>NW_024386772.1:1008482-6535976 GCF_900408965.1 Simochromis diagramma | reverse complement strand
TGAAACACAAATGCACAGAGGGACACACAAACACAGGCTCTAATCCAGTCACCAGTCTAACTATATTCAATTTCAATCCTACAATGACATGCTGCCAAATAAGGGCAGGGTCTCTCTCTCCCACTAAAACACACCACACACACACACACCACACACACACACACACACACACACACACACACACACACACACACAGACACAGAGGGAGAGAGCTGCCGAATTTAAATCCACCAATCAGAGTGGCTGTTTACGTTTTCCCGCCAAAACAGGTGCATCCTTTTTACACACGCAGCACAGAGAGGCACAGGATTATTGCAGCCTATTTCTCATAGTGACGACTCCCCTCAAACAAATGACCATATGTTCCTAACCGTAGGAGCTAGAGCGGTCATTTCTTACACCGTTTTGTTCAGAAGAGATGGGGGAATCTTCCAGTGTTAACAATTTATCATTAAAATATGAATTATTAAAGATATTTGACTTGTAATGCACAATAACTGAGTAGAGCGAAGCAAAAACTGCCTTGACTTGCCCTCAAACAACGCTTTATAACTCGAAATCTGTTTGGAGTATCGATATCATTCTTTCACCGTAAGAGACAGCAGGCTTTGGTGAACAATCATGGAAATTTTCAGGTCTCTGTGGAAATCCAACAAAAAGTTATGACGAGAGAAAAAAGTGGTTCATTTCCAGACTTTGAAATCTGAAGAAATCTGAGCGAGGGACAAATTTCCTACCCTCAAACAAACGTAATTCATGGCCAAATGGTAATAGGTGAGAAAACAATTCTTGAATTGTGAGCGTCAGGAGTGTCTGAAGATATACCAGGACAAGCCTCATGTCTTAACTTTGCTTCGTTAAGGAGATATGACGATTCGAATATGCCTCTCATTACAGAAATCCGGCGATGATTTTGAACAAACTCTCCATTGACTTTGTATGGAGAGGTTTGAGACCTTGTGTTGGTCTGAGGAGATTTGCCAAAATTCTATAAATCCCACAACAATGACAGTGACATTTTCTGAAAGCCAGCAAAAATACCTACGTTTTGATGTATAATTTGTGGAAGTTGAGTGAAAGTTGAGCAAGTAGCAAGAAGTTGTTTGGACATGAAGAGAAGACTGCAAAAGCTTCAGTGACACACTGGAAGCCAAGAGCATAGCAACCATAACAACGCATGTATTTTGTGAAAAATCACAATTTTGCAACTCAAAACTTTAAGAGGCATAAAAGTAAAACGGTAAAAGATTTGAAATAGCTGAATCATACCTGAATAGCCCAATAATTTGTGAACATTTTAAAATTTGAATGGTTGTTCTAGGCGAAAGTATGAGGAAGTAGTTAGGTTTCAAAAACAAGCAAAATTTAGCAGAATTTTGGAAGTTTTCCATTCATTTCAATGGGACAAATTAAAGGAAAAAAGTGGAATATTTGAAAAAGTATAATAGCAAAAAAATAGCAAAAAACATTGCGATCATTAGCAGAAATAGCAGAATAGTTTAAAATTTGAACGGTGAAAATAGCATAAAAATTGTGGAAGTAGTTAAGTGCCAAAAAGTGTACGGAAGCAACTGGAATAATAATAATAATAAAGTATAAAGAATAAAGAGAAACAGGAACTCAATAGTGTGGATGCTTAAAGCATCCACACAATAATAAAGTATAAAGAATAAAGAGAAACAGGAACTCAATAGTGTGGATGCTTAAAGCATCCACACAATTAGCTTAAAATGTTCTCTGTTCTGGAGTAAAAGCAAGAGCAGCACTTCATTCTGCTGCTCGGATTTTGCGTCTTGAGAGTGTGTGTGTGTGTGTGTGTGTGTGTGTGTGTGTGTGTGTGTGTGTGTGTGTGTGTGTGTGTGTGTGTGTGTGTGTGTGTCAGAGCTGCTGTTTAATTCTATGCGCCTCCATGGTGCAGCCATAGACGCGTGGTTACAAATAGTAAGTGTGATTACATACAGTAACTCACAGACACGGATATCTTTTAAAAATATATTGTGATTTTAAGGCTATACATTAGATAGACATGCAAAAAGGAATTAAGAAGCCACAAGAACACACAAGACGCTAGAGAGCCTTCTGCTGCTTGATTAAGCAGTGAATCAGAGCAGGCATCTTCCTCTTCAGAAGAAGAGCAATGAGTATAGGCTGAGCTGTGTTAGTTAGAATTATTCGGAGTTTTAGAGAAACTATATTGAGACAATTTTGTTCTGTTATCATCCATTCCTCTTCATTTTCTGCCTGCACCCTACAGCAGTGAATACTGAAAGTGTGGCTACCAGCTGCTGCCCCACAGAATTAAAGCTTAATTTAAAGTGGCATCAGTATTGCTACCTGCTTTTAAATGCAATCTCATTTCCTACCTGGTTTAATCAGCGTTCTGGGACAAGTTCCTGTTGCTTCTCTCCTTTATAAAACACACAGGTGACAGACAGGGTGGGTTAAATAATAATGGCATTTCAAAAGGAGTTCAATGCTAATATTAACAGAATGGCATGGAGAAGGACTTCTAAATTTGATTCAAGTTTTTTTTCCTTCTTCTTCTGTCTGCAAAGCGTTTTTTCTCCAAAGGCTGACATCAAAGTTTCCTGTCAGAAAGTCTTTGGGCGGGGGTGTGCTAGAGAATGGAGGAAGAAGAAAGACTAAGAGAGGAAGCCTCTGTTATCACATTCATTATTGCTTCACTCAGAGCCAGAGAACAGCACACAACAGAGTGACTGCTGGAAGTTTTCAAAAAAAAAGAGAAACCCAAAACAAAAAAGCATTCAGTTTTCTAGTGTATAGCAGTGTCTGCTGTTAAAAATAAACTTAAGTTAAATATCTCGGTGCAGTGTTGTGCTATGAGCTGTGATCTGATCCAACAATGTTTGAACTCAGAACAGCTGAGAGAGCTGAATGAGGGAAACACACACACTCATTTCAATTTTCCCCTCAAAGCTACTCACCTTTCATCCTCCATGTGATACCCCAGGTGCCAGAACACGCCCCGGCTAAAAATGAACATTAAAACGGAGTGAAAACACATTTGATCTCTTACTGATTTAGACACATGAGGAAACAATGGGAGGATGAGAGGAACAAAATGAGTCCCATGCGGCGGAGGACAGATCCCACTCCTGACAGCGGTCGTCATGGTGCAGCTACAGGACCAAGGCTGCAGCTCTTTCCATCGCATTAAATTGATACAGATTGTTCATCTGCTCCTCCACCTCAGACATCTGAATGTAAGTGCAAACAAACATAGCTGCATGACTTTGCATGCAGTATGTTGTGAGCTCACATTTGAACCCACAGTCACCAATGTGACAATGTTTTTCACTATACCCAACTGCTTATCTGCATTTGTGATTAAAATACTTTTATAATAAGCTCGATCTAGAATAAAGGATACAATCAGACCTTTTTAAAGTCTGTCACTGACTTTGAGGCTCTGGTAGCCTGACCTGAGTCTTCAGATAACTGTTTTTTTAATATATTGTAGAAATGTTATTGTAGACATGTAGACAGCCTGAGGAGTTACATGTATATATGAATACCTGACAAATTAATTAAGGCATACAGGAAGAACTTGTGTCTTTGGATTCATCTCTAGTCACACTAACATTACAGGAAATCAAGAAATAAATTTAGACATGTATTAATGCTATGCTAAACACGTATTGTTCATATTTCAAATGTTTGCTTTTTGCTGTAAGGCTTTTCCATTTTTGGAAGAGACTTTAGGGCACGTCATGTTAGGAGTGCAGGGGTATTGGTAGATATTTAAAAATCAGAGGAGGATTCATTTTATTTCAGTTTCAGGGTTTTTGTGCATTTTGGCTCACGTTTTCCATTATGATTGAAATCAATACCACCTGCATTTTTCCTTTACGACAGCCACATTTACTTCTATTTGACACGTAGCTGAAGGAAAAAAAAAAAAAAAAAAAAAAAAGAATTAAAAAAAATTATATTAATAATAATTATATATTCCAGTCTGGGACTTCTAGTTTAACCAGTTTTCTTCAGAACTGGATCCTGAAATGAGCTGAGAGCTGATATCATAGCAGCAGAGAGGAGAGTGGCTCATTGCTGCCATCTACTGCTGCAATGATAAACCACCATTAACCACAAAGTGAGAACAAGGTCCAAACAACTCTTAATAATATAGGTATATATTTATTCATACGTACATATTCATTTATAATCGGTTAATTGTAAAAAAAGAAAAAAAAGAAAAAAGAGATTTACAGTAATTTAACTACAGTCATTGTCAAAACTTTTTTTGTTTAAATATCTCAGGTGCCAATCTACCCTGAACACACACTTGTAAGTTCACCTGTTGCCCTCTGCCTCTGTCCTTATCCACAACCTTACTCCAGTGTTTAGGATCAAACAAACGGACCCAGAGCGTAACAGCTCGACTTCTGTGTAAACTGGTGGAAGATCTGACACACGCACACACAAAGGTGTTTTGTTACTGTAAGGGAAAATAAGTCTGGTGTTTTGCTGTGTAGAGCCTGTAGTGTATTTCTGTACCATGAAAAAAGAAGGAAAAAAACAAACAAACAAAAAAACAAAAAAAAAAAAAAACAGGTGACAAGTCATTTCTTTTGTACATATATAAAACCTTCAGGAGCAAGTTGAGTACTATTAGTTGTAGTCCATGTTGTCGGCATGCGTTTATGACTTAACTGGTGCACGACGAGGACAAGCAGATTTGACATCCCAGCTCACAGACTAGATTCCCTGACTTTCTTTTTCCTTGAGTTAACAGTCTTAAAACCAGAGCACAGTGACAGAGTGCATTACATTACTCCACCATTTTGACTCTTGGTTCTTCTCTAATCCCCCATAAACCCAATTCAAACAAAACAGATCAGACTGGATTACACTGGATTCATCTCGGCTTGTATTATCCTGCTTGTCATAGCTGTCAAATCGCACGCAGACACACCGAACAGAATCATCACTCTGCGTTTTGCATGATAGATGCCTGTTGCTGAGCACATCAAAACCAAAGCACAGGGACATTTGCAGGTAATCAAAATTTTTGCAGTGAGTTTTCCTGTTTTTGTTGTATTGAAGCATTTGGATAGGTGCATTATGGGACGGATCCCATTTGGAACGGCAAGGCATAAAAATGAAGAAGAGAAAAGCACACTTAACGGGGGGAAAAAGAAAATCTTTCCGTCCTTCTCCTTGATGGAAACATTCAATAAGCAGACCGTACGTCATACATACACGTCATTGTGACCGTTAGCCCTAGATTAAAAAAAATAAAAAAAATAAATCTGACTCACATTTAACATTTCAAACAATTGCACTGGTGCGAACACTTCTCCTGGACAAAGACTACACTCTGGACATTAACAATAAACTCTGGATAAAAACAAACTCCATCAGATCAAAACTAAGGACTGGAAGAGGGCTCAAACTCAACTTGGAGACACTGAACTTGTGACTTCAAACACAAACAGGCAGAATCCAAACCACAGCAAAACAGAAAAACAAAGAAAGCTCCAGAGGAAAATCGTGTAGAGGAGAAAGCAGTAAAAGACACATTTATAAAATGAAAAGGGAACAGGAGATAATGAATGAAGCCGGTGCAAGTGTAGGACAAGATAATCCATAAGAAAAGGCGCCAATACTTTAAAGGGCAGGGGAGGGGGCTGAAGTCCATTATAGCCCTCTTTTGTGACAAAAATCATTCCATCATATCTGTCAGCAGGCCAGAGCTGTGCGCTCAAGATTCAGTCAACTTCCTCCACCAGTCTGATCTGGTTGTAACCTCCTGCAGCATCACTGGTCCCAGACAGACGGAGGAGGTCACAGGTGGCAGGGTGCAGCACACTATCACTCCGTCCCCTGCAAGGCCTCATAGAAGTTGAGGAGTCGCAGATGCCACTCCAACATCAAGCACATCCTTCCGCCACTGCGTGGGGTTCACCAGTTCCTCGTCATTGGAACCATCAAGGACTCGAAAACAAGCTCGACTTAATGAAATCAAACTAACTGAAAATAGCTTTACTTTGATTGTTTTCAGTTGGCTTTTTCTTTCCATTGTCCTGGTCTGACACCATGAATTAATGCGGTCGGACCTTTTTTGTTGACAAAAGAGAAAAGAAAAAAAAAAAAAGTATCTTTTTAACGTCTTCTTTTGTTGACATGAGCCTTCACATGCCAGCATCAGTTTGTCTCACTCCATATAGAGTACTGGGTCATTTTTTTTTTACTCTCCAAAAGCTCCAGCACATATTCTCACGCACATCTGCACGTAAACAAGCATGCTCGAGACTCCTCAGAAAGACTCATCGACGGTAATTTCTGCCCCGTCTCATATCATCATGTTGCTGTTTATCTGGCTTCAACTCTCTGACTCCCGCAGTCCTCACATATTTACATTGAGATTTTAAAAAACTAGAGGTGTTACATGCAACATTTGGCATCTTCTCAAGTCCCCACTTGTAAGCCTTAATTGTCCATTTTTAGAAAAATATTAAACTTTGTCTTCTTTTTTATTTTTCCTCTGCACTATATTGAAGCTTCTGATTGTAACAGAGAGAGACAGAGAGAGGTGAGGGCATATTCGCTGCAAGCGCAGTGTATGCGTTAATTGAGGATTTTTTTTATTTATGTGTGTGTGTGTGTTGTTAGTTGTTAGTAGTCTTCAATTTTGAGATGCCGGTTTTGTAAAGTGTCTCATCATTGCTTTATTGTAAGTGCAAATAGCTGCAAGTATTCTTAATAAAATAACATAAAAAAATCAAAGTTTCTGCTGCATTCTTGTGGGGATGTTGGCAGTTAGGTGGCTACATCGCTGCCCCTCTTTTGAAATAAACAGCCTGTAGAACCAAGCGAACACTGGTCGTACTCAAGTGCAGTTCCCGTCTAGAGGTAGCTGTTGAGTTGACCTTTAAACACTAAGGGAATTGTGTTTGGGAGTTTGAGTGGGATCTTTCAGCCATGTTTAAAAGCTCAAAGTGCTTGATAAGTAAAAAGCTGTAATGGTTTTCCGTTTGAAAGACGGACTCATTCGTTAGGATTTTTTGTTGTACTTCATTTGATGACGAGTTAAATCCCTTAATGGTGATAACATTTTTTAAAACATAAAACTTCTTTGTAATACTGGTGTGTCCACTGAACACAGCCCAGGAATGTCCTCCAAAAGTTAATCTGTGTAAATGTGTCTCTTCACTTGAGCTTGTATTAAAGCCTATCGTATATGTTCTGTTTGTGTGCAGTGGTAAGATTTAAGAACGTTTTGGGGAAATTTACCCAAGACCCTGTAGTGTTGTTTGGCTCTCTCCCTCTCTCTGCAGCTCCAAAAGGGGGACACACCAGCATGTAGTCTGTGACAAGGGGCCAGGAGTGGTGGGGGGGGAGTAGGTCAGGGGTCAAGTGACTGGCTGCAGGGAGCATGTACGAGGGACACAGCGAGAGGGAAGAGGGGGCTGTTCGCTTTACATCATAGCAGGACACAGCAGCGGCAAAACCTCTGACGGCTGCCCCCGACTGAGGGGGGTGGAGTGACAGGAGCGAAGTATGCATGCACTTTGATGTTAGGCAGATGAGTCTGTAGTAAAAAAAAAAAAAAAAAAAAAAAAAAAAAAAAAAAAAAACACACAAACGAGAGAGAAACAGATGGAAATGTATTAATCGCTCGTACAAATATGTGGAAAGCTGTTCTGGGACATTTAGTACATCAGTAGCTATAGCTTTGCTGCAAACCTCAAGTTTATTTTTGTTTCAGTAATCAAAAACGATGTCAAACTGCTGTCGACACAGCTATGTCTGATTTTCATTCAAATTCAAAGACTAACATAGGATTCAGTGAAGTCTGACTTGATCTGGACAGAGTGTTCACTCACTGCTGTCAAGGAGACAGTTTGTTTTTCACAGCTTAAGTTTTGATTCATCACTTCATGTGGGTGGATCGATGACTCAGACAGAGTTTCATTTGGACAAAATGCATGAATCTGTGTTGTCTGATTCCACCCTCTGCATTACATCTATACTTCGTGATCATGCTGATGAGGAGGAAAGGTTAGAGAGCACCAGTCTAACCTCCTACATCAATAGTGATAGTAGTTTGCATTTTCAGCATTCTTCTGTAAAAGGACAAATGGCTTGACTGACAAAGCAACTCTAAGAATGCAATACCTTTGTGGTAGTGTTTGTGCTCTTGCTACACAGCATTGTTTACAAAGGTAAACAACTAAACATCCATAGTGGTTTCACACAAGAACTCTGGACAATGTCGGGAGAATCAAGTCCAGACATTGTCTTTAGTTGTCCTTTTCCTTATACATTACACACGACAGGAGTTGTCTGTTTTACTTGTTACAACTACTTGAAATATTCTGTATGCTTTTTACAAAGCCTGGTGCCTGGGTAGAGCATACACCAGTGACAAAACTCAACACACAGGTTAATCACGCAAACTTTGTGCTAGGTAGTTAAATGTCTGCTCTAGCTGAGACAGACATTTGGATTTTAACAAATGGTCATGTGAAAAAAAAAAAAAAAAGTTTGTTTTTTTTACAAAAAACAAAAACCTGTAAAAAACTACACACCCATCCCATGATTCAATAAATTGTTGAACCGTCTTTAGCAGCAATAAACTGAATCAGTTGTTTTCAAGATGACTTTATTCATCTCTAACATTGCTGAGGAGGAATGTTGGAGGAGGAACGTCGCACCCTTCTTTACAACACTGCCTTTTTTTATGCACAGCTCGCTTAAAGTACGGCCACAGCATTTCAGTCAGGTTTACGTCTGGACTTTGGCTGTGCCTTTGCAACACCATGATTCTTTTCTTTTTCAGTCATTTTGTTGTAGACATGCTGCTGTGCTTGGGATCATTGTCCTGCTGCATGACCCAGTTTCAGCTCAGAGTTAGCTTTTGGACAGATGGCCTCACATTTGACTCTAGAATATGTTGGTATACAGAGGAGTTCATGGTCAACTCAATGGTTGCAAGGTGTCCAGATCCTGTGGCTGCAAAATGTTTAAAAGTTACATACTGCTAATATGCAGTACTTTGTTTCCACCACACATGCTCACGCTGATCTTATCTGAAATTCTTCCAGATGCCTTGTGATTTATTCAGATGCAAATCTGCAAACCTAAGCCGTGCTGCCTATTTTTAGAGAGAAAAGGCTTTCTACTGGCAAACCTTCCAAACAAGCCATGTCTGTTTAGTGTTTTTTTTTTTTTATTTCTGCCCAATTGTCCTGTCATGAACATTGAAAATGCTTACTGAGACCTGCAGTGTCTGAAATCTAGTGCTTGGGTTTTCTTTGCATCGTGTCACCTTAGTGAAAATTGACTGGAACGTCCACTCCTGGAAATACCATGAAACATCACTATGAACTCTACTATGAAACATCTGCTTTCATAGTGGGGGTCACATTTGCTGATGATCAGTTAAACAAGTGCATTTGACTCGCAACACCCGGCTGCTACTTACTCAAGAAGAAGCAGTAAGGATGTATTTAGGGGTTTTTCCCCACAGGGCTGCTTACAGTCCTATGAAAATTGTGTTTTTCACAAGTGTGGTAAGATTTATTCAGTCAAAAAGAAATTGAATACATTTACATCAGCAGTGCAATTTGTGTTTACCATACATTCTGCAACTGAACAAGCACTTACTCATTACTCGCAGCCCACACAACTCACCCTTAGTCTCTTAATACCGGCGCGAGTGATCTGCTGGCAGTCATAGAGCTCGATGCGATCCAGACTATGGCAACTCTTCAGGTGCTCCAGTGAGGCATCTGTGATCAGGGGGCAGTTGTCCAGCTCGATCACCTCCAGACGGTCGTGAGCACAGGGGCCGCTGCCGAGGTGTCTGATGCCATCATCAGTAATCAGCTCACAGTGGGACAGACTCTGCAGGAACATTGTGGTACCAATACAGATGCTCTATTACTAAACTGTCTATGAAAACAGCCATGACATTATGCTTGAAAATGCTGCAGGAGCAAAATATGTTTGAGTGGCAAGCACACACTTACCAGGACTTGCAAACGGGGGCAGTGGATAGATAACTGGATGAGTGTTCCATCTGTGATCTGATGCAAAAGTGAAAGAAACACAATTCTCTTAAGCGAAGAAAAGGAGAAAACAGTTCAACCATTATATACCATATTGTTTATTTACCTGCACACATTCTTCTAAATCCATCTTCTCAAGCTCGTGACAGTTCTATCGAGAGAAATAACAGAGAAGAAAAGAGATTGCATAATCACTATGGATTTATGCATTTTAAAGGATTTTGTTGGATCCAAAGTTCTGCTTGCCATTTATCTGCAATGCAACCAAGAGGCAGACACCACACTCACCCTTGCTAATGTAGTGAAACCCACGTCTGTAAGCTGAGAGCAGCGAGCCACTTCTAATATTCTAAAAGAAGGAACACAATGAAGAGTTATACAGTTGAAGGGTCACTTAGAGTCCAAAATTTTGAGTTCTTTCACACTTAAAAGGTAACTGGCTCTACAGTCACAGGCCTCAAGATATCTGTACTGCAGACGGGTCAGTGTAATATCTTTTATTTCCATTCCATTACCTCAATCCTGCAATCTTTAAGCTTAAAATGAGAATTCAGGTCTTTCTTTTTGGAATTTGAAAGCGTACGAACAGTCTCCCGAACATCAGGCAGCCAGGACAAACACTCTTGAAACAAAGATTAGTTGGATTTTTATGTAAAAGAAATTAAATATTTTGCAGTTTCTCGCAAAACTCAGAACAAAGTTTGATGTGTAGGTGTGTGACGTCACCTGAGGCGGGGGCAGTTCTGTCCCAGAGCATGCAAGATGGCATCTGTGATGTTGCCACAACCTGACACACACAGAGACTGCAGGCGGTGACAACCCCGGCAAATTGTGATGAGCCCCTCATCTGTGATCTGCTGCTCACAGAAAGACACAGTACGTGTTTGTGTATGAGGGAAGTGAATCAAATCAACATCCACTGTGAAATGTAAAAACATGCCAGGCAAAACTTCTCTGTGTTGTGCTCTCTGGTAGATGTGCAAAAGCAAACAGTGTACAACCCTGTGTCCAAAATCAGTTATACAAACTATAACGAAAAGCAGAATAATATCAAAGTGTCAACTTCATATTAATATGAAAGCATCACTTTCTTTGGGATGCTCTTTATTTACTAGGTTAAATACAAACAGTTTGTATTTAACCTAGTTCTGTTTTTATTTTTAATTACCCTCTTTTCCATTTGAGCATTTACCCACCACAACCGTCAAGAAATATTTAATCAAATTCATAAAGAGCATACATTTTTAAAAATTAGTTTTAACAATTGATATGGTGTCTTTCTACTACTGTCGATATTGTTGTAAAATGATTAAAAGTAACACATTTTAGTTTTTTATTATATTGGTATGTGGTGTTTTAGAAAACTCATAATATACATGTTAAGAACAAAAAGAAAACAAAAAGAAAGCTATAGTGAAACGATGACAAAAATCAAAGACGAGATATGAGACAAGAAAGAGATGCAGAGGGGACTAAATGGATTGTGTGAGCAGGCTTTAGGGTCTGGATGTCCGTGTTCTGTGTTTCTTCTACTCTTGTTAAATGTACTTACGGAGCATGTCTGCAAGTTCAATGTGACCAATTCCGGACAGTGAGCTCCGATATGCTTTAGGGCCTCGTCTTCTAGCTGTGGAAAAGATTGGGAAGCATTGGGAAAGAAAACTGATATCTCAATAAGGAATTTCATAAGAGAAAAAGACTAAATCAGCGCAGACTGTTCTTTTTATTTATTTATTGGGTTTTTTGTTGTTGTTTTTTTTTTAAATCCAATGTCTGTCCCTGATGGTATGCTTTGTTGCATGGGAAAATTTTTCTTTTATGTGTGCAGCTGCCACTTTTTCCTTGCAATAAATAAGAAGAACTAGTGAAAGTGAAGATGACAAAAAGTCTAAGATTAAAGTGGACCCTATTCACTACAGTGTTGACTGATAGAAAACAGAGCACCTAAGAAGTCACTACTTTGAAACTGAAAGGAAAAAAAAAAAGTTTTCTAATGTGTTCAATAAAATGTTACACAGAATGAAATTGCCAGCAACTTATTATAACATAATCACGTGTGTACCTGGGTGCAGCCCTTGAGGAAAAGACATTTGAGACCAGGGCAGGAGCGCACCAGGGCCTGGATGCCATCCTTCGTGACTTGATCACACCAGGAAATGTTCAGCTGCTCCAGCAAAGGACAACCCTCACTGAGAATAGAACAAAGAAAAGGGTGAGCAGCGGAAACTTGCAAAGGATGAAAGGTGCAATGACAATTAGGGGAAATGTTAAATGCATAACAAAATTGAAATCTTCTCACATTATTCGTATCTCTTCTGTGACTTGTGTAGGTTTAAAAAGAAAAAATGAATCACAGCCAACAAGTAGTACATAGGATTGAAGGGGACTTATTAAGCTAATTTCCGGCTTCATATATTTATTCTGGAACTCAGCTAAATGGTCATGTTTAATAGAAAGTATTCACCACTGTAACATTATGTTTGAGAGGGACAAAAAAGAACAGACATAACAGGTTCACTTTGATATATGTGCTTTAAAATTAGTGGGAAAACAGCATATCAAAATAACAACTGGCCATACCTGAGCGCTTTGAGTGAAAGGTTGGTGATGGAGGTACACGAGGCGAGGTCCAGGTGCTTTAGCTTTGGACAAAACTTACTGAGGCTATTACACGTGCTGCAGAAGAACAATACAGTGATAAAAAGTGTATTATGATATGTTAGATACATTAACCGCACTGCTGCATGGACTGTTACTATACCTGTCTGTGATCTTGGTGCAACCGTTCAGATTAAGCACCTCAATGTTCCTGCAGTTCTGTGAGAAAGTCCTAAAGAGAGAGAGAGAGAGAAAGAGAAAAAGAAACATTTGTGTGATATCAGTCATTCTGCACTTCTCTCATTATCTCCCCTCAGGGTCTGAACTAGTATGAGAATTTCAATTAGGCGAGGTCCTCACTAAACTCACCTCAGGGCACTGTCACCCACACCCAGGCAACCCCGCAGGCTCAGCTTCCTAAGGAATCCCCCACATCGCTTTGAAATATTCTCCACCACTCGACCCTGCAACAAAAAGAAACATACTCTTTCTGCTGTATTTGTTTCTACAGCACCTTTAAAGTACCGAGTATAAAGTGACATATAAGCTGCGATCATAAAGTTCACAGACTCCACCTAAAACAAACAAAGATGACACACATGGTTTACATTTGGCTCATTTACTCTTCGAGATCAACTCCTCTTGCATTAGAAAGCCTCCCAGCCATTTTTACATTGGTCTCTTAGAGTTCATCGCAGGTCACGTTCGCATAAACCGCATATCTGCGATTTCTCTGTGGATCTCAAAACTGACACAGCATTAATGTGTTCTGGTGGTTAGAAATTGTTCTGTGACTCACAGACCATGGCTGCTTATAAGGGGAGTACAACCAGGAGCATACTGGTCATTATTTATTTATTATTTTTTACACATTGATGGGGTTGAGAATTCATCTTGCAGGGTTAGACTGTCAAAGTGGAGTTCTACTATTCCCCAGAGCTGTTCTATGGAGGACATATGACTGAAATAACCTAAACTGTGGTACTAAAAATGCAGTTTTACACCATACCCAAACAGTTTTCACCCACAAACCATCCTGCTCATCAAATTAGTCTCTGACTTCATCATCTTCTTCACAATTAAAACTATGTTGATACTGGGATAGGCTCAAACCTAGGGCCATAGATGGTTATTGATACACCCAAGGAGATCCAAACAAACTGCAAGCTGAAGATCCAATGAAGGTGATAAAAGTGGAACTTCCAGGCGGGGCCCAAAAAACATAGCAACTGCTCTTTAAGGGGCACAGTTCTGTGTAAGAAGACTACCATGAAGGGCAGATGGGTCAAATTTGAAGCATGATTTCATTTTTAATATTTGGAGTTGCAAACATTTATGATCGCATCTGTTAGTAATAAGATATAATGAAATCAACCAACTTCAATGTCCCTCTGAAAGTCAAAGAGGTCGATTCGTTGCCAGTTGCTGCCATCCAAGGCCAGAACATTCCAGGACTAAAAGCAGGGAGCGGAGGGGAGTGGACAGAAATTCTGAGTTATTTAGCATGCACACGCAGAACACATACTATAACTGAAACCACACACACGCACACCTTGTGAACACAGACTCACCCGTGAGACCTGGGCACAGCGACAGAGTGTCACCACATCCAGAAAGGAGAAGATTCTAGAAGACAGACAGGGACGGTTTAGAGACCATGATCCCCGCTGCCAGAAGCTTCCTCTTTACTGCCCTCAACGCAACCCTGTGTGTGCTTCCCCTAACAGCAGAGTGGTGTTGACTAAATCAGCTAATATTGCTTTTACTGTCATCAAAATACACTTCCCTGCTTGCAGAACAGATATGTTTTCTTAAAGTGAGGTCCTGACGGGGAAAGCATTTCTTTCTAAGGAATATAGTTGGATACCGATTAGAGGATCCTACAATGCAGCAAAAAACTGAATTGGGGTTGAAGCAGGGATGCAGTGAGTTGCAGCAGTCTGCCAGCCTCACAAATCACAGCACTGCACCAGGCCAAGCAGCACAGAGTCAGCAGCCGCAACACAGACAGCTTGGCTGGCAAGGCCGAGGTTTGAGTTATGGCCTTCATTTGCTGTTTGCTAAGAGGCTTGTGAGCACCCCCCCCCCTTTTTTTTTTTCTCTCAAATCAATTTAAAAGTTTTATAACCACGAGCACCTGTTTGTAATTATGCTTTTAGCACTGGTTGAGCAGTGGGTGTGTAGAGCCAAGAGAAATTGGCATCCTAGTGTTTGGAATCTTTGTTTAAAAAGGGCAAGTGAACATAAACGATATGATTGTGAGACACACAATATTTGCGTGTGTTAGGGTAACACACAGAGGATGGAGGTGCTGCCTTTGAGTATGATTTTGTGCCGTAGTAAAGTCATGAATGTGACTGTGGAAATTTCAACATGCAAATTTTGCTTTCCTCAAAAAACAAACAATAAAAAAAAAAATAAAAAAAAAACTGCAAGTAAGTTAAAGTACATCAAAATCTCACTCACCTTAGCAACAGCTCTTTAGGCAACTTCTTATTGATGACTGCCTCGTCACTATTTGTGAACATCTAAAAGGGTGGAGAAGATAATATCAGTCCTGGAGGCTATCACAAAGTGGCTGGGGCCCCTTTCATCCCCTCTCCTCACTCAAGGACGGCCCCAACACATAAGCAAGGATAAAAGATCGTAATCTCATCAGCTGAGATGGATTCAATGTCAATTCCCAGAAAACACGAAGGGTGACGGAAGATAAACTAACACAGGCCACAGCGAGGTGGGACTTTGTACTGTCAACTACAAGGCTGTGATGGCCTATGCTTTCATCTTATCTTTCCTGCATGCATATCCGTCTTAGTATACGTGCTATTGAGTAAGACCCAGTGTTCAAAACAGTAAGTACTGAAACTTTAAACTGGAATTGGTTACAGTACCATATATCTTTTGTGACTCTAAGACAAATAATTCGAGCTTCAGCAAACAGCTAAATGGGTTTCCACACAAATAACTGCATGCTGTGTGAGCACAAATTTGAGTCCAATTCAGAGAAAAAAAGTCACAGTAAACAAAGAGACAATAAATTTGCATTTATTGAGTCCCAGCTACACACACCCTTCTTACTGAGGAATTTAGGGTTCCCATAATTTGTGGGAAATGATACTGTGCTAAATCACTGAATGCAAGATGTTGAGACAATGGTCCTTGGAAACACGTACTCAATCACAACAGGATGAATAAAGTAACATCTGGCTCAATCCATTTTTCTCCAAAGATTCCGAAAACAAAACGTTTATACCAGGGGCGGATCTGGCTTGTAAATAAAAAGTGGCAGAAGGCACATGTTAATTACATGAGGTAAAAGATTTATGACAAGATCAACAAGGTGTTTGTCAATTCTTATTTGCACTACTTGATAGAAACAAATACCACCAATTCCAAAAAGAAAGATTTATTTACCCCGTTTTAACAAAGGGAATGATTTAAAGGTCCCAACAGAGTTCTATTTTGATTATTGGTGTTTATCCTGAAGCCACACAATAGCGTCAGATTTTGAGGGACGTGCACATAAACCCATTCATCAACTCACAAAAACAGACTGTCACGTCTGCCAGTTGAAATTGAGGCCTGGATCTTTACGAAACACACAAACGCGCACACACAAATAAGGCATCTTGGGGTCAAAGCTGTTCTATGTCTTTCTGATAAAAACACAAACTCTTTCTCAAGCTGCACACACACACACACACTCACACAGCTGTATGCGGGGGCTGCCTGCCAGCGCAGACGTGTAAAATTTTGAGGGAGTAAGAAGGGACAGACATTTGCTGTTTGGATTTGGGGCAAATTGACTCTGACAGCACGCCTTCCAGAGCGTTTCTTTCTGGCCAAATAATCCAGAGCTGTTTCAAAAGAAGCAGATGTCCGTGGTCAACAGCCATACACAGTACCCTTTTGTAATCTACCATAAAATGATGCAGTATGAATGTGACCATTATGTTTTGGCCACTGCTCAGTTATAAAAAGTAATGCAGGGGGTTAAAACAAACAAACAAACAAAAAACAAAACAAGCTGGGTGTTCTGTAGTTTGTAGTAAACCACTGCAGAGGCAAAGGGTAATTTTATTTTTAGGAAATGTGTAAATGTTCCTTCCTGGCAATAAATAATTAGATCCTGGTCGTTTGATCTATAGGAGGGGCTTATATTTGAGTTTTAGGTTATTATTGCATACATGCACTGATTGAATTAGGCACAACTAAATATGGTGAAGTCAAGGAACCTGTTTAAGGTCAGAAATTTAAACCAGTTTAAACCTCCAAAATAGTTGTTTACATACTCTTTCTAATTAGTGAATACAATGAGTGGCCATTTAAGTATCTATTTTTCCAGTCTGTTGGGTGGTCTTTTGTTAACAGAATAAAAGTGCAACAGCTCAGTGCTTGCAGCAGAGCTGTGTATTTAACACAACTTCCTTCCCTGCCTTTCAAAATAAAACACTCACTGGCAGACTGCATTTTTGATGACTTACCAGCCAGCATATTTGGTTTCAAGCTTCTTATAACTAACCACCAAAACCTAAAAGCTACTGAGCATACCATTTGTTAAATTTGCTTGGAATTATAATCCTAGGTTAGTGAACAACAAAGGCTTTGTTTAGCTCATATCATAAGTTAAGCCCAACTGATAGATTACTTGGCCAATATCATCAACTGACAGTGGCAGACGCTGTCGATCCCTGCCACGGTGTGACCACACTCCTATCGCCAATTTAGAATGACCAATTAACCCAACTTCCATTTCTCTGACCTGCAGTATCTGTGAGCCACGGGGGCAAACGAGCAAATTCCACACAGAAACCAGGGCCTTCTCACTTTGAGATGACAGTGCTAAATGTTGCACCACCACAAACCACTTAAAAAAGTCAAAAACAAAAAACAACAGCTGTAATTTACAAATCTTCACATAGTTTGTCCAGCTGAGCAGCTTCATTGTTTAGAACAGTTTCGATCCTTTTTGCAGAATCCCAGCCCTTCCCCATTCCCAAGGGGTCAAAGACTGCAGATATGTCAACAGCTAGAGTCTCACAGAGATACATTAAGTGTCCTTTGGCAATGGCATGAGGTTATAGGAACAAATATGACACATCATGCTTGCCACATATAAATGGTTGTTGATCTTTGGTTGTTGATATTCCTATTTCTGTTACATTGACTTTAGTTTTTTAACTGTTGTAACTGAAGAATTTCCCCAAATCCTGACTTAATATTTACATCACATCTTATCTTAGCTTGTCTTAGTGGACCCCTTCACATAGTGGGTAAGAACAAACAGGACACAAACTGCAGTCTTCTGGATGGCAAACATGTAACTTTGGACTCAGTTTGTCACTCAGCATCTAATATTGTCAGGATTGGCATTGGTTCCTTGAAACACCCAAGTACAACTTGTATGTTCAATGGGATCTGATGGAACAGTAGTAGCTGATGCCCCCAACAGATCAGATCACGGCTAATCATTTGCTGGTGCAAAGTCCAGCGGCATCTTCACTTTAAGTTATTATCTAGTGTTTTGAATAGACTGCTTAAAAGTTAATAAGCAATGAAAACATCCATTTTCATACTGCTGGCTGATATGTCGATACCCAGATTTTTTTTTTTTTTACTTCCTAAAAATCAGATGTGTGTGTGTGTGTGTGTGTGTGTGTGTGTGTGTGTGTGTATATATATATATATATATATACACACACACACACACACACACACACACACACACACATACACAAAATGTAAAATAATTAGGCCCAGTCATATCTTAAAGCCTTCATAGTACATTGTTATGCTTATGTAGCATTTTGTTCTTAGACAGCAGGCTTACTTGTGTTTCCTAGAGTTTTTAAAAGTAGAATAGGAAGCAGAGCCTTCAACTATCCAGCTCCTGCAACAATTATACTGCAACAGGCTTAGGCTGCTGGGTGGCTTCCCATGATGCACTGACCATTTCCTCTTCACTCATTTCTTTTCACCCTCCATGTGTCCATACACCACAACTGCATGTTGGCAATTATTAAATTCAGCTTATCTCCCATAGTTTGCCTTTTCTGCCATCTCTCTCTGCTCCCACAACTGGTCACAGTGGATGGCTGTCCCTCCACGAGCATGGTTCTGCCAGAGGTTTTTTTCCCGTTAAAATTCAGTGTTTCCTTCCCACTGTTGCCAAGTGCTCCCTCATTGGTGGTCATATTATCGTTGGGGTTTCTTAAAAAATTTTAAGATCTTTACCTTACAATATAAAAGTGTCCTGAGCCAACTGTTGCTGTGAATTGGTGCTATAATAGATCAAATGTCTTCAAGTTAAAAAAACAAAAACAAGTACATAAATTTGTGAACTACACAAAACAACAACAACAACAACACAAAACCTTAACTACAGAATGTTCGAAAAATAGAAACACTTTTATCTTGAAGGCAAAACATCGCCATTTCCGCTTCTCCCCTCTCCTAAATCCAGATACCTTTAAACAGCAGCTCCGCCGCAGCTGTCGGGCCAGAAGGTAACGGCCTGAGTCCTCTGAGTCGTCAGCTGTTCACCGTTAAAAATAAATAAAACCACACACACAAATCCCACGCTAGCTGGGGATTAAACAACATCAAATGCTCGGGCTATACAGGCCAATGTCAGTGGCCGGATACATTTGTTTGTATATAAGTTCGCACCAAAATATTGAGCTACGCTTGCGCGGCTGCGACACAAAGTTTATGGTAATAGCCTTGCATTGGGGGAAAAAAAACCCAACAACGACACTGTAGGTAGACAGCGTACATATGGGCCTTTTGAGACGAGTATAGGTTATGATGTGTGTTACACTGTAATAGCCCGGCACTATTTTCAGATATTTTGTGCTAACACCGGGTGCAGGTAGCAGACTGAGGCCACCACCGCCGCAGCGGCTATAGATATAGCATACATAACGAGGTCTCAAAAGAGAGAAGGGGGGAACATAACAATCCTGCATATGAGGATAATTTTAAGCAGCTTCTTTTCAAAGTGAAACCACTAAATCCTCCACTTCTGCTCATTATGTTGACGTGTGTCGAAGCTTTCCTCGGCGTGCTCTGTGTAGCCTCATTGTCTTTGTTTTGACGGCGCAAAGGGAAACGAGGACAACGTTTAAAGAGCACTCAAAATGCCTTGAAAGTGGCTGCGAGCAGCACGTCGGCTTTAGTGGAAAATACTGACGTGCGTCTTCTCCACGCCAGGCCTCGACAGCCTATATGTTGCTTGAACAACACAACAGTGTTTGACCTAATCCCAAATACTGACTGCGGAAGCTGCATCAATAGCCTCCCCATAAGCGCAGTTTTATAATAATTATAGCAACAGTCAACACGCAGGCCCGGATCGTAGCGGTTATATCGGCTATTTTAAATGTGTCTCAGTGACTGTCAGTTAATGGAAATAATTAACTCACCTCAAACCGGCTCCGCGAAACACCATTTACCTCCTTCCCCATGTCGGACGCTGGTAACCGACTCAATGGATTCGGTGTAGGCGCAGTAAAATGCAGATACGGGCCCTCTCCACGATTATCATGCTACCGTCCTCTCGGTAGCTCCGGTGGTTTGATGTATTTTGACCTGTACCACGAACCACAAAACCTCTTGTTACCGATAAAAACAAAATATATGGGTTACGAGCAGCAGCCAGCCAGCCATAAGCCACTTCTCTTATCAGCTCGATTCGCCCTCACCTCCTCCTCCCCCTATAAGCACAGCTTTCTATCCATCCACACAATAGCCCGACAGCAGTGGGGCAGACTAAAATTCAGCCGGTACAACCCCTACATCCATAATAAATAAATAACATTAATATGAAAAATAATAAATATAATGACCTTGCTCAGTGCGCACTATTTCTTGCTCTCTGACTGCTCCTTTAACCAAAGCTCACAGAGGAGCAAATATAAATATCAAAGTGGGGTGTCAACCATTTGCCCGCACACGTAGCATGAATACCTATCAAGGGTTTGGGGCCACATGTGATAATTAAAAAGTTAGATCAGACTTAAAGTTCATACAGACTTTGTGAGAAAACATAGGCTAAAAAATTATGTTCCTCTTATAGTATGAAACAAAAACATCTAAAGTGAAGTGCATATCTGATATGAGTACTGCCACTTGAAGACCTTTCCACTGTATTAAAAACAGTATTAAAACCAGAATAGAACCTGTGAGTTCGGCATTTTATTAACTATCAGTAACGGTTAACACTCGTTTTTAGATTATTCTATCTCATCTGCTGTTATTAAACATTCCAACTTTGTTATTGCAATAGGGAAACGCCACTTCCTCGTTTCTCCTCGGGCACACCCCTCGTCTACAGCGGGTCCAATCAGCATCCAAGGACGACAGCTCGTAATACTGCGTCATCGTAGAGCGTAAAACTAACACGCCAGACAACACTGAGTATCTATATCTATAGCAAAGCTAGTGATAGCTAATATGTTCTCTTACTTTCTAATGCGCAAATAGTAGTGTTTGGCTGGGGTCTGGTGCTCTGTAACTTTAAGAAAACAGCGATTTTTAATTGAACAATTATCTCCTGATGCCCCTAAGGATAAAGAACCCCCTTTTAAAGCGTGTGTAAATAATATACTTTTTTGGGGGGGGGTTTAATCCCAAGGTTTGAATTTGAAGAGGACCTTTGCATCTTTTGTTCTTTACTCACTGGCCACTTTATTAGATACATCTGTTCAACTGCTCTTTAATGCAGCTATTTAATCGACCACTTGCATGGCAACAACTCAATGCATTTAAGCTGCTAGAATTGTCAAGTAGACTTGTTGAAGTTCAAATTTATCATCAGAATGGAGAAGAAAAAGTTATTTAAGTGATTTTGTATGTAACTTGGTTGTTGGTGCCAGACAGTCTGGTGTGAGTATTTTAGAAACTGCTGATCTACAGGGATCTTCCCACACAACTGTTTCTAGGGTTTACAGGGAATGGTCCAAAATAAAGAGAAAATATCCAGTGAGCAGCAGTTCTCTGGGTGAAAATGGCTTGTTGATGTCAGAGGTCAGAGGAGAGTGGCCAGACTGCTTCAAGCTGTGTGAAAGGCAACAGCCACTCAAATAACCACTCATCACAACCAATATATGAAGAGCAATCATGAATGCACAATACATCAAACCTTGGAAAAATATTACCTGGTCTGATAAGTCTTGCAACATTTGGATCTTTGGATGTTCTGATGGCTGCTTCCAGCAGGATAACATGCCATGTTGCAGAGCTCAAATAACTGGTTTCCTTAAATGACAGTGAGTTCACTGTACTCTAACAGCTTCTAGAATCAACAGATCTCAATCCAATAGAGCCTCTTTGGGATGTGATGTATAATGATGTATATCATGGGTGTGCAGATGACAAATTTGTAGCAACTGTGAGATGCTATGATGTCAATATGGATCAAAACGTTTTCAGGATCTTATTGCATCTGTGCCATGAATAATTAAGGCAGTTCTGAAGGCAAGTGTCTCAGTACTGGCAAAGTGTACCTAATAAAATCACTTATGAGTGTATATGCAAATGTGTTAAGCTACAAAATACACACTCAGAAAGAAGTGCACTGTAGAAGACAATTTTATCCCTAAAGGAATAATCCAAACAAATGTGCCCTCTAGTACTGTTCATTGGACCTCAATGTTTTAATACTGTTAATATGTAATTTGTGGGAGCTACCTGGTTTCCTATTTCAATTACAGGTAAGGCATTAAATACCCGACTAGGTTTATTCTGTCTAGGTCTTGTATATCAGTGACATAGAGATGCAGATGATAGTACTATTTTCGCACAGAAATAAGGTCGGGGGTTCAACCTCTTCCAGGCATTTTCTTGATTTTCTCTGGTCCAAAGAGAGATGCTTGTTATGTTAATGGAGTAGTTCTCAAACGGTGTGTTGTTACCAGGGAAAAATGTTGAAGGTTTTCTGAAGTGTGGCATTAAAAAAACAGTTTGACAACAGAGATGTCAGATACATGAAGCCCTGAATATTAAGGAAGACTAGAAAAGAAATAGTGAGTTCACATAAATGAATTCCAAGTATATGAATGAAAAGTAATATAAAATATGTTTATATACCCAATTTCACTAGTCTTTTAAAGGGTTTGTTTTTGTATTATCACATTATATTACAAAACTATTACCCAAAACTTGCTCTGTGAAGTAGAAATCACAAGTGTATAAATAGGTACCTGCTGTCAAAAAAAAAAGATGTTCGACTTTCATGAAAAGTTCAGGATGAACACATTGGGGTTAACTTTAAAGTTTAGCAAGATTTACATGTAAGATAATCGGTAGATTATCTGTAGTAGTAGTTAACGGACTTTAGTTGGATCTAAATGAAGCAGCTAGGGTGCCTTCACACTGGCTGCACCGCAAGCTTTGTGTGTGTGTCTGTAGCTTGAAAGAGTTTGTGTTTTTACCAGAAAGACAGAAAAGTTTTGACCCAGAAATTCCTTATTTGTGTGTTTTGTAAAGATCCAGGCCTCAATTTCAACCAGCAGACATGTCAGTGTGTTTTTGTAAATTAAGTGTGTGTGTGTGTAAATGCACTTAAATATAGCATTGTCCTTAAAAAATCTGAAACATCTCTGCTTAATTATCCATTTCATATCATATACTTTAAGTGAAACTGTGATTTGTGATAACTACTTTATTTTTTTCAGTAAGATAAAGTACAACTCTCTATTTAAAACTATTCTGTGTACACATAAACCTGAAAATCCTAAACCACAGATACCCACAGGCAAACTCACATATGTCAGCCACAGGGCAAGAACATATGCTGTTTTTCTTTCATGGCAGCTTTAGTTCATTCACTGCCTTCCAAGTGACCATTGTCTGATTGTTGTATTGTTTAAGACATGTAGATTTCTATTTATCTTACCAATACGCAGAATGCTGATCCATCTGCTGATGTGGAAAGTACTAGTACGGAGACAAGCCCAACATAAAGTCATGCTTTGGTTGATTTCTCCTAAACACTTTGCAAGATCTTCTTTTCGCTTCTTTTTCCTACTAGAGCATTAGTTAAACACAGATTTCTCTGGGGTAACATGATAAAAGACTACTACATTTTGAAAGATGCCCACCTAAGACTGGACCTCATGCTTATCTTGTGAAGCAGATCTTATTAAAAATACCTTACCATGTAAGTTAATGAACCTTAGTAGTAGGTTAAATATGTTGAAGCTTTCAGGACCCAGAGGCAGTTGCCTGCTGCCTGTTGATAATAAGACTTTGCTCTATTAGCTTTGCCCCAGTGTCTTCCTTTTCTGTTCCAACAAGCTCGACATTTAACAACCCATCATGAGCCTGGCATCTAACATGTGTGTTGATTTAAATGTGTTATCTGAAACTTGAAAAGTTTGTAAAAACGTACTTTTGCTAATTAATACACATCTCTTCATTTTACGTCTCTGTCGTGTCGCCATGAGGACGGTGGGTGGGACCTTTGCGGTGATAGGAAGTTGCTCGGATACAGTCAAGATTGGCAGTGCTCCGTCTTCCGGTTCAATCGGCTGTGCGCAGAAGTTGCTAGTTACAGGAGCCATGATGGCGTTTGTAGTCTCCTTGAGCTAGGGCTGTGGATGATATTAAATCCACTAGCATCGCCCTAAATATAGGCCTGGTTGATTTCCAGAGCCATTGATAATAAACTGGAACATCTACTGCACACGAAAATATTATAATTTCTTATCAATATTGAATTTATAGGGGATAAAACTTACATTAAAGGGAACATGTAATCAGTACCAACCGGGTCAAGTTTTCATTTTGTTGGAGAAACGAGCGTCTTTTAATGAAGGCATTTGCTTGTTTCTGAATGCTAAGACCTTATTCTGTGGAATTAAAAACACCTTTACTTAACTTGGCACCGGACAAGGACAGCTTTCACAAAGGGACTTTTTTTTTCTTTTTTAGGAGTCAGCTCGCTAGCTGCTGAGCTTTAGCTAGCTGTGCTAGCTAAACTGAGACGGAGACGACACCACAATGATCAGATGTTTGGTTGGAGTCTTTTTCATTCGCTGACTAACTGAAAGTACAAACTTCGCAGCACTGGAAAACCAACTTGGCATTTATCTGCTTTGACGAAATATGTTGGCGATCTCAATGGAATGAATTGGCATTGAGGAGAAGTGGACGTAAGCGGCCTGGTGTGTTTATTTTTGTATTTTCCTGTCCTGATTTCGCTTAGTAAGACTTGTTTTGACATTTGGAGTTGCTACTGGTCTCCTGTGAATGAATTGCCTGGATCACCGAGGCCAAGTCGCAGAAGAGGCACCGACGCCGACGTGAGGGATGCCTGGGTCGGACCGACACCATGGGACCAAGAGGAAGCCGGAATCTAGCATCGGTGGTGTGCCACACCAGACCCAGGGCCCGACTCATACCTCTGCGGGAGACATGATGAGCAAGGACGGCAAGGTGCAGTTAAAAACTTCAATGTCCTCTTCTTCTTTAAAACGCAAACGGCATAAATCAACAAAACATAATCGGGAATCCTTGGCGGCACCTGACGATTTTACCCTCGGCGATACGGCGCCTCCTGGTGTCAACACGGTGAAGCCTCTAGTGGAGTACGACGATATTAGCTCCGACTCGGACACCTTCTCGGACCCACCGTCCTCCAGGCCTTTTGAGAGGGGGGGAAATCGACTGGAGCCCTCACCAGACTACGATAGGGATATTGGCGAAGAAGAAGGTAATAGAGAGAGCAGGGGGCACAGACACCCACGAAAAAAGTCCAAGGACACTAACAAAGTTAGAGACTCTGGAAATGGAGAACGTGGGTCCAAGAAAAAGAGCAGTAAAGATCGCGAGAAAGTGACTTCTGGAAAGGGCAAGGAGAAGGAGGCCTCGTTAGGCTCCTCATCTAAACGCCAGGTGCCGTCAGAGGGGGATTCCAAACGTGGGGAGCTGATGCTCTCCTCTCAGGCACCGCCTGCAGCCAGTGTAGGTAGCACTACTTCTTCTACATCCTCATCTCGCAGCAAGGAGAGCAGCCGCTCAGGGAAGTCTCGCAAAGACCGGCAACAGCGGAGAGAAGGCCGAGGGGAGGCCAGCCGCAGCTCCTCCCAGAGGAGCCGGACAGATAGAAGCCATCGCAAGTCCTCCAAGAGCCACAAGTCAAGCCCGAAGGGGAAGTCTTCAAGTAGGGGTAGCCCACGGAGAAAGGGCACCAGCTCTGCATTGTCGCCGAGTCCCAGAAGAGGGGCCGGTAGTGAGAGTCCACTGGGCGGTGGGTATGGACATCAGGGGGATGACAGCTACTCAAGACGGAGGGCGGCCCAGCAAAGCCCGAGTACCTATGGTGATGTGTCTCGCCGTAGCAGGCAGAGATCAGACAGCCCCTACGGCAGCAGACACAGGTCCTCCAGCTTTGAGAGGGACAGCAGCCCTTACTCTAGGAGACGCTCCACGAGCCCCTATGGTAACCGCAGGTCCTCCAGTACGAGCCCCATGTCTAGGTGAGTATATGCTGTAGGTCACCCTTTAAATCTTTTGGGGATTATGTTCGAGACATTTACTTATCAAGCCACCTTTCGTAGAGGTTTTGCATATTTCCAGAACCTTCACCTTTTATGATCCTACTTTACATGCATTTTAAGTTTGAGATTAGACAAATATGTTGAACTTGGAGAGGGCTTTTCACTCCAGCTAATTGATCTCTGCATTGAAGTTGAAATTTACCATACATAAAAGACAAAAGCTTGAGAGTGAGAAAAATACAGGATGGAGATAGGCAATACTTGTAGTTGAAAACAGGGTTTGCCTTAAGCTGTCATTTCAATTCAAAAACAGAAGCTTAGGGCACTACAACCTGGCTCTGTGACCATAAGTATTTGTGTTCATAATTACATTTGAGCTATAGAGTCCATATTTGCCACAGATTTCAGAAAAAGACAGGTGTCTTTAATGAAACCTGGTACTTAGTTTTAGGAGGGCCTCACATTTTTTTATAGAGAAGGTAACAGATTTTTATTTGATGTGTGATATTTTCAAAATTTCACCATTATTTAGCAATGAAATGTTTTTGAAACTAAATAATGTTCTTAATTAATTAGCCCAGTATATTGCTTTAGACAACAAGAATAGATCCAGTTGGCCATGAAAGCGTCAGTAGTTTTAGTTTTACTTGTCCCACATGGTTTTGATTTCATTATAATATGATCTAGAGATCTTATTTAGCCATGGATCAGCAGTCTGTCTCAGTTATATCATGCATTTCATTTGCCTCTAATTCTCTGTCTTAATCTATAAATGATCTTAAAAATGTGCTTTTTATTTTAGACGCTCGGGCCGCTCCAGGAGTCGCTCCCCTCTGCACTACTCTTCTTCTCACCGCTCCTCCTCTCGTTCCCGCGGTAAGAGGCACACCTCCTCTGCTGGAACAGGGAGCATTTCCCACAGTAGCCGGCCAGCTAGCCGCTCCCCTCCTTCGTCACGTCTGCCCCTCAATTCCAGCTTAGGTGCAGAGTTGAGTCGCAGGAAGAAGGAACGCCTGGCTGCTGAGGCGGCTGCTCGTGCTAGTGGTGGCGCCTCTCCACTTCCGACAGCTCAAAAACCGTCAAGCTCCTCATCCTCACGGCCTGCTAAAGCTGAAGCTCTACAGCCAGAAAAAGGTGCAACAGCAGTAGCAGCATCAGAACCTCAGCCCCCACCAACCCAGCAGTTATCCCATGATGTTCCCAATGCTGATGAGCCGATGACTGCAACTCTAACATCCTCTTCAAACAACTCTCCTGCACCGCCGCCACCTCCTCCACAGCCCTCTTCTCCAGCGCCACCCAATCCAGCCACACAGGTTCCACCACCACCTCAGGCAGAAACAAACATTCAGCCTCCTACACCCTCAACCGTATCACAAACTAAATCGCCAGCAACAGTTCCTGCTCGCAGCCCTGTCCGTCAGACCCCACTCCACAAGACTTCGACTCTTCCTCCCCTGCCTCTACCACCTGCACTGCTGGGAAATGCTCAGGACAGGTGAGGAATCCCTCAACAGGCACACTGATCTAGTGCCTGTTGTGTTATGTCAAGCTTAGTGCCTATTAATCTGTCGTATGAGTTTACAGCTGTTATTCTTGGACTTATACTGTCATTTGTCAGTGATTTGTATGTACATCGGGATGTCTTGAACACACCATTCAAGACATCCCATTTTGTTTTTCATGAGTCATTTTAACAAAAATTAAGTAATTTCAAGACATAACTTGATATGAAAACATTTTATGAATAAATGCTATGTTTGCACTTTGGTGTTTTAAATATGTCAGTTACCATCCTACAAAAAACAAAAATGGCGCACTGTTAGATGAAAGTGAATTTAAATTTTCCTCTTTTAAATCGTGGTATGTACACTTTATTGTAACTAGTTTTAATCTGAATGTGTGTGTTAGTTGTTACATCGACATGAAAACGGTGCATAAAATGTGTTCCTGGTTTTGTCTTAAACTTTTTTTTTTTTTTATAATCTTGCTCTATTAGCCCAAAGAAATCCACTCCTCCCCAGAGGCCATCAAGAAAGGACAAAGAAGGTCGCAACCGCCCTTCTATTATTGATCTGCCTTTACCGCCCACCTTGCTTGGAGGGGACTCTTCACCCCCACAGTTACCTGTCCGCCAGCCTCCTCTCTTACCCCAGACAGCCCTTAAGAAGAGACCAAAGTCAGCATTCACTTTTATACTCACCCACTTAAAGTTTTCCTTTCATTAATCACACATGATGTCTTAGCTGCTTTTCTTGTTTGTGCTTTCCAGGATTTGTTGCCCGCGATATGGTGAGCGCAAACATACCCAAAGTGACTGGGGCAAACGGTGTGTAGATAAATTTGATATAATTGGCATCATAGGGGAAGGCACCTATGGCCAAGTGTACAAGGCCAAGGACAAAGACACTGGTAAGTGAAATCCATTTACTACTATGTTTTCCTTAAAAAAATAAAACCCAAATAAGATAAAAAAAATAAAAAGAGTGGCTCTCTAAAATGTGTCTTCTCCAAATATGCTAGGTGAACTGGTGGCTTTGAAGAAAGTGCGTTTGGACAATGAAAAAGAGGGCTTCCCCATCACAGCCATCAGAGAGATTAAGATCTTGCGGCAGCTCAAACACCGTAGTGTTGTCAACATGAAGGAAATTGTCACTGACAAGCAAGATGCACTTGACTTTAAAAAGGATAAAGGTAAGGGGGGCAAAAAAAAACTTGCTGTTTTCTTTCATGTGGGGTATAAGTAGGTAAGAAGTGATGATAAGTTAGGGCTGCTCGATTATGGCAAAAATGATAATCGCGATTATTTTCACTGAAATTGAGATCTCGATTATTTGACGATATTTATTTAACAATAACAATGTATTGAATAATGACTTTAAAGATTGTCATAAAATATTATAAAATAGTGTGCAAATACTGATAACAGTGCAAATGTTTGCAATATAAAAAATAAATGAAAAATGTAAACATCTATGTTTAGTGAACTTTGCAGTGTTGCTTTGTGGTGCAGCTACGACACCGTAGCAAAGTTTACACACTATGTCTACTTGATCCACGTCTGACTCCGCGAACCAATAATGCTTCCACACCACTGAAGTTTTTTTTTACCTCTTTTCAACCAACGGCAGTCACTCTCCTCTCCAAATAACTTCTGCTTAGCTTTCCGAGCTTCCCTCGGGTCCTCTTAATCAGCGGTCCCCAACCCCTGGGCCTCGGACCGGTACCGGTCCGTGAGTCGTTTGGTACCGGGCCGCGAGAGTTGAGGCTCAGGTGTGAAATGTATAGTTTTCAGGGTTTTTAATCGGTTTTCAGTGTTATTTTGTTATCGTTTTTATCGTTTACTCTGTTTTAATGGGTCTTTTCACTTGTGTTATGAATAAATCTTCTTTTTTTCGGTACCAGTACTAGTTTTATTTTGTTGTATTTATCCGCGACACCTTAAAGGCCGGTCTGTGAAAATATTGTCGGGCACAAACCGGTCCGTGGCGCAAAAATGGTTGGGGACCGCTGCTCTTAATTGTTGTGACACGTGTTCGAAATGCAGAGAGGTGTGCTAGATTTGCCACACGGAGCAGCGCGAGAGTAAAGCACGAGGGAGGGGCTAATAATCGGCTCAGTCATTTTTAATGATCGTTGAAAGCCCAGATCGTAATCGTGATTAAAATTCGATTAATTGAGCAGCCCTATGATAAGTTAGGGGGGGAGTGTTTGTTTTAAATGCAAGGGGAAAACTTTGCAGGTGGGAGAAGGCATCCCCTTAAAAAGAAATTCTCCAATGGATCTTGTTTTTAGTTTAATTAATTAATTAATTAAATGATGTCACAGAGATGGCAGTAATCACTTGTATTGTATAGCTAAACGTATTTATTAATGAGTTTAGCGATACATTTTTACTTATCTAGAATTACACTGCGTTTTTATCATTCATCTGGTCGAGGTAGGTATATGCACGATTTTCACTGCTTGAATTGAGTATGTCATTCAATATATGAGATAACCTACAGACAGCTTAAGTTTGCTGTAGTCATCCTTGCAAATGGTAGTGCGAGAAAAGTGGTTTTATGATTACTGGTGCACGATGCCTTTTAGTTTTAGTAAACTGGTTGTAAACTAGTTGAGCGCAGTTTAACCAAGAGTATAAATAGTTATAGGGCTGTGCTGGTGTCACATCTTTCTTGAACATTGAACAACTGAACCCCTAGAAGCCATTTAAATGGTGTGTAGATTCCACCTAATTGGTAGACTACAGGCATATGCCAGGAAAGTAATAGTGGGCACACTATATGAAACCGGATGTGCAGCACTTCTGTTTGTCACTGAAATATGTTTTAGCAGCTGTGACAGCACTGACGGAGTCAGACCTGAAACTGCAACATGTCTGAAAACGTGCATACACATACCTTGACCAGCAGATAATGACACACAAAAATGAGAGCAGAAAATTATAAGAAAAGGTGACACTCATAGAATACACTGTCTTTTTTTATACAAAAACACATTATTTAGTGTTGTTTCTATGACAAGTTATATATTTATGGTTGTGTTTCGGTTCTCTACCTTCACTTAGTGGGGCTAGGTTAATTGGTGTGAATGTGAGTGTGAATTATTGTCTGTCTCTGTCTGTGTTGGCCCTGCGACCGGCTGGGGACCTATCCAGGGTGTACACAGCCTCTCTGCAACACTGAATTGTATAAGTGGAAGAGAAACTGCTACTATTGTGGAAATAAAGTGTTTGTGACATTTGAAATTGTTAGCATAAAACATAATTTAAAGCAAAAGAAATAAAAACTGAAAAACTAGAACTGATATAATGACCACATCTGGTTGCGTTCTCTGTAGTCACTGTTGACTTGAACAGTTCTTTAATGTTTCAATCCAGAGAGAAGTGTGCTGCTAGAGTTTTCTGGGCTGTGTGAATGTTAAATAGCTGGCAATGCAGTTGCGCACATTTCAGTTCAGTAACTTCACTTTTAAAGAAGCATGGTTAAATTTACCTGAATACCTATTAACCATTTAACACATGTCCACTTATGTGAACCCACAGACATATGTGTGTGCATGTATTTTTGTTTAAGACATCTGAATACATCTTTGTATTTTTAGGAGCTTTTTACCTGGTGTTTGAGTACATGGACCATGATCTGATGGGCCTGCTGGAGTCAGGCCTGGTCCAGTTCTCCCATGAGCACATCCGCAGCTTCATGCGTCAGCTGATGGAGGGCCTGGACTACTGCCACAAAAACAACTTCCTGCACAGAGACATCAAATGCTCCAACATACTGCTAAATAACAAGTGAGTAAAGTATTGTTGTTTCCTGTGTGCAGACAATTGCAGTAAAATGCAGTAGCAGCAAGGCTGTTCCTAGTCACAGGTTTTTCAGTACTAACAGTGACATGTGAATTTTAAGTTTTATCTACTTTTTTTTTTCTTATTCACCCATGTAAACAAACACTAAGAAATGTAATCTTCACACCTTTAAATGTATCCGCATTCCTTAAATACTATCAAACGATTGCTATAATTTGTCAGGCAGAAAGGGTTTAAAAGTGTGTCAGCAGGAAAGCTAATTACAAAGTAACTAAATTAATTGGATGCATCAGATAACCTTAGTGTAGTAAAGCAACTTCCCACAGATGGTTGCTTAGTACAGTTGAACATCCAATGTGCAACCAAGGTGCATGAAAAAACTGAGCTTAAATGAGCTATCAAGAATTAAGAAAATGTGTGTTTTTCTGGGAAGTGGAGGATTTAAAAACCACAGTGCATGAAGTTATTGCCCTGCTACTGAACAGCTGACTTCAAATAGACATTAGAAGTGGATCATTTGCACCTGAGCGCTGCCAAATTTGACCAATAATATTTGTTGTTTCTTTAAGAGCAGTGTGTATTTTACAGTGTCAGTTGATTTTTACAGTGAAGACACTTTGAGTTGTGTTTTAGGATTAGATACACTAAGATTCAGTAGTTGGCAATGCTTTTTTTGGTATTGTTTTTTTTTTTAATGTTATCTGTGCTTATTTGTGCAGAGGTCAGATCAAACTGGCTGACTTTGGTTTGGCTCGTCTTTACAACTCAGAGGAAAGGTAAGAGGCGACGGTTGTATATACCTGATCTGCTTAATTCCATTTAGTGATTATAGACATTATAGTGTTTAAGTTGCTGAATGAAAGCAGTTTATTTTATTATTTCTTTTTAATTTACAATGTCTGTCCACAAGATGGGGCTGTGTCTCAGAAATAATACAGTTACTTGGAGCTAAAATGATTCTGATTTGTCACTGGGGGACATGTATGACTGCTGACTCCCATCTCATCTCTCTTTCCTTGCTCCTAGCCGGCCATACACTAATAAAGTAATCACACTATGGTATCGTCCCCCTGAGCTTCTGCTGGGAGAGGAGAGATATTCTCCAGCCATTGATGTTTGGAGTTGTGGGTGAGTACAAAACGGTTATCTTAGTACTTCTGTCTGTCAAATCACGTGGTCTTCAAGTGTATGATTTATTGTCAGATGAATAATTGGGGAACAACAGATTATACTGTTGTTTTTATGTAGATTAAGACATTTTTTTTTTGGGGGGGGGGGGGAAGAGTCTCAGCCTTTACTTCAGGTTAGTCACATAACACCCCTGAGTTGCCTAGGGTGCATAATTGCAGGTTAAAGCTTCCCACCCATCAGGGTTCACTGTACCAAAATAGTCCTATTTTCCCATTCACCTTGGCTCAACCCACAAACTACTCTAAAGTGGCATATTTGTGCTAGACTTGTGTTTTCCTTGCGTTGTCCTTCATCACAAGTCATTTTCACTCAATTTCTTCAAAAATGGTTTATGCAGATCATTTGGACAGCTGCTGTAGTCTTTTTTTTAATTGTTATTATATTACAGCAGTGTCTAATCTCACATATTTTACCTGTCTGTTGTCTGGTAGTTAACTTTTTTCGTAATGGTTGTTGGTAGATGTATTTAAGTATTTATTTCTGCAGTGTAAGCAGATGTGTTGGGAACATTTTGATAAAATCTTTACAATGTACTATTTACGTTTGGTGACTAATGCGCAAATTTCTCTTTAGATATGTGTCATATTCCTTAATATTCAATTGTTTTATAGTATTTAATGGAAATAATTTGTCTTATTTTGCAGCAAGCCCAAAGGTATTACCATATTAAATTCGAATTATCACACTTGGTTATAAACATTCACAAAACTTTCACCTTTGTCATACAACTCTTAAACAACCTTATCTACAGTCTGAGAGAGTCTTTCCTTGTGAATACTTTAGGAGCTTTACCTTGTTGGAATAAAAGGGCCTACATTCATAACATTTCACAGGCCTATTTGACCAAGATTTTGCCAGACCATTGCTCTTTAAGTAGTTTTTAAAAGCTGTTTTAAACTTTACATTATATACATACATTATATACATGCAATACCTTCTCTTACTTGTCGTGGCTCAGGTGTATTCTTGGAGAGCTCTTTACCAAGAAGCCCATCTTCCAGGCTAACCAGGAACTTCTACAACTAGAGCTGATCAGGTAGACTGCCTGCCACAAATAAATTTCAAGTAATAATTTCTGATTGAATTATCAAGCTTATTAACCCTTTCCTTTGTCTCAGCCGACTGTGTGGGAGTCCCTGTCCGGCCGTTTGGCCTGATGTCATTAAACTTCCATTGTTCAACACAATGAAACCCAAGAAGCAGTACAGACGGCGACTACGGGAGGAGTTTGCACAGTATGTAATCAACCTTACACTTACCTAAGGCAGCTGTGATCAACTCTGTCTGGTTCTAGAGGAGTAATATTTTTTTCTCCTCAACATAGTTTACCTACTCCTGCCCTGGACTTACTGGACCGAATGCTGACCCTTGACCCTGCACGCCGTTGCACATCGGAGCAAGCGCTCTTCAGTGACTTCCTGCATGATGTTGAGCCCAACAGGATGCCACCACCAGAGTTAGTAGCTGATTCTAGTGATGGTTGACACAATGACAGTGTTGGATTGAGCACGTGAAAAATAACACTAGGACATTGTCTGTATCAGAATACAATTATTGCCTATTTAGGGTGTTTTCTTTCTTTATTTTGTTTTATTTGGTTAATAAAATGTATATTTTAAATTTGTACAATTTCTTTTTTTCTTTTTTAGCCTTCCTCATCATCAAGACTGTCACGAGTTGTGGAGCAAGAAGAGAAGACGTGCACGTCAGAGTGGGGTCGTCGAGGATGTGCCTGTGCCCAAAGTGCCCCGTAAAGATGTGACAGGGACCTCCAGCGGAGACAACCCTCGTCCCCCAAACAGCCCCACTGGAGCTCCACCACCTCCTCCAGGGAAACCATCCTCCACAACCAACATAGAGAGTGAGTTGTCAGGTAACAGATACTAAGTATTTAACCAGGAACACATTTTTTGTTTTTTCAAAAAAGTTTCTGTATTGTGAAAAAAAAAAAAAAATTATATAAGAATTTATTTATTTAATTTTAAATGTATTTGATTGTTGTGTCTTTATTAGACTGGCACTGAATTCTAGTCGCATGCATGTGTGTGTTTAGGCCTGGCATCGGCTGCAGAGCAGTTGAATCAGACAGAGCTGGCAGTGCTGCTAAACCTTCTCCAGGGACAGGCAGACGGCTTGCCCCAGGTTGCTCAGCTCCTCAACCTCCCCAATCCAGAGACTCTCAGCCAGTTGTTGTCTGCTGTTAGTGAGTCCTCTGACCACCAGGGGGCACCAGAGGACCAGACCCAGGCAGCTTCCAGGTCTCAGCCCCCAGAGCCGCCTCCTGAACCCCAAGAGATCTCACCGACATCCGGAGATCCGCCACTCAGCCAGGAAGACCAGGCCAAGCTACTGGCTCTCCTTTTGGGCCAAATTATAAAGCCACAAACCGAGGAGCAAGGCGATGAAAGTAATGGCGTTCAGTCAGAGGAGGCACTAACGCGCGGTTCGTCCGCTTCTACTACTGATTGCAAGGGCAAGTCTGGGTTTAGCCTATAGAGTGTGAAACAGAAAAGGTACCAGGGTCAGTTGGAAATCATAAGAGTGGAAGGAGCCAGGCAAGGAACAAACAGAAGCTGACTATATACTGTATCAAATTACTTTGATTTTAGGATACTTAATAAAATTTGCAAATAGGGCTATTAGACCGATATTACACCCGCCCCTTTTATTCATGACATACGAGTGACACACATTCAACATCTTCCCCTATAAACACCTGTACTATTAAAAAAAAGTGCAAAAGAAAACCCTGGCAAATTGTCTTTTCAGCGTTTGCTGTCCTGTGACCCTGATAACCAGGTAAAGGTTTGTTGCACACGGATATCACTGGTTCATCACTGGTTCATCACTGGTGTACTCAATAAACCAGAAGAAAGTACAGTGTTATTCATTTGAGTAAAAAGGCTCACACTGTGATGTTCCCTCAATTTTCCCTCTTTCTTGTTTCTTTATCACAGTCTTTGTTTCTCTCTGTCCCATTTCCACATGTGTTTTTTCTTCCTCACTTCATTTTCATTATAAAGCAGGTGTCATGGATTCTTCACAGAGAGCGATGTTGCTTTAAACAGTCTGTAATGTCAGCCTTTTTATGAAGAAAGTCTAATAAATTATCAAGTGAAAATAAATGTTTTGAATCTTTAGATGTCACCTGCATGTGTTTCTTTTAACCTTGGTTTTTGTCACTTTTTTTTTTTTGGTAACTTCACTCTGGGTCACGTTTTTCTTAAAATGTGATTAGGAATTGGAATAACACTGATTATGCTGCTGACACTGAATGGTGAACCTTTTAAAAGCATTTGAAAACCTTACATCACTGGTCCACCTTGCACTGCAGTAGATTCGAAAGAATAGACAGTGCTGCTTTAGTAGTCTTACCCGCCCTTTGAAAGTACTTGAAATTCTCCTGCTTAATTCACCTTTTCTGTTCATCCAACTGCACATGCCCCTTGTATTGTTTTCCCACCTAGTTCCCACATTTTTTTTTTTCTGTGATTTTGGGGGGGGTGTTTGGAAGTGTGGGCCTGCATCTGTTGTGCAAGTGTTAATCTGTTAGTGGGTAGTGCATTCAAAGACATTAATGTTTCTCTGTTTAATAAACATCTAAATGGTAATGACTAGTTATTTAAAAATAGAAGAAAAAACCACTTATTTTTACCTACCTATAACCATTCACTTGAATCTGTAAATGGTTATGTGTTTCATTTGGCAGATGTAAAAAAAAAACAAACAAACATTTTTTTTTGTCTAATTGTTTTTAGTGATATTGTATAGCATCTACACTAGGTTCACAAAGTTATTTGATTCCAAAAACACAGACTGTTGTAAGATTGCTCCTACCACTGCAGCATGGTTCCCTATTTGTAGTTAGTTAGTGTGCTGATTCACTTAAAGTGCTCTGCCCTCCCTCTTGTGGTAAAGGTAGGAATGTCAACGTTGTGTAACTCCATGATAGGCTTATTTGAAATGCAGTACTACTGTCTTTAAATGCAGGTTGGGAGTATAAGAGGAAAAAGAAAGCTTATTAGTGGGTGTGTAGCTAGTATGTAGGTCTTAACTTAATTATGCCTTATAAGTTTACGTCTAATGTGCTGTGTTCTGTTCTGTTTGGACCCTTCAGATGGTGCAGTGGCAAAAAGAAAAAAGCTTGGGGCCAACCAGGGGCCTTCAACTGTTGAGCAACGTCCACCCTCTCCACCAGGTCCACCTCCATCAACTGTTGGAAACTCCCAGCAGGCTGCGCCAGAAACGCAACCCAGCCAGGACATCAGCCCTGCTGTAGCAGCCGCCTTGCTCCAGCTCATCTCTCAGCAGGACTCGGAATGTGGTGCCTCACAGCGCAGCAACGATCCTTCTCCTACTGTGGATGCTCTTGCCCACAGACAGTGCCCTCCACCATGGGTTGCAAGTTCTCCACCTAAACCTTCAGCTGCAGCTGAAGCCCCAGCAGGACTAGCGACTGCTGCTCCTACCACTGCAGCACAGTTTCCCAAAGACCAGGACCTCCGCTTTTCCCATGGAGCTGCCCGCTGATCCTCAGTTCCCCGTCGAGATCAACCTGGGTACCGTGGGACTGGTCCAGCAATCCTGGCCTATAAGGAAATACAGAGGGACACCTACAGAGTATGACTCACTGGACCCTGTGCAGGTAGTGAAAGTTGGATCAAAGATTTTGATAATGAATGCCTGAATGAAAGAGATCTGGAGTATTTTTAGAAGTGGTCATGAATATCTCTGCCTGCAGAATGAGCTGTCATGTGGTGTTATGGTGGGAGTATCTCAGCAGGTTTGTCTGACTTTCAGCGGTTATGCATACTCTCCATCTGCAAACCCGTTCTCTCTCCTCTACACTGAAGGGTCTGGTGTCGAATGAAGTGTAGCTTCCAAATTGAGTGTTACACCGCTGACAAGCAACTTTGAAAACAACTATAATATCCTTTTTTGCCCTAGAACAAATGATTGTCATGTGCACAGCAGTGCCCCCTTCTAACAGGATTACCAGTGTTTTGGAGAATGAAGTAAGTATCCTCCACCCTGACAGTCTGATAGACTTGTTGAAGTTAGTTGTTACATAAGGGTACATTTGAGGAAATGACCTCAGAAGATGTGACTTTTTCTGTTCATATTCGAGCTCCCCTGTTCTCAGCTTTGTGCCTCCACTCTGACCCCGGCGACCCTTGAATGATCTTGGCCTAGTGTGAAAATGTGGGCTAAGTTTCGGCTTTGAATGGCACCGGTGTACAGGTTACTTGGATGACGCACTCTGTCATCACCTAAAACTAACTCTGCTCACTTTAAGGTATCGCTTCTTTACATACAGCAGATCTTTGTGTCGTAACAAGCCTGTAGTGCTCATGTTCCTGTCTCAAACATGGAATAAACTGCATTTTGATGAACTGCTCCATAATGCACATACTCTTCTGCTAAATGAATGCAAAGCTAGAAACATACAGAAACACATTTTTCCCGATTCTCCTAGTAGGCTTTGAAAGCCTCCTTGCATACGTCTGCTCCTCACCTACCTGCCAACAAAAGCTTTTTTTTTGTTTTTCCTCTCATTTTTTTGTGTAGTTATTTTTTACATAAAGAAAATGATAACATGCCTAAAAAATGGTCTATTGTTTTGTTTCCATTTTTTGCTTTGGAAAAAGAAAGGAAAGAAAAATGGTTTCATGTGTCTGTAAAAAGAAACATTTTGTAATGTGGTTTTTTTTTTTTTTTTTCCTTGGTTCAGTTTATTAAAGGAAGTTATGCGACCGGATGAACTGTCTGTTCTGCCGTTTCTGGATGTTTCTGTGTAAAGCGGCCACTAGATGGTAGGCACCAACGCAAACTACCACTCAGTTTACAGGAAGTCCACACAGTCAGGTTTCTCGGAAGACTGAAACTCAAGAACTGCAATGTGAAGCAAGTTGCGTACCGGGCTATAATTATTAATTATTAATCTGATCTTGTGCTAGGTAAATTCCAACCACTGTTTTGATTTAAAAAATGTAACTAAGGAACGATATTTATGTCACAAACCACAACTTAAAGATACAAACAAATAATTTAATAAGTAAGCAAGAAAATATGCGTAATTCCATGTAAAGGATTTACCAAACTGAGATTTTGGAGCATGTGCATTCCAGTGTGTTAGACAGGTTCACGAAAATGGCCCAAATATTTCACCCTTATTTGTAATGTGATATCTTCCTATGTTCTTTTGTCCTTTTTCCCTTTTAGCAAACATGCCATAATCTGTTCACTATCATTGCTGAAGGGAATCAGTGTTTAGGTTTGGTCATAGCTCTGGTTTAGCATAGCTTGAGAATATTTTATATAAATATTTTTATAGTTTCATCATAATGAGCAAAAAAACAACCAACCAACCAAAAAAAAGCGAGTGGCTATAATGCACACAAAACGTATTCGTAGTGCTCCCTATGCTGAAAGCGTATTTATGTATATTGATTCCTTCACTACTAGGGTTGATCTCTTTATGGAGATCCCGACAGGCTCATAAAATGTAGATTGGCAACGAGAGAAGGATGCAAGGTTCATGCAGACTGCCTGTGTGTTTGTGCACGTGTGAGTTTTTGCGCGTGCTGGATTGACTTCGTGCATACCCCAGACCAGTTCGTCACTTGGCAGGCTTACAGAGCCGCTTACAGAGCCGCTTACCCCTCTGGCCCACCAAGCAGCTGAGCCCTCTGGGTGAGAGATCCTTTCAGAGTGGAGGCAGTGGGAGGCTCACCTGCCCTCTAGCACAGGCCCAGTGTGAGTGAGATGAGACGGTGTTGTGTGTGCGTGCATGTTTCTGTCTGATGCCTTTGCCCACCGGGACTCCAAATAATAGTGAATGTGCCCGCAGGGAGTTTCCACAGGAGAAGTAGTGGGCAATGCCAGTGCCAAGTCACAGAGACTAGACGAATAAATCAGGACTGAGGAGTGATGAGAGGGAGGTGCACGAGGCTGTGCCATCAATCAGAAAGGCACCTTATGGGGAATGCCCATAAATGTGCCATGCTGCCAGTCTGAAGCACGTACTCGCGATGGCAGAGACAGGCGACGGTGGTGCTCAAAATGGAGCCTCCATTTTGGATGCCGGCACTTCACTGTCAGCTGCAGGGATTTTGGTGGACTTCCAGACAAGCAGTGAATTGACTGACAGTATATTTCAGTCAGTTCACGCCAAATTATATTCATGAAATGTGATTTTTTTTTTCTTTCTTTTTTTCTGTCACTGCTGGGTTTAATTTTCTCAGCCTTGTCTGAGCTGATTGATATATTATTTGGAATCTAGTTTATTTTAAACATAATCTGATCAATTAGACACTCTGTCTCCACTGTGTCAAAATTGAAACCCTTAGACAATTAGCAGCCATCACATTGCACATCTGTTTAAAGCTAAAATAACAAGAGTACTAGTAGGAATGTCGATCATTCTGAGTAAATGCAGATCAGCTGTTAGAAGTATGGAAAAAAAAAAAAAAGCAAAATGACAGTTCTTAGAGTTTATTTCCTTTTGTTGAGACTCTGAGTGAAGTGACCTGTTTTAGTTTTCAAGCTGAAACTTTCTCAGTCAAAATATTCATTCGCATTTTTCTGGCTCCTGCAGGGAACATTGTAGCAATCTAAAAAATCTTAAACGCCTGGCACCTCAATGTGTCTCAACTTGTACATTTTAATTTGGCAGCAAAATCAGGATGCAAGAAAAAGAAGAAAGTGAAGTGAGACGACAGAAGATGAGATTCACGGGCAGGCAAAGAGGGCAACTGCTGAGCAGGAGCAAAGTAAGCCATTTAAAGCTGCATTTTAATGTTTCACTTTAAGCAAACGATTAGGTCAGTCAAACAGTGAGGGATATTTCACACATTTAGATATTTTCATGTGGGCCTTTCAGAAACACAACAAAACTAACGATTCTGGACCAATTTGTAAATCCGTCATTATATCTTATATGCTGTGATATATTTCTCGATTTTATCTGGATTTATAATTATCATGTAAAGTATCCGAATACCCATCTATTCTATTTGCGTGCACACAGCTATGAGAACGTGCATTAATGCGGGCCTGCGTGGCATCTCGTTTGTGGAGTGTAAATCTGGGCTGCTGTCGTATCTCTGAGCCGTGCTACAGTTTGATGTCGAGTCTGCTGACTGAGGCTGTTTGATCAGTGACTATGTGTAAACTCAGTGAAGGGAGGCACAGACTCCCCCAGTTGCTCATCTAAAGCACACACTACACAAAGTGTGATTAAGAAAAAATAGTTAATATAAGACAGAAATTGCATATAAGTAGTAGTGTTTTCTTGACTGGAAATGTAAACCTAACTCCCCACCAACATATTGTCGCCAAATGGGGAAAAAAACAAAACAAAACACATTGAATTTTGAAAGCATTTCGGGTCGTGAGCAAATTGTGCTGTCTTCATCATATCCTTCTTTGTCTTCTATCAAGCAGAATTTAATGTCAGCCATTTCGTTTATGGCTACATCTTTATTTATGTGATATTTCAAAAATTGATTGACTTTATCCCAGTAGTGATATATGCTTTACTGCTGCAACAGCATGCTTTATTGATGCCATAACACAATCTCCATTTCTTCTCAGTTTATAGTTTTGTGAGAAAAATGCACTCTCTCACTCACTCTCTCACTCTCTCTCTCACACACACACACACACACACACACACACACACACACACACACACACACACACACACATTACTTTTTGATTGTTGAACAGCAGTGAGGCCAACCAAAGAGGGCTTTTTTTAGGAGGGCTTTTTGGATCAGCCAGATGATACAGATGTGTGATGCTTTTATATTAAGTCACTGCTGCCAGGTCATAAAATGAAAATAATCTGGAATGATTGGGCCAAATTCTAAATGATTTGCTCTAACAATAATCAATACCCTCACAGGCGGATGATGCTGACTTTTAAAAATCTTTCCCTGACCTTATCGCAGTGAACTCCCCGTTAGCCAAAGACACTTCACCCTCTCTGCGTGACGCTGCACTTTTGCAAAAGTATTTTTCCAAGGTCTCACCATCTCATTACCAATTCTATTCAAAGCGCTTCATGAGCTAGGCAACATTATTGTCTCTCTCCATGAGTCTGTGTTGATGCTGCCTCTTTAAGGGCAGAGGGGCTGCTGGGAAAGCTGTCGGTGAGGATGGTGGAAGAGGAAAAGGAGGAGGGTGGTGGGGGTGCGAGGGGAGGGGGGTGGGTGGGTGTGGAGTTGGGGGGGACGGGCCCTGCAGGACCATTTGTGCTGAAGCTCATTTGCGCAGCGACACTTAATTGGCTACAACAATTAATTAATGTGTTGGAAAGTTGGCACAAAAAGTTCATTTAAGAGGGTTTTAATAAGCAATTAGAGGAAAAGCAGCGAACAGGGGGAATTACTGGAGAGGAAAGAGAAAAGCAGAGATGGAGCGAACGTCTGGCCAGTAGGAGCGTGCACGCCCCACTGTAGCTGTGGCTGCAGTGCTTTTGTCTCTTTCACTGACCCTTCAGTTCTGAAGAGCTGCTGAATGATTAGTCGCCATTATATCTATTTCTGAAGCCTTTAGTACTGTTCTTCAGTGGACTTGAAACCCACGATGCCCTGATATTGTATACATATCAACCCCGGTGGCCCCTACTGCCCCTCCCTTCCCTACCTCTTGTCCCAGCGCCCAGTGTAAAATATCGCATGACTAATGAGTGGAGCAGGTTGGAATCCTGGGGAAGATGTCCTTGGAAGACGAATGCATTTTCAGCAGAATAATTAACTTAATTAACAAATTCACATGCATATTCATCAGCCTATTAATGTCTGCTCCGCGCTGCTTGATGAGCAATGCAATAATAACCGTTTCATTTGCATATTTGTGTTCACACTCACACCCTTCTCCAAATAATTAAAAAAAGGACTCGGAGTGTAGGAAACTCAAAAGACAAGCGAGTCACTCTGCCACACGCTGTGTCTTGCAGGCACTTTCCACCTGCAGCACACGCACAGTTGCACACGTAGGGTATATATATCTGTGGAGTGTGTGTGTTTTATCTTTGCGGCTGAATTGCTGCATGCCAGTTAAAATTGGAAGTGTGTGACAGAATCTGCCTCTCTCTGTCTGCACCTCCAGCCTCCTTCCAAAATCACCGCAACTCCTTTTCTGCTTCCTCTCTTATAGAAACTCTACTTTCCTTCCTGTTTTGTTTCCCTTTCTCTCTCTTCTTGTTATTTATTCATCCATATCAGGCTTTCCTTTAATTTATTAATTTCTTGCTTTTGAAGTTTGTGTTGTCTGCCTGTCAGTGAGTGTATGTTTTGCTCGAGAACTTGAATGCATGTGAGCGGCTGTGCGAGCATCGCTGACAGCTGTGTTAATAAAGCAGAGTTTAAAAGTAAAGGAGCAGCAAACAGGGATCATAAGAGTCAAATAAGTTTGGAATGTTCATATCCTTTTACTTTCTTGACTCGCGTTGATGTTTTAAGGGCTTATCGTGTGTGTTTTCTTTCAAACTGGATTCGTATTCTCAGTAACAAGGATGCCGCCTGTGTGTGTGTGTGTGTGTTACTGTCAGTGGTGAAGGGTGTGAGTATCTGGGAATGACTGTGTATTTCCTGAGAGACTGTAAGCATCTCTGTCTTTCATCACTGGATGTGTATTTGTGTTTATCACTTTGGATTCAACTTGTACTGTGTGATTAATGCCCCTTGTATGTGTTTGTGAGTCCCCCTCCAATATTTCAGATGACAGTGATGTAAAAGACAAATGTGTGTGTTGCATCTAAAACATGGCTGCATGGGCATCTCTCTTTTTTGTGGGTTGGGGAGTTATTCTTAAACCAAGAAAGTGTGTGTGTGTGTGTGTGTGTGTGTGTGTGTGTGTGTGTGTGTGTGTGTGTGTGTGTACTGCCAGCTTGTGTGCAGACAGCAGCAGTTTGTGGAGCAAGAATTAAAAGTAGGGAGAGATGCCAAGTGAGTCTCTGGAGACAGATAGTAGGGACAGAGAGAGAAGAAAGAGGAAATAAAAACACACACACACAGCACACACACCATATACAGAGCCACCTACACAAAGAAACCTAACCTTGTGGTAGCCCATTACAAAGCTTGATTTTTTTAAAATAAGAAAAGCATTTATAAAGTGACCTGATATAAAAAAAAAATTATTTTACATTATCTTTTATCTCTGAAGTTATGTCCTTATTAAAATAAAAGAACCGAATAAATTTAAATTCAATTTTGACTAGGCATTTCGTTCTAGGAATACAGTATGAAGAGCCAAAAACTGCAGTTCATGAAATTGCCACTTGAGGCCGGCTCTAAAAGCGAGTCACTCCCCATAATGCCTGCATTTACAGCAGAAATAAACACATTTACAACCTGGTAAAAAGTAAATAAATAAATAATGGTCCCTGTAGCTATTTTGCCCCTTTGTGACCATTTATAACTGACTGACTGTTAATAATTTTAATGCTTAAAGTTATACATGATTTAGGGTGTGGCCCAGTGACCGTCACACTCACTAGGCCACTGGCTGTGTCATGTTGATGGAGGTGTTTTCTTTTGGAATATTTTTAATGCAGATATCTGACCAATAATATAGTTTAAAGTTTAAAATATTACTAGAATTACTAGAATCCCACTCACTAAAACATTAGTGAGTGAAACTCTAGTATTTTAATTGGCTTTATTTTCTCTAAGACGTTCACATGTAGATGATACACCTTGCTTACCAACCAACTAACCAACCAGTGTTTATGACCCTAAAAAGAACCCCAAGAAGATGATGGAAGTTGAGGCTTCAGAATAAAAATCTAAAAGCCACTGTGTGATTTTTTTTTTTTTTTTTTTTTTTTTAAAGTTTTTTTTGGCTTTTTAACACAGTTTTATGACAAATTCTCATGTTAAAAACATGTAAAAGTGAACTTTGCCTCTTCCTTCTGGGAGTGAGTGTAATTACATAAACACGCATGGTCTGAGAAAAAAACCTTTTAAAGATTATAAAAAGATATTTAAAAAAACAAAACAAAAAAAAAACCTTAATCGCTCTGACTAAGTGTTTAACCTTAACATGAACTAAAGCTTAACCTTGACACTAAAATCAAATAGATCTTTGAAGTGGTGTAAAAATGTGAAGATGTGCAAGTGCCCTCGCACCAATGGTCTGCAACTCAAAGCGGTCCTCACTAAGATAGCTAAACAAGAACATACACACAGATTGAGATAGAGCTCTCACCTTTTTGTCTCCCTGTCCACTTTCTCCCTTTCCTTGTCTCATCTCTCTCTTTCTCTCTCCCAGCCTGCTGAGGTGACACCCCGTGTGCAGTGTGACACTGAGCTGTCACCTCCTACTCCCTGCATCACACCTCTGCCCCCTGCTGGGCCAACCCCGTCATGGCACCCAGACACCCAGCCAGCCTGTCCTCCGTTGTTGGCATAAAAACAGGCTGCACTGAACATCACTTTATATTCTGTCACGCAGTCAGCCCCACAGTCGAAAAATATAGGCTCTTTATTTCTTCTTTATTTCTCTTTGTCTTAAACCCTTTTTTCATAAAGTAGATGAATAGGTCTATTTTTCAATTAACTTTAAGTTCTCCTTACAAGATTTAAGCTAATATGAAACAGGAAAAAACAATAAGACACTTAAAAAAAAAAACTAAAATATTATAATCTCTTCTGTATCTCACCAAAAATAAGCAAAGACCAAAAGCACCAAAAAATTTTTTTATTAAGCAATAATTTATCTCTTGTGGAACCATAAAAAAGGCTAAAAGTCAGGTGAAAAATGTGCATTTGGCTACTAAATAAAGACGGTCATCTCCAGCAGTAATTTTCTGTTTTCCCAACATGAAATACTTTTGACATATTTTGGATTCCAGGCATGCTCGGACATAAATCTGACAACCTCGTCACTCTGTTTTTGCCTTCTGTTGTATGGGTTTGGTGCCATATTTTAGTCGCAGTTGTAATTAAAAACAAGAGGTCAAGCTGAAATGCGAGGAAGCGGCACTCAATAATTTTTCATCTTCTGGCCTTTAAGATTAATAAAATAGAAAAAAAAAAACCTGATAATAAAATAAGTTTAAGGTCAAGCTGCTCTCAACCTGCATACTTGTGTAGCCTCTGATGAGGGGTCCAAGAAGACATAGCTTTATTTCGACAGGGTGAGGAACCACTGCACGTATATAACATTTTTAGTCATCTCTTAATTTCAAAGCTAATTTTTTCTGTAAATTCAAGTTAGTAAATTTCATTTGAATCTTCACTTTCTGTTGCAAATTGCTCTACATGCAAATATTTGGCAGTGCAGACTGTCCTGAAACACACTTGACTACTCAGACCTGGCTTTTCTGATTGAGGAGAAGAGCAATGCAATGTCACATCTGGATTGCAGTCATCATATGTCAATGAGGACTCAGTGGATTGCTAGTCACGCCCATCTGGTTGTTTTGTGTCCCGGTGTACGCTCTTATACTTTAGCTTTCTGAGTCACTAGGTGTGTGTGTCCAGCCAGGCAGGCCAGTGGCAAGCGGGGACGGAGCAATTGAGATATAGAGCATTAGTTGGTGTCAGGAGTAAATTAGAGGCCAGATCTGTTTTCTAATCAGAGCACAAGCACCGTGTTAGAGGAATTAGGGCGACAGCTGCTGGGAGCTTTTTATTCCTCTCTCTCTCAGCCAGAGACAGGCAGACCCCAGCTCAGGGACCACCTCTTTACCACAGCCACCTGTCAACACCGGTGTGTGTATATGTGTGTGCACATGCGTGTTTCCATCCCCCCACTCGACGTGCACGCTCACATACGTATGACACACACATCTAATACCATGCGAGCTTGCACACATGCTTGCACACAGACACACAAACACCGTCTGGTACGCTGACCTCCCTCCATCTCTGAAATTAATGACAGTGCAGGTTCTATGTGCGCGTAGCCGCTCGTGGTGTGTTTATGTTTTCCGACAAGTGTGAAAGGCCCTTCTGAGATATCAAATTTAGATAAGGTGGAGCGGTGGGTGGCCTTGCATATGTCTGTTTACTATGAATACCAGAAAAGGCCTCAATGCTACGACAGCCCGTTCGTTAAACAACATCGGTTTTGCAGGCACAGAGTTATTGTAAGAATTTGACAGTGACATCACTGGCAAACAAAACAGAGCAACCATTTGTTGATCACAGTTTAGACAAAACACTAGAATTTCAAATTAAGTGTGAAGCTATAAATTAATGTACGGAAGGCATAGAAACGCAAGGCCAAAAAAAGTTACAAGTAAATGAGTATATAATTCTCCTAATTTGTGTCAAGTCTGGAGAAAGTATGTGCATTTACAAATGTTTCTTTGCTTCAGCGCAGAATAACGTAACTTAGGATGACTCCCAATTCTAAGGATGATTGATAATACCATGAATAAATACGTCGTGAGCTGCTTGTACTGATTTTACCCGACAGAGATCTGTTGTGGGCTGCGTTGTAGGAGGGTGAGAGGTGTAGGAGGTGGCATCGAGATTCACACAGTGTCACACACTTGCTTCGGAAATGTCACCTTTTTTCTTTTTGTTTTTTTTTCTTTTTTAAACTGAATTGCTGAATCTGCAGAGTGTATAGTTGTTTTGTTCTTTCAGGTAATGCAGGATCCACTTTTGGGAAATTTGATGTAGAGCTCATTACAGCAAGCGTTGGCACAGGAAAGTAATGCAGCTTTAATTAAAATAAGTGATTATCATTTCTGTGTATTTAGTATTTCAGGATTTACATTGTAAGAAAATGCTGTCAATTAATTTATAGCAAAAAGCTGGTAGCTCTGATTGACAACACTGAACATTTATTTTACAGTCAACCTATTGTAATATACAGCAATGGTCTCTTGCTATAAATATAGCATGGTACTATGCTCTTTATAGACTTTAAGGTTTATTTTTTTACCTCCATGATAATTTTGTTACTTTAAAATATTTTTGCACGTCTTCGCCCATATAATCTGAATTTACTTCCTTGTACTTTCTAAACTATGACAAGATGTTTTACTTTAATTCTCTCTCTCTCTTTTTTTAAGAATAAAATTATGTAAGCCTCAACTTAAGAGTGACAAGTTATGAGGCCCTAGTCTCAAATGTTGTTGCCTTCTTGTATCCCATACAAATTAATTAATGGAACGTGCTCGTGCAATCATGTTTCTCAATATGCAGGCAAAATATACAGATAAGTAAACTTCAAAAAACTAAGGACTAAGATCAAAGCTACTTTGAGCTGTTCCCTTATTCACAAGATAACCTATTAAAGGTCATCTTATCTGTTCTCTTATCTTATTCACAAGGTGTTGCCACAGCGGGTAAGCGCTACATTTTTGATTTGGTAGATTTTTATGCTGAATGCCCTTCCTGACACAAACCCCAAGGGATTTGTCTCCTCCTGTAATCAAACCAAGGCTGTCTGGCTTGTTGGGGAAATGTGCAAACTACTACACTAGAAGCAACTAAACTAAAAAAAAAAAAAAGCTAAGGTAAATTTAACAAATTAAATAAATAAAAGACTTAAGTTTGATTTACATTTTGAACTGAGCAAACACTTGGTGACAACGGGAAGGAAAAACTCCCTTTTAACAGGAAGAAACCTGAATTTTAGGAGTGTTCTCGGCCATACCAGATCCCATTCCAAATAACCATCACAACACTTATTATCATGGAGTGTATGTATTTTTCACAAAAGGCATTGTGGTAACTATAATATTGCATTATTGTATGAAATATCCTGTATTTTCACATCAATTTGAAACAGTACTATGAATGAAACCAAAGATGAGAAAAATTGTTTGCGTTATTGCAAAAAACCTTTAAAACTACTGTGAAAAATCTTTAGTGTTCAATCACCAAACTCACACTTTTCTTCACTGTTATTAATTCTCAGTGTTTTCCCCCCAATTAGACACATAAAACTTACAAAAAGATTAAAAATGTAATCTTAGGACTGTGGTTCCTGTAAGCTTTTAATACTGCAATTCCAATATACACTCCCTTTTGTATTTTGTTTTCTTTTTAATGTGTGAATTTAAAGTTTTTGGGCAGCAGTAAAAGCTTGAGTAAAGTGATATTCATGTTATTTTAAGATAAGAATGTAACTTGAATGGCAACCATCCATCCATCCAGGTTTGGGGTTGGGGGTTGGAGGCTCTCTAACTTGTCATATGTGCAGGGTACACCTTGGACAGATCACCAGTATACATAAAGATTTTCAAGTAAAACTCCAAATCATTTTCAGCATGATTACCAAGGGGTTTGAGCAAAAATAACTTCACACCCACTGCTGTTACATCACACTAAACATAACCTCAAAGTCAAGTAGACCTTCAGCTATTTATTGTGATTGGTTATTGGGTGTCCCACTCACTACACTAATACAAAATGATTCCTTAATATAATAGTAAGTTAAATAACACATTTTTGCAAAGAGAAATCTGCAAAAACAATGTAACTCACATCTCTCTCTATAACTTCACATTAGGTGTCAGTCTTGTGGCTTTGAAGGCTAATTTGCTTTGGCTAAAGTCTAATAGGGAAACACATGCATGCATTCACCCGCACACTCACACACAATCCTCCTCTCACTCTTGCACATCCCACACATGTGCACCGCCACACAGTGTCATAAATAGACAGACAGTGCCAATCTGAGGCCTGGACACGAGCCAGCTCTGCAGCAGCTCAGTAGTTAAATTATTAACACCAACTGGGAGAGAGACAAAGAGAGGAGCAGATCAGGCAGCTCAGCAAAGAGGAGATCTGGAGAGGAGAAAAGAAGAGGTGAATCGAGACAAACTAAACATCAGAGGTGCAGAGGAGGTTTGCTGTTTAGGTTAGTGTGATGCGTAAAGATGGATAGAGAGATGAGCGAAACCAAACAGGCATGAGAAGTGTAAAAATATCTCCTTGATTTCCAGTAGAGTGGGAGATTTTGGGATGAACACAGAAAACAACGGGGTCTTGGTGAGAGGAAGGTAGAGAGGTGGATGATGAGGTTTTTCATAGATGGAACTGGAATACTAATGCTGCATCAGTGTGTTGGTGTGTGTGTTTAGTAGAGTGAGGGGAGGGGAAAAGAGATGGAGAGAGATCTGGGGATGTTGGTTCTGATCCAGAGAGTTAATGTTGCGCTCATTGATGGATAGTGCGCCAGGAATGAGGCTCCATACTCACACAAGATGGATGGAGCACTGCTCTCTCTCCTTCTCTCTCTGCTCTATAGTTTAATGCCTCTCATCTTATTTATTCCTCTTTTTCAAAGATAAACAGTAATCAGAGAGCCCTGCCACCAGGAGCAGCGGTATGCGTATTGGTAAAGAGGCTTTACCCCTGTGTCGAGGCATCCTGTATTGTGTCCATCCTATTAACTAAATGTAAAACGCATCACCAAAATCACCAAAGACTCAGTGATGGTATCCAAATTTACTGACATATATTGTAACAGACGACAAGATCAGCATCCTGCTTGGATTTCTATATATTTGTAGAAATTATCTGTAAACTCTCTCTAAAAAAAAAAAAAAAGACATTTTGAATTAGAAGATCGAGTCCTGAATGCATGTGAGAGAATGGTGTATGTGGCTTATACAACCAAAAAAAAGTAAACTTCAAGTTAAAAAGTGTTTGGCTAAGTGTGAACAAGTGACTTGTGAATGTGAATGCATGCTCAGCAAGATAAAAAATCAAAAAACAACAACAAAAACCGAATGTGAAGTATAACCGAGTGTTTTGTATTGGGCGTGCATACATGGATGTACAGATGCATGTACAGAACGTGGGTTGTTTTTATTTAGCTTGCCTCCTTTGGCCATAAAGCCCCCACCACTTTCATCGTAAATACACAAAAACACACACTTTCCCCAGTTTCCTCCTTTATGGCGGGGGCATCGGGGGGTGAAGTGATCTGTGCGAAAGCCTCCTGTTCTATGCGCCGCGCGGCTGAGGCAGAGGGGGATTGTGGGTAGCTGCTGTCTGCAGGGGTGTGTTGGGGGGGGTAGAGGGGAAGGGGGGTTGCCGGGGCGGGCGGCAGCAGATGGCGTGCCACACTGTGAGGGCCGTCGGCTGGCATCCAGAGGAGGAGGAAGAGGGAGGGAGGAAGATAGGAGGTGGGGTGGGGGGAGGTGGAAATGGAAGATGGGGGGGGGGGGGTACAGGGATTGGAGGGGCACTGCTCCCAAAGTGCCAGCAGGCATCAGGAGAGACAGAGAGAGAGACAGAGGTGAGGGGCTTTGGTGGGAGACAGGCTGGTAGACAGGCAGACTGGAGGGAACCCAGAGACTCTGAGATTAGTGGTTAAGCAGGGCTTGGGAGCATGATTTCATTGCTAATTGCATTCACTGAAGAAGAACCAAAACGACAGATTTGTCTTTGAACCCTAATTCACTAGTGACTTTTGACCTTTTCCACTTCCATACAGTGTCGCCCAGTGCCCACCACTGAGGGGGATTAGCACACAGGACCAAGCAGAGGTCCTCCTTTGGCATATTGTTGTCTGAGGATTGCCACCAATCTAGCATGAGGTTGGCATGTGGAGGGCATCGGGTTGGCATATGTACTGTGAGGAGTTGACACAGGGTCTGGTCTGATGTGACATAAGTTTGGCAGGCTTGGCATCAAGGTGGCACAAGACTGGCACCGGGTTAGTGAGGGGTGCCGAATGGATAGTGTCTGTCAAAGAGGTTACAGATGGGTCTGTGCAGTCTCGTTGCTTTATGTGTCTACCTCTGACCTAGACAGGCAACTGATAAACAGAGTTTTACATCCTATATTAAACATAAACTTAATTAACTTGCATTGCTATAAGTGAATGCCATTGTACTTCTGTATGTAAAGTCATCTGAAAGCATGCAGCTACTGCTACATAATTTGCTAATGTTACTTATTATCTGCATTGCATTGTCATTTAATTTCTAAAAATTTATACTTTTTATACTGCAATATAATAAACAATTGCTGCACTGTTAGTTAAATTGAGTTTAGAGAAGAGTTTTCTGCTCTGAAATATAGTCAGTTAGTTGTGTATGGTGTTATTAAAGTTATTAGTAAAGGTAGCGGCATTGCAAACGTATACCGTACTTGATAAAATTCATTTTGCACCACTGCCTTCGCTCAGAGCTGTTTGTGTTTACGCTTTGAAACTCGAGTCGCTCTCGCTCAGGAGATGGCACACAGGACCTAAATATTTCATTTCAAAAATTTCATTTCGCATTCATACGTGCACATGGTGCTCTACTGCTAACCCACATCTCACTCAGACCTCTTCAAATCTGTGCTAGAAAACTGTACTAAATGCAGTCAGGCTTAATAGCTGGGACACACTCTTGGGTCATTCAGGTTGCCCTACTTGGTTTTGTACGTTATCCTGCTTCATCTGCCTACTGTAGCCTTATCCACTGCTGGATTAAGGAAAACAAAAAATTAACAATGCAAACCTGTAACGTGCATTTTAGTTTTTGATCAAAGCCGTTGAACTTGAGATGTAATTTGGGTCACAGTCCTGGGAGTGGAGGAGATGTAGCAGTTTTTGGAGGTGAATGGGTCTCTCTTTGTATTCACTGTGAACGCCTCCCATTACCTGAAAGTATTGTTGAAAATGAGTCTCTGTCTTCTTCTAATTAAGGTGCGGGTAACAACCAGCACCTTCAGCAGAGCATGCACATATGAAGACAGACATAAACAGTCAACACACACAAGCATGCGTGCACACGTACACAGAGAACTCACAACCCGCTGCTGCTACCACAGAGAAGGGTTGAACAGATGTTGAGGAATTTAAGATGCAAAAGGGAACTGGGACTCCCCCGCACACACACCCACCCTGTGCCCCACCTTTCTGTACCCCCTCCTTCACACAGGCACACACACACTCACACAACCAGTTTTGCACTTTAACACACACACAAATCTACATAAATTACACCTAAAACTTGAACATACATCATCCTCGACTCTTCTCCTTTTGAAAAGATTTGTGTGGATGTACACACATGCACATATGTGCACAAGTGCATGCACAAAAGCAGACACAAGCACACATGCGTGCATGCATTGTGGCCCACATCCCCCTCCAGGCTGGCCCTGCTCAAAAGGGGCACCATGTGGCACTCTATTCCCTCTGGCAAGAGACACTAACTCTGCCAGCTTTGCATTGTCCTCTGCCCACTGGAGAGCACGCGCCCAAACCACGGACCCTCTCTGTCTTTACCCCCATTTCTCCTTCTCTTTCTCTCTCACTTTCGTTGCCTTTCCTCTTGTTCATCGCATGCAAACTGAGATAGATGTCGTTTACCTGCTTTTGCTCTCCCAAGTGCACAGAACCTCAAGATGAATATGTGTGTTTGTGCTGAGACTCTGCTGGGAAATCTTTCCCTCGTGCTTCATTGTTTGCCTTTGTGTCCCACCAACTTTCCAACCTTCATCCAAGAGAAATAGTAAATATCACTTTAAAAGTGCTTTGTTAATGTTGATTGGTTTGGCCTCATTCAAATAAAATATAATTAATATACCCCAGAAATTCAACAAGTATCCAGCTGCCTGTCTGGTTAACATTTTTTCTTTATATTATATCTCTCAACAATTAATTAGTTGGACCCTTGATTCATTGATTCATAGTGCATGCAAAGATCTAAATGTTGGTGTGAAAGGATACTCCTAAATGAATAGATAAGTGCAGTCATGTATAAAAAGTGGCAGTGCTGGGACATTGTTATGTTAAGTAAAGCTTTGTGACGTCCCATTAGTACTGGTTAGATCCTGATCACTGCATAAGGATCGCATTGTATTATAGTCTGTTTGTCTGGATTCTATTTGAAGTGGGTTCCTTGTATCAACACATATTACGAGGACATATTAAAGAATCTGTGTTACAGATCTGAAGTAATACAATGGAGAACAATACAAATGATTTAAAATCTTATGAAATTAATTGCACTATTTACAGAGGAAAGTTTATATTTGACACTTTGCGGGGTATACAAACTTTACTTTTGTTCTTAGCCCTAAATAAAAGGCCATCCGTGCAAAAGTCATAAAAACGATGCTTTGATTTCTCTTTCCTTTTCTTCCGGTCCCTCAGAGGGAAGTGGTTCTGTCCCTCTTTTCCACCACACAGCTGCTCTGAGGAGAGAGGGGCTCCACGGGGCTCTGGGTAGCCTTAGCTCTCTGTGCTTGGGTGAGAATTAGCCAGCTTTAGTGCTTGCCTTGCCTGCTAATCCCTTAATCTGGCGATGCTGAGGAGGAAGGCTTTAGAGAAGAGATGGTGTGTCAGTCCATGTCTTCACATCTCTCTTGGCACACTCAGGCACATGGAAAAGTTTGCAGTTGAGAGTTGTGCATTGCTTTCATGAATTAGGCATGCTATTCTGTGTGATGTGTGTCATCTAGAAATTGTTCAAACATTGAATTTAGCAGCACAAAATGTATTGCTTTGCCTTCGTATAAATGTAGAAATAGAGAAGATGATTTGTCATGCCAGGTAACAAATACATTTCTCAAATTTAAAACTGTTTTAAACGCACACTGTTTCTTCATTGTGTTGCTCTTAAACACGCTGTACTTATTTCTTTTATCTAATTTTAGTCAGTGAACACAGCACTTTATAATCACAATTCAAGGTGATTTCATTTGATTTAATTCACTGTGATTTGGGCAGGGATAGCTCAATAGGTAGAGTGGTGGCCCCATGATCGGAAGATCGGGGGTTCGATTCCCTAAACAACTACCCTGAGGTACCCCTGAGCAAGGTACTGTTCCTAAACACTGCTCCCCGTGCGCTCAATGGCTGCCTGCTGCTTCACTGAGTGAATGGGTTAAATGCAGAGAGGAATTTCTCTACGGGGTTCAATAAAGTATAATTTAAGGTGTTAAGGTGACAAACTTGTTAGCCAAGAATTAGCGTTCATTTAAAAGTCGCATTTTGGACTTTGTAAATTTGAATGGATACTTACTCTCTTTTAACTCTTTCTTTGGTCTCCTTTAACCTTTGAGGGTTTTTTTTTTGTTTGTTTTTTTGATAAATGCAGAGATGTTTAAATAAATATATATATATATATATATATATATATTTTGTAATGATTGTGAAGGCACATGTTTGAAATGTTTGAAATAAAAATGAACTGAACTGAACTGAATATATCCTGTGTATTTGTCTATGTTTAGTGGCAGGCAGGTCAGTGGGTTTTTAGAGGTTTTTTTTCCACTTGGAACAGCTGCTTGCTCTAGCCGAAAACAACATTATCAGAGTAATGTTTAAAATAAAAACATCAAAGTTATAGGCCACTCGGCTAACAATGAGCTACAAGTTGCTTTAAACCTCTTAAAACCTGAAGAGATTCCGATAATATTTTCTCTGGACTCATCACAGTGCGGTACCTCTTTCATATCGGAATTTAAAACAATGTAAAAATATCAGCTGTACACACCTAAATGAATGGGCACAAGCTTAGCTTCATTTTAAGTGTTTGGGAAGTAGGAGCATAAATAAATCAGTACCCATAAATTGAGCATCTCTTGTAGAGAGAAGAAAAAATCCTCAGCTCAATCAAAAACAAACATTTTCAAAACACAGTGCTGTGCGATATTAAAGTATTAGTTCTAAAACCCAGAGCTGATAAACACTTTATACATTTAATATCTCGCAGAGCCACTGAGCTTTATTTTGGCACAAATAATTTTTAATTGGCATTGATGACTTGCATTGGGGTCCCTTTGTGTTTTGCTATGTTTCAGTGCTTTTTCTGTCTTTCCAAAATGCGCTCACAGAGCAGTTCTACAGATTTACAACATACTGCTGTACAGGGTTCAGTGCAGCATAGATGCCTGTTTGTGTCACTGCACACACTGGAAACAGACACAGAAGCTGAACTATTAGAGTTCCAAGGTGTAAATCAAAGCATGTTAATAAATTCAAACTTTGAGAAAATGCTTTTAAAGTGAAAGAACCTGGTGATTAACTCCTGATTAGTGAATGGTTAAATTCTAGTTGTGCTAATGGCCTATGAATAACAAAGCGTTCCGACATGTTAACATTGTCATGAATGCAATAACACAGAGGGACAGCCTGGTACTGATTGTGCAACCACACTGTAATGAATGGCTAATGTGCTGGTACAGAAGAGATGTTAATGCCATCCTAATTCGCTTTTGCTCAGAGCAAGGCGTTGCATCCTGAGCTGTTAATCTGAACCCTTTAAACCTTTAATCTGGCAGTCTTTTACATACACGCAGACACACACACACACACTCACAAAGGCATGACAGCCAACCTGTCATTGCCTTGTAAAAGCACATACCTGCCACACCTCTCTCAGGCTCCCTCTCTTTCTCAGAGACACATGTGACATATTGAGTGCCTGCAGCGAGATTCTTCCCCATGAGTGGCATTCCAGAGCAGGCTGTCCCAGGGGAGCATGAGAGTGGAGCTGGGCGTGGGGGCAGTTGAGGCTGTCGTCAGAGGGAGTGCAGTGCAGGGACCTTGTTGATGCAAAAGTCTGGAATGTTGTTGGTCTGCGCTCTCGGTCAAGTGTTGGGACTACATGAGCAGCAGAACAGATTGGCCTGAGCTGACCAGCAACGATGTGTCCCATTGGACGGATAATAGGTAATCCCCACCAGCAGAAAAAAAGGGTCCACAATCAGCCTCATACTAGCCATGTAAAACTAACACATCACATCATAATCTAAGGACATTGTGCTTTGGAGCCAATTTAGTCAACAAGTTTAAGACGAGAACAAGTTAACAGACGCAAATATAAAATTACAAGTGATGCTCTTAAAATCAGAACATTAAAAACAAGATGTCAGATGATAGGTAGAAAATCAAAAATTCTTTCCTTTTCCTCACAGCTGTGGACACAAAACACCTTCAGAAATATTCCGTGCAGCAGCTGGAAATCAAATCATTCAACACTTTTCCAGTTAAATACACTAAAAAGGGAGTAACCTTCATGTTGAACTGTGTGTATCAGCTGCAGTGCTGTGTTCTCTGTAGCTTCAACAGACATTTGTGATTTTGTCTGAAAAGAATGAAGCTTATTTTAAGTAATGTGGAATGTAGAAGCATCTTTGTGTATTGCAACTTGTATTCACTATACATCACTTTCCTTTATCCTGCCTGCAGCAGACACGTGCGCGTGCAGATTTCTAGGCCTTTCCACTTCGTTTTGTTGACTGTGTCTTTCTTCTTAATTAGATCAGAATGGGAGACTTTATTGCGTGAGGTTAGACACTGTGTGTGTATGTTTTTGTGTATGTGTGTGTTTGTGCATTTTTGTAACATATTATGTTATAATTTTCCCTCTTTCTCTCCCTTCGTCCTCACTCATCTCCTTTTTTTCTGTCTGTCTGTCGGTTAATATTTCATTTGCTTTGTCGTCTTCTCAGGCTGGTACATTAACCAGCGGTGCCAGCCGAGCTCACTGCTTGTGGCTGGCTGTATAAAAATAAACACACTCTAGTTGTAATGAACAGATGTCACAGAATTTAAACGTGCACCCCACTCCTCCCCCCCACCTCCCTCCTTCTCCTCAGCACACACAAACACACTTCACCCTCCTCTCCCACCTCTCCTCATCCTCCTTCTCATTCTTGCTCATGCATAAAGGCGCACATGCACGCACACACTGCATGCATGTGCGTTATACACTCCTGTGTCCACTTGTACTGAGAAATACAAAGAGCACTTGTTCACGTGAATGTTTATTGAACATACACACAAACTCTTATACGTGCGTTCCCATGTGAGCGTTTCCTGGCAGAGGTTCATGCATGGCAGACACTGTGCTGCTCTGCCGGTCTCTTCATTGCTTTCTCTGTCTCTATTTGCTTCTCTCTTCTCCCTCCCTCTCTGTCTGTCTGTCTGTGTATCTGTTAGTCTCACAGCAGACTAACACTGCGGTCATTTTACAGACTATTTTCATAAGGTCCTCCCATTCACTTTGCCGAACCAGCCTGTCATCCCACAATCCCCGGCGGCATCATCAGAACCCATTTTGGTACTGTGAAGAAGGGATGAACACAATGACTGTGTGTGTATATGTGTGTCCATCCCCCTTGTCACTCCCGCTCTTTTTCCCACTGAGCGCGTGCCAGCTCTCTGTGTTTCCTGGCTGGCAGGACCGAAGGAGAGACGATTGTTCTGTACCTACCCAGAGACCCTTCCTTGCCAAGCCTGGGATGAAATCCTTTCTATAGCGCTAACTCCTCACAGTCGGGCGCCTCACAGCAAAACGCACACCATCACTTCTCCAGGTGGGAGGGTGATACCATGTCAGAAGTCAAGCAGATACACAGAAGTCTGTTTTACACGCTGCAAAAACATGTTTTTCTTTCTTTTTGCAAGTCAATTGTTCCTGTTTAAAAAATGTTCCCACCTTTAAATAAGAGCATTATTTTTGCTTTAGAAACTAAATAATGTTTTGTTGATTGCGTGGAATGATCTGGTTTGTTTCAGGGTGGTCCAATGTTATTATAAACATTACGTGAAATGTTCTTTAATTCTTATAAAAAAATTCTTACTGAAATGTTCTCATTATCTTTACCTCTTTTAGTTTCCCTCATTTCATTGCACTGTTTTTAGTTCAAGGACTTTGTCCCACCAAAATCTCTGAGTTTAATTATTTCAATGATGCCACATCAAATTTGCATTTCAGACCCAACAATGAATTTCAATTACTTAATCAAGACAAGCTATATCAAAAGGTTTTTTTTTTATTTTTTATTTTTAAATCTAAATTATTGTTAACTGAATACTGCACTGAAAAAAAACAACAACCAAAAAACAAGTAGGTATTTTTGGCTTGCTTCAAGGTCAAAGTTAGGGGGCAGTTTATTAATCCATAAAAATGGGATTTGCAGTGCTTCTGTCTAATAAATCAAAGCTGATGATCATAGGCAAGCATAGAAGAAAAAGGTGTTTATCACCCTGTGATGAGCCAGAAGGCTACTCTAAAGTTCTTGCTTCAAGTTTGGAAGAGCTGAGGAAATTAATGGTGATGGACAGAGCAGGTCATCCTCTGATGGCAGAAGAGGCGGGCGAATGGAGATTAAAGGTGACTGAGAGAAGCGGAGTAGATGAAGGGATGAAGGAAAAGGGAGAGATGAAAGGGAAAGGGGAGAGGTACGGAGGTCGTCCGGGGGGTGATCAGTGAGGTGGATGCGATGCCATCTGACAGGTCCAGCTGGGAGACTGCCCGCCCCCCAGCGCTGCAAACTGGTCAATATGGAGGCCAATTACTGCTGCCCATGTGACCAGGGCATCATCCAACCCTATCATAACACACACGCACGCACATGCACGCGTACACATGCCATCTGTGTAGACCAGCAACGAACCCCAACCCCCTCTGATCCAGTTGCGTCCCTGCGCACGCTTCTACTTAACCTCCTAAACAGGAGGCCAGCCACGCCCACCCCCCCGGAACCTCCTGAGCATACCGGAACTGGGCCATGGTAAGGATGTGATACAGGTCAAGAAGAGTTTCTGTACTCAAATTACGTGAACAAACATTTCTGTTCAGGTAGCCATCCTATGCGTCAACATCTTGCACCGCAGAAACCCTGGAAAAAAGCACCTGGCCACCCGCCAAGGTCCTGAAACCTACCTGGCTCTCACCCTGATCTCCACCTCTGTTTTTTGGGGCGGTTTTTTTGCACCCCTGGCAGTTTATCCCTGCCCCTTTTACCCTCCAACCTCCTATCACCCCTTTCCCCTCCACCTTACTTCCTCCCCCCCCCCACCCACCTCTTTTTCCCTTGGCAGAACCTCCAGCAGTAGCACACTCTCAGTTTAGCTTCTGCCTCGTCTCCTGCCCCACTGCCCGTACTCCGCCGTGCCCCATTGTGCGATAACAAACAGATGTTGTGGAATTTCCTCTGAACGAACTGCCAGTGACAGGCCTGCACCCTTGTCTGGCAGTGTGAGGGGCGGGGGTGCGCACTGGCACAGAGTTTGGCAAAAGGGTTGGCCGATTGTTTCCTCAGTCTGTACACATGTGGAACATTTCAGTTTTTCAGCGCTGCTGCGTGCGCGCAGGTGCCAGAGAAGTTAATGTAAACACTGGTGTGTGTGTGTGTGTACTTTCCTCATTCTTCCTTTTTTTGTTCATAAATTATTAAATCTCTCTCTCTCTCTCACACACACACACACACACACACACACAGTGTTGTATATTTCTCTGTCTCCCTGTCTGTGTCCCTTTTAACTGACTCATTTTGTTTTCAGTCACTGACAGATTGCGACAGCTCACAATCTCTTGAACAGATCATTTCCCCCCCATCGACTTTTAATTCCCAGCGCTTTTATCCCCCCTCATATCTTTTGCACATATTCTTAACTGATATCTGCATTTAGCAAAACACTCGATTATTATTTTAGCTAGACGTTAATTGGAATTCACACCATAGTACTTGTGACATTTTGATAATCGCACTATTGACTGTTATGTCGGACAAACACTCTAGATTTTTTCCCCCTACCAAGTTGAGTGAGAAAACGAGTGGGCATGAACATGATAATTTAAACAGCGAGATTCATTCACTCACTTTTCATCCTGAGTGGAGCACGGAGTGTCACTGGAAGTTTTTTTTTCTTAAGTCAGACTAGCTAAATGATTTTTTTTGTAAATGCAACTTAGTTTTTATTTACGATATCACCACAAATTATACATTAAATGATTTAATCACAGAAAAGAACAAATGTTTGCAGAAATTCATAAACTCTATAAGAAAAACACCTGTGAATTCCTCATCTCTTTTCTGTTTTTATTGACGAGAGCTGCATATATTTATATTTAAAATATTTCTCAGTTTGACCTTATTGCACACTCCTTTATGAGCTTATTGTGTCACAACCTCTCTTTCCCTCTACACGCACTTAGCGCTCACGCAGAGGCCTGTAATCGTTCCATGGAACTAAAAGCATAAATGCGTTCACTGCATGACTAACAGTGGCAAGTTAGTAGACCAGAGGTTGCCAATCTAACTGATTTGCTCTTTTTCCTTCAAAGCTAAAACCTTTTGCAAGCTGCCTGCGATTTTTTAAATCAACTACTACTATTTTCTTTCAAATTTGGCTATCGCGTGTGTCTGTATGTGTGCCATCAGCCTAATTTGTTGCAAGGTAACCGCATGTGAGGGCTTTCAACACCCGCAGTTAAATTCCAAGGATGCAACACAACCTTCTTGCAATGCATGAGCTCGTGTACTACATAACATTAGAGAGAAATATGCATATTCATAGACCAACTCTTCACAGAAATGCCTTACTGCTGTGTATCTGCGTGAGTTGTGTGTACGATGTGTGTGTGTGTTTTGCGAAGGGTTACTCGGGATGAGCGCTCTCGTTTTTAAACGTCCTGGATAATGAACAGATGCTGCAAAAATTAGGAAAGAAACATCGACTCCTCCCAGCAGTGCCACTTTGGCCCGGTGAACTGGCACACTGGCGCACACACTGGGTTGTCCTCTCCGGAGCTCCTGGTGCTGCTGCTGGGGAACATTAAGGGACTTGGCACGGCTTTCCTCCGCCAGCCTGCCAGCCTCTCACTCTTTCACTCTCACCGGACTGTGGAGGAAGAGGAGGTGGTGATGGTGGTGTCGGGGGTTCGGGGAGTATTTTGATAGATGCCCTCTCCCACTGCTGGCTGGATTCACTTTTAGATTGGCTCCTCCAGAAATCCATGCAGACTCTTCTTTTTATTTATTTTTTCTGCTGATGAGGCCAAAAAGAACACAGGGGCACAAAAGTGTTAACACAAAAAAGCAGAGTGGGCCTCAGAGTTTTATGTGGGAGGAGGTTTAAAGCAAATAATCCGAAACAACAGTGTCTGATCATCGGTTTGATTCCCACCAGGGACTGTCACTGCACCCATGAGTTGAGCTTCTATAAATAGAAGTATTTTTTTTAATATATTGATCAATCTTCAATGATATTTATCACATAAAACAACATACTGTTATTACAGAAGAATTTACAGACTACTTGAGGATCAGTAAAAATATATGCCGTCAATATGTCCGAACTACAAAACGTGTAACGATATTTTTTCCCTGTTACAGGTATGTTCACGACGAAAAACTCGTCTTTTTTCAAGCTTTTCAAGGCATTATAATTTTTATATTCCACATGACGATATCTTCCTCTTTTGGGGAAGAGAGAGATAAAAATGGCAATTTTCATAACTTAGTTTTCACAATAAAACACTCATTTTATTTTTAAATGATGTGAATCGTCGTTAGATCAATACCCAGTAAAGACGTCGAGGTTAATAAGTTGAATATATACGTTTAATTAAGAAAGTGCTGATTTTTTTTTCTCTTTTTTGACGGAAACTGCTGTAAGTAAAAATTGTTATTATTTTTTTTTTATTGGTGCATGTTTTACACAGAACATTATTACATTCTCACATAACTTATGGTGTGTCGCGTTCATCCAAACCTTAAGCATTGATATCAGCAGATTAAATTCGTGGGAACACACAGATTTACCGAACTGACAGGAAATGATCAGCAAGTTGTTCCAGAAAAAAATACATGATTCCAACATTTCAAAGCAACGTTTTAAACATCAATATAATTAAAACATTCTCCGCTCCCAAAACCTCTGATTTATTTTAAAAAGCCGTGGAACAATCTGAGTTTTGCTTTTTGATATATTTATATAATTATTTGTTTTCTCTTCGGTGTTGATGTTGCGTACCATCACCCGCCACTCAGGTCCTGTGTGTGTCATTACAGCAGTGAGCACCCACCACATTTTGGGGAGCATATGGGTTGCAGGGCAGAGCTCCAAACCCAGCCGGGGTCGCAACGGCTGCCCCTTGCACTGTGACAGCGTGTGGACACCACACGCTGATTTTTCTTCCTTTAAATAATATATACATAAATTAAAGGTGGTTAAATTGGTTTTTAGAAGTTTTGTTATTCAGACTTCTTCTCTGTGATAACTTGATGTGTGTGGTAGGGAGAACTTACACCTCATATATCCACCTGAATCAATTCAAACACCTGATGAATAAGCCTATATATTCATATTGCCATATTACTGAAGTGTTTAAATGTTTTCAGATGTGTTAAAGTTTGAAGAAGGGAACTTTTAGGAAAGGAAAGAGAACTGATTATACATCAGCATGAATATGTTAATGAATAGTCTTTAAAATAATATTGTTTTAACAAATATTTGGATTTTAGCTGGTGTCACGGCTGCATTGCTTCCGTTGCGTCAGGATCGCAAAGTGTGTGTGTGGGGTTTTTTTTTTTTTTTTTACACAATTATAAATATGAAGGTATTTGAAACAAACAGGCCTAATGCTTATGTATCAATGATGTAAAGAGTATATAAGCGATCGAAATAATGTGATGATTAACAGAAGAGGTGTTTATGTGTTTTCCTTTTGGTGTTGGAACTTTAGACTTCTGAATGAGCGATGGAATATTCTGGTGCAAAAGAAAAGGACATACACAACGTGTTTGTTTCCTAATAATCTAAAAAATCACTCCCAAAATGGAGCCCTTTATGTTCTGCATGGCGTTAAGCTTCACACTGCATGGACCAAACACCAGGTGTAAGAGCTGTCCGAGGTACTGAAAGAGACTTCTTTCTTCCTTCTTTCTGGTCAAGAAAGTGTGAAGGAGACTCCATGATGCTGTTAATTGCAGCGCTTAGCATAATTTAATCTGTATTTTCTGAGTGTGTGTGTGTGTGTACGTGTGTTCACCACGGTGTCCAGGTTCTATTCATCTTGTAGATTCTCCCTTAAGCCAAATGTCCGCAGTACATCTGTTGACGTCCTGAGATACATTCAAATCTTTCCATGCATTTTTAAAGGCTGAGACCTTCGCCAGGCAAAAACGACGCACTGGCACCATTTTAGTCAATCGAGAAAGATGGCAACACCGATCTCTCCCTCCTGCCCTATTTTATAGGATAAAAGCCCCGAGGCTTGGAGGAACTCCTGCAGGTTGTGGCACGAGGCCCGGTCAGGCTCATAATATCCAAAAGGAGTGATGCGGGCTATGCACTTTTTTTCTTATAAATTAAAGTCATTTTAATTCGAGATGTGGTCTGTAGGGGATAGAAAACGCATGTAGATGTCCAAAGACTTAAAAAGGAATCAATTTGCACAGTCTCGTTTATCGTCGTTTTATTGTACCACACAGTTTGTTGAATACAAAGTTAAAAGACTTGAGTCTTTTCAAAAAATAAAGCAATAATAATATCAATAAAATAAATAAATTAAAATAACGAAAGAGCAAAAAAAAATAGAACAATGGTCAGCAACACAGTGTTCCCTTCATTTCCGGACACTATTAACATTAATTAGAAAACAATACAATAAATACGTGCAATAATAATGATAATAATAATAATAATAATAATAATAATAATAATAATAATAGTGAAGTGTTTAGCATAGCAGATTGCAAATAGAAAATATGGAACCAAAAATTTGATTTGAAAATAAAATACAGTGCAATGGCTCACTTAGAAGAGCAACGGTAATATGTATGAATAGAAGTAGAAAATTAAATAAGAAAAGGTCCGATTCCAATGTCATTTATTTATTTATTTTTTTTATTTTTATTTTTTTTATTTTTTTTTTTAATTTTAGAAGTTGAACATTGTGGCCAGCCCATTTTCAGACTCGTGTTTATTCCTGTGTGTGTGTGTGTGTGTGTGTGTGTGTGTGTGTGTGTGTGTGTGTGTGTGTGTGTGTGTGTGTGTGTGTGTGTGTCTGCGCGCACCCGTGCGTGCAGCAACAGTGCTGATGAAACATACAGTGTCCTTCTGGGCCTACTTGCCTCGCTCTGTGGCCTCGTTAGATTTTGCATAGACGCAGAAACGATTGATTTGCTGTAGAACAGATTCTTCTAAAGCAACCCAACAAGTACAGTTCTCAGGATTTTTCCCTCTGTTTTCGTCTGGATTTAATTATTTCTAAAAAAAAAACACAAAAAAACAAAACCCAAACAAACATACAAACACATCTTTCCAAATGTGATGTCGTTTTGCTCGGTTATTCATGTATTTTATTAGAAAACCATTGCAAATATCAGGGTAGAGCTGTAGCCAGTGATGTAGTGGTGAATAAATTAGTGCGTAAACTTTGACTCCCAGCCATGAAAATACAGACAACCACCAATACAAAGACAAACCACAGATTAAAATTATGAACAATTTAAAATTCCATTTTCCTCATTAGTCTTGATTTGTTTGTCAAATTTCCGCTTAGAGATAGAAACATTGCGCAAAATAACACTTTGCAGGTTAGGTGTACTACCTTCCACTACATCTCTGACTATAGCAAAGACAGAACAAATTAAAAGAACAACACTAATGACAACAAGTGGAGGATTTCCCCCAGAATGCCTAAATCCTGGCGGGTAAGCTTGTCAAAAAGTGTGCGGTGGATAGATTGTTGATTGCAAGGGGACGCACAATAGGCTTGTCGTCTAATTGTGAAAAAACGCGTTCAGTTCATCATAGACGGGGGCCCGTTCGTGGTGTATGTGCATGTCGTGGTAAGGCAGGACGTTTTCAGTATGAATACCGCTCCGGGTCCCCGAGGAGCCAAACACCAGGTTGTGGGCCCCAGCGGGTCTGGAGCCAGGCAGACCGGAGTAATGCATAGAATAGTGGTACCCCTTCTCGTTGTCGGGGGACGCAGAGCCTTGATGCTTCAGGGAAAAGTTGCCATTGATGCACAGAGGCGGACTGAGAGGCCCCTCATATTCGGGACTGTTATACTCCGGGGATCCGCTCCCGCCATACAGTGAGTCGTAAGCCGAGCAATAGCCGTGTGTCCTCAGCGGGTGCGAGTTCGTGCCCGGTTGGCAGTGGGGGCTAGACAGACGCGCGCACTGGTACGGGTAGGAATGCATGGAGAAGGAGCCTGACCCATACCTGCCCCCCTCCTGGCACTGCTGCTCAGTGAGGAAGTTGCGGGAGTTCAGCTGGAGGCATCCCGCCACCAGGTTGGTTGTAGGCTGGGAGAGACCCTTGCACAGCGTCTGGACGTAGGACACAAGGTCAGGCCTTTTCCCAGAGCGTAATATCTCAGACAGGGCCCAGATATAGTTTTTGGCCAATCGTAACGTCTCAATTTTGGACAGTTTTTGTGTTTTGGAGTAGCAGGGCACCACTTTACGCAGATTGTCCAGAGCAGAGTTCAGGTCATGCATGCGATTGCGTTCTCTAGTATTTGCTTTTATCCGCCGCATCTTGGAGCGCTCGACCCTGGCCTGGGTCATTTTGCGTTTTTTGGGGCCCCGTTTCTTGGGCCTGTCTCCCTCCGTGTCCTCTCCGTCGTCCTCTTCTTCCACTTCGTCGTCCTCGTCGTCTTCCCCATCGTGTTCTGAGTGAGTCCGACTGCCTCCTCTTAGACCAGAGACCTCCATGCCGTCCTGGGTGTCCTGATCCTCCTCTTTGATCTTGTCGCTGTCGCTGTCTTCGGCCCAGTCGGAATATTTTTGTACGTCGGGAAGCAGCGAAGGATCACTGAAAAGCCTCGTTAACATTGTGGATCTAGAGGGGAAGGAATATATCGAAAATTAGGCCTCGGAATCACAAGACATTTTGTGTGGGCGCTGCAGATTGCGTGACAGCGAAGAAATTTCAGATACAATGGTTCCACAAAAACCCTAAATCAAACAAACAAAAAAACCTTCCTTTATCGCACTTCACAATAAAAAAATCAAATATTTGGCTTATTTTAGGATTATATAAACTCCCGAGGATGTATTATATTTAAGGTTATTGCTAAATTGTTGTTGTCCCAGAAAAAATGACAAAATGCGTAAATTTGGGGAAAGAGTAAAAGTGAAAGAAAACCCTCAAATCCTTAGGCTGGGCTACAGCCAGACGGATCCCCATTTAATTCCCTGCTGTCAGTCGTATGCCCTGCCGCGTCCTATCGCAGCGGGTCCCAGCGGCAGGGGCCACATTACAGGTCCCATGGGGGCCCCCACTTTCACTCCTCCTGACGCCCATATACACTCCTGGCTGCATTCCAGCACCTCTGCTCATGGCAAGCAAGGCAAAGAGGATTTTATGTAATTGATAGGCTGTCCACCTAAATTTTGTCTGATCATATAAACATTTATATATATATGAGAAAAAGGGAAACGGAACACAAAAAATCCGTTTTTAAAACATATCAGATCAATGAAAATAATACTAATCATAGTAAAAGTACACAAAATACTGTCACTATCATTATAATACCTTATTATTAACCGTTAACAATTAATCATTAATGACACTTGCTGACTGTAACGTCTGAAAAACGAAACGAAAACGATCAGCCTACCACTTGATTAGCAAATGCAGTCCCATCACAGGAAAAGAAACACGCAGAAACACGGTGATCTTTGACAGATTCAATAAGGCTCCACTGGCTTCCTCCCTGACACGTTCCACTTCCGAGCTATTATTATAGTGCAGCATCAGATAGACTTGCAGCTCATGGTAAGGTAGGCTGTGGTGGTTGGTTAATTATCTCGGGGGGTGTGCCAGGGGCAAAATCTAGTTTTTAAATCTCAGGCTCAGGAGGTTTGCTCAATTAGAAGCAAAAACACAACATCGTTTAATTAACAGACCGTGCAGCTTACACGAAATAGATTTCACACATAATTCAGTATGCACGAGTGCACGATTTCAAAGCACTTTTTAGTCAGCGATAACCTTTACAGATGGAAATCGCTTGTATCGTTTTAGCCCTCGTTAAATATAAAAAAATCAAGTCGTGAAATGGCCTCTCTTGCAAAGCCTCCTGCCCCTCCACTGAAAAAGGCTCTGTTTATGGTTCAAACCATGTTGTGGCGAGATAGATTGTTGAAGATGAAACTGGACAAACAGAGATAAATCATGCCGCAGACTGCCTGTCACAGTCAATGGCGTTGTCCCACCCTTTCATTTGCTCCGAGACTGAACGTGCAAATCATCGACAAAATCATCAATAAATCTCCCATTAAGCTCGAGGACGTCCTCCATCAAGGTACCGGAGCCGATTTATAAAAACAAATCTTCCACGGAAATGTCTCACACTCATTGTCTTTTGTTTGTCAGATTCAAGGTCCAGACGCAGGAATCTCTAAATCAAATTAGTGTCCGATGTGATCTATTTACAGCCCGTGCGCTGTGATCAGGGCTGCTCCAGTCCTCGGAACCGCTCCTGTAAATGATCATAAAGCAGTGAAATCGGGATCAGGAGACGCTTGGCTTTTTGACTTGAGCGCGTTAGGCTGTCTGATTTATGATAATCCAGCTAGTTTGGGATGTTTGAAGTTGAAGGGCAAGCCGAGAAGGTGAGAGAGTGAGGAGCTATTTTGTGCAAATGCGTCCGCATTGGTATCCAACAAAAAGGCAAACACGAAAATTGCACGTTAATGCGTGACATTTTTTTTTTTTTGTTAGATTGGGTTTCAAAGCGTGCCATCACCGGCATTGTGCTTTTAATCTAGTGGATCGATCCCAACATACCAGAGCAAAGTCACTGACACTGGAGGCGAATATACATTTACATTTTTACCTGTAGAATAGACCTTTACAATAAAATGTATGTGCAATAAATGTGTTTAATTCACCTCTAACATTTATTAAAAGTTAATTCTGACAATATATCCAAACACCTGGAATTAAAATGCATTTAATTTATAGATTAAATTTCTCCTACATTTTGCACGGACACTTCAGCAACACTGATAGTTTTTTTTTCCTAAGCCTGTATTTTTTTGTTCCAACTTACCTCGGCTCGAGCTCTTCGCAGGGGATGGGAGGAGAAAAAAAAATGCTCTTTACTTTCAGACCATCTTCAGGGACCGCACGAGCGAGCGAACCACCGCTCTGTATCAGAGTATAGGTGCAGGAAGCGCGCGTCTTTCTTCACTGGTGCTGACGTTAAGCGGTGCCGCTCTCCCAGCACGCGCGCCCGAATAAGTGGAGCTTGTGAACGAACGTGCGTCTTGGCTGTGTCTTTGTGTATACGTGTGAGTGACTGAGTGAGTAAGTGAGCATGTATGCATGTGTGTGTATGTGTGTGTGTGTGCGTGTGGCAACCGTGAGCTACCGGGGACGGGGTTACATACCAGCTATGGCTGTGATGCCAGCGCCCATATGGCTGGCACGTCACCGGCAAGAGCCATCACATGAGAGCCCGGTGATTGACATGCGCCCGCATTCGGAGAGATTTGCCCTCCCGGGGGAAAGAGAGACACACAGAGAGAAAGAGAGAAAGAGAGAGAGAGAGAAGCAGGAGGAGGTAGATGTGGTGGTGGTGGAGGAGGAGGAGGAGGGCTTCGCCATCTGTCACCGCGCTAGCGCTCACACAGCCAGAAAAAAAGGAGGAAAAACAGAAGAGAGAGGGAGAAAATAAAATGGTGGAACAACAAAACTCATCATTGTTGACCTGTGCTGCTGTTTCAAGACATGTAAGCTACTTTTTTTTTAAAATTCAAACCTGTGAAATTTGGTAATCCCCTGCCAAACTCACGACTCGGCGTTTAATACAATATAACGGAGAGCTGCACAAATATCCCCGCACTTACCACGAAAAAGGTGATATTAAAAGGGCTAAAGACAATTAAGTATGTGAAGTCATATCAGGAAACCCACTGATGCTAATTCCATATATTATGGTAGTCATCACACTTCAGCATCACCCATGAAGGATATACTCTTATAAAAATGTGGAATAAGTGGCAATACAGTGGGTAAACTATAACCAGCAGTCAAACAAGAGCTACTTAAAATATCTGAGCAAGCAATTAATCAATTATCTTCTCTCAAAGTCTATCCTCAAAGCCTATTATAAAATCATATCAATTAACTCTCATCAAATGAAAGGTAGGCAAACCGTGTTTATTTGTGGGGTTTACCCTCCACCACAGCTCCGGTTCAGAAGCTGAGTGGGGGAGGGAGATGGGGATGCATTATAAGTGCATTAAGACCGTGGAACAGACGGCATATTGTTTATTTATTTACCTAATTGGATCAAATTATGCTTCAATGTATTCAGAGGAACGACAACCAAAACCAACTGTGATTTGTTCTGACTCTTCTGGGCCCAACACTGGCTGCAGATGACCCACTTGCCGGAGCTTCAAATGAATTAGATTAAAACATATACCATTACATAGGCTTTAGCTGCATGCATGGTGTGCGTGTGTGAAGATCAAATGTTTACTGGTAACTGTGTCTGAATGTGTGAGGTTTGCCAGAGCTGCTGGTCATGTTTTCAGCATGCAATGCTAAGCATGAAGGGCGGGTGGGTGGGTGGGGATGTCCACAGGGGCAAGTGTCACAGAGAGAGGGAAAGAGATACAGAGACACAGTGAGAGGATGGGTGAGAGAGAGTCTGAGACCCAGGTGTGCAGACCCACTAGGGATGTTTGAAAAATGAGGAGGAAGGGGGGTGTAGCAGTAGATGACATGCTGGTTGAATCTGGCAGAGATCCTCAATATTTAGGAGGCATGTTGGCACATCAGTGGCAGAGATGCAAGAATTCCTTGCCACCAGCGCCCCGATCCCTCCAATATGTCTGATTTGCTGCATTGTGTCCACCCCAGCTCAGAGATCTCTCTATTTAGGAGGCATTAGTGGAGTTAATGTGGGAGAAATGAGCCTGATGACCACCAAGTCCAACTTGGCACAAAGACACCCATCGGGCTGAGGGAACAGGGACCTGGAGGCTGAGAAATAGCTGATAGAAGCTGATCATGTCCTTGGGTCTGGATCACCCCTACATTGCCTGCAAAGCCACAACTATGGCAGTGTTTGAGAGGTTGCGGGGTCATCCCTGGGGTTAACACTAGTGTGGCAGCTGTGGTTAGGGAGCCGTGATGTTGCACATTCATTAATGTGTCTCTTATCCCTTATGGGAAAGAGGGAATGATAAACTGGCAGTACCTTGAACCACGGTGGTGTGATTGTGTCAGCATGTGTATTTGTGTTGAGGGACACTGAGCTTCACTGCTAGCCAAATTGGTGCCCTATCCTACCTCAGCTGGACGGTGGAGGGGGGGAGAGATGCGAGCGCTGTGGTGATGGGAGCCTGGTGCTTCCCAACAAGTCCAAAACAACCTTCAGGTCACCTTGCCAAAATAAATGCTAAATGTCAACGGCGTGGCTTTAGCCAGCACTGGGCTCAAGGCGGCTCCAATCAAGGAGAGTTTGATCTGAAATTGAAATGCCAGAGAAGAGCTTGTTTGGAATTATGATGTTTTAGAATGACTTTGCATCCGGTTTGTATGTGGATTAGCCTTAAGTAAGGACCACCTGCTGTGCTTTTACAGGCTAAACGCATGCAGTCAGATTCTAAATTAAAGCCCTCTCCCTTTAAGATCTCAAATTCTCCATCACTCCTTTCCTCCATGTTCAAATGACACATAAGAGCCTTTCAAAGTCATCAAGCCACACCTCCCTATACCATTGTCATTCCCTCACCCCTTCCTTCTTCCCTTTTTTTACTGTCAGACGTGTGAGGTGATGACCTGCACTTCACTTGTCTTTCTGGAAGAAGTGCAAACTTCTGCTGGCACAAATATGAAATACAGCTCACATGCACACACACATATACACACATATACACACATACACACGGACCCTCCCACCCCCATCAGACTCCCGGACCCCATCTGCACTCTCCTCTCTCCAGTCCCCTAATTGCATATGCACAAATGCAAATGCCTATTAATTAATTACTTGACTAATTAGTGCAGTGGTATTTTAGGGCGATAAATCAAGTAGAGATGGGGCCGAGGACGGCGGGGCAGGAGGAGGGCTGCACGGAGCATCGACAATGAACCCACACCAGAGGGAGTAATCCTAATGTACAAGGCTTGTGCGCGTGTGTGTGCTGTGAAAAGAATGTGCACAGCAGAGATCCTGAAGTAAAGCACCGTTTAAAAATGCTGAAGAGACCAAAGAGGTGACTGAGGGAGGTGAGTACTTTCAGTCTGGAAGAGGAGGTGAGAAAGGTAGCCAGAGAGAGGGGAGGCGGGGGGAGAGAAGAAATTGAGGTAGGTTGAGAGATGACCTCTGCTCTGCCAACTGTGCTGTTTCCTGGCACGCGGCCAAGCTCGGATGCTCGTTGCACCTATTTTCATAAAGGAGAAGGGATCAGCTACATACTAGGACTGCTACTGATCCATATTTATGCTCACATTGTAAACCTTGTACAATAGTTCAATGAGCATAACAGTTGGCATCATTTACGCAGCGATACTGATGTGATAATTGTGGCATCTGTGATTGGGAGGTGAATAATTCTGGCAGCCATGATAAGCTGTGTATCCGTCTATGTATGTGTGTGTGTGTGTGTGCCTGTAGGTGTGCCAGGCCCCCACCATAGGTACCCATGGAGATCTCCGGACTGAAATATTCATTCTTGTTTGCTCGCCCAGACAGTGTGGTCCTAATTGCAGCATCAGAAAGCTCCACCTCTCCCTCTCGTCTGGCTTGGCTGCAGCAGAGATAAACCTCATCTGGGAGCAGGATGTCTCTGTAAGTACGTGTGTGTGTGTGTGTGTGTGTATTTGTACACCCGTCCTCTTTTCTGGGGTTTTTAGGTGGGTGCTTGGCTTGCTCTTTCTTCACTTACTCATTTACAAATGTTGCACACAAAGCCCCCTTTTCGAGGAGCGCTTCTCATCACAAGTCTGTCAAATTCATTCATTTGATTTGCTGCATGTCACATTTTCCCCTTGTATTTCAGCTTGTCTTCATGCCTCATTCCTTCTGCCTGTGATGGAGTTGGGTCGACTATTGATCTTTCTGTCAACATGTCTGTCTGTCGATCTGTCTGTCCACAGGGCGAATATGAGGCTCTGGAGTTTTTCATCAGTTCCCGTGCCAACCCTACCCATGCCTGGCCAAGCTGAACCATCTTGTGGGATTTTTGGCTTTTAATTATAGTAAGAGAGGATTAATTATGGCAGTGGAAACAAGGGGCCATGCATTATTGATGCTATGAGTGAAGGGCTGGAGGGGGTAGAGGGTGCTAATTAAATCACTGCCCTACTGCCATGTCCTCCTCCGCCTCTGCCTTCACCATGTCTTCCACCTGCTACATCTACAGCACCCCACCCTACTTTGCTCCTGACATCCAGGCACACGTGTATTGTTGCTCTCACATATCTACCAGTCACATCACCCTCTATTATCCTTGAGGAAACCTACATGTCAAAGTTTAAACACTGAGTTTCTCTCATTGTTGCCTCATGTCCGTTCAGCTTGTCCTTCACCCTCATAGTCCTGTCTTAGAATTTTCCTCTCTGTTTTCACTGTATCTTGATTAGACTGCCGCATCCTATTAAGAGTGATTTATTCAACTGTTTAATACCCCTCAGTGGCAACACGTTTTTAAACTTGCTTTCATCCTAAACGATCACCTCAGTTTCAGTTTCAACCCCCACTAGGAAAGTTATTTCTAGTCAACAAGGGTTGAGCCTGCTTAAGAGCCAAATGTAGCAAAAGGCTGCCATCTACTGGAATTTGTTTATAATTGTATCCTTTATTATTTAATGGTGCTGAGTTGAGCTTTGAGTACTATCTGTATTTACCCATCACTTATCACAAATTGAAGTGGAATTTGCAATAAGTGAAGTGTAAATACTGTCAGGCTTTTTTCTTTGGAATTTCTTTTAGTGCTTATTTCACACTAGAGATTATGCCAAACAAAATGCTTAAGAGTTTAATATATTAAAAATATAACTGATAGGTTTGTAGCTTGAACCTATTCGCTGGAACGTTGAAGACAATATAATTACACAGCAAGCAAGACACGAAGTAGGCAAAGTTCTTCATGTTTCTCGTGCACGGGAGAGAACCGGACAAACGCCGTTCCTTCGCTTGACCCCAGTTGCTCTCATCTGCTCCCCCATAACACTGCTCTTTTATTGAGGTTACATGAATATACATAGCTTCATTAACATATGACGTCTACATACAAACAAAGAGTACCTTCCCTGTGTGTGTGTGTGTGTGTGGTCCGAGTGTGACCCCATAAATGACTTCCCTAAACCTGCTGGTCTGGAAGTCCAGCAGTTCATCTAAACAAAAGGCACTTAGCCTAAAACAGATATAGCTACGTTTATCCTACCATAAAACAATAAGAGAAGGTACGACCTCTCACATGCTCCCAGAGTGCTCTGGAATGCACACAAAGTTTGCAGACTATTAAGGATCAAACCTCTACCAATCTAAAACTAATTATAAAACTCTAAGCATATATAAGTAGATATTTCTAAGCATAAATGACAATAAACAATACAAAACCTAACAATAGCACTGTAATATAATTTGTTGATATAAAAAGCAACCTAATTTCTGGCAGGTGTGCTTTCCACAAGTGAAAGTGATATGCAGGGTGTTGCACAAATTAATCTACAAAGTTACTTTATGTGAAAGTCCACCAAAAAGACTACAGGACACACACACACACACACACACACACACACACACACACACACACACACACACACACACACACACACACACACACACACACACACATATATATTGCATCTATACTATTTAGATTTTATTGTCTAGATTTCCTGAGAATGTATAGTTGAAAGTATGAAACTTTACTGTCCTTCTGTTTGTGAACTGTGACCTCAGTGGTGTTCTAGCATGGTCTGTTGCTGGTCTTTACACACTAGTCTGGGAACCATATTTTACTTTTCAAGCAGCCTATCACACTGAAGTTAAATTTTAAGAACAATTTTCATTGACTTCTTTATTGTTTCAGAAGGTTCTGTGTCCCCTGATGTGTTGTTGTATATTGTTTTGTTCCTGAATTAATTTTTTTTTCTTTGCATCTGGTGTTCCTTCACTGATTCTCTTGCAGGTTTATTTGTGCGATCTTGTCCTAACAAACTCCAGGGGGGTAATTCCTTTTATGCCTGTCTGATTTCTGCCATATTTCCATGCGCAGCACTCAGTGTACCACTTCAGATGATGGCTTCCACAGATGGCACCCAGTGGTTGAAGGAACCTGATTCAATCAGACAACCTGGTTTGGCGTCAAACATCCACCCTGCTGAAATGGTGAGAAAAATCTGAAAACAATCCAAGTTCTGCACAAAAATAACTCATAACCCCCCCTTCCACTAGCGCTAATATCTAATCAGCCAATGAGATCGCAGCAATTCAGTGCTTTAGACATGGTCAGGATGAAGTGCTTAAGTTCACACCAAGTATCAGAATGTGGGCAAAAAGTAATTTAAGTGACTTTGAGTGTGTTTTTGGTCAGAATATTGTGGAAACTGCTAATCTCCTGGGATTGTCCTGCACAACCATCTCTAGGCTTTACCGTCAAGAAAAAAGATAATATCCAGTAGCTGGCAGTTCTTTGGTGAAAATGCCTTTGATGTCTGGGGACAGATGAGAATGACCAGACTTAATCAAGCTGATGGTAAAGCATCGATCAGAGAGCATCCCTGAATGCACCACACATCAAACATAGAAGTAGACGACCATACCAGATACCACTTCTGTCAGCTAAGAACACAAAAACTGAGGGTCCAATTCATATAGGTTCACCAAAATTGGACAATAGAAGATGTGAAAAATTTTCCCTTCATTTCTGCTGTGACATTAGGGTGGTCGGGTCAGAATTTGTCAGAATCATGTAAACATGAGGCAAAATCTATGAGCAATGTTTTCAAAGAATTAAGGTCATTCTGAAGGCACAAGGGGATAGAGCCAAGTACCAGAAAGGTGTACCTAATAAAGTGACCAAGGAGTGTATGCATATATACATAAAAACAAATGAAAAGAAGTAAAGCCTTCAAGACAAAAGTCGTTTAAGAACTTGTAATTACACTAGTAGAACAGTAGATGGTACACAAGCATCTTTAGTCAACACAATGCAACATAATGTCACCACAGTTGGTGCTGATACTGCTGGGAAGGGCAGCTTTCCCAGGTGTATCCGACTGTGGTTTTTTATATGAACAGAGCGTGTTTATTGTGCGATGGTATGTTATATAACTGGATGAGTGAGGAGTCAAGTGAGGTGCTGACTGATACACAGTATCTCTCTGTGCCCCTCAACTGAGATACCACCTGCTATTATGTTATAAAGCCTCTCTGTCATCCAGACTAATGGAATACTTCACCTTTCACAGTGATTTTTCTCCCTGAAATCCCCTGTGAATGTGCGGGTTTATTACTACTACAGGACCCAGCAGGTAGAGAGAATTACGCTAGCCTCAAAGAGACGGGTTAATCTGTTATATTGTTGCTTTTTTACCAACACAGTTCCTTGTTCCCTTTTGTTTTTGACACGACTTTATTGAGATAACCAGAATGCATTTCGTGCTTGAAATGGTTGGGGTATCTTCTGCAGGGGGTCTAATGCACCTGTGAATTAGTTTCATAACAGGAAGGCTTTTGTCAGATGGCACAAGATGCTCTGTTTAGGAGCAGATAGAATTGCAGACCTTTTATCTGGCTTGGAGTGTCTCCACTGTGAGTGCTTGTGTGCGTGAGTTTACAGTACACATGCCACACATTTTGTACAGGTTGTCCCTGCTGGCTGCTGGAGTTATTATAAAGCTCGCTGTTCTAAAGCAGCTAGTAAGATCTATCTTCAGAAGGTTTTTCCTGTGGTTTTGCCAAAACAGTGATTTAATGACAAGGCGGAAGCTAAATGAATAAACACTGTGAAGTGCAATAAAAATAGAGCTAGAGACATGCGAGTCTGCATATCGATGAGCTTAGACAGTGTCTGTAAATACACGCAGCAGCATCATGAGTAGAGCAAGTGACATAACTGATTTAATTAGAGCTACAAATAAATACTGACTTCCCCGGAGATATTCACTACAGGTAGGCCGGCACTAGTGTAACAGTGCACAAATTAAAAAATTAGATAGCTTAGTATCAGAGCATTAAAACATTTTTTCCCCTTTGAAGTAGTTTTATTTGTTAATCCCTTCATGCACAAATGAGTTCTGTAGAATATCTGTTTGCTTTCCAATTAGAGCAATTTGTTCTACTTGTCAGTGTGTCGGCAATGTGGAGTAATGTCGTTAATATGACAGGCGGTCGGGGGATTTTACAATGCCTGGCTGCTCTGATTTGAAAGCTTACCTGACAATTTGTCTCTGTAGTAATCCATACAACCAAAGAGGGAGGATGCTCCTGATTAGCATGTAATGTTTGAATACATTTTCCCTGTATAATGCACTGAAATAGTCAGCCTTGCGTATTCTACTGAACCAAACGGTTTCATCTTTTAACATAATTTCAGCTGCTTTCGTGGAACTGTACACAATGAGCTGGCAGAACAGAGCAGCAGCCAGTAACAGCAACATTAAATACTGTTAGATTTTCCTAGAAATAGAAGGAGTCGACTGAATTTAGAAAAAAAAAATCTGATTTACTAGTAGCCTAAATCTGATTTACTGGTGCTCTAATGTAATTTAGCTGGTATGTGCTTTGCATCATGTGCAGCATAATGATGGTGAATCTTCAGTAAAATATGAAATCATTTAGTTAGAGTGTTTAAAATGTGCTTTTATTATGAAGTATGAATTTTAAAGTGTTATTTTAAGTATCAATCACAGCACACTCTTTTCTGACCAATTTTAATGATCATTTATTATCATTTATTTTAAATCTCTTTTTTTTTATCGTATTTTACTTGATTTATAAACACTTTCTTTTTATTTGCTGCTCCTTTCTTCTCTAAATCCTGCCTTATTTTGCCCGAGAATTGTGATTGCTTTTCGAAGAACTACAGCGTTAATTGTAATTGAAGTTTCAGATCCCAGATGATCATCCTGTTTATGTTTACTGTGCCAGCATCACACTTGCTCATTCAGTCTGTGTGTTTTCTTTTTCTCTGTTTTTATTTATTCACTTTTACAAAAAACCCTCCAAGAACCAGAAATTCAGTTTTTTCCACTGTGGAGAACACGAGTCTGAGATCTCTACATCAAGTACCATTTATGCAATCTATATGATGTCTACTGTATTGTCAGTGGATATCCTGGGTTTTCTGATTTGTGGAATTTGGACTAACAGAGCACTTTCTTTTCAAAATGACAGAAATTGCAACTTTCATATTTTATAGCCAGAAGGGAGGTTTAGTGATGAATTTTCATTCAGATATTATGATGCTAAAAATCAAATTGTCTGCAATTTGATAGTTTTAACTTAGTATTTCAGAAATGTATAGGAATTTTTACTCCTTCCAAAACAAAAAACTCACATTTTCAACTTATGTCCATACTTCAGGTAAAAGAGGACTGTGGAGGAAGTCATTATAGCAGGAAGGACATGGTTAATTTAGAGGTGGTATGTTATAGAAGAATTGTGTAATGTAAGGTTCTGATGCTTTTAAGCATTAGGATTTCTAAAAGGGAAAAAATAATATTTTTTGTTAATTCACAGTCATGCAACATCATCTATCCTACTGAATATCCTGTTAATTTATATAATAAATAAACTATATGATAAAAGTGCATTAAACTATACCCCTACTGAAACTGGGTTGTTTTTCATGATGAAACCTGAAAACAGGATACCGCTGCCCACAACCACCAAGACATATCGTTGTGGGCAGCTGATCTGATTACATCAAAAAGAAAATAGGTAACCAGGTTTTAGGGGGAAAAAAAGTCAGATTGCACAAACCAGAGAATGGTGCTCATCTCTAAAGGTAGCATTAAAACTTAAAACACTGAAAACATTGTTCAGCACATCTGTGTCCATGCATGACTCAGTTATAGCAAATCTGTCTCCATGACTGAGTTTATACAGATTCTTCAGTATTAGGCAGCCCATCAAAGTCATAAATTATCTTGATGTCTCTGATGAGGGGGGAAGAATAAAGTTCTCTGGAAGGTGAGACCTCTCTTAAACAGAGATGCTGCCTGAATCTGCCCAAACGAATTCCTGTGACATGTTTCTAACAACCACAATGCTAAAATTATTTAAAAAAAAATCTAAATATCAAAACAATTCTTTTTTAGATGAAAACAATGTTGAAGACAAACATACATATCAGCTTTGGTGCTTTTTGGTGCATTTTTTTTAGCTTTATCTACTGACTATGACATAGCGCAGTTGCAGATTTCCATCTTAGCCAGCTTCACTGTCAAGCAGGTCTCTTCAGCTACTAGTGCTAGCAGAGCTTTAAGTTCTTTCTGGGTTTGTCACTTATCTTTAAATGGGTTTAAAATTTTTTGACAAAAAGATGAGCTAAGTCCTGTTTGCACTTGTCAACACTCATGATAAACAGATCCTTATTCCGAGTCAGCTTGGCAGATTTAATTCCTGTGAAGTGGGCACCATGCTGGAATTTGCATCTGATTACAGCATTGATATAGTTTCTTCTCTCAAACCTGCCTCCCAACAGAACCCTGCAAAGAAACCTGTTACAGAGTTTCAGTAGGATTTAAAAATAGGCCACAAAATGGTCTGCACTGATATGTATTTATATTCAAATACCTAAGGAATATATTTAGTTTAGTCCAGATCCCGAATGCACCATCAGTATGAGAAGAGGGAAATGAGTTTATTGAGTGATGCATGAACTCCATATTTTGATACTTTGATATGTTTGTAGTATAAGCAAAAAGGGAGAATAACCTTAAACTTGTCACTTGTATTTTCTGTCTCATTTTGATTAGGTTCAAATTATAAATGAGGCGTTAAATTACAGTGTTAGGTTCAGGTGCCGGTACCACTTCATTATGCTTGGGGGAAGCTTATAGTTTGACTATAAGTTGCTTCTAGTTTGAGGAAACAAAGTTGGAAACAAATTCCATACATATGCTGTCCCAAAGGAATAGTGTGAAACAGAGGCGGAGCCAGACATTTGAAACGCCCGGGGCTTAGCCCTAAAGGGTAGTATGCATGTGGGATTTTTTTTTTTTGGGGGGGGGGGGGTAGAAATGACTGAAAGATTAATTGGCTCTGTTTTGAGTTTTGTTCAAAAAAGAATGACTTCATATAGGGAAAAATATATATCACATATACAGGACACCTTAAACTAGTTTTTTAATTAAGCAGCAAGGCAGAACAAGGTCAGGGCTGTATCAAGACACGAGGACTAAACCCCAATTCAACCAGACCCAGAACTGATCCAGAATTAAAACAGGACTACAAGAGTTCAAAATCAGGACTACTTGGGATTTAACCAAGACAGAACCAGAATCAGAACTAGATGATAGTAGCACTAAAAAATCATCATAGACCTGCACTACACTAATTTTTTAAGCTAAATTAAAAAGGTGGGTCTTGAGTCGTAAATTCCCACAGTGTGCACTATGTGCTTCGAATATTGTGTGTACTTTTTGTTTTATACAGTTGTCAGCCAGGCATCTAACTATGAAAAAATTACACTCCAAAAGACCCCGGGCTTCTGACAAAACAACCCGGGCTTAAGCCCAGTAAGCCACCCCCACGCTCCGCCCCTGGTGTGAAAAGCAGATGTGATGATTTTCCTCTTTTTTTTTTTTTCTTTCTTTACTAGCTTTAGCTTGATGGTATTTTTAGCTGTACGCAGCAGGGGCAGTTCCCCTTTCTTTTTAAATTGGGCAAAATTGCTCAGAACTATAAACAGTGTGGGAAATTAGTCTTACAAAACAACAGAAAACAAACAAACAAACAAACCTCTGAACGTGATCATCAGCCTCAAGTGTAGCTTACAACACAGGCTCACGACTCTTTGGATTATTGAAGTAAAAGTCATAATCCTACTTAGGTAATGGTGAAGAATTTTTAGTGGAGAAATGGATTAAGCTGCAAATTAAAACCCGAGTTCAGTAGATTACATGGATATTTGTTTGAAGTAAGATGCACCATTGGTCATGTCCATGCTGTCGTCCAGTGCAAGTGGGCATTGGGTGGGACTCTTACACTAGAAGTAGGAGGACATATTTTAAGAGGGCCTTGTGCTATCTCATGCCCCATCGTTGACAGACATTTGGTACTCAGTTACAGTAGCTGGACTTCTTTAAAGGTTTTGCCTCTTTTACCTATCTTTTAACTCTTTTTAGCAGTGTAGCATGAGAAAAAGGAGGATGTAAATGAAGTGAAACAAAACATTTAAAACGACTTCACTTGTAGGTTTTCAGGCACTGCACAAAAGAGAGGCCTCTTTGTCTTGCTGTTACTAATGGTACTGATCTGACAGAGGCTAATTAGAGCTTTCCCGTAATGGCAATATTATAGTTCTGAGGAATGCCTGCAAAGCATTCCTTCATATTTGTACAGAGACCAAGTTGAGTCCCAAATCTGTGTCTTATTTGCTATGACGAGAACAAAGGCACTGAAGTGCACCTGTATTTATTACATTTGGTCAAATGTGCCTTTCAAGCTCTATTAAACCTCCCTGATTCATAAAGTATGCTTCATGTCACTCTGCAATGGGGCTATCTTTTAAGCATAAAGAAAAATCTCTGTTTGATCATTGCCTCATCGTCGATTTGAACTACTCAATCTCTGGATTCATTAAAAGTTGGAATCTGTACCTTGTAGTAAACTAGACATTTACACAGACCCTTTTACACAGTCTTTATAAAAAAAATAAAAAAAATAAAATTGTGCAATCCCCCTGAACACACTACAAGTTATGCAACCACTCTGGAACAAAATCAAATAGCAGTGCATTACTGAAATTTCTTTAGAAGCACTCAGCAACATCTGAGACAATCTGTATGTACTCTATTTTTTCATAAACCTCAAATCGCGACCTTTTGGGACTTCATGTAGCAGATGAAGATAATAATCCACTAATGAGTTGCATCTTGCAGGCATGTGGAGGTGGTGCTTTGCTTTGAACAGAAGTGGCTTTGTAGCAGGGTCCAACACTCAGGCAAACCCTTGAAAATGCAATATGCATTCTGGCAAGTTCATTTTGTTCTTACCAGCAGGATAAACACTCAGTTGACTCTTTTTCTTTCAGACTCTGTAGATGCAGTCCCCAAGTGCCATATATACCTTGACCTTCTTTGTTATGGCCACAAAGTCCCTCCAGCCCCTTGTGCACTTCCTATTCCTCCTCCACTATCACCAACACTATAGCTGACTCCTTCATTCCAGCCTATGCCAAAGCCCAACTCTGTCCTGAGGCCAAATCCACTCCTCTCCACTGTCCAAATCCCTCTGCCATGTGAGTGAAATAACAGCAAGGCCCTGAAAATAACACTGACGCTGTCCTCTTTTCCCTGTATGTCACCACAATGTCTTCCCCCTCTCTCATTCTCGCTTGCATCTTCTCCGTGTTTGTCATCTAAAGATCACTATGTCCCATTCACTCTAAATCATACAAGCCAAGGTTGTGATAAGTTTTATCTTATTTGGCATACATTTACTTGTTTTTTTCACTGAGATCCAATCAAGCTTTTGACAGAAGGACATCCTGAGTATTTCTCTCTGACAATCGTGGTACTTTCCCTGACTGCTATCAGTCATATGGTCATAGCATTACATACAACACCGCCTGTAAATCCAGTAATGTCGGTGGCATCGGCTTAGCAGCAGGATCCCTCTGTACATTCCTCCTGCATACGGCACGCATCACTCTCCTCTTGTTTATCTCTCCTTGCGCTCCCTGCCACCCTCATCTCCCATCATAAATCTCTCACATATAGAGGCCAAAAGAGGCTCAGCTGATGTGATGAGATTACTATTTTTTTCTGATTACAAATCAACTTCAGCTTAAATAGGTAGAAAAAAGCGTTGCCCACCCTCCACCCCTTGTCGCGTCTTCTTTTCCCTCCTCCCCATTTACTGTGACTCCTCCCTCTCCCTGAATATCTCCACCTTCTTTTGGTCACTGGCCCCTCCCCTCCACCCTCTATCCACCCACTTCGCTCCCTCACAGCCAGATCTAAGGACATGCCTCATTCACTCCTGCTGCACAGGTTTAAAGGGACTGCAAACAGGGAAAGAGTGAAACCCAGAGAGGTGTAAGGGAATTTTAGCAGCTGCAGGAGAGCAAAAGAGGTGAAAAAAAGTCTTTTCACTTTTTCTAAGAGAGGTAGAAATAGAGAGAGATTGTGAAGGAGTGAAGCAAGAGAAAGAAGAAAAGTCTTCAGGACTGGGACTACCCAGGAGTGGGAGGTTCCTCTGGGAGGTTATAGAGATTTCCAGCTGCTTCCTCTCCGCTCTGCTGGGAGTCAGACCTCCAGGATCCAGAGCCATGGAGCCCTCTGTGTCACCCGAGGTCGAGGGGGAGCCCAAGGAGAGGAAGAAGATCCAGTTTGCTGTGCCAGCCAATGCACCCACCAACCTGGATCCACGGCAAGTGGAGATGGTGAGCAGGCGCTGGTCAGGTTACTGTATGGCCCATAAGGACAAGTTCTGTTTGTGTTTCTGAATATTCACTATTGGAGTTTAACAGATGAATTTCTCTTTGGTAGTTTCCCATCCAAATACCACTCCCTCATACAAATACAGAGGCCACATTGTTTGTTAGATTCTGTACATGCAATGGCAAAATTTCTCTCTTCAGAGCATCTTCTCTCTGCAAGTTTTCTCTCTGCTTTGTGTCACTTTGACAGCTTTGCAATAGAAAGCTAAATTTGATTGCTCTGTTAGACACTGTTGAGAAATTTTGATGACATTTCCCTCTCTTCGTTTTGGTTTACTCTTGAGATTAGTGCCTTGTTGCTGCCTCATGTCACCCTGACCTGTTTAAAACTGTGACATTGATACAAAAGTCATTATCTTCTGTTTCACGCCAGCTTTGCTCCTTCTGTGACATTTTGTTTGTAACAAACATATTTTAGTCCTTGGCTGTTTGGCACCTTCTCTGACCTTTGAGATAAGCTTTTGCTAGTAATATCCTTTAGTCCTCTTTTACCACAGCGCTATCTTATGACCGACTCAGCAATGCCTGCATTTTTCTGTGGAAGTTTTTATGCTCATTTTTCATGGGACAACTGAGATCTCTCCTTTTGGCGCTAATGTCGGTGGCTCTTATTTTAGATCTGGGATAAGTGGGCCAAAGTAGAAACTGTTTAGTGTCTTAGAATGATCGAGGACAGCGACTCATTTCTCATGAGGGCTTGATGAGAGAAAGGTTGGGAGGACAAGTGTGAGATGTTCTATATGAAGGAAGGGAAAGAGACAAAGATACAAAGCCTGATCTTTACCTGTCTGGGGTCAGCTCCCATAGTGTCTGCCCCTGTTTCACTGCTTGCAAAATAGAGGCTTTTAATAAAGAACAGTGATCTCTGATAACACTTTGTCATTACCCTGGCTGATTGCACTTAACTTTCACGAGTTTATTTGGAGATTGTGCTGAATTTCCTCCATGTTTTTCGTCTTATCTCATGTTCTCATGTATCTCTGCTACAGGATACATTTTTAAAATGGAAAATTTTCACAGCACTTCATAAGACTTTTACTTAAAAATAAATATAAACACGTGCTGTCCTCCTTCCCCTCTAATTCTCTTTCTCCCTTATGCCCTGCCACCATGCTATGATCCTTATCACCTCTTCCAAGAAACCACAGGATACCAATCTGGCATATGTGGGCTACGCCCTCATTTTAAAAAAAAAAAATCCTTATTTTATTGCTCAATATTCAAAGTGCAATCACATATTTTTAGGGTTATTTGCTGGCTCTATTCTCCCAGCCAGACCCTGGGCTTCACCTTCAAATAGGGAATGTGGGTTGAAACTTCTACGTCATATTAATACTACCACATCTTTTCACTCAAGCTTCCATGTCAGGCTTCTAATTTATTTCCCCACTTCTAATTTGGTCTTTGTCTGTACTAGTTGGAGATTTGTTCTCACTAGTTCAGGATTTTGCTGTACTAGTTAAACAAAAACTCTTTAGTTACCTTTTCAGCAAGCACAGGCTGTATATAGAGGATGGACGTAGCTTCTGGGTATGAAAAGCCAGTAGTTAAGTGGCTTAAAGTTTATGGTCTAAATCTCTAGCTTGAAGTCTTATTTAATACAGCATGAGGATCATTTTGTAAATTATGGCTGTATTTGGCGATAAATAGATAATAAACAGCATATGTTTTACGTCATGGCTACTTCATGAAAAGGTTGCTACCATTAGAGCCTGCAGTGTGTCAGTTTCTCAGTCAAGTATACTGTTCACTCAACAAAGCTGTTATTCAAAAGCTAAGAGGAAAGTTTGCTAAATACTCAGTTTGCGGTTTCAAAACAGACCTCAAAAACCAATGAGCAATGCCATAGTGGTTATGTCCTTCTTTTATAAACAGCTTACATTAGCTCCAAGAGTCCATCTGTTACTAGTGATGCCCAGGTGGGCTGAATTTGTAACTCTTAAACTAACTAATAGTTAACTAGTGATCTGCAAATTTTCTAACATGTTAATCTAATTATTATTATTAGAACTACTTAAGTACCAAGATTTTCATCAGCAACATAAAACCTTTTTGATGCTTTAGTGCCACTGATATGGATTCTGTTTCAAACAAGTTGGTTAGAAGTGCTGCTAGCTGATTTGTACATTTTTTGTAAATGACAAATTAGTGCAATGAAATCTTGAACCAGTTCTGGCAAGGCCAAAGAGCGGACTAGTGGGTAGAAAGTGTTGTGTGATGTGGAATAAATTCTCAAATGGCTTTCCCCATACAACCGTTTCAGAGGCATAGAATTAGAAAGCCTGGGGTCGGTGGTTTTATTTACTGTGCATGCAAATGGATGGATGCTGATAGTTAGAACAAGGAAGCAAATGAGCTGGTGGGGAGTATGAGAAACAGAGAGGGCATTCAGGAGAGAATGCGTGTTTATGTGTGTTTAAAAGCAGATAGCATCTACCAGTGGTGGATGGGATTCTCCAGGGACATGTGGGTGGGCAGGGGTAACAGTTAACGACACTTGTTTAATTCCCTTCCCCTCCCATAACAATTACTGTCGCCCACTAGTCCGACTTTGCTAATGAGTTGCAATACTATTCTTTGGAACTTGTTACACAACCGGTAACATCTTACTGTTTGTTGCAATGGCATTTAAACCCCAAAACCACTATTGACCGAACTGCCTTGTTACTATGGTGACAAGCTGTCCAACTATGTCATTGAAAGCACCCCCACAGTTGGCATCTAAAAGGTCAACTTTAATGGATAGTTCTGTATATGTGATAGGTTGTTTACATAGGTAGAATTTCATTTTTTGGAGGTAAATATGTGTGAATGCTCTTTGGTGACGGTTCCAAGCCTCCCACACATGGAAATGTTGCACATTTTGGGAGAATATAGCAGGTTTTGGAAATCCTTTAAAGGTGTAAGATGATTTTTTTGAACATTTCTCACCTGCTTGTTTACTCCAGAGGAATGCTTTTGCATCTGCAAGAGCCATTATAAATAGAAGTCAAATAACACTAACATAAAACCTTCCCTAGTTGACCCAGTTTGCATGCAGATTGTCTTGGTTTTATTTTGTCACATTTTCAGACACTAATTAGTTGTTTCTTCTTCAGTATGTTGAAGGTTCGTGAAATTTTGTTTGTGGCACAGCACTGAAGAATTATTTTATTGATATAAACGTTTAACCTGTATTTTTCAGATCACTCAGATAAATTAAGTCATTTCTATGTGTCATCCAGACTTTCTAATTCCACCCCTTCCATCTTTAACCTCCTGACATTGATACTCAGTGCTGGTGCTACCATCACCAGTTCTGCTTTGGTATCTTTTTGGAACTACCCTATTGCATCCATTGGAGTGTGACTGTGGGAATGCTAGGATAAAACCTTTTAAGCATAGGAAAAGGTGCTTTTATTAATGCGTGTGTGTGAAAGGGTGAGAAAGAGTGCTATATAAGAACCAGTCCATTTTACTGTTGGACTGATTTGAGAATCAAACATTATGTACTGCAGAAGTTGGGAAGAAAATCCTGGGGGGCAGAATCTTTGAATCTACATGTGTTGGATTTTAATGTGATTGAATACCATAAAAATATATTTGTGTATTGAGGACACATTAAAAGCATAAGCACAGTCTTAGGTTTGAATCTAGACTGTGTGGTGTTTGCACGTTCTCCTCTTGTTTGTGTGTGTTATCTCTAGGTACTCTGCCTTCCTCCCACATTTCAATCTAAATACATCTGCAGGCTGCTTCTGCAAATGATTACTTAATTTCTCATGGTAGCTCCTCACTTTAGCCCCAGCAGTTTTGTGGTGTTGCGCTGGTACCAGCTTTTGGGGCCAGTCTTTTTTTTAATGTTAATCAACGGATCTCAATCTGTTCTAGATTATGTACCAGCACCACATCGGAAAACAGGCACGATCTCCTTTATATGCTCTAAAAATACACAACTTTTAAAAGTCAATATTTTAGAATATTCTTCACATTAAGCGGTCAGGATTGACTCTGAAACATAACAGAGAGAGCACATGGCTGTGTTTACCATCACTAATGCCACTCCACAAAGGCACCAATCCTCCGTGCTTTGTAAATGATGTAAGGTAATGTGCATAATGGACAGAGATTAACGTCATGGCACAGCATCACTGATTCCCTTCAAGTCTGCCTCTCTGCGGCCTCAACAAGCAGATACATATCTCTGTGCTCTCCTCTTTCTTCTCTCAGCCTGGTCCTGTTAGCTCATGCTGACCAGTTGAAGTGACAGGAAATGCATAACATGAAAGGGAATAACAAAGGCCTGGAAAGGGCATTTGGCGAAAGGCTTCTAACAGTAAGCCAGTCCATATTAATCTATATTAAACGTCAAGGGTGTTATTGAGGGCATGATTTTCACTCACAGTTCCCTGATGACGATCTTCATACAATTCCTCATCCTCCCTAGCAAAGCCAACACCTATCGGCCCTCCAGTCCTCCCCTCATTCTTCCCAGTCCACTCTCTGGGTTAAACATCAAACAGCGACCTTTGGTGCAGCGAGTGTTTGCTGTCTGGGGGACTGTCAACATGCGCTCCCAGAAAGAACATCTTGCTGGATGCCACAAAGCATGCTGGGACTGGACAAGAGGGTGCAGTGATCTTTCCCTGCATGTGGAAAGCCAGGAATGCCACTGTGTTGGTTTTACTCACTCTTCCCAGTGACGCAGGCTGGTTCCTCTCCAGGCTGCCTGCCCGAAGCAATTTAATGATATTTGTGGTGGCAGAAAACTAATTGGTTAAGAAATTATTTTGAAAAGAAAAAAGAAAGATGAATTGCTTTGCTGAAACCACACATTATAATTGCAGTTTGGACACAATCAATGGGCTTCTGTCTACTGGGGGTTACGTATGTATGTGTTCCTCCCTGTTTTTGACAGTTGGGGCATTTTGAGTAGTTAATGACTCTGGAGACCAACATATTATTCATGGCCTCTATCTGTTTATAGCAGTTTTGTCCAAATTTTTATTTAATTATTTATGCTTTTTCTGCTTTTTTTCCCTCCAAAATAAAACATAAAAAAGCAAAACAGTACAGCTTCTGTGTAAGAAAGCCATTAGTGTGTTATTCTGAAAATCATGCTCTCTTAATGGTGATATAACCCAAACAATTTATCACCTCCTCTTGGCTCCTGTGCTGTAGACCTGTGTAATGTGCAAACACTTAAAAAGTGTAAATATTGACTATGGGTAGAGTGATTTGCCACCTGATTACACAGTACATAGTGAGTTCAAAATATGCCATAATGCCCTCGGCAGCTCATGCATGTAAAACTCATAATGGAAGTTGCATGCTTGTAGTATTGCAGCACACTCCCTTAGACTTTCAACATTTTGGTCGATAAATCCCCCACTGTCTGCCAGGGCCATGTTCCAATCCAGTCACTAATTTTTTGCTTCAGGGATCATCTTTAATCAAACAGTGTCGGGCTGTGGCCAGGGAGTGAAAAGATACAGACTAGTGCATTCCCTTAATGTGCATTCGTGCATTTCTAAACACATATCCAAATTCTTGTCTAGCTGTAGCAGAGAAATCACAATGCACTGTGCAAGGATGTCTTTTAACCCTGCCCAGTACAGCAAAACAGTGGCCACATTTGTGATGAAAATTGAGGGATAGGATTAGAAGGGCAACAGTCGGGCAGCAGCAGGGACAGAAATCGAGGGTGGGGGATAAGAGATAGACAGGATCTGTGGGATGATCAGCGGTTGTCAGGATCTGAACCCTGCACTGCACCTTTTAGCTGGCTTTCCACCCCTCCTGATTTTGCTTTCAGGGTCAGTTGCTTTGTAGCTGGAGTCCCAGGACAGTCACACTGATATAAGCATATTCAGGGGACCACTGAAGCATGAATCAAAACAAATAGGATTGGTACCAATCCCTGTTTCATCAACACAGAGAAGACATAGCATTTTGTTATTGCTGCTCCATGAGTTGTAATCTCCGATTTTCAGGGCAGTAACTGAGACATTTTTTTTCCAGCGTTTATCTCCCTGCAACCTAATAAGCTTTGTACATGTTCAAGCTCTCAGTTATCTTCAGTGCATTTAGAAGGAAACCCCTAAAGCTAAAAGAAAGGATATGCAGAAAGATGACAGGAGATAGTCTGCTGGAAATGGAAACTAATATTTTGTAATGTCTCTTTTGTAACATGCTGTTCTGTGTAGATAGAGTTCAATTCCAGTAAATGGGTTACTTTAAGGAAGTAAATATTTAGAGCAAGCTTCTGCACATTTTTTGTGGTATAATACAATAGGTTTTCTTTGAGAAACATAGATTATAGAAAATTATTTGAAGTAGCACTGTAGAGCTCCTCCAGATGCCACCTGGTTGTAGTTGTCAAGCTGTCATAGTTCAATAAAGGCAAAAAGAAAAAACATAAAATAAATGGGGCACATGGGTAAGGAAATGCTGTTATATTTCACAGTAATATCATTTTTACTGAGATTATAGTAGGAATAGGAATAATAAAATAGGATTGTTGGTAACCTTTTCAGTAACTTCTATGTCATTTATCACGGGTGGTTACACGTGACTTTGCAGATGAGTAACTATAGCTGCGCTGCCCTCCATTTGTGCCAGCCTATTGACCTCTGCAGAGGTCAATAGGCTGTCAGCTACATACTATGACACATCTGAATATGAGTGCATGAACAAAAGCAGAATTTTCCTGTGATTGCAGACTGTTGGCAATGTTACTTTCTCTATGAAAGCTTTGATTGGCACCTTCCCAGTTGTGGGTTGTGGCCTGGCAGGGGGCTTCCTGACACTCATCAGCCAGTGGCGCAGTATTTGTACTGTGATGGTAAACCAGCAGTCTCTGGAACAACAAGCCAGCAGTTATCAGCAGCTAATTACATAAATGCTGGGGGGCACTGTGAGAGAGAGAAGAAAGAGTGGGGCGAGGTGGATGGTTGTCTGAGTATGATGTAATTCTGCCAGTGGGTGCAGGGTAATTACATTTTCTATTTGAGGGTCATTGGAGAACCCCTCCAGATGCTATCTGCTGCCCATCTGTTTATCCAGTTAGCCGGTGGTGGGGCCAAAGGTCACTGCAAAAGTGTTATGTGAATGCTGAGAAGCAATATGCAGCAGCCTCTCTGACTTATGGGAATTCACCGATCTGACAGAGCTGCAGCTGGGGTTGAAATTTGCGTAGCCTTGTCCTTGACCCCCCTTGAAACAGCTGGAAACTCAACAAGCGGGTGTTTCTCAGTGCAACCTTTTTAAAGCCCGCCAGCATTATCTGCTAGTAATTTTAAATAGTGAATCTTAATAAATAAGAATTAAAGAAAAAAGACAGAAAGGAAGAAACCCAGTGTAAATATCCTCACAGACAAAACGTTATGCACAGTTCTTGCATAAAGAATAACATAGATAGAAAAAAAATCACACATTAAATCTTTATGGCAGAAATGATAAAACAGTCAAAAAAACAAAAAAACACATGCACACACACACGCCCACACGCGTGCACACACACACACACACACACACATACACACAAAAGGGATCATTTTTCACCTTACTGTATTATTGACTTCAAATTGCCAGACTGCACTTAGAGCACCACATGGGGTTCTTCCATTTGTTTTTAAGAGGCTATCTTCAGGGGCATGACTGAGAGAAAAGGGCAACATCATGGCTTTGTTTAAATTAGTTGCCCTTCAGACTTTATATTCAGCTGAACATCAAATATGACCAAGACAAAGGGAAGCTAATATTTTTACAGATACATTTAAGGTTGTATGATAGGGTTGTGTAAAAACTTGCTAAAGACTTGATACAAATAAAAAGACATAAAAAAGATGAGTCGAGTGAAACAAAATACATTTTAATCAGTTAAAGAAACACAAAGAAATAATTGCTTTGACCAAAAACACAAATGATATTCCCTGCATGTACATGGAGGAGTGTAGTGGTCCTAGAAGAGAGCCCAACCACCAAATATGAAAAATTGCAGGTTGAAGTAAAAGTATAAATAACCAGTGGCTTTACATACAAAAGATCCTCAGTTTGATCTACAGGTCACAAGCTAGTGCACTTCAAACACTGGTCCCAAGCATGAAAACATTACAGTGTTTTATCAGGAAGGCCATCAGGGCAAGATCTGTCCACTGTGGCAACCCCACAGAAAATAAGGGATAAGCTTAAAGCACTTTCTTTTAGAGATGGAAATAAGTCTTTTTTTGACTGATATTAAATTCATATAGTTTCTTGCTAAATATTGAAAAGAATATCTTTCAGCTGCTTTATTGCACAACCATGGCCTGGATTTAGGCAGATGTGATAACTGCAAATAAACATTGTACAAATTGATAGCCGTCCACGTGGTGCTGATTTTACAGTTGTGCCATCAGAGAGTATGAGATTCTGCATCATTCTGCCATCTCTATCACTGAGCAGCACACTGCTTGATAGGATGACCCAATGGAAAGTGCTACATATCACAAGGGATGTTAGCTAAAACTGAAGGAGATCTGAGGTGTGTTTCTTTCTGTGCTGTCTTGGTGTTGGGGCCAGATCTGCACAGCAGACTCCTCTCGGGATACCCGACTATTAGCACTGGTGCAGAGTTTTAGAACCTTTCGGTCTCATCCCACAGGGACTCCTGTGATCTAGTTTATGCTGTCCTACTGAAACTGCTTTTTATAGACCCAGCCACAAGAGCACCAGCTTAGAGGATGGTCTTTGGGGAGCAGACCCATATCAGCCCATCTGCATCCAGACTGCAATGGAAGAGAGTGCTGAGCTAACACACACATATTTGAACTCATTCAAAAACATGCAAAGTCAACACTTATCAGTGACTCAGTACTATATTGGCGTTACACCTGGGTACTATAGTGCTTTGTATCCTGTTAAACTTGGCAAGGTTATTTATTTGCACATGAAAAAAAATCTGTTGCACAGGTACACTTCATGTAAGAGCACAGCTTTAGCCATAACCTCCTTATCTCCTTAATACTATGTGAGAAAAGTGCTTTTTTTTTTAAAGAAAAGGTCACTTCAAAGAGGAAGTGGTTACGCTGTGTGCTAGCTCACGCACAGTCTATTTAGGTTTGCATAAACCAAATAAAATTATTTAAATTGTGAGAACATGGCTGTATGAGAAAGGGTAACTGCTGGGTGATATTCTGACTTCATTCTCTTGACATTATCCTGAGTTCATATGTGAAAACAGCTTATAGAAACACCGGTACAAATAATTACGTTTAGCCTTCTGTTTGTATCTGCCACACAATGCATTTGCAGGACATTAATCAAATTCAGCTTCAGATAAACTGAAACACCTTTATACGCTTTGATCTATGAGCCAGTATTTTTATTGAGACAATAGCTCTTTGTGAAACCTAGTGGGGTGCTGCTGGCTCTTAGGGGAAGCCTGCAGGCATACACCTGTGGAGCTGCTGAAATGCCACTGCAGAGTCCCTGAGTGAAAGTCCATTGCAGCTTGACTGATCTTGGTACAAAAACAATTGCTGCCAGTGGTGGAGTGTTGAGGAGATTGGGGGCAGGGGGTTTAGAAAAGCAGTGAAGGGAGGGGATAGAGGGATAAAGCGCTGGAGTAATCTCACATGCTTTGCCCTAGTGTTGCCATAAATGAGGAAGTCACATATGATATTATGTAACTCAGAGTGGAGTGGGTTTTAAGGTTGGAAAATTACTAGAGTCAATGTGTATGTTTATGCATTGCCGGCATCACAAAACAACAGCAGGTCACCACCGCCACCGCTGTCGGCATCACTTTGTGTACGTAAATGTGACAAATAAACACTGTGATTTTTTTTCATTACATGCATTGCAAACTGTGCCTCATGCTATAGGAGGTCTTCTGTTGTGTCGTGACATTTCATGAGACCACCATGCTGAGTGTTTAGATGACGAGCCCTTGGATAACAACCATTTACACACACACGCAAACACATGCACGCTTAGCACGAGAGCAGTTACTGGTAACTAGATCATCATATTATGCTTCACAGTGAAGTCACAGAGCAGTGAAGTTATCCCATTCAGTCATTTTATTGAGTGTGCATCAAGACATATCCTGTTTATCTCATCATTCCTACCTTAATCACCATTTGAGCAAATCTTTTCTTGAAGGAGCTGCCTCTTTCAGGGACAGTTATTGAGGTTAAAACTTTGGGGATCCTGATCTGGAGTTTAGAAAATATAATAATATAATACACCTTTCTCTTTGGCTTGGCCTTTCTCTTTTGTAAAAATAAGCTCACATCACAGTAAAGAAACCAAAAAACAGGAGTGGGAACTAACAAAATATAACAAAGTAGTGGAAACTCTGAAAATCTGAAAATATCCACTACTAATGATCTAGTTTCCAATCTTTTTTTTTTGTTGTTGGTATTTTTGTATAAAGATTGATATGGCAGTCAAAAATTAACAAGCAGCTAATTGAATAATCAAGTAATTACAGTTAATAACCAAGAATCTGTTTGCAGAACCATCCGTATACCTTCCTGCTGGCCCTTCAATCTCAGTATAATCTAATAAATATATCACACAAATACACAAGCATACCAATAATCTGCATACCAGGACTCGGGCACAGGCTTGGTCATGTCAACATCTGGTATTTTCTCTCTGTCTCTTGTGGCTCTCGGTTTGAAGCACCTCAGGCTGCCCTGCAAGGCAGTTAGCAGGTGTCATGCAGGCAGAGCCAGCAGGGTTCTTATCAACATGAAGCCCCAGGCCTCCACACCTAACCAGGGGAGACACAGGGAAAGCGGAGGTGGGGTCAAAGGATGCTCTGTGGATGTTTTCCTCTTACACATCTAATGACAAAAAAGGAAACTGTTGACAAACCGACAAAAAAAAACACACTAATATGAGTTTGGTTATGACAGACTGGTGTTGAAAAAGAGAGGTGAACAGTGGATGAGGTTAATGTCACTGTCAAGGAATGAAAATCAGGATGGATGTGGAAGTAAACAGGATAGAGGAAGCAACGGATCGAGCAAGGAGGAAATGAGAGCAGAATGAGAGAAAGACAGATAGTGTGAGAGATCCAGGGGAAGCAGGAAAGCCTGAAGTTGCGTGATGAGATTAAAATGTGTGTCTGGTGATATAAATAAGGGTGAAATCCATGCTTGATTACTCCATGTCTTTGAATTTGACAGAGGCAGATTTCCACCACGTGGGCCGTGGAAGCCTCTGCTTTGGCAACATGCGCCTCGTTGTGATGACGCACACGACAGAAGGGAAACAAACACAACTCTCCGTATGGAGTCAGACTACTTAACTATATTCCTGCGATGTTATGTGATATAGTAAACAGCAGCACATAGGTTCATGTCATGGGCAAGGTTGGCTTGCTCCACAGAGGACACCTTTCAGCACCTGATTTGCCTGACTAATACCACTGCTTTTACCTTTTTAAAATGTGTTTTATATATTTTTTAACATTTTTCCATTTATTTTTTCCATTTTATTTTATGCATTTGGGAATTGTGTAGATTTGTAGAAAATGTGAGCCAAAGATCTGAGCTGTGCACGTACATTTTCTCTATAAAGGCCCCAACACGTTCTGCTTAGCAAGGGAAAAATACTCTGAAAAGTAATACTCCACCCCAAACTTATCTTTTGGTTATCAAACAGTCACTTCCTGTTTGCTTCTTAAAGGTTTACAGTCTGTTCCAACATAGGAAACAGAGACTGTGAATGTGAGCTTCAGTGTAAATTTACTTCAGTCATTGCCAAGTTTTGTGCTGAAAAAGAGTAGGAAAACATGCACAGAAACAAGCCTGTCTAGGTGGAAATTAATCATTTCTTTTAAGACAAATCAAAAATTCTGGTTATTTTTCTGATTAAATCTTATTTAAAAAATAGTTTTAGAAGTTGTCCAATTATGTGCACCAGAATTCCAGGAGCTCAGTTTCAAATTGTCCATCGATATTTGCTTCATATATACTAACTGACTGACAACTGTAACTGCCAACTAGTGAAAAAGACCATCCATTAGTACAATTGCAGTATTTATAATACTAGTGTTTTGATGAAATGCAGCTAAATGCACTTTTGTCTCTGTATACATGCAGGGCCCTGTGTTTTGTGCACTGGGTCAATGAGCCACATTGAGCACTTCTGGTGAGTGAATTTCCACAGACAGGCCATGATACTGTGGAGCTGTAGGCACAGCTGTGCATTTGTTCCCAGGAACAGAGAGTTTGCTGTATACAGTGGCTCGTGCTGTAGAGGTATAGCTCAGACCTGCACTTTGTCTGTCCCCGTTCTGCTTTTAGGCTGTCAGCTACCTGAATTAGGCCTCCAAGAAGCAGTCATTCGGGGTGGAAAAGGAGCGAGTGGATGGGAGTGTCTCGGCTGATTGCTGTGGTTCATTTAATCCCTTTTCTATGGACTCTCTGTTTGGGAGACTTCATATTTGCATGTTTGGTGCACACAGGTGCCAAAACATGTTTGTGTAAATGTGAGGAGAACATTCATTTCAAATAAAGCCTTTGTCAAAAGAATAATTTTCTTCTGTTTCACACCACAGAATTCTCTTTGTTTACTCTGTCTTTAAAATCTGAGGTTTCTAAATGATTCTTTTATTGCACCTGACTGTTGCGTGTGCTCTGACGCGACCAGTACTGAACACTGAAAGTCACTGTTGGCTGCTGACCTGTCAAATAAATCTGAGGTAGGACTAATGAAGTCCTTGAGGGCCCAGCAATGCCCTTCACCAGCATAAACTGTCAACATAGGGATCCGTGTGATTGATATGGCTTTGTGCTGAGCATTATTAATAATATAGTGTTAGTCAGTTTTGTTATTCATTTATTTATGGCTGCCATTTGTGTTGTTTGTTCGCAGATCCGACGCCGGAGGCCAACACCCGCCACACTGTTCAGAGTAGCCGACCAGTCATCTCCTGAGGATGATCAGTCCACCCATCAGGTAAAGGTGAAGACAAAACACTTTTTTATATAAGTGTCTTTGTGCTCTCATCCATCCTCCTACATTAGATTTCAATCCTATTAACCACGTAACTACTTTACCTACAACATATAATTTACTTCATGCCATTATTTCACTGTCTAACAACATAATAATCCATTTTCCTTAATGACACATTGAATCCTGTGTGTTGAGTTTGTGTTTAGCCACAGTTCAAACTCACCTTGAAATTTTAAAACTATTTGAGCACCAAGGTTAAAAAATATCTTGTTTACTTGATGGTGGTGAGATGAGGCTGAAAGCTTGAGTAAAATTCAGTGTAAGCAGGTTTGACGATAACACTTTTCAAATTCTAGTGAAGATCCTGAAGATTAAGCATGACACGAAGAGTTAAGGGAACTTGGGAAAACCAGCATGTAGTAGCATGTAGTGCTGACATTACTGAGTTGCAGACTGGACATCCAACAATTATACTGCATGCCTTGCCAATGTAAGATAATATAAGCAGGCACAATCACGACAAAACATGACACCTTGGGTTTATAGATGTTAATGTTTGCATCAAAAACTGCATATTCTTAATGTTTTGGAACAAGGCTATTTTAAATTTGCATGCTTTTCCCCCCATTTTCCTCATGGTTATGTTTCTTCTAATGAAGAGGAACAGTTTGTCATTGCTCTCCAGTGTGTACCTACAAACTTCAAATCAGCTTCTGGCGTGTTTGGAAGCCAAAATTCCCCTAAAACAACTTGAATAACTAAGGAGAGGCCTCCAGAGTTACCACAAGAACTAAAAAAAGATTGCATCAGTCATGTAGGAGATATTTTGCATGCATGTTATGACTTTAGATCTCAATGAGGAAGTTGGTGTTTTAACTGAAATTTCAAATTATGTAATAAAATAAATATAGTGAATAAAACTTCCGAGGTGCCGATGCTTTGAGGACAGACTGACGAAGAATGTCATGATTAGTGGCTCGCTCTTTCTCTTCACAGTGGGTTGTAGGAGAGAATGGAGTCCTCAAACCAAAACGAGTTAATCCAAATGTGTATCAGCCGCCATCACTCAAAGGTTGGTACAAGCATTTGTGTTACAGGTGGTGGTTGTGTGTGGTGTGATTCATCCTTGTGTTTAAATCCTTTCTTTGTTTTACCGTGCTTCCCTGCAAGCATTTCTTACTTGCGTTCTAACGCCTTATAAAGGTGCATGTGACAGATGGGTGGATATGCAATAAAGGCGTTTCTTTTTTTTTCACTGCATGCGCGTGTGTGATATGCATAGTTGTGTTTCTGTTTGCTTCTGCCCTTATATTACACTCAGCAGCAGGGTCCATATATCTGTGTGTGACCAAAAGAGAAAGGGAGAAAGGGAGAGATTAGAGTGTGACAGCTGTGAGACACTGAGTGAGAGTCTAGGAAAGTCTGGATCATCCAGGATTACAGTCAGTTGTGTATACAGCTGTGGCGCACACGAACACACACATATAGGTGTGATTAAAATGCATACATGAACACAGACATGCATTTTTCTATTGTGTCTTTGTTGCATGTGGTCAATAAGGAAGGTAAGTTTGTCGGTGGAGTTTCTTTTACTTTAGATTTGTGGGTGTGCGCTGCCACATGTCGAGTGATGATATAATGAGCCAGGAAGCCTTGTTCTGCATCTCAAATCTGCCCTTTATCAGCTCAGACGCAGAGTGAAAGAGAGAACTAACTCTATTATTTCTAGTTGCATAACCTATCTCAAGCTAAAAACTGACCTGCCTTAGTGTTGCTGCCGCACCGTGTAAGTGAGGGTGTGAAAAAATGATAGAGAGAGAAGCCAAGGTGACCTAGAGGAAGCGAGAGAGTGGCTGAGATAATATCACTAAAGAGAGTGAACGGAGAGAGAGAAGAGGATGAGTCAGTATTGCCAAAAGATAGCGCTGGGGAGGGTGGGCAGTCGAGTAGGGTGCAAATAAACAGATGGGAAAACAGGGTGAGAGGAGAGCTAGAAAACAACAGCGGAAGCTCTACTGTAAAAATCAGTGCGGGATACCGTTTTGTAGCTGCCTGCCTGCCTGTCTGCCTGTCTGTCAGTGCATGTGTATAACCGGCCTTCTGCCTGCCTGGCATGCATTCAAAAACCCCTGTGAGGCTTGACAAAAACTGACAGAGTTGAAGTGTGGTGAAACCAAAACAACATATCCCTCTATCCCTGTGTCTGTGTCCATGTGTTTGTGTGGCTGTCCCTGTGTGTGTTTACCTGTGTGTAGCTGTGCAGAAGATGGCTGAAGCGCATATGCAGAAACTAGGTGTCTACCCTCCCTTGGAAGACCCTTGTGAAGGGGAGGAGGATGAGGACTACTTGAAGGGAGAGGAGGGAGAGGATGCAGCTCCCACCAAAGCTGCTGGTGAGAGGGAGGCTCTCTTTCAACTGTCAGGGAGCACAGTAACAACACTGTTACAGCGATGTTTGTTTCTCAAAGCCAAAATACACTTTGAGGGACTTAAAGCTGTTAATTTTATGGGTCTTGTTTGGTTGGGTCATTGGAATTTTTCCTAGGATAAATGGTTTAGTGTCATGCAGTAATCGATTGGTTGCATTCTGATATCACCAGTTAAATTAGCAGCTAGTTGGTAATTATTTCAAAGTGATTGGAGAAAAAATTGTCCTCACAAAATCTTGAAAAACTGGAAAAGTTTGCACATTAAGATTTAAAATCACAATCTCATATGAGAAGCTTATACACTGAAAATCACAAAATATCACTTTTTAACTAGTCCAAAGGTGTATTTTTCCTTCTAGTTTGTATGTATAGCCAAGTTGTTCCCATTTCTGTACATTTTCCCTAATGATGTTTTTCAGTTATTTGCCATTTCAAGATGAAATTTTCTCATACAGGACACCGTTGTAGCTTTTCCCTCCCTAATAGGAGGTCTCCCCTTTGGAGGTGGTTGTTGATCCTTTATTGATCACATGAGTCATCACATGACTTCTTCACCTAGCTTCCACAAACAGATTTAGATGACCATATAAGGAAATCATCTCAGCACAGATTTAGGGTACACCTGTTTAATTACTCGTTGACAGACAAACCCATAGCAGCAAACCAATACATTTAGCCATGTCGACATGGTCAAGATGACCAGCTGAAGTTCAAAGTTTATTTTGGTCACTTTAAATGTGACATGGTTGTTGTTCTGAGTGAAGCTGCTCCGAGTATTTAGGAAATTCCTGGGATTTTCTCCACACAGCCATCTGTGGGGTTTACAGAGAATGGTGTGGAAAAGAAAAAAATAAGCGAGCAACAGTTCTCTCTGTGAAAACACGTTGTTGATGCCAGAGGTTAGAGGAGAATGCCCAGACTGCGTTCTCTCTTGATTTCTGCTGCAACATATGGATGGTAAGGTTGAGAATTTGGCATAAACAACATGAAACTATGGCCCCATCTGACCTCTGGCCTCAGATTGTTGATGGTGATGTAATGATGTGGAGGAGATTTTCTTAGCACACTTTGGGGCCCTTAGTACCAACTAAGCCTCATTTAAACACCACAGCCTAGTTAAGTATTTTTGCTGACCATTTCCATTATGACCACATTGTACTGCATCAAGCAGGATAACACATCATATCACAAAGCTTAAATTATCTTAAGCTGTTTTCTAACTGTGTAATGCTTTCATGTCCATATGAATCAAAGTCTTTGAGGAATGTTTGTAGCACCTTTATGAATATATGCCATGAACAGGTAATGCAATTCTGAAGGTAAAAGCAGGTACAACTGTGTAATAGCAAGGTATAACTAACCAAGTGTCTAGTGAGGGACTATTATATGCAGTTTAAGATAACTGAAAGAAAAATCAGGCACAAACAAAAGAAAAATAGCAAACCACAGTAAGATTACATTTTTGTGCTTCTTAGTGACTCTGCGGTTTTCAGCATCTGGAAGCCCCTTGTGTGCTGAGCAGCTGGTACAGCTCTTGTGCTACATTATCCCGCCATCTCTTAACCCAAATGTATTGGAAGTCTTGGTGTGTCACCAACACCTATCCCAGTGCAAGAGGCCAGCCAGGATGTGCATCTGTGCAAATTTTAATCTCTGCCAAAAGAAAAACAAACAAATCTACATATCTCTTTGATTTAAACTTTTTTATATATGTGCATTTTCTTATTTTGCATAATAATCAGATTTATGTGCGCTGTGTGTTTGGTTTTATGATGCCAAATTATAGGTTTATAATCCCCATAAAGTCACACGAGAGCAGTGGCATTTCATTCAGAATTATTGCTCTGTCGGCCCAGATGACAGACTCTCTCGGTAAATCCCTTTGTGGAAGCCTGCTGAAACACAAAGTACCCAAACAGGATGCTAAAATATACTGATTGGGCTTTTTTGATGACAATTCATCTGTTCTTTCAGTCAAGCGACACAGTTCGGACTCGGCCTATCCTATAACAAACAGAAGACAAACCAAGGAACTCAAGTTATTTCATCAGGTAGCTGTTCATCATTTTCAGGAATGAACACAATCTCCTTTTCAGTGCGTCTGAAATACTAAGTGAGTTTGTAGTTTAGAAAAGACATAGAATAAGAATAAAGAAATAAAGTGAAACTATAAAGCTTCTTTTTAAAATGTTCTCACTACTAAATTAATTAACCAAGAGCACAAAACAGTGCAAAAGTCATGGGGATTCAGATACCTGAAGCAGGAAATTGCTTAAAAAGCTTTAGCTCTAGAGTCAGTACTTGTGTCCTTCTGCCCAGCAGGCATCTCTTTTACCAGAATTTACTTTACCATTCCTTATTAAATTTGTGACACAATGGTATGGTATTGTAATGGTAGCTACAGTTAGATATAAGCAAAGGTAGTTGTGATTTTTTTTTTACTGCTGGTTTTGATACCAGTCTTTGCCTCCTCAGATCGCCAAGAGACAGCTGCCACTGAGCAGTCAGACAAGTTTTCCAGCGTGAGAGAGACGGCCAAGCAGATACAACCAGCACAGGAGGAAGACGAGGAGGAAGAAGACATGAAGGGGGACAAAACTGAAGCCATGACAGAGGAGAACAGTTGTGGGAGTAACTGAGAGAGAAAGATAGCGCGGGGAGAACGTTTGAAGGGAAGATGTGGGGAGACTCATGGTGGTTAAAATCTGAAGAACTCAGAAAAATCAAGAAATGGGTTGTGTGTCTTTTTAAATGTGTGTAGTCTGAATACACAGATGAGATGACAGCTGTCAGTAAACTGAGCGATGGATTCTTTCGTGACCTTAAACATGTGAGAAAAGGTTCTTGTAGTACTTCACCTGTAAAGGGTGGTTTTGAAAACGAGGACGAAGAGGGAGTTTTTGTATTAGTCAGCCTTTATGAGCGGGTGAGGAGTGATTTACTGACAGAGCAGACTACAGATGCTACTTTGGCCCTGGTGTCCTTTTGTTTATAATGACAGTGGAAGGGCCAAGGTCAGCGTGACCAAAAACCCTGCAAGACCAGACCTTCAAAGAAGGCTAAAATGGCCACAAGGAATACAAAGTTGACATTATCTTTCTCGGGTACATTTGATTAAAAACAAACAAAAACAAACTCTCCTGTATTACCCTTTGTAAAAACACTTGAAGGTCTTTAAATGTGTGCGGTACGTGTTCCATTTTACTTTGAAACCACAGCCTACATCGTTTGTTTTTTGATTTACAGCAGCCTCAGTGTTTAGTCCTTTGTGTGTGCTGCCATCTTGTGGTAAAAAATACAAATGACAGGTTAAAGTGCTACTGCGGCTACTTAAAGTTAAAATCCATAATTCAAATTCTGTTTTGATGCGATTTATGTTCTGCATTTTCAACAACAGCCTTTTGATTTTGCTGTATCTGAGCTTCATGTTGCCAAATCTTTGATCTTATTGATTATATCTTTAGCCTCTTGGAAGCTTGAATGGCGGTTGTTGCCAGTGTTATTTGTCACTGACAACAGCAGAAGTCTTCAGCTTTAATTAAAATCATCAATTATTTCATTTCTATATAATAATCTACTTTTATTCTTGCTCTTTATGCTCAGCATTTACCAAACAGTCATGCTGTAGTCACTGAGTTTACGTTAAAACAATTTGCAATTTGTTCATGCTTAGATCAATGTATGACTCTTTTAGTTCAAAAATCTTTATCTGAAATTATATGAACTCTGCATTTAGCCTTGTTTTTTTCTTTTAAACCTAAATTTAAAATCAATCTGTAAAGCTACCTCCAATTTTTCAAAAACACCCATTTGCTGCCTCTGTGCATGGCACATTTGAACGGGATTCTTCAGAAACTTATTGGGGAAATTTTAAAAAATGAATTGAAAAACATTTACATTTCTAATCTAGGATATCTCCCTTTTGTATGCTGACACTTTTGTAATGTTAGCTTTTTCTCATTCCCTAATCGTCTGTTGAAAGAGATATTTTTCTAATCCAAAATCCAGTTTATGGGGAGCACTGCTTAGCACTATCCTGCTTCTGCTACCTATATCCAAATACACAAATGAACCACAACGACTACTGTGCGACTGACATTTGGTAGACTTCCTTCAGCAACGAATTCAACTTTGTTTAACTGACAAAGCAAACCTAATGATAAAATTTCTAGTTGTGCCACAGGATGAATAAATCTTGCTGTTTCTATCATCTAGGCTGCTGTTTGTAAATAAAACTTTGTGAGACTTTTTCAACCTGTGACCTGCCTAAATTGTGGGATGACTGGATGAGCAGGTTATGTGTGCTGAGGCTCTTCAGCCAATAATGTCCTCCCTCCTTCTTTATAACCACCCCCCTCCTCATCCCAGGTCAGAAGAAACAATCTTGGAAAGACATGTACGAATGCTTAATCTGTCTTTATTTTTCTTTTTTTTCCATTCTGTTGTTTCTCAATGTGATGTGGTTGTTTTGAAGTGAGCAACTGTATGATATCGAAATAAACACTTTTTCCTTTCTCTTTTAATCCAACCTAAATCTTACTTAAATCTTACGTCTGACATTTTTGCTTTGGAGTTCTTTTAGATCTTTTTAATTGCATGTTTTTTAGACCCCTCCTACATTCACTGCTCTCTATCGAATTTATCCTTGAATCAGTTATGGACTGTCAGGAACTGCAAGTAGAGGATCCAGGTGCAGACACAAGAAGGCAGAGGTTAAATCAAAAACACACCGTTAATTAAGACCTTTGGTTAAGACCAAATCTAAAGTAGTGATTCAACTGATTCTTAAAATAGGTAGGGGAAAAAAACAGACACTATGACAAAGACTAAGGAGCAGGGCAGGGCTATTTATACACATGGGGTTAATCAACGACAGTGAAAGCAGAAAGGCAAGGAGACATAGCTGAATTCAACTGAGAAAATCAGACAGCAAGAGAGACATAAAGACAGTCACAAGACACATATACACACAGTTTAGGAGTATGATTTTTTCCCTGGTTCCCAGAGAAGACTGATTCATAAAATAATTAATTTTTTAAGCTTTATTTTAACTTCACTTTCATGTAAAATTGGGAAGCTAATGGGCTTAACAAAATTTTTTAATTATTTTACAATTTACAGGTTGGGTAAACTCCATTCAATTTTTTTTTTTAACAAATGTTGTCACAGTTTATTTCATCAAAAAAGTTTCCTTTTATCTTTAACAATGTCCACATTATTATTACATTACACCAGGGATGTCAAATTCACTTTACACTGTGAGCCCAGTTTGATCTGAACTGGGCCAGAGGAGTGGCATTCTCATAAGAAACAAATTAACAACTTCCACAGAACATCTCTATCTATGTGATAAAGACATGGTGTTGTAGAAACAAAAAGAAATCTCAGTACAACTCTTGGGACTTGAATAGTAATAAAGAAATGTGTCAAATTAAGGAAAATCTTCAGGCAGCTGACTCATAATCCTGTAATTATAAAACACAAGGCTTTTGTTAATTTTCATGTCCTTTTATTCGTTATTGTGTATCCTCAAAATTTCTACAGTAGAGTATGAAAAAAACCCAGGAACTTTTCTGTCATTTATTTTTTTGTAGCATGAATGGCCCATGGGAGAGGTCTTTATTAGTAAAGATGAAGCTATAAAACCTATGAAAATACAGATAAAAGTGCAAAATTATAACCTTCATGTTTTCCAAAGCTGTCCAATAGGGGTGTATTAAAGTCATTGCCAGGCCGATTTTTGGGTCCTGGGCCTTATTTTTTATTATTATTTTATTTTATGATGTTATATTATATTTTACTGAAAGAGCTAGGTCATTATTATCCACACTGCCTTCATTTCGATATAAGAGCTACTAAAACAAACAGTACAAGAAAGAAGAACTCCTAAATCTAAAAATTTATTTTAAATAATATAATTTTTTTTGCGGTATATAGTCTTCATGCAACACCTTCTTAAAGTATGTGCCAAATATTTCTTTCAGTCATTCCTTCATTCATTTGCACTCCAGTTCTTTCATTTGTTGGCATTCCCCACCCCTTAAGCAAAGGGCAGAAAACAATAATGAGCCAGAGTTAAAAATAACTAGACCATTCATTATTTACACGTTGGCTTACTTGAGCTTTAAACTAATGGAGTTAAAGACCAATAAGTAAGTAAATACATAAATCAATACTTCCTTATAATTTTCTCTGGCTGTTTCAAACCCATTTTGCTTGCTCATTTGTTGTTGGTGGTGGTTGAAATATTTTGTATCCCATGTATTGTAATGGGTTAGGCTCGCATTACCAAATACTGTTTCAATGTTCCAACTAGACCTCATCTTTTGTTCCAGCAATACTACATTAGCAAGTGGAGATAATTATAACTAACATTGATTTTATAAAGAGGTTTCAAAAAATACATCAAAATTCGTCTTAAATAAAAGACCAAAAGGGGCAGTGTAGGTCCAGATAGATAACCTAAAACTGTATATGACAGTCCAACTACATTGTATACCAATATTTTTTTTAAAAACGGCAAAACAGCATTATTAATCTCATCTAAACCGTAAAATGGAACAATGTAAATACTTAATTTTGTATTGTGAGTTTCGATTGTATATTTCATATGCTGCATGTGTACGTGTTGGCGTAAATAAGTACCACTTTCGATTTCGAACGAAACCGGAAATACGTTACGGGTTATTCTCTGGCATCCTTTGACGGAGTCTGCTCTGGTCGCTTGATTAGTTTCGGAGTTGTTGATTCAACTTTAATCCAAATTTGCACACCAGTCTAAATACAATTTTTAGATAAAGATTAGCACGAGTGCATGTGTAAGAGTTATTCAAGGAGGATAAAGATTTTTACCGACCAAATGGTAAGTTTGTTTTGGTCTGAAAATTAGTTTTCTGCCCATTTAAACCTTTCAGTGTTACAGATGCGCGAAGTGCCCATACGATGGCACTCAAGAGTCTATTTAAATCTCACACAACTGACAAGTGACATTTCAGCGTATAATATTGTCAGATTAGTCGCAAGCTCGACCGATTGTGGAATAATCATGCCAACTGGTAGTCCGTTATAAAACATAATAGTCACACTCATTAAAGTCTATGCCAAAACTTTGAGTACAGCATTCTCCTAGGACATGGGTGCAGTGTTCCACTAATATTATTCCTTATGGTTATAGACTGGATACAGAGACATACAAGATCAATAAAAAGTGTAATGCAGTGTTTCAGCAGCAAGACGATCTGGATTTTGCACATGGTCACTAAAAATCAAAAAGCCAAAACCACGGGCAAGAGCAGTACTAATAAAAAAAAAAAAACATGCCTCTTTATATGATAGCTTGGTCGTGTACTGAAAATGCCAAATGACGGGAAAAAGAAAAACACACACACACACACACGAATACAAAAACCTAGGGTGAAACTTCAGCGTGTGGCAGGTGGCAGGGAGAGAGTTGCGATGGTGATCACGTGACACCCGGCGGGTGAGCGATTCATCTTGTTGTGATACTTCTTCTTTGGAATGTCAGTCCGGAAGACTTCGTAAAGCGATGATGCTACTGTAAATCAAGTAAGTTCAATACCTTGAGTTTGCTTTATGAAATACTTAAAGAAGGATTTCTGCCAAGTTTCGCAGTGTTGCTTAGCGTGCCCGTTTTGTTACGTTTGAGGAGTGTATTTGTTTCTCCGCAAGTGAGACCAACTTGTTATCGAAGCGAACAGTGTAAGCTAAGCGGCAGCTAACAACATTGGCTATTGGTTATCTCTTAATTATCCAGTCCGTGCTTTTCTAGAAGAAAGACTTGAGTCTAGCTATTGTTCCCTGACATTATTGCCTTCGTGTCTTGTGTTTGACAGTTTGACAGCGTTGAGTTAGCTTGCTAACAGGAATTAGCTCCCGGACCTTCAGGCTGTTTTGTTTTTGGCACAAGTGAACAGGCTAGGGGAGTCACGGGATCTTAACCTGACTTTAAACTCCGCTTTAGCGGTTTGTTAACTTAATTGATGTTCTTTCGGTTAATAGATAAGACATGCTTGATCACATCTACCTGTCAACGTGTACCGATGTTACGGAGTTTGTCCAGAGGTGATTGAAACTCACCTCCGGCTCAATAATGGCTCAGTGGTGTAATAAAACCCGCTGTCTTCCTGCTCCGTGGGAATTGTTCTCCCAGACTCTGATGTCACACCAGAAATGTCCCTCAGCTAATGATTCGTGACTACAGACTTGCTTTCAAGAAGTCACGTCACATGTTTTACGCAGTATTAACGTTGGGATCGTTCATTTTAAAAAGCTTTTGGCGGAAGATCAGATATAACACTCATCGTTTAACACAAACACACAGGCTGTTTGTTCTTGTAAAATAAGGCAAAACTAGCAACGCTTACTGTTTGTCTTCACCATAGGGAGGTGAAAGGAGATCACGAGACTCCACTGAGGGCTAGTTATCGTCTGCTGTTTTCACCAAAAACAACCCAAACAAAAACAACCCCAAAAACACAGTAGGTGGAGGTGGAAGAGTTAAAGATTTTAATATTTTATTGTTGGGAGTGACCAGAATGGACAAGATGAGAAATGAGTTCAGGTGGAGCGGTTTGGAGGCAAAGTAAGAGAGGCAAGGCTGAGAGGATTTGGACATGTGCAGAGGAGGGATAGTGGATATACTGAACAAAGGATGTTGAATATGGAGCTGGCAGACTAGAGGAGAAGAGCAAAACCACAAAGAAGATTTATGGTTGTAGTGAAAGAGGATATGTAGAGGGCAACCACGACAGAGGAGGTGAGATGGAGGCAGATGATCTGCTTTGATGACCAATAGGGAGCAGCCGGAAGAAGAAGAAGCAGCGCTAAACATGACAACCACCCACTTATGTCTGTTTTGCTGCAGGTGGATTTTCCTGTGTCACAGCAGGAATGCATGGTGGAGCCTATGGGGAGCTCGGGGGCAGCCTCCCCGCCATCGCCTCCCTGAATGCTTCATACTCTACATCAATGTCCATCCCATCCCCGTACCTGTTGACACCACCTGCAGAGCGCAAGAAGATCTCTGACGTGCGGCGCACTTTCTGTCTCTTTGTGACCTTCGACCTTCTCTTCATCACCCTTCTCTGGATTATTGAGCTTAACGTGAGTGTGTGCTTTCACTGTTCTTGTTGCTGTTGCAGAACTAATGGTTAACTCTTGGTTTGATGTGATCTCTGCCCTCTTCTTCTGCAGATCTCAAACTCACTTTGGGACAGTTTAGAGAACGAGGTCGTCCATTATAACTTCAAGTCATCCTTCTTTGACATTACTGTAAGTGGGTCAATCCAAATTTGTGTTTATTTGCATTCAGTGTTGAAATGATGGGTCATTTATTACCACGTTATTTCAATCATGCTTTGATCACAATGAGCAGTTACTTATGTGTAACCTGCTCTTGTAATTCCTCCTTTTGGGTTGGCAGATTGAATCATTATAGACACACAAGGGGAAATCATTTGCAACGTCAACATGTAATTAAAATGAAAGGTCATTTTCTTTTTCTGCTTCTTCCTCCTTGTCTCAGCTCCTTGCCTTGTTTCGTTTCCTGTGTCTTCAAGTGGCCTATGCTGGTTTTCGGTTGAGGCATTGGTGGGTTATTGCGGTAAGTCATCTCAGTTACAGTTAAACACACACTGAATAGATAATGTAAAGTCTTATATGTTATTTGCCGGACATGAGCTATTTAACATTTTTTTTAAACTCTTCAGATTACCACTCTGGTAACAACCATCTTCCTCGTTGTCAAAGTTATCATATCGAATGTGAGTGTCCTCTCTTTGCTACTCTAACACTTTCAGAGCCTGTATTTGTCTATGTGAACGGTTTGCAAGCATATCAGTTTAAACCACTTCTACTTTTTCACTTCTGCATTCAAAGGCAGTTATTCACAGTCTGAGCTGATAAGACTTTATGTGATTTCTTTTTTTGCAGTGGTTCAAAATTAGTTTATGTAGCTTTGTAAACTTTTCACATTTGACATTAGGGAAGTGAACCAACATCAAATGCAGCACACTCATCTGTTTTAGAAGCTGAAGTAGTAAAAGTAGTCTTTGATTTCTATTTTGAAGAAGCAAAATGCTTTTGGCTATGTTCTGCCCATCACCTCGTTTGTGGTCGCCTGGTTGGAGACCTGGTTCCTTGACTTCAAAGTTCTCCCTCAGGAGACTGATGATGAAAGAGGTAGGATAACAGTGCCCGATAAGTTCAAATGCTGCTTACACAAAGCTGTCTGATTCTTAACTTCTTTTCTTTTGTGACCTCAGCATACATAGCAGCAGTGAATGCAGCCTGTGAACGAGCCCCTATTTACTCTCACGCTGTCTCAGATGGACAGTTCTACTCTCCACCTGAATCTGTCGCAGGTGAATGTTTGTGCAAGTGGTTTCTTAGTTAGGGTTTTTTATTATCTCTATTATGATTGTACATTTCATATTTAACCCAAAAATTGAGTTATGGTCTTGAACTTGTGTCTGCAGACTCTGACGAGGAGCCTGATGAGGAGGGTCCTGGGCGTAGAGCTATCACTGCTCAGGTAGCTTTTGTTATACTCTTTATAATCAGTCCCACTGACTCCTGTTCTGATGATGATTTTCTGCTTCGTTTCTCACTCCTCTCACTCTTATTCCAGGAGAAGGAGTATGTGAGACAGGGTTATGAGGCAATGTCTGTGGTGGAACAGATCCTAGCCCAGGAGGAAAACTGGAAATTTGAAAAACACAATGTGAGTACATGACTCCAGGATGTATCCACTGAATGAATAGCTTTCCTGTCTTGTTCACGTTTGAATGCACAGTTAAGACGATTGCTTACATAACTAAAAGATCATATCACTGACGCAGATTTCATTGCTTCCTCGTGCATTCTTTTTATGACAGACAGAGTGTTCAGGGTGCCTTTGTTTTAACACAAACATATCTCATAGAAAACTTGTAATCAATACTATTGTCTTCACTGTGACACCTAATTACTTTTTTGGTTTTAAAGATTCAATTGCCTATCAAAGTGTCCCTTATAGTTCTTGCGATCAGCAATAGAGATGGCAATTTAATGGCCTCATTTCTATTTTAGGCAGCTGATAAGCAACAATGAACTGTGAATCACAGATATAACCGACAGAGATACTGAAAGATACTGATCCTGCAGTTTCCTACACACGCCAGGTTACAAAAAATGACTAAAGCACAGGAGCCAGCCATCTCAAGCAGCAGTTTAATTGTTTCTTTCTTTTTTTATTTCTTCTCTTCTTTATATTTGAGGAGTGATGCACAAAAGCACTGATTTCATAAAATAGGCAATACCTTTTGTCAGATTTAGCTACTACAGTACTGTGGGAACGTCTTGAACCATCCCTCGTGTCTTTTTATTTTGCGGTCGATGAGTAAAACTTTCTTGTAAAAGGCAAAAGAAGAAGTGGCAACCCTAAAACAAAGTGTTTACATCATATGATCAACATGTGAAAGTTATGTTCTTAAGAAAAGGGAAAAAATCCAACAAAGACCTGACTCATGACCTCAGAGATGCAGCTTGCTTTTCAATTGATCACTAAAGTTTCATCCAAAACTGTCTCAGTCAAAGGGTGGCTGTCAGGAAGCCATTTTTAATGAAGGAGCACAGAGAGAAAATGCCGAGGTATGACATATTACATAAGAACTAGACTGAACATCAGTGGCAACAAGTCCCATGGAGTGATAAATCCAAATTTGAAAATTTTTATTCAAATAGTCGTCAATATGTACAGAGGAAGTCGGGAGAGAGGTAGAAAAGGGAGTGTCTACAGCCATCTGTGAAACATAGTGAGTTCTCTGTCATTTCAGCCAGTGGTCTCAGGGATCTTGTTAAAATTATGAACCTAGAAGAGTGCCATCAGATTTCGATTTGACATGAAATACAAGCTAAAAAGCATCTGATTGACAAAGGCTTCTTTTTCCAGCATGATAATGATAAAAAAACCCACACTGCCAGTTTGGTAAAAGCATCTGGTTTCACTAAATCGCTGCACCCATTTCCAATTTTCCTTGCTAAATATACAGAAATGAGAGGAGGCTCAAGACTTTTGCTCAGAACTGTAGCTAATTTTCACCCTGAGCAGGTATACACACTATATTAAAAGCTGTTTTTTGAGGGGAAAATAAAGGCCCCACAATCAAATCCCTTTAAACTCTCATAGAACCACTATTAAGCTAAGAATGTAATCAAACAGGTATGTTGGCACCACAACACCCAACTGAAACCTAATTTTAGCAATGCAGCATTTTTCTCTGTAGGAGGTGTATTTCTGCATCATCTCTTTTAATTACAATGAAAACTACATTACCTGTCTTACTAGTAGTTTATTATCCCTGCATTATTAATTCATATCTGTTTTTACTCAAATGAAAGTGAAAGTGTCAGTAATACTGTGTCTTTTTTTCACCTCCCATGACAGGAAATGGGCGACTCAGTTTACACTCTGGAAGTTCCTTTCCATGGAAAGACTTTCATCCTCAAGGTGCAACAGTCTTCTAGTGTATTCAGTATCTCACCAAATAGAGAGATAAACAGAGAGATGCTACATTTTCATCATGTTTAGATAGACTGCATTTGTTAATAGGGTGAATTCAGATATGTTTTCATGCCTCCCTGGTCTTTTTACATATACAACTCATATCGCCTTGGACTCCATTATTATAGATGTCAGCGTAAAGAGCAGAACAGGCTCTGAATCCGTCAGCTGTCACACTTCTTCCTAACACTCTGCTACAAATGGATCAAGTTCTCTTGCAGCTGATGGGCCTGTATTTGCACAGTTTCTGCTGCTGAAATAATCAAGACTAATTGCATGCTAAATCCAATTCGATACAACAGAGACTTGGTGCCTTGCACAGAAAAAGCTGATTCATGTGCATACAACTTCCCATTAAGGAATTCAGAGGAAGTTTGCTCTTTATTGGAGACCTCATAACTGAAGGGACTTTGTTTTCCAAGGTTTACAACTGTGCATTTATTATTGCAGCAGTCTCAAATGTACTTTTTCTTTGACACGCTACTCTTGTGTTTCAGTGTGATGTTTATCTGGCAGACTTATTTCAATCTTGCTTTTCCTTCCAAGCTAGATAGGCACATTAAAACGCCATATACTGTATGAACAAAATGGAAAGCAAAATGAATGATGTAAGGCCAGGATTAAAGTGTCTTGTAGATGTGTCGATTGAGAGCTGCAGACACTAAAGAAAAGTTGCTGCAACAGTTCTTATTATATATTATATATAGAGGGTATGTAGACTTCCACATAGAACCTCTTGACTAGTTTTCGATGACAACATTTGCATCGCTGGCATGGAACAACCGTCACTGAAACAAAACGCTCTTTGTACAAGTAAATATTACATAATAGGGATTTCCAACAAGACAATGGTCATAAACAGACACAAGATCCTGTTTTGAAAGTAGTCAGACAGGCCATTACAGATTAGTGAAGTAAGGCCTGTTCTGACCTTTGCTTCGGAGGGAAAAAGTGCACCATACAGAAAAGAGAGCTTTAGATATTTTCATATCATCTGCAACAGAAAGTAAATGGTAAATGGCCTGTATTTGTATAGCGCTTTACTTAGTCCCTAAGGACCCCAAAGAAAGGGGTAGAAAATAGCCCAAAGTACATGCAGACAGCAATTAGGTGTCATGTCTTATAGACATTTTTTTCTTGTAACTGTAGGCTATGCTGGACATTAGTTTACAGCCTTGTTTTTTTCTCCTCTTCAGGCCCTCATGCAGTGTCCTGCTGAGCTTGTGTATCAGGAGGTGATCCTGCAGCCGGAGAAGATGGTTCAGTGGAACAAAACAGTTTCTGTCTGCCAGGTCAGAAGTCTTCCTGCTGTTTTTGCACATTTTTCACTGTAATCCTGTGGCGTGCTACAGCTTGATATCTCTTCCCGTCTTATATTCAGATCCTTCAGAGAGTTGACGACAACACTCTTGTCTCATATGATGTATCTGCTGGAGCAGCAGGGGGAGTTGTCTCTGCGAGGTACATCAGCACAACATCCTACCGACTTTTCTTTCTGTCATCTGTTCTTGCTGTCCCATCTGTATCGTTTCTTTTCTTCAGGTCTGAATAAAGTGTGTTGATTGGGTGATTGATTTTTCTTCCTTCAGGGACTTTGTTAATGTTCGCCGAGTGGAGCGCAAACGAGACCGTTACCTGTCTGCTGGCATAGCAACCAACCACGATGCCAAACCTCCAAGCAATCGCTATGTCAGGTCAGACCTTGCCTCTGGCCTTGTCACTGATCCAGTAAATTAGAACATTGTATCGGTTTGACAAAGGGCATCTGTGTTAGTTTAACTTGTATAACTTTGTCTTTTTTTCCTTTACTGCTGGTCTCAGAGGAGAAAATGGGCCCGGAGGTTTTGTGGTCCTCAAATCCAGCAGTAACCCATCCATCTGCACTTTCATCTGGGTCCTCAACACAGACTTAAAGGTGTGAAAACACATGGTGGAATTACTCTTGAATTTTCTTTATTTTTACAATATTCAAGATGTTCTTTCCCTTTGTACGATTAGAAAGAAGTTGTTTTCTAAATGATTTTTGTAGCAGGACACTGCAGCAGGTTGGGCCCCCTTTTGCCTTCCGAACTGCCTTAATTTTTCATGGCAAAGATTCAACAAGGTGCATAAAACATTCCTCAGAGATTTGGGACCATTTTACATGATAGCGTCACATATAAAACCAGTTTGTGTTATAGTACGTTATCATGCTGAGAACAGCTGTCTGAAGATGGTTATACTGTGGTCAACATTACTTAAGCAGTGACATTAAACCCACATTGTTACCCGAGCACCGCCCTGGAATTTTTCTACCAATCGAATATTGTGGCAGAAGTCATGACTCATCAGACCAGGCAATGTTTTTCCAGTCTCATTATCTTGGTCTTTAGCCTTGCTTCCCACCAGATTAAAAAAGTTTACTAGCTTCTGACATGAACAAGGCATTTTCACCCAGAGAATTGCCACTCACTGCACATTTCCTCTTTTTTTGGACCACTCTAGAGATGATTATGTGGGAAAATCCCAGCAGATAAGCATTTTACTATGTCTACGTGCCTAAATGCACTGAAGTTCTGCCATGTGATTGATGGTTAGATATCTGTGTTAACGAGCAGTTGAACAGGTGTGTGTGTATAAATAGAAAGTGTGCAGGAAAAAGGCAAAATGTAACAGATATAGGTGAGATAAGGATCAAAAACAAAGGAATATGAAATGTAATACAAATATTAAAAAGCAATTTTTTTTTTTTTGTTTCATCAGGGCCGTCTGCCACGCTACCTCATCCACCAGAGTCTGGCAGCCACAATGTTTGAGTTCATGTCCCATTTACGCCAACGAATTATCGACGTGCGGCCCTCTCATCGTTCCCACCACCACCATCACCACCACCACTCTCAAAACTAGAGAGAAGTTTTAAGTGGTCACTTGAAAGGTCACTAGCCAAAACTGGCCGTCACGGCGTCCGCTGAATGCTCCCAAGCTGAAGGGATGCAATTATGTACCTGACGAGGTTGCAACTTTAAGCAAAGGAGATGTGAGACATTTCCCATGTTTCAGCCACACAAAGTGAGGAGTTATTCAGATATCAAAGACTAAACATTTTCTATCATTTTGGGGAAGTTTAAGTGTAATCACAAGCGGAAATTTTTGCATGGACCTGTAACCCGTTTGCTATGTTTCTCGCCATGTAATGAAAACTGTTTTCTGAGACTTTACAGAAACAAGACCTGGATAAAAAAGTGATTCCCAATGTTGGAATCTGTGTTACAGAATAGCTATAACAGTAGTATGACTGAAACAGCTGTCTCTCTGAGCCTTATCTTTCTGCACACATTGTTAGTCATTGATTTACTGCTTTTTCTTGTTTGTGTGTGTGTGTGTGTGTGTGTGTGTGTGTGTGTGTGTGTGTGTGTGTCTATTTTTTCACTGCACCGTTTTTCTGAGGCACCTGCCTGCACTTCACAGCCATATTTCTACACAGTTTCTTCTACTTTACTACACTGTGATACGTTACAGGGGGCTCTCTGCTATCTGGTCACCACTAGAGGGAGACACCACTGATCCACACAGTGAAGCGTTCTTGGTTTGACACCAGCTTCTGTGCCATAGTGCAACATTAAAGCAAACATTTAATTACTGTATTGTTTTTTTTTTTAATGCTGCTTTTGTTTTGCACTTTGGGATCAGCCAGGAGTTCAAACCAGGACTCAGATCAGCAGGCTGTTAGACAGTTGGTACAAAAGATAATGTTCATAGGTTAGGATGCTACGGATACTAATGTTTTTTTTTTTTTTGCCAATAACCTCAAGTGGCCTTGTGTTGAAGTAGCTTGACTTATTTGTCATGAAAGGTTATTACTATACTGCTATAATTAGATTAGGCCCCCTGTGGCCTGAGGTGTGGCACTGAATGAAGTTTTGTTAATGTTTTTAATCATGGAAAAAAAAAAAAAGAAGACATCCCCTGCAGCTTAAGTTGTGTATCAGTGTTATGATGTACCTCAGAAGATCAATTTTTAGGATTACATCTGGAATCAAAAGAATGTAAAAGATGAAGTTGGTTGAAGTTATTGTGAAGTTGACCTGAAGAGGGCGCTGGTCTTCCCTGAACTTTTCTATATTGGTGTAACGGTAATAACGCTTGGTGGTGTAACTGTGACACCCACACGACTGTGAGGCATTACTCTTCATAAGCTTGTGTATGTAGTCACGCTCAGAAATCATTAAGCCCTAAAAAACAAGTTTATTAAGATTATCTGGATAATAAATCAGGACTCATTTACAATACTTACTGTACTGAAGGAATGTTGGAAGTGAAAATAAATAATGATATCAATGATTTGGTGCCTTTTATCAGAGTAGTTTTACATGCCAGTCTTTTGTTTTACTTTTCCATTTATTTCCTGCTGTTATGTCTGTGCTTTCGTATCCTCCACAAAGATTATTTACATAAACCCTGCTTAGAATACTTAACTGTGTTTTTTATAATTTTAAATTGATTTGTTTATACAAACATTTTAATTTATGCTCATCACTACTGAACAAGATTTTTTACTGAGTCTTAAACAGTGTCTTACATCTAATAAAATATATGAAAAGATGATCTAGCTCTGACTTCCTTCAACTCACATATTTAACCAGTATCTGTATTAACTTGTATAAATCTTGTGCTCTTATTTTTGAATATATTTTTTAACATAGGTAGATAGATACCCTTGTACAAGGGTATCTATCTACCCATCCATCCCTGCATCCATCCATACATACATACAAGAGTAGCTTCTACCCATATGTTTCTCTGTGGGTGCTTATGTTATGAATAATAACGCCCTGTGTCTGCAGCCTTGCATGATTTTCATTGCTGCCCTCACAGAACTTTGCCAGAGGTCACTGTTCTCTGTGTGACGTAATCAAAAATAAGCATGAAGCGTTTTCAAAAGTTTTCAAAAATAAACTGATACTCCCCAAAGAAAATTTTTATTTAAACACAGAACACGATTAAGTAATGCTAAATAATCCAGTTGCATAATCCCTGAATCGACACTGCAACGGCAGACTTGATATGGAGTGTAATTAATCTTACTGCTGCAGAAGAGATCTGCTGTCCTTGGGGCAAAACACATTGCTTGAGAGATGAAGCAGCTCACATGATTGTGCTGTGACTGTCTTCTGAGGATGTGGGTGTGGGAATTTGTGTTTCTTTTTGTTTCGATGAGAGCACAAGCGTCCCACTGCTCTTGTTGTCCTCCATGTAAAGCTGATGAGAAGCATCGGTCCTTGGGCTGCCGTCATCTGCCTGAGCACTTTTCCATCAGGCCAATAATCTGGAGGGAAAACCTCTCATCAATTTGGCGCTTCAGTGAAATCCTGGAAAATGGGAAGCTAAAAACTTGGTAGAGTTTTAGATCTGTGACCTTTATTTTGTAGCTTTTTTCCTACTTGTTCTTATTTATGATGATTTTTATTTGTTCTTTTTATTAGTGGAGGGCTTGAATGTTGTCACAGCTGCTTTTTCCTTTGCCAAAATATAGGTTTTGGCTAAGGTCCGCTTTGTAAAGAATCTCTACAGAGCATCCCACAGGGACTGTGGCAGATTCTCCTCTGGCATCCAAGAGGGCGTTCCACTTGTGAAAGAACTGAAACACAACTTCTCTCTGGATTATCTGACATTGTGAACATCCACTACCAGCTGACTCTGTTCTTAATAGATGGGTTCAGCCTTTAACAGGTTCTGCATGCAGTTCTGCTGCTGCTGCTGTGTTGCTGATGATGAAGAAGAAGAAGATGAAAAGCAGCCTTTAGTACCGTAAGATGACACAGACAAGCATATCATGTATATCACGTACAGCCAATGTTTGAATTTGTGTTAACAGCTCGTGTCTCTTCTTGTCTGCGTTGGCTGACCGCACAGTGCGGATCCGTTGGACTATTTTACCCGTGAAGTCCAGAAGCGTCGAGATGAGGAAACAAACCTGTGGAGTGAGCCGGGAGACCCCAGCCATTCGGAGAGACAGGATGACCGGGTGCTCTACTCTCTGCTGCAGGCCAGGCAGAAGACCCGCATGGGCTCCACGGTATGTGGGGCAGGGACTAACAAAAATGTGTTATTTCAAGGTGGAAAAAAAGAAAATCTGACACAAATAGCTTAAAAATAACTCTATAAGTTGCAGTTCAAATTTTACATTTGAAATGCAACATTTTACATTGCATTGTGAGTACTTTTTGGAGGTTATTTGATTATCCGGTTAATTTAAATGCCTTTTGAGGTTATTCTCCTTTTCTTGTCCAGGGCTATCGTCGTCTGAGTGTTGATATCGAGGCCATGAGAGACACACGCAGAGAAGTCAGAGAGAAATGGAAGACAATCCTGGAAAATCTAGGTGGGGCTTGACTGATGAGACATGCTATAGTCTGAGAGATTATTGACAATCCATGCTGAGATTATCTGCCATATTTTCCAGGTTTTATGGCAGAAGCAGACTCTCTGCTGGCTGTGTCTGCTGGGGGCTCACATGACCGCATGCGCAACGCCCCGAGAGCACGTGCCCTCCTTCACACACTTCACTCTGAGACCTCCATCTTCAACAGCAACAAAGAACCACCACCAGAAAGATATCTTTTCATCCTGGTGAGAAAACGGGGCTTGCTGGTGGGAAGTGCACCATCACTGAACTTTGACTTCATACTAAATCAGATTAACTTTGCTATTGCCTTCTGATTAAGGTTTGAAAACAGCCCTGTGAAGTTTAGTTCGAGTCACAAGTAGATAAACTGGATCATTCATGGGCAAATATGATCAATATTATTCTTTAATAGATTGCCAAGGCTGTCCAGCTCTCATTATAGTGTAGATTGTAATGAGTTACGATGGGTTAAGTGGTTTAGTCCAAATAATATCAGTTTTATTTAAGTTGTGACATCAAAAGAGTAGGAAGCTGCAATTTAATTCGGCTTTTTTTAAAAAATAAATAAACTCAGATTTCATTCAGCTTTGTATCATCACAAAGAAAGGTTGGCATATTATGGATACAACAAAAATCCCACCTTTTTTTCTGTCTGTGTTCATATTTGGTTCCGTTCTTTTGCTTCAGCCTGTCGTTTTTCTCCTTCTTTACAGGATCGTCTCCTGTACCTAGACATAGCTGAAGATTTTGTGGCAAAGGCAAAACGCTTCTACCCTCCAAAGGATGACTCTGACGAGGAGACGCCGGGTCTCTCCGTAAACCTGCCGCTGCTGCTGGCCAGGATAGGGGCCATGAACGGAGGAGGGGAAGATGAGGAGGAGCAGAGCGAAAAAGATGATGAAAACTTGAGTGACTGAGCCCAAGATCTATGGGCTGCAGTAATAAGAGACACAAAGCAGGGGGCAGTAGTCATCAACCCTGGAGACCTGGTTGACAGCTTTGCATAGCTCTTATTCAAGTGTTTGTTGCCTCATACAGTGTTGTTGCTGCTTTTTGGAAGTTCTAGGCTGAAATATTCCCCTCTCTCATTTAGCTTGACTCTTTTTTTGTTTAGTCTGGCCGAACTCTAAAAGGAGATTTGCAGATTTTGAAATGAATCCCACGGATGAGTATTAACTGTGTTTTTTCTCTCCACCAAAGAGTGTTATCGGGGTTGTAGGCGGTTCATTGTTCATGTGTTGCGAACCTTCAGGGTAACTATGTTCTTCTGAGCAATGCTTCTTTATAGTTCTGTCCTATGATTATCAGCACTCATTTCATTCAATCATATGATCAGTAAGAACGCGGAATAAATAGCACACCGATCTGATGTCAGACTTTCCTCTAAAGGTTTTACAGGAAAGATTGTTTGCATGATCACTGCTTTAACTCATTTGAATCTGTATGTGGTTTAAAATATTTGAAGAATAGCAAAAAGAAATGCAATGCGAGTACTGTAAGTTGAATTTTTAAGTTGGTTGTTTGCGTGACTGAGATGGAAGGATGTTTTTCCTGTTCAGCAATTTGCTGAAAATGTGAAAGATTTATACAAGTATGCGATAGTTTGTGTTTTGGTGTGAAGTTACCTTGAAATAAAGTTCCAGCCTAAAGCCTGTTTTATGTAATGCCACATGCATCTTTCTCATGTCAGGTTGCTTGCTATTCATAAAGTTACATAAATTCAAACGAGTGAACTAGACTCTAATTTTCAATGATATTTAAAATTACGTTCAGTTAAGCGTACTGAGCAATGGAAACTGTGGCATGGGAGCAACAGTCTTTTGAAGTGGAACATAAGAATCTTCTTCATCTGTCTGTATACTCTCATGTGGCCCGTCAGCTGTGCATCCATGGCTGGCTTGGACTCTGTCCCTGTTCTGAAGCGGCATGTCCAGCGTCTGACCGTCCCAGTGAGACCAGGCCGGGTTGCAAGATGGATGGTGATAATGGTGTTTTGGTAGTCAGCTGTTTGTTATTGTTATGTAAGAGAGAGCAATACACTGTCGAGGGCACATGTCTGAACACGGCACCAGCCCGATGGTACAATGGCGCACAGATACACAAATAACTGGTAACAACTGAGTTATATGAAGCACAAAAGTTGATACTGTGTGCAGGAATTAATACAAAGCCAGATCCCTTCTTATTATCAAGTATAAGTGTCAGGTTGACCTGTTCCTCTCTCCTCCCAAAGTCATTTTCGTGTTACAAATAAATCCGACTTAAAGTTCCCCTCTCACAATATTTTGCCATATTTACCACCTCCTGACAAGCCTTTGCTTTATCCTGCAATTGCCCTTCTCTTTCTGTTTTCCCACCTACTCCCTATCTCTTTCGCGGTGACAGCTCATTTAAATGTCACTTTGCAGCAGCTGTGGCGGTGCTCTTATGCAACACAAAGTTCTTCCCGGCCGAGCCAGGCCTTGTGCGGGTGGACAGACGAGGACGGTGGGGGGTGATCACTGTGACAGACCTAACCTCATCACTGCTCACCTTTACAAACTATACACACACCCCTGGCTCCATTTGCATAGCATGACTCACCCGAAAACAGCTAGGAAAGGGCTATCTGATGGCCTCTTGGATTTTGGCTTGTGCGTGTACAAAAAAATAGACAGCACAAATTTAAATTGTCACTCTGTGTATTACAACTGACTGCTTCACATAAAGTAGCTTCTAATAAGACATGACCTCAACACAGAAGGAGCTTGCATGGTGACTTACTGGGTTTCTGAAATGGCATTCAAGGTTGTCATGGTGTCATAACATGACTGAATCAATGACCCAGGAGATGCTTATCGTTTTCTTTTCTCAGTATGACACTCATATGACACTGTTACATATGTACTGGCAGCCTGCTGGGAGATTGTTGAAAGAAAAGTGAAATATTTTTGGAATTTGCAGGCAAATGGATGTTAGCCTTTAACTGTTGCCTTAAATATGCACGACACGAAGAGTCAGTGGTGAGGAATAGCATTAATTTACCCGAAGTCAAGAAATATACTCAAAGAATCACAAAGTTATGATCATATTTGTTTTTCAGACAATCTGGCACAGTACAGCAAAAACCTTAAAAGAAAATAAAAAATCGATTAACACATCAGGCTTCTTTTGCTTGGGATGATTATATTTTATGCTGTGTCTGAGGTATATGATATCTGGTATATGATGATATCAGTACCTGATGTGGATTAGTGAGTCAGAAACGGGAATCGGTAGTAACATCAGACCAGCAGATAACTGTCAGAGGTGAGTGTGTGTGTGTGTGTGTTTCACAGCCTGTAACCCGAGTTGATTATGGCCTGCATGGCGCTCTTTCACTGAGGTAATGAATCACTGGAGACTGAGCTCTCACTGCTACTGTGAGACAGCGCAGTGTAATGGCATCTAATGAGGGGGTATGATGTTGTCATGAAGCCTGGCGGGGGTATAAACTTATTCAAAGCTGTATTATGAATAAAAAAAAACAGCATGAGAAAAATGACACTGCTACTTGTATGGCTTTTTCACCATTTTTCTCACAACTGACTGTATATAAAAGATGGATGTTGCCACTGTGACATAATGTGGTTTGTGAACTCACATTTTACACCCTCTATGGCTTCTGTGTTATTTTTGTTTTTTGGAGCCAGAGGTGACAATATTTAGGCAAGTGTGTGAAATGCTAATTTGTCAGCTAGCTTGACAAATGCTGTCCTAAAGCATGGAAATAATTTTGCATTTCTTTATCCTGGTTCTCATTTTGATGTTTTTTGGCTTCATGTCTAAAATATTGTGGTTAACACAAACTTTAGATAATTTTCACATGTTGTTATAAATATTTAGTCAGGTATTTGCTTGTTTATCTTACGTTATAAGCAAGCAAATTACTCATGAATTTTGATCCAAGAGATGGCGTGTGCTGCCAATCATCAAATTAGACTGCAGAAGTTAGCTTGGTATGGCCACCTTTATTCTTTAACCTGAATAATGGTAGGCAAGCTTTTGTAATTTCTTCAGAAATTCTTCAGTCATCTTTAGAAATAGGGGTTTCAATCCATGACTAATAGTGCTCCATTGTGTTTTTCCATATATATATATTCTTTTCCTCCATTGGGAGTGTGTTTGGGATCAATGTCATGCTGAAAAATGAAGCAGTCAAACACTTAACACGCCAGATAGAACTGCATTGTGAATCAAAATCTGAGGGTTGCATCAATCTACTCTGACAAAATCCCCCAAACCATGACAGAGCACAGAGATGAGTCCACTGTCAGAGGCTATAAGATGATCATTTGTAACCTTCGCTAAAGCTTCTTCTGTACTGTAATGAGTTCTGAAACCTGACTGAAACTCTTCAAATAAACCATCCCTCTGCAGATTATCAGTAAGCTGTTTTACATCTACTTTTTCAAGATTTTTTTAGATGAAAGGAAGGTTGAAGATTGGCTTATAATTAGTTAAAACCGTCGGGTCACGTGATGGCTTTTTAAGTAACTGTTTACAAAAAAGAAAAAAGAAAGAACTGGACTGAAAATTAGTGGGTAGTTTCTGGCTCTACAGGGTTGGCTTCGGTTGGCTCTCCTTTGCTGCTTTGTGTATATCATGGCTATAATCTTATTAAGATTCCTCTGCTAAGTCTAAACCATTTGTGTCTGTCTGTGTACATGTTTACATTATTCCATCCATAGTTTCTGTAATATTTCCCCCTCTGTGATCACAGGTGAAGTGGAAAGAGTTGGGCTGAGTGATTACAAGAGCAGGCCCAGCATTCAATTTGAGAATCAGGGGATTTTCAGCCGTATTACCCCTGAACCCCACTGCAGGGAAACTTCCAGCTGTCAGGGAATGAGGCACGGAGGACTTGGTGTCAGATGTCCAAGCACACTGATTGTAGAGTGACAACATGAATCCAAAATAGAAACAGAGCATCTATAAAAGCTGTGGACAGTCCTAAGCCTGGACATAGACAGCACTAAGAAGGACAGAGATAGTGGAAGAGTAGAAGTAAAGCCGACTGAAGCATCACTGTTTCCTGTTACCTTAGGACTGATCAACAAGACCCACTCAAGGCGATAAATCTATCTGCACCTGAGAAGATGCCAATCTGTACCGTGCTGGAGAAGAGCAATGGCGTGCTGGTGGGAGCTGAGCTGACCTGCAGTGTGAGGGAAGACAACAAGGCTCAGAGGGAGAGCTATACTGCTGACTGGCACAGCGTTAGTCTCAAGACTCAACCTCAAGACAGGTAGGACCAATGAGATCATGTCTTATTATAGGTAAGACCCTATAATATGATAAGTTGCTTTTAAATGAGAGGAAAACATTCACTAGGCTGTAATTTCAAACTTTTCTTACTCTCATAAAATATGGATGAAGATTGACTTGAAAATTATTCTCATAGTGAAAAGCAGTTAAATGTTAATTGGGAAGGTAAATTACAATAAGGCCCTCAGTAGTTTCTAACTTCAACTTTCCTTTGATGCCCACAGGCAGACCATGAACATGAACGACACTTCTCGTAGGGAGACTCTGTCCCGGCAGTGGCAGGCACGTTCACTGACACAGAAGTGTCCCTCTGGTGTCTTTAGGGTGGGCACAGTGGAAAGAGGGGTCAGGGAGCACCAGTTGCTTCCAAAGAGAAACACCCTCCCCTTGCCCATCTTTACCCCCGCAGAGCTGGGCGTCAGGCTCGGACGTGGAGCGCCACACACATTGGAGGACCTGCAGCCATTTCCCACTCCAGATGGAGTGTGTCCCAGCAAGAGGACGGTGGATGAAATCACCAGAGATCTCCCTCCAGTCAAGCCGACCCTCATGGAGTTTGCCAAAGCACCCAAAGCCCTGGGGCGCTCCATGTCTCAGGAGGCCCAGAGAGGGTGAAAAACAAAAGGACAAAAGAAAAAGAGGGGATGCTAGGGAGAGACGAGAAGGATGACAGATGGGAAAGAATATTCAATAAGCAGAGTGTGTCTGGAAACATTATGACAAGATGTATATAGATTTACCTCTAGTGACACCTAATACTGCAGAAGTTTAGCACTCTAAATCTCATATCTTGTCATTGTTGGCATTTTATAGTGATTGGTATTAGAAATGGTTATGAGAAGATGTTTGCATTGGGACAGGGAAGCAAGGTGTTCTCTTAGCTGTGCCAAAGCCAATCTCTGCATGTGCTGGCCAGCTGGCCTCAACATATCTGTTAATCGTTCAGCGTGACCTAACATTTGTATGCACTGGTGCACCTTAACCATTTCTTTTGCCCTTTCTTTGCGTATCGGAAAGTACAGTCTTCATGGTGTAAATGAAAGTGTTCAGAATAAATAAATAGATGGAAAAGTATAACAAAGGATGGGAAGAGAAGGGAAGAATCAGAGGGGAAATGGAGGGCTGAGGGATCAGGAAACATGCCTTAGAGCTGGTCAGCCTCCAGGACTGCCTGCCAGTCTTTCATCTGTGTGAAGGGTACAGAATGCACTGGCAAGATCAAACGCTGCAGCTGTAGATATGTGTGTGTCCCTCTCTGTGTGAGTGTTGGCACGTCTAATCACAGTAACTTAGGAAAACCAATAACCTTTTTTTTTAATGTGCATTATCTGATCTGCCTTTTTAGTCGAGTGGCAGCTCATATTTATATCTGATAGAGGAACAGATACTGTTATAGCTTAGAATACCTGTGGTCATGTAAATGAATCTGAATTGTGTGCAACAATGCTGTAATATTTTGTTAGACATCTATTATTTTTACTAATAAAAGGTGAACTACTCATCACGTCTCTGTCTTTATGGTTGATGCCTGAAGTGCAACACAAACTTAATTTGATTACATTTTATTTGTGGTACAACATGAAAGAAAATAGCAAATGATTAAAGCCTAATATAGAGTAGATTGTTTTTCCAAGGATTCGGGAGGGACATCGATAGCTCTACAATGACTTGCAGGTTTACCACTATGTAAACCGAACAATATAATAGAATGGATGAAAATGTATTGGTTCCTGAGGTCAGTTGGTTGTGGGTGGAAGAAAGGGAGAAAATAAATATAAATATGCAAATAAATATGCATGCAGCAACCAGAGGTTAGAGCCCAAACCATGACTTGTTCCGGTAACAGAACAAAGGATCACTTGCATTATGAAAACATGCATGCACATGCACCGTTATGAGACAAAGATGCATAAACAGCTGGGGATCTGTCAACTATAATTTAGATAAGAATGCATTTTCACTGTGCCCTCCACCCTTTAAAACAGACCCCACTTTACGTCCCTCATTTATCTTTCATGTGTTTGTTCTCAATCACAGAATGCACTCATCCGCTCTTAGTCTGCACAGCTGAAATAGAAGTACTGCCTCACCCCATCTCCACTATATCTCTATGTACAATTTACTCAGTCTAACTTGTCAATTATTACTCCTGGCATTAGCTGCCCTTTTCCAATAAAACTTAATTCCTCCGCTGGTTATATTTGTCTCTTTAACCCCTTCTGACTCATTGTCTCCGTGTGATAGGCAACGCGTGGTGGTTTGATATTAATAGCTGGGTAAACATTCGCATTGCCCTGGAGACAGGCGAGAGACAGCCACGAAGGCACGCTCTTCCCATTTGAGCTCTTAATCCTAGTGTTTTATCTGAGATCTGGGTGTGCTGGCTTCAGTCTCTATCTTTTAAATCACCCTCCCACACTGCTGCTGAAACACTGTGCTAACTACTCAGCGCTGTCACAGTACAATCGAGATTTCAAACTCCAAATGAACGAAGGTTTCGAACCTCGAAACAATTTTCAGCAGGTGCCAAGGAATGTGAAAATTGAGATGGCGTGCGTTGTCAGAGACAAATCCATTAAATTGACACTGAGATTTTTTCCTGTGCCTCAGCCGTCTCGGCTGCAAGGTCCTTTCTGTATTTGGCAAATTTACCCTATCTGCTGCTGCAAGTAGGTTAATGTGAACTTTGAGATTTGGGTCCAACTGTCTTAACTCATGTGTGGGATGGGGATTAAACTTGACCTTGCCTGTTTTCTTGCCTACTTTCTTATTTTTTAACATACCCAACATTTGAATGAAAACTATTTTCATCTACATGGACAATGTTTCCTGTCATGAACAGAAGAAATAGTCATCACTGTGTCAATAAGAGAAGATCAAACAGTGGCACACTGCGAGAGGTGCTTTTCCTAATGTCTCTCATGGCATATATGCTTTAAGCATGCAGAGTCACCACTGATGCTTGAAGCATCTTGCTTGTTGTCTGTTTCTCGTCGTGCTTCTGTGATAGATGTCACCATGTGTTGCTGCTACCTACTGGATAATTTGGGTAGTGTAAGTTGAACAAAGATGTAAAAAAAGAAAAGGAAAAAAGAAATTTTTTATCTTTCATAAAAAATCAGATGTATATATTTGCAATAAATAAGTAAACATCAAACATAAAGATGAAATCATCATCTTTGTTGCCCATTACAAAACACAGCTGGTGAAAGCATTAATAATCACCTTCCCTTCTTCTCTTCTTCTGCCTTGGCAGCACTGTTGTCCTTTGTAAAAAGAACAAAGACAAAACATTACACAGATCTAAAGCTTCTGATTAACTCATCTATTCAGCCATCCACAATCAACTGCGCCATAATCACAAGCAGTGGCCCCAATCAGTACCCTTCTCATCACAATTATTGTGATGCTTGCTGTTGTCACCTCTTTGTCATTCATGCTGTTTCAAAAGGCCCCAATGACATCACTAGTAGACCGTGTTAATTGGCTGTTGGCTGGGTGTTGCTGCGTGGATGGTTTTACCTGCTGCGGGGATCGAGTTGACATCTGCAGTCCCAGAAGAATTTGTCAGGCAACAATGAGATAGCCTAAACACACATATAACTGCTTTTGCCTACACTCATTGGTCAGTTTATTAAGTACACCTCGCTAGTATCAGGGTGGACAACCTTTTCCCTCATAACTTAATCTAATTAATATGGACATATATTTAATAAGGTGAAGGAAATACGGTCCAGAGTAGTCTATGTAGCTGATGTACATCCAAGATGCAAATCTCCAGCTTCACCACACCCCAGACGTGCTTTATTGGCTTAAGTTTTGGTGACTGTAGAGGCCTTTTAGTACTTTGTTATGTTCAATGAACCCCTTTTAGAACATTTGAGCTTTGTGATATACTGCATCGTCCCGTTGAAAGCAGACATCAGAAGATAGAAACACTGTGGTGATAACAGGATGGATATGGTGAGCAGCAATACTCAGCTAGGCCCTGGAATTTAAATGAGGCACCGTGAGGCTCAAAGTGTCCCGAGAAAATATCTCCTATACCATCACATCTGTCAAAGCATCCTAAATTGTTAATACAAGGCAGAATGACGTTATTCTTATATGATATTTATGCCAAATTCGGACCTTACTATTGAAATGCAACAGCAGAATTGGAGATTTATCAGATCAGACAATAGTTTGCAGTTTCCTGTTTATTTAATTTTTGTGAGCCCACATAAATTGTATTCTCAGTTCTGAGCTGACAGGAGTGGCGCCCTGTGTAATCTTCTGCTGCTGCAGCCTGTTTGCTTCAAGTTACCTTGGTTATAGCGAGTGACTATTTGAGTTACTGTTGTCTTCCTATCACGTGGAAGCAGTCTGGCCAGTGTCCTTTGACCTCTGGCATCAACAATACATTTTTACACAGAGAACTTCCGCTCATGGAAGAGTTTCTCTTTTTTGGACATGTCTGTGTATACACTCGAAACTTTGAAGGAAAATCCCAGTAGATCAGCAATTTCTAAAAAACTCAGACCAGCCTGTCTGGCTTCAAGAACGACACAATGATCAGTGTCATTTAAATCACATTTCTTCCCCAATCTGATTCTTTTTTTTGTTTGAATTTCAGCAGGTTGCCTTGACCAGGTCTAAATGCCTAAATGCAAGTTGCTGCCATGAAATTGATTATATAGTTGCATCAACAAGCAGCTGAAAAGGTGTACCTTCCAAAATGACTGGTGAGTGTAAGTCATGATCAAAAGTCCAGTGACAAAAAAAAGGGTATACACATGATTAGGTGCACAATTTTGAGTCTCATCAGTAATTGGTTGGCACATGACTTATTGGTATTCCTAGATTTTATGATTTAAAAATTGGACCGCTATAGTTATTACAAATTAATTTTTCATAAACGGAATGAAAATTCTCAGAAATTTGTACCAGTGAAGTACTTTCTATAGACTTTCAATATGTGGATGTCATTTTCCAGCTGCAGCTGCACATGCAACCTGCTACCCGAAACAACATTTCTTGGTTTTTCTGTTTTTCTGATGTATGATTGCTTGATTGAGAAATGTCCTTGCACAGACGTTTAGCAGACATTCTTGCTTCATTTTGCTTCATTGTTATGCATAAGGCTAAAAAATCTACTACATCATACACAAATCCACTTAAATATATGCCATCCAAATTAGCAGAAATGGTCACTATAATTTCCAAATTATGAGTACATTTGAGCCACGCAGTAGTGATTTTCATGAATAAATATACACACAGTGAGGCTGTGTCTGAAAAACGACTTTGAGTTTAATTAAAATCTTATATTTGCTCTGTCTGTGTAAAATAAATGTCGGTTCCTCCTGTGAAAACTTAGCCTGCTGGCAGATAATGATTTGAGGCAAAAAGAGCTAAAGGAAAATGAATCTGATCATTCTATGTCTCGATTAGTTTTAAAATTTAATCTGATAGTTAATACTGTGCACTAGCAATAATTAGTTGCCATATTAAATGTAATAGACATCACCCATGTCTGTGTTTTTGTCTTCATAGTTCTGAGTGGCCTGAGGCAGGGCAGGACATGTACTGGGCACTGGGTAATAGCGATGAGCATCTGTGGGTCGGCCTCATTCTCTTGAATTAGAACCTAGTCTCTGGGAACCTGACAGAGTGAAGGAGAAAAACAGCTCAGATTAATTTTTCAGTGAGAGAATTTAGTCATAACAAAGTTTTCACTGTTAAAACTTCAGTTCAGTAACCCTGACAATTACTGAACTCATTTCTATTTTGTTTTACGGCATTGCATTTTAGTAATTGCCATCCCCATTCACTTTTTAAAAACGTTCTTTCTCTCTATTTTTGATTACATACCAAAAAATTAGATACTTTTAAGCTATACAGGAAAAGGTGAATGGCTCCTCAGTGCCAAGTGTTGGCAGCCGTGCTGTTTCCTTGATCTGTACATGTGCTACATGCTCACATTACTTGAATTAACATGCTGGCAATGTAAATGTGTTGATGATTTTTAGTAGGTTTAGCACTGGATACAGCATGAGCTTTTAATGAAATGGTCATGCTAGAGGACTTGCTACAAGATTATATTACAATCCATGCTTTGTGCTAATAAATTTGTGTACCAACTTTCATAGCAAACTACCAAGAACAGAGAAAGCACTTGCAATGGATCATCAACCTCAGTTGATTTATTTTTCTGGTATCCTTGTCAGTGATAAATTTTTCAAACCATGCAACACAAAATGTTTAAAAATCATGTCTTAAACGATTTTGTCTTCTATATGAACAAAACTACTAGCCACGTTCTTTGACATCAGGGGGTTTTGGTACCGTTGCCACAGGTGTATAAAATCAAGCACCTAGCCATGCAGTCTGCCTTTACAATATTTGTGGGGGGAAATGGAAAAACTGGTCAATTTAAAGACCTCACTTTGTTCGAGTGAAACTTTGTAACACAGGTGGTAATGTTTGGGAACCACCACAACTCAGCCATGAAGTGCTAGACCGTGTAAAGTTATAGTGTGGGGTCCCTGAGTGGGTAAAAGTCATCAACACTCTGGTCCATGTCTGTCTGTCTATGTAACTAACTAACTAACTACTCTGAAACTCTGTATAAAGTTTTTGTGTATCCAATGTACATTTAAAGAAACATTCCAATATTAAAAATAATTAAGATTAAGTCTAAAGTATCCCAAACATCAGTGTTTCTACAATGAGTGGAATCAGTTATATAATCTTACTGAGTTGAAAGGCTCTTACTCTTAAGTGAAATTAAGTAAAAATCATTCAGTTTTGTAAAATCAATTTATTAGTGTTTATCAAAAGGTGATGAGGCTTTAAAAGGTGACACTTCAATTTAATGTGGTTTTGGATTTCATGACGGTGAAGCTCATATTCATTTTTGATTCTCTTCTTTATTCCTAATAGAATTTAAATTGTTTAATCAAATCTAACCTGATCTAGAAAATGTACTGAACTCAACTGAACCCAAACTAAAGAAGAACTGTTGTTTCATTAGAGCCCCCACGGTCCTCTTGTTCATAATGATCGGGTGGATTTGGGAATTCTGGGTGCTCATCAGCTCCACGAGATCTGTATAGTATTAATATTGCCTACTCATACATGGACACACACACATGTCACCATCTGAGGGTTGACCAATTGTCTTATCTATTTTATCTGACTGCAATTCTGTTTCGCCTCCCTCAGGGTGACTCAGTGATTAACCCACATTGTGTCAAGCAGACGTGGTCATTGTGCAGTGCCAAGCTCAATTTTTTTCACCGTCTTGTCACTTAAGATTTGTTCGGCAATGACTCACCCCACTAAATTATTAAAGGCCTAGCACGCAACAAAGAGTCAAGGGAAGTTGCCTACATTTCAAAACTCATGATACACGTATGTGCTGACAATCCGTTCAAGCAATATTTGTCACCTTAATAAATGATACAGTTCCTTTCTTTTTTTTCTGAAGCACAATGATGCAACTTTCAGTAACTTGGAAAGCTGTGGGATAACTCACCATCTTCAGAGGATTAAATATTTTTATACAGTAAATAATGTAGTAATGATACCAAGGACTGCTCATGCAAGGAACACGTGGCTCATGTGAAACAGAGGATGGCTGGCTGAGCTCAGCACACATGTGGTCATTTTTTCAAATATAACATCTAGTGTGTGTGTGTGTGTGTGTGTGTGTGTGTGTGTGTGTGTGTGTGTGTGTGTGTGTGTGTGTGTGGTATGCTTGGGTTTCAAATTCAGTGTTTTCACTTTTTGTTATCTTAAAAAACAAAATGAGGGTTTCATATTCAGCACATGTTCAGAATAACAGATTCATATTAACAACACCAAATTTTACCTCAACATGAAATGAAAGAAAATGAGCTAAACAAAATTACCTGTAACCATGGCAACTAGTGATCCTAATGTTAATGGCAGAACTGACAAAATTATATCATCCCTCCAATGCAACAAAGACGTGTGTCCAGTCTTAGATAATCACCACTCTGTCTATAGTTTATGCCTCGTTTCTGCCGAAGACATCGTGTGATCCATGAGCAGAAAACTTCAAGATAAAAACAGTGATGAAATTTCCATTTAAACCGAGCCCAGGCTTGTCATTAATTATCCCCTTAAGCTTAAAATCTGCTACCACCATGCTAAAATACTCCTCCTCTGCAGCCCTTAATGATTTCTGTCATGTTGCATTCATCCCTATCATTGTAAAATGCTTTGAAAGACTCTCTTTTATACCTAAAATCCTTTTTCCTATTGCTTAGACCTCATAGATTTGCCCATTTCACCAACAGATCAGAAGACAGCCCCAACATTTATGTCAGAATCCTGATCACTGATTACAGTTCAGAATTCAGTATCTGAATTCAGCAGCTGATTTCCATGCTCCCATGGGTCATTTGACCCAGTGTTTCTGTGTTTTTGGACTTTCTAGTGTTAATTTGAATATTCTGTTATGTTGAATCCTGGTTTATTTAATATTTATTTATGTTTTGTGCATTCTTAGTGCATTTATTCTAGCTTTCAGTTCTCAGTTATCTCAGAATTAGTGTCCTATCCACTTGTGTCAAGTATCCTGTGTTAACTTTATTCATGTGTTTGTGTTTTCCCAGTTAAGCTGTCACTCTTCTGCTTTTATTTTTAATAAAATATATATATTGACATGATAGTATCACAGTTGCTGCAGATTGTTTGCACATCCATGATGTGAAAGTCCTTTTGCACCAAATTACAAAGTTGTTCTGTTGGACTGAGAGCTGTAATTGTGTTATCCATTTGAGTACAGCAAACTCATTATCATGAGCTTTGTGACACAGTGTGTTTTAGTTTAGCTCTTTTGTCCCGTCTGCTGTGATTTGATTCACTTGTGTCTTATTCGCCGCAGCTGTTTCCACTTCCTCTAATCACCACCCTGTGTATGTATCGTCTCAGTTGCCCATTGCCCTTTATCAGAGCGTCTGTTCATCTATCCTTTGTGTCTCCCAACTCCACTGGTGCAGAATTACAGTGACCATCCCAAGTTTTCAGTTTTTCTTTTTATTCTGTGTTTGTTTGATTGTTTTTGCATTCTGGTCACCAGCCTCAATAAGACATTTCTGTTTTACTACGTCTGCCTGAGAGTCTTTTGCATCCTCACATACAACATATGGCATCAGTCTGTAACTTGAATCTAGTTATGGCTAGCCAACTTCTCCTCTTCCCTTCTCACCTCGAATAATAGGGTGCCACGAGGATGGTTGCTGAGCTCTCTTGTCTACTTGCTCTTCACCCATGATTGCACTATTATTTATGACTCCGACATCATAGTAAACTTCAGACAGCACAGAGATATGACTGATGAGGGAGACAACAAGACTGCTTACAGGGATGAGGTTTAGCATGTAGCTGAGAAGTAGATAAAGGTGATCATTATGGAATTCATGTGAACCATTAGCCATGCACACATCCATATCTACATCAGTGCTTATGCAGTAGAAAGTGTATAAATCTTTATTGGCATCCACAACTCCCGTGATTTCCCCTGGCCTCTGAACTACCCTACTCTGATCAAAAAAGCACATCAGTGTCTTCACTTCCTGAGGAGCTTTAAGAAAGCTCATCTGTCTCCTAGGATACTAATGGACCTCTGCTGCTGTTCTAACAAGAGTATTCTCACCAGCTGCATCTCAGTGTAGTATAGCAATTGCACTGCTTTAAAAAAAAAAAAAAAGAAAAAAAAAGCAAAAGCACTGCACTGGGTGGTGAAAACTGCCCACTGGCATCCATTTGCAGACCACTGAGAACATTGATCAAAAAACCTCCCTTGTCAGGGCAAAAAGCTTTATCACGGATGTCTCCCACATATCTACTTTTTAATTGTCTTCCATCTGATGAGCTCTACAGGAGCCGCCGCTCCAGCACAAGCGGGCTCGGGAAGAGGTTTTTCCTGAGACTGTGACCCTGCTAAACTCTATGTATTGACCAGTGCACTTGCTGTGTGAACCTCTGAGGTTATTCTGCCCTCTGATGATATCACATGCACATCAAACTGCAAATACTGTAGTTACATTGTACATAAAACAGCCTATATAGATAGATATATTGATTTGTCAACGTGGGAAAATGTACATGTAGCAGAAGTCACCTGACATTTGTATACCTCACATAAAAACAATCACATCAAATATATACATATAAACATATACATACATGTATACTGTAAGTTATAGCACCACACATGTTGCAGCACTTTAATTCCATATACCAGTGCTTTAATTCTACTGTATGAACGTGTTCTTTCTTTTGCACTTCTGTTTCTGTGCTAACTACATTTAATTGGCTTTCTATCAGTGCATTGCACAGTGACAATAAAGCATTGCTCTGGTCTAATCTAATCTAATCTAATCTAATGATTGGGCATGTGATGTAATGACAAATCATCTAATTACACCACACATGTTTTACTTGTTGCATTTCTTTACACGTTGAACAAGATTACAAGTTATAACATAATAAAAAGTAGCACTGTGCCAGTTACAGAATCTAGGCTTGACTGTCATTACAGCTGTTTTGTAAAAAACTTCATTTAAATATTCTGAATGACACCTTTGTAAATTGTCAAGAAGTAAGACTGCAGCAGCACTTGAACACAAAACCTGAACATAAACTCATATACGCGCACACATTTTACGCAGTTGTCCAAGCTCAAGAGCAGACCATAAATAATATATTTGAGTCCTTGCTAGCAAGCCCCATAATGTGACAGACAGGCAAGAAGAGCAGTGAGTATGAAATCCTGAGATTTAGTTTGTGCTTGGTGACAGTGTGCCATAGCCTTCTTGACGTGACCACCGGGGCCTAATGGAAGGAGCATCGCAGGAGGCATCATAGTCTGCGGGATGGTGGCAGTGGTGGGCTGAAGAGCCTGGGGAGGACAGATAGGACTGTAATGAGGTTCTCTGCCTGAAGGCACAGTGGCTTAGAATAAAATGCAGCATGAACCTATACAAGAGGTGAGGCGCCACTTATTGAGAGAGAAGGTTTATTGTTCCCAAAACAATGAACATTTCAAACATCAGACCTTCAAGCAGAAATTATTGCATAAACACTTAAGACTCAAGGCTTGTAACTGAGGTTTAAACTGCACAAAAACAGATAAAGAGCTTTGGTAACAAATATTGAATTCTAATAATGCACATTTACAGGCAACATCTAAAAAGCACATGGATCATACAGCTGAAAAAAATCCATCTAATCCCTATGTGAGAGCTCATAAGCTCCTCACTATGTAACTGTAACCCGTTTACTGATGTAAGGAAGCCCAATGTAGCAGGTTGCCAAGGAGCCAAAATACAAAATACATATATATACACATGCAATCACCCACACAGAATATACCACACATGCACACACACCCTCTGTCTGTGATCACTGCACTGACCCACAGTATGCAACAGGCAGGTTGTGTAATTAGGCTCACTTGGAAACCAAAAGCAGAGCAACTAATTCACAGAAATAAAACTCTGCAATGCCAACCGAAAAAAGCATCCACCCTCTCTGGGCTTGTTTTTGTGAATCTCAGTGGATATGATTAGTCTTCATCATAACTTAGTCTTTCATAACTTTGACTGCCAGGGGGGGGAAATGTCAAAGTAAAAAATATCTACCATTTACATGTATATTAAAAACTAAGTATAGATGTTCTTGGTAATGTAACTTGAAGGATGTAAGACTTTATTTTAAAAAAATCTAGCCGAATAAGAAAAATATGATGATTTAAATCACTTTTACATGTGCAAAGTTCAGAGTGCTTTTGAGCATTCAGCAGGTCGCAAATAGGTGTTGATGTTATGTGTCATTGGAAACAACACAAACAGTGGGAGTGATCAGTCAAACTGTGGCTTTGGAACAACACTGACCTATGTATATCTATTTATATATAGATAGATATAGATGTCAAGATATATATTGACATGATAGCATCACAGTTGCTGCAGATTGTTTGCACATCCATGATGTCAATCTCCTGTTACACCACATACCAAACTTGGCCTGTTGGACTGAGAGATGTGATTGTGAGCAAACTCATTACCATGTTCAAGAAACCACTTTGATTTAAGCTTTGTGACAGGATGTATTATCCTGTTGGAAACTGACATCAGAAAATACAGTGTGGTCATAAAGGGGTGGATGTGGTCAGCAGCTGAGCTGTAGCATTTAAATGATACTTAATTGGCACTAAATAGCTCAAAGTTTGTCAAGAAAATATCCTCCACACAATTACACCATCCGCAATAGCTCAAATCAAATCAAAAAAAACATGATAGGTCTGTGCTCTTATGATGTTTACACCAAATTCTGACCCTACCTTTAAAATGTCAGAGCAGAAATTGAGACTCATCAAACCAGGCAATGTTTTTCAGTTTTTGTTCAGTTTTGGTGAGCCTTAGTGAACTTTAACTTCAGCTAACAGGATCTGATGCTGTAACGTATCTCCTCTCTAGAGATGCTTTTCTGCATACCTAACAAGTGGTTATTTGAGTTACTGTCAGCTTACAGCAGCCTGTCCATTCTCCTCTGACATCCACAAGGTATTTTCTCCCAGAGAACTGTCACTCACTGGATACTTTTACTCTTTTAGGCCATTCTCTGTAAACCCCGGGGATGATTATGTGAGAAAATCTCAGTAGATCAGCAGTTTCTGAAATATTCAGACCAGCCTGTCTGGTACCAGCAAACATAATACATTCAAAATCACTTTCTTCCCCATTCTGATGGTCAGTTTGACAGTGTCTACATGCCTATATGCACTGAGCTGCTGCCAGTTGATCAGCTGATTAGTTATTTATGTTAAAGAGCAGTTAAACAGTTGTACCTATTAAAGTGTCCAGTCAGTGTATTGCTTAAAAAGATGTAAAAAAAAAAAAAAATACAGTTACTATAAAACTGTCATAAACAAATGGAGTATTGCTTAAGCCTGTTTAACTTGAAATGAAACAAAAGACCGTTTAAATTATTTAAAACTCAATTGAAATAAGGAGAGGCTTTTTAAAAAGACACTTTCAGAAGGTCACCGATTTAGTTGACCTGATTTCTTTTTCAGGCAGCTTCTTCCAGAGCTTTGAGGCTCTGACTGCAAGAGCTTCCACCTGAAGTTTTCAGTCAGACCCCTGGAACACACGAGACATCAGTCCTAGGATCTCTATATTTAAAATTGCATTCACAGTAAGAGGTCAAAATTATTAATAAGAGAGAAGTTATGACAGATCCTAAACATAATCATAAAATTACATAGAGCCTGTGTAAGAGCAATAAGAATAAGTAAATGATCATATTTTTCAGTTCTGGACAAAAGTCTGTATAGCCTGGAATTTGGTTCAGTTAGGTATTCAGTTTCATTATCCTGATACAATGAGGGGAAAGATTGTAAAATACGTGTTTAGATATGAAGTGTCGTCACTTTAGTTTTTCCCCTGTTTGCAGAAACTGAGTGTGATACAGCAGCTTGCTTCCATCTCCATGCAGGTGATGCTTAGCATTATTTGAAATAACCGTGATATGGCCATGAGTCCATATTTATTAGTACACTCAGGCCAACAATGCATGTTTAATAGATAGTTACAACATGAAAACTTTTATTATTATGGCAGACGACACTAATTAACACATAGTTGTGCATTCCTGCATTCCAGCTCTCCTTCATTTCTCGACTCTCCCCACTCCCTGTCAGTAGAAGGGGCCTTCACACTCCCATTTCATCGCCAGCTCTGTAATTAAAACGCTGTAATCTAGGTGGATCGTCTCTATTTTTAAAACCCCTACCCACCCCTCGTCACTGTGTGGGTAAAGTGACACAAAGGGAGGCATCAAGCAGTGAAAGAGAAGGAGGAGGAGAGGGTAGCTAGGCAAACAGCAGCAGGTGATCTACAACATAGTGAGAGATGAGAAAACTAACAAACTATGTTTAGTTAGCGAAATGGCCTCAAGACAATTCTTATTGCATTATCCTGTGGAGCCCTGCCATTCACATTAACTACTCTAAATGATACATTTTTAACAGAAATAAATGTGACAAAGTGTAAAAAAATACTAGCATTTATTGTAATCCATTGCCCTGTTACTTTAATTAAAACACCAACAGCATAAAGGGATGAGCAATACATTGATACAATCTTTTTAAAACTGTGTTATTGTGATGATGTCAAAATTAATGACAGTAAGAAAGCAGTCAGTGTTGGATATTTCTTGTGGCATGATGAAGGAAATGAATGAGACGACACAGAGACAAGTTAAAAAATTAAGAAATGATAAACACAGATTAGCTGGTACAAAAGCTGGTAATACAGAAGGCCAAGCCAGAACCGGAGCATAGGAAACAAGAGGCTGATATAAGGGAAACAATAGACAATTTAACAAAGAAAAACGCAAAAGCATTATGCTTTCGTTGACTGATTTTGACGGAAAGTGTTTGAAGCAACCAAACACTTCCCCTCAAAAATCCCTTCATGCTTTAGAAATTTTACTTTGAAGAGTTTTGCCTTTAAAGTCAAACAGGAAGTAACTGAGACACGAGGACTATGGCCAAATGTGATAGGAGAACAGCAACAGGAGACACGAGAATAACAAAGGCAGGTGAAACTGGAAACATGAAGAAGCGCAACAAAAACAAACATGATAACAGTATAAGAATAATGAGTTGTAAATAAATTGCCAGTTCAGGCTGCTTTATTTGTACACAGCAGATCTAGTCTGCAGTAGGTGACTCATCCATTCCCACATGCACAATTTTCAAAATTACATATGGACAGCAGAAAACAGATAGTGATTGATATTTATTTTCCAATTTTGTGTATTTAGCTACTGTAACCACAAAAACCCCAAACTTTTTTAACCACTGAGGGTTGTAAATTAACTGCTTTTGACAAGCTCTATCCTATTTTTCTGCAAAGATCATGCTGTATGTATATATATATGTATATGTATACTATGTGCAAAACCAGTCTAGTCATTCTCCTCTGACATTAACGAGGCATTTTTTTTTTACCCAGATAACTGCCCTTTACTGGATTTTTTTTTCCTATTCAGACCGTTTTCTTTAAACCCTTGAGATGGTTGTGCAGTATCCCAGTGGTTGAGCAAGCCCAGTAGCAGTTTCTAAATACTCAGACCGGCCTGTCTGACACCACCAATCACTTAAACCACATTTCTTCCCTACTTAGATGCTCATTCTGAATTTTGGCATTGCATCTTAACCATTTCTATGCATCTAAAAAGACTGAGTTAGTGCCATGTGATTAGCTCATTAGATATTTGCATTAATAAGCAGTTGAACAGGTGTACCTAAAAAACTGGTATGTCAAATATGAATCAGGCCCTGCAGCTTTCTGACTCTAATTCCCCTAAAAGCACCAGGCTCCTTAAATATGTTTAAATTATTTGCGCCTCTCAGTAATATTTAATCATGTTCATGCACTCACACTCACACATTCACAGAAATGGTCGTCAGTGTTTGTTAAAGGGTTAGCTCATTCTATTAGCGATCATTTATTCATACCCCAGGGGTGGTTGGAGAAGGCCATGCATGGAGACACCCAGCAGTTCCCTCTGCTTCAAAGCTAACAGCATTAACCACATTAGCTGGATGCTCTGTTGAACGAATTAAAAACAAATAGCATCACTGCTGCTTGGAACTTATTGCATTTGTTTTGTTTGTTTGTTTTCTTTATTATCCCATTAGTGCGCTGGTTGTTGCCCCCGTAGTTCATCAGATGATGACAGAAAGATGATTTGAAGTTAAAGTGCTTATCATTAGCCTATAAGTCTGACTCACTTTCAACCCTCCTCACACTTACACACACACAGAACCCCCCCACACACACACTTTTGCCCCTCACCCCCTGCGGCATCAGCTCAAGAACATGGCCGTTACCTTCCCCGGTTCCTATGGCAACACCACCCTGCAGCTCTTATGTGGAGGTAGTAGTAGTATGCGTATGTGTGTGTATTCACAGTCACACGTGGCTGTAGGTGTGTGAGCATGTTCGCGGTGGGCTAAGGCTAGTTTAGATGATGCCATCAAAGAGTATGGTCAGTTTTATTGAGGTTTAATGTCACCCACTTCCTCTTTGTCACTGCTAAATGTATACCACTCACTGCTTAAAAAACAGGCAATAGATGTTTTAAGTTTTAGGAAATAAATGCTCACGTGTTACATGTCCATTGGTACTGGTAGTATTTGTGGGTTTGCAATGCTTTCTGATTGATCCCTCATGCTGTAGGTCGTAAATCTCTGATAGGGTAAGTGGACTTTTAAAGGCATTTTTCTTTGTCACCAGGAGCCATCTGAGGTCACCATGGCAAGTTTGACACCTTCTCACTAGCATTGATCTGCAATGCTGAATAAGAAAAAGAGATATATCTAGATGACAAGAGCACAAGGGTGACACACTGGAGCTGAAACAGAGTGAAGGACAGGGCAGAGAGGGTGAATGTTATTCTCTCTTTGGTGGTCCACTGTCTGGTACAAAGAAAGGTAGAAAGAAAGCCAGAAAAGCAATGTGAGATAAGGCTTTGAATATATCTCCTCAGACTCTTCTTTTTTCTTTTCTCTCTAAGGAGCAGGACTGACTGACAGACAATCCGCATCACCACCACCACCTCCTCTCCTGGCTGTGGGCAAGCTTTGTGCTTACCACCACCTTGAGCTAATTAACACATCTATATGCATACTCTTAGTTTATTAATAAGAAATAAAGTAGTTTGCCACAGACACCAATTATCTTTCATTTGGCAATTTAAGTGGTTGGGGGAGGTGTGTCATAGGCGATGGGAAGGGTTTTAATGGTCACGCAGTACAATGGATTTGCAGTGGAAATCAATAGGATGAAGCGCCCACTGTCCCCATGAGAGGACACAGTCATTAGAGAAAAGCATATTAAGACCATTTGCCTTAGACAGAATGAGCTCCCATCCTGTTGGATGTTTACTTTTGTTTATTGTGGGCTTGATTAGTCCCATGATGATCTTCTCCATCTAAGGCAGCCAAGCTGGTGTCTTTGTGCCTCAGCTCCCTCTCTCTTCAGTACTCCTCTCTGAATGCAGACTTAATCAAACACAACCTGTGCCAGGCTCCCTTCTTCTGTTTTGATCGGATCTCCCCTGTGCAGAGCTGTCTCCTTGCTCTGACTGTGCCTGTACGTGTACCCAGATGCAGAATTTGACCCAAATGTGATCCTCGGCTAAACACAGAAACAGAGATGAAAGATTGCTTAGTGCAGTGTATGACTCGCCATCCCTCATGAGAATTAGATTTAACCCCACTGCCGGTCGGTCTGCACAGACAGTGAACCTTAGCTTTACTATGCTCCATTTAAAAGTTTCCTTAGGGTTAGAGGTTCATTGGGTGATTTAATTTTGAATAGTTTATGGTCTTCTCAATGAAAGATTAAGCACATGGGTGTCTATATAACAGTGAGTTACTAAATGAGCCTCTTTTTCTCTCAGTGCATAAAAGCTGCATTGCAGAATCAAGGTGTACCCACCTCCCAGCCTGCTAAAGATCACACTATCACTGACTTTCGGTTTGTTTCATTTTTATTGCAAACATCTGTTCCTTTTGCATATAATTAAGCTCTTTACACAAAACAGCATATGTGAGAGCTAAACCTGTGAATGCTAAGCATTCATTTGCATTTTGTTTGTAACAATTCACGCTAAATGGACTAAAAATTGAATTGAGTAGTCCCACCTTTCAAAAGTGTAAAAACCTCCTTGAGGTAAGCATTTCTATTAATATTCTGCTTTCAGAAGCACGCAAATAAAATAAGTGTCCGCAACGGTTAAGAAGAGAATAAGAAGGGGGATAATTGATTTCTTTAAAGTGTAAAGCTTTTATCGTTCTCTATTTTCACTCGCAAATTACCTTTCCTTTTATGCCCCGGGGCCGCTCTTTCACTTGACTAATTCTTGAATCAAATATTGTCACCTCGTTGTTGTTCTTTATTTCCTAATTTATTCCGTTATTACGCGACAGCATGTTTTTTGTGTGTGTGTGTCTGTGAAAAATAATGGTGTTGCCACTTTATAGAGAAAGATGGGTTTTTTTTGTAAAGTACAGACAGATAAAAGCCATCAGAGAAGGAGGAGTGGACAGACCTGCTGGAGTGAGAACACACTGACATACTGACAGGTGAATTTCAGGACTGGACAAGTACAAAAAAACCCAGTGAACCGTCACATCGACCAAAAACTGGGGGAAAAAAAATGCCTTAGGCTTGTATCTGACAGCACAGTGTTATCGGTTAAATTGCGCTCACATTCAAGCTGAGAATATGCCACCATAGAAACACATTTCCAAGTGTGAAATGCTGTAGGTGTATCAGTTTGTGGATGGTCTGAAACCCATTAATTAAGTGTTTGTGTGTGTGTGTGTGTGTGTGTGTGTGTGTGTGTGTGTGTGTGTGTGTGTGTGTGTGTGTGTGTGTGTGTGTGTGTGTGTGTGTCTGTGTGTGTGGTATGTATATGTATGTGGGAAACTTTTCAAATTCTTGGTGTTGTGGGTACTGAATGAGGCAGTTTTATTGTTTGTTGTTCATTTGCCTGCACATAATAGGTTGATTTAAAGATTCATGAACTTGAATTTAAGGACTGTTGGTCCCCTGCTGAATGGCACGTGGCACAATTTGCATGGATGATGTGGAGAAAAGGCAGTGAGTGTGTTTGAGGGCATATCAGCACCTTTGTGCACAGATGCCTATGAGTTTACACTAAATCCCCCCCCCCCCCCCCCGTTTTTTTTTTAAATTCCACTGATTTTGATGGAAATGAGAGGTCATGCAACATCTTTTGAAATGACTGCCAAGTCGTACTTTTTCTATTGTGTTCATGCACCTAAGGGAGAGAAAGAGAAAAAGACTGTTTACATCCACCTGTGTGAGATATGAGATACCGTTTCCATTCCTCATCTTCATTGCATGTATTATTACTTCCTCCTTTGAATACAGCACATCCCATTAGAAACAGAATGAATGGGTCTGTGAAAGGCCACTTCATCCTTGTGGGACCTGCGTCGGCATAGAGAGCAGATCTTTTGTGCGTCTTGCCCCCTAATCAAAAATGCCGAGGGAATTAAAAATGGCTATCTACGCAACGCCGCTCGTGCTGACAAATAGATGGCAGAACAAGACACTTTCACAGAGATTTCAAAAAGATTCTCGCTCAAAGGCAGGCTTCACGTGAGAGCTATCTTTGTTATGGTTAAGTGTTGAATGCCACAGCCAGTTTAATCGCTTGTATTTCTGTCATGAGTTCAGTACACCGTTCATTATTTTTTTGTGAGGTCTGTGTTGTAAAAGGTCAGCAGTGATGCTTCTTGACAGTCAAATGTACACTTTTGGAGAGAGATCTTGAAACGCGACAAACCCTTGCCAAAGACACAAGTGCACACATTTTGATTGGGGTGAAGGGATAACATGCTAATGTGTTGTTCCTGCACTGCTACATTAGCCTTTTAATATCCTCTTCATGCACTTGTATTAATTAACCATGTGTCAACCTTAGCTGACGCAGTCTTAGTCACAATCATAATTATGTTTCCTTGTAAAGTTCAACCTGCAGGCCCAGTAACAGTACATGATGTTCTTCTCTAAACAATATTCTAAAATTGTCTCAGATCATTCAGGTGATGACGAGAATCACTATAAAGATGCACACTGACAACAGATTGTAGACACGCGGATTTTGCTCCGTGGTAACTCTTTAACATATGCATCTGTGATAGTGGGCGACTAGCAGTGCTCATAATGTGACAGTTCACAGTGGGTCTTTGGCAAGAAGGTAAGTAATTTTAATTGGCACTCAGCCAAGTCAAGAGAATAAGCATTTATGTGAGAACATTAGAGAAGATTCAAAGAAAGGGGATATACTTTGAACTGTTCATCGTTTGAGCGGCACAATTACTGGCTTGAAAATATCTGCAAATGAATAGAATTTGTAACTTCTTATTTTCACATGCAGGCCAACTGATTATGCAAGTAAGTGTCATATTACCAGTTATTCACATTATTTGCTTCATCTTCTTGTTGTCTTGTTGTACAAGCGAACACCTTACGTGTCTCCTACAACCTATAGGGCATGTTTCCTGAATAACTGCATGTATTTTACTCCATAAAAAAATTGCATAGATCTATATTTTACTGTAAAGAACTAAAAGATCATTTTGAATAGAGCCCACTTGTTGCTGTGGTTTCCAGATTATAACAACCATACAGTTAATGCTATGGGGAGGTTTGAGATGTGGTGTGAGGTGTTTTCGTGTGTTTAGTGTGTGGCTTGTTATACGACAGTTAATATATAAATGATAAATAATATTCACATGTGCCTCCCTGTATCCAGTAGACATTTATGAGAACAATACCAGGATAATTTTGGATTTTCTTTTTCAGAGTATTGACAAAATTAAAGGATTTGGAAGAAAAGATTAAGTAAAAATAAATGTTTTAATAGAAATTCTCTCTACTAAATGAAAGCAGCGAAGTCATCTGATCTCCTGTTTAGAAAGTCTGGATACACCACACACTGCAGTTACCTGTCTGTAAGAAAACATGACACTGATCCCTATAAAGTTTAATCATTTATGCTTCCATATTATTTTCTCTTGGCTATATTATACAATTTTTGTGGTCATCTTGATCTGAACTATTCCACCGATCAATATCCAGATGTTTAAATACAGGTTTTCATGTTGTGTTGAAATAGTGTGTGGAGTTGTTCTTAGCCATTAAAGTCTAATTATCTAATGTGTTTTATTAATTCATAGTGTTTGTCTGAGATACCTTTGTCAGAGTTTGATGGTCTGTTGAACACGCTGTCTTGTGTGCATGGTCAGTGGACACAGGTGTGAATGCATGGGTGTGTTTGTAAGGATTCATCTACCCGAGCTCTCCTAACAGGTACTGAAAAAATAATGAGAACATCGGTTGCTTCAGAGTGGGGTACATCAGAGAGAAAGAGGAGAAGATGCCGATACATATAAGAAAGAGAAGATAAATTGATTCAAAATGCTGAGATGAATTCAGTGGAAACCCAAAATCTTTTTCTCTGTTTAAAACTCAAATAGAAAATGATATATTTTGGCTGAGAAAATAGAGGGATGTACTATTAAAGGGAAAAAGGTGTATTAAATTAATTACAGCAGTTCTTGGATGTCTGTAGCTGTATTTTGGACAGATACGGCTCCTCAAACTCTAACCTACGATAAGAATTTTATGTCATTTGGTCATTGTAATTTTTCTTTCCATACATAAAAATTACCCTGTGAATGTTTAAAGTGCCCCTACATCAGGATATCACTGATATAATGCTTTTACTTTGTGAATAATCAACAATCTGATGTAATGTGAAAGGACAGAAAAGTTATTCCACACGTCTGGTCAGATCTGAGCTCACATTTTTTAAAAGAAGGTCAACAAGGTTCTTCAGAGATCTGTATAGCACAGGATTAATCACAACTGAATGTTAAGGAGAAATACTTTTTTAAAAAGACTTCAAAATGCAATTACAAGAGAAATACCACTGTAGCCTTTTCTTCTGAACATGTTCTGTTTAAAAACAATTAAATAATACAAAGTGCTAATTAATTAAGAGTTGACAAAGCTTAAAATAGTTGTTACAACTTTTTACTTGCATGCCGCAGTTTCAAGTTTTTGGTACAAAATAATTCATGCAGCATCGATGATTTCAAAGTGCAAAACAGATCCAAAGTCACTTTACAGAGCAGTTAGCGAGCATGCCAAGTAGGACCAGAGTCACTCCATAAAGCTGTAACGAAGTTTGTTAAAAACCCTAAAGGCTTTTCATACTCAAAGTGTACCAAGCAAGAACAAGAAAAGAAAAATAAACTTTGTATAGAGAATACACACATACACATCCATCACGTCCACAGAGTACACTGGCAGGCGTGGAACTATAAAAATTCACAATCATGCTTTTGGACATTTTTTTTAAACCAAATATTAATAATCATTCGAAATTTACCAGAAAAACAAAAACAAATCAAAAATGAGGTAACGGCTTGTAAACATGTTTTTTACTTTGTTCAAGTTGGCAACGACAAATTCACTCAAAATATTCAACAGATCGGCCCACGTGTAAACAGCTGCCCTTATTTTACGCACAGACTTTACGCACAAACATTGGTCGTTGGACTACTTTCCTGTAGTCCTTTTTTTTTTCGGTAGGTCATGTTTTTGCATATCTTAGTCACAAGGACACACTTTGATAAGTACATGCAGATGTAGATCTTGATCTGCTGTTCGAAATGTGCAACAGATCTCCATACCGGTTCTCCATCCATCTCTCCATCTAGGTGAACTAGCTGAGCCCAATCATAACAGTTTCCACGTCTTTGGAGGGTCTCCGGTCCCTTACCAGAAAGTTAATCATACTTTCCGACTTAATCATCAGGTTGCACCCAAGAAAAAATACACCGAACACTACAGTGAGTGACAACACGCACAGCACTGCGATTTGCACCACACGCATCACGAAGAGTTTGCGCTCGTCTTGCAGCAGTACCAGGGACCCTCCGCCGTCGCCGGTCACCACGCTGTCGGTTGCATTGCCGGAGTATGTTGCCAGTGTCCCAGCGAGGCTCTGACTGCCGTTAAACATTGCGTCCTGGGTCACGTTGAAGAGGGAAACATTCATCTTTTGTTGTGGGTTGTTAGCAGCAAATCACGCGACTCCAACTGGTAGGCAGACAGTTTCACTATAAAACCCCGACACCGAGCAAAACTTAGTGTCATATGACTACTGAGACAAAAAATAAGAGGAAGGTATCGAGAAATAACTAGCTTTTGAAGTCCAGTTCTGCAGCCAAACATCGAGGTTTGCCAAAGCTTGAGTGCGTAATGACCACATCCACATCACCGCACCGCTACAGTCAGAGAGTGTCGATCAAGTAATAACCCAACTATGGTAAGTTTCTTTAATTCAGAGTCCAAGTTTCTCTAAGTCTTAGCGAGTCTTCTGCACAGGAAGGAAGGTGCAAAATGGTGTTCCCCGATGGTGTATTAAGAGACACTCCCTGCGCACCCGAGCTCGCCTGCGAGCGTTTTCTTCCACTGTGCCAAATCTCTCGTGCCTTTTAAAGTGATGATGAATTCTCCGTGGACCACAACACCGCTCCTCAATAGAGAATGCGGTCAGGTGGCTTTCCATAAAGCGCTACTGAATACACAAAAAAGGAGAGAAGGAAGGAAAGAAAGAAAAAAGAAAGAAAGAAAATAGTTTTCCCTACTTGTTTTTTACTGCCACCTGTTTCAAATTCATTTTTATTGTTTTTGTTTGTTTGTTTGTTTGTTTTTATACGGATCTGAGTAGTGTAACAGTTCTAGCTTAACAAATATGAAGATGTTTGTTAAAAAGCATGTAAATGTATTTCAGGTACACCACAAATGGGGTTAAATTGCTTATTAAAAGATATTCTGATCTCCTTGAGGAACATAGTATCCATGTATGCACATTTTAAAGGCTGTATAAATCTCCCTAGTACTGATTGGGGCATATATTAACTGTGGTGGCTTCTTGGGAAAATATTTACCTGGATGAACATTGTGTTCAGTGAGAAATAAGTTGACCGCCTGCACTGAAAAATAAATGAGAGGTGTTAATTGATTCTAATTGGGGTTTTTTTTAGTTGTTGTTGTTTCTGAATAAGATGTGACTGTGATTTAGGAGGTGAGAGAGGCAGCAGTATTTGCAAGCTGTAACTTGGAAATGAAGACTTGAGCTAATAAACTTCTCTGTGTTTTCCTCCAGGCTGCTGCTGAAATTAAATTTCTGAGCTCATATTTATTGGAATGTGTTACTCAAATATTACTTTGACGTTCAGGTGTAAACTGTTGGTGGCATGAAACAGAAATGAGAGCTTTCATGCAATTGTATCAGTTAAAGATTTTTTTAATATACTGGAATATCTTTCTATATTAATAATGTTATCCTCCTTCACTCATTCACACATAATGCGAGGTTTCATTTTGGTCAGTGACAAATATATGAAAGTATTTGTGTAGTTTCTTATTGCAATGTAGGAGTTTTAATCAGAAATTAACCTTTAAAAATTGCTGAAAAGAAGTACTATAATCAAAGTAGAGAGTATTAAGCTGCCTTGGCTGAATAGGCACCAATTTAATATTTATTATCTCACAGCTGCTGTGACTTCCTCAAACTGCTGATATACGACACAGTTATGCATGAGCACATTCAAATTTTAAAGCAAAGAAAAAAAATGTTTTTTCTATTTTATTCTAATACCTCACTTGTTTGGTTGTGAGATAACCGCGATACATTTCAGCAGATTAATGAAAGAAAAGAAAAGTCATCCTCACACATTATAAAACTTACCAAGAGTTGTGTGCAGAGTCTGTCAGATTAATCTTCTGTTTGTCTAAAAACAAAGGCCATGAAATTCAATTTGGGGTGCTCCTGATTTCTGGGTAAGCAGCTTTCAGCCAGCGACTGACAGGCATGTGTACAAACAATGATTCGCTCAATCACAAATACTTTCCATGAGCCTGGGGGTGGTTTACTTTCAGATAATTTATTAATGGCTGACAACAGAAGAACAATGAGTAGTTTTTTGTGTACAATAAGATCAAATCATCTCATTAGCCTTTCGATTTGGTTGCTGCAAATTGATTGCCAGCATATAAATCAGTGCTGTACAATCTGACTTTGTTCTATTATTCACTTTAGTGTGATTATAGAAAGCAGCTTGTACTAACACCTAATCTCTCTGTCAATATGTACCAATGCTTCCTTGAGGCTTTAAACTACAGAACTTCAAAGAATGTGCAAATGATGAAAAAGTAGTTGCAAAATCAGCAGGAGGAAACTTCAGTTATTCTTCTGAACTAATTAGCAAATTCTGACGCACAAGTACAAAGAGCTCGTCGTGTCATTATTAAGTGGTTTTTCAAGAAGTTTTGCACGTTAGAAGCTTCTTAGACTTCATTAACCTGTTGCATATTTAAACTTCAAACTCAGCAGAGCGTCAGAGGCTTTCCTGTGAATGCCTCAGATTTCATTGATGCACCAGTCACAGGAAGAGACATAACTGGAGGTTATTGTTAGTATAACTGTAGATGAAAATATATTCATATGAGAATGCATACATGAATGTGAGTGCCCGACTTGTTCCTAAGCAACAGTAGACCTGTGAGCCCAGTGACAGATGGTTGGTGAAGTTATTTTGGTTTAGAGGAGAAAGAGAGGGAGGGAGCGGTGAGGTGCCTGGACGGAGCAGAAGGGGGGAAATGTTTCCACTTAACATGAGGGAATTGGCAGCCTAGCAACACAAACTAAGTGAAGACATCCCTAGCAACAAAGATTTGGTGTTTGACCCCACCCACGTCCCTACCGTTCCTTATCCATACATCATTTTTTCTCTGAGTTGCTGACACAGGGCCTACATTCACCTTTTCAAACCCTTCCAACACAAAGATAACCAAAATTCCACAAAACATCCTCCCCATTAATTATGAGATTTCTAATATGTCCAGTTATTAGCAAATTAAAAAACACATGGAAGGATTAATTTCCATTTCCATTTAAAAAGTGTGTTTTGATATTAAATATGAATAAATACATTATCACAGAAGAAAATGTTTTCGGCATTTCTTGTAGATTAAACACAGGCTGATAAATATTGTTTTCTGTGGATGGGGTCAGGCAGGTCATCAAAATTCAGGGGGCTGATCTGATGTGAAATAACTAAATTCCCGCAGTGTAACCAAGTTACAGCTACTTGGCCAACCTTAGCTTGATACCTGAAGAAAACTAATATCTGGGAGGAAATACTTGCTGTCCAGCTAACTTGTTAAACTACTTAATCAGCTAATTATGCCTCATAATATTAACTCATGTATTATATGTGGATCTGTCACATCAAAGTTAACTTTATTATCTTGATCAGGTATACAATATAAACTTAATTAGGTACACCTTGCTAGCAGTTTCATCCCCCCTTTCCTTCAGAACTACTTTAATTCCTCAAGGCATGAATTCAAGAAGGAGTTAGCAACATTCCTCTGTGATTTTGGTTCATTTTGACATGATTGCATCACACAGATGCCAGCTGCACATAATTTTGTTTTATCTGCTCCCTCATTCACAAGTGGTCACAAAGCAGATGGATAATCATATTTGATTTGGGAGAGATTTTAACACCAAATTCCCTTCCTGATGCAACCCTCCCAGGGATTTTTGTCTCCTCTTAGTCCTTAGGGATCTCTTATGTGATAGCCAAATGTGCTAACCTCTATGTTATGGAGCCGCAGTTCTCAGTTGCATATCCATGCCATGAATCGCTTGAAATCTGGTGACTGTGGAGGTGATTTGAATAATTTAAGTACCTCATTGTCATGTCCAGGAAACCAGTCTGAGTTGATTTTGTGACATAGCATGTTATCTTGCACCCATCAAAAGGTGGGTACATGCTGGTTATAAAGGAGTGTTTGTCAGCAATACTCAGGTACATTCAGAAATTTAAATCTTGTCAGCCACCCAGAGTGCACCAAGAAAATATCTTCCAAATGTTACACCACTCCATATTGACAAGGTAGCTTCACAGAGTTGCTGAAGATATGCTGGCTGCTCTATTGGATTAAGAGCTGGTGACTGTGGAGGGTATTTGAGTACTTTGAATGCACTGTCATATATCATATTCAAGAAACCAGTTTTAGATGATTTGAACTTTGTGGGAATGTATGTTATCCTGCCAGAAGCAGCTACTGGAAAATGTATATGTTGCAGTGAAGTCAGATGCAGAGACGTCAGCAACAATACTCAAGGCTAAAGGGTCCAACATGTGCAAATAAAATGTTTCTCACACCATTACACCACCAACAATTGCAGCATAAATCCAAACTATTCAGGCAAGGCAAATTTTCCCAATTTTGTTTAAATTCACCTGAATCCCCGTTCTGATGCTCAGTTGGAATTCAGCAGGTTTTCTTGGCCATGCTTAAATGTCTAAATGTTATTGGCTCCTATGTGTTTGGCCAGTTAGACATTTGCCTTAATGATCAGTTGATAGGTGCACCTAACAAAGTGTTTGGCAAATCAAAGCACAACATAAAACAAGGCAACAATACATATAACAGTACAGGACTGTCTCGGGTGGTTTATTTCTCATCATTGCTTGGCTCATGAGAGCTTGCTCGCACATACTGCAAGCTGCAGCTCCCTTTGCCTGTCATTAATAACAGTGGATTTACACCACTTGCACAGAAAACCTGGAGGAGCTAAACACCTATAGGACTCACAGTTACATATGATTATATTATAATAATTATACATTGACGTAAATGACATGGATACGTACCTTACACAAAACAATCATTAAAGTTATTTTTAAGAAGATAGTGACTTCTTTAGTTTATATACAAGTGGATATTAGACTCTCTAAGAATGTGTGTTGTCTGCTGTTTATTTAAGACACAGTTTGCAGAACTTATAAATTTAATTTAAGAATTTCCTCTCCTGTGCAGACATCTCATGCTCTCAGATGCCACCCATTAACCTCATTTCCACTTAGACATAACCCCACATCTCAGTAAGCAGGCTACCATGATGTGCCTCGTCATTTCTGCCTGTTTACTCTCAATGTTCAGCCACTTTGTCATCTTCAAGCCCTTTTTTCCCTCAGCTGTCTCTATATGTAACAGGAAGGCCACATTAGAGTTCCCACGGTTCTGAAGTCTTTAAAAAACAACAACAGAAAATCCCCCTTTCCATTTGTCCACCCCTCGTGTGTTCTCAGTTGAATGTTTTTTTTTAAATTTATTTTTACTTTTTTCACATATAAGCTATCATCCCCCGGGAGGCAAATGTAAGCCGCAGAGCCGGAGGAGCTAGTGTAGGAGGAAGATCAGATAGCAAAACTTCATAACGCAAATACACATTTTCCCACGTCAGTGACTGTGGGGCGCATTTCATAAGCTGGCTGACCACACACCTGAAATACACCTTAAAAACTCATATCCCCGATTTGACCTGCCAGCTAAACCCACGAAAGCAGGAAACGGCAAGCTGAGTGCAGTTAACCAAAAGCTGATTTTGCCCGAGTGTGATTGTGTTTGGATATTGGTCCAGTGTGACAGCATTTCAGACTCAGCGAAAAGCTTAAAGGGCTCCAGATAGATCTGTAACATAGGTCAGAACCCCTCCACCCCCTTTCTTCCTCCTGCTCCACTCCTTGCTTCTTGTTCAGTCTTAATTGGCTGCCATCTGACCCAGTCGGCAGCTTTTTATTCAGGACAACTGGCGCTATGCTCATCCCAATATATCACTCATCTGTGGGTGAAATCTCCACAGATGGCTCTAGAGCCAATAGATCCAAATCAGTCAATACTGAAGTTTGGTTTTCATTGCCTGCAGTGTATTACCTGCACACTGCACCCACACCCACAGCTTAATGCCAGTAGAACAGTTAACTATTATAGCTTTTCTACTCATTTCTCTATTTCTGTCATTTCTTCTAGTGGCAATTCTTGGACACTGATAGCAGTATCTTAGCAACCAGACAGAGATTAAGAACGGGACACCGGGATAAAGATTCAATAAATGGACAAATGTTCAGATAAGAAGCATTGTCTGCTTCTACAAGCACGGCCATACATAAACACACCGCTGCCACCACAGACTTCCCAGGGTTGATTTCTGTAGGAAATTGTTTATCCAATTTCTTCCTCATTTTTAAAATGTATTAATTTAAGTAACTTACTTGTTCTATTGTTATAGAAGCTGGCACATGTCCAAGTGCTCCAACATTTACTGGAATCGAAGGAGGTCTTCCGTGGCATGAAGCTGTGAAACTCAAGTCTCTAGTGAACTTTTAATAATAGCTTGAAGCAAAGCCAGACATTAAAACAAAATCAGGAAAGGCCTGCAAGTAGTTGCAACTTACTTATTGCTGTTAATCTATCGCCATTTACTCTATTTTCTCTTTTAGGGATTCTATAAAATCTTATAGAATCCCACATGATATGTCATGTGTTTCTAGTTTTGCCAGAACACATTTCACATTTTGAGGCGACTGTTATATGCTGTACTCCTGTCGGTCCAGTAGAGGGCATGAAGGCATGCAAAGCGAATAACATTTAACAGGATTTAACAGCCACTTTAAGCAGTGTTTACATGCAAAGCAACACAAATCACCAGCTGAGGTTTTCACAGCAAGCCACCATACAAGCTCTATTTAATCACAGGTCTCTAATGAGTAAAGCTTAAACTTGTAGTCTGCCACTGCAGTTCAGGTTTCTGACTAATAGGCATTTGTAGTCTATGTTGTAAGCTCACACTCGCAAGTGATAAAATAATGCATTCATTCTGGTGGGAACTCTTTTTTTTATAGGCATTTTTGCAAAAGTTGACCATTCTTAGAGTATAATAATCTAGTGATTAAACTAATAGCATCATTTAGCGCAATTTTGTTGCACGTGTACAACGACAGTGAAGAGCTATTTTATTCTGTTGATGGAATTCTCTTTGACGTCCCTCATATCATTTCCACCAAAAGCAATATTTAACTAAAAATGTATTTATTTCTTATGAAGCGTTGCCAAACCGCTGATGTTCTCAAAATCTAATCACGGTTTCATTTCATCACTTGTTTGAGCCACAGCTTTCAGAGTTCTGCAGACCTGCTTAAGAAATGTCTCTAGAAGGTACAAAGACTCCTAATTTCAGTCCGATGAGTCACTTTCTCTACTTCTGCGAAATGAAGAAGGATTTGTGTGCGTGATTTCTGACGACACTCGTTGCTCTTGTAACCCTGCAGGTAATCCATCAGCACCGATGGTTATCAAACAACTAAGAGAGCAGTCTAAACATGTCAAGGCACAAATACTGTACACACTGTGGATGGGAGTTTGTTACAGTATTAGGCGGTGGGTTATGACCCAACATGCAGAATGAGGAAGCGTGAAGTTGCACAGACACATACGACTCACTTCAGATCCCGGTTCATTTGCTGTCCAGTCATGGGGACTTTAACAGACCGTCTAGCTATACTGGTTCTCCTTTTGTCCACAGCATCAAACGTCTGCGGTAAGATGGTTTAATTAATAATATTTTATTCAGCCTTAGGCTTTTTTTTTTTTCACCTGCCGATGTGTATTTTTGTCTCATGTCTCTGAAAGTTCCGCGAAGCATAAAGTCGATACACGTGCGTGTGATCACAGTTATTTAATAGCCTACAATTTTCTGAAAAGGAAAAATAAAACCGCAGCTGAATATCTTAACTAGATAGGCGCTGCTGTAGGATCTGTAATTGCGCTGCTTCCTCGTAGCTTTCGCCACCTCTCCTTATAAGGGAGTGAAAATAGTCGGGTGTGTGTCCCATTGGAAGGTGACCTGCTCTGGCTTCTCTGTACTCCACATTATAACGCTCATTATTTCAACTTAACTAATATTTTTTTCTTTTCTTTTCTTTTCTTTTCACTTGTCATCAGTTCAACTTAAATACCTTAGCACTCACACTAACTTTTGATTTCACTGATGATCATTTTTACTTGTTACAAAACAAAGCCAATCAATGAATGAACTTAAGTTTTGTGAATGAAAAGCAACATACAATCAGGTGAGTGTAGTAAGCAAGTGCATTTACATGAGATGATCTTTGACTATGCCTGACTATAATTACTTATTGGCACTTATTTATGAACTGAATGAACTTAGGTCATGTTTTTATATAATGCTTATTCTCTCAGATCATTTACTTTAGCTCACATTTAACAAACTTGTCACTGCTGACCGTGTTTCAGTGTTAATCTACAATCAGCCACACCCAAAGGCCTCACAAGAGAATGCACTGAAAAGGGAGTGGACTTCATTATTCTTCTAACTTTTTACACATTCAACTCAATTTGAAGAATTTAATTATATCCTCTTAGACTCTATCAAACACTTAGAATCTTATAGTATCTGAGAAGAGCTAAGTAGCATCTTAGTGCTACTTCGTGTAAAACCAGTCAACAATGTATACCAACTGGTTGGAAAGTTAGAAAGACACTATACTCTATAGTATTGCATGTATTTTTACATTTTTCTGGGTGTCATTTTCACAGATTCCAATATATGCACATCACGAGGGGTCACAACATGTCAACAGTGTCTGGCTGTTCACCCGAGCTGTGCATGGTGTTCTCAGGAGGTAAAAACACACACATAGACACGGTTTCTACTCACTCCTCCCCCTCACTCCTCAGTGAAGCAAGTTAGAACTGAAATCTCATTCCCCACCAGCTTGCTTCATTCCATCACCCTCTAAAGCTTTTTCATGGTACATAGTCAACACAGATATACACCCTAGGCTCTCAAGCATAATTAAGAGAAAATTGTCCTGCTGCGTCCAAATAGCTAGGACAGGCACCTCCACAGATATTGGTTATTTGTTTGGCAATTTTCTTGTTGTTGTTTTTTGTTTTTGTTGTTGAGGGGGGGGGTTAACATCCAGATGCCTAAAGGGATTCATCATAATGTCTGGAGACTGGGGTTCTTTTGTTTGTTAAGAAAATGTATAAACCACTACACTATGGAGCCACTTACTGTTGTATTATATACATTAAAGTAACTAATGAATGCAAAAGGCCCAACAGAATGGCTGTGATTGTTTCAGGAGTTTGGGAAAGGGGCATCTGGCAAATCTCGCTGTGACCTAAAAGAGAATCTACTGAAAGAAGGATGCAGCGCAGCGTCACTGGAGTTTCCCTCCAGCACCCTCACTATTCAGCAGGATGTGCCGCTTAGTGACAAGGCATCAGGAACAGCTAAAGATGTTACTCAGATCAAGCCTCAAAAACTCCAGATGACTCTAAGACTGGGTATGTTAACACCCAACCAGATATCATCTGTATAAAGATCAGAAGATACATGCAACAGCACCATTATGCAGCCGGCCATAAAGAGTCATTATTATTGTTCTACATGTAGAAATAGCATGACGGATGTAAACTGATATTAATATTACATCTTTTTCTCCTGGTAGTAGACACCTTTTGAGTTAATTGTGCTGTGTAGTTAATCAGTTTTATCCTCTGTCCCTTGTCCAACCCTGCGGTCCTCTTCTTGTTCCTCTCAGGTGATGCCAAACGTTTCACTGTGTCTGTGAAACAGGTGGAGGATTATCCCGTGGACCTCTACTATCTGATGGATCTCTCATATTCAATGAACGATGACTTGGCTCGCCTCGTCACCTTGGGCAATGATCTTGCTGCAGCCATGGGCAAAAAAACAAGCAACCTGCATATGGGGTTTGGGGCCTTTGTGGACAAGACTATGTCCCCATACATGTACACTTTTCCTTCACAGGCAATCAGTAATCCGTGCTATGGGTAGGTATGATGCAGGCTGTTGTTAGGTTTAAAGTAGATAAGGAGCTCTGGTGGAGATTTTTCTACCAGATGTGTTTAGCAACTTGAAATTGATTTTCCTTTTTCACTGATTCACTTTCCCACTATCTCACGCTTAATATAAACAGGATTGGTGTACAATGCCAGGCTCAGTTCAGTTTCAAGAATGTGCTGTCACTGACAGAGAAGGTATCTCGTTTCACTGAGGAGGTGAGGAAACAGCAGATATCCAGAAACAGGGATGCTCCAGAGGGTGGATTTGATGCTGTCATGCAGGCGGTGGTGTGCAAGGTATAAATAGCATAAATATGTCAACTACAGATACACGTCCTCAGAGATTTTGCAACACAGTATGACCCTATGGAAAAGAAAAATAATGTTTTCTTTTCCTACAGTAGCTGATGTTATATACACATACGTCTCTAAACATATACTTTTCTATTATCAGCTCCTTTTGAATTTTTTTAACACATATTGGTAGTTTTTTCAACTTAATTATACATTTGCTGTATGCTTTATCTTTTTTTTATGGTATATTTAACTTTTTATATTATATTTTATATTATATTTGCGTATCCATCATAATTAGGATAAGATTGGCTGGCGTCCGGATGCGTCACATCTTCTGGTGTTTACCACTGATGCCAAAACTCATATTGCTCTGGATGCGCGCATAGCTGGTGTTGTCCAACCGAATGATGGAGAGTGTCACCTTGATAGTGACAATCTTTACAACAAATCTACAGTGCTGGTAAAGAGAGACAGTTAAATGCATAATTTTAAATGTTTTTGGACAAAGTGCTGCTTTTCCAAACTATGTTCTTCTGGTGTCTTCCAGGACTATCCCTCTTTGGGGCTCTTAACGGAAAAAATGACCGCAAACAACATAAATTTAGTTTTTGCTGTGACCAACGAAGTGATACCAATTTACGATGTAAGGAAAATGGACTGCTTGTGTCACGTGATAAATTTACTATTGTAAAAAACTTTCACTATCTTACCACCATGTCTCTATTGCCAGGAATACAGTAAGCTTATTCCAGGCACAACCGTGGGAACTCTGTCTGGTGATTCTGGGAATGTTATTCAGCTTATTGAGCAGGCATATGCGGTAAGGAGTTTTTGAGGTTGGAAAGACAAGTAGAATTTGCAAAATAATGTTGTCTATTTGATCTGTAAAGGTACACTAGAACCAATATGTGATTTATACCTTTAATCTGAGCAGAAAATTCGGTCTAAAGTGGAGCTGGAGCTGTTGAATGTCCCAGAGGAGTTAAATCTTTCTTTCAACGCCACTTGTCTAAATGGAGAGGTCATCCCCGGAATTAAGTCCTGTACTGGCCTCAAGATTGGAGACACAGTAAGTAACGGTTCAGGAATCTTCAGTATGCATCCAGTATTTCTACACAGACTATCAAAGAGGCATTTCTTCCTCTTCAGGTGTCATTCAGTGTTGAGGCTCAGTTGCGGAGCTGTCCTAAGGAGAAGAGTCGCACCTTTACCATCAAACCTCTTGGCTTCAAAGATGCCCTTGAGGTTACGGTGGATTTTGCCTGTGGTTGTGAGTGTGAGGCAAAGGCACAAGCCAACAGCCCCCTCTGTAGCAACGGCAACGGGACCTTCAGGTGTGGTGTTTGTCAGTGTCACCCAGGTCGGCTGGGCCCGCATTGCGAGTGCTCACTTGAAGACTACAGTCCATCTGATAATGCCAACTGCATCCGGGAACCAGAGGGCCCAATCTGCAGTGGGAGAGGCGACTGTCTGTGTGGACAGTGCTCGTGTCATACAAGAGAGTTTGGTCAGGTGTGGGGAAAGTACTGTCAATGCGATGACTTCAATTGTCTGCGCTTTAAAGGAGCTCTGTGTTCTGGTGAGTAAATTGTTGTTGTTGTTGTTTTTTTATCGTCAAATCTTAAACCATCAGTTTAACATTTTGCAATAGCACAAAACCTGATGCACAAACTGAATATCAGTCTTCACTGACAGAACAAATTTCCTCCTGAGCAAAATCAAGACACATTGCTTCATCAAGGTGCAAAAAGCTTTTAGCTTCACATAAGAACCAAGAGGAACACACACGTGCTACACCCAATATATTTAGGTCAGACAACCACATACAGCACAAAAAAACAATTTTTTGTCATACACATGGCCTTTCACGGCCACATCCAGGTCATCGTGACACTCAATCCGTAGTCGATCAAAGTAAACCTGCAGTGGTATGTGCAAGTATATTATTCTAAAATCATGACATTTAAAAAGTCTGTAGTAAGGATCTAGAGAAATTCTAGAGACTTTGCAAAAATGTCCAGGTTATTAAAACATCAAGCATATTTTCTTAATTTTGCGGTTATGTTTCCATGCTGATTTGGGGATTTACACAAAATCCCCCTTCACTCAGTCAGCTTTTGAAAATATCAAATCACGGGCATTGAACTACCTGCAGGGCACTAAAGATACACAAGATAATATTATATCATATTAAAAGCTGTTTTCTTCACTAAGAGCAGGAAAAATGACGTTTCTCTTCCCTTTTCTTTCCTTGCTCTGAGGCTTTGTTGTATGCTTTCTTCCTTTCGCTCTTTGTATATAAACATATCTCAGTTGGTTTACATAGTTTTCCTATTACATAGGTAGATAAGCCAAAAAACTAGGCTACTTAAAGTTCCTGTGCCATCATTAAGACAGTCTTTTCTTGCTTATAACAGACATGTAAATTAGTACAAAATTATTAAACATAAGCAATCATACTTATCAAATGACCAACGCTTTGTCAGACCTGCAAATATTATGTCTGTGCTCTGTAGAAGGCCAGTCAGAGAACACACCCATTTACTGCTATGTTTTTGTGATATGCAATTGCTATCTCTATCATTCCCAAATGCAAGTTGGTGCAACTCACTACAGAGTTACTCAATTACAATAATAAAACTTTAGTAAGCTTTGTCCTTGAGTAATTTATTGTTGCAGCATTTTGGCTCTATGATTGGTAAGAAGGAGTATGACTAATAGTAGAACAGGAAACTGCTCTTTAAAAGAAATAAGGAAACTTTTCCTATTAGGGTTAGTACTCGTTCTGTGTTTACTCAAACTTTGGAGTAAACATGTCAAGTACACGGACTTGTGTTACTGAGGTACCTCTTCTTTCTACGGTAATGAGGACGCGAATACCATGAATCACGTACTTACAAGCAAAGTTCATGGAGCTATAAGAAAGTGCATTCAGACACAATAAGTTAGCCTGAAAGATCCTGTCAGCTTTCATTACAGGACGTGTAAGAAAAATCCATTTTAGAGATGTTAGTCAGTCACCCACATTTTTTAAAGTATATTATTGAAATTTGAGACAGTTAGTAGTCCACTGTAATTTTCAGTAAAGTGCAGAAATATGACATGAAAGCCCCAAATTAGGCATGCATCCTCTGGAATCAAGTTTTACCTTAAATAAACTTACATTGCCAAGCTGAAATCCAAATGTGACATACTTGTGTCAACAAGGCAAATGCTCACACAGGTTCTTTCTTAAGGGAGATTAACTTTTGCAGACACAAAGCCAGTACTGGTGTAAGTCAGTCTATAGAGCATTAGTGCTAAACCGCAGTGTGCAGAAGTGGTATTTAAAGCATGAGTGTCCCTTGGCTGCATCTTAGTTGAAGCTACCACGACACAGGGCATAAAAAAAGTTAAATCTCTGTGACGTTCCCTGTGGGTGTGCAGATCTCCTACTGATATGAAGCTGTTTCAGGGCTCAAGAACAGGAGCCAGCAAGCACAGCCCCAGGGAGCACAAATAGGAGGGAGGAGACTACAGCAAAGTTTGCATTCCTCTGCTGATTTTTGTTTTTTTACCTTTCCTCATCAGTACACTTCACTTGATTCTGTTTCCGCTTCTTCTCCAACAATGTAAGGTTATGTTTTAGTACTCTGTCTTTGTCCCTGTCCTTGTCCTGTTATCGTGGCCCCACTATTAACCTGTGCTCTGGGATTTGTTTAATTGACTGAATTATTGTGCTTGCTCACAAAGAAATGAGCATGATGTAAAACTAAAAACCCCTTTTCATGTTTGTGAATCATCTTTCAGTTAATGAAAGCAGCACAAATACTGACTCCTATTAAGTGTTGTGTAGAGAAAAACAAAAACTAACTTGTGACTCAAAGCATTTTTCTTGTTTCCAAAGCCTTTATACATATCTCAGCTCTTATGTTGTTGACAGAGTTACTGAGAAAGATTACACAACAACTCCACCGCCGGGCTTTATATGTGAAATTGTTAACCATTAACACGGACGGCCCTGCTTAAAACGCATTTTAAAAAGAAAAGCCTCAGCTGACAGGGTGAACACGGTGGAATTGTTTGTCGAAGCTTTGTTGATTTGTTTTGAGCTCTGGAATTAGTTACCCTTACACCTTCTGTGATCTTTCAGCACTAGTCACTCCCCCTGTCTGATCCAGATGGACTGTGACTCACTCGCTTGGCTCATAATCATCCAATGCCAGTTTAGTTTCCTACCCTGTTGTCGCTGGAGCTCTGCAATAATATCCAAGGTGGTGTAATGTGCTGATGTGGGGTGTTGCACAGTAATGCAGGAAGAAAAGCTCACCAACCAATCTTCTCAGGAAATGGATGACAGCTTCCTAAAATGACTGGATGTTTCCATGCTTTCTGTGCTTCACGACATCTGAGGATGTTTGTGTCACTCTGTGTGCCTGCTTGGCCGATGGGATCAGGAATCATTAAACTGTACTTTCACAATAGAACATTTTCTGCCCTTCTCACAGTGGGGATGATTAAGGGAAATGCATGACGCCCATTGCTGAGTAATTCAGATGCAAAAACAGCTACCAAGTTATTGCTTAACACAGCAGCATTTTCAAGGGAAGATTCAAATGATGTGGGAAGAAATCTGAAACAGATGATTGTTTTCAAACGCTGACTAGTCTTTTTTTATTATTTAAACAAAACAGTTCAAGCAAAGGTCATGACAAAGGAGGCAAAGTTATCATTTTTTACAATGAATGACAATGAAGACCTAAATATAGACCTAAAACAATTAAGGAATAAAACCACATCACTTAAAACATAGTACATACACTCTTTACTTCTGGGGCCCCCCATGTGCGGCAGCCTGTTACAGCAGCTCTGCTCATTTCTGAGCTTCTTTCTTATTTCATCTTTATTTTCTCGTAATTTTTAACTGACGTTTTAGCAATTGGATTCTGCATGTACTACTGTTTCATGCTAGTTCTGGTCATTTTTCTAACAAATTTCCCACGAGTGGGTCTAATAAAGGTTTATCTCTCTTTCAAACACTCACTCTCTAATTCCACTTCCTTCAAAGAAGTGACCTTGCATTCATTTCATGAAGAATAACACTCATCCTATCTAAGCACACTAATTAGGTAAGTATACACACAGACAAATGTGCACACAGATTCATTTATATTTATGCAAGTAGTATTTTGTAGGTTTGTGTCCCTCTTGTAGTTGTGCACTTAAACTGTATATTTTTGATTTCAAGTATTACAGAATAAATTTGAGCACTTTTATAGTCTTACCAAAAACTCACTTTATACCACAAATGACACTGTCTTTTTACAGAAACGTGCACGCCTTACAGTCACACCTTGACCTAAATGAACCTACCCAGGTCTAGCCAGTCAGGCTGAAACCTATATTTAATCCCAGGATCTTTTTGCTGTGCCTCTACCATGTTAGACCCTGCATCACAATGCTGCCACAAAGAATTAGCTTTTCATTCTTTTTAATTCTTTCAGGTCACGGGAAATGTGATTGTGGGGTGTGCAAGTGTGACGCAGGATGGAAAGGAGAAAACTGCAACTGCACCACGCGCACAGACACCTGCATGTCCAGCAGTGGTTTCCTGTGCAGCAGCCGGGGTATCTGTGATTGTGGAGTTTGCCTTTGCACTCAGCCTGGTGCCTACGGAGCCACCTGTGAGAAATGCCCCACCTGCCCTGATGCCTGCACGCTAAAAAAGTGAGTTAATCAGAGATGAAAAAACAACAGAAAAATCATATGAGAACTTGTAATTTTCAACCAAATGTAGACACATTTTCCTTGGACAAATTGATTTACCCTAAAAACAATTTCACTGGATTAGTGAGATATCTTGTTTAATTTTAGGGTAAGTGATTGATCAACTTATTGAACAATTATCAAATCATCCCTATGTGTAGACAGCATACTTGGCTTCTCAGGGCCCTACCTGTTGTTGGCAAAATAATGTTCTGCAAATAACTCACGTTTGCTTACGTTTTCCACATTCCATAACACAAACTACTCCTACATATTTTTTAGTGCAGACGCTATCATGTATAAGAGATGTAATGTGTGATGTCCGCTGAATGCATACGAAGTGAACCACTTACTGTTTTTGCAGGGAGTGTGTCGATTGTCTGCACTTCAAGAGAGGACAGTACATCAAAGACAACAGTTGTAATAGAATGTGCACCGATGAAATTGAAGTAGTGGAAAACCTGGGTGAGAACTCCACCATTTCTAGTCTCTTTATTGCTGCTATCCTGGCCTGTTGTGGTAATGTTGTATTTCTGCTTCAGATCATATGAGCATAATAAAATTAAAAGTATTTGGAGGCCTCATGAAAACATTGTGGTCAAAGAGTATTGTGGACTGCTCGATACTTTAGTCTCATAAACATACCTTAAAATAATGTATTACCTTGTTCTTCATCTTCACACGATCTCGTCCCACACAAGCGGAAAAACGCAATGGAGTAAACTGCTCGTACAAAGATGAGAACGACTGCGTGCAGCACTTCCAGTATTATGTAGATGTTGCCGGCAAATCCATTCTGAGCGTCGTGAAAGAACCAGGTACTGTGAAAGTTTGTGTGCATTTATGGGATTCTTAAACTGCCAGAGAACTGAGCGTTATAATTTAGGCACATTATTAGGGGAGAATAGTGTGTGCTTGAGTTCCATTTCAGTCTGTTTTTCTGGACAGCCATAGCAACAGGGGAACAGTGTGTGCATCTTGTAATGTGTTATTATCTAAAGAACACATGATCAGCCAGTTACCCACATCCACACTCTCCCACACCACAGAAACTCAGACACATTGCATTGATGCTTCAAATAATTGTGAAATGTCTCTCACCAGATTGCATTGATTGCTTAACTTCTGATTGCACTACATTTCTTAGCAAACATGGTGCCAAAAACTGTGAATTAGCTCAGTTTCTCCCTCTCTCATGTCTGTCAGAGTGCCAGCCTGGTGCTGACATCTTGGTGGTGCTGATGTCAGTGGCTGGAGCCATTCTGCTACTGGGCCTTGTTGGCCTGCTCATATGGAAGCTGCTGGTCACAATCAAAGATCGCAGAGAGTTTGCCAAGTTTGAGGAGGAGAGAGCCAAAGCCAAATGGGATACGGTGAGAAATAACTCCATTGAAACACCAGAGTACAACAAAAGCAATATCGTTTTGCTTTCTATAACCTCTAGTGCTTTTAACAAATCTTTTTTTTTCAATTTTAAGACCCAAACATGAATATGTATAGGGTCTTTTTTCTTTTTCTTTATTCTTTTGAATTTTAAATTGTTTCCATGATATTCATTTTTTACTTGCTTTTATTATTGTTCAGCACTTACTTTGTTTGTAACTTTGTTTTGAAAAGTGATTTTCTAAATACAAGTAAAGTAATGCCAATACACTGTAATAACAGAATATATCTGCCCTCTAGTCTAGCCTGCATATGGCAATGTTACATATCACCATGGAGCTGAAGTAAACACCACTGTTTTATTTTCATAGGCTAACAATCCTTTGTACAAAGGAGCCACCTCCACCTTTACCAATGTAACATATCGGGGAAACTAACGACTAATGGCCAAGAGGAAAATCTCAGGGGTCAACGACAAAGAGGGAATGTAGCAGCACAGAAATGGATTGCAAATGAACATACTGTACACTGTCATGTGACCAGCTACTGTAGCTGAAAAAGCAGTTAATGTGGTCAAGAACTTGATGTAATGATTGTACATAATATAAAAGGAAAAAACAAAACAAAATGTTTTGTTATAAAGAACAGATGGCTGTGTTCTTAGTCATTCTGTTTCTACACTGTTTCACTTCTGGTGTATTCTAAAATACTAAATGTGCATTTAAGAAAAGGAGATTGGTTGTTACTGTGGTTTTTCATTTTTGTGGTATTGTGTCCACCACTGCAATATTTTTTAAGATGAATATTTCTGTACACCCATTACCACTTCTCCTTTTTCCTAATAGTCAGTTATAACAGTAGCAGCAACGAAACTGCAAGGATGCAGCTACTGCAGATCTAGTTTATAGTGACGTCTGGGATGTACGCTGTATTTAAACCTCCTAGGACCTGACGTCCACATATGTGGACATCACATTTTGGGTTTTCTAGACCAAAATACTAAATTTTGCTCTACAAGGTCCTGATATCCACTTACGAGGACATTATAGTTCCACTGTTCTATCAAAATTTAAAGTGAATGTCCTCATATGTGGATCTCATTTTTCCCAGAAACAAAAATCAGGTAAAAAATAAAATCACATAATTCTTTGTTTTTACATTCATCAGGTCCCAATCAGCCCAAATAGCAAAGAGCAATTAAAAATGCATGCTATGAAAAAGTTTGTGTCTTAGAAGGTTAAATGCAAAAAAGAAATTGCCACTTCAATAATCTTATAGCATAATTCTATAAAGATTTTCTTCTATTTTGGTGCTTTTGGGGATTTTTTATATATATTTTTTTCTTTTGTAAAATATATAACTTATTCTGTGCTCTGTTGTACCTTTGCTTTTGTAAATGTAATTCTGATTTGATTCAGTTCTCTACTGACCACCACTGTGCCACACTTTTTTAGCCTCTCTGAAATGTGACGTACATTTTGGTTTTACATTCGTGGTTCTCTCAGGATGTTTGCATTTTTTCACATCTTCTAAAGTTGTTAGCGGTTAAGTTGAAGACACAAATATTCAAGCAACTTTTGTGTGTCACTTGTGTGTTCCTTTGAAAAATGTACATATATTTTTTGCTTATTAAGATCTGACTTAAAACAGAAAATTGAAATTGCAATAAACATTCACTCATACACTCTTCAGCAAGGAGCTAATTGTTTTTGTTTGTTTTCTCCCAACTCTATTCGTACGAAGAAAAATAATAAAATGATTTTGTTATGGAGGCATTGCAAGAAAATCAAATCCCTGCACAAAGAAATAGAAAATAAGCCTATAGTCACTTGATTTTATGCAATACTTTAATAATGAATTAGCTATGATCATGCACACAGTTTCACTGTGATGTGTGTTTTGGAAACTATATTCTGCAACAACTTATCTGCTATCAAGTCAGTCAACATTTCCTGTTTTGAAGCACACAGGATATTCTTTCACATATCTACAGTATGCAGTTCATGCAATATGATATACTTCTCTTCTATCTACATATTGCTGTCATCACTACAAGTATCCAAATTGTTACCCAGTACTGCTTTCAACTGCTTTGCATTCAGTATTTCAATATCCTGGCTTTGTTATGTCCCCAGGCTAGTCCAGGGGTTAGGGACTAACATAAAGTTAAAACAATGAAGGAGTCGTCAAAATGGTATTATTAAAAAAACAAACAAACAAAGGTTTATGGTCTGCTAGTGTTAAAGTTCTGGTTCACACTGAGGGTACAAGGGCAACATGACAAACAAAACATCCCTGATACGAAAATAAAAGAAACTTACCTAACTCCAAAGGAAACAAAATATACAACCTATAACCATAACAGGATCACAAAACAAAAGGCAGCTCTCCCCTACAAGCAGTCTGAACATGGAAACACAAAATGCACATACACGTCAAAAGGTAAGCCTGACAAATATGTCAACCACTACATTACAAAATTACAACCCTTACATAAACAATATATTGTTTGAATTTACTGTGTTTTCATATATTAGGAAAACGGGTTAGATACTTTATCCCACTTGTAATTCAATTGTTCACAGCCACATGCAGGTGCAGGTTTATATCTTAACTTCTGGCTTATTTCAAAATTGGTAAACTTTACAATTGGCCTAACATTATATGCAGTTTTAGCTGTTACAAAATGTTGAATGTTTATTATTTGCTTCTATTGTATTATATTTACCTGAATGTAGGATTAGTGAAGCTGTGATGTCACACAGGCGGTAGGATTAATAGTGATCCCCGTATCAACACAGCTAGGCGTGAGTAAAATTTGCTCTACAAACTAGGAGAATAAAACGCTGTGAAGTAACACCCTGCTGTCTTGCAGAAAATGATTGATGAAAATGAGTTAAAAATGATTCAGTGTTTGCCACAGTAATTACATGCTAATCAAAAGTAACAAGAAATGATTGCATTTGAATTTCAGTACTTGTGTTACATGTTGCTTTCAGAAATAGTGGAATTATGGTACTGTACAAAACTCTTGAGCCACCCCTCATTTCTTTAGATTTTGCTTCCAAGGATCCAGGTTAATTTTTTAAAGCAGTCTTGAGCAATAGTTCTACAAGCCTTCTAAAAGTGTTTCAAAAACTTTCTCAGTTTCTTCTTCAGTCCAATCGTTGTACCTGACCATTTCCATTTCTTTTATGAATCATTAAGAATAGAAACTCACTCAGGGGATTCAAGATTAGGTTTATTTTGTCACACACAATTATGCAAGTGCAATGAGAAAACCAAATCCCTACACAAAGGGATATTAAAGTCTGACTGTGCATAAATAAGAGGAAAACACAAATAGAGACTGGAAAACAATAAATGTTTTGGTTTGGGGTTTTTTTTTTTATAACTAGTAGGGCAACTATAGTCGAGTGTAGATGAATAGATGTGTAGAGGGTAGGTAGGTAGTGGTCGAGGTGGGCTAAAGTCACCGTCTCATTTAGCAGCCTAATGGCCAGAGGGTAAAAGCTCATTCTCATTCTTAGCCAGCACATGGTACTGTATCACTAATGGAAGCATATGAAATAGTCTTTTGCTGGGGTGGCGGGAATCTCTGGTTCTTTGTGAAATTTCACATTTATTATTTGCTTAGGTTGTATGGATTACCATCCTAAGGGCAAAATGGTGCTATCGGGTGCAGCTCCCCATCCGGGTGGTCATGCCCGCATTCAAACTGATCTCCATGCTGCAAGTGTTTCTGAGCACTCAGGAGTCTGTAATTGTCTGAGGTAATAGAGGGATTGATGGGCTATCTTTACCAGGGTGTTAATGTGCTAGGACCATGACAGGGCCTGAGAAATGTAAACACCGAGTTTCTGAAGTTATCCACCCTTTCTACATGGGCACATTTTATGCTTAGAGGGTGAAAGCTTTTCTGCTGTTTCCTAGTGTTGTCCACTACTGGCTCCTTGGTCTTACAGACATTCAGCTCAAGGTTATTCCCTTTATACCAGCTCACTAGGTGGTTGAGCTCATACTGGTAGACAGACTCATCATTATTTGAGATCAAGCCTACTATCGCTGTGTTGTCAGTGTGTTTGACTATGATGTTGGAACCTGAGGTGATCACACAGTCACAGTTGTACGGGTAGTAATTGAGCACCCACCTACATGAACATTGTTTTAACTTGATCAAGCAAGAGTGTTTAATTAGTGTCCCTTGCTTTTGAAGGATAGGTAAGTATTGTAGTTTAACACATAAGGGTCACTGCAGTGTCTAGCCTTGTTTCTACTATCAGATATATGAGTGTGTTATCAAAAATGTTTCTTTATTATTCTGTTTCCTTGCACCATTAGTGTATTGAATTGTTTGAATGGACCTTTTATTCTGGGATGAAAACGTAGCTCAGTTTCTGATAATATGACACCCCCTGTTGGTTATTTGTTAGATTTGTGATAAATTGTGTGCAGCAACATGAGTGACATTTCTTTTAGCTCTGGAAATCTGCCTATAATCTATACTAAGACCAAGTCCTTTGCACTACCTCCAAGAACTTTGTTCTCCAGTGATCCTTTTCTATTGTGTGCCTTTCTCTTGTTTTGTATACATTTCTCTTGGTTGTATATATGTCTCCTTTTTTTTTTTTTTTTATTCCTGCTGTCTTACTATTTATATTTTCCACAGTTGGCATGAAGCACCCATAATTTAACATATATAATTACAATAAAGGGCTGTTGTATTCTGTTCTTTTCAATTCGATTCGATTCTAAATGGATGTAAGAAAGTGTTCACACTTAAGGCACAAAGTAGTAGGCTGATTCTGAGATGAGATAGGTAAAGGCTAAACTGGCTAGCAAGGTAACTTCAGTACAAATCTCAACAACAAAGATGAAGATGTCTTTGACATATAGTGAAAAATGCCATGTTTTCCCATTGCCTTGATAATATTAGTCTTTTAGAACCAGTTTAGTTGAAAATCAAACTTCATAATGGGTGATGCTAAGGTAAGACTTTTATGTGAAGGCTGTCTGGTGCTTTTTTTAAGAGATGCAAACAAATGGAACCTTCCTTCTTTTCAGTGAGCCACAAAGGCCCGTCCTAAAGCATAATGTGCTTTATTCCTCTTTTTGAATCTAACTGGAATTATGATTTACAAAAAGAACATCATGTTATTACGTTCTCATCATTTTTGCAACCAAAGGTGTTGTCTCCTGCTTAGATAACAGGTTTAAGGCACTTCTATAATGGCGGCACTTTTCAGACTCGGATGTAACATCCTTTTCATTATAGCAGTCTATAAGTAGTTCTATTCAGAGCAGTTGAAAGTCAGAATGAACAGATGAGTGGGCATGATGCAGCTGAGCTTCAAGAAGTATTCTGCTGTATATAACTACTCAGCAGTTTAAAACTTCAGCTTTTGGCTCACGCAGATTTCTTTAAAATGCATTTTGTTCACTTGCTAATGTAAAACTTTGGGCATGTGTAACTTTTGAACATTTGAACATTATATATATATAAAAGAAAAAAACCATTTTAAACGAATATTCCTATATGGGCCCATTAAAACAATGCCATATAAAAGAATGACATACTACTGGTTTATTGGAATTTTTGATTTACATAAGAGTTGTTTAATGTAGATTATCTCAGGGCAAAAGGTGCCATACCTCACAGAACGCCCACAGTATGTGAGGACACAGGGCTGTTTCTCTGATACGCTGGTCTGCAGTACAGGGGCCCCACAGGGAACAGTGCTGGCACCGTTCCTCTTCACCCTCTACACTGCAGACCTATCCATCAACTCCCCACGCTGCCACCTACAGAAGTTCTCTGACGACTCTGCCATAGTCGGCCTCATCACAGGTGAGGACGACTCAGAGTACAGACAGTGGACTCTGGACTTTGTGGACTGGTGCCAGTAGAACCACCTGCTGATCAACACTGGGAGAACCAAGGAGTTGGTGGTGGACTTCCGGAGACGCAGACCCACCACATTGACACCGGTGAACATCCAGGGAGTGGACATTGAGATAGTGGACTCGTATAGGTACCTGGGTGTTCACCTGAATAATAAACTGGACTGGAGCCACAACACTGATGCTCTGTACAGGAAGGGTCAGAGCAGACTCTACCTGCTGAGGCGGCTGAGGTCATTTGGAGTCCAGGGAGCGCTTCTAAAGACCTTCTATGACTCTGTGGTGGCATCCGTCATTTTTTACAGTGTGGTATGTTGGAGCAGCAGTTTATTGACAGCTGAGAGGAAGAGGCTGGATAAACTCATTAGGAAGGCCAGCTCTGTTCTGGGATGCACCCTGGACTCAGTGCAGGTGGTGGGAGACAGAAGGACTCTGGCCAAAATAACATCTCTGATGGACAGAGTCTCCCACCCCATGCATGTAAATGTTGCTGAACTGCAGAGCTCCTTCAGTGGCAGACTGCTGCATCCTAGATGCATGAAGGAGCGTTTCCGCAGGTCCTTCCTCCCTGCAGCTGTCAGGCTGTGCAATCAGAACTGCTCCCAACAAACATAGATGTCTACATCAGTGCTGCAACAACTTCTACTGTTATAACTGCACATTACTTTTTCTCAGCTTATATATACACTCACTTATTGTAAGTTACATGTCTACTTTTTAATGCACAGGTACAATACACAATCTGCACTTTTCTAATTATTCTAAATATTCTTAACTATTTAAACATCTTTCAGTATCCTGCTCTGTTTGCACACTATCTGTACGCTAATTTTAACAACTGTACTGTACTCTGCTCTGGTAACTATTGTCCATGATGTAAAAATGTAAAAATTCTGTTTTCTGTTCTGTGTCCTGTTCTTTTTTGTGTATGTGTGTGTGTGTGTTTTTTGCTGCTGATACAACCAAATTTCCCCTTGTGGGACAATTAAATGATTATTCTATTCTATTCTATTCTCTTCATCTCACTGTGCAATACCTTTTGTGCAATACTTTTGTAAATAGTCAACAGTGCAATAGACTCCATACTTGAAATGTGCAATTCACTTGTATTTTTATTTTTTATTCCTATTTATTCTATTTATCCCCTTCGTATATTTTATTTATATTGTCTCTGTATTTATATATATATATGTGTGTGTGTGTGTGTGTGTGTGTGTGTATATATATCTATATATATATAGATATATATATAATATTCTGTAACTCTGTAACTTCTGTCGGTGCTGTGCTTTTTTGGAAATCGAATTTCCCAGAGGAACCCACCCGAGGGATTAATAAAGTTCTATCTTATCTTATCTTATCTCTTATCTAAATATCCGTCATCAAATGAATCTAATCTAAAATCTGAATCTAAAATTTTCCTACACGATCAGACAAGAGTATTTTTAAAGACGGGTTTTAGTAAGTAAGTAAGTTAGTTAGTAAGTAAGTTTTTCTAAATTAACCTCCCGAAAATCTTCCTAACATATGTTTCCCTCTAGTGTATGAACACCTGTAAGTGCTACCAGAAAAATAACAAAGTGAAACGTGAAAAAATAGTGTAAAGAATTAAAACTAGCCTCTTTTCTTTTTTAAAAATACACCGTAAATCTCCCGATAGTTTTACTATCCGGGCTTGAAATATGTATCATTATTTTATTTTATTTTATTTGTTAAATACAGCTGTTAGGGCTTTTCACATTAGTTGTAATATTTCCTCTCGCCTTTGAATGCATCATAATTAAACGTCCGCCCCTTCTTCTGCACGTCAGTTCCAACATGGCGGCGCCCCACGCTGTGGACGGGCTGGAGGGAGGCAGCGGCGAAACCGGGTTGACGCTGTCGGATTCATCTACCTGTGATGTGAAGAGACCTCAGTTCGGGACACGTTTCCTTACAGACCCACGACAGGTCTTCCAGCATAACGCATGGTCGGTATCTTTTATAAGAACTCCCCCCAATGGAGCAGACATATGTTCCTGTGCATCTCTGTCAAGGCTGCTCACTCGGACACTGTTATGACTTGCCATAGATTGTGTGTAGTTCTGCGAGCCGTTATTTTTTAACATTGACATTAATTTAATGTTAACATAACATTATGTAAACACTTAAAATAACATTAACTGAATATGGATTTCTTCTACAATGTAATCACGGGACATGGGTTGAACTGGTTGCTGAATAACATTCATAAAATTATTGCCAAGTATTTCTCTGCACCTGATTGGTCAGCCTTTCATATCTAAATACGGAGTTATTTAAAACATCTTTAACATGTAGCAAAGATTTGTGTAAAAATGTTCAGGCTACATGTCAAAGTACTTTGCAGATTTTATTACACCTGCTTACAACCCATCACCAATCTGAGTGAAAGTGTCATATCTTTAAGTATTTCAGGACTGAGAGTGTTTTTGTGTGCCACGTTGCTTTGGGATAATTGGGGTTTCTCACCATCAGGGACAATGTGGAGTGGACCGATGAACAAGAAGCAACCGCTAAGAAGAAAGTCTTAGAAAACAGTCAGCCGCTACCTCCAGAGAAACAAGGTTGCATCATTGCAGTTATACACATAAACCGCACAGTGTGACTGACAGTAAAGACCAGTAAGAGATGTATAGCTTATTAATCAGGAGGACAGCCATCCCCAATGTTGCATCCACTTTCCTTTCATTTTTTGTTTCTTGTGAAAGCGACCAGATCTCTGTTGCTGCTGTTAGCACAAAAAGATTGTAGCTGACATTAATTTGTAACCACTTTTTCCACCTTCAGCTTAACTTTACAGGTTATGAGATATTATAGTTTGTTTTTGTTTTTTTATTTTGTTTTTAAATAGACTTGCAAGAATTTCAGGCAAACTTTTATTCACCTTGTCATTATGAAGTATTATGTGTAGAATTTTGAGGCAAAAATTAAAGGCTGTAACATAACAAAATGTGAAACAGATGAAATGTTGTGAATACTTAGTGGATACACTGTGTATATAGTCTTATTAAGTACTTTAAAATGTTTTGTGGTGATTTGTAAGCAAGGCAACATAATGCTCCATTACTTAAACGCTTGCTTTACTTTGCTTTGCTTTACCTTTGCAGAGGAATACGACAGCCGGGCCAATGAGTACTGGAACGGCTTTTACACAATCCACGAGAATCGTTTCTTCAAAGACCGTCACTGGCTCTTCACAGAGTTCCCAGAGTTGGCCCCACAGTGCAGCCTGAACCATGAATCGCACCCTGGTGCCTCTGGTGCAGTAGAAAGTCAGCAGAACAGTCAGGATGGAGAGCAAAGCGGGGAACATGCAGCTTTGTCTCACACTGATGGTGACTTTCCTGGCTCGTCTGCCACCTATCGCATACTGGAGGTGAGACAGCATAACGAAAGCAAGTTAGGCTAAACTTAGCTAAATTTTCAGTTAAAGGTTTTAAGAGGATTTGTTGTCATGAAACAGTTTTACTGTTTTATTTATATAAAACTCTGTACAGGTTGGATGTGGTGTGGGAAATACAGTTTTTCCAATACTAAAGACCAACAAGTAAGTGCTGGCAAAACATTTCAATCTATGTTTAAAAAGCACACATCTTATTTATTCTCTTGCAGTATAATGTGCACCATAAAACAATAATTTGCCCTTTGCAGTGATCCAGGACTCTTTGTTTACTGCTGTGACTTCTCCAGCACTGCTGTGGAATTAGTCAAGGTGAGATAATGATGATGGGATCATGAAAGGATGATCATTTCTCAGGTTGTAATCTAGCTAATAAATTAAAACTGTCCTCTTGTCATCAGAGTAATCCAGAGTACGACCCAGGGCGTTGTTATGCCTTTGTTCACGACTTGAGCGATGTAGAAGCCAATTACCCCATCCCTGATGGAACCCTTGATGTTATAGTGCTAATCTTTGTTCTATCAGCTCTGCATCCCAAGAAGTATGAACTTCTTTTTTTTTTTCCCTCTTCCCTTTTGTCTTTCCTTTGGTTTCACTCGGTGGAAGTAATTAAATTGTCACTGCTTCTTATATTTTCACCCTAACTTCAGGATGCAAGCATCCATCAGTAGACTAGCACGCCTCCTGAAGCCCGGTGGAGTGATGCTGCTCAGGGACTATGGACGCTACGATATGGCACAGCTCCGCTTCAAGAAAGGTTAGGATAAAGTTCTGCAAGACACTGGGTTCAAAATTTTCCACAGTTTGGTCTTTAAAAAAATTTTTTTACCTGCTGTAACATGCTTTTTTTTTTTTTTTAGGTAATTCCAAATCTGTAAAACCCATGATAGTGAATTAGAAAAGTGGTTACGAAAATGAGTGAGAGATGGTCTTAAATATGTTTAAAATGCATTAAGAACTGCTTAAAATGCAAAAAGTAACAGTAAATCCAGCTGTGCAAGAAGTTCGAATTTGAGGTTTGAAAGGGCGATATATTAATGGATCCATGTATGTAATATTATTATGTAATATTATCATGTTCTGGCTTATTATTTACATGACAATGATATGTTATTTTCTACAAGTTGCTGGAAAATAATGTGCTTGTGGTTTGTTTGTTTTTTTAGGAAGGTGTCTCGCCGAAAACTTTTATGTCCGAGGCGATGGAACGCAAGTATATTTTTTTACTCAAGGTACAAAAAAGGTCTTAATAAAGATTTATTGGGGTTTATTTTTGTAGAGTTGCTTTCTGATGGTGTATCCAAAAAATATTTCTGTGCTCATTTTAGATGAGCTCCATGAGCTGTTCACTCAGGCTAAGCTGGAGAAAGTGCAGAACCTTGTGGACAGAAGGCTACAGGTGAACAGAGGGAAGCAACTCACCATGTACAGGGTGTGGATTCAGTGCAAGTACCGCCAGGCTCCAGTTTAGCCACCTGGGTGTGAAAGTGGGGAGAACCCACCTGACTTGACTGTCAACTACAGCCAAAATTTAGGAAGTGAAGAGAAGGTGGTGCTTGCTTTTTCCAGTGGGTGTATGGAGTGGACATGAAAAGCTTTGTGATGAAGGGAATGCAACAGAATATTTACATACTGTAAAGGTTTTACACTATCCCAGCTGCTGATGGACACTTTTTTTATGCGTAAGTTTCCTGATGGTGCAGCAGTCCTAGCTGCAATAGTCATGTCTTGTCACTTTCTTATGGAAGCCTGTTTCAGCCACTGGAAAGAAAAAAAAAATTACCAGGCAGAGCTAAGTCTAAATTTCAAGTTATCTCGAAATTTTAAGTTGGGTTGCTGAAAATTTCAATTTACTAACTAGATCTCTTAAAATATCACCTTTTAATAAGTCAAAAAATTCGAAGTACTAAATCAAAACTTTGACTTGAGAAAGACAAAAACTTTTTTTTCAGTGATTGTTCAGTTCAATTATTTAAGAAAGTGCTGGTTACCTGTATGTTTCTCTTCTGACATATTGTTCCTGATGTTTTGAAATAAACTGAATGATTTTTAAGATTTTCCCTTTTGTACATGCGAAATAAAAATAAATTTAAAAAAATGAAGTTTATTTTTAATTTAGTATTTAAAATACCTTGAAAATTTCAAGGTTGTGCTTTTTCCCGATGCTACTTTGCTTTCCATCTCACGTTTAGTGGTTGACTGGCTGGTTAGGAAAAAAGACAACAAATCAGTTAGCAATTGGTTATATTAAGTCCGTAAAGTATGTGGGTGTGAACACGATGGGAACTTTCTGATAAGTGATCCTTTTAGTAACTGTGGGTGGGCGCTGGTAAATTGTATTGTGTACAGAGGCATTTGCCATTGGTCCAGACAAGAGATTTGGAGCAGGCGTGGACTGGATGAAGGTGAAAATACTTGACCAATCTCACGAGAAAATATGAGATTTTACTGATTATTGTTTACATTGCAAAAAACATGAGAACCGAACCGAATCGATCCGGATTCAGCTGAAACGCCTGCAACAGCACAACTTCCGAAATAGATTGGTTTCTTCCCTGAAGCGAGGAAGGCGACTGGAGACGAACTTTGTTTTGGTCGAGCTGACACCCAGGACCCTAAATTCATCACATCACCGGGGGAGATAAAGATAGGGGGGTAACTAACGCTAGCTTAAAGACATCATTTATACCTGGTGAAAAACGCAGGATCTCGAGGGTCGCCATTGTGTGGAACGAGATAACCCGACCGATGCACGGTATGGTCCTCGGAGAGAGGGATGTGATGGGGATCCCCGCCTAACTGGTATAGAAAGGCGGGTTTGGGATACCCGGAGTTGTCGAGGCCTCCGAGGGAATCCTCCGTCGTCAACCCTGAGCTACGCAGCGCGCTCCCGTGTCTTGATCGTTGCAATAAGCACGCGAGGGACGCGGCTGTGGATGCGGCCTAGCCTGGGAGGGTCTGCCGAGAACAGGGGGAAACAACAGAGACAGTTTCGGGGTTAACAGGCCCTTCAGAGGACCGTGAAAATATTAAATTACAGTAAGTATTTCGGTTGGTTATCGAACAAAATGACATATCTGGGCATGCCTCTCGCTACATGGAGACTTCGTGGCACGAGCACCTGGCAAAACAGAACAGAGAAGATGCTTCTTTTTTGAGTTAGCCCGTTGGATACCTAACGCTAGCCATGTAATATGTTCGCAAAACCCCTTACTGTTTCGGGGTTCAATTTACTATTTATTTGCTTAAGCAGCCATTTGATCGAGCAGGAATAATCAACGTTTGTCTGTTCTGGGAGCATTAATTGTTTGTCAAAATCCAATCTTTATGTTACTAGCTAACGTTAACTGTTAGCTGCTGTATTGCAATGCTACGCTAAGTGATGTCCAACATCGGTAGACTTGTAGCTCATTTAGCTCATTTTTCAGTCTTGGCTGATTACTTCGCGGGTTATTCACAGGGGATCTTTTAGATCAATATGTTGTCATTATAACGTTGAGCCAGCCAAACCTGTAATGAGTAGAATTAAGGGCTGTTTGACGTGGATTGACATGGACACCACAGGTTGCACTTTTTATTTCAATCCATGCAATTCATAGATAACTGACTTGGAACACAGTATTGGGCGTGTAACGTTAACCTTTACACAAGCTAGCAAGCTGGACCCTTATTGTCTATTGTGGCCTTTTCCATTGCTGTGAGTGTACTTGGCAGCCCCTCCATTAGTGACCTTTCATAACTCCAGCGCCATGTAACTTAGGCCTATAATGCCAGGGCGTTATCACATGATGCTATAATTTCCAAGCAATCACTACACACATCTGGCCCACGTCTTTAATGCCTATTAAGTGTCTGTTATTAGCTATATGTTGGGCTAGATTTTGCAATATATTATTGAGTAACAAAGTTTTATGGCCGGTACTTGCTGAACACATGATGTATAACATTGTTGTCAAGCTTATTGATGACTCAGAACAGGAATTTTCCACATCCATATAGTTAAAAACAGCCATGAGTCATCACAAAAGATGGCTTTTGAAACAGTGAACCCTCACTCCCACTTGAATATTCCACACTCTTCAACACCTTCCTTAATCTGTGCTCTTGTCTCTGCAGCCATGATGGAAGAACTGCATAGCTTGGACCCCCGACGGCAGGAGCTGCTGGAGGCTCGCTTCACAGGGGTCGGTGTGGCAAAGGTTTGTGTTACAGCAGATGTCACAAAGGTGAAGCATCGGAAGTCTAGTCAGAGAGCTTATTAGAATTACAGATTTTCTTAATTAAACATTTTTGTGAATCTCTTCCCTTTCTTTGTCTAACTCAGCCTCAGTATCATTCTGCTGTTTGGCCTGGACAAGCTTGGCCCCACTCCTTTTCTTTGTCTGTCTCTGGAGAAGGTTGAGCTGTGTCTGTGTTTTTTGGCTGGTGTGATATGGCATCTCTCCCTGGCTCATGATGTAGCGGCTGTATATGCAAGTGGTGATGCCTGCCAAAAAGGCCACAGACGGGACAGGGGTGGTAGAGGGAGGAGGAGTGAAAGCAGAAGAGGAATGCAGAAATGGTTCTTGACCAGGTGTAAGTGAAGGCAGCATTTAGCCTCACACCCCTTTCTTGCTACATGGATGGAGCTGTCTTTGTGGAAGGTGATCTTGGAACAGTTAGGGAGTGAGAGTCAGCGCCAGGAGTGGGCCCTGTGCCAGCCATAGGCAGAGCAGAGCCCAGAGCATGGCATGGCTGCTGCCGCAGAGAAGATGGCGGCTCTTGCTAAGGCATCATGCCACAACCACCCTGTATGACAAGACAAGCAATGTGTGTGTGCGTGGGGGTTTAGAAAGTGAGGGACAAGTAATTCTACAAATCGCTCTGAAGAAATATGGGTTGGTGGTCTAAAAGCCTTCAATCTTACATAGAAGTTTTGAGTTTTTTCTTTGACCTTGGAAAGCCTCGTGGCACTGCTACTGTATTTGTTATCACTGACTTGGCATGAAAATTGTTGTCCTTTGCAGACAAAGATGTAGAGCACCTTTTGATAATGGAGCATAGGGGGGTTAGAATCTGTTGAAAAGTGCCCCCTTTTTTTGTAAAACAACCAAGATATGAATTTGGAGGGGGTTAAAAAGAAACCATCATTCGTAAATGATGCGAGGCATCTTTTCAATGTCTTTCTCTGGAGAGGGGCACTAGTTAAGACTATAGTGAACAGGAGAAAAATAGATGACATTATCTAAAGGTGACGGAGAGACAGAGGAATACATCCCCAGCAGCATGCCTAATGTTCAGCCATTTTAGGAGGGTTCAGTGAGAGAGCTCTAGTGTGCTCTGAATGACTAAGTATCTCTCCCTGATTGGACAGTGCCTCCTGAATTTTGATGTGAATCACTTGATTGACAGGCATCACCTAGGGAACCAGCATTAGAACCGATGCAGGTCTACATTCTGTGGGAAGTTAATGGTGATGGTATTTAGCCAAGCCTCCGCATCCTTTCCCTCAGTTTGTCACCCATTTTACTCTCTTTTCAAACTCGTTCTCTCTCGCTCTTGCTCTCTCTTTCTCTCACACACACGGGCATGCATTTTGAGGATGAAATTTTATTTCTACATGTCTCTTGCACCTTTTAAGCATATGTGTGGTTATTTGCTCTCTGTAAATTCTCTCATGTATTTTTACCTGATTTTTAATAGGGCTCAGGTCAGAATCAAAATGAGTCATCCAATCAGAGTCTATGCAGTGTGGGCTCTCTCAGTGACAAAGAGCTAGAGGTTAGTCTCAACCCTTGCAGTATTATTTTTTGTTGTTGTTTATGTTTTTGTTTTTTTAATGCCAACCCCATCTCTGGGTGTTACATTGTAATGCATTTGGCTGATGCATGCTACTTTCCTCACAGACTCCTGAGAAAAAGGCAAATGACCAGAGAGTGAGGAAACGCAAAGCAGACCACTTTGACAGCCAAGGTAGGATTGTCTCTGAGTTCTTTTTATCATGTATCCCACATTTCCTCAGCTTTTTCTGAACTCCTCGATTCTCTGTTCCAGCCAAAGCAGGAGCAAGAGGACATAAAATTAGTGATTATTTTGAGGTGAGTGGCAGAAAATGTTCTCCCTTTTTTTTGTGCTGGGAACGGCTAAGCTCTGGAATGCTTCAGTGTGGGGGGTATAATATTTCACATATCTTCTAACACCTTCTTATAGCCACCTTGGTCTTTTCCATTGAACTGCTTTTTTCTTTTTCTTCTTCCATTCGTTCTTCCTTTACCTGTCTATCAGTTTGCGGGAGGTAGCGGTCCTGGTACCAGCCCTGCCAGGGGAATTCCACCAGTGGTCCGCTCTTCCCCACAGCACTCTCTGTCCAACCCCCCTGTCATGGTGAGCATGTTTGCTCTATGGTCTTTCTTGTGCTTTTCTTTACTCTTATTTATTTATTTATTTATTTTTCAAATCTCAGCTCTTTCCATTGTCTCTTTCACTTGTCTTATTAAGAAGATATGAAGAATCAAATGTGGTCTATAAATGCCCCTGTACAGAATCTGTGTTTGGTGCAGTACAATGCAGTTAGCAGTTAAAACCAAGGGGAAAAAAAAGTATTGAATGAGAAATGGCTTATTTAGTACCGTTTGTCAAACATAAAGGCAGCTATTAATGTTATAATCAAAAAGAGTTTAGATAAACCTGTTGCACATTTGCTACTTTTGTAAACCAGAGGCCGTGCATCTCTCCAAGTAAAATGAATTGTTTAATACACCTGAGCTTCTTTTTGTCATCCAAAACTTTAGACTTGCCTATTTTATCTCATATGCTTCTCGTTTACTCTCAGATTGCGGTTTCCATAAATGTTCTTGTTCCAGATTGCTACCATGTTTTATCACAACTATTGTGATGAAGGCGACTGATGAGTGTTTCTATCTTCCAGGTGCAGCAAGGAAGCCCGTCATCCGTCAGCTCCAACACAGAACACTCCTCTTGTTCACTGAAGCCTCCTTCTCTTCACGTGCTCCACAAAGCCACACAGGTACTGGACACTCTCTTCCAGCTGGTTGTTTGTCTGATTTAACTCTTATTTGAGTTGTAAGTTGGTAAATAGTCAGCATATGTACCAACAAGTCACAAGCAGTCATTATAAGATGGAAGATATTGTTAGATGAAACTACTTGTTGCACTGCATTTCACTGTGATGTAGACTGAGCCAGCATTAACCGACACTTTTGTGCTCAATGTACCCTTTAGTCTGACCTTACTATAGAGAAACTAACAGCAATGGAGAACAACAAGAACTCTGACCTGGAGAAGAAGGAGGGCCGCATAGACGATTTGTTGCGGGTACTAATCTCATTACACTTCACCCCTGCTACTCTGCTTGCAATTTTCATTAGTTTTGAGAATATCATGTTTTCTGTCTTGGTTTTTTTTCACTCAAGGCATGTTAGAGTTGACATTTCTGCTTTTTATAAACAAGTATTATTTTTGTTCATTCTTCATATATGAACGTTTTTGTGCTTGATTATATGTTCTCTTCCAGGCCAACTGTGATCTGAGGAGGCAAATTGATGAACAACAGAGAATGCTAGAGCGATACAAGGAACGTTTAAATAAGTGTGTGACCATGTCCAAGAAGCTTCTGATTGAAAAGGTATGTTTATGCATTGATGTAATTTTAAACTATTAGTTTCCAAAGTGAATAAGTCATTAAATTAATGAGCTACTTGAACAAATCCTGAAATACGGCACTTCACAATAAATATTCCAGCTTTAATGCCTGCCTTTCTTCCCTCCCCTTATTCCAGTCTAAACAAGAGAAGATGGCATGTCGGGATAAAAGTATGCAGGATAGGCTTCGACTGGGTCATTTCACCACAGTGAGACACGGTGCATCTTTTACTGAGCAGTGGACAGATGGATATGCTTTCCAAAATCTTATCAAGTGAGGCTCTTCGTGTTTAATGCATTAAGTATTTGTGCTAGTTTAAATGTCAAAATCCAACTGGAAAAATTATTTTCTTTGTTTTTCCAGCATTTGTAGCAAGCAGAATCATAGTTTGAATGCTTTGTTGTGTCAAACACATTTGCTTTCCTAACAGGAGCACCTTATACTCTCTGTAGGCTCCCATTGTTAATCTTTTTGTATTATATATTTATTTTAGTTTATTTTATTATTCATATTATTCTCTGTGTGGGGATTATGCTGGAGCGGCTAGGGGATGAAGGCCAGGTTGGTGAACGATGGGAGAAGAAAGCAGAGGAATAGAAAGCAGAGGAATAGAAAAAGAAAAGGGACAGAAAGAAAGAGAGAACTCAAATGATACACAGCACATGAAAGACAAAACAATGGGAGGTGCACGGTCCATTTTTCCTGCTAATGTATTGTCTATTTCCAGACAACAGGAAAGAATCAACTCCCAGCGAGAGGAGATCGAAAGGCAGAGGAAGCTGCTAGCCAAACGCAAGCCACCCTCCATGGCTCAGACTCCACCACCAAGCCTTGAGCAAAACAAACGCAAAAGCAAGGCCAATGGAGCAGAAAGTGAAGCGTATGATGCTTTTGTTAATTTCTTTTCTCTTTTATACCAGATATCATCCCTCTGTATATTTATTTGGAGCCGCCTTTTTTATTTTTTCTTCTTTTTTTTTGGTCTTGCAGGTTATCACAGGCAGAGTACCATGAGCAGGAGGAAATCTTTAAGCTAAGATTAGGCCATCTGAAAAAGGTAATCCTCCATGTTTTTGATGCCAGTTGCTCATTATGGACCTTTTCGTTAGTTGTTTTGTTTTGTTGCACAGCTTCTGACACTTATATTTTGTTTTGCAGGAAGAGGCTGAGATCCAAGCAGAGCTAGAGAGATTGGAGCGAGTGCGAAATCTTCACATACGCGAGCTGAAAAGGATCCATAATGAAGATAATTCCCAGTAAGATTTCTTAGTGCCATTTCAGACATGGAGTACAGTCAAGCTCTGAAATTTTCTGGGGATATGTTTCTAGAGTACCTGTGAATTTAATAAAAATAAAAGGCCTATAAGTGCCTATTTTTATTGTCGTTCAAAGAGCCATAAAGATTTGTGGAGGATATTTGCCATTTCTGCAAAATTGCAGAATGTCTACGAACGCTTATTAGTTAGGTTCTAAGGAAAAATTCACGAATGACTGAGGCCATGAACTCTGAACTGTGACTTTGCAGGGGTACCATGTACATAGCATTGCTGTTAAAGTGACACCTTAGTCATTCATAGATAAGGTGACTTTAATTTTAATGTGTTCATACATTCCAAATCCATTTGATTAATTCCTGAACTTCACCTGTGATAATATATGCAGTTTTTTACCCTTTGTTCTCTTACTAAAAATGAATAGAGCAAAATTTGTTTATTGTGCATACAGACACAGAGTGAGTGAAGTAAGGAATCCTTGTTTTGGAGAACCAAGCTGTATAAAAATAAAATGTTTTATGATGACCAAAATTGTAAATCTAATCTGATTATACATTGGTATTGACAGCACTGTAAGATGGACTGTTATAACCTAAAATAAGTAATGATAGTTAGATGGTTTAAAAGGCTGTGTTCAAATAATTGATTAGGGTTGTACCCATTTCAGATTTCACTTCCTGAATTTCGTTTTTTTACTTATATTGGTGTCTAATCCTTTGAAAGCCTATTTGTCAGTGTAACTGGCTTCACTCCAAGTTCTATGTTAAAACGGATAACAAGTTTCTGGCTCCAGGTCAGTAATGTTGCTTTGTTACCAGATTGTTTAGTTGGGGTAAAATGCCCTCAGTGTTGGAAAGTTCTTTTTGTTTTCTTCATCTCTCTCCTCCACCAAAATAATCTGAGGTGTCAGTCTGCTCCTAATACTTTTTTTTTTTTTTTTTTTTTTTTTTTTTTTTTTAAACTCCGTTCTGTGCAGATTCAAAGATCACCCTACGCTAAATGACCGATACCTGCTACTCCATTTACTTGGACGGGGAGGTTTCAGTGAAGTTTACAAGGTGAGTGAGTAATGAGGAAAGAGACTGATCAGTCTTTCTTTCTTTTCTTGCATTTTCATATATTTTTTTTTTTGTCCGTGTTTTGCTGCCTTTACAGCATTTTCAAGTAAACGATTACTTGAATGTTTAAAAACGAAATAAATTAATAAACAGGACTTAAATCTGAAGTTCTACTTTACCTAATGAAGCAATGGCTGCTACAGATGCTTACTGATTCACTTTTTTCCAGGCCTTTGACCTAACAGAGCAAAGGTACGTTGCGGTCAAAATTCACCAGTTAAACAAGAACTGGAGGGATGAGAAGAAGGAAAATTATCACAAGTGAGTGCTTTGCCATTTTGAGGCAATACTTTGGTATATTTAACACAGCTTTGACTGATCTTCTGTGGCATTTTAAAGTCACTTCATTTTAACTTCATTGCATAAATCCTTTATTTTCAGACATGCTTGCAGAGAATATAGAATCCATAAAGAGCTGGACCACCCACGAATAGTTAAACTCTATGACTACTTTTCACTTGACACTGACTCGTAAGTCATTGCTTTTAAAACAAATACTTGAAACTTGCACCACATTCTGCCAAGGTGCTTAAACACTTCGTCTTTGTTTTGAAACAGGTTCTGCACAGTCCTGGAATATTGTGAGGGTAATGACTTGGACTTCTACCTGAAGCAGCACAAGTTAATGTCAGAGAAAGAGGGCCGCTCCATCATCATGCAGATCGTTAATGCCCTCAAGTACCTCAATGAGATCAGACCGCCCATTATCCACTACGACCTTAAACCCGGTAAGTCTTCACTTTTGCTCTTGCATTGTTAGAGCTTGGCACATTTCTTCTTTATGTTCAATAAATAGTAATACCATCAGTAAAATTAACTACTTGCCTTCCTGCTGCAGCAGTTTTTAAACTGCCTAATAGAGTGCACCGCACTGGTTATTAACAAGGAGCAAACCCTCATTCATTCATAACCAAGTAACTTTTTTTCCTTCTTTTCTTTTTTTTAAATACCTTAATCAGTAAAAAAAAACCCTCTAAGATTAGCAATGTGTTTTACAAGAGTGTTGTGGGTTGACTTAGGTGTCATTAACCTGGCATGTGTTTTGATGTTGGAAGAAACTGGAGGTTCTAGAGAGAGCCTGTGCAAGCACAAGGAGAAACATGAAAACTCCAGAGAAAGACCCTGCCTGGGTTTGAACTTTTTGTGGAATAGAAGTGCTAAACATAGATCCACTGTGCTAGCTGCCATCTTATTTTATATTGGATATTTTCTTTCGTGCCTGTGAATCTTTTCCCCTCTCTTTTCAGGTAACATTCTGTTAGTGAACGGCACTGCTTGCGGGGAGATCAAGATCACAGACTTTGGCCTGTCAAAGATCATGGATGATGACAGCTACAACTCGGTGGATGGGATGGAGCTGACTTCACAGGGAGCAGGGACGTACTGGTAAGATTTGCGCTGAAAGATAACGGTGTTTAGAAAAGTCAGAAACTAATGTACATGAGTGGAAAACAAGTCTTATCGAGCCTGCTGTTAATTGTTAAAACTTGTATAAAAAGTAGCCAATGAATTTCTGCAGATAAGTAGGAGAGAAATTTTCACACAACAGCTATCCGGTCTTTAAATGATGACGTGATGAATACTGCTTCCGGGCCCAAAGTAGTCTGCATTTACTAAGGCTGCTTTTTAACGTGTTTTAGTGCTCTGTATCTTGTTCTATTTAATTTCAACAAGCCCCTAAAAACAGTCAGTGATCACTGTCGGCTTCTCTCGCTTTTTATTACTGCTAATCATTTTAAAGCTACGTTTTTAAACCCTTACGATGTAACTACAGCCCAGCCCATGCAGCAGTATATTGACTAACCTCGTATTGTGGATGGGTTATCTCAGTTGTTCTCCTGACTGAAATTTGGTCCATTTACAGCATCCTGCCATCCGAGTGCATTTGCCACTAACCATTGGGAACCCTCACATTAACGTTTATCGAGTGGAAAAAAGTCCTTGTTCGTTAGCGTTCGCCCTCCAGCCTCACTGTTTATATTATGCTAACATAGCTGTGTCGCTAGCGATCACGTAGCACATCATTATATACCAGCTAGCCCAACTTCAGTAACCCTACAAATGTCACTGCTGTTTACTTTCCTGTCTTCATTTATGTTGGAGGTGATAGCAGAGCTGTACGTGTTATTTTTTTTCCAGAAATCTCTCAGTCAGAACATGGTATATTATATTTAGATGGAAGCTAGCGAGCTAACTTCCTGCTAACTTCTAACTCTGTTAAATTTCATAAATTCTGTTTTCATGGATGCCTGGATGTTAAATTTAACTGTTACACCCGGTAAAGCAGCAACGCTGATCATTTTATTACAGATGAAAGAATTTAGACAGTTTTTCAACTCTTAGTAATGCTGCAGTAATCATTTGACTTGGTGACCTGCAGCGGAGTTTGGGCCCAGACATGGCTAATGACGTCAGACTTGAAGACTGGATTGGTAAAGAGAAACCATAGAGTGTTTCTGGTAGGTGGGACGTTGCTAAAATATGACACAGCTGCACAATGAAAGCTGAGCAGGCTTATAGTCAATGGAGACGGGAATTTTGTCAGATTGTCCAGCACACTGTCTGGATTGTCTGAAGGTAATGAAATTGCAAAGGAGTGAAATTAAGGGGCACTTGCAGTCACTTATGTTGAATAACTGCATTTCTTCTTAATATTGGCAGGGTAGAAATATTCAGTGTTTGTGTCATTGTAGTTGAACGGTCGAGGAATAATACCATAACAATGGAGAAAAATGGAGAGAAAACATAATCGGGATAATGCATGTAAAACAAAAAACTGAAGTGAGGTTGTGGCTAAAAAGCATTTAAAGCAGTCCTCTACTCGTAGTAGTTGTAATGTTTTTGTGGTTTTTGTTAATGGCTGTTTCTGCAGTTCTGGTTTGTGTATAAGTGCATATGTAAAGGTCATCTTGCAATTTAACTCTGATTGCCTGGTTTTTATTTAGAGTGCAATGTTTATTTAAATAATTGCTATGCTATTGAATGCACCTTGAAAGTCCAGACAGTATAATTGGGCTTGCTGAAATTCATGAATATTAACATGGCTCCCGTCTTCTTTTTTAGGTACCTTCCCCCAGAGTGCTTCGTTGTTGGCAAGGAACCACCCAAAATCTCCAATAAAGTTGATGTGTGGTCTGTGGGAGTCATTTTCTACCAGTGTTTGTATGGCCGCAAGGTAGGAAACTCGCGCTGAATAAACATTTTAATAAGACAGCTGAGCTGCAATTGGCATAATTTTAGATTTTTTTTTTTTCACATTTATTTTTAGAGAAAAGAAACTTAGTGTAACTGCACTGTATAACAGCGCATGTGCATTATTTATATTCAGTTTTTGTAGATCAACTTGGTATTGTTGGTTTGGTTTTTTTTGGTTTGTTTCCATCATCCATTTAATATCCCAGAAATATTGGTGTTATTTCCTTCTATGTTTATAATTTATGCCTCTTTGTTTATCTATTTGTATCTCTAGTTCTACACTTCATTTTATTTGCTTTGTTGTCTGTTGTATGTGTGCTGCTATGACAACTCAATTTCCCTCTGGGATTAATAAAGTTTAGCTGATTCTTATCACATTTAACACATTCTAAATGGCACGTAGAGACTGACCTGGCTCAGGCAGAAGCAGTGTTTGTGCATGGCTACATTTTATTTCATTAAAGCTAACATACTGTCCAACAACAACACAAAAAATATCAGCACAAACATTTACACTTGTAACTTTCAAATATATCTGTAGACCATTCTTTTTAAAAGGTAAACTGCACATTTGGTAGTTTCTCATCCTTATTCCTCAAATTAACCCCTTAGAAATATATTGCAAATGCCTCCCAAACTGTTTTCACTTTCCTGTGTCAAAAAAAGCCTTTTTTGTTTTGTTTTGTTTTAACTGCTTTTTGCTTTTGCAGCCTTTTGGCCACAATCAGTCCCAGCAGGACATTTTACAGGAAAACACCATCCTGAAGGCGACAGAAGTTCAGTTTCCCCCTAAACCTGTAGTCACACCTGAAGCTAAGGTATTGCACTCATGATTTTTGGCTTTGCATTTTCAAATACTTCAACTGTAATGCTTTTTTTTTTTTTTTTTTTTTCTTTCTCTCCCCTTAAAATCTCTGCAGTCAAGTGCACGTACTGTCCTTACACCCTGTTTTTTGTTCACTTTCCAGGCCTTTATAAGGCGCTGTCTAGTCTACCGTAAGGAGGACCGCATCGATGTGCACCAGCTGGCCAGTGACCCCTTCCTTATGCCCCACATCCGCAAGTCAGTGGCCTCGTCGGGCACCTCAGGCATGGCAATGGCTTCCACATCCAGCTCCTCCAACAGCAGCGCCTCAAACTGAGCCCACGCCCCTTAACTGACTAGTGAACTGAATTCTTTTAAAAGGGTGGGGTGGGGCGGGAGCGACGCTATACTGTGTCACCCCCCTCCTAACAGCATCCCACCTTGCCATGAAATGCCCAAGGGGAAACTGGTCAGATGGCAGCAAGGGGTGGGTGAGAAGTCATGGATGGTTTGGGGAGACAACATGTCACCCTTCATCCCTCTCATATCCATCTACCCCAGCCCACCTGTCCTGCTTTCTCAAAAGGGTGACATGACATCGTTCTAGGGGTCAAAGCCCTGGATGACTCACATAGCAAGGGGCGAGTTTTTTGCAGCGTGTTGGTGAAAAATGGGGTTCAATGTTCCGGAGCTTTCTTTTCTGCTTTAGGGAAAAAAAAGAGAAAATAAAATGAAGTATAGAACTGCTTCAGCTTGGCCAGATGGAAAGGACTGTGGAAGACCTCATACCTATACACACTCACAGATACATCCATGCATGAGCCATTCTGGTCCAAGGTAGTCTGAATTCCGCTAGCTCAAATATTTTTGTTTTCATTTCCCTGAACTTAACTGAGGGAACCAGTCGGGGGGCTGTTATTGTATTGAACCCTAAATATCTGTGGCACTATGTCATTCAACCTGCTGTTCTGGGAACCCTTGCCTCGAATAAATTCCAGACCTGAATAGTTTGTGACGAGGAGGGACAGAGTTGACAGTCTCATGTACCCCCCTCCCTCGCATATCCTCGTCAAACTCCTGTGACCAAAGCGTATAACTTCCAGATGGTGGCAGTGTTTCACCTCTGTTTTTATAATGAATGGTTTTAGAGTTGTGCTACTTGATATGGGGTGGAAGCTGTTGAGAAGAGATCCCTTTTTAACATTTTTTTTTTTTTTACTTCTCAATTTAAACCAGTTTAATGGGGAAAACTGTTGTTTTTCAAGTTGCCTTTAATTAGAACTGTTAATGTTTTGTTTGCCCCCTTCCCCACTCCCCCACCATAAACACACATATTTATTTAGGTATGTTTGAATTTATTTTTGGCCAATAAAATGCAAGGGACTGGTTTACTTTATAGTACTGTTGGGGGAGATTGGGCCTTAGCAGAAAGTTGCATAAAACATTAAATACTATTGGTTAAAATGTGTCTGTTGTTCTTGTTTTCTGTGTGATGGGGTTACCATCGCATCTTTCTTTCTATCTTCATTTTAAATGCAGGTGTATTCGTGAGCATATGTATCTTTTTAATTATTTGTCCCTTCGATGTTCCTTTAGAATCGATTTAATTGACTATGAATGAAATTTGCATTCAGCCCCATTTGGCTGCAGATGGGTTGAGTCACTATTTCCAGTCATTATGCAAATACTGTTTATAAAGTTAGGGAAACCTGCAGTCATAAAGTATTTTTTCCCCACTGAAAATGCTACGTCCAGATGAACGTAATCAACTTTTTGGGACTTATAATTTATTCTTCAATAATTGTGCAAATGAAACAGGGTTTTCAAAACATAAAATTGAAAGCTCAGATTATTATTTATACATTTTTATTAGCACTACTTTGCGGTCAAAAACACTGAATATGTGTATAATTTATTAAAAATGTAGATATCGGCCTTGTTACTTTTTAAAAAATTATTGTTTTTAGATTACAAAGACAGCACATTGTCCAATAACTGAGTTCCGTCATGTGCAGTGTTGGGGAAACCTGTAGTCAGCTGAGAATGAAGAAGTAACTTGGGTAAGTGACGAAACGTTTCTCCCATTGGAAACGCTACGTCCAGATGAACAGAATCAACCTTTTGGGATTTACTTACCTGGATGATTAAGCAAACATTAAGACATTACATTATAGAAGTACAACTCGACGTCCTGTATGACACGCTCGGACCTCATTTTGGGAACCATATCAACACCGTCACACACTCTCAGTGTTGACTCTGCTCCATTCATTTCACTCTCCTCTGACTGAAAGGCAGACGGAGCTCTAGCGGTCAGACTCGCCACCACCAGCTCTGCATCCTCCGTCCTCGGAGTCAAACAGTCGGGCCGTGGGTTGCTCCGACGTTACTTTGTTTCTCCACATTTGGGTGTTTTTGCAGCTTGTGCTGGCGTGTGCGGCTTCGAGCATGCAAAGCAAGCGCAGTTACCGAAACAAGGAATCGGGGGCAACATGGACAAATCGGCAACTTATACTTTACAAATGCACTTTATATTTATTCATCTTTAGTCTGGAACTGAAGAAGAGCGTAACGGGTGAGCATAAAACAGCTCTTGCTTGATTTCATTCATGTAAAGTCGAGAAAAAGCAGGAAGGCAGTAACCATATTGTGCATGCATTTGTTTTGGTAAAGACTTCCACGCGGAAAATACATTAAAAGCTTCGCATTGTGGCTTTAGTGCTTTGGTATGCCACGAACCAAAAAGGCCAAGCAGTGAGTGGAACCAGATGTGGAGAAAAACTGGGGGAGGAGGAAAGAGGCTACAGGCTTAGTGTCTGTATAGTGATTCTTATTTATGCGTGAAGTTCATCAGAAAACACAAAGAAAGGCACCTTTTTGAGAGGCCTGTTTGATCTATTTTGGTAACGGATGGGAATCTTTAGACTGCTTTGTAAAATCGACTTGGAGAGACGCTTCATTTGGCACCCTGCGGGCAGATGTGACCTTTGCATCCTGTTACAGGCTGCAATTAACACATTCAGTCCGGCCCTACATAACTGTTAGGTCTGCACATCACCTAAAAACCCACATATTCTCCAAAGATTAGAAAAGAGGTAGATAACATCATTGTTTGCTTTTAAACGCCTGGCTTTAAATCAGATTTGCTTAATTTCTCTCAATTTCATGCTTGTCATCTAAAAGTTTGTCAGACTTACTAGGCTTAACCTGTCAGTGACTATTTTTCTTCATTTTGTATGAATGATTAAATACTGTGTACAAGCAGCTACCACAAAGAAATTCAATAAGTTAGGCAATGCATTCTGACCAATCTTCATTTAATATTTTCCATGTGATTAAATTGCTTCTTATGCTGTTTAACACTTTGAAGTTTGAGGATGTCAGTCTGCACACCAATCCATGACAAAATGTGAAATAGGCCTGAAAAAGCCTTTTGTGTGTGCGTTTGTGTTTTTCTTTTCCCTTTGAATTTGTGGTCAATATAGTTCAATATGCAGTATATTTTGTGTTGAGGAACACAAAAGAACTTCAGAACATGAGTCAGCATATTGAAGGTCGTGGTTAGTTCATGAACTGGATTATGCCATATAAATATCCTTTTTTGTTAGTTTTGAACTGACTTGCACCTCTCTGCCATTGTCAAGGGTTTTTTAGACCAAATGGATGAGATGTGAAAAGATTATGATAGTTTACTGATTTTAAAAGATGACATGCTGCCTCCTGATGTCCTGCTTTGTGGGTGATTTTGCAATTCATAGCCACCGGATTTACCCCCAAAATATCTTTGGTCTAAAATAGGCCAGCATTTTGTAATTGTTTTAAATCTTTCATTGGATGTTGTTTGATTTTTAGTAGATGCTCAAACAAATGATGGGTTTAAAAGGGATTAAGATATGTTTGGGGTTTTTTTGTGTGTTTTTGTTCTTTTTATATAAGTGGCAGAAAATAGCATGGCATGCCATTTCAGAATAAGTTTCACATCCATTTTCAGTATTGATGTAGCATCCTCCAGCGCTAAGCTCTCACACCAAGCTTCCATTAAATTTATTTTAAAAATGTTTTAAAAAAGTATCACAGTTAACAGCAGAAATAGAGCCGGCTTGTTTCTCACTTGATTTAACAGCTAAACCTACACTGTGATAAACTGTTATCACCATTACAAGTGTGGGAGTGATGGAAAGTTTCAATGGGGTGCACTTATTCTCACTCTGGGTTCTAAATTTGATCTGCACTTTCCCAGAGGTTCCAGTTCGCTCTGTTTCAGAGTGTGGCTGCAAAATGCAAATAGACTCTTTTCTCCAAACCCCTTCTCTTCAGATGAGGTAAAAGCCCATCCACAGTCAGGGTTGCTTCAAACGCCAGACCACCATAAAACGCCAATGAAGCAAAAGCAGCCAGCTGGAATTTCCTGTCTGTTTGTTGGTTGCCGTTTTATCACACTGACCAGTTAAAGATCTGCTTTTTTGTTTTATCTCGTACATCTGTCAAAATAAGGTTATTTGGGGAAAAGACTTTGACTCATACAGTGATTTAGATCTTAGAGATAACTTTAAAAATACAAATGACGGGGAAATGAACAATCCACCTGGTTTTAATTGTCAGGCAGAAACAATCATTCACATTCAAAATAGTGTAATTTTGAGAAGTTAGTTGAACAATGTTATGAGCCAAGACTTGCTACTGACTTGTTGCCCGTATCTCTAAGTATTATTCTCCAGTCTGTTCCAACAGATGACTGCATTCAAGAATCTGAGGTTCTGGGAATATCTGGCTTTCCTGGCATTTGTTGCTAGTTGTTCTTGGCCGTGTGTTTCAGCCTGTGTCTTCGGTAGGAAACCATTTTCGGCTTTGAAAAAGGGGGTGACAGGGCAAAGAAAAGGATGAGATCACAGCAGGAGAGTTGTTGTGGCTTAGCTTTCACAGGGCTCAATGGCTTAAAGTTAATCTGGAATTCTGCACTCTCTCTGATTGCCCGGGAGTTTTTCTCACATCAAACATTCAGTCGTGTCGCCTCCAGGCTGGAATTAAAACTGCGAGTCTGCTTCTTGATGTCTGGAACTTCAGCTTCAGGTTGTCTAATGGTTCAAAAGCTTATGAGAGGAGAGTCTCATCCTGTCACTGTATTAATGTTAAGCATATATTCACACACTGAAATTCATTCAGTGCAGTGTAATCCAGATGTTGACTGGCACGGTACTGTGTGTAACTCTTCCCACGGGCACTCTTCTGCTTAAAGCACTTCATTATTATTATTATTATTATTATTATTATTATCATCATCATTATTATTATTATCATTATCATTATTATTATTATTATTATATAACTCCTATTGTTAAAGGCTCAGAATAGCATCAAAGTGATTTACTTCAGTTTATCCCTCAGCCTGTTAACAAGTCAGCACTGTGTAACTTGAGCTACTCAAGTGTTCACACAACTTTTTATTTACAGTGAGACATGTAACTAAATCCTGAAAAAGACTGGAGCATAACCTCTTTGAGGCACACATCACTCTGTAATTGCAAAGCAGGAATGATTTACCGTTTAGAGCTGAGAACAAGTCAATGATAGAACATTTTATATGAGCTGGAAAGAATTCTTAGTGAGTCATTTTTAAGCAAAAATCCCTGCATTTTACTGGTTTTACTCCAGAAATGTCTCTGTTTGGTAGATTTCTAACTTCTAGGCAAAACAGCACAGTTAAAAAAACAGAATCAGAAGATTAAATAAGTTAGAAGCTGCTAATTATAAAATTAAATGCTTTGGTTTGTGGCTGAAGGAAATACCGAAGAGACAGAAGACACTGGTCACAGAAAAGTCAGAAGTATATTTACGTTTGCCAGGCAGTGCAATAATAGAGTGAGTAGAAATACAGACACATGGAAAGATAGTTTTGCCTCAGAAGCATTCAGAATGTTTTTTTTTTTTTAACTTGGACGATGAAGTATAAGCTCCCACTTGCTTTTACCCTGAAAAGAAGTAAAAGCAAATGGCTTTTGTGCCCCATTCAGGCAAATTACTCCCTCTGATCTAATTCTTCTCATGATTAGAAAAGTGAGCTCGTAGCAGATAAGCCTATTGTCTCGCTGTTGCTGTATGAGTGGTTGCTATAACTTAAGAGCAGGTTGGCCTCATATCTGATTACATTGTACTTCAAACTGAACTGCTCTGCCACTGAGCTTTGGCCATTTTTTTTTTGCAATCAGAGCGTATATTGCTTTTGAGAAACACAGCCACAGAGGCTGAGAGCCTGTAGAAGGGCGTGTTGACTCCTTCAGATTATAGGGATGTGTTTTTTATGGCACTCATTATGAGTCTTCATTGTTTCGCCATCCATAAAATCAGAACGGGAGGTTTGTAGTGTTTTAGCTGAGCAATGGTTTGTCTAAGGTATCTATATAGAAAGAAAAATCTGAACCCTTGACCCCTTGACAGTGGATTAGTGATGACTTTTGACTTGAACTATTCTGAGTTGTCCCAATAAGGATTATTTTTCAGATAGTCCCTGTAATTGATTTGAGTTCCGTAAACTCTGAGAATCAATAGATGAATGGATTCATTATTACTGGTAGGACATGGTGGCCCGACACCTTTCTTTGACACTTCATGTTGCCATTACCACAGTGCCCAGGGATTTTTCCATTTCTTACCCTTCTTCCTGGTCTCTTTCAGGAGCCTGCTGAGTAGGAATGCTGAGGGTCTCGCTTTTGTCCCTCAATCGCTAAACCCAGAACCACAGAGAACATATTTCTGTTTATTTTGGAAATATTTGTTCTGAAATACTTTTAATTTTAGGTCAGTTTTATGCTTCTGACTTGCCTGTTTTTGTCTGTTTTTTGCCTTCACCACGACACACAGCAGTGCCTTGACTGTCCTGATTTCTTGGTTTGTTCTAAAAAAGAAAAGAAAAGAAAAGAAAAGGCAAACTTAAAATAAACCACAAACATTTTCTGAAACAGGGTGCTGGGTTTTGTTACAGAAAATCTTTGTCATTGAAGCTTGCATCCAACCACACAGGATGTGTTCTTTTTTAAATAGCTTTAGTTTTATGGTAATGTTTTATTTTACTTGGGGTAATGGTAATATGTGAATACTGTAAGGCTCTGTGCAGCAACACCAGGCTGCAGGCATCCGCAGCTTCTCAGAGAATCATTATAAAAGGGCCATAATACCAATATAGACATCAGACTGCAGAGCTGAGAAATCTGCAGAGCAAAAACAGCTACCCTTTTCACACCTGAGGAAAATGAATTTGGTTAAAGTAATCAAAACTTGTTATCACTCACTTGAGCCAAGTCACTTTACAGTTATCTAATGATAAAGATATTTATCTAACCCCAAACTCCTGTTCCCTTTGCAAAATAGATACCCCCACCTTTAGTGAACAATATGAGAACTCCATGTTAATCGGTGGGAATGGCGTAAATTCTTGAAACCTGAAGGATGGAGAAATGATTCAACCTCTATCACTAGCCTTGAATTAAAGACATTCACAGCCATTTTTTAACAGTTTATTGCAGGTCATTTTTGCAATTCCCCCCTGCCTAAGACTCTAATATAACTTTTATGAAGGATTTTAGGGTCACTTTAGGATTATTAGCAAATTAATTCCACTGCAGTGTGTCACACTGGGACATCAGAGTCCACAACTTCCACTAGTTCTACACTAGATATTGATCCTGCCTCTGACCTCTGCTGCTCCAGCAGTTGCTAACAAGATATTGTTTTTATCAAAAGCTAGATTGAGTGCTAATGTTGTTTCTATCTCTCTCTTTGCGCAGCGCCTGCCAAGTCTGATGATTTTGCTTTCTACCTTGAGGGCCAGGGCAAGTGCCTGGGGGTGCAGGATCGCTCCCTTGCCCTGTCAGCCGCTTGTGAGGAACCCAACCAGCGCTGGAAATGGGTGACTCGGAGGCGGCTGTTCAATTTGGGCTCCTCCTTGTGCCTGGGTGTGATCACTAATAACAGCAGCTTGAAGTTGGATAAATTTCCTTTAGGAGTATACACCTGTGATCGCGAACCCCCCAAAGTACGCTGGAGCTGGAACTGTGGCCAAGTGCTGGACAACTTCAACAGCTATCCTCTATCAGATCTACCCTGGAATCTGACAGTAGGCCGTTCCAAATGGACTCTACATGGTGGGCTGCAAGATCTGTGCTCCAAAACAAATCAGGGTAGGTGTAATTGTTATCAGTTCAAATTTGCAGTGTTTATCTAATTGGTAGATAGTCTTTATCTGTGTTTGTGCCAATACATCTGTCACTCTGAAATAACTTTGTTTTTAAAACTAGCATTCCGATAAGCAAAAATTAAAATAGAATTAATGAAAGATTAAAAAACAATTGAAAACACACACGATCCCGTTCTTTTGCATTAATTAGTCATATAATGTTTTCTGATTTTTATAAAAGCCACAAATAGTTAATTAATTTAACACGCATATACTAATTAATTTCTAGTTGGTTGAGCCTCTTTTGCCTAAATGACCTAAAGCAGATGATTCCAGTAGCTCAGTTCTGTGAAATAATCAGGAGGAATTCTAAATCATTCATCCTTCAGCTCAACTTAAGAATGCCTGGTGGGAACTGTTCTCCTCGGGTTATTCTACTGTATTTTTGTATTGGATTATGTGCCGAGGAGCTCCTCCAAAAGACAGTTTCTTTGTGTTTTTATGAGTATTTTTTTTTTGTTATTCTGATTTTTAGGGTATTTATCCTCCTGCATTACACAACTTCTTCTCCTGAGTTTCGGCAGTCTCCAGAAATGTTGTTAAAATGCTATGAAAATAATGAAACCCTTGGTGAAAATCAAAAATTCTTAATTGTAAGTCTTCTTATATCTGATATGTTCATTTCAGAGTGTTTTTAAAGTAGCTCTAATATTCATGTTATAAGCCAATGCATGCAATATATTTACTCCAAACTGCAGTAAGCTGTTAACGTTCAAATTATTTATTCCTTTTGCACAATAACAATAAAATGGTTTATTATCTAATAAGATTGTTCAAAGGCAGCTTAGATCAAGATTTAGTTTGGGGGTTCACAAATGTTGAAGACTGAGTGATGTTTTAGGAATCCAGCATGATTAAGAGACACACTGAGAAAAACATACTCACACTAAAGAGTGTGTTTATGATGTGTCTGTGCCAAGAATGCTGTATTATGTTGGTATTCTGTGTTAGTATTAGTCTACTTTGATTGCTGGAAATGAAAAGTATAAATTGAAGAGGAATGCACAGTTGGCACCCTTCTGCACGGCTACGTCATAGCATGACATAAGCTGTGGATGAATTAAATGTTGCAAAGGCGCATTCTTTCCTACGGCCTTTGCAAAATCCCATAAAATGTTACAAAGGGCTGCAACTGCAACAGGCAGCACTTTGAGAAACCCTTAAAATCACAAGTTCGCTTCTTCTTGCTTTTGCATAGAGATGAATATATATTTCAAAATCATGTAAGCTTCACAAAAATACAATATGAAATCAGAGATATTATCCTTTAAAAATGTAGATTGGATTGAATGTTTGTAATTATAGACTCATCTGTATGACTACATGACATCATATGAGGTCATTGTATGATCACACTGAGTGAGGTCATCATTCTCTGCGTGTTTTCTGCGTCTGTGTGGCAGATAGACTTACTGCTGTGGATGCCACAGCTGTATCCGATCAAATGGATTTTAAAACATGTTGCTTTTAGGGAATGCTAGAGGACTGGCTGCCAGCCGGAAATCCAAGGAAAAACATTGTGTGTTGTGTGTGTAAACTCCGGTAAACACACACAAGTTGTTCTTGACCTAAAGTATATTTGTATTTCGTATATTTAGTTTTCTATCTAGATTAAATCTGACCATTGTGGTTGGTACCCAAGCCCCATTTCCACTTTAAGTTCCATTCTTACCATTATCAAATGTCACAGTTGTTCTTTGACAAAATTTTACAGCTAGAGTCGGTCAGCCATATAAATCTGTAGTTAACATGCTGTGCTCAGCTGCAGTTAACACAAAAAAGAAAAGTCGCCCTTTTATATTTTTCTCCCCTTTTCTTGTTTTGTGGCATGCAAACTGGGAGGATTGACATTTTTAACTTTCAAGTGGCAATCTTTACAACTTCCTTTGTGAAGTCTGCTTGCGCATGGAGAGGAATGCCTCTGATATTAGTCAGCCGAGCATCGGCTCCTCTGCAGCCAAAGAGCCGGTCAATGCTAAAGGCAGAGAAGAAAGTCAGGGAGGGAGCTTCAGAAATCTTTCCTCTCTCATTTAACATGTCTGCCTCACTTTCCATTGGCGTGACTTGTTTTGGTAGCACCGCAGATCCAGCCTCTCCCTCTCACACTCCCTCGCTTTCACCCTGTTTTTCACACTGTACTATACTTGTGGAATGTGGAGACTAAAATGGCGAGTTTAGGATGGAAAAAAAAAGTAGAAATCAGACATAATTTCTTGTTAATGTATAATTTACGATTTTGCTTTGGAATATAATTAGTTGGGGCTAATCGTTTCTAATATCATAGGAATTTCTGAACTCTTTTTGCTTGATGTTCATGATAAAAGACACTTGGCTTTCTGGAAACCCCGCCCGTTTACTCTTCCTTCCGCTGACCACTATTTGACTTTACTGTCTTGACTGTAAGCTCATCCTCTGTTTTTTACCCTGAGTTTGATTATAAAAGCTGCTGAGAAAACATATAAAGTATTTGAGTTCAGAAAAGTTCACAAGCACAGCTCCAGAAGAAAACAAACACAGACTTTCTCTGCTGCTCCGTGCAGGATTTTAAAGTCTCTCTTGTGTTTACTCTGCAGAGATCTATACAATTCAGGGGAACTCTAATGGTCGCCCCTGCTACCTGCCCTTCCTTTATGATGGCCAGTGGTTCCACACTTGTACCAGCACTGGCCGTGAAGATGGCCATCTTTGGTGTGCCACCACCTATGACTATGGCAAAGACGAGCTTTGGGGATTCTGTCCTGTCAAGAGTAAGTTATAGTCTTATATGTTGATGTTACAAGATACTGTAGTCTTACATTTATATTTCTCAGTCCTCAACATTAAAGTGATTCTTTCACTTTCCTCTAATTTTTTTGTTAATTTCTTTGCCCTGTCAGGTAATGGCTGTGAAACTTTCTGGGATACTGACCCGGTCACAGACAGCTGTTACCAGTTTAACTTCCAGGCAACCCTATCATGGAGCGAGGCTCGGATCAGTTGCCGGCAGCAGGGGGCAGACCTGCTAAGCATCACCAAGCTGCATGAGCAGACCTACATTAATGGTAATGTGCAGAGGTTCACTGCTGTTTGAAATATGCTTTATTCTTGATTCTTTAATGCAATTATATAAAGTGAAACCCTATCTTTACAGTTCTATGCCATTACATTTTTATGCTGTTATTCACAACATAACAATTGATCACAGTGGAAAAGTAAAATCTATTAGAATTTGGGTTTTCTGGGAGATTCTGGGTGTTCCTTGCACTTCTGTTAGATGTGCTTTCACCTTCTCAACTCCACAATCAGTGACTATAAAAACCTTACAGTTCTGGTGACATGTGATAGATTGGCCACTTGTCCAGGGTGTACCCCATTTTTCGCCCAGGGACAGCTAGGATTGGTTCCAACCCAACTGAGACATTTTACTGGATATGTTGATGGATGGATGGAAGGATGGATGGACAAAAACAGGCTTTGCTTTGTGTAGTGACCATAAAAATAAAAGCAATATGCAGATGTGCCTGGTGTGATCCCACTGGACTCAGTACCTCAGGCTGTGTAACATATTGGCAAACAGAATATTTGGTTTGCAGATTCACTCTGCCAACAGGAATATTGAATTTTGGGGGTGATGTGACTGTCCTGCCAATATTAGGCTACACTTAGACTGTTGTTACATAACTATTGTGTAATCTGCCGGGTGCAGTGGTGATTGTTAAAGTCACAGCTAATCTGACAGAGTTGAGTAACTTTTTACTTTCACATAGCAAAACCATTTTCATTTATCTTTTTACTTATTTTAAGAAGATGTTGTTGCTGTTTTAGGTTTACTCACTGGTTACAGTGCTGCTTTGTGGATTGGCCTCAATGACCTGGACATCAGTGGAGGCTGGCAGTGGGCCGACTCCTCACCACTCAAGTATCTCAACTGGGAGCAAGGTTGGCCTGTAAAAACAGTTCAAGCTTTTCTGTCTTTTTAAAGCTTGAAGTGTCTGTGATCTTTCTTTTTTTGAATGTTTATTTCCTGCAGATGGCTGAGAAAAAAATGCATGCTTGTTTTTAGTTCAGTTCTCAGTTCAAACACCTGCTTGGCAGCTCTCTGGTGCAACCACAGTATTTGAGCCTGAGAGTATTTTGGGATTGACACCCTGGAAATCAGTGATTTTCTGAAGAGTTTGTCTCTCTTACTCATCTTCAGAACAGCCAAATCACGCTGAAGAGAAGAACTGTGCTGTAATAAGAACTGAGTCATCAGGTCGTTGGCAAAACCGCGATTGTTCAGTTGCTCTTCCGTATGTCTGCAAGAAAAGACCCAACGCCACCCTTGACCCCTTCACCACTGGTTAGTTTTTTTATGTTTCTTAATGCAAACAGTAATACCACACTGAAAAAGTCCAACTTTGATGGGTTTTATCTCTCTGGTTACACAGATTCGTGGGCAGATGATGAGAAATATGAGTGTGATGTGGGCTGGCAGGCCTTCCAGGCTGGTTGCTATAAGCTTACTTCAGAGAAAACTGACTGGAATACAGCTCAGAAAACGTGCCAGAAAATGGAGGCCAACCTGGTTAGCATCCACACTCTACCTGAGCTGGAGTTCATCATACGTGACCTGAAGAAAGGTGTGTTTGTTAGTGGGGTTTTTTTTGTTGTTGTTGTTTTTTATAGTACTGTACTATTTCCTCTCAAAGTCAAAAATGAATCAAAGTTAAGGTTTTTCTTGATGTTACCACACTTTTGTTCATCAAATGTTTCTCAAATAGGTTTCAGCTTTAACTGGACATCTATGTAATGCAGATTCCTAGTGCCTCTGCAGCAGACTTCCTACAAATAACCAAGTTGAGGGAATAAAACCTTTGTTTTCAGGCATAATGTAGACACAGGATTTTTGCCCAATAAGGAGAGTTTACATAACTGATGTTAAAGCCCAGTAGATTCACAAAAAAATCCTCAAAATTTAACAGAAATGTCTGAAATTTTATGTTTTGTTTTAAACACATGGGAGAGAACATGCTGGTATTTTAGCAGTGATTATGGTGTGAATTTTAAAAGAGAATTTCATTTTAAAAGCTTGATTATTTACTCTAATATACCATGTTAAAAATAAAGTAAATAGATAGAAAACAAATACTGTTTTACAATTTCCCTGCTGTGAATCCAGTGAATCTTTAAAATGTCTTATATGATGAAAAACTTTAAAATTCTGCTTATAATGCAGTTATATATTAATATCATTGGATATAATAATTTAATCAGCAAAATTGATCAGTTTTAGACAAATTTAGAGAGGCAAGGCTGAGATGGTTTGGACATGTGCAGAGTCGATATGTTGAGCAGAGGATGCTGAATAATGCTGCACACAGGAGGAAAACACGAAGACAGCAGAGAAGGTTCATGAGTGCAGTGAAGGTGGACATCCAGAGGGTTGGTGCAACAGAACAGAGTGCTAGGAATAGTGTGAGTTGGAGGCAGATACCTGTGGTGACCCCTAATGGGAGCAGCGAAAAGAAGATCAAGTTAGTGTTTTTTGTTTTACTGCCATGTGCTGAAAACTTTTAAGTTTGGAGCTATTAAAAAGAAAGCAGTTGAAGCCTTTATGAAACAGTCATGTTGCTGCAGAACAGTAATCCTCTTTTAAGACATTCTGCACATCATAAATCTGCATCACAGTTTTGAACGTTAACAAATGTGGCAGTGGTGATACAGCATACACTGCTGAAACCAGTACTGTTAGATTTCATTGCTTGAAAAGTTCTAAAATTGTCCTTAACTTGATTTTAAAAAGATTGCAGCAACCCTCTATATGCCTCCAATCTTCATGATTAAATAAAGAGGAAACCAGACAGTTCTCTCCTTCCTTCTCACATTCTTTCCTGAGCTTGAAAACAGCACACAAAGTGTGGAATCATATTTTTAGTCATGAAACCGCTCCAACGAATTACCAGACCTAATGGAAAATGTCACAGTTGGAACTTAAGCCTATTTCTTTTGTCCATAATCATCTTTTTAACCCAACAGTCTGTTTTTTGTTTTAGACACTGAGCAATTGTGGGTAGGGCTCCATGACACTGACATGCAAATGGACTTCCAATGGACTGATCACACTCCTGTTATCTTCACCTACTGGCATCCCTTTGAACCCAATAACTTCCGCAACACCCAGGAAGATTGCGTCTCCATGTGGGGACCTGTGAGTGATCCCTTCTGCACCCTCACATTAACCAGGGGCCATAAGAATGCCACAGTAACAGACCCTGACTATCAGCCAGACTCCGTTTGTATATATTTACCAGCTGTTTTCTCTCTTTCTGTTTGTGTCTTGCCAATGATGTGCAGGAGGGCCGCTGGGATGACAGCCCTTGTAATCTGACCCTGCCCTCCATCTGCAAAAAAACAGGAACAAAGAGTGATGGGAAGCCACAGCACCAACAGTGTAAAAAGGTATAACTCCTTTCTTCTCTCTATACTTAATTTTCTCCTTGACATTTACTATTTATGCTTTAGATTACTGGTAATTGTTTCATTCCTACTGTAGACACAGACTTTTTTCTTTCTATATTTCCCTCTCTTTTACCATAAATAATGTATTCAGAGCTATTCAGCATAGAATTCTAGCTGTTGACAGGATAATTATTATTCTGAATATTTCACCCATTCCTTCACCTTTGGCCTCTTTTCCATGTGCTCCGCTCAATCTCTCACTCTTCAACTCCACTCCACTGCCCCCAGACTGTAACTGGAATATAAATCATAATTTAACTTGGAAAGTAACAAAGTGCACCACAGAGACTGAGTCCTGCGCACATAAACTATTCTCTCGGACAAAAAAAACTCTAAATAAATTAAAATAATTGTGTTTCTTTGTTTCAACATGTGTGTACACCACATGCAAAAAAAAAAGATGTGGCATCTGTGCATCTGTCCCTGATTATACAGCTCATACTTCTCTCCACACAAGACTTTACACCACTTATACCTGACCATCGCTGGAAGCATTCACTGTCCACGTACTACATTTACGGGCCTTTTGATTGATTAATGTTTCACACAGTGGATCACTGTAGCGAGAAAAGAAATTACAGCTCATATCTGTGCGTCTTTATGCCCTTCAGCAGTGTTTTCAGCTATATATTTTTCCTAAGTACTGATTTATGATGTAAATGATCTCAAGTTGAGGGTCGTGTTGCTTCTCAGCTGTTACATTCAGCAAAGCTCTGCATATGGACGGACCATTTGTTTGGTGTAATGAATCCTTGCCTCCCTGTCCCTGGGGACCGAGGCATCATGGGTGGTAATGTGACAGGGGTCATTTGGCATGGCCTGTGCTGCAGGGTCTTGCAGCCGTGCGGTTTGTCTCGAGCAGATGAGCTCACTTCACGCAACATGTGAAACAACAATGACAGAAAGCCCACTGACTGCTTCAGCAATATTGTGCTGCTTGATCCTGAAGCTATTTACCCCATCTAGTGCTGGGTTCATTTTTCAGAAAATGTAATGGATACTGCTCTGCTGTCGTTTCACCTACTCACTGAAGCAGTAACTTTCTGTGATAGCTGTTGTTTTTCTGCTTTTTTGGCTTCTAGTTGTACTATTTTAATTATCTGGATAATTCACTTGCTTCAAGACGGTGACTTTAATAACTTAAAGAAGTCCAGTCACCTTCCTTTCCACCTCCTACGACTACAATGACCTGTTTGACTGAGAACCCACACAGACACTTGCTTCATGTGTAAATAATCAGGGAGGAAATACATCAGATTTGATGCCACAGGCAGGATGGGCAATACAACTGGAACTGCTTATGGTCCTTCAACCAGGCTGTGTTGAAAGGAGGTCCTAAAATAATTGAAAACTGAACTTGGTGTTTCCCCACTTCTCCACATGTCCTTCCTGCACTCAAAAAATCTGTTGTTGGCTGAACACAATTTAATCATGGCACCTTTTTCCACGTGATTTAACCAAGTACTATAACAGATTTCTGACCATGTCAAAGCAACACATTTGGGATTTGGTGGTTTAATGTAATCAGATTATGTTGGATCAACGTAGTATACTTGCATTGACTTGAAGTATGTAGAGTGAAATTTGTTTTAATTCATTCTACACAGGTTAAAAACGTTAGGAAAATGCAATGAAATCTTGTTGTTTGAACAACTACTATGTTAATCAAGGCAATTACTGCTAGTCATGCTTAATGAACCAATATGGGGGTTGATGATTTCATAGAGACAAACAACCATTTGCACATTCATTGGTAATTTAGAATCACCAATTAACCCAACTCTAATTACACACTGCAAACCAGCCAGATTGTGGATTTGAACCCAGGTCCTTCTTGCTGTGAGGCAACACCACTAACCATCATGCCACCAAGCTGTCAATCCAGGCTTACCAAAACTAGGAAAGCTATGATTACAAGGCTTGATGAAGAATTTTCTGTATGTTTTTGTCATTGACAGGTTAAACCACAATAAATAGCGATAGCATACACATGGTGTGGGTGTAGTTGTCTGCCTCTTAAAACTCCAGCGTTTTTCCTGCAGTTTGACATCTAATGTGATCTTGTGAACTTCATGAGTCCAGGCAACTAACCACTCTTACTAGATTGTATCATGTCATCTCAACAAGAACAAATTAAGTTGCTGAATTTCATGCAGATGCTACATGATTTAATTACGTTCGCCATAGAAAAATGAAATTATTTAGTTCAAATTACAAGCTTGAATCTTGTACATGTAACAACCACCCAATTTCATTTTTTGAGTGTGTATGGAATTACAGCAAACAGCAAAATGAAAAGGTGTCTTTACAATGTGATCCCAGACACTTTTTCATGTCACATAGCTCCCTCAGGCCTGTGAGATGGACTTAAGAACCGACCTCTGATGGCCAAGTGTGTCTGAGCTCACATTTGATCTGGATTGTTTCAACTCAGTACATTCATAGTTAGCTAACTGCCTCAGCAATAGTGCTTACTATTTCAGTCATCTGTGTCTTTCACCTTTAGAGAGCCACCGTTCCTCATACTAATATACTCAAACTAACAGATTTTCCTGCAAGCCATACATTAGCAAGCTAAAAATATTACCCCCCCCCCCAAAGCTTCCCTCAGCTGCTCTAAAAAAGCTTCGGCTTGTTTTTCAGCTGTCAAGCCCACATCATTATTGTTTTAACTTACTTTCACTGCTACCATAGTGCTTTTTTCTAGAAAGAAAAATGCTCGGAAAAGCAACTTCATGCTAGCTTCTCAGTATAAAAGAGACACATTAAGGAACTTGTTAAAGAAATGAAGGGAAGGCAAGTTATAGTTGTTGTTGGGGGTTTTTTCTTAGCTATATATGTGCTTTGTTACAGCATCAAAGGGACTTATCCCAATGTGCTCCATTGTTTGTGTCCATGTTTTGTGTGAGTAAGTGTACTGGGAATAGTGTACTTCCATCTACAGAACATCAGCATACCATTTGTTGTCAAATGATGGATGGCATATGGGTGATTGTTTATGCTTCTATATAATTTACATATAAAAACACTGCAGACTAGCAGAAATAAATCATTTATGTAGCGTTCTGGAAATTTAACATCAGTCAGCACGGGTTGTTTAATGTTTTGAATGCAACACAAGCAAAGGGTGGTTAGCAAAGGGTTTTGGGGAGGTGTAAGTTTCAGGAAATAATGCTTCTCAAGCAGCTGAAACCTTTGGGGTTTCTGCCTAGATGGCAAATGTGGTTGTGCAAAAGGCCTAGGGTTGGGTTTATTCACACAGTGCTGTATATAACCTGTCTCTCTCTATCGTTCTCATGCAAAATCTCACCCCTTCTACATGTTGGCTGCACTCTGTGTCTGTACACGACCACAGCTACAGTACATGAGGTGGCAGGAGGGACTGAGTCCAGGAAAAGGTTTTTTTTCTTTCTGCAAATGGAAAATTATCAGCTTTCTGTTTTTACATACACTAATTTGTGTTTTGTGAAAAATATCATTCAAATGCTTTGCATGGAAACATACTATATGCTGTATTTTTCCTACAAAAAAGTACAGCGTGGTGGGTCTTGCATGATTTTACATAGTTCGTCTAACTCTTTCTGGTGAAACACAATGAATTTAAACTGCATAACTCAGTGGTCATGATTCTGAGAGAAAACATTTTCCAAAAATAAGTATGATTGTCTCCGTGTGTGCTTTGATGCACTTTGACGTTCACACTTTAAACTAGAAAATTTGAAGAGTTGCCCAACCTTTGTAGATGCTTGCTTTCTTTGACTGGTATATTTATTTTGTAAGGCTTTGGTTTTTTTGGTTTTATAAGTCTCCACATCCTGTTAAATTCCTCTCCTTTCTTCTTAGGGCTGGAAGTGGCACAGTCCTGCTTGTTACTGGGTGGGAGAAGAAATGCTCACCTTTGATGGAGCCAGAAAGTTCTGCGAGGACCAAGGAGCCACACTTATTACTATCACTAACAGGTAAATACTGCACTGACAGGGAAGCGATTTTACCCTGCACCGATTAAAAGTCAGTCCTAGTTCCCTAAAACACCTCGTCGCTTTTAAAGGTTTGAGCAAGCCTTCGCCAGCAGCCTGGTGTTCGGGCGCTCTGGAGATTCCTTTTGGATTGGTCTTCGTAACAAGGGAAATCACGGTGCTTTCCAGTGGATTACCAATGATGAAGTGTCCTACACCCACTGGAATCGAGACCAGCCAGGTGGGTCACACTTCAGATTTAAATTAGCAGAATGGCATGTACAGTATGACCTGATATTGTACTGCTGGTAACTGTACTGTTGTTACAACAATTGCAGAGCAACTTTAAATCAGTTATTATTGATATACTGTAAACCACTGAAGATTTTAAACAATCTTCAAAAAAAATCCTTTAGCACCATACATCCAGTGAACAAGTTTTTGCCAGTAAATAAGTGCTGAGTTTTTCTTCTCTGATAATATACAAGTAAATATAATATAATTGAATCCATCTGCTAGCTGGGGCTCTTTCTGCGGGGAGTTTCCATGGATTTTTTTGTATTTGCTTGGGTTATCTCCAAGTGCTCCGGCTTCCTCCAACAGTCCAAAGACATGCATGCAAGGTTAATTGGTTATTCTACAGTGACAGTACGTGTGACCGTTAGCATGAAAGGTTGTCTGTCTCTCTGTGATGGCATTGCTACAGACTGTCCAGGATGTGCTTGCCTTTGATAGTTGGGATAGGGCTGTATTATCACTAAACTACTTACCTTAGCCAATTAGTTTAAGGATTTAACTGATTAATTAACTCTGCTTTATTTTTTTCATATATTTGCTATATTATATTGGGGGGGTCTTGTTTTGTTATAATAATAAGAATAAAATACAGCTGTGTTCAGAAATTTACATACACTCCTCACATTCATGAATGTTATGCCAATTTGGGCCTTTTTATGTTTTGTTTTTTGTTTTTTTACAATTCTTTTTCCAGGTGATTGAAAAAACAAGAATTGGTTGTACAGTTTGGTTTTATTTTTATTTGTGTCCAATTCTTGTTTTTTAAGGTAATTAAATACGTATGCTGTACAATCATTCCACCCTGGAGTTTTTGTATGGAGAATTACCTGTTTGATTGACTACAATTAACAGAAAAGAGAAAACAAAATGAAAAGAGGAACATGCAAAAGTTTCTTGTTTTCTTTTTTGTTGCTAGCTGCATTATGCTTACATAATAGCAGGTCATTTACAATAGCCCCTAAAATAAAAGTAGGTTAGTGAAGTCTCTTAATCAAAATGAATTCTGTTTCAGAACCAATTTGTGATTTAACATGCAAAGAAGAAAACAGATTGGTCCCAGGTGTTTTATTCTTTTGCCAAAATACAGATTTAGAACAACATTTAGAGGCATTTACTTCTTAGGCAGTCTTGATTAACAGACAATCTGCGTGTCTTGGAAAATAATCAGCAGCAGTTGCAATTAGCCTGAAGGGTGCTTTTGTGCTACTTTTAATTTAATGTTTTAAAATTGGACTACTTCTTGGGAAACTTTTAACAGCCATCAGAGCAGCAGAGAAGGAAATTCTGTCAGTAAAATATTGACCATTGTGGAGTTTAGATCTACAATGGAAACAATTTCTAAATCAAACAGATGCACACTTGTCACTAATGGATGTAAAGATGTAAACTGTCTGAACTTTACTCAGTTTAAAACAGATGCTTGTGCTCTTTGAAGCGTTCTCTGCACTTTTCCTTTGCACAGTGTATGCCTGCACCATAGTTCTGCCTGACATTTCTTCCTGATTAAAAGAGAGCTTGAAATTTCTATGTGCAGCATTCTATCACTTCCCATCAGCAAATATGTCATCCTTATGGATGAACCATAAGGGAGGTGAGTAATAGAGCAACAAGTTATTTTAATGTGTGTTGTCTGTACTGAGAAAGGTTAAATACAAGATTCAACAGCCATAATTGCCCAATGAGTAATGCATAATCACATTTTTCCCTTTAGATCATTTCCACACATTTCCACAGTGCAGCCTCTTTTCCTCTCCACTCACCTACATATCGCCCCTGTATCTATTTCAGCCAACATTAGTAGCGGCTGTGTTTCTATGGCGACGGACACAGAAGCAGGTCTGTGGGATGTGAGGGAGTGTGCATCATCAAAGGCCAAATTCATCTGCCGTCAGAACCAGAACACGTCTGTGAGCCCCGAGCTCCCCGTCCCTCAGCCCACCCCGAGCCTCAGCGGGTCCTGTCCCAGCGACTGGAAGAGCAACAGCAACCTACGCTACTGTTACAAGGTTCAAAATTAAAGTGTTATTAGAAAAGAAAAGAAAAGAATTATACTTCTTTTATAACAAAGTGGTGTGGTGCTCAGACTTGTGCAGGTATGGAGTTAGTTATATCTTGGTGCCAGATGGCATCTATGGGTGGCATCTGCCAATGACTGGTGAATTTTTTGCAGCAGACCCTCCCATTGGTTCCAAATTGGGTTGCACAATTTTGTGTTGCCATGCTGGCACCAGGTTTTCTTTTCTTTTCTTTTTCTTTTTTTCTTTCTTTTTTTTTTGCGTTTCAGTAGAAAGAAATGAATTTTTACTTATGGAAATTTTAATCTGCCACTTGTAACAGAAATAATTCTTTCAGCAATCAACAAGATTTGAAGAACAGAATTAATTAAACTGAATGACATCTTCATCATCTCTGTTCAGGTGTTTCATTTCTCCCAGCTGGAACAGAAGTTAACTTGGATGCGGGCTCATAATTTCTGCAGGAAACACGGAGCCAACCTGCTGAGTATCAGTGGCCCTGAGGAGGAGCAGTTTGTTTTGCAGATCCTACATGAGGCTTTTGGGTGTGTGTGGATTGTTGTTTAGATGATATGCCACATTGACGATGGCATGGATAGTGGTGGTGAGGCTGATGGCGATGATGTGTCCCCACAGGGAGTCAGAGGAACATGAGCAGCACTGGTTCTGGATTGGACTGAATCGCAGGAACCCCATGGACAATGGAAGCTGGAAGTGGAGTGATGGACTAGCTGTGAGTCATGATAACAAGCAGCCTACATGTCGAGTGATGAAAAATACTTCAAATGCAATCTGTTTAATCCTTGCTTGTGTCTCAGTTAACATACCAGAACTTTGGTCGGTACTACTACAACATACGGCAGTGTGCTGCGGCAGACTTGGGTAGTATGACTTGGCTGGCCATGCACTGTGACTCTGAGTTAGACTGGATCTGCAAGATCCCTAGAGGTAAAACAGCCGTGGACTTTAAGCATAAATCATGTGTTGGATCAATACATATTGTCAAAACATATACTTGTTGGTCGTCACAACTTTTTTTCCTGTATTTTTAGGTAGTGTTGAGAAGGTACCAGAAATCACTGAAGGTCTGTCTTATTTTCATAGCTTTCTCTTTATCACCTTTGTTTTTATTTTAAAACCTTCCTTCTACGTGTCAACGTTTGTTGATGTTTTTTAATTTCCTGGCTCCATTCAGGCACCAGTTCACCTGAATGGATTGGCTTCCGGGAGGCTGAGTATAAGTTTTTTGACCACCGTAGCACCTGGGACCAAGCCCAGAGGATTTGCTCCTGGTTTGATTCCTCATTGGCCTCGGTTCACTCAGCAGAGGAGCAGACATTCCTGGCCAACACTTTACGCAAGGCACGGTGCTCGTCATCATTTACAGGAACTAATTTAGTCCAAAAAATGAAATTAATTGCCATTGTCTTGGCAAGCAAGTAAAGTCCAGCTTCATCATTACAGAATCTAACCATTACACTATATATAACTACAGTTATTTATATAATTAGACATTTACAGTGATACTGTGGTATAAATCTGTAGTACTCTTTTTTCTATAAACAGACCTCTTATGCCTAGACACACTTTTTCACAGTTTGTGTCCCACCTTCAGATGTCTAAGGTGGAAGGTGACCTCTGGTGGCTGGGACTTCACACCTATGAAAATGACGGCCGCTTCCGATGGTCTGATCACTCGGTGTTAAATTATGTGGCCTGGGCCCTTGGCAGGCCGCTCCCAATCAGCAGAGATCGGAAATGCATCTGCATGTCAGCCAACAAAGGTAAGAGCAGCTGGAAAGAGATATAGTGAGAAGCTCATTTAATTCCAGAGTATTTCCATTAGCGTGTCTTTCTCAAACCCAAACAGAGGACTGGGCTGATCAAAAGTGCCACTCTGACCTGCCTTACATCTGTAAGAGAGTGAATGTCACAGGGACCGCTCCTCCAACTCCACCATCCCCTCATCCACCATCAGGGTGTCGTGATGGATGGTCTTCCTTTCAGCATAAGGTAGAGCTAAAAGTGTAACAGCATAACGCATTATGGTCATTTGTACGAAGGATGACTCAAATAAATTTTGCATGCAGCCAGTAAAGTACAAGAACTACAATAACAACAGAGCACATGCTGTATTTCAGGCATCCTTATGCAACTTGACTACAGTAAAACAGCGATATTGTCTGCTTGTGTAGTGTTTCAGAGTATTTGATCAGTCAAACCGAGTCACATGGTCCGCAGCCAAGCTAAACTGTGAGAGTCAGGGAGGTGTCCTGGCAGTGATATCCAATCATTTGCAGCAAGGTAATTAAAGGAGAATACAAATGGCATACAGTCAAAACCTGGGGGTGGACGAGGTGTGTCATCAGACTGTCGTGCAACTTATTCTCTTCCTCACAGCTTTTGTCACCACTTTGCTGAAGAACGCCAGCGCTGAACTTTGGGTGGGTCTGACTTCAGACTCTAAAGCAAATTTCAAATGGGCCCAAGCTGGCCTGCTCAGCTACACAAATTGGGCACCTGGCGAGCCTCTCGACAACAGCGGACCACACCAGAACAAGACGCCGGTACTCACATTACTTTTTATGTCATGGCTTTGTCATCAGTCTGTTCCTCTTCTAAATATTTCACTGTCACCCTTCAGGGAAACTGTGTGGTGATGTATCATGAAAACTGGCAGAAGAAAACAGGCATGTGGGCTTCTCGAGCATGTGAGATGGAAAGTCATGGCTTCATCTGTCAAAGACAACAAGGTCTGATAATCACTTATTACTATGACAGTGTAATTAAGAAGTGCTATAATAAGAATTACATATGTTAGTTAACTATCATATCTGACTTCAGAACAAGGTCTCCCTCCGGCTCCGGCCCTCATTCCTGCCTCCCTGTCTAAGCCCGTGGAGCTGGGGGGAGTGACGTATCGAGTGGTGAAAAAACGCCTGGATTGGACTGGTGCTCTGCACCTCTGTGAATCTTTGAATGGGACTCTTGCCAGGGTGAAGGATCCGTTCCAGCAAGGTTACCTCACACTGCTTATAAACAGCTTGCGCCAGCCAGCCTGGATTGGGCTTTACAACTATGGAGTAAGCCGATTATAATTAAAAATACAAATATCAGTTGAAAAGCTTTTTATCAGTGTGAGAGAAACTGCAGTGAAATAATTTTTTATTTTCTGGTTCAGGGAAGGAGCTTTACCTGGCTGAATAATGAAGATGTCATATATTCAAACTGGAATGATGGAGAGCCTAGTCTGATGGCTGGATGTGGTCACATGACCACCACAGGGCAATGGACTGTGACTCCCTGTGATTCGAGACTGGATGCTGCTATCTGTCAAATGAGTGGTATGTGTGTATCAACAACCAAATATAGGACTGCATTAAAAAGAATGCTAATAACAATTTAGTAGGACTGAATATTCTTTGACAACATTTTGACTTACATTCAAATGTTTTGTTTTTGCCAGATGAGCCTGTGATTCATCAGTGGATCTACCCTGGCATGTGCCCCCAGTCTCTGGGAGAGTGGGCTTGGGTCCCTTTCAGAAACCACTGTTACGCCTTCAATTTGCAGCTGCTTAGACTGCAGGATGATGCACATAGATCCTGCAAAAAAAGTATGGAAGCATCTCAGAAACCACACGTCTCCACTAGCTTTATTGTACAGCTTGTACAGCTGTACAATAAAGTAACCCTAAATTGAAAACCAATTAAATACAAAAGCCCTGTCCTTGTCCACGGCAAACATGATTGACAAAATACATCAATAATACTAAATTTAGCAACGTTGTCATTCAGCCTGGGGCAGAACTGTTCTGTCTCCCTAGTAATCAATTCTGTTTGGTTCCATCTCTGTTTCTTTCTTTTTTGTCTCTTCTAGTCGGAGCAGAACTTCTCTCTATCATGGATGAGACGGAGAATGGATTTGTATGGGAGCACATCCAGAGTTATGCAGAACAGGCACATGGAGCTTGGCTGGGTGTCAGCGTGAAAGGTCCAACATTATTGCCTCAGCCTGTCTCTTCTATGTCGCTCTATAGCAGCAGATTTAAAATCCATGCTGACAGACTTGAAACTACTTATGGAAGGGAAATGCTTGCAGTTTATCTTTTGTGATTCAGTTTATTTAGTATAATTATTAAATGCAAGCAAGTCTCCTTATTCCAGAAAAGTTCATTTACTATCTTATTATTAGTTAGAGTAATTTGATAATTTATATGAAGTGCTATAAAACATATTTGGTGAGATAGTGAGAAGATCGAATTTTTAAGCAGAGTGTGTTTTTCTTTTATGCAAAACTAAAGACAAAGTCCTTGAAAACTGCCCTCTGAATATGTTTATGCTCATGCTCCTACCACAGGTAGAGGTCTAGTGTGGTCTGAGGGCACAGAGATGCTGTATACCAACTGGGAGGGACATGATGTCGTTTCTTCTGTGCTGTCCATCAACTCCTGCTTCTGGATCCAGAGCAACACTGGTCGGTGGAAGCCGGGCTCCTGTAGAAATCGCACACACGGAGTCATCTGCAAACGGCCTCGCAGTAAGCACAAAGAAGTTAATTGAACTGTCATGTTAAGCAGCATTTGCCAGTCATTATTATGTTTCTTAGTAATTTGCTAAGGGAAATGCCTAAATTATGATGCAGATTCTTAGCACACTACTGACTGTTCAATATTCCATCCGCAGGTGCTGAAATCTTAACTTCAGACGGTAAGTTTTGTTCACAACTGCTAAGTTATTCATCTCATTTGAAGCCAGAATTGTGTGCGCTTATCCAGATTTCCATCTCTCCTTCTCAATCTCTACCCAGTAGATAGTCACCGCCTGCCCACGCTGATTGTTGTTATGGTAGCGGGCCTGGTGCTTGTGGTGCTGATTGTTGGCGTGATCTACTTCTACCGACACCGAACTGTTGGATCGCGGGGCTCTTATGAAGGGGCCCGCTACAGCCGCACCAACTCCAACAGTGCAGAACAGGCCGAGAAGAATATCTTGGTGTCTGACATGGAGTTGAATGAGCAGCCAGAGTAGCCCGAGCCGCCCTGGACTGACGGACCAACCCGGGACTGAACCCGACCTGACACAGTAGAGGCTGATTTCAAAGTGCTGAATACACGTTGTGGCATGTATCTGTTTTTGCTGCCACTTTTGAAACCAAAAAAACCGAGAAAAAAACCAAACAATAAAAGATTTTTAAAGTGCTGAAAGGCTGTGTGGAGCGCAGCAGATGTTTATTTTTTAAATTGAAATTGAAATCTAACAGTTAAAGTGATTTTTCCCTTCACAAATCAGATACCTCCATCTGCACAGCTCTTTCCTAAAAAGAATTCAAGAAGGCCATAATGGATCAGATGGGAATAATTTGTCCCAGCTGGAAATATTCACCATAAAACCAGTTTTATGCAAAAACTCTTTGCTGCCTTCCCTGGTGCCAAATTCAGGTTTTTTTTCACATTGTATATTTTCTTCCTATTTTGATTGACAAAAGAAAATTTCACAGCTACGGATCAGTTTCAACAACATTTTTCTGTCATCTGAATATCTGCAGTCTTGTTCGGGATCAAAGTCATTTTTCTGATTTGCTTTTTGTTTTGTTTTTTTCTTTCATTTTTTTTGCCACGTCAGTATTAACCTGAACTTGAACTTGTTTTTTGTTGGTTCTTGTGTAAATGTGTCTTTCCCACTGACTTTTCAGTATCTGTGCAGCTGCAGAGAAGTGTATCTCATAATGCATGTGTGGTTTTGTGAGCCTGCCTCCCTCCTCTTTCCTGATGTGACACGTCGGCACCAGCTGTCAGGCGAGCAGAGGAGGAGGAAGAAGTCTAAATGTGAATGTGTGGAAGGTGAAAGGGACCAGTGACCTCAAACCGTCTGAGGGCATACACTATAATTGTGCACATAAGTAGAAGTTTGTATTGAAAGCTGGTCTTTAAATAGACTGCATTGTCTTTTTGTTGGTATAGCAGGTCTGAAGGTTGTCATCAAATGATCAGACTTTGAGCTTCCATGACTTTATGATCTACATTTCCGCACTTTCTTCCATTGTCTTGATCTGATTCGGTCTTACTTGTTGCCACTTGCCTTTAGTCATTCTCCTTAAGGCTCAGTAACTGCTCCCAACTTGTTTGTTTTGGCTTCTCACACTGCCATCTGGAGCTGATTCAGCATTTTTAAGGGCAGTAGTTTCTTTGTATGCAAAGCAGTTGTAATTTGATATTTTCCTGATTAATCATTTTAATGACCCTTTATTCACTTTTCCCATTCTATGTTATATCTGTCTGTCTCTTTTCTTTTTGTCTTTTTAATGATGCTGGTTTGACTTACATAAAACCCTTAAAAGACACTTGGACGCATACCCCCCTTTTATGGAATGCTGGCCACTTAAACGTCGAATTCTCCTGCAACAGAAAACACCGTTCATGTGAATGACACAGTTGCAAATATGAGAGCCAAAAAAAAAAATGTCTAAAAACCAAATTCAGTCGTTTTAAGTTTTCACATTTGCCTCATCAAATATTTTCCTTGCCTTTTGAGTGCATTTCTGTCTTCCTGTTTAGAGGAATGCTTTGGAGCCATTTCAGTCTGAGGCTTTTGGTGTTTCACTGAAGCTGTTACGGAAAAAAAAAAAGAAAAAGAAAAAAATCACAGCCCTTTTTGCTCTGTGAGTCGGACTAAGATTGAGGGGGAAGGGAGAAGGATAGGGAGTAAGTAGAAGTGTGTGTTTTAGTGTGTGCGCAGTCTCCAGCTGTGGAATGTTGAGTCGGCAAGAAGAGCTCAGTGGCACGTCTGGAACCAATCAGCAGAGGAGGGCTTTGGGACATGAAGGTCAGAAAAAAAACAGAAAAAAAAAATAAGTAAAGAAAAGGGGGAAAGGAGGAGGAGTGTAAGGAGGAGCTAGAGATGAAGGTAGAGAAAAAGGAATGTTAAAGGTGCAGGGGTTTAGTCCGGGCGTGCTCTGTCCTCTGCTGGTGGATTGCTGTAAAGGTTTGCCTTTATGCGCAGTAGATGTGAACCTACTGAGGTGATGATGTAAAAGTGAGATAAGCATCGGTGTGATCCCCAGTGTCTGTGATGCAGGTTGGCTCATGTCCCTGTGAAGATACCTGAAGCACCTGATAATTTGTAAGTTTTTGTGTCATTTTTATATGAAATGAATAAAAGTCTATGTTCTGAAAACTTTTGTTTTCACGTGAATTATCATTCATTCCAAAACAAACTCTTTTGTGACTGTGGGAACCAGTTATCTGTCAAGGCCAAGTCCCACTCTTTTGCAGCGAGCAGGGAGGTGGATTCAACCATCAATGTGGAAAATGTGGGCTGCAGTGTTGATGTTTTTCACAAGAGGGCACACCTCACCTGCTGTATGAGACCTCTGCTGCTGAATGTTGTTATCTGACTCCCACACTTGTCTGTAACTGGTTATTGTGTGTTTCTGACATAACTACTTCTTACACTTTCCTCATTCTTTTAATAGATCAGCTGTTCTGTGCGACTTAGGTGTTTATGTCTGATATGCTGCTGCTACTGCTGGGAATTACTACATTCAGTTTAATTGTGTCTAGTCCAATTAGAGATTGAAAATTATTCTGGAGAAACCAGACTTTATTAGGAACACCTGTTCAAAAAATTTTTTTTTAAGTCATTAGCCAATAGCACGATTCAGTTACTCAACTCAGTGCATTTAAGCACATAAGCATAATGAAGGCAATCTGCTGAAGTTCAGTCTCAGCATCAGATTGAAAAACAAAGGTGATTGATGTGAGTTTAATGATGCCAGAGGAAAATGGCCATACTATTTATAGCTGATAGGAAGGCAACAGTAACTCAAAATAACCTCGTTTACACCTAAACTATGCAGAAGAGCATCTCTGAATTCACAGTAAGTGGAACCTTGAAGCAGATGAGCAGCAACAGCAGAAGACTACAACCGGTTCCACTTCTGTCACAGGAAACTGAGGCTACATTTCACACAGGCTCACCAAAATTGGACAATAGAAGGTAGGTCAGAATTTGGCAATAATGTAAGCATACAGTGGTACAGTGAATGTTTTCTTGGCACACTTTATGGTCCTTAGTACCAAATGAGAATCATTTAAATGCCACATCCTACCTGAGTACTGTTGCTGACCATCTCCATCCCTTTGTGGCCACAGTGTAGTGATGGCTGCATCCAGCAGGATAATGCAAGTGTCACAAAGCTTAAATCATCTTAAACTGATTTTCTAAACATGACAGTGGAGTCATTGTATTCACATCGTCCCCACAGTCACCAGATCTCAGTTCAGCAGAGCACCTTTGGGATGTCCAGCAAACAAATTTGAAGCAACTGTGTGATGTTATTTGTCAAAATAGACACAAATCTTTCCAACTTGTTAAATCTGTGCCACAAAGAACTAAGCATTACCAAGGTGAATCTTACTAGTCGATCAGTGTAAGTTTTGAATTGCAAAATAGTGTATAAGAAACCATGAAGACAGCAAAAAGCATATAAGGAAAGAAAATCCTGCAAACACACGCACCAAATTAATATAGTGCGACACGCTGCCGACTTTAATACCCTACAATGCAAGTCAATACTAATTTAGGAAAATTGACATAAATGTGACCATCTAATGATTTTGTTGTACTATTTTGAACAACATGAACAAAAAATGTTTAAAGCTTTCTGCCTGTGTTGGGCAGCTTTTGCATCTCAAAAAGGTAATACATTTTTATAAGCCCAGGTACAACAGGTACTGCTCCACCAGCGTGACCATTATTCGAACCGGTAGACCAACAAGTGTTTTAAATCCAACGCCTGGTGTACTGGGAGTTTGTGGTCTCTTCCTGTGAGAGAGCTTCACCTCTGCAGCATAACATCTGAACCAGTGAATTGCTTGTTATTCAAATCAAACTGGCTCTGTGTAATCCATCTCACTTAGGATGGATGTCACAATGCATCCAACTGCATGCCGCAGGCACTTAGTTTAAAGCATCCAGGGGTTATGTACTCCAGCAGTTGTTTATAAGTTTTCCAGTCCTGACACCTGTCTTTTTTAATGCATCTCTGGTGTACGGAAACGATCCTCAAGAAACTTTTTGTTTACTGTTTAAACGTTACACGTTTCTTCTCGGTGAATTTCAGTCTCAGCTCTATCTGTCTTGAACAAAGAGCTGCGTCTTAAAAAGCTTTGTGCTTTGTATGTATCTTACATACACATCATACTTCAGTGTCTCTGTTCCAGAGTTATGAAAAGCTCTTCATCTCAATTAGTTTTGAGAATTTATTGCATGAGCTTGCCTCTGGCTTTTACTCATTAATAGTGCATCTAAAAAATAGAAATAGTTCTTTTTTAAAAGAATTTTGTCAAAAAGGCACATTTCCTTTTTTAATTATTACTCATAAGGGCAAGTCTTTTGTCATTTTAATTTTGATAATTATGTCTTACACATCATGAAAATCAGAAATCCAGTATCTCAAATTATTAGATCAGTCAAAAATCATTTGCACTACAAAACTGTCCAACTTCACTTATATAGTCAATACCAAGATGGATGCAATCAAATTGTTGTATTGCTGAGGTGCTATTGTAACCCAAGGTTGCTTTAATAGCTCCTCTTCTGGACAGTAGTTGAGGTGAGTTGAATGGCCATCCATTAATCGGGACAGGTCACCAGTCTGTCATAGGGCTAACACGTGGAGGCAGAACACCACTATCCAATTTACTCACATTAATACCTATGTCTAATTTAGAATCTGCAATTAATCAACATCGATGCATTTGCTTGAACTGTAGGAAACTGATAACCTGAGTGCCCGGAGAGAACCCACAAAGGCATGGGGAGAACATGCAAACTCCACACAGGAAGATCCTATCAGCCTGGGCAATCAAACCCAGAAGAGCACGAACCACTGCACCACCATGCAGATAGTCAATCAAGCACAATAATAAGGTGGTCAGCTGGCATGTTCAGGAAGTAGTTTTAGCACTTTTTTAGCACAGGTGTTAAGTCCTGCTGTAAAAGAAAAGTAGTATATCCATGAAGCTTACCAGTAGATTGAAACATGAAGTCCTCTGAAGTCTCCTGGTGGACAGCCGTGATGTCTTTGGACTTGGTAAAACACAGTAGACCAACTACCTCTAACACCAGCAGATGACACAGCACCCCAAACCATCACAGACTGTTGAAACTTCACACTATTCTTAAAACACCTCAGATTCTGTGGCTATCCCACCAGACTCTAGGACCTTGATTTCCAAATGAAATCCAAATTTGATTTTCATCTGAAAGAACAACTTTGGACCACTGTGCAACAGTCCATTTATTTTCCTCCCTGCCCCAGGTAAGCCACTTTTCATGTCATCTCTGGTTCTGGAGTAGTTTGATCTTAGAAATGTAACAGTTGTAGACCCTATCCTGAAGACATCTGTGCATGACGACTCTTGATCCACTGACACCAGCCACACTCCACTCTTTGTGAAGCTCTTGCACGCTCTTCAGAATTTTCTCAAGGCACTAATCATTCCTTTTGCTTGAGCGTACCATACTTTTAATTCCAGTCATCTTTCCATTAATTCAGTTCCATACACTCTGTGAACAGCTAGCCTTTTCAACAATGATTGTGGCTTGCCCTTTTTTTGTGGAGCTTTTTGATGATTATCATATGGAGAACTTTCAAGTCAGCAATCTTTAACATGAATATGTTTGTATGTACTGGACAAGACCAAGAGATACAGTCTACATATAGTATTTCAATTACAATTTACTTAAACTTGATATGATAAATTCAAATAACCTGAGATATTTTCATGCAATTTTACATTTCATGTAATATTTATATGTAATAAATATAGAATATACAAAAGTTTACCTTTTTGAATTCTGAAAAAAAAAAAAACTTTTTGAGACAAACTCCTCATTTCTTGAATACAGGTTATGTGGAGAGTATAAAGCTGTCACTCTTAGGTGAGAAGGATGAAATCCTAATCATCACAGTGGCCAATCCGCATTTCTTAACTGCAGCCACTGGAAACACAGCAGCCATCTTGCCTAAGGGTTTTTGAATACACCTGCCTGGGAAATAGAAGTTCAAAGGTAGGTAGCAAAGGGAGAGGTCTCTCCTCTGGAACTATAGCATAACATTTTTATTCTTTACTGGCCCTCGCTTCCTCTGAGATGCTTGAGTAAAACACTCCTTGCTTTAATTAACTGACAAAAATCGGCAGAAAAGAGACTGAAATTCTTCAAATAGCTGAGCTCTTGCCTAATCAATATCCTCTTAATTTGAAGGTTTGGTGTTCAGATCTTGCTCTTGTGTTGTTCACAAACTGCTGTTTATTCCTCCTCCTCCCACTCCATGTTTTCTTCCTATTTGTCAGTTTTGGCAATGCAAATTCAGGGAGGGGAACAAGAGAGAAAGCGGCATTAACAAGTGAAATTAAAAACCCATTCACTCTCCTCAGTCATCCATTTGGAGCCCAGCCAAAGGAGAAGCAGCTGTTGGGCTGGCAGTAGAGGGGAGAAAGACACAGAGATACAGAAGAGAAAGACAAAAATACACAGCGAGTGAGAAAAGGTGGATTGGAAATTGTTAATTCAAAGAATATATATATATACATATATAAAAAGTTTTTTTTAACTATAACATCAAGAAGGTTAGGAACCTGTTCTTTGTAAATAAAAGAAGGAAATCGGTCTAAATTAAGATTGCACTTGATGAAAAATCACTGACAAATATTTGTGGGATGTTTAGAGTGGAACTTGGATACATACATACATGGAATGAACTTTTGCCTATTGGATCTACTTAAGTGTCTGTTATTTCTTTTCCATTTACCACATGTCTCCTATGTTTTTCCCCCTTATTTAATTGCAGTTCTTCAATTGTTTCTCCCTCTTTTGTGATTGTCTGCTCCATTAGTCATTAGTGTTTCCCATGCAGTTTGTTCTCATCTATTTACAGTCCTCCCTTTTCCTTCTTGTTTGTCTTCTGTCCTGGCTTGTTCATCCACCAGTTTTCCTTACGCTTCTTATATTGTCTTTCTTTCTTGGACTTCTGTTTTATTTGAACCAGCCTTATGAGACTTGTGTTTTCTGGGTCTTTATGTAAGTTTAATGAGCTTTGCATGAAAGCTCGCATTTTGTTTAGGATTCCCGTCTTGTGTGTCTGCAATTGGGTCCTCTTTTGAACACACACACATAACAGTTAAGTGACCTTCTCAGCTTTGGCTCCCTTTAAAACCAAACAGAGAAACAGGCTGCATGTGGAGAACAACCTGCTAACAGCTGTTATCCCACTGTTTAAAGCTTATGGAAGACAAACAAGCCCATTAAAGCTCAGGTGAATTATGAAAAGGAGCTGAAATTACTACTGGATGAGTTTGAATACAATTTTTTCACAATAGGTGTAAATTGCTTTGCATTAAAGTCATTCAGATTGTGTTAGGCTGAAAGTTGAATAGAACACAATGTTACCATTAGCTATTGTCAATTATAAAAACCCACTGGAAGCCACTGCCTTACGATACTGGAGTGTTGATGCTAAACTTTATCCAACTGGCCTGATAGAGACAGCAGAGGAGTATTTTAATTTTGGTGAAGAGGTGCTGATATTTCAGTACTGAATTTTTATACAAGAGGAGCATGTAGTAGTAGTAGTAGTAAAACTATCAGAAGAAAAACAGGATCCTACTGTCATGAGTCTTCCTACTTCTTTAGGAAGACTTATGAATCCTGGCTCATAACTGTCATTGTGATTATGCGATCACTCCATCCACCTGTTGTCACTGCTGCTGCCCCTGAGTCAATATAATAATCTCTTTGGCCAGTGGTTTGTCTGATAAGCACTCTGGAGGCACAGAGACACACCCAGAAAAGATGCACTTCACCCCCAGCAGTAAAAGCCCCATCTGGAATCGTCCATTGATTTTTAGTCAAAATGATTTTTTATGACCATGAAAACAACCCCAGTGTGCCACCTCTTAAGGAAGAGGGGATCAAATTCCCTAATCTTTGTCCAAATCAAAGGCTCCATGCTTCAAAGTGGCTGGATCAGCACAGATACCCACAGAGCGCCAACACCAGAGCAGAAGGGAGGAAAAAAAATGCTTTGCTCTCGCTTTGCACTCCAAGCTCATTTTAACTCCTCTCTTTCTTCTCCCTGCTCATCTTTTCAGTGAGTTTGTAGTGGCATTGTGCTTTAGTTTGAGTGGGTGTGTTTGTGTATTTGATGGACAGTTGTAGAAGAGGAAACTTAAAGGGCCAAGAGGATGGATGGTGTATAGAGGCAGGTTGGTGACGGTGGGGGCTGGAGGCTGGGTGTGGTGCACTTATCTCCTCTCTGCAGATGAGAACGCTTCATTGCCTGCGGGATGCTGCTCTTTCTCAGGCCAAGGATAGTAGCAGTGTGGTTAAAGGGATTATGGGGGACACTGTTTTCAGGGGATGTTGGGATCTGAACTTGTTTATTGACCATTTTCAGGTATGTAATTAGCACACTTAATTGGCCCATTTAGAGTCAACAAAGTATGTTCTAATTTCATAAGCAACCTCTTTTACACTCAGATGATAAATCAATACGAGTGCTGAGATTTAGCCAAGAAAAGTATCTCAGTGCCCTGAGACAGAATAATAACTCTTTTTTTTTTTCTCTTCACAACATTTTAAGATTATTGATTTCTCTATTCTGTTCCCATTTTCTCCCCCTGAGACACAATTTGTTAGAATATTTTCAGGCTCTTGCTTCAACAGGAACTATCTTTTGTTAAAGCTGAAACCACAAAATAAAGCACAGTGAAATAGCAGTGACAGGATCACTTCAGAAGATGCCCACTCCTCCACCTGCCTGATGACGAGTCCTTACTGTAAACAACAAAAGGTGCTATTATCACCCCCAACCAGGGACAGGATTAGACGCGTACTCATTTGCATGGATTTCAACCCCCAAATAATAATAAGGCACAAATAAGGGAAAAATAGAGACAAAAGGTGAAGTTAATTTATGGAAAGCCATGGCTGCATCACTGCTTACCACTTTGATGCTTAATCCGTTATTAACCTCCACAGTATTACACATACACGCATGCACATGTATGTGTGGGGATACTCACTCATGCATGCACACCTTGAGCAGCTGAGTCAGGGCAACTGAGTACTGAGAGCAATATTACCCCTCAGGGAAATAAAGATAGGCTGTGGGTGCAAAAGGAGGGAGATGAGGCTACTCGGAGGACACGCTGCAGAATATCAGCCCAATCCTGCTTGTGTTTGCTCTTGCTGGTTTCCAGGGTAATGGCAGAAGGCTCTGCCTTCCTGTTGAGGCAAACGCACTTAGAGGAGAGATTTTTGGCCTTGAGAACATGTTGAGAGGAAAATGTTCCATTACTGGGAACCTTTTGTCTTTGTGTAGCTGATTTCCCAGCGTGGAGCTGTATAAATGTGTTTGTGTGCTTGAGAAAGTGTGTAGTGTGTGCTTCAATGTTTGCTGCAAACAACAAAAACAAGAAGAAATTTCACATTACAAGAAATGGTAAGCCTAAAGGATTTCCATTATGCCAATTTCAAACTAAATATTTGTGTTCTTCTTCTCTGCTACTAGAGCAACTTGTGCCTGAGATAACCATATTATGGTACCATACTCTCATTGGCATCATATGGAAGCAGTGTACAGCAAAAGAGTAGCTGAAATGGAGAGTTCAAAGCAGTCTGAAGCCCTTTACTTCTGGAAACTTTGGCCATGTTGGAAAAGCATAACAAATCTTCCATTTGTCCTTCTTCTTCTTTTTCTTCTTATTGCTAACAAAAAACCTGCCCTATGGGTGGGTTTTGTCTGCATCAGTTACAGCTGAGAATTGTGGAAACATATTTAACTTCCTAGGACCTGGCGTCCACATATGTGGGCATCACATTTTGGGTTATTTAGACCAAAATACTACATTTTGCTCTACAAGGGCCTGATATCCACTTATGAGGACATTATACTGCTACTGTTCTATCAAAATTTTAAACAAATATCCTCATATGTGGCTCTTATTTTTCATAAAAACTAAAATAATGTAAAAAAAAATAAATAAATCTGGTAATTCTTTGTTTTTACATTCATCGGGCCCCAATCAGCCCAAATATCAAAGAGAAATAAAAAATGCATGCCGTGGAAGAGTTCGGGTATTAGGAGGTTAATGACTAACAAGTTAAAAACATTAGAAATGCAATAAGAATTTATAACTAATGGCAACAGCCCCAGTGTAAGGCTCATGTTACAGTCAGCTGTCTATACTGATTGTTATATAGTACACATATATGTGTATACACATACGTTTGTGTTGATCATGGTTGTTTGGATGTAGAATGGAAATATCCAGAAACATTCCCCTCTGCCATTTTTGTTGCCGATTTTTTACTCTCAGTTAATGTTGTTAAATGGTAAAGGCATAGCAGATAGGAAATAAAATCTTGCCCGTTCTTAAAACTGAAACCCCGTGGTGAGCATTAAAATGTTTAATGATCACTCAGTTTCTTTGTACAAATACACAAAAAAGCACCAATACTTTTATTTGAAGTCATTTTTATCAATCAATCGACCAATCAATCACCACATAGATGCCATAGATGTTACAAATCTTGTATCACTGAGATTGAAGCAGTCATTACAGTTTGATTATTATTATCATTATTATTATGTCACATTGTCTGGTCTTAGCTATCACAGTAAAATTTCTACAGCTTGTTCTGATGGGTATATTTCTATTCCTGCTTAAAAATGAACTGAAAGTTAAATAACTCTGCCTTTCTGTGGAAATCTGTGCACGTATGTGTGCATCCCGTGTGTGTGTGTGTGTGTTTTCACCCAGTGGTTTGCTGCTGAGTGATTTTCTCCGTGAAGCACTCAGGATATGCAGAGATGAGCTCCATTGTTGGTATAAATTGCTTGGCCCATGCATGCTGCCTCTCCACCGGGCATCTCCCCCCTCGTACTGATCAATCTAATCCTTAGCTATAATGAGTTTTTCTGTCTGACTGTGAGGAGTGGGCCGGGCCATGAAGTGGATAGGAGAATGAGCAAGAGAAGAAATGTGGGATACTGGCAATGTTGGTGAAGACAGCTGTAGGCACAGAAAGTAGCCAAGGTGTTTATAGAGGTAAGAAGTGAAGATCTGGCAGAAGATATTATTTCATGAGGGGAACTGTTTTTGCATTGCTTAATGAAACAGCTTGCCTTAGTATGTGAAACGTGAGACATAGATCAGTTTCTCACAATAATTTTTCATAACAGATTCACTCTCCTAGTACTTTTTAAATCACTGAACAGATCATTAAATATATATTAATTCAGAAGTGGCGAATACAATTACCCAAGGGCTGAAATGGTTGTCATAAATAGTATAAGCTTAGCAGGCAACTGAGTCATTTCTGTTTAATAATACAAATATCAAACTAATCAATCATTGTTTTAATATTATTAAACAGGAAATTATTATTTTCTTTAATATGCAGATTTCATTAAGTTAACCCTCCTCCACTAATGTTACCACATGTTACTCTTCACGAAAGTCTACCTGACTGTAGAAGTTGTTTATTTTGGTAATGAAATAACAGATCAGTTACTCTTTCTGGAATTTCTCTCAAGCTTTTTAGTGACTTTCAGTTTGTTGATTCTTAACGTCACTGTTTTGGATTATTCTCGCTTTTATCCCTGCTGCAGGCAGCAGTTTTCAGGGACATAGCTCTGAAAACTCACTGTACACTACACTATGATGAGTAAAGCAATTAATCAATTTAAAATCACTGACAGAAGCTGCACGTTTCCGAAGCTCAAAAGCTGGATCAGAATGACTTTGACTAAACTTGTATATACAGTGGTTGGTGCTTACAAAAACTGGTCTGAAATTCATTACCAGGACACACAATGAATTGCAGTGGAGCTGCAGACTAATCGTGGAGTACCCATGGTGATGCCTATACAAAAGCACTTAAAATGTGTGTGTGAGCATCAGACTTGGATCCAGAAGTGATGATGGTGATGTCTAATAGATCACACCGGGTATATGTGCTTGTGACTTACTTGGAGAATAGATAATGTGTACTCCTTTTCATTGCAATTGTATGCCTGGATGGCAGAGGTGATCTGTTATTGTGCTTGAGCTTTAGTGGAAGAGAGGAAGCTTCACAATATTTTTTTTTCAAGTTGGTGCTAATAGTATGTAAATATATTGTAACAGGGGAATTTGGCAAAAAGTAATAAAGTTTTATGTTTTTTGGGACTCTAAATTGTGGTTTGTTATTAAGTGTTCTCTATTTTCTTTATAATCCCCGTGTTTTGAAATCTTTGGTTTATAGATTTCAGGGTTTTCTTAACTTTTATAATTATAATATGCCTCTGTGTTTAGTCTTAGCATTTATTTAGCGTAATCCATTTCTGTTTTTTTGTGATCAGTATAACCTGTGCGTCTAGCCTCCCCTCTGTCTCCTTGTATCTTCATCTTTGTGTTAGGGCTATCCCTGTTATTTTAATTCCTGTTTTATTTTGACACAATGTTCCCTGATCCCTCTTTTGTGACTGTCTACCTATGCGCCACTGGTTAATGTATATCATGTATTCTTTTCGTTCCCTTTTGGATTTTATGTTTCAGGCTGTTACAGCTGTTGCAGTTGTAACAAGGTTATCCTTCCTGCTGAGCTTAACAGTTCTGTTAAGCTATGCAAAACCATGCAACAATCCCAATGCAAAATAACAAATTTTTTCAATGTTCATTTAGCAAAAGATGATAAAACACGGCAGAAAACAAAGTGCATAACATCCTTACCAAAGAAAGATGAATTTGTAGAAGCTTGACTGCATAAAACACAGAAAACAACCTCAAAAGCATTGCACATTCCCAGCTGCATCCAGCTACAGCGAGTGAGGTAACAATGAAAAGCAATGTTGCTTCTGTCTTGCAGAGACTAGAAGCACAGAAAAGATGAACCACAAAACGGAGAGAAGCTGAGACAGAACAGAGCGGACTGCCTGTAGTTCACAGACTGACTGTCCATCATCTCCCACAGCCTCACCACTCTGCACATCAAGGTAGAAGACTTGAGGATTTCTCACTATATAAAAATACTTTAGAGGAGCAATAAGTCAGACAGCTCCAACATGTCTGTGAATATGTATCAATCGTCTCTGAAACTTCATGGACAGATTCAAGTGGGACCCTATGCCTGGCCTTATTCTTCTCATCCTCTCTCTTCAGTGAATTTAGAAGAGGAACTTTCTCTTTTTTTTAGTATTTTCCTTGTCTGAGCTTTCTTCTGAGAGTTATTTTAAGTATTTATGGTCTCTCAGAAATTAATATAAATTGCTTTCATGTAAGAAAATACAATTTGTAATGGCAATTCTTCAGAAAAGTATTTTACATCTTCAAAAATTTAGCTTGATTTCAGCATTCTAAAAGCAAAATATGTACAATTCACAGCTGCTTTTAATGAAGGAAAGTAGCGAAATCCTACATTTAAATCCTGAAACAAACACATTTTTAGCATTTTTAAGTTAACGAGTTGTCAGATTGTTGTCTTTTCTTTTTGTCGCTAGAGGAATAGTGTAAAACAGTGTCTCTTTATATTTCCATGGCCACGCATCTCAGGTGCAAGTATAGCTAATCTGATCACCTCGTGCCTTGAAGGCACTGGCCTGGTGTGACCGAGGCGTCCGTGTGAAAGGCCTCTTTGTTGAGCCGTGTCATCATTTGTATTCAGCAGGATCAAAGTGTCCTCAGCTTCTTTAAAACTTATCCTGTGGCTTGTGTTGCTGGAGCAGTGAATGACAATGTCAAGGGATGCAGAAGAGCTGGGAAATTTACATAGAAATGGCCCTCAATATGAATGTGTAAGGAATCAATTCAGAGTCTGCAATTTGGGATTGTGTGGGCATGTATCTGTGTATGCCTTATGCTGGCTTGGGTATTGAGTGTGTGTTTGTGCCATACACATGTAAGAGACTTAGAGGGGATTGCTGAACCAGTCTTAAAGCTACTTTTCTCACTACATCACTTTTTTTAGTCTTAAATGTTCTTTTTTTCCTTTCTCCATTATTTCCAGCCCCATGATGCTCAGTTTTAACAAGATAATAGGATCATATCTCTTCCATCTACTACCAGGGGGTGAGAGGACAACCTGAGGAAGTGGCCTCAAGCAGCAGTAAAAAAGCAAGTTAAGCTAAATGTGTTAGCTATGTGACGCAGTGATGTGGGACTGAGTTGAGTTGACTCTGGCTTTGTGTCTACTTTAAGATAGAAACCCACCTCCTACCTCCTTTAATAAACCTTACTCAACTTTATTACTCTGAAAGCACTGACAAGCCTTACAGCTTCTCAGACTGTGCATCACTTTACTGTGGGTAGAATCAATAATGCTGTCCCATATCTGTGGCTGCTCAGACAAGTAAAATAAACAGTAGGGGTATATTCTTGCAAGAAGTCCTAGGTCTAAATCCCGGAGCAGCCTCCATTTTTACCACAACCTTTTGGTATTTTGGTATGTGCATGAGGACTTTTGTGCAAGCAAAACAAAAAGAGAAAACAATTCTGTTATATACACAGGGTGATAAGGTTCTGGTAAGGTTTCTTTATAGTTTCCTAAGCTTAGCCTGCTCAGATGTGCTGCATACTTAACTCACAGCCAACAAGTAAAGCAGAGCCCTGAAGGAGAAGTTGCAAAAGGTCAACCCTTTGGCCCACACACCTATCAGTTTCCAGATAACCTTTTATCTGAACTTACAGTAGTAATTACCAGGTGTGCAGTTAGAGATGATTGCAAACATTTCAAAAAGTGTTTTGCTTTTGCCCTGAAGCATATTGGTTTGCTTCTTCCTCTATGGCGAGGTAGGTTACAGCTCCCCTTGGACCTTATGTTGGATGACCAGTCAAGAGTTCAGCAAGGTTATTATGCCTCACCAAAACCAAACTAAAAACTGAAAGTAAGAGTGGGTATTATTAATTCAGAAAATCTTTTAGTTTTTTTTGCCTTAGCCTGGTCAGATTTTATTCTGAACAAATGTACATGTTGCTTTTTTGACAAATACCCCCTGTATTCTGACTAAAAACTAAAATTAGCATGTAAAATAATACTCTAAATTTAAACTAAAAATTAAAAAAAGCAATCCTATGAAGGAAACTGAAAAAAAATAATAAGGAAAATACAAAACTACATTAGTGATACATAAGAACACAAATCCTGTGACACTGATTAATCGGTGTCAATAAGTAAGACAAGTCATTTGTTATACTAAAAAGTGAAAATAAGGCAAACTCTTGATATAAGATGATTGTTTAAACATTTAACATGTTTACAAATACGGTCTTTAACCTTTAATACCGCTATATACAGACACACTTTAAAGACTGATGACATCTTGAATTGAATTTCCCCATTCCCCGGCACCTTTGTGTCACACCTTGGCCTTTCTCGTTTCCATCACCCAGAGAAAGGCTGTCAGAACATACACAGATTACACTGTGGCTGTTCTGACATCTGCTGCCTTCATTATTATGGGAGACGTGCACTATAAAATCAATAGGGTCGTTGTAGACTTAATAAAGGTAATTTCTCCACAGTCCTGCCTCATGCTGCACCAAAGTGCTCGGCTTATTTCTCAACTTATTTGATCCTTCTGCGCTGTTCAGAGCAGGAGAGATTGATTCATGAGCTATTAAAACTTTCAAAAGCAGACTGTGTAAGAGAAAGGTGAAGGTTTTGGTTTGGGTTTTGAATGAAGCAGACATTTTCAATTGAATAGCTTGTTTAGGTCTGTGGATAGGGCATTTTTATGAAGAAAATGTTAGAATAAAGGGTGAATATGAATCAAACTACAGCCTTTCAGCCTTCTTCACAGTACCACATCAACATAAAATATTCACTGTCTCTGTACAGTATCTGCCCCACAGAAAGATCACAGAACAAAAGCATTAAACCAGGTTCACATTTCCATGCTCTGAAGTATTATCTGTACCTGGACCATATATTTCACATTACATTAATATAATAGAAGACTTGACGTTAAATATGTTTCTGCTTTTTTTCCCCCTTCATAGTTAATTACAGCACACTCAGAGCACTGAGTACCATATTTTACGTTAATCTGTCTTCTCCATCTAGATTCTTTTTATAAAATGAACAGCCTGCTTTGCTCGTGTGCAAATGGTGATGTTATCTAAAGCTTCACTCTGAATAAATGTGATAAGACACAAAGGTCATTCATATGCATAGATGTTTTCTATAGCATAAAGTCTCTGCTGCCAGATTGTTATTATCAAGAAAAATACTTTCAAATGAGTTGCTTTAATTCTCTTATTATGCCTTTTGTTTTAGTGCTTTTTATGTGTCAGAGATTCTGCTTTACTACCAATAATTTTGCTTTTGTCTGCTGAACAAATATATTGATGAGGAAGATCCATATATCCAGTGACATATAGCAGCTATATTCATATATTCCATGCAAATGCAAGGTTCTGTCAGCATGGCAATAATGGCGCATGTACTAATATTGAAGAAGTATTATTTCTTATACCATCTAGTTTTTACTTTCATGTTTGTGTAGACCTTTTCTATTGATTGTAATACCATACACAATATAAATTCCAGCAAAGTACCAGCAAACAAAGATATTTTAAGCAACATATTTGGTGAACAAAATAGGAGGACAGTATAAATTATGATCAGTATTGTACATATATACACTCAGTGGCCACTTCAACTGGTTCAGCTAGTTCAAGGAACAAGTTTGACATGATTTGACAAACAACGGTTGGGTGCACTGAGGTCACAAAGGAATTGCAATAATATTCAGGTAGTTAGGCTGTGGCATTTTAACAATGCTCAATTAGTGACTAAAAATGTGCTAAGGAAATATCACCCACCACATTACACCACCACCAGCCTAAAGCATCCAAATGGTTTGAGGCAAGGTTATAATAGTTAACTTAAACTAAAAAGTAAAACTAGCTAGGGGAAACAAACATTTTAGTCAACTAAAATAAAAATAAAAACGAATTAGAAAACACAAATCTATAATCACTCTGGTTTGGGCTGGGTCGAATGTCACAGCAGAAACAGACTCATCCAAACAGATCAGTCCTTTTAGTTTTGGTGAGCCTGTGAAAACTGTAGCTTCAGTTTCCTCTTTTTAGCTAATCACAGTTTGAGTTGTTGTTAAACTTCCAGATGCCTCAAAAACATTTGTTCTTGATTTCATACGCAAGCATTTTCAGGGTTACTCTGGCACTGATTTATGTAATGTTTGGTACTGGAGGATGGTAAGTAGAGCTATGTTAATGTGTGCCAACATCTTTTCTGATGGGACTTTGTCAGTGAGCCATGAGAGTGATCATACTCTCATACTTTTGTGACTATCTTGAGTCCAGCCACAATCTTTATTCTCTGTTCAGTGAATGCATCTGTTATTACAGGTGGTTTAATTCCATGCAGTTCATTAACACTGCGCTCCTCTACTAAGGTCAGCTCATTGTACGTATGAGTCACTGCATCTTAATTTCTAACTCTGACTCAGCCATAGTTTCAACAAACACTACTGAATTTAATTTCTATTTAATTTCAATGTTCCTCATATCTGAATTTGTGGTATGGCTTTAGAGAGCTACCAGAAGATCTACAAGCAAATTGATAAGATTCCAAGGACTTCAGCTACAGCCAAACACCTCCAGAGTTTAGGTGCTGAGAAGAAGCCAGCTCGGTGGCTGGAATAACACCCATGGATTCAAGCTGTATGCCCTGCCACCCATCAGATAACCACATGGAACAAGAGGATGGCTACAGGGGATGATGCTGAGACATAAAAACTCCTCAGAGTGCATGGAAGGTTGCACCTAATACATTTTCCTCCTTAGCCCTAGTTGAACTTATGTAAGAAATTGGCTCATCTTTCACCACTTGCATGCATCTTTTCCATACAAATTTTGAAGTGCTATAAAGTTATATATGTGTGTTACCATTTCTATACCCTTCTGCTCCAGTAGAACTATTTTTATTTCAAGCTCCTGCTCCATCCATTTATTTGTCTAGCAGACTAAAGCTTTATATTCTGCATATAAACAGTGTTTGTCTCTGCCCTTGGAAATGAAGGTAATATTGCCCCTAAAGAAAAATTTTCAGTGGCGGGGTGAAATGTCTCTGAGAGGTGTAATGAGAAGGCGCTTAAATGACTGTCACAGGGTGGACAAGAGGCTGGATAAGAAGCTGTTTAAAAAGGATTGTCTAAGTTGGTGTGTAGCCTTTGGGAAGAGATTATATTATAAATAGGAAACTGTGGTGGAGCTTGCCTTGCAGCCATGCATCAGATCAAGGACATTTTCAGCTTGTACACTATTAAGATACTTTTTAGGATTAAAATTCTTTTAAAGTCGGATTTTGGTGTGCTTAAAGTTTCTTCTCCGCTCCACTTGGACAATCAGGCTAATCTGCTGCAGCTAGAGCACAGTAGCCATCAGAAAACCATTCTCAACCCTTTCGAGGGAGGATAAAGCTGGACCAGAAGAGTTGTATAAAGCTACTGAACCATCCGAACCAAGATTAGTATTGTCAGTGTCCTCTTGAATTACTGGAAAAGCTTTAATGCTGTGAGATCTAATGTTCACTTCCAGATAGTCTTTACAAGGTAGTTCAGCTATTCTGTGTGGACATAAATGCCAGCGGCGAGCACGGGCGAATTCACTGAAAAGGCAGCGGCCTTGCTTTGGCCCGAGGGTTGTTGTCTACGCAAGTCGACCTTAGGCTTACACGTTTATCATCTCATCTCTTCTCTCCGCTCTAACATGACTTCAAGTTTTAAGCACCACATCATAATGAATATTAATGTACACTCCTGAACTTGATCGTCTGGCAGAGCTGAAAATCGTACATGATAACAACACTGACATTCATTCCCAGCATGCACATCGTGTCCCAACAAAACTAAGCATATGTTTGCAGTCGACACAAAAAAGTGAGGAGGAAAATAGAAATTATATATGTTGGGAGTTTGCTGGCTACACAAAATAAACAGTAAATATGTTTAAATAATGTTTATGTTGGTTTTAGTGCAGTTTTGGCATTTGTTTCTCATTTATATTAAAAAAAAAAATCAGATTAAAGGATTTCCAGTAAAAACCCAGAGATGTTCCAGAGAAAAGTTGTATTTTCATTGTTTTCTTGCACTGTTGCAGTAATTATGAGACAAACCTGTTCTGTAAAATTGAAATTATGGTTACATTGTACAATTCTGATTAGAATTTATACCATTATCCTTTATTTTGCGTACCTATTATTTCACTTAAAATATTTCTGCTTGTCTACTTTTGTACTGTGTTTAATTTTGACAGTTTTGCCAGATCTACAACAATAAAAACAGTTATATTTTATTGTACGCAATAAATAAAATATGAACTAGATAGACCTCAAATTTGCGCAGACAAATTCTTTGTCAAGCTCATCCTGAAATGCTGATTATTTTAAGATAGTCACTGATTTTAATGACTGGTCTCCAGCTATGAACCAAAGACAGTCTGCAGCTTTTTTTTTTTTTTTTTTTGATCAGCTTAAAGTCTCCAAACCCTAAAAAAACTGCTTCAGGTCAGGAGAGCATCAGAAAGACCATGCCTGTTGCCTCTGATATTTACTAGATGGTTCACAGTGGTTCAAATTCTCAGTACTGAGGCAAGAAACACTCTGCCCAACTCCCACAAGTGTTTTTGCCACACCAACGCAATCATCGCTCACCACCTGCCCTGTTTGCCTTGTTAGCTCTGTTCCTGAAAATAAAATTCAGGTTGAGAGGTCACTGACGGAGTATACTGACACAGCAAAAGAAAAAAAAACTTTTTGTTGTGATGGCCCTCTGCTTTGGCCAGGGCCTGTTGTGTTTTCCCCTGTTTGTCCCGTAGTCTTGCAGGTTCCTGGTTAACCAGTGCAGCTGGGAGCGCCTGACCAGTCTCCCTGGAGCATTAAAGAGCTGGCTGTCGCAGTTCCTGTCCCTTCTCTCCTATTTGTGTGGTTGGCTTTGGTTAGTCACCCATCCTACTGCTGACACACTGAACACACTGATTAGCACACCTCATGGAGTACAACGCGTTTCTGCTTTAGTTGGTAAATAAATTGGTGAGTTATGGTTTCCCATTATTTATCATGGCCTTTGTGCCAGACTATGACAAATTTGGTTGCTCTCCTCCCTGAAACACTTTTTGGGATTTGATTTAATTTTCAGCACAACACTGCATACAACATGCAGTCATTTACAGCACTGATTGTACTGACTCACACATCATTGTTAGTTTAAGTTCTTTTCTCATTTCTTTTAATTGGTGTTTGTGTGCATCTCTCCTTCTCATGACTGTGCCGCCTGGTTTGTGAAAGGAAGGAGAATTCATAAGAATTTAGAAGAATAAAAAAACTACATTTATTTGAACATACATATTTTTACATGTATGGTATATTCTTAATCTGGGTCTATAGTGTTCCAAGGATGGACTACAAGATGATGATCTACTATAATAACATTTTAGATACTTGGATTGTTTGGTTTGTCAAATGTTGTTGCTAATTGCAGGAGGGGATTGCCTACTTTCTTTTCTTTAAAGCTTTGCAACATGACCTTTAAAGAATCTGACCACCTGCCCCTGGGATACAACAGGGTTTTGCATCAACACCTGACACCATCACATATTCTAACATGCATGGTGTTTTTATTCATACCTTCTACCCTATTTCCATTCACCCCTTATTCACCTACATTCTCTTAGCTTGAATTTACTCTCTCTCACACAGACACAGACACACACACACAGACAAGCAATATGCATTTAATACGGTGCCTGTCATGCCAGAGAGATCAGCAGTCGATGCAAATCTCTCTACTTTGTTTCATGAAGAAGTAACACTGAGGCTGGGTAGTCCAACCCAGCACCTCGCTATCTCCTGACTGCTGCCTTTTTCACTTTAAAGGCTATGCTCGCACACCTTCTGTGACTGTTTGTATGCAAAGTTTAGATTAACAACTACACGGCAGAATACAAGCAGTAAATACAGAGAGCAGTCACACTGTTTTGCATGGCGTTCCACAGATTATCTTTGCATCATCGCAATCATCAATGTTTTCATCTACATATCTGATTTGTCTCCAAGTTTGTGTAGGTGTGCAAGATATGAACATGACTACATGTTTTTTGTTGTTGTTGTTGTTTTGTCTGAAAGCATGCAGTCTTGTTTATGTGCTGTATCGCTGCGTGGCTGAGTGCTTTATGAAGGATTCTCTCGACAGGCCGGGGTATAATGAGATCCCTGGGGCTGAACGCAGGCAGCCTGTAAAACAACAGATGTGACTGGACTCGCTCAGTCTCCACATTCTCCCCAATAGCTGACAGAGCTGTCACTCATCAGGAAGGAGGATGTCTACCAGGGGAGGAGGGCTCTGGTGTAGGCCAGAAGATGGGTGAACTCTGTGAAGAAAGGGGAGGCAGTCACCTGGGCTGACACCTGATTCCACAGCATGTCGCTCTCCAAACAAAGCAGACTGACAGCTGAAACATCGCAAATGTCAACAGTTCTATCACACCAGAGATGTGATGATGATGATGATGATGATGATGAGACCTTATACTTCTACTACTGATGGTGCAGTTCAAAAGCAAGTGGAATAATCTGACATTTAAAAGACATTTTGAGACTTTCAGATAAGGTTCCATCTATATTCACATCGGAAATGATGGGTCATTAATCTGTCTTAAACGCAGAAAGCTTGAAAGCGGTGCAATTGGATGAATAAAAAAATGTGTTTTTAATGAAAAGTTATGCTTTCAATAAATCCTTACATTTTATTTGGCATTTTGCCCTTTCCAGAATACCACTCCGATTCACACGTTTCATATGAAATCTAATTCAGGATGCAATCTTTCACCTGTCTTTCTTCTTGAAGTTTTAAGAGAGAGCCAGGCAGGGGAACTGGCAAACGCCCCCAGTCAAATGTTGCTGCAGCATGCCAGAAACATCACAATAGAGCCTCTGTGCAAGGAAAAGACCAAATGGGTGCACACACACACACAAAAACATCCCTCTGCTCCTGGGCAGACAGCCACTGACCCAGTGCAGCCCCTCTGTCAATAGATGTTTATTGTGCTTCCTTTAGCAGGAATCTGCAGCAGAAACCTGTTACTGTGCTGTATGCAGGCTAGCACAGAATTGAAAAAAAGGTAAGCTCATCTGTAGTGTGTTTGCACTTTTATTTTTGTTTTACAGATCATCCAAACTACATAAACCAAAAAAAAAAAAAACCACATTGTGTGTCAACAGTTTAGGTTTTCTCATAGAGTTTTTCCAAAGACAAGAAGCTTTGGGGATTTTAAAAGTGATAATTCATTGTGTTTAAATTCAGATATGGCTGTTGGTGTTTTCTTTGCAGTACTATAAAACACATAATCTGTTTTTCATGCATTTACTTTGACAGATTAGTGTTGTCTCGAAATACATGGAAGGTTTCTTACCAGAAAGACAAATGAGTGGTGAAAGAGGCTATAGCAGTATCATTTGGAGCTTGTCAGACCTCTGACCACACATGGCAACACGTTTGCATAAAATAATGAATGATACCACAATGCATTAATGCTTTAGAAACTCACTCATACCTTTACTTCTAGCTAGCCAGGGTGGTTTCTCCCTATCTGCTATGTAGCCAAAATGGAGACCACTGAAAATGAAGGGGTTCAGTAAGGATGGGCATGACTTTCAACTATTTGATTAGTCAATATATTATAAAAAATAAAACTTCAAATAATTTGCACAACTTTTTTAGTCTAAAATACATATTCATACATATTGAGTTCTTCCACACCAAACCCGCACATCCATGTCTTTATGTACCTTGTTTGTGCACTTGTGTGCAGTCATGTTGGAACAGAAAGAGGCCATCCCCAAACTGTTCCCATAAAGTTGTCCAAAATGTCTTGGTTTGCTGAAGCATTAAGAGTTCCTTTCACTGGAACCCCACTCCATAATCCCCCTCCAACAAACGACACACTTGGCACAGTGCAGTCAGACAACAACCGTTCCTCTGGCAACCAACAAACCCAAACTCGTCCATCGGATTGCCAGACGAAGAAGTGTGATTTGGCACTCCAGAGAACATGTCTCCCGTGATCTACAGTCCGGTGGGAACATGCTTTACACCACTGCATCTGACACTTTGCATTGCCCTTGGTGATGTAAGGCTTTATGTAGCTGCTTGGCCATGGAAACCAATTCCATAAAGCTCGCTATGTACTGTTCTTGAGCTAATCTGAAAGCCACATGAAATTTGGAGGTATGTAGCAAATGAATCAGCAGAAAGTTGGTGACCTTTGCACACTATCTGCCTCAACATCCTCTGATCCCACGCTGTGATTTTACATGGCCTACCACTTCATGGCTGAGTTGTTACTGTTTCAGTCACTTTCACTTTGTTAGAATGCACCAGTGACCCGTGATTATTTCACAACCTGACTTTTACACAGGTAGCATCCTATGACGGTACCATGCTTAATTCACTGAAACTCAAAACAGTTATCTCTCACTTTCTTGTATGACAGATCGAATTTGCATTTTGGTGCACAGTTGTGGACTATTTTTTACCAATTTTCAGCAGAAACTTTCAGTTGGATTGGGACTGTTTGTTGATCATGTCCTTTAGCTGATATTCCTTCCCTGAAGAAAAACTTGAATACTCTTACCTCTGTAGCAAGACACATTATCATTCTGAAAAATGGCATCATCATCATCAATCTTACTTTCTATCAATGGAATCAGAAAAGTGTCCGAAATTTGAGTGTAATCCTGTGCTTTTACCGTTGAAGTAATGATTGCCATTTCCTCTAGGCTTTTACCTGGCATCCAACACCATGTCATATAAGTGGTGAAATATGGTTGTTTCGTCAGGGAGTTGTCTTAATGTGTTTCACTGGAAACATAGTGCAGATTTCTGAATCATCACTGAACTTTCATCCAGTCAGTCGGACTTTTTATTTTACTTGCTCAGAATTTTTGGCACATCCTACAAGTTCAGCCATCATTTTTTGCTGTTGGATTTCATTCTCAAAGTTGTCATATAGTTCTTCTCATTGTTTCCTTCCTTTTAATCTGCCAGGTGCAACAGCTCATTAATGTCTGCAAGCTCTCTCTTTTAAATCCAAATTATTTTGTGTAAGAATTTGTTTCAGGAATGGAGATTACAATGTGATTCCAAAATGTTTTCCTCAGCATTTGATATTTTTCCTCTGATGAGGAGAGAAAAGGTAATACTACGACTACTTCCACCAGGGATTAAAGTACACTGGCATGATCTGTAACTCTTAGTGATGATCAGCAAGGGGTTGATCAGACTATAAAAAGTACCCCCTCAATGGCTAACAGCTTATTTCATTTAAAGCATCCTTTCTGACACCTTTCTGAATCATAATTTTTGCAAAATGGAATAAATATTTTATTAAATTTGACCCAAAACGAGTGACAGAGCCCATAATCTCATCAGACATTGTATACATGCAGATCAGACATTTTGCCATTGACTTCTATAGGTCTGGAAATATTTTGATAATACCTTCTTGGTGCCATTAAAATGAATGAACATTTAAGTCGATTCTAAGTTGGTTTCACTTTCCAGGCCAAGCATTTGCCTCCAAGTACCGCTAAATGAAAAGCTTCACTGACCTACTCACTTTTCAAGTCTTTGACAACAGAAAAGACAAATGGATTCATTGGATTGGATGACTAGTGCATGGATAGATAGCACTCAAAAGAAAATAAACGTACTCTAGCAAAAACAGCCTTGATCCTGCCTTTTGTTCCCTTATCATATTGTCACATCAGTTCTCTACCAGCAGTAAAACAATGACGATCCAAGCTGAAATATGTTTGCACACTAGAATGCAGTGTTCTACACTAGTTAATGCCTGTGCTGTAGTTCCTTGGTTTCATTATGAGACATGTCATTAGCTAGATAATCAAGCTTGTTCCCATTATCGCTACTCATTTTAATGAGGTGTGTACAACCACAGCACGGTCTCCAGAGATGAGCCATCATACAACACGGCCCAATTCTCTTCTGCATTTTCTAATGCTCTGCTAATGGGCCTAAATAAAACAACATTTCTTTTAGTTAGTTCACAGTCTTCGGGGCTAGACATTTACTCAGGCGATGTGCATAGACCTTTGTTTGTTTAAATGAATAGTAATGCTGGACCTGCATAGCAACTTCATTTCTGCTCCACTGCAATTCGATCAGCACACACTGGTTGGATATTTTCCAGAAGAAATATGTAGTGTCTCCGCCATCAGAGAAGGCTATGATGCATGACCTGGTTGACTCGGCTGATAAATGATTTATCAAAAGCACACATAACCAGTCTAGGTCAGGTTTGTGGACACAGCCACATGCAAAGAGAGGCAGGAATACGAGAAAGCAGTGAATGTGAGAGCAGAATGTCGAGGCTCCAGATGGCGTCGCTGACAGGTGTGATCATCATTGGGAATTACACTACACTTGTGATACTCTGACTGTAGACCTCACAATGTGTGATATCGCGTCTCTAATTTCAGCCACACATCACACCACAATCAAATGTCTTGAACGTGGGTGACTTTTGAAATCAACAACAGCAACATAACTAAACAGAGAGCCAACATTTGTATATAGGTAGGTAGCCTAGAAATAACATTATTTATTTATTTAAAAAAAAAAACAGCTTTTCAAATCATAAAATCAGATCAGTAAAATGAAAATTAAAGGGAAAACTCAAGCTTAAAAGAAAATCAATAGTAAATCAACTTCTGCTAAACTGATGTGATACATGTGGTCAGACAGAAACCAGATCAGTTTGTCAGCTGGAAGTTATTTCTCAGCTGTTTTTCTAACTGAGATAGCTGCCTTTGACAAATCTCATTACTAAGGCCTGAGAGAATCATTTCAATAAGAAAATCACCATAAAAAGACAATTTTACATTTGCTTTATCACAGAACTTATCAGAAATTGGTTACATTAAAATGTAGAAATCTAGTTAAGTCCCATTTGTTTTACCATTTAGCTTTCAGCTCAGTGACTGTTGATTAGACATGCTGGCTAATTTGACACTAATTTGAAAATAATTTAAAACTGTACATCAAATTGGTGGAAACTGTCTAGATTAATGTTTTAAATACATCTTTTTTAATTGAAAAAAATGGCAAAAATTATTGAGACTAAAAATGGGGATAAAAGGTTCACTGCCCTTGTATTTTACTTTGCTTTGCTCACACTATTTTTGGTTTTGGTTTTTGGATGTTCTCATGGTTGTTCTAGCGCTTTAAGTTTCTAATTTTTGTGATTATTCAAAGGCTAAAGTTTGGACTCCTGTTTAGATTTCATTATGATCCTACATCTTGGTGATTACTCTGTGTTTTGTTGTCACTTCTAGACAAAGTTTAGTATTTATTAAATTTTGAGCTCTCCTTAAAGTTACCTTTTTCTCCTCATGATATCTATATATAATTTGAATCTTTGATTTCTCTCTTCATGGTCTCCTACTCCTCTTGTGCTGACTCACACTTTCCATCTGCTTCTCCTTTTTTGTTACTCTCTCACTCGTTCTCTCTCTCTCCATCTGTGTGAGTGTGTTTGTGTGTGATCAATGGCTGTATCCCAATTCAGGGTCTGCAGCCTTAAAGGCCGCATTTTAAGGCCGATTACGTCACCGCGACGCGACGAAGGCTGTCCCAATTCGAAGGCTGCTCGAAATGCGGCCCTCAAATGCGTCCTTCATTTCCCTGAATTTTAAGGACGTGGCGGTGTAGACTTCGTGGCCCAACATATCCCAGAATGCATAGCGCGGCGGTGGGTGTGGATAATTTTGCCGAAAAAAACGGCGGATGAGGGGCGCCCGAAGAGTGAACTTTAAGTACTGAATATTATGTCACTTATTTATGTGCAAATGTTTAATAATGAAGAACATTAAAACATTCCTGTTGGCCACATGTCGGCAAAGTTATGTGACATTAGTGACGTTTGTACTAACTTGGTTTTAAAGCCTTTACTTTAAAATATACGCCGTTCAATAGCTGACCTTAATCTTACAGAGAATGATCAAAGCTCATGTAGAAACAAACAAACAAATGAACAAAAGATTTTCTCCTTCATTTCTGTCAAACAAAGCTGTATGAAACGTTTCCAGCTGTTAGTATCATGGTTGCTAGGCAACCTGGGCAGCACAACGGAGGCTAGACCGTCCCATTTCACAAGCCTCGCACTTCCGGCCTTAGCGGTCTTTGAGTACGCGGCCCTTGAGGATCGTTGAGGCTGCGTACTTTAAGGCTGCAGAACCTGAATTGGGACACAACCAAGGTAACCCCACTTTTGGCTTTAAGGGGCGGGATCTTCACCTAGGTAACGAGCTCACCTGTTTCCAATCATCTCATCCCCCTTACTGCAATTTAAGGTTGAGGAAGATGTTCAGTTGATCCCTGCTTGTTAAACTAACACTGTTGGTGAAGCTGGCTTGTTTGTACGTTTTTACTTTATTAATCCTTTATTTATCCAGGTAAAAAATCTCATTGAGATTAAAAATCTCATTTCCAAGAGAGACCTGGCATCATGACAACAAAAGTCACATACCACATAGGTATATAACATTTAAAACGAATACAATATCCCATGTGAGTTTTACTCACCTTTTTTTCCCGTCTGTGCTTTGGCCTTTATGTGAATCTGAGAGCGAGAATATTGTGGAGGAAACAACCTGTTTTCAGATCTTGAATTTCACTAACTCTAAACCTTTTTGCCTCTAGCTCTGTGACTAACTGTGTGTGTAATTAAACCTGTGAACTTTTCTTCAGACTCCTGCGTATTAACTTCAATCACTCCATTGGACTGGACAATGATTTTGCTAGTCAGATGTTCTGCTTTGTGATCCTGTGTTTTTGTTCATGACGTCATTGTTGTCTAGTCTTACTAGATTGTTGAAATTCTGTCTGTCTGGCTGGCTTTAGTTTTGATTTTGATTTTGTTTCTCATGTAAGGGTGAACAATATAGGGAAAAAATCATAAATATCACAATGCACAGTGAAATAAATTAAAGCACTACATCTGTCAAGCTTAAAAGTTCCCTTTTACTCTTAATTGAAGATACACATTGGTTTAAATATTTTCTGTACATATGGTTTTAAAACAGTGTTCGCATCTTTGTTATGCTCTCTGTCCCAGCAAAAATTTAAAAAGGCATAAAAAGTGAAGTGAGAAATGAGGCTCATGTAGGGATCAGATGTGCAACTTGACCAATTCTCGCCACACTCCTGTATAGCTGGGAAAGTGCCGTCTTGTTTAATGCTTACGGCGAGGGAAACTGGTAACGAGGGTCAGCTGCTTTACCAGCTGACATTTTTCACTGTGCTTACTTGCATCATAACTTTGCTATAAAGTAGGCTGCAGCATTTGTGATTTCGCTGTGTCTCTTCATTTTCATCATAAGGCATTATAGAGGAGAGCAGAGTATAAAATCTTACTTTGTGCATGCATTGCATTTTACAGGTAAGCTTTCAACTGTGCATTGTGCAATGATTGCACTGCTTCAAATGGCAAAAATGTTTCGTGGTGTTACTTGTCTTTGTGGAAACATACTTTTGACACAGTTTGCAGTGTATGCTACTCTGCTTCTTTGTCAGAGTTTAAATAGCCAAATATATCCACGCTGCAGAATCCCACATAAACCCTTCTTTTCAGCAGTGTCCTTGTCTTTTGAGCCTTGGGCAGTGGCCGTTGGGGTGTCGTGTTCAGCACTGCTGTTTTTCAAGTTTTTGTTCACAATTTCCACTGACAGTTTGTCTTTTATCTCACTTACACTCTTAACCTCCTGCTGCTGGTATGTACGGCTGCTACTCTACTCTCTGTGGAGGAGGAGCAGCCATGTCGAGCTGGCTCTGTTCCCACCACTTGATTGGTTCGGTGCAGCACTACTCTCATTGCCATTGGTCTTTTATGTTGTTAAACATGGATCTGTTGACTTTATATTTATCTTGTCTCATATTTCTATCAAGGTAAAGTTCATTCTCAATATTTATCTTTGTCATTTTATCTCCCAGCTCTAGTGCTAAGTTTCCACAGCGTTCCCTTTGCATTAGTTTACATCTAATGCAAGTTTACATCCATCTTTCACTAAAAGAGTAATTTCCTGTTTTATTCTAATAGCCAGTTTTATTTCTTGTTTTCTTATGTCTTGATTTATATTTTACTTCCTGTCTCTTGATTGTCCTGAATATCTGTACTTGTGCCTCATTCCCCCAGCTGCGCCTTTTCCATGATTAATAGTGTATTATTAGTTCAGTCTTCACTATGCCTTGTGTCAAGACATCTGTAATACTCCACAGTTGTTTTCCTTGTTTGTTGTTGTGTTTGTTGGATTTTCTTTGCTGGGTATCATATTACATTTGCAAAAAAACACCAAGAAAAATGTGTCCGCTCTTCTTTCACGGCTAAAAAGACTTTGGCTGATGGGCAATAACGGGTAGAGGGAAGGAGTGTTGGCACCGAGACATTCTGTGCTACAAACAAAATTTCTTACAGGAGCCTTGATTCAAACATCCCGTGTGTCCCAAATGGTTTGGGACAATTACACGTATCATTACATCTCTAACTGAAGAACAAGACGGGACATGTTTATTTTATTGACATTTACCACTCTTGTGTGTGTGTGTGTGTGTGTGTGTGTGTGTGTGTGTGTGTGTGTGTGTGTGTGTGTGTGTGTGTGTCATAACCAACTGAAAATACCACACAAAAAGTACATAGTTTTTTATTGTTACATATTAAACACAAATGGACTATGAAATTAAACTAAGTTCATTTTAAGGTCCCTCATATAATGCTTTCAATTAAGCAGTTCCAATGCTTTGTTTGGACTTTCACATTTCCTTGTTTGTTTAATGATTTTGTTGCTCTTTATTACACCAGTGAACAAAATACATTTACCAGCAAAGACGTAAATGCTGCAAAGTGTGGGGACATTTATATTGTCTCTGCTCAACGCTGTCGGACAGAAAAGCTGAGTTCTGCCAGTAAAAAAATGTAATTTGACCTAATGGTAACTTATCTTACGGTGCTTTGTGTGAATGTGAGAGAAAGAGAGTCTATATTTATGTCTTCAAGCACTCACTGTAGGCTGTTTTCAAAAAACCCTCACAAAATAACTGTTTAGATTACCTTGTCTTGGTTGCAGTTGAGCAGCTACAGCTGTGTGGATTGAAGTGTACTCTTCTCAAGCGGAGTGCTTTATCACTATTAACTTCCCTCCCAAGTGCTATCATTTTCTCTCTGTTTTTCTCTCCTCCTCTCATTTCCAGACATAACAACATTTTGTCTCATGGTCCTTCTCTCACTCTCACTGCTTACTGTTAACAACAACAAAAAAACCCATGCATGATGTATATAACATGTCTGTTACCATGCTCTTCATTTTTGCAGGCTGTCTTTCAACGTCTTTTTTTTTAACACCACTTCACAGAAAGGAGATGGTGCAGTGAGAGAAAAAGAAGTGGGAATAAAACACGGCTAGTGTTGTCTGAATACAAATTGCAGCTGTCAAAAGCTGTGATATTAACATTTGGCTCAGACAAATATGCTCCTTTGGCATAAAATATAGTTGCTGTTATTACTGCATCTTCATTTCAAACACTCATTATAATTGGCATTAATTCAGTGTTAGAAAGCTGTGAAAATGTAATTTCCAGTTCAAGAGCTCCAGCCGGAGCTTAGCAGGAGTGAAGAGCATTACACTGTCTGTTGAATTGGTTTTGCCCAGCTGAGATTGCCACGACTCCTCTGCTGAGAGGGACGGGTTAATAGAGCGACGTCTGAGGAGGCAGAGAGAGTGATACAGACGGATAAAGAAGAGCAGGAGTGTGCTTATTTAGATGTAAGGGGAGGAGTGAGGGATGCGGAGGTGTGAAGGGGGATTGAGTGATGGGCTTGATTTCACCTGTGTGTCTGTCATTAATGGACAGCTCGTCTGGCTCCATCAGCTGGCCTGGAGCTCCGATGCAGCTCATAACGCCACTCCTACCTACATCACATGGCTATTTCCAGGAAGCCGCTGTAGTTTGATGGTCAGACATATTGGTCATCACTGACTCTTTGCAGGAAATGAACAAACTGAGGGGGAAGGCAATTTCTTATTTGGCTTCCCTTTCATTTCTCTCCTATAAGCACAGTGAACAGACTTGCTGTATTGTGTTTATTCATGCTGAAAATCTTTTATTATCAGCCTCTGCTTTGTAGACAACAGTTACCATTTTTTCTTTCTGTGCTTTTGTTTTTTTTTTTTTTTCTTTTCTGATAAATGTTGAAAGCGTGTTTGTGTGTGTGTGTGTCTGTGTGTGTGTGTGTGCTTCTTGCCTGTCAGCTGCTTTTGTGCTGCTCTGTTTTAAAGTTCTGTAGGATTTGTTCTGCTTATTGGCTGTCTTGTTCCTCCCTGAACTGTTTGGCTCCAAAACAGGTCTGTGTGATAGTTGGATTTCTCTCAGGACTCCTTGCAGCTAGCTGGGCAACGCTGGCAAGTCTTCGTGTTTATGAGACAGCGGGCATGTGTTTGGTCCCACCTGGCAGGGGGAGATGGACGGGGAGGGGGCTTGAAGTAGCGTGAATGAGAGGCCTGTTGTGTCCCTGTGGGGAGCGGGTGGGCATATTGGAGAGCAGCAGGTGCTCAGCCAATCTGGGAGGTGGCCTAAGCCCCCAGAATGGTCACCTCGAAGAAGGGAGATCCTCTGATTGGCTGAGGATCAATACTGACAGGGCCAGCGATCATGCTGGTTTGCCAAGTACCCAGTCAGAGTGCACCTGGCCTGGAGTCACATGACCGGAGATGTCTCAGACAGACCCTGTGTGTGGTGTTTGTCCCTGGCTCCTTTGAAGTCCTTGATTCTGGCTTATTTGTGCTGTGACCACATGGGGAGAGGAGGCCCTTCTCTTCCTCTCAGGAGAGCCACTGGGAGTGGTTTTGTCAGTCTGCCAGTCACCATGGATGTAGCTGCTTTTCAGCGGATGCCTTTTTGTTTTTGAACTAATTTGATTTTTTTTTTCCTCAATCTCTCCAGGGGTGGCCAGTCAGTGTTCTGCCTCTTTGCTATCAGAATACCAATAACACACCCACCAGTGCCAACTTAACAGTCACCCAACCAGGAGTCCAGAGGGTCTGCTTTCTGTTCTTGGGTCTTTTGAGTGTGTAGATGCAGGCCAACAGAGCTGCCTGGACAGAGTATGAGTGTTGCTGTCACCCATATATTTCACTCCAGCCTTTGAAGCATTGTTAGACGTAAATCAAGCGTTATGAGATCACTGCAAAGCTAGCGGTTGGTCTCATTTATCAAGAAAATGAGAAAATGAGCGTAGTGATGTGCAGCAAAAGTGCCAAAGGACAGTTGTGTAACTCAAGAGGTCTTAGAAAGCACTTTATAGCACACAACTCCAGCAACTCCATACTCAGTGGGTCTTTCAAGAGGAGCCATGTGCACATGCTTGTAGTCCCTGTGATTTATCTTTTGATAACGAATATAAAAATACATTTTATAGGCCTATAATATTTCACATCTGAACTTTAACCATAAAGAAGTGATCAACAGGGCAGAATAATTTACTGTGTCCTTTGCCCTCTACAGTTCACCGCTCTAGCACTTTTCTCCTTGACCGTGAATGACCCTGAATCTGGGTGGCCAGAAACCAGAAAGATGAGGTTACCAAGAGGAAATCAAACAATCTCCCATCTCTGACTGTGGGTGATCCTCATCTGCTGCTTGCAACGAAAACCTACAGCTATTATGTCATTATTTCCAGCCTCTGCAATAAAAGGCTGAAAAGGAAAATGAAGAGAGATAAGAGCAGGGGAGGGAACAGAAAACTGAATAGTGCAGTCTATTGTTGTAAAATTGTTCATTTTTCTGTGTCAGGACAAAAGGGAAATCAATAGGAGATATTGATGTTGAGCTCAAGGCTCACTTGTATCGTTCCTGCTTTGTCATTTTTCTAACTGTCTCTAAATTGTGATTGTAAAGGTGTGTGGTGTTTGAAGTTGTGTGTTTTTGTGTGTGTGTGTGTGTGTGTGTGTGTGCGTGTGTGTTTTGTTGATCCCAAGAGCAGATGGCAGAAAGACACCCCTGTGTCAGGGAAACAGAATTTCAGCACCATGTCTGCCACTTATCCCTGTAAATAACTAGTGTAGATTCTATGAATGGCACATAGGATTTACGAGCATGTGTGTGGGTTTTTTCTCTTTGGTTTTACATCTACGTGTGAAATTTAAATAATACATAAATAAAAATAAATATATCCTGACTTGATATTTCAAAACAAATATCATAACCCCGTGGGCTGGTGGGCGTAATGGAAGGGTGTGATCCTAAATCCTGCGATTGCAGAGATCATGAGCTTGTTTACGGCTTCAACTGCAGGATTTATTTTGCTTCCTAAGAGCATTTGTACACCTATAGTTTGTTTGGTATGAATCAGCTGATGAGTTTGTAAAATTTGGTTTGGTTTGCTTTTCACACAGAGAAAAACCCAAGTGATGAACTCCAAGCAAACCAAAATGTGTTACTACAAACCACGTGAGAATGTTCAGTCTGCTCATTGGCCAGATGTGTCTGTGGGACCAACAAAAGTAAATACAGGAGCAGTGTTGGTCAAGTTACTTGAAAAAAGTAATCAGTAACTAATTACTGATTACTTGCCCCCAAAAGTGATTCCGTTACTTTACTGATTACTTATTTTCAAAAGTAATTAATTACTTAGTTACTTAGTTACTTTTTAAAAACATGATTTACAACCTGAATAGGTGATAAAGCGATAGATCTTTCAGCCCAATTCTACTTTTTCTACATAATCCATCATACAAAATGTAATCAAATGGAAAAGTCTCTTTTAAAAACTTGTTTTATTAGTTTTAATCTTTTAACTTTATGCATCAAGCAAAAATTTAATTATATGCAACATTCTCTGCCTGGCAGAAATTTATTTGACATTTAAACCTATTTTCTGCACATTCCAGCACATAAAATAAGATATCTTTTTGTGTTTACACTCAGTCTTTCAACTAAATGCAAGTGAAACACAGCAGAAAATAAATAAAATCAAAGACTCAGCGGCCCTGTTGCTCTATTTTCACCTGTATAGCAGGTGGAGGTTTGCCATGGTGCAGGTGTGCCGCAGCGGTCAGTGGAAGAATCCGCGAGTTCCTCTGTGAATTTAACATTACGTGGTAGCGCACTCGGTGCTTGCTCGGAAGTTAAGGGTTTTTTTCGCTGTTAAATTAGTTTTCTTCCCACGTAGTGACTCTAATGTCTTTGTCACTTTTTACGGAATCAAACTCAAAGTAAGGTCAGTACTTCCACGCTTTAAACGCTGCACAGTCATACTCTCTCCCGCACTTGATATATTATCCATTGTTGATCTGCACACAGCTGTTGCCACGAACGTTGCACTCGCTTGTCATGAGACACTCTCGCAAAACGCAACGTGCTTACGGGAAAGTAACAGTAATCTAATTACTTTTTTTGCAATAGTAATCCCTTACTTTACTCGTTACTTGAAAAAGGTAATGGGATTACAGCGTTACTGCCCATCTCTGTACAGGAAAAAGGTGCTGTGTAAAAAAAAAAAAAAAAAAAAAGAATTTATGTTTATTTCAAGCCTAGTTGCTAGCCCATACAGACCTTTGCACATCTATAAAGCCTTCCCACATTGAGAATACAAAGCAGACGTTGCTACGAGATGTTTTTCAACTCAAATTTGTAACACGCACCTGGTAGCTGGTTCGGATCGGGGTCTGCTCCGCAGTTTGTTTGCACCGTACTGAAACTACCTCCTCCAAAGGGTCTTGGTGCAGTTTTCTTGGCTCGCACCCGAGTGCTATTTCTGTGTTTACACCTGTACAAACGAACTGCACAGGTGCAAAACAAACCCAAGGTTGATTTAAATGACCTAAAAAACAGCCTTAAACAAGGAAACACAAACTCATAAATGAATTCCCATGAATACCTGCCACGGTCCCAAAACTTTTGGTTTTAGGTTTTGGGAATGTTTGGAGGGGGTGGGGCTTGTTTTTATTATCTTTGTATTATAGTTCTATATTCTGTATGATTGACATTCTGGCTTTTTGTTATGGTTATGTTCCAGTTATATGTGTATTAAGTTAACAGGAAGTTGTTTATCCCTGTTCTGTTTATTCAGTCTTGTCTCCATGTTTTCTTATCTTCTGTCTTTGTGTCGAGCTTGTGTCATGTCTTAGTCCAGGTCTCAGTGTAAGTCACTTCATTGTTTTACTTTGATAGCCTCTCATCCCTTGTGCACTGTGTTCTGTTTTGCCATTAGTTCATTAGTTCCTTATTTCTGTGCCATCAGGATTATTTTGTATTTTTTGCTTTCTTTCATTTAGCAATAAATCTGTTTTGAGTTTTACTTTGTACTTTGGTGTCCTGGTTTGGAACCTAACCTGCCTGCTACATGGCCATCGTGATATAACTGACAACTTTTTGTAAAGTATGATGTCACAGATGTTGATACATTGTCAGGAATTGCATGAATAACCTAGCAAGTATAATTACATGGCAACTGGAACACAACAAAGTAAATCATATGTCCATGACTGTTTTTCTTCTTCAGTGGTACTTGAATTGCACAATATATACTAATATATAAAGCAGAGCAAGTCGGTAGTAAATTCATTTAATTACATGAAATTACATTAATTACTGCATTTGCATCACCTCTTATTTCAATAACACAACATATGTCAATAAGCCCAATTAGTTTACTGTCACAAAGACCATTTGTGCTTCATTAGCTTGGATATTTTACTTTAAGCTCACTTTACCCGCTAGTGACAAGTCTGTTAGCATGACCTTGCACTTAATACTAGCAGTTACAATCTCATAACATTTTATTTTATATTTAAACTTAAGTTTAACTGCTTCACAACAGTCTTATAATTTCTAATATTTTACGTACACGTCATTTTGAGGACTATTAACCTATTAACAGAAAGAGGCACATTTCATGACCTTGGATTTAACTGATTTTATTTTGTTAGCGCTTGCCTCAATAAAGGTTTACGTTCCTCCTGAGCGCTATGCGCCACCTGGTGGCATCTTAAAGTAATGCTCTACGATATTACACATACAGTGCAGTGACATAACCATTGAATCAGTAATTAAAGGCACTATAAAATCAAGCAAAAATGTATATCTTAACTTTTTAACTACTATTTTAATCCATATTTATGTCCTAAATGCAAATTTTCAGTCTAAAAAGTAAATAAATAGGTAAATATATTGGACAATTGCAGAACTTGATTTACTTTGAGTGCCTTGTTCGGTGAGAATACCAGAGAATACAAATGTCAGTACTCTGACATTTGTGCAGGATATTGGAATATGCATCATGTCTCAGACCTGTAATTAACACTTGGATTTTTATTAACCTCAGCCACTATCTGCTCTTAACCAAGTGTTTCAGTCATCTTACCCTCACTGTACCTGATGAACATTTTATATGACATAGCTATAATTTTTAACCCAAAAAAGTAACTTGATACTAAAATCAAAATCATTGTTTTTTTTCTCCTCTCTCAATGAATTTGCAGGCACTCGGATGCAGAACAAAACAACCACATCAAGGCCCTTTGGAAGAGGAAGCCTATGGTTTCCAACAAACTCTAGAGCAATTCAGTTAGTTTGTTTAGTAAGAATGTGATCTTGATCTGACCCCACCTATTAGGTTTATGATGCTAAACACCTAGTTAAGTCTGAGCTCAACACTTTCCCATAGCCAGGCGTGCTTTGCATTTTGGGATACAGTAGAGTACAAGATAAATGCAGATTACATAAACTATAAATATGAATGTTATGAGTAAATTCTCCATGTTATCTGCTTGTGCCAAACACAGCACCTTCTTCTTGTACTTAATTTTTTTGCTCCCGCCCCAGACACATGTGGTTTGTAGTGATGTATTTTGGCTCGCTTGGAGTTCATTTGGAGTTTTGTCTGTGTGAAAAGAAAACAAACCACGAGAAAAAGCTGCAAGTTTACCAAGTCATTAACTGTTTCAGACCACAGGAAATAACCTACAGGTGTAATAACACCATTAAACAACTGTGCAGTAAGAATACTGAATAGTTCAAGGTTGGCAAAAACAGGATTTTAAAGGTGTATTAAGTGATTCATTATACATACAGTTGTTTTCATATACAGCCATTGTCAAAGGGTAAATTTAAAACATGACTTCAAGGTTGTCTCCTTGCCCTCTATTTCCCAACTCTCCAACCCTGGAAGCCCAACTCTGACCACTTGCAGGTGCACATTTGCAATTTCACCTTGGAATGTAAGTTGTGTAGGGAGCACATATGAACGTGTTGAACAGAACACAACGTCGATGATCGTAGGTGGTGGAGAGATTTGGCCTCTAGCTACGACTCAGAAACAAAGGAGGTGTAAAATCCAGAGTAAGGGAGGACATTTGACACAATGCCTCACCCTAACAAGCTTTCCCCATCTGCCCTACTCACCAGAAGCCCACCCGCATCTTTTTTTAGTTTCCAAAAGTTGTGAGTTCATTGTTTTGACATAATAGATGGGGTTTAATTCAGTTTATTTTTATTTTTATTGCACCACTTCACAACAACAGACACCACACAATTCTTCATATTGCAAGGTAAACGCACTACAATAATACAAAGTGAAGCCAAAAGCCATTGGTATTGGTGGGATAAAAAAGAACTCCATTTTAACTGGAAATAACTTCTGGCAGGACCAGACTTAGGGAGGGGCAGCTATCTGTCACCACTGGCTGGGGATGATGGGGGGAAGACCGGGTAAAAGAATCACTGTGAATGAGAGCCAGAGATGAAAAATAATGATTAAAAATGTAATGTAATTCGTTTTCTTGATGTGGCGTTATGGCTCAAGTCAAGACTTTTTAGAGCGCTTTTAGAGTAGCCTCATAACAACGAATTACAATAGTACAGCCTAGAACTATAAACTAGTTTTTCACACAGCCACATTACCCACAAAGTGGATAAGGATTTTTATGTGTCTGGGCTGACGTATGCAACTTTTTGGTCTCATCTCCTTAAATCTTCATCAATTGTGAAATGTAACATTCCCATCTGGTGACATGGGTTAAGTCAAAGCAGTGACACACGAGAGATGACCAAACAACTATTTACTTATTTATTATGAATTTATCTCAAGGGTTCTACAATGAATATGTCCATTCCTGCAATGAGTCTCATTCTCCCAATTTGATTGCCAGGCTGGGCTTTCTTTTTTCCACTTCTACCCAGCTTTAGAAAATATATAGTTCTAGCAAATAACAGACATTTATTTTTGAATCACAAAAGCCCTCGTTGCTCGTTTCTAGGAGACAGACCTGAGTCAAGCTATCATTACTAGTCCCATCATTACTGGTGCCCACATATGTGCTACTTTATAGTCAAACTACTTAATTTTCATTACCCACACAAACGATTTGTGCACATGTGCTGGAGAACACATCACGGCACTTGTAAACATTTACACCCTGCAAGACACTTACACAAGTAATTAGGTCTGAAAATCTGAAATTAAATCACAAACAGGCTAATTTCCTGGGAATGGCATGGGGAAAACATCTCTCCTCATAACTGGCAATTGAGAATGGGCCTATGTCATTGTCTTAGCAAAAAAGTAATTAGTGTTAGCGAGATAGAGACTGAATTATAGCTGAATAGGTGACAGGAAAAAAGAGAGGTTGAGAGGATGGGAGTTTGACAGAGAAAAATAGAGAGAACCTTTGTGAAGGCAAGTGCTGGATGTATACATCTATAATCTGCTTAATTTTACATGGTGTTTAAACAGGCAATCCATTTTTAAATACTTCCATTTTCCTTGGCAAGCACTTTCTGTTCTGAGGTAAGGGAGCTCTTTTTTTACTGCCATTTGTTGTCTGGCGTACATACTGTGACACTAAGGAGCGCTACAACCACAATAGCCAATGTAGTGCTATTTTAATCACAGCCACAACTGTACTTGGAAACAGTACCCTGAAAAGCATCTGAAAGACTAGCTGTTTTTTGTTATTCTGCTTGTTTAACCACATTCACGATCATTACCTGTCTAAAATTAATCTTCCCCATACCCTGTCAGACTACAGGTCTTAGCATATGCTGTGCGTCAGAAAGCGAAAGATAAGCACCATTTATCAACATGAAGTGTATTAACTAAAATGCATTTTCTTGTTGTTCTTTTCAGCCTGGTGGCAAATATTGGATTTCTAAAACATTATGTTACAGGTGCTCGTTAAAATCAAAAATGTACATATCAATTTCTTCCCTAGTGGGTATAATGTAATAATAATTAAGATGCCTGCAGTACATTTTTGTGCATTTAAGTGGTATTTAAATGAAAGTAGCAGTCTGTACAAGAAAGCCATGCACGATGAAATGTCTCCATGTGGAAAATGGGAAATGGCAGTGCAGCCAGGGAAATAAAAGACAAACTTGGTGGGGGGGGGGGGCGGGGGGATCATAAGTATTTCTTTCAGGCAAGCAGCTGAAAACAGCACCTCTGACGAAATCACACATCGTCATAGTCAAGTCAACAAACCTAATACTTGTGCACTTGTTTTTGCCGTGGGAAATTTCCCCAGTGTGAGATGCATTTACGCTTGCATGGCTACAGTGGCCAGCTCTGGGCATTCAATGTGCTCTTCTGACTCTGTTGAGATAACTTTCCACCAGTGTGCCAGAGTCTGACCCTGGCTCCAGGCCTGCCTGAGGGGCGTGCGACTCAATTCTAAGCCAGAATGACTTTCTGGTCCTGGATGCTTCCTCATAACTGTCTTGGCTGGTTTCTGACTGGTCTGAAATTTTTATTGGACAAGCCACACGCAGCAGCTTGTGTCTTATAGGAATGTGAATGGACAAAGATCCTACCGCTTTGATTTTTTTCTCCTCTGTTGTTGTCAGAAGTTTTCAGATGAAATATGAACTAAGAACAGAAATACATCTCTGTATATAAATATATATATTTTAAAGGGTAGTAAAGAGGACGGTGGTTTTCTTCTTAGTTTTGCTTATTGAAAAACAACACTATATATAGATTTTGTGAATATTCGGGGGGTAGCAAAGTGTCTAATAGTTCGGGTGAAGAAATACTTTGTTGGGTATTTCTTTACTGTGGCCAGAGTTGTTTTCGGTGATGGGTTTGTGTGGTGTAAAGTCAGTCAGCAGGGGAGACAGTGATTTATGTGTCGTGCAGGAGGGAGGCTACACATCTTGCTGACACAATCCAGCCATCCAAAGGAGTTATGTCCACCCAAGTACACAAAGCAAACTGAAGGTGGACCAAAACAGGACATAAAATAAACTTTAGTTATTACCTCACACTTTCTCACTCTCTCTCTCTCACACACACACAAACAAACAGAAATATGCACACACAGGCGTACAAAGCCTCCAGGCCAACCCTCCTTCATTGGCTGTTTGCTCATCTGCTCCTCTTTGCCCAGCAAGAAATGTATGCATTGCCACGAAGCATAAATAAACATGGATCAACACATGCACACAGGCATAGATGCACACAGGCATAGATGCACACATGCGATGCAAAGCAAAGAGACCAAATCACACAGTAAATAAGCATGTTTAAACACATTCACACATGCAAACAGAAATACCCTCCCAGTTTATGAAAATCAGCTGCAAACTTATGGGCATTCAGATGGATGGGATACATGCTAATTAGAATTGGTTTATTAGTAGATTGTTTCTCAGCAGTATCTTTTTTTTTTTTTTAATTAACAAGGTCTATAGTCATTATCTTATCAGAAGGACACAGGCTGATGGATGCAATTGTTGTCCGTGACAATATGGAGCAGAACTCAGAGAATATACTATTGTTCTCTTTATGCATGTAAGTGCATGATAACACACATAAATAACATGCATAGATTTGTGGTCATGGTCTTGAGGTGGCAGCCTCTTCTTCGCTTCACTCTTCTGAATTACCAATTGCAAGTCAGAGCCAGATAGCTTTTATACAGCTGCCATTTAGTAACTGCAGAGGCAACATACAACAAGCTCTGCAGAAGCGCTTCACATAACAAAGTTGCCAGTCTGTTACTCAGTCTGGCCTCCGAGTCTGACAGCAATTGCTGCCAAATTGGTCATATGCCATCCAAAACTGGCCACAACTGCTCATCTGGGTCTGGACTGCAGCCAGCATAGCCCCCCCCCACCCACAACCTTCTTATGAACTACACGTGCTCGCAGAATAATAGACAGCTGTGTTCGCAAAGCCAGTGCAAATTTACAGCCCCTTTACCCCAAAAAGCTGGGGCTTTGTGTTAATTATTTAAAAATCATTTTAAATTAATATTTGTAATAGACAATGTTACAAAACAAAATCATATGTTGATTTTTTTTATAACATTTCAGAAGCTCAACAGCTGAGTGCCTGCTTTGTCTTTTTTTGGTTATACCTTAAAATGTTTATCTCACAGACTCTTTTATTACAGAGCAATGCTGGTGGAACATGCATAGAAAATGGTTTGGCATTGTCTTTTCCCTGAAATAAATGGATGGATGGATGGATGGATGGATGGATGGATGGATGGATGGACGGATGGATGGATGGACGGATGGATGGATGACCATGCATATACACTAATTTGACCAATTTTTCAGGTTCACCCATTCAACTGCTCATTAACACAAATATCTAATCAGCCAATTACATGGCAGCAACCCAAAGCTTTTAGGCATGTAGACATGGTCCAGATGGCCTGCTGAAGTTCAAACTAAACATGGGGGGGGGGGGGGGGGGGGAATGTGATTTAACAAACTGTAAACATGGCATGGTTGATGTAATTTTCACACACAACCATCTCTTGGTTTTACAGAGAAGGAATTCATGTCATTATCCTAATCTTTGTAGGAAACTTGTGTTCTAACCCTAACTTGGGATAAAAAACAAAGATATATAGAGGGATCTCGGAGTACAGCCACTACTCCTGCATATCAGAAGGACCAATGGAGGTGGTATCTTGTTAGGAGAAAGGTGTTTCAAGGTACTCCCCACTGGGAAGAGATGATAGGGTAGAGCAAGAACCTGGTCAAGAAATTTTATATCTTGTCCAGCCTTGGAATTCCTCCAGGATGAACTGGAAGGTTTGGCTAGAGAAGAAAGACATCTGGAATACCCTGCTTAACCTGCTGCTATGATGACCCAACTACGGATAAGCAGTAGGTAATGAATCAATGGATAATGAGCGACAGTTCTTTGGACAAAAATGAGTTATTGACTTCAGAGCTTAGATCAGAATGGCCCGACAGCTTCGAGCCAAAGAGTAACTCAAATATCAAAGTGTCCAGTGAGTGTTAAGCCCAAGCATTGTACTCATGCCACGTGCATTAATGATTACACTTTCCCTCTGCTCTTCAGCTGGATGATACTATATTTATGTTTTTTCAAAAGGAATTTCAAATTTTGATTACCCAGAGGACAGTGTTCTGCTGTGCCTCCACGAGTACAGCAACATTTATGTATTCTGCTTATGTTTTTTTTTTTCTTTTGGAGTGCTGAGTTTTAAATTGGATTTGTGATTGCGGCAACAAACTGTTGTCACTGACACTCGTTTTCACAAGTGTTCCGGAGCCCATTCAGTGATTTCCACTACAGTGCCATCCCCATTTCAATACAGTATTGGTGTTAAAGCCTTGTCCTTTACATAGAATAAAGATTTCTCTGGGTTCTTTTACTGATATTATGTAACATAGATGATGAAATCCCTACATTCTGCAGTTTGACAATGAAAAGGGCATTCTTTAACAATTTCCCAATGCGGTTTCTTACAGAATGTTGAACCATTCCTTATCTTTAATTCTGAAAAATTAAGCCTCTCTCATGGTTATTGACCTGTTATCAATAAACTTTAATAGCTGTAGGGATTTTTTTTCTAGCTTTATAGAAATTCTTTCTGCCTTTTGTTCTCTTGTCTTAACTCTCCTGAAACATATTGCTGTCACCACAGATGAGCATATTTTGAAAAAGTAATAATTTTACGGTTTCAAATTTTCAATATGTAATATTTTGTCAAATGAAGAATGCGGCTTAAATGATTTGAAACTGTGACATTTTAGATTTCATTACATTTTGCAGTCCCTCTTCTTCTTCTGTTTCCTCTCAACAAGTTGAGTCTTCAGTGGAAATTGAGTTGTAGACATGTTCTACATAAGCATGTTTGTGTTTACTGCATACAGATCTATAGAGAGAAAGACACACACACGTATAAATCCACAAATACATAGAGAACACCAAATTACCAAAACTCATCTGAGAAAACTCATCTAAGACGGATGCATCGCAGCTTAAAGTAAGGGTTTTTTCTAAGCGTGAGGAGTTTTGGTCCTGACAATTATGGCAAAAAATGTCCTGAGTAGTGGGCCAGACAGAAGTGACCTTTTATAATGCAGAGGCAGGCAAAGCAGGATGAAGAGAGAGGAGGTGGGCAGCCGTCTAAACACACTCCAGCCTTTGCGTCATATTGGAGTGTGTGCTTAGGGCTACATAGGTCTGATTAGGAATGGATCGGTGACTTTTTCCGTACCAATAAACCAAGCATGTCCACATTTTCTCTCTCGCTCACTTGGTTTTTTTCTCCTTCCTCTTCTTCTTCTGTTTCCTCTCAACAAGCTGCACTTTTTGTTTGTGCTCTGAGTGACTCACCTCTGCCAGGTAACTGACAACATATATTGGACACCAGTGAGCCCATTAGCATTCTGAAGCATCACCACCGGAACAGTTACATGACGTCAGCGTCTCTGTGGAAACTCATTCGGGGATAAGGGTCAGATTCACATTGTGCCGCAACCATATTAAAATTCCTTCTGTCAGGTTGTCAGAGAACACACTTTGAATAATCGTTGTGTGTCTCTCAATCTGTTTGCTGTTCCCATAATAGCTATCATTTACAATCAACATTGTTGTTCTGTGTTGCTGCTGCTGATAAATAGTCTGAAACACCTACAGGGCACATGTATAGGAAGAGAAATCCAACCGCGGTGAGAGGTGACAAAACACCTCACTGACTCGCTAATGTGTGTTTAATTGTCCAAACCAGCCTGAAAGCTTGCAAGCTCATATGAGCAGGAGGACGGATTTCGGCCTGAGATTAGTTCTGTTCTGTGATACATGAGTGGACAAGGGTTTTATTACGCCATACTCACCCCTACTGAGTGATTGAGACACTTTTTTCCAGAGACAATAAATAATCACAGCCTCGTTTTCCTAGCGCTGGGATAGCTTATTTTCATATGCAGAGACATTGTAGCGTGAAGCCCTATGGACACAAAACTCAACTTTATTTCTTACAGCTGAATTCATTATCTCTATGGACTAATGTATTTTTCTTTTGCTTTCTGTTTGTCTATATTAGCATCTGGACAGACGGCATCAACTGGGACATTCATGAGGGATTATAATCCATCCAGTATCCATGGCCAAGAGAGTGGACATTAGCAAAGGTGGGCTAGTGCAGACTGGCCAGCACACCGCTGTCTTGCCGCTAACTTGGCTAACAATGCTAACAAAGGAGTTATCCCCAGTGACAGACTCTACAGTTACACTCAGGACCAAACAGGATGGAAGGCCTCACACCAACCAGGCCGAGGACATTGCATTTCCATTGAAGTAAGCTCCCTCCTCTTCTTCCTGTGAGATACACAGCGTGGTGGGGCAGATAAGGGCGCCTCCTCTTCATGGATGCTCAGCGACCAATGAGTGGCAGCATTCGCACCAATCCAGGCCTGCAAGGATTGGATTAGTTGATTCAGGGTTGATGTGTGAGGTCTGCATGAGTGTGTGTATGGGGCCCACAAAGGTATAGTATTGAAAAAAGAATAACTTCAGAAGTGTTTAAATCCAAATTTTGCAAGTGACTGTTTTTTTTCTGTACCTCAGTAAAAAATTCCCTCAAACGCCATCAGTATTTTTTTTAAATGCTGTGTGTTATGTTTTCTCCATTGTTAAATTGCAGAAATGTGCTCTGAATGGTTACATCTGCTATGCATGGCTCATGTTTCTATTACATATCAATGTTGGTGGAATAACAGCAATAATAATTGTGTGTTCAAATCACAAGATATGCGGTTAAATTGGTTTTAAATCACATCATCTGCACTTTTGTTAACGTCAGCATAATTTCACCACACACATCTTCCACAACAAAAGCCACAACCACTTCATCCCTAGTTTAAACATCATTGAAGATTATATTTGATTGATTGACAACACTTGTATTTAGCTATGTGACTATGTGCTGCAGGGTTCAGCAGCTGCCTTATCTATCTTAATTATATCTGTTTCTCTCTGGCGGGGGGGGTATCTTTTTTTGTGGCTGTATATGAAAGATTGTTTTAACCTTGAAGATAATAAAATTAAAATTTAAACTTAGACAATATCATCATAAGGACTGCTGAATGCAATGCCATTTTTCTTGCATATTAAATATCAAAATTAATTAGCACTTACTGCTGAAGAGGGCAACAACAAGGACAAAAGTTTTATTTCCAACTTTCTGCTATGCCTTAATATTGCTGTTCTTTTTCCAACATAATTTATTGACAAGCTTCATGGCAGAAATATAGTGAGCTGATAACACTATTGATCAGACATTTTCATTTTATCTACCTGTGGAAGTGGAAAAACAAAATAGCCCTACCAGTGTCTCTAAACTACTAAGCAGCTTTGTAGTGCATTACTGTAAATTGAAGGCCAATAAGACTAAAGGTGGATTATGTAAAACTGTTTGTTAAGCAACAGCTTAAAGTTTAACAGTTTAAAACATTTGAGAAAATAATGACTGGTCTTTTATTTCAATCTGGTTTCATTATTTTCTGGCTATATTCCTTCACTGTGTGTGGATAACAAGTTGAGAGGAAACTGGAGCAAGAGTGTTCTTGTTGACGAGTCAAAGTATTTGTGTTTAGTATTTGTATTTTCGTCACATATGGGCTCAATTAAATCTGGACTTCACTGTCGCTTGATTTTTTTCACATTTTGTCCCAATTTCTTTTAGCACTGATTGTTGTTTACACAGCTGTTGTTTACTTGGATTTTTAAATATATTTGTTGATGATGATAATGCAACAGCATATGCTCGTATCTAATTCAGTCATCATACACTTACATTTGAAAATTTTTTGTGCCGAAGAATACCTCAAACAGTTACAGGCACCATTGGCGAGCAGGAGTAAAAGTAGACCCAGCCAATTAGATCTTATGCTCTTATTCTGCTTCTTACATCGCTTACAACGGACCCTACCCCAGTAGATGACACTGAAGACTAGAGGCTGAAATCCTGTAACTCCTACAACAGAAAATCATGCTGGTTGGTTGTTGGATAATTTCTATGCTGCTGCACAACATCTGAAGAAGGAAGACATCACCATGTCCATGTGCCACAGAAATTAAAGAAAAACAAGAAACCCCACCCATTTTTTTTTCTTTTTACATCTGGCACCTTTAACATTTTCCCTTTCATAACTACTAAACATAAAAATGCTGCAACCTTTAAAATCCACTTATAAGTAAATTCCATTCATTGTGCGACTCGCATGTGGGACATAGTCCACTTTCTATAGTAAACATTCTGCGTACCCTTGTGCAGTATGTGAGTCAGAGGGTGTGACAGCTTAAGGCCCTAAAGAAAAACATGTGCAAGCTTTTGTAATGTGTTTTCTTGTTATGTATTCTCTGCTTTTGCTCACCATAAGCATCTCTGCTGATGCTCACTATAGATTTTAATCAGCCCCAAAATTACTTTTATGCTCTGATTATATTTTCTACATGAGCTGGCTGACTAAACTATGAAAATAAAGCAATTATAAGAAGATATTGATCTTTGTCAGGTGAAACTGAAGCAGTGTAGCAGTGATAGGTGAATGATCTTACTCCATTTGACAGAATGAAATAGATATTGCTCCCCCCATCCTTAGAGATTGACAGTGACATGGCCTTTATTAATGCACTAAACCCCTAGCTGCTCCACTCAAGCTGCTCGGTGGCCAAACAGTGAACAGCTTAAAGGGCATCTCCCTAATGTGTCACTATGTAAATGGGAAACACCCTGCAGCAAATATGACAATTCCAACCTGGAGTGGCTGGTGGGGGGGTGGGGGGTTGTGTTGGGATTTATTGACCCACTCAAGCTGACACAAACAGATGAGAGACTATTTAAATAAACTGTTCACCTGCATTGTTGCACTACACGCAGGCATAAACTGATAAACTGCAGTAGTATCTGTGCTAGCCAGCTGTCTGTCACCCTGAGTAATATTTACATCCTGAGTCTGGAACATTTGAAGGTGTGTGTGCTCAAAGAGTAATTAGTGCTTGCCAGCATATAGTGTGATGAAGGTAATCTTGGCCCACCTAGATGTTTTTATGTTTTGTCTTGGCCTCTCTGCAGTTTCCATATAGACCAAATCTGAGAGTCGATGCTCCAGAGAGCTCAGTCACATTTAGATAGTTACAGCGGGAGAAGTGAGGTGATCACCTTCTTTGAGTTCCCAAGTGCATTTAACATGATTCACCTGCTGCTACTGAGAGAGAAACTACAGGAAATGTCAGTAAAAACATCCAACATCATGCACTACTGACTACCTGACAGAAAGGCCACAGTATGTGAGATGGGCCAATGCTCTGTCTGATTTGGAGATGTGCAGTACAGGAGCTCCACAAGGGACTCTGCTGTCTCCATTCATGTTCACCTTGTACATCTCAGACTCTCAGTACAATTCTCAGTCACGACACCTACTCTGATTATTCTGCAATGGTTGGATAGATAAGGAGTACAGAGAACGAGGGGATGATATTATGGAGTAGCCTTGGAGGAATCATCTGCTTCTGAAAATAAAACCAGAGAGATAATGATTGAAATGGACACCAGCATGACCTGTGTTTTTACTGGGAGGGGATGCTGACATAGTGAAGTAAGTAACCATAACTGCATGCCAACTGCATGCCAACATCAACCACAGGTTGAACAGGAAGATTAATACAAATGAGCAGGTGCATGAGGTTATGTGTTTGGCAAAGTGTGTGGTGAAAAATGATGGAGATCAATCAGTTGTGGCGAGTGCAGTGGTCTGTTGAGGGAGCACCATTGGAGTTGGTGATACCAACAAACTAAATAAAGCTGATTAGGAAGGCTGGCTCTGTGACTGGCTGCAGATTGGTCAGGTTTGAAGCTGGTGGTTACTAAACAAACTGTTATTCATCGCGACTGATCCTGACCACCTTCTCTAACAATTACTGGACAGCAAAGTGGAAAAGGTTCTCTGACAGACTAATTCATCACAGCTGCCATGAGCGATATAGCCTATAGTATTTCTCATTTTCATATTTTTTTACTATACTGACCATGTTGATATGGCAGCTTTGGCTAATGAGAAGAGGTTAGACCTCAGTCCATTCTTTATATAGAGCAATTTTCTTTATTTGTGCAAGCAGTTCTGAGCCTGGTTTTCTGTCTTGAACTCTTGGTTAGTATCTATAAATTTGATACCCCACCCTCCACCCTGTGAACCTGGATTGGATAAGCAGAAAAGAATGGATGCTTCCTAATGTGACTTTTTTGCAGAGTTATCTTTGTATTATTTCCTGTTTTACTTTAATAGTTGTTTCTTGTCCATTGCTTTTAGTTGTATTTCCCTCCTGGTCTCATTGTATAGATTTAATTTAGCTGTGTCTCGATACCCTTCTGTTTCCACCCTCCCTTTGTGTATCAATAGCCCTGCCTTCTATTTAATATTTGTCGCTCAGCTGTTGTACTTTCCAGTGTGTTTACCTTGTGTACTCCTGTGATTGCTTTGGGTTTCACTTGGCTTGTTTTTGGACTTTGTGTTTTCTTCAATAGCCTAATAAAATGTCTTGCTTTTTATTAATTAAGTTTCTCTTCTGTGTCTTCCATCTGTGTCATGATATTGCAATCTCTGAGAGAAATGTTTTGGTCAAAAAAATAAAGTTGTTCTGTAAACTGCTGCTGGAGCTCTGACCCCATTAGACTTTATGCTCTTTGCTCTGGAATTAGGTGAATTTGTGCCAGAAACCTCTAGTCTGTTTCTGCGGCCTTTGCCAATGAAAAATAAAAATAAAAAAATTAAAAAAAGAGTAAAGCTAATAATGATGGTACTAGCTTTCAAAAAAGAAATTAACTGAATCGTGTATCAGAGGTCTACAATTTTCTCTAAGGGGCACTAATTGAAGACATTTGGATGCAATTGGAGTAACACTAAGTAGCTGTTGGGTTATTTCACAGGATAATCGAAAGTTTTGACCTCCTGGCATTCCTCTTCTAGGATTCTGTTGAGACTTTCATGGCAATTTATCAAACAGTTACAGAGATATATGTCTAACTTTTAGTCCACCTATTGAGAAGAACACAGCCCACATCAGCTGGCCATGAATTTCTTGATAAACTCTCCAAATTTGTTTTTCATAGTCATGGATAAAAACTGGTTTATTCTCCATTGATGCCCTCCTTGATGTCTCTCAGTCTGTGGACTCCAATTTAAAAACTCAAGCAGTGGATACTGAATATCATTGCCAAACCTTCCCATCTTTTTCATCTTATCAGACCTCCTCTTGCACAGCTCAGTCACACAAACAACACACACACAATCTCTAATCCCTCTGGGAAATTTGTGCTCACCCACCTGAGAACCGGTGATGGAAAAACATTACCCACAAAATATCAATAACTCCTATCAGGCAATCTGTCCCTGTTTTACTTTTGATGTTAAAAGGCATTAAATTTTTTTCTCTGTAATATCAGTCTTGTCCCAGATGTAAATTCAGACAAATACAGATAAAGACATATACACACACACAAACACACAGGCAAACTATTTGAAAGCGCACACTCACACATTTTAATTAGCAGCACTTTAGTGCAGAAAGCACTAAACCGTAGGCTAATTAATCTCCACAGTCTGTGTTTTCGCTGCGAAACCACCTTAGGGAGGGGTCCAGGTTTGCCTCTACGTTAAGGAGTTTATCTGCTGGGAAACAGGAAACAATAAAGCTGAAAATATTATAAGGCAACAAGGGAAAGGCCATCAGATTAATATGCTGTTAAAAGTATTTGCTTATGCAGTACACTGATGGTCAAGTCCCGTGCCATGAATGTGGAATGTCAACTATCTCTGCTGGCTTTCTGTGTGTGTCTGTTTTGTGTGAATATGTGTATGAGCGTGTGTGTGTGTGCAGGTTATGTGTGAGTTCAGCTTGGTCACATACTGCTTCTCATTACAAATCCTCTCATGACTGTATGCAATTTGTGCCTCTGCTCTGTAGCCTTTTATCAGCAGGCAGGCCAAGTACCATCTCTCTCTGTCTCCTTTGGTCTCCATCATCCCTCCTCAGTGCATATTTGTCAATCACTCTGTTTCTTTCTCTCTCGCTCGCTCTCTCTCTTTCTCATGCTGACATTTCTGTGGACCTAAAGTGCAAATTGTAGTAATTAGCCAAGAACATCTACAATTGTTTGTTTCCTGGGCGAATGACGTCAGTTCTGGCCATTTGAGGATAAGATGACTGGATTCTCTGTGCTCGTCGGAGCTGCTTGGAATATCGGAAAAGAGAAGAGAAACTCAAGAATGCAAAATCAGAGCATGAACCCACAAAGGTACTTCTAATCCTCCTGGCGTCTCAGCGGTAAAGGGCAAATGGCTGATCAGATTGCTGAAATTGAGGCTAGACATCCTGCAGTAATAAACCTGAGTGTGAGTGGGAGTAGATTGTCAAGATAAACTGCAATGGCAGTCTAATTTCACAAACAAAGCAGCAGTTGATTTGCCTTCATCCAGATGACATGTACAGGCTGTATTAATGTATGGATGGCTGCCTTTTTTTTGATGGAATTGCAGGTTGATGGGGAAATGTGGGCCAGTGCAACTGAGATGATTCTGCCCAGTGCCTCCACCATACCCACAACCCCTCCTCCATTAAACACACACACCCACACACAGATAGACACACATCGGCACCATAATACTAATCCTCTTAAGTGTCAGTCTGAACTGTAGGGGCACAACAGGTCTTGTACCCCCACTGTGTGTGCTGGCCTTATTTCCATTGCTCATTTCCTGCCCTGGGCAACACCTTTCTGCAGCTATTCTGTGACTCTTGTGTCCATCCAACAATGCCCCACTTCTATTTTTTCTGCTCTATTTCTCTAATATTTAAAAATGAGATATTTACTTCCTTGGGGGCTTGAAATGTGGGCGGTTCTAAGCGAGCACCTTTGTGGGGCATCAAAGTGGCTTTACTAAAATCTTCGCCTTAAACACAAATTTGCCTCAACAGAGATACTGATAACTCAAAAGTATACAAAATAGCAGTAATTCAGTAAGGACCACTTTAGTCAAAAGAAGTGTCATTTTCATCTACAGGTATTGGTAATATTTGGTAGTATTGCTGTTTTCTGGGACCCCCACACAGAGTTGAGCAGACATCAACAACAACAGACATGCCATATCAGACACAGCACAGATATTGGGTTAAGATAGGTTGAAAAGTGTTTTGCAGATGGAGCAGCAGCTCTGGGTCATCTAAAGCAACTAACAGTGATGAGATCTGCCAATAGGATCTGTAGAGAGGTATGAATTTAGCCAGCAGCAAAGTCTGGGGCAGAGCCCAGCTGTCACTGACTGACGTACGGGGATTACAGAATTTGGTGCGTCTAAACTGCGGTAACGGTACATTCAATTTTACTGTTTTTGAAAAAAATCATGATCTGAGGGCAATTTAACCAAAGAGGAATGTTTCACTTCAAAATAGATATTGTGTGTGTAGCTGAAATGTATTTTTTTTTAATAGCCTGACCCCTGGCAAGACATTATCACTTTGAATACTCAAAATATTTTTGCGACCCAATCCTTTAGCACTTCCCCCACACACCTTACACTTTTTTTGTTTTTACGTCTTGGCTTGTTTCTCTTATTATCTAATCCAGCTTCTCTGACATTCACTCCGTCTGTGGAGCTCATCTTGTCTATTGTTTAATGTCTAACAGGGAAACAGCAGCTGTTATAAAGGCAAAGCTTTTACTTGCTGCTTGAATGATGTGACTTACAGGCTTATCGACTCTCACCTCCACCTAAGAATTGTTATAATACAATGGCTTCTCAAGACTGCAGGTCTTGCTGCCAGAAATGAACTGACCAGCTGACTTTTATAGGAACAAACTATAGAAAAAAAACCCCAAAAACTTTAAAGTATCTGGAGTCCCAGCATCAGCTGGATGCTCTCTGTTGATTGAAGAACTCACGCATCATCTCACCTAAAGCTTCTGAAACAGTATTGAGTCAGTCATTTAAACAACAGCACATCAGTGCTCTGGTGCTGCTGCAGTGCAGTTCAATTTTATTTGTGCCAGCTGAGAGGTCTTCATAGTGTGAACAACACCTTGAAGGACTGACTCACTCCCCTGGCTGCAATGTTGTTTATCTCGCAGGGCGACATGAGAGCACAGAGACGGCATTAACACAAGAAATGGGCAGTTAGCTTACAAATGTCATTTCTGAAGGCTGGAAGAGGAAAGCACGTGGAAGTGTTTAACTACGCAAAAATTCAGCACTCTGAATGATTTATTTGTTCCATTGTGATGAGCATACAGTCTAAGATTTGCGATGGCATTTAAATAACAAAGATCAGGAAAGAAACATCAGCCAAAAATGATATTTTCCCCAATACAGGCAGGCTCTTGCTTTATTTTAGAGTTTAGTCAAAGTACAACAAAATAGCCCTAACATTTTACCACTTATCTTCCACAAAGAAACATATTTAAAGTAGCAACAATAGCATTCATTACAGTGAATCCAATTGGCATGAATGTAGCTGACAAGGAAAATGCTGTTAAATGAGCAAAATAAAATCAGATACTTTGCTTCTAAAATGCACTTGTGGTAGTTATGCTCGCACACACCTTCATGGTTCTTCACTCAGTCTTAAAAAAATCTAATTTTAAGCTCTTAATTTGCCATCATTCACTAGAATTCCTTTCCAGCATTACCGTGCATACAGGTTTTTCTCATCCATGGCAACAGGAAGCAGTGTCAGGCAGAAAAGTTAAACAACGACTCCGCATGTCTGCTGGACAACACTGCCTTTGTTTCATCTCCAGACATTCTGCTTCAACATGGTTCCGCGCACTCGCGCACTCTCCGTCAATACGCCGCCGTGCCATCCCTGTTATTAGAGCCGTTTCAGGAAATTAATTCCACTTTAATTCCAGGGACTAGACAGCACTTCCACTATCACAGCTTCCTCATGTCCAGAGGCTTAGTCCAATTTGCCATCATTTCAAAACAAGACAAATATGTAAACAGCTTATAAAGTATGCACACACGCAACAAAAAGGAAAGAAATCCAAAGCATTTGTTTCCACAGTGCAGTGTTTCTTTTTTCTCACTCCTCTGCAGTGCAAAAAAGGAAAATACGAGAAAAAAAAGCATCAAATAATAAATAGACTTTCTCTTTCATATATATATTTCTGTGTTTATACATATATATATATATTTGTAATGATAGGTCTCTACATGAGCACACAGCTCTTGGCCCGGTCCTTCCTCATGGCCGGGGCCTGGTCTATTTGCTCAGTCCGACCCGGCAGAGGTGGAAGGGGCAGTTGCGAGACTCGTTTCAGGCCTCTGCGGGAGCTGCTGCGTTTTAGCTGCGGCTTGTGCGGCCGTCGCACTGACGCCAAGGTGGTGATGTGGAACACATCCCGAACACTGTTTTCAGAAACCTTGGAGGTGCACTCCACATACGCCACCGCTCCCATCTGACGAGCTATCGTGCTTCCCTGGAACATGGAGAGAAGAAATGAAAAAGGAAGCAAAGCTAAATTTGAAAGTACAAGAAGAAGAAGACAGGGAAAACACGCATCATTTTAACAATCAGAAATCATATGGTGTAAATCCTCTTAACATTCGTTGTCCTCTCTTCAGTGATTTTGAGTACTTGTGCATTCCTCTTTTTTTTGTATGTGAAATCCTGAATATCTCTCAACAGTGGCTTTTCATTAGTTTCCTCAGGCTTTAAGAGGTCGTGTAAGACATAAGTTTCCTTCATGTCATTTTTCAGTGTGTCAAAAAGAAAATTAAATATCCCCATATGCACTCCATCCTTCATTGTTTCTTGGCATAAGCAGACACTATAGCTCAACAGCAGAAAACTAAATGTCCCCCAAAAAAGAGGCAGCAATTCTGAGATATAGATGTTGATCTAAACTGATGACTGAAAGCCAGCGATCTGAACATGTCTGTAGATAAATGAATTTCCTCCAACTGAAGCATGAATAATGTAGATGCTGACTCCTCAGTCTGCAGTAAAACAAAAGGATGGGAATCCGCTGGGCCAGTTTTGATATGGTCTATGAGGCTATTTACAGGGAAGACATTCGCACTAGGTACCAGAGCTTACCCCTGAGTAAACTTACAATAACTGAGTTATTTGAAATTGTAAATTGTTTGCTCGTGATCAAATCAGACACAAATTTAATTTGAAAACCCCTGAGCCCCTGCCTTCACTACAGTACTACAAATCCTCATCTGTTGTTTAATGATCAGAGTTTAAAGCTGTTTTCACACAGGATCAGCACATGCCAAGGATCTAACAGATGAGACAGAACTGCATTTCCCATGACCCCTACAACTGCATGTTCTCCAGCACAGAGAAAGCTTTTCATCTCAAGTGGAAGTGGTTTGATTTTCATCACAGCTGCACTGAGGCGTGTATAAGAAGCGATGAAGGCCTCATTAGGTGAAACAGCAGATTTAGATTCCAGGGTGGCGGTGGGAGGGGAAAGAGGTAGATTGTAGTGACAAGTGGAAATGCTCGATCGAATCTCGGGCAGATTAGTGTGGAAATGTCTGGAGTTCACCCAGTGGTCATTCGCAAGGCGACTTCTCAGCTCTGTTGGAATTCAATTTAAAGATCAGCAACAGGATAGCAACACAGGCTATTAGATTAGAGCACCGAAATGTTTATTGTGCACAGCTTTGGCATCTGCCATGTGACACACATTTTCTGGGCATATTAGAGAGGCAAACAGTAGGTGTCTCAAACCAAAAGAGAGACTGAGAAGGACCATGACAAATGTTTTCTATGGTTCTAGCCAGTAAATGGTCCCAGCTATTTTACATTACCTCTGTGGTTTGTCACTCTTCTTTTGTTTATGTGTCTTATTTATATGACCTGTCTGTTTTTTTCAGTTGCTGAGTTTTTTTTTAGAAACAGCATGCTTTTAGCCTCCAGTAAGCTCTTAGACAGTAGCGGGAAAAAGGCTCCTTTGTTTTGAGGGCTTTTGTATGGTGGTGAAAAAAGCCCCTCCACTTTTTGTATGTCGAACACAGGAGAGCACACAAATTGAACACACTGAAAGCTGATTAAAATTCACAGATTTACAGAGCAGTTTATCATCCCCTCCCTCTTCTCCCCCATCCCCTTGGCTTAGAGGTCACGGCAGCATGTGATAAAAGGACTCACTCATTTATCAATGTCCATTTTCTATTCATCCTGCATTTTGAAAATCTGTAAATCTGCATGAATATTTCATTTCAGGGGGAAAAAAATGTTTCCCTAGACATAAACTAGACTAACCACTTGTGCTTCTTCCGCAGCCCTTGCCATAAGCAACATTACATTCCCTGTCAGCAAATTTTGGCCAAAACGCCAACCCCAGCAACATGTCCCCGAGGGGTTTAATGCTGTTCTAATAGCAGTCATGTGGTATTTTATTGTGTTGCATGAGCCTTTTCTCACACTCCTTTCCTGTGGGACCGCAAAAGAGAGGTAATGCCACTGCAGATACAACACAGAAAAATCTCATTTTATCGCTTTATTGCTTTCTAATTTCTTTTCCACATCTGTTTTCAAATCTGTCTGTCTTCCCAGGGCACCTTGCAAGTCTCAATCTTATTATTTATCTCACTCCATTCTCCTCTAATATCCATCATCTGCTAGCTCTCACCTGCTCGTGGGTGACAGGGATGAGGCGCTGTTTGGAGAGTTCCCTCAGGGTGTTGACGTCTGTCCTCATGTCCAGCTTACAGCCCACCAGCACCACCTTGGCATTTGGACAAAACTCTTGCGTCTCTCCTTGCCACTGCAGGAACGTGAGCCGACAGAGAAAAACTGAACGACACTCTTGATTATGTCAAACATGAGCACTGAGCGCTGAGCTGCCTTTGCTGAAGTACAGAGATGACCTTTTGGCTACTCAGACACTGGATACCTGAGTTTGAGGGAGATTAATGCTCTCTTGCTAAAAGACATTTGTTCAGCTTAGCAAACACAGCAAAAACAAATGCATAACTTTGGTGTGTTTTTTTGTGGGAATTTAAGTCCAGCCTTCAAAAGGTTGGGGATTTTGGTTTCCAGTGACTTTTCTTATGTCATTTTGTTCTCAGCAAATTACTCAATGTAATTCAGTAAAGACTTTTTAACTTGACTAATCCATTCATCCATTGATGTCTGTTCTCTTTATTTTTTGTCAACAAAGCCATTCATCAGTCAGCAAAACTAAATATTTTGTTCCAGTCATTTGTCAACCACAAATGCCGGAGGTTGTGTTAAGCTTCTGCTGGATACCGCTGTATGATGAATATGATTTTTTGTTTTACTTTTGTTTGAGATAAACAAACATTTTTGAAGACAATCCCCTTGGTAATTGTACCAGGTGGAATGAAAAAGTTCAACTATTCTGCCAGTAAACATCAAGCATCCTACTTTCTTTGAATATGTCGTCACCACTTCCAGCATGGCTGCTATTTTCAGATATTGCTCCTTTTAAGTCCCTTTTTGTGCGCTGAATCCCCTCACTGTGTCAAAATGTCAACTCTTCAGCTTTCATTTCTTTTTGCAGTAGAGGACAAAGTTACGGGAAGCCAAATCTGGCAAGCAGTGTGGATGAGCGATTGTTGTGTTGGTGTGGCCAAAAAAAAACTTAGCACTGTTCTGTGTGCTGGTGCACAATGACACAGTGACGAACCCCACAGTTCATATGCTCTTCTTCAGACACCTGAGAACATTGAGAGTCTGACCCAGGGAAATTAATTTACAGCGCACAATTCCGAAAATCTCAAAATTAAAAAAGGAAAAAATAAAACAATGTACATTCTTTTAGTTTGTACATCTGGCCTTTATGAACTGCCTTTTGGCTTGGACACTGCAGATATGCAGATCTCATCAACAGGGAATATCCTCCACATGAAAGTCAGTTGAGTTTGATGTTTGATCTCCTCTCAAGTTTGGGCTCCATGGTAAAATCTCATATGCATAAAAGGGCAAAACAGCAGCAGTGCTGGAAGTGTTTCAGAGGTCTACAAACAGAAGACCTTAACGGTGCAATGTGCCAAATTTAAATTGGGTATTTTGGGGGTTTTTTGCATTTTTTGTTTTATTTTTTAAATGGGCAGATTTGTGAAATTTTACGAAAGCAGCTCATTATTGGCATTTTCAGCGCAAAACAGACAACTAATTAATCTTAAGTGTGATGGAAAGGGGTGATAACTGTAGAGATTTATTTAAAGTTACATTCATTGTGGGTACATTTTACATTTTCAATTGTTTAATTAATGAATTGTCAGACTGTTAAAAAATTCATAAAACAAAACAAAAAGGACGGGAATGGAAAAATCTTGGCATAAAATCTGTAAATTATCATGAGTAAGAAGCTAAAACTAGAAATATTTGGCAGTTTTGCTTGAAAAATGGCTCAAAGATGAAGTGATCAGCAAAAAAGCCACAGATTAACTGGTGCTGTCAACCATCCAGGATTAATCAGGTAAATATTTTACCTCTAATCAGATTAAAGAGACTTCCTGTTTTTTATGATACAAGGCAATGTTCGCTATTTTACTGCAACAGCTATAGGGCCACGTACTGTGACTTTTTCACTCGTGCCAGCTTAGTTTGGACGTCTGTGTGGTGTGTTATACTTTTCTTACTCAGTCTCCATCAACAAAATCTATTTCAGGTTCTGTTCTGAAAAGGTTGAGCAGTCTTCCTTCTAAAATCACCCTGAGATTAAATGTCACTACTGAAACTCAGCTGAACCAACACAGTGTCTCCTCCTGGCAACACAAATACATGACAGCCCTGAAATATTCCGCATGCCATGTGCAGAATGTCAGGGTGTCCATTCATCCCTTGCACTGAAAACAACCTCTGACCTTTCAGGCACATCCCCATTCTGTCAATGACATCCAATCAAAACCTTTGATTGTTTAACCCTCTCTCCTCCCCCAGCTGTCGTCTAGAAACATTGGTGACCCCCCCTAGCTCCTGGAGGTCAAGAGTCTAACTTAGGATGGTGATTGTGCAACAGGTTTTCCATGTGCGCCTGAGTTTCAGGGATTATTGGGATGACAACTAGGGGGCAGGGGTCATGGCAGCCCCCTGCCAAGTGATGCATGGGAAAAGCTAAAGCTGAGGAGCAGTGCTGCTTCCCCTGTTGACAGATTCCACGAAGGCTGGAGAGATATTGGTGGGTTAAAGAAATGGTGTCCCGGGTTAGATCTACAAAAGTCTGCAGGAGCATTTTAGCAGCTCCCTTCAGACCACTAAACACGTCAACAGACCAGCCATGGGAACTGTCTTCAGCCCACAAGGGGTGCAGTTCAAAGGCAAACTCACACACACATGGCTTCAAGATGAGACACCACTAAAAGGCACAGGTCTGCTTTTCATGATACACATGCATGCAAACAGACCCATTAAGTTGGGTATAATTACACCATGGGTGTTTCACTATACTATGTGGGCACACAATCTGCCACTGGCTGTAAAAACACGTCCAAAACCACATTTGATGACGCCACCCGGCTATTACACCCATCCCAACTGCACTGTTCCCAGCCATTAGCCAGCTTGCAAATGTTAACAGACACCAACAAGTGAAGTATTCAGCATAAAACTCAGATTTTATATTTTAAATGTTCACAGAAAGTATGTTTCTAACACTTCTCAACATTCTCTGAAATGTCTTCTCTGATATGTCTGGTGTGTCTAATATGCGTATCTGATATTCCTCTTGAACCCACCCGGCTGCAAGCCCTCTTATTTCATTCTTCGCATTGACCTTCTATTGCTTGCAGGGACACGGGTCAAGTATCCATGGACGTTTTGATGAGATAAAGGAAAGCGAGACTTTAACCTCAGTGCTGATTTGCTCCATTGTTAAGCCGTGAAAAGCTGCTGGCACAGAAATCTAAGTCGATACAAGATGCTGATCAGGAAAAAGTGAATTGAATTGGTTTTTCGTTGGTTCTCCACTTTCACTGCGATATTAAATGCTGATCCAAAGTATTGAGAGGGGGAGTAAAAAACACTGACCTTCTTTATGACACTGTCCAAAGTCTCTGGACGGCTGATGTCGAAACAGATAAGCACTGCATCTGAATCAGGATACGCCAACGGCCTCACATTATCGTAATAAGAAGAACCTGTGAACACACAATAACATATGGTGTAAGGTCATGGTGTCTTTGGGGAAATTCCTAACTGTTTTTAACCTGATTTAACCCTGCAAGACTCTGCATCCCAACCATATGGCCTACTCTGTCAATTAGAAGCATACTGCTACACCCCCGGAAAGTGATCCAAAGGTCATTAATACATGAATAGCCCATTAAAGCAGGCGGTGTGGCACACACATCGACATGCTGCAGCTCGAACACACTCTCCAGATGTAAATGAACCTTGATCTTAGCAGTTATGTGCACATATTTGTGCATCTTTTTCTCTTGGGCTTCCACACAGCTGTGCCTCTTCTGTCACAGTACTTCAGGAGGAATGTTAAAGAGTTAGTCATAGCAGCACACACACACATACACACGCATACACACAAAGGTGAATTATAGTGGCTTGAGAATTGGAGGACTGGTACATACGATCCATAATCATCTTGAAACGACAGTGAATGCCAGCACAAAGGCCAAACTAAAGGTTGAACCCCTTAATTCTCTCATCTCATCCCTCTTTCTGTCTCACTTGCAAATGGTCCTTGATTTAAAATCTTCCATTTTCTTTTAGACTCTATGAGATTCACATGCGCTCACACGCTTCTCACCACTCTTGCTTTTCAATTTTGTACCTTGATCAAATTTACAGAGTGGCGCCTCTGTACTTCCACAAGTTGCTCACTTCCACAGTTCCTGCTCTCTTGCAGCTCTCATTAGGAGGCTTGTAAAAATATCTGGGCTCTCGTGGATGTGTGGCTGAGGCCACGGGCACCCTCCCTCCTACCGTCAGAAGCTGCTGTAGACCTTATGTTCTGCATAAATTTCAAGCCTCCATAACTCAAAGGTTTGTCACATTGTGCATCAAATTTGCCAAAATTAGCAAATCGCATTACACCGTAAATAAATATTAAACGCTTTGGAAGATTAAACATATGATTTAGGTTCATACAAGCTGATGATTTTTAATATTTATACAAAACCAAAGTTTATGTTTGTTTGGTGTGTCTGTGCTTCATACCAAACCTGACCTGCCACACAATAAACAGACTGTTAGAGCTGCATGCTTTAGTCTGGTGTTCTGCACAAAAGCACTACACCCCGCATCACTATGTTCTCTTTGTTAATGATGGAATGAGTATGTGACAATAGCTGCACGCGGCCCGCAACCCCCATCATTCAGCTTGCTGTCCTGTAGTGACCTGCTCATTGCTCTTTGAGAACAATGCAACAGGCTGCCTGTCACATCCTCACAAGCTGGAATGGTTTTGTTTACATTTGTTTGTCACTAAAAATCCATATTAACATCAAACGCTTAAAAAAATGACCTGAAATATCAATTAAATCAGAGAAAAAACAAGTATGCTTTGTTTACAGTGGCTTCAGATTTCTCTTGGTTTAACACTACTGACTTTGATATCATTGTTTATACAAATTACTACCCCCTGCAGCTGGCAATAATACATATTACCACATTCTCACAGTGTGGTGACTAGATAGTGCGTTTCAAAATAGCATTCGATTAATTTTTATAAAATCTTGCTCACCACATGCACACAACCATTTATCTGCTGGCTGACTCTTTAACACATGAATGATGCTTGTCAAAAGAAGATTATTGTTTCCATTTACAGTAATTTGTAGTTCTTATATGGCCCTGTTTAAGACCTCCCTGCCCTTCTGAATAGTTGGAGGTGGGAGGAGGAACAGTAGGAACCCAGCACAGACAAATAGAGGTGGGTTGCAAGTGAGCTTTCAAGTGGATTGTAACCACAAGTAGACTACAGCAGCTTAAAAAACCAGTAATACATGTGTTTTGTTTTGTTTTTTTAAATTTGATGCATAGAAACCAAGTTTAGCTGCAGCACTGCACTTCTGAGCTAATGGCATGTTTGATCAGCTTTGCACATCCTCATGCACCTGGACATAGAACAGAAGACACAAATAATACATTAAATCTAAATTAGGAATGCTCTCAAGCAGCAACACCACAACAATTGAACTCTGCAAAATCCTTAAGGATGCTGGGCAAAATACATTTAACAACATTCCTTTGCTAACTTTAAAATATTTATGTTGTAATTTCAGTGCAATATACAGGAAAGAAAAAGTAATTTTAGCCTACACCTTGCAGGGCATTATCAGGAATTCATAGTCTCCTCTTCATCTTATTAACACAATATTGCTACAGTTCTGTATTGCTGAGAGAGCAGGACTAACACAAGCACACACAACCACATCCCCAGAAAAGGATGCCAAGTCCGACACTCAGCAAAGCTCACTTTGTAAGACAGCAAGCTGTGATGGGTAGCGGTCACACATGAGGTGCTGTAGCTGCTGAAGTCAGTCTTTAGTATGTATCGCAGTGCAGCAGACCTGTACTAAGGTTAGAGATGAAGAAGAAATGAGACACCCCTGTGGGGGTGGAGTAGGGACAAAAAAGATTTAATGAGTTTGATGCCGGAGCTAGGGCGTGTAGCGGTTTTTTGCAACAGAGAGAGAGAGTAGCAACCACGGGATTAAAGCAAAATCAAGATGAAAAGAAAAAGACGTCAGATGAAGCAAAGTTGAGACAACAGTACTAGTTTGGCTCAACATGTAATTAGAAGCTGAAATGAGGCCATTGGGATCAATTTGTCAGTCCCAAAGATCAAAATGATTGACAGGTCATGGTCACGGCAGGGCTTGTCACAGCACAGCAATTCAGAGCTCCTCTGCCCTGAACGACAGGAAAGCTACCTCAGCACTTTTGCAAAGTCGGGGAAAAAAAGTCCTCTGAGGGAGCAGAGAAAAGTGCTGTGTTTAAAAGAAGCCGAGCAGGCACAAATAAAAACCAATCAACATAACAATCAAGAGCACGAGGGGAAAAAAAGGGAGAAAGCATTTTCTCCTGCCATTTCTCCAACAAAAAGACATGACCAGAGATAAAAGAGGATGTCACTGAGGGTAGGGTTGGAGTGGGTGTTTGGGTAGGTAATGAAAGCATTGGACTCGGCAGGACAGATCAAATAAAGAGGTATGAGAGCTCTGGCTGGGTTGGCTATTGGTGAAGTTGGCCTGTGCCCATTCACTGTGAGGTGGAACAAAAGGTCAATTGAATTTCAGACATAGGCAGCATGAGATGGATGGGCCAGAAGAGTGTGGGAGGAGAGCGTAACCTGGCAGGAACCACTAAAAATCATCACGCCTGGCAAGGAGCGGGGCCCTGCCACGCCGTGCCAAGGACAGGCATAAAACACCCCTCACAAAACCTCCTTAAACATTAGCATTAGCCTAGCATTAGCCTAATTTAGTACAGGAGATCTCTCACAGTGGAAAGTGGATTTCTGCATTTATATCCACAGGACTAATTAGTGCAAAGCCACACTGCAGAACCACACAAGAGGTTGCACCTAAACATAATGACAGAGTTAGGAGGAAAGCAGTCCTTGTCTGCCGTCACTTGAGCTTCATCAAAGGCCAGAAATGTCCCAGAGGATGCTGAGGCGGACAGGAACTTAGTGGAGCGCTAATGTACAGTAATAAGACTTGAGGGTTTGCGGTATGACTTCATTTATGCCTCCTGTCCCTTGACACATCGACTCTCCTGTAGGGACAATCTATCTGAGACATGACAGCTCTCTATCTGCTCATTCAAAAGCTCTTCTGTGAAAAACTCATTTTCTGATAGAGCTGAGAAGGAAAAAAAACACAATAACACACAAACAGAACATGTAACAGGGCAGATTCTTTGGGAATCCAACACTTCAAAAAACCTTATATTTTTCAATACATTAATCTGTAATATCACAGCAGGAATGATCTCCTTTCTGTTTTTGTTGCATGCTTATTTCAGGCGCAGCTAAAAAGCCAACCATTATGAGTGTGTGTGTGTGGGGGGGGGGGTCTTTGCCTCTAAGCTCTCTGATGTGTTCATGCACATATGGCAGGGAGTCAACAGCAACTTAGAGCCTCATTAGGCCATATAGAAATCCTGAAAAACACCCATGCAGACAAAGGCAGGGTAACGAACACCCTCCCAAATGTCACCAAATCGCCAAATTAGCGAAAACGGGATCTTTTTTCTTCTCCTTCAGCTGTTTTCCTCTTCAAATCCACCTTCAGTGTGAAGGGAAAACATTTTAAGTCGCGGTGGCAGAGTATCTTAGCAACCTGGGGGATGCAAATGGCTTCATTGCGAGGCCTTAGAAAGGAAGAAAGAAAGAAGAGAGCAGGAGACTGAAGGCACTTCAGTGCATTGCTGATTAGAGGTGACTAAAAGGAGAGCTGGTGCTCCAACCTTTAAGAGGTTGAGAAGACTTTCAAACACTGAAGCTCCAAGCTGTGTTGTGATTTCTTCTCAATTAAGGCTCAGCTCAAATAGAAATAAACATACAGCTGCCAAGACACCCTTTGAGAGGAAGTAGTTACTCTGACCTAATGTAGCCTACTACTGTACAAGACAGCGTGTGCTTTATGTGAATGTAAGCCTGCGTTCTTTTTGAAGTCCACATCTTGAAGCCATACAGGTGCACATCGAGCCACTGACCTTATCTAAACTGTCATGCAAAAAAAATCTAACCAGTAGATAAAAGTACGACATATATTGCAAATTCGAGATTTTTTTTCACTTTTAATATCATCTGGTTTTTCATAAATACATATTCAGAAGTACTGTCCAGCAAGTTTGGATAATTTATGTTACATTTTTGATAGAGCCCGACCAGTATAGGATTTTTAGACCGATATCAATGCCGATATTTGGTGATACAAAAATCCAATATTCTGATATATCAGCCAGTATTTTTATTCCCTATTATTCAGATACACAAAGCAAACTGGTTCCTGAACAATTTTTATGTGTATTTATTTAGTCTTTTTTTTTCCCCAGGTGGATATTGTGTTTGTAGCATTCCAAACACATCACCAAAGAGGGAAGCTGCAGAGTGCCCTCTTGTGAATAAACCATGCAATGTCAACACTCCTAACACGATTGGCTGTTTGTCTGGTCTTTAATTTTCTGCAATTATCAGCAATTATAAAGGATACTACTAATTTATCAGTAAATAACTGATATTGGCCAATAATATTGACCTGCCAATAAATACTTCTAATTTTTACTCCTACATGATATGTTTCCCATGTCATACTGGGGAAAGCTAACATGTCCCTGCTTCAGCTATTTAATTCATCACCGACAAGGTTACGCTGATTTGTGCAGTGCTAAATTGCCATTTCATAATAATGCTGTTTAAAGAGAAAGCTAACATTTTAGGGGAAAAAAGCAAAGAGATTATATTTGCAATCTTATCCGTCCATCAAAGAGGCATCAGATTATTACCAGTCTAAATCTGCAACAACACACAACACATTACAGCCAAAGCAATCAAGACCCATCTTTGAGTGATAAGAACAGAAACTGCTGCAACAAGAGTGCTGCAGCTGTAACAGGCAGAATTTGCTAAGGAAACATGTGATCGCACCAGTTATCGGCTTGATTTTGCATTTATCTGTTTACTTTCTTAGTTTTAATTACAAGTTTAACACACATTTATAACATTATTTTTTAAAAACTTCGCATCTCACTGTTCTTGCTTAAAAATCTTTGTAATTTTAGTTTGATGAATCCATGCAAAAATGTGTAAAAATATCACATTGTGATTTAACACAGTGTTACTGTGCCAGCCTAATTTCAAAAACAGACTACCTCGTGTGAAACTAATTAATTAATTAATTAATTAATTAATTAATCTGCATGTTCAGAGTTTCATGTCATTCATACATGAAAAATCATTCATTTCTAATCACCTACAACTAATTCATAAGTACCTACATGTAATTCATTAATAGTCAAAGAGAAATGAGCTATGTTTAATTTTAGCTTTTAAATAAAGTTATATATTGTAGAGACTTGACCTTGTGCGTATCCCATCAAAATGTTGAAAGTGTCTAAAAAAATATTGGACCTGAAAGCTAATACTGCAATTGCAACATTCATATTACGCCACGACATGAAATCTTTGCCAGATTTTGTGCAATATCTTAATTCGACTATTTACAGCTCAGACATACTTGACATACACTTTATATGAGAAGCTTGAGGCAATGAATTCCTAAATGAAAACGAAATGTAATGAAGTGAAAAAGATGGAACACATGTAAGCCAATGAACTGCAGCTATTCTTACATGAATTTTAACACTTTTCTGGTCTTACTGACCACTCTCCACCACATTCACGTTTTTTTATTCATTGCATACACCTCTTTCTTATCACACACACAAACACACACACACACACACACACACACATCCTAGGGAGTTTTGGCATTCAGTATATTGACAGTTTGGCGTGCAACCCGGAAAAGCTAAGGATCGAATCACTGACCTCCTGCTTGGCTGATGACCTGCTCCATCTTTGGAGCCACAGCCACCAAAAACAAGAAAAATAATAATCCTGTAATTACCAAACCCCGGCTGGCCTGAACTCTGATCTATGCTTACATCTTTTGCTGCTCTTTCAGGTTGACATATATTACACACACACTTCTCACACACAGGTAAAGCTACCGATTTGTAATAGAGATGGCTGTGTCAAGTTTTCAAAAGCATTAGTGCACAGCCAGAACAGTGGAGGTGACACTGGGTTAAATGGCCATTAACCTTGCATGTCTGCAGCCTATACGCAGAAGATATTGATCAAAGCCCCCACACTTTCCCTGTGGAGGAAGTGCAGCCTTTGAAGAGCATAAAGCACCTTCCACAGATCTGCTCTGAGCTCTGCTGCCAAGGAGTTAATACCTGTGTCTGTCATCCAATCGAAGGTTGAAAAGAAGGGCCAGCCAAAGTACTGACAGCGCAGGCTGGAGACAGAGCAGCATTACTGTCTGTCTCCTGGTTGCCCCAGGGGTATAGAGATAGAATACTGTGTCCCCTTTCAGCTTCTCCTCACCCCTACTCCTTGCTTCACACACAGACACACTTTCATTCCATCACAGTAACAGCTATGCATTTCATCTCCTGTGTCTGTGGTTCAATTTGTGTTTTTCTTTTAAAGATCACTATGCTTCTTTGTCTCTCACTTCATCTTTTGATATATTAAAAAAAAACAACACACCAGATGTGTCAGTACTTTGGTTTTCCCCTGCGAACTGTTTGAGAAATAGGTGACTGGTGTGGGAGTCTACATTGGGCTACTCTTAAACCTTTGGGGATCTTTGTGTGTTTAGATGTTATAATATAAAAACTCCCAAGCGTTTGTTTGTGTGAGGAACTCAAGTAGCTGTGAATGACTTCTGGTTATGTACAGGAGGCACGCACACACCCAGTTTTCATCTTTTTTATAGTCTCCAGGCTTACCCCAATCATCGAGGTTCATCTGCTTCAATAGAAGCAGCAGACTGGTGGGTCCAAACCCACCAAATCCAAATTTAAAAAAAAAAAAAAAAAACAGACCAGAATTAAAGGATAACAAATACCACCTTCATAACAGTTTTTTGTTTTTGCTTTTTTTTTTTCCATGCACAGTCATTTTGCAGCTCAAACAAAAATCTGGTTTAAATATCTCCAACATAGATCCATCTTTTTGTTTTGCTTTTGTCGGCTCAACTTCAGATAGAGAAGAATCTTAGAGGAGGAGTAATTTTTCACAAGGATCATTAGCTTGTAGGATTGCAATTTTAAACCCTGATTTTTAAAAAAGGACTTAAAAATGAGATAAAACAAAATAAAACATTAGTTATAAAATTAAATCAGTGATTTTCTGACCAAAATATAGAAAACTATTTGAGAAGAAGAAAAAAAATTCGATGTAATGTTGCCATACTGTGGACATTTTAACTACATGGTTAAAAATCTTCTGCAAATTTGGGAATTTAAAAGATAATTTCACAGTCGCTCAGCACGATACTTTTATTTTATTTTTTTTTGCCTGTCCCATTTGGTTCTTTAGCCGTCAGAATTGTTGTCTGAAGACCAACAAGGATTCCCAATGGATTTACTTTACCAAGTGGATCATCACGGCCTTGCCGTATTGGTCCATTTGATCGACCTTTTTTGTTATTATTTATTTTATTTCATTTTCAGTTGTTACAGACGGGACAGACATGACTAGGGGATAGGAAAGGGAGAAAGAAAGATGAAGGAAAAGAAAAACAGAGGGAAAGAGGGACAGTGAGAAAGGGCGCTTAAAAAGAGAAAGAGAGAGAAAAAAAACTCCTGGATCACCTGTTGAGAGAAAAAGAAGAGAAAACAAGCAAAAAAAAGAGAGCAACATAATAAACACAACACCATTGCATTAATCTAGCTAAGTGTAAACAGCAGTAAATACTAAATTGAATGTTGTGGAGCAGCACGCAGGACCGACAATGCACAATGTGCTTTGAGGTAGCAGCCAAGAAAGGTGTAGTTTATGTCTATGGACAGTGAACACCCGTGTGCACACCTGTGTGGATCAGCGCGCTTGTATTCAAAAGGTTTCACCATGTAACATTCTTCTAGAGGGTGTAGGGAGCCATAGCCCCGTCCAACCAGGGCATGAAGCAGGCATGGAGGAGATCCAGGCCCCAGACATCCAGAGGCCCCAGAGTGCGAGAGCCCAAGCACTCTGGGGCTCAGCACGATACTTAATAGATAACCTGCTTATTTAATACCTGCTAATTTAATCAAGTTTGTCAACACACACAGCTCGACCACAAATCCACCCATTCATCCAGGAAATGAAACTCAACACCAAGCCCTATGCTGCACATAAATAAAAGAGGCATTTATCCTTGCAGATTATACACACTAGTTTAAACTTATTGGCAAACACCAGGGCTGATCTGCCCAGCAGGTGGATTCTGACATGGGCTGCTGGGGCAGCAGCTGTCTACCAGGCTTCACCTCTCCTTAATTCCAGTCACAGAACTCAACCCGCCTACTGGGACTGTGGTGTTAAAGCCTTTTGGAGCATATTTAATGCAATTTTTATGGCTTGCTGTGTGGAGGATTGTGTTCCCAGTACAGTTGTAGTGAGTGATTGTAAATTACTGAGCACTAATTAGCAGGTATTTATGTTTGTTAGCCAAGTCTACCCTATCATCCACACACGTTCACTTCTGACCATGCAAACATGATGGTGCCAAAATGCTAATGCTGAGGCTTCTAAAACCAGTGTGTGACATTATGGTGGGTATGTCCATCTTTGTTTTTTTACACAGTCATCACTTGACTCAAGGTTAAAAATGGTTTGAAAAAAGTTGGCTTAAACCCCAGTGGCTGCAGTTTTCCGAGTCTGTACCACCTTAACACCACCATCTGGTGAGGACGGAGAATGTGTTTTGTTTTGTTTTAAAGCGCCAATTCTGACAGTCTGTGAAAACTCTCCAAGTCGTTTCAAGTTATCTGCCAACGCTGCCAGCATCACCCACTGACACCCAATTCTTTGAGCACTGGGGACTGCCATGCCACAATGAAATCTGCTTTGAAAAGCTCTCAACCCTGCTCAAATATCACCTCTCTCTCTCTTACACGCACACACATACACAGTATTCAAATTCATGTCTTTATATTCCTTTTCACCTGTAAAAAAGGAGTGATCACATCCTTTATTCCCACTCCCCTGCACCTTTGAGTTTCATACTCTCCGTTCGGAATTTGTACCCAGTCTGGAAGCTTTCATTAAAACTTGTAATAACACTGACTGCGGCTTCTCTGTCCACAGCTGTCAGTCTGATAAGAAAGCAGAGGTGAGAATATTCAGTCAGCAGCTACAACCACATATATATGAAAGGAAAACTTGAGTGAAAAAGGGGGATCCTCTGCTCCACTTCCTCTGCTGCACAGCCATGCAAGCACATCTCTATCATTCAGCTATCTATGCACCCCCGCCACCCCAGCTCCCCGCTCTGCAACCCCCACGGGAGGCCAACAGATAGACAAGACACTACTTCAAGTGCAATTTCACATCCACAAAAGTTGCAGCAGTGAGAAAAAGAGCGGGCTGGATCTTGTTTATAAATAAAGTCATTCATAAATGATGGCATCTGTCAAGTGTGCATGAGTGAGGTGCAGGTGGGAGGTGAAGGATGGAGGTGAAATATGGCCTCTCTCTGTGTATCCCCTTACGCTCGGATGGGTTCCAGACGGATGCTGAGAGGGTTTTGCTCCTCTGGAGGTGGAGGGCCATCGGGACTGAGAGTTAGCTTTATGAGAAGCAGAACGAGTCAGTGTGGCTGTTTGAAGTGAATTGATCAAAGCTGGGGCGGAATCGGGTACAGTTGCAGTCAGCAGAGGGGAGTGGACTGGGTGAAAACACACAGAGCCATGGTTCTCTGGGTGGATTTCCCATCTGACTGAATGACAGAGGCATTCACTGCTGCTCCTGCCGCTGCTGCAGCTTGAAAAGGAGCAAGCGTCTGGTTCAGTGTCAGGGTGGATTAGTTTGTGTCCCACATGAACAGTGCTGGAGGGGTATTAGATATTACTGTAATGCTATTACTTCTCCAGGTTACACAGTGATTTTTTTTTTTAGTCATTACATTTTTTAAATAAAACATGCACTCCTACTTTGTTTTATATTAGATTCTTGTGAGACATTTAATTAAAACCTGCATAAATATGTATTAAGCGTAATTACTTTTTACTGTTACCGGGTAAGATTAAACAAGCAAAATTAGCAGCCCAAAAAAGTTTTAATAGAATTATCATCTGTTGTGTATTTGTTAAATTAATGATTAAGAAGAACATAATTTCCTCTATGAGAATATATAATGGGCAAAATGATGCTTTTAACCAAGCTTAATGGCCAAAGCATATTTGGGCATCAATAATAATGTAGCTACAATATATAAGCTTACATTTTAAACTAAGAAAGCTGCAGCTCACCTGGTCATCTTAATATGCCCTTCAAGTAACTTATATATGATCAATAATTTCTTGGTGTGTCACTGGATTCTTTTGTGTGGGCAGACACTTAGAACGAGTGATGGAGGACATTAAAAAGACATTTTTACTTCCCTTTTTGTAGTCACTCACCATCTCTTTAAGGATAATGCCGACACAGCCAATCACCCTCTGAAAAAGACTGAGGTGCACAGACTGAGGGGGTGCAGCGAAGTATAAGACAAGACATCAATGTGTATGTGCTGCTGATGAGGGGAGTAGGTAGAGTGCATTATGATGACATAAAGGTGCTTTATGATTGTATAAATATTTAAGCACCAACCGCTAGTACTGAATCTACTTTACTAAGTGGATTGGGTAATATTATTAGGTAATACTAGTAATATTCGTATTATTGGTGCTGTTTTTTACGCTGACTGGCCACTTATACATGACTTATAACACAGCGTTGGATCCTCTTTATGGCATAAATTCAGCAAGCTGTCAGAAGCATTCCTCAGAGAATTTGGTCCATGTTGACCTGATCGTCTCAGTTAAAGCAAATTTATCATCCTCGACGTCACTCTCCCATTCCACCACATCCAATAGCTACTCTATCGAAGTGAGATCTGGTGACTGTGGAAGCTGTTTAGTACAGTTAGTTCGCTGTCATGTATAAGAAACCAGTTTGAGATCATTTGTGACATGGCATGTTATCCTGCTGGAAGCATACATGAGAACACGGGTACACTGTGTCATAAAAGGTAGAGATGGTCAGCAACAACAAAGACAATGTTTTTCCAGTCTTCTCTTGTCCGATTTTGCTGACCCTGTGTAACTTGTACCTTCAGTTTCCTGTTCTTAGGTGACAGAAATGACATCAAGTGTCATCTTCTGCTGTTGTAGCCCATCTGGTTCAAGGTTTGATGCGTTGTGTGTTCAAAGATCCTCTTTTGCATACTTTGGTTATAATGAGTGTTTATTTGAGTTATTGTTGATTTCCTGTTATCTGGAAGTATTCTGGCCATTCTCCTCTGACCTCTGGCATAAACAGGGCATTCTCACTCAGAACACTCACTGGACATTTTCTCTTTTTCAAACAGTTCTCTGTAAATCCTCAAGACTGTGTGAGAAAATCCCAGTAGATTTCAGAAATCCTTAGACCAGCCTGTCAACCATGCCACAATCAAAGTCACTTAAACCACCTTTCTTCCTCATTCTGATGTTCAGTTTGAACTTCAACAGGTCATTGTGAAATTGTCTACATACCTACAACCATTGGTTGTTGGGGTGTCATTGGCTGATTAGATATTTGTGTTAAAAAGCAGTTGAACAGGTACACCTAATAATGTAAGTGTAATTTTACCTTGTTTAAGTAATACAATAAAGCCTTTATAAGAATCGTTTTGAAAGTGTGTTTGGAGAGTTGATGTTTAGAGATACAATTGTTGGAATGGGGTTAAAGGAAGAGGTACAGTATATCTGTATCATTTACATCCTTTTAATTCAGGTCAGTGAAGGTTACAGAATTGCAGAGTTAACAGAATCAACTGATACAAGCACTGCAATAAATTCATAATGACTCTTTCATATTGTCATATGTATGTATAGACAACTGTTTGGAGAGGTTACGGCAGTTTGAAAAAAAAGTGGCATTTGTGTGTCAAGGACCAAGGAATGGGACAGATCCCCAAAGACAAGCCTTAAAACACAAAGCCCACAAATGTGGGAAAAGCACAGATGTATACCTCTCCTTTTTTGCTCCTTCTGTTTCCTTTCTCTAGATGTCAATCTACTGAACACTTCCTGCTCTCACAACCTGCTCTCATGGTAAACACACCCACTATTCTTTCTAGTCACTTCAAGCCCTCATTCCCCCAACCTCTTTGACTACTGATTGAGGCAGCAGATGCACTTTTCAGCCTCATTGTGCCCCAGCTGCTGCCTGTGCGTCCTTCGACAGCACCCATTATGTCTCTGGTCAGCTGAGAAACATTAAGATTAAAGTGTCAACGCTGTAGCTATTCCCATCGTCACTCGATCACACGATATCCATGACTCGTTTCTTTTTTTCTATGTATTGTGTGCTTTCTTTTTAAAAACACAAATATCAGAAAGAGTATCAGAAAACTAATCTTAATTTAGTTAAATCTGCTATTGCTGCTATCAAATTACAGTATAAAAATAATGGAACAATATGATAGGCACCACACACAGCAATGAACTTTATGAGATTTTCAGTCTGTCTGCAAAGCTCCAGACACAGTCACATAGCCTAAATAACAGACATTTCCCTTAGAAGCTGGTACAGATCAAAAATAGAGACAGAAACAGTGCACCTTAAAGCAGATAACTCATAAATTGGAAGGGAAATGGCATCTCACTAATTAAGAAAATTTTCATTTAGCCTGGAAGAAGAATTTGTTGCTCTAAGCCTTCCATAAACCTAGGACATCTCACTATTCATCACTGATTGAAAACAACAACAACCCTAGGTTTCTTTAAGCACTGTAGCCAGACTGACAAAAAGTCTGAGTTCAGTTTAGCCAAGCATTCCTTTAACCTTAACTAGTAACGACTTAAGGAATTTCTTCACAAATAAAACTTTCATTAGAGAAAGAATGCTTCATAACCACCCCAGACATATCATTATGTACAGGTATTTTCAATACAACTGATATTTTTTTAGATTCTCTCTCCAATTCATTTTTTTTGAGTTAAGGTTTGCAATTACTTCCTCCAAACCATCAACATATCAATCAGATTCCATTCCTGCAAGACGGCTCAAAGAAGTCCTACCATTAATTAAGTAATGCTTCAATCTTAAATATGATCAATCTATCTCTATAACTGGGCTACGTACCACAGGCCTTTAAGGTGGCAGTAATTAAACCATTACTTAAAGAGCCATTACTTGACCCAGCTGTCTCAGCTAATTATAGGTCAATCTCCAACCTTCCTTTAATCTCACAAATTCTTGAAAGAGTAGTGATAAAACAGTCAACTGATCATTTGCAAAGGAATGGCATATTTGAAGAGTTTCCATCAGATTTCAGAGCTCATCACAGCACAGAAACAGCTTTAGTGACAGTTGACTCATCTCTGTGCATGATTCAGTACCATTCACCATAATATTTTTACAGAGTTTCGAGCATGCGATGTTAAGTAGTGTTTAAGTTACTTTGCTGCAGTGGTTTCTATCATATCTATTTTAGAGACTCCAGTTCGTTCTTGTAAATGGAGAGGCAGTAGTCTCACACACTAAGGTTAACTGTGGATTTCCATGGTTCTAAGACCAATTCTGTTTACATTATACATGTTTCCCCTAGGCAGTAACATTATAAGGCATAGCCTTTTCATTGCTATGCAGATGATACCCAGCTTTATCCATGAAGCCAGAAGTTACACAACAATTAGTTAAACTGCAGAAATGTCTTAAAGGCATAAAGTCCTGGATGGCCTCTAATTTCCTAAATTCAGATAAAACAGAGGTTACTGTATCTTTTTACTGTGTTTAACCAGATACTTACTTCTGGAAGGCATTACCTTGGCCTCTGTGAGGAATCTTGGAGTCATTTCTAACCAGGATATTTCCTCCAGTGTGTATATTAAACAATTATGTGGGACTGTTTTCTTGCATTTACACAGTACCTCAAAAATTTGAAAAATCGTGTCTCAGACTGATGCTGTTCATGCATTTTTTTACTTCTAGGCTGGATTATTATAATCAGGTTGTCCTAAAAACTCCCTAAAAAGCCTTCAGTTGATCAAAAATGCTGCAGCAAGAGTATTGACAGGGAGTAGAAAGAGAGAGTATATTTCTCCTATATTGGTTTCTCTTCATTGGCTCTCTGTTAACCCCAGAATTGAATTTAAAATCCTTCTCCTAACACACAAAACCTTGAATAATCAGGCCCCATCGTATCTTAAAGACATCGTATTACCATATCTTCCCATTAAAGGACTTTGCTCTCAGACTGCAGGCCTATAATATTTAAAAGTAGAATGGAAAGAAGAGCATACCTCTCTTTTTGAATGAGTTTACCGTTAAGGCTGGATCAGGTGACCCTGAACCCTCCCACACTATATTACAACAGGCTTGGGGCTAGGCAGGAGGCTTCACATAATGGACCTTGTTTCACCTCTTTTCACTCACCATGTGTTTATACAGCACTCTGCATTTAATCATGAGTTATTATTAATCTCTGACTCTCTTCATCAGTCTGTGTTTTGTCCTGTCTTCCACCCCTCATCCCCAACCAGGCATGGTCTCTCCCTCAGCCTGGTTCTCCCAGAGATTTCTTCCTGTTAAAAGGGAGTTTTTCCTTCCCACTGTTGCCAAGTGCTTCCTCATACGGGGTCGTCTGATTGATGTGGATTTCCCTTTTTCTTTGCTCGGTCTTTACCACTGAATTGTATTTCATTGAGAGCTAATGGATAACTCTGAACAAAGACTACTGCTGTTGCAGTTTGCAATCATGATGCATTAGGCGGCACGATTTGTTTGTGCTGCCCAAGTGTGGTTCAGTTAATCGGATATTGAGGTTTCAAGTTAAATAAAGTCACAGGATGCACATCTAGGCTGACCTGGGAAACAAAATGAAATTGTTTCTTACAAAAACATTTCATTTGCCACATCTAAAAAAGGTGTCAAATGCATTTTCTTTTCAAATAAAATAGCTGTACCTGCTCATTGTCTTCTTTACTGCCCTCACTGCCTTCAACTTTCAATCGACAGAATAGCAATAACCAGTAATAGGAAATGTGTTTTGCCTGTGTCCTCTTATGCATACACAAGTATTAGGAAAGAAGGACAACTAACACATTTAAGCATTTCTTCATATTATCAATCACCTGTTTGTATATTACCTTTTATCCAGGTTATTACAGTTTAAAGTGCTTCACAGAAGACTGATAAGACAATAATTAGACATAAGAAATAAAACATCTTACCACTAGTTGTGAAAAACTACAAAGAACAGGCCTATTTATAAGTCATGATATGTGGACTACCTGTACATATACATTTTAAATAACCTGTAATATTAGTTATATGCCTTGTCATATGGTTTAGGCAATATTAATAAATATGCTATGTGATATTTTTTGTACTCGATATAATCTTTTTTTAAAAATGCTTATTTATAGGTATTATCACTTATAAGTATTGTCTAACATTACCAGTTCTATCAACCACTGAAAATAATATGCATCAACACTATTAATATTAATATATTCTCATGTTGCACTCCTCGTCCCTTTGATTCTGTGTCATTTTTAGTAAAAACAGCTGCAATCAAAATTTGATTACTTTTTGTGCATCTGTCATTATAATAGCTTAAGCCTTTTCTGTCAGTAGCACAGCGTGGCAAGACTTAAGAGTCCGTATGAACTCATCAAAAGCTTTAAGACTCTAAAAGACTTCTTTTAATTCTATCCAGTGAATGTTCAGTGCCTAATAACTTATCACTGTACTTAGTTAATATGTCATTGTAAAAATGTGCTAAGTAAAAGCCATATGCAGCCTATCAGCAGTGTGCAGTACTATTCAGCAGTGGACATACTATTTAAGCAGATTATACACTTTTGCCTGGTGCTCCACATTAAGCTGACAGTTCACGGAGGCTGAGATGCGGTGAAGGAACGTGTGCTGATGAGTCTTAGCTTATAGCTGTATCCATGGGCACATTTACAGGTTCCTCTCACTGAAGAAGGTCATAAGGACTCGGATGCTACAGCCTCTGGAACCTGCCAGAAGTGCTGGGCAGATGGGCATTTGGACAACTCGAGGTGTTTTTGTATGCATGTAAAAATGGGTAAGAATATGTAAGCACATGTAGTACAGAACATCAGCCTGCACTCTGTGTGTGTGTGTGTGTGTGTGTGTGTGTGTGTGTGTGTGTGTGTGTGTGTGTGTGTGTGTGTGTGTATCAAAGTTTCACTGAGAGAGCAGACATTTTGTGTGGTAATTACAGCCTGTTTGTTCCATCAGTGTGCCTGGCTGCCTTCATGCAGCATTTCTGCACACCTCTTGCTTAACACATTCCTAACTGCTAGTGACCCCAACGCAGTGATGTCTTGACTAATGGGCAATCAGAGATGGAGAACATCGACAGCTGAACAGAAAGAGGGGGGATAAACAGATAGTACACAGATAAAGATGCATGAATTCAACTCTTCACTTGTTCTCTTTTAGCTTCCTTAATCTTCTCCCACACCTCCTTTAATGTAAAGAGAGCCATTGATTATTGATTCCTTGATACAATCTAACTATAATTCACAAAGTACTGCTTGCCTGCTCCAGAATAAAGGCATCCAGCCCAGAAGCCAGGAGTGCCAGCTGTCTTGAAGCGATTGTTTACAAACCCACTCACAAAGTCATGGTGCAATGGAGTGAAGCACTATGCACAAGGCCATCATTTTTCAAAAAGTTTAGGGGTAGAGTTTGTTCTAAAAGACGAAGAAGAAAAAGGAAGCAAAGATTAATCTAAATTTCTCTCAGTTATTTACAACATGAGGTAGACCTACCTCTCTATTTCTAAGATACAGTATTATAATTAACAGGGTTTTTGTTTGTTTTGCAGGTTTATCTGCTAACTTTATTACCAAAAAGACTGCAGGCTCATCCCAAAATTAAAATCATGTGGTTGACATAAAGGGACCAGAAGATACATTCTGTTATCAAGCTCAGGAAGCCCTAAAGGACTGAGTGATAGACCCTCCTCCAAAAATATCCTCACAGGCATTTCAGTATCTGTGTATGGAGACTGTCAAAGGGCTTTACCTTACACCAGAAAGTGTCTTGAGGCAGCTGTTGTTGTGAAATGGCATTCTATAAATAAAACTCAATTAAATAGAATTGACTTGGAGGTACAAAAACCAAAATCTATTTACAAGCTTTGCAAAATTCCAACAGTCACAAATCTAGTATTTTTCCCCCAAACCGTGCCAATCGTGCTTCCATGAAAATAAAAATAGCCAGTAAGCTTGAAATGTGGATTCTTTTCTACAAACAAAATATCCAGAGTTACACCTGAGATGGATTGTTATGCTTTATCTAGAGTCTGCAGCCAACATCATCATCCTGAAAAAACAGAAACATAGACAGATGTTGACATTGTTTATAGACCATTTTAACATACATAAATAAACAGAATTTTTAAGCCATTTACATTTATCTACATCTGAGTTCTGTCTCATCTGTTACACGGTCGGACTGTTACAACTATTGCCTCTCTGTCCCTGATGTCAGTATGATAAACCCATTGATGCCAGTGCTTCAGTGCGTTCAAGGACTACCTCGAACCGTCATTGAGGTAAGGTGCACAACATCAGTTAAACTTTAATTTTGGAACAATTTAAACATAGAAAATGACAAAAAAACATCAGCAGATGGTTGTTCAGAGTTTAAATGTTTGCCGAGTAGCTCTCTGATGTCTTACTTAGGCACTGAGGTGCTCTGCTAAACACTATAATGCTTACAAAGTCAAAATGAATGTCTTTGTAGTAAGCTTAAACACTGTCTATCTTGATCATCCTGCTAACTGAGACAAAAAAGTATTAGTCTTAAACTAATCTCTCTAACTAAGGGCATGAGTTTGAGATATTAAACTAAGTACTTTCATCTGATCCCTTATTTCCCAAGTGTTTAACACAGCACATGGAGCTAATGCAGGACTCAAATTGGATGCCCTTCCTGACACAACCACTTGCTTGCGGTCCTCTGATGCTGGATTTGTGCCTCCTCCTTGTGCCAAAGTGGGCATCTGTTGCATGCAAGTTGATTGCGTTAACCACTACACCCTGCAACCATCAGTTTGAGATATAAAACTGAAAGTCATGTTAACGTCATTCAGTATAAATCAAGGGATCATCAGTGGATCCTAGGGATTCATCCACCAAGGATGGTGCGTGCCTTTGTTGAAGTAATCCAAAATTAGTCACCTGGATGAAAGTAGAATACTTACCAAAATGCCAGCTGATGACTTATCACTCCCTAAAAAGTAACAATTTGTTACTTTTCTTGTCTCACATGTTAGTAAACTGAATATCTGAGAAAAACCAAATAGTCTTTTCCGCTAGCCAAGTGGCCAGTGGACCAGCAACAGCTAGTTCTTGGGCTCTTCCGGTGTAGCCAGTGAACATCCGGGTTACAGCTTCTTTTTAAATCGGTTTTTCACAAATGCAAATAAATTTAAAACAACTAACAAAACAGTGAATGGTAGTTTTAAAGCTTGATGGGTCACCAGAACATGGAATAAAGACAGGCTATTAACGGGGGGGGGGAAAAAAACCAAAAATCTGATCTTTTACTCTAGATTCTACAATATTAAGGAAATATCTGATCATAGGAATGAACTATTTTGTAACCATTTCTATAACTTCTTTAAAAATTGAAATAATATAAAAGATAATTGTCGCATTGTATGCTGTTTGTGAGCAAAAACTTGTGTGTGAAACCAGACTTTTTAAACTTCTTCAACAATTGTTTGTTTAATTAGAGACACAAACGGTTATTTCAGGTTACAGTATTTCACCAGCCTTGCACTTCTTCTGTTTACTCATTACCTGAAACTGTCAAGCTGGAACAGGTTCCCAGTGCAGGTGAGTGCCTTCCAGCTTTCTGTGCATCATCAAAACCTGTTTTCGTTTAGGCAGCTATTGCCCTGGGCTGGTTCAGCAAAGAGTATGAACAACTTGTGAACAGCGTTTGAAATGATGTCGTCATCCTCCCATCAGGGTGTTGACAAAAATAAACAAAAGGTGCATTTACAGTCTGCAGCTACTTTCCAACAAGTCCAATGACCTATAGAGCAACTAAAATTGGAACTTGTTCAGAGGAAAGTGAAGAAATCTAAGAATTTATGTATTTAAATATTTAATGTTGAGTCCTGCAGTGGTAATTCAGAGAGGGCGAGCTGAAAGACTATACAAGCCAAGAGCAGACAAAGTTATCTCTAGTGATCAGCATAGTCCCTACTCAGATAATATCAGGTCTGATAGAACATTCTGAGCATCCTCCACCTCCAGTGAGCCGTAGGTTTGGGTGCAGAGGAGACTCCGTTGATTTTATATCTGCTCTGCGTTGTGATTGTAGTTCATTCATTGTCCATTAAATATTAATCAAGCGGAAAGTGTTGAGGAATGCAAAACCCACTGAACACGGAATGTTTTCACAGACCACTGGATGTCCTACCAGTCCACTGCACTAAGTATGTGGAGTTTAAAGAGCATAAAGACACCAGGAATGTTGGAAGGTTGGTATGAGAGGAGGGAGAGGAGAGAGGCAGACTGTGACTAAGGTAGCGCTGGCACTGGGAGTGGTGTTACACACTTGTTAGTGTCTCTCAAGTCAAAAACAATCACACCTCTGACTGTGAAAATACACGGAAGCTTTTTAATGAGAACGCGCACAACTTCAACTGTGGAATACTCATTAGAGGTTAGGGGCTCGGAAGCTCATAAGAGTGGTAATTTAATTTAAGAGTCTGTTATCCAGGTGTAGATTAACAATCTGTGACATTTTCATACAGATAAGTTCCTGCTTCCTGTCTTCTCTGCAGAGCACTGCTTCAAACTGAAACAAGTTCAACAAAGCTTTTATATATTTTGTTGTGAACAGCCAGAGTCAGGCAGGTCTGTTGCAGGAAAAAACATCCTCCACAGCACTGCAAGTGATGTGCTTCAGTGTTCCCAGCAGCAACAGAACTTTGTTGGAAATAAACAGAGAAAGAACAATGTGCTTGGAATCGGAAACTATAGACAACATTGCTGATCCGACACAGAAAAATCAACAGAAGCTCAGAAATTTCATTTACTGAACTCCTCAGGTTAAAAGTGATGAAGATAGAATCTGAATGACAAGTGAGCTCGAGGAAGTAAGTTGCAAAATAACACCACAGCATGAGCGATTAGTACTAAAGATGTCAGCAAAAGAAGAAAGGAAAACAAGATGCCTGTGGACTGCCGCTTAAAAGTGTTGGGCTTCACGTGAGAATCAGGTCAGTACATAATTATAATAAAGGTCAATCAAATGGACCAATATAGTAAGGTCATGATGATCCACTTGGTAAAGTAAATCCACTTGGCATCTTTCTTGGCCTTCAGACAACAATTCTGATGGCTAAAGATCCAAACAGGACAGGCAGGAAAAAAAAAAAGAATCAGGTCAGGCATTAGAGAGACAGCTGTGAAGAGAAACACAAACAGACGTGAAGGTACTGCTGTGGGAACTTTGGGAAAACCCGACTTGTCATGAATTGGACTTTTTAAGAAACAGCATGCACACCTCTCACTGAAGTATTACTCTCAGGCCAAAGCTACAAGAAATCTTTCTCAGGCACCTTTACCACAATGGGAAGAGAGGATGAGTGCCTCATTGCCTCAGGCTCAGTAAAAGCTCCTGACTCGCTGACTACCAAAGAGGCCCACGAGCATCAACAGTTATCACTAATGATCTCTGATAAGTTATCACCGACCCACGCTGACATTTTGACCACTTGACAGCTTATGTTGCTTTTAAAATAAATTAAAAAACAGATACAGCACTGCTGAAACCGACTACACCATCTATCACCATGTCATGTAACATGGACACACATTTATCCAAATACAGTGTGTTTATTTTCTCTTTTTATTTTCTCCTCTGAATTCCATTCAATCACCGTCTAATTGATTTAATTCTCCAGATGGTCTAGAGCCGAATGCAGGGAAGAATACAAAGTACAGCTGAAGGTTGCCCTCTGATTCCCATAAGCTGTCTGACCTCCCTGTTTCTGCTTAATACGTCTTAAAATACCCATATGTTTAGGGAGTTCTATAAAAATTGCACATGAACAAACGTACAGATTTACAGGGAGTGACGACCTCAATTAGATAAACAGCTTACCTTTGTTCTCACCCATCCTGCAAAGATGAGACTTAGTAGAAGAACTGAAATTATGGTGACCAAGTGAATCAGTGGTTGACTTCCATGCAAGAGTGAACGCTGGGAGCATTTCTAAATGATTATATCCATTTAACCTTACTGGAGAAATGTGAAACAGGCGAGAAGCAAGTTGTTTAAATAGCCTCGCCTCAAACGGCAATCAATAATGTTTTGTGAACTGAGCCCGGCCACAGCGTGCAGACTACAGCAGCAATTAAAAGGGAGACAAAAGTTTATGAGAAGAGGCTGAAAGTGAGACAATAATGCGTGTATAAATGGAGTGGAAAAAATTGGAGAGCAACGCGAAAATTGATTGATGCAAACAGGTCAAAATGAAAATGTTCAGTGGATTGTAGTTGCACCTGTACAGATAACAGCATGTGTTTACCAGCTATTAGTCTTTCATTGTCTGTTCCCTTTAAGGTCAGCTTTGTCAAGAACACTTGCAAGAGCCTCACAGAGTAAATTCACAGGTCAAAGTTCACCAAAGATGACTGTACGCCAGGCATGTCAAGACATTTTATAGCACTGATCACTGTGATTTTACTTAAATTAACTGATAAAGTCTGAAATACTTGATCAATGATAAATGATAAATGACTGTGTGACCCCAGAGAGTCCCAAGAGTCTCTGCACTGAACTGCTGGCGACGGTGCTTATGGTACATGAAAGAAAATTAAAGCAGAGCATGAGAATGGGAGCCGTAGGCGGAGAGAGGGTGAAGCAATAAAATACTCAGACTCAAATAAAGGAACGATGGGAGACATGCTATTCTTTTCAGATGAAAGCCTTTTCCATCTAAGTGTGAGCCAATTATTTTTCTTGTTGAGAGAAAATATGAACATCTGTGTTTGCCGTGAATCAGTGAATAATGGCAGACTACACAAGGACCTCTGAATGTGCACACACACAGAAGCACATAGGCAAACAACCACACATGCACACACACATTTGCCCTGTGGGCTGGGTGACGTCATGTTTGTTGTAGGGTGGGCGGCTCCTGATTGAAGATTAACGTCTAAAACTGCCAAAGGTGCTTTAGGCTTTTAAAGATGGACAGAAGCACAACATTCCCACATTAGACTCTTACAGCTGAGAGATAAGGAACTCTTCTAAGTTGTAGCCCTGGGCCTGAGAGGGCCTGGAACCCCTGACTGACAGGCTCAAGCAGATTTACTCTCTGGAGCTGACATGAGGTTCAAGAAAAAACAACATTCTTTGGCTGACTGGTCTTGTAACATAAAAATGCTCTCATAGTCTCTCCCAAGACAGTTTTAGGTTTGGGAATGTTTATGGTAACATAAAAGAATTCCCTCTGGAAGGATCCCATACAGACTGCTACAACTACTGAGCCATGTCGCCGGTCAGATAACTGGCAGGAGCCTCTGGCATGAGAAGACTGTGACATGCAGCATCTCAGATCCACATAGCTGTAAATCTAACCACACTGACAAGACAGGGATAGATCCTGGCTTCCTATGCAGGAGTCCTACAGCCTGGTCATACACCACTAAAATAAAGATGATTTGTTTTCAGAGAAAGTTCCACTGTGATTCAACAACACTCCCGACATGTGGATTCCTTTCTATGGAACAATAACACTTATACACTGATATCACTGATGCTGTTATTCAGAACATATCAGCATGTTCAAATTAGACATTTTTAATGACCGAAAAAATTAAAGTTAGAAATAGAGCAGGGTGATATGATCAAAAATATTTATCACGATATACATTTGAAAATTTGCGATAATGATATAACTGACTATATAATTGACACTAGACAAAACTCCACAACTTTGTTAATGCAAAAGAAAACCCATCAATGTATTTTCACTTAAACAAGAAGCTGTTTTTTGCATTAAAGTTACATAAAAATTTAACAGTGCAAATTCCTTGCTGACAGTTTAACCAAAAGGCATTTCCAGTGGAAATTGGCCGACATATCCTCAGCATAAACATGTATAATATCCAGAAATCTTAAAAAGAGGTTATACACACACAATATGGCAATATTACGTTGAAGCACAGTACGTATCACTCAGCGAGGCGCCTGCCTACTATAGTTGTAATGCTCCGACAATCCATCAAGCGGTGCGGCTTCGTAGCTTAGCAAAGTCGTACTAAAACATTTGACAGATTTTCGAGCGCTGTGTACATAAAATCATTTCGAGGTCAGTAAACACAACCAGAATTCATACATAAGGCACACGGGATTATAAGGGGCTCTGTCGATTTTCAGAAAAATCAAAGGATTGATTTTAAGAGTGCCGTATTTTCCAAAAAACACGGTAATAACGACGGCCGCTAGCATGCTCTACCAAAAATAGTGCTTTGTTGTGTATCTGACGGACGAAAGCTAAACCAGTTCCACACCACTGAAGTTGCAGCGTTTTTACAAACCAGTTCTGGTTCATCCGTTTCGTTCAACGATCCGCTTTCGCCCTTCTCATTCTCTGTCACCGCCGTGCTTTTTTCCGCCATGTGCGTATGAAAACAAAGGGCCCTGCGCATGCGTGTTTTACCCATATTCTATCGTGATATTTCATTTTCTTATCGTTGCCCAACATTATACCGGTATTACCGTGAACGGTATGATATGGCCCTTAGAAAGCCCCTGAAAGTAATGAATGTGTATGGAGTTGAAAATAAACGTAATTAATTAATTTCGCACAGGGTTGAGGAATGAAGTCCATTCATGAATTATTTGTCAGCAAATTACTTAATAAAATATCCAAAGGAAACAAAACTTTATGTAAATCTTGATCGGATGTCTGAAAATGTGTAAAATGGGGAAACTTAATCAAACGAGCAGACAAAGATTAGCCCAGTACTAGCCAATATGTCAGCCAACTGCTGCATCCATCTAAATCTGAGGAAAGCTCTTAAATGGTTATAGCTGTTACTGGTCCCTTCAGGCCCATCCTGTCTGAATTATCCACGCCATAACCCCTTTCACCTCCCCACAGTTGCCTGACCCTGAGCCAGATCATGAGAAGAGGCAGCCACACACAGTGGACAACTCATGAAAGAATGCACACACAAGACACAGAGAGACATGGCTGGCACCAAAGTTTCCAGCACTAGCAGATGTCCTGAGTTAAAAAACAAACAAACAAAAAAAACAAACAAAAAAAACGTCTAAAAACAAAAGGCATCTCGAGTTGGCTAGGTCAAAGCAATTTGTCAAAGAGATGACTGCTGAAAAAGTTGGAGAGGGAGTTGGAGGCAGTGCCACCCTGTCGCACCCAGGGACAGACACCACGGCAGGGCTAGGAGACGATTGATTTAATGTCAGCCTCTAAGACACAGCACAGACAGAGACGTGAAATAGTCTTACCTGACGTGTCCCACATATTCAGTTCAATCCGGTGCTTCTCTATTTCAAAACTGGCTGTGTAGTTTTCAAACACTGTGGGCACATAGTTCTGAAAATAAAAGATTTATTTTAGTTACCCGATGAAAAGGGGCATAATAAGCCTCTGTTTATAGTGACTGTGATTAGACTGCTGAGAGTATGACATTTGAAACGATGCAGCTGACAAATACAATAAAGGCAGACACATTTCACAGCTGGGCTGCCTCAAATGCTTTCGGGGATATTGTGTTTAGAAAAACAGCAAAGACAAAGCCTTAAAGTTTTGTAGTCTGTATTGGAGACACTACAGTTCATTTAGTCATTTTACAGTCCTTTATTTCATGTCTGCGCTAAGGTTCTTTCTCCTTCTCTTCTTTGGGCATTAGTGTGTTTAGACAGGTGGATGTAACCTGCCGGATTAGTGCTGAAACTGAGCTGCCGAGTAGAGCGTTACATTTAAATGACGGTGCTGTAGTTATTCATAAACTCCGCGGTTCCCTCCTCTACAGAAAGACCGAAGTTTAGACTTTTTTTTTTCATAGCTGGACCTACCTCTGGGTAGCAGTCCTTGGCAAAAACGTGCAGGAGCGCAGTTTTCCCACATTGCGTATCCCCGACCACCACAATCTTGCAACGGCTCCCTAGACTGTCCATGGTTTGTCCGTCAGACGTGTATTCTTGACACGGAAAGGTGTTGCATCCAGCATCCGATAAGAGGCGCAGCGGAATTCAACACTTTGAAGAAAAATTAGCAAATACATGCGCAGAGCCGGTGCGCTTTATCCAGCTTCTGCTGTCCGACGCGCAGTGCCCCGGTCCCACTGACACACTCCGTCTGACTCGTCCGCTCCCGTAACTGCGAGCAGGACGCACACAGCCCACCCTGGAAACTCCGCTACTTTGGTTACTGGCCACGCCTTCCTCATTTTCACATCTGAGCCACATCGTTCACATGTTGTATGCTGCTCTTATTATTATTAGAAATTAAGGTCCAACTATACAAATGGTTCACAGGGTTTGTTTTTCTCTTGTATGATTTCACTGAAAAAGCGACCCAGTGTTCATGGAAACCAATCAGTGCTATTTTATGCCTGCAGTGATTGTATTCTGTTGCATCAGAAACCTAATTAAGTCCACAAAAATGATATCACTAGGGTTATGACTAACACTACTAGACTACAGCTAATTATCTCAAAGTTAATAAGGACTCAGTATCATGTCTTTATTAACTTAATATTAACTGATATTTCATGATGAAACGCGTTTAACATAAAATTGGAGCATCTGCTTAAATCTGCCTTTTCCCTTTTAAAAAAAAAGGCCTATTTAATATAAAATGAATAAATACGTAATAAGAAAAATTCAAAGCCTGCTCAGTAACGTTTTGTGATGGGTTTTGATTTACTTACTGACCAGCTACAGGGGAGGAATTATACTTTTTGCTAATAAATTATTGTAAATAGGCTTAAACTTATGGATGTGTTTATCACCATTTTAAATATAGAGCTATAACTATAATGTGAAAAAGTTAAAGGGGTAAATTCCAATTTCCCATTAAGATTTACATGGTCTTATTAGCCCTAATGTGTCTTTGAGAATATACATTATTAAATGTTTGTTATGTAATATTTTTTAAATGCTTTTTGGGTATTTTTAGGAGGGATAGCTGTTTGTCTTATGATAATTACCAAATGTAAAACCTTATTTCACTGTTGGCAAAGCTGCATAAATGCTCAGGACATTGTGCCCGTCGATTTAATGCCAACGTGACCTTTTAATGGTGATACAATAAATGCAGCATACCATGATAAAATAGTCCATCAAATTAAGTAGTTAGAGGTGAATGGGCTGTTTTATGGCTCTTGCAGCCCTTCAATTAGTTGATATTCCTTAGAAGTGCGTGCCCCGCAGGGGAGTTAATGTTTTTGTGAATGAGATAATGAAATGACGCGGTACCACGTGCCAAGACACAGCGCTTGACTCAACTCTGGTTGTTTGAAGACCGACACCGCCTCCCTGTGGACGAAAAAAAAGTGTCAGCTCATATAAATGTGGGCTATACAACAGCAGTGACCCCAAGTCATAAGCGTATAAGCCAATACAAGTTACCTGAAACTTAATCAATCAATCACACTTTATTTGTTTAGCATCTTTAATGCAGGTTAGTGCAGTTCAAAATACTTCACAGATTAAGGACAAGCCAATAAGAGATTAGACATATCAAGAATTAAGAAAACAAAAATATGCAGCAATAAGCGACTTTAAACTACTCAAAGAGTTTGTTTGTATTAATGAGAGAAATAAATCCGAATAGGACTATGAGCAGACAGATGCCTCTGTTCAGTAAGTTTTTCTAATCCTGGATGTAGATTTTTAAAAAAAAGTTCATTGAAGCACTTTAGAGTATCACATTTTTCACCTAAATTACCTGAATCTTTAAGAGCTGACATCTCGTCTGTGGTTACATCACTGTACAAAGTTTTATTATTTTCCAAAAGGAGTTGGGATCATTACGGTGTTCAGTGGTTTTTGAGGTAGAATTCTGATTAGGCCTTTTTTAATTAAAGAGGTTTAACAGTTTCCGAGCTGTCTAAAAATCAGCCAGTGTGCCTCAGATTTAGCTTTTCTGGCCCAGGCGACATCTCTCTCTGTGAGGAGATGGAACAGAAAAAAATAAGGATTGTCTCAGCTTTTTTCTCTAAATTTGTGAGAGGGCACATGTTTATCTATAATTTTGATAAAAGCATCATAAAAGTATTTTTACACTGGGTCTACATCAGTAAACCTAGTGTGGTAGTTAGGTAGATTCTATTCTAGTCACAGCCTGTAAAACGTGGGAGAAAAAAAATCAAGGAAATGCTTACAATCGTGTTTAAAATATTAACTATTTAACTATTTGTGGTCTTGATTATGGGGGCTTTGACTGTCTGACTGCATCTACCACTCAGTGTTCAACGATATCATTTGCAAAAATACCAATACAGGATCAATTGAAACATCAGTACCAATTACTCAATCAAATCTTATTTTCTATAGCACATTTGATGAATCTTAGTGCAGTTCAGTGCTTCACAGATGACTAATAGGCCAATAATTAAAACTGCATAAAAAAATTAATAAAATTACAATGATTTGCAGTAATAAGCAATTATATAAATTAATTAAAGAGATTAAAAATCAGACATAAGTCTTAATAATAAATACATCTGGGGAAGATTAGAATATAGAATATGGTAATATAGAGATAACGCTGATATATTATAAAGGTGGAAGTAAGTGCTGAAAAAACAAGGCCCTAAACCATATGAAAAGCTCAAAAAATGTAATCTGGGTAAATTCAGAGTATCTTTGCTTTTGTCAGATGATCTGTTTGGTTACCTTGTATCCATCTTTTGTTGATATTGCTTTTTGTGCAATATTTTCATTTCCTGTCTTGCTTTACCATCGTTTTTGTTCATTTTGCCTTCCTCTGCATTCTACATTGGAAAACTCGTTTATGCACACCTGAGCTAAATATTAACATTTGTGTTACCATGTTTCATTACTATGTATCATACCACAACAATATGTTGAAAGTATTTTCCCAGGGTTTATATGTTATTTTGGTTACAGGCCTTCTGTAAATGTTTGCTCTAACTTTACCAGTCTAACATTTGTGTGTGTGTGTGTGTGTGTGTGTGTGTGTGTGTGTGTGTGTGTGTGTGTGTGTGTGTGTGTGTGTGTGTGTGTGTGTGTGTGTGTGTGTGTTTACTTTTGTTTGGGATGTCATGGAATGAATCAGTGTTTTGTCTAAACATAACAAAAAAGCAAAGGATCCATTTCAAAATGTCTCTTTAGGCAATTTGTTACAAACTGTTTTTTGGGTTTTTTTGCAAAATTACGATTTGATGCCTTTTTTTTTAGTTGAATCTATAAAAAATGAGAAAGATAATACAATTTGACAGTTTTGCACCACCAAGGCAATTCCCCAAGAGCTATTAGCTGAAAACTTAGAACATCTCTGCATAGTGTGCAAATCGTCCTTAAGAAACTGAGGAAACTGGACAAATAAGGAATAAAAGAAGAAGTGGCAGGCCTAAAAAACTATCTACAGCATTTCAAAAGTATCTAAATCTCATGTCCTAAAGAAACCGGAAAGAATTCAGCAAAGACCAAACACAGGACCTGAAAGATGCATGTGGCTCTTCAGTTTTCAGAAGCCTCATTAGAAATGGTGTCAATAGACGAGTGGCTGTCAAGAAGCCATTCCTAAGGAAGAGAAACAGGAAGAAAGGTTGAAATATGCCAACATACACAGGAACTGGATTGAAAATCAGTGACATCAGGCCTTACGGTCTTATTGATCCATATTTGAACATTTTCATTCAAATTATCATCAATATGTATGAAAGAAGTCAGGAGAGATCAGTGCTGTTAAAAGCATACCTGAACAGAAAAACAAACAATGGATTGGCTTTCCGAGAGCTTGGACCTCATCTTGAGAGAGAACAGAGCAAAAGACATCCAACATCCAAAGAACAGCTTTGAATGTCCCTCAAGAGGCCTGGAGAACTATTCCTGAAAAAAGAAATGATGAGAAAGAGAGTTCAGGCTGTGCTGAAGAATAAGATGCTCATACCAAATATTGACTTTCAAACTTGTTAGAATTGTACAATTTGTTTTTGCCTTGTGTATTATGTATATTTATTTCAATTAATTTGAGTGAAATGAATCTTTAAAAAAGTAAATGCTTCATGTTGGAGTCATTAGAGCAGCAGGTGGCAGTATTCATTCATTTTTAAAGCAGGCTTTTGTTTTGTTTTACTCGGGGAACAAAGACCTGTAGCATGCAGAAATTTAGGATGTTTTCAAGATCATTATCAGTTTAAGAAAACTTGTGTACATTTTAATAACTATATCTAAAGATTTCATGGAGTTTAATTTTACTTAAACAGCATACCTCTGTTAAGGGAACTGGAGACCTGGTTTGTTAAAATAGCTGAACACGAGGGAAACAATACCTCACACAAGAAAAAGAGACAGCCTTACTCTGCAGAATGCATAAACCACTCACATTACCCACATTGCATTTATTTGCATAAAAGTGTTTGTAGTAAAAAGTGGGAGATTTGCATTCACCGTAATGTTGACGGTTCAGTCTGCTTTACCTGCCGTTGCCAGTTTATCATTATGACTGTGCTGAATACTGCTAAATGCTAAGAGATGCTTGACAGTCTACTCAGCCAGAAAATTCATTACACCCATGGATTAATAGTGCAGATATGGCAGTGGATCATTCGACACCAAACTATAACCAATTTAGAAATGCCCAGTGGGTGATCATCTTATTTCCAAGCTTTCAGTTTCTGTAAATGTGCCAAATACAACTGATTGAGACTGAAGGCTTTACAGTGAAATTGTTACAGTCTGCATTTTATTTCAAACCCAACATAAAAACTGAACCGTGTTGCCTTTTTGCTTTGAAATACTCGCATTTCGAACCTCCCTCCAGGTCAGCCTTTGTGGCAGTTGTACCTGTAATGCTAAGATCAAAAAGTTTTGGGTGGATCTAATGGATTAAGGCACACACATACACTTTTTAGCACAATCAGCTTCTTAACCTCCTCCCGTCACAGAAATTGCACAGATCATAGGTCTGTCACGGAGATTCTGATTCTTGGGGTTTGAACTGGTCAAGATAAAATCTTAAATAGTGAAAAGAATTTTACTCTTCAAGTCCCTGAAGAGAATCGATATGATACAGCCAGAGTAGGATAAATTCAAAGTAACAGTTTAACTTTTCACAATCCACAGTCAAAAATAGTTGCTTATGAACCTTATCTTAATGATAAGGTTCATAAAGAGGGCTGAAACCACAGATTAAGCAAGAAGCCAGTTCTGAAAATGATTTCCTCCTCAAGCATAATGTAACCAAACCATACAGGAAAAAAAAACTACCTTTGTGTATTAACAAGGTAAAAACATTTATGCACCTTTATGTTTTCACCAATAAGCTGATAAGTCACCATAGCAACACGACTGTATTCATTTCATACATTTGCAGTAATAATTCACGCTGACAGCCACGTGGAGGGTTTAAGTGAGCTCTCATTGATTTTTTTTTCTCATAGATTTGTTGTTAGTCCCACAATTTGCCCAGTTTTAATGGAAATGAAAATATGTGTGTGTTTGTAGTTCACACACACACACATCCTCGGTGACTAGCCAGACTCCCTGCAGACTCGGTCTATTATTTTCTGGCAGTGTGGTGACACAGTACTTTATTCAGGCTGAATTACACCACCGAGCAACATAGTGCATTCAGTAACCTACTTAGACAATAGAGAAAGTCTCCACACTACACCAGGTGTCCAGTACATATTTGGTCCTACTTTCCTTTAATTGCAAGCCTATTCTGTGATGGACATGTTTTCGAAGCCCCTTTATCGCTGGTACATGAAGCCATTTTCCTGACTTGTCATAGTTAAAGTGAAGAAAGGCCTCTCAGATGTGAGAAACCTGAACATAGCGATGTACAGAGTGGCTCAGTGCTGTTGGGAAACAATAGACATCTGCCTTATAACATTGTGTCAAAGTGACAGATCAATAATGCCTGCATCCTATCATTACACTGCTGTGGGATATTGATTGCTGAGTTTGTGCTGAGTGGCACTTTACAGCCACAAGGTGTCTCACCACTCCTCTTGTGGTCACAGCTCTCTGAACACTGGGCTAGGCCCTCAACTCTAAAGGCATTGAGCTGATGAGTGGAAATGTTTCTGTTTGGGACAAAATATAAGCAGCTACGTGTGCTACTTGCTGTATGTTTTTGTTCGCAAAAAGCTTCTAAAAAAATTCCAAAATTATACAGCGAATAATATTCACAGTAAAGCTGGGAATGTTATGAGTGCCAGTGTTCCACTTTTGGAAAAGTCATCCTGCCCCGTGGCTCTGGATCCTCCTTTCTGTGGAAGGATAACACAAAGCAGGTTATATCGTTTCATCAAACACTGGCTTGACCTCAACACAAGCTCATATTTTTTTCTGAGCTGTCTGTGCAGGGAAGTTACAACAATGAGCAGTAAGCAGGTCCAAAGTTCCTGCAAATCCTACTGCAGAATAGGCAGCATAAACAGACGTTTCCTGTGGCTCCTGGTGTTCCACAAACCTCACTGTTAAACAGGCTGCAGTAAACAGCCAACACATTCCTGCTAAAAGAAATATTAAATAAACATGTTTATATAATTCAGTGCCTAAAATGAAAAGCCTACTGAGTCTATGGTGGTATTTTTGTGTCACATGGTGTAGTTAATCTTGTATTAATCTTTAACTGCAGCTTTCTTTGAAGTGCTATTCTATTTTTAAAGCTACTTTTTCCTTTAACCACAGCACCTTAATATTCTTAAGAGGATTTGCAGGAATAGCAGGCTTGAACGTTTTTCCAAGGATTGCTTTACTTGCCTTTCAGTCTTAATTGACATTTTTTGTAAATCATCCCTCTGCTTAATGCAATATAGGCTCATTCTATAGTCAAAGACAGACAGCCAAATCCACCCAGTCATACAAGCCAATCCCCAAGCTTCATCAGCACTCCGTGTTTTCCAGACTGCCTATGTCTCGTCCCACTCACACTCTCTGTCAGAGCGCGGCGTTGACAACCACTGGCCACTGATCAGCCCACTTTGCACGGGTCGCGTCTCCATGCTAGACTGCTGAAAAAGGAGCTCTGTCCCTCACATTTTCTTTTACTTGCAAGTCAAGCATCTGACTGAAAGCAGCAAGCCTGTCCACGGCAACAAAAGCACAAGAAGTCAAAAAAACCTCCAAGTGATTTTCTAGGCTCATTACTGTCTGCACAATGTCTGGAGAAGACGCACCTGCTCAGCAGCAAAACGCCGTGGACCAAAAGCAGGAAACCAAACCTACCGAGGAGCCCAAAACCGAGCCACCCAAGACGGAGTCCCCACCCGCCGCCGCCGCAGAGGCAGCGGCCACCCCGGTGGCGACCACCGAGAAGGTCCCTGAAGAGGAGACCTTCACCTACCGCGCTCTGGTGCTCACCGGCTACGGGGGGTATGATAAAGTCAAGCTGCAGGTGAAGAAAGGCAAGCCAACACTCAAGGCTGGTGAGGTCCTGGTTCGGGTCAAGGCATGCGGACTGAACTTCGCCGACTTGATGGCCAGACAGGGGCTGTACGACCGGCTGCCGTCCCCGCCGGTTACCCCGGGAATGGAGTGCTCCGGGGTGGTGGAGGCTGTAGGGGAGGAAGTAACAGACAGAAAAGTAAGCACAAACTAGCTGTTGCCTTTTCTTTCTTTTACTGTGTCATATAAAAAAAAACTTGCTGTGCTTGTTTTAATGTTTTGGTGATATGTATTTCATTCAGTTTGGGGCCGAACTGTTACATCTGGGCATGGGCGTGTCAGGCTTTTCTCCCTTCACTGGAAAAAAGTAGCGGTCGGGTTTCCATTTCCACGATTAAATAAATTTAACGTCATCAATCGATTGCAGGTCAATTCATCCAAAATACGGGGATAATATAAATCGACTTTTTGGTTTAATATTGAGCTAATGTGGTTTCACATCCATTCATTCACTTCTGCGTAGAAAGTAGATGGCACGTGTTGTCTTAACGTGAAAAGCAATAAAGCATGTCAGTGTGCTCATGTTGATTTTTCATCTCTGTTGAAGAAGCCAAAAGTGTGTTAATGAGGCAAGTTGTGCACAATGCGGCCAACAGAGGCGTCGCCCCTCTTGTCTCCCCGGTTTTCGAATTGCGCTACCAGTGCGCACTTAGATTGAGCAACTTCAAGTACAAACTAGTTGCTGAGATTGAGAAGGATTCTCTCTTCACACCAAACATTCATGTTGAAAGTCTAAATCTATATAAACACATGTAATCTGTGGGATGCCTTCCATCCTTGCTGCACCTACGCTATGCTGCGCTTTGATGTGCGCCATGGCGCGGCGTGTTGCGTCAAGTTAGCTGGAGACACCTGGACAAGACCGGAAATGAGTGTGTTCTGCCTTCAGAATTAAAGCTACTAACGCGTTCATGTGTTTATTAGCCTATCATATTTTGTTAAGAAAAAGAAGGAAGCAATTAGGTGTGAGTAAACGAGCACTTTGTTCACTTTGTGATGGAAAATAATTTAAAAGAGTGGCTAATGGGTATACAAATATGGCTCTACTTGCAAAATGTTAGGCTAATTAATAAGCATTTTATTTTGGAGAATATGGAACGCTGTCACAGTAAATATTATGACTTGACACCGGTGGCGGAGACCGAAGTCACCGACGCCTTTTGTTACCGGGAGCGACGATGGCGCACACACGAATGGAAAGGGCGAGGCGCGACGCAACAGACAGCATGGTGTGAGAAACTGAATCAGTCGAACAGATATCGAATCATATGTCCTGTGCTCAAAGATCTCTTTAACCCAGTGTTTCAACATCAAAAGTTCAAACCAGTGCGCTCTCAGACAATTAAGTAAATTAAACAGAATATTGAAGCCCCTTCCACCTTGATTGTCATCCACAAAGAACGATGCGTTGTGATGGCAGCAGGATTATTGGTGTCTGTCTTAAATTGCACGATGAGCCATATGAGTCTTGTCTCCTAGCAGCATGGCATCACCACGGTAACGCCTTTTAAAGGTTGTTAAACAAAAAAAAGAACCCAAACGTTACAAAGCAGCCAATGATGACTCACGCTGCTTGTTGTACTAGTACCAGATTTTCTCACATCGTCCAGTTAATATCTGTGGACAACACCATGTGATGCAAGTGCAGAATCAGTCCATCTGACAGGGAGTGGCACATATGTCTGTAAGGTGTGGATCCCTAGATGGATGGCTAATCTATTGCAGGATAACAGTAATGGGGTTAATTAAATGATTGGTGATGGGTGAACTTACAGCAGCCAGACATCATAGAAAGCGAAGACCCCTGTGTTTCGAGAATACTTCATTGCTCCTTTCCATATTGTCAGGGATGTTGATTTGATTTAAAGGTCACAAAGCACACATAGAAACACACAGCCTATCGATACGCTCCTACATCCCCTTGCGGCCTTTAGCTTATAGAATTAGGAGACAATCTTTTTAATGGATAGAGATCACTGCAATCTTTTGGCAGCTGACTCACATGGAATGTGCTGACCCCTGATGGCACAGAATTTTTGGGAGGCTCATCACCCACTGCTGCATTATTTGTCTGCCCTGTATCTCTCCCAGATAGACATATGCACACAAAGACATTCAACAGTGGGAGTGTCTGAGTGTCTTTCTTCCCATATATAATAGATAAAGGCAATAATATATTGCTTCTTAATTAAATAAAGTAAGATAAACAGTGGTTAAGTAGAGTGCAATCCGTTTTATTTCATATTTCCAAAACATTGATATAGCATATTAGATATGCAATGCTTTAGGTTAATTTCTGAAATGCATGAGAACTGCTTTAAAATACAGAAAACTGTGTACAGTAGTGTTTTTGAGTCTTTTTAATGCTTCTACACTTTCTCCCCCCTTTGGCGAGTGCAAAGACTCGTGGGATTCTAAATTTCTCACTTCAAAGCATGACTTTAAAAGTGTTGTTGTGTTTAAACAGGTGGTTTTGTATTTAGACTCTGTTGCGGGTGTGTGAATGGGTTTTTGGTGTTTGTCTGCCCAAGGAGAGAGTTAAGGTTTATCTAGCTATGGGCCACCCTGACTAAGACACCCATAGCAATTAATGACATCTGGTCAGGATTCATCTTCAGGAAGTTTGTTAAAATGCTGAATAGGACAGTATTCGCATACACATGTGGTGCAAGAAGTAGGGGAATTACAAGAACACTGATGTCCTGTTATAAGAAACTTAAGTAAGGATATGCAGCAAGGACATGTAATTATTCATTAAAGTAATAAACTGTAAAGTTATAGTTTAGAGCTCTCAGCTCTTTTATTGTACTTTATCTACTTCAAGAATTTTAGTAAAGGCTATTAAACATTTTTAGATTATGTTCAAAGATTAAACAATATTTGTTTTGAAACTTAAATCAGTACATGGATCAAACAGTCCCGTACGCTGGTTTTAACTCTATCTTGACCTCCTTTTATTGATTTTTTTCTCCTCCATTGTCTATCAGTAACTTTCCCTTCAAAGAACTATAAGTTGACTGAAGTATTACATTAGTTGAGTCACCTGAAATAACCCTAGCAAGCAAATGTGGGGAAAAGTAAAACACTGAGTAAGATCAGAAAAATCATGAATCACCCCGAAGCTCCCGTGACACTAAACATCAGCGTTTGTTTTTTGTTTTGTTTTGTTTTTTTAATGTTTTTTTTTTTTGTTTGTTTTTTTAAAAATGTTCTCCCTCGGTGAGGATCTCGCTCATATGTTCTCAATTACCTCCCTGGCCCACATTGTCAGTCTGGTATTTCCTCCATCAATCCTCCCCTGCCTTTATCTATAGCTTTTTTTTCCTTTCATATAATCTCTTAATTCTGTCTATGACCGCTGGGCTATCGGCGACTTGCTCTGTCGTGCTGCCTTCACTTATTCTGGCCTTGTAACAGTTGCTGGCTTTCTAAAGAACGGCTTTCTCTATTTTCTTCTTGAGCTTGTAACGCGTGCTTTCCTTTCTCTTCTGGAAATTTCTAAAGGTGAACAACTAGACTTTATTAATTCATCTGAGGGAAAAAAGATGATGGATAAAATATAGAGATGCAGCAAGTGAGTGCAAAAAGCAAAAAAACAGCTTGCAGACCATCACGTAGTTTGCTGGATGGGAGCTGGGTGTGGCCTTAACACCATACAAACTCCATGTTGAAACTAACGCCTACTGATGCAGCAGAAATATGTATGCTTTAATTTTATTCACAGGAGTCACAAGAGCTGTGTGGGTGTTATGTTTAGCCTTTATCTTTCGCCTGAACCTGACTTTGTTCAACCTTTTTTTTTTTTTTTTTTTTTTTTAACTTGATCATTTTTTTGCCTACATCATCAAAGCTCCAAGCCACAAAGCAGCTGACTTGGAGGCTTGCATACCCCAAAATTGAATCACCATCTGATTAAGTCCATTCATATACAATGTCTTTGTTCAAGGTGCCTGCACTCCTCACCCTAACTACATCTGATGCAGCATGAAGGCAGAGAAAGGAAGTGCAAGAAGATGCTGTGTGTTTGTCACACTGTGAAGATGTTGTAACAGAAGTGTCACAAGGCTGGTTTATTTGGCCTTGAATGTTCCTACACAGCTTCTGTGTGACTGACAGTAACTCACATGCTTTACATGGGCATGGAAGAATGGCTGCAAATGCATTTGTGAGTCATGTTTGTTTCCTGTAAACGCCTGAACTCCCCCGCGTATCGATTTGTACCACACTGCATCCCCAATTAAATCACAGAGGTTGATGAATTTGAAGATCCCAGCGGTAAGAAAAGACAAGGAGATGGAAATGTGAGAGAGCTGTCAGCAAGCCAAGGGAAGTAGCCCGTGGTAAAAAAGTGATAGTATACTCTGAAATATACCAAATGACTCAGCCTTTAGACAGAAAGATGAGGGTATGAAAAGAGAGAGAGAGAGGGAGATCTCTCTAATTGGAATGGATAGACAGCGAGGCGCATGGCTCCCTCCAGACCATTAGAGAAGCCCGGGTGGAGAGGGTTTGTTCCCAGGAGGCGAGAGCTTGTCTTATGCTCAGCCATGGGGAAGAATCTGGCAGGGACTGTGATGGGTGGAGAGAAGCCAGGGGAGAAGATGGGCCCCATTGTCCTGTCTCACTGATGAGGAAGAGGTGATACGGGACACTCCTCACAAGGGAAAGAAGAAAAAGGATGGTTAAGACAGAAAGAGACAACAGAGGATGAAGAACTGGTGATGAAAGAGGGGATGTCAAAGAAGTCACAGACAGGATGAGACACGGGACTGGAGAAGGGGAAGGAAGACATTCTATAGTTATAAGAGGAAAAGGAGTCAGGAAGTGAAAGAGAAAGAAGGGAAGAGAAAAAGTGGGGAGAGTGGAAACGAGGTGGGAGGGTGAGCTATGTCAGGAGCTGTGGTTAGGGGGGAGGAAGAAAACAGGAAAAGATTTATAATGCTACAGTTGTCGTTGTTTCTTGTGTCCCTCGACTGAGTTCTCCTGATTGGTTAGTTAGCCCGCTGGGGGAGGGGGGTAATATCATGGCTAATTCTTGTGGAAAGAGACTTTTGCGAATTGGAGGATCCTGCTTTGATAAGGATAGTCTGAGAGCAGTAAAAGGACAAGTTGGTGATTAGGATATGAAACACACATTGCACCTGGAACCAAAGTTGTTCTAAACCAGTACACTGGCAAAATTATTAAATGCTTCTCACATGTTTTCTCATATTAAGAGCCAAGAGGGCACTTATGATGTAGTGATTGTTTGGTTTTTTCCCCTTCTTGAGTGTTATTTCCTGATCGCATTTAATACTTTAATTCTTTCTCATGTTTTAATACGATGCATGTTGGTTTTTAAAGCTAACAAAATCTTTTCGTGCAAGCAGTTAACCACTTCAAATCTTTTTGTTTTTCTTCTTTTTCTTGAACTGCATCACCGTTTTTCTTCCTTTATAAACTCGGCGCAGCTCTGGTTACTGTTCTTATTCTGCTCTAGTTTATCGCTTTCCTTCTTTGCTTCCACACTTTAAAAGCAAAGTGTTTGAGTTTGGTGACCGAGGTGGCCGCATGTTTGTGTGTGTTGCTATAAAATAAAAATAAACCTCAGTCTAACTATTTCTGTTCTGTGGATTGCATCATTCACACTGCACTAAGGACTATGAGATAAAGATAGCAGGAGATGAACAGATCAGCGCCTCCAGCAGTGAAACGGGTTCATCTCAAGAACTCAGTCGGTTAAAGTATTGCAGAATTTAGACCTTATTTAAGAAAATAGTTTAAAAATCTGTTATACATACATTACTGTAATGTGTCGTTCTGCAGTGGATACAATATTGACCCAGGAGACAGAAAGAGGTTTTTCCCTGGCTTACATCATTGTAAGGTGGTCCACGAGATTCAGATATGTTTTAGTGGGAAACAGATATCTTACTGGTTTTCCAGTGCTTTAGGACTTTGCTGTCAATCTTTTTTGTCAGGTGGGATGAACTCAAAAATCCCCTCATCGACACCACTCATCAATAATGCAAATGTGTTCAATTAAATGAATTTTAAATGGGATCTTATTTTAATTCTGCATGTTCCAGTCATTTGTAGAGCTGCAAGTTGCACTGGAAAACTTGTAACCATTTCAGTGATTTATCCATTCATTTTAGCCTACATTCCATTCATCTATACCTTTAGTTTGCTGTTTAAAGTATTGTCCATGATGCTAATTCACTCACTTGTTTTCTCTGCATCCATAATCTAATTATTTTTAATGCAGATTCGTTAAGAAAATAAATTGTTCACGTGTTAACGTAATATGTGCATGTAATGTAATCAGACCATCTATAATCACTATTCATTTACCCCCTAACAAGCTCTGGCCCCCGGGTTACAAGAACTGAATTTACAATTTCTTTCCACCCATGTCTTGCTGTGCTCTTTGTTTCAGGTTGGTGATAAGGTTATGGTGCTGAATCGCTTTGGGCTGTGGCAGGAGGTAGCAGTGGTGCCGGCAAACCACACCTTCCTAATCCCAGAGGGGATGAGTTTTGAGGAGGCAGCAGCCCTGCCTGTCAACTACATCACCGCCTACATGATGCTGTTTGACTTTGGCAACCTGCGACCCAACCAGAGCGTGCTCGTCCATGCGGCTGCAGGTAAAAACTAAGCAGAAACCAGTTTTCAAAAATATAGAGAAATTTTTATGCCCATGTGGAACACACAGACTCCTTGTTTTCTGCCAGGCATAGGTTGAAGATACATTGATAAAAGGGATTGTTACTTCAACCACTGTGCTTGGAGCTTTGAATAATTGCCTGCATTCCAAAAAGGTCATATGTAAATAAATGTAATCCTACAGCTATTTGTCAGTTTCATCTTAGTTTGCACCATCTCTGTGATTGTGAACTGTGTTTATATCAACCTCTTTAATAGAGTTAAAGAGACCATTTTACAGTTCATCAGAAGAACACAAATCAAAGATACAAAGCTGGTATTACAGACTAAAAAAAACACCCTTTGGCACTTTCACTTCTTGACTTTCTCCTTCTCTGCGTGCCCTGTTTATGCATTTTTCTTTATGAATTATAGCCAATGGAAAAGGTCCCAGATTTAATCTGTATGAGATATGGCTCAGTGTTTTACTCTCTCTAGGACTCCACTAATATAAGAGCACCTGCCACCTGGAGTGTAAACGGTCAACGTTCAGCGCGAGTGGGTGGGAGGGAGAGAGATTGGGATTGAGGGAGTAAAAGCACCTGTTTTGGGGTGTGATCCACAAAGCTTGAGAGCATTTAATTCTGCTCTGTTTACACAATCAGGCCAGCTGGAGAGAACTGAAGAACACTAGCCAAAATAAGACGCTCTCTCATTCTCCCTTCCCCTTTTCTGCTGTCTACCACTGCACATTTCTCACTTTTTGTCTTATTCCCACTTTAATTGTGTAGAGGGAGCAAGAAAGGGATCCCTCAGCTTTGGGAGCAGTTTGTGGGTGAGGATTGCTAAGAAACCTGACTGCCAGGTGAATGCATCCCTTGACATTAACACTGAAAAAAGAATGAATTTGTAAGCTAAGCTGCGATATGCCCCGAGCTGAATGACAGCTAACGTGCTCATAGTTGTGGAACTGGTGGTCTACAGAGGAATCCCAAATGTTTGCATTAATCATATCATCTAGTTGATGCAATTCATCCCTGTGAATACAAAAACTGTATGGCCCAAGGGTTCCTGTGCAGAGTGTGTTGTCGATGAGAGGAATGCTGTGTGGTGTGGTGTAAGACACATTTCCCTGCTGGTTTGGTTGATGCGGCATCTCTGGTTTCTCAGGGCAGGCTGCCAATCCTGGCTCGCCAGCTGTCCGGACATCAGGATTGTAAAAGCACATTGCTGAGGCTATGACAAAAATATTTGCTGAACAGTCTTGCCAGTGCTCTGTCATTCCTTGCATGTGTAAATAATCATTGCAAATAGTGTACGTCCTGCTGCACCGCTCTAAAAGCTAGCAGTGTGTATATTAGTAGTGCCTTTTCTGAATAAGGTGTTAGAGCGTGAGAGCTGCGTGCATCCTTCTCTTAACATCATCATCGGCTGCGTGGCTCAATGTGTGTGTGTGTGTGCGTGTGTGTGTGCATGTGTGTGTGGGTCCCACCCTGAGTCTGTCAAAATTGTTCCTGATGTTCTCTGATTAGTGTGATCAAAGGTGTCTGCTGTGACAGGGTCAAAGAGAGATGGGGGTGGGGTAAGACTGAGTGTCTACAGACCTATCTGCGCTGTTCTTTCAAGCCTGTTTTCCAATAACAAGAAGGAGATTAAAGCCAGGGGTGCTTATGTTCCTTACAAAATGTATTCCACCATTCCAGTGCAACTGGTTATTTCAAATTAAGACCTAACAGGCTTGTCTTTCAACCATCAATGGAAACCGGAGTAACCAAGAGAACTCTCGCAGACACAGGGAGAACACACAAACACCATGCAAAAAGCCACAAGCCAGCAGGCTTATGGATTCAAACACAGGACTTTCTTGCTGTGAGGTAACCGTGCAAACCACGGCACCGCTGTGCTCTTCCGCTCAGACAGTAATGAAACTGAACAATTTGCTGTATGTAAGTGTGCGGAAGCTGAAATTTCTGGCCCAGAGTAAGAGAGACAAGCTTTATGAATACGCACTATTTTTATAAATATATAAAAAATAAAAAGTGGTATCAAAAGTATGCTAGTACATATTAGTCTAAAGCCTTTTACTAAATGAAAGTTTAGCTTGCACATAAAGACTTGTTGCTTTTATGTCATTCATGTTATTGTAAATGAAATTTCTATAATTTCTGACAGAAAAAGAAAGTGATCTGATGATCATGGGAAACTTTCAGTACTTTCTAACATGTTTATAGACAAAACAATTACCACTTTGTTTTTAGATAATAAACAACTTAACTGCTAACACAGGCATTGCTTCTAGCTTTATAGTAAAGTAATCTAAGGCGATGGTTCCCCTTTTTGGCTAACACTGAAGCAATGTTTACCTGTGACCCCTTTTTGCAGTCCATGATTAAGCACATCACATGATTGAGTTCTGAGCACATCACGACTCAAATATCCCTGGTTTCATTTTGACACGGAGGGGGCAGGGGTTATGACTCTTAGTTGGACTTTCCATATTGTTCATACTCAGCAAGGCACTCTTATTATGTGTAGTAACTTTGAGAAGATTTATCTTTTTTAACATCATTTGTTAGTGCTGGTGTTTGTTATCATCTGTTTCCACAGGTAAAATTAATCGATATGCAATTCCGAGGTACATGCATCTTTTATCCTATGAAGTTATGACACAATAGTGAGTTACAGCTAAACCTTTCTCACAGCTCCACCCATTTGACTAGCATAAATAGGCAAAGGGATTTACATTAGACTCATTAGACTGTCTCAAAATTTTGCAATTGCTGGGCGCATGTGGAAGTGCACCCAAACAAACAACACTGATCTTGTGTGTAAGACATGTCTGCATAACACCACATTCTTGCAACATTTGTTTATGTTGAGCAAAGATAATATAGCGAGCTTTAAGATGAGATTAACTGGGCCACATAACCCAGGAGTAGCACAGGCAGTGATTGGTTTTTCAACCTCAGTGACAAAGTACAGTTGTAACTACGATATAAACTGGTTATTTTTTCTTTTTATTGAAGGCCAAGATCGACAGCTTTTTACCACATAGACTCTCTGTTTGAGTAATTTTCTTCATTCCTCACCTTCATGTCTTTCTAGTAAATTCTTGAGGGTTCATCCTCTGACTGACTGTTTTTCTTTTTTTTTTTTTTTCTTATAAGAATCTAATCTGCTAATTAATCACTTTGGAAAATGATTAATTAAATTATATTTAAAGCGTCCCTGAAGGTCCTAAAACTTTTAGTTGAACAATAATTCCTAATAATGAACATCTAATCATATCATTTTTGACAGATTTGGGAGTTTTTCTTATATAAAGGTTACTAACATTGATGTCTATCATAGTTTGGATAAGAAGAATAAAATGCAAAAAAAATCTTTAAGTCAGGGGACAAGTAGCAGAATCCTGGAAGACCAACAGAAGAGGGATCTCCTCTTCTAGAATGGATTTACAATATAGAGAAAATTATGTCATTAAAAAAAAGTTGGTCCCTTTCAAGAAATAATCTGGCTCTTAAATGGTTAACTTGTAATTGTCCCACTTTATTTTAAGACCTGATGAATGAGCTGAAGAAATACTGGTAGGTAAGTTTGTATACTTTCGGATGGAGGAATTTTTTATGCTATTCTAACTCACTATATGTTTATTATAATGACATGAGGGTCATTCTAATTGTTAAACTGTGCATGTGAAATTTCACAGAATCCACCCATTCTCAGCTTCTTATCCTTTTCGGGGTGGCGGGGGGGATGGAGCCTATTCCAGCTATCTTGGACAAGAGGCAGGGCACACCCTGGACAGGTCGCTAGTCTGTCGCAGGGCTAACACACAGATGCAGACAACCATTTAGACTCACATTCACATCTATGGGCAATTTAGAGTTTCCAATTAACTTATCCCCACTAATTGCATGTCTTTGAAAGAAAAAGACATGCAAGTAACCGGAGAGAACCCATGTGAACATGGGGAGAACATGCAAACTCCACACAGAAAGACCCTGGCCTGATGGTGGAGCTGAACTTAGGACCTTCTTGCTGTGAGGCAACAGTGCTAACCACCGTGCCACCATATTTCAAGATTTAAAGATCGTATGAAACTGAAGTAAAGGTTACCGGTAATGTCAGAAATAATAACATAACCCTTCGCAGCTGGTTGCTTTGAATCAGTGGCTTCTAAAAAAATTTTGCCAGGTCTCACTTCAAAAGCTGGAAAAAAGTTCACACCATACATGCCAAAAAAATTTATCATTCTGTAGAAATAAAAAGGATTCAACAAGTATTTTAGTGTAATGAAGGCCAGCACTTATTTTTTTTATATTTTGGCCTCTATTTTCCCTATAAAAATAATTTATTCATTAGTTTTACTCCAAATTTCTCCCAGGTCATTTTCAACCTCATTTTGTGAAAAGTTGCATTAATGGTGGTGATAAATTTTAATGCTCTTGCTGATGGAAAGCAGTGACAGATATTCATGGGAATAACCTGTTGAACTCTGTTGTGAGCGTCTTCAGGGATGGATGCTTTTGTGTCTCCATGTTTTCTGGTAATGTCACATCAGCATGAAGAGCAACATTTCCTCAAATGTACGCTGACCTTAACCCATCAGGATCAGGTGACCAGATAACAATGCCTGCCTGGTGTTTAGACTCTGTCTGTCAGTCAGGCCTTTATGTGCATGTAAGTAAACTCTGGTGAATAGTCCTCAGCTGCTTCTCTCGTGGGTCCGCTCCTGTCCTTTCTCTCCAAACAATGGCTTTTTGTATTTCCTCCCATCGTGCCTCTCTACTCCACTGCGTTTCACATCTGCATCCTCCGTTGTCCTCCTCCGCCTCCGGCACTCCGTAACCTCTGCTCCCTCTGCTTGACCTCTCCATATCCGTGCTCTAGTCCTCGTCATCGGGGAACGTACGCACGTTTCCCCTTTTGTTTTCCTCAGAGGGCTTGGGTGGGGACGAAGTTTAGCGGCATTAGGATGCATCTCGTGGGTTTTTCACTGTACCCAGCCAACTGCCTTTCCTCTGACCTCTCCCTGAACTGGCCCTAATGTTTATGAACCCTGGCCAGCCATCGCCCCCCCACCACACCCACACTACACATTCCTGCATACATATGGGGCTCCACTGCTTCCAAACATGACGTCTACCTCTGTTTTATTTATGACTGACTGCGGTCCAGCATTAGGTGTCACGCATTGTGTTGGAGATGTAGAATGCATAATAAGAATTAGGTGGCGCTGTAGGGGAGGATTTTGCTTCTGTGCTTCAGCCATGTCCCCCATGAATGCCTGGATTTCCAGCTCAATCTTTCACTGCTTAAAAAAAAAATACTCTGCACACTAATAGCACTGTAAGGTGCTTTCGTCTCCATCATATGTTATCAATTATCTCGGCTCATAAAGTTTGAGGTTCGTGTTTTGGATTTTATTTTTCTCAGCGACCAATTATGGTGGCTGCTGCAGCTGCATCTTCCTGGAGTGTATAGGATAGCCTTACGCCAGGGTTACACTGAGGATTAGCTGGCAAGAGTTGAAGTGAGAGGCTTCCAGCTGCTGTATGTTGGTGAAATACACTCTTGACTGTGATGGGGGACAGCAGTCACAGCTGAGGAGTTAAATCCTTGTTAATGGTAATCTGTAGAGCTGATGGTCCTGGAAGTAATTTCTACTCATGTAAATTTCAGCTTGAAAGCATGCTTTTAATCTCTATTGCTCCGTGTGAATTGTGAAAGCAATAATGAAACAACTGAAAGTTTCTTAGACCATTTTTTACCTTTGAATCCCTCATGCCTCTGCAAACAACTAATGTGAAGGTATGTTATTTTTAACTGCTTTCATACTTGCCCTGCTTTAGAAGCAGCTGTCGGACAGTTCTCTACATAGCACATTGAAAGGACTCGGGGAACTTGGGTATCTGAAATAATTACAACTTTTCCTTTTTTGTGGGGGGGGTTCTATATGCACCTCAGTATTGCAAGTGTACTGTCAGCGATCTCTGAATGCTTAGTGAGTGAAACAGGTGGCTGGATCTCTCGGGTTTGGTAAATGAGAACCATATCCTGGTATAGATCTTCATGACTGCTGTCAAACCTTCAGGCAATGCCTAAGGCATATGTGTAAGCCACCAGTGCGCAGTTGACTGCAGATGGGACTGGCAAAATGTGTGTTGTTTTTTTTTTGTTTTGGGGGGTTTTGGGGGGGATGTTGTATGATTCCAAGAAAGATTCTTATTTCAGTGTAATTTTTTCCTCCCAGGACTCCCTCACAGATTACTGTTCTCATTAATTATTTACCAGCTAACAAAGTCCCTTGCTGTTTAAGCATTAGCTCATGCGTACTTACATCTCTGGCTCTCACAGATTTGTTGCTCCTTGGAGTGATTACAAAAGTCTGTGTCTTTGTAAATGATTTCCCTTCCTCTCCTTTCCAGTCTGTGTGCACAGGAGGTCGTACCCTAGTTTAGCAAATGCTAATTCACTCTGACCACTAAGCGGGAATCTGGGCTGCGTGGTTGAACCGTCTCTGCGTTCCCTGGGCCTGGCATTGCCGGCAGGCAGATCAGCTGCACAGATAGGAAAGAGAAACCAGGGCAACCTCCAACCTAACCCACCAATCACGTTGCTTGTTCGCGCTCTCATTGCTGTAGCCGTTGACAAATGACCCCATCTACCCTCATCCCAACCACCACATACAGTCACAGGTGTATGTGAAACCTTTTTCAGGACACCTGTTTGTGTGATCGTATCTGTATCTGTGTGGCAAAACAGAATAAGTGCACGCCAGCTTGTGTTTCATTTTGCGACAAGAAATGAAGGTTATGTCTATACCTTTACATGCATATTATTATTTGGTCTGTGCTGTGACTGTTTTTATTTTAGTGCTACGTGAGAATCATTACTCAGGAAATTACAGGGGCCACCATCACATATGTGCAAGGGATGTTTTTTTTTTTTTTTTTTTTTAATTCACTCACAGTAACTAAAAGTGGATTTCCTGTATGAAACACAGAATTTCAACATTAGAGAGAGCACATTAAACTGCTCTTCAAGCCCACAGTGCATGTACACACACTAGAACAGTCATTCCAGAAAACACAGAGTTTGTATAATGTAGTATAATACCTCAAAAGTACACATTAACAACAGCCAGCCACAGCTCCTTTTGTCATTACAGGAGTTGTATCTGAAGTCAATTATAGAGCTTAAAAGAACAGCAAGAATCTCAACAAGTTTATTTGGTTCAACTTGTTGAGATTGTAACCCTGCCATGGTGAGTCTGGGTAACAAGAGATGCCTGTATTTCATTCTTTGTTAGCCACTAATGATAGGTTAAGGAGGACATGAGTCCTTCTGTGAAGAAATCCCAGAAAAAGAAACAAGGACCAGGGACTAGTCATCTTCTGGTGTTGACAGTAACCGTACGGCCTCCATCCGTCCCCATACTAACACCTGAAATCACAGACTGACTCATACAATTGAGTAACACCGTGATGTGTAAGATGATCTTCATTTGGGCAAGTAACACAAAACGCTGACAAGGTTATGGCTTTAAAGTTGATTGACGCTCGACGCGGATATTGTATTTATTTTTATAAATCTGAAAAATATTTCTCATGTCCCCACCCTCCCCTACTGGTGAACTCTGGGTGTGGAGCAATAATAGTGGCCTCAGTGTCAGTTTGGATTCCACTGTGTTTTGGGGAAAATTCCTCTTCACTCCTAACTCATATTGTGGAAGCCAAGTGCAATTTGTGCCAGAATGTTAGAATGTACGGATTCAGGGAAAGACAAAAACCCCACTGTTTATCCAGCTTCTCCGGAGAGGGAGAGGGAAGAACACAACAGATAGGTGGATGCTTTTTGACATTTCCTAATCGCCGAGTGTAAACAATTCAATTGAATCTTCAGGAGAAGAAATGTAATTAGCAACAAAAATGTACTTAAGCTGCTTTTTGCTTCCCTGAGCAAATGGATCAGTGTTTGTGGCTGGTTCTAAATTAACATGAATTCACACTCTGCTCCTGCCAAGAAACATTATTTTAGTTAAAAGAAATAGATATAAAGGGAAGACTTATAATTCAGGAACACAAGCAAAAGCACTAGGTTAATAAGAGGTTAATATTTTAATCTTGGCATATTTGTGAAGATTAGCAGATACCAGCAGCCATTAAGAGCTGTTCAAAGCTATGGCCCCGCTCCTCTCTCCTTTGTGATCTGTGCATGTATCAATGTGTGTGTGTCCGTGTGTGTGTGTGTGTGTGTGTGTATTTGCGAATCGAGATGGGGTGCAGTAAGGGGTTCTGGCACAGCTCAGGAGTCTTGTGATGGAGGATCAGGCGTTTGTTCTCATGGGATTCAGAAACAGGTACCGTTCTCCTCATTGGCCACAATGTTTCTTTGACTGGAAACATTTGTAACCAGCCAGTATGAACTAATTTTGTCTTCTCTCGTTATCAAAATATGGGTATACAATATCATTAAAACAGACACTTATTGCTACGTTTTCCCCTCACTATGTATTACTGCAACAGAAGGGGAAATTACTATGTTTACTACAGTAGCATTGGTTAAACATTAATGTGAGTGCATGGCTGCAAGTATGCAGGGAAAATGGATGCATCATCATGTTGGACACTTTTTAACACCTGTGGGTTGCTACTATGTGACAAAGCCATTGACTAAAAACAGCTCTTAAACCTCCCACATGACAGGCGATGCATATTCAACAATTTCTCACTTTGTCTGCCTTCCCCTCTACCTCACACAAACTGTCGCGTGTGCACTAGTGCAAAAACTCAAGTCAAGCAGGCACGTTTGCGCTGTGTTCGAATGTGTGAAAACATGCATGCAGCTTTGTGATGATCTGTTTGTTATCACATATTAATTATAACGTAAGATATGATACTAATGACAAACTTGCCCAAAGCAAGAGCAGTTATTGAAACAAAATGGCTCCCTCTGCTCAGTCATTGTCGGCAATTTGGCCGAGGTTTCCTTGGCAACGCAAACTTGGTTTCTCACTGAGGACAAGGAGAGACGGTGCTGTTATAACGCAGCCGTGACGGCACTCACATCCAACAGCAACAGCCTCGATTTTGTTTTCTCGTCAGTTGTACCCTCGGTGTCAGCAGGCGTGATTATAGTAACGAAGAGCGGCTGATTCATCTCTCCTGGACTCGGGCTCTTACATCAACAAAACAACACAGAATACATTTCTTTCTTTACACTGAAATGAAGGTTTGTGAAGGAAGCAAATTAAAATGATTTGGATTTGTCTTTACAAGTTTTTTGACCCTTTTTTGAACCCTGTGAAAGATTCAAATCTAACAGAAAATGAGATCAGAATCATTGCTGTGAACCATGCAGTGTTTGTTTTAAGTCTTTTGAACTGACTAAAGGAATTATTGTGATTTTAAATATGCCGTTCGCTGTAACTACCTTTTTTTCTTTAAAAGACGCTCCTTGAATGATTTTGGTGACTGTGTATCAAAAAAAACAGTTTATTGTTCACTTTTATTTTTGTTTCATGTCCAGCAGCAAGAGCTTTGATTCTCATACCCTTCAATAACGTTGGTGTCAGTAGGCTTGATAACACCAATGCAGAGTGATTGATTCACCTCTCCTGGTCTAAGGATGTCAAATTAAAATCACAAAATAAAAAGAATTTCTCGTCGTCACATTGAAAATAAGGCTTTTGAAGCAGTTGCATTTTTAAAAATTCGGCTTTTATTTCCTGGTTCTTTCTCCTCTACAACGCATTTTAGTTACAAAACTTTTATTTATTTTTAACACGGGAGTAAAAGCAAACCATTTTATTTTTCATGCTGGTAAGAGAATGGGGCCTAATCCTATCATTAAATCTTGGTTCAGTTTATTTATTTTTTTGCTGTTTTTATGCAATAGTGCATCCGCAGAGAGGAACTGCTGAGACGTTGCTCTGAAAAGACTGGTTCACTGGCTCAGAATAATCTTTACGTTTATATGAAGGGACCAGAGGTGCATCAGTGTCATCTGATGCACAACATTCGCTCTGTGCATCACAAAAGAAACGAAAATTCCAACGTTATCGAAAGCACTGAAAACAACACATCCCACGGCATGTTCAAAACACTTTGCTACTGTGTGCATTTTATCACTGTATGTAAAGATAACTTATTGACAACAATCAATTCCACAAGTCTAATCTTTTGCACAAGGGCAATCAAATGTGTGCTTCTCATGCATGTCTCTGTCTTCCTGTCTTTAAGATGATCTTGCTCTTGATCTTCCATAGTCTGCTAAATATTTAAGTGTAGATGTCTATGTAAGCATGCAAATTATTCATCTACTCCAAACCTTTCTAGCAGACAGGCAGCCCAACTATGCAATTAAAAGTTTGTTATTTAAATATGTTTTGCTTTACTCTCTGATTCAGATAAGATGCACTCTTTACTTGGTCAGGCATGAATGACCTTTATGGATGCCTTTCAGTTCAAGTCCTCAAGTCAGGCCCTATTTCAAACAAGCCACTGCTTATCAGTAACCTATTACTTCTTGCGCTGGCTGCCTTTGCAAACACTGGCAGAGGCTTTTGCCACAACTATGTACACACTTTGGAATACAGCACACAAAAAACACAGATATCCAAAACATCCAATCTGTCTTTAAAGTCTTGGACAGTGGAGCCCTTTTTGTTTTCAGCTGACATGATCATAAGGAACTATGTCCTTTGTAATCCAACTGTCATTTTCCAAATGGTGGGGAAAAAAAGACTTGAGCTACTTTTTTTTTTTTTTTTTTTTTTTTTTTGACTTTGGAATTTTTGACAGGTTGTTTCAAATAAGAGAACCAGAAATTCGATGTCATTTGAGCTACAATGGCTACTTTCTCCAGACCTGGATGTGTGTGGGTGTCTATTCACCCCAGGCCAGCTAGGGTTAATGTGATTGTGTTTAATGCGCTCCTTACATACCCCTGAGCAAAACACATTCACACTGATATTGACTTGCTTGTTTGGGAGAATTAATAATTAAAATCACATTTACCTGCCATAAGTATGTGTAGAATGGAAATTCCTAGATGCTTGTGTTGAGGTATGTTTTGTTCAGGGTGTCGCCTTGAAAGATTAAGTTGGTTATAAATCCATGCCAAATAGAGTTTGCACTAGAATTCATTACAAATCGTGTTTTTTGCAGTTCATGATTTCACATATCAAATTAACTCTTGTCTTCCTTCAGGTGGTGTGGGGATTGCAGCTACTCAGCTGTGCAAGACAGTGAAGGATGTGACTGTGTTTGGCACTGCTTCAGCCAGTAAACATGAGACCATCACCCAGGGTGGAGTTACGCATGCCATTGACTATCGCACCAAGGACTATGTGGAGGAAGTCCGCAAGATCAGTCCAAAAGGTAAGAAAATTAGCCATCTGCACTGTTAAAGCTGCCTAAATTCATATTGAGACTGTTTCATATTTCAAATAGTTCAGATTGATATTTTCCCCTGGCAAGAACCAGTACTGTGTGACTGCAAACACTGAGATGATACATTTTCAACCACATTGTCTTTCTCGACAGAGCTGGCTGCAATGTGCACTAGACGGATAGCATGTAGGGAGTCATTTTCCCTACCCAGCAAACTCATTTCACTAAACAGTGACTGTTTGGATTCTCACTGCCACCAACAATGTATCCACACAGTTTTATGTAGATGGACTCGCCAAGATGAGCACAAAAGAATTCAGCTTTTCAGTAAAATGAAACAATGTTCAGTTCCTGTTTCTCCTTCCAACTACTGCTGTGATCCTAGCAGGATGGAGACTGTTATTATGCTGGTGGCTCATTTCATAGTCCCCTCTTCAGGCCGTCTCTGTTCTTTGTAACATAGAGTTAGACAGACAGGCATTACAGAGACAGATAGCGAGAACTGACACTTTGGACACAATGTATCTAATTAGAAGCCTGGATCAATGTGCAGTCCTGCTCTCTACCTTTCCCTCTGTGTCTTTGGCTGCCTGTCAATTTATGTGTGCTGTGGTCAAGGCGGAGTCCTGCTGTGAGCCTCCCACAATCAATAAAAGCAGGGTTTAATAGAGCAAGGAGGGGTAGCCCAGTTTGAGGAGTCCCCTCTGGCGGAAAGGAGCATCATTAGGCCTGAGCTTATATAGTTCACCATTAATAAGCCACAAAGAAACCTTCATAGTTAGATTGCCATCCTTTACCATCTGTTCAGAGGATAGGTTATTATTCTATCCTCCAAGGAATGGACAGCAACAGAAAGTCATTTTATCCCTCTGGTCTGATCAGTGACAAGAATGAAAGAACATCAAACAAGCAGGCCCTTACTCGACTCTTCTTCTTACGTCTCTTGGAATATATGGGCTCGTCTCTGTGCAAACATGGTGCAACTTGGCCACACTTGCTACTCCCAGTGAACTCTGCCATGCAGAGGTGGCTGCTGAGGAGACTTGGCAGGCTGTTCTCTCTGAATTCACACCAGTGATGACTGTCCCTTTCTTCTCTATTCTGCTCCAGGGATGGACATAATACTGGACCCTCTTGGAGGATCAGATACCCATAAGGCCTACAACCTGCTGAAGCCTATGGGCAAACTTATTACCTATGGTAAGTAGAAAAACAAGGCCAATGCTTGAGAGTCAGTTGGTAATTTTCACGAGACAGCCATCCACAACATTGCTTTGGAAGAACAGGCCAATAATTTGGGCTGTAATTTTTTTAACTATACTATTAAGTGGCCACTTTTTTTTTTTTTTTCTTTTTTTTTTCTAAAACTTAAGGTCTAAACCAAAATGTTGGCCATTATAATTGTTGGTGACCTTATTATAGCGTCATGTAACATTAGTAGGAATGCTAAGGCTTCAATTTACTGCTTCATTTTTTTAACTGCAACTCTACAGCTTGAAATAAAGCACATCAACAAAAGACAATATACCCAATATAAGACCGATGATGTCAAACCTTTAATTTGTAGCAGACTAGTAGAGTGGTGGGCAGAATAGAGGCCCATGTCATCGGCATGCTGCGTGTCATTCGTGGGAAGCCCTTTACACTAGCTGTGTTGAGATGCCAAACTCGAACCAGTATACATGCAGTGGGTGGGGTCGGCATCCATGGAGAACAGGGTGCTCCCTTTGCATGTTGCTCAGAAACCTACTACCCAGCATGGTGCCCTCCACCCTCGCCCATTCATCCATGTCACCCCCACAAAACCCTCCAGCTCCACCCCACCATCCTCTCCCTCAGCTTCTTTTCCAGCTTATCAGAAGTATGCATAGCCGAACAATGAGTGTTTTATGCGCAAGAAACCTGGAATGTGTCTGAATGTAGCAGACTGGGTCCCTCTTTCTGTCAGAGCATGCTTTGTGTCCCCTGTTTCCCTTGAGAAAAGCTCACACAGTGAGGCCATAGGCTACATGAACGCAGGATGAGGGGGAATAGGGATGTGTTGACAGTGACAGCTGAAGTGCTAAAGAGGTTTTTTTTTTAGGGTGGAAGGTGTAGGTGAGAGTTTGAGGACTGAGGGGAGACAGAAGGGAAACAACAAACTCGATATAACAAGGTGCAGCACTTGACGCTTGACAGAGATATTCAATTTACAGTGACGTAAAACAGCCAAAACGGCAAATCTCCACACTAAAGGACCAGTTAAAAAGAAACATTTGTGATCTTTTTGTGTAAATTACTTGACAAAAAATTATCTGTCGTCCAATTTTCTGCTCATTTTTTAATACATTAATAGAGTGGGTCTTTCACCACTAAGATGAAAATAGGTTATCAGGAAATGAAAATGGGTTATCAGGTGGGTAAAGCTGTTGCAGATGAAAAAAAACTGAGAAAGTTGGTGGGGGACTGGGAAATTTCATAATTGAATCTCATGGCAAAATTTTGTCCTGGAGAAAATACTGTATTATTACTACCACAAAGAAGATTTAGACTATTTTGGCAGGTGTGCATGCATGTTTCTGTCTGTGGAAAAATAAATATTAATCCTCACCACTGAGGATGAGAAGTTGAGATCAAAACTGAGGTGTAGTTTGAAAATGGGTGTGGTCTAACAAAAGAGTGCAGAATAAAGGGTTCCAGTTCCTTCCCCATCTATTTACAACTCCCCATATTATATGTCTTAATATCTATAGACATATACATTTGCCAGATTCAATAACAGTTCAATGGTAGGAGCCAACACAAAGAGTTTTGAGTAGTCTGTGTTTCATGAATTTAACGTAGTCACAAAACCTTTGACTGCAGGTGTGTAGCTGGCCTGCTCTAAGTTAGTTTCTAGTTGAAAGTCTTTCTTAAGCTTTTTATTCCAGTGATAAGCGATTTAAGCTCTTACTTTTTCTGCCAGGAGCGGCTAACATGCTGGCAGGACAAAAGAAGAACCTGCTTGCTGTGGCAAAGAACTGGTACCACCAGTTCTCCATCCACACACTCAGCTTGATTCAGGGAAACAAGTCGGTGTGTGGCTTCCACCTTGGCTACCTAGATGGGGAGACAGAGCTCATCACCGAGGCAATGAATACCATTCTGGATTTCTACAAGGACGGCAAAATCAAACCACGCATTGACTCTACTTGGCATCTTGAGCAGGTTTGTGTCTCTGTGCTTGCCTATTTATGCCAGTAATTACTATTAGTCTCATGTGGATTATGTCTTGGTGGATTACGTTCTTTATTCTCACATAAAATAAATGTATAAGTAGAGGCTATGATCGGTTAAATACTATGAGATTATATCATTGTTTTTGTTTTTTTTTGTTTTTTGAAATTTTGCTTAAAGTGGTCAGTGTAGTTGAGTAGATTGGGTCATTGCAGGGACTATTACAGTGTAGCCTTAGAATTTTTGACATTACATTAATTTAGTATAAATGTAATGGCTTGTATTTATTTAGTTCATTTAATCTAAATTATATTTTAGATGAATTTCTGCTAATCTTTACAATTTAGCAGAAATTCATCAAATTTTTTTCAAAACTTATATTAATAATAGAAAATCTTCTGTATTTTACAAGACATATGCAGCAGTTTTCCTTTTTAGCTGAATTTGCCACTAAACCGTTTCCATTTCATGTCCTTTATATCTTTTTTTTTTTTGTAAGACCAGATGATTTATCACAACACGGGTGCATTTACACCTCTAATATATATGCTTATTGACTCACATTTACAACCCCCCCCCCTTCTTAAAATGGATGTGAATGCCAGGTGGGCCTGTGTCTGTTTATGCATTTGGTGGTAGGATCTGCAGAAGCTGGGTGTGGCCGTGATTCAATAAGCCTCCCATTCAACAGCCAAAGTTTGTGCAGAAGAAGCGCTCTGTCTCAGTCAGACAGACAGACTCAGATTGTTGCTGACAAAATTAACGCTGCTAACAGATATGAATAGAGATGGTGTGAAAAACACAGATAGACGGAGAGAGAGAGAGAGAGAGTCAGAGGCTGACATCTTCTGTTGTCAAAGTCAGAGCTGGTCAGTATTTTGGCTGTGTGACTGGGACCGGAGAGAAACACCCGCTGCCTTTCTCCGCCATCTGACGCTCTTTCTCTGCCTCTCCATCTGTCTGCTCTTTCTATCAGATTCTTTTTCTCTGTCTTTAGGTTATTGACTCCCTCTCTGTCTCTCTCTGTCTCGCTGTATTCTCTCCTTCTCCCTCCTCACAGTGTATCTTTTTTGCTCTTTCTCTCTTGTTGCTATGGTGACATCCTTTAGTCAGCGTGTGCCTCTGTCTTAGGGAGGGGCCCTGATGTATGAGAAAGAGACATGGAAGGAGAGTGGAAATACACAGAAGAGAAGGTATAATCTCTGTCTGGCTTGGAGCAAGTTTTTGGACAAAGTCTTCAAACATGGGTTAGATTTACATGAAGCCTAATGATTCTGAAAGGTTTAAAAGCTCCATACAAAGAAATATGAAACGGCTGAAACTGACTGAAATTTAAAATGGTTGCATAGGGTGGGACCTTTTCATAAACTGATCAGAATTTAAAAAGAAATTATAGCACATAAACGATTCCTTTTTTTTTTTTTCTTCTAAACAAAGGTTGTAAACACTTTTTACAATTTTGTAAAAATGGTGGTTTGAACTGAATTGGCCCTATGTGGAGTTTGATTTTTAAAGAAGATAATAATGGAAACTGCTTCAGATCAGAGAGCTGCTCCAACACCCATCAAAGGGATAAGAACTTTCACAAGAACTTAATGCTAGGAGAAACCAGTTGGATCATTACTCGTACTTGGCATGAAGCAGGTTATGGTCTGCTTTGGATGCCTTCTCGCTTCTGGTAATACGCCTGTAGGAAACTTGACAACCACTCATTTGCTGTACATTCACTCTACTTTTGGCTATGTCATCTTACAATGGCACAGTGGAATATCACAGGACCAGGGAGCTGGCAGGTCAAATTCCGATTAATGTCCAATCCAACTGTCCAATGTTCTTTCCTGGGTAATGCCTGTAAAAATTCAGGGCTGCAGTTTGAGTGAAAATGACTCTGTTTATTACTCTTATGCATGTTACACTGTCCCAGTTTAGTGTTTGTGCATCAATGCATGTAAAACTCAGACCATATTAAATCACATTCCATGTAAACAGCTGACCTGAAATCTTCAGTCAGAAGATGTAACCGTAGCCAGTCACACTTCTGCTAGTAGAAGTAAAAGCTGTGGGTTAATAGGGTTATGTTTTAGTGTACTTTTCAAACGCAGGCACCAAGGCAGAAGATGCATTGCAGAGTATATAATTAAGTTAATTAATTTACAGATGGAGGGAGAAGACCATTAAAGTTAAGGTTTGGGGCAAAGAAATCGATACAGCTTAGTATCCTGATATTTTATGTGGCAATTACGTGGAGATACAGGGAGTCCATTTATTTTATTAGATAAATAAAAATACTCTGGGAAAACGATGAACAAGAGGGCTCACCTCATGCGCCACCATCCCGTGATCATGCAACCCGAGCAAATTTACATTCAATCGGCTCAGCAAACTAATGGCTCAGTCATACAAGTTAAAATTGTCCAGAGCTTGGAGGTGTTACGGCCAGTGATCGTGATTACATAGGTCACTTGATAGGAGGCAACCTTTCTGCAAACAGTTGCTGTCAGACTTGGACTGACTGCAATCACTCTGTGGTTGTCAAAGGTTTCATATATTTGCTTAAATAATTTATAAATGCGAACAGATGACTCTTTGTCACTGAGCACAACTTGAGGGAACTCGACTCAAATGGCTGCCAGGTTGTAACCAGGTTAAACTCATATAGAAAAGGTTGCTGAGTTCAAATGTCAATTTATTTCTGGAGAAGAAAAATTAGGGGATTTTTTTTATGATAATTTATCACTGTTAATTAACAACTTGACCGCATGGCAACATTTATGACAGGTTTTAGTGACACTGTTGGTTTGCTTCAGTCTCATTTTGCAGTAAAAAAAAAAAAATAACTGAAATGAGAAAACTTTTATCTTATTGGATAAAAATTTCCAAAAAGGAGGAGGAAAAAAAGGGGAGTCGCCGACAGAAATGGGGAGGGAAAAGTCACAAAGACTAAGTAAAACAGGTCTAAAAGTACATAAAGTAGAGCAGGATGGCAATCAACAGGCGAGGGGGGGAAAAGGCAAATCAGACCATAAATATATTGGAAAAAATAATAAAGGCACAAAATAAAATGGACACATACACAACAGAAACTTACAAATAAGAGGAGTTAACTGAAAAAAAGAGACATGGAAAAACTAATGACACAGCAGACCATGACAGATAGTTGATCGATTTTTATGACCTCGGTTGAAATGCCACATCTTGACCCCATTCATCACATCCCATCCCCCCACTGTCACTCTTTGTTTTTCCTCCAGTAATCAATGAACATGCTAGGACCATGTTTTTTGTAAATTAGACTGTTCCTTCCTTTCCTGTAGTTCCTCAGGATTCATTATCTACATCTGCACCGATTTCCAAGAAGATAATGGTCATGTAAGTAGCCACAAATAGCACACCCTTATCAAGATGCCTGGGAGTGAGAGAGGTTGGCAGATCTTAGAGAGTGAAGCCTAGAAGTCGGTGGAGTCGTTAAAAGGAGGCAGTCTGTGACTTTCATTCACATCGAAGATGATTCTTATAATTCCTGGACTCACCCCTCCCTTTCTTTCATTGCCTGTTCTTCATTTGTGGGATACCAGTTGCTCCCTCCGCCTCCTCCTCTCCCTTTCCCATGTGTCTAAGTCGTCAGGGCCACGTTTCAGCCAGGCTTTACGTTGCTAGGAGATGGCCCTGTTGCCGTGGCATTGGTCGTTAGGTGGTCTGCCTGCCTCGCGCAAATAGCGAGATTTGAGGAAGGAGGGAGGGAGATGTGATGGAGACGGGAACAGACAGTGGACAGAGCCCAGTGGTCAAGAGGAGGGTGGGGCCAGTCTGGCTGGGATTCTCCACTCATCATTATGATGAAGGAGCAGTAGGACCAACATCACCCATCCATCAATATGGAAAGGGGAGCCTGGGGGTTGTAATCTCATCTGTCCCCAACGTGAAATATTTAGTTTTTGGAAAGAAAATCTCATAAATATCAGATTTGCCACTTCATACTTCTTCTTTTTTCTAATCATTTTAACCCAATAAGCACCTCAATAGGACGGTGTAACATTTTTCCAGGCCAACCTTTCAATAAGAATGACATGCCAAATTCTACAGTACCACATATTTTGGTCACTATAATCCTGTTCATTCTAGCCAGCAAAGAAATCTCTTCTTAAAAGCAATTTTACTTGAAGTGATGGAGCATAAAATCCTCAATCCTTGGTCTTAGGAAAGAAAATCAGTTCTTAAGTTTAGGCTTAACGCTTCAGCAATCTGAATTACACAATACTTTGAAAGTTTTACTGCAAAATGTATTTTTAGTGGAAAGTTTCCTTGCACAATATTTCCAAGCTGAGCTGTAGTAGAGCCATCAGCTATTATGAAGCTAATGAATGTTTATAAATGTGGATTACATTTTAAAAAGCAATACCTAAGTTGTCATCAGTTGAAAGCCAGTGGCTTCAAGTTTGCATTTCAGCAAAGTATTCCCTCTTTTGCTTTAAACACAGACTACTTACTTCCATGTAATCAAAGCCTACTCAAAAGGTCCATATTACCTCAACTTCAGATAAAAAATGGAAACCAGAATGGCTCAAGTTACCCATGCATACAGATTCTGCATATCCACAGGACTATAACACAGTGGATGAATTTTGAAGTACATCTTAATAACTGTGACAAATTACCTGTGAATCTTTTAATCTCAAACTGTTAAAGCATCACAAAGACCATAGATTTACCTTGATTTTGTATCATATATAATTAAAGTGGTCGGTTACTGGTACATCAAGTGGAAAATGCACAACAACCAAAAGCTGACATAGCTCACATTGCATATGTGATAAGATTCCTCACTGTCTGTTGGTTTACTGACTCATTAATTTATTGTGGGCACTGTCTCGAAAGGTAAATGCAATATAAACTCAAGAAAACAAATTTGTTTTGCAGAAGTTACATTTTTAAACTTACAAAACTGAACACAGGTTCGAAAACCAGCATTACACTCTGTCTTCTTGAGGAAATCTGTTACTTCCTTCCTAATGCGTAGTGATTAGAACATCTTAATATTGTGTGGGGGTGTCTGTTATTTGATAGAATGGGTGAATTTGATCAAATGAAGCAAAAAGTGATTTTGATTTTAGTTGGCCTATCATTAAAACATTCACTATTTTGATACTTAAGACACACTAATATTAAATAATGCATGTTTGAAGTGTTCATTATTCCCTCCATTTGCTCCGTTATCCTGTTACCACTTCTTATTTGCTGTGTTCTGCTGCAACAATCTAATTTCCCCTCAAAGATTATTAAAGTCTCATCTAAACAAATATAATTTCTCATATACTGCATATTAAAGTCATATTTGAAGAGCAAGCTTGCAATATTTGTTTCCAGGCTGTGGTGTCAAGAAGGGAAATTGGAGGCAGATAATGTAAAGAAACACATATTGCTGTGGAAATGTTTTCGGAGGGATGATACTAGCTTCTTCTGTCTCAAAGAGAACTGTTTAAAAGCTTCCCTTTGCTCCTTTTCGCTATTCGCTCTTTCATCTCGCCTTAAATAATCAGCTTCTCCCTCTCTCCTCCAGGTGGGTGATGCCATGAGAAAGATGCAGGAAAGGAACAACATTGGCAAAGTGATCCTCACTACAGAGCCGATGCCCGAGGAAGAGAAGAAGGAGGAGACCAAGAAGGAGGATAAGAAAGAGGATAAGAAGAAAGAGGATAAGAAGAAGGACGACAAGAAGAAGGACGATGCCAAGAAGGAGGAGAAGAAGGATGACAAGAAGGATGACAAGAAGAAGGAGGAGCCCAAGAAGGAGGAGAAGAAGGAAGAGGAGAAGAAGGAAGAACCCAAGAAGGAGGAGAAGTGAGAGGGTTGAATGGATGGATAGTCAAGCAGACCAGCAGGGAGTTTGTGTCTTGGGATCTCGGGTGTGGTGTGGGATTGTGGGGATGGATTTGGCAATTTAGATGGATGGGGTGGGGTTGGGGGGGAAGTAAGAATGGGAATGGGTTAGAAGGATGGATTAGAAAATGATCACAGCATTGTCAGTCTTTCACATCCCCTCTCCATCACCTTTTGGGTCCACAATGACAGCGATTACTCAGACCTGGCTCCACCCACCTCCCCCTCCCTTCCTTTTCTTGCATTTATGTCTTAAAGATTCTGATCACATCGAAGCTCCGAACCTATCTTCCTCTCTGACATTGAGCGGAAACGGCCAAAAAAACGAAACAAAAAAAAAACGAAACAAAAAAAAAAGATAACGATAATGGCAGAGACAGAAGGACCATGGAGGATTGTGGGTACGGTCCAGGCCTGGGGCAAATTACTGTTTCCCTGACAACAATAATCCCCGCTCTCACGCCGGCCCCACCCTCGACCCCGTGCCCCTCTGCACCTCAACTCCCACTGTGCTAAATTGTTCTGCTCTGACTTCCACCTGCCACCTCTGCTTCCCCATCCCCTCACTGTGCTGAGTCCCCACCCTGCCCCCACCCCACACACACACCTCCCACACCACCGCCCCTGCCCACCCACCCTCAGGCCGAACCCACAGACAGGCACAAAGACGGGCAGTAAAATGAGAGAACCACACCCACCCACACGTTGCTCTCAGTGTCCAACGCTTAGTTATGTCACCAAGGATGAGTCAGAGATGCCTGTGATTGGCTGGTGCACCTCCTCTGGAGATATTTGCATCATGGCTTTTATCATGATGTTTTATGGCTCAGACAATAGTGTTAGTACTGCAAGACCTAACCCTGGTTGTCATTTATGTGGACTTGTATCGGTGTTCATATAAAGCAAGGCGAAACCTCTTAACAATGCATTCGTTCCCACCAAATTAAGTGAAGATAATATAGAATCTGCAGTTTTGCACTAGCCTGAATATGAATTTGCCTCATAATGAGCCTTTCAGTCCAACATTGAATAGAGAGGCAGAAATCATTGCTCAGCTTCCTTCTCCTTAGTTACAGATTTTTCTAGCTGACCAACTGTTGGCAAGAAGTGCACAGTGCCAATTAAGGGAGAATTTGTTTCTGTTTAAACAAGTACACACACAAACATACACTCTCGGAGTGTGATGAATGAAGCACTGTCATGTTGAGATAGCGAATCGTCTGAAATGAGCAAGTTAAGAAGGTGAATAGCAGTTTAGTTTTTAGTCACTCTGGATAAGGCTTTCTTCCTCCTCACTCCTCCTTGAGGAATTCCATGGCTCCTTTCACAGCGACCACTCGCCTGTCGATATTCCTGAATTCACTTCAAGCTGGCGTACATACTTTTCTCTCTCACTCTCTCTCTCTCTCGCTCTCTCTCTCTCCTTCTCGCTCTCTCTCTCTCTCTCTCTCTCTCTCTCTCTCTCTACTCCACTCTCTCCCTCCTCTTTCCACTTCCCTCTCTATGGTCGGCATAGCAACAGGCGTCAGGCTCGTCAGAGATGGCACTGTGGTTTGTTTCTCCCCCTCTCCCAGAGTCTCTCCTTTCTGCTTTCTTAGTCTACATTTGCCAACAGTTGGTGCTGTCAACACGTACTTCAACAGGTGTAAAATGTATTGAGAATGAGGAGCTTAGGCCTTTAAGACTCTATATAGAGATAGAGCGATGTCTGCCTCCTCTTGAATATGATGAAATTGGACAGCACTTGCTTTAAGGTGGTCAAACTATTTTCCTCAAACTACACATGACACTGTGCAAAAGGAAGAGTGAATCTGCCCATGACAAGAAGCTCATGCTCACAACCAAGTGGTTAGATTAATAGCTTCCTACTTTGCACAGCCAGCTGCACTCTTCTTTTAGTCGGTAGGCGTAGTTGGGTAAAAGGAGAAAAAGTTCCTCAATGAAGCTGTTCTCAAGTTTTGTGGATTTGTTTGCATAACTGGGCCATGATTCCTGGAAAAAGATACTGCTGCTGAGCTGTTCAGATGCATTTCATTTGAGCACCTGAGGCAAGTGCCATATAGTTTCACTGTGTTCAAGAGAAGTTAGACACCTTTACAGCCGGTCTCTTGAAAACTGGGCACTGAGACCATCTAAATAGAAAAGTGGCACTACGGGTAAGAGAAAAGACATTTGTTTCTTTTCATTTTTTTGGAGAGTGAATTATCCCTTCAAGGCCAGTCCTTCATATTTCATTGCACCAAATCCTTCACGTCTGAGTCAATCAACTTTAAACCTTGACTATTTATCCACCTGCCCGCCTCACTGCCTGTCTGTGAGTCTGGCCTCTGTGTCGAGACTCAGATGGTGACTAGTGACTTTGTAAAAAAAAAACAACAAAAACAAAAAAATGTTTCCGAAAAAAAGTTGTTGTGTTAGCATGAGTGGCCTCCCTCATGTGCTGTGTGTGGTGTGCCATTATGTGTGAAGATGTGCGTGTGTCCTCAGGTCATTTGTCAGGTTTTAAAAGCACCCCCCCCCCCCCTCAACTCCTACCAGACGTTCCCTCCTTACACTACTCTGCTACAGTACGATGTAGCTCTGAAACCAACCAACACATCTTACTCTATCTCTCCCTCCTGTCTGATAAGAGGCCTGTATTATGAGGACAGTTGGTATTAGTATTTTGCACTCTGCTCGCTGATCTTAATGCACTTGCAAGCATGGCGGTCTCACTCCAGTCCAGCACAGGCTTTGATTTTGCTCCAGGTTTGCAGCCCATTTCCCATCATGCGCTCCCACTGTATCTGCTAAAGCTCACTGAAAGCACAGGTGGCACACACACACAGAAACACACAAACTCATGCAAAAGTCCCCTCATTTTCAGCTTGCCAAGTTCTCCTGGGTGGCAGCTAAAATCAAAGCATTCATCCATCCTTGACTGTGGGAAGTAAAACGTGGAGCAGGTCCGAGCGACGTGGGCTGGAGTGCGACCGGCACGCTGGTGTGGGGAGTGATTGTGTCCTGTCAGCCTCTGGTTAGTGTTCTGTTCTAATCTGCTGGGCTCCCTTTGTGAACCTGTGGACGGTGCTTCTGTTCCGAGTGCCATGTGAGAAACAAACGCTTCAGTTTTGAAATGAGGAAAAAAAGAAAAAAAAGATGTTTTACTTACTATGTTATTTTGATTTACCTTTATATTTTTGTTCGTTTGTTTGTTTTTTGTTATCCAAGGGTTTAAAGTTCAAAGCTCATACTCTTATGTGGGGACTTGCCAACCTGCACTCCTCTTTAAATGTGATGAAGTCTTTCTGTTGGTTTAAACCATGTGTGCCAAATTGTATGTATATTCCTCTGTCCATGCTTTGAATATTAACAGTGCATAAAAAAATATGAAGAAAATTCTGTTGTTGGATGCATTTCCGTCAACCTTGAAGAAAAGAGAAAAAAAAGAAAAATTCACACAAGTTGTCACATTGTGTCAGATTTATATCCCAAAATGCTCACAGGTGCTGACAGAATTTTGCTGCAGTTTATAAAAGGTTTAACACAATCTGTATTTGGTGATTGGTTGTAGTCTTGCTGAAGCATAGGCCTGCATTGTGCCTCTCTCCTTACCTCAATCTGAGATGTATTTAGTAAATGCTTTTCGCTGTGTTTTACCAGGTCTCACATCATATCAGCCCCAATAGGATGATTCCCTCTGTTGGTTTACAGCTATAACATCAGTATTACAGTGAAGAGGAACAAAACATGGTGGATTTAAGACTCAAAACTCCACCGCACCAAAAGACGGTCGTAAATCTGCAAATTTCCCCCAGCTCCAAAGCTCTGTGCTATTCCTCTCTATGGATTTCTTTTCTTTCAGTTTGTTTCCAAAATGGTTTGTATAACAAGTGAGGGACCAGATGTTTTTTACACAGCTGTGCAGGGAAGCCAGTACTGTAACACAGCTGAGCACAGCCTCTGCTTATTGGCTAATCATAGCTCAGTTCTGGCCTGCCCCAGACACAACATTTCCGCTTTGCAGTTGATCTCAGTTCACTCAAGGATTATTAAGAGTCATTCCTCTTTTCCTGTGCTGCATCTGCAAAACCTCTTGGCCGGTGCAACAGTTGCAGTCCAGCAGCCAGCCAAAAACTCCTCTCCATATCAGCCTCTTCCTTCTGCATACACATTCAAAGAAAATAGAGCATTACTTTGACATCTGGAATTTGAAATTGCATGCATTCATCTGCATGTGGAAAACCGATTAAAATCCCTTTTCTTTTCTTTTTTCTTTCAACATTTTCCCCGGGGTACTTTTGAACTGAGATGCCTTTGACATGAACTCAATCAGCGGGGTGGGTGTTTCGCGTCTTGAATTCGGGTTCAAGTGGATCCGTCGGTTAAAGTAAAACCCACCCCTTCCTACTGTGGCCTGCAGCCTGAGAGCTTTTCCACCGTGGTGAAGCTGAATTGTAATCTCATCTTGAAATGGTTTCCCAGTCATTCCAGACACTTATGCAAGAGTACTTAACAACTCAGAGATGCAAGGGAGGAACCAAAAAAAAAAAAAAAGTATTTCAAAGTTTTCCAAAAAAATTAAAGTGTTTTGTTTTTTTGAACATTTTAGATTTGATTATACTGTCACTCATAGTTTTAGATCTAAAGAAAGTGAGTACAGTGAGTGTTGTATTTCCAGCAGCTACTTTTCTATCCGTCTTGGCTTGAAGCTGTAGTCCCTCACAGCCACCCACCCTTTGCTTTGTGGTGATTTATTTCTTCTATATGGTTTCTCAGGTCATTCCAAACAGCAGTTTTCCCTATGTAGGAACCCACTTAAATCTCAATTTACTAACACACACATCATTGTTTCACTGAGTTAACTGCACAAACTGTCACACCAATTTTCCTTCACAGTACTCACATTTTAAGTAAGCTTTAGTGTTCTAAGTCAAAAAAGGGAGGATGAAAGTGGCTTAGTTCCACATTCAGAGCCACTGTGTTCGCTACACTACGAACTCAAACGACCACATCTGCCTGCAGCTATTATCCTTAGCAGTCGTTTTTGAGATATTGCAATGCAGCTGCATTGCAGAGATGCTAAGGAAGTACAACCTGGCTGGGCGTGTCATGTACAGTACTAGAATGCATGTTTAGTCAAGAACAACAACAACAACAACAAAATAAGGCATGTGTGTATGTACCGTTCTGTGTCTTTCACATTAGTTTAGTAGTCATGTAGTTGTGTGGTGTGTGTGAGAGAGGAGAATGCCAGCCTGCGTCACCTGAGACCCTTCAGCATGGGAACCTCCATGGCAAGCTGGTACATTTACAAGACATCTTAACCTATCTCTGGGAATGCTTCAGAAACCCACTTCACATCCATCCTACTACACACCTGTCAGTGACCGCTGGTAACTTTCTACAAGGCATACCCAACAGGTTGATTTCTATATTTCCTATACTCTGTCCTTTCTTGTCTTGTTTTGGACAAGAAAGGACAGAAACTCTGTCCTTTCTTTTTTCTTTTTTCTTTTTTTTTTTCCCCCCCCCTTCTTTGTTTTTAAATGGTTGCAAACACACTTTCTCGTCTCAACTTTGTTTTTTAAACCCTTTGAATTGATGCTGCTTCTGTGCTTGACTCTGGGTTTACTGCGTGGTGCCATGTTCTCCACATGGCCTTTAGAGCTTGTAACGCTTCAGTGTGTAATGTTACCATATGCCTTACATGTTTTCCAGGACTAATAAAAAAAAGCATAATAAAAAAAGACAGGAAATGTGCTTTTTTATTTCTGTGCCCAGTAGCAAAGACATATTTTTGACAATTAATTTATTAAATTCAGAATATTTTACAAATTACTGTCTGTTGTTCCTAAACTAAATGATGACTACAATCACACAGTGCGGTGCAAATTTTTTGGTCTATACAGTACTGTGCATATTGAAGACTTTAATATTCATTTGTTCTGCAAAATAACCTGAAACGGTATTTTAAAAAAATTGTCATGTGAAATAATATAGGCCCTTCACTTTTGAACAACTTGTTAAAAGAAAATTGGTAAAGGACGTTACAAAATTAAAATTCAGTCTTCAATGACTCCATTATTTAAAAGAGACTACAATTAAAGGATGATCAGATATCAACATCTCACTATAACAAAGTGTGATTGTCAACTAATCAAAACCGCAAAACAGTGCTGTAAACACAAAGATCGCCAATATACTGCTATTTTTATATATAAAACAAGGAAGAAATACATTTTTTACATGTTTTAATCATGGGGCTTTTCTGTTGATTCCTCAATTCCAAGGGAGGTCAAGACCTCAGACAAGCGCGTCAAGTAAGTGGAATCTGGGTACCCATTCCTGAGAGAGACAAAGAGAACATTGTTCAGGTCAGGTCCATGGACTGACTATGACCTTTAATTCTGCAGCTCTCTCAGACATCCTCGCTGGCCTCACTCACCCTGATTTGCCTCCCTGTAAGCTGGTCTTGTGTGGGATGCCGTCCCAGGTCACCCTTGCATCTGTCCCTTTGCCTGTCACTGTGAAGGTGAGTCCCTGCCTGAAGGCTTTCTCCAGCCTGGGCAGCAGCTTCTTTGTCGGCTGACAGTCTGGAAAGTAGGCTTCAAATAGCCCTCCCTTAAATGGTTTTCCAGGAGATGGATGCCCATCCTGATAAAACGCAACACAAAGAGCGCAGTCATGAACAAGGTCTCGGTATTGCAGTGTATAAGCTGAAAGGCAGCCTATAGCTGCATGCTATTTTGCAGGAGAAGGTCAGAATTGTAACTGCAGCCTATTTTATTTTAACAACAAAATAATGAATACTGGCTGATACCTGCAGATCTCAGCCGATCAGGAAACACACATATATGAACTCATAGCAACAATGTGAATCAGAATATGCCTCTGAAGTTTAGCTAATTCTTTCTTGACACCCTGTAGGAGTCAACTAAAACACAGGTAAAAGACAAACTAATACTTAAAATTAGAGAAATCATAACGCAGAGCTTTAATGTGTCTGCACACACCTGATGTGTAACAAGGGCTCTGTACAGAATTGAACTATTTAAACTGATTTAAGAAAAGGTCCTAACTGAGCAGCCTTTCTTATTCTGTCTCATTTGTAGTCTCTGAAATGAAAGCTTAGAAGGTGCGCCAATGTAATTTCTCATTCAGATAAAGCACAACAAAATATCAGCGAGAAATGTTTTTAAGCCACTCACCGCTTGGATACCATCAGGAATGCTGTAAGTGATCTTGATAGTACAGAACTTGTTGTAACCTGCCAAAGTGATGTTTAGTTTAGATTTTACAATTTTGCCCTGGATGCCCCGAGGTTTCTGCTCCGTCTCATGACAAACTCTGCAGCGGACATGTACCGTGTCCAAGCACTTTGAGCAAAAAGTGGCTCCACATTTTGTTCTCTGCACAGATATCCCAGTTTCTCCACAAACACAGATGTTCCCCAGCCTCTCCTGGCCTGGTTTGGCTTCCCCTGGGGTGTTCTGGATCTCTGCTTCTTCTTGACCACTGCCTATCTGCGTAGCAGGTAAGGTGGTCCCTTTCTCAGTGCGGGTTAATGTTGATCCGACACCATTCAGACCCCTCACACTATCATTTCCTGGTGTAGACTGACTGACAAATGACTTAGCCTTCTGTCCATCCATCTCCATTGGATCTATAGGCTTGACTTTCTCCTTAATGACATGATCTTGCCTTGCCAGACCAATAGATCCACTCACAATCTCCCTCCCACCAAAGTCACTTCTGTAGGTTGTCCTCCATTCCCGACTCCTACTTGTACCATCAGCATTGCCTGGTTGGCTCTCTCTAATCACCTGAGAGTTACTGTTAAAGTGCAAGCTAGTGCTTTTATCTTCATTCATTTGAAAAGAAGTTGGGGAATATTGGTATTTGTCAGGTATTTGAGCAGAGTCTCCAGAAAATACTTCCCGCAGGGTACCACCTACCTGGGAACACAACTGCCGTGGACCAAGAAGATATAAGCTCTTGGCTAATATCTCGATAGTAACCTTCTTAAAGCGGCTCCGCACTTCAGAACAACAAGCTTGTAAGGTTTCATCTGCTTTGTCAGTGATACCCAGTTCAGACAAGGACACCTCCTGCACAGAGAAGTCTGAACTAACTGAGTCAACCAGCTTCTGCAAACCTAGATGACATGAAGTCACTTTGGATGAGTTTGCTCCTCTTATGGTAACAGTCAGCTCATGGCTACCTAAGCTGCTCTCTTTTAACTGGACATCAGAAGCTAGATCTTCCACTCGGTAGCTGTATGATTCTTTTATATGTTTCCACATTATCCTGGATACTGTAAGGTCTGCAGTATAGACTTCCTGCTTGTCCCTTCCTGTTTGGGTACTGAAGCTAGAAGACCTGCCCCTGGCTCTGACTGTGGACTTGCTGCTATCTTCTTGACTCTTCTGACTCATAACTTGAGCCTTCTGCTGAGGCGTTCCTGAGAAACTACTGGCACGCTTCAAGGTGGATCTGGATCCAGCAGACTGAGGTGCAGGACTTCCTGACAAACTGGACTGTGTACCACTAAAAGGGGATGATGAATTCTTAGGTCGAGCATCTGTTAAATCTGGATTCAAAGAGGTTCTATTTTGAAGCGAGGAAGATGCCAAACTAGATCCAGTCTTGAACAAAATGTCTCCTCCTGTGTTTTGGGGTACTGCTCTGGAAACTGCCTCACCAGAAGTCCCTGCTGTTTCTGAGAGTACATCATACCCTAACATTGGCCCTTGGCGTGTTTGTCTGCTGGGAGATGAGTTTGTTCGTAAAGTGAAGTCAGCTGGTCGACTGCTTAACGCAGCTAGCCCAGAATCCTTAAACCGAGCAGCTAGTTTATACCTTCTGGCTCCTTCAGCTCTTCGTTCATCTTCCTCTGACTTCAGCATCTCATCTAGCTTATCATCCCCCGATGCTACAGTGGAGGGTGTGGGGAGAGTGAATCTCTCCTCATCAGTCTGAGGGTATAAACTTGAACCATATGAGGGAAATCTCAGGAGACTAGCTACATCTTCCTTTTTATCTCGCTGGTTAACATTGTCCAGGAGAAGAAACTGCTTGGCCTCTGACACATCACTACTGCTTCCAATAATATAAATATTTTTTTCATCTTCATTCAGAATAAGTTTGGGAAGTCTGACACTTAAGTTCTCAATTGCCCTTTGCAGGCCTCCACTGGGGTGCAGGATAGCTTTGGGCAGCTGGGATCGACGGATTTTGGCCTCAATGTCCTCATGAAGCTGACTTATAGCCTTTCTGGCTATCTTCAAGCGCTCCTCCTCTAGACCATCCTCCCCAACTGCTGCTGTAACATGCAGAAACAGAGTGGTCAAACCCTGACTTGTTACATCCACCACTTCAACCCCATACTGCTTCAGGATATGCTGGTATTCCTTCCGGCAGTGTTTCTGTAGGTACTGAAACATGTCTCCATCCATAATTAGTGAGAAATCATCCGCAGAGGTTGTAGAATGCTGCAAAGCAGCTCCATCTGCCTGACCAGTGTCCTCCCAGGTATAACCACCAGGTGTCAGGTCTCTTTCTGAACTTAAACTGTAGTTGTCAGTTGGCCTGTCAATGTGATTTTTTTCTTTGTTGTCTCTTTGCTTGTTGGCTTTTCTGCTCTGATCTTCTGACTCCTGTGTATAATGCTTCTGTGCTTTTTGAACAGACCGGAAACCACTGGAAGTAGGCTGACTCAAGTCTTTTGAGTTTTCTGCTGAGTTTGAGCCTCCAGGATGACCCAGTAGTTGTGCCAAAGCTGCCTGCACTGTGGAGTAAGAGCCAAATATTGTAGAGCATTTCTCAGTAGCAGTATAGTTGATCTGGACATCGTGGTGGCTCTGAAGAAGGCTTGTCAATGCCATGATTCCCCCCGGAAGCTTGCTGTAGTCAATTGTTGCTGATAATCTTAAGACGACCTATGATGATGAGAAAAAGAAAAGAGAAAAACAAATTAATTACTAATAATTTTACACTGTATCTGTTGAAATTGTGCAGAGCAGCAGCTAAATCTACCTGATCTGGGTCGAAATCTTCACAATGCTCAGTTACCGTGAGCTTATACTTCTTCCCATCCACATCCAGAACGTGTAGCCTGTGGTGAATAACTCTCTGTGCCACTGTGCGAGAGGGGTCATCAGAGAGAAATCAATCACAGTCTGTGAAGCATCCTGACTAAGTGTTTCTACAACTGGCCACTCCATTGACTTCAATGCCAACATTCCAGTTTAGTGTAAATCACTGGTGGCAGCAGACAGTGTAGTACCTTTCTATTACTTTGTAAATGAATGCCATCTTTGGTTGGTTTACAGTTGTTTAGTGTTAATACAGTCAGTATAATATGTAACTAATCCGCCCTATTTTCCTTCGGGATTAATAAAGTATTCTGATTCTGATTAATGAACAGTATTTTTGCAATGAAAGACCGCTGACACAGAACATTTAGTTATTCAGACAGTAATCACTCTGATCTACACAGCAGATGAGGAGACGTGAACATACACTGAACCTACTGACCTCCGCTGTCCTCGAAGGTGATGAGAGCAGCCAGAGGCGTTGCCTTGAGGAAGGTGACAGAGTCTACTTCCCCTCCTCCATTTCTTTTTCTAAGGAAGTAAATCAATAGCTTGTCTTTCAGTGTGTTATCCTCGATGTCTGTGGGCAGTCCACACACCTTCACAGTCCTGCCTGGTTCTGCCATCTGCTGGAAGAAACACAATCACTGTTGCTGTGAGAAGGAAAACTCTTGAAGCTGAATGCAAGGCTACACACTAAAATGTTTTCATTTTGCATTAATGGTGAACATGAAAATCAAAATGATGATGGCTAAAATTTAGAACATGACATCTCTCAGTGAAAGACCCCACAACTGTGAATAGGAATTGAAACATATTTGATAGTCCAACTCCCTCTGTTGGGGGTTACCAGGAAAGTACATCAACACAGAAAACTATCCTCAGTTTCCATCAACAGAGAATATTTTTCATTAAATTGTAGGAAAAAAATGTCTAGACACTTTGCAGCTGGTTATTTGAAGCAACAGCAGGCTAACACCAAAAAAATATATCATTGTAATGTCAAAACTACTGAGATATCCAGACTGCTATGTGGAAACGAAAGACTAGAAAACGCGTAGACTTCGTGTATTGCGTACATGTTTGTCCAATATCAACAGGAGTGTAAATTTCGTGTGTAAAATTGTACCAGTGAGGTTAACGCCCCTTACTCCCCTTCTTCCTGCTTCCCACGACTAGTCTGTAACTGACAAATAATAAGCTGCTCTAAAATGCCTTTTTAAACCAGATGTTGCTTGTAATGCACGGCAGATGTTACTGGATTCAAAGTTGCCAACATCTGTGCTAATTGTAAAATAAATCTGATCAAATTAATAAAAAAATTAATTCAGCCAACTTGCGAAAATGAAGCGCTTTTGCGTGCTCGTGTCTACACGATGTGAAAACACATCTGCGAGCGTTAAGAAAAGCCACATTGCAGCCAGACGACTGTCAAGGAAGTAGAGAAAATCAAAAACATCTCGACTGCCAATCTTCTTAGCGCATATCGACAGATCTTCTATTTGCGCCCGAGGCAGTTACGGTGTGTCGCATTCTTTGGATATCTTTCAGATTTGCAATCATCACTGACCTTAAAACGCTTCCACGACCGTTTCTTGCTTTCTTTCAAAGATCGTCACTCTTTACGAGCAATGGAAGAAAAGTGAAACTACCGGTTGTGCGATTTTTCTTCCCCGCGCTAGGGGGCGACAAAGTGTCATGTGAGTCGGTGCGTGCAGAAGTTTGCGGGTGCCCGACTGGTCTATTATCTGTATCATACAAATTCCCAAACTGTTCCTTTATACGTGGTTATTATTATGATTAATATTAGTAGTAGTAGTAGTAGTATTTGTTTGTTTGTTTGTTTATTTGTTTCTTCTTTCATCTGCCTTTTTTAGGGGTGGCTACGGTGGTTCATCTGCCATCTCAATCCATCTCAATCTGTCAGCACGATTTTTTGGGCTTAATTTGTGAAAATAAATAAATAAATTAATGTATAAAAATACAGGAAAGGTTCTCGTAGCCCACTGTCCAGATTTTCAAGTAATTATAAAACTGAAAGTTCTTGTTAATTCATAGAAAAAGTAGTTTTTTTTATTTTGCTGTTGACTCATTGTAAAAAACTGAAACAAGAACTGTCATTTCTTTGCAAATCTAATACTTAATTACATTAATGTAGTATGAAAATGACATGGTCTTTATCAGTAGAAAGAACTGTAAGATTTGTGAAAATGCAGGTAAAAGTCCAAAATTTATGTCCTCCTTCAAGTTTGCCAAATCAGTCTAAGGGGGCAGATTGGAGTAAGGCCCCCGGGCCTTACATTTGACACATTTGACGCTCTGGAGCATACCTCTTACCTCTCTTTTCCAGTTACACCCTACTCTTATACTAGTATTCCTACTACTACTGATGATGATGATAATAATAATAATAATAATAATAATAATAATAATAATAATAATAATAATAATAGTCTGACCTCCCTGACATCCTCTAGTTACAACAAGAGCCAAAACGTTATTGTCTAAGGAATGTAAAATACAGTCTTGAGTCTGAGTCTTAGTAACCAGTATACTGATGCTATGTAGCAATATGTGTTCTGTTTTCTACATTTTACTCAGTATAAGCCAAAAGCGGATGATAATAATGTGTTTTAATTATATTTAGGCGAGCCGCAGTCAGTAGGTGGCAGTAATTAGTTTGAATACTGACTAAGTCATAGAAGAAGAAGACTGTTTTGTTACGTCCAATCAGATGCTTTGTTGCTTCATCCAGTGCGCAGGCGCTGTGTAGCAGCTATTTCATGTGCTGTACGTCGTGTCCGGTGGAGGTCACAGACATCCGAGCAAAGTGAGGTAAGTTATGACATACGTTATGTGTGTGACAGTAAAATTACTTAACTGTTTATCAAAATGTCATTGTATTAGCCATTGGAAGTGAAACGGAGAGACGTTTTATGTGCTATTTACAAGACAGGTAGTGTTACAAGATTAAACGAACACGAGCGACCACTTTGCATCAGCGTGGGATAACATGAGTGCAGTCACCCGGCGTGCAACTTGGACTTACCTGTCGCACGCTTTTTAATCGTTTTACGTATCTTATTGTCTTATCTGTAGTATTGCATCGGCCTTAAATCTAAGCTGCGGTGCTCTGTTTAGTTACATGTGCTTGCAAGATGTCTCAGTTCAGTTAGTAGATAAGCTAATGCTAGCTAGTTAGCCAAATTAGCTAACAACCACAGCCTTGGTGTAAGTCCAGCTCAAGGCCAAAGCCAACTGTTATTTGAAAGAGGGGATTTAGCCTGGATTTCCAAGGTCCGTCACAGGATTATGGTGCATTGCGTAGGTGTAGAGGTGGAGATGTGTAGAAAGACATTCAAAGTGTTTTCATTGTCACCAGGTTGCTGTCATGGCCAAGTTATTTGAGTCCATTGGGAAGTTGGGGCTTGCCCTCGCCGTCGGTGGAGGTGTCGTGAACTCAGCCCTTTTCAACGGTGAGTCCTAGAAAGATCCATGGTCTAATGGAATTTTACATGTATAGGAAAACATGCTCAGTCATCAAGCATAAAAATTATTAATTTGGTAAAAATATATATTTTGTATAAACCACATTTCCGAAAGAATTCAAGAGGTTTGGGAAGGCAGCAAAAGCTAATGAATAGCTAGCTACCTGATAGTGTTGCATGCAGATGAGAAAAACAGTTGTTTTAGTTTTACGAACATGTGTTATTCTGAAGTGAGATTTTGGTATTACACTTAGGGTTACACTTAACCTCTTTTGCTAATTTAGGATGCCTTTGGTCTACTCTGTGTAGCACCTATATTAGTTGCCTTTGTTTGGTTAAGCTGATGAATTCATTAGCATTCCAGATCATAAACGAGGAAAACTGTGACCTTGAATTTATTCCTGTTTATTCTATTTATCCCTTTTGTATACTCTGTATTTATATATGTGTGTATATATGGTATTCTGCTCACGTTCTGTAACTTCTGTTGGTGCTGTGCTATTTGGAAACCGAATTTCCCAGAGGAATCCACCCGAGGGATTAATAAAGTTCTATCTTATCTCTTAATAAAAATAAAATTAAAAAATAAATTTTTCATGTTAAACAAATTTTTCTATATGTGATTCTCTGTCCTCCTCGTTGCAGTTGATGCAGGTCACCGGGCTGTGATCTTTGACAGGTTTCGAGGTGTTCAAGATGTTGTTGTTGGTGAGGGAACCCACTTCCTCATCCCCTGGGTTCAGAAACCTGTCATCTTTGATTGCCGCTCCCGTCCACGCAATGTGCCTGTTATCACAGGCAGCAAAGGTATGCAAGCACTCCAAGGAACTTTAGTTTCTGCAAATTCAGTGTCTGTCAAACTAAGAAGGCTTAGCTTTGTGGTGTGGTGAAGACTTGAATTAGCCACTCTTAAATGTTTAGTTTTTCTAACATTAAAAGACATGTAGAGGGTATGTCAGATGTTTTTGAACACTTAAATTTTCCAGTTGTTACTGAAATTTATATAACTCGGTTTATGCTGAAATAAAGTGTACAACAGTAACAAAAACATTTAGAATTAAAAAATAATAATAAATTAAAAAATCATGGAGTGCCATATTCTAAATTTGAGACACTCTTCAGATGAATCTTGCCATTCCTTCTACAGTGGCAGTGTAGCCAGATTTTTCCCTAGAACTGCGTGCTTTGCTCTTACAAGTTGTTTTGATTTCCACCCAGAATGCTGTGAAGTGGAATTAATGGGTTAGCAAGTTCTGTCTGATGGCTCAATTTTTAACTGGCTAGAATGCCATGGCGGCAACTCTGCACTGAGATCTAAAATGTTCTAAAAGACATTATCATCAGTTTGTTCTAGCTGAAGTTATATTTTGTAAGAGCAATAAAGAGTCTTAACTGAGCAAATATGTTCATACACAAACCTCTTGAGCTGTGTCTTAGTAATATGAACAAAGAAAACCCATTGTTACAGTTGTGTGTGTTGTGTTGCATTCTAATGTAAATGCAGTTAAAAAAAAAAAGAAGAAAGAAAGAAAGAAGAAGAACCAACAGAAAGAAAGAAAAAAAAATATTCATATGGTAAAATAAGAATAGCCGTGGGGGCTTTCCATTAAGAATTCAAAAGTCTCTAAAGGGCATTACAAAGTGATGAATATTTTGACCACCTGTCAGTATTGTTTGCATTCTCACAAACCATGGTTATTTAAGTTTTGAGATCATGATGGTTTTGAGATCTATTATTCGACGTCACACTTGGGGTTGACCTACTTTTTAAATCTATCATCAGTTGTTTGTTGCACACTTGTTTGGTTACGTTGGTGACTGTGTTTTCACAAGGTATGTGGTTATAGGGCTTTATAAATGTTTTTTTTTTTATACTTTGTCCTGATTTATGGCAAAGTCTCTTTCATTTGATTTGGTCAAGAACTTAAGTGTTTTCTACTTGGCCTTGATTTGCTTAAATGGCCTAAATGGACTTTCTGAATGTACAGAATTAAATGGCAATGTTAAGTTTATTTATTTATTTGGTGAATTCATGACTACAATCATTCTAGTTCTTAGCTGTAGCATTAAAAAAGCATTTATAGCTTAATGTCACATACGCCTCTTGACCACTGTTCCCTCTAAGCTGAGCGCGTGAGCAATCGTGCACTGCTGACTCAGTCTACGCGCACAGAAAATCAGCGAAATAAAATAAATGCATGTATTTACTTTCATTCCAATTCAGGCTGGATTTTTTTTTTTTTTTTTTGTGCACAGCGCAGATTTTCTGTGTGGGGAGACCATGTTAGCAGTGCACGATTGCTCACGTGCTCAGCTTAGAGCGAACATTGCTCTTGACTAAACTAGGTACATTTTGTACAGAAGAAAAGTGAAATGATGCACTCCCCCCTTCTAGTGTTGCGCACACAGACAGCCTGATGAAGAAAGTCTGCCATGATATAAGTTCACAGCCGCTGCATTATTGGTTTTTCCTGGAATTGTAGGTTTTGTTGAACTAGCTAATACAAAGAAAACATTCAATTGTGTTGAATGTCCTTTGTAGTTTTGGCCTCAGTGCATCCCAAAACAGCTGAGGGAATTTAAATCTGAAGACTAAAGTTCCTGCCATGTTCTACCTTTTATTTATTTGAATCAGTTGCCCCCCCCCAACTATTCTGATAGCTATATTATTGCCCTTATAATGTGTCAGAGGTTACTGTAACATGATTCATTGCAATGCTGCTTTTGTGTTATTTAAACTGTCACAGGTTTGATTTAAAAATGTGGAAAAATAGGAATGTTTGAACCCACAACTCTCATTTGATTTGATAACTGTGTAAACATTCCCAAAGGAGGAACTTGTTTGTATTTTACACAGAAAATTTTAGTCCATGAACACAAACACTTGTTTTAATGTGTAGGCCAGTGTATACAGTGTGATTAAGGTCTGAACCATTCACCCTACAGATCTGCAGAACGTTAACATCACGTTGCGTATCCTCTTCCGGCCGGTGACAAACCAGCTGCCACGCATCTTCACCAGTATTGGTGAGGATTATGATGAGAGGGTGCTGCCATCTATCACCACAGAGGTCTTAAAGGCTGTAGTGGTGAGTAACAATCCATTAAAGACCAAACAAATTGGCTGAATGTATAATGAACAGAGTCAAAAAGCACTTAATGTTTCTCTCTGCCTTTCTCTCTCTCTCTCTCAGGCTAGGTTTGATGCTAGTGAGCTCATCACTCAGAGAGAGCTTGTGTCCAGGCAGGTCAGTGAGGACCTCACAGAAAGAGCCTCCACCTTCGGCCTAATCTTGGATGATGTTTCACTGGTATGAAGTCGATGGAAAATTATGCAGCATTGTTCTATACTATCCTTGGGTTGTGTGTTTAACTGCAGTAACCTGCTGTATTGTGTTCTTTCAGACACACTTGACCTTTGGCAAGGAATTCACAGAGGCTGTTGAGATGAAACAGGTGGCCCAGCAAGAGGCAGAGAGAGCCCGTTTCGTTGTAGAAAAGGTACTTCTAACATTGCATGTAATCCCTGTACTATGAGCGCATTCTAAAACTGTGCATACAGCTTTATCGTTTTCATTTTATCATTTTAGGCAGAGCAACAGAAGCAGGCAGCCATCATTTCAGCCGAGGGAGATTCTCAGGCTGCTTTACTCATTGCCAACTCTCTGATGGAGGCTGGTGATGGTCTGGTAGAGCTCCGTAAGCTGGAAGCCGCTGAAGACATCGCCTTCCAGCTGTCACGCTCCCGCAATGTCACTTACCTGCCCTCCGGACAGGGCACATTGCTTCAGTTGCCCCAGTGATACTGTCATACCCATGTCTACCACCTCCCCTCACTGTCTCCAGCCATTACATAGGCCATGGACGTGGTGGTTGGAGGATTCAATAAAGGATTCTCCCAACATCACACACATTCCTCCCACTATTTCTCTAACCAAATCAGGACTGGGCTCCGCTGATGGCAGTATGGTGGGAGACAAAGTGAGAGACCTATGATGGTTAAATTTATGATGTCCTTTTATGTAAGGAAGTGAAGGGGTTTATTACTCTGTGATAACCTAAAATATATATAGTACTCTGTTTTGAGAATTGTCAGTGCAGTAAATTCTGTCAAGATTCAAGTTATGTCAAAGTGAAAGCACTTAATGAGTGGAAAGCAACAGTCACTTGTACATCAAAGAAAACATGTGATTTCTTTAAACAATAAATGTGAATGGTAAATGCCATTCTTCGGTTGTGCTTGGAAATTTCATCAAATTGTGTTTCTGTTTTGAAATCTAAATGAATTGTCAATCTTTCTGATGACTGCAAGGTATGTGTCTTGACATTGTTTATTCATTTGGCTTCAGTCATTCAGGCTTACTAGAGAATTTTATTTTTATTTTTTTAAATGTCTGCCGCCTTCTTTCAGATACCTTTGTCGCACTGATGTTACTCCGAATCAATTGGAATATGCTTAGCAAGTGGTACAGGATGGTACTTGATTCTTTTCTTTGCTATCTTCAGTTTGTATGGAAAAAAATCTAAGCCCCGTGTTGCAGAAAAGAATGAGTTATTAAATCGCCTTTCTGCCACTCAATTGTCAGTCTTTTTGGCCAAGGCACAGAGATGTTTTACACAGGCATAACTGTCACTGGGGTGGGGGGTGGCATTTATTTTGTCTTGCTTTAAGAAAATAAAAGGTACACCATTTTAAAAAAAGAAAAAACTATATACCAAAAAAGTGTTTCAAACTGGAAGGAATAGTATTTTTATTATTTTTTTTAATTAAAGGGAAGATTTATTTTGTATCGACAAAAGTAAACTATGAGGATAATTTGATTCTTTAGAATGAGACATAGTTTCGACACTTTTTTTTTTCTCCTGTGTTCTTTATATACATCCATGCATTTTTTTAAAAAAAAATGTTTTAATATCGCAGAAATATGCAGTTCGGTCATTTTCCCGAGAGTCTTCATGGAAATAAACTGGAGGGCTTGAGTCAATTAAAACAACTGTTACCAAAAAAAAACCCCGAATTAAAATAGAAAAGATATTAAAGTTTAAGAGTCTGTGATAAAAACTGATTGCATTTATTGTAGTTTTAGAATTTTTCCTCTGGGAGGATTAAACGGCCATCGGGGTCTTCTCATTATGATTTCATCAATCAAGGATTTAAGCTCAGCACGTGCGCGCGCGCCGTGCCCTGTCTGCTTTGGAGGGGAGACGAAAAGAATCCAGACCAGACAAGCTGCCGCGCGCCCATCCAGACAGCGGCCTGGATGCCTGGGATGAGCGCGGGACGACGGTAGTACACGCGAGAGCTTGGCCGGGCCACGTAGCGGGGTTGAGGACACCGGTGCGCAGATATCTCCGCAGTCTATAGCGGACATAAACAAATAAGCGCCCACATTTTGCACACAAAGACCAGTGGCAGTGGCCCGTCTAAATGCATATCCGTGAATGAAAAGAGAGCGAGAGAGAGAGGGAGGGAGAAATGCGTGTGCAACCCTGAATCTGTGCAACTCTGATTGCACGAACGCAAGAAGAAGGTCGCCCTGACGGAGGTAAGCCAGCAAACCGACAACAAAATATCGCTGTTTTAGTTGATTTTAAGCACTTACATGTGTGACACGCATGACAGCTGTCGGAAACAGCAGCCGTGGTTCGCCGGTAGTGCGGGGCCGAAGCTACGGTGAGAGCAGTCTGCGAGCCCGGCTAGCGCTGACTTTATGACAGTGTCGAGTTGAGTGGGTTTACCAGTAGAGCAGTCTGGGTTTTGTTGAGAAAGCGGCATTTTTCATACTGCACCACAGCAAGAGAGAAACACTGATGACAAAGCATGACATCAGCTTTTCGTTTAGCTTCACGAGGGTCCAAAAACTGTCAGACTTTCCCTTCGGAGTGCAGCATCGAAATTAAATGTAACGTTAATGCTAAATATTGACGTTAACGCTAGCTTTGAGCTAACTAGCACCAACCTGGGCGGTTTATGATTTTTTTTTTTAAAAGTGAAACTACTCTTTTGTTGGAAGCTACTACCTGTCTGCAAACACCAGCCTTTAGATTGTAGTGCTTGTGTATTAGTATGACTGTTATCCAAATGAAGTGACCTTAACTGCACTAAAACATCTAATGGCTGCACCTTGAGCTAATGTAGCCAAGTTAGCTTGTCATGTGTGTGCAGGTTAGTACCTATGGACTACTGCTAGCTAGCTAAGTAGCCTAAGTTGGCCTGGCCTGCACAACGTTACTGTTGTTCGTTGTACAATGTTGCCTTTTTGTTTTAACCCTTTCTTTGCTTCAAACACACTGCAGCGTTAACAGCAAGTCTTGTAGCTGAATACGCTGCATCCAACCCGACGAAAACAAATTCATATGCGCATGTGATTTACTTCGTTTTGATGCATATGAAGCCCTTTTTTATTATAGTCACGTTTCGGTGTGTTTTCACAGTCTAAATCAGTGTCAAAGTAAGTGCTAAAGGCTACCATGTTTTCTTTCCTTATCCATAATAGAGATATCCCAGAAGTAAACAGCTCAGCAGTGTCTCCTAAAAAGCTGGTGTGGAAGAGATGGGAGCTGACATATTCCTTGACCACTTCGTGTAGTGCCTCAAATGATATGTGCTATATCAAAAACCCTAGGTACTGCTCTATGACCTCGATTATGGGTTTGAGGGCCAAATACCTACCGAGGCATGGAGCACCCCTGTAGTGCACCACACAGTGAGCTGGTTAAGGTCTTATGAGTTTGGACAGAGTCAGGAATGTGAACCTTCACAAGGTCCTCCACAAGCTGCAAAAGGGAAAGCTCATTAAAGTCTAGACTCAAGAGGGTGCATGGATTTGAGTAGCACTGCTGCATAGTACGAAGCAAACGTGACACATTTTGACTTCAAAGGTCTCCTCTGCTTAACTGTCAAAGTTTAGCCAAGTACTTGTCAGCATGTGTACTATTTAATGCTGATGGGTTTTAAGTGTTGTATGCTGCCGTTGCAGTTACACTCCCATCCTGTGTCATACAAATATCTTAAGCCACAGTAGCATCTATCCGGTATGTGACTGGCTTTGTGGCTTACATATGAAATGAGTTCTGGCTTCTCTGAAACGTGATTGAGGACAGCTATGAATTGGCCATTGCTGAAAAAACTTTGATTTCTCTGCAACTTTTGCTGAGCATTAGTAATTCTCTGGCTGACAGGTCATTTCAGTAATCCAGACATTCATTGATGCTCTTTTTCTTTTTTTTGCATCAGGGTACAAAGTTCATCTTTGAAAGCTGTTAAAGCTTCAATAGGCAGTCGCAAAACGATCTACATTTCTAAAAGTTTGACCTCCCTATCCTACAAGGTGAATGTGTAAACTAATTACTCGTGATATTGAGAAGTCTGCGCTCTGCTTGATTCCCACATCAAAGGACTGCATTATTTCACAGAGAGTGAAACCCCAAAATGACTCATCGTTGATAATGATAAGCAGTAGAAGGGTTTTACTCAACAAGGTTGTATAACCACACCGTATATGTGCTTTTTTTATTTTTATTTTAAAAATGATCGGCAATAATGTCTTTTTGATCAGTTTTATATTGGTATAGTAATAAATTGGCTGTGTTGTTGTGCAAGCATGCCTTTTTTTCAAACGAGAATGTAAACCAGCATAATTGTATGTTTAGGCGTGGGGGTTCTCTTGCATTTTATATTGCTCTGTCATCTAGACACAGGATAATCTATTAGGCTTTGTGTCTAGGACTACCATGTGAGTTAAGTTGCTCTGTCAGTGCCGAGCTTGCCCTCCCCTTGTGGTCTTAATGCTCTCAGAGCTCCTGTCCAATTCTCAGAAAGGATCAGAGTCAGCCTACACAGGAAGGCAGGTGTGCCTTATATGTGCATACCCAAAGTCTACATAAATGGCTTACTTTTTTGCATGCAAAATGAGGTAGAACCAACTGATTAATCTCTGTCTTAAAAATTGCTTTAGTTCAGCTTATCTCTGCCTTCACTGCAACATGCTTATCTACAGAGGATCAAATTCACCAGATATACGCACCTAGTCTTGAGGTGAAAAGACAATCTTTGGGAAAACGACCAGTGAATTAGAAAGAAAATGTTAAATAAGATGGCTTTAGCTCACATTAAGTTTGGATCACCAAAGTTTCATAGCCTATTTTTAATTAATCTGGTTTTATTCAAGATTATTTTCAGCAGGTGCAGCTTCTGTTGCCAGGTAGGATTAAATCAGTGGTAGTAAATGTAAGACACCACAAATTACACCAACAGTTTAACTGACAAATAATGATCTGGTTAAGCCTCAGAGAACTCATTATGATTAATATTTGATCACGGTAAACTAATTAGGCTTATGCCTTAATTACAAAGTGTGACCCATCGTTTCAGCTGCATTTCCCATTATTTGCACAGTAATGCTCCTTTTTCTGGCATTTACAGAAACTCTTTTCTAATGGTGACTATAAATTAAACATCAGAACAAAGTAGAGTTCATGGGTGGAGTGGGGGTGTGTGTGAATGTGAAAGTACCTGTTAGCCTGTTTGTGATTTCTTTGTAGACGGTGGTGTGTCAGTTCTTGAAATTTAAGCATAAGATGTTTGTGAAGATTCTGAGGAGAGGATGTTTGCTGTCTCCTGGAAAGGAAATGTAATTTTTGTTTATTGCATGGGGGGAGGTTTTCTAGCGAGCAAACCGCCCTGGTGCACACTCAAAATGGTTTGTAGGGTGTAGGGTTGTTCAAGGTCAGCAACCTGTCATCCAGGGTCAGTTCCAGGATTACATTTACACCAAAGCCAACATCATACATAAGTAATACATTACTCTTTGATTCAATGTTTTTTGAGCTGTTACTTGCATGAGCACAGTGATAATACTGTTTGTTACAAGAAGTGCACTACTTCGGCTTCACTGAAAGGTTGACATACAGTTTCCTGTGGTTGTATTTGCAATACAAGCTCCTAAGCTGTGGTTACACTATACTCTCCAACAGTCAATGGGAGGTTTGTGCATGTGTGATGTTGAAGAAGATCTTGTGTTGTTTAATCAGTGTGCTTTAGGACTTGAATCTGGCTTTTGCTTTCTGAGAAGTATTTCTGTAAATGGTCTCTAACCACCACTGGAACACAGTTAGGACTGAGTGAGTACCAATTTATTTATCAAGTTTCAGATTGTAGGTAGTTTACAGTGATTGCATCTGTGTTTGTGCATAGACAACCGATGTTGTTTAACAAACAGGCTGTTTTCTGCTCTAGCATTGACATCGATCAGATCGTCTTTAAGAAGAGATGTTACATATTTTCAGTACTGAGAAGAAGTTGTGACTTGTTGCACTTTAGTTGATCTAAATATGTCCTTATTGCAAGCATGAATGTTGATGTGTCACTCTATAAAGCAAACTGTCTCTGCTTTATAATGAGGTGTTTCAGTTGTGGTTTAGAAATATTTAGACTGCTCATTTGTTGAAATTGAATTCACTTGCATTCATGTGTGAAAGCTGTGGTTTCCACTCCTACACACAACACTGAAACATTTGTGGCCAAGTGTGGCACTCACTGTTCAGAACTTGACAATATGGCTGTAGTTTCAGGTCACACGGAACACTCTCATCTATATTCTTCTGTTTCTTTGTCTTATCTCATAGGTAATGCACAACAAATGGCTGTTCAAGCAAGACGCAGAGGTCCTTACAGCATTTCCGTTTTTGGTATTCAGCTCATCTTTACCTGCTCTGTTTGAAGACTGGCGCTCTGCAGGGCAGCAGCCTGCAGCTCAACAACTGGAGGGGATAATTTTAAATGTTGAGAATCAACGTTAAGACTTTGGTTTTGCTTTCTGATTCTTAAGCACATGGTACAAAAGTTGGAACTGATTGTATGTCTATACAGCTGCAGTTCTTTGCTTGGACACCATGGATGCTCTCTTTGAATCCGGTTGACTGTCTCTCACCTCATCCCCTCCTTCCTGTCTTTTCAGTAGAAGGAGGGTGGGGGATTAGTGTGGTGTCCCCTGCCTCTCCTTGTAAGGTAGGCTAGTCTACCTAGTTACCACCGCTGTTACTCTTTTCCGTTGCCCTGTGCCCCTACTAACTGTACCCCTCCATACCTTCTCCCTCTTCATGAAATCCTGTCAAAGCCTCAAGGAAGAGGTTTCCATCCCTAGTCTTGGCGGGATGTCACAGGAGGAAGGACGCAGGGCACCGGTGTCCCAGTCCTACTTTCACTCTCCTAACCCAGACCTGGACTTGACGGGAAAGATTTATAAGAGGGAGGTTGGTGGCAAGCCTTATTCTGTGTTAGTGGACAATAAAATGGCAGCCAAGACATCCATGGGAGATCAGAACATTGGTCAACACCAACATCAGCAGTATTTCAGAGAGGGGGGAGCTGGGCAGGAGGTGGGGACACAGGGGTCCCAGGCAGGCAATGATGGATCCTCTGATGATACTGAAGATGATGATGATGATGAAGATGAGGAAGAAGAAGAGGGTGAGGATGGTGAGGAGAGTTTCAAGCGTGAGCAAATCATTGTGGAGGTCAACCTGAACAACCAGACACTTCATGTATCCAAAGGGGACAATAAAACTGGAACCACAGTAGATGACTCTGAAAGAGCTGGAAGTGATGATGACGACGATGAAGAGGAGGAGGAGGAGGAGGAAGAAGATGAGAGCCCTGAGGAGGATGAGGAGGAAGATGAGGAGGAAGATGAAGTTGAAAGTCAAAGAACGCGGTCAAAGAGAACCCGTAGAGGGTCTAGTAGTGCAGCAGCTTCCAGCCAGCCACGGAGGAAAAGTCTGCGAACAGCTCTGGGTGCTACCCCTGCTGGAATGACCACCAGAGGGCGACGGAAACGCACAGAGCCTCCAAAGAGCAAAGGCAGGTCAGCTAGGTCAGCTCCCTCCTCTTCTCCTACTGTACCATCAGGAGGGAAAGCAGAGGTGGAGGAGAAGGAGATGCTGGCATGTGAAAAATGTCCTCGAGTATTCAACACACGCTGGTACCTGGAGAAGCACATGAATGTTACACACAGACGAATGCAGATCTGTGACAAGTGCGGCAAGAAGTTTGTCTTGGAGAGTGAGCTAGCCTTGCACCAGCAGACTGATTGTGAGAAGAACATTCAGGTAATCCAAACCTTTATCTGATATTTGTGTAGTTACTCTTGTAAATGTTATTCTGGAGAAAGAGGTTTAATATATTCTTACGTATAAAGATGTTTAGATAAATTAGAACAAGACTTTCCTCTAAGCCATGAGACTTGTGCACCTGTACTACAGCCTTATCTGATGCTCCAACCCCAGGCTCCTCTTTGACACCTGCGGACACAAATTCTTATGTATTAGTAATTATAATATTGTATTTTTCAGCATATATTTAAGTATATTTCTGGCAGGTTTCAGTTTATTTCTAAATTACATTTGAACTGAAATCAGTCATATTTAACTGATTAGAATTTGTAGTCATGTATTTTTTAAAAAAAATAGGGGAAAAAATATATATGTCCATCCATCCACCCATCCAATGTAACTGTAGTATTAAGTCAGGATGCAGTTTTCTGCCACTAAAGGTGGCTGCTTGTTCAAGAAAGGGGGGAAAAAAAGGCAAATGATATGTAGTTATGTTTTTTTACAGAATTAACTGTAAATCATTTAGTGGAAGTAATGACCAAAAAATGACTTGGCTTTAAAGTGAGTTATTGTGGTATGTGAAAGCAATCACTTTGTTTAAAACTTTTTAATGTGACCAAACTTGTTACCTGATGACTATGATACCCTCTTGGTTGATGTTGGCATTTATTTTGTTAGAAAATCTAAAGGCAACATTTGACACTTTTAAAAAGTTCAATTTTCAAAGAGAAAACAGTGATTGCTAAAAGTTTCAGTAACTTGCTAGCAGCAGCAGACTCGGAGCTCTCTCAGCTCATTTATGTGGCAGTTTGAATGTAGTGGCAGCTGAGAACTGAAAGTGGGTTTTCAGCTGTTAGCTCACAGGAGAAGAGTGTGGCTTTTTAAACTAAGGTGGCCAACAGTCATTTCACGGGGGATGCAGCTTTCAAGGTGCTTCATGCTAGTGATTTTATGCAGCCATTATACAACATTCATCACTCACTAATTAAAACGGATATCAGTTATGAAATATGCAGAAAGGTCAGTAAAAAGCACATATAGCAAGAAATTTAATTTAGCTGAATTAGATATTCCTGAATTCCAGAAGTGTTCGACTTGTCACATTAGCCATGATATTAACCTTGAAATTCTGCAGTATTTCTGTAGCTTTCTTTCTTCTTTTGATATTCATTAAGTTTTGAAAAACGTCTAAAGTTATCATGGACTGCTATATAAAAATTCTACCTAGACAATGGTAATTAGAAGTTATTACCATGAAAGTAAAAGCACACAAAAAATGCCATAACATTTTATCTCCTGAAACATAACTTAAGCTGCAGTGTGCTTTGAAGAAATGACGGGAAATCTGAGCTCGGTCTATGCATTTCCTGTGTAATTTATGTTTAGATTGTGTGCTAGCTCCATGTTTTGAGGGCCATATTGTTTTCAGCCACCACAACAATACAGCTGTAGGAGTTTGTGTTGAATTTACTTCATAAGCTATTGATAACAACATTGTCATGGTTTGGGGTAAAATAGCACAGAAGATTTCTGTCAAATATGCAACCTAAAAATACTAATTGTATTTTGTTTGAAAAGTCATGTGTGCATTACTGGTAATGCTTAAGCAATATTTTAGATACAGGACATCTGAAACTGACGTTATTTAGATCAGCCATCTATTATCAAAAATATTTCAGTGAAAGAAGGTGCATTGTGGTTTTACTTCTCTAAAATTGAAAAAGGCGACTCAGCATCTGAATCCCCAAGGGTTATACAGCTGTTTTTAGCAGCTTTATTTAGCCCTTGGTTTGTTCTGCTTGATTTGCATCTGCAGTTTAAAGAAAATGTTATTTGAGCAGCTTCCTCTGAGCCACCCGAAACAGTTTGAAACAGTTACAGGGTATAAAGAAACCTGTTCTCACGTCATGGAGATATAATATGTGTAATTGTGCAACTGTTTCTTTTTTTCTGTTTCTTTTTTGTTTGTTTTTTCCCCTTATTTTATCCCCTTGAAGCAACTCTCAAAATGAGTAATTTCTGTGCATGTGTACTAACAATCTAATTTAAAAGGCTCTGAATTATGAAGTTCAGTTTTTCCACTTTCATGTTTTCTGTCAGCTTTTCTGATAACCAAAGAGAACAGTAGTTATATTACAATATAAAACAAAGGGAAATTGGCAATCTTTTAAACATGTCTATACAACCATTTGTACTAGGGCAAAATATGGATCTTTTTTGAGTAGGCTGACTTTAAAACATGAACATCTGTATATAAACACACTTGTGATGCTACCAGCAGTACCGGTGGCAGCTGTGAAAGAGCTCCAGGGTGAGATGTAAGAGTATGTGCACACAACTGGTTCCACAGTGTTTCATTTTATTAATTGATTGATTTTGTTAACATGGAAAAAAGGAACACGTTGTTGGAAAAGATTCACATGATATCTTGGCAATCACATGCTAAAAGGCAGCTGGAAGAAACTATTTGTTTTTTTGGTTTTTTTTTTTGTTTGTTTTTTTGGCCACTTTGTTTGTGTGGATACTTTTTCACAGTTCATCTGGTTGTTATCTTGTCACGCTGCAAGATATTTTATTTTAGGGAGACAACAGCCTAACCATAAAACTCATGCTAGACAGAAACTACTGCAACGCCCAGTTTGATGTTTGGTCATGGCCAAACATCAATGTATAGTACTTGGACATGTCTGCAACCGTCCAAGTACCACTGATTTATACTTTGAAATTAAAATGGTCTTTTGATCGGGTTGCATTATGTTCGATATGATTTAAGAAGGAAGTATTACTATTGAAGTTTTTTTGTTTTTTAAATCAAGAGTAATGATTTAGTTATGATGATTTGGCCGCTTCCGTTTTTACTTTGATGGTAGGATTTAGAGGGATTTCAGCAAGATAAACCCTTGCTGACTTTGACTTTTTTTGCCCAGCAGAGGGCGCTGGAGTATAATAAAAGAATTCATGCTGATCAAAACAAAATGCCTAATATTAATATTTTTTTTGTCTTCTTTTTATACATTTTTGTTGTTGTTGTTCTTCAGTGTGTTTCCTGCAGCAAGTCTTTTAAGAAGCTCTGGTCATTGCATGAGCACATCAAAATTGTGCATGGCTATGCAGAAAAGAAGTTCTCATGTGAAATCTGTGAGAAAAAATTCTACACTATGGCTCACGTCCGAAAGCACATGGTTGGTAAGTTGCGGCTGCTGTCTGTTACTGTGATATCTAGAAGTGTGAGACACCACATGGCTTTCAATTAAATAATATCACCTGTACAAGATCCATTTTTTTTTCTTATAGATACTCAGCATAGTGTCTTTAGTGACAACATGCTGCCTTTTCTTTTTTAAATATTGTGAAATGTAAATTCTTTTGTATGATCATGTCTCATCATAGCATTTATTCAAGCAATACCAATTTAGTTAAAACTTTAATTTGATTAGTTTGTTATGATTTAGCCATCTCACTTGCATTTTTTTTCTCTTAAATCCAGCTCATACGAAGGACATGCCATTCACCTGTGAAACGTGTGGGAAGTCATTTAAGCGCAGTATGTCTTTGAAAGTTCACTCACTCCAGCACTCTGGAGAGAAGCCCTTTCGTTGTGAGGTAAGATGTCTAACAATAGACTTCAAACGGTGACCGAATCAGTATTTCCCCTACATAAACCATCCAAGTATATTTGGGTGTTATTATTTTTTGTTTGTTTGAGAGAACAATGCATCCACAGTCCGTTTACTTGTGGACAATCCTTTGACCTATATATATATAAACTTCAGGGTGTGCTAAGCACCTAGTCTGGGCTTTTCCATCTCCTGTTTTCCTCCAGTCTCCTGTTGTGGACTAGAGCTTATGGCTGTTGTCCTCCTCCCACTCTGGAGATCCTGTGAGCTGAAGGGCTGTTGCAACCAGAACCTGTTTAGGGTGGAGAACAGGTTCATGTGCCACTATACAAAACTCATGGAGGCCTCAGAGGAGTATGGCTGCAGATGGTAGACCAGCAGTTCATCTGCATAATAAGAGACTTGGATGCAGCAGTTCTAAGTTATTTATTTGTAGCACATAAAACTTAAAGGGTATTATTTGCTCATTGACTTATTTATTCACTTAATCCAGTGCTTTTGTGTCCCAGTCCCCACCACAACTAAAGTTTAAAACTGTGGTAAAACTTAAGAGGAAATAGATTATTGCTAATCCATGTATCTAGAGGATTTATGTACCTTAGGCACAGATTTCGTTGGCTGGCCTTCTTTGAGTTCCTACTTGTTATGAAGAAAAAAAACATTTAAATCACATCGGGGCGATCGTGGCTCAAGAGTTGGGAGTTCGCCTTGTAATCGGAAGGTTGCCGGTTCGAGCCCCGGCTCCTCGGTCGTTGTGTCCTTGGGCAAGACACTTCACCCGTTGCCTACTGGTGGCGTCAGAGGGCCCGGTGGTGCCAGTGTCCAGCAGCCCTGCCTCTGTCAGTGCGCCCCAGGGTGGCTGTGGCTACAATGTAGCTTGCCATCACCAGTGTGTGAATGTGTGTGTGAATGGGTGGATGACAGGTTGTGTAAAGCGCTTTGGGGTCATTAGGGACTAGAAAAGCGCTATACAGGCCATTTTATTTTTACAATTTCACAGGGTTTTGTTGCAGTTGAAATATTTGCGTTAAAGATCATTTACATAACATGGAGGGCATATAATAGTGGTTACTCGCTTCCTTTTCAGCAGGCATGGTTTAATTTACATACTGTCTTCAAATACCCTTGAACAAATAAAATTATATAAGGATGAAAGTGCAGTGGCTTTAGAAATTTTTATATAAGCAAAATTTAAATTTCACCACCCCCCCTTCCTATTTATTTTTGGTGTGAATTTTACTGTTGATTTTATTTATTTTAATTCAATTATATGTTTTAAACTAGTTTGATCACTTGAATGGAGTGACAGAATTTTTTTTGTGTGCTGTAAAAGCAGACTTACACCAGTAAGTTTCAGCGGGGAGACATCTGTGTCCTGTGGTTTGTGAATAACCTAAAATAGTCAGTGTCTTCCAGATGTTGACTGTGCACTGTGTGTTTTGCATTCAGTGGACAATGTTCTACAGAGGAGCTGAAGCCAGACCATGTCAAATATTAGAAAACCACGCAGGAACACAGTTCACCTATTAACTCATTCACTGCCAGCCATTGGCAGTGAATGAGTTAAACCCATTGACTCATTCACTGCAATTGACGGCTATAGACGTCAATGGCAGTGAATGAGTTAACTGAAGCGTTAAATAGCTGAAGGAATAAATGTTCAATGTATGCATGTGACGTGTGTGAGAGAAGCGTTTTGTTATGTTGTGTGACATGATGGTTGTTTTGTTTTTCCTGTTCAGCTGGGTTGGGTACAGTTGAAACGGTGTTTTACTTCAGCCGAAGACCTTTACATTCCCCAACTATTTAAATGGGGGTCAAACCAGAACTATGTATGGAGGTGGAGTTACTCTAATCAGATGTTTGAGGTCGTCATCAAATATTCAACTATATCCTTAATAAGTGTATATAGGCTGTTTATAGAAACGGTGTTTCTTTTTCTTTCTTTTCTTCCCTTACTGACATTTATTTGGTCAGGTGGTGCCACATTAAGATTATGAATACTTCACTTCAAGAAAACCCTGACCAGGAAAAAAAAAAGATTGCAAATACAGTGTTGCTCCATGCACCAAAACCTGAGCAGTGGTGCTGGATTGTGGAACTAACTGCGTTTCTTAAGCATGATGTGTCATAAAACAGTCCCTACACAGCAGTGTACATATAACTCTAAATAATGCCACACAACAGTTATATTTAACAACAACAACAGTTATGAAAATGTTAAATAATAACATTGACATTTTCACAAAATTATCATTTGGGACAAAACAAGGAAGCAGCCAAAAGCAATAAGTGATTTATTGTCAGAGCTGAAGCAGCTTTTGTCACATCAAAAGCTGCTTTATGATTGAACAATGTTACGGTTCTGTCTTAAACCCTTACTGATTTACTTGGGTTACGGTTGTCAAAATAAACATTTCACTTCTAAACTATTTTCACATTAGAAAATGCAGAAAGAGTAGCGCATGATAAATGTTTTATCTAAATCAGATTGTCAATTACTGTGTGTCAGCGTGTGTGTGTGTGTGTGTGTGTGTGTGTGGACATGTTATCTGAACGCATCTGTTGTTTCTGCTGTAGAACTGTGACGAACGGTTCCAGTACAAGTACCAGCTGCGCTCCCACATGAGCATTCACATCGGACACAAGCAGTTCATGTGCCAGTGGTGTGGCAAAGACTTCAACATGAAACAGTACTTTGATGAGCACATGAAGACACACACAGGTGAGAAACAAGTGTGGGTCTTTTAAGTTCCATAAGTGTTCTGGGAAAATCACACATGCCAATCAGGCCAGTGTCCTTTGTGATGCAGGAAACCAATTCTAGTTTCAGAGCCCTTTTTAAGTGGTGAGGCATTTCTATGAAATCAGGAAGCTTTATAGAAAACTCATCACTTTGTTTGTAGAAACTGAACAAGGCTGCACTCAAATATAGTACCCTAGTTGTAGTTTCTCCACAGCAGGAGATTCCAGTTTCAAATAATGTAATGTCTCCACTGTGGATTCTTCAGTAAATAATGTCACTAACTGGTTACACACAACCCTCAAGTCTGATATATGTAAACAGTATTTTTTATTTTTTTTGGCATTGATCATAGTCTATATAAAAATAAAACTCCGTTTTTTTGTTTGTTTGTTTTTTTTAAATTTACATTTCTTTTTCTGCAGTCAACTAAAACAAAGAAATGACTACTCAGCAGATACTTGCTACTTTAGTCGACAAATGTCTTGCCCTTCTGTTTTCCATGTTTGCATAGTTTCCTCCCAGTTTCTATTTAAATGCAGTCGTGCAGAAGCAAATTACAAAGACCAAGTTGGCCCAGCTGTTGACGGGGGAAAATTACATTTCATACAGACCAGTTGTTTCCTAAATCTTTTTTGTCCTTTGCTTGACGGTTACAGCACTTTGTACTCTTACTGAAATATAACAAAAGTCTCTCAAATGACTATAGATTTATTTTACTTTATAAATCTAAAGTTTATCAAACATTTACCATCCTTCATTGGCCTGCTTTACCAGCCACCCAGTCACCATACTCATCCTAAAAAAAGAATCAGATGGGGAGTTGCCAACAGGAACATTATAGTGGTAAGAGCAGGAGACTTTGCCCAGAATTTTTAATGAGAGGGATGTTCACATCAAAGAGGAGCCTTGCATATACTGTGGCTTATAATGACTACCCAAACACATGCTGTATTACACCCCTTTGATTTTCTGTCTCTGCTGCATTGCTATTTCTAAGACCACTGCTAAGCAGTGATGCTTGTATGTCCTTCACTGTTTTTCACCAGCCGTGCCTGTCGTGGGTGGACACACTGCACTCCATAGGCTCTCACAGTTCTATTTGTGATGTGTAATTATGCTACCCTCTCCTCTCCCTGCTGCTACCAACCAATTTAACCTCATCCAGGAGGAGACACACCCAGTCATGCTCTGTAATAGGAAGCATACACTTTCAACACCCAAAGTTTGGTTCACTGCATACAGATTTTTTTTTTTTTCCATGTGAATTCTCATGAGTGAATGTAAGGTAACAGTTACAGAAGACTAGCACATTAACTGTCACCTTTTGATATTCATTTAGTGTGGAGGAGCTTCACACATAACATGCAAGAATAAGGCATTTAGAGAGCCCTTCAGCAGCCTGTTAATAGATGGCTGTGTGGGTGGTAGCAGGCACATTCAGTGGCTCCATGGAGGGAGGTTAATGAGAGCGACAATCCAACGGAGCTGCTGTTGTTCACTTTCACATCTCCTCTGCTCAAAGTGTGAATTGTAATAGCTTCCTGCGGAGTGGGTGGGTTGACAGCAAAAAACGTATTTACATATTTAAAAGAGAACTGTTGCTCTCTGCAGAGGGAAATGGTTAAAGGGGAGGGGGGGAGGACAGTTAACTTTGTTGAATATTTAACACTTTCTAACCCTCACTTTTGACACCGAATGATTTTATTGTAATGCATCTTTCCCCCTGTGCTCAATTCTTCTTGTTAATTGGTAGAAACTGTTCTTTTTTTTTTTTTCTCTCTCATTCAGTGTTGTTGTTTTTTTATGAATCTATGCAGGGGAGAAGCCTTTCATTTGTGAGATCTGTGGGAAGAGCTTCACCAGCCGACCCAACATGAAACGCCACCGCCGCACCCACACAGGCGAGAAGCCCTATCCCTGCGAGGTGTGCGGCCAACGCTTCCGCTTCTCCAACATGCTCAAAGCACACAAAGAGAAGTGTTTCCGGGTCACCAGCCCCGTTGTTCTGCAGACTAGCGGCCCACCTGTGCCTGTCCGGATCTTTTCCAACACCTTCTCCTCATCTTCCTCAACCTCTGGCCCTGGGCCCTCAACTGCCACCCTGGCCACCACCTCAGCAACCATGGGCCTCAACCCAACAGGAGGGTCTATTCCTCCTCAAGGCACTGTGGGGCACACATTTTCCCATGTGCCACTCCACTCAGCGCCCTCTCACCATCATCCCCACCCCTCATCAACCCAGCAGCACCTCTCAAGCACACCCCAACATGCCCAACCTCACCCCCACCACCACCTAGCAGTGCCCCCTGTCTCCCACCTCCCCCCACCTCCAGCTCTTTTTAAGAGTGAGCCCCTAAACCACTGTGGGCACGAAGACAGCAGCTACCTGCACCACATGGCCCCTCCCGATAAGGGCCCCGGAGCCCCGCAGCACCACTGAACTGTGCTGCTGGTCTGTAGGCCAGCACCAAACCGCGCCTTGTTCCACGTCTTCTCATAGTCCTGCCTCAGTTTTTTAGTTTCAAGGCCCCCAAAGCCATGTCTACAGAGAAGGCGTAGCGTGACCAGCACCATTACTCAGTATGTGTCTACACAGGAGACTTCAGGCACTGAAATCAAATGTGTGTTTTATAATTGCTCAGAGCCCAATAAACAGCACTGTAATTACGTGCTTTTGTTTAAAACATTTGTGTATATAGTGCAAGTAAAACACAACGCATTACACAGTTGTGCTAACTGTTATGAGTACTTATCTTTTTCCTATTAGAAAAGGATGAGATGGATCATGAAAAATGTGGTTGAAGCTCTTTCTGTGTGGACATAAAGCAAAGGTGCTCCTGTCGAACAGATTCATGTAACTCAAACTAAACTTTACACACCCCTGTGTGTTCTGAAGATACAGACTTATGTACCCTCAGTGTACACATCATGTAACACCTCTACTTTAATATCCTGCTCAACTGACAAATATTTTCTTCAACAATTTCCTCTACAGAAAACAATTTTAGTGCAAGTTCTCAGTCTGTACATTATTTTCATCAAAAGCTGCTGATGGAAGTCGTCTCATGTATTACCTGGGCTTCACTGATCAAAAGATCAGTGTCACTGATTTCTCCTTATGTCAACTTGACCATAAGGTTGCACATTGGTCAGGGCTTGAGCTTTCTGTGCAGGTCCTCCCCATAGCAATACTGCACCTGTCCTCCTAGTTGTACTGCAGAGCCTTGGGGCCCCACAGAAACGTTTAATGAATGTTGTAACTGGTTCTACCTGAGCCTTTCTCTGTCTTAAGGTCAAGTCCTGGCCTTTCTGTCAGAGGGGCAACAGAAGTTGTGCAAGATGCAGTGCCATAGGTTACAGTAAGGAAGGGGGGAGGAACTTTGTAAAAGGACATTTGGTCAAAAGATTTTGTAAGTGGTTAATTGAATCTGGACTTAGTCTGAGATTCATTACATGATAAAATGGTGCTTTCCATTCCAGTACATGAAATGTTTCTTTTGTTTTTGCTTTTTTTCTTAATTTTCAGAAGTATGAACTACATAATAGCATTGTATTGTGTCATACAGAACATGTCTTGCCAGTTGAGCTTTTCTACTGCGCATCCAAGGTTTGACTAGATATTTTGCGATCAAGACAACTCTAGTTATGCAGGACATTGCCTAGGCGCGCACACACTCACTCCTCACACTTTTTCAAGCACACGCATACACACAAAAGACCACATGGTCACTGATTTATTTACTTTAATCAGTGCTGCCTCAGCTTTCAATACTGTTGGCCAACAGAAGCTTTTAGATAACGGATGACTGTCGAGTACTGCCACTGTGAGGGGCCAACCACGTGGCCCCATCAGGATATATCCCACCTCCCTTCGCTGCTGTCGATGATACGGGTTATCATGTTAAAGGTCATTTGACACACACACAGTATACACAACTGGGACCTTTACTCATCAAAGTTCTTAATGGGAAATTATGCATATTCCTCTCAGCCTATATTCCACGGTTTGGTGTGGGGTGGCGTTACTTTTTTATTTTCTTTTGTACTTTGATCGTACTGACATACTTTGATCCACACAGGCAAATGCATGTCTAAAGTTGCTGAATGTTGCCTACGCAGAATGATGGCCGATAACTCATTTGTATGTTTTTGTTTTTTGTTTTGTTTTGTTTTTTATTTTTATTATTATTTAATTTTAATGTCTTCTGCTCAGTTTTAAGCTAATGAATGCTTCTGTCATGTAGATATACTGTTATTAGCACATGATAGGAAATGACAGGATAAGCAGTGGTCATACAACTTCTAATACTTGGAATTCTTGTATAGATAAGCATATGTTTGATCAAATCAGCTAAAGAAATTACATTTATTAATGTAATAGCCAACAGTGTGAATGTTACTTGTGTAAAAGAAGAAAAAGGTTGGCTTGCGTTGGAATGAATTTGGGATTGCTTGGTTTTCCCCTTCATCCAGTCTGATCGTGTGTTTAGAGTGTGTCTGTGTGCAAGTGTGTATGAGTGCATGCAGTCTGTGTCTGTCTGATTGTCCCCAGTGCTCTTGTACCAAAAGCTGCTTTTACACAGTGTGCCCCAATGTACGCCTATTTTGGGATACCTGACCTGAACAATAGCAGTAAATCTACCACGACCCTCTTTGTGTCATTCTAATGGTGTTCAGTCTGAAGTGGTTAAGCTCCATTGTTTAGTCTCTTTTTGGATTTGAGACCTGCAATTATCCTGCCATTTCTGTGGGTCTTAATACTGCTGCATTATTTGCTTATCATCCTGTCCCCTCTGGTTCACTGCTGTGATTCAGCATTTTGCAGTATGGATTTTTGTCTTTTTTTTTATTTTTTTTTTATTTTTTTAAAGCCTTTTCACTTGTGTGTATTCTCTGCACTTTACTGCTGCGTGGGTGAGGCGCAGGGAAGGGAGGGAGGGGTGGGACTGACAATGCATTGTGGAACAGAGAGCAGTTGTGGCTGCACGGGAAAGGGCGGAGATGGAGGTGATTACTTTGAGTGGATGTTTTTTAGGCAAGGAAAGGAGGAGAATCCCAGGTGGAGGTGGGTAGTGTGAATTAGACCATGGCAAAATAAAGAACATTTTCTTTCAGTGTCTGATCAAATCATTGAAATACACTTTTGTTTTCTCCAGTATGGGCTCCCTTTAACGTGAAAGGGATGTTCCTCCTGCTTTGGCGACTTTACACTAGCCCCTCCACGCACTTCTTTGTTTTTATCTGTTCATGGAGTTTTCCCCCTTTTCTGTGTCATGTCTTGTTTTCTCGGTTTGCAGAATGATTCTCCTCCTCCTTTCTTTGTTATATAGAATGCACTTTCTACTAAATTTCTTGGGTAGTTAAGGAAAAATAACATTGTATATTCTTTAAAGATGTTTTAAAAAAATCAATATACTTTTCCCCTTTGTATTTTTAACCACTTAATGTAGCATTGCGTATTTTATTATTGTATCTGGTACAAAATGTGCAGCTTTATAATGTCCTGGTTTGTCTTTTTTTTTTTTTTTTTTGTATGTTATCTGGGGATTGAGGAGAAGTTGGGGGGGAAAAAAAGTTGGGCCTTTTTTGATAATGTACATTTAACTGACTGCTAACTTTAAAAGTAAAAACAAGTAGCCATGATTATTACATCTGAGTTTGTTTGTTTTGCTTTGCTGGATGCAGATGGTTATGAAATGCAGCAGGTCTGTTTAACTTTCATACCTTCCTTTCCTGAAAAGTGTAGCTTGCTGCCACTGCAGCTCTTACTCTACTATTTTTAGGTTCACTGGGTTCTTGGCACAACATGTTACCTAACAATGGCTGCGGGCTACACATGACCCTCAGGGTTCAACAACAGCTTTGCTTTGCTGAGCATTTATTTGACAAGAGAAGTTTTAGATCCTCTTCTTTGTGAGCACTTCCTGTTCACTTTAAAGTCACAGCAGGCTTTATTGTATTTGAGGGTAGTGATCTTGACAGTCAAGTACCCACATTATACCTCTTAGATATGCAAATGCACCTTGAGGCCATATAACTACTTGCATAGATTACAAGAGTGTGTTTAAAATCGACTTCTTGGATATCTCTTGTTGCATCTCAGCCAGGTTTATTCATGCATTAACAGCGTGTACCTCCACTGAGCTCACATTTAAGGCATTTATTGTTGCTAGAATACCTCCTAAAATGCTGTGTATCCTCCATCACCATAGGAGGTTTTAAGTGGTGCACCAATGAGTCACATAATCCTATAAGGTAGCAGAGCGGGCTGATGGGTAGAGAAAAGTGTGAGTGACTCACTATTGGTGAGTGGGTGGTCAGGTACCAAGGCTCACTCCATGAGCAGGGGAGATAATAACACACCGTCTGTACATCTCCATTCCCATTTGGGCTTGAAAATAGTCGGCCTCCCCAGCTGTTAGTCATTACGCCTTGCGGTGTCGAGGAGGGAGGAGGCCCCCCCTCCGTCTGTCAGCAGGCAGATAAAGAGAGGAGGGCTTCATGCCATGTTTTTGTAGGCAAGTGTGCACCGCTCTGAAACTTGCAGTGCGGTTCATTAATCAGTATACTTGCAGGGTTTTATCTAGACTGCTGTCTCGTGGAGAAACAAGCAGGCAACACAAACTCCCTTGCTGCGATGCTAATGTTTCCCTGTAGTTAATAAACGAAAACACAACACTGCTCTCAGATGTGAAATGATTTCGTTCCAGTCATCCTCACAAATGTCTCGCATGTGGTACTTTGCCCCCGTTCCCTGTGCCGCCTTTGCAACAGAGTACTTATTGGCCGGAAATCCAGATCATCCTGGATGAGGGAAGGTGCTTGTTCTCTTTGTAAGAACATGAGAGAGCATTAAAACTGTTCTGTTTTAAGTGAATGTGGCTGAGTTACTTTAGCAAATTCAGATGAGATGGGGTTATTCAGATGTTATCCCTGGCTCTCCACTCCAAATTGGAATTACACAAAGATGTATAAATGGGAAAACTTGAGAGCTTGACCTTGTCCCATTGACCTCCCACTGCTACCAGAAGTGCTTATTCTCCACAACTTTTCTTTTTTTTTTTTTTTTTTTTTTTTTTTTTGTCCCCCCCGGTAAATGCTCCATTGTGTGGATGTGGCTATGCCACGTTTGGAGCCATGTATAAATACTAATGGGCTACATTTACGAGACTGGCGCACATTTCTTCTATGGTTATATTCAAGGAACGGACTATTTACACTCGATGGGTTTTTCTTCTTCCTTCCTCCCCCTACTCCCACAATCCCCTCCCCCCTCCACCTTTTTATATCGTGAACGCGCGCAATAGGCTGCTTTAAATGGGCGGACTCGGAGGCGCGGTCACGTTCAGAGCGGCTCCGGTGGGTTTGAGTGGCACATAAAAGTGCGCGAGCCACCGGCCGACCGGCGGAACGCTACCTCTCCTCTATGAGACCGGATCGGAGCTGACTGACACCGGGGATCGGAACCAGAGCCGGTGACTCATCTGTTATTATTATTATTATTATTAGTAGTAGTAGTAGTATTTTAAACCTCAATCCAGCGCACATCGCCTTCACTGCATGATGTTTGTGCTGCTGTTATGTAAAACAAAACCCTTCTAGATTAGCAGCTTGATAAGTAGCCTTGACTTTTCTTACTAATCAGTAAGCTTTTTTTTTTTTTTTTTTTTTTTTTTTTTAAAGAAAAGTCTAAAATCCCTATTAATAGTTGTTTGTTTGTTTTTTTTTTATGTGTGCTTTATGAGCTCTCAGACCTTTTTTCGGCATTTGTCTGCCTTTTAAGTTTATCCCGTACTGCGTTTCCTCTGATTCAGCATTCATTGTATTTTTCTTCCCATAAAGGAACAAACCAGCTACAGTTTGAAGTCAACTGGTTGGATCTGGACATCCACTGTAGACATCCGGGAAAATCCAAGGTAAGCACACGTCCTGTGAAAAAGTTGAATAGGGCTGACCTGCCCGGATATATAATCTGTAGCTTATCGTTTTGCTTGCTGCATAAGTGAGTCTTACCTTGTCTTTTGCTCTTCTACACAATACTTGACCCCCCCCCCATCCACAAATCCATAATTTGCTGCCGCCTCTTGTCTGACACAGTTGCTGGTTGGCTGCTTTATATTATATTTATAGATATTTTTTTCGTGCCTTTTCATTGAAATTATATTATTGCTATGAAATCTATATTTGACTTCTTTGCCTCCACCCAAACCCCCACACCCTCCTTTATTGCATTGATGTTTCCCAGAAGGTCACCCTCCACCTCACCGCGGCCCATTGCGTGGGATGCTGGAGAGCAGAAGAGCGGGGGTGGAGATTTGATGCCACTTGGCAATATTAAAAGTTGTGGCGTAGTAAATCATGGGGGATTCAATCTTCAACTGCTGTTATGTCCCACCCCATCCCCCAGGCGAGGAGGAACCCCAGAGACCCAGGCGCTCAGAGATCATGGCCTCCCACCCAGCTCACATCTCCCCTGACAAGCGCTTCCTGATCTTCTTTGACTTCGACGAGACCATCGTGGATGAAACCAGCGATGACATGGTGGTGCAGGCCGTCCCGGGTCAGCACCTCCCCGGGTGGCTGACGGACACTTATCAGCCCGGCCGCTACAACGAATACATGCAGCGGGTGCTGGCCTACCTGGCGGAGCAGGGGGTCACCGAGAGCGACATACGCAGCGTCATGGAGAAGATGCCGGCCACACCCGGCATGCTCACCCTCTTCCAGTTCCTCCGCAACCGGCCCGCGAAGGACTTTGAGGTGATACTGCTGTCCGACGCCAACACTTACTTCATAGAGTGCTGGCTCCGGCGCGTCGGGGCCCGCCAGCTATTCCACCGGATCTTTTCCAACCCCGCGACCTTCAACAAGGACGGGCGGCTGGTGCTGCGGCCCTTCCACTCTCACGACTGCCCCCGGTGCCCAGACAACATGTGCAAGCAGGTGATCGTCAAGGACTACGTGGCCCGCAGGACGCAGGAGCGGGGGCGCCCGTACCAGAGAATCTTCTACGTCGGGGACGGAGCTAATGACTTCTGCCCCGCGCTCTCCCTCGGTCCCCGCGACGTGGCCTTCCCGCGGAGGGACTTCCCCATGCACCGGCTGATCACCGAGACCCACGAAGCCCAGCCAGGGGAGTTCAAGGCTGTCACGGTGCCTTGGGTGAGCGCGGAGGATGTGGTGCAGCGGCTCCGGAAACTGGTGGCAGATTAAAGGGCCACACACTTAGAGAGTGTAACACAGAGGGGGTTAATCAAGGGGCCAGCTGACACTTTAAGTCATATTCTCAGGTAAAATATTCCCAGAAATTGTTGTGCACGGCAATAAGATATTTGTACCATCTGCAAGGGTCATTGTGTCTATCTGGCAACCAACACGTGCCTCAGTCCAGAATCTCACGTTTTTGTTCCCCAGCCCTGAAATAGAAACCCGGTTTAATCATTAGACATCAAGACCTCAGCTGTTACCCAAAGTGGGGAATCAAATGTAATGATATAAGCATATTAAAGCATATTTCAGTATAACTATAAAGTTTGAGAGCATCCGATTAAATATCCTTCAGTGTGGAACATGGAGTGATCGTAAATGTTAAAGTGGGTCAGTGGTGTGAGGAATCATTGCAGCAGTCAATAAAAAATCTTATAAATAACATGACAAATATATCAACCAACTGACTTGAGTCCTCCTGAATAGCAGTTATAACTGTTTTATTACAAACTGCACATTTTTGAATATGCAACATTAAATCCATTAAATAAAATTCAGACTTACACTGCCATGTGATGGCAAAGGGCATTGACACTGACCAAACAGTATTTTCTACGTTCCCCAGACACTACCTTCTGTCTAATTGAGAACTGTATGAATGACCGTGTATCAAGAGTGTGTGTTTATGTTTATCAGTCTGTCTTTATTGTGTAGGCTTCGCCTACTGAAACTATCAACACCAGCAGGAATAAAGCCATCGACTGAAACTGTGTGTGTGTACTTTTTATCACATTGCCAGAATCCACGAGCAGCAGCGAACTCCCCCCATATCGTTCATAAAGGCGGGACATAGTGTCACATTTTCTGTTGCAACGCTGACAACTGCTAGGATATCCCTCGTCTGAAATTTTTAGACGGCTTTAACTCCCATCACAAACTCACACGCACCCACAATTTGCATGCCATAACAATTACAAAGTCCTTTGAAAGAGACTGCAATTAAAAACGGGCTTGAAATGACACCTGAAAGCTACATTAAAACCCAATAAACCAATGAATTTTTTTCCAGAATGACGTCTTATACGTTGATATTTGTTAAAAGTATTTTCATCCTTTATTAGAAGGCATGCCTGACTCTTAGTGTATAAAAATATTACAATATATGTCTTTACTTTCATCTCCTTTATCTCCTCACGAGCATATTCATTGCTGTCTAGTGCCCTCTTGTGGATAAATGGTGTAACTGCATACGCGATGCTGTTAAGGTCTTCATTCAGGTCACCGATTAAGATTTGTCTACAACACGGTCACGTTTACATTTTCCGAGTCTTTCGGCTAATATATTCTAAAAGCAGTTATCAAAATAACTCTAAAAATAGAGGAAGTTGTAGTTACATATGAGGATCACCTGAGGGCAACAATTGCACACGGACGTCAGTGAAGATATAAAAAATAAAAACAAATCATTACATAAATGCTCTGTGAGTACACACGTTTTATTTTGCAGCAAGTGTCATTTGTGGATGGTGAAGCGATGTAGCAATGAACCCTTCGTTTTGAAAACGTGTGCAGTAGTGGCTTTGTAGCCCAGATGGGGGAAGTAGTGAGCTTTGACATCCATTGTTAACCGCCTTCATATTAAACAGCTGAAGAAGAAAACCGGAAGCGTCTGTTGCGCATGGCGCTCTTTGAATAATATTTTCTCCTCTGCTTATAAACACAACTCTGTTTGCTCGAAATCGATAATTAAGTTATTCCCACAGGATACAGGTACGTGTATTTAGCAGCATGCAGCACTGAGTTATCTTTAACTAAAATCTCTGAACAACGACGTAACTCAAACGTCGCTTTCAAGCCATTCATTTCTGTGCTTGTTAGCCGGCTAGCATGGTCGTCTTGGGATCGCTAGTGCAGTAGTGGAAGAGCTGCTTATGTCAAACGGAAACGTCTTAGTCAAGATGCATTTTCTGTGCTGATTATCTGTGGACAGAAAACTCGAGTGAACTTGATAAAAGTAACTGAACTGCGACCCTGCATGCTATGCAGCGGTTAGCGTTAGCATTCGCTTTAGCGGTGACTTACAGTGGCATATACTTTCTCATGAATGTTAACCGCCACTGGCAGACAAAAAAAAACAAGCTAAAGCTAACTTATATTAAAAGTACATTTCATTTTCCAGTGAAGCATTAAAGTGAAGAAGTTACTGATGTGTTATTGATGTCTCAGTGACACGTTGCGTTTTGGCTAACTTTAAACAGCAATAAGATACGTTATACATTTTAAATATCTCGTCTTTTTTCCCTCTCATATATATATTTTTTTCTGCTGAAACGTTATGCGTTTTGTATGCTACAGTGGATCGTATTTATTAAATTAACTTTGCCACCAGATTCACTTGCTCATTGATATATCAACCCCTCATTTAGTTCTCTGCGATATGGAGGCTGATTTGTATGACGAGTTTGGGAACTACATCGGTCCAGAGCTGGACTCTGACGACGATGATGATGACCTGGATGCAGAGGACAGAGACGTCGACGAGGTATGCTTAACACTCAAGAACCAGCAGTAATTACCAGGTAGTACCGAAGTTCGTGTTTGCAGTGTATACATGAGTTTGTGGTATTTACAATTTGCAGGGTGATGAAGATGACGAAGATGAGCCAGCGGATGCTGATGATGATGTCCCTGGCATGGAGGTGGTCCTGCATGAGGACAAGAAGTACTATCCTACAGCAGAGGAGGTCTATGGGCCTGAAGTGGAAACTATTGTACAGGAGGAAGATACACAACCACTTACAGGTAGGGCTGCTTAAATTGATCTAAAGATGGAAAAAAAAAACCTCGTTGACCAAAATCCAAGGTTTCTACATACAGAAAAGAGGTTTTTGCCTTCTCTCAACAGAAAATTACCAGCACCATGACTAACATGATTATAAATGTAAAGTCGGCATTATTTTAAAAATGGGCTTTAATTTAGTCAAGAATAAAAAAATGATTAGACTTCTGTCAAGTAACAGATGCTCATGGCTTTAACTTTATGAGGACCAATCATGCTTACATGTGTAGTCACTAACGAGAAACCCCGAAGGTCTTGTCATCTTGGTCGAGCTGAACTTAACAATGAATTTGGGTTTGTTAGGAAGCAGCATAAGTGGAAGAACATAGATGGATGAAAACAGGCGCAATAGTACACTGGGCAAAATTAAAGAAAAATGTAAATGTTTTGAAAACCCACAGATTCCCTCTATGTATTTTCAGATACATTTTAACAGTAGACTGAATTTTGCTGTACTGTAAACATAGTCAAGGAGTGCAGTCTTAAAAATGCTTCTTTTCATAATCCTGTACACAATATTGTCTTTTTACTCCTTCCAGAGCCGATCATCAAGCCTGTGAAGAACAAGCAGTTCACCCTGATGGAACAGGAGTTGCCTGCCACAGTTTACGATATGGAGTAAGAAATTTTCAAGTGTTTCGTTGCATCTGAAAATGCAATTCAGCGTTTCACAGACTGATCTCGTGTAATATTCTTTACACATTAGTCCATCTACATGCATTTACAGTGTGTCTTTAGCAAGCAGCATTAACCCTCTTCTCCCTCGCCAGATTTCTCGCAGATCTGATGGACGGGCCAGAGCTGATTCGTAACGTCACCCTCTGCGGTCACCTTCACCACGGCAAGGTTAGAGTCTGCCTTATTCCTGCTCCGGGCTCAGGCTTCTTTAAATATGCTCTTCCAGTCGTGATCCACCTCCAGCATGTAGCCAAGCGAACATATGTTCCTAAGATGAAAAATGAAACAGATTTGGAACATTTTGGAGCATATGCTAATAACATGGCTGCACTTTAGAGCCATCTGTGGCTCACGGGAATCTAATGAATGTGTTTATTCCATTCAGACCTGTTTTGTGGATTGCCTGATTGAGCAGACACACCCAGAAATCAGGAAGAGAGATGATGTGGATGTGAGTGTTGTGTACAATAATTCAAAATGTTTGCAGTCTGTTATACATAAATTCTGTATATGACAGCTGAGACCAACATGATCTGTTTTACTTTTTAAGCTCCGGTACACAGACATCCTCTTTACCGAACAAGAGGTGAGTGGCTTGGTTTAACTGCTGTAATGCTACATAGCATTCATTACTAAATAATTCTATCAATATTTATAAGTATCCAGAGTCTATTTAGCTTGAATATCTTCTTTAGAAGACTGTATTGATGTTTTCCTTGCTTTTGCCTGATCCATGTTTTTATAGAGAGGGGTTGGCATCAAAAGTACCCCTGTCACAATGGTCCTGCCTGACTCCAGAGGAAAATCCTACCTTTTCAATATAATGGATACACCAGGTATTGTATTCACATTGGATCCTTTAGTTGTTAGATGCATATTTTGAGGTTTTATAGAATGATCTAAAAGTTGCTGACAAAAAACATAAAAACTAACAAGTCTACTTTTGTGCTTGTCCTCCCATAGGCCACGTGAATTTCTCTGACGAGGTCACATCTAGCATCCGCCTCTCAGATGGCGTTGTCCTCTTCATAGATGCAGCAGAAGGAGTGAGTCAACTCCTATTTGCGGTTCTCCCAAACCAACACCATCTATATCTTTTTATGTCATTATACGTGTGTTCTTCAGCTGCCCATAGATCTCACAGATATTTGTGTATCTCTGCCCAGGTGATGCTGAACACAGAGCGTCTCATCAAGCATGCAGTTCAGGAGCGAATGGCGATCACCATCTGCATCAACAAGGTTGATCGTCTCATTCTGGAGCTCAAACTGCCGCCCACAGATGCTTATTATAAACTTCGCCACATTGTAGATGAGGTCAATGGTTTGCTGAGGTAATACTGGGAACCCCTCGCTAACAGTGTCTGAAGTGTTTTATGTGATTTTTTTTTTTTCCCCCCAAAGGAAATTACCATAAAAATATTTATTAATAATAGATATTATTGTCTTGGTGTATGTTAAGTTACTACGTTTAAATATTTTCTAATATGATATCTTGGTGGTATGAGGTAGTGTGAAGCTTGCCAGCACTGTGCTGCTGACAATAGCAGGATTCTTTATTTTGTCAGGCGGTAAACATGGTCGCAGCAAGAATTTCTTTTAAAGGAAAGCCACATTAATCTGGAACTGACCACCCAGTGACACTGGTTGCTGATTGGCTATTTCTCTTCCCTCTCAGCACATATTCTACAGATGAGAACTTGGTGGTGTCTCCTCTCCTTGGAAATGTCTGCTTTGCCAGCTCTCAGTACAGCATCTGTTTCACCCTGGGGTCCTTTGCAAAGATCTACTCAGATACCTATGGTGAGATGACTTTTGGGCTTATAAAGTAGTGAAATCAGTGCTTCACTACAGCAGTATTAATATATTGCTGTTTTTAACCATAAAGCTTTGTCTGAATAATGAACCTTGTGTATTTCTGCTATTTTGACCCAATTTAATTCATTTAAAACATGTAAATGCATAAGAAACATGGCATCCTTATACAGTTTATCTATTTCAGTTTTTATGTGTTGTTTATGTTTTGTTAAATGAACCTTTTTTGTTTACATAGCATGGTTGATGAATTAAATAATTTCTGGTTTCTAAAGTACATTCGATAAGCTAAAACCATAAGATTACAAAATACTCTGAAGTTAGGGGGCTTTTAGGTTGTAAATCTAACAAGTGCGTATGGCTTTTACTGAAAGCTGATGTATAATATATCATTTTGATAAAATAATCGTAACACACATGATTTTGATTTTTAAAATGGTTCAGGAAGCCTGAAAAACAAATGTCAGAACTGAAGAATCTTAGTTCAGTCTGGGGGGCTTCAAAGCTTCGACTTTCATGTGACCAGCCCTACAAAAAGCCATGACTTTATTTCATACACTGCACAGTATCCTCTTACCCTTTCTCTCTCTGTTTGTAGGTGACATCAACTATAATGAGTTTGCCAAGAGGCTCTGGGGAGATATTTATTTCAACCCCAAAACGTGAGTAGCTAATGTGGATACGCAGCTACGCTCTTAATACACCATTACTATTATTACTACTACAGCAGTTTTCTCCTCTTCCTAATTCAGTCGCAAGTTCACGAAAAAAGCTCCCAGTAGTAACTCCCAGCGCAGCTTTGTGGAATTTGTTCTGGAGCCTCTCTACAAGATCCTCTCACAGGTTCGATGCATTTAACGTCTTATTTATTTTTTTAACATATGTACAACCAGGTAGCTCGGTACATTCTGGCTGCAGGAAGGGTGGGATGAACTCGCAAAGCTCTGTGTGTAATCCTTACCTAAATCCTCTTTGTGCCTAGGTGGTTGGGGATGTGGACACGTCTCTCCCTCGAGTTTTGGATGAGCTTGGTATCCACCTGACTAAGGAGGAGCTGAAGCTGAACATTAGACCCTTGCTGAGGCTCGTCTGTAATCGCTTCTTTGGAGAGTTCACTGGTATTGCCCGATTTATTTATTTTGTTTATATTTATATATATATATATATATATATATATATATATATATATATATATGTATATGTGTATATATATATGTATATATGTGTATATATATATGTATATATGTGTGTATATATATGTATATATATATATATATATATATATATATATATATATATATATTATTTCTTTCTTTTTTCAACTTAAAATACTATACAGGCTTGTATGCTTGGCTGCGTAATCAATAAAGTAGTAATAATACTATAGACTATTAGCTTGTCTGTATTTTTTAGCTGTAATCTGTAGATTAATGGTCATTCTTTAGAAAATCTGAGTCTCATATCTTCAGTACATCAAATATTGAAATCTTGGCGCTTTTCTTGCAGGCTTTGTAGACATGTGCGTGCAACACATTCCTTCACCACAAGAGGGTGCTAGGAACAAGATCGAGCACACCTACACTGGTGGTCTTGACTCAGACTTGGGGGAAGTCATGGCAGAGTGTGATCCTGATGTAAGTTTAATGGAAGGTCAGGTTTGTTGTGTGCTGAGAAGATGCAGCAGTTAATTACTAAAGGTGGCAGTCTCCTTCCAGTGGAATTCTTTCAGGTCTGATGCAAAAAAAGTCAAAGGGCTCCTTGAATTGCTCGAAAAACACAAATTGTTAATTGATACCTTTACTAAAAGTTATGTTCCAGTGGTTAAAACTTTCCACTTCTTCATCATTCCTCTTATGTTCTCATGTCTGTCATCCTCAGGGTCCTCTGATGTGCCACACCACTAAGATGTACAGTACAGAGGATGGCGTTCAGTTCCATGCTTTCGGTCGGGTGCTGAGTGGGACCATTCAGGCAGGTCAGCCCGTCAAGGTCTTGGGAGAGAACTACACACTTGAAGATGAGGAGGACTCTCAGGTCTGCACTGTGGGGCGTCTCTGGATTTCTGTGGCCAGGTATACTTTTAAAGCTTGAATTCTTTGTTTTGTCACAAATCAGGGGATTGGTTATTAAAATTTCAGTTCATCCCACTATTTTAGGTATCAGATTGAAGTGAATCGAGTGCCCGCCGGCAACTGGGTTCTCATTGAGGGCTGTGACCAGCCGATCGTCAAGACCGCCACAATCACAGAGCCCAGAGGGAACGAAGAGGTGGGAGATCGGCAGAAAAATATGCCCAACGTCTTAGAAAAATAAAAAAAGAGTCAAATCCAGATTCTCATGTTTTTTTTTTAACTCTGCCTTTTAGGCTCAGATTTTTAGGCCGTTGAAGTTCAACACAGCATCAGTCATCAAGATCGCAGTGGAGCCAGTGAATCCATCAGAGCTGCCCAAAATGCTCGACGGACTGAGGAAGGTTAACAAGAGCTATCCTTCTCTCACCACAAAGGTATGACATCACACATATTTCAATAGTTTTCTTCTTTTCTTTTTTTTAAATAACAGCCTGAGCCTGTTATTTTAAAGTCAGTATGTTTTAAAAGATTTCAGTGTGGTTTTACCTTTGAAAGGACAAACATTGGAAGTGTCACTGCTCCAGACTGTAATCTAAACAACAGTTAAATGAATTGACTGGTGTGTTTGTCTTTCAGGTGGAGGAGTCTGGAGAGCATGTCATCCTGGGGACAGGAGAGCTTTACTTGGACTGCGTCATGCACGACTTGAGGAAGATGTACTCTGAAATCGACATTAAAGTAATTTTTCCTCCGCATTGCTTTACTAATGATGTACAACTTGTGGCATTTATTTCACGTCTCGTAATGACAACTTTAGGGACCACGAGAATTAGTAAGAAAATTTAAATGATGAGATTTAGTTTTTGCTGCAATTTCCCTGAAAGTTATTAGGCTGTAGCTGGAATGTTAGTCTGTTAAAGGGGAGGAAACGGTGTGTTATCCACTCCGCTGCCAACCCAGATGTGCTTTGATGTTTTTGAAGAAGTTTTTTTTTGTTTTTTGTTTTATTTTGTGGTTTTTATTTACTTTTTTGGTAGAAAAATGAAATATTACTTAAAGACAGTACACACGAGTAAAATCATTGCTTTCTATTTGTAATTTCGCTCCTCGTCCCCCTCAGGTTGCCGACCCTGTTGTGACTTTCTGTGAAACAGTTGTGGAGACATCGTCCCTGAAGTGCTTTGCTGAGACGCCTAATAAAAAGTATGTGTCGAGGGTAATATTTTTAGATCTTATCCAAACAAACAACAGCATGAGGGCAGTCTGGGATAGATTATTAATATACTTTAGAGCACCCGGCTCTAAAATAATTTTCTTTTTAAGTTTTAAAGTTTGAAATCTAATGCATGCTGTTTTGCAGTTTGTAGTGTTTGATGTTGAGAAGTTAAATATGTGCACTGTTCAGAGTGTTTCAGTCAGTCTTTCCCTTGAGCTGAGTGTCTCTCCAACCCATAATTAGTGATTGATAGATGTATGATATGATTGACAGGAATAAGATCACCATGATTGCTGAGCCCTTGGAGAAGGGGCTGGCCGAGGACATCGAGAATGAAGTAGTGCAGATATCTTGGAACAGGTAGGTGAAGACATTACTCTTATCCTCACACGTATAGAAGATAGAATGAACTTTCAATGAACTGAAATGATGTAATTTACTTTTTTATTTTAGACGTGTTGATTTCTTCCTTTTCCTTCTAATATGATACCAGGGTTATAAAATACTTAATACTTCAGCGCCATCCAGACCAATATTTTATTTTCATTTATCTTATTGTAAAAGTCTACAGTCAAGCGGCGCTTCACAAATCTAAATAGTTTACAACATGGAAACTGCTGGCAACACTCAAGAAACAGAAACAGATCAAATTTAGATTTTCCAGAAAAGACCTAAAAAGGAAAGAAATGCCCAGTTGATTAATGGCTAGGGTTTTTTTTATTTATAAATGAAAGTAAAATGAACTCATGCCAGAATGGTGGGCACATAGAATGAAAAAGGGAAGGAAAGAAAGGGTTCATGATCCAAACAATACCACATTATCTATCAAACGCAGTGAAGGCAGTGTTATGTTAGCGGAATGCATGGCATCCAGAGGCACTGGGTCACCGATTGCTACTGATTTTGTGACTGCAGCAAGAAGTAGCAAGATGTGTTTTTAAGTTATAGAACTATAGTTTCTGCTCACATTCAGTTAAATGCTGCAAAACTGATTTGAACATTACAAGAAAAGATGCAGAAAAACACATTGGAGCAGCTTTTTAAGGTAAAAGACATGCACGTGTTCTTAGATGGCTAACTCGGTCACCTGACCTCAATATGGCAGAGTATGATTTTTTTTTTTTTTTGTATATATATTTTTATTGAAGGAAAAAAAAGGACTTGTTACAATAAGGTGCATTGCTATTATTTAGACACTATGATTTTTCATTTATTTATCTATCTATTTATTTAGATTACTGAAGCCAAAACTAAAAGCACAAGGTCAGGAAAAGCATCTCAAGAGAGAGAACTCTGCTTTTTTTTTGTGCCAGACTTTATACAATCAATGCTGGTATTTTACATTAAGGTATTAAAAATAATCCATGCATTTAAAATTTGGACAAACATTTTACAGTTGGTTCTATTGGTTTGTTGATTTTTCTAGCGCTTGCACAAATGAAGGGACACTGTATTAACAAAAAAAAAAAACTCAATGGTCAATGAAAGTCTATATTTTAGTCACATCTTAATTGCCTCTTATGTTTCTTTTTCTTTAAAATGTATTCCTGGTATTCAAGACTATTGGGTGAAGGAAATGTGAAATACAAAAGCAGCTACTGTCACCAATATATCTATTTAAAGTGTATATAAACAACTTTCTGTATTTTAACATTAAGGCAATATGAAGAACAAACGTCTGCATTATGAATGTATGTCTTCATTTTTTTAAAGAATCCTCCATGCTATATTGATCAAGTCACTTACAGTAATTGAATCATTCACTAAAAGCATGGATGAATTTCCTCCTCTCTCTGACATGATTACATGCATGAGTGTGTATGGTGCCCGAGAGAGGCTTCCAGTCAGTACACGTCTGAGCTCATTGGTACCCAGCAGAGCCAGCATGGGATACTCTTCCTCTTCCATTAACCCCTTTACCCCCCAGCGAGCCAATATCTTTAATGTTACACAGTGGCACAGTGGTGCAGCCCTCTTTTCAACTGGGCTCTGTTCTTTTCTCATGACAGGAAGAAGCTGGGAGAGTTTTTCCAGACCAAGTACGACTGGGATTTGCTGGCTGCCAGATCTATTTGGGCCTTCGGACCAGACACTACAGGACCAAACATTCTTGTAGACGACACACTGCCTTCTGAGGTGAGGTTTTAATTCAGCCGTGCAGCTCAGTCACAACAGTGTGTGCGCCTGTTTGTCTATGCAAAGATTTAATGCTAGACGCTTTTTCCTACTTGAGCACAGACTCTTCAAAACAAAATAAAACTCTTTGACAGTTTAAAAAAGCATCCAAAAACATAACAGAAAATGGGGCTTTTAAAAGCACAAAATTCAAATTGTTTTTATGCAAAAGAAAAGCTGAAGCCCTGTGAGTATTTGGCAGTTTGACTTTTTTCAGTCTTGCCGAAATTCATGCATTAACAATAGAAACCCAGAGGAGCATACTTGCACCAGATCTCAAAATCCCCCATATTCATATGAACATCTGGATCTGAATTAGTTTGTGATACTTCAAGGTGATGACACTATTTCTTCACTTTTCAAATTAACATTTCTGTATATGAGACGTATGGTCTCGTTTTTGCTCGATTCCAATCGGGAATTTCAATCACCTATAAACTGGTCCAAGGTCCACATCTGGTTTAAAAAAAAAAATCATGCAAATGAGCACAGTTTTTTTGAGTAGCTTAGAGACCGACAAACTGAACCAATCAGAACTTGTTGGCAGAGCTCTTAAACCAGGGGTCTCAAACTCCAGTTCTCGAGGGCCGCTGTCCTGAAAACTTTTCCATGTGTCCCTGTTGCAACTCACCTGAATACAGTTAGCAGGTTATTAGCAAGACTCTATAGAACTTGACTGCATGCTGAGGTGGCAATTCAGCCATTTGATTCATGTCACAGCAGCTCATGAGTGAATGAACATGGTGCAATAAAATAACTTTTGGAAGTATATTTTTTCCAAACACTTACATTTACTTAAATTGACTTGAGTAGGGTTTGGGGTTGCCACTTAAGCATGCAGTCAAGTTTTGTTCTCTCTGAATGACCTACTAATTTATTCAGGTGTGTTGCAACAGGGACACATGGAAAACTTTCAGGACACTGGCCCTCGGGGAGTGGAGTTTGAGATCCCTGCCTTAAACTATGCCGTTATATGAAATTTGTGACAGTAGTTTAGTTATCGATGATTCATTTTAATTTTTATTCTATAAGATCAAAAAAATACATTTCAAAGAAACAAAAGTTTAGAACATAGCTGTGCTTAGTTTCTACCCTTCAAATCATACAAGGATATTGAACTGTCAAGGTTTTAGCCAATCCTCCATCAACTTGTGTTTCACCTACAGGTGGACAAAGCACTGCTTGGTTCAGTCAAAGACAGCATTGTGCAGGGCTTCCAGTGGGGCACCAGGGAAGGACCTCTGTGTGATGAACGTAAGTTCTCTCTTTGATCCCCGCATCACTGAAACACGCTGCTTCTATGGAGAAAATCTTTGTTTTGTTTGGATTGCATCTGGTGCTGGAATTTCCTCCTAACCTTGTAGAAACTGTACACTGTCAAAATGTGCCTTTCCTCATCAGTGTTATTTAACCATAACCGTGTGTTTTGCTGCCTTCAGCCATCAGAAATGTCAAGTTCAAGATCCTGGACGCGGTCATAGCTCAGGAGCCTCTCCACAGAGGAGGAGGTCAGGTCATCCCAACAGCAAGGAGAGTGGTGTACTCTGCTTTCCTCATGGTGAGCTCATTCTTCCCCCGATCCCCATTCTTCTCATCTGCCATTAGCTTCTCCAGTTTTTCCTTTCACCCGCACTTTCTTTAATGTTCCATTACCTTGATTAGAGTATGGATCTTTGCTGATGTGCGGTCTTTTTAATTGCAGTGTGATAACATTTCTCTTTCATGATGTTGGCTTCTTTCCTCATCTTCTTTGGCTTGTATGCTGCTGTTTTCATAAATCTGTCAGTCAGCTGTACATGCCATTGCCGTATTTTTTTTTTTTTCTCCAGGCTTTTGTCCTTGCTTTAATGTATACTGTCCCTTATGTCTCAGGCCACTCCGAGGTTGATGGAGCCATATTACTTTGTAGAGGTTCAGGCTCCAGCTGATTGTGTGTCTGCAGTTTACACAGTGCTGGCTCGAAGGAGGTTTGTCTGTTTTCTTTATATCGATGTAGGGTTTAGTGCAAAGCAGTGCAAATATTAGTAAATACAAATTCCTTCTGCTTTTTAATTATTGGTGTCGTGTTTGTCATTAATCAGGGGTCACGTCACCCAGGATGCACCAATTCCAGGCTCTCCGCTCTACACAATTAAGGCTTTCATCCCAGCCATCGACTCGTTCGGCTTTGAGACAGACCTTCGCACGCACACGCAGGGTCAGGCCTTTGCTCTGTCTGTGTTCCACCACTGGCAGGTAAGATTTAAAGACATTAACTTGCTTTCCAGCTCATGTTTGTTCAGTAAAGTCAGTAACAACGTCAGTGAAAATCCAGGTGGAAATGCTAAGAAAACGCAGACATTCAAGGAGCTTTGGAGACGTCCAGAGGTGTCAGACTTACACATGGAGTTTGGTATGCGCTGTACTTTAATACAAGTAAAGAAAAAGCTTAGATTCATTGAGAATGAAATAATGGCCAACCCTCACCTGCTTGCACCTGAGGAGCGGAATAAGATTTTATCAAAAGAGACAAAAAAACACCCCAAAGATACGGTTAATTTGTGAATTTCATAGTGAATGTTCACTAAACGACAGCGTGATTTTTGGTTCGTCTGCTGAAACCCATGCACTTACTTGCACGGACAAACTCTGACACCACATAAAATTATGGCAGCTTGTGCAGCAGAGTGACCCACGTCGTGCACATGTCTGCCACTCTGGTTAAAACGCTTTTGATGTGGAGTAGAGGGGAGTGTTGAGTCATTACGTTTTAAGTATAACGTGGCTGTCCGGGTATCTTTCTGCACATGTCTGACATGTGTTTGTGTCTGCACTCTGCAGAGCTGTGTCAGGGAAAATTAACTCTACTTAGTGTAGATTAATACTTTGCTGCTCTGAAATTAATCTGAAAGAAAAAAGGATTATCCTGGATGGAAATATTAAGTATTTTTATACTCCTAAGTTTTGTTTTATCCTCTTGAGGTGGAAATGAAAGTGTGACAAGAAGCTAGGCATGAATTATTTATTCATAAGCTTGTTGAAATACTGTAAAAAGATGTATTATAGGTACACTGATCCTTTGGGACATGAAAAATAAATGAAACCCACTGATGACAAATGCACACAGGGTTTTTTTTTCCTCCCTCGTAACTTATTTCAGTCAACTTGTTAGGTTCCAAAGTATTGTGTGTAGTTTTTTTCCCTGAGAATATAAATTACCCTTCATGTTTTAGGGCAGTTACTAACTCAGATTTCCCCTGGGAAGATTCCTGATTTTATTTTCATTTTTAAAACTGCAGCAGAAATATTTTGATATTTTGCAATTATGTGAACCAGTGTGATGAATTATTTCCACCTAGCTCAGTTGTAGAGTGTTTGGAGAAAGCCTCCCTCAAAAAACAAGGATTTTCCCCCCCCCAGCAGACTTCCAAGATGAAGTACCAATCACCATGACCACCTATCCTTTAATGACTCTTCAAAAGGCAGCCTCTCTTTCTGTAACCGATACAATTAACAGTATGAATGTTCACTGCTGACTAGTCCTGCCAGCACATATAGATTCAGCTGTCCCAGATAATAAGAATATAGCACAGTGAGCTATGCTGTTTGCCACATTTAACTCAAGAGGCTATATTGTGCCTCCCTCATTAGTTTGATCATGTAGTGCCAGTATTGGCATGCTATCAGTGCGCTGCTGACTTATTCTTGTTCGAGGCTCCCATCCATCTGTTGATTAGGCTTCAGCCATGCTATTGATGATATTTTTCCCGTTTTCCTCTACTTTTAATCTCTCCTCGGGGCTGAGAAAGTCTTAGTTACTTGCCTCACACTACTTACTTCAGATTCAAGCTTTCCTCCTCCTCCTGGATTTAGGAACTGTATCACATATCACTAAAAACTTTCAAAGGTTATCCAATGAGTTAGTGGATTTAGTAAATTGTTTAAAAACCTTCAAACTAATTTCTTCTGACTCAACTTGTTAACAAGACGCTGATGCCATGTCGGTCACAGACGAAAAGAGTGACAGCACTTTCACGTTGCGCTTTCCATCATGTTGATGGACGCACCCCTGACTCAGTAACAAAGGGACAGACTTGCAACTGAATCAGATATTTAATGAAATGCCCACTCAGCTTGTTAATGCTCTGAGTTTGACGTGCTTCGTGTTGTCAGATTATTTCACAGATTGTGCACAGTTGAGTAAAAAGGGGGAAGAATTGCCATGTTGACCAGTCACAGCTGCCATTTGCTCTTTCTCTCTTTATTTTTCACCATGACGATCGTGTTTGTCTTTCAGATTGTGCCCGGTGACCCTCTAGATAAGAGCATTGTGATCAGGCCCCTCGAGCCTCAGCCTGCCCCCCATCTAGCCAGAGAGTTCATGATCAAGACCCGAAGACGCAAAGTGAGCCTTTTGACCACTTGTTCATCGATACTTCTATAAAATGTGCTTGTAAATTGTCTTATTTTCTTTATGATATCTAAAAAATTTTTTTTTGGGTTCTCCGAAGGGCCTGAGCGAGGATGTGAGCATCAGCAAGTTCTTCGACGACCCTATGTTGTTGGAGCTGGCCAAACAAGACGTGGTGCTCAACTATCCCATGTGAGATCGCAGCATTCACTGCAAACTCCAGCAACACCACCAAGACCTCTGCTGCTCAATGAACAGCAAATCCTGCTTGTTTTAGAAGTTATGGGGTATAATGTTGCTACACCTTACCCATTGCAGAGCAGCTGTAGTTGTCAAACATCGCAGAAGTTTGTTGCTTCATCAATCTCTTGTATTTTTATTTTTTATATGTACAAACTGTCATTGTTTTTGTAGAGGAAAAAGAGACATTTGGTGTTCGATCTGGCGTATGTCTGAATAAAAGTTTGTAAGTCAGAGGTTGAGATGTCTGGTTCTTTCTAGTGCTGCAATCTTTTAACTTAATTTTACATTTCAAAGGCGACGTATGGGTGTATTGGATTTGAAACACCTGGATGGGAATCTTCAGTGTTTGTGTCTGTGGGTGAAAATGTTGCTTAGTTGGACTTTTTGCTGATGGCTTGAGTGAGCGGTGCGTGTCTGTCTGGAACTCAGTGTGGGCAGTGACTGATAGGTTGTGGGATGATTTGAGGCAGCCAGGAAGGAAGCAAAGGTTAGGGTCACATGACCAAATAAAAGGGGGAACAAAGGAATGATGGAGCATATCAAAGGAGACAGATGTCATTGGATTAAATGTTTGGTCTTCCTTCATGTTGAGTGTGTGCTGTAAACTTAAAAGGCCTGGAAAGGTATGGGAATTGTTTTCAGAGTTCCAAAAGTTTGGTGGTGCAGTATCCCAAATAACTCCTTCTGAAAAATCCAATAAAAGCATGAAGAACTGCCTGCAACTCAGCATTTAGGAGACCGTCTTTTTGAGCAGTTTAAAGTTACACAATGAGTGATCCTCCAGCCAAATCAGCAGCAGAGAAGTGGATAATGCTGCAGGAGCAGTTTGAGAGGCACCATCTGCTGTGAAACTTGATTTCAAACTGACCACAGCCACTGCTCTTGGTGAAAGATGAAACTTTCAAGCCTGTAGGGTGTAAGCATTTGAACATAAAACCTATATACTGAGTACATTATCACTCTAAAGAGCAGCTTTTAACTTCACTTCAGGACACATTGGTTTGCGTATCTTGTCACACCTTCGGAGCACAGCAGTGTCTGAACAGCTCGGTCCTTCATCACTCACCACTGACAATCCCTCAAACAGTCCCGGAGGTGATGGAGATTGGGAAGGTTAGCCCTGGAATAGGAAGAGTTGAAAATGGCAAGCTACTTTTGACATTTGGACTGAATGTCAAACCTATTCAGGGTGACAAGTGATTTTTGTGTATTTATTTATTTTTGGCAAATGTGGGTAGATAGCAGGGGTAAGGGTAGGGGTGGTGGTTTCTCTGCCCTTTACAAATGCTTCAAGGAAGGAGAATTGAAAGGAATTGGATATTTGTGAACAAGAACTCACTAATATGAGCAGCGAAGCTTCCTTTCTCATTGATGTATTTAGATGCAGGTTCTGTCAGAGGTTTACATCCAGTTACCTCTGTTCTAAAAGAATATGATCAACTCTGTGCATTTGTTAAGTAAGCGTGCACTCAGACGCGGTCCCATCACTCCTCCCTTATGTGCTGGCGTGAGATCGTGCCTGGCCCCGGGCGCAGAGACGGATGGCAGCAGTTCTTGCCGGTCTGAACACAAGGCCCCGGAGCAGTCATTACAATCTGTGGTCCCTGTGCTAAATATAGACAGGAGCAAGGTTCTGCCGTGGTATAGGGCCAACTAGGGGCACTCTCCTCCTCCTCAGTCAGGCCTTTTCCTTTGCATCTTCATCTGATTTCAACATCTCATCAGTCACCCTTTCCCACAGTTTGTCCGTCCTCTGCTCTTACTTTTTTATTCGTGCTGTCCTTTCTCACTGCAACTACACACCTCTCAGGCTCTGCCATGTGTCTATGACTCAATCACACTTGTCTCTTCCTGCTAACATCATGAGCGAATCTCTCCCTCTGGATTATCCGGCACAACGTGGACAGCTATAGGCACTGAGAGTCCAGGCAGACAGTTTCATAATAAGAATCTGTTTATAGCGAAGATGTAGCCACAATTATCTACTCGCTGAAGGAAGATGATGAAGGTTGAGTCAGCCTCCAAACAATGTCATGACTACAGCAACTACAAAGAAGCCAAAAAAGAAAAAAAACTATACAAAGTGAAGCAAAACAAACAACGAGTACTTTCAGACTGGATGTCTTGCTGCTTTGTTGAGGCCTTTCATACGTCTGCACCAGGGGCCTGCTTTCTCATAAGCAAAAAAGGCCGTCGATCTGAACGATGTTTCCAAACCTTCCCAGAATATATCCTATTGCTTCTCCTTTCATATCTACCTTCCAGCAGATCCATGAAAATCTGAGGTAGGGGATTTGATCTGGCACACAAAGAAACACATGACTGTGTGACTCCTGCACCCGCGGGCACCCAAAGAACCAACAGTACTGATTCATTTCCTATCAGGGGATCCAGAGGTTAGTTCATGCCAGAGTTTAGCTCACATACTCATTGAGGCTGCACATGCATGGGTGCCTGCAGAATCAGAGAGGGTGGATGGACTCGTGAGCCACCCCGCCTTTAGAACAATGAAGCTGCAACCTCAAAGCTGCTAGCTGTCTCAATTTGCCAAATGAACCATATGTGTTCCCATGCTTGAGGCCTTCTAAACAAGCAGATTAAGACCAGACGTGGGCCCTCACTCAGTGGTGCGATTGAGATGGTAATGAATGGTAGAACACCTTGAAGTGATCCAAATCATTTCACGAATTACTCATCTGTAAGCCCCTTTTCACTGTAAGGAATCGAAGAACCCTGATCCCTTCAGTCACTTCCTTGGATATCGTTTTTGTTTTTTGCCCTTCTCCCCCGTCCCTCTCCTCAGCTGTTTTTCTTTCCCTCTTTCTTTCTCCCCTTCTTTCCCCCAGTCAAGTCTGTCCCGTATTCAGCAAGTGAAAATAAAATAAACAATAAAAGGTGAATCAAATGGACCATTACGGCAAGGCTGGGATGGTCAATTTGGTAAAGTAAATCCGTTGGGCATCTTTCTTCGGCTTTAGACAATAATTCTGATGGCAAAAGAGCCAAACGGGACAGGCAAAAAAAAAAAAAAAAAAGGATATCATTTGCAGCCCAATAATTATTCATTGTTTTTTGTCAATGGTTAAATTAATTAACCTATTTTTTTTTCCCATATAAAAAGCCAAATACGTCAAAATGACACTTTATTTGTTCTTTATGGATTTGGACCACAAACGAAACTACACCAGACTAGACCAAGACTAATCTTGCTAAATAAAGACAGTTTTAACTTTGCATTTCTTTCTTTATTTTTTAGGGGTTTTTTTTGTATTTCTCCAGTTTGCTTTTATGGGAAGAGAAGTGTCCCCCATTTGCTCTGAATTAAATTTCCTCTTGACTGCTGTAAATATTTTTATAATGTAAACAAAACATTCTTTTAGCAAAACATTACAAACATTCTGAGCATGTTTTGAAATTTTTTGATTTTATTTTTAGATTTATTTCATAAAATGTCTTCTTTCAGACTAGCTGAAAGAAAATTCACATCTACACTCACCGGCCTCTTTATTAGTAACGCCTTGCTACTACTTGCTCTGTTGGACCCTCCTTTGCCTTCAGAACCGCCGTTATTCTTTGTGGTATAGATTCACCGAGGTGCTGGAAACATCTAGAGATTCTGGTTCATTTTGACATCATAGCATCACAGTTCTGCTTTAGGTTTGTTGATTGCACATCCATGATGGGAATCCTCCTTCCTGTCACATCCCTAAAGTAGCTTATTTGGATTGATATCTGGTGACTGTGGAGGCCATTTGAGTACAGTGATCTAATTTTCATGTTCAAGAAACCAGACTAAGATGATTTCAGCTTTGTGACATGACCACCATAAAGGAGTGGTCATGTCGGATCCATGTTTTCATGCTGTTTAGTATAAATTCTGATCCTATTTAAATGTTGGAGCAGAAACTCAAACTTAGACCAGGCCACATTTTGAAGTTTTCTGTTGTCCAGGTCTTGTGAGCTTGGCTGCTGTAGCCCACTGGCTTCAAGGTTCAGTGTGTTGTACATTCAGAGATGCTCTGCATTCTCTGTAAATCCTCGAGATGGCTGTTTGGGAAAATCCCAGCAGATCAGCAGTTTCTGAAATACTCAGACCAGCCAGACTGACACCAACAGCCATGCCATGTTCAAAATAACATATGAAATTGTCTCCTCATTCCAATGCTCGGTTAGAACTTAAGCAGGCCTTGTTGACCATGCCTGATTGCTTCCATGTGATTGGCTGATAGATTAGATTTGCATTGATGAGTAGAAAACATGTTATTTTTATTGCACTATGACAGGCTTGCAAAACAGAAAGAAGTATAATTACTATAAGTCATTAATGGAGCAAAATTAACTGTGAGGACTATTTGTTGTTTGTGAAAAATGGATAGAATTTTCCCCAAAGCCCATATTTTCCCAAATCACGGTCAAAATACATATATTTTTTTTTACCCTTCTATTAAATTTAATAGGTAATAAAAAGATATTTCCAAAACCGAATCTGTAAATCTTCCACCACAATGTGCCAACAAAAATGAAACGATGCCTTTGAAACTGGGTTTATCTAATATTGCCCATATAAGTGTTCCAGAGTGACACACATTTTATTTATAATGCCTCATTGCCATACTAAGGAAATACACTTGCAGTACAATAGCACATTCCACCCCCCCCCCCCCCGTCCCCGCCCCCAATATATCTGAGACCCCACCAGCGTCTTCCGTTAATTGTGGATAAGCAGATTAAGAACATAAACTCATAGCAATACTAATTTGAATAAATAAATAAGTATTACCTCTAACATTCCCAGTGCTTTTTTATAAAAATATATTAAATGTTGTATTCAAATGATACCATAGCAGATAATTATCCTATTGATTATTCCATTATAAAACAGCAGAAATACGCCGAGCCTCTAACTGTGATATCTGAACGGCTGCACCACAAACAAAGACTACAAGTACAAACTGCCCTTTCCTTAGGCAGATGTTTATGGACCCGAGATGTGTGACCTGTCGGGTACGCGCACTACCAAAGACACGTACGCGCAACATCGCTGCTCCCCTCCTGCAAAGATGGGTCTCCAAGCTTACAGTCAGAGACTCCAGCTGTCACTCATCGATATCCGCGTTCAGCTAATGTCAGACTGCATGTGGAAAACGGCGAAGGCTCCGTTCCCGATAAATACGAGACAAGGACACCGCTGGATGGAGGTGGACCTCCAGTGATCAACAGATCAGCAACTCCGCTGTTCACTCCCCCTGTGAGGACAAGACGAGGGACCCGAAAGACAACGCTGGAGCCAAATGGCACATGTGAGCCGCTGACGTATTTATTAGCAAATTCTCGAGCCGGTCATAGTGATATGGACAAACTAGCGCTGAAGATTTGGTTTTAAAAAGCCGATACAGCTGTTATCAGAGCTGGTGTGGGTTCGGTTCTTATCAAGATGACCAGACTATTGTTTAGCATCGCTGTAATGGAATGGGCCCGCAGGAATTTTGGCACCGGTTTTACGCAACAGACCACATAGTTGAATCGACGTAGCTCGACCGAAGACAGAATAGCGTGGCTGGCATGGACAAAGACTGCTTACACATCTCGTAGTGATGCTCTGAGACTAAATTGAAACCCAATAGTGAAACATCCTGCTGGTTCCTCCCGAGAAGTGGAGCTGATAATCAACGGCGGGATTCAAGTTTGGACCTCACCAAGTCCAAAACGACCTTTCCCTCCCAAAAAACGGATCATCTTATATCTTAAAGCATCCTCACAGACTCGCATAGCGGTAAGAATACGCCTGTTAATTGCTGTAATAGTGTTACAGTGTCCCTCCTTTGTTCCTAAAGGGGCTAATTTAACCCAGCGGGCACCCTGCTACGGTTGCTTGGGGGGTCATAGACGCACCATTTGGCACCATAACGCACAGAAGACGGTTTCAGCTTTGCGTTTCATTCCTGTTGGACCGAATCTCCTCTGTTGTTTGGCATGTGTAACAGAGTGGTCGAGGCCAAGCTGTGAGCAACAAGAAATCAACTTCTTTGTACAAGTGTGCTTTGGGGAAGGAGCTGCAAACGACACGTCTAATTAATATAAACTATCAATTCAGAGACACATATCCGCACAACAGAAAACAAATATAGGTTAAAAATCCACGCTGTGTATGCTTTGAGAAACAAAACCAAACCCATTTATTCTCAAATCATATCAGCATGTAGATGATGTAGAGGGCGGTGCAGGGATTCTCCTCAGGGTTTCGTTAAATCCCGCAGGAGCTTTTGAGATTAGTTGAATCGCATGCAGATTCTATAATGGCATTATTGGTAAAATCTTTGTTTTGTATAATTAATGAATTGATTTCACAAGTATTGGACGTATATGTATAGCTTTTAGGAGGTTTGCATTGATTTAAATTTATGAATAGAATTTTGGCAACATTTGAATTATTTAAATTAGACCAAAAATGTTATCTGCATCAGTAAAGCTCATTATAATTCAGGTTTATTTCTTATGAAATGTGCTTAAACTAAAAGAATATAACAATAAGGTTGTTCATACCATTCCAGATGTAAATAACTGTGTATTTAAAAAATATATATTTTAATATAAAAAAATCAATTCAAATCAGAATATAAAGACAGAAAATTAAAAAATAAATAAATAACTAAAAGCACTCCCCAGGTTTTTGTGAGTGTCTTTATCCGTGGTGCTCCATACCTACATATATTCGCTGATTCAGGGATTATTTCATAAATCCAGAAGTCAATATATCAAAAGTAACATTCCCACCACTTAAAGCTGAGAAGCAGCCAGCACCCAGCATTATTCACCATGATGAGAAACCCTTTCATTGTGCTGGACGTCTTTGAATTATGCCACATTGGCTTCTCTGTCGAGCATTTGTCAATGCCATACGAGCAGTGTCTCACATATGAGCCTCCATAATGAGTTTCTCCCCCTGTGCTTCAGAAAATCCTCGCTATATGTGCAGCTATTGTGATGGATTTGGGATATTGCCAGTGAAAGAGCTTAGGGCTAGTGAGTGATGCTTACTTTGCACATAACATATGGATGCTATGTATTTATTTTGAATTTATTCCTTGGTAGGATTCTAAGAGCAACATATCAACCTCCATTTGCCCTCCATTCTTTGTTCTATATTTCCATCAAGTAAATGCAGTTTTGGCATTTCACAGCCTTGCATACTATAGATTTAATCAACATTTTCTGCATGTGAAACTACTCTGCGAGGCAGTCCATCTGTGCTGTTGGATTCTCCTCCCACCTTTTTACCCTTGTACCCCACTGGAGACCATTATTTAACTCTCACTGTGCATTGGGGGTGGAACCTACGCCAGTATGGGAGGAAGGGAAGGGAAGTCCACCCCTGTGTACTCCAGCACTGCGAGAAAGATGAGGAGCACATTCTCTTTGGCAGCAAGAAAATGCCCCATCAGTTAGTATCATGATGAATGTGTTACTGTCCTCTTTTTATATTCCATACAATGCTTTTTTGCATTATTTCACCCCTGGGGACACTAAAGAAACTCATGACCTGGCAGATATAAGTGATAAATTGTGCATGGATGTTTACTAAATGACCAGAAGATGTCCCAGAAAAGTTGGAGATATGTTACATTAGGTGTCTGGTAAGTTGATTTATCCAATCGATCAAAGCAAAAAAAGAGAAAAGAGAAAAAAGCAAAAAAAAAAAAAAAAAAAAGCAAAAAAATGAAGTAAGAAAGAAGAAAAGTGCTGAGCCTTTACAGTAATCCCCCCAAAAATGTAACTTTAAGTCAAGTCCAGAAGAGACAAACAAAAGAAAAGAAAAAGACCAAGCAGGCTATCCGCTCTGCTGAAAAAGCATGTGATGATTTCCAAATCACAAGATCAAAGCTTGAAATTTAGAGTGTACACTGCAGAATGTCATGTGCCTGAAATGAAAGAAATGCACTAGTTATTGAGGACGTGTTAAGCTTAAGCTTTGATTATATATGCATTAAAATATATATATTTGAATGTATCTGTACAAATATGTACATATGTAAGCAGCATTTTACCTTTGGAGCTGGTGGACGTGGGGCTATATTCCTAAATACTTTAAAGCTGCACATTTTAAAAGCTCCATCTGTAAAAAATGAAAAAGTTAATACATGTTATTAGTCGGGTTGTTTCAGTTGAATGAGTCTATTCCTGTTGCTTGGCTCAGGACCAAGCCACAGGATACACTGTATTGAATGTTCATGTATAGATCTCATTATGGCTTACTATGAATGGTCAGTACTGCAGTATAATGTAGAATGCATTAGCATTGTCTTCTTTCAATTTACAGTTAAAATTTAGTATGACGCTCCTTAATTAAAATGAAGATGCATTCAAGTTTCTTGAGCCTTTGTACGACTTTTGAAGAAAACAATATTTTGCATAGTTTGAGGATCAAAGTATAAGCACAGCTCAATGGCGGAGAAGTCAATAATAATTTTTTTCGGATTCAAAATAAAATCTTTGATGCCAATATTACTACACAAGAGTGGAAATGTAAGAAAGGTTTATAGATGTCAGTTGGATGTTTGAATCATAAAGAAGTGAAATATGTTTGCTTCCGAAAGTCTACATACATACATCTTGTGTTCAGTGCCCTCAATTAATTGTAATTGTATGATTCATTATCTGTTTTGTAAAATTTCACAATGTATTTTTATTCTATGAAACAGGTTAAAAATTAGCAAAACATGTTTTCTTGTATTACCGGTAAGTTATTTTGCATTAGTTTGATGCTCCTGCCCATTTTAGGTTTGACACCACAGTATTACATACTACAGTATTACATGTCTGTGAAGGTTCTCAGTCATCCAGGTCATCGTAGTCAAAGGAGCTTGCAAAGAAAAGCGTCTGGACTTCTTTAAGTTACTTGAAGACGTTTCACCTCTCATCCGAGAAGCTTCTTCAGTTCTAAGGTCAAATGGTGGAGTCCCAGATATAAGCCTAGTGGGAGTATCCCCCCACAGAGGGACAAAAGGACCCCCTGATGATCCTCTAATCGCCTGAGCCAAGGTGTGAAACTGGGTGTGGGTCCCAATCAGCCAGAGTTTCGGGTGAGTTCATTGTGAAACCTGGCCCCACCTTATCATGCGAATTCCTGAGATCAGATGGCCCAGGATGTGAGTGGGCATTAAGGCGTCTGGGAAGGGATCTCAAAACTGGATTATAGATGGCAGACAGTTGGTGTCGTAAACCACCGCCTCTGTTCAAAGATGGTCGCTCACAGTGGACATAGATGGCTTCTTTCACTCCTCTTTCAAACCATCTGGAGGAGTGAAAGAAGCCATCTATGTCCACTGTGAGCGACCATCTTTGAACAGAGGCGGTGGTTTACGACACCAACTCTCTGCCATCTATAATCCAGTTTTGAGATCCCTTCCCAGACGCCTTAACGCCCACTCACATCCTGGGCCATCTGATCTCAGGAATTCGCATGATAAGGTGGGGCCAGGTTTCACAATGAACTCACCCGAAACTCTGGCTGATTGGGACCCACACCCAGTTTCACACCTTGGCTCAGGCGATTAGAGGATCATCAGGGGGTCCTTTTGTCCCTCTGTGGGGGGATACTCCCACTAGGCTTATATCTGGGACTCTCCACCATTTGACCTTAGAACTGAAGAAGCTTCTTGGATGAGAGGTGAAACGTCTTCAAGCAACTTAAAGAAGTCCAGACGCTTTTCTTTGCAAGCTCCTTTGACTACAGTATTACAGTGTATTTTGTTAGGCACCCAAGATAACAGCAACAATGAAGCCCTGCAACTCTTCAAATGTAAATAATAGCAGTAAAGAATCATTCATACAAAGTAGTTTTAAAACCATGAAATTCCTCTTTTAGTTTCCACCACTGAAAACTGCCTTAATCTCTAAAATATATTATGTGTATCAAATTATCTACCTTTGTGCTGTTATTCGAACGTTATTTTACGATAATCACTTGCAACTAAATCAGCCGTCTGCAATTACCATAATTGTCAGCTGAAATATCTGCGGGATGTGTTTAAGTCAATTACATGCTTTATGGCAGCTATCTTGAATAAATGAAGTAATTCACTTCCTGCTTTTCCCAGTTCTTTCCTTCAGAATGTGTGATGTGGAGCCAGTACAGTAAGAGCTAAATTTTATGCTTTCAGCCACTACTTCAAAAAAACCTATCCCTACTTGCATATTAGAAGCAGGTGTTGTGCAGCACAAAACCGTCAGTCGTCAAAACATGCAATGTTACTGGAACCTCAAAGAAAAATGTTTGAGTGACGAGGGAGTGCAGTGTTGTAGATAAAGTGGGAAAAATGTAGAGATGTTGGGAGATTCTTCGCCACTGCAGCGTCTCCTAACTGGCTTTGCCCAACATGAAACATCAAGGTATTATGTCTATATCTTGTTTAGCAGACGTGAGCACACAGGCAGGCTTAATCCTCAGAGTGCAGCACACTGAGGGAAAAGTGTCTTTATGCCTGCCAACTAGTCTGGATTCCCTCTGCTTGACACTGTGTACTCTGCTCTGCAATTTCTGGTTGCCAGTTCCTGTAAATGACTTTAAAGTAAGAGCAGAAGGAAGGTGGCTTGCTCTCTTTGTAATTACCGAGCGTTTAGAATTTTAAGAAGTCACCAAATGCAAATGATAGTTAGAGCAGAATGTGCGTTGTGCTGCATTACTTCCATGTTTGCTCTATAAATGCACATTTGTACTTTGTTTATAACTTGGCTGTCTTTGGTAGTACAGTTGGGATCTAATTTACGGATTTGCATGATGTGGTGGAAATGTTTCTGCAATGAGCAAATGATTCTGGGAGAATAGTTTCATTTAGAAGATTTAGTGAAAATATTGAAATTTGTTTCACAACACTGATATAAAAATAACTGGTAACTAACTGCGTCTGGTCTCTTAAGATAACTTTGAAGATTTTAATATGTTTTGCAAATACTTTTCGTTAAGCTAAACTAAACAGATTTTGACCTTCACGTGGTTCCCAAATTAAGTAAATTCAGTGGTGAGATTATTGTAGTTTGATGTGTGCATGTGAGTGCAGTTGAGCATGCTCTGTGTCCTGCGTGCCTGATATTTAAGGGGAGACCTTAAATATTGGGCATCAAAGAGTAGGGGAGGATTGTGCATGCTCTCTGTGACTCAGGATGACTCCTCTGGAAAACGAGCCCTGGAGTCGGCCCTGACCCCTCGCAGTTGTGTCGGTGCACGTGTCGCCGTGATGCCACAGCAGATCTCCAAATCTTTAGCTAAAAACAGGCGATGGGGAGTGTCTGATTTTGTCTAACAAAGGGAATCCTGAACACCAGGATTTTTGTGTCATCCTAGTTGTATTGCTGCAGCATGTCGTAGTCGTGCAATACACGTGTCCAGATCGCAAAGTCCCTGCAATGCAGTAGTGCTGTGTACTTTGATTTAAAACTGCAGTGTTGCGTTTAACAGATATAATTCTATGACACACTCTTTCCCTGTAGAGTTTGATTAATATGTTGATTAGTAAACAGGAAATTAAGTAGCAACAATTTTCATAAGTGGGCATTAATTCTAACTGTAGAATAACAAACTTAATTTATAATGCAATTTCCCAATAAAGCTGCAAAGTGCTTCACAGAAAGAAAGTAAACACTTACAAAAACAACAAATAGGAGCAAAAATAATATTAAAATATATATGCCATAAATCAAAGCCCTCTTAATAAAAGAATTTTTAAAGTAGAATCTTTCAGGGAAATAAAGTTGCCATTCTGCTCTTAATTGGCAGATTGAAAACCAGCAGAATACTTTTAAAGATCAAGATAAATGCCCAGGTGGATAAGAGGTTAGTAGGTCTATGATATATTCGGGAGCAAGGCCATTCAATATTTAATGATTCTTTTCAAATTCATGCTTTAAAATAATGAGTAGGATTTTATGAAGCAAAAAGCCAGTTCCGGGATCTCCATTGTGAGGACTTTTGACATTTTTCCCATTAACCCTCTCAAGGCAGGCGTTGCAGATTTGCAACAGTTAAAAACTAACAACCTGATTACCCCACATACCTATTTTATGATATTTTTTTACTCAGAAGTACCACTGCAGGACTTGGTTGTGCATTAGCAACAAAAAGTTTAATTTGAGCCTGAGAGGGTTAAAATATAACTTCCATTTTTTGAGTGGAATAACTAATGGAATAACTAATAATTAGTCACAGCACTAACTAGGTATGTCAGCAGTTTTAGCTTGTTGGATTTTATAGTTTTTGAAAATGAATTTTTCTGCCATTCAATGTGATGTAAATGCTAAGAAGGAAGTAAATTTATTCAGCTTTAATTGAAATAAATGGCACAGTTACATCCTTAATTACTAGCACCCATTCCGGTATGACATGTTCAAAACAGACCACAGGTAAAATCATTTATACTGATGTGAAACAGAGAAAACTAGTAAATGCCTCCTTGCAGAAGGCACAATAGGGGACATTTATTGTAAGAGAAGAAGATATACCCATATGGAAAAGAAATAGTAAAAACATATATGATTTACTCATGAAAGTGGCCACTTTCATGAGTAAATCATTTATAATTATAGTAAGGCTTACTTGATTTACTCATGAAAGTGGCCACTTTCTCATTACTTTCATATATTTTTTTAGTAAGTATACAAAACATACAAGTTTCATACAAGACAGATAAAAACTTTATAAGATTTATATCTTTTCCATATGGGATAGACAGACAGAGAGAACCCCCCGTGAGTGTGGATGAAATTGGATGTCACTTTCACCTACCCAGCACTCATGAAGACATACGGGCAGTCCAGCAAATGAAAACAGTCGTGAGGGACCTTCCCACTGGGAATGTCACTATGACATACTGGGATCAGCTCAGACATACATACCATGAGCCTGGAAACATACATGCAGATGTACCGAGACCTGCATGTACAGAGATGTTTGCGCTTCAGTCAGTGTTGCACATGCATATTCAAACTGATATGTCCTGCTCACGAATCTGTGTATGCTGACACATTTACATATGAGCATAGCTGTCATAGCCCAGGCTGTGATTCGGGGTGACAGGTCTTATGCCACTTCCCTCGGGTCATCGGAGGGGCGGAGTCACAACGTGACAGGGATGGGGGCAGAGAGATGTCTTTCATTCACTGTCACTCACCAATGACACAACCTTTCCTGTGGTTTACTCACATTCCCGGGTTCAGCAGTGATGAGGTAACGTTTGAGCTTCTGCACTGTGTGCTCATGTGACTCATACCTGTTGTTTTGGTTTTGTCTGCGGTTGCTCATCTTAATCTCCTCTTGTTGGTAAACTTGTATTAATGTAAAGTGTCAGTCTGACAATTATGCACCAGTCATCAGAAGTTCTTTAGTATCTCAAATTATATATATGTGAAGGCATCTTTAATATATCTGACCAAACTCTCTTGGGTTTCTTTGCTTCCGATTATTAGAAATCTAACAATTACTGTGCCTGTGTATACTCTTAGTTGATTCATTTTATTTTTCTTTCAAAATTTTGGAAAATACCCATTATAATATTTTAAAGGCTGATGGAATGTACCCAAAACAAAGAATTTAAATTAATCACCATATGTTTAAATATACTTGAAAAAAATATTAAAAAGCTCGACATTCTTCTTCTTCTTTGAAAAAAGACTGAAATAAGTTTTTTTGCAATTACCATAGAAAAATTTTTATATTGAGTGTGTTTTAAACATGTTTTAGTTTGATAGAATGCAGGTTAATTTTAAGGAACATTTCTTTATGAGAATGAAAAGCTTGTAATGTTTTATCTTAAATTTTGTTTCAAAAATCGCCATGGTTCCCCCTAAGAGTAGTCAGTAAAGAGTACAGGAAGTATTGTGGCCTGGGAGACCTCTGACATCCCTCACATTACTCCCCTGTCTGTTCTTTTTAACCTTTTTACTCCCCATTTGAAATATCATTGTCTTGGGTGTAATATTTTTAAGGACAGATGTCATCCATGATAAGAAGAAATGAACATTAAATTCAAATAAACTTAAAATAATGTTATTTTGAAAAATGTATTAAATACACTTCAATCCATTAATTAAAGTAAGTGGGATCGATATTGAACGAGTAAATGAAAACACATTTCTGTGGGTAATGGCAGATGAGAGACTTAGTTGAAAAGCACACATTAAATATGTCAATTTTGAAGATTAAAGAAGCACTGTAATAATAAAAGGACATTGCATCTACTTTTTCTTCTTCTTCTTAAAAACGCACAGTTTGGATTTTTTACTATGAGGGTTGTTGGGATTATACAAATTGACTATTTTTACAGCTTGAGACATTTAAATATGCAGATCTCGTGAAATTCTGAACAACATAAATTTTGTTCAGAGGAAAAAATAATGAACTACAGGGAAACATTCAAGGCATGCTTTCTACAAGAATAAGCATCTCTTATGTAAATGTATAAGGATAGGATTCAAATGAATGTAGATAATAACGGGTAATGTAAAGGCTAAATTTAAGGACTGTTGATGTGACTTTTCTTCAGTAAAATTCTTTGCATGGCGTTTATACTGTTTCCTCTGCATGAAGCAATCTCATTTTTTTCCAAGACCAACATGAAAAACAGTCATTGATATGATAAACTGTCATTGCACTCAGATGAACCCTAAATACTACCTCAGTGAATGAGTTTTTGCTATATCTAAAAATAGCCATGTACTATTTCAGTGTATAACTCATCTTCTTCATGTGCTTTGTTAAACTAAAATCTAAAAATCACACAAATGCATTTAATGTCCTTTATATTATAAATAATACAAAATTATTTTGTGTACAATAGACAGTTTCCCATTCAATGAAAAAATACAAAATACCACAATGATTAAAATCATGTTTTTTTAAATTAAATTTGGCAGAGCTGCATTTGAGGTTTCACAGAATGGGTTCAATGATGTCATCGTTATCAACTCTAATACATCAGCTCTAATCTACAGATTTGAATAAGTTCAAATTTATTCTAGTTTTCAGATGTCACTCTGACCTGGTGATGGAATTGTGGCCTCACAATGTTACAGCTGGATCTGACTAAATCTGGATGTGTTTCAGGTCAAAAGAAAAAAAAAACAACAAGCCCTGGACAGTCACACAGGCCCAGAGACCGGTTGACAAAAACGGTGTATTTCAAACAGTTGCGATTGGTTGCTTGCAGTAACTGTAAAAAGTGATTGCTAAAGCTCCGTTCACACAGGTAAGCGATTCCCTGGTCACTAGGAAAAAGTGCTTATTCCACGAACAGTCGGCAAGTGGCTGCTGTACTGTTTATTGCTGGCAGTCACCAGTATGAAATTCATATAAAGAGAAATATATCTCGCTGCATCCAAAATGTGCTTATGATTACTTTGGTTGCCAGCATACTCCCGCAAACTCCCATAGTTTTGTAGAAGGTTCTGACTTATGTGTAAACAGTCGCAAACTGCTCGACATGTGTTTGTGAAACTTAAAGAAGTGCAATGGAAAAAAGAAACTGAGAATGTTGACCTTCAAAATAAAAGTTGTGTCTTACCTCTGAAAGCAACATAATTCAAAAGAGACAGCTTTTCCTTTAAAGGCAAACATTCTCTGTCTCCAGTTTACATTTAACGGTGAATTTACATTGAAATTGTTTCACTACAGCTGAAAAATAGGTGAGGCACCCTTTGTTATTTTGGATAATTTGGGAAATTCTAAAAAAACCCTCATTTTTGACCCAAAAGGTCACTGGTATCAGATTTTGGAGGGCCATAATAATCAAAATCAAAGTTTTCAGAGCAAACGCACATACGGTTACACTAGAAGCCTGTTTTTCAGCCATGTGATCACATAATGCTGTTAAACATTATCAGCACAGGTGCAGTGAAGGAGGGCACACATATTTTTAATGAAACACACAGAGTTACCTTTATTATCTGAGCAAACACATGCAAGTCATCAGCAGAATGCCACTACAACTGTGGAGAGCATGTTAGGGGATCTGTGCCACAGAGCTGCACATGGCAGAAGGCATGCGCTGATGTGACCGTAAGCGCTCACGCCTGATTGGCTCAGCTGGGGCAGCCACGGCTGGGTGATGTCCCCCTCGCTCTCTGTCACAGGCGGAGCTAAACAGAGCAGCCAGGTTCACAGACCGCGGCCGAAACCCTGTCACTGCCTTGCCTGGCAGACTCTGCCACACTCTGAGAGGCACACACACACACACACACACACACACACACACACACACACACACACACACACACACACACACACACACACACACAGAAACAGGCTAAAATGAGATGAAAGCTAGATGCAGGGCAGACTGCATGAAGTGCGATATGTAAGACGTTTTTTTTTTATTTTTTTGTTGCCTGCATGCGTAGTCTTAATGATTTATCCACAATAACCCTGTGAACATATTACTTCAATTTCATCCCACGCCTTCTTTTCACAATACCCCTGAAGGTCACCACCTCCATTACTGGGTCACAAAGCTCATAATCATTAGCTGCTGATAGACTCACTGAGGTGTCACCAATCATCATTCATGAAATGCCTTTATTGATGCATTCTTACATTATAAAAACCTCCAGCTCAGTCTTTTTCTTTAACGTGTTTGAAACATAAACCAGAATAGTGTCCCTTTGATTTACTTTTAAAGGAATTTTGTTCAATTGAACAACTGCAGGGGGTTACACTAATAAAAAGATAGAAAGAGACAAGCTAACACTGGGTTATTTTTAGCCGCTGTTCCATATACAACATGTTCCTCCTGACACAAAGATGCTCTGGGGTCATGTTCAGTGTTTATACAGCCTCCAATGGAGATGTCATACCTAAGACTAACTGGATTATTGGTTAAAACTCAGACAGAGGAAAGTAGGTTTTGAAAATATGCTGCAACCTGACTCCTGGCTTCCTCTAATACCTGTGAATATATATATTCATAATGACTGGTGTTTTCTGCTAATCTTTTACAGACCATGTGGATCAGGTAAGTAATGATAGAAACTTTCTGTCCTGTCTTCTGTCCCATTTCGTTAACCAGTTAAATCATGAGAAACTCTGCTAGATTTTTGCAGTATGTTTTATTGCTAGACTGTGATAGCACCACAGAACTTCTACTTACATTCAGGTACTTTACAGTTGTGTGAGGAAAGCCCCACACACAACCTCTCAGCTTCTTCTTGTCTGCATCATTTTTGGGCACCAAAACACCGAGTCTTTTTTTCCTCCACTTTCTTGTTACATCACCCACACGTGACGTGTCTTCCAGGACATTCCTGTCCCGTCCTTTCCTCTCTGTGTCTTCTCCTGGAGTCATGTTTAAACAAAGTAACATTCATACATGAGTGGGTTTCTATGACTACGAGGCCCCAGGAATTTTTGAGCCGTAGACCACCATGGTGCGATGGGTATAGGAAAAAGCCCAAAGGCGAGCACAGATGCTCTCGTGCTACTAGTGTTGCCTTGATAATAGCCTTATGGGCTAAAATTTGAGACTCCACATCTAAAATGAAAGAAGAAAAAAAAGGAAAAAGCTGATTCACTTGACAGAAGTGCTTAAGGCCTAACTTTAAATAGCTCATTGCAATTTCTGTTTCCTCTTCTTCTGTTTTTTTTTTTTTTTTTTGTCCTTCTGTTGGACGTAGGACTGTCTTTAACTCTTATGAAGCCTTAGGACGGCCTGTTTAAATAAAGGGTAACTCAGATGAAGATCATGTTTGTTCGAAATGATAATGATTTAGTAAATGCATGCGCAGACGGCAGGGGAGAGCAACAACATCAGTTTCCTCGACTGGAACAGTGCAGTACTTTCTGGATTTTATCACAGCTCCTGTCTCCAGTTTGGTGTGGGAAAAGATGAGCAGTCTAGAACCAACTGTCTGCTTAAACCTCCAGAAGTTCCCCTTAAGGTTTGAAAAAACATAATCCTTTATGTATGTACACATTCTTATTTGTGTTGTCTTTAGACTTGTAATCCCCACAGTTTCAGATTTGGCACATTTTGCATTACCACGATAGCAGCAGACAGCATAGTTTAGGACTTTCTGCAGACAAAACAAGCCATTTCCACCCTGAAGGGGTCCCTGCACTGAAGCCAGTTTGTATCTGTTATTAAAGATACACATTGTGACCTTCTACAAATGGCATTTCTAGAGGAATGCAGAGTGTGGCACGTTCAGTTAAGAGGCTGAATAGTACTAATATGATTCAAGTAGATACAGTTTTGTTATGCTTTAATTATGTTGGATCAATTTTGATGGAAATACAGATGAGAATTTTTAGAAGTCGGGGAAGAATTGAGTTTTAATGAGTCATTTTTGTCAGATCATTTTTCACTCTCTGATTAACAGTTTTCATGGAGTAGTTTTATTTTCCTTTAATTCGGTCTGGCCTTGGCAACCTATTTTAATTCTTAGACTCTACTAGAGTAGCCTTACGAGAAGCACACATCAAAATAATCCTTCTTTATATTATTCAAGGCCTTAGCACAGCTCCTCAGTTGCACAGCCTGCCTTAATTTGATTGGATGCTTCTTGCAAACAAACTATTTGTATCTGGCTCTTCTGTGTTCACAGCCTACTACTGTGTTATTGAGACGATTGCATCAGGACTATATGATTTTAGTGATAATATAACACCATTCAAAACAGAGATTACCCTAAGCTACTTGTGCAAATGCTGACATTGCTATACAAAGCTTTGATTGTGTTTAAAGTAAGTTTCCATGACTATAACAGCTTATATAAAAACAGGCAATAATAGGTCACCTCTAAGTGACATTGGTGAGTTGGCATGATAGTGTTTTCCTATGGCTCCTTTAATGAGAAGCAGATTGAGCCAGATGTTGCATTAGCATTAACAATCATAATTAGCAGGTGGACACCTGAATGCACACAATCACACACACTCATATAAAGAGAAAAATCAGAAAATACACTGTGTTGTTACTGCCCATAATAAACAGCTATAAAAACTTATCTAGAGAGTATTGTCTATGTATGAGTAGAAATCAAAACAACTTTGGTCTGTAACCCTTCTTACGTTTTGCACTCATCTTTACTTTATCGCTTATTATACCAGGAGCCGTTCATAGCACTAACAAGAAGAGACTTGATTCTGTTTACTTTATTCTTGATGTAGATACAAACATTGGGCTGTGTGGTCTTCAGAGTGATGAAGGAGATTTCATTAGGCCTTTGGTGGTTGTATAAGCAGGGTGCCTAGTCTGTGAGGTACCCTGAAGGATTTGCCTTAGGCAATAATGTATTTATGGAGTTAATATTTTTGGCTTAAAAAATATATTTTTCTTGAGCCACTCCTTAATAAGACACTTCTTTTTATAGGTTTACATACACATGTAACCTCAAAAGACCAATTTCTGAGGGTATAAAAAACTGTTACTTTATTATTTTCTCTGTCCTTTCCCCCCTTTTCCTCTTGTTGGGTAATTGTCGTTCGATAGTATCCACACTGTAGCTGTGAATGCAGGCCTTTCTTCTTTTACTCCTGGGTTTTAGATCCAATATCAGTGAGAGCACGATCAATTATTTTGCACAACCAGACCTGTCAGTTAACATGGCAAGCCCGATTGCATCATTAAACTTGTATTGGAACAAGTGTAACTGCAGGCAAGAACATATTGCTGGAATAGGGCTCGTTTTGTTCCCCTTTCCTTTCAGTATGTTTCCTTCTCAGCTCTCCAATCCTCTTATGCCTTTTCAGTCTTTTCTCTTCTCCCCCCTTCTGCATCCATAAAGTGTTTTGTAGGAAATTTGATTGCCAAGTTCCGTTTACATTCACCCACCATCTGCTGAAATTGGCTGCAACTGTGAATCATTTCTTAATATTGGCAGCTTTGCATTGACTTGCCTCCTTATTTTTCCTCCATTTCATCTTTTCCCACTGTCTGGCATGCTTTGACCTATTAGTAGTGAGCAAAAACAACTGTCCGATCCGTAACTCTCAATAAAAGACAGCTCACAGAAAGAACACTTGAACCACAAGTGGTTGGACTGTAGAGATAAAAGTTTTTTACTGGGAGTATATGCTAGCAGATCACACATGAAGTATGAAACTGTCTGCTTTTGAAGTGGTGCAGTCAATATTTTTCCAGCGAGTGATTCAAAGAACTCATTGATATTCATATAACACATTAAAACTACAGTTTTTTTTTTTTTTACAACAAATCCATACTTAACTTTATGTCTTAAAGATATATTTATGCTTAACATTTATATCATCTGTAGAGGATAGAGGATACAATTTGTGCTACTCTGTTACTATGTCACATGTAATATTACTTCCCTGAAAATACTATAAACCGCTGGGAAGCTTCATTTTATCAAAAACATCACCTTTGAAACTCTTGATCTCATTTGTTTACATTTTTATAACAAAGCTAAAGTTGTACAATCAAGTACAACATTACAAGTACAACTATTATAAGATGCAGTTGAGTAGAAGTGGAAAGTAGAATCAAAAATGTAACTAAAGTTAACTCAAGGAAAGTATAGAAAGCAATTACCAGAAGTACAGCCCTTCAGTAAATACTTTGGTATGCTTAAGTGCCACATCAGCATGCTAATATCCTTACACAATATTAATATGTGCCTGTTTAATGGCTTCTGCGTGCTATATGCCCACTATTTTAGATCACCAAATGTGCTAATGCTAAACAAACTAATCACAAAGTAGTGCCCTGTTATAAACCTTTGGTTAGAGCCACGTAGTTAAAATTCAATGTACTGAGTGAAATTGTAATCGGTTGTATATGGATGCTGCTATTGCATGTCATTAATTTTATCCGCTCCCTCCTATAGATTGCGCTCTTCTTTCCAGCTTCTTTTCCCCCTTTATCCTCAACCCAAGGTTTCAACTGCTCACAGTCTCTTTGTTTTAAAAGAGATTTTCCTTCCCCACAGTCATAAAGTGCTCGCTCACACCTGTCCGTTTTCTCTGTAGGTTCTTTGGCTTATAATATGAAGTGTTTTGAAATGACTATTGTGAACTGGGACTGTATAAATAAAATGGAGTGTTACTTAATGTAACGCCATCATTAAGTCTTGAATGTGAAGGAATGTCTGACAAATTTAGAGTTCTCGATCCTGTAGAGATTGAGATGCTTCAGATTGGATCATAGTGGCTTATTAAAAACCGACCAAGAGGCCAACATTGCCATAGCTACATCTGCACTAGTATCTTGGGAACAATTAAGGTCATTGCCACCCACTGTTACACATTTACCTCTTGGGTCTCACCTGTTAATTTGGTATTTACAGTGACCCGAGTGTCACTGTGTGGTGGCAGTTTGTGAAGGATTTTTTAGTTTGAACTCTATTTCAACTCTGTCTCTGAGTGTTATCGTTTGATAAACCTTGGCCCTTCCTTTACTCCTCAAGGAAAATACAGTGACAGTGGAGTGATAGCGTCCATGGTGCAGTCAGATGAAAGTGAATGAAGGCTGATGAATGCTGTGACACTGACAGAGAGTTGTTATCTAGATATTAAAGTATAATAACTTGAAAAATCCGTGTCCTCTGCCAGTCAGTTTCCCAGTGCTGGCCCGTTCTATTTATGACTGATGTCTTCTGGATTTGTCAGATGAAACAGGAACAGGGTCAGAGTTTTGTGTTCAAATGTTTTGGCTGGCTGGTGCATCCTTGAGCAAGACACTTGACCTCTAACAGCTCCTAGCACAGGGTGAAGTATTGCCTCAAAGCAAACAAGTCATGAAGAGAGAAGATGCAGGGGGAAAGCAAGAGATCAGTATTCAGGGCTTACGAAAGTAATTCTAAGATTTATTATCAAATTTAATTATTAGAAAATTAAGATAAATTAAGGATTTCTGTTCAAAAGCTATTTTAAAACACTGAAGATGTTGGTAGTCATTCAGTCTTCTGGCTGCACACCACAGGTGGCAAGATTATCGGTGTTAACTAAATAATTTATTCCAACAGAAGATTCAGTTGCAGATTATCAAGGGTCCGTGTCATTAACTTAACCCAAATAAAATCTTAATGAGAGCACTGGGAGCTCCTCTATGCGTCGTGTGCGCACATGCTCCCATGCATGTTTGTGAATGCACTCACATTTATGCCACCGTGAACCCTGAATGCAGCGGGATCCCTCCTCCTTTCTCCACACAAACTGAGCCAAAATCATCATCTCGGCGTTCAGTCACTGTGATGGCAAGGATGTCTCTACTTATCTGCAGTAAACAAATTCAACCGTGGCTGGCAGTGGCATTTGGCCTCTGTGTGCTCTCCTTCCTGGCAGCATGTGTGAGTGGAGCTGCTGCAACTGGAGCAACAGAGGATCCTGAAGCCGACGGTTTCTCCTCTAACGTGTCTGATTTAAACAGTGCGGCGCCGCAGGCTGAAAGTCACATTTCATTAAACAATGCTAATTAATTTTTGCGGGAAGTCATGCGTGTTTCAAACTGATTGACTCATTGTCACACCCTAAATAGATGAAGCATTAACGGTCCACCACATGTGATGCTTTGAGTGTCAATTTCACGCCAGCTGTAGGGGTGGAAGTTATGGTCTTAATGTTTGTAAAGTCAAATTTTGGGTATTAAGAAAAGGGTAGTTTCATAGGGCCGCTGATAATCAGTCATTCATTAGTGTTGTTGCGTTGTAATAATCCTCTGGGACCTGTTTGTGCTTTATGTTCCATTAACAGCGAGTCTGTCATCTGTATGGAGAGCGCTGACAGAGTTAGCTCTGACAGCAGGGGGGCGGATGAGCGCTGTTGGCAGGTATCAGGTATGCTTTGGCTCGAGACAATGAGCTTCATGGTGAATCTGGGCTTCTGCACAGGAGCAGCCTAATGCTCTTAAGACTCCCTTCATCTCATTCCCTCTTTCCCGCTTTACCTTGCTTAACCCATATGTCTTTTCCCCATGCATTCCCACTATCATTCCTCTAAGGTCAGTGTAGCTGAGCTCAGGGACCCATTATTCATGGTCAGTCACAAGTCAGCTCTTTAATCATGTGACAGAGTGCAAGAAATCAGTTTCATCAATAAGTGGAGAATTTGTGCTTTCTTTGTGTGTGCATGTTTGTGTGTGGTAATTGACCCTTGTGTTGCAGTTGGCAAATCTTTTTGCACTGTGGTGGATTATTCCTGTCTCCCTGGGCTTGTTAGTGGTTTGTTTCACATCGGTTCCATGTCACACTGAAAGCACACAAAGCCCCGCGTGGATAAGAGCGCGATAGTGTGTCTGCTCTGGGTTCCATCGACACAAAAAAAAGAAGTTAAGAAAAAAAAGAAAAAGCCATAGCTAATTGACATTAAAACGGCATCATTTCAGCCTCATTTGTTCCTGAAAAACCTCAAGGCAATTTGTCTCCAGCAAAAAAAGTTAAGTTAATTGCTGCTTCTTTTATGCTTTTTGTGTGCATAGCTAAAGGCTTTGTTGTCCCTCAACGATGCAACTTGTGGCTGACTTAAAAATGAAACATTTTACAAAACAAGAAAAAGCTAGTGTGCCTCCATTTTCCTACTGCAGTGTCTGCTTTAAAAAAAATACCATAAGGCAGCCATTACTATTAAAATGTTGCCTTGAATCACGGTCCTCTGTGATGGTACAGCACAGAAAAGAACGATGGAAGAATCCCCTCATGAAAACAACATTTGATTTTGACAACTTTACATTCCCCACTAATATACAATGACAAATGTGTACTCACCAGCCACTTTATTAGGTATGCTGTTCAGTGGCTCGTTAATGCAAATATCTAATCAGCCAAGTAGACATGGCTAACAAGACCAGCTGAAGTTCAACTGAGCTTCAGAATGCCGCTTTCAGAGTCACTTACTTTGGAAGAAAATGGAGAAGGCATGGGATTTGGTGCCTGATGGGCTTGTAAGAGTATTTTAGAAACTGCTGATCTAATAGGATTTTCCCACACAACCAGAGAATTACAGCGAATGGGCCAAGTGGGTGAAAACACCTTGTTGAGGCCAGAGATGAGAGGAGAATGGACAGTCTGCTTCGAGCTAATAGGAAAACAGTAGTAACTCAAATAAACACGTCTTACAACGAAAGAATAAGAAAGCATTTCTGACCTTGAAGTAAGACCACACCTAGTGCCACTTCTGCTAGCTAAGAACAGCAAACTGAGGTTACAATTCACAAACACTCGCCAGAAGTGGTCAGCATATTTCTCGCACCTCGTTGAATCTATGCCACTGAGAATCAAGGCAGTTCTAAAGGTAAAAGAGGGTCCAGCCCACTGCTAGCAAAATGTAGTTAGCAAAGTTTCCAGTGAGTGTACATTAGAGAGATAGAAACAAATGAACACACTGTTTCATACCACTCTCCACTTTTATTTTAAATCTTAATTTACCAACGCAGCAGAGAAAAAGGAAATATTGCCCTTGTGAAGCAGGTGGCATTTAAGGAGTCCCCTACATAGTTAGCATCTGGAAAAAACAACAGCTCTATACTCTTTTCTAAACTTCAATCACATTTGATTGAGTGAATGGTTTATAAGGATTAGGAGGTGGGCTGAATATTGGAATAAATAAGGATCCATAATGGGTCCAGAGGGAAAGTGTCTCAGTGAGCTTCAGCCACACCGTCCCTCTGTGCTAGCTGAAAGAGAAGGAGAAACAGTGTTTAGAGGGAGGGCTTTGAGAATTACCAAGCAAGTAAGTGAAGGAGAATTAATATGACATGTGGTGTTGTTCCAAAATTTAAGTTGTAATAACCTGATTTAATACTTTCTATATCTGTAACACGTTTAGCTGTCAGATTAATAAAAATCTCTAGCATGATGTATTTTGTCTTCTTAGCCAATCAGCTTGTGAAACCAATAAAAAATTAGAAAGAAACCTTATTACTAGCATAGAGTGGACTTCAAAAGAGAAGACTTGCTGGCTAATTCTCAACTTTGGAGTTGGAATCCCCCAAAGGAAAACAGGAGGTGACAGGAGGTGAACTTAGATTTGTGATTGCTGCTGTTAAGTTGCGCAGAGCAAATGCAAGTGCAGCACAGATACCCAATAAATGTTGAAGAAGTCCAAATCATTTAGAATTGCACCTGGATTCTTGCGCTCTAATATTAAAGCTGATTCACCAAATTGAGTGATTTGTTTTTATCTTATGGGATTACACACTACACTAAATGTCTTTTGCAAACATTCTTCAGACATAGTGAAACAAGCATATTATTTCAGCTTTAGGAAACTGTGACATGTTTTTTTTTCTAATAATATATGATTTAAGGAAAAAGTGTTTTTTTTAAAGGAATTAATTTAAATAATTCATAGTTGAAGAGGCACATCACATGTAAAGTCAAATTTGGACTCTAGTGTGAATGCAGCTTTTTTCTAAACTTGTAGTATAATTAAATTGTCTATATAAGGGGCTGTTGGCTTCACGTGGCCTCAGACTAATGGAATAAGCCATTATGCAAATCAAGCAGTGTATCTGATATGTAGGAAGCGAGAGTCAGTCCTTATGGTTCTTGATGGATGATGAAGAGAAGGAAGTGGAGGAGGGGGGGATGGAGATGGCAAACAGCAGGAAGAGCGACTGTATTGGGATTTGTGGGGGTGGGCAGTGAGATAGGGGGGATTGTGGGGGAAGGAAACACTAGTCAGCCAAGTCCTTGCATTTCATTTATTATAATACCTCTATACTGTGAGCCAGCCTTTGAGTAAGCTTCATTTTTTTGCTGTCTGTGCATTGGCACTGACTGGGATGTTGCATGAGAGCGTTGTCTCTGCTCAGCTCTCAGTGCCATGAGCTGAAACAGGGGACTCCATTCATGCGCTCTGATTTTGTCTTATTAGCCTGTGGTTACCATAGTGGCTCCATAGTGTAGTAGCTTACAACGAGTGAAAGAGTCTCAGTTTGGATCTAGGAGGAGACATAAATCCCTTTGAGTTGCATCATCTCGCAAATCTGGCAAATCCAACATGCAGAGTTACCCACTGTGGCGGCCCCTTGTGAACACAGGTGGAACCTAAAGTATCTTAGACTGTGGGTGCCATATGTGCTGAGCTGCCTTTATGCATTTGTATGTTGTTTCTATAGAGTAAGAGAATTTACATTGCTGGAAGTGTTTTCCAATTTATCATATTTGTAAACTGGACATATGTCAGCAACCATTATTTTTTAAGATGGCAGACAGATGATAGCAACGAATCAGGGAAGGCGGGAGGGGCTGGTGTACTCGTTTCAATTTCTGTCAAGATTTTGCCGCCCTCTGGTCAAGAGTTTTGAAATTGACCCTTGTGTTCCCCTTGTCCAAAAAGCCTACTTTAGCTCTTGATCCGGAAGAGTGGTTTTTGTTTTTCCTTTCACACTGATGTCAAATTACAAGCAGCAGAGAGGGAACAAGTGTGTTTGAAACACACCATCAGAGCTCTCCTCTGGTTCATCTCCATCACCATTCTGCTCTTTGTTCCTATCAGTCTTTCAGACAGCAGAATGGCCCCTACAGTGTAGACCGAGGCTGAAAGCTGCAGCTGCTGCACACACTGAGCAGAGGCGAGGGACAGCACTCCCCCGGTTACTACACACACACACACACGGATGGAGGAGAGAGCTGCTCCTCCCTGTTTGTCTGATGTTTTGCTTTGCTTTAATAGCAAGACTGATGCCATTTAAAACTTTCGCTTCATTTCACTCAATGCAAATCCAGCTGCATTAGTGGGTTGCCAGAGTCCTTCACTGACATAGGACAGTACATGCAGTGGCTCTACACAGCCAGCTCAACCTAATTAGTCCTAATGTTAGTTTAAAAAAAAAAGTACAGCTATGCAGAGACTTTTTTTTTGCATATGACTAAAATCTATATTTAAAAATACCTTTCTTGCCCCCAGAATTATATTACATAATTTTAAATACATCACATCTACCACATCCTGAATAAAGAATCATTAGTGTGTGAAATTAGCAGGTTTTTTTTCTTGCTGTTTGTTTTTCAACCAGACAAACAAAACTGAACATAAAAAACAAACAAACAAAAAAAAAAAAAAGACCTTTTCCCCTATGTGCACATTTTGACAGTTGTTCAAGGTGACAAGTAATATTTATAATAGTTACTTTTAATAGAAATGATATCAACACTTAAATAAAAAAGAAAAAAACACTGACACTTAAAATGTTTGAGCGACTTTGCTGATTTTGTTAAAAGTTTAAAATGTTCTTATCATTGTCACACAACTTTGGATTTGAGGACCCAAATACAGACTACAGGGGAAAAAAGCCCCAAAAGTCAAAGTCTAAACATGAGGAGCCAAGGACGAAATGGAATACAAACTTGGGCCCAGCTCCAGAAGACAGGTTCAACAAAGCCTGAGTCTAATCCTTGGTGGAAAACTCTTCTGATAGCATTCACCATGACAATGAGTAAATGAAGAACAGCGGCTTCATTTTTATGAAGCTATATGTAGGATGACATTCATCATAAACACGAGGGGAGAAAAATGTAATTGTCATCTATGCAGTCGTCCAAATTTATCTTTACAGGTAAAAGTGAAACCCGACCAAATTTTACTTTTGATCTTTAAGTTAAAACTATCCAGCTTCACCCTGACAAGGACAAAATGCAGGTCCTAAAGGACAAATATGAAATAATGAGATAAAAAAAATAGATTACTTTGACATGCGATATTATTTAGATTCATTAAAATTCATTTAGTTTATTTTCAATAAAAACAATGGTTCAGACTTTGCACAACATAATTTGATGACTATATCTGAATATATGAAAATATTTCAGCATAAAATCCAGTGACACAGACTGCCTGTATTCAAAAACCTCACTTTGAACTACATTTAGTCTCACATTACAACTTTCAACTAAAATATTCACAAAATCTCCAACTGATAAACAATGACAGGTATTTATTCACCATTGTGACTGATACTTCTTCTTCTTCTTCTTATTCTTCTTATTATTATTATTATTATTATTATTATTAAAACGCTGATGAATACACTAATCCATGCTAAATGTTTTAATGTAGAGAAACTAGCAGACAACCTGACAACTGCCTTACTGACCATGTAAGGAAGTCATGGAGATACAGACTTCATATTTTATTTTGCTATATTTTATTCAGCGATCACCATTTGTGCCCTTGCATAGATGACCAATTAGTAAAAAAAAAATGCTAATTATTAAACACAACCAATATCTAACCAGGGTTTCAGTGCTTGGACATCAGTTACACAAATGAAAAAGCAGGAGTGAAGGAGTCAAAGAGAAACTTTGTTGACCCTGGCACCTGACACAGTTTAAGTTTAAAGTCTCTTTCTAGAACAAAAAAGCCAGAAATTCCTCTCATGTGTCAACAAACTCAGAGCTTTCACCAAACTTGCTTTCTGGAACAAAGCCTTGGGAAACACACTGAGACAAAAAGTTGGACTGGACTATATATACAGAGATCACCGATTAGGGATTAGACAAAGGAGGGGAATGAGATGCAGAGGAATGCAAATAACAACAGTTAATCAGAAAACAAAATAATCAGAGAATCAAGGCAGGCTGTCACAAAGCATCTTTAACTCAGGACATAGAAGAAAACGAACCTTCAAGCATTTAAAATCTGGAGAAAAAACCCTGGACAAAACAAAAGAGAGTACCATAGACTTGAATATTAACACTTAATAAGGGAACACAAAGGGACGAACACGGGAACAAAAAGAAAGGAAGGCAGACAGAAACAGAAACACTCGGGCAACTGCTGCTACTGACAGTAACAGACATGAACCAAAACACAAGATAACACAAAAATGAAGAAACAAAGCTCAAGAAAGGGATAAGATATAAGGCAAGTTTAACATAGACAAATTTCTTAGTTTCTTAGTTGTCTTCACTAAACATAAAACCTCAGAGATAATGAACATTTCCACACGGGTAATCGGTTTTCTTTGTTTTCACTAGCCCGGCCTTTCTTCTTCAGGCTCTGCTTGCGCTCACATAGAAGGGACGTTTGAGGTATTATTTGACTCTTCTTCTGCACAATGTTGACCAGTTGAATCCCCCCCCCCCAAACTCCAAGGCAGATGCATTATTGGAGGAATGTGTGACAGAGCTCTCTAAAAGAAAGGAAAAATATAGCAGTAAAAAGGAAGATTGCCATTGCAGATAGGACAAGAGAGTAATGCTGCAGATCAAAAGAAGCATGCAGAGAAGTTAGAAAAAATGTATATGTTAACTCAAGATAATATGCAATATTTATTTTATTGTGTGTGTGTTCTTACTTACTTCTGACATGACAGCAGTACATGAATTCTCACTGTGTCATATACTAATAAACAGGAGGTTGAAATCACTTACGTTTGTTGTCAGATTCTTCTCAAATTAATCTTACTGATTGGTGATAAACAGTCTACATGTTATGTGTTCAGCATGTGTTACCATGGTAACACCGTAAAAAGACAGCCATATTTGTTGTTCTGGCTGTTAGCTTCATATATGCCTCTCCTGGCCCGGTAATACAGAGCAACTCCAACACACCCAGGATATCTTTCCACCGTCTGGTTTCACTTACCCTGACAGCAGTTGGGTTCAGGATCATAAGCAGGTTATTATCACCTTGATAAATCTATCATGGGATTCCAAATCTAGCAATCAGTACACTTTAAAAAAGTGTTAAAAAAGTGGTGCTGACTTTACAAAGAAACTATAGTACTGTGGAAAAGTCTTGAGCCACCCTTCACTTCTTTACATTTTGTTTAAAAAAAAATGAGATTCTAACAATTCTAACAAAGTCAGCAGTTTGGTATGACCACTTTTATTCTTCAGCTCAGACTGAATTCTCTTAGTAAGTCATTCTTGTCATTTCGTTAAGTAGTCCTCAGGAACAGTTCTCAGGGCTTCTTGAATGACATTCGAAGCTCTTCTTTGTTGGGTGTCTTTTTTTCCATTCTCTGTTAAGACGATCCCACACTGCTTCCATAATGTTGAGGTCTGGGTCTGTCCAGGTGTGCTTTTACCACACTGGCAGTATGTTTGGGATAACTGTCGCCGTTTCCAATCAATTGATTTCTGGATCTGGCATCGTGAATCAAAAGCTGATGGTACGTTGGAACATTTTTGTATTCATAATTTCATCAATTTTGACAGTATCCCCAACACCACTGGCTAAAATCCAGCAGCAAACCATTCCAGAGCCATTGTGTTTTACAGGTAGACACTCACTGTTATACCTTTTCTCCTGACCTCTGTAGATATTGATGATGGTTTAAACCAGATATTTGAAATTTGGATTCATCACTCCGTAAGTCCTCTTGGCACTGATTTTCAGTCAACATCAACCTTTTCTCCCTGTTTCCCTTCATTAATAATAGCTATTTGACAGCCACTTTCCCACTGAGACCATTTTGGGGGACATTTTTCTATGTTATTGGGTGGTGCAGCAGTGATAAATAAACAAGAAGGAAGGGGAGACATGCAGTGAAGTGCCACTGGTCAGACTTGAACATTTGCCTTATGGAATATGGTCGCCTGCTCACCCAGTGAGCTAAACTGGCTTTTTTCTTTCTTTCTTTCTTTTTTTTTGTCTGGTCATAGTTGAATTTTTTCCTTTCTTAAGGGCATCACTCTCATACATGGTTTTTCGACAGTTTATTTTTTTTAGGCTTGCCACTTCTTCTTTTGTCATCCACTGTACAGTTTCTTCCTATCTTTTAGACCCACACTACATGCCATTCTGTGTATATACTGTATGGGGTAGGTACAAAATTGGCTAGGTACGAGGAGTGGACTGTAAACAAGACATCAATCAGCCAATGTCCAGAAAACAACTTTGAAAGACCTTCAGAAAGATTGGAGAACTATTGCTCACACCACTTAAAAAAAAAAAAAGTCTGGCTTCTTGGATGCAAAATAAAGATATAATAAGGAAAAGATGGCTGGTTCAAGGCTTTTCTACAGTACTGCATACTACGGGGAAAGTATGAAGAAGTTAAACACAGGAATTTTAAGAATTTTCACCAGTGGGAAGGACCATATTAATAAAGTTTAACTTATTAAAACCGGAAAGGAAAGTCAACAAAAATTCTGCATGGTTATCTTTGAGATTTTGCATATTAGTCTATTTATATTGCCGTAATATATTATGCTTATTATGTGAACACAACTATGTTTAGAACTCCTTGTCAAAGACCAGTTTCCCCATGGGACAAAAAAGTTTATTTTTAGCTTATCTTAAAGTTCCCCCACTGTATCTGTATATTTACTACTAAGATATGTTCCAGGCAGGACCTTTTTCTTTTTTAAAGTAGCCTGTTGGGTAATATATTAAGCAAAAAGCCCGGCATACTTGACTCCAGACAATTCACCAGTCTAATGGGAGCTGAACCATTAAATTGCCTGTTAATTGGAATTTCAGCACTAACAATTAAGTATATATAATGTATTTAATATACCATGGCACAAAGAAAAAAACTGCCCGTGGCTTTCCTCAGTGTATCTGAAGTGTCAGATTACTGTGTAGGTTCTGGCTTTCAGAAGGCTTTACGGTCACAGTATACCTATATTGCGTATTTAATGCAGAAGTACAAATCTCTTGTTAGCATTTATTAGAGGTAGTCCTACTCCACTTGGAAGCTGTGACTCTTTTGTGTCACATAAAGCCATAAAAATACATGCACACATATTACCATTTGCATTAATGTGCAGCATGTTTTTGCCGTCCCGCTAATTAAATTCCTATTTTGCAGCAATAGTTTGGGAACCAGTGGTGTGGTATTTATAATGCACTTCTATGTTTTATCATATTTAAAGAAATGTTCTCTTCCTTTATCTATCTTCCCTCTGCCCAGCTTTTCAGCTCCTGCGGTATTAAAGATACGCTGCTGTAAAAGAAGTCATCTGTAATCCTACATGTGCTGTATGGCCCCTCTAAAGAAGGCTCATCAAGGTGAAACTCTTGTATGATTTTTTTAGACACTAAAAGCATGATAGCAGGTTTTTTGGGATGAGAGGGAAAAGCACACACTGTGCATCCAGGTGTGTGATATTTAGCAGCAGCAATCGCCTCAGGAGCAGAACCGTCAAACAAGTGAGCGCACTGTAATGAAAGACTAGCCACTTCCCTGGAGAATGTGAATAATGTGAATAGGAATAAATGACATACAGTACTTTGCAGGAAAATACACACACACACACGCACACGCACACACACTTTTTCTGCCCTTAGAACCTGTCACCAGTGGGTAAGGTGCTCCGCATGCGCACACACAGGCAAGCACGCACACTGAATACATCCATGCCTGAAGACACAACAAGAAATAATAATTGTGAGTCAGCCTCACATATGCATACAGACACACACATACAGTATATACACAGACACCGCCAATAGCCAATCTGCTTTTTCCATAGGAACACATTTTGTTGTTACTGGAGACATTATTTCAAATTAACCACACATTTTATTCTCATTGAGTGGATATTTTACACACCTTTGATTCAATAATACAGACCCACAGATTCTTCCTCAGCTCCATCTGCCCTGCTCCTCTTCCTCAGTCCTTCTCTGACAGGTCTCTATATTTGCAGGTGAGCCTGAGGAGATGATAGCAGTGTGTTTTTGTGTGCGTGGGTGTTTTGGGGACTTGCTCTGCATGATTATGTATGATAACATACGCATGCTGAAGTATCCATTCACCTCAGGTTAACTCGTCTCCTCAACACTAATTACAGATGTTAATCTAATCTGCGGCCGATGAGTTAAATGAGGCTTTTTATGGCGAGGCATGAGATGAAGTGTGGCTCAGTGATGTACGTGTGATAGGAACACACAACCTAAACCTTTTAAGAATTTACTATCTCAAAAAAAAAGCAGTTGTCTGTTTTACTCCAACTAATGGCTGCAGCTATATGAGAGTCAAACAGCAAATATGAATTTCTGCACTTTTTTGTCTCTTTTCTACGCCATTTGCAGCATAGATTATCTCTTCTAAAATTAAAAAAATGCTGTCACTGGTTTGCAAAATCTTGTTCACTGTCACTGGCATTAGCTTGCTTTATAACTAATGCATTTAGAGTAGATAAATGCATGCCCATCTAAAGCCTTATTATCCACACAGCTATAACTGTGTGATGATAGCATTATAAGATAAAATACGTTTATTTTAAGATGTTTAAACGCAGGGTTTTTATGGTTGAATTCTGCTAAAAGAAGATATATGAAAAGAAACGAGCAGCAACAAAATGCAGATCTAAGGAGCACATTCAGAGAATATGTGGTATTAGCCTGTCTCCCCTAAAGCCTTTCCACAGAGCGGAAAGCTTTTCTATTGTCTGCCACCGTGTTGCCTCTGACATGCAGCAGAGCTTTATCACATGTGCAAAGATTCCTGTTTACATACAGCAATTGAAGAGGCAAAATGGGAACCTGTTGATCTACAGATAAATGTTCCACCACTGAGCTGTACTCCCTCATGATTTGTACGTGCTTTATCTGTGAATTCAGCTCTGTTTGATAATGAATTGTATCCACAAAGCCCGAGTCAAGGAGGCAGCCTCTCTCTGAACTGCAAATATTTAACAGCCCAAATGTGTTTGTTCACTCGTGAGTCTCTGCATGTTTGTGTATGATAATGAACCTGCGCTTGTAGCATCCATCCTCCCTCTATTAATTAATTTGCTCCATGGCACAGATAAAAATCAACAACAGTTTATTATTTCCCAAGATTTTTGCTTTTTATCGTGGAGGAAAAAAGGCTTTTAAACATTTCCACACATAAGATGAAGATACATGAACCTTACAGAGAACTCATATACAACATGCTCTATAATAGCCAATAAAAGGATCAGAAGTCACCTGAATATGAATGTAATTTATATAATGATCTTTAAAAGAATACCTGACACTATTATTTTTTTTAGCTTGAGAGATACAGTATGAACAATAATTAATTTATTTCTTTTTTTGGACATGGACATTCTGTACTCTGGATTATATAGCTGGCTGGTCAGTTCATTAGTGTTTAATGCTATTTAGAGTGTGCATTCATTTATGGCATGCTTTCTTAGGCTCCAGTAGTTGCCTGGAAAAAATACATACAAAGACAAATCTGAGTGCCCCCTGTGTTTACTTTATATGCCCATAAGTCCATGAGCGCTGCTTACGGTAGACTGAGGTTCATTTAATATTACCTCCTGTAGAGAGGCTGGAATGCCCTGAATGCAACAAGCAGGGGAAATTATTGTCGCACAGCGAGAACTACTGGCATTGTTATACAGGACAGGAGATTGTATAACAACTCAGCCACAGGTGCCAAACTGGATCCTATCAACTTCTTAAAATCTGCGGTTTTCTGTTCTAATTTCATTTATTCACTGGAAGGGTTTTTCACAGAGGAAATAGATTTTGCAGATGATCAAATTAAACAGATGACTATAATGATCAAGCATTTTCAGACAAAACTGATGAAGCCCAGCTGAGTGACCCCCTCCCCCCTTTTTTTAAACTTGCGTTTAAACATTCATGCGTGATAATGTCACATTATGTGTGATAATGTCATAGTTAGAAAAGGGCATTTTGATCCATAGTCTGACGCTTTATCTTTGTGCTGTTCCTCCTTGTTCTTCTAATTTAGGGTTCACTTATAGTTCAATCCATGAATAATGTAGAAAATTAAATTTCCCTTTGCTCTCTCTGATGTATTTAATGTTTCTATAGTGGTGGCTGCCTATGTATCCAGCTCATTTCCTACAAATCTAAAAAAAAAAGAGTACTTCCTATGATAAGGGTGATTTCAGAAAGGCATGAAATGATTTTTTGCTACAAAGGCAGCATTGATTGACTGGTGATAAAGATTCTTAAAGGAACACTGCAGCCTCTATAAGCACCCATGATTTTAATTAATATAGGATTTTTTTTTAAATACAAATGATCTGTTCTGCTAGTCATAACTCTAACGCTTTGCACTGCAGATGTGCCATACAGTATATGCATTGCCAAACTTCATTACAATAACATATGCTACGTCATCATTTACTTTGCAGCTTTCGGATCGTGTGATATTGTTACCATTTTTTCATACTACCACTGTAGTGCAAAAAGGGGGCACCCAGATTTGAACTGGGGACCTCTTGATCTGCAGTCAATTGCTCTACCACTGAGCTATACCCCCTTGGTGTTAGCCCAGGAAATGACCTGTATATAAAGGCAAATGTAGATCAAACAAATGACGGGTTTTTACATGTTCTTCATTTGTAAACAAATAAAAGTTGTTTACATCCATGTAATGAACCCACTGACCTGCTGTACTTCCTGATTGGTTCAGTGGGATGGTTGCATCCACTTAAACTTTGGTTGTGAATATAAAACCTATTAATCCCTGTGAAGGGAGACGAAAGTGGTAGCTAAAGTTAAACTGGAGCAGTATAAACTACTCAGACCACAAGAATGTCTCTTGCTCCCTGATTAATGTTAATCAGGTGAAGAAACTCTATAATAGCACTAGAATGGACAAAGAAGGCAGCAAGTAACCCAATAAGAAGAGGGGCTGGTTTGGTATTTATCGTAGAAATAGATTGCAGCTGAAGTGAAGTGTAGAGTCACTGGAGATGCTGAGATTTGCACAGCAAACCATTAAATCTAAAGGGAAATATTTTGTTTTATACCACCTTCTGCACAAGACATGCAAACATGCTTTCTGATACAAACTGCTAAGCCAACCCAAACATTAAAAATTATACTTGCTTCTGAGTTTCTTTCTACATGCTGGCCCCATTAGATACATGGCCTTTAAAAGTAAAATTAAATATATATAAGATATCAAATATTAAATATCTTTAAGTATCCCTATCTTTTCACGATTTTCCTTACCTACACGTGAGACTAATGTAGTAAAACAGAGAAAATAAGATCCCGCCACATTTATTGACAATGCATAAGATTAGAATTTAGGGAATTTTAAGGTTCTCCGTTTGCATTTTATTCTAAAAATCTAAACATGAATTAGAAACTCAAAGAAACTCGATCACTGAAGCACACACAAGCAGTCAGACCAGCCTCTCCTCTTTTTATTAGAACGTCAGAAAAAAAATTACAATTTATTCCTTGTTTGGTATTTTTTGTTTGTTTGTTTACATAAATAAAGACATTTCCACTACTAATTGATGTGGAAACGGCATTAACGTGAAAAAAAAATAACTAAAATGAAATGTCAAACTTTCAAAATTTCTTTGAGGATGATCTCCTTAAATGTTTCCCTCTTGTTTAAACATCTGTGTGTCAGTGTATCATCTCAAATTTATGTTTGTTGATTCATATGTTTACAGCAACAGCCTGCCTCCACTCTGTGAGGTGTTCAACCCACCATTGAAGAGCTTAATTTGATGGCTGGCATTTGAAAAATTGTGGTACTTTAATTTGGTAAAATTACGACAGTCTTGAGAAAGTTTACCATCAGGAAGTCATCGATCAAATTTAACTTTCTTGTTTAAACTTGGAAATTCCACACTGCATATGCAAATGAGTCCAAAACACTCCACACATCTTGTACAATTTTTTCATAAAGCTAAACTTTTTGATGAAACCCATATTTTAAGATGACTCGGCTGTCTTGGGCTTCATGCATATTAATAGCTACTCATCATTCTACGGCTCTGAAAGAGAGTTCTTTAATGGCCCGGGTGGAAGTATGTTGCGAAAATACCGACAAGAAGCCAAATGACAACTTTGTCACTTAAGCCTCTTCTTTAAGTGCTTCACTGTTTACATGGACGATACACAGTAAAATGAGCCAAATTAGTTTGGTTTATGCAAGCCGAGTGAGGGATTATGGGTGCTAAGCGGTCCCAATCTCCTCAATCCATCTATGAGCAGCCTGTGTTATGACGTGCTCATATATACACATTTTCTGAAGGCTGCTCATATGCGCTGAGAATATAAAATGCACACAGAAGACTTAGAAGAACCCAGTGTTGATGACTTGCCTCAAATGTTAAGCGGTGAAACTGTTGATTGTTTGCTTTGGTGCTGTATGGAAAATGAAAGGCTTTTCCTTTGCAGTATGACAAGATCTGCATGTTATCTAGCAGCACGCATGACCACTGCATATATATGCAAGCATATGCATGTGTGACACAGATGTTTGCGGTTCAAAAAAAGGCATGTTATCATGGATGGTTTTTGCACATGCTATTGGTGTTAACAAATTCTGGTTTCTAGTTTACTCTTATTTGAGTAATTGTATAGTGTGTTTCACATAGGGTGCAAATGGAATTGCATTAAGGATCTCTTGATTTGATTTGTGTACTCACCTTACAGTATAATGTGTCATGCTGAGAGACGTTGTTGTCAATGTGGTGCTATTTAAGTAAATACTGAAATTAAAACGAAAAACTGTGGACAAGGGAAGCAGTTAAAGACAGTCAAAGTTTGTGGCCTTCACAGAGGGCAACCAGAGTTGAACTGGGGACATGTTGAGCTGCAGTCATATGCTGTAACCCACAGCTAAACCCCTCTGTGTGGCAAACTAGCACTGACAGTAACATGGAGTATGTCCATTTCATGTCAGCAGGGAAAAGAATGAAACCATCTCTTCCCCTCAATGTCTGTGTAATCACACAAACACAGATGGTCTTTCACAGAATGACTTACTGTGTATTACTTGAATGCTAAAGTTTGTCACATAGTCTGATTAGAAGTAGCTGTAAATCACGATAAGCGTGCTTAAAAAACTATCACAAATTTGACTTAGCTCCAGTTAAGGATTTGGGTGTTCATTCCCATCGTTACTCTGAACTTCAGCATCAGCACCATCATTAAAAACAACTCAAATGAATTGACATCAAAGGAAAGAATGTTCCCAGAGTTACTGCCAACATTAAAAAAGACTCACACATAGGAAGGAAACTTGGCAAAAAAAACATTTTTAACCAAAGCTGTGGATTTTGAGCGACATGATATGAATTTAAAGAAGAATTATACTCTGTGCTTTCTCAGCGTATGATCTGTGAAATTCGGCGATAGGAATTGGTCCGCTCAAAGGAGAGCGATAAGAAAAGAGGCTGCGATAGCGTGCAGTCCTAATTTGAGCAACCACCACTGGTGAGTGGATTTGGACAATATCAGACGAACATCTTTTATTGTTCGTAGCGTGCATGATTATGACTCATGAGAGGAAGCGAGGGGAGGGGGAAGAGGGAAGGAGTGAGGAGGGCATGTGGACGCTGGAAGAGATGGAGGATTATGATTGAGTCTTCATGCTTCTGAAAGCACCAACTAAAGTCCATAAACGTTGGCAACAAATGTTCATGTTTTATGTTTCCCAACCTTCAATCGAGAGTACACTGTGTTCTTTCATTGTTGCCCATATGATGTTGGGAAGGGATGGTGTGAGTGTGTGAGTAGTTATCCACTGACAATAACTGACTAAACCTTTGGGTCTGAAAAGTGAACACAAGTGAAGTGAAAAGCCTGTATGTGGGAACACTGGGAACTTCATTTAGTGTACCCACTTCATTAGATACTCTTTATCTTCTTGTTAATGCAAATATCCAATCAGCTGATCATATGTTGTAGACATAGTCAAAACCTGCTGAAGTTCAAACCAAGCATCAGAATTAGGAGGAGATGTGATTTAAGTGTCTTTCTAGGAAGGCAACAGTAACTCAAATAAACACTACTGACAAGCAAAGTATTGAGTATTGTATAGTATACATACTAAATTGAGTATTGTTTAAATAGCACAGCCTACCTGAATGTTATTGCTGATCATGTCCATCCTGTGAACATAACAATGAGTTCATTGTGATCAAATGACCCACACAGTCACAAGATCTCCATCCAGCACTGTGGAATATCATGGAATAAGAGATTTGCATCGTGGATGTGCAGCCGACATATCGGAAGGATCTGCATCGTGTTTTATTTCAATATTAGGCCAGTTTTGAAGACAAAAGGGGGTCCTAACTGGTGCTAGCAACATATAGTGAATATAATGAATAGTTTAGTGTGCGTCTACAATACGATCAGTTGTCCGTGTCTATGGGTTAGTTTATGCTGGGGGAAAAAAATCCCCACAAAGAAACAAAAAAACAAGTTCATGTAAAATTATTGTTTTGATTGTTGCCTTTATTTATTTATTTTTTATTGATTATACTCATAGTTTAGTAAGTATTACGTTTTCTTCTCTTTTCTTCTGTCCTGGTGAAATCTGCAGCATTTAACATTCAGTTTTTATGGTGCTATATAAACAGAGCGTTACTTCTGTTTTCGTCTTTTCCGTCTTCTCCTTCTTCTTCTAAATATAGAGCAAATGAAGCATGTTATAAGTCTGTAGAAGAGGGAATTAATGTAAGTGTGAGACATGCTTACCTCTTTTGCCTCTCCTTTGCCTTTGTTCTGAAAGGTCACATAGAATAAACATGTAAAGCCTGTTTTAGTAGCTGTAGCAGCAAGTAGTACTTATGGCTTAAGGGTATAGTCAGTGCTGTCACAGTTACTAATTATATGAGATTGGACATCCAAACCTCCCATGTCATGAACAGCTGACAGTGAACTGGCTAAACAACAACAGCTGGTTAAGCTGTTATGCATTATTGTACTAACCAAAATAATAATTTCCCCCTGATAAAGAGTTTAATTACATCCTCACAACGTATGAGACTTTATTTGCCATGTGTCCGAGTGCAACAATGTTAGACCCACTTCAAAGAAAGTTTGAATAACAACAACTAACAGCGGCTAACTCCAGCAGCTAACAGCAGTGGCAAAAGCAGTAGCCGCTTATTGACAGACAAGTTCAGGATATCTTCAACAGCTCATCTCAGTATCGCTGTCATCACATAGAAGTAAGCTTCACTAACTCTTCCACTTGTATTAGTGTCCTTTTACAAAGTTTTACAGCCTCTTCCTGATTAAATAGACATGGATTCATATTGACAGCCGAATTAAACGGTGGATTGACATCCGCTGTAGCTTGGATTATGCACTTGAATTGGGAGGGTTAAGAAAAAAGAATTCAGTTGACAGCAGTGAGGTTTCACATACTGTAACCTTCAATATAGAGATTAAATATCCTGTAGATATACAAACACATTAGTCATTTCAGCATTCAGCTTTGTTTTTCTCAGTTCAATTAAAGCAGACAGCACAACTTGTGGCCCTTAAACAATGCTGCAAAAGCACAAAGAGCTCTAATTACAAACCTACCTTTAGATTTGCTGAAATCCTCCTCATGTCCTGCTTCTCTCCAGTGGCTAGAGGTCTCACAAAATCAGTGAGTTGAGAATTATTTACCTCCAAAAGCCCTCCTATGTTTTGACTGTCTGTCAGTCCTAGACCTCCCCCCCTCCTTTACCCCTCCAAGGGGTATTAACCCCCCCCCCCCACCACCACCACCACCTCTTCCTCATCATCACCACACATACAAACACACCCCCACCCCCAACCATGACCCAGTTTGGAGGGGATGAGGGGGGTAAGTGAGGACCATTGTGTGAGTACCACAGGGAGAGAGGCAAGATGCTCTGCCTCTCTCATTCCTCTCCCTTTCAGGAAGGACTCACACTTGGTTAAGCACACACACTGAGACTCTTCATAAGAGAACGTCCAGAAAGCCGAGTGTTTTGTTGTGAGGTTTTTGTTGTCGAAATGCCGCTTTTGATTTTAGGTTAGGTTTGTTTGATGTCAGGCGAGGTTAAGAGCCTGTAAAGGAGACTATAAGTGAGACGAGGAGATAGAGATGAGCGGGCCTCATGTTGAGAGACAAAGGACACAGTACCTGGCATCCGGGAGAGAAGGAGTAGAGTGAGTATGCTGCTTCATCACTTTACTTTGCTCCTTGTGTTGTTTTTTATAAAATTTCCAAGTATTTTTTTAATCTGAAACGATGTCAGGTTGCCTGACCAAAGATCCAGTATTTCCAAAACGAGATAGCAGATGAATGACTTCCTGAACTTGTTTGTAATCTTCTGGAGAACTTACATTACTATTTCTAACAGCGTAAGGCACAGATGCACGTGGAGAGGCTGCTCCTGCCTCAGAGATTCTTCCTGTAACATATGGAACTAGTTTTCCGTTGTGTTCCTTCCCTTCGGAAACTATTAATGAGGGATTTTTTCTTTTTTTTTGCCACAAACGCAGAGAGGCATGCTTCTTGAAAACCCGCCTCTCTTATGTAAAATGAAAAGGACTTAATTTAAGCAACGAGCTCCTCATTTTGAGATCTCCTTATAGGCCGGGGTCCATGACCATTTTTCTTTTATAAAAAAACTGTCAGCAGTTTCTGTTTTTATCTCTCACTACTGAGATTGATTTGAATTCCTTTATCTTTTCTGCTGCACGTTTTATGAACCAGAGGCCCAAATCGGGGTGCAGTGCCTACTTAACTCTTTGGAATTCATAGTTTATTTGTGTTTCATGGCCGCCCACATTGATCACTCTGCAAGTAAGTTTGATGTCTGTTTGTATGTGTGTGTCTGTGTAGAAACATGAACCATAGAATCTGAAAATAGATGTTAATCATAGTGTTCAAAACCATTTGTCATTGAACCTAATGCTAAGTCACTCTTGACGTGCATGATTTTAATCACTTGAGAGAATTTTTTAAACAGAGTTACTGCTCAGGAAAAACAGAAGATAGTCAGAAAATGTTGGTAAGAATTTCCTTTTTAGCTATGCTGGATTTTTGGATGATTTGAAACACAGTACAGAAAATCCCTTTTCTACTTAATCCACACATTTGCCAGCTGTCAGTCCTCTACTGAAGCTGTAGACATTAAGATTTATTGTGATTATTATATCATGATATAGTTGTTATCTTTTAGTCAAACTGCAGATTCACAAAGCAGAAGCAGAAGCTAATGACCTTGTTGTGACTTAAATTTGGTGGTTTTATGTTCGGGTCTTATTGCTACAAAACAGCCATGATTAAACCCAAATATGACGATCCAGGGGGTTATCATGGACAGATGTCTGGCCAGCTACTGCGTGAGCAGATTAGTTTGATCTGTGCCGTCTGCGTAGGACAAGTTGGGACTGTGAAGGGCAACAGTGAAGCCTGAAGATGCCACTGGCAGAACAGAGGGAGAGGGCACTACGGTGCTGACCCCCCACACAAAGACAGGCAGAGGAGTTCTGACTCTAGAAGATGCTCTTGGTTTTTCCTCTGATAACTCTGAGGCTTCCTTTTTAGTGTTAACAGAACAATCAGCATTTCTGGTGAATTGTGGAATAAGACATGTCACTCTCTTGGTATGATGTAAAATGCAATAGCAGAAAAGACTAATGACAGGCTACAACACATACACAATTGATTTCACTGTGCCTGAATTCCCATTGCAACGCAAATTAATTATTAGCTGCAGTGTTCATTCTTTGGAAAGAAATATGTCTTTTTTGTGATTAAGCTTTCCAAGGACAGCATATTAAATTTCTGAACACACTACAGCATTTAGAGCACGGGCAGCTTGGAACTCAAGCACTGGAACTCCGCTGATTAAATTCCTGTTAATATAAAAATTGAAAATGTGACTTTATGACAAGCAAGCAGTGCAATTAACTCTTCTCCCAGTGGAATAGTTCTTTTTCTCTAGCTGGTTTGCCTGCCTGTCAGCCACAATATTCTGCTTTAGCAATAATTGCTGAATGTTTATTTTCACTATATGACTTTGTAGATGTGATTTTTATTTGGTGAAAGAATATAACCCATCAGCTCAACTCTATAAGTACTAAGTACTAGTATTGTACTTGTCTTGTTGGATTTAGTAAGTACTAAATGCAACAAAACCTTGACACGGGGCCTTGTTGAAGACAAGTAATATAAATAAAATATAAATAAAATACAGAGGACAAAAAGGGAAGCAGACATAAAGTTTAGGTAGCATTGTTTTCACAACACGTTGCTCACCTAAAACTGCTGCAAAAACAAAATATAATACAGGTTGAAATTATTTAACCTTTTACATTAACATGCTGCGATTATCAATGTGATAACGTTTCTGGTTAGATACTGAAAAGAAAGAGAAACTTTGTCTGCCACTAACATCTACAGATAGGTCCCAGAAGGCAGTAAAAGTTCAAATGAGGAGTGTTTTAAAGGCAGCAGTCCAACAGCAGATCAGCAGGAACAGGAGCCAAATCAGCGTCGACTGAATAAAACGCTGACAGTGATTTTTTTTTTCTTTACAATCACTTTAAAAACACTAAAAGAGATCTAATTGATGATTAGCAGACTAAGAAAATGAATTCCCTGTGGGAAAACAGTCTGTACTTTAATGGCTGCGGACTGACTGATCAATGACCACTACTGTAATTGTACAGGTTTGCTGGTCTGTGAATGACTACAGTCGGAGTAAAGTGCAATATGTTAATTATGGAAAATGTTCCCAAAAAAATCAATGCAATCGCAATATGCATTTCTAAATATGGTGACCAGTAATAGAGTCATGCATTTATACAAACAGAAACAAATGTATAAATATACGCATTAGTGTGCTTCACTTGATTAAAGTTCAACCAAACGCTAATAAATCTATTAGCTTTACATGTGCTCATTAGAGGTTTTTCTTTTCTCTGTTTTACAGTACATTTATTATTCAAACTGCCCTGAAACGTAGCAAAAAACCATTAGACATTCAGTCCTTCTTGTCAGGGTAGTACATAAAGTATAAAATAAACCTATGCAAAACATGATATATATGTAATTTAAGTACAGCGTTCAATATTTAAATGCACAACTTGCTCCAAAAATACTCCAAGTTAGTGTGTGCCAAGTCACAGGCAGGAAACTGAGGGGGCTTTTGAACTTGTAAGTGTGTCTGCTTGTCTGTCGGTCTACATACTATATCTGGATATGAGTCTCTGTGGATCTTGCAGGAGAAGAGTTAGTGACTGAGGGGATCCCTGCGGTGACGCTCACTGTAACTGTCTGCTTGATTCAGTACGTAAGGGCTGTGATGTGGAGTTTTCAACCCCCGAGAAGTGATCGTGTTAACTTCTGACCTTGTACTTCAGCGTGGCTCCGATATATCAAAGAGAGACTGATATATCTGTGTTTGTTGACCTGTGATTACACAGTCATGACCTTTTCGCAGATGGCTGTGGAGCCATTGATCCTGACTGTGATTCACTTTCAAAGCTCATTAGTTGAAAATTGCTGTGTTTACACTGGAGGGGATTTCCTTGTGACTCTTACCATTTTTAACTTTTGAACTAGAGTCTGCTGTGCTTTTTGACGTTTTCATGTGTGACATGATTTCCACCAATTTGCTGTTCATTCTTCATATCAAAATTTTTGACAGAAAGTCTGCCTGTTGTGTCTGCACGGTGCTATTCGGGAGGCTGACTCACCTCGGTAACTTAATGCACAGAGTCAGCTTCTTACCCCTAACTGCCCCACTAGCTCCTGAAGACATAAATTGGATGAGAAAGCAAAATGCCAGGTTATATGCAACTAAGGTAGCAGGAGGATTAAAAACAGGCAGCTATGTGCCTGGATCAGAGCATCTCTCCTGGTCAGGGTGAAGCTTTTCAATTCCTGGTGCAAAAATTTCCTAAGGACTTAACACGGGTGAACAAGGGCCCATCAAAGGACATAGTGAAGTTCCTCTATTACTTGTGGATTTTCAATGATTGTTTTAACCTAAGCCTTAAGCTAAATGCATAAAAGGGTTGTCATGCATGTTTTACAAACCTACAGAACATTTTTTTAAATCTTTTTTTGTATCTATAATTGAAAACTATGGTGGGTTAACTATATTATCAGTATGTTTGGATAAAAGGGTGCAGTATTGCTTTATCAGCTATAATGCTTAACCAGTAACACAATTTTTAACAGATGAATAAAATAGCGAAGTAGAAAAACAGCTGCAGAAACCAAAATTGTTTTATATATCAGTCTGTGCTCTGATATAGATGTACTCACCTCTGCTCTGGAATTTGGGTATTTCACCACCTGAGTCAGTAGGAGTTAACTCTGTTTTAGAGCCAATTGAGGAAGTGCAGTTTTGGGCTTCATTCGCTAAATTTCTTTAACCACATGATTAGAATAGACCAAATAGAGCTTATATCAGATATAGGGGAAAAAAGATTTGCAAATACAAGCCAGTAAATTAAATAATAAATAAAGCAAGCTTGCAGTTCAAGTGTCTGGGATCTGTAAAATTCAAAATAAATCAGCTCCATGACTGAACAAGTCAAAGTAGTGCTGGACCATAATGCATATTACTCCCAGGAGCTGTAAAGTGACCGCATATCAAAAATTACTGTGTGAATAACACCCCAAATCAGCAGTACCTGTTAGGTGAAGAGCTCACGGGAGAAAAGGTAAAAAATATAGCAAAAGGTCCAATGTGAAAATACCAGTACCATAAAATAAGAAGTAGAAAAGTACAGAAAGTAGACAGAGAGAAAAGATAGAGTAAGATAGATAGAATAGCCTTATTTAATCAAACTTTCATCTCTGTGGTCGCTTTTTTGTCTGTGGAACTGGATATTATTAGCTAAAGGACAACTGTGCAGAAGAATTATGTAAAGAAATGCTGTGATGTAATGCAGGAACAGTCAGACAGAGCTCCACGATGAAAGGACACTGTTATGACTCTTTGTGCTTATGGCAACCTCTTGCTCCGCTCCGGCCATGTGCTGCTTACTCATATTTGTTGCTCACAGACTCTTAGAGTTGGCGCTCTTTCAAGGACTTCAATGCTTACTCTAACTGCAAAAACACTCTCAGAAGGAGCTGTTGTGCACTCACGCGTTGGTAATACGCACACCGGAGCGTACTCACACAGAGGATTCCTGACATTTACCTCCTGTGTCTCAGGCATGCCCTTATATGGTCAGAATGATCAATACTTACGACATGTTTTATCACAAGCCTTCTTCCAAACATTCCCGCCCTCTTGACTCCTACTGGAGACACAAAGCAGAGGGCTGGGAGCTCATGCGTCTCTGCTATAGCTACATTTTCTCTCTTAATGTAGCTCATTTGAACTAAGCTCTCAACCTGCTTGGTAAGGATATCGTCCCTGGAAGCCCTTTAAAGCCCAAACTAAGCTCGTATTCATGCCTGGATTTTCCTCTCAGTCAAGCTGACAATAAGCCATGCGCTACTGTGGCTTCATAAGGGGGAAAGTTCTGTGGAGGTGCCACACTCATCCCCCAAAGCCACCCTCAGGGACAGCAGTGTTTGGGTTCAGCTCCACTGCCTGAGATAATGTGGGTCTGCTGTCTGAAATCCCGCTCCAGTGGCTTGTGCCTGGCCACCTGCTGGTTCTGCTGGTGAGGATGGACAGCCTGGAGCCCAGACCTAACCTACATAGGCAACATGTCTCTATCCCTGAACTGCACATGCACACATGCAGCAGAGTAGAGTTCAATTCCATTTACCTCCCAACCAGAACAAACCAGTGAAGTTAATACAATCCTGAAAACTGCACCTCATACAGAAGAAGGCTCACTAAGAGGATTTATTTCTTCTGAAAGAGATAGGCTGTTAAATAAAGTGTGTGTGTATTTGGTGATAGCAAATTCCCTATTTGGATTATTTCAGCTCCTTCTCAGTGCTGTTTGATGGTATTTTTTTTTATACTGAGATCCTCTTTCCACCCTGTTTGGTCTGCTAATTCTCTAAAAAGCCCAAAGTTGACAGCAACCTCACTGTGGCACTGAGCTAAAATCAGTGGGCTTGCATTTGAAATGTATAGAGCAACAGATCAAATTAAGGACTTAGTGACTCCGTGAGATCAGAGGGGAACATTCATTTTAATTAAGGCAATTATTATGTCACACCCTTAACCATCTTGCTGCTAAACTTGCAGGGCTAATGCTATTTCTGCATGAATTAAAGTCTTATTAATATTGGCACAAAAGTGACAAAATGCTTTGATCGTGTTTTGAAATGTTGGTGATACTCGTGTGGAGGCATTTACTGTCAGCTTACTGTACCTTCCTTGTTTCACTCTTGTCTTGACACTTTTTCTCTTTCTTTACTTTCTCCAGAGTCTGTGAACAGGTGAGAGAGGGACACTGTCTGCCCCACTGTCCAGCGACACCATGAGCTGGAGCTTCCTCACGCGGCTGCTGGAGGAGATCCACAACCACTCCACCTTCGTGGGGAAGCTGTGGCTCACCGTGCTCATCGTCTTCCGCATTGTTCTTACTGCCGTTGGGGGAGAGTCCATCTACTACGACGAACAGAGCAAGTTTGTTTGCAACTCAGGCCAGCCAGGCTGTGAGAATGTCTGCTATGATGCCTTCGCCCCTCTGTCTCACGTCCGCTTTTGGGTCTTCCAGATTATCTTGGTGGCAATGCCTTCTCTCATGTACATGGGCTATGCTGTCAACAGAATTGCACGATTAGATGAAGCCAAAGGAGGAGCTGGATCTGTTGCTGTTAGGACAGGAGGAGGGGGCTACACGCACAGAAAACCTAGGAAAATGTGCTTTGGAGCAAGACAGCACCGAGGCATTGAGGAGACCGAGGAAGACCAGGAGGATGATCCGATGATCTATGAGGTGCCGGAGATCGAGCCCCCAAAAAGGCCACGGGACCCACTGCAGCCCACACCCAGACCCAAAATCCGACATGATGGGCGTAAGCGAATCCGAGATGAAGGGCTAATGCGGGTCTATGTTTTGCAGCTGGTGACTCGTACGGTGTTGGAGGCTGGTTTCCTTACAGGCCAGTATTTGCTGTATGGTTTCCGTGTGATGCCCATATTTGTGTGCTCAGGGAAACCTTGTCCACACAGTGTTGATTGCTTTGTGTCGAGGCCTACAGAGAAGACCATTTTCCTGCGCATCATGTATGGTGTCACTGTCCTTTGCCTCACACTCAATGTTTGGGAAATGCTCCATTTGGGCATTGGTTCCATTTGTGACATTCTTCGCCGTCGCCGCTGCCCACCTCAGGAGGATGAGTACCAGCTGGGCCTGTTGGGTACCAGTGGGGGTGTGGAGGGCTCAGTAGGGGCAGCAGGTCCTGAGGCAGGTTCTGAGGGAGGCGTAGGAGGAGATGGTGCTGCCGATTATGTTGGCTACCCCTTCTCGTGGAACACCCCGTCAGCTCCACCTGGTTACAACATTGTTGTGAAGCCAGAACAGATGCCCTACACAGATCTTAGCAACGCTAAGATGGCATGCAAACAGAACAGGGCTAACATTGCCCAGGAGGAGCAGCAGCAGTTTGGCAGCAATGAGGACAATTTCCCCACTGGAGGAGAGGCCCGTGTAGCCCTGAACAAAGACATGATCCAGCAGGCTCATGAGCAACTGGAGGCAGCTATCCAGGCCTACAGTCAGCAGCACCGGGCAGAGGAGCAGCTTGGGGACAACCAGGATGACAAGCCCCAAAGTAACATTATCCAGGCCCAACCTCAGCCACAACCCCAGCCTCAGAAAGAGCGCAAGCATAGATTTAAGCATGGGAAAGGCGGGAGCAGTGGAGGTGGAAGCAGCAGCAACAGTAGCAGCAGCAAATCAGGAGAGGGCAAGCCCTCTGTATGGATTTAACCCCAGAAACAGTGACCCGTATTGAAAACATGTAAATATTGGAGACTGGATGATGAGCTGTTGCAATGTTACTTGGATATTTAAACACCATTATGCCTTACAGAATCCTGCAAGCTGGAGAAGATGCGTGTTTGCGTATAATGGTGTGTAAAGAAAAAAGAGAGAGAAAAAAACATGTGATATTGCAGCTGACAAATTGTTTTGTCTGGGTAATCACTGTTTAACTTGAAACATCACACCAACACAAACTATGTTAGGCTACAGTCTGTCGTTTACATGTGTCGTTCTTCTCAAGCCCCAAAGCAGATTATTGACCTCTGTTTTCTTCCCGTTCACCCTTTCAGGAGAATCCCAGGATCATTATGTGTTCTCTTGCAAAATTAGACTGATTCCAAATTTCGATGATCACAATGTAAATGCAATAAAATGATGCATGATTCCATGGTGCCGCCCAAAGGATTGGCTTTATAGTGCAGTGAGAAGATCACCTTCCTGAAGGTTGTGTCCTGTCACTCATGTTCCATGTCTGCTTCATTAATAGTGTTATATTGCTGTGACTTTGCATTTGACCGTGTGTTTGTAAATGTTTGTTGTGTATTTTTTGATAACAGTAGTACACCAGCTGCTACAGAAACCTATGAGTACAGCTGGTGGATTTTTATCCAGTCTACATCTGAAATTATCTGTGAAAAAATAAATAATAAGGTGCAGAAGCAATCCAGATTTTATAGTTTATTCTTAAATATCTCATTTTCTCCTTATGGCTTTTCATGGCTCAGTACCATCGTTCCTCTATCTGCCTTGTGTTTGGCTGCCCCCTGGTGGTGTCTTCAACGGGGCTTGATACTGGGGAGAAGATACCAGTTGCCAATGCTACCTGCATCCAGCAACACCTTAACCAGCTGTAATGTTCCTTTTCTATTGACAATACTTGTGTCACTTATGTCTTCCCAGTGCTACAAGTCCAGTGTTAGATGCACAAGGCTGCAATATTACAACATTGTAATGGAAAAGGTTTAAAGCCATTACTATAACACAGTGAGACCAAACACTGTCTGTGTGATGCAAGTTGTCAGTGCCAAGATTTTATGCTAGGCTGCCACGAAGCCTGGTTGTTTGTAGCTTTGGAATACTGTGGCCATGCTACTCCACTTGTGGAAATATGCCTATGTGAGACCAACCCTTTTGTAAAAGTCATTTTTCTTTTCTTTTTTTTCCTTCTTTTTTTGTACAACAGTATGTCTTGCATTTTTTCATATGGGATTTAAAATGATAAAACTTCAAAATGGAGTCAAATTTTATGTTCCAGACAGTGTTTTATATGAAAACACTCTGTTTTTCAATAAAGTTTTGTTTTGTTTTGTAAAATAAATAAACAAAAAACAAGATCTTTTGAAAATGAATTAGCTGTATGAATATTTATGTTTATTGTGATTTAAATTGCCTTCTAATTGTAAAAAAAAAAATGTTAAATAGGACATAGTATATTTTTATAATATGTTAACTACAGTGACTTAAAGAAGTAAAGAAAAAAAAAGTCTTTTCCTTGTATGTTGCCGTATCAGTATTTAATGTATGTAAAAAACCTCTGGGCTGTATTTTAATAAACAGTGTCACTCCTTTTTCAACACTGGTCTGAGATCTGCTGAACACCGTTGTGGGTCATTGAATCCCTTGTCAAAATATTTTAAAGTGCCAAGTAATTCAAATAATTCGAGCTCCACAGTAGCTTCCCAAACAAGCTGTATGAAGGCAGGAGGAAAAACAATTTAAAAAGAAAGTAAATAAAGCTGATTTAATACATTTCATGTTAAAAGTCTACAATTCTCTCAGTAAACATTAAATGAGTTAAACAAAGCACCACTCGTGAAGCAGTGGCTGAACACATAGCTTTCTAAATATGGAATACAGTGCAGCAGAGTGCTTGAAAAACCTTTTTGGATTGTTCACCACTGGGCTCCACATGTCTATTCATCAAGCCCAGCCATCATTAGACAGACATAAGTCACCCGAAGCAATCCAACCAGCCTTACCCAAAGCAGTGATTGGCTTGTCTGAAGCGACCCTAATCCCAAAGAGCCATAGGTGATTTACTGAGAATTTGCCGGTCCCTGTCAGTCTTTTCCCTACAAGGCATATCAACTCTCATTACATTCTTCTCCAGTAAGCAAAGTTTCTCCACTGCTGCTGTTTTTTTGAGAGAAGGCAATAAGATCCAGCAGGGACCACAAGAGGGCGACATCCTGTTAAATAAATTACATCTTCAGGAGTGAGTGAGAGCGAGTAAAGGCCATTCTGTTAGAGTGCCACGGGGGTACTCAGCGACCCCATCTGCTTAGATCTTGATGACTGCCAGCTTGTGTTTATATATTCAAAACATCTCCAAGTTGTATTGTTGAGAAACTGAGAAATTTGGCCAGCTATCCAGGTCAAAAGAACTACCCTGTGGCACATTTGTGTGTTTGGCATGACCTGTTTTCTATTCTGTGCTGAGTGACTGGAGAAAAAAATAGAATACTAAAACAGAAAGTGTTCACAAATGGAGTTTATGCCCCTCTGTATTCTGTCCTTGTTATCTACAGTAACATCCACTATTAACCAAACATCTCCAAAATCTTATAACAAGGGCTTTTTTTCTTAGAAAAATACAAGAAAAAAAATTAAGGTAAACTAAGATGCCCTGTCTGATACACAATAGTGTGAATATGTGTTTTAGCTTTTGTGTTTTAGCTTTATGAGCATAGTGAGGTCAACAAGCTTAATTGTATTTGACTTTTTAATCCCTGAGCTACCAAGCCGCTTAAATAACTACATCATATTCCTCATACTGTTACTATATCTGTGATAGATATTCTATTATATGTTAAATTAAATAATTATGGTTATTTTTTATATCACTGAAGATTGATAAAAATCAATCTTGATAGTCATGATAAAAATCTTTGACTTTTATCATGACTTTGGTCACTTTTAGTCATTATTCTGCTGCAGTAAATCTTGCTACTTTACTTTCTACTTTATGTGTATATATCAACCTCCACTTTATATTATATCTTGTCACACCACTGTGCCAATTCATGTTAATGAAAAATAGTAGCAGTATGAAGCATTTTAACAATTAAAATGATCAACGATATATATCAGTATAAATCTGGGATCATAAATAATCCCACTTGGTCACTTGAGGGTTAAAAAGTTTCAGCAAACTAAATTAACTTGAATGACAGTGGCTGGATTGGCAGTACTGGCAAAATGATGAGGTGCGGGTATTCATACTCAAACATTTTATGACATAATGTAGTGACAGAAAGATTTTGCAGTTAAAGACAATAGAAATTCCAGGAAACATAAACACACCTTGTGATTTTCAAGAAACTTTAAGGCTGAAAGACTCTCGTCACAGTTGGAAGATTTTGGTCTCAGTTGAATTATCAAAGAAGAAGAAAGAGGTATGTGGGAACTTTTCTGGAAAACCATAACTGGTCTTGTCAGCATCTGGGGGAGGAGCAATGTTCCCACATTTAAAAAAATAATTTTTTTTAAATGGCTGTTTCGGATTAAATGTTTTGTGATTGTTCACAAAAACAGCTGTGTTGTTCCCTTAGATGTTTCCTCTAGTTAATTGTGTAGGTTGTGACAAATGAAAGAAAATGTGCTGAAAAACTCAGATTCTCATTTGAGTGTTTTTCTATGCCTTTTTGTAAAATATATATTTCTTTGAGTGCCATTGTTGTGTCCCTTTTTTCATATTCTTCAGCGAATGCATTTGATTTGCATGTGAAAGGGCCTATTTTACTATAAAAAAAATAAATCAAACGATACATTACATAAAGTCTCTGCATCTTTTGTTTTGGGTTCACAGCAAGTAAAATGGTTTCCCTGTCCTGACACACTGAGTGTTGTCCTCTTCCTGTTGTCAACACAAGATTTGTGTTTGATTTTGATTGGTGAAAAGCAGGAGGCCCCCACCATCCTATCAGGAGAATTACAGTCACACAAGTTGATATCACCGGCAGGAACAACCGACGAGATTGAAGAGATGTCATTTCAGTTTGTGTCACCCATGACATTTTGTTTGTCGCTTTGGTTTGTCGTTCACTTGGTGAGTTTGTGAGGAGAGAACATGTGAGTCTTTGAGGCCTAGTGTTTCCTCCAAATAGCCCCTGACTCAAAAAGTTTTTATATGAAAATGAATATATCCTCACTCTCTTTTTTCATCAAGTTCAGAGTCTAGAGAATACACAACAAAAAATGGAAAGTAGACAGTGCATTTTTGTTATTTGCTGATATAAAAAGGGTCCCTGGAGAGAGTAGCCTGGGGGAACAAGTGGAGTGCTGCAGCTGGGTGTTCAAACAAGGTCACTGCTACTATGACTGGAATCCCACGAGCAATGTCTGGGACAGGAACTTGTGGCAGCGGGCTATTTTCTCTATAAAGAAACAAACATTAGTGCCCCTAATTGGCTAGATGCACTGACCCTATTTGTATGTCATTTTAAAGAAATTTTACACAGTTTCTCTAAGCGGGCATGGGGCTGCCCTAGTAGCCTACTTTTGGAATTTGTTTTACAAAGTCTATGAATTCACAACCACATGTTTGAATGTGTGCTTCATTTACAAGAAGGGGAGAAGAATGTGCAGTAAAATATAGGCCATCAATATCACAACTGGACAAAAATATGATCAAATATTAATTCTAATAATAAATTAAGAACACAATGTACCCATCTTCTCCCAGCAGAATAAGAAAACATGTACAAAAAGCTCAAATAATCTCAACATGCCACAACTCACTATACGCAATGGCCTCCACAGTCACCAGATCTCAATCAGATAAGCTTTTGGATATGGTGGAATAAAACATTTACTTCATGGATGTGCAGTTAATGAATCTCCATCACATCAATATATGATTATAATTACACATCACTAATCAAAATTAAAATCTGGAAAGCTGCACAGCACCTCATGATGAAACCTATAAAAAAGAAATGATTCATGTTTCCTTTATTACCTACCTGGGGGATATAGCTATCTATCTATCTATAGATAACATAGACAAAAGTCATACGTCAGAAGTGACAAAAGCAGGTGGGTCATTACAGTATATGAGAGATTTAAAAGTGAAATACTGTACATTATATATACAGTGGAGAATTTGCTAAATTTGCTGTCCAGTTTTGGGTGCTATGGGAAAAGGCATGATCTGTAACTCGGGAACAATAGGATGCAGCAAGCGGTTTGGAGATGAAGGAAATAACTGTGCACTCACTTAAATATGAGTGAGGGTTTAATATTTGATGTTATTTAAATGTTTTTGTATTTTTTTACTTTAAGTTTCTGATGCAAAGGATCAATATAACATTCAGGTAATCTTTAAGCTGACAGAGTAACTGTATGCTCAAACAGCACTGCCAATCCCACGGTCAAAGTGCTGTGTTTTTGAGCAGGTGTATGTTTTTATAATGAAGTATGTAAAAATAATTTCAAGTTAAAATTTGGAAAATTGTAAACAACAATAACTTAAATAATAATTTAACCACTTGATTTAATGTATGCTTGTTTTACACAACAGTAAATGTTAAATAAAATGGTTAAATAACTTAATACATTCTTAAAAGTCTTTTAATTCTTTTTTTAAATGAAAAAAGTTCATTTATGGTCCATTTCTAACTTTTGAAGTAAAGCACTGTGTGTGTGATCATTTCAAAGGTTGTGGACACAAGTAATGATTAATGGTTTGAGTTAAAAGTATATAAAACAGTGAAATAAAATAAATAATCTGCTCACTTGGAAAAGATGTTGCTGTCCTGCCAAAAACACACATGTTTCTATTGCTAAATTAAAATACATCTTGCTTGCTTGGAAGTGCAAACAATGTGGTATTTCTGGTTACAGTGGTTATGGACTGCATTTTTTTACCTGTGCGTGTCAGTGCAAATGAACCCATCGGCCATCCTGACAAACTGAACCAACTGCATATAAATGTCTTTTCTTTTGCTTAAAATTCTATTGCCTTTGTTTGTATTGGCAGAATTTAGAAAATGATACCAGTCTATAGTGATTCTATTTATCACATTATAGTTTGCATCCAAACATCATGTCACATTTGGCCTCTGAGCTGAGTCTGTACAACATACTTGTGTTTTTGCTCCCTACCAAGAATTAACACCACAGTTCTTGACTGTTGCTCATTTTTGTTCATTTTTATTCTGACAGCTTGGTCCTTCAAGCTGGATCTCAACATCTCCCCCACTCGCCTCGGGAACATGACTGAAACAGTGCATGGGGGAGTCTGGGGGTCCTTAAAATAAAAGACCTCCACCCCAGTGGTTTTAAAAATGCTGTTTCAGGATGTAAAAAGCAGGGCGTGATATATGCTGAGGTGTAACCTCTGAGTGAAAAACAAATATATACCCATTTCAATTATTTAGTTTTACCAGTGAAACCATTATAACATCTCCACATTCACAAATATACATTTCTGACATTCAAAAACAAAACAAAAACAAATCAGCGACCAATATAGCCACCTTTCTTTGCAAGGACACTCAAAAGCCTGCCATCCATGGATTCTGTCAGTGTTTTGATCTGTTCACCATCAACATTGCGTGCAGCAGCAACCACAGCCTCCCAGACACTGTTCAGAGAGGTGTACTGTTGTCCCTCCTTGTAAATCTCACATTTGATGATGGACCACAGGTTCTCAATGGGGTTCAGATCAGGTGAACAAGGAGGCCATGTCATTAGTTTTTCTTCTTTTATACCCTTTCTTGCCAGCCACGCTGTGGAGTACTTGGACGCGTGTGATGGAGCATTGTCCTGCATGAAAGTCATGTTTTTCTTGAAGGATGCAGACTTCTTTCTGTACCACTGCTTGAAGAAGGTGTCTTCCAGAAACTGGCAGTAGGACTGGGAGTTGAGCTTGACTCCATCCTCAACCCGAAAAGGCCCCACAAGCTCATCTTTGATGATACCAGCCCAAACCAGTACTCCACCTCCACCTTGCTGGCGTCTGAGTTGGACTGGAGCTCTCTGCCCTTTACCAATCCAGCCACGGGCCCATCCATCTGGCCCATCAAGACTCACTCTCATTTCATCAGTCCATAAAACCTTAGAAAAATCAGTCTTGAGATATTTCTTGGCCCAGTCTTGACGTTTCAGCTTGTGTGTCTTGTTCAGTGGTGGTCGTCTTTCAGCCTTTCTTACCTTGGCCATGTCTCTGAGTATTGCACACCTTGTGCTTTTGGGCACTCCAGTGATGTTGCAGCTCTGAAATATGGCCAAACTGGTGGCAAGTGGCATCTTGGCAGCTGCACGCTTGACTTTTCTCAGTTCATGGGCAGTTATTTTGCACCTTGGTTTTTCCACACGCTTCTTGCGACCCTGTTGACTATTTTGAATGAAACGCTTGATTGTTCGATGATCACGCTTCAGAAGCTTTGCAATTTTGAGACTCCTGCATCCCTCTGCAAGATATCTCACTATTTTTGACTTTTCTGAGCCTGTCAAGTCCTTCTTTTGACCCATTTTGCCAAAGGAAAGGACGTTGCCTAATAATTATGCACACCTGATATAGGGTGTTGATGTCATTAGACCACACCCCTTCTCATTACAGAGACGCATATCACCTAATATGCTTAATTGGTAGTAGGCTTTCGAGCCTATACAGCTTGGAGTAAGACAACATGCATGAAGAGGATGATGTGGACAAAATACTCATTTGCCTAATAATTCTGCACTCCCTGTAGTTAAATGTGCAAGTTATCCTCTGACTGTTCTTTATGATGTACCCATGGCTAAGACATAAACAATTTACCTTTACTCTGTCTTCTCAGAAGGCTTTCTGACATTAATAGGAGGAAAGTGTTTGTGCCAATAGGTACATCAGTTTATTTCAGATTTGCATACAACTAAGTGTTGTTTTTCATGATTCTTCACATGCTGATAGCTCCCATCACTCATCTTCTTTGGAAAGTTCTATTGACTTCTCCTTGTGTTTCATCTGAAAATAATAGAATCAGATTTATGCCTTTGTGCCTATATTCAGTAAGTTTCTGTTGTAATACATGTTTTTCTTTACATCCCTCAGCTGACGTGAGTCTTGCAGCAAATTAATCCTTTTTTCTTATCAAGACATCAGAAATTCCTTCATATCTGATAATCTGTACTGGTTCTCCCAATAGAGCTATTTTTTTTTTAAAGTTCATCCATCCATTATCTTCCACTTATCCTTATCAGAGCAGCAGGGGCCAGGAGCTTATCACAAAAACAAACAAACAAAAAACAAAGATAGCTACAGCTCTTAAGATCAAGAACAATACTTACTTTAAGCTGTATCACAATACTAACCAAAATCAATGTAATATTACGTATGGGTCATGCAAGTTTTATAAAGATATAAAATAGGTGAGCCAGATGGAAAAAAGAAGCCTCTAGGTTATCCCTCTGACAAAACTATTCACAGTTTAAAGGCTTCTAATTTTGGTAAAAAGAAAAACAAAATCAGCCTATGATTGAAATTAGATTGCACTGTGTAGCAAAACTTTAACCATGCTTCTCCCAGCCACAGTTGCACTCTCTAGCTGAAGACTTTTGTCAAATGAAACTTTATAAGTCTTATCCTCTGCTGTGCTAAAGTTTAGAATGGCTAGCATTAGCTACATGTGGTAGTGCAAAGTATTTCCTTGTCTGTATGAGCATCACATCATACACAAATCCACTACAGGTGACTAGCACAAATGTTTTGCTTTGGTAGAACTGTTATTTGTAAATGAAATGTTACTTACCTTCAAATGTCTTTTACAAAAGCTTGCACCATGCAACGCAACATGTGTGAATTTGCCCGGGCTAGTTAAGTCAGTAGGGGAGGGAATTTGAAATCAGAAGTTACAGTGGAAAAAAATAAGTTATGTATTAAATTTCTTTAAGTAATTACAACTTGAATTTTATGTTGAACCCACTAACATTGGGATTTAATTTCAAATTACATATAAAATTAATTTAATGTAATTACCAACATTATTAATTCAACACAACCCAAAAAAATAAAGTTTGCAACTTAGAAGGTCTATCTTAATCAATAAATTAGAATTTTTATGTTGCAGCCATGGATTTAATCAAGTGGTGGTAAAAGGCCTGATGAATTACTTTTTAGAGTCAGTATGTTTGTCGATCTGACTATCTTATTGTAGTCAAACCATTATTCCAGTAATCAAGATTAGTGAGTTTATGAACCCTCATTTCCTCATTCATACTTATCACTCCATCACTATGTGGACTGTAAAGCAGCTGTCACACTGTCTGCCAGCTTCCCTGCACTGGAAACACTTACTGTAAGTTACTGTTGTAATCACAATAAACAAAACAAAAACAAAACATCCGTGTAGAGTTTGATGATTACTGATCACTTATTTGTTGTGTTTTAACTGTTCACACTATTGGAAAGATGTCTCTGATGGTTGGGGTTTGGAGATGATGTGAATATTTGAGTGAAGTTAAGGATGAAATGATTTTAAAATGGAATTAAATTAAATTCAAACATACTTTTTAAATGCAGCCTGCACAGAGCGTGGTCGTGTTCTGAACATTTCATGTTGAAATTAGTTCACAGATTGAGATTCAGTTTTAAATGATGTCAAACAACATTTTAAGTTTCTGAAATTCTGATTCTGAACCTCAACATATTTTCCACTGAAAACCTAAATCAGTCTCAGTGGCTCTACTCAGAACGTGTGATACCTGCAGGTATCACAGGTATGACAATGGACCATCAAATGATGTATGGGCCGACTTGCACTGCAAGATGTATCCAGAACGGATAAGGATCATGGATCCAGATTTAGATTGTTACATCCCATCAGTCCATTAAAATTTTACAGAATAATTACTGAAAAAAATAAACGTTTCAAACTGCATTGTATCTGTTTTCCCATATTTTTATCTTGATTTTCTGTCACCTTCATTTTGTACAGTTTGTCATGTTACAGCTGAATAATTCGATTTGAAAATCAAACGTATCACAAATCTTTATGCTGTCTATGATGATGATGTATATGATGAGGTAATTAAAATTAATTCTTCCCTCATCAGGGTCCACACATATTCATATTCTTGGTCAACTAGATTAAAATGGAGTTACATCCAGTTCCGGTTCAAGCGCAGATTAATAGAACTACGTTTTACTAGCGGACCGAAAGTGTTACTGACGGGAATCTACAGCATCTTGAGCTGAATTAAGACTTCAGAAGTCATTCGTCATGTCGAATGACCAGCGGATAAACTCTCAGGTTGGTAATAAATGTATTACATGTATAAGAACAAGCGTCATGTTAACAAATGATAGCCGTAAGGTAACTTTTATGCTTATTGTAGCTGCTAGCTAAAAATGCTAATTTAGCGTAGTTTGCCCTGAATTCAGCTTTGACAAACAAATATGATCGACTGTTTCTAGTAGAATTCCAAAGTTGTCATCTTGTACCCTCTCAGAGTACCCCCTCTGTATGCTTGCAGAGACCCCTACAGTAGGGAAACATGCAAAACGGTGTCCAAACCTTTGTATTTTAGCTTTATTTATGTCTTATACAACATCCCAACTCTTTAGCTAACTTAATAACTTTAGCTAAATTGAATAGTTAGTCTAATTCATTAGTGCAGCATTACTGGATCACCTCTGTTTGAAGTGATATAATATGATATACAACTATCACTGCAAACTTTGTAAATAAGCAAACAACACTTCTCATTTTCTAAACGTTTGGCCACAGCTGTAGATTACACTATCAGTGCTTGTTCACTCTTGACAATAATTACATTTCTAAAATTACTTTGTGCATTTACAGGTAAACAATATCTAATATTTTATCTAAATGACTGCTTTGTCTTTGAAAAGGGTGAAGAGCCTGAGGCCGGTGACAGTCCAGTTCTACTCTAAGTACATCCTTACAGTGGCTCACAGGACAAGGCCACATTCCTGTCCTGCCAGAAGAGAAGAGAAACTTCAGTCTTCATGCAGTTCAACCACACCTGTCATATGATTGATTGTGCATCTGCAACATCTGGTCAAATTCAGCTGGCATTTTATGGAAATACTTATTAACTGGTCTGTCATCATAGTAGTGGTTAGTCAGAGTCATGCCCATTTGATGCTTTCAGTAATCTGCAGTACCAGTAGAGGTAGATATTTTATGAAATCATGGGAAAGCTTTTAAAGAGACATCATTAAAACTTTTACATATAAATACATATTAGCTTAATCATTTCTGGCTATGGTTACAAGCGACTTCTTGCCTTTAAATATGGTAAATGGACTGATTCTTATATAGCCACATTCACCCAATCACACCCATTCTCTCAAGCACTTTTTCTATACTGAGTGCTTTTCTAACTTCATTCACACACATTCATACTCCAATGGATGCATCGGAGAGCAACTTGGGGTTAGTATCTTGCCCAAGGATACTTGACATGCAGACTGGAGGAGCCAAGGGTCAAACCACCAACCTGACATGCATGAACTTCTGCATGCATGTCAAGTTCATACAAGAGAGAGGCAAAGCATGATAATGGATAAGAATTAACTGCAATTTTAGTGAGTGCAGAAAACATGTACAAGTCCCACATGCAAGGTTATTCTCTTTTATTGCACAGAGTACATAGCAGTAAGTCTTTTTTAAAAGGTTTGTATTCTATGTGTTAGCTAAAGTTGAATCAATATTGACAATTAATGCTGAGTTTACCTTGTGCCTTATATGAGTGGTCAATGGAGCTCCAATACCAGGATTCATCATGGAGCAAAGCCTCCATTTTAATCTAGTTGACCAAGAATATGAATATGTGTGGACCCTGATGAGGGAAGAATTAATTTTAATTACCTCATCATATACATCATCATCATAGACAGCATAAAGATTTGTGATACGTTTGATTTTCAAATCGAATTATTCAGCTGTAACATGACAAACTGTACAAAATGAAGGTGACAGAAAATCAAGATGAAAATATGGGAAAACAGATACAATGCAGTTTGAAACGTTTATTTTTTTCAGTAATTATTCTGTAAAATTTTAATGGACTGATGGGATGTAACAATCTAAATCTGGATCCATGATCCTTATCCGTTCTGGATACATCTTGCAGTGCAAGTCGGCCCATACATCATTTGATGGTCCATTGTCATACCTGTGATACCTGCAGGTATCACACGTTCTGAGTAGAGCCACTGAGACTGATTTAGGTTTTCAGTGGAAAATATGTTGAGGTTCAGAATCAGAATTTCAGAAACTTAAAATGTTGTTTGACATCATTTAAAACTGAATCTCAATCTGTGAACTAATTTCAACATGAAATGTTCAGAACACGACCACGCTCTGTGCAGGCTGCATTTAAAAAGTATGTTTGAATTTAATTTAATTCCGTTTTAAAATCATTTCAACCTTAACTTCACTCAAATATTCACATCATCTCCAAACCCCAACCATCAGAGACATCTTTCCAATAGTGTGAACAGTTAAAACACAACAAATAAGTGATCAGTAATCATCAAACTCTACACGGATGTTTTGTTTTTGTTTTGTTTATTGTGATTACAACAGTAACTTACAGTAAGTGTTTCCAGTGCAGGGAAGCTGGCAGACAGTGTGACAGCTGCTTTACAGTCCACATAGTCATGGAGTGATAAGTATGAATGAGGAAATGAGGGTTCATAAACTCACTAATCTTGATTACTGGAATAATGGTTTGACTACAATAAGATAGTCAGATCGACAAACATACTGACTCTAAAAAGTAATTCATCAGGCCTTTTACCACCACTTGATTAAATCCATGGCTGCAACATAAAAATTCTAATTTATTGATTAAGATAGACCTTCTAAGTTGCAAACTTTATTTTTTTGGGTTGTGTTGAATTAATAATGTTGGTAATTACATTAAATAAATTTTATATGTAATTTGAAATTAAATCCCAATGTTAGTGGGTTCAACATAAAAATTCAAGTTGTAATTACTTAAAGAAATTTAATACATAACTTATTTTTTTCCACTGTAACTTCTGATTTCAAATTCCCTCCCCTACTGACTTAACTAGCCCGGGCAAATTCACACATGTTGCGTTGCATGGTGCAAGCTTTTGTAAAAGACATTTCAAGGTAAGTAACATTTCATTTACAAATAACAGTTCTACCAAAGCAAAACATTTGTGCTAGTCACCTGTAGTGGATTTGTGTATGATGTGATGCTCATACAGATAAGGAAATACTTTGCACTACCACATGTAGCTAATGCTAGCCATTCTAAACTTTAGCACAGCAGAGGATAAGACTTATAAAGTTTCATTTGACAAAAGTCTTCAGCTAGAGAGTGCAACTGTGGCTGGGAGAAGCATGGTTAAAGTTTTGCTACACAGTGCAATCTAATTTCAATCATAGGCTGATTTTGTTTTTCTTTTTACCAAAATTAGAAGCCTTTAAACTGTGAATAGTTTTGTCAGAGGGATAACCTAGAGGCTTCTTTTTTCCATCTGGCTCACCTATTTTATATCTTTATAAAACTTGCATGACCCATACGTAATATTACATTGATTTTGGTTAGTATTGTGATACAGCTTAAAGTAAGTATTGTTCTTGATCTTAAGAGCTGTAGCTATCTTTGTTTTTTGTTTTTTTTGTTTTTTTAAATCAGACTGTGTGAAATATTGTTAATGTCATTCCAATAGCATTATTCTAGCATGGGCTATGTGAATCTACTTAACATTAAGACTTTATGTAAGCAGTTAGTATAGAGTGATAATCTAGGGTCATTAGTGCTTTGTTAAGTTTGGACCAGAGATGGGCAGTAACGCGTTACTGTAATCTGATTACTTTTTTCAAGTAACGAGTAAAGTAAGGATTACTATTGCAAAACGGGATAGCTACGTACTTCCGTAGAAAATACGATACTAAAAAAGGAAAATTTTTTTTTTTTTGGTAGCAGAGCACTGTCTCATGGTGGGGAAGTCTCCCTTGTCTTCACCAAGATTGTTTTTGTTCCCTCAAAACTTGGGGTAGCCTTAGATCACTTCTATCCTCTTTAAATAATGTATTACAGCATTCATTAATGCAGTATAGCTAATAGTCTGCAAGGTTTAATTCTTCTGTTTGTGTGGTCTACAGATAAAGGAGGAGTTCAAGAGAATAACCACTGTAAGCCTTGAATGGCTACACTTGACCATTGCACCCCAAAACTGATGGATGTCATTTTATCAAGGGGAGGAGCTAAGGGAGTGAGAAGAGGCAGATCAAGGACATGCTTCTTGAGGTAGGACAACTATTTAGACTTTGGGTAGCTTTGAAATGCACTTTGTTGTCAGTCACCCATGTATTTTATACTCATACTTTATTTTTTCTTAAATAGCACAATACAATTGAAACACGCAGAGAAGTAGCCATCTGCTGCCTTATCACTTTCCTTGGAGAGAAGGACGAGGACCTTTTCATGGAGTTTGGCTTATCACCTCTTCAGGTTGTAAATCGTGTTTTTAAAAAGTAACTAAGTAATTAATTACTTTTGAAAATAAGTAATCAGTAAAGTAACGGCAAACATTACCGTTAAGTTTCAGTAAGTATAAAAGTCTAATCTATAATTCACTAACCTATTAATTCCTTAACTTAAGGTTGGCCTTAAGTTAACACCGAAGAACTTAAGGCCAACCTTGAAAGGCGGGTGATGAAAACTGCCATCATCAGTGACCGGTACACCCCTGGATCTAACCATAAGACTGCAACCATTGTGGTGGAGGAAACAAAAATCATGGAGGGCCAGAGTTTCCCAAGGTGCTGTGTTTTGCTCATGGGCATAATATATGCTCTCAATCTGAGCTAATGCAAGGATCTGAAATATACTTTTGAAGTTGTTCAGAAGCTGTTCCTTGACCTTGATGGAACCATCATTATGTTAAAGATGTTGACTCTTTTTCAAAAATTGTTAACTGTTTTGAATCCTGTATGTGTAACATTGATCTTAAAGGTGTTTGCTGCATTGTGTAATAGAAAGATGCAAGATCTTGTAAAGTTTGGTAGGCATTGAAAGTTAACATTTACTGAACACTTGCATGGAAGTATTACTGTAACAAAATGTTTTCTAAGTAGATTTTTTTTTACCAATTGAACACATTTGTTTCTGTGGTGTTAAATACATAAAGGCATATACTATAACTTGGCTGAGATGGTATAAATCTAAATTTCTGGTTTATTTTCACTTTTTAAATACAAAGTGTTGAAATGCCTACAGTTAAAAAATAAAGTTTTTTGATAAAAAAAATTTTTTTTGAATGAATTCCTTTCTTAAAAGCTATTACAATAAAAAAAAATAAGAGAAAGCTAAAATGATGATAATAATGATGAAAATCAGCAACTTAATATTTTAAATAATGAACTTTAAAAAATAGTTTTTGTAATTGCTGTAATTAATTACATAACACTTAAAAATCATTTTAAATAATGTGGAAAAAGTAATTGGAGGAAGAAAATTTTTATGAGTAAACAACTTAAAAATATGTTTTTAAGCTACCAAATATTACATAAATGGTAATTAAAATCACCTTTGATTATGGAGGAAAAGTTAATTCCCCTAACTCAATATAGTTTGTTGGTTCAATCTAATTTCAACATAAGTTATCGTAACTCAAAAAGAGTAATGGAAACTGTTGCGTTGATTTTTTTTGTTGAGCTTAAACAATAGTTTTTAGAGTGCACTGCCAGTATGTCAAGACAAATATCCACACCTACTGTAAGGAGATAGTAGTCAGTGATTGTTAGAGACAATGTCATATTTATCACAGTTTAATAAAGTCCATTTCCTGAGTGATAGCAATCAAAAGGCTGTTGATGGTCACTGCTGGGACATATGCTGACTCCACAATTGTCAGCATTTTGTTTGTGTTATAAAAGTACATACAGTTTGTATCAGACACAGTCACTATGATTGATGATTTACAATTAGAGTAATTTAAAAGTAGTTCACAGTGTTGGGGGGGTTTGTAACATTAATAAACAACATATATAGATTTGCCAACATCTTCTTCCCTCGGCTGCTTGCTTTAGGGGTTGCCACACTGGATCATCTGCTTTTAGCATGCAGGTCCTGTGCGCAGGACTCGAAGCAAAGAATAAAACAAAGCAAAGCTAAAAACAAACAAACAAAAAACAAAACAAAACAAAAAACCTTTCCACCTTATATATGTAACTACATCAAAGCAAAACAACCAAGAGTTTGAGTATTATTATTATTGCTCTTTTCAGTTTTGATTTATATATATTTTTCTAATACTCTAGTTTTGAACATGTTTTTAAACAAGGAAAACGAACTACACCTTTTTAAATCACTGTCATAATTATTCCACAAGTTAACTCCTCTAACAGAAACACATCTATGCTTTATGTTTGTCCTTATCTTGTTTTTTTTTTTTATTTTTTTAAAGAAACCTGTTCCCCTTATGTCATATTGACTCTCTCTGACTTTAAACAGCTTCTGAGTACTGCGCCAAAGCAAGTTATTTTGTGCTTTATACATTATCTGTGCCATTTTATATTCAACTAAATCATAAAATTTCAGGGTATTCAAATTAATAAACAAAATGTTAGTTGGTTCTATATAACATTTTGTTTATTAATCTGAATACCCTGAAATTTTATGATGTGATGGCATGATGGCTTTTCTTTTGATCTGAACATTCACATTAAAATATGTGAATTCTCTCACCTCAAGACATGTGTTTAGACAAATTGAATACTTGTTATTGACTACATCATAACATTTAAATGGTTGATCGCTCTAAATACCTTGGATTCTGAAATAACTACCCACAAGTGAATGTCAACACATCCACAATTCCAAAATCTTTTGATAAGTATTTATTCACGTTCACTTAATTTTCCCTCTCCTTTCATACTGTTTATGAAACAACAACAGCCATGAACAGTTTCAGTATGACCAGAATACACCTAACCCGCAGTGCCCTGCCAACACATTTATCTAATATCCACATTCCTGTGTTGTCCCTGGATCAAGAGAAAAATGTTGGTCTAGGATCAACATTGCAACAGACAAATCAATGCCAAAACTTTGAGATTTTTGCTGAATTTGAATAAACTTAGAGTGGCGTTGGGCAGAAATACTGTGGGACTGGGCAAAAGTGACAGAAACGGGAGCGAGCAGTAGTGGTCACAAATTCAGTGGCGCTGGGATTTTAAAAATTGTTTTGCAAAGGACCAATAAAAAGATAAATTGACACAAACCATTACCTTTGCCTGCATCATATGTAGAAATAATGTGTAATTTGTACTATACAGAGACTATGGTGTAGCTTATGAAAGCGGCCAGCAAAGTTCTCTATTCAAGTTCATCCATTCCCTTGCAGTCAATTTAGAAAATGGCAGCAGTAAAAGAAGTAGCTGGAAATGCCTAGGAAATGACAGTACTGATCGAGCCAATCACAGTCATTGTAGACTGCATCCACTCAGTGTTTAATTTAATTTCAATGGAGGTGCAGGCTCAGTTACTGAATTATGGCATTGGGTTTCAGGGAGGTTTGAAGTTATGCTGTACATTACCTGTGGTGCAGATTTAACACAGAAGCATGAATCTCACTTAAAATCAGACAAATGTGGTAGTTGTGTGATATGATTTTTGCACTTTTATCAGGCACTATACATTTATCTTCTGCTGGTACAAAAGTACTTTTCATGGTTACATTTTTTAAGATATTGTCAAAATAGTCCTTATATTAGAGTTTTGTTTTCTAAAAATCAAGAGAATGTAATTGAGGTATTTCAGAATACAGGGTGAGAGATATTTGTAATAAATTCAATTCAATTTTATTTATATAGCGCAAAATCACAACATAAGTCGCCTCAAGGCGCTTCATAGATACAGAGAAAAACCCAACAATCATATGACCCCCTATGAGCAAGCACTTTGGCAACAGTGGGAAGGAAAAACTCCCTTTTAACAGGAAGAAACCTCCGGCAGAACCAGGCTCAGGGAGGGGCGGCCATCTGCTGCGACCGGTTGGGGTGAGAGAAGGAAGACAGGATAAAAGACACGCTGTGGAAAGCACTAAAATGTACAGAGCAATGGCCTTATGAAGGCAAAAAAGTTACTGGATTCATCCTGAGGCTATAGAGAAGGCATTTGACTCTGTACTTTGCTTCTGTGCTGTTGTCTATCCCTGGGAACTATTTTTTATCTGATTTACAGTCTCCCAGGTGAAGCCTGAGTACCCCTTCAGTGTGCAGCTGCAACAAGTGTTCAAACTCAGCCGGCATTGCGTGAAAAAACGTTTTAACCGGTACGTCATCATAGTAGTGGTTAGTCAGGGTATAGAGGTCATATGGGTGATTACTAAAGGGCCAGAATCCATACAGATGTACATTTTCACACAATTCCAGGGCCATGCTAACCATAATGAATCCAGTGCTGAGCCGCCTTTCTTTCAGGCCTTCAGAGCTCCAGAATTGATCCAGACTGTGGAGGTACTGAGCGTTGGAGAAAACAGGTCGAATAGGGCTTTCAAAGTCCTCTATTGTATATGCAGCCCGCTGACACATAGCAGTATTCCTGCCAAAGGAGAAGGCAGGAAGGAGCAGCAGAGAGTTGCCGTACTTGTGCAGACTCTCCACAAATGGAAGGCGACGTCCAGTCAGCGCACCATATCTGTGCAAAAGAAACAGCTGACTTTGAGCAACAACGCATACATAATGTGAGGTGACAAGTAGGGATAGGAATCAAGAGCTGGTTCTCTAAAAGAACTAGTTCCCAGTGTTTGCCTATCAGTCACATTTGTTGTACTTGTCATCAGCTGTTTTAAGTTCATGTGCCAGAGGAGAAAAAAATAGCGGTGTGGCCTACAGTGTAGATTTGGACATTTAATTATTTTTTATTTAATTATTTTTGTTTTTATTGGGAAATACCTCAAATATATACAAAAATTTTAACAACAGCATGCGATTAAGTTGCAGAATGTAATGTCTTTGACATGCTGCTTAGCGGTGATGGTGACTCAGTGCGAAAACAATGAGGACCCAACGAGCCTCAATAAGAGAGTTGATAAGAAATCAAATTGGAAAGTGATTCTGATAATAGAATCAGAATCGTTAAATTCTTATCAGTTCCCTTCCCTAGTGACAAGGAATTATTTCTTTTGCTCACTTTTGGAAAATGATGCTTGGATTTGCTGTCACAAGGCTAGTTTTGCTGCCAACATCTTTCTCATATCCATTTTCCAAAGGAGGTAAGTTGCACCTGAACAAACAAAAAAGTAGACACAGAAATGGTTACGTGGAATTTCCACTCTGGATTTGGTCTACATTGGACACTTTTCTCACCTGATAACAAAGTCAGCAGAATCAATCATTTTTCCACAGCCACTGTCAAACAGGATCCCACCATTCCCAACAACCGAACAAGTGTCCCATTGTTTATTTGAGAAAGGATTCTCCTGGAATAGACAGCGAAAGATAAGGCATTATGAAAACACATTTACATTGTTGCTGATTTCACATGTTGAAGGAAAAAGGATTTTAAAAAGACATTTTATTCTAGTTTTATAGTCTGATGCTTTTTATGCTTGCTATTGCTAATGATAGGTCTGTCGTTTTTATAGATTACAACCATGGGAATATTATATCCAAAAGAATAATGATCACAAAAGTGTATATAAATAGTCATAATTATTAGAAATTATTAAAAAAAAAAAGACAAATAATTGTTTATTGTGTGGGTTTTTTTCTCTTTTGGAAAAAAAAATTACACACAAAAGTAAATAGAGCTGAAACAGACTATATAAATACAGCGTCTTATAAATGCAATAGCTCCTCTAATGGACAGTGTATCAATTGGGATATGCTCCGATATTAAGCATCTCCAAATAAGATCATATTTAAGCTGTTTGGCCTTTTTAGCAGAGATGCAAAATGCTCCAGGCTTTTAATAACAATTTTGCTTAAATATGTTAACGGTACAGATTTTCAGACAGTTTCTCTCTTGTATGGCTCTGCAGACCGGTCAAGTTTGAGGCTTGGGGCAGACCAGACTACAAAACGTGTATAATTATATAATCACAAATGATGAATTATATTTGAGTTTCTTTCTGTGCAGCTATAAATTGATACAGAAAATGGTTCATCATAAAAATGTATGTTGTCATTGAGGCTGTACAATGTTGCTTTTCAGTTTCATAACCATTTTGATTTTGAGGTTGAAAAAATTTCAATGCTAGGGACGATCGTGGCTCAAGAGTTGGGAGTTTGCCTTGTAATCGGAAGGTTGCCGGTTCGAGCCCCGGCTTGGACAGTCTCGTCGTTGTGTCCTTGGGCAAGACACTTCACCCGTTGCCTACTGGTGGTGGTCAGAGGGCCCGGTGGCGCCAGTGTTCAGCAGCCTCGCCTCTGTCAGTGCGCCCCAGGGTGGCTGTGGCTACAATGTAGCTTGCCATCACCAGTGTGTGAATGTGTGTGTGAATGGGTGGATGACAGGTTGTGTAAAGCGCTTTGGGGTCCTTAGGGGCTAGAAAAGCGCTACACAAATACAGACCATTTACATTTCAGTAAATTGCAGATTGCAGTCACTTCAATTCTGTTTTCTTATTCCTCCTAGTTTGAGTGCATAATCCTTGTTATAACGGCTGCTATACAACAAACAAACTGCTGTTTGTGTAAAAATCTGTATATTTTAACCTATTTGAACCGAGAAGGCTGACAGAGAAAGTTCTATTTGCCAAATAAGACTGAAACCAATTAAGTGCAGTGCCACCAATACCCACTACATCATTTAATCGAGAAATTAGAATATTGTGGTCTACTGTGTCAAAGGCAGCAGTTAAGTCAAGCAAGACCAGAACATTGTGGTTACCAGAATCAAATGCCAGTAGGATGTCATTAAAAACCCTTAATAATGCAGATTCTGTGCTATGTATTTAGTTATAAATACTATATACACCATATACACATGCAGAACCCAAGAAAATCAATTGAGATTAAAAAAAAAAATAAAAAAAAATACTGTTCACACTTTTTCAGGTTAGAACAGCACAAACAAAATTATCTCCAAAAGCTCATTTCAAAAGCAAAAGAGAGTTCAGTTGAAGATACAAAAAAATAGAAAAGTTGCAAAATAATCACTGTGTCAGTCAAATAAAACATAAGAGAACCAATGAAGATATCAAAGAAGCAGCACAAACAGAGTTTCCATGAATGAAAATGAACCTACCTTCAAAAACAAGTCGAATAAGTCCTTGTTCACCTGAAGAGTCCTCTTTTCCCCACTGTAAACAATATTCGATCCTATAGGAGTATTGTTCTGTGTCACAATGGCATTGTCAAAGCCATTGCATGCAACTCTCAGATTAGTTCTGTAAAACAACAAACACTCAGTTAACACTGACTGACTTTTTACCAGATGAGTAGGTTCATACACTTCTGATGTTGCTGCATGTTTAACTTATGTTAGTAGTTATTGCCAACAAAAGGAAAGGTCAGTAATCTGTTTCTGAATGTCATGGCAAGGAACAATATTTTTTTCTGTTTATCATGTTCAATGGAAAGATAACACTCGACAGAGAGATAACATGGAAGGACACCTACAGAGAAGGGTGAGCAAACAAGGTTATTTGCTCACCTGTTGTTTGATCTTAACTATCCAACACTATCTTGTTAAGATAGTTAAGATCCACAGTTAAACAAGGGAAGATGAAAAAAGGAGCAAACAAAACAGTTAGATCCAGTAAAAATAATAGCATAAAAAAGTTAACCCCATATGTTACTAGAATTTTCTCATTTTATTTTTTAGGGTTTAGATTAGTGACTACCACCACTGCGAGTGTTGACTCCAAAAGCTGTAAGCAATAAAGACAAATGCAACTCCTGATAATGTTTTATCCAGCTCAAAACCTCTCCATTATATACTTATAACATCATTTGTCCATATGGCAAATATCTCTCTGCTCTTTGTTGTGCCATCAGTTTTCTTACAGTTCCTCTGTCCTAAACCCCTTGTGCGTCTTTACTCTTTCTTTCTTGTCTGTAGTTGATTCAGTTCATATAAAAGCAAACAAATCACACTGTCAGGGCTCTGTGTGCGGGCAGGCGGAGAGGAGGATCCAAGCGCAGGACTCGAACACAGAATTGTAAATCAAAACCTCAGCTTTATTGCTGACATGAAAACCAAACGTGAAGTGCCGTGAATACAGAAACCAAAAAACACACAGGCATAATCTGATGGTATGACGCGACACTGGGTTGAGGACACAGGGCTAATATACACAGGGTGGTAATCAGGGAATGTGTAACAGAAGGGAGACACAGCTGGGGGAGATCAGGGCTAACGAGATGGGGGAGCTAAGCTGCACACTAACATAAGACAAAGACTTTCACAATAAGACAGGAAACAAGAAACCACTAAACAAAGATGCAGACATGACACAGAGACAGACTAGACACTGAACAGAAACTGCAATACACATGAGAACCCAAAACCTAAGAACTGATACCTCACCAAGAATAACTGAAACAGATCTATAATGATAATAATAAACAAAGCACCAGAACATCAGAAAATAATCCATAATGCAAAAATAGACCAAAATATAAGAAACTCAAAATGCTGGGTCAACACTGACCCAGAACCGTGACACACACAGCAATTTCACAGCAGTTATTTTTCTACATGTTAGTTTCATCTATTGTGAAAGAAAAATATATATTACACACACACACACACACACACATATGTACATATGTATATGTACATATGTATGTATATATATATATATATATATATATATATATATATATATATATATATATATATATGTATGTACATTAGGGGTGCAACGATACACAAAATTCACGGTTCGGTTCGATACTTTGGTGTCACGGTTCGATATTTTTTCGATACAAAAAAATGTTCACGCCTTTTTAATTTGTCATTTATTAAAATTATAAATATATATTTTAACTCAAAAGTACAGTTTTTAAATTTAACCCTAACCCTTGTGGTGTTTTTTATTTTGACAGCGAATGCGCACCTGCGGACCACTTATGTGCAGCCCTGGTTATTTAGCTCATCATATTGCAGCCACAGAAATTCTTTTGTCCATGAAACCATAAAGCTGCACTTTCTTTTTGCCTTATAGTCTAATTTGTCATAACTTCTCCGTTTTGTGGTAAGCTTTTCTTTGGCTGTCACTTCTTCACCCTGACCTGTCTTATTTGGCTCAGCAGAACTAAAATATATATGCTGCTGGTTTTACACGCTCACTCACATAAGCTCAGCGATTCTCTGCGCGATCAACCTCTCACATGTTTAAGCTTGCTGCGGGAGATTTCACTTGTCATGTTTGCATAGTAAGCTAACGATTAATAAGACGATGTCAGAGGAATTGGTGCACAAATTATCATCACTCACAGATCAGTACTGTCGCTCTCTATACACAGTTCGCACGATTGCAAAGTGAAAGCAAAAAAACAAGCGCAAATTCAAACGCGATTTCAATATGTCACATATTGACAGTGGCTCACCGATGCCAATGACATAATTACCCAGCTACATTTCTGAAAGAATGCAAAAGCATTGACATATATTTTTCCTTCCTACAATAGCCCGACGGGCAGGGAAGAGATAGATTTTGGTAGCCCGACTGAAAAAATCGCTAGCTCCAGGACGTCGGGCTAGCGATATTGCAAGCCCTGTATCTGATTGAGGAATCACTCATCTTTGGAAAAGAGAGTTTATTACAGAGAAATGTCTCTTTCCAAAATAAAAGCTATACTATCCGCTTCTTCTGGGCTATATTCTCAGCAGCATAAGGAGAATCATGTGCTAACAGCTGTCTAAATGACTCGGCTAAAGTTAGTAGCATGCTTGTTGTTTTTGTCTTTGCACTAGGATGATGTCGGCGTAAATGTGCAGTCATATTCATTGTGTTCCCACTAGTGCTTTCAGGTTAATCTCGTTGAAATGACCTTAACGCCACAACATGGCAAATCTCCGTTAACGAGCTACCGCCGATCGCCCCGTGCATGGGGCTAGACGGCCAACACGTTAACGAGCTAACTGCACTAACACACTAGTTCCCACTAGTAATTGAGCATTGCATGGCACATCCAACATACTGTTTTACTTTAGTCCATGACTCGCTTACCTTCAGGGTCATACGTCACATGAAAACCAAAATAATTCCAAACGCCAGATCTGAATGAGAGTGGGGGAGGTCCATGTTGCAAGGAGAGCTTAACTTCTGTCTTGCTAGCTTGCCCTGCGCTCTTCCTTCTGACTATGCTGTCTGTGTTGAGCGCTCAGTGGATCTGCGCTCGACAGTGCAGCCTAGGCGGAGTAGTCGAACGCAGATTCACTGAGCGTTCAACACAGACAGCATCATCAGAAGGAAAGTTGATAAAATAAATTACAAATGTTGTATTGTTCGATACATATGCGTACCGAACCGAAAGCACTGTATCGAACGGTTCAATATCGATACGAATATCGTTGCACCCCTAATGTACATATATATATATATATATATATATATATATATATATATATATATATATATATGTTCATATGTACATATGTATATATACATATGTAGACATATTAAATATATATGTATACATATATATATATATGTATATGTATATATACATATATATATATACATATACATATACATACATACATATATGTATATATGTATGTATGTATATGTATATATGTATGTATAAACCAGCCCATCATTATCATTTCCCCTCCGGTTGATATACTGGATATCATAGCATTACATCTCATATGCATGACTAGGCTCCTGTTTGCTGTATGGTAATCTTTTTACATCCAATTCGTACTCTTCATAGAAGAAATATTAAGCATTAGTACTTACCTGAATTTTAAGTAATTTTTCTCGTTCTTCTTCCAGGTTTGATTGTAACGCTGATGTACTTTGTCAATGATTTCCCTGTGACACACACACATGTCCAAACACAGTCAGCAGATCATACCTGTACAGCTGACATGACTTCATTTTTGATGATGGCATAAACAAAGAGGTTTCTCAGGGAAACAGTGTGACAAATTATGCTTTTTCTCACTTGCAGGGTTTGCAAATTTCTGACAGCTTTGGGGCATGTTTCTTTTGAGGAGGTGGTTGGAAAGGTTCCTCACAACTGCAAAAGAAAATATTTTGTTGACAGATCAGACAGTTGAAAAATGCAGATACTGCAGTTAGATCTGCACAACAGCTAAGATTACATATTACAACAGCATTTTTTTTTTACTATGGTCGGTTGAGCATGATGTCAAAGTGCTGTTTAAAATTCAACATTGTTGTGCGTTTCTTCATTTTTTCATTTTTTGTTTCGTATGTATTAAAACACGATTCTTTGATCCCCATGATAGAACAGAGAAAACCCGACTCATAGTGTCCAAAATATTTATAATTCTTTTTTTTCAATCATCTTCCGGAAGAAAGAGCCCTGCACAGCCCCAAAAGCCAGTTGCAGAAACTCTAACATTAGAATTTAAAAACGTCTCACATATAGGTGTTATTTTGGTACTTTACATGTCACACAGTTTCGATACAAACACTCCTTATGTGGTACAAGTTCCTCTTTTCTGTCTGGCTTCCTGTATTTATTAATATACTTGTATAGCTCTACACTAACTTCCTGTTTTTCAGTCTGGCTGAGCACTTAGTTTATGAGTCAAAAGTGGCCTTGCTTTACAAACCTTCATTATTAAAGTACATAAAACAATATAATAAGAAAATAAGCACTAAGGATATATTAATTACATGACAGTTCTCCCCCTTTTTGTGTTTCCTAAGAAACACGACATAATTCCTAATTTATCCCATTAAGTTTACTTGCATGTTAAAAAGCTAAAATATAACAAAAGAGATTATGCTAAACAAAACGAAACCTTTGAATTGCCCAACCCTGTCTGTCCCCTCAAAGGGTTGTATGTTTTCAATGTTTCCTTATTATTTTGTCATAATTACTTCTATCCACAACAAATAAATCAAGCTCTAAGACAGCACCTGTGAAATGTGAAATATCCTAAATCTACTTCCTACCCCCCCTTTTTACCCAGAATCCCAATTTAAACCCACTTCTGACTTCCCTCAGTGCTCACTGTAAACTCCAAAAAGATACAATTAGCTTTTTCTGGTAAAAGGTCCTAGATTATTTTGTCAATCTTTGGAAAACATCCTCTATAGAGTTAACCCGTTTCATCTTTAAAACTTAGTCCTGGTTTCTTCGCCCCCTTTAACAGGTCGCGCATATCCGGACTGAACACTGTGTTTGGGCAATTTACATAACATAGAAATCCTACAAACTATTCAATCTACACAACAAATTGTCTGAAACTGGGCGATTCTCTGTGCTCTGTGCTTCTTTTGAGACCCCTTTCTCTGGTTGGTTCTGTTCAGTCTGGGGCTTCCAGGATTCTCGCCACCCCTGTGGTTGCTGTGGTCCTGAAATCTTCTCCTGTAAAGGATAGAAAACAAAACGCCTCTCTCTGCTACACCTCAATAACCTACTGTGTTCATCTATTGTTCCCTTAATTATTCAAAGTTGGTTACAAATATCATGTTCTGGGCTCTATCCTTTATATTAACTTTACTTAATCTTTACTTAATCTTAATTTACTTACTCTCAATGTTCTTTATGTGTGTTAGCAACACTTATAATTTTATTAAACACACCCAGAGTAAGATATACACCATAACCATATCAGCATAAAAACAGACAGAGACGTTCCTCTTTCTGTCACATTCTTCCATACATGGCAATTTGTTTCACCTCCCTTATGATTCCTTGGGACTTACAATTTCTTGACTCTTCTAGGCAGCTCAAATGCAGTTAGAAGCTAAATGAATTCCAGGCCCTCCGCCTGGCCTAAGTTTAAATCATTTGTGTTTGTAAGCATGTATGCGGTTTAACTTTCTATTGCTCCAAGTCACTTACACAATAGATCGTCGGGTCATCGCTCCAAACGAAGCTTAAGACCTTGAATAGACTGAGCAACAACTCTTTCATGAGCACGATCTGCAATGTGTGTATACAATGATTATAGCTGCACCTTTAATAAAAGTTTTAGTCTAATGCCAGTAGCTTTAAAAAACATTTTAATGCAATGTTAAAGCCTATATTGCAGCAGTAAAATATTTTCTTTATTCCCAGGATTATCCTTCCCTCTCTTGACCTTTCAAAAAGAAAGGTCACCGCACTTTGTGTCGTGTCACTCCTCGGCCCATTCGGTCCATCAATGGCATCATGGCCACCGGAACTACCGCTCCGGGGTCCACTGCCCTCGTTATTACCTTTTCCAGCAGTCCTCTGGCACAAGGAATGAGACAACAACCGCGGGTGACCAGTATCCCTAAAAAAAAGCGGCAGTAGAAAACATTGCAGACATGAAAAACCCCTTCCATTTCCCAAACACGGAGGTCATCCAGCTGTCCAGCGGATTGTCGATTCCCGAGTGTTCATGCATGGTTTTAGACAGAGTTTTCAGCCCCTCCAGAACTCGGGTTACTGAGCCATCTGGAGCAGTATTGTTTGGGATGAAGGTACAACACACGTCTCCCTCTAGTACCAGCTCTTTTAATAATTTACTTTTTTAAAGGGAAATAACCTTGGTCACTTGGACAAGTCTTTGTTATTCTATAACTGCATTTTTATATGAAAAGTCTAGCGATCCCCTATTTGACTCATAAATATTACTTGGGTTGTAATTATTTTCCTCTATCAAATTTAATTTACTGCTACAGTGGCCTGCTTTTGTTAATAGTAACATGAGTAACATCCAACATTTTCTCCCCTTTAACATTTGGTATTTCCCCACTATATAATGTACTACCATAATCTACACCCAGTCAATAAAACAGAATTTTCTCAAAGCAAACATCAGCAACCCAAAATCAGCAGCCCCAGAATTAAGTCTTCCGCTCCTCCTGCTCATGGCAAAAGCAAAACAAAGCAAAGCAAAGCAAAGCAAAGCAAAACAAAGCAAAGCAAAGCATCCCCTTTCTCTTGCCAGCGTGGTGAATTGTTTGTCAACATTTATTCATCCCACCCTTGGTCCAGTCTTTATCTCAGTGTCCAGTCAGTCCAACCTTTAGTCCACATCATCAGTCCAGTCACAGTCCATTCACACACATTCACTCAGATATTGCTGATAGTGGAGACTCCGCGCAAATAATCAGATTCTCCACCCTCAGCAACATGAGCTCATTCATTTTTTTTATTTTGTTTGGTTTTTTGTTTTTTAGGAAAAGAGTTCTTTATGCTCTTGGACTGGATTGACTCACTGCAATCCTTTTAGACAGGGACTTACAACCTGATCAGGTCCCCACAGGTAGCCTTTTCCTCGGCCCATTGTAATCTGGAAAAGCTCCCCTTAAATTTATTCTCCCGAAAATTTTTACAGCGCTGTTAATTCAATCTTTCAGGCCTGCTTAGAACAAAAATGAGAAAAAGAGAGCTGATTATTAGCTCATCAAAGCACAAAACATAATCACCTGACAGGATTTCTCTTAAGTGCACTATTACAATTTTAAAGGGCCCAGTTCTAACCATGTCCATGATTAATAAAACTCCCCCTATTAAAATAAGAAAACAACCCCTCTGGCACAAAGAATGAGACAACAACCGCAGGTGACCAGTATCCCTAAATCAACCGACAGAATCAACCCATCACTAAAACAACAACCCCAAAAAATCTTAATCACAGCAAAGTTTTGCTTACTAATTTAACCATATGTTGGCCTCAGGTTCTTCAGCGTCCTGACAGTCTGAGGTCAACTGACATAATTTCACCTGCTAAATACACAGAAAATCTTGTTAAAAGCCGCACAGTTTTGCACACCATTGATATTCTCATTAAGCCCTTTCTAAAGACGTTATAACAATCTATCATCACTAAATACTAAATTTCCTTTCCAAATCTGGACTACTGCACTTAGTCACAGACCTGACCACTTTATTTAATTATCCTGTATGTTACCAAGCCATTCTTTTCACACAGTCACAGTGTGTCTTTCAGTGCAAGCTTCACTCATCCAGTCAGACAGGAAACCCAGGTTCTCCGTTTTCATTTCCCGTCCCCAGTCATTCAACTAATTTGCATACTGAGTCAAATCTCAAGAAGTTGCGGTTTTGATAAATCTGTGCAGCAGCACTTCTAATTCACTATTCTAAAAACGACTTTAAGCTTTAATCACTTTTTCCTTTTCACAAAAATCACTCTATTGTCATTGAACTTCCCTGAGTTATTCCTCAACTTCAGGCTTTAAGTGTGTTAAATTGACACTATTTTAACACTAATGAAAGATAGCAAGTTGATTTTCATTCCATGTGTGTGTGTTATTAATCAGGTTTAATCAATGTCTGTGCAGTGGAGCTGCAGATCCACCAGGGCATGTTCTCAAAGCTGCCTTTCCTACACATTTCTCTGCTATAATTGGATCATTTTCTAACTACTTTGCTATTAGTCCACTGGTCTTTGCATCACTTTTCATCACACTAAGCGACTTGGACAATATGATAAACAGACTCACATGCTCAAGATGCTGTCTAATCTTCATGAGCTCTCTTGTATTTGTAAGTGTTAGTAAGGTTAATACATTTTCTGTTTGTGTGTGTGATTTTGTATATGTTTCTTTTTGCAGTGTTTCAGGCTCCTTCACAATTTTCCCACTTAAGCAGTCAGTTTTCTTTTTCCCAGGTTTGCTAACCCAAATTTTGATTTCCCACATTAAATAACAGCATTCCAACAGTCCAATACCAGGCAGTTCTCTTTCCGCTTTGTCCTGCATTCTCAACTGTTTCTCTTTAACTGCCATGTTATTGCTCTTTGGAACTGCATTCCTTGTCTTCAGTTAGGAGCGAGAGCTCGCTTGTCAGGTTTAGTGACACATGTGTGTTTTCTATTCATTCATGTAATTAGTAGCTTATGTATTTCTTTCTCTCTCTCCTTTTTTCTGGACATTTCTAAACCTCCACCAGTTCAGCCTCAATTTTCAATCCAATTCCCCATACGCTCTCACTCCAACTCGTCTGGGCTTGACCTCTGGGCTTGACACATGGCGCTGTAAACAATTCAACCAGAAACTTGGCCTGAGCGTTTCCAGTGATCTTAACCTATAACTTTCTTCCGACTGCCGACTGCTGTGGAAAATTGATCCAGGTCTGCTTTGCACCTAAAACTGACAAAACTAAGACATTTTCATTATTATCATCACTGCTTAAACAACACACTTCTCTCTCTCTGGCCAGAAACACCAATTTATGTCATGTATTCATATTCATAAGTGTAAGCGTGTCTTCATTGCATCTATGTATTTGTATTCATATTAAGATTGAGTGTAAGCTGATCTTCATTGCCTGTATGTGTTTTTATAATCAGGTTGAATTCATGCATCTTTGCACTGAGCTGTGGATTCAAACTGTCTCACTTCTGATTCTCTCCAAAAAAAATTTCACATGTAACAGTTTGTGTATGTGTGTTTTCTATTCATTCATGTAATTATTAGTTTATGCATTTCTTTCTCTCTCTCCTTTTTTTTTTTTTAATTTACCTTTCTGTTATGATGCTCTGGACATTTCTAAACCTCAGGGACAGGGACCAGTGAGAGGTCAAATGATTTAAACTTAGGCCAGGCCGAGGGCCTGGAATTCATTTAGCTTCTAACTGCATTTGAGTTGCCTAGAAGAGTCAAGAAATTGTAAGTCCCCAGGAATCACAAGGGAGGTGAAACAAATTGCCATGTATGGAAGAATGTGACAGAAAGAGGAACGTCTCTGTCTGTTTTTATGCTGATATGGTGATGGTGTATATCTTACCCTGGGTGTGTTTAATAAAATTATAAGTGTTGCTAACACACATAAAGAACATTGAGAGTAAGTAAATTAAGATTAAGTAAAGATTAAGTAAAGTAAAGGATAGAGCCCAGAACATGATATTTGTAACCAACTTTGAATAATTAAGGGAACAATAGATGAACACAGTAGGTTATTGAGGTGTAGCAGAGAGAGGTGTTTTGTTTTCTATCCTTTACAGGAGAAGATTTCAGGACCACAGCGACCACAGGGGTGGCGAGAATCCTGGAAGCCCCAGACTGAACAGAACCAACCAGAGAAAGCGGGACTCAAAAGAAGCACAGAGCAGAGAGAATCGCCCAGTTTCAGACAATTTGTTGTGTAGATTGAATAGTTTGTAGGATTTCTATGTTATGTAAATTGCCCAAACACAGTGTTCAGTCCGGATATGCGCTACCTGTTAAAGGGGGCGAAGAAACCAGGACTAAGTTTTAAAGATGAAACGGGCTAACTCTATAGAGGATGTTTTTCCAAGATTGACAAAATAATCTAGGACCTTTTACCAGAAAAAGCTAATTGTATCTTTTTGGAGTTTACAGTGAGCACTGAGGGAAGTCAGAAGTGGGTTTAAATTGGGATTCTGGGTAAAAAGGGGGTGTGGGAAGTAGATTTAGGATATTTCACATTTCACAGGTGCTGTCTTAGAGCTTGATTTATTTGTCGTGGATAGAAGTAATTATGACAAAATAATAAGGAAACATTGAAAACATACAACCCTTTGAGGGGACAGACAGGGTTGGGCAATTGAAAGGTTTCGTTTTGTTTAGCATAATCTCTTTTGTTATATTTTAGCTTTTTAACATGCAAGTAAACTTAATGGAATAAATTAGGAATTATGTCGTGTTTCTTAGGAAACACAAAAAGGGGGAGAACTGTCATGTAATTAATATATCCTTAGTGCTTATTTACTTATTATATTGTTTTATGTACTTTAATAATGAAGGTTTGTAAAGCAAGGCCACTTTTGACTCATAAACTAAGTGCTCAGCCATACTGAAAAACAGGAAGTTAGTGTAGAGCTATACAAGTATATTAATAAATACAGGAAGCCAGACAGAAAAGAGGAACTTGTACCATATAAGGAGTGTTTGTATCAAAACTGTGTGACATGTAAAGTACCAAAATAACACCTATATGTGAGACGTTTTAAATTCTAATGTTAGAGTTTCTGCAACTGGCTTTTGGGGCTGTGCAGGGCTCTTTCTTCCGGAAGATGATTGAATAAAAAGAATTATAAATATTTTGGACACTATGAGTCGGGTTTTCTCTGTTCTATCATGGGGATCAAAGAATCGTGTTTTAATATTTAGTGTTTCCGCCCGGTTCCCTTTGCAACAGAGAGAACAAATGTGGCCGAAGGTTGGATCTGATATGAGGCGAACAGGAGACCGGTCTAAAAAGATTTAAAGGTAGGCACAAACCTGTTCAAAGAAAAAGCAAATTTGTGCACATTGGATGAATTCTAAATTATCTTTTCGCTGAGTTGACGATCTTAACTATTAAATTGGCTCAGTAGTGGTAAAACTAAATTCTTGAGAATAAAGTAAAGCTTTGAAGTAATGAGAAACTTTGAAGTAATAAGAAACTTTGAAGTAATGGTAATGAAACTTGGAGAATGACAGTACTGATTTAAAGGTTACAGGTTATTTCATGGTAAAAGATAAAGAGAATAAGGTGTGTTTGAGAAAATATAGGTAACTGGTCATTTGTTTGTGGGATTTAAGTCCCTATTGAGTATAAAGCCAGGCTTAGACATCAATAAAATTGCTTGTGTGGTTTTGTGTGGTGTTTTCTAAGTGAATAAATTGTGTAGAACTGGGATGGGGACCCCTAAGAAGCGCATTTGCTCAGAAGGTTACGCTTCAACTCTGTGCCCGGACGCGTGTCAGAGTCCTCCGGAGGAGGATTAGTTCGGTTAGCCACCGCGAAAACATACATAAACAACATAAACATAAAGGTCGGGGGGGGGGGGATTTCATCACCCCCACCCGAGATTGGGTACATAGCCCCAAGTGCGATAGGAAAAGGATCGTTGAGTGCGAGAGGAACTGTCCTGAAAAATAGGATCATGGCTAAGCTTGAAACCTGGATCCCCCCCCCCCAAAGATTACGTGAAGTACCCTCAGAAGGTCTGCTAGGTCGTATCTGTAACCGGAAGGTCGCCGGTTCGATCCCTGGGCTCTCTGTCCTGGTCGTTGTGTCCCTGGGCAAGACACTTTACCCTACTTGCCTACTGGTGTTGGCCAGAGGGGCCGATGGCGCGATATGGCAGCCTCGCTTCTGTCAGTCTGCCCCAGGGCAGCTGTGGCTACAACTGTAGCTGCCTCCACCAGTGTATGAATGTGAGAGTGAATGAATAGTGGTATTGTAAAGTGCTTTGGGTGCCTTGAAAAGCGCTATATAAATCCAATCCATTATTATTATTATTATTATTATTATTATAGATGATGTTAATGCAGCACTACGACCACGATTACCGACACTAACAAGAAAGGCCTTGGGGTCCGGTCCCCTCCAACTACCAACCAATAACCTGCCTCAGTACTACATGGAAGCTCCTGTCAGGCATCATATCGGCTAAGATGAACAGGCACATGGGTCAATACATGAGTGGGGCACAGAAAGGGATTACCAGAGGCGCAAAACACCAGCTACTGGTAGACAGAACAGTCAGCCGAGACTGCAAGACCAGACTGACCAACCTGTGCACTGCCTGGATTGATTACAAGAAGGCCTATGACTCAATGCCCCACAGCTGGATACTGGAATGCCTTAGAATTGTACAAGATCAACAGGACCCTAAGAGCCTTCATCAGGAACTCAATGGGGATGTGGCGTACAACACTAGAGGCCAACTCCAAGCCCATAGCACAAGTCACCATCAAGTGCGGGATCTACCAAGGAGATGCTCTGTCCTCACTGCTGTTCTGCATAGGCCTGAACCCCCTCAGTGAGATCATTAACAAGACTGGCTACGGATACCGACTACGGATACCGACTACGGATACCGACTACGGAACGGAGCAGTTGTCAGCCACCTCCTATACATGGATGACATCAAGCTGTATGCCAAGAGTGAACGAGACATCAATTCACTGATCCACACTACCAGGCTATACAGCAATAACATTGGAATGTCGTTCGGACTGGAGAAGTGTAGTCGAATGGTAACAAAGAGAGGGAAGGTAGTCAGAACTGAGGGGATTGAACTACCAGAAGGCAACATTGCAGACATAGAGGACAGTTACAAGTACCTGGGGATCCCGCAGGCGAATGGGAACCATGAAGAGGCCGCTAGAAAGGCTGCAACCGCCAAGTACCTGCAGAGGGTCAGGCAAGTCCTGAGGAGTCAGCTGAACGGTAAGAACAAGATCCGGGCCATCAACACCTATGCCCTGCCCGTGATCAGGTACCCTGCTGGGGTAATAGGCTGGCCAAAGGAGGAGATAGAAGCCACTGACATAAAGACAAGAAAGCTCCTTACCATGCATGGAGGGTTTCACCCCAAGTCCAGCACCCTGAGGCTGTACGCTAAGCGGAAGGAAGGGGGCCGGAGACTGGTGAGTGTCAGCACCACAGTCCAGGATGAGACAACGAACATCCAAGAATACATTGGGAAGATGGCCCCAACTGACCGAGTGCTCAGTGAATACCTCAGGCAGCAGAAACTCAAGAAAGAGGAGGGAGACGAGGAACCATCATGGAAGGACAGGCCCCTGCACGGTATGTACCACCGGCAGATAGAGGAGGTGGCTGATATCCAGAAATCCTACCAGTGGCTGGACAAAGCTGGACTGAAAGACAGCACAGAGGGACTAATCATGGCAGCACAAGAACAAGCTCTGAGTACAAGATCCATAGAGGCTGGGGTCTATCACACCAGGCAAGACCCCAGGTGCAGGCTGTGTAAAGATGCCCCAGAGACAATCCAGCACATAACAGCAGGCTGCAAGATGCTAGCAGGCAAGGCATACATGGAACGCCATAACCAAGTGGCCGGCATAGTGTACAGGAACATCTGTGCCGAGTATAACCTGGAAGTCCCGAGGTCAAAATGGGAGATGCCCCTAAGGGTGGTGGAGAATGACCGAGCTAAGATCCTGTGGGACTTCCAGATACAGACGGACAAAATGGTGGTGGCTAACCAACCGGACATAGTGGTGGTGGACAAACAGAAGAAGACGGCCGTAGTGATCGATGTAGCGGTTCCGAATGACAGCAATATCAGGAAGAAGGAACACGAGAAGCTGGAGAAATACCAAGGGCTCAGAGAAGAGCTCGAGAGGATGTGGAGGGTGAAGGTAACGGTGGTCCCCGTGGTAATCGGAGCACTAGGTGCGGTGACTCCCAAGCTAGGCAAGTGGCTCTAGCAGATCCCGGGAATAACATCGGAGATCTCTGTCCAGAAGAGCGCAGTCCTGGGAACAGCTAAGATACTGCGCAGGACCCTCAAGCTCCCAGGCCTCTGGTAGAGGACCCGAGCTTGAAGGATAAACCGCCCGCAGGGGCGTGCTGGGTGGGTTTTTTTTGTGTGTGTGTATATATCAATCATGTTTAACCTGAGTAGCAAAAGACTGCAGGGGGTTGAAAACAATGCTCGCAGACTCTATCGAGCCTTGACCTCCCGGTCAGCTATCGCGCTGGTGGATAACAGAGCTCTCCGAAAACGTGGAAGCACTTTTGCAAATATGTAATATTTTGATAAATTAAAAAAACTAGCTGGCTCTGTCTCTCTCTTAGTTCAACATTCCGAAATCCCGATTTTTAAATAAAATGATCGCATCAACCCGTGAAAAAAAACCCCAGTAGATGCGTAAAAACTAGTTAGATTAAAAACTAGTGGTTTGATTAAATGAAACGCTTGTGAACAGGCTGACATTGCCCATTCAGAAGAAATTCCCATTTGTGCCATTTTTAAAATAAAATGCTTGCATCGCTGCATGCTGAGACATTGTCAGAATCACAAAATTAGTGTGATTAAAACACTTACCAACACTTTTGACTAGATGTAAATAAAAAGCATTCCAGCTTTGTTAATGCACACTGTGAAGCAAAACGGCTTCCACCCCTCCATACAAAAACAAAGAATTGCTCTTAAGAACACATATGTCTGCATAACTGAATGTTGAGACACGCCAAAGCCATAAAATAGTTTAATTAAAAACCCTATGGTTTGTTTAAATTAAAACCCAGTTAAAAACACATAAACTCATATAACCTCTCTGACGCCCTGTGTGTTTCCACACCTGAACGCGCACACGCACGAAACCGTCAAACAGGTTGTCAAACCGGTTTGGTTGGCCGTCATATTGGACTAGTGCCATCGTATTACTACTAACACTGAAGAAGCGCTTTACTTTTGACACTTTAATTAATTTAATGATACTATGTTTACTTCTTCAAGAGCCTCTTTAGTTTTTGCTCTTTGAGCACAAAGGTAGTTATGTACTTACTTGCTGTCCAACACGTACCAGATAAGGGTGGTTATCACGGTCCCCAAACTGAGGAAAGTGAACATGAAAGACAAGAAAGACTTCATATGATGTCCTCTCATACCTCTCCCCTCCTGTTAGTCTTACACTTCAGTCTGTCCAAATTTTCTCTCTCCCTCTTCCTCCTTCTCCCGCTTTTACCTTTCACAAAACTCACTTTTTTTTTTATCTGCCCTATTCCAGTTGCTTAGGTTTTCCCACTCCTACTCAGATTGCTCTACCTCAAGCATTACATGCCAGCTCAATGAATACTATGAATCCCACTATGAACCCTAACCTGTTTGGCGCCCTGGGCGAACACTCCCCCTGCCACAGACACAGGTATGAAGAGAGAGAGAGAGAGAGTATGCATAGTATGCAAACGGCTACCAAACAACCATCAGAATTCGTCATACAATGAGAACAGGACAAATCAACAATTGACAATGACTAATTAATACTAAAATCTGTAGCATATTGTATTGTTTTTGGAGTTTAGTCTGTTACTGTTGCTAGTTTTACCATTTCTTCTTGGAGCAACTGTAACCCACATAATTTCCTTAGGGATTAATAAAGTATTCTGATTCTGATTGTTTCAGGATACATGACCTGCCATTATCCAATCACACATCTGCTTACCTGTATCTTTTGCTCGTTTCTCCTTCTCCTCTTTTCTATTTTTTTCTAAACTGAGCACCTGATGGCTTTGAACTTTTCTTGTCCATCTTCCATTGATTTTCATTTTGCACTCCAATATGAACACCCATCTCTCAACCCGAGGATCACCACAACATAACCTAACAGACCTACACCTTAGTTCACAGATTCACTTTGTCTAGGGTGCATTTCTGAGATTTCACACAACCCAGGATTCAAATCATGAATACATAATGGTCTTGGATTTACAACATTATAAATGAAATGTGCTCTATTTGGAAGCAGACGGGTTGTGTGTGAGACTTTAAATCATCAAACTGTAAATTTTAAATTGTTATTGATCCCTTTACCTCTAGTCCTAAAGCGTATATTTATTTTCTTACTCTTCTTATATATATTGTTTGTTTACTTGCACTGCTGTAACTGGAGCCTCGTCGTCTTGTCTCTCTATATATTGGATTGTATGTAGCGGAGATGACAATAAAGTTTACTTTGACTTCGGCAGCAAGCAGGCGCACCGAGGGCTCTCGCGCTCACTTTTCGCGTATAGAATTTCGAAAAAACATCAGTGCAAATTATAAGTCTGTATTATAATGTCTGGTGTTTTCGTGTTTGTTGTTTTGTTTTTATTTTGTTTTATTTTGCGAGTTGGTTATTAGATGCTGCTCCAGCCGGTCAGTGAATCCCCCGCCGCCCCGCCCTCTCCTCCCTGCGCCGCAAGCAGCAGGCGCACCTCGCAAACGAAGGGCGCCCTTACTCCCCGCAAATGGGCGATAGAAAACCGATCGGTGCGTATGCCATTCCCAATATGTGCTGGCTGACGTTGGTGGAGCTTGAGTACGAGCATTTTTTATTTTTTTTGGCCAATGCCGCCCAATCAATCAGATGAACTCTTAATACCAACCAAACGCTTATGAACACATAAAAGCTTTCAGCTGGTGTTTCTCTAAGTAACGAACAGCTGGAAAAATGAGAGAAGTGGGAAGTGATGATTTACTTGCTCTCTGTTGCCAAATGACTAATGTTAGCAGAATTAAATTCTTGCAGTGATTAGATTAATACTGGCAAAGCCCTTTTTTCAAAATTAACTTAAAAAAAGCATGCCTTTAAAAACACATCTGATAATGTATTAATATTTTAAAATTGTATTTAATCTTATATTTTACTTAAAACTACATTATACAAGCATTTCACATATCAGTACATGCAAGTGTCCACTTTGTGGCAGCATTTCTTCATCACTATGTTGTCACTGTCACATATATATTATACCTGCACATTGTTTTTTGAAACAGATGCCTCCCAAAACAAATATTTTTAATCAACTATTTGCTCAAATTGCCACAGATATTCAGGTATTCTTGTGTATTATGCTTTTGCTCCCTACCAAGAACTAACGCCCCAGTTCTTGACTGTTGTTTATTTTTGTTCATTTTTATTCTGACAGCTTGGTCCTTCAAGCTGGATCTCAACATTTCCCCCACTCACCTCGGGAACATGACCGAGACCATGCATAGGGGAGTCTGGGGCTCCACCCCAGTATTGTTTAGAAGTGCTGTTTCAGAATGTAGAGAGCGGGAGCTAGAGGCAACTGAAAGAGTGACGAGAATCATAAACCAGAGGAGCAACTAGAATTGGGAGCAAGTGGCCTGGGACCGCGAAAAGGAAACCTCACATGGAAAATAAGATAGGCCTACTACTAGAATCCGGGACTCCGACTTTTCTAGACTTTTCTAAGAGAGACTAGTCATTTAAAAGGGTGTGATCAAAGCCCAATGATCAAACACCACTGATCAAAGCCCACTGATCAATGGCCATGAGCACCATTCACAGAGAGTTGGGGAATGGCTGCAATCACAGCATTGTAAGATGGCGAAAGATGTACCCTTAGGCCCCCTCCTCGATTCAGAGATGGTCTTTCCCTTTTCACGTAAATAGCCTCCTTGAGCCTCCAGGGGAACCAGTGTTCCTCTGGTTTGAGCGCTGGCCTGTAGGTGTAAATACACTGTGGACTCCTAGCCTGACGAGTTAGCTCTTCTGTGTTGTGCCATCTGCTTCACCAGAGGTTGTTTGGTTTCCCCGATCTATAAATTTTGGCAATCCTCCTGGCACTAAACAGCGTACACTATGTTACTCTGTTTGTATCGGGTGACCCGATCCTTGGGGTGGACCAGTTTTTGGTGCAGCGTGTTTTGGGGTTTAAAAGTCACAGAGACATGGTGTTTAGAAAAAATGCATCTCAGCTGGTCCGATACTCCTGACACGTACGGGATCACTAAGGGTTTTCCCTTAGGCAGCAGTTGTCCTTCTCTCCTGGATCAGCTGGAGCTTTCTTTTGGTGCCTTACCAGTTTTGATACATGTCCAGCAGGGATAACTACATTTACGAGGGGGCTTCTTGATCTGATGTTCTTCTGCTTCCCTGGCTGCTGTGGCTGTGGGGATGGTGTTCGCTCTATGTTGTAGTGTCCTGATGACACCCAGTTTGTACTCCAGTGGATGATGAAAGTCAAACCTTAAATATTTATCCGTATGCATAGGTTTACGGTACACGTCAGCTTTTAAATGTATCCCTTTACTGATGGAAATCTCACAGTCTAAGAAGGCTAACCTGCCACTTTTCATATCCTCCCTGGTGAATTTGATCTGTTGGTCCACCGAGTTAATGTGATCTGTGAATTGTGGTACGTCCTGAGATTTGCATATTAATGATCAAGGAACTGACCTCACAGTCACCTGCAGTCAGCTGAGACTGAAGAAGTCACTTGGATGAGTTGAAAACGCTACATCCAGACAAACAGAATCAATCTTTTGGGATTTACTTACCTGGATGATTGAGCATGCATCAAGACATGTCATTTAAGGGAATGAAACACATGAAAAAAATGTTGAATAACAAAACTGTGATTTCCTCAAATTCTGTTCCACAGCAGGAACCAGGACCTTCAACAGAAAAGGGTGAAGCCAGGAGACTGGGTGTTCCTTAAAGTCATTAAGAGCAGTGAAAATAGTGGAGAGAAGAACCTGGATGTGTCTAAGCCATTGTAAGTCTGCCACACACGTCAACCACAAAGACAACAAATAAAGCTGAGGTAAAGCAACACTTTCAAATGCACTTTAAAACTATCTATGCAATGGAACCTGTACCTGTGCCCTAGTTTATCTGGTTATATCTTTTACTGTGGTTTTAGGCCTAAAGGCAAACACTTTGGCATCAGAAAGTAAACTTTCTCACAAATTCTATAAAAGAGACCTACCCACATTTGAATGGCACGTGTATATATATATATATATATATATATATATATATATATATATATATATATATATATATATAGACCCCATGGGGGTTCCAAGAGGACTCCCAGATGAGTTTAAAGCACATAACCAGATAGCTGCAGGGTTTTAATCCATGTTCTGGTAGCTAACTATTATTAAAATGTTGATTGGATAAATTAACTGTATTACAAACAACAAAGATTCTTGAATTACTTTAGAGTTGCAAATAAGAGACTTTTGGAAGAGCAGAAAGATAATATACTTTAAAGGCATGTTGAAAGTCTTATCTTCAAAAATAATAAAAATAAATAGAAGCTTAGCAAGAGAAAGAACTCTTACTCTTCCCAAAGAGCCTGAAACAAGAAAAGTGGAGAAAATGAGGAGGAAAATCTTGTCCTAAAGGAATTGCTAGACAATATAAACCCTTGTTTTAAGGGGGGGAAAAGACAACATAATTCCAAACTTATTAGACTATAGTGGGCGGGATGCAGATGTTGAATTCATCTATCACAGGGGTGGGGAACGCCAGGCCTCAAGGGCCAGTGTCCTGCAGGTTTTAGATGTGTCCTTGAACACAGCTGATTTAAATGGATAAATGACCTCCCCAACATGTCTTGAAGTTTCCCAGAGGCCTTGTAATGAACTACTCATTACTACTGATTCAGGTGTGTTGACCCAGGGTGATATCTCGAACCTGCAGGACACCAGCCCTCGGGGCCTGGAGTTCCCCCACCCCTGATCTATCAGAATAACTCTGTGACAGGATGTCACATGTTGGATTTGATTAAATATTTGTAGGTTTCACATAAGACCAAACAAAGTCACAGTGTAGGATGATTTGTTTTCCACCTTCAGTAGCAGGTAATTCAATTGCACATCAGCAGATTCTGCTGATCGACGCCATGCAGGACACCACAACATGACACCACAACATGACACATCAACAGGAGACGAGCATTTTAATAACCTGATCTTTATTAAGCGAATTAATTTAATGTTAAACAGACTTCCTTCATAACAATATCATGCACATCAGTTATATCGTTTTACAAAAATTGACATCATGGCATAATTTTACTGGCAGCTAACCCACGCTGGTTTTGTTTTCCAGAATTGTCAAGATGATTTTAGCGTAACATATTCAGGTGGAAATCTAAAAAGAAAAATATAAATAAATAAAAAGGTCCCATTCCCAGAGTTAAAGATGACTATTCTACTTCAGGTTTATGTCTTGCAAAAATGAGCCAACATTCCCTTCTCTAAGCAATCTTGCCAAGAAACATCTGGAACTTATTACATCATCTGTACCTTCAGTTAGGTTTTTCTCAAAGACAAAGTTAGTGAGCTAGAAAAGAAGTACAAGAAAACATTTATTTTCCATTAATAATTTGTACACTTTATTTTAAAAAGACAAGTGCAATAACAGGGAAAATGTCTTGTTATTATATTATTGTTTCTGAACAAAAAAGTGGAGTGTGCCATGTGAGATTTAGAGCAACAAATACTTCCCTAGCAGTCTGTCTAATTAAATATCCAGGCCTAGTGTGTGGTTTCCCCTCATTACAGGCTACAACTTGGCATGCCAACGCACTCAGTACACTCTGACAGCGCCTCAGACAGCAGCTCCATTACAGACTACGGGAACCTGGACACCCGTATCTCATAAGGGTGGGAGTACAATACTGTACAATAGAATACAATAAAATTTTCAAAATAAGATCCCACAGGTTTCAAAGTGTCCGTGATGGGGTTGAATTAGGATTGTGATTTCATGCATGAGGTGGGAAGTTGTAATATCTAAAATATTTGACCAATAATATTTAAGAAATCTACTGTCAGATCAATTTATTAGACATGCAGTCCTTTAAGGTAATCAAAAATGCACCTCTCTGAGAGAATCATACATTGTCGTGGTCCCTCGGTCCTACCTGGCTGACATATCAGGGTTTATTTTGTCTCTCTCTAGGCTTCCGTTTCTTTCTCCTCTCTTCTGTCTGTTATTGTTTGTTGTTGTCTGTGCTGTGAGGCAGTACTCATTCGTGTTCCTACCCTTGAGTCTACACACCTGAAGATAATCAACCCCCTCTGGCCTCTGATCTCATCATCAGCCATTACTTAAGGTAGTCATTACTGGATTGTTGAACTACCTTGTTAGTTAAGCACCGGCTCCTAGCTTGTATTTTGCTCGTGTGTGTTTGCCTCAAAGGATCCGACATTGTCTTCTCCCTCTGCACAGACCTTCCCTGGATTCCCCTTCCTGGAGTGTGGTGAGTGTGCCTATTTTGAGAGAGTATTGTACTGGAGAGACAACTGAATGTTTTCGGATGCAGTTTCACCATGGACCCCTGGAGACCCATTTTTCCACCTGCACTGTTATTTATAGCATATTCTGGTGAAAACGCTGTAAATAGAATGCACTAAACTTTTAAATCATAAAACATCAATTATCTGTCTGCATCACTAACAGCTTTAAGCATAAGAAAATTAAGTTGTTGTGAACCCATGCTTTCATTTAGTGTGAAACATGTTTAACAACCATTTAGTAAATACAATAACTGAGGCCTTGGTTATAAATTCCACGTTACTTTCCATGTCCGCAGGTCTGCTGGACTCTACTTGAGTCAGAGTGACTTAACTTCAGGAACAGCTATGAGGGTGTGTGCATGGCATCATGGGCCTGCCAGTTTTTTGTCACTAATTGCACATTCACCCCAGATGGCAAACTTCAGATAAGTATGACAGGAACAGCTACTCAGCCATGGTGTCTCCAGCTCTCTGCACCAAGGTTTAAGTGACTAAGCTCCCTTAACCTTATAGTTAGAAGAGAAGGTTGTATGTTACTTTTCTCTGGTAGGGTGTCCCTAGGCAAATTAGACCATTTTGATTTCTTCCTATGTTTCATTGGCAACCTAAAGGTTGAATGCATAGCCATCTATCATGAAATCTTCTATCTATTAGGAAGTATCTCCAATGGTTTTAAGTCAAGTGTCTTAGTGCCCTAGTGGTCAGTATATTGTTAGGAGTTCCACAGAGATATATTTTAAGAGCTCTATTATTTACCATTTATATAAAGAATAAATCTGTCATGTATATCTTTACACTATTTTATATGCCACTTGAGAGCTTTTTCTTTTATCTGGACATTGCAAAACTGTTGTCTTCTTTTGCTATATTTCAAATCTACCAAGAAGAGGCCAAGAAATCTATCAAGAAATGGAATGCTCATCATTGCTACAGTAATTACAATCGCTGGTCATAGGACTTTCTAATATTAGCTGTGCTTCTTATTGAAATCTGTATTTAAAAACACAAAACAGGATTATAAAAATAATAAAAGGGAAACAATGCATATAAATATATGTATATATACACTAACCACAAAAATGCCCAAAAGACAGCAAGTTTTTAAGCACTTGAGATACTAAATCTTCCAACTGAGACATCCAGATAAATCTTTCCCCACCTGGTTAGAGAAGTGAAAGGCGCCACACTTTTTGATATTTATGTATTCATTTGAATTTCATTTTCCTTTTATAACATACTGTTAAAAACAAAATATACAAATGTTCACAATATGTTGCCGTTGCTACAAGAGATGTCAGGTGTGATAATTCACAGCTTTATAATGCAGTGTTATGCTAAGAAACCTTGCATAATACTCCACGTAACTTGGCATGCACCTCACAAAACATGTAACTACACATCAGCGCCAATGTGTAGTTACACCAGAGGATACCCACAAAGGTCCAATGTCTCTTGTGGAAGCAAAAGCGGGACCTTAATGGCAGGAGGCATGTCATTTTAACATCGTGGCTTATTAGGGGCATTTCTGCATGACAAAAATCAATGCTAATACTTTAAAAATACCAGCCTAAAAGGCAACATTCTCACCTACATCAGACACACCTAAATACTGGTACAAATATTGCATAAGAAATTGTTCTGAACAGAGGTTTTCACTCTAAGTGCAAATTTTACAATTACATTTTTACATTTACAATTAACAATGAGATAAAAAGAACTTACACAACTAACATTTTACCAATAAATGTATGTTGCCACTTTGTGGCAGTAAGTTTTTTATCACCGTCTGGTCACTGCAGTGACGAAGCATAACACACATTTGTGTGATTTTATCAGGCACTACACATTCATTACCAGCTGGTACTAAAATACAAAGTGGTTAATAGTTTAAAAAATGTCAAAATAGGCCTTACATTCAGTGTATTCGTTTTCTTTCTAAAAAGCTTTTCAGCACGAAGGTCTTCATGTAATGGAGGTATTTCAGAATATAAGGTGAGATCAATCTTTCATGAGGCACTAGACTGAGAGCAACTGCCTTACACAGGCATCAAACTGCATTAAAATCATTCCAGACTCCAAATGGAACATCTGTTTAATAAATAGGGTTAAAGAGGCACTCATCAGTGCAAATGTCTTGGTTGCTGGAAGGTAAGGAAGGTGTCTATGTGGCCATTTTCCATCTTTCCACTAACCAAAAATAATGTCTAAATTTTCTCAAACACATATGAAATGAATTGAGTGTCTAACTTCATCCTGAGGCTATAGAGAAGGCACTTAATTCTGCACTTTGCTTCTGTGCTGTTGTCTATCCCTGGGAACTATTTTTCATCTGATTCACAGTCTCCCAGGTGAAGCCTGAGTACCCCTTCAGTGTGCAGCTGCAACAAGCGGTTAAATTCAGCTGGCATTGCATGAAAACTCGCTTTAGCTGGTTTGTCATCATAGTAGTGGTTAGTCAGGGTATAGAGGCCATATGGGTGATTACTAAAGGGCCAGAATCCATACAGATGCACATTTTCACACAATTCCAGGGCCATGCTAACCATAATTAATCCAGTGCTGAGCCGCCTTTCTTTCAGGCCTTCAGAGCTCCAGAATTGAGCCAGACTGTCAAGGTACTGAGGGTTAAAGAAAACAGGTCGAATAGGGCTTTTAAAGTCCTCTATTGTATATGCAACTCGCTGACACACAGGAGTATTTATACCAAAGGAGAAGGCAGGAAGGAGCAGCAGAGAGTTGCCGTACTTGCGAAGACTCTCCACGAATGGAAGGCGGCGTCCCACCAGGGAGCCATACCTGTGCAAAAGAAACAGCTGACTTTGAGCAGCAACTCATAAGTAATGTGAGGTGACAGCAACTTTTTTTCTTGCTTACCTCTGTGTGAAGATGCTTGGGTTTGCTGTCACAAGGCTAGTTTTGCTGCCAACATCTTTCTCATATCCATTTTCCAAAGGAGGTAAGTTGCACCTGAACAAACAAAAAAGTAGACACAGGAATGGTTATGTGGAATTTCCAGTCTGAATTTGGTCTACATTGGACACTTTTCTCACCTGATAACAAAGTCAGCAGAATCAATCATTTTTCCACAGCTGCTCTCAGACAGGATCCCACCATTCCCAACTACTGAACAAGTGTCCCATCTCTTATTTGAAAAAGGATTCTCCTGGAATAGACAGCGACAAATAAGGCATTATAAAAAAAAACATTTACCGTAATTGTCGGGCTATAAGCCGCTACTTTTTGCACAAGCTTTGAACCCTGCGGCTTTTAGTCAGGTGCGGCTTTTCTATGGATTGCCCATGATTTTTGTGATATCGTAAGACGATTTGTTTTATTTGTTCCGCTGTTGTACGGCACTACGTTGCCTGGCGGAAGGGCATGTGATCAGACACACAGTATCGGGGTTCAAGAGTGGTATGTTGGTCACATGTCCATCCGCCAGGAAACATAGTGCCGTACAAGTAGCGCGAAAAACAAACTTCAAAGTAGCGCTACGCGTTCAGCGGGAGGCGTGGATGACGAGCGGCGATAAACTTGCGAAAAGCAAGTTATGCTCAACTCCACCAGTGGAATCTGACAGCGTGGACAAGTGTGAAAACATCCATGATCACCAACAGATTTTGAAGGGCTGGACTACTGCATGATGGAGAAGAGGACACCTCCACGGCCCTTCTGAGGGTGTTTGACTCTGACACTGACAACGAGGATTTCTTTGGTTTTGAAAGTGACAACGAAGGAAAGGAGCTGAGAGTGGATGAGTAGCCACCCTGAGCCTGTTCGTTTCCGACACTGGAGAAGAGGACTTTGGTGGTTTTAGTGCGCAGGAAGAAGAGAAAGATGGTGGTGAATGACTGACTTTTCTTTTTGTTAAAGCCGTGTCGCTGCACCTGAGCCTAAAAGGTAGTGAGAATCTATTTTTCTGGTGTACTGTAGGTTATTGTTATGTACTACATTTGTTACTCATTTATGAAGCACAGTACATGTTTCGTACTTGTAATTACCGCTACTTGTACATATACCTAAAAAGTTATGCAAATATGTACCCATAACTTGTTTTTCAAAATATTAATAAAAGGGGCGTGTCTCCAAACAGCCATCTCTTTCCTGACAATTCCCTTTGTGCATATTCTCTTACATATGATAAGTCAACATTGAAACACCTGCGGCTTTTAGTCAGGTGCGGCTAATGTATGTACAAAACAGGATTTTCCCCTGATTTTAGCTTGTGCGGCTAATATTCAGGTGCGCTTTGTAGTCCGGGAAATACGGTACATTGTTGCTGATGTCAAATGTTGAAGCAAAAAGGATTTATATATAATCTTTCCTCTTCAATTCACACATGTTTTCTGTCAATTTAAACTGATACTGAACTAAATCAGCATTTGTTGCTTTGCTGGTTGAGATGCTACTATATCACCTTAGCTTTTGTGGTTTGGTAGCTTACATATTTTTATATCGCTCATTCTGGATTTGACTTTATTTTTGAAACACTTCAAAACAACATAACAACTGACCGAATTGCAGTCGAAACAGAGTAATTCAAATGTTTAAAAAAATAAGATAACAAGAACAGAAGAATAAATCAGTACAGGTACAAACAAAGAGCGAGAGGTTAAACACAGATAACAACTCACACTGGGTTAAAAGCCAAGGAGAAAAGCTGTGTTCTTAAATGATTTTTAAAAACAGCAAGAGATGGAGCCTGCCTGGCAGCTCATTCCACATTTTAGGAGGCAAAACTGCGAAGGCTGTTTCTCCTCTGGATTTACAAAATGTCTACGGGACAATCAAAAGCATTTGGTTATCTGATGTAAGAGCATGTGAAGGCATGTAAAGGTGAAGCAGCTCAGACAAATAAGAAGGGGCAAGACCATTAAGACACTTAAAAACAAATAAAAGAATTTGAAATGGATGAAATGACTGCATGTATATATTTATGATTAAGATGGCGCCGGTGAGGTCGGCTGCCCTCACGACTGCTCCAATACTTGTACAGCTGCTGTTATTGTGTATATATTTATTTATATTTCTTCATACATTCTTATATAGTTCTATATTGTGTATTTTGTTGTACAGTTATTTTATTTTCAACTTTAATTTATATATTTTATCTTATTCTTTCCCAGTTAAATTTACCCTTCATTCTAATTTGTGTTGTACAGTTATTTCATTTTTAACCTTAATTTATATTTTATTCCTTCCTAGTTAAATTTACCCTTTTTAATTTTTCATATTTATTTCCTATCTTATTCATAGCCTTTTCCTTTTTTGTTTTCTTTAGGTCACGAGCAGTTGTCCAAGCATTTCACTACATATCGTACTGTGTATGACTGTGTACGTGACAAATAAAATTTGAATTTGAATTTGAATTTGAACTTACATATGGCTGTGTATGTATTTACATAAGCAACCCCCGGGCCCTCCCGCCACACACACACACACACACACAAACAAAAACAAAAAACCCTACCTTTGTAAAAATGCTGAACAGCTCTTTGTTCACCTGTAGAGTCCTCTTCTTTTCCCCATCATAAACAAGCTTCAACCCCACTGGAGTGTTATTCTTGGTAATGATGGCTTTGTCAATGCCATTGCACTTACGTCTCAGATCAGTTCTGGGGAACATAAAAACACTTTGTTGACACAGGCTAGCTATTTACCAGACAAACCGGTTCGCAGTTATTAACTGGGAACAGAAATATTGCTTTTCTCAAAATACAAGCTATCTGGATTGTCATATAATTCCATATTATGCAGTAAATTAGAAAAAGATTTTATGAAATAACATTAGTTTATTAAAAACATGACAATGGTGGGATCTCGAATAAAAAGAAATGTTAATGCCATTATAAGAAATGCATATTAGCCATGTGTCTGAAAGCCTGTGTGACATCTAAGAAAACTGTCAATCGGGCTCGCTCGGGCCACTTTGGAGGTGGGGTGCCCCCGGCCTCTAGGCCTGGGGCTCGGTCACTCAGGCACAGCTGGCTGCCGGCGGAGCTCACGGGCGCGTCACTGCAACTCCCCCTGGCTTCTGCTCCGCGGCTGCTGAGTGACCCCTCATCTGGGACTCTCCTCAGCTCTTTCTGGGACAGTGGCGCGGCTGCCCCTCTGTTGGTCTTCCTTGGTCTCTTGTGTTCTGGGGGCCTCTGGATGTCTGGAGTTTTGATCTCCTCCATACCTGCTTCATGCCCTGGAGGATGGGGCTGTGGCCCCCCCACACCCTCTAGCAGATCATTACATGAAGGAACCTTTTAAAAAAAACAAGCGCGTCCATGCTCACAGGTGTACACACGGGTGATCACACCCACAAACTACACCCTTTTTGGCTCCTACCTCAAAGCACACTGTGTTCTGTTGATCTTATGTGCTGCACAATAATGTTTAATATTTAGTATTTACTGTCATATTCCCATATATCATTGTGATGTTGTTTATTCTATTACTCTTGTTCTCTTCTGCTTGTTTTCTCTCTTTTTTTTCTCAGCAGGTGATCCAGGTGATCGATATATGCATTTTCTTTTTCTTTCTTTTTTTTCTGCCCATTCTGTTGGTTTTTGTTTTTTGCCCTTCTCCCCCGTCCCTCTTCTCAGCTGTTTCTCTTTCCCTCTTTCTTTCTCCCTTTCTTTCCCCCAGTCAAGTCTGTCCCGTATTCAGCAAGTGAAAATAAAATAAACAATAAAAGGTGAATCAAATGGACCATTATGGCAAGGCTGGGATGGTCAATTTGGTAAAGTAAATCCGTTGGGCATCTTTCTTTGCCTTTAGACAACAATTCTGATGGCAAAAGAGCCAAACGGGACAGGCAAAAAAAAAAAAAAAAAAAAAAGAAAACTGTCAATATTTAAAGTTGATGCTTGTTTAATTTATACTAACAGACATTGCCAATCTAAATGAAACCACTGCTATCGGTCCCTTAACATAATGCCAAGGAATACCATTTCTTTAATGCTTTTGATTCTCTTCATGTTCATTGAAGTGTTCAGTGAAATAGTTCAGTGTGAATAAATAGACAGAGAGAGATGAGACATCAGTACACCCACAGGGCAGGAGAGCATACAACAGGTGAGTGAGGGGAGGAACAAACATTGATCAATATAAAGTTAAACAGGAAAAGGTTAAAAATAAAATAAAAGAGCAGTGTATTACAACACAGTTAGCTTTAGTAATCGGTATAAAAAAAATCTTTCTTTCAGCTGTAGGTAACAAATACAACAACAACTCCTGTTAATGTTTTATGCAGCTCGAGCTAATAGAAAGTCTCAGTCACATAGTCTTAAAGAGATATTTACCCACATGGTAAATATCTCAAGTATTCTTTGTTGTGCCTACAGAGATATTCTGTCAAAGTCATCGTCCCTCATTGCAGGGCTCCTTTGGTTTAAGCTACTGGCTCACTGACTCCTACATGAGGCTGATGACACCTGATACCTGATAGGCTGATACCTCAATCAAATCTTTGCATTAAAAAAATCCCGTTATCGATACACTATTTGAATATATTGTGGTAGGGATCATATTATACTCATCTGTGACTTTAATTGTATTTTATTTTTAATGAAAAAATTTACTCGAGCAGACACACACACACTCCTATTTAGTAAAACGTTTTACTTTGATTTGTAATTTCTATAGAAAAAAATTGGAAGTGTTTGCAAATTGGTTCTTACCTGAATTTTAAGTAATTCTCCTCCTGCTTCTTCCAGGTTTGATTGTAACGCTCTTGTACCTTGCTAATGATTTCCCTGTGAAACACACAAACACACAGTCAACAGAATCATATCTGCACAGCTGACTTTGCACAGCTCATTTTTGACGATGGCATAAACAAAGAGGTTTCTCAGGGAAATTCTGAGACTGTTATGTTTTCTCTCACTTGCAGCCTTTGCAAATTTCTGAGGGCTTTGCGGCATGTTTCTTTTGAGAAGCTGGTTGGTGAGGCTTCACATGTCTGCAAAACAACACAAACAAACAACAAAAACAAAGAAAACTGGTCAGATTAAGTAATACAGATCAGGAAAATGCAGAAAAAAGAGATGACATATTATAACAGCATTTCATTGTTGTTGTCAGTTGTTCACACATCCTGGGTGGAAAAGGTGTGATTCAGAGTGACGTATTGTTCCAGTCAGTGTCAAGCACTGTACTTAAAACTTGCTTGTTGTCCTTTTTTTCCAGTTTGTGATACTAAATAATTATAATACGTAATATAATATAATTATATTACATCATATCACAGCAACTGTTCCTACTTTTTACTCAACTAAACTGATCCGACAACTTAAGTAATTATTTACAAAGGACAGTTGGACTGAATGATATGTTATCCTGGCTGTTATCCTTCCAACCTCCATAAAGATTAAATAATCTTGCATGCAATTGGTGTTCATGACTTAAACACTTCTTCGTGCAAATGATAGCCTCAGTTACCTGTTCCTAGCTGGCAGCAGTGACAGTGTGTGGTCACCTGCTGCTGTAGCCCACCTGCTTCAAGGTTCAATATGCTGTAAGGAACCTTGGAGTCATTTTTGACCAAGACATGTCCTTCAATGCACATATTAAACAAATATGTAAATATGTAATATGCTTTCTTCCATTTGCACAACATCTCTAAAATTAGAAATATCCTGTCTCAGAGTGACGCTGAAAAACTAGTTTCGTGCATTTATTACTTCCAGGCTGGACGACTGCAATTCATTATTATCAGGATGTCCTAAAACCTTCCTGAAAAGCCTTCAGCTAATCCAAAATGCTGCAGCAAGAGTTACTGACAGGAACTAGAAAGAGAGAGCATATTTCTCCTATATTGGCTTCCCTTCATTGGCTCCCTGTTAAATCCAGAATTGAATTCAAAATCCTGCTCCTCACATACAAGGTCTTAAATAATCAGGCACCATCTTATCTTAATGACATTGTGGTACCATATCACCCCAGTAGAGCACTTCGTTCTTGCACTGCAGGCTTACTTGTTGTTCCTAGAGTATTTAAAAGTAGACACCATCTCTACTTTCAAGATTAGGCTTAAAACTTTCCTTTTTGTTAAAGCATATAGTTAGGGCTGGACCAGGTGACCCTGAATCCTCCCTTAGTTATGCTGCAATAGGCATAAGCTGTCGGGGGATTCCCATGATGCATTGAGTTTTTCCTTTTCAGTCACCTTTTTCACTCACTATGTGTTAACAGACCTCTCTGCATTGAATCGTACTTGTTATTAATCTCTGGCTCTCTTCCACAGCATGTTTTTATCCTGTTTTCCTTCTCTCACCCCAACCAGTCACACCAGATGGCCCCGCCCCTCCCTCATCCTGGTTCTGCCGGAGGTTTCTTCCTGTTAAAAGGGAGTTTTTCCTTCCCACTGTCCCCAAAGTGCTTGCTCATAGGGGGTCATATGATTGTTGGGTTTTTCTATGTATGTATTATTGTAGGGTCTACCTTAAAATATAAAGCGCCTTGTGTGTTATACTTGTATAACTATGCATGTGACAAATAAAGAACCTTGAACCTTGAACCTTGAGGCGAGTGTTGTTGTGATTTGGCGCTATATAAATAAAATTTAATTTAATTTAATCTTCAGTGTACCCTTTCAAATAAAGATGTCTATAGCAAATACTTCAGCTTCTACACCTCTTTTCAGAAGATAGTTCTGCTTCTTCTGCTTTTTTCAGCAGAAAATTTCCGCTACACAACATTCTCACTGCATTCTCACAGGAAATGCAACTTTTTCTAGTTTTTACTATTACTATTGTTGTTGTTGTTGTTGTTGTTAAATAATGATAAAAAGAAACATTTTATTGCTATTAATAGTAGCTATGTGATATTATATCAAGACTTATGTTTGGATAGGGTTTAAAATATTTAGTTTAATGAATCAAAACTAATTCAGTCCTACCTAAGTGGTAAAACGGAATATACACAATAATGCAACAGCCATCATACACAGCACACCATATCTATGTCAATCTTTGACAGGGGTGCGTTGGTCTAAATAAGGCTTGCTATTCAAATAATAAATAAATAAAGCAATGCATATTTACATTTACAAATTTAGCCACAGTTATAAAACTATAGAATTATCTGTCTTAGATTGCAGAAAATTTGTTTTGCAAGCTGATCGATGAATATCTTTCATTTCATAGAGACTTGGGGGGTATTTCTCAAAGTCTGTCCTGCTTAAGCTCAATGTATGTCTCAGTCCGGGGGTTACGACTGCTGCAGAAGGATCGAACTAGAGTGAAACGAATTAAACTGAGCAATGAATACAAAACTGTATGAATTAGTGTAACTTACAGTTTAAGTGTATCAGCAGAATTCAGCTAAAGGGCCACAGTAACTTTCCTGGGCGAGCCTGGACTCCCGAGGCCCTTAACCCTTACGCTGTCTCACTCAACAGCCTAATATCTAAATGTAGCTTAAATACAAGAATTTTATCATGTCTTTTTCAACACTTAACACCTTTTCTTTTTCATATTTCAAAAGGTTATTACATTTTCATATTTCAGATTTGAGGTATATTTCTTCAGCTCCAAAAAGGCTGAATATATTATTTAAATATCTAGGCTACAGGTCCATATGTCCCCAAACCTTGACCCCAAGACGCTGGCAGTCGCATTATTTATCAGAAAACATCATAACAGAAATACTGAAAAAGTCCTTTACTTTTGACACTTTAGCTTCACTTTAAGGAAATGTGCTTAAGTGTGCCTATGTCACACTTATTACTATTTGGCAGATTTATTATTGTTATTATTATTATTACCATTATTCCCACCCCATGCAGCAGACTGTGACAGCACTGAGCAGCTCCTTCAGTGGGAGACTGCGGCACCCACGGTGTGGGACGGAGAGATTTCGCAGGTCTTTCCTCCCCACTGCTGTCAGACTCCACAATAAAGACTTTAACTGATCAAACGCACACATCCACACATGTGCAATAACACTAAGTGCAATAATCTTTTCTGGCATCGTTGTATTTTTACTCAGTTGTATATAGCATTTGTATTCTATTTTTATCTTATTGTATATTTTTTTCTACTGTATATAATATTTTATTTTATTCTATTCTGTACAGTTGTGTACTGTATTTATTCTTATTGTATTCTAATTTTTGCTTCATAACTTTTGCACTGTCCACTTCCTGCTGTGACAAAACAAATTTCCCACATGTGGGAATAATAAAGGTTATCTTATCTTATCTTATTCCGCCTAAAATTTTGATCACGCCCCACAGCTTTGAGACAACCCCCAAATTTGTTATACCATTTCATATGGCTCGATAGGGAATGGTGTGCTATGGGAAAGGGCCTGAAAAAAGGTCCCAACCCAGGCCACTTTGAAGGTCCACCGCTCGGCCATACTTTGTCACAGAAACATCATTTAAACTTCTACAGGTCACAAGACTATGGACTTTTATTGACCAAATCCATGTTGTGAGTCTGGAGAATAATTTGAAAAAAAGGTCTTTCTCTTCCTTTCCCACCCAAACCGTTTGCCCTACATGTATAATTTATATATCAAAACGTAGCTATCGTTGTCTACTTTCATCCAGTGTCTTCCTCACTGAGATCATATTTACGTTTTTCACACAAATGCCATCAAAGCGCAGCCTCCTCCCTCTCTGTCCCCATAGACGGCCATTCTAAACCTGCTCTCAATTTTCGGTTCAAATTTAACATCAGAGCGTGTCTTTACACTGTCACCACGTCAGTATAATACACTTTACAGGCATGGAAATTTAATATGTTGTAGTCTGGAAGTTCCTACCACTCACAGTGAAAGAATCTTTGTGATCGGACCTACAGTTTTCTCTTGGGAATAATTTGTTTCAGAGTTTAATTCCTGTTTGCCGTTCTCTGTGTTTGACCCCAAATGCAGTGTGTGTGTGTCCCAGCCCCTCCTGCCACTCACACGAGTTACTATAGCAACCAGCCTTAACAGCTATGAACTGATGACTGTTTAAAACTCAACAGTTTTTTCCTCCAACCACATACATCCTGTCTTCTGACAACTACCTTTGTTAATATGAGCTCAAAACATACTCTGACGAGTAAAATTAAGTGCAAAACCGTCCTACCATTGTGAATGTAACCTACAAGCATACTTTAACAGCTACAATTAAGTGGCTAATCGTCCTACCTTTATGAATATGAGCTAGAAGCATACTTTAACAGCAAAAATTAAGTGGCAGATCACCCTACCTTTGTTAATAAGCGCTAGAAACACACTCTGACGGGTACAATTAAGTTCCAAGCCATGCTACTTTTGTGAATGTGACCTACAAGCATACTTTAACCGGTAAAATGAAGTGGCAAACCGTCCTGGCTTTATGGATATGAGCTACAAGCATACTCTGATGGCCAAAAGTGGCAAACCGTCATACCTACTTAAATTTATGCTGGAATTACTCTGTGACAGCAGAAATGTGCATAAACTACTTACGGTAGGACGTTTCGCCAAAGTAGGATGGTTTATCAGAACACCGGCATAGGCACAATTAAAGTTTCTTCAGAAATGTTCGCTTTCTAGTTTCACATTGTTGTTGCTACTTTTATAAGGTGAGCACAATCGTTCTTCCACAGCCTCTTTAGTTTTTGCTCTCTAGGCACAAATGTAGTTATGCACTCACTTGCCGTCCGACTTGTACCAGATGAGAGTGGTCATCAGGCTCCCCAGACAGACGAGAGTGATCATGAGAGACAAGAAAGACTTCGGGAGCTGTCCCCTCATACCTCTCCCCTCCTGTTAGTCTTTCCCTTTAGAGGCCCACCTTTGTCTGTCTCTCTCCCTCTCTTCCTCCTTGTCCTGCTTTTACCTTGCACAACACGCGCTTGTTTTATCTACCCTGTCCCGTTGCCTATGTTCTCATATTTCCAAACTCGGTTTGCACTGCCACGAAGTACTTCACAAGCACACACGCCGGCTCAGTGAAGGCTGTTAATCTTTTTCCTCATGCCTGTCTGCTGTTTTACGCACTCATCACTCCCGCCTCCCTCGCTCACTCTCTTCCTGTCTCATTTGCCTCTGTGGTTCAAATCCCTCCTCGATAAATTAAGCACCAGAAATGCAGTCATTTCTGTCTGTCTAGTATGATTTCTTTTCCGCCAGACTGGTCGAGACAAGTTTGAGCCCCTGTGCGCACTTCTGTTACTCTTGTTTCCTCTCGTTACACTTTGGTGGCAGTCAGCCGAGATGAAACCGATAGAACATTCCTCCACATCCCTCTTAAATTCTCGCCACTTCTGCTTTGCTCGTCCGTTTCTTTATGTTGTCGCGCACCTTTTTTGTCATTTGCTCACACGAGGAAAGTCCGCCATTTCTTCTCAACTACAGCTCTGTTTTATCCCCATTCTCTCGGGCTTCTGTGTGTACTTTCCCCTCCCTCTGCCCACATTGGCTAAACCCCTCTCCCCTCTGCACTAAAAGCACGTAGTAACATGAGTGCCCTGTACTGAATTAGCTCACAGTTGTCTCTTGACTCGACTGGTTCGTGTGTGGGTGAGTGTGTGTGTGTGAGAAGAAACACGTTCAAAATCAATGAGAGTCAGAGGAGGCAGGAGCCTATGATCGCCCCTCCAATCAGAGGGGCTCTTAAAACCTACCAAACTCTTATTAACGCACACAAAAGCTTCTTTGATTCGCGTGTGAAACTTTGCAAGCTTACAGCTGGTCTTTCTCTATGTAACTAACAGCTGGAAAAAATGAGAGAAAGAGGAAGCCATAATTTCTAACTTTTTTCTATGTTGCCAATTGTGTGGTGGAAGTGGAATTAAATTCTTGGAGTAAATCATAATGAGGATTATGTTAAACTAGTTGCATTTATGGGAATTTTTTTTCACAATGAATAACCATAAACAGATGGTTACTCCCACACTAACTCCAGTTGTCAGTGGTAAATTTCTTTCTCTCTCTCTCTCTTTCTCTTTGCAATAAAGGCATAATTCCTACATGCTATGGGATACCAGTTGTATATCACAGCAACTTCACTTTAAGTTTTTTAAGTTCTTTGGAGTTTTGCATCCATGTTTATTATAAGGCGTTTTCTGTTTGGTTTCAGCTGCAGCTCATAGGAGATGATGTCATTTCCACTCAAACACCCCATTAGCTATTTAAGCACATTAAACATTCATAATGTTTTAACAGAGGAACTTTCCTCAGCCTTATGCAGTCCTGTGCGTGTAAGAAGCCTCAAGTCTCTCTAATGATGGAGGATTGTGTTGTTAACTTTTTATTGTACACCTGTCATGAGTAGTAATGAACAGGGTTGTAGCTGTGAATGTCTATATGTTCCCAAAGCTGCTCTGTTGGATTAAAATCTGATAATTTTGGAGGCCATTTGAGTACAGTGAACTCATTGTCATGTTCGAGAAACCATTTGTGAAACGGCATGTTATCCTACTGAACATATTGGCAGATAATGTACACTGGAACATGGTTAGCACAAACAGGGTGGGGATTTGAGACTTTGCTCAGTTGGAACTAAAGGAGCCAAAGTGTGCCAAGAAAATATCCCTCACATTGATACACCCCGACAGCAGCAGTCTGAACTGTTATACCGTTGATACAAGACGGGTTGAATCCATGTTTTCATGTTGTTTACACAAATTCTGACTCTACCATCTTAATGTCACAGTAGAGATCAAGATTTTTCCAATCTTCTTGTCCAATTTTGCTGTTCCTATGTGAATAGTAGCTGCAGTTTTACATTCTTTGGCCATGATTATACTCAGCTGCAGACACTGACGCAAACAGCTGGAGGCTCCAAGTCTGAGTAGTCAATGGCGATGTCAGCGTCAACCTCAATTTTATTTCTCTAGGACATTGCATTGTATGCAGACATAAAGATAGAAGCATGAAAATCAGGTCTACAATGGCTTAAGGCAATAAAATAACAACAAAATAAAACTTTACACAGATAAAATACAATTTAGTGTTCACATACACGCACAGATACACACAATTTTTGACAGTAGCCCCAACGTGTGAGAATAAAAAGTGTTTGAATATGTTTTTTTTAAATGTAGATAAAGTTCTAAGTCAGTGGGCAGATTGTTTTTGAGAAACAGTAACTGAAAGCACCCTGAGAAGAGTTTTGCACCTGATGACCTGAGGGTCCAACTGGGTTATAAACACTAAACAGTCAGAGATGCACTCTGAGAGCAAACCACTGAGTTCTCTATAAACTAATACAGCTCTTCCTGTTGTATTTCTTTGAATTCCACTGCCTGAGGCGAATGCATAGTTCATGCATGGTTCATGGTGCTGTTTTGTTTGCTTTAAAGAACAGTAACTAATAACATGAGTGCATCATCTTATCTTTTTAATGATTGTTTGAATTTTTGTTTTTTATTTACACTGCAGGACTTAATAAAACTAAATAACTCTTCAAGTCATTCAGCTTTATGAGATTCATGATTCCTTTGATTTCTTTATTCTAAGAATGAGTTTGATTTCTTGTGACTAAAATGTTGTTTCCCAGTCATGTTTTCACAGTTATTGTAGAAAGATGACCGCAGCACTGCAGTTTTGTTTCCTGTCAGGTTTTATGGCATTTGAGATGGTTTCTGTTTAACTTTTAGTTCAGAATTGCTGTTTTTCAACTCCTAGAGTTTATTTGTGTTTAACTTCTTTAGTCTGTCTTGTCTTCCTATGGTTATACTTAGGGGTGTGAGTGTGTGTAAAAATGATAAGGCATGCGTCACTGGGTGAATGAGACTTGATTTTTATTTAGTTTAGTTCTTTTTTTTTTGTCGTGCATTTGGTTCTTCCTGCACACACTCCAAACCCATGATTGGGAAGTAAAAGCAACATTTAACCCAATTTGTACATCAAATACACAGTGATTTCTTCACTGATGGACAGATCATGTGACCCCGGACTCCAGTAAGCAGCTGTAATGTGTTTGTCCAACACGTTCTCACTCCCAACTCGTCAAACGTGTGACGCATGGTCAGGCTCCCTCTGCTTCACTTATGGACGCGCAGGGTACCCCTCTCGCGTCGGGAATTGACGTGAAGGGTCCTCCGATTGAAGAGATTGCCGCGGAAGTGCCTGTTGTCGGTATATTTAGACATTTTCCAAATCACATTGTAGTGACGTATACAGAACACAATAAATTATATAATGTAAAGAACTACCTGAAAAACAGGTAGAACGATACTTTTGTATCGTTTATTGCTTTTACGGAGGGAGTGATGTATGCTGGGTAATGGCACAGCTAGCTACTGGGTGACTTTATTCACCCTGCTTCGGCTGTTATCAGTCCATACAATGGGCGTTATTAGCACAAATCAGTCTCATAGATATGGACCATCTCCTGCTAGATTGTTTAGAAGGTTGTTATCATCCATCCAGATGGAGGATCACTAACAGGAGCGTGGAAGACTCCAGAATCCACTCTGGCTGGAATCCGGTGGATATGCAGTGTGTACAGGTAAGACCATTTAAACGGACAGCATTTATAGAATGACTATTAAAAGTCAGCGAGTGTCAGTAATGTTAATGTGGTTATGTTAGTAATACACAGAGTGCTAATATAACAGCTTTAAGATGCATTTGTAGATATTATTACGTGTTTTACCGTCTTTATGGTGCTAGCTTAAAGTTACGGTGTGAACGTTAGCTTATATTGGAGTAAAGCTGTTACTGTTTAAACGATGTTAGCACAGAAATATTAGCTTCTGTCATGACTGATGAAGTTACTAGTTAATAAAGTTTTCAGTAAAGTGTTTAATCGCAGCCACAGATTGACAGCAAATATCTCGATTAGCTTCAGTGCATCTATAATAAATATGTGCAAGTTTCAGTGCTTCGTTTAAACTGTATGATACTTATACTGACCCAGGGTCAGTGTAAAATACAATCCTAGCTGTGTGAACAAAGCCTGGCTCCTTTAATCATGCATGACAAACCTCAGGATGCAGGTTATTATTACTCTTTCCTGCTGGCACACCTGTCACACCTGAGAGTCAGCTAGAAACTTACAGTGACGTGGACATCATGCAAAGACGGCCAGACTCTGGAATACTGCAAATGATCAGTGACTCAGGTTAACACTAAACTTTAAACAGTACCTCTGTGTCTCTGTGTGCTGAACATTTAGGATTGAGTCAGGCTGCATCAGCTGAAGCTGTTATTTGTATATATCCGTATTTTTTATTCAGGTGTGGGGAAAATACGTAAGACTGCAGTGAAGCGATGCACCAGATTAATCCCTGGCCAAAGGTATCGTACTTAAATCAGACTACTGATCCAGCCACATCAGCCTTTTGTGAGGTCTGTTTAAAGTAGACTAAAAATGAACTGCAGGTTCCTGAGAGGTGGACTGTGAGCACAGAAACACATGTTCATACATACAGCTGCAGCAAACTTACATTAATTTTAAATAGCTTTGTTACTCTGATGTCTGTCTCTGTGTTAGTCCTCTGACAGACTGGTGACCTGTCCAGGTGTGCTCTACCTATGACTACTGGGACAGGCTCTAGCCTTTTTAATAGAAATTTTCTGTTATTCTCATTTAAAGTATTTAAGTGCTTATGCATATGCTTAGTTGTGACACTGTTATGGACTGTTCAGTGAAAGTTTCTAAAACTAGATGAACTTACTTCAGCGTCAGCAGTTTGAGAAAACAACTCCCTTTACAGGTGCTGATAAGGCCAAGAGCACAAAACAGCATAATCATTGATCTGTTGAAGTGTGGTAGGATCACTTTGTAACTTCCTCCCTCTTCCTTGGAATGCATAAAGGAGTAGGAGCACCACTTCTGTGGCAGCGCTGACATGACTGAACTGTGATGTTTGATGTGTGTTGGCGCAGTAATAAATAGCTTGATCACAGCTCTTTCTGCGTTGCAGACTTTATTTTAAAAATTCCACGACACCCCCCACCCTCCCACTGTGAACATGAATTGAATATTCAGAAGACATTTGTTTAAATAGTTCTACAAATCTGAGCTGTTGTGTCCTTGGATTGTGTGGTAATAATATTAGAGCCTGCAATCTTTCTTACTGAATCTCTACTATGAGTCATGTTACCTGAGATTAATTCTATGTTTACCTGTCAGCCTGGACGAATGTGCTGTGTGAAGGAAATTAAATTAAATCAGATCTGAACTGCGTACATTTAAGGAACCTGTTCATATTTAATTGAAATATGAACCAGTGATTTTCTGATTGCTGATTCCAAGAGAGTCTTTGTGGAAATCCTCTTTGGCTTTTTGTTATTTTAATTCTCTTTTCTGTTTTCCAGAACAGTTCTCCACAGTCACTGTCCACATGGGTCAGTGGGACCAAGAAGCACTCTGCTAATGTGTGGACTCTGACCAGCAACATCCAGCAAGACCCAGACAGCGTTTTCTATCTCCCAGGTGGAGTTTTTTGTTTGTCTGTGACTGGAGAGTCAGATTTTTGTTGAGCTTCACACTTGCAGAGGTAAGTCAGTTTGCAGAGATCCCTCCCACCCTGGCTTTTATGTGCTAGATTTCTTATCTGAAACAGTAATATTTCAGTGACTGCTGCTTATACCACAGGTTAATACACTCTACTGATCCCTGATAGGAGAATCATCAATTTTGCCAACAAAGAAGCCTGGTGGATGTTTGTTTACAGTCTGATGATGGGACATCATGCTCTGCATCTTTAAAGTTTGTCTCTTGATTATTATTCATACCCAGTACAGGGCTCGCAAAATCGCTAGCCCGACGTCCCGGGGCTAGCGATTTTTCCAGTCGGGCTACCAAAATCTATCTCTGCCCTGCCCGTCGGGCTATTGTAGGAAGGAAAAATATATGTCAATGCTTTTGCATTCTTTCGGAAATGTAGCTGGGTAATTATGTCATTGGCATCGGTGAGCCACTGTCAATATGTGACATATTGAAATCGCGTTTGAATTTGCGCTTGTTTTTTGCTTTCACTTTGCAATCGTGCGAACTGTGTATAGAGAGCGACAGTACTGATTGGTGAGTGATGATAATTTGCGCACCAATTCCTCTGACATCGTCTTATCAATCGTTAGCTTACTATGCAAACATGACAAGTGAAATCTCCCGCAGCAAGCTTAAACATGTGAGAGGTTGATCGCGCAGAGAATCGCTGAGCGTTATGTGAGTGCGTGTGTAAAAGCAGCAGGATATATATTTTAGTTCTGCTGAGCCAAATAAGACAGGTCAGGGTGAAGAAGTGACAGCCAAAGAAAAGCTTACCACAAAACGGAAAAGTTATGACAAATCAGACTATAAGGCAAAAAGAAAGTGCAGCTTTATGGTTTCATGGACAAAATAATTTCTGTGGCTGCAATATGACGAGCTATATAACCGGGGCTGCACATAAGTGGTCCGCAGGTGCGCATTCGCTGTCAAAAAAAAAAACAAAAAACTGCGCACAAGATATGAAGTTGCAACGCGTGTTTGCATACATAAGATTTTCTGGAGGAGGACAGACATTTGTTTAAAACTCTTAAAGAAGCTCCTTTAAGCAATTACTTTGGTCTTCCTCCACCTCCAAACAAATGTCAGAAGGAGTCCGAACCACAAAAGAAGCGCGTATTCTCGGAAAAGTGGTTGCAGGAGGTGAGCTGGCTTCAAACAAATGATGAACGCACAGAGATGTGGTGCGGAATGTGCCGTGAAAATCCCACTCTAGCGGACAAAAACAGTGCTTTTTATATGGACGCAAACGCGCGTTGCAACTTCTTATCTGGTGCGCGTCTTTTATTTTGACAGCGAATGCGCACATGCGGACCACTTATGTGCACCCGTGTAAATAACATAATGTTCTGCCGGGTGTGTTGTTGGTTTTCTCTCGATTTCTGAGTCGACAAGCGCCTTTGTTACTGGGACCAGTCATTTTAAGAAAGGCCCCCATTAGAACCCATGAGAAATGCAAGAAATGCATTATTGCTCAGTCTGCAATATCTTTCCCAGAACAAACACCAATTGCAAATAACATACTAAAAATAAACCTGAAAAATCTGTTTAGAACAGCGTACTATGTTGCAAAGAGTGAACTACCACTGGCAAAATTTAGCAGTCTTTGCAAACTTCAAAAAGCAAACGGCCTAGATCTTGGTTCCACTTGCCTCTTACCCGTGACTTCAGTGGAAATTTTAAATTCAGGATCTGACACAGACTGATTCATGTCCTACACAGTTCTTACAAGTTCATAGAAATTTCTGTTCAATTAGAACCAAGTATTTGAGTTGATGATTGTAATTTTTATACAATGTTGTAATTTGTTTTTCAACAATTTTTTGATTAATGTTTCGTTTCCTTTACAATATTATACATTAAAGTATAATATTGTAAAGGAAACAAAACAGGAAACAAAACATCAATCAAAAAATTGCTCTCTTTTTTATTCGGGCTACTTACATTTATTTTGGGCTACCAAAAACTGAAGAGTCCCTGCCCAGAGGGCTACCAGGGATTTTGAAATTTTGAGAGCCCTGCAGTAATGTGAAGTATGCTCATATCTACTATAACTTAACAAACCTGGTGCTCTTCATTTATGGAGGCTGTTGAGTCTGAATGTTGGATATTGTGTATCTCGTGTTCTCTGGGCTTTGTTGTCCTCAGTCTTTTTGCAGGATCAGAAAACAAAACCAGGAGGCGTGTAAATGTTTCTTCTCCATGATGTTTCTTCAAATGTTTCTTCTGGATGATGATAAGACTGTGACACGGGATGCCACCTTTGGTCTTGTGATGAAGCAAAGCTCAGGAAGAAGTGTGATTAAATGGTACCCACATGTGTGCTGCTGAGAAGGATGTACAGGGGCACCTGCAGCCAAATCCAAGCTTCAGGTTAGTTGTAGTTGCAGAACACTATAGGACTGAGACAGCTGAGGCATCAAATGTTTGATTAAACGGATGAAAAAGAGAAGTTTCTTCCCTATAATTATCACTTCTTAAAATCTGTAGCAACTTCAAGTCTGTCAACATGCTGAGCATGCTCAGAATGTGACAATATATTTTTGTTCAATATTTAATTTCTTTCAGTTGCAATTGTTAAATGAAAAAAATATAGATATTCTTATAATTTAGCAAACTAATTTATCAAAAAATATATATATATACATATATCTGTATTAGTTTTAATAAATTAATTTGAAAATACCATATTGTATTCATACAGAATCAGTTTGGTATCATTGTTTGTCTGATTGCTGAAACTAAGAGCTACTTTGATCTGTTTAGATCTAAAGTATCCAAAGTTGAGCTCTAATGTTTCTTCACCCCTGTGTGTGTGATATGTGATTCCTACATGCTGGCAGAGCAGCAGTTTGTGCTCACAGATGGTGACGGTGTGGAGAGACGGTGGTGTTTCCTCAGAAGAACCAGCAGAGTCACTTGCTGACTGATGCTCGTCTGCACTGCACAGAGGAAATCAACTGACCGAGGTTTGTCCAGTGACGTGTTATGAAATGTATATTTGTTTTATGCTTACAGATATGTTTTTCTTGACAGAGGCTCTGCAGAGGTTAGACAAAGCAGAGAAAACATGTGCTTTACATTTTACTGTGATTTATTGAGATATTTGTTGCCTGATGTTCAGCAGGAATGGAGAAATAGAATCAAAGGGAGATGTTTTTCCTGTTTTTGTAATGATGTAAGTAAATCTTCAATATTATTTATTTGCTTGGTTATATTAGGAGTGTTTCTGAGTGAGGGGGAGAGGAGTCATCATCCAGGTAAAGTGACGTGGATCAGTGGATACACTTGTCTCCCCTTTAAAGGAGACGATCCAAGTCATCCTTAAATGTTAGCGCTTTCAAATACACAAACATTTTTAAAGGACAAAAATGAACATCCAACTTTGACTGTAATACAAAATAAATCTTTGCATGTGTGTTTTCAAACTCTCAGATGGGCAGTATATCAGTCTTGGACTGTCTAACCTGCCGGAGCAGCACTGAATGACCACCACACATGAGCATGTTCCTGCAACATTCAGCATCTGATCCTTCATCTGTGTGCTTCTGCTTTTGGTAAGTAGAGTTACCCAACTCCAGTAACTCTAAACACATGCCATCCATTTCTAACGGCCTGGTTATTCCTGTCAGTTACTTTAGAAATCATGTGTTTTCTTCTTCTTCCCCTTAATGTTCAAGTGTCACAATCCTAAATGTTCAGCACACAGAGACACAGAGGTACTGTTTAAAGTTTAGTGTTAACCTGAGTCACTGATCATTTGCAGTATTCCAGAGTCTGGCAGTCTTTGCATGATGTCCACGTCACTGTAAGTTTCTAGCTGACTCTCAGGTGTGACAGGTGTGCCAGCAGGAAAGAGTAATAATAACCTGCATCCTGAGGTTTGTCATGCAGGATTAAAGGAGCCAGGCTTTGTTCACACAGCTAGGATTGTATTTTACACTGACCCTGGGTCAGTATGAGTATCATACAGTTTAAACGAAGCACTGAAACTTGCACATATTTATTATAGATGCACTGAAGCTAATCGAGATATTTGCTGTCAATCTGTGGCTGCGATTAAACACTTTACTGAAAACTTTATTAACTAGTAACTTCATCAGTCATGACAGAAGCTAATATTTCTGTGCTAACATCGTTTAAACAGTAACAGCTTTACTCCAATATAAGCTAACGTTCACACCGTAACTTTAAGCTAGCACCATAAAGACGGTAAAACACGTAATAATATCTACAAATGCATCTTAAAGCTGTTATATTAGCACTCTGTGTATTACTAACATAACCACATTAACATTACTGACACACGCTGACTTTTAATAGTCATTCTATAAATGCTGTCCGTTTAAATGGTCTTACCTGTACACACTGCATATCCACCGGATTCCAGCCAGAGTGGATTCTGGAGTCTTCCCACGCTCCTGTTAGTGATCCTCCATCTGGATGGATGATAACAACCTTCTAAACAATCTAGCAGGAGATGGCCCATATCTATGGGACTGATTTGTGCTAATAACGCCCATTGTATGGACTGATAACAGCCGAAGCAGGTGAATAAAGTCACCCAGTAGCTAGCTGTGCCATTACCCAGCATACATCACTCCCTCCGTAAAAGCAATAACGATACAAAAGTATCGTTCTACCTGTTTTTCAGGTAGTTCTTTACATTATATAATTTATTGTGTTCTGTATACGTCACTACAATGTGATTTGGAAAATGTCTAAATATACCGACAACAGGCACTTCCGCGGCAATCTCTTCAATCGGAGGACCCTTCACGTCAATTCCCGACGCGAGAGGGGTACCCTGCGCGTCCATAAGTGAAGCAGAGGGAGCCTGACCATGCGTCACACGTTTGACGAGTTGGGAGTGAGAACGTGTTGGTTTGTCACAGTATGTAAAACTTCCAAGTGTCAAGTGTTTTGCAGATAGCTAAAGTCCTGGGAAGATAATGTGCATTTACACTTGGCATACATCATGAGGCACTAGCAGAAACATAGGTAAAATGTTGTTGTTGTTTTCCATTTGCATGGAATAACCACAATAAGGACTAGGCCACGACTAGAAAAGGGGAAGCCAGTGTCACGTCACTAGTGTATCATAGGGCAGTCAGACAAACACGTTGCTTCAGTTGCTGTCTGATTATTCAATAACCCAGACGTCTGGTTTTCCATCATTACAGGCTGCCCTGCTGCCTCCCACAGCGGTCATTAGCTTGTTACAGACAATGCCAATTCCATCCAAAGACTCCATTAGCTATTTAACCACATTAAAGGCAAAGAAGTAACTTTTCATAATGACATTCATAATCTTGTAAAACAACAGAGTTCCTCACCACCGTGTAACCCTGTGCCTGTGTGAAGCCCTCAGGCTTTCTAATGACATAAGATCGTGTTATTAACTTTTAATTATACATATGTCAGGAGTAGAAGGAGAAATTGGCAAATAAATAAATAAAAATAAAAAAGTTCTGTGCAAATTTTTCACATGTCTAAATTGGCTTACACAGGATCAGCTGTGAAGGTCTGTATGTTCTTAAAAATTGGTAAACACAGTTAAAATGTGCATGTGAGAGGACAAAAGCAAATTTATTACAGTTTATTGCAGCAGGGAGGGTGACAGTGGATGAGCGATGGGTTGGAGGAAGCAAAGGATGGAAGGTGTGCAAAGTGCTTCCTCCATAAAGTCATGCTATATGCAAATGTAACAAGACAGAGATTCTTTGTTGTGCAACAAGTCACCTTTTAATAACAAATAACTTGCTGGTTATCTGATTCCTCTGTAAAACTGTGTCATTAATGGTGTAATAAAAGACCAAATGTAAGCCTGTTCCTCCATGTCTATACAAGGTGGGAGTTTTGCTGAAAGTACACTGAGCTTCATTTCAGGCTTTTAAGGTCAAGAGGCCGCATGCTGCAAACATCACCAATCTGCATGTTTCCTGCCAGCTTGCATGTTATTCTTTGCAGTGCATTCTCCTTCACGATGCTTTAATAGACAGCAGAATCCATGGCTCCATTTAACACAGCAAGTCTGTCAGGTCCCAAGGCATATAAACAGCCCCAGACCATCACACCTCCACCACCATATTTTACTGTTGCTATGATGTTCCTTTTCTGAAATGCTGTGTTACTTTTACACCAGGCCTCAAACTTTCCAAAGAGTTCAGCTATTTTCTCATCAGTTCACAAAATATTTTCCCAAAAGTTTCGAGTTTCAAATGTGAGATGAGCCTTTGTTCTTTTTGGTCAGCAGTGGTTTTCTCCTTGAAATCTCCCATGGATGCCATTTTTGCTCAGTCTGTTTCTTATTGTTGTATCACGAACTCTGACCTTAACTGAGACAAGTGAAGCCTGCGGTTCTTTAATGTTGTTCTGGGTTCTTTTATGTCCTCCTGGATGAGTTGTCGATGTGTTCTTGAAGTAACTTTAGTAGGCTGATCACTCCTGGGAAGGTTCACCACTGTGCCAAGTTTTCTCCACTGTGGTTCACTGGAGCCTTAGAAATAACTTTGTAACTCTTTCCAGGCTGATAAATGTCAGTGACTTTGTTTCTCGGGTGTTTCTTTAGATCATGACGTAATGTGTTGCTTTTTAAACTCTTTTGGCCTGGTTCACTTTGTATTTACTCAGGCTATCTTTGTCTAATATTTACAATTTGTTTAATGATCTGAAACATGTAAATGTGACAAATATCCGAAACTCTAGGAAATCAGGAAGGGGGCAAACACTTTTTCACACCACTGTATACATCAAATGGGGACACAATATATTTCCAGAGTTTCAGAAACACAACCAAAACACCAAAATAAACAAAACAAAGAAATAATCTTTATGTCCAAGCAAATTAATCATCATCAAAATTAATCATCTTACTTATCAACAATTACACGACATGCATGAAATATTACTTATCTTATCAACACAAGGAGAAGTCCCAGTGATTCTGGTGTTGGTGGTGGTGATAAGCGTGCAGTAGTAGTAGCCAAATTAGTTATTAGATATTCTGGTTCCAGCTTCTTGTATGTAAAGATTTTTCCATCTTTGTTATAAGCAGTATTTACGTGGGTTGTTGTTTACAAATTCAGGCCATTCCTGCTTATTGTTACTTTTTCTTTTTACTAAATTTTATTCTATTTATTGAAGACCTAAATGCAGGATGTTGATAACACAATTAACCTAAGGCAAGCTTTTAATGCTAATGACACAAAGTCCAGCAGGAATCCAGGAAACTCAGGACTCAGGAAGACAGAATGAATGTAAACACCCAGGCAAGACTAGAAAACCAGACATTGGAAACACAAAGCTGGAAACAAACAGCAAGCATCAGGAAACAAGTAAAGAGAGGGATGACTCAACAAAGGATGAGGGGAGACAGAGACAACAGACACTAACATGCAAACTTGGCACAGAAGTGCAGAAAGGGGAAAGCTAAGAAAACAATAACAGAGTGTACAAAATAAATCTGAGGCAGAGAACCAAAAACTGACAAAAAAGACTGGATACTTAGAATGAATAATAATTATCAAACTAAAAACCAAAAGGAATGTTAAATAATAAAAAAAGAATTCAAGCCCTCTTGAAAAACTCTCTGTCCAACGCCCAGGACCACGACATTCATAATTAATTTAGGTTTGGAACAACTAAACCTTATTTATTATTTTGATTGTGCTTTTTTTCTCCCTAATTGGTTCCATCTGCCGAGGCTTGGCTCAAAACTTTCTCTTGGATGTCATTATGGCCTTTGGGACTTCTTGGTCACTTTATGGAATATTTGGTGAATTTTCTCAAGCTGCAATCCTTTAAATTTAAATTGTCAACTTCCACGGCTGTGACTATCAATGTCTCCGCATGGGAGTGTTGCAGAAGACATGGGCCTTAGGGAGGGAATATTGGGGTCGTGTGGTTTGAAACAGCTGATCCTTGTGCATTCCAAGGCTGTTTAGTGGTTGGTATTTTTATGCCTCAGTGATCTATTGCCTCCCTGTACAGCTCAGAAAAATCACAACCAAAACACAAAATAGTCAAATGATATCAACAGGCAAGCACATCTTGAAAAGGAACCTATAAGCGACAGGGAGTGGAAGTGCATAATTTACACTTCCCCCAACATGAGAGACATGAGTCTCTGTTCCAGAGTATTAGGAGTTCATCATTAATTTTTGTGTGTTAAACAAAAACCTTAAGCATAAGAACATATAATGGCAAATCAAAATATTGAAATCAATCTACAAACACAGATTCCGAGAAACAGTAGTTCACTGTGCAACGCAGTGCAACTGCAGATGCTGTTCATTTAACTGTGACTAAAAGTTGCAAGAGTGAAACATCTCTGGCAGGTGGTTCAAATCAAACTTTTGAGAAATCCCATGCTGCAACCACTAGATGGCAACAAACCTTGAAAATTAACAAAGTTTATTTGCCCATTTATGGATCAAAATTATGTACACGTTTGACAGGTTCATTGAGAACACATGGAAAATCCATCAGTTTGAGCTGGTTTGGGTTGTGGGTCAGTAGAAGTCATAACAGCGGCCTAAGAGAGTTCACTGAAGGATTACTGTTCTTCAGAAAGCAGGAAATAAAATTAATCACAACAGGATTAGTCATGGGGGACAAGGCATAGGGGATGAAGTTAAATTGTATAGCCACATGGAAAACTAATTTAGAGAGAAACATGACTAAGCAAGTTCCAAAGGATGTGAGACCCATGATCCAAACATGGATCCACAAAAAACAAGCACATTCATACACATTCAGTCAGTGACAATTTTCTGCTTCTTAAGACTTACAAGTATTACAGCTTTTATTTACCTTTGTGACTTTTCTCATTTTAATTTTTCTAACACAAACAACTGTAAAAATGAAAAAAAAAACCCATCTTTGTAGAATGCAGTTTCTATACTGAATAAATAAAACCTCTCCTTCAGATAGATAGATGGATGGATAGATATGTTGAATTGAATTTAAGGGGTAATTTGCTGGTTCACAGTCATGTCCTTGCTCACAAGATAGATATTTGCCCTGTGTATGCATATCAGTGTGTAGGTATGAACATACTTGTGTTTGTGTAGATGGGCGACTGACAGGACAGCTACAAGTAAGATGAATATTGCTTTCAATTATTAGACAGAATGCACTGGACCCCCCGGCCATGAAAATGAATGCTTGTTTACTTTGGAAACATCAGTTTGACAAAACAATCAATTTAAAGGCTTACTTTTTTTTAAATTTTTTTATCTTTTAATAACATTTTCTTTTCATCATTAAAATGATAAGCTGATTTTGATTTAATTCTGTTCAACCAAAGTTACCCAAGATGATAAAGGAGGTGAAAATTCAGTGGATAATAAGTGTGCGACAGTCATTGAGAGTACTTCTTGCTCTTCTGTGGACTCTACTCTACATTTTGTAGTCAACACTGTCATATATAACTTTCAGTGTAAAGCACGGTGCAACTTTCAAGTACAATCTAGAATAATACAAAAACAGTAAGCACTGGCTGATAGAAAGAAAAGGAGCAGTAGTAGATTCTTGTTTCACTACTTAATATACTACTTTTGTAAAATAACTGGGTATAAAATATTGTTATTAAATTCCCTATACAATTATTACAAACACACAAGCCTTATATAAACTGCATAGACCACCTCACAATTAACTTTATCCATCCAGGTCCAGAGCTGCATCGTCCTCCACCAACAAACTGCAGTATGGACAAACAACTCAAAGGTTGACTTTGAGTTGTGTCAGTAATATTTCTATTTCTGGTAAAAATGCAGAGCTGTCTTTCACAGTGTATGGCTGCGTATACAAATTGATAATGTTAAACATTTTAAATTGCATTACAAGCATCAAGCAAACATGCTGCTTAAACATGTTCACCACTATGCTGTTTATTTTTATAACCCTGTATCCTTCCCACTCACGTATCACAGCAGTCTACTGAGTGCCTACTAAACACAGAGCTAAAGCAAATTTTTAGCTCTGTTTCTGAAATTAATTTCCGATTTCATTCGACCCTTTATACCCCCTTGTTTTTTTAAAAATGTCCCCTGGAGACAAGAGAATACAGATGCTTTCTTATTTTTTCATGTATTATCCACAATTCATGTGTAGGACTGTAGATCAGCCAGTAAATCAACAGTTTTGTTACTATTTTTACTTTGTGAACCAGGACAAAAAGCAGTACGTTGTCACTGCAGAGTTCATCTTTATAACCACATAAATTTATTAGAAAAAAAAAACAAAAACAGTGTGGGTCAGGGGGCCCAATGACCAAACGGTGGTTAAACAAAAGAAATGGTTTGTTCAAGCTTTTCTGTGATAATTAGGCAGTGCGGGTTTTAGGAAATGTATAAACTTTAAAAAATGTATTTTTATTACATAGAGTACTAAGTTATTCAGTCATGCAACTCAAAGAATGACTCAAGAGGTTTAGGAAAACAAGGCCATCCATCAACTTTCTGTGGTCTAACAGAGGCCCCGCACTCCCTCTTTCTAGTGTCCTCTGGTGAACTTGTCAAAACAGAATTACATGTGAGGCTCAATCACTTAAATGTTTATATGGTAAACCTTTTATCAGCAAGCAGTTCATTTTGCTTCTAATGTAAACTCCACCTATACTGTTTTATCACTGGTGTAACTCTGTTGCAGAGTAAATTAGGATTAAGGCCATATTGTTACAGCTTCGGGAGCCTATTATCACTTTGTGGAAGCTAGAGTAACTTAAATAATACAAGAACTTCTTTCATTGCCACTCTGGTAACTACTGATAGCAGTGGTTAACTTTGGGACCAGCAATGTTGTGCCACCCTGCTGGGTTTTGCTTTTTTTTTTTTTTTTTTTTTTTTTAAAATCAACAGATCCAACATATTTTTATATACACTGAACCAGCACTAAATTAAGTGGAGAAATGCTAAACATGAACTTTCAGCAAAAGAATGTAACCACTTGGCACACATACTTGATAACAGGTGTTAAGTATATGCGTTTGGTTTTTATTGCCTATTTATTGAATGTACGTGCACACAGACAGATGGATATTTGGTCGCATGTAATAAAACATGTCACAGTGTGTTAAGCCTTAAGGTTTTCTCAATTAAAAGATATTGCTAATGCATTAGTGCAGGGGTGGGCAATTCCAGGCCCCGAGAGCCAGTGTCCTGCAGGTTTTAGATCTCACCTTGGGTCAACACACCTGAATCGCAAGATTAGCTCGTTACCAGGCCTCTGGAGAACTTCAGGACATGTTGAGGAGCTAATTTAGCCATTTAAATCAGCTGTGTTGGTTCAAGGACACATCTAAAACCTGCAGGGACACCGGCCGTCGAGGCCTGGAGTTGCCCACCCCTGCATTAGTGTCATCATGATGGAAGTAAACACACAAGACTACTGTTGTGTTTATGTACACTTTTATTATCAGCACTTGACAGGTGGCAGTCAGGCAGGACATAAAAAGCCAGATTACTTCTTTGTCTCCTCCTCCTTGGACAAGTTCTTGATGATCTCCTCCTTCTTGGCCTGGAGACGCTCCTCTCGGCGCTTGCGGGCCTCTCTTGTCTTGGAACGACGAGCCTCGGCCTGATCGCTGCAGGACAAACGGGAGAGACACGCGTGTTCATACAGTGCATAATCACAGCCGCCACAGCTATTTTACCACAGATGTTTAACATCAGTGTGTTTTCTTTTTATTTGACCAAATCCTTAAAACTGACACACTAAAGACTGAAAACATCCTTTATGTAAGGGCGGAACAAAAACACTGATCTTTTAGTTCTTCCCTCACAACTGCTAAATTATATAAAGATGCAGGTATAGTCAACACAATCCACAGATCATTAGCATTGCTAACACCCAACAAACAAGACTCCTTCACAGTCGCTATGGAGTTTTTCGAACAAACCGATCTAGCGTAACCAACCCTCTGCACTTAAGCTGCACAGGCAGCAGAGCACTTTCTCTAACAGACTGATTCAGTTTTTTTGTCACAAGAACAGACACCGGAAATCTTTCAGACCTCAAGCAGTAACTCTCCACAGAGCACGTCTGTGTAGCAGATAAATCTCTGCTCTTGTCTGAAGAGCTTTATTTCAACCCTCCACGGCTACTTGTGCTTCTGTATTTATCGAGCCATTTTACTTCAGGTTTTGCCCTGCAGTTGATTTAGATTTTAATTTGCTGAGCTTATTCATTTCTATTTTAGCTTTTCTTTTGACTTTACTGAAATGTTTTGTTTCGTCTTTCTAGACTTCTCGTGGTCAGGGCACATGTTTTAACCTGGGCTTTCAAAACAATCCAGATGCCACAAATAGACGTCACTGTGCCAATTAAAGATGTAAAAATACTTACGCCAGGAGCTTCTTGCGGGCCTTGTCTGCCTTCAGCTTGTGAATGTGCTCCATAAGGATGCGCTTGTTCTTGAACACATTACCCTTAGCCCTCAGGTAGAGGCTGTGGTACCTGAAACGGATCATGTGGAAAATAAATGAAGGGCATCACAATTAAATAAAACAAAAAACAAGAACAACGCCCACCCACACAAAGTGAGGGAAAAGGATTTAAAAGCAAATTCTTTAGCCCAAGAATAATTCTATAAATACCAGCACATTTCACTGAGCTGACTTTATTAACTAAAAATCAACTAGATTTCAGAGAGTGTCCAGAGAGTCTTTATTTAACCACTGCAGAACCTACATGTGCCTGTCAATCTTCTTGGACTCCCTGTAGCGACGCAGCAGACGACGCAAGATCCTCATGCGGCGCATCCAGGTCAGCTTCTCGGGCATACGAGCGTTGGCAGTACCCTTTCTCTTACCTGGACACGCAATAAAGACACATCAAGTACCGATGATAACGCAAACAAAATTTTAATTAGCTTTGTCGTTCAATATCATCTTAAAAATGTAATCACTTTCTGCTTTGCTTTGCAAGTTTTAACCTACCGTAGCCTGTGTGTCTTCCCTTGCGACGCGCCAGTGTGTTCTTGCGGCAGCGGGCCCTGGAGTGGACCGTAACAGGTTTGCGGATGATAAGACCATCCTTTACCAGTTTACGGATCTGCTGGCCTGAAAATGGAAGAAAATAAAATGAGACGATGGGATGCAATGAATACCACCTTTGTGGTTTCTACCTATCAAAGCAGTGCTGAGTATGATCCTCGGATATCCACAATTCATTCACCAAGTACAGAAGAGTGTTAACTAATATTAAAAATTTCCACCCCCAAAAAAACCAAACTAGAAAGTAGAACTGCTCCAGAGCGCTTATGCTGCAGTTAAATACTAGATTATGTACATCACTTCATACTCACGTCACTGACTCATATTGGTTTAATATTGCTCCAGTAAAGCAAAAAAAGATCATAATTGTTTTGGTCAACACTGTAATGAATTACTTAACAAGCATTAACCTAACAAACTATTAAATTATTGAAATTTAAAAAAATGAAACCAAGATTAAAATCCCACCGTTCTCTCAGCATCAGTATTAAGAGTACACACTGTCTAATTTCTGCAGTACATGAAACAGCAGTATGACCTAAAGAGACTGATGTATAGTTGAAACACTAGTTTTTTAAAATTAATATTAGTGAAGTGTATATACAAATATTTAGCAGCTCCACCTAAATCCCTTCAGATGGGCGTCTGACATAAAAACTGCCAAATCAAACTGAGGAGGCCTGCTGCGTTAGTTTCCAGTGTTGATACACATTAACACTGGAGTTCACCTGTAAGATTGTGATGTTATAAATTCGCTGTGCATCGAGTATGCAGGGAACTTAATTTATTTAGCTGAGCTGATCCTCTGGCTCAGTTTTGGTCACACACGTGTAGATAACTTTGCATGAGCCGGTGAACTTTTAAACTGAGCCGCTAACAAGGCTTAAAGGACAAACTACAAAACTACTTTTTGTTCTGCTTACGGGAGTTGGCGTTGGCGATCTCGTTGGTCTCATTGGGGTCCAGCCAGACCTTCTTCTTGCCGCAGCGTAGTACGCTGGAGGCCAGCCTCTTCTGGAGCCTGAGCATGCTGCGGGAGGCACAAACAACCACCGGTCAGAATTACAGCTGAGATTAGACCCCCAAAATTTGTTCCTGTAGTCTTAAAAGCAGAATGTCTTTTTAAGGCTGTAAAAGTGTTGTTAACACACCAAAGAATTACGAGAGGATTAGTTAAAAGCTAGCTGTACGGCTAACTACCAGCCGGGCTGACAACATGGCCTCTCCGTCTGCTACATCGTGTTACACAAAGCACCGTAAAAACATGCCATGCTAACTTTGGACAGATCTATAAACTTTATATATTGATAAAAAGGGACTTTGCGTGTCTTAATAAAATGGTACGATACTGAAAACTGCGCATTTTAACGCTTAAATTTTGACTTTTACTATGGAATCGCCTCGGCTCCTACCTCATGGCTGCTACTTCAGTAGGAAAAGGAAGGCTTCAGAGACGGACCGGAAGCTACCATTTCTGAGGAGAGTCCATCTCTGATCTGTGAAACAGCTCGATGTCGACCCATACAATAATGGACATTATTATCACTTTAATTTTTACATAATGTTACTATATATCCAAATTGGAGCAATAAATACATAGGAAAGTGACAGAGAGAAAGGAAGTCTTTATCGCATTTTAAAAGTTTATATCGGTGACATCCCCTTTTGCCAAATAATGGCACTGCCCAGCATTGCTGCACTGCATTATGGGTGGAGAGGTAATTGGGTGTTTTCTGACGTTACACCACATGATAGCGGTGTTGAGACACAAAAACTCGAACAAACCATGAACGTTAAAAAAAAAAATTTAAATACATTTTTCTATTCTTAGTTTCACTTTGAATCCTAAAGGTTTGTTTTTCCTTTAAAAAAAATTACAGGACAGCCCCCTTTTATCATCCTGCAAGTGGCGTTGCGTTCGAGTCAATGAAAGGACAACGTAACTAAAATGACAATGACATTTTTTTTAATATTAAAAAATTAGTATGCCATATAGTAGTATATCATGAAGTCATTAAACGTCTGGAATATTGATCTGGTCATATTAGCAGTTGTTAATCAGTTTCAGCTGCTTTGGTGATAATCAAACCAACAACAGGTGCACTAGACGAGAAGCAATGAGACATAACCCCTGAACAGGAATGGTGTTACAGGTCACTGACAATTTTTCACTCCTCATCTTATCTTTTGACTCTTTTTTCAGTAATCTCGCATTTGACTAGGGTCAGTGTTAAGACAAAGGCAAAACCTGGACCATACCGAAGTGGCACAGGTATGGTCAAGGTTTTGACGTCAAGTCCTCAGGCCACCATCATGAGGAGTATTTGTGATTGCTTAGGCAGAGACATTAACACCAGTGGCCTGCTGAAGATCATTTTGGTTCATTCAGATGGTTTGAGGACCTTCTTCAGTTCTGTCTAGCTCTTCAGAGAGCTATGTTGGGAGAGACTGCAAACCTTCTGGCAATGGCATCCTCTAATGAGCCCTGTGCCTCTCACATATCAGAGTAGGTTCACACTGAGCACACGTGATAGATCTGGAAGTGTCTGGAGAAGCTGTGGAGAACGTTATGCTGCCTGTTACATCATTCTTCATGACTGGTTTGGTGGTGGTCAGTGATGTTGTGGAGAGACATATCCATAGAAGAACACACAGTGCTGGTGCAGTAGGTCCTGGGTTCCTCTTGGCGCATAACAACACCCAACCACGTGGAAACAGTATGCACTCTCACCTGACTTAAATCCAGTTGAACACATCTGGGTCATTATCTTTCTGTCCATCTAAAACCACCAAGTTGCACTCAGACAGTCCAAGATCTCAGTGATGGCTTGGTTCAGATATGGGAGAATATCCAACCAGAATGCATCCTTCATTTATTAGTTTAGCTTTTCTCACAACATTGTCAGGCATGCACACAAACACATAGGAACCATACAAACTACTGAGTACCATTTTGAGTTGCTGCAATAAAATTTTGACAAAACAAACTAGCCTGAGGTATCACTGTTCACTTTTATTTTTTATTTTTTATTGGTTATCTTTGAATTTAGCCCTCTGTAGGTTGATCATTTTCACTGACATCAAACAATGTGGTCTCCTTTCGTTCCATAACCAGTGTAGAAAAATAATTGCTATTTCCAACAAAAAGAAATTGCAAGGAGAAACGTTTCCCATAATATTGCACAAAATATAATTATCTTCACACTGTCTGAACTGTGAGTGATGTAGTGTGAAATTCACCATGTAAAGGTGTAAAAGCCGCTGAGTAAATAATTAACCTGCTGAGTAAAATAGCAAAAGTGTGATTGAGAACCAGGAGTGTCAAGAATGACAAATAAAGATCATTTTCAGCTACTCGAAAACATATAGTTTGAGCTTTGTTATTCTACTAGAAGCAGTCTTTGGAAGATTGGTACACTGTGCTCATAAAGGGATGAACATGGTCAGCAACAATACTCAAGTAGGGTGGTATTTGAATAATGTCTGATGGGCACAAAATGTGCCACAAAGTATCCCCCATACCATCACATCACCGCCAGCAACCTGAACCACTGATATACAGGATGGGCCATTTATATGGATACAGCGTAATAAAATAGGAATGGTTGGTGATATGATATTAAAGTCCTGTTTGTGGCACATTAGTATATGTGAGGGGGCAAACTCCTCAAGATGGGTGGTGACCATGGTGGCCATTTAGAAGTCGGCCATCTTGGATACAACTTTGTTTTTTCAATAGGAAGAGGATCATGTGACACATCAAACTTATTGGTAATGTCACAAGAAAAACAATGGTGTGCTTGGTTTCAACGTAACTTTATTCTTTCATGAGCTATTTACAAGTTTCTCTTTGTTCACAGCCATTGACATGTCGAAGAGGTTAACACGTGAGGAGCGGATCGAAATTGTGTTGATATCTGGTGAACGCAGTAACCGGGTCATTGCAGCAGATTTCAATGCAAGACACCCTGCGAGACCACCCATCTCCCATGCTACAGTTAGCAAACTGCTTGCTAATATTCGTCCAAAATGCAGCTGCTCGCCTTCTTACCAGAACCCATAAGCTGAAGCATATCTCCCCTGTTCTGGCCTCCCTTCACTGGCTTCCTTTGTGTCTTTAAGCATTTATTGTATGTTTTTAAACCCCTTAACGGATTAATATTACCTTGCTGATCTTTTAACACTTATATATCAACTTATATATGAGTGTCTTCTTTAAAAATAAAGTTGGTTAGTGAGTGGGATTCTTGTGAATAGACTTACAAAAAATAGCCATCTGATACATTACCATTTGACCGGCCACTTAGTAAGAATGCTGTTATAGTATCCTCTGCTTTTCATCCACACCAGGAGCAGCAGCCCATCACTATGGCAACACTGCAAACCTGTTGTGTGGGTGAATGAGGACCACTTGTGTGACTTCTTCACCTCAGGTAATACGAGTGAAAATCACCATCTGAGGGGGAAGTTCAGCACAAAGTACTAGATCATCAACTCTCCTCCTCACTGCAGAGGAATGTGTCATCCAGCAAGAGAGAAAACAATCTATAAACTCCATGAACTTTGTGTTGGGCCACTGTCTGCCCAGGAAGAGAAGCAATATAGCTCATCTGAACTGCCATGGCTTTTCGAGGCCTCAGTGCGTAGTCTCTGTTGTCCTCTGGTGCAAATAACACCCCAGTTTGAGTTACGTTTTTGCTTTGCAGGGGAAACAAAAATGCCTTCCCTTAACAAATATCGAACAAAAGGCTGCTCATTTGCAATGCAATCTTGCATCTAATTAGCATTATCGGAACCTAATGCTTCAAACAAATTATAATAATGCTAATCTTGATTCTATCTAATAATTCAGTAAATGTGTATAGATGTACAATGAGCATCTCTCATTTCTTCTGAATCCACAGCTTAGAATAAATAAGTGTTTCCATAGCATTTGTTCACTCACTCCTGACCAAGACACATTTTCAAATTTAAATCAGCCCTGCACTCTTGCTTCCCTCAAGATTTGAATCCCTGCCATTAAGAGGTGCAATTAATTGGCTGTTGTTATACTGTAACATTTAATGGGTCAAAAAGTATTGATTTGTCTTCTGTAGTATCAACATCACTGAAAGTCTCTCTTCACTGAGCCAGTAAGGAATCTACTGAATCCTCCTATGAGCACCGGGATGCTACAGTGAGTGATATTTTTAATGTTGAAATCATCAGGATGTCAATCATAGTGAGTTTGAACTCCTATTTGTGAGATTTCATTCATATTGTTTATGAAATCATCACTCACATAAAAGGACACAAAAACACAGCAGGCAGAAACCAAAGAGCCGAGAAAATCACCATGTACTGAATTAAAATGTCATGGCTGCACATTTATTATAGTGTTGATCCTTGTGGAAAAGTAAATGGATACTAGAGCTGACTACCTTGAGCTACCTTGGGTAGCAGTAGAGAGATTAAAAAAAAAAACACGAGAGGCTAGATAGAAAGTCCTGTTCTCCTGCTGCACATTATGTTCTTCTTGAAGGAGGATGTCAGCCAGTCGCTGCAGGAGAGTTAAAGGGACTGTTCAGAGACATGACTACCATAATTTCAGTAAATATGTAAAATATGATAAAATATGAATATAAGTAAAATATGATCCGTTTTTGCTCCTTCCTCCTATGCTAAACTGAGCTCAGCGGAAGTATGACCTGCAGCCGCAGAGGACGATCTTGTGAGTGGGCATCAACTCGAATCAGGACGTCACACTGATTTCCCCCCAGAAGGGCTTTATCAAAGACTGCTGCAGGTGTGGGGTTCATTTTCCTTTATGACTGGTTGATACGAGAGGAGGAGGTGGATGAATCATCCCTTTGTTTATTCAGATTTACACGGATATCATCAATGCTCTGTGAACTCAGTGTTTATTACACTTCCGTGACTGTCGTCATCTAAAACTCATCAACACCCAAACCTAACGATAATTTTGGGAACCGGCTGCTCATTTCGATTTCAGCCATGCACTTGAGGTGGGAATAATTCGCTATAACAGTTGGCCGTATAAACATCTGAAAATGCCACACTGAATAATATGCAGGAATCAAATACCAAATGGGCCCTCAGAGACTTGCGCTTGCACTTGACGTTTTACAGCCTTTTAAGGTGTTTCAGCTCCTTTTTTAGGGGACACTCTTTGACTTTACAATCTCCATGAAGTATCACAGAAATGTGGAAGTTTGCATCAATAGATGTGAGTTAAAGCTGCATGATGAGCTTCAGCGAACAGCTAAAAAAGCTGAAAAACAGATGCATCAGACAGCATGAAAAAAACATTTTGAGATTAAACTTTTCTAAAGATCTTGAATAGTATAAATATATTTTTTGGTCAGATTCAGTATACAAGACCTTTATTGTCAGTGTGGAAGCAACGTCACATAATGTATAGGAACAGAAGTGTTGGACCACACCACTTAATCTTTCAATTAAAGCAAAGCAAAGTGGATATTTTTAGGAGCCAAAGCAACTCAGACACAAAGTGGGAGATCAAATAAAGTTAGTGGGTCCCTAACTAGTGTGCAAAAGTGGCCAACCATCTGCTGACAGAGTTCTAAATGTCCTCTGTCTTTAACATCAGCAGAAAAACTGTGCACCAGGTGCTTCATGGCATGGGTGTCCATGGCTAAGTAGCTTCTGGTGCACAGTTTTTGTCATACACCGGTAAAATTGAACATAAGAATATTGCACATCAGGACTGTACATGAAGTACAGTTCAGTGGTGTTGCAGCTGTTGTGAAGAATTTGAGTTTCAATCTGTTTGTGGATGCTTTTATAGCACTAAAGCACCCGCCTGCTGCAAGGAACTTGAACAAATGGTGTCCAGCATGTGTCTTTGTGAAGTTGCTCAGCACTCTTCAAGCAGTGAGTGATGCAGAGATGTTCCAGAGATGGCTGGCAACAATGTTTTGTGCTGTTTTCAAAACACACTGGAGTGGCTTTTTGTCAGCTTTGGTGCTGCTACCTTACCAGGCTGTCATGCAGCTTGTGAGCGCAGTCTGTAAAATTTGGCAAGCCATTATAGGGGGGAGTTGGCTCTCTTTGACTTTTTTAATAAATAAAGGTGTCATCATCCCAGGAAAGGTGCTCAGTGATGTGAACCCCCAGAAACCAGAAGCTGAGGGCTCTTTTCATGGTCTCTGTATTGATGTATAGATGTATAGAGGTGTCTGTGGTTTTCTTTGTAGTCCTTGTTTGGTGGCATATTTGGTGTGATCATGTCCATGATTTCCTCAGTAAATGCATGCTAATAATTCTTTATTACTGAGGTGGGAGTACTGTACAATAACGTTGGTTTTTTTTGTTTTTTGTTTTTTAATATATCAAAAATACTAGCGGACAAGAGAGTAGCAGAGGAGGAATATTCCAGCATTGAGAGCACATTGCCAAAAAAAGAATTTCTAAAAAAGAAGAAACTAAGAACTGTGACCTGATGCCTGAGTCGAGTTCAGCAGAACACTTTCGCAGCATTTTAAAGAGAAAGACAAACCAACCAAACCCTTTAGCAAAGAGGGTTTAAAAAATTGTTTGAACAGCGGAACAGCAACAGGTCTTCATAGATCTGTACTGTCCTGCATGTCAAAGACAATTTAATCTGTCATTGAAAGCAAAGGCAGAACAGGATGCAAATTAATGAAATAAATAAAAGATTTAAGTAATTAAAGTTGTACTGTTACACTGAGTTCCTACTGTGGAGCCTGCACTTATTACAGTAAATGCAGTTAAATCAAATCAAATCATGAGACTGCAAAAGTTTCCCCTCAACTCATGTGTCATGCTTCTGTTACTGGCTTCCATCTAATGTCTGTCCAACAGATACATTTAATATCGGGGCCTTAGGCTAAATAATGCCATCAAAAAGTCAAATCTGAGCAATTGAAAGGTGGCAAAAACTTTGCTTTCACTTTCGGTCTAAAACAATGTGCCTTAATAAAACAGGTGCATGCTACCTGCTCAGCATCAAATGACAAATCGGGAAATAGCTAGCTGAAGAGGTGGTTAAGGCATGGATGTTTTTAAGTTAGAGGACAACAAAGATAAAAGGTATTGTTTACTGGATGTGTACTCATGGGATGGTTTGCCTATGCATCTGCCCACAAGTGATGATTTGCATTTAGCTGTCCACTCGTTTATGTCTTTTCTGTTGTTGTTCCAACTCCAAGAGACCAAAATTATGTTTAGTTTGGTGATTTTGAAAGCTTTAAGTTAATCATTTATAACTTTTTTTTACTAGATACATTAAAACTGTGAGATGATAGTGATTCGTTTTTTAAAAAATATTTCTGTATTTAGCTAGGTAACGCTAAATTTGGGCCCCGGCTCCCTCCTAGCAAATCAGACAGTCTTACCTGCTTCTGGGTCAGCATTATAGCTCAAAGTTTATTTATTTTATTTTATTTATTTATTTTACCCAAGGCCACATCAACATCATTCTCCTCTTCTTCAAATCATAGAGACGTAAGGCATTGAGCCTCCCTGCTGCTTCAACAAACTAGCTGTCAAATTGAACTATTCTCACCCCCCATTACAGCCCCGCAGGACCTTTGATTCCTGGATCCCGGTGCGGGGACCAGTGGCTCAGCTTGACAGCCTATCCACACCCACAGCATCCATCGCTGCGGCTCGCTTCTCTCCATCAATCGATAAATGAGGGTGGGGTCTGTTCAGTGGGGCGTGGATCTCGGCTTCCAGCTGGAGTCTGTTGAGTTGAGCGCACACAAGGAAAAGAATTGACGTCAAGACAGAAAGAGAAACACAGAAACCCGAGAGTATTTAGAAGATCCTGCCTTCAAAATAAAAGCCTGCCTGCGCTAGGTCGACTGATTTTGTAGCCATTAGTTTCTACTGTTACATCTTTCACAAATATAAATTTAACAAAACTGGTACCATGTATTAGTTTTAGCACAAGTGTTTTGCATTGTTTACACAGTGCAAACAGTGAAAAAAAAACATATTGTACATAACCTTGATGTTGATAGGCAGGTTGTTTCAACTCTCAGGGAACAGTTCATCTGTTTCAGGACTCATTGTTCTTTTTTTCAGCTGAGTGTAATTCCTTATGGCCAGCGTTGGGGTTATTATTCCAAAAATGTGACATATTACATGTTAATTACATACTTTTAAAAAGAAAAAGCCCAAGTAACACACTACGCCGACACGGCTTATGACTGGTTGTATGTTTGGGCCTATTGTCCTACTGCAGAGTAACACTTTGCATTACCGATGCCTTTGAGCATTTTGCTAACCCTGAAAGCGCATAAGGACCACAGGGGTCAAAGTTCATAGGTCGTGCTGGATCAGATGTCCCCAAAGCATCCCTTAGTTGCTCTGCTGTGTGTTCAGGCTGTTGGTGGGCTCTTTGCAAAAGCGGGTTCTGCCAGAGGTCTCTTACTGTGAAAAGGGAGTTCTGTCTCCCCATCACTGCCAAATTTATTTCTCTCTAATATTCTACAACCTTTACCTTCTTATACATAACAAACGTAGTTTTGAACATGTGCTATGCGGAATAAACATCGAAAACTTTCAAACAGGTAAAAATAACAAAACTTGTAGTGATGCTTCTTTCCTATTCAAAGAATTTTGTTTTGAAAGCAGGATAACCGGATGTACCCGTGCGTCACACCCATAACTTGACTCTTGTGTAAAAGCCTGGTGCGACAGTGTGTAACGCTATAGGCTGGAAGGAGGCAGCTGTTGCCATTATATTATCAACCAGCTTAGACGCATCAGCGGCTTCATTCTCTCCGAAGAAAAAAAAAAAAGATGAGTCGATCGACACCATCGTAAACACACGAAACTAGAAACTAAAAATAGATTTTTAAAAAGTTAAATCAAATGGTACAGAAAAGTAGTATGTCCAGGACGCCTTCGACCTCAACCCAGGAGATCCAAATGGACATGTTCGACCATCACCCACACACACAGGTAAGACCAAGACACGGGAAGAGGGTAAAGCTTAAATATTATGGGAGTATTATGTTAAAAATCCCACGTCTACTATTTTGAATTCATACTCTATATGATGCTGGTGAACATTAAAGCTGCTGCACTTCTGAAGATTAACAGGTTGTTCTCCAATTAAGTCGATAAATTTGCCGAGACGCTCGTGTACGTTGCACGGATGAATTTAGTCAAATTAATGATTTTAAGAAGAAGTGAAATGGATGAAATATTCTAGTTTTTCCTCACTACGGATTTTGATTTATAGCTACATCCTTGTTCTGTGTTTAATTTTTTCTGGCGTTAATAAGTCTGTGCTATGTAACTGTGATGTGACGCTTGTTTATATGCCGTCTGACCAGAGGGTTCCCAGGAAAACCACGCCTTTGTTTAATTGATGTCTAATTATCGAGTAACATGTTGAATTGACCAGCTTCTTCTTTTTTGCGGGGGGGGGGGGGATTTAATAATTTCCATAAATGAAAGAGCGACTTGAGTTTTTCATAGGTGGAGTTGGTTTATGTTGTTGACATTTTTCCCATTTTGTAACCCCTCCTCCCAAAATACCAACAAATAAACAAACAAACATAAAATAAAATAATAATAACTCATTGATAGCTTTTATCTCCCCATGATGTCACCTGTTTTACAGCCACAAATACAGAGTGGCTTAGGAAGTGACATGGCGTTGTGGGCATGTTTAGACATAAATGGATGACAAAAAAAAGAAAAAAAAGATGAGAATATCTAGAACAAACACACCCACGCCGGGCTCAGTCATTATCTCTCTGGAGAAGGGGAAAAAAACAGAACACCTCACCATCACAGACAACCAGCGCTTCAAACCCTGCCAAGTCCCGCTCTCTCCTCTTTACTCCCACTTCTCCCCCTCAGCTCTCCATCCACTTTGAATGTGCCACTATGCCCATCCTGCTCTCGCCTTCTCACCTCATGTGAGATGTCTGTTTTTAGAAATCAGATCTTTATCTGCTGAGAGGCTGTGGTGAGAAGCAGATGGGCACGGCCCTTGTGCCAGGCAGATTAGATGTAAAGTTCATGTTGACCTGCAGTGGGCTACGCTGTTATATGCACTTGTGTTTCTGCTGTAGAGAGAGAAGAAGAAGAAAAAAAGACACATTTCTAATATCCTGCAGGAAATGGCCAGAGTTCTCTCACCAGCAAGTTCTTTAACACGGAAGAAGAAATGAACTGTGTGCCGAGAAATTATCCAGTTTCGGAGCCTGAGGGCAGCTTAGATTAAAGATTGTGTCTGCTGACCGCTGTCACATTGCAGATCAGTTGGGCTCTCTGAGCACAATATTGTATAGAAGGTTCTGGTTAAAAGAATGAAATATGTTTGTGATACCTTTCAGTGTTCCACCCTCCACCCCTTATACTCCCTGCCTTCCTGCTTTCATAAACAGCACCCTCCTTAATTATACACTTAATCTGGGAGGATGTTTACCAGCAGGAAGCTTCCCATCCCACTTCCTTTGGCATTTCTCTGCTCTTTGGTGACAGGAATCAGCTCCATCATGGCTCCAATCATGCAAACATGCATGCTAATGCATGTATGCACCTGATATCACACACGCTGTGAGATGTGATAAAATTTACCAGCTTAATTGCTGACAAATTTAGTGGCACAGGAGCTTCTCCAGCATAGCAAACAGTGGGATCGGGCTGTGAGGCTACTTTTGGGTTCAATATTAACTTTATTGTCCCCAATGAGAAATTGATTTGTGGCATGTCCACTCATCAAACAATACAGATATTTTATTATTAAAAAAAAAGAAGCTGGACCTGAGTCCTCCCTAGAATCTTATCAGTCTGGTCCTATTGAAAGGCAGATCCATACAAACCAATGGTAAATGGCCTGTATTTATATAGCGCTTTACATATCCAGTCATCCACCCGTTCACACACTGGTGATGGCAGCTACATTGTAGCCACAGCCACCCTGGGGCGCACTGACAGAGGCGAGGCTGCCGGACACTGGCGCCACCGGGCCCTCTGACCACCACCAGTAGGCAACGGGTGAAGTGTCTTGCCCAAGGACACAACCACCGAGACTGCCCAAGCCGGGGCTCGAACCGGCAACCTTCCGATTACAAGGCAAACTCCCAACTCTTGAGCCACGATCACCCCAATGATACAAAACATTAGAACAGATTCTATAAAACCTTTATTTTAAAAAAGGGTCAACACTTCAGGTGAAACATTAAAAAAAGTTCAGCCGTTGTTGGACTTTTTTTTGTGTGTGTTGTAGCAGCAAAATGTGACTCAAAGGACAGAACATTACCAAGAAAAACAGATAAACATGACAGTATATTTGCACACAGGTCAAGAACCATGGATTTTGTCTTGTATCGCTAGGAAAACGAAGAGTGTTTAGCTTGTTTCAGCGAGTACACGGCTGCTGTTATAAGAAAGATGTGAAACTGAGACTATCCAACCAAATTATCTTACTACTGCCTGGATATCAAAACACAATCACCTCTTAATGTTAGATGATAACTCACACAAAATCAATAGGATTAATTAAATTACACATTATACATTTGAGTTGATTGGCGGTTATTTATACTGGATGCATATGTTTGAAATGCTGTCTGCAATATAGTTCTTCATGACCCTGATGAGGGCCGCAACCTGACATGGTAAGGTATTAAAGTTGTTCCTCATCATACAATTATTGCTGGCGCTTCAGCGTCTTTAGGCGATGAGCCTTCTCCATGCACCTTGGAAGTAGGTGAAGTTGTGCCAGAAATTAACTTTGTGTTTTCACTATGTGGGATTTGCCAGTTGGACGCTCTAAGACTAACAGCCAAGCAAAAGGGGGATGTGAGCAGCACCAAGATTAAATGTTATCAGCTGATGCACAGAAACTGCAGGCTGCAGAGATGTAACAGAGCAGGAGCAAGACCCATGCATGGAACAGAGGGGGCATTAATGAAAATACCGACAAAGTCAGATAAACCGTGAAAAGGATGAGCTGATGGGAACGTGGGTTGCAAAGCGGCTTACAGAAAACAGCAACTGTAGGCAGAGTGAAGCACCCCGAATAGCACATCATGTATGCCTTTTACTGATGTGGACTGACATTGTGATTGTGAATATTCTTATAAGTTAAATATCCGAATACAAACCAACATCTGTTTGATATTTTTGCGTGACAAAATATTTTCATGAACGCACACAGCACATCTTCAGAGAAGTCATGATTCTTGGATTCTTTCAGTCAGTGTAGGTGGACAGATTTGCCAGCAGTGATGTCATCCTCTATTTTTAAATCTGAGCAGCACAAAGTACAGCTGCCCATCCACATCATTGACAATATATTGTATCAACACTTCATATTTCATTTCAATATTAAAACCCACTACCCATGTTAGCCGAACATTGAAACACAGTAATTGTTGTGGGTTCATCAGAGGTTGTCTTTTTTTCTGTGGAACATCCTGTGGTGTATTCATCCTATCCCATCAAAAATACTAAATCAAGCATACCACAGAAGGCTCTGTAGATAATTTTTTGCGCTGTTGGAGGCTTAAGATTGATTGAAACGGATTCCTGAGCTGGATTTTTTGGAGAGGAGCATGTAACAGATGTGTTCCCTTTTATTTGTTAACACTGGAAACCTCTCGGCCGCAGCGTGCTTTTATGTTCGCACCAGTTGGCGCTGGTGTAACAGGTCATGTTTGTTTAAAAGCAGGCGTGACAGCATCATTCATCCAAGGGCCTCGGTTTGCCCCGTTGAACATAATGTGACAGTGATAGCAAAATACTGAGTCGAGGACACTCACTGTTGGCTTGTAGTTAATCTGTCTCTGGATCCCACCTGCCAATTCAAGATTAGCCAATATATACTGACATTTGGGAAGTTTTGAGGTAGTTGTTCAGTGTTTACAATGGTGAGCATGTTTGTGTACAGGATCTGGGGGGCTGATTGGAAACAGTAGCAGGTAAATGCAGTTGTTTCTCATGGGAACCATAAAGCAAACAGATGGTTTATTAGAGTGTCACTGAAGAGAATATGTTAGGGTTTCATGCTGATTACTGACCTTTTGTGTATCCTTTTAAGAAAACTCACACCTCTTTTGAATTTTTATGTCTTTTTTAATCATAAGTCATATCTTTTCATGTCATGAGCAAACAAACATCTTCACTGGTGAAACTGGCTTTGTATTGGTCCAAATCAGCTACCTGCTAACATGGACAGATTAGCCAATTGTATCTCAGTCACTAGCAAAATACGATTGGAATCCATATCAGCTTTTATTGCTTTATGCTTTTGTGGATCCAAATAAAGGGCAAAAAAGGAAAACTCAAATTTTTTTTCATCCTTTTTTAATTTTACTGGTAAGTTTTAAGCTAAAATTAGCCCATGTTACTCATTTCATAGAAACTCCATGCCAGTTCCCTCAGGCTGTTTGAGACAACCAATACCTCTTTTATGGTGTTATTGTATTGTACAGTGTGTTCATACACTGGGGATTATGGGCATTATGGGGAAAGCAATCCTGAAAGAGAGATAGTTTATTCTGCTGTGTGATAGTTAACATTAACAGAGGATAGTTTTCACTAGAAACTAGAGTGAGTGTTTTGGAGTAGCTGTCTCGAGCTAGTTTCCTGTTGGGTTTGTTTTGTAAACTAATGTGAAAAAAAGAGAAAAAGAATCAAATAGACATTTAGTGTGTTTTTCTCAGGAATCACATCAGATGCAGATGATCTGTGTAAACAAGATAAAATACACACCCGTGCAGTCCTTTAATGGGAAATGCCACAGCTGTTCCTGCTTAAACATGCTGAAAACTAGGGGGCATCCGGATTTGAACCGGAGACCTCTTGATCTGCAGTCAAATGCTCTACCACTGAGCTATACCCCCTGTGAGTATGCAGCAGCAGGAGGATGATTACCTGAGGTGTGTATTAATGTGCTCTCTATGTGGTAGCATGTCTTTTCTGTATATTAATCGACCATGTTTATTTCCTTATCAGCAGTTCGCTTTTCATGCTGAAAGAACAACAACGCCATCCTTCTGATTGCAGACAAATGCGATTAGTCGGCATTGCGTTCCCATGACAATGTGGGCAGGGTGGGCTCATAATGCAATGTGTGGCCTCTGCACAACCCGGACAGGCCGTTTGCCAGGGGTCTACCAATCAGATTACAAGGTCCCATTTTGCATCACAACATGAAAAATGACATGTAATGAAGGCAGTTCACGAACACGCTGGACACATTTTCTCTGCTCGACTTCCTCTACGGTCTGGGACTTGGGCTGCTTTATCTCTGGCTCCATCTAACCGCCTGATCATATTCAGAAGCTTTTACAAACGCTGCGCCAAATGTTAATGGCTGCCATGCTCCTCGGAAACAAGGTTTTTCAAGAAATATGTCAAGGTAATTATTGTAAAGGAACATAATTAAACCTTTTCTGTTTTTTTTCTCTCTTCTCAAAACCTTCAGGGAAAGTACGCCAAGAGGAAGAGCCGATTTAAGCGCTCAGATGGAAGCACCTCATCTGACACCACCTCAAACAGCTTTGTCCGACAGGTAACATTTCACACCTAATCCTTCCCTCAGACTTAATGAGGGCGCCGGACTTGGCCTCATCTTGTTTAATGAAGAATTACAAGTTTAATGGAATCAAGTGAGAACTTTTAGTGCCTTTGCATTTCAAGAGTTGCTAATGAAAACTCGTGGTTTATTGAATTTATTAAAGTTTTTATTCCCTTTTTTTAACATATGCAAATTGAAATGTTACAAGAGATTATTTAAATGTGTAAATCAATACAAAACACAACACAGTGAACACATTGTAACAAAAAAATAGCTAACATATATCTGTAGTACAATATGAAATAAAAGTGTAAAACACAACAGGGCAAAGAATGAAAAATAAGAAGATAAAATGAGTTAGTGGTACTGTTAGTTTATCACATATACTAAAAAAAGAAAAAAAAATACTTTGTATTAAGTCCAAAGCTCATAAGAATTTCCATGGAAATTGTTAGCCCTTGTAATTAATCCTAATCTGACTCTTCCAGTGCCAGAGAATGACTGCAAAGCTGTGTTAAAGCCTGCAAAAAATGTTGTTTAGATACATTTACATTGGCAACAGTAATCCTCATCCACTTTAACATCTGTATAATAACAATATCTACGGGTGACTTTATTGCACATAAATTTATCCACCGCATCCACAAGTAACTGAAAACATCAACAACATGATCCTCATGTAGTTAGATATTCTATTTAACCTCTCATTCATTTAGTATTATAGTTTTTCACAACTACCATACAATGCCACTTTTATTTAAAAAAAACAAACAAACAACCAAAACCACATTTTTGGTCACATTTTGTTTTAGTCACATAAAACAAACTATTTGAATATGTGAATTTTCCAGATAAGTAACATTTATCTGGAAAATCATCATCACTTACAACATATTTATACTGATACAGATTGATTGATATATTTATATTGAATACATCACTGATGCATTTAACGCCCATTTAAAGATTTACTTTAAATTTAGCAAATTTACAGATTTTAACTTAGAAATTTACTGTAAATTTCTAAGTTAAAATCTGTAAATTTTGTATTAACCTGTAAATTTGTATATTTTACTGTAAACCTACTGTCATTTAATGGTCGGGCATTGCACAGCTATTAGCATTTCACCTCATGTCATACTGTGTATGGTTGTGTGTGTGACAAATACAATTTGAATTTGAATTTGAAAGGTGAGCACTGAAAACATGTTTTTCTGAAACATAAATTGCCCAATTATCAGAAGTATTCAGGATTACTGCATCATAATCTGTTTGTTTCTGAAAATCAGAAACAAGAAACAGTTTTGGATTCTAAACATTCTCACTGTATATTTTTCTCTGCATTACTTATATTTCATTCTCTTCAAAGTAAAAAAATATAGTTTTTATCCCATACATATGAATTTAAGTGTAATGGTTGTACACAGGAGGTCTAATAAACAAACATAATATTTAATATAAAAAAAATTGTTATGGCAGCTAGAATAAGTGTGGAACCAATAAGTGTTTTATTGCAGAGTTAAGAGTAGGTTACATTTTTATGTTTGCAGTTCTTTCTCTCTTTACCTGTGCATGTCACAGGCAGCACACACACTATATAAATAAACATTCATGATATGATAATATCTTACTAAAACCCCTGTGGATGCAGCTGTGCATCACAGCATTATTCTCAACTAGTTTGAGCTGAGCGACATCTGCACAGATTCCTCCAGGTCCGACTGTGAATCCCAATCCCCAAGTCTTACTCGTGCCACACCAATGCCCTCTGATCTGACCCCTCCTGGCCTGTTGATGTGTGTATACATGGATTTCTCTGTCAATCAATGCATGTAGTGAACAAGTTATAGCTTTAAACTTGTCCAGCTGCAGATGTTAATGTTCCTGCTCGGAATGACTGAAGAAGCCTTTCTTCTTCAGCTGTGAACATTTCTTCTCCTCGGGGGGGTTGAAGGAGTTGGTTTGGGTATCACACGCTCATGACCCACGCAGCAGTCCTTGTCTGGCTGTGACATTTCTCAAAGACATGCTGCGCCGCAGCTAAATGAGCCCCCCTTTTCCACCTGACCTCTTCATTTGAGAGAGGGAATGATGCGCCGCGAGCTGAATGACATTTACCTGTTCAGTACTGGTGTTTCTTCAGAAAAAAAAAAAATCTCACTGCCGTGTGGTGAACACAGGGAGCTCAACTCCCCTGTGGTTTCTAAAGGTTAGCCACATCCCTTGCCTGCACATACCCCCCTTCCCAATGCCTTGTTCTTCATTAACTTTGTGACTGTGGACTACAGGTAGACAGGGTTCATATCACCCACGCTGTATAACGAGCGCATTACCTATATAGTAAGGATGATTTCATGCTTCATGATATAAATATGCTCCCATGCCTTACACTACTGCACATCGGATCCACTCATCAGAGTTGTCAGGGTTGATATTGAGCTGTCAAAATGTTGCACATAATGTAAAAAGTGATTTAGCAACTCAACTGTTAAGTGTATGGAGTGTTTCCACGCATGCACACAATTTTTTAAACTATGTTAAGATATTTTTTAAAGGTGTTTATTCCAGAAAAAGAAGCATAAAGAGGCGTTATATAGGTTTTTCATACATATAGCCCTTATTAGCTGAACAACTGAAAGCAGAGCCCTGTATAGGCTTTACAGTCTTACACACACCTACGCAAGTGCACACTCGTTCTTTCACACACACACACACACACACACACACACACACACGAATAGACGAGAGCCACAATCAACCAACAGTGGAGCGGCTGGTACACTCGGCCTGGTTTCCATGGCAACCGGGCTACTGAATCTCTCCTTGTGTGCAGGCACAGTGGGATGGAGAGACGAAGGAGAGCATGTTTAGATGGGGTTGTGTTTGCTCATGTGTGTGTGTTTGTGCGTGTGTGTGTGTGTGTGTGTGTGGGTGCAGCCTACATGTTTGTGCAGTGTCAAGTTCAACAAAAACACACTCCGTCTTCAGGTGTGTGAATACAGGCAGGGACTGTCTGCTGCTGCGGCTGCTGTTGTGTGAAGTTGGGATTATTGTATTTGCTCCAGTAGTATTTGGTGATGATGTCAGTAAACAAAATACTTTTTACTTGCATATTTATGTTCACCTTTTTGGATCAATCATGTCATGATCTCAAGCCAAAACACCCTCATCAGGGACTTCTAACACCCCCACCATGGACTGCTCTCCCTGCTGGAAAGAGGCTCTGCAGCACTCGGTGCAGGACCACCAGGTTATGCACTTGCATTTTTCCCGAGGTCATCGGAAGTGCTGAAATCTAATTGGATACCATGTTTCTATATGTTAATTTCACCGGTTGCTTTAAGCATTGCATTTTATATGGTAATTTTGAATTCTATATATTTTTATATATTTAGCATAGGTGTTTATACTTTCACCCTGTGCTGAACCAACTGCAGTGAAATTTTGTTCCTTGTACGCTTGCTGTACACTGAATGACAACGAGTCTGTCTGTCAAATTAACAACCCAAAAAACAGACACAGCCATCACTGCTTCGTGATGCAACATCAGTTTAGAAAGGCTGTTATAATAAAAACATGACTTCTAATAAGGACACAACAAGATCCTTCGGACAATGTGAAATCCAGCCTGAACTTCCTATTCCTCTCTAACCCTAAACGTCTACATGAAGCATCTCTTACAGAGAATGAACCCAATTGTATTTTCTGGATTTAATCACCAGTGATGTCCAGTAGTTTAGTTTTTAAGCCGATGCTGATACGACTTTAAGTTTAAAAAGAAAACAAACTGAAAGAAAAAAAATCTGCTAAATGAGGATGACTATATTCAAAAGAAGACTCCTATTTCCCTCTGCAGGAGGTAATATTAGGCAGTCTGGCCCTGTTGGGGGGGGCCTCCCCACCTCTCCACATGCTTAAGTGTAAACCATAAAGTGTAATTTACAGTACAGGGTTCAATCCCTACAGTATTGGACAATGTTGTTGTTTGCATTTATACTTGTGTGCTGGTATGTCTACATTGTCTGCCCACAAGTAAAACACAGGTGTTCATAGTGGACTTGAAATCCAATAATCTTGAACAACAATTACTACAGGACAGAAAATGCCAGAAACCATTCTGAGCTGTCGGAGCTAGAAAAATTAATAAAACAACATATCTTTTGTACACTGTCAGAATACTAACTATTGCATTACTGTAGTGAGCATGCGATTAGTGCTTTTACTGAAATATTATCCTTGAGCTTGTCTGCATACAAATCACAGTAGAGAGCAGCAGCAAACCGATGCACAGAACAGAGTGGGGATAAAAAAAAACAAAAGGTCCTTTTGTTATACCAGACATAGCATGAAAGTTGGAGTTGAGGTGGAGGTAGGTTGCAGATGCAAGACAGCAAATCTTTATCAGAATAGCTATGAAAAAACAGAATCAAGCTGTTGCAATGACCCAGTCAAAGTCTGGACCTCCACCTGATTGAAATGATGTGGAGAGCTGTGCATACACGAATCCCTGCTAACCTCAAGCAACGTTGTAAAGGAGAGTGGGCCAGAATTCCCCCGTTTTCACAGTAGTCCCTGCAGTCGAATCAAAATTTTCTTTTTAACATGATTGTATATGATCTTCCAGTTTGCAGGTCCTTGATAACCAAATTTATATTGCAAGATGTGAGCTTTATCTTGATGGAATAGCGTTGTGAGTTCACTATTAAATGTGCAGGATCCCATCATTTACACTCCACAGAAGCATACTCTGTGTGATTAATGTGATAGATAACTAACTGATAACTGCTGTTGAATAAAGCAACATTGTGATATGAGAACTTCCACCTGAATAAGACTCACCTCAGTGCAAAGTTCATTGCATTGCAGCAAAGATATGACATATTTTAGTAGGTTGAGTCCTAAATTTGCATTACAAGACCTGCAATATTGTTTCAGTTAGTTAGTTAGAGTTTTGCAATATTTGAAATATGTTTCACTCATCAAAAAAAAGCCATATAGGAAAATTTATCCACAATTTGAATGTCTTAAAAACTATTTGAATCATTTAAAAAGTAGAATAAGTCAGACTTGCATGTGGTTTTGCTTTAAACACAGATTCATTTCTGACATCAGAATACCAAGACCCATTAATCTTCCCATAGACAAATCCTGGCTTGGTTGCCATATATGAAGACTTTGAGTGTTTAGATCCCGGAGAGATGCAAGCCGTCCTCCTGTCAGATCTGACATATGAATCCCAGCAGAGAGCCCCAGTTGCTGCTGTGTTTGGCTGCTCGAGGAGCCAGCTGGTATATGTGTTAGCAGCTCTCTGTTTTTTCACCGTCTCTCAGCTGACTCTGTTGTCACCGGTTACAAACACAAGTCAGGAAGGGGTGGTGGGGCCTATAGCCATGAAGAAGCCCCTGTCATTGTGTCAAAGGTTGCCCTCTGGTGGACACAGTAGACTTTTCTACCTGCTGCCTCCACAACACCTCCACCTACAAGTATCTGCTCTCCAACTGCCTCCTTTTAGCCTTTTAATAGTGTCCTATTTTGGATAATGTTTAAAATGTAGAAGGTCATGGGGTATGAGCGGTAACTATTCAACAGATACTTCAAAGGCTCGAGTCATCAAGCGCCAGTTGCTTCAAAGTGTCACAGCCCAGATCGCTGCTCTTCATGTCCTCCATTCCCTAATGCTGCACTGACTACCTCTCTTGTCTGTTTTACCTCTGCTCATATCCATATTATTCCTCATCTGATACCCCTGTTTCCAAGAGATAGACAAAGAAACAGAGAGAGCTAGAGAGAGATTGGGAAGAATGAGATCAGGACAGAGGCAAGGGGGACTGAAGTAAAAAAGAGAGAGGGGAGGGGGTTTCCCTGGGCACTGCCCCAGTCTTCTCCCACGTCAGCTGGGGCACTGAATGGCTGACGACTGCATACCAAGCCTCCTTCTGGGTCTCAGTGTGTTCACGTCCCTGTTTCTGCCCAGCCAGGGCTAAATATATTTCCCCAGTTTGCAAATGTAGCACAAGTCCTGCAACCTGACCCCCAGCCAGTTCCAGCTCCCTTCCTCTACACAAGGTTCACGTTCCTCTGGGTTGTGGAGGTGGGGGGTGGATATGTGTGTGTGAGGGTGTGTGTGTGCGCGAAAGGGTTGGAGGTTAAGAGAGCGCTCACTTAGTTTCGGGCGCACGACACTCTTTTCTGGCTTTCTCTCCTGTCACACACACACATACACTCACAAATACACACATACACTCATGCACTTGTTAAGCTAGACACTCACACTAGGTCCCACGATATACACGTTACTCTGTCGGCGGACTCTGGCGTTGCCCCCTTGGTTTGCCGTGGTGTGGCGAGTGTGGCAAACGAGGTATGGAGAGGACTGAGAGGATTCAAAGGCCTGTGTTGGTAAGAAGGATCTGGATTAATCTACAAGCTGTGCACTTTCTGCTGTGCCTGACTCAAAGTATGTAATGCAAGTGTGTATCAGTTTCCTTTCTGAATGGACTAACTTTTGAAAATTCAGCAGAGGCTTTGAGTTATGACTGGAGAATATAACTTTGTGTACCGTCCTGATAGCGTTATACAACCTGCTCTGCGGTTTTCTTTGCTCCCCCTTGACTATACGACTGTGCGATTCCATTTTGGGCCGGGCCACAGCTGCTGGAAAGGCGCTGTGTTTTTAATTAGACTTCCAGTCCTCACCGTTGCGTTTGAAGCTATGTGGACTGCCTCTCAGACCAGGACTGTGGCCATTTCAGGGGGGTTTCTTTTACTGCTGTCCCTCAATCTCTGGCCTCGGTTGAATTGTTGATCACTGGTGTTGGAACTGCAGAATATTTTAAGAGAACTACGACTTGATATCGTCCTTGTTGCGCGGGTTTCCATTATGTTTGTAGTTGGTTTGGGGCAATAATTGAGTTAAACTTCAGTTGAATATTTTTGTAATGATTTGCAGCTAAAAAATGTTTCCTCTTTTTATTAATCAATTTATAGCAAACATTTGATCATCTACTGTCAGTAAATAACAATATGGGAATGAAAATACATGTTGAAATGTTTCAATTTTCTAGAAAGAAATCCTGAGATTTGTCATTTTATCTGATCTCAGGTGTGATTGTATTAACCCTTTTTTATTAGAAAGTAGAAAGAATAAATGGCACCACTGTGACGTTTCTGTAAATTGAGCATTGACAGATGGACAAATGAAACTTATATATTGTGTTGTTGTTTTGCGAAATTATTTTGTCTAAATTGAATGAGCAGTTTTGTACATAGGGACGCACATGCGCTACACAAGTCATCACTTTGATTCATTTATATGCAAGTGAGCACTAAGGACTGAGGCTCAGGAGTTTCCAAATTTGATCTTGATTTAGGCTGTTTATGTTGCATTGCTAACATATTTAATTAACTTACATAATGTTTTGTATTTTGTGTGTATTATAGCATGTATATGTCTCATTAAAATCTGCTAATGAAACTATGATCTTTTGCATAAGAATTAGCTTTAAATTGTAGCACATTTGTATGTAGCACATTTAAACACAACAGACATTGTCCAAAGCGCTGCACAGCAAGTAAAATTATCGAAACAATACAAATCTTTTAAGAACAATGAAAAGAGTCATAATGATGGTAATTCATGTATTCAGCTGTACAAGCTTCAGAAATTAAAAATTATTAGAAGCTACTGATCAAGAAGACCTAAGTGAGCAACATGAGACACAGACATTGTAAAAGATCTCATAAATAACCAGGAGCAAGCTCATGCAAGCCAAGCACTTATATGTGAGCAACGGTATTTAATTAATTAATCCTGTACTTCACGGGAAGCCAGGGAAACGATTTAAGAATTAACTGTGATCACGCTTCTGTGTCCTTATCAGGAGGCTAGCAGCAACATTTGGAACCAGCTGTTTTTGCTCCGTCCGACGTATAATTTGTTGCAATAATCCAGTCCAGATATAATTAAAGCATGAATAACTTTCTCTAGGTCACCGATAGAAAGAATTTTTATAGCTTTAGTTTAAGGTCCTAATTGAAAAAAGCCGGCTTTAATAAGTGATATGTAAACATATTACCAACAAATTTCTTTACAAGTGAATTTTTGCACTGCACAGTAATGTCTTTAGAATTATTTTGTTTTTCCATCTTACTTACATTTACACAGTTGGTTCATTATGTACACTATATACATTTGGTCCCAGTCTAATGTATACAGGCAAATATAATAATCTTTATACTTTAAAATAATTAGATTTTTAGATTTCTAGGGAGTTTAAATGTCGTTAATAATGATCACAGTTTTGTTTCTATGGTAAAATAAGTGAAAGTATAACAGAAAATCTAATTTTTGGCTTCTCCCTTATTCTCGAGGATCATCACAGCAGATGTCCTGAGATTGATCTTTTGCTTGTGTTGCTTGTGTTGTAAACCTTTTCTCTATTGGTGTCAGAATTTGGCAGCCTGTGCTTTCTTGATTTATACGTCTCAAAAGCAATGAAGAAAGATTTTCAATAATGATAAACTCCAAACTCCAATGGGTTTTGTCCATCAAACAGTTCAGTATTAGAACACTTGCTTTTACACTCCAACGTTTGCTTGTTTGTGGGGATTTCTGATGAGTTCACTCCATGACTCATCTTTCTGGTAATCTCCATTCTCCGTCCATCTGGTTGCCATGACACTGCTGTGACAGAGAAGGGGCCATGGCCATTTACAGCCACTGGCCATTAGCTTCAGCCAGGAAATCTTTGGTCTGTGAATAGTAGGTTTGTGAGACATATATTTTGCTACTTCACCATTTCTTCCCTCCCACCTCTCTTACTGAGTTAACCTCGCCCTGGATGTGGTATGAATACACAGTTGGCTCTCAGACTTCTTACTTGTATCGTTGTGTTCTTCTTCTCTTAACTCTTTGATGACTGTGGCCCCGAGGAGACACTGAGATAAAGCGGATAGGAAAAGAATATTAAATCTTGTGGTTTTTCCATGCTTTTTTTTTTCATTTACACATCTTCTGATGTGACAATTGTGAATGCATTTTTATCTGAATAATTACCAGGGCAGAGGATCACAGTATGTGTGAGCTTTCTGAGGGTAATTATTTCTTTCTAACCCATTGTGAAGTCTGACAACACCTGTGGTGTTCCTGTTGTTTGTGATACTCACAAATTAACATGTTTGACCTCTGCACTGTTGCCTTGCATAACAGAAAAACACTGCTGATGATCTGCTGTGTTTTTCTAAAGATGTTAGGAACAAACATGGGGACAAATACAACATCAATGCCAAACGAAGAATTTCATTTTGTAAGCTGAGGCTTAATGCATGCTACTAAAATATATCTGCTACTACTACTACTACTACTTTATTTCCCAATTATAAGTAACTGCAAAACTCAGCCAATCAACTGATCTCAGTGCAAAACCACATCAGATGATTAGTCAGGTAATACCCATCTATGCATCCAGTTAGCAAACATCACATACGGTATGCTAGTTAAAGGAGACCTCTCTTTTTTTCCTTTAATGTCCCTGCGTACAATTTATAAAAACCCCATAATAGATTGATGTGTACTAAACTGTTCCCATGAGGGAAATGATTCAAATGCAACATATGGAACTACATTTGTAGTTCTCTATGATGTCATCTCCGACACACAGCCCTGGCTGTAAGCACAGAAGCCCCACCCATCTGCTGTTCGAACATTTTGGAGGGTGGGAGCTAAAAAGGTTATTTTTAAGCTGCTTTAATAGTGTCTATTAAATAAATATAAAGTTGGAAATGAGCACAAGAGGTCTCCTTTTATGTGATTTAGCCTGGAATAGCTGCATGCCACTTTGTAACCCAACTCCTCCTTTTGATGCTGGGCCAAACTCAATCAGGAACTTCAGGTTTGTCGCTGCTGGTCTCTCCGTCAGTGCTTGCCTGTGAAAGGGCGAGGAGATTTCTGAACAGAGCCGACACCAACAAATATAAATTACTTCAGATGGAAAGAACAGCTCTTTTTTTTTTCTTTTTTTTTTTACCGTAGTATTAACTGATTTCCTTACTGCAGGGTGACTCTTTTCAACCCTCATTATTCAAAGCACTTGCTTTTACCATCCCGCCGTCGCTCCTTATTCTATTACCCCCCTACGTTCTGTTGCACTCCCTCTTTACCTCCCCCCCTCCATTTATTCAATATCAATGCTAAGGAGGTGTAAAGTCATCATGATGGCAGCCACTGTGCAGAAAATGGAAGGAAAACAGTTCATGTTCGGGACCATTACTGAACTTTACCTCCCTCTCTTTTCTTTTTTCCCCACTATCTGCTCCTTCTGTGAACAAAGGTTTTTGGAATTTCATCCATTAGATGTGGGAAACTGTAGCATTTAAAAACATTGATATTATATCTGCTACATCCCTTAAAAAGCTTACCCAAAGCCCATATTGACATGTTATACTAAGGCCTATTGACTAGACTGCGGTCTCCCAGTGTGAGAAAATACCACATTGATCACCTGTTGAAATGCTTTTATACAATTTCCCTGCCTCTTATTTCACATCAGGGCATTTCATTTACTATTGATTCCCATATCTTCTTTCTGTATCTCCTTTGCAATACAGCGCTTTGTGGCTGCCAGTAATAAGCTGCAGCCATGGTTACTATGACACTGCTGGGGTCTCTACTAGGGCTCGGCCAATAGGAAAGCAGCTCTGCCATCAGGTGGCCTGTAGCTATTTTGAACAGGAGCTGTATGTGAAGTGAAGCAAGCAGCTAAATTAGAGACACAACTCATTGACTTCAGAGAGGGAGACGAGGAGGAGGAGGGGAGGGAGGGAGGGGACTGTGGAGGTGGAGGAAATTAGTTCATTTGTTTGCTCAGTCTGTCCACACATTTTGATGGAATTGACGGGAGAAAGGTGTAGAAAGGTTATCAAGTGGTTTCTATTTTTTCTTCTCCTCGTTTCCACTTTTTTTGGGATAAAATGTTGACTTTTGTGTCCTTCACATTTATTCCTGGCTGTGTGTGACACGAATCAAGTTATTCAAGCACAACTTCATAGTGATCTCTTGTCCCTCCCACTCCCTCTATATTTTGCTGCATCACCGACCTGTTGTACTGAGCGTGTTATTCACAGGTAGTTTCCAACGTCATTTCAGCTCTTATTCTCTAAAAACATCCCCCTGGGTTCCCTTCCAGTGTCTGTTAACCTTCTCTTAGGCATTGGGATGCACCTCTATGGTGTAGAAAATGACTCAGAGTCACTAAGTACAGGCGGCTATCCTCATTAGATGCGGCGTACCACTCACAGGATCATTCTTCCTACTTGAGTGGGATGTGGGCGCACCGCTTTGAGTGTTCGAGTAAATGAAACAGGAAGTGTGGATGGCTTGTAAATGCCCGAGGACACAAGGAGTCACTGGCCATTGCCTTGGAAACAGGGAGGAACTACATTTAGTGTGCTGTTGCCAAGTCACAGAGGGCCTCGGTATGACAGGTGGCAGAGCTAGAATCAACATTAGTATGTGTGGTTTCATTTCAGATCATACAGAGACACGTGAATGCTAATCAAAGGCATAGAGGAGCATTAACTATGCGTAAATGGACGTGCAAACATTCAACCACCACATGATGCTTCACATATGAGCAGCTTCTTTCTCTGAGTAGATATGTTACAATTTATATGAGTTGTTTATTCCTGTTGAACAGACAAATTAAAGGTTTAGGAGCATACAGTTTGTGTTTCTGAGAGCAGTAGTCTTGGCTCCACTGGTGCTGCTATGTTAACTTTTCTTTTAAACCTGTAATAGAAGGTTTTTTTGCTCTAACTTGTCATTATAAAGTAAATGTTGATTGCACATTGCAGTGACTGCAGAACTGTACAACAATAACCCCGCCTGCATTTTGATTGGTTCCCGTAACTCTCGCTTTTACCATGCAAATTCAGTAAACCACCAGGGATGATATTTTCCAGGAAAATGTAGTCTAAATTTACTGCACAAAGAAAGTGTTTGCATTTTGTACCAGAGGTGGTTATGTCATGTTTCTCTGCTCATTTCTAATATGAAATCAAACATCTACCTTCGTCTTCTTTCCATTTTCTAAAAAACATAACACGAAACCAAACCTGCCTGCTTTCTTGTGATAAGATAATCTGCTTTGATATTTTCCTCATTCAATCTTTAATGTAATCCCTTTTAAAAACACTCACTGGCCCCTTTATTGGGTGCATGTGTTCAACTACTTATCAAGTAGTTCAAACTGAGCATCAGAGTAGGGAAGAAAGGTGATTTAAGTGACTTTAAATGTGGTGTGGTTGTTGGTGTTGTTGGTGCCTGGGTAATTCAGAAACTGCTCATCCACTGGGATTTTCCCATAAACCATCTCTTTGGTCACTTTGGTCCTGTGCTGGGTATTTTAAAGTGCTTTATAAATAAAATTGGATTGGATTGGAATTGGATCTCTGGAGTTTACAAAGGATGGTTCAAAAAAGAGAAACTATCTCTGATATCTGCCTTGTTACCTGCAGAACTTCACTGTAACCTCTCTATACAACAAAGTTACACAGAACACCATCTCTGAATGCACAACATATCAAAACTTGAAGCAGATGGGCTACCTTAGCAGAGGACTGCGCTGCAAGCCACTCCTGTCAGCTAAGAACAAAATCGGACAACAGAAGATTGGAGAAGCATTGTCTGGTCTGATGAGTGCTGAATTCTGTTATTGCGTTTGGATTGTAGGGTAAGAATTTGATGTAAACCCAATGAGCGTTTGGATCCATCCTGCCTTGTGTCAGTTGAACGGGCTGTTTTTTAATGTGTAATGTAATTTTCTTTGCACAAAAAGGGGCCAACCCTTATGACCAACTGAGCATCATATAATCTAAAATCTTATGGAATGTTTCCGGCACCTTGTTGAATCTATGCCATAAAGAATAAGGCAGTTGTGAAGGCTAAAGGGAGTCCAATCTGGTAATTACCAATTGTACCTAACAAATGTGTGTATGTGCCTAGTGACAAGAGCAAAATAATTGTGATTTCTCATTGTGCAGTGCTGCTAAGATGGCAGTGTAACTGTATTAATATTAGCATTGGTGAGTCTGTAATTGGTGAGTCTCAGTTGCAGAGGCGGGCGAAGTCATCATACTTTCTACAGTCGTTGCAAAATAAGAGGCCTCAAGCAAATATGTGAGTTTTAGACTCATTCATTAATGTTCTGTAGTTAATAAGAGGAATCAGATCATTTGCACTGTCTAATTTTAACTTGATTTATGTTCATTTATATTAGAGTGTCCTTGGGTGTTTTTAAAGGCACCTATAAATAAATTGTATTATTATGATCATAAAACTTACATACTGACAATTCACTGATTGGCATCAGAAATCGTATGAGCCTTTGAAATACTGAATGCAAAAGGTTTACTTTAATTGAACTAATTACAGCTTAATTATTTTAGGGAAATGTTTTTTTTTTTTTACTAGATATTAAAAATTTAAAAAGAATGTAACGTCCCACCTGCTGTACTCCAAAGAACGACCCACTGGAGAAACACTGGAACAGTTATTATAAAAGTGTGGGAAAAGCCTGCAGGTGAAGTCCTGCAGTATAGGAAAGGAAAAATCTATATTTATTATTAGGATATATATTTATATATCTATAGTTATATTTTAAAAGAAACAGAAGTGATTGATTACATGAAAATCATTCTTTCTTATTTAAACAATACATAGTCTTGATTCGTCTTGTGTCAGTTTTGGAAAAGAAGTAACAGGATGGAACAGATGTAACAGTGGCTATCAGGAGCCTGAAGTAAAGCTGTTAATGGGTCTATTTCCATTAACAGTTTTTCATAATCACTGAGAATACAAACTTAGGCCTATGTGATGGTTGGATTAAACTAGATAGTTGAATAAACTCACACAGTTACTTCTAATGTTTTCTTACCATTAACTTTGCAAAAGTAGGATAAATCACATGTCCTGTGTTGTTGTTGGTTGCTAAGCTTTAAGGAAAACAGAAAGCAACAGCAGAGCCAACAGTAAGATTTGACCAGTAATGCACTGAGTGTAGTTACACAGTGAAAAGCACTGCTAGTATACTCACGTTCTCCAATCTGTGGATTTATAAAAAAAAAAATTTGTTGACATACTTTAGCTCTAATATTGGCATCAATACTGAAAGAAATTCCTAACAATAGCCGGCCACAGTCCAAAGATATCTGTTATACTCACTGTTTGTCTGAGTACACATGTGCAGGGAATTTTTCATCATCATTGCATATGCTGTATGTCATCTTTGTTCATTCTCACCTCTATTTTAAAAACCCACACCTAGTGACTCATTTTTTCTGCCTGGAACATTCATTTGTCCGCATTTTTGTCAGTACCTCCCACAAAGCATCAGGCAGCCTGTCAGCTCAAAAACGAAAACAGCAACAAGAGAACAAGTGGGATTGTTATATAAATTGAACACTCGAACACTTCAGAAGTTCAGGCTGCCTCCCTCCCTGCGCTGGACATGCTGAGCAGTACAGCGGGTCGACTCTGCAGGCTCGGAGGAGGCTCGGGTTTTTGATTGTGGCATGGGTGTCTGAAAGAGGGTCAGCAGGAGAGAGTCGAGTTACAGTGCATGAGTGGTGGATGTGTTAGAAGCTGTAGCCACTTCATGAGAAATTTATATCCTCGCTGATATTATAAACAGTCCTCGAGCCATTTTTTTCCCCTCTCCACATCTTTCTGTCTGTACTTGACACACCCACACATGCTGAATCTATTGTGCCTGTGCAAAAAATAAGATTTAACACCCCGGCCGCTCTCGATGCTGCGGTGGAAGTGTCGGCAAATGAAAATGTTATGCATCCTTCCAACCTCGAATAACACAGAGTCAGCTTCATGCAGTGTGATGGGCGGGGTTCTCTTTGTGTTTATTTAGGTTGCACTTCACAAGGTGGTCTTGATATTATAATCTCAGGATATTAAAAAAACAGGCTGCAACTTTTACTCCTCATATTGAGGAGCAGCTGAAAGACACATACCTGGATTTAAGGTGCAACACGAGTGGACTGATGGGCATGCAATTCATCAGTTAGACTGCAAACCTCATGCTTATTTGGTCTAACTCTGCTTTCGTTATATGAATTCTTTGTGCATTTCAGGGCTCTGCAGACTCCTACACCAGCCGACCGTCGGACTCGGACGTGTCCCTGGAGGAGGACCCTGAGGCTCTGAGGAAGGAGGCCGACAGGCAGGCTCTCGCCACACTCGAGAAAGCAAAGGTCAGAGATCAAGCCTTTCACATCCATCTCTTATGCTGTGTGCTCATCCTTATTGAGTAACTGTCACGTGATTAAGTGTTTGGACACAGTTAAATCTCTTCAGCTGTATCAGGCACCTCTAAAGTGTGATTTAGTGAGCTGCTCTGTGCATACTAATACCTTTTCTCCCATCTTGGCTCCAGACCAAACCAGTGGCATTTGCTGTGCGTACAAATGTTGGTTACAACCCAGGCCCCAATGATGATGTTCCTGTGCAGGGCATGGCCATCTCCTTTGAAGCCAAAGACTTCTTGCACATTAAAGAGGTTTGAACTTATTTCATTCTCTTATTATAGAGTCATTTCAGTACATTTTTCACACTGAGAGTAATTTCTGTGGCTTAGAGCACCAACGTTAACTAAAGTTAATGCTTTTGAGTTCGAGTGAGGATATTTTGGATTTTGGATGGTATTGGGAAAAGAATGCCAGTAGCATATTGGCCCCATCCAAAAACTGTCAGTGGTGGTGGGTGGGAAACCAATGAGGGATCATGCTACAACTTATTGCACTGCCTCCTTCTTTTGTAAAGCCTAGCCAGGCCATGAGTGGGAGTTAGCTGCAATACAAGCTGCAGTGCAGTGAGAAATAGGTGATCCAAATTTGGGAAAAAATGGGAAAATATTTGCTAAATAAAAGTAGTGCTCTGATTTGTTTAATACTGTTTAATACTTTGAGTGACTCAAGATACAGAATTGTGTGTTTTTACCAAGTTTGGGCTGTCATTTAGCTTGTTTTACAGTTTATATTTAGTCTAAAGTTTCATATAAAACCTTAATAATCATATTCAAAAAGTTTTAAATGATGAAAGTTTTAATGCAGCCCTATTTGGGAAAAATTTCTGGCTGCAGAAATGCTCTTGTGCTCTACTGGAGAAGTGATGATTCACAGTTTAAATTAAGCCTTATTTAGCTTATATTGGACCTTGGTGCCGGCCCTCTTCTGTTTGAGATGAGACACTTTAACTCCTCTCCTTTTAAGGCTGCTCTCTCCTTAAGCCATTTCTTCAGATAGTCCTCCCCCGGCATTAAGAAGGTTTGAAACTATAGCCATGTTTGTACAATGGTGGATTCTCATGTTTAATATATCCATGGCAGAAAATAAGGGTCAAATGGTAAAATATATCTGTATAAAATGCTGCATTGCCCTCTGATGCCTGTCTGTTCTGAATACAGAAGTACAACAATGACTGGTGGATCGGGCGTCTGGTGAAAGAGGGCTGTGAGGTGGGCTTCATTCCCAGCCCGGTCAAACTGGAGAACACCCGTCTGCTGCAGGAGCAGAGGATGAGGCAAAACCGACTCAGCTCCAGGTAACAATGAAGAGCGAGCTCTTTGTGTCTGCGTTATCAGCAGCACAAACAAGAACCCACTCTTTAAAACAGGTCACACATGAGTCACACAGCACTCAGCGGCAATGTAAAACATACTGAAATAGACAAAAGCACTGCTGTGAGTCACTCTGTTACTCAGTGCATCTATAGTATAGTATGTACAAAAGTCTCTATAGTCTCTGTATTTACACATGCAGTAGAGGAAACAGATTTTAGTATACATATTAGTTGAATATGAATTTCTGCACAGTCAGCAGGTAATTTAAGCAGTTTTCCACGTGTTCTCTTTGTTTTTTAATGTTTACATTCGCATCATTATATGTAACAATTCGTGTCTTCTTCTTTGTTTAAGGTAGAAAATAAAAATGAAATCAAAAGGAATCATGTATCGTTCTCCAAGCTATGATTTGTGCCCGTTTTTCTGTATTTCAGTAAATCTGGAGGAAGTTCTAGTCTCGACGTTGCCACGGGAACCCGCAGGCCTACTCCACCTGGAACAGGTGAGGTCACAAGGTCGCCCTGTCACGTGGAAACATAGTGTCTGTCTGTGCGTGTGCGTTTGTGTGGGCACCTGAAAGGGTGAGAGAGAGCGAGAGAGATAGCAAGATGAGACGGGCGCCTGATATTTAGATGAAGATTTTAATTGGCTAGTTAGTCAGGCATGATGATGAATCACAGCGTGTCTCAGTGGGTTGCTGTGTGAAGCGAGAAAGGTCTTAGGAGGTCTGTCATTAGCACACAAGACGGGACTGAAATAGAGCCGAAAATGAACTTCACTCATTAAACTTGTTAAGTACGTCTGGCTGACAGAGAGAAGGAGAGACGGTGGAGGAAATGGGTAAACATAAACATCTCTTGATTGACTTTAAAAGGCTTTGCATATCTGTGTAACAGAAAAATCATCTCTCTAACACACCTTGTACATCCTAAGTTGTTGTTCTGACTCAAAGTCAGAATTTGACATAGATTCGAGATATACTAGAGAGAGAGTTAGATATACACACACATTTTAATGAGCTACAAATTTGCTACTTTTGTACAATTTTGTTACAATTACTCAACCCTTCCAATATATACCTTTAAAACAAGACACCTGCAAGGCCCCATTCACCCTCCCTCATCCTTATAGCAACACACACCCTGTCTCCACCCCAAACTTCCCTCTTTGCTTGATTCCTTCTTTCCTACCTGTACCTTTTTCCAGTTCCCGCTGCAGCCATCCTTCTCAACGGTTCGTTCACATCTTTACTTCAGGTTTTGTTTCTTTCTCGTCGCACCAAATTCACTTTCTGTGCTCTGCCTCATAAAATTGTGGTGTGTTCTTTTTAAGACTCTTGTAAGTGTCGTTTCCAGTTTAAATCATACTCTGTGTCACTTTTTTCCAGTCTCTGTGCCATCTCTTGCCTCTCTCTGGATGCATCTCACACTTTATTCTTCCCCCTCTTGCCTTTTCTCCCTTCTGCTATTCTCTCTGCTCTCATCCTTTTTCACTCCACCTCATCTCGCTTTCTCCTCTTTCTCCTGTTCTTTTGTTCCGTCTCTCCAACGTCCACCCTTCCCATCATCAGCTCACGTAGACATGTCCACAGTGGCCTTTGACGTTGACCCCCTCGACCTGGAGGCTGAGGAGGCCCCTGAGTCCCAGGGTGACCCTCGCTCTTCCAAGAGCATGTCAGGCAGCGTAACATCCCCCCAGGCCAACATCCACCGACTGCCCTTCTTTAAGAAGGTAACATTAGAGGGCAAGGTGATCTCTCTCCTCCTCCGTCCTGCATTTGCCCCCCTTTCCTCCAAGATATCCAGGTTTAAGCTCTCCTTCTTCCACTCTACATCTCTCACTAACCTCTCATAACTGATCCGTCCCTGCTGCTGCTATAGATCCAAAATCTAACACTGTTTGGCCCCTCAGGCACCCACGGTTACACTGATATGTTTGGATGTGCGTTTCTGTGCTTGTTGAGCTGGGAGAGGCGTTGAGCTAACTGATCCTCTCTGAAATGGCTGCTGCTGGATATCAGTCTGAATCTGTTTGAAAATGAATTCACAGAGGAGGCAGTCAGTGTAAACTCTGCTTTAATCAACAAACAGCTCCTCTCCCAATTCCCCCACCCCTCTAATCCAAACCTGTCAATAACTAAATGTGCTCTTGTGTTTTGTGCTTTTTTTTTTGTCTCCTCTGGCTTTTGTGTGGATTGATACTGTAGGTGGCCCGGCTAAACAGAAACAGAAGTCGGTGAGTGTGGCTTGTCTTCAAGACTAACCTCTAGCATTTCGTCTTTTTTCCTCCGTCTCCTCGTCTTCTGTTTGTTGTCTCCTCTTTTTATTCTGTGTATCACTTCTGATGCTCGTTAGCGCAAAAATATTCACTGGATCATTTGTAGATTGTGGTGACACTTCTGTCATTTCCTCAGAGCGTGTATCACAGCTGTTAGTGTGCAGATGCAGGTGCAGAGCCGTCCCAGACCCTGTTAGTCAGCACGTGGCTATAATGCGTCCTGACATGCTTTCATTTTCATTTGTGATGGCTGATTTGAGTCACAGTGGCCCACAATCAGCAGTTTTTATGCTTTTCAGCACAATTTCAATCACACGTAAAGGCTGAAGGCTGTTGCGGTAGGAGTAAGAAATACAAGCAACACCATTCGCACAGCAATACTTATCACAGCAATATCTCATAAGGTTTAAAATTCATTTCACGACATATTATTATCAATTTTTTTATTCATTATGCACTTTTAGCCCACTTTAGGACATTTGTAACTCCCAGTCATTTCAATTAAAAAATGGAAATTGCACACTAATAAATGAAATAACTACAGAGCACAAGAGAAAAGAAGCCTGAAAGGTTTAATCAAACATCCCACTCACTGAAGAGAAAAGACATTTTTATAGCTTATTATTATTAACCTAGTGGGGGGGGGCAGAAACACTATATTCACAAGAGTAAAACACAAAAATGAGGAGTTTAGCTAAACAGCTAGGGGAAACAAACAGGAGAGAAAACATGATGCCAGATAACATGAGAGTATAATCAGACATCTGCAGTGAGGACAAAGGGAAAGAGGCAACTGTGGTTGCAGCCATATAGTCAGTTTCAAGGTTATTAACTGAGCGAAGTATCTACATAACAGCCGTAATAACATCTATTCATCTTCTCTGTATACTAAGAAAAGGTAGTTCAGTACTTACTTTATTACCCCCTTTAGCAGCAGATATATTGGACAAGGAAAGAAGATAAGCCGTCCCAGAATTCATAGCAAATGCATCATCATACCATGACGATCAACAAAAGTGCCAAAGTGAAACATTTTGTGTAAAAGTTTTCATTTTGTACTATAGGATGCTAAAATGTTTCATATTTACAATAGCAGAGTGTTAAACCCACAGCTGAAGCGATGAAGTGATTTGAAGGGAATTTGACTTTACTCAAGGAGTAAAATTGTAAAATTGAGAAAAGTGGTTATACTGGCTAAGTCTTTAGTAAAGGTCATAAGAAAATAAGATTTATTTCCTAAAGACCATAAGCTTGCTTTTCTTTAAAGTATGAGTTATGAAAAGAAAAGGGAAGTAAAACTAGAAGAAGAACCACCTTTAAAGTAAAAGAGGAAATGACAACTGGGGAAAACAGGTAACAGGTACTGATATACAGACAGGAGAAAGCAAGTGAGGGAATCCTCAAGCTACACTACTACTATTACTATAATCACAAGAAGAAAGGACAAGAGCCGAAATTGAATGATATCAACAACAAAAAAAAACTGAGATTGTGACATGAAAATAATGCAAATGGGATTCATTTTCTCCCTGGCTGACTAAAATACTTTAAGTTCTTTCTTTCAATTTATGTTTGAAACCTAAACAAATATGGCTCGGCCCCCACAATAGACTGGGAAAGCTATCCAGTTTATACGCCACCTTTCACCCTCTGACAGCTGGGATAAGCTCCAGTCCTTCCATGGCTCTTAAACTGGATTAGCAGACATGATGGATATGCAGAAGCACATGTAAGATCATTGAATATAAATAAGATATATTTTATTTACGCCAAAGCTGTGAAATTTCTTTGTTACAGTAGTTAAAAATGAAGCCGGGGTTAATACCCATCAATTCTTCCATTCCCATCCAATTCTGGAGCTGAATCAGTGTCATAATAATATTATTGCTTATTATTGCAATATAATATAAGGAAAACTGCATATCTAACATTAAAGGATGGGTAAGTCGGGTAATTTGATTTCAGTTTTCCAGTTTAATCTTTCGTCTACGAGAGCTCACACAAGTTTTCTGCGTGATACCTGATGGAAATTCACAATCATCCTTTGCATCATTTTCGAAAAGTATTGGATATAAATTCGATTTTTTTCTGTTGTATAAACATGAAACTGTGAAACGAATATCTACACGCTGGAACTGTATAACGTGTGATTGGAGAAGAACAATAAACCGCGTGTCATTCCTCTCCGTGCTAAATTGTTCCCTGCGCTCCTGTTTTTCCCGAACGAATGAGTAGTGTTGTGATGTTCAGGGCTCCAGCGCTGCCCCTTTATAGACAAGAGCCATTTGGAAGCTTTTATATTATTTATTTTTAGCTTCTGTGAATACAAATTGGGTGAAATGAGCTTCCGTTGTTCTGCTTTATGTAATGTAATGTAGAAGCGGGACACTTCAGCACTTTCTCTTGCCTGAAGTGCTGTACAGCGTGCACAGGAGCGGGGGCGTGCTTGGAGTACAAATGTAGAAAAGGTTAAAAAAAAAAAAAAATCCAGTTTCATTGTCAGAGTATATCGGACATGTGACTCCTTCCATCCATTTCTCACTAACAGAGGACAGAAACTAATGAATCAGTTGATAATTTACAAATGAGCCTAAAGTTCAACAATGCAGGTGGAAATTTGATTATAAATGCTACACTGATTTTTTAGTTTTAGTTTTTTTTAAATATAAGAAAGTTGATTTTTTTTTAACCATAAAAAACTACTCGTACTGCAAACAATACCTTGCAGTAATTATGTGACAGTGCAGAAGGAAAAGAAAGAGCTCCAAAGGATGACGTTTGTCTTAAGAGCTGTGACGCAGTCGCGAGATTTCTCCTGACAACCTGGCATCTGGGTTAATTACGGGCACTTTAATTATGTGAGACTGCAGACTGAGAAGTAGAAGCCAAGGCTTTCGGTGAGAAATTGATCCCTGACCCTGAACATTCATAGACACTCAACAACGCAAATGGACTCCAAACTTCTGAAACTCTCCATCCATCAATCTGACTGCTCACAGAAGAGAAGGAGGGTTTATGGGGAGTGGGCGGGGCTGTTTTGTGTCAAGTTAATGTTGATTTGTGTGTGAGTATAACCCTGTGACTGCAGGTCTTCTAAGGTCTTTGGAAATGTGCTGAGTGTATAACGTGACACCAACTCACGTGCTGTGTTGTCCGTGCTCAGATGGAGCATGTCCCCCCTTACGACGTGGTTCCCTCCATGAGGCCCATCGTCCTAGTCGGACCTTCACTCAAAGGCTATGAAGTAAGAAGAAGCAGCGCATTCTCGGCTTGTAATTTCTACTTTCATTGGATATTACTATTAAATATTACTTGTTTCTGATGTCTGATGTTTTACTAGGTGACGGACATGATGCAGAAAGCACTTTTTGACTTCCTGAAACACAAGTTTGAGGGCAGGTAAGAATGGAGGCTTACACCCATCCAGGATTTTTGTTTTTTAATGATTATCCATAATCATATACACTCCAGCCACTTCATTAGGTACATCTTGTCCAGCCCTTTAACCAGTTTGCACCCGATAACTTCCTCAAGTCTTCGTGGCATTTATTTAACAATGTGCTGGAAATATTGCTCAGAGATTTTGGTCCAGATTAACATGAAACCAGTTCCGGCACACCCCAAAGATGCCCTATTGGGCAGAGATCTGATGACTGTGAAGGCTGTTTGTTTGTATTTGTGCTTTATTTGTTTTGTGTGTTTTTTTTTACATCAAATTCTGACCCTACCATCCAAATTTCACAGCATAAATTGAAATTCAGTAAGACCACGCAACTTTTCCCCCCCAATATTCTGTTGTCCAGTTATAGCCTCAGTTTCTAGTTCTTAGCTGACAAGAGTGGCACCCGGTGTGGTCTTCTGCTGCTGTAACCCTTCTGCTTCAATGTTCAACATGTTGCGATTCAGAGATACTTTTCTGCAAGCATTGATTTTAACAAGGGGTTATTTGAATTACTGTTGCCTTTACTTACCTCAGGTTACAGCTTGAAGTAGTCTTGTCATTCTCCTCTGACCTCTGACATCAGCGAGGCATTTGTACCAAGACAACTGGATATATTATATTATATTATATACTGGATATTTCTTCTTTTTTGGACCATTCTCTGTAACCCCGAGAGATGGTTGTGTGGGGAAATCCCAGCAGATCCTGTAGATTAGCAGTTTCTGAAATAATCAGACCAGCCTGTATGGCATCAACAACCAAGCCACGTTCAAAACACCTAAATCACCTTTCATCGCCATTCTGATGCTTAGTTTGAACTTCAGTATGTCATCCTGACCGTCTACATGCCTAAAACACTTCGATTAGATACTTCGATTAGTGAGCAGTTGAACAGTTGTACCTAATAAAGTGGCCCATCAGTGTACATGACATTACTGGATCATAATATTGATTCATTAAGGTGTATATCCCTTAAATGTTATAGCCTGAGATGGATTACAGAGATCAGTATTTGCATTAGAAGTGGAAAGCACTGTAACATAATTACTTAAATAAAATAAAAGTACAGTAAAACTGTATATGAGTAAGTGTTCGTAGTTACTTTAGATGTCCTATTTATGCCTTCATCCACTGATATTGAGGATTGAAAGATGAACAGTACGCTAGTCTAGTTGGCGGTACAAAGGAAGGCCAATCATATTTCTGTGTCACTCCATGCCCCTCCCCCCTCTGGACACACCCTTGCAGCCATGATAGACTCTAAATGTAATAGGTTTCTTTTTACTGACCCAGTAATGTGCTGGCTCTCTGTTTCAGGATATCCATCACACGGGTGACAGCAGACATCTCTCTGGCCAAACGTTCAGTCCTCAACAACCCGAGCAAACACACTATCATTGAGCGCTCCAGTACCCGCTCGAGCCTGGGTAAGAGGACGCTTTTGTTATCCGCAAACCACAACAGGCAGAATCACACTGAGAAACGCAACGCAGACAGTTCGTGACAATTAGGATTTTATTTTTACTCTTTCAACAGCTGACATATTAAAGTTTAGGGAGAATATTAGTGTAATGTATTTTTGTTCATCACATCATGTTACTGAACATCTTTCACTGTCCTTCATATCTATATTTCTTTAAGTGTGTCTCTCTTTTATTTAGACAGACAAGAGTCCATTAATATTGCGTTGTTGTTGTTGTTGTTTTTTAAATACTCAACAGCAGCTGGGAAATTACATTTTTAGCAAACGTTACTAAAACAGGAGAAACATTGCATTTGCTATTTTATATCAGCCACACAGGGAATGTTGGACTGATCAAAAAGACAGTGTGTTTCTGTGTGTGGACATATCTCACACAAGCTGACTTATAAATTATTAAAGGGATGACTGACCCCAAAATCACATTTACATATTTTCCTCTTGTCCGTAGTGCCAATTATTCATCTAGGTTGTTATGGTGATTTGCCATTTTTTAAGATTTTAAAGGTGTCTGCCCTCGCTTGCATATAATGAGACTAGATGGCACTCAGCTTAAATTTCCCTCAATCATGACCCAGTTCCCAAAATATGTCCAGAAGTCTTGTTATAAGCAGTTTTATCTACAGTCATGTGAAAATACTGCTTATGTAGGACTTAAGAGGGAAAGCAGCTGCCAGATCCTGCTAATCAAATCCATAAGCACCAGTGGTGGCAGTGATTGAATCGATCATGAAGTCTAGAGTCGAATGTGAAGCCATCTGCCATCAGCTAACGGTTGGCCAAAATCAGGTCATGCAACAGAATGACCGAAAAGGCATAAAAGTGTTGCAGTGGCCCAGTCAAAGTCCAGACCTCCACCTGACTGAAATCCCGCCGGTGCCTTAAACAAGCTGTGCACAAACAAATGCCAACTGCCAATGGCTGCCCCTCTCTGAGCCTGGTTCTGCTTGAGGCCTCTTCTTGTTAAAAAGGAGTTCTTACTCTCCACTGTCACTAAATGCTTGCTCACACGGTGTCATATGATCGTTGGGCTTTTCAGCATTTTTTAGAACTTCTATCCGTTCATCCATCTGCCACTTATCCAAATCAAGGTCGTGGGGGGTTAGAGCGTATCCCAGCTGTCATAGGGCAACTGAATAAGGTGCCAGTCTGTCATAAGGTTGACACAGAGAAAAAACAGTCATTCACCCTCATACCTATGGCCAATTTACCTTGGAGATAACAGGTAAGCATCACACACAAGGGCTGGTATCTTGAGATCTGAGGAGCTCACAGAGAAATGGCCTAGATAAATAAAAAGCACTGCAGGCACTACACAAGTTAATATATTTGATTATGGGGTGAGCTATAACTTATAGTCTTTAGACCAGCGGTCCCCAACCCCCGGGCCTCGGACCGGTACCGGTCCGTGAGTCGTTTGGTACCGGGCCGCGAGAGTTGAGGCTCAGGTGTGAAATGTATGGTTTTCAGGGTTTTTATCGGTTTTCAGCAATTATTTTGTTATCGTTTTTATCGTTTACTCTGTTTTCCTGGGTCTTTTCACGTGTGTTATGAATAAATCTTCTTTTTTTCGGTACCGGTACTAGTTTTATTTTGTTGTATTTATCCGCGACACCTTAAAGGCCGGTCCGTGAAAATATTGTCGGGCATAAACTGGTCCGTGGCGCAAAAAAGGTTGGGGACCGCTGCTTTAGACAACAGTCATACTCTTCTTCATACAAATATCAACTTTAAAAACTTAAAGACAGACTTTTTAAAATTGGGATCAGTCTGTAGCTGGGTTTAGTCTTTTTATTTGACTTCTTAATAAGAAGACAAATGTAGAAAATCATCAGACTTAATATCTTTTAAGCTTTACACATTAAGAATATGTGTAAAATAGCATACTGTCTGTATTCAAGCACAAAATGAAGCTCTTGAAGCTGAATGTTTGAGAAAAACATTTCAGCATCTGTGTCGTCAGAGGTGTGGTTATCAGTGACATCACATGGAGGACTTTTCTTTCAAATGTATACATGATAAATCGGAATATTTTAGGTTAGATAATTACTAACGATCAGTTCTAGCAGTTAACGTACTTCAGTTTCAAGTTTGAGGTGTATCATCCAAAGACACGAGACTGTCACTTATTTTCTTTTTACACCTGCTCTGATTGCCTGAGTCTGATCTGGCCTCCTCTCTCTCTTCATCCTGTCTACACCCATCCTCCCCCCTTTCTCTCCCACCACCCATCCTCTTCCTCCTCTGTCTTTTGATTCAGACGTACTGGGTACGTATGCTCTTCCCGCAACAAAACAATGAAGCATCTCTTTCTCTTTCCTTCCCCTCCCCTTTTTCTTCTAACTATATTCATCATCTGCTCATACATCGTTGTCTGCCTGTCTGCTTGCCTGTCAGTTTCTCTGTTCCTCATACTTCTGTGTGACAGCCTGTAGTCTCTTAACAAAAAGAAACCAATTACAAAACCCAAGCAGGAAGAGATCCGTGGGAGGGCAGCAGAGCGGCTGGTAGCAGAGAGGGAAGACGATACTCTCCCATCCTGCTGTCACCCTTATGTTGTGACTCATAATGCTGTTTATCTTCAGTCATACCCAAGGATAGCATCTATTGCAGCTGGACCTTGCCTTTTAAATTCACTCTTGTCATCACGGGGGAGCAAACGTCTCTCTGAAGTTAAATCCAAATTCGCAGAAGGCTTTGTCGAGGTTAATGGAAACCTTGGCTGCTGTTTCTTTGTACAACTTAAAAGTTCACGTCTCTTGTCATTCTGCAGAGACCCCGTTTCGCCTCCGGCTTTAATTCTCTATCCTTTAGCCCTCTGGAGGCTGCTGAAATGTGCGGGCCACGTCTCTGTGCAGATTGCCTTGCCCCTGTTATCTCTCTTTGCCACTTGGGTTGGCAGCGCACAGACACCTCGGAGGCGCTGAGGGTTGACCAGACAGACGAGGAACATTCTGGTTTTCTGTTTTAATCTCGCTCCTTACACGTCGACAGGCTGATAAAAAGGCGGAGCTGTCTTCGAAATGCTAAATAACCAGCTTTTATAGGCTGCTGTTGAGGAACAATGAACACAACGTTCAGCATTCTACAGCCTTGAGTGGTGCACCTGATAGTATAATTACCACTGTGCCTATTAGTGCTAACAAAACAACTAATGTTCCACTTCATCTATTTAATGAGGTTGTTTTTTTTGTTTGTTTGGTTGTTTGTTTTTTTGTCGTTGATGTTTCTGTTTTAGTTACATGGTGAGAAATTGTGCCCTTATTGTAAGTTATTTCAAGTACCACAGGCATCTCATTCTTAAGTGCCTCCTTTCTCTGCACCTTTTAAAAAAGCATTAAATACATATCTGAAATGTCAGGAGGGGGCAGGAGAATGAGGATGTTGGAGCGCTCCATTTAGCTGTGCATAAATGGAACTTTTAACTGTGGTCCGATCTGATTCATACGCTTGGAGCTGTTTTGTTTTCCTCTTAACTCCGACATGCATGAGTAAGAACTAACACGTCTGTTATGTACTTGTGCACAAAGTTAAGGGAGATTGGCTCACATGCAGTGCTTTAACTCCTCAAACAGAGATCATGTATCTGTTTTGTTGTCTCACTGTATTCACGTGTCTTGTCTGTTTCCTGGGCATTCAGCTGAGGTGCAGAGTGAGATCGAGCGTATCTTCGAGCTGGCCCGAACTCTCCAGCTTGTTGCTTTGGATGCCGACACCATTAACCACCCCTCTCAACTGGCTAAGACTTCCCTGGCTCCCATCATTGTTTATATCAAAATAGCTTCCCCTAAGGTATGCCTGTTTCATTCATTCATTTAAACCGATTTTCATACTTAATTTTGGAATGACTCTACCGTCTTCTGATTCTGATAGCAGTAAATATTGTTTCAGTAGACACGGTGCTCTGCTATCTCCCTGCAGGTTCTCCAGAGGCTCATTAAATCCAGAGGGAAGTCCCAGGCTAAACACTTAAATGTGCAGATGGTTGCAGCAGACAAGCTGGCTCAGTGCCCACCTGTGAGTTTTGCTTTGCGACTTGTGCTTTTTTAACATATTCTCATCCCCGGCTCATCACACCCTGACACTCAGTCAAATGAATTTGAACTCATCAAGTACCCCTTTGGGATTATTTTCCAACGGTATCTGACGATAACAGCTGAAAGAAGACAGGTTCGAGGCCCTCAATTCAGTTTAATTCAATTTTATTTATACTGCCCCTCATCCAACAACGGCTGCTTTTATTCTGAGTGGGGGGCCCTATAAAAATAACAATCAGACTACACCTTATGAGCAAGCACTTGGCAAGTGCTTTTTCCATCACAGTTTTTTGGGGGTTTAGGCATAAAACCTACTTGGATGGATTTCAGGAAAAGATGTAAAAATTTATATCACAGTACTTTCCGGTTTTACAGAATACCACTTATGCATCTATCTTTACATGAGCGGACTTTGACATGATTTTACAGAGCAATAAATGAGCTACTCTCGGGCTTTGCTAACAAATGATACATTTTTGGCACAGAGCTATAGAATCGCTCCTTAACAGGCTGCCTGTTATGCTTTTACGATAGACCTGATCGTTCTGTCTTGAGTAATATTTAGTCATCATCCCAGCTGGTTCCCTGTCGCTGTGTGTGGAGGAGCATAGAGACCATAGTCTGTATATGGCTGTTGTGTCAGCCATTGGTTTAGGACAATGCATTTTGAGTTCTGTCCACCTCCATATCAGTTTTTTTGAACGAGCGGGTTCTAAGGGCGGCACGATGATTCAGTAGTCAGCAGTGCTGCCTCACAGCTTTGCCTTTTTGTTTGGAGTTTCCATGTTCTCTGCATCCTCTAACAATACAAATACATGCTTGTTAAATTAATTGGTGACACCTAACTTACTCTAGGTTGGATGTAAGTGTGTGGTGTTTGCATATTTATAAAAAAAACAAGTTATAAAAATGCCAAAAATATCTTGTAGAATTCAGAGGCAAAACAGAAGACAGATGGAGAGGCATTTTCTTTAGGTTCAGAAGTGGCTTAATGAACTCATGTTGACTGTGAGCTCACATATCCACAACGTATTTCCGCTCCTTTTGCAATTTTCAAGTAGGGTCTTGCTTTAAAACTAGCTGCACATGCTACCTAGGCTTAAAGAAAAGTTGAAAAGTCTGACCTCCATAGGCCACATCATTCACTGTCTTCCCCTGTGATGCTGGTTGCCATGATTTCTGCAGAAGCACTAAACTGCAGTGAACCGAATAACTACATTCGGTTGAACTCTCACTGAAAGAACTGATCAGAAATATGGTTGTTTAAGTTTTTCATTATCAAACTGTATGAATTAGTGTAATTTACAGTCGAACTTCCCCATTAGAATTCAGGTGAGGGGGAACAGTGACTTCAATAAAATAAAATAAAATACCATACAGCTGTTATGAAAGGGAAAGCTAGATATAAACAGTTTTTTCCAGCAAACCGTAAATCTGCTTTTTAATACCTTTTTTTTTTTAAATGCCTGACTCTTTTGTTGGGTTAGCCTCAAATGGCTACTAATTCCTTTCTCACCACTGGCATAATTTTTCAGATAGAGTTACCACTTGCTTAAATGCTGAGGCATTCTACATATGATGTCTTGAAAGGCGAAGCAGATGGTTTTGTGATAAAACAATTGGCTGTTACTAGAATTCATGTAAAGACAGAAGGAAAATTCACTTTGGTACAGTGAAATAAATGAAGAGCTGTTTTTTGTTGCAGGAATTATTTGACATCATCCTGGATGAGAACCAGCTGGAGGATGCCTGCGAACACCTGGCTGACTACCTTGAAGCCTACTGGAAGGCAACACACCCTCCAAGCAGCAACCCTCCCAACCCTCTGCTGAATCGTACCATGGCTACGGCAGCCCTGGCTGCCTCCCCAGAGCCCGTCTCCAACCTACAGGTACAGGTCCTCACCTCCCTGCGCAGAAATATGGATCCGTGGCCTGACATGGACGGCACTGTAGCCACTGAGGGGCAAAGAGGAAGAACATGCTCTCTGAAGTCCAGTAGCACAGGGGGGTGGGGGGCGACTCCGGCAACTCAACCCAAACTCAGCAGCCTGTTCCTTTTACCCTGGAGTAGGAGTGCACTAATAGCCTGTTTATGCTGTATATAGGAAACCGCAGATACATCTGTGCAAGAAATTAACACCCAAATGAACCAACAAGGATCCAATTTTCCACACATGAACAGCTAGCCTAAGAACACCTACGAGTAAAAATGATGTAGTCTGCATGTTAGCAGGTCAGCTTTTCCTTCTGTGCACTGTTTAAAACTGTGAAAACAGCTCAGCTGAAAGCACACTGGACTCAAGGAATAACCTCAGAAGGTACCTCTGCCCCCACAATCCCTTCTATTTTACTGTAATCAGACGTAAAATAGCGTCTGCTGCCCCCACCCTGCCCTCTGCAGCTCTGTGGCCTCCTTTTCTTCAGCGCTTCTAGAGGCTGAAATCCAGTTTGCTGTCCTCCTCTCTGTTGCCATGGTACCACCCCTGAAAACAGCAAGTCATGTCCGCCTCTTCAAATAGAAACGCTTAGTTTGGTGGAGGCTGTTGCTAACACTCTGTCCGGTTTAATCAATTTATCTTAAGAGTGAGAGCAAAATACTAATCAGTTTTCATTCTGTTCTTCAGTTGCTACTGGCTCCTTATCAGCTAACATGAGCATGCATGCTGTCAGATTAATTACATGGCACACAAGCGACAGTCTTGCACTGAATGGACACAATTATGCAGGGATCCTTGACAAAAATGAATGAAAAGTATTTAAAAAAAAAAGATTCAAACTGGATTGAATTTTTAAATTTAAGGAAAACTGTTTCAGGATAAACATGTGAGCTATATCATTTTGCTGCTTTGTTCTGCCATGAGCTCAAACAGCCAGCAGATGGCACTATTGTAATTGTAGATATATAGTTTAGCTTCTTTATAAGTTGCTGGGATCTGTTTTCGTTTGTAGGTTGATATCATCATTTTATAACAGTCAATTAGCAGAACTAAACAATTTCTACTTACTGATTAAATTGTGTTGTTTGAGTATAGACTAGTGTGTGTATGCACAATGTTAATGTGGAATGTGTTTCATATAAGTATCTTCAGCACTAATGCCTTTAAAGTCATGGATTCTTAAGCTGGAACAAGTATGCATCTTTGTTCTTTCTGCCCTGTCTGCTAACCCTGCTAATTAACTGCTGACACCTTGGTGTGCTGTTTGTGTCTCTGCATGCTTTTCGTGTGGCATGGGTTCGGCTCGCTGCAGGGGGCGTACTTGGTGCATGGTGAGCAGAAGCGGGAAGGGCCTCTGACAGAGTGTGGTGGGAGCGGCACGCTGCATGACTATCAGACAGACCTGGGAGGGAAGCCCCAGCAGCAGCACCAGCAGCAAGCATACCTGCGCTCCTCTCGTGGCCAGCTACGAGGAGGCAGCGGGCGAGGTCTTTCACGGCAAGACACCTTCGACTCGGAGACCCAGGGCAGCCGGGACTCGGCCTACACCGAGGCCGGTGACTCCTGCATGGACATTGAGACCGACCCCTATGAGGAGCCTGAGCCCTACCGAGGAAGTGGGGGCAGCCGCCTCCACCTGGCGCAGCATCTCGGCCGACAAGCCTCCTGGGAAGACGAAGGTGCCGAGCCGGACCAGGAAAACCGAAACCACCCTCCGATGCCGAGCCAGACGCATCCGCATGGACGTGCCAAGCTGAGGGAGCGTTACTGCCAGGATCCTGTGGACACAGGGGCCAACATGAGCCGCAACAAGAACCAGGATGACTGGGGGAGGGACGTCTACATCCGCTGAACGGTCATCATACCACAGAGCCAAGGAAGCCCCTGGACAGACTGAGGACAGAGGGAGAGGAGGGGATGGAGGGGAAATGCTCTGGTTTTTGGGTTCAACAGGAACTGAAGTGTAGGTTTGGGGCCATGCCGGTCAGGCTAACAAAAAAATCTGTTTACATCCCAGTACAATGTAAAGAAATACATCAACTGCCAGATGCCATTCTCATCAAGTTCTTCTTGTAATTCAGTTTATTTACATTTAGAAAAAATAATATTGGTCTTTTTTGTTTCTTATGTTAATACTGCATGAATATCATGGATTTCTATACTCACAGCACAAGGACAGTAATTGTTACGACTCTGATCTGTATGATTCGATCCTCTCTTCGATTGTAAAGTGCAAAGGTCGGTAGAGCTGTAGTGCATCACGTCTGTCCTCTGCAGTCTTAAACAGGGTCTAATGTCACGGTTCCCATGTATGTACAGTGTCAGGGTTTCTCTTTACCTTACGCTCACTCAGTGCTTTTGGCTTTCAGGGTTTCCTCCCATACTGATATCCAGAAGTTTTGAGTCTCTCACCTCCACTTTCTTATCACCCAGACCTTAAAAAGTTGGTGGAGAAGTTGCCATATTTTAGCACGTAAATTTATCAATGTTGCTATACTCATGTCAGTGCGATAACAATGAATAATACACTCCAAAGATGTTTACTTCTTCCCTGACCTGGTTCAGTCACCATACCTGACTGTATATGTCTGACCCAGTCCTCCCATTTCTGTTATCCTCTTCTTCATGGGTGCTGAGGGCACCTCCAGTTGTTCTCTGGTTTCCAAATGTGGTGCAGATTCAAAGTAGTTGTGTGAACGAAACGTCCTGCCTTAGTCACTCCCACCCCTTATTTCAAGAAAACTCCAATCACAAGTGCCGGAATGTCTCGCCAAGCCATGTCCGCCGCTGCTGCGGTGGGATGTCTTAACTCTTGTTACACTCGTTTTCATACCATATTTCTGTCTCTTTGTGTCTCGTGGCTGCTCCGTCCCAGCTCGTTGCTCATCTCTTTTTTCTTTGCACCAGCTTCGTCGTCTGTTTTTCAGGGCTAACAGTTATATAAAAAGTACTTGTACGTGTGGTTAATCACTTCGAACTTCCACCCAAACAGCTCGCTTGTCTAATATTAAATACCACTCTCTTCTTACTCCTGATTTCTGACTGAATTAGTGTTGGGTTTTTGTTTTTTTCAGTGAACATTTGCATTATTTTTTTCAATCTTCAGTTCTTGTGAGCTAGTGAGAGGAGTATAAAGTGGGCGGTGGGGGGGGGGATAGGATCAGCTTTGGTCTTTACACAGTTATCTATAATGGAGAATCCATGAATGTCTTTGGTAGGCTGCTTTGGCCCACCCCCGTCTTCAGTTGAATAAATAAATATTAAATAATGATCAGTAAATAATGTTATTGTTGCGTTATCGCAATTGTTAAAATGATGAAATAACATGTATCATTGGTGCCTGATTGTAGCTACATTTTGCTTTTTCTGCCTTTCATTTTTAATCTGTGGATAAATTCGTATTTTAATTAAAAATCGAATAAGAAAATGCCATTGTGTCATTTCATTGTTACAGTGAGATGTGATGAACAAAAACAGCTGTCAAAAATGCTAAATGTCTGCACGTGTATGTCTGCGTCGTGTTGTTTATTCCACTGGATACATGTGAACACATAGTTCAATACAAATCATAGAGTAGATTAGTTTTTCAATAAATTACATGACAATTGATATGAATTGATACAAAAATTGATATGAAAAGCAAAAGACAGGCTTGCTGCTTCCATAGGAATTAAGAGGGTAAGTAGCAGCCAGGTACTGCTAATCAAATGCACTTAATTAATGAATCATCAGCACCTCTGTGGAAGCAGATATTTTGATAGTTTGCTGGTCTGGAGCATTCAGCTGGGTGTTAACACAATGCCACAATTTCTCCAGGAATGGATGTCTCAACAAATTCGCCCCATGTCAGAAAAATACCCAAGAGCTACATCTCAAACTTGACAGGCTTCTGTTAGCAATGCTAAATGCTAAAGTGCATCATAGAATAATTAGAATTAGAATAAAGAAGGGTATGAATTGAAAGGTCGCCAACAGAAAGCCTCTTCTCTCTAAAAAGAACACAGTATCATAGCTTCACAAAGATGAATCTGAACAAGCTACAAGAGTTGTGGAATAATGACCTTTGGATAGATGGGACCAATGTGGAAATGTTTACCCATAATGCACACCACCAGTTTAGCACAAAAACATCATAGCAACTGTGAAGCACAGTGGTGGAGGAGGGGCAAACTGTGCTTGTTTTGTTTTTGCAGCAACACGACCTGGGCACCAACCATGTAGTCAACCATGACCGCCTCTGTATACGAAAATATTCTGGACACAAATGTGAGGCCATCTGTCTGACAGCTACACGTTGGACCAAACAAGGTCATGCAACAGGATAATAATCCCAAGTGCAGTAACAAATGGCTGAAAAGGAACAGAATCGACTTGTTGAATCAACCTAAGACCTTTAAAAAGCTGTGCAAAAACAAATCCCTGCAAACCCCAATGAGCAGAAGCAAGGCTGTAAAGAAGAGTGGGCCAAAATTTCTCTATAATGATGCAAGAGACTAACAAAGTCGTGCTGAAAACAACTACTCTGCATTATTCTTGCTAAAGGTAGTTATACAAGCTATTGCTTCATCAGGTTGTACTAAGCTTTTTCATATGACTGTCTTATTTAAAAAAAAAAAAAAAAGCCAACACCACCCTGAATGTAGAAACTATCCCATACTTCTGCTGGGTGTAAACCTGCAAAACAATGAGCCACAAGAACGTTGACAGATTCCGAGAATAAAAAAAACAGTTTCACTTTGTATTCACAGAAACGTAATCTCCAAAATACTCGTGTCAAATTGCAGCACATTTCAAAACACCTGCATTTTCTGAAGTGCAGTTCTGAAGTGCAGCTGGCTCACTCCAGGATGTGGTTTTTGTCATCGTCGAGCTGATGCTCTGCACAGGACAAACTGTCACAGACCTGAGACACGGTTTCCATCTGTAAATCGAAATGTGAGACTTACGTCAGAGCGTTGCTCAACAGGGTCAAAATGACTGTAATAACAAACTGCTAAAAACTGACAGAACGGGACAGAACAAATATGTAACACATGTTTGCATGTATAACTAAAACTAAGGGTAAACTTCCATTATTATAATTAAAGCAGGATAATTTTAAAGAAAAACACAAAAAGTTATCTGCAGTATCACTGCTTCAGATTTTGAAGTGTACACATGTGGAATGACATCTTTCAAAGTGTTTCTGATGACTGTTATCTGATCATCTGTATTAACAATAAGGACCATATCACGGTTATAAAGCAGAGTTAATTTCAAGTATATACTGTCTGACATGCAAGTTAATTTTAAAAAAATCACATCGTAGATCCTTTAATGTAGCAAACAGAAATACTGGAGAGTGATAAGGTAACATTAAATGCTTAATTATAGTGGAAAAGAAATGTGCAGCGGTAATAATCACAATAATAATAAAAAAAGATGATGATGATGATGAAGATAACAGATACCATAACTGTATTCCTGATGAGAAAGTGTGCTTATGTGATTACTTTTACCTCAATAAACTAAAGAAAATGCCTTTCACCTTCAATATACATTCATTTCCAGAATGAAACCTGGCAATTAATTTCACTTAAAACACTTCAAGCTATAAATAAATTATAGGGAAATAAATACAGGTACAATACTTTGACTGAGGTGAATATAAGTATGCCTCATTACTGAATCTCTTATGGGTTTGAAATTAAGACAAATCTGTCAGATCAGAGGCCCTAATATGCAAAGAGGTCATCAGTGTTGTGATTGTGTAACTGGAGAGTTGAGAGTAGAACTGATATAAAATTGTTTGGACGGTTCAGTGGAAATCCCGGGGAATTCTTTGGTTGAAGCCAGTTTTGCTTTCTGTTGGTTTTTACAGGCCGACAAGTTCCTGCGTTTCTCAGAAAGGAAGGTACATAGTTTTACTTCCCTTTCCATATATAGACCGGACATACGCGTGTCACCGACTGCGTCATTATCCCACTCGTGCCGTCGGTGTGGCAGGACTTGTAGGTTGCCTTCAGGGACTATAGGTGAGCTCAGATTTTCGATATTTAAGGAAGTAAATAAATTGTCAGCACACATAGAAGCATTTAATGTACGCTAATATCTCGTGATGACGAAAGATGATTTATCTAGGATTTTTCGGTACTTATTCGGCTTTTACAAACATATTCTTCCTCAGTTTGGAGCACAAGTAGTTTTCTACAGACCTGATAAAGAGGTCACTACTCAATGAACGGGCCAAAGAAAGCGATTTGGGAGACATTTAAAATATATTTAGAATAATTGGCCCAAATAAAAACAAAGCAAAACAAAAAAAAAGTTAAATGCCAAAGTAAATAATCACATGTACAAAGAATCAGCATCAGAAATATTATTAATCCCAAAGGAAATTATGGGCAAGGGTGGCTGCTATTTCTATATTTTTTTCCATTTTGTTAAAATGAGGGTAGAATAAATAAAATTCTATATAGTAGAATATAGAAATGCCAGGGTACATTGTATTACAGCTAGGACAATATTTCTGTCCAGGGTGACAGGGTGCCCCATTTATTTGGTACAGCCCAGTATTTCACTAATATTCTCAATTATGGAGTCAGCGTCTCACAATTTAATTGGCTCTATATAATAGTGAACACCTCTCTCTCACTCGTGCAACAAAAAGATATGTGCTGATCTGTGACAGCATCCCTACTAAAACACAAGCAAGTAAATGTGTGAAAGTACAAAGACGACCACACATGACTCCAAAACAATCTCAGTCTTCCAGTGATGCTTTTAAGATGTTGGGAAAATCTCATCTGAGCAAAATCTTTAACTTACAATTATTTAAACAAAAAAAAGGAAAGAAAAAACAGCCTACCCACTTGCATCTGTAACATAATCCACACCGTCCCACACAAACCCCAACTTACTTTGTGGATAATCTAGCCCTTGGCGAATCCCTCACCGGCCCACGTTTTGTATTCCCCACAGCACTGAACGCACCATCATTACTATCTACGCTGCTCGTGACTCACTCGGCAAAAAGTGCAGACTTTCTGAGGAGGAAGCGCCGCCCACAAATGGTATGCCGAGGCAGAAACTGATAATAGATCCCGCAGCAGAGTCAGTCTGACAGTCAGCTTCTAATCGATACTGAAGTCTGCTTCCTCTGGATTTCTTTTGTATTCATCGCTCATCTAGCACTCACACCTGTTGAACATGGGATATCTGCTGTCTAAGATGATGGCTGTGTTCGGGGACAAAGGTACATGTGCTTTAATTCTTGTGTTCGTCTTGTTATGCCTGCATTGTTGCTGTTTAGATGAATTATAAAAGCCCGTCGGTGTGTTAAGCTCCTGTATCGGGTAATATGTGATAATTGTGAAAAACAATTTGACTCTAATGTTTGATCACCTTACTAAAAACTGATTTCCTGACACAGTAAAGTTTCAGTCCTTTCTTATATACGACACTTAAACCAAGTGTTGGACGTGTTTTACTGCAAGAACAGTCTTTTGATAAGAGATGTGAATCTGTTCAGCACATCACCCTCATGTACCTGCCTTTTATCTTATCTGTGTGTACATTTATCCCTTGAGGCTGAATTTGCAGTGAGCATGCAACTTTAACATGTTTAACTTTCCTACAGAGCACAAAGTCATCATTGTGGGTTTGGATAATGCTGGGAAGACGACCATCCTCTATCAATTGTGAGTGATCTGACTGCTTTCTGAGTCTTTCAGCAGTTTTTTAAAATCTGTTCTCACAGTTTAATCTAATTCTAAATGCATCTTTTCCCTTTTTCAAATACATCTAGTCTGACAAAAGAAGCCGTCCACACATCACCAACTATTGGCAGCAACGTCGAACAGATCACCGTTCGGAAGACTCACTTTTTGGTTTGGGATATCGGAGGACAGGAGAGCCTGCGAGCTAGCTGGTACTCCTACTATGGCAACACAGAGGTATGGCTCACCTACACTCTTCGGATCCTTTCTATCTCTAAAAAACTTTTAAAACACAGTAAATTTTTCATTGAAGTGCATTGGAAGTGATATTAGCAGTTCCCAAAATAAATCCAGAGAAAGTGAAAGCTTTCGAAGTGCTGGCTGCTAATGCACCTGCATCTGTTTTAAGACTTTTCCTGTGATCCATTGTTTACAGGTACTGTATCTTTAATAGAGCATTGTAGACATGCTGTGCTCCCTCTTATGAATCAAGCGTCCCATAGATTGGGTCCTGATAAGAACGACCTTATAACAGGTTTAATAACTATTATTTCCCTTTCAGATCGTCATTCTGGTTGTGGACAGCACTGACCGGGAACGACTGACTGTAACCAAAGAAGAACTTCACCGAATGCTCGCACATGAGGTAGGATCTTTAAAACATAGCGTAGAGACTGACTTTATTAAAACATTTAGGGAAGTTACTTGGTCATAACTATATTAAAAGTGCCTTTTAACATATTTGAATACTGCTTACGGATGATAAACAGGTAGAGGAGGGTTGATCATACTTTGCTTTATTGTTTAAATATGAAGTGTTTTGCCTGTTTTCTTTGAAAGCTGCTTTGACGTACAATCACATTGTTGTTTTGTGAAGCTGCCCTCTTTTGGCATTTGTGTTTTGGTGTTTGCCGTTCACTCCCGCTTTCAGACATTGATTGCGTAATAGATGTGAAAGCAGATTACTCACCCATGACATACTGTGATGAGGAACTTTCTTCTTATAGTCAGCATGTCTGTGCGTTTCTATGTTCCGCTGAGGTTGCTGTTTGTTTTTAACAACATCGCCTGTTTCCAGTGGAACTTGAGTGCAGACACGGTATCGGTAACCCGTTTTTTTATTCTTTTTAGGACCTACAGAATGCAGCCGTTCTTATCCTGGCCAACAAACAGGACATGAAGGGTTCCCTGACAGCGGCAGAGATCTCCCAGTTCCTCACGCTCGACTCCATCACAACACACTCCTGGCATGTTCAAGCTTGCTGCGCCCTGACAGGAGAAGGGTGAGTCTAACGCACCTCCAGCTCTCAGTATCACCGACTATTACTCAACCTTCACAAATATGTGGCGTAGTTAACAGAAACATGCCTCTGCATACCACTGCTTCTGTTGAAATAACAGCCTTTGAAACACTTATCAAAATGCTTCTGATCTCTCCCTGCAGTCTACCTGCCAGTCTGGACTGGATGAAGTCGCGGGTTGTGGCAAACTAGAAGAAAACAATGGATTAAAAGTCCTGAAACTGAACCAGCCTCTCGGGCACCGCAAAGGCTGCAGTGTCAGGATTATTTACAGTGTTTTGAGCCTGTGACCACGACATCTGTGACAGAAACTGCCTCACCACGCCTACAGTATGACTTACTGACAATGTGACATCCTGAAGAAACCTGCGTTGTGTGTACCTCAGCCTCGGAAACATGACAACAGACAAGCTTCAAAAACTGTTTGATTGTTTGATTATATTTTAGTAATCTGGAGGTTGTGCACTGAGGGAGAGAAAGTGTTAGTAATGTATTGACATGAGTGGCCTGTGTGTAAATGAGAACAATGTTTGGGCAAATTATCCTACCTCACCAGAAGTATCACGTTCCACTTTAACTGTCAAGAGTGACTAAAATGTTATTATTTTATTATTAGAAAGGAAAACAATAAGGCAGGTTGACAAAGGACAATGATTTATAACACTAAGTCATATATTTTCCTATTAGTATCTTAATTTTCTAGAACTGATCCAGTGATTCCACAGACGCTTTAAAACAAGACAATCATAATTTCATTTTGACTTAGTTCTCATAAATGAAGATTTTTGTTCTTAGTTCACAAACTACTGATTCATCACAGTTTACCAGCAAACAGTAAGACTATAAAGAAAAAAAACAAAAGAACATTATGCAGCTGCTGTGGTTTTCCTTCTCAGGATTTCTGCAATGTTGCAAAAGCCTACAAGCCTGCATCTGATGTTAAAATTTAATTTAACGCCAGCAAATGATTTTAGCTTTATTAAACCTGAATATTTATATTAATTTATTCTTTTTTTAATGCTCTTGGACTGTGTACTGTATATGACAGCGATTTCTTGAATGGGAGAAGGCGCTAGCTGCTATGAGTCATAATTTTGCAATGTACATACTGTATAGTTTGATTTTTTTAAAAATAAATGTTATTATTGCTATGTGTGTGTTGTTATTTTAATAAGCATGGGCAGCATGCTATTGAGGTTGTTAACGCTAGTTTACCTTTGGCTTCCTTTGTCTTTACCATCCTTGTCTCTGTCCCTCCAGCCCTCTGTATACCCTCCTTAACTACATTCACGAATCTTCTCTGTGGTCTTACTGTTTTCGTCCTGCTTGACAGCTTCGTATTGACACGCTTTGTTCTATATAACGTTTTTCTTGTTTATTAAACAATAGCGCCTAAACTACAACGTTACGATAGCACTAACACGACTTCAACAACAAACGTGGCGTTTTTCACTGGCAAAAGAGCAAAATTAGATTTTAGGGGGCATCCGGATTTGAACCGGAGACCTCTTGATCTGCAGTCAAATGCTCTACCACTGAGCTATACCCCCGCACGGTATGACGAGCGGCCCGCTCCTGTGTTAGATACAATAATAATAATTCTATTTTCTTGTTTTGGACAATTCTATTTTTTTTGTTTTCATAATCACTCGAAAATCTAAATTCGAGTTGATTTTGACGACAGCCGTGGTATTTAATCGCTAAATAATAGACGGTTTTCTGACCGCTAGAGGGAGAAATGAGTTTACATTTATGGCTGTCACTGTAACTGGACGGCGAGAATAAGAACACGCGTCACATTCGTGACAATAAGCACAAAGGGGGTAAGTTTGCATATTTATTTAGGCAAAAAGAAAAAGAAAATGAAAAAAAAAAAAACAACGAAACTTACACACTTTCATCATCACGTGGTTTAACATCACACGGAAAGTTATTAAACATACAACAACAATCCTTCTAGATGCAAACATCATCAGCTGTTTTAACAATGACTCAGCATAAATGAAGAAAAAAATGATGTGCAGAAGTGACTTTTTTGTGAAGTGAAAACTGTGGTCACCTCAGCACTGTGTGACTATCACCACAGCTGAAGACTTTGTGATTTTTGAAGTACCCGTTGTGGCTGAGGAACAACCAGTGTAAGTCTTAAGTCACACATGTTTACCTACCACAGAGTTTGGGATTTTTTTCTTTAGACATGAAGCCACAATTTTTCTGTCCTTTTTAAAATTTCGATTGCCAAATAACATTTTTCTTAGACTTTTATTCTGATATACCACCTTCAAGTTACTGAAATACACACATGTGCAGGACAAATATATAGGATAAGGTTGACTTTTTGTCCCCTTACTCTTTGATTTGTTGGACCTCAGCGAAGCCCTCGATACAGCTGATCATGGGACCTTGTGTTGTGGTAGCTGGTATTTAACATATACTAAACTGGTTCACTGTGATAGTGTCATACTATCACAAGTAGCTGAGTAAATTTTTGATCAATCTTTGATTTTTGAAGTTCACATCAAGTCTCTGACCTGCTCTTTTTTAATTTTTCCATTTAAGAAACATGGCTAAACTCCTAAAAAGTTGTTCTCAAAAAATGGACTCGACTGTTCATCTCTTGCTTGGAATGTTGTGATGTCCTGTTTTTTGTGGTTGTGTCCTAATTTTGACTTTCCACAAGCTAGTTTTATTGATGCTGCTGTCAAGAACTTTGAGATTTCTTATCTTGAAAAGCATTATATAAATAAATGTTACTTTTAAACTTAAATCAATAGGCTAAAATAAACACAGATATACTACTAAAAACATATCAGGCCAAACTAAAAATTCCAAAAGGTCACAGGAAATACCTAGAAACATGAAAAGTACCATCAGGACAGAAAACAAGGACTCGAGAACAGGAACTGAAATAGATAGGCAACTGAAAAGAGGAAATGGGAGAGCAGACAAATGCAGCAATCAGAGGGTTTCCAATAACTGATGACAGCAAAATACCATTATGCCTTCGTGAACTTTCCCAGTCCATGTCAATAAAAGTAGAATATTTTATTTATCAAGAAACAATGTGTGATTTAAATGTTCTTTTATGTTTTGGAACAGTGCATACAGTATATATACCAAAAACTATACTAATAATTCAACACAGGTGATACTAATGAAAGCAAATGCAAAGCAAGGAGAACTGACAAAGAAAGCTGTAAGTGACCAGAACAAAAATCCACACGCAAGTGACACAAGCAAATTTAACTGAAGCATTTTGCTACAGCTACTTGAATTACAGCACATGAATAAACCCTTTGATGAACGTTATAGCCTAGGCTGGATCAGGTGACCCTGAGCTATCCAGTCATGCATCTTTATCCTCAGGCTGCTGTGAGACTCTCCGTGATGCACATACCTTTTCACTCCCAATGCTTTTATTTTGCACTGCTGCAGTCATTAACTTTTGTAGTTGTCCTGTTTGTTATTCCTGGTTTCTCTGTGCTCTTCTTTTCTCTTGTCTCTGTCAATTCACCCCTAACCCGTGCCTGGTTCTGCCAGAGATTTCTTCCTGTTAAAAGGGAGTTCTTCCTTCTCATTGTTGCCAAGTGCTTGCTCATAGGAAATTCTGTAATTGTTAAGATTTCCCTCTATTATTATTAATAATAATGCTATTTTTAGTATTATTATTAATGAAACCGTTGCTGTGATTTGGCACTACACAAATGAAATTGAATTGAATCTTGCACACTTATTTTCTTTTTTCCAAGGTGATATGTCAAAATGTCTTTTATGAAACATACCCATTGAGCTTGGAAGGTTCCTGTCTGAGGCTTCACTTTAGCTTTAACTGAAAGTCAGAAAATAAAAACAATAGCAATATTTTTAAAATGCACATGGGTATGTCAGCATTGTTTAAAGAGAGCCTATGAACCCAAATGATCCTAAGGGATGTTTAGCAGGCAGCAGTTCCTCTTTGCACGTAATTGCAGTAAGTTTCAAATAACAGGATACCCCTTGTGAATGCAGTAGGTTTTTAACCATTGTGAATATTATGGACACCAACATTTTAATAGAGGAAAATTTGGAAGATGCATATTATCCGTTTATTTACTGTCCTCACATTGTCACTGTGTGAAAACTGCCACCTGCTGCTGTCATGCTGTATACTGTGTTTACAATCGGGATTATGAGACATGGTACTGATTATCTCTCCAGCTGTGAATCTAATAAACTCTCAGCTGTCATTTTCCCTGCCAAAGATTCCATGTTTGCTCGCATAGCAGATAGAGATAATTAAATAGAGAGGTGGTGGAGTGAACCGCATTACTTGCAAACTTTGCTTTTTGCCAGTTTGCATGTCATCTAAAGCAGGCCTTTTACAAAACCGCTGGAAATTAAATTCCTACAAAGAAAGTTTTGTGTGCCATGTGGGCTACGAAAGGTTAATGACAATGTTTAGGTTTTAGGTCTGGCCATTGTTAGCATCATGATCGCCACGTCTAATCTAAGATGTCAGATTTCTGACCGTCCTCACAGCCCGTTTGGACAGAGGGAGGCGCCATTCTGCTGCTGCCATTGTTGGTCTTACTTTTATTATTTCTCTGAATGATGCTGTGATTCCAGAGAACTTCACTGAGGAATGAGCAGAGTTGCTGTGTGGTTAATATAAACAGAAAGGAGGCAAACTCAAGGTCCAGACCTTTTGTGGACCCCAGCGAGCTGATCTCTGTGTCTTTGCAATCACCATGGCAGCAGGGGAACAACGTTGAGGAGGAGAGAAGGGGTGTAGTTACAAACAGGGTGGTGTGTGCTGGCAGTGAGATCGAGAGTGGAGAAAGAGGAGAAAAGAGGAGCAGAGACGAGGCTGTCATTTTTGCTTTTGTCTTTTTCAGGTCAAACATGTGTCTGAGGTTGGTGATGCTATTTCTCTGTCTCTCCCAAACACAGCTTGCTGAAGTTTGGGTTCAGCAGCAGACAGGTGAGCTCGGTGTCTTTTTCATGCATCATCATTAATGCTTTTGTTTATTTTGCCTGATTTTGTCGCAAAGATGCTTAAGCCTGCAGGTGATTTTTCTCTGGCAGCTTCTCCAAATATATGTTTTTAATCATTTGCTGTATGCTTTGAAGCCAGTGCACTGGTATTTATGATTAGCAATAACAGTCGTTTTCTCATTTACTCAAAAGCTAAGCAAACATTCGCCATTCTTATTTACAGAATGTGTGTTTTTAACATTTTTATCCTGATGTTGCACATGCGACTCTGCGTGTTAATTTAATTTGCTCTAAGCCACAGAACTTCAGTAGGAATCTTTACGGAGAAGCAAATGGGTATACCATGCCCTTTTCATTTTACACACAACAAGTGAATGAACTAGTTTACAATAAAGGGCACAATAAAAATACCCTCTTCCACAAGCATGCGACAGAGTCTAAACAGCAACCCACAAACAGCCCGTCTCAGGTTAAAATTAGATTTAGACTTGTTTTTCTTCTTGCATCCCTGCAAGTTTGGCACAACTTTTTACGAGCCTGCTGCATGGACGACGTGAGTCTATCGCTTGCATTTCCATCGCGAGATATACAAATATGTCGAGTAGTGGTTGGGAAACATGTTAGCTGATTTGGGAGTCTGAATGGTTAGTCTCTGGAAACTCCCTTCTTGCATCCCAGCTCATCCTTTCAGCGATTCCTGAGCTAAAACAGCTGTCTGAGAAAGAGATATGATATAAACTGAAAATTGGTCATACTTTTTCTTCCTCGGGAAAGAGCTCATCAGAAAGCTTATTTCATTAAAACAGCGGAAAGTTTGAGAGTTCTTCTGCATCATAGTGTTGCGAAGGAGGGACTCCGTGTTCTTGCAACATTAGGGGTCAACTGTCTCTGTTGATCTAGCATAATCCTCCTTTCCTTTTCTTAATGGTTCTTATCTGAACTGCCACTCAACATTATATACAGTTCAACCTTTTTAAAAAAATCACTCTGGCCCGAAAGCCATCAACATCATCTGAACCAGACTGTAAAAACACAGAGCCCTGAGGTGAAATGAATCGTGCACCCAGAAATGACCTCAGTGTTTGGCCTCTCATCATTTGTCCTGCTGAGAAGTTTGCTTAACAAATAGCCTGAAGTTAATCCAGGCATTTTGGAGCAAAGTATAAAAAAAATATTACAAGAAAGAGAAACAAAGTGACAGATTGTTTTCTAAGACTGAGCCACAGATAGGATGTTATTGTCTGCGGGCCCTTATTTTATAAAAGTCATGTGTAATGTCACTGGCGATAGCAAAACACGGATGTGTTTTAGGAAAGTGGCAGGAACAAAAACAGCCATCTGCCAACAGCTGAGCAACTTTGAATTATGTAGTTATTTGGAGAAGGCTTTGTATATGAAATAGCTGCGGTCTGAGCTTTGTCTCCTTAATTCATTTCTCTTATCTGAAAATGAAAAGCAGAAATGTTTTCGTGTCTTGAACGCAGAGATTTTGTTTCTCCATAGCAGAAGAAAAGTGAGGTAATCAGTACATTTGTTTTCTTAACAAAGACTTGTCTCTTGTCTTTAAAGGCTCAACATGAAATTTGTTGCACCCTCTTGGGGTTATTGTTTGACATGTTTTATATTCTGGGTGTTATTTTTAAAGGATGTTCCTCTAAAATCATTAAACTATTGCAACAGCATGCCAGCACATGAGAGCGAGTCCACTTATCAGCCATCTCATTAGAACTGGGAGACTTCAAGTTTAATATGTGCTTTCTATTGAAACTGCACTTCTACAATTCAGACACGCTCTTTGAAATGAACCAGGGGACGTTTGGTGCTTCATGCCAAATCCTTCAGCCTCTGCACAGGAAGGGTGTGTCCTCTCAGACCACTCTGAGCTGACCACTTGCAGAAAAAGGCAGCTAAATGTAGTGGTTTGGTAGCTCCTAAAAGAGTGGGCAGAGATCAGTTTTCATTCCAAAACATCTGCCTATTTAGTGCAGGGGGGGAAAGGTTTCTCTTTTACCTCATGAGGCTTTTATTTGGTTATCCTTTATCTTATTCTTTTAAACGTTAACCCAGCAAACAAACCTTTTTTTTTTAAAATAATCAAGTTAGACCAAACTCCATCTATATACACGTGACCCGTTGTGGCTTTCTTCTTTAATATCTTTTTATCCAAACTCTGTGCAAATGTTAATTTTCTCAGGTATTACCTTCTAACCAGGGAATCACCCGAAACTGCACAAAGCCAGAAAGACGCACTAAACAAATCTCGATGCACAGTCACTACTCAATCCTCTCTCTGTTGCACCTCCTTTCTTGTGTGGGTCTTTTCGTGAAGTAATAACATTTATATGCTAGGTTTCCACTCATTTTCTAAAATGTTTGGCCATATGTTTAAACATTTTAATGAAAGGCTCAAAATTTTTTAGAATCAGCCTAACCTTAGTCTAAACAGTTTTTATAGCTATATCTTGCAATTCCAAAGATAATTCCAGTGTTACAAATTAGTTCAAGTGAATCTTGAAATTAAATCTCAAAGCATGACTGAAAAGGGGGGTTTCTATTTTCTTCCACTGCACAATCTTCTATTCCAAGAAATCTTGTTAGACACCAAGCAGACTGGACTGCATTATGCAGTTTCAGCTCACTTGCAGAGTCTGACTCAAATCTCACTGCTTTGTCTGCCAGTAAATTCAATAAAATGCCTAGTGGGGGTCATGATGACCCAAGTAGATATCATAGCTTCATATTCAGTACATGCACTCCTCCCAGCTTTTGTTATACTAGAATATGTCCATCTGCTGCACTGCAGACATCATTTGCGCTCTTACCTCATAGATGCCACTACAGGGTGGATCTGGTGCTCAGCGATCACACGTCTAGGCGTAATATACAAGCTGCCACGAACACATTGACGCAGCACTTAATTGATTGAAAGGGTGGAGAGTAGCATAAATACAATGAGTTCCCTATGAGGTCAAAACATTTGAGCTGCCACTTTAGAAACTTGTTAAATGACACAGTGTAGCTTTGGTGACTGTGGAAGACATCAGCATTATAACTGTGAATGCAGAGCGATGTTTAAAGCAGGCCTCGCCAGTGTCCCACACAGTCTGAACTCTGGGGGTTTGGCACAAGACAAAGCTGAGGGACCAGCAGGCCTGAGCTCTCCTCCCACACTCAAGACAGAAACGCAGGCATCAAACCAACATCAACTGACATTTCGCTGGCAAGAGAGGAGCTCCACTGGGTACTGGCACCCATTGAAACTCGGTTATGGAATTATGGCCAAATTGAAAATGTCTGAGTCAATATATAAATGTTGCTTTCCTGATTATTGTCTGACTTTTCTTTGCTGAGGCTTCTTTATGGAAAACTGCAGCAAGAAAGGATTCAGATCTACTCTATTAATTTTCTCATTAACACAAGCTGGGGTGGGAGGTGTCTGCATGCAAGGGAGCCCTCCCATTGTCCTCAATTAGACTTGACAACATGAGCACAACAAGAGTTAAACAACACACACGGTGTTTTACACTGAACAGATTGAGTTCACTCTTCAGCTACATACACCCTTTCTGAGCTTTTGAAAAAAGTAAAACCTGTACTAAAATTTCCAGGTAAATTACAATACACAGCTGTGATGTTAGGCTGCATTACGCTATATTCAACTCAGGTGTGCAAGACTGAGTCACTGCAACAGGTGGCTTTAGCTTTTCCATACCAACGCACTAGCGGTTTCTATTTTGATAACTAATACAAAAGAGTGTAGGGTGCAGGTGGCTAGCCTGACTTAAGCTGAAACTAGTTTCTACTGCTGCAAAGAAAAATAAATGCATAGTATTGTCCCAGCTTCAATTCAATTGACGATGAAGCTGCAACATTTCAGCAGTTCAGCTGTGTTAACGTTTAAGAGCTTCTCTGTCACGTTAGCTCATGGATGAGTTAGCAGTACTTGCTAGGATTAGCGTGACCTGGAGAGCAAGCAGGTCCATATTACCTAAGTAACAACCTAAATTATGGCGTTTGAATGTTAGTTTACGGAGTGTTTGAGCGTAGGTTTCCCAGCCGGACCACTGCAGGTCCGGCAAGTTACCTTGCTCATTTTTAATCTGCTCAATTGCGAAGACTCCCTGCAAGAAGTCACCGGAGCAACAGAGACGAACTCTTCGCGGCAGCCAGGCTGACCACGGCAATACATTAACGGTGATTCTGAAAGGAAACTGAGCTTGACGGGGTGATTAAGTTGGCTTTTTTTATATAACCCGCGACCTTTCCAACGCTACTTGAAAAAAAATCCCCTGTAGTTTGCTGAAAGCCTAAAACAGCAAACGTTACGTACAGGCGACGACCCTCATTTAGGGTTAGATGAGACACCCCGCAAAGAAGTGGCACTGCCGGGGGTTTATATAGGCTGCTGCGTGACGTCATCGTCGTGTCCCGTAATCTAGGTAAAAATCCCGCAATCAACTGTCGTAAATAGAGCAATGACTGTAGACAGATGAATGTATCTTACCAGGTTTAATTTTTCAAGGCAGGAAAACTGGCAAAAAAAAAAAAAAAACATATTGCACGTAAGGGTTTGCCCTTGATGTTATCCCCTAACTAAACAATGCAAGCTGATTCAAACCAGAATTGATTGACAAATGCCAGCAGGAAAACATTTAAATCACTTTATTTTGAGAAACTTGCTAGTCCACAACTGAAATTCATTAGATGGCACCTACAAAACACCAAAGGCAAGGTTAACAGTTAGGAGACCACTCTAGGATGCTGAAAACGCAGCAGTGTATTTTGACTAGGCCATAAAAGGAAAAGATTAAGACAGAGGAACTTAAATATAGGCCTAGAAATAATTTTGAGAACTTAGTAACATCTGTTAAGCATGATAGAAACACATGATTGATTGGGGGTCCTTTGGTAGCAAAGTGAACTATCTGAACTGCATAATGAAGCCAGTTTCCTCCTACAACAGGTCAATGGCAGCTGCAAACTATGCAAGGACTATTTAGAGACATTTTTAAATTTAATTGTATTTATTTATTTTTGCCATTATCTTTGAACTGATTCTTTAGAGCTGGGAGGAGACATTGTTCATTGTGTTGCTTCATGTGTAGACCTGCACTGGTTCCAGACGTTGTGCAAGGACAAAGATGTCCACAGGTTTACATCCAACTCTCAGTATAAACATACCAGCAGACATGCATTTTCCACACTCCATAAGAAATTACAGGATGGTGTTAAAATAAACACCTAAAATTAACCAGGAATTTGTGGCTTGAAAGAAAGACAAGTTGTCAATTAAAACACCCAGAATTTTAAAACAAGTCCTACCTACCCCAGTTTGCTTACTACAGTATGGTTTTCTTTGTTTATAGGGTCTGACAGTTCTTTCCGAGCGTCAGTAAATATTATTTGTATCCTATTTATTTTCATTCAACAAGGGCATTTAACTCACAAGGCTACAGCTGATACCGGCTTGGCTGACTGACTGAGCACTAAGCATGACCATAACACCTTCAGTCTGAATAAAAATGAAGTGTTTCATGTGCATTTTATTTTTGAAGGCAGTGAAATGAAACCAGCAGGTTTATAATCTGAAATGCATCCTGACTAGGGCAGCACTGTAAAATCATATGCATTATTTTGGACAGATGATTGGTACAGTGTGGTCCCACAGCACCACGAAGAGTCTAATGGAGGTGACAGCAATGCTTATAGAACACTGAGGTCATCTTCGGGCCACACTAGAGTAAGCAGGGCAGTTCTGGGTGGAGGACTAAGCATCACTACCCTCCCAGACAATATGACACGTGTAGTGGTAAGTTATACACCACAGTGTTCCTTATTACTGTAATGGTTTGTGGCGTTTAATATGTTCTTGGCTCTTACCTGGTTGTATTTGTTTTACTTGGAGTTAAACACTGCCCTCTTTTGGAAAGAAGCATTTACTCTTCTCTGCTTACACGGAGAAGCTGTGCCCAACACCTGAAATTTATTATTTAACCGTGTTCTCTGGGAACTTTTAATCCTTTTGCGACATACTCTGTCAACACACATCATGCTTTTAAAGCTCTAATCTCTTCTGTTTTCTGCATGGAAGGAGGATTCTGGCAAATATTACACATGGCGCATCTTTGGTCCAGAGGACCAACGTACTGAGAACCTGTGGATAGACATGAATGATGTCCGGCATGGTCAAGTCAGAGTCCATGGCATTCTGTCAAATTCATACAAACAGGCTGTGGTGAGTCTCACACACAGACATAAGTGAACCGTCTTACTTTCTGTTTCTTTCTTAACCCATAAAAAGCATATTAATGACGTAAAATTTTACAGAATTAAAAATTAAAATGATTTGAACCCTTGAATAGAATTTCTCCTGGTTTGTAGACTAAGTGGCTCACTACAACATTTCTTTACACCTGGTCTACAAAGTTGGTATTTGTGCATGGGGGTGTAGCTCAGTGGTAGAGCATTTGACTGCAGATCAAGAGGTCCCCAGTTCAAATCTGGGTGCCCCCTACATATATATGCACTGCTTACTTTGTTAAGCTGAACTGCTTCTTTACTTCCATGTTCAAGAAAACCTGCTGGAAGCAAATGGGTGAAAGAAACAATACAATTCATGGGAGCTCTCCAAAATTGGGCAATAGAACATTTGAAAAAAATTGCCTTTTTTTACTCCAACATTTGAATGGTATGATCAGGATTTGGCATTAACAACATCAAGGCATGAATCCTTTCTGCCTCACCACTGCCAATATTCAGGCTGGTGGTGGTGTAATGGTGTGGGCGATATTTTCTTGGCACACCTTGGGCCCCTTACTACCAACCCCAACTGAGCATTATTTACATGAGTCACCTTGCATATTGTTGCCTACCATGTCTATCTCTTTTTGATCGCAGTGCACCCTTTTCAAATGGCTGCTTCCAGCAGGATAACATGCCACAACATAGCTCAGATCACCTCAACCCTGTTTCTTGAACACAACAGCGAGTACCTCTGCAATCAACAGATTTAAATCCAATAGAATACCTTTGAGATCCAATAAATTTGCAGCAACTGTGTGCTTTAATGACAATATGGTCCTTAATCTATGAGGAATGTTTCCAGCATGTTGTTGAAATTGTGCCACAAAGAATTAAAGCAGGCAAAGTGCTGAATCCAGGCAAAGCATTCATCACAGCACTAGCAAGCTGTACCTAACAAATTGGCCAGCAAGTGTCGCTTGCTCCACATTTTTACTGTATTTTTTTCACCGTATTTCTTTTAAAACTGACAGTTTTGGTTCATCATCCAGCTGAAGTATAAAAAAAATATGTTCCTGCAACCTGGCAAATACTTAATAATTCTACATTAATTAGAAATACCTGAAAATTTCCTTTAACATTTGATATGAGACCAAGCCAAGATGAAGTTCCCTTGTAAATATGTGGTTGCATGGAAGCTGAGGCACATTAACATATTGGTAAATGTGAGGAGCTCCAAAACTGACATATAATAATACACTTTAAATATAGAAAGGTGAAAACTACAAAGAGTGAAGACTGATGGTAAATGGTAAATGGTCTGTATTTGTATAGCGCTTTACTAGTCCCTAAGGAACCCAAAGCGCTTTACACATTCAGTCATCCACCCATTCACGCACACATTCACACACTGGTGGACTGATGGAAAAAACAGAACTGCAGCACTTTGCCACTGCAGATGTCCAGGTTATATATGGTGAAACAGCACTTGTTTCACTTCTCAGATCACATTGAAAATGTATACCTCTGTTAAGACAGAGTTGACAACCATTTGGAAAGTCCCAAAACAGCTTAAGCGTGTTTTGATGTTGCTGCAACTAAAATTGAACATGATAATTTTTATATTTGGTTACAGCAGGATCATGTTCCCGCTCTTGATCCTAGTCATGATAATGTGAGTTTTAGGCATGAATTATAGTGTTTTGAATGTTAGTTATTTAGAAGAATATCTGTTTTGGAAAGTTAACACCCAGCCAGTTCAACTGTCTGTACTTACAAAGCCAAGTTGTTGCTATAATTCAGTTAGTACACTGAAAAACAATTACATCAGACAGCATGCTGGGAAAATGTTAATCACAGACAGGCTGCTTCCAGTCACATGTCCAGATCCTGTACACCCAATGTGTTGTGATAAGACCAGTTGCTAAGCTCACATGTAGGGGGTATAGCTCAGTGGTAGAGCATTTGACTGCAGATCAAGAGGTCCCCGGTTCAAATCCGGGTGCCCCCTTATTTAGATTTTGGTCATGACAAACTGATGTAGTTCTTGTAAGATAACATACAGGATTTTCGTCACATTCGAAATACAGCTGGTTATAAAATTGAGTATTGTGCTCATTTACAGTTACATGTTTTTATTATTGTACTCTATCAGAGAAGCTCAGCATGTTGCCCAGTTCAGAATGCTGCATATTTATCTTATATGATCTTTCATGTAGCCATGCAGCTCCTTTCCAATAAAGCCACTCTCCTTTTAGGCCATCATTTCTTCTGATTAGCTGCCCCTCACGTACAGCAAGTGGGTGTTGCTTCTGTGCTCATAGCTAGAGCTGTGTGCCTGAGATGACCATATTAAATATATTCCTTTGTTCTTTCTCATTCAAAGGAAGAAAAGTAGAAAAGACTGTGTGAAACAGAGCAGTCTGAAAGTCTTTTTAAAAAAGAAAGTAGAACAAATCTTTTTACTGAGAGATTTGTCCAAAACAAAGTTTTTTCCCAGAGATTTTGAAGCTTCTTTGTACCATATAAGGAGCAGCTGGGGTGCTTTTAACTGCAGAATAACAAATCAAAACATGACAACAAAGAAATTTCTTCAATCTGTTTTTTTTTTTGATGACAGATAAATCATTTTTTTTAATCTCTTCTTTTGTCTGTGTCTGTTTGAATCTTCTCTTTTTGCAGCGAGTAGCCCTGTCCTTTGACTTTCCTTTTTATGGACATTACCTGAAGCAGATTACCATAGCAACCGGAGGTACTTTTTGATTTTCTAACAGATGTTCAAGTGACCTTCTGCAGTGCAGTAAGTTGTACACAAATCTTACATATTTTTCCTTCTGGCCTTTTTCCAGGGTTTATCTTCACAGGGGACATTACTCACCGTATGCTGACTGCAACACAGTACATCGCCCCTTTAATGGCTAATTTCGACCCCAGCTACTCCAAAGAATCCACTGTGCAATACCTTGATAATGGTATAATACCATCTGACATTTGAACATGTCCTTGAGTATGAGATTGTCTGATCTTTCTGTTTGATTTCTATTTGGCTTTCATTATCTTCAGGTGAGGTCTTTGTGGTCCAGTGGGAGCATGTCAGAATCCCCGGCAAAGAGTCAGTAGGAGGTTTTACCTTTCAAGTTGCTCTTTACAAAACAGGAACCATCACTTTCAGCTACAGAGACGTGAGGAACATTTCTGCTCTTTGCTCTTACTGGCATTCTCAGATCAGGTCACTTGATCTTATTTTTGCAAGTATTAAGTGAAACTTCTTTGTGTTTACCAGATACCTCTGTCGGTAGACGTGATCAGTTCAGCTGAGCACCCAGTGAAAGCTGGGTTATCTGATGCCTTCATGGTCATGTCGCCGTCTTCTCAGTCAGCAGGTCAGCAATAATTGTGCACTATAATAAAGTGCTACCATAAAAAAAACACATATAAATCATAATATTTCCATTTCAGATCTCCCACGGCAAATGATCTATGAGTACCATCGAGTTGAGATAGACGTTACAAAGATTACCAACTACTCTGCTGTTGAGTTCACTCCTTTGCCTAGTAAGTGAATATCTAAATCTCCAGAGATTTCTTTCCACAGTCAAAGGTTTAAAAATCAGCAGTGTTTTCCTTTTCTTTCCCTGTGCAGCCTGCCTTCTGCATGACAGCTGTGAGCTCTGCCTCTCAGCCAGCCAAACCTCTGGTTGTAGTTGGTGTCACGTACTGCAGAGGTGAGTGGGGAATTCTGCAAACCGACAGTGTTAGCAAAATAATCATTTAAATGTCTCCTGTTTTAGATGCTCAGACGGCATGGACAGACACAGACAAGAATGGCTGGATTATGCTTGTGCAGAAGAGGTATAGTTGGACTAAATATCAGTTTATTGTATTGCATTGTCCACGTTTCAACATGTGTTTATCATTAATTGCACTGTCAACTGTATTGGCAGAGCCAAGGCGCAACGTGTGAGGATTACTCCAGGAATGACAACTCCACTGGGGCCTCCATCACGCCAGAGATCGAGGACATTACCTCTCTGACTCCACAACAAAAGGGCTGTGACAGTGACGGTGAGAATATGGAACTAAACTCTGTGTGTTTGCTCAGTAAAAACAACAAACAGAATCTACAATGGAATAAGTATTTAAACTTTTACTTTCAGATGAATCTAAACATCAAGTTTTCAAGACTGGTAGTGGTGAGTACCACTTGTAGAAACTGGTAAGATTAGGTCTGGGAATGGATTCTTAAGAATTTGTCTTAGTTCCAGATGTAAAAACTGATTCTTCAACCAAGAGCGTTGGGTTTGCTAACACAGGCTTGGTCGCTGGCTTAGCATCTGCCCTGGTGCTGCTCTTGGCCCTGATACTGGTATCTCTTTACATCAGCTACCATCCTTCTGCTGTATCACCACTTTACCTCATTCAGGTGAGTTCAAAACATATCCTATACATGTTCAGTCTGAGTCAAGCTGATGTTCATATTCTAAACAATGATAATAATATGAGTATTATTATTGCTTGATGCATTTCAGCGACGCAAGAGCTACTGGCCCTCCTTGAAGTTTCAAAAACAAGAGTCTGGTTACACGGAAGTGGAAGGAGGCGGTCATGAAAAAGACAGCATTGTTGAAGCCGGGCCATGTTAAATCCATGTGAAGGGAATTATGGATCACGCATGTTGTGCAAATAACTACATTGGAAATTGAGTTCCAAATAAAGGATTAAAAGTCTTTTTTAAAAACATACCTTAAAAGGATGGTGCTGTTGTTGAACATTATTTAGAAATGCAAGGTTTTCATAATCCCTCCACTGCATTACACTGTAAAATGCATGCCACTAAGCTGACATACATAAACTTTGCAGTTTTTTCATCAGATAAGCAAAGATATGAGAGAGTGAGCTTCACTTTCAGTTCCTGCTGCTCTTGATTGCGATTGTGATGCTTTTGAGTTCCACTTTTTTGTCTTGCTCAAATGTAACCCTATCATTTCCTGAACAGTACTCCCGCTTGAAATGCATGCTTTGTTGGGGGGGGGGGGTAACTAAAGATTCTGCATTTTTCTTCTATGCTGTACATAAAATAAGTGTAAACAAATAGTCTAATGTTGCAGCTGGCTACACACATTAAATAATGTAGGCTGATACGCAGATACAGTGCAACTCTTTTGTCAGCAGATGTCACTCTAAACAAAAGGATCACATGAGCAGTGAAGTAGGGCATGTAGTGCAGTGAACGTGGCAGATGTGTAAAATTTGATGTGAGAAAACTGGACTGGTGAAGCACAAAAAAGGGGGGAAAAAACCCTATAAAGATGATAGCACAAGTTTTCTATGCGAGCACAGATGGCGCAAATACGGTTAAGTTTGATATGCAAATGCACAGGCGTCGATTGGACCTTCATACTGTTACAGAAAACTGAAATAATGTTGCTTCATTTCCAAGTAAAACAGTGCTATAGTCCCAGTTAAATATATAAATGTACGAATGTTCTCGTTCCTTATTTTGTAGTAATATTTTTTCTTTTTCAGAAATAAAAACAAACATAAAAAAAAAACAAAAAAACGGATCCTCCTACACAACCTCTTCCCTTTCTGCTCGGACACGCGCAGTCGAGGGAGGAAGAGAGGGGGGCGGCGGGAGCGCGCTTTCCGTCTCTGGTTAGTGGACTGACAGCCAGCTGTGCAGCTACAACGACAACAACCTCCTGGATTTCTTACATACAACTAGATTAGAGTTGGTCTGCTACTGCTTCTAATCATACATTATAGCTGTTTTTCGGAGCAAACACTCGACGGCACACAGCTACGACCAGTATCATCGGCGTTTTCTGTGCTAACTAGCTAGAAGAGCATTCCTCCAACATGAATCCGTTGTGTAGCAGATGTAATCTAGTCGTTTACCCCACGGAAAAAGTGAATTGTCTGGACAAGGTAAGAACCGAAACCTTCTCGTTTTCGTATCTTTCTTTCTTAAATTAATGCTGATACACTGCCGTGGAGTGGTGCAGTGACTCAACTTATTTCAGCACCCCAAAAACTACAAATTTCACATATTTTTGTGAATGAATCGAACACCCCAGCTGGACAGGTATTTCGCTAGCCTTGCAGGCTAACGGCTAACTCACGTCTGGAAGGCGGCGGCACAACAGTGCGTACACTAAAATCAAATTAAACCGCATTGTGGTATTGGTGGGTTATCTTAAGGGACCGGAATTTGTATTTTTGTCCCAAAGATGATAGCCTCAAGCTGTGGTACGGATTTACCCCAACCAGCACTTCACAGTGCTTCCGGAGAGCCATGTCTAGTCTAGGCCTGGCTCCAACCGCTGCTTTGACGAAACCTGACAATCAACGTTTTTAACCTCGATGGCAGATTCATTGTGTGTATTTAAAAATTATCTATTAACGCACGATTTATAAAGAGAACGGTATAGTCCCGTTGTCATATTTTTCGTGTCCACTGTTGTTGAAGACAACGTGGACTGATGTGGACGTGTCTGTGTCTAATTCACTGGCTAATCCAGGTCAGGGATGATTAGTCGAGCAGCCTAGTTAGTTTTTAGGCAAAGTAGACGTATAATCTAATCAATTGTAGCCACAGTGGATCTGTCGAAGCTACCAATTTACACGGGAGCAACAACTGGTGTTAACATGGTGCTGCACGTCGTCTTCCTCTTTCCCTTTCAGCTTTGATGAGGCAAAGGTGTCCAGAATGTGTTGAATATTGCAGCAATCACTTTTAATGTAAATCTGTAAAGAGAGATTGCACTCGCTGTGTTGATCAGGGTGGGGTCTGGTTGCTTGATATATGATCCATAGGTTATATTTGACCAAATAAGGACCTGGGGCAAGTACCTAATTTGTCTAATGGAAGTCTGAATGGTCAATGAAAATCAATGCCTGTTGAGTTGTCTTATCTGTTGGGCTTAACAGATGGAAAAGCTATAGAAAGACACATTCACAAAGCAGTTTATCTAAAGGAACATCAGCTCTGACTGGATACGTTACTGCTCTGCTTCACGGTTGTCTTCCCCAAGTGCCCTGTATTCAAATACATTTACGTCTTCCTGCATAAGCACCGTAGTACAAGTCATTTTAGCATGCTAGAAAGTTAGTGTAAATGCGAGTCAAATTGCCTGAACTACAGCTTGAATGCAGGCTGTAATTCAGCCTGAAGGAGCGTGCATTCCAGCAGACAGACACTCCCGTAAAACGTGCTCTGTCAGTGGCCTGCTGTGCTATCTCCCTTCTCTGAACTGAGCACAGGAGTGTAGCCCGCCGTCTGTCTTAGCTGCCATTCCACATCAGCGCACACCCCCTTTTAGACATGCCAAAACAACCTCCCTTTCCCCTTCTCCATGGGACACACACACATTGCCATTCTATTTTTGTTTTAAGCAGCAGAGTTGACGATTTTTTTTCATGTACCAGGCTAGCTCAGGTGAATGCTCAGGGGCCTAAGGGCTCTGACACGTCTGTGTTTTTAATCTAAACCAAGTATCTTAACCTGACAAGCTTCTTCTTTTAATATCCCTCTTTTGAGAGGCTAAACCACATAGGCTTTTTTGTCTGACAGCTGCATTCCTGTATAGCGGGGTAGGGCCCCGCGGGCAGCCGAACACACGTAAAGACAGGAAGTGAATTTTAGTTCAAGCTGTTGTTGGTAACGGTTTTGCCTTGTCATTTGGCTTCCTTTGACTACCTAAAATGCTTGCTGGTAGTAATGAGACGAGATGCATATTTGGCTCTAGTGTCCGACTCATATCTACCAGAGTGGCTTTTTGTCGCTTGAGTTGAGGGGAGCTTTTGAACTGTAGCCAGTGAAACTTTTAACAAGGAAGTGTTTTTTAAAACCACAGGCTAATATGCAAATCACACTAGGTCCACTTTAAGTTGATATGCAATTCTTGGATACATAAAATTATTGGTGTGTTTTATTAAGCGATAGATTCAACACCTTAGCGGGAAGTGTGGATTTTCAAGTTAAACTGAGTATCTGTGCAGAGTCACAGAAACACTCAAACAAGCTTTGCAGGAGTGTCTGTGAATTTATCATTGCCACATGCTGTCTGCGTTTTGTATGACTGAAATATGCAAACTATTCCCACCCACAGGTGAAATGAAAGTTCTTGAACATCTTTAAGGGGGTTCATTAATAATTAACTGTGACGTATGTGTGGTTGTGTTCACAAACTAGCTGAACTGGTTAATCAGTTCTGCAGTTTAAAGCTTTTTCAAATGTATGTAAATATTGTGAGAATGTGCGTTATGACGGCTTGTGTTTTATTAAGTATGTAAAACATGCACTACTTCGACATGTTTGGCTTGTGAGCCTGTTAGTTGGGTCAACATATTTTGATTGTTCTTTGGAATTTATTTGTTGAAGCATGTCAGACACAGCTTTTATGCAACCAGTTATCTCCCACATGGTATCAAGTTTAGTAGGTAAGTCTCAGCCTAACTCTGAACAAGCAGCCTTTTGACAGAAAGCCAGAAGAAATACAGATTAGCCAAAGCCAGATGGGAACTTTATTTATATGAAAATGAAATGGAAAACTTTTATGGCGCAAACAAAGAAGAAATAGCATTGTATGTGCTTCATAAGTGCTTTTTATTTGTTATTTTATGTTTAAATGATTTCACATATTTAAACTGAGAATAGTGTTCTCGCAAACTGGGGAAAATTGAACAAATATCATGTCTTAATATTTGTACATGGCAATATATGATGCTATGGATATCTCTTTATTCATATAAGTAAATATAGACATGCAATACTGTAGTCACTCTAATTAAAAGTGACATTTCATAAACATTTCATAGTTTGTTCATAAAAGCAGGCAGTTTCCCAATGACATGTTTTGGTTTCTTTGAAGTGGGACTGTTTGAGGACCTGATCCACAGTCTGTGTGTTACCTACAATGATGGTTAACGGCTCAGAAGCTAACCAACATACTGCTGTGGATGGAGTCCACACCAAATTGCATTTATCCTCCTGAAAAATCAATACTGCTTTTATGTATGCTATATTTAGAAGTTTTTTACTGCTTTATCCACCATTAGACACCTCTTTCAAATGAGGAACTGAAGGCGCTGTGCTTGTAAAAGCGACCAGTCTCCATTGAAAAAACAGATCTACCACAGTCTCTGCTCAGTTAATGTTATAGTGTGACTTTAGTTTTTTAATAAGGTAACTTGGATCCAAACTAATATGCTAAACATAAACATTTACAGCAGTAGACCAACACCACCTGTTACCTGCTTGGAAGAACTGCTGTTTTCATCAACAATCTGGTCGTTTCAAAAAAAGAGCAATTTCTTTCTTAATGTCTGGTTTATAACTTCGCATCTGACACGTTTTGTTGCTCTCTAACCAATCTTTTAGAGTTATGGCTAACTTGTGTCCCTTTTTTTTTTTTTTTTACTGTCATTGTTAACAATGTGGTTAGTGTGTAATTCCTCTGCTGTGGAACAATAGTGTCTAAGATGGGAGCTTCAGTTGTACTGCTCCCTTTCAATCCCTGGAAATTGTTAGAAATCTGGTTAATGGTAATGTTGTTCAAATTGAGGCGCTCTGTACAGTTTATACTCAAGCGTGATATAAACTCTTTCTATGTGCCGAGATGTGGTTTATAATTTATAAATTGCTCCTATTAAAAAATCACAATAACAATTTTCTGGCTTGCAGAATAGTCTCCCTACTTCTAACATTAAACGCCTTACTGTTTGTAGGTTAGTCTTATGCAAATTTGTAATTCTGCAAAAGCTACACAATGTTGTGTAGGTTTAAAAAAAAATCTTAAAGGTAAAGTAATGTCTGTATTTTCACTCTGTTATTCTTGCTCCAATTTTTGCTCCTTACCTTAGTTTCAGAGGAACCTGTCTGCTGCCTTTGCCTATATTTAGACAGATTATTTTGAGAGCTGATTCATGTTATCCAAATGTCACAAGAGTTGAGGACTCTGTGCAGCCACTGCCACCAGTCACATCTCTTTGATGACTCAGAGTCACAAACACGCATTAAACTCACAATCGCCTGAGGTGTTGACTCGACATCAAGTGGCCAGGTACTTCTGCTTGGTGTGAAGAAGCCAGCGCACATGTGGGGTTGGTTGTCCCAAACTATTACATGCTTATTTGTACCTGCACACATTTCTTGACTATAGGTGTTTACATCTTGATTCTTGGGCCACAATTTTGTTCATATTTTTGATTTTCCTTTAGAAGGGATTGGGGGGAAAAGAGGAAAAAATAGTTTTCCCATACATCTGATGACTTGATCATGATTGCATTCTGAACAAAAAAAAACCAAGATTTCAGCTGCTTTTTGGTCACATTATTGACCAAAATGATTTTAAAGGAATGCGAAGAAGTATGTTCTGGCTTTTTCCATACCAGCTCACCTGGGTTCTTCAGGTTCATGAATTTTCTTGAACCTGAAAAAAACATGGAAATATCTGTTCATGGTACATAGCAAAATTCAAAAAGAATACCTGGCCATGTGATTTTCAGCATTTTTGAGTTTCTTGTGAACATTAGCCAACATATATTGTTTATTTTTGTCTGCACCAAGGGACAACATTGATAAATTCCTGCATGTATTCAAATAGATAGATGCCACTAAGTGTTTTACAAAAATCTAAATGACCTATCTAAGAATCTTAGGTTAGAGAAAGTTAATGATATACAAATGTCTGCTGCAGGAAATTAAAAACTAGTGGATATAATTATTATTAATGAAAGCATCTTTTTTCTTCTAATATAAATGTAAATAACCTTTTACCCTCAACAAATCTCACACAATTTCGCACATTTCACATGATTAGAGAGTTTATATGCAGATTATTTACACTTAAGCAGAAGTGTTTTGGCATTTCTTATCAACTCTGTCTCTTGTCTTTTCTGTAGTTTTGTTTCCCACACAGAAATATGTGTATGTTACACATTACAGTCTGGTGTAGTTTGAAAAGTTAATAGCATACTGGGGCATAGCCTGTCAAATCACAGTCTGCCTGCTGGACAGCAGCAATGCCCTGGGCCTGGGTAAAAATTAATGGTATCAGTTGGGCTAATAATTAACCTGCCTACATTAATTAGTTAGTTTCCTATAATAGCACCAGCCAGATGTGTGAACTTTGTCTTTAGGCATGTGCTATCTTGTGGAAGACTAATCATTCACACTCGCAGAGCTGCTGTGCACTGTGGTGTGTGGTGTGTTGGTTTTGGCCACTGTTGGAGACAAACAGCCCTCACAGCATGTTTCAAACTATACCACTTCCCAAATTGTCTGTACTGAAGTTTTAATTTCTGGATATTTAGCCATAGGTAGGGAAATATTTCATTATGGTACCAGGAGACATCCTTGGGTGCACTAAATTCCTCTCATGTCTAATATGGTGATTAACAGAGGACGGAAACATGCATATCCACTTAATGTGGAACATAGATAGTAATGAAACTGTTTTTGTGTTAAAGTCATAATGAGACTGTCAATTAATCAAATGGGAAAGTAACACCAGCCAAGCCCTTGAAAATGTGTCTGCTTTAGTGTCACTTAGGAGGTGCCCAAATGGTGTTTCCAACCAATATTTCTATTGAAATCTATTGAAAGCAGTCATTTGGTTTTGTTTGGTTTACTATTGGACCATGGTGAGTGAGTAATCTGCCCTAATTATGTGCTAAATGTGAAATCAGAAGTGGTTGGCACAACAGGCCTGGGGTTGCTTTATGCTTTAAGCCGGGCACTTCTATCAGAATATTTTTAGTATGTTATAGTATGCATCTGGTCAGACTCTCAGTAAGTTTCCTCCTGATTTGTCTGCATAGACTGTGTGTTTAAAGGGTTACTGACCTTCCATACATCTACATGGGATTTTACTTGGTCCATTTGTATTTGACTCTTACTGAGAGGAAGCTGTGAGGCTGAGTGAACGTCTCGGCTCGATCGTTGGGTCCACGCTGACACAAATACATCATGCATTAACACATATAACCTACATACAGTAATACACACATCCACCGACAGGGTTAATTCTCACGCACACACAGACACAGGCGTACATACACAACTGCCCTTGAGCTGTGCTGATGCAGGGAGACGGAGCATTTTTTTTTAAATGGTGTTTTATTTCTAGGGCTCTAGTTCTGCAGTGTCCTCATTTTACAGCTGACTGCCAGATCCTGTCTTGGCACCCAAGAGCCAGGTTTTCCTGGAGCTGGACAGGGCTAACTGCAGGATGACCTCGCTAACACATGGCTGGAATGTTTCTCTCATTCACATATTTTTGTTTGTCCATTTCTTTCTGACTGCTACCTACTCATCTTTTCATAGATAGGTGATAGCAGTTTGTTGGTGGTGTTAAAGAAGGCAGGGTTGAGTTGAGGGTTCACCCATGGTGCTATGTGCATGTATGGGTTTTTGCAAAAGGGATCTTATCAGTTGCCTCCCAGTGAGTCTTTAATCCTGCTGTTCAATGCCACTACCATTACCAACACTAGTCCTTGTTCAGCAAGCGTGACATAGCAGTACCTGAAGCAGTTTTGCACCTGCTGCAGTTTCTTGTTTAGAGTAGCTCTCCAGGTCATGTAAAAAGCTGCAGTCCAGCATGGTGGAGATGGAGGTTGGTGTACTAGTGTGGAGAGCCACTGGTCACCCAGCAGATAGGGAAGGCCTTGGTTTAGCTGGTTAGGACCAGGGATGACCATGATATTTAAGTTGTAAAACATTATAATATTTTCACCTCAGTATTTATCTACTTTTTGTCTAAAATACAAATGTTCTTTTAACCAGTGTCTGGTTGGATGCACATTACCAAAAGAATACAGGAATTAAACTTAGACGCAGTGTTTTTGTGACATGATAAATACGCCATTCACAGAGAACCTACCAGGCTCTACCTTTGAATGTATGTCAGTAGTCTTTAATCCCACAAAAACAGTGTTGCACTGTATTGCCAGGGATAGATTTCTAGAAACAAAACAAATCCTGTTTTCCTTGCTTTTCTAACAATACCACTGAAACTTAGTCAGCTCAGGCATGATGTCACTTCCAATTCTGACATTTGACTTCAGAGGAAATAAAAAAACTCAACAGTAAGAGAGAACTTAATCCAGCATGAAATGTACCAGGTAACGTTATCATGCTCCAAATCTGCCTTTGGGATAGTTGGGGAACTTCGAAGTTAGATAGTTGTGGAAGAATATCAACTAGTATTTTTTTTTTTTAATGCATAAAATGCCCAGCCACAGTTGGCAGGTGACACATTTCCAAATAAAGAGGGGGTTTTCCACTAGTAAATCAATCACTCTGTTCTCTCAGATAGATGGGGAAAAAAATAACCAAACACACTTGGAGGAGTGTCATTGTAACTAGGTGAACTGCCCAAGTAAAGTCAATATATAAAGAGTGTGTTCATATATCATACCATTACTCAGAATGTTCAGATTACACTAAGATGAGTGGCTGATATTTGCATTGTATCACATATTGGTGTTGAGTGACCACAATGATGTCATCTATGGCCACTGCTACGCCTAAAGATAGGTCTGCTGTGGGCAGTAGGCTAAATGCATACTAAGCACTTAAAGTGTCATTGGTGGTCCTTTACTCTGTCCATGATGTTTAGGCTATAAATTTGAATATTTAGATCTTGCTGGAGCTGTATAATTTCCCCTCTTCAAAAGGCTTTGTTTCCTCGGTGCATTTTGGCACCTGTTTAGAGTCGTCTGCTAGTGATTAGATCAGTTGAAGAGACTGTTTGCTTTGAACTGCCTGAGTAGGGTGTCTGCCACCCGAGAGGGTCATGTTGTCCAAGCAAAGGTCTCGGTTGATGAGGGTTGCCATGGTGGAATCTGGGTTAGCAGGTTGGGCAAGACTTAGGGATAGTTTGCTAAACAGATGAGTTCAGCAAACTTGTTCTCAAGGTCAATATTTATTCTAGGAAACAACGGGAGTATCAAGGTCCATGCTCCGCTCACGTGTGTGACTCAACAGAATTTTCATTTACACTTGTCTATTTAGGCTCCACATGGATAATTTATTACTAGTTTATTATTAAAGAATTGGGGGATTTTGGAAGGGATAATAATAGAGACTAATTAATAGTGACTATGATACTGGGCTGCTGCGTTGGAAGTAGATCAACCTGCAAAGATGGCTGCCAGCACAGCTGCAGATCAGCTGAAGCTATAGGAAATGGAATCTGCTTGCAGTATGCTGCTGTTTGTGAAGGGATTTGCCATTGCAGTTCTAGACAGAAGAAGGAAGAGCAGGAAAAAGTAACATGATGTGTCCATCTGCAGTTCCCCCAGGCTTCAGCTGGGTTGTAGTGGGATAAAGAGTTTGCATTCGAAGGCTTGGCACAGTGCGTTTGGCTGTGGATCACAGCTCCGCTGAGGAGAGCCGAGGCCTGATTTCCACTGTGTGCTGCTTCTTTTGTATGCCTCAGTACAGTATTGCTTACCCCCAGCTACAAACACATTCATACACTTGCTTGTTGTCAGTACACACCTCTCTGGGTGGGCTGTTAACATCCAGACAGAACAAAAGTTGATCTCAAAATCAACCTGAAGCCATATCTTTTGATTTGATAATTTCTGAAGCCTCCATTGTGCTGCATGTTTCCACTCATAATAGTGCCAGGATTGCATTGTCGATCTACAGCGTACATATGCAATAACCCTCAACATCATAGTGATTTATTCCAAGCACCCTGTAACACATCAAATTGCACAGCACACAACAGAACCTGATGTTGTATTTCCATATGCTTCTGTGGTTTTATCCTCTGCTTTGAATCATCTTTTCCTTGTTGTTTGTTTGGAAGACTAGTGTTTAGTGTATGGGCAGTTGGTGTAGAAAGTGATAAAGAGTAGGTGAAAGAAAGAGAGGGAGGGCAAAGCGCCTCAAGGCCATGTTAATAAGGACTCACTCTTTCTCTCTCACTCTCTCTTTATGTCTCTGCACTTCTCCCTTCATTCCCTTGATGATAGCAGGAACAGCCAGATCATTGCTTCACTGTCTGGCGTTTTCTTTCTCTTGCCCACCCCTCCCAAACATGCTCCCTTCCTCTTGCTTTCTCCAGCTCCTTACTTTCATGTTTCCTCCCTCCTCTCGGTTTTCTCCAATCTTCAGTCCCTCTCTCTGAATCTTCAGGCTGCAAATCAGCCCAGTGCCAGAAGAGTGAAGAAGAGGAGGCATGAGGGCGAGTGGGTGGTAGGAAGGGAGAAAGGGTGGCTAGGGAGATGGAGGCACAACATTTTGTGACAATGGTAGGGGAGTCGAAGAGTGGCCTGCACACCAAGCAGAGTCTCTGTAGCAAGTATATCGCTGCTTTCTTTGCACTTAACCTCATAGCTTATGGTAAAGGTGTGAAAATTTGTGACCACAAGAAAATAAACACATAAACTGTACAGCTATCCTTTTTTCGCTCACACAAGAGTATCGAGACCTGCTTATAAATAGCAAATACAGTTTGGTAGCAAAGGAGAAGTTGTTTTGTTTCTGACTCTTCAGTGCCAGCTGACGCAAAACTGCATTGCTTCACTTTTTTCACACAGACCTAACAGTTGTCCTAACTCTGTCATTTCACTTCCCTCTGTTTGCTGATGTATCAGCGTCTCTTTGTATACAAGTAAAATAAATCGAACTCTCCTTGCTTAACTTATTGTGTCCTCTCTGTTTTGACAGTATTGGCATAAAGGATGCTTCAGCTGCGAGGTCTGCAAAATGACTCTAAACATGAAGAATTACAAAGGCTTCGAGAAGAGACCATACTGCAATGCGTAAGTTGTCCCTAAGTTAATCACTTTGTGTGTGTCAGTGAACATGTCTCATGTTTTGCACTCAAGCAATTCAGCTTGCATCCCTAAGACAGAGTGACAGCAGTGTTTAATTTGTCCACAGCCTGAAGTGGGACTGTGTTTGTGTGTGTGTGCTGCGACCCAACTAAGGCCCCTCTTTCCCTCCCTTGCCGGTTATCTGTAACTATTCCAGCTCCCCCTTCAGAGAAAACGCCTCGATGTGGTGTGGGAAAGTGCCTCCCTCCCTTCTCCTCGGTAGGGAAGGGGGGGGGGTATCAACAAAGGAAATTCCTGAAGTTCCTCTACAGTGACACAGGCGGACACTGAAAACTACCATGTCCGCTCACGCTTAAGCACTAAAGGCTCATCAGGAATTTGTGGAATTCCCCTCTCTCATTACTTGTAATGATTTTCTTCTCCTCTGTGTGTGTTTGTGAGAGCTTGAGTGGAAGTTCAGAGAGGGAATGAAGGCAGGAGGCGTGGCTTCATGTTCTGACAAGCTCTTTTGCTGAACTGCCATTTTATTGTTGAGGAAATGACTCAAGACAACATGCTACCATTGTCACTTTCAACTTCAGTGTGAAAATAGAAGTAGTATGCTTGTTATTGTCAGCAGTGACATGTAGGATTTAGCTTCCTTTGTGATTAAAACCTTTGTTCGTTGGGGTTTTTGGGGGTGTACATTGACATTATAATATAGCCATTCCAGAGTTAAATGCTTCAAAGTAACTGCAAGTAAGTGCCAGAGGTTTCAAGATGACTGTCAAACTAGAAGCAATTAGCAGTATCTCTCGAGCAGCTGGAGGGACACGAACATGTCGTATGTTTCATGTCATGGTGCGTATTGGTGCAGAAACAGAGTAAGAAAGGCATTTGAGAAATTCCCTGCCTTACCCCGTTTAAAAAAAGAAACTGAGATAAGAAAACCAAGTGTTGAACTGATTTGCTCATTTGATTAGAACTGCACAGTCCAAACAGACAGGAGTGTAGAGTCTAACTTGATCGACTGGTAGAAACATACAAATGCTAAGGAAAAGTCTAAATGTTATGGTTTCAGTTTTTGTTTTGAAACCACATTTTTCTTCTCAGTGTATTTGGCTGCTAAAAGTTGTTGCCTGTGCATGTTTTTTTTTAAATTTCCACATAAGCTGCTAACAACCATGTGCCCTGTCCGGTAATACAGGTGATGGCAGCTTGGTGTGGCCATTTTAAAAAAAAAAAAAAAAAAAAAAAAAAAGTTTCCTTGTCTTTCTGTTCATTGATCTGAATCTGATTCCTTTTCTTCTCTGAAGTTGGAATATGTCTAACTGCTTGGGAAGCTGCAATTTAACCTGAGAAAGCGAGTTAGAAATGATTAACTGCCAAATGTGATAAGCAAAACCTGCCTTTAAATGCAAATCATTTCTGGGTTAGACTGCTGTGTAGGTCAGCCAGTTTATACAGTAGACACGTGTATCTATCATCATATTTTGACCTTTTTTAACTGGAGAAGCAAAGGTCTTACTGCAGCAAACAATAGCTCCAAGCTATAGTGGACTTTGAAACTGAGCCAACCAAATTGAATTGAACCTCTGATGTTTAACAGTTAATACTTGAGCTTTTCCTACTGAAACATTTACATCGTCTCTGCATTTTTGTTGTCCCTGTATATAAATCAAAACTGCCATGTAAGCAGAACAATTAAAATACAATTAAAATAAAGCCATACAGGTGCTGTATACTCGTACAACTGTGCCTCCTCTGACTTTCCCTGTTGGCTTGATTTCAGCCGAGGTCTAATTATGCCACAATGAGTGTAAACACCTGTTTGTAGGCCTAATTATAAGCTTATATATGATGATAATATGTGGTAATGTTAATGACTGTTATTAGTCGTAAAACATCTGTTCGTGTTTTAGTGTGTAACTCAGACTCTTATCACTACTTTCATTCACATTTATATTTAGCTTGTTGGCCTCCTACAGCAGGTGACATCTCATCCTACTATCCCATTTGTTTACTAAAAATTAAAATGGCCTCTTCTTTTCCCAATTTCTGCTTCCGATGTTCCTTTGGTAAGGCAGGGAGGCCCTTCAGAGCCTGTTTATTATGCCTCTTTCCGTTTGTTTAAAACAGCCTTGTTTGAGTAAACATCATCAGTGGAAGAGTTTGCTGCTACTTCAAGAAAGAAATGCAGCTCGCATCCCCTGTTATTATTCTGTGGGATAACGACTTTATCATTACTCCTCTATATTTGTACTTAGTAAGTGATATAGGCGCTGTTTATTTTCTCTGTATTCCCATCTACCTCCTCCCTGAGAATCTCTGGTTAGATAGTTAGAAGTGGTGGGAGATTAGGAGGATAAGTAGAGAGGATAATTCATTATTCCCCCCAGAGACTAAAGGAGCCAAATAATAGGATACTACCTTAATGGCTGATGTGATATTCATTTGAGCATCACACAGTGTTGTTATAGCATCTCATGATTCCTTGATTTACTGTTATTTTTACAATGCAATTTCCTTACTTCCCCTGGACTTGGGCAATTTTCTCTATAGTCTAAGTATCTCGCCACCCTCATGAGATCGCTCATAACCAATAACCACCCTCCATAATATACATACTGTGTTTACATAAAATGAGCGATTTAGATTACTGTAACTCTTGACTATAAGTGGGTGTATATTAGCTCAACAACTACAACTGTAAGGCCTCCATTTGTCTGGCTCTTGTTACTTTTCCCCCCCATATTCTTTGGGCTTATATGTATCTAGTATCTGTGTCTACATTTTTATGTGCATAAAACGGCACACCCTCTTTGCTTTTCACCATGCTGTCCCCCCAAACACACACAGCCAAGCACACACTATCAGTGCATCAAAGAGTTTGACAGGAACTCTTCAAAAGGAAACGTTTAATATGCACTACAAGCTCATTCATTCCAAAGAGGGCAGAGTTGCAAACTTATGTTCTAAGTGTCAGTTAGAAATTTATTACATTAAATTTTGCATTAATGTAATAATAATAATAACAATAATAATAATGGTGATAGTGTGGAATTAATGTACAAATGTAACAACAAGTTTTTTTTAAAAATCCCCTTGATTGTCACACGGTAGCTGATTATAGTAAAAATAATAATTACTATTATTTTGGTCAGTATGACAGTCCAAATCATATTGCATTTGAAAAATGTTCTTTTTAGTTAGTTAGGTTTTGATGATTGTGTCTTTTGACTCTGGCTCACAATAGCACCTCTAGTCTTTGTTGGCTCGCCTCCACTGTTTGAATGTTTCCGGGTACAGATGGGGGTGAAGAAAGTCCTGGGCCATGGTCGAGCACCGGGTAGAAATGAGAGCTTCGTGGCTAAAATGGATGCAAACGAGTAATCCTTTTAAGCAAATTATTTTTGAGTTCATAATTGATGCGGAAAAAAATGTAATTGATATTAAAATCTGATTTATTGTCTAACTCTATTGTCCATTGTCACAAGATAACTCAAGTTGATTTATTTTTATGCTGGAAGCTGACTGACAAAGAGACTGTTATCTGCTGCACATAGTGCAACTGTGTGTGTGTTTGTGTGTGTGTGTGTGTGTATTTTTGTGAGGCTGCTGTTCAGATTTCACAGTTAGCTGCCCCTCAGTTACGCATTGAACTTGTTGAGTAGGATGCTGTGTAAATGTAGATGAAATGTTCTTGCTGAATGATTCATTACAACCTTTCCAGGTCTCACAGGGTCAAGCTGGCCACAGCATCTCCTGGTTCCACTATTCAAACAGGCCTCTCCTCCATCACAGTAGGCAGCTTGTGTGTGTGTGTGATTACACATGCGTGGCCTCCTGACTACCCCACTCCCCTCCATTTTGATCACTCCCTGTTTAGCATTTGTGCATGTGTCACCCCTTCCCGTTTGCGACTTATTACCTTGTTATACAAGCTGACAGACAGATGAGTGTTCTTTTGACTCATTCATAGCCTCAAACTTGCACAGAATCATAAGCTTGGTTATACACACCGACAGAAAGACACACACACACACACCTCTCAGATCTCACTGAGTCACTAAGCTTGTATCTGAAATTTAATGGCCCTTGAGTGCAACAGTTTACAGATACAAAGGTGACATAAACACAATTAACACAGATCAGTTGCAAACTAGACACGCCCAGCTTTAGAAACAAAAAGCACATATTAGTTTCCCAGCTTTGATAAAGGCACACATACCCGGACAAATTTAAGGGATAGATTGCTTGTAAAATGACCTGTAGGGATGCTTGATAGCAGCCAGTTTGTAAAATTTTTCTCCATAAAAATAGGCATTTGTCAGTGCAACTAGCATATTCTCAGAAAATTGCTAGTATGTACAAAGTACTGCTATTAAAAGGACAGATTCTTTAAAAATTATTTATATAGGGTCAAGGATCTGTAACGTTGTTGATGGATAAAAAAAAATTAGAGCAATAGTACCATGGCCTTTTTTCCCTTTAGACCACAAGGTTTTTTTGCTCCTTAATTTAGGATTTAATGTGGTAATTAATGTATGCACTCAGCTGTGAGTTGCTTGTGTACGATAAACAAATGATGTTAGTGCGCTTCTATAGGAAAATGCCTTTTTGCTTTTATCACTACATGTCTGAGAGCAGTGAAAGTGTACTTTAATTTGCATGGTTTGATTAGCTCACCTCGCCTTAGGTGCTAGGAACACAAACCACTACATCTAAATGTGTAGATAAATGTTGCTTCAGCAAATTGAGAGCCGTATACCTCTGTGTGTGTAGATGGACACAGAAACTCTGTTTGGGTTGAAATTCCAGTTCCAGTTTCTGCTGTTGTCCAGATCTGACTACTTTTTTTTCTACTTCCCGTTCTCCAAAATTGTCCCTTTTTAAAATTAGCTGGTGTATGCTGTAATTAGCTGTTGTCAAGGAAACCGTAAACATATTGCCTAAGTGGGTTACCCAGAGGCATGAAGACCGGTTAAAGATTTTTCGAGGTCACCCAGTGCTAAGAGGCAGGCTGGGAACTTCAGTTCATATGAGCAGTTAGATAAGCTGTTTGGGCTCTTCCGCTCCTGCTGGACTACTGCCATGTTCTTTTGCAGCCTTAAGGACCACACTGAACTGGCAGGCACAATTATTTGTGGACCTGAAGGCTACTTGTACTCAGAAGCCTCCAGTGTATAAAAACACTGAGTTATGCCACATATACACGCACATGCACACATTAACTAGTGATTGCAGTTCATGCAGTCATTATGTAAGTATGTAATGAACAGCTTTTGCTTGGTGTGCTGCATGTGAGCATGCTTATGCTGACCAAAACAGTATTTATATTTGCTGTATGTTTTTCCAAACAGAGCATTTTCTCCTAAGCAGCTGGAGTTCCGATGGTTGTTACGGATCTGAGACTGCCAAGAAGATTCCCAGAATCAGTTGAGGGGGGAAAAATGGTCCCTTTGCGGTTTGCTGAAAGGAGCTGCTTATGACATCATTCACACTCGCCCATGATCTCTTTGACTCTGTTGCTGTGTTGGGTGCATGCTGTTCCTCTAGTGTGCCTATATGTGCATATATGTGCATATATGTGTCAGGGTTTTTTTTTTTTTTTTCACACCTGCTATGGTTCGCCACAAAACATTGCAACCTTGAGCTCACACCTAGTTTCCTCTTTCTCAGAGTACCTTGGCTCTCACTGACAGAGCGTTGTGTGTTATACTGACATGCTTTTTGTATGCAGGGGCTCTTAACTCAACCTCAGGACCACCTTGAATAACAAATGACCCCAGAGTGGGGCCACAGACTGCACACTGCTTGACTTGTGCTGTTTTTCTAGGCTTGAGCGTCACAGTGAGAGTCTCAGTGGAAGCTGGCAGCTGCCTATGTGTGTCTACTATGTATTTACAATCTCTGCCGTTCTGTGTTTATTTTACAGACACTACCCCAAGTCAAGCTTCACCTGTGTGACTGACACTCCAGAGAACCTCCGCCTCAAACAGCAGAGCAAGATACAGAGCCAGGTAACCCATTGGGAATATCCATAATATTCACTGCTGAACTAAACTTCAGCTGTACAACATACAGAGTATAACACTGTGCCATGTGTTTGTGCGTAAGAGGCAGTAGAAAAGTATGCTTAATTTAAAAATTCAATGATGGTTAAACTTGGTAGTAAGTCTAACACGACCAGCTTTCAGATTACATTCTGTCTTGCTCCATTTCAGCGTCCGTCTGCATGCTCGCTGCTTTAAAACAAAGCCCTGAGAAATCAAGCATGAAATTGACACAAGTAACACATTTGAAGCTGGGAGGCCCATAGTCATGCAAACTAAAACTGAGACAAACTAGAACAGAAACAACACAGCATTTATAATCAAAAGATGTACAGACTGGAACATATGAAAAGGGGCCTTGCTTAAATGTGTTTTGCAAGAATTTTCAGTTTCCTTTTATTGAGATTTGAAAAGAAAAAGTCTTGTTAGACAAGAAGACGTTGCGACATTTATGGCTGTAATACTGAATGTAAGCTCATTTGCTCAAGAACCTCATTATACCCACCATCCAGTGCATGTCAAAAAACACTCTACAACAAAGTTCACATCAATTTGCCCACTTTTTTCTGACCGCTGTTTCTGTTGTTCCCTTACATCTTTATTTTTTATTTTTTTTGCTGTCTAGTGTATTGTCCACTTCCGCCACAGCTGGGTGGGTGCATGAGCGTATTGTGTCAGCGTTTGACATGCTCCCATGAATGTCCACTAAACAAAAGACTAACTGCTTATTTTAAATAGTTTAAATTTAGCTGATTCTTTTTTCTTTTTCTTTTTTTGTAAATTAGGCTGGAGGCTGACAGCTATAGTCAACCTCACTTTTTCTAGCAGTGATACCCACTTGGCAGTGTTTAAAGTGGGCAAGATAATTGATTCCACTACCTTTATGTTGAAGCTTTGGTTACTAGTTATTTTGCAAATTATTCATATCAAATGTAAATTACTAAAACAAATATGCTAAAATCTGCTATCTTAGCAGTATACAAAGTGAGTTGGTTCAAGAAGGGCAAACTGTTGCATTGGACGCTGTCCGTGCAGTTGTTTCCAAACATTTAGGTTAAAAGTGTTCAGTGTGTTTGTAGAAGGATGTAAACGGGGAGAAAATAAGGTGTAGTATCTAGGCCTTTTTTAATATCCTGCTTGTTTGAGGATTCCCCTTCACCAGTGTTCATGTGTTATAGCCTTTTGTTTACCATTTATGATGGTTACAAACTGGATTATATGGACTTACATTTTTGTGCTTTTATAGCGTATCATATTGATGTGGATACAATTTGCCAACATTCCTGTACTTTTAAAACCCACACCAAATTATTAATGCAGTTTGAATACTTCTTGTTGTACAGCAACACTCAGGGTTCACTGAGCTACCCAGTTTCTCTGCTCCTATTTTTCTGCAATTAGTAGCTTATCTTGGTCTAATTTGTAACCACAAAAAACACTAAGGTTGTTCTTGCAGTTGCTAAAATTACAAACACCCAAATGAATTATAATATGTTATAAAAAAAAAAAAAGAAACCCCACTGACCAAAATATCCTCCTTAACTGGGTCATTCCTTATTGCCTTAATAGAAAAGAGAAAGCCAGAATAGAGAGTCGGGGAGATTTGTGCTCGCTAAAGACGGTTTTCCTCTTGAACTGCTTGCAGTTAAATTTGGATGTCAAATCATAGATAGAGTAAGTTTAAAATATTATTATCTCTGTCCACAAACTTGTTATAGTAGGCATTCCACTGCCTTAAAATTTGTCATTTTCAGTTTCACTTCTCCAAATAATAGTAAGATGTCTGGGCTTTGTATAATAGAATTCCAGGAACTTGTCTACGTCCACTAAAGTAAGCACAGAAAAACACAAAAAACAACACACATTAACGCAGACGTACACAAAGATTAGAACAAATCTTTCAGCACAGTTTTAGTCTCTAATTAGAAAAAACTATGTGAGAGGTACAGCTGTTGAAGCCTCTTTACTTTGGAGAAAGAAAACGACACACAATCCACCAGGAAACCTGAAGGAGAAGCTTGTTTTTGCAGCTTGTTGTAGAAGAGAGAGCGCTGTACAGAGAGGCAGGCAGGGCATATCCATATCTTATCCAAAAGTCTGTGTCAAACACTAGAGATGAGTGGGGTGTGGATGTGACAGGGGGTTTTGCAGAGTATAGGGGTTTGGATAGCGGTCATATGGGGAGGGGGATGACTGAGGAATCAAGGGACAGATGGTGTTTTTCTACATGGATTGTGCATCCAAACAGCCCCCACAAAGACTCCATAATGCTGAGAGAGAGTGTTATGCTAATGGTTTACTGTATCCAATAAGATCCATATAATAAATGCTAGTGCATGGGTGAATTTTAATATTTTTATTTATTATTTTTCTATAGCATTTAACAGTTATAGCATGCTTCATGATTTGAATGAAACACAAACATCAGAAATGTGCCTTAAATGCAGAGATGCATTCAAGCATGAATTCTTATTTGTGATATAAATCGATGTTTAAAGAAAGGCTACCATATAAAACGAGTTTTCAGCAGGTGTTTCAAAATGAACCACTGAGTCAGCTGAACTGATGAATTGTAGATTTAGGTGCAACAACCTTAGAAGTGCCTCTGGATGTGAAAAATGATCAAGGAATAAGGTCTTCGTGGGTCTGCTGTATAAGGAAAAGTCTGGCCACTGAGAAGTACATGTGAAAAGTGAGCTACAAAAAACTGTATACACCCAAGTTTTTGGGTGACGGTAAAGGTTTGATTTTCTCAGTTAAAAGGAAAAGTTTTGCTGGTGATGACGGGTCAGTTTAACCACTGACCTCCACAGTGGAAGTTTCGGGGGCAGGAATTTCAAATTTATCGAGGTTGAGATGGACAAAGAGCAGTGTGGGATGTTGTGACTTTTATTTCTCTTCTCATTTGCAGTTTAATGTCACAGTGGACAGGAAAATATGATTTGTGACAGGGGGGAAAAAACACATGAGCCTTAAATTTGTCAAAAAGATTTTTTTTATTTTATTTTATTTATTTTTTTAAATCCCTTTAGCAAAGTTGTCACCTCCGTGCAGACATTTTTGTGTTTTTTAGCTGAAGGGGTTGATTGTGCTGTCAGTTCAGCAGACACCCTTAAAGAAAAAACATCCTGTTAACTGCTGAATCTTTTGAGCTAAAGTTGTGTTTTTAAGGGCGCTTTTTAGGTGTTTCTGTGTCATCAAATTAAAGTTGAGGGGAGGTTTGTTTGTGGAGATCAGTAACTGTCTAACCCCTCACCACCACCACGCTGCCGCTACTGCGTTGCTACGAAACCTTATTGCTATGGTAGCAGGGTTTGTCACACCTCATTACTAGACTTTGTGGGGGGAAGACGGAAAGAAACAAGACAGAAAAGGAGAAAAAAAAACTAGAGAGAAACGAATTGGGAAGGAGGAGAGGAAGAGCTATGAATTGCACATGAGAAGAGACGGGACGGCACCAACCAGAAAGAGGGAGGAGTGTGTGGTGAGAGAGTAAGAGATAAAAGTGAAATTCCCTTAGGAAGGAAGGCTGGTGGAATGCAAATTGAAGCAACGAGAAAGATTATAATGAGGAAAAGCTCCAGCTCTATGGGATGACTGACTGTTGCCGTTGAAGCAGTAAAATATGAATGAATGAAAAAGGAGCACAGCAAGAGCAGAGTGTGGGTGGGGAAAGAAAGCAGAGGTATGATTGGAGGAGAAGAAGCTGTTGCATAGATCCCAAAAGACAAAGGAGACAGGCTTGAGAAATTAAAAAAAACATAAGGGGGATCACATATTGAACAGAGAAGAGCAAGGAATGAGGGACAAAGATGGGTCGAGGTCACATTAATCTTCTTATCTGTGTGTGCATGCCTCAAAGCTGTATACAATTCCTCATTGAACGAGGATCAGCTATAGTTTTGCCTCATTTTCTCAGTGGACGTCACACCGAGGGTGACGGCAGATATGGACCAATTACAGCGCATCACCTACGCACTCGCGCACATTAGCTGTGAATCACAGTAACATTGTGTCATCACAAGGCTCCGGGAGATGAGAGGGAGGATTGGTCACTGTATTGAGCAGTGTCAGGCATTATGTGGATATCTGGGGGAGAGGATGCAAGGGTGAAGCTTTGTTTCCTGGTAATGGACTGTGCAAGCAGGCGCCCTCAGTCTTGGAGGAGTGCAGGAAATCAGTGCAGTCACCATGGAGGCAGGGACAGAGTTTCGGTGTGGGGGGTGGAGTCTAAAATTCTCAGAAAAGATGACAGAGAGAAGCGCTAAAATGTGTTACAGCTTTAGTTCAGAAATAAAATGTGTTTTCCTGTTTCAGGTTTGTTAAGTGGTGTATGTGGTTGTGGCTTTGAGTGATCACCCACGGTGTAGCAGTGAGGGAGAGCTTTGTAATTTCTGATTCCCATCTGACGTTACATGGGCAGGACGTTTCCTCCTCTCTGCCCCTTAGGGTCAGAATAGGGTGGGAAGGCTGGAAAATAACACACACACACTGACACTGTTTGTTGCACAGTACCTCTCATTTTAACCATATATGGTTACTACCACGTCCTGCATGTAAGGCCTTCACTCACTCAAGCAGGCAGGAAGTTAACGTCACCACAGAAGACAAAGCAATATGTGCAGGGCAAACCCTACTCAGTTTGTGCATACAACACAAACAGAGAGCCTACTTGATGCGTACAAGATTATTGAATTTGCAGAAAACGTAAAATTTCACTAGTAAAGGCCAAAAGCAACTTTGTTGTATTGTCGTCAAGCTTATGCTTTATAGTGAGAGATATAAGTAAACAAATACAATTAAATGGTCATAAAACTATAATTAGTAGTTTATGTGATTGATCCAGTTTGCGGATAATTGTGTCCTGTAATTTTTTGGGTGCTTTTCAAACTGAAAAAAGGAAAAAATGTGAAACATCTTGTCGATCTCAAGAACATATCACAAAATAATCCATATTCAGATATTCCTCTGGATGCAGGGCCCCGAATCATGTGTGGTGTGAAGGGAATTTTCAGCCTCAGAGGCGGTGTGTAGATTTGGGCTGCTGTTGTTGTAGAATCTGGTACATTTGTTTAAATTTCAGCTAGCCTTCTTATGGAAATACCCAAGGAAGAAGATGCAAAATATAAACGAATGTCAGTTTCCCAGAGACGACTTGTCAACATTATCATGTTAGTCCATCGCATGTTGTTGAGCTGTGGTTGAGCTGTGATCGAGCTGCCAATAAAAGAATTTTCTTCCTTCCTTCCAAAGAATTTTATCAACCCAAAGCTTTAGTTCAGCAAAACTCAGCACTGACATTAGCAAAACCAAGAATTTTATTTCACGATTTTTAATTTTTTGTTACTTTTTCCAATTATATATGAGTTGTAAATTAATTTCAGAGGTGCAGGAAGATACCAAGTCTCCATTATGAATCCTCAAAATGTTGAATATGATTTGTTGAAAGAATCTAGGTCACTGCATCTATAAATAACCATTTCCACTGCATTTGCTGGATTTTCCTTGTTGACTCACTAAACTGAAACTGTTGATGTCAATATATAATTCATTTTACATGTAATTTGCCTTGCGTGTTGACCTTGCCTTTATTTCTAACATGATCCTGTTTTGTTGTGCAGGTTCTTTACAGGGAGGATTTTGAGAAGAATAAAGGGAAGGGTTTCAGCGTGGTCGCAGACACACCAGAGATGCAAAGAATTAAGAAAACGCAGGACCAAATCAGCAATGTAAGCGTCACCAAAACAAGTACTCCATTCACTCCACTTGTTTGTTTATTTCTCAACATCTTAATAATAAAGCAGACTGAATATTTGGAGCTCTTTCTGCGTTTCCCCCACCCTGACAGCCTGGTATGAAGCCAGTCTGCTCTGTGTTGATTAGTTTCCCTGTGTGACTATAATCTCTTTGCCAATATTGAACTGAGGATTTCTTCTGTGGAGAATGATTGGTCTACATGAAGTACTCAGCAAACGGCTCTTCAGTTCTTTAAGATTTACTGATTTCACTGCTTTAAAGGAAAGCGGTGGCATTTTTAATCTTTTGGGTGTAAATTTTTAATTGGGACCAAAATGTTTGGAATGGGTCCAGTTATTGAGTGAGGACACTGTGAATGGCTACCACAACATAAGATTTAAGATCAGCCAATACGATTAAAAAAAAAAAAAAATCAATATTTCTGCATTACCTCGTTGTCTAAAGACTTTTTAGAATCTTGAGAATCCACCAGACTCAGTTAGTCCACTCCGAAGTTCACTTGACTTAGTCTGAATTGTTTTCCACACTCGGAGTCTACTGAGACAGCTACTGTGGTACTTAACTTGCTAGGTTCTCCATGTTGGTCAGTCATCTACTCTTACCAGTTTCAGTTACAACTCCCATAATTATTCATCTTTTCACTAAAATAAATACCACTTTATATGCATCTATCGATCTAATCTAGTCATCTATGGCAGCGGTCTCCAACCTTTTTTGCGCCACGGACCGGTTTATGCCCGACAATATTTTCACGGACCGGCCTTTAAGGTGTCGCGGATAAATACGACAAAATAAAACTAGTACCGGTACCGAAAAAAAGATTTATTCATAACACACGTGAAAAGACCCAAGAAAACAGAGTTAACGATAAAAACGATAACAAAATAACACTGAAAACCGATTAAAAACCCTGAAAACCATACATTTCACACCTGAGCCTCAACTCTCACGGACCGGTACCGGTCCGAGACCCTAGGTTTGGGGACTGCTGGTTTAAGATATGGCAGCCTGCTTATCAAAATGTCTCTTACTAATGGATAAGCATTGCTAGGCAACTGAGCATGCTATGATTGTTGAGTGCAGCATGGGAAATTAGAAAATTGTACAAGGAAAGCAAAACAAATAATTTGTTAAAAATGTAGCAATTTATATTGAGGAAGGAGCAACAGCACCAATCCTGATAGCAGGCATCTGCGAAACAACTGTAAATCCCAGGGGACAGCTGTCTGTGCCACGCCAGGCTGTAATCACAACAATACATTTTCATTTTATTAGCATTTTTATGATCTCTGTTCAGATGAGTGTTTTGATACTGTTTCAGAAATAATCTCAGCGTGTAATAACTTGCCCTTAAACACGTATTACATGACCTTTAGCGAGGGCTGGAGATGAAGCAGAGTAGAGAAAGTAAGTGGCAGAAAATGTGAAAAATTAAAGCCAGAGGTTTATTTTTTTTATTTAAAACAAAAAAAAAAACTTGATTTCCTTTAAAACTTAGTCATTATGCTTCAAATGAAAGCTTTGGAAGCCACCAGAATAACGTGGCACATTTTTGGTCATCATTTTCTGTTACATTACCTAATTGGTCTCACCTCCTCCAGCTCAAGCCTCAGAGAATTTCCCCAGATTAAGATCTCAAGTTCTACAATTTTTTTTTTGTATACTGTTGCTTTTAAAATCTTTTTGTCCTCTTACTTGCTCTTATTGCTCCTTATACATGGTAAAGGAGTTCTCTCCCATTCACTTTTCATTGGGTCCAATCGCCTTCACTTTCCTCTCCCTCTGCCCCTATTATTGATTGATTTGCCATTTCTCTGTAAATATACGACAGGAATGTAGAAATGTTTATATTGTTCACCTTGTGTCCCCCAATCTGCTTAAGTCAGCTGCAAAGACCTTCGTTTCTATGTGAAAAAAACTGACAAAACAAAGACACCTCTTCATACATACCGAGCTCTGCACTGGCCTCGCTAATGGCATAATTGGTGTGGAGGGTGATGGATAATTACAGTTTTCATGTGATGAAGATCTTGCATGTTGGAGATTAAGGAAGTCAGCAAAGCAGGAAAACAAACACATATATTATATGCGTTTATGGGCGCGCACACAAGCCACAATTTCACTGTTTAAGGATAGATTTAAGCGCATCGTGAAGTGGCTTTAGTTGAAGCTGATAAACGAGACATCTGCTTGCAATCAATTTGTCATTCACAGCCAATCATAAAGGAGCCACTGCAGATGAACATTAGTGTCTTTTATTTCTCTTCTCTGGACACTGAGAAACAAAGTGCAATAAACCCTCTTCTAGTCTCATCTCTCTGTTTTGGCCTTCTCTTTGCCACATCTCTCGGTCCATCCTTCTATATTTCCTGCCACCAGCAAAGATTGAGATGAATCAGGGGGGATGGTCGGGGGTAGTTCAGCAGCAGCTAGGGCAAGTCCTGTAAATCCACACACAAACACACCATCTGTTCAACCTGCTTCTTCAAAACAAACTAAAATAATCTCTCTCACACACTCTCACTTAGCATATTGCACTTGAGAATAGCCACTGTGTTCTCCCAGTCACTCGCTTCACTGTCCTTGCACAAACACTCCGTCGTCCCATCCAGTCGGTGAATACACTCCTCACTGACGCCAGCAGCACAGTGGGCTCTTTGAGCCGGGGCATAAGCGGGAACAGAATACAGGGTTGTAAATCTTGACCGAAGAACTGTTGAGTAAGTCTGTTATCAGTCTGGTAATAAGGAGACGGGTTATATAGAGCAGTCACTCAGTTTCTGTTTCATCAGTGCTGCCTGTTTGATTTTGAAACACTGAACACAGCCTTTGTCGCACTGGCTGGAGAAATGGTCATAAAGTCTGCCTAAACATCTAATTGTGCTGCTTTTTTGTTTTTGTTCAGTTATAACTCAGCGTATGGCTTACAGAATGAAAAAAATCTATTTTTTCTCTATTCACTTACTCTTGAGACTGTAGTACTTTAATTTAAACTTGATTCCATTTCATATGCTTAGTCATACAACCCCACCCTTCTCCTTTTCCTCTCAGTAGTTCCTTTTGAGTCTTGCTCTGTCATTCCAAGCGAGTGTGTAAGACTCGGGGATTTGAGTGACTTGTTCTCTGTACTCCTCCTCTGCTCTTTCTTTCTTTTTTTTTTTTTTTTTTTTTGTGTGTGTGTGTGTTTGTGTGTATGTTTCACCTGTCTGATGTGTCAACAAGCCGTTGCTATACACCTACGTCCTTACACTGCTTCCGGTACCTGAGATGTCATTTCCTCTCAACATCAAGCTGCTTCCCTGAGCATTTGCTGCAAATAGTGCGCCCCACCTATCTCCACAGACACTGAGAAGCTAAAGAGCAAGTGGGAGACCCCTGGTGGATAGAAAAGGAACTGTACATAGCTACAAGTCCTTTTTGAATCTAGAAAAGACTTGAAAGGATTTGAATCTCCTAAGAGAAGGTGCGTTATTCCTCATCTTCATGAATGACCTGTTTGTGTTTGTGCATCGCAGATTAAGTACCATGAGGAATTTGAGAAGAAGAAGATCGGAGGAGAGGGTCCACAACATCTGCCAAGCAACCCCAGTGCAGGTATGACCAGCAATTACTAGTAAATGTAGCAGAGAAGTAGAAGGCAGAAGTGAAGAAAGCACTGTCTGAATCCACAAAAATATTTGTGTAGCTGGAAAATGTACATGAACTAGAGAACAAAAAGCATTACATTTTTCTTTAGCCTTCTTGGCTTGTCTGCGCTTGGTTCCTCCCTCCCAGAGGCTATAGGAGCTCAAGTTCTTCACTGCACTCCTCTGCTTTTTAATCTTCTTAGCCATAAATGACTACATTACTGCAAGCATAATTCTGTTTCACAATCACAGCTGAAATCATAATTGTACATAATCTGTTTTTATTCATTACTCAAGTCAAACAATTGTTTGCTGAAGCTCAGGCACAGAAACTTTGCAGTAATAATTGCAAACAACAACAGGAGCAGTTATGTCAGAACAGTGCTTTCAGCATTAGGAAGAGGAATGACTAGTCAGCCTGCTATTTGTATTTCGTGTGCCAGTTCGACACCTTTACACAGAAGGTCATTGTTTAGAGGGTTGTGAATCAAGAGCATGCGTGCCTTGGCTTGCCATGTAGGATTTGTTTTTTTTAGCATTTACTGTAAAAGAGCTTTTGCACAAACAAACAATAAATACACAGCTTGTATGCATAGAAAATACATGGAAATGAATATCTAATTATAGACTGTACTGAGTCAATGTTTACAAACTTCTGAATTTAGCCTTTGTGGAGCTTTTTACATTTTCTCAGTGTTCAGTAGTCAGATTTTTCTCAGTGCTTTTTTTTTTTTTTTTTTTTTTTTTTAAACCTGCGTCTTAATATTCCTACACGTATTTATTAGTTATTATAGTCATTTATCTAATTATTTATGGGTCGTGTACCTGAATTGTGTAGTTGTGAACTTTATGTATGTGCAACCTACTGTGTGTAACCAAGTCAGGTCATTTCTGACCCCATTATTTTATACAGGAGAACATTTTAATAGGTATTGTGTTTATATTAAATATACTATTACCTGTTAAGCGAGATTTTTTAATTTAATTACAGTTCTGTCATTTTTATGCAAATATGGTATTGTACAAACAAAATGATCTTTATTTACACAATTTATTTATTGTCTCTCGCTTCTTAAAAGACAGTTTCTCTTCATTTTAGAACTGCTAGAGAAGAAATGCATTTTAAACGGTAACATGTGTTTGAGTGGCACCAAAACAAAGATGAGCTGGTGACTCTTTAATAACGTTAACAACAACAAATTGACTAAAGTATTAAGAGTGTTTTGTTTTTATTTTTCGCATCCTTTATTACTTTGTTTGTAGTTAAAACAAAATGTATGCAAACATCTTGAGTTTGTATAATAATTAAAATATTTTGTGTATTAAGTGATCCCACCCTCCTTAATCCTTGCCACAGCAATGGGGAAGTGCTCTTAAAACTTTGCAAGGTAGCAGAATTTGATGCTACTTTTTATGATTTAAAAAATCACAGAGCCACATACTGCCATAAATGACCTTTTGTGTAGGTTAAAGCACCAATTATAAGTAGTACTACTTATGATTCTAACTCCTTCATTATCCCTGTACTTCTTCACCAGGTGGTTACCAGCAGCCTGCAGCCACTCAGAACTACCACTATGATCCTGCTCCTGAACCAGTGCGCCAGGCAGCCGCTGCCCCGCCTCCCAGTGCTGGGGTACGTCCTTCACTCTTCTAATTAAATTCACCGATTCCAAAACCTAACAAGAATCAGAAGATTTGGTGTAATTTAATAACACAAAAAGCAAAACACATTCTTTCCAAGATGATTAAGCTCATTGTCAGCAGACTGTAACCGTTTATAAACTAACCAAGCTCATTCTTTTTTGCTGACAGAAGCGATACAGGGCAGTATATGACTACTCTGCCGCCGATGAGGATGAAGTTTCCTTTATGGACGGAGATGTGATCGTAGACGTGCAGCAGATTGATGAAGGCTGGATGTATGGCCGCGTGGAGCGTACCGGCCAGCAGGGCATGCTGCCTGCCAACTACGTGGAGGCCATCTGAGCTAGAGGAGAAGAAAAAGAGGGAGAGAAAAAGGAGGAGATAGAGAAAGGGAGGGAAAGTAGGAAAGGAAAAGCCCAGTGCCATCTCATCTTAGCGCCGCTTTCTCTTATTTTTACTCTTGTTCCCTAACCTGCCCTGAGAGACCCTGAACCCCTTCCCCCTCTACATCCCTGCTCTGCTCTCACTGTTCGCCAGCCACAGACACACACCCTCTATCTAGCTGTCTGTCCTTCTGTCTGTCTATCTGCCTGCCTGCTTCTCTATTCGTCCGTCTGTGCTAATGTCTCTCTATTTGGATGTTCGTCATCCTCTTTGTCTTTGTCCCCATCCTGACTCCACTCTCATGCAGCTGCAAGTGGGAATGGAAAGTCCTCAAAGATGAATTCACAGTTCATTGCAGTATGTCAGGGGTCCGTGCCGTGTCACACAGCTCCATCCTAGCTACGCCACTTAGCAATCCTACCACTAAAACATGCAAAAATAATGAAGAAAATGTTTGTTTGTTTTTTGAAAAAAAGATATCCCTGAAGTGAGTAAACCTGCAGACACAATTCAGTGAAGAAACTAGCTCAAAGTGTGTTTGAATGGCGTTTTAATGGGTCCATTTACTTGTCTTTTTCTTTCTTTAATTTTGCAGCGTGATCTTGGCCAGACTGGAAAAACAGTGTATAGAATCTCAGTCTGTCTTAGCGTGATTTTTTTTTTTTTTCACTTGAGTACATTCCTTTAACCTCCAACGCTGTTGCTGTTGCATCAGTCAGCCAGTTTTCAGTCTTAACAGAGAGGTTTTTTAAATATATTTATAGATGGACACACATCTCGCCAGTCTGCTCAAGTAGGCACCCTCATGTTCAGCACTGTGCTGTTGTCAAACTGGAATAATGACCTAACTGTAGAGCACCTCCTGTTGAGCCTTACACAGGCTTCCTGGATACAGGAGGGATCAGGGACACGTTAGGGGACTTCATCAGTCTTTCTCTTGCAGTTACACTGAACACACGTCTGCATGTACAGTATACACGTTTATTCCTGATTTTGCAGCCTAAATGCCTTCAGTCCTGTGAGAATCACAAAGATATGGTGATCAAGATTAAGCTGTTTTGGGGGGGAAATGGCTCTTCCCCTTTGCTAAGAAAAAAAAAATATCACCATCACGGAAATCCTTTATAAAAGACGAGGCCAAGCACAACTCGATATTGTGAATCGTTTATTTGAAATTCATTCCACCGTTTTTGAAAGAGTACATTCCAGTCTTTTTTTTTTTTTTTTTTTTTTTCCCCTCATTTAATGTGAGATTTTTTTTTTTTTATGGCTGTGGTAGATGTTGTCATTTTTCTCGCTCTTTTCTTCCTGAACTGTCCTTGTTGTTATTAGATGTTTGTTTTGAGAAAAAAAAACAGATCTGTGTATTTAATAAATAAACCAGCAACTCGGTTTGCAAGACAGAAAAGGAGTATTTATGGAGACTCTTGTAGTCACTGTATTAGATCAGTCATGGGATAATTACTTGGAGTTTCAGGACAGCGCTAACTGCTTGTTGTTAAAGACAGTTTCATTGTTCTGCAGCTTCAAAGAAGGGAGAATTTAGAAAAAAAATCATTTAAAATACACCTGAAAGTTGATTTTTATCGTATGCTCTGTTCATTTTAAAGGCAGGTGCCACCTGAGCCAGGGCGGCACATGTGGCAGGCCAATCCCGACAACAAGCCAGCCACCGCTCGCTGGCAGCTAAATGTTGAAACTGGTTCTTGAGCGTAAAATGAAGCGTTTGCGTTGCTGGCTCTTCCACAGAAAGGCTGCGACACAGTATTTCTGTTAAAACCATAACACGTGTAATTGTCATTATTGTTGCCATTCCTCTGTGGTGTAAATAATGTCACAGGCCCCTGACCTTATGCACCTTTCCCCTTTTCTTGCAGTTTCATTCTCCTGTGATGCACTGTGACTGTCACAGACATGAGCGATCAGGGTGGGGCCATCCTTACAGTGGAGCTGGGGAGCGGGGAGGGAGGGGATTTCGGCTTCATTAAGTGAAACAAGGCTCTCACTATGTAGCTAGATGACATTGTACAATTGTATATGTATCATAAATGTAAGTTAGGGGGAATTGTTTTTACAGGTCACGGTGCTCTGGGAAGTGGCTTGCCTGCAGATAAAAGCGTTTCAATATTTTTGTGAATGTGGAGAAGTTCTGTGATTTTTAAAAGCTGACTCACGGTTGATGCACGTTGTCAGTTGGTGTTGAACAATCAAACTCTCTAATGTCATGAATTGTGACAGTGCTGATGAAAAAAAAAGTCACTGAATTAGAAAAAAGACTCTTCTAATCTTCTAATAAATGAGAACGAATGAACACTGTACAGCATCTTTCCTGCATTTTGCATTAATCTCTATTCGACAACAGGATATTTGCAAAACAGACGCTAGATCGGAAAGCTGGTTTAGAGCTCACGGTTGTGTGTATCTCTGGGGTAAATTGAGGAATTTTGTGGTTTGGCTTTGAGTGAAATGATTGTTGTTCCTGGCTGATGGTGCATTTGCTCAAATTTAATTATCAACGAAACTACTCACACTGGTAAATTCCGGATTGCATCCAGTCCAAACTTATCTCAAGTGTGTTGATTGTTGTTAGGTGGTGGTGTGGATGAAATGAGGGAGGGAGGAGGGGAATGGCCAAAGACAGCCAGTATTGTTTAAGTGTGGCTCAGGATGGATTTGTTAAGGCACTGTGTGTGCGAAGATGTAAGCGTGCGAGGCTGGGGGGAGAGGGGGCGACTGAGGGTGGCGATCCTCTCGATTTCCCAGTCTGTGAGAGGCGGCAAGTTGTTTGTCTGACCTGGATTTTAGTCAGGAGTTAACCTCTTCGCGCCAAATACCGCTCCTCTGCTCTGGCATCACTACTGAACCCTAACTTCATATCATAACCCTGCTTCCATTCAGTTTCTGTCTTCTTATGCTGTCCAACCTCCTGCTGCAGTCCCTCTTTCCTCCAGCCTTCATCGTAGGCTCCCGCTCTTCTGATGAATCATTCCCTGCTTCTATGATACTGGTTATATACTGTAGACTTTGCAGAGTGAAATCATATAATCCACAATTGCAGGTTTAGCATTCAGACCAGTTTTTGTGCATTCCATCTTAAATTGTTTTTGATATAATTTTGTTATTTTTTTAAAGAAAAAAAAAATATACCATATGCATATTGACATACACATGTATTCAACACTCTGAATACATCCTCAGATTAAGGACCTGATATCATCTCCTGTTGCCCTGATACAGCACTTCAAATTGTACTTATGATTCTGCAGATTCAATAAAATGTCATTTTTTTTCTCAAGACTGCTCTGTCTGTACAGTCTCTTCACTTGGACACATGAATAGCAACGCAAACGTAAAAATCTACATAGGTGTGCAAGGCCCTTTTTCAGCAAATGTCACATTATGTCGCTTCTACGAATTTATGATGCAAAAAAGGACAATTGCTAAATAGGAAAACTTTTTCATGTTATGTTGTCATACCTAAAAACCATTGTGCTGATTAATGAAGTAATATGTTTAGCTGAGTCTTTTGGGGGTTTGGTTCTAAGTCTCAAAATGGTTCATTAAAGGACCTTCATTAGCGTGCTTGTGCTAATAAATTCAAGCTATTCCACGTGGGACAAGAAGAAACAGTATTTCATACAACAATTTTCACCACTCACCTTGCAGAAGAGGGAAAACCGGCTCCAGCCAGAATTCAAAAGAAGTGGGAAACACTGGTGCATAACTGATAACACAGGCTCCTCAGAGTCTCTAATTTAAGACTTTGAGAATCTGGCAGGTCCTGAACTGCTAGCTTTATTAAATATGAACTGCAAAGCACCCTTCTCACCATTCAAGAAGTGAATCAGGAATGTTTCCATATCTAAAACCATACTGGGTTTGCACTAAATCAGTGGAGATGCCCTAACCAGGGAGAAATGGATTAATATTGTCCCTCATTTGGCAGGTCTGTCAGAGAAACTCAGAACCGTAACAGCCCAGTGTGCTTCAGACCTAACAACACAAGACGAGACAAAACAACACAAGTGTACATTGTGCAACATGTTGAGGAGCGTTTGGACTTTTACACGGGCGAGACCAAAGAACCACTCGTGACACGTCACACAACGCAGTTATACATCTTCAGCTAAAGCAGAGAGGACACGGGAATAAAGGAGGCTATTTATGTCCACACTGAATGACTGCTGTTAGACTGCTGGTGTCCTAGAGCACCAGTCATCAGTCACCTATAACACAGTCTGGAGATCCCTTTCCAGGTGATTCAATCCCCACTCACACCATAACCCATGTGACCTTAATTATTTCCAACATGACATGGTAGGACAGTGTCTCCAAAGGATTCACACCTTGGCCTCTGTGACAGTAATGACCTACCTTGATTCACACCTGGGCTCATGTAACTCACAATGACAAAGATGGTGACTCTCAGGATCTCTTCAATGGAGACAATCCCACAAGGGGTAAAATACCCAAGACTCTCCATTAGTTTCTAGAACTAAAGAAGCCACTTGGATGGGAAGTAAAATGTCTTCACAAGCAGAAAGAAGTCCATTTGCCTTCATTTCAAGTGCTTAAAAAAACAAAAGACCTCAAAAAGGAAAATTCTGAACCTATTTGTGAGAGGTGAGACAACTGAAAAGATGCTGGGGGGAGTTTGATGACCTCTTTCAAGCATAATGGGGGGGAGATGTGGTGGTAAATGGGAGATTTGTGCAGATTAAAAAGGATCTTCAACGAGGATGGTTACTGGTCCATTAGGCAACAAGATTTGAACATAGTTTGATTGAAGCCAGTTTACTTATAAAGCAGGAAAAGGTCAAAACGATGTAGTTATCAGGGAGAATTACTGGTTCAGTTGTGGTATGTGGAACATCCTGATTGGCTATTGTTGTTGTTGATCTTGTGAGAAATAAGAAGAACCCATCAAGCTAATTCAACTTGTGGAAGGTTCTCTACTTCTGTCACACCAGCCCTTTGGATGTCCTCCTTCACTACAACCATGAATCTTCTCTGTGGTCTTCCTCATTTCCTCCTGCCTGACAGCTCCATATTCAACATCCTTTGAGCAGTATATCCACTATCTCTCCTCTGCACATGTCCAAAACATCTCAGCTTTTCCTCTTTGTCTCCAAACCGCCCACTCTGAGCTGTCCCTCCGATGTGCTAATTTCAGCCTTGGCCATCCCAATGAAAATCTTAACATCTTCAACTCTTCCATCTCCAGCTCAGCTTCCTGTCTTTTTATCAAAGCCTTTATCTCCAAAACCATACATCATAGCGGTCACCAACATCGCCTGCTAGTCCTCTGTCACAAATCACCCCTGAAACTCATCTCCACCCCCTGGCTACGCTCTCTGCTTCACCTCTCTGGCGACTGTCCATTGCTTTGGATGGTTGACCCCAGTTATTTACACTCATAGACTCTTTCTACTCTTTGTATGTTCTCTCTTGCTTCTCCTGACTTAAGACTTTGTTATTGACTTATTATTGATACAAACTGTCCTTTTGGTCACAAAGTAAAGATTTTGGGGGAAGTGATCCATGGAGGCCAAACACGGCCTTTCTTGGGCAAACGTGCCTGAAAGCCAAAACTCCGGGTTAGAAAAATCACCCTGTGCTTCTTTTCCCCCTTGCACGTTCGCTTTCTGTGTAGGGCGGGGCGTGTGGAGCTCTCCGAGTTCCTCCGATCTGTTCCGATCTTCGCCGATCTTTTACCCCGGTGGTAAGGTCGCTGTTTGTGCTGCGTGTTCTCCTCACATCCGCACAGTCTGTCTCCGACCGAGCTCCCATCATGGTGGACATCTTGGTGTTGATGTTTTTCGCCGTTATGGGCCTCGTCTTCCTCTCCTACATCATCTACATGCTGTGATGAAGATGCGTCCTGGTCAGGCGGTGCTGGAGCCTAACGGAGGATGTTTGTTTTTCCTCTCCTGCATCCCCGGTTTACGCCACAAACAGAGGTGAGTGTTGTATTTGCAGGTGTTATTAAGCGAAATCCTTCTGTGGTGGAAAATGAGTGCATATACCCGAGAAAGGCCGGTGTTCCTGTTGCTGTATCGATTTTGGGATGATTGGTTTCTTTCATCGCCGTCAGTGTTACTAAGTTGCCAGCGACAGACCTGTTAATGCTTCCCATGTTTCAGGGAGTAGAGCCACGGCCAGGCCATGATGGTTCCCTTTGGAGCTTTCATGTGGGGATGAGAGGAGCGATCCAGGCAAGAGAGGAAAAACAAATGGAGAAGAAGTGGAAGCCAAACTGTTTTGCACTCTGCAATCATTCCCCTCCTTCCTTCTTTGGAACAGTCAGATCTGACCAGGATGCCCAAACAGAAATTTTAACCCTCATCATCATTTTCTGTGGTACTTCTGTGTCAGTATTACTGTTTAGAGGAGTAGCGATGTTACCTGCACATAAGGATCCAGGATGGCATTCATAAAGGTGTAGAATTTGCCTTTTTTTTTTTTTTTTTTCACGATGTGAGATTATTTATTTATTTATTTTTTTAAGGATGGATTTGATTTGAAGTGTTCAGTTTGACAGTATTATCCAGATGTTTTATCAGCTCTTTTTGCACAGGTTTGTGTTTCAGCAATCAGTTGGAGAGCCTCAATCACTATACTTTCCTTCTCACTGTAATCATCATTGTCCACTAAATTAAGAGGAATGGAAAGGTATTTGTTGCACTATATCAGTTGCTTTAATGTTCTGAAGCTTTGCAACTACATTGCTCTTTTTCTGTTTTTGTCCTTATTTTTTTTTGGCCACAGATGACATCCACAAAGAGGTGTTGTTTGTGTATATCTGAGTTTCATATTATCTGTTATTTTTAAATAATGTTCACTGATGCGCACACAATTTTCTGATAATCGTGAAATGTCAAATAAAGATGATTCCAGTAAACCCAGCTGCCTTCTCTTTCGCTTTTTGGAAAGCAAAGTTGAATTCAGCCTTTTTGGGCATTATCAACTGTCACGGTCAGTTTTCAAGAAGATGACAAGCATTTCATGGTTCGAGCTTCTCAAATAGATGGAGGCTTTCCTGCTTATTCTTAGGTGTATTAAGTTTAATACATTTGCTCTTGGAGTGACAGACCAAATCACTATTTGTTGTTGTCCGCAGATACTTTTATTGAAATTTATATTGCTTGAGTGGTTAATAAGCAAAAGCAGGGCTGAGGTTGCACCAGACCACTAAAAGTGGATTGTGTTGCCATATTGATGTAACCACAGCTGGAAATTACAGGAAAGAATAATCCTGGGGGGGAAAAATAAGAAGAACTGTTGTCCTCCGCAATTCAATATTAAAAAGGTCTCCAAACAAGAGTCGAATGTAAAGGCAGAGGCTGTAAAACATGTTCTAAACCACTGGTTAAAGTCCAGAACAATAGGGTCAGGTTAAACTTCAGCAGAAAACCTCTAAATGAGCCCACAGAGTCCTGAAAAAGAATTCCTTGATCCAAGCAGATTGAAGAGCAGAGTGTGGCTCATGGCCATAGCATTGTACGCTTTTTGGTCACTCGAGACACGACTGAATATAGAGAGAACATATTTCATCCCTCTGAAAATGGGGGACTATGTACAAAACTCTCTATAATTTTTAATTAATACAAAACTTCTTTCAAACTCATTGAATTAAACCTGAAAGTCTGCTCTTCAAGTACATGTTGATAGATTTAAAATCCACCGTGGGAGGTATCCAAGGGCAAAATTACAAAAAAATAAAATAGACCTAATTATGCTTTTATTATGAAATTTCTTAGGCAATATACTTCACAATTTTGTATTTTTTTTAGTCTGGTATGTTTATTTCTCTAAATAAAAGGCATATTGCACACACAAAAATTCCACTCGAGTGTTCTGTGAAGTAATGTCATGCTGTAAACTCTGCACATCACATCCACATTTCAGCTACTGAGAAAACACTTGAGCAGGATATATATTTTTAACCCTTGAGCATGTTGGAAAAATATTAATTCTTCTCTAAAAAGAATGGGTATGACCTGAAGGATGACTAACAGTACCATATTCCATGCACCACATTTCCTGCCAAACCCGCCCCACGCTCTGTAGCTGTTGTGGATTTTTGTGCCAGATGCTCTCCTGCAGATGGTGCTGTTGACCTATAGCAGGCTGTGGGGCCTGACCTGAGAGCAGCTTATCTGTAAATAGATCAGAACAATCCAGATGCATATATGGAACAACAGGTTACAGGAGGTGGGTGGATAAAGAAAATACTCACGTGAAGTTTTTCAAGTTGATCACAAAAATGCTTGAATTCCAGCTAAAGGCATATTTTAGTCGCTACTCAAACCAAAGTGTACTGTTACACAAAACAGGATTTATTCAGAATTTTCTATTTTATCAACAGATGAAGGCTCCTCTGTCTTATTTCTCAATGAGGACTCTTGACCAGTTGCATCTCTCTGCAAGGTCACAGGTCAGCTTCTGCATAACAGTGGATATCTTACCCTAACAATTATTTTTAATGAATCCTGAAAACACGTTGTAATGTCTCCTTTAAGTTATATGAACGTAAGCTAGTTAAGCTAGTTAAGCTAGATTAGCACAAAGTGTAAAAACATGGTAACATGGCTAACCTGGTTCACCCCTTACTCAAAACGTTTAACCTGTATGAATTACACAAATATAACATAATATGTTAATTGGCGAGCTGTAGAGTTGCTGGTATGTAGATTTAGTTTAGCTTTTGTTCTCACTTTTATGCTAAGATAAGCTAAATATCAGTAGCCATGCAGTGTAAACATAGCATAGCAATTTCAATCATATCCTTTCTGAAACTATATAAATCTATTTCCTAAATGTTAAACTGGGATGCATCAGAGTCGACCCTGATGAAAGCGTTGGTCAGTCAATAAAGTTGTTTCTCTTCCCTTAGGTGTTGCTGGAGTTCCTGCATTGTGAATTGTTTCATCCTCTCCATGCACCTTGGAAGTAGGTGAAGTTGTGCCAGAAATTTTTGCTCTAAATGTTAAACTACTCATTAATTCCTTCCCACCTCCTCAAAGCACTTAGCTAAAGTTTCTCCCACATAGGCAGATAGAGCCCCTCTGGGGAATGATCAGAATTCCTCTGCTGATAGTATAAGCTACCGCTCTCACCATTACAATACACCCACTGTTTTATCAGAGAGCACACACACACACACACATGTGCAGTCATTTTACTTCAAACAGCATCTTTGGCACGGCCAGATCAAATGACACTGCAGCAAGCTGACACTACACTTGTGAGTCTTCATCTGGGTTAGAAAGAGAATGAAGCATTGAAGCTGGACTAAAGGAAAGATTTCAATCACACTCCTGTTCGCCTCATATCAGATTGTGTCACAGCTATGTTTTGTGTCCCCTGAAGCTCGACAGGCCAGAAACAGGTGCTCTTTTGTTTTTCAGCTGCAGAGACCTTGACTTTCCCCCGGAGCCATAGTTTTGGTCTAATGCAGTAACACAGGACATTTATATGTGCTTGTAATTACTTTAAAAGGAGAAAAAATAATATAGTACCCTAGCACTGCTACAGCTGCTGACAGCATTCCTGGCATTCCCGAGGATATTTCGTTGTCTTTTATATTTTTGCTTAATTCTCTGGATAGCTGGAAGAATGTGCACAACATTACATCATGTCCAGATGCTTCCGGTGCAGACTTTGATGGCTGAAATGTCATCGATTTAAAACCTAAATGTTTTTAGGATTTAAAGACAAATAACGTGGTGTGTTTTAAGTGGTTCGTTTTAGACTTCTTACTGTCAGAACATTTTTTTTAATGCTTTTTTTCACCTTGTTCTCCATTTGTCAACTCTGCAGCTTAAAAAAATGAACCTAAGGAGCCTTTCTGGGAAATAAACTGTAAGTAATCACTCACTAGAAGAGAACTGGGAGCAAACTGAACACAACACAATCATAAAACACATCAAATCGTTGAGTGGGAATAACAAATAATATAAGGAAAGACTTTCCCGATGTGAAGTTTCCTTTTAAATTAATCCTGCACAGTTATGGAAAGCCAGGAGGAACACATGCACATCGACAGCGTAATGCATAAACTACTGCCTGCTTAAATAAAGGATAATAAGTTTACATCTTTTTCAAAAATCTCTATATTTCCATTCATGAAGGCGTCTCCTGATTTTAGATGGTGATGATAATAGATGTTGTGATATGATGAATCTAATGTATATGTATGTGTTCAAAGTTCAAATATCAGGACCCGCGTGACTAGATTGTAATAACATCTCGTATCTGTGGCACCTTTAACCTCCGGCAACTTTTTGCCAGTGAGCCGGAGTTTGAGATTGAGAGGATAGAGAGTGTAGTGATAATAATACAATAGGTGAAGATGGAGGGAGGTGGAGAGGATAGAGGCAGAGCAAATAAAGAAAAAAACAGGCAATGAAAGAAAAGAGAATGAGGGAAGGGAAATGGGGTGCCTCTGTGCTTATAGCCGTGGCCTTCAGTGTTAGAGTTCCTGTTGTTGTGGGGTGGGAGTTTCCCTCTGTGGCGGCAGTGAGGGAAATGGCAGAGGATGTCTTTTTCCTGGCTGACCAAGAATGCCCGGCTCTCGAGGTCTTTTCTCCTCTCGTGTGTGGTTTTTAGTCATTTTTTGCCAAAGTTTTTAGTGTTAATAATACAAACATCTCACCACAAACTCCTCGTTTTCTTTTCATTTCATTTGGAACACTGATGCATTGCGGGTGAACTATTTTCTCCCTGGGGGCACAGGGATATCTGCTCTTAAACGCCCAACAGATCCTGACAACAGATTGGACTACACGTCCCAACATGCTCCCCTCACAATAGGAGGCGGGGGCCATAAATCCTGCCAGCCAATGGTTTTACGTGAAGGGGTTCTGTGGTTGGTGAGCTGCACGGGCAGCTGTTGTCAATGGCAACAGAGGTTTGCAGGGAAGCATGAGCTGGACAGCTGGTAGAGGGTCCTCTGCTAGGAGTCACATGAGCTCCCGGCAGCCAATCTCAAGCCTTCCGCCTTCCTCTATCGGCTGCTTCTTCTCGCTCATTTGCTGTTCTGGTTCTCTTCAGCTGCAGCGGGAGGGGGAGGGGAGATGGAAGGAGAGGAGGGAAGTGGAGACAGGGAGAGGGAGGGAAAGGAGGCGAGGCCAGCGTACACAGGGAACGAGTGAAAGAGAACGAAAGCGGAGAGCGGGAGTCTCTTCCTTCTGTGTGGCCATCAAGCAGAGAGCCGAGAATTGGACGTGCACACTGTTTCCCCTCTAGCTGTCACCCAGAGCGGCAGGGGAAGAAGAGGAAACAGAGACAAGGACAAAAGATGAGTGTCTAGCTGGATGTTTCAGGCTGTCACACTCAGAGACAGAGTTATGCCTGTGTGGAGAGGCGAAGCAGCAGCAGCAGCGCTCGGCTGCCAGGCTGCCTCGCCTGTGTGACGAGAGCAGGACTGCATTTCTGCTGGGAATACTAAACCAGGAAAAGAAAAGAGAGAAGGCAGGCAGCCGGTGATCTTGTGCCATGACTGGGAAGAAGAGGAGGGAGGAGACTCGTTGAAATCATGGACCAGGTGAGGATGGAGATGAGGAGGAGGGGAGGGAAGGAAGTGAAGGGGAAGTGAAGGGGAACACCACCTTTAATGTGCTCCACATATCCACACCTCTCTGACACAAAGCACGCAGCGCAGACGCAGCAGCGGCTCCTGGTTTATTCATAACATGCATCACAACTGTTTTCATTCCCTCGAGGCAAAAACAAACTGCACAGCACGCTGCCGAACCCACGGTGTGTGTTTTCTGATTCACCCCCGGCGAGCTGGTTTTCACTCTGAGTGGGTGGGGAGGGGGGGGGAGAGGCCGGGCCGGCAAAGGTGTCGCCACCGGCAAGTGGCAGGCCTCTGGAGAGATGACACAGTTCAAAACATCACCGGCTCATATCTTAGGTGAACACTTTGGAGATGAGCAACAGAACAGAATGAAAACAGGGGTGTGGCTGATTTTTACAGGATAACATGTCGTGAAGCGAGTGGCACCTTCACCTAGAGTCAGACAGGAAGGAGTAAGGGGATGTCGTGCAACAGTGTTCACATCCAGAGCGTTACTGATAGAGACCGAGGCAAGCCGAAATATTGTGTACTCATGTCACAGCCTTTGCAATAGGTCTCATCGCCTGCGCCACATGTTTACTCAACGCTGTAACTTGATGCATGTCGAATGTCCCTCTCTTGCGCCCTAAACAGACAGTGTTTGTGACTGCTTTGGTGTATTTTATGACCTGTTTCTCAGAGCTCTGTTTGCAGGCTGATTGCTGCAGCTGTCTTTTGGTGTTGTCTCCACGGTGGAGGCGAGCAGCTGCTGGTAGTTTAGCAAAATGATGGATGGTTTAGAGGAGCAGAGACAAGAAGCAACACCAATCAAGTCTCCCTCCCTCTCGCATCTCCCCTCCATTGCCCTCAAATGTGTCTCCTGCTCATTGATTACCTCATCCCCCGTGTCCACCCTCCCCCTGTCTCACTCTGTTGCTTTGCGTCCTCTCTTCTCCTGAGAGGGGATCTGGTGTGAGCATCAGGTTTGCGATGAAGAAGAGGAGGGATTACGGAGTAAATAGGTGACACACCCAAAGCCCAGCCCTTGCCTCGGGGTTAATTATTCATGCTGTCCATGGGTGGGGGCGTGCCTGTCCTGTATGTGTCTGCCTGCTCAGGTTGGGGTGATGTTAGCCCCCTTGGTACAGCAGGGATGATGTCATGACTGCTGCTAGCCAGACAGTCAGAGTGTCTTTGTTATTGTGGGTGGAGATATACTTAGAGGCAGGGGTATAAGCTAGCAACCCAAGCAGCAAACTTCAGGTAGTAACAGAGAGCTCACGATGTGTTTGGAGGACCTAAAAATGTCACGTATGACTTATTAACCAAGTCTTACACACACATTCTCATGAAAAGTGTCAGTTCACCTTTGCAACAACAATGACAAAAAAAGAGAATGGTGTCACTTACTGTGCAGTATAGATCACAGGAAACAAAAACTATTTATAAGACTCCGCAGTGCTGTGAAATGCTGACACGGCGTGGCCTTGGTGCAGTGCTAAAGCTGGGTCAGTGTCATTTTAATAGATGGACTATATTGTGATGTAATGTATGATTATACAGTAGCACTTTCCTGTTCACATGACTGTGAAGCATTATCTGTTGTTTTTTGTTTCCTGGGTGTGTTTACAGTAAAGCAGCCGCGAGATGGTTCTTGGTACACAGTCTAAGTCTGAGAAACGTTTAGAGATACAGTGAGAGTTGGAAGCCTCAGCATGCACTAATATCACCGTGTGGATGCAAAAGAGGCATGCGGGCTTTACTGCAGTCATCGAAAGGCTTGCAAAGTTTACACGGCATCGTCGCACGCTTTTGTCCTTCTTTCTGTTTGTAGCTGTCTATTGAAGGACACGCATGTACATTCGCAGTGATAAGGAGGGCAGAGGCTCAGTGAGGGACAGGAAAAAGGCTTGTGAGATAAAGCGCCTGTGAGAGAGAATCCAGGGCAGCAGCGGGACACCTCTTACTCTCAGAGTCCGTCTGCGATGCATTCTTCTGTGTCCGAGTGTTGCCACGATCCTCATCCTCACTGCACTCTCTGGTTTTATAGGCTTATAAATGTTCTTAGTTCAGAGCACCTACTTTCATGAGGATGATTAAACTATTAGACTAACTGCAAATCAGCGTGGGTCATTAGTGCTTTGTGATCAATAGTCATTAAGGGAGACATGGGCAGGGCTTGTGGTGACTGCTGGCGTGCGAACTCGAAGGCCGGAGATGGAGTTGCATGACAGCATCCATCACGCAGAACCACATCACTCTTTCTACTGTAACATCCTTGGACTCCACTGGAGTAAATTTGCAGGATTCACAGTTTAAAGTAAACCTTATTTATCTTATATCAGGCCTTGGTGCACTCCCCCACACTTCTTCCACTCTCTAAAACAAGTTGTTTCAGCTCGTCTCCTTTTACGCCAACTCTCTTCTGATTGTCTGCATCTTGCAAACTAACTCTTGGTGCAGCAGGCGGTCTTAGTCGTGTGCCTGACATGGCTATATTAAGGATACCCACTATCTTTTTTTTATCATTCAAATCCAAGAGATGAAACCCCCCCCCCACAAAAAAAATTATTCTTTTGGCTCACCGGCACAACTTGCACATATGTTGAACTCATTATGTGAAACTTAATATGAGCAACCACAACTGCAGCTGTTTGTGTATGACAGAAAATAAGGCAGAGCATGATAGATACATTTAAAAGTGTGTCACTACATCAGAGGGAATCCCTGATACAACTGGATGAGGCACATTCATGTGGACAGGGGTGACGCTGTTGTGTTTGTGCTGCTGTCTGAGTACAGCTCCCTGGAGGCTCAGTAAAGGAGGTTGGGCGACATGTCTAACTTTAGTGTGTATATGTGTGCATATATATATCTATGTGTGTGTGTGTGTGTGTAAGTTCCTGTGGCTGTCAGCCACAGTTATCTGGCAAATTGCTTTGTCTGTTTCCCATAGATGTGACTGAAATGGAATGCAGTCAGAATTAGCTCAGGGCAAAGCAGCCACGGAGGGAGATATTTTATGAGAGTGAAAGTGTGTGTGCCTGTGTGTGTGCGTGTTAGGGAAGAAAGGGTCTTATTAGGTTACAAATGAGATAGTGAGAGAGAATGTAAAAGACAAATGTGTGAGAGGAATGGATAAAGAAAAAGAAGGAGTGTGTGTGTGTGTGCTTCATGGTAGAACAGGTGGTCTAATCTGATGTCCCACCCATGGCACCCCGAGGCCTCCTGTCTACAGCCCTTCAGTCTTTGCACTCTGAAGAATTTCTCACCGCGGGGCAGCAAACAGTGAGAGACTGTTAAAGATCAACTTTGAATGTGCGCTTGCATCCAAGCTGAAATCGAACAGTCACCAGACGTGATATTAAAACCACGGCCACAAAAACAGCTCTGACCTACCCTGACCTATCAGAGCAAGGAGTCGGGACCTCTGTCTGGCGGCAGATCCTCTTATGGATGCTTGTTACAGCTGGTTATGTTTTCTGTGTGTTGAAGTAGTGTGAAAGACCCAGAATTTGTCAGCAGCGTTTTTGCATTCTGCTAAGATGATTAATGCTATTCATTCATACAGTCATTCAGTGTTTACATTGATATTTTTACCCATGTTTAGAGCTTCTCTGGTCTCAGTATGAGTTCTGTAACACTGAGTGGAGGGGAGTTACAATGACATATATCCACACTGCTGTAGGAAAGCAGAGTTCACAGAGGTACATAGTTCCTTGCAGACATTTTTGGTAAAAATGGCTGTCGCCATATTATGCACAGTCTCTGCAGCAGCAAGTAGGCTCCAGTACTACTACATGCTTATCAGTGTAATACTTTTCATGCAGGCTTCCATTTCATGTAAACCAACCAAATCTATAAAAGGAAAAAATTAAACTAGAACCTCTCAGAACCTGTAGTCAGCTTCAGTTAGTTATATGTGGAGCAGCACAATGGTCTGCTCTCATTGTTAGCTCTGCAAAAGACTGGCAGCCAGCTGGATTAGGATCCACCCCCCGCCCACCCATGACCCTGAATTGGATAAGTGATTAAGAAAATCAATTGATGGGTGGGTGGCTGTAGTATATTTATCAAAGCTATGAAAAAACATTGCTGTCATAGTAAAAGAAGCTCTATAGACCGAAGTCAGAAGAGACAAACAGAAGTCGTTTTATCATTTCCAGCATTTTCAATCTCTTGTAAATTTTTATGTACAGAAGCCGGCCACCAAACCCATTTTAAATCAACATTAAGCGTCACCATCCGAAGCTTAAATTCGGATTTTTTTCCAGCATGATTTTTTCTATAACTTTCCTTTGAGCCTGAATATGATGAAATGTGTGCATAATAGCATACTGTTAGCCTTTTTCCTTTAGGCATCCAACATCTTGGAAGAAGTGTGAGCTTTTGACCCACCTCTGTGTCTATACTGAGAGATGTAGCTCAGTAATTTTATCATAACATGAAGGTAACATTTCGCACAATTTGATTAAATATACAAAAGAAATTAACTTGTTCTGAGGGAGTCTAGAAGAAGCGGCTCGTTGATTTTTCAAAGAGAAAACTGTAGATTTGTATCTATTCTGTAGGCTCTATTTTTCCACAGAAATCCTTTCAACTCATTTTTAAGACATTTAAAATGCAGAAATGCATTTAAACATATTGTAAATATCATGTTCATGTCAGGTATAAAGAGCTGTTTGTGCATGTGGAGTATCTTAGCACAGGGCTCATGTTCTTAATTCAGTTGAATTTTTAAGGCTGGAGATAACCAACTGTTCGAGGCCAGCAGGCAAACAGTGCACAGATTGTCCCGTGAAAGAAAGTAGGACACCCATCTCCAGCAAGTAAACATCTCCCGCTCAGCTTAGGACCTCAACCTCAATGCACTTAAGTGGCAAGCAATGAATGCAGATGGCAGGAGCGGAGGAGGGGGGCGTTCTCCCGCAGGGGTCAAAGGTTAGCCAGTGTGGCTAAAGCCCTTCCTGTCAGCAGCACTTTGCATCAGTCCAGCCCACGTCAGGGAACGGCAGGATGATGACACGGGACGAGAGCAGCTGAGCAGGGATAAACCAGCCAAAACAGAGGAATGAGGTTTATCGGTTGCATTGGGAGACCGTCCAATTAGGAAGCCATTTGAGTCCAATTTAACCTAATGGGCCTGTTTGGCGTGCTCAGTTATCAGTTTGACATGTTTTCGACTCCCTATCTATTCCCACTCCTGCTCTGTCATCCTTGAGTCTCAGAGCAGCTGACTTCAGTGGTTGAGGTGCTGCACGAGGATGTCAGTCTGTAATGAACAGCTGCTGTTTCATTACTTTGATCATCTAACAAGCTAAATGGATGCTCTAAAGTTACTGGGCGCCACGGCAGCATATCAGTAATGACCTGAGCTTCATGACCCGCTGACCTCTTGGCCTATTCTCCTTTGTACTGTCCAACTTTCCCTTCATTCACCGCAATGACCCGACTCTATCACATCATGAGTTCAGACTCTCTTGTTGTATTTTGTGGCTCTCGTGTCCAGAATAAACTGTTCCCTTCCCCGTTTCTCACATGGCCACATATTTCTTTCCATTTTTAGGGCTCATTAAAATCCTTGTCATCACTTTAAATCACATGAAACCCCATAGATGGGAATAAAATGAAAAACTCATCTGAGATACATGCAAGGACCTAATTTTGTTTTTATTCTCCACCCTCATAGTGTATCTCACCATCTCTTGTAGGTATGGAGCCCCCTTGTGGCATCCAGATGCCACTGTGGCTCAGTTTCTATCTTTCAGGGTTGGGAGCGAGGATTATCTATTTAGGGAAATCTCTGTGGTGAGCAGCAAAGGAACAGATGGTTATCCTTTTACAGAATCCAACCTAGAATAAGACGATGTTTGCTTATTTTGTTATTAACAATGATGATGGTGCACATTTACATTAATTCCACGAGCAAAGTATATAATCCTCTCTGTCTTGGCCATTAAACACTGCAGGAAAAAAGCGTCACATCTCAGTTTGTTATAAAAAGCACTGCCCTCATTCTCAGATTTATGGTTAATACTTGTAGATCAACATCTTTATTAGTGATCTGTGTTTTGGAAAACAGCGCTGACTTTCCTTTTGAATTCAAAGATTTTACAAGTGAGCAAATCCCCTCCTTTTATCTCAGTCTATGGCTTTAGTTCAGAAACGTGACAAAATCATTTAACACATGTGATCCAACTGTTTTAAGCACTTATAGATGTTTATATTAAAAAAGTGGTGACCTCTCTGAAGGTTAGAAATCTGTCAAAACGTTTCTCTTGTGTGGTCTCACGTCTCCTCCGAAATGAGAACACCCTCCTTTAAGGCCATGTCTAGACAAACTTATCTCTGAGTTTTAAGGCCAGAGAAATGCTGGGATTAGGGTATGATCCCTTCAGGCGTACGGGATTATTCAGTTTACTGTATATACTGCAAGAGGTGTGGCTTTATGTGCACCACAAAGCAGATCTGTCATGGCCGTAAGGTCCTTGAGACGATTTTTCTTGCTGCTTCAGAAAGTCTGATGATGTTTATGTTGTAGATTATAAGTTATGAAGACCTTGGGGGTGCTTGATTGTTCTGAACTGAGTTATTTATGGTCAAACTTGCTCCATCTTTTTGTAATAAGTGCTTCTGTGAAGGCAGAGGATTAACTTCAAAGACTCAGATCCAAAGACAAAACACACTTTAATCCCCTAAATGTTTTAGGAGAAGGAAATAGTCATCCTAAGATGCCCAAAATACTAAAGTCTAAGGATGTGACCATGTGACGTTAAGTTACAGGACTTCTTTTAAAGGTATGAAAATAAGGAACAAACATTTGCCTCTGGATCTGGAGCTTATGTCATTCTATTAATATACGAGTTATTTCTGGATCCTACTGATTCATCGGTAACCAGCAGAGAAATCTGATGCAAACATGTTGAATGATATTACACTCACTGATTCCCGAATGTGACTGGAAAACATATCTCATCGTCCGAGCTCATTGCCATTGTTTTCCCTCATGCCACAGGAAGTGATATGAGAGAGAGGAAAAAGATCTGTGAAAGGTAAAGAGGCAGCAGACACATTCAGCCAGCAGGAAGGAAACTCCGTGCTCTGCTACTGGAACCATGAGTGTCTGTTTATTTTATTTCTCTGTCTCTCAGAAGAGATTTAAGGGAAAAGAAGAGGTTGTCCTTTTGAAGAATGTGTGCCAAGCATTTATAGTAACAGTGGCCATTTATAGAAATAGTGGAAACCCCTGGAAGCTATTTCAGCCCTTGTTGTTTTTCGTATTTGTCTGGAACTTTGAGGAATAAATTGATGGGGAGACACACTGGCGATCTCAGGATGCTAATTCTCCACTCATGTGTACTGACACTCACACCTGAACATCGATTAGTCTTCTTGTTAGACTCTGGGCATTTCCTTCTCTTTGTTCCTTTATCTCAAACACTCCCGCATGGCTGTTCTTATCAGCTGTCTCCATGTTAAGGCCTGCTTCTGTATCAAAAAGAAAACTCCAAGAAGTTGAGGCCCAGCAGTTCATGAGTGGAGATGAGATAATGTATAAGCTTGTACAGGAAGATGGGACTTAAACTCTCTTTACAAAAGGCTTATACGCATAAAAACCCATAAACCTCTATCTTTGATACAAAGGGTTCTTTTTGCGGTGGAAACTGGATCGTGCACTATAGGATATGGCGTATCAGCATGTCCAGTGTAAACCCCAGGCTAGCGGTAGTGTGTGGCTTGCATGTGTGTGTGTGTCTGCAATGAGTCACTCTCTCCATCCTACACCCAGCTCAATGTCCGCTCCAGCAACAAAAGCTCTGAGCCTAACCTGTCTCTACCTTTGCAGATTGGGTGCCCACAGGCCTTTAGTTGTTTATAGAGGAATGAGCGAGGCAGCTGCAAGAGCGAGTGGGGATTACAGTGAAATGTAGAGATGGGTGAGGGAGGCCTACAGGTCAATAGAGAAACAAGGAAAAGAGTATATGCTATGTTATAATATCAAGGAGGTTCGCTACTGACCATAGCTACAAAAAACAAAACAAAACAATGAGCTTTCAGTGTGCCAAGCTGTTGTTCCCTCTGCTCTTGGTGTAAACCTAAAGCTTTCTGGGCATTACCTGACAGAGGGGCATCAAACGAACTGGTAATTCAACAGTCGTGACTACGCTCCATCCCTAGCACCTAGTTCCCAAAATACCTGTGATGTTACCTACTTGGTCCGTCTAATAGTGAATTCAAATTGAGCAGGTTAATAGTGAGAACAAGTGTGAAGCAGACTATCTTCTGATGTGAGGAAGGGCAACAATGTTTCTCCCAGAGTTGAAGTTCATTTGGGAAAACGGCTGTTTATTATTTTTCGACAAGCACAGTGCAGAATGACAGGAAATGAGCAGAGAAAAGGGAATAGCTTGCAACTTTTGGGAACTGAAATATGACCATTGCACAATCTTAGTCTATATATGCTTATCCATATTAATAAAAACATTACTAACACTTTCCCTGTTAACCTTCCTGTAAGCCCCGTTACCACTTACAAATGACGTCACATTCATCCGTGTGAATCTCTTTAAGCATGCAGAAATAAATGGAAACCAATTGCTGCAAAATGGCTACAAAATCCAAAAGCACAAATGAAAGGTCTGCATCATTTTGTAAATGAAGCTCTTAGAAATCAGTGTAGCGTGAATAGAAAGCATCTTCTGAATGGGGTTCAGTCGCTTGGCACAGCATCAAGCGATTACAAAAGCTGCGGCAAAGGCTGCAATTCAGGCTCGGTGTTTAACTACTTTTATTTATGTAGCGGTATGCGGTACAGTTACAGTCCCTCTCTGTCCGTTTAAGCTGCCTGGTCAGCTGTTTCCTCCTCTCGTGCCAGTTGTCCGGCCAGACAAAGAGGACTCCTCTGTCATGCGGGGGGGGGGGGGGGGGGGGGTGGGGGTCATGGCTCTGGTTGGAATCCATGGGGTCACCGCTCTCCCTCTCAAACTTCCCATAACACCCTTCAAAGGAGTGCCACGGGAGCTTTTATGTCTCAGAGTGAGACATACAGCAGAATTGCTTTCATAACTACATCTTACTCACACATACATAAATATTTCAACCTGTCTCTTTCTCATCTTTGACACCCACGTTGCAATCACACGCTCACATATGTTCAGATGTGCTTAGCAATGAGCAGCTGAGAGAATTACTACAGCGTAAGCATATGGGAGGTCAATTTTTAGGTCATGTTTCACGCTATCAAACCGAGAACATGTTAATCAGCCTTTTATTACATTTGAAACAAGGATTTAAAGACGGTTACTCTTTATAATAGATTTGAAAGCGAGTGGGAGATAGTGTACCTTGGCAGGATTTCCACAATGTGTCCTTTTGGCTCTTAGCAGTAGGAAGTACCATCATTAAATGCAACAGTATCAAGGAGACGGATATAGAGCGACTCTGTAGAAGCTTAAGGAGAACGATGTTGAGAAGTTCTGGCAACTAGACTCCTCAGACATAAAGTAAGCGTGTGCAGAGGGCGTTACGGACATTTACTGAGAGGCTGGGCACAGTAACTTAGGGGAGGTGAAGTGAAATAGAGGAGATATGAAAGAATTAGGAGATAGAAGCCTTGGGCGTGAGGACTGGGCGGGGTTAGCTTGGAATAAATGGAGTGATAACAATGAATAGTAGCATCCTAGTGCACAAGCTGTGCGAGGTGGCCTAGAATGGTATGAGGAATGCCCACCCACCATTCCATCCATCCGTCCTGCCGCCTTTACAGCCTCAGCCAGGCAGCGTCGGGCCAGCGGAGGGAGGCGGGAGTCGAGGGGTTGGGGAGCGGTCGAGCGAGCAAATAGGATGATGGTTGTTTATGGGTTGGTCCCACAAGGCGTCGGGCTGTGCGCGCGATTATGTAACGGCTGAGGAGAGGCTCTGGATGCTCTCTGCTCATCCCCAGCTGACCCTCGAGGGAAAGAGATTGGGGAGGGAGGGGTGTCGCCTCACATCACAGTCACAGATCGGGGCTTACTCAGTCAGTCGTGGGGGACATACCCAGCGCCTGAGGATGTGTGTCAGTGAGTAAGCCCGACTCAGGGATGCGTTAGCCGTCAAGTGGAGGAGAAAAAAACGCTTTCTTCTGCCTGCACTTACTACTCCTTCCTGTCCTTCAACAACAACCTTTTATAGCCACCTGCTCAGATATAACACACAGCACCTCAAGTACACAAATCTTTCTCTCCCCCTCCCTCCCTTGCTGCACCTCTTTACTCTCAGCCTACCAGCAGCCATCAATAATAGAAAGCCCATTTTGCTTGCCTGACAGGGAAATTAATGTGTTGCGTGACTGTGGATCTGCATGCAATATGGGATAAGATGTGGACAAGCCCCAACTCAGGAGGGGTCTCCAACATAGGATCGCTCTTCCCACAGAAGAATGTCACGGCAAAGACTGATTTATGCCTCCGATTGCTCGAATTAAAAACATACTGACCGCAGAAAGAGGCTGCAGAGTTAGATCCTGATCCCAGGTCAGAGAGAAGATATAAAGTGTCCAGCTGCACACCCCTCACACTCCATGAAACCCCCCTTTCCCCACACCAGAAACCAAGCTTTGTGAACCAGACCGTCTGCACCATTACCCTTCTTGCTCTCGGAGACCATCTGCCCTTCTCTCCCACCTTAAGACGGGGATACTCCAGCTAAGTCTCTTGCTCCGCCATGGTGGATTTACAGACAATCTGATATTCACTGAAACTACTCTGACCGCTGTAGATGTGTAACCTGGGGGTGGATTTAGGACACATATGGTAATTGTCTGTGTCAAATGAGGGATGAGTGAAGGTCATAGCTCTGGCTTTCGAAGAGTGTCCCCTGTAAGCTTTTGGCAGGGATTGTGTGTCTCCAGGCAGGCTTGAAGCAGAGGTTGGAGTCCATGAATGGAGACTGAGCAGACATGCAGAGATGAAAGCTGAATTGGCAGCTGTGGCTCTTGGCGTGGGAAGAGTCCCGTAAGCGGCTTTTTCCCACTATGATTCCAGTTGGTTTCCTCACAGGCAAGGAGGTTTTGAAGTGGCTCCCTGATACTCATACCCCTTCAGAGTAATAGCAGCCACATGGGTCCGCCCCCCACCCTTAGCTTTGAGTCATCACAGCAGCCAAAGACCCCAGTCTCAACAATTTTATCTTCTTTTTAAAAAATTTTATTTATTTTTTATCCATAGCTCGTGCTGAAGTTTTTATTTGCACTTTATATGATGCCATGGAGCATATGTAGTTACACTGTATCCTCCTGGCGGCAGACTACACTTCCTTTTGTACTTATGAGTAAACTTCCTCTGACTACATCTATTGATTCACATGAACTGCATCCAAAAATACAAATCTCAACACTTTTCCGAGAATACACAGACTGCTCTGGGTGGGGAAAGAATTAGAACAGCTATCAATGAATTATCCTTTCAGGCTTTCTTTAGCCTTTTTTTTCTGTCATATCCACATTCCCGAGATTCTTGCTACTCCTGAAATTATACCTAATGCATTGTTTTCCCAACCCTGTGATTACTTTTACAGTAAATACTCATTGGGACGTTGCTTTTCTGTGTGATCTATGATGATTAGGCAGCTAACTATTTGTTTAAGCAAAATGCCAGAAACTGACTCACTCATTTCTTTATCTAAATCTGAATATTTGCTGTTTAATTGAGCTCTGTTGAATAAAGTGAGTATTTTGTGGGTTTGAACACATCACCTTGGGTTACAGAGGTGATTTGGTTCCCTTATGACAACATTCACAGTACAATTTAATCAATAAGACATAATTTTGAGTCAGACAAATACTTGTAGTGCCTACTGTAGTTTACGTTTTAGACATTTTAAGGGACAAACTGTGTCAGACTGTGATATTGTTGACATTTCATAGGTTCAGCAAAGAAATAGGACGTTTATATTGTATGTTTTGTTTTTATACTTGAAGGATTCATAGGTCAGCGATAAGTGGTTTAACAAACAACAACAAATTCCTCAGTTACAAGGAGTGGACTGAAAGTGACTGAAATGGCAGCTGGAAAGCCAAAAGGAAAACTTGAAAGCCTGTTGTTCAAGGCCACTGTAAAAGTTACAAGAAGGTCTGGCTCCTCGAAAGCAAAATATAAAGCAATGTGTAATAACTATACATTTACAGTCACTTTCCAGATTATAGGAGTGCGTTTAAATTTAAATCCATCTTTATACAGTGAATTGAATATTTAGTAGGACATAAAACTTTTTAAAATAGCACCACATCAAAATGATGGAGCATAAAAGTGTTGCATATAAGAATACAACACTGGTTAGATCTAGTTTGTCAGGTCTCAACCGGGGATAAAGACGCAGTTTCACTTTTAATTTCACCGATAATTATTGTGACACAGTGACTTTTATACGCGCTGCTTTTGCATTTTCACAGTTCTCGAATTCAGTTTCTAAGGTACTCCGATCAGAGCTGTGTTGGGTGTGCTTTTGGCTTGGAGCCCTCCTCTCGTTCAGCGCACAGCCAGAGGGAGCCCGCATGCTTCGCGTCTGCAGGGCGGAGCGCACAGATTTATCCAACGCACCCTCATTTAATTTGACTCTCTCCGTGTGAAGTTTAGTACTCTAAAACAGCTCACTTCCGGTGCAGATAGCAACCATAAAAGCTTAAAAACGGCTTTAAATCGACTAGATGCCTTCTCTCAAACTCATCCACGTTTAGAGCATTTCTATTGATGGCAAGTCCAAAATTGCCTCCCCCCCCCTAGCGAATAAAAATATACTGTTAAATCTTACGATAAATGACTACAGCACTAATGTTTATCTACAGCTTCCAGAAATATTTTTCTTTTGGAAGTTGTTTCTTTGAATTTGGGAATTTGGACACATTCCTCTCTCCAGCTTTACTTTGAAGGCGGAGTCTCTTGGCTTCCTGTGCACCCCCTCTTTGTATTTTGATGCCGCTACAGTCAGTTTCCAGGCAGGGCGAGTTCGCAGGGACTTAGATATGTACAACTGATGCGGTCTGCCGGAAGAAGAAGGAGAAGAAAAGGAGGAGGAGGCGGAGGGGCAGCGCACCGGACTGCCGCAAACAACGGGAAAAGACTTGGGAGTTGTTTTTTTTCCTTCTAGGAGGAAGGAAGCTGGAAAAGTGTCGAATATATAAGTTTGTGTTTGGAGCATTGTTACCCTCAGAGCTCCCCGTCTGCCTGTGCGGCAACAAATCTGCCTCTCCTCGTTGCAGCCAAACAGTTTCTGCTGTCCAATGAATGGAGTTGCTTTTTGCCTTGTTGGAATACCTCCCTACTCTGAGAACCACGTAAGTACGCCGAGCTGACAGTGTGGTCCTGCTCCTTACTTGTCGTTAGAGGTATTGATACTTGGACATATTGCGCTGTGGAGCGGTGCGCGCTCGGGCCGGTCAGAGAGCGTGATTTCCTAAGAGGATTAACTGTAGTTTACATAGCCACTGTGTACACACACACTCACAGTCATACTGTACAGAAATAAGTGTTTGATCAGAGTTTTTCTGCGGCTTTTGCGTCGCTGCTGTGGACTCAAGTGGTGCGCAAAGAAATGAATTTAATCAGCCGCTTTACGAAAGTGAACGTCCCGTTTTACGCCCGGGTGGGTTCAGTCTTTTGTCCGCGTCTGGAGTGCATCGGGACGCGGAGGAGCTGTCAGTCCAGACGGGACGTCCCAAATGGGGATGGTGTGTCACTCCTCCACTAGTATCGAGCTTCTCCTCATAAATCAAACATATTAATCACGCGGATTTGGCTGCATGGGGAGTCTTAATTGATTTAGCTCCATCAGGGGATGCTACCTTTAATCAAAACTGGTGGTCTGCTGCTTTTAATCTGTTACAAATAAGCTGTAAAGTGGTGGGAGATGACTGCTGACACACGAAGTGGTGGTGTAACAGTAAATGAGAAGATGGGAAAGGTGTGACTTGGTCTCAATAAGCATCACAAGATACCGCGGCCACCATCACTCACTTACAGCAGCTGTTTTAAGCCTGCAGAGATATACATGCAATGGTAAGTTGTTGTTTTTTTCTCCTGAGCAATGCTCTGGATGTCTGTTGGTGTGGCTCTGGAGCTGTGCATTGAAGCACTCATAGTGAAGTCATGATGTGAGAGGAGAGGTCTGCTTGCATGTGTTTGTCTGCTCAGATTTAACCTCTGAGGGTCCTTATCATCTTGTGTGATATGGCTCCACCGTGAAAATGCAGGACTAGCAGATATTTCCTGTTCTTTGGTAAATTGCATTTATCTTTGTGTTTGACAGGGTGACGAGGTTATGTTTGCCAGTATCTCTGCTGTGTGTTGCAATATTGCTCTGAAATCATCAACCTCCGCTGTCACTCTCTAAGCTTGCTAAGTACACGAGGCTCCGAGCCCTCTCAGCAGTACCTCATCCCTGCTGTTCTGCCCCGGTGCTGGAGTTGTACAGATCCCCTCAGCTGTACTGGACACTGAAAGACAAGAGTTCACGTTTAAAGAGCTACAGGATCCACATTAGGTGGCACAAGTCAGAAGACTGCAGTTCATATTCTGTTTGGTTGGTTTGTGTTTTGCACTTTGTGTTGCTATTTATGTTAACTTCCACTCAGCAGTTAGATTCAGACACCAAAAACTACTTGGTTAAGTTTAGAAAAAAAATGTTATTTGGGTTGAAAAGCTGACATTAACCTTGTATGTTGAAAAATGACAGTGTCTTTAAATATTATTTATTTATTTCTATGAATGAATTCGGAGCGAAAAACCTGTCTTACTATTTCCTAAACCCAGTGATCCCAGACCAAACTCCCATGGCACCAAGTGTGCATGCATTTTTAAAGCCGGCTCAATGCGGACTACAGATTAATATAAGAAAAACAACTTGTGCATTCCTGATCTACACAGCTGCGTTCGGTTTACTGGCCGGGTGCTGTGTGTGTCTGCTCAGATTTAACCTCTGAGGGTCCTTATCTCCCTGAAATAGCGGATATTTGCTTTTGTTCTTTGGTAAATTTCATTCATCTTTGTGTGTGTTTGACAGGGTGACGAGGTTACGTTTGCCAGTATCTCTGCCGTGTGTTGCAATATTGCTCTGAAGGAATCAACCTCCGCAGTCGCTCCGCGGCGCGCTCAGTCTTGCTGTAATTAGGAATTTGTCTGTTTTTATAGCTCGGCTCTACATTTTTTCCCTCCTCTCTGTTCTTGCAGAGTTTATCACCTCCAGCAAAGAGCAACACTTCCTCTTGTGTGGTCGCACATTGATTGAGCCTCTGCTGTTTTATGTCACTGCAACAGAGCTGCGAAAGCCCCTTCAGACCCACTGAATTCACTTTTATCTGTTATGTAGTATCACAGTAAAACATGAAACACTTTGATGCCGTGCGTGTTCCCACATAAAACTGTAATTGAAATGAACAGGAACTCATAAAATTCAAAGGGTTTGATATCCCCCAGAAAGACTGCCTTAGCTGTCTCTTGTTGCAGAGGCTTCTGTGCTGAGTTCAGCTCGTCTCATTTCAGTCCCTGATCTGTTCTAAACCCTGTGCTTCAGCCAACACCCTGCTCTTCTTTTTAGCAGTGTTTTTTTTATTTATTTTTTATGCGATGGTGCAGGAAATGAGTCGCATACATCCATCAGCACAGATGGAAATGATCGGGATTGTTCTCCTCTCTTGCCCGAGTATTGGCAAGCGCACAATTGAACATTATTCCTTAGCGAGATGCAGGATGACACTAGAATCGAATAAAATGTCTAATTTGTCAAAATGAGGCGCAAAGTGAATCAGGCTTTGTGTGTTCCTCCAACATTCGAGCACAGAGAAGAGGAAGGGTGGAAAGTGTCTGTGTGATGAGAGCAGTTATGATGTTGTCCAGTGGGACTGGTTTAATGTTGTTAGCAGTTCTGCTCTAATGTAGCAGTGCAGCGTTTGCGGGTGAGATCGATACCGGCAGCGGAGAGCAGGGAGGGGGAAGAGGGCAGGATGAGCGGCACTCCTGATGTCTAATGCTGCATTGTGCCACGTGATGCTGGGATATATTGATGATGGGAAAGATGAGAGCACTTTTATGAAAATCTTGCCTTGAGCTGGTCGATGTTAAAGCTCACGTTTGTCCCTGCGGCACGCCTGTGTTTGTTCACTGATACACTGCAGACTAACGCAGCATCACCCTGTAGCTGTTATTATGTGCAAATCCTTCAGTTCTCTCTACCGATCTGGAGACAGTTATCACACTGAGGTCCAGTCTCAGAAGTTGCTCATTGCCTCAGAGAAAACCTCTTCTGGCAGAGGCAGTGGATCACAGGACAACCACCTCAGAGAGGCTGCAGACCTCAGACCACAGAACAGTCTGCAGGTCCAGGATCAGCTCCTGGTCAAGGCAACGTTAACTGAAAGCATCTGTAAGAGGCTGCAGAGGAAAGCATTTCAGTGATCATTAGCAGATGGCCTCACCACGTAGTAGGCACATCGCACAGCAGATGCTGCAGTGCTGACTATTTTACAGATTTTCAAAACGGTTAGGCTTTCTTGGACTTCTTTTTTTATTTTACAAAATATGCATTTTCCAAAAAATGTTTCGCTTCCATTCACTGCTCTGTACTGTTAAAGTAAACGTTGGTTCACTTTACCGTCAAACAGGTGGTAAGTGTCACCGCCACCATGAAGCAGAGTCACATCTGTAGGTGAATCTGCTAACAGGACCTTCAAGTTTTAATATCCACATTTGGATCCGAAGTATTCGTACTGAGGAAGTGATAGGATGACATTATCGTATCGATATTTGTACTTTTAGTCATTTGGTTACATTGTTTCATTTTGAGGATGGTAAAACAAAAATGTTTAGGATCAGCTGCAATGTACTAATACTCCAACTCATAGGCTAATACGACATATAAGCTGTGAATATTTCTTTATTACACCATATATTGCAGTTAAATTGTTTAATATAGCGATTCAATTGTTAACAGTGGAGTCAAAAGATAAGCCAAGTCAGGAAACTATACAAAAAAAGCCCCAAAATGCATTAATCTCTCATTAAAGCTGTTCCACGATTGTTGTGCACCTTTTGTTTTTGTTATTCCAGCCACGAAAGTAATTCCTTTGCTTGTATTGTGCATTGCATTATGGGACAGGATTGTCCACAGAATCAAACAGAATCGAGCAGTACCCAAAATATCGGCGAAGCTACACAGAGCACTCTGTAAAGTAAAGTTTGTGTTTTCTCTGTGTTATTGCAGGATGTGTTGCTGAGATTTGGTGCTGTATAAAAAAAAAAAATCACTTAAATTGAATGGACCATCCTACATCAGTCAGTTCGTACCTCACACCTCCTCCCCTCCGCCGTCACCCCTGCTGCATTCCTCTAACCCAGAGACAACAGCTGCACCGCTGCTCTCACACCTCACATCCACAGTTATTAACCCTGTGAGTCCGTGTGTGTGTTGACACATGTTAATGACACTCAGACACAGTCAAGCACACAGGTGTTCGTAAAATTAGCCACTCCTGCTTGTTTACATCCTACTTAAAGGGTCAGAGTTACACCTAAAACTCATAATCTGTGCGCAGGTGCATGAAACGTACACACAACAGACACGCACAGATGCTTTTTGGCATTGGGGCCAGTCTGAAAACTAGCTCTGTGAGAGTTTTAATTTGGCCTTCTCCCCCATGTGTGCATGAGGAAGTCCTTGATGTTGTACAAACATGGGCCAGCCGGTATAAAGGTAGGCGAAGGACATCAGTCATCATTGACCTTGTTTGCTGTGGTACAAGGGGAGCAGCTGTTGTAGCTCTGCAAAGCAGGCGTGTTTCTGCTACTAATGGCTCCTTATTGATCTTCCTGTAGGTAGTCAGCCAGTCTGCATTTCTCTCTGCCATGGTTAAGCATCAGTAATTGGTTTAGTTTTGTTTTTAAAAATTTTACATTTGTATCTGTTTATTATGCAGTGGATGAAAGGTGAGGACTTTTATAGGGTGTGCATGATGCTCTGTGCACATGTGCAACATGTTCTCATCCCAGGATGCAGATACTGCTGTTCTGTCCCGGTGCTATGGGAGTTGTAGAGATCCACAAGATCTCTTGCTGCAGAGCCTCAGCAGCACTGGACAGTGAGGGATAAGAGTTCATTTTTAAAGAACTACAGGATAGCACAAGTCATAAGTCTGCAGATCACTTCCTGTTTGTGTTTTGTGCTTTGTTATTGGGCTTTCACTCGCTATTTATGTTCAGTTTCACTCAGCGGGTAGGTTTAGACGCCCAAAACTACTTGGTTAAGTTTAATGGAAGTGGAACTCAAGTTTGTATATAAACCATCATAATCAAATAACTTGATATTTGTGCTTCCTGGGAGGCATTGCTGTTCTCTGAAACTGGCCAAAGAATTAAGAGAATTTCTAATTATTTACACACTGGTGAGACGCTCTGCTGGGTGAAAAGTGACGGATCTCATACCTACCTAGCCCTTCTCTTGCAGGGCACGCTCGGCCTGTGTTGTGCCTCAACTGGGAGATTTTCCTGTGGCGTCTGACTGGCAGGCGGTGGGAGGTTTGGTGTAAAACAAAGCCTCTCTCTCAGAAACAGATGAGAGCTAATTAGATTCAGCCTGTCGATGGTCTGGCATGCGTCAGTACCTCTTTGTATTTGTGCCTACAAAGATGCTGTGTTGGTGTGTGTCTCGAAGTGTTGTTTCTGCAAAGGAAAATATGAGGCTGTTGTACAGCACATTACATTGCATGAGGGGTTTATTGTTGACATATTGAAGAATGAAGAGCACGCCAGGTCTTGTTTGGAAATGCAGACTTGACTCTGTCTGTATCTGCTTGCAGGATCAGTCTGAAGGCAGCAGCTCAGGGTGAGGTTTGACTCAGGGTCAAGGTTCAGAGGTTAGGGGCCCCACTCGTCACACACTTGGCCCCCAGTAAAGAGGCTAAAGAGGCAGGCGGGAACGCCTGTCACTGTGTGCAGCAGGGGGGCACAAGGGTTAACCAAGGGCTCCTGTGTGACTGATTTACATTCACATCATCTGATCCTGCATGTTGTTTCGTCTCGGTGTCGACTGTGCACAGTTCTACTTTTCTTGCACATGTTCTGTTTTTGCAAAGAGAGAGCTGTCTTAAGAGCGAGTGTGTGTTTGCAGAACACTATATGGAGCGATGCATCTTGCTCTCATCAGCTGTGCACTTCTTTTCTTTTTTTTCTTTTTGCAAACAGCGGGGATTGCACTGGAATGTGAGAGAGACTAGGGTGGAGGAAGGGTAAAGAAAAAGGGAAGATAACAAAATCGGGAGAATCCTGATGAGTCATGTGAGGGGAAGCACTGAAAGGTAAAGAAATAGGAAAGAAAAAGAGGTTGTTCCTCCATAACTTCCATATAACCACCCAACTTCTCCCTCTCATCATCTAATATGCACCATTTGCACTGATTGCATAAGTGGATGCATAACGAGCCCATTAAAATCCTTTTAGTTTCAACCAACCAGGCTGATTAGAAAACATCAGAAATTGTGTTTATTTTTGTTTCAGTGTGTCTTCATGATACGAATCTCCAATTACACGTGATGGCTGAAGAGCGCTAACGTAACTTTCTTTTTCGGTGTGATGCGAAATGTTAAAGCATCCAAAGAAGAAAAAGAAGAAGAGTTGTGTTTGCTTATTAGTGAGATGATGTTTGCTCACTGTATTTAACTTCTCAGAAATGCTGCTCTGTTGTTTATACTGTAAATGACAGCCGGCCAGGTACCGTCCATCAAAGCTGCAGTTGTGAGTTGATGAACTGTGAATTGCAGGTCACACACACGGTAGATCGCTGTTTTTTTTCATTGGAGGTTGAGCGCTGACTCACTAACCTCTATCTCTGTTTCCCAAACATCCCAGGCCGCAGTGCTGCAGTGTGCATGCACGCGCAACAACAACAGCAACGGTGTGTTTCGTGCTATTTGTAAGCGGTCTCAGACGGGAAGGCTGTTTTGACAGTCTGGCGAAATCATGGGACAGAGATTATCAGGAGGCTAATGAGCCAAGGATGCTGGGAAAAGATAAAGCGCTGTGGTTTTCCTGATGCCTGGTGGTTGAGCACAACATCGTCTCTGTTTACATATTCGCTTAGATTCTCTCAATGGATAATCCTAGTCATACGATTTATTTGGTTTGCTGGTTTTGTGTGTAACATTACTCTGAGATGTTGTCTCACTTTGTTATTGTGCAGCTTTAAATCAGTAGCTTGATGCTGCTTGTTATTCGGGTTTCAACACTTAACAAGAAACTACAGTCAGAAGAGAAAAAAACATCCTTGCTAAAAAAAAAAAAATCCAAGTTTTAGCTTCAAATTTTGACATCCATCCATCCTTTTTTCCACTTATCCACTTCAGGGTGATGGTTTTGGGTTGTGGGGAGCCTGGAGCCTATCCTAGCTGCTATAGGTAAGAGGTGGGGTACATCCTAGACAGGCTGCCAATCTGTCAAAGAAAGCTGGGACAACTAAGGCTAATCGAAAAGCAGCAAATTTCAACCTACACCTCCCAAAATATTCATATTCTCTTAAATATCATTAGATATGCTAAAAGTATTGTAAAGAAAGAATCAGCTGATTCTGATGGGTGACCAGCTGTTACAGACCCTTATTTACAAGGAGGTCACTACAGTTTGTACCTTCTTGTTTGATTTGGGAAAGTTTTTATCCCAGATGCCCGTCCTAATTTAACATTGAGGGGTTTGTGTATCCTTGTCTGGTGGAAGTGTAAACTACTACACTATGGAGTTTGCAAACTTAAAAAATTTGGGTCCCTTATTTTTCTTTCTTTTAATTTTAGAGCAAAGAAACCCATATTTAATCCAGATATATGGATTTAATTTGAAAGTGAAATCAAACAAAGGAATGTGGCTCAGGAATGTGAGACACAAAAGCTTAAAAAAAATGGCTGATTGCTCAAAATCAAAGGCGCCAAACTAAAGGTGAAATCCAAAAATGATTACCAGATATGGACTAAAATTTTGAGAAAGCTATTTTTGGATGAAAGAAGAAATACATGAGCGTAAGAAGAGTAGAGCACAACATTTAGTTTGCTGGGATATGGTCACCTCTGCGACTCCCTGATAACTGCCGCCGCTAGGGAAAAATTTGTATTAACAACTGGTGAAAGAATGTTTGCAGATAAATTGGCATTTTCCATGCAAACTACAGGTAACTTTGGCAGTCTTTTTGCAACCAAAGCAATGGCAAGGAGGTTTTCCAGACTGTATATCTCTTTGTGACCTATTTCACATAGCATCAGCCAACAACCACTCACCAGCTGAGCAGGAAATAGACATTTTTCCCTAGCAACCTGGGGTTAAAAGGGGGTCGCTGATCAGTCTCTAGGCTGATGTGACTGAAGCCTTACTTGCTCAGGCAAATACACAGCAGTTGTGTTCTGTTGGCTGAAGGTTTGCATGAATTCAGATGCACTCAAACTCAACTCTAACTCTGCACACATTGAGCTTCATTATTCTCACTCGTATCTCTTCCGGCTTCCTTCTCTTCTCTACTCTTTGTTGGTCTTTTTCCCTCTCTGTGTGTGACTGTGTGTGTCACAGTTCTTATTAATAGAGTAGTACCTTTTTCTTCTTCTCTGGCTTCTTCCGAATTTGAAGCTTTCTTGTTTTTTCATTTCCTTGTGAATCGCTCGTTGCTTTGATCCCCTCTCTGCTTCCTTCTTTGGGCATCTCCTTTCAGGATACTCTGCTGCCGCCGCTGCTTTCAATTCTGTCTGTATGTGCCGTCTGTGAGCAGAATGTCATCCTTAAAGCAGCGGGTATTCACATGTAGGTTTTTGCCATGAAGGGTTTGTTTTTGTACAGTTCTTGTATATCCAACCCCCCCACCCACCCACCGCCCTGAGTTTACAGAGTGAAAACTAACAGTCCAGTGTGTTTCTGTTAACTTTCCTCTTCACTATAAGCAATGGCAACGTGTCTTCAATCCGAATAACAGAGTGAAAACATATGCGAGTGTATGATTCCTGTGTTAACAGTTGGAGGCCTCTCCAGGCGTCCCATTAGCTAAGCAAAATAAGAATACAAGCGCGAGCCTAATTTCCTTCAGGTGGCAAATTTGACCTTCTTTTCTGAGGTGATAGAAGTCATGAGGCTACAAAAGGACAGTTTATTTCTGCAGGGTGAACAGTCTCTGGGTTGCATTAAAAGGCTGCTAATACAGAGTGACAGAGGTTAAAGATGCAGACATAGCATCATCAGCTTGGCATATGGATCTCATCGTTGCTCGGAGCGCTCAAAAGGGCAGTGCCTTTGGGATCTGCTCGAATATTAGGACTAAACAGGGTTTTACATCACAGTCAACAGGAAGGAGCAGATGAAGTGATAGCGTGGGACGATCGCCCTGTATTCGAAACATGCCAGTCAGTATCTGCAGAGCATCTCTGCTCTGCTGGGGAATGCTGAAGAGAAGAGATGGTTTGCAAAAGCCCCTTTGGATTTAATCTGAGGATCGGCAGGTTTATCTCAAAGTGAGAACAGAAGCTGAAGTTACTGCCAGAAAAATCACGCCTAGCAAGTTTCGCTTGACCTCTGCATCACATGTGTTTGGCTGTGCTTCAGATTTGACTAGATTGAAAAGGGGAAGAATTGATGTGTCTGCCTCCAAACTCCTTTAAACTGTAGTAATTGATTACGTGCAGTTGCTATCTTTTGCCCGGTGGCATCATGCGTACACTGTTAAAGAGGGACTTTGTGAGCCCGTGGAGAGTCATGTGAATCAGAACACTGATCTTAATTTGAGATGGTCTTTGTGAAATATTGGAAAATCTTGCTGAACTTTTAGACAGTGGGAATTTGTCCAGCTGGGTTAAGAGCTGCATCAGTGTACTCGTGCATCTGCAAAAGCAGTCTTTAAAACTATTTTCACATCCCCAAATACCCAGATGTAACCCACAGATTCCCAGGTGATCAGATTCCATCTGTGAGACCTAAACATAAGAAAAGTTTTCATTAACTTAAACTATTCTTCACTACTCTGAGAGCTCCCTAAATGGCTACTCTACACCCCAGACTCAGCTTTGAGAGTTGCTGGATTGTACAGTCCTGTGTGAATTTAGTGATGGAGACTTCCACGGCGTGGTGTGAGCGGTGGTGCATGGCAGGAATGTAAAAACCAGATGACCACAAATGGAAACTCCAGGGCTGATGGAGGCAGTCAAGCAGGCCATCTCGCTAGCTCTAATAAACACTCTGACTCCTTTCTGCAGTCGTCTTTCTCTTTCTTTTTTAACTGCCTCGCTCAGTTTCCCAACCTGGCTTAGCATCGCCTCCACCACGCCCCACATGTTGGACCGCCGCCTGGTTTTTGTCCCCCCTAGGGCTGAAGCTTAAGTTCAGCTTCAGCCAAGGAGAACAGCAACGTCATCTCCGAGTCCCAAAGTTATAATTTTCATCTGTTAATTATACAGAAGCAGAGATGAGCTAAATATATACATGTGGGTCTGAAGAGGGAAGCAACCGAGAAGAGGGGGCTCAAAGTACGGCCGCGCTTCTTCCAAACGCGGGCGAGGGGGGTGGAGAGAGTCAAAAGGCCTGCTGGAGCCCTGTGGTTTTCTGTTGCTGAGGCCTGCTTCTGAAAACAACCAGGAAAGAAAGAGAAGAAAAGGGAAAAAGGGGAAAAAGAAGGGAGGGGTAGCAAGGGAGGGCATCTTACTGCAGTGGAGCTCAGACGTGACGCTCTGATTGCTCCCAGCGGTTGTGGTCAGTACAGTGGAGTGGTGAGGGGCGGGGAATACAGTGCAAGGAGTAAAGTTAGCTCTCTGCCAGATGTCGTCATAGATCCCGTCAGTATCAGAAGACTCGTTATACGGTACAGCTGGGAATTTACCTGATAAAACCCAGCCGTCGCCTCATAGTGGCTTTCAGAAGCAGCAGGATGTGGCTGTTGTTTCGGTCCTCTTTGTTTCATGTTCTTTGGCTAAGCGTGAGGGGACGCGACATGACTAAAAACACCGTGGAAAGAGAGCAGATCTTTAGCAAGAACCAGTGTGTTTTGATTTAAGCGTTCTTGGTGACTGCTCGGCCGTCACACATCTTTCATGCATCAAAAGGTGGAACGTTTTCAGACTTCCAGATTTCAGACATGTCTGAAAAGAGAGGAAGGATCTAGGATTCACACCTGGCTCTTTATAATGAGCCAAGTGGTTTTACAGTCTGAGAGTCTTAAAGTTCAGACCTATAGTAACTATTAAGGTCAAACATAGGCAACTTGATAGTATTCATGGCAACTTTGAGCTCTCACCCTTCACTAAAAAATAAGCGGACACAAAAAGTTAAACTGTTAATGCATGCATGAAATATCCAGTAAGAGACGAAGCTTCTTCTTCATTTTAGTTCCGTTTTATTATCGAAGTGACCTGAACATAAAACATGCAGTAGACTAGAGGAGCCACTTCTCGTTAATTAGGTTAAAGTGGAGCACCGTCTCTCCACTTAGTGTATGTCATAGTGTGTGTGTGTGTTTTGCCTGTATGCGTCATCGCTCTTTATCACATGCACAAATAGAAACCATCCTTTCCTTCATACATCCAGTTTTGATCCCATGCAATATGGCCTGCGGGTCTCTCCTTGCTATGAAAAATTTTATAGCCACGAGAGACCCACCCATTAAATTTGAGAAGTATAAATGCGACACTATCAGATGTTGAAACTTTTTGAATTTGCTTCCAGAAAGCCCGTCCAACAAAGTTCAGACGGGGAGAGCAAAAGCCTGCAAAGATTGTGTCATGTTAAAACAAAACACCGGCCAACAACATGAAGAAGATCATCCCAGTGGAGCTGAGGACGTTACATGTAATTGGAGGAGAAGTTCATCACTGTGGAAGACTTAAGAGGCATTCACACAAATATATATGGGGATTAAATAAAGATTCAGATAATCTGAATCTTGTAAACTGCCTGTGGATGGTTTTGATATTCAGGCTGTTTACAGGAAAATCATTTTATAGATCCAGGAGCATTTTTGAAAACCATGTCAGTGAATAGTTGGTTCTTTTATCGTAAGCGATGCAATTCAAACACACTCAGAAACAGTGACACTTACTTTGTGCCTGAGATTATTTTTAGGGGTTTTCTTGGCTTACTTGCACATCTGTGAAGGCAGCATTAATGCTGAATGATACATACATGCTGCAATTCCACCAGCATGCTTTTCAAGACAATACCAAGATATTGTCCATGTGCTCAGTTTGCCTGCCTGCAACCCAAACCTGTTACTCATTAGCAGAATTTGACGACTTATTTAAAAAATCTATACCAGAGGAGTCCCCGAACTCTTGAGTATTTATTTGCTTTAAAGAGTACACCTCTCTTCCCAAGCAATCCCAGAATTCTGTTAAAAGAAGAGGTGATGTGCACGTTTTTGGAACGCGAGTTGTAAAACAGGGCAAAAATCCATAGGATAGATTATTCTCAACACTCACTTACACATCTCTTAGTGTGTTTAATCATTTGTCAGCAGACTGTCTGTTAATGGATTCATTTCTTAGCCTTTAATTAGCTTGATTGAGCAAAGAAGTGACATTTTTGTGGTTTAGCCTCCAGCTGTGCAGTCTGGACTGTCGTCGTTTATGTGCTGCGTTATTTAAATGAAACAATAGAGGAGGTATTTAGAGTGCGTCTCTGCGTAAATACGCGCCTGCGCCGCCGCTGTCTGAGCCCAGATGTTTAAATCGTCCTCTCCTGTCTCCTCTCCATCTGCTCTCTTCAACTTCCTGACTCTTGCTTCTGCTTTAGATCACTCTCTGTCCTCATTTTTTATTCCCTCCAAGTTTCCCCCCCTTTACCCCGGTGTTCGCTCTCCAACATCTGTCAACGCCCCCACCCTTTCGTGTTCTGCTTCCTGCTCTGTATCGGGCATTTTTGTCCACGTAGATGCTTTGTAGGCCGGCGGGCTGACTCATGTATCCCAGCGTTCCCTTGTGGCAGAAGTAGCACAATAGGCACATTTTTTGTGTTATAATTTCCAAAAAATGGGTTATATGAATGAATCATTTTGCCTATACATTGAATTAATTAATCAATTCTTGTGAAAAGGAGCAGATTGTCACCTTTGGGAAGCTGGAGTCAGTGCTTTAGCTCACCTAGTTAAATGAGTTAAGAAGTTATTATCAGTGCTAAATGATTACCTGTGATTTAGGTCCCTAATTGAGATTGTGTTGTTACTATCAACTTATCTGATGTGTTAAGCCAGCCGAATGATTGTTGATTAACACTGCAGTAAAAGAGTGACATGCTATAACACTGAAAGCCAAAGATTCACTGGTTTGGCAGGTTTTGTAAGACTTCCGTTATGATACACCACAGCTTCAGATTTCACGCTGTTGGGCATCAATGTTTTTTTTACTATTTTCGGGACTAAACAGACATTAATCTTAACCTGGTTAATTATAAAAATAATCTTTTTGTGGCCTGTTTTTAAAGCAGTGTAATGTCGGTTCAGATTAAAAGCTTGACTCATATCAGTAATTACAGACTTCTTGTACATTATTAGCTTCATGGAGCTAATAATATCTTAAGTGTGTGAGTGAGTGGGCGGGAAAAGGTGACTAAAGAGTTGATATTTCAGTTCTCAGCCAGCTCACTTGGGCTGATGTCATGTGGAGTGCATGCATAATGCAGTGGGTTTAACACAGAAGACGCTTCTTCTGGTTTGCAGATTTGAGTCATGCATTGTTGTTGTTGTTGTTGTTGTAAAAGTCCTCTGGCCAGTCAGGGAGGGTTAGACCACCCCGGTACCACCTCAGCTGTGTGTTGATTAGATATCTGACCCTTGCACGTTTCGTCTCGCTCTGCACCTGCTATCGTCTCCGAGCTTTGCACAACAGAGACCACAACAGGTGTGACCTCCCTAATATCCAGCCGCAGTCTCCCACCCCGAGCTTATCCATTTGTAACTCATTTACAACCACAAATCGCAGATAACGGCTTACAGGTCGGCTTCTTGCACTTCCTCGCCCTGGGCACACACTCATGCCACCTATTGTTGTAAAACTTTACATTTACATGTAGCTCATCACCCTTTGCTCTTTCCCCTGCGGCCCAGTGCCCTCTGGGCTTTCCCCCCCCACCCATCTGCTTTTAGACTCTGGGTTGCAGCTGCCCTCTAGTGTCTGCTGTCTGCTCACTACATCATGAATGCTGTTACAAAGGCCTATAGGTTCCATGGCATGGGGATTTACTGGAGATTAAAGTTAAAATTAACCATCTTAAAACAGCTACATCCCCTTTTTTCACACAAGCGCTTGCTTTTGTACAATCCACTTCAGCAGATTACACTTAATGTCTGTCTAGACGGAGAAATCGACTCCATGCTGATGCCATCTAGAGCCAATTATTGAACCGCTACATGTGAAATGTGCTCTAATAAAACTCATTCTTTTATTAAAATAGCCTCATGTTTCATAACTGTAGATTATATTTAGTTAAACCTAAGAAATACTGAGGCACAGAAAAGTTTTTCACAGCCGCTTTGTGAACACTCTTTTAAATGTTTTCTTAAAGCACAAAGGCAAAAACAAAAGTCCCCAATTCTTGGTGGGAAAATGGAAAAGACAAACAGCTTTGTTTAAGGAAAAAGTGTGGCTTTGATTTGTTTGTTACTCATCTTGGGGGACCCCCTCGGAGCTTGGTAACCGTGGCGGTGCATCGGGCATATATTTGTGGTAAAATCTGAATCATTCCTTAGTTTCCAGTGTGATGACACAGATAACTCATGTGGGCTCCTTTATCGCCTTTCCTGGCACATGTTGAGTGTGTCACCGGAGTTTGTCTCACCAGAGGCGACGGGATTTTCCTCAAGGGTTTCCAGACGTCAGATTATAATGATATTAAAGTTCTTTATCTATGTATTGTCTTTGTTGTGTCAGTCATTGTAAGCATCAAACCCCGTCTGTCCTTTTCTGACCCTTTTTGTGCCTTTTCTTGCAGCCTGTGTTTAGAGAAGACACCCTACGGTTGTGTCTGCAGCGCGGTTTGTTAGCGACAGGCCAACCGAGCGCTCAGTCAGCACTCTGAATGGCTTCACTCTGCTCTTTCCTTGCCTTTTTTCTCCTCATCACAGCTCTGTTTTGTAGATGCAGCAGAGAAGAGACAGACTTTTGTTTTGCCTTGCGAGGAAGCTGCAGTGGGGAAAACAAAAAGGGTAGGGAGGCCACTGTGTGTTAATCGGTTGGCTCACTGTCATGATCCGACTATGAGAGGGATTAAAACATATCGCCAGACTAATCTGTCCCTTACACCAGCGGGCAGTTTTCACTTTCCACAGATGTGTTTGTTGTCGGAGAGCAGTGAGGGGCAGAGACGTCGCTCCTCTGAGAGCTGCGGTGCATGTCGGGCTTTGATTTCCTGACATTTCCAGGAGTTTCGCGCTCCCAGGTTAAGATCTAAAAGAAACGGGGGGAAGAAAAAACCTCGAGTGCTGTTTACTGAGCATTCAAATCGTTACAAGCTAGATAAAAAAAAAAGGTATGCTGTTATGATTTAAATTAAGCCCATATGCAGGTGATGTCTGCCTGCTCGGGCATGTTTCGGCTAACCAGTAGACCATGTGCTTTTGTTCGAGCTCCTCACGTGTGGCTCACATCAGATAAACTGTAACTCAATGCCTTTATTTTCATTTTTCTTTTGCCAGCCATCTCTCTTTTTTTTCTCACTTAACCTCCTGTTTTTGTAAGTGCCGTCATGGTTCATGAAAGGGTGACCGAGAGAAAGAGAGGGTGTGAGACAGCCAGAAACCTTTTGTTTCCAAATTAGGCACTCCTCCCGCCTCACTAAAACTAACTGTTATTGTAAAAAGTGCCATATGAAATCCCATCTCAGTGCTGCCGCTTTGAAATGGATGCAGATTTTAAATCCCCGTCTGGCTTTTTCTTTCTCTCGCATCTCCCCCTCCTGGTGATGAATCGGACCTCCCCCTGGTGATCCAGCAGGGCGGTTCCGGCTGGTGGTGCATTGAACCCGAAGCTCTGGTCTGAACCACAGAGAGAAGACAAACCCCCCTGCAGCCACAGCCTTCTGACTTTAAGTGGAACCATAATTACATAGCCTAGTGTATTTATACTCAGCAGTGACTCAGTGGGACATGTGGCATGTGCTTGTGTGTATGCATGTGCACAAGAAAACCAGCCTTTTGTATTCACATGTAACTGGTTTCTGTGTGTGTGTGTGTGCCTGTGTGTGTAAGTGAAAGTCTACTGACTCAATAAACTAACTGGGGATAAAGTGAGGTGTGGATCCACCTCAATGTAGTTTGTTATTTTTGCAGGAAAGATCATTAAAAGAGCCACTATGTGACTCTTGGAAGTAGAAAAATAGAAAATGTGTGACGCCCATAAAAATGATGTTCGTTATTATGATGACGTACGAATTAGAAGCAACTATTAAGGATGCATATCAGTCATGCAGTGCAAGCGCCTTGTTGCTTTAATAGGCCTGTTGCTAACATGCAAAAAATTGAACAAGATCAGATGTTTGCATGCTGTGTATGAATACATGGAGCTTATTAATAAAAAAGCTTTTTAAAGCCTTTCCAATGTTTGCTGTAATGCAAAATTGAGAACATGAAGAGCATGGCCTGTGAGGGATATGTGGGTGACTGCAGGCCAATTATAACATTCTGGACTCTTGATCAAAGATCTCCCATAATGTAAATCAGAGTTTTATTGTAAATAAATTACTCTTTACATCATTCAATGACTGATCCCACAGACTGCACATAAAACATGGTTGTATTGAACGCAGGACCACTGCAGGGATCTCGAAGTGATCACATCTGGATGAGAGCGTAGCTAGCTTGAGTAGCAAAGCGATTAGCATCACACAGATACTTGTGAAAGAATGATGCACAGAAACTAAACTGCTTGAATTTCATTCACCAAAACTGGCGTGTAGACTTTGACTGACTGTTGTCCTGTCACTCAATGTTGCATAATTTTGCACCATAATGAAATTTAAATTGGTAAGTAGAGATGTAGAGAAGGGAGACGTTAACTTCACAGTTAAGGAAGTATCTTTAGCCTTTCCAGATTTGCTTCATTTTTCAGCCTTGCATTTGCAGCCTTACATTGCACATTGCACAATATCTTAACTTCCTGGAGTAAATGTAACATATCTTCCTAACGCACATGTATACATCCTTGTGTGTTTGCACAAGATTAACAAAAAAAAAGAAAAAGTGACCCACACGGAAGAGAAACGCAGGATATCATATTAAAGTGCTAGATGACACCGAAACGCTTTGAGTTCATATTTTATATTAACTGTGTTTTATATTTTTTGGTACTTTTATTGGACACGCCACTATTATTCACTCTTCTTGGGGTATGTTTCTGCCTGTGAAAGTAACAGACTCGTTAATTTATCACCTCCTCAGTGAGTATAAACTATCAAAGCCTGCAGTGTGTGTTCTTGTTGGCATAGTGCGACATATCCAGAGGGTATGGTGTTTTTTGCGGATGACGGCCTTCTCCAGTCGAGTTGGAACTTGCCCCGCTGTTCGGCAGGTGAAACCTGTCTAACCTCATCGGTAACGGATGCTCGGCAGGTTAACAGTGACGACAACCGGAGGGGAACGTTGGCTGTCTGTAACAACAACATGGTTACCTGTCTGCCGCTCTCGCACGTACCCTGGACGCCTGGCTGTTTGGTGAGAACTCACCCCTGACTGATTTAGTGGTTTTTAGGTGTCACTGTGTTGTATATGGGTGGATCCTCTGGGAAGGAGTGTGTCTGCACGTGAGAGTGGGAGTATAGGCTTGACAAAGAGGTCATATTGACATCCAGTAGCGACCGTGTTATTTTCAGAGCTTTTACAACCACAGCAGCGCCCGTTGCTCTCCTTCTCTGTCTTTGGCAGCTTTTTTCCATGTTCTCTCATTATCATTCTCCCTCCTCTGTGTTTTCCCCTCCTAACTATAAGAAAAAGGGAGTAGAAGACTAAGCATAGCAGCCGCAAATGTTTTTTTTCCTCTCTTTGTGCTGCAAATTGGCCTCTTTCTCTTTTCTCTCTTTTTTTTTTTCATCTCCCCTTTGAGTGGAGGGGAGGCGGTGGAGGCAGGGCTGGCTTTTGTGGAGTTTAGCAGCGGGACCAAAGCTCTGTCACTGTGTTTGTGTCGCTCACACACACACATGTGCAGCACACGTGCAGCACAGGAAGGATCCAACGTGGATTTAACCTACCAGCAGCAACCCTACAGGAGATCTCTTCACCTGGACTGTTAACAGCTGACCCGCTCTCGGTTTTTCCCAACGTATGGCTTCAAGAGTTCCGCTTTACAGTGCACAGGTGTTTGTTTACTGATGACAGTCAGACCGGTTCATGTGGAAGGAGTCAGTAACTGTCTGGATACAGTCCGAGTAACAAAAACAAGGACTAAAGAGAAAGCAAAAGAGGAGAAGCAACAGAAAAGCAACAGATCGAGTAGCTGATGGTCGCTGTGATAAAGTAATTATTCGGGATTAAGATGAGAGAGAGATGAAGTTTGTCTGGCACTAGAGGTAGAGAGGGAGGGTGAAAGGAGAGAGTGGGGGCAGTGGGAGGGAGGAGAGACAGAAGATCCAGCCCTCTGGGACAGCAGTTGTGTGTTTTGGGGGGTGGACAGAGTGGCTTTGAATGCAGAACATCACTGGACACCGACAGGAGGGCTGCTGTCAGTTGGTCTGTGTGTGTGTGTCTGTAGTGAAACCAGACCTACCTCTGATCCCTGCACCACACACACACTCCTCTATCTGCTGCCTTTTTCTTCCTCTGGTTCGAACCCCCCAATAGTGCGGATGAGGGTCTTGGAGAGCTGACCGATGGAGGTCAGGAGCGTCAGGCTGTGATGTGTAACTTGTTGGATTAAACTTTCCCGAGGCTCAGCAGCAGCAGCAGCAGCAGCAGAAATGGACTGGAGCCAGGAGGCGTGAAGTTAAATGACTGGAGAATCGGAAGACACTAAAAGCAGCCACCCTGTCTTGGCTCGATTGTAGGTCTGTGTCTGGACACCGTCCAGGACTTTGTGTTGGTGCTTGAGTGTGTGCAGCCCATGTTGGTGGCGAGCGATGCGGATCTGACCAAACTCAGCGCTCCGATGCCCGCTGCTATGCTCCCGTGTCCTGCGCCAGCCGGGTCTGACTGGAGCTTCCAGAACCCGGTGGGGGTGGACTGCAGCTCCCCTGAACCTCGTTGCATTTGGCTGGCGGTTCTACGTGGAGGCACGACCTCGGAGCCACCCACTTCGCCACCTGCCATGCCTATTGGGCACAGCCAGAGCTCTCATCAGCCCAGGGTAAGAAAGGGGTCACCGGTCTTCACCCATCTAACGTTAAGATGTGGTGACTGTGGCTAAAAGCATCAGTCAGTGGCTGCTGTTAAATGACAAGTTGAGTCCAAATTAAATGCTTTAGCTAGATGACTTGATGAGGATTTCCATCAGTGTATTGATCCCCATCACAGCTTCTAATAGCAAGATGTGAAATTTGTAGGAATTTCCTGTTTTATCTGTTTTTAAAAATAAGATTTATCAGTTAAAACTGTACATTGCTTGTTTGAATAGTTTCTCATAAATTTTTCTGTTGTCAAATGAATTGACCAGATTGCTTATTTAACATACTTCCTGCTAAATCCTCGGCCACTTTACACTCCAAGACATCGGAGATGTTTTTTGTCGTGCTCGTGGTGACTTCTGTGGTTCTCCAGAATTAACACAGCAAACAATGATATCAGCAATACTCTCCAGAAACCACTGTGTGCAATTAGTCATGCATGTCAGCAATGCTTCTCTGTAACTGTACTCATTGTTTGGAGCCGGTTAACCCCTCAGCTGTTGGTAGATTCTTTAAAGTTTCTGGAGAAATGCCTGTGTTGCCTTCAGGCTCTTTTGTTTTGGCAGGCACACTTTGTTTAGACTTCTTTGAGTGGATCAATATAATTAAGAAAGTGTAGTTTTTACCTACAGTCAAGGTGGCTTTTAGCTGCAGTTGGCCTGCAAAGACCACGTACACACCGGATTATTGAATTTGTTGTGGACTTGTTAATTCTGAACAAAAATATACTTAGAATTATGAATTTAAGATCAGATAAGCTACGTTTAGCAAATAAAAATATTTCCCAGCTTACTCACGTTTTCCATCCATTGGATTAGGAATGGCTTGCATATTGACCCTTTTCTTCCTCTGGGGAGCTTCTAATTACTGGCTAAGCACAGTTTAAGGTGGCGTCTAAGTACCACTTTGATCGAGGTGTCATGCAGTTGTACAGCTGTGCATCCCCACCCCCAAGTCCCAAATGCCCTCAGAATTCAGGTCATTACTTCCTCATTTAACCGTGATCATTTATGTGGAATATCACATCTTTTTTCACTGCTTTTTTTTTTTTTTAATGGTTCTCATCATCCCCTTCCCCCAGACTCATTGACACAGTTTAAAAAATGCCATAATGAGGAATGTAAGTGTGGGGGGAGGAAAAGGAGAGGCTGTATGGACACAGCTGGGACAAACAGACACTGTACACTGTTTACATTTTAGGAGAGGGGGAGGAAGAGCAGTTGCACCTAGCCGTCTCTATCTGTTACTTTAAGTTGAAATATGCACTTCTACTATCTCTCTGGCACATCATATGTCTGGTATCTTGGTCTGCTTTATTATCGTTGAGATTTATTGCGTTTGAGGGATCACAGGATTGGCGCATTCAATTCTTTTTGCATTTTTTTCCTTTACATTCAGCTGCCGGCACGACCGCAACACCCTCACGAGTTGTAAAGGTGAAAATCTGTCATGTAAAAGTGTGATAAAGTGCAGTGTTTTGTTGCACTTTCACCTCTTTGTTAAAGCAAAAAGTCGAGGCAGCGAGGATAAAAAGTCCCTGGTCAGATTTAAACCCACGTCACAGACTAACTGCCATGTGCTGCTGCCCACTCAGCTATCAAGTCATGCTGTAAAAGTTATTCTAAAACCGCTCCTCCTGGAAATGATTCTAGGCCTTGGATTGAATTAAAATAGCTTAAATGAACTTCACTGCTACCAGTGATTCAGGTTTCACTTGGACAAGTAGGCATGTTTTGCTATTCAACAGAAAAAAACCCTGTTTAACAGACATTGCATCATCACCTGTTGGCCTGGTTGAACTGGACTGGACTGTGGGGCTGGACTGGTTTTTCAGCAAACATTCTGCATTCACACACGTTCGCAAGTATGGCCCCTTAAACATATCGTTATATAAATTACAGAATCCGCCGGCTTCCTTAAGAGAGTAAAGGTGGATATTCACGTGCACGTCATACATTTGTGAGACATAGGATGCTCGTGGAGGTGCAGAGGTGGGGGAGCGCTCTCTGTGTGTGGCCGGTGAGTCCAGGAATTATCAGGATGAGATGGTTTGGCTTTTTTTCGCGCCGTCCCCTCTCCTGTTCCCTCTTGGCAGCTCGGCTCCGGGCTGCGGACGCAGACAGCTATGACCATCGGGATTAAAGGCTCGTCAGCATTTGTAACAGCCGCAAAGCTCCACTTTTCAAACAGGTTGCAGCTCTCAGCTGTTTAAAAGAGCATTATTGTTCTGTCCTGCTGGGGTTTTAGCAGGAGCCGGGCTCCCTGACAGTCACTGCATTCCTCTGAACTGCTTTACCTCTGGATGGAGCGAGGACAAGAGTGTGTGTCTGTGTGGACGTGTGCTACCCTACACGTACGCTGTTCCCGACGATTATGCCGTCAGCTTTACAATATTGTCATGTCCTAGAAAAGCCTCTTAAGACTCAAAAATCCTTTATTACGGGATTTCAGGGAAGATTACCACCCCCGCTGTTTATTTATAGCGTTTTTATTCTCTAATAAAGCTGATGGGGCTCTAAAATTTTGGCGCCGCAATTTAAACATCAAACATTTCCTCTGGATTTTATAGATGCAGCATGCTATGTTGTCCTTGAGCTGCTCCTTTCTTGTCTTATCAGTCCTGCATCTTAATTATATGGTTCTTAATTGAAATCAGGAGGAAAATGTCCTCGGGGAAGAGCCGGCTGCTGCTGCTGTGTGTTGGCAAAGCACACCACTTTACCCACTAAACATTCACTCAAAGGAGGAAGCTGCGGTGTGACATTACAAGCTTTTCTGCATATTCAGTTGTTTCCAATGAAGCATTTTTTTTACTCTTTTTTTAATGACATCATCTACAGGTGATAACAGGATTCTTCAGTTCTCTGTACTCGCTGAAGTTTATTTGCTAATCAGCCTCGGCAGGTAATACTTCTTTCGGCGAAAACAATGTGAAACAGTTTAAGTTCCCACTTGCAGGGCAGGAAATACCAAATGTCTTCTTTTCTCAGCAAAACAGGAGCGAGGTTTCCCTCGTCTGTGCATCCAGCCTGCGTAGGAAGTCAAGATTAGACTGCAAAACCGCAGAAACAATTTTCCAAGTTCCTTGTTGGTTAAACTGAATGTCCTGTCCCGGAGAGGCCTGTCAGCGAGCTTAAACTGTTTTTTAATTTTATTTTGGTAGCGGTGGCAGAGGAAACTGGTCGAATCATGCTCAGAGGGCATGAGAGGGGGTTCGTCTTGTTTTAGGGGGAAAAGGTTGAGTCTAGATTCGGCAGAATGGCCGAGCAGAAACACAGCCCACACAGTCCAGAGCTGCAGAGTGGGAAACTGTCCTCCTGGCTCAGAGACCCAGGCAGACCCTGTGTGTTTTGGGTAATCACAGGGTTCAGTATTCTCAGCGCCGGGAGGGGCCATGTGGTCGAAACCGGCGTGCTGGAGCCTGTCCCTCGCTGGGGCCCGATACTCCTCCTCCTTCTGCGTCTCCTTCTCTCCTCATCCTTCTCGTCTCATTCACTCTATCTGTGCTCCCGCCCCTCCTGTGCCAGTTGCTGTGTGTGTTTCAACTTGTCCAAAATCAAACCGCGCCCTCCGAGGAATTCACTCTGTCTCTTCCTCCTTTCACCCCGTTGCTCTTTCATTTCCTCTTTTTTTTTTTTTTCTTTCCTGGCCTTTTCTTTTTCTTTATCATTTTAATTTGACACTCCAAGCACTCCCCTGCCTTCCTCACGCACCTCTTTATGCGGCTCGCATAATAGGCCTCGCTGCATGCCTCTCTAAGAAAATAGAAGGGTTATTTTACATTGTTTAGACTGCCAGACTAAAGATCCAGCTTTGAGAATCTATGGATATCACAGTCTGTGAAACGTGCACATCATATCTTCCAAAATAATCTTTTGTGATTGGAAAATAGCCAAGATTAACCAAAATTATATTCGTTTAAGCGTTTTAACCAGCAAACATCTTGATGTTTCTGAAAGTAGCCTATAAGTGCAAACTTATTTTTTGGTTTCTTTTTTTTTCCCTCGATGGAATGTGAAATTAGAGGAAAAGAACATGTGCGGTAAATGTCGGCAGAGCCAGGTTTCCATTGCAAGAATAGAAGTGGAGAGAGAGGAAGAAGAGGTGGAAGGGAGGAGAGGTTGGAAGGAAGGAGAAAGAGGGGTGAAGAATGGAAGTGCCTCCATAACTCTCCGTGGTTATATTTGTAGGGTTATCCCGCCCCACAGTGCTGCCCCACTTCCTGCCTCAAGCCTGCCACTTCCTGTTGTTCTGTGGCCATGCGGAGATTTGCCAGGACAGGCCTGTGCGCGTTATTGTGCTTGCGTGTAAGCATGTTTATCGGGAGGACAGGAAGCGGAATGTGGGGTGTGCATCAAGATGATGTGGTCTAGAAATACTAACCCACTGACACGAAAACATGTATGCAACATACACAATCACAGAATCTGAAGACGCGCAAAACAGTTTAGGATTTCGACTTTTAAGGGCACACTGACTCATATCTCAGTGTGGTTTGAGTAATCTGAATCTCAGAGCATTCACTCATTTTTCATATCAAGTGACATGCACATCAAATCACACCTAAAATGACATCTGTGGCCTCTGTTTGTTGATTCATGGCTTGTACACTCATAAAATAAGTCCCTTTATTAGGGCTGTGCGATATGACCAAAATCTCATATCCCGATATAAGAACTCTATCGTCCGATAACGATATAAATCACAAAAATGTAACATTTTCTGTAAATTCTGTGAATCTCGTGCAGCTCGACTTGCTGGAAGTGTTTCCAGCTGCGCGTCATGTAGCTGGAGTCGAGTGTTTTAACCGATGCATGAAACGATACATTTTTAGACATAAGTTGTAACAGCCGCCGTTTTCTTTGTGAGTATTTATTACACGGCGTGCTGCGGGGAAAAGCCTGTTCTAACGTTTGAGTCTAAGGTCTATTTTTTAGCACCTGGCGGCTCTTTTTTTTTTTTTTTTTTACTTCTCATTCGTAAATAATCTGCTCTTTCACGTGATTCAGTTTATTTTGAAAAGTCTCAACAGGATCTTGAGCTTTATTGTGAAAGGTTTATGTGGAACATAAACAAGCAGACACGCGATGGTGTTACCATTGTCGTTGCTAACCACAATGCATAAAAACAGGCGCTTGTCCGTCCTAGTGTGGTTATATTAAATATAAGAGAAAGAGAGAGCTGTAAGAAATTAATATAGCCACTACAGTGACCATCAAAACGATGAAAAAATATTGCCGTAAACAGTTTATTTTGCGACACTATGAAACAAACGATAGCGTGTTTTTATATCGTCATCCGATATATATCGTTATATCAAACAGCCCTACCCTTTATTGTATCTTTGGGGCTGTAATGGCATGTCACAGAGTGACCTTTGATAGGGATGTTCATCCCATATTAAATCAATAAAACCTGTGGAAAAAACATCATAAGATAAGTAAAACATCCAGTATACAGATGTTTTTGTTAGTCATTAAATTAGTTAAAATGTGCTGAAGATTCTGTGTGGGGAGTAAAAATTCTGTTGTTGCAGGGTTTTAAAGGCTTATAGCACAAATTAAAAATGTATATTCAATTCAGTTTTATTTATATTGTGCCAAATCACAGCAGCAGTTGCCGCATGCCTTAGTAAATGTGCAAAACCCAGGTGAATGTGAAGGCGGTCAAGCAGGTGGTACTTGTTTGTATCCGTTGACAGTTTTGTGCATTGATGTAACAGTTAGTAGGTGAGAGGTGGATCACATTTACTTTTAATAGACTCCTGTAGCCTTTCTCAGAGTGTATGACGTTAGCATTTAACCAGTGTACGAACTTATTTGGGCAACCTTTACCTCTGTCATCATTTACTTCGTCTAATCTAATCTAATCTAATCTTCAAGTAGGATTAGATAAAATGTCATCATTTAATATGGTGTCCTCCTGAGCTCATCGTTGATTTAACCAAAACAGTGCGTAGGCGTAAAAATGTGCGCAATGTGATTTAAGATCCCCGTGCAGCTCCTGGTTTGCTCGTATCAGTGTCAGCCCTCATCTTTAGTTAATGAAAAACAAATCAATGTCTTTTTTTGTCTAAATGATCATTTACTAAGAAGAAAAATGATCTGACTGTTTATAATCTGTCTTTCTGAAACTGTTAAAAATGTTATTTTTGTCTGCTGTGCATTGCATTTTTATGCTGTAGCATCCATCAGTAAGATGCTAAGAAGTTATTTTTACCATCAGTATGCAGAAGATTGCAGCTTTAAACAAAATAAAGCACGGCACGGTGACTGAAAGACCGGGCTGACTTGGTCGGACTAGTCATTACAGTGTTTTAATTTAAGTTTGGGAGAGTGTGAGAGTGCAGGGAGTTCAGTTTTACTAAGAAAAGTTTTGCAGTGACTTGATGTGTGCAGCAGACTTAAGCTGTGAGCTGGCACTCAGATTCCCTTCTTCCTTCTCTCCCTCGCTCCCACTCCTGCCTGTTTGGTCAGGTGATTGTGTTTGACTGACAGATGTGGGTCGATGGGGCAGCAGGCGGGTGATAGTTCTCACGTGTGTCTGTCAGCTGAGCTTGCCGGACTTATTTACTCGGCAGCAGGAATGAGAAATTTAGAGAGCTGTGCTGAAAATCTGCCTTTATTCTCCACTCTCAGAGTCCCTGGATCTTCTCTCCCTAGAATAAGACCAAGGTCACTGTAGTCTGAACTGGGTGATAACCGCATTTCCCGCTTGGCCCCGTCTAGATATGGCCTCTTCCTGATAGTCCCCCCTGCCCTCCCCCAGGTGTGTTTATTGACTATTGTTCTGAGGCTGGGTGGCATGCAGAGGCTAGCAGACAGGACTTCACAAGGAAGCTGCTAATGAGCGGTCCGGCAGCGGCGGAGTTAATGTCACTGAGTACAGAGGCACCTTGTGCTTCTCCAGTGAGCCATAAATCTGGACAACTGCAGGTTTTTCTCGAGTGTTGGTGCGAATAATGGGAAAGAACTGATATTGCTGACATTTCTGATGCCCGTAAATCTTATTAGAAGCAAATATTCCAGCTTACTAAATGACAAAATGCAGTCATTTTGTATAAAATTGCTTTTCCTGCTGGGGGTAATGTTTTTAACCAGATCTCTTTGTGTTTACAGGCTAAGGGGCGGAGGGATGGTTTCTCCTCAGCCGGTGACAACCCTCGGCCGCCGATGGCGACCCGGCCGGGAAGGGAGGGGGTCGGCATGGGCTGGAAGGGTCCCCGGACGCTGGTCCTCCATAAGAACTCCCAGGGTTTCGGTTTCACATTACGCCACTTCATCGTTTATCCTCCAGAATCCGCTTTGCACACTAACCTCAAGGTGAGAGTCACAGATGTCTGCAGGTCCCTGAAACACTAGAAAATGCCTTAAATGTTAAAGGTGTTTAAAAGTGTTGAATTATGTTATAAAAATACCAGTTGTGCTTCAGGGCTTAGTGTCACAAAGTACTTTGTGTTTGTTTTTATAGTACACATGGTCTCCATTTCATCCTAGCTGGCATTTAAAGGGGTTTCGAAGGCCTTAGCTTTAACTCGCTGAACTCAGGAGAGAGCCAATTTGAGCTCAGAGATAAAGCCAATCATACTGTGGCTGCGGGTCAGCGAGGTTGAGCGGAGCAAAATGAACACAAAGACAAAGGGAGAAAACAAGCCTGGGTGATTAGAGACAGCAGAAGACGAAGAAACCGAGCTGTTAGAGGAAGAGAGGCACAAGATCTGGAGACAGAACAAGGACCGGGGCTTAGATTTTACTACTTTGAGGAATTTAAAAAAACACCTTCATTTTACTCCTGTTTGTTTCACAGGCCTGTTTTTGTCCCTGGTGAATTCAGGCTTGTTCTGGTGTTGGGAAATGAGCCCGAGTGGTTATTTAGCTGTTTGAGGTGTGGGGGCAAACGTCTCCAGATGTGAAATTGAGGGATGTGGAGGCTGGGGTGGGGTGAGCCAGCTGAAACAAGGCCTCTATTATTTTTATACCACCCCACCATCTAGCAGCTGCTGATAGGAACACGAATTGAATGGGATCTGTTGTCTTATCCTGGTACCACTCACTGGCAGCCGGGCCGTACCATGCCAGCCCTGGACAATGGGCCCACTGCTGGCCTTTGGCCTCATTTCTGCCCTTGTCTCCTCTGCCTCAGAAGGGATCACATGTTGTTTTTTGGACAATTAGACTCACAGATCTTTCTGTTCTTATCTGAAGAGGCTTCATGGAAACCTCCCAAATTAACCTCTTAGTGTCCAATTAGTACAGATTCACAGGGTCTGTGACTCATTCATGCTCTCGATTTATAGGTCCACAGGTCGTCTGGGTCGTGGTTCTAACAGGACCCTTCAGCGTCTTCACAACCTTCTCTTGACACTTCCTCTTATTAGGATGTAACTTGATTTTTATTCACTTTGGGAAAAAAACAATATTTTATTTAATGTGAAATGAAGTGAACTAAAAAAAGAAGTAACTACAGTACCACAGATTTCTTTGCTACTTAATTTTTTTGCTTATTTACTCTGTGTAGTGTCAAAGTACTTGTTACTGAGTTACAGCATACAGCAGTCATGCTATTGCCATACATATAAGCTGAAATAAACAAAAGTACTCATTCGGATAGGGAGGACATACACTGGACCTATTTTTAGATGCTACCTCCTTTTATTATTTATTATATCCTGAAGCCTGTAGTAGAAGATGTGAAAAACAGCTCTGCTTTTGTTACCTGGTCAAAATTCACTCATTCTGAGGAGACATTTGGGTGATCTGTGGTCTTTAGCTACCAGCCTTGTGTTTCTCGGCACATTTTGCACATTGCTGTCACATTTCTTTCCTTACGAGCAATAAATTCCAAGCAATGCACATATTTGCCACCGTTGAACTGGGAACTGAGGAGACTGTTTTTGGAAGGGTTTATGTACCTGCATAACCATTTGATCAAGGAGAAGTTTCTTGGATTGAGAGGTCAAAGTTCAGTCGCTTTCCTCGGACTTCCATGACCTGGATGACTGAGAACCTCCCCAGATAACTATCCGTCCAGTAACTTTGATCTTAATACTGAATTTTGGACCAAAAGTGTGTTACATTACATTAAAGTAACACGTTATTAGTGTGATGATACAGTGAAGAATTGCTGTTTTATTATCACTGAAAACTGGGATGTACCTTGTGAGCAACAGGATGGATACGGATGCATTTTTGTGTAGGTTTAGAGTCTTTTCAATCCAGTGCCAGACATCCGCATAAATTAAGGGATGAGTAATTTTCCAGATGTATAGAATCCCTAGCATAGACTTTTGTGTCCACCTCTTCCCATCTCCTTCCGGATGTGGTGAAATTAGGACTGGCCGGGTGGTGAGTGTCCCCAGCTATGAGTTCTATTCTGGGGTCGACAGCTATCCTTTCTCTGCCTCTAAACCCTCCACCATTGTCTGCAGAGCCCGGAATGAGCCCACTCAGCGCAGGATAAAGCCCGGCAGCAGTCAGCCCACCGTGCCCCTGCCCACAAACTGTCCACTCAGCTTAGTGTGTGTGTGTCTGTGCGTGTGTGTGTGTGTGTGTGAAGGTGATCAGAGAACCTGCAGCTATCAGATCTCACCACCTCGTTTCTCACTGTCCCCGCCTTTATTTACTCGCTGTGTGTGTGTGATGTCATGAGCACCTGCAGATTGTCAAACCAGATAGTCAGTATCTGTGCTGGATCTGCAACATTAAGAGCTCATGAAAACAAACAGGTCGGTGTCAGGAGGTTTGGCATAAATTGTCAGTGAAGTCACCGACACGTGAGGGAAAGCTGTAAACAGTTGATCTCATCCTTCCACATTTTGGTTTCTGTTCAGAAAAAGGTCACCTGGGGTTGAGACCTGTGGCCAAAGTTAGAAGCCGTATGCTGCTGAAGTGTCTGTGTTTAAACCAGGAGTATGAGGGCCCTGTATGAGGCCTTTCTACTACATGATGTAAACCCCGAATCATCACTTGGTAGCATTCCTGCCTGGAAAAGTAGTGATAGCTTTTGTTTTTCCCCTCAGTTTTGTCTAAAAGTTGAATGCTGAATGGGCATGAAAAAAAAAGCACTTTATTATTGGTTGCAAAATTTTCCATGTGGCACAGCCAGTTTCCGTCCTGCAAATCTTTGTATATGGTCAATTTTGTGACAGTGTCTGAAGTAGCAACTTTCCCCACATTTCCAAAAGTAAAACCTTTTTTTTTTTTAAAGCTCAGCGCTTGCGTTGCATCACATGTCGACCTTTCTGTGCATGTGGAAAAGTTTACCCCTCGCTATCAGATCTCTCTCATCTAGAACTTCTTAAACGCGGCCAAAGACCATCTCAGCAAATGTGTTTGTAATTACTAGGACAACAATAAATGTCTCTTACAGGAATTTTACGCTTTAAATTTGCTCTAATATGTGTAATTCTGTCTTTCTGTTTGCAGGATGAGGAGAACGGTAACGGAAAGGGTGAGCTGCCTCTATTTTTTGCCTTCTCAGTCTTTTATTAGTGCTCCAGTTAAAGCTTACTACAGGGATAGGGATAATGATGATGTAATTGAGGCAAGACCCTACTGTACTTCCCTCATGTCTCGCCTGCTCTGCAGCCTTTATGCGCCACCTACAGGACGCTATCCAGTACTACATCTAAAAATCCACCTGCAGTTTGACTTCTGGTTCTCCAGCTTTTTCTAGTTTTCTTGACTTGAGATGCTGAAAAAAGTGTGAATATTTATCAATAAATATCAATGAGAAATTTAATTTTACATAAATAAACATGCAGTAGTATAAGCAGACTCTTATTTATTTTCCCTGAAAAAAAATTTACCTTAGTTTTGCAACCCACAGTCTGACAACCTCTGAGTTAGATGCTCATGGACGTATTTACTCGTCTGAAAAAGTGCTACTTTCAGCTGCTGCCTGGTTCACTCGGGGTTGGGACAGAAGGTAGCTCCGCATATGTGAATTGGAAGAATTCAACAGGAGATGCTCTTCCTAACACAACCCACGAGGCATTTGTGCCTCCTCCCGGGATTCACCTGACGAGGGAGTTTGCACTCGTGAGGTGAACGCGTAAACAACTACACTGTGGAGCCACGTCGCTCGTGTCAAAAACAAACCCTTAACAAATATCTGATGGGCGCTGGTAAAAAGTGTCAGCAGTAACTGTTCGTAGGTGTAGCGCAGCAGAAGGGGAACAGATTTGTTTGAGCCTGCAGCTTTACTCGGCGCTTCTGAAAGATTTGTGGGTGTAGCGCTTATCAAACAACCAGCCTGGCGTGGACTCCCAGGTGATATTCATGAAGTAATCGCAAAACAAATACATCAGAGAGTACATCTGTATATCAATGTCATGTCTGCTTAGATATGCATGTGAATTTACCCAAATGAGTTCATGCAAAAAATGTAAACTAATGGATTGTTGTACTGTGCACCTCCAATACAGAACGGCATTTTATTCATGTTATTTTACTATTATTTACTATTTGACTATTGTTTACAATATTTGGATGATTAATAATATTATATAATATTGTATAATGGTAAATGTTCATGTGTAAGAAAGGTCATACCCACATGTGCATTTCTTTTTCTTTCCTTGTGCATTAACTGAATCTGTCTATGTCCTGATCTTTGCACATCCCCTCTTTTCTTGTTGTCATTCAGGGTTTCAGAAAGGTCAGTTGGAGCCAATGGACACTATATTTGTGAAGAACGTGAGAGAAAAGGGTCCGGCCCATCAGGCAGGCCTGTGCACAGGTAAAAGGAACATGTTGTGCAGGAGTGAGGACGCCTCGATTTGCATTGGAAATCTGTTCTGCGTGCAGGTCACGTGACGCTGCACGAGCATGCAGAGAGAAGTTGACTAACAATAAAAACAAAGGAGACGAGAGTTATTACAGAACGAGAGCTCAGTGTGTGTGAGGTTTTCCTCTTGTGTATTTCTGTGACAGCAGAGCAAACCAGTACTCTGTGTTAAAGCACCAGCTTGATTTAACGCAAACTGACGCATCCACGGAGTTGCACGCTACCTCAAACGTATGCAAACACACGCCCTGCGAGCACCGCGTATGCGTTTCAGCTTGCATAAAGTAACCGCAAATGCATATAAAATTGGAGCAGGTAGTTATCGGACGCCTTTCCTCAAGGCCTTGGTTCACAAAAGCTGAGCTGTTCTAAACATACCTGTTCTTTATGCTTGAAAGCTATTTTAATTTTATTGATGTACTTTTTTGCCTTTAAGACATATTGAACACCACATGAAGTGAAAAAGTGTGAGATTAAGTTCAAGCTGGCTTTTGATGCCACCCAATACAGGTGATTTGCTTAATGTGGTTTTGGTTTTGCTGACTTTAGACAGCCCAGAGTCAATTATTCAAAAAGTTCACTACTTATTTTTCACTCCGGGTCATTATTATTTTGATGTCTGCCTTCAGGGAATTTACCCCTTACCCAGTTTCTTTATCATTTCCTCTTGCTTTAAAGGTCAGAGTTTACTGATTCATTGTTCTCAAATGTATCAGTGATATAATATGACAATCTGTCCATGCTGTGCAGGGGATCGTCTGGTGAAAGTGAATGGAGAAAGTATTCTAGGAAAGACGTACTCACAGGTGATCGCCCTCATTCAGAACAGGTAAGAATCCCTTCCTGTGAGCCCCTTCAGAGCCTTTTAGGTGTTGATTTATTGTCCTGTGTGAGAAGTCATAGGAGAGTGACACAAAAAGTGGAGATATGTGCACTGACTCGTGTATATCTTCATGCTTGCCAGCTTACCATCTGGCTATAAGCCGAGCTAGGCAGCAACAGGAATAGCTTGTTTCACCCTGAGATATGAGAATAACCTCATGACAGATCAATGTGACGCATCCAAATCATATCTAATGGCCCAAATGTAATGTAGGAGGGAGTGCGTGACTTCACCTTTACAAATATACTTGTTTAACTGGGCCACAGGTGTTTGTTTTTTTTAAATAACATAATTTCATCAGTCTAAATGCTAAAAATTCACACAAGGGCAAAAAAAAACATTAACTAAAAAATCCCAACAACCAACTGTTCTGATTGGCTTTCTGCCTTTCACGTAGTTTGTTAGTCTTTTGCTGCATATTATGAGTTTTAATGGAAGGTATGAAACATCAAGTGACATACCTCAGTTCAGATTACCCGATGGAACTGATTCATTATCCTCCTGCTCAAATCAGTGCATTCCTAACTGGTATTCGTTTAAGAATAGCTGGAGTTTTTTTATTAAGGTTTCTTTTGTATTTGATTTTATTGTATTTTTATTTTAGCTATAACAATCCACAAGTACAAATGTTGCCTCTGAAGTCTTATTCTTGCTCTTGTCTCTTTTTTTGTCGCACGTGTCCTGCAGTGAGAGCGTGTTGGAGCTCTCCATTATGCCAAAGGATGAAGATGTGCTTCAGTTGGTAAGTGTGAGTATGAGATTTTTCACACATATTTTACCCCACCCCCACCCCCACCTCAAATACACACACAAAATAAACCCACACATATTACATGCATTATTTTAGGACACTGCAGAAGTCTGCAGAGATGATTCACAGCGTCACTGTTGAAGAATTTCAAGATTTTGTTAGACTGGCTGCAGAGTGACTCACAGGCTCTCCGCTCTGTGTTTAGATTACAACACATGATCATTTAAAACCACTGGTATCTGTCAAAGTTTGTGCTTGGGGAAAAAAAAAAAACCCAACCCAAAAACTCTGTTGTCGCTCACACACCCATGTTCCGTAAAACACATTTTTATCGCTCCACAGGTTGCTCTTCCACAAGATCCAACATGCATCGTTAAATGCCCCTCCCATTAACCTGGAGCAACTCGTCAACACACACAAATACCAGATGAGCTGATTTAACTGGTCTTTCTCACAGATGCAGAAACATCACCGTTCCTCCCAGAAATGCCCCAAACTGCCCTCTCCTTCCAAGCGTCCTGCCGTGTCTTAATATTATAAACCCCCTCCTCTGTTGTCTCGCTCCTCCCCTCGCTGCTACGCCTGTATTTGCTGCATTCCTAGCATGACCTCACCAATCCCGCGCACCTCCCTCCACACTCCCACAGGGTGGAGTAAGATGAGGAGGAGGAGAGAGGGAGTTTGGAAAGATCTGAGAGAGGCAGAAACAAGTCGATAGAGCAGATAGAAAAGTCACAAATACAAAGGAAAAGAAAAGAAGTTAAAGTCTGGATGTTTTAGGACGAGGACGCGGTACAAAATGAAGAGCAGAATGTTTTAGCTGCAGAGCTGTCGCATCCGCGGTGTTAGTGAGCTCTTCTTTTTCTGCTTGTGTGGCTTCGGTCTTAACGCACAAGCTGTGGAAAGGCTCTGGATTCTGTTGGACAGCCTAAACGTTTCATTAGGTAAACCTTTAAAAGTGTCAAACTGTCTCTGATTTCAAATGTCTTTGTCATGCGAGTTTAAAAATAACTGGAAGTAGGTGTGTTTTTGGTTTAAATATGGCAGTGTGGCCGATTCCTGAAATGATCGGGTAATTTAAAGCTAGTTATTTACATTTGGATTCTCCTAAAGCAGCAAAGTGTGTGTGTGTGTTTTGTATTTGTTTAGATAACATTAGAGGATACTTTTGTATTTATAGCTAGCTGCAGTGCGGTGAGTGTTGTGGCTTTTTCTCGGGGGAATGCTTCCAGTTTGGTAGCTAGTTTGTGTTTGTGTGGAGAGCCGAGGCCTCGGGGACAAACTGTGGCAATAACTCAGAAGCTTCCCCTTTCAGGCTGTTGTTGTGTGTAAAGCAGCACGACACTGTGCCGTTGTCAAACTTGTTTACAGGAAGAGGCAATTTTTGTTTAAACTTCTCATTCCACACATACACACACAGACACACACCTACCTACCTACCTTTGTAATTTCCCATTTCTTCCTGTCACGTCTGTTCTCACGGTTCCTCCATCTTCCCTCCTTTCTCTAGGCGTACTCCCAGGATGCCTACCTGACGGGTAATGAACCGTACGCTGGGGGAGCTGAAAACCTTCCGCCGCCACCCCCCCTATGTTACCCACGCTCCAAGACGACGTCGGTTTCTGGAGCTCCCCTCTCATCCCCCATGGGCCAGAACCAGCTGGATAACTGGAGTCGCTGGCCAGGTTCTTCCAGCCCCTCATCACCCTTGGACAACCGATCTGCTGTGTGCAGCCCCGCCAGCTGGCAGGAGGGGCTGCCAGGCGAGCCCGGTGGTGTGGGTCACAGCAGTCCAGCCCACCGCACAGAGGAGATCCAGTACGGTATGACCAGCCAGCAGCCTCAGGGCCAGATTAGGGGACGCTCCTACTCTTCGTCTTCCTCCTCCGGAGGCCCTTTGTCCAGCCCGCTACAAGTTCACTACCCCAACCACCATGGTGCCAGTTCTTCACAGGCTCAGCCACGCAAGTCCAGCTCAGCCTGGACCAGTCCCCCTCAGCCACAGGTCAGCCACAGCCGCAGTGACCGCTGCCAGCAGGCCCTCTCTGACTGGTACTACAACCAGCAGCCGGATCGCTCAGTACGCAAGATGCAGACCCGCCATCGGAGCTACTCACAAGACCGGCTCAGTGAATCAAGGAGGCAGCAGCAGCGTACAGGTGGCTGGCCACACAGCGCCTCCCAGGACACTCTGCTCTTACTTCAGCAGTCAGGACCCGGACCCCAAGGGGAGCCATACTGGTCCTACGGAGACCACACTGCCACTAACTATACTCGAACACGCTCTGAAAATTTGCTCGCCCTCTACAACCACCATGGTCGCTCGTCAGAGATGTTGGACCGAGGAGCAGCTGGACTGGTCTCGCCTCGGATTGACAGGCCCGCGTGGCTCCAGCAGGCCCCCAAGCCTCCCCCGAGGACTGACGCTTACCACAGGCAGGGCAACCATTTTAGCGCAGCACAAGCTCCTCAAGTGTCCCGGCAGTCACAGCCAACCTCTAAACACCACCCACAGACCCACACCCAGCCACAGCCGGCGCCCACTCAGAGCAGGCGGCTTCCTCCTGGACAGAGCGTGGACGACCAGCTGGTGGGCTACCGTAGCTACAGCCCATCTTTTTACCGCAAAACAGGCCGCATCCTGCAGCAGGCTCATTCGTTCAGGGACCCTTCATACTCTGGCCCCCACTTAAACTGGAACCCAGTACCTAAAACCAGCCCTCCAGAGGGGACGCCAGCACCTCCCACTGCCTCCACCACAACTCCAGTTGCCTCCGCCACGCCCGAATCCCAGGACAGAGGGTACAGGCCAACTAACCACGAGAGGGAACGAGGGGCAGTGGAAGGGCAGGCTGAATTGGTGGCACAGACCCAGGAAGTGGTGATGAGGCAGAAACCCCCCACGGGGCGGAGGAATGTCCAGGGTATGCGTCACCCTCACTACGCCCTGCCTTTGGATGGGCTAGAACCCTCTTTGTTTTCTCCTGATCCCAAAGACTCAGCCCCAGCTCCCGGTTCCACAGGAGATGTAGCCTCAGGCAAACCAAATGGAAACCTTGCTCCCCTCCCACTAGAGGATGACTCTCTGGCCTCCATCCCCTTCATAGGTGAGTAGGGAGCCTCCAAGCTTCCTCCCATGTCCCTTCTCCTACTTCCCTAACACAAAAAACCCCCCACACTGACCTTGAGATTTCATTAGTCGCCCTCTAAAATGTAATCTACACTGAGTGTTTATTGAACGTTAGCGAAAGCTTAACCGAGAGGAAATGCAAAGCAGATGAAAATTTGAATTTGTGTGTTGTTTAATTTCCTCCTCGTCTGCATATTCAGACGCCAGAGTCTTCCCAGACGCAGTTTCCGATCCGTCTGTGAATGTTTGCGTTGGGTAATTGCGGTATTCCCACAGTCTTACGCACCATATTAGTCGTATGTGCGATGGAAGTTCACTAATCCTGCTGGCTGCCCTCCTGACTTTAAGGTCACCTCACTGTGCTGAGGAAATGAGGTGGAGGTCTGGACTTCCTGAATGTGGGTTGTTGTTTAGAGGGATCATTTTCAATTTCACATCGGTGGAGTTTGATTTTGTGTGTTGAGGCGTGACAGGAGCTCAACAGCTACTGACAGTGGTTTTAATCTAAACCAGTAATACTAATAACGAGCTGTCATAGCACCGTCCGAGCAGGACATGCAGTCTTTTCTGTTTGTTTTCTACAGTTATGGCCTGCATATGTTGCCGTCAGTGGGAGTTGACTGCGATCGTGTTCGAGCTTGTTTCTTGCTCTGAAAAGGCTCAAACAGAAGGGGCCCTGTAGGCTTCTGATTAGATTCTATCACTTGACACGGACATTAGTCAAAGTCAAACCACAAGCAAATGAAGTCAGCCGGTGAGGCTGGACTTGCCTATATCGCCCACTCGCAGCCTGGGGAAAACTTGCACTAATGTTGAATAGATTCAAATCAGCTGACTGGGAAGCTTTGACCCATCTTGGAATGACTGTGGATATTTGAGCCAAGCTGCGCTCTGCCCCAGAGAGTCATTTAAAGAGAGAAACTACAGGAAACCAGGAAGGCATCTCTCGTCCTCTCTGTCAATCCGTCAGAGCACATTCTTGCCTCGTACTTTCACCTGAATTAAACGAAACCAAGCAGCCAGAGCAGCAGGTCAGGACATGTTTAATATCCATAAACTGAAACTAGGATAGACAAGAAGTAGTTGTTCGTTCGTTCGTTCGTTCGTTCGTTCTTTCTTTCTTTCTTTCTTTCTTTCTTTCTTTCTTTCTTTCTTTCTTTATCTAACTGACGCAGATGCTGATATAATCTGAGGCTGTTTAGGGACATGCAATTTCATGGGCTGTTGTTTTTCTTCTTCTTTTCAAAGCATGGGTGTCTGTGAGATAGCAGTTCAAAGGCAAACCGTGTCTGAATGCAGATACTGTATGTTTTTATCAAATCTCGTACACCATATTGAATTTTTCCTAAATTCAATGAAGTGTTTAATACTTTCTGTTTCTGGTAGCTCCTACAAAATGAAACGACAAATTATATCGAATGCTGCTGCAGGATTTTATTGTGCGCCCACTTGGAGTCTTTGTAAGCTGTAAATTGCCAGGAGGTTTTTGTCATGGTCCTTGTGGGGAACAGTGGGGGCTCCCGCCTTCAATGCAGCTATTGTACTGCTCTACTAGATGAAGGGTTTTATGTGGGGGTTCATTCTATGACTGTCTTTACTAGCTGGACCCTGGACATGATGGACTCCGTGTACTGGCCTGTGTACTGGCCCTCTGTGTTTTCTTACAGGCACCTGCTTTCAATTACTTTGTATTGAAAGCTCAATTCTCTCTCATTTTCTTGGTCTAAACTTCTCTACATTGAATTACAGTTGCTACATACACGTTAGTTTGATAGTCAGTTAATTCTTTGAGATATTTCGTAAGCAGGAGTACAGGTAGTACAGCTAGTAAAACATGCTGCAAAAACTCAGGCCTCAGACTATTTATATTCAACTCTTGGCTCTGTATGATGTCAGAGAGAAGGAATATCCCTAAGAAACTCCACATGGAGTTGAAACCTTCTAGTTGTGAGGGACAGCCAGTCAAAGGAAAGCTGGCATCTTTGCCCTAAAGGGAGAGGAGCTAAAAGGGTTGGTTTCAGATAGTTCAGAGTCCAGCCAATGAGGCTCAGTTTAGATGTAATAAAGATAAATAAGAATTATTTGGAACTGTATATCATGCAGAGGATAAAAACTAGAAATCAAGCACAATAGGTCCCTCTTAATAAAGTAAATATTCCAAAGAGGAATGAGTCTTTAAGCATTTCTTCTATCTTCACCATTCGTCCAGGACAAATCTGAGTCAGGAATTCCTCCTTTACTATATGTACTGTAGAGCAGCAGCACAGTGTACTTCAGTATGCTGCTCCCCTCTGCTGGTCTGTCTCTGTGTCGTGTTTCTGAGCTCACTCTGGCTGCCTGTTAATGACGGCCTTTGTTAAACCCACAGCCCGGCTATTTCTGGGCCATGCTGTAAACAGGCAGATTCCTTATCCCAGACTGGGAATGTTTTCCGCCTTATGTCGGCCTCTAAAATGCACAGGAGTGAAGAATAGAAAAGCGAGGGCGGGAAGAAGAGCATGAAGAAAGGGAAGAGACGAAGGATGTTAGAGGACTGGACTGTAAGAAGAGAGACGGTTATTAAAATAGGGAAAATTAAATATGAAACCAGTGCAGGGTTTTTCTAAAATGACCATGTGGTGGTCAGTTGAAGCGTGGCGGAGTGAGGCTGTGCTGCCCTCTGCTGTTTCCTCCGAGAGCAAACCAGAGCCTCGACGCATTTCGGTCCTGAGAGTTTAAAACATCACGGCAAATCCAGCTTCTCCTCACTGCATGCAAATATCAGACCAGCCCCTAATCCTCGCTGTCAGTCAGGAAGTGTGAGCGTGTTTGTGTACGAATGTTTCTGTGCGTTAGTTTCATATCCCTTTACCTGAAACTGCTGATGACTAGTAGCCTGTTTGATCCCAACCATTTTATGCCTTTGTCTTCTTAAAAACTACGTTTCTTTATCAGCATAAAAAAATCCCCAGAATTCTTATGTTGGAAAGAAAAAGAAAAGATCATTCATGCCCAATAATTTATTTTCTACCTTTTGGACAGTAACGGTTTCTCTTGCATGTATCAGATCATGCCTGCGCTGGGGTAGATTTCACAAAGAACTGAAACCATGAGCCAGTAAACCTGTAACAAAACCCCCTCCTCTCTGTTAGCTACTGAACAGTTCTTCCTATGGCAGCAGAAGACGCAGGTATTGTATTTTCTGTAAACTTTTTGCCTGTTCAGCCATGTTCCTGTGGGACTTTTTTTCTTACTGTAGTTGGGTCGCAGCTATACTTACTTTCCTGAGAGAGGACAGGAGCTTTCAGTGACTTCTGCTTCATCTGTGTGTTCTTAAGTGACCATATAAATGTATGTTTCTGACTTTCTTGTACTTCTCACGGGAATCTGGAAGTGCATCATGTTAAAGTATTGTGGTAAATGTTTTAAGGTGATAGTCAAATTTAAAGTGAAAGAAACTGTGAAAAGCGTTTTTTTAAGTCTCTCTGATGGTAATCCCCCAATTCCTCATCATTCCTCTACCTTAAAACCTCTCCTCTCCTTACCTTCTCCTAACCCAACCCATTTTTTTTCTTACCTCCTCGCCCTTTTTGCTAACACCTAACCCTTCTCCTTCTCTTTCACCCTTTCCTTCCTTCCCTCCACCCGCCCACAGACGAGCCAACCAGCCCCGGCGCCGATTTGCGCGCCCGGCACGTGCCGGCGTCCTCCGTTGTCTCCAGCGGCATGAGTTCAACGCCCGCCGTGGTCAACAGCCCCGCATCCCCCACCTTCACCTTCCCCCTCACTAGGCTCTTCTCACACGACTGCAGTGAGTGCCCCCTCCTCCCTCCCTTCCTCGCCACTGCATGCAGCCAAAAATTAAGATTCTCCTTTTATTTCCAAAGTGGATTTATAAAGCATGAGATTTGAAGAGAGTATACAATTTTATAACTGCTGTAATCTCCATCTTATGAAGCATTTTGTCTCCTTATTGTGTTTTAACTGCCTTATTTTCTTAACACAAATGGGGGGGGGAAAGCTGAAATCTTGAACTTAAGGATGCACTTAAGTTGTGGAAATTTACGTTTTATTTTATAGAACTGAAAAAAAGTTTGTTTTTATGAGAAGTGAACTTTAAAATCTCACTTGAATGCCTTAAAAACCAAAATAGCTTGACAAGATGAAGTTTCAGCAGTTTGCATGTTGAATTTGTAGATTGGACTTGAACACATTGGTTTAGATCATTTTTTTGGTCACAATTCTAAGCGTCCATGAAGCCCAATCTGTGTATTTTCAAATTAATTTAGCCCATATTGGTGGTGTACAAACCAAGACTTGCATGATTGTGAAAAAACTGCACAAAAAAATGAATATGGGTGTGTACACCTGTATGCCAGAGGTGAGCAAACGGTCCAAGGAAACCAGTCTAACCCCCGCTCCTCTAGCTCATGTCCCTACTCACCATCTCCACCAAGTCGCTGATTCACTCGCCCTGTTAACCCCCCCCCCACTCCTCCACCACCTCCCGCTTCCTCCCTCACTGCCCCAATCTCCTAATCCAACACCATCCACTCTGGTGATTGGCATTACATCAACATTCTTTCTGTTTTTTTTTTTTTCCTCTTCCTCTTTCTTTCTGCTCTCTTCTCTCTCTCTCGTTCTCTCCATTCATTCATTCATCCCTCACTGAGCAGGCAGTATTAAATCCAGTCGCCGTTCCTCCTATGTTCTAGCCATCTCCAGCGAGCGCTCCAAGTCATGTGACGAAGGACTCAACACGTTCAGAGAGGACGGACGATCCTTGTAAGTACTGCAGATCCCAGACACCTGATAGAAATTATATTTCACATTATTAATATTAACGACTCTTTGTTGTGATGTTATATTCAAGTAGGAGGCTTCCAAAAAGAGTGAAGAGCTTCTTCACAGATGGGGTGAGTTCCTCACTTTTTATTACTGCACATAAACTGACGCGATCTGTAAATACTTTGCATGTTATCTTAAAATTCAAAGACGAAGCTAAAATGCAAACAAATGCAACTAAATCATTATCAACCCACATTGAATTTAAACTAGTCATTTGTATTTATTTAACTAAGGCAATGAATTAATTATGGCAAACCAGCATTAATATTTTTAAATGCGGTCATACAAAAAAATGGATGGATGGTTGCACAAACATCTAAAACAAGTTATTATAATCATTATAATTCTCATTATCAAATTCAGGCTGAGGTTTTGAAGGAGTTTCAAATGACTTCTTCCTGCCACCGCCGAGCTACAGAGACACAAATCATATTAAACTTTTGTCATTAAAACCAGTGAGGTGTTTTTTCTGTGACACGCTGCCATAAAAGAGTCATAAAGTCTGAAATGAAGTGTTGGGACACGTGGCTTAAGTTTGCCAACGTTAAATATAATTTAACTACAGCTACCGTGAGCTGGTTACACTGGAACACTATGAGTGTGTCTTCTGTTATTACAGCTTTTTAAATCAGCTTTTTATTTGTGCAAGGAAAGGATTGTGTTATGTTTTAATAAAGCTTTTATCAGGTAATATTTGGCCATATACAAAGACACATAAAGGTGCGATAGCTGATAGTTGAACTGGTGGTTCGTCCGTTGCAAAATTCTGCAGTATGGAAACTACTGCAATCTTCTGCCAGGTCAGCATGAAGAGTACAGTTTTCTTTGAAACTGTTGCATGGTATTTTTAAAAGCAATTTTAAATTTAAACAATAATTAGCAACACAAAATAATATGCATTGATGTGTTTTTGCACATTATAAAAGAAGCTTGAGAGTTAAAAAATAAACAGAAGGTGAAAACTAGCTGAAACCACTTTGTGAACTTTGAAAACTAACTTTAAAAGAAAAAGTAAGATGCTTACTTTTGGTTTCTGTTAAAAAAAATGTTATACAACCAAAATAAAAAAAGACTAAAACTAACACTGAAACCAATAGAATCGAAACTAAAACGAAAGATTTTCAGATAATAAAAACTAACTTGAAATGAGAAAATCCGCTCTAAACACTAGCTAACTGAAAACAGAAAGTCAACAAATTTCCTGAAAACTTTTCCGATTGCGTTTCAGTCTCTGGACAACATCGGGACAGCGGAGGAGGTTCGGTCGAAACGTCACTCCACCTCGGAGCTGGGAAACATCACTTACAGCGATGTACGGCGAGAAGGATGGCTGCACTACAAGCAGATCCACACCGAGAAGGGCAAGGTGGGCAAATCGAGCTTGATTACAAGAGAAATCTGGGAAAGCATAGCAAAGGAGTCGCATCACATCTCCTCTTTCCTTCACAGAAGGTAGGCAGCGCCATGCGCCCGTGGAAGCGCGTCTTTTCGGTTCTTCGCTCCCAATCGCTGTTCCTCTACAAGGATAAGCGGGAGGCGGTGCTTCGCGGAGCCACATTTGGAGGTTCGGCCGAGGATGAGCAGCCGATCAGCATCCGGGGCTGCCTGGTGGACATCGCGTACAGCGAGACCAAACGAAAGCACGCCCTCCGGCTGACCACCCAGGACTTCTGTGAGTACTTGCTGCAAGCGGAGGACCGGGAGGACATGCTGAATTGGATAAAGGTCATCGGGGAGAACAGCAAGATGGACAACGAGGTCAGAGAACACACTTTTACTGGGCAGATTTTCAATAACTGTATGCATTTAATATGTTCTCAGTGAAAACCTCAGACTCATAATGCAGGCGTGTTTATTGTCTCGCAGGAGCTCGGCTTTTCCAGGCAGGCCCTCATTAATAAGAAGCTTAATGACTACAGAAAACAAAGGTGAGTCACCCGATCATGAATATTGCTGTCCTTTCTCCTCATCCTGCCTGGATATTCCCCTCCCACACACCAGTCAATTTTACTCTAACCTGTCCTGGATTTTTGCCACCGGACGAGCAGATACAGCTAAATTTAAATGAACCACAACAGTAATACCTACACTGTCTCTCTGTCTCCCCCTACAGTCCAGCTGTCAACAAGCCAGACTCCTCTCCCAAGTTGTCCCGTATGAAGTCTCCCTTCCTGCTCAATAAGACGGAGAACGCTGCTGGAGCGCCACGCTCGCCCAAACCAGAAGGCAAAGGTCAGTGTCGGGGAGACTAGAAGCCATCCACGCTGGCATTCGGCATTTGCTGAATCCTGGGCTCTAACTTTGCTACTGACTTTGTCTTCAAACTGATCTTTGGATCAAAACTATAAAGAATTAATTGGACCAATTTTGAGTGTATTTGGAACTCGTCAAAGTTGTGAATAACTCATCATTTAGTTGTCATATTCACTCTTGTTGTGGAGGCACCTTTAGTCAACTGCTTTGTTGTTTCTTCTCTTTTTTGTCCATATTATTTCAATATTTAATTATACCATGCTAACACAAAGCAACTATACATAAGACTGACCTAAAAAGTGCAACTCTTGCCCAAAGTAAGTACTAACCTTTTCAAATGTTTAGAGATTTTTTTGTAATCCCATTCTATTAAAGCAGTCTGCTGGTTTTCAAATCCTTTTTTATTTTTGTTTTAATGGGTGACAGCGTTTGGATAAGAAGGTGTTTAGTCAAACATGGAAGTTGCTAAGTTTCTGTTCAACCTGCCTACAGATGAGAGCAGCCCTCCCAAGTCTCCATGGGGAATTAACATCATGAAGAAAGCAAAGAAAGCTGGGCCCAAAGCTTTCGGTGTGAGGCTGGAGGAATGTCAACCTGGTACAAATAACAAGGTTAGCCGCACTGACCTCTGTCACCACCTGAATGCGGTAAAACTGTTTTCCTTTTCCTTATTTTCTGTGATCACACGTTTCCGTGTCTCCTTCTGCAGTTCGTTCCAATGATTGTGGAGATCTGCTGTGGCCTCGTGGAGGAGATGGGTCTGGAATACACCGGCATTTACCGAGTCCCAGGGAATAACGCCATGGTGTCGCTGCTCCAGGAGCAGCTCAACAAGGGCGTGGACATCAACCCTGCAGAGGAGGTGCAGAAATATAAATATACATTCAGTCGTGTAAAAAAAAAAAAAAAAAAAAGAAAGTGCAGCCTCTTTCATTTCTGAGATTTTACATATCAGCACATAAAAAAATCATCTGGTGCTTCGTAGGTCTTAAAATAGCCTGTAAACGCAACATCAGATGAACTTCAGTGCTGTAATTTATTTAGCAAAAAATAAGCCAAAATCCAGAAGCAGTAAGTACACACTTATTGCTTCACAGGTGCCAGGTGCTGCTAATTGAATGCACTTGATAAACTGATCATTAGCAAGTTTGAGCGCCTCGTTTCCAAACAATTTGAAGTCTGTTATTGTCCAAGAGGTAGAAATGGAAAACCTTCAAGAGTCTTTCCAAAGATTGTTTGAAAAGATTCCAGGAAATTCCTCGATAACAATGTGAGAGGCTTCTAAAGTCATGCAGAAAACCATAACTTAAAGTTATTGCTCCTGAATGTGTTTCTACAAGCCTGCTGAATCATTGGGATCTGCTTTTTTTTTTTTTTTTACATGATCATAGAAGGCAAGAATACTGTCGATCCTCAAAGAGGGGAAAAAAAGAAACAATTAACTGGCACTTTTAGTACAAAAGGTGATTGGTAACGATATCTGAGTCGTCTCTGTGTGCTCTGTCGTCTCTGTGTGCTCTGTCGTCTGCAGAAGTGGCAGGACCTCAATGTCGTCAGTAGCTTACTCAAATCCTTCTTCAGGAAACTCCCAGAGCCACTCTTCACCAACGGTGAGACCAACAGGTTCCAACATGCCATCGCAAAACATCGCTATGCAGCCTAATCACACAGCTTCATCTGACTTATTATATCTTCTCATATCTTAACAGACAAGTACAACGACTTCATCGATGCCAATCGGATGGAAAATGCATCCGACAGACTGAAGACCATGAAGAAGTTGGTACGTGTTTACCCGCTTGGGTTAAGTGCGCGCAGAAGTCGGGCAGGTTAAACAGGTTTACGGTTTTGACGTTTCACTCTGTTTTCCTTTCATTCGTATAGATCCGCGACCTCCCAGATCATTATTACCACACTCTCAAGTTCCTGGTTGGTCACCTGAAGACTGTAGCCGACAACTCGGATAAAAACAAGGTGGGATAAAGGGAATTTGTAAATGCGGACGAAATGTATCACCGTTAAGTATTTGGTATTAATGCCATCAATATGTTCCTGGCGTCTCTAGATGGAGCCTCGTAACTTGGCTCTCGTGTTTGGGCCGACGCTGGTTCGGACGTCTGAGGACAACATGAAAGACATGGTCACTCACATGCCCGACCGCTACAAGATCGTAGAAACGCTCATACAACACGTGAGAGATGCAAACGCGCACATACAGTATAATTCACTTACATCCTTAATAGTATCCAAGTCATGCTCAGTATTTCTTTCTCCGGCTTTCTTGCAGTGCACCTGGTTTTTCACTGACGAGCTAGACAAGGATGAGAAGGTATGCTTTCAAAAGGCAATGATAGATGCTGCAACTGACAAAAAAAAGTGCAGAATGTTTGGCACAAAGTTGCAAACGTCACTGCAAATAACTGCAAAGCAGCTCTGCGAAAGAATCTCTATTGCTCTAGAAAATGACAGGAAAAAAAGAAAATCCACTATTGCGGGAATTTGAAACATTGTATCCAACATTTTAAGAAAAATGACTGGTTGAGTGAAGAGTCACATCATTCATTATTTCTTTTTATTTGGTCATTTAATATTTTTTCATGATGTAATGGAGCTCTCTGACAAACCCAACAAGTCACTCTGCTGTTTGGTGGCGACATTTAATTTTTAATCTTTGTGAAATTGGAAATTGTTGAGACATGCTTTCAAAAGCAAATCATTCAAGACTTATTGACCTTTCTAGGAATCTTCTTCCAGTTTCAATAACTAATATTTCCCTAATGATAATTGTCTCATAAGTATGCAGCAGCCGCTACACTTGATCTCCAGAAATGGAGCTGAATTAATGATAGCTGCATTTGAGCTCTTGGCCTAGGGATTGAGATGCTAGCCACGTCCCCAATTTGAGTCTGTCTCACTCTGTTCTTCATTTGCTGTCATGTACTGCCCATAATAAAGACATAAAAGGCCCCTAAAACTACGGCGGATACTTAACAGTTTATGGATGCAATGCTCCGAGTTTTTAAAGTAAATCTACCCCGTCCCTGCAGACACCAGTGGACACGGAGGACGTGCAGCCCGCCCCCAACATCGACCACCTGCTCTCCAACATCGGCAGGACCGCTCTGCTCGGCGAAGCCTCGGGTGAGCACGCTGTTTACAGCTCCGCCTTTCTGTGACGAGCCGCACCAGTAGCACTGAGTTAGAATTAGTAAACGCGAAACGAATGCTGCTGCTTTTCATTTAAAGCTGGAAGTAGGTAATTCCTCACTTGCGTGTTGAATGTTGTGCGGCCAGGTTTGTCTAAAACAAGACAACAGTAATACATTTATAAATATTAAAAGAAACCAATGATCACCGAAGTTCCACTGAGAGGTTTTTACAATTAATCTGAAGGAATATATTTCTAGGACTAACAGATTTAGTTTGCTTAAAGGCAGTTGATAGAATTCCTGGCCTGATTCAGAATTCTCCTTGGAAGTTTGTCCCAGTTTAAAGTATGATTTCCCTACTTTCCAACAGAACTGGAAAGCAGCTCAAGGAATGAACATCCGTTAGCAGTTTGAGTGTTTCTGCGTTTGATAGTGTGCCTTTACTTCTCTTCTTTCTGCTGACCTCTTTTTTTCCCCTCCATGTTGCTCACCTTTCACTTTCTCTGTACATTTCTGCATTTCCTTCTCTCAGCTGAGCCTGTGGAGCAGCCACTGCGGTAGGATGGCACTGTTTGTGTGTGTGAGTGTGTGTGCAACCAAATCAGTGCACCATACTGTGAAAGTAATAATAATGGGTGTGAGAGAGTGTGTGTGTGTGTTAGCGGTGGTGATGGTTTGTGTCTCCATGGTCTCCATTACCCTCCTGAAAGTCAGCGTCTCCCTCTCAGCGTCAGACTGAAGTCTCTGTAAAAACATGTCACTTCAATGTCGGCCCCAGTCTGACTAATGAATTAATGGATGACTGGATGCTCTCTGAGTGTTAAAGCTGCTTTATCTGACACCGGAGTGTAAACTGTGCTCTGTCACTGAGAGACAACTCCTTCACTGGTGGCCTGCGCCTTGCCGAGCACTGCGCTGCACTCATCCTACAGGCAATTTCGGTCTGTGTGGCCCCATCGTAAAAATCCTAACATCACTTCTGCCTGTAAAGGGACTCTGCATGGTGCTGTTTCATTGTTCCATTATCCCTCCAAAAGAAAATATTTTATGTAAAAGCTTCAAGATGGCAGCTGGAAGCTCCCTCCTTGTAGCCAAAGTGAGTGCAGACGTAACAGGAAGTCTGTTTAGCTTGGGGTGGACTCACAGGGACGTGTCCTCTCATGTATTATCGGCACAGTGTGAACTAGGAATGTCTAATGTGGCACTGGTATATATGGTAACAAGCGAAGCATCTCATATTATTATCTTTTAAAAAGAATATATGCAAAATAAGGTTATAAGGAAAATTACGTTCACGGTTTGTTCCGTACTTGCTTGTCAAACTGTAAAGTTGCTATGTAGGGCAACATATAACTGTATTTGAGTCAGGACTACTATAGTCTGTTCTGAGGTTTCCTAACAGCCAGCCTGCATACAAGCAGGAAGAGCAGCAGACCTGGCTTCAGTTGCAAAGGATGTGATACTCATGTAGTCAAACACATTGCAAAAAGAACAGCTGGGGTGGAGATGGGTTGCAAAGCGGCTTAAATTATGCGCCTTATATGAGATTTGCCTAGAAATGTATCAGCTGATGTAGGCTTGAGATCAGTTAATCTGCCAGGGCTGCACTTGAGCTTCACTTTGCCTTACCCCTGAGATCTAAGTTATCATCAGTGATGATCCTAGCTTTCACTTTAACCCTGTGCTACTAGAATGTCTTTTCAGTCAAGGCCAAAGAAAAATCCCAATTTTTTCCAAAAAGTACTTTTTGCTTGTCTCCAAACATAGGGTTAGGGTTCAAAGGTCGGACTGGGATCATCACCAGTGATGGTATGGAGAGAATACTCGAGTATCCTACCCATCAAATTCATATTTAACATGTGTAATATCCTAATAACGTATACCAAATCTATACTAATCAACAGAATTATACAGACGAAAACAAAAAAAAATGTTCAAGAAGAAACAACAGAAATCCTGCGATCCTCACATTAGAAAAGTTCAGATGAAAACGATTCAAAAGGGTCGTCTGTTAATATTTAATTGTTTCTGTCTATAAAGTCCGCTCATAGCTGTCGCCATAGTTAACTTAAGAGGCCAGATTTTCAATAATAGAACTCAGGTGTTGTTGGTTTTATGGGTGATTTACAAAAGTTGTTTTCAAAATCCAGACGCAGTCGGTTCATTTCTTACTTTGCTCTCTAATTGTAAATAGTGACAGTAGTTTCTTTATATGCTAAAGCCAGTTTGGGCTGGCATAATGCGTTAGTAATGCGTTAGTAATGTGTTAGTAATGCGTTAGTAATGTGTTAGTAATGCATTACTAAAAAATGCGTTGGTCCTATGTGCATCAGAATTGCAGTGGGTAAGTGATGTTAGTGTAGCAGTAAGAAAGGCTGTGTTACATTTTGAATGTCATCACTAGCTTTCTGGTAAACAAGAGAACTTCTCTAAGCTGAGCAGAAAATACACTGACGTGGTCATTACTGCTGAGTCCCTGAGAAACAGCTCCATCCAGAAAACCTTACCAACCCTCCCCGGTTTCTCAAGAGATTTGGGTGTTCCCTTTACTACGATACACGAAAGACAAATCCAGGGCTTCATTCCTGCATTCATTTGTGAGGATTGCGTTTCTTTTCGTACTGCTTCTTTCACTGACCGATGCCATCCGTGTTTTTCGTGATGTCATCAGTGTGTGCCGTGATTTTTCTAATGAGGTTTCTCCTCCAACACCAAACCCTGCTTCCCCCACCCCAATCATTGTTTTCCCTGAACACAACTCCAGTGTGTGATTCAGTGTTTTTGTCCTTGTTATGGTCCGAGGCCACAGAGGAAAACAAGTTCCTTTAAAAATCCATCACAGGAATTGGAGATACAACTGCAGCTGCACTGCTCACTGCAGAATAAACCGTTGTATAGAGACGCAATTGTGATTTTTTTTTTTTTTTTTTTTTTTTTTTTTTTTTTCATTTAAGGTTAAGGAGCAGAACATCATATGCATAAATTGAATCCAATCAAAACTGTTCAATCTGCATCTGCCAGGTCATTGTCGACCCCTTTATAGGGGCTTAGTTAACTTGCACTCTTTTAACAAAATGTTCCTCTACAAGAAAATAGAGTCTAATGCTGTCAAAATGTATTAGACCTTATAGGAAATCTAACATCTTCTTGTTTATGAAAATGGTTTCCTATTTGTTATGTGACCAAACAAAACTAACCCTAACCCCAGACAGGTTGCCATGACCTCGGCGTTAGGAGGTTAATCTGAGTCCCTGAAGCATCCATCACCATAAAAACAGCACAGAATGAACCACTGCCTGCAACATGTGAAGTACTGATTAAAACTTTTTGCAGTTTTCTGAGAATAAACACAATTTTATCCAAAAATTAGCCGCACGTTAAGAAGCAATGTCCCAGGCGGTGTTGTCCACTTTGCACCTGATGGAAAACAACCTGCTTCATAGCAAAATCAGCATTAAAGTCTGTAGGAACATACAGGGAGCAGTGCAGGAGCAGTTATTTTATTTATTGTTGTTTTTTTCCTTTTAAAAAATAAGTGATGATCACAGCAACTCCCTCTGTGTCCTCCACCATGACTGTTCTGGCCTTTTGTTTACTTCGTCCGTTCTGACCCACAAATGTCTCCATTTCCTTTTCCCCAGATTCAACCAACAGTGATTCAGCGAAATCAAAGGTAACCTCTCCTCACATGAAGCAAGCCTGATTGTCCAACCTCCTGCACGCACAGATTCAGCAGTAATATTTCCTGCTTTTTCAGGGGTCATGGGGGTCAAAGAAGGACCTCACAGCCAAGGAATTCCTGGCTCTGTCCATCATGTCAGCGGTTACTGGCCGCAAACGCAGGAAGCGCCATAACGCCCGCCGCGTGGGCAGCAGCACCGACGACGACTCTGAGCATGAGCCGATCAAAGCTGGACATTTAGGGGCAGGAGAGGAAGAGGAGGTGGAGTCGCCAGTAGGAGACACTGCTCCTCGAGCAGAGGGAGAGGAGGATGATGACGAAGAGGAAGAAGAGGACGAGGAGGAGGAGGAGGATGAGGAAGTTGTAGAGAGCGGAGTGAAAGAGGAGCGACAAGAGGAGCCGGCCGTTAAACCCAATCGGTTGTCCTGTAAAGTGGAAGAGGAGGCGGGAGGAAGGCAGGCAGCCATGTTAAACGAGGAGGAGGAGGTGCAGGCGGAGGTGAAGGGGCCTCAGTGGCGAGCTCCAGAGGATGCTCGCTCTATAGTTTCAGGTTACTCCACCCTCTCTACTTTAGGGCGGAGCTTGGGATCTGAGGGGAGGGGGGACGATGCTGATGATGAACACAGCGAGCTGGTGAGCGAGACAGATAATGAGAGCGGCTTCGCCTCGCGCTCTCTTACACAGGAGAGACCCGATAAACACCCGGCGCCACCTGTAAACACGCAGCTGCTGGCGCCGCCGCGAAGCTTTCTCTACACACACTACAAAAGCCCGGCTCTGTCAACCGGTAACATTCTCACCCCACCCACTTCCCTCACACAGACACCAGACTCCGCGGAGAGGAGCGACGGAGGGGCCCGCTCCACCACACCTTCTTCCTCCTCCTTCTCGTCGTCCTCCACCACTCACAGACTGCACTCGCGGCCTTCCTTTAACTCCCACAAGCTGATCCAGTGCGACACTCTGGCCAGGAGGAAGCTGAAGTCTGAGAAAAACAAGACTCGCTCCCTGGACCTGATGGAGTCTCCCGAGGGCACGGCTCCATCCGAGGGCTCCGGCTCAGGAACGGAAGGTGCACCCACAGCAAAGAGGGATACCTCCAGAACCAACACTTCCTCAGGCAGCAGCCAGGAGAGTCTGCGCCCAGCCCGACCCAAGCCTGCCGTGCTGCCCAGCGAGGCCGCTTCCTTCACTCCGACCGGCCCGGGCGGGAAGTCGCTGGCCGATCAGGTCCGCGCCCGACTGCTAGGCTCAGCTGACAACCTGCACCGCGTCGGACTGCGGAAACCACCGTCACCCGAGACGCGCAGGAAGAAGCGGGCTTGGCGCAGACACACTGTGGTGGCTTCCCCGACTGAGATGTCCGATAAGAGACCCCAGCTGATTGTCAGCGAGTTCCCCTTGTCTCCTATCAATCAGAACCAGGTCAAAACACAAGGGCTGCCTCGGGATGCAGAAGGTCTTGACCAAGGACCGGCTACACGTCAAGCACCCACCTCCAATTTCCACCAGTACCTTTGAACCCTGACCCCAACCACCGCTCCAAGAAAAGAGGCCAAAGCTGCTGATTCTCAGTTTGTGCGTAAGGATGGGGGAGTGGATGTCCAGCTGAGCTGCTGACGGCCTGCAGGTCAGTAAACTGGCAGCAGTGCAAACGGGGATGTGGTTGGTGGACAGGTGAAAAACGGCCCACCTTATTTGTTGTTGTTGTTGTTGTTGTTTTTTTTTTACTTTTCATTGAGCTCCGTTTGCATGGCAGGGTGCGTTCCAGTGTTGCCAAAGCTTTCATTTTCTTTTTCCTTTAAGCGTGCTCTTATAGAAATGATAGGACAGAGACACAAACAGACGTCATCACGGTCGACGTAAGAGCCAAGAATTCTGATTCGAGTAACAACTGAGCATCCCTCTTGTCTTCTCTTCCTTCCTGTCTGGATCACAGATGACGTAAATTAAAAGTTTAATCGACCAGACGAGGATGCTGAAATGCAGCTTCTACAGTTATTAAAAAAAATCAAAGAAAATCATATAAAACAATTTCAGGAGGGCAAACAACTGATTCTTCATATCAGTCTTCCTAACGTTTCCCCTCTGACCATTCACACTGTAAAACTCCACCAAACTTCAGCTCACATGAAATGCAGTTGTCTCCCTCTACTTGTTAATAATGTTTATGTGTGTTTGCCCAAAAATATTCGTGACCATGTCTAAACGTGCAGGTGTTTGTGTTAAACGATTTTTGTAACATTTGTACAAAGCCTTGTTAAGTTAACCCTGTAAATATAAATATTATGTTATAATATTTGTTTGTACTTTTTTTTTTTTTTAGGTCTTTTTTTTAAGGTTTACAAAAGTGCAAATAAGTGCACAGTCGTTTTTTTGTTTGGTTTTGTTTTCAAGATGTTACTTGAAATGTTTCCCTTAATATATTATTTGTTTTTGTTTTATATTCAATATATATATATATATATATTAAATATATATATTTTGTATTAAAGTAAAATTTATTGCAATTTCACCTCTTGGGTGTACCTGTTTAAAGGAGACGAGATAAACACGACTAAACGTATTCCTTATTTCCTCATAGATGGCCTTTCTGATTCACAGCACTGTGCAGGAAACCTTTATCTCACGAGATAAGTCTTATAATAAAGATTATCTCATGGCTAGTTACACAAAATGTACACAACACTCTGTAGTAACAACATGTAGCAAGTTCTGAATTTTAATCAGGTAATTATTACGTGATATCGGACAGTTTGCAGACAGCTGATCATGCCGCCAGGGCTTCAAGTCTGGCATTACTGAGCATTGCCTCAACAGATCAGCTCATATTCACTGAACACAGGAGCTCAAAAGAAGATGCCTGACAGTGTTTAACAGACTGGTGTAGGATTTTTTTTTTATTTTTGGTGTTTTCAGCACACAAGGTCAGGTTCTAATAAATCTTCCCTGAGTGGGGAAATGGTACGTTGGAGGAAATGAAAAAAGAAGAACAAGAGTCTGTTGTTTCTGTCTCGTCTTGACCGCAGAACCAATTTGCAGTAGCGAAAAAGACACGACCCGAGCGAGAGGTGCAAATTCAGAAGTCACAAAAGGCTTGCTTGTTTCCCTGCGACCAAATAATAACCCAGTGAAAGAGAAGAAGAATGATAATAATAAATAGGTTCTAGTCTCGTCTTACCTCAAGGTTTTTTCTACAAGTGCCTGATTTCTGGAATGTGTTTTTGTTCTGCAGTGCCATGCTCGGTTCTTATCCTTCCATTTCCTTTTGTTATTTCTGGGTCTCCTCCCCTCCTCAGCTGTGGTTGACGGTATAATTGAGGCACTGACCCAAAGATGTGTACATTAAATACAAGCAGTCTAACAGAGAGGCTGTACAAAACAAAATAAAAGAAAGAAAGAAAAGTAAAGCACACTTCAAGCCAAGGACACTTCTATGCACTCCCTTTGCCTTTAACAGAGGAGGGGAAAAGCATAGTATTCTCTCAGCTGCTTCTTTTGTTTTTTTAACAAACTGAGGTCACCTCTCTATGCCTAATAATCCACAGTGTGTGAATAAGGTACACCTAACACACCCCCACCCTACAACTGCATTAGGTCATGCCAGACAGCATCCAGTTTCCTAAAGATGAACAAAAACCTCATCAAAGGGAAACGTCGACAGTCTGAAATGTGATTTTACCTTTTGTGTCGTTGTTGTATTTTAAAAGCGTTTCTTTTTTTGTACATACTATCTTAATATGTAACATATTGTATTGTGTACATTTGGAATTGCTTTCGAGTATGACTAATATGAAAAATGACTGGACTAAAAGAAAAAACAAATAAAAAAACATGGTTGTCCGCCTGAACTCATTTCCCTCGTGGCTGTGTGCTTAAAAGCAGGTTATATGATGTAAATAAACAGAACTATGTTTAAAAAAAAAAATGTGTTTGCGTTTGTGACTTTTGTGTGTGCGCAAAACACATTTTTTACAGTGGAGATGTGCCTCACATTTTGCAGCGCAGGCATCTTAAAATAGGAGCTGACTGGCTCCCCCTAGAGGCTTGAAGAGGAATAAGACATAAAGGGAAATGGAATCTGGAGTGTTGAGGGTCTTTATTTTAATTTATGGGAATGTTTAAATATTTATGGATTCTGTGAGTAGCAGCTGTAATAATGGGATTCTATTAAAACGGATGACCCCACCAAAGTAAAGACACACTTTTCATCACATTCTTAGGCTTTGCAAATGAGCAGCACTTCTCACATGATCAGTAACCAACCTTGTCTGCATGGCTGTCCACAGGCTCTTCAGGAACAAGTCTCACCACTCGCCAGACATTTTGGAACCCCCTTTAGGCATTTATTTGCAAGATATTTCTAAATTAACTTAATAAAAATGTAAGTTACACCTCTACCACCATCTACCCTGCTACATAATTATCCCATCGATTGCAAAACAAATCTCTGGGTGCCATGTCTCTTTGTGTCAGGCCTGCCTAAACTTGTGAAGTTACTAATTTTAACTGGGGGCGGGGTGTAAATATATATTATGTGATTGGTAGCTGTAATGATGAGAAAATTCATTATCAAGTCAGAATAAAGACAAATTTTCTGCAGATCCTTGACTTGCAAAAATAACCACAGTGTGTCTGTATTACAACCTAGAAAATTCAGTAAAATAAACAATAAAATCCCACTTGCATATCTTCCTGTATACCTCCGAGTGGACTAAGCTTTCATAAAGAGCATCTCATCCATATCCCATCCCCCCTTCTCATGTAGTCTTCCATTCAGAGGCCACTGATGCCTTGTGTCTGGCCCATATCGGAATCCTCGCAAGAAATCTGACCAAAGCCACTGACAGCAGCTCCTAGCTGCAGCTTCCTGTGTTTGAGGACAGGCTGAACAACACATGGCAGTCTGATTCAGAACTTCAATTTTTATATTATTTTATTGGAACTAAAAGGTTAACACACAACTGTTAAAATGTTCACGCTGAAATCTTTTTTTTTTTTTTTTGCAAAAAAGTATCTGAAAGGATGGCCCAATTAGCTGCAAGTTCTTCTTGTTCAGTTTCTGGAGGGGGGAGAAAAATAATCCGACATACAATATTTGCTCTTAAAATTAAAAACAGAACAGTTTATGTCAATGGATACCTACAAAGTTGAGCAGAGGAACAAACGGAAATTTCTTTTCAAATACCTCTTTATAAAAAAAAAAAAAAATTTTAAAAAGAAAAAAAAAGAAAAAAAAGAGAAAAATCAAATTTGAAATATTTACAATTCTCCTTGAAAACAATAACCGAATGGGACATTAACAGCTCAAATAGAAAGGGAAACGTCAAATATTTACTTATTTTGTCCAGGTGACAAACTGCTTACAGAAAAACTTATGATAAATTCTTTTAAAAATGCAGTAGTCCCATGTTTTACCTTATCCAAAGGATTTTAATTTGTAGCGACCTGGCCCCTGTCCTTGCTGGGCTGGCTCTTCAGGAGCAGCTCCATGTTTTGGGCTTTCAGTCTCTCCAGTTCCTTCTCCATCTCTTTGACCCGGACCGAGCAGTTCTGACCCCCGGGCTCCACGGCGCGTCTCAGCCGGTTGTTCTCCTCCTCCAACCGGGACATGCACTTCTCCAGCTCCAGATACTCCTTGACCAGCTCCTGCTTGGTCATATTCTGCAGGCTCTCGACGTGATACATCTCGTAGGTCTCGGAAAAGTCTCTTTGGAGGAACTCTCCACCCGCGTTCCCGGGCCTCCCGATGCCATCGCTGCCCCCGCCGCTGCCGTCATCGTAGTCCTGGTCCTCGTTTTCCAAGACCTCATCCTCGCTGCCAGTGTCCTCCATGCAAACCCCGACCCCAGAAGGCCGCCTGACCCCCATCTGGGTGTTGAGGTCGGGTTCCTCTCGGTCGTGCTCGTCCATCAGGAACTGAGTTGTGTTGTAAGGGGCAACCGGGAGCCCTTTGGCGAACATTTCCTCTCTTATGCGCGAAGCTCTGGCAGTCTCCTTCTCTTCTAGGGCTTTCTTTTCCTCCCAGGAAAGTTTGTTATACGGCTTCCAGTGGCGCTTCTTCTTGGAGGTCCTGCGCCTGTGCCTTTTCTTGCCTAGACGCGCATCTAAGCCCGTATCAGAGTCGATGTGCAAACTATCCACTTGTACCTGCAGCCGTCTGTCTTGGCCGTTTTTTCCCTGTGTGGTGTGCTGGTCTCCTGTCGCTCCTTGGATGCTGCGTTTCTGATGAGGCTGAGTTGAAATCGGGCACTTCTGGACCTCGTTTCCGGCTGCTAACCCAGGGCACACCTCCCTCTGCCCGCCTTTCATTTGCCGTAACTTGTCTGTGTTGATATCCTCGCAGTTCTCCGCCCGCTGCTCCTGCTTATGCTCGCTCTGTCGCCCCCTGTCGCCGTTTTGTGGTCCATCATGGTTTCTAGCTGGGAGATGCTCCAACGCGTCTCCACTGCTCCCACCTGAAGGGCTGGCTGAAGTTTTCAGGTGATGGGTCGTCTCCTCTGGCTCAGTCATCCTGGTGTTCCGCTCCTATGGCTCCACTTTAGCACATTTTTAGATGATATTCATGCTCCCGTGACTGAGTTTAAAAGTTCGTTAAAAAGACGTTAATTTGAACAAAAATATTCTACAATCTCGCGTAATCACTAAAGAAACTTTTGAGATTGTTTGCGTTTGTAAACAAACGCGCGCAAAGTAAAAGTAAACTTCCGAACAGTAAACACTTGTTACTCCTCCAAGGGTTTGTCAGAGCAACTGTCGCTAACTACCATTAACTGTTTCGATGCTGTCAGAGTTATAGTTCACCCGGAGACTGCGTTCCGCCGTCACAACAGTGTCCAGTGTGCCGCTCAAGAAGAGGGAGCTCGTGTTTATATACCAGCTCCGCCTCTACCCGTGCGCATGCTACTGCTTTCAACTCCTGATGGATTGTGGGGTATGACGTTTTCGTTTCGACGAAGCCTTGGCGGAGACCTTCGCACCAAACTACATAGCCCACAAGTCTACCATAACTGGCGAGCTTCTTGACCAATCAATTAAGAGGATCTCGAGTCCGCTAAAGCCTACCCTACTCTTTGTTGATTGGACCAGAGAATAATTTTGCTGTTGCTAAGCTCAAGGTATTTTCTGATTGGGCAGATCAATAGTCAATCACAGGACCGTAATCCACGCAAAGAAAGCAGTCCCGGGCATTTTACGGACGCTACTATTTACAAACGAAGGGGTTGTGTTTGCAATTGAAGAACTACAAGTTAATCTGTTTACATTTGAAATAAGTGATTTGCAAACTGGAGCAAATATGCGTGGTTTAAACACACAATAATAGGCTTTGTTTTTATTTACTCATCCAGCCAACATAGGACAAAATTACCCATACAATTAACCCCCCCCTGTATTTTAAGCTACAACAAGAAACTGTCTTGCGGAATCTAGTCCGTCTTCGACGTTCATTTGAGAAACTAAGTAAATACAGCTTATTCAAAACATAAATTTTTGTACATGTCAGCTGCCATAAAAATGCGTTGCTCAGGCGCCATTTGAGAGATTGAATGTTTCCGTGTCAAAAGTCTCTTCTGTGCGGAGTGATATGTTGTGGGGCAGAGGGCCAGGGGAACTCTGGAATCAGCGTAAACAAACGACATTTATTGTGAAGCTGCCGTGGAGAGCGCTGTTCCGAACCCCTCGTTGTTAAAGGGTGGGTCAGGCGATCTCACACTTGCTCAATAATCCTATCAGCAGTTGACGAAGTGGTGTAGATCAGCGTTTGAGTTTTTCCGCGGAGCCAACGTTCTGATACGCAGTGTTAGTTTTACACTGTTGTCTCGTGTTAACGGCTAAGGAGACGCTAGCTAGCTAACGTTAGCCAAACGTTAGCCAACGGGCGCTACGTGTCGTGGCTCCCAAACTAAACACTACACGACTCCACATACATACGAAGCCATACGTACTACAACAAAAATAAACTTAACGTTTAACTCATTGGTCACAGAAAACGCTCCCAGTCGGTGTGAGTATGACGAAAAACGCCATACTGCACTAAAGCTAGGTAAGCTAACGTAAGTTAGCGTACGCTACCGTGTAGCGATAATATAAAAAGTATTAAACCATGAGTGATAGACCGTTTTTAAATAAAATTGTTTGGCTTGTGTCAGTTTGTCGATTCAACTGCAGCAAAGCAAAGCAACTACAATGCGCTGTGATACTGGTAATGATAGCCATCTGCTAACTAGGCCAACGTGTTCATATGGGGCCCGCGTAATTCCTGGGCTGTTTTATTCCGATGTGATTTTCTCGTTTAATTAAAGCGATTAGTGTACACATTTCAAGTACTGCCACAGTTAGTCGAACTTTACAAGTCAGAGTACCGAAAATATACACAAACAGACTGAAAACATTCGTTTTTTGAAACAGTCCTTCACACGAGACGTTTGAGCAACTGTCTTGCTTTCAGGAAGTAGACCGCGCCTGATCTTTCCAGTTTCCCTTTAGTTAACTAGTGTTAGCAAGCTCTAGATGGGTGTAACTCGCCAAACCAATAATCTTCTACACTATTCACAACTTTTCTGTATTGTCGGCTTGTGTGAAATAAACAAATGGAAATAAAATGCTGTGGGGAAAAAGGTTGAAACCTTTATGTGGAATATGTTAATGTGGTTAATTTATTTTGTTTGTTTTCTGATGCACATTATTTACATGTGCATACTACATGCATACATATTTGATGTCACAATGGTTAAAGAGTTAGTCATTATTCCGTGTTAATCCTTAACTGTGCATGCTTCACTGTGTCATCCACAAATTGTGTCCAGTTTTCACAAAGCAGTTTGCTTCCATTAATGGAAGAAGTGGGTTATTCAGTCTGTGGCCTTATGTTGGGTGACTGGTCTCTCCTAACACTGCCAGTGAAGACTGGCTACAAACAACACAGGCCCACTGTTTCTACTAATAGAAGCAGGCAGAGTTTCAGCTTTGGCAAATAAGCAAGGCAAACTGGGAAATCCTTTGAGAGGGGAGGTGATCTGTTCTAGTTAATATGAAACCTAATGACCATGGAGATTGAGAAACAGTACCAGGGCTTCCCATATTCTCAAATCAAGGAGCGGTGCGCAGCTACAGCACCAGAGCTGCTCCTGCATAGATCACAGCTTGTGAGGATTAGCAGGCATGACTTAATCTCTCACCCTGTCCAACATAGTAGTTGCTGCAATTGAGCGGAGATGAAAGATATGTGTAATATACTATTATACGCTGGTGCACGGGCCTGAAGAGGAGGTGCAGGAGGAGTTTGTGCAGACAGCAGGTCCAGATGGGTGTTTTAGTAAGGGAAACAGTCAATCCACCAGCTTCATTAAATGACCAGGTTAAAGAAACATCACCTTAGGCTCCATCCACCCAGCCTACCAAACCTGTACGTGTGTGTTTGCTTTGCACATGGCTGTGACTCAGCTCTGTCACTCTCTGCTCTCTGTTATAACTCCATTACTAAGACTTAATTAAGTTTGCAGGCAGTGCTCTGGTACTGTGAGCACCATCTAATAACCAAAAAATTAAAAAAGACTGCAGTGCAGGTTTTCACTTTCATAACCAACCCTTTAAATCCGTGCAGACAGCATGAACATACTGGCCACAGATGATGAATGTGGCATTACGGAACTGATTGTTGTTGTTGAGAGCTAAGCAGTTACTTTTAATAACCAACAGGGGACGCCAGCTCCTCAGTCACTGGCATTTGAATGGGGAACAGTTTTACTAAAGTGGAAGCACTTCTTTCTGCTCTTGATCTCCATTTAGAGGAAGGTGTTTACATATTTGAAAGTTTGCCTGAACAGTCAGGGTCATATGTTTGCTTTACCTCCTCTGAAAGAAAAGATTTCAGCTGTTTAAATGTTTGCTGAGCCTAGACAAAGGGTAACCTGCTCTTTGCCTGTGGACGTTAATCACGCCACTATATTCATGTAAGTATGCAAGCTTTTTAAAATTTATATATGAAAAGGTAGGTGAAACAGCACAATTTTTCTTTTTGGAATACAGCATGGCATCGGCGCAAAATAAACTCGAAATAAACATTTCAAACAAGTCTATATTTGGGTTTATTTCTTTTATTTACAAAAAACAAAAAGGTCCCATAAAAAGTTTTTTGGTTTTTTTTGAAGAACAGATTTAACCAAAAAGGCTTTGATACGCAACTGTTGAGACTCTGTGCGCACATAGTGCGCTTTAAACCATTTAAACAAGTGTGTATACAAATTAATGTATGGAGGGGGACTTGACCATACCTGATCCACGACCAAGGTCCCTTTACGTTTTCGTTGGGGCAGGAAGAGGAAGAGGAGGAGGAGGAGGAGTAAGGTGTTGGCTCCAGAAGCGTGCGACTCGTTTGGAGTCCTGCGCACAAACATGAGTAGCAAATCTGGGGAGGGGACTCCTGCGGTCGGTTCTCTCTCTCTCTCGCTCGCTCTCTTTCTGCGGGCTGGGGGTCTGTCTGGGGCGGTTTAAGGACACCTGCAGCCTCAGCTTCCTCAAACCCCTAAAGTTACAAGCTTAAGTTTATTTCGCTGGAGTTTATGTAGCGATCATGTTAAGCGTAGGCACCGGCAAGACCAGTCCCAGGGAGCACAGGAGGAAAGTGAATGAGAAGACGACGGACCTCATCAGGAGGCTCGGTAAGGACACCTCCAAATCTGACCTGCTCCTAGGAGTTCACCGTCAGCTCCAGGCTGAAGTGTTTTGTTTTGTTTTTTCGCTCATTGTTGGTACAAACTTAACTGAGGCTTCAGTGATTTTTAGTCACCTTGTTTGTTATGTTGCTTTTTTCTAAGACAGCAATTATAATCGGTAGCTATTTATGCCTTCATAATTCATAACATAGTTTCTCTTAGAAGGCGGTGTAATTCGAGAAATCTTTGCATCTTTCTGAAAAGATGATTCATTTCACCTACTTTCATTGATAATTGCTCACTTCTTATTTACAGATTGTTTGGTTTAATTTGTAGTCTCGTTAATTCGTGTCATTCATTTACTTCCCCCAGTTTACAAAAAATACATTAACAAAACAGGCATAACAGGTTTGCTTTTTTTAAATGATGATGTTCTTAGAAAGTGAGTAATGACCGAGCTTACAGATAATGGCATCAAACAGAAGCGAAGTTCTGAGTATTTGTGGGTGTAGTTACAACGGTCATGTGTTTATGAAGAGTTGCTCACTGGACTACTGCTCTGATTCAGGCTCCTCGCCATTCCCATCTCAGCCTACTCCCCTCACAGTTCAGTCCCGATATGTCACTGCCCCTTCCCAAACTCGCCCCAAAATAGACACTTGCTGAGCAGCCATAGCGCACCTGTCAGAATCTCTGAGAAGACGCTGATTTTCTGGAAGGCTGAACCAGTGTTAACGACGTATATATGCAGGCATACAAAATTAGCTCACAGACAGAAATGTTGGATGAAATCTTTGCTTTTTATTTTATTTCTTTTTTTTTTTCTTTTCAGTTTTATATGTATAAAGGGGACGTATTATGTTTTTTCTCCCAACCCCATATTTTTAACTCCTGGACTTTAGTAGAGTAGCTTTGCATGACTCACTTGTAAATATTTATCTTGAGGTGTTGCACTGGCACAATATGATCCAGTAATAAGCTGTACTATATCAGGGATTTCCACTCTCATTGATGTACAGTGGCACATAGCCAAGAGTAGAAACCGGTCTGAAACTGAGCATTCAGAGCAGCATGAAGCCTGAAACTTTGGCAGTGTTTCACATGAGCACCCAACATTGTAACAGCATAAGCATGAGGAATGCACTCATGACTACCTAATTAGGCACATCTGTTCAACTGCTTATTAAGACAAATAGGTAATCAGCCAATCACCTGGCAGGAACACTGTGCATTTAGGCATGTAGACATGATTAGAACAACCTGCTGACGGTCAAACGGAGCACTGGAATGAGGAAGAAAGGTAATTGAAGTGACTTTGAACATGGCATGGTTGGTGGTGTAAAATGGGCTGGTCTGAGTATTTCTGGTCTGCAGTATCATAATTATTTTTGGTCAGTTTTAAATCATAATTTTAACACAATTACTGAGGAAGTAAAACCAACTCTTTTTCTTAATATCTTAACAAAATAGAGTATTAAGTATTTTATTGGTCAACTGAAACAGGAAGTCCAGTTAGCTGACAAAGAACAGCACAAAGTAATCGAAACAGGAACATATGAGGGAGGCACTGACAAGCTGACACAGTACAGCACAACAATGAGCTAAGAAAACCATAAGGGATTAAATATGCACGTGGGGTAATCAGGGGTATGGAAAACACCCGTTAACACAGCTGAACCTAACTGAAGAAAACGAGACAAAAGATGCAAAATTAAATAAAACACACGAGAAACTAACTAAATAAAACGAGGAATAACTAAACAGAGGCTCTCTAATGCAGGGACGGGGACTAGACAAGATACAGGAAACGCACCAGGAGAGGAAAATGTGAAACTTGGGGGATTACTGATAAACAGACTCCGGATCATGACGTTAAACTCCAGGAAGATAATTATAACAACCCAGAATGGGGCATAATAATTGTTTTATCTGCAGTGGTGTAGTGGTTGCTGGTTTGATTCTTGCCAGAGATACAAGTCTTTTGGGGTTGGCGTCCGTTTAAGAACTCTGTCAAATCAAACATGTGGAGTTATCTGCTGTGGCAGCCCCTAGTGGTAAGGGGGTGGCTGGAAATAACAACTTTATTTATCCTAAAGTCGCTATAGGCCAAAATTGTGATTGAAAGCAAAGACCTTAATAAGTAAAAACAGTATGCAGAAATAATCTCTTATAAATTCAGCTCTTCTTGCATGTTTAGTGAAAACAGAAATGCAGAATTTTAATGTTTTTGCAACAGTGTGTAAACATGGATCCATACTTCTGCAGTGGCACCATGTTTAAACTCTGACACTATGCACAGACCTGTTTAAGCATTACTGAAGTCTGAAACTGTATCTGCGCCTGAAAACGCAACACTGGCATTGCTATATTTGAGTGTCCCACTAATACTTAATAATAAAGCAAGTGAGGTCACCCAAGTAGACTCACCACCACCACTTGTTGTCATAAATTTGTCAGGTGACTGTCCACCCACCACGTTTTAGCCGCTTTCACATCAAAGCGAAAACACCGAATAGTTTCGCAATCTGCAGGCGGGACTGACCTAAGTTCAAAGGTTTTGTGTCATGTGGTGTCACAGGACTGATCCGCCTTCCTCGTTCAAACATTTCTCACTCACAGTGAGCCAAAGTGACGAATGTGGCCTGAGAGGCAGAGATTTGTTAGTTTTGAGATAATCCATGTTTGAATCAGACTAGCGCAAACATGGATAAATATATTCATTGCCACAGACGTCCCCACAGGGGTTTTGGGGGATTTGATTTCAGGGAGAGAGTCTGCGGCTGTTGGCAGCGCTGTTAACGGTGGTACACAGCAATTAGTTTCTTGTGTGAGCCAACAGCCTGCATAAGCCAAGGATTTACAAAACAACATCCATGATGAGTTTCAGTCGGTTTAGACCGAAGAGATGGGACAATTTCACACGTTGCATCTACAAGATGAATGTAAACACGATCGTGAGCTGAGGTGATGTTTTCGGAGGCCGCTGCAGGGAATACGTGGTATCTGTTTGGTATCTGAGTAAACTCAGCTGTAAATCTGAGAGCTTTACATATGCTTTATGTCTGCGATTGTGGTCAACAACATTCCCGGCCAAACAGGTCACAATCAACAAGGTTATCATCTGTTATTCGGTTTGAATGGTCAGGTGTTTAGAAGGATTTAACCTCAGTGGGATCTAACTGAGCCCCAACATACAATAAATAGCATCAGTTGTGTAACAACAGACACTTATTCCGACTGTGAATAACCTTTTTTTTTCTAAATAATTACAGCTCCGCTGTTTTTGTGTGTGCAGGCTCACATTGTAGCAAAGAAAAGAATTGCCAGTTTATTAGACAAAAGGTAAAATATATACTGACGTGTTCAAGCTAAAGTCAGCTCTATTCAACTCCATTCAAATTTCAATTTTTTTTCAAGTTGTGCACTGTCCAAAAGAAAATAGGAATCCCCTTTTCCTTCTACCAAACCATACTGCTCTCACAGTCTGGTTTTCTCCTGCCTATGGGTAAGTCTGCCAACCTCAGGTTGGAAAACAGTAAATCAACAGTAGAGGTTTGACTTTAATGTGGCTTAAAAATCACGATCATAGCCTTGTTAATATGCATTGCAACCTTAAATTGTGCTTTGACGGCATATTTAACCACATATTGGCAAATAAAATGACAGTTTTTTACAAAAGCTCATTTATTTCTCATTAAATATTTTTTTAATATTTTACTGGAATCCAGATATTGTTCAGAGCGAGTGTAGTCGCACACAGTGAGTCCTGCTTACTGTGTGGTCATAACTTGCTTATTAATGAGCAAATAAATGATGTTTCATTCATTATAAGAGACAAAGAGAACGTTTGACTAAAAGCTGCTTGTTTTCGACTGAATACAAAGAGGCTGCTCTGCTTTCATGCTCAACTCTCTGCTGTCCAGAAACCATTGGCAACGATTCTGCATTTCCAAATAACACTCACTTTTTTCTACTCAGTCCTTTTTTGGGGGGTTAGGGGGGGTTCACATCAGGAAATTCCACAGAGAGTCCCGAATCCAAAGAAGGAAAATACGGTTTCCAACTGATCATTTTTCTTCTTTTGAGCTGGAATCTCATCATTTTGCCTAAACACTTTTTGATTTTGGAGATGCAGACTGGATCCCACTGTTTGCCTCCTAGAGGGGACAGCTGTGCGACAGAGCTGAGAAACTTTAATTGGCCCGTATTAAATCTACAGCCCCTATACTTGTCTATCTTTATGCGAGAATCCATGCTAGCTGACTCTTGTGACTGCTGCTATGCTGACAGAAACGTGAACCGTGTCCCGGGAGGAGCTGGTATGTGGGCCTGAGTGAAGAGGACTCATGCAAGCACAGTGCACTGACCAGCTGATATAGTTATTTGGATTTTAATCCTCCTTTCAGCGTTAAAGCTACACTGCTGCTCACAGTGTCAAAGCACCCTCGGAGGAATCTCCATTGCTGAGTTAATTAAAATGTTAATTGTTTTCCGTTATTTGCTTTATCCACTTGCAAGTGGCACAGTTGTAGAGATAGATAATGTCAGTCTGTTGGGTTGAGACGAAAAGATCTCTTCTAACTATTCATTGTATTGTCATGAAATTTCATTTACTTTCATGTTCCCCTGAGAAGGAATCTTATTGGCTTTGGTGTCCCTTTCTCTTTCCTGCATGAACGTTTGGTTAATTGACATTAAATATGCGATGCACACCTCTGTTACCTCCATAGGAGATGAACTGTGTTTTTCAGTCCTAGCTTTTACTGCTTTGACTGAGGAACTCATTTACAGGAGGCAACACTTTTTAAAGCAATGCTCATTAGTAGCATCCCTCTTAAGTAGGCTTTTAAAAACTCAGTGTACAGTACAGCGTCTGGGTTAACTGTCCCAGACACCATTATTTCAGCAAATTATAAATACCTGTCTAGCCATAATTTTGGGATCATACTTTTTCAAAACTACACAACATCTTCTTTACTAACCTTGTATTTTGGATCGTGTCATCCCAGACATTCTCTTGGCTGCAGTTTCGGCAGTTTTATGTCTTCTTCCTGCCGCATTATCACAGTTGCCTTTGCCAACTGGAGAAATTGCAGATGTTGCTCCTCACTGAATGATCCTTGAGTACTTTTATTGAAAACCCTTTATTTCTAAGAGAGTGCCACTGTGCCAGTATTATCCTAAGAATGCCTGATTTGAAGTGGTACAAATATTTGTTGAGCCAATCATGTGGCAGTGATTGCATTATAGTCATGTATACACGGTTAAGATAACCCCCCGAAGGTCAAACTGAGCATCAGAATGGGAAAGAAAGGTGATTGAAGAGATTTTGAATGTGGCACAGTTGTTGGTTCCAGATAAGATGATCTCTGAGTATTTTAGAAACTGATGATCTACTGTGATTTTCTGCACAGTAATTCCTAGTGTTTCCAGAGAAGAGTAAAATATTTCCAGAGAGCAAGACCAACTGCATGACATTATCACGTCAAAATAGACCAAATCTCTGAGTAATGTTTCCAGAAACTTGTTGAATTGATGTTATAACTAGCATATAGGCCGTCACAGGCCCGGCCTGGTATTAACAAGGTGTACCTTGTTAAAAGTCAGCTCATTTGTATGTGTTAATTAGCCAAACTTTACTAACTACCAAAATATAACCGGTGTTTAGTTTTCATCTTTATGCACAAACTCTAGCAGTGCTTTAAAGTTTGGTGATTTGGAACTACTTCAGCCAGAATAAGCTAAGCTTTAGCTTCTGTAGATGTCAGCTAGCTGACTTGTTTACATGTACCTGCTGACAAAACCCACTCTCAGTAAGCGCCTCTTTTTGATGGATATCTGGACTCTATCTTGATTTAAAGATAAGGTTTAACAGTTGTACTTTTTAAAAACCCTTTTAAATTGTCAGTGTTGCCTCAGCGGGTTTTTTTTACTCCGAGTGTGCTGTTACATTAGGCTTATCAAGCAAATTAGCATACTTTTTCTTACAACATCATCATTAAAATCACAGCTTTAATTAATGACTAAATATCTGTTGGTAATAGCTCATTAGCAAAAGGTAGCAAATCAAAATGGCAAACTAAGACAGTAAACATGGTAAATATCAGTAAACACTGACATATGTGAGCATGTTTCGTACAATAACATTAGAACTGGGGCAAAAACACTTCTATGCTACAGACTTTTCAGCCTCTTTTAAAATAGTACACCAACATGCTAAACCGAAATGTTAGACATTTCAGAGAGTACTTTCACACTTATGAAGAGGCTTTTCAGAAGCACACCAAACTGTACCAAATTTCTTAAATCTGTGGATAGGGCTGCTCAATTAATCGAATTTTAATCACGATTTACGATCTGGGCTTTTCAACGATCATTAAAAATGACTGAGCCATTATTAGCCCCTCCCTCGTGCTTTACTCTCGCGCTGCTCCATGTGGCAAATCGAGCGCACCTCTCACCTCTCTATTTTATTTAGGGTTCCGGAGTCTTGTTTTGTGTTATGCTATTTATTGCACCAAGAGCACACTGCAAGTTCAATAAACACAGATTTTGACATTTTCATTTTATTTTGTATTTGCAAACTCACTTTAAGTATCCACTTAAAAGTCATTAGAAACATGTTATTGTTAACTCTTTTCCTGTGAGAGCTAGCCGCAATAATTTGTTTTGCATATGAAACTGGAGGAGTTGTACTTGCATCTTTGCCATCAGCTTGTTCCTCGGCCTACGGGTTTCCTTCCACATTAAAGCTTTTGCAGAAAATTGCCATAAAAAGGCGCTTGAGGAACAAAAACATAATATTCCAGAAACACGCTTTGCCGATCCGATCAGCTGTTTCGTAATCACTTCCCACATTTGAAACAAGATTGTCAGCCCGAACTGTCACATGTCCGACATTTCCCTGTCGAAAACCGGAAGTGACGTCATTTTCGCAGAAAATGTAGTTTTTTACTTGTAGGCCTTAAAAGCCTATACTGGTGTTTTTATAAGTCATGTTTGACTCTATACTTTTCTGAATAGTTTCTGGAATGCTTAGAACTCGAATTGCACTGCTGGAAATAGTTTATTTTGATGCACATGCTGTTTTCTTTGCAAATTTGCATCATAGGATTGTTTTTCGTTTTTCCTGCTGTATATAAAAATTGGTGTATTTCAAAAATAAAACTATGAAGACACTCAAAATAAATTTCCTGTTGTTATAAACTATTTTTTTGCAACTTTTTTGTATTTAACACTTAGACCCCCACGGATAGTCATTTGGCCATTTTCTACCTTTAAAACCCGGCGAGCAGCCAAATGGCTTTTAGCTAAGCTTTAGCTTCAGCCAAGTGGAAGCTAAATTGTCTAGTCATTCATATGTAAATTGGGTCGTTATCTGGGAATTCTGGAGGGAGGGGAGTGGGGGTGTGTGATTGAGGGCCATCTAAGTTTGCCATCTTAGGGAGAAATCAACACACATGGGTATATGTCCTTTGTTGCTAAGATTTATTGATAAAAACAGTACAAAAAACCAACCATTTGTACACATATTTACAAATAATAATAAAAAGTGAGTGAGTACATTTCAACATTTTCAGCAATCACTCACAATCCTGGCACTGCCATGGTATCTGTAGTTTGCATTTACCACATGTGTATCTGTTGCAGTGAACACATCGCACAGTGGCATGATTGTTCTTGCATTTGTGTGTTTGTGTCCCAAACTTGTCAGGTTTACTTGCAATATACTGCAGGAAACAGCACCGAGTCTTTGATGGGAAAAGCTGTTCATCAACGGTGATATGTAGACCAGGGTTGTAGCACGTGATGCAGTTGGTGACAAATGATCCCCACACACTGGAAATTGCAGCGAACTTATCAGTCTTTGCTCGATCACTGCGGGTGGAATTGTCATCAAAGCGTAGGTGTTGCATGATGTCTTGGAAGCGGTTTCGTGCCATAGTTCCAATTATCTGTGGGTTTCCCAGGTTTGCTGACCAGCAGTCACTACCAAAAGGAAGCCAAGCCCTGTCACCCTTTACAACAAAACAAAATGTTGAAATGTACTCACTCACTTTTTATTATTATTTGTAAATATGTGTACAAATGGTTGGTTTTTTGTACTGTTTTTATCAATAAATCTCAGCAACAAAGGACATACACCCATGTGTGTTGATTTCTCCCTAAGATGGCAAACTGAAACACTCCAAGTTGGTGACTTTTGGAGATTTATTTCCCTGGATGATTGAGAATGCATCAAGATGAAACACAAAAGGAAGTGCACAGCTTTTAGCAGCTCCCCCACGCCCTCAATCACACACCCCCACTCCCCTCCCTCCAGAATTCCCAGGTAACAACCTAATATACATATGAATGACTAGCCAATTTAGCTTCCACTTGGCTGAAGCTAAAGCTTAGCTAAAAGCCTACCAGCCATTTTTTGAGGGATAAGCCTCTTAAATTTCCCCAAATAGAAATATATATTGTTACGGCCCTAGCAGGGCCTCCTCCTGAAGGTGCCTGTGTGGGCGTGTCCCACTACCTCCTGCCTGAGATGCCACCTTTCCCTCCGGCGCAGCTGACTCCCATCAGCAATTAAGGGTATTTAAGCCCCGTGCAGGGTGAGCTCTGGGCCAGAGTGCCATTTTGTGTGGGTACAGCTAGTGAGCTGAGTGTTTGCGGTGATTTCTAGCGATTTCCAGCTAGTGAGCTGTGTAGTGTGGTTTCCAGCTAGTGAGCTGTGTAGTGTGGTTTCCAGCTAGTGAGCTGTGTAGTGTGGTTTCCAGCTAGTGAGCTGTGTAGTGTGGTTTCCAGCTAGTGAGCTGTGCTTTCCTTTTGACTTTTTGCTTTATTTGACCAACGCCTGAGTTTTTGTTTGTGTTTTGTTTGTGTTTGATGGTGATAGCGGCTTGTCCGTCTCTTTTAGTTGAATTACTTCAATAAAACTGTTTTATTTAACTGTTTCGCCTCCTTGACTCCTTTTTCTGACCCGGTCACTTTTGTTACTTCCCCCTCACCGCCTAGACCCCCCCAGGGGAACGTAACACAAGTGGGGGCTCGTCCGGGATCTTTGAAAAGGGAATTCTGTGTTGGATTTGGGTTTTTTTTTTTTGATTATCTCACTTTGTCACCTTTTAGAGATTCACAACTTCCCAGTTTAGTTAGGTGAGTGTCCAGCTGAGCTTTGTTTTAAGTTCTTCCTTCGGGCACTCTTTTGTTGTTTTGCCTTTTTTATTTTCGGAGTAATCCTGGGCGGGGATTAGTTCCCTGTTGGGGGTAGGCAATTCAGGGCCCCGGTCGCTGAAGTTCTGCCTTTCAAGTTGCCTCGAGCCCAGCACGCTCCAGAAGATAGGTAGGCAAGTTTGTTGTGCTCAGGAACTGGGTAGGTCGTGTGTTGTATGGGTGTGTGTAGCAGAAGGTAAGTTGGTCAAGGAGAAAAAGTTGTTCGGTTACCATTAATTGTTGGCTAGCCTGTGAGAATTGGCACAGGTGCGTGTGTGGTGGTGTGGTTTTTTTTTTTTTTTTCAGGCTGGAATGGCGTTCCAGTTGAATCAGCTGGAGCTGACGAGCACTGGGCCTACATCTGTTGGTGAACAGGTGTCCAGAGGCTCGTTTATGAGCAATAACATCCACCTGGTTCCCGTTTTCTGTGAGTCCAATGTTCATAGCTTCTTTATTGCCTTTGAACGCATAGCGACCGCACTGCAATGGCCTCAGGACATGTGGTGCGTGATGTTACTATGTAAGTTGACAGGTAAGGCTCAGGAGGTTTGTTCTGCTTTGTCAATGGAGGACTGCTTAGTTTATGAAAAGCTTAAAAGTGCTGTCCTCCAAGCCCATGAACTCCTACCTGAAGCCTATAGGCAGAACTTTCGAGGTTTGGGGTTGGCACAGGGTCAGTCCTACCTTGACTTTGCTAGGGAGAAGGCAAAGCTCTTTGATAGGTGGTGTTCTGCGAGCCAGGTTAACGACGTGGGGTCCATACGTGAGCTTATGCTGGTGGAAGATTTTAAAAACTCCGTTCCTGAGTCTATTTCTTGTTATTTAAGTGAGCAAAGGGTTTCCACTTTACAGCGGGCTGCCATACTGGCAGATGAGTTTACCCTAACTCATAAAACAAACACGGTGGAATGTGACATCCCTTCTCATGGTAACACATCTTGGAGAGCTAGGAGGGAGCCAGCTAACAAGGCTGAAAAGGTTGTGGTTTCGAGACCCAAAACGAAGCTTTGTTTCTTCTGCCACAACCCTGGACACGTCATTGCTGACTGTTCAAAATTGAAACTCAAACGGAAAGCCGACTCAAAGCAAAAAGTGCCTGCTTTGAGAAAAGCTAGTCGTGGTTCTCAAACCGACCAGGTTGGCAGGCCTAGTAAAAGGCTACACTTGGAGCATAATTGCTCAATCGTGTCATGTAGTCAGTGTGAGAGGTCACCTAACCCTGAGCTGCTGCTGGTTGACAATGTCCCAGTTCCTCAAAATGACCTGCAGGTGGACAGATCATGTATAACACCACCACTCAGACCTGCACCCCTGACTAACAAACATGCCAGTACCCGTGACCTGAGCAATCATCTGAAAACTGTTGCAGTAAGGTTTTCTGACTGCCTGCTGTGTTCTCCACATGTGATGGCTCAAAGCCCTAGCTATCACATGAGACGTTGTTTTGAGGGTCTGCGGCCACCCTCAGTAAGTATTTTGAACCCATTGAGATGGGGTTGGCAGCTTCCGCGGGCAATGCCTAACCGTTGCTACGCGGTTTGGTAGGTGGAAAGCCTGCATTTCGTCCTGACACGGCTATGGACTCACTTTTTGTTATTGTGATTTGACAAACCAGGGGTTTGCATTTATGGGAGGGGGTGTTACGGCCCTAGCAGGGCCTCCTCCTAAGGGTGCCTGTGTGGGCGTGTCCCACTACCTCCTGCCTGAGATGCCACCTTTCCCTCCGGCGCAGCTGACTCCCATCAGCAATTAAGGGTATTTAAGCCCCGTGCAGGGTGAGCTCTGGGCCAGAGTGCCATTTTGTGTGGGTACAGCTAGTGAGCTGAGTGTTCGCGGTGAGTTCCAGCTAGTGAGCTGTGTAGTGTGGTTTCCAGCTAGTGAGCTGTGTAGTGTGGTTTCCAGCTAGTGAGCTGCGCTTTCCTTTTGACTTTTTGCTTTATTTGACCAACGCCTGAGTTTTTGTTTGTGTTTTGTTTGTGTTTGATGGTGATAGCGGCTTGTCCGTCTCTTTTAGTTGAATTACTTCAATAAAACTGTTTTATTTAACTGTTTCGCCTCCTTGACTCCTTTTTCTGACCCGGTCACTTTTGTTACTTCCCCCTCACCGCCTAGACCCCCCCAGGGGAACGTAATATATATCGATATATATATTATTATATATCATATATATATCTATATATATATATATATATATAATTATATATATATATATATATATATATATATATATATATATATATATATATATATATATATATTACACAAAACGATTTTCAACTTTTTTTGTAGTTTATTGCACTTTTTTGCAATTAATGTAATTACTATGGACTTAATGCATACATATTATTAAAATATGGGCTATAACAGTTGTATTGATGTATAGCAACTTGAAGTGCTCCCAAAAATGGCACTACAGCATGTAAAAAAAAAAATATATATATATATAAATATAAGCTCTGGCGGATTTGGTTCTATGGTAGGTCTTAAAGGGTTAAATAAATATCGTCAAATAATCGAGATCTCAGTGAAAATAATCAGTGATTATCATTTTTGCCATAATCGAGCAGCCCTATCTGTGGATATGGCCACACTTGGGGACTTGCAGCTACTCGCACTTTGCATTGTGGGCAGATAATAAAATTATACAGGTAGTAAAACAAGAATGTGGCTGTAGCGGGAGAGGGAATAATAAAAAGTGAAGCAGGAGGTTGAGAGAGAGCTAGTTAAGGCTGTTTGGGTAGCTTAGCGTGGTCACTGACCTGCAGTTAATCAGGTCCTTGTGCTGTGCTTGTGGGAATGCCTTGCATGTGGTAACAGCTTGGAAAAACAGGCTTGTTATGGACGGCCTGGCAGGGGGAGTTCTTTGTTTTCAACCCTGATGGGGAGAAATCCATGGTTTCACCCAGTGCGCTTTCAGGGATAGGGAGGGAGTGGAGGGCAGTTTCTGTTTGCTATAACTTTGGGGGTCCATTACTTACTCCAGAACTTGGCACTGACACGATGAGGACTGTGATTTAAGAGCTAAAGAAACAAATGAAGCCCTTTCTTTAGACATGAACAGAAAAGACTAAAGCCTGAAGAATAATTTGAGCAGTGAGTGAGAGCTGGTTTTGGCTGTTTCCTTCAGCAGTACTAAAAGGGAAGGTTCCATAAGAGAGCCCGTTTGTTCTTGCAAAAGACTAAACATGCCATGGCTGAATGCTGTTTAACACCTGTGTTAGTTGCATTACTATTGCCTAGTAACGCAACTAACCTATGCCTATTCAATAGGCTATTTGCAGCAACCAAGTTCTTAACATAACTTTTTAAACCAGTTGTTTGAAGTATTTACATATTCAGATACATTTACTTTATTAAGAATCCGTTAAAGTGAAAGTTAAAACATTTTCAAACCCTCCCGATGAGAACTGTAACAACTTAACCTTTTAACCTCACATTTACTGAAATGATTAACTAAATGAGAAAGCAGCAAAGTCACAAACATGCATAATTTAAAGGAAACACTCCTTACTACTATAAATACATTTAAAAAAAAACCTGTTGAAATACACAGTGGAAAAGTATTTGACCTCGTCCTGATCATCAAGCAAAATGTAAAATTAGACAAAGATAACCTGAGTAAATACAAAATGTTGCTTTTAAATGATGATTTAATAATTAATTAATTAAAATAAATCTATCCAAACCTACTTGGCCCTAAGCATAGCTGGACTGGCCATCGAGCATACTGGGCATTTGCTGGAGTTATTCTGTCTTTACGCTGTCAGCTGCCTCTTCTTTGCTCATTCTTTGCTCATTTTTTCCCCTCCCTCTCCTGTTTCTACTTCAATGAACACGATCATGAAACTGATCAATGATCAGCTGATCAGCTTTTCTCTCTTGTTTGTTTATCGCCCACTTTGCGCCAGAAAGAGGAAACCAGCGGATGTCGCGTTAAACAACAGCTCCACGTTTAAGCTTGATCAGCTGTTGTTAGAATTTATTTAATATTAATTTCAAGTATCAGCTGATGTTTGCTGGAACCACAGCTGTTAAGCTGCTGGTCATGATATGGTTTGGATATGTGGTGAGAGGGAAACATGAAGATGAAACCAGGAGATGTCCTTACTGAATCATCAAGCTGAACAGGTGATGGACAAACAGGTTTACCTTTTAGGTGACATGAATGAGTTAAAGGGAAGTAATGAACTGTTTCGGAGAGACAAATAACACCAGGATCCTTTTTTACGCTGACAGCTGGTAACTATGCAGGGGCGGATCTAGCAAAGTTTTGCCAGGGGGCCAGGTAGGGCATTAACAGGGAAAAGGGGGCACAAAGAAATATGTTCTTATTCTCATTTAAAATGTCTCGCTTTTATTAAATAATTATCTGAAGATTACAACCAAAGTTTTTATCTGACGTAAAATGTATAGAAATCATACATATACCAACAAGACAGTGTCCATCACTTTCACAACAGCGTCTGTTTTCATTCAAAGGCTTTATGGCTTTTCCTGTAATACCTGGGGGGCCGGTCTCTAGTCAAAATGCCCGGGCCAATTTTTTGTTCCAGTCCAGCCCTGGCCCTAAGTGAAAAAGCAACTGCTCCCGGAATCTAATAACTGGTTGTGCTACTTTGACAGGAACAACTGCAATCGAGCATTTGCAATAACTGACTGAGTCTTTCACGTCACTGTGGAGGAACTTTGGCCACCAGATTCAGGTCATGAACTGATGGCTGGATTTCATCTTTCAGGATTTTCTGGTAGAGAGCAGAGTCCAGGGGTCCATCAGTTTTAACAAAGCAGCCTCAGCCCATTATACTACCACCGCCATGATGTTCTTTTTATGAAATGCTGTTAGTTTTATAGCAGATCCAACAGGACTCATACCTTCCCGAAATGTTGTCTTGTCTGTACATAGAATATTATTTCCAGTCTTGGGGACCATCAAGATGTTTTCTGTCAAATGTGAGACAAGCCTGTGTGGTTTTCACCTTGGAACTGTCCCATGGATACTATTTTTGCCCAGTCTTGTAGATCATGGTGTGATAGGTTGCTTTTTGAGATTTTCTTTTTTTAGACTACTTTACTTTGTCAGACAGGTTCTATGTAAATGATTTTTTGATTCACTGGGTCTGGTTGTAGTTAGGCCTGTGTCATGTGTTGCTGTGTGGCATCCAGAGGTGTGGACCCAATATGCGGGACTCAGATGGAGAACTGAACCTGACAGCAGCTTTATTGCTGAATATGCAGGAAACAAGGATACAAGGAACTTAAACTGAACACACCGGGGAACACAGGTGAACTAAATCAGGCTAACGAGCAAAACTCAACACAACACACATAGGACGAGAGGCAGGAAACAAGCTCCAGACACACAAACTTGATCCAGGGAAGAAAGTAAACAAATGGAGACAAGACTGAGGGGATACGGCACTAAAACGACTGGACACGGAGAAACCAGACAGACAAGGGGACACGACTGGAGAAACAGACAGGGACCATGTGAAATAAAAAAACAGGTGATGAAGTAAACAGGAAACAGAAATGCAGACTAGACACAGACAAAAGTAAACAAATACAGAGACGGAGACTGGACACAAACAGACAGAGAAACAACCAAGGAAACAAGACTAAGACAGAGTGGACAAAAAAGGGAACTGACTCAGCCAAAAAAGAGACTTAAAAACTAGAATTATAAGCACTGGGTGGAAAAATACTAAACACCAAAGCACTAGGCAAATAAAAAGTTATCATTATAAGTAATAATCACATATAAATCCAGAAGCGAATCAAAAACTCGCAAAGCTCAAAACACACAGATTCTAACAGTCTACGTGTAGCTCTTGAAATAATTGAATTCACCTTTTCAAAACATAAAGTTAATCACAGTTCATTCATGGTTTAATGAGAGGGGCAGACTACTTCATCACATAGGGTCAGGTTGGTTTGGATAGCTTTTCCCCCTTAATAAATCAAATCATCATTTAAAAACTGCATTTTGTATTTACAGGGGTTGTGTTTGTCTAATATGAACAATTCATTGATCTTAAATTTAAGTGTGACAAATGTGCATTTAAAAAAAAAAATACAGTAAGAAAGAAAGAAAATAAAAGATGAAGTGGGCAGTTTTCACACTCTGAGCCCTCTGTGGGTCTCTCATATTTGAACCTTCTGAATGAGAGTGGAAAAACTGCTGTGTTTTCTGCTTTGTAAACAGACACTGCTTCAGCCTGAGCTGTGGATTTATTTTCATTCCCAGTTGCTTCTGCCATTAATGAATAATTTAGTCTCAGATAAGTCTTAAAGTCTGTTATGTTACAATAAAGGGCTTTTAAAATTTTCAATGCGTTTTTTCTTCATTGATTATATGGCCTGACCAGTTCCACAGCCAAGTGGTGATATATGCTTACTATCTAAGGCACCACTGAAATTGTGAATCTTGCATCTCCAGTGACGTTAATAGCGAGGAAACACTAATACGAGCAATACAGCTGGACAAACATTTTCACAAGCCGTCCATACTCCAGCTGTTATAGCAGCTTTCATTCCTGCTGCCTTTTGGCCTGCTCCTGCCCCCGGAGAGAAGTAAATCTACAAACTATCATGACTGAATTACATCTCATTGATCAGCTTTCTTTTAAACTGACAGTGGTTTATTCACCCTAAAGAAAACAGATAAATACTACTAAATGATAAAGTCATGGTTTTTTTTAGATGATCCATGAACGCTTGACTCACACGCCAAAAGCACCGGTCATTTTTTCCAAGGTTTGTATATATAACACAGCCCAAGGTTTTGGATATAAGAAAAGATGGGTTGAGCATATTTGTCCAAGTATTTGTTCAAGGTCAGTTTTCAAGTAAATAAGATGGCTGAATGAAAGGCAGGCATTTTTAAAACCAGCAAACACTCTCAAGCTCTCAAAAAGCTCAAAGGATAAACAGAAAAGGACTGAATAAAGCAGATAAACACGAAAGCAACTATAAAGTCACATTTTTTAAAAAAAATTAGGTGATGACATCTAAGTACTGAGACACATAAAAAAACACATTTTATTTTACAATATTTCTGAGATTATTTCAAGATGGAGTGATATTTTAGTCATGCTAGCATCTAAGGCCCCAATCACAGAGGCCTACAGATCAGTCTGTGACCATCTAATAGGGAAAAATGCATGTATTGTGCAACCAGTTGGCAAGCAGCTGGTGGGAGTTGCTAGTGTTAATTTGATTACAATGCTATACCAAAAACCTCATTTTGATTGCTTTCACTAGCAGTTTGCTGTGGTTACGGCAGTTTGGGTGTAAGATGGCAGCTTATCTGTAAACACAAACTGCTTGCCAAGTGGTTGTGAAACTGTAATTGTGTTGCAAATTGGAAACGGACACCATTCACCTTCAAAGTCAAAGCTACACCTGTTGCAATGTGTTGGCTTCAGCGCTGACGTGGAACTTTTACTCTGGAGGTGAACGTTCTACATTTCTGGTTTCCACCACACTTTTTCAAATTTCACTACCATTTAGAGAGTAAATAGTGAGTGTTTTCAGACAAATCAGCATCTTTCATGCAAACCACAGGTAACCACAATTATCTGCTAGCAACCAAAGCAATCACAACAAGGTTTTTGATAGAGCACCCTCTATCAAAACAACCAGAGGTTTCCAAAAGGTTGCCAAACACTCTCTAGGCCTAAGTGACTGATGGGTAAGATAGCTAGGCATGCTAAAGCTGCAGAAATGGCACATACTACAGTTCTGAAAATGTAAACAGTGGTTTAGGTTGAGTTAAGTCTCCAATGACTTTGTTTGGGCTTTTTAAAAAAAGCATATCCTGTGTTATCCTCTTAATTTTCATTTACTCTAATATGAGGCTCAGTGGATTGCATGGATGTAATGAACATTTAGTCTCCCTAGTTATAAATGGGGGAAGAAAAAAAAAGTTCTTGAGGAAATGGTGTGTGGACAGATTTGTTTGCTTTCACTGCCAGCGCTGCTGGCTTACTGATTTGCTCTGCAGGAAGAAATGAGCAAATAATAAAACAGGCGATTTAAAAAGACCAGCCAGGATATCACTGTGTTTACAGGTCCGAAGGCTGATTGCTGTATGTAGCTGAAGTAAAAAGATGAGAACTGCCTTATTTTTTTTAAAATGTTATTTTAGTATTATTTTAAAACTCTTTTATGCAATATCAAAATTAGCGACTTTTGATCAGTTTCCACCATCACAGTGTCTTAAAGCATGTTCAATCATCCAGGTAAGTAACTCCCAAAAGGTTGATTCTGTTCACCTGGTCGTTGCATTTTCAGTGTGAGAAATGTTTCGTCACTCATCCAGGTGACTTCTTCAGTTTCAGCTGACTGAAGGTTTCCCCAACCTTATAAACAGTACACGGCACAATGACTGAAACTGATAATTTGCATATTAATGATCAAGGAGCTGACCTCACAGCCCATTGTTCAGTCAGAGGGCTAGTTTCAGTTATTGTGCAAATGTACTGTTTAAAAGGTTAAAAGTAATTAGAAATATCACATAGCAGAGTAGCCACATGTGATTTAATTTTTTTTTACACCTATTAGTAATGCTGATGAATCTATGGTTCATATGCAGTCAGTTTTAAAATGAGGTTCAAATATGTTTTGCAGCTCCACACAGAACTTGTTGGGCAAAAGTTACTCAATAATTGTTCTTTTGATAGTAACGGTTGTTGACCCCAGGATATGTCTCTACACTCCTTACATGGAATGACACAAAATTTTGTAGACCCTTTATGGCTTATTGTCACATTTGTAATGCCTCTGGCTGAATGTCATGAAGTGTACTTTAGAGGTGATCCCTTTTGCTTCATCTAGGTCAGACTTTTGATCAAAACCGATGAGATTCACATCAAACACGGGCAATGATGTCTTGAGCTTTTCACTGAAGTTAATGCATGTTGCATGCTAACAGTACGTACTCAGAACCCATAGTTCACTTCATAAATCCACTACAGACTCACATGCATAATTTGTGACTCTCCATAGGGTAGTTTTGTCTTAATTCAAACTGCTAATTGTGTACTTATTGGAAATGATGATGATAACAAAACACTAGCTGCTGCATTTAGCAAACATTTAACACTTGTCAAGCTACTGACCAAACTCGTTAGATATTCAGTGTAGAAGGTAAGTTTGTGTGCATAAACTTTAAACAGCAGCACTTCAAGCCCTTATAGAAATCTTCTTCTGTCAGTCTTGATGCATAAACATAGTAAACATTATGCTGTTTGCGTGGGTTCTCTGCAGGTACTCTGGCTTCCTCCCACAGTCCAAAGACATGCAATTAGTGGAGTTCGGTTAATTGGTAACTCTAAAGTTGTGAATGTGAGTGCGAATGGTTGTCTGTCTTTATGTGTTAGCCCTGCGACAGACCAGCAACCTGTCTAGGTGGTACCCTGCCTCTTGCCCTAAGACAGCTGGGATAGGCTCCAGCCCCACTGCAACCCTCAAAAGGATAAGAATGGAAGAGAATGGATGGATGAATCTGTAAGCACTGTCATTTTGTGCTAAGCATTTCAGTTAAAGCATTGCACTGTCATTTGTCTAAAGTTTCATAAAAGTATGCCCTGTGAAGCTTGACTCACTAAATAACTGTCAGGGGAAAAAAAATCATACTGGAGTGTTTATTGAACCTTCTGACAAAAAAGAAAGAAATGAGATATCAGTTTGCATATGTGACTTTTAATTTCAGTACCAGTTTTACTGCATCTGGCATTTGTGCAATCTATTGCCCAAAAATGTAATGTGCAATTAATTTTAAGTTTTGTTGATGATGATTTAGAGGTCTCAAACACTGACATAAACTCCTGTATCAAATATAATATGTTTGGCATTAGAGTTAAGGAACTTGGGAAAACAGATGTGCACTTATGAACCTGATTAAACTGATCAAACAATAGGCATGTATGTGACAAGACAAGCTGAACTTAAGTTGCTGATGATGCATTTGCACAGTGTCAACCAGAGTCATGCATGCATTAACAGCTCTGTTTTGTGAATGTGTGTATTCTCCAGGGCTTCATGAAAATGAGGACATACGCGTGATGATGGCAGGTTCCAGCATGCTGAAAGTTCGGTCTACAAGTTGGCAAAGGAACCGAAGCATGCGGCTGCTGGAGGACGGACTCACCGTGTGGTGCGAGTCCAAGAGCTCCCGCAAAGGCAAAGCCCAGCAGACATGTAAGTTTGTCTGAAATCCAGCGTTATGGTCAGAGTACTCTGTAAGGAGAGCTCAGTGTGTGGCGGGGTGGAGGGCTGGCTTGAGCAGACATCATGACCTAATGAAGAGGAGAAGTGAGCTAGTTATGAATAGGAGTTGAGGAGGAAAAGGAGCTTTGATTGTGAGCATGAGTGAACTAATACGATAAATAGAAAGGAAACTTAAGTAATGGAAGAGTGTACGTGAGAACAGCGCAAACTGAATTATATTTAAAGCAAGCAACGTAAGCATCCCGCCATTAGTCCAATAGAAACTGAGATGTGATTCAGTGCGCTCATTCAGCCTGCACATTGTTTGGGGTTGTTGAGCTGCTTTATCTTGGCTCTGTCTTCTGCCCTCTCCCCTACTTTGCCCATTTAAAGACAGTTCTAGTTTCTCTGGTAACTGAGGAGGGTAATCATGTGATCTGTAGTGGTTATGACTTACCAATTCAAGCTTCCTAATATACATTTAATAGTCTTACTGACACTTAGACCTCCGACAGAAATGGGCATGAGCTCTTTGATGGGATCAGTTTATAATTTACCAGCGCATAAAACTGGATTTAGCTTCTGAGACTGAAAAGTAAAGCCAGTGCAGAAATTTCTTAAATGTGCATTTATTCCTTTAGTTTCAGAAAGCATTAAGATTATTTGAAAGTCCTCAATAGAACATTATGGTATCAGTAGCCTAATTTAAGTATTATTTAACAGAAAATGCATGGTATGCTTCAGGGTGTGACTAACTTGTGATAGGCCCTTTAAATATCACTCCAGTGATTGTTTGACATGTGGAAGGAGAGTGTAGCTGCTCTCTAGAAAGTCAACACAGAGGAAACATGCCTGTAGGTTACCCTGGTTGAGAGTGGTAGGTCGAGATTCCCCCATGTTTGAATGTTTCACCTTGAAAAACAAACGTCAAGCTAATGATCAATGTCCACGTTTAATTGAATTGAGTGTTTTCTGTTATAGCGGGTAAACAAAACTGATATTACATAGAATCCTATAGACTCAACTCCCACTTATAAAAGTTTGGGCCTGTTATCACTCGTTGCACAAACTCCTTAAGGTTATGTACACAAGGTGAAAAACAAGATAAGTTATAGTTGGAGGTTTGCAAGTTGCTTAAGGGTAAAGTTAAACTGCAAAAGCAGATGAGATTGTTTTGGGTTTTTTTTTTGCTGTTAATATTTATTTTCAATTCCTTTAGCGATCGGACCTCCTTGAGTACCTAAAGCATCTTTTGCAAAGCACCATTTTCAGTAATAAAATAGTGGGGGAAGAAGTTAGTAGACTTTATACTTAATTTCACAGCTCATCCATTATATTATGTAATGTTATTATAATGCTTTGCTTTTCAGCCCACTGTTTTAAACAACTAGTCATGTAGTAGCTATATTAGGATGTTGTGCCAAAGCACACAGGGGAAAGATAGTAATGTCTTTTATCTAGTTATTCAGGGAATCAATTCATGGATGTCAGCGCAGTATGTAGGACACAAATCTTGTTCAGAGCGCAACTCTTCTGTCACGGCATCAGAGGGTTGGACTGATGGCCTAAATTACCGAAGCACAATTCCTGGAAGAGTTAATGAAAGTAAAAGAGCAAAAGAGACTTCGCAGCAGCATCTGTTCAGTCTCCCATTCCATTTAGGTCTTTGTAGCTAATTCTTTCTGTTGAAATGAAAATTTACTTCAAGGTGGAAAGCTTTGAGCACGTAATATGAGATCAGCTTTGTTTTCTCCCTTGTTGCCTGACCTTTGGCTCTCCCACCTCTGTGCTGTTTGTGCTCTCCACCCTTATGTTAGAATGCAGTTTAATCCTAACCCTTCCCGCTTGTCTCACAGCGTGTGTGGTTGGGCAGGTTTGTGGGTCAATGGGTGTGAAGGCCGTTTTGATTGTGCCAGCCATGCCGCAAATAGACACAGAGCGGCCGAGCTGCAGCGTGTAACACTCCATAGAATGATGACATCAAGCAGCGTGAGAACAGAGTGACCACTTAAGACACTGGCAGGCTGCTGAGGACCAAATCTCTGTACGGGATAAAGGTCTGGCTCTCTTCCCTCTTTCTAGTCTCCCAGGTCTGATTTGATCTAATGTCTGAAGTTCAGGGTTGCGTGTGATCCTGGCGTAATATACACCACCTAAAACTTCACACTACACATAGGCACACACCCACATGTATATGTTACTTTTGCCATGGCTCCGAGATGACCACAAAGGAAGAATGCGGAGTAATTTCGAAGAGGTGGATTGCAGAGGCTTTTATGACCTCTAGCAAGAGAATGAGGTTATTGTCAGAGAATACTTATTGCCCAGCAGGCATCTCAGTGCAGAAGCAGAAGAGCTCCTGTGCTGAATAAAGTTCTAGTGTTAGAATAAACTAGGAGACACTGTGTGTTAGTGTCAGCCTGTTTGCTCCCCTTGTTTATAGTTGTAAATCTGAGGTTTTTTCCCGGGCCAAAAATGAAGACTTGCAGTGCAGTGCACTTATGCTCTTTAAGGATGTTGAATTGTTGAGATTCAAAATGTAAAAATGCATATGCATATTTTTTGGGAAAAAAACTCCTTTCCCCTTTTTGAGCTGGAAAAAAAGTAAATAAAAACAAATAACGTAAATCCTATATTTCCTTACTAAAGTACAAAGAGCATATAAAATGTTAAAACTTGCAATGCTTATGAATTTTTAAGTTTTGAAGCCAACCCCTTGTGAATATGGGAGTTTCTTCTTCCTTCTTCTTCTTCTTCTTCTACTTCTACTACTTCTTCTACTTCTTCTTCTTCTACTTCTTCTTTGGAATGCCAAAAGCTTTTAATGACTCACTGGTCTGAACTGTGGACAGACTGGATTCACAACCGGCTTTACAGAGTGATGTCGTGCAGAATGCAGAACATGTTTGCTACCGTCACGCTAAAATAAACAAGACCTCGTTGCTGGTTATTTATATTCTTTTTAGGTGTGGTCCTTTGGGTGCAGATATGTTTTGGGGCTGTCTTAATATTATGATGATGCGATGTACCGTACATCCAGCTGCTCCTTTATTTCCCACACCCATCCCATTTATCCCAGGTTGGAGCTGGCAATAGGATGCTACTTTTGACCCCTGGTGGTTGGGTTTTGTGTTTCCTCCTGATTGTGAACATGTAGGGCAAATGTGCTATTTGCTGTGCTACGGAAAATGTATTTACGGTAATTGAGAAATCCCTTAATTATTTTTTACTTTTAGATTAAGGAAATAGCCCATTTGAACTTTGCTGAATATAATAATTTTCTTGGTAATTCTTAGTCAGGCAGGTGGAGAGCCGCTGCAGGTGGCATCCACACAACCTTTTGAAAAATAATAATAAATAAATAAAACTTTGAATAAATAGGTTTTAATTTTATAGGGAGGGGGGGGGGGCACAAGACAAGATTTCATATATATTTTGCATTATATTTTATCTGATACTGAATGGCCTCTAGCAGCACAGTTAGATTTCTTTTTTTCATGCCTCATACTGTAAATGAAGCCTGATTCTTAAGCTGTCAGTACAGGAACCTCACACTGAAGGTCTAAGTCATTACTCTCATGTCATTTTTTTTTTTGTTTTGTTTTAAAATTAGTCTGCTGACGAACATGTGTGGATATAATATGTTTCGCAGTCTCATTAACGTGTCACTCGCATTCTCTAAAAACGCCTCACACTTGACCTTTAGCTGCTTCTTGTGCAACCATGGTCTCCTGCTGAAGCAGTTTACTCATCGATATTATCGCTCCTGTCCCAGTTGCAGTGACGGAGGTGGAGTGTGTGTGTGAAGGCTACCAGTCGGAGGCACTGAGGCGGCTGTCTGGAACCCTACCAGAGAACCAGTGCTTCACAGTGGTCTTCAAAGGAGCCAGGAAGAGCCTGGACCTGAAGTGCCCCACTGCAGAGGAAGCTCAGCACTGGGTGCGAGGTCTCCGCATGTTAAAGGAGCGAGTGGCCAGAATGAGTCAGAAGGAAAAACTGGACCAATATCCTGCCCAATTTCCAATATGCTAGAATAAATATAGCGTAGCTGAGGCAGCATTGCTATGGTGACTGACTCTGCTGTCACATGTACCGTCCTACGTACACAGCATAGCTAAGGTGAGAGGTAATTGCTCGACAAAAAAGCCTTGTCTAAATATAGGCCTGCTATCACTCTTAATTATAATCTCTCATAGCCAGAGGAAAATAGCAGTGTAGTGTTCAGGTAGAGTATAAGATCTTCCCCGTTGCTCTGTTTGTTTCTCATTTTGTTTTCATTGTGAAATAAAACTCATGTCAAGTGCAGCAAGTGCTTTTCACTTAATGTGGCTGTGCAAGGACACCATAAACTGTCAACAGGTTAAAAATTGACATTGAATTGTAAAAGGCTTTTGCTTTAATGGTCCAACACAATGTGAAAAGCACTAAATGCATAAAGATGAGTCAGTTGCTGATAGTTATCGTGTCAAAAGGCTATAGCATTATCAGTCTGGAAAAACACTAAGAGACAATTCCAGTATCTGTTTTGGAAGATGATGCTTTACTTGACTCAGTTTCAAATCAAATTCATGTACCAAATATGCATTTTGTCCTTTAATTCTTGCTAGAAAGGGTGAGTATGAAAAGGAAAAATACAGACCCTTTCAATAACAGCAGGATAGAATAAAAAAAGAGATCAAATATAAGAAAAAGAAGGTTTAGCAAAAATAATCTCCTTTGGGAAAAGAGCAGGTATTAAGTGGATTTATAACAAATAAAACCCAGTAACATCCCATATAAAAGTACCGTCTTAACAGTTTGACTCTATGCTTTAGTCTTGCTTGATTTCTTAACTCCCTACACTTGGATTCGAGGGTACCTCAAGCGAGCAGATCAGAACAACGACGGCAAGATGAGCTACGATGAGGTCAAACGGCTGCTGCTGATGATCAACATTGACGTGAGCGAGCAATATGCCCGCTGCTTATTCAAGGTCAGAGTCATGTGATGTTTTAGTACCTGTATGCTCATTAAACTGCAGCACTGAGTGTAAAGAAGTGAGGGAATTACAGAGCTGTAGAGTTGTTGCTATCTGGTTAAGGAGGTATCATTTTACTCGGACACCCTGGAGTCCAGAGTCTGTGTTCAATTACCAACCCCAGCAGCAAGCCAACCACCAGCCTCACTCCACATCTTTACCCCCTCCCTCTTATCTTCCCCACAACAAATCACGAGCCATTTATTTCTCTTTTGTGCAGGGATTACTACCTGCTATGTCCCTCACTTTACTATTATGGCAGAATTGTTAGTGTTATTCTTCTTCTCTGTGCAGCTTACAGTGCAAAGAAGCATGTTTTCAACGTAGGTGCGCACAGCTGCGTTGAATTATTATAGAGGTGCTTTTCCCACAGGGAGTTTGATGCGCTCCCAAAATAAAAGCGAACAGCCTTTGATATTGTCTATTTTCTTCTCTGTGTGTTCACTTTCTTGGCTCTTTTTAACACACACCTTTTCTGTGCATCTCAGCGGTGTGACCAATCTGGCGATGGCCGCCTGGATCACACAGAAATCGAAGAGTTCTGCAGGGAGCTGCTGCGACGGCCTGAGCTAGATGCCGTGTTTAGACACTATTCAAGTAAAGGTAGCGTGCTCTCCACTGCTGAGCTGCGTGATTTCCTGGGAGATCAAGGGGAGGACGCGTCGCTGGATCATGCTCGAAGTCTTATACTCACCTATGAGCTCAATGACCGGGGTAAGTTGTAAAAGCACTCATTAAAGGACTCAAAGGAGGAACCCAAAATATTTATATATAAATACATTCTGAATGTGACTTTTGATGCCGTCTCCATACAAAAGAAATGGCGATTTAGCCTATCACCATAAAATCTGAGGCACAATCCTGCTGCTGTGCAAAAAAAGCAATCCAGCAGTGAGAGCTCGTTGTTTTAAGAAAGAAAAGTTGTGCTTTGTTTCGCTTTTCTTATCACTGAGTTATTATAATTCAGCCATAATAACAGTACTGATTATACTGTATGTGCACTCACTAACCATTTTATTAGGGATGCCTTCTTAGTACCTGTTTCGGCCTCCTTCTATGTAGCATTGATTCAAGAATGTTCAGGAAACAATCCTCATTTTTGGTCAAATCTGAGCATTAAAACATCATTTTAACATGTAACCTATCAACATCACGCTTTTTATTAAACTTCATTGTGTACACCTAATACTTACCTCAACCGGGCTTTTTAGGTCTCATCACCCAAAGCATTAATAGTGATCAGGAATGGTATGACAGAGAGGCTCCTTGCATGAGTTCCTTAGATTGCATTATATATATCTATTAAAATATAGATTTAGTGTGCATATAACTCTACACTCTAAAAAAAGCCTTGTAAACCTTGTATGTTTATAAGAGGTCCACATGAAACGGTACATTTGGAGCCTAGGTTATGAGTTGTGCCTGTTTGTAATTTGTTTATCTGTCTCTGGTTTGTGCACACCAACATTGGTTTTCTTTTTTTCCTATAACCTAGTTATCTATTTTCAGAGGCCCCACGTGTTTGGTGGTTGTGGCCAGTGTTGTCCTGTTTACATGTCTCATGCTAAAAACCAACTTCAGCCTAATTTTGGTGTCATTTAAACTGAGTTGAACTAATTGTTAAATACAGGAAAAGTAAAGCTGAATGCATTTCTACCATATTATATATCATTAATTATGTAAATCAACAGGATAAAAGAAGAAATCAAACTTTAAGCAACTTTAGGCCTGATTCTCTTTCCACAATTTTGAGCTTTTTTTCCCCTCCATCTGTCTTCTGCTATCTAAATGATGGACATGAAAACGTGAGGTGGTAAGTTCTGCTGTCCACTGTAAAGGACACTGAATAAGTTTTGTTCATGAAAACAGTAAAATTACTAAACATATCAGAGTTGATACTCTTAAACTGAGGAAACCTTTTAATTTTCTTTTAGCAATAATATCATAACATCTGTTTAAAAAAATCAAAATTATCCCAGCTGTCATTTGGGAAAAGGCAGACTACACCCTGGATTGGTCAGTACAACTAATTCCCTTGACAATAATTACTGTAAACAAGAAATAATATTAACCACAAGAAGAATGTAGTTATGACTCAACTGTATGACAGAATTTAGTTTCAAATTAAGACAAGAAATTATTCCTTAGATTGGATATATATATTTAATAGAATATAACTTTTTATAAACCTCTTATGTTATTGGGGTGCGACCGTGGCTCAGGGGTTTGGTAGGCGTATCTGTAACCGGAAGGTCGCCGGTTCAACCCCTGGGCTCTCTGTCCTGGTCGTTGTGTCCTTGGGCAAGACACTTTACCCTACCGCCTACTGGTGTTGGCCAGAGGGGCCGATGGCGCGATATGGCAGCCTCGCTTCTGTCAGTCTGCCCCAGGGCAGCTGTGGCTACAACCGTAGCTTGCCTCCACCAGTGTGTGAATGCGCGAATGAATGAATAGTGGCATTGTAAAGCGCTTTGGGTGCCTTGAAAAGCGCTATATAAATCCAATCCATTATTATTATGTTCATGAGAGGTCTCAATAAAAAAAAAAAATAGTACATTTGCAGCCTAGGTTATCTGAGTTGTGCCGGTTTGTGATTTGTTTATTTGTTTGTGCACACCAACATTGTTTTTTTTTTTCTAAAACTTGGTTATCTATTTTCAGAGGCCCACCTGTTTGGTGGTTGTGGCCAGTGTTGTCCTGTTTTAATGTTGCATGCTAAAAACCAACTGCAACCTAATTTTGGTGTCAATTAAACTGAATTGAATTCAACTGATTGTTAAAGACAGGAAAAGTTAAGTTTGATGCACTTATAACATAATATATATTATTAATTATGTAAATTAACAGCATAAAAGAAGAAATAATACTTCTGGCAACTCTAGGTCTGATTCCCTTTCCACAGTTTTGAGCTTTCTTCCTCATGCTGTCCTCTGCTTCCTAAATGATATACATAGGCTGATATGTTATGCCATTTCATGTCTTCCATGTATCCCTGCTTTCTTTTTACTTGTTTAAAGCCCTTCGTTATCCTGTTAAATCCACTTAAAGATTACAAATTGATGGAAATAAAATACCATTTATTACAGCTCAGAAGAACCTGCTCATGACACAAAATGGTTTCACCATGTACATGCTGTCTCTGGAGAATGATGTCTTCAACCCTAACCATGCCAGAGTCTACCAGGACATGACCCACCCCCTGGCCCATTACTTCATCTCCTCGTCACACAACACTTACCTTACCAAGGACCAAGTCACCGGTGCGAGCAGCACTGAGCCGTACATGAGGTATTGAGACAGAGAAGAATGCAACATTGGCCCTCAGTCAGTCTAGTGAGATATGTGCCTGTGGTTTCAAATGAATAAATCTGTCACTGTCAGGGCTCTAATTCAGGGCTGCCGCTGTGTGGAGCTAGACTGCTGGGATGGAGATAAAGGTGAACCCATCATCTACCACGGGCACACACTCACCTCCAAAGTGCCCTTTAAGGAAGTCATTGAAACCATCGGTCAGTATGCCTTCAAGGTAAGAGATTTTGTAGCTTTCACTCATGGAAATATGCAGTTATGCGTTGTGCTTACAGCTGTGCCAACCCACTGCATTTCTTTTGGTTATACACCTGACTCTGAGGCAATCCTGTGGTATTTTGTATAGTATTATACTCTTGAGTTTTGCATTGCTATAATGTGATCTAATTGCATTTTAACGGCTTAGCATAAGAGTTTTCCTGTGTTTCTCCCTGCAGACGTCCCCATACCCTCTAATCCTGTCCTTGGAGAATCACTGTTCTGTGGAGCAGCAGGCTGTCATGGACAAACACCTCCGTAGTATCCTGGGCAAAAAACTGCTCACAGAGCCTCTCAGTGACCAGCCACTGAGAGACCTGCCTTCTCCCGAAGTACAACAACCACACACATAGAAGCACAGCTGGACCCATTTGCTTTTCTAATAAAGTAATTTATTCCAATGGCATTCCTTGCAGGAGCTTAAGGGGCGCATTTTGGTAAAAGGAAAGAAACACACTCCTCACCTGGGTGAGCTGGTGAAGAACAGCAGCTGCACCAGCTTCTCTTCGAGCTCTGAAGATGAACTAGCCAGCAGCATTAAGAGCACACCCATGAAGGATCCTGCAAAGGTCAGTTCAAGAAAGGCTTGTTATTGAGTCGTGGAAGCTGTTAACACAAACGCTTTAGTTAATTGACCAATTTTCTTTGCATTGCTTTTTCCAGGTCCGTTTGAAACTGTGCCCCGAGCTATCCGACCTGGTGGTTTACTGCAAGAGTGTCCCCTTCCGTGGGTTTGGAAATGTGTCTGAAAAACCGCCAAATGAAATGTCTTCTTTCTCTGAAAACGATGCCCTCAAGCACATCAAAGAGTCTGGTACAATAGTGGAGATAATTGCATCTTGACATCAGATAGAGAAATTCAAAAAGTTTGCCAGCATCGTGTCTTTTGTGCAGCTGGTTCAGCTGGTTCTACAGAAATTATAATTAGCCCTCAACGTATCATGGCTTGTGGATTTCTGTCTTTTTATTTACAGGGAAGCTTTTTGTAAGACACAACAGCAGGCAGCTGAGCCGGATCTACCCTTGTGGCCAGCGCCTTCAATCATCCAACTATGATCCTCAGGAAATGTGGAACTGTGGATGCCAGCTGGGTTGGTACTCCACACTGAAAGCTACGCTGCTGTTCAGATGGAAGCAAAAAAAAAAAGTTTTTTAAAAACCCAGAGACGTGTTTTATTTCTGTAAACTTACTGTCATGTCACATGTAACCTGCTGACATCTCTGATTCCGTTAATTTAATCCCATGTCCCTCCACTTTCCTCTTTCTGCCGTTAAGTGGCTCTAAACTTCCAGACGGCTGGGGAGCAAATGGACCTGAACCAGGGCCGCTTCCTCGCAAATGGTCGCTGTGGATACGTCCTCAAACCCAGCTTCCTGTGCAGCCCCACATCCAACTTTAACCCAGAAAACACGGGAGGAGGCCCCGGTCATACCCCGACTCAGCTGACTATACGAGTGAGTAACTGTTACTAAGTTAAGGGAAATGAACATTATAGATAGATAGATAGATAGATAGATAGATACACAAAAATCCAAAGAATTTAAATTCATCATGAATATTTTTTTTAAAGCATATAGATTTTAATAACCACAATATATGTGATGAAGTTTTTCCAAAGTTTCGTTCAGATGTGCCTACCTGTTAAGGAGGAGATAGACGTTATAGTAAGATTTCTGTACCAGCTGTTCTAAACTTAACATAAAAAGTAAGGAAATTAGTGTTTGGTTGATTATTTCTTTGTGGTAACAATACTTCTTGGTAATAAATCTTATATACCACTGGAAGGATACCACATTTGTAAGGAAAATGCATTTGTGGGTTGAGCAGTAGTGTTGAGAATGTGGGTTGCACTCATGAAAAACTTGCCAAATCTTCTCTGCCAACGCCAAACAGCTTATTCTGCTAATAACTCTTGTTTGGTGTCATTTGTTGGATTGGATAATTGAATTCTGAAGAAACAAGACATATTGGGAGTTTAACAGCAGTAAATGCTGGTTGAAAAATGTCATCCCATCCCACAGCAGTGTGCGACCAAGCTGGTCACCAACATGAGGAGTTGGAGACAAATAAAGAAACTTTCCAATGGTATACAGGGAGTGCAGAATTATTAGGCAAGTTGTATTTTTGAGGAATAATGTTATTATTGAACAACAACCATGTTCTCAATGAACCCAAAAAACTCATTAATATCAAAGCTGAATGTTTTTGGAAGTAGTTTTTAGTTTGTTTTTAGTTTTAGCTATTTTAGGGGGATATCTGTGTGTGCAGGTGACTATTACTGTGCATAATTATCAGGCAACTTAACAAAAAACAAATATATACCCATTTCAATTATTTATTTTTACCAGTGAAACCAATATAACATCTCCACATTCACAAATATACATTTCTGACATTCAAAAACAAAACAAAAACAAATCAGCGACCAATATAGCCACCTTTCTTTGCAAGGACACTCAAAAGCCTGCCATCCATGGATTCTGTCAGTGTTTTGATCTGTTCACCATCAACATTGCGTGCAGCAGCAACCACAGCCTCCCAGACACTGTTCAGAGAGGTGTACTGTTTTCCCTCCTTGTAAATCTCACATTTGATGATGGACCACAGGTTCTCAATGGGGTTCAGATCAGGTGAACAAGGAGGCCATGTCATTAGTTTTTCTTCTTTTATACCCTTTCTTGCCAGCCACGCTGTGGAGTACTCGGACGCGTGTGATGGAGCATTGTCCTGCATGAAAATCATGTTTTTCTTGAAGGATGCAGACTTCTTCCTGTACCACTGCTTGAAGAAGGTGTCTTCCAGAAACTGGCAGTAGGACTGGGAGTTGAGCTTGACTCCATCCTCAACCCGAAAAGGCCCCACAAGCTCATCTTTGATGATACCAGCCCAAACCAGTACTCCACCTCCACCTTGCAGGCGTCTGAGTCGGACTGGAGCTCTCTGCCCTTTACCAATCCAGCCACGGGCCCATCCATCTGGCCCATCAAGACTCACTCTCATTTCATCAGTCCATAAAACCTTAGAAAAATCAGTCTTGAGATATTTCTTGGCCCAGTCTTGACGTTTCAGCTTGTGTCTTGTTCAGTGGTGGTCGTCTTTCAGCCTTTCTTACCTTGGCCATGTCTCTGAGTATTGCACACCTTGTGCTTTTGGGCACTCCAGTGGCATCTTGGCAGCTGCACGCTTGACTTTTCTCAGTTCATGGGCAGTTATTTTGCGCCTTGGTTTTTCCACACGCTTCTTGCGACCCTGTTGACTATTTTGAATGAAACGCTTGATTGTTCGATGATCACGCTTCAGAAGCTTTGCAATTTTGAGACTGCTGCATCCCTCTGCAAGATATCTCACTATTTTTGACTTTTCTGAGCCTGTCAAGTCCTTCTTTTGACCCATTTTGCCAAAGGAAAGGACGTTGCCTAATAATTATGCACACCTGATATAGGGTGTTGATGTCATTAGACCACACCCCTCCTCATTACAGAGATGCACATCACCTAATATGCTTAATTGGTAGTAGGCTTTCGAGCCTATACAGCTTGGAGTAAGACAACATGCATGAAGAGGATGATGTGGACAAAATACTCATTTGCCTAATAATTCTGCACTCCCTGTAGGATTTAGTGCTAAGAAGTATTGTTAGAAGAAAAAGGAAGTTTCCTTCCTTTTTGTGGCAAGTTTATTTTTCATAGTGTCATTTAGTTCTTGTTATTACTGTCCATACTTCAATTTTTTTCATAGAGGAGAGGCCATCCTCTGTTGTTCCTCTGGAAGAGTTCCCTTATGTCTAATCTAGAGTCTAAACATAGAGCTATTGTGTGCTATCCAGATTGTCAGATTTTGCAAAAAAGTTGCCTCCAATAGACTTTTTTTTATACATTTCTAATGATAATTTCATGCACAGAATGATGAATTATGTTTTGCTTTTTCAGATAATATCTGCACAACAGCTGCCAAAAATCAACACAGAGAAGGCGAGCTCCATTGTGGACCCACTAGTGTGGGTGGAAATTCATGGGGTGGCTATTGATAAAGCAAAACAAAAAACCCACCGCATTGACAACAATGGTAATATTTATTTATTTATATATTTATCCACAACAATAAAATTTTAAAAATACATTTTTATATGTATTTTTTTTTTGCAGAGTGATAATATATATGTTATCTATGTATATTTAAATTCAATGCAGGCATTTCTGTAAATCAGTGTTACTTTTATAATGCAGTGACAGGAGACAAGAGATGATGTCAGAAAGCTTCTTTGTACCTTATTCAAATCTTGGAATATATACATGTGTAGGAGTCTTTTCAATCCAATGCCATGATTAGTTTGTTTGAAAGGTTTAATGCACCAGATGGTGTATTTACAGCTCTTGTGCGCCCTCTGCAGGTTTCAACCCTCGCTGGGACTGTACTCTGAGCTTCCAGCTGCAGGTCCCTGAGCTGGCCCTGGTGCGGTTTGTAGTGGAGGACCACGATCATGCTGCCAAAAATGACTTTGTGGGGCAGTTCACTTTACCTTTTACAAGCTTTCGCATAGGTGCTTATTAAGATTTAGTCTACAAGTCAGTCTTCACTCTCGGATGTTCTTTTTAATATGTGTCATACTCTTTTTTTTTTTTGTTTCTTCTCCCCACCCAGGTTATCGACATATTCACTTACTGAAGGCAGATGGTTCTAGCCTTTCTCCTGCTACACTCTTTATCCATGTCAAAGTGACTCGCAGAGGTGTTCCTGTCAAAACTATGGCTGAGCGTATTGCCGCTGCCAAAGGCAAAGCGTGACACACATCTGAACAAGACAATCAGATATCTGGACAATGAAGGACCTTGGAAGGAGGAGCTCCGAGCGTAAACAGACAGAGACAGAATGCTGCCGTTGTCTTACAGTTCAGACCCCAAGTGGTCCAGTTTGCACAAAACCACTTCCCAGTGCTTGAAGAAAGGTGTCTGTCAGAGATGGACACATGCCCTCTGGTGACTGTAATTCATAACAAAAAAATGTAGAAAAAGGGACTGTTAGAGAGAATGAAGATCATTTATTTTATGTCATAATTTTATTTTTTAACATGTTTTTTTAACTTGAAGGATAATGATCGCTTAAGTAAAATAGCACTTCTTAAATTGATGCTATAACAGAATTGCAATGAGATGTAAACCAAGTGTAACTAACTGTGTTTGACAATATACATAAACATCAGTGTTTTAGATGTTATTATTGGCACCATTAACTGTGCTGTAATACAGATTTAATTTTGTGTTAGTGAGTGCCCCAGGGCGCCATGGCCCATGCTGCCCAGGTACAAGTACTTGATACTCCAGATATCTGGGCACTTTTTTTTAAATTCTGTCTGGAAGACAAATTCTAACATATTCTTACATCTTCCAGCAGAACATGACAGACTTAACTTGCAAAGATAAGCTTTTTTCTTAAATGTGTTGTATTTTATCTTAGCATCATTTCACATATGTTCAAATGTGCTTGTTTAAAATCATATTTGACTTTTAACGATACAGTATTTCCATATAAGCTTCTTTCATTTTGTCAACTTTTGTCTTCGTATTCAGATCTAGAAAAAAATGCTGTTAAAAACTAATTGCACCAATCTAATACAACCACTAATTACTCCAGGCTACAGTGAATCTTTTAATATTCTTATAAGGAGGTTCACTGATAATAAAATGGTCCAGCGATGAAAAGTAATTACTGTAATTACAGTTTTAATGGTCACGCTGGTTTTTGAGAAAAATGTAATATGTATTTAATAGTGGGTGAAGTAAAACTTTGCTCTCTTAATGTTTAATATAGAAGCTTTGGGATGCGTTTGAGTGGTTATGTTTGCAAGAAAAATGTTTTTATAAAGCACTTCTAACAATTTTTTTCACATGCTGTCAAAAGATACAAGTGTCTGTTTTAGTTTCAAAAGTCCACAGTGTTGTGTGTGGACACCTGACACTTTAATAAATGCATAACCAGAAGGTTCTAATCTGTGAATTTTTGTCTGACTTTTCTGTGGTACTCTAAAGCTGTCAGCCTAAAACATGATAAATCTTTATATTCCAACATTAGAACTATCAATGGATATGTCCCTGCCTGATTAGGCCAAAAGTAAAGACAAAAAAAATGAAAACTCTTAGCAATATTTATGAAATTTCACATTACACAGCATGGCAGCAATTTCTCCAACAACTGGACTTCTTTTGTTTTTAACATCAGCAGAAATGGTTCAAAAATACACCTCAAATATATTAATATAGTCCCTGTTGATATTTAGGTCAAAATGTTGCATTGCTAACAAAAAGTAATCACACACGGCTCTCTGAAATAATCATTAGCAAATATAATCATGTTATCGTCTCATATGACTGCCACGATTTCTTATACTGTGTATGTTGCAACTCTGTGGGTATTTTGTCCAACTGTTGTTGCCGTAGCTGTAGCTCCATTGCTGTAGTAATTATTGTTAAACACCGTGTCACTACTTTTAATGTATTCATGCAAAACGTCAATAGAAGAATATCCTGTTAGCTTACTTTATGCAAAAACTGGGTTCTTTAATGCTCCTATCAGGGTTTATTTATTATGAAAATAGATTAGATGTGGGCCTAAAAGGTTTTGGCTGCTTTGGAGGCGCTAATCACTACGCAGACTACGTAAAAGAACAGCTAATGTACATTTTTACCTAACTGTTAGTGCATTTTAACTGACTTTCAAACAAGAAATATCAACGCCACAATGCTTAATCTGCTCAGATGGTCTCATTAAATAATCCACCTAAATCTGAGCATGATTTTGCCTTCTTACTCACCCTGCTGTAATATTAATTTATTAGGCCTCAGATTATCTTGCAAGATTCACCATCTTACACGTGTTTCCACTCCAGTGATTTCATTTGCCTTTGGGTTGTATGGGCGCCACATGGCTGTTTGTCTTTAGAGGGAAAAATATATTAAATACACAAAAAATCTATTTTTACTGGGGCTGTGAGAACTTAAAAATGGACGCTTTAAAACGACAAACCGTGCCCGCTCCATTACGAGCCTTCTGTTTATCGTAAATATTTGGAAATGATCGGGTAAAAAAACACGACCATGGCTACGCCTCCACTGCACGTATCAGCCAATAGCGTCGAGACTATTTTAAAGGTGTCAAGGGGCACGCGGTGGAGTCTCACTTCCTGGTTGAAGATGGCGGATGAGAATGAGACAGCACCGATGCCGGAGAAAGAAGATGTAGAGGATCACGCACACTGCAGCGACTGTGAAAATGAAGAGCACCACTTTGACGATGGGTAAGGAGGCATGCTTACTCGGTCGGTGGCGTAAAATACGTCACGGCTCTGGAGATTTTAACAAAATTAACTTAAACTAAACCTCGGTGAGCAGTCGGGATAGACGGCCATCCTTCGACGTTGTCCAGCCCATTTTCTTTCATCCTATTGGTTAGTAGCAACGTTCGCTTGCTTGTTCTTTCATCCCATTGGCTGAGAAGGATGTCTTTTCCAAATATAGGCTGGACTTAGCGTTTTCCTAAGTATATGGTTAGAAAGGAGAAAGCAAAGTGCGTTTTGAAGCCAATTTTACACCAAGACGCATGTTTCTGTTACTCATAAAACTTGCAGAAAAAATAAACTTTTAACTAAATTGATAGTTTCCGGTGTTCTTCGCATGCCGTTGCTGTGTTGACGGTAAATGATGCAAATCACGTTTGCGCCAGCTGACATGTAGCGTATTAGCTTGCATGCTAGCGTACCTGGCATTGTCTGTGTGTGTGTGGATTCGGTGCAAGATCAAAAGTGAAACAAGCACAAACGTGCATGCAAAAAGCACTCAGCTTAAACATAATATACCTGGGCCCCGGCGTTGTGAAGTGAGGGCTTTGAATTCCCTCTTTAGTCACAGAATTGTTCACGATCTTAAAGCAGCCTAGCTCGGTTGCTCTTATTCAGTACAAGCTTTGATAGAAACCCTGTTTTTTTTTTTTTTTCTTATTGTATTTTATTTTTTTTTTAAAGAGAGAAGTGGTGTCACATATGAAACCGCGTGTCCGCAAAGCAGCTGGCCTTTGTTTTTAGTAGAACAAGTGGAATAAGAATGCGTCTCTGTAAGATAGTTTTCGCAAACATCTGATCACTAACTGGAGGAAATCTGACTCCACAGCCACGCGTTTCCGTTTTTAGAGACACAAAGAAGCGAATAAAGATAAAATCTGAGAAATAAATTAACTTAATGTTGCAGAATTCTACCTCAAACCCACGTTGCTGTATGGCTAAAGTAGGGTGACCATATTTTGATTTCCAAAAAAGAGGACACTTGGCTCAGTCATGAAGGATTTGCTTAAAGAAACATATTTGACACATTTAAAAGATTCCTTCTCTGTGCAGTTAATGGATTGTGAATTGTAAACTATGTCATATAGGCTTTTACAAGTCAACAAGTGCAAAAAAAACTTAAAAATACCCGAATTAAATAATGGTACAGAAATAATGCCTCATCTGCATAAGAAAAATTACCAGTACTGGGTCTGTACGAGTGAAATTTCTTTTGCAGTTCGTCTGAAAAGATGCACTTGCGCTTTGGGATCTTTTAAACAGTTGCTGTGCGCTGTCTGTCCCGTCTGTGAGCGCAGAACAACTCAGAAAGCAGCAGTTTGGGGGATGATGTCACACACATGGGTCCTCTGTTGGAATATAGGAAAACCCGGCCTTTTTTATCAATCTCAAAAATCCCCCCGGACAGAACGTGAAAAGTGGACATGTCCGGGGAAAAGAGGACGGTTGGTCACCCTAGCTAAAGTGAAACATATTCCCCTGCAGGTCTTTGAACCTTCCTGCACTCAGAAACAATTGTTTGGCCCCTTAACTGCTCTACCCTGTTGAAATGGAAAGTGGGAGAACAAACCATTGAATGTTTTGTTGTCCATTGTTCCAGTCACTTGCTGGGCTCTTGTACATACAGTACATAAACACACACGCACAGATACTCTTCTTCTAGATGTCATCTGATTCACCATCTGTGCTGGTGTTTTAAATACAGGCTGCGTACTGGCCTGCATTTCTCCCCTCTTGGACACTAATGAGATTATCCTGTGTAAGTATGTTGCCAGAAGATGAAGTAGCTGGCTGGAGATATGTGGCTTTTCTGGTTGGAGCAGATCAGAAGAGAGGGTTATTCTGAAAATCTGCACTCACTTCTAAACATCCTGCAAACAACTTGGGAATTTCTGTATGTTTTAGCTGAAGGACTGGTTTTATTGTGTTTTTAGCTGCCCTAGAGCTACACCTCTTGTTGTTAGTTTAAACACACAGCTACTCCTCGGCTAACAAGGCTTTGCATCAGCAATGAAATGTAAATTGTGTTGGAAGTGTCGGTGGTTTAATAAGCTTGGGTGTTGTTTAAAAGCAGATCGCAGAAAATAAATTTCCACCATGATTTTCTTTTCTTCTGAGATCAGTCTTAAAAAGGATGCCATCTATTTCTGTCCTGTTCCAGTGAGAGGGGTCTTGGGGACGACACTGGCGCCAAGAAGAAGAAAAGGAAGCAAAAAAAGAAGAAGAAATCTGGTGCCACAGAAGCAGCTCAGGACCCCCTTGCCAAGGCATGAATTTATGCATTTCTGTCTTAATGGGTTATAAACCCAACCTAAAAGGAAAGGAGAAACAGTCCAGTTAAGGTGTAAACTACTAAAATCACAGTTTAGATACAGAATGGTTAAAGACTGTTTAGATAGGATCGACTTCTGTTTGTTGTTGTCTTGTTTGATGTATATTTGTGTTTACTTCCCAAACAGGTGAATTCGTTGCCAGCTGATAAGCTACAGGAGATCCAAAAGGCCATTGAACTGTTCTCTGTTGGCCAAGGTCCAGCCAAAACCATGGAGGAGGCCACTCGGAGGAGTTACCAGTTCTGGGACACACAGCCTGTGCCCAAACTAGGTATGGTTACAGATGGCGTAGTTCTGTATTTCATGCCAATATGTAGCTTATAGGTCAAATCTTTAGGGATTGATAAAAGAATGTTTTTGTTGTTGTTGTTTTGGGGTTTTTTTTTCTGCATGTGGACAAAAGTGGGCTTACACAGATGGTCAGTTAACACAGAGTGAACAGAAGGGAAAAAAGGCTTGTGCTTATGACTCAAGTATGCAAAAGCTCGGTACAACAGCATTATTTTGCAATCTGTTGGTGAAATGTGCCTGGAATTGATGATTAGGCATGGTTATGAGGAAGCTGCATATCTATTTCTCTCATTTCAATATACCGCAGATGTGCTCTTTTTGTTTGCAATCTGGTGAATCGGGAGGCCATTTGAGTACACTGACCTCGTTTCATGTTCAAGTATCCAGTTTGAGATTACTTGACCTTTATTATATGACATGGTAGCCTACTGGAAACAGCCATCAGAAGATGGGTACACTATGGTCATAAAGGGAATCACACTGTCAGCAACAGTACTCAGGTAGGCTGTGGTGTTTAAATGTTGTTTTATTCTGAGGGGCCCAATGTGACCAAGTAAGCTTTCCCCACACTGTTGCTTCACTGCCAGTGTCCTGAGCTGTTGGCAACATAAATCTATGCCGAACTCTGACCCTACCAGCCGAATGTCACAGCAGAAATTAGGACTCATCAAACCAGGCAGTATTTTTCCTGTCTTCTGTTCTGCAGTTTTGGTAAGCTGAATTTTAGTCACAGTCTCCTGTTCGTAGCTGACAGGAGTGGCACCCACTGTAGTCTGCTTGAAGGTTTGACTGTTGTGCATTTGGAAATGCTCTGCTGCATAGTTTTGTTGTAACAAGTAGTTAATTGAGGTCCTGGTGCTTTTCTATCAGCTCAAAGGAGTCTGGCTCTATGCTCCTTTGACATCATCAAAGCGTTTTCTCCCAAATAACTCACTGGATATTTTCTGGCCATTCTCTGTAAGTCCTAGAGATGGTTGTGGGGATAATCAGTAGTAGATCAGCAGTTTCTGAAATATTCAGACCAATCCATCCAGCACCAACAACCATGCTACAGTCATAGTCACCTAAATCGCCTTTCCTCCCCATTTTGATGCTTGGTTTGAAATTCAGCAGGACATCTTATCAATGTCTACCTGCCTACATGCACAGAGTTGCTGTCAGGTAAAGGGCTGATGAGAGATTTGCATAAATGTTGGGAATGTGAGGTGGCCAGTGGATATGTGCCATTGCTTTCTGGTCTTCTAAGAGTGACGGTCTAAAAGAGTGTATATAATTTGCAGGTTTTTGTGCTTTGTCAGACTTCTGTTTACTTTTCCTTCAGGGGAGACGGTGACATCACACGGCTCCATTGAACCTGACAAAGACAACATTCGAGAAGAGCCCTACAGCCTCCCGCAGGGCTTCAGCTGGGACACCCTCGACCTAGGGAACCCCGCTGTGGTAAGAAAGCATATAAACACAAACACTCACAGCAAGCATGCACAGGAGGAATTTGTCTTTCAGTAACAAAGTCCTGGACTCGTGGTGCTTTGCACTACATTTTGTTAAGAAACTAGTGTTTTGTTTTTTATTCCAAGTTTGTCCTCTCAGTAATTATGTGACTGTTTATGCAGAAGTGCTTGTTGTTTAGTCAGAGTGTAGTAGCAGTCCAATCAGAAACTTTGTCCTTTTGTCAAATGTTCATTGTTGAAATGTGGTTTTGTTTTTTAATTTGGTGCTCTTGACTTTTTAAGATGACTCTTATTCTTTTCTTCTCTCTACAACCAGCTCAAGGAGCTTTACACCCTTCTCAACGAGAACTATGTTGAAGATGATGATAACATGTTCCGATTTGACTATTCTCCTGAGTTCCTGCTCTGGTAATTTCTCATATTTAAATATTGTTCAAATATTAATACAAGTGCATAGAAATGTGTGGCATTTTTGACTGACCTTGTCCTCCTCAGGGCCCTGCGACCTCCTGGCTGGTTGCCTCAGTGGCACTGTGGAGTGAGGGTTAACTCCAACCAGAAGCTGGTTGGCTTTATCAGTGCCATTCCTGCCACCATCCACATCTATGACATGTAAGTAAACAGAATAGTTTGGCGGGGGGGAGTCAATATGTTATCCTCCGTCCATTATTTACTTCCCGATGGAACTTGTTTTGTTTCTATTACTGGCCTATGACTAGTATTTCTAATAGATTGTATTCAGTGTGTTATTCAAATAAATAAATGTCTCATGATTGGGTTTTTTTCTGCTTTAGAGAGAAGAAAATGGTTGAGATTAATTTCCTCTGCGTCCACAAGAAGCTTCGCTCCAAACGAGTCGCTCCAGTTCTGATCAGAGAGATCACCAGACGGGTCAACCTGCAGGGAATCTTTCAGGCAGTGTATACTGCTGGAGTGGTACTACCCAAACCTGTGGGCACATGCAGGTGGGTGTGACAGGGATATTTTCTAACCCCAAGCCCTAGGGTTAGATTTCATTCACTGCTTAAATTGGTACTTAATGACGTTTCCTTCGTGCAGGTACTGGCATCGCTCTTTGAACCCTCGAAAACTAATTGAAGTGAAGTTTTCCCATCTGAGCAGGAACATGACTATGCAGCGGACCATGAAGTTGTACCGCTTGCCAGAGGTTGTTGGCGACTAACACAAATTTTCAGTCACTTTAGAAATCACCTCTTTCTTCCAGCATGTCTTTTAATGTATTCGTCCTTGTCATCGCTCTTTCAGGCCCCAAAGACTTCTGGTCTGCGGCCAATGACCAAGAAGGACGTGCCCGTGGTGCATCGCCTCCTCCGTGAATATCTGAGCCAATTCAACCTGGTGCCAGTCATGAATCAGGAAGAGGTGGAACACTGGTTGCTGCCCCAAGAGAATATTATTGACACTTATGTGGTGGAGGTAAAGAATCCAGAAAAAATCTTTGAGGGGGAAAAAAAAACCCTTTAAAATTCTCTCCAAGTAACTAAGGGTTACTTTGTTGTCATTACAGAATGATGGCAAAGTGACAGACTTCCTGAGTTTCTACACTCTGCCCTCTACCATTATGAATCATCCTGTGCACCGCAGTCTAAAAGCGGCATACTCCTTCTACAATGTACACACCACCACCCCCCTGCTCGACCTGATGTCTGATGCCCTCATCTTGGCCAAATCGGTGCATGTTCAATCTTTAAAAACATGTTCTCTGAAATGTTTACTTTCAAAAACCTAATAATTTTTCCTGTTTCTTTATTCAGAAAGGGTTTGATGTCTTTAATGCACTGGATCTAATGGAAAACAAGACTTTCTTGGAAAAGCTTAAGTTTGGCATCGGTGATGGGAATCTACAGTATTACCTGTACAATTGGAAGTGTCCCAGCATGGGGCCGGAAAAGGTGGGTTTCTGAAATGACTTGTTTCTTTTAAAAGATTTCGTTTTGGGCTTTTTGCCTTTTCACTGCAAACCTGTCACTAAAGAGTAGACAGGAAATGGGGGATGGAGTGCAGGAGAAGATAGGGCAAAGTGCTGCAGGTTGGCAAATGTGGGCTGCTGCATTCCTGTCATATGGGCACCTGCTGTAGCACAAATATGAAACTGTCTTAAGGGAATTTTAATGTTTCAGGTTAATTTACCAAAAGATATAATTGTTGTCTGCATTAATTTTGGGTATAAATTGTTCTGGTATCATTGTGCTGCTCACATAAGTATTTGCTTTTTATGGTTGTTCATGCAAGAGACTGTTTAACCTGTCACTGCAGTTGGATTCACACTTGTATTGCAGTTTTGTTTGTGGCATCATGTATTTTATTTTATTTTTTTAAAGGCTAATTGTTCATGTCTTTGTCATGCATCTAGCTTTTCTGTTACATTTTCATCCAGTCTCATGCAGTACTACTACAGATGCCTTACATGTGCCATAGTGACTCCTGCACAAACCCAAGCTACATTTGTGACTGTTTTCGTAACGGCTCCGTTGCTTCTTTTCCAGGTGGGATTGGTTTTGCAGTGACATCCCTTCTAAATGCAGAAAGCAAGTGGCACCATCAGGTGAGGAGGTGGCACAATCGCACTGGCCACCTGACAGATGAACTGATGACCTCCTACTTTAAGAATGGAAACCCACCGCCCATTTTTACTTTTTGACCTTTTGAACTTTGACCTGCACTACCGCTGCCAGGCAGGGAGGCAGGGGGGAGTCTTCAGCTCTTCCCTCCTTCCTCGATCACATGGACCTTAAGCCATTGTAGTTACCATCCCAAACAACTGTACATCTGAAAGCTGTCTTGATTGTACCATACTCGCACTCACAAGAACAGTTTGCACAGGTTACTGGATACCAAACGCTCATTATTGGTGACAAAGCATACCGTATGTGTAAATAATGTCAAACATAACTGCGAATTACACCCTAACGCATACAGACTAGAGCCTACTGTTTGTTGGAAGTGCTTTTTGCAACTACAATAATTCTGTCATCCTTAAGTTTTAGAGATAAAAATCAAAAGGATCAAAATTATTTTAAAGAGAAAACGGCTGAAAAGGTGAGATAATAAATACCAAAAGTGTACACAAGAATAAGGGCTTCTGTTTTAGAGTTTCCTTGTCAACCGTTTTTTGTCGTTTGTATTTTGCTCATCAGAGTCGGTTCTGGCAGTAATGGAGGCATTTGAGCAAAGCTTGAAGATGAATTCCAGAGAAGGCATTTATTTTCTGGAGTTTCTTGTCATTAACTTCGCCACAGCTTGCTGCACTAACTAGAACCCAGTTACACAGACTGATTAACAGTTCAGACAAAAAAGTCAATCATTTTCTATGTGGTTAGACTGCAATGGAGAGGTTTAAGGCATTCTGATCAACATTTATAAGCAGGGATACAATTTATAAGGACACCTTAAGTTCACAGGGCTCCAGTTGCAAAATCCACCTTAAGAAATCCTTCGATTTGGCTCTCACTGTATACAAGTCTTAAGGTCAAGGGTTTTTTAAGCTCAGTATGCAGATTTTGCTTGAGGGAACCACACAGGATGTCTTAAAGAGTCAAAAACTTAATGTATAAATGTTGCAAACTGTAATAGACCATAAACAGTTGGAGACAAGTTTACATATTTGATGAGCTGACATCACTGATAAGGTACTTTTCCCTGCTACAAGTCCACAATATTATTAACAATCATAAAATTTTGCACCTCACACATCATATTTAGCTTACACTGACCATGCCATTAGGTAGAGTAGGTGGGTGTTGGAACTGGACCTGTGAACAGCAGTCTGGACTTGCAAGACCTGCAGCGTGGATGGATGATAACTGGGGAAATGCCCCAGTTAAAATATTTTGTAAAATGTTGGTTCTATTTGCAAACGGATGTAAAAAAAAATGAATAAAAAATGAATGGTGCAGGAAATGCATGAAAAATATGTAGATGTTTCTTTTAGGGTTGGAAGGGTGTAGAGCAGGGGTCGGCAACCCTGGGCACGCGTGCCACAGTTGGCATGCGAAGGGTTAAGTGATGGCAAGACCATAGCTGGACTGGCCATCGGGCATACCGTGGCTTGATGATTTTTTTTTTTTTTTTTTTTTTTTTTTTTGTAACGGTATAAACAATGAAAGTGGTGGATTGGCCAGATGCTGGTCGGTGTGTAAAAAAACTAACTCATTTGTTTGGTGGTGGCTATGCCGGAGCCTCCACAGATTCAGTAACATTAATACGTGGTGGAGGCCAGCAGGTGGATGAGAGAAAGGGGAGGCAGGAGAAGGAGACCCGAGGCGGCCGCCGGTCCGAGTGTCAGGTGAACTGAACTTCAGGTAAGAAGTTATGACCTGCAGTCTGTCTGGGTCAGATATAAACCAAGTTTAGGTGGAGTTTATTTTCGTTGTGCTGACTTTTTACAGTCAGTTACAATAACTCGTACTGCGTTCATGACGGAGTGTCTATACAGCTGGGTGGGTGCTATGATGTTACTGATAGTGAACTTTAATTCACAAGCTTAGTTAGAGTTGCCAACCATCCCATACAAAGATGGAATCGTCCCGCATTCAGAGAAAATATTAGGCGTTTGGTGTTGAGCTGAGAAGGGACGCAGTTTGTCCCGGACTTCAGCTAGAATGGAAAAAGGCACAAAGGTGGATTTATTCTGTTACTCTGCACAGCTGCCTCTTCTCTCCCCTCTCTCCCCTGTTGCTACTTCAATCATAAGCTGATCGGCTTTTCTCTCTTGTTTGTTTATCGCCCACTTTGCGCCAGAAAGAGGAAACCGCCGGATGTCGCGCTAAACAACAGCAGCAAGTTTAAGCTTGATCAGCTGTTGTTAGAATTTATTTAATATTTCTTCCTAGTAGCTGATGTTTGCTGGAGCCACAGCTGTAAAACCTGCTGGTCATGATATCGGTTTGGATATCTGGTGAGAGGGAAACATGAAGATGAAACCAGGAGATGTCCTTACTGAATCATCAGAGCTGAAGAGCTGATGGAGAAACAAGTTTACCTTTTAGGTGACATGAATGAGTTGAAGGGTTGGGTTGAATATTAACAAACATGCCATATTGGCCCAGTTTATTTCTCTTATCATTGTTGTGAGGAGACCATAAATAGCGTTTGTATTTTCTGTTGTACAGTTCATTTGCTATTGTGGAGTTCTTGTTATGAATAAAAAGTGTCTTTTTTTTTTGTTTCAAAACAGCTGATAACTATTCGCTGATAGCTGCCAACATCTGCGAACAAATATTCTATAAAGTGGTTCTATATATTGTGTAACTGTTCATATAGAGCGTTATTAAATTGATTGCTAATGCAATCATATGGCACACTGACTTCTGAGGAAATTTTAAATGGCACTTGTCATCAGAAAGGTTGCCTACCCCTGGTGTAGAGCTTACTGTGAGGGTTTTGGTAAAGTCTGATTAAATGGGTGTTAAATATACAGTGGGGCAAAAAAGTATTTAGTCAGCCACCGATTGTGCAAGTTCCCCCACCTAAAATGATGACAGAGGTCAGTAATTTGCACCAGAGGTACACTTCAACTGTGAGAGACAAAATGTGGAAAAAAAAATCCATGAATCCACATGGTAGGATTTGTAAAGAATTTATTCGTAAATCAGGGTGGAAAATAAGTATTTGGTCAATAACAAAAATACAACTCAATACTTTGTAACATAACCTTTGTTGGCAATAACAGAGGTCAAACGTTTAATATAGGTCTTTACCAGGTTTGCACAGCTGGTATTTTGGCCCATTCCTCCATGCAGATCTTCTCGAGAGCAGTGATGTTTTGGGGCTGTTGCCGAGCAACATGGACTTTCAACTCCCGCCACAGATTTTCTATGGGGTTGAGGTCTGGAGACTGGCTAGGCCACTCCAGGACTTTCAAATGCTTCTTACGGAGCCACTCCTTTGTTGCCCGGGCGGTGTGTTTTGGATCATTGTCATGTTGGAAGACCCAGCCTCGTTTCATCTTCAAAGTTCTCACTGATGGAAGGAGGTTTTGGCTCAAAATCTCACGATACATGGCCCCATTCATTCTGTCCTTAACACGGATCAGTCGTCCTGTCCCCTTGGCAGGAAAACAGCCCCATAGCATGATGTTTCCACCCCCATGCTTCACAGTAGGTATGGTGTTCTTGGGATGCAACTCAGTATTCTTCTTCCTCCAAACACGACGAGTTGAGTTTATACCAAAAAGTTCTACTTTGGTTTCATCTGACCACATGACATTCTCCCAATCCTCTGCTGTATCATCCATGTGCTCTCTGGCAAACTTCAGACGGGCCTGGACATGCACTGGCTTCAGCAGCGGAACACGTCTGGCACTGCGGGATTTGATTCCCTGCCGTTGTAGTGTGTTACTGATGGTGACCTTTGTTACTTTGGTCCCAGCTCTCTGCAGGTCATTCACCAGGTCCCCCCGTGTGGTTCTGGGATCTTTGCTCACTGTTCTCATGATCATTTTGACCCCACGGGATGAGATCTTGCGTGCAGCCCCAGATCGAGGGAGATTATCAGTGGTCTTGTATGTCTTCCATTTTCTGATGATTGCTCCCACAGTTGATTTTTTCACACCAAGCTGCTTGCCTATTGTAGATTCACTCTTCCCAGTCTGGTGCAGGTCTACAATACTTTTCCTGGTGTCCTTCGAAAGCTCTTTGGTCTTGGCCATGGCGGAGTTTGGAGTCTGACTGTTTGCGGCTGTGGACAGGTGTCTTTTATACAGATGATGAGTTCAAACAGGTGCCATTCATACAGGTAACGAGTGGGGGACAGAAAAGCTTCGTACAGAAGACGTTACAGGTCTGTGAGAGCCAGAGATTTTCCTTGTTTGTGGTGACCAAATACTTATTTTCCACCCTAATTTACGAATAAATTCTTTACAAATCCTACCATGTGAATTCATGGATTTTTTTTTTCACATTCTGTCTCTCACAGTTGAAGTGTACCTCTGGTGCAAATTACTGACCTCTGTCATCATTTTAAGTGGGGGAACTTGCACAATCGGTGGCTGACTAAATACTTTTTTGCCCCACTGTAGCTGTACTTAAATAATTTCCTCCCCAAATACACAAATGAGGGTTTTAAGAAGCTTTGAAACATCACACAATGTTCCTCGGCAAATAAGTGTTTTTTAAACATTTAATAAAATGTCTAAGATAAGCCGGAGCGAGGAATTCTGTAACTGCAAAGGTGGAAGGTGTTTACCTTCTAGGCAACTTTTTTAAAACCTTATTACGCAGAGACAGCCCAATTGTAAGATAATTTATTAGCATTATTGTAAGGTCCTTACCTTACAATGTAAAGCGCCTTGAGAAAACTGTTTGTTTTTGTTTTGTTTTTTGTTTTTTTAATAGTTAATTTAATCAGTGGTTTAACAGAAGTAAAACACTGCAAAGAGATGTTGTGGATCATGTACACTACCCAGCTGAAAAGACAAATTTTATGCTTTGGCCACGGAACTTTTACAAATAAGATGAACACGGCTTTATGTGAATAAAGCAGCAGCAAAACACAAGGACGATAAAAGCAGCAGCAATAAAAACGTAATAAATTCATTAGGACACAGTAAATTTCAACTTAAAAACATAATAAACACCAAAGGAAGCTGTCACGTTGAACTTGACGATAATTGGTCGAAATATAATAACGCGTCCCAAAAGGGAGATTCTGATTGGGCAGTTTCGCCACCTGTCAGTTATGTGGGCGGTACTGATCCGAGCTGTTAAGTAAAGGCTCTGGTTTTTGATGGAACCCAATGAGGAAGTGAACGCCGTGACTGTGCCGAGTGGTTTGGGAAGGGGCGCAATAATGATCGCTGTGGGCATTATTTGTGCGGCGATTGTCATATTTTTATTACATTATGTCTTCGGCGGCCGCGGGCCTGATCCCTTTGAGAAGGACACTCGTGAACCGCTAAAGAAGAGAGTTTACGACAAGAAAGAGAAAAATAAAGTGCTGAAGCAAGGTGAGTGAAAGGTCCATTACACGCGGAGTTATGCAGGTCAAGTGTCAGCCTTTGCATTTGAACTATTCAAGTCAACTATTTGACTCATTCTTATTTATATTTGTTTGTGGATTTTTATAAGTCAGCAGACAGATGCTTAGCCAGAACTGAAACTGGAAGTTGTTGTAAATTGTGCTAATTTCATGCACTCCTCATATAAACATATATAAATAGATATAAGATGAGATCTGTGGGTTTGGAATGGACGTTGCAAAGTTTATAAAAGCGCAAGATTCCTTTGGTACTTTTGCCAAACCAAGACTGCAAAAAAAAGGGAGCAGCCTAAAAATCTCAGATAATCTCTGCACAAATAAAAAAAAAAAAAAAAGGAAGAAGGAAATCTGGACAAAAACTGGTGATCACAGTCTACAAATTTACAATAAACATGACTTGGATATTTTATGTTATTACATTGGGAAAAAATATGAGGAAAAAAAAGTACTACAAAAATGTGTAAATGTCATACTATAAACTAATAAATAAGTCACAAAAAATAGTTTTTTACCCCTCAAGGTTAGAATCCTCTAAATATACCCAGTCTGCTGATTTTTTTTTTTTTTTTTTTACCCCATTAAGCTTCCCATTTTATTTGGTTTGAGAAATTATAGTTATATAGTAAGTTGTAGTAATAGCCTGAATACACCATGGTATGAAAGTGAGCAAAACAGAATATCTGGAGTTTTTGTGAATCGGACACCAATTATGTTTTAAAATGATTCTTATTGGTAGTGCATGACTAGGATTCTCCAATTTATTACTGTTATGCTAAAACCATGCTGGTGATTGAATGGTTTGTTTCCACTTCTTTAGGTTTTGTGGCCAATAGAGTACCGGAGAACCTGGATGCCATCGTCATCGGCAGTGGGGTTGGTGGGCTCGGACTTGCCGTGCTGCTTGCAAAAGTTGGAAAAAGGGTTTTGGTTCTGGAGCAGCACAGCCGGGCCGGAGGATGCTGCCACACGTTCACTGAGAAGGGCTTTGAATTTGATGTTGGTGAGATCAGTGACTCGTGTTACCTTATTATTCCCTAAAATTAAAATATATGTATTTTTTAAAGAGGAGAGAAGATTTGACAGTTTTTGCAATGATGATCTTTGGTTTGGTGAATACTTTTCGATCTCGATTAAGGGATCTGAAGTCTCCTCTCTGTGATCTATACAATCATCCCACAGGAATCCACTACATTGGCGAACTGTTGGACCACAAGCCGTTTCGATGCATGCTGGACCAGATGACCAATGGACAGCTGGAGTGGGAGCCCCTGGAGAACCCATTCGATCACGTTGTGCTGGGACCTCCAGAAAACCGCCGCCAGTACCCCATCTACAGTGGCAGGACTCGCTTCACAGATGAACTGAAGAAGTGTTTCCCAGGAGAGGAAAAGGCTATTGACGAGTTCATGAAGCTGGCCAAGGTAGAATCACAGTTTAGTTTGTGCATCTGCAACTTAGTGACTTTTATTAGCATTGCAAATGTATTTTTTGAGTAATAAGTAGGCTCATATTTTATTGGGTGGACCTTTATTCGTTATTCCAGCATGTGAAGACCTTTCCTCCTGGGAACTATGTGTTTATGCACTTTTATTAGCCAACATCTGTGGATGTTGCACAGACAATCAGCTGATAACTCAAAGGTCGGATTCATGAGGCAGCATCTTTTTTTTTTTTTTAGCTGCAACATTACACAACTTCACTCAGACTGAGTTGCGCCAAAGTTTGCCCTTCGGCATGCAAATACAGGAGCAGTTTTTCCTTGGTGCTTTTGGAGGGCACACTTTTTAATTAACCTTCTTCTTCTCAATCGCTTTAAGTTATGCAAACAGTCTTTGTGTCTCTGGTTCAGATCTTTTGAAACGTATAATAATAGTTTCTCTCACAAGGGATTTTTCTAAGAGACTCTTTATCTTTCTTGGAACCGTGTCAGCGTTAACTAACTTCTCCCAACAGATACAGCTCAATATTGTAAAACTGATCATTTTTGCAGTACTTTTGGTCTATTTTACTCCACAAAACAAAGTGATCCATTTTTGGGAAATTAGAGCATATCAAATATTGATAGCAATAACAATACATTATTAATTTATCATAACATTTTATGGAGTAATAAGGAAAGGTGCACTTGGACTGGCCTCATGGCACCTTATGGCCAAGTTTTTATGGCCTTATGGCACCACCCATCTGTTTCACAAACGTACTTCTTACATTTGTCCATTCTGCTGTAGAAGTATAGCCAGGAATATATTTCCTTGCTGTTGCCACATGATATGTAATGAGTATGAATATTATGTAAATTTAGTGATAATTTAAAAATATTTAATTATCACTAAATGTATGTAATTTGTAATCACAGGAGACAAGACTACTTTGCTTACACTTTTTTCCACTGTGTGTTTCATGTTCAGAAAACTGGAAACGGAGTTTGGTTCCTCGCTCTTCTGAAGATTCTCCCTCTCCCGCTGGCTAAGTTCCTGGTTCATACCGGCCTAGTCAGGCATCTGTCTTTCTTCTTCAAGATGGCTCCCCGCAGCCTTACAGATGTGGTCAACGAGCTGACAGAGAACAAGGACCTCAGGGCTGTCTTCAGCTACATCTTTGGCACCTATGGTGAGCCCAGCTATGGTTTTAGTGGTGTAATCAGATCAGTTCTTCGCTATACTGCTCTCACTGTTGGTTTCCATCTCTGATCTGCAGGTAAAATTCCCAAAGATGCCAGCTTTGCCATGCACAGTTTGCTAGTCACCCACTACCTGAATGGCGCCTGGTACCCTAAAGGCGGAGCTAGTGAGATCGCCTACCATATGATCCCCATCATTGAAAAGGCAGGGGGCGCTGTTCTGGTTCGAGCTCCAGTCAATCGCATCTTATTCAATGATGCCAAGGAAGCTTGTGGTGGGTCCTCAGTTTCTCTACACACAGTTAGCTCAACATCCCACAGAGGAGGTGATTCACTGTGTTTGTGTTTTATGGTTTCAGGTGTCAGCGTAATGAAAGGTCAGGAGGAAGTACACATCCATGCTCCTCTGATCATCTCTGATGCTGGCATTTTCAACACATACCAGAAGCTGATTCCCAAAGACCTCCAGACCATGCCAGGTAAGAAAGGACTTTATTTGAAGGAACATTGAAGATGTTTTTGACAGGAAAGTGGCAAGATAGTGGACACTGTCTTTGTCACGTCTCAGCTAAGCTTCAGGCTCACTCCTATAAACAGTCAGCTTGACTGGTCATATTATAATAAGCAGGTGTCAACTGAAAGACCTCTCCCAAACCACACATCACACTCACCACTGAGCTGTTTGCTCTAGTTACAGTGTCACACTGTGTTTACCACAAACAAAGATAGATGCCCATGTGCAGTCCCCACTCTTTCTCAGCAGTCTACCTGCTTTTATACATATAACATTGGACAAGTTACCCAAGAGAGCAAGAGAGAGAGGGAGCTCAGTTTTAAGAGAAGCCATCTCAGATTTTTTGCAATTTAATCTGGATTACCTTCCCTCTGAGCATAGTCGACAAATAGTGAGGTCTTACTATCACCCAGTACTGACAATAACTGTGATTTTTAAAAATATATATATAAATATCTTATTACAAATATAACTTAACTAACATAACTTTTGGCACAGCTTTCAAAACATAGACTTACAGCATGATAAAAGGTCATAGGGTTAGCAGACTGTGGACTTGTGTGAGCACAGTGGCCGGGGATGAGATCAAATTCCTGCCAGAGTTGGCTCAGTCTGCTCCTGGGTCCAGTTACAGTTGAGGAGGTAAAGTTGATCAGGGCTCCAACAGACTTGTAACTGTAACTAAGGATTTTCTTTATTCTGATCAATTAGAAAGCCCCAACATAGAAAAAACATCTTGCTAACAGTTCCTTTATTTGTATGATTTGCAGCCTAAACCCTGGATTTTCCTAATTAAAACACCAGTGTGTCATGATATAAAACGGAGAAAAGTACCCAGCCCTCACATTTGAGAGGATAAATTTAAGAGATAAGTAAATAACAAAGTTCCTTGTTCGCCCTTTGCTGATTGAGTCACTGAGTAATCATGTCAGCACTCAAAGACCTTAAAGAATAAGTACTGATGCTAATGCACAGTGCTACTTGTTGCAGTACTTGTTTTTCCCTCTAATCAGGGGAATGACTCATACTTCTAACATCAGTTTTATATTGCTTTGATCTGTTTGTAAAGCTGTACTGTGTGCTGTGCCTCTGCTGCCTTCCAGCTATCCAGAAGCAGCTGAGTATGCTGAAGCATGGTGAAGGTGGTCTCAGCGTTTTCATGGGTCTGAATGGGACGAAGGAGGAGCTGGGCCTGAAAGCAGACAACTACTGGATCTTTGCTGAGAACAATTTCGATGAACTGTACGATGTCAAGCTTTTGTTTTCATTCCTTTTACAATTAGGACCAAATATAGACTTTGGTATTTATAGCCAAATCAGAATATTACAGCATAATAATGAGATACACAAGTATAAAATCTTACCTGTACATATTTTTTTTTGCCACAGCAAGAAAGTATCAGAAATGTCTGATTTTTCATGGTGAATGATAGAGAGAAATGTTCAGAATGCAGATGTTGCAGATGCCTAAAGGTAGTTTTTGGTCCAGTCCTTAATGTCAGTATAAATTCAGAAGAGTCTCTTATTTGTATTTTTTTAAGGGTTATGAATTATATGAAGAAAGACAGAGAAGAGGCAGCAAAAAATGTACCTCTCCTCTTTGTCGCCTCTCCCTCAGCTAAAGATCCTACTTGGGAGGCGAGATCACCAGGTACAGAATCACAAAATTTCAACTCGATAGATTATTTTATTTTATTTTTTTCAAAAACAGTCTCATTTTTTTCTTCACATTAGGGAAGTCTACTTTGAGTCTGGTCACTTTTGCCAAATATGAATGGTTTGAGGAGTGGAAGGATGGCAAGGTGACAAACAGAGGGCGCGACTACACGGAGCTGAAACAGGCATTCATTGACACCATTCTAGAAGTAGTAATGGATGTTTTCCCCAAGATCACCAGAGACAAGGTAAAAACTCTTCCCATGTAGCTTCTAGTAGATGGGTTTAATGATGGAATTTGGCACTTATGTACTATATAAAGCAAAACTTCGGTTGCAACCACCTTATTTATATAACTTAATCAAGAATGCACTCAACAGCTATGGCCTTTGGCTCCTAAAAATAAGCTCTAGGAACAATCTGTCTTCCATTGCTTCAAACCCACTCAGTGCTGCAGAACGTGCTTTCTTTTTATTGTGGCTGATCTCTCATGAATCGTGGTGGAGCAATTCTCCAAAGGGGAAGAATAGAAGTTTGTGTAAGAATTCTTTTATAATCTAAAATTCTCTGCTGCACAATTTGTTAATAATTGCTCATTTTGAACTGACCATCAAAGCAAAATCACCATTTTAAGACCACTTGTTGCTGAGTGTAGTTCACGAGTTTGATTATATCCCCACTTTATGTACACACCACCTGTTTATGGTGGGAAAGTTTCAAGGGTGGCTAAGAAGTCACATTGCAGAGCCGTATTAGTGAAGCCAAAAACAGATTGTTGTTGTTTTGTCAAAGAGTGACAGTGGTGTTGTATTGTGACAGATCTAAGGAGGGAATGGTTCAGGCTGCATAAAGTTGGAGGTTTGAAAAACAGCTAAAACATCTTTCTGAAGCCAAACAGTTCATGACTAATACAATTAGGACCTCTTTACACCACAACATCGGATTTGAATTCAAATAAACAATATGTTAAACAAGTGCAGACTTTCAGCTTTAGGCCAAAGGTTTTTGCAAACGTTTTTGCATTAACTGTTTCAGAGGCTCAGACATAATTAGATAATTGCCTGACAAGCAGTTTAATAACCAAGTGACTTCTGCTCCGTCGCAGATTGTGCAGATAAAAGATTTGGAACTAATTCCAAGGTGAACTTGTTTCGGTAGTTTTTCATTGGAACTCTTAATATCAGGTCACAAGTGAACGAGGTCGTCATTAGGCCAAAAAACCCCAACAAAATAAACCTATAAGTGAGATGGCAAACACTCACTGATAGTTTTCTTTTTCATTTGTACAAGGGAAAAGAAAAGTATGGAGAGAAACAGCTCATGATCCAAATAATACCACATTATCTGTCAGAGATGCAGCACTATCGCCGTATGGAACTGTATCACTACTTTTTATTAATAACGTGTCTGCTAATAATAACCCAAAGCATACTGCAAAAACAACCAAAGGGCTTCTCGAGGCAGAGAAATCAGACATTTTTCAAAAGCCAAATCAGTCACAACCCAACAGAGCATGATTTTAGTAACTGAAGACATGCATTTTAGGTTAACTGGTGATCATCTATCTGTGTTAGCCCTGTAATAGATTAGTAACCTGTCCTAACCTGTAGTCCACCTCTTGGCCCATGACAGCTGGAAAATAGGCTCCAGCCAAGCTGTGACCCAGAATGGGATAAATGGAAGAAGACAGATGGATGGAAGCAGTCTTGAATTCCTAGTTAAATAGTTCTGTGCAGCCATATATTTGTTTTTTCTCCTTGTGCAGATTGAATACATTGATGCTGGTACTCCCATCACAAACACACACTACATCGGAGCCCCCAAAGGCGAGATCTATGGCGCAGATCACAGCATCAGCCGGTTCGACCCTGAGCTGAACATTACAGTGAGAGCTCAGACGCCACTGAAGAACCTCTATCTGACAGGTGTGTGTGAATCTGTGTGTTTAGAACATCCAAACATCCAGTCAGTGTGCTGTGATTTACTTTGCATGTATAACACTTGATGCCTTTGTTTCACAGGCCAGGATGTGTTTCTGTGCGGTTTCGCCGGTGCCCTCGCCGGAGCTCTCACTTGCGGCTCTGCCATTCTCAAGCGAAACCTCCATCTGGATACCATCGCCTTGGCAAAGAGGACAGCATTTATTAATACCAAGCTGAAAGGGGAGTAACTGCCTAACACCATTCAGCTGAGAGAGCGCTTCATGCAGCACTTAATCAGTGCTGTGACACTTTTGCTCATCAGTAACATTAAAATACTGGAAAGAGTTTAATCTTCCATAACACTTGGAGAACTCATATTAATTTACATTTCTCTTCCGCGGTTTGGTTAAGTTGTCTGTAATACCAGATTTAACATGTCTGAATAATGTGGTCCTTATAAAAGCCTACTTGTACTTACTCAGGCTTTAACACGACTCATGTAAATGCTTTGTGAGTCATTCACAAAGACAGAATTAATATCCACTGTGTTGTGTGGTATTTTATGCTAATTTTCTTTTGCACATAATGTGCCTAATTATGACACATGTTTGATTTACTTTTTTTTTTTTTTAAAACAGTTCTTTCATCAAGGGGTGCAAATAATAAAATGGTTACAACTGTATCTCTGGTGCACTGTGTGTTTTATGAGCAGGTCAGATTAATTTCTCATTGTACTGGGAAGATGGATGGATGCATTTCTCCAATAATTTTAGAAATAGTCCATGTAAAGCAGACCCACTTCAGTAGTAATTATTAGGATCTAACCCAGCTTTGAGTGAATGACTAAAAAAATGGCCACTTGCCAAAAGCTCTTCTTTGTTTATTTGTTTTGTTAATGTCCAACACCTGAACGCAGCATGCTGTGTACAGTGACATTTGACAGCAGCGTGGACACGTGTACCAGGAGTGGGCTTAGCTAAACGCAAGTTTTGTGCTTTCTGATTAGTTGGCGATTAAAAGGGGTGTGATTTTCTCATAATTTCTGTCATGCTGGTGACAGTCACGCAAAGACATTTTCACGTCGTCGCCGGGTGGTGGCGAAAAGGGCGCTGAACACTCTCAGGTAAAATTAAAAAACGACAGTAGCTATTTTAATCATAATCCAGAGTTTATTAATACATAAAAACAACGGTGTTACAGGTGGTTTGAAGCGGTGCTGTGACAGCTGGTTATTACCGTTTGCAAACCCTCAGTTTACTCGCAGAGCCTCATTAGCTAGCTTACTGTGACTGCAGCTAGAAGGGCGTGTGAGCCGTTGTCACCCTAAAAGTGTGTCTTTCCAGCAAAGTTCAGGTTAATTTACCCTGAATTTCAAGAACAATGAGCATCGGCACTCAACCTTTGTGCTATGAGCTCTTGGCAGAAGTAGGACAAGGCTACTATGGTAAAGTGTACAAAGCCAGAGAGGTGGGAGAGAAACAGCGCCTCCTCGCGGTTAAGAAGTTCACCATCCACGGAGATACGTCGGAATCCGGAATCCCTGCCTTCATGATCCGAGAGGTGGCGCTGCTGCGCAAGATGCAGCACTTTAACCACCCCAACATAGTCAAGTAGGTTTATATGTCATTTACAGTCCTAATACAACACAGTGTGACATAATCTATCTTTAACATGAAACATGAGTTCAAAGAAAGGCCTGTTTTTAAAAAAAAATATATTTATAAAAAGAAAAAAAAAAGGTATTTAGTGCTTCAAAATGTTTTAATGTTAAGCACTATCACTCAATGTATAGTTTTTTAAATTAACAAGACTGGTAATTACCAAAATCGATTTGATGTTTCTGCAGTGCTTAATTCACCATTATGCACGAGCTCTTTAATCCAAATGCTATTTTTAATGCTAAAATATAATTATTGTTTTTAGCTAATGCGTTTTCATATTCAGTTCAGGTCATTTTATTTCAAACATTTCAAACATATGCTTTCACAATCATTACAAAATATCCTTCCATTATTTGTTTGAAAAGGAGTAGGCAGAAGTATTTACTTATTTGTCCCTGCCCCCTCAAGTTTTACCTCTCATTCATTTAATTTTCTTTTAGTCTTAAATTAAACAAACAACATAAGAAACAAAATAAAACAAAACAAACATACATAAATCAAAAACAAGAAATAAGCAAGCCCCACCACGGTATAGTTTCTTTCATATGAAAAATACAGAATGTGTAAATTTGCAGATTCACAAGTTATGGAAAAACAAACAAACAAAAAAACCAACCCAAAAAAGAACTAAAACACCATTTCCAGCAACATTACCGTCCTGGGTTAACCCTGTTTTCTTCATTCTTATACTTATTTAAAATTAGGTTTTTATAGTTTAATTTTTTACTTTCTTTTATTTACAGAAACAATTTTACAATTTACAGATTTCTTTTGGAAGCAATTTATTTCTTACTTTATACATTATTTGCACTGTTTTAAGCTTCACCAAGTCTTGGAATTTAATAGCTTGCATTTTGACAAAGAGTACATTTGTATGGTCCCTGTACCCCACATTATTTATTAATCTAATGGCCCTTTTCTGTATTATAGTTATTGTTTGTGTGTTACTTTTGTATGTGTTTCCCCAGACCTCTACACAGTAGCTCATGTATGGCAGTAGTAAAGCACAGTATAAAATGTGCATTGCTTTCTGATCCAACATATGCTTCAATGATAATTTATTTATATCAAACCACTTCTTTAATATCGTTAATGCCTGTGTGAGCATCTCCAAAACCTGTGGCAATTCCACACCTGAACACAGTATATTTGTGTCATCTGCAAATATTACAAACTTTAAAATCTGCAATACTATGCAGATATCATTTATGTACATAATAAACATTTTTGGACCCAGTACTGAACCTTGAGGTACTCCACAAGCTATATCCATCAAATTAGATTTATATTCATTTATTTGTACATATTGTTGCCTATTCCCTACATAGCTTTTTAACCAGTCCAAAACCACTCCCCTAAACCCGTACCTTTCCATTTTTTAAATTAGAATTTCATGATTAACAGTATCAAACGCCTTCTTTAGATCTAAGAAAACGCCGAGCGCATACCCCTTATTATCCATACATTCCGTTATCTTTTCCATTAAATCTATCAGTGCCAAAGCTGTTGATCTGTTGCTTCTGAACCCATACTGACTATCTGTCAGTAATTCTGTCAAATCTTTTTATGAAAAGTTTTTCCAGTATCTTAGAGAACTGGGAGAGTATTGACACTGGTCTATAGTTTGTAAAATGATGCCTTTCACCGGTTTTGTAACTGGGAATAAATTTAGCAACTTTCATTTTTTGTGGAAAAAACCCTTTTTGAAACGACAAGTTGAATATATATTTTAATGGTTTTACAGTACCATCAATAACTGTCTTTACTGTTACCGTATCACTATCATTCCAATGTGTACTGGTTTTATTCTTAAGTCCTCTAACTATGTCATGAATCTCTTTCTCATTCTTAATGAAAAAATATATTTTTTCATTAAGAATGTGTTTTCTTGCTTTTTTAAAAGATGATCTTATTAGATGTGCATTGTAATAAAAGCATTGTAATATAGAACTTACCAGAGTTTGACATTAAACTGGATTTGCAACTAATTGGTCACTTAGAAATTACAGCAATAAAAAAATGGCTGCACCCTAATCTGTACTGACATAGGGAGAGAGGCACCTGAACAGGTAACCAGGCGTGACACAAAGAAGCAAACCACACTGATGTTTTCCAGATGCTCTAATGATGATCTTGAGTTGCTACAATTGAATTTTTTAGATTAAACACACTGATGATACACTTTTACATGTAAAATCTAAGTATGAGATGCTATTTTTCCAGTTTGTTAGACCTGATGTTATTTACTCTGTAGCTTCATTCTGTAGCCTCTGAAAGCTCTTCGTGTTACATGCACTATGCTTGATTTGTTCCTTTTAATTTTATGGGAACGCTTACAGGGTAGCATTGGAAAATCATTTCATGGGTATCTGTGTACAGTCTTTCAGTCCTCTATTATTGTTAACATCCTGCCACAACTCCTGTCTAGCCTCACTTTAAACATCCCTTTGTCCTGTTAATTTCAAGCTTTCCACAATTCTAAATTGATTTTTGGACATTTATCCTAATTTGGTTTCATTTTACTTGTGCACTAATTGTGTGCATTGACTTGTTTCAACTCTACTGCTGTATACTACTCTGCAGGCTGTTGGATGCATCTGCTGTACCAGTGGGCGTGAGCCTGGACCTCACACTGGTCCTTGAATACATTGACCAGGACCTGTCCACCTACCTCTCAAAAGCTCCTGCTTCTGGACTGAGCCGTGACTGCATAAAGGTGTGAGTCATGATCTGATATTGCTTTGCAGTCAAAGCTCACAGCTTGAGATAGAATCGTAATTACTGCCATGCTGCTCCCAGGATGTGATGCAGCAGTTGCTGCAGGGCCTGGACTTCCTACACATGAACATGGTGCTGCACCGAGACCTAAAACCAGAAAACGTCCTCATCAGCAGCCGTGGAGAAGTCAAGATCGCAGACTTTGGACTGGCACGGATCCTCACCTTTAATATTGCTCTTACCCCAGGTGTAAGTGAGACAACAGAAATTTGGTGTTAAGCATTACGTTTCACTACAATAATCCTATCTTCACACAGTTTTCTTATACTCGGCACTGTTCTTGGGCCTGAGGTGAAAAAAACGCATTCCTTTTCTTTGCTTCTTCCACCCCCGCCTGTAACTTTATGTCTTATATTCTCTCCCGTTTCTGCTCAGGTGGTGACACTCTGGTATCGAGCTCCTGAGGTGCTGTTGAACTCTGTTTACATGTCCTCGGTGGACGTGTGGAGTGCTGGATGCATCTTTGCTGAGCTCTTCCTCTTGAGGTAAGAGCCGCTCAGACTTTGTATCGCTGGAAGACATATTTGACGCTGGAATGTTATTCTAAATTTAGAGATAAAACCTTCTGTAGGGTGTGAAAATAGAGATGAAGTTGGCGTGTGATTTGAGCTGAGCTTTGTTCCCACAGGCCGCTGTTTCGGGGATACACAGAGGTGCAGCAGCTGCAAAAAATCTTCCAGTGAGTGTTTTTGTTTTTTGTGTATATCTTTAAAAAAACGGGGGGAGAGCTTCTTTGCTCTGCACTGCCTCTCTGCTGTCATGCAGGGTTGTTTGTAACAATAATACTGAAAATGCACCAAGAAACACAGGAAGCGGTCAAGCATTTGAATTTTCATCCCTGTGGTGCATGTCATCATTGGTCCAAACCCAAACCAATCGGGATAAAGCCAACCCAGAACCAAAGTAGGCCTTTCTATTGAGGGACTGGGGGCTGCTGGAGGTTAACTTTCTCATTTCCTAGTTTGCTTAATCCTTTATTGCTCTTCTTGGGTCTTAGTCTCCCCACAGAGATGGAAGCAGAGGAGGCAAAGAAGAGACAAGGTGAAATTAGAAAAGTCTATAGTCAAAGATGCGGTCAATGCCAGTTTTACCAGTTTTACAGCTGACTGCAAGAATACGCAAGAAAATTTGTCAAAACATTAGTAACCCCCTCCTCTAATCCATGCAAGCCATCCTCCTCACCAAAAAGTTTGTAAACATATCCAAGTTTGTTTACCTTTGTTGTATCAAGGACAATGAAGAGAACTTTGACTGTTAACCCTGTTGATTTATAACATAGTCACATGGGCTGTATGCAGTCTTGCTTTTGTCCAGATGCAACTTTGCAAACTTTAGCCGTGGCTTTTAGAAAGAAGAGGGAGAACCCTTCCATACAAATCATACCTTTTCTGATTGTACCATACTCTGTGTTTTGTGCTGCTGCACGGTTGTTCCTTGCTTTATGTTTTTCAGGGTGATTGGTTTGCCTGGTGAGGAGGACTGGCCCACAGACAGCCCGATCTCATATTCAGTCAACTGGGGACCTCAAGGCTCTCTGACCAAGCTGCTGCCCAACCTGGGCCCAGATGAGAATGACCTCTTGTCTGTGAGCAGATCTGTGTTTGTGTGTTCACGTTGCACTTATGACAGCTGTGTCCACATCCCCTCCGTAATCACTCGTTCAACAAAGTAGAAAAAATAGAATAGTTGAATTTGTGAAAAAAAGGGCATGAGATGTACACAGCCCTGCTGTCAGCGCTATGAGGCTGTTTTTAGTCAGAGCGGTGCATATTTAGCTTATGTTGCCACATAATGTTTACCTTGTTTATCATCTTAGTTTAGACCGTTTATATTTGCAGAGCATTAAAAAACAGCGGAGTTAAAAAAAAAAAGTTATTTTTTCAGGACACATTGATGCCACTGCATTTAAACTCAGGACTGAAAAAAATGTGCGTCATTCTGATGGAAACGTTACATTTTAAACCTAATGTCATAGCAGTTCTGTTCCTGTTACACAGCTTGCAGCCAGTGTTCCCATATCCACGCCGCTACGGAGTACCCAAACTGCCCAAAATAAAAAAGGAAATTAATTAATTAAAAAAAAACCTTGTCATTAATTATTATGCCATTTATTAAATTAATATTAAAACTCACGATAATTTTTTTCTAAAATTTCTACTTTTATAGTTATTCCCTTTCTTTCCATTTTATTTTGTTGAATTTTTTTAATTCAAATATATTTGCATTATTCCGCCTAATTAAACAAGGCTGTTTCATCTCCTGAAATTATTTAAAGAATAGCCCAAAAGTTAACCTACTGATAAACTTTGAATGACGGCCCCTTATTTGCATAAAGAAACAGAAGTGCATTAAAAATTATACAATTTAAAAACATTTGAAAAAAAGTACAAAAAGGAAAAAAAAGAATACATAAATAAAATAAATATATAAAAATAAATAAACTATTTAATAGAAATATTAATTATACAAATTAATAGTAAACTGTATTGTAATTACACTCAGTAAAGTATTGTAATGACTAATTACATTTTTTAAATATTTATTTATTTGGCATTTTTGGTCCTCCATACTTGTGCAGTGCATGCTTGCTTTTGTGTCTTAATATAAGTAATATTTTGTTCTTTGGGTTGCTGATTTGAATAAGTGATAATTCAAAAATCTGAGATTAATCAAAGGCAAACAACTTTGAGAATGTGGTTTCACAAAGTAGGGATAGTAATTGTCTGTAAACCGTTAGTAAGGTGTAACATCTCCTCACCTGCAGCAATGTTTGGTATTCACACCGAGTCGCCGCATCTCAGCCGCCAAAGCCCTGGCTCATCCTTTCTTCATGAAGCCCTGAAGATCTCGGTCGAATGAGGAGAGGAAGAAAGAGCAATTCAGCTGCTGGTGCTCTGAGCTTCTCCCACCTACATAATAGTTTTGTGCCATAAAATCCACCGTCAACTTTGTTTAGAGCGCAGTTTGATTATTGCCTTTGAGAGGTTTTAAACTGCAGTCACACCATCATGAGAGACTGTGGTCAGGTCTGAGGTTTCCACCTTTTTATACATCAGTTAAATTAGGATGCCTGACTCGCCGAATATGGATGTTATGGCACACAACCTTGAAGACAGTGGGTCGTATTTCGATAAATTCGATAAATTTCAAAACATGAAGCGGTTTTATTTTACACTGTTATAATTTCTTATTTCAACTTCATGTGTTTTGTGTGTGTTCTTTGATTTACAGAGTGTGCTTGTTTTTTGTTGTTTGGTTTTACTGTTTCGTTACATGCTTCAGAAACCTATTATGAGCACCTTTAAGTTTGTTGCTGTTTCTTTAACACAAAAAAATCGTTCTAGAGTTGATTGAATCGGAGGAAATTTCACACTTATTTTTGATATTTTTGTAAAAATTTTTACTGATAACTGATGGTGTAATCAGTATAGAGCACACTGGTATTTGTGTGTGTATTAACAGATTGTTTTATTTTTCTACACAAGTTGCACTGTTCATTTCAAAAGCATTCCTATAAATAACTGTCTCTTACATTGGGCTGAGTTTGAATTTTGTTCCTTGCTGTGTGTTCCACTTGCACTTTCAAAGTGCGAAGAGAAGGGGGCGCTGTTATAACACTTTTTTCCAACAGGAAGGGAGCCGTTACAGTGGAGCCTGCCTTCACATTTACAGGTTTCACAGTAGGGACAGGTTAAAGGAAAGCCCTGAACTTTTGACCCCTTCCTTGCTCTGGTATATTCTGAGGAAACACTTGTACCCTTTAAGGGAAGAATCACTGCAAACTAATATTATCCTGAATGATCACACTTATCCTTTGGAACATTTACATCATGATGGGAAAATTCCTTCCAAGATGGCAATGTCCTCCAGGGAGCCAGTGCTGGCTCAGAACCTTATTAAAACCCTTGATGTTGTTTTATCTGCTTAGTCACCTGTGTGCCGGTCGGTGAGATCTAAATCAGCCTCTCGCCTCTCTTGGATGATCTTTTTAGGTGTAGGTGGTGAAGTTTTGAAGATCCCTAAGAGAGGAGCAGGTACAGATACTAAAAGATACTAAAAATGCATCCATATGAGTCATTATGAATACATACAATTAAGAATTAACTTTTTTTTCCCATTTATGTATATAACTAATTATTTTCCACTTTGATTCAGTTAATTTAAGGATTGAAGTGCACAGGGTTTCTACATTACACAGCAGTTTCAGTTCACTGCGTTCAGCTGGTTTGCAGTAATTAATATGGGGAATTTGTACCACGCAGGCGCAATATAAGACATAATTAACATCTTCAAAGCAGGTTTTAACTGGTGTACATTCCTGAGGTTATTACTTCAAAAGTGAAATAATAATAAAGCAGACATAAAGTGAGTCAAAGGCTTCAGAGGTCATTTAGAGGCTGCAGCGGTTGTTAGAAACGTCTCTCGCACAGAGCAAGGGGCGTCCCCCGGTGTGTCCATCTATTTATATTCTCCCCCCTTAATACGGTGCGCCATCCACAGCTGCCAGTGCGACTACTTTTGGAGCGACAGATCGTTGGGGAGGGACCGCCGGGGCTGAGGAGGGCTCTCGAGGCGGGCAGTACATGTAAGTACAAATGAAATACTTAATTCTGCCATTCTCATCTTCAAAAGTACAAAATCCTAGCAGGAGTCAGCTTGGAGAATATTTCAAAGTAGGTCACTTGTTGCCTGAGTCACCTGTTCAGTCTGACTTGGGGAGACACGGGTTGTGCATTGCACATTAGGGAGAATGGTTATAGTCTGGGTGTTCATTCACTTTAAATGCCCCGTGAGTAAGAAAGTTTCATGTGGAAGAGTAAATATTGCTGTTACGCACAGTTTACGCATTAATCTAATGTCTGTGCCAGAAAGTTACTTCAGAAATGTACCAAAAAAGATCGAGTGTCCGTATTCAAAGTGCTGGAAATTACTTCTTGTCGTATAATCCGTCAAACATACGTCAAACTTATCTTTCATGAATGATATCAAGTCACAAAGTACTGACCTTTATTTATCTAGCTAAAAAGTTTCATTGACGTTACAACTGGCCATAAGCGCCAAAATCTAAGATAACAGTTGTATGAAATACTTAAATCAGCTGTGTTGGATCAAGGACACATCTAAACCCTGCAGGACACCGGCCCTCGAGGCCTGGAGTTCGACACCTGTGCCGTAGAGTCATAAATATAAATGCAAAACAAGTAATTTCTTGATTTCATATAAAACCCCTTCTGCTGATTACAGTCTATTTACCAATATAAGCAAAGACATTATGCATAAAAAACACACGGAAACACTGGGGAATCACTTTTTGGCACAACACTGGATTCATGTAAAACTTAATATTTGCGTCCTGTAAATAAGTTAAATGACTCATTGTTCAGCTCTTTGGTAGCTAGTATGTAGGCTGTTACCCTATGCTGAGTTGTTTAGACAACAAATGAGTTTTGATATAAAAAAATGTTCTCCCCAGCGTGAGGACTTTGCCACAATGTGAGTTTATATCTACATATAAAAACAGACGCGTCGTGTGTTAAATCTCACGAGGAGCTGATGAGGCACGATGTGAGAAAGCTGCTCTTCCTCTTCGTTCTCTCTCCCTTTAATATATTCAAAAGCTTAACACGTTCTTTTGCTGCTGGTGTTAATATAAAACATCCCCATCATGATTTATAATCATAGACTGTTTTTGAAATGCTCCTCTGATAATTTGCCCTTGAATTATGGAGATTCATTAGACGAGGTTGGTGCAGGTAGATGAACAGGGCAGGTGTAAGTGGCTGAGGGCTTTATCTTGGCCAGCTTTTAATCTGGTTTACTTTCCTGCTGCTCAGCACCCAAGGCCTATTTTTTTTTTAAATGCATACATGTTTTGCTTTTGATTTTTTTTTTTCCAGTCTGTCAGAAAACTAGCAGTTAACTTAAGCATATACCGAGTGTGGGTCCAGAATTTTGGGGTTTAATTGCTACAGAGAAAGTCATGGTTGAAAGATAACACTTTATTCCCCCAATTCAACAATTAGAGGTTGTTTGTTTAACCCTCATCGCCTATTCATTTGAATATTATAGCTTATGAGTTCAGATCCCTGGGGCTGTGTGCATATCCAAAGCCAGTATCAGCTAGTGTCACTGGATTAGAACCCCATGATCCTCGCTGAGCCTCAGTGGTGCTCTCCCTTCCAATCGACAATCCTCCAGCTTGTCACATGACACATCGCTCTTTACACCTTTACTCATGTTTTCTTCACAAATGCATACATGAGAGTGGCATCAGTGTGAGTGGGGATGCTGGAGTGTTGCTCTTCCTGGGTCTGGACAGGTAGGTGAGTCTTCTGTGTTGACTTCTTTGTTTAAAGGATATGTGCACGTGTTTTGAAGTGACAACACAAATCCTTCGGCTGGTTGTCTCATGCAGGGATCACGGCATCTAAATAGAGCTTATTAAAGCTCTCTGTGGCATGGAAATTTGGGATCTGCAAACACTGCTGACAATGTCGCCTTCAGTTTAGTAATTCAAATGTGATATCTGGATATTCTGAGTGGGTTTTTTTTTTTTTTTTTAATCAATGAAAGCTGGTTATGGATTTATGGAGACTTTTCTCTAATAGAGTAATTTGTTGAATCTATATCCGTTTTATCAGTGCCTCAGTGTTTTTAATTTTTAATCTACAAGTATAGGAGCAGTGAAACCCACAAATTAATAATAAAAGTTGCATCTTATACTTTGTGAACTCTGCTGCTGCCAGCAGCATTGAGCCCTGTGGCAGATCCATCTGGCGGACTAAGTCTGTGGCTCATGCCGCTTTGTTCTCGCTCTATTGTGCTTCCTGCACCAGGAATGCTGACAACCACAGTTTTGGAAAACACAGATACATGTGCAAACACACATTTATGTGTGCGTATATTTGTGAGCACTCGTTTTGGGAAACTAGCAGACAGTTCGTTGTTCTTTTTAAATTTTAAATGCTATATTAGAATATTCAGTTTTGTTAATGTTGTTTGTCACAATGACGCCATCAGGGACTTTCTCTTCCTTGTACGTATTTGGAATATTATAATTCAAACAGGTTGCTGTACTAAATGTTTAAAAAAAAAAAATTGGAGCCATAGCTGATAAGATTTTGTTTGTGTTTTTGATGCAAAACATGCTTCATGTTGACAGGTCATGGTAAAATACCTGATGGAATTTGAAAAAGAAACAGGGACTTGTTCAGCTTAGCGGAAGAGACCAGCACGCCTGCAAACTGCCATCGAGACCTGGACCTGGAGAGGAGTTGAGCTGTGGTGTTGAGTTTCAGTGCAAGGGGAGATTCCTGCATGACAGGCTGGAACGGGTCATCTTACACAGACATGAATATAAGAAAAGGACTTTGATAAGACTTTGATGTACGCCACTTTTAGAAGAAATGGTTAATATGTAATGAAGCTCATTGGTGTTGTCTCTGACTTTTCTAGGAAGCCTGAAGGGCACTAATGTAATGTATAGTGAAATGTTTCTTATTTAACTAATCTATTTTTTATCTTTCAGGAGAAATACCTCATTCACTGTGGGACAGGCTGGATTTTAACCTTGGATTAATGTAATCTGTGAGGAAAACCAAAACAAGAAGCTCATGGAAACAGAATTGTACTGGAAGAAAGTTTGGCTCTCATGTTCTGCCCCAGCTGAAAAGTGGAAGAAGAACAGCTCATCTGTTTTTTGTTCCTATATGCTTTTTAAGGAGCAAACAACCATCTGAGTCCTTCTACGATGGAGAACGCCGTCCTGGAGCCCAGATCGGAGCGGATTGCCCGCTACAAGGCTGAGAGGAGGCGAGAACTGGCCGAACGCTTTGGCAGCATTGACGAGCTTCCTTCTAAGTGGGTGAGAAGGGATGAGAAAAAGGTTCATGAGCCAGCGAGCCAAGCGCATGGAGGAATGTTAAGCTCCCATGATCTGAGTGAAAAAGTGAACAGCAGAACACAGGATGTTACAAATGGATTAGAGACTCCTGCTGAGCCCGACTGCCTGAGAAGGTGAGCCATGTCAAGGGTGAAAGATGACTTCATTGAATGCCTTGAAGACTTAAATTTCAATCATAGCTCATTGTCATTGTTTTATTTTAGAATTACAGGAATTTGGCTGAAGTCTTGCAACAACTTCTTAGTGTGCAAAAACGATACAATTAGCACTTCAGGACACACACAAGAAACATGATAAGCCTCTTTGATGACCTTAGATACAGCACTGTCTTCCTGCTGTGGCTGCACAGGGTAGCAGGTGCTGCGAGCCTAATTTGCTCAAAAAACAATAAAACCCTAATTCTGGCAACATGACCATGACACTTGTCACCTGTTCACAGCTTTCAGAACTTGACAAGTTGTTGATACCTTCAATAGTTTGTATCATGGTAACTGCTAAGAACAGTGTGTGGCATCATATTAATAGTCAGTCAGATGACAGCGAGCGTGCATGTAGTGCAGATGGTTTAGATTTGCAGGTGGCTTCTTCTCTTCTGTGAAACCATGGAAAAAAACTCACATATTTTTGTGAGTTTTTGAGACTTCTGCATTATTAATGTGAACTGTGACAAAAGATTATGTTTTGTGCTCCTCATGTCATGTCCCCCATATCTGCAATCTCACCTCCTTCCCTCACTCATACCCTCCCCTCTAGGCAGGGTTCCCAGAACTCTGCTAGCATGCAGAGTGGGGAAGAGCCTCATGTCCCTCATGGACTCGACGGCCCACAGCTCCACACTCGGGTGTCCGTGGGCCAGTTGAGAAGTGCTCTTCTACAGCAGACGGAGAGCAGAGCACAGCCTGAGAAAGCGTAGGGTCGCCTGCATGCGCGTGTGATCCGGCCTGTCACTAACAGACTGTTCCACTGTGTGATAATATTTCTCTTCATCTCAGCATCTTCTCCCCTTCTTACTTTCTTCTTATCCTACTTTGTGTGTGGATAGTAGCTTCCCTGATGATGGGCAAGCCACATCCTCTCTGGATCTGGCTGTAAACCCGGGCTCTGAGGGGGGTCGGCGACGCACTCGGCGTTACCTCCCTAGCTCGTCAGGCGGTAACAGAAAAACTAGCGAACGCTTCAGGACACAGCCAATCACAGCCAATGAGATGGAGGAGAGCAGTGGGTAGGGACTGTTTCTTGTGGGCATGATAAAATAAATAAATAAAAAAATAAATGGGTAGATGAGATGCCTGGCATGGCTAGGACTAAAGAAAATATTGTTTGCTGTGTTTTCATATATTTAAAATAGTGTACGGCTAACATTTCATGGGAAAACTCATTAGGAACAAAATATCAGCCTTACCTGATGATACAGTACCACAACTTTTGTCTTATAGGAAACACTTATTTACCCTTGAATGATGCTTAATATTTGTTCCCCGTGATAAGAATGCACTAACCCTTCAGCTGAGGTATGGCATGTGGAGCAGCTTTACATAAAAAAACCAATGGGCGGTGCATTTTGCATGAGTTTATCTTCCTTAATAGCCTCCACAGTGTTGCTTTACCCAGCATGCAAAACAGCACAGTGTGTTGACTGTCTGAGCTGCAAATTGAAGCAAAAAGACACATACTGTAAACACCAAGCTGGATCCAGATCTCCATAACAACATTATCTAAAGAGTCAAGCATATGTCACCAACCTTTTCACCTGATGACCTCATCCTTTTGCTATTTTCCTCCGATTCTTCTAGGTGCTTGGATCCAGAGAACGAGGAAAACAGCAAAGGTAAAGCTTTCTCCCCTATGTGTTTGTCATCATCTGTTATTTCCGTGTGCTTTGCTGGTACACTGTCTGGTTGAGAAGGAAGTAAAAATGACAACAGGGAAAACTTACATGTAATATATCACGTGAGGTATGAAAGAAACATAAACAAATTGAAAAATACTGTGTACAATATTTAATTCTTGCAGAGGGCTTCCAACTTGCACAGTTGCCTCCATAAATTCATTTAATGGCTCAGGAAATAAACTGGGTTATATTTAGAGGATCACAATGCTCAGTCTCTTCTGTAACGACAGACCAAACTATTTGGGCAGTGGAGCGGTGTTATGTACATCTAACTCTTGACCCCAGTCATAAAAAGATGACAAGCAAGTCTTTACAGAGATTGACTCACTGAGAGTTTACACCACAGATAATAAGACAGCAGACACGAGTGGCCTTTATTGCTGTATGGATGTTTAGACTGTTGTTTTCAGGTCACACTGTATATCATTAAAATTGTTCTTCACAACTTTTTACTCACAGCTATCATCAATACAGAGATACCCCCAATTCCTAGACTTAGATGCAGTGTATTTAAGCACAGTTCACTAAGAAATTGCACCTGTGTTTGCTCTGTCTGCACCTGTGTCTCTTCCTGCTGTTAACTGTTTAAAAGTTTGATGGACCAAAATCCTCTTAATGGCTGTTTTTAAAAAAATTTTTTTTATTTTCAAATGATGGTGTGTATTTTTCCACAGCAGATGTAAAAACAGATGACAGAGCCAAAATGAGTGTGGCAGCCAAGATGTCTCTGTTTAAAGTGAGTTTGAATTGTTACCTGCTTTTTTTTTGTTAGAATGTGAGATCCCACATAAACTCGCCTAAACACACACAGTAAATGCAATCACGCTACAGTGTTAAAATTAAAGAAATGTATTCAATCCTTTATCATCTACTGTCACCTCAGCTGCTCAACTTACGGTCTGAGCGCTGAGCACGCAGAACACTACCTGGTCCTGTTGAAAGAATATGAATGGTCAAAACAGGTGCTCTCCTTGGATCCACACTTTGGTTTGATGCTTTAGTACTTATTAAAGGAAAGACCAAGTCTGTAATATGATAGATACAGAGCCTTATCTCGAAGCTCTTTAAGCTCTTTAGTCTCACACAGATGATGAAATGCACTGTGGATTTTTCTATTATTCCAACATTTCAGCTGAGGCACACTTTTAGCAATAAGGCATCAGGTGAAAATGTGCCAGACACTGTATTAACATTAACAACCACAGGAGCTGTGGTATAATTAGCCTGCTGCTCTGTAGAGGCAGCAGGGGAGGTAACTGAAGCCAGCAGGTCTCTTGTTACATTGTGACCTGCAGCATGCAGCAAGTGGCCAAGATGCTGCACCTTAGAGCTCGCTGCTTTATTCACCGGCTATCTGACCCGCTTTACCTCCCTCCATCTGTTTATACAAATAGAACAGAGGACATCTCGAGGGGACTTTTTACTGCCATTTTTGTGGTCTCCCTCATTATTTATGCAACAGGTGGAGGCTGTAGATTGAGGCTCCTATTTGACCTGAATGTTGTCGTCCATCTGCATCACAGACTGGGTTCAAACTGATTTTTTTCACATTAATGTCCTCCCCACATCCTTCTCTGTAGGAGCTGGAGAAGTCTTCAGCCTCTGAGGCCTCGGCATTCCTCAAGCCTCGCTCAGGCTGCGTCTCTCATGAACGCAGGAGCCGGCGTGGCAACGACCATCGCTTTCTGACACAGCCAATCACCTGTGGAGAAATGGTGGCGATCAGGTGGGAGAGCTGTAGTGTTACCAAAACCACATCACATAATTAGCTATTTGACTTGATTGACAATCACTAAAAAAGTCATCTAGTTTTATTTAAGATTATGCATGTGTAGTTTTTACGTTTTAGTTTTGTGGGAATAAATAAATACATGCTTGATGATTTAAAAACTTAAAATGTTTAAAAACTTCAACTTATTAAAGTCAAATCTGTGAAAGCAAGAGACCTTGCTTCAGTGGAATTAAGTACTTACTGTATGTCTTATTTAAAAGGAAGAACTTCTAGAAGCGTGTCTTATTTAAGCAGTTATTTTTAGGCTCCTATGTAAATGAGTAAAGAGAGAGTTGTTCAGTGGTTAGGGGGTAAAAAAACCCCTGCATTTTTAGAATCAGTAGTTAAATGTGACAACATTTTCTTCAAAGCTTTGGTGACATATCTCTTCAAAATAGCCTTTTCCCCTACAAATTAAACTTAATATTGCAGCTACATTAAAGCTAGTCTCACCAGATCACTGAGTTTTTTCATGTTATGTTATGCTTCTTTCTTACAAAAACGAGTAGACCAAGAAACAAGAAACAGCTTAAACTGTCATAAACCCATGCATCATGCAAAAACATGGTTGGCTGATACGTTTCCCAGCCTTTCTGTTTGGTGAAACAAGTTGCAAGGAATTTGTTCTGTCACATTCCTGGCCAATAAAGAGCCCCTGATTGGCTCACTGTCACCATATTTGCTCTTATAGATTTCTCCCATGTGTTTCTGTTCAGGAGTTTTTCGGTGCCTGGTTTCGTCTGGCTGTAACTCCTGGCAATGGGTCACAAATATATGCTTTTTTTTAAAGGAACGAGATTGTTGGCAACCAAACCAAAATTGGGATTGGATCTAGTTTGTTCAACCAGAATTATATGAATTTCTTAGGGGTTATTTTTAGTTACACATTTGCTGTTGTAGGGAGTAGCAGCAGCAGGACGATGTCTGTCAGATTGACTAAAAATAACCTGTGTGTGTTCATGGTAATGAAAAAACACCCACCGTTTTCTCCACTGCTTTTGCACAGCAGTGTAGATCAAATGTGTAAGGCATAGGAGATTTTGACTAAACATAAATTCTTCTCTGACTTTTTGGTGTCATGTTACGCATCAGCACTCCCAAACCAGCACCACCAGTGGAGGTCCAGTCTGTGCAGGCTGAGTCAGAGGAGGATGGCGACGAGAGCTGCAAGCTGAGCATGAGCGAGAAGCTGGCCCTCTTCAACAAACTGTCCCTGCCTGGGAGGGAGGGAGCCGGGCCTGCTGACGGGCCCCCAGAGAGACGAAGGCAAAAGGGGGCTCGGTACCGCACGCAGCCCATCACAGTGGAGGAGGTCAGTCTGGTGGGTAGAAAGCAACAGAACAATAAATGGGAAACGAATGTATTTAGAACTTCATAGACCAGAAAAGGGGCAGGAGTGGTTATTAATAGCAAGGTTAATTTGTTGTCTTTCTTCACTTCTTGCCTGCTGTCCTCTAAGTAAATCTATTATTGATCTTCTTTGCCCCTTTTTAGCTCCAGAAAGGCCCTGTTCAGCTTCCTGCCCTCTGTTTGTCCCCTCATCTGTCCGACAGACAGCAGGCCTCGTCTGTCAACCTGAAACCCAGTGAGGTACGTCTTTCACAGTCCCCATCAGATGCTGGCACTGGACTCGGAAAATCTGGTCCGACTCAACAGGGACCACAGTGCTACGACTCTGAGCCAGGCTTAAAAGGAATCCTGAAGAAGAGCCGCTCTGCAGGCTCGGAGTGGAGCAGGACAGAAGCCAGTCAGGTAGACGCATCATACAGCCATGAACAGAATGGTGGAGGCTGTAGAGAAGCGGCGATACACGGGAGCAAAGCGGGAGGTGAGAGGGAGGGAACTTCTGCAGCACCACAGAGAGACAGACGAGAGACCTCTGGTATGGAGGAAGGTTCGCAGTCTGCTGCTCCCTGGAGGCAGAGGGCTAGAAACAGGAGGGAAACCATTGCCTGCACACCAATAAGAGCCTTGTCAGAGCAGGATGCTCCACAGCAGTCCTGCCAGTCCAAACATGAACTGAGCTTTTCCTCTGAGAAAAACAGAGTAGACATCAATGGAAGAGCCAAGTAAGTCATGTAAATAAAATGAGATGATCTGATAAGAACTGTAAATGTTTTTCTTCTATAGAGTCAAACTGTTGATATTGCTGCATATTGGAAAGGTTTGCTAAAGACTTTGAAACGTATATTATTGTGACATCTGTGAGTTAGATAATAAAAATGATTCTTTACAGTTTTCACCAGAAATATTAAGTTTTCAGCAGCTTGTATGTTGTTCTTTGATATGTTATATACTTCATACTGTGTGTAATGTGTCTTAAAGGCAGGAGGAAGACCAAAAGGCCATGAACAAGATCCATGACAACACCACAGATATTAAAGCTGTCCGGGTCACCTCAGAAGAGTGTGCGCCTAAAATGCAGGAGACAACCAACGGCAGCAGAAGTGAGGTGAGCAGCAAGGTTAACCACGTAAGACATGGACCATTTAAAAAAAAAAAGAGGTTTTGTCAGCGTTTACTTGCATGTCATTCTGTCTGATAACACTGAACGAATTCTAATAAAACTTTGTATTGGTGTAGAGTACGGTCATGTTATAAATCCATTAAAATTTAGCTTACATCCACCAGTTTCTTCAAGGTCAACTTTATGAATTATTGATAGTTATTGACAAAAATCGGTGAAACTCAGGAACTATGATTCTTACAAGAGTTGTGTGTCAGCATACTGAAAGTACAGCAGAGGATAAAATATCATGTCACATTTAACCTTTGACCTCTCCTTCAAGGTCAATAGATAATCTGAAGGTCAAAGTATATAATAATTATATACCACTATTTAAAATATTGTTTCTTGCTGCCACTGTTTGTAGCGACGACATATAGGAATAAAGGGAATGATATATGATTGTAAACAGTGTGTTACTTTTGAGATCTGACCTCTTCTCCAAGGTCAGATAAGGTCAAATATTCATAAAATGTCTTTGATCTTTAAAACTTTGCTTAAATTCTGCTTTCTTTGTTTGTATTGGCAACATTTAAGAAATGATACTTGTATATGGGGACTCTATATTATAGTTTAACTGAATGATATTAGGCCCTGCGACAGACTGGCGACCTGTCCAGGGTGTACCCCGCCTCTCGCCCTATGACAGCTGGGATAGGCTCCAGCGCCCCTGAAAAAAGGATAAGCGGAAGCGAATGGATGGATGGATGAATGATATTAGACAATTCTATAAAAGCATTACAGAAGTTTTGCAGCATTTTTTTTCTCTGAAAGAATTCAGTGAGAAAATCTTTGTTTGCATCACAGAGGTTACAGAGTTCACGCTTCTTGCCTGGTTTAAATTGAGGCGGAGGTTACATTTGTGGTTACATTTGGGTATTTGTCATACCACTGAAACCAGATATAGCATCTCTTATCTGCAGCACTCTGAATGTGGTATGTGCTGAATGTCCTGAGATCAGACTCGAGTTACCGCGGAATATATTGAGTCCAGTGAGTGTTTATGTACCAGGATGGGATTGGCTGTCCTATTACACGACGTGGAATGTAAACACACTGATTATTTGGCAATTAAATGATCTCAGCTTCACCATGCCGACACTATGTGTGGGATTTGTCTATTAATCATTGTCCTACTTCCTTTTTATGTCTGTCATTTTTATATTTCTGGCAACATTTATGTTTGTTTTGAATTCTTTTAAATGCATCTCCCTGTTTTCCATAGTATCATGTGCAGGAAGAGTCAGAAAACCCTCATCTTGAGAATGACAACCTTCAGTGCTGGGTAAGTCTCAAACTAATGATTCAAAACCCATCCTCCCTCATCTTGATTTTGAAACCACAGCCCTTTAGATTTTGAATAGCTTTGAACATCTGCAGCCTGCCCCTCTCTCTTCTCTCCCAGGAGCCCGTCTTTGCCTCTGTCTATTCTATCAATACGCCCCAATATATCATGTGTTTTAATCAGGTAATTGTGTGAGCCGGTGCATGGCATTGCTGCTGTTTGATTTGGAGTGTTTTGTATGCTGTGAAAGGCTTTTGTCATCTCACAGATTCAGGCGGATGTGATGTGACAACCCTGTCACCTTGTCTCAAAATTACAATGCGTCACATCACAGCTCTCAGTTCACACTTTCCATTTAGGTGTGTGCTTACCAGATGTTCATTTTGGTCATGAAAGTTATATCTTATTCCCACGTTTCTTTGTGCATGTTTCTGACCTAGTTCTAATGGACAAAAGTAAATGTGCATTGTACAAAAACTCCTTATAATATCTAATGCAGGGCAGGATTAGGCAGAAAGGAACAGACTGAATGAAATGTTACACATAGAAAGTTTAGCTCTATGTAAAATCTTTATATTTTGTATCTTCTGTGCAATCCACTCTCACTGTCCTAGAATGCAAAAGTCACCATTTCTGTGTTTTGCTTTCACCTCCAGACTAACCTCTCCTTTGAGGCACAAGAAGTCTCCTCTCCTACGAACAATCAGAGTCAGCCTCAGTGGAGACATAAGGTGACGCACACCTGCATTTTTTTTTCATATTGGTGCGTGTATCTGCGGAAAAGCTGCATTGTAACGGATGCATTTCTCGGGCTCTGTAGGATAAAGGAACTGAGATTCAGATGACTGAATTTGGAGAATTGAAAACACAGCAGGAAAGCAAAGAGCAGGAGACTGGAAGCACGACTAAGACAAGTAACTCACTTATTCTCCAGTTCTCATACAGTTCTGCTGAGCATATTTTGGCCTTGTTTATGAGGTTTTTCTCTCCTGTGTTTGCAACATCTAGGCCTTGCATCTGGTGAATCACAGAGAAATGGTATCGCTCACAGCAGGAGACACTCCACTGATGCTCCATCGTGCAAAAATGAAGGTCAGAGCAGTTTTACAAGCAAACAAATAAACAAACAAGTCTGTGTTGAGACTCAGTGCTTGTTTTATTCATCATCATATGGACAACGCTGGTTCCCACAATGTAAAAGCTCATTGAGGATCAAAGTATTTTAGCGTTTTCATTTTCTTTCCCCCTCAGTGACTCCACAGAGTTCTTCACCAACAGTCACTACTCAGGAGGTAAAGGAAGATACGCCTGTTGATGAACCAAACATGTTTGATGGCAGTTTCTACTGTGAGCAGTCACCTCCTGCAGCCTGCCCCCCACCTTGTGGTGGGATTGCTGCCTCAGAGGGTGAGCAGGACCTGGGAGTCTTCTGCCAGACCAACACACACATGTAAGCATAGTTTTTTCCTGCAAATGTGAGATTAGATTGAGCCCTTGCAATTTCTAAATAGTAAATACAAAAAGTATTTGTGTATCTAATGTAGTTTTTATGCTAAAGCTAAAAGGAAAAGATTAGAGTAAAAAGAAATTTTCCTGCAAATTTATATTCACACACACAGTAGCTGATATCTTCAGTAACTCTGTATTGTCTGTGTGTGCTTGTTTGCAGATTGACCTCAGCAGTAGCAGAGCACAGGCGGTCGGTACGTCCGTCCCGTCGGACTCAAGGCTCCAGAAACCCTCTGAGGGCTCTCGCAGCCAGAGAGGACATCAGGCAGGACTTCATGGGAGAGAGAGTCAATTCATCAGCTCAAGAGAGGATCCAAGCAGAAAAAAGTATGCTAATTTATGTTGTTCCCTTCTCTTGTTACTTTCCTTCTTTTATGTTGCTCAGCTATCTGATATTGCAGTTTTTTTTCTCACTATAGAGTCTAAGAACTCATCTATGGCAGACTCACCTCCCTTAAGATCTGAAGAATCCTCCTCAGATGCAGAGACAGCTAAGTCTTACCCGCCCTTCAGCAACCTGATGCTAATTCACATCAAAGGTCAGGAAAGGTGTGGTTCATCTGTGTGATGATCTGCTTGTGGTCAGGTGTTAAGGTTAACCAACACCTGTGATGACAGGTAGGCGGCATGTTCAGGTCCGCCTGGTTGAGCCCTCAGTGCGGTCACTGAACAGTGGAGACTGCTTCCTGCTGGTCACTCCAGAAAACTGCATCCTGTGGAGTGGAGAGTTTGCCAACGGACAAGAAAAAGCAAAGGTACCACCCAGGACAATGTTATGGTGTAGTAGCAGCATGTATGACACATAAAATTACAGGGAAAGGGTAAAGAGGTGGATAATACAATACAAAATAACAAAGTAGGATTAAAATTATTTCCTATTGCCAGGAAATATCTGGCCATCCCTTAAACTTACTCCTCTTAGAAATTTACATGGGAAAGGATGTTTTAATAACTTCATACATATACCAAATTGGTTTACATTTATGCACAACAAATAAATGCATAAAATATTACCCTTCAAGACCCAAAGAGCATTCTGTGCATAAAATGCAGTGTTTGCAGTTCTTGCAGTAAATTGTAAGCATTAAACCTTAATGGACTCATAAAGGTTGGTTACAGTTTGTGTGTTAAATGCATAATAAAGGACAGTGACGATATGAATCAAGAACGTCATACATCACAGAGTTCAGTTATTGATTATCTAAGTATCACAGTATGTACCTTTACTTTTAAACATTAACTTTGGTTGCGTTTTAAATGTATTTATGTTTTATTATGGAACAGTGTACTAAACGTATATGGGGACAAAGTGTGGAGACAAAGCACTGAATGAGTAATTAAGTCAACATTTTGAGATAATAACCCAAAATATTTCCTTACAAGCTTCCATAAAAAGGTGATATTATTGAGAGGACGGTGCACACTGTCATAGACTCTTTTTAATAGTTATTTGTACGTTTCTATTATTATAACAAAGGTTCAAATATGTTTGTCTAAAACTATAGCTGATTTCACACACGAACGGGTTGTGACACTTATGAATTTATTTCTTTTCACGTGTAGCACTCAGCCATGTTCTTGTTATTGGAAATATTTTGGTTTGGTGAGGCAAGTTTCCTGCAAGATTTCTAATATAGGCCAGCAAAGACTGCAGTAGTAAAATAAAAAGAAATTACAATATGCTTTTACTATAGACTATGTTCTGTTTGGGTTAGCATAGCAAAAAGGTCCTAGGTTCTAATCCACCATCTGCTCAAAGCCTTTCTGTGTGGAGAGATTGCATGTTCTCCCTTTGTCTGTGTGGGTTCTCTCTGGGTACACTGGCCTCCCTGTGACCCTGAATGGGATAAGTGGCAGAAAATGGGTGAACTATATTCTGTTACTGCTGATTATCATATTATTTATTTATTTTTTGTCAGGCCTCTGAGCTAGCTTTGTTCATCCAGAACCAAAGGGACCTTGGTTGTTTGGCTTCCCACGTTGTCCACCTGGAGGAGGGCATGAACTCTGACAGCAGTGTGGCTGCAGACTTCTGGAGTCTCCTGGGAGGAAGAACACAGTACAGAGGTTGGAAGTAAAACATGTACTTTTCAAATATATCAGAGAAACACATTTTGAATTGCAATTTTTCTCCTTTTATAATTCACCTATTTGTTTTTTCATCCAAAACATTAGAAAATGTTTTTTCCTTTCTTTTACTCACAGGAGCTTGTGCTCCAGAGGAGGATGAGCTCTATGAGCGCGGTGTGGTGGAGTCCAACTGTGTGTACAGGCTGGTGGAAAACAAACTGGTGCCTCATGAACAGGCTTGGGCCTCCATCCCCAGCATCACCCTGTTGGCCTCCTCTGAGGTCTGAGCTTCAATTCTCGGCTCCCTAATTACTTATATTGTAGTTGTTTTGGTTTTGGGTTTGTTTTTTTTGTTCATTAAATGCTTGATTGTAGAAAAATAATGGAAGAGAAGTTAATCTCTGACTCTGTTCATATCTCTTTGTCATGTATGCCCAGGCCCTGGTGTTTGATTTCGGCAGTGAGGTCTATCTGTGGCTCGGACAGGACGTTTCCCTCAGGAGGAGAAATGTTGCTCTCCAGTTGACTCACCAGGTGTGGGTTGGAGCTTATGACTACAGCAACTGTCAAGTAAACCCACTGGATCCCACTCAGTGTAACCCTGCAATTCAGCTGTAAGTCACTAATATATTACACATAAAAAGGAGCCTCTCTGTATACAACATTAAGTTTGCTGTGCATTCATAAAATGCACTCTGTAGAAAGTAATTCTTGGTTAAGTGTGCCCATGTGACATGCTCTAAAAACCCTGCTTGATGTTTAAAGTCCAGACTATATTTTGACATTTAAAAGACATATTTTAAAGCAAGCAAGTGGACATGAACTACAAAATACTTGCAGAGAGTAAAGGTCTTCTCTCAGTGTACCATATTCCACAGTCAGAAAATATATTACAACTTGTGTATATTAAACAAGGTCTTTAAAGGGCTTCCTTTCTTCATTTATTTCAAGAGTTGTTTTTTTTGCAGTTTAATGAGATTTAAGCTTTTAAAGTGTGTGTATGTATGTATGTATGTGTGTGTGTGTGTGTAATTATGTCTCTTGGGAATGGATGTCTGTAAAGCTTGAGTCTGGACTAAGGCAGACTCTCTTTTCTATTTTGTTTAATGCTTGTGTTAGTTCTTTTATCGGTTTCATGGCATAACTTTGTCCACAGACGAGGAGAAGGCCGTCCCAGCTGGGCTCTGTTCGGCGTCCTCACTGAGAGCAACGAGACAGCTCTGTTCAGGGAGAAGTTCCTGGACTGGATGTGCAGGGTTGTAGGCAGAGAGGAAGCGGCTTCAGGGACGGATCAGACGCAGGTTCATATCACATTCAGAGATATGATGCGGCACATGCAGTTTTCAGACACTCAAACCAGTGTGTTTCAGTTATTGCACTGTTTGTGTAAAATTATAGATGTGAAGAGTATATCTAGATCAATTAGTTTTATTAAGTTTCCAGCTTGATAGAAAATTAGTCTCTATTAAAATTTTTTACTAAAAAAAACACCAAATTTTTATTACTGGAAATATCTAAAACTTATTTATAACTAGCTACCTTTTATTTCTACTGAAACTCATGTGCAGATATCTAAATTTCAATTTTGACTTTTGCTTTTTAAAAGTGATTTTTTTAAACCACTGAAATTCAGTGTCTGCACTTCCTCTCCATAGTCCATCCCAGTCCAGTCATCCCAGCCGCTCTCCCCTCCTTCAGACCTCTTGAGTCCCTGCGATGCCAAAGCTCTAGTATCGGGTCAGTGCTTAGAAGGTGACGGTTTGGTCCGTACTGTGCTGGCTGGGGTCGATGTCCAGAGAGGTCATGGTGTCATCATGCTGACGGAGGAACGTCAGATGGAGCTTAAAACAGTAGCGGTGGACACCTGGCACGTCCAGGAGTTTGACGACAGTGAAATCCCAGTGGAGAGCAACGGACAGCTTTATGAAGGAGACTCTTATGTAATCCGCTGGAAGTACAGCATCAGTACAGCTGGTCAGTAACCTTTTTTGTTTTCTTTTCTAACTAGATTGTACTTTTAATGCTATGGCAATATTTTGTCTGAGACATTTTAATAATGGTTAACACTCTCTCTTCGTTACAGACAGCACAGACAGCTCAGATGAGTGTGGGACGGATCCAGCACCAAAGGAAAAGACGGCCTTCTTCCTGTGGCGAGGCCGTCACTCCAGTGTCAGTGGACGGGACACAGCTGCTTTCCTTTCCATCGGGATGAGGAACCACGAAGAGTCGCAGGTAAGCTCATAGCAGTCAGATTAGATCCCCTTCTTATATATAGTAGAACCCTGGTAACTGTTAACTTTCACAGCAGTGAAAAGCTTAGTTTTATCCTCACTTAGTGTGTATAAAGAAAACACAATAAAATAAAGGCAAAGAACGCACGCACTTCACTTAGTAGAAACATTGCATTATGCGAGTATACCCAAAAAACAAATTAAGAGAAACAAAGAGCACAAGCAAAAGTCTTTTACTTTATTTTATTACAAGTATTTTTTTTATTGCAATGCAAAGAGGCAGTGTAGGAGGAGAAAATAAGCCTAAATGGCTGTGTAGAAGTGAAAGAAATACATAAATAATTTAACAGACAATAAAAATGGCACCAACAACAACAAACACCCAGCAAAAGCTTCTGAAACATTTTAATGTTTATTAGAGTATATTTCAATACACAGAGGCATATGGTTGGTTTACAACTGCAGTAAAAGTTGAATGTAGTTTAGAGAAAAGTGGCTTGTTTTAAAGTCCATGGAGTATTTAAAGTATTAAGAATGAAAAAACAGACAAAGGTGATGATATTTTACTTTGTAAACCACACTACCACTTTTTGTTAGTTTGTTACTAGTTAGATAGTTACTAGTTCTGCCTACCTGCCCACACATTGACCCTTTTGAGAACAGATTATTACACAATGTTAGCCACAGAAGTTGAGATTATTTCTGCTGGCATGTGCACATCGGTGGTGAATTTATTATGAGGTTCCTTTAATAGCCACTAGTGTTCGAACTCTGGGACGAGCAGTATTATAGTGCCAGTCCGTTGTAGTGCCGTTGGCCCTGAAAGGCATCGAAACCTTAAAAGCACAAAAATCCAGATCCCATAAAACAACTGAAAAAGCTGCAAAAGCTCACAAAGGACATATGAAATGCAATTAGAACACATTCTTGCATCTTTTTCTTCTTCACAACACCAACAAATCCTTCTTAAAAAATAATATTACAAGAGTAAGAGGAACACAGGACAGAGTTTGAGAAGCCAGTACTATTGATGATATTTCCAGCAGACATAAGTGCATGCAGCTGTTTACCATCTTTTGTGTGGTGTGTTTTGTAAGGTGGTTGTGCCTCAGGGAAAAGAGCCCCCCTGTTTCCTGCAGCTTTTCAAGGGAGGCTTGGTCATTCACAAAGGAAAGCAAGAGGAAGCTTCCATCAACACAGGTGGAGTAAAAACAGCTTGGTTTTCAGTCCATTTTCCTTCTCTTCTTTGTTTGAATGTTGTGATTATCAAAACACAGAAAGCTGGCGTCTGTTTTGTGTGCGAGGGGAGCTCCCAGAAGAGGGTTTTCTGTTAGAGGTGGACTGCTGCTGTGCGGGTCTGAGGTCGAGAGGCTGTGTTGTCCTGCTAAATGGCCAGCAGGGAGTGCTCTATCTCTGGATTGGTTGTAAGGCTCACAGCAGCACAAAGGAAGTCGGCAAGAGGGTGGTAGAGGTCCTCACTAAAATGTGAGTCACGTGTTCTTATTGCGCTTTTTAAAAGTTCTCAGTATCAATTTTTTTTTTTTTTTTTTAGCTTGAATGTACTTTTATTTTTTGTTTGTTTGTGTGTTTTAGCTGTCCATCAGAGGTGGGTTTAAGCAAAAGCAGCCCTGTAAAGGTGCAGATAGTACAGGAAGGTTCAGAGCCAGAAGACTTCTGGACAGCACTGGGACAAAAGGACAGGAAGGCCTATGACTGCATGCTGCAAGGTGCAACGCAACACACACTGTGCTTTGCTGTGGACTGTAAGCCTTCAAATCATAGTAAGAAACAACTCTTTTGTAATGGCAGATCCAGGAAAGTATAACTTCACGCCTCGCCTCTTCCACCTGAGTGCCTCTTCTGGGAGTTTCCAGGCCGAGGAGCTCCAGAGTCCGATGCAGATGCCGGGGCTTGTGATGGCAATGCCTTTTGTCCAGGACAGCCTATACAGTGTACCACAACCAGGTGAAAACAGACACAAAACAAACTAAATTCATCTTATATTCAACTCTGCTTTTCAGTTTCTCACCTCTGTAATTTTATCTGCAAAATAAACACATTTAAAAAGTAACAGAGAATTGCTTCCCTATACACTCATCTATTGTTTAACTTCATCTATCCTCCCCCCCGCCAAAAACATCAGTCTAATGTAATTCCACTTTATTTCCCAATTTCCCTCTTTGTTGTCTGCGTGCCAGCTTTGTTCCTTCTTGACAACCGTCTGGAGGTCTACTTGTGGCAGAAAGGTCAGCCTGAGCAGACTGAGAGCTCCTCAGCCTGGAAACTCTGGCATCATGAGAGGAAGTGTGCCATGCAGACAGCGCTGCAGTACTGCAAAGGTAGTAAGAACTGAGGGAGAGGAGTTGGTTTCATGCAGAACTGCCTGGAAGTAAAGGTACTGCCGATTCTTGATAAGTTTTAAAATGTATTGTTTATTCTGTATCCCAGAAATAAACCAGAGAAGGCCGCCACATGCGTATCTCATCCTCGAGGGGGCCGAGCCTCTCACCTTCACTAATGTCTTCCCGCGCTGGGAGAAAAGCCTTGAACCTCATGCACAGGTATGAACATGTTTATCCAGAAATGAGCTCAAATGTTATAATTTGGTTTAATTTTAACAACCTCTGAATCTCGTCTAATCAATATTTCTTCCCACTTTAGTGAACATTAAAAAGCATTCCTTTTTAGGGCTCATGTGCAAACTTTAACTGTGTCATAGAAGAAGGCGACTTTGTAGCATCTAAGATAAGTTAGCCAACGAGCAGCACCTTTTCCAACCAAGATCACAACACTATGTGTGTTTGGTACTTTAGATTTAATTATGCTCATCACAAATGATACAGAGGTTGGATAAATTCATAATTCATGTTGATGCCTGGGGATAAAAAAGATTCATTGCTGAATAACCTGCAAAGCTTTCCTTCTTTCACTCTTATTTTATTGCCTTGTCCTTACATCACAGGTCTCAAAATGACTATAACACTAAGGAAGTGAGGGTCTAATTGTTCCTTAAACCTCATTTATATAAGAAAAACTAAGATTAAAGTTGCAGAAGTGATATCTGTGGTTTTAAAACTTTAAGGCCACACACAAGAATCAAGGTTAATTTTTTGTTGTTGTTTCTCTGTGAATTTTAAAAAGGAAACAATTTTTTTAGGGGGATCTCGGTGACTAATATTTTTTTCACATTTTTTTGCACATGGTTCAAAACTTTAAACCTCACCTGTGGAGAACCTCTCATATCTGAAAGTGGTCAGCCCCACCTTCATGAGTCCCCTCAGTGTGGTCGTTAGTTAAGAAAGGGCACCACGTGTCAGTCACAGGTCAAATGTGGCAACACAAAAAAAAAAAAAACACTGGTATTTGGCAAAAAATTGTTTGTCAGTAACTGAGGTAACAAATGGCTTAAATACATCTTCAAGCATTGTGGAAATTTACAGAATACACATTTAATGTCTATTTTTTTGCCATGTCTCACTCCTTGGGTGTGACTCAGGGTGATACAGGGCGAGCGAAGCTGACCTTGGTGCAGGACACCCTGGCCCAGCTCATGAAGACCCAGTATCCTCTGGAGGAGCTGCTGCGGAGCCCCCTTCCTGAAGGAGTGGACCCCCAGCGCCTGGAGGTCTACCTGTCCAATGAGGACTTTCAGGTAAACTGATGGATGATGTCACCATCTTGCAGTGATGTCCCCTGACCAGCAGGCTTCAGCCTTCACCAGATTTTCCAAATGAAAATGCTGAAGATGCTCTCATGTTTATAAGCTAATGATAAATATAGAGCGGAAGTTTTGCCACAACTTTAATGTTTACATTTGTATTGGATTTAAAAATTGATTTCTACTTTGTCTCCTCCATAAATAAATTACTTCAATTATGTTTCAGACTATTTTGGAAATGAAGAGAGATGAATATGCCTCCCTCCCAAACTGGAAGCAAATTGATCTGAAGAAGAGCAAAGGGCTGTTTTGTTAGACAATGAAATAAACTGGAGGCTGACTGATGCTGTGACAGCAGAGACTTCCTTGTCTGCTGCGAAAGGAAAATGGCATGGGGGGGGACATAAGAACCATGTTTCCACACAAAGAATTGCTCACAGCATAATAAAACTACAAAGAGATCACTTTTATTTATGTCAAATTAGTGTGTGGACTTTTTATTGGACATTCTTTAAAGCTACCAAATGGTTGAGAGAAAAAAAAACAAAACTTTTTTACTGTCTGTACAAATCAGTGAAAGATAATAAAAAAGGTTATATGGGAGTAAAATAAAGACATCAGTAACAAACATTGGAAAGAAAAAACAGGAGTGCTTACAAAAAAGATTAATGCTAATAAACAATGTAAACAGACAAAAAAAGGCTAACCACTTCCTAAATGTTTCCTCCTTGATCAATATCTTTCCATCAAAATGTTCTGAGCTGCAGTTTTTCCTCAATTTTGATTCTTCTTCCCTGCTTAACGATTGCCGCAAGAACCTTGAAATAAGAGTGTATGGCATTGTAATCTGTGATGTGTACTTTACAATCATGTGTCACACTGATGTGTTCATTTCTCTGGAAGCCTTGTGTGCACAAAGCTTTGTGCCATGTGTATTGTAGCTGTGGCCAATGTGCTCATTGTGGCTGGGAGCGATGCCTTATTAAGGCTCCTTGGGGATTCACTATTAGCTATGCATGAAGGGACAGGTAGACATGCTCCAATAACGTCCCTTTAGCTCAAAGCAACACGCTAATTCAGTTTCACCTCAATCAACACACTGTTCCAAACACCCTCATAACACAGCAGTACACAAAGACATACTGTATCTCTCAATGATGCATGGAAGCCCATTATTTATTAAAGGAAAAACAATCTATGTAACACATGTATTGCTTAACAAATTTTGATGTGAATGTGTCAGTCTACTTTAATGTTTGTGGTTTTTTTTCTTTTTTTGTAGTATACACATAGAAACGGATGCTACAGCTGGATTCTACAGCAATTTTTTGTTATTTGTTTTTAAGATATCACTCTCAGGTTGGTTCATTGTCCATCTCTGACATAAACCCCCCCCCAAAAAAGACCCTAAAACAAAACAGAAACAAGAGTAGCAAACAAAAAGAACCCCTAGTATTTTGTTAACATGATTAGATTGACAATGCTAGCATGCTAATATTTAGCATAATGTGGCTGCGTTCGAAACACTTTTCTTTTTTCATTTTGTTGTCAGCATTTCTTGACTTACTGTCTAGCAATGACAAAGTCCGGAGTCACTGGAGAGAAAATGGTAACATGCTAATAATAGCATGCTAATCTTTGTTAATTAGGCTAAGTTTTCCCATCTAGAGTAATTTATATTTTCCAATATGGCTCTACGTCTGGAGAACAACTTTCACAGAAAATAAGGTTCCTAAATGACAACCGACAAGATTGAGTCCGACACTGAACAATGCAAAGTGATGTGCACATGTGCAGCAACTGTAACAACAACCTTAAACATCATGTCCTATGCAAGATTTGTTAATATATGTATAATAGACCAGCAGTCCGCAATAGTGGGCTGGCTTGAAATCAGCCATTCTTGGCCTGTGTTTGATAATCATCTTATACCAACTTTCATGGTAAGTTGTTGAGGAATCTCTCAAGAATAAGTCAAAGAATTAAAACATTGTTTGGGGTCTTCTACAATCTGTCTGTACACGTTTCTTTTTTGCCAAACAAACTACTGAGAGCTTAATTGTAAGACCAGCATTGCAATATCTGAATTAATATTAATATTTGCCAGTGTGGCTAGAAACTTTCAAGAGGAAGAAACACAACTAGAAGAATCTTTTTCTGTGGTAATAATATCTAAATCCTTTGCTGCTGATCTTAGAAAATTCACAGTTGGGTGATTTTTAACAGCATAAGAGTATCTGAGGGATTAAAAAAAAAAAAAAAACAAACCAAAAACGTCCACGACTAGCTGACCTCCAAAATTGGAACCATCTCGGGTTAGTCTTCAATTCACCCAGTGTGGGTTCACTGGCTAATGGGTATTATTTTCCTCAAAATGGATTAGCTGACTAAGCCACCATGTGACTATGCAGGCCTAGTTAGGCTGGATTTAGGCCTACCGCTCAGTGATGGCACACTCAAAGACATTTCCAAAGACATTCTGCTGTAAAAATATCTGCTGTAGGGTTACATAAAAATGTATGTGTGTCAGCCTGAGAGATCTACTTTGAAAATATCACTATGCAGGTGTAGTAGGGTAGGTGTGTAGGTGTAGTAAAGTTACTTTAAAATATTTCATGGTCCTTGCATCTATGATCACAACCTTTTATCTGGAATGAATAATGAGTTTGGGTAGTGTGCCTTTTTGACTCTTCAGACAAACCAGGTGGTTTGCTTTAGATGGCCTGTTCTCTCTGAGCATCAGCTACAGGTATGCATCGTTCTGGTTCAGAAGCTAGTGCTGCTTCTCGCAAAACCACCATGTGATCTTCCGCCGCATGGAGTGACTGGTCGATCCAGTCTAAACTGCCGGACATGTGACAGGCGTTGCGGGTGACCAGGACCAGGTGGCTGACAGAAAGGAGGAGAGCGGTGGCCCTGAGAATGAATAAAACAATCATATTCAAATCAGTGAGCTGTTGAAGGAAGAAAAGCATTTTTATCCCAACCGCTATCATCCATTTGGCCATCTCCAAAATTATTACAGATAAATCAAGTCATGTTGTTGCTCCCTCCTGGCTTCTTCAGGCACCTAACTAATCACTGAAGCTGAAAGTCTTTTGCATTAGGCTATCGAAGTCACACCTCTCTGGAAAAACAGATCAAATTACCTGGCATCCAAGAGGATTGGATCCAGAGGAGGGTACATAGATCTGACTACGTCATCCACCCTGTGAGACGGACAACGATAAAAGATGGTCAGTCCATCTTAGTTACAAGATAAAGTTATAAAGAGTGTATCACGTTACCTTGGGCTGATCCGCTTAGCCACAGTGATAATATCACTCAGGCTGGCTGGTGCTTTAACTTTTGCCCCTGAGCCCATCGTCATCGCAACCAGCTTTTCAGTCAAAGTGTGGCAGATCTATATGTGGAAGTAATTGTAACAGCAGCAGTTAGCCAAGTCAATAACATCTAGCAATTAGAAAATGACATAAATGTCATTAAATCTCAATATTTAACTTTAACTTTGATGCTTAGTAGACAAGTTGCTTTTGTGACTTAAACGAACGGGAGCTGACAACCGAGACATTCTCAAGTCAGAAAACCCTTCAAGACTTTGATATGCCTACTTAATCTAAACAGACATATAAATTAAAGTTAGAGCTAAATCAGTAAGTTAAATATTTCTGTTACCTTCAGGATAGAGATACAGTGAGACACCAAACCACTGTTGGAGAAAAGAAAACTCAAGAAATTATTTGCAATCCCTGACAGAAAACAGTACATGCATAAAAGCTGTAAACTTCTATAGTTCTACAATGACATGTGTAAGACATACGAGGCATCCTCTATCCAGTCCTCATTCTCTAAGATTGCTTCAATGTGAGGGTTAGTGATGACTACATCATCCAGCTCCAGCTCAGAAGGTTCGCTCTGAGTCTCCATGGCTCCAATCAGATCCACTGTGGGTCTGTGAAACAACAGAAGTAAGAGGAAGCTGAATAAAAACTCACTGCAGCAGAGAGTAACTGCAGATTGGGGATTATTTAGTATTTACATATATGTGTTGCAATATATCAAAACACTTTTTAAGAAATAAGAACTTTTTAAAAACCAAATGACTAAATGCTGAACAGACACAAACCATGTCCCTTAAAAGGAGGTATTCTACTCTGTAAATCAGATTTAATCTGATTAAATGGTGATGGACTGTTATTAATTTAAATCATATTAAATTCATTTGTTAAGGCCAAATTATATTCCTACATGCCTAGATTATTATGATGAAAGGCCTGATTTACACTTACCACACACTTTATTAGATAAACATCTTCAACTGCTTGTTAATCCAGATATCTAATCAGCCAATCACATGATTGCATTGCACCCGTCACTGCATTTAAACATGATCAAGACGACCTGATGAAGTTCAAACCGAAGACCAGAATGGGGAAGAAAGATGCTTTGAGTGATAATGAACATGGAATAGTTGTTGATTCCAGGCTGGCTGGTCCAAGTACTTTAGAAACCACTGTTCTACTGGCACTTTCTCACACTACCATCTTTAGGGTTTACTAAGAACAGTTCAAATTTTTTTTTTTTTTTTAAAAAAGGGAAAATATGCAAGTATTCTCTGGAAGAAAATACATTGTTGCTACCAGAAGTCAGAGGAGACTAGCCAGACTGTTTTAAGCTGACAAGAAGGCAACAGTAACCCAGTTAACTACTTGTTACAATCGTGGTATGCACTCAACATATGGGCTACAGCAGCAGAAGACCACATTGGGTACCATTCTATCAACAAAGAACAGGAAACTGAGGCTATGATTGTCACAAGCTCACCAAAACTGTCTGTCTCAATTTCCATTGTGGCATTCAGATGGTAGGGTCAGAATTTGGAGTAAACCAAGAAAGCATGGATCTATTCTGCTTTGTATAAACATTTGTGGTTAGTGATGTAAGGGAGTGTTGGGTATTTATTTAGGCACATTTTGGGCCACTTGGTACGAACTGAGAGTTATTTAAACCGCACAGTCTTCCAGACCATCTCCCTCCCTTTATGACCACAGTGTACCCATCTACTGATTACTTCCAGCAGAATAACACTAAGGGAATGGGAGATTTGCATCATCTATGTGCAGCTGACAAATCTGCAGGAAATGTGCAATGCTATGATGTCAGTATGGAGAAAGATCTCTTAGTAATGTTTCCAGCAACTAGTTGGAAAAAAGTAACACAAAAAATTCAGGTAGTTGTAAAAGTAAATGGGGTCCAACCCAGTATTTCCAAGCCTTGTCAAATGTTGGTAAGTCCCAAGACAAAGTGAAAAAATAGGGTGCACTTCTAAATTAATAAAACCGGATGTTTTTTTATTTTATTACTGTTCTATGTATATAACAAAAATGCCAGATCAAGTCTGTGGAAAATTACAGTACGGATATTTCTCTTACTTCAAAAAATTGTGGTAAAAGTTTTGTGACCCTGAATTCAACTGGAAGAAACTCATGTCTCATAGATTTAGAGGCTTTGTGCTGATTCACTGACTTTGAGTCGAAGTGGTGTAGCAAGTCGTGCGGGTGGCAGTAGCGGTGTCTGCACACCACCACCAGGGCAACGAAGGACGCCAGGAATATGGTGGCCAGTACCCCGATTGCCACAATCACCACTGTCTCCATGGCGACTCTGGCTCCCACAGCTCCTGTAGATGGCAACTCGTCGAGGGGGAAAAGTGCCAAAGCTCAATTACAGATGGGCGCTCATCTGTTGTGGAAATAATAATTGGTAGGTTTAGTTTGATTGAATGAAAACACAGAGGAGAGACATTATCACAACACTTCTGGATATTTCTCTCACAAATTTTTGTTGCAGTACAATTTAGGCATGCCAGAGAGGAGAATACAATAAACGTTTTGTCTCTTTCTAAATTAGGTACACCTATAATACACACATAAAAGAGAACCTTATCTAAGCATACTAAGTGCACTTGCCCCTTTGTTTTGCACTTCAAACAGTATTTGTAATGGGAACAGACTGTTCAATTTACATAGTCTTATTCCAAGACTGGGTAAACATCTTCAGTAGCAAATCACAAAGTCAACAGCTTAAAAGTTCCTACGTGGAAAAAGCCTGTTAAGACTCATTTTGATTAATAGTGTAACTAATATACATGCAGACATGTCGCTAAGCTCACAGTCTAAACAAAAGAGAAAATCTCCTGACCTCTACTTACCGACGTATTTTTGGATCATCCACAGTTTAATATAGATGGCATTTAGCCTATCAGATTGTAAAGTATACACCCTCTGCCCAGTCTAGTCACTTATTAACTTCCCCTGCCATACCTGGTAACTATTATGTGTGCAAACTCTCTGTAGCGCAGCTGTCACTGGATAATAATGCAGGCCTCTAGGTGCGGCACAACTGATTTGTTATTTGTGAGGTCGCTTAAAAAGCAATGATTTGGTTTTGTAAATGGTTACAAGCACAGCTTATTAGGCAGGGCAGCTGAACTTTCAACACTGCAAACCTGCATATTTGCCTGGATGATTGTGAGTGTGTGCCATGGAATGCTGTAATTCTCTAATCAGATTAATTTGTGTTACACTCACCGTATCATACAGGGCTTTCTCCTGCCTGAGAGCTTTTCTGACTCTTTGTCTTTTCGCAGGCCAGTGGTTTCTGAAAAATCAGTAAAGCCTTCTGCTAAAAGAGAAACAGAGGTAAACAGATTGATTTGAGGTATTTTGGGGAATGGAAAATCTCTACAGAGTCGCTCCCACATTCCTTAGTGCAGTCTGTCTTAATAGGAGCAGCAGCACAGCTTTTCATTACACTTCAGTGAAAATTTCTGACAGCTACAGTAACTAATTAGATCTCAAAAGTCAGGCAAAAACCGTAAATATGCTTAAAAGCAAAAACTGTACTCAAAGTGGCCCTCTATAAAAAGTCAATAAAAAAAAATACCATGCCATTTTTTCCCCTCTTAAGTAAAATTGTAAGTACAGAGCCAGTTTAGAGTGTGAGTAAAGAGCTTCCACGGGTAATACAGCATTTCGGTAATGAGGAATAATCATGTCTCAGTCAGTACTTTAAAACTGCACAAGCTGTAACTCTTCAAGGGAAACTGTTCGGGGCTTCCGAAGAGGAAAAAAGAAGAGCAACAAAACTTAAACACCTAAGTTAAAAAGTTACTGGAACAGGTGATAATATTATGAATACTACATATAGTCCATCTAAACATAAATCTAAACTGACACACACACACACACACACACACAACAAGGCCTTCATTAGAACAGCCGAGAAGAGCAACGCAAATTAAACATCACCACTGCAAATGTGAGTTTGGGTTCCCTTTTAATATTCATGCTCTTATCGTCTTTTCTTGAACAAGAGATCAATGAAGACACACCGCTACTCTGATTCTCAGTTAATAATCAAATCCCAATAAAACTTTTCTACTCTCGGTGTTTCACAATTAGAAACATCGACTTTCTAACTTTTTAAATAAGGCTAAAACTTAGTAAATACTTCTAAGGTTACGCTTTAATACCCAGGCCACTTTTTGATCTAAAAGAAGATCGCAAATTATGCATTTCCCGGTGACTTACCTGGACATTTTTGTCCTTTTAGTCGTTTCCTGTGAGGAGACAAAACAGTTTACGCTCCGCCGCCGGGAGCGCGGAGACGGCACCGACATCTCCAGACCTGGCACGTGAACGCGCAGGAAAGCAGCTCATTAGGCGCAGCGCTGAAGCTGTCGGTGAGTGACTGATGATCAAACTTTTCCCAGCGCGCGCCGGACAGCTTAGCGTTTAGTCTCGCGCGCTTGCGGAAGGCTTGAACCGTGTGTGCGTGCGGCGCGCTCTTGCTTGGCTGTTAAGCTGCTTTTGGAAATATCTACAGCGAGTGTGACACACACGGCTGTTCAGCTAACACTGGGTGGCGTACCCTCACTGCTCATCTAACACCTGTGCGAAGGTGACTCGCCACACCCGTCAGGTCCCGTGCTGAAGTTACTGCAGTGGCTGAAGCTAATTAGCAAACTAGGGCTACTAGTGATGCTGTTACCAATACACCTGTAAAGGTAATTAGCCTAATTACATTTATGTATGAACTTGTTGCGCATTTTTCTTTATATATGTATCTGCATATATACTCATAGGCAGGAAAATATTTGTACTTCATCGCATTTAGTATATTCAGTTACAATGTTGATATCACGCAGCTGCGGCATTTTGTCTCGAAACAACTGTTATCTGCACATTTCGACTTTTTTCTTGAAATTTCGACTTTATTCTCAATAAGGATCACTATTTTTTTCCCTCTATGTGGTCCTAATACTCTTTAATACCAAAGTGCTATTAGTTGAAAACATGTGTCAGCATATTTTCTAATCGTTTTTTATTTGATTTCATTTTTTCATTTAGTTCTTTTTTTAATTAGTTTACAGAATTTATTTTCTTGTTTCAGTTTAGTAGTTTTATTGTTTCCAAATGTTTAGGTTTTTTTAAAATTAGTTTTTAATTATTATTGTATGAAGGGCACATATTAGTAACAAGATTTGGGAAAATCAGTACAAGTATTACAATAAAACAAAATGATTTGAAAACCATTACCTCAGGCTTGTAGACAGTCTCTAAAAATAGTCCGTCAATTCCTCGTCAGACAAGTGGTAACACAATTATTTACCAAAGTAATGGATACTAAAACTAAGGATATTTTTTCTTTTTTTTTTTTTAATTTTAGCTTAGTTAGTTTTCCAAGTTCACAAATTGCTTCAGTTTAATACTTTCCCAAAGACCCATCAGAAATGGTCTCAGTGGAAGAGTGGCCGTCAGGAAGCTATTCTAAAGGAAAGGAAACGGGGAGACAAGCATGAGTTATGCAGAATTCACTGGAATGAATTGGAATGAAAATCCGTGTCAGCAGGTTTCACAGAGTGCTGAATCCAATTTTGAATTTTATTCATGTCATTATCATTGTATAAGTTGGAAGTCAGAAGAGTGGTACAAAAATGAGTGTCTGTAAAGACGGTGGAGGCGCTGTCAGTGCTCTTTGAGATCCTGTCAAAAATTATAGAATTATGAATGCAGGAAACTACAGTCAGTTTTCGATCCATCATGCAATACTATCTGGAAAGCATGTGATTGGCCACAGCTCCATTCTTCAGCAGTAATGACTGTAAACCAACAGACTCATACCTGGATTTAAAAAAAAGAAACATAAAATGGAACACTGTTAGTGGTGGATTGGTCTCCTCAGAGCCCAGACCTCAACATTATTGAAGCACTGTAGGATCATCTTGACAGAGAATGGAACAAAAAGCAGTCAACATCCAAAGAACACCTTTGAATGTACTTCAAAAAGCCTGGAGAACTATTCCTGAAGACTGCTTGAAGAAATGGCAAGAAAATCTGCCAAGAGAGTTCAGGCTGGTTTGAAGAACAAAATTGGTCATATCAAATCAAAGTGCTGTTGTTTTATACACTGTATTTCCATGTATTTTTTGACGTTTCAGTAAATTGCTGAAAGCAAAATATAAAGAAATGCAGGGTGGCTCAAGACGTATGAACAGTATGGTATAAAATCTAAATTTATTAGAAATATAGAAAACAAACTGAGGAAATAAAATAAAAGTAAAGATGAGATAAGACTTGAAAGCAGCAATAATTCAATTGTCCCCATATTTAAATAGCCACATGAAACCGGTGATGCATCTTTGGGCTACATAAATGAATATATTCATATCTTTATAGTGCAGATCAATACAAATACTTATCAGACAGTAATGTATTTAAAATTAAAAAAAGGCCAAGTATCATACCTCACAGTCTGCCTATATAACAGCCTACACTTTGTAAAATGGACTATTCTCCATAATTAAAGTTTTTAAACCGTTGCCGTGCTTCAAGTCTTTATATTTTTACACTAAACACTTCTACACAGTGGGCTTTTATTTGGGTTAAAAAGGATCAGCGCTTCCGTTTTTGGTTTTAAATGTGCTCTGTAAATAAGTCTCTAGCTTCGCTCACCACTGTATCTGCATTTTAGACCCTTGCTGTGTTTTTCATGGCCAGAGAAGCATAGGTGGAACTAATAGCATTAATTAGCAGCGGCTTCATTCCAGTCAGTCGTCTGGAAAAGCAAACATGTGCCATAGTGTGGCTCTGTTTAACAAACAGCAGACTAAAGCCATAATTAATGTAACCACAGGAGTTTTGTGAAAGCTTTTTGCCGTTACGTGTCAAACTGCTGTCCGTTTTGCTTTGTTCTGTTTTGTCTGACTTTTGGTCAGTTACACATTTCACTATTAAAATCATCATAAAATGTAAGGATTATCTTTCTTTTTAAATATCTAATTACAGCTAGTTTTGAATATTGAGTCATTGGTGTGCTTTCTCCTTATCGAGTTGAATAAATACATTTCCTTTATTAGTTCCCCGTGAAACAGCACGATCTCAATTTTAGCCAGAAGGCTGTTTTTAAAGAATGGCATTTAAAACTTTTAAGACAACGTGGATCTTAAGTCTTTAAAGTTTTCAAGAATCCACAATACCCTGATAAATGACAAATCCCCTGATGATATGATCTACCTGCAACTTTTGCAGCTCTTTCAGTCCATACTAAAGTTGTAGAGGGCCATTTCTCATCCCAGACTTGGGGAATAATTAATAGAGTACAACCTTAAGAGGCATGACCCCTGTGCAAAGTTGTAACATGTGTTTTTTTTGTCATTCAATCCAACACTGGTACTCCAGTCTGGTGGTGTTTCTCATATATTAATGTCTTACATCCACTGTGTGTTCTACTTTATCGGAGCTGATCCATACCACTGGCAGAGATGATTATTCTGAATTTGGAAATTAACATTAAAAGCAGAGTACCTCAGCATAGAGCCAGTAAAAGCTGCTTTATGTTTGAGCAATCCTGTCAGTCACTGCCGTGCATCATTAGGTGTTTGTGCTGCATCCTGGTATAGCTGCATCTTTGAAGTTTATCCCTGCACAGTAGTGAATTCACTGACTGGCAAGAGAGAACTAGGCCAGCTTTTGGCTAAAATAAGTCTTTTTATTTTTGGACTCTGAGCCGCAGTATCGATTTTCTTAGTTTCACTAAAATATTTTTCATCTCAAAGCCACAACCACAAAAAGTCGTTCGGTATGTGCTGCTCATTCATCTACCTTGCCTGAGGGCAGCTGCTTATCTTTTCTCTCATGGAAGTAGAGTACTCCAACTTATGTCTGTTAAAGCAAACTTTACTCTTACCTTTGCAATACTTTATGATCATTATCAGCCAGCTTTGAAGTGGCACCATGTGTAAGGTTACATTTAGCTGCATTTAAGCGTTTTTCTCTCTCTTGTGGACATATTGTGAGGCTAAGGTTCTGTCTAGTAAGACATTCACTGATTTTTCTAAAGCTACCTCTCAAATCTCGAATCTTAAACAGCAATTACTGTGCTATCAAAATGTGGGAAGGTTTGCCTGCTGTTCATAATCAGAACCAATGGACTGTATCGTAACAGAAATCTCCATCTGCTATGTTTTTTTCCTGAACTTGTAACAAACTGGTGCACCAGCTGTAGAGTCCTGCTGCCGGCAGGAGGTTGTAAAAAATGTGCAGTTCTCTTGCTACTCTTTTGTTTTTTTTCTCCTCACTATCACCTTAGAACATGAGCCGATTCCTGACGATAATGAAACACCGTGTTAGTCTTTCTGGTATTGTCCTTGAACCCTTAACATAAATGTAAAGGAAGGGTAGTAGCTGGCGATTATCCACCTTCAGCTGATTGATATGGAAGGAGGAGGTGCTTTCTTTTGCAGCCCCTGTGCCCTTTCATGACTCCTGTGGCCCTGTGCAGCTCTGCGGGCAGGGGATGGAGGGTCATTAAGGGTTCACGTGTGGAGAGGAGGGCGTCTGTCTTCTGTAATGGATGGTTGAGGGTGGTCTTAGCGAATCTGTGGATCTAGAGCAGCGCTCTGGTGATTTTTATTTATTCCTCGCTGTCTCCTAATCGGAAACGTTGGGAAACATTTTTCATCATCAGTGGTTGACAACAGTCTTTGTGTTTGATGCCTGCTGCTGAAAGAGCGGCTATACAAATATGTTTCCATCAGCCTCCCTTGCAGGTGCGGTTGTTTAAGCAGAAAATCTATTTTGTCAATTTTTTGCAGGGTTATTTTATATTATTTTATTCAAATTAAATTCAGTGCTTTCATAAACGGATATATAAAATTTCGTTTCATCCTTTAGATTTAATCAAATGCTCTCTCTATATGTTTTCAAACCTAATACTTTTCCTTATGTTTTCCCATATGAATTGAGCCGTTGCTTTCAAACATGCTCGGGCCAGAAAATGAGAATGTGTTTGCTTGGAAATAAAGATGAAAAAAATGTTACAAGCACCTCCAGCAATATAATGGAAAATGTTATTGTCCAGTCTACCCCCTATTGTATTCTCTATGCCTGTCTTGTGTGTTTAGCGGGGGTGGTATTGGTTCCCAGATTTAAGGAAAAAAAGTTTTGTTTTCTCTGTTTTATCAGCACTCTGAAGCTGGGAGGAAAGCATGACAGCACCATCTGTATCAGAAATGCAGGGGAAGCAGAAATACAACAAGAGAGGCTTTACTTCAAAACATGTTGTGCAAAAGGTAAGAGTAAAGTGCAAACCCAAATGTCCCAGTGACCTGAAGTGGTTTGAGAATGCTCGTTACATGAGATGAGTTTATGTATTTTAAGAATCATTACACATTAGACATGTTGGCCAAAAAAAAAAAAAAGAAGTCCTTAACAACTCCACTTCTATCATCAATACAAAGAGGATTGAATGTATTTGCAGCTTGCAGTTTTTATTTTAAGTTACAAGATTTGTGGATCTTTCAGTTGAATGAGATGGTCTATTGATTTCAGCCAGTAGTCACGAATTCTGTGTAGTGCCTATAACAATTTAGTGAATTACTTGCATGGGAAAAATATGGAGCCTGTACACCTTGAAGGGGCTTGTGTCAGGGCACTTTTTTCAGCCACTTGGGGGCAGTGAAAACAAGTTGGGAGCACACACTGAACACTCCGGTGGAGTTTGTGCTTGTTCAGCCAAACGGGGTCGTTGAATAATGTAGCTGTACTGTGATTGGTCTAGACATATGTGTACATTAATTTCCTGAACATATAAATGCCATTTAAAAAGAAGCAAAAACAGCCCAAACAGTGAAATGCATTCCAACAAAAACAAGCAAGTCAGTCCAGTCTTTAATGAGCTTATATACAATGGAGAAATCTTTGCTTCATGCACTATACAGTGAAGCAGAGACTGAAACAGGATTACAAGGAAATTAAGGACCACTGCGAGAAGATTATCAGTGCTGACAGACTGTTACATTACATCAGAGTCATTATTGGTGTTGAAAATAAAAACTGTAAAAATATAAAGGCTTGGATGGTATCTAATTCCCCAGGGACTTGAACAGGTGTTACCAGAACTGTTTGTTCTCCTAAGCTACTTTCAAACCAAAGCCAGACTCAATGTTTTCCTTTAGAGAAGGTACATTTGGTGTCATTCATACAGAAGTTGCTGTTGCAGGTAGTTCAGGCCTCTATGTTCCTCAATTCCAGCTGTGACTCAGATGGTAGAGTGGGTAATCTATCAATTGGAAGGTCAGTTGATCAATCCCCCAGCTCTTCCAGTCTGTATAGTGAAGTCTCCAGTCTGCATGTTGAAGTACTGAACCCGTAGTCTCCCCCTGAATGCAACTTTACATTTTGATGCATTTGTATGTGCACATTAGAAAAATATAGATAAAAGCTCTGGGTAAATGAGATTTGTAGTAGGAAGTGCTCAACTTGAATAGAAAGCAAGCTTTAGTTACCTCGTCATAACAATTTATTATAAAGAATAAGTTTGATCTAGAGGTCCCTGGTGCCAGGGCACTATATCTGTTATTAATGGTGGAAGGCTTTGTTATATGGACAACAAGAACAGAATAAAGGTTTATCTTTATTTGCTGTGTTTTCTTCCTGAACTGAACAGAATGTTTCAGCTCATCATGTAAACTATGGCTGGGCGTGACTGAATCACTGGAATTGATATATCTATATATCGAGTATTTCCACACAGAGCTACCATATGATATACTTTGCCTTTAATGACCCTATTTTATAAGACCTGCGCTGCTTATAAAATTCTTTTAGCTTTTCAAATGTTTAAAAAGACAATTTTCTGTGACGAGGAACTTAAAAAGAGAGAGACCCAAAGAAAAACTTTTTTCTTGAATGTTCCCAGCTTTACTCCAGGGATCTACAGCCCCTGCTGCTCCAAAGGCTTACATGGCTTTCTGATTTATAAGCAGCTGGAATTGCAGGAAGTTCTCTGCAACTGAGAACAACACAATGGAGCTTGGTAGGGTGGGCTTAGATAAAGGGTGCAGGAATCGGTGGAGGATAGGACATAGAATTGTCCTTGAGAATCACAGAATGGAGCAGGCTTTTAGCCAAACGGCTCTGCTTCTTTATTGTGCTCATCCTAGTCTCCTCAGTAGTGCAGAAATCCCTTTTTTGGCAGGCAAACAGAGAAAAAAGGCAAGTGTTTTGTTGCTTTTGCTGCAGATTAAAGGGTGATTTTAGGGTACTGCATAATTCTAGTATTTGTAGATTACATGTATTCGAAATACCATCATGTGACCTGACCTTAAATACTAAAAATGTGAATTGCCATCTTGTAAAGGCATACCACCAGAATAAAGGTTCTTTTTTTAGGAGATTCATTTGAACAAACTGGCTCAGGAATAAACGAGGCCTGGCATATTTGAGAGAGGGTCATTTCTATAAAGGCTTCTATTGATATAAGGTTTCACAAACATCGAAAATTCTGTCCATGTGTAATGATGATTTGTCTAACAACACCACAGTAATTGTGCAATAAGTCCCTCAAGGAAATTTTGGTTCAATAAAATGTGCCTTCAATGTTACCAGGTTGCCTTTTGTCATATTTAGTCTTTATTGATTAGAGAGACCAGAGTCTATATTAGTGTGCTTAACAGCTTTTAGGGTGTACTTTTACAAACGTGAAAATGAAAATATCCTCACAGTAGAAATGATTGGATTGGTGTGTGTGTGTGTGCATGTGTGTCTCAGCTACTGAATCTGTGCACAGGGCAGTTAATATAAGCATGGTGTCTTCCCTACATTTAAAAGGGGAAAAATGGGTTTGAAGCATCCTAAATTTTAGCAAGGCACAGGAAAGCCAGGAGTGTGAGAGGTGGCACTTATAGTAGAAAACTGTTTACATATCTAATGCATAATGCAAAATGGCACTATTTAACTCTCAACTCTGTCTTCTGCACTGTGTAAATGATAGTTGTTTTATTTTGTATTTTTTTTAAACGGGATAGAGCCAACAAGCTGACGATTCTTCAGACATTTTGGTCCATATTGACATGATAGCATCACATAGTTGCTGCATATTTGTTGGCTGCATATCCATGATGTAAATGCCATTCCCCCACATCAAAAAGGTGCTCTACCGGATTGCGATCTGGTGACTGTGTACAGTGGCGTGCAGTGAACTCACTGTCATGTCCAGGAAACCAGTTTGAGATGATTTGAGCCTTGTGACATGATGTTTTGTCCTGTTGGAAGAAGCTATCAGAAGATGTAGCTCAGGAGGCAGAGCAGGTCATCTACTGATTGGAAGGTTATTGGTTCGATCCCTGGCTCCTCCAGTCTGCATGCCAAGCAGATCAATAGTTTCTAAAATGCTCAAACCAGTCCGTCTGACACCAGTGATCATGGCTTTTCTGCTTTCTCATCTTTCCTACTAGTTAAACAGGTGCACCTAAATAAAGTAAATTGTAAATGCTTGTTGCCATCATAAATGACATCTATCTTAATAGTTTGATGCCAGTGTGATATGTGTGTAGATGATCATTTTAGAGTGAAACCAGCTATTTTCTTTATTGCGCTGCTGCTCTCTGAGCCTACTGTCTCTTTGCTTCTTTTTAGGCTGAGCTAAAATCTACTTTAAAAAGGAGAATTCAGTTTTTTATTGTATATTTGTGCAATAATATTAAAGGCACTGAGTCACATTTAATGTGAGAGAATACAATAATAGACAATTTATCGTCTCATAGAAGGAAAGCACAGGTGTATTAATTATGATCATTTTGTGTTTAGTGGAGGTTCTGATTTTGTGCACTCTGCAGGTTTTCTGCTCGTGTATTACAAACCGGTGACCCACCAGACCTAAATTGACCCCTTGCTTTGTCTGAGGACCAAAATGATTAGTGATTGGCATTTTGGCATTAGTATTTTATTTTATATTATATTTTTAGAAAAATGTTTAGTTTAGTTATCTAATTGTTCTCTGCATTTACCCATTTCAAACATAAAAACAACTTGAAAGACTTGTATGAAGAAATAAAAGAGGAAAGAAAAGGCAAGTCCACTAATTAACATGGGCCTGTGCCACCACACAATCAGCATTATAATAGATGGATAGCACTACATGAAACATGTATATTGAATTAATGTTACATTTTAGTTATGAAAATTGACCCGAAAATCCTTTTTGAGGACCATTTAATGATTGATGTCATCAGTCACGTGTCTCCTTTAAATGCACACTGTATATAAGTTTTAAAAGATGCATACAGAAACTCTGGTGCTGTGTTTAAATCCACGTTACAGTAGTAGAACTACTCATTTCAGATGGTTAATGTGGTCCTGCCTCTGCAGACATTCAGTTTTTACGCTCTGCTCACTCATCTGAGGCGAAGCCTGCTGTAATTCGACGTAACCAGCAGAAAATTCACTTCACATTTGTAAAGCTTACATACAACGTAAGTCATTTATCAGAGGAGGTTTCTTTAGATCTTCACCCGACTGTGGTCTTTGTGAGTTTCTTTTTTCTTAATAAACATTATCATGGGGAATGCAGTTTCTGTGAGCCAGAGGCAAAAGGCTGAAATGTAATTTTGAAATCAGAGTCGAGATCAAGTCACTGCAGACTTGGAATATCTCAAATATGTTTTTTATTAAAGGCAGGGAAATTATAGGACAAGGGCGTCCTGGAAATTGTTCTTTGTTTAGCGTCGTATAGAGCCTCCAGCTTTTTGAACCGTCCACGTGCTTTGACCCTGTCCTTTGTTCCTCCTGACTTCACATGGGATTTCCAGCTTGCAGGCAGAACTGTGTGTTTTTATTAAGACATCTGTCTACTGTGTTCCCCAATTAGCCCGTTATTTCTGTGAGCTCTGTGTACATTTTCCATATTTCCAATTCCTCAGCAGTTTACTTTTGCTTTTTAATAGACACTATGACTGAAAAGTAATACAACTAACAAATGAATATTTCTACTTACTTTCTTTCTCATTTCACTTCATTTTCTAACTGCACGTCTCTGTCCATTTATCTTTTATAATGATATTGCCTCTTTTGTATTCCTCCCAACATTTACATCTAATTGTATTAAATTGAATCAAATTTGATATAAGGGATTACTCCCGTCTCGATTTCTTATCACTGCACCAGAGAGCTGAGAAATTGCTTCCTGCTTAGATTCTGTCCTTAATCTTTAAGCAATTTCTTGCTTCCCAAAACCCGAAGGGAGAGTGAGAAGATGAGAAAGCCAAGACTTTAAATTGATAGATCCACTACTTTACTATTCATATAGGAAGTTAGAGTGGATGGACCTGCACGGATGGATAAATTAACATAATGCAGAGTTAACCCGAAATTGGTACCATGCTTTTAAACTAGATTGCTTAGACTAGACTAGTAATAACCATAATTATCCAGTATGAATACATTAAAGCTTTGTGAAATATAAGGAGTAAGAAGATGAAAAAAATATTGGAAAATTCAAAATCACTTGTATTGCCAGTCAACATTTAAAAGTTGGCAGCTAGGCCTGCGTGAGATTTCTTTACCAACTTAATAGCATTACCATCTGTTTAGTATTCATGAAAGTAGGTTGGATATAGGAACTGCTGACATTTGTGGACATCATATGCTTTAATAAGTAAAATATGTAACTGGAATTTATCCTGAAAAATAGAACCCAGTTTAATAAATGGGGGTAAAAAACAACTTTGGAGACTTTTAATTCCTTAAGGAGAAGTATGCTACAGTATTATAACTCTGTATGTGAACCTTTGCATTCACTATATGGCAGAACTGAGTTGTTATACCAAAATTGCTGCTCAGCATTTCCTGTAACTGTCTATTATTCCTGCACATCAGATAGGAGGGATTTGAGCTGCTTGTTTCAGACTTTCTTACAGCATTTGTAACCTTTCCAAAACATCAACTTTATTCTGCCGTAACCATTTTTTAGTGGAATAGCTTGTGTGATTTGTGTTGTTATAGCACAACTTGCATTACCTTTAAGTTGTTCATTTTTCCTTATAATTTGCTGGTTTAATTCAAAATTGAGTGATGGCAGGTAGTGCTGGCTCATGCATGCATGCATCAGCACATAAACAAATCATAAGAAAGCCACTTACGGGATGGTTTCAAAGAAGGAAAACGCTACTAGACTGCAGTGTTTTCCTTTCACTGCTTCTCATTTAAACCTAAAAAGTTGTGTTTTAGCCTCAATTTTAAAAGAAAATATTGCTCAAACAATCTGGCTCTTAAAAGGGAAATCTTTAGAAATCTGCAGATGGACAGCAGTCTCCTGGAATTATACAATGTTAGAGAGGCTTTTAGTTGCTTTGAAGCTGTCCTGGGTTCCTTTGTGATCTCCCAGACTGCTGCAAGCCCTGCTCTTGAAGTCATATTTGTTCGCCGACCACTTCTGTGGAGGTTAACAAAGGACTTTAACTTCTTTCATTTGTGCACAGTCTGATTGCAAATTGGTCGAGACTCTTTCGTTATGGTTGTATAACCTTTTCCAGCCTAACAAAAACAAGCCACTTTCTGAAGTGACATGCCACATCATTAGATATGTGTTGTGAAGATTGGACATTTTTTTTTTTTTAAATAGATCGGTGTTATCTACTTAAAAGCAGGGCACCCACTCACACGTCACTGACATTCCACTGAAAACGCTTAATCCTAATTTTACCTTCACATTTATCACTGAAGGTTTACATGCCTTTTCCACTTGTGTATGTTGGAAGTTTTATATCTTTGTCTCATATTTTTCCACCCATTTATTGCATCTGTAGCCACAAGTACAGTTTACCATCTGTGACTTAAAAGAAAATAAAAACACTGGCAATGTTCTGTGTGTGGTAGCTCAGTTTGTACCAAATACTCAAATCATCCAAATAAATGTGTATTGATTTCTTGGTAAATCGCTGCTGGTACGCTGCTAGTTAATGACACTGCTGGACAGGCCCAGGCTCAGCTGTAATTCTAATTAAATGAAATGGATGATGGTCAATAGCTACTGTGGTGAAGGTCTGACTGAGTGGATATCAGATGTCCTAATTAACCATGTTGCCAGACAAACAGTACTGTGTAGAAGACACCCTGCCATCATAAGCACTTAAGCTCTTTAATAAGATTCTATTACTGGACAGAGCAGCCTTAGTCCTGTTGCTATACTCTTGGTTGACTGCCTTGGTAACTGTGGAGCTTGGCTGAAGTGAAAGGGTGCTTGTCGCTTGACAGTGGAAACAATGTTTATACCAAAAACCTTTCTCCGCAGTGCTGACGAAATCCACTCTATGGTCTATTGATCTGGCCTGCAGTTTGATTGATGCTGTCTTTAAAAATTCATTAGTTTGAGGCATGGGGGAGCTGCAGGGCGGCACTCCTGTAGGATACATTTGTCTATGTTTACAGAACCAGCAGCATTCAGTCAGTGGCAAGAAAAGAGGCCTGACAGGGCCACCCAGGGCCAAATGAGTCACAGTCACTGTTTACCAGCACACATTAAAACACACAGTTCCACAAGAAACTCGTGCCATGCTCATTTAGTATGCACCTGCATATTTATAAAAGGATCTTTTTGATTGCTTTGTGTCTCATGGTTTTCCCGTGCAGTTATTGCGGGCTCCCTCTGTGCATGCAGCTGTTCTTAAACTGCAGTCAAAATATTAACATTAAAATATTAATGTAAAGGAAAAAAGTCATTTGGAGACTTTTGTTGTTCAGTTATCTCTGAGTCTCACATCATAAATCAGCTGTAGGGGGTTCTGTGGAATGCTGTTCATGTGTTTTGGAGCTTTTCCACTAACATTTTTAGAGTGGCACTCATTAGTAATGCTAAGCATACATATGATGGAAGAAGGTTTCATCTCAGCTTTGTTGCTGCAGAACTTTCCTAATTGGCCCTGGGATGTTATGAAAACTCTCAAAGGCTGAGTTGAAGCTCTCCTTCGTTCCAAATGTTTTTGTAGTCAACAAAGCAACGTTCATAGACAGTGATGCACGAAAGGTGCAAGTGAATTGGAATATATTAGCAAATGTAAAAGTAACCTAAATGAAAAGTTTTTTGGAAAGATTTTCTGTATATAAACTACTTGCTTATCAGCAGCTAAAGCTTAGCAGTGCAAATGAAAAATTTCTACTAAGTATTTGTTAATCTGTTACTTACAACTCAAGTTTTCCATGCAGGTTACATACACGTTAGGTATGAATGCAACATGTCAAGTGTTTTTCCTGCATGCACGTCAAAGGATCAAATTTAATAATCCCGAGCATGAAGAGAGAAAATTTAAAAAGACTAAATTTTACGACACTCAAAGCTCACATTTTTAGTTCTGTTTTGGGCTGTGTGAATATTTTACATGCATTTATTAGATGAGGAGATCTCTCTGATCTTAGAAATAAAACTGCACTTGTGGCTGATCCCCATATTAAAATGTCCAACTTTACAGCAGAAATAAATTACACTCTGAACCCCCCCCCCCATAAAATGACATAACTCTGTTGCTAACACAGATCTCACCAAAGTTGTTCCTGATTGTCTTGTAGTTCGTTCTCATCTGGTGCTGGTCTATAGTCTTGTCCCCGATGTCCTTTGACAGCTCTTTTGTGTCCCGTTTGGATCTTTAGCCATCAGAATTGTTGTCTTAAGGCCAAGAAAGATGCCAAGCGGATTTATTTTACCAAGTGGATCATCATGGCCTTGCCATATTGGTCCATTTGATTGACCTTTATTATAATTATGAATTTATTTTATTTTCAGTTGCTACAAACGGGACAGACATGACTGGGGGATAGGACAGGGAGAAAGAATGAAAGAAAGAAAGGGAGAGAGAGAAAACCAAAGGGGAGAAGAGACGGTGAGAAGGGGGGGAAGAAAGGAAAAAAAAACAAAAAAACAAAAAAAACAAAACACCTGGGTCACATGTATGGAGAAAAAAAACAGAAGAGAAAGCAAACAACAAAGAGCAACATAATAAAAAAAACCGGCACCATCACAAACTAGCTAGCAGTAGATATCAGTAGATACTAAATAATAAACGATATTGTGCAGCACGCAAGATAGACGGTGCACAATGTGCTTTGAGGCAGCAGCCAAGAAAGCTGTAGTCCGCGTCTGTGAATACCCGTGTGTACACCTGTGTGCATACCTGTGTGGATCAGCATGCTTGCATTCCAAAGGTTTCTCCATGTAACGATCTGCTAGGGAGTGTGGGGAGCCACAGCCCCGTCCTCCAGGGCATGAAGCAGGTATGGAGGAGATCAAAACTCCAGACATCCAGAGGCCCCCAGAACACAAGAGACCAAGGAAGACCAACAGAGGGGCAGCCGCGCCACTGTCCCAGAAAGAGCTGAGGAGAGTCCCAGATGAGGGCTCACTCAGCAGCCACCGAGCAGAAGCCAGGGGGAGTTGCAGTGGCGTGCCCGTGAGCTCCGCCGGCAGCCAGCTGTGCCTGAGTGACCGAGCCCCAGGCCGAGAGGCCGGGGGCACCCCACCTCCGAAGTGGCCTGAGCGAGCCCCAGGCTCCAGGCCCCGATAAGCGGCCGCCAAGGAGTGAGCCGGTGTGTACCCGGACGCCCACCCCCAGACACAAAGAACCACCAACGCACTGACACCTGAGGGAGTCCGCCACTGGCAGGGGAAGTGGTGGTGGGTGGAGATAGGCCTCCAAACCTTGGAGGGCCTGAGATGTCCCCAGAGAGGTGGCGTCTGATACCCAACCTGACATATAGACACAGACATACAGGCACACACAGACACAAACATCCATTCCCACCCTCATGCTCTCATAGGCACTTACTCCACACTCAACCAACATGGAGACAGACATAAAGAGACGCTGTACACACGGTCACACTCCCCAAGCGTACTCCACGAACCGGGTCTAGGTACCCTTGCCCCTGGAGGGGGGAACTGCACCCAGACCCAGGTGGTGTTACCCTTTTCCCTGCGGTGGGGAGAGGCAGACCGCCCCGACTCCGCAGCAGCAGGGAGGCCCCACACTCCAGACCGCAGTCGGACGGCCAACTCCTCCTAGCCCCCCCGCTCCAGCAGGCCGCAGAGAACGGGGGTGAGAGAAGACTCCAAACCTCCCTCCGCCCGCTCATTGTAGTGTTGATGCATGTGTGTTCTAAGGTGCAATTAAAACCCAGGAGGGCATGGAGCTACCTGCCAGAGAGCAGCAGGTAAGCGCATGGTCCCTCCTCCTTTGACAGCTCTTTAGTCTTGCCCATGGTGGTGGGCAAAACTAAAGAGTGAGAGGACTTAATGGGAAAAATTAACTCTGGGGACAAACTTTATTCACATTACAAATTGAAGTCAGGAGATGGCAATCTGTTTGCAGGTTATAAGGGATTAAATACTTATCTCACTTATTGACATGCAAAAATTTACAACTTTTATGCTATTTCCAGCTATTTCCTGGAAGGGCATGAAAACTACTTATATTTTTATTTATCATTTTTTCAAATGCATTTTCCTTACAAATGTGGCACAGTTTAGGGGGAAATAAACAGGCTTTCCAATGTATAAAATATATTTCCAAGAAGCGTTGTTATAACAAAGAAATAATATATCAAGCACAAGTCTCCCTACTTTTTTTTAGTTTATAATGCAGCTTTATGTGAAATATTGCTTTGGATTCACTTTCCTTACTAGCTAACTTGGCACTCCAGCCAAGAAATCACTTCATACTCCAAAAAATGGTGAAAGTGGTAATAACTATGATGCAAAATTTAGGAATTTCTTCCTTCCCACTGTTTCCAAGTGCTCATTCATAGGAGATTTTCTTATTGTTGGGATTTTCTTCTTAATATTATAGAGCCTTTACAATATAAAACTCTTCTGAGATCGTTGTTGTTGTGAATTAGCACTTCATTATTACTAAATCCTTTTATTGAGGCTAATTGCTAATTGCTTGTAAGATCTCTCTTACAAGCAATTTCATAAAGACAATTAATTATTAGTCAAAAATGTGTTTGTTTGTTTTTTTTGGTTTTTTTTTTTTGTGGCTGTCAGTTCTCAGCGTGTTTTCTGCAATAAAAGGGGGAATCACCAAAAGCATCATATTTTTCTGTGTCTGGTGAAACCACTGAGGGCTGGCAGTGAGACGGAGTTAATCACCTAAAGAACAACACATGCTGTGCAAAATAGTCAGACTTGATAAACAGGAACATTAAGATGTGCAAATGAAGCATTTTTCTTCATTATAGTTGTGTTATTCAAATATTACTGATTGGTAAGGGGTCCAGTTTGTACTTAGTGGTGAATAGTGAGTGAGTATGACAGAGCACTGGAAGTAAGACAAGTGAAAGGACGGAGGGTGGTGATGTAGACCGTATCTGTGAGTAGGAATGGGTATCGTTTAGGTTTTATCCGATACCGGTACTTTTGAAACGGTGCCGGTGCTCGAACCGGTGCTCGAACCGGTGCTTAAAGAATAGAAAACACAAACTTTGTCCAAAAACCTCTCATGTTTAGCTTTAGCCTTTTTGGCCAGGGTGAAGGGAGTATCTGCCATCAAACAAGAAGACAGCCGCATGTAACTACGACGGTCTTTGCTAGTTCACCTTACATGCATTAATTTAAAAAAAAAAAAACGCTATACGTCGCCAGGTGTTTCATCAGATTCGAGGTGTTACCTCCTTTGCACAGTATCACCTTAAAGCACTTGTTGCAGGCTGCTGAGTTTGCATCTTTTGCTGTGAAGTACAGCCAGACTTTTGACCGCTTCACCTTGGGCATTTTTAATCTGTCGCTCTGCTTTAAAAGAACGTACATACCTGGGCCCGCCTACTATCCTTGGAAAGGTAAAATGATTGGCTAGAATCCAAAGTGTATGACATCTCAGGAAAAAAAAAAAGCACCAAAATGTGCCATAATGGCTCCGGATACCGGTACCCATCCCTATCTGTGAGTGAAATAGTCAAAGAGAAGTAAAAATGGGAATGACAGACTTTTGCAGGCCTAATTATCCTACTGCTTTAATTATACTTGTCGCGAGTATCACATTGAAACCCTACACCCACCCAGCTACTACCATAGACAAGTGCCCACTCTCACTTCCACATGAAAGCAGAGACTGAACAGAAGGCGATCCCTGCAGTCTGCGCTTGCAGCTCCCCCGCAGTGGATTCTGGGTCAGGTTGTATTCACCAGTGGAGCAGAGGGAAAGCCTCGACTGGCAGGGCACAAAACACTACAGAGCTGCTGGCTTTTTGAAGCAGGGAAATGAGAATTTGCCACTGCCTGAGCTTGCATCACCCCTGCTCCTCACCCACTCCCACGGTGGAGTGGGGAAGAGTTCAGACACACCGTTTCACTCGGGCTTTGTCAGTGCAGACCGCAGCCCACGCTTTGTTCTTCAGTTTTGTGTGGATGTAGTCAGTTTGAATAGAGAATTACACAATGAAGAATGCGCAGTTATTTATTTGCATGTTGCTTTGCTGACATGCCATTGTAATACATGGGATTAAGGGACGAACATGACTGCATGCGCATGCATTTGAGAAGCTGCCTCTGGCGAACATTAGAGTGCCGTTTTCATCCTCATGACTCAGTTGAACAAAATGACACCTCAGGCTTCAACTTGTTACACAAGAGACTTGTGTGAGAACATAGGATGGTAATGACTTATCTTTTCTGCAAATAGGACTGTGCATGTCATACTCTCATAGGTAATGCAGGTGTGCTCAGGGGAAATAAATCTGTATGGTGTACATGTCTAAACACTGATTAGTTGCTTGCAGAAGGGACAGTATCATCTCACAGAGGACCAGGTTGGAAAAATGAGATCTGAAAACGGCTCAAGTCTTGACAATAATCCAACATGTTGCTAGTATGCTGATTTATTTTTCTGACATGAGCATCTGCAGACTCGGACCAATATTTACAACCATCTCCTTTCTTGTCTTGAAACAGTTATGCCGGTTTGAAAGATTTTTAAAAATTAAAATACACATTTTAAAAAGACGCACTTGGATCTTTGAACCCTGAACTAAAACTATTATGTACAGTACATTTTTGTGTTTGTTTCACCTCTACACTTATAGCATTGTTCAAAACTATCGATACAAAAATCAGAAATTCAAGTTTGTTTGTTTTTTACTTTCTGACAGGCACCGTTTAGAACTCAACAGGGGTCTTAATTGAATCTATCACTGTAATAAAAATATGTTGGCTTGTCACAAACATGATGGTGTGTCATGTGTCTGTAGGCTAATAAGAACTATGACATGCTCTAATTATCACTGCACTGCAAAGCTTTAGTTCATCTATTACAGTAGCAATGCCTGCTATCTAATATTGCTGCCAAGGGAGATGCTGACCCGGAGGCTTCTGTTTTTTAAATGCCCAAATATTAGCAAAAAAGCTTTTATTCTCTTCCAGTAATTGGCAGTTGGTGGCAGCGATGTGCAAAGAAAAAAAAAAAAAGAAGTAACAACCCAAGAAAGGCAAGTATGAAGACTTGTAAGGTTGCAACTAAAGTATATACAACAAAGCCCTAAAAGTAAATGTGTCCTTTTAAAACTGTAGAATCTGAGGCCACATTGAGATTCTGTCATGACTTGATGTAAATAAAATAAATAAATCTATATTTGCACTACTCAAGCAATTAAGCACCATTGACACTCACATGAACTCTTTTATAGAAGCTGTCACATTTCCTTAAGCTTTCTTTCCACTAATGCATGACTTCAGAAGACACCCAGATAACTAATTCAACCTACAGCTGTTGTTCATCGGTTATTTCTCTCAAGTTTTCTGCAAAAGATTTCTTAGCACTGTGATAGTGAGAAATGTGACATTGAATGTAAGGGAAAGTGTCAGAAGATAAAGTGTTGTTTTGAGCCAAGAGAGGCATCAAATCATGACTAGTTAAAGTGAAACATGCAGTGCGTTGCACTATAAAGCACTTTACAAAAACTGGATCAGTTGCATCCAAAGCATGATTAGTCAGATAAAAAATGACTACACCATCATGAAATCGATACATAAAGCTTTGGAAAAGAGAGAACAGCAACTTCACTGCATGTAAAGCATTTGTTAAATACATATAGAAAGCTTTATATCTGCACAAGGATTAAGTAAAGCATGCCTAGTTTTCTGAGATGATCAGATACAACCTCTAAACCACAAAAGAAGGAAATAAGGTCAAATGTTGTGATGGGCTAAGGAACACCAGTATTTCACAGCAGATGACGGGAAAAAAAGACTTATTACTGATGAGTCCCAGTTTGAGGATCATGGCATTAACAGAAATGTATTAGACTCCCAGTAAACACTGTGTTTTACCGGTGTGTGGGTGCATACTCTGGAATTGAACTACCTCTTTTTTCTGTAGTCATGCTCCACCTTTTTGGTAGTGTGGTTATGGAGAATGTTTTATACTCCAGCAGGATAAGTCTAAATGCATGTCAGAGAATTGCAGAAGTAAACCTGAATACAAGACATGTCTGTCAAAAATGGACAGAATAAGTTCTACAGACATGATATTGTTTGTATTTCAGGTTCCTATTGAGGAAAAAGTTATTTAGTGACAATTATCTTTATTGCTTTAGTGCCCAGCTGTGGTTAGTATGCAGCACTTATCTAATGGAGTATGACTTTAGGTAGCCAAATTCTCCACTGGTTTTGAACATGTGACATAAACTGTGAATGAATTAATTGTGCATTTGTGCTTTCTTTCCTTGTGCTCGCTAGCTGCATAAAAGAGCTGTGATTGGCCCTGAGCCCTGAGAACCCTCCTTATTCAGCTTACCTCAGTTCCACTGCCAAATTGTGAGCCATAATACACTGAGAACATTGAGCATTCCAGGCTTGCTTTGACAACGAGGTTTGTGAGGTTTTGAGGCAGTTTGTTTCCATGGATTCAGCTTAAATCACATTTGTTAGTCTGTAGTATTCTCAGGTGTTTGAACGCTGTTGTTTATTAGTGTATTATTATTATTATTTTTATTATTAATGCTATAAAGTGTAAACCAAAGTTTAATACAGTTTTATGTTTACACTGAAAAGTGTACCAAAGTATTAATCAAAAATGAATTGTATTATTTTATAATCAAAAATATTGACTAAATAATTCTAAAAAATGATTTACTAACTAATTTTTGAAGCATTTTTGTTTTTGATCTCTCACGTCCCACTTTTGAATCACTCAATAGTTTAAGTAGTTTCGTGACTCATAAAAATAAATCAGATACTTGGAAAGGAGTGGAGGGTTCATTTTGCTTGAGCTTTTGTTCACCGACTCTCAGAGATACTAATGAAGGTTGTTGCACATGGGTGATTAACTCACAGCATCACAGCACCTTTGAGGTCTTTGTTCCAAAGAGTGAAGGAAAATGACTTTCATCGCTCTCTGTAGCCTCCTCAAGATTTCCTATTTATTTTTCAATCTTTTATCTACATTACAAACTCCTTCCACTGAATATCTGGTAGAGCTAGTATGTTTTTACCCGTTTTCTAAATGAAGCAAATGCACATAAAAAAATTCTTTAAGATTTCTTTTTTTTTTTTTTTTATATATAGAGGAATGAGAGCATAGAGGGCAAAATCAATGCAGACATTAGATTGCAGACATTAGACATTATCTACAGAAAGTAGTAGTTTTGGTAATGGGATGTCCCCTCTTATTAAACCAACCTTAAGGGAAATAATTAGTTGATTCCCTGCTGAATTAAGTTTGCTCACTTACATTGAAACAGTCTTTTAATGGTATTTTATTTTAAGCAATGGAGATGAAATATCAGCCAAAAATCCAGAAAAAACATGCATAAAAGTTATAAATTGATTAGTAAGTGATTGAGCAATATAAGTATTTGACCTTCCACAACCCAGCCAGAATTCTTGCTCCTACAGATGGGCTCAAAGGTTACTATTGATCTATTACAAATACTCCTGATATCAACTCATTATGCTGCAATTATTTAGAAATAGAAGAAATATAAACTAACCATCAGCTGCCCACAGTCTGGAGCTTAATGCTGAATTTTCAACAGAAAATTCAACTTATATTGTAATAGTAACAGTAGCTTTACCAAAGTTATACAGGTAGAGTTCATACATTTGCACTTTGGACTGTACAAATTATTGAATATTTGTGCTCTACGTGTTTCCCTTCATATCCTTAGAGTGCTTTTTTTTTTTTTTCCCTCACTGAACTTCAGTTATTGCATATCCTCTGAATTTCACTGGTTGTGAATATCAACCCCAGAGTTGTGGCTCTGACAGAGGTGAATCTAGGAGGGTACAGAGGTGGGTGGACTGCTGGAGAGACGTGCCCTGATAAATCACATCTGTTCTGGAGATGTGAGGCTGATGCCTGAACTGAAGCGTGGCCGAGTGTTGAGGCGAGAACAGCTGATCAGGAGTGGGGGGGTTCAAATTCAAACTTTTGACTCCTCCTCCTCCACTTCATCTTCATTCCCTTGGGCATGTGTTCTTTTGTGTCTTTGCAAACAGGAAGCCACTGTAAGTACTTTTAAGGTGCATGCATGAGTAAATTCATCTCTTTTTCCAGAGTAGTAGCTGAGGTGAACAGATGGAGCATCAGGGAGCGTTACATAACGTCTAATATCGAGCATCATGAGGGTAAAAAAGTGGCTCAGGATAACTCGATGTGTGTGACTTGGTGTGAAGTTTACTTTCAGCATTTTAACATAAAATCTACCACTCCAATAGACACGCTGTGAACTTTATGTGGTTCATGTTATACTTATCCATAGCAGCAACACAACACCTTCTCTTAGAGTCTGACCTGTTTATTAATGCTGGCTCGTGGCACCACAGGGAAACCATTTAATATCAATCTGAAGATCCGACCAAGGGCTCTGTTAGGTTGTCTTGGGGTGACCGTACCACTCGATTCCTTTTAGTGGATGTGGCAGAATCCGGTGTTAAACTCTGGCTTAATTATTGTACTGCACAGCTCCTTGGACCAGAAAGGCTAAATTAGCAGAAATACCTGCCTGTGGTGTCACATTAATTGTGAGGCGAACACTTGTCGCTATAAGAGATAATTTAAAAGAAATAATCTTTTTGAAATATGAAGAGCTATTTTAAAGTAAGAGGGGGCACTGTGCCTGAGGCTTTTGCAGACTCACGTGAGTTAAATGTGCCTGAACTCTGTAATGGTTCCTGCATGGATTGAATTTCTAATAAGGCTGCCGACAAAAACCTGGACTGTTTGTATTGTATTAAAAAGGTAAGCTGCTGCGCTTCCTGATTTAACTTATTTATTTCAACTGTCATAATAAATGAATACAATCAAAGCAACAAGACAGATTTGTTAGTGTAAAACCGAGGCAGGTGCAACAAAGAGTAGCAAGTCTGTTTGATTGGAGAAGCTGAAACGGATATTACTTGACTTTCAGCTTGAACAGTTATTTAAATAACAAACACAGTTGGATCTCTGCAATGTCAGCATGAACTATCTGGCAAAAGAAAGCCAACAAACATGCAAAACAGGCAAAGGCAAAATATGGTGACTGCAGTCTTGTGTTTTTTTTGTTTTTTGTTTTTTTTAATCAAATATGCAAAAAAAGTGTTCCAGGAATTTGAAGCTCCCACCTAAATGCTTTCTATAAAGGATATACAGCCGTAGAAGCAGCAGTGAGGTTCACTATGAGATACTATTGTATTCTTCATAGTGACTGTGCAGTGGTGCTGTTTGTGCTGCGCGCTCAGCTGTGATAATTAAAAGACTCCCTCCCCTCGTGTCCCACCCCCAGAGTGCTCGCTGTTTCCTACACAACTCAAAGAACAACTTCTCTGCGTTACCTAACATCGAGACATCGAGGGCGGGAACACTCAAAAATCCTGCTTCAGACACTGAAATTAACTTTAATTAAAATTTAATTATTATTATCCTTATTATTATCACCAGCCTCTTCTGCTGAAGGGGAGTAATTTCACCTCACAAAAGCAAGTTAGTAGCTTCAGGATTTGTAATCATGAAGCGAAGACTCATGACTGAAAAATATGACTAGCAGGAACATACCACCAAAAGGTTTAACAAGAAGTTATATTAAAGTTTGCCTCTTTATTATTTAAAAAGTAATTTCCAATATAATATTTACTTCACAGTATATATTTTTAAGCCTTAGCTTGAACAACTTTACATATCTGAAAAGTTGTTCAAGTATCTCAAAGGAAAGGAAAAGCATCAATTATGGTTTCCACTCGAACATATTATCCGTCTGTTGGAGTTGCATAAATACGGTCTCCTCAATCTGCACTTTTTTTTTTTTTCTTACGCGGTCTTTTTGGCACACAGAGAATTAATGTAACCATAAAACGTCCTCTTATTTGGAATACAGTTCATTTATATCATTAAACTAATGGGAGATCTTTTTCTTCTCTTATGATAGTCAACTCTGGTTTAATATGATACACAGGAGATTTCATAAATAATGATTATTTGTAATGGATTGAGAACATTTTAGGAATAAGCTGACTGGAAAGTGTGCACTACATCTTATGGACATTTTTTTCTTGTCTTCATCCTGACTCTGCCTGTTTTCCACAACTGGGGCCTCAACTGGTTTTGTTTCCAAATGAGAATTCATATATTCATGCTAACTGGAAAAGCAGATACGAGAGCAAATCTGAGCATGTAGCTATGAATATTATTTAACATGTTAGAGTCATGCTTATTCCCATGAGCTTCCATAAACAACCGACTGAATTAAGTAGCTATATGGTTATTGACAGTAAATCTGTTTGCTGAAATGAAAATGTGGACGCCTGCTCGTTTAAGTGCATATCACCTTTGGGGAAATAAGAGAAATAAAAGCAAAGACAAGGATGAGGATATTTCAGAGTGAGTTAAAGGCAGACAGTAAAGGTAACAGTTAGTGACAGAAAGGCAGGGAAGAACATTTGTCAGACTGCAGGGTTTCCTCTGAGGGAGGTCACTAACCCTGACGTTTACCTCTGTGCAGTTTGATGTCATTTGCATGTTCACACGTTCGCATGTCAGTTATCAGACCTCTAACAGCGCTGTCACATGTCGACTGTGGTTTATGTCTACCCTCCCTCTGAGGAGAAAGACGAGACGGCAGGAGGAGTACAGACAAACAGTGGTGCAAACTAGAATGATTAAAGATTTGTATTTTCTAATTATGTTTTGGTTTTATATCAGTTTCAGTGTGCTTTATTATTCTTATGGCATCTTATTAAAGGTATCTTCTGGATTTGGTAAGAAAGTAAAATGAATGTTCATTTTCTATGAAAAATTAAATGTGTGCATCCTGAAGTGACACCTACTTAAGACAAACATTTTTGGCTAATATGGATACACATATTGTTAAAATAATAGTTTAATAATCTTTCATCCCTTCATCTCACTGTGGGTTTGTGATTTTTTTTGTGGGTTTTTTTTTTTTTCTTTTTTCTTTAAAGGGAAATCGGCACCTGCAGGACTGGTGATATGTTCATTGTCCACAGGATACTCATCCAGGCTTCATTTACACTGTAGATGAAATGATGGCGTCCCGCTGACTGATGACTGGCTGCACAGTCTGGGTAATAAAACCAGTTTACCCATCACACCGATTTTCTGTGCAATACATATTTCCTCCAGGTGTAAGCAGTGGCTGGCTGCCTTGGAAAAGCAAATGCATATTGATGCATGCAGAATGATTTCATTCTTAATGACTTTTCTGCTTCATTCTTCTGCTTTGATTGAGCTACAAAAAAAATCAATATACACCAGCAGCCTTCCTCCTTTCATATCATTGCAATTTGTCTTTACAAAATACATCCACACATGCTTAATAGACAAATACATAATGTAGCACTTATTCCCACAGTGATTTCAGCTATTCATGGTGACTCATGCTCGCCACAGTAATGAGTGAGACGCCTCATAAAAAGGATGAGAAAAGCATGCAGGCCTTTCAGCCGTCCTCTGGCTCATCCTCTCATTGCCTGTTCCACGGATATTTCAGCAGTGATATTTCAGCCCGCCACTTTAATGCTTTTGTTGATGGCAGCTGAGCGTTTGTGACACACACCTGAAGATACAGGCTAGCAGTCATATCAAATGTCAGGACTGGGGAAATGGTTTAAGCATAAGCCGCTCCTTCAAACCGCATCTCTGCTCTGTCCTTTTGATCTTCTCGGATTATCAGTGATGTCTCCCGGTTGGTCTGCATCAACGACAGCCTGTTGGTTGCTAATCTGATTTTTAGTGCACGGTTGAAAGGAAGCCTGTAGGAAAGCATTGAGTTCCTGTTTGAGTTTTGGATGAAAGCCCACATGACAGGCTCACAGTGTCTTGTGTGTTGTTGTCCATAGGTGGGCAGTGTTAGAGAGGTAATAAAAGGTAGATCCAACCCACTTCTCCCCCCCTCAGAGGGATAAGCAATCTGATTTTGCTGCAGTTTTTCCTGGAAGATCCGTCTCTAAACCGGAGCATCCAGGCAAGAGGCCAGAGACTCAGGTGCTCAGTGCTCAGTGAAGCAGAGAGGAGCTCTGCCTGTGTGTCACTTTGACATGAATGTACTGTTTCTGACTGTGTGTTGCCCTGGATGTGTAGTTATGAGTGTAGTTTTGAGTCGTACTTTGGAAACCGTATTGTTTTCTGCAGGGCTGTGCAACTTAAAAGGTTGTAAACCACAGCACCTGCACCACATGCTGTCAGTCAGGAGTGTGCTTTTTGTTGTGGTGTCTGCATAAAAGCTTTTACATGTGCACTTCAGCTGCCAGCTTCACTTGTGAGTGAACTGTCCCAGTGAGGAGGTTATTTCTCAGGGGATTCCAACTCTGACAGTGGGTTGCTCTTGCAAGCTGAGCCCAAGAACCCATGGGACAGAGAGAGACTGTTTTTAAAGTCTCCCCAGGCTCCATAACATAAAGTAGTGTTTAGGATAGTTTCTAAAGAAAGAGGTTATGATTGAATCAGGGTTTGTGGTATATCTGCAGAAAGCAGAATCAAGGGGAAAAACAGCTGAGAGCCATATTACAGAGAAATTGTAGCAGAGATTTTGGGTGGTGTCCAAAATTTGGGGATATTGGTTTCTACTTCCCGTCCAGTGCAATAGAGTTAAAGGAACAAAACTGAAATTATTACCCCTTTCAATAAACCCAATAATCCCAAAGTGGAAGATTTTAGGGAATAATTTGAGTTAGAGCATTTATCTCTGTTAAATTTAACTAAAGGCATGTATGAATGAACAATGGTAAAAGTTTGCACCGCTATGCAAAAGTCTTGAACCACACCTCAATTCTTTGCTTAGCTGGGAAAATTGGAAATGGATGCAATGCTATATTGAAACGTGCACAAATATGAATGGAAATACAGTATATGTATTTCAAACAGAGTTTGTACAGTTCTAACAAGCTTGAAATTCAATTCGGATGTACCCTTCTTCCAGGCCCAACCGACTCTACATTTATTAAGCCTTTTTTAACATGTTTTAATGCTTTGTATCTTGTTCTATTTAATCTCAACACCCCCTAAAAACAGTCAGTGATCACTGTCGGCCTCCCTCTGTTTTTATTACCACTGTTCATTTTAAAGCTGTTTTTAAAACCTTGCGATGTAACTACAGCCCAGCCCATGCAGCAGTATATTAAAGACTAACCTTATATTGCAGTTGTTCTCCTGACTGAAGTTTGGTCCGTTTACAGCATCCTGCCATGCAATGGCATTTGTCCCTGACCATCGGTTACCCTCATGTTAACTTTTATCAAGTGGGAAAAAAGTTAGCGTTCGTCCTCCAGCTTCTCTGTGTTTATGTTATGCTAACATAGCTGTGTCGCTAGCGATCACATAGCACTTCATTATATACCAGCTAGTCCAACTTCAGTAACCCTAAAACGTCACTGGTGTTTACTTTCCTGTTTTCATTTATGTTGGAAGTTATAGCAGAGCTGTACGTTTAAATTTTTTCAGAAATCTCTCAGTCAGTACATTATCTATTATCTTTAGATGGAAACTAGCGAGCTAACTTCTAACTGTTAAATTTCATAAATTCTGTTTTCATGGATGCCTGGATGTTAAACTTAATTGTTAAACCTGGTAGAGCAGCCACACTGATCATTTTATTGCAGATGAAAGAAATTAGACAGTTTCTCTAGCTTGCAGTGTTTGTTTGACTTCGGGACCTGCAGTGGGGTTTGGGCCCAGACATGGCTAATGACGTCAGGCTTGCCAGGACTCAATTAGGCAAGCTTTAAACAATAGTTCTCCAGGACAATAAAAGAAGAGTATTTCAGTATGCCATGCATCTTTTAATTGGAAGTATTTTTTTTTGTGTTATATTATATCTGTGTGAAATATACCTGATAATAGTGATAGTGTTACAAATCGGCATGCTAGTGTTCTAGGGTTAGGGCCCTGGTAAGGCCAATCCAGGACTGATAGTGTTCCACTGAGTGTGTTGTTATCTGGGTATTCTTTTAATGTACTGGCGATGTATTTGGGATCATTGTTTTGTTGGAAAATGAAGCTATTGCCAATCTGATACTTTATAGCATGATGGATCAGAATCTGACATTACTTCATTCATATTTCCATCAATTTTTACCAGATCTCTAATAACACTGGCTGAAATGCAGCCTAGTGTTTTGGGATGCGTGTTAAGCCATTTACCCTGCTGTGTCTGGCTGTGCAGGTGCTCAAAGGTTATCATGGCACTGTTGGCCCATCCTCGCCTTTGTTGCTCATTCGCTGCGAGTCATCTCTGCATTCCCTATAGTCTGTTTATTGTGGTTTAAAGCTTAGTTCCAAGTCGCATGCTCAGATCTGTGCGCCACATAAATCCTTTGATGATCTTGCATTTGGATGTCCGCTGCACAAACATTGCTCTGCTCTGCCAAGCCTGTCATTCTGTTTAAGCTGCAGTGCTGTTTATGAGAGAGAGAAATTTACCGCAATAATTGGACTTGAGGATGGGGATTTGTAAATATTACAATGTGCTGAATCTTTACCAATAACTGGTACTGCTATTTGCTGTCATGACCCCCCCAAGCTAGGAAAGATTAAAGATTGATCCTCTCCAACTGTACTGTAACAACAACAAAAAAAAAAACTCTCTGTGACATGTCTGTGCTACTGTGGTTGATCAAGACAAGATTTACAAATATTATATGGGGAAAGAAAAAAACCCGCTCAGACACAGGACATTAACTGAGTTGGCAGCCCAAACAAGCATCAGCTTGCTGTTTGGATTTTCAAAGCAATTATCTGATTTTCTTCCAAGCATCTGAGCCAGGTTTATACAACTCTGAATCTTCACAGGCAGGCACTACAATCCTGTACGCACGTTGACAAACAGCTCAGTATCAAGTATGAAGTAGACACATTTGTAGTAATATATAAATTGTATATCACTGACGTTTCTGTGCATTTCTCTGATGTCCAGTTCATGGAGATTTACAGCACAAACAGTACAGACCTTTCAAATGTTCATATTTCTAATCCTCAAAAAAAAAAAAAACCCCCAAAAAACCCCAAACGAAAATCAATAAAAAGCATGAAATAACATAATAGTGGAAATTTATCAGCCATTCCTCAGGTTTGCTTCTGCTCATCAAATAACTTTTTCCCTCTGTAAATCCTAGTCTGTTCTGCATTAACATTTTTAAATTCAATGCAAAGAGCCAACCAATTTATTTCAGTTATTTACTTATAAACAATTTCGAATACGTTCAGTGGCAAGTAAAGTTTGGTTTCTAATTCATGTTAATTATTTTAGTCAATTTCCTGCGGTGGCCCCGAGAGGCCAAACGGACTACAACTTAAGAAAACACCAGCAATAAGAAAACCACTGCAAAAGCAAACAGAACACAACGGAAATAGGAAAAACGAAAGCGGAAATGGGGGGAAAAAAACAGATTTCCAAAAGCACAAGGGAAATGTTTCTGGGGAGACAATAACCCAACGGACCAGTTGCAGTAACTAAAATATGCTCAGAATTGCGCTGGGAGACACTTAAAAGAAGTGGAGGATCTATCGGTTTTATGAGGAAAGAAAAGATGAGAGGTAAGTGTGTTAGCCTAACTATTAGCCTAAAAATCCATCATCAGTATTATATGAATCATGAGATTAAAACACACTTACCTAGCATATTTTGGTTCCTGCAACTGGTCCGTCGGGTTATGAAAAAAGAGAGTGTAGGAAAGCTGAGCGCAGATGGAGAAAAACAAACCTCCAGGTTCATTATGACATTTATAAAGAGAAACTTCACAATTATAATTTACAACTGAGGAATGCAAGGAGGTCCTACTTCTCTGACATCATCACTAAAAACAGCCATAATGCTCGGGTCTTATTTTCTACAGTTGACAGGCTAACAAACCCTCCTGTGTCAGTGGCAGCTGAACTTCATTCGACCATGGCCTGCAATGACTTTGCCAAATTCTTCACTGAAAAAATCCAAAAAATTAGACAAGCAATTGGTACATCAACAGCAGATCCAGGATATGTACTGTGTCCACCAAAAAACTGTTTAAACACCATGAAACAGTTTCAACCTATTAACAGCAAAGACCTGGAGGACATCTTAGGTCAACTGAACTCCTCCTCCTGCTGTTTAGATGTCCTGCCAACAAGTTTTTTCAAAAAGGTCTCAAAGACTTTGGAGTCAGACCTGTTACAGATCGTCAACTTTTCTTTATTATCAGGTGTGTTTCCAGAATCACTAAAAACTGCTGTAATCAAACCTATACTGAAAAAGGACAATCTTGACAAGACACAAATGAACAACTACAGGCCGATCTCAAATCTCCCGTTTTTAAGTAAGATCATTGAAAAAGCAGTTTCTCAACAGCTCAATTACTTCTTAAAACAGAATAATTGCTACGATGCCTTCCAGTCAGGTTTTAGACAGAACCACAGCACTGAAACCGCTCTGACCAAAGTGTTCAATGACATATGTCTGAATACAGACAGTGGAAAAATGTCAGTCCTAGTTTTACTAGATCTCAGTGCAGCATTTGATACAGTTGACCACAACATATTACTCAAACGACTGGAGAACTGGACAGGTCTTTCAGGAACTGTACTAAACTGGTTCAAAACATACTTAGAAAACAGGAAATACTTTGTATCAATAGGTAACTTCACATCTGAGCAGACAAGTATCACATGTGGAGTTCCCCAAGGTTCCATCTTGGGACCCCTTCTGTTTAACATTTACATGCTCCCACTGGCACAGATTATAAACAACAACAAAATAAACTATCACAGCTATGCAGATGACACACAAATATATATCACAATGTCACCAGGAGCCCGAGGCCCTGTACAGGCTCTTGGTAAATGCATTGAGGAAATCAATGACTGGTTGTGCCACAATTTTCTCCAGCTAAACAAAAACAAAACTGAGGTAATAGTCTTTGGCGCCAAAGAAAAACGATTACAGGTCACCAGAGAACTTCAATCTATACATCTAAAAACCACAAACCAGGCGAGAAATTTGGGTGTAGTGATGGATGCAGACCTAAACTTAGAAAAACACATTAAGACAATAACAAAGTCAGCTTACTATCACCTCAAGAATATATCAAGGATAAAAGATCTGATGTCTCAACAGGACCTGGAAAAACTAGTCCATGCATTCATCTTTAGTAGGCTTGATTACTGTAACAGCATCTTTACAGGTCTACCTAAAAAATCAGTCAGACAACTACAGCTCATTCAGAACTCTGCTGCTCGAGTCCTCACTAAGACCAAAAAAGTGGACCACATCAGTCCAGCTCTGAGGTCTTTACACTGGCTGCCTGTCCGTCAGAGGATAGACTTTAAAGTTCTGATGCTGGCCTATAAAGCTCTGAATGGTTTAGGACCAAAATACATCAATGACCTCCTGACCCAGTATGAACCATCCAGATCCCTCAGGTCATCTGGATCCGGTCTTTTATCAGTTCCCAGAGTCAGAACCAGACACGGAGAAGCTGCATTCAGCTTTTATGCTCCTTATATCTGGAACAAACTCCCAGAAAGCCTCAGATCAGCTGAAACACTCAGTTTATTTAAATCCAGGTTGAAGACTCACCTGTTCTCAGCTGCATTTGAATAAAGCACCAAATCCACACTTTAAGCTTAAATTTCAAAACTTACATTTAACTACTGATTTTATCTACTGTTCTGATTTTATCTGTTTTGATTTTATATACTGTTGTTTGTTTGTTTGTTAATTAGTTAGTTAGTTTATTTGCTTGTTTTAATCAATTTTAAATCATGCTTTTTATTTGTTCTTGTTTCTAATGTCTCTGTAAAGCACTTTGAATCACCTTGTTGTTGAATTGTGCTATACAAATAAACTTGCCTTGCCTTATTGTTTCCCCAGAAACACTTCCTTTGTGCTTTTGGAAATCTGTTTTTTCCTATTTCCGTTTCTGTTTTTCCTATTTCCGTTTCAGTTTTTCCTATTTCCGTTGTGTTTTGTGTGCTTTTGCAGCGTTTTTCTTATTGCTGGTGTTTTCTTAAGTTGCAGTCCGTTTGGCCTCTCAGGGCTACTGTAATTTTCTCTTAGACTACATCACTATAACTACTACTATTTAGACAGCAGGTCTAATATCTGAAACATTAGATTTACTTTGTCATAATCTTCTTTCGGTCGGTGGCTTTAGAAGTCACCAAATGGGATCACCTCCCTCCGCACCTAACCCTCTGCATATCCTCCTTCACTAAGTACATGAATCGTCTCTGTGGTCTTTGTCTTTTTCTCCTGCCTGGCAGCTCCATATTCAACATCATTTGCTGGGGTTAAACTGGGTCAGAATGATCTGGAATAGCCTTCGGTTAATAAGTAATTAAATGTGATAGGTTGATACAGGTTACTCTTAAATTAGTTAATTTTGTGTGTGGGTGAGTGTGGGTGTGACTAAGTGAACGTGCGCTGCAGCTTGTCATTGCTTCCAGTGAGGGCATAGATATATTTGCTCAGTAATAAGAAAATAAAGATGTCCCACAGCTGCTAACGGATTCAGCTCATCTTTTCTCCTTCTCATCTTGTGATGTGTTTTTTGGTGTTAAAATATGAAGTGCCAGGTAATTTCAAAGCATTCAATTTCAGCTCAACAACCAAACACAGAAACTGTCTGTGAGCTAAATGTGTCGTTGCTGTATTTCCCAGGGAGAGAAAAAATGGTAATGAAGAGAGGACAGGAGTGGAAGACCAGAGGGCCTCTCTAACTTTGTCTCCATACTGCTCGACCTGAGCTGTCCCTGTGATACACTGCTTTCTAATCTTCTCCATTCTGGTCACTTCCTATGAAAATTAGCTTAGCTTCAATTCTGCCACCTCCATCTTCACCTCCTTTTTGTCAGTGCCACTGTCTCCAAACCAGACATCATAGCAGGTCTCATTACCATCTTATAAATCTCTCCTTTCACTCTTAGTGCTGTCCTTCATTCACAGATACCTCCTGACACTCATCTCCACTCTTTTCCCACCTCTCTATTATTTCATAATAAAATCATATTTTTGAACATTTTATTAACTTTTTAAAAATAATTTTAAATAATGTATAGAATTAAAATACTTTTGAAATGTTTTTATCGTGATAATAGTAATAATAAATTATAAATATGTTTTATAACTTTTATTAAAAATATAGAAAGAACAGATTTTTGCTATTTATTGTTATTAATAATTATATAATGCCAGACTCTTATTTTCATGTTGATAATGATGATGTGTTTGCTGGTTTATAGCTCTTTTTTTTTGTTTGTTGTTGCTATCATAACGTTTCTTCTTTATTTATTGATTTATTTATTATAAAGAGCTGATCAGCTGTTATAGCTAGAAAAGAACAAAGAGTTAAAATGATGAGAAATGGTCCTCTAATCTCATCTTAATGTGACATGAACTGTTGATCATTGAATTGTATGGTACGGGTACCCTGCATAGTTTCCTTGTCTTGCTTGGGTGTTGCACTGTGAGGATTTGGATGTTAATGCACTGGTAATACTTATTTGTCGATATTCAGTATTATATTACTGTAATACAACAGTTTCAGTTTTTGTGTACTTTTAGGCACAATGTGGCACCATTGCTTAAACAGTTTCTGAGCTTTGTGCGTCATCCTCCGCTGATCCCAATAAACATTTTCGACTTTCGCAGCTTTTCAAATTAAAACAAATCTTTGCAAAAACTGTGCAGAAAGCATGCTCAGCAAAAATATTATCTGTTTGCTCTGAATGTTGAATTGTTATCTTTTTGTTGATGGATGATGAGGAAATCTGTTTGCGACATAGTATTTAAATGCTATTCATATTTTCTTCATGATTGTTGGTGTGAGAGCAGGCTGCTGCCTTAAGACAAAACTCTCACAGGGACTATCACAGTGTGATGGGTCTGACTGACTCCTCAGAGCTGAACCGTGGCTTTGCTCTGTGACAGGACCAAGAGAAATGGAGGAAGCAAGTTTCTGTGGCAGATGCTGGGCTGTCTCATATTGTCTCACATGGGACTTAACACATTTAGTACCCCATGGGGCTCAACAAAAAAAACCAATGGCCTCTCTATAAAAACACAGGCGCATCCCTCAGCTGTTCGATAGGAAGCAGTTTTGTTTTTATTTTTTGTGTTTGGTATATTTTAAGACGGATCCCTGTCGTGCCCTCCTGGTGCCCCCTGAGGCTGACTGCACACCACAGATTGCTTTCTGCTGGCTCTCTGGATACTGTTAGACTGGAAGAGCCTGTGAGCAGTGCCTGTTCCAGCCTTTTCCACCCTGCCGTCTCTTCTCCCGCTTTATGGTGAAGCTGCCCTGACCAGCTGGTGGAGCTGGGTAGCTGCAGGCTGCCTTGGACTCCGATCAAGTATTGATGTCTGGCTTTTTGTGCTGGCTGACTCACCAAAGACGAGCTCTATGAGACAGAGAGAGAGAGAAGCATTCTGGAGAGGATGGTGGTTCAAAGGAAGTTTGCATAAAAATTAAAGAGCTAATTGCAGTGTCTTGTGCCAAGATTTCTTACATGCATATTTAAATAGAAACTTTTACCTAACTTATTGAAATACACCCAAGTCCCTGATATACTCGAACCATTCACTTACTTCAGATTTGATCTTCAATGTATTTGTAACATGCGTGACAAATTTTCTCTTTTTGAAAGATATACCAGCAGAAGAAAACTGCACGAAATCGCTTACTGTGTATGCCTGTGTTTACCCGCTAATATGTCCAGGCTCATCAGCGGCGGGTGCTTTGGCAAAGGAGTGTGCGAAAACTAATCATGGTTGCTGACCTTTTCGAGTTCCATCATGCTGTGCATGGATAATCTCTAGGCAAGCTGTTGTCAGCGTGCATGGGTCAGACGAGGAGGCTAAGGTTCCAGAACTGTTACTGATTGGTTTGGGTCAATTTCTTCCTGACCTGAGGGTGTTTTTACACCAACCCTGTTGTTTTATCTGTTTATACGAGCTATTATGTTCATATGAGCAGACTCTTGAACCCTGATTATTAACCTTTGGAGTTTAACTATAAGACTTTGGTGTTAAAAAAATACTGTGTAACACTGGTATAAGTCACCTAAAGCAAGGTTACACAGTTTTCAATTTGATGGCAGCTCAATAAAGGTTTTCAAAGAAATTGTGTTTATTACTACAAATCTAAAAGTCAGAAAATTAGTCAGGGTAGAAGGGAGGTTGTTGGTTTTCTTTACTAACAGTAACATAATAAACTTATAAAGCACAATTGTTTGTGTTAGTTTGCTCTCAGAAAAAGTAAATTAAAAAGACAGTGATCCTATTTCAGAATACTGACCTTTAAAAAGTGCAGACTGAGCTAAATTGCAGCACTAATAATCCTGAAAAAAAGGTTATTTTTACAGAGTTCCCTCTGCGTTGACAAAAGACGTACATAAGAAACTTTTAAAACTCTTTAAATGTAATCCACATTACACTAGTGGTACACCATGGTGTTTACTGCCAAGTGGCAAACCATCGGGACTAAAAACGAAGCCAATGCAAAAGTGTCTACTCCTCCAATAGCCACGTCAGGCTGCCCCTAGAAGCAAGTTAATCCCCATAGGCTCACATGTTAAAGTGCAAAACTTAAACGATGAAACTACAGTAACATGTTTGCATCCCGGTTCAAAAAATGGTTATAGTCTGTAGCTTGCTTACCCTCTCATTACACCAATGTTTAATTCTTCCCTTTGGATTTGGCTTAAAGTTACTGACCTTACGTGCAGTTGGTGCCTTTTGTAGAAGTTTTACTGCAGTTATCTATGATAACAGTCGTGGGAGATATGTGTTCCAGTTTTTGGTATTGCAGCAATTTATTAGTCTGTTACTTTGTGTTTTTGAGTAACAGACTATTAGTTATGTCACAGTAGCTAAATCCTGTATATACAGTTGACGGTTTCCAGTGAAGTCCAGAATGGACCAAACAAACATTGGCTCTAAAAGGGGGAAAAATAGAAAAGAATACAAATGGTTACAATTAGCAGTTTTACTTTTGTGCTGGTCCTTTTCATTACAGACTAAACTTTCATTCACAATGCAAAATATCTCCTTTTTTTGTGGAACCAAACTAGAGCTTTACAAACTGTTTAATGTTCTTCTGTTTGAAGTGAAACAGTGTTGCTGACTTAGTAGATTGATGAGTTGATGCTCGCTGGTTTGTATAGTTTGCTAATGACATCAAACCTAATGTACAAACTAATTCTCTTTAAATTTCTTCAAGCATTTTTGTTTTTGTGGTGTCTCCCCACTTTGCTCCTGTGATATTTTCAGCAAATAACTTGCCAAAAAAAAAAAGATAAAGAACGTTTCTAATTTTCTGTGGACAAATGTAATTTAATATGATGTAATATATGATATTGTTGTCTCCTGAGCAACTATGCCATGCTGTTTTAAGTTGCTACCACAACTTTATATAATCTGAACTTTAAAAAAAAAGCCTACAGCTTACATAATCGGGCCATCATTCTGCCATTTTCATAACAATTTGTTTTGCTTTGTTTGTATAGAAATGAAAACACTTTCATTTTTTTCACGTTTCTTTTTTCATTTTTTCTTTTCCCATATCTTTCACTTCCTTGTGCAGACGCCTGCATATGTTTTCCTGTCTTTTTTCTTTAGTGTGATACAAGTTTCTGCATTTTATTGAGAAATGTTAACGTGTTTCACTCTGGCAGACCTATATTTACATCCTGCTTTGTATCTCCTCATGTCGTACTGATGGTGTTTTTGTACCTGCTGCAATTTAAATGGTTTCACTTTCGTCCCTTTCATCCCATTTGCTCAATTCTTCTACTACACCATATATTTTCTTTTCTGCCATCACTTGTGGAGTAGACACCCAGCTTCCTCAAGGAATCATTACACATTCTTTCAAGCTTGGCACAACAACAAAAAATAAAATCTCAGGCTTCTTTACAACCATCTAAACAGAATGAATTCATAGGTGTCTGCTCTTATACAAATGCCTCTTTGCAGTGTTTGATGTAAAAATTAAACTTATTGCAATTTCATAACATTCATGTCATTATAGTACAGTTAAATTGTTTACAATATATTTGATTGCCGGAATCTACAACTTTTTTCTTTTTCATTAGTTCAAGGAAAAGTCTATCTGTAAAAACCACTAAAATCAGTGAGACTACACCTATACAGTCATATGAAAAATTACCAACTCGCAGACTGCTTCCACAGGGTTTAAGAGGTTAAGTCAGATACAACTTAACCTAATAATGAATAAGACTGACCACTTCTAACAGAAGTTTTTGTCATTTTACTGGTTTGGAGAACTCGGTTGTGTTTTAACTCAAACTAATTAAAACACTATTGCAGAACCTCGAGAGCTGAGCATAAACAAATGCTTTTCAAATCTCAATGAGCAGAACAACGTTGTAAAGAGGGGGTCAAAATTTCTCTGTAATAAAATAAGGGCCTGATAATGTCACACAGATCAATGTATTGTTGCTAAATGTGGTTCGACAAGCTACTGAGTCAGGTGGTGTACTGACTGCATCAGTTTTAAAGATTTATTGGTTTCTTTTCTCATTTAATATTATCCTTACTGAGTCAACACACATATAGACAGGATTATTTTTATAGACGCGAGGGTGAGAAGGTAATGTGTTTGTGGTGTCCGATATCAGCCTGCTTTTGTATAATTTCTTTAGGGAAGTAACCAGATGATATTGTGCGTGTATCGCCTCCTCATGTCAGTGATGAATCAACTTGAGATGTAGACGGACACATGCTATGTTTTGCGGTAAAAACATAAATCACTGTATCATATTCTCAGCTCAGAGACCACAAATGTGTGTATTACTTGAAGGCTACACTGAGGGTTTAAATGCCTTTTAGTTCCTGTCTGTTACCTGGAAAGTAGAAGTGCACCTCTGCCACACACAGACACAGGATGGATGAAAAGTGTGTGCTCGAACTTGAAAAGTGAAAGCCTTTTACTTCAGTCTTCATTGCAACATTTATTTGAAATATTTATTTCCAAATGTGATGAATCTATATGAAATTGTCTTAATATATGAAGGCTGCAAAACAGTTTTTGATGTTAGTAATAAGCTGTACTGTGGTTACCTTTTACTTAACTTGAAGTGAAGCGAAAAAGTGGTACTGTACTTGAAGTGGTACAGTAAGCTGGATTTTGTTATTTTAAGAAGGGGCTTAGGGTAGCTAATGTACTTTAGGCCCGCTGGCCTGAGCTTCACATTTACCACATATGATAGTAGAGTGGTTTCCATCTTCATAGCTTTGAAATGTGTCCCAAAATGTTCCTTTTATTTGTTACATCATCAGAGAGTAAAAACTGTGCTCTCTTTGTGAGCATCTTACAGACATTTCCCACATTTCCTATTTCACCTTTACTGTAGGCACTGTCTTAGTTTATGAGCATCCACAAAAGCTCGAGTTTTCTTTGATGGGCTGAATATCGTTTCATTGAAATCCGCAGATGAAACATGTCTGCCTTTGGTAATGTTTATGCTAATACAGGATGAGCTGCAACTGTACTCGACGCTTTCTAAATCTTGAAGTCTACATTAAAACCCTTCCACGTGGCTGCTTTTTTTTTTTTTTTTTTTTTTTTAAACAAAAAGATGGGACAAATCATCCCCTTTGTGCTTTAGGTGGTGACTCACACTGTGAAAAGTGATCAAAAAAAGGTTCAACCAGGAACGAAGACACAGAGAGGCAGACACTTCTGCGTCAGATAGATTTCGGGAATTCTCTGTGAGGCTTTTATGTTGTTTAAACTCCATGCTGGGTGTAAATTTTCCACTACTGCTGCACAAATAATCCCCAGGGTTGCAATAATTAAACCAGCAGGGGAGAGTGAAAGAGGATCAGTGTTTCCTATGTGGCAACAGAAGCATCCCCTCTGTTGTCAGACTGGCTGACCACAGCAGTCAGGAGCTTATTGACAACATTTATGGCTTCACGTTACTTAGTGCTGTGCAAAAGGCATCTTGTTATTGTGTAGTTTTACGTGTAATTTCTAAGAAACACTTCAGTTGTGTACATGTAATGTGTGCACCTGTTTGTGATCAGGTTATTGGAGGTTATATTTGAATTAAAGAATCATTCTGTGTTTCCAAACAGACCGAGATTGTGAAATCTGTGCATTATTATTGTAAGCATAACAATGTAGAATATTTGATTTTGATGAAATGGTGCCATCACATGAATAATTCATGGTGAAAACATATTATTTCAGTAAAAAGATAAGTCAGTATGTGTACACGCTGATATAGAATCTGCATTTACTGCTGCCATCACTGTAGAATAAGGTGATTCTAAGATGATTGTATCCTGCAAGCTGAAAATACTCACTGATGAGCTTCACCTTACAGGCAGCCTGTAAGGGTACACAATTCTGTGAAAAATATGTATATTTAAATAGCTTCATCAATGTTTTGAGAGAAGAAAAATACCTTAAAAGTGTTTGTTAGACCTTAAGGATAAACAGGGTGCGAATCAGTGAATGTAGCATTGCTGTTTGTCTGCAGGAAAACTCTGTGTAGTTATTGTGAACTAATGAGTAAATAGAGGCATTTGTTTGAATTGTAAAAAAAATAATAGATCACTCGAGTTTCTGTCCAGCCAATCAACTATACCACTTTACTCGGTACGCCATGCTTTAAAAGGGTTGAGCCCTCTTTTGCCTTTGTTTTAGCCTCAGGCTTCTGCTTCGATGGGTTGTGCATGTTTTGGCTTTAACGAGTGATGATTTGAGATACTGTTGCCTTGTTATTGGCTCGAAGTAGTCGGACTATTCTCCTCTGACCTCTGGCATCATCTTGTTTGCAAGTGGTCAATATATACATACTTTATTTATTTTAGCTTTGTTTTTGGAGCTGGCAGCTACTCAAATGTCAGGATCTTGATTTCTGTCTGCTTTCCATTTACAGTTCGAGTAGCACTGAGAGATTGGATTTGAGCAGATTTTGGTTGCATGCATGAAAAGTCCTGAAGCCAATTTTGAAAAATTCAGCTATTGTCTGATGGATTTTGTTTTGTTTTTTAATATTTACCTGCATCAGTTGCTGGCAGCGGAAATGGGAAGTTTTTTGTCTGGATGTTTTCACTGTCTATGCCACAGACCTTGAAAAATTGGTTATTAGCCCACAATGCTAAATACACACACATATGCAGACACATACTCAGATTTCTGAGCTTTTCTGGTTAAAAACCACCATTGCAGACAAAAACAAGTAAATGAAAGCTCTGTAGGTGTGAAAGGTGATGTATATAGATAGATATCTCTATCTGTCTGTCTGTCTACCTTTGCATGAATGATTCAAGGTTTCTGAGGCATTATATAAAGGCATAGTATATATTTCAAGGTTTTCCCTCTGTATTTCTCTTCATCCCACTTGACATGGCTGTCAGTAAAAGTAAATTCTTCCCATTTCTCCTGAAGTTTGCCAGACCTTTACTCTTTATTCTCTGTGAAGTTAAATAGCATGTGGTTGAAGCTATCCTTTAAATATAAACTGCACCTGAACTTTGTTTTTGAATATGGCTTATATGCAGCCAGGTAATGCTAATCAGATTAATTTGATTAATTGATTATCAGCAAGTGTGACCACTGCTATGAAAGCAAAAGTTTGGGCATTATTCCGGTCTGCATCACTGAGGTATGTTAGCACAATGCCACAGTCGTAAATGTTCAAGACAGAAAAAAATTGAACACATTTATAGATGTTTGGAAGGTTTACCAGGAATATGGTAGCCTGGGTCATGCATAATTTATGGTTCTGTGATTATGTCTGTTTGCTTGTCTATTTCCTGGTGGATTTCATGCAGAGAGAGGTTTTCATTCAACACAAATATGCTCCTGTGCAGTCCTAGAAAATCCCAACTGCACGTTGCTGGATGTGGATAATGCCGCATGTCAGCTGAATGCTTGACAAGTGAGCGGGAACAGAGAAGGGAGTAGCAGCAGAATTTACCAGGATTTTAAAAATACAACATGAAAAGTACAGAGTGGCTTCAGTGGACACTTTGTTATAACTCCGCTCTCATCCGCAGCTTTCTGATGAACCAATAACAACACAAACAAGAGTATCCCGCAGATCAGTTGTCTCACACTCTTTATATACTGCCACTATCAAGAACACGCTCTCCTTGCAGTGTTGCATTTTAACAAATCGCAAGACTTCTGGACCAGAGGAGACCAAAGTTGAAGTGCTTGGTTATAATGCTCAGTAACGTGTATGGAAAACCCAAACAAAGCACATCAGCACAAGGTGCTACAATTGCCCAGTCAAAGTCCAGAACTCACATTAATTAAAATGCTATTGCAGAACCTCAAAGAGCCGAGCATAAACAAATACTCTCAAATCTCAATGAACAGAGCAACGTTGTAAAAAGAGGGGTCAAAATTCCTCTGTAATGGGAAAAGAATCAAGGTGCTGCGATGACCCAATCAGCCCGATTGAAGTGCTGAGAGATCTGAGCATAAACAAATGCCTGCAAACCTCATTGAACTGAAGTAACATTGTAAAGACAAGTGAATCGAAATTCCTCCACAGTATTGTGAGAGACTGATAAAGCCATTTTTACAAAGTTGTGTGTGACTAGTCATATTTTGACCATCATAATAGCCCTGGGGCAGACCCAAGACATGCTGAAGAGATTATCTCTTTGTTGGCCTGGAAAGGCTGAGGAGTTGGCCGGGGAAAGAAAAGTCTGGGCTTTTCGGCTTAGGTTGCTGCCCCCTCGACCTGGCCTCGGATAAGCAGAAAAGGATGGATGAATGGATGGTCATATTTACGTGAGTGTGACTGTACCTGTGGTACTGCACAGGTACAAGAACCGTAAATTGGAATTTGTCACAGGTTGTAACAGAGTGCTTAGTCATGTGTAGAGATGAACTGTTGTAATCTGCTACCTGTACTGTTTGTGTTACTGTTTTATATGCTGCTTTAATTGATATTCGGCAGAAAGCAACTGTGTAAAATAACTTAAAGTTTGTGTTTTCTGATCATTTTATTTCAAATTGTTATTCAGTCCATCTGAGAGTGTGTGTATATGATCCCATTTTATCTTGGCAAAAAGGGGCTTTTTAATCAGACAACAGATATTATTTAGAAAAGCTTTATGTTGAGAAAACTATCCCAGTTTAAGATTTCAGTCGCTTACGATAAATCCAAAGAAGCACAATACAGGGCTACTTTGACTGCTAAGGCTGAATACTTTTGAAGATTTTTGGTACAGATCACATGTATATTGACACATTATCCACTTGAAAATGGAAAAGAAAGCTGTAGATAATAAATTTAACCCTAAATTTCCAAAGTATCATCTGCAGACAGAGAAGCATAAAGGAGGACATTTACCATAGCCGGCAGTTATTTAGCTCAAACTAAAATTCTAATTCAGAGCTTTGGTGGATTTATGAAACTGCCATCTCTGTTGACTGTTTGTACCTGGTCAGCAGAGCTAGGATAAGTGAAAAGCTGACAACCAGAAATTTCCTAAACTGAAAATGAAATGGGCTTGCCATCAATGCCTTCTGTGAATTTCTCACACAGAAAGCTTGCTAGAACATAAAATCTGCAGTAGATCCTCTGAGTCACATGATTTATTCATGTCATTTTGCTGTCAATTTTGCCGACTCTGGTATGACTCACAGGACTTCAGATGTTGGGGCAAAATCTTGTCATGCAAAGAGGAAACACAAATAGAGGCTTTAATCACAGAGCCTTGAGCATGTACACTACACACAGATACACACTTCACTGTAGCCTCAAAAGGTGTTATGATGCAGAAGAAGGCTACAAATGAGTGACTTTGTGATTTGTAAAAGTCAACAGAGTCCGACGGGGAGGTGACAGAGCTCTCCTTCTAAATCTGGGCCCCCATTAACCCGCTTGGCTGTGACTTCCAGTCTCCTTCGCTGCCATTCTGTGTGACTCCAAGGCTAGTGGGATGCCCAGACAGGGCTCGTGATGAGTGGGGCTGACAGTGGGCCAGCCCCAGCATGTTATCCAACATCCGGCTTGTTTTCCTCCATCTCCCTCTCTTCTTACCTCCCTCCGGTTCTGCATCTAACTACTGAATCACAGATGAACATCAGCTGATGGAAGCAGACAGCCTGTCTGACTGCCTGCATGTGGACGTACTAAATGTCCTGACTTTTACATACTAATGCAGAGGTCAGGGATCATGAGTGCTGCAACACGTGACTATTAGAAAGAGAAAGGATGTGCTAGCATGCATGTGTATGTCGTTAATCTACATTCAGTATATACAGACTGTTCTGGAGAAAATTTGTTTACCTCTTGCGATTTTCTCTATTTCTGCATCAGTATGACTGAAATCATCATATGATTTTTACACAAATTCAAAAAAGTAATATAGGAGAACCCAATTAAACAATAATTTAACACTGTTATCCTTTTATTGAAGAAAAGGTCCAATGTTGTCTATCTATGAGGTCAGAAAGTATGTAAACCTTTGCTTTATATATCTTGTGTAACCCACTTGCAGCAGTCATAATGGCAGTCAAACATTTTCATTTAATAGTGATTAGTACTGCACACTGGCTTGGAAAAATTATTGCGTATATCAGTGTTCAGAACATCTTCAGTTCCAGGATTTTGTTTGTTTGGTTTGTTTCAAAGCATCATTTTTTTCTTCTGTAACTATTTTTAATGGTTTAGTGGGGGAAGTTGTGTTTCTGCATGACCCATGTTCTTTTTAGAGGCAGATAACAGAAGTATGTATGACATTTTCCTGTAGAATTTCATTTAAACCCCCATTGCTCCATCAGTAGAGTGACAAATCTTCCTTGGCCGCCAGATGCAGTGGAACGGGGCCGGCCCACGACTCTCCCATAGCCAGGTTTCACAGATGGAATAAGGCTCTGATGCTGGAATGCAGCATTTTCTTTTTCCAAACAGAACACTTCTCATTTTAACCAGAAATTTCTAATTTGGTCTCTGATATGTCTGCAAAACATTGTTGAACAGCCCTCTGACTTCTTCATGCAATCTTTATGCCTCACTAGCCACTTCATTAAGTACTGTCTCATCAGCCAATCATATGTCAGCAACTCAATGCAAACCATGTAGACATAATTAAAAAGACCTGATAAAATTCGAACCATGCATCAGAATGGAGAAGCGAGGTGATGTCAGTGATTTTAAGTGTGGCTTCAGTGTTAGTCCCAGACAAGCTCGTCTCATTTTCAGAAACTGCTGGTCTGCTGGGATTTTCCCACACAGCCATCTCTAGGGTTTAAAGAGAAAAGGAGAAAATATCCTGTGAGCAACAGCTTTCTATGTTTATATTCATTCCCTGGATGAGGAGCATGTAGTTATTCATAGGTTACAGTATGTCACATCTTTACTTGGAAGGCAAAAAATACTTCTTTAGCCTGATAGGTTTCTGGGAGAAAATATCCTGTTGGTCCCTTTGACAACTTAATATAAGAGGAAGGCAACGCTTGAATAACCACTCATTACAACTAAGATATGCAGAAGAGCATCTCTAAATGGACAAAATGTTAAACAACAGCAGGAGACCACACTGAGTGCCACTCCTGTCAGCTATTAACAGGAAGATGAGGCTACAGTTGACACAAACTTCGAATGGGTCAGAGTCTGGTATAAACAACAAGAAAGCATGGATATATCCTGCCTTGTATCAATGGTTCAAGCTGGTGGTGCTGGTGTAATGGTGTGTGATATTTCCTCACGACACTTTGGGCCCCTCGGTACCAAGTGATTGTTCGAATCCAGACTCTTTAGACATGTTTAAAGAAAGAGAAAAATAATGTTCTTTACTTTTTCTAAAGACCTGTTTGTGTTCTTAAAATGGAAATTTATAGATTTGTTTTTTCTGTTTTGAATAAAACCTTGTTTTTGTTTTTTATCCTTGTAGAGCTCCAAATCTCTTTATTCATCATATGAAACCTTCACCCTTAAACTCTATGGATGAGGTGAAGCTTCACATTCATAGAAAACCTTTTTAAGCAAAATGTTTTGAGCAAAGATAGTAGGCAATTATAGGATGCCATCAAGAGCTCCTATGCTGTGCACTTTTTCTTCCCTTTCTTCCGTACATCCTTGTGCAATCTGAAAGAGCAGCTTCAGTTTCAACACTCAGGTGTATCAGAAAATGATTTGCTAAATGAACAAGTTGAATGTGCATGCTCGAACACCGAAGGAATGGTAGAAGAGAAAACGCATGTGCAGACGGGCAGAGAGGCGTCATGCGGAGAAGAAAATCTAATACGTGATGTGGAGTGACACGTTGCTTTTATGTCGCAGTGCTGTAGTGGCAGCACCCAGCGGTGAGCCTGACACCCTGCTGAACATGAGACGTTTGGTTTAAGAAACTGAAACTGGGCTGAGAGAGGGAGATGAACAGGGCCTGTCACCAACATCATCATCATTATCATCATCTGGGCCAAAAGTACTAAACACTTATCATCTTTTGTTATCTTGTTTTAAAACATGTTTTTGTTTTTTTGTTTTTGAAGGCCGTCAAATGCTATCATGTCAAATGCTGCCCATCTTTTTTTCTTATATACTACAGATGTGTTGCACATCATCAAACCAAAAAATGTAGTTAAGTTTATTCAAATTCCGTAGTTTGATATTAAATTGTTGAGGGGCAAATATAAAATGAGTTTTCTAATCCTTCCCTGGATGAATTTTTCAAGAGCATGCAGGGTTTTGTTTTTTTATTATTATAGTTTACATTATGTCACATCATTTTACAGATGCGGAAGGCGAAAGAAGACCTTTTTTTCTTCAGCCTGACAGCTACAGTGGGGAAAATAATTATTTAAACTCCTGCTGAAATTGTATGTTGGCTCACTTACAAAGAAATGAACAGTCTCTAATTTTATGGTAGTTGAACTTTAATGAAGGGAGACAGAATATAAAGCAAAAACGCATTGCGTGAAATTTATCAATTGGTTTGCATGTCGCTAAGTGAAATGAGTATTTGATCCCCAAGTAAAACATGACTTGGTACTTAGTGCTGTGCTGCCAACAAGGGTTTCTCTAAGGTTTCCAAATATCTAAATTCTTTAGGTTTCTAGGCTGCTGCTTGGCAGCTTAAAGCTTCAGGTCTCTCACCTGATTTTCTGTAATACTGAGGTCCAGAGACAGTCTAGGCCACTCCATGATGTTTTATATTTCTCTATTAAAATGAAAATCTGGCTATTCCTTCCTTTTTTTTGAGCAAGTTTAGCAGCGGATCAAATAATTATTTCCAGCCAATGTATTTTTTAAAATCCGATTTCTATAGTCAAAATGCCTGATAGTTGTGTTGAACTAATGTTTAGCCACTCCGTTTACACCTGCAAACACATTTATTTTTTATTTATTTATTTTTGTTTTGGTAATCTTGCCTTAATCGCAGCAATCTGTTCTTCTCATTGACATTTCATATAAGTTTGAGTAAGATTTATTACGTCTAACCTATAAGAACTATTGCTGTTTGTCACTATTGCTCGAGAACACTGATCTCAGTGATCCTGAAAATGACCAGCAATGGCTCAATGCCACCACTTGCTTTTACTTTGACAGTGAAGAATTTCTTGCCCTTCTAAACCATGGTCATCAAAAATATATTCAGCTGTCTGAGCTTCTGTACACTTTCATCCTGCTTGCAGTATAAGGTGAGGTATTCTTTTCAAAATATGTGTAAACATTGCCAAAGTCGAGCCCTGTCATGGTTGTGATGCAGATCTTTTGTCCTCTGGGGCTCTCAGATCATCTGCTGCCTTCTCACCTTATCCTTATCTCCTTTTCTGTCCCACCAGTCCTCTTCATGTCCTCATCCATGAATGATTTCTTCATGAAAGTCTTCTGCTTTCCCTCTGACTTAGCGACTTTATATTCAACATCCTTTGTCCTTATATTGACTATCCTATATACATGTCAAAACAACCATAAAAATTCTTGACTTGAGTTCTCTATCTGAAATACTCATTTCTAATCATGTCCATCTTGGTTGCTACCAGTGAAGCTCTTAGCATCTTCAGTTCTTCCACCCCAGCTCAGTTTTCAGACTTTTTGTTAATGCTACCATCTCTAAACTATACATTGAAGCAGGTCTCACTTGCTTCTTTTTCTGTCACAAATTACCCCTGACACTCTCGAGCCACATCACTCTGCCTTCACTCTCTCCTTCACCTCTTTTGTACACTGTCCACTGGTTTGCTGTTGACCCCAGGTATTTAAAGCCATCTACCTTCACTACCTCAACTCCTTGCCCCTTCATTGTAACACCCGTTTACTGACTTTCATTAGGTTTCTCTCCAGAGCATACCTCCACCTCTCCAGGTTCTCTTCTACCTGCTCCCTTCTCTAGCTACAGCTCACACTGTCATCTGCAAACATCATTGTCCACGGTCACTTCCGGCTCTGGCTAACCTTCCCTGTCAACCGCTCCATCGCCATTACAAACAAAAAGGGACTGAGAACCACTCCCTGATGTAATCCCATCGACAGTTTAAAATGGTGTAATAACTTAATTCACTATCTAATTTTAATGTTGAAAGTATGGATATCTAAACCAAAAGGGCTTGCTTCTCAGATTAAGTAGAGATTATAAGTTTAGACCTTTTTATATGACTGCTTGCTTTTTAAAAATTTTCAACATATCCTCAGTTGCCACTTTTAATTCTGAGTTCAAAACTGCCTTAATTATGTGGTGCGTTAAATTTAACAAGGTTCTGAAACACTACTCAGACATTTTTGATTATACTGACACAATGGCATCACGCAGTTGCTATCGATTTGTTGGCTCCACATCTATGAGGCAAATCTCGGATTCCATCGCATCCCAAAGGTGATCCGTTGGCTTGAGGTCTAGTGACTGTGGAGGCTATTTGATTACAGTGCACTCCCTGTCATGTTTGAGATGATTTCAGCTTTGTGAAATGGAAGCAGCCATCACAAGCTGAGCAAACGGTGGATATAAAGGTCAGCAACATTGCTCAGGCAGGGTGTGGTTTTTAAGCAATGCACAATTGGTAGTTTTCTATTCAGTTTTATTTATATAGTGCAATCAACTATGAGACAACCCTTTATGATGAAGCATTTGGCGACAGTGGGAAGGAAAACAGATTGAAACTGCTCACAGAACTGGGCTCAGGGAGGACCAGCCGTTTGCCATGACAGGTTGGGGGGTGAGACGAAAAAAAGAAGAGAGCCAGAGTTTAATACTAACTAATGATTAGATGTAAAGTGGTGTCTGAACACAAAGTGAAAAGGGAATGAATGAAGAAAAAACAGTGCATTGCAAGAAGCTAATAACTAATAAATTAATTGCTAATAATTAGTACTGAATTACACTCAATGTTTGATGCCCCCCACTGTACAGTAGATTTACCTTATTCTTGATTTGAAGACAGAAATCAATTTTTGTTTTGTTTGGCTGAGAATATTAAGGATAATAGCTAGCATTAGTTTCAATCTAAGCAGTAAAAGTTGGAATGGCATCAAAAATTGACAGCCGCTTGTTTAAATGCTCCAGCTGTCACTGTGACGATGGCAGGAAGTGTTATTTAAAATGAAATTTTCTCTGAAACAGCAAATCTGGCAGATCGTTTGTCACGTGGTTTGAACTATGAGGCCCAGTCGTCTGAGGGGAACGCTGAAGGTCAGTGCTTTTGTTTAGTCTGAGTGCTTTTGTGATCTATTTTCAGTAATTCCATTTTTTCCTAAGTGCACATCCAGTGTCTGTCTCTCCTTCTTCACTAAGAGGGTCCCCCGCTGTGAGTTCACCGCTGATCAATTTAATTACCAAAAAAGTCTTATATGAAAAGGTCAGGATGTGGAAAAATTGAAATCCAAAGATGCTTATCCTCTTTTATTTAATAGAATAGATACATTAACTACAAAAATTAAGTTGTTTACATTTTCTGTCATCATTATGTTTTACTTTGTCCTACCTGTACATGTAAAGTCATGCTTTCTAACAGTAGACTCTTATGGCAGCCCATGTATGTCAACAGATGCTCAGTTTCTCCTGCATGGCCATTGACTAGAAAAATCACCTGTCAGAGCAATTCATGGTGCTGCCTTTCAGGCCGATGGCTCGCTGTTATCGTGTGGTAATTAGAAATGACAGCTGTCACAGATTTTTCCATGTGCTGGTATCTGGTTTTTGTGCTTGTCAGCTACTTCTGCGAAATACAGACACATGTTAAATGCTCAGCCTGATGATTTGTAATTTGCTTTGGCTTCTAGGTTGCTTTTAGTGCTTACAGGACCTGCTTGAGTGAAAATCCTGTAAGCCATACTGACTTTATTAAAAAAAAAAACCCACACACAGCAGCTTCTATAAGAAGAGTTAGTTGTTTCTGACGTGTGTCACATGACTGGGATTGACTGTAAATTGTTTCATATAACAGAAAATGTTCCTCTGTTCTCTGTTTGCTCTTCATATTCCAAAGGAGAAGCAGTTAATCAATGGATGATGTATTAGAGAGCATTATGTCTGATGATGTTGGTAGGGCTGCGAGATGAGATGTGACCTCCACAGTAATAGTTTAGGCGATCAACTTCGCACTGTTTCTGAAGCTGTTTTGGAGAGCAGATTCATGGTTCAGGGGTATGTGATGGGGCTCGGTGACCCAGACACAATTGTTGGTGTAGTCCACGCATAAAGAACCCAGTGTAATACCAAAAAACTGCAAACCTGGGTTATTGTTCCAGTGTGGGCATTTTATTAAACCCATCATCATGCAGTTTTACTTGAGCTCCTTTTTTGAGAAACATTTTGCTTTTTCTGTTTTCTAAATTCTTTGAAAATCTCCTCTTGAAGGTAAGATGGAAGAAAAGAGATCATGTGTTTCTTTTTTGTTCTTCTTTTCTTGCTTAAAATATTAAATATGCTAATGAGGCATTGGGTGTGTAACAAAATTTCAGTGCTGCATAAAGTCAGCATCAAAATTCCTTCCTCATACCTACATAAACCAATTCAGCTTGTCTTTGAAATATATTTTAAAGATATTTGCAATGTAAAAGGAATCTTGACATTACCAATTATTTTGTGTTTTGCTAGTTTTCAGGAATTTTATGTTTAAACAGATCAGTATGTCACTGTTTGATTACATTTGTTGAATTACCAAATAAGCATAATTCAGATTTAAGTAAAAATTTCTTTCCGGTAGCTTAAAGAAGATTTGCTGTGGAAGCAAAATACTACAAACTCTCAGTGCATGGAAAATAAAATTGCCTGTGGTGCGTCGTCTTAACGGTGTGTGGCTTTTGACGGTCTCTCCTGGAACTCATTCACACACAAAACCCCAACAATGGCTGTGTATAGACTAGAAAAAAGACAGCCAGAGGTTGTGTAAAGTGGGTGTAAATTTTGGCTGGCCTTTTTAAAAAGCTGTAGTAATTGTGGGCTCTAACCCTTTCCAAATTCAGACATAGGAGACGTGTGGGAGGACATAGTTTTCACATGCTGCTCAACAAGGCTGCGTACTGTTTAAAAACCTTCATCTTTTATGCTTATTTTCTGTTCCCAATGCATTGATTGTAACCAAAAGTAATTATTTTGCACATCAGGTTGTTAAACTCCACTTTTATTTAATAGTTCTACTTGCTTGCTAAAAGGCACCTCATAGCACAAAATACAAAACTGGAGCGTAGTCATGCAGGGTTAGAAAAGGGCCTTCCACAAACTGTTTCCACAAATTTGAAAGTATTTAATTGTCACAAACATCTTGCAATATGAATCTTAAGTGGAACAAAGAGGCCGACTCCATAACATTTCCCATGCCACCAAATTTTATAGTCATCACAGTGCAGTCATATATTTGCTAAACTCACTTGTCTATCAGACAGCATTTTGTCGCACCACAGAACAGATTTCCATGACTTCAGAGTCCAGTGGTGGTATGTTTTTCACCTCTCCATCTGATGTTTGGTATTGTACTTTGATGTAATAGAAGCAGTTGCTCTTTCTTGTGTTGTTGTAGCATTATGATACATAGCCAAACAGCACCATTATCAGAACTTGCTCCACCCCTACTGTATACTTATGTGCTCCCTGACGAGGTATACGCTTTAATTAATTTTAATGAGCAAACTCTGGTACCAAATTTATTAATTTCTTGATGGTAAAGTCGGCTGGTCTTGGTCAAAAGTCTCTTGATGGTGGGCTGAGTACAGTGACTTGGTTGGGTTTTCTTCGGGCTTTTGTGAGATTTCAACTCGGTAAATAATTAACTTGTTAAACACAATTGTTGAATTATGCCACAAGATAATGCTGTTTCTCTTTATTGCATTTTGAAGTACCTAACACAGTCCCTCATTGCCTATAAAATTTTAGCATGTTGTTTAACCCTACTTGATAGTATGTGATGGAGTCTGTTTCCAAAGTTTGGCCATATGACACTGTTAACATCACCAATCACATTTTCTTCATACGTGTTTGGTTGGTATGCAGAGCTGCAGCTGGGATTTACATATATAGATCTAAATTGACTGGTAAACAAAATGCTTTACTAAAATTTAAAGTTTTATGCACCTATATATATTTACACATCGATAATAAGTCCGGTGTTTAACGTTTAATTTTATTCACTTACTTTCCGGTCATATGGAACAAAATTTGATCTATTTTCTTTCTGAGCATCAACTGACTGTTGCAGTCCTTGAACACACATCAGATTTTCTTGTGTGTAACTGAGGATCTATTCATGCTGTCAACAGTGCCCGGAGAGTCGGGGGTTGCGTGCGCACTGCATGGGCTTGGATGGTCTTTTTGATCATGTTTTTCTGAGCCACGCTGTGGTGCGCTGTGAACAAAGACAGAAGGTTACGTGAGCAGCCAAATTGTTGGTGAACATTCAGGGTGAAATTATGTTTACTTTTCTCTGTAGAGATGGTTGAATCAGTCATCACATCAGAACAATCTAGATTGAATGAGATGGGTTGGCTGACACAGAAATTGCTTCCAAATTACCTTTGCAGTGACGAACAAGTTATCTGAAAACGATAAAACAATTATTCTTTACATATTGTTCAGTCAAAAAAGTAGTTATTTTAACTTATTATGTATTATCAAAGGTGATTCACATGTTTAGAATGAATAACATTGTGAGTTAGAAGCAAGCAGCCCTATTTGACCATTAAGGAGCAGCAAACTTGATGGTCCAGCTGCTGCTTGACCAAAGAGCTCCTCAGGGGTCCCAGGTTACGCAACCTTTAACCCTTTAGACCCTAGGCTACTGATTGAAATATTGATGTAGGAGGAAAAATGCAGAAATGTATTCACTAAAAGCTACAAAACTGTAAGGTCAAAATGATCAACCTCAGGCTGTATCAATGAGAAGTGCTTAACAGTTTAGCTTTTGCTTATCATCCATTCTAACAGAGCAAAACATTATATTTCAAATATCTGTTAAAGTTCTCAGTCATTCAAATCATCGTAGTCTGAGGAGCTTGGAAAGAAAAGCATCTGGACTTCTTCGAGTTTCTTGAAGATGTTTCACCTCTCATCCGAAAAGCTTATTCAGTTCTAAGAGCAACTGGTGGACAGTCCCAGATTTTAAGTCCTATGGGAGTGTCCCCCAAGAGGGTCATGAACCCCCTATTGATCCTCTACCTAATCACATGAGCCAAGGTGGGAAAATGGATGTGAGTGGGTGTTAAGGCGTCTGGGAAGGGACCTCAAAACTGGATTGTAGATGGCAGACAGTTGGTGTTGTAAGCCACCGCCTCTGTTCAAAGATGGTCGTTCACAGTGGATATAGAACAGAGGCGGTGGCTTACAACACCAGCTGTCTGCCATCTACAATCCACTTTGGGTTCTCCTGTACTTGTCTTTCTGTTAAAAGAGAGTTTTTCCTTCCCACTGTCGCCGAGTGTTTGCTCATAGGATGTTTGATTTTGTGGAGTTTTCTCTGTATTGTTGTTGGGTCTTTGCCTTACAGTATAGAGCACCTTGAGGCACCTGTTGTTGTGATTTGATCGTATAAATAAAACTGAATTAAATTATATTTCCAAGTAATTGAAAAAGATAAAAGTAAAAATCTGTGACACTAATTGAATTTGTAATTTAATGAAACTAGTTTAAAAAGTTCTCAACTATACACAGAAACTTTGGGGCCGCATTAAGAAAAAAAATATTATTGATCATTTTGAGAAAAAAGTTGAAATGTCGAGATACTACAGTTGTTTCAAGCCAAAACTACTGTACCCTCTACAAAATCCTTTGTATCGATGAGATAGTGAGACAAATTGATTAGCCATCTTGTCATATCTTGTAATAAAAACTCTTGCATCTTTGTAACACTTGCATTAAAATGTCCAACTTCAAAGATAAAATGAACTGTTGTTAGCTTTTGTTTTCATAAGAGCAGAGACTGACAGATGAGTCCCGCATTTGCTGTAAGGTTGCTGTTGCACTGGTCTTTTGTGGCAAAGCAGGAGCTGAGCATGAAAGCGAGGTTGTTGCAGATAGTCCTTGTTCCCACTCCCACCTATGGACACAAGCTGTGGGTAGTGACCAAGGGTGAGATTTGCAGATACAAGCGAAGGGTGTCTGGCTTCTCTCTTGGAGAAAGCGTGACATCGGACATCATGTTTCCTGGATGCGTGTTAGTTGAGCTGTTCAAGCATGTCCAAGTAGAAAGAAGATACTTCAGAGGGATTATTTTTCTAAACTGGCTTTGAAAGCACCTTACTGCCCTCCAAAAGAGCTGGAAGAGACGGGTAAGGAGAGGGATGTCTGGGCATCTCTATTTGAACTGCAGAAAATGGATGTGTGGTTTCAAATGCTAACTAACACTTCCATAACAACTGCACATGCAGTGCATTTTTTTTAATATACCTCTTGTACCTCTCCCCAGTTTGGATTTCTTTTTTTAATCTATAGATTTGCTGATACAGGCAACTAAAGCTAAAAGCTGCTGGACCTTAATTTGTGTAACTGAACTGGACCTCTCTACCTTGTTTGTTTTGTCCAAAATCAGCAGACGTAGAAAGTAAATCACTAGGTGGTATCAAGGCCATGTCCATTTTTTTTTGTATACAGCTTATGCTTACATTATAACTATTATAAACTTTCACAAAAAAAGTAATCCAATTATTGTGTCATGCGATTAAATATATTATATGCGAGCCCCTATAAAGCCATTAGAATCATTAATCTTGGATGGGTTGCTTTTAAAAACTGTCAAATATCATGAATTAAATTATACATAATCCAGTTATGTAACTGAATTAATGATATTTACAATATATATGTCAATAGGAAATATTTTTATAAGAACAACACATCACATAAAACCTCAGTCTACACTATTTCACCACCAACACAGAGAACAAAGCATTTTTGTGAAAACTGTATATGACAGTTGACAGTGTGCAAACACGAATTTATTTTGAAGAAGCTTCTAAATCCATCAGCCAACATGATTGTATGTACTGTGTATTTCTTCCCACTATTTTAGGAGGCAGAAAAAAATAAACAAAAAAACAACAAAATTTGGGGCCAAACTAATGTTGTTTATGCTTTCACTCCTTTTTTAGTTGTAGCTTCAGAACCACAGACAGCGTTTATTGTGTTTGTGTGTGTGTGTGTGTGTGTCACTCCTAAACAGTGATCTAAAAACTATAATAAAACTATATTTTATATAATAAGATTGAAAAGAACATGTTTCATTTTATTATCTATCATTCTTTTTTCTCTTTCACTCAGATTATAATTTGAACCCCTGAACTAAATACGTATTGTATTTCTCAGACTTTGACTTTGAAAAGAGAAACATTCATGACAAAATAAAGTATTGGGAGAAAAATACTTCAAAGTTAATTTACAGCCCGTCCACCATTTATGTTTTCAGTCGTATGCTAAGTGACGCAGGGAGCCCAAAAATTGACTTATAGAAGCGTTTTATATGTATGTAGTGTTTCTGCTGTTGAATAACATGATAATAGTAAGATAATAATGTGGAAATAAGCAACACAATACTTTTGTACCTACTTGGTATCAGGTGTGGTTTTCAGCTGAGCAATACTAGACTAAAATTTTTAGTAGTGTGCTAATAACTGGGGGTAATAACGTGAAGGAAATTGTAACAACGTCTCTGATGCATAGCCATATTTTGGTAACAATTATATAACTTACTAGTAAAGAAATGGCAATTTTATATATTCTAATGCAAACCTTTTAATATAGTGTCACCAATGTGGTAATGAGTTCATAATAAAAAGGCAATATAGTTTGATGCTTTTACATGTTAGGATACCCCATATTATAATGGTGGAATGAATCCTACCTTCTACCCTACAAATTTATTCTTTGTTTGAATTTATTACTAATGTAATAATAGAGTAATTATTGTGTTTAATGCTGTGGCTTACTACACTGAAACATTTCTGGTAGTTTCTGTAGAATAACCATAAAAAAAAACAGTAAGAAAAAAAAAAGCTTCAGCTTTTAGCTTCATTGTTACATATTTGACACTTTTTCATTATCTCTTACGTGGTTACAGTTGAGGGGATGTGCAACTTTTTATGAGTTTGGTTGTGACTCCTAGCTGGGACAGCTGCTTTAATAACACTTTATCAGCACTGATGTAGAAACCCATAAAGCAGCAAGTAAGATTGGACTTCAGCTGCACGTCTTCCTGGCAGCAGTTTCAAGAATTATAGTCATACATTGACTCACCAGTCTACTCTGAAGGCAAATAGATAGATAATATTACTTGTATATGAGTAATAGGAAAGTAAGTGCTGGGTGCTTGGTTTGTCTTGGAGCTATCACAGTCTATAGGTGAAGGTAATGGGACCAAGCTGATGTGGCACAGAGCCCATTACATTCACATCAGCACGTATCTTCTCCTACACGTTGTTCTCTTTTTTTATGATTCTGCACTGCTCTTTGTTGTTGCCAAGGAACGGTATCAGATGAATGCTGGCTCTTATCTTGTCACACTCCTAATTTCCTGTGGACCGGTTCTCCCCTGTGGCTGCTGTGGTGTGTGTGTCTGTGTGCCAGTGCTGCTCCCGCTAAGACAACAGTGTACTCACACGGGGTAGATAGGTCTGTAATGACTGGGTAAACAAATGCAGAACATATGGAGCCCTCCATTGCCAGGAACACCACCACTCAACAAATGCATCTCACATTTCATATGCAGATCCAGGAGGACAAAGGATGTGTTTTGATGTTTGCATTCAAAAGGCCTCAGCAAAAATACAGGTTTCATAGAGGCACGTCCACTTATGCTCAGCACTGAATGGTCCCATTCCTCTCATCAGTGTGGTGAACACAGCCGGTGTTTTGTTAATGTCGGAGATTTTGCAATAGGCAGGTGAGGCCCATTTTACTATATCTCACTGGAGCTGAACGGCGAATGCTATTTACACCCTGGCCTAAGGCAGATAGCACAGGCAATTTTAAATCTAACCATAGATAGATGGATAGATAGCAGGAGCTGTTTTCAGGGAATGTTAAGGCGAGAGTGAGTGAAAACAGGTGATAAAAGCAGAGTAATGATGTTCCAGTTGTGGTGTCGCCCGGATCAGCAGCAGGGAGCCCAAGATTGAATGAAATCCATCTAGTGCACCCGGATATTCTCCCACTTTCCTGAGAAAATTGAAAAGAATTCAGAGAAAACTACAGCATTTTCCCCACTTCCCATAAAAACACTTTAAAAGAGGCTTGTCTGTCTCTTTCTTTCTCTGTCTGATCTGTAAGCATAAATGTGCACTATTTGTCCATAAACATCTGAAACCATACTTATTAAAAACTTGGTCGATCTTCCCTTCAAGGTCATATCCTCGTGCCCCTCTGGATTATTCCAGTATATTTTCTCCCTGGAAGCCTCATCTTTTTTTTTTTTTTTTTTTTTAACCATGGATTTACACACAAGATGCAAAAATAATTTTCTGTGTACGACTTACCTAACTTTTGTATCTGCGATCATCATTACTGATGATAGCCTGGCCTCTGACTACAACCAAGAAATCCAGCAAGAGCAGTGTTAAGTGAAAAAAATCCAAAGTGTATGCCCAAAGGTACTGCATCAGGTCTGGAACATGACTAGAAGCATGCTCTTCTTTGACATGAATCAATTTGTGAATTCCCCTGGCTCAAACTGTTGGTGGCAGATTCCACCGTAACGTTCTGTGGCATCAGAGGGAAAAACGCCTAAACATGCATTTTGCCCGTGCCTAGTCCATTAAAAGCACTTTTAAAATAAATTATCCCTGCAATGCCAAGTGTATCATACCTAACACATGTGTTTTTGAGACCTCTATATCACCATTGTGATTTTTTTGTAAAATAACTTTAACCCTGTTATTAGTTTCATTTGTTTAAGCTCATTAAACTCATATAGAAATTTATATTTAGTTTCCTTTGTTTTAGCATTTTTTCAGAAGATTTAACAAACAGAAATTTTCTGGCAATTATTTAATAGTTCAGGATTTTCATGGGTAACTTTTACTAATAATGACAAAGACAACAACCAGTCATTGTGTTAGTACACTGAAGGAGATACAGAAGAGCATGGTGGAGGGCTGAATTCAAATCAGTTATGATTTTGATTTTTTTAAAATTATATATTTTATTAGTTATAAATTTAAATAGGCCGAGGCATAAAAATGTGTGATTGCAACTCCTATACTTGAGAAAGTGATAAGGTTAGCAATAATGTGGAGTTATTATTTATTTATTTTCTTAATCAATATTGAATATAATATTGTTCCTCAGACTTTGCTTTTGTTAAATAATTACCTGTTTGTAGCAATCGCAGCCTTTTAGAACTTTGGTATTCTCGCTGTCGATTTGTTGGTCAGTTCTCTTTTTATACTGCAAAAATCCCCAACCTTACCACCACAGAAGCAATCCCAACCATCACATTTCCTCCTCCCGAGGGCTGCATGTTATTCTCTTTGATCCATATTCCTCAGACTTTAATTTGTCTTACCCTAACATTTCAGTTTTTTAGCAATTTCCCACATGAAATATCCTTTATTTCTTACAAGAATGCTCTTGCAAGCTTTGGGGGGGAAAAAAATATATTTTTTTTCTGAACATATTGTGACTTTGAGACAAAGGGTAGCTGCAGACACTCCAGCTGTGCTAACTTACTTGTTATCTTGCAGTTGGGGACAAAGTGAAGCCAGCAGAATAAAGAACCAATGGTGGCTGAAACTAAACCTTTTTATGCCTTTTTATAAGTACATTAAAGATGATTAAAAGTGTTTGTAATAAGTAGTCATTTATTTATTCATATAAATATAACTACTTGTAGTTGTAAGATAAGTAATTTATTAACTAATTATAGAAAACACAAACCTTATTCAGCAATATCAACTGTGTGAAATGAGTTCCACCTCAGTAGACTCATTAAAACACTTTTCAGTGCACTTGTATTGATATTCTAGTATGTTAATATAAAAGTAGCAGACTTTAAAAGAGGCATTGCACATAACAAAATCGTTTACTTATCATAATAATATTGCCCTATTGACAGATGACACACTCAATGGCCACTTCATAAGGTACACCTTCTCTCCTATTTGCCTTCAAAAATGTCTCAATTCTTCATGGTACAGATTCAAGTGATGTTTCTGAGGTCAGGGGGTAGGGAATTCCAAAGTTGAGGGGCTGAGCGACTAAAACCCTGCCCCCCATGGTAATAAGACGAAAGGAAGGAACAGAAAGAAGAAGAGAAGAGGAGGATCCGAGGCACCGGGATGGAATGGAGATCTGTACCAAATCAGAAAAGTATGGTGGGGAGAGAGAATGAATAGCCTTACATGTATAAAGGAGTATGATGATGGAATCACACAGTTTCAGCAGGCTTTTCTGCAGCACATCTGTAATGGGGAATATCCTGTTCCAACACATCCCAAATATACTATGTACAGTTCCTTTAATTCTGAATTTATTAAAAAAAAAACTAGATGGACACAGAAGGCATGGTGAGTTTGTATCATACAGCAAACATAAACAGAATATTAAAAAGAGGAGACAACTGAGAATTTCTACTTCTATAAAATGAAAAACACTGTTTAAATCCTGTCTATGTGAGGCTGTTTGTGTGGTGTCAGTAAGGCTGCTCAAGTACAGGATCTGAATATTTATACATCTCACTTACACAGTTCACATTCGTTTATCTACACATCCTATACTTATGAATACACGATTACATTAAAATATGCAAATGCCTGTTTAAAACAAACAACAGAATTAGAATGAAAACAACGGAATTTGAAAACAAACAACGGAATTTGAATGAAAACAATGGAATTAGAATGTACAGAACAGAGTTTGAATGAAAGCAACAGAATTCTAAAACAAACAATAGAATTTGAATGAAAACAATGGAAGTTTTAAAACCAACAACAGAATTAGACTGAAAACAACGGAATTAGAATGAAAACAACGGAATTTGAAAACAAACAACGGAATTAGAATGAAAACAACGGAATTTCAATGAAAAGAACGGAATAAGAATGAAATGAATAGAATTTGAATGAAAACAGCGGAATTAAAATGAAAATGACGGAATTTGAATAAAAGCAACAGATTTTGAGAACAAACAATGGAATTTGAATAAAAACAACAGAATTTGATCAGAAAACAAAGAATTTGTATGAAAACAACAGAATTAGAAGGAAAACAACGGAATTTGAATGAAAACAACGGAATTAGAATTTACAGAACAGTTTGAATGAAAACAACAGAATTTCAATGAAAACAACGGAATTTGAATGAAAACAACAGAATTTGAATGAAAACAACGGAATTAGAATGTATAGAACAGAGTTTGAATGAAAGCAACAGAATTCTAAAACAAACAATAGAATTTGAATAAAAAGAGTAGAATTAGAATGAAAACAAAAGCATTTGAATGAAAACAACGGAATTTGAATGAAAACAACTGAATTAGAATGTACAGAACAGAGTTTGAATGAAAGCAACAGAATTCTAAAACACAATAGAATTTGAATGAAAACAATAGAATTTGAATGAAAACAATAGAATTTGAATGAAAACAACAGAATTTGAATGAAAACAAAAGAATTTGAATTAAAAGAACAGAATTTGATCAAAAACCAAAGAATTTGAACGAAAATAACGGAATTTGAAAACAAACAACAGAATTAGAATGAACAGAACAGAATTTGAATCAAAACAATGGAAATAGAATGAACAGAACAAAATTTGAATGAAAACAACAGAATTTGAATGAAAACAATGGAAATTAAGCGTTACCCCTTAGCCGGACTTCTTGGGTCTTGGATATTTAGATTTTATGTCTTAAAAACCGTTTATGCAAAGCATCTTCCACTGAAGTGGCTCAAAGTAAAATATAAACACTTTGTTTTTTTTATTTTATTTTAAAGACGTCTCTGCTTGATTATCAAGGGCTTCAATAACCCCTTGATGTATGATTAGGACATTTAAATTGCTGATTTGAACAAGGAGCTCTCAGAGAAGTAAAGGAGCAACGCTATTCTTTATCAACGCTATTTTCTATTGTCTGCGTCAGCGAGGCTGTCCAGTTCATCGGTTTGTAATTGCTCTCCAGCAATCACGTATCAGGCCTGGCCTTGTGTTTAAGCACTTACCAGATTACAATCTGTTGCAGTACACAACACAATAATTGCATTAGTCAAGCCATATTCCCATGCTAACCAGTCAACTGTACATGAAAGCAGACCAGCCATGCACCACGGAGTAATAGTGATTTAAATATCAATAGTCAATCACTATTTCAAAGAGAGTAATCTTTCATTCTCGTTATGCCAGGTAAATGAAAAATGACGCACCTGAAATGGAAATTTTGAAACACGAAGTTTCGTCTTGCATGTAAATTTGCATAAGTGTTATTTATGTTTGTTTGTGTGTTCTTGCAGAGGCTCGTTAATAGCACTCTCAGTCAAGATGTAAATAACTTCTGGGTAATGTTCCAACCTCTGTCCCTTTATATTTCCCCTCCTTGCAGTGCTGATATAATAATTACTGTGTCCTGCACATTTGGAAGCAGCTTTCATCCATAAAGGGTTATTAAAACATCCTTGAGCTTGTGTGGATTTAGCAAATGGCCTGTTTGAGTTTATGCAGACATTATGCATTCTGGTCACGCTCTTGATTCATGCTGACATCTTTTACAGGGTTTCAGTGTGTGGCTACATTGCCCTCCTCATGACCCTTATTGGCTTTTCTCCTTACAACTCCTATTGATATTTGCACCCACATCATCACAATATATAGTATTGTGTGCGGATGAGAAGAAATGGTGAAGGCCATGTAAAACTGTGTGATCTTCCCAGATAAAATTCAGATTCATGGTGGAAAAGAGGAGAAACAGCATTTTATTTGCACACCCTGTCATACTGCAGGGTGTGCAAACTCAAAGCTGCAGTAACATCTTTGGGAATATGTGTAGTCATGTAATGATATAGTTTTTGTGTTTGGAGATCCAGCATGTGCAGATCTGATGTAACGTTAATCCTGTGTTGGAAGATATTTTCACTGACTCGACCATGTGGTTCACAAGGTATATCTTAATATCTTTGCAGACTTGTGGAAACTGGGTCTGCTTGTGCACTGCAATCAACAGCCACCTTTCATATATCTGACCATCCTGTGGTCAGATAGTTCCTGTCTTCCTAAGTCTAACCAGCTTCAAGAAAAATACTTTACTTAATAGAACACTTACAACTAAAGAAAAAGATATTTGGTAAATCAGATGCTTTTATCTTTAACGAGACACCAAACACTGAGGGCAGGTGTGTATTCAACATCTTAATTGCACCTCAAGGAGAATGAAATAACTCTAGCATATCTTGCTGACACCATTTTCTTGAATTTATGCACAGTCTTATGTTGTCAAAACACTTCAAGAGTATGACATTACCAGAGATGTCATTCTTTGATCCAGACAACATAGCCTACCTGCTGAAAACATATCAGGAAAAACAACTTGCCATCCTTGTTTATGCAATTATTTCACATAACCTGCATGACGCACATCATGAACTCAATTGGGAGTGCATTCTACATATCCTTTACTGAACTTAACGCATTCATTATATATTTTAGTCGGGTGTTTTTCATGGGAGTGGTGTGAAAAAGAAGCCAGATTGGCTTGGCCATGGCGCCCTGTGCCAATCATTGGAATTCCTGGTTCTCTGCAGCCACCTACAACTCAAGACACTTCTCTTTCTACAGGCAGTTTTTTTTCAGGCAGAAATGCATAAAAAATAAAACCATAATTAGAAAAAAACATCAAAACACTAATTATATTACAGATAATTCACTTTGGGGAAACATATAACATATTTTGTGATTGACTAGTAATGTTTCTTTCAGTGCCATAATTATATTTGAAGTTCCAAAAAAGGACAAAAAAAAAAATTAAAAAGTTGTGTTTTTAATTATGTCTTTTTGCTGTGCGGTCGTAGTATTTCAGTCAGTGGAAAAGCACAGGTCTAATTGACACAAATTATTGATGACAAATGCAAAGTGATGTTGCAAACCCCCCCCCAGATGTCCTGTAATAACAAAAGTTGATTAGCTTGAGGATTTGCAAATAAACTTAGCATCAAACAAAGACCTGTGTGAAGATGTTTGTGCTGCGCACTCAGTTTCTGTTGTCATAGGAGCAAGAATCTAAATTAATCAACCAGGTTGAAGAAGCATTCAGTGCAGCCGATGAAAGGCTGACCAAATACAGACAAGTGGTCAACCTGGCATTGAATTTCCTAAACAGGTGAGCTTTTCAGTCACAGTGCATTATATTTAAAGCAAATGGTGCCAAGAGTTACATTCTGCCATCCCTGGCTTCTATTCAGTACCTCCTGTCAGGAACTGGCTTAAAGTAGGTGACAAAGGGGAAGTCCACACAAGTCTTTACTTACAAACAAAATAACTCATTCAACATTAACCAAAACACAAACAGCACCACCAATAGGTTGATGTCGGATGTCTGAATGTTGTAACTCGCAAGGAAATGAACAGCTACTTCAAACTAGGCCTATATGAAGAGTTTAGATGGGGCTTACTGAGTGAGAAACACCCTGCAAAAATCCCTTGCAAATTTTTAGAAAACACCACCAATGTGTGTTTTCTAAAAATTAAAAATCTTAGCAGGACTGCACAGACGACCTCCTCCCTATAGCCTTCTTGACAGGTGTTTGAATTGATGCTTTCAGATAGGATGTCACCGCCTGGCGGAGTCCACATGGTGACATCTGCTAATCATCTGTCCAGTGCCTGTTCACACATCCGCCTGTCTATTCGAGGGATCTTATCTCTTGGTGCCCTCCGCCTGGCTCCGATTCATTCTCACCTTCTGTCTGTATCCATGTCTTTCACACACTCCCACCTATTTCAATTTCAATCTCGACATCATTTTTCATCTCTGCTACACATTGGCTGCGTTTCGATGCAACTTCTTATTACTCACCTCTCTTGCTCTGTCTTCTCTCTCCCTGTCTGTGACAGGCTGATCATTCGACTCAGTGCTGCTGTGATCGAGACAGTGTGACTGCACAGACTCACAATCAAGCATAATTCCGGTTTATTATAACTGGATTTTGGTTTATAGTTTCTCATTTTGTTTGTATTGGGCTTTATTATGTTATACTGGTGAAATTGATTCTTCAATCCAGAAGAAAGAAATGCGATGAACAGTTTTTATAGCTGTCAGAATTAATATGCAACTATAAAACATTATTGAGGACACTCCACTCCCAGATGCATTCATGTGACCTTCTCTGATAACCACACTTACAGATATAAGAATCGACTTGTGATATGACATGAAATCCTCAAAAAACACATTTCTTTTTTTTCTGTTTAGCGTAGATCCTTTTGTTTTCTAAGGTCTGAAGAACACAATGGGGCCTCTTCAGGTTTGTTATGATCCACCCATGCAGCTCACACTGGAACCTCCACACAGGCATCTCATATTTGTATCTGTGGAGGGCCCAAGGCCTCTGTTATCTTTTTTGGGAATACATAACAGGACTTTGCTGTTCATTTCAAGACTGAAGGTGAAAGAGTAATGACATGGTAGGATAAATATAAACAGTGCTGCCTGTAGGACAGCTTTCAGAATTGCTTGACATGCCAAATGATCAGTTCGTGTTCATGCCTGTTCTCATCAATATTAGGCATTTTATTAATTAATTGTTTTTACAATGTGAAGCTCTGCAGCTCTGTTGCTCATCCAGAATATTACGTAGCTGTGGCTCAGGAGGCACAGTGGATGATCTACTAATTAGAAGGTCAGTAGTTGTATCTCCAGCTTTCCTAGCGTGCATTTCCTTAAGTGTTCTTGGGTAAGATACTGAATCCTAAATTTCTCACAATTTGTCAACTGGAATCTGAGCACTTTTAACAAAAACAAGTTAGGGATGGGTATCGAAAACTGGTTCTTGTTGAGAACCGGTTCCCACTGTTTCAATTCCTTGGAATTGTTTGCCATTTTTGCAAACGATTCCCTTATCGATTCCAGTCGCCCCGAATGACGTCACCACGTTGCGGAGCGTCATTTACCTGGCAGGAAACATGGCGGCTCAAACGCTAAAAAGTTTGGTTATACTTTACGAGAACGGATGACAACAGGGCAACTTGCAATACTTGCAAAGTAGATATTTCATTTAAGGGAGGAAACACTACGAATATGCAAAAGCATTTGCTCACAAAACACATGATAACCTTAAATGAATGTCATGTTTTTAATTCCGCTCCGGACTTGTGAATCTCAACCCAGCAGCAGCGGTAACGTTTGCACGTCCTCTCCCGTTAATGCGGCAGGTAAATAATCAACTAACAGTGCATATTATGTTAGCGCGATCTGCCTTATTACAAAACCTGCCATTACTGTGCATTTAGGTGACCATGATGAGAGAGACAGCGTCTGGCTGGCTCAGATGCTGGCGGTTCTCGCTGCAGTCTACCGGTAGAGTCTCCTTTCAGGCCAGGATAGACGAATGTCACCGAGCAGTGACTAAGTTTGTGGTAAAAGGCTTGCACCCATTTGCCACAGTAGATGCCCCCGATTTTCGGTAAGTGAATGTGTTTAATCGTAGGCAGGGTCATTACTGGATATTCTTTTGTAATTGCTACGGAATAATTTATGTTAAACTTTGTTATTGCTACAGAAGAATATTTATTTTATTATTTTACATTTACAATTTTTTTTCCCCGGGGACCCTGTGGAGAGCCATAGGCTGGATCTCTTAAGATCTCACTGTTGGGTTTGTAAGGCCATGCTACTCCTAAATTTATATCTTGTTCAAAGAGAAGATATAAAACAAAGTTCTAAGCTAATCGACCTTAGTGTTCTCCTTTTTTAAAAAGAATCGATAAGAGAATCGATAAAGAATCGAATCGTTAAACAGAATCGAAAATGGAATCGGAATCGTGAAAAACTTATCAATACCCATCCCTAAAACAAGTGCTGATTTCATAGAATAGAATATATAGAAATCGGTGAATGTGACTTTAAGTTGTATAAATCCTTGTTCATTTTTTCTTTTTTTTGGAATATCTGTTCTCTGCCAGTCAGATTTTGGTGACCACCAGTTAGTGTAAATCCTATAGGACTGATGAGATTGAGTCAAAAACAGCCTCATTTTATTCAGGCTTTATATTTGTAATTGCTAAACTGCACCATGGAAATCCCAGCTGAATAAATGGGAAATGTTTTTTCTTTGAAATAAATTATTGTAATGATTGGTTTTGATACTTTCTTGTTTAAATGTTTTAACTGTACAATCCAACTGAGTCTCTATGTATGTTTGTATCTGTATGTTTTGTGCAAAACTGCATACGTTTATATGAGCTAGTGGATGGATACTATGAAACCCTTGCAATGAATTGCTACGGATGCTGAGCTTGGAAGAAAAATAAAACCAAAGTCTATGGACAATTGGACATGATAACAATGGTGAGACTTAGTGAAGTGGTTGGAAAACGTTGCACTTTAGGCTCATTGGCTTGATAGTTGTGCTGCTCTGTCCTCAGGGATCTTCACTATTCTGCTATATATGCAGTGCCAAGCTCCATGTGGCACTGTAGCAAAACAGAATGAGCTTTATTACATATTTGAATTGTGTGTGTTATTGAGTGGCCAGACACACAATACAAAAGAAACCAAACAATTTGACTGGCAAAGCTATAGAGATCAAAACTGTGCATTTCACGAAAAAACAAAACACACAATGTAGCGTCGGGCCACATTTCCCATGAATTTCCGAGAAGATGAGTTGGGTGCAGTACAGATTAGTCTTCCCTCCTGGTCAAGGACACAGTGGCGTTCCCTTTTTATCTTCATTGTGTTGTTTCCTTTCACCTTTATTTATCAGCGGGGTCTCTTCCATTCTGCCCACCAACACATCCGGTGATAAATTACACTGCCCACAGTGGATCATTCTGCACGAATAACTGCTGCTGTACGCTAGTATGGCACTCAATAGAGTTTGTGCTAGCGGTGAAAGAAGTGTATGAAATCTGCTATTATAGGTATATAGCAGAAGGCGAATACATCTTGATGTTGTAGTTGAAAATCTAGAAACAATAATCTGTTTTTCTTTGGTCACATGTCAAAGATTTTTCCTCTTATAGAAATTATAGCTGTTCCTTCATTATATGTTGGCAATGCTGCATATAGATTTAGCACTAATGATTTATGACAGTTCTGTATAATAAGAAAAAACCCAAAGAATCCAATGATCCCATATGAAAAAGCGCTTGGTGACAGTGTGGGAGAAATAACAGATATTTAATGCAAAGAAATCTAGAGTTAAATCAGGTTGAGGGAGGGTCGCTGTCTGCTGCTACTGCTTGAGGAGTAGGGAAAGATATACAAAACAGCAAAAATATAACAACACTTGGCAGGTGATATCAATAGCTGCAGATCAGGAATATGCAGCACCATGACCTAGACATACCTGCAGAAAGGTACAGATTGAGAGGACAAAGCACAAAGTAGAAGAGCATAAATACATAAAGTTAATGACCTGCAGTAGTGGCATATAAATTCACAGGGAGTGGAGGAGATGACGGTGATGCACACGCCATCATGGGAGGTCCCCCTGCAGCTTGATCCAGCAGCAGCTTAATTGAAAAGTCATGATGCACTCTTCAAACTTCTAGGAACCACAACATAGCAAGCGCTCTGCAGTGTTCTCTGTTGTCTAATGCTGATGTCGTCAAGACATTGTAGGGGCCCGGTCATTCATTTGCAGACTTTTGTTGAACGACTTGCATTTCATCTCGTGCAGGGAACTAAAACACGATTTACTGCATCACGTGAACTTCTGTGATGTAGGAAATAATATTTTATTAGAAAAGCCACCACAATGTTAACTTTTTACTTTTCTGTTAAGTATTTCAATTCTCTTTATTTGGAAAAATACAACAATTTCTCAGTGACGCCTTGAATTAGAATTGACTAATTTATTTGATTGATCCCATGCTCTCAAGTAGTCTACATTACAGCCAGAGACATTTCAGTGAAAATACTTCACTGAAAAAAATCAATTTGTCTTATATTTAACATCAAAATTTCTGTTTAAATAGGTTTTGTTTGCTTAATTACATCTCAATAGGTGCTTAAGCATATTTACCGAGCAAGCAAGCATGTCTGTTGCTCACGCATTTATTAAAATCTGAGCCTCTCCTGCTGGTTTTCTCCCAATTTTTCCTCCACTTCTTGTTTGTGTGTATGTATGTGTTTTTTGTTAACTATATTCCAGTGTCTCATTACGATTGGTTGACGGTTTATGTTTTATTCATCATGTTCCTGATAAGTAACAGTGCCGCCCAAGTCCTCAACTAATCATGTTCTTCTAGGGAAGAGTCTTTTCCATCATTAGGTTCACCTGTGGTTCTCCTCAGCTGCGAATGTTAATATGGAAGTGATGAGGTTAGTTACACAACAGCCCTGGCTGTATCTGTAAGTGCAGGTTGAAGGATGAGACCTAATCACCAAATCAAGTCTGTCATCTTCTCTCTGGTCTTGCTTGAGGCAAGAAGGTATCGGGAGTCCCTAATTGCCAATCAGGGATAACTAGAGCGCTGTGGTGTGGGTTTGCTGAATGCAAGACCAGAGAGAAGGTACAAAGCAGAGTGGAAGCTGACTCACAAGTGCAGGAATCAAGAGGTAGCTGAGGAGAATGAGGTCTCAGAGAGGAGTTTTTATTCTCTACGTCAGACCGGGTTGTGTCCCTTTGAAGAACACTGTTGACTGAGACTCTGAGCAGTTAGGTTTCCTCTCCTTTAGCCATCACGCTACATTTGATTTTTTTGTTTTTAAATGGTGTGGCAGACTCTGGACTACTTGAAGTATGATGCAATTTTTGTAAACATAAAATATTCTCTGTATATATGTGTGTGGGAGTTGCATCATTAAGTAGAGTTATAGTGACAGTTCCCAAAGAAAGAAGCTTTGAATGTGTGTGTGTGTGTGTGTGTGTGTGTGTGTGTGTGTGTGTGTTTGAGTTTGACAGTCTAGGTGTTTTTTTTTTTGTTTTTGTTTTTTTTTTTAGTATTCCTATTAAATGTATTTATAAAATCTAGGAACACAGCAGCATTGTAACATGAAGACTGCTCCCTCTGAGTCGGGTGGCTGTCGTCTGTTAAATCTGTGCTTTTTGTCATTTCTTTTTTTGACTTTTTGGTTCAGTCAAGAGCAAAAAGTGCTGAATGGATAATTTCAGTTGGTGTACTTGATATTTTTTTTTATATGTTTTGTAAAATAAGAGTGGCACCCAGCATTTCCTTAAAAAAATGCTCACAAGGGAAATTTGTAACCAGACAAATATATGCATGGGAACAAATAAAAGATTTTGGGCCATTAGAATAGCTGTTCATAATTACATTTATTAATTTATTTATTTATCTAGCATGCTTTCCATAGCATACTTCTTTAGTTTAATAATTACATAATAATAATTACAGATAATTAAATGGCATTCTATAGTAAAGTGCGTAGTGATGTTTGTTTTACTATTTTACTAAAGCTGTAGGTTGAGCTATATGATCTATTCTTTAAATAAAATTTGGAAGTGTTTAGCTTGGGACTGTTTTCTGACTAATACTCCTGACTAATACTTTCTTAGTCCAAATGCACAATAATGTACGGTGCGTTTGTTCATTATAATGAAGGAACACATCGGCCGAGAGTGCAACGGTGCAGCTCACTGATGTGTGTTTAAACAGCAGTGGAGCTCTGTGGCACAGAGGAATAGACATATCAAACTTTGGGTCAAAACAAAGTGCTTCTTACCCTGTAGTTGGGATTTGTTGCAAATACTGAAATCAGATCTATATAAGAAAAGTAGAGAAATAATGATAATTATTCAAAGAAAAACATTATACAGTTTCTGATTGGTATCAGCCAATAGGAAGTTGGAGATTAAATAAACAAACTAATCAGGACTCTGTCTAGAGAAAGTCACATCTATTTAATTAATGCTCTCTTAAATCGTTTTGTTAAAATAAAAGCAAACTGGAAAACCAAGAGTACATTGTGTGTTTCTGATTCCTCTCATTGCCAGTTTAACCAATCAGTATCCTAAAAATGTTCTTGTCACATAAGTTCTCGGTACAGGTTGGTATTACGATACAAAAAGCAATGTGTACGTACACAACTAGGAAACAATTAATAAAAAAAATCAAAAGATATCTTCATGGAGGCAAATGAGATTAGAAAAATAAGTAAAAAGGAATTCAACAGGGCTTATTCATACAAGCCAAGTTGGCTCTGTAAATCACATTGTGTTCTTTTCTTGATACTCTAGATGAAGCTAATTTTGCTGAGGGATTAATATCAGGGTCTCCTATTAAACCAGAAATTGTGCTGGTGAGTGGGTGGAAGGAGATCGTGAAACAACTGACTTGCTGATGGTTAACTGTATTTACTCTGATTGGGCAGAAGGATCTTGGGAATTATGGGTATCCACGTACTGCTTGTAAAATCCTATTAAGTGCTCATTATCTATTGTATTAAACAGAGAGATGCGCAAAGAGCTTTTCCCTTCTGCTTCTCCTGTTACTCTAATATGAACACAGAGATTCTCACTCAATCCCACCCATGTTTGATTATCTCTGTGTGGTTTTATGTCATTTTAAAAGCTAATCTTTTTAGCTATTAACTTTTTTGCCACCGGAAGTTTTGCAACTTTGTGTGTCTCCCTGGAAAAGCACAACTTTTGCTTTGAAGCAAAAGTGAATTTCACTTTTTAAAAGTTTCATTAAAGCTCAGAGGCTAGTTAGTGTTTGCAGACACGTTGACATAGTTTATACAGCCAACTGTGGCAGGTGCTAGCGACCAAAGCAATCACAGGTTGTTTTTTTTGTTTTTTAAAGCATCCTTTTGACAGCTGATTTCAATCAATCATCCCTAGCTACTGATGTTTGCCAGGGGGTTTCTCACTTGTCCCACGGCTGTGTGACCTGGGCCTGATCAGCACTGTGCTTTGGTTGTCTTACTAACTGATTTGTCGAATGACAATACTGTCAAAATGACAACCAAGTTAGCCGATGATGTCCAAATATGGGGGAAAAAATATACATAGTAAAGCTGATGTTAAAGTTATATGATGCCATGGAATAAACTGGCCTTTTTGCTTTGAATTGACTGAATTGAAGCAAAGGTTTTCAGGTTCAAATTTTAAGACAGCGATTGTGGGTTTATAATTGGATTTTATTGGAGGCTCTGTATAGTTTTCATTAAAGAACTCCTTGTTTATCAATTCATTTACTGTAAAGTCCTCATGATTTTTTTTTCCTGCTCTAATTTAGCCAGTGTTTAACTGTTAATGCGAGGCGGTGCTCATATCAACAGCAAATTTTCGACAGGATTTCACATAATGGAGCTCTGGTGCTTTGCACTTCAAAAGCTTCCACAGATTGGCTGTCACTGGTCTGACAGCCAGCAGCTGAGAGCCACTTTTGCCCGCCTGTGAGAGAATATACGACAACCAGCAATGCCATGTTTGGCAGGATTTTATATGAGTGGCTCATGAATACAGGGAGCGCAGAATTATTAGGCAAATGAGTATTTTGTCCACATCATCCTCTTCATGCATGTTGTCTTACTCCAAGCTGTATAGGCTCGAAAGCCTACTACCAATTAAGCATATTAGGTGATGTGCATCTCTGTAATGAGAAGGGGTGTGGTCTAATGACATCAACACCCTATATCAGGTGTGCATAATTATTAGGCAACTTCCTTTCCTTTGGCAAAATGGGTCAAAAGAAGGACTTGACAGGCTCAGAAAAGTCAAAAATAGTGAGATATCTTGCAGAGGGATGCAGCAGTCTCAAAATTGCAAAGCTTCTGAAGCGTGATCATCGAACAATCAAGCGTTTCATTCAAAATAGTCAACAGGGTCGCAAGAAGCGTGTGGAAAAACCAAGGCGCAAAATAACTGCCCATGAACTGAGAAAAGTCAAGCATGCAGCTGCCAAGATGCCACTTGCCACCAGCTTGGCCATATTTCAGAGCTGCAACATCACTGGAGTGCCCAAAAGCACAAGGTGTTCAATACTCAGAGACATGGCCAAGGTAAGAAAGGCTGAAAGACGACCACCACTGAACAAGACACACAAGCTGAAACGTCAAGACTGGGCCAAGAAATATCTCAAGACTGATTTTTCTAAGGTTTTATGGACTGATGAAATGAGAGTGAGTCTTGATGGGCCAGATGGATGGGCCCGTGGCTGGATTGGTAAAGGGCAGAGAGCTCCAGTCCGACTCAGACGCCAGCAAGGTGGAGGTGGAGTACTGGTTTGGGCTGGTATCATTAAAGATGAGCTTGTGGGGCCTTTTCGGGTTGAGGATGGAGTCAAGCTCAACTCCCAGTCCTACTGCCAGTTTCTGGAAGACACCTTCTTCAAGCAGTGGTACAGGAAGAAGTCTGCATCCTTCAAGAAAAACATGATTTTCATGCAGGACAATGCTCCATCACATGCGTCCAAGTACTCCACAGCGTGGCTGGCAAGAAAGGGTATAAAAGAAGAAAAACTAATGACATGGCCACCTTGTTCACCTGATCTGAACCCCATTGAGAACCTGTGGTCCATCATCAAATGTGAGATTTACAAGGAGGGAAAACAGTACACCTCTCTGAACAGTGTCTGGGAGGCTGTGGTTGCTGCTGCACGCAATGTTGATGGTGAACAGATCAAAACACTGACAGAATCCATGGATGGCAGGCTTTTGAGTGTCCTTGCAAAGAAAGGTGGCTATATTGGTGGCTGATTTGTTTTTGTTTTGTTTTTGAATGTCAGAAATGTATATTTGTGAATGTGGAGATGTTATATTGGTTTCACTGGTAAAAATAAATAATTGAAATGGGTATATATTTGTTTTTTGTTAAGTTGCCTAATAGTTATGCACAGTAATAGTCACCTGCACACACAGATATCCCCCTAAAATAGCTAAAACTAAAAACAAACTAAAAACTACTTCCAAAAACATTCAGCTTTGATATTAATGAGTTTTTTGGGTTCATTGAGAACATGGTTGTTGTTCAATAATGAAATTATTCCTCAAAAATACAACTTGCCTAATAATTCTGTACTCCCTGTACGTATTTGCAAAAAATGAGAGAGATCGTTGTATTTCCTGTTTTGTTTTTTTCTTTAAAGTTTTTTTCAACCTATAATTTGAAAGCATGAAGCAATGCCAGCATGCTGACCGCATACAGCTGTGATGATAATGACACATCAAGCCTTCATTATTTCAAGGACCCATAAATGAAGAACCTTGGGTCACCACATATATGTAACATCATGCTATGGCTCAGCTGAATTGAGGCAATTACAGCTGGTAACCTGACTGTTCACATGCCTCCCCTATAGAGAGCAGGGTTCATAGGTCAAACACAGGTATGCCTGGCGAGGGCTGCTGAGGCTGGAGTGAGAATACACCAGCAAGTCTCACATTTATCATAAAGAGTACACTGTGCAATAAATAACGCACAGCTTGTGCTTAATATGTAGATTCAACATAACAAAATCTATTTTGAATCAGTAGATGCCTGTAAGTTACTCGAAGTTTGATATCTGCAGGCACCATGTAGCAGTTAAGACTAGAATAAAGATGACATACAAGCCTGGTTTCATCTTTCATTTTTGCAGTTTAAAAATTCTCTTGTTTTATTTTCAATTCTTCTATCTTTCCCTTTTACCTCCCCTCTTCTCACTTTGGAGTCACTGAGCTCCAGGATTAGATTAACTATCATTTATAGCAGGCCTGGGAGGCTATGAAGAGCAGACTCCATCAGATGGCGAGATAATGGTGCTTTATGATAGATCCTGGCTAATGAAATGCCACTGACTGTAATGAGATCAGTGAAAAGTGAGCTTTTGACCCCCTGAAAAGGGTAGGGAGCATGTAGAGAATACCTACTAAGAATGTTCTTGACATCTAAGATTTCTGCCCTCTTGCTTCCCTCTTCCTGTTAAGGACACAGCTCTTCTGAATTCATGACGGTGGGTGTGAAGAGATAAAACTGCGAAAAATGTCCCATGGTTCTACAGTAATGCAGAGTTTGGCTGCACACTTGAGCTGAAGCAAGGCTCAAATCACACATGCAAAAAGCGCACACAGTTGAAATGCCAAAATGCTAATGCCAACATTTACCAGGGGCTGAGAGGTGGGGCTGTTCAAACAGTTGTGGGTGTTTGTAAGGTCAAGAAGAAGATTACGCATTCACTCTGGGCCTCAGAGGTTCACATGTGTGAACAGTGAAAATACACAATATCATACCTGACAGCAGCAGGCAGCGCGTGAAATGCTGAGGTTGTTAGAACTTCTGACATTTACACTTTTAATATGTAACATGAGCCTGCTGTACATGTACAGCAATAGGTAGATTAATTTCACACATATTGGACCACATAGTTAATGCATGTGTAACGATTCTCTGACACGTTCTATATTCAAGATGCACTTCTCTATACAATCAACATATTGATTTTCAATCTTCTCTAGGTTGTTTTTGTTTTGTTTTTGTGCTTTTTCCTTTGTGGTGAATGCCGTTGTGAATCCTCTGAATTTCGAAGGCAATCAGTACTCAACTGCATAGTGTCATTGCCTCAGGCTGTTGGCTTTTTGGAGGACTGCATACAAATCTGTCTCTGTACTTTGTGTTGACTGTTTACCCGTCTTTCTACATAGATACGCAAATGTGGGACTGTGAATCCAGCTCCAGTCAAGAGTGGATATCCTTTTTCTAAATTTCTGCCTTGTTTCTTTCAATTCATTTCATCAAGGTAAATACCCTGGAGTATTAGAAAGAAACCCCAACAATCCCATATGACAAATCACTTGGTGAGAGGGAAAAACTCCCTTCCAACATGAAGAAACCTCCAGAAGAACCAGACTAACGGAGGAGCGTCCAGCTCCAATGACCACTTAAGGATGAGGAAAAGAGATGAGGCATAAGTTTAATTATTGCTAATGATTAAATACAGTAGTGGTGTAAAAACAGAAAGTGAAAAGAGTGTGAGAGTGAAGCTCCACAGCAGCCTAAGGTACAAAATATATCGTTTGTCAGGTGTGAGGACATCACTTTTATTTAAAGCGGCACTTTTTCTATGAATATGGAATCACACCAGTCATCATGTTACATATTGGCTATTTTCTTTTCTGATTGCATACACCCATCTTATTTTAGTGCATAAAATATCCCTGCCTTTTCTCCTTATGTGTTTCAGGTATATTGCAAGTCATCAACCTCTCCCATCTTTTCTCATTTCTGGACATTTCCCATCCCAGCTTGTCAAAAAGTTGTGTGACAGCAAAAGGCACCCGCGAGCTGCCATCCTCCTCTCATCATCCCGTAGAGCTCAGCCACATGTTGGGTCTCTGTAGATAGGTCAGGGGTTGGGAGAAGTCATCTATAGCTTCAGGAGGTTTCGAAAGGGGTTTATGCACAGCTGACAAGTTTTCATTTCCACCTCTTCCCCCTCTCCTCACTCAGCTTCATTTTCCATCACTGCTGTCATTCCCAGGCTAACAGCATGCATTTGCTTCCCCTCGACAATATATGTTTTGCTTCTCAGAAGGAGACAGTTTAGAAGATAAATTGGTCTCATTTCCCCCTCATACAGTTTATTGAAGTGCCAGACTCTCTTATTTTACACACTTTGCCTGTGGCTATTTAATTATGCCTTTTTCTGCGCTTGTTCAGTTGGAGACTAGTGTTTTAAAATCCACCTGACCGGCAAAAAACATCCTTAAAGACATTTTTTTAAATCAGATTAAGTCTGTAACAACACACAAATTGATAATAATAATAACAATAATAATGAGTAATGAATTTCTTCTTACAAAGTCTGCCTGTCTCTGTCAAAAAGCTCACCTACTGGCAGCAGAAGAAAGTAGAAGAAAGACTGAAATGGGCTCTTTTTTTCCCCCCCAAATGATTTCTTTTATTGTCAAGAAGTCATTTCCGTGGTAAATCTCTTTTTGAAAGGGACAGGGAGAAGTCACAGAGAGTTAATATACTATTTTAGAGATTTCTTTAATTGAAGAGTCATGGCAGGATTAAATTTTATTTGGTCCAGGGGAGCAGCCGGTCCTGGTGAGGATACAAAGGAAATTGATTTTGTGCCCTACATCCTTTCCCACAGCTCCTGGCTTGCGTGTGGATGGCACGGCACTGTGTCATGTCAGGGTGAGCCAGGATGCAATATAGTTCCCTCCGCTTCTTTATCTCTCTGTGTGGAAGGAGGTTTGAGTGAGCATAGTGGGTAGAAAACCACATCTTATTGGCATCCCAACACCTTTTTTTCTCTAATGCCACCGAAGTCTGTCGCTATCTCTTGAACTGTGTGGTTAAAAGATATGATAAGGAAATTTGGCACCCTGAATTGAGACCATTCCCGGATCTCATTTCACCATGTTTTATGGCTGTGGTTTGAGCAATCTGTGGCCTCTGACTGGTCAAAGTTGAATGTGTTTTTCTGAAAATAAGTTTCAGGTGTTAAAAAGTTTACTATTTCCTGGATCACACTGAGCACCATATTACAAAAATTTCTGTCATATTAGGTTTAGCAGTTTAATGAATAAAAGAAAAGAATTGGCAGGAATCTTCATCAGAGCCAGAGGCCTCAGAAAAGTTGGAATTGGATTTCCCTCTGTGCTCTAAATACCTATCCAAATGGATATTCTATATTTGCTATGTTTGTTTAACTGCTCCATAGAGAAATTGCATTTCCAGACCTCACTCACACTTAATATGCTTTACAGCTACACTTCATCATCACTCAGCTGTTCTGTCTTAAGTTCAGATGGTCAGAGGATTGGTTTTGAATGTCAGCTATGCCATCCCTCTGAGGAAGCCCTTTTAGACTCATTGAGCCTGAGGGGAAATTGGCTCAAATGCACAACTCAGGGCAAGTTGGCCTGCTCGTAATATCATGTCCAGCAGTCACCTGGGGGAATGTTGACAGGCTAATATGTGCGAAGCTGACCTTTTGGTTATAGTTAAAGGGTGTTTCGTGTGGCCAGATGTGGCAAAGTAGGCTGTGCTGTGTCTGCGAAGAGAGGCTGATGTTCTGCACGTTACATTAGTTCATCTGCCTCACTGTCACCTCCTTCACACAGTGTTTGCTTCTTCACAAATGTGTGAAGTACTGACACCCTGCTGAGTGCTAGATGTGCTGCTGTCTGGGAGGAACTTTAAGTGCACCAATAACAGCGATCCAACACGTCCTTGAATGCTGAGATTAGTGGAAAAGTGCTCACAAAGGTTTTGTGTTCAAACACATATTGTGTGCACATTTGTGTACACACGCCGGATCTCTGGGGACAACATACTTAGATACTTTTCTTCAAATCATTGGGAACTGTGAATTAAAAAGTTGTCCATCTCTCACTAGAGGCCCCAGCATCCTTTGAGATTGTTTTCTTTGGGAATAATCTGTGAGCTGTGCTTGAAAAGGACCAATTCACTCAGTCTGGATGCTGTTACAAAAAGTAGAGAAAGGGTAAACCAAATACAGATAGAAAAAAACACACCTTCTCACAAAGGATTTGATTCAAACTAATGCACTAGAGGGTTCATTTGTAACCACATAAACATAACATGGGGCCTTAATGAGGCTCATTTCACTTCCCATATAAAAGTTTGGATTTATGAAAGCAAATTCAAACTGAGAATGTGCGTGTCACTGAAACTCTGACAAATATCAAGTGGTGCACACAGTGAGATGGTGAAATGAAGCCAGACTTATCACAATGCCTCAAGTCACACATTTAATTTCAGTTCAAGTTACTTATTAATCAAATTTTATCACAAATATTAATGTTTTTGCTTGGGTTAGTGAGCTTTAACTGCTTCCCCTCCTGAAGCAACTGAAGAAGTCAAATCTAAAATCAGTCTCCTCTTGCTACAGTGGCTTGCAAAAGTATTCGGCCCCCTTGAACTTTTCCACATTTTGTCACATTACGGCCACAAACATGAATCAATTTTATTGGAATTCCACGTAAAAGACCAATACAAAGTGGCGTGCACGTGAGAAGTGGAACGAAAATCATACATGATTCCAAACATTTTTTACAAATAAATAACTGCAAAGTGGGGTGTGCGTAATTATTCAGCCCCCTTTGGTCTGAGTGCAGTCAGTTGCCCATAGACATTGCCTGATGAGTGCTAATGACTAAATAGAGTGCACCTGTGTGTAATCTAATGTCAGTACAAATACAGCTGCTCTGTGACGGCCTCAGAGGTTGTCTAAGAGAATATTGGGAGCAACAACACCATGAAGTCCAAAGAACACACCAGACAGGTCAGGGATAAAGTTCTTGAGAAATTTAAAGCAGGCTTAGGCTACAAAAAGATTTCCCAAGCCTTGAACATCCCACGGAGCACTGTTCAAGTGATCATTCAGAAATGGAAGGAGTATGGCACAACTGTAAACCTACCAAGACAAGGCCGTCCACCTAAACTCACAGGCCGAACTAGGAGAGCGCTGATCAGAAATGCAGCCAAGAGGCCCATGGTGACTCTGGACGAGCTGCAGAGATCTACAGCTCAGGTGGGGGAATCTGTCCATAGGACAACTATCAGTCGTGCACTGCACAAAGTTGGCCTTTATGGAAGAGTGGCAAGAAGAAAGCCATTGTTAACAGAAAACCATAAGAAGTCCCGTTTGCAGTTTGCCACAAGCCATGTGGGGGACACAGCATATATGTGGAAGAAGGTGCTCTGGTCAGATGAGACCAAAGTGGAACTTTTTGGCTAAAATGCAAAACGCTATGTGTGGCGGAAAACTAACACTGCACATCACTCTGAACACATCATCCCCACTGTCAAATGTGGTGGTGGCAGCATCATGCTCTGGGGGTGCTTCTCCTCAGCAGTGACAGGGAAGCTGGTCAGAGTTGATGGGAAGATGGATGGAGCCAAATACAGGGCAATCTTGGAAGAAAACCTCTTGGAGTCTGCAAAAGACTTGAGACTGGGGCGGAGGTTCACCTTCCAGTAGGACAACAACCCTAAACATAAAGCCAGGGCAACAATGGAATGGTTTAAAACAAAACATATCCATGTGTTAGAATGGCCCAGTCAAAGTCCAGATCTAAATCCAATCGAGAATCTGTGGCAAGATCTGAAAACTGCTGTTCACAAATGCTGTCCATCTAATCTGACTGAGCTGGAGCTGTTTTGCAAAGAACAATGGGCAAGGATTTCAGTCTCTAGATGTGCAAAGCTGGTAGAGTAGCTGATAGTTGTGGAGCACTATTTCTTTTTCCCTTCTAATGCTATGCACATATCACCAAGTACAATGGATTCAATTGTTTAGTTTAAAATGTGGAATTAACACCAGCAACAGCTGGGTCACATCATTACACTCAATATCTTTATTATGACTCCTGATCTATAACAAAACTCTCCTATAAACTCTCCTTCATTTGAACTTCCGTCTTTAGTTTCCAAATCATTTGAAAATGGATTGTTGCCATCATTTTGGCAAGTTTTGAATCAATCAAACAGATTGCTGTGGCTGTAAATACGGCAGTGATGCTTGTGGTAATGCTTCATAATGGATGCACTGATGTTGCTGCAGAACTACTACTTCATGAGATTGATTCTTTATGGCTGAATGTGGGCGCATAGAGGGCCTGATATGAGGCTGATCCATGTGCACACATTTCCAGGAAGTAATTAATTGTGATTGGAAGAACTGAAAGATGTTTTAAAGTGTTAATCAGTAAGTTAAATATCAATAATGGGTACTAGGGTACTGTTTTCTTTTTAAGTCAGTAGCACTGACTCAAAGTGTGTCTCGTAAGCTTATTGGTGTCCTAGTTGGTTTCTAGCCAGTTGGCTTACAACTGTTTACAATCTAATTTTCACTGACCATAGTCAACAAGGGAAGCAGCTATTTTGCTGGTAGTGTTACACTACCAGTGATTTATGCAAAGAACACTGCATGCAGGTGTGCGTATGCATGTTTTTTGATTTTTTTGTAATTTAATTATCAGGCTTATCTGTATGTGCACATACACTTTTATTATGTATCCTATACTCTGTTATTAATTAAGGCCTTGAGTCCTTTCAGTGTACAGCAATATAGATCAGAAGTGCTCTCTTGAGTTTCTCCTTAGAATGAAAAAACACCTTTAAAAAATCCATTAGCGCTAATATGAATTGATTTTTATTACTTTTTATATTGATGGCATTCAAATCTGATTGAGTAGGGACTTGTTAATGTGAGCTGTAGCACAGCTTTTGAAATATTCTTCTTCAGTTGAAGTTATTTCAACCATCAATCCTACCATAGTCCTAAAGCATAAAATACCTCCTTGAATAACAACTATTTTCTTTCACATATACAGTTTTTCTTTCATTACCTTTAAGGACAAAGTAGAAATCCTAATATATGTTAAAAAAATAGACCTAAAGATATACATACCAACCTGCAGTTGGTATTAAGCTTTTTTCAAAACATTAAGGGTGTTTTTCAGTAAAAACTATCCTCCAAGCCAGACTGTAAGCAAACCAATTCTACTTTGCAAACTGGCAATGACTGCTTGGCTGTGTGTGTGATTAACAGAACAGCTTTATCGTCTCGGTTGCAGGATGTTGCAGAAGAGCTCTGGTCAGTGCTGTCTGATAGGAAAACTATCTCATACTTCTGACAGTGGTTGTGTTATTTGTTTGACGTTTGACGGGCGTCAGCAGAGAGAGAGATTACCTTTAAGAGTCCTCACATCCTGCCAGTAGCAGGAGTGCTGACAGCTGATCCCTCTGTAGGAGTGTGATGCTCCCAAAAGCAGAGGGTGCTAAGATGGCAGTTGTCAGAGAGGTTAGCGGTGGACCGACTTTCCCACCATATGATTATGTTGGTCCCTTTAGCCGTTATCCTTCCACAGCTTCTGTTACCTCAGAGATTAACTCCACCTGTTAATATCCATTCTGGACGATTAGTTCATAATCAAAAAACTGCTGCTGTTATTTCCATTTAAAGTGGACGATATGATAGCCTGTTTACTATGGTGTGCACAATGACACAGGTATGTGTTATTACAGAACTAATTAGTGACATGTAAGGGCTGATTTGTTGAGTGGACCTGTGACTAAGACTTTAAAAAAAGCCTCATAACCAATATGTAATAAATGAGTGATGTGTAACATCCAATCTATAATATTTAACTCAAAAAAAGTTTTCATTAGATTTAATTAGACATAAAGTCTTGCACTCAGGATAACAAAAATTGTGCCATTATATTTCCATGATAGAGTTAAGTTATATAACATTAATTTCTGATATGATGCCAAAAGTATTAAAGTCAAGATTAGGTGAACTGTAGGATTTCACCTGTGATTTTCAGGTAATGTCCCAAACTCTTGGTCCCAGCAGTCATATCTTCAATAAAGTTTCCTCAGATTAATGGCATTTTACAGCATTCAGAGCCCCCAATCCTCAAAAAGGAAAAAACAAACAAAAAAAACTTCTGCTTTGAGTGTTTTTTGTAGTAAAACTAGAAAAACAGACATTGCATCATTTTTTTTTATACATTGGACCATATTTTCCATGGATGGATTAGCAAAAATTATTCAAGCAAGTTAAAAAAAAATCAAAATGCAGATAAATGAGAGATCAAACTTATAGGATAAGTAATATGGAATCTGGAATGAAGAATAGCTAGTAAGCAAAATCAGGAAAAAATTGTGTTTACTGATAAATAATAAGAATTTCCTCACTTGCATTATCAGATTTTATTCGGCGCTTTGGAAGCAGAATCAAGCTGTGAATACAGCATTTGCATATTTGACTTGATAGCAAATGACTGTGTTTAACACATCTAGCTGCTGTCGAACAGTATGGGCTTTTAGAGCTGCGCTGCTGCCCAACTGATGAATTTAAGTCTGTAGGCTTGGATGTCTACCTACACCGGAGGGACATGTCTGTGTACTAAATGGCTCACTCTGTTAAACAGCCAGTCACTAACTGTGCTGTTTGTTGCTGAGCAGGTAGTGTAAACAATGAGTTGAAGCTCTTTGGAAGGATCTGTAAAGCCTATGGGAGCCTAGGGCACAACGACAGCAGGTGTGCACTGATTTCGACTATACTATTTCCATATAAAATAATCATTTAGAGAGAAGTTAGAAGTGTCGGAATGTCTTTCTTGTTTTTTTTAATCACACAGTAGACAGCCTCTGTCTGGGTAACAGACCGTAATCACAACACAACGTATTTGCAGACAGCTCGTTCATGGGTCCAGCTGCTCTTCTCTCTGACACTCACTGAAAAGTGTAGACACACTTCTGCAGTAAGAAACCAGTGTTTGCGCTCAAAGGACATTACAGGCAGCTGTGTTTTTTTTTTTTTTTTTTTTTTTTTTTTTTTTTTTTTTTTAAATGTATTTGCAGGCAAACTGTAGCATCATCCCCCTAACCCATCTCTGTTTTTGTCCAAACTGACATGATATACCTGAATACAAAAATTTAAAGCCAAATATCTTTCCAACAAGAGAATATCTAAATATGAGCGACTGACCAGCTTTAGTGCATGTTTTTGGTTTGGGTTTTTCAGCATTTTAGCATTCTTGCAGCGAATCACAATCAGATTATTTACAAGTTTGAACCAAAAATGCAAGACACTATAATCACCTTTGCACATATACAGATGCGTCATGCAATATTGTGTCAGTCACCTGGGATAATGTCATTTTTTTGTGTGTTATTTTCCTGTTCTATTGTTTCGCCAACAACACTGCTCCTTAACCAGCAGTTAGCAGAGTTTAAAAGGGTGATGGCCTTTCTGTTATTATTAGCTCTAAGGTCAGACTATGTCAGTTTGTGGCAGTCAATGGCAGGCTAGGACAGTTTGTGCCAGGATGTCTGGAGGCTTGAGAGTTCGACAGGAAGAGCCTAGAAGACTGTAAGAAGAGGACAGGTCATCACTGACTCCTACGCAGACACATCAAGAATAGCTGGCTACATTAACTCTGTCCATTAGTGGCTGTCTGTTTGCAGACAGGAAATGACTGATTTGGGCAGATGTGTGGGATTTATTTATATCCTGCCCTGTTTGGCTGCTTTGGTTGCTGGTTGCTTGTCAAGCATCATGTCCAGGGTATCTGTGATAGACATGGATAAGCTGGGAGAAATTGTGAGTGCTGTGTAAATGCATTTGATTAACATGTAAATGTGGTTAGTTGCTGTTGTATGTGAGGGTGTGTGAACCAGAAAGACAAAGAGGAACAAAGGATCAGGAACTCATTTGGTTCAGGGCTCTGTTTTTACTGTTTTCCAGCATAAATAATCAACGGAGTGCAAAGCTATGATTGCATTAACAAAGGGACAAAGAGGGGAGATTTTTTTCAGATCTAGAAAAAAAAAATCAGATTCTAATACGCCCTCATAAAAACCAATTATTAGCAGGAGAAAATGAACAAAAACCTGCCACGACAGTTAATTACGTAAACTTAAGTCTTTATTGTGCAGTAACCCTACAATATAGCTCCCATTATTAAAGCTTGAAGTTGGTTTTATTAGAGGGCTGTGGCTGTGAAGATAAAGAGAATACAATGCGAACAAAGAGAACCAACTATTCCCTTTACCCAGACAGCAAAAGTCACAAGCCAAATGTATAAGGTGAAGACTAAAATTCTATTATATGCACAAAAATTGAAATATGCATGTATATTCTATTCATAAGATTAAGTGAGTATTCATGGTCTGGTTAATGGATTTTCATCATTATCGAACCTGCACTGCAGTCCTCATTTTCTAGGCATTACCCAACAGAGGCACATGTGAGAACACAAATGTCCCACTCATTCAGATCAGACTATAAATACAAAATCCACATGATGTTCGATTCTGGAGATTTGGACTCACACGTGAGTAGCAAAGGTTTGTTCACAGAGAGGAGATTGACGCAATACTCAATGCCCAATACTCTATTCACCTGACAGCACCTTTAGCATAGTGTTCCCGGTAGTGAGAACACATCTGACGCAGACCATCTCCTGCTGGGAGCTACATATGAGAGAGCAACTTTGCACAATCCCCTGTCTTGATGTTTTTAAGAGTTTTTATAACTGAAAACAAGTTTCAGTGGATCCATGTGCACAAGCTGACAGGCATAAATCCTCTAATACATGTGCCTCATCTGCAGCTCACTTGAAGTGTCAGGGAAAGAAAGGGCAAATGTTATCCTTACATAAAGCAGTGGCTGTTTTTTAACCTTCATTCTCATTATAAACTGCAAACTCTTCTCTACAACAGAGTCTTGCATATCATCAGATAAGAAAAGGTAATCAGTGATTTAGTTCTTAGCGGTTTGTTATCATTACAGATTTTTAAAGTTCTTCTGACTAGGAATGGGTATCGTTTAGGTTTTATCCGATACCGGTGCCAAACCGGTACTTTTGAAACGGTCCCGGTGCTTAAATGGTGCTCGAACCGGTGCTTAAAGAATGGAGAACACAAACTTTGTCCAAAAACCTCTCACATTTAGCTGTTTTTTTTTGTAAAAAGATAACAATGTTAGGCTTTTCTGCAGCTATAGGGCATTTATGGTATCACTCTTGGCTGGAAGCAGTGCTTAAACAATGGAAAAAAAACACAAATTTTGTCCAAAAACCTCTCATGTTTAACTGTTTTCCACTTTTTCTTTGGTCATTTTAGCCTTTTTGGCCAGGGTGAAGGGAGTATCTGCCATCAAACAAGAAGACAGCCGCATGTAACTACGAAGGTGTTTGCTAGTTCACCTTACATGCATTAATTTAATAACGTGGTTAGCCTACTCAACGTAAATTACACACGAACAACATTAGGCTACTCACGCAGAGAAGAACGGCTGCTGCTGCCGCCATCATCATCCGTCATCATTTCTGCTACACTGGCAGGGCTATGGCTAAGACTCTCCTCTTCGGGTTCTTGGGGGATGTTGATAACTCCAGGTCCGATAACAGGCACCACACCCGCAGTAAATGTGCTCGGTGTGAGGTCTTGCAGCAGGCTATCAAATACAGTGCATTTCTTGGCTTTTAAAAAAACGCAATGCTTCTCCAGGTGTTACATCAGATTTGAGGTGTTACCTTCTTGTTGCAGGCTGCTGAGTTTGCATCTTTTGCTGTGAAGTACAGCCAGACTTTTGACCGCTTCGCCTTGGGCATTTTTAATCTGTAGCTCTGCTTTAAAAGAACGTATGTACCTGGGCCCACCTACTATCCTTGGAAAGGTAAAATGATTGGCTAGAATCCAAAGTGTATGACATCGCAGGAAAAAAAAAAAAGCAACGAAATAAAGCACCGAAATGTGCGCTGCTTTTCGGTCTGGTTACTATCGTTTATGTCTGAACCGGTGCCCATCCCTACTTCTGACTAGTAGCTGAAGTACGCAGGGAAATGATGTTGAATATTCTCTTAAATGCAGCTTTGATCAGCGTAGAATAACATATTTATATTTGGTATTATTTTTATGCATGACACAGCCTCACCTCACCTAATTTATTTGCAATCCAAGTGACAAACCCCACTGCAGCTGTCACAGTTATGACCCGTGTTTGTCATCCACATTAGTTCACTTAGGGAGGATGTTAGAGCGGATGATGGGTAAACGTTACATCTGATTTGGCACAGAATGAGACCGTGGTGAGTAACTAATATTTATGATTTTAGTATAGACAATTTTACTCAATTTGGGATGTTTTCCTAACCCTTAGTGCGCTATTTTGTACTCATAGCATTTTAAGGATTATTTTGTGCTCAGGTCTTAAGATTGAGGTGGAAACTGCAAATCATGTTCAGTTCAGTGGAAAGATTATTAATCAAATGCATACATGAGTAGATTAAGATATATTTATTCATCCAACTTCAAAGCAGCACCAGATGATATATTGGCTAAGATTTTGTTAAAGAAAAATACATATACAAGATTAACGTTATCTTTAAAAACAAATATGTATTTCATTTATGTTCTGGTTTCAAAATATACTCTAGTGAAAGTTTCATCTGTTCTGCAAAAAAACCCCTCAGCAATCATGATTGCATCACGAGTGTTCCTGTGCCTTTCACAGTCTTTCAGGAAAGAAGTGAATATCATGGTTGACAGCAGTCTGAGTCACAGGAATGTTAATGCTACCGATTCCATCACTGACAATGATGATTCAACACACTTAGTTGAGGTTAAGGGCTCGGAGGCAAAGATTTGTTCAGTCTGGCACTGAAGATCTCAGCATGTGGGTCATGGGGTGTTTTTTTTTCCGTGACAGCCACCATGCAGTGATTGAAAGCAAAGTATGCCTGAGTCTAGCCACAATGCCCACCGACATGTTGACATTCTAACCCATACAGTAAGTACTGATTAGTCACACTGACTGCATTGTTACATAATTCAAATCACACACACACACATCACAGTATTGTGTTGATAAACTCTGTCCAGAGGTATCCAGACGACAACATTTTCATTTTCTTCGGGGCCACAATTTGCTGTGAACACACACACACAGACTCACAAAAAGCAAATGCTATCAGTCACACTTTGCTGTTAATATGATTTCACAGGAATGTTGCCTGATTGACGGAGTAAGCTACAGAGTAAAAAGTCTTTTTGATATCTAGGACAGAGCCCTGGGGTCTCTCCGAGTGGTAGGTGACCTACAGACACTGGCTACTGTTTGTGTGAGCGTGATCCTTCCCAGTTGCTCTGCTCTAGTTCAGGAACTGGAGATTTGAGAAGACTTAAGTTCCTCCCGGGTACACACACAACACAAGCAGAGCTGAAAAAAACAAGAACCAGATCACGTCAAGGGAGGCAGGAGCCCTGCCTTTGCACTGACCCAAATACTCCAGAATCAGTCGGTTTTCACTCGTCAGATGTGTGGTTAAATGAGAACGGTGTTTGAACATGCAAGGACGTACCGTGTGAACACATAAGTGAAAGAAACACGTTGGCTCGCTAAGGAAGGATGATTGATAGATGTGGATTTTTTCCCCCCTGACATTTGGTTTTCTCCAGTTTCAGTGACATTTTTTTCTTCTTTTGAACTTAACCACGAAACATAGGAGCATAGTTAGGTTTGGCTCACGAGGAACTAAATCTAGCTTCTGTCTGCTGCCCTTTAATAAATTCCATATTTTAATTGTATTCTCATCATTTGCAGCTAATACCCCCCTGCTTTGATGAATAAAATCTAGCATAGCCTTTCAAAAACACTTTGGCACGAGACATATGCTTATAAATATTTATTTTGTCGATGCAGCTGCCATCATTTGACATCATCTTGTTGACACACATATTGGGTTTTTGACCTGATAAATTTTTGCAGGAGAAATTCAGAGACTAATGCAATCATGAACAGTTTATTTTCCCTTGCCCCATCTTTCTCGCTCTGTATTGACAAACTATCAAAACATGATTAAAAAAAAAAAAGATGAGTGCCAGGAGAAAGAACCTGTAGAAATATCACAGACTTTTGAAGATATTAGTTATTTTCCTCCCCTGCCTGAGCGTCTCTCTCTCTCTCTCTCTCCCAGTCTTTCTTGCAGTCTCTTGTCTCTCTCCGGAGCCTATATTAACAACCGAGGTGCAATATTCTGACAGCTTTGGTTTAGTTTTGTGCTCAGAGTTGGTGTGAATGGCAGGAAGAGATGTTTATTGAAAAGAATGACAAAGATAATGTCTGTAGCCTGAATTTATAAGCAGATTAGTTTTAGATTTTTTCCCCACCCCTTTGTGCTGCTGCCTTTTTACAGTTATGTCATTTCATCTAGAAGACGCCCTTACCTGTTCTGATTTTTGTAAATAAGGTAAGTGTTGGTCACGGACTAACTTAGGGGAAACATTTACTGGTGCTGCTTCTACAGTGTCAGTCGCTGCAGACCTCCAAACTTCATGTGGCTTTAAGATTAGCTCAAGAACAGTGTATAGAGACCTTCAAGAAGTGGGTTTCCATGGCTGAGCTGCTGCATCCACGCCTTATATCACCAAGCACAACGCAAAGCATCGGATACAGCTGTGTAAAGCACCCCGCTACTGTTCTCTGGAGTGAGGAATCCCACTTCTTCATCTGGCAATCTGAACGGAGTCTGGGTACTTGTCTGAATACAATGTGCCAAGTGTAAAGTTTAGTGGTGGGGAGATTCTGGTGTGGGGTTTGTTTATAAGGAGTTACGCTTGACCTTACCTTCTAGGAAAGTGAAAGGAACACTTAATGCTTCAGCACACCAAGATAAGTTTGGCAATTTTATGCTCCCAATTTTGTAGGATCAGTTTGGGGATGGCGCCTTCCTGTTCCAGCATGACTGCACACCAGTGCACAAAACAAGGTCCATAAAGACACGGAAGAGCGAGTTTGGTGTGGAAGAGCTTGACTGGCCTGCACTGAGTCCTGACGTCAACCCAGCAGAACACCTTTAGGATGAATTAGAGTGGAGACTGTGAGACAGGTCTCCTCGTCTAACATCAGTGTCGGACTTCGTAAATGTGCTTCTGGAAGAATGGTAAATGAAGACTCTAAATTGGAAAACATTAGCTTTATCAGTTATGAATATAAAACTGTAAACATTTTATTGCAGCTGAAATTAAATAGACTTTTTCATTATCTAGCTTTGACTCTATTGAGATGTTATTCCAGAAGAAGTGAAAAAAAATATTTTCCCAAAATCGGACATTTTAAATCTGCCATAATTGATTTTTAGAAGTGCTGTGACAGCGGCCTTTCTTATAAAGAAGTTTTATTGAAAGCAGTTGCCTGCAGCAGAAATTGGCATTATTAGCTTAGTTAATTTGTGCAGCCAAGACGCTGAGATGAAACATATTCTGTGTTCAATTTATACATAGCATAAGGTACACAGATATGATGAAAGTGATTGTAGCTGTAATGTTTTATACTTTTTGATTTTCTTGTGTGGACAAACAGTCCGAATTATCCAGCACTTTGGGATATGTGCTGTAATAAATCTTGATTGCAGACTTTGGTCCAGACTCTTTGATCTCCTAAAAGCTGCAAGTCTACCCTGCCAAAGAGATGTGTGTTTTGGTTTGAATTTGTAACAGCGTCAGCAATGTAACTATCACCTTCCTCTAATACCAAAGGTACATGGCTTGAAGACTAAAAATCGCTGTCTTCTATAAGATTGCAGGTCAGTGAAATTCAGTCCTATTTTTTAAACATTGGTAATATATATGTGCAAAATATGGTTATTTTGATGTGTTAGATGTTATTTTATGATTTTGGTAATAGAGTCCACTGAAGATTTCCTGTGGGGTTGTGTAACTTTTGAATATATATTTTATTGGTCCATTTGCAGTTTCTTGTCCCAGCTCTCTTCATAATAATAATAATAATAATAATAATAATGGATTGCATTTATATAGCGCTTTTCGGGGCCCTCTAGGCGCTGTACAATTCCACTATTCATTCACTCTCACATTCACACACTGGTGGAGGCAAGCTACAGTTGTAGCCACAGCTGCCCTGGGGCAGACTGACAGAGGCGAGGCTGCCACTAAACTGTAAAGTCATAAATACAGTCATAAACACACAGATGAACACTTTTACCAAGAAAGCCTATAACAAAAGAAAGGTAGTATAGCCAAAATATATTACTTTGTAGCCTTACAGTATGTCAGGTACATTAAAAATAATAACCTGTGTGGCATTACGACCTAGAGTATCCTCTATCATGTGCTTGTTAAACTCAGCTGTGCGCAGAAAACAAGAGGGCATTTTAAGGTCGGTGTAAAGAGGTTAGAAATTCACGTTTTGACTTTGTCACATCACAGAAAAATATGTTATCTACTAGCCAGCCAGATTTGAATGATTAAAAGAATTTTCACGGCTGGAAAATGTGAAAAAAATGATCAGTGTCCATGCTCTCTGTGCGCTGCAGGGAAGACTGCAGGGTTACTTTTATAGGCCAAACCAGAAATTAGCACTGCCCTGATTCACTGGAATAAATTGGATTTTTCCATTAGGTTTTTGAGTATTTCAGAAAGATATCTCTATGGGAAACAGTTTATGATACATGTTTGGACACTTTTGATTTTTGAAGCTTTAAAACCTAATGCTATTCAAGTGCATTACACCAATTGCAAGATAAGGAACCCAAACATGAACAAAAAAAGTTTTGCTTACTTCAGCGGTAAGTGTACTTGCAGGGATTGTTTTACTTTAAACACACGTGGTCCGCAGCAATACTTGGGTAAGCTGTGGAGTTTAAATAATAATCCTACGGGCCCCAAATGTGCCAAAAAATATATTTCCAACAGCATTACTCCACCAGAAGCCTGATTTGATAAAAGGCAGCATGGATCCCTGCTTTCATGTTGTTTATGACAAGTTCTGAGGCTACCATCTGAGTGCTTTAGCAGAAATCAGCACTCATTAGACCAGCCCATATGAAATGTAGCCTCGGTTTCCTGTCGTTAGATGACAGTAGTGACACCTGGTGTGTGTGTACTGATACAGATAGAAAGTGTTACTGTGTATTGAGTTGCCATCTGAGTTGTTGCTCCCCATGTTCCACCATTAGCAAACTTTATAACTTAATGGTTTAAATAGTCATTGTAGTGGCAGGAAATTTAGCTAAGAAGACTAAGCTGTTCTGTAAATTCTGCCATTTGAAGTAAAATCATTTGCAGAATATTGCCATAGCTAGCTCCAACTCTAGACTGTGATAAGAATAATAGGTGTAGTAACTCAAGAAAACCCCCGATGCTAATGAGCAGTTAGGAGAGATCTCCTTCTAAGTAAGTTTGACCTTGCTGGGTTATTACACTTCTTCACCGGTTGTGTCTAATAATTATGTATCGTGTGCTTGAAAACACATCTGGTATTTATTTATTTATTTTTTGGTAATTTTATTTTCAATTTTCAGAATATGAAATGAAAACAAACCCCAAAACAAACAAAAACAAACAGGCTAAGATGCGTTACAGAAAAAACAATTAATTCAGACAAACATGCTCTTCACAAAACACCACAGGATAGAGTACCAAAAGTTGGACTTGATGAGAGCTTACTAATCTGGGTCCAGTTTAGCCCAATCTGGTCCTTGCAAAGTGTTCCAAAAAGGGGTTCCAGACACTCAGAAGAGAATCTATTGATTCTTTGCTGAACTTTTCCAATTGTATTATGGACATCGCGTCTGTTTCCCACAAATGAAAAGAAGCAGGATTAACCTCTTGGCAACAATCAAACCTAGTTCCAGTGGCTGCTGCACTGTAACTGGAAGTAGCTCTGATGCTGGAGAACATCCAAACATTTCAAGTTAAGGTTCAGGCTGTAGAGGTTTCATATATGCCTCAGAGTATATGAACAAATATTTAAAACCAAAATCTGTTAATGAGGGACAAGACCAAAAGGCATGGAACAATGCACCTTCTGCCAATCTACACCTGCCACACATTGGGGAAATGGAAGGATAAATCCTGTGCAGTTTGACCTTAGTGCATCAGAAAATGCATCTGTTATTTGATTTCATAAGAACTTGATTTTTCTATAGATTGATAGTAGATAGAGGAGGCTGTGGCTCGGGTAATAGAGCAGGTCGTGTACCAAGAGGAAGGCTGATGGATTGAGTCCTAATTCTTCCAGCCTGCATATGAAGTGTCCTTAGGCAAGGTATTGAGCCCTGCTTTGCCCACCCCCGATGCACTGATTGGGGTGGTGTGTGTGTCTTTTTGTGATTGGTTGCTTCAAGTGCTCAACTGAGTAGAAGGGTCCTATATAAGAACAGTCCATTTAGTTTATGTTGATTTTTTTTTTTTTGTTGGTTAAAAGTGCTCAAAATGTGTTGATTTGTTGAATCTCTCATGTATACAGAGGAAGTGATGAGGTTTGCTAAACACCAGCAGAATGAAACTCTCTAAAATGCATGCTTTAAAAAAAAAAGAAAAAAAAGACACATTACAAGAAAAATTACTCTGTAGTAATATGCGTGGTAGATTCTTCTGGTTCATACTTTGGAGTTTCGTCTTTCTTATCGTTGTCTCTTTATATATTCCCAAATTATGAGAGGTGCCTCAGTGCCTCATACATCCTCATTTGTATCTGTCAAACTTTAATGAATGCTTAGGCCATGAATATTGCATGCCTTAAAGGGTAAGTATATGCAAACTGAACAGAGACGTGTAATTTGTTATGTTATGTAGGGAACAGTATACATTATGCTTTCTGGTACAGGTACATCAAGGGAATAGAATTATATTGTAATTGTATTATAATATAATGCATTACAAGATTTTGCTTAACAGGAGCTGAATGTTTTGACATTTAAAAAAACATCAGACAAGCCGATGACGGTATATCATATTAATTAGTACTCTAATGGGTGCAAGGGGATTCTGCTTCTGAAGCGATAAACAAATGATGACTGATACAGTCAGTACAAGGGTAAGGTGTCAGCACACAGTGTGCTAACTGTGCTTGACGGGGCTAAATGCAAGAGACCTGTGGTTCTGCCTCTCTCCACACAGACCTGTCAGGATCATTTGGAGCCCAACCCTGTTTTGCAGGCGAGGCGCTTTGTCAGCAACACTGCATTTGGCTTCTGTTCCCAAAGGAAGGATTCTGCCATATTACATTCATTGAAAAGAAGCAATAAATGAATAGTTTGTTTACTTTAATCAAGCTCTGGCTCGAACAGTGAACAGAGCAGCACAAAAGCAGAGAGAGCTTGTTATCTGAGACAAAGTTTGAATCCTACTTTGCCAATAGATTTGATGTAAACTGTCTTATTCTAATGTTTCAAAGCTAGTGAAAGGAAGTAAATCGTTTTTTTGTTCCCTTAAGACTCGCGTCTATCACTGAAAGAAATGCAAAGAGGCACTTATTTTACTAATGAGACTTAGATATTCACTGTGGAGCCTTCCTGAAAGGACAGAAAATGCGTAGGGTCAAGACCCTTACACCCCATAGAAACGTGCCCTCCAATCAGCTCAGAGTAATCTCCAGTGTGCTCTTGTCAAAGCCAATGCTGTGCAGATAATGGAGAATATTTTAATAGAGAGTAGACAGTGTGATTTTTAATGCAGTTTTACTTCTTAATTTTTGTTAAAGCTCCAAAACTCCTGAATTTTTCCAAACCTGAATATTCATTCTGTAGAGGGGAACTGATCGGCATGTTTTGCCATGATATCAGGCTGGATCCTATGGATATTAGCCTAATGTGTTGACAGAGACTAATTTCAGTTGTTAGCAAGGAGACTCGCCTAGCTCTAACGGCCTACGTATGGATTTTGACCCCACTAATCCTCTGATGATGTAACCAGCTACCACCCCTAACAGTTAGGAGCAATCAACGACCACAGCCATTAACAGCCGCTCTCCTCAATAATCCTTGCTCTTGGTGAAAAGGCTAGGTTATTTAGTGGTCAGGAAAATAGACCCCTGGGAACTTTGTATTTTCAGGGCTAGAAAAACCTGTAAGAACCATTAAAAGATGTAATACTTATACACAACCTTTACTGTTTGACAAAGAGTTAAAAGGGAAGTTATTTGAGCGTGAAATACAGATAGGTATTTTTTTATTTAAGTACTTTAGCGAGGGAAAAGCAAACACCTAAATCAAATCATTTGAATCTTATGATCAAATCACATAAATCCTATCATTTCTTAACTAATCAATTCTATGCCCTAGCTAGTTTTCTTCGACCACTCTTGGGATGACTTGAGAGAGAAGAGTATGATCCGGCTGTAGATGCAATCTTCTCCTGGACACGCCCAGTGAAGCCCAAATGTGGAAGCAGTAACTCAGTACAAAGTCCTCCAACTTCCTCAAGGTTTCACAAACTCTGCTCCCATCTCTCCACTCCTGATGAGGACACTCTTGGCACACCATTGCACCATGCTTACTTTCTATATTTCACACTTTTTCTGTGGTTGCCATGAGGTTGCCAACCAGTCTCTAGGCCTGTGTGACTGAGATTTACCTTCACCTAAACGGTTTTAATAATCAGTCCCAAATTCTATAAAATCAATAGTGGAAAAAATGACTTTAAAGCTCAAAGTCTTAGGATGATTTCAGGCTTCAAGAATCCTCAAAACATCCTGCCAATTGAAGAACTCTTGAATGGAGAGACTTACACAAGTTTGCATTAAAGAGAAAGTACACAGGGTGAAAACTAGGTATCAGACTAAAGAATATAAAAGGTAAAATTGGCGAAGACCTGGCAAAGTGTTTGCAAAAAAAAACAACCTTAATTTTGTGCCTGTTTGTCAGTGATTGCGTTCAGTCATCTTTGTCTGTGCAAATTGCCTCTCACACCCACCACAAATAAGCAGACAAAACAATACTGACACATTTTACAAGTGCTTAGTATTTTTTATCATAAGAAGAGGTCGTGTTTGTTTCATGGAAAGTCACCCAGCTTGGTAATGCTTTGGGAATCTCAGCTGAATTGTTCTATTTCTATTCTTTTGAATTTCATTAACAATCAGAACTGCAGCATTAAAAAAAAAAAAAATCTAGGTTCTCAGTAATAAATTTTTGTAGCCGTGTTGGTGATTTGCCCATTGCTCAGCAAGTTAACATTTCCAAATAATTCTTTTTCAGCTTCAGCTCATATTTGTATTCGTGCTCAGCCTCTGCTCACATAAGCATCTCCAAAGTGCTGACAAAATGTACCAGAAACAATTAACCTCCACAAATTTAAGCTGACAGCAGTCATATTCATTCATTATTAATTACTTATCACAAATTAGACTCTGTCAACTCACCAGAGACAAAGATTAACACTAATATACGTAAATCCGTTCAGACCGCTCTCAAGCTTCATACGGGAGATGCTTATTAACCCTGATGGGGCTTTAAATCTTCACAGTGTTTGTTTACACAGTGAAAGCAGTCACTTGATGATTGTATAACAGTCAGATACGGCTAATGACATAATGATCTAAATTGTTAAAGAAACGGAAAGTCCAATATTTATCAAATCCATTAGGAATCATTGCATATTAACATGAAACTGCAAGCGAAGATGGAGGGGATGAGAGTGGAACATTTTTGAAATTTTCCACCAATTTGATTTCCACACATTCTTGAGAGAGCTTTTTGTCTACTCTTTCATGCACTCAGAATCCATAAATGCATGTTTTAAGAGGGGTTTCAGATGAATGCAGTGATCCAGTTAACACCATATCCTCAGGCAGGCCATTACAGAGCTACGAGAGCTCAATCACGCTTTCGCCACATTTTTTTGTCACATCGCTTTCTGAGCTGTTTCCATTATCTTGACAGGAACACTCAACACTCGGGAGGGAGAAATCAGCTTTCTCAGCTCACATACTGTCGCTCAGTGCTCAACATTTGCTTCTGTCTGACCATACTGTCGCAAACTCATCATTTATTTATTTATCTAAATATCAACTATGATGAAGTGGGAGGAAAAACGTTTGTTTCGCTGTTTCTCTCTTGGTTTTACTGCACTATTCTTCAAGGGCCTCATTAGATATCAGGACAGGTGTGTGCGCGGACTTAAAAGCTTGTTTGTGTCCCCGCTGGTGAACATCAGCCAAATCTGGCAGAGAAAAATGACTCATTTGGAGAGCCATCTGTCTGTCAAATGTTTTCTTGCCTGTGTGAAAGACCAATAATAACGGAAAGATCACATTCCTGGGTCGAATGAGGTTTGACGCCACCAACATGTGTCCAAGTTTTTTCAACTTTAGTAAGCAAAGTCATTTTCAGTTTTTCTCTTTATGTGAAACTAGCAGGATATGATCACTCCTCAATGTTCCTTCTTTCTTAGACTGTTTTTCTTTTGGCAGGCTGAGAATTCATTGAGGAAGTGTTTTGTCTTGTTTTCTTCCTTTGATCTCGGAGGCAGTTAACCATAAATGTCAAAGATAAACTTTGCATTTTTATCAACGAACCTTGTTTGTACTAAGCAAGCTGGCAAGGGAGGAGTGTTGGTTGGATGTAGCGCTGCAAATTATGAATCACTTGGCTGACAAGTTGACGTGTTCTTTAAATTCAATTGTATTTTCATATGGCACCAGCCTACATTGACACCAACCATTGAGGAACTTCATGTTTTAGAGTATAGAACCTATAACAATATAGAGAAAACACCAGTGATCTTATACCAGGAAGCACTGGGAAACAGTGGGAAGAAAAAAAAATCAATGGCAGATCCAGGCTCACGGAGGGCAGCCATCTGCCATGACCAGCTGAGGTGGGGGAAATGAGAAGAGAAAGCAAACAAGCAGAGAGAACAGAAACAACAAACCGTATAACAAAAAACCCCCCAAAAACTTGGGGTTACAGTTTTAAACCTGCAGATGAGGTACTCCAGAACTGGAGATACATGCAGAAAAGTGCAGAGAAATATGTCAGAGAACATAGCAAAAACCAAACAAGAGACACAAAAGTAAAACCATCAAGTGGTGCCATATAAATTCATATGTAGTGAAGGAGTAGGGTAAAGAAAATGCTTGGTGTACCATATGCAATATCTGCAGCAGTTTCACCTGATCCACCAGAAGCTATAAGCAAAAAGGGAAAAAAGAAAAGTTAAAGAGTCTAACTGTCTCTTGAAACCAAAATGGGAGATGGTTTGACATGAGAGGAGCCTTTGGATTTTGGAATATCTGGGCTGGCACTCTTATAGCTAAAATGCTTCATTGACAAAAACAGCTTTGAAGTCTTCAGGATATGACGAGGCTTGGTCCCTCCTTTGTATGTAATGAAAGATTTTTTTTTCTTGATTCAATGGGGAGACATTGAAGAGAAGTAAGAGCCTGTTTCTGTTCTTACTTCTTACTTGTTGGAGCTTTTTAGATTAGCTGGAGGCTTTTTATGGAGCTATCAAGACAACATTTTTCAACATCACTCAGAGACAGGATGTTTTTAGAACATTATACGAAGGAAAGAAGGCAGTCATAAAAACTTATGTTCTTTATAGTGAGTGGACACATTATAATTTTGATCAGCTTGGACTGAATCTTGGATCTGATAAACCTGTTTGGTTTATCAGATGTCCATCATGTGGCAAATTGTTTAAGAAGTAGTCACTGCCAGATTTTAAACATGTAATTCAAATCTCACCCAGAATATTTTTCTTCTGCATTTGCTCTATTTTACAACCTTCTGGGGTTCTATATTGTTTTTATTGTAACTTGGATTTGTTATTGATCTGTTATTCAGTGTATTGCAGGGGTGGGCAACTCCAGGCCTCGAGGGCCAGTGTCCCTGCAGGTTTTAGATGTGTCCTTGAACCAACACAGCTGATTTAAATGGCTAAATTAGCTGAAATTGCCCACCCCTGGTGTATTGTGTAGTGCGTAGCCAATTCAATACTAAGTTGTGAGATATAAGTTTTCTGACTATTCAGTTCAGTATATTCAGTCTGATGATTCAGTGTTTCAAGCTGTTTTCTGTTGTGAAATATACGTTTAATCTTAATTTTAATTGCATTTCTCAGTACGTCATCTCAGTCTCTTAGAAAACCTAAAAGTATTTCGTGAGCAATTCTCTCTCTCACACACACACACACACACACAGAACAGTGTATACACAACATTGTCATCAGTATCACCCTGCCGTGACTGACCGAAGTTGACTAAGGTCGGGCTATTGGCACGCTGGATGTTGGCACACCCGTAGCCAGCATCCGAGCTCTTGCTGCGGCTTTGGAAGTCCATGAGAGCACCACCTCTGCGTCCTCTGACTCCTTTTGGTTTGTATACACACAGACTTAATTATTTAAAAGTGGAACCATGTTTAATTTGAGAATCCACCATTAGGGATACACAGCTGGATACATATGAAACTAAAAACTGTTGTTGTAGATAAGTCATAGATAATTACATTTCCCAAGAGGGAATGTTTTTAAATGAGTTTCTGACCAAAAAGTAAGTTCTGTGAATCACAGCTGAGTGCACTAAATTCAGTTTGATGAGTTGTTTGTTCATGTGCTGAACTCTAGTTGTTGGATTTTTTTTATTATCTTTGAAGAGAGCCAGAGATGCTGCTACTCCCTGCCTTCAGTTTGAACAAAACAGAAAAAGCAAGATTCCCCCAAAATATCCAAATATTCTTCTGTGGGTTTGACACAAAATTACTACCGGGTCTGTTAAACTGTATACAGAATGCAACCTCTAATAGGAAAATGTTAGAGACAAATTTACCCGCAGCAAAAGCGGAGGCTGTTTACACCGAATATTGTTTCTCGCCCCCAACTATGTCAGACATGAGATGAAAGCAAGGTTCAGATGCAAACAAAAGGCACACATGCAAAGAGAACAATACCAAGTATGATACGCTGTGATGATTTGCTCTGTCATCACTCTCTTGTTTTTACTGTACAGATGTACAGACGATAGTGACAGAAAAGTCACAAGGTAAGTGAAGATGATAATTACAGATTATCTGACATCATGCTGTGTGTCACCAAGCTAGGCGACACATTTTGCTGACATGTTGCTGACATATTTTGTCAGTGGTGTCAAGCATGCATTGTATCTGTCTGGGAAAAAAAGAGACTACAGCACAGACAGCTGCAGTTGTCCCCTTTCTGTCATGTCTGTGATTTTAAAAGCCTCTTGGCTCTGATCTAAATGGCTGGCAGGTTTCTGTCTCAGATCTCTTGACTAAAGCCTTAGTCATGGAAATGAAACGGTGAAAATGATCCTGTCCCGCAGAGATGGTTCTTAAAAAGTCTAAAGACCTTATCCACATCATAAGCATGAGATTTGAAACCATTTAGGGAATGTTAAATGTGCCAATAAATTCTTGTTTTTCACTTATGGAGGAAAACAATGACATTAGGTCTAATAGTTAGAAGTAATAACTCTATATCAAATATATTATGATATAAAATGAAAAACAAAGCATTGTATTTTTCTATAAAATGGTCTTATCTTCCTCTTAGCAGCTACAAACACAGGTCTGTGTGAATGTTTGTTTTTCCTGGAGAACAATGGTTGGTGTAATGTGAGCGTTTCTGCTTCATGCATAGATTAGAGCTTGACACACAGTGGAGCTGACTCCGTAACTCCAAACAATTCAGCATATGGCAAACACCCTGTGGAAGCCTCAGAGTCCAAAACACGTTTTGTTTGTTGAGTCTCAAATATCTGTGGCTGGCTTTCACTGCAAAAATGCAACAAACACCAGATTCCTTCAGTAGAAAACGTTATAAAACAAGCTTAGATTTGATTTTTTTATGTTTTGTTTTGTTTTGGGGTTTTTTTTTTAACCATCAAATGAAAATCAATTCCATAGTTTTATGTAGAAATTTTTGCTTTCACTGGAAATTAACATGATCATGCAGATAGGAGCCAGAAGGAAGTATTTCAATGGCTAAATTTCACCTGGCGTGTTACACTTAGGGGTTAAATGGCATTTTATTGAGTCTAATTACATTAGGAATCTACATATTTAACCAAATCCCTGCATTATACATGTACATTTAAGTGGAATTGACTATTATGATTAAATAAAGCTGTTTTTATTATTTTCGTCCAGTGGTACGACTGGGCTGAAATATTGAAGGTTGACGTAGTAGTGCAGAGCATTTTGCAGCATGCTTACACATCACACTTGATAATGGTTAGACGGATATTCTCTGGGCCAAAGGGAGTCTGAACAGGATGTCCTGAACTAGGTATTAGAATCAGTAATATTAAAATGATCAAGGCTTGGCAGGAAGGTGTTTTTGTGCCTGTCTTTGTAATTCCAGGAAGGAGCAGATACGAGGCGAGGTCGGACGTGAACGAAGAGGATTTGTAAGGAGACAGCAGGACTGCCATGTTGCCTCTGGAAGAACATAGTCATAATAATCATTTGTTATTATATAGTTTGAAACCCAGAAGTTAGAAAAGTAGACTTGAAGTTGGAAGTTTGAGGGTATGTAATGGTTTCTTTCTGCTCTCTGATAATGTATATTAACAAAAAAATAAAAAAAATAAAAACTTAAGCTAAGTTAAACTAATGATTTGTCACTGTGTGTGTGCACTCTAACAGGGGATTTAAATTTCTGTGTTAAATCTACGCAACCATAAACCCTTCTGAAATCCTAAGCTGCAAAATGACATGCACTCCTGTAGAAATGTAGCCACACGTTGCTGCTGATGTAGTCCACATGGGTATAAAAGCTGTGTACTCTTTCTAAGGCAAGTTTATTCCATGCAGGGGAAGAGGTCAGCTGGCTTCAGAGCTCTCCATGGGGCTGACTCTTGAAGTGAGCTGTGATCTCCACATCCAATCAGAAGGTTAAACGCTGTATTTTCTGTGCTATTATTACATGATGCAACCATGCTGAACATATCCTTAAATTTTGAATTGGATGGCAAGTTTTCTGTTGAGTTATGTACACCGCTGCTTACAGCTCCCATCAGAACTGAGCTGGAAAGGAAACCAGTGTTAGCGCCTCAGTGAGGGACTGTTCCACAACTGAGGAAGAAAGAGAATTTGTCATTAAGCAATCTGCTGCAAATAAAAGATTATTCTACAAGCACAGTGCGCTACACAGTCGTGGGTCACAGAATGTGATGGATGACACAAACAACTCATTAATTTTAAAAAACGCAAGTTTTTTTTCTCTAATATGGCAGACAAGCACTTAAGTGTGGGACTCGTTTTCTTTTTGTTATTTTGTGGCAGTTGTTCAAAAGGTTGACATAAAACTGCCACTTTTTATCTGTGCAAATTCCTGTAGTGTCAGGAAGAGACAAATGAAAGATGTAGGTGAGACTGAATGAAAGACACTATGGGGGATTTGTTGGCTGCAGAGCTAAACAAATACGGGCATTTCCCCAGCTAGAAGCAGTGAATCATACAAATGGGGAATAATGACACACTTGTGCTGCATAAAGGTCACAAAAACGATTGACCTTTCCTGAATCTACTATAGAAATGTGGTTTTGGATACTTCTGAATTATTTGTAAAGTGGTTCATTTGAGGCACGCAGCAACCTTTAGTATGTTGTTGGTAGAAAAACAGAATCTCTTTCTGTAATCATTAAAACACCAAGCAAAAAAACCTTCCAGTTCTAATCCAGCAAAGCCCACTTTGAAGGTACTCGAGTGATTTAATTAATCTGAGAGTGTGAAATGTCTAAAAAAGAACAAAAAGTCCAGGGCTCCTCTTAATAGGTGAATTGGCAGGCTGACAGACAGGCAGATGTTCAAACAGAGTGTGCATTCTTCTTTTGTGAGGAAGGGGCTGCTGTGTTTGGCTGCTTTAAAAACACAGACGGTGTGATGGAGATTAGAAGCAAGCTGTGCAATCAGTGTTTAGTGGGTCGAGCAGACAGGCAGACAGGGGGCACATTTTACATATCAAAGACGAGGAGACGGAGGGAAGTGAGGGAAACATCAGGGCTGGCGATCTCAGCTCCAATCCAGATGTCACCAGCCAGCGCAGAGGCTCCGTTGAGATATTTAGACATTCAGGTGTGTGAGAGATTTGTTGACAAAGAGTAGTTTAAGCAAAGTGAGCATCTTTATCTCCAAATTAAAAGCTAGTCTTTATCAAAGTTTAGGCACTTTGTTGACCATACATCCTGAAAACGAATGACTGCAAAGTGTTTGTGCAAAAACTTGCAGAACTGTGCAAAAGTATTAAGCCACCCTTCATTTCTTTGTTTTTTGCTTACGATGAGGCACACTTGCTTGTAACTTTGTTTTTGGCTGAATCTATAAAAAATGCCAAAGATGACGCTGTTTCACCTTTTGGACCAACAAGGTGAAACGATATTAAGTGAATTAGCTGTTAGCTGAAAATGTAGCATATCTCTGACTAGCATGCAGTCCTAATAGATTTGAGGAAACTGGACAAGCGGCAGAGAACGGAACAAGTATCAGGCCTAGAAATATCTACAGGAAGTAAACAGTACATGAAAGTCATGTCCTTAAGAAATAAGAAAAATCCAGCAAACACCAGAAACAGGACCTGGGAGATACATCTGACCCTTCAGCTGATCCAAATGAGGAATCCAAATTTGAAATTTTTTGGTTGAGCTTGTCCGTATGTACAGAGGAGGTCAGGAGAGAGGCACAACAGTGATAGCCCTACAGCCATCTGTGAAACTCGGTGGAGGCTTTGTCACAGTTTGGGGATTTCCTTTCCACCAGCGGTGTTGGGCATCTTGTCAAATTTGGTATTTCCTAAATGAATTTGTTACAGCAGTTAAAATAATAAAGTGTTGATGTTGAACATATGTTCTTGGGAACGACATTTGTTGTTATTCAGTTGACTTTTTTTCCACACTGTCATTTGACAGTCTTAAAAAAACCAAAACCTCACTCCAAAGTAAAAGAGAGGCTGTAATATTTGAATAACTGAGCCACTAAAAGTACAACAAATAAGGCCTCAAAAAGTTGAATAGCATAAATATAAATTCAAGCAAAAGTAGGGCAACCTTTATTGCTTTCAGAACTGCAGCAATTGCTCTGGTATCAGGAGCAAGTTGAAGTACAGAATCTTGGCCAGTGCAAGTGGAAGGGCTATCTATTTATCATCTGATTAATGGGTGGCCTACTGATGGCCATTACTGAGCAACATTGTATCTTCTTAACTTTTGTGTCATTTAAAGGACTAGATGCTTTTCGGATCACCAGTTGCACACATTATCTTCGCAGTGAGAGTCCAGAGAATAAAATACTTCCAGGGTTTAATCTTTCCCAGTTTTAGGGGGTAAATGTTTACGTGCAAAGTGCCTGAAAATATATATTTTCTTTCCTTGATAATAGCCTGCTCACAAAAACCAAAGCCAGAAGGAGTCAAGGGTTTTGATACTGCCACAAAATCTTGCAATGGGAGATTGGTGTGGGTTGTTTTACAGCAGATTGCCTCTTCCAAATTCTTTCCTACCAGCAGCCAGTTTAGTTTAGAGCAGACTGGTAATCTTGTTTGCCAGTTAAGCTTGCAGCAGTGATGTAGAAGTGCAATCCAGGGTGCAACAATTATACTCCATGAGGAGCAAAAAACAAAAAACCTTCAACCCAACAGTCTTTAAGCAGTATGTAAGTGAAATAGTCGTGAAATTCAGACAGCTGATTCTTGTTCATTGGCATAAATTTTCCCTTTTTTGATTGTACCAAAAAGACTGGAGGCAATTCATAAAATGGACTTGAAGTTGTACATATTCATTTGTATTTTTGGACTTAAATTAGGCTCCCAGTTTGAAAAACTAACAAAGTTGACTTCAGAAGTAGTTAGTTGGTTGCGTCTACGGATTTCTACATCTAGAGTGTATTTTCAGTCACTGTTTAGTCTTTACTCTCTTTTTGGTTATATATTACATACACACTCATTGGCCACTTTGTTAGGTACACTTTGCAGGTACTGGGTTTCACCCACTTTTGCCTCCTGAGCTGCTTTGATTCTTCCGGAAACACTCCTCAGAGATTTTGGTTCATACTGACGTAATAGCATCTCACAGCAGGTAAACATTTGTCAGCTGCATATTTATGCAAATCTTCTGTTCCTCAACATCTCAAAGACCGTGTTAGATCAAGATCTGGTGAATCTGGAGGCCATTTAAGTACAGAGAACTCACTGCCGTCCATGTTCATAAAAACAGTTTGTAATCATCTGAGCTTTGTGATTGCTTTGTGTGTTATCTTTCATAAAGGGGTGGACAAATTCTGCCCCTTCTGTTCAAATTTTTAGCAGACATGGAGGTTCATCTTACCAGGCTTCATTTTTCCAGTCTTCTGATGCTCAATTCTGGCGAGCGTGTATGAACTGTAGCCACAAGTTCCACTTCTTAGCTGACAGAAGTGGCCCCTGGTGTGGACTTCTGGTGCTGTTCCCTGTCTGGTTCAAAGTTCAGCTCAAAGCAGTTTGGCCATTTGACATGAGCAACACATTTTCACTGGATAGTTTGTCTTTTTCAAACCAATCTCTGTGAACCCTAGAAATGCTCGTGTGGGGAAAATCCCACTAGAGGATTTCTGAAATCCTCAGACGAGACCATCGTGCACCAACAACCACGGCAATGTTTAAAGTCTCTTAAATCGACCATCTTCCCCATTTTAATGCTCGGTTTGAACTTCAGCAGGTCATCTCGGCCATGTCTTCATGCCTAAATGCACTGTTGCTCTCATGTGTTTGGTGTATTATTTGAGTTCCCTCCCCAGACGCCTTAACGCCCACTCACATCCTGGGCCATCTGACCTCAGGAATCCGCATGATAAGGTGGGGCCAGGTTTCACAAAGATTGGGACCCACACCCAGTTTCACACCTTGGCTCAGGCGATTAGAGGATCATCAGGGGGTCCTTTTGTCCCTCTGTGGGGGAATACTCCCCCTAGGTTTATATCTGGGACTCCACCATTTGACCTTAGAACTGAAGAAGCTTCTCAGATGAGAGGTGAAACGTCTTCAAGCAACTTAAAGAAGTCCAGACGCTTTTCTTTGCAAGCTCCTTTGACTACGATGACCTGGATGACTGAGAACCTTCACAGACACATTTATAAGCAGTTGAACAGGTGTACCTAATAAAGTGGCTGAGTATACATTTTGTAAGGAGTTAACATCTAGTGTCTCCAAAAAGTTGATTCTGTTCATCTGGGCGTAGCGTTTTGTGGGAGAAACGTTTCGTCACTCATCCAAGTGACTTCTTCAGTCTCAGCTGACTGCAGGTTTCAATCTTATAAACAGTACATTTGCATAATGACTGAAACCAGCCCACTGAAGGAACAATGGCTGGGAGGTCAGTTCCTTAATCTTAATTATGCAAATTCTCATGACCATTGATCAACAACCACTGACCAAAACCCACTGATCAATGACCATGAATACCATTCACAGAGAGTTGGGGAATGGCTGCAATCACAGCATTGTAAGATGGCGAAAGATGTACCCTTAGGCCCCCTCCTCGATTCAGAGATGGTCTTTCCCTTTTCATGTAAATGGCCTCTTTTACGTTAACGACTTAACATCTAGTGATTTGTAACGGAGATTAGCTCAAAAAGACAGTCCTATTTGCCATTTGTTGTTTACATGATTGTATTTTCAATCCACGTTAATATTAAAATGATTAATGCAAGCACTAATATATTAATAGAGTCCATGCCACGTTTTTGTTCAGGGCTTTAAAGCAGTTTAATCCAACCATACTCAGAATTACCTTATGCTTGGTGTTATTAAGTCCTTCCGTTATTTTAATTGTAGTGATTAACCACACCTATGTGTCAAGCATTACCGGGCAGGCAGGCAATCAAACAATCCAAATGTCCTGTGGGCCATTCAGTACTTTCTTAATCATTTCAGAGCCTCATTCTAGTAACATCCTGAGAAATTGACCTCATATATAAGTTGACGACACCCATCGGCACAGAATTAATGTTATTATTCTCCATGCTGCGGAGCAGCTACGCAGCATTGGTCGTTAATATACGACAACAGGGATTATTATATTCCACGGAGCCCTCGAGGACTCTGTGCTCCAAGGGTGGGCTGAACAGGGCAGCGGTGGGAGGAAACAGAACAAATGCAATTTAAGTCCAAAGAAATTTTCCCCTGAAAACCCAATTACGTCTCTGTGGGAAAGACAGGGTGATGGGGTCATTTTGTTCTTTCTAATGGAACGACAGAATGGCTGCGTGTAATGATGGGGTCTCTTTTTATTCTCTTGGCTTTCACTCACAGCCCACATCACTGTCACACTTCTTTCGTCACCCCCCCCCACACACACACACACACACACACACACGCACACACAGCCTGTACAACAGTACATTGCAGGAAGATCGTGATTAAAAGTCCTCCAACATAGTGTGATTAAAAAGTAAGAAACTTTTCAGTGTCTGAAGATGGATTTCGAATAATGTCTCAGAAAAGTTCTCTTGCTTTTGCTGAAGTCTGTGAAGTGAGGAATTGAAAAGTGGGAAACACGGGGAGAAGGAGATGTTCAATCTATTTGCAACTAGCCTCTGATGTCAAGGTGTGTGTGTGCTAGAATTTCTGAGATCATATTTCATCAACGTGCGTGCTTGCATGTGACAAGTACAATTTCACAGAAGAGGTGGCCTCAGACAAATGATTTGTCCGGGGAGGAAAAGTGCTTATCGGGCACAATGTAACGAGCAGAATGCAGTTGTAAAAGAGCAGAAAGAGACCAAAAAGAAGTACATCGAGGAGGGCAGAGAAGGGAGTAAATAGATAAATGGGGCATAGGGGGGAGCCGTTGCTTGTGTTTACAAGTTTAAGTCCCAGAGTTTTCATTTATGAATGCCAGCGAGAGTTTCATGTAATGTAATTACGGTGTAGCGGTGCATGGAATTACTTTTAAAAGGAGATGTGTGTGTGTGTGCTCCATTTGATGCTTTGACAAATGAACAGAAACTAAATGTCTACCTTTAGGCGCACAGACTCTCTTATACACACCGTTTGTTTTCAAGTATCTCATTATTACTCATTTAGTCTTTGGGGACTGTGCCTAAAAACAACAGTGCGTTTGTGAGTGAATACGCATGTGAAAGGTTAACAGTGTCATTAGGTTTCATTCATTGCAAGCTGCTTAATTGTGGTTTTATAATCACTCTATGATGCTAGAGGCTTGAACTTTAATAAATCAGCCCGCCTCCAACACTTGCTTTGCAATTGAATTCCCAGACGTGCTTAAGCTCTCACACCTACAAAAATGTGATAAATATTCACGAAGCCTTTGATTTTTCTTTAAACTTTGCAAGTTTTCACATATTTGTTGAGCTACAACATGAATGCTGGAAAAACATTCTTATTAATAGCATTTTATTGATTTCAGGTAGCCAGCTTTTATCCAACTGAAGGAACAACACAACAAGCAGCACATCCCCTGAAGCTGACAGGGGTACAACAGAAAATAAATTGCACTGAATATTCTACTTTTGCAGCCACGATGATTTGCAACAACTAGAAGAGGCTAATTCTTGTTTTTGTGATCATTACACACAGGAAGATATTATATAATACAGCTGCATTCGTGTCAGAGGTGACATAGCATCCAGTTTGGGACATCATGTCTTTGAAGAAAGGAGTGCAGTCGTGTCAGAGTGTCTCTTGTGTGCTGCTGTGATGAACAGAGCTCAAAGCTATTGATTTCTTGCGAGGGGACGGGAGGTCATTGTGCTAGGTTTGCACCAAAGTTCTCTTTCAGCTCTAGATGGACGTCCAACCTTCCAGTCACTCCCTCCACCAGCGGTCCCCGCAGAGCAGAGTAATTTTCCAGGCCTCCAAGCATCGGATTGCCTCGTAGGTCGTGGGTAGGGTTGCGACAGGGAGACGAGTATTGATTGGTTCAGCGATCTTTCTCTTGGTTATGTTAGACAGAGCAATGAGATGGAGGTCCCCAGAGGATGTTTGCACAGTGCGTCTTCTCCAAGAAGAACTATTCATTCCAGCAGTCCAGTCACAAGCGCCAGCTTTAAGACCCAGTATTTACACAATCCCCACAAGCAGCCCATGGGCATGTATTATGGTAATATATGCATGGAAAATCAATGCGTCAGCCATTCATTATTTTCAAAGCATGTAAGCAGTGGTTATCTCAATTGTAAACTAGACCAGTTGATATTGAAATGCTGCACAGAAAGATATGTGCTGGTGTTATTTGCCATCTATCTCTTTCTGACTCCCACAGGGTTTCTCTTCATGGATAAGGAGGTATAAATCATATGCTGCAGATGAGGTGCTAAAAATCTGCAGTTTAGATCAGCGGCCTGCCTCATTTGTACATAGCAATGTGCAGACACACAAACAACTCAACCCAACCTCCTTTATTTGTAAAAAGTAAAACAAATGAATAGCAGATTTTATACTGCAAGATTCAAACAACACCTAAAGCAATGCAAGTAACACCAATAATAATGAAATCCTGTTTTGGAAGGAACTGAACCAATATCAATAAATGCATTTAATAAATGAATCTAAAGTATTAGGCTACAAACCAGAAACCAGTTTAAAATAGACGTCTTTAACTTTTAAGTATATGCATGAGTGCACCATTCTGATATCAAGAGGCAGAGGCAACTTATAGATATATAAAAACAGAAGGCAGTCTCACTGGCACTCTTAGAAGATGCATTTAATGGAAAAGCAGTTGAGGATCTTAATGATCTGGCGGGCACGTAAAATTGAGAAAAGTCTCTGAGGTTATTTAAAGGTGTGCAAGCAAGTAAAAGAAAGCTAAAAGTAAGCTGGTGTAATGTCTCAAGCAATGTGGTAACATGATCCATTTTCCTTGTCCGGTTTTATAATAGGTGAATCCAGTGAAATGGAAATTGCAACAACTAAACAGCTAGTCGTGGGCAAGAATACGAAGTTTGGCCTCTCACTGAATTAGAAATGATCTCAGTTTGATATATTTAAAATGGAAAACTGATCATCCTGAAATGAGAATCAAAATTTTATTCAGTTTTTGTTTTAAGCTGTTTGCTAAGACTTGCTGGTTGTAACTGTTAATCATCTGATGGTAATTAAAATGATGATTGTTGATGGTATTCGTAATATTTTCTAATGCTTCAGTCACACTAAGGGAAATGGCGGCTGTGGCCATGTGCAATGAATATTCAGTCTCACTGCTTTTGAAATAGTTGCTTTGAAGACAAGGGCCAGGTCTGCAACCACTCACAATAAGTTACCATCTTATAAATGTCTTTAGTGCATTAAGACGGCAATAAAGTGGTGATAAGACGGAGCCAGTCTCCTATCAGTTTGCGATTGAATGAGGCTAGGTCAGCAGTTACGTGCAGTCTGTGATAATACACATTAACTATTTAGATTTAGAGTCTGGCCTCAAAACCTTTGTTACTTTGGGACAAATTCAGTTGCCTCAAGGCGCTTTATATTGTAAGATAAAGACCCTGCAATACAGAGAAACCTGAGAAACCCCGAAAATCAGATGACCCCCTGTGAGCAAGCGCTTTGGCGACAATGGGAAGGAAACACTTCCTTTTAACAGGAAGAACCAGGCTCAGGGAGGGACGGCCATCTGCCTCGACCAGTTGGGAGCGAACGGAAGAACAAAGGCATTCAGTAATCTCGCGTTTGTATAAAAAATACAACCAGCTGAGTCGTGTCCCTATTGCAAAGAGATGTATCACAGATGCTTTGCACTCATTGCGCAGACTGACTCAGGCTGTTGTTGATCTGTCTGTGTTTATAAATCAGATAAATTAGATACTTTGCAGTCAGTCTGAGTCAGATTGTTATTGTTGGGAGACAGGTTGTCGCCCATCAGTCAACCAGTCATGTGAAAGTGTTCGCCTAGAGTTGGGGTGTGTTGCATGCTCAAGCCCTGGGCAGATTTAGCAGTAGCAAGGAAATTAGTGCCCTTTTTCTACTTTAGTGTGACTGAGACATTAATGAATCATTTATAGAAAAAAATTAATTTAGGCCCAGAATGGTTCCTTGAGAATTACCATATTTAATACCATGTCTTTAATACCAGAGAATCCAGGCTGACAAATAAATAAATAAATATATAATAAAAATAAACAGCCTGTCAAGTGGTTAACATTTTAATTTAGCCAAGACAAAACAATGGCACAGTGACCCAACCTGTCTAGTGCATGAATTAAACATTGTGATCACTTGTATCAAAATCTACACTGAGGTCTGAGACAAGAAGGACAGTACCCATGTTTGCATTCACGAAGAATTTAGGCCATTAACAGCTGTCTCAGTGCTCTGTGATGAACGTTAAGCAGATGGAAACTTTTTTAAGTAGCTGTTGTTGGTTGATTGAAACGCCCTTTCTCTAAAAGTGGAGAAAAGAAAGTAGGATGTAAAGTGAAGAGAACAGAAATGATGTAGATAGATTAGATTTCTTTGAGTGTTTTTACCACTGAAAAGTTGTTGGGAGACACTTGAGTTAAGAGCAGACTTCATTATCTTTGTTGCAGCTTGGTAGATGCTATAACAGCTTTGGAATTGGAATAGTATGTGGAGCTCATCATACTAGTATTTTAATGATTTAGTGATTTTCTTTTTTAAGACGCCTGCTTAGTAATCTATGAAGAGATACAGAGAAACAGAAACAGTAAACACAGAAACAAATGAATTGCAATATTACTCTGTGATGCTGTTAATCTGGTAATCGCTCATTTTAACCTTTTAATTGTATTTTGTAGTTGGTAAACCGGTGCCATCTTTCTCAAAGGACCAGATCGCTGATAAATACTCATGGCGGGGGACATCCCAGAGGTGTTTTTTCTTTGCATATGCAAAACAAATATGCAAATGAGTCATTATTGAGACTAAATAGAGATGGATTTAGAAGACTGTCACGTGCTGAAAAACCACTCGTCCCTCTCTCCGTTATATATAAAAATTAAATACTGTGTTTAAATTTCAGAGTGGGCAGTGGAGAGCCCTGAAGAAGAATACAGTGAAAGATACAGAGATCTCCATACTCAAACTCACATATACACCTCCGCTGTGTGCTTAGCCCCCACTGCCGGAGCGCAGAGAAGCTCCCATGTTGCCGTGGTGACTGCGATGGAAACAAGGGGCTTGTTCTTGACTGACGGCCGCTGCATTTGTTTGTTGTGTGTCAGTGTGTCTTCAGATGCACATGCATATGCGTGTGGTTCACTCAGGCACGTTTCCCTTTTAAACACCACGAGTGGCCTAATTAACCATTCATTCACAGTTGGTGCAACACAACACAAACAACTGGCTCGCTGTGGTTCATAAACGAACCAGTTATACATCAAAAGATCCCCCAAACAAATCCATCTAAAATAGAATAACAAATTAATTTACTTTTTTTTTTCATAGAAAAGAAATTGGTGTTCTTTGTCATTTAGGACATTTTCAACCCCCTCATTTTTGTGCTGTGGCATAGAAAGGCTACTAATGAGCCTCTCATTGCCTCGTCTTGTTATTAAGTATTAATGTTCCTGTTATTTTTAACATGTGGAGACATCAATTTTGGGGTCATTATAGCAGAGGCTCAGACCCTCAGAAACACCTCTGACTGTCTAAAACTGTGTGCCCAGATGTTACTTTAAATAAGCAGAAGAGGTGGCAGCGATGACAGTGCCACTGCTGGAAGGTTTTTACATTTGCCTGTGGCTGTGACAGAAAGTCTGTTGATCTATGCGTGTGTTAAGAAGGTTATATATATTTAACTATATTTTTGTGACATAAATAATTTCTTGTGAATCTCATTCCCTTCTCTTTTTATCCTGTGGAACATTCTTTTGTTTTATTTGTTGACTTAACTTTGGTTTTATATTTATCTTTATATTTCTTGCTTTTGTAGGAGCTTTTCATCATCCCCGGTATAAATGTTAATTTCCAGTATACTGACGAATCAGGATTCAAGACGTGAACCAAACTTGTGACTTTAGCAGTGCTAGGGAATTTGGACTGCTTATTTAAAACAGTCATTTTGATTTTTTCACCCCTCCTCCTCCTCGTGTTGTAACACAGAAAATTAAAATAAATCTAATTTTCTGCTTAGTGACATGCTGTAACAGTTGTCAGACCACAATACACGTATCAGCTGTTTAATCGGCATAATTCAGGTAAGCTTCAGTTTGTTGGACTCGGATGTTATTCTCTGCTGTTTGATTTGGGCAAGCAAAATAAATAAACCGCCATCCAAACATGATGTCAGAATTGATAACTTTTTCCACTATTGATGGTAGATCTGTTGCACACCATAAATCTATGGTCGTTAACTGGCAGGTTTGAAACCATAAGCGTCTGATGAAACTTTGATGAAGCATTTTGGCAAATGAACTTGTTTATTGTCCCAGTTAGCAGCTTATGACACTCTATTTATTAGTAAATAGAGTGTCACTTCTGGTTTTGGCCTTGGCTCGGTGCTGAATTTGTTGGTTTTCAGATTTGTTGCTATATAAATATAATTGAATTCCCCTGAATTAAATTATGGAGCACAAAGAAGTAGTAAACCAGCAAATAACGCTGCATAATAAAAGCAGTCTGTCACTTTTGGACATTTCTGTTCTGTTCGCACTTGGTATGGTTTTCATATCCCTTAAAAGTCAGAAACTGGATTAGTTCATTTGAGTTTGACTATTTTTCTCAAACTGGCACATAAAACTATAAATGGTCTTTCAATTACCCCTTTCCAAATTTCAGTAATAATTGCACTATGGGTGGCTCTCAGCTGTTGGTGGAAAAATGATTGCTAAAGAATGCATGAATACGATATGAGGTTATTAATATTTATTAGCCTATTACATAAAAAACCATAATACTTCAACTTTATTGATCATTCAATCAATAGATTGTGAAATAAAATGTAAAAAATGAACCACAGCTAGCTACATAAAACTGTCTCACTCTCATCAGAACTTTCTTCTTTCTCCTAACTTATCACACTCTTTTTTTCAGTAAAGCTATTATTATCCACTTCTGGCAAATCATACACAGCATGAGAAGAGTGGCAAAGCACATGCGTAGTTAGCAAACATACAAGCGCACTCAAAGCTCTCAGTGCAGCTATATTACAGGAATAGAGTGTGTGAAGCATATGTAGGCTCTTTATAAAGTGAGTGGGTGGTCGAAGCTGCAGATTGATGGGAGACCCCGTGCGTACTGTTAAAGCCAGTCAAAAATCCTTTTCCCTCCCTTCCTTCCTCGCAATAGGAAAATTGAGGCTTTGGTCTTCTCTGGATATGCTGACTCTGTATTTGATGATGATGATTTTGTTTTTGTTCCTTAATTGCATCCATGCTGTGTTGTGTGTTTATACTTGGATTTCATTAAGCCCTACGTGTTCAGGGTTGTCCTACACTTTCAATCTACTATTTCACCTGCTTTTGGTACAAATGCTGACCACATGCAGAACGACAGTTCAATAAATCTATTGTGTTGGCATAAGTTGATAAAAAAACAATAAGCCCCACTAACCAAATTGGTGTAGTCGTGTGTTCTGAAATATACTGGCGTGAAGACGGTACACTGCGTTTGGATATGCTTATTAAACAGGATGCCTCAGCTGACCACATTCAGTCTGCAATAACAGGTCATCTATAATCAGCTTCCATTCTCCAATAAACACATGTTTATATTTTCCATCTTAACAGCAGTGTATCTCATTATCATCTCCCTCTCTCTGATAGCCACTTACTGCACCACGGAGTTATGGGATTGTTCCTGCATAGTGTCGCTTGCCAATGTGGTAAAATTACGGGCATTAACAACAGCCTATTAAAGCTACAATTGCATCGCACTGCTGGATTACTTATTGATATTTGGCAGAATTGCAGCACTAAAAATTTTAATGTAAACATAATAAATTCTGGGGGGGCGGTAATAAAAACACAATAAAGAGAAAGATCAAACAGCATTTATTATCATCTTAATATAATTTATATTTAGATAAAACTAAGATTGACAGTTAAGTGTAGTGGTGCATACATTAAACAATGGATTTAGTGTATACATGCACAACTCTTGCAGAATAATCAAGTTTGCTTTAAGCTCAAAGTTTGTGTTTTCTGGTTGTGTGTACCAAAGCGTAAATTAATAATAGCATAGCCTCTGCTAAGCACAAAATCACAGTAATTCCAGTAAAGATTTAGTCTCAAGAAATAAAAATGAATAAACCTCTTGTTTTTTTGTTTTAATCAAAGCCTCCAAGGGTAAAGTACATCTTTGACTCTTGTTTTCATGTGTTTGTGGTCAGAGGTCACTGTCTGTACGTTGTTATAGTCCAGGACTGTCTGGATTTCAGCGGTCGGCATTCATCTTCCTTAGCTTTGGTGGCAAGTTATCCTCCAACCTCCCACCGGCTGAAAGAAGTGGGCTGTGCATGGGAACCGGAGCAGGGGACAGCGTGGATGGCAGGCTGTGTTGGTACAGGTCTCCAGTTGACTGGGTCATGGGTTCAAAGCCCACCTTGAGAGACTTTAACCCTAGACGATTTGCTGCCTCGGGGCCAGGTGAGGAACTGAGACGTTGCAGCTTTAGGGGGAGGTCTCCGGTGCTGCAGGCCTTCTCTGAGTGCTGGGAGCTAAGCATAAGCACTTTCCTCTGAAGGTCCTCCTTCCCCGATGAACTCATCCTCTGCAATTTGCTTGGAAGTCGAACCCCAGTCCCTACATGATGGCCCCTTTCCTCAGTAGTGTTAATACAATCCACAGAAAACACGCGGTCACGTCGGGCACCGTGGCTCTCAGTCAGTGCGGGGGTAGGAGTAGACAGAGGCGAGGGGAGAGAATTCTTCTCTTCGTGCTCCTTGACACTGTACGGTGGTGTCGGCACCTCGAACGTGCTGTGGAACTGAGAGTAGTCGACCCTGAAAAAACCCTCTTCCAGGGACATTACTGGTAGGAAACGATGGCCCCATAAAACCTCATCCTCAGTGTATGACGTTCTTGCCTGGCATGTCATACCTAGAAGAGAGTGACGGCAGTAATAATTTTAATAACTGCTATTAAATGGGGTTTCAGCAAAACAATTATAGGCTGATAACGAGGAATCTGTAGGATCGGCATCACTGCATGCTATCTCTTTTCTCTCTCCTTTATTTCTTGTGATGACAGCTTCGTGCTTTGCTCTGTGTGATTATCCAGTTCAGTTTAGTCACGTACTAGAAGATTTAAAATAAACCCACATGAAAGGGCTATTGCATTTCCCAGTTCATAAAAGTAACAAGAGGCTTTTACACCCTAATGTTTTTATTTTCAAAGCTTGCCATGTTCCAATACTGATGTACTGTAATGGAATATGTGAGATGAAGATCCTACATATGCATATATTTCTTTCCTGGATTTCATAAGCTTTGTAAGTTTATCTTTCCTTGATCTGGTAAATTATTTTCATATTTTCTTCCATTAATAGTGGCTAAAGCTGGCAGATGGTTTAGGCAAAGCTGGTTGTGATAATTGCTCATTTAAATCTGATCATCGTGATGCTCTTACATCAAAACAACATGGCATGTGTTCTGTCTTTACTTGTCTTTATTTAACTCTCTGTGTTGATTGCAGCTTCAGTCTTCGGCCAGCTAGAAGAAAATCATCTGTTGGCAAACTGGGATCAGTTTTCATCTCGCTCTGGTGGAGGGCCTAAATTATAGATGATGTATTAAGCAAAGAGTTCTAGTAATGGGGGTGCCTGTGCGTCTGCTTTGTGTACACGTTTTCCATTTGACCTGAGGCTTGTAAAGTAATTTTCTTGACATTTGGATGTTTGTTGGAGGTCATTCGTGATCAATAATCACTTAGTTTGAGTTTCTTTTCTGATCCAATGGCTTTGCTACAACCTGAGCTCTTCTGTGAAACACTACAGTTGGCTAAAGAGTAGGAGTCTGATCCAGTCCCTCTGAGGGATGATATGTTCTGTGTTATGTCATAACCTGATGCTATTCCAGGCACACGACTCATCTTCATCCACAGAAACTCTTCACCATTTCTGTATTTTTTTTCTAATTGCCTTAAGGCTCAGCTTTAATTGCAGTTGCAAGTTTAGGATAATTTTCCAGCATTTTCTCCTCTCTAACCAGTAAAAAACTGAACTTCAGTTGATTATAGTTGCACAAGACAACAGTAATATCAATGCAATGGAAGCTTTTGGGTCGAGTCTGACAGGCATGCTAGTTAAGGTTCATCATTTAAGCATACTTTAGGTATTCTGGTTAATGTCTACTGCTTTTTGCATAAAAATAAAAGCCCTCGGCACATCAAGACTTTATGTAAAATTCCTGACACTGGCAGAGGTTAGAGAGTACATCAACTTCATTTGCTGAGTGTTATGTTAGGGTCAGCGAATTTACATAGTTGCACGTCATCTGCATAATATTGTCAAGGGGCAGCCTAAAGATGAAGTCGATATACCATTAAAAGGACAAAAAAAAAATCTTATGCCATGTTGACTGCCCTTTAGTTTTATAGTTTCTTATATAGAGCTAACAAATTCTGCCATTCTCAGTTTTCATCTCATTAGGTTGCCAGAAGTCAGCACCAGCATGGATCTTGTGTGATGCTGGGTTCAAGCGACAACCCATGTGATCCTGTTCTATTGCCACACAGAAGAAACTAACTATAACTCGTTGTTTAAAATCAGACCTAAACGAGAGCTTGGAATTGATTTTAGCTGTCAGAATTTTTTTTTTTTATCAGCAATGAAATTAAGCAGTTTTGTCACATTGTTGAAAACAGGAAAAAAAAATGCCTTGAAGACACAAACTAAAACTGACAAGAATTAGAGCCACTGCATGGTAATCTGTCAGGTCTGGTTGAAACAAAGTGAATGAGTAGGAGAGACGATCAACAAGCTGAACAGCTGTGTCAGCAGCAGCTGGATATACCGGGAAGCTGTTAATGTGTTTGGGGTAATGGGATGTGGGTTAGTGTGAAGATGCACATACGGAAATGACATTTTAAAAATATGCTTATTTTTATTATTGTTATTATTTTTAAGCATTCCTTTTCCATACAGTTGACAGCATATTGTGGACAATTGTAGGCGACACTTCCAGGGCTTTCCTCTTCTACTCCTCAGCTCCGAGTGCTGTGCACTGCGACACTAGACTTCTAGCTGCACCCTGATTTAATGGTGTTATCAACAGAGCACAGCCGTGTTGCCTGCCTGGCTTCTCGCTTCCCGCTGATCCTTCCCTTCTGCTCTAAGCCTATTCAGCTCCATGGTTTCTCCTACAACAGTGACACAGGCAGGGTTATGGGGGGATGCCTAGAAGCACGGCTGAAAAGAAAAGAGGAGGATGGATTTATTTGTATTGGACTTTTGGGATGAATCATTGTGTTAAATATGCAACAGAGAGATCTGTGTTGTTGCTGAGGGTACTCCAGCATGGCTGCCTGTAGCGTACAGCAGCGGCTTTATACCAGTGTCTCACACCCTCTGAATTACTTCTGCTCTCAGCTGTCATGTGAAAAATAGAGTGGAACTTCAACTAAAACCTCATTCATCAAAGTGACACACGCATCTATGACCACAGGGTTTTATTATGCATAGAGTAGACATAAACTAATTCTGCAGAAATAAAATATCCCTTGAAATTCAATCAGTGCGTCATTCTCATGTGTTGATGTCATCCTTGGTTTCTCCAGTTCTCGTGCTGTTCAAATATGCCAAACTGGGAAGGTGGGGAAATTAGATTCCAGATTATGAGTATCTATTTGATAGGAGCGTTATGTGGCTTGTTATTAATGTCGGACTTTACATTTAGATTGGGAGTGAGTAAAGCGGGGAGAGAAAACAAACAATGGGAATGGGGAAGGACACAGTTTAAAGAAATGACATGTAAGATTGCTCACCGGTAGTTTCAACGATGCCCTCGAGGATAACGACAATTTCAAACTGTTCACTCATGAGAGAGCGCTGGGATAGGTCGAAAAAGGGGCTCTTGGGATTAATTTCATGACAAATGGTGAGAGGGGATACCAGAAAGAGCTGGTCTGCACCCGTTCCAAAGCCTACATCCAATTCGCACTGGTCCAGAGGCAGGAACTCGCCCTCAGGTGTCTGACGAGACTGAAAGATAAAAGTCACACATAAGTAGACGGAGACAGAGGAAAGTGTAAAGAAAGCGAAACAAAAAGGTACAAAAATAAAAGAAAGAGACAGGGAAGTGATAATTACATTCATGTAGTCTTTAAAAAGTCAATTCAGTTCTTCTGTCTACCTGTAAATGAAATATTTTTTTGTATTCTACTTGGATATAAGTACTTTATGACAATGTTAAAATGCCCAGTATTACAAGTCCAATGGAAAAGTGTCCTGTGTGGCAAGTTAAGTACCTCATTTGTAATTGAGCTGTATGTGAAAAACTATTTAAGCTGCTTTAGCATGCTTGTACTTTCTGCCCATCTGCAAACTGCTTTGCAACCCACTTCTGCTCCAACTACTCCTTTCATGCTGTTCTCAATGCTGCCTGCTTTCTCCTGTGCTGGGTTTTGTAGTTGATGTCTACCTTCAAATCTAAAGGACAGCAGATTGAAATAACATCAATTAATTCGAGTATAGTGGTATTTTAAAAGCAGACTGATAGAATATAGAAATATTATTACTTTCATCTAATTAATAAGCGTTCCAAAATTTCACGAGTCAAAAGGTGAGAAAATGCGTTTCTCTTAAAATATATAACTCTCATGAAAAAACGATGAAAGAGATTTCTCTCTCACTCTCTCTCTGTGCTATCTTGTTTGCCATGTCCACAGACTTTGCGCTTCACATTGATTTCTAGGAGAACTTGCAGGCAGACGTATGAGACAGCTGTGTTTGGACAGGACTTGCCCACAGAGCGTTAACTGGTGCGGAAGCATTTAATTGCCCAGATGATGTTAGAGCTCAGCACCGGGGTCCTGGATGTATTTTCTTCTTTCCTGTCTTATTCTGTCTAATCAATCTGTTCACCTTTTCTCTTCACATTTTCTCAATTAGCAGTCTGTTTCACCTGTTATTACAAAGTCTTTTGAATTTCAAGACATTTTCTGACATCCTGCTGCAAAAAGGCTTTCCGATTTTCAAAAGCTTCAATATATAATTAATATGAAATATTTTCATAGCTATAAAAATGTAGGAAGGGAAGATAAAAACAGGTGTGGGTGGGGAAAAAAGTCTTTAGAATCAAAGATTATTTTGGCAAAAATCCACATTTAAGATAATTAGGAACGATATCTTCTTTGGCATCGTGGAGCTCAGTTAAAGTCAGTTATCAAAAAAAGATGCTTAAACTCCTTTTAAAGTAAATTAATGTCATTAACTCCAAAGAAAATAATCTGCAAAAAGATGATTTTACTCTTTTCACAGATTAATTTTTAGATTCTTTTACATGACACCCTGCCTTCTCTACTCTTCTCTCTTTTTTTGGGTCATTGTTTTACCTCAAACCAATTATTTGGATGCGTCACTCACCAGCCACCCACCTAACAGCACACACTACTCCTCCACCTCAGCTCCACGCAGCTTCATAATGAACTCCCACACAGACTACCACACAGCCTCACCAGCTTCTCTGTAATGCTTTCTGCCATTTCTGGATCTTTTGTTCTTGTTGTGAATCTTAATAATAATCAACACACTATTCACTAAAACACAGTCCCCTCTTTCACCCCTGCCCGAAACACCAATGAAACTGGAAATTGGCCATTTGTAGGCTGCTTAACACACCCCTAACCTAGCTGGGTCATCTGTTTACTGATCTAAGCCATTCTGTTTTACTCTGACCCAAATGAGTAACCACTAATTTTGCTCTGGCTAGAATAGAAATTATCCACTGGAGTTAGCTAGTTAAGCAGATGCTTGCTCCATGATTTGGTTAAAGAGCCAGTCTGCAGACTCATTGTTGATGTTTTCAGCCCACTGGTCACCAGCTGATTGAAGAGAGCACGTTAAATTAAAGACACGGCTGTTGAAATATATTTGCATGCTTAGCCTAAACACTTATCTAAGAGAAAGCTTTCTGCTTTCAACTTGCAATAGAAAAGGAGTGAGAGATGAAGAGGGGCTGTAGTGTTTGGAATGTAGCTAAAAGTAGCTGAAGTTGCAGGTATGTAAACCTAAACCCTAAATCTGAGAGCAGACAGCTGCTGAAAGTTTCAGCGTTCAGGGAATACTTCTGGTAAATGGTAAATGGACTGGTTCAAATATAGCGCTTTTCTACTCTATCTGATCACTCAAAGCGCTTTATACAACTAATTCATTCACCCAATCACACCCATTCACATGAGCATTTTTTCTAAGCTGTTAAGTGCTCCCTATTTAACATTCATGCACATTCACACTCCGATGGATCGGAGAGCAACATGGGGTTAGTATCTTGCCCAAGGATATTTTTGATCGAACCACCAACCTTCCGGTTAGTTGCTGGCCTGCTCTACCATCTGAGCTACAGCCACCCCACTTCTTAACAATAGGGAAATAAATAATGATGAGATATTTGGCCTTGAAATAAACCAGACCAGGTGATGTGCTGATGCCGGTCTTGCTACAGGTGCTCGACAGAAAACAGCAGTTGGAGATCACAGCACAAACAACCTTTATTGTGACTCTGTGCAATGAACTTGCAGTCATGTTTCCTTTGAAATGGTTGCTTCAAAAATGGGGTCTGTGACCACTTAGAGTCAGTTGCCATCGTTAAAGCAACTGTGGTGCATTAAAATGGCAATAAAGTGGTAATAAGAGATTCCTGGTTGAAGGAGTCAAGTTTGCAATTCCATTAAATTTTTTTGTGATAACAGTGATAAATAGGTGGAAATTTACAAATCTCTTGCTGTCTGTTGCAATTTTGTTGCTATTTGCAAACACATAGACTGCTTACATTCAGAGTCCAGCCAGAATCTCAAAGATTTGAAACAGAAATTAGTGATGTCATTGCTCCAGGACATCATCTTAACAGCCGAATCAGACAGGAACTCAAGCAGCTTTCCTTTCATGTAAGAATATAACTAGAATACGACCAGTTGAGTGGAGTCCCCATATTACATATATTGATTGCAGAGTGTTTGCAGTCTGTTAGAAATCAGCAATTACTAGCAGACCTTCATTAGTCTAAAGGTGACTACAATCAGGCCCAATCCAACCTCGACTGTTTAGAGACAGTCTACCTTTTACCAGGAGACCTATGCAACCACACTGCGATTGAAAGTGGCTGCTGTAGTACTTTTAGATTGCTAAATGTGAAGAAATTAATTGGAATCATCTAAAAACTACAAAGGAAATTTCTGTCCTCTTCTTTATTCTCCTGTGTCTGGGCCATTAGATGAACATGTCTTCAAGAGAGCTTAAACACATAAGCACACTTTTTTCATGTATAGTATAAAGTTTATGGAATAAAATACACTTTGCTTGAGCGTTTCTCTTGGTTTTTGGTACCTTCTTTAAATGTGATGAAGTTTAAAGTTAACTAGGCTATTTTTAGGCTAGCTAAGCTATAACTGAGCATGACGTGAATGTAGGTAATCAAGGCATTATACCGAATGGGAAAACAAAAGTAAAAGCAGAAACTGTTTATAAAATAATCCAAAGACGATACATCATATTTATCTGAAACACTGATGCTGACTAGTTTAACAAAATGTCATCAGGTAATTTTTCTGATGCATGCACATAGACTGCATATTAGTCTTAGCTAATGTGACGGTGCACAGAGATGGTTCTGCATTTTTTTTCCTCGTGTAAATTACCTCAAAATGTTGCAGCAGGTAATCATTAATCCAAACTCCAAACAACCGTGCATATTAAACAGCATGTCTATAAACATGATTTATTGTTAGAATCTGTATTCGTTTTACTAGATAATAAAGTAGCTACTGCTGAGTTTGAAGTGCTGCAAAAATAAGTTTAATTCATGAAAATTTTCTTTTAGTGTGAACGCTCTGGCTTCTTTGTACTTCCCGCCCCCCGCGCTACAGTTACTAGTCCTAGTCCGATTTCATCCTGACCTGCCGGTGATATTGTCCTATCTCCCAGATGCAAACTGTGAATAAGGTGCGAGTAAACAGGTTTTGCATTGCCAGAAAACACTGCATTCTATTTCTATCTCCTGTGAATATCAATGAGATGCTCGTCTGGATTTATGTCGGGGAATGACTTTCGTGTCGAGCGGGCATTGTTCACTTGTCAGGTGCTTACAGGCCACTGAATACTATTTGGCATTGTTCCTCCTTTGAGGGTTATCTCATGTTAGCTTAGGGAAATTCTTCTTTTCACTTTCTGTCTTGGTCGCTTAAGATTAAAAAGATGGATGACTGTATGCAAACATTGACAGGCAAAGCTTCTTACAAAGGCCCCCTGGCACTCTCCTAGACTCCTTCTTGCACAAAGATCCCGAGATAGCTGAGCTTGTCTGCTTTTTTTCCCCTCCTGTAAATCTGACATGCTGTTTCAACCAATCAACAGATTTTTCTCTCCAAGCTCTCACATAGTCAGACAGGAACTGTTTTTATTTCTTCTCCACAATATTTTTGGGGAGAAGAAGCACTGGATGAGCACACAAACATCTCTCTTTGAATTTTTACCTGTCACGTCTGATTGCTCACCATGCCCATCAACGACTCAGCTACTCATTATCATTAGAAAAGCGAGGCGTTTTTTTTTTTCCCCCTCTGTGCTTGCAGTGGAAGTGTCTCAGTGGTGTGAATGATGCTCATGGATAAAGACAGGTGATAAATAAAACTGATTAGACCTAAAGGGTCCTGGTCTTCCTACTCAACTCCACTCCTGCTCGGCCAGACCCTCATCAATCAGCAGCCTCAGTGGAGATGGGGGTGGAGGTGCTTATAGGCAATCAGATCGACCGGCCGACAGTCCAACCAAATCACGCGCGCTTTCAGGCTGCGAGTTATGCACAGCCTAGTCATTAGATTTAGAAAAGCCTTGGTTAACATTTCATTCAAGCCAATCCAGCCAAGACTGAGTGAGATTAATTAGAAAAGTTAAATCACAAGTTAAATTAATTGGGAAAAACAACCTGAGGTAGACTGCATGGTGTTCTTCTGCTCTTACAAACGAGACTGCAACTGCAAACAACTGCTTGTGTTTAAGACTGCTTACGGTTTAAAATGAATGTCTGCATCTTCCTACACTTTCAGCTGTTGAAAGGCAGAATCGCTTAATGTAGCCAGCCTCTGGTAAAAGCATAAAAGACGGCTCAGTTTCTCTGCAGAACCTTTGTTGCACCATCGTCACCAAGATGTGTTCCTACCACAGCAACTCAAGATTTCATTTTTCCTATTTAAATGTGTTACTTTTCTCCTTTTATATAACTGAACAACACTTACATAGAGCTTTCATTGCTTCGCCTAAAAGCTCCCTTTACGCAGTCAAGCAGCCATTTCTGCTTTACTGTAAATCGCTTTTTACATCATAATCAAATACAGTTTAATACACCTCTGCATGATCTGTTAATGAAAGAGCTCAGAGGGGAAACCTCACTGAGCTGAGCAGGCACACAATTACACAATTGAATTGTGAGACCAGCATTTGGTGGATTTATCCACTTTAGAGAGCGTTTGTCTAAAGGTGCTCTTTTATGAGTGTGGAAATGTCAACTGAGAAGAGGCGAGTTTTCCTATTTAACATGTTTTACCGAGGGTAAGGTCCAGGTTACTTTTCTTTGAGAATGCATATTTTTGTTGTGTGTACTTTTTACATAATAGAACTGAAAGAAAGCTATTCAAACACACATGGGCGCATTAATCGGACACACATAATTGAGTCTTGAGGCACAAGAACAATGCGGCTCATCCTGATAATGTGAGACCAGCTATTGTGCACAGATCAACTGAAAAGCTTCCAAAGATGACACCTACTCAGGGCTGTACAACAAAGTTAATAGAGGCTCTCTTCTACACAACAGGGGGAGATGAATGATGGCAGAAAGATGTTAATCTTGAAATTTCGTAAATTAATGGTCTTATTTTTACTCTAAACGCAATCTTAATGCTGCCGTTCATTTCTAACGTGCACATTAGCGCCCATAAACTTTAAGCTCGGGCCAGTTAAACATGAAACTTAAAGAAGCATATTTAGGTCTAACACTATCCTTTAATGAAGGAGACGTGGGAATCCGTTTAGTTTTGGACGAGATCAAAGTAAAATGAATTTTATTGATCGGAAATTCTCTGCAGTACATACTAATAGACTAATCAATCTTCTAATCTGTGTTCTGTTAGTTGCAGCAGTGCAAGATGGGCTTTGCTGCTAATTGTGAATCCATGTAAATTGCCATGACAACATAAGCAGTGCGTTTGCGCTGCTCTAACTTTACTGCACAGCTTCATTTGTGGCATTATTAACATACAGCTTAACGGGCTCTGCATACGAGCATGAGAAATTATATTGTTAGGAAATAAATTCCTTTTAGTTATTGAAAATGTGGCGCTTACACCTGATTTTAATCTGGTTAGAGGTGCACGTTGGTTAAGCCAAATTAAGAAAGAGCCACTTTTGTGACTCATGTAGCCCATTAATGTTGAATTGTAGTACCCATGCAGTCCCTCAAAAACCAAAAATCTTCTGAGAGTTGAGATTAATTTTGGGCGATTGTTGAAACATGTTCACATTTTTGAACATTCCCTGCAAAAAAGTGGTATTTATATTTTTATGCTGCATCTGCATGTGGCTGCTCCACTGTACACTGTGCGCCTTTTAACAAATAGCTCACTTTAATTAGTTTTGGGATCCAATCTCAAGCCTCTGGCAGTGAAGTCAGACACAGCGAGACAACATGACCTCCACTGCTCCAACACCTCGCCTCTTCTCCAACTTCCCACACTAGACTCAGCACACGGCTTCATAATTAGTTTATTGCTAAATCTTAACGTGGAGATAATACCAAAGGATGCTTTGCTGCTTTCTCGGTGCGTGAAAATATGCAGTAGTAGTAGAGAGCGTACTGCAAAGTAACAACCTGCCACATTTGCCTGAGTACAGAGGCATGTAAAGTCATACTGATGAGGTCGCTGTAGAGGCTTAAATTAAATTAAATTAAATTAAAATGAGACAAGATTAGGTGTAGCTTGAAACGCTGAGACCAGGTTGGAAAGCCATTCAATTCTTCATGTGGCAACTTTGTGACTTTGGCAGATATGGTGTCACAATGTTCTTGGCCAAACTGTGTGTTTGTTGTCAGCGTGCACCCTGTGAGTTCTTCTTGTGTGGAAAATTCTTTAACGAGGCTCATGCTTTTAGTATTGTTAGGAGCCTAAAGATGCTGTATTTATGCAAAAATAATGGTCCAGTGCTTTACCCCTGATAGAAGAAAGAAAAACTTCACATTACAGATCCGGAGCCATAGCAAATGCCTCAGAAAGAAACCTTGGGAATCCAAGCTGTACATCTGTTCTTATGTATATTTGAGAATGCACACTCCTACATCAGAATGTTCTGTCCTGTGTGGACTGAATTATTTAAGTATAGAATACAAACACACGAGAAACATGAACAGAGCAGACTTTCCAGCTCTTGGACTCGCTCATCAATACATGCAGGGATTCCAGGTCTGTTTTTTCCAGCCCTCTGCAGCCTGATAGTATAATTGAGTCTTTTCTTATTAGAAAAAAAAATGGAAATCAATTCCAGTTCTAGTGCCTGTGTAACCTGCTGTGCAATCCTCTGAGGAGATATACAGCCACGACTATTTTACTCCCTTGTATATCTCTGAAATAGAAGGCACCATTCATACAGTGAAAATATTAAGAAAAAAAATCTGCCAGGCTCTACCCAGCTGTTTCACTGCTCTCCATCTCTTTCAATCAATGTCCTGCACACTCACACCCGCCTCCCGCCCTCACAGCTACACCAGAGTCATATTTTCAGCTTGGATGTTCCACCAGGATGCCCTCTGAGGCTGCCGTGGATGCCTTCCAAAGCTGCATTTCAGCTGCTTATGGTGGGACTTTAAATGTTGGCTGTCATTGGTCAGTCTTTTCCTTATTTCGTTTATAATGCAGGGATTCAAGGCCTTTTTCCATGTCCAGTGATCATCCACAGCAGTACTACAGGGCTCTTTCCAAACACAGCAGCAACAGCAATAACTTTTTGCAAGTTGAGCTGAATCCCTTAAATTCAAATTTTTAAGAGATGAGAAACAGCATATATGGCACAAGATAATCACAAGGCTGCTTCCTGTCTGAACATCACAAACACACTGTGTTAAATGTTGATTTTTGACTTTATCTAACAAAGATTGTGCTAAATTGTCCCTCAGTGCGGTGCAGATTTCTTCTTGGCTTAAGAAAGCAGCGAGCAGTGTTCCCCTCTGCTAATACGAGCCACAAACCTCTCTTTGGCTTCTTGGGCATGACCAAAATGAGAGGGAAAACCAAAAATTTTGCTCGTAGGTGTGAGCTGATGGCCCAAGGTGCTTTTCAAATGAAGGCTCAGTGTGTCCATGAATTCCAGTAGGAGGTGAGACAGACTGATATGTGATTTTTCTGTGTGGTATTTAGTGTATTTTAGTTGGCAGAGTACAAAAGGACAAAGAAATAAAGCAGAAATAAGGTTACTTATTACTTTACGTTTGTTCTTTCACAACTGGGGAGTCTGACAACAGACTACTCTACCTTTCTTTTTACATATGCATGAGGGGTACAGCCCAATTCCCTTGATTGTATCCGCGTTTCGGTCAATTGCGTCATTCTCTTGCATCTTATTTCCTCTCATGAAAACACAAGGCAGGAAAAAAAGGAACTGTCTTTTTGTCTGAGCCTTCATCTGAAGCAACGTCCATTTTTTATTTAATTTTTTTACATTTTTGTCTAGTGACAGGGACACAGCTGGTCCGTCCGTCACTCTGATTTCAAAGTACGATGGCAGCTTTTGTTCGTTTAGAGTTTGCACAAGTAATGTTACTACCATCAGCGCAGCGGCCACAGCACACGATATTTGAATGTGTTACCTGCACTGCATTTATATTGTGTTTATTTCTGTCAGACTTCACTGGTAGCATAAATAATGGCAACAAATAACTAATTTGAATCAACATTTTTTTATAAAAATATATTCTCTTTATTATTTCATATTAATCCCAGTTGTAACCTTCATATTTTTTCATTTTTGGGCTAATAAATCAAACTGTCTGTGTAATATTTATGGTAAGTGATTAAAGGCATTGCATAAGAACACTAGGGTAAAAAAAAATCTTTATTAAAATGCATGGTTCTTTTGACAGTCAGACCTACAGTTGCATGGTTCTAAATTTAAATGATGAAGACAAAATAAATAAAAAAATGCTATTGATGCTGACTTTTCTCTTATTCTTCTATTTTCTCATTTTAATGAGCTGACAAAAGCACTTTCAATGTGGAATTATTTAAGAGTAAAGTGAAGACTGAGTCTGTGGATTTACCTAAATTCTCTTATTTAATTGTTCTCCAAACACTACAAAGACGAGAAGATGCTATTTAATATAATAGAAACCTTGAGAAATGTGCTGGTACAACCCACCAATGTTTAAAGACATTAAAAAAATGCCTTGCAGTGCTGGATGAAGGAGTTGGTTCAGCTTTGTGCAAATCTCGTTTGATGCTTGTTTTGATTCCCACAGGAAACGGAGCTACGCAGGTGTTTTCAAATTCAATTCGGCTAAAGTGGTCCATGCAGAGTGGAGGGAAAGCTGATTGTTGTCATCTGTGGTGTCCCACTTCTTTTTTTGTTTGTTTTAATGAGTTTGGTAAGAAATACTGCGCAATGAAAAGATTTAGTAAGGAAACGAACTACTTTAACCACACTGGTGGCAGCAGGAGAAAATACCCGCTCATTTACATCTCTGCATGTAAATGAGGCGTTGAATGCTTTATAAGTTTGCAAGTTACAGTTTATGAGAAGCAAGAGAAAACGCCTCAGTTAGAAAGACCAACGAGTAACGAACATCGTATTGCAGGCACAAACTTTCTGGGTTGATTTATGTAGATGTTCAAAGCTTTTCCAGATAAATCTGCAATAGTTTTTAGTATTTGAACCCCACTGATACAACTATGTTTCCGCTTGCAGTTCAAATGATAGAGAATTACAGTTGAAGTTGAATTTTGATGCAGTGTAAAAACATTTGTTTTGATTTCTGAAGTTTGAGGGCTGTTCGCGTATTCCACTTTAGTTTCTTAAACTCTGCCTCTCTTTTAAACTCTTTCTAAACAAGTTAAATGATTCCACTGCCACTAATGTCTTTGGGTATCTTATGATGAGGCAAGACTTAAAAAAGGCTGTAGTTCAACAGCACCACCAACATTTCTATACAGGGACTGCACTAAAAGGCATCCAACTTAAAACAATACAACTATGGCAGTAGTTTAATTCAGCATCGTATTTGATGATAAATATTTACACGTATGTAAATCCTAAACAAGGCTTGTGGTCTGTGCACTGACTCACCAGACTGTTAGTTTTTTTTCTTTGTGTGTGTGTGTACTCTGGCAGTGCTGCTACAAATATTCTGTCTTGGTAAGAGAGTCTTTGAAGCGAAAGAATAAGGTTAGACCAGAAAGCCCTTGAGCAAAAAATGATAAAAAAAAATCTAAGAAGCACACAGTGGATGCTGTATTTATTGTATTTCACAGAGAGGGGGAGTGTAAAGAGGATGTGGGGTTGGCATAGGTCTTGGAATATATACTGATTGTATTTCTGGCCGTCTGGAAAGGAAGCAAATGGGTTTTACCTCAGCTCCATTTAAAAAAAATAAAATTAAAAAAGGAGTTTCCATTCTTTTTAGTGATTTCATGTCTGTTCCAATCTCATTGACACTCCTGTTTGTTAAGTTCTGGATACCCATGTTATTAAAAAAAATTGCCTTCATTTTCAACTTACTTAATTTAACACTGAGCTCCAGTGTACTGATGTACTGCAGTTCACACTATCACTGGTGTATTACGCAGGTGGAGAGAAGCCTATGGTTCAGTCTTACAAGGGAGGCGAGTGAAATCATCGCAAACATGTGCAATTTTACTTTCTGCCTATGGGGTTGTTCACTTTCTCCATGCTTGTAACTGTGGAATAGCACAGTCCTCCCTGCCTCCCTCTTTGCCTGCATGCATCATTAAGCTGACCAATGCTGTGCTTGATGTAGCTGTGCGGAGGAGAACACACATATAAACAAGCTCCAAGCACCTCTCTAATGCTGTTTGTCTTCTTTATGGCCCATTTTGCACATTGAACATGGATGTGGCTGAATGGAGCTCTATTACGATAATTAACACAGGGGGGCCTGTCAACCTTGGTGCTGTTTGTGGCAATTTTCTGCATTGCTGCCTGTTTTTAGAGTTTGAGGTTTATTAGCTGTATTCTCCCAAAATCTGCTAAGTTGAAGCCAAAATGGCACAAACCCACTTCAACAATGCATAAGCTTCTTCTTCTTTTTTTGCAGATAAATTCAAACACTGCAGTGCTTTCTAACTCTTTTTAAATTTCAGAAAGGAAATTTTTAAAAAAATGCATCACCTTAAATACTTTTTATGTCTTAACACTCTCTCTCCAGAGCATTGTTTTACTGAGTCCAGTGATCTGCTGCGGTGTGTCAATCTCAGCTCCCTACTGATTCACTGAGTCTAACTTTCTATCAAACACAAGGGGGAGGGGCATCTGTCTGTCACATCTGCTTACTGATACACTTCTATCTGCCCATGTGTCACCAGTTGAAGCGGAGCTGATGCTGGACACAGTAGGGACCATGCACACTGCAGCCCCCCCACAATGACAACACAGTCTTTTCTCTCTTATTTCAGTGGTTTGTGAGGCACCCATCTGGCTGCTGCTCAGCTTCACCATATATACTTGTTATATACTTGAGCAATTTGCAGCTTGTCTTTGGCCTCGTGGGCTTAGGTTAGAGATTCAGCGATGCAAGCTGTCATTCAAGTGTGCAGTCACGCTTAAAATAAATGACCGTGGAAGCTTAAGGAAAGTAAAAAACAAACAAAACACGGGATGCCAGCCTTCAAAGAAAGTGCTCCACGCTGATGAGATAACGCAGTGCTGCTGAAGCTCCGGTGTATCAGCAGGGAGTCTAATAAGTTAGTGTAAGTTAACTACATTGCATCTATTTCAAAGTCATGATTTGCTTTACTGATGAAAGGAGATGTGGTCTAAAACGAAGTGCTCTTACTCTTGCAGATTTAGCTTCTTTTTAAATGTATTTTAATGTTATTAGCCGAGTGTGTCGATATTAAGCTTACCTTTATAAGCTTGCACCTGATCTGTGCGGACACCATGTGGCTGTTCCGTAGGTTGCCCACACGGAACATGAGGCACAGTTTGCCGTCTCGCAGAGAAATCACCGCGTCCTGACTGAACATGAGCGTTTCTGCGCGTTTCTTGGGTTGGGACATTTTTATGAACATACAACCGATGAGAAAAGCGTCCACTATGGAGCCCAGCAGCGATTGGAACAAGAAAAGGATTATGCCCTCCGGGCACTTCTCCGTAATGTACCGGTAGCCGTAACCAATTGTGGCCTCAGTCTCGATGAAGAACAGAAAAGCTGAGGGGAAGTTGTAAACATTGGCCACACAGGGGGTGTAGGATGAGTCGTGGCCATGATTTAAATCTCCTCTGATGTACGCAATGACCCACCACATCGATGCCATGACCAGCCATGCGATGGTGTAAGTTAGGATGAAGATCAGTAGGTTCCATCGCCACTTTAAGTCTACCAAAGTGGTGAACAGGTCAGAGAGGTATCTGCTGGTCTCTCCACCGAGGTTTCCGTGCTGCACATTGCAGCGACCGTTCTTCTCCACGAAACGCTGGCGTTTTTTCTTGACCGGAGCAGAAAAAGATGAAGCCCGATTTGTGTTAACCACCTGATAGTCTTCGCCAAATTTTCTACGAAGTGCCGCCATTTCAGCTCTGCTGAAGAAAGTGGGGAAAAATACTTGCAGTTTAATCCATGCTTTGGTTGTTTTAGCCTCCAAAACACTGGTTACCTGTAGTGCGTAAAATGCGCCATGGCCACTTTAGCGCGCACATGAAATCCTATGAATAAAAAAAAAGAATCGTGCGTATTTCAGTGCTTTTAAAGCACAGTCATCATCCTCTCAGATAAAAATTTCCACTGTTCTGCCAGTTACTTTATATGACATCTGAGGATCGCTGACTGTAGCTGTGCGCTCTGCTCAGCCTCCCCACACTCTAACTGGTGTGATACTTGCCAGTGGAACGAAATACGATGAGTTGTCTACCATTCACAGCCTCTGGTGGGCTGTAAAGAATTGGAAAAAAAACGGAAGAGGGAGAGATGTGAAGAGAGGGAGGGAAGGGGCAGGGAGAGAGGAGGATAGAGTTACACAAGAAGGCGTTTGTGTGTAAGAGAGAGATGGAGGGAGGCGTTCAGTTTGACTCTTTTCTGTCCAGTTCATTCATACAGGTAGTCAGTGTGAGGCTTAATTGATATATTCATCAAAGCTTTGGTTAATTTATTCATTGATTCCCTTTGAGTAGTCATATTGCCTTTTATATTACAGCTGCTTATCCTGCGTCTGCACTGAGACACACAGCCACACAAAGTAAAGAGACTGGAGACATTTTGTGCTTTAAAGTTAGATTGTGCCATCTACTGGATATATAACATACATACATATTTATTTTAGTGGACTGGGCAACATGGGGGCTAGGGTATCACTAACATAACTGCTGATAATATTTGGTCTTCTGCTAGCCTGTGCCAAATTGCTAAAAACCTAATAATCTGAGATATAACTAGTAAATTAAGAGCAACTTAAAAGACAAATGGAGTAGCGGTTTATGTGTTAAATATTCTTCTTGAATGTCAGTTTTTATGCTGAAGACATTGGGTTTAGGACATTTTGAGAGATGACCATTCTTGGTTCCCTTTTGGCCTCATTTTAATCAAAGCCACAAAAGGTCTGCACTTCATGCAAGTGCCATTATCATTATTAACTAATGCATAATCACACTTTGAGTCACACAGATAGCATAGTCCTCCAACCAACCCTCACCTCAAGTGTCTTTGTTCAGCCCTTTCATTCGTGTTGAGACCCCAGTAGGAGTATTTCTGATATAAAAGAGCTGTGCCCTCTGAAAAACAAGATCTATAATCACTTTGTTCCTCTTTCAATGTATTTTTTAGCACTTAATCAATAAATGATGTAATGGCCTGATTTTTCTGGAACTTGATTTTTTTGGTTTTTGATCCCTGTGGACTTTTTAGTTGTTGCTTCTGGTAGGCATGACAGCGGAACAAAAAATATTTTTAAAAATATATGGCACCAGACAAAAAGTGCAATTTTAAGTAGCTAAAATGAATCCAGTCTAAGGAAACCGTCCAGCAAGAAATCCTGCTTTAAATATTGTAAGTTTTCAAGTAGATGTAGGCGTGTAGCCCTACAATTATTTTGAGAAAATTGGATAGAAAAAAGCACAACCTGCTCTTGCTCTGACAGTTCAAAGATTTCTGTTCAGCCATAATCAGTAGAAACAAGTACTCAGAGCAGAAATCTGACTGCTCAAGTTATCATTCATCACAACCTCAAGAAGAGACTGAGATAGCATAGATGCGCTTGTTCTAGCTCATTTGAAATTACTTTGTCACTGTAACATGAGTATATTTTTGCCCAACACGTGTTCTGTATCTATTGTTTGTCTTTGTATAAGTCAATCCCCTTTAATGATTTGTTAAGTAAGGCCGTCCGACTGCGGTCTGGGGTGTGGGGCCTCCCTGCTGCTGCGGAGTCGGGGTGGTCTGCCTCTCCCCACCGCAGGGAAAAGGGTAACACCACCTGGGTCTGGGTGCAATTCCCCCCTCCAGGGGCAAGGGTACCTAGACCCGGTTTGTAGAGTACGCTTGGGGAGTGTGATTGTGTGTACAGCGTCTCTTTATGTCTGTCTCCATGTTGGTTGAGTGTGGAGTAAGTGCCTATGAGAGCATGAGGGTGGGAATGGATGTTTGTGTCTGTGTGTGCCTGTATGTCTGTGTCTATATGTCAGGTTGGGTATCAGACGCCACCTCTCTGGGGACATCTCAGGCCCTCCAAGGTTTGGAGGCCTATCTCCACCCACCACCACTTCCCCTGCCAGTGGCGGACTCCCTCAGGTGTCGGTGCGTTGGTGGTTCTTTGTGTCTGGGGGTGGGCGTCCGGGTACACACCGGCTCACTCCTTGGCGGCCGCTTATCGGGGCCTGGAGCCTGGGGCTCGCTCGGGCCACTCCGGAGGTGGGGTGCCCCCGGCCTCTCGGCCTGGGGCTCGGTCACTCAGGCACAGCTGGCTGCCGACGGAGCTCACGGGCGCGTCACTGCAACTCCCCCTGGCTTCTGCTCCGCGGCTGCTGAGTGAGCCCTCATCTGGGACTCTCCTCAGCTCTTACTGGGACAGTGGCGCGGCTGCCCCTCTGTTGGTCTTCCATGGTCTCTTGTGTTCTGGGGGCCTCTGCATGTCTGGAGTTTTGATCTCCTCCATACCTGCTTCATGCCCTGGAGGACGGGGCTGTGGCTCCCCACACTCCCTAGCAGATCGTTACATGGAGAAACCTTTGGAATGCAAGCATGCTGATCCACACAGGTATGCACACAGGTGTACACACGGGTATTCACAGACGCGGACTACAGCTTTCTTGGCTGCTGCCTCAAAGCACATTGTGCGCTGTCTATCTTGCGTGCTGCACAATATCGTTTATTATTTAGTAACTATTGATATCTATGACTAGCTAGTTTATTGTGATGGTGCTTTGTTTTCTCTATTATTATGTTGCTCTTTGTTGTTTGCTGTCTCCTCTGTTTGTTTGTTTTTTGTTTGTTTTTTCTTTCTCCATACAGGTGACCCAGGAGTTTTTTTTTTTTTGTTGTTTTTTTTTCTCTCTCTTCCCCCCCCTTCTCACAGTCTCTTCTCCCCTTTGGTTTTCTCTCTTTCTCTCCCCCTCTTTCTCTCATTCATTCCCCCTGTCCTATTTATTTAAAAAAAAAAAAATGACAAAGGATGAACTGAAGCTCTGCCATCACGTAATGTCGCATACTGCTGTTTCTGATGTCATTTAGAAAAAAAAAAAAATGAAAAAAAAAAAATTATTTGTTAAGTAACAGCTTCTACAGCTTTATTTTTCTTTTATAATCTGTTCTTTTGTACTACGGGTTTACCTGATGGCTGCTGTTTTGTTGTTGTTTGTCAAAAGCACCTCTATTGTCCCTTTGGTGACAATAAAAGTTCTCTCATTTTGAAAGCAAAGGTAAGAAAAGCTGAGGGGTTTTATTATGCCAAGTTTAGACAAACACAATATCAGCTCGATAATGGCCCAACTTGAGAGATGTAGGGCCCTCGGCGAGAGGCAAGACAATTCTTCCCACTATTCTCACCTCACAGCATACTGACAAATAGACTCACTTTTTTTCTACCTTTCCCTGCCCTATAAAACAACGTCTGCAATGTTGAAATGCAAATTACTATCCCAGATGCTAATATACATGGAAAAGTAAAAGATAAGCTGATGAAATTAGGATCACGCTGTTCTCTTCAGACAGCCCACAGCTATTCTTTACTTTCTGTTTTTCAATTTTAAATCAGCCAATACTTGCTTTGAACATCATTCTTTATTTACTCTTTTGGTGAAATAAGTCGGTTTACACCCCTGCTCCAAGACATCGTCATGCCTGGTTAAAGTGCACTTAGTTGGGGACCAAAGTAACTGCATCATGTCTCACAGGCAAAAATTTGTAACACATAATTTTAAATATTATAGTTATTTAATATCTGTTATAGTCAGAATATCCGATAGTTTGGTTCTATAGCACCGGTAGCATAAATAGTACAGACAAACACAAGTAATTTTAGGGTACTTCATGTTGCAAGTTAAAGATCCTACAATATTAGAGAGAGCCAAGCACTTTGTTACTGTGGAAAGGAAAATTTCCTTTGAACAGGAAGGAAGAGAAGACAGAAAAGGAGCATAGATATATAAACAATCAAGACAAAGCAGGAACAGACAAAAGTTAGTGACATGCAGTAATGGCAAACAAAAGCACAGCATGCACAGAGTGAAAACAGCCATGTGACGGAGAAATGTTCAGTGCATCACGGAAAATCCCCGCACCTAAGGGATGGTTCAGGGTCACCTGACCCAGCCCCAACTATAAACCTTATCAAAAAGGAAAGTTTTAAGGCTAATCTTAAAAAGTAGAGAGGGTGCCTGTCTCCTGAACTTAAACTGGGAAGAAGGGCCTGAAGGTTCTGCCTCACATTCTCCTTTTAGAAATGTTTTGAAATACAAGTAAGCCTGCAGTCTGACACAGAAGTGTTTTATTTGGACGCTGAGATACTCAGTAAGATACATAATTTGTAAGTGACTTCAATTCAATTTTGCATTTAACAGAAAGGAAATTAGCTACATCCCTCATATTAGGTACACCAGAGTAGTGAGTTTCAGAGATGCACAAGTGCTCTTTCTAGCACCTGTCAGTACTCTCGCTGTGGCATTGTGGATCCAATTAAGGAGTTTTAAGGAGCATTTTCGAACAACCAAATGATAAGGTATTACAATATTCCAGGCTGCACATAGCAAATGAACAACAAACAGGATGTACCCAATTTTGACAAAAATCACATAATGACAGAAACGAATCCAAGAAATTTTGCAAAATGTGCAGGTTAAAGGAAACACTCTGTTCACAAATGTTGAAGTAAGTACTGAAATTTGTACGGTCAAATACGATGACTGAATGTTGTCTGAATTTACAGGCATGAAACTGCACATAATCCAGGCTGTTGTGTTTTAAGACATGCCTATAGATTTGTGCTGTTCTGTGAAGTGAGCCATAATGATAAAGGCTTTATATTCACCACATCAAGAATTTCATTTGCAGTGTCAGTTCTTCAGCATTTTTACTCAGAGTGACTATTGTGCAGTGTTAGAGTCTGCTTTATATTATGCTGAGATTCCTCCTAATGGAAAAATCTAACAGAATTTGAGGAGAATTAATGGCAAACTGAAAGCTTAATCATTTGAACACAGAAAAAGACGACTCTGCACTATCTTCAGGTCACAAATGCAAGAAAGGGATGAGAGAGAAGGCAGACCAGGATGAACAAAAGAGCAGTTATCAAAAGCACTTGGGAGTACTTCTGGAACACTCTGAAATATTTCTTGTGATAAAGACAAATTCTTGTAGACATTAAATTGCCTGGTATGTTAAAGTGTTTCACCTCTTAGTTATAGTAAAAGGCAAACCTGCTCCACAGTCCCAGCTGTGGGTGATAAAACTGGCATGATGCAACAAAATGGAATTTAAAATGCAATTTTCCAACTGATATTTGTTTTGAAAGGTACATTTTTATTAGAATAATAATAATTCTCATTATGAGCACGTTAGCTTGGAAACTAAAAGTGAGAAAAGTTTGTACACGTCACAGGTGTTGCATTTTATCTTTATATCAAAGCACATGAACAAACCAGGACAATAGAAACTCCTTCAAACAGATTTCTGACGAGATGAAAAACAAAAAACAAAAAGAGAATGGCTCATTTATGATCAGTTAAAAGTAGCGCTGTGCTGACTCGCACTGTTGAAAGGAGCAGCTGTTCTGGGTGATTCAGAAAAAAGCTTTTGAAACAACTTTAAATGGCTCCAGTCAACACGGAGCCTTTGAAAATAAGTTATTATGGCCCTGCCTGATAATGTTGTGCTAAGCAAATGTTTATCGTAAAACAAAATGTTTGCTTGCTCATATTTGTGCTGCGAGTTAAATGAAAAGATTGATAGCACTTGCTGTGATTAATGAGATGCTACTGGCAGCAAATGTTTTACTCAGCTTAATGTTAAGAATGAAAATTAAAAGAAAGCAGCCAGCACCAGTCTCTATTAAGGTAACAAAGATGCCTCTTGGTGACCATCCCCAGGCAGCCTCTGCATCTGCTGAGCTGAGCTGTCCTAGTACACCTTGAAAATAACAACACCTACATTAGAAAGCTGTTGCTCTCAGCTCTATATTCAATGCTGCCACACTGATTAGCATTCTGAGCTTGAGTGCTATTCCCTGGAATTGGTTATTGGTCTTCCTTACAAACAGACCGCACACACTTTGGGTTGGCAATCACATCTTCCCCACTCAACAGCCCCCGCGGTTTAGGTGCTCAGTTACCTCCTGTTCACGCTGCACATCAATGACTGCATGCCCAGACATGGAGAGAACACTGGGAAGTTTGCAGAAAGCATCATCATCATCAGTGATCTTTCTGTGTGATGCTGCTTAACATCAACAAAACTAAACAGGCAATCGATAAAAGGCAAAGACGGTGAAGCTGAGACGGACAGTTTTAGATTCTTGGGAATTAATTTCACAGTAAACTTGTCATGTGATCATACATCTCCACCCTGGTCGGGAAAACTCAGGATAGATAGATCATAATAGATAGAAATAGAAATTATGGGTTTTATATTATATCCGTCTGCTAGGATTGGCTGGTTAAAATCTTTATCTTAACAAGCATAAATATATACTGGAGTCTGTAACACATAATAGTGTGGGTTTAGTATTGATAGTGTTTTCTGATTTGTTTCAAATGAGCAAATATATCTCTTTTAAAATCAATATATAATATACCAGCTGCACAGATTAACTAATGAGGGACTTGTTTCAATAGGGTGAATTCATATACAGCTGTGACCCTCGTGACAATGGAGGATTAGAGTGCAGACAGCCAGGATCGCCATCTGTTATGTGAAGGCATCGGGCTTTCCCAGTGAGAGGAATTGAAATCAGCACAACAAAGGAAATCTCCAAACCTTGGCCCTTAGCTCTGCACTTCTTCTTCTTTTTGGCTTCCATCATTAGAATAGAGGCGATATTGGCGATAACATCCAGACTGTGTGCATATGTGTTCAGGGCTGAGGTACATGCTGCAGAGAAAGAAGGAAACAAAGACGTGCAGCACAGGATGAATTATTAATGAGCAGTTAGAAGTGCTAACCATCTGTGTCATAAGATACACAAATTGCCTGAGATGAAAATGTCAGATTGGTTGTTTTTTTTCTCGTGTTCCACCCTTCTTCAGGTTCAGACACGCTCACTCTTGTGTCTCCTCCACAACGAGGGCATTCATTGAACAGGAGTCCTAATGTCTCTGACCCTAATGTCCCAAACACTCAGCTGATAGTAGACACTGAGGGAAAGTTGAGCCATACATTGATGTTTCCAAACATTAGCTTAGACTGACATTGAAGATTCAAAACATGACTTTGTATGTACACCATATAGTTCCAGGGTGTCTCCTCACTGTCTGCAAGCTTGTGCGGACCATTTTAGATGTGTTTACATACCTTTTGTTTTGGGGTTAATGACACTTTATGGCAAATCTAAGCAGACTAGAGTGAAGTATAGTTTAAAGGAATAGTTCAAAATTTTTTAGAATGAAACATAAATTAATGTTAAACTTATTATGAAGTTATAAATCCAAGGCAGTTTGATTTGGGACAACCTTCAATATACCTAACAGTATATCTGACCATTGTATTTATAATTTTTGCATTGCCCCCATAATTCTTTTATTTTTATTTTTTGTGCTTTAATCATATGGTTGTCACTACTTAACACCGTATGCTTAAATAATCAGATTAATTTATTATTCATTTAATTATCTGGTTTGAAACAAATGCAAATTCTCAAATTCTAATGACTATTTTTCTACTAGACTGGGCTCATCAGGCCGACATCAACGCCATGCATATTTAAACACTCTGAGATGAGAGTGATTTCAAAGATATCACTGTCAGCCGTGTGGGTTGTCAATTTTGATATATGTAAAGATCAGACATCAAAAATCCATTCCCTGACCTTTTTTGCATTTCTCCACTCTCTGCATTTTCATTGTACCTCACTCTCTGAATTAATTGGTTCATTAGTGAAGGCAATTAGGAGCAGAGGGTGCGAGGACAAACTCTGATGTCCTTTTAGATGTATACAAAATCATTCATCCAGCAGGTCTGAGAGCTTCCAAGAACATCTGTCATGGTCCCTTTAAAACGCTGAGCTGAGCATCTGAGACTCGCTGTGTGAAAGAGCAGCCTCCGATATGTGAACCTAAGGAAGATTTATTGAAAACAAAAGTTGAAAACTGATGGGTGTTCTACCACTTTTCCACTTTAGTGCTCAATATTTTCAGAAACTGAGGTAGAATATTTATTGATATGTACTGACGCACTTGTTCCTCTACCTACTACTTAATGTCACTCCACTACATGTCATATGTCAAATTCTGTACCTACTTAAGGTACTGAGAGAGTAGTGTTTAAGATTTTGTTTACTAGATATTAATATACTGTATAACAGTATTCTGCTGTAAGGAGAGTCCTATTGTGTAATCACAGTCTACTGGTTTGAAATTTTAAGAAAGGGCTGCTATTTATCTTAGTGCATTTAACTGTGTATAGGTTACTTCACACCATGTATTTTTACATACCCTAATGGCAGTCTGAAGTCAGTACTCTTGCTTACAGTCGATGCTTTAGCATTTGTTCTGAACACATATTTTGCAATTACTTATTTATTTAGTGCTTTTTTAGAAAGAAAACTCCAGTAGATTTTCTACTTGCTTTTGAAAACATTACTCTGAACTGTTTTTGGTAACTGTGGCACTTTACCAATCTATATTCTTCTGTCCTATCTGGCTATTTTGTAATACCTTCAGAATTTAAAGGTGTTAAAACAAAGGCTTATACAGAAGTTGAAATGGTGTCTGTTTGATACTTTGCATAAAATACATTAATTATAGCGGATTCTCAAAAACTAATAAGGTTTATTTTGAAGGTTGTTGTTTTTTAAGACAATGAGTGATGTGAAAGTGAAAACCGAAATACTAGTACGGTAGGCTGTACGTGAACATAGGAGGTGGTTTGTTTTTTCTGTGTTTAGGACGCGTCCGCCTGCGAGACCCAGAATGCTCCGCGCCGAGCAAAGATGGAAGAACCCAGCAGCTGCGGGAGAACAATGTTTTGGCTCTAGATATTAAAAAACGGACAGCTGAGGGTAAACCACGCGAGCCAAAGCAGCAGGGTCATGGTCCTGCACCGGTAAGATAAATTTATAAAATCCAACTTTGGTTACAGGGTCGGCGGGAGCTGTGTTTGAACTCCTCGTACGGGACAGACAACAAAGCGGAGCGCAGCAACGTTACCGCTAGTTAGCGGCTAAGTTAGCCGTCTCGGCTAGTCGGGCGAGCATCATTGTTCGCTGGGGTTGTGTGGGCCGTTTGTTATGGGTCATGCCCGTGTTGTCGCTCCCATCGTTTACAATCGGTTAACTGTCCGGGAAACAAAGCCAACATTTAAAGAAGCCCCTCAATAATAGCACACGATGTAAGTTGTAGTCATTTATTTCATGTTCCCACTCAAAACAGCTTTTGTCCTTGATCATTTCTCCACCTCACAGATTTAGTTTGGCTTGTGTGTACCTCTGTGGTGATACCTGCCTCTAATTCAAATATTCAAACCCAGCGTTAAGAAAAAGTACTTAACTAACTTGGTTCAGATGCTTTGAAAGAAGTGTCTCTCTTCGTATTACAGTCGTTTTCCCGTTCGTATTCGCATCATTCGGCGTTTTTCTCATCGTAAATCTGCTTGCTGTTATTGCATGGCGATATTAATTATTGCCTGCTCCTGCATCACAAAGAAGGGCCCCGCAAGAGTCGTTAGCCAGATGGTTAGCCAGGGAGCTAATTTCATAGAAGACGAACGGTAGTTTTCCTAAATGTCCATATGGGAGCACACAGTTTATCTGCTTTAGCGCATTAAAAAAAAACCCATAGTTAAGTACTTCGACTAAGTTTTATTTACTTATTTATTTATTTTATTTACAAAGTTGGATTTTTGCTAGCTGAGTTGGTTATTTCTGCTAGCGTACCCCAAGAGGCTGCAGGCAGAAAGCACTCGCGGAGTGGTGAGAGACATGTTCAACATATAATTGTAGTTTTGTCCGGTTGTATTATTATCCTGGGAATCATAATGTAAACAGACATCTTAGCAAATATTGATAAAATTAGATTTGGATGTAAATAATGACGTTTTAACTCCTGATCTTGTTCAGATGCGTGCATTTGGCTCCAGCCTGAGTATGTTTACATGCACACTAATATCTTGGTTATGTGTTAGATGTAAACATCCCATTCTGGTTTCAGAAACTGGAAATACTACCTGGAGCTCTCTGTGATGGAACTTGCTTTGTGGTCTAGTACACGGTGGGTCAGATAATAAACGGGTCCTGTGTTCATGCATTATCCTCACTATGATCAAAACTGGCATACTAGCATGTGCTCTGATCTGTTCCCCTTGGTTGCTGTTGTTTATGTAGCAGCCACGTAATTACACCATCAGCCTTTCTAATACAGCCCGTGTGAGCTCTCGTTGGCAGATAAGCTCATTCAAATAGGATGACTGGGTCAGACAGCACCATCAAACAGATTAACATACAAGTTCAATCCTGTCCCCTCTTCTCATGTTGTGGCCAGAACAGCTCTGGCTGTCACCTTTTTGTCCTGTAAAATATCGAGCATGCACACAGTAATTGGGAAAAGAATTTTGCACAGTGTACCACCAGCTTATTTGCACTTGTCATTGTTCGAGACTGTAGCCTTTTGTTGACCCACAAATCGTCACTTTAATCCGACTAAGCGTCTAGTTGTGAGATCAGAGACCGTGACACCGATTCCTGTAGGCTAAGCTTAACCGGCTCCATAACTGTTGTCTATTGACTATTATTTGTATGTCCTCACATCCTGATAGCTAGTTATAGTTATCCTTTAAAGTTTATTGTGATTATGTAATATTATAGTCTTGCTGTCATTCTTTTCCTCACAGGATCACATTGATTTTCACCACATAGTTTTCCTGCCCGCCAGCCTTCACCATGAGCATCATTCAAGACAAACTAGGGAATGAATTCCTGCGCTGCAATGGGAGCATGGACTCCAGTTTTGGAGCAGGCATGATTATGTTCAGCCATCTCCCACCTGTCACCAGCTTCACACGGCTGGCTGCCCATTCCGTAATGCAGGACCTTCCACCTCAAGAAATGATCCTGAAGAAGGAGCGTGACTCCCCTGATTGCACCATGGACAACCAGGCTGGCAGCCTGGGATGTGCAGGTGTGGGAGACTATGTTCACACTATAGGTATCAAGCAGGAGAAGCTGACAGAGCACGATTATCGCTTGCCTCTCTACCCTGGTGGCCTGGTAAAGAGCACAGAGCTGCTGGAGGTGAATGTTGGTAACAACCAAGATTTATTGGTGCACGATCTCAACATGGGCAGTGTAAGTATTTCTGAGAGGATTGCAGACTGTGATTCATTTCTAGCAGTTTTGTGAGTCATACATGTGTATGATTTTTTTAAAAGTTGAATTTCTTCCCATTATCAGGTTATAGATACAAATATTTTAAAAAGTCATTTAATTTATTAAAGTGATCAATGGTTTTTCTTGAAGCATTTTTGAGCCTTCGCTGGACAAAACAAGAGAACAATCACTTGCGTTATTTTCTGAATTTATTACCCCCGAATGTACCAAAACAAAGATTTGCAATAACATTTAGAAATATTGAATTTTACACCATATATAACAAAGAAATTGAGCATAAAATCCTTAATTGTTTGTGCTCTAATCATAAGATGGCCTCATGTGGTTTTGATGAGTAAATAATATAATATTGGGAACGTACATTAGAGAAAATTGGTAATATGCATTTGATCATGAGTGTGTTTTTGGGTCTTGGATAGTCTGATCCCCAAGTAGCGCTGCTGTGTTGTCAAGCACGTCATAAGCTGAAAAACCTGAGGTGGAAGAGCCTGACGGAAACTAGTTATATGGCGTTAAATCTATTGACGGCATGAAATGCAAAGTAGTTTCTCTTTCTGGTTAGAAGGGTGACGTCATCCAGCCTCAGCATGAATGAGAACGTCGTGGCGAGGACACAGCTGTCTTGTTTGAGCACGTGCTTCATTTCAGATCTCCTTTGTGTTCATTCAGATACAAATATACACATCCATGTTCTCCTAACAATAGCAAGCCGTCAGAGTTCGCCAGTGTTGTTTATGGAAAAACAGCCAATTATTGTCTTCATTGAGCAGCATTCATTTAAAATTGATGTTTAACATTTTTTGTTACACAACATTGGGAGCCTTTAGAATCCACAGATTTTCATAGCAAGTTGCAATAAAAGAGTGTTTTATAAATGTAATACTTAAAAAAAAAAAAAAAAAGAAAGAAATTGCTTAATAATTATCATAAGATAGTGAAAAATATTTACATTTTACCAGATGTTTTTTTCCTTTTCTGGTAATAAATCAATGCCTACAAAATGTTGTCTTTTAAATACTCCATAGTCTAGACAAAATTGGACCCTTTTTATTTTGGTTGGACTTTCCCCAGATTGACCTAAAGACTGGGCTGATTTGAAAACAGCAGGTGCACCCACATTTGTCCCATCAGCCTCCATATGGCAGTGAGGAGAGTAGTGTGCTTACTGGGAAAGAAATTGCAGGGCAGGAAGGCAAACAAATAGAAGAAAAGGCACTCATTTTCCTGTTCTCTGAATTAATGCCATTCGTTGCAGGGAAGTTTACTAAGAAGTTGTCATTTTGAATGTTTAGTTTGCAAAGTGTGCAGTTTCGTAAGAATAGTAGATGAAAAGTGGTGAGTTAGAGGCTGCTAAACCATAAAAGAACAATAAATTCTGCCCGCTAGAACCACATCTTGCGCAATCACTTTCCAAGAGACAATTACAAGAGATTGTCCAAGCGTTTTGTTTGTTTGCATGAGCAGCAAACGTGGATCTGTTTGCGTGATAGTTTGAGACTGCAGGCCTTTAACCTTCAATCAAGTGATTTTTCTTGTCATGGCTCGCTCTCACGGCCCTCTCCCTCTCCTATTGTCATCCTCACAGCTGCCAAGTCAGTTAGAAAAGGAGCCCACTGGGAAAAAAGGTCGAAGGTCAAATGGTGATGGACAGGAGGGTAAACCAAGAAAGAAGAGAAGTGACGCAAAGGTTTGTCTTGTATTTATAAAACTGAATGCAACCATATTTTAGTTAGTCCTCATCACATCAATAATTATCACAAAGAACATACAAGTGTGCTAATTTGCTTTTGGCAGAAACAAAAAAAAAAGAATGTTGGGGGGGGGGTGCATAAAAAAAATGATTGGCACAAAGTATTTTGTCTATTTCAATCAATTTTAATCAAAGCAATACAAAGTGAAGTAATACAATCACTTTACATTTAATACAGTTTTGTTACTGGACCAGAGATTTCAATGTATTTACAAACATCTGTTTCATTTCAATTCTGTTGCGAGTTACATGGAGCTTTAAGTGCAAGTTGAGTTTAATGTTGAAAAAATAGATTATGCATTTTGAGTTAGAAGATTTTACCAATTGCAAAAAAGTGCAATATTTTTCAGACAGTGATATTTTAGATACATTCTGTAGAGAATGTATCTAGAGAAAGATGGCTAATTGTTACCCATCCCCCTCTCTCTTGTATTGTTCTATAGCAGTCAGTGATGCTGGATGCAGATGGAGGTAACCTGTCTCCAGGATCCAGGCCTCACATGTGTGAACATTGCAATGCATCCTTCAGAAGCTCCTATCATCTACGCAGACACGTTCTCATTCACACAGGTATTGTAGTGTGTCGATTTCACCACAGTGCTTAGATTTTTCTGCTCTGTGCATTTCCTTGTGGGTTATCAGTGGTTAGCACAATAAATACAAGGAAGGAAATGATGATGTCATTTGGCAGATGCTGCATTGGCCCATGCATCGTAGCTTATTGCTTTTCTACTGTAATATTATCTTCAAATAGTTCTTTGTCCAGTATTTACTAAGTGCTTTGGATTAATCAAATCTATTGAATTTGCTTCATTTAATAGAGGTTATCCCAGGCCATGAGCTTCACTGCTATCCTAACATTCAGGTTGTTTTAGATGCTCTTTGTTCGTGAAAGGCAAACACAAATATGATGCGAGGCCTATCCTCTACCTGTACAGCCTTTTGTCACTACTCATCATAGGGGAACCCATGCCTTTTTTCTATAATTAAGCTTAATTGTAAATGTGTTGTTTGCTGCTTACAAGGGCACATGATCGCACTAGCTGCCACTTCTAAATTAAATCCATCTTCTTTTAAGGTTTTGTATTACAGTTTCTGGTTACAATAAAGCTTAATCCATTTGCTGATTGAAGTTCCTGTAAATAAAAATAAAATCCCTGTATGTGTGCATAAGTGCACATGCTGGTTAATCTTTCTGTCTCGTTATCAAGTAAAATATAATTTGGCTCCTCCAGACCTTGTCTGAGAAATGTTTTATTTCCTTTGTTTGCTCTTTGTCTGAATGTTTAGCTGTGGTGTGATAAATGTATCGTCATAGACGATAGAAAATTGATTAAAAGAGCAGGCCAGGAGCTAGTGTTAATGTGCCAGATCTCCTTTGGGGTGTACAGAGAGAAAACCCAAATTTCTATTGTAGAATTTGATGTGGAAGATCATCCCTGAAGTGCCAAGTGCAGAAGGGGCAGATTTTAGGAGTTTTCTGTTGAGGAGTCCAAGCTTTAAGGTGGCACATTTGATGAGGAGCATACCATAAGCATTATGTCATTAATGGGATTTTTGCTTCGTGAGTTAATCTACAGAGGTAAGGCTGACAATGCAGAGTTCTACTACACACTAAGGTGTACCTTACATATCTCCCCATCCGTCCACTTTGTGTCACTTAATTGTGTCCGTATCATGGATTGTGTGTACCAACATGAGGTGGGTCTAAAGCGCAGAAGTTTTTGACCTGCACAAACATCCAGCTGATTCTCCAAATTTTCCTCCTTCCTTGAAAATGAAATTCACATTTAGTGTTTTGGCTTAATGGGGGTACACTAGTGGAGATTGCAGAGGCATAAGTACAAGAGGTCAGATCAGGACTTCCACAGCACTTTCTAAAAGTGGCAGGTGTGCTGAAAGTCACTCTGTATTTTCAGGAAGAGGATTTTTAAGTTGAGATTTGTCATACTTGAATAAATTTAAATTGAGAATGGTCTTTTGATTTTTGTGCGCTGCTTCCTTTTTAATAAACAGACCTCATACATGCCTTTTATAAAAAGAAAAGTTAGAGAAGAAGTTTTTCTTTCTCTCCTCCTTAAAACAATGGGCTTTAATCTAAGAGGCAAAATTGAGAGAATAAGGTATGGTAAGCACCTCTGAAATCCAGTGCCGTGTGTTGCAATAGCAGTGACACACCCACACACACACATTTTGTGTTGAGTGAGCCAGGTATTTGTTCAAGCTGCCAGACTGCCAAAGTTGAATAAACACCTTTATGACACACAGACGGCTTGTAAATACTGTCCTCAGTTGCGTAAGTTGTGCATGGGTACGTGTTATGTGTATATCCTGCTTTAAAGAACTATATCACATGAGTTATTATAACATCACAGTGATCATGTGATCTTATTTCAGGTGAAAGACCCTTTAGATGCACTCAGTGCAACATGAGTTTCATTCAGAAGTACCTTCTCCAGCGACACGAGAAAATCCACAGTGGTGAGTAATTTATGACAACTAATCATATGACCCAGGGGCCTAATGCAAACTCAAGAGTCATTATGTGTTTTTTACCACACTAAAGGATGACTAACCTATAGAGTGGCTGTTTTTGTGTAACAGGAGAGAAGCCATTTAGCTGTGACCAGTGCAACATGCGGTTTATTCAGAAATACCACATGGAAAGACACAAAAGGACGCACAGTGGAGAAAAGCCGTACAGATGTGAGACCTGCCAACAGGTTTGTGAACTAATTAAAGCCTCCTCTTTGCTATCCATCAAAAGGGTTTATTGGTACTGTTGTTATTTTAAAATAAGTTGAGTCATTTTTAAATGCAACTCGTGTTGTTTCAGTATTTTTCTCGGACAGACCGACTGCTTAAGCACAAGCGAACCTGTGGAGAAGCCATAAAGAAGGGGCTGGATCCTGGGATGATGGACTTGAGTTGTGTAGAAATGGGTAATGGCAGCTATGGGATCACTCAGGGAAATGCTGGGAGTGGCGGTAGGAAGAGGGGAAGGTCTAAAAATTCTGGAGAGGGAGGGGAGCGCAAAAAGAAGAAGGGAGATGGAGGGGGGTTGAGGGCATCCCACATGCATGGGGCTGTATCTGGAGGCTATACTATCCATGAATACTCACTGGAGAATCAAGCGGTTTCTTCCTCTACTGAGCCAGACCCTAGAATGCAACAAGGCCACAACGGCCAAGCTCCAAAGATGGCATTCAAAAAGGCCAATCGTAAGGGCTTGGATAAAGCAGGTCTGGGACAGGTCAAAGCAGGTACGTTGGAGCAGGGTGGGGGTATGGATGGCCTTGGGCTCCTGCAGGGTAATGGGGCTAAAGTCGGACCCGCCAGCAGCAATTACGATGACGCCATGCAGTTTCTGAAGAAGCGTCGCTACCTTCAAGCAGCAAACAATGCAAACGCCTCGGGACCTCCTGTAGCTGGAGGATCTAGCACTGAGTATGATGTAAGCATCCACTTGTCTTCCCAGCCTTCTGTAATCCAGGGTGGCATTTCTGGTGTAATGGACAGCGATGCTTCTCTTAGTCTTGACAAGTCAGGGATCCCCGATGAAGTGTTGCAGAGTCTGCTGGACCATTATGCCCAGAAACCTGATAACTCACACCAGGATGTTCACTTTGACATCAATGACCAACATGTGGCACTGAACCCTACCACATCTGATGGTGCTGACATCAGCCACAACACCAACACACCCAGCCCATCAGGAGACAAGACTGTGATGATGCACGAATACTCCCGCTTCTTGCTGCAAGCTTTGGAGCGCACCAGCCACAGTGCAGGCTTCCCTCTGGGACCTCCTGCCTCAGGACCCTTCACTGGTTCCCACCCAGGAAATCCCATCTACGCTGACAAGAACATCTACACTACGTCCCCACTGGAGTGCGGGTTTGGCCAGTCGCTGCCTTCGCTGTCCTCCTCTGTGCCAAAGTCTCACTTTGCGATGCTGACAGGCTCCTCACCACAGCACAGCTTCCACCTGGGCAGCCTGGAGGCCTCCACACACCAGCAGCTCACCCCTTCTCAGGAGCTCACCGAACAGATGGAGAAACAGCACTCCTCCACTCCCCCTTCATCCTACCAGATCAGCCCATCTGACCTGAGTAGCCAGAAGGACCACCCGCCTGTCAAAAATGGTACAGCGGCAGCCTACCCTCTGGCCCCCTCGCAGGATCTGGCCTCTCTGGACTCCTCTAAGCCTTCCTACCAGATTGAAAACTTTGCCCAGGCCTTTGGCTCCCAGTTTAAGTCAGATGGCAGAGGCTTGTCTTACGGCACTGACTCTGGCAGGGAGGTGGATCACAGGATACGGACACCTGTGTCTGAATTCTCAGGGTATAGTAGTTTGTTATCTGATGTCAATGAGCCAGTAAGTACAGGTTCCAAAACTCCGACAAGCCAAAGCTACAGATGAGAGCCTGAGAACGAGTAAATGCTCTGTTGTTAAAGTTGATGTCCTTATTTTAATTTTTCAGTGCTCCTATTTTATTATTATTATTGTTATTTTTTTAAGTGACATCTATATTTTAATTATACTGATGCTTTGTCTTTGTGCCCACTCCTCTTCCTGCAATGAGCCTGGAAGGCTTCCTGCAAATGCAAGTTTTTTATTATTTTTTTTTTAAGTATCTGTAATTTTAAGTTAAATATGTACTTTACTGTTTATTCTGGTCACATTAGTGACATTAGGTTTGGTCATTAATTATGAACTTTTTCAGTAAGTGTAGGGTAAGAGCCAGACGTATTTCTTTTTCAACGAGCTGAAGTGTTTGAGCAATCAACTTTACAACATAGAAATAACCACGATGGCAGGGATTAGCCCAGAATAAAACTAGCAAAAAAAACAAAACAAAATAAAACATGTGTTTGTCTGTTACAAGGTTAAAGTATTACTCAGGAAAAAGTGAGAAAGGAGAGGCTTACGAGGTGCAGTGAGCACTCTTTTCAGAAGTGTAAATTTGCGACTTCAAAGATGATATTTCTTATGTTTTATTACTTGTTGAATGAGTGTGACATAAACTGACTGCTGCCAGCTCACTTGAACACTGAGAACACTTTCTACTTGGCTATATAGAGATTATGGTACTTTAATGTCAATGTGAAACTCATGTTTGCTTCAATAAGGGCCATATATAAATACATATATCTATATATATATATTTATAAAAATATATATTATGTAAAAGAACAGTTTTAATCATTCTGGGCATCTTCCAGTCCAAATTGAGGAAGAAAGGGGGCTGGTTCAGGGGTCAAATGTTGTCCTTGGTGTATTTTTGGAGAACAAAAATGATGTTAAGGCTTTTCTTTGGCCAATAGAGGTTGCTGTTGGACAGCGATAGAATGGCCTTCCCCTTTTCCTCTTCTGTTCTTCCTCTTATTTCAATTAGCACTTTGAACCGATTTCTTACATTGAGTAAAGTACCACGTCGGATCAAGGAAGCTCAAACATCAGACATGTTGTATGCAGATGGGGGTTCTTGGGGCTGAGCATATGGGATGAGGGGAGGGTTGATATGGGAAAACCGGGATTTGATCTTTCTCCTCCTGTTTTTAGGGAGGGGTTAGAAATGCTAATATTTAATTGGGATAATGTAAATGTAATTCAAACCCCCTAGTTTTAGTTTGACTTGTTACTCGAGTTTATCAGCTTTGCTTTCATATTGACTTTAATGACAAAATGTGATAGTGATCAAGTATTTCTTCAGCTCAGAAACATGTATACACATAGAGAAATGTGTTGTATACATTTAGAGCTTTTGCTTGTGCTGGCAGTACCAAGCCTGTTTGTCCTGTTAGAAATTGGGTGCCTATTCCTTAGAAGTACAGCAACAAAATATTGTCTCGTAAATGTTTAATGTAATTTCTCGCTGGTTTGAAAATGTACTTTATGTAAAGACAACAACATAACAATAACTGCGCTGTCTTCCATAGAAACGACTGGCCCCGAATGCTGGAAATTATATCACTTTGCTGACCGAGTCGCTGAACCCCTTTGTGCCCTAATGGCCTCATTTAAGCAATCATCAAACATGGCAGACTGAATGCAATGCTGTAATATCTGAAATAATATGTTGCCATGTTGAGGCAAGAATTTGCCTCACGTATACCTCATATCACAGTAATCCAGGGACAAAAGGAGTGACGGTGTGACGTATGTAGCAGAAATGCTGTTGTGTGTAGAAAAACGTCATGATTCTGTGCGACTGTTTTAAAACATTTGTGTACATGACATTTGTACATGTGACCCATTAAGATGCTGTTTCTGTAAATGTCTCTTGCCAACCAGTGTTCAGTCTCTTAAGTTCAACCTCCTCTCGCCCTCACATCTTATTTTTGCCATATTGTTTCGGTGTTCTTGTTTACAAAAAATGTACGAAACACTACACATTACTGAATTGTTACCCCTGTATAAAATTAATTTTGCTACCCTTTTTTTTTTTTTTTTTTTTATAACAGCCAGATGTTTGCAGCTGATATCTTTCACTTTTATGTTCTTTCAAGTTCATGTGACACATTTCGCGAGGCTGATTGTCCAACGAATTAAGAACTGACAGTAGGAGAAAAATAATAAAAATTGTTACCAAGAAAACTGATTTGTTTCAAAGTTCTTATCAAATGTGTAGTTACTCATAATGAAGATCTTGGCACATTAGTGTAGTATAATTTATAAGAGGCTTACTAACGCTAGATAGAAAGATAGACATCACCATCTAGTGACAGCAAGCAGTTCTTTAAATAACTCATTTCTTTGGAAGGGGTGGGGCGGGAGTTGCATAAACAGCACAGACTCTAAAATGAGTTTGATAGATCATGTGTTTGTGATTATATGATTGTCATTTTTGACAAAGCATATAATAATTAAGGCTGGATCAGGTGACAAAGGTTTCTTCCTGTTGAAGGGGAGTTTTTCCTTTCCACTGTCAACAAAATACTTGTTCATAAGGGGTCATCTGATTGTTGGGCTTTTCTCTTTATTATTGTAGTGTCTTTACAATATAAAGCACCTTGAGGCCACTGTTGTTGTGACTTGGGACTACATAAATAAAATTGAATTAAATTGTGTTCAGGAAACAGATTTGTAACCAGTGAGTTCCTAAGGAGGCCTAATGGGAAGATTAGTTTGCTATTTGTTAATGAAAGATGAATCAGATTACATTCGATACACTGGTGTACATACACTCACGGGACACAGGTTGCCAGTAAATGGACTGATTCTTATGTAGCACTTTTCTACTCTCCCGGAGTACTCGAAACGCTGTATACAACATGCCCCATTCACACAAGCACTTCTAAACTCAAGTGCAAACTAATAAATATTCACACACATTCACACCCCGATGAACACATCGGAGGGCAACTTGGGGTTAGTATCTTGCCCAAGGATGTTTGGAATGCAGACTGGAATTGAACCACGAACCTTCCACTCAGTAGCGGATCTGCTCTAACACCTGAGCCACACTCACCCCAGTACCAGGTTGGACCCACTTTTGCCTTCAGAACTTCTTTAATTCTTTGTGGTATAGATTCAACAAGGTGCAGCTTTAATCTGAGATGTTGGTCCAGGTTGACATGATGGTATCACAGTCCATTCATGATGGAACGCAGGTTTTCATGTTTATGCAACATTCTGACCTTTTAATCCAAATCCTGCATCAGGTTGAGAAACAACAGACCAGCCAACATTTTTCCAGTCTTCTGTTGTTCAGTTTTGGTGAGCCTGTGGAAACCACAGCCTCGGCTATCTGTTCTTAGCTGACGGGAGTGGCACCCATGTGGTCTGATGCTGGAGCCCATCTACTTTAAGGTTCAAAATGTGGTGTGTTTAGAGATGCTCTTCTGCATATGTTGGTTTTAATGTTTTAGTTACTTTTACCTTACTAACAGCTTAAAATGGTCGGGCCATTCTTGTCTGACATCAACAAAGTGTTTTCAACTAGAGAACTGCCGCTTGCTGGACATTTTATTTTTTGGACCCTTCTCTATAAACCGTAGAAATGTTTGTTTGGGTAAATCCCCAAAATATCGTCAATTTCTCAAATACACAGACCATTCCATCAGGTAACAACAACATCAAAGTCACTTTTATGACCTTTCTTTTCCATTTTGTTGCTTGCTTTGAACTTCGGCAGGTTGTGTTGACCATGGCTATATGCCTAAATCCACTCAGCTGCTGCCGTGTGATTGGCTGATTACACATTTGAGGTAACAAGAAGTTGAACAGGTGTACCTAACAAAGTAGCTGGTGAGCATATATGACAGAAAAAAAAAAAGGAAAAGCAGCAGTAAATGTAAATCGTGTTTTGTGGACAATTGAAGAATCCTTTTACTTCTGCTCGTCCACATTTGTCACTTTCCGTGACAGCTTAAATGACATGGCACGGATTGTTTTAAATGCCACGGACATTCAAAACTATACTTACTTTGACTGGGTTACAAACATCTGTGTGTTATTGATGACAGACTACTGTGGAAGTAAATGGATTCGAGGCACTGTGTGCTTCAGATGAGAATAACCTTTAACTTTACCTCAGGGGAGGGTGATACTTCTCATTTCCCCCTTATTACCTATGAGGGGAATTAAACTGCTTCCTTATATAGAAATGGGAACCAGACTGTTTTTCTGTCACCACAAACAAAACTTAGCTGACTTCTAGGTGAAGTTTACCTAGGTTATGTTGTCCACACCCAGACTTACTAGCTCCATCTTGTTAATAAGTTACTGGATTTTCTATCAAACAATGACAGATGTTCCCATTCAGTTGATTTATTTCAAACTTTGACATTACCATAGGGTCATTATTGATGCTGAATTGTTGAAAGGAAGACCTAAATGTTGAAGCAATGAATTTGTGGGCAGAAGTGATGAAATTTTATTAGTAAAGTCATGTGTTGCTCGGAAAAGCAGTAACCTACAGCATTGTTGCGTTTGGCTGAACAGTTGTTAACCCTGTGGGAAGGTTGGCGAGCAGGCTGTGAACTCTGTCCTATGTGCTCTTGTTGACTCCTCCTGCTTTCAGAGGATGCAGATCTGTTGGAAGAGTGACGTGCATGCTGTTCTTATCTGTAGAGCTGAGAAATGGCCACCTATTGCATTGTGTACTCAGTGAGATAGCGTATGGGGAAATACAGCAATAAAGAGAGGGAGTGAGTTATAAAGAGGCTGTCTGTTCTGTGGCTGTCTCCTTCACAGCGACAGATCATAATGACTTTGGGGACTCAGATGTTCCTCGTGTCCATATTTCAGGTTTGAGAATAGGATGAACAGATCCCTACAAAGAAAAGAAAGAAAACAAATAGTCACTGTACAAATCTGACATTTGTTTTGTAAAGACAAATACACCAAATTATGTTAGAAAGCAAGCAACGCTACATGAAAGCTAGAGTTTGATTTTAGGGTATAACTGTTTTTGTGAAAGTACTACTTCAGCTCGTGTTCTGTAAAATAATCATGTGTGTGATTATTGGGGCTGCATTGACAGATCAGTGAATGTCCTCATGTTTCTTGTGAGACTCACATGTTGATGTAAATCACAATGTAGGAGGGATGCCAATTCAGTGTGTCCCCACATAAAGAGGGACACCTAGTCACCATATGAAGACACTGCGGTAAATGTCCTTGTGAGGAGAGTCGTGGTGCTGGATGCCTGTTGAATTTCTTGTGGTTCTAGCTTTTGTTTGGGAGTTTTGTGCCTGCTGCTTTTTGATCTCACCACTTGTTTTTAGATTGGGCTCCTGCACAGGAAGTATATTCTAAAATGCAATATATTTCCCCTCTTTGCTGTGTGAATTACTTAATTGCTTCTTCTGCCTCTCTGCTTTGTCAGTTTTAATCATTTGCATCAGGACTAGAATAAAAAAATGAAACGTGGTTAATGTGCAAACACAGTTAAGTTGACAATGATATGCTTTGATGCCAGCTCTTCAAATGTTTTCTTCATTTCGGGAACCCTAGAGGAAATCTTCAACCGGAAAATAAAAAGAAGGATAAATAAGTAAATCATTGCACGATATTAAGAAAGACTCACCTTTTACCAGAATCCAGCTCTGAAATAAGACACACTTTGTGTCAACTCTAAAAGGCTCCTCATGCCAGGCTGAAAATTAACATAAGGTACTGGAAAATGTTGCAATGTGAGTATTTGCATGAGATAAGAATGAGGTCATTAAGGTGTGTGTGTTTATGCACTGCTGGATATTTGGTATGGCTTTCATGTTTGAGAGCAGAGCCATATAAACTGAGCAGTTGGAGCATGAAGAATATGAAGAAGGAGAATGTGAATCTAACTGGAAAACTGACCATCTTAAGGTCTGATAAAGGCATTTTCTTTTCAAACAAAACAAAATTACTGCCTCAATAAAGTGTAAGCATTTAAATACGGTCACTGAAACTCGTAACACGAGCAATAGTAGTGCTACACACTTATTAATCTCGTAACTGAAATTATGGCACCATCGTTCACACTTTACAACTACAGAAGACAATAAAGACAATAAAATGCTCCTGCTCAGTTTCCTTAAGATAGAAACTTAAGGAAACTTTTTTTTATCTTTATAGTTGATCTATCTGCTTCCATAGTTCAGCAGTGTGTCATCCACAATTACCCAACAGTAGTAACGGCATCGCTGGTGTAATATAACGGTAACAATGCACGTCTCATGCCTCACTTCCGGAACAAAAAATGAAAAGCTGCAATAAATTTTCCAACGATGAGCTTTGTCATGGCGGTATAAATTAGCAGCCGTGGCCTTGATACTGTAAAACGTGAAAATCAGTGTTGGCTCAGAGTGAGAAAGGTCAAGCTGTTCCAGATCTCTTTGTAGGTGTTATACAGGGATCCTTGACCGCAACTATTTCCAGCCATTAAAAGTTAGCAGAGTTGTGGAGTTCTTGTGACAGAGCTATGGAAACGTGGTTCTGTGGAGGGGGAATGTTATTTATGTAGTGTGGTTTGGTTTTTTTTTATGTTGTAAATTTGAATGCACAGGCTTCCTGGAACATTAGCATTTTATTAGAGACATGTCAACAGGTAATTATGTTGTATGTGCCACAGAGGACTTTATGGCCACCTGAAGAAGGATTTATTGATCAAGATTCTTAATTAGTTGATATCGGTCTGAATTTCACCTCAATAACAGATCAAAGGATGAGTCTTTGGCACTTGCGACACAAGATTTCCACATAAAATAAAAGCAGTGGATTTTCTGTAGTCATCACATAAGCAGCCCATGTTAAGGATTACATATGATAGTCAGTGACAGTCACAGAAATCACTTTTGAAATTTTCACTTAAATAGAGTTTTCGTCGCTCTGTCTTAAGACATCCAGTCATCACTTTAAATGCATGTTCTTTCTGATAGTTAAAGGATAATTCTCCGTCAGACTGTCAGCAGGAGATGACAGGAATCTGTGTTTAAATCTGCATTATCATTATTTTCTCATTGGGAAATTGTTTCCACAGATACGTTGCTGAGTTTTGTGGGGACAAAGAGAGCTCATTGCACTGCATCTTGTTTGATTTGATGTTTTCTCACACTTGTTTTTTGTAATTGCACATGTCAAATTAGTGATGTTGTTTACTTGTGTTTTTTTCTTTCTAAATGTGTTTTCTTAAGATAGTGCGCACACTGAGCTCCTCATGCGTTTGACCATTATGTTTGAAATTCAAGTGAAGCTTTAGCTTTAGTATCTGTTCACTTGCTTTCTGTCTTTACTCGTTTTTGGCTGAATATTATTCCTGCTGTAAGAATCCTTTCAAAAACGATTCCAATATCTTCGCTCTTAGATGAATGGTAATCTTTCTGGCTGAGTCATTTAGTCCCTCTGCTTTAAATACAATTGCAATCATGTATTTCTAGCTTGCATAACTAGCATTATATGACCCTTCCCTCCCCCTCTTCTCCACCTCATCCCCATGGATGTTCACAGTCTGAGCCCTTTCATTGAGCAATCCTGCACCACTCCCTGGGCCTAGACTCCAGGGGATCCTGTCCTGTCTCCTACCTTTGTTTGAGTCCATAAAGCTACTTTTCATCTCTTAATCACTAAACACTGAAATATACTTCGAAATGATTTCCCCAAGTTAAAGATTTTCTTTGCTACAAATGAGTTGTTGGTAACGTAGATCTGAAAAAACTAAAGATAAGTGGTAATAAAAGCAATTTGTTGAAGTAAACTTTTAGGCTTTTAACTTCGGGAAAAATAGCAAAGGTCTGGGCAGAATTCCTTGTTTTGTTTACTAGCTTCATTGGATTGTCTGAGTGGTTACATAACAACTGCAAATATAATAGAATGCTGTACAGAACATCGCTTCTTTTCATATCCTGACAGGACCAATTTAGCCTGAATAGTCAAACCCATTTCGAAGTGCATAACAGCATGAAAGAAAGAGAGGATACTGTGCAGAGTTTATGTTTTCATCCAGAGGACTCGGTACTCTTGTGCTCTAATTCTTTGAACGATGGGTCTTTTTAAAGGAAAAAAAACAAACAACTAAATATATTAAAACAAAACAACACAAAAAGAACACCACAAAACATAATGAAGCACTTAAATAAGAAACACATCTCTCATTCAGGTTTTTCCTGCACATCCCATCACTCCATCTCATGTGCTAGTTTCACATTACTTGTTTGCCACTGAGATCACAGAACTCTCATTCTTTTCAAAGTCAGCATGACCTGATCCTGGTCCAGGCTTGTAGAGGCCAGAGTTTGATCCAAACCGGCTGAATTAAATGTGAGACAGTGCATCTCAATGGGAGGACAAAGAGAGTAGATTATCAAATTAAAAAGCAACTGTACCAAAGGGAAATATTAGGATATATTGAAAATCCATCGTGAGGTCAAGGTTTGCAGCTGAAGCACTTTTGGCTTTCATGTACTGTATGTGTCATATTCTTTCTGGAAGATAAGACTGGTGCTTTTTTTTAGAAACAGTCAGTGAGGCTGTAAAGCATCCACCTGATATGTGTATTGTGGGTTGGTCACTGAGTCACATTGTAAGAGAGATTTATAGTCAATTGATACAATTGGTTAAATATGAGTGGAATTTCTTCAATGTGTATTATTGTTATCTTACAAGTGTTTAGTTGAGATTTCAGTGGGTATATTCATTCTTGTAGGACTTTTAATCTTCTACTTTTATGGTTCTGGCAATTGGTCTATCAGCCTACCATAAAATTGTTACTAGGATAAAAGACTGAGTTTTCCTCTAGTTATATCCTGAAGTTCATCTAGTAATAGATGATTAAAAAAAAATCCTATCTGCCTTAATTCTTAAGTATAAATCCAACAAACTGCTGGAAACATTCCTGATGGTCCATGTTGACATGATGACATCACACAGTTGCTGTGGATTTGTCAGCTCCGTGATGCATATTTCCCATTTCACCAGGTGCTGCTCTATTGGATTGTGGTTGTGATTCTGGTACCTGTGGAGGCTAAGAAACAAGTTTGAAATGATTTGGATTTGGATTTTCCACTTATGTTACGCCCCACTTAAAAATGAAGTGTTGACTGGGGTGGGTGGTAACACAAAGTGAAAAAAGAAAACATAAACTACTGAAAAATAGATGTCATTAAACACGATTTATTGCACAAAACTACTAAAGTAAAAATGGTATAGAACATAAGTGTCAAACTCTGGCCCGCGGGCCAAATTTGGCCCGCAGCCTAATTACATTTGGCCCGCAAAGCCATACCAAATTACTATTAGAGCTGGCCTACTGGTATTATACAGCTAATATATATATATTGTTTAGTATTAAGCTTTGCTTGTTCCATATTCAGTTTTTCAGCAAAATGTGTTTGAGTCCATAAGAAAAGATTAATTCTTATATCTGGAGGAATAAAAATATTTCAATAAATATTAACGTTAGCCCGCGACTTTGTTCCAGTTTTGAATTTTGGCCCACTGTGTATTTGAGTTTGACACCCCTGGTATAGAAGATGGTATAGAAGCAAGCTGCTGGAAGCAGCCATCAGAAGATGGCTACACTGTGGTCGAAAAGGGATTGGCATGTTCAGCAACAACACCCTGGTAGGCTGTGGCATGTAAACAATGTTCAGTTGGTACTAAATGGCTCAAAGTGTGCTAAGAAAACACCTCACATCCTTAAACTCCTCTTCTATCTACTAGCCTGAACATTTGATAGTAAGCAGGATGGATACATGCTTCCATGTTCTGCCACTAACATCTGCATGCTGCACCGGAAATTGCTGACCTGATCAGTGTTTTTAAGGTTAATACATACCACCTCATTATACTATAAAATCCCCTATAACTAATACTGAAATGAATGAAAGTTAAACGAATGTAAACGCTACCAAACTGAAACCAGCAAACCCCCAGTGGAAAATAACTGAAACTGAGGATTTGTCTCAGAGCCTCTGAGGGGGGCAGCCCTAATTAACATCGTCACCGTGACCCCTTTGTTGTTTGATGAATTTTTCTTTGCGACTCTTTCGTCATTGATAAGGCGCTAATTGCTCTTTTTCAACTTTCACGTCATTGCAGAGCTAAAATTAGACTTGCACACTCTACCAAAGTCTTCTTCTGTGTTGTTGCTGGCAATAATTATAACCAAAGCCCTGGTCCGTGGGTGGAGGCAGAGCCATTGCAGCTCCGGTACAGTAATGATAAGTGACAGGACAGGCAGCCAATCAGAGGAGGGGATAAAGCTTTTAACCGTGTCAAAGTCTGCAGCTCCCAGTCTGAGATCCCCAGCCACCTGTAGCAGACCAGAGGAGACAGCGCCTGAAGTGAACCGTTATACACTGTTACGCCCGCCGGACACGAACTTCATAACCGGCTAACCACCTCTCTGAGGAGCGGCTTTACAAACTGTCAGAACAACTTAAAGATGTTTCTCATTTGTCTGTTTGCGGTGTTTCTCTTTGGTTCTGCAGCCAAAGGTGAGTGAAGTTTACTTCCAACGGCGTTAGACACCGTGTAGTTACTGTTTATTGTTCTGTAGTTGGGATTAAATCTCCACGTGAAGCCTTAAATTGTGATCAACGAAATGTAATGTAAGTACTTTTAGTTAAAAATAACACACAGTAAAGGTAAAATCTTCCAAATTGTACTTTAATCCGTACAAGCCAAGCAGCAACAATATTAGAATTTATTTTAGGGTCAAAGTAAATATAGCCCCTCTTTAAATTTAGTGCTGATACATTACAGAATATTGCGCCTATTTCTAACAAGAAGAAATCTCATTTTACTGTGCACACTGTATGCATCTATAGTTAGATATTTTTATTATAAAATGCAAAGTGGATTTATCATTATTGGTCCCATGATTACATTTACATGACCTGTAGGACAATAAAAGGGATTATTCATACAGTATGGATGAATCCTTTTTTTTAAAAAAACAAGTACAAAGATACAAATATCCCAACTTCCCCAAAACGACAAAGTCATTTAAAATACAAGATGTTAGATTTAAACTAAAGTAAATCCTTAACATATTCATACTGCGGTGGATAAGTGGAAGAAAATGGGTGGATGGATATTTATACTGTTACAGTGAGTATACAATGTAGCTGCTACTTAAAAGGATGTTTCTCTTTCTTAATTAGGTTGTTACATTGTTTTTTCAACAGTGTTAATGCAAACAGCTTCATTACTTAATTTCAATTAGAATACGTGATTTATATAAGTTTTTAGTTATATTGAGTTGTATTTTACTTATATTGAGGCAAGAAGAATGTAATTGGGCATTCTTGTTTAATTTAATGGTTTGATTTTTCTAAGCACAGAAAGCTCGTGGGGCCGTTGGTGTTGTGTTTAAATCCTTAATAGTGCCATTACTTCAGCTATGATTTAGTTAGACTTTGATTTTTCTGGATGGGTAATGTGGTTTCCAGCGCTTGTGTGGCCAGGAAAATTGTAAATGTTTAGCTATTAACAGGCCATTATGACTGAGACTGATGATTAATGACTCATGGTCAGTGTTCGTGTTCGCCTTTGTTGTACAAATGTTAATAAATCCAGTCTTCGTGTGCAGTAACCGAACTCACCTTCTAAAGAGTTTAAGGCCATTTATTGTGAGTTTGTTTAATAGTCAATTTAGGAAATTAAGGTTGAATAAAGTGCATAAACGTTTTTCCTTGGGTATACTATAATCAAACCACGTGTCTTATCCCCAGTAAGTGCTGCACACTCAACTTTTTGTTTTTTAACTAGACTTTCATTGGTGGGGATTTTCCCCAGATAGTTTTGAACCTGACTCAACTCCTTCAGTGTGACTCAAAGCTCTCTGGGGGTAGACTCATGCCAGGGAGAAGGCATCGTTCAAACACCAGGCGACCCCCTGAAGCGCAACACACTCCACACACAAAGTTTACTCTGTGCACCCTCCAAACTGTAGTGAAGCTGCTCAAGTTATTCTGAGAAAAATCTTCACTAGAGCCTTTGTCACTAAACTTAACTGCAGTTAAATAAATCTGTCGCTCTTTCTATTATCTTGCCTCTCAAGTGGATCTTTGTGTTTTAAGCTCCTCATATGATGACTGAGAGTAATTGTCGCTGTCATGTGCCGGAGTCTCACTTGAAGCCTGCAGGCTGCGTGTTTCTCTTTTCATGTCATGTGTTTACTTCTATAGCGACGCAGTTAAGCAGGCAGGGAGAAAACTGTGGGGAGCTGACGCACTTTAGCGAGTGTGAAGCGGCAGTAAAGAGTCCAGATGAAAAGACCTCCTGAAGGTTGTGCTCCTCCTCCTCTGAAGCTGCCGCCTCATGTTTTTGAGCCTCCTGTACGAAAGCAGCAGAGCACATTCAGTGCCTGTCTCTCCTCTTCCCGCTACTGCTTCCTCTCACGCCATGTGCTGCGTCTTGTCTGTTCCACGTGTCGTGTTTTCAGGCCAGTCATCATTAGGTCAGCATGGCAGACTCGGCAGTTAAGGAACAGATGTGGAAGTTAAAAAAAAAGGAGTATTTTTCTATTGAGTTTCTCTTGTGGACAGTTTTTGATTCACACATTACTAACCCTGCTTTTGCAACAATCATTTGTCCTACAACACAATTGCCTCTCAGTTATTCTTTGCTTCTGAATAATGGTAATTGTTCTGCCATATTAAACATTCCTATCTGTGCTACTATCTGCTTCACTTTCTCATTTCCCTCCATCCTACCTCTTGGCACCCGGTTTTATATCCACTTCTCATCACGTTTTCGCTGCTGTTTCTTCTCCTTCTTTCCCTCCTCTGTCACAGTGTCCCTGCTGTATCCAGATGGATTAGACCTGCTTCAGGGCAGTAAATCTCACTCTGTAATTGGAAAGCATGTGCTGGCGGAGCTTTAATTGGATATGATATGTGCAGAAGCCCTGCAAGTGAGCTCTTGCTCCAGGGAGCCATCTGTTACTCCAAAGTTGCAGTAAAAGAGCCCTGTTTGCTCACATACAGAGAATAGAGAACTCATGTCTGTCTGGCTCCTCCCACTGTTAATACCACAAATTGGTCTGTCTGATAAGGAAGGGGCCAAAGAAAAGACTAGAGTATGACATCATCTTCTGGAATGAATAGAAACTCAGATTAGATATCAGGTCAGGTTCATGTATTTATGTATTCATTTATTTAACTCCCACCTCCGCAGTAAATATGTTTCTATGCGTGATGGCCAGCACATGTGGGTGTCAGGCATCAAGCAGCAGGAAGAGCTACTGTTCTGACCAAGATTACGTTTATATGATAATCCAGATGTAAGTAAGTAAAGATTTAGTAATAGACTTTATAACCTGTGTTTGGATCATAAAAAATAAAATGTGTGATAAAGAATTTAAGAGTTTAATGAAAGGACTTCAAACAATAATGACATACAATAATATACACACTCCAATGCTAGCCTTTTAGATAGCATTTATTCAAGACATCCAAAATATAAAGATATTTAATATATTCATATATAAGACAATTAAAAATATTAAAGCCTTGCACCTTTATTAACCTACTGATAACCAACCAATAAGAAAAATGCATATTCTTGACTGTGAGCGGATGTTAGATGATGCTGCCTCCAGGTGGGGAATCTACATTTTTCCTTAGCATCCCAAGCCTGTGTGATTGAAGCTATAGCAACAGATTTTATATCAAGTGACAGCAACAACAACCAATCGCTAATTTAAGCTGTCTGGGAATCGACATGTTTTCTTAGAGACGTGTGGTTGTCAGGGGCTCAACAACTGACCTCTAGGCCTGTGTGATTAATGATCACAATCAAATTAAATTTAAGAATAATTTTTTTTTTCAACTTTTGCATTTAGGGGGCACTTTTGCTTTCATTACAGTAATGCGTCAAAGTGATTCAGCATCATGCCCTTCTATGATTTAGGCTATCAGTTGCATAAATATTAGGTACACCAAGCTTGAATTACTGCAGTTTTCTATCTGAACCAATAAATTCTGGTTTTAAGGTATTGACGAAAAAGTGCAGTAATCCTGGGTGCTGATAGACTGGATTTATTATATAACTTGGAAAAAAAAATACTTGCAGTAGTTAAAAAGCTGTAAATGCAAATTGTTTGTTGCTACTAACAAAAAGTTGTCTGTTAATTTACTATTTGCTACTCTTATCAGTTTTGTGTATATACTGTAAATAATTATATGCATATGATTAACTACTCTATCCAGCTTCTGAGGCATCTGTGTGCATCCTCTTATCAGAGCTGTTAACATGAGACAGTTAGCTGCATGACTGACTGTTGGTTAATGAATATTAAAAGTCTCTCTGTGTCCTGTAAGGACGCTCCTGCTCAAGTGGCATCAGCTGTGTAGCTTTGATGTGGCCTCCCTCAGTCCTGGTTTTACCCCTCTGTGGATACAGCAAGAAACTGACCTGTGTGTGTATCTGTCAGTGCTCCATGACATTTAAAACAGCTTTTAAATACCAGGAGGTCATAAAACAGCATGCAAGACTTGTTCGCTCCCATTAACCTACAAAGTGTGCGCAGTAATTAGCTGCGAGCCATGGTCCAATATGCCTGTAGCATTTTTGCCTTGGAACAGCATGTTTCAGATGTCATTTTAGATGATTTTAGGCGCACGACTACTGCACACACTATTGGCCAGACTCTTCTTTCTCCTTAATGAGATCCTGCCTTCTGGCTTCGGGCTCTTCCTGGCTATTGGGTCACAACCTGTCAGTTCATCTCCTGCTCTGTGTGCAGTCTTTGATCAGCTGGTCCAGCTCTGTGCTGCTGGACGTAATAGACAATTATTTCAAGACTGCAGTTTGCACTAATGAACTGAACGAACAGTTTCATAGCAACACAGAAGAGAGGAGATTCTTTGTCTGCAGCGCTGTACTGTTCCTTCTAGATTCCACTGGCTCTCGCCCAGTGTTATCGGCAATGACGGCCATGTATTATCTGGGAGTGGCAGCATTGAGAGGAAGTTAAGGATGTGTGTTTGGGGAACAGGATCTAACGGTCTGTTCATGAGCAGGTACTTTATAGAAATTCTACTGCGTCACTAAAGCCCTGAACTGAAACATGAGCATCAGTGCCAAAGTCTTGTTCTTTCTCTTTCTATTTCTGTGAGTAAATTGAAGTCTGGCGAAGCTTCGGCAGCTAGAAACAAACATCTCCTTGACTACAGATAAACTTCCCCATTGTGCTTGTTTGATGTTAGCATTGAGAAAATAAAGGGAAAGATAAAGGTGGACAGTCACAGGAGCTTTTAGCGATAGTTTATTAAACATCCTTATTGGAATCGGAGCAAAGCCGGACCTTCTTATCCATATCCTCCCGAGTGTGTGTTCACAGGTCGACCTTAACCCCACTTGTCACCCTGCCTGTCCCAGTCATCTCTTTTATATTTGCAGGGGATTACCCGGCTGTAGGCTAAATCCTTAGAGACAAGGCTGCCTGTTAGGCTTGCAACACAGAGTGTGCTCTTAATTACTCTTCTTTCAACAATACTACTCACTGATTGTCTGTTTGGACTGGGTCTTGGGTTTTTGGTAACCTTTTCCATTATGGCAACTTGCCAACTGAAAAATAAAGGCCTTAGGCTGGGCCTTACTACACGTAGTTTGGAAATGATGTGGTCTGTGGTCAGGCGGGCACAATTTGTTGCTATTGTGCCATCAGTCTTCAGCCAGGACGTCATCGAAGTGTGCTGTTCTGTACGGACTTTTTCAGACAATGTTTTCATGTGAATGGAATTGGAGAAGCGGCAATAAACAAACAATAATATGAAAATGAGGACAAAAAGAGAACCATTATATTTGTGTTTCTCATGACATATGCATTCATATCCGTGACACCCTATTGTCTGTTACTTCCCTCTGTCCATAAACAAACTATTGTTTTTATGATGTGACCGTAGCATGCACTAATCTTCATTCAGATAAATATCCGAACACTCAGTGTATCAGCAACGCTTTTAGATATTACCGTCCCTGCATTTTGGTTCCAGTTTCTTTCCAAGTATTAAGCTGTAAGCAAGAGATGAGATGAGACAGAGCTCTGACAAATCACGACTATTGCTTCTGAAAGCAAGATATTTCTTTTGTTCCCTTGTCATAAAAGCGAGAATGAATAACAGAAAATAAACAATAAATCAAACATTTGCGTTGGTATCTGCTGTTTGCCAAATCACTATGTTAAACTTAAATATCGACCCAGAATTTCACAATCAGTACAGCCCTACTTTAAATGGCTGTTAAAGTACACCGCTGAATTCAATTACTTTTTACTGCTGCCAAGACATTTATCTATAACTAATCCTCAAACGGACAAAGTGCTTTCATGTCTTGGTAATTAAATCTGCATTTCATTTAGTTATTGCCACATCAGTGTTTGTAAACAATATGTCCCGCAGACGAAGCCAGATGTCTTTCACTGCCTGAGTTGTTTTTCCAGTTTTGCGTGGCCAAAGTGGCAGATAGTTATTAAATAACATGCAGTAATGAACCTCTTGGTTTGTTTATGTGATTATGGCATTGCATGTGAACATACTTCCCATTCAGGTGCAGTGGTTATATTGCATTTATATGCATATATCCTTCTCCTCTGCAGCTCATGGTGTCAGTATTCGGTGATTTAAATTAAGATTAGATATAAGTTGTGATTTGATTTGTAAGATTTTGTATTAACCCAATCAAAACATTACAGCTTTGTTACAACAATGCCAGAAACCTGACCCAGTGACCTTAAAATGAATAACCATTAATCATTGATAGTTAAGTACTGTTAACTAGCAACAGGCCTCTGGGTGTGAAAAAGGAAGAGACAAATTTGACAAAGAGAGAGGCAGTCAATTGATTTGGACTTTGATGTTAAAAACTCCAAATGTCCAACTCCATCCTAAAATTGACAGACTAAAAAAACTGTTTTTGTGTCTATAGTTGATTTGTTGCATCGTAAAAGGAAGCGGTGCATTTTTTTTAAACTCATCCATCTCTCCGACAAGACTACTCGAGCATTATTGGCAGTGACCAAAATGCTAAAGTCGATGTTTCAAAAGTCAGAGCTGAGGAACAAATGGGTGATGTCATGGTGGTTTAATATACAGTCTGTGACTAACACTCACCATTACTTTGACAGTAAAAAGAAAAACCACTTCCCAATTGATGACTATTGACACATCAGATACAGCTAAAATAAACAAAATAAAATACATATTGTACTTTTTAATGCTTTCTTTCTGGCGGCAGTGTAAGGCCAAGAGATTTCACATCTGTTAAAAATGATTTTAAAGATTGGATGACTTGACGCTGCGGTTGGGATACTGCGGTGGGTACTATTATCTCTCCATATCTCTAAATTTGGAAACTTATTTGAGAGCATTGGGTTAGCATACATTTGCTTGCCAATTAGCTCTGAGCACAACTGTAGCTAATGTTAGGAATGGTAAATGGTAAATGGCCTGCATTTGTATAGCGCTTTACTCAGTCCCTAAGGACCCCAAAGCGCTTTACACTACATTCAGTCATTCACCCATTCACACACACATTCACACACTGGCAATGGCAAGCTACATTGTAGCCACAGCTGCCCTGGGGCGCACTGACTTTAGTTCCTTATTTTAAATGACATTGATACATATTTACCAAAAACTACTGCAACTCATGGAGACTGCCTGTAAACTTTCCAATCTGACCAGTATATAGAAATACTGATAACAAACGATAAGGCTCTTTGACAAAGTTTATTATGACTCCTTATACTTAGAATAAGTGCTACTATTTTTTTTTTTTTTTTTTTTTTTTGCTACTTCTATGGGGTCAACAAGATTAATTGCAATTGTAGAATAATGCTGTGTGCTCAATCGGCAGTGCTACTAAAATGTTCAGAATTTGCAGTGCCTCAAATCAGCACGAAAATGCACCTGCTGCTGGCAGTGACATTAACTCGGCTGTAGTGGAGTCACGCACCTGACAGGATGGTGTGCTTAGCTGAAACTGGCTGTTTAGTTTCAGTTAAAGCAAAACAGTTTTTAAAAAAACGATTAAAAACTTTATGTACTTTTGATAATAAATATTATTAATAAATATTTTTGACATAAATTTGATGTGAGATTGTAGAGAGTTGAAGATATGCAGGGAAAGATGTAAAAAGGTACAAATTGAACCTTCATCTTTAGTTGTTCTTGGAAACACGTCTACATTATATCTTATTAAAATTTCACTGAGAATGTAACGTCACTGCGTGACTGGCTGGATCTGATTTAAGAGGTTTTTCCATTAATCTAAATCTCTGGTTATCCAGTAAGATTAATAAGATGTATTTAAGCCATGATCTTGAATATCCAGGAACTGATATGCATTTCGTAGCAATGATTTCATGCTCTGTTACCTCATATATCAATATCTAGTTCTGCCACTCCTTTAATTTATGATCACTGAAAACGTCAACTGTGACAGTTGAATTTCAACTATCATTTGTTACTTCTTTATCTATTTAACTGCTCAATGTCTTATTTTTGTCTTCCAGTACATGACTTTTGAGGTTGGGTATAGGTGTGTGCTCACTGAATGCATCACAGGGTGTGTCATGTTGGAGCCTCTGGTTTTTCATCTTTAAATGAGTCTCGGTTACTAAGTGATAAAGACATTAGGTCACACACTGGCCTTGTGCACACAGTGTAATCAAATCAAGCTCAGGATCTGATATTAGTCTTGATTTTTTCACCACTGGAGAAAACTATTTGTGTAAGGCGTCCACCCATCTGACTCCTGGCAGTAGAATATCTATCCTCTCTGGCTGCTGAAAAAACATGCTTTGAATGTAATCACTCATTATCAAAGACCACCTACTGTTTGTACTGTTCCTAAAGAATGGGAACAGGCTAAATGAGAACAGGCGTCAGAACAGCACAGTGAACAAACAGAAGGCAGCTTGTTTACGGTAGTTCTTATCAACAAATTCAGTATTTTTTTTCAACTGTTCTATGTGCTGTGTTTTAGATTTTTATTTAAGTCATGACCTCGTGTGATTACAGCTTAAAGTCCTTGTCCATCAAAGTAACAGGGTCAACTGTTGCTGTGGTGGACAGTCCTGTCGACTTTACTGTTTAGGTTGGCGCTCATTGTGTGATTTTCAGCAGGATAATTCTGCAAATTTCAGTTAAAAATGATCTCTGTACAAGTCTGAGATGGTTGTGACATATGCAGAGGAGGGGTAGTGGATATGTTGTAAAGATGTTTAGCATGGAGCTACCAGGCAGGAGGAAAAGAGGAAGACAACAGATGAGATTTATGGATGTAGTGAAGAAGGACAAGCAGAAGGCTGGTATGACAGAAGAGGATGCTAGGGATGGGGTTTGGTTGAGATGGAGGTAGATGATGTGCTATTGGAGCAGCAACTACCTGGTGAAAGTAGTAGAGTATTTAGGACGTAAAGAAGGACATGTCCCCCAAGAAATGCTAGAAAGAAAAAACACACACACTTTAGTCAGTAGACATACCTGTTGGACAAAAACACAACATCAAATTTTATTTGTGACTGAATACTCTTGAACATTCATTTATATATTGTTGATAAAATTGTACATAAGTAACACATTTTTGTTTTAAAACCTCATCAACTATTTTACTGAAAGGTGATGCAATTTGGTGTTTTCAGCATACTTGCCTAGACGCCACAGCAGCAGAAGTCCTTTCATTTTTAATCTAGAGTAAAGGGCATCTGGACTTGAAAAGCATTGATAACATTTTCAATGTCAATTTAATTCAGTCCACGAGTAAACAACTACCCGCTCCACTACAGGTGGGATTGATTTAAATAGGAGAGTGTCTTTTCTTTTAGACATTGGATGTTTAGCATTAAAATCTGGACTAAACACTTATGCCTGAATTATACCTGAATCTATGTCGTAACTTGGGGCATAACCGATAACCCCTCTTAAGCTTACACCACAACCTTCCACGCCATTCAGTCAGTGCGGACTTCATCGGTCCGACATGTAGTTACATTTCTTGGGAGGGGCACTTCAGGTTACGTGGAAGGTTATGGCAGATTTAAGAAGGCTTTTCGGTTGCATTGTAAGTTATGACGTAGATTTCCCACTAAAGAATAGTTGAGGCAGTATATATATATCTGTCCTATACATGCCCTTTTTAAAAAAAAAATCATTTTACTGTGGCAAGCTTTGGACTTGAAGAGAAGGTAAAAATCTGATTATTTTTGTGCTTTTGTGTTCATTCTAGGAGAAACAACTGAAACAAATCCAAGCAGTGCCCTCACAGACGGCGGCTTGACAACTGCTTCAGAAGTGACTAGAGCAACAGAAAGTACTACTCGAGAATTCACAACTGTGCACACAACTCTGACCAATGCAGAGACAATTAATCTGAGCACTCAGTCCACGATCACTATTAATACTACGGTTACTGAGAACGGTACTGTGACCACTGGCAGCCCAGCTCCCTCTCCATCACCTCCAACCACTGACGCAAGCATGTCGACTGCAAGGCCAGGGACGAGCAATCCTACCAGCGATAGCGAGACTGCAAATACAACCACGGTTCCTGTTCCAGCCACGAATCAAACAATGAGCACAAGTACATTGATCCCACACACAACCACCAACATATCTCTAAGTACACCACACTCCACCAATGGCACAACTGGAAGTACACCAGTCACCCAGACTAACAATGACACCACTAGTAGCACAGCAGTTACAGACACTGGGAACGGCACAATGATGACATATTCAACCACCTACACAACTCATAGTACACCGTACACCAACAATGACACATCTGCGAGCACAACAGTGACAAACTCAACCTCTCACACAATTGCAAGTACGCCTGTGACCCAGACTAGCAACGACACCACTGTTAGCACACCAATGACCAACACCAGCAATGACACAACTACAGTTATGCCAATCACAAACTCAACTACCCACACAATTGCAAGTACACCAGTCACCCAGACTAACAACACCACTGCCAGTACACCAATTACAAACACCAGCAATGACACATCTACAAGTGCACCAGTGACAAACTCAACCTCTCACACAATTGCAAGTACGCCTGTGACCCAGACTAACAATGACACCACTGTTAGCACACCAATGACCAACACCAGTAATGACACAACTACAGTTATGCCAGTCACAAACACAACCATCAACATAACTGCAAGTACACCAGTCACCCAGACTAACAACGACACCACTGCCAGTACACCATTTACACACACAAGCAACAGCACGGCTATGGTTACATCTCCCACAAGCAACCATTCAACTAACATTACTCCAGTCACACCCACAAGCAACAACACAACTTTTATTACAGCAACTACACCACTAAGCAACATCACAACTTCAACTACTGAAGAAACCAGCAACAGCACAGCAATTACAACGACACTCACCCCAGTAAGCTCTACAGCTGTGTTAACTCCATCTACTCAACCAAACACTACTAACACCTCTCCTGAGACTGCTGCATCTACTACTGCACCCTTGTCCTCAACTGCTGCCATAAACACAACACTCACAGCTGGACCCTCACCCTCTTCACCCACCACCATCTCCAACTCCAGCTCTTTCCCTCCAAGCACCTCCCCAGGCAATAGCACCGTACCCCCCAGTGGAAATGCCACCACCCTTAGTCCCTCAACAGCAAGCTCAGGAGGTAATACTAACAGCATGATACATGTTGATGTGTGTTCTTGTAAATAATATACTATATCATGGAGGTGAGAAGGAAATTCATGACAATCCATCCAGTATTTCATGAGAGTGCATACTAGGATATAGGTTAAAGTAAGGTATTGTGTTTATTAAATATGCTTATTCACACAGTACCATACTTTAATACCCATATCCATGTATTTTCTATCTCTATTTCTGATCTGATTGTTTCTCTTCTTTTGATGATATAGTGACAAATCACACTGCAGTAACCGCAACTACAACTCTTTCAACTGAAGCTAGTGGCATTACAACTGCCATTCCAACCACCGTCTCTAACATCACAACCACCACCCTGCAACCAACACAGATCACTACCAGCAACCAAACCACTCCAGCTCCACCCACCACTACGCAGAGTCCAGTCATAGGTTTGTACCTTTAAATTGCTTTTCCATAGACTAGAATACACATTATGAAATCAGACATGCACCTTGACATGAATAATAATGTTCCCACATATCCTGGAGATATAAAGAAGCAACTGTTAGCTTGCAAAAAAATGTTATTTAAAAGCTGTATATAACTTATTTTTGTGCTCACTCCATGTGGCCAAAAAAGGTATTTTGTAATTAACAAAACAGAAATAACATTTGTTTATGGGATACATTTTCTTTTCTTGCTTGCCAGTGTGTCCAGCTGTCCCATGTCCACTTGAAAGCGTCTGTCTTAATGGCACTTGCCAGTGTCTCACTGGTACCTACCTGCTGAATGGACATTGTGTACCTGGTAAAAAAAAATGAAAACATTTTATGTCTGTTCAGACAAAAAGTCTAATGCGTAAATGAAAGTGTAATTGGGTGTTAATAGTGAATTTGTCGCCTTATATTCTCTTTTCCTCTTCATCACGCAGCCCATGTGTTCCCAGGGAGGCTTCATCTTACCACCTTAAAATTTCAAAATGAAATGTTCAACAGGTCTTCAAAGATATTCCAGATGACGGCTGCTAACATTTCAGCAACAGTAGGTTATGAAGACAGAAACATGTTGGGTAGCTCTAGAATTTGTCAACTTAATCAATAAACTGCGTTTATTCTGTTTCACAGCTTAGCGATATCCTCAAGAAACAGCCAGGGTATATCCGGTCTGATGTTGTGCAACTTGAGTGAGTGCATGTTTCACTTTCCTGTTATACAAAGATGCGATGCCACATGTTAAAAAAGGTGTCTAACCTCTGTTGGTTGTTTTCTATAAATCTCCAGACCAGGTAGCGTGCAAGCAACTGTAAATAATGTGTTTAGTGACACCACTGAAAATCAAACTACCGTTAATAACGCCATAAATGAAGCTATAAAAACTTCCACTGGACTTCTGGGTCAAGCTACATATACAAGTAAATGCTGACTACATTCTATACAAGTCAAGTGATCAGTTAATAATGTATCTTTGATTTACATAGCCTGTTCTGTTCTCGCCCCTTCTTAGGCATAAACCTGTGTGAGCTGAGCCCATTACCTTGTGAAGTCTCCACTACAGTGTGCACAAATACAAATGGCCAGGCTGCATGTACCTGTAAAGATGGCTACATCTCCAATGTGTACTCAAACACTAGTTGCAAAGGTAAAAGTGACTATTTCGGATTATTACTTTTTCCGTAATCCAGACCTGTGTTGGATTTAAATGAGGAAACTACCACATGCTCTAGTATTTACATCAAGTCTTTAATGTTTTTTTTTGCCTTCACAACGTCCTGCTGCAATAGTATTATACATTAAAGGCTCATGCATGGACCACTAAAGCTGACCACCTGCAGCTTTTAAGACTAAGCTCAAGCGAAATTTCCCGAGCTCGTCTACAGTCACGAGAACCGTAACAAAACCTTCTTATCCTTGCAAAAAAAATTCTATGTGGGAATGAGAAGAAGAATCAACAGGGAGTGAGACTCACGTACAAGGTCAAGAGCTGTAGCCTTTTTTCCATGCTGACCCCTGACACTTCCTTCATTTATCTCTCTAATTCATTTCTTTTTTAATGGGGATGTTTCCCTGGAAACATGTGGAAGAATTGCAGCTTTGCCTCTGTGTGTAGGGTTGTGACCAAGGAGATCGGCTATAGGAAATACTGTTAAAGAATAAGACCGTAGGCCTCAAACAAATCCAGCATACAACTCGTAAACTGTTTAATAGCAAGCCTTTAAGTGAAGAGACTCCCAGAGTGCTCCTATTTTTGGATGTGCCATCATGAGCGCTAAATGTTTCTGTCCAGCGAATCTGAAACATTCATTGGTCAAAACATTATCTCTAAGTTACAATTGCTATTTCTTTTTGCAGCGTGTCCAAGCGGACAGAGGCCAGTGGGAGAAGTGTGTGAAGCGTAAGTACACACATTTTTTTAAATTCTGTCTACTGGTTTTGCACGTCTTCCCACTGGTGCACAGTGTTTAAACATGGCTCCCCCATGTGGATTTATTGTTGAACTCCATTATGGTTCTGGGGAGTTCTGAAATGTGAATGTCACTGTGCTTTCTTTCAGATGTCCCTTTGGGTATGCTGGATTCAACTGCAATGACTGTGAGTATAACATCAGTATTACAAAGGGGAAATGCTAAAGAAGCAGAACTCATATAGACTGCACAGTATATGGACTGGTTCCTATATAGCGATTTTCTGCTCTCCCAGAGTACTCAAAGAGCTCTATACAACATGCCACATTCACCCATTCACACAAGCACTGTCTTCTATGTTTGTTTTAGTGCTTAGTTAGTGCTTTCTAACTACCATTCACACACATTCATACTCTGATGGATGCATCGGAGAGCATCTTGGGGTTAGTATCTTGCCCAAGGATATTTGGCATGCAGACTAGTGGGAGCCAGGGATCGAACTACCAACCTTCTGATCAGTAGATGATTTAAATATATATCTGAGATTTCTAACTAGGATATTATTACCTAAGGGAATACTTCTGAAGTAGCCACAGGGATATGTTAAAAGTTCTACTGTTTAGTTGAATAACTAAGTGGCTCTAAATATGTTAGACAGCCAAAGGTTATACATAAGGGATTAAAATAAAGGGCTGTCAAAAAGTATTTACCCGCTTCCTGATTTCTTTTTTTTTTCTTTTTTTTTTTTTTAACATCGTTGTCACACATGTTTCAACTCATCAAACTGATTGTAATATTGGACAAATATCACCAGAGTAAATACAAAATGCTGTTTTTAAAAGGTGATTTCATTTGCCATATCAAATCTTTGTGTTCCCAAAGACTTTTGGGAAAATATTCTTTGGACTGATGAGACAAAAGTTTAACCTTTCAGAAGGTTACTAGAGCTATTGTCCTAGTCAAATTCAGGTCCATGGCGTGAATTAAACTGGCTGGAAAAACCTCCAATGTGGCTGAATAAAAACAATTCTGCAAAGAAGAGTGAGCCAACATTTCTCCACAGTGAAGTAAAAGACTCATTGTCTGTTTCTGCAAATGCTTGATTGAAGCACTTGCTCCCAGTGGTGTTACTACCAATTATTAGCTGTTGTTTTCTTTATGTAGGGCTAGGTACAGTACGTTTGGTTAGTCCTTTTCCCTTAATAAATAAAATAATCTTTTAAAACTGCACTTTGAATTTTCTGGGGTTATGATTAGCTAATATTACAATCCGTTTGGTGATCTGAAAGTTACACAGTAGTCAAATCGATGAATGGTTTTGTAAGATGAAAGTAGAATACATCCAGTTTAAAATGAGTTTCAATAAGTACAAAATGATGATTAGTGTTGATGAAGGTGTTCTTGGGTCCATCTGACAGCACAATGTTTTTAATTGTGTCTTCACAGCGGCCCTGCTGGCAGTGGTGATCATTTCCTGCGTACTAGGAGGAATTCTACTCATTCTTATCCTGGCTTTGTTCATATACTGCTGCTGGTAAGAATATTATAGATCACTTATACCCCCCCCCCCCCCCAAACATTGCTCATATGTACTGATTGCTCTGCATCTTACAGCTCCACTTATCTGTGCAAATGGTCGTTTGTAGCTTGGACTAGATTGGCTGGAAATGGGCAAGTTGTCATATGCCCAGAATAAATAAAATGGCTATTAAAAATCTTTAGGACTCGGGGCCAAAGTTGTGATCATATTCTGCACTCCTGTGAAAAACAAAGGCCTCAATCATGTTAATTTTTCTCTATGAAAAACTATACTTAACTAAAGACTTAGTGTGTCTGCAGAACTGAATCCAAAACTGTTGGACCAGCAGACGGAATAGTTTTTAAAAACTGGCACAAATTTTAAGATTTTAAAAAACCTCAAGACTTTGTGTATATGCGGCAACTATAGCATTAGCAAGCAGGAGTAGCAAAATTGCTCAGCTGCAGTTAATAATAAACGATTGTTGCTGTGTCTGTGGGAGTTCACTGCTGAATTAAATAAGCAAGATATAAAATAGAACATAAAATGTGACTGTTGTTCTATTTTCTGTATGTCAGGAGGCTGTGCTCAAATAGAAAGCAAGACATTAGCAGCAGCCCTTACTCAACAGAAGACTTAAACCAGCCCTGGCCTACTGGCATCATGCCCATCCCCCGTGCCAACAGTAAATGGGATGGAGCTCCTCCTATAGAGATGACAGAAGGGGGCAGCAGTAATGTCCTGGTGGACAAAAGGCCTCAAAGCAACGGAATGGTGAGTTACCGCGGCTGTTTTTCTGCTGTCTCAGTTATTTACTGCTAATCCTCAGTCTGAAAGTCCTGCATATTGTTGCTTACTAACTAAATCAAATGTTTGTTCATTCAGTTGCTTCATTATCTCACATCTAGATTGCATCTGCTTATTAACCCACTCAGTAAACAAGGATTTGCAGGTTGAAAACAAAACAAATTGCATGGAGATGGAACATGAAACAGTACTTATATAAAAAAGTTTTTACTATAAGCCTCATGCACATAAATACATTTAAACAAGTGCTTTTTTCTATGCTTAAGAACTTAAAATATTTACACACTCACATGGATGTACTGGGGACAACTTCAGTAACTTGTCCAAAGATACTTCAACACACAGACTGGGAAAAACCAGGAACTGACCCATCAATCTATTGATTAGTAGGCAACGATCGCTAGCTCTCAACCTACAGCTGCAACTATGTGTGGGTAGAGCTTGCTTTCTGGCAGATTTAGCTAGACTAGACCTTTGTTTTTGACCTGCAAATTAATAACTGGGCACATGACCTTCTTGCATCACTACCCAGATAAATCAGATGCTTTGATGATGCATTTTAACTCCTGTGATCGTAAATAAAGTGCTAGCATGTAGCCCCCTGCCACGCTCCCTGCTTTGCCTGACTCCCAGTATGTTGCTTTAGGGGTTTCAGCGGAAGCAGAAAGGATGGAAAAAGGTAAGGCATGGCTTTGCTTTTAGATTCTTGATTTGCCTTGATACACCCCTGCTGATAACTTAGAGATGCCAGAGTGAGAAGGTGATGGGTTTTCTGGGTGATGGGGAGCTTTAACGGGGATTTCTCAGCAGTGCGCTTTCATCTTCACACTAAATCCAGCATGTTCAAAGAAATTCATCTGACAATATTTTTGTGAGTAGTGATAAATAATTTTTCAGTCTACACTGGTGACTGGGGTTACCTTTGTGTGTGGGTCTTGAGTTTTGTGGGTAAAAGTGTGTGAACCTATGAAGTCCCTGCTTCTTTATGAAAGTGTCACACTCACTCCTTCTACTGACTTTTCAGACGGGATCGTACGATCTCAACCCAGAAGAAATGATGACCTTCAAAGGTAAAAATACATCTCGTTACTCGTATCTGGTTCAAGGCCATGAAAATCCTTACTTCTTACCTGGAGACGAGAAGAAAAACTGAAACGAAAACACTAAAACCTACAAATGAGCGAGGAAGACGGGATCAAAAAGAAGTAACTGGTTTGAAACTCTGGGACGACAGATACATATCCTGAGAAGAGTTATTTATAAAGATACTTTACCCTCTGAGCTTATCTGCATTAATGATGAATCACAAATGACATTTAAAAAAAAAAATCTTGAAAATTACCAAAGAGATTCATTTGTGTGCATCATGTCTGCTCTTAATGGTTACAACCAGTGGATGTCGCTGTTGCTCCTTACATTCATATATAGTATAATAACAGTTTTTTTTAACAACAGAGCTGACTTTTAATCCTTATTTTATGCTTTGATGAATTCAAATAGAATTTTAAAAATGAAGCATCTTATTTTGCTAATTGCACTAAAGTATATAATAAGTTTACTATTAGTTTTTATATAAATCAGAGGTAAATTGAATGTGGGTTCTTATGGGGTACCTGCTATTTTTCCTAAAAGGATGTGATTTTTTTTTTTGTATTAAGCAAATCGTGAATGACTAAAGGGGCTGGATCCCTGTTTGGGAGTATTTAAAGGGATTTATGTTGTAGCAGTCTGTATCTGTTGAAGCTACACTTGCAAAATGTGCCTGTTTAATAGTCTGTTTGATGAATAGGAAACATTGTGCTAAGCTGGCAAAAAAAAGAAGCCTGTCTGCTTTTTTTCGATGTGCCAAAAATCATTTGTAAACATTTTTTTAAGGATTCTGTATAAATTATATATTTATCTTTGTGCTTCTGAGAGAATGGACTGTTTTATAAGTGTGTGTTTTTGTAAAGAAAAAGACTGTGTGCACACATCCAGCAGAAATAAATTAATTTAAAGAGCCTTGCACTTGGTTTTCATCATTCACATATGTGAGTCAGTGTAACTGTAGATTTTGTTGTAAAATTATAAATATATGTAACCAAAACTTGGAATATAGAGCTACAAGAATATTATGGCTGCATGCAGCTTGCACTAAACTCCCACTAAAAGCTCACATTGTCCAGTCCAGAAACTGTTAAATATTATTTTAAACCAGGTGTTTTGTGCACAGTGGAATTAAAAAAATGTGGGTTATATTAAACGACTGTAGGTTGTAGTCGATTAACAATAAGTAGCTGTTTTTGTTCAAGAGGACTTCAGTCTTTGGGACCTAGCTGCATCCATTAGTAACTTACATGTTCTCGCCCCTTCTTAGGTACTTACATGTCACATGTAATGCTTTCTTTTCTTTATTGTAAAAAGAAAAAAAAGGTTTGTGGTAATCTCTGTTTTATTTTCACGCATTTGTCAAATGTGCAACCTCTGGTGTTGAGAAAGAATAGCTCCGCACTTTAATAATCTCAATCAAGAACTTCCCTCAAGGCATTCCTAAGAAATCATGTTCAACAGGAAGGCACAGACAAACAGCCGACCTAAAAAACACGTTGCCTCCAGTCATCGCTGTTGTTGCCACTGAGGCATGAGAATGAGTAATTTACAACAGATACATCAGCGTGGCCTTATAATGAGGAAATAAAACAAATATAGTGACCCAAGGTGTTTTATTTTTGTATTCTTGATTTTGTTTTTATATCACATATCGACCAAAGTCAATAATAACAGTGATCTAGCCTCTGTTTGTTTATTAAGAAATTATATGCATAATTAAACATTTAATTAAAAGTATTGCTTTTGCAAAGATTGCCACTGTCATCATTTAAGCTGAATACGCAATAATATTACAGCTGCAGAAGGCTGTGAGATACAATTTAACTGCTATATGAATCTTGGTGTTGATGGGACTATTCTTGGAGGTAGATGCAGATGCACTTTACCTAGAAACTCTCCGCTCTGTATATTATGCTGCACTATGTCACATAGATTGACGAGGTGGTTGCTGCTGTGGTGTTGCAGTTAGCCGGCAGTCAGCCAAGCTCTTAAAAACTGGGATTTGGTTTGCTGGTGCTAAATCTGGCTTTGCCAAACCTTAATCTCGGGCACTGGGTCACTTGAACAGGCTGTGGCGAGTATACAGGAGGAACAAATCAGATGCACATCCTTGATGATTTGCATGTAAAGATTAAACATGTGTGTAGAATCCTGATCCTTAATAGCAATGCATCGTACATGGCTGGAACTTAACTAATCTGAGAGTGAAATAAAATTTAAATATACGGTCTGGCCCAATAATATATGTGTATATAAACCGTAATTCACAGAAGGTTGGGCCATGTGCTATTAAGAATAAAATGTGGATTTATGAAATTTACAATCATTTAATTCAGTGTTTATCTACATTTTACACCTTTTAAAACTGTGTTTGTATGTTATTGGTGCTTACAAATGTTTACAACCATTTTATTATGGAGCAGTGTCTCCATTTGGTTGCCTTCATTGTCAGTTATGGTAATAAAGATGATTTACTTTTAAGTCGTGCAAAATAATCTTTTAATACGTTTGATTACTTTGTTGCATTAATGAGAATTTAGGTGCTTAGAGGCTGAGTAACATGGGTCAATTACATTGATTGCTCAAGTCATGGATTTTGTCTTTTGGCTTCATTATCTTCTGTTACTTGCAGCAGTTGAGACTGATGTGTTTTGTCAGAGCTTTTGGGACAATTGATTGAAATTAGCAGTCTTCACACAACGTCACTTTAGTCTGCGAAGCAGCAAAACAACTTAATATTGCTGATATGGTCAATACTTATCTGAAGAGGCAGGAGAGCGAGGGTTCACGAAAATCTCTGACTTTGGGACAAAATTAATGAAAGTTTGTTCACACACATACAGTCGAAATCAAAAGGCTTTATTTTTTTTTATTTTTTTTTATTTTTTTTTTGCGCCTGTCCTGTTTGGTTCTTTTGCCATCAGAATTATTGTCTAAAGGCGAGGAAAGATGCCCAATGGATTTACTTTACCAAATAGACCTTGCTGTAATGGTCTATTTGATTCACCTTTTATTGTTTATTTTATTTATTTTTTATTTTCACTTGCTAGATATGGGACAGACTTGAATGAGGAAAAGAAAAGGGAGAAAGGAAGAGGGGGGAAAAAACAGCGGAGAAGAGGGACGGGGATAAAGGGCAAAAAAACAAAAACCAACTAAATAAGCAGACAGAAAAAAATACATATATCGATCACCTGGATCACCTGTTGAGAAAGAAAAAAGAAAACAAGCAGAAGAAAACGAGAGCAATACAATAAACAACATCACGATGATATATGGGAATATAACAGTAAATACTAAATATTAAACATTATTGTGCAGCACGTAATATCGACACCGCACAGTGTGCTTTGAGGTAGGAGCCAAAAAGGGTGTAGTTTGTGTGTGTGAGCACCCGTGTGTACACCTGTGAGCATGGACGCGCTTGTATTTAAAAGGTTCCTTCATTTCAAATTTTCCACCACTTTTTGAACACAGCCATGGAACTATATACTCTGGTGCTTCTCATCTGTGTAGGAATGCTTTGTATTTTACAGCCATTACCAGCTTGCCAAATCCTGGCCGAGTCTGCTGCAGCACATCCCATCAGCCCACAGGCTCAGCTGACTGATCGATAGACCACTTAGCGGCCGTGAGCTACACATCCCAGTCATTTGACCTGCTGGAGCTGTGGGAATGGGCACGCAATTCAATAAGCATCGAGCCACTGAAACAACTGAACTGGACCGCCAACTTGAGGAACTTCCTCCTCCCGGATAGATCCACATACATCTGCTCTGACTGCAGAGTAGGTGCGTGAAAGCTATCGTCACACACTCATGGTGAGATCAAGACGCGGATTAACATGGAGCTATTGATTCCTTCTTGTTGCATATAAAGAAATAGTTGAATTAACTGAAAGCTTATCCCTTGTATAGTTCAGGTTCTGGACTCGCCTTAAATGTGAGTCTGTGAATATATCGTTTTAGGATGAAGAATATTTCTGATATATGTATAATACAGTTTTAGTGCAGAGATACATTTAACATTGCAATGAATCTATTCAGCTTCAAAACTCAAAAACATAAAGAGCTGATTCAATCTAGTCTAACTTGAGATCACCACCTTCTGCAGCTTTGTCGAATTTTAAGAACAAAATAAGCAACAAAGTGTAGCAGCGTTGTGGTTTTGTGGTATTCCTCACACATGACCTTTAAGGTCATCCAGTCCCCTTACAGTAAATGATCCTTTTCATTCGGTCCTTTTGAAAATGAAGGTATTTTATATCAGTTAATAAAAAGACTGACATTTTGAGGTTGCACACTTTTCAAAAGACCGCACAGAGCATCAGATAAAATGAGCCGCTCTTTCTTTCATTTACGGCCAGTTATTCTGTCAGATTCTCAAAGCCCTTAAGTTCAGCTATTTAACATGAAAAAAATAATGATGAAAGTTTATTTTCAAGTTCATAAAATATGCAAAACCTGTCTTCTGTGTATAATATATCGCATGAGCAATGCAATTCTAGGACTTCACGCTGAAACAACAGTGGAACTGCAACATATGAAGCAGATGATTGTTTGCAAACACTAAAATTTACACTGCACCATTGCCAACAAACCAGTCTAATAAATTCCTGCCAGGAGGCCCACAAAGGAAGCTGAAGCCACCTGCTCTACCATTTTATCCATTTTATCGTTGTGAATGAGCAGAAATCAGTCGCTTTCTGTCTTCTCCCCTCCTGTCTCCCTTTCCCTTCTCCTTCTTTCTCTATCGGGTCACACAGAAGGCTGTAATTCACTTTCACTAATGCCGTTCGGCAGCAGCCTGTGAAGGACATGAAATTGTGGAACATTTCCCAGCAACGTTGTGTGTCTGGCATTAAGCTGCCAAAGTATATAAATAAATGAAAATAAAAGAACTGCAGTCTTCCTCTGCCTCGCTTTTTGATAGAATTATAACTTTTGATAAAGGGGTCCCTTAACTTGAGCTCAACATTTTTTTTTTTAAATGTGAAAAGAAGTTATTATTATTTTGATTCAGCTTACACCCCTCCCTTTACATGTTATATCACCTGTTTCCGGGGCAAATTTAGTGGACGTTGTGCACACGGTAGTGATTGTATACAGTGAGTAATAGTTGTTTTGTTTTTTCATTTCTGTGTTTTGCAAGTTGTGGTTGCTGGTTTGAATTTCTTTGCGGATTTTTTTGAATCATTTTCTGGTCAGAAGAAAGCATACTTAAACAAATTTCAAATGCAGGTTACCAACTATCTATCAGAGGTGGTGGAGCATGCTGCTACACCCGTCAGCTACTCTGTCTGCTGCGTCTAACCATGCATCATCATCATCATCAAGTAAAATATGATCAAGCAAGATAAAGTGTTCCAAAATTATTGCTTTAGCCTTGTTTCTTATAAGTTCCCTCTGACAAAGTGGTCAAATAATCTAATTTGTTATCCTTTCATCTTGCCCTCGGTATCTCAGGCATTGGAGAAGGGCTCGGCCTGAGTGCCAGCAGATAATGTACGAAGGGCCAGACAGACAATCAAATTGACGAGTCCTGGAGGAAGAGAGAATGGTGAGAAAGTTGTGGCGCCGGGCAGACGTTAGTCTGAAAGGACGTTAAGCCTTCTTCTAGATGGCTCTTCTAAGCAGCAGAGATCTGACTGAAGGGAGAACAGTAAATATGCATATCTTCTTCCTCATTAATCAGCCGCCACTTACAAGCCAAGTGCAGACTAAACTAACCTTTTAAAATCCACACGCCGGACGATAACATTATGACAAAATTGATTTTTTTTTTCTTATCCTTAAAATTAATCTGTGTTTGAATGTTTAGCTTTTAGTGTAAGATAAATTAGGACATTTTTAAAAAGTATCTAGTACACAGTCATATTGTGACATCCCTATCCCTGACGCTTTTATCTCTGGTGTTTTGGGAATGGTTCCGATTGAAACTGCAGTTCAAATAGGAATTAAGTATGTTTTTCTGCTTGTTTGATAAAGTCATTTCTCAGTTTCATTGTTTACTTACTTCATTCAATTTGTTTTTTTTTTCTATTAGTGCAGTAATAGAATATATTTCACCTTCATTCTAATTTAATTCACTTCAATTTTCAGTTTTTCTCCATATAATTAAATGAACTTTGCTTAATGTAAACTGTAGACATTTGTCAGATTTTTATCAACGTCAACTGAACGTTGGTACATTTTTGGCTCTTGAAACTGCTGTATTTTATTTTGAAATTATATGTTTTGTTTGTTATGCCTATCCTGTGGTACTAATTATTAATACATGAATTAATTCAACAGAATATCTAAAATTGGAAGAGGAATGCAATACATTTTCAGGATATTATAAAGCAAATGACTCAGTTTTCTGAAACTGAAGTCACTACCTCCATTAAACCAACATGGAACATCCAATCACTTGAGGCAATGAAAGAAAGTCATTCTCTGCCATTTATTTATATGGGATACACTGTCATTCGAACTGCAACATAAGATGGGGAACTCCCCATCTCACCCCTTAGTCAGTGACACAGCCTTGGCCAATCGTGTGACCAGCTCCACCCTGCAAAGGTGCCAGCTGTTACAGCTGTGCAGTAAATTTCACTGTCTGATTGTTCTCTTCAGTTTTTTTTTTAACTTCATCGGGCCTGTTGTTTTTATTTATCTGGTTGTTTGTGCATCATGCAGCTCTTGGTGGGAGGTAGTGGTGCAGAGATGAGTCATGCTCAATTTAGACTCAATTTTTAACAACTATGCGTAATAATCTACTGCTGCTTTAGCTTTTCGGTTCCTGCAGTCTGCTCTAAGTGTTACATAAGGCTGAGTTCTCATAGATTAAAACAAAGCAAGGCAAATCTGTAAGGAAACAATGAGAAACTCTCATGTACCAACTGTTTTGTTGGGTGGCTTTTTTCGAATAATTAAAAAATTACTACTAAATTACTTTCCTGATACTGATAGCGGTTTAATCGTGTGAAACTTTAGCTGTATAGGAGATGCTAACGCTTTCTGTCTTTCGAGACACTTATAGCACTCATATAAAAGTATGTTTTACATCTTATGTTGCTCATAGCTTTGCTGCTGCCAAAAATGTAGCTTCTCATACGCTACTTGGCAGTTGTGATGTTTAAACCAGTTACTCTCGTAGTTCAGTTAAGTTTAATTTCTTATAATGTCTTCTATCATCTTTCAAAAGGTTAGAATTTCGATGTTTATGGATATTTCCTGTTACCAGAATGTATTTAGAAAGGTTTTTTACTGTGGACAGGAATTTGCTATAAAAAAAATTACACCTGTTAGTACCCACTGCTAACTGATTATCATAATTATATTCACATCACTTTCATTTTTTCCGCTTGAATTCACAACATCACTTGCCTGTTGTTGTTGTGAATTAAAAACACACAAAACCACATATTTGTTTGAAAATGTGTTTTATATTTCTGACAATGTTTCCAAATATTTAGAAGTGATTCATAGCAGTTTCCCAAACTCTTTGTTAATTTTTAAAAATCGAATTTCATTTCATTTCATTATTCATCTCGCATGATGAGAAACTCGATGACAGAACACGTTAACACAGTAATATGGGTGGCTCTTGGTGCTTTTTAAAATGTAAGTAAATACAATCTGTGCCCCAGCACAGTCTCAAAAGCATGAAGGAGATTTTAGGAGACAAGCAGTTACTCTAGGAAAGCTGGACAAGGCTGTAGAGGTTCCTTTACCCCTCAGCAAGACTGATATCCTCTCCTTTGTGCACAGAGGATCAGAATGAGCATTGCCAAGCTCTATAAAATGACCTCCAGAACGAGACTGGTGTGAATGTTTCTGACCAAATAATCAGAAAAAGATCTTGTGAGGCTGACCTGAAGGCCTGATGTGGTCTAGTGGGCCCTGTGTTCACTGCCCGGCACTGTGGAGCCAAATTTGGCATTTACTATAGAATACCAGAACTCGGCAGGTCCACCAATGGCACCCTGTGAGAGCAGCTTCAACCTGAGCACATGTGACAGACATAAAAGTATCTGGAGAAGCTGTAGAGAACATTATGCTGCCTGTAACATCATTCAGCATGATCAGTTTGCTGATGGTCTGGGGAGGCATACCCATGGAGGAATGCACTGACCTCTGCAGATCAGGCAATGGCACCCTGACCACTATCAGGATGAAATCCTTGGACCCATTGTCAGACCCTACGCTGGTGCAGTGGGTTCTGGGTTCCTCTTGGTGCACGAGAACCTCATGTAGCAAGTGTATGCAGGCAATTCCTGGAGGATGTAGAAAGTGATAATACTGACTGCCCTCCACACTTGCCTTACCTAAATCCAATGCAACATATCTGGAGCTTTATATTTTGGTCTAATCAGTGCTGCCAGGTTGTACCTCGCACTGAACAGGAGCTCACTGATACCCTGGTCCACCTCTGGCGTTTATACAAGCACAGTGGGGCCTTGTAGGAGCTTTGTAGGTTCATCATTTTCATTTCTATCAAATCCTAACACATTACCCAATCCATATTAGTATTGATATCCAGCTTGATTTTTTTTTCCCTTGAGATGTGGCGTGTTTTCAAAGTGCTCCTTTACTTTTTTGGAGCTGTCTATATCAGAAGAGACTGGAAAAACATCCCTCTCCCAAAAGTCCAGATGTTTACACCATTGTTAAAACATAAGGAATGCTACACAGTAGTAAACGTGGCTCTGTCCCAGATTTTTGGGAGTTGTTGCTGCCATCAAATTCAAAATGAGCTAATATTTTTTGCAAAACAGTACATCCTCTTAGTTTCTTATTTTAAACACTTGATATATTTTCTATGTTCTATAGTATGTAAAATATGGGTTTATGAGATTTACACTGCGTTCTTTTTGTATTTAGATTTTATGCAGCAGCAAAACATTTGTGGAATTTGTTTTGTACTTGGCTTCAAAATTCTGGTTGCATCTGGACACAGCGTGGAATAAATTCTCACACAGTTTCCTGCATGTGTTCTATTATCTGATGACAGCTCCATCCCTTTGGTCCCGTTGGAGCAGGCTGAACACAGAAACCCAGTTTATGGCCTATTTGTGAGGTCAGGGGACAGCTTAGCCCTCCTGCCCCTCCTCTCACTGCAGAGCCGACCCTTCCTGGTCCTCGGAGAAGGAAGTTAACAGATGCTTCTGAATCAATTTGCCCAAAGAATCACAATGACCTTTCAGAATCCCTCCGTCCAGATCACCTGCTCTCACTGAACAGCCCTGGCTGCAAAAGGTCAGAACTCAAAGCTCTTTAATAAGTTTATTTCACAGATACTCACTGGGATAATAATTTATTTGTTAATAATACCGAAAAAACCCAAACAAATAAAAAAGATCATATAGGAGAAAGAACATGCACATAACATATTTAATGTTTAAGATAACATATATTTAGGTCATTCTCTCAGTGAATGTTGGCTTTAATATCATTAAAAGCTCAGTTAGTGGCAATATTTATAAAACATCAGAAAGAAAAAAGACATTTTGGTATTTCCCATTTATCATTGTACGTTTGATTTGACTGCATCGTGTACGCACATCCCTGAGAACAGATGGAGGTCACCAGTTCTCTGTGATTGAATTAAATCACTTGTTGGCATGTTCATGCCATATTTGTACGTGCAGTTCACTTCTTTGTGTACTGAGAGCTGTAAAGGGCTGCCCCCCCCAAAAAACCCCCAGAAGAGATCCACAAACACAGACTGGGAACGCCCCCAATTATCATAAGAAAGAAAGTCTGTCTGTGTGTGTGTGTGTGTGTGTGTGTGTGTGTGTGTGTGTGTGTGTGTGTGTGTGTGTGTGTGTGTGTGTCCACTCGGAACAGCATGCATGCAGACAAAGCGAGCAGCCGCTCCCTAACTGGATGTGGGCTCAGCTTCATCCTGCCTGGCTCTGAGAGGAGGGGGAGGGGAACTCCCTGTTAGTGGCAGCCAATCAGATCCAGTAAGTAACCACAACATGTGACAGTGAAATTGAGTCAAAATAAAAGGAGAAAATATTATATTGAATAAAACAATATGTGGATTCTTTGGCAGCATTGTGTTTGTGCCATTTTGTTCTACTGCTATTACTTTCTTGACAAATGAGTCACACAGCTAAAAATATAGATATTTTTAAAATCTATCTTGAGATGTTAAATCAACAAGGCTATAACCAACCCTAGTTGAAAGACTTTGAAAGTGTGTAATCAGACTGCTCTATCTGCCTGTAGATACAATTTTGGCTGCTGTAGTTTTGGCTCTGCTTTTGGTCTCCACCAAATTGTTCCCTTTTACCTGTTGTTAGTTATAATGTGTTAAAACACAAGATGAAAAACAATAGAATTTGGTGATATTTCTCAATACGTAACCTTGAAGATATTGCACAGTATTTCACCCATTGCTAATTAAGTACAGCTTTAATGGCATTTTCAACGGAATATTTTCATTCATTATCACATACTTGTGTTTTTTATCTATTTTTTTCTTTTCTTAAATAATGCAACTCATATTACAAAGACTGGTCTATTCTAACAACCCCCTGAAAAAAGAAGATTAGATAGCAGACTCAGGGGCATTGAGTATGAAAAATGTAAAATCTTAACCCCACTCTGGCATTCTTTACTGATGTTGTTAGCAGAAAGAGCATCAGAAATGTAAAGGGAGGAGGATGGGGAGGGGAGGGCTGAGAGAGGGCGCGAGGCAGAGAGGGAGAGGCGCTCACTCAGTGGTAGCAGGTTTGTGAGACCAGCAGCCAGAAGAGCAGGAAGAAAGAAGGAGGAGGGAGAGGATTCAGAGCGAGACAAACAGTGTGGCTGCAGTCAGGAGACACAAACGGAGAGAGAGGAGGAGATACGGAGAGAAGCGAAGGTAAGAAGGCAGCTTCTGTCCACATTGATCTGTTTAACACCTTTCTGTTTTTCAGAGTGAACGTAGGGTATCAGCTGGAAGAAAGGATGCTCTGCTACCCTGTGCGAGCTCTCCTTTTCTTCCTCTGTCTGCCAGCTGACGGCACGCTGTATGTCGGGAGAGCAGAGCGCTGTAGCACTGCAGGGTGATGCAGAGAGATGGAGGAGAGAGGAAGAGGAGGGGTGTGGGGGAGGGAGGGATGGGCAGCATTATGCTCTACAGACATGAGGAAGTAAGAATAGAGAGATCAGGTGGAAGAGAAGTGGAAACAGGAAGAGATAGCAGACATCTGCCTCCGTTTTGCTGTGTAGAATTCAGGAAGTGGGTGTAGGGGGATTTAGGAGGGGGGAGCCTTTTGTGTGACAGTGTGCAGGAGCAGGAGTGTGTCAGCTGTCAACATCAGTAGTTTCCCTCCATGTTGGAGATGATATAAGTTTCTGTCTGGCCACACCCTCTGCTTGCTCCTGTGAGATGAGATTAGATGATGGGAGGTTTTTGTGGTTGCGCAGAAGTGATGGTGTGAGCCTGGGAAGTGTGTGTGTGTGTGTGTGTACGTTGTGTGTGTGTGTGTGAAAAACATTTTGGATGTTGGCCAAAGATGCTTAGTATTGCCTCCCATTACTGTCAGTTCAGTGGATTAGCCGTATGTGAGCGGTGTTCATTCTCGAGGCAGCGACAAGTCGAGCCAAGCCGCTCAATCATGTGCTCACCGAGATGTTGCTCTCAGCTCTATGTGTGTGTGGAGACCAGCACGGATTCTCCAGTGTGTGTGTCTGTGTGTGACTGCCTATGTCTTTATGTGTGGAATACTGTAGTGGAGCACACACAGCTGCAGCTGTATACAGATCGAGCCTTTAACCCCCGGCATGATTCCTCTTTACAAGTTCCTCACATCCATTTTTTAGTGACACGATACAGAAATAATATACTGTAAAAGCACACTGGACAGACAGAGACCGGATGCTCCTGAAGCAGGGCTGACCCTTGCCATCTGGCAAACTGAAACAGTCTCTGAAAGGCAGCACACTTAGAACAGCTCGACCAAGCATTTGTTGCTTTAGTATCTATACCGAGGCATATTACAGCAAAGTAGACAATGCATTTTCATTAAGCACTGCTATGTTCAAGAGGGGGTTTCTAATGATTCCTACACACGGGCTTCACAGTAAGCACTGCAACTGGCCTATTTTGTGTTGTAACATCTTCAGATATACACAGAGAGCAAGGGCATAGTCTCTGTGCACAAAAACAATAACAAGCAGCACCACGATGACTGAATGGAAATATACTGTGACAGGAATCAACAGTCTGAATGATTCCAGATAATACTGTATGAAATATATAATATTTATGATGGCAAATCAGTTCTTTGTTATTGAAAATAATTACCAAAGAGAGTTTTAGCCCTGTTTGTTGGCCTTTAATGGAAATATAATTCTGTCAGTTGCATAATGAGCAGCTTATTTCATATGTGAACAGACTCTAGTGTGTACCTATAAAACACCTAGTTATGAATTACCTACAAAGAACCTGGAACCTTTGAGAACAAGCAGGATATAAATTTTACATCCATACCTTCCAACTTCTGCTGGAAATTGTTTATCACACATGTCATGAAAATGCACTTTTTTTTCCCTGAAAAAGCCATTATTTAAATGTCTAAAAGAAATCATGTTTTTGGAAACTGTAAATGTAGGAGGTAATAGCAATAAATTAAATAATAATTAAATAATTAAAAGAATTAAATTAATTGTTTGCGTCCTTGGAGCAGTGAGAAGTCGTCTTGTTTCCATGTAGAATTAGATTTATTATTTTAAATTGAATATATTTAAAGTAAGACTGATTTGAAACAATTTTCTTACATTTTATATTGAAAAATCTTACAAAACCCTGGATCCTTTAAAGGAAAGAGGAAAGCTCTCCCTCTGTTTGTTGCAGGAGAGCAGTGGCTGCTCTGTAGCTCTCTTAGGGCTAAGATTTTGCTGGATGAGGCGTCACAGAGACTCGAAGCGACCTGATAAAACTCTTGGCAGTGCGCTGAGTACTTTGAGGGCCAGTGACTCTCATGGTGAACCGCCTGATATCATGCCACCCCCGGGGCTCGTGACTGAATGCAGAGGAATAAAAGGCTTGTGGACCAGCTGTGTGGTTCTAACAAAGATAAAAGATGAATCAGGACAGAAGAGTGGAGGAAAAGTGAGAGCAGGATGTGGTGGGAGGAAGATAGAGGATGTCTGAGTATGTTGGTTGTGTGCTCACGCGGGGTGTAACCTGTTTGTTTTCTGTTAATGTGAGTATCACTTTGGATAGAAATCACTGACATTGCTGTTTAGAATATTTTTGATTTTTAAATGTTTTATTTAAGGCAGGATTATGTTATTAAAGCAGTAATAGGAATGTTTGCATTTTAGCAAAGTCCAGAAGAATACTATATGACGAAAGCTGTTATCTGGTCAGCTGACTTTTGAGCTGTGGCTTCACCACTCCATCGTGTTTATGTGATCTGCAGTTAAGCTCTTAACTAGATTTCAAGAGACATCAAACGTCATTTTTGCTGGAACAAAGTGCAAAAAAACGTAATGTCTGAGTCTATTTCTGGATCAGTGACGCTGGGCGATTTGGTGATTGTAGTCCTGCTGATGTTTTGAGCTACAACAACATGAACTCAACTGTGCGGGATTTCAGAATTCAGGGTGTGACAGAAGAGGCTGATATAAATATGCATGTTGACGGTGGATCTTCTGGCGCATTTCATACCAGGCCTCAAGATACCAAAATGAGAAGAAATTTCAGACTAAAATACATCATTTCAATGCACAAGACATCACTGCAGTCTGAGGTTTTGCCCTTAAATCCACATTAAATGTTCACAATGTTGTTTAAAATGTCCACCAAGTTTACACATGTAGCAGGTTTGTTCACTCAGCATCTTCCGGTCTCCTAGGAGTGCTCGCTTAATGGGCTGGGTTTGAGTTGTGTTGTGAATGATACAAACTTTGACCAGAATGCTGAATGTGCAGCATAAACAGCATCTTTGGATTTGCTTTGATTAAAAATGCTTTCTTTTTTAATCAAAGCACTTTTTTAAAATGCTTTTTAACCCCCGTGACCTTGAATTTGATAAGTGGAACTTTAAACTTTGTGAATTTGATGCACTGTTTGGCTGTAAACATCTTGACAACACTGACCTTTGAGGTAGCAAAGAGTTAAAAGCGAACAGGTGTTATAAACTAATGCGTAGCATAGTATATGTAGTACGTGTACTAGCTTTTAGCTTTCTGGATTAATCCTAAGCTACTAGTACTGTAAGACAGCAAATGATGATTAACTTTAACACACCGGTTCTTTAAAACCAGGTTCTAAAGGATGACACCCATGTGTCATCCTCTAGCTTTGAGTTTGGTATTTTGACTGTCAACATATTTTTGGCAAACAAAACCTAAAAAAAAACTAAACTGCTTTAAAGACAGCTCAATACAGAACATAAAGAAAGGATCTCCATCTGTGTCTGTGTGCCTTTTAGTGCATATCCTTAAACATTAATACAATGTAAATGGAGCGTTATTGATAATCAATCAGCAGACGGTCGCTATGATGGGGTAGATTAACTACTGAAACCAAACCTGTGTTTTTACTGGAGAGCAAACATGTTTAATTCTTTTCAGTTTTTAAAGTGGGATATTTTAAAAATGCAACCCCTGAAGGAACTGAACAGCTATTTGTGGTTTTGGCTTGTGTACACTATTTTTCATCTCTGGAGGTTGCCACTTCAGCAGAGCTAGTATTTTAAAAAAGAGACTTTGATTAGCATAATTTTAGCAACAATCCTTTTTCCAAACCAGTTAGGCAGCTGGGGGTTGTGTGGAGACTGGAGCCTATCCTAACTGCCACCAAGAGACTGGGTACCCCTGACCAGGTCACCAGTCTACCACACAGGTCTAATGAGGTGACACAGACAGCCACAAGTAATCATATCCACACCTACAGTAAATTTAAATTCAACAATTAGGTAATATGCATGCACAGGAAGGCCTGACTTAATGAAGAAGTTAATGAAGAAAACTAGGAACCTTCTATTTACCATATAATTGCTGACATTAGTGCACATGGTAATAATGTATATTTTGATATCTTAGTGTAAATGTTTTAGCAGGAATACATATGCAGTGATTGTAACAAGAGCAGCAAAGGGAGATGCAATAAAGCACGAGCTTTTGATTGTTTGAAAGCTGCAGTTTCAATCGTCAGTTTAATTATTCAGAAACATATCACTTGGATGCAGTTTCTAGCAAATTAATCTTAAATTCATGAACACATTTTCTTTCGTGCCAAGTCGCTTTTGTTTTTGGATTTTGACATTGTGCGTGTTGGGGATAACAAATGATCTGAACAGATCCTTCTAATTACCAATAAAAGGCAAACATTCATGTAACATGCTGTAAGCTGCTGAAACAGCAAGTTCTAAACTGAGTCAAATATTTGGAAACAAACGTCAAGCTCCAGGATCCTGCACACATAGCAAGTTCTACATACCCGGGATATCTTTCCATTATTTGGAATCACTTACCGCTACACGGTAGATCAAGATACGCAGTCACACTAAGCTGGTCATCAACTTACTTTGCCAACCCAGGGCTTTCTGATCTTAGGTATGAAAGTAACACAGCTGCTTCAGATAAATCTACACGTGAGCGCAAAAACACTATATAGTAGCTAATAGGGGTGCAACGATATTCGTATCGATATTGAACCGTTCGATACAGTGCTTTCGGTTCGGTACGCATATGTATCGAACAATACAATTAAAAAAAAAAAAAAAAAAATAATAATTTTTTTTTTTTTTTTTTTTATGTGTCCCGTTTGGATCTATAGCCATCAGAATTGTTGTCTTGAGGCCAAGAAAGATGCCAAGAGGATTTATTTTACCAAGTGGATCATCATATTGGTCCATTTGATTGACCTTTATTATAATTATGAATTTATTTTATTTTCAGTTGCAAACGGGACAGACATGACTGTGGGATAGGACAGGGGGAAAGAATGAAAGAAAGAGAGGGAGAGAAAGAAAGAAAACCAAAGGGGATAAAAAAAAAAAGAACAATACAAAATTTGTAATTTATTTTATCAACTTTCCTTCTGACGATGCTGTCTGTGTTGAGCGCTCAGTGAATCTGCATTTGACTACTCCGCCTAGGCTCGAGAGTGCAGCCTAGGCGGAGTAGTCGAACGCAGATTCACTGAGCACTCAACACAGACAGCATGGTCAGAAGGAAGAGCGCAGGGCAAGCTAGCGAGACAGAAGTGGACCTCCCCCACCCTCATTCAGATCTGGCGTTTGGAATTATTTTGGTTTTCATGTGACGTATGACCCTGAAGGTAAGCGAGTCATGGACTAAAGTAAAACAGTATGTTGGATGTGCCATGCAATGCTCAATTACATGGGTGGGAGCTAGTGTGTTAGCGCAGTTAGCTCGTTAACGTGTTGGCCGTCTAGCCCCATGCACGGGGCGATCGGTGGTAGCTCTTAACGGAGATTTGCCGTGTTGTGGCGTTAAGGTTATTTCAACGAGATTAACCTGAAAGCACTAGTGGGAACACAACGAATATGACTGCACATTTATGCCGACATCATCCTAGTGCAAAGACAAAAACAACAAGCACGCATGCTACAAACTTTAGCCGAGTCATTTAGACAGCTGTTAGCACATGATTCTCCTTATGGGGACCTGATATGTTTAATATGCTGCTGAGAATATAGCCCAGAAGAAGCGGATAGTATAGCTTTTATTTTGGAAAGAGACATTTCTCTGTAATAAACTCTCTTTTCCAAAGATGAGTGATTCCTCAATCAGATACAGGGCTCGCAATATCGCTAGCCCAACGTCCCGGGGCTATCTCTGCCCTGCCTGTCGGGCTATTGTAGGAAGGAAAAATATATGTCAATGCTTTTGCATTCTTTCAGAAATGTAGCTGGGTAATTATGTCATTGGGTGAGCCACTGTCAATATGTGACATATTGAAATCGTGTTTGAATTTGCGCTTGTTTTTTTGCTTTCACTTTGCAATCGCGCGAACTGTGTATAGAGAGCGACAGTACTGATCTGTGAGTGATGATAATTTGTGCACCAATTCCTCTGACATCGTCTTATTAATTGTTAGCTTACTATGCAAACATGACAAGTGAAATCTCCCGCAGCTTAAACATGTGAGAGGTTGATCGCGCAGAGAATCACTGAGCTTATGTGAGTGTGTGTGTAAAAGCAGCAGGATATATATTTTAGTTCTGCTGAGCCAAATAAGACAGGTCAGGGTGAAGAAGTGACAGCCAAAGAAAAGCTTACCACAAAACGGAGAAGTTATGACAAATCAGACTATAAGGCAAAAAGAAAGTGCAGCTTTATGGTTTCATGGACAAAAGAATTTCTGTGGCTGCAATATGACGAGCTAAATAACCAGGGCTGCACATAAGTGGTCCGCAGGTGCGCATTCGCTGTCAAAATAAAAAACACGCACAAGGGTTAGGGTTAAATTTAAAAACTGTACTTTTGAGTTAAAATATATATTTATAATTTTAATAAATGACAAATTAAAAATGCATGAACATTTTTTTGTATCGAAAAAATATCGAACCGTGACACCAAAGTATCGAACCGAACCGAACCGTGAATTTTGTGTATCGTTGCACCCCTAGTAGCTAAGTGTTAAAAGAACTGTATAAACGCATGGTTATGCTTTAAAAGTTTTGGTCAGTAAAACAGAAAAAGAACTATTATATTAACAAAAATTCGGCCTGTTTGATGGCAGGAAGAAAAGCTGGCAAAAATCCTAATTTTGTGAATAAACAAACTTATCAACATCCCAATTATTATGACAGGGAAAACTCAAGTACGCCATTAAATTCATTCTTAAATTTGCATAAGACAGTTTTGTTTTGTTTTCCTTCCAGCTGGAGCCCAGGTCGTGTTTAACTGAGAGCGAGTAAGAACTAACAATTAATAAATAACACAATTCAAATATAGGCTTAGTTAATGTTCAATTGATATAATAGCTAATAATTAATAATAATCCAGTAACTATCCATGCACAAAGGTCTGAAAGATCTGACACTATTTTCTGAAGTAAGGGGTGATGTCATACTTGGTGATAGCTAATCTCTAGCAATAATAATAGTAATTATAATATAAGTTATCATGGCAGTGTAACCTGGTAAGAGCCCTGAAATTTTCTGGATAAAACAAAATCCTGGTTTGTGGTACAGGCCTAAGATCAAGTATCAATCTTTGTATGCTAATGAACCCAACAATAGTCATCACATATCAGTTTAGTTACATGTTTTGTTTTACAGTGTTTTTAAGGTCACTGTGAAGTTGTTCACAACCTTTTCCAAGTCAATTTAAACAAAAAACAAGCCCCTCTAAAACCCACTGTGTTCCACCATCAGCACTAATAGATGAGCTTGCAGGTGAACGCTGAGTATTTAGCAGCTGCAGAATTAGATGTTTCCCAAAGCAGAAACCCCAAATCATCAAAAGAAAGAAAAAAAAATGCAGTCAGTTTAAAGGAGATTTGTGGATTTGTGGATCTGTATTTTTTTGTTTTTTTGATTTTTATTATCAGACACTGGAAGTAAAAGTGAAGGAAAATCTCCAGTATGTCTGCGCGTTTAGTTTTGCCTGAGTCAGGCTGCAGAGTAGGAGCTTAATTATTGATCCCACTTGCGGGAACTTTTCACTAAAGTAGCTTGGCTGCCTCCATGAGATGTTTGCTACATGGTGTCATGGCCATTATTGCTGTTCTGACTTCTGAAGTGGTCCAAATCACACACAAAAGAAACAAAAAAAATCAAAAGGAGACAGTGATAAAAGCTAAAACTGATAAAGACATCTAATCAAATGTGCAGGACTGACCCTGTAATTCTCTACAAGCATCAATACTTAAGCACAGTCTAACCATATATTTAATATAAATGAGCTGCTTGCTCATTACAAAGGAGGATATTAAATTTTCATCAAGTAGAGGATAGTTGTGAGGAGATGAGAGGAAACCTTTAAAGCATTCTTTGATGTAAAAATGTATCAGTGAAAGCAGTGACCACTAAAGCCAGTCTATCATTCCTAGAAACACAGAACTGGCATTTTGTTTTCTTCCTGTGAGTTAAGAAGTAAAATCTAGCTGACATAGTTAATAACAAAAGGTTGTCTCTTGTGTTGACAGTACAGAAAACAGTGCAGCCCCCTCCCTCTCTGCCTCCCCCACCTCCTGTAATATCATCTCTGTTCATTATTCATGAGCTCGCTGCTGTCTCTGCTGAAGTTAATCAAATTCTGATTGTGAACCATCAAAGGCCTTGAATAGATTTAAAAAATGCTTTAGGAGGAGTGAGACAGAAAGAAGAAGCAAAAGAGGCAAAGATGATCACACTTGCAGAGATTCAAGATCTCTCTGTACATAACAACATAATTTCCAATTTCTAGATGCATGGCCCAGGTGCACATGTCAAAATACAGATGGAAACAGAAGATTCGTGTTCAGGTGTGATTTATTTAACTGTAAGAACAGCGCAGATGAAGAGAAACTGAGCCAGCTGCAGTTTGTTGATGTTGCTCTGTCCTAATTCAAGAAGTCTTCACTTGCGCGCTGCATATCAGTGATGATATATTTAGGTTACAGACCCTAAGAATACACTGCTGCTCTGTTAGCACACAGGAATGAATGCTGTTCTATGTCACTGCAGACTCTTCTCACCTAATGACCACGGGTTGGCCACTGTAGTAATCCACCGCTTTGAATTGAATGTTCATCGCTACGTGCTAACATCCTCACTATGGTCACTGTTGGTGTGACTACCTGGTTTTATATTAGCATATACCCTATAGCATTAGCATTTACATTTTCTAATAGTGCTAAAGACGAATTTTAAGTCTTTTTGTTGCAGTTTTGCCACAGTTTGAAGGGTTTAATTGTATTGCTAAGATATTACACTGTAAAATCGAATTAGGTGTGAGTATTGCAATAAATGAATAAACATGCAAGCTTGTTGTATTAGAAAAACTAAAGTAGAGTTTACTTTAGATATTTAAGTTACGGTAGTACTTAGAATAACTTTATTATTTTGAGTGACGATACAAAATGAAGTAGTAAAGCTAACACAATAATTTTAAGTTCAGGGAACCTAAAGGAAAGCTTTGGAGTAACTCAGCTTTTGAGTACATGACACAAATTCAAGCCAGTTTAATCACTAGCCCTATATGACAAGCTTGTTAACTTTCCACTGAAAGAATTCGAGTACTCTTTCTATCAATATAAACATTAAATAAAAAATAATGTTAATCTAAAAATGCATTTAGAACACTCACCAGGCTCAGTCGATGGCACTAGAACTTTTATTGCCACAAGTACTTCAGCCAAGATTCAAAACTGGATCGATCTAGTGAAGAATAAATAATTATATTTCCATTATTACTGCAGCAAAAACAAAGATATATATATATATTTAACCAGGAAGACTAATCTGTCTCTGAACACTGAACAAGATCCAGCTCTCTAAAAAACGTTATATCTCACCTCTGCTCTAAGCTCCTTATCCCCTTGTATTTCTAATCCCAGACTTGCTATTCATCACCTGTCCTCTAGTGACTACTGCCGAGGCCCAGTCACTCCACCGCCCAGCCTCCACCTTATGTCAGTTGACCCAAACTGGACTGGATGGATCCTCAGCCTGGATTTTGAAAATCCACCTGCTAATTTTAGCTTACTGCTTTCACCCCACTGGCTACTGTTAAACCTGCCTCTGGAAATCCACTGCTTCACACCTGTTTCTTCAATGTGACTGAGATTATACAGTAAAAAAAACGGCTAGCATGCTGTGCTAACAGTACAGAAGCCAACGTTACTTCTTGGATTTATTTTCACTGACTGGATTTGTGGGTTGGGTATGTTTAGAAAAACACTTTGCTTAGGTGTTACTACTTTTAAAGTATGATCATCTTTGATAGGTAGACAGACAGATTGATATATGGATTGATATTAGGGCCTCATACTGTGAGATATACTGTGTAAAGTGTTATTTATGCAAACAGTGAGAAAAAAAACAAAGGAAATATGAAAATTAAACTCTATCTTCTAATTTGCCATTTCCTGACATGACTAAAAGAAGTCCCAGAGTTCATAAATGTCCAACATAACTATGAGAAACAACTGAAAATACTAATACTCTTTGTTAATGTTTTAGCCACAGACTGCGGTTTTGGCTTTGCTGCAGTTTTCTGTTGTTCTGTCATCAGATTACAGTGTGACATGAGTGACTCTGTGGGGTTTTTTTGTTTTGTTTTGTTTTTTTCATATTGATCCAGGTTTCCAAGTGAGGAAATATGGAGAATATTGAATCAAGTGACAAAGTTATTGATTGGCTGGGACTGCAATAATGCAGCAGTCTGTGCTGGGCTTACACTAAATAGATCTTTGAGTCACTCACAGGTCTGAATACTGAAGAGTGCTGCCTTCGTTTGTTACTTTAACTTTTCATTTAGCCCTCAGAATCCCAACTAAAGTTGTTGCGCTCATCTGTCTCATTTATGATGGTAAATTCCTCAAGACAAACTGGGATAAGCACTGCTTGTTTTGTTTTTAATTAAAATAAGCCTCAGTTGTTCTGAATTATATTAAAAGACTTGTGACAATAGATGGCTTTTGGTTTGTATATCACTGAAATTATTCCTTCAAGCAAGGAAGGGTGGCTCTTTTTTATGCAGCAAGGAGGACAGATTTACAACAGCATAGTGTACTGTAAATATGTGATAGGCATCCCTTCGAGTCCTCGTATCAGCAGCTTCTTCCACTGCTTGTTTCACACAGGTTTGTGCCAGAGTATCCCACTCTGCTCGTTTCACACATACCAACACAAGCTCAGACAGCCTAACGAGAGTCGGTGTGATTAATAGTACCAGCAGTGACTGTTTATCTTAGTAGTACTGCCCTATAATGCGAGCAGACGTGCAGATCCACACCTACACATTCACAGATGAGGTAACTACACTGCAAAATGGAAATTGCAACCCCAATTTATTGCTTGAAGTAGAAAAGAGGATGAAGTACAGCTATAATTACCAAACATGGGTTTCTAGGTACGTCAATCCTACATGCTCACACACAAACACACCCTTGCATTTATTTTTTTAGGAAGAAAGAAATTCTTTTTTTTTAATCACTCAATTAAACTTCTCGGAAAGCAACCGCCAGAGTCCAAGTGGAAGTGTGAGGAAATACTACTTATATTTTCTCCCCTCCCAGGTTTCCCCTCCTCACCTCACTGACCCATGAAAGAAGCCATGCCGGTTCTCACAGCAGGAGCGGGTAAGACAAGCGAGCGCAGATGCTCAACACATACTGTCCATACTGCTCAAGGCTAGCTGTGCCCCATCTGTTCATGCTAATATACATGATGGATTTTCTAATTCATGTCCTGTGCAGGGCTACATGAAACGCTGGCCCTGCTGACCTCTCAGCTGAGGCCAGATGCCAACCACAAAGAGGACATGGTGTTCCTCAAAGATGTCTTCAGTGAGAGGAGTTTGGGATACCTGATGAAGGTGAGGAATTATGATTCTTGTGAGGATGGTTCAAGCTTTACAAATGATAATTTGTAATATAATTATTTGGATAACTAATTTCTAAATTGAAACATCTATTATTTGTTTATGCAGTAAAGGTTTATTTTCTTTTTTTTGGATGACTACCTGATTTCATGGAACAGGAAACTGGTATCTAGTAGTTTCTTTGTGAAACGGTGCAACTACAGTAGCATCATGCCAAAATGCTCCCAATGTCTTTATAGTCTGTCTATAGGTCTACAGATGGCATAATTTTATAAAAACAAAACAAAACTCAAAACAAATCCTAAAATTTGATCATTTTGATGTGCACGATAATAAAAGTGCAGAATTTGGAAATAAAACCAGATCACACAGCTTTCATCGGAGGTCTGCTCTTCATGGAAGTATGCTCCTGACATAAAATAAGCATCTGAAGACATTTAGTCTCAATTATATGAGCATTCAGTCTGAATCAAAAGCATATACCAGTTATTTTTTATTTGGCTTACTTTCGATGTGGTTGGTCATTCTACTTGTAAAATATTACAGCTGATGGGTGGAATAGTCAGGATTATGTACTCTGACCATAGACTGTAGATAAAAGATGGACATAGTTTCCCATAATGCAGTGCCTCAAACTGGCTTTTAGACATACAGAGGGTGACTGTTTTGGTTGTATAAAAGTACTTGGTAAAAGGATCCAACTCACTTGATCTATGACCTCCATAAAGGAGGTCATAGATCATCCCTGCAAGGAGGTCATAGATCTCCTTTATGCCCATAGATCTTTAGGGCAGGGATGGGGGAACTCCAGGCCTCAAGGGCCAGTGTCCTGCAGGTTTGAGATCTAACCCTGGGTCATCACACCTGAATAAAATGACTAATTCATTACCAGGCCTCTGGAGAACTTCAAGACATGTTGAAGGTGTAATTTAGCTATTTAAATCAGCTGTTGGATCAAGGACATGTCTAAAACCTGTAGGACTTTGGCCCTTGAGGCCTGGAGTTCCCCCACCCCTGCTTTAGGGCATGGATACCTTGGACAAGTTGGTTCAGAACTTGAACCAATCATGGTGGCTGTGTTCATTTGTTGTTGTTTTTTTTATATCTAGTTGATTTGAGGCCAGCGGATTTATGCTTATGTTTTGTGGCTGTTGGAAAAGAATGGCATGAAGCTGGTACACATGTTATGGAATATCATATTACTGTACTTCACTTTTTGGCCTAACTATGCAGCACTTTATTAAAATTCTTCCTTCTATACACTGATTGTGTTTTTTCCTAGATTCACGAGAAGCTGAGACAGTATGAGAGACAGAGCCCAACACCTGTCCTCCACAGTGCTTCCTCTCTGGCAGAGGATGTAAGTTCCTCACGCACGCACGCACGCACGCACGCACACACACTGTAAATTACTTTTCCACTTGGGCACAGCATTCAGTCACCATGAGTTAGCTCCGACAGAGAAGCAATGTGGGTATGAAAAGTGAATTTTAATGTTCTCAAAGTGCTGAATCATCCCAGTGCTCCTCTAATGAAACTCCATATCCTGCTGCCCTGTTGCTCTCACCAGTTATCAGAAGAGCAAACTGCTGACCCTAGGTGCTTTCCACTTATCTTTCCCACTCTGCATCTCTGAATCTGCCTTCTGTTGTTCTACAATAAACTGTGTGTGTTACTAGTATACACATCCAGAGTTCATGTGTATTGGGATTGGCAGGTGGCAGAGGAGCTACAGAGTGGTTCGATGAGCACAGAGGAGAAGGAGCTGCTGAATTTGCTACTTTCCCCTCATCTTAAGGTAAACACATTTTCAATTAGTGGAGATTTTGTGGCAGTGACACACAAACTCTTATTTCATTCACCTCCTGTTGTGCTGGGTTGTTTCACTTGCACTCATATCAAACTGAAAATTCATTTCTGATGCAGTTCACAAGCTCGGGCAGATGTCAGACTGCTTTGTGTGCTTCCCGACAGCTGAACGTCAGCACTGTAATCTCAGCATGTATGTTTTCTGTCCCATCAGGCTGTTCTGTCAGTGCATGACACTGTAGCTCAGAAGAACTTTGACCCTGTTCTGCCACCGCTGCCGGACGACTTTGAGGACGATCTGGAAGAGGAATCTGTAAAGATTGTCAGGCTGGTAAAGAACAAAGAACCTCTGGTGAGTTGTGACGTAAAGTCGAGAGTGGGAATGAAACTAGAGAGCCTTCAAGAGAAGCAGATGAAACAGGAAGGGATTATGGGACGGAGACGTTTGGCCTCTTCTGCTAATGGAGTTGTTACTTCTTTGTACTCTAGGGAGCCACCATCAGGCGTGACGAAGCCACTGGAGCAGTGATAGTGGCTCGGATAATGAGGGGAGGTGCAGCTGATCGAAGTGGTAAAATGCTATTCATTTTCTAAAAGCTTGTATATCTTATAACTACTATAACAATATCTGTGGTACCAGCCTATGAGCAAGAGGATGTTATATGATTATCAGGGGAGAAACTAAGAGCATTTTTTAAAGGTTCTCTATTTTTATTTTCAAATAAAGATCTATCACGTTATAAATTTAATCAACAATCAATTCACAAGAAGAAGAATTACTTTTATAAATGATGTCAGTATCTGTCTTTATAAAACCAACAATTGGGTAAAAGTGTACTCTTTGCTGCGTTTCTGTTGTTTTTAATAGTCAGAAAAGGGGAAACTGTCATGAAGAAAAACAGGCCCAGCATGAAACCAAACTGCTGTTGCAGTAATGTAGCGTAGACTTGAGCCAGCATGATGCCTCAAGAGCCTCCTGATTTTTACAGTGGTGTGGCTTCATTTTTCTTCTTGCAACCAGCGAGAAGGAGATAAATAATTTCATTAAAATAAGCCAAGAAAACTTGATGTTCTAATGAACCCTCTGGTAGAAAGATTGCATCAGGACAAAACATTCAGCACAGTTGTTGGAAAAGCAAAAACCTCTTCATTAGTAAGTCATCGTGTACAACGTGCAGTGGTTACACCAGGAAAATATAAACTACCGAATGAAAGTAAGCAGTGAGTAATCTTTTTTTCTTGCTGTCAAGTGATGAAAAAATGCTCATCAGTATAATATCGTGTGCTCTGTGCTTCTATCCTGAGGGAGAAATATATCGACCTCCCTTCTCTCGTGCTCTTTGGTCGCATTGTTGTGGCTGCAGATAAACAGATCGCAGCCGAGGACAGAAGCTGCTCGTATCTGAGGATCTAACAACAGCACTGATCTTAAGATACAAATGCTAAACCCCAAAGACCCGGGAAGCACACTGAAGTCTCTTTGAACATCATTGATGTTTCTGCCAGCTCATCCAGCGTGTACGCTCTTCACAGGTTTGGTGCATGTAGGAGACGAGCTGAGGGAGGTGAACGGGGTCTCTGTGATCCACAAGAGGCCTGATGAGATCAGTCAGTTGTTGGTAAGATGGACAGAAGGACGTGTGAATGTTGGAATAACTCCACTAAAAAAACAAATGTCTTTTATCCATTAAAAATAAAGTTCACTGCAAGTTGACAGTTAAGCGTATTATATTTCAGTGTTTGTCTTTAATGTAAGGATGCAGTCATAATCTTCCCGTGCTCTTGTTTATTTGTGATCCAGTCCCAGTCCCAGGGCTCCATCACTCTAAAGATAATCCCCGCTATTAAAGAGGAGGACCGGCTGAAGGAGAGCAAGGTGAGATAAAGTATGATGGATGGATGGGTTTCCTCTGAGCTGCACTCAGTATTCAGAGTGTGCAAGGGAGAGAAAAAACAAAAAACGAAACACCTTTTATTGCGCTACGATTTACATAATATTCAGTCTTTGTGTGAATTGCTGAAAGTCCAAATCCAAGGAGATTTCAAATGTGGTTTTTGGCATTTAAGCAACGACAGTGACTGTTTACACTGAATAAAACATGAAAGATGGTAACCCTGTGGTAACCCCATTTAATTTCAGCAAATAATATTTATATTATTTTTAAATTTTTAAATATAATTGTGGCACATTGTGTTTTACAATCACCTTCTCACTTTGCCCTGTGTTTTACATCCAGCACACTCTGCTCAGATAACTCTAAACTCTAAAATATGGTGTTTCCACCACCTTGTGCATTTGACTCCAGGTGTACATGAGAGCCTTGTTTGACTACATCCCCTTGGAAGACAAGGCCACACCCTGCCAGGAGGCGGGACTTCCCTTTAAACGAGGAGACATCATTCAGGTTGTGACGCAGGATGACCCCACTTGGTGGCAGGCCAAGCGCGTGGGAGACAGCAACCTGCGTGCTGGACTCATCCCATCCAAACAGTTTCAGGAGAGGTGAGAACGCTTAGAAGAAGGTCTTGTCTTCACAATTAAAATGAGCCTGATGTCACAGAAGCTGAACGGTTCACCCATACACCACGGATATTTATTTTACCCAGACAATAATCTTTTAAATCCACATTCATGTGTTCCACTTTAAAGGGTCAACTGTGATTAGATGGAGCATCAGATCATTGTGGAATAAATTTAGTTGAAACTCTGACTTGAATAGGCATGCGCTGAAACTCTAAGTGTCAAAATTGCTGTTAAAATGATCTCAGCTGATCTCCAGCCAAACACCGCAGCATCTGGTGGATTAATAACCATAGCTTAAACACTGAAAGAGATATGGTTCAGAACTACCTAAAATTGTTTGGTTTTTTTCAAGTTTGGGACAAACAGATTAGGGTAAAACTGGATTACATTGATTGTCACTGAACAAAAGTGGCATGAGCTCAGGTCTGCTCATCAGGGATGGATTACTGAATAGGCCCAGATGTCTTTTTGTAGTGATTGTTGCCATTTCTTGCTGGAAAGTCCAATCTCTTCAGCAACACAAAGTAAGCACAAAAAAATGTGCAAACTGCTGTCTTATTTGTCTCTGCCCTCATAATAAAGCCATCCATCCATGTGCTTGTATATTCCTCTGCCTTTTCAGATTCACATCTTTTAGTCCTGACAGTCCCCCCTTACTTTTTGCTTACTCTCTTTCTGCCTTTATCGTCTCTGGTTCTTTGTTCCGCTGCAAACTTCCCCAGGCGACTGGCCTACAGGATGAAAATGGGCACACTTCCGAATCCAAAATCCCCTAAAAAGTCTCTCTGTAAGTTTCTGCTTCCTAGGATTTCAGTGCATCTTTTTATAATTACAATTTATGACTGACACTATCTCTCACTATCAGCTCTCCATTCTCTACTGTGATTATATTTTTTTCACTGGCTTTCATTTTTCTAACCTTTTTTTGGTTATTAATTAGAACTCTCACAGCCATTAGTATCAACTGTACATTCCCTAAATGCTGCAGTGTAGACAGGTTTTGAAAAAAAGATTAGAGTTGGAGGGGAAGAAAGACACTGGGAGGGATCACACATATGAATTAATCTCTTTCATGTTTAGTCCATCTGGCCAGTAAGCAGGCTGCAAATTCAGCTTAACTCAGACTCTGTAACAACAGTCGTCAGGTGGGAAACAAAGCCCTGTTAATATGCTGCGCTTCTCACTTTTCCAGTTGATACTATAGTGGGTTCATGTAAACAGCCAGGTGAGTGGATGATGTGAGCGGTGGCTCTTCGTGGCACATAAGCTGCAGGCGATCCGATTAGGCGGGAGCTGCGTGGAGACAACAAGAGCTTAGCAATATGGCAACTAGCCCTGCTATGCTGCACAGCAGCAAACCTGCGAGGTCTCTTCTGTCCCAGCCTCCATCCACACTCCCCCAGCTCTCTTTATTAATTCCACCCAATCCCAGCAGGGGCTTTAACATGCGGGTCCCCCTCCTCGTCTCAGAGTGACGTCAGTTTAAGGCCAATCTCCTAAATTTAGACTAGCTTTCCTCTGTAACAAATTTCCAACGTTCCTAGAGATTATCAGCACAAAATAATTTTTACTTTAACCGTGCTTAACATGTTACTCTGCCCTTCACTGCTGCATCAGATGATCCAGGATGTGATAAAGGTTGGTATATGTGCAGCCACAAACACAGCAAAACAACCAAACACAAACTACAGAGTAATATTGCCGTTTGTGTGCATATTCGTGTGTGTGTGTATGTGTGTGTGTAAAGCTTGCATGTGTGCTACTGGGGTGTGCATTTGGGATTTCTACAGCTTCCAGCTTAATTCCTTCCCTCCTACCATTAGTTACCCAACCAGAATAGAGATTCTTTGTGTGGCTAGTTTGAGTGTGTACGTGAGTGTGTGTGTGTTTCTTTTGTATCAGGTAAGGTGCAGGCAGAACAGCGTCCCTGGAGACTTTCGTCTAGCAGAGATTGTTGAATAGAACAATACCTCCACCCCTCTCTTGCATCAACCTCACCTCTTCTTATTATCTGTCTTTTGTTTTTCCATATTTGTCTTTACATGAACGCTTCCTGTTCCCCTTTAGTCTATTAAAGAAGCGTAGAAAGCACACATTTTGCTTAGGAATTACAGATGGGTTTGTATAGGCAGTTTGTACACAAGCTGCACATCTTTGGGGACACAGAGCTTGTTTGCGTGTGTGTACACAGAGATCTGTCTCATAGCTGACTCACATACAGATGTAGAGCCATCTCTCTTCTCTCCCTTCTACTTAAATCTCTTTATCAAGCCTTTGTTTAGTGGCTGTTGCCTCTAACAGCACATCTTCATCATCTCTTGGCTGCCCTTCCACTCTCTCCTCCTGCTGTCTGCCTGCCTGCCTGTTGCCCGTTGGGCCCTGCTTCCCCTCTACAGCTACCATGGCCCGCCCACCCCTTTCTTAAACTCTTCCACATCCCTTATTCCTCAACTCTTCCAGGTCTCTTACCCTGTGCTTACCCCCCTCTTTTCCCTGCTTGCCTCCCTACAGAGGACTGTGACTGTGAGGGCTATTTCAATGGACAGTACATAGGTGAGAGTGTGCACATCTTTCTCCACCTCCTTCTCCCTATCTGCTCTGTGCCTGCTGCAGCCTGGCTGTGTGCTGGTTCCCTGGGTGCTTTGGGCTGGGGGCCAAAATAACTGCTTGGAAGGTTGTCTCTTCGGGGGCCAGGGTTGAGGGATAAGAGCAAGGGTGAAGGTTTTGAAGGTTCAAAAAAGATGGTTTTCACAGCAGTCCGAGAAATTAGACGAGGGTCAGGGATTCATTTCTGATAGCTGAAGAGACGGTAGATATGCATGTGAGTGAAACACTTAACTGCTACAGTGTAAAGTGAGGAAGGGCAAAGGAAAGTGTAGGAAGTACCGTCTCACACTCACAGCAGGTGTTAGTAACAGAGTTGCCTCTTTGAGGACTCCACTGAATAATTAGTTAGGAGAGAGTTTAGGGATGCATCACTGTGTCAGCTCCTGTGGTGCAGACTGTACAGTTCTACATTATGCAAAACAAGTTATTATTTTGTTAGAAATTTCCTGAAGGAAAAAAGAGAAAACAGCTCGCTACTTGCTGCTGTTTAAAGCACAACTTTCGATTTCAAGCTACTGTGCTTCCACAGCATCTCTTTCAATGTCATGGAAGGACAATTTGAAAAATCCACATTCAGGTGGGGGATTTTTTTGCACATTGTTAATTGGACGTTTATCCATACAATCACTGGTCACTTTGTTAGTGCTATTGCTGGGTTGGACCCCTTTGGCCTTAATTCTTCAGGGCAATAAAAATGAACAAGGAGCTGCAAACATACCAGCAATATTGGTTCATATTAACATGATGGCATCACATCATTGTTGTTCCAGATTTGTTGGCTGCATCTCCATGATGTGAGTCTCTCATTCCATCACATCTAAAAAAGTGCTCTAATGCCCTAACATTACCAACATCCTCCTTATTTAAGGCTGGATGGCTCCATGGTTTCATGTTTATGCCAAATTCTGACCTTAGCATCCTAATGTCAGATGCCAGTTTTACTAAGCCCATGTCACTTCCAGCTTCACCTTCCTGGTCTTAGCTAACAGAAGTGGCACCCAGTGTGGTCTTCTGCTGCTGTGGTTCCATCTACTTCAAGGCTCAAAGTGCTGTGCATTCAGATATGCTCTTCTGCATACCTTTGGTTATAACGAGTGGTTATTTGAGCTAATGTTGCTTTTCTATTAGCACAAACCAGTCTGACAATTCTTCTTTAACGTCTTGCATCAACAAGACATTTTGTCCCAGACAACTGCAGCTCACTGGATATTTTCTCTCTGTAAACTCAGGAGATGGTTGTGTGAGAAAATCCCAATAGATCAGCTCTTTCTGGTATACTCAGACCACCTTTAATCCCCGTTCTGGTGCTCGGTTTGAACTTCAGCAGGTCGTCTTGAGCACGTCAACATGCCAAAATGTATTGACCAATTAGATATTTGGTTTAACGACCAGTTGAAGTAGAGTACCTAACAAAGTGGCCGGTGAGTGTTTTTTGCAAATGTAACACTGACATAACATGAAAAAAAAAGTAGTGCAAAAAATAATTGTGTAACTTTTATTTTTTTACTATATCTTTACCTCAGTAGGACTTAAATTCAACAAATGTGCTGGTTTTGTTCTTGCCTTTATTATTACTTTTATCATTATTATTATTATTATTATTCACTAAATACTGAAACTTTTAGAGAAAGATTTTTTTACTTGATATAAGTATAAATGAACTCCTAGCATACTGAGCTGGCTAATGTGTAGCATATACATTACATAATAATACAAATCTATAAAATAATCTAATAGCTAACGACAAAGTAGTTTATAAAATGTTGCTTACTGTATTTAAATGGACAACTAGGCCAAAGGTATGTTGCAATAAGCAATCTTTACTAACGTTACGCTTTGGAAGAGGGCAAAAAATGAGTCCCCAATTTTCTTCCTGTGCTCTTTAGCCTTCCGCTGACCTTCACTCCCTCACCCTTCTTTAACCCAGCCTGACCCCTCATCTGCTCCCCCATCCTGTGAGCTGCTGTAATAAGTGTGACAACAAGGAGCGATCTAAACACAGCCCTTTCTCACTGTAACACAAAATACTTCAGTAAACAGTATTTGTGCTTCCCGTTAACCTGCTTGGAGCTGTTAAACCCTTCCCATTCTCATCCCTCCCCCCACCGCCTTCACCTTGCAGTGTTTGGATCCCCTTAAACCTGCCCCTCCCTCCTGCCCTGCATCTAACTAACTGTCCCTGCTGCTCTGGTTGGTGCACTGCTTACCCCTACCCTCAGAATCAACCCCTTCCCCCATCCTCTCCCCACCCACGAGGGCCCTGCTGCGTTGGACGCATTGCACACTCAACCAGGCACGTTTGTTGCTTGTTCACCCTGTGTGGAGGTGTGAGGCTGGGTTGTGTGATGCTCTAACGCCAGTTATAGTCTCTCCTAAGTGTAAAGCAGTGGCGCCCTCCTGTGGCCAGGTGTTTTCCTGGGAATTTTATTCAGGTACAGTGCCCGGCTCATTCCTGCAGGTACACATCACTGACAGGGGAGGATACAGACAGTCCTGATCATGGGAGATCCAGTCTTTTCCTTTTAACGTGGCGTCTCCCAGGGCCAGGTTGTCCTGTCTGTCCTGCCTCAGCACTGTAGCCTTGTTGAAAGCAGCATGCTTTTTCTTAATACATAAAAGCAAAATGGTATTTACATTGGGTCACTAAAATCAGTTTTTAAATGTGAAAATTATCAAAATATGTAATATAACAGACTTTCACCTAATATATTTACTGTCAGCTGCATGTGATCCAATTTTTAGTTTAAGCATGACATCCAATTGGCTTCTACTTACAGTATATCTCACACTATCAAATATTATAATTGATATATTAAATATATTTGATATATAATATATATATATATAATATTATATATCAAATATTTAACTATTTGCACTTTCAATAGGATAGATCTATATTCATCCATGTGCACTCTTTACAAAGGTTTTTTAATGCATGATCTGTGGGTTGGTCTTTAATTTATCCAAAAGGTGTTTGTCCACAACTTTATCAAACTGCTGTGCACTAGTAAATGTTGTCGTACATCTGACCAAAGACCTCTTGTTTTCTGTTTCTTCTTCCTTCCCATCTGTGACCTCACTGTAGCTGGTTTGCGGAGGAGTTTCCGCCTGAGTCGTAAAGACAGGCAGGGATCATCAGGAGAGGGTTCTGATCCTGGAGAACCAGAGTTCCTGACCTATGAGGAGGTGACCCGCTATCAGCAGAGGCCAAATGAAAGGCCCCGCTTGGTGGTTCTGATTGGTAAGACTGAAAAGCACAAAAGGACTCCTGTGATGATGGCGACATCTAGTGGATTACAACTTGTGTTACAACATGCTGTCCTTTTGTTCACATGTATATTCACCATTTGTTTCCGAAAGGTTCTCTTGGAGCAAGAATTAATGAACTCAAACAGAGGGTGATTGCTGAAAACCCACATCGTTATGCAGTAGCTGTACCGCGTGAGTCACTCCACATTTTACACTTGCCTAAATGAATCGCCAAAACTCTAGAAATATCACTAAAGTACTCCTGTGTTCCCACAGATACAACCAGACCCAAGAAGCCGCATGAGAAGGATGGTGTAGAGTACCACTTTGTCACCAAACAGCAGTTTGATGCAGATGTTTTGAACAACAAGTATGTTTCCGTTGAATCCATGTTGAGTCGTGCAAGTTTGGTTTATTGTGTCTTTAAGAAAAGGTTTAATTCTTGCTGCACAGGTTCATAGAGCACGGTGAATACAAGGAGAACCAATACGGCACCAGTATCGAGGCTATCCGCTCTGTGCAGGCCAAGAATAAGATGTGTATAGTAGATGTGCAGCCTGAGGTAAGGGTCACATTACAGAGAACATCCTGTTTAATGTTCATCCAAAGAATCCACTGTCATAACATGTCACAATGAGTTACTTAGTCTGCAGGCAGCAGCACTTTACTGAGTACCTGAGTGGGCAGGGGCAGGCAGTCATGTCAGGCCTGCTCACCAAGCTGTTGACTTTGCTTCTTCCCAGCTCCTTCCTGACCTCTGTTTTCTCTGTTTGATGTAAACCTTCCACTACTCCAGGCTCTAAAGAGGCTACGGACATCGGAGTTCAAGCCTTATGTGATATTCGTCAAGCCTCGTGTTCCTGAGAGCAGACGTCGTCGCAGTGCAGCCACCTCCCCAGGAGGGGGCGAGCATGGCCGCATTACAGTGAGCCATGTTTCTCTAAGCAGTAACAGACGTCCTGTTAAAAGTTTTTTTTTAAATGTAGTTGGGCCTGTCATGCATTCTTTTGCTTAATAGATCAAAAGTATTGCACAATTCTTATCAACTCACAAGCTTTGTAAATACGCAGCAATCTCATTATACAAATGTACTATAGAATATCACTCCTGGAGCATTAAGCCAGTGCAAAACTGATGTGACACAAAAGATAGAAAATGGTCACTAACATCAATATATATTAGCATATTTTTTTCAAAGGACACTATCAATCCACAACATCCACTGTAAAGAAAAGAAAATTCTTTAATTGCCTTTCTTCAACAGGATGAAGACCTCCAGGAGATGCGTCAGTCTGCCATTCAGATTGATCAGCAGTATGGACACCTAGTGGACCGTGTCCTGATCAAGGAGGACTCGGCCAGTGCTTGTGCAGAACTGCGAGGTATTTTGGAGAGGCTGGAGAGAGAGTCCTTCTGGGTGCCTCTCAGCTGGGTGCGGACCTAAGCTTACCAACGCACTCCATAAATCGTTCCAGAAGAACTTCACAGTCTGTTCACCAAACCCTGCACTGGTCCTCTCCCAGAGAGCTGATATTCTTCTCTTCTCTAAAGGCCTGCTGGCCAGCCTTGGAGTCTGCTGAACTTCCTCTACATAGTCCTCTGAATGCTACAGGGCTGGTCAGTCAGCCAAAAATCGAGGCACCAAAGGGAGAGAATGATGTCAGAGGAATACCTCAGTTTTAAAGCAGGTTGGTTAATTAGCCCAAAAGTCAGTCTTACTTCCTCAAACAATCACTACTTTGTCTTGTCATATTTATTCAGGTTTTGATTTCAATTTATTTAGTTCAAAGACAAGGATGGAAATTGTAGTTTTAAATGTTTGGTACTGCTCTCTTCTTTTTTTAAACAGTCCCATATTTTTTTCAACAGGTTCTCCAAAAGATCTCCACAGTTTAGACTGGCCAAAACAAACAAAAAAAAAAACCCAGCTTAATAATAGATAAAAAAAATGTATTTGTTAAGCTTGGAAAGAGTTTATAAAGTTAGGAAAAGCAAAGTTTTCATTCATGCAGAAATAAACCTTCAGGAAAATTGGATGTTAAGCAGAAAATATAGATTTACATAGTGGCAACCTTCCAAACAGTTATTTTGGCCCCCTCAGCCTAAAGGTTTACCCTCTTACATTGAGTTATTTTTATAGCCCCTTCTACATTCACTTTTCCTTCATCTTAAGTTGGATAAATGAAGTTTGCTGCCCACAAGGCTTCCACAGATAGAAAACAGACGAAGCCCCGGCAGATAATTAGGTGGATCACAGCTCTACTGTATATGACCTCTTAAGAGCTGGCTGTCTTAAAAAATAATAATGGTAAATGGCCTGTATTTGTATTGCGCCTTACTAGTCCCTAAGGACCCCAAAGCGCTTTACACATTCAGTCATCCACCCATTCACACACACATTCACACACACATTCACACACTGGTGATGGCAAGCTACATTGTAGCCACAGCCACCCTGGGGCGCACTGACGGAGGTGAGGCTGCCGAACACTGGTGCCACCGGGCCCTCTCACCACCACCAGTAATGATAATGATGATGATGATTTCTTAGAAAGACTGAAAACACGTTTGATTAGATGGGACGTGACTGTGCTGTGTGTCAAGAATGGTTTAAGTTGGTTTGAAATGATTACATTTTAGCAGTTATGTTTAAATGATAGAGTATCTTGTACTTTATTGTGAGGCTGAAATACAAAAAAATAATTCCCAGCACAGGTGACAATTACAAAGAGACATCCAAGTTAATAACAGGTGTCAGAAATGAATGAATGTTTATCTTTGACAAATGACTCTTTGATGCCTGGCACTTCATAATTAAACTGCAGTTTTAATAAAAGTGATGAATACTGATATCAGCTAGTAGACTTTTTCATCTTGAAGAAAATGTGGAGTTTCTCATTAACTGCAGCTGTTCTGGTAATTTATAGCAAACTAGTTACTTTGTTGAAAATATGGGACTCGTTAAAAAAAGCATAGCCCAAATGTTTTACTCCTCAAACTATTGCACTTCTAGCTGAGTGTGTCAGGTTTGGTCTCCCACTCAGAGGATTGCTCAGTCAGTCAGTTTATTGTGACTCCTGTTGGAGTACCTTTTGGTAGCATGTTTCTTAATTTCAAAGCTTTATTCAACTCAATGCCAATTGCAGAATGCTTCCTGTTTATTCCTACTGCTCATGCATCATGTAAAGTATAATCACACAGTGACCAGAACAAAATAAATACACGCAAAGTTAAGTGACTATCATTTGACACTAATGCATTCTTTTCACGCAAACAAAAACGAAACAAAATAATCAAACGGAATGTGAAAAAAGTATTTTCTACAAGAGTTTGTTTTTAAGAAATGCATGAAAAAAACTGATCATTTAACCGCAGTTGTAAATACTGTAAAAGTTACTCCTCTCGTGCCAACGAAAGATCTCGTAGCACTTCAATGCAACCTGTTTACCTTGGATCCCTGGGAACCCACATGAGTTTGTGTGTAAAATGATGTTGTGCACAAAGTCTGTGTGGATGGATGTCAGAGTGTGTTTACATGCACCAATCTGTGATGCTCCTTTACATGCAGAAATGGATTTTGTAGAGTTTTCTTGCAGATATCTGTATTTTTGACTGCAGAAGTGATGAGTACTCATTTGTTTTTTCATTACTGTTGTAATGTTGCGCTGAAAGACACTGTGTCCGGAAAATCTGAATTAGAAGAACTGAACCAGTTTTTTTATTGAGTCAGAAAATAAGCAGGCTAGCCATCATTTCACCTTCTTTACTATGATGTCATTTTCTACTTCATCTGCTTCAAGTCATACAAATCTGAATTTGACATTTCACATATCAATATTTTATATATCATACTTTGAGCTCTTCCAATATAAAGACCTATATAAAGTCTAAAATGGATTTAATCAGAACGTCAATGAAAGAAAAGGGTCAAGTTATTATTTTAATTACCAGCACTCATAATTTCTCAGCTGTATTTTAACATTTCCCTCCACTGGTTGTGAAAACATCTAGCCCAGTTTTTAATAGGCAAAAGCAAAATTCAATTACTAAGTCTTCCAAAGTAAATTCTCTTATAAAATTACCTCAGCTTATGATGATTTCTGGTAAAACACAAGGCAACTTTGTAAAAGAAATACTTCACTAAGCTAACTAAGAGGACCCAGAACAACAGACTGTACATAAAAGATAGACATAGCCACTGACAGGCATAGGGATGGATATGACTGAGAACACTAAAGCTTAAATTACATCATGCTTCGTCTTTTTTAATTCAAATGTGACCCTAATCTACAAAAATGAACATAAAGATGTGTTAATGAAAATCGGAAACTAACGACTGAGAGTATTAAGTAATATGAAAACTGTTACAAGCTATTAAATAAAAAGGAACGGGGCAGTTTTATTTGAACTCTATTGTGCCCCCTCCTTACCATTAGAAAACATTCACTGACTCTATACGCGAAACAATTTTCACTTAGAAGGAGAACCAGTGTACAGAAGGGGAATAACACCCAAAAGCTGTTTGTATCATTCTAAGACAGGCCTGAAAAATATCAACCTGTCCTTAAATGACACAAAATCAGAAAACCAATCAGACACTCAGACTGTCTCACTGGTGATTACAAAAAGAAATGACTGGTTGGAGAAAATTTCAGATAAACTGTCACTACTAGACTGGGATTTGATTGAATGTAAGTGTCTGTATGTGTGGTAAAAAACTAAGCAGCTTCCAGAACCCTTCTGTCTTTTTTTTATGCAATGAAATAATGTTTTTGATTGTTTTATGTGCTATATGAACCAAGAAACCTAGAATGTTGAGTTTGTATCCTGACATGTACAAAGTGCCATAATAAAGCTAGCTGATTCAAACTTTCAGTGTTTATTTAAATACAGTTTGGTGGGTTTTGCTTTTAGTGCTACAGCTTGCACTGACATTTTTAATGTCAAAATGTTGAATGTGTGCGTTTACCTGTCACTCACTCTCTTTAGTGCCATTGCAATCTACAACACTGCCAGGAGTCCTGCCTTTGGTCCCAAAGAGCTCTCAACACATCGCATTTGTATTCTATCACCACTGTTTCTCCGGTGTTCTGATAAGTGGAGAGATTACTGTCACGGTGATAAATAAGTTGAAAACAAGCTAAGGTCCTGGAAAGGAATTTAAATGCAGTTCACCAGAACCTGAGCACCATCATTTCCATTCCTACGATGTGGCAGTGGAACTCAGGAACTAGAGATGTGCGAGGTCATCAATCTAATGAAGCAGTTGAGCATAATGTTGATTAGAAAATCAAATATTTATTACAATGATGATGGTTTCTTTTTATGTGACGAAAACTGGAATTTTAAACACAGTATCCTCATTTCCATCAGCAGTTGCACACTTCGTTTGAATGACCAGTCATTTATTATAATTTAAGAACTGTCCTTGTGGGCCAGTGGAGAACGGCACCGCCTATCAACAATAACAATAAAGATATCACAAAAAAATACAATGTTAACTTCAAGCTGCACTAATCATTTTCTCTAAAAAAGGCTATCACAAAATCACTTTTAGTATCTAAATGAGAGTTACAGTTTTCGATGAGCCTGTGTGGGAAAATCCCAGCAGATCAGCAGTTTCCTTTTCTTGAAGTTGGGCTAGCTGGTATATAATGATGTGCAATGTGGTGGCTAGCTACCAGTGATGGGAATAACGGCGTTACTTTTTTCAGTAACAAGTAATCTAACTAATTACTATTCCTATAGTTACAACGCCGTTACAGTTACTAACAAGAAAATGCGGTCTGTTACTATTTTTCAACAAACAGACGGTTAAAGCTGTGTTCAGCTCACCGCATCTTATATCAGTTGCACGGAAGTAGCTGTAAGTAATCTGGACGCTACAGCTTTAAGTAGCTGCGCGCGCTCCCGCGGACGGTAATCACGATCACTGTCTAGCACAACACCTGGAGCTAAGGGGGCAAAACAATCGAGTGCTGCTGTTTGACTGAGGAAGAATAAAGTAGGCGTGGTAAGCCAATCACATGACCACTTAAAGACAAAGCAACAAGGTGAAATATACCAGTTTTTAAATTGTGTTGATAGGCCACGTAAAACCAGAGTCATGATAAACAATATATACGCGGCGTTTTTTCGTCAATACTTTCATCACGTTTACTGTCTGACAGTGCAGCAAGCACTCTCTGCTTATGAGCAACACCCCCCCCCAAACAACAAAACAAAGCAAAACAAAACAAAAAAACAGGGGAAGTTTTAGGAGTGACGGCGAGAGAACGAGAGAGAGACAGCAGAAAAAGAGAGAGAGCGAGTTTTGAGATGTGAGAGATTTGTGACGTTTAGCATGTTTGGAGTGTGTAGTTAATGTGTTTTCTTGTGTAGTTAGTGTGTAGTGTTGTGGATAGTTTTGTGTTGTGTGTCAGAACAATGAGGCGACTGCTGTCTCCAGGAAGAAACAGGAGTGATACACCTGCTGCTGTCAGACCTGCAGGTATCAGGCTGTGATGTTCTCCTTTATAGTGGACAGAAATTATTTTTTTGGAGTGGCACAAATAATTTGTGTGGCATCATATTGAATGCAGAACAGCTGATTGTTCTGTAAATAGTTTGAAATGGTTATTTTTAAAAAAAAAGGTAAAATGTAAATGGATGCAAATAACTTGTTGTTTGCAAAACGTGTGCATAGGATTTTAAAATTGACAATTTATATTTGCATTTAAAGTTATGAAATATGATTCATTAATCATGTTTGTGGTGGTTGTTACAGTAAAGAATATAACTTTTTCTACTCTGATTTTATGTTTTTTGTCTGATTTTAGATCACTTGTGTTAATGCAGTATGTAAAAAATGAAAACATAACTGTAAATTCAGACACGTGAGGTTGTGCTGAAAAGGATGATTCCAAACAAGGCAGAGTAAATCGTTTTTAAAGGTAAAATGTGGAGGGAAAATCAAAAGTAGTTAAAAATGGCCAATTATACCCTGGACCCCAGAGGGTTAAACATTTTTTTTTTAAGTAACGCAATAGTTACTTTTCAAGTAATTAATTACTTTTAGAATATTGTAACTCAGTTACTAACTCGGTTATTTTTTTTGAAGAAGTAACTAGTAACTATAATTAATTACCTTTTCAAAGTAACTTGCCCAGCACTGCTAGCTACACAGCTATGGTTAGCATAACATAAACACAGTGAATCTGAAGATGAACGCTAACTTTTTTCCACCTGATAAAAGCTAATGTGAGGGTTCCCGATGGTCAGGGACAAATGTAATTGCATGGCAGGATGCTGTAAATGGACCAAACTTCAGTCAGGAGAACAGCTGAGATAATCCATCCACAATTCAAGGTTAGTCACTAATATACTGCTGCACGGGCTGGGCTAGTTACATCGTAAGGTTTTAAAAACTGAGCTTTAAAACTAATAGTAGTAATAAAAACCAAGAGAGAGGCCGACAGTGATCACTGAATTTTTTAGGGGCTTGTTCAGATTAAATGGAACAAGATACAAAGCACTAAAACATGTTAAAAATGAAACAGCCTTAATAAACACAGAGTAGTAGCAGAGAAGCAGGGTTCATACGGCATCACTTAAGACTGGATATCCCATCTGCTGTGAATGTTTTAATGCAGTGTAGTTGTTATTATTATCACTTGTCACATCTTGTTTATGACAAATAACATTCATACAAGAAATTGTCTCATGGAAACTTTATGTGGTGTTAAACAGGCCTTCAGTCATAAGGGTGTACTTCAACAGCCATATATTTTATGAGGTGGTACTCAATGTGAAAAGTTTGAGAACCACTGTGCTATCTGATCAGCTGAATACATATTTCCATTAACGAGCAGCTGAAGAGGTGTGCCTAATGAAATGACCAGTGAATGTGTTCCAACCATTTTTGTGCTTAGGTACAAAAAGTGACTGCATCACCCAGCTTGAGTCCAAGAGTAGAAGACTTCTAGTATATGCAAATAAACACAAAATACAAAATGATAATTAAAGTTCGATTTTAAAGACAAAGCAACAAGGTGAAATATACCAAAGTTAGACATGAAAACATGTCTCACTTATGGTGCAGGTCTTCAAAATTGCAGCGTCTTTCTGTGGAGTCTCAGACTCTTATTCCCTTATTATTACTTCTCTGCAGTGAAAAGTGGTCTTCACACTAATTCTTCATTGCAGTCCCCATTCAGTTTCTGTAATTGAAAAAAGATAGGAAACCCATTATTGTGCCTGTGAAGAGCGGCTTTTTGGGAAGTTTTGCAAGAGTGCATCAACCACTCTCACTCTGTCTCCTATGCAATTACCTCTGTGAGCATCCTGTGACTCCTGAGACTGCTGCTGGCAGACCCAATTAAACCAGTTAACAATCATTCTAATTAGCAAAGTTGCTCTGCTGAGAAAATGGAGCTACGTTAGTTGAAGGTGTGCTGCCGCTGCACTCAGATCCACATTCATTACGGACAAACAAAAGATGCTGCGTTTCAAAGGCTCAGTGGTTAATATGGAGGCCGTTTACTCCTGCCAAGTGAAATCTGTTTTAAAGGACGGATTACAGGAATCAGCCTCCAACCAGAAGGGCTGTTGTTTACGGTTAAAAAAGCCTAGTGTGATGTGATGCCACCAACTCCATTACAAATTGCCTAAAATTTGTTGTTTGAAGACACAGGGGTAGATTAACTGGGATTTTATACACTGACAATACTAAAAAAGGAAGGACAGGAATTGTATTTTAGGAAAATATTGAATTGAAAAGTTCATACATATTGTCAAAGCAATCTGTAGCTGCTTTTCCTCGGGAACCATGCACACATAGGCAGGTAAACAACCATGTCGGAGCCAGAAAAACAAAGGAGAAGAAAGGTGAATAGCATATGTTGCCAAATCATCTGGATCCTAAAATAAAACTTTCCAGTTATGACGAGCCGAGGGCTTAAAAGTCAAAACTATATAACTAGTTAACATATGTAACAATTTTTTTGAAAATTATATCACAGATTTAAGTATTGAAAATTTGTTGCACTTCCATGGCGCAACCTACATTACATTTTAAGGATTAAAGATGGAGGATATCATTATGTTAAACACAAACGGGACAACAGGAGGTGGAATGTTGGAGCTAAATAACACAAAGTAAGAATTTAATGGCGATACTATATTTAAACACTGCTGAGATGAGCAGTGGTGGGATGTAACTAACATTTAACATGTTTTAGTTTATAGTTATAAATGTATTAAATAATTTAGTGTATTGTGAGCTTAATATGATGCACTGATGTTTATAAATATAGTCTGTATGTATTTCTTAAATTAAAATATTTGTAGACCTGTGATTGAAGTGTTAAAAAACTATTCTCTACTCTTTTCATGACATCATAGTTTCCATAAATTTGTTTTGACAGTTGTCTGGACAAGACATTTGAACACCTCAGGAATTTAGGATCCTGTGAATGTAATTATGTAATTAATTAGAAAGTTAGAGGCATATTTAGCAGTTATGACAATGATTCTGCCAGCTTATTAAAAATTGTTCAACCTCAGACAGCAACAACATTAAAATGCCACTTTGATATTAATGCAAATGTCCATTATCTGTAATAATATACCGCTCAAACCAGAGTCTTTGATGTCTTTTTTTTTGCAAGTGTTCGGATATGGGAAAATTTTCAGCGCAAGATTGCTTCTGTATTTCTGTTTTTGCAAATACTATATTTGAGAAATTTTTATAGTGGGTTTTATTCTTTTAATGACTCTTGTGTGTATCTAGTTATATCTTGGACTTTAGAGACCTTGTTTATTTTCAGATTTATTTCCTAGACTTGTTAGTTCAATCTTTAGTTTGTGACTGAGGATTTTATGTAGTTAGCTCCCGATTGTATTTCCATTATGCTTCCCTGTCTGTCTTGTCTCAGGGTGTCTTTTATATTTACGCGTTCCCCTGCTTCGGTCTGTCCTGTGCCAAATTAATCCTGTTCTCTTTTCTTATTTCCTGTTTTATTTTAAGTGACTTTTTCATCTAGTTTCACTTCCTGTCCTCACTGATTTCCATGATTGTCTCCAGCTGGGTTCTCCACCCGTTTTCTCTCATGCGTGAATAAATTGTCTCAAGCCCCCTTATTCTTGGTTGCATTGTCCCTCACAGCTGTATCATATTCTGATTTCTTGCTCCTGTCCTCCAGATGTTTTTGGACTTTTTGTACTCATAATGTGCCTGCTGCACAGCTGAACAGTGTTGAAATTTGAAGTTCCATATAACCAAGCCATGAGAAAAGGCATTTTAATTAAATTTTATTAAAAAAGAGTGAAAAAATAAAATGTACGAGTCAGCTTTTTTAAGATTTTGGTGCTTTTAGATGGAGCCAGTCTACCCTACCCATGCTGTCTAAGAGAATATTTCCCATAAATTACAAACCATTAGGATCTTGAAATAAATAAAATAAATCCACTTGAAGCCTAATGTTTTTTTGTTTTACAATTAAATATCCAGCAAAGCTTTAGTTCACAGAGTCATGTTGGGCCAATGCAAAATGATTCAACTATAATGAAAAGATAAATTAACCTAATTATCAGATGATTGATATTCTTTGCAAACAGAAGAGCAGTGCATGCTTTAAGGAGGTCTTTAATATAACATTTTGCATGCTCAAGTGATTTCAAGACTCAAGACAAACCACAAAGGGCAAATGCCAAACTTGGAGAAATAGTTAAATTATAGAGAGGAACCATGCAGGGAATTGTAATCAGTCTTGTGTCATTTAACTTGATGATTAATGATGTTTTTTAGTTTTGCATTAGGTTCGTGGTCTGTTGTGTGCTTGCAGTGGTACTTTTATTTAAACACTGCAAAACCTAATGAAAGCAAAAGGTGAAAGCCTTAAGAAAAGCAATGTAAGCTTTATAAATGAGTATTTTCAGGAATGACAGAATATATTTTTTAATGATTTTTTTTTACATTTTCTGTGGCTAGAACTAGTCCGGGTCTTTGAAACAGCTATAATGACGGTGATATATTGTGCCATAATTGAACCTGAATTCAATTACAGTTACATGGTGTTCAGCACAAGCATTTCAGTATGAGCCAGACTGGATGTAATTCAAGTTAAGTACCGTAGTTGAAGATAAAGTGGAATTTGGAGAATAGCTCTCTGTCTCTGGGTGAACTTTGCACTGAACTCATATTTGAATTACGGGGTTGAATTAGTTGAGATGCAAATGACTGAGAAAAGTAAAGAGTATTGACGTATTAAATATTGAGAGATGAACCTTTTTAGGTTTAGAGACAGAATAAATTGGAAAAAGATGATTTTTATAATAAAAACCAAGAAACTGATGAGGTAATAGCGAATAACATGCTTCCACTTAGCACATCTTTAAATAGTTAAATTGTTGTCTAAAACTCCTTCATGAGTTTAAATCTTATCTTGCAGCATTGTCTTCTTTTTGTGGATGTTCTTTTTTCTTTAAAATTGTGTAAACAGTGATAATTTGCCATAAATTAAGACACCACCCATCTGGCACTTTCATCTGTGTGCTTGTTCTTCTTGATCTGAAGCTGGTGATGACAGGTGTTGTCAGTGAGTTGATTTCTCAGCTGCATAGTGGGTCACAATTGTTCAGGGACTCGCCGTCTCCTTGTAGAAGAAGAACAGCTGCTGCCAGATGTTGCAATTATACTAAAAAGTTTAGAATCTGTGTATATTTTAGTTTGTTAAGGAAGTCGTTAAACATGAATCTTAAATGGACCCAATTTAGGGTATTTTGGACTAATGTGATCTTAAATGACTTCTTTATATGCTGTCATTTTTGCTGTCAACTAAAAATAAATACAAACTGTGACACCAAGCATCTTAATGCCAAATTGCTTGTTTAATTGGTTTTTTTTTTTAAAGACTCAATATTCTACATCTACAGCTATATATTCACCGAAAGAAGACCATGCCAGAAAAATGCTGGAACACATACTTATTCTTGAAAATGTGCATATGAATGCCCACAACTCTTTGGCAACAATCGGACTTTTTGCTGGTTTAATTTCCCAAAGCTCAAAAGTAATAAATATAAATAAAAGAGAGCTGAGTTAGAAGAAAGTATTTTAATGCTAGAAAAAGCTACATCTGAGAGGAGAGACAAATCTAAAGAACGCCAAAGTCACTGAATCCTGCTCTGATTTACAGCAGCTGTACACCACAATAAGAGCAATGATAAGGAAGTGTTATGTTAACATTATTGTGATGCATAGTCGCCTCACACTTTTAATCTACTGGTTGTTCTCTTTGGAGTTCAAAGGTATACATTTTAGGTTAACTGTGTGTTAACCCTCAGTTAGACTACCAGCATGTCCACCGTGTACCTCACCTCTGGCCCCGTGATAGCTGGGAAAGGTTCCAGCCCCACCACCACAAACCTTGAACTGGATAATTGGAAAATGGCTGTACAGATGGATGGTCCATAAAGGTACTGTAAGGCTTTATAAGTTTGGAATATCTGTACTCGAGTCTCCAGATCAACCAAATTAATATTTGGAATTCCGGCTCCAGAAACTTTACACTCACTGCTGTAGAGATTGGAACATTTTGCTTTCCGTCTTTCATTTGAGGACCTCCTAAGTGGACTCCATCTTATTTACTGACAATGGATATAAATGCTTTCTCTCATGCTTACCAGTCTAACCTGGTATTGGGTGTGTTGATGAATTAGATATGTTAATAGACTGAGACAGTCTTCCCAATTTCTGGTTTTGCATTTTTATAGTCTTGTTTGAAAATACGTCTGCATCTGTTTGTAGCTTGAGAGTTTAAAAGACAAATTCCTGTCTTTAACCTTATTTGGCAGTGTGCTTCACTTGCTGCAGAGCCGTGCACCATGAGGGCAGAAACACTGTGATGAACTGGAATACAGGCTGTGAACCACGCCTTAATCATCTAGCATCAGTCACCTATCTCTGTGTTGCTCTTGCATTCCTGCCTGGCAGCAAAATTAGAGTCAGCATCTGCTGAAAAGCCTTTCTGGAGAAAGAGAGCCTGTAACAGAGACAGATTAATACCCACGGTTTAAACTTAGATGAAAAATTTCTTTTTTTTTTCCAGTGTGTGTATGTGTGTGTGTGTGTGTGGGGGGGGGGGGTATTTGTCACACTTAAAGGTCCAAGATCATCACACAAATTTAAATATTAGACAAAGTTAATCTGAGAAAACACAAAATGCAGTTTTCAAATGATGATTTAATTTATTAAGGGTGAAAAGATATCCACACCTACCTGGCCCGATGTGAAATAATACTTGACCCCTGAACCTAATAACTGGTTGTGCTACCCTTAACAAAAATGAATTACAATCAAGCAATGAGTCTTTCACACTGCTGGGGAAAAACAATTGGCCAACTTTTCTTTGCAGAGATGTTTTAATTCAGCCACACTGGATGTTTTTTGAGCACGACTAGCCTGTTTAAGGTCATGCCAAACCATCCCAATCAGATTTAACTCCAGACTTTGACCACGCCACTGCAAAACCTTCATTTCTATTCGTTTTTTGGAAACCTTCAAATGAGGATTTGCTGGTGTGTTTCAGATCATTGTTCTGCTGCGTATCCCAACTGTTCATGAGCTTCAGGGCACAAACTGATGGTAGGGGATTTCTCTTTCAGGATTTTCTGGTAAAGACCAGAATTTGTAATTCCATCAGCAAGTCGTCCAGATGCTGATGCAGTAAAGCATGGCAGACTACCACACTGCAACCACTGTGTTTGACCAACGTTCTTTTTATGAAATGCTGTGTTCGTTTCATACCAGGTATAATGGGAGTCAAACCTTCCAAAAAAGTTAAACTTTTCTCTCATCAGATGACAGAATATTCTCCCGAAAGTCTTTGGGATCATCAAGATACTTTTTGGCAAATGTGAGATGAGCTTTGGCGTTCTGTTTGGTCAGCAGTAGGTTTTGCCTTGGAACTTTCCCATGGATGCCATTTTTGCTCAGTCTCTGAATTATGAAATCAGACCTTAACTGAGACAAGTGAAGCCAGCAGTTCTTTAGATGTTGTTCTGTTCTCTTTTGTGACCTCCTAGATGAATCATCAGTGTGCTTTTGGAGTGATTTTGGCAGGCCAGTCACTTCTGGGAAGGTTCACTACTGTTCCAAGTTTTCTCCATTTGTGGATAATGGCTCTTACCATGGTTTGCTGGAGCTTGAAAGCCTTAGAAATGGCTTTGTAACCCTTTCCACACCGATAAAGAGCAAATGGACTAGTAATATAGCGCTTTTCTATTCTAATTGAGCTTTTTTTTTTTAAACTAAAAGCCTCATTCACTCAATCACCCACACATTCATAAAAAGCACCTTGTGTAACATACATTCACACTCCGATGGATGCATTGAGGGCAACTCAGGGTGAGGGTAACCCATGGATACTTTGACATTCAGACAGGAGAAGCTAGGAAATGACCTGGTAGATGAGACTCTGAGCTACAATGTCAAGGATTCTCAGCTGTTCTCGAGCTTCTATCTATCGTGGCATGACGCGTTGCTTTTAGAGATCTACTTCACTTTGGCAGAGATTTTATTTTTAAGTGATTTCTTGATTCAGCGGGTCTGGCAGTAATCAGGCCTGAGAGTGACCACTGAAATTGAGCTCAGCTCCACCCCAGAAAATGTAGTTAATCACAATGAATTCATGGTTTAACAAGGGATTCCTTTTTCACATAGGGCTGTTTCTTCTTTAACTTTTTTAACTTTTTTCCTTTAATAGAGAAAAATGATCATTTAATAACTGGACTGTTTATCATTATGAATAAAACTGACAATTTAAATGATGTCTACATAAAGTGATCAGATATATAAAGCAGGCCAAAGAGAACATAATTAAAGTTATATTAGCTGAGCTGCTCTATCGCCACTAGATGGCACAAGCAGAGCACGACACAGTCTGCTGGGTGACATGTTTCTGGCAGTAGATGTGGTTGAAGATGTTTCCCACCCTAAAATCATCTTGTAATGATAATCCTAACATCCTAATTGTAATTGCTTTCAGGCACTGAGAGCCATGTCACACTTGACTTTGTTTACTCACTTGTGCTTTGAGATACGAGATGAAATAAAAAGCCTGTAAATACATATTTCTCAGGAGTGATGCGTTTAAAGGCCATGTGTTATTGAATCAGGACTCAACATCTGGCGATGATAACGCACAGCAACGACCTGCTTCTCTGCTTTCGGGCAATTTAATCTAATCTGTGCGGCCTCTTAGGTACTGTATAGCACGAAGGCCACGTAGTAATCTCCCCAGATGACTTTTTTTTATAATGTAACCCCGACCAAGTACATTTTTCAGTGATGGATGAGGCACAGAACAAATGACTGCAATTGTGGAGGCTCTTCTCTAAAGGTTTCCCTGAAGCCCTCTGTTTCATTGCTGTGGCACAGATCTTCCCCACAGGTAGCGTTATTTATCACTGTCTGACACAAAACATTTTAGTGAGGAATACACACATACACACCACCAATAAAATACAAGCACACATAAACACTCACTTACTGTGACTCATTCCCCTCCTGGTTCCACCATTATCACTGTTTGTTTTGGGATTTGTGGTTTCTTTTTTATCACATTTAATTTAAAATCAGCAACAGAGATGGGGTTTTTTTTGCTTAAACTTATCATATGAGATAAAAGTTGCCTGGACATGTAATGGCTATAGAACAATTATGCCATCTGTCTTAATGTAAAATCTTGTTGGAAAATGAAGCACAGCCAAGTGCAAGAAGATGGCAATGCTTTTTTCTTCCAGCAGTTTTCCCCAGTTAGATAATGTGTAAATGATGCAAATGATGGAACAAGTGGAAGAACTGGAAAGAAAAGGAAAAAAGCCAACATCCTTGGGGGAGGCAAAGAAAGAGAAGAGAGAGAAATTACGAGCGAAAGGTGCAAACCTTGGATGAGCATTAACTCAATGAGGAATGCTCTGCAAAAGTGCAAGTGCAACATTCATTCGCCAGCGCTTTTATCAGTGACAAATCAGTAAGGAATGAAAGCTAGCTGTACTTATCAGATTTGATGTAAAACTTTATTTTACCTTCACTGACATTCTTGGTTGCTTTACTTCAAGCACAGTTTCCCAGCAACAGCCATGTAAGTCAACAGTGGAAAACTCTTGTAAAAGAGTAAAGCGTAACAGAAAAGCAATGACTGCAACTGATTTTAATGCTGGTAGGGAGACACACGCTACTCTTAGAATCCTGAATGGAAATCTATAGAAGAATCCTGTAATGCTAAAGATAGCTTTTCTCCCATGAGAGTCAATCAGCTACTTTATGGCAGACCAAAGCCCTACCAAGATGGCTGCACTGCCATGTCCTGGGATCTACACTACAAAAAAATTAACATAACCAGGATACCATCTACTCTTACCCTAACATGAGAAATCAGTCTAAGTGGTCACTTAAAGGTGGTTATCATCTTGATAAAAATCAACCCAATCGGTCTACATGCCTGTTCAGATGAAAAAGGAGGCACTGGCAGCATATAACAAGTTGCAAATGGAGCAGCAGAGCGACTGATTTTATAAAGTAGGTTAAAACTATGACATTACAAAAATATGAAGAAGTTAGCTGAAAGCACCAGAACTGCTTCAGACAGATCAGTGTTATGAGGAAAATCAGTACACCGTAGTGTAGTATTAAAAGTTCTGAATAAATGTGAACAAGCTTTAAGCTGTTTGGTCAGGAAGACTGGAGAAGTAGCACTATACTGAAAAAGGAAAAGAAAAACAGCAAAAATACATCTGTTTCACAGAGTTATCATAGTCACAGCTGTCACTAACACACTGACAGACTACAGTTTACTATGCCATTAAAGTTTAGATCTTTCTAAGTTAATTTCTCTCAGCTGCAGCACTGTTGGTGTTTAACAGTCTGTAAAGGACAAATATTAGTTAAATATAGCCTTAGACTACATGCAAATTTGATAGAAGGTCCACAACTACAAAAAGATTAAAGGATCATATATTGAAGCATATAGCATTAAAAAAAAGTAAAATTATTTGCAGCCAATAGCGAAGAAATGAAGGGAAAAGCGGAAATAAAGTTCTGCCAAATATGTTACCAACCCTCTTACTTTCTATGCGCTGAAGTTCCAGGAATATTCCAGGATTGGTGACCTTATTTTCTATTGAACTGACTGGTCAGTAGGCAGTGGTTTCATACCTGTTTGCCGCATAAGTTACCATGGAAATCTAAACCACTTTCATAATGCTGGAAACAAGGTTAACCCTGACGTTATCTCGTTAAGCCCAAATCCTGCTTGATAGCACAGAACACAAGTCTGACCATTTGCAGGTGCTCATTTGCATTTTCCTGTCTTTTTCTAGTGCCACCTGAGGGCACAGTGATCACAGCCATCCATAACAATTGGCTTTCAGACAATTGCATACAGAGATCTCCCCAGTTTCTTTACTGACAATATATAGTGCAAAGGATGAAATCCCCAAATTCTATGCTACTGTCCCCTCTGAAATATTATTGTTACATTGTTACTACACTCACTGGCAACTTTACTGGTTCATGGCACAGATTCAACAACGTGCTGAAAATGTTGATTCATATTGACATGACAGCGACATGATTTGTCAGTTATAGATTCATGATGTGGTCCCCGTACTCCGCCTTATTCCCCAAGGTACTCTGTTGGATTGAGATCTAGTGAATGAGCTCAGTGAATTCATTGCCGCCATCTGAATATGGGTACAACGTGGTCATAAAGCAGGGGTGGGCAATTCCAGGCCTCGAGGGCCGGTGTCCTGCAGGTTTTAGATCTCACCTTGGATAAACACACCTGAATCACATGATTAGTTTGTTACCAGGCCTCTGGAGAACTTCAGGACATGTTGAGGAGCTAATTTAGCCATTTAAATCAGCTGTGTTGGTTCAAGGACACATCTAAAACCTGCAGGGACACCGGCTCTCAAGGCCTGGAGTTGCCCACCCCTGTCATAAAGGGATAGACATGGTCAGCAACAATACCTGGGTGGACTGTGGCATTTACATGATGCTCAGTTGTTATTGAGGGGCCCAAAATGTGGCAAAAAAATATCCCCCACACCATTAAATCAGTAGCAGCAGCCTGAACTGTTGGTACAAGACAGGATGGATCATCTGTTCATGTTGTTTATACCAAATGCTGACCCTACTATTGGAATGCAGGAAACTCTTGTCCAATTTTGGTGAATGATAGCCTCGGGGTTTAACACGTTGTGCCCTCAGAGATGTTCTTCTGCATACCTTGGTCATGAAAAGTGGTTATTTTAGTTACTGTTACCTTCTTATCAACTCTAAGCACTCCGGTCTTTCTCCTCTGACCTCTGGCATAAACAAAACAAACTGGGTATTTTCTCTGCAAACCTTAGAAAATCCCCACAGATCAGCAGTTTGTGAAATACTCAGAGCGGCCCATCTGGCACCAACAACCATGCCACATGGTTTCAGCAGGTTGTCTTGACCATCTCTGTATGCCTACATGTCTGTTGAGTGGATGCCACATGATTGGCCAATTAGATATTTGCATTATCAAGTAGATGAGCCAGTGATGAGAATGAGTGATGACCCTCTGGAAAGCTCTTTTTAAACTCAGTCAAGTTAGCAAGCCTACTGAATATTCTCATTCATTACTAGTTAATTTTAAGATTAACATTTTACACTTAAGTAAATATTTAATAAGTTCAAATGCCTTATTAAACATTAAATCACTGGCTCCCTAGTAATAAAAGCATGGACATAAAAAAAAGCCTTGAAAATACAGAGAGCACTAATATCATGGCATTTCTTAAGTCAGTAGAAAAAATGGCGGGTTCATAAAGTGCCATGAGTTTGCATTTTCATCCTAACCAGTCAGTTTGCAGAATGCACCAATGAGCCAGGTCAAGATCTCAAGGGATGCTTCTATTGTGCACATTAACATGATCCAATACATGTATCACTTTATAGAACTGTACTTGCAAAGTCTTTCTGTGAATGTCATTAAGGGACTTTGTTCCAGGGCTTTAAATTATCAGGTCATGACGAGCCTGTAGCAGCCCTCTTTCAGTAATATCACTGCATAGACTCCTCAATGCATTCGAAAAACTCTCCTGAGGATGTTAGGGATGTTGACACATGATTTGTTAAGAGAGCTGGTCAGGTGGATGTGTATGTTGTTTCATTAGCTGAAAGGATTATTAGCCTTGTTAACTGCTCTGAATGCCACTGATTTCCCCGGGGCATGCTGGAAACACATGATGGGAGCATCCTGATGAGGCTGGGGCTTGTGATTAAATTAGTATTCAACTCCCCTTAACCAATAAACCGGTCAACAGGTAATTAAATATGATTCAGTCCCAGGTAGCACTCGGGAAGAGTATACGCAAGATTTAACGATGCAGCATCAGAGTCCTAAAACAGATCATAGTCAGTGAGATGAAGTCAGCACTTCTCAAAATGTTGTGTCTGTTTTGAGTGAACAATGCAATCATCTTTTCAAAATTGCTTTTGAGAGAACAAATTTGTGCAGGTATAAATTATAAATCAAGGTTAAGTAAACATTTAACCCTGATGTCCTTGTTTAGCTTTGCTTTCTCACATCAGGTAACAAAGAGCCTCTAAGATTAGATTGGAAAAAGAAATGAAAAATCCCCAATTCCCACTTCGGGAATGACTTTTATCTGGCAGAACTAAAGGAAAACTCAAACTCTGTTTTTCTCCCTGAAGTTCTCTCGTTTTTTCTACAAACCTCTCCAGTGGATGTCCCACTGTCAATGCCCAACTGTGTCTTTGTTCAGACTCCAATTATCTCTCATTTTCTCTTTAATCTACTCACTCTCCACTAGCTGCTTTTATCTCGCTAACATGAATGAAAAGTACCAAGTGATGTGGTGTCTGATCAACTGCGTTAACTGGTTTTAAAGGTGCTACTTGATGTGTGTTGTCTGTTCACTGATGAACATAGTGTGGGTATTTATAACAGTGTGAAATAGTTTAGATGCTACTATAATCTATGGCCAGGCCTCGGCCTGCAGGAGCCTCGTGGGTGGATTCGGGGTGTAATGGACTGTCAGGTACAAAACTACACAGCTCAAAAAATTAAAGGAACATTGTGAAAACACATCAGATTTCAATGGAGGGAAAAAATCAATCTGGATAGCTATACTGATATCAATTGGATAAAAAAAGCTGTCGGGTCATTTGATGGAAATAAAAATGATCAACAGATGGATGAATTGGAAGACACCCCAAACATCCGAATGAAAAAAATTTGCAGCAGTGATTCCAAAAACACACACACACACACACACACACACACACACACACACACACACACACACACACACACACACACACACACACGTTTTAATGTACCACCCTGGAGCAGCAGCAATACCTGGTCCTCTGTAGGGTCCAGGTATTGGCGATTGCTGCAAAACTAGTGGAAAAAAACAGTCAAAAAGATGAGGAGGGGAAGAAAATGTCATTGATCTGTAAAACGATTCCTGTTTTGGGAGTTCTCTCATTGCTCCTCTTCTTGTGCACCTGCTAATTTAATTAACACCAAAGCAGCTGAAACTGATTAACCACCCATGCAGATCAATATCCCAGAAGTTTAACTGACTTCATGCTATAGTCTGATTGCAAAATGTAAAGTTTTTGAGCAGTGTCTTTAGACAGTGACACAATTTTGTACACTATAACAGTGGACTTATTTTTTTTTAAAGATGTGGTTGAAGTCCCTACTTTCAGCTTTCAGGGTTTAACAAAACCACTGCAAGTGCTTAGGAATTATTTTCAGAGTCTCAAAAATAATTCAACAATTGACTGACAAGATGTTTTGTGGCCAGGCGAGGCCTGTTCTCTCATTATTCTTTGGCAGATCACATCAATAAAAGCTCTGGAGATGATTCAAAGTTTGATTTGGTAGCTAATCACTGGAATATGAGGTTGTAAGAGACGTTGATAAGGTCAAAGAGGCCTTGACAACAAACTTGACAGCTGATCCACTGTGCATACTCAGGTTAAATCACATAAATCATTTTAAATGATTTTCTCCAGTTTCTTAAAAGTAGCTTTGTAGTACTTTTTCTACTTACTTAAAAATAACACTCACATGGTGCTATTTATCATGTATGACTTACTGCTTTATTTGTTGTTGGATCTGAGGACAAAGGAGGATAATATGTGAACCTAAGATAGACAAAAAACCTTTAAAATAGACAAATTGGAAAATACATGGAAGGCAAATATTGTGTGTGATTTGGGTGAGTTTGCCCTGCAGCTGTAATGACTCCGGTAGTTCTGATGCTTTGTAGCACGGGTCATGGATACTCGAAGAAGAAAAACAAAACAAAACTGTATGGACGGTAGAAAATGGAGCATGTTTTCAGAGGCGATCTGTAAATTTAATGTATTCTTATGAAGACTGGATAAAATTTGAAGTTATAAAAAATTGAAAAAACAGCTAGAAATCTCTCGAGACATGAATAAATAGAACGCCAACCTTGAACCAAGAAAAACAGGAAGAAATCATCAGCCGTTTCACCCGTAGGCAAAAAATTTGCTTCAAAGTTTCTTCCCTGGCCCAAAGCAAAACTAATTTAAATCCATGTTTTTAAGTTAATCTGCTAATGAATACTGAATTTAGAACAGAAAACCTCCCTAACAGAGGCAGTATTTATTGTACATCTATGTGAATTCTTTCTATATTTATAATAAACACTGACTTCAAGTTAAAGTGTAAGAATATTTAGCAGATAAATGGTTTCTTCAAACTTAACTTTTTAACTATAAGTCATTTTTTTCACAAGTTTAAGCTTGTAAAATGTAATTTTTTGACATCTAACTACATAACTTTGGGATTTGGACTCGCGGTAAACACTGGGTATGTCTGCTTTTTTGTTGATGCTTGTTTGGTTCCAGCTGTTCAGATAATGAGTGTTTGCTTTAACCCTAAGAAGTCTTTAAAATTATCCTTCCCTTCCCTCAAATTAACCCTCACATTTATACTCGTGTCTAAAAGTAAACAAACCATGGCAAAAAACTGTGTCCATTATTACATTTGCAGGGTTTATAATGAGCGTGCAGACAAATGAACTGTGGTTGTTCAGATCAGAGAGCCTTTGGCTTTCCCTCGTGAACACCAGCCTGAACAGATGGATGCACATTTCTTTCTGACACGGGATTTGTTTTAAAAATCCATATTTGTGTGATCTTGCTTTGACACACAAAACATATAAACAATAGGCTTTTTAGAAAGTGTTTTTCATCTAGAAACAAATGCATCCTGACATATTTGGGCACACAGCCCCGTTGTGGACTCTGACATTACAAAACCCCTCTCCCTTTTTGTGTTTGGCAGAGCTCAGCCATTTTCCATTCTTGCTTTAACATGCAAAATTGATTCATGAAACACTTTAATGCACCGAAGCATTTGATTTTATTGTTTCTGCCATGCTCTTTTAAGTACTTGTGCAACCTTGTCTTTGTGTGGCTTCCCGCTCTACCAAGGCAATCAGTGTGTTTACATAGAGTTTCTGATGCACTATGGCTGACCTGCCGGCAATTTCTGATTCCTAAATATCTGTTAAACGAACTAAGACTGAACTGAGGCTGAACTCCAGCCTGCAGCAGCTCCGAGAAGACAAAAAGGTGTGAAGAATACTAATTTACGTAAACCAGAAGTAACCCTTTTGGAAAACAGATAACTCTGAAAATGTAACTGCTCCTTATCTCTGAATTTAAACAAAACTGGATGTCCCTGTGAGTATAATTCCCTCAGTGTGCCCATTAATCATTCTTTCTTTTAACTTTGATGCATTTCTAAAGTAGAATATTATCTCTTTCCTTTAACCTTCATCCCACAGACCCTGGAGGAAAACGCTTTTTTAATCATGTCTCACAGATGCTTCTTTCTATCGTACCAATTTTTAGGACTAATGATTTCATATCATTGGTTTCTTTTGCCATTTGGTGCTTTCTAAAAACGAATTGATGTATTGAGATTCTTGGGGACACTCAATTATATAAATGCAGTTTTTAAAAAATGGAGCTCTTTTGAGTCCATGAGTCCTGATTTAATGTATCCTACAGGATCAAAGGAGGACTGGCACACTATCATCAGGAGGCAGACACAGATGCAGCAGGCACACATTTTCTCGTGCTCTGTGGAAGATGACGCCCTATAGCATTAAAGCTCTACGTAAACAACATTCACGCCACCTTATCTACACATCAATAAAATGATTTTAAATCATATATGTTACCCTAATTGTTACAGGTGGCGATAGTATTCATCGTACTCTGTTAAGTAAATTTTTAAAAACTTGAGAGTAAAAGCTCTTCATTGACAATTAAAGAGGAAAAAAACTGAAATATCGAAAAGTGTGAAATCACACAGACTCTCGGTGAGTTCAAAGGTTCATTACAGCCACTGTAACGGTGTTAGATTTTCTTAAAAGCACTGATGCCTAGTAAAACCTGACCAGCGAGCTAAATTGGGTTTCGAGAGGATTTTTTTCAGCTGCTGTGGTGTGACTCCTTCTCTGTTCAAGCTTTTGTAATCATCTGAGACTGAATAGGGGAACATTTCTGTCGATAGTGCATGTTGCACAGATGTCAGCATCTCACCAGGCCACTGTACAATTGATCCAGCTTGATTTTCTTCAGGTTTTTTTTTTTCTGTAGGAGTTGTGTAGGTGCCTGTGAGCTTCGGACTATATGGCTGCCCTTTTCACAAATTTTGCTTATAACATTCATGGACAAAATCTCGTTGCACAGTCAGGGGATGGATCGAATATGTCCAACTAGTGGGCTTCAGATTTGCGCTCCTGTTGAGCGGTGCCCTCGAGCGTGTAGTGGGACAGCAATGTAGCTGAGATGAGAATTGCCAGTTTTGAAGCCATGATTCTCAGGCAAACAGGTGGATTGCCTGCTCCAGGCCTCATATGGAGAAGTCAAGCATCTCAGTTCTTGTTCATGGTCAGGAATGACAGGCTGTTTGATGTCATTTCTGCAGCCATGCTCACCGTCCTGGTCTTTTTTGGTGAAGTGGGATCAAAGTTAATTGGTGGATCATCTTCTGTTCCAACCACACCTATGTCCAAGAGAAACACTGAACTGACTGAACCTTCTCAGAAGAATGTCCCAGCATACCTCTAGAGACCAGCTGAGGAGCTCAGTCAGTCGTTTGGGAGCGGCTCAGGGCAGAGCTGCTGTTCCTGCAATACAGGAACAAGTTAAAGAGGTTCGGGCATCTGTCCAGGATGCCTCCTGGACGGATCTCAGGTGAAGTGTTTTGGGCATGTCCAACTGGAGGGGAGACCTCAGGGCAGACCCAGGAAATGCAGGATGGATTATATTTCTTGGCTGAGGTGATTGCCTAAGTTTCCCCCAGGATGAGCTGTAGGCAGCGGCAGGGAGAGAGAGGGCAGCACAACTTACTGCTGTCTGGGATAAATGTTAGAAAAGCTATGGATGGATGTCAGATCTTATTCTTGTATTCTTATTATTATTTTAAATTCTCCAAAAGAATTTCTCAGATAAATAAAGAATAACTCATTGTATCTTACAGAGTTCAGAATGTCCTTAAAGACGACTCAGAGGTAACTTTCTACCCATCACAATAAATTACACATTAAAGAACTACTACTGCCATAGAGAACAGCAGATTAACAAGCTCAGAAACACAAAGCAAAAACAATATCTATTGGAATAAGTGTGCAGATAAGGAGGTAATTCAATGTCTCATTTTTAAACTTAAATAATTATATTATAGTCTAGCAGTTTTTATTGGCTTGCTCAAAGGGGGTCATACGTTTTGGGCTGTTTTCTGTTGCTGTGATTTATTTGCTATATAAACAAAATTGAATTTAATTGGCTGGATGTGACTGGACTCACCGCTGCTGGGATAGATCTTATTTGCAAAAATCAAATAAATAAAGAAACATCCTGATACATTTTGGCACGCAGCCTACTTGTTGGCTTTAATTCTACAGTCTAGATGCCTTCTTTTGTTCGGGAGAGCACAGCATTTTTCTTCTTTAGTCATTATACACTTGAATGCACTGAAGTATTTGATCTTAGAGAATATGGTCATGTTTTTAGCTTCAGTGTGGTCAACAACATGCTTCTCAGAAGTTACATTTACATACGTTTACATAATTAGCTGTAAATATCATGAATGATGCTCACGTTTATAGACCAAATATTAAAATAATCAAACCCAAACTGCATTGTAACTCTATTCTTAAGATTCTTCTGTTTTATTCAATTGTTGATCATTATTGTCTTTATTCTTTTATTTTCTAACAATCACATGTTATTAAGCTGTCTACACAGCTCTTATTATCCAAAACTTTGGATCAGAGTGAGAAATTTCAAAGAAAAATGGATGTTTCAACACGATATTTAGTACAAATATGTTTGTGTCTTTACCACTTTCGTTCCTAACCTTAACCAATAACCATGTCAGTAATTTGGTATGATCTTTATGTCTTAATGTTCTAACCTTCTTATCAACGCATTTTGCTTAAGGCTAATTGTTAGCATGCTAACAAGTTAAATTAAAGTGAAGGACTTTTATCCTCTAAGGATCTACATGTAAGCAATCAGAGAACTGCTATTTCCATCTGCAGTAATTTATAACTGCCCATTTTCCAGGACCTTTTTTTCTGCATATTAAAGGGTGGGGACCCTTTAATATGCAGAAATTAAAGGCATAGGACATTTAAAACCCCAGCACAGAACAAAGAAGGCATCAGTGACAGCATATATGACATCGATTAACTCAGGAATAGTAGTAAGAGAAGGATCTGGTGCGTATGTGGGTTGCAAAGCGGCTTACAGAGACGTAACGCCATTATTTCAGCTGAGGTTGCAGATGCCTGAACTCCAACTATCCTCAGTTTTCATTCCCAGCAACTCTTCTTCTGATCCTCTGTTTCCTGCTTGATGCCCTTGTAAAACACATTAAGTTTCCTTGCTGTTCACCGGTGATACGCAAACAGGCTTGTCTTGCTCATCCGTACCACAAAAACACCCCAGCCGCTGCAAAACAATGTTTTCATTTAATCATTTCACATTAAAAACACACACTGTATGCTGCATCACAAAATGAGAAAACGCTGTCCTCCAATAACAACTGAAGCTGACGTAGACAGAAGAAACAGCCAGTGTCGGTGCCGGCGAGAGAAGAGACACGTTTATGTTCCCCCCTGCAGGGTAGCTGAGGACTGTGTTCATCTGAAGCCACAACATGAGATACACACAGACAGCAGGTTGAGCCACAGATGGAAATCATAATTCAAACAGTCTAACAAAGCACTTGAATTCATTCCTACCTGTAATGTATATTACCATGATGACAGAGACCAAGCCAGGATGATCATGGGCTAGAAATAAAAAAAAAAACCCCAAACAAACAAACCCAAAAAACTCAGATACACTAAATCTTCCGAGTAGTATCACAAAAGCTTTTGGTGTGAAGCCACGATGTACTATGTAATGGTTGCTTTTGAGTACACTCAAGGTTCAGCTAAACCCGTACTGAAAAGCATGGGTCTTTCATTTTTAGCACGACATTCAACTACCTCAATAACATACTGGCCTACTTAGAACTGCTGAATGAGTAATATTCTTAAAGAAACGTGACATATATGCAGTCAATTGTGGACCTGGAGTTGACGTTTCACCAAAGTTCTTTTGAATAAGAGTTGCTTCAGGCATCTCTGCGTGGTACCCGTTTTTATGAAAGCCATAGAGAGAAAATAAAACACAATTATTTACACCATAACACAGCAGACCCTGTATCCTAACAAACATCCTGGCCAAACACTCCTCATGGTGCTTTTGTAATCATTTTTATAATCATGAAATTGGTTTAAAATCGTTAAGCTTGGGGATTTCTTTTGGCCGAGGACAAAACGATGCCATTCTTGATAAAATGGTAATAGCTGTCCAAAATTTCACCCTGACATTCTCTTAATGAAATAATGGTTTAACAACTCCCTGGCCGTATTCATTTACTGCAGTGCTTTGTACAAGGCTTGCTGTCTGGCAGGCAAATAAATCCTCTGGTGAAGTGCAGCAGCCAGAAGCAAGTCCTTTATTCACATAAATTAAATGTAAGCATACGGCATCCCTTTAAAGATGCCTGTAAAGAAGGGCTTAGCACTGCACGCAACAAATTTGCCTTCGAGTAAACTCGTTAAACAGAAACTGAAAGGTGAAAAGAATATGCAAAATGTGGGCTCCTAAATGTTCGCACTGTTTTCAATAAACAAAGCAAAAAATATTACGTTTTTTTCTCCCTCACACTTCACCAACTCCTACTACAAAGTAAATTAGCTGCATATTAAAGAAATGATAAACTGCTCATTAGAATAGATTTCAGAGACGGTTTGGTCACAACCTGAACTATGATTTTAAACAACCATACGTTCAATCTGTACATTCGAAGTTCAATATCTCACCTGGGCCCTTGTTACAGGCCTGTGCTGCAGATGGGGGGCGGGGCAAATGGCGCACATATAGAGTAAAGCAACACTGCAGTCCAACGTATGCATCAGCAAAGAGAGCAAGAGAGATCGACGCATGCAGTTTGGACAGTCGAAACCAATTTTTGTACAGTTCGTTTGGCAGTGAGCAACATATTTGTGTTATTTTACATAAATATGCTGCACAGGGATGAGTCCCCTTTATGGGTTATTGTCCCACCCAGTCACATTTTTTGTGTGTGCGTGCATGTGGAGACTCAGACCCCACTGCGGGTTTGGCACAGCAGAGGCCACCCTCCCATTGCAGGGTGACAAAAAGTGCTGATAAGTCCAGCTGACAGCTCCTTCATCCCTATTAGTGCCTCAGACGGGGGGAGGGGTGTAACAGAGCAAAGCGCTGTCCTTAGACCAACCAGTGTTCTTGTCCTTGTCTCCTCCCCCCCCCTTTTTAAGGTCCTGCAGGATGCTGTAGCGAAGGATGTAGCGCCACCTAGTGGAGGCAGCCGCTGGATATGTGTTGCTCTGAGGGGAAGGGAGACGGGCTTCAGCAGGCAATCTCCTCCAGGGTGCCCAGCGTTGTCTGCAAGGGGACAGTCACAGTGTGGCTGATGGACTCTGAGTGGTTTGCCACAGGGTCACAGGAACTCTGGGAAAAAGAGTGAAAGGCCAAGGGCTAGGTCACATTATAAAGTGGCAAGATCCTACAGGTCATATTTAGAATGACCAAACTTCCACCTGAACTCTGAAAACTGAATTAGTATAAGTATGCAAGGTCTGATCAAAAGGTTTTTACTTGACCAATAAGATGCACAAACCCTCATTGGCTTAATGTGTTTTCATTTCCTTAATCTGAATTCAGGAAAACAAAACAAATGATAAATCTGAGGTTATTGTACTCGGCCCTAAAAATCTTAGAAACATGGTGTCTAACCTAATACTAACTCAGGATAAAAACAATTAGTGATGCTATAAAAAAGTTGCTTACTGCATTTATTACTTAGGTTGGACTATTGTAAATATCAAGTTGTTCTAAAAGCTCCCTCAAAAGCCTTCAGTTGATCCAGAACGCTGCAGCGAGAGTACCGATAGGGACTAGAAAGAGAGAGCATATTTCCCCTATACTGGCTTCGCTTCATTGGCTCCCTGTTAGTTCAGAATCAAATTTAAAACCCTTCTTCTCACATTCAAGGTCTTGAATAATCATGTGCTAGCTTATCTTGAAGTCCTCATAGTACCATATCACCCCAACATAGCATGTTGCTCTCTTTAAAAATAGTTTGGGAGGGCTCCCAGTTTGGATTTGGGATTTACACGATGTAATGCACCTAGGCTGCTGGGAAATTTGCATGATGCAGTGTGAAGTGCAGAAGTTCGCCACTTTTCATTTTTTGTGCATTTATATACTACTTTGTATTTACTCATCAGCTATCATTAAAGTCTGGCTCTCTCTTTATAGTGTGTATTTTGTCCTGTCTCTCGCTGCTCTCTTCTCTTTCCATCATCCCCAACTGAGTGTAGTAGATGGCTGCCTCCTCCTGAGCCTGGTTCTTCTGGAGGGTTTTTTCCTATGTAATGAACCCTCTTGATGTGAGGGGGAAAGTGCTAACCTCTGCACTCACATAACTGGGAGTGCTAACCAGTAGACCAGCTAATTATTCCATTATTAAAACTGAAACTCAGTCATGACTGGATAACTTTGTTAGCATAGGAGATATGGATATACACATGAGCAATTTTTTCAGTTTTAATAAAGTGCAGCAAAACAAACAATAATAAATACACAAAAACTAAATAATAATAATAATAACAACAAAATCAATTAGCAAACAAAAAGTAATGTCTAATAAGCTGCTACTGAAAGCTGATAATTCTCACTGACTACTCTGCAGATATCCTCCTTCAAATTTATATTAAATTAGGGCACAGTTTGACAGTTCTGTCCATCAACATTATGGTACTCCTTATACTGTCGCTGACATTAGTAACACTAAAGACAGTGGTTGTTGCTGCTTGGTTTCATCAAGACATCTCTTTTGGAGCTAAGCTTTCCTGCCAAATTGCCATGACATGGTCAGAACACAGTCTTAGTCTTGCTTGGGTGCCCTTTCTACATGCTTGTGTGGAGGAGCAGGAATAGTGCACGGTTTGATATGCATGATCGGAGTGAGTGAAATTATACCAGATTTACATGCTCCACTTCCAAAGAGCTCTCAGTGAAGACTACTAACAAGAAAAAGTGTAAAGGTCACTCTTACCACGTCCTCTCCATGACTCTCCTCCTCCTCCTCTCTGCTTAGTAAGTCCAGTAGTCTGTCTTTCACCACCTGCAGATCAGAAAATAAAAATCAGAAACACTTAATTCCAACTGTTAGAGAAGATCTCTGAGAGCTCTTCTTGTAATTACTGACTGTAAAGAAACATTTGGTTTCAAGGTAAAAACGTAATTAGGTGGGAAATGTGGCAACAAAGTACGACATTACAATAAGCTCAGCGTGAAAGCAACAGCTTTCATGTTGAAAAAAGTTGCTTTAGAAATGCTTATGTCAGCGACATGAGGCCTTCTTATCCCCATAACCCCATAATATGGTCATTAAAATGAAGGAAAAATTCTTCAAAATGACTTTTTCTGTGTATCTGTAAAACCCTAGGGCAGGTGAAGACTGTTATGTGCTTATCAGAACCCCGCGAAGCTGAAAGCAGCATGAGAAGCTCTAAAAAAAAGGCGCACAATAGAGTAAAGGTAATGGAAAAGTATCATCCCACAGTCCTTTATCTCAGCCAGAACCAGAGTGAATTTAGCTTTTTATCTGCTTTTTGTATCTGTGACATTGATTCTGTTGTCACCATTCACGATCAGGGCTCTACCAAAAATCAAAAAAACAAAAATTATTCAACTCTATTGAGAGCAGGGCTGGTGTTCAGGATTTATTAGTCCTTTCAACAGGTATATATGACGGTAAGAAATTTGAAACAGACCTCATACGCGTAGTCAAACAGCTCTAAGATGGTGAGGATGCTGGCTCCAATGAACAAACCCATCTGGCCACCAATATCACCTGTGGAAGGACAGAAGTACAGTACAGACACACCAAGAGAAATACAAAGCGAAGACACTCTTTTATTTTTCTGGAAAGATCTTTGTGTCATGGTCAGGGGAAAGACTTGATTTGATTTGCTTGCAACACGTAGGCACAGATAACGGGGACAGACAGGCAGAAAGAGAGACAATTTTTTTTTCATTGTGAAAACAGCCTGGTGTTATAAATTGCAAGAGGCGTGTTGCTACTGGTGAAATAAAAGATGTGACCCAGAAAGTCGAGCGACACTGACAGATCCATGGGTTTGATGGCTCATCAGATGGTGCTGCAGTTTGTTGGACCAAACTGATACAAAAGATATGTTAGGTCTTGAAAGGTCATTAAAATGCACTAAAAAATTGCACTTTTTAGTGCATTTATTGCCTTTTAGAAAGTAGAAAAAGTAGAAAGGGATCATTTAATTTGGAAATAGTCTATCAGAAAGCTCTGCACCAATTCTGAAGCTGCTCAGGAGGAAAAAGGAAACACAGCAGGGAGTGATAGGACACCTAAACAAAATGCAGGGCATGAACCACAGTGCTAACTACTAATGCCGACTTTATTGCTCTCTAAAACAGGTCTGCTATCCGTCTGCATCTAATATTGCTTTGGCACATAAGGGCAGAGATGCTGTCTGTGACGTCAGCAGCACCTGACTGAACGGCCATATTTGACATGGTTTATTTTCTTTGGTAGTTTTGACACCAGAATCCCAGAACATCTCAAACCATCACAGCTCGTCTCAAAGCCACTGGCGTTCATAAACTATATAATATGAAAACATAAACTTTACTGAGCTTCCTGTGTTCAATCTCTAATAAGGAAACATGGAGATTATTAATGGCTAAATTTATGAGGTATGTTGGAATTATCTTTTTAAGACAAGATGCTCCATTACCAATAAGTAATGAGTAATTTAGCTACGGCGAACATCCTTTATATAAGAAATAGAAATAAATCTCAAGAATACAGTAACCTAACAAAAGCAACATATTTTATAACTTAAATATGAATCGAGTAAACAGTACAATCTATGAAAAATGCTCATGAATAAAGATAAATAAGATAAATCACACTTTTAAGACTTGTACATAAAACAAACATCAAGATTTTATACATGCGTTCTGTTTGTTTTCCATATGAAATCCAGGTTTGGAAATCAAGGTAATCAATGAGCCCACCTACCCAGCAAGCCTGCCACCTCATAGGCTTTCTTCTGCTCGATGGTCTCGTAGTTCAAAGCTTCAAAGAACACATCCAACACCAAGATGTTGTCTCTGTAAAAGGTAACAGAAGGTTCATTTATTTTTCCTAATAAAACCCCACTTCAGGTAAAAACTTCAGTTAATAATAGTTCATTTATTTCAAGAGTGACTAGAGGAAAAACAACTTGCTTGCTACCTTAATTCAACTTTCAACGATCCCTGTTATCTACAACCTTTATTTAAAGCAAGAACAGAGAAAAGGCCAAGTGGTTTGCGTGGGTAATTCGCAAGGAGAAACTGCTTAACCTCTTTACAGGCAGAGTTTGGTTTTCTCCTTTTTTTGTCTGTCTCCCCTTCAAATGATCAATTCATAGACACAGTAAGCTCAGCTCCTTTTTTATTCAGTTGTAAAATGTCATGTTGCATATGTTTACGAGTAAACAAAGTGAACAGTTCTAATTAATCAACAAAAGCACATTAGTACTCATTGAACTGGGTTTAATTAAGGTTAAAGATAACTATAAATTATAAACTGTACCACAGGATCAGTTATAAGTGTAGGAATTTTGTATCTGGAAGCCATCGTGCTTTAAAAGAAGTTTGTGTGTTTATTTTTTTTCTCCGAAAAACTCGTCCTGCACGATCAGTAGCGTTGAGCAACCAAACTTGGCTGACAAAGAACACCCCAGGTCTCTGAAGGTTCTCATCTATATTAGACATTATGGTTGCATCATGTTGCCTTGCACCAAATGGCATGTTTTCATTGTTCACAAACCCATAACAACTTACATTATTTTCATTTTATGATAATAACACCTAATTTATATTCACAAATCCTCAGTTATGCACAACATATTCTGAAATCATCAGGTTGCTTGGCAACCACCTACCAATGGACTAAAATTATCTGATTTTTTTTTTTTGCCTTCATGCACTTTCAGCTACTTATCACACCTTATTCTGTCAACATCTGCAAAAGCTGAATTATACACTATAACATCATCATGTTGCCTAACAACACCATGCTAACGGGCTACAATGGCCTATGTTTTGTGTCTATAACACCTTATACATGCATAGTGTCATTTCCAACAGCAATAACAGGACAAACTGTAGCATTGTTATGTACTAATTACTATAATATAGCAGATACAGAATGATAAGGAGCGTTATCTACTCACGTGATGTACTTCTCTGACTTGTTGAACTTTTTCTGCAGGTAGCGGGCTGAAGTCTTGCTGGGGATTTTGACCATGGATAACTCTTTGTTGTAGCGGGTCATGTTGCATGGCGTCCTGCACATGCAGTTACTGCTTTCCACAGCAGACAGTTTAGCTTCATAAAGATGTGGTTATGGAGATGGGGGGGGGAGTGTATTTTTGAAATTTTAAAAAAAGGAACAAAATGACAGAGGATGGGATGAGCATGATTGACACAAGAAAAAAACGTTAGATTCCAATTCCTGACATCGTCAGAAATCCAATCTGAAGGCAGCAAATGGACCAAACTGGCTCATATCTACCTGAACAGTGTTTTCATAAAGAGTTTCATAAAGTATTGATTGTGGGTGTGAGGCTCCTGATGTGTTTTTGAATATTAAGCTGACAATCTCCGCATTTTTTTAAGCCCTTCATCCCACAGGCAATTCATATCAAACTGGCGAAAACGACTCATCCCATTTATTTAAAGAACCTTTGCCCAGACCGAAGTGGTGTAATAATAAATTTCAATAAAAATGTCCAGGAAGTGAGTCATCTGCACAAAGCGGTCGATATATTAATCTAATATTGTATGAGAAAATCAACTCACCGTTGAGACTACAGAATATATATCTCTTATTACAAGATATAATAAAAGACTAAAATAATGTCTATACTATAGGAATTGTCCCCTGGGATTGCAAACCCTTTTCTTTGCCCTGCTCAGAGGATAGTGCTTTCTGGGATTTTTAGTGGGGCTTACTGTCCTTTCTCAGTTATCTAATGGTGAGTGGCCACAAAAGTTCATAAAAGCCGTTTGCTTATATTAAGGTATAGAGCAGTAACTGACTGCAAATACATCTAGACTTGGGCCCAAATGCTTTTTTAAACCACTGAGAGCGAGAATAGTGGACAGTGAGCAGCATAGAGAACGAAGAGTGAGAGCAGCATTTGTGCAGACAAACAATGAATCAGAGAAATAAACTAGTTTGCTTGTTTCACTAAAGTGATGTTCTGAAGGACAAAACCCACCCACACCTCCACATAACCCCATTTTTGTGTATGAAGTTTAAGCTTATCCAGTCCACAGTAGTCACTCTGCTCTCAATTGTGTGTGCACTGTAGAAGCACCAAAAACAGCAGTTCCCTGAGTGTCCAGCTGAAGCTCCAGAACTCAATTCCTGATGTTAAGATGCTTAAAACGCTCAAAATGATGTTTAACGTCACAGAAGAAGAAGAAGAAGAAAAAAAACATGGTTACAGCCTAATAGAAAAGCAGTTTTGGTCTCTGCCTCTTCATAGGAACATACAGAGTGATTTTGAAACTCACCCTTTTTAACCCTTTTAAACTTAATGCCAACTCAGGCAGCTGTAGCTGATATCCATCTTTAAGACACTAAACTGGATCTCTAAATTGTGCTTGTGGTTTTGAAGCCTTTTCTGGATGATTATCTGGATATCTGGCTGTATTTACTTTGATACTTAGTAGTTGGCAGGATCTGTATCTACACGATGCACCCACATTGTTCACTGATGTAGCCTGCAAACCCGTCATTCTAATGTTAACTGATAAATTCACCCTTTCATTTAAATGTGGTCACTTCTGACTACACATTATTGAGGTACTGATACACATTTTTACTTTTTTAATAGTTACTATAGTTTCCAACTGCAAACCAACACAATTATTTGACTGACGACTTTTACTATTCTTTTCCTTGCTCGTCTGGCATTATTATAACTAAAATTAGAGGTCACGCGTGCTGTACGTACAAACACCGGCATAGAAATCAGCATAAACGCCTGCCCACATTTAAAAAGTTCTATTGTGTTATGTGGATGTTTACTCAATCAAGCCCTAATGAAAGTGAATGTCATAATTAGTGTCACAGAGAAGAAATTATAAAGCATCAAACATAACCATGTGCTCTGTGATACACCCTTTACCCTGACGGAGACAAAGTCCTGATGCAGAAACATCAAGCTCTACTCAAGCTTCTGCTTTGGCAGACTCGGAGGAAAAAGTACTTGAATACACCGAATGAGGTTGTGTGAAGTCCACAGCCTCCTATATAACACCGACTCTCTCAAGAGTGATGGTAATATCAAGCAATGTTTTTTCAAATAAAAGGTTCTCGGGTACTGAGACTGCTCACCCATCAATCTCTTAAAGTCAGATTTTCTAAAATTGTTTAAATAGAGCTCATTGAATTTTGCCAGAGATTACTGAACTCTTTTTCCCACAATGAAAAAACTTCTCTTTTCAGAGCTAAAAATCGTGGGAGTTAAAAAAAAAACTGTCAGAATGGAAAAGAAAGCAGAAGTTAACATAATCAGACCTTTTTTCTGACCAAGGCAGCGCTGTGGCAGGCCCGCAGATCACAGAGCAGGAGGCAGATATTCCCCACGGTGCACTAATAGCTGGCGGGACCACACAGTCACGTAATTGCAAGAGGAAATTCAATATGGCTTCACAGTGGTCTCTTATTCTTATTCAAATGAGACGTTATTGGATACATGAGAGCAAGGCCTCATGCATTCGAATGATTGATTTCTTTGTCTAAGCCTATAACCTTTGTCCAGCTTCTCCACTCTTTTTCTCATGCACATTTTAATCTAAAACATGAAATTACATTTCCTTCTGATAAATTTCATAATTTTCACAATGCTAGCATTAACAGCTAGTTATACATTACCTGACAAAAACTACGAACATGCTGCTTTATGAAGCAGCTACATGAGAAACTGAAGACCGTTTCTGCCTGGATTTATAGTTTTAAGCCATCTACATTTCCTCAAAAGCAAAGATAAGCAAGTTGTTCACAGACAGCAGATGCAACTGTCTCCTATTAAAATATATTTTCAAGGCTACTTCAGGACTTGAGTGACGCAATTATATGGGTAAAGAAACCCAATCAAACTCTGCTGTGTGAAATCTCCTGTGGTGGGTATAGCAAATTGGCAGTTGGACTTTAAACTTGAATTCATTTGCATTCAATGATCCAAGCTGAGTAAGTGAGCGTGTTGGAATTATGAAAGCCTCACTGTTCCAAAAATGAAGCCAATTACAGAAGAGAGAGTAACAGAGCTGTCTGGAATATGCACCTAAGCCTTGTGCGCTCCATGATCGTACCATGTAACTTGTGCTTTCGAGTGCATGCTAACAAAATATGGGCGAGTTGCACCGAGGGCTCTCGTGGTGTGGGAGTGCTGCGGCTTGGTGCTGATTGCCTCAAAGTTTGGTTGGACTGTTTTGTCTATTCCTTGCTTGCCAGAAATAATTTATGATGAGATGAGAAAAGGTGGGGGCTGAGCAGGGAGAAAGCTGTAGGATGAGAGCAAGTTTTGCTGATGAACTCCCACTGGCCAGCAGTTGAGGTTGATAAAGGTCATCATTACTCATTGTGCTTCTGAATCTAGTTAATATTCAGTGTATCTATGTACTCGCTCAGTGTTTATGCGCTTTTGTTTACCATAAAAATATATTAGATTTGAATTAACATGGCTATCAGTGGCTTTGGTTAACAGTTTCAGGTGTGCCATGATGTCTTAATTACTAGTCTTTCCCCCCCAGTAACAGTGGAAATGTCTTGCATTGCAAAGGTCTTTGAGTCTTTAAACTGCAGTGGGACAGCGGAAAACCAAGCCAGACATGATGTGCATCAAAGTCACAATTCTTATTGTGTTTGTTCTGTTTCTCAGTTCCTTTCAAGAGGAACTTTTAGCCACATTCCCACTTCCTACATTTTTTGTTTTCCCACTGGTCCGCGTTCAACGGGGCACATCCAAAACTCATAACTTTTTTTGCTACGGTTCACAGGTTGAACAACACATAGACAGTGGTGAGCTATAGGTTTTTCTGTGGCATTTTTGCTTGCCGTTCAGTGGGGATGTCAGAAGCGTTAAACTATTAGCAGAAAGATGCTCATAAATCCCTGGCGTATAAAAAAGGCGGCGCACATAATGAATGAGCTGCCATAGGTGCAACTTTGGGTAACATACCAAGGTTGCACCATTTCTCTTTTTTTAAAAAAAAAAAAAAAAAAAAAAAAAAAAAAAGAACATGCTGCTGTGTGTCTTGATTTCCCTGCAGCCCTCCACTGACCTGTTTCCCATTTACTCATTTTCTAAGCATCTATTCAGGTCTATGTTTACCTTCTCGGGGCTACACCGTTGCTGTCCTTCATGCTATTTATTCTTGCAACCTAGCCTCCATCATTGTTATCATTTCTTCTGTATGTAATTGCATCATAGTGAGCTCCAAACACCAACCTTTTTTATGCATTTTCAAAAAGAAGACACATTGAAAAGGTGACAGATGATTTTTTTTCCTAATTAAAAATGGGCTTCTCACCACCACAAGCATTAGATTGTTGTTGTTGTTGCATAGACTATGTTTAGTCAGATGTTGTATAATTGTCCTTCTTTTCTCTTGTCAATGTGTTTACATGCATTTATGCATAAACTCAGAGAAGGCCTTTGCTACTGTATGCGAAAAGATAATTACCAAGTGTCTGTCCTCATCTTCCTTACTGATGCATTCATTCTCTCAAGTACAACGTGGGGACTTAACGTTCAGTGTATAGTTACATTAGCTATGCAGTAGACTTTTTAACAGTGCTGCCAGGTTGGTTAGCTGCTGTAGTTTTATATTCCTTAAAGTTTGGTATTTAGGTGTTGTGCGTGCCTATTAGTGTTTCAATGAACTTGCTACACATAAGCTCCACCTCTAGCCTAATCTGAACTCTAACACTGCAGTCCCTGTCTTGCTAGCACACCCTAACATGACAATCATATATAGGAAACGGGGTGAGAAAACACCTTATGATCTAGCGGGCTTGAAAGGCTATCACTTTTCAGGATATTTAATCAAGATAAAATCACAAAAAAAATCAATACTGCCTGGCTTGTGTGTCAATTTGGTAAGATATCAGACAGATGTATTTGCAGAAGCATTTTCATAGGAAGTCGTTGGATGAGCCTACACTTAATAAAACTGGCAAAGTTAATATAAATCTTGACTCTGAAAAAGTGAGCCAGGCCTGTCAGAACTTTTTACATGGTTGTGTCTTTTAGCTCAATGCAGGAAATATGACGCATTATCTTTCTGACCATCCAGGCATTAAATTGAACTCTTACACTGCAGTCCCTGTCTGCTCTGATGGTGGTTACAGACTTGATGAGCCCTTCACGCACAAGGGGAAATATTAAGATGACTCCTCTTGATTAATTTAAAAACTTCATAAGTGACACATACACTTACAATATAATAGACAGAAACTTTTGACGCCTTAGTGGAAGAGCAGCATTGTGTCTGCAGAGCCTATGTTCTCTTACAAGCAGGATGCGCAGTGTGACGGTGGCAATCAGTTGTTGTCCATGTGTTTTACCACATTACTCTTAACCTGAGCTGTTTCCCATTTAAAATTCTCTCCAGTGTTGCTTACTTTTAAATCAGGTTTAGCATTAAAGCTCTGTGTCAACAGAAAAAATAATCCTAATCCTTTGCTGAGGCAAAAATTATATGTAAACCAGAATAGGCTACATGTGTATCATCTTGAATCCCAAGTGTGTGTATCCAAACAGACTTACCAAGGGCAGGCTCAGCACAGTCCTTGTACTGCTCAGGTGTGCAGTACGAAGCATCTCCTAGGAGCAGTTTAAATAAGACACATTAGAAGAGGTGTTGACCCAGTGGTGTTTAAACATTAAGTTCTTGAAACCCTCGCACCATAAACACATAGATAAATGAATCAATCTGCAAGGCACAGCACCTTTTCCCCTGCCAGACACATAATCCCAGGGCTTTTTAAATGCCAACACCTGATCCAGCATTGACTTATCATATCATTATGAGGCCTCTCAATGGAGTTAAATCTCATAAAACTGTGCTGAAAACTCTTGCTGATGAATTCGTGCTCAATACCACATCACCTCTACTTTGATGTTTTTCTGCCCAGTCCTGTCAGAACAGCAGGGGAGCTTACCAGGCATGTGCACCATCCTGCAGTTGCAATTCTCCACTATGTAGCGTGTTTCACAGTCGATCCTGCAGGCAGTTACACTGTAGACCTGGAAAAAGCCAGACTCCAGAGCTTTCGACTCACACTCGCCCCATGGGGGAGGCAGGTAGGTCAGCTACAGGTAAGAAATAAAGTGGAGGTTGGTTAAGGATGGATGTCTTTGGAGGCCTGTGGTATTACATAGTAATAATACATATAATGATGTAGGCCAAGAACTACACCTATTTATAGATTTTTATTGACATTTCTATTGTGCCTGTATGCATCATCAGTTTGAAAATATTCAAGATTTTTATGCTATTTTTTTTTCAAAGACACTTTTCAAAACCTGCAGATACTCAACAACCATCCACAACGCGGTCTGATAGTGACAGCAGCTCTACAAAACACCTTCCTCGGCTGCTGAAATCTAGCCAAGTCGGAAAAGCAGAAGAGCCTCGCAACAAACCAGGCGGTGCAGAAAACAATTCAACAGATAGAGTCTGTCTGGGAAAAAAAAACCCACATCACCCAGACATGGGAGCACAACAACTCCAAATGTTCTCCTCCTGCTCCTGCAGCTCTGAGGACTGGGACAACAGATGAGAAACGAGGGACACCGGGCTGAGCAGCGTGGAGGCCCATCTGCTCCACAACAGAGGCAGTGAGGTCCAGCCGTGCACTGTATCCATCACTCACCACCCTCTGCTCCTTAGTTCCCTTCATTGTCATCACAGCGCATCCCAAGAGAAGCAACGTGCTCTGCCAAAAGACCACTTTTTTTTTTTTTTTGGATGAGACAAAATGCCACTGCCTGCCAGGTGAAATTTGGCCACAGTCTGCTTGTTAGCGGTGACAGAATTTAAAAACTCTGCCTTGCTATCAGGTAATGTTGTATCTCTGCTTCCAGACAGACCTAATTCTGTATTTCTTGCAGATACAATCATTTTACCAGCAATTAGAACAATACATTCAAACACAATCCAAACAACAATCTACCATGTTGAATGTTTCATAGCCCAGAAGCCTCTAGCCATTTCTGGGCAGGTAAGAATGTCTCCTGCGATAATTAAACATGTCCTGCATGATGGCTGGAGGAAGCGTGAGCAATGACTACAAACACCCAGGCATTATTAATTTGTTAGAGATTTACAAAAGGTGCCCCTCATCCTTAACCTTTAAAACCACCTTCACACCTCAGCTAATCTTCACTTCTGGCCTAATTAGAGTCAGCTGAGGCTGATTCAAAATCTGATTATTTCTAGTAATCAGATAATCTAAGGTGCTCAATATCACTTTTCACTGCGTTGAGACCTGCTGACCTGATTATGTTTCATCTAATAAGAGCTGAGGCCTGTGCCCCAGTCAAAGTGTTATTAATCAATGTTCCATTCCCCTTGTTATACCCCAGCAATGCAATTAGGCTTTACAACTTAGTCAGCAAAGAAAAAAAAAAGTTTACAACAGGGTGGGCTACAATAAATTCGTGCCGGTTGAGTGAGCTGAAAAGCAAATTTGAGAGTTGTGGCTTAAGCCTGACCTCAACAAATCAGAAGCAAGTTCCAAAATTTGCACTTATCCATGTTATTTTTCTTCATTCTAATGCTACCACGGCAAACTGCAGCATAATGACTTTGAGCAATGGAATAATAGTATAATGAAATATTTTTTTTATCCTTGGGAAGAATGACTCTGACAATGAAGGGGACGCCATGCCCTTTTAGCTTCAGCTAAAAGCCCACAGTAGGGCGATTTCTGCATCCGGGGAGCTTAAACTTGAAATTGCCCTGCTCCATATGAGGGCTCATTCATCCCTCACCATAGGCTATGTATTTTGTGCCTCAGCACACTTGATTAAAGCTGCTTTGATCTCCACCTAATATTATTAACCAAAAATGAGTTCATTTATAGTCTTTGTCAGTCATTTTAACATGAAAACTGATTGGTATCCATTACAAAGATTCACTAATCACCAAGCTTCTTAACATCTTCCACAAGGCCTCTTTCCATATCATTGTCCCAAATTACCCTACACAATCATCATTATCCTGATTGTTTTGGGACATATTTTAAAATGCCCTCCAGGTTTACGGAGAAAAAGCTTGAAAAGACAGGTGGGAACTGCTCAAAGTGGTAGGTTTTTCCTCTCAGACTCCTGATACAAAGTGGAGTTCTGCATTAATTAGCTGGAGTGGTGTTTCCCACCGTGCAGGCTTGTGGAGAGGGACAGTGTTTTCGCAGCAGGCAGGCAGGAAGAGCAGGGGCTGTCTTCACCCTGCCAGTCACAGAACTGGGCTGACAGATGAGCTGAGACAGAAGCCCTGGAGGCTCATTGCCCAAGAGGCTGAACCATCCCTGGATAGATCTCCTCCTCTCCTTTCTGCCTCTCACTGAAGTCTCTCTTTGTTGCACCGCAATGAGCTGTGATTTAAAGAGGCAAGGTTTCAACTACATTTTGTTCACGATAAGTTCCTAACATTCACGCTGGAATACCTTACTGACTTATCTTTACTTTGGCCTCATTTTCCAATGTGCTGGGCATTGCTAACATAATTTTGCTGGATTGGAAAATATAACAACAAAACAGAAAACAGCACTACAAGTCCTGTCTCCGATATATTTAGACCATTGTTTCTTTTTTTTACTTTTCTGCATTACCATCGTGGCATATTTCACACACCTGAGTATACTGTCACTGTCCAGTCTACTCAGTTATAAGACAGCAAGACACATTGTATAGATATGACATCTAGAGGCTGTGTGCACATGCACATATAATGTATCTTTGTAAAATGTGCGTTAAATATGTTCTTTTCCAATCTTAAGTATTTTTGGTGCCTAAATGATATCAAGTTCAACAGATGAGCCCCGAGCTTGTACGGCACAGAGAAGTCAAGTGCTTTAAACATCCTCCTCTCTTCTAGCCACTCTTCGTGTTTCTGTGTGTGTGTGTCAGCATGTGTGGAATCACACTGCTGATAGTTATTTCCTTTCCCGTGATGTGATAACCACCTAGACGGGAGAGGAGGTAACATACTGACAGCATGCAAGGGATTGATAACAACCATCCAATTTCCTCATAAGATTTGAAACTGGAAACATCCCAGACAGTGATGATACAAACCAAAAAATACACAAAAAGTAGAACAACATGTTTACGACCAGCTTCTTCAATGATGAATGCCGACGCTTCACTGGCTGATGAGCTGAACACGTTTTACGCTCGCTTCGACGCCGCAGCAATTAAAACAACAAACGGCTGCGCGCGCTCGGAGTGCACCAGTGGAGACAATGCATTCATCATCACAGAGCATGCCGTGAGGAACACTTTCAGGGGGGTGAACACCAGGAAGGCAGCAGGAGCAGATGCAATCCCTGGCCGTTTCCTGAGAGCCTGCGCTGACCAGCTAGCATCGGTGTTCACGGAGATCTTCAACCTTTCCCTGGCCCAAGCAGTGGTTCCCACGTGCTTCAAACAGTCCATTATTGTTCCTGTTCCAAAGAAACAACAGCCTGCTTGCCACAATGACTACTGTCCAGTAGCACTGACTTCAATTGTAATGAAGTGTTTTGAAAGACTGATGAGAGATCACATCACTTCTTCACTTCCTGCCACCATCGACTCACTTCAGTTTGCTTACCGGACTAATCGTTCCACAGACGATGCCATATCTCACCTGCTCCACACATCCCTGAGTCACCTGGACACTGGCAGAGGGAATTATGTTAGGATGCTGTTCGTGGACTACAGTTCAGCATTCAACACAATAATTCCCTCTAAGCTTTTCACCAAGTTGACGGATCTAGGACTCAGCTCATCACTGTGTCAGTGGATCCTCAACTTCCTCACAGACAGACTCCAATCAGTGAGTGTGGGAGAACAAGTCTCCCCCTCCATCTCACTCACCACTCTCCACTGGCACGCCAGTGGAGAGAGTGGACAGTTTCCGATACCTGGGTGTCCACATCACTCAGGACCTGTCATGGTCCTGTCACATCAACACCCTGGTTAAGAAAGCCCGTCAGCGTCTCTTCTTCCTCAGAAGACTTAGAGACTTCCATCTGCCACTGAAGGTGCTCAAGAACTTTTACTCCTGCACCATCGAGAGCATCCTGACGGGAAACATCTGCACCTGGTTTGGGAACAGCACCAAGCAGGACAGACAAGATCTGCAAAGAGTGGTGCGCTCGGCCAAACGCATCATCCAATCAGAGCTCCCTGACCTGCTGTCCATCTACACCAAGCGGTGCAAGACCAAAGCTAGGAAGATTATGATGGACCTCTCCCATCCCAACAATCGAGTCTTCTCACTGTTGAGGTCTGGGAAGCGCCTCCGCTCCCTTAAGGCCAAAACAGAGAGAATGAGGAGGAGCTTCTTCCCCCAGGCTATTCAGGCCCTGAACCAGGTGTAGGACTGGACTCTCCCACACACATCACATCACTATAAGACTGGACTCTCACACACATCACATCACCACACGCACTCTGGTTCTTCTTCATGCACACTTCCTATAATTTATAATCTCTTTCTGCTATTTGCACATTTTTACTGTAAATTTCTAAGTTAAATCTGTAAATTTTGTAATAACCTGTAAATTGTAAATACTGTAAAACCACTGTCATTTAATGGTCGGGCATTGCATTGCACAGCTACAGGCATTTCACCTCATGTCATACTGTGTATGGTTGTGTGTGTGACAAATAAAATTTGAATTTGAACCTACTGCCTTACTGTAGAGCTGCTTGAGGCCCCAAAGATAACAATACGGATTATTTAGCAGATCCCTCACACAGAGATTTTTCCAGATTCACAGAATATTGTGATGATTAGATAATGAGATGTTTCACAATTTTTCACAATTTTTCACTGAAGAACATTATTCTGAAACTATTCTCAGATTTATAAACAATGTTTTATTGCAAACAGGTCTGTTCATCTTTACTTCTGAGAAATTCTGCCTTTCGAAGATGTTCTTTTATATCAGCCTCTTACCAATTAACCTAATGGGTTAGAAAATGTTCCTCCAGCTGTTTCCTTTTCCACTTGCCTTTCCAGTCATTTGTTGTCCTGACTTTTTCGTGATGTGTTGTTGCCATCAAACTCAATATATTTAGCATAAAATAGTGCAATGTGTTAATTTAAATAATTGATATGTTTTCTCTTTTGTTTGTGAAGAGAACATGGGTTTGTGACATTCCTAAATCACTGCATTATAACTGTATTTAGATTTTGAATCAGTCTTCTTGAAATTAGGATTGTAGGTCTGAATTTTACCAGCTATTTAAGCACTAAGGGAACCAATTATGACTTTCAGCAGCTACTTTGAATAAAAGATTGAAATTTAAGTGTAACTTGATCTGGTTAACCATCATTTTGACTCAGTTTTGTGGATATTTAAAGCCTGGCTTGATTTTCTGGTCCAGTGGGGTTTTTTGTTCATTATATGGTTTATCTAGTATCCAATGGCCTTGATTGGCCAAAATAAAATCTGTTTTTGTGTGTGCTGTAAACCTTAAACGCACTAACTGACAGCAGCAGTTTTCAAAAGATATTTCATTTCTCATGCCAGATGCACAGGCCATTCTAAAAATGAGATGGCAATGAATTTATCTTGACAGAAATCTGCCTTCTCAAAAAAGGGCAATCTAGTCAACTCCTGCTATTGAGCCAGACAATATATTTCTAAAAGCCTCACTGTGAGAGAGGAAAGGAGAAGGAGGTAGGCAGAAAGAAAAAGAAATAAGACATAGAGCCACAAAAGGTAAATGTGAAAGACAGAACTAATAATCTCAGTAAACTGACAAGGCTCACAGGTGCTAAAGTAGAAATATATTCACTCTGGCAGTGCAGAAACACCTTTTGTGGAGTTTTATCAACTCAGGTCTCAAGAAAACAGAAAAAACCCCAACTGTATGAAGAAGAGAATGGTGACGCTGAAAATGCTATTTACATCATATACAACTGCTATGCCTGTGAGTCTTGCAGCCTTTAAAACTGGCCATGTATGATGTGAGAAAGCTTCAGTGTGATTGAATAAGGCTGAGACTGAGTGAAGATCCTCTCTTCCAGAAAGGTCAAAGCCAGTAAATGGAGGGAAGTTCATCATTTGTCTGCCAACAATCATCAAGAGACCACAGAGGCCAATTGAAAGTTCAGACTACGGGGACCCACATGGGCTTCCACACAAATCCACTCACACGCCTGCAGAAAATCTCACAGTCCTGTTATGGCAGGTTATTTATCACATACTTTTTTGTCCCATTTATCACTGTGAGATATGCTTTATATGTGAAAAAGGAGTGAAAAACTGCACAAAGACGAGAGAAGATTTTAACTAACCATTAACTGTATATGAGTGAGAGACACCTACCCTCTGCTCCTGTGTTGCTACAAACGTCTGGAAGCCAGGCGCCACACCGAAGCCCAGTTCGTGAATGAATGGAGGCTCTGCCTGGCTGTGGATTTGTACCCGCACACCTGCCTCAAAGGCTGTATCTTCTGGAAGAAAAGAAACGGCGAGATCTGTTAGTTAATGTAATCTCGTAATAAGCAGAAATTTGCTCTGAATGTCGCTGGCTTTCTGAGTGGTTCAGGTAAGTTGTTTGAAAGCTGTTTGAACTCAAAAGCAAAATTAATGTTGGAAACAATCATTCAGTGACGCATTTCAGGGATTTTGAGTCAAAGCCATAGACGTAGGATTGCCTTTATTATAATAAACACGCTTGAGAGGTGCTATGTGATTTGTTGTGACATCATAGAGACAGTAAAACAGGTTCAGTGCTGACTCCGTAGCTGAAAGGACTATTATCCTTTTATTCAGAGCACTTGTATGCACTCACACACACACTCACAGAAGCAAGCACCAAAAGGGCCATAATATTTATGGTCAAAGAGAGAGCGATTTTTGCAGAAATCGATAATGTTCTCTCTCCGTGTCCTCACATTCAGCCGCCTGCTCCTGGACATTCAATCACGGCATTCCCCTGCCAGCTGATCAGCCTGACACCTCGGGGTGCTCGGCAGCCAAGATACTGGAGTCGTTCGCAAATCGACATACTGCTCACACAGATGCACAACGGCATCAGCCCGCACTGATCCACTCATCAATCAAACATCTGCAGTGACTGATATGACGACGGCGTGGATGCAGTCACGTTTAGCATCAGATGAAGGGCTCAAACGTGCTTTTTTTCCTGCTCTGTGTTTGAGAGCATCAGTTGTGTGTAAAAGGGTATGAAAGAAACATTGGCTGTATGAGAGAGATAATCAGTCCACGTTTCTGAGAGAGTAAGTACAGGGAGGTGTGTGCATGTAAAACAAGATGAGAGATGCTGACTCTGTATTCATGTGTAGGGGAGGAATTGTTGTTGTTCTTCATCCTGTGCACTGTTGAATCTTTCACGTCGTTTGAATAGATCATCTCTTTTGTGATGACAGCCTTATCTGTAGCTAACAAATTTAATGTCTCATCAAAATTTCCACTGGACTAGGGTGATTTACATGCAACTGCAGCACAACATCTGTGCATGTTGTAAATACCATATGGTCAAAAGTATGTGGGGACATGAGCACAGAGCACGCTGCTGAGATTTGCTTGCATTAGAATACAAAAACATTGACATGGTTTGCAGCTGGTCTCGCTTGCAGTTGCTGTTTCAAGGGTTCTGACCTGAACGATTAAAAGTATAGCGTCAATCAAAAAGTGTATATGGAGTTTTGGGGATTTTTTCCCCCCCCTCTGATGCTTGATCCAAATTTGGCATATCATTGAACACGAATTCAGTTTGACGATGGTTTCATCTGCTCAAGGACGGAAACTGCAGGGCTTAATTTTAATCTTCGGTTTGGCATGTTGGCAACTTGACAGCCTAGTGTGATCTAATAGGAAACACAAACATGTGTAATGTGAAAACTCGAAGCCTCCCCTGCACATACACTGAGATTGGACTATTCAGTGATGCGAGAAATCTCGTCTGTCTAGTTACATTTTTTTTAATGAGCATCTCTATCATAGATTCACCATTTTTCAGCTAGTTGATATTACTTTACATAATTTTAACTATTTTTTCACCCCACTGCTTAAGAACATGTCACAGAACAATAATTATTCAGTGTAGCATATTTGTCTTTATATGGTTATTTATAGTGGGACTTGTTAAAAGAGAAACACAATACCCAACTATGTCTTTTTTATACTATTACTGTTATAATGCTGTAACAAATGCCCCATTAGCACTGTAAGACTGCACATAATTAGCCACTGTTGTCCAAAGACGATTAAAAACCATTAAAGAGCCCTTCTGTTGTACTGGATGACATAATCCTTCATTAAAATGAGCACTTAACAGTGTAAACAAAGAATTTCATCCCTGAGCTACTGACACTAACTATGCTGGCTGTTTATTTTAATAAAGGAGTATGTCACCCTGTGAGACTGTGTGCTGTCTAATGTCTTTTAATCGTATATATATGACAAAACTGTATTTATATGAGTAGCAAATAAACAAAGGCTGTCAGCATAAACAATAACTGCAGCATATATTCTCTGCTGGTTTTTATTTTGCCAAGGGACATTTAACAAGTTTTTACATTGTATTTCTGCAAGCAGTAGCTCAATAATATATATTTTTTCCAGGTTCCCCTAATTTTGCATAAAATGGGTAAATTTTTATATTCATGAAATATTTCAAAATTAAATATTTCAAAATATTTCAATTGTTTGTTTTACTTCATTTTTCTTTTTGTGGGCTACAGTCATGAGGAAAATAAAGTTTCCATAGGGTTCTATACAGTGCTGTGAAAAACTAAATATAATGTTACTCCTCCCACAGCAATTAAGGGGATAAGTGACAGTCAAGTGCTGCTAATGAAATGTACTTGATTAATTGATCAACAGCAAGTGTGAGCACCTCTACAAAACGTGATCAACTCAGTGTTTTTTCTTTTGTGCCTGGAAAGACAAAATTGGCCAGCAGGCTTGGTTGTCCAGGAAACCAATACGTCGCTGTGAGTGCCGTAGGGTTTCCATCTTGTTCAACGATGGACTCGCACGTTAGACGCCGTTGTTTAAGATCATTCAATTTGCTTGATCCGAGTCTTCTTGGGCGTGTCATGCTTGATTCTCCAGTGGGCGGGCCGCTGCTGCAGCAGAAGGCGATATGGCAGGCAATAGTTGCTTGCATGCGGCAGACGTGGCCAAACCATTGTAGTCGTCGCTTCTGGACCAGCTCTTCCATCGAGGGCTTCTGGTGACATTGACTACATATTGCGCTGTTGCTGAGACGGTCATTGAGGGACACTTGGAGAATCTGACACCAACAGTGCATTTGGAAGACCTCGAACTTGTTGAGGTCATGCTTGAGGATGACCCAGGTCTCGGATCTATGGAGAAGAATGAGCAATACCAGTGTGCGTGACAGGCGGATTTTGGTGATGAGGCCTCCTCTTCCAGAGGCACCATCGGAGGAAGGCGAATGCTGCTGCTGCTTGACCAATTCTTGAGGGTAACTCAGTGTTACCTCAATGCAACACACAGCTGAATGTACCTCAAAGAACTTAGGCGACATTGTAAATAAATTGGGCCAAAATTCCTACAAAATAATGTGAGACACATAAAGTCATAGTGAAAGTCATTATTTCTGTCCTCTTTACAGGACTGCATAGCTCACATCATGTTTCCTAAGATTAATTAAAAAGTTTTTATTTTCATCCAGTGTTTGGAAATATGTTCATTTATACGTTCGAAGACTGAGTAGGGCTCCTTTGTTAAAAATCATTCCATGCAGTGGAATGGAGGAGATCAGCTTACTCATCTCCCTCTTAATAATAGTTCAGGTCAGGTGAGTTGGCTGGCCAATAAAGCACAGTTATAATGTGGTCAGTATAGTAGTGGTAGTTTTGGTACTTGGGGCAGGGGATAGGTCTTGCTGGAAAATCTGCACCTCTCAAAAGCTTGTCAGCAGATGGAAGCATGAAGAGCCACAGTTAGAGGGCCAAGTTGATTTTGGACTGGATAAAATCTAGTGGACCAACCACTGCCAACATCAGGAAATGGCATGGCACCGAAAATCATCACAAACTGTGGAAACTTCACACTGGACTTCAATTACCCCTGATTCAGGGCCTCTCCACTCTTCCTCCAGACTCTAGGATATTGATTGCTAAATGAAATGCTAAGTTTACTTTCATCTGAAAAGAGGACAGTGGACCACTGAGCAACAGTCCGGCTCTTTTTCTTCTTAGTTCAAGTAAGACACTTTTGATGTCATCTCTGGTTCAGGAGTCCCTTGATATTAAGAATGCGACAGATGTAGCCCCTTTCCTGAAGACGCTGGTATGTGATGGCTCTTGATTCACTGACACCAGCTGCAGTCCACAGCATGTTAAGCTCTCCCAAGTTCTTGAACTGACTTTTAAATATTTTCATTTTTCTCTTCCAGTCAAGTTTTCATTCTCTGTGAACAGCCACCCTTTTCAGCAATGACCTTCTGTGGCTCATCCTCTTGATGGAGGGTGTTGTCCTCTCGAAAACTGTCAAGTCAGCCTCAATCTTCCTCAAGAATGAGGCTGTCTCTCCATATCAGAGTTATAAAACAGCCTACTTGATGATGATTTTTCTGCTTTTCTGAAGAGCAGAAACTGCAGCATGTCACCCTATTTTACCCAAATCTGCAAATTTCCAGGCAGACAAGACCCGATCATTCACTGAGATCAGTAGCAGACTTTTGCATTTGACAGCTAATAAATATGAGAAAACGACCTGGCTCTCTGTGAATGATGGTCATGTTCGGGTTGATCTTTTTACACGGGAGTGTGTTTGCTCCTCTCTTAGTAGCCCATCGCAGCAGCTGCACCATCAGGCGAAGCTAACAAACTGTGTGCATAATTTCTTCCGAGATTCCCTTCAAATCAAAAGTCTCTACAGGATGTCACAGACAGCAGTTCTAGTACTCACCAGGTAGCTCGCCTTTCCAGAGTATTCACATATCAACTATCAATTTTATTTTATTCCAACAGGGGATTAAAATGTTATTTTAGCAGAAGCAGACACATATATAGCTCCGAATCAAGCCATGGCAGTATTTTTATTAGCAATTAACCACGATTTTTCAGTTAACGTGTTGGTCTATAAAATGTGGAAAGAGCTAATCATCATACTTGTGCTGATTTGTGTTTTCCTGACAAAAAAAAAAGACATTAACTTCCCACATAGCCTACAAAAAGCAGCATATTCACGCAAATGACAAGCTGGAAAAAGCTTGACTTTACATTAGCTTTTATTCACACCCAGTTGTCTTGCATTACATAGCTAATATAAACAAATCCAGCAGTGAAGAGCAACTGCATAAAGGTAATAAATGATGATAAAGAACACCAAATAAGCTAACCGTCCTGCAAATGAATGTTGCTTAGTTGTAAGACACTAGAATCAGACTGTTCGAGACCTTTATCTCTCATAACAAGACATCAATTTACACAGAACAAGATGCAGCACATGAAACAATGATCTCTTGCTGTGATTGAAAATGTGTTATTAGTAGTACATATGTGCCCGCATGTGTGAGCATAAGAGATCAGAGCAAATGGGAATGGCTGTGCTTGTTTGTGCTCCTATCAGTTCATCTTCCCTTATCAAAAGATGATCAAGGGGATCGTGAATAATGATGTTTGCTACATATGACCATAGCTTTAGCAGAATCACAGATCTGCAGTTACCATCTATTTCATCACTGCAGTCACACTCATTTGACTTATATTGCCCTCTGTGCAGTCAGAGGGCTGGACTAACTTAGGATGCTATCAACAGCTACAGTCATAACCTGAATCCTGCTTGCTTTGTTTGACTGTTTAAATGCAGGTGGTGTTCTGATTTCACCTCCATTCCCCTTCAGGTTTCAGCTCACTATGGGCAAACAGAGAAGTAAGCAAAAGAAGACGATCGACTGATCTGTGCATGCAAGACTGTGGGTGCATGAATAGTGTGTAAAAGATATGATGAAAAAGTCCTACCACAGCCTATCACCTTCCTCTCTCTATTTCACCTTTCTACAGGATTTGTCACATTGAGGACTGGGCATGTCAGGCTTTATAAAAGGTCTGTATTATGGGTGTAATGTAGGAGAGCAAAAATGACTTGGCAGCTGGCAAGCTGAAGAAAAGTTTCAAAAGAAAGTGAATATAAGAAGCCTTCACTCATAAACTCTGTATAATCATGTGAATGTCTTGGGGCGACCGTGGCTCAGGGGACTGGGAAGCTCATCTGTAACCAGAAGGTTGCCGGTTCCATCACCCTGCTCTCTCTGTCCTGGTCGTTGTGTCCTTGGGCAAGACACTTTACCCTACTGCCTACTGGTGTTGGCCAGAGGGGCCGATGGCGCGATATGGCAGCCTCGCTTCTGTCAGTCTGCCCCAGGGCAGCCGTGGCTACAACTGTAGCTTGCCTCCACCAGTGTGTGAATGTGAGAGTGAATGAATAGTAGAATTGTACAGCGCTTTGGGTGCCTAGAAAAGCGCTATATAAATGCAATTCATTATTATTATTATTAATGCTCATGTATTACACTTAGCGACTGACTACATTTTATATTTGATGTGCTTGTCTCTTTTTATTATCATCTTGATTTTTTGCATTCCTCTTGGTCCAATAAAAAATGTATGATCGTCAGTTGAAAACAAATAAGCTCTATTTCTTACTCTCTTTCCTTCTAATCAAGCATCAGTTCAACATTTAAATGTGTCCTTTTATTTCAGTAAATACATACTTACTGAGACAGATGGTAATCCAAACATGATAAAGTAGTGTGCAAACAGTGCAGATGTTAACCTAGTCGTGCACATGCTTGTGTTGGGACTCATTTACTCATTACTATATTGATCTGTTTCTAAAATTACAACCAGATTCTTACAATGTGTGAACCTGACACTTTTATCTTTACCAAAGTGCATAATTTAGCAATTTAGAATCATTCTGAATTGCTGATAGGCCTGCTTGCAATCAGAAATACTGCCAAGACCCCATTTCTCTTTATAGGGAAACAAAATTACCTCAAGGTGCAACATGGAGAAAGCCACCAGAGACTATGGCTCAGTGGAAAAAGAAGGAAAAAAATCACCTTAAAGCTGACCTGTATAAAAATAAATTAAAAAAAAAAAGCTACTCTCTTGTCACAAGGGGTGGTCACAGTGGGTAGCTCCGCATGTTTGATTTGCCTTTCCTGACACAACCCAGAAGAGAATTTGTATCTCTAAATGGAAATGAACCAGCAACCTTTTGCTTGCCAAACAAATGTGTAAACCACTACAATAAGGTTTTATCTTTAAAATAAATAAATAAGGAAGCTAGTGGAGCACAAATGTCGGATGGACATTGAGGGCTATCATGAGGGGCTATGCGCTGCTGCTCTCTGGCAGGTAGCTCCATGCCCTCCTGGGTTTTAAATGCACCTTAAAACACACATACATCAACACTACATATGAGCGGGCGGAGGGATGTTTGGAGTCTTCACACCCCTCCCTGTTCCCTGTTGCCTGTTGGGGTGGGGGTGTGTGTGTGTGTGGGAGGGTGGGGGTGGGGGGGGGGGTTGTGGGAGGAGGAGTTGGCCGTCCGATTGGGAATGTGGTCTGGAATGTGGAGCCTCCCTGCTGCTGCGGAGTCGGGGCGGTCTGCTTCTCTCCACCCCAGGGAAAAGGGTAACACTACCTGGGTCTGGGTGCAGTTTCCCCCTCCAGGGGCAAGGGTACCTAGACCTGGGGTATAGAGTACGCTTGGGGAGTGTGATTGTGTGTACAGTGTCTATTTATGTCTGTCTCCACGTTGGGTGAGTGCTGAGTAATTGCATATGAGAGCATGAGGGTGGGAATGGATGTTCTGTGTCTATATGTCAGGTCGGGTATCAGACGCCACCTCTCTAGGGACATCTCAGGCCCTCCAAGGTATGGAGGCCTATCTCCCCCCCCCCGCCCATCACCACCACCACTCCCCCTGCCAGTGGCAGATGCCCTCAGATATCGGTGCATTGGTGGTTCTTTGTGTCCGGGGATGGGCGTCCAGGTACACACCGGCTCACTCCTTGGTGGCTGCTTGTCGGGGCCTGGAGCCTGGGGCTCGCTCGGGCCACTTCGGGGGTGGGGTGCCCTCGGCCTGAGGCTCGGTCACTCTGGCACAGCTGGCTGCCAGCGGAGCTCACGGGCACGTCACTGCAACCCCCCCTGGCTTCTGCTCCGCGGCTGCTGAGTGACCCCTTATCTGGGGCTCTCCTCAGTTCTTTCTGGGATAGTGGCGCGGCTCTGTTGGTCTTCCTTGGTCTCTTGTGTTCTGAGGGCCTCTGGATGTCTGGAGTCTTGATCTCCTCCATACCTGCTTCATGCCCTGGTGGGCAGGGCTGTGGCTTTTTTTTTTTTTGCTTGTTTTCTCTTTCTTCTTTCTCAATAGGTGATCAATGTGATTGATATATGTATTTTTTTTTGTCTGTTTGTTTTGTTGGTTTTTTCTTTTGCCCTTTATTACCGTTCCTCTTCCCTGCTGTTTTTATTTCCCTCTTTCTTTCTTCCCTTTCTTTTCCCCAGTTGAGCTGCAGCTCACAGCACAAAAAATGCCTTGTTGACCTCTGGAATCAAGAGGACTTAAAGCACAGACTTGTGAGCACATGTCCAGCATTTAGCGTCAGGGATCACTGTGACTAACCACAGCCCCAGAAAGATGATGCTGACTTCTATAGCATATATTCATGCGCTGTGCAGTTTCATATATAAAAATTCAACTTGTGTTGAACTAAAATCAATTTCTTAAATGCACTCACATTTTTCACCTTCCAAAATCTCACCATGAGGTCCATTTAGCAACTTTTCTGGACTGTTTGATCATACCATATGATCTTTAACAGCTCACAAGTTTTCCAGTCTTCATGGAAAAGTTCACATCTCTACATTTTTTGAATACTCAATCTATGTTTATGTTCACTTGTTTAATCATTCATTCAGTACTCGGCTTCTCTGTTCAACATAAATGAATTCAACCAGATTCTGTATTCAGTCTTATGTCTGGCATTTTTTTGTAAAAAGCTACAGCAACATCAATTCAATTCATATTCAGATAGAAACATTGTAGATAAATCTGAGCAACAGACAAATCACACAGAGCTAAAATGCTGTCTTTGCAAAATCTTGACATGAAGAGTAATAATAGTTTCCAAGCAGACTGAATGAAACAGCAAAAAGCAGCAAATGAGCAAAGCATTCAGATGTGCCACCTATGCTACTGTAGCTAAGATTTTTTTGACCCACAATCCTGTAAAAATACCCAACTAAACATAATATTTGGATGGCAGATTGATTAAGAATTAAACTGATCCCTTGTGTTTTTTCCCTCATCAATTTAAGAAACAATACGGTTCAATCAAAGTTGCACTCTAAATATCCAAGAAGAAAAACCCCACACACAAAAGATTGCAATTGAGAACATCACACTGACATCACAAAAGGAAAAGATACAAAAAGTAAAGATAAAAGGATCAAGGACTTTCCAATTCCACTTGCACTTGGCTTAACCTGCTGCTGAAAAAAAATACCTGCTCCCTTTCTCAGTGTTTTCACCATCGCTTTCATTTCCTAACAGCAGACAGAAAATGTACAGACAAGGCACGATTTTAACGGCGGACTCTGAGGCTTGTTTGGGTTGCACTTTCCTGTTTGCCACATAAGATGGAAGCTAAAATCTGATAAGATGAATGGCAAACAGAGGGAAAATAGACAACAGAAGAAGACAGAAACTCCTGACTGTGATTCTTTGCATATCTCTTACAATCTGCATCCCTTCAACCAGGGCACAATACAACTGGCTGTTTAGAACAGCCTATTTTTTTTTACACAAGGGCTGACTTTATCTTTAAAGAAATCCTCTGTGATGATGATGAAAACACAAATATATCTGATATAAGAAAGGACTGGACTTCAGTGTCATCACAGTTTGCGGCTTTGCCTGTAATGTGTCTGAGGGGCTTTTCATTATTCTACAAACACTGTTGTGCTATTGAATGGACAGGCTGCTGAGTGCATAAAGACTGCTTGCTGACTTTAAATGGAAAAACAGATGAACTCTAGGTATTATGAAATTTTCAGAGGTTTAATGTAGTACTAGAGCGCTCCTAAAACAGCCAAAGCAAAAATATTTACTTAATAATCCAGTTCCTTCCCTCCTTACATTGAATATGGCACCCCTCAAGGATTTTAGATCCTCTTCCTTTTCCACTCTACCACATGCAATAACTCTCTACAGTACAGCCTGTCTGTCTGGCAGAAAGACAGCTGCCACATTATAATAACAATATGCAAGATAAATTATTATATACTATGATTACTTATATGATTTTTAAATCGTTTCAACTGCAATGACAAAATGGTTTTCAAACTATCAAATACATAGACTGATATAGATAACAGCAAATATGTATCAGGTCATACACAACTGCAAAAGAGGAGCTGGCATGAATTTGAGCTGACAAATTTGCTCACTGATGTACAGCTACTGTATGCATGCTAAACAAGCCTAAATAGCATGCCCTATATGAGATTTGCCAATTAGATGGGTAAAATGTTTATCAGATGACCCAGTAGAAGATGATGTCCTGGCACTCAGATTTGCTCTGACGGGGCTGTGCTTCAGTTTCTGGCTTGCTTAAAAGAAGGTCCTGCACATGTTTTCTTTCTAAAAGCAGTTTGTCCTTATGCATGTGTTCTTATAAGCCCCCATCCAGTATAAAATAAATACATAAAAAAGCTTGGCTGAAAACTCCGACCATATAACAGTTTTCTGTGGAAACTCTTTCGAGCAGCAGTTAAGCAGCAGGTAAAATAAGTACCGATCACGTCATCAGCTTTCTAAATATATTTCTTAAGATTCTATTGACATGAAATTCTCACCAGACGTTGGTAACAGCCCACCCAGTCCACACATGCAACAAAATCAAGCCATAAATTATTTGTAATAAGAAGAAATGACATAGGGAAAAAGCTTTGAGCACGCTTACTGAAATGTATTTAACACCTTGTACACAAGCATTTGTTGCAATGACAGCTTCAAGACAGGTCCTATATGTTAAAACTAATGGCATGCATTGTCCAGGTCTGATTTTAGCCCATTCTTCCACACAAGCAGTCTTTAAATCCCGAAGGTTCTGTGGGCTCCTTCTATGAACTGTGAGCTTCAGTTCTTTCCAAAGACTTTCAATTAGATTCAGTTCAGGCCAATCTTGCAGACTTATTTTCTTGCTCTGAAACCAATTCACAGTTTCCTTGGCTGTGTGTTTGGGATCATTGTCTTGCTGAATCACCCACCCTGATTTAATCTTCATCATCCTGGTAGATGGTAGAAGATTACTTCAAATATATAAAGTGTGCCAGGGCCATGTGATAAACATCCCCACACCATAATGTTTTCACCTCTAACCTTCACTGTTGGTATGGTGTTTTTGGGGGGGAAATATGATGCCTTTTTACCTCCAAACATGGTCTTGTATTATGGCATCCAATGAGCTCATGTTTGGTCTGGTCCTGGGACCAGACTATATTTCCCAGTATTTCACAGGTCTTTCTAATTGTTGTTCAGCAAACATGCTTCAACATCCCTTTTCTTCAAATGCACTCAGCCATTGCGACTCAGTGCATTTAGTCATCTGATCTTTTCACTCCTCTGCCTGAAATCTTGCGATTGGCCCACTGTTAACGGCCGGTTCATGGCGAAATGATCTTCTTTCCACTTCCTGATTATGGCTCCAGCAGTGCTCATTGGAACCTTCAATAGAAATTCTTGCTGTAACCAATGCCATCAGCGTGTTTTGCAGCAATAAGGTTGCAAAAGTCTTGAGTGAGCTTGGTTTTATCCATCCTGATGTGTTTCTTGTGTGACACCTTAGTAATGAGACACCTTTTTATATGCCATCAGGTGGGACTAAACCAGCTGGTATTAATTTGCACTAAGTATAAGCATTGATAGATTTCACACCAGCTAAAATCTATCAGTGATAGATTTTAGCTGGTGTCATGAGCTTCCATGCCTTCCTGCACCTCCCTTCTTCATATGTTCAATACTTTTTCCCTGTGTTACAAAACTGAATTTATCCACATTTATGGTTTGATATTTTCTTTCCATGTGTGGATTGGATGGGTTGTTACCAACATCTGGTGAGAATTTCATGTCAACTGCATATTAAGAAATATATTTACTTTGAAAACCAGTGATCCATACTTACTTTACCCGCTGAATATAAGAGGAAAGAACAAAAAATGCGTGATCATGAACCACAATGGTGTCCTAATTACTCTAATTAATTTCCTGGTGAGAATTTAACTATTTAAAGTCTGGCTGAGGATGCACTTTGCAGGCAGCAGTATGGATAGGAAAAACAGACAGATCCTGTCCATTTATGATTTCCTTCACTGAGCAGTTTGGTCAGTAGCATGGCGAGAAGAAAGCTGCGTTTCCAGGCAACAGGCCATCTGTTTTCTCCCACCTCTCAAAGTTATATCTGTCTTGTTCATTTTTCACAGAATGAAACACATTTCTTGCGATGTTTGTCCGTCATGATAAAGTGAGGAGTATCATGGTTGCCCTGCAGCATCCTGGATACTGTAGTGTGCTAATAGAACCCCTGAGACCCAACTGCTGCACTTCTGGATGATGGACAGTAGGGGAAGCCATGGGAGGAAAGAAGGTGGGTTGTCTGGATGGAGAAAAAGATAACTGGTGGGAGGAGATGTGGAATCAGGGCCTGTGCAGCATGTTGCCATCATGTCTGGACAGCACAGAGACCTGGCTCAGTTGAGGAAGCAGCATGCTCCATGCTGAGGCTGACTCAGTGCATCCAGGCTAATTAAACCACAAGGGGATAAACAAGGGCACTGAAAACTGGAGCCTGCTGGGAGAAGGAGTTCCACATGCTGTCAGGGTGGTGGCAGAAGTACAGCATGTTCAAACTGAATTAAAACCTAAAGGAGGTTTGGGTGGAATCCTACAAAACCCAGTGTAAACAGAAAGAGATAAGGAGTAAGAGGACGTGGAGTTTCTGATGATAGTTTTTTAATATCCAAAACTAATGCCCATCTGCAGAGCTGTGCATTGCTTGGCTAGCTGCTGTGAACTCCCCTGTCTACCCTTCCACTTGTTTTAGCCGTGAGCTGGTCATTCAATGTGCTACAATATGGCACTGCTTACAAAACAAGCCTCCCTTAAACAGTCACCCTGCATCAAAAATAAGATATTTACATGCATCTCACTAAATATGATAATTTAAAGCTCCACTATTTTACAAAATAAATTAGAGAGGTTTCAGTGTTTGAGTTGAAAAGAGTTTGAATATGTATTATGATCTGTAAGACGTCTACATTCTGAAAGGAAAAATATGCCCACAGTTGGGCATAAATGAAGATGCATCAAATGAAAATATCCTGAGAAATTTGTTTAGAGCCTTTCTCAAAGAGAATACAACAGCAGTCGTGCAACAAGAAGTGCTCAATGTGGGCTAGAAAAGCTATACAAATAAGTCTTCTATTCAATTAAATCCTTGGGTATTGAGCTCAATACAGTGCAATACTTTTTACTTTTTAAAAAGACAGGAATGGTAATAACATTTTTCATCTGATTTACAAGTATAAACAAGAAGAGATTTATAGTTGTTTGGATTAAAAAAAAACTGATGACTGTCATCTCATGCATTTTAAAATTTCACATTGAGTTTTCTAGAACTTTGATTTGGAATTTCTCAGTATGACTCTGTCCCTAAAGAGATTTCATCAGGAGAAACAAAAAAAAAACAAATTGCTTTTTTATTTATTATGTCTAAAGTAAATAAAGTGAATAAAAAAAATAACATCAGCCCAAAGGATCAGTTTGGGCTACAACTTGGGAAATAGCTTTTTAAACATTGCAATGATTTTTACCATCTGAAATTCACTTTGCAAGAGATCAGTTAAAATATCCCCATAACACAGACAGACAAATAAATAAACGATGAAAAAAAGAAATAACTTTGAGAGTTGACTGAAACAAGTGGACTCTCAAGAAGTCCACTTGTTTTATGTGGAATAGAATAATGTTTTGTAAGCTGTGTAAAATGCATTTTATGAAATATTGCATGCTAACGCTGAAGCTTAGAACAACACAGTTTTTGAGGTATTGAAAAAAAGAACACGAAAACAAGCTTTTACCAAAACCAGGAATGACTGACTCATAGGTGGATGAATCTAAAGTGCAAGTGTTGCACGAGTTCATACGGCATCCTGGATGCAATCACATCAAGGAAAGAGGTACAAATCAGTCAAAGTAACTAAATATTGCTGTTGCATGGATCATATAATCAAGCAAAAAGCTAGAAGTGAAGAAAAAAGCGGAGAACAAAATGAATCCTTCATTTGAAATCGCCTCATTTAACTATAGTGGTCTTGTTTTTAACCTGGTACTGAAAGGGAAATCAATCAGTAATGAACTTATTTTTGAACATCATGGTGAGCATGTTTCCAGGCCTACCTGTGTCACCCCATACAGGCAGGTATTCATCTTGCTGGATGTCGAGCATGATCTCCAGGCCATTTCCAGTCCCTCCCTTCATGGTGGTGCGCAGCGTCTTCCCCTCCTCTGCTGCGTTGAACATATAGCACTTCCCATATCTGGTGAACACCTAAGCGAAGACAGAGAGAAGTGATGACTTACGATTTATTAATGATGATACAGAGACCTCAGACTATAAAAATATCACTGAAGTAGAGACATTTGGCTGCACACCGAAGGGTCTAATTTAAAAGAAGATTTATTTCACACCAAAGGCATCAATTTAGCAATTAAATTTATATCTATAGAATGATAACGAGCTGCGATTAGATTTTTCATGAGCCTAATGTTTCCCTCTGAGTTGTCAATTATTATGTATTTCAATATGAATCTATAAAGGTTTCAGCTTGGTTCTCTCTCTTATGACATGCACAGTTATGACACTGTCACTACACATCTGTGCACCTTATCTCCCTATTTGGAGCAAGTCGGTCTACTGTGACATGTTGTCATTTTGCACGTGCACGTAAACATGTTCCACGGCTGCTTTTATGAGCATGAACCAGTGTAATTGTAAATTACCTTTGCTTACACAAGGTGGAATACAACAGGTGCTACATTCACTGCGCTAGGGAATAAGCAGTGGAATTAATAATACATTTCTGCTTTTGTGCTTTCCTTTGGCTTTTCAGATGGATATGGTTTGACAGCATCTATATTGCTTTTGGTAAAATACTATTATTGTTTGCAGTTTGGTGCGTCTAAATGATAAAATATTGTGCTGCTGAACTTCTATCAGTTCCTGTTTTTATTCAAACACCATGTTTAAAATCAAAAAATTGCTCGGTATCAAACATTATAATAATAATAATAATAATAATACATTTTATTTATGAGGGCCTTTCAAGTCACCCAAGGACACTTTACTGTAGGATAAAACACTTTTGGGGGCAGAGAGCTCCACAGCCTGGGAGCAGAGCAGCTGAAAGCTCTGCTTCCCATGGTGGTGAGGCGGAAGGAAGGTACAGCAAGCTGGATAGAAGAAGAAGATCGAAGTGAACGGGCAGAACAGGTAGTGGTTAACAGGTCAGAAAGGTAAGGAGGAGCGAGGTTATGAATGACCTTGAAGGTGAACAGAAGAAGTTTGAATATTATCCGGAATTTCACAGGGAGCCAGTGAAGTTCCTGAAGAACAGGGGTGATGTGCAGCAGAGTTCTGAACCAGTTGAAGCTTATGGAGGGATTTTTGGGGGAGACCATGCAGAAGAGAATTGCAGTAGTCAATACGGGAGGTAACAAGACTGTGGACAAGAATGAACGTAGACTGGGTGGAAAGAGAAGGAAGCAATCTGTTAATGTTGCGTAGATGGAAGTAGGCAGAACGGGTGAGATTATTGATGTGAGATTTATAGGAAAGTGAACTGTCTAGGATGACACCAAGGCTCTTAACCTGAGGAAAAGGGAAAACTGTGGAGTTATCGATGGTGAGTGAGAAATGGTTTGCCTTAAAAAGGTTGGATTTGGTGCCAATAAGGAGGATCTCAGTTTTATCCTCATTGAGCTTCAGAAAATTAGAGGTAAACCAGGATTTTAACTCGGATAGACATTCTGAAAGGGAGGAAGGTGGGAGGGAGGAATCAGGTTTGCAAGAGAGATATAACTGGGTGTCATCAGCAAAACAGTGAAACTGAAGATCAAATGTGCGGAAAATGGTACCTAGAGGGGGGATGTATATTATGAAGAGAAGAGGGCCTAAAACTGAGCCTTGAGGTACACCAGAGGAGACGGGGAATAGACGAGAGCGGGATGATCTTAGTTGAATAAACTGGGAATGGTCGAGGAGATATGATTGAAACCAGGCGAGGGGTGTGTCAGAGATGCCGAGAGAGGAAAGTCTGCTTAGAAGGACAGAGTGAGAAATGGTGTCGAAGGCTGAACTCAGATCTAAAAGGACGAGAATGGTGAGAAGACCAGAGTCAGCTCCGATTAGAAGATCGTTAGTGACTTTAAGTAAAGCAGTTTCTGTACTGTGACATGAGCGAAAACCAGATTGAAATCTCTCGTAGATACTATTATTATTAACCAGGTGTAAATGAAGTTGAGCTGCAACCACTTTTTCGAGTATCTTAGAAATGAAGGGTAAATTGGAAATCGGACGGAGGTTGTTAAAGTTGTGAGGATCTAAAGAAGGTTTTTTCAGTATAGGAGTGACTAGAGCAGTCTTGAATAAGGAGGGAACGATACCGGTGGTGAGAGAAGAGTGAATGATAGCAGAGATGAGTGGGAGTAAAGAAGAGAGGCAGGATTTCACAAGCCCCGTGGGCATGGGGTCAAGATGGCATGTGGCAGGCTTTGATTTACATATGAACTCGGGAATATCAGATAAATCAGGAAGATGAAAAGTGGAAAACGGCTCAAAAAGGAGAAAAGGTTCTGGAGAGGGCGTAGACACAACATTTGATCTGAGTTGCTGGTGGATGTTATTGATTTTCGTAGTCCAGAACAGCATCAAGGAATTGCAGGTTTCAGAGGAATAGAAGTGCGGTGGTAAAGCGTTGGGGGGTTGAATTAGTTTGTTGAGAACTGAAAACAGAGTCCTTGTACCCTCATAAGAACTGATAATACCAGAGTAGAAGCTTTGTTTGGCCTTGCTGATGGAGTCTTTATACTTAAGTACGTGGTATTTATAGATTTGTGAATCAACAGTTAAACCAGATTTCTTATATTTACGCTCTAGCTGCCGAGCTTTATACAGGCAAAATGTTGATTGAACAAATTTCCCACGTGTGGGACTAATAAAGGTTATCTTATCTTATGATTGCTGAGGTGAGGGTCAGAGGAAGTACTCTCTTCTGCTAGTACACCAAAAGCACAAAAATGGAGACGATATTAGATGACAAATTCATACACAAACACGCTATTATGAGTGATGGAGCTGGACGTGACCGCTCAATCGGTATGTTGCCCGAATTTCATCAAATATAACATTTTCCACTACAGTACAAGGATTTGTGCCATATAAGAGGATGTCACGGAGGAGGTGTAAATTTTCCCTCGGGAAATGAAGAATTATGAGAAAATCTACACTAATATAAAACAAAGCATCTGTCTCCACACGAGACAAGGACAAGAGGATATAGATGTTGTGTGGCGTATGAAGCTAAGGTTGCCCAGCAACACCCCAACCAAAATGACACACGAAAGCATTTTCAGGTGATTGAGAACTCAAGCATCGAGGGTACAAGGCTGACATCTAAGCCGTGTACACACTGGAAGTGATTTGTTTGCCGCGCATCACTTTGAATCTGCCACTTGTGATATTCTCGGCTCTGGTTGCCTAGGTGACCCTCTAATGTCTTTACTAGGAGGTTATATGTCAATCAACAGTATTCTTTACTTTAGTAGTTTCTTCAGGTGCTCGCCTTAAAGTTTACTGCAGGTCCTGCCCACTTTGCATTGGCAGCAGTTACTTCGCCTGTAGTCACTTGAAGTCGGCAAATATTATTCACTTTCTATAAACTTTGGTTGCAACATCACCACAATTCACTTCCAGTATGTTCAAGGCTTTAGGAAGTAGTATCATATATACACCATACACAATCTATAGCAAACCTGTTAGAATAGGGGGGAAAAAAAATCGGAAAATCTTGATCACAATCAGGAAAACTGCACAAGGAATGAGAATGAACATGCAACAATCCTGACTGAAATGCAGAGGTTTGTCCTGGAATAAATATAAACAAAACTAAATAATGAAGCATCCCGTTTTCATTATTTTTAAGCTGTTCTTTTGTGTGCAGTGTTTGGTCAAATTGTATTTTTTTTTCCATAGTGCACACACAGAAACACAACACTGACAGTTAAAGCGTTGTTGTTTAATATGTCTACGTGAAGGTCAGCCTTGGCATTAAACACATCCTGCTAGAGGGGCACTTCCCCTCATTTCCACATCATCTACCTTTCTTTCTACAGGACAGTTGTTCACAGCTCTAATTTGCTAAAGCCAAAAATATAGCAGAGCCCACAGAAACACGCAACACGCACGAATCCAAAGGCAATGTTCTACATAATCACTTAAAAGCAGAGAGCGTTCGGCCTGGACTTGAACAGGGCTTCAGAGAATATGTCTCACAAACTTTTTACTCCTTTCATGTGTGTGTGCACAGGGAGGGAGAATAAACAAAACAAAGTCACATTCCTAATTACTGTATGTGGACAACAGCTTCGCCCTTCACTAATATCTCTCTGTGCCCCCTCCCGTTCATCAAAAACCAACTAATGGCTACAAGGCATTTATGAGTAATAGGCTGAGTTAAAATTGCAGCTTATTTGAGTAACAATGTGTGTTAGTTTGTGTGTAACACAAGCAATGATGGATTTGATGAGATGAATAGCAATCACTGTAACGACCATCAACTTCGAAGCTGATTGAAAGGAAGTGACTGAATGAAACAGTTTAATAAATCAGGAGCACCACTGTTCCCTGAACCCTAATCAGCAAAATAAAAAATATACCCATCAATATCACAAACACCTCACACTGTGATTTAGTACAATGCAACAGCACCACTGACTGCAGTCTTTAAAACTATAACAAAGCCTTAAATATTAAACACTTGTCTCAAATAGTATTGGCAAACCCAGAACAATATAAGCTATAATAATGGGCTACTTTAATAAAGTACACTGGTTTAACTTTGTAACTTACACATGCTTATATTGTGAAAATGCTTTTCTAATAAAGGTGTAAAGTGGAAAAGAGGGTGCTTGTTATGACGTTCCCACACTCTCTTTGTGCCGTTACAAGCTGCCCATGAAAAAGCTGCAGATGAGTAAAACAAAAATGAGCAGAGGCCATAAAGCAGGTTGTGGTTGAACTGGGTTTGCTAACAAGCCCTAATCTTGTTATAAGTGAGCAACATCACACATATTTTACGAGTGCCGCTTGATTTTCACATCACAGCGAATCCTCAAGAGTTTAGTGTTCTAACTCCCACACTGATATTTGCTCACAATTTGGAAACGGTCGAGATAATGAGAATCCTTTTGATTATCAGCTGAAATCTATGGTCATATGCAAATATCCAGATAACACTCAGACACAGATAATGTTACCCCATACTTCCTAACGCTGACCTTGAAAACCTGAGAGATAGTTTAAACACCTTGTAGGGACTTTATTAACATCAGTGGCTGAAACAGTAAAATTTCATGGTTCTGGGTCCTTTTGGTCCAGCATTTTGTGTTTTCTTGTATTCTTGTGGTATTTTGTATTATGGGTTATGTTCTGGTTCATTAGTAGTCTTTAGTTATTCTGCTGTGAGTTTCTTATATTCCCTGTTTAGTTCCTTAATTTTTTTTAGTATTTTCCTCTTGTGTCTTTGCCCTCGGCGTCTTTCTCTGTGTGTCTGTGTTTATATAGGTTGTGTGAGTTCTTGTGTCTTGTTTCCTCCTCATGTTTCATTCTGTTTTCCCCTGCCTGCCATGCTTATCCATGCTTCCCCAGTCAGTCATGTCTCTGTGTCGGATGATCTGATATCGTCGTGTTGGTACAACATAGTAAATGTTGTTCCAGGATCAACATTGCAAGTGACCAATCACATTCTTGTGACGTTATTCTTTGGCGCGCCAAGCCATTCGTGCATTTATGAAATTCCAATGTTGCAAGGACAATATCAATTCTGCTTAACGTTAGGGTTAGGGTCAGGGTCCGTTGATCGGCGGACAAAGGCGGTTTCTCGCAGCTTAAGTACAGTTTTTCGTTTTATGGCAGTTTTTCCCAAAGTCGCAAAAGTATGACGTCACAACATTCTGATTGGTCACTTGCAATGTTGATCCTGGAACAACATTTACTATGTTGATCTGGGAACAACACCAACACGACGATATCAGATCGTGCCTCTGGGTCTGTCTGCGCCTCTGTGTGTTTGTTCCCATTACTTCCTGTTTTGAGTTAGTAGTCTCCTGTGTGTGTGCGCCATGTTTTGCTTTGCTTCTCTTACTTTGAAGGTACCTCGTCTCGTGTGTTATGTTTAGCTTTATGTCCTCTGTCTCGTTGAGTGTAATTTGACCCAGTTGTGTTCCCCATGTGTTTCCTGTTCCCTCGTCATTTAAGCCCTTTGTATTCGTCTTTCCAGTGTCGCGATCTCCCTCATAGTTGTGTGTTTCTCTGCGTCCTTATCCGTATGTTTTGTTTTCTTATTTATTCCCAGTATAGTTTTGTACTATTTTGCCATTTAGCAAATAAAGCTCTGTTTTTCAGTTTACTTTACTCTGAGAAGTCTGCGTTTGGGTCCTTCCCTGCTTTCACACAGCCAAATTATGACAAATGTAGTATTGAACATACATTACTGTAAAGACTGAAGTATATGGTAGCATACCCAGGTATACATAGGTGTGGCTAACTCTACGGTTCCACAGCTGTTTCATATTGATCAATAACACGTAAAAATGGGAACATTTTTCATCTCAACCCTCTCTCCTTTTATTTTGAGAGTGGGTTTGTTAAAAGCAGCTGTCTCCTCAATGTCGATGGAGGGAGAAATGTTGATTGTGACTCCTCAAGAGGCAATTCAGCAGACAAAAATGTGGGATTCATGCCTCTTACTAAAAAATGCCATTTTATTTTTTGACTGCACAGTATTATGGGTTAACAAGGTTGTTACTATTGGTTGGAGTTATTATTAACCGCAGCCTCTCCCACACAAACAGCGCTCCCTATTCAGGACTGGTTAAAAACTCAGAGCTGAGAACATAAATCTTCAGTTCTGAGGGTCTGATGTTGATATTTTATGTTTCTGTAAAAAAAGGGGGGGGGGTTAAAGTGCATGGGTAATATTCGGTTTTTCACTGCTGCTGTGTTTTTGAGATGGGTTTTTCATTTCATGCTCCTCCTCCTTTATTGACACTGGCCCTCTCATGGATGGTTTACACACATGATTGATCGACTACCTGATGCCACGCTGCCACAGAGGTGGTACGCTTCGGAAGAATATGAAGTACCACATTAGAGGTTCATTCACCTCTGCAAAACAGAGGTGCTCTAGACGCATATGTATGTGCACAAAACAAATGACAGAGAAAATTCCTGGAGCAGTGTGATGAGGACAGCAGATAAATATTCATGGCACTATCATTCTTCATTTGCAGGTACAAGATGCGTCAGGGTTTTTCAGGTATCGTTCTGCGCTAGTGCGAACGTCTTGGTAAAGCCGGGATAATCGCTATACCAGTCAGCTCCGAGACAACTTCACAGCAATGAACTTGGTTTCATTAGCAGAAACCGTGTGTTGACATGCATCACATCACCACCATTTTTCCTGAATGAAAGCATTTTCTAACGATGCCTCAGATGAACTTCATTTACGCAGCTGTCTAAACCCTCCAGAGACTGAAGTGTTCCATTTAACCCTCACTAGCTAATTGGTGGGGGCCTGTACCATTAAGCGTAATTACCCAACAGTTATTTGCTATTCCGATACACATTTGTGTGTGCAAGTGACGAAAGCACAGTTTGAACTGAATATTTTCTTTTAAAAATGCAGTTGTTGCCTGATTCTCAACATCTCTATCATCTCTGGATTTTTTTTTTATAGGAGCGAATTGCATTCAGGGGGACACTGCTTGCCCTTCTTTGCCTCTTTTTGTCAAGACTGATGATGTTTGACAGACAGGACCAGGGTCGGGTCAACATCTCATTAGACCTCAACCAGACAGAAAGGCTCCTCTTCAGCCACTTGATGACAAAGACCCTGACAAATCCTTGACAGAGGGGTTCTGTTATTTTGCAAATCCTCGCTACTGACCCTGCCTGCATGTCCCCCGTCTTTGTCACTTCCTCGCTGAACTGCCACTTCAAGCAGAGATGTCACATGGTAGAAGGTAATGACTTCTCAAACCTGTCTAGAAACCAGAAATGTAAAATAGCACAGAAACCTTTGCTCTGCATGACAAATGTCTTAAGGAGAATAGGATTATCAGTTCTCATTTAACATTTAATTAGCAACAGTGAAAAGGCAAATTGATCAATTATTAACTATCGCTGCTTTCGGAAGTTTGTCGCAGTTGCTCTTTGGAGAAAGCTGTCTGTAATGAGCATGGCAATGACACCTTTTCCAAGGTTGGCGCCAGTCGAGATAGTCTTAATTTATTAACAGTTTTAATATAGGGTTAACACATCACAGAGCAACTTGGAGTTCTGTATCTTGCACAAGGGTCCTTTGGCAAATATTACGTCAACAGTCACATATTTAACTTGGAAGTCTCACACATTCCCAGAAAGTGTACTTCAAGTTTCAGATGGGATTACCCTGCAGATGTGTTTTTGTATTGTGCTTGCATACACCAGATTCTTAGCTCTGTTCCAAACGATCTGTTTCAGTGTTTGTAGTTTTGAATGGAACAGGAACTCCAGCTGACCACGCCCTTTAAGCAAGACACGTATAAGACAGAGAAAAGAAGCTAACGCTAGCAATGCAGCGCATTCAGTTTACGACTCTGCAGCTGTTACAGATCTGAATGGGATATTAATAATAATAATAATAATAATGGATTGGATTTATATAGCGCTTTTCAAGGCACCCAAAGCGCTTTACAATACCACTATTCATTCACTCTCACATTCATACACTGGTGGAGGCAAGCTACGGTTGTAGCCACAGCTGCCCTGGGGCAGACTGACAGAAGCGAGGCTGCCATATCGCGCCATCGGCCCCTCTGGCCAACACCAGAGGGGCCGATTCACCGCACAATCATAGTTTTTGATGCATGTGTACGTGTAGGCTGATTTTGTCGGACATGTCATGATTATAAATGGGGCATTTTAGTACACGGAGCAGCAGCAGAGTTAAAATCGATGCATTGGTCATTGCTTTTGCAATCAGTGACTTCTGTACAGTGCTGTAATCATTTATGCTGATGATTGAGGCATGTCTGACTAGCTGTCGTCTTTGCAAAACAATAGGTTTTTGCACAAAATCAAAGCGATCACGCAGTTTTTCCCCACTGTTTTTCTGGTCTCTCATCTTTTCCAGCTACCTGGGAATATCTATGTCCCTGCATAGACATATTATAGACATATTTGCAGACTTGTGCTTTAAAATGCAAACCAGACAGGTGAGAAACAAAGGCAAAACAACACAAGACTACACAGCATGCCATCAGTGATATCAAAGCATGTTTGATGTAGTTAGTGTGCAATACTGTTTTATCAAAGATTTTTATTTATCCCGAACATCTAGTATCATTATTTATCACATGTAATATTTAATATGGAAATGTCTCAGTTTACTACATATAATGTTGAAGCTTCTATATCGGCAGATTTGGATGCACATGAAAAATTAATTAATGTTTTTTTACTTAGTGTTGTTTAAACTGTGTTCATGTAATACATTTAGAGGAACTGCATTAAAAATAATGAATGCTAGTTTAACTTTATACCGTGCGTTGCTTCTGCTACACTTACACGAGTCAGTGTAGTGTACAAAGTGTCAGTGCTCAGTTGATCTCAGTTGCTGCTGATATCGCATTAGTTTTTCCTCTATTCAAGCCAGAGGTCTGAGAGCCAACCTGTGAGTGAGAGAGCGCACATTTGGGCTGCCAATTAAAATGCCTTTTGACCAGCACAACACATCTCATTAGTATTCACAGCTGCAAGTGTGAATGTCTGGAAGACCAGAGCTGCAAACATGGCATGACCTTGCCTATTTGCAGTGCAACGCCTCCCACAGAGAAGAAGCCAAAGATGACATGGCCATTAGTGTCTATTCCTGTCATGATGAAAGGTCACTTGTTAACACTAGCCACCAACAAATTACACTCTTAAACATGCTCCCGTGTAATGCAGAGCCTAGTAAATATGCATTCATAGCATCGACAAGTTGATCAGGTATGCCAGTGGAATATAATGAATACCAATACAGCAGTTCTATCACAACCACTGTCTCTACTATTTTTTAAGCAGCAGAGCTCATACCATAGTGGTGGTGTTTTAAGTAGTTTCATGCTTTACATACAGGCTGTTACAGGATTGCATAAAGTCACAGTATATGCAGGTAAAACATTGTACTTGAGAAATTCTGGCTGGAGGGGTGTCTTTAAATTTGTGACCTTGACTGAAGTCAAGTGGCTGCTCCTCATGTTGGACTGTCACACACCCCTTCTAGTCTAAATTCATCTTCTTTTCTTCCATACAATTCTATTTTGTTATCTCAGCTTTGCAAATGGCTTGCTGACACGATGCCAAGTCAAAAAAAAAAGAAGAGGAAAATGGCACATTTACGCTGTAAAAAGAATATGTTCTGTTTTCTTCTTTTTTGCCCTAATGCCATTGGCTTCTTACTTATCTGTTTCTGCCCACGTGGTGTCCAAACTATCAACATACCCTGAGGTGAACCTGCAATATTTAAATATCTTACTTTTAGCATAAGTGACACAGCAAAGCTATCTACTAAAAGTAAGTGTTTTGCCATATTACCTATGCTGGCCCTTGCTCAAGGTTTTTTTCCATTATTTGAATAGATTCTGTGATGCAGACGAGCCATTTTCCGTTGAAAATCGATAAACAGAAAGACCAGATGATGACTCCTTTGCATTTGTAATATTATGGTCTGTTTGAGATTGGATGTAGCTTCCTGAAGTGCTTATTCATCAGCTATTGGATGCTGACTTTGTTATTACTCTTCTGTCAGTTGTATTGTTTATGCAGCTTTACTATGAAATTCCCTTCCACAAAACTAAAGAAGGAAGAGCTGTATTCATTGTTATTTATTTATTTAGTTAAGATGACATTCCACTGTCAGCCCTCTTTTATTTTTCCATTACAGTATAAGGAGGCAATAAGATACTTTTCTTATTCGTCCCATTTGCTTTGCTGGCAGGTGGAATATAAAGTGAAAAGCACCGAAGAGTAAATTGAAATGTTAAGCACAAGAGTCAGCCAACCAGTTTAATCAGCTCTCATGAAGCACCTCCAACTTTCAAGGTTATGGAGCTTTTGCACAAACTGTCTATAATGATCTGCTGTTATTGTTTGACAAATCAATATCCATTATAAGTGAATTTAGATGGCGTTTTATGATAAAAACAAAGCATAAAGGGAGCTCGAGGGTAGAAGGAGAGATGAAGGAAAAAGGTGCTTTATCCTTATGGCTTACTGGGAGAGGAAGAAAGGAGTGAAGTTTATAAAAAAGGTCTTGCAAGGTGTGCACTTTCTCCGCTGTGTGGCAGCAGTAAAAGTGGTTGTACTGCTGTGGGGATAAATAATGCAGAGGGCTGCTGCGTTAGCGACAGGGTTGGCACTGAGCACGAGAAAGGAGGGGTTTAAGCACACACACACACATGCACACAGTTGCCTCACTCATCATTATGACTTTATGCACGCAACTCTACTACTTGCATGCCAAGCCAGCTTCCCGAAGGAACTTAAACACCCTTGCATCCTAAGCATATTTCATATCACATTAAACAAATTCTGTCATTTATGTGACATGTTTGGAACTTTATGGTACACATTTATCATTGCACCCTAATGTCATTTTACCATGGCAGTCTATAATATTTTATTTTACAAGGCAGCACATAAGTGAGGCAGGGCAGAGATAGGACACAAAGGATTGCAGGGCTGCTAGCAGGATATTTATGCTTTTGGAGAGAAGGGAAAAGGTGCAGCGAACAACAAGGAAACGAACTATAAAGAGAACAAGAGAAATAAAAAGAAGAAGGGAAACAGAGTGAGTGAGACGCTGGTATCAAAAGACAAGCACCCCTCGAGTACAGAAAGAAATAAAACCTCTTTGGCCAAACCCTAACCAGGATTACTCGGCATTGTTTGCGGGTTCAAGAATTTCTCGGTCTAATGGCATTAACACTGGGAGAGGTCACAGAAATAAAGGGTCTGATCCCTTACGATGCTGCTTTTGGAAGAAGGGCGGTTGTTCTTTTCATAATGGCATTCTGTTTTAATTTCCTGTCCTATTCATCACCATCAAACTCCTGTCATCATGTGCCTTTTAAATAATCTTCATTAAGACCAGCCTGAACTGAATACCTGCTGTGATTCTTCTCTTCTTGTGTTTTATGCCAAAACTACCATGTTGCTACAGCGTGATTATACTGTTACTAAGAGAACACGCCGCAGAGGCAGCGAGGATCAGGATACACAGAACTGACAAGTGTGTTGCAGTGTAATCCATCAAGATATACAGAAGCTCCAGCGCACCTATCTCTAAAAGGCCATCCTATTGCCTCAAAAGGTGTCTTAAAGGAAGAGTTCAGTATTTGAGGGGAAATATAATTATTTGCTTTTCCCCTCCAAAGAAAAAATGACATGAGATGACTGATATGGACCTAATGTCTCTGTCGAGATGGGAGTCTGGACGTGGATAATGTGTGTTATTTGAGGCAGGAAAAAATGGCTACGCTGGCTCTCTTAGGGAAAAAAATATGTCCACCAGCTCCTGTAATGCTGAATTACTGTCATAATATATCTCTCAGTTTTGAGGAAAACAAGTGTAGGTACAAATCTGAACTGTTGTCAGTGGGGATGCACCAATTCAGCCTTTGCTTTTCAAATACCAATTCTGATACTCAACATACAGTAAGTACAGATAGACAGCACCAGGACTCTGATTTTCCCAACTTTAAAATATGCTTGTGAAATCAGTGGAAAAATAACAAAGATCAACTTAACATAAGGCAACACATGTACAGATATTTTGCAGTGGCGGCAAACGAGCTGATGTGGCTTGCTGAAAAAACATTTAATTTTATAAAAGGATTTACATTGGTCACTTAATGGCATGTAATCACATCAGTGCATAATCATATCAGTATTGATGCCACTGCTAATCTGGCATATTGGAGCTACATTCTTTTTATTAGCCAGTAATAAACCCTAGAAGGTCCTAGCAGATAGAAAAAAAAAACGAAGATGAATTGTTTGATTTGCTGTTTCAGACTCTGCAGCGGTTTGAAACTACGCCATATACCCTTTTAGCCTTAAAGTAAAAATTGAACTACCTTCATCGAGCAGAGCAGGACTGGCCAAAGCCAGACGTACTGTAGGCACCGAGCCAGATTACTACTAATAGGAGTAATTGCACAGAAATGTCCATCAAACCTTGTCTGCCCAGGAAAGCAGGGAGAAATCATTAATGAGGGTTAAACAGAATGATTGCGAGCGCTTTCGTTGGAAGGTAAGTTGTGTTTTCAAATTTCCTCCAGCCACTTATCTAGTCAACACACGCATTAGCACAAATGTAAAAACAACAATTTGTGATAATCGTTTTACCTCAAAATACATCCTCAGCCACAGCAGTAGCTGGACATACATGAACACACGTGTTGGATTCATGTCTCAGTGGCACAAACTTGGTTAAACTGTGAGATCTGTAAGATCAGACAGACTGGATAGTGTAAATAATTAAGTCAAATGAGATCAAACATGTTAATTACTAAACTTGCATGTTTCCCTGTTGTAATCTTCCTGTATCAAGATTGGGAACAAAGTGTAAAAGGATATTTGTTAAAAAGCAAAACAAAAAAATCTCTTTAAAGCTCAAAGTCATTTGTAGCTTGAAAATATCCTCATGAGAGAAAAACGTTTTGCTCAGTAGGCACTACGAGCCAGTGTATCTCCATTGAAAACAATAGAGAATTAAAGTATTTACATTGGAACTCTGTGCCCTGAGCCACAGCATTCCTCACCTTATTATAGAGTATCATCCCCAAGGTCCTCGGGTTCAGATTGTGCCTCAGAAATGACATCAAATAAAAGAAGAGTTACTTTGGGTGGAACATCTTGGCCTCCCTGAATAATAATTATATTGCTCGCCTTCCCTTGAACCACACTTTCTTCTTGCAGGAGCAGAATATTTTAAATATTAAAATGACATGTTCTCTTTCGCTCTTCGTCTCCCGTGGTATGTCATTGTGAAGGAGGTGTCCATATATAGCTACGGACTACGAGCTGTCATCTCATTCTCATCAATCACATAGCACATACCCAGTCATTATTTTTAAGAAGTCACCTCTCCCTGATGGCCGGTGGGGCTCTATCTCACCTGTCACAATGTGGCTGCCTCTGCCAGAGCTGATGCAAGGCAAAGTAATGGACCAGAGGTGAAGGACCTGTGGCAGCCCCTAATCACCAACAGAAAACCAAATCATCTGACTGGATGGCATGTCTCAACTCACAATGGTATATGCAGTAGATGCCAGTTCTGAGGGATTGCTAAGATGAACTGAAAGTTAACTTGTTGTGCTTTTCATATATATATATATGTATGCACACTCAAACTCACACCTCACACACATAATGCTGAAAACTCCAATTAAAGGTCAACATTTTCAAATGTTCAGATCTACATATGAGCTGAAATCTCAGGGGCTGGATTGTTCTAAATGTTTAGTTTATGACATATTAGGAAAAAACACTTTTAGATGTTTATGATCAATGAGAAGTAGTTAGAGGGTAGCCAACAGAAGACAGGGGTAGAACTGAAGAGCTGCTCTGAGTCCCATTATCAAAGTAAAAAAGCGTTATTTTAAACTAGCACACAAATCATGCAAAGCTACTTTAGTAACATCCAGGAATAAATTCATGAAGTTGGAGATGAGAATAATATGTCACATTTAATGCATTGCTAAGATTAGAATTTTTTCATCAAAAGCTGGCCTTGAAGATTGGATACTCCAATTTCGAGAATGTCAAGAAGAGCCTTTAATATCGAGTTTGCTCAGTGTGAAGGACATGAGCTCTATCTTCAAGCAGACAGTATTAATGCACATGTAGGACCTGGCAGCAGCTTAACCTCATTCCACCAAGATCTGACACTGAAAGGGCCGCCCTCGCTCTCTATTCTGTTCATATTTTTGCAGATGATGTGGGGTGATGTTTTTCTTTGTTTATTTGTTTTTGTTTTAGTGACACAAGGTCGCCAGCTTGCACTAGAGAAGTCTGCAACAGAGTGTGAAGCAGTTTGGATGAGAGTTAGCACCACAAAGTCTGTTCTCAGCCAGAAAAGGGTGGAATTCCCACTCCAAGTTGGGAATGAGTTGTTCCCCCGAGTAGAGGAGTTTCAACCTCTCAGAGTTCATGAGCGTGGGAAGAATGGAGCAGGAGACTGACATATTAATTTGTGTGTCATGTGCTGTTATGCGGAAGCTGCATCCATCTGTTGTGACAAAGAGAGAGCTGAGCATGAAAATTAGGTTGTCAAGCTATGTTCCTATCCTCACCTATGGTCACAAGATGTAGAAGTGACCAAATAAATGAGGCTGCACTCACAAGTGGTTGAAATGAGCTTCCTCCAATGGTGTCCAGAGTACAGCTTCCAGTTTAGGTGGTTTGAGTATCTGGCTAGGATGCCTCCTGGGCACTTCCCAAATGAGGTGTTCCAGACATGTCTGATGAAGAGGATGTCCCAGAGCAGACCAAGGACACCCTGCAGAGATCTCTTGGCTGCCTTGGTCTCTCTATAGAAGAACCAAGGAGGGTGGCCAGGGAGAGGGAGTTTTAGGCATCTGCACTGCCCCCACCTGACCTGACCTGGACCTTCTTGGTGTTTGCATGGGCAGATGGATGGTATCCAGTGAAGGTTCTTAATGGCAACCAAAGGGCTTAAAACAACACGCCTTGGAGCGACATTTTTCTAGATTGCTAAACTAGTGAAGTAGTTAATCTCTACTTTGAGTAATCTGTAAATCACAGTTTACAATACAAGAATTGTGAAAAAGAGGGTGGAGTTTAACTGGCGGATAGTATTTATCAGTTCTGACTTTGACATTGGAGAAAGGGAAACTACTTTCTGCTGCTCTCTTATACACAAAGGGTTGCCACAGCGGTTCGCTCTGCATATTTGATGTGACAGATTTTTATTCCAGATGCTTTCATGAAACAATCCCCAAAAGGACTTTTGTCTCCTCCCAGGATATAACAAATGATCTTTGGCTTGTTATGCAAATGTTTTTCACATGCAAGATTCAACGAAGAAAAGATAATCAGATAATCACCAAAGGAAAAATTAAATGATTCTTGTGTGCTGAGCCATTTTTCTCTTGCACCGCAAACTGGTTTTGATTTTTAGGGGTTTTTTTGTAAATAGGAAAATATTGGATGGACTTTAATAAAACCGGTTACACTATTCACGTCTACCTCAGATAAAACCTGTTTTTGTCATTATCATGGAGTCTGTCATCTTTAATTTGTCTAATGCTTGCTGAAACATAGTCATTCGCATCAATCTCTGGTGTACTTTTTCAGTTAATTGTTAACTAGAACATGGTTACATGGTTAACAAAGAAGAAAGAACATGTAGCATTGTAGCTAAAACACAATCTTAATACTGTGAGAAATGTAACATAACAATGATAGATGGTGCAGTCACTAGCATGGCTGTAATTTTCTATTCTTATCTTTATTGTGCTGCAAAGTATTTTAAAACTAAACCATACATAAATATATATTAGTTGGAATTATCCAATGATTTCCCCTATACCAACCATACCTTATTTGATTTACAGATTTTGCAGTTAAAGTACAAAAAATATAAGTCAAATCAATCCCGTCCAATAGCAACATTATTTTCCAGTGAGTGCGATGTGGTGAACAAAAACCATCCCGAGTACACGCTGAAGGGCATTCTTTGTACATTTTACTCGCTCAGACTGAGCTGCTCTCTGAACACATATCCAAACTGGCCGAAGACGTACATCCCTGCTGAGTTTAATTGTAAAAGTTGCTGGATCAATGTACCGGATTACTACATCAAATAACTCACATGTGAATCCACATCCACATTTCTAAGGAAGCCCCCGGAGTTCATATGCCTGCCTCTGAAAAGCAAAGGCAGCTCTGTGAAACAACACAACTTCAAATTTGTCTTGCAAGACTTTCTGGTGTTTTTCAAAAGAATCTTTTTTATAGTGGTCAATATTCAGACTGCCAGTTGCTTACCTCTTTACAACCTGCACAGGGATTGTGTTTCCTAGTTCCCTGAGATGTCTACCTGTAACTCTTAAACTACTGAAAGATAAAAACACAAAGAAAATATGAAAGAGATTCAATCTTTCCTTGTCTTAGAGTCTCTGTGAATAAAATATTTTGCTTTGGCACAATGACAAGGTTGGTCTTTTTATTGTTTTAGTCAAAAACAAAAGAACAGCAGGCCAAAATAGAACTGAAAAGTCTCTGTTGAGCAAACAGCTTTCACTACACATCACTTTCCTTTTTGTGTAAGAGACGCTGCCACATGAATTAGTGATTTTGGCTTAGCTTCCCTGAAAATGGGGAAGGATGACCCTGGGATAACACAATTTAATATACTGACCTGACAGCAGCTTCCAGCCATGCTGGGGCAGCATTTCATATCTGCTGTGTAGTAAAGTTACTGGCCCATGAAATAACAGACCCAAATGAAATAACCACTGATCACAGCGACTGCTAATGATTTTGGAGTTAATTTAAAAGATCATGTGTGTGTATGGTTGTAATCAAGAGAGAGAAGGCAGGAGAAGCTGTGCGTATTGTCAGGTTTGTGCAATTCATTATCAATCAAGGGAAAGTGTCCAAGAAAATCTAAAAGAGATTACCAAATCAGTGCCTCTCTGGTGATTTTTTTTTAAACTCATTGCTTCAGCCTTATTAAACAGAAAGCATGCCAAAGGTGTGAGGAGTCCATTGTCTACAGAGGGGTATGTGTAATACCTGCTATTATGTGAAACTATAATTACTGCAAAATTAGAAAAAATAATAATAATCAACCACATGCCAAACCCATCTATTTGCAAGTTAGTAATTGAGCAGTTGGGCGTTTCCCCACAGCTACTCAATCAGCATGTAAATTAACATAAATATGAGGCTGTCTGTAACCAACGGGGATGCTTACAAATGGAGCGTGAAAATTTTGTTTTTCTAACAAGCAGCTCATGATCAGAATTCACTGAACAGCTGACTTCTAAAGAATAAAATCTGCAAGGTGTAGAAAGATCATTTTTGAAATGATCCATTATATTCTTCCATTCTTCCAAGTTTATTTTGTGAAACATATAGAATACGGCAGATTTTTGTTTCAGTCACAGCGGTGCAGTCGGGTTCTTAATGGCCTGGAAATGAGCTCATCAGCAATACAGCAGACTCACACATTTTAACTCCATGGGAACAGTCAGTACCTGCCTCAAACGTACACGACCCGACTGTGAATTGCTCTTTATGTTTCAGCCTCTAGAATACTCTTGCTCAGTTCAGACAACTTGTACGTCAATCCGCAGCTATCCTCAGAAACAATATACAGTGCTGGAGGGGAGAACACACCTATGATTGAATTTACCGAATGCTTCTGTTGCATTAAAGTTGGCTCGGATGTTTACAGACAGCAGCTAGTTTCAGCTTTGATTACTTCCAGCGAGTTCATATAGTATTGGGAGAACACGCGTATTAAAGCATCCAATAACCATTCATTTGAGCTTTCTTTTTAAAGCCAGTAGGTGATCAGGAGACCATTTTTCTTTCAAATAAAAGATCATAAAGAAGTGGGTCATAAGGGAACACGGTAAGTCTGGTAACCTCAAACCAATGCCCTTCACACTTTTAAAAAAATAAATAAAACAGGTGTGGCGACAGCACTTTCTCCCTGTTGGTGATAAGCTCATTCATTATAAGCTTTGTAGGAGGATTAGTAATAGGGATGCCAGATTCCTATAGTGAAGCCAGAAAAACCACTAGGACAAATGGTGATGAGCCAGTGAGAGCTTTGTGTTGGATGAGTTTGCTCAACATTAGATTAACTCTGTGCTGCAGATTGAATGCTTACAGGATGTAGCTGGAAGTTGATATTCATTGGCTACTAAAACCTGAAATATACTGTCGTAACTACAATGTCAGGCTGAACAATGAATAATGGATAACAACATTAAAAAAACATAGGATTGTAGGATCCACTGTCCAAGTTTATATCTATAATTCCAGGAGAGCAATATATGGAGAAGTCGAGTGATGACTTAAGCTCGAGGATAACATGTGCAGTTCCACTCTGCCTTTCCTGGAAAATGCATTCACAATGTCGTATTTGATAGCACACATAAAAATAATGGAACCAACACAGCAAGTTAGAGGATTGCTTCCTTTTCTAAACTCCGAACACCTGACCAATCACAGAAGTAGATTTGAGATTGCTGGTTTCAGAGATTTAAATAGAGGGTTGAACACAAACGCCCCCTAATCTGCAATCAGCAAGGTTCACGGAGAGGCAGTTTCTCAAACTATTCAACTGTCTGACAAGCATTTCTGGTGACATATTCAAACCTCTTAAACCAGCTCTGTTTTTCAAGAAGGTGCAAACAAACATTTCAGTGGGAAAGCACTCAACAAGCATTTTTATTAGCAATGCTTGTTGAGTGTTTTATCAGTTCACCTGCCTATTCATGCAATTATCCAATCAGTCAATCATCTGGCAGCAGTGCAATGTATAAAACTGCTCAATGACATTTTTAAAAACGCAACAAAACAAAAACCTTCAAGTAACCAAGAGTTTCAAGGATAAGTGTAAGACACAAGAGGAGAATGAGCAAATGCTTGATGCTGGATTATAAACGATAAGAATATATAGAGTAATATCCTTAAAATATAATACAGGGAGTCCTTTTATAGTATGAAAACTAACAAGATTTTAATAACTACCTTAAGGAAGCTTATAGAGACTACAGACTAAAATATGGGGACTACTACTAAGGCCATACACTTATCTGTGGGTGCAGCAACTTTTCTTACAAAGCAGGAAATGCTCACTTCCCACAACAAACCTGTTATGTTAAACTTCACTCACACAGGTGCAGCTGCTTGTTGTTACATTGAGTAAAACCCTGGAGACGGGCGAGCTGTCGCAGATTTAAATCTTAACTCACAAGTGTGTTTACAGGTCTAGAGTTGTTTACAAGCTGGCCTGATTGACAATATGTTGTTCTTTCTTTATGATTGTTCTGCATAGTCTTTTTATACTTTTTTATGTCCTTTATATTTTGATATTTTTACATCTTGATAATAATTCTGTTTCCTCCTTTGATATTGTGACTTCTTTCCTAAATTTGCAGCATTACTGATATCAAGACTTCTTCCAGCCATGATAACCATGTAATGTAAATTTGACATAGCTGGAGCTTTGAGGTGAATTGGCCACAATGGCAGAACACAATGTTGGGTTCCACTCCACTGAGCATAGGCTCACCCAAAGTGAACAGCTGAAGACCGTAGCCTGGTCTGATGAGGCTTGATTTCTGCTGAGGCTGGCAGATGGTGGGCTCAGAATGATTTCGTGAACCCAGCCTGGATTGTTACCAGTCCAAGCTGGTGGTAGTGATGGAGATTGTGAAATGTTTTGTGGTATATTCTGGACCTTCTATAAACAGAACTTTGTACCTTCTAATGGCTATTTTGTGCAAAATATGTGTCCGTATCACAAGGCTAAATCTGTCTTTCAGTGGAAGTTACGGTGTATATATCAATGCAGATCAAAGGGAGGCTTCATGGTGTTCCTAATAAAATGATCATTGGGTATTTACCAGCTTTTCAGTGTGTTTCATACTAAAAAGGCAGGGTTTAGGCGGTTTATTTTAAGGTGAGGCCAGAATCTGTTGGGTAAGCCCTGAATAATCACAAGGCATAACCTGCTCTTACTTTCACAAAGAACTGTTTGATATTCATATAGAGGATCAAAGGAGAAGGACACTTAGAAGCTATGTCTCAGTCTTTATAGTTGATGCTCTTACTAATCCCTGCACTCATAAAAGTAGGTTGCACTAAGTATCCCATATAGAGAGACTAGAAATGTGCAAGAGAAGCATATGATTTGCATAGCTGGGAAATCAAATAACAATATAGCACTAGGTCCTTGCTGCGGTACAGTTAAGGAAGCAGTGAGACGACAAGTGATATGGACAGCTAAAGTGTAATTGGGGAGCCATCTGCATAAATGTGTTCAGCTGATCTTGCATTTTCAATATGTCAAAGCTTTACAATGTCTCCCTGCATTAGAATCCATCACATAAGCGCTCATCGTGGAAGCTCCCTGTAAGTTCATTGCTGGGGGAAGGAGAAAAAGAAAAGGAAATGTCTATATTGCCTCATTCAGCTGCATGAAATTGAATAAAATGATGTGAAAAAGACGTGTTGTGATGCTGGGAATCACCAAGAATAGATATGCCAAATACATAAAGACATTTTTATAGTAGTTTGTTGTACAAATAGGAAGTTAGTGGAAGAACACAGCAATATGAATTCTGATTAAATGATTGTGGGCTGTATGTAACGGTGAGCACAGCGGAATGACACGGATCAACCAGTCGTCATTGACAGTATCTCATGTGGATTCGTTGAAGGAGCACTTGTGGGCAGAATCTATTTTTGCATGCACTGTATGTGTCTGTGTGAGTGGTTTTAATGAAGTCAAATGAGTACAAATGAGTAGCTGAAATGATCATAAGCTGGAGCCTGAAGTGACAGAAAGCTGATATTCAGAGTGAATGTACGTCCACTGGTAAGCATTTTGTCCCAGAATCAATGTTAGCATCTGCAGCTCAAGCACGGCTTGTATTTATCATGATGAAACCTTTGGGATTTAATTTTCCAAAAACACATAAAACCCCCTTGTTTTGTACAATGAGTTTACAAAGTCAAACAAATGTTCCACTTATTTATTAGTTTTTTTTCTACAGCTTTCTTCTATTTTCTGACAAGGAATTCCAGACTAAACGAAACAATAATGACGGTATATGTCTTGAACTGTTTCAACACAGTGGCTGAAAACCCTGCTCCTCCTTTGGTTCTTACTAATCTGCATGATGTACTTTAAAATGCCTCATTTACTGGGAGGTGTTTTGAAGGTCAGGAAGCAGGAATGACCCCAGTCGCTAGAAAAACAATTTTTTTGAGGAACATATCCAGAGATAATTAACCACAGCAAATTGAAGCTGCTACATCTGCCCCAATCTGTTTATGCCAGCGTGAAAAATTTCCATTCAGTTCTCTGCAGTGTGATTTATTGGCTTCTGCTACAACAATAATGGCTGCAAAACTAGTTTAAACAACAGCTAAAACAGAATAGATTACTAGTGCTACTTTCATATGCCTGTCTCTGAGTTCACAGTCTCACACTGGAGCTAGGTTTGTTCTTTAGAGCCATTGGTAACACTGGTCTGTCATGTAGTTACATCACGAATACATCAATACATCCAAACTGCTCCCCTGGCATTATCAACTGATGAACAGAACATCGCGTGTTCAGTCTTAGGGGGAAAAAAAAACAGTCTCAGAGAATGTCAGCAACAGGGCAAGTAGTCCCTTGGCTTCGTCAGCATATGAGAAACTGACAAATGTCAGGGCCTCCATCATGAGCTGCTGGCCTTTCCAAAACTGAGGGAGCCAGACACACCTGTTTCACCTCCAAAAGACAATGAAGACAAGAAACACAAAGATTCACAGAGACAAAGAAACTGTCACCTTCAGTGCATCACCTTCGCTAAATAAAGCCGTCATCACGCAACATTACCTCTCTTAAATCAAGGACAAACTCAGAATTTGAATAAAATCTCTTTGAATATCTACCCGCACCTATCCCCCTCCTATCTCTGTGCGCACATACACAAAGGTATTGATTCTGTTCTTTTTTTTTTCCTGATGGCTGAACTTGAGACACTGGCTGAATCCACGCTGACGTAGTACGAAGTCATAACGCTTCTCCCTATAAGACATGTGAATGCTCAGAGGTGGAGAGCGAGTCCATCTGTTCATGTACACGTCCATCTGTTCCACAGATTCATCCTTTCTATCTACATTAACATCCACACTGGCCTATTTCTCTGACTGACTGACTGGGTTTTGCATCATACAATATAATTTAGCCGTAATTAACTATCCAAAGCCGTCTGCTTAGAAGTTATGGAAACTAAAGCATGAGTTTGCAGCTCTGCACAGCACTGAGAGCGCTGAAAGCACTGACCTTTCATTTTTAGGTCACAGAAGCCCAGCATCCCAAGCTTAGTGCGTCTTTGTGGCCCTGTGAATTTTAGTGTGACATTTACTTGTTTTATTCTGCTTCGAAAAAATGGAATATTCAACCACTTAACGCCAGTTGCAACAACTGGTCTTTATTAGCTGCTACGCTGGTTCTGAGAACAGACTGTAACCCTGAAAGACCAGAGCAAAGGAAATAGAAATGTCACCAACACTGAACCAGAGGCCTGCACAGAGAGTATAGAAACCCTCTGGCTGCCATGCAGTCTAACTTAAACATGAAATGGTCCACAGGGAAATAAATAAATAATAGTTGTGAGCAGGGTAGGATTAGAAAATGATAGAAAACTTGAAAGATAGTATATGCTAAGCATATAAATATGAACATCAGTACACAGCGATTGATGGTTTTGGAGAAAATTAAAGTGCATTTACTGGTTTGCTTGGAGGGGAAAGCACTTGTTAAAGTCTGAAACAATTGAGCTCAGACCTCAAGTGACATCAAGTTTAAATAGATTTGCAACCTCTAATTCAGCTCTTCATTTTTTTACACACCCAGTGGAATGGCAACGTTCATCTAATGTAAAGATCTATTACGCCCAAACTTGGTATTATGGGTATAGCCTTACAGGCGTATACTATATTGTAGACAAAAAAGGCTCAGATGGTGCAACTGCTCTAACAATTATTTCAGACTTAAAACAGGAAGTTATGACTTATAGCTTAACCCCAGATGTGATTAGTGCAAATAAACCCCTGGTCTCAAAACAAAATTCAGCCTCCATAGTTGAACTTTTTCAGGCCATGATTAATATCAAGTCAGTGCCAATGCTGTACGCTGTTATACATCATTAATGTATGATCTTCTGAAAGGACACAGCATCAGGTGAGTGTCTATAATGAGGTGGAATAAGTTTGGTATAAACAAGGATACAATTTAGCAGAGAAAAGGCAGCTTTTTGAAACTGCAGGTATTATTTTTTTAAAAGTTCCAACATAAGTAAATGAATCTCCCGAGTTTCAATTCTATATGGCCCAGAGATTTTGATATGGATTGCAAATCTGATGGTGCAGCATTTATCATTGGTATACGGTAAAACGCAACACATCCGCCTTTATCATCACTGACAGGTGCGCAGGTGGTTTTTCTCACACTAACATTCATTATACTTTTGCAAAGCTCAAGCAAAGTGAGAAAAATGATTGCCGGCAACATTTAACTGGATCCAGTCCTGCAGGCTGAATAATAAACAAGAAATAAATACATAAAAAATAATAATAACCTGGCATCTACTGGCTGATATTGACATGTATTTGTTGACTCATGCATGTAGGCAGAGCAGTGCCTTAGTGTGATGAATAATAATCTTTACTGGCAAAGAGAATGATTAATGAGCTTCCCATTACTGACACAGAGACCGTATGCAGAGAAATGTGGTCGTCTGCTTAGTGTAAAATTTAAGGGGTACAAGCAGCTGTGTGGGATGCATTAGTGTTTAGTATTGTGTGTCTGTGTGTGGATACAAGTCTACTCAATGTGTCTGAGACATCAAAAAGAAAACAGGTGCTCTATGTGAAATGTAAAGCACCGTATTAAACAAGGTTTGGGGGAGCAGTGTGCACTGGCTTAATTAACACTTAAAACCGGCTAACATCACTGGGCAAATTATTCTCAAACCATCTGAAAACATGAATAAGGTGTTCAAAGTATTATTTTGCTGCTACGCACAAATATGAGCCACATCCAGAGCAGGTCATTATTCTTTTTCTGTATTCGGATGCATCTCTGCATTTCTTAAATTCACTTCTCTCTGTCTGTTTTACAACACTACGTTGACTCATTAAAATGACCCTTATTTAATGAATGAACACATATAGTGACAGAAAACAGCAGCAGGAGAGCTCTACAGTCTATTTCATTAATCATTGTATCTCACATACGCTGGCTAATAACTAACCCCAATTACCTAAATGTGAAAGAGAGGAAACAGCCGTGGTTATTGTAAGTGACGTCAAAGATGACATGTTAAAAAAGTGCTAAGGCTGTGAGACAGCACGTACAGAACACAAAGGACAATCAAAGTTATTTGCCTATTAAAGAGAAATGGCTAATTTTCTAGCAGGCATTGGCTTTGTTTTTATTAAAAAGAACATCTTAATTTTACTCCTTTGGTAAGAAAGACGTGAGAAGGCATTGAACACTGAACAGAATATTAATAACAAGCTCAAAGGTGGGTTCAACTGTTAGATAGGTTTATCTATAATTACTATAATCAGGACAGAGGCAAAACCGTGTGAATGCTCTTCATTTTTTATTTTATTTTATTATTTATTTATTGGTATTTACACCTTGAAATTGCTCCTGAAACATCTCAGGGAGGAAAGTTTGCAGAAACAACCCGAAATGACAACTTGTGCATCTTGCTGGCTACACTACCGCAAAACTACTCGCCAGGCACAACCAACAACTTCTGCAAAATAAACCGGAGACTTATTGTCCACAAACAAAGAAGGAATCTCAAAACAACAGGAAGAGACTGATATATTGGAACATATGATGACTGGGGGGTCAAAACTGATGTCGTTGAGACTGTCAGATTCTGATCCACCATCTCAAGAGCATCTGGTTGGGAAAGGCTCTGCTTTTTCAGAATGACAATCTGAAGATCTCAAACACACTGGCAATCAGTGTTGGTCAAGTTACTTGAAAAAGTAATCAGTAACTAATTACCGATTACTTCCCCCAAAAAAGTAATCCCGTTACTTTACTGATTACTCATTTTCAAAAGTAATTAATTACTTAGTTACTTTTTAAAAACACGATTTACAACCTGAATAGGTGATAAAGTGATAGATCTTTCAGCCCAATTCTACTTTTTCTGCATAATCCATCATACAAAATGCAATCAAATGGAAAAGTCTCTTTTTAAAACTTGTTTTATTAGTTTTAACCTTTTAACTTTATGCATCAAGCAAAAATTTTATTATATGCAACATTCTCCGACTGGAAGAAATTGTTTAACATTTAAACTTATTTTCTGCACATTCCAGCACATAAAATATTTTGTGTGTGTGTGTGTGTGTGTGTGTGTTTACACTCACTCTTTCAAATAGATGCAAGTAAAACACAGCAGAAAATAAATAACATCATAGACTAGCGGTCCTGTTGCTCTATTTTCACCTGTAAAGCAGGAGTTGGGTAGGCGGAGGTTTGCCCTGGTGCAGGTGAGCCGCAGAGGTCAGTTGAAGAATCCGCGAGTTTCTCTGTGAGTTTCCCATTACGTGGTTGCGCACTCGGTGCTTGCTTGGAAGTTTAGGGGGGGGGTTTTCGCTGTAAAAAGAAGTTTTCTTCCCACGCACACGGACGCTAATGTTTTTGTCACTTTTTATGGAATCAAGCTCAAAGTAAGGTCAGTACTTCCACACTTTAAACGCTGCACGCTCACACTCTCTCCCACACTTGATATATGATCCACTGTTGATCTGCACACAGCTGTTGCCACGAACGTCGCACTCGCTTACGTCACTGTCATGAGACATTCTTGCAAAAAAAGAAAATCACGGTTTTAGTAACGCAGTAACGCAGCGTTCCTACGGGAAAGTAACGGTAATCTAATTACCGTTTTTGCAATAGTAATCCCTTACTTTACTCGTTACCTGAAAAAAGTAATCAGATTACAGTAACGCGTTACTGCCCATCTCTGCTGGCAATGCAGTAAAAGCATACACACAATGGAACACTATTAGTCATGAATTGGACTCCCCAAAGCCCGGACCTCAACAATATTGAAGCAGCGTGGGATCATCTCAACAGAGAACAGAACAAAAAGCCAGCCAACATCCAAAGAAGAGATTCAGAATGTCCTTCAACAAACTGAGAGAACTACTCCTGAAGTCTACTGAAAAAAAATCTTTCCTAAGAGTATTCAGGCTGCACTGAACAATAAAGGTGTTCAACCTACTATTCAGTTTCAAGCTTTTGAGAATTGTCCAGACACTGTTTTTGGCTTACATATTCCATGTACATATATGTTTGCACGTGTTTCATAAATGCCTGCACCAATTTCCTGTTTTTGTAGCAAAAAAAAAAAAAAAAATGCGAGAGACTTTTGTGCAGTACGATATCGTTTGTGGCGAAAGATGCTAGGACTAGAGAGTTACATAACATATGCAGTGGTTTTCAACCTTATACCATGTGAATAGCAGGTGTTACTGAAAACAAAATAAATAAATAAACAATTAATATTACAGCAAGTATTAATAATATATATAAAAGTAAAGCTCTGTGGAAACACCTTGTAGATTTCCTGCTCTACCTTAAGCCTCTTGGGTGGAGCTTCATTAATAAAGGAAAGTCACGTAGCGGTATTTGCCTCCAGCTATGTTGTCATTCTGAGCTCTCAGCCATTCTCACACAGCTGTAATTGCCCAAAGAGAAATAGCTTGATGAAGCGTTTCAACTTGAGCCTAAAAGTCGGCATGTCCCACGGAGTCATGCCAGGATGGGAGGTGCGATGAAAGCCTTTTCACAACCTTTCAAAGGCTTTGCTCTGATAGGTTTTCTGCATGCGGAAAGCACTCCTCGGTAAATGTTCATCTTTACCTGATGCAGACCTGCAAGAAGTTAGGCTGAAGTGAAGTTCTGAAGCGATAACAAGCGCTGATCCACTTCTCACTTTCTTTGCCTGTAAACCACTGGGGAGTGTCCTCCAATTCTTCCAGTTATCTCTGAGGGGAACTGCACTAACAGCCTGCTTTCAACCTCGGAGAGTGTTAACAGGAAACTGCAACCAGCTTGGATGTTTGGCCGTATCAGAACACTGATTTTTACAAGGACATGCAAACTCTTCCTCAAGCCCTCAAATTTATGTGGGCACAAAACAGACTTTCAATGCAATCCTCCAGATGCCATCAATAAACATTCTTGTAATTAATCACAATGGCTGATTTGCACAGTTTTGCACTGGACATATGGCGAGGCTTCATGTTTCCACTATTTAAAGCTCACAATAAAGTGTTTCCACAAACTACCAATCAAAAGTTTGACGTGCACACTTTTTAACATATGGAATAAATAAATGAATCAATAATCATTTTAACAGAATACTGTATCTACATAGGTAGAGAGAGGCGTGTTTTAAAAAGCACTGCAAGACTGTATAACCCTAATATGACTTTATCATGTTAAAATGCTGATTGTTAGATTGTTTTAGATTTTATTAGATGATTATTAGATTAAAAACAATTATATTTGTAAAAACTCATACCTGTATTCTTGTTCTAAGAAATTAAGGACATCTCGTGCATGAAACTGTCAAAAGCTTTTAGGCTGGTTTTGGACAAAAAAGTCTCTTTATTGAACAAAATAAAAAAACAGAGCTTTAGCCAGAGAGACAGTTTGTAAAGTGTATAACTGAGGAAGAGGACAAACACATCAGAGCCTAACCATTCTTCAACTAAGGGTAAGAGGTGGGGCACACCCTGGACGGGTCAACAGTCCGTACAGGGTGCGTCACAGAGACGGGCAATCATTGAGGCTCACACTCATTTCCAAACCTGTAACAGCCTGGCAAACCAGGACCTTCTTGCTGTGAGGTGACACTGCTAACCACCACACTAATATGTCACTCAGTTACATTTAATAGCATTCATTTCTAATTAAATATAGATTACAAAATTAACTCCAAGGACTGGCTGGTGCAGTTACTGGTACTCAAATCTATTATGCTGCTGTGGGAACAGTTTAATAGGTGGATCGTATGATCTGTAGGAAGGGCCTGTTTAATTAATTCAGCTTCCAGAAACCACTTGAGGAATTAACAGTCGAATTGTCTTTAGAATATTTCATCTAATTGAAGGTCGCCAAGCTGTGATTGTTCTTCCTTACAAAAAGTAACGTCTTAGAGGGACGAAAGTATAATTGAAAATACAAATGATTATTTATAACCTTGTTGATGTTTTGATTTTGTTTTCTCTTAATGAATAAAATGTAGCTTTCATTTAGAACATTTTGCTCTCTGTGTGACCCGTGTCTTTTAAACAGGAATTTATTCCTCAGAATATCATATAAAAAAAGCAAGTCAGTCATTGTTAATGAGTTTTCAGCCATTTTTAAAACACTTTCCACAACTTGTGATAAAAATAAACTCGATCACCTTTGTGTGACTGTAATTACAAAATAATGCACTGATCAGGAAACCAGTCACGTTCTCTTTTGTACCTGCATATCTGTTAAAAGCTCAAACTAGCACACGCATACAATCGCACAAATTATACTGAATGTAACAGGTAAGACCTTTAAACCTAAGTGGGAATAAATTCTTCCTTTGATCCATTTCCTTTTAAAAAAAAAAAAGGGAAAGTTTTTTCTTGGCACAAAATCCATTCTTAGTGAGCAAGTGCCAGAAAAAAACTGACTAACCAATATTTGGTTTTCCCCTGCCATTACAGCCCAGGAAGTTTGGTAAACACAAGCGCGATTTGCATACTTTCAGACACTGAAAAAAAATGGGCAACATGGTGGTCTGGAGATTAGCACTATTATACACACCGTGACGCTGAATTTGATCAGCGGAAGAGAATGGATGGACAGATGGAATTGGAATATAAATTTGAAGATACAGTATTTTATTGTATGCAGTCTATGCTTACTTTGACACGTTGACTGCCTATGTATCAGACTAATTCCTGAAAGATGGAGGCTTTACCTCCCATTCTACTTTGAAATATCCTGGGAACCATAAGTAAGCGAAGTGCTCCATTGGGGCAAAATGCTACTATGAGGTTTTTAATTAATAATATTATGCGGTTTTAATTAAATTTGATATTTTTCATATCACAGTCATGTTTGCAATAAGATGAAGTGCAATTTTCAGCACGACCGATCTCGTACAGGGGCAATTATAAAAAAACTACAATAATTTCTAGTCAAGGTTGATCACTGGATGTGAGTCATCAGCCACTTTTACAACACAGAACTTTTTCTCACCCATAGACTGGGATTGATCACAAGGACCAAAGACTGAATTAAGCTCTGGGGGAATTATTTTATTCCACGGGACGTTCTTGCTCGGGTGTAGTACTGTCTGAATGTTCAGGAACTCTGGAGGTGGGTTTGCAACACTCAGCATTTCTCATTATAGCCTCTCAAGCAGCTTACATGCAGCATTTCAGCCAATCTGCCTCACTCGTCTCACAGTGATCTTTAGTTCAATTTGCTTGTGTTAAATCACAATGTAGAAATGGTTTGTTATTATATGTATGTGCAACTTTCAAATGTATCCCCCATTTAAATGAAAAAGATCACAACGGTGGTCGGTTGCGGTAAAAGACGAGTTGAAATGGGGAAAGAGGTGATACGCACACAAAGAGATGTTTGTGAATGTAACCACATGCTGAGGATGCTCTACTCTGTGTGTCTATACCACCTGCAAAACAGAGACACGGACCTGCAGCTCTGACACAGAGAGATCAGAAGAAAGACTGATAGCAGAGGTGTAATCTGGTCATTTAGAAAACAGCCATGTGTACAACAAAAATCTTTAGACTGCAGTGGAAGCATAGACAATAATGCAGGAGTTCCTTGAAAAAAGGTTTCTGGTACTGAAAAGTTTCTAAGTGCTTTGAGTAGAAACACAATTACTCAGTGAGGAGCAGTAAACTACATGGATTACAACTTGCTTCAGATACTCTTTATCTGCTGCAGACAGTTTATTTTTTAGACCTTTTTTAGGTCTCCTTTTGTCCGCCACTCTTCCAGTTTCAAATTTTTTAACGACACAATGCAAACCAGGCTGAAATATGCCAAGTTTCTGGCTAATAGTTCTTTGAGAATTAATGTGCTGGAGCAAAAATATTATTTTATGCTTGTCAAAGTGTGTTATCTCTGGCGTTTTTTTGTATTTCAACTAAAGAAATAGGGAAACTTTTTTGGGAACAGGCTGCTAATTTAAAATGCGTTCCTTGTTAAGATGTCTGTTATGTGTAGACACACCCATGGTTCATCGCTTGACCTTTTTTGTGCTTGAATGATTTATAGGTCCGTGTTACGTGGCTCAGCAAACAGGAAAATATCCCTCTGAAACTGATCAGATTCAAGGACTGAACCTAACATGAGTGAAAAAGCAACAAACATGCAAAACGAAGCTTTGAAAGACCTTCAGTAAGCCCGGAGAACTCTCGCTCGCGGCCGCTTTAAAAAGTTTCAAGAACATCTGGCTGCTTGCAAGCAAAATACAAAGAAATGAGGAGCAGCTCAACTTGTTTGCACGGTACTCGGCAATTATCTCATATTTTTTGTGATCTGGTGCACTGCTGAAATCCTATTTTAACATTCTTCTAATGAGTATTTGTTGGCCCACGCTAAAATCAGTGGTTTTGTCTTTTATAATTGTGCCAAATCTTTCTTTTTTTACTAATTGCTCTTGAGATTTACTGATACTACACCTCTTTAAATCTAGTTTCGGTGGCAGATTTATCTTTACCTTTCCAGGCTGCTAATGCCTATCTCTTAACATTTGGTTTTGGGCTCTCTTAGGAGAGAGATAAATGATCCGATAGTCAAGCTTCTGATCCAGCAACAGGATTTAGTGACACTTTCCTGACAACTTCCACTGCAGCAGCCAATAATTACTCAAACTGGAAAATAAATGGCAGCATTAAGTAGTATTAGTGGTAAATGGTGGTGAGGGTTTTGACTGAGTGTTCTCTATTTCTCTCACCATTCAAGCAACAATACAACCTTGAAAGCCAAAGAGAAAGCCCGTCGGCCCGACAATTTCAAGACGAAGAGAGAAGCAGCTTCTATCAAGAAAAGTCGAGAGTGTGGAGAGTGGAGGCACTTAAAAAGCCTTATTTAGAGCATGCACGTCTCAACAATAGCAATGTTGTGATGGTCAGTAGTTACAGCATAGTTTGTTCCCCGTGTTTAATTCAGATGTGATTATGTCTGTGGTCTATAATAAGGCAGACAGAGAGACAGATGCAGGGGGACAGACAGTATGAGGTAGCGGTAAATAGAAGGATAGGGACAGTGTCGTGGTAAATAATGAGCTTGGGGAGCTCTTCATATCCCCGTTGCTTCCTGTGTTTAAAGAGGTCAGTCACCAAATGGACTGCAGGCTAATTGACTTTTAATTAGTGTCTGATCAAACACTTAAGCAGCCATGCCAATACACACAAACACTGCAGCCTCTATGCAGAGATCCCCACAAAATGCCTCTCAACATCAAATGTGAATTTAAAGCAAACGACTGCAAGACGCGTCTGATGAGCCACCGGCTTTGCTTGCAACTCAACCTGGTCTTTAAATCTTCAAGGAAGATAAATTACCTTGTAAAATGCTACTTTTAATGACCGTGCATTGTGAGGAGTCGTTGGGGACCATTAATTTATAAACTAGTGAGCATCTTGTAACTCAGAAACAGCTATCACTTCTTTTTGTGAACGCAATAAAAACTGAAAAATAATTTACAGGCAGATGGGCAAAAACGAAGCGGTTATTGTTCACTCCTCCTCGGTCTTTTCCATGTCTGCTGTCTCTTTTTTTTCCCACCCTCATCCTCCCTTCACATTTCTATTTGAAAGCCGTAGGTCTGTATAATGACATTTAATGTGAGGATTGTCGTGGCTTTCTGATTGCAGTGAAAGTGCCTGTCACCGGCAGATCAACACCTCCACTCTGAGCTCAATGCCCTGTCACGCCCACTGTGGCTGAGTGCCGCTTCGGTTTGGAAAAGAATTGGAAAGGAGGAAGCAAGAGTAAAAAACAGCAAAGAGGATAAGATAAACATCCTTTGAAATTAGAGACAATGTGGCAAAGAAAGATTCACACCAAAGTTAGCCATGAATAAAAATACTGCCAGCACAAAGGGAAATGTGCAATTCCAGGAAACATTTAAAGCCCTTGTGTGTGTCTCCTGCAGAGCAAACTGAGGACTATGTGGTTTAAACACGCAGATAATACAGTCTAGCATTTGCCACCGATGAGTATCTGTGTGGGTGTGAAGAACCATCTAAGATATGGTCTGATTGTTCTCTCCGATGAGGTGAATGTCAATAGGCATAGCGCTCTCCCAGTGTGAGTGTTGCACCTTGGGCTACGGTGTCACTGACATTTAACTCTGACGGGAATAAAAATCCTTCTGTAAGGTGACTGATGATACAAGCCAGCTGCAATGACTCAGCCACACTCTGCTGAGCTGCAGTGATAAGTAGAGAGAACTCAGTCCATCTCTTCTCTGATTGAGCTCATTGTGAAGCAGGAACACTCAGTGACAGCCCAGCGAGGCAGCCCGGCAGCAAATGAGAAGCCACCAAAGATTAATATCTGCTACGGCTCTACGTCGCAATGACCGTCAACAAATTAATGTACTGTGCATAGAGTCCAGCTTCACAGAACTGTGGAGTCTCTGTGATTGTCTTTTATTGTGAAAAAGAAAGGGGGAAAAAACACCTCTGCGATGGGATGGAATCACTCCGAAATCATGAAAGGTCAAAACCAAACACATCACTTTTCACTGTACCAAAAGGTCATGTGAGGCATAATTTCCACTGTGGATATCTCTCAACTGGATCTGGTTACTGTATGATCACGGCAATGGAGCGTCACGGTAGGATGAGTGACTTTTGGCATCTGATGTTCCACAAGAAGGTAAGGCCATTTATTTTCTCAATAGACAGTTAGATTTAGACGACTCACACAGTTGGAGCATGAAACCTTGCTGACTGAATTTCAGTGCAAGTTTTGAGAAGGTACATTAAAACATATTGGTTCTTTGATGGAAAATTTTACAAGCCTATGTCTGCAAAAGATTAAATTCAACCCAGGGTTGCTGTGGGGCTGGAAGCCTATCCCAGCTCGCACTGGTTGGAAAAGCTCTAATTAGCAGCATTAAAATTTTACATATTTGTCAATTTTCCCATAATATTTTGGCCCAGATTTAAATAGAGCTTACAAAATATGTTTTCAGTTTTATGATTATCTACAGCCATCCTCCACATCAACCTGCTGGAAAAACATGATTTCTCAGAGATGCCCCTGAAATACCTAAAATGTGTTAAATTATCCAGGTGTCTTCTGTGTGTTCTACCAATTTTCAGTTATACCAGATTTATGAGCAGCAGGGACTGCCTTTCTGTCCCATTTTTTTTTTCCAAGCTACAAATCACACTTAATTTTTGATTAGTGGTGCTCTCTGAAGAGGTACTCAACTGGGAAGCAGCACTGGATATGCTTCCTTACACAGATAAAGAAAAGCTTTGGACTCAATCTGCATATTTTCTGGAAATAAGAATATGTGATGTGCTGCTATAATCAGTGTGTCCTTCCAAAAACATGCTTATCTTGAACATACAGTGAACTTATTTTTAGGAGGAAATATTACGAGCATGCTTCCACCTGGAGATTCAAATCCTGCCTGCTATGACATGTCCAACTTTGCATTTACTTGCAAAACTTGTGCAAGACTCGAATATTATCAGAGGCATTCCCTATACTTAGCAGGTACCCTGGAATGATTGCAGAATCAGCAGGCTATCACACATATCTTTTCTCAATCTCCACATCTGTGTGCAAAAATGGTCTTCAGGTATCAAATCATTTGCTATTCCAAAAGCTGAGCTTAGGAATGAGACAGAGGACATGCTGAACTCTGGAGGAAGAAGTGACAAAGAAATCTAACAGCTTTTCTCCCCTTAAGGAGCAAAAGTTTCTAGGTGGGAGGTCTTTAAAGGGAGGTAGGAAAAAAAATTCTCTGGGGAGCTGTCAAAATGTGCAACAAAGCCAAAGCAAACGTCTTCTTAGCTCTTTTAGCAAGAAAATGTGCAATATTCAATTTGCAGCATGAAAAACTGTTGCACAGCTAAATGCAGGGTAAACGCAGGTACAACGTGGCGTGAGGAAAAAACTCCCACTGAGTCCCCTCCAGCTATAAAATGGCAGCCTCATATCTTTCAGATAGCCGCCATCAGCTCCCAGTAGAATGAATCCTTTGAATGGCCCATTAAATCATTAAAACAACCTCCCATTCAGAAACCTCCGCTGCATAAGTTATTAACTACACAGAGCGTCACACACAACACTAAACTCTCGCTAAATTCTCACAGGAACACTTGAAACGATCAAAAAAGAGAAGATAAAAAGATAAGGGGAAAAAAAGCCCACTAAAAGTTTAACATGGAATTTCAAATCTACATGAAATCATATTGCCTCTATCTTACAGCATTTCTTTGAACAGCCAATAATGAAGCCATCTTCTCATTTCACAGAAATAAAAGTTCGACTTCAGGCAGCTCTGACAGCACGTGAGAATGCCAGCTGTAAAAAAAAAGATGTTTCACCTCATCAATATAAACATTTTTATAGGCTACATGAAATATGACTTTATTAGATTTTGTTTTTTGTTGCTGGATAAAGTGCGATATTCAAAGTTTCTACAAACAAGTGTCGGTTTAGGCCAAAACTCTGTGAATTCTATCACATGAGCACAAAGTGTTAAAATTAGTCATCGACAAGAAACCCAAAAAGCCACTACCTTCTGTTAGGTCAGCCCAAGTCTCTTAGTGTCCCATGCATTCATTGTGCAGAGGTTATATTTTCTTTTAGCAGATGGATGGTGAGAGCCAGTGCTAATGAATTTTATGGTTTCCATTTGTCCTCTAGCCTCACATCTGTCCATCCTGTCCCTGAGCTTATTGCATTTCTGTTGAGATTGAGTTTAATGCTTTACAGTGGCAGTGGGAGTTGTATACTCTTTTTGCTACTACTACAGTAGCCTCAATAAATGTGATGAATCCCAAGAAGGCTTTAAAACTGCACTGTAAATTTCCAAAAGTGAAGTGCTACATCACTCCATAACTGCTTTAGCAGAACTTGTGGTTTTAGGCAGTTTGATCTTTGGCTATTTATGAAATGTAGTTTGTGCATTTTTCAAAAAGAACAAGAGGAGGAAAAAATATTTAATGCCAGATTCTTTTGCTCCAGGTTTATTTTCTTTTGTCTGGCACACAATGCTCCCTTAAAACCCCTCCACTCATATTTCCCTTTATTTGAAGTGTACACAACCAGCCACACAGAAAGAAAATATAAATAAAATATATCCCTTTTCTCCTCAATCGTCTCTAAATGTGTTCTTTTATTTCTTGAGTGTCTGGATGTCTAGACCTATTCTGTACCTACGACTCAGCCTGCCTGGCTGCATAGCCATGCAGTCACAAATCGTTCTTCAAATTGTGAGCGACAGCAGGCTGCTTGCTGGAGGCGACCGGGAACAGTCGGAAGCAGGCCGGAGTTTTGTCATCCATCTAACGTTAGGATGCACAAGCGGGAGGAATGTCCTGGGCATAAAGGGGGATCCATATAAAACACAATATAATTTAGAATTTGTGGTGAAAAATTAAGCTTGAAGCTTGTCTACTATATTTTTGGTTATTTTTTATATCACTGGCATATTTCTTTAGAGTAAAAGAAGACAGAAGACCTGCAAAGGGTAGAAAAATAATGAAAATAACTCAAAAAAAGAAAGGTGCTTTTTTATCATGGAAACACTGCAGATAGAAAACTGCCAGAAGACCAGCTATATATATATAAAAAAAAATGGCCAGAGTATATATTGTTTCAGTGTTGAACCCCGAGGCTTGGACTGATAGTTTGAACCGCAGCGCTGAGGACACAGTGTCAGGCCACTCAGTCCTTCTTACGCTGAACTGTTGGTGTGATGCTGCTGCCCGAGGCTACTGTCTACGCTGTCAACCACTCCACCACTGTCTTCGTCACTACTTTATAAACATCTCCTCTTCTCTTGTCAATGTTTTGAAAGATTCAAATAAGAAAGTTTTGGAGTTCAGTGAGATTTGTATTTGAAAAGGCAAAGCAATTCAGAATCTGAGACAACAGACGATGAAGCGCTGGTGAAGACGAGAACAGCTTAGCATCAAAGTTTACTCAGAAAACAGGCTCTATATAAATACACACATTTGCATACTTTAGCCAGACGTTTATGTATGAAGAACGGGGTGTGATGGCTGAGAGGAAACAATTTGCAAAACATAATCCTATATCCTAGATATAAATAAAACCAACACATTAATTCAGCAACTCCCAAAGCACCGAAATTTTAGAAAAATACTAAAAACCTGACAGACACACTTGATCTAAAGCATATTTTGTAGGTACTACTGTCCAAAATTACTCAGAAAAACTGACTTTCAGCATTTTGCATTAATCTGCTGCGAGAAACAATAAAAAAACAGCATTGAAGAATACAGGATCTTTAGTAGAGCCCTTTTTAGCGGTCAACTTGGGAGATGGGTGTTGCTGAAGTCCAGAGGTTTGCAAACCACACTGAAGTTGAGTTATACACAAAAACTAGAATCAAATCAGGTTTTGTGTTTGAGGATGTGATTTGTCATAAGCAGTGAGACAGTGTGTGCAATCTGAGCCCTCAGAATTTATTCTGTGCCTGATATCTGGCTCTGATGCACACGAGAAGGCAAGCTGCTCTCCAAATCAGAACGTGCAAACAGTACTGTTACCTTTTCAGTGCCTGAATAAATCTAGAACTTCCCAACTTCTGACTGGATGGGAAAGACGCACACTTGATTGGTCTGAGCCAGGCTCAGCGCAGAGCTACAAATAAACTTTGTGTAAACATCTTTATTTTTGATTTTATTTTCATTAAATCTATTTGGTAACCTCAGTGTTCCTTGCCAGGCTCTGTGGTCTTGCCAACAAAGTACAGCTGGCAGATAAATAATAGTCCAGTAGTGATACTGCAGATTATCAATTGCAGAGACATGAACACAAACCTGCAGCAAACAGCGTATGAAAACAGCTCTTTGTATCTCAGTAATGAAGCTGTTTTGCCATGAGACTGCCGCCTTAAAAAAAATGTAATCCAGCAAAAGAGACGAGGCAGTTTGACCATATCTTTGTGAAAACAACAGTGGGAATTTTAAAGAAAGGTCTGATTACTAGTCTTTACCATAAAATGAGATCTTTCCTTTTCAAAGAAAAATAAGGCAGAGAAATTGTCTATTCTTCCTGTTTTGACTGGAGCACTGCAGTTGTGAAACACCGAAAAAGAAAATCTTATATCCCTTTAACACCGTTTGCTGAGCTGACCTTGGAGACACTTTTTTCACTCTGTTTCATGTTGATTTCCCTCTTCATCCTTCATTTTATCTTTTCCCATTCTCCTCTCTCCCCAAAGTCTCACTCTTGCCTTATCTTGCCATTCCCCCTCCACATCTGCCTGCGACCCTCCATTTCATCTCAATATTTGCTCCAGCAACTAGAAAACAGTCCCGGTGTGAGAGAGAGACGGTATGCCCGACACACTCTGTATCTTTAAATTAAAAGAAAAACGCGGATGACAAGCAAGCGATGATGTCTTGGAGGAGAGGGAGAAGCACTTGAAGGGTGAGTAACACTGAAGCATGAATACTGGATCATTCTTTGAGGAGGAAGTGAAACTAAATATAGAACCCAAAATGAAAGAAATGCAATCAAAATGAGTCAAATTATTGGTACGTCGGGGAAGATAACAAGGGGAAAGTCAGAGTGCACAAAAAACTGACCTTTCAGCATGAAACTTTTAATAACGGTATTCAGACAGCTCGTCATTAAGTTTGTAACTGAAGTCATTAGCTGACCTGTTCACTTACAACATCACCCTCCTCTATCTTCAGCCATCTGCATGTTGGAGAGTCTACCATCTTTCCTCACTTGGCCCTTTGGCATTTTCTGACTGAAATGGAGATGAGTACCACACTTTCAAATCTCTTGATTTGAAAGCGTGAAGATGAAGATGAAGAAGACTGAAACACCATATTTGGGCTACTTTTCCTGTGAATAGGGCATTTTTTCTTATTCTGATAACCTTATTCAGTGAATTTAACAGCGCAGATGAGTCACACATGTTCACGTCAATGCTAACTAAAGACTAAATTAGATAAAACCTAAAATGTTTTGCTGCAACGATCAGGTTTTCCCCACAAAGGTGAACATAAATCAGCACCTAAAAGAAAAAATAAATTATTCATACTTTCGGGTCTCATGTAGGGCGCAGTATTATTTTTAAAAAATAATTTTCTGACTCATACCTGACTTTTAACAGCCTTTTTTCCCCTTCCCTGCTCATCTCAAGTTTGGTCTCCAGCAAAGTTTTTCAGCTCCTCCAGGGGAGATCCGGAGGCGTTCCCTGGCCAGATGAGATATACTATCATTCCAGCGCAATCTGTGTGTTCCCCGATGCCTCCTACCAGCTAAATATGCCCAAAAACCCACAGCTTGTCTCTTCTCCTTTTACAAAAGAAGAGCAGCTTTTTACCCCACATGTGAATTCCACACTCTGTCTCTCAGGTCACTACCCAAAGCTCATGGCCAAAGGTAAGGGTTAGAACATAAACCAACCAGTAAATCGAAAGCTGGGGCTTCCACCACTGCCCCATCTTACTGATCTCATGCCGCTCACAAAGAAAAGAACTAAAACCCCTTAACCTGAGGCAGCAATTTACTCTTAGCCTGAAGGAAGCAATCCATTGTTTCTGGCAGGGACCCTTGGCTTCAGACAAACTTTTCTGCACCATAAAGTCCAGTCAGAATCAACAGAAAAAGAACCAGTGACAATTCATAACCCCAACTGAGGCCAAAACCTGCTGGAAAGTTGCTTGACTCAGTACGAAGAATACAGAATCAGCTTTCACTCTGGTTATTTAAGGGCAAGACAGATATCCACACAAAACTCTCCTATGAACACGAACATAATCCGAAGTCTTCAGACAGTTCACAAAACACAGGGAATGGTGAAGAAACATGTTTATAATGAACAATGTGAACAACTTGAGGGGGTAGGGACGAATAATACTTCTGCCTACTCCTTTTCAAACAAATAATGGAATGATATTTTGTAATGATTGCGAAGGCACATGTTTGAAATGTTTGAAATAAAAATGAACTGATGTACAACATGACTAACATATTTGACTCAGCTAACTGAAGAGCATATGTACGGATTGCAACTGTAGAAAATTCCATTAAAACAAGAAACGGTTCAAGTATAAATATTCCCCATCAAGCTCCAGCTTGTGCTTACTTTGACCAATCAAAAACGTTTTATTTCAACCGTGTATTTTAACGGGGGCCGGCAGACAGAAGCTTCTCTGAAGCGAAAAAGCTTGTTTGCTGGATTACACTATCACTGCACAGTAGGGTACAATTGCCGCTTTAGTGAAGACGTTTCATTCATTTTCTTAGGCCGGTTACCAAAGAACAGCGCTGGAGTTTTATATTCAAACCCTGGAACAAAAAAAGACTCTTTGCATCATGTTTCCTGTAAACCACTGGAATAGGGCTGATACAGCTGGGAAGAGGGGGATACTTGGTTGGTTTGGTGGACTTTTTACTGACAATTATAATTTTTTTTCCCATTAAAAATAATGAAAACGATACTTTGGAATTTATTTTCATCATTTTTACTCAAGGAGGGAAGAGCTTTGTAATCACAGTCAGCTGGTTCTTTGAAACATCAAACCACAGTCAAATTCATGGTCGTCTCTTACGATCCGCACTACCTCACGGTGGAAGCACAGCTGTATTCAAACAGTCCAACCTTTTTTCAGCACACTCATGCAGCTTTTCATCCTCCCTTTATCTGTCCAATTTAATTAGAAGTCTTTCGTCCCCGTGCTCCTTTATGCTTCACCTCTTTCATCTTCTGTCCAACACAGATCAATTCTTCATGGCACACTTTCCCGGTCCCTGCTGATGCTGTCGGGCTTTCTAAGAAGCACGCAAAACTTTGCTCCCCCCCAGGTTTAACATATCTGAAAAAAATATGAGAACTTCACAATCCACTGGTTGCCCAGCAGTTTTTAAGTCCAAGTGTACCTCTGGTGGAAAAAAATCAAATGGGAAAGGATCTTAAAGTTACCATGTTGCTGATGGCATATTGATAAATAACTCGTAGAACATATGGAGTACTTCTCCAGAGCAATTGCTCTATTCATTTTGCATAGAAGTAGAGGATCAGCAGGGGGGTGAATGGGATGGGATAATCAGGAATACAAAGGATGATTGGAGGATGGTTACAGTGAGGCTAGGGGGGGAATGAATCGAAGACACTTCGGTATGAATAAGAAATAGAAAAATGAGCTTGTAGGGGATTAATGGAGAGAGGAAAATTTAATTTAAAGCACCATGTGTATAATGTAAATGTGGCTTCCATACTGTTCACCCCCCAAGTTGACTAAATCCATTTGTTAGATTTCTATTGTTAAATGTGATGTGAATCCATTTGACTCATGACCAGTGGAATCCCACAGGTGATTAACTAGTATGAGCTCTTGCAGGTCAGAGTGAAATCATCTCTGTTTAACCCATTAGCCAGGTTATTAATCAGGGCACATTTATGGTATCTCTGCGGTCTTCATTACAGAACAGGGTCTTACAACCCAGCCACAGGGGGAACATGATATAATTGTGGTAATCCTCACATCCTCTCCATGAATTACTGTGATGTGATTTGATGCAAACCGCAGTGTTTTGTCACCCTGTCTTTCAGGAATCAAGATGCAAATGGATGCTTCAAGTACTGATCTTTATTCATTTGACTGTGCACGTAACCTGGCTCACAATTAAATGCTTTTATCCCTAGTGAGATTACATTATAAACAACCTACCCTGTTTCATTCGGCACCTGCAGCAAACCACGGATATCTATCCATCGATTGTCTTTATCTGTGTTCCAGGTGGTTGCTGCTCCAGCTGGAGAGAATGCTGCTAAGGCTTAACAGAGGTAGCAATAAGCCCAGCAAGCAGCAACAACAGGATCCTGAGAGGGGAGAACTGGGAGTGTACTTTATGCGAGTGAGGGGAGCTGGCTGTTAGTCGTGCTGGATTAGAATCTGACAGCCAGCATCTTTAGATACTCCCATAAAAAAAAAAAAGGAGAAGGAGGAGGAGGTCTCCTGTTCTACCACAAATGGCCATGACATAAGGTCCACCCATTATTGACACCAAGAGAAATGGAAAGACATGACAGAGCAACCCTGAGACCCTGTAGAGCCATTTACTGTTCTTCAGGATGCGACAACGGATGAGTCTAGATGTGTACTTTTTTCAGCCAGAGAGAAAAGCTCCGCTGCCCAGAGCAGAGGATGGAAAACTAATGACGTCTCAGTAAGACTAAGCCCTAATCCCCAATGACATTTCTGAGAGGAATTGTTTTTGTAGTCCAACTATAATGACAGGGAATAAAAGGGAAGATTTTGCTCCTGGTGAGGTCCAATTACAACCACAAGGACACACCAAGGAAAAAAAAAAAACCCCACTCATGTTTGACATTGAACAACTTCAATGCAACCAATAACTAAAGCGCTGTCAAGATCAGCTGGTGAAATATCACTGACCCTTCAGATATATTTATATTTTTAAAAAACAGTTAGGCTCCTCTTAAATAGAAAAGTAGATGGATGATCCTAATTATAGATGAAATATGGACACACCACTGTACTCTAATGCCTCATAAATTACCACAGGGATAAATCAATGCCTCCATGACACTTTTTACTTGTTGATATGAGAGCAGCAGATCATTTACTTTATTTTAACTGTCATACTAGGATGCAACTTTCTTCGTATCATTTTCTGTTATGATAGATTTTAAGTCATCAGATACAAAATACAAGTAGCTGAAGTACACAAAATGTCATGGACTTTATTATATTTTATATGCACTGTACAAGGATTTGTAAATGTACTGCAATATCTATCAGTATCACTGCCTGAGCTCTGAAACTCATTTAAAGGTCCAACTATATTTTTCTGATGTAGTTAGTGAGAAGAAAAATCATGTTTTTTTCACCAGTTTTGAACATGCTTGTTATTAAAAGAGAAACTGGAGGCTACATGGGCACTATTAATACCAAAAACCCATAATTACATCAATGATATCATTAATTTAAGACAACCTAAAGTGATGTAACTTACTCTCACTCGGCAAAAGCAAAGTAAGTGATGTGGATATCATGCATGTTAACTGCTGTGCTTCACTGACTGTATAGCACAGTTTGAAGAAGCAAACACTGCAATTCTGCCAACGGCCACTAGGTCAATATCTGTACATGTTAAAATCCGCTATTTAATGAGATTATTGCCAGTGCCAAAGCATCTTCAGAGCCTTTAACAACAAGTGTACAAGGTTTCCTTTCCCCATTTTTCTTTAAATTAGTCGCCCATTTGGATACTGTTTAAACTCAATTGGACAGACGGCAAAACAGATAGCCGGATCTCACCTTCAAGCCACGGAACTATAGTCTGGAAAAACATCTTGTGTTGGTCCGTTCTGGAGCATTTTTAGTGGCAAGTATCACTAGTTGGGAAGTTAATGTGAAAGATTCAAAATAAAGGTACTATAGCCATCCTATAAGTCAATTCTAGAGTCCCATGCAGGGCCAACCCTGTGCAAGATGTATTCAAATAACTAATGAACATGCTGCAGCACTCAAAGTATTTTTAGAGTCCATAGATGAATCTTGGGTTTTGTTCAAGGATAAATTGATTGGTTGTCTGTCTCAAAATGGTCTTCTGTAATATGGATCTGCTGAATGAGTGAGCGAGAAGGCTTATATGAAGAAAAATGAGGGAAGCATCTTTTCACCGAGACTGTAATGTCTGAAGAGTAATAACTCTCAGTCACTTTTGTCTGCACTTTTTGTGACAGTGAAAAGTTCTGTATCTAAGCACTGAGACATTTGATGAAGACACACAGCTTGTATACATGAACACCGAGTGTGGACTAACAATTAATTATTAGTAAATTACCAAGTTAGCTTGTAGTGAAAATGTGGGGAAAAAAAATATGAATTTCTTTTAAAACAGCACTGGATGTAAATCCAACCCCTAAAAACGCTGCTGGAAAATAAACCAAGTATATTTTATCCTTCTTAAGACCTTATCTGGCCGTTTGTGAGCACAGAACCATCTGTGTTTTTTAAATATTGATCGATTAATTTCCAGAAGCCAGATATTTTTTCTTCTTCTGTATAGTTATGAAGAAATTTGGATTGAAACCCCTCGTATATTAAGAGGCATTTGCTCCCAGAAGCTTCAACGAACAGTATCATCTTTGAACATATGACACTAAACACTGCTTCCGGTCTGTTCTTCTCTTCGCTCTTCCAGCTCCAAGTAACACTGCAGGAATTTCTTGACTGCACTACATCCTTCCACTCTCTACATACAGATTACTGCATCACATCTGTTTGAAGAACAAACAGGCATACACTCCAACCTAAAGCAGTAATTGCATCCTGATTTCTAAACCTCTGAATAAACCTGGAAATATGAACAAGAAATAATCATAATAAGCCTCTGTAAACACAGCCAAAACCTGCTTGCAAAGCCAAACAAGCATCTTTATTTGACGCACAAATGTTAAAAATATCTGGTAGAGCTAATTACTTGTTTTATTGTGAATGAACACAGGGCAGACTTTAATCAGAACTGAGGGAGGAAATAACTTTGATTGCTATTAAAGCGCCGTAAAAATCCGAGGGGAAAGAAAGGGGAATTTGAATAATTACTCACACTTGAATAATTTAACTGGAACACTGTATATTCCTGAATAATGAGTAGTACACCCCTTGGGCCAACTAAATTATTTGTGGGACCCTGTGACCACTGGTGTTATTGCCAGTGTACTTTTGATGAGGGGGGTAAGGGGTGGAGGGGACAAAGAAAGTAGAGCTTCCTTTTTATCAGAAAACAACTGGGCACATAGCCTGAAACAGTAAGAAAATGCTGGCAGCAGCAAGACAAGAAAATCTGCTCTCCGGTGTTACAGTAACTGTTGCTCGTTTGAACGAACTTGGCTTCAGGGACAATTTTTCTGTTTTGTGTTGCCATTTTCACAAATCACTGTCTGCACTAATTTAAAACAGTAAAATAATCAACAAGTTGGTAGTTCTACCAGTCTTAGACTTACATAAATGAAAAAGGTGGTAAAAATCACATGTTTAATCAACATTACCTATCCCCTGTGTCAGTTGAATATGTGTCAGAAGACAAGAGGAATATGGATGCCTTTTTTTCATTGCTGAAATATACTGATACTGAACACATGCTTTTAACTTGAGGTATGACTTTAAACCATCAGACGTAGCTTGAGTCATTTTTTTTTCAGCAGCAGAGGTTAAAAGTTTGTAGAAAAACCTTTGGAAAGTACATCAGAAGACAAAAAGAGAGACGATTCTAGCTGGCAGGCAACAGAAAAGAGGAAACACACGAAGGCTGAGTTTCCCGGAGCACGGGAGGACGTCTTTGCACAATTTTTTTACTTCTTTTCAGAATAAATTCACACTGAACGTGCACGTAAGAGGTTTGTGAGAACATTTTTTGATCAATAATTTCTAAAGTCATCGACTTTGATTTTAGATGCAAAAGCATGTGTAAAATAGGGCGGGTGCGCGTGAATGGGAAAAATGAACCTCCAACAGAATCAGTTAAATAGTAGAACAAATTCCTTTGTTTGTGGTGAAACACGATCCAGACCAAAACGCTGCAAAGAATCAAAATAGGTGGGGCTTGTCCTGAAATGACCTGCTTCGTGTTGAATTTTGACAGAGCAGCCTGCAGCAGCTTAACATTTGCTGTTCTGTTGGATACTTTTGTTTTTTTCTCTTGCGCTGAGCCTTTTTCATATTGAAGATGTCAGTGGTTCTGCTCTTGTCCTCAGTGATTTTTCAAATGGCACTATTCTGTCGCATAAAGACAAAACTTGATGCACTCAAACTGATGTGAAAAAGACACGCTTATCACACAACTTATACAGCTTGCTTATTTCCTCATAAACCTCCCCTGACCTACTTTTTTAAAAATCTGTCTTTTCCCTACTCTTCATTTCACTCTACATAAACCTACCAAACACACTATAAACACTCAGGCAAAGCAGTACATGTCAACTGTATACCGTATATATGTGTTAGAGGTCTCGCTGACCCATTTGTGGTACACATACATTAGCTACATGTATGATGTATTACTTGGTAAAGCCTAAATACAAAACAACATGACAGTTTCAGCTTGTCTAATACAAGCTGATGCTGTCCTTTGTGCACTATTTAAAGTAGCTTCTTTAAGAGACAAAAACTATTCGAAAAGATTAAAGTGTGGGAATCTTTGACATCTTAAGTGGTTTTCTGACATTATTTTATATACACATTCAGTCAAACTGTCAATGAAAATGTGTAAACTGCTGCAAGCAACTACAGTAGAAATGATAAATGAGCACTACGGATAATCTTAACCTGCTATACACCTCTCGGTCCAGCTTTCTTGTTAAAGAAAGTGGGGGAAAAACAGCTTTCTATTATGATACTAATGATGCACTTTGTAATCAGAGCTATTCAGGCTCAGGTTAGTGTAATTGGGGTATTGACTCACAGACCAGAGGGCCATGACAATAGCCTACTACAGGGCTCTGACCTGATTAGACCAAACAGTAATTAGCTAATAACAATCTGATAAGAAAAAAGTAGCACACATAAATAAAACCGCTGTAAGAAATGTAAAAAAAAAAAAAAAAGTATTTTTTTTTTAATTTGCTGTTTATGATCCAACCTCATCGGAAATTAAGGAGGCACATTAAATAAATAGCATTCCTTGTTGGGGCTTACAATGGAAGCATTTTTTATGTGATCGGTTCTGTTTGTGTGTTAGCACTTTAGCCTCCACAGTTTTCACGATGTCATTTTCAGCTTTTGTGTGTTGGCAGATATCGATAGTAGCTTGAGTTACTTTTATTTTCTGAAAATTGGGTCGAGGTCACACAGAATGTGACAATCAGTAAAAACTTTACATTACCCACATTTTTTTATGGATCTCCTTTAAACTTTGCAACAAATACCAGGTCGTAGATATGTCTGTCATATACCAGGTCATGAAGGACATGACTTGACTTTGACCTTCTTTCTTAGCTCTCAAGGTCAAAATAAATTTCGACAAACCATGTCAAGTAACATATCATATGAAAGGGCATGAAGAGAGCTGTGCAATACATGTTCCAACATAATACGTAAATATAATTCTTTAAATACGACACTATACGACAATGACGGACTGAATTAACATGACTTAATGTCTCAGATTTCAGCCAATTCTGCTCCAATCATATGGGTAAAGATAACAAAGTACACATTTTTATTATATGCTTCAAGCTCATAGGTTAAAGGTCAGGGTAACACAGATTAGGAAAAGGCTTTAGTTTAGTTTCCATCTCCAAACTTTAAAGCAATTTATTAGCAATTTGGGGACATAAGCACTTTCTTTGCTTGAGTGCTTTAAAGCATTATTTTTCAATACAACATTATATAACACAAACCCATTAATACACTACACTAGATTTCTATATTAATTGTTGGGAATTTCCATATTTCCAAGGCTGACATCAGCATAAAACATCAAAGTTTTACTGTTGCCCTTCCCCTTTTTTTTGGACCTTCAGAAGGTTCGTGAATCCATCTCAATTCAGATCACAAATCAGGTTTTAATTAACAGCTGAATTCATCTTTAAGGATTCTTACTGTACAGTTATGTGCAGTGGGACTCTGGTCCTAAGTTTGTTCTTTGAGACGGCGTTTTTCCTTTTCTTTCTTTTTTTTAATCTAACCTGATCTCCTCACTTTAACCTTAATCTCGTACTGGTTGAGCCTTTAGGGGGTGTTGGTGTAATTGCTGTCTAAGAGAATGCATTCAAAGCCCCTTAACCCCAGCATGAGAGGAGACCTGGGCTTTGAACCAGTATCTGAAGGCTTCATCTAAAGTTGTGTATATTTAGAGTGGCTGCCTTTGTCTTGTAAAATTCATGTTACAGCCTGGAGCGAAGCAGTCAGATCTTTCTCTTGATCTCTTAACATTTTTGCCTTGTTGTTGTTGAGAAGCCATTTGGGGATTGTCATGCTTCCGATTTTACTGCTGGAGCTTTTAAACGGGGGCCTCGTCATTAATGCCCTCATCTTTACGACACAACAAACAAATCAATGATTTTTTGGTTATACAGTGCAGCTGTTAACTTCCTTCTTCATTTCATTTCATTTCATTGTGTATACAAAATCAATATCTTGTAATATGGTGAAGCGTTTCTGCAAGGCATCCTCGCAGGCTTAATTTCACATTTCATCATTTCCTTTATTACTCTTACAAACATACCTCAAATCAATGAGGTCATAACAAAGCTTACCTGAAAAAAAAAAAGATAACTTCATTTTCTCCAGCCAAGATTGAATATTTCTGGTCCTGTGTGCAAAACTGATAAAGATGAAGGAAATTGTCAGTTTGAATGCAACTAGCCAGGAGCGTGAAAAGGATGTCGGTGGTAAAAAATGCAGAGGTGTGGAAAGGAGGAGCTGAGGAGAATCTCCTGACACGGATGAGGCCGTGTGAAATTTGTAAATCCTTGATTAGGAGGGATTGTCTCTTCCTCTAAGAGGAGATTAAAGAGGAATGTTTTCTAAAAATGATGCATAAAGTATGAGAATTTGAAACAACGGGGGGACTTCATGAAAACAGAAGTAAACTTTGTTAAATTGGTGTTTCCACAATTCGGGCAGGTATTAGGTAGAACACCAGCTTGAGGAAAGAAGTCCAGCAGCAGGTGATGGGATGTGGCTGGAGCTGGAACAGCAGGGCATCCAAGGTCTGATTTCTACATTTTAAAAATTCAGTACTCCTCACCTAAATTCAGGTCCAGCAGAGTTGAGATGACGTAACTCAACTCGAAAGAATATTAAGAACACATCTCACTTCAGGGCATATGAATTTTCAACATGAATTTTCTATTTTGCTGATTTCCGTACGGTGTTGCAATGGTTAGCACGTTCAGCTCACAGCAAGAAGATGCTGGATTTGAACCCACCGACCGGCTGGGGCCTTTGTGTGTAGATTTTCCACATTCTCCCTGTGCTTCTTTGGGCTCTCTGTTGTTAAACCTGCTTAAGTCCAAAAAATGTATGTCAAGAAAACTGGTTATTCAAAATTGACTGCAGTTGTGAGTGTGTGTGTGTGTTAGCTCTGGATGCTGTACAGGTTGCATCAGCTGAATGACAGCTGGGATAGGCTGGCTGGAATATGCATTTTGTACTATATTAAGGAATTAAAAGGAAAACAAATAAGTAAATACGAAATAAAATAAATCACTCTGCATCCAAACATACTCACAACTGCTACTTGGTGGAGTTAATCGATTTAATATCACCATCAACTGGAAAACCAGACTGAAGACGCAGACTGAAGAGTTTAAACTGTTCACTTCATGGAGATTACTTAACATTTCACTGCGTGCTTGATTGAGTATCCAAATTAAAGCAGATGGTCTGATATATTTTCATGGAGCACGCAATTATGTTGTTGAATTTTTATTTTTTTATTTATTTATTTATTTCAAATCTATTGCTGGAGAGTCTCTAATATGCTGTTCTATTGCAGCCTGGTGTGGGATTTTTATGATGCTACAGAAACAGCTGAGAGGACACTGAGCTCATAAGAGGAGAACAGTGGCTGATGGCTGATGTAAGAACTGTGTCGAGCTTTAATTCAATAAGCATAGGCAGTTTTAAAGCATGAAATCTTTAAGAATGATCACTTCTTTCCGTTCCCTCTGACGCCAGATAAGCTTAGCAGGCAATTTTAACTCGGTGGCAGCTGCTGTCTTCTTCCAGATCTCATGTGTTTTGTTTTTGTGTGTGTGTCTTTTAGGTTTGCTGGTTGGCTGGATTTGGGGCTAATCAAGAAACCAGAGGCAGCTGGCTTCTCTAGATCGATAAAGCCCACCTCTACCTGGTATTCTGGTGAATCCTTCATCTCTGAGATCATTTTCTCTTCTCTTTGAGTTTTTGCATTTCTGTATAGTTTTACTTGAGTTCATTTGTTAGCCTTGATTTTTGTCGCTTTTGTCACGAAACACAGAGAATGCATTTCATACAAGCTCTAGCACAATGCTTTCCAAGAATCCCTTTTCCAAAAATGTTGAGCATTTATCAGAAAAATTAAAGCCTTCTGATTTTTTTGTAGGAGAAGATGAACCTGGTAAAAAAAAAAATTGTATTACATAGTTATACAAAATTCCTGAAAGCACCTATAAAATGAATACAGAAATGAAAATAAGTCCAAAGCAGATATTGTCAGTATTGTGACATCAGAAATTATGGTTACCATGCAGAATGCACACAGTACTGTCAGATGCCTTGTGTGAAACACGGTCGTCCTGAAAACCCCAGACCATTTGATGCTTTACCTGAGTCTCTAATTTGCATAATCCCTGCCTGAAGAGTGAGGGCGATAAGCTTTTAGGTTGAGGTTGTCAGCTTGTGGCAGTCAGCAGTTTTGTCCCAGAGGCATGCTGGTCTTGTTCTGTGGACAAACATAAAAGCCTAGACACGACCGATAATGGTTTAACAGGTCTGCCGGGGGACAGCCTTTGCACGCACACTCAATGAGGAAAAAAAAAGAGACAGTAAAACAGCCGTGCCAATCTCATCCAAATAAAAAGTTAAGATGGGCTGCCTAGTTTCAGAGTGCTGACCTGTTAGTCTGGGAGAATTGAAGCTTATCAGCTCTGCTCTCAGCATTTTACCAACAAAAACAACTCCCTTTGAATTGAAGCAAACTGCAAACTTTTAAGGAGATGAGATCGCAACACTTAATAACCCCAAGCTGATTGGTGAGGTCAGAAGCAGGCCAGATTCTTAATAAGACAATTTTTTTTTATGTCTCTGATTTTCTTCTGCTGTTCCTCTGCCTGATCAAATGTGATGATAGGCAGGGGGAATGCATTCTGGTCTTAAAATGACTTCCGCCAGCTTATCCGCACTGGTCCATCCAGGTGCAGCAGCCCCTGACCTCTGCTGTCAACCGAGTGCTGCGCTTCCAACTGAGGCAGCCAGTAATAAAGTAAACAGAGTACAGAGACTCTCATGCATACCAGTACACACCATCAATGTCCAAAGAACACCCACACTTGGAAGCTGGTACAAATACCAAAACAAACAAGCAAACGCTAAATAATTTTGTGCACTTGTACGCTTGTGAATTCTGTCTCACATGTTAATTTTCAGAACAAAGAAGAAGCCCATTAAAAAAGCAGTCACATACTAATCACAGGAAAAACATTTCTTGCAGCAGATAGGTGAGTAAACTTTATTTCCACACTTTTTTGTCAAACTCCATCAGAGATACTCGATTCTGTTCCAAATCTCTGCGCTCAGCTGCCTCAGCCACATCATTGGCAGGTCCATAAAAGCCAGGACAGTCTAAATGATAAATATATGACAACTTACAATGAAGTGGATCAAAATGAAGAGCTCAGCGGTACTGTCTTAGGATGGCATCTTTACAATAAGTCAGTTTTTCAAATTTCTGTCCATCCAGAGTTGCCCCTGTCAGCTGTAATTGGGCTGTTATTGTGATGTGGAAATACCTAGGAGCAACAACAGCTCACCCATGAAGTGGTATGCCACATAAGCTCACAGTCAGAGATTGCTGAGTCCTGAAGCACACAGTGTGTAAAAATAATTTTGTCCTTGGTGGCAACACTTACTACCAACTTTCAAACTGCCTCAAGAAGCAACATCAGCACAAAAAACTGCACCTTAGGAGATTCATGACATGGGTTTCCATGACTGTGTGGCAGCCAGATCACCACCCATCATTTCCTGCACTGCCACTGCTCTGAAGCACTGGGAGCATATTTTCTGAAGCTCAGTCAGGCTTCAGAATCTAATGGAGGAATTTGGGTTTAGTGGACGCCAGGAGATAAATCCTTAATGCCACAGCAAACTGGAATATTTTAGACAGCAGGGTGCATTCCACCTTTTGGTAATCTGTTGAGTTTCCTATCAGAATACGATCAAGCCACCAGAGATGATAAAAACTGCCCAGAAAAGCAGAAATCAGAGCTGCTTTCAATTTGATCTTCCCTTCAAAGTAACGTCTTTAAGCATTGATGCAGCACCTCCGGTGAGGCTCCTATTTTTTTTCTCCCCCGCTTCCGACCACATGCACTTGTGCTTCAACAAAAGTCAAAATATTAACCTGTTTACTTGTTTTTCATTTTAGGAGAATTCAGTTCAATTCGATTTTATTTATACAGCACCAAATCACAACAACAGTCGCCTCAAGGCGCTTTATATTGTAAGGTAGACCCTACAATAATACATACAGAGAAAAAACCCAACAATCATATGACCCCCTATGAGCAAGCACTTTGGCGACAGTGGGAAGAAAAAACTCCCTTTTAACAGGAAGAAACCTCCAACAGAACCAGGCTCAGGGAGGGGCGGGGCCATCTGCTGCGACCGGTTGGGGTGAGAGAAGGAAGACAGGATAAAGACATGCTGTGGAAGAGAGACAGAGATTAACAAGTGTGATTCAGTGCAGAGAGGTCTGTTAACACATGTTGAGTGAGGAAGGTGACTGAAAAGGAAAAACTCAGTGCATCATGGGAATCCCCCAACAGTCTACACCTATTGCAGCATAACTAAGTGAGGATTCAGGGTCACCTGATCCAGCCCTAATTATATGCTTTAAAAAGGAAAGTTTTAAGCCTAATCTTAAAAGTAGAGATAGTGTCTGTCTCTTGAATCCAAACTGGAAGCTGGTGCCATAGAAGAGGGACCTGAAAACTGAAGGCTCTGCCTCCGATTCTACTTTTAAATTGAGAAGATGAAGGGGAAGTGGTGAATGATGACTGCGTTAATGTGGCCAAAAACCTCTGGCCTCACCTCCATCCACAACTTTTCGAGAAAAAAAAACCTGCACCAATGAACCATGAGCCCAGCCACATCACCCAACATTACTACTGCAAAAACATGTGAAGGAAAAGAAATAGGAATAAGTTTCAGCTGACAAAGAACAAAACAAAGGGCCTGAGACAGGCTGGTCTATTTCATACGCAAGAGGAGGATTTTTTTGACACGGTGTCTCCACCTAACATGTTATTTATCTGACGCAGCTAGTCAAGTTTGTGCACGAATACACATACAGACTGCATAAATGTCCCTGGAGATTGTTGGTTGCCATGCAGCTTCGCGGATGCACATCATTTCGTACTGTAAACACACAGCACGTCATTGCACGAAGCACAGAAGGCCTTTGATGTTTCTGCTGCAGCACTGCTCAATGTGACCTCAATTCACATTCTTCATTGTAATTGAGGGGAATAGTGTAGCGCTCATTATCCCTCCGCCTTCCCCTGTCAATCCAAAACTACACAAGCGTAAAAGTACAAGCAAAGCGAGTATATGTATCATCACCTGCACGCACACACACACACAAATCACGTACTGCGTCCACACACACACATGTGCACGCACAGGGAGCAAGAAGAAAGTTGAGATTCACCCAAGAGTCTTCAGAATAAGCCCATGGCTCAGCGTCTAGCCAGGAGTTATTTTATTTTATTTGTCATTCTGTTTTCTTCACATCAAAAGCTTTCAATTGGATGACAAGTAGTGTCAAGGCAGTTCCATCTTGGTTGCCTCTCAAGTCTTTCAGTCAAAGGATGTCTCTCTCACTCATTCCCCCCTTTTCCTTCTTTACTTTGCATTATACACCACACTCTGAGACTGTGACAGCTGCAAAAAAAAAAAAAGTGGAAAAAAAATCACTGCGTCTCACAGATTGGTACCTGCAGTGCTCATGATAAGGTGAAGTGGACTGTGATTTATTTCATATTTGCAGTTGTCATCGTTGTCATTGACATGCACATTGTTCTCTCCCCTCACTTGGTTTAATACACCAAAAAGTCACAGTAAAGCAGATGCACACTGCACTAGGGTGTGTTCTCCACCCACTGATGGATTGACTGATCATTATAACAAACATCTGCTTTGATCTAGTTTAATAAAAAAAAAAAAAAGCCTAAACAGAAAATATTGTACTGCAGGGTATGAATAAATGAAACGTCAAGAAAACAGTGAGGGGAAATGAAGTCAGACTGAGTGAAGAGGACAGTGGGAGGGGAAAAGAAGGCAAGAGCAAAGCAGCTCAGGGAGTCAGTGAGGGGAGAAATGATAATGATGAGCCCTGAGACCGCCGACTATTTTAAGACTCCTTAAAAGTGAAACAGCAGCTTCGGGAAATTTATAGATAGTGCTCAGGCTGAAAAGTACTGTTTCCATTATTGATCATTATGCGGGCTGTTTTCTTAATTAAATTATTAACTGTTGATCCTCCAAAATGTCCCAAAGGTAAAAGTTACTTCAGATTTTGTTTATTTTCTCCAAACAGCACATTTCACATTTTTTATATAGAGATAAAATTGCAGTAGTTACTTTTAAGTTGTAGAACAAATAATGCAGCGACAGGTTGCACCAGTTTGCTGGATAGGTCTCTTACTACAATTTGGAAAGGGAGTGATGGTCTCTCATTGGCTACCAAGAGCTTTAGCTAGACCAGTGGTTCCCAAACTTCTTTTGCTAGGCCCCCCTTTGTTTTACAAGAAAAATCTTCGCCCCAATCTACACGGGTATTTTTGAAAACGCAGGTGTTTCTATGCGTTTGTGCCTTTCGTCCACACGTAAACGGCGTTTCAAATCACCAAAAACTGAGATTTTTGAAAACTCTGTTTTCGCGTTTACGTGTGGACGAGGAATACAGAGTTCGTCGCGCAACGTCAAAGGTATGTGCCTTTTTTCCCGTCACACTGTACGCCGCATTATTGTTTACATGAGATGAATTTCCACAATCACGGATAGAGACAAAATACTGTTACTCCTAATCTGACTATCTGCAGTTTTTACACGCTTACATATACACACGCAGTTACTGTCCCTCCATTTAGAAAGGCAGAGGCGTCACGGTGGAATTATTTTACGTGTAGTTGGTTTTCTTTCCTGTGTAATAATCAACATTGCTTTCAATACATTTTTCAAAAAATGCCTCTCAGTGCAAAATGGGTTGAAAAACATAAACAGCTGTGGGATACTGTTAGTCCGTGATTTGGACAGGGGGAAGAAATTACGGCAGGATCAGCCTGATGTTATTTGTATCCCACTTTAACTTTACCGTATAAAGAGCTAACATCTCTAAAATGTCAGGAACAGTTTATGAACTAAAAATCAAGAATGTGAGATACTGTTTGTCCGTGATTTGGAGAGCCCAGCACGTACTCCTGACGCATGGAAAACCAATTCTGCAGGGGAGACCTACCTTGGCACTTGTGCCGGTGAAGCCAAAGGGAAGATATGCTTCACCATATTTTCTAGTCTTTGGCTTGGAGGGAAGTTGGTTTGGAAACATATTTGGCGATGCTTCATCTCCTGCTAGCAGTGTCCAAGCATTTTTTTTTCTTTTCATAACCCCCACCCACCCACCCGCAATGGCTCTGCACCAGCAGGCGAGCCCCACACTTTGGGAACCTCTGAGCTAGACTAATGTTGTATATAAAAGATGAATTTAGCCAAAATGCATTAACTCAGTGGTTTATGGACTACCAGTCTAAAGCCTCGGGTTCAGCATTTTAAACCACAGTCCTGGCTCACAGGCAGTGTTCCATTTCATCCCTAAGGTGTTGGACACTTTGCTGGATCCTGCTGCAGCAGACTGGTTTTATACACTGGGATCTGTCTTGTTAAGAGTGAAGAACCTCCCAACAAATGATTGCCATGAAGTTGCAGGACACTAGTAAATAAATTCTTACTGTGTAGTGCAACTTTAAAAGTTGATTGAACTGGAACTCTAGCATATATCATTAAAAATCGCCAAAAATCAACTGGATTCAGATGCAATGACATGTAATTATTCTTTTGGGACTATTTTGTTTTCAGCTATCTAGATCTGCCCATACAGCACAATCCAAGCATTTAAAAATATAAATACCAAGTGTTTACACAACACGGGTGCAAATATCGATACTGCATATGCATCTCTGCTTTGTCATCTCATGCAGGCAAGCTCTTCACATTGAAAATCTTTGGCCTCATTCCTCCTGTGGACGTCACACTTTATATAATGCGTTCTGACAAGAGCGTCACACCCCCTGAATTTGCAATACACCACAAAAAGGCACATCAAGTTCCCAGTGTATGCACAGAGAGGCACACGTTCCCACCACTAGCGGATGAGGCAATCAGCATTCAGGCCCACCTGGGAAGCGTGAGTGACAACCCTCTAAGAATGATGAACAGGATGTGAAACAAAATCTTCAAAAAGGCTGATCTGTTCCAGATCCTTCACCAAGAAAACCCCACAGCTGTTGCAGCGTTTTTAAGCTTCACACCGAGGCTCAGGGTTATACATAATTTGCAGCAAAATGTTTAAGTGGCATTGTTTGGATGAGATGTCTGGGTACATGTTGGTTAAAGTCAAGAAAAAAAGAAAAGGTGATGTGACTTTGCTTACTCACGTATCTCTGAGCAGAGGAGTGTGCTCCTGACAAAACGTGGAACAACTGTAAGTCACAGTGAGGGAAGAAAAATGAAAAAGGATGTGAAGTCAGGGAGGAGGAGGCCCTTTACCCCGTCTGCCTCCTTTTATCTTTAAGATGTTACTTTAAAGAAAGAAGCCGTCTTTGTTACTTCTTCTGCTATCGAGGTGCAGAGAAAAGACAAGAAGCTGATGAACCTGATTCTAAACCAGACAAAGGAGTAATGGTCTGTATGTCTAGACTAAGTAGCTTATCACGATAAAAACGACTTCTGAGAAACAACAGCAATCTTTAGATGTCAGCATTATGCAGCTTTAGTTGCAAGTAGCCATCAAGCATCTGAGTCATCCATCTGTCATCTCTCCTACAGAACCGTACAACAAAAGAGTAATTACTAATTATTATCCCTGTACATGTTTTGCCTTGAATGTATAGTCATTTTATTTTAATTTAACTACATCATAATAACAAATATAGAAAATCTAATGGTGCTACATGTATTGTAAAATTAGATTTCACATCAGAAACAACTTTGTAAACAATGTCTCTAGGTAGGTTTCCATGGCAGCAGGTGATTGACATCTGCGAGCCAGTGTTGACATGCATCATGCTGTCAACTTCTATTGTGTAGTATGAACTAGAGAGCTGAAGAGCTGTTATACTGTAACCTGCCAATAATAATACACGTTTAGTGTGCATGAATTAACAGGCCAAAAACTATATAGTGAACATTTTAGTGAGCTGTGTGAGCTGCCTGATTATTATATATATTATATTTAATATTTGTAATCATGGTATATTACTGTTATCACAGTTATTCCCTGGAATCAATGAAACCCACATGTGATGCCATTTGAGAAGAAGTCACCATCCAAAGGGAGATCCCAAAGGGGCTTAAAGGAAGATTCACCCTGTGCTCCTTAAAGCTTTGGATGTTGTGGACTGTCCTGGTTAGGCACATCAGTCCTGCACTGTATGAAAGTCTGAGGCACTACCTCTGAATTGGCAGACTGTGCACAATATTTTAAAGACGAATGAGATGTTTTCCAGCTTCAGGGAGCTCACACTCCTCAGCCTCCCTGGGAATGGAGGATACTGGAGAGAAAAGTTCACAAATTAGTCCAACCCTGAATTCAGGAGGAACAATTCAGTTCTTGTCCTGGTCAAGGATATTCCCTGGTGCAGGGGAGTCTGCCAAACTTTGCTAATTCTCTTTTCTAGACTTTAAGGTACTTGAATATCTTTCTGAATAGTCAAATACCTTGTGTGGCATTTCGGGTCCTGTTACAGTCCATTTTGGTAACTACACAAAGGATGCAAGAGCTTGGTCTGCACTGTCAGCAACAAGTGCGACTCCTCCCTAGTGGGTTTTGGACTCCACGGAGGCCATAGTTCTCAATTGGAAAAAGGGTGGAGAGCTCACTCTGGACTTACTTACTTACTTACTGTTATTACCTATAGCTATACTGAGAGTGACGATATAACCTCTTAAATAAAAAACGTCATTTGTGCTCTCTTGGAGATGCGCAAGGGTGACGAGCTCAGTCATTTGGAATGAGCTCAGAATAGAACCACCACACCTTCATATCAGAAGGACATCTGACTAGGTAGTCTTCTGAATGCCTCCTAGGGGAAGTGCTTTGGGCATGTCCAACCAGCAGGAGACCCAAGACAGACCCAGGTTAGACTGCAATGATTATGTCTCTTGGCTGGCTTGGGAACACATTGGTGTTCTGCCAGAGGAACTAGAGCGAGCGTTGGGGGAATGGGAGGTCTGGGCATTTTGGCTTAGACAGCTGGCCCGTGACACAGACTCAGATAACAGATGGATGGACGGCTCTAAAGAAAACTCACTAAACAGAAAAGATGAAATGTGTATATGTTTTTAGGGATAACTAATATGCTAGAGTTTAAGTCACTAGGGAAATTATTTTGAGGGCTGAACATAGCAGATAATTCACCATACAAACTTACAAAAGAATAATATACAACAGTGCATCTGAGCAAAGCATCAAATCTACATTTCTGCTTTTTAGTAATACCTCTAAAATACAGAAAGGAGCTAAACAAATTTATGCGATACATTTTGATTTTTCACCTTGCGTGGAGACATTTACACAAGCTTGTGAAAGCAGTTTTTATGAGGAGATCAGAAATCTCTGAAATGAAGGGAATTAGCGAATTAAACCTAGAAATGTAAACCTAACGACACCAAAGGAAATGCAGCTACTTTAATCTCTCATAAAAAAAAACGCAGCAACCTGCAAAAAAAATAAACTCCTGTTAAAAAACAGCTCCTGCAGCTTTTTGAGGCTGTTCTGCAAAACACTGATAAATCAACGATATGGCATCGTAAGTAACAAAATTATCAGCAACAGCTTCTTATTTACTGGTGGTCTTACTTATGTGTGAGCAGCACATTCTCAGTAAACATTTACAGCTATACTTGAGGACTGTAGTCTACCAGTGGTAACCTACATAATGTTTATGTATTTAATGTATTTACTTTCAACTTCATGATGTCCGTCTCTGTTGCCTCTGTTGGTGTAGCTCAGGTCAAGCTGAGTAAGATCTGTGTGCTAGTGCCAGAAATAGCAGGAAGTGGTTTTGTAACGCAGAGAACAAGATGAGCAGATATATTTGAATCACGACGGCGCAAGGTCTGCACTGTGGCCTGAGAAGCTGCCAGCAATCCTGAAGGGAAGCCTCTGGAGACGAGGATAGTCTGTCAGGCCAGGCTGCTACAGACACACACCATGGCCCTGTTTGCCTGCCACATCGGAGCTCAGTGCCTTCGGAGGATATCGCAGACAGCAGAACTCGTCTCTAACTGAAAACAACTGATTAGCCTTTTTAAAAAATAATTTTCTTTTGGTTGCGTCTAAAGTTCCAAGTCGACCTAGATAAAAGACACGTAAACAGATATGCACGCCTCATATCTGGAATTAACTGACAGCTGATTCAAGTCTTCAAGGAATGGTGGATATCCCGCCACAGGGGAAATCATATTGGGAAGATTTCTGCAATGGGCATGCTATGAGCGTTGAACTATAACACACAGCCAATTTTACTTCCAGCCAAATCCAGCAGCTGTGGACACCAGAACGATGCCACACTGTGAGTTCAGGTACACTAATGACCACCCCAAACAGTTTTTCTTCTTCTCCAATTCACTCTGCAACTAATTTTTTTCATATTTTGTACTGAGGTTTTTCCTTCACATTAACCTATTTGTTACATTTTTTGCACTTCTGGAACTGCAGTACTTGTTGTCATCTTAAAGTTGACTTGCTAATTACAACAACTATATTATTACAAGATTAATAATCTCAAGTAATATCAGATATGCCACGAGAAGCACAGTAAAAGTTTTTAGTTTTTAAAGCACAATATATTATGAATCATATAAAAAAATGAATGGAAGAGGATATTAAAGAGGGCAAATGCAGTATGTTTTTCAAATGATTCAGAGGCTTGGAAAATGTGAAGGTCTGCCTCAATGGCTCTGCGTTTGCACTGGAAAAGAGTACTATAAGCCCAACTGTGATGGAGACAAAAGGTCAGGGCTATGCAGGTCAGAGCTGGATGGCTGGTCAGGTTACAAAGGAGCACAGTGGCAAAACAGTCATTTTGTAGCAGCATTTTATGCAGTACATGTAGTAACTTCTGCAGTTTTATCTGTATTGAAAAAGGTATTTGGGTTGAATGAGTTCATAATACACATGATTTAATATGACTGCACCGTGAGGGTCTTGGGGGTTCTCCAGATAATCCGTGGAAATCCGGAAATAATAAACAAGACTGACAGCCAGACAGAAATATCATTCTCGATTTGAAGCAGCTGAATAAAAATAACAGCAGCATAAAAGTGATAAAAAGCTCTGAAGTTTTCAAAATGAGCTTTAGATATATGAAAAGAAGTTCTCTGGCACAGAGATAAAGTGGAAAACTTCTAAAGCCACTTAAGTTCTTAAAGGCAGAGAGAATGCATCAGCTATATTGCATTTCACCTTGTCCTTCGGGATCGACACTAAAAGAAGGGTAAATATGTTATTATTATTTTTTATTTTATTTTTTATTTATTTATTTTTACCTTTATTTAAAAAGAATGAATCCAACAATGTTTTCTTGAACATTGACCAGAAAGCAACTCTGGTTAAGGTGTTTGGAACCACAGATTGTGTTTGGTTTGGTTAATATGCATCCTTGTTAATATGCTGTTGGATTATTTTCACACACAAAAATGAGCCCAGAACTTAGATGTGCTCCTTGAACCTAACTAACTCACCCCTCGCAGGTGTACACCACATAACTATGACAGTTTGGTTTGTGATTAGGGAACTTTTTTAGTTTTGTTCTAATCTATCTGCTCTGTTTTTTTAATCTCTCTACACTATCAACTGCACAAGAAAGGAAATCATTGGAAAGCCATGGGTGAATTCTATAATGCCAAATATGGCAGCTGTCCGAGTTGCTTCTACAAGAACTCAACTAGACATGATCCATCTAGATTTCAACCCTCACCAATCATAATATGTCTGATTAGCTGCAAGATCCCAAAATGCACACTCACGCTCTAATGTGGAATTGCCCATGTTTGTGTCCCCTAGTTTTCTCGTCTTTAGAGTATCCAGGATTTTTCAGAACTTCTAGATCAGTCTCTATTTTGCATCTTGATCATGGAATAACCTTCAGAGCACACTAAAGCTGAATGCTTCAATCTCCCTGGGAGATTTCAGAGTAACGGAGTATAAGTGCTATTCATAAGCTTGACTTTGTATTTATAGTATTTTGACTTTATTTTATTTTATTTTGTCCCATGAAAAACAAATGTTAATCTCAAAGGACTTCCTGGTTAAATAAAGGTTAAAAAAATGTATTAACAAAAGGATGAAAGCAGTTATGAGGAAAATTATGGAGATGAGTAAAAAAGAGAAAAATTTTTGCTTCCTGTTAGCTGACGAATTTATAAAAATACTGAAAATTATGTAAGTGACATTTGTTTTGTTATATAAATCTGTTGCACCTGCTTTTGTTGGTAAGGTGAAACATGTTTGGTGAAAGTGGGAGTGCTCCAACTCATTTTCATACAGTTGTTTAAGTATTGAAGATCCTTTACGTTTCTACAGTCTGGGTGAAATTGTGGCGTTTAATACTTTCTTTTATTATGACAATTAAATAAAAGAATTGAGAAAAATCCATATCAGGGGGTCACAGTAAAAAATCTTAATCAGCCAATAAAATTGCATTACAGTGCATTTTGTATTTTATTAGATTTCACTTGAACTGTTTTTTTTTTTTTTTTTTTACATAAATAGGATCAAATTATAAGAAAAAAAAAAGCACTTCTTGACGGGAAACTTTAGGAAGTTTTCGTTCCTGTTAAAAGAAAAGATAGTCTTCCTTTTAACAGTAAAAACCTTTGGCAGGGCCAGGGTCACAGAGGGGAAGCCTAGGGGGGTGAGGAGGAAGAAAAAAGAACAAATGCCAAGAGAAAAGGCAAAGAGAGCATAATAGCTACATGTGCTCTGACAGTGTTACATACGATATGAAAATGCCTAAAAATATATATATGTAGAAGGAAGTTGGGATAGGCATTAATATTTCCTCAATGAATTAATGTAGCTTGTTGTTTGAGTGGCCTGCGCCTGACATTCTAATCATCAGATGCAAGTCATGACCATTATTGATAAACAAGGGCAGAAGCCAATAATTCTGACAGATATCTGTCTGTAGGGCGTGTTTACAAGAAAATCTGCAGATTAGCATGCGTAGTACGAAAATGTGTCATGCTCTGCGTGTTCACAGTATGGGCTCACACTCCATACTGTTGTTTATTAGCTTGCAAAGCTGGACACGATATGCACTAAATTACCACTGGACCCCAGGCAAGGTCCTAAAGATAGAACCACACTGGTGCATGCATACCAGTTACAGTGGCTGTGAAGGTGCAGTCTATTGTTTTACTTCTCTGCAAACGAGCCCATGATATTCTGATCATGTACTGCTGAATGTTCAAAACAAAAAATTGCATATTTATGTAAGGACCCTTAGGGGTTCTTATTTGTGTTTCTCAGTGAATTGCCCGTTATGATAGCGAGAGCATGATATTATAATACTTCAAATAGATGATTATAAAATTCAGCTACAACTGCTAGTCAACAAATGCTGTGCTCTGTGGGTAAGGATATATTTAATCCCCATGAGATTTATGCATCTTATTAATGTGCTTTTAAATAAGATTTACAGTCTCTGTGGTGCTCAGGCCAATCTTAATGTTTGGCTAATTAGAAGTTTGATTTTGGGAATGGCAGGTGGTTGAATAAGAAATCTGCTGCTGGGTGACTCGTCACCTCCCAGAATGGCATACCGAGAATGGATCATAAAGAGGAAACATAATAGCTGCTATTTCCCCGGCTGAATAAAGCGAGTTATCCGGGCCATTCAGCTTCACACTGCTTCCTCGTAGCTAAGATGCAGGAAAGGCCTGCTGAACAGATGAGTTAAGGCTGTGCATCTGGAAAATTGGACATAAGTTACAGCAGTAATCAACATGGAGGTGGAGGTCGTTTCCTGTGATGAACGTCTCAACACATGCCGCAGAGTCCGTGCGAGTTTCATGTGTCTTGTTAACGAGGCTGAAGAGACAAGCAGGCAGACTTTCAACAAGAGTTAGGGAGATGGATTTTCCAGCTCGTCTACATTAATGGATATAAAAGAATAATAAAAATCATTACCTTCCTACCCATGCCACCACTGAGAATGAATGCAGCAGGTTCAGATACACAACACAGATCATTTTTAATACTTTCAATTTCTTCTTCTGTCTGGAGCGCTTGGATTACATATTTGCTAGAGTAAACATTGAAATCTTGCAGTGAAACAACATGTGTCTGCAGGTAAAGGCATTCGATGATGACAGAGTGAACGTCTCATTACACATATCAAAGCAGGATAAATGTGTTCATGCCACCATGGCTGCATCAGCATGCCCGTGTGTCACTCACACTACAGCAGCACATTTATAATATTACAATCTCATTTTCAAACTGATTTAATTTAACACTAGTTAATCTGCATTTGCACAAAGGCCAGCTCTTTCATACCTATGAGGTAAGGTCAGGTAAGGTCAGTGATAGTATGATGTGACTAAGAGGAGAAGCAAATAGTAGAAAAAGACAAATCACAGCTAAGATGACAATGACAAGTAGAAATAACCAAGATCCCAATATAGCATATCATCAATGCATTTTAGAGGAAAAATTGTGTTCACTTTATTTACTATACATCACAGTTGTGACAAAACCCCCCAGTCCTTTTTCAAAACTCTGTCATCCATCACTATTACAGCAAATTAACAACTTTGGGAAAATAGATTTGCTTATGGTAAACTAAGACTAAAATGTAGCAGAGTTTTGAAATAGTTACAAATGTTTATGCATTAAAGGATATTGTCCATGTCAACAGCTCCATGTGAACGAGATTAATTTGGCCTTTTGTCTGAAGCTGCTGGTGTCACAAAGAGAATACATGGTGGTTTTGAGCCCTAGGGCCTTGATGCTGCTACAATGTGAGATCTAAAAACCAGCAGAGCTGTTTTGGCAACTTGTTTCTACTTGCTGATTAGTTTCCTTTTTGCTTTTCATTATTTAGGTCCCAGTCACACAGGTCTAGAGAGCAGTCAGTGACCTCTGGCAAACATCAGTCACACTGTGTATTTCCTGACTTATTGGTGAGTTGTTGTTGGGGGCTTCTGGCTTTGTTTGGGTGAAACAGGTCATAAATTGGGTGCTGCACCAAAAGTTTGACTGCACTGGTTGCTATCATAATGTCGTGGTCCCATTTAGTTTGTATGGAAGATGCTAAATTGTCTGCAAACAAATTGCCGAGTAGTGAAACTGCAATAAAAACCAGAAAACTCTGTGGCTTACTGCTGCTCCCAGCATGTTTGAATTGATCTCATTTTGCATCATTCACAGTTTCACTACCCCTTGCTGAAAACTTTGTGAACACATGTCTGCAGTATTTGCAGAAATGTTGTTGTCTGCCACCAACTGGTCAAGGAATACACATTTTTATGAGTGTGAGTGAGGTCTTCACTCACTGCTCGGTCATATTCAAGCACATAAGTTACCTAGAAAAGGTCCTAAATCAGTATCCCAAACCATCACATCAATATATGATTAACAAGTGCCATGACCTGAGGTGTCACAGCAGATGCTAAACGGCTCCTCGTGCATATCAGACAAACACCAGTGGTTTTGACAAAATGGCAGAATTAAAATCGAGGAAATGAAGACTAGCTGGTGCATAATCAAACCTCTGTCTTGGTTCTCTTTCAATTTACTGGAGATGCCTCTTTATATATTATAAAACAAATGATATTAATACAGAGTATCAGTATTATTATTTCATTTTAATACATAACTCACTACATAATTGACTTACGGTACTAAAGTCCAATGACTGAGTTCATGACCTCTGAAAACAATTAGAGCTGCAAAGGAGTCAAAATTCATTTTGGCTTGAGGCAGGATTAAAATCCATCTGCACTATATGTACTAATAAAATGTAATTCTTCCAGACAAGTAAATCCCACATGACTATTTCTTTAGGGTCACGAGTGACACTGATGATCTTAATAGGAAATAAAGAGGTGATGAAACTTCAGCATCCAGTGAATGTGGAGTATGATATTCTTTCACATATGCAAAAGTTTCCCTTTTCCATTTCCTCAAGAGTCAAATTCATCGAAGGTGAATTATTTACCACAGCACACTTTCAGGCACATCACAAAGAATACCTAATAAATGGGCTAGGTCCTGAGGCAGTTATAAAGTTATAAAAAGGAGAGATCCTTGTCAACAACCAAGCATCTGTAAATATTTTAATGACTAAATGAATAAGGAAAAAATATTGAACAATTTAATTTATCACCCTAATTGACTAATGAAATCTAAAATATTGAAATATGCCAATACACTGTGGACTTAAGCTTAAAACAGAAAATAGAACAGGATGACTGAATAAGTTGAACTTTTACTGACACCAAAGAAAGTTGGGTAATATAATTCAGTTCAAGAACCAAGAAGGTGGGAAAGCAAAGACAAAATACAAAAAGCAATCTTATGGAGCACTTCTGGCTGTGAAAACGTAGCTACAGTCACAACACCATAGAAAAAAATTACAACAAAGTCATTAGACAAGTGCGAAAAAAATGAAATCTTGAATCGAAAAGAGTAAAGCATGTCTATCCATTAGACAGAAGGTACTTCATAGTGATGTGCGATACCGCTGATTTCCGTTCTGATCCGATACCAAGTAAAATTCAGGGTGGTATCGACAATACTGATACTTAATGTTTTATTGCATTTCAAATTATAGCTTCATAATGATTACAGGACATCAGACTACTTGTTCTTATTGCTTAATAATGCAGAATTATCATATAGAAATAAAAAACCTGAAGTTGTGCGCTATTTGAACAGGTTGCCTACCTGCAGCACCAAAGGACTCCGTGAGCGACGTCTGTCTCACCCTAACAGCACCTTTCCCTGTCCTCTCCTCCTCTTCAGTTTACCTCAACATATGCTCGTCATATCCTGCGATATGATTGACTCTGAGGTGTTTGACAGGTTAGTGGTGTTGCCACAACACCTCACTGTCTTGCCACATGTAATGTAAAATACGTCCACAAATGACTCCATTTATACTCAGCCATTGTTGTAAGTGTGCACGCCAAGGGGCTGTGACACCTTTATACAGCCATATTTCGCTTATGACTATGAAAGGCGGAAGAGAAAGTAGTTCCTTCCAAGTTAGACAATCCGAATAATATAGTTTCTTTCCACTGTGTTCCTGTTAATGATAAACTACAAATTTACTAAAATATTGATATTTTAATATGAAAATTGATTCTAGAACATAAATGACTGGTATCAGAGGAATCGATAGTTCAATACCGATCCGCACATCACTAGTATTTCTGACTTACCTTCGCTTTTTTAGATGTCGATTTGTTTGATATATTTAGTCTGATTTATTATAGTCAGTCTCAGAACAAGCAGCAAAAAATGATTCATTATTATTAGTTATCAACACTTATTATATTATATTGACTGTAAAGAGTAAATTTCTCAATGTATATTAAAGTGAAGGTATACATAACAAGTGAGCATGGTGAAGTAAGTATGAAAACCTTTGTGGTTCGAAATGTAATTTCTTTTTACTCGAATGACAAGATTTTGGTGACAATGACAAAGGTAAAACCCAACAGATCCCCAACATCAATAACGTCCAGTACCGACTCATGTGGCTCTGGTGCAGATCTCCCTAGGTGCCTTTGGATGATGAACCTACATTTCATCTACTTTCAGACCTAAATAACTTTATGTAGTGAAAGCCTGGGTAATTTCCCCAGAGGAATGTCACTGTGAACATAACAAGCAGGTTGTATGTACAAATCATCTGTGGAAATCTGTTGAGAGCTATCAGAAGAAGTTTGTCAGTGTCTGGACCCAAAATGATTTGGTGTAAATGCATTGACATATATCATGGCTATATGCGCCATGCTGGTAAGTCACCCGCTTTTTTATGTGCCAGATTTACGACACTGCATTCAGTAGTTGCGTAGCATACTGACAAATTGGCCTGATGTGTGCAGTCACCCTTTACTTTTGTTCTTGACTCTCAGAAGCTGTCATCAACTGTCATCGAATGAAGCAACACAGGAAGAACTTACCTTGAGCAAAATATAGTCTGACAGATAACATCATCATATTTGTTTATGTTAGGTTTATACAGCAAACAAGCCATCAGGGAGCTTTAAGTGTAGTCATGGATATCTTTAATATCTGATCATCAAGCTGACTTTTTCTTCTTTGGTCAACTTGCACACATTCCAGTACGCGAGGTAAGCTAAGGTGGATAGGCTAGTGATGCAGTATTGAAGTAGAGCGACGTTTTTTTTTTTTTTTAAAAAGGCAGATTATACAACAACTTCAGTTACCTTAACCAAACCTAATCCACATCTTTACTTGCCACAGAAAGATTCCATCCTTTTTCTTGTATTGAGAAAAAAGGCCAGTATTAATCATCCAAAATAAATGTTATTCTCAGAGACAGTGGGCAGCTAAAACGATACACACATGTGAAAATGCATGAATGCATCCAGCCATCCACCCACACACCTCTGTATCTTCTTTATCTTCTGCATCTTCCCACAAACACACAAGTTGGATCTGCTCATCTGCGACACAGGAGGGAGAACGGTCTGACAGCAGGGTATATTTGAACACTCTGCACGTCCTGCAAGGCACGAGTGAGGGACAGTGGCTCAGCACTGTCCCACATTACCATCTCCACAGGTCTGCTGGGAGGTCTAAAAGATGGGCTGCCCCAGTGCTCCACAGTCATGATAGGAAGACTGGAGGGGGGATACTGTAATGTTTAGACAGGACTGACAAAATACCACCTGTCATACAGTCACAGCTGAGTAACATGCTGACCATTAGTGATGCTAACTCCTGCTGACAGAAAGATGGAAACAGAGGTGATATTCGAGCAAGAAAATCAAAACACGGAATAAAACCAAAGAGTGCAAATGTTTCATAAGCCAGTTTTAACAGATACAAACAGGCAGTAATGCACAAAGTGGTGCTGCCTCTCTACCTATAAGGAAAGAAGGGATTCACATGCTTTTTCTGACTTTTGGGAAAACATAGCAGATGACACCTTGAACCAGAGTGCCTGCTTTGAGCCTGTCATTAAGGATAGGAGGGGAAGCAATTAGGAGCTGCCACATCGTTATGACATCCCCTTTAATTGTTCTCTAATGTATCGTATTTTTCATCTGCTTCATTACCTACTTGAAGTAAAAGGCGTTTAGTCTTGGCTAATTATTGGGAAGAAAACAAGTCTAACACAGACCATGTCACTAGAGGTACAATGAAACTAAATATGTAATTTGTCAGCAGCTGATGGTTTTACGCAATACTGATTAGTGCTGATTAGTGAGTGTTGCACGAGTTGTCCAGCAGAAAATTTTTCTTGGAGAACTATAGTTGTGAATCGGCACAGTACGTGTAAAATAGGACAAAACACTTTGCAATAAAAGTCTGGCGCCAAACTGAAAGGCTAAAGAGTGGTTACAAATAAAATACAGTGTCTCCAAATGGAGCTACAGCTCATCCACATATCACTCAGAACAACTTTGCATCATTTGCAGGACAACATTACGCAACCAACAAGAGCCCCTGAACGCTGAAGTCAAGGGTTCAGATTTTATTAATTAATCCCTCCATGCCTCTCATGCCAAAAATTGAAAACTGGAAATCATTAAAAAGTTGGCTTGATAAATAAATAATAGAAATAACTCCATTTTGATAAAACACTCAAAACTTTTCCCTACTTTTTGGTGTTAAACGCCGGAGACGAAAGATGAGACCATTATTAAAACATCACACGCAAAGTCTTTCATTAAATTATCTTTTTGTTACATTGTCTGACAGTATCAGATCTCACTGCACAAAATGTAATCAGTGTAAAATGCAATCACGACCACAGCAAATGATGGAACGTCAACGCTGCTTTCAGCTGTCATCTGTTAAGGGAGCTGTGAAATCAAGCCAATGGTGTATTCGCTCTGTTTTAGCACCTGAAAAAGAAGGTTTTCACAGGTTTTCACAGACTATGAAAAATTAAGTACATCTCATGATTTAATAGCTTCTAAAAGCATGTTTAACAGCAGTAACTTAATGTCATACAGAAAATGGAGGAATCTGGACCAACTCTTCTTTGCAGCGTTGCTTCAGTTCATTAAAGTCTGCATGCATTTGCACTAGGGCTAGGCCATATCATACCGTTCACGGTAATACCGGTATAATGTTGTGCAACGATAAGAAAATGAAATATCGCGATAGAATATGGGTAAAACGTGCATGTGCAGTGCCTTTGTTTGACTATATTAAAAAATGTGTATTCTTATTTGTGATTAATGGAATCACTAGCTACGTTGATAGAAAGGAATATAACACATTGCAACTGGCACAAGGCTGATAAGCAGCATGATATTTTGAGAAAATGAATGCTCTCAGGAAGAGGGCACTCATACCACAAAAAACCTGAGGCGCATAACTCGCCACGACATTGCACCTTTCCAGAGGCAGCATCACAGACTACAGCAAAATGCAGTGGGCAAAACATGAATCAGATGAGATTTCTATACTGCCAGCTGCCAGGTTAACATATCAGGGACAGATATTCATTTTGCATGCTTGACTTTGAAAATGATTTTTTTTTCCTGGTCATCCATTTGATAAGAATGATTCAGGACAGAACTTGACGAGTCCAAGGCCCTCCCTCTAGGACTCCCATTTATCTCAGCACGGCCATGCAGCCTGCCTGACTCGTGCTCTTCAGCTCTCTTTTGTGCATTAGGTTAACGTTTTTATAAAGCTGTCATCATCAGTATGGACAGCCCCAGCATGTCCTCTTTCCAAGAAGGTCCCCTATGGGCCAGAAGCACCTGTCCTTCAGAAGGACAGCTGGGTCTCTGTTTAACAGTGCTGTCAGGACCTGCATTCTTCCGGCAAATCACAAAGCCTTGAGGGAAGTGAGGAGGTGATAGGGATGAAACACTGAAATCCTGAGTGAAAGGAGTAGATAGTGGTGCACATCATTATGGTACAGGGAACAAGGCAATTTAGAGATTAGTAATCATTGCAGGGTTTACACCCGTCTTTGAAAATTCTCAATAAAGCTGAATTTGGCAGTTTTTTATTTTATGAATCTTTGTAAACAATCATAATATTATACATGTGTGCACTACTGTAATACATTTTTATTCATTTATTTACTTTGTATTTTATTAACATCGCTTTACTTTGTTTATTGTGTTCTTGCAAACAATAAAATTAGACATGTTTAGTGTAATCTTATATGCAGCATCTATACAACACAGTCTGTATGTTGCAAGCATATTTGATAAAACTATATCAACAAAAAAAAACTAAGAATTTGAGAAAAAAAAGTACAGTTTTGTACAGGAATGTTTTGACATGCTTCAGAAACCACTGCAGTGATTTGCATTTAATTTGGTTAGGGATGTTCTTTAAGCCTGGGTACCACTTTGCTCAATGCACTAAGCTCAGCTTATTTTACTAACTAGCCCATCGTGGCTGCTCAGCTCAGGCAGTTCACATGTATACTTGTCAGACTCTCTTTGAACAAAGTTACTTTGAGAGCTACCTGTCAGAGGGTAAAAGAAGATCAAAGAATGCATTTCAATTTTAAATTTCAGGTTTTCATGCAGTTGTGTCCATCAGCCTGAGTTGTCTGTGTTCCTAAGTTATCAACTTTTCTGGCAGAAGCTGTACTGTGCTTTGGGTCTGCTGCTGCTGCTCATTGTTTAATGTGTTTCAAAAAATGATTGCCTGAACTACTTCTAATGGAAACAGAACTATATTAATTCTCAGTCATGCAACACAGAAATCTGGGCTATCCATATGTGGTAAAAAGGTTTTTTTATGCTCTTCCCGTCTGTATGTGTACAGTATCTGCAAAAGTATGACATTGTGTAAATGTTATATATATGATAATGAGGTCAGTGTATACAAATCTAATTCCTAAGAGGCTAAACCGGAGGCTTCAGAATGCTCTCCACACTGTGTTTCTGGTGGTTTCTACTCTACTTACTTCTATGAGGTATCGTTAATATGGACATCCAGACAGACAGCTCTGGTTGTGAGCATAGCAGTCCCACCCATCTCCTTCTCAAGCCTGTTTGTGGATGGAGGGTAGCCTTAAAGGGACAGGAGCTAAAGCAGCTAGTTTTAGACAGTAGCGAATCGCTGTGCCAAAGCCAAGTGGAAGACACACAAGAAAGGTTTTTGAATTGTTTATTATGGGAAGCAACTGTAGCAAAGTCCAAGAAAAGAAAATGAACTATGTCACCTTCACCTTAACTGTTCTGTAACGTTGTGAGTTATTTTACCAACATGGAAAATGACTTCTTTCATATATTTATATCAGAGCATAGCAATAGCAAAAAGGGCTTATATGTTACCGTCTTCCTGCGTTTGACTCCATGAGCACAGACTAATTATATTCTTTTATTAGTTTCCAACATTTAGAAACAAACTCATTTTGCATTCAATATCAAGAGCCCCAAATACTGCACTGTTACAATACTCTTTATGATAACCTAAAAATAGATAGTCCTCTAATTGTAAGGACAGATGTCCTTATAGCGCGACATATCTACACTATTATGGCTCAGTTTCTTGCTCTGGTGATATAAGATTCACTGTATGTAAAGTTTAAAGATGACGGTAACGTCCAGAACCTAAACAATGTAGGAAATAATGAATACTGTTTGGCTTTTACATGATGTGCATGTAGGCTTATACTGTAGGCTTTATTTGTGGTGAGCCAGCATAGAAAGACTCATAACTAATGGTGTCGCTGACTGTACTGTGTATGTGTCTGCAAAAGTATGACAGAGAGTGAAAACTAGAAAAACACTTTGATCTTGCTGGGTCTGACACCGATCTCTGCCAGTCTAGCAAGCGTTCCCTGCCTTATTTTGGTATTGCTCCACAGCTTTTACCTGTATACTTGTTTGTTTTTCTCCTCCGCTGTACTCTTCTATATTTACACAGCCTGCATAAATATGGCTAAAAAACATGGGTAAAGAGGGGGGTCACAGCTTAGGATCTAATTTATTTAGCCTGTTTTACTTTTATCATTTATAATGAGGAAATGCAGATTTATCCTTTTTGAGAAAGAATATGTGAAGTATTTATTTTCTTTATGATATACATGCTATTTTCAGGCCATTTCTTTGTTGTCTCCCACACGTGTCCTGACCCATACGAATACTCCTTGCCGCAGTGGGGATGTGCTAACAGTAGTCCATAATTCCCTTTATCCATGAAAGATAACCCATAGGGGTTTGAATAATGAGTCAGTGCCACCTGTGCCCATGGTGCCACGGGAATGTGGACTATAATGCTGATGAGCTTCTGAGGGCCAGTGTGACACTCTGCTCCTCCATTCCCCCTCTTCATATGTCCATCTATCTTGGAAATGCTTCTTGCTAAAGCTTTGTATGTCTCCCATTTCACATATTTGTAAGAAGCGCTTTGCCTGCGCACTGTAAAGAAACATTTATGTGAAGGAGAGTCATGGGTCTCATTCAGTGAGGAGGGCAGTGTGGGAGAACACTGAAAGCACTGCAGAGCTAATGTGGGCTTTCTCATATAGTCTCAGTCTGGTTTGGGAACACACTATTTGTGAGGAAGAAACAAAAAAACACTAACTGCTGTGCTAAGGGAGGTGCAATTCGCTTTCACAGACTTTGTGAGCAGCTTTGTCAGCAGTGAGAGATGACTGAATGTATAGAAGACATATTCTATATGAATTACAGACATTTCTTACAACCCAGACCCCATTTCTGCACTTATTTGTGAAATTGTCCTTACCAGTAAGTCTCAGTGAGACTTACTGAGACTTACTGGTTGGATTGATTTTGTTGGTGACATGGAGGGGTAACTAACCTCTGAAGTTCTAATTAATCTAAGAACCTCTAGTAGCAAAGTCTTTTATTTTCGTACAGAGTGTAAATCCTAAGAAAAAACCAAAAGCAGTGCTGAACGGTTCCCGCTAACTTTCTGTATATCCAATGCCTAATATAACTTGCACCTCTTTTTGCCATAGAGCTTTCATGCCTATGCCCAAAAACTATTTAAAATCATATCAGTGAGTCACACTCTTGCTCTAGGTGACATGTTCCTTCGTCACAATGAACACAAACACTGCAGTTTATTTTGAGTCCCTCTCTCATAGATATTGTTGCTAAAAAGAAACTTACCCAATGTGCATTTTCACTCTTATTTCCAACTGCAGTCATTTCTATTTGGAAGCTTAGCTTGGTTCTCGTGCCAAGTGTTGCAAAAGTCTTAAGACACCGCTCATTTCTTTATATATTGCTTTGAACTACCCAGACTTTGTCATTTTTTAAAGTAGTTTTTGAGCTTTCTGAAGATCTTTAAAAGTTTTTCTTTGGACATCAGATGAATGAGCCCCCCTTTCTTTGTTACGTCACTTAACACTGAATAATTGAAGCATAAAAAAGGCATAAAAGTCAAAGGATGAACCAGTGTTGATACAGGGTACAATTTTAAATCGTAACCTGACACAAGGGGAAATTTCCTTGATACAAGGTTCAATTTTAAACCCCGATACATGCCGTGATCATTCACTTCAAACTTCAATCAAAATTTCACACAGTCTTGAATCATCATGATATACTGTGACATTAATTTTTTTCCCCTTCATGCACTTTGAAATTTAAGATATTTCTGTATTCAGGTCTTCAGAGCAGATCCTGGCTTTTATCCAACATCACAGAAAATGATCAGGTTTTGAATTTTTTTTTTCCATGAAAATACACTGAAGCCAATTTACTTGAGTCTTTGGGTCGTTGTTCTGCTGCATCACCCAACTTCTGCTAAGCATCAGCTGGCAGAGAGCCTCTGTGATATTATCCGGTAAGATATGCGGATAAACCTGGAAATTATTTTCCTTTCCGTGATGGCATGGTGCCCAGGTCCAGAGGCAGCACTTACAAATCATAACGCTCCCCACGCAATACTTCACCTCTGAGATGATGTTTTCCCGTCAGTACTGTCACAACCTGGTTATGGGTATGACAAAATAACCAAAGAGCTCATCTCTGTTGTTATGCCATCAGTTCTGCGATGTATAAACTCAACAAAATCATTTCACGCCAGGGTTGTAAACTTTAACAAGGTGCTCCCAGCCTAACAATGATAAAATGTGAGGCTGAGTCATTCAACAGGACAAAAGAAGGACTGCTTTTAGAGTGACAGAAGAAGAAGAGAATCAAGGTGTAAGAATGACTCAGTCAAGGTTGTGACCTAGACCTGAAATGCTGTTGCAAGACCTCAAGAGGGCTGTTATTAAGTGATTGCCCTGCAAACTTCATTGAACATAAGCAACACTGTAAAAAATGAGTGGGGCAAACTCCCTCCACGACATTGTGAGAGACTGAAAACAAGTTTAAGTTGGTGCTGATGAAGGTGCTTCTCCAAACTAATGAATTACGGGGCAGTTTTTCAAAGGACTGCATATGGAACGTAGGAGTACTGCTGAACACTTTACACCAGCCATGCTTGATAACTTTTCTTCTGAAGGTTTTAAAATTAATTTCCCTGGTTGATGAATTAAAAGGGCTGACGGCATGAACCAGAGTGGTGGTTTCGCAAGCTACCGAATAGATTTTCACATGAACACTATGTAAATTTTCTTTTTGTATAAATGGAATATAAATAATTTATGTTATATAGATTTTTTTTCTTCATAGCTGTAGTTATAATATTTAAAGAACTGACATATTTCAAGACACTCCTTTTTAAAAGTAGTAAACCTTTGAAAATATTTCCTTACTTTAACTTGCCACTGTAGTTTCTATCAATCTGTGTTATCTGATATCTACACACTACTTGAAATGGGTTTTTTTTGTCTATTTTAGATTTCTCTGAAAAAATCATTTCGCCATCAAAATCAATAACGATTAAGATTTCTTAATGACTGCAACTCTGTATGATGGTTGAAACACAGCAAAACTTTAAATAGTGAATAACAGAAACGAATACAACCTGAAGGCACACGGAGGGAAAAAGAAAAAAACTTCTGTTTCTTCAATGAACAGAAAAATAATTATTTCATTCCCATTTAATTTAATTAAAATATATTTATATAGCACCAATTCAGACATAATTTATCTCAGGGCGTCACTGTGAGGCTGAGAACGTACAATAGCATTGAAAGAAAGCATGCAGTTAGTGTAGAGGGAGAGGAACATATCTGAATAGTCTCAGCTGGATTTCACACAACGTTTCTTTTCTCTCTATTATTTCTGTTACAAGGGTTGACATATGGCAATTTCTTATTAATTAAGCCGAGTGCAATATTTAATTTGCCACCTACGGTATACGGTAGATATAAGCAATGGGTAATACTGAAATATTTACATATCTGTATGCAACATATGGGTGAGACTGTAAAGTTAAATTAAAATGTGCTGCCAAGTTAACAGGATGAATTGCTGTAAATAGCTCCTTTTATGAGTGTATTCTTGTCTGAAAGAGAGGCACAAACATCTGAGAGATATGTTAAATTATTGACAGAAGTTGAGAATCTCAGACAGGTTTCTCTCTTTGATATTGCTAAGGTTAAATCTGGCACATTGCTGTGTTCTTTGTCTCTTGATGCCTACTCCCTTTCTTAGCTTTTTACCTATTTCCCTCTGACTTACAAAACAACCTCCTCTCCTCTCTGCCTCCCCCAAAACAAAATGGACCCAAGGGACGCCATATGAAAGACTCACAGAAAACCCAAAATGATAAAGCAGAAAGGGAGTCACACGCAGACTCATTTAGCTGACTACAGTCTGGTATTTCTAGGCTGAACATACAAAATGTGCTATTTTTTCAAGCTACTAAAAAGGAGGTGAGAGTCCAAAATTGAACTACTGACATACTGAGGTAAAGTTATAAAATATGGATTAAGCCAGACATCAATAGTATCCAGTTCAACTGACAGGTCAGAAATATAAGAAATGAAGTCTATATGGGAAACGTGGACATGCGCAAGGAAGTGTACGCACAGGGTGTGAGTGAGGGAACGCAGCTTTGAGTGCTGGCTAAAGGCGCATCAGTAGAACCAGCTTTCATCAAAGATGCACAGCCTTAAAACAGACTGTCAGGAGAGTAGGCTGGTATCCTTCGTTGATTCTTCCTTCAAAGCATAAGCTTGTGAGATTCAAGTGAGAACAAACATCTACTTGCCCTTTTAAGTCTGTTTACATTTGCCTGTGCTGTGGTCCTTCGTTCTCAAACCTGATTTACACAGGTGTCCTCAGAGAAGCCTGATCTACAGCTACATTTGCAGGCTGTAGGAATTTTCAGACACACACACATCTGAGAGTCATCCAAAAAACAACCTCATACTGTTCACTACAGATCATCTAGGCTGAAGCAGCTTGGGAGTAACTGAACAAAGGTACAAGTAATGGAAATAGGAAAAATGGGGGGCGGGAGCTCTGACTGAAGTCTAGTTTCTCTCGCCTTAAGATATCTTCCCATTTTAAAATTTGAAGAAGAAAACTAGCAGTGTGCAAAGGAACTGCTAGTTGTTTGTCAGGTATCACCAGAAACCATAAAAAGTCCATCAGCAGGCGCATTTCCTGGATGGAATAGTAACACTGTAGCATTCAAAAACGAGATTTCAAAAAAACAATGGGAATAAGAAATGGCTGCTTTTGTCCTGAACATAAATGAGGTGGGCTGACACCAGAATCTTTATGATACATGAGTCTCTGATCAAATCAGACAATATTGTTATGCATATCCAGCGTCTACATATAAGGGAATGCAGCATGATAAGAAGGGATGCAGCTAGGTGGGACTAAATATGTCTAACATGGCTGAATCTGCTTTTTTCCCCCTCTCCCAGAGCCAAGGAACTTTTATCTTCTAATGCCAAGACACATTTTGACCCGAGCCAGCTGATTTAAATCTAAAAAAACACAAACCATATAATGGAAGAAAGCAAGTTGTAAAAGAAGGTCAAAATGATGTACTCTATGGTCATTCTGTATGTCATGATAACTCCCTTAGGGGACTGCAGAGCCCTGAATCTCATATTCAGAACGTGAAATCTGGAATGTACTGTATGTGGGATGTAATAAGTTGGAAATATGTTCTTGGCCTGTTTCCAGCGTGTTAGAAATTATATATATTTTGTGCAGTGCCAAATTAATTCCTGTATATGTGACTCTTAATACTTAATTAGGCTTTTAGGGTAGACCGTGAATTCAAAAAGAGAGAAGGTGTGAAGTTTAGAGTGCCGCTGTGAGGAAGAAAACATGCAGCTACGCCATTCTCTTCACACTCTAATAGCATCTTATGTGTGTGTGCATGAGTGTGTTTTTGGCTGCATGGGTTGACTGCTGCCCTGTCATATGATAAGAGACTCCTATGAGGAGAACCACACAGAGCCACTATCACATGCTGGGAAGCCCATATTAGTGTCAGTGCCGTGCCTGCTGCTGAATGATCCACCCCGTCTGTGCGTGATTTTGTTTTCTTCAAGCACTAACCGGTTGTTTATATGATTGATTCTAACACACGGGCTGTTACTGCTGTACTGTGTTTTCACAGAAGCAAAGGATCAGAAAGAACTGCAATCTGATTAAATTCTTACATAGACAAGCAGAAGTAGATGGCTTGTAATGATAGATGTAGCGATACCGAATGACAGCAACATCAGGAAGAAGGAACACTAGAAGCCAGAGAAGTACCAAGGGCACAGAGAAGAGCTCGAGAAGATGTGAAGGGTGAAGGTAACAGTGGTCCCAGTGGTAATCGGAGCAATAGGTGCGGTGATTCCCAAGCTAGGTGAATGGCTCCAGCAGATCCCAGGAATGACATCCGAGATCTCTGTCCAGAAGAGCGCAGTCCCCTCAAGCTCCCAAGGTAAAGGACCCGAGCTTGAACTGCCCGCTGGGGCGAGAGGAGAATTTATATATATGTGTGTGTGTGTATAAAACTACCCACTCTTGTTCTTATAAACTGTGACTCAAACAAATGCTACTACAACAATTACCACTCCCGATACAATGAAAATGTGAATCAGTTGTTGCATTATGAGCTGTGTTGGCAATTTGTTTATTCCTCGTTCTGATGTAAATGACGCAGAGTCAAATTAATTCACTTGGGTAATTCTCTTTGTCAGGGAAATGGAAAAAAATGTTGGGTTGGCTTCATATAATCTTATAGTAATAATTTTTTTTGACTTGTAAAAAGTGTTTACATAAACTTGCAAGTTGGAATATTGTTTTTGAATTTCTCTGCAAGGTATTTTGATCATTAAACGACTAACTCTGTAATCACACTTCAGAGCTTTTGATAAGCCCTCCTGTTGTGGCATAATTAGACATTTTAAGTTCACCTGTCTCAAAACCCATAAACACATCTAATTATGCTGAGAAAATCTAATGAGTTTATGGAATGTTTTAGCGTAGGTGGCACTTTACAAAAGCTGGAGTACTATAAACATAAATTGTAATGTAAGGAAATCAAAAGCATGCTGAGCACAGTCCAAAAAGAAAATGCCTGTGATGTGATGTAGAGATGATGTCGGTGTGTTTCACAGGGGGGACTTTGGAAAACTGAACTGTCTCTATACTTCTGAAATGCATTTAATATTCTTCTTACATTTTTATGCTCTGAAATTAAAATATACAGAAGTGCAATGTAATGCAATCTGATAAAACATCCCTGCAATAATATCTCACCTTTGCAAAGCTTAGAACATTTAGTGATTGTTGACTTTCTGTCACAGAGTTGTTGATGCAACTGTAGGGTAATCTCTGAGACAATGTTACCAGTGTAGTCTTTGCTCGTGTTGTACTACACAAAATGCTGGATCTCATATAATGTCCATTAGCACTGAGCTATTTGGCCATTTTGTATGTGCACAACACGGAGATGGTGCTGCAGGTGGGAAAAGAAACACCTTTGGGCAAGGTATTTCTTGCCCAAAGGTGCTCACAATGAATATAGATTTAAATCGTGGGCGTAGTTGTATGCATATCTTTAGAGCAGAATTTGTGTATGTGGGAAATGAGCTAGAAAATGGTGAAATGTTTTAAACTACATACTTTTTAAATACTGCAATCACTGCAATGTGTCATCACTTATGTGCTGTATAAATGTTAAATATACTAAACACATGTTGTGCCTTTAACCTTAACTACATCCCAGCTAGCACTTTAAAATGGAATTCTTATTCACAAAAGCGTGTCAGCACCGAGCACTGAGAGGAAATTTGGGTTTAACGTCTTTCCTGATGACATGTCTCGAAGTGTAGAGCCTCGGGACCCTGCCATTACTTGATATACCACTGCTTCAGTCACAGCCTCCTAAGTGAAGCTCAACAACGCAAATGTTTTTCTTAGCAGTATTACAAAGAAAGACCATGTGAAGCTCATTTGCTGGAACTCACACCCTTTATAAGGTGTAGTGGAGACTGGACACAGATTCTGCTAATGGAATTCATGGAACAGAACAGTATCCATTAGCTCTCTATTTCAAACACTAACCTTTTACACAAGTTTTGTGGTTTATGCATTGATGCGACCTTATGAATACTAACCATGTATAATCTTTTCATCTGCATTCAAGGCATGCATTACGCTGGCAGATTAAGGTGACTGTTCGTTGTGCTTGCAGTCAAACAGCTACTGGATGCCGCCTGTATCTAGTGGCATATCAATGACCCGCGCTGTGGCCATTCATACACACAGTACTATTACGGTTTTTAATGTGGAACCTGGAAGTTGGAGCTCATGAAACCACTCAGGCCATCTGTTCTGAAGAGGGAAATTGGACTGGGGCTGAGGAGCATGGTTAGCACCAGGCCACCTGTGTTAATGAGATTGCTCTCGTTGGAGCTGAAGCTTCCACCTGACTCCCACTATTGTTTACTTGAAGCCAAATCAATAGCTTATGGTCTTACTTTGTGGAATTCTACCGAAAAGGTCTATGACAAACGAAAGCAGGAGAGACCAGCATTATTACCTGGATGTGCTTAAAACTCAATCAGGGGCCTCTTCAGGCTCAGTGGAGATTGACGAGGCTTTGTAGGTGGCTTCGCAGGGCCCTCTGCAAATACGCCTCTTCATTGTGTTTATAGGCTCAGTGTGGAAAGTAAAAGAGGAAAGTCAAAAGGTGGTGCAGATCTCAGGTTTTCCCAGACAGACAATAAAATTGCAAATAATTAGAGCTCCAGAATGAAAATGGAAGGTTCAGCTGAAAATAGCCCCAAGACAACTGCAAGTACATCTATTGCCTAAATAAAAAAGTGAAAAAAAAAAACCCTATGATGTTCACAAACTTTCTGTTTCAGCTCAAAAACAATAAAAATAGGAATATTATTTTGCAAAAAGTAGCAGTTTACGCATTCACATAAGAAATAAAATATTCCCAGTTTGATCTTGGGAGTAGACAATTCTCTTTGGGGATGTTTTCAGAAAGGCCATCTAGTGATATGTGCCAGTCAGGGTTCAGGTCCAATCATAGCCCAGAATCAGCTTTTCCTGAAGTCATCAGTGGCCTAAAAATCAACAGTGCTGTTTTTGACTCTGCCGATCATGACTTGGGCTTTATGATTCAGTTGGTTTAATAGGTCAGGTTCTTGACTGGCTCTCGTCAAACCTAAAGGGTTGAGGTTTTCATTTTCAATTAGTAGTTGTAGATCTGCACAAATAAAAATTAAATCAGGGATTCCTCAAGTGTCTGTCTTGGTTCATTGCTCTTTAATCTTCGTATGCTTCCAGTTGGTGCTATCATAAAGAATCATAACATAGCCTACCATTCTCTTTCCGCTGATAGACAGTTGTACCTGTCCCTTTATGACGATCTAACGCCTGCATTGGTGGTATTATTTGCTGAATATCTCAAAGTTTTTAGAACTGAACAGAGGCAAGACAGTGAGCAAGTCAGGAACCTCTACATTATTTTAGACAGTGATCTCAGGTTTGATAATCATATTGATAAAATTAGCAGAAGTGCTTTCTATCAATGAAAAAATATACCAAAACTCAAAAAGACTGAGAAATTGGTCTTGCTTCCATGTCGGGCAGGTCAGATTACTGTAAACATTTATTTGCAGAACTCTCCAGATCATCATTAGGACAGACTCCTTATAAGTATAGCAAAACTATTGTGATCCCTTCATTGCCTCCCAGTGCAATACAGATGCTTTAGCTTTAAAATCCTTTTTTGCGTTCACAGAGCTTTTCATGGTTTTGCTCTCCAGTACATATCAGACTTGCTTACTGTTTATAACCCAGTCAGACCTCTCAGGTCATCAGGTGGAGATCCTTTGTTATTAGAATCAGATCCAAGTGTGCTGAAGGTGCTTTCAGCTACTGTGGTTCTGTTCTTTGGAACAAGCTGCCTGTTGACCTGAGATCAATTACATTTGTGCCGACATTCAAAAACAAACTCAAAACCTCTTTGTTCACACAGGCTTACACTCAATAGCTGAGTGTGTATTTTAAGTTTTATTTTGCCGTTTCACTGCCTTAAGGCATTGTAACCCTACACAGGTTTTGATGCTTTTATTCTTTTGTGTTGAACACATTGAGTTTATGTGTAATGAAATGCGCCATATAAATAAAATTGAATTGCACTGAGCAAATTAAACATATCTGTCGTTGATGGCCACAGAACATCTTCTACATGTAAGCAAATCAGTATTTTTTTCTTGTTATTAAAAAAACAACAACTTTTAAGCAATTTACCTTTATATAGATCTAAATTCTGTCTCATTTGTTACATGGTAAGCCTAACGCTACAGACAGTTACACCTTTAATGTCAGCAACATAAACACAGAGATGCAGAAATCTCCAGTGTGAATTCAACTAGCTCAGTAGAAAACAAAGCTGCAAACGTGAGATCACATGTTTTGCCCTTGAGATATTTTTGTTTTGGTTTGTTTGCTTTGTTTTATTCTAATCAATAAAAAAAAGCAGACAAACACTAACTTTCTCTTGTTAGAAAATCTAGCAAGGATGTCCAGGCAACATTCAACACCTCAAACCCACGATGAGTTAGCATCTCTGACTTCGGTTTGACTTTACATCAACATGAAAATCTAAAATCTAGAAATCTGGATCTAGAAATCTAAACCAATCTAGAAATTACATTAATCACCAGTTTAAAATCAAACAAACACACAGAACTGGCTGTTTTTTTGGATTCCATCTATTTTGTTTAATTTTGTAACCGTCATGTCACCAAACTGATGCAAGCGCGGATGCTGCTTACACGTATATGTGTGCAAAAATCTTTAATGTCATTGTGAGCAGAGAAAACAACAAACATTAGAAAATTAGCATTATAATGAAGCGCGTTTCTGTTAAGAGGTCACATAAGACAAAGACACTAAACAGAGGAGCCGTTAAAGCCATCGTCCGTTACACCATGCCTGACCCACAGCACCAATAGAAGATTATTAAATTTGTCATGTGCAACCCTGAGCAGACATCTACTAAACACAATGAGGAGATGAAGCTAATGAAAAATTAAAGTATGCTTAAAAGATTACTGCTAAAATTCACAAGAGACCTTGAGATCTCACCAGAGCAAAGGATTTGTGTTCAAATCTTTTTCTAAAAGGAACCTGGGTTTCCTTATTTTAGTGCAGTTGAATGTCACACTAAACTAAACAACTACCTTCCTGAGCAGATTTACAAAAACAAAAGGATTTAGGGTAAGCTATGTCTATGTTATATTGTGAAGAGGCAAACGTATATAATCAACTTCAAATTTAGGCATCCAGCAAACACAGAATATAGTTGCTTTGTGGTGCTGAGCGGCATGCAGAGGAAGCTGTAAGGTTGCTAAGAATAAACAAAAACAATAAAGTTGCTGTAAAGCCAAAACAACGAGCTGAAAGACTCTAAACTGTAGATGCAGATTTAAAAGTAGAATATACCAGCTCTAAGAAAAACCTGGATTCATTAATATTTGATACATGTACTGCATAATTCACAATTCAAAAACACGTATGAACCTCCTCAAGTCAAACCCCACAGGGGGTAAGGGCAGTATTAATAATGTGGCTCTGCAGTTATGAGATTTCTACTGAGATAGAGTTGATACATTACAGTGGGCAGACAGGGAGGTTCACCTTTTTTCATTCCCTACTTGGAGTATGATTAGGTGCTACTCTCCAACTCCAAGCAATGTTTAATTTGTCACTGCAGGTGCAGTTATCTCGTCCTTGATGGAGCTCTTAAATGTATGGAGAAGATGTATATCTGCTCATCACAGGAAGTGGCTCTGTTACCTGGGATTTGATAAGGTATCAGCTACTCCCACTGAGGATGCCGAGAACAGTTTGCTTGGCCTTTGACACTTTTCTCCAGATCTGTCATCCCCCGCTATTGGGACTAGCTGTGGGGTGGCTGAGAATACATCAGTATTGGAGATGTGGGAGCAATACAGACCACCATAAACCACAGCACGGAGCTAAGAGATTTATTGATTTGCCAGCTTTCTACTAGTTCGCTGTGATGCAGTAGATTTAGCACATGAAATCCTGCTGCTATAAGGGCTGGGCAGAATTATGGGAACCATTTGTATTTGCGACCTGATCAACTAGATGCTTTTTTTTTTTATGCCATCACTCACTTCCAACTTCTTGTCATACCTTTTTCCTTCCTCTCCCACTCAAACCAGAGACTGCCTGGCAGTTCAAAGGTTCCTCTGTACTCTGTAATAACCAACACATATTAAAACTACATTTCCCACTTCTTACTAAGACAGTTTTTACACACAAAGAAAAGAGCTCTCTCATGTTTATTTAACCACAAGTCTATGTACGTGTACTTCCTATGTCTTGTTTAATTCTAGCTGTTGCATCTTTTTTGGTCTTAGAGCGACGCTGCTTTAAATACAGTGATAATGAATAGGCCTCAGGGAGTCTTTGCTGACTTGTAGCAGCAGGCTAATGAGATTAGCAAAACCACTGAGGCCCGTTAACGCCACGAGGCCCACTTTAAGGTACAACAAGATGAAAAAGAAAACAGGACTGGAGCATCAATGTGATCTGCAGAGAAACTTATCATTAGCTGGCGTAGTATCCATGTAATAACTAAATAAGGAAACCTACATGGTGAAAAATATACGCTAATTCTCGCTTGGTTGGGGATCAAACTGTGCTAGCGCTGCATCGACCTAGCTCCTTATGGTTTCTGCCTTTTGGATTTACTGGTATGGAGATAGATTGCACAGATTGAGTCTTTATGTTTGGACGTTTGTATGTTGTGAAAGCAAGAAAATCATTCAGGACAGAACTGCTGCTTGAACAGTTCACATCCTGAATGGATTCAGTATCAAAAGTTTTGCATTGTTATATTGCAGCCAACCAACCGAATGCTTCTCCTTGACATCGATAGCAGCAACGAGCCCTTTCTACTGCTGCAAATATTTCAAATATCTGAATTTAAACCAGAAAGAATATGTATTTGTCTTTACTGCAATCATCAGCATTCTTAAAAAAATAATGGATGGCTTGGGGCATGGTTCTGATTGCACACTTAACTTGCATGGCAGCAGTCTGATGTGCTTTGTCCTGTTTCTGACAGAGGACAAAAAGACAGAATAAACACAAAGTTCAGCATGACAAATAAGTAAAACTAACGAAAACTAGTTTGATTGAAATGCACACACATAGAAACAACGAGATGTGTGCGATTAGTCAGCTGGATGATTAATACAATTGGCTACAGCAATTATTCAAACTTTATTAATGCACAACTTAAGTTCACTCTTTGGTCTAAGATGCTATGCAGCCACTCATCACTAGTTGGAGCTACAGTTATTTCACATGGCAGCACCGCTCTCCGTCCTTCTTTGTCCTGGAAGTTCTAAAATACACCAGGGTGGAAAATAAGAGATGAAACCATCGTGTGTCTGTAGATAGAAAATGGGTGTATGTCTACTAAAATGGCATGTAAGTGCATTCAAAATGTGATTTGGTAAATGAGCTGGTTCTTATAAAACGCTTTCCTGCTCTACCTGAGGACTGAAATCGCTTTATATTTCGAGTGTCATTCACCGATTCACACACATTCATTTGAGCACTTTTTATAATATTCACCCTTGCCCAAGTTGCTCATATTGGAGAGCAACTTGAGATTCTTTTTTCTTAAGGACACTGTGGCATGCATACTGGAATGGGCAGAGATTGACCCATTAACGTTTCAATTGGAAGATGACCTGCTCTACCTCCTGAGCTACAGCCACCTCTGGTTATTGGTTATTTAAGAATGTAACTAATGGTTTCAGATGGCTCTTCAATCTCTGGTATTGTTTTATCATTTAACACACTCCTTGAACATCCCTAAAATCTATTTTCCCCTTAACCCTAAGTTTTTTTTATAATCTGTGCTTTACTGTAAGGAGGTTTCGAAGCAATGCAATTATGCTGCTTTCTTTCTCAGCTTTTGTTTCTAAGGCTGCATGGCAAGCCATGTAAGAGCTTAAACACTAAAAGACTGAACTTGTATTAGACAACAAGAACAACTAAAAAGCTATTCATCTCTGAATCTCATTACTGAAGTGATAATGATGATGATGGTCTGCTCAGTTCTATTCAAAAGCATAAAGAGAGAAAAAACACAGTTAGCTATAGTTTTCTTGTTAAACACAACAACTGTAATTCACTGGGACTTTTAGTGTAATTGTGAGTATACCACCTGAAATGTCCTGCCGGTCTGACAGTATTGATGAAGAAGGAAAAACAAAACTAGCAACACATCTTGCCACGATCTAAAGAAACAGCTTTAGACAACAAACTTGTTGATATCTATCACTCTGTAAAGGGATACTAAGCCATTTCTAAGCCTTTGGGACTGCAGCAAACCAATATCCACAAATGAAGAAAACTTGGAATACTGGTAAACCTTTGTAGGATTGGCCACAGTGTTTTGAGTCCATGCTAGATACCATGTTAATTAACTAGTTATTAGGTTTAGGTGGGCAATCACTTTTTCACACAGGGGCAGACAGGTATAGGTTGAATTTAACTGAACTGAATCTCTAAAAATTTCATGTTGAACCTGTGGTAAAATGTTCTCCATTAGAAGAATCAGCATTAAAGTAAATTAAAATGAACTGTTGTAATGAAAGCATTACCTGACATTAACCTGAAACCTGAAGCCTAGACTACCCACAATGACACTTGACAATCAACTGTTCAGCCAGAGCACTAATGCAGCACTAGTAGCAGAAGTAAATGAAAAGTCTTTGGTAACATAGATCTGCTAAATTTACTTCTTGTCAGATTTGTTGTCTTCATTCAAAACCAAAACGATAGCAATTAAGACAGTAACGCTAGCTTCTTCTAAAAGAAGGAATCTATGTCAACACATGGCAAATGACTAATATTCCACCTGCTATATGTACTCCTCAAGATCTCAAATTAGACTTTGATTAAATCCGTGGAGTTCTAACTGTTTTCTTCAGCTTCACATTCAGTACACACCATGTGCTGTATGTGATGTTTTGTCTTCGTTCCTTTTACGTGGGTTATTATTTGAATTTATTGCAGTAAAAGCAGACAAAGCCACTAATGATGTCAAAAAATAAATACTAAAAGTCTAAACTAAAACCTAAAAAGTAAAATCCAAATATATTTAATTGTCACCAGTCGAAAAAAACAACTATAATTACGCTCACTATGGATTTGTTTAGATTTGTGTGCATTTCATACAGATACTTAATCCTTTCTCCTTCTGTTTCCAACACTGAGTACATAGTAGAAAAGGGAAAAAAAGACAAAAAAAAGTTTAAAACACAGCTTGAGCTTCAACATTTCCACAGAGAAAACATCTGCCATGGTTCAAACATGGCAAGGGAGCCCACGAGAGAGTGTGGGCACAGAAATCCACCAAAACTCACATCCGCAGAGAAAAAGAAGATGAGTGATCAGACACAGAGGCAGTAAACTAACCTGGGGCAGTACTGTTAAAGAACATTTTTGATATGTAGGGGTCGTTTAATAGCCATTCTTGCCCACGAGCCGATAATTAGCCCATTTCATCTGTGTTAATGTATGATAATGGCTACTGTCATGCAACTTCCGAAACAAATCTTCTGAAAATGCATAAACTCGTATCCCTTGGTTATTTTCTTGGCCAAGAGGTCTGGTGGTGATTTAATAAATGCAGAAAATGATGTTCAAACATTTCTATGATGACCAACAAAGTTTTAACAGCCAGTTATGCGTAAAACAGATTTTACAGTCTTGTGTATTCAGGCTGACTACCGCAAAAGACGAGTTGCTTCAGCATGATGCAAATATTATTTTAACTTTTATCTTGCAGTTTACTGCTTTCAGAAAGAAAAACACAAGAAGCCGACTTACAGAAGAGAAGTTATGAGCTCCACATGGCTCTCCTCTATATTTGCAGGACAGAAGCATGTCATCCAGTTGGTGGCTCAGTCTGTCCATAAACTCCAGGTTGGTCCCTTCAAAGTTTCTGGGTGGGAGAAAGAGCCTGAAGTCTGACAGTTTCTTGAACCAGGTGCGACGGTCCTCCTGAAGCAAGTCCAAAACCATGGGTCTCACTGTCCGGTTAGCAAGCAGCAGGCCCAGCCAGTGGCCAGCAAAGTACAGATCACTCTTGGTGAGTTTGTACAGGCGGATAGGGTTATTGTTACAGATAGTGACTGTAGGGAAAGCCAGTTCTTTGGCCCATTCAGTGTGGACTCGCGTGTATGTGGGAAAGGAAAGCCAGTGGAGTAAGCGGTTGGAGGACCAGGATAAAAGCAACCCTACAGAGGTGCAGAGTGCCAGAAGCCAGAAGGCCCTGCGGCCCACAGAGCCACCAGGGACGCAAATATGCCGCAAACCGTGTAGGCGTGTCCTTGACAGCAGAGTGGAAGTGACCTGGGCCAGAGTTGGCTTCGGATGAAGCCGCTGACGGCCTTTTCTGATCATGGCCGGGGATCCCCTCCGGAGACAGCGCCCTTCCAAGGCCATCGCTGTCCACAGTGCTCCTAAAGCTGCGGGAAAGGCTTCATTTCCCAGCCAGGCCTCAGGGGCTGGGGCCCACATGTAGCTCCAGGATAAATCCACTACTGTAATCCACACATGGATATGTGTTGGCCCTAAAAAACACTACAGACCTATAGACTTTGAAGTGCATTGACACTGCATGCACACACACACAAAAAGTGACCTTACGAAAGCTGTGTGTTTTGAAGCTGCCTTTTCTTATTGGTGCAGGAGCTCTGTTGAACTGAGCAGCAACTAGTTGTTGGTCATTTCTCTTAGTCTCTCCATGTGAGAGTGCTCCAATCATCCAGCTCAGCAGGGACAGAAAAAAAAAATCAGCTAGGCAAATGTGCTCCAAGCAAGGTGTCTTCTACATGAATGACTCCAGCATCCACGGCAGTTAGGGTGACAGTGAACAAGAGAGGATGAGACAGAGAGAGCAAAGGCAAGAGGAAGAGGGAGGGGAGGAGAGAGGGAGAGAAGAGGACAGAATACAAAATACCACGGGCTTAGTACAGAGGACAAAAAACAAATGAAAGAAGGGAAGGTAATTAAAATAATGAGATGACAGAGGACAGAATTGGTTGGTGTGGTGCAGTCCGCAAGAAGAGCCGTGTTCCAGCGCTGTGCTTTGTCTTCTTTTGGGTTAAGTATGTGTTTTTGAGCTTCACAGCTTAGCAGAAGCATTCATCAGCCAGAGGCAGCAATCACTTCCTTGTCACTATTAAGTATGTGGTTTAATTGAATTCGCAAAAGTCTACGATCCTCATTTGTTTTCTTCTCCCACTTTCTGGTCTCACTTTTGGTGCCTTTAGTTCTTTCTGATGTCACTGATCCGCTCCTCGTCTGTCCCTGAACTCGGTTTTAACCGGCGTTATTAGGTCCTGCAGGTAAACACGGGACAGCTTCATCTTGCAGCGGACCTGCTTCTCAGCAGCGCGGCCACAGTTAGAGACGTACCACAACACACTTTCACATGGAGAAGGAGGCACTCATGCACGTACACGGACAAACACTCACAGCGGTTTCCTGCGGGAAACCAGACCAGAGATAATCTGTTCTGTCACACTCACATCTCAACATCTCTCCCCCCTTATCTGTCTCCTGTTATTCTTTCTTCTTCTTCTTCCCCCCTAGTTTTTTCTCCCCCACTCACAGACAGGATCTCTAATCTCAATATTCCCCTCATGTCTCCGCTCCTCCTTCTAAAAATACTCTCTCCAAATCAAATCCATCAACTTGCCCTCATGCTCCTCCTCCTCTTGTCTTTTATGTCAGTCAAGCCCCGTAAGCTCGACCTCCTGTTGGGCACCCCACCTCCTCCTCTTCTTCTTTTTCACTTTGTCCGAGCACTCCCTTGCTTTTCTTCCATCAGGAAAGGTTTCTGTGTGCGCTTTCCTCTCTCTGTGTCCTTGTCAGCTTCATCCAGCTCGCTCCCTCTCCCTGGTCTGAATGACTTCTCTCCTCTCTGTGATCTCTCTTTTTTCTCCCCCTCCCTCTCTCGATGTCTCTCACGCTTTTGCTCCTCTGTTTTGCTCTGCTTTTCAGGCAGCTTGTCCCCCCATTGCTCTTCTTCTCCTCCTCCTGCGCCACAGCTCTGTCCACGCAGCCGGTGAGCCCGTCACTGATGAGAGCGCCTGTCTCTCTCTGTGCTAACTTGCGCCGTCCTTCGCCCCCCTCTGTTTGTCTGCTGCTGCTGCTGAGCCACACAGCCTCAGAGCGATGAGAGGCTGCTGTGTGCATGCAGTGCACAAAAAGCCACACGTAGAATCTCTTGTTCTCTGGGTTAATTTTTTTTTTATCTCATTCTTTTAAATCTGGCAATAGAGATTTTAAATTTGTTTGGAAAAACTGGATTGGAATAAAATGGGTTATGCACTCTTTGCCGACTTTAGCTTTGGTCTTTTAGCACTTTGTCTAGTAAAGGGACCGTCTTCCCTCAAGGACCTGCTCATTGAGATTCACTGGATTTTTCTCTTAACTTTAACTTGAAATGGTCCACTAAACCTTAGACATTTTAGTCTAGCAAAAATAATAAGCGAAAAGAAAATTATATAGACACATTTTTCTTTTGATTAATTCCAAGCTGCTCTATTTCACGTACATTTGTCCTTGTTCCATAACCTGAGATCTAAACTCAGGTTAAGGAACAACCACTGATTTTTTTGTTATTTTTTTTTAATATCTCAATAGCAAAATTGATATGACCCAAATAGACACTCTGGCAATGGTATGTTTAGTGCTATGAATTGAAAAAACTTTGTAAATCATTCATTTTTACACATATTTTCCATTTTTTATTTATTTGGTTCTTTGTAAGTAGCGCTGGTGGCCTCTGTAGTTCTATAAAGACAACGACCTTAATACATACCAAGCGAGGCTGCATGTTCAATTCTCTGAGAAAGCTCATTTTATTTTTCATAAAACGTAGAGGCATAGTTCAGTCTTTGAGCGTGTCCTTTGTGGCTCTGAGCAGAACAACCTTCCACACAACAAAATGTTATCTTATTACCTCGTTTCGGATGCAAACCCACCTTTTGTACCATTTTTTTCCTTTTTTAATGGTGAAGGATTATTGCATTCCTGGTCTGCAAATATCACTTGCGCCAACAAGCACTCTCCGTTTAGGACAGTCAAGTTAAATAGCCTTCGTCAATACAAGTAAACAGACAGCTTCAGAGCCAACTCGCTGTAAGGGCTCTTGTTCACCGAGTCCTGCAATGCATGGTTTTGTAAAATTCAAGGTTTCACTCATTAACATTCAGTAATGTTCTTGTGCCAATTATAGAGGAGACCATTTTCTCCCTGTGTGATGAAGGCTATTTTTCCACTTCATTTTAATTTTTTAGATTGCTTCATTAAACTCCCCTAAGCTGCTCTCTGTTTCTACAGAAAAATTTAAAATAAAGCTCAGAATATAACCCCGTCTGTATAATTTGTCAGAACCTGCAATGTGTGGTGGCTCTGAATAATTATCAGGATATTAGATCATTTTTGTAGTAGTATATAATAAATGCCAGAGACCAAACGAATTAATATAAAACGGTTTCTTAACATCACGGGGTGAATATCGAACTCCGCGTGTGGGTTTGACATGATTTTGACTGGAACCGTGTTGCTTTTTGCCGTTCAGCTGAAAGTTCTCGAACGCTGCTTGACAACTTCTTGTGATCTCATCTTTGAATGCGTAATGATAAGACGTTTTTTAACTTTGAACTATAGAGCCCACACATAAGTTTAAAGAAACATTTCAAGCTGTCAAGAGAAATTAGCACAGAAATCCAAACTGGCATGTGCTCGCATTTGCACACGTAATGAAGCGCATCGTTCCCAAACAGCAAAACGTGCACTGTGAAAACGTTAAAACAGGTCCATGTATAATGCATAACCAGCAAAAATACAAAGAACAGGAACACAGTGTGAAATCTGGAATGTCAAATGCGTGCATGTATACATATTTCTTCTAACGCCTACTGTATGCTATGGTGGAATGCATAAGCACGCACACATTCACTGCCTACAGCTAGAGGCAGAGGCAGCCTTCCAGAGCTTGGATCCACAGGCTGAATAATTAGCTTGGAGCCATAAAGAGGGTTTCTCAGTCCAGCTATGCAGCCAGTGTAACGAACAGCTCAAAGGCTCAATATATCCAATTTGCAATTCTAAAACATAAGGGAAATCACAGATTAATTAGGGACACAGCCAGCCCAAACATCAGATACAATTAGACCGCATTGTATAGCTGCAGCATCGTGGCATGCGAGTCCTATAAAATAATCCGGTATGTTTTAGTCAAATGCACCGTCACAAGATCAAAGGCCACATAGTGGCAAACTGGCAGCGAGAGAGCAGCTTGTAAATACAAACCACAATTAAACATTCATAGATTCATGTTAATGAGGCCTAGAATGTTTCAGAAGCCTGCATTAAACACTTAATAGTTAAACAGGAACTCTGCGAGGTTGTAGTTGATTCACAAGAGGGCAAGCTCCACGCTGGCCTTGTTGGTGAATGCACAGGTGAGGCTGTGTCAAGGGCAAGCAGGACACAGGAGGCAAAGAAAAACAGTATACATGCGCTGGGATGCCATTAATCAAAACCCCAGCTTAATTTAAAATGTTAGCGGTGGCAGGCGAAGCAATCAGTGGCTTTTTCTGAGCTGTTAGACTTTTCCAAACTAACGGCAGCAACACTTGTCATCAAGAGAAAAAAAGCTTAGCGGGCAGCTTCACTTTCCATCTTCCAGCTGGACCTAAAGCTTTTATTTTTTTAATACAAAGATAAGTCCCTGGGTAGCTACTGATTAAAACTTAAAGACTGATGTCTCATGATAGTAGCTCATTTAATCATTATTCCATCTAATAGTTGTTGTCAGGGTTCATAGAACCATCTAGAGATAGCTTCCTTTGTGATGTGACAGAGGTTTGGCTTGGACTTGTCTATCATCTTCGAGTCTGTGTCAGGGATAACAATATGTTGAGGTGTGGCGCTCATTTGAGGCCAGAAAACTGGCTCCAGTGAAATCCTCAGCACGTTCCCCATCAAAGAATTCATATACTCAAACAAAGGTAGTGAATGCTGCTGTGCTCATCAATTTAGCTTAATTGATTTAACCTTAAAACAGCTGCTGCCTTGCATTAACACGAAAAGTGTCTTTGATGTAGCTGATGCAGGCAGAACTGTCCTCCGGCATTCTTCTCCTGTAGAAGGCAGTCTCTTTGGTTTATAGCAGCACCTGCTCTAGATATTTTTTGTGTGTAAAAATAAGCCAGACTAAACCTTTACTAAACATTTCTCTGTTATAGACCTTGGAGACACTTTCCAGAAGTTTTTCAGTGACTTATTCTTATATTTAGAATCACCCACTAAAATGCATTTTCTGTAAAACCTACACAGTGTTCACACCATTTTTATCCAAGCAGTCACTCTTTTTCTGTTAATCAAAAAGACTGACCTCATTAGTAGTCAAAATCTTATCAGTGTATTTTTAAGCAACATTTCTTTTGCTCTATAAAATTCTGAGGATTAAGCTAAATAAATCTGATATGTCTCGGTTTTCTTTACTTTGTTTGTTTAGATAAAGTATGTCACTCTGTACAAACTGCCTCCATGTGCAGCAGCTCAAAAGACAAATGCTGGTGAGACGCTTAAAAACAGTAAACCGAGACAAACAAAGGAGACTGTAGAGCTGAAAGGACGTGAGATAAGTGGCAGTTATCTGTGGATTTGTTACCAGTAGCAACACCTTCAGTAATCAGTTAACATGAATATTGATCACTGCCACTTTTAGCTACGAAATTCAGTCTTAGTGAAGAGGACTATAAATACATAGGGGTGTTCAGACATATATACAAGTCACATATACAGGACTATAATTTTGTAGCTAAAAGTAATGTTTACTTTTTTCAGTGAACAGAATGAGATAAATAACTGGTCTATTTTTGAAGTAAAACACAAATCAGCATGTTGCTTAATTGAACATAAGCAATCAGTCTGCTGTGCCAAATTCAGAAAAAACTGGTTCTACTCAAGACCGACTATTACAGAAGTTGCCCTTTGCACTCACCTGCATGCTCATTTTGATTGAAAAGTCTGAGTCACATAGAGAATAATAGGGCGCGTGGTGATCATCCTACCTGTAAACGGCACAGCTGTCTGCTCTGTCGGAGCAGGAGGTGACATCACTCAAAGAAAGCCACCAAAAAAACAGTCTCAGCAAGAAAACAGTTAGCAGTGATGGAGATGCTGTAATTTAGCCTGCAGGCTGAAAAAGAAGCATCGTTTTTTGTGTTAAGAAAAAACCACAGGAGCTCTGTTGCACATAGTCAGAAAGACTTATTTTAAAACTAGCTTTCTATACTGCGAATGACTTCAGCAACTGTCTAAAAGCAGCTCGACTTGCACAGTAGGTGTTAAGCTGAGATTAAATAATGTTAAATTGCATGAAGCCCTAATGATATCTGTGGGATTGATAATAAAAACACACAATTGTAGTGCAAAAAGAATATTAAGAACACATTTAGAAACCTAAGAATAAAAACTGAGCACAGCTATTATTTAATCAGAATTTTGAACTCGTTTATTTTATTAAATGTACGTATTATATTTTTCTTTGTCAAAATTAGAGAGAAATAACTGAGGGTTACTAGCTCCTCGCCGGCTAATGAAAAGCAGATTTACTTCATTTTCTGCTAAATCAATAGAGGTGGAAGCGGAATGACTCCAGCCCTGATGGCTCGAGGGTGGCCTGGAGGAACCCACAACACCGGTGCTGTCGATCGCCCAACATTACAGAAGCAAACTGTGCTGAACATGATCACCTCTATTTTTATTAATTGTCAGTGGTTACAGAAACATAACGAGGCACAGCTCAATAAAAAGAGACCACTGATGTTAGGTTTCACCTGCTCGTTCAATATACTTATGCCACATCTGCTGCCACTGCTAAATGTTTTTAATTGATTCTCCGCATCATTAGGGAGTAGATTATGATGTTCCATATATCTTATATAACACATCAATTTGTCTGACTGATTTTGTTGCTCGTTTTCAAAACCACAACTTATTTAAAATAAATCAGGAATTTTATAGCACATCATTAACATTGTACTCTTAGACTGCTGGAGTAAAGTGGACAGAATCTGACAAATCCTTCCACCTACATTACCAACAACCAAAGCTGACACCTGCAGCTTAGTCAGGCGTTCATACTTGTAATGCTAATAGTGGTTAATGAAGCCTCAAGTTGGTAAAGCTTCAAGTTGCTAAAGCCTCCAGCAGAGATGAGGTGTGTGGGACTGACCAAGACCTGTCAACAAACAGTAATGTGAAAAATCAGATATTATCCCCCCAGTATCCATAATTTTATACAGTCACTGAACCTCTTCGTAGTTGTTATTCAAACGGATCCTGTGCTACCTCCAAAATCAGCTTCTCGTTTGAGGACAAAGGGAGCAAGCCAGGCAAACACTATCCTTTTTTTTTTTCATCTGCTTCATGGTTGATTAGGTTTGTTTTCATGCTGCTGCTCTTTTTTATTAAACTACCACCACCTTTTTTGATTTAAAAATAGCGGGAAGCAGCTGCTTTAGATCTATCCTCACACCTGGCCCACATTTAGACAGAGCAGAAGGACATTTAAAATCTGACGAGCAAGTAGTTACAACAAAAAAGGGGACGGTGCTTAAAATGTGGGCGTGCACACATCTCAATGAATGTCCCAGTTTTAATAACCCCGAAACTGGTGTGTCATTCATCCAGCTGGACTCCAGTCCCCATGATTACACAATCAGCTTCAGTTACACTTAGAATTTTCCCCAACTGACACTAGCTAAACACTGTCTGACAGGTTGGCAGCATCCCAGCTCCACTCTGCAAACACACTCCTAACCTTTATGACTCCCTGCGGCCATCCACACACTTTGATAACCCCGGCCATGGTTCAGTCTGCACACCAAAGAATCAACAGAAAACAATTGATGTCTTACCCTGGGATAAACTTAACACTAAAAGCATTCCTGTTTCCATAATTGTTGGAGCATTGCTGGAAATTGAATTAAATGCAAAAAGACATAATGTGCAAGTCATTGAAATTCTATATTCAACTGAATTTTGTACAGTTTGTTTTTATAATGCATTAAAATAAATTGGTTAGCAGTGGTAAATGGTAAATGGACTGATTCTTATATAGCGCTTTTCTACTCTCCCGGAGTACTCAAAGCACTCTAGTGGTTTGACATTGTCTTGCAGAAATAAGCAAGGCCTTTCTTAAAGACAATTATGTGACATCATGTTACTCAAGCCTGTCCACAAAGCTACATAATGCCTCTTCCCTTTAATTTGCATGATATGGTACTCTTGATTTTCAAACAGACTTTCAGATTTTGTGTATCCAGATGGCAATGGCAGCATTACTGGCTCTTGTTTGGGTGCTGGTAGAGTTCTGACTTGCATTTGTGAACAATCTTTGCTCACTGAACATATACACACATTTTCAGAAGTGTTACTGAAACATTGCTGTGAGCCATTTAAGAATTGTGATTTATTTATTTATTTTTATGCATTTTTAAAGGAGTTCTTAGAGGTATTAGCTAGTAGATCATGCTCATTCAGCACTGGAGTTTTCCCTTATAGATAATTGTCTGGAACTGTTACTACCGGTTACTACAATATGATAGTATCTAGAGATTATCAAGTTTATGATGGAAATATTTTCCTACACAAGCTTAAAAAAGAAGAACCCATTCTTATCTTTACTTCTGAAAGACTGAGATACTCTGGTATACTGTATTCAGTTCTGATACCGACACAGGTTGACTTTTTCACAACTTTTCCACTCTTTTGTTGTATAGGGCGTGAACGGTTATATAACACTGCCCAGACCTGTTGGTAGAAATAGTAATGGGGGTAACTTTAGGTCAGTGAAATCTAATTTACAATGTTTGTTTCTGCCATAACACTTATTGAGCACCAACTGCTGGCTGTTATGCAATAAGCAAACTATTTTAATTCTACCTTTTTACAAAATGAGGGTACTTAAATTTGCATTATTTGCATCGAAACTACAAATGAAATCAGCAAGTCTAGCTGGGTTCTACGATGGGTTTGTCCGTTTTTCCCCCTGTTATACTCACTTTGAAAGTTACCCATGAATCAACACTTAAACTTTGCATGTCACGTATTTTTCCAGGTGAAATTACTTTGTTTTTGTTTTTTCAAGGTAATACAGTCCATAAGCACAAACTGAATTAATAAAGTAACACTATCATGAAAATAGGCAGAGTCTCTGAAGGCAGTCACAAATATGTGCAACAAATAAAGCTAAAACTTTTCTCTTTCTTGCTTCGGGCAACTAGCAAACATTAAAAACTCTCACCATGCATGCTCACAGCTTCTTGAGTGTTTCAGACTGTGACTTGGTAGTTATCAGCTTGCTCTTGTACAGCTGGTAAAGATTAGCATGTTGGTCCTTTGAGCTCAGACGGCTGATTGATCATGAGAGAAATCACTCTGCTGCACATTTAAGATGGCTGGGAAGACAGAATCTGCAGCTTTGACACATAAAAATCTTGTTAAATCAAGAATTGAATTTCCAGCTGTTTTTTTTTCTCTTCTGATTGGCAGGAATTCATAAAGTACACCAAAAGCAAAGTTTCACTTGTGTCACTATAGGCCCCGGACCTCACCTACCCCCTGCAAAAAAAGAAAAAAAAAAGTCCATCATGTTTACGTACAATTAGCATCCAGGTGCAAACGTATCATTCCCTTACTAATGATACAAGTCTCACTGCAGCTTTGCTTGCCGTCTCTCTCTTCATTTTTTTTCTGATCATTTTTCTTACAACAGGATTTGTTCCAGGGTTTCCATGGTAACACTCGCTACAGCTTAACTAACAGAATGACCAAAGACTGAACGTGGCAACACTCGGGGTTAAGGATCTACGTTTTTCACCTTTACTAAAAATAAAGCCAATTAAATTTAAAATGAACCCATCCTAGTCTGGGATCTTAATAACAACAGAAAGGATAAAGAAAATCTCTGTTAGGGAATTGAAAGCTCAGAGCCGAGACTGCCACAACAGTTCCAGCTAATGATGCCATTAGTGCTTTGGAGCACCACAATCAATCAGAGAAGTGATTAGCATGAGCATGTACAGAGAGTCGGGCCATTAGTCAAATGGGCCGTGTATAACCTTCAAGACATCGAGTCATCCGACATGCTTACACCTGCACACTAGGAAAAAAAAAGGTGCATCGCAGGGCAAACAAAAAACATACAAATAGCCTTTATTAATACATGTTAAAAAGTATAATTATGTTGAGAGGGGTGTTGTGTTTCCATGGTAATTTTAGAGCGAAACAAAACGAGATCCAAATTTAGTCAGAGATTAAGTATGTAGGTAAGGTACCGCAGAGCTGTCTGACCTGAGCAGTAGAAGCAAAGTTTACTTTTTAAGCGAGATGGATTAATGGTCTACCTCTGAATGCATTCTGTTGCATAATAAATGGAAATGAAAAATGTTTCAGGCAGATGATTTAATGGAAAAACAGCAAACGCCGAGCTGACACTGAGCCAGGCCAGATGAGGGTGCTGAGGTGAAGCAAGAGAGAAAACACAGAGGGCAGTCAACGCTTTTGTTAAAATGCAACCATGGAAATCCATCTGTCCTTATCTCCATAACTTATGTCAAAATAACAACGATGTCTCTGAAGTGATTCGTTTTGTGCAACTTTGAGCAAAACGTCATCTGGATTTAAAGTGAGTGGAAGCGTTCGGCAGATGTAGCAGACGTGGCAGTGACTGATGGTTAAAAGATTTAGTTAATTTTGATCAAATGCGACACTAATTTATTTCAGAATATGCAAAGAATTGTCAAACACTGATACTTCATAATTAATGCAATTTTAATGACGCAGGGATTTATGAGAGTCGGGGAGATGGCATGTGCCAAAGTCATTTAGGGAGTTGATGACTTTATGTTAACCCCAAGTTAATTTATTCAGAGCTTCGTATTTCTAGCTCGAGTCTACCTTAAGAGCTACAGGTTTATGCACGGAGGGACAAAGCACAAGCAGACAGGGAAGAAAATATGAACAGCTTGGATATACTGGCACTGCATGTATTATTTATTTATTTTTTTTCACACTTCAACACAAGAGAACAAGAAGAATGTGTCTGAATAAAATAATCAAAAATCTTTTGTAAGCAGCGAGTGAGGAGAATATTTAAAGAAACAACTGAAGCACAATTCAATGAGAAAATCCTGGTGCTGCTCAGTTTTCTCTCATTTATGAACTTCAACCAATGTTGAATAGCGGTATTATATTTGTATTGTAGAGATCGATTTTCACAACTGTAATGAATACAAATCACCACTGAATTAGCACCTTTATATCTCACCTGGCTACAGGGCGACGCTCAGCATTATTAGTTGCAGTATCCACAATAACGCATTTAATGACTGAAAATGAAATGAATGAAAAAGATGTTAAGAAAAAAGTAATTAGATATTGCAAATAAAATCCATTTGGTATGATTCAATAAGACCCACATCATAACAGATAAAATGGGGAAAAAACCCACACACACTTTTTCTCTCTGTCTTGAAATTGCAGATCAATAAGAAAAAATTATGTTATTACGTCTTTACTGTACCTCTAATTTGTCTTAATTCCTGTGATTTATTGGGGCTACTTGATTATGACAAAAATCGTTTAGTTTAGAGAAGCTTGGTCAAGACTGAGATCTCAATTACTTCACACGATTGCTCATAATTTATTGAGCTTTTTGCTATTCTACATGTTCACCTATTAAACGCTTGTGACGTTCATTTCCTTTAGATGGGTCCTTTTGAACAAAGGGCTCTTTTACCTGCATCTTTGGGTGAAACGGAGTAAACTAAGACTGAGCTTAAGTTTTAAAGAAGGAGCCAAAACACTGCACTCGATTTATATTCAACATAATATAAAATAAGTGTTTAAAAAAAAAAAAAAAACAAGTAAATGCAAAAAGTTGTTTCTCTGTAAGGAAAATCTTGTAATCATAATATGTTGAATTCATATTGTGATCAAGCGTTAACAGTTACCCAAGATTAAAAAGACTCACAGTTTCTTAACTTAATATAAATCCTAGAATTCCTCTTTATGATCAGTCCTGTCATTACATCTTCACACGCTCAACATTAATACTAGGTGTGCTGTTCCTTAGCAACTCAAACTAGGGCCAAACATCAAAGAAATAACGTCCCTTCTCTTTCCATGCCATAGCTTATTAACCAGCAGGTAGTTTAGAGCATATAAGCTATTTTGAATCAAAGTGCACAGCAGAGGCAGCAGTGTAGCTGGAACTGAAAATCTAACACCGTCATCAGCATCAGTAAAAATACCCTCAGCAAGACTCCACTCTTTGATTTAACTGTGAAAATTATTTTAGTGAACTTTGTGGCCAAACTACAAAAAAACAGGCAGGCAAGTCATCGTTTTCCTCCCAGATCACAGTAAATTTACACCCAGCATTCAAGTTTTCTGTTTCACTCAAATACTGTATCTCCTGAGAATGTATGTCTGATGAGTCTCACAACAGTACAAGAACCTTGCAGCTTTCAAATTTGCTGGCTGAGCTGCAAAGATAATACCCAGGATCAAAACTCCTCACACTTGTCAACAGTGGATGCTTCTCAGGGAGACGGAGGAAGGACGGAAAGTATGAGAACTGTGGAAGACATTCAGTAGGAAGCCTGCTTCCAGCTGTTTCCCTAAGGAAACATTGACCCTTCTGAGAATCTGCTTTTAGCGGCGCGCAGGAAGAAGACTGCCCTGGCACAGCACTGTAAGTCCTCCCATGAATTAAAGATGAGCTCAAGTTATTCTTCTGGCTTGAACTGACTGGAACAGATTTACAATTTGCATTTTATTTGAAAAGAACATAACCATCACATTCTTTCATTTCAGGATCATATGTGACACATCTATGGTCAGTTTTCCAGGTTGCTCGGGAGATGATGGAGGCAGCATTTTAGAAATAACGGTTAACCGTGTTTGCGTGAAATGTGTTATTTCAAGGCTGGGCAACGCTCAGAAAAAAGGGATCTTAACGTGAAAGATGAAACCATGTGAAAAGAAATTAAATCTAATTATTATTTTATTAAGTAAAGGTTTGTGATGCAGAACATCATTTTAAAAATGACTGAAAATGTTATATTTATATTTGTGAAAAACACTTTCTTTTTGTTTGTAACTTATGTACAGAACTTGTACATCAAACTTAGACTTGTTAATTCAGGATTTTCTTCCTAGCCACATTCTTGTTATGCCAAAACCAATTTATGTGACAGTGAGCTGAAGAAAGGTGCTGCCGTCTCCCCGATGCAAGTGTGCAAACATCCCTGCTGAAAGGTTGATGCATTTGAAGCCTGTAGACGATATCATGAAGACAGATGTGGTACACAGTACAGCTGTGCTTTAATCTAAACACAAACATCAGCCTCACAATGAAAACGTCAACATGCTGTTGTTAAGTGGGTATAATGTTTGCCATCTCAGTTTACTGTGGTTGTATGCTAATTTGGATTAGCAAATTACACAAGTACAACAGAGGCTAATGGATATTAAGCAAAGTACTGACAAACTGAAGCCATTTTCACTCGTGCACTGCAGTTGTGAACGTTTCTAGTCACTACTTTAAAGATGTACTTCATAGTTTCATAGTAGTTTTATGTTGTGTCGATTTTCGTGGGTTTTCCAATTGTTAAATCTTTTCAAACATTTGTTATTTCCAACATTTATTGTGTATGTTCTAGCTTGTTGTATTTTGATATGTTTTGTCTTTTTAATCCACTACATTACAACAATACTAATTTGATGATGATGGCAGTGTTCATTCAGGTGATTGTCCAACTTTATAGGATTCTTCCCCGGAACACCGTGGGTATGAAACTTCAAGAAAATCTAGACAATCATTATTGATCAATGATAAATAATTTAAACTTTTTCTTCTTTTCTTCTCCTTCCAGCTGCCCCATTAGGACTTGCATTGTGTGTGCATTCATCTGCCTCGATCCCACCCTATTCCTACCATCCTCCTCTGTCACAGCAACCCTCTGGACTTCTTTACTGCATCCTTGAATCTTCTCTGTGGTCTTTGTTTTCCTCTACTTTCTGGCAGATCCATCTTCTACCTCCATTGCCCAGTATATCTACCATCCCTCTGATATACCCATTTCTAATCTTGTCCATCCCAGTCCCTCCCAATGAAAATCGTAACATCTTCAACTCTGCCACCTCAACATCATAGCAGGTCTCACTAGCATCTTGTAGACATCCTCTTTCACTCTTGCTGCTATCCTTCTGTTATTAATCACTCCTGACACTCATCTACACCCACTCCATTCTGCCTACACTCTTCTTCACCTCTCTTGTGCTCAGTCCATTGGTTTGAATGGTTGATCTCAGGTCATCAGCACGAGCCTCCTTCTCATTCATAAGCATGTATTCTGTCTTGCTTCTACTGACATTCATTTATCTTGTCTTCAGAGCAGACCTCCACCTCTCCAGGGTTTCTCCAGTGCTCCTCACTCTCGCTACACATCACAATGTTGTCTGCGAATATGCTAGTCCACAGAAGCTCCAGCATGACCTCCCCTGTCAGCCTATCTATCCCTCTGGGGACACAGAGCTTAAAATACAAATGAAACACATTTTTTTAGTCATATAAGCCTGCACTAAGTGAAGGACAGTCTAGAGCTGTTACAATATTGTGCAAAAACTGTTTATTAATGTAATTAAGCATATAAGCTGATGGATTAGAAATGCTTAAAACATGTTAGATATAGTGTGACTCCAAAGAGCAGCAGGTTAACATGACCTCAAAAGCCACTCACACAATGAGCCATTATTTTTCAGGTAGAAGCCTGTGATTGTAAAGTACAAAGTACATTATCTGGCAGCAGCTCTTACCAAAGTTCAGTGCTTCTCACAAGAGAAGTGAGAAAAACTGCTCTAATCTAGAACTTGTTCTTTAGACCTAAAGAACATCAAAAGTTATTTCAGGTCAGTGCTGGTAAACTGAATGTCTTTTTATCTTTTTTCTTTTCTTTTTGTTTTTAATATCCACACCTGGTTGAGTAAAAAGGAAAGAGCGTCTGAAAGAAAAGTGTGGCTGTGCACTCCAAACAGTGTCCAGCCAGATTATTTGTTATGCTGACAGTGAAGGCACCTTGCAAACCTATGAGCTGGCAAACTCTCTCAGCACACTCAATTCAGAGTATAGCAGCGGCAACAACCTTGCTGCTTAAGCCAGGAAAAGCAGCCCACTCCAATGTGACCATCTATAAATTGGGATCTATTGTAGGGCATCATGTCCCTGTCACATTGTATGCATGTGTGGCTTGCACACACATTCAAAAGCTGTTATATATAATGCTTATATGTGGGATGTGTAGATATTTTGGGGCATGATCTGCTTGACAATGCTTAACCTAAAGAATTCTGATAACTGTTCTTCTGTGTCCTCTTCTGCTTCTTCACTACCTTATGAAAATCCCTCGACGTGGAAAATCTTTCAGCTAGCTATATCAGTATCTTCAGCAACAGCTACATGCTGATGCTCACAATAAGGGACACATAATCAATATCAACTGCACATCTTGATATATGGAGAAGAATGCAATGTACACACATGCCTCTTACAGAAAAGTCTGTGTGAAGCATGAATAGCTGTGTGTAAACACATCATTATCTTCTCCAAACACATACAGTGAAAGAACTGGGATTTGTTAGAAGCAGTACACAACTCTCAGGGCAACACTGAAATATACCAGGTAGATGTGAAATATATAGAAACTATTTCTTTTTTATTTCCTCTTATTGTATTTAACCTTATAGCCTTTACATGTAGCCATCCCTCTCATGTTGTCTTTACTCTTGCAAATACAGGTGATGGAGTTTAACTTGTAAAGGTCAGAGATGTTGAGACAAAGCAATAATGCGATTTGTTGAAGGGCACCTGTATTAGGTTTACACCAGTGTGTGGCCTTTTTAGGTTAAAAATAGAAACTGTAAGAACAACAAAGACCTCGATGTTTTGGCACTTCATATTTAGTGACCTTTTTATCTAAAAAGCTTTGGGTGTTTGGTGTATTACTGCAACACTGTCTGAGCAAATGATTATCTTTTTATATAAGTGTGATTAAAGTCAAACAGTAAGTCTGCGTAGGGTTATTCCATTAGGTACGTGGCATAAAACACTGCAGGAGGGGCAACAACTGAAAACACTCAAGTTACAAAACGTCTGACATTTAATACGAAAGGTTTTTGCTGAGTACCAAACAATTCTTTTTCAGATGACTCCATCCACTGTACGTATAACTGCAACGGAGGTGAAGAGGAGACACGTTTTTCACTAATTGTCACACATCGGGATTTTTTTTCCTCTGTGGCAGTAAAATGCTGTCAGAAGCTCCCATAGATTCAAACAGGCATTCAAACACTTTAGACTTTGAAGGTTAAAAGAGACAATGCAAACAGACATTAAAAAACTTAATCTCAGTAGCAACAAAAGACTTAGCTAGAATTAGCACGTTCAGCCTAGATATTCTCAAAAAATGAAAGTACGATGAAAAATAGCACAAGAACTAAAATTGACATAGAAAATGATAATTTTGCACATAATTCAGAGGAGTGGTCTTTCCTATACAGAGCTTCAGAACAACACGGAAGTTTGCCAGGCATATAAAAGACACAGAAGCCATTTCTTTTTTTTAAATCTTGGCAAGGACTGGTACGTTAAAGATGCACCTATAGTTATTAAAAGCTTCATCGTCACAGTGAGGATTCGTTAGGAGTCGGCACAATTGCAAGCAGAACACTAAAAGTAAAAACTACAAGTACTGTAAGTATTAATTGTAACCAAAAGAAGAGTGGCACAGAATGACCAGAGACAAAATACAGATTACACAAACATTAATTATCAAGGTTGTTCCTTTATTCTAAATGGGTATTAAATGAAGCAATGCTGCTGCTCTATGTTTTTGAACAACAAGCTTAATGGACCCTAAGAACATGCTATTAGGGTCACTATTAAAAACAGCAGTTTAACGGCATCACCCAGTGAATAAGTATTTGTACTGCGATGATACTGTAAAGAAATAATGTTGAAATAATGATCTCTGAAGAGAGCTGGACCTCGAGGTTTTACATGAACGAGTGCACTGACAACTGTTAGCAGAAAGCATTGCATGTCTTTCTGCACAATTTTAGCTTTGCAACACGTTGGAATAACACCAAGCAGGAGAGGAACGCACTGTGATTTAGAAACAATACTGAAGTGCAACATGCCCCAAAACAGCAAATACATCTCATCAGCATCTAAACAGGCACGGAGTTTCGAAGACGCTGTTTCAGCTGCTGTCTGTTTAATAGCAGGATGCACATGATAAACTGCTCTACAGGATCTGATTTCTGATCAATTGCTTGAGTGCTGATGTTTTCACAGGAGAATACTGATAGAAAGTTTAACCCATCACTCATGTGCTTGTCTTGTAAAATGTCTACAGAACACAGAGGCAGAATTTTGTTCCCCAACACATATTGATGGTTTGGCAGGAACTCTGGTCCAGTCTAAATGGGCTGAAATCTTCCACTCCTTCACTGTTGCAATGGTAGTATGGAAATGCGACTATAAGGCTGTCAGTGCTGAGACTGGTCACCACTGGGAATGGGAGTCTTGCTGAGTTTGGTTAATTTGCTAAATTATTGAATTGCAGGCCTTGGAAGTTTAATAAAAACCTCATAAATACAACCATTGATGTGAAAAAAGGTTTATTTGCATGAGCCAATATTTGATTACACAGTGTGAGAAATACTACGTGATGACCACAGCATCAAGTCGAAATCTTTTAACTAGGGTTTCATGGATTGTAAGTGGGGCTCTTCAAGGATGCTTTTGCTCCCCTACAGATTTGTATAAATGTAGGTGATGATATTTATTGTTGATGGACTTGTCAAACAGCTGCAGTTATTTTGAAATGGTGAAAAATACTGCATTCCACCAGTCTTGATAAATAAACGTGCTTTCTGACTTTAGAAATACACCATGCACAGCCACAAACTCTCCAGTTGTAGTAAGTTATTCTTACTCTCAGCTGCCCATATTTCAATCTGTTTGATGATAAAAATCACAGAGCGCTGCCGTACCACAACCAAAGAGCGGACTATGAACTGTAAAATGTTTCTGACAGACGGCCTGATATTTTATAGCAGAACACACAGACAAGCTTACAGATAAAAATATTCACAGCAAAGCTTGACTTACGAAAATGTTGGTTAAAGCTATTACGACCTATCCTATGGATAGTATGATGTAATATTTTTGGATTTTAACCTCATGAAAAAACAATGAAGAGAAATCCCTTCAATGATTTTATCACAAAATACATTTCAAAGAAAGAAATGTATTGAAGGGCATGTTGGTGCACATATAATCATATGTGCTATTTATTAGAATTCCCTCTTGTCAGAAAATGACAAATATTCAAACATGCTCGGGAAATACAAATTTGAAAGTATTGGGGAAACATAAATGTCTCAAGGATATACTGCTGCAAGCATTTGATCCAGACTTATTATGTACAGTGGACACACTGCCAGGCAGCTGATGCTGACGTATCAGTACACAACTTCATCAATAAATGACCTTGAAGGTGGCTCTGGATTTAAAATGGACAATGAAGTTAAAAAATTAGCACAAATGGAGCTATTGGCAAGATCTCAGAGGTAGTGATTGGGATGGTACACAAACACTAAAACTGAAAACTAGTAATAAATTATTATTATTATTATCATTATCATCAGACATGGTGGCACAGTGGACATGTGGTTAGTGGCGTGAGGTTAAATGGTTATTTTAAACTTGTTGTAGGTGTGAATGTGAGAGTGAATGGTTATCCGTCTCGCCCTGTTAGCCCTTTGACAGACTGGCAACCTGTCCAGAGAGTACCCCACCTCTTTTCCACCATAGCAGCTTGAATAGGCTCCACCTTCACTGAATTGGATAAGCGGAAAAAAGTGGTTGGGGTTATTATTATTATTATTAGCAAATGGTGTTTAATGGGTCCCTTTATCATAAAAAATGTCCCTTAATTTGCCCCATTACAGACCTCATTTTCATTTGTTTCCAAGAACTCCACACACAATTTAATTATTTTTTCAGTAGGTCTTTGTTTGCACATTTCTCTTTTACCAGTTTAACATGTGCTAGTTTGCAATGTCCATCCATTCATCCATCCACTTTCAGACGCCTACACATCCCTTTCCTCAGTCACATCCTCCAGCTCCTGGTGTTTCCAAGGGGACACGTCAATGTGAAGGCGTAGCAACTCTACTCTTAACCCACTTTAATGTACAAACCAACAGTTTTTAATGTATTTTGCTAGTTTTGTTGTTTATTAGCGATCGTCAAACAGTTTATAGATACAGTAGCACCATGTCCCACTGCTGTTAAATCAAGGGAAGATGTACATTTGAAGATGAGGACAAAAAGAAATTATTCTTTTAATTTTTTTCTATCAATGACTGAAAATTCAAGACTCATGTTGAAATAGAAGCACTGAGATGGGGAGGTCAAGTGCCAGTTTTATCAGAATCCTTTGCAATAACATCGCATGCAGTGCCATCACAAAAAAACAAAAACAAATGCTAGCTTCACTCAGATGCTTTACTCACCTTCATCTCATCAAAGTTGATTTGTGAAGATGGGGAGTACAAAAAAAAAGAAATCAGTTTCACTTGCGAATTTAGCTTCAAAAGGCATTTCCTGCTTTTTCTGAATTGCAGCAACACAAACATTAATAATGAGTTAAAAGTAAAACAACTCACGGATGACACAGTGAATACGCAACCACATGTGGTGGGTGTCGCAGAAATCAAGTTCCTAAAGGGTCCTCAAAAAAACAACATCAACACAAACAGCACAAAATCATTCCCCAAAAAGTGACCATGATCAAAGCCAGGCAAACAAACAAAACACCACTTTACTGATTTCACTGCTTCTTAAATTATTTCTAAAGACGTCTCTGTTCTCTAGTTTGGACTGCAGTGACTTGCAGACTGGCGTAATTGTTTTCCCGTTTATTACTTTAAATTATGGGCCAAGAAAACAAAAGAACACACAGTGCAAATAAGCGTGGTGCTTGGAAATAAAGCATGTAGTAAGTGAAAGGGAGAAAAAACAAAACTTTAACCACCTTTGCCTGTCAATTTCAAACAATTTGTCTGCTGGATATAAATACATCAAATCATTTTCTTTTCAAAATTGGCATCAAATTAAGGTTCACTTTTTGTTTAATATGAATATGCTGTATTTAGATTTGTGAATTTGCCAGGTACTTTTTTATTTCATATAAGGTCATCGAAAGCAAAAAAAATTCCTCTATTTTTAAACACAGTGTTGGTGTGCAGCAGTTGCTTTGCTTCAGTAAATGTCATACTGTTCAACAAGATAGCAGCTAACAATCTCTGAGAACATCCTACTAAGAAAACCACTTAAGATGCAACATTTTTATGCTCCTTACATTTTTTAGAATCATCTTCTTTTCGGCTTTTTCCGTTAAGCAGAAAAGACCCAAATTAGGCTCCAAGATTAAAAAGACTTCAGGGAGATCTTCCTTTCGATGTATAATCCTAGATATCTTTTATTAATTGAAACCATTATTAGGTGTTGCGTAATGATCAAATGCACGTTACGGCACTGATATAAAAAACCTCAATAAGAAATCAAACACCAAAAACCATCAAAAAGTGAAACTTACATCCTCTTTAACTTTAAGCAAAGAATTTTGTTTTGTTTGTGTTTTTGTAAATTTCATGGCATTATCTTTGTCCACAAAAACTTCCAGGTTCACTATAGAGTTAAAAACCAGCTGGAATACCGTCATGAAACTGAATGACAGAAATAACACTGAGCATCTGAACAATGGTACTACTGAGTAGTCACAGTTGTTACATTTTAAGGTAGTACAGAGACGAATGCTGTCAGTAGTGCAGTAGCGCCCTGCAGGGCCAAAAATTTAAAGGCGATGTCTTCTTACTCAACACCCCAACATGATGCTTTTAATGATCTCTAAGGCCGACATACTCATTCATTTGACTTCCAGGACCTGGAATGCATTAAAAATACCTTCCATTGTAATTTCCTGTGTGCACGATCTGTTCTCTGATCTCCTGAAAGCTGACAACGTCATCATCGTCTGACCCAGGACTTCTCCTCCCTTGGAGGAAACAAATCCATCTTAGTACACATTTTCCCTCTCAGATAAGATGTCACCTTTCATCTCCTGTGACAGCACATGCTGAGATTACTTCAGTATGTGCTGTCTACTTCACTGTTCTTTTGGCAGATGGGGGAACTGCTAATATCTTGTCAGCCAGTCCTATAAACTGGGCTTTGAAACCACAGAAGCACACGCTGGGCTACATTGTTTGCCTCCACTAGCATTAGCTTGGAGGGAGATCCAACTGTAAATAGCGTGCATGCGGTGTAGTGAAGGTTAAATTCAGATTAAATTATCAGATTATTTAATTTAAACATCAAATTTGCTGGATATTGTTGATGCAGAGAGGTTTAAATGTGCACTCATGTGGTCCTCAAAGCCTTTATTTCAGGTTAGACGCTAAAATAAAGGCATATGGTAAGAAACTTTTGATCAATTGTTCAAAGTGGTATGTATTTTGGTGTAAGACTTTAACCATTAGTTGCTGTCCACATGCAGCAGCCTGGATTAGCTCGAAAACTATTTATTAGCAGTAATTCCAATAATAAATCAAGTAAATTGCACACAAACACACTGAAGTTAAAGAGTTGAGTTTCCAACTCAAGAAACTGTGCCAACTGAGAAGCATGTGTATGCTCGATAAATCAGCTTCACAACCCAACGTCAGCTGTGTTTTTGTGTTACTGCACAGCATTCTATAATCAGTACTGAACAGAAACAGCTGGAGTGCAGTTAGAGCCCAATGATCTCTTACAGAGGCTGGACAATAAAAGGACGGCCTCCTGTTGAATCCGCCCACCCGGTGTCTGTGTTTCAAATGCTAATCTGAGCTCGTTTCTTCAGCTCAAAAGGATGCACCCACTGTGATGACACTGACACCTGTGGGATCAAACAGCACAAGCTTTTGAACTGGTGAGGAAAATTTGCTCTCATGCAAGTATAGATTTCTGTTACTTGTGATGCCAGTGCAGTGATTTATATTAGGCTGCCATATAAGGTGTTTTTGGCAACATGTTTTTGTAATATTACTCACCAAAGTGCACTGAGGGCGAACAAATACATTTAATTCATTGTAAAAAAAAAACCCAAAAAGTAAATAATAATAATAATAATGATAATAAATTCAATTTCTCTACCTGTGTTGGCACATTATTGACACCACAGATTGACTACTGTTGAAGACATTGGCAGGAGTGTGTGAATTATTATTATTAATTATTATTATTATTATTATTATTATCATATTAGAATAAACAAAATAATAGATGCTTGTGACTGAAACATCGTGCAGCACTAACATCCTTATGTGATAGCTGATTTGGTTAGTTTGGTAAGTTAGTTAGCTCAAACCTATATTTGACATTTCTATACATCTGTGCTAAGCTAATATTTATGACTCAGTCACATCGCTGCTTTATCAGCATTAAAATGTGCTGCAAGAAACAAAGACCTGTCAAAATTTGGCGTTTCTCATTGAACCACACGTATCCTTCAGGTGTAACAATGATGTTGAGCGAATTTTGCATGTCATAGAACATTTGCAAAATCTTCTTTGTTGTTTTTGCAGCAAAGAACTGGAGGGTGTGTTTCTTTTTTTTTTTTTTTTGCTTTTTTTATTCATTTATTATCTATTTATTTATTTTTATTTTAATACTGTTCTCATCCCTTTTCTTTCATCACATTTAGGCAGTTTTTGCTTCTTCTGTTTTTAAACACCATTTTTGTGACCTTTTGTCTGAATTTAACAATAATATTCATGAAACATTTGCATTTCAGTCCCCTGCAGGAAAATGGTTTGTATTAATATTAATTACACGCGCACTCGGTGCATATATGCATTATGCACAGATTTTTTTTTAGAAAACATAAAAATACACGAGCACTAAACAATACTCCCCGTGACAGAGTCACTGCAAAGTTGTATGTGGACAATCATGGAAAAAAATATGAGAAAAACATGGGAAAAGAACAAATGAGACTTCGGTTCCACTAAAATTACCCTAGATTATTTTTTATTCATAATATTTGTTAATACGTGATAGAAGTTACTAAGTATTAATCATGAAAGTTTTTTAATTTTTGAAGTAGGACATGCTGGAAAAAATCTGACAACCGCTGCTTTAGAGGTCCCACGATTGTGACTAAAATTGTGATTCTACTCCAGTCTCTTGTTCCAGTTGTGTTAACTTCAATTATTTTTTCCTTTATGGGTTTGAATTAACTTTTGCTTTGCAGTTGTATACCCAAGGGGGAATATGACATTATTTGTAATAAGAACACTGCCTGCATGGTAATTTCCTATTAAGAGTTTCCTTCACGAGGTCACCATCCAAGTATTACAAGCGATGTAAACAACTGGTTTCCCATCAACCATCGTCGTTATTTTAAATTCAGATTATTTTTTAAAAGTTAAACAGAAATTTAAGAACTCCTCTGAAATTATTTCTCCAAGTGCCTGAGGGAGCATTAATGTCAGATTGGATATGAATTTACACAGTCTGTTTCTAGTGTGGTCAGTGGATGCGTTTGTGTTAACACAGGATCATTTAATGAGTAGGGCCTTTTTTATATTTGAGTTGTGACACAGGATGCATCACTAGTTCATATGTATGCAGGAGAGTAAGGTCCAGATCTTGTCTGAAGATGGCCTTTCTCGCACGTAGCGTGCAACAGGAATTTGTACACATTAGCTGCGTTTTTACTACAATGACTAATCTGATTGGTTAGAGTAAGAATGAGGGGTGGAGCCTGGGCAGAGTCTGTAGGTTCCTGTGAATTCTGACATAACTCAGTCCAATGTTACATAGACAACTGATTCAGACTGTTACATTGTAACTAGAGCTCGCCAGCTGATATAGTCATCCACTGACTCTGTCATTGTTTTGGCTCACCGTCCACCTCCAGGACTATATACTATCATTTATTTCTTTGTTTGTTGTTGGCATATATTTTTAATGCTGGTTCATTTTCCTGCAAATTACAGCAGACATTTAATTGATCAGAAAGAAACAGTGAGCTAAGTCAACAACCACAGAAATGGGGATGAGAAGGAAACAAATGTATCTGTGAATTTATGTAAGAGATTTATTCCCTATGAAAGGTTTGTTTGCAAATGTCACAACACTTAACAAGAAGATAGCAGAAGATATTCATCACTAAATGCTAATTTAATTGTTTTTGAAGATGAATGAAAATGATGCAGTGCTTAACAAATTTATTAAACCAGTTGCCATAATAGCAACAAAACAAATATTTTAGAAATCTGTCAAAGATTAATTAATCATAACATTCAACCACGACCAAATCTTCCTGTACAGAAAACAACTTTATTTATAAAATAATAATAATAATGTGCTGAAAAATGATTTTTTTTAATAAAACAGAACATCGTGGTTTAAAAGTTTTTTTTTATAATTTAGCAATAAAGAGTTTGCACATGATTAAACTATTACACACATATACACACATATATATATGTGCGTGTGTGTGTGTGTGCGCGTGTATGTACGCATGTATGTATGTGGTGTGTGTGTTAGTTAATGTAGGGCAGCTGTGAAAACCTTAAAAAACCTTAAAACCTTACATTGGCTGGCAGTCTAGAAAAATGAAATGGACTTCAGTGCTAGACAGTAGTTAATTTTACAGACCTGACTGACTGTCTGCTTTAGTTACCATAGAACAGAACACCAACTAATTAGATTCATCCATTTACACACCAAAGTCAAAATTCACAGGTTGAAAAGGTTGAAAAACCAAAGTTTTCTTCTTTTTTTGTTTGTTTGTTGTTGTTTTTTTACTTCAAAGTATTAGAAAGAATGTGAACCTGAGCCTGACCTAGATGGGGAACTCGATATACAGTATATACATCAATTTAGAAATTACAGCCTGTTGTCATCGTCTGTGCATCAACCCTTTACGCTAACTTGTTAATTAAGTATTTAAGCAGTTTCAAAAAACAGTTTACAGTCAGTGCTATTAGAGAAGTGTAAATGTAATCATTCCTATTCATCTCTGTTCATAGGGACCTTTTCACTGTCCCACATAACTGCAGACTTCTCTGACATCAATTTATATTTAAATGTATATTTTGTTATATAATAATAATACAGTTTATTTTGTTATTATGCTAAATACTTAACCTTCATTTAGTGAGATTCACCTTAATTCTTTCTGGTCTCAGCTGATTATCATTCACGCAAATGTTACTTTGCATATTAATGGAACAGGTGTTGAATGTTCGATTCCAATTAATCAGTAATTAAATTATTTTTTGATGAAATAACTGTATGGAAGTTTGCATACAGTAGAAGCTCATCATTACCCTTTTCAAAGCTTAAAGCACATTAATCCCTAGTCTTTGGAGGATTTAGAGGAGTATGGCTTTACTCGTAATGAAGAGCTAGTAAAAGAGAAGATGATGAAGAGAATTCTTTTTAATTTCAGAGCCACAGATGTAGGTTAATTAAAAGAGAAGTGCCACCCGGATTCTATCCTGGAAGGTCTTCGAGCTATGACCCAACAATGTAAAATTTTCTCTTGAAAGAAGTATGTGAAAGACCCCGAGTTTCTAAGGAGTTTCAAGTGACAAACTGATGTAAGGTGAAGAAATACAGATGCTTGTTAAGTGCACTGAAAAAGCATATTATCAAAACCCCAGGGTGGATACAAGGACTTCAGAAGTAGGAGCTCTATCATCAGAAGAATGACAAATGCGCAGAGGTACTGTGTAAAAGGAAGGTAATATATCAGTGTTTGTCTATGTATCTGCCTACGCTCGCACACACATAGGTGCTGATAGTGCTTATGTAGCTATACCTTTTTTGCATTTCAAGTCAATACTGTAAGATTAATAGTGGGGAAGAAATGGTTTAGTCATCAAAGCATGTGGCCCCGTTTTCCAATAGTACACTGCACAGAATGCTGAATTACTTTCACAAGCAGTGGTCTAGCTGCTTTGATCTGAAAGCTGAGACTCAGACCATTTAATCATCTTTTCGGCATAAAAAAGGAAGAAATTTGATAGGGTGTGCATGTCCTGCCCAAAGGGAAACTCAATTGATTGAGAGAATGTAATCTGTGGTTACATATACAAGTGTGAAAAAGGAATATTGGAGTTTGGGTGGCAATATGTTCTCCACAGAATGGGGCAAAAAATAATATAACAGAGGAAATACAGAAAAAATACCTGCTTGCAAGTTCATACACTATTTATAGTTTCTGTTTATTAAAACAGCGGCCGTGTTTTAAAATTTGTAAGGAGATGTTTTATTTCTCTTGCTCAGCAATGTCTTTAAGCAGATTATTTACTGTTCTATAAACTGTATCATCATCGTGATTAAAAACTCAAGAGGAACCAGATTTAAAAGCCTGATTATTTATTTAAAAGTTGTAATGCTCGCAAGGCAGGCTCAGCGATTAAACTGGAAATCTGATGAGAGGAAGTCAGTGGGTGATGTTAAAGGTACAGTAAGTCATTTTTTTTTTACTTTATTTAATATTAAAAAAAAGCATGTTGCACACATATATATATATATATACGCTGATTAGTGTCTAAGTACATCTTCCAATAAATTAATCCATTAAAAGTACATCGGTGCAAGTGCTGGTGTGTAGAAGCCCTGTCTTAAATACAGTGGTTGAGACACGTTGGGACATTTCCATTCCACCTAATTGAGTTGTATGTTTGTGGCTAGAGACTGGTCTCATACAAAGCATGAAAACAGAGTAGAGGTGAACTGGTAGGTGTTTGTGTTTTGTACCTTCATACACAAGATATGAAGGATTGTACCCATTTTTTAATCACATTTTCACACCAAAGAAGTGAAAATGTGAATAAAAGAGAAAGTGATGAGCATTTGGATAATACAGTATCCTCTTCTTCCTAAGGTCAGGGCTCTAACACATGAAAATGTGCATAAATATGCTTCTTTATTCCAAATATTTTCGCAATTGTCAGCAGATTAGCCCTGTCTCTAGACAGCTGACAATGAGCCAGCTAAACAACAACAGCTGGTTATAATCTAACATTATGCCATGGTCCCCAAGTCCTTCTGTGCTGGCCTTCCTCTCTCCCTCTCACTGGCTTACTTTTTCTCCTTGTCTGTGTATGCATGTGTGCTTCCCTCTTTCAGAGGTGGTTTCATTGGGCTTCCTCGCTCTTACCTGTTGAAGACCTGCTGATGAACTCACCTGCTCCTCTATGGTCATCAGACTGGCTATTTAAGGCTGAAGCAATCCCTCAGTCATTGCCACATCCTTGCATCAGCAAGAGGTATTATGCTCTGGCTTTTGTCCGGTTCATGCTTGCTGTCAGTGTGTTCTCAGCTCTAACCTCTGTTTCTGTGCAGATCTCTCCAGTGTCCCTCCAGTAACTGTGAAAGCGTGTGCATGTGCCCACGGGCATACCTGCAGCTCCTCTGTCCACTCTCAGAAACCATGGCTTAAGACATTGCTTTTTGTTTTCTTTCTCTGCACTAAGGAAACCTGTAAATAAACCGGTGTAAACCGTGTAAGTGTCCTGCTAGCGAGTCCTTTCTATGAGTTTCAGGAGAATATGAGAGTTTATTTGCTAAGTGTCAGAGTCCAGCAACGCTAGAACGACTTTAAAGAAAGTTTCACTGAGGACAGCTAAGAGCAGCAAAAAAACAGCAGCACTTACCAAGAGAAAAGTTCAGGATAACCTCAACAACTGACCTCAGTATCGCTGTCATCAGACAGAAATGAGCTACAGTGACTTCTCGATTCGTATCAGACTCCTCTGTAGAGTGAGTGTAGAGCTTTTATCAGCAAAAAAAAGTATCACTGCAAATAGCAATCAATGTGCAATACGTTGATTGTACTATATTCTATATTCAATGTATACTGGAACTTCATCATCTGCTTTGTACATCTTAATCCAAAAAGCACCTGATACTACTCCTGTCAAAATAACGTAGATTAAAGTAAATTTGTTCCCTGTGACAAAAAAAGAAACACAATCTTAGTGTTATGTAATAATGTAATAAGAAAACCCTCGAACTTAAGCATTAGGTGGTCATTTCCACGTCCATAATCATATATATATTGGAACTGTCAAAGATATTAAATTAGTGTCAGCAGAAAAATCAATGAGCAGCTCACTGTGGAGTTTGAGGGGGAAATCATATGCTGCTGTCATGCTTCCTGCATTGTGCAGCCGGTGTAGATTTTATTTAAGCGTCTCAAGAAGACTAAACCATATGCGCTTACAATCTGTTTCTACTGGCCTACAGAAAGTTTTGCACCCTGGAAACTTTTTCTCATGAATGTAATGTTTAAATCTGTCAGTTATACAAAGAGGTGCTATCGCTCTTTACAATTATTAAAGACTTATTTTTAGATCTGCAATTAGAAGCGTTGATGCATTTTTACAATTCAAGTGTGCCTCAGTTAGCTACTTAGAGAAAAAAATCAGCATATAGACGCAGTCTAAATCTGCGGTCCCCAACCTTTTTTGTGCCACGGACCGGTTTATGTCCGACAATATTTTCACGGACCAGCCTTTAAGGTGTCGCAGATAAATACAACAAAATAAAACTAGTACCGGTACCGAAAAAATAAGATTTATTCATAACACACGGGAAAAGACGCAGGGAAACCAAGGAAACGATAAAAGCTAAATAAAGCAAACTGAGCACGTAAAAGCAAGTAGTTTGTCTGTCCAAGACAAACAAAAAAAACAAAAAGGATGACATTATGCTGGAGACAAGAAGACAAGATCACTTTTAATTCTCCAACTTCATCTCCAATTTAGAGCTTCTGTTTCTCTTTTGTTGTTCTGTTTGATAAGGAGTGATTTTGTTTATCAACAGAAATACTGAAAAATCACAGGACACTGCATAATAAGATGATAAGATCATTTTCACTTCACTTCTATTTAATAAGCTCTCCTAATTTGTTTTCATTTTTAAAAAAAATGTACCAAATACTCTAATCAGGTTGGGTTTTTATACATAATAGTTTTGTTTTTGTTGAACAAATGTGTGAAAAGCAATTGCAAAAACAATGCGAATGGGAGCATAGTTTGTAACGCTTTAGTCCAGTAAATCAGTTACTTCAGTGGCAAACATAAGAAAGAAAACATCCAGTCTCCAAAGAATGAGGAGGGTCATTTATTTACACATTAATATGATCTCTGTCTAGATCGGCATTTTAGAGCTGATGATGCCATGTCACATGACCTCTGTTTTGAGTTTGCTGCTGTAAAATAGGAAGCAGGCAGCTGATTGTTTAGTTAAGGCAAAGTTAAGGTGCACATGTAGTAACTGGAAAGATCTAATCAGAAAGGATTCATGGATGAGCAACCTGAAGGTCAAAATGACTCTCCTGTTAAACTGCTTACCGATGAGAGTTAAATGCACACGCTTCTTCATTTTAGGCACAATTTCGGTCATGTCAACAAATGCCATTCAAGGTCCGAGAGCAATCATTTAAAAGGTCTGTGTATCTGCAGCCTCTGTCACATTTTACCACTGATGTCATGAAATATTTACTTCAGGGAGCTAAACGTACACTGAGTGACGGCTTCGTACATTAGCATGAATGTGGACACTGGGATTTGTTTTCACTCAGTTCCACTTTCACCAGCAACTGCCACAAGTTCACTAGCGCAGTGTTTGATACGTCAGTTCAAAGCAGCTCTCGGGAAATGCACTACGGAGTTTTTGTGACCCATTTCGTGACCCAAAAAGAACATCTTTAGTAGACTTGAGTGGGAGCAGGGTGAGAGCCACAAAAAAAGAAGGGAAGTCGAGAAGTACGATGACATGGAGTGACACACTGTGCCTTTCAGGGGATTTGTTGACAAAACAAAAGTGTTACACATCTCCAGCCTGAAACAGGGAATATGTTACAGTGGCGCCTTTTTGTGAGGTCTTTGGAAAATGAGGACCAACAATGAGAGAAGGAAAGCAGATAAAAAGTCTTAATTTTCTCTGGATTCGTATCTATTCTGATAAATTAATGAACAAAGCTGCGGTCGACATGGGAACAGTTCCTCCTACTGCCTGTCTCAGCACTAACACACGGATCTATAAAGTAAAAAGGAGCAAACATATTTTTGTTTTTTACTCCTAAACAACAATTTTGAAGGCTTTTAGTCTCCATAAAAGAAACAAGGGCAGAGGATGTGATGGGAGCCTCACAGGGAGGTTCTGGTAAGACGCCTGGAAGACAAAAACACCAGTGAGACAATTTGGTACCTCCTCTCCCAAATAGTCAGTATAATGCACTCATATATTTTTCTTAACTGCCACAATAGGCAAGGTCAGCACAGACAAACACTCCAGTGATTGCAAAACCATTCTATCTTTATTTTAAAGCTTTAGTACAGCCTGCTACTCACTTAGAAATACAACATGAGAGTAAACTAAAAAATGGGCATCATTTGAGGCACATTTATCAAAATCAATTTATACATAATTTTTAAAAAGCATGGCAGAGTGCTTTTTTGCTGAGCAGATAAGGAAGAGAACAAAACTAAACCCACAAACAGGGTATACAATTTTAAAATGACCTTAATGTATTAAATTCAAACAAATGCATCTCATATTGAATCCATTAGCATTACTCTTTTCTCAGGCCATTTCCTTCTATTAAGTTGTTCCACTGTACTACGCGTATTATGCAAAGTGTTTCCTTTTGCCTCGTTTCCAGAACAAGAGCTTTTGCACCTTATTCCATTGAGAGGATAATCATATGGGTCTGATGTGAGGCATTACTGAAAATAATTGCTTGTTGTTTGCGTGGTGGTTAGCATTGTTCTATTTATTACAATCATTTCATCATGCGGTGTCTTCACCTGAGAGATTTGAAGGCGTGAAGAGGACGTAACAGATGCTGAGAATGAAGTGCAGCGTGTAGGAAAGAGCAAAAGAGCTAATTACTGTAGCAACTGTTGGGACTGCCAGTCAGAGTGGCACTTTTCTGCTCAACTGGATCCTTATTTCTTCTCCGTTTTTTTTTTTTTTTCTTAGTGACGAGTGCTCGACTTTAAAAAGCTGTCACTCTCTGCTTCACGTTGATGACAAAGAAGCAACACGCATGTATTCATACATGTACACTGCTCACTGCATTTATGCAACATGCAAGGATGCAAAGAAATGGTAACAGTAATAAGACATGATCATCTGACTTTGCTTTCAAGAGATACTTTTATGTCTCATGTCTCTCAGTCTGCTGTGAAGTAAAAAACAAAACCACAAGAAATAGTAAGTAATTTCAGAGTGCACGCTATACAGGAGCGCAAGCTATATTTGAGGAATAATAGACAACAGTGCTTTGATTCTTCACACTGTATCCTGTTGTTTTTAGTTTAAAAGTTTTCTGTCCTTAACGCCCACTCACAGGTGCATCTTTCCCAACCTGATGTGATAAAAATGTAACTCAAGTATTATGAAATCAAATCTTTTTCAGGTGATAAGATCCACTGGGTAGCTGCAAAGATGCATGAATTAGCTCAGGGCCACAAATATAAAAGATGATCAAAAACTATTAGAGTGTAATTACATAGCACTTGAATTAAAAGATAAAATTTTAAAAAGTTCTTATAACTAAGATTAAGAAGCATTCGTGATGCATTTATTCTAAGTCTTTACGTCTACGCAGGCAAAACACATGGATGGACAAACTGATGCTAACAAAGCTATTATCTCTCTTTACTCGCTGATGAATAGCAAAGCAAAATTTGGGTAGCAGTTTGTCAATTTTAGGCCACGCTGACGGTCATTTTCTTAGACTAAAAGGACAAACATAACAGCTGTTGCTAATCTATTTCAATTCTGCAAGTAAATTGATAACATTAACCTTTATTATTGTCTGCTTAAATTGCTCTTTGAAGGTCGGTGTCTGTGTGGAGCCAAAAATCATTTGAGATCAGGTTTCAGCAGATACCTGACGTAAGAGGACGTAGGAGTGTGGACCCCGAAACCTTGACTGGAATATTTAAGAGATAATAGTGGAAAAAAGTGAAATGCAATAGAGATAAGGAAAAGGATAATTAGGTTAATTGGTAGTAGGTCAGTAACACGACTACTTAAAAAGAGCATCCGAAGTTTATGGAAAGATGGCACACAAACAGGACATTTGGAAATAGTGTTTCTCAAAAGAAAATACGAAAGATTTTGTGGACTAGACTAAATAGTATTGCTGAAATATTCAAAGAAATCTATTTACACTAGGGAAAAGGCCAAAAACCAACACTAAGTGGCTGTAATATTTGGACCCTAAGGCAGGAGTGGATTACGAATGCAGCATGAGCTAAAGAACGCTTCTAAATATTATTTTCAGTGAACACAGTCTTTTGCTAAAACCACCATTAACCATGCAAAGAGAATAGGCAAGAGGTATAAATAATGACATTTTCTTTAACCATGAACGACGGGGATTCCTGGTTTGTTATCAGCTCAAAAGCCAGAACGCTGATGGTGTATAGGTAATAAGTGCAGGTCGCATAAGCTGCACAGTTCAATAGATATTGCTGTCTAGTCTTTTTTCATTTCGTGTGTTACACAAGTATGGCTCTGTTATTACAGAAAAAGTGTTGGGATAGTGAAATGGCCTTTTTACTGTCAGGAACTATTACAGGAAATATTTCAAACATTTGAAAACCAAAAGCAGCAACAAAGAAGCCCTGAACTACCATGCAGCTAAATAAACTGCTACATCAAGCAAGAATGAGAAAACATTTCACTTTCAAAACCACAACCCGTCTCCTTAGTCCCAAAATGTGTACAAAGTGGTGTTCACATAAGATGTGATGCAACACAGTGTTAAACATCAAAAATTGCCAGTTTTTAAATCTTTGGTGAGCATCAAATTCAAACTGAGCACGTAAAAGGAGATAAAAAATAAACTTTTTCTTTGTTGAAACATTTACTGTGTTCAGCTTGATGTATTTCTCTCTCTCTCTGTGTGTGTGTGTGTGTGTGTGTGTGTGTGTGTGTGTGTGTGTGTGTGTGTGTGTGGACTTGATAAGAAGACCATACTGAGGATTTTATAAACAATGCCTGAGTGACTCATTTACGTGGGGAAATCAGCCTCTGCTGCACCAACAGAGGTGCATAAAAGATTACACTGTTTTCAGTGGATCAGTCTAATTTCTGGAAAATTTGTGCTTCTGATTAGATTACAGAAGATTCTTTTACATTGATTTTTGTACCCCACATGACAACGTGTGAAATATTTCTGAAACAACTGCTTCCTTTGGGATTTTTACAAAACAGAAACAGCAGCCTGCACGCATATTCACAGAAGCACATACATGCATGTCGTATTGAATGACAAACAACGCACATACACACTAACAATTCCCCTGAAAGCTTATTTGACAAGCAGAACAGACCATGTTTTCCTCCCGACTGCCTTGTTCCCTCTCTGCAGACGCATGACATTGTCTGACGCTGATGGATGACGCTCTCACTTCTCCTCATTAAGAGACTCATCTGCTCCAACAGCTACGTAAATCACTGGGTTTACCTCACCTTGGCCTCCCTCTGCTAAATACTGTAAGAGATAAATGATTGTTGTGTCATTTTGACATGCCTGCTGCAGCATGTTTTTGTCAATATTGTGCTTTGCAGTGTTTGACCAGGAGCGGCAAAGCCTTCAGGGTAGAATGGCTTCAAGCTGTTTCCTCTCAAATCTGCATCACCAATGCTACTTAAGCCTACAAACTGTTTCAATTAATGTAGACTAGAATATTAAATGTAAACAGTGTAAACATACCAATTTAAATTGTTTTAATTTGTTATAGTTTTAGGCAATCTTCAACTCAACTTGTCCTCAGTTCCTCTGCTTGTCCCCACACAGTGAGATGCCTCTCCGCAGCTTCACACTGACAGACTCTGTGTTGATTTCTCTAAAAACTAAGGAAAGCAAAGACACGGAAAATGAAACAGCAAAAGGAACTTTAACACAACTGGATACAGGGTTGAAGATGAGCCCATTCTTGACCAACTACATTCAGAAATAAGCTAAGAATGCTCATGTGGTTGAATTATGAGGATGAACTTCTCAGCTGATTAATTATCAGTCACAGCACATGTGTGTTTTGTACAGGTGGCACTCTAGGGCCTGACTTTTTATAAAGTACTGCCTACTTGAGATATTAGATTTTCTGTTAAATGTGTAATAAAAGAGATGGCACAATGTGCAACAACCACTTACCAAAAATCCCCAAAAGTTGATTCTGTTCATCTGGACGTCGCGTTTTCAGTGGGAGAAACATTTCATCACTCATCCAAGGCTATGTTCACACTGCAGGCGAAAGCGCATTAAATCCGACTTATTTGGCCCTATGCGACCCATATCCAATCATGGTATGACAGTTTGAACAGCACAAATCCGATATTTTCAAATCCAACCCAGGTCACTTTCATATGTGGTACTGAATCCGATACATATCTGATGTTTTAGAAAGTACCTGCTGTTTGAATGGTCATGTCGCATTAAATCTGTTTTTTACGTCACTGACACAAGACAGACTCCAATTATCAGCTCCAGAGAAGACAAACGAGAAAGCATGGCAGCAGAAACTGGAGACGGAGCGAGTCAATGGACAGAAACTGAGGTTTTGGACTTGATTAGAATATGGGGAGACAATTCTATTCAAGCTAAACGACTCCGTGTCCATATATACCTCCGCACAAAGGTAGCAGCCACTGCTCCAAACAAGGCCATTGTTAAAGCACGAGCTCTCTTTTTTTTCCTCAGTGTCCTTCTCTCTCTAATTAATCTGTCAACATTCTGTCGGTTACGACTGTGCAGAAATTGTTAGACTGCTACAACAACACCTACTAGCCCTGTAGCCGCCATCTTTACTTACGTACACAGAGCACGTTGTGTGTGACGTCTTCTTTTGCGCATGCGAGCCGCTTTGAGGGCCGTGAACCGTTCACAGTGGAGTGCGTTTGCTGTCACATTTTATTTGTAGCGTGAACAACCAGACAAAAAAATCTGATTTGATCAAAAAATTGGAATTGAGCAGTAAGACCTGCAGTGTGAACATAGCCTAAGTGACTTCTTCAGTCTCAGCTGACTAGTAATGTGTCGATCGCGAACGAAACGGCTCTTGGAGCCGGATCTTTGACATGAACGAATCGCGAGCCGTGTTTTTTTTGTTTTGTTTTTTTCTTTCTCTTTCTACCCTCTCTCTCGCATTTTTTTCCCGCTTCACTCCGCACGTGAGCCTTGTGCTTGGCGCTGGGAAGAGGGGAGGGGCGGTAATTACACTCGCAGTACCACAGGAGAGACAGAGAAAGAGAGCCAGGGACAACAACGTCACATTAGAAAGGTATAGTAATCATCCACAACTATTTTCAGTTGCGGATGATAAAGGATTCAGAAAGTTTATTCATGCAGGCCCATATGACAGAGAATGTGCATCTTCTTTTTGCTGTCATATTTTAATTTATATTTAATTGTGTTGTGGTTTGCAGTGTTTTGTGTTGTTTCGCTTTAAATTTGTTTAAAACGAAAAAGCTGAAAATTTAAATAGTCAAAAGTTGAAATGTAAATAGCTGTTTTTTGTATTATATGATTTATTTATTACATTTTATGTGGAGTGAATAAATAAAAGTATATTTACGGTGGCCCCTAGAGGCAAAACACGTAAAAACTCCAAAACACGTACAAACTGCAACGCACGTACAAACCCCAAAGCAAGTACAAAAACATGTAAAAAACACAACAGAAGTGCTCCAGGATGCTAGGCGCAGTGTTGAGCTTTTGTTACCTAGTGGCTACACAAGCCAGGAAGTACCAATGACTGGATTTGGTGTGTGGTAATAACAGGTAAATGAACTTTTTTTTTTTTTTAATTATTTGAATATATTTGAATGCTTGTGTATAAATACACAAACAATACACATATGCTTTCAATTGTGTAATTTAAGTGATCTAGGTAGCTCTGTTTTGGAAGTTCAGTTAACGCTAGAAATGTGTTTTGGAGTTTGTACGTGCTTTGTCTCTAGAGGCCACCGCATTTATTTATATATAAATAAAACCACTTTTTTTTTTACATTAGTAATTCCTTTTGTGTATAATTTTGATATTATTGTTAATAATAAATTAATTAAAGCAACAAAACAACCTGAAGAGCCGGTTGGGAGCCGAAAGAGCCGGCTCTTTTTAGTGAGCCGGGCCGAAAGAGCCGGTTCTCTAAAAAGAGCCGGAAATCCCATCACTACAGCTGACTGCAGGTTTCCTAAATCTTATAAACAGTACATTTGCATAGTGACTGAAACCAGCACCACTGAAAGAACAATGGGCTGTGAGGTCCAGATGCAAATTCTCATGACCATTGATCAACAACCACCGATCAACGGCCATGACTACCATTCACAGAGAGTTGGGGAATGGCTGTAAACACAGCATTGTAAGATGGCGAAAGATGTACCCTTAGGCCCCCTCCTCGATTCAGAGATGGTCTTTCCCTTTTCATGTAAATGGCCTCCTCCTGCTCAAACGTTTCTCCCACTGAAAACGCTACATCTAGATGAACAGAATCAACTTTTGGGGATTTACTTACCTGGATGATTGACCATGCATCAAGACACCAAAACCTACCTCTGCCTACTTCAGCACACTGCCCCCCCCCCCCAAAAAACAAAACAAAATCAAATAAATAAATAATAATTAATTAAAGACATAGTAGCACTCCAGTATCTAACAGACAATGAAACACAGTTTAATTTCAGTTGAACTTAAGTTGATGCACAATTTTTCATGTCTCACTCGACACTGAAAAAATAAATTTACTGTCAGTGTGAAAGAGATTATTTCATGGCTCCAGGCTATGTTCACTGTTTCAGTCCTCCTGGTTGGAGGTAATGAGCATGATATCCTAGATCTTTGGCCTCAGCCTTTCCCTGTATCTAGCTGTCTTACTGCTGGGTGACATCTCTGCATTTCACATAACTCGATGCAGAAACTGAGACAGAGGTGTTTGTTAAATTTTTTGTGTCTGTTACTCTGCCAGTGAGGTTACACCTAAACTAACAAAGTGAATTTCACAACACTTGGTGGACAGCAGGAGCATGGGCAATGAATAATGCATTAAAATATGGAACTCTTTCTTTAAAATTGAGGATTATCTTTAATAACATTTACGATGACCACAAGTGATCATCATTAAATACCTAATTAGATACGTCGGTACATTATAAATCAGTATGGTTCCCCTTTTGTTGTATCCTGCAGTAGTGCCCATGCTTTACCTTGCTTTTTTCACCAATTATTTTCACTGATGATCCATTGTGTGTCGCATACATATGCTTCCACTTGTTGTTGAACCCGTAATTTGCTGGAAATATCTGCATTCACTGCTGAATACTGGTGATTATTGGTAGTTCAACAATTCAGTCAAATTAAATAACCTATTTTATTTATGTAATGTAAATATATATAAGGATAACATAGAAAATGTTTAACTGTAATGATTACAAGCTGTAGACTGAATGTAAGTTTTCTGTGGGCTTTTAAGGACTGCCGTGGTGTGGACACAGGGGAACAGGTCCCTCAAGAAATGAGCTTATTGACTGCCACTGTGCCTGATCTGAGGAACTGATAACACCCAGTGAGCCCCGAGGTTGCTGTTGCCACTGGGAGGATGGTGTGAGTGCTCTGGCTCCATAGTCATCAATTTGCCTAGCTCCGCGTGTCACAGAGCTCTGACATACTCCTGACTTCCTATCACTGGCACCCAAAGACCTCTGAGACAGGGAACAGAGTCAGAAATTGATGGCCTGGCTCGCTGGCTAGGGGCTAATATGCTATAATAAAAATGCCTGTCATGAGAGAATCATTTTAAAAACGCAGCGTGCTTTGTTATAAAATAAATAAATAAATTCACTAATGGCATGTGGGTTCCAAAGATCAATTCAATGATTCAAGTATGTAATAAATCATAAAATTCCCCTATGAAAATATAATAAAAGGAAATTAGCAAACATGCAATAGTGTTTACATATTTCTTTCAGTACAGATACAGCCCACAGACAACTGAGTCAGACCCCTGGCTGATGTATAACTATTAATCACAATAATCTAAATGGAGCATGTTTGTTAGTCACCATATCCACAATAAATTGATTTTAAATATGAGAGAACAACAAATTGTAATAGCCTTTTAGATATTGTTTGACCTTAGCATATTTAATCCCTAATCAAGCAAATCCTTATGAGCCAAATAATGGAAAAACATATTTTTTTCCTGGTGCATTTTAATATTATGTTGTTCAATGTTTCAAAATTAAAACAGATGACTATGGGGCTTACCAATGGAGAGACAAGAAGCATCAGAGAGCACAAACCTCAGCCAATGCAGCCCACTCTTTGGACAACTGAGCCTGACCCCCAACTGATGAATAATTATTAATGAATAACAGTACGCTAAAAGAAATCTGTTTGTTAGTCACTATATCCACAATAAAAGTATTTTAAATACAAAAGACGCACAACGCATTACTGTAACTTCCTGCTAGTAACTGTTTGACTTTAGCATATTTAATTCCTAATCACCGAAAACCTCATCAGCCAAAAAGATGGCGAAATTTGAAAAATAAGTATATTTAATATTAAATTATTAAGCCTATCTCAGGGTCTTGTTCACGACTGATGGGAGAAGGGAGCGGGAGATCGACAGACAGATTGGTGCTGCGGCCGCTGTACCGGCCTTTTGTGGTGAAGAGAGAGCTGAGTGTAAAAGCGAAGCTCTCAATTTACCGGTCGATCTACGTCCCTACCCTCACCCTTTGATCACGAGCAGTGGGTAGTGACCGAAAGAACGAGATCCCAGATACAGGTGGCAGAAATGAGCTTCCTCCGAAGGGTGGCTGGCCTCTCCCTTAGAGATAGGGTGAGAAGTTCAGCCATCCGAGAGGGGTTCAGAGTAGAGCTGCTACTCCTCCACATCGAAAGGAGCCAGCTGAGGTGGTTCGGGCATCTGACAGGGATGCCTCCTCGGCGCCTCCTGGGTGAGGTGTTCCGGGCATGTCCCACCGGGAGGAGGCCCTGTTGCAGACCCAGGACACGCTGGAGAGATCATATCTCTCGGCTGGCCTTGGTGTTCCCCTGGACAAGCTGGAGAAGGTGGCTGGAGAGAGGGAGGTCTGGGCTTCTCTGCTTAAGCTTCTGCCCCCGCGACCCGGCCCCGGATAAGCGGAAGAAGATCGATGGATGGATGTTCAGCGTATCCCACAGAAAATACATGACTGTTACAGCTTAGAAAGACAAGTAGCGCAAATCTTCACTAACTCAGATCAGTCTCTAGGCAGTATCAAAATTGTGAGGGAACAGTACCACGTTTTGTATACATTTGTGTTGTTTTCTTGGTTCTTTTTAAATGTACTTTAAGAATGTTTTAGTGCAGTAAAGTTAAAGTGTAGGGTTTTCTTATGCGCCCCCAAAAAACCCATTTTAATATACTATATCTGACATAAATTATTTATTATTTATGTGGATATAGAACATATGTAGCATTCATGAAATAAAAAAATGATCACAAGTTTATTCTGTTTTTAAAAAACAAAACAAAAAAACAATACCTAATCAGAAACAGTGTACATGTACTCAAATTGTTAACTCTACCATAGAGGTTACATTAGAGTGTGCTTGTGCCTTTTTTTCTGTAAGCACTATAGATTAAAAAAAAAAAAAAAAAAAACTTTATAGGGTTGTAGAGGGTTATGTTACCAATTCATTAAAGTTTATCTTACATCCGCCAAGGTCTTCAAGGCAAACTTAATCATTTATTTATCAAAAATTGACAAAATGCCTTATAACTAGAATCTTACATTTGCACATCTAAGAATCACAGTTTCTTTTGTCAGTTTTTGACCAATAAACAATTAATTTGACCTTGAAGACCTTGGTGGATGTAAAGCACATTGTAATGTATTGTTAACATGACCCTACCCCTACAAAGTTTTATAGAATCAGAATTTTTTAGAGATATTGTGTTTACAGACAGAACAACAGAATGAACATGAACTCAGGCCCAGGTTACCAAAAACAAACTCCTTGGCAGAGGTAGTTAGAAAGAGTATGTACTATATGTCAGAGTGTGCAAGTTCCTTTCTTACTAGTAATATTAGTCAAAGTAAGAATCACTACCTGTTATAAACTGCCTAATATAAAACCATGTAATAATCTCATTACATCCTCCTGAGAACTGACCAAAAATGAATCTTCCCAATCAACTTTCTTTGTGATTTCCTGCCTTTTTGGAGCTAAACAAGCCCACCCAAACACATGATAGTTTCCTAATAACATCTCGTTCATGGGGATCAATTTTAAGGCAACTTCAAGAAACAGCAGACAGAGCAACTGAGATTCATCTCTCAGGTCCTGTGCTGGGTCTTTGATTTTATATTTCTTAAGGTCAAACTTTCATATATTATTCATGTAGTGCTTTCTTCTTCTTCTTTTGTTCCCCACTTGTCCAGTTCCCTCAATTTTTTTAATACACTGCACACCACGCTGAGATGTGGCTAATAGCTCTTTTGCCCATAAAACTGTGTTATCTTGGACATTTGTCTAGATTTAACTAAAGAGATGAGAACAAATGATCAAATTATCTGTTTTTGTCACAGTTTGCTATTAAAAAAGTGCACATATGTCGTGTCTAAATTCATGGGCTGCATCCTCCTGAGGACCAGGCCTTCGCGGTCTACGTGGGCCGGGTCCTCAGAAGGTCAGGTAGGCCGGAAGTAAACGGCTGTGAAATTGGACGGTCTAGGCTTCTGATTTGCGTCACCGCTGTCTCGGTGGAGTTTAAGAAACTCAGCCGTCTGCTCCTTGCTATCTAAAATATAACAGGGCACTGGTGCAAATTCTCGACCATCTCACACTTCTGTTTAATCAGTTTTCTGTTTGACGTTTATTCAGCTGTGTGAAAACCACCCATTAATAAAGTTTTATTTCATCTAATCTAATAACTTTAATCTCAGCTAAACCAATTTACTCACGAACAAATAAAACACTGAAAAAAGCCAAACAATAACATTTTTAGGTTGTCTAAGTGACTTATATATTACGTTTAACCTGAGTAGCGAAAGACCGCGGTGATCTGAAAATGATGTGCCGGTAGATTTGCCGTTCTCGGCGGCTCCACTGACCCTCGAGCTTCCGGCTAGCTATCGAGCTGGTGGATAATAGAGCTCTCCGAAAACGTCGGAGCACTTTTGCAAATATGTGATATCTTGGTAAACCGAGCAGATATTTGAAGTTTACACAGCTACATTCTCGCCTGAAAATATGTTAAAACTTTATTTAGTGACCCAGAAAGAGTAATAAGAGTAATATTAAAAACTTAGTAGCGGCCGCCATTGTTAAACTGGAATTGGCTGGGCCGCACTATGAATTCTGGGATATGGTGGGCCACGAAGGACACACCCGTCCCATCCTTCAAATTCGGGGAAAAGGAAGACGCATTTGTCGGCTGCATTCGGAGGAGTCTATGAATTTGGACAGCCTTCGTCGCGTCGCTGTGACATAATCGGCCCACAAATGCGGCCTCAGGAGGATGCAGCCCATGAATTTGGAAACACCCTCACAGATACAACTTTGAACCCTGTTTTGATGTCTGTTATATCTTGGCACAACACTGGTTCGTCCTTTGAAATAGTCGCATTTTACTCTTGAATCAGTCGATGTTAAGTGACCTAATCATGAAATAAATAAATCAATAAAAATAAAACATATTTTAAAACATAAATAGCAGTAAAACCCCAAACTTAAGTAAAAAAAACACCCAAATTGCAGCAGTTTAATTAAAAATTTATTTGCTAAAAGTGTATCCACTTCTACCCTGAACAGACGTCTGGGAAGCAATGTTAGTGAGACTTTTATTATCGATTATACTGACAATATTAATTTACCGAATGCTGTCGTACTGATCTTTTAATAGACTGTGCCAACTTTTTCATCAAAACATCTGTGGGGATGGAATCGAAATCCTTTTAGCCTGCTGACATTTTAGTTATTGACATAACCTAATTTGACATTGTAGACGTTACAAAACATCCACGTTGTGTAATCTAATCCTGGCGTTGGATTAGTGAAATGCCACAAGGCCATCAATCACGGGACGAAGGAAAAAACAAAGCAAAACAGGATGACATAATAGTGTTCATCATACTTCACCGGACGATCACGCTCATTTACACTCTGTTACTCCCACTCAAATATTATTAGTTACCTGAAACATATTTTTTATGATTTCTTGTTCAATAAGTACTCGGGTCGTGAAGTGAGGAAACTGCAGAAGGCTTTAATAATGGCTTCACCGCTTTGTTTACCTGGTTCGAGCTTCAATCACTTTAATCTATTTGACCCTACATCCTCACTGTATATTTAGACTGAGAGAATCCGCTCTTGTGCATGATTCAGCTTCTCTGTTACTCAGACACAGCAGATAGTATCTTGGTTTTTAATCGCAGACCAAAAATGAGACGTTAGGCAGTCTGTGAAGGGGGATGGGTGATAAAACCACACATTCATCACACCACAAAGTGTTGCAGTCAAACTCAATTAATTTCCAGAATGTGCTGTACACTTTGCATTAGTGCTCATTTAGTGGGTGGGGAGCAACTGAGACAAGTAAGGCAGACAGGAGTAATATTCTCTTCATAAGTCACTGTGTTAAATGAGGGTGGTCTGATATTTGTGTCACAGAGAACTCCAGCTGACAGCACAGTTGCAACAGAAGAAAGCTAATGACCGAGGAGACGCGGCCCAATTAATAATCATCTATTATAAATATGACAAAACAATTAATTTAATAATATTCTCAACCAACAGCTTTAAGAATAAAAAAACAAAGACTTCGACTCAAGGTGGTCGTACCATTAATTGCAGGCGTACGTATATTAATCAAGAGAAGGCTTACTGGAAAGCAACCTACTTTTCAAACACTCCATCATTAAAGGAACGCTGTACTCGAAAGACTTCTTTCTATCATACAATAAACATGACAGCAATGAGCACTAAAATAAAAGAAAGGCGCATGGTGAATGATGGATGAGCCAATGTGCAGGATGCGTCTAGACAGCGGGTTAAAAAAAACAGATCAGAAACACAGACAAAGGCAGTCTCTGACTATTGTTTGGCTTCCGCATATTATGATTGACATATTTTTCTGATTAGCAAGTATCTGCTCTACAGCGTAAGAACAGGTGACAGAAGAAGAAAGCTAACATAGAGATGCACACCTGTCCATGGAATTGAGCCTCAGACAGCTCAATTTGGTCATACAAGAGTTTCAAGTAGACATGATGTTCAGAACAATAACTCATAAAGATAAAGACAAAAACACACACACTTACTTTCTGGAATATGAATCTGCTCAAATGATTTTTACATTGAATATTATACTTTAATATCACGACGAAATCCAGAATACACATTTATTTTTAGCTAAATAAGTTTAAGTGTGGATAGACAGACTGTATCTTGGCATTCACTAATAACTTCATTTCAGTGTATGCTCCCACAGTACGATGTCATGACTAAGCTAGTGCTGAAATCACAAAATCTGGTTCATACTGGTTTAATCAAAGGTTTGATGTAAGCTATTTATGCACTTTAACAGGCAATTACTGCTATTTCAAAACAGTTTGGTAACGAGTGTGAAATATGGTTCCCTGCAAAAATCTTAATAAATAACTTAATTGGCATGAATAACAAAAAAGACTATTGTGTGGGAATGAACCTTATAATAGATTCTGTTGATCTAATCAAGTTGTACCAATAAGAAATCTCAGTAATTCTCCGTGTAAATGCATTTTTAGGTCACTCTCATGGCCTGTTCCTCTTTCCATTGCACTCGGGTAAAGGTGTGCAGGTTACACTGTTTTCCTGCAGTTCAGCTGGTACGCCTGTTCCTCGTCACATCATCGCCTACCAGCGTTTATGGTTGGGTTTGAGCTTCCAGTTTTCAACCATCTGTCATCGCAGTGATCAGGTTCTTTGTTGATAGTTGTTGAGAGTTTAAGTTCCCTGTGAGTTCCCAGTGTTAATGTCATTCTCTACTCTGCTCCTTAGAAAATGCTTCTCATAAAGTGTTTTCTCCTTATGGAAATTACTCGCCTGATATCCCAAGCTGGTCTGTTCCTGAGAATAAAAGATTGTGTTTTCACTTACCTCTAAAACTCGCCTGCCTGTCCACTCTCCTCCATTACATGCCCCCTGGGAAACTGGCCAGTTTCCTTAGCTATGCACGTAAGAATCTTATTTGATCCTGAATTCCTAAGGCTAGAGGCTGATATCAGCAGTACAGATTAACCTACTTCTACTTTCTGACAGAATTCTCCTCCTGTACTGTGAACCAAAGCTTCCCAGTTTCTCCACAGTTGCGTATCCTTGTTGTTATTCCTTAGTTTCTGTTAAATAAATCTTTTGAATTGCACACTGACCGTCTTGGGTTTTACATCAGAGTCTGCTGCATTATTTATCTACATTGGTTATGACAGTGCATACATAAACACACAAATAAATAATCTGACACTGTTAAAACATTGATACCATGAAATCTATCTAAGTGTTGACCAGCAGAAAGCACGGTGCAGAGCGCGGTCCATGCTCCTTTTACTTTGACAACAGTAAACTAAGGAACTAGGGGTGACAAGGGTGACATTTTGACAAAGATCAAGGTGCAGTCCAAAGTTTTATGTCTAATACAGCTGGTAGAGCAGCTATCCAAAGAAGGAGAGGTTTTTGCAAACATAAGATTGGTCTGTTGAGTTATGTCAGACTATGTCCTAAATTTGATGTGTTAGAGCTGACAGATGACAACTCTGCCTTTCACTGTGTGTGCTGGGAAAGGCTCCAGTTCCCTGTTACACTTTGAAAGGTACAGAAATGAGATAGATGGACTTGGTGTTATAATACAAGACAGAGAGATGGGCAATAACACAGCATGACTCACTTAAACCTTTCCAACACACTCCTCTGGAGCTTTAATAGAGCGAGTGCAAGGTTTCAGCATGGTTCACTGAAACATGACACCTTTTTACTACCATGTATAATACAACACAAATCTCTGTGAAGATATTATGGAAAACCAATAGCAATGTTTTAGCGTTCATTATTTATAATCACATTATTAGTATTTGCAGCAATATATATGTATAATTCCTAATTATTCATACTTGCTTAGCCTGCTTTCACTGTAATCCAACTGTAAGTGTTAGAAGATGGATGGATAGAATTAAATTTCATAGTTTAATGTCTTAAATATTTTTAATGTAATTAGGGCTTCAGTGGTTTACATTCAGAATAATAAATATTAACCAAGTCTCATCTTTATTTATTTGGTCACTCAGTCTGAGTTAACATACGCATGCAGAACAGAAAATGACTTAATTCATATTCATGACGATCACCATGCATTTGTTCCTGATGATTTTCTGTGAAAAATAATATTTTCTTCATTCACTGATGCAGCCATTTATTCTGGTCCTAAGCACCAGTTTCGATGACACCTGATGAATGTGATGTGGCATGAGTCTGTATTTTTAAAATAATATGATGTTTTTCATCATTAGCTTTTGCAGCAGCACTAGCAAGACAGAAGCTCATTTCAAAGTTGATACAGCAGTGAGTGGATGGCTTTATGTATGAAATCTTTTCATTATAATCTCACATTATGAATCAATATGTGTACTTAAAAGCAACAACTGGCATTTTCTAATGGAAAGGCTCTATTTTTTTAAAAGTATCACAACCTTTTGGGTTTCCAAATATTGTACAATAAAGAATTTGAATATCCTATTGTAAAATAATCTGCTATATCTACCAAATTCATGAAATTTAACAAAGGTCAGCATTGTGTCATGTTAGAATTCTACATGTGGCGATTTGCTGACTTTCTCTTAGTCAGTAATGCTTGTTTGGGGGTGAGGGGTGGAAGCTCTAGACCAGGGGTGTCAAACTCAATTGCACATTTATTGAACACACTAAAACAATGTTTTTTAAACATAAATATGAATAAAACAGACAGGAATATAATTCCAGAATAAATAAAGTTAAAAAAAAAAACTTTAACTTTAAATATTTTGCTCTCCATAAAAATATATCCTGTCAAGAAATAAGAACATGCTGCCAAAAACCCCAGAACATACACAAGGTTCGAGCCGCATGTAGACGGAGCAGGGCATTGCTTCAGGAATGGAACTAATAAACTCTGCGGGCCATTCAGTGTCGTACTTTGCCTTGAGTGTCCCATTAGAATGCAGCTCCATCTGAATCTGCACAGGTGCAGTTTCCACGTTAACTGTAAATGGGTTGTGAAGCAGCTCGAAATTCTCATTTTGTGCGCAAACTCAGTGCGCTCAGCAAAGTTTATCAGCAAAGTGCGCATTCGGTAACACTGTTGCGCTGACTTGGTTCAACATTACTTGGCAACAGGGAACGTGAGACAGCTTCACTTGAAATGCCTTCACCGCATCATACATGTCATGTCCATGAACTGACAGGTTTCCTTGCTGAGCTCAAAAACTCTATTGAGAACTTTTATCCCAACTCAGCCAACGGACCTCTGTATGATAAGGAATGCCGTCAAACTCTGAATCTATTTCCCACATAAAAGACTGAAATTGACGGTGATTTAAACCTTTAGTTCGGATAAAATTTACGGTTTGCGTTATGGTGATCATTACATCCTCCATTTTTAGGACTTTACCACACAGCGTTTCCTGGTGTGTGATGCAGTGATATGCTGTTAACTCACTGGTACAGTTCTCCTGCATCTTTACTCGTATCCTGCCGACTAGTCCACTTTTTTCACCGCACAACACCGGCGCTCCATCTGTTGTAAGTCCAACAAGTTTGTCCCAGGGCAGTTTCATGTCGGTTACACTTTGACATACATCTCTGCTCAGGCTCAAATTTGCCAAAATCTGCGTTTTGTCTGGACACAAGACATCTCACACCTTCATCACGCAGCCCTCCCTCGGTAAATGGCCGGGCTGATTTGGCTGTCTCCTCTGCTACAATAAAACTTGCTTTCACAACAGCTTCACTTTGTGATTTTGCTCTGGTGAAAAACGTCTGCTGAAATGTCAGATTCTTCTTTAGCTCTTCTACTTTCTGTAGTTTCTGCTCTGCATTTAGGTTTTTCAGCTTATCCTGTTGTTTTGTCTCATAGTGCCGTTTTAAATTAAATTCCTTAATTACTGCCACATTAGCTCCACAAATAAGACACATGGGTTTACCGGCAATGTTTGCAAACATATATTCCGTCTCCCACCAGTGCTGAAAGGCTCTGTTTTCAGAATCAACTTTTCCCTACTGTCTCAAAATATGTTGCTGCTGGAGGGAACAAAGTTCCATAAACTGAACGATTTCCCGAGTCAGTGATATTACTTTTAAATTTAAACTTCATACAAAAACAGAGAAAGTGATTATTTCTACTTAAGAGTCCAATAGTACAATAAGTTAGTGCCTCCCCTGCTGTGTTACCTTTAAAACTCTCACCCTTTCAGATTCTCCTGTATTTTTTTCCCTGGATCTTAACATGACGGATTAAAACAAGTTTGATTTAGTAATGCTGTTTGGTCCAGTATTTAAAATTCCACGTGTGGAAACATTTAAGAATGAAAAGTCAAGGTGCTCCTCCACATCGAAAGGAGTCAGCTTGAGGTGGTTCGGGCATCTGACAAGGATGCCTCCTGGGCGCCTCCTGGGGTTGGAGTTCCAGGCATGTCCCACCGGGAGGAGGCCCCGGTGCAGACCCAGGACACGCTGGAGAGATTATATCTCTCGGCTGGCCTGGGAACGCCTTGGTGTTCCCCCGGATAAGCTGGAGGAGGTGGCTGGGGAGAGGGAGGTCTGGGCTTCTCTGCTTAGGCTGCTGCCCCCGCGACCCGGCCCCGGATAAAGCGGATGAAGATGGATGGATGGATGGAAGTCAAGGTGACTGGAAATACACTTCTGAAAATACTTGTTATTACTCTAAAATACAGACCTAGGAGGAAACAGTTATGAAAGTTCATTTCAAATTTGAATTTGAATTAAAACCAAATTTAGTTTTCTCACTTCAAATGACTAATAGTATACACCGTCCTAGCCCAACCAGTGTCATCAGCAGTCTCCTAGACACAGCTGTGGAAGTGCAGCACGCAACACGTGTTTATTTTGTCTGTGAAAACAAGGCCAAAGGCGGCGAAAGCACTCTGGGGATTTTTCAGCCTTCTGAGGAGACTAGATCTAACGTTTGGGCGTATTTTGGATTTTATACAGAAGGAACAGTTGGTAAATCTGTCTGTAGAAAATGCAGACAGGAAAATTCCACTAATCACTCCTTTACAGTGAATGCATGGCTGCGTGAATGATGTGCCGAGCTCAAAGTACATGTCATGGTTTGTCTCCAACTCTCCATCACCTTGTCAATAATCTGAAATATATAGATATATATATTTATTTTATACTATAACATTATAATTTACACTATAATTAAGGAACTAAAATAAAAAAAGTCCAAAGCTTATTTCAGTTCAACGTTTGATCCCAGAGACACATCTGAGAGAACTGGCTCCAGCTTAGTCTGGGGAAAACGGCCTTTACTGAATTGTTGTGGCAGGACCTGAGGTCTGCAGTTGATGCTAAACAGCCTCCAAACTGAAGTGAAGCAGTTCTGCGGGGAACATGAGCTATAATTACTTCAGAGTGCTCGGAGAGCAAGATTAATTACCGCAGAACACATTTAATGCTATTGATAAAAAAGGTGATGTAACTGTGTTTTGTGGAATAAAACTTATAAACAGGGTCAATGTTTATACTTAACTGGGCAGACATTAGTTGCTGGTCAGGCATATGTAATTTGGTTAAAGCCAGTTTTCCTCTGTAAAGTTCACACTAAAGGCTGATCTCTTAAAGTGAGTGTCACGTTGAATGAAAGAATAACTTGAGTCCCACTTGTTCTAATGCTTTTTACTTGTAGTTTTACCAAACTGAATTTTTGTATTGTATACACAGTTCTTGTATAAACTGATCTATGAGGATAAACTCCTATAAAAATTCCCCCTTAAATAATTCATGTTATTTAACTACTTTTCTTGATTTTTTTGCAACACTTATTGTATTTTCATTCGGAACTTTATTATAAAACATGAAACAACCTTTGGATCACCGTGTTTCTCTACTTACTGACATAACATCACTGCAAAGAAAAGGTCTAAAAAGGTAAGTGACTGGGAATTTGATTCAATATATTTTCAATTACTTTCAATCTAATTTACTTCAGCAAAACTTTTATAGAAAAAAGGGACTGTGGACTCTATACAGCATGAGAAAAAACAAAATAAATCCTTTTTTTTTTTTTTTTTTTTCCATAGTTCAACATAGTGATTACCATAAAATAAAAACAATCACACAAAGACAAAATCGAACCAAATAACGACACATTTCACCAGAGACCATGCTGCAATGGGATCACACCAACCGTGAACCAAATGAGTTTTTGGAAAGCACTCATCAAACTTGCCCTTCATTTTGATCTCAACCACGCACCGATCTCTGTAATTACATCTGGCACAGATGCACAGTGATGCCGTTTTGTTGACAAAATCTGTTGCTAGACAGACATAATCACCTGCCAAAGTGCTCACAATTGCCTTTGTGGTAGTTCCTGCTACAAAACTCATGTTTCATCGGGAGCATAATTTACTAAGACGAGTAGAACGCAGGTAGACAGACAGACTCACAGTGTAACAATGGTTCATACACCATTACAGCTATGAAAAATTCAATGTTTCTACAACAGATAAAGGCACAGTGTTTGTAGAGTTAGAAATACATGGGAAAGGATAACACCACAAATACTGACACCCTTCTCTCAGAACTCATAGGTTAGACACAGCCTAACCTATATTTTAACTGGCTGCAAGATCAAGATAGGGACAACAAAAAAACAATTAGGTAAACGAAATTGCTCATAACGTGAGATAACAGCATGGAGGGTGTTTAACATTCACAATTATGCAGTTGGACATCTATCACTAGTATAATCATAACAGAGACTGAAGAAATCTGTGTGCAAGGGACAAGGCTGAAAATCAGTATGCATGTGATCATAGGGCCCTGAGGCCGCACTGCATTAAAAAGAGATTTGATTATTGACATGGAAATCACTGAATGCGCTCAGGAACACTCACTGAAATCACAGGGCCATCCTCATCCTCAAATGCTCAAATTAAAGCTGTATTGTGTAAAGAAGAAGATACATTTGAGTATGATCCTAAAACACAGCTTTCTTGTTGGGACCAAAGCTTTTACATGTACTGTGTCTATTACAACAGCAAGGTTTGGTAGCAGAAGCGTCCAGGTGCTGAACAAACCTCCCTGCAGTCCAGACCTTTCATCAAATAAAAACAAGTGGTGAAGATTAAAGACGACTAGCTAGAATCCTGAATGCAACAACACGACTCTCCCTAAAGTTGAGTAGCTGATCTCCTCAGTTTACATCCTGTTGTTCAAAGAAGAGAGGATGCTACATAATGTTAAACATGGGACTTCCCCAACTTTGACACGTGTTGCTGTTTTCAGAATGAGCTTGTATTTTTACTAAAATCAAACTTTTTCTAAGTTTAAACATTTGATATGTTTTCTAAGTTCTACTGTGAATAAAAGATTTGCAAATGATTCCATTCTGTTTTTATTTACATTTTACACATACTTTAACTTTTTGGAAACTGGGTTCACGTTCATTTATTTGTTGCTGTGGTGCTGGAATTTTACTTTTTGTCATTAGTGATGGCTGCATTATTTATTAGGAACAAGTGGTTCGAAGAGTGCTGCGGTAACGGAGGGGATATGCCACAACCTGCTTAACAGTTGTTTATGATGCCAACAGAGCTTATGAGTGGCTCTGAAGTAGTGTCAGGGACTTATGAACTAGGGTCGTAATGACTATGTTGTGTAAAATAATGAGCGGCCAAATAATTCCGGAGTTGCTTGCAATCAACAGTGAACTGGGAAATCAAGGCAATACAAGCAGTATGTGAAAGTTACACTGTTAAGGATCAAACTGAAGTTAGTTAAGTGTGCTGTTTTCATTTTGATAATACCCCATGAATATTCACAATAATGTGGAAGTCTGAAGATACTCAAAAGCTCAGAACTTTCATTTTCCTCCCAAGTAGAAAAGAACTGGAACAGTCAGAGGCAGTACTCCTCTGGTGCTCCTTTCATTTTTGAGCAGGTTTCTTGTGATCTCAGATTTGTCACTCATGAAAAGTAGGATTGTAGCTGTCGTTGTACTTGTCAGGAACAACGTGTTTCCATCCAGCTTGGGAGATGTCAGAGTGACAGAAAATTTTTACTTATTCACTAATGAACTGTGTAGTCAGTAGTAACCCTGCTTTGTCTGATGTAGATGCTGTAGATCACAGCTTTTGGATTAGTTTACTTTTCAGCACACGTACTGTTTTCTTAAAATTCAACTCTCAGTGGAAGGACACCTGTTCAAATTTTGCTCTGCTAATATTTACTGTTGATGTGAGTCTCAAACATTTCTCTTTGCAGCTCTATTAAAAACAAAGAGTTTCAAAACACAGGAAAGATTTTCCTCACTTTTATGACCCAAATTTAGATTTTTGCAAAGCACTAGACTCGAACTATGGGTTGCTTATACGTCACATTTGCCTCTGATTCCTAAATTCGTTTATTTGTGTGATAACTTGCATGCAAATTAATTATGTCTATATTACTGCCACAGGTTTTCATTTCTCTGCTACACTTCAGAATGCTTCCACATACTCATTTTACTTGTCAACAACAAAAGTTGTGCTCGCTGCCTTTATATAAATGACGTTACTTATGTATAATGATAAACCTTGTGGTAACACTCAAAAACCACAGAGTGCTCTAAGCAACTGTCTGCAGAACTGGAAAAAAAAGCTATCAGTTAGTTTACAAAGCACGGGAAGAATAAAAGACATAAAAGTGCTTTCAGTTTGCAATATCTGCTGTCTGAAATGTCATTATAAAATGCAAAGCAAAGGAGAACAGTCAAAGTCAAGACAAGATCAGGAAGATGAAGAAAACTTTCATGTCACTGCTTTGGAGTTGAGTGGCACCCTCCGGTACAGCAGTGCTTTGCATATACAGCAAGGAAGAATGGATTGGTAGCAAATTCTGGATGCAAATTGCATGCAGTCAGTCAAAAAAACTTAAACAAGTCATACTTCTGCAGCATGATTATAAACCAAGGCAGACATCAAAATCTGCCATGAGCTACTTTGAGGAACACGTGCTGCAGCTTTTGGTCCAGGCCCCTTACCTGGAGTGCCCAGAAAATCTATGGCAAACTTTTGAATATGCTGTGTTTGCAGTGTAGCCTAAACATATCTTTAAAGCTGAATAGTTAATGAATGTTCTTGAATCAAAAGAAAGGCTCAACTGGCTACAAAATATAAGGTATGTGCACCCTGTGATATCTGATTAACTACTGATTCACACAAATGTCGCACTGCAGTTTTCTGTTTTTAATCAAAAACATGCAGAGGAGAGGAGGTGCATTAATATTAGACCCAACAACCTCCAATCAACAAAGCAACTAAGCCCATTAACCCTGAGTGGTGGAAAAAAATGTCTTTAGACCACTCATTGTGCCACACTGCTGGTTATTAAGCCTATTACTCTAAACTACTCAGATGAAAATATGAATATTTTATTAACTGCTCTCACTCTCATTTCATTTCCCTCCTATTTGGACTTTGGTTGCAGCAGAGACTGCAACAAAACAATGCTGGAAAAAAAGTAACTAAAATTAGTAATTGATCTGAAAAACTGGAAAGGAAAATGAGAAGAAGAAGCGATGGGAGGAGCAGCCTCTGGGCAAATTGTAACCATGTGTGATTGTGTGCTAAGAAATTAATCTCCACTTTCTCATCAACATGATGGCATAATGCACCAACTGACTTAGAAAGTATATCTCTTTTTATTACTTTTATTTTCTGTGCCAAGAAGCCAGAGGTATGCGATCACTGCTGTTTTCTGGACTGCCTATTTGTTTGTTTTTCTCTGCTGTCTCTCGAGGAAACTACATAACGAACATTGACCTGAATTTTAATGAAAGATGATTGAGAGGCAGAGCGTTGGCACAAGAGGAACTTATTAGGTTTTGGTGCTGATCCAGATCACTTTGTTTGAAAATTGCCAAATTGGGCACCGAGTTCTCCGAGTGCCTTTTTAGTTTTCACTGATGTCATTATCATGTACTAGACAAAAGACCAGTATCAATAACAAAATTTGCACATGTGCACTATTTGCACATCTTCCTCTTACATCAAAAACATCCAGCACTGGACCTGAATAGCTAGGCTACAAAAGTGAGGCGGAGCAAAGAAGCAGAACTATGACACGTTTAATTTCATACACACTGACACTAAACCAAAGATAACCACAACCGACTAGACAGCAGTTAAAGTGGGTTTGAAATTCCAAAGTCTTTAAACATAAAACTGTGTCTTGAAACAGAAACAGTGGAAGACAGTTGTGACACAGCACTGGCAGAAACGTGAATTCAATGATGGACGTCTTAACCTTTGATATAGGCAGGCATCAGGCATCGCTGTGGACGGAAAATGACAAAGGACAGATGAGAGACTGGTCAATGGTCAATAAGTGCCAACTTTGTTGGGTTGCTAACATGGTTATACATATTTATTGTAAATAAGCTCCATCTCTGGAAGGAATTATAACAAATTTTAGTTTAAAAAGCAAACAAAGACAAAGCAAGCAAATTTAAGTTACTTTTGTGTATTAGACAAAAAAACAAAAACTTTCTGCTAATGCTTTTTCCAGAAACAAACAAACAAACCACATCTGATAACCATTTTTCTGCAAAAAGTATCCTTGGTATTTTCCATAAAAATATGCAAAATATGCAACATGCTAAATCCTGTGTGAAGGACTTCACCAAGGGTATAAAAGTATTCCAATGTTACATGGCTGGCATGTAAATTCATTAGACTTCAGGTAGGAATGAGTCTGATGAACTCAGTGGCAGTGACATTTGCTTAGAGAATATTAAATATATGAGGCCTTCTCCATAATATCCCCCTGCACGATCCATAGAAGTGCTCCATAGCAAATCGCTTTAAAAAATGAAATATCTTTTTCATAACCCAAAATTTCATTAAAGCCTGCTTGAAGTATATTGATTGTTTTATAATTAGGCTTCAGATGGCAAAGATGCACCAAACTATTTGACCTCCATTAGATTAAAGAAAAGCTGCGACTCAATTAATACAAAGATAAATTGAATACATTTGTGGTTTATTGTTTAGTCATATTAAAGTAAATCTATGCAAACAATTCATTCAATCAAATAATAAAAATCAGAGAAAAACAGTTCTGCAAAATTTGAAAATAAAATCTGGTTATACAAAACTAGCAGCTACACTGTGAACACGCATATTAATGCTGATGTTATGAGCATAAAAAGATGAAAGAAGAGTACATTCTTGTTTATATACATAGCATAACAAATGGTCTATGAAATTAACACAGCTTGATGTGCAGCTCCACAGCCCTACCTATACACAGCAAACACCTGCCTCAGAAACAGAACAGACAATGAAGTGAAATTTTGAGACCGGGGTAATTGCCATGAATGAGATGGAAGTGCAGCTATTATGTTCTCTTGCTTGGCAAAGATGGTGAGACAGACCTCTGGCATATTAGAAATATTTCCAGATCTATCTAAATCTGACTTGTGATGAACAGACAAATGGACACGTATACCAATGGAAAGAACGTTCAAGGAAACAACATAAGGGAAGACGCAGCAGAGCTCTAGGTCTTTGGGGCTCCTCAAAGACTCCAATACTCCTCAAAGACAAAACCAGATGACGAGAGACAAAAGGAGGAGCTGTCATTTTCACACTGCACTCTCAGAGCACCAAGCATAATTTAAATTCTATTTGGGAGGGGGAAATTAAAATCCCGTTGTGTTAGCAACAAATGAACTCCTACTTGTTTAAGTACTATCCTTTGGGAATTCATACATTGCATAGAAAACATTAGGAGATGAAAGTGTTCATGTAAGACAGCAAGAAATGAAAAATAAGATAAACCACTGGAGGCCACGTCATTAACTTGAGCCCCCTTTTCAAAGCTTTTGCTGGCAGATGCTCGCCCCCGTCTTCAGACGAACATCTAGTAAACTGATCTGGCACCAGCCTACCATGCTGAAATCTAGTCTAATCCTCAAAGCACTTCAAAGCTGTGCATGAGCGTGCGGTCTGAACTACCCTGTGTTGTACTCTTTTAGATGGGAAAAATGCTCTCCGCAGCCTTTCGACAGATCTCATTTACATTTGGTTTGAAGCGCAAAACACCATCTTAACACTTGTCTCATGTGATTTGGTTTCAAAACGTTATTTTCATTGTGCTTTGATGCTTGATAATATTGAGGAAGAATGCACAAGTGACAAAAAATAATATAATTATATTGTTCGAGCATATAGATGTTTACTTAAACCCAAGGTTTAGTAGGCTTCTTCAAGATAAAATGTACATATCAAGTTTCATAACTGGGGCCTATATATAGTAGGGCTGCCACAAACGATTATTTTGATAGTCGACTAGTCACCGATTATTTTTGCGATTAGTCGACTAATCAGATCATGCATCCATTGTACGTAAAGCGTACAGCTTATTGCACCAGCATGTGTCTGCTCTTATATAACTATCCCTAGCTTACAGCTTGAAGTGTTTAAGGTATGTGTTAACTAAAAGAAAGACAAGATGGTAGTTTATTCAATTTTAATGAAATGTGCAGATTGTTTCGGTGGAGTTTAATAAACTCAGCCGATTTACTCAGGAACAAATAAAATACTGAAAAAAGCCAAACAATAACATTTTTAAGTTATCTAAGTGACTTATATATCATGTTTAACCTGAGTAGCGAAAGACGGCGGTGGGTTTGAAAACGCTCTAGTGAGCCTTGAACCCCGGCTCGCTATCGAGCTGGTGGGTAACAGACGTCTCCGAAAACGTTGGAGCGCTTTTGAAAATATGTGATGTCTTGATAAACTGAGCAGATATTTGAAGTTTACACAGCTACATCCTCGCCTGAAAACATGTTAAACGTTTATTTTGTGACCCAGAAAGAATAATAAGAGTCGTATTAAACCTAACTAGCTGCTAACTAGCTGCTGCCATTGTTGGAAACTGAGCTGGGCCGTGCTATGAATTCTGGGACAGAGCTACTTCTTCTTCTGGGTTTACCGGCAGCTGGCATCCTTGTACATGCAGTGCTGCCATCTTCTGTTTCAGTCCGTTATTACACTCTTAAATCCTACTACGGTACTTATTCCTGCGTCTTTTGGGATCTTACAAAGCTTCAAACGACGCGTCGACTATCAAATTAGTCGTCGACGATTTTGATAGTCGACGTAATCGTGACTAGTCGACTAATCGTGGCAGCCCTAATACATCGATATAGAAACTGATCAGGAGTAATTGCTTCAGTCAGTATGAATGATGGTTTTAATGTAAAAATATTGCAGTCATTTCATTAGATATAACTGTCATCTTGTTTATGTTGAGTTTTTCTAACAATGATGCCACAAATATACATGCAGCACTGGAGTCAAATTAGTAGTGATTCAGTTGTTTCCTTGTGTTATAAAAGCACAATGATTCAAATTAAAATTGAAAGCAATCAAATTGGATCACGCACACACAATCCTGATGAGGCAAACAATACTTCTGTACGGTTAAATTTCTGCTGCTCTTCAGGGCTATATACATGTTTTGATGTCTTACCCAAGTATAGAAATTATTAACATTTAACAGTTGAAACACAGCACAGATCTACAAGCATCGCCCTCCAGTCACACCAAGCCAGTGGGATCTTATCCCTGGGTCCCCTGGGTAAAAAAGCTGGGCTTACTTTTTTCATAATCATACTTTTGCATTTCTCTTATTACATGTTTTTTCTATCAACAAATGTCTCCTGACATCTTTATTGCAAATTATAATATAGCCAGGAGCGACGGCAAGTCACACGAGATAAAGTTGAGTCCAAAATAACAGAAATGCTAAAAAACAAAACGGCCTCCACAACAGCAACCTTAAATTTAAGGTGCTATAAAGTTGTCCTCTTAAAAACAGTCAAATAGTTGGATAATACAATTTCTGGGCAGCATGGTGGTGCAGACCAGCTGAGCCCTCATCGTGTGGAGTTTGCATGTTGTCCCTGTGTCTGCATGTGGTTCCTCCCACAGGCTAAAGGTATGCATATTATCTTAATGGATGATTCTAAATTGGCCATGGGTATGAATGTAAGTGTTGATGGTTTCTGTCTCCCTCTCAAATTCCACCTAAAACTCTACTATATGGAGCTAAATAAACAAAATAGTTGCTCTAAGATATCATGTTAATAGTGTTTTAGTTGCAGGTAAATGGCTGTGTACATATTTGACAGTAGCAGATGTGCAATATGGGTACAACATGTTTTACTAAAATCATGTATAACCTTCAAAAAGTCTTCGTCCAAGCAAAGCTTTGCAAAAGAAGATACTTTCTTGTAAGCAAAGTCAAGGTTAATGGCTGTAGCTTTATAGGCCTGTAATGTTAAATAGAGTGTAGCTCTTGTGTAAAAAAAAAACAACAAAAAAAACATTTAATAGAGTCTAAGGAACTTGGAAAGAAACGTGTCTGGACTTCTTTAAGTTGCTTGAAGACTACGATGACCTGGATGACTGAGAACCTCCACGGACACATTTCCTTGAAGACGTTTCACCTCTTATCCGAGAAGCTTCGTCAGTTCTAGAGTCAAATGGTGGAGAGTCCCAGATTTAAGCCCTATGGGAGTGTCCCCAAGAGGGTCATGGATCCCCTATTGATCCTCTACCTAATCACTCGAGCCAAGGTGTGAAAACAGTGGTGGGTCACAATCAGCCAAGGTTTCGGACGGACCCATTGTGAAAACTAGCCCAACCCTATCATGTGATTTACTGAGGCTTTTCTTTCCAAGCTCCTTAGACTACGACGACCTGGATGACTGAGAACCTTCACAGACAACATTTAATAGATTTTCCTTGTGTTGAAGAGAATAATGGAAATAAACACAATCCCCAAACATGTTTAAATGCATGGCAAACAGCAGACAAGTATGTGTTTTGCAGAGGCTACTGTATGTTGAATTAGGAAAAAAAAAAATCTGTATCATATATATTTGTCACTTTGTTAATCAATGCCTGTAACCAGCATCGTAAACTGTAAAACTCAGAAATAAAAAAAATTATAACACCCAGCACGCCCCTGCGGGCGGTTTATCCTTCAAGCTCGGGTCCTCTACCAGAGGCCTGGGAGCTTGAGGGTCCTGCGCAGTATCTTAGCTGTTCCCAGGACTGCGCTCTTCTGGACAGAGATCTCCGATGTTATTCCCGGGATCTGCTGGAGCCACTCGCCTAGCTTGGGAGTCACCGCACCTAGTGCTCCGATTACCACGGGGACCATCGTCACCTTCACCCTCCACATCCTCTCGAGCTCTTCTCTGAGCCCTTGGTATTTCTCCAGCTTCTCGTGTTCCTTCTTCCTGATATTGCTGTCATATATATATATATATATATATATTTAAATAATAGAAATCCCTGGGATAAATGTATCTAAAGTGGACAAAGAGCATCTGTTTATTTAGAGAACTAGCAGGAGACCAGTTTAGTTTATCATTTAAGCAAGGATGCAAGATCCTATTGATTTCAGTGGGTCTTTCTGAGTAATTTCGCCTAGGGTGCCATGCTTTTGCTGAAAACTGGCAAGAAAATGTCCACTGTCTTTATGACTCAGACCGGAATAAACTGTGTCAGCTTGGCAGAACCCCAAAACTCTTTCACAGAAATGAAGGAAAGGGAACTGGGGGGGAAAAAGGAGGATGCAAGACACAAAGACTGAGCTCTCCACTCTGGTTGTGCCTCATTGAATCAATAAAATAGCCCTAAATCAGGAATTAATTATATAAAATAGTCTGGGATTATTCTCCCCTATTCACTTCAGTTAGATTCATGATCATTTTACAATTTATTTTCTCTCCTTGGTATTCAGATTTGGTCAGGCCTCGTGTTGTGTTGTATGATTGATGGCAGGCCCTAAGCAGCGAATGAACCCATGTAAAGTAACAGCTATGTCTCAACAGTTCTGTGCAGCGACTTTGACATCTGGCTAAAAAAATAAATAAAATAAATAATCCAGCAAACACCACAGTGCTATGGTCTGGGTATTCATGCTGGCTAACATGATGGCCACTGACCTGACAGTGGATGAAAGCCTTGGGGCTGGAGTGAAGTAAACACCCCCGCCTGCCCTCATTATGTAGAGCTGTCAGTGTAGACTCCAGCCCACTAATACACTGCAGAGGAAACAGGGAATAAACTCTCTTTAGACCAAACCCCCACCTAACCCCATTCATTTCTCATTTCTCCTTGGACAGTCTAATTAATTTAGAGATAAGAATTAATTAAAAATGTTCACCCATCTGGGAACTGATACATACTACACCAGCAATGTTCATAAAAGCTTTCAGCAAAATGACGAACCCGGTTCTTTAAAAGGTTGACATCCTAAAAGATTTAAAAGATACAAGATCTAAGGTAGCGTTGGTATGGGAGCTAATTAAATCTAATTATATTAACAGGTCTACAACACTGAAATTACCAGATTTAGACAAAGAATAACACAAAAATTGTGCCTAATTTAAAATAGAGATGACATTGGCCTGTTAATGAAATACTTTTCTTTTCTTTTCTTTAAAAAATGCAAAACAAATGATTAAAGAGAAAAGGTATTTATTTTGCACGCAGAGCTCATCCACCATTTCTAACACATATACACTTTAGCAGGACTTACTGAAAAATGCATAACCCTAAAATAAATTATAGAGGAAACTGAACAGAAACTTTTCCCCTTACTACTTCTTAGATTCCCCAATTGTGAGGACGATTCATCTACTTATTTATTTATTTTTACATTCTGGCAAACTAACTTAACCAATCGGAATGCAGGGATTATTTCACTGCTGGGACAAAAACAACTGGCTGGATTTTAAAACTCGTACAAAGAAATTGGTGAAGGATGAACTTTGTGTTGAAATGTGAGGAAAGATTCTCTCTCACTCACAGTCAAGAAAACTGCACCAATGGGACGCTTTTTCTGTGTGTCAAAAGTGCACAAACTAAGTGTTCTGTAAGTGCACCATTTCTTTTACAATGGAAGAACTAAAAGGGTAAGGCACTTTGAGGATAGACTTTGTATGATCTGTACTAATACTTTTTTTTCTCCAACAAAATTCATTATATTTAATAGATTTTTTTCAGTTACAGTCACAGGCTGGCAACATACCCTGGCACAGATCCCCCCTGCTGTGTCTAAAAATTACTCATCCAGGCAGAAAGTGCAACTAAATAGAAGAAAAGCGTTTTTATATGGTTTTGATTGAATAACAGTAATCAGAAATTGGTGGAAACTGTTAATTTCCATGAATGAAAGAACACTAATTTTTTTGTTCCCAAAACAATTACCTTTTGCTTAAAAATGCACTTTTAGGCCACTTTATTAGATCCAACAATAGATTCAACAAGGCGCTGGAAACATGCCTCAGAGATTTCAATCCAGATTAACATGACAGAATCACACACTTGCAGCAGATTTGTCAGCTGCACATCCGTGGATCATATTCCCCATTGTACCACATCCATATTGGATTGAGATCTGGTACAAGGGAGACCATTTGATTACAATGACCTCGCTGTCACGTTAACCACACCAGTTTGAGATGATTTGATATTTGTCACATGCTGCATTGGAAGCATCCAGGAGTGGCAACAGGTGTAGTCTATTGCTCTAAACTTAAAGACATGTTGAGGAGGTAATTTAGCCATTTAAATCAGCTGTGTTGGATCAAGGACACATCTAACATCTGCAGGACATCGGCCCTCGAGGCCTGGAGTTACCTATCCCTGCTCTAGCCCATTTGCTTCAAGGTTTGATCAGTTGTGTATTCAAAGATTCTCATTTGCATATCTTGGTTATAATGAGTGGGTTTTTTTTGAGTTTCTGTTGCCTTTCTATCAGCTCAAAGCAGTCTGGTCTCCTCTGACCTCTGGCATTAAAAAGGTCAGGCAGAGAACTGTCACTCAAGATTACCTTTTTAAAGAAATTCTAGTCACCCAGCAGTTTCTGACCTACTCAGACCAACCCATCTTTCACCAACAACCATGCCATGTTCAAAGTGACTTAAATCACCTTTCTTCCCCATTCTGATGCTTGGTTTGAACTTTAGCAGGTCATCTTGACCACATATACATGTGTAAATGCGTTTAGTGACTGCCATGTGATTGAGTGCTAAGATATTTGCAGTGACAGTATACCTGTTCAATAAAATAGCTGGTGAGTGTAAATCCTTCAAGGTCTAACAAATCTGTAAGCTTAAAAGCAGATAACCGGATTACCTTTAAAGAAAGACCATGGAACCGTTGTATTAATTCTGGTTAAAGTCAGGGAACTATTATGTTCAGGAGTTAAAGAGAACAACACTGAAAGTCAATAAGAATCTTTAATGCAATATTATGTAATGAAAAGATTTGCTAGAGTTATTGGCTCTTCATTTTTCTTGGGCCCACATTCTCATTTAAAATTGTAATGAGTCTATACAGAATGAAGCGAATATAATGTAAAAGGCAAACAGAGCTGTGTGTGTATGTTTCTGATTACTTTGGCAAACTATTAAGTCTTGTCTGATAGCTTCATCCCAACCATTTTCCTCAGCATTGCAAGGTAGTGAACATAACAACACAAAAACAGAGTGGCAACAGTCAAGGATTCTGACTGTTGCCACTCTGTGTATATACAACATAAAAGGCCATAAGGACACTGTGTTTTTGCATCAAGTCATTTTTGCACAGCAGTATTTATTAGCGATTTTTTTTGTCTATCACACAGGTCTTTGCCAATCTGTAATCTTTTGTCTTGTTTTTGTTATCAGCAAAAACAAAACCTCAGGACACCCTGAGAAACTTTCCCCAATAAAAATCAAAGTTACATAGTAAATATGTATGAAAGGTCCTCATTGATGCCATAAATTATCTTGATCCTGTGCATGCTGGGAACAGCTCCAGTCCACCTCTAACTCTGATTATAATTAGGCACAAAAAAGGCAAAAGTCTTTGCACTCAATACTTTCTTATACTGCAGAATCCTCTGCATTGCACTCATTGATTCGTCTCTGTGAAAGATTTACGGCTTCTACATTAACCCACAGGTACTTAGTGTTCACAGGATTACAGGTTGTAAACACAAAATCAGCTTGAAAGTTATTTATAGAGGCGTATATCCAGACTTGAGATAAATGGAAGCAGTGGGATTTATCAGCAGAACTGTTGCAGCTTGACATTCAGTCTTTGGGTTGTGCACAGAAGCTTATTTAAGGAAAGTACTAAACAGCTTTCCTAAACCTGACGTTAATATAATGTGCTTTGAACACATTAAACATATCTTGTTAGGAAAGTTTGTAAAATGCAGTGATGTCTTTGAGAAAGGCTCAATTTCAAATACTGCAATTTAAACCTTATGTACTCTACCTAAACCAACTGTAATTTAAACTAAACACAGACAGCCATTTGGGCTTCAGCTAATACCCAAGCCCTAAAAGCAAGTAAGCCAAACTATGCATTTTGTCAATGTCCCTGCCCAATTTGATGCATTGGGAATTTCTAAAAAAAAAAAAAAAAAAAGGTTATTCCAACAAAAGTAAATATTTTATTTCACTCACAGGACTGCACATTTAATAATATACATTTAGTAAAACAGTGAATATTTCCAATAGCAGGACAGTGTGTCTGGGATTGAGATAAAAACATCACAGTGACCATGTTCATGGTAATAAAGTCACAAGTGATGTGTTAGTTTAGGGCTGTTCAATATAACGATATATATCGGATGACGATATAAAAACGTCTATTGTTTCATTTTACGCCATCGTTTGTTTTGTGGTGTCGCAAAATAAACTGTTTACGGCAATATTTTTTCATCGTTTTGATGGTCACTGTAGTGGCTATATTGATTTTTTAAAGTTCTCTCTTTCTCTTATATTTAATTTAACCACACTACGGACGGACAAGCGCCCGTTTTTATGCGTTGTGGTTAGTAACAACGACGGTAACACCATCGTGCGTCCGCTTGTTTATGTTCCACATAAACCTTTCACAATAAAACTCAAGATCCTGTTGAGACTTTTCAAAATAAACTGAATCACGTGAAAGAGCTGATTATTTACGGATGAGAAGTAAAAAGAGCCGCCAGGTGCTAAAAAATAAACCTTAGACTCAAGCTTAGTTTGTGTTTTGGAGAACAATGTAGCTCCACCATGCAGAGCAATAGACTTGATTGGGATTTTATGAAGGCACAGTATTGTGAGATCCTCATAGTGAAATCAAATAAAATTCATTTACTGTAGGGGTTAGGGCAACTCGTCATGACCCTAAAGCTGTAGAGCTTCCTCTAGATCTGAACTTTAAACCATGTGTGCAGCACATCCATGTGTCGCATAACTATGTTTTGCAATGAAGAGTAATAGCAAGTCTTTTCATGACACACATCACTTCTGCTCAGTGCGTCACGGACTCTGGAGGGTTCTGGACATTTTGAGGTGAAAATAAACATGCGGGAAATAAACCCTCCAAATAGCACACTAACACACAATGAGTAACAACATTTTCAAAGAGCCATCAAATCTAATGAGCGTCAAAACTGTGCATGATTGTCCTCCCCCTACTGGTGTTGTAGAGCTTCCAGTATGAAAGGCTAACAGTGAGTGACAAGCACCCCTGATTATTTCATCACTGAGTAAGGTGTGCTGAATATAGCACTGAATTCAAAAACAGCAGCCTCTCAGCCTGTCAGTAGACTCGTTCCTCGCTTCAAATATCTACTAATGTCATAGACAGCGGTTTGAAATAAAAGGGACAACTCTAGTAAGAAAGATAACCTCCTGAGATGTATCCATAGCGTGTTTCTCGGCTGTGCTTTTACTGTCACACTATGTAAAATTAGGTCATTATATCCAAACCAGTATAAGGGGGAAAAAAACTCAAAACAAAACAAAACTTATTAATCATTTATTCCACTGTTGAATAAACAAACTGAAATTAGCATTCCCAAACTGTCAAGCAGAGATGGTTTCTGCAGAGCTGCACATTCGTTTTAATGAATTAAACAGCCAAGAAAGAAGATGTTCCATTCAGACAGCACAAAAGTGACTCATGTATAATTGATGAGTGACTCAGTGTAGGGAATTTTATGTCAGGGCTGGGTGTTATCATTTGGAGCCCCAGTGCAAATGCGCAGCAGGCAGTGACACTCGGGAAGTTTGTTCCCACGATTCAAGTCCTGAAAGTGTACCAAGACCTATGCAGCGACTTGTGTGCATTTTGGCTCCATCTTAGTTCTGTCATTTATGGCACTGTTGCGACTTCAAATAACAACACTTTCTGGCACCTCAAAGACTAAAGCTGCTTGAGTCGATACTGTTTCCTCTGCCATTGTCCCTGGTGTCTAACCATGCTTCACACATCAGCAAACTTGCACACTTTTAGATGTAAAAATGCCACATACAACTGAATAAACAGCCAAAGGCCACCATGTACAATGCTTTCCAGACTCCTTAGACTGTGAAAACGTGTTTGTCCCATTCCAGCTGTCATAAGCTTTTCAAAAGGCTCCACCCTCCAAATCCACCCTCAAGTCTTCAGTCCTCACAACTAAAAGTGAAGTCTGCAATAGCTGAAATAATAACTTTTGAAGCTTTAATGCATGACCATAATTTCAGCAGGAAGGACACACTATGCAAATTCCACTTAATTATTGTTTTAAGGGGGGCCAGTGCTTGTACAGGGCAACAAAATGAGCAAAAGCCATCTGCTGATTTTTCCTCTTTCTTCATATATCAAAAAGACTGTGTCAGAATAAGCCATTCAGTCCATGGTGATGTCAGTCGGATAAGCACTACGCCCTGGCGGGTGAACATATCCGCCCTCTTAAGTTCCAAATGAGCAGCTGCCTCGCAGTCCACCAGATTTATTTCCTTGCTAGAGCAGCTTCTGTTAACTGCAGAATGTATCAGCTATGAGCAAAGCACGCCAAATGTTTTGTTTTTGGCTCCAAGAGTGAACACAAGTTTTCCTGCAACGTGGCATCTGAGCAATGGAAGATCCAGGACATTAAGTTTTGAACGTGATTGCGGTTTCAGTTTATATAAGTCATAGCAAATTTCATAGGGTGATAATGATGACAATGCATTTTGGAAAATGTGCTCGATTTTAAACAACTGGGGTTGCTGTCTTTTCGTCATACCTTTTCTGTTGAGCTTTGCCTGTCTGCGGATTACATACATGTAATCAATGAAGGGGCGTGAAGGTCATGTCATGAAAACATTCTTGACTGCAATTTAAGAATACCAGCTATATTGGGGCAAAGGTGGCAGCAGCACATGTCAATTAAAGCTAATAAAGTGAGTAAAATGTAATTGCACAGCATCTTTCAAGAAAAAGTTCAAAATGCTTCACAACAAATTGCTAAAACATAAAAATTAAAAAAAAATTGGTTTTAGCTGTGTGCCCCACAACAACCACAGATCTCATGCTCAGAGGGAGAGAGTACCAGAGTCTGGGGGTCACTATTGCAAGAGCTCTGTCTCCTTTAGTTTTCAGCCTTGTATGCAGTATAGCCAGCAGGCCAATCACATGACCCCGGGGAACTCTTGAGGATGTATGGATATAAAAGTTCTCTGATGTATGCTGGTGCCAGTCCATGCAGAGATCTAAAAGTCAAAACCAGAATCTTAAAACAGACTCTGGAGTAGATGTGGAGCCAATGCAGCTGGGTCAGCAACAGCCTGACATCTGAGTACTTACTTAGTCAGAAGCCTTGCACCAGCATCCTGAACAACCTGCAGATATTCCCAACAAACACTAAACCAGCCCATTTGAAACCAGGCAAAATAACACAGGTAAACAGGTGTTATGGAGTAAACATATTTGATGTATTTTTGAGCTACAAATGGGGCTGGGTGGGTGAAACTTGGGAGTTTTAGAAATGCTTAGAAAGGCAGTGTAACATGTTAAAACTGAAATGTTGTTGGCAAAATGAGTCTTTCTGCTGTTAAATGCTGTATTACCCTTCGCGTAATGAATGATGATTAAGTCTAACTGCAGCATGGTTATATTTAATTACTGGTGCCAGCAGTAGTGCCAAGCCAGTACCTAGCACATTTGTGAAAACGTAGGGATGTGCATCATTGTGCAAAAAAATGATGAAACAGGTAAAGTCAAAGCACACATGTAAACTACTGACGGATAAAGCTGATTAAATAAATAAATACGAACAGACTAGAGGTTATTTCAAGTCAGAAATACTCACAAAGGTGGTAACTTGTGACTCAGCTTATTTCATATCTATCTAAAACCAAGCAGGTGACTCAGCTTCATCTCAACCTGATGTTTCTGACAACAAATAAAGGTGCTAATGTTTATTCTCATTCAAGAGCTGAATAAAATTTGAATTGACTTTGCATTTTCACCAGTGTACTAAATGAGGGTTTTTTTCCCCTCTGGATGCTAATATGACTTATTATAATAATGCACTCAGACAAGCAGCCAGTTGTTCCAAAAAACATCCTGGCTTTAGGAAAAAAAGAAAGAAAAAGAAAAAGCAATGCCTGCCAACTCACTAACTCGCTTAAGGGTGTTTCAGATTGTGTTAACTTTTTCAAATCCATGAAGAATTTCACTTAATAGTTAAGACGAATCTGTTACTGCTGATATAGACGTTAAAACAGGACGTTACAACAGGAATATTTAACTGTGCATTGCATTTAAATTGCATTTTGTTAAGTGATTAAGGTAACAACAAAATTTTCTCTAAAATTAAGTTGCATGCAGGTTGTGACTCCTCTTTCTCCTGGATGTGTGTTAATTCTTAAACCCTGCAGCTGGTCCTCGCAGAGGGCTTAATGGGGGAAAAATCAATTAGTTGACTCCACTGAGAGGTACCTTGTATGTACCAGAAGACTGAGCAACTATCAGAGCATAAACAAGTGATTTGTGTACTTATTCTGCAGAGTGGGGGCATATGTTTATCACGTATCTTAAAAGTTAATCTACTTATGGTTATAATTAAACCAACTTTCTGCTAAGTGTGAATCAATGTGAAGTGAATTGCATAAATATAAGCTACTTTGGGGGATTGTCCAGCCGCTAGAGGACAATTCAGATTAAACAGCTGGTAGTACTGTCATTACAGAGGAGAACTTGTTTTTAACCTGTGACAACAGGAATTTCAACACATGGGAAAGGAGAAACAATCTGCAGCACAGGCTGTCCTCTGAAGCTCATTATACGCTGCAATGACAGCAAAGCTGAGAGATGACAATCTTACCATTAATTTGGACAAAAATCAGGTGTTCACAGTGTTTTAGCTACACAGCAAATAGTTTGCTAACATGCAGTGTCGTCATAGCCAGCACAGCCATGCTCTACAAAACTGATATCATAGCACACCTTTTATTTACTTACAAAACTCTAACAGAAAGTCTAACAGATTAAAAACATCAACACATTAATAATCAAGATTTCAATCAGTTTATATAGAGACAATGGTGCTTTCCTATTTTTTTTTCTAAATTTATAATAAGAATAGGAATCAACTTGTCCTTTCTTGGCATTGTGCTGCAAATTGGCAAATTGAAATCAATACTGATCTGTATTAAAACTAGAGATGGACCGATCTGATCTGTCGGTATCTGTCCGATACTGACCTAAATTACTGGATCAGATATCGGAGAGTAATAAAAAATGTAATCCGATCCATTAAATATCAGGAAAGCACCTCACAAATGGCGTAACTCGGCTCATAACCTTAGCACTTCGGAGCAGTACGCGTCACGTGATAGAGCGGCTGTGGCGTGTGAGACCTGTCGGTGGTCTTGTTGAATATTTGGAGCCTCGCTACCAAATTTCATCTCCAAGAAAGTTATCCCAGAGAAGTAAAGCAAGTGTGTAAGTTAATCTCTGAATGTTTGTAAAGCATTCCCACGTTAAGCTTAGCAACCGATATATGGAGCGACTGCCTCTTCTCTCTCCCTCTCTCTCCTGTTGCTACTTCAATCATGGAACTGCTTAATGATCAGCTGATCGGCTTTTCTGTCGCTAGTCCGTCTCTCTTGTTTGTTTTTGGCCCACTTTGCACCAGAAAGAGGAAACCAGCAGCTAAACAACAGCAGCGCGTTTAAGCTTGATAATCTGTTGTTAGAATTTATTTAATATTAGTTTCTACACCAGGATCTTTTTCTACATAGCTGACAGCTGGTAACTGTGCAGGGGCGGAACTAGCAAAGTTTAGCTAGGGGGGCCAATAGGGCATTAACAGGGAAAAGGGGGGCACAAAGAAATACTTTTCTTTCTTATTCTCATTTAAAATGTCTAGCTTTAAATAAAAAAAATGTATATAGGCTAGATAAATAAGTGACTTATACTTCAAGCTGAACTTGTATTTTTGCACTTGTTCCTTGTCTGTGAATGCTTGTAATGTTTCAGTCAGCTGCTGGACCAATTACCCAAACCAGTCTGGAATTCATGCACAAACTGACTTCTTCATCTTTGACCGTTTTTGTTGTTTTTTGTTTTTACTGTGCAGCAGTTCAGACTCACACACGTCGTGCTGCTTGTTCATATCTCACAGGTTTTAATGTATTCTTGCTTGTGTTGCTGAACAGTCCACTCAGAGAGAAAGCTGTTTTTCTGTGGCGTGCCCACAGCACAAATCAGGTAATTTATTTGTGCACGCACGGTGACCAGATGTGTACATTGTCTTTTCATCAGACACAGTGCATGCTTGTGAGTTCATAAAAAATCCAAAAGATGTTTTTTGTCTACATCCATTAGCAATGAAAAAGATGAAAAGTTCTATTAAAATTCCCAGAAATTCAGTAAGTTGATATCTTTGCCTCCAGTTTCTAGCATCTGAATATTTGCATTGACTAACAATTACATTGTTCTTTCTGGTGTCAGACAAAGAGTCTAATGGAGTTTACTTGTACATTTGAAATCTAGTTTTCTTACTTTCTTACTTAATGGTGACTAATATTGCTTATACTTGATGTCAGTACTGCATGTTTTTAAGTATGACAACATAAATAGTTATAAGTAGTATTTTAGTTTCACAAAGGACAAGACCAGGGCAATTATTATTATTACCTGACTGCCACCAATTACTATAAAGGCAGGTCAGTGATGGCATACTGCTCCTTGGGGTCCTCTAATGGCAACAGGAATGTAGTAGGAGGGACCAGGACAAGGGCAGAATTATAAAAAATACAATGGATAATTATTACATGCTTTTAAATAGAAAATGATGCCAAGGGCCAAAATTAAAATCTTTAACTAGCATAAACTGAAGACAAAAATGTTCGCTAAGAGGGCACAATACCAAGTAAGAGCAGGTGATTGAGCACTACCTGGGGTACCTGTGCACGTGCCTAAATGTGATACTTCTAGTGTGATTTATTAAATATGGAGAAGAAAGAACTGTATGTTAAGAGGTGAAAATCTGAATATATTACTTTTGAAAAAGGAATCATTTTGTGAAAGACTGCACAAGTCAGTCAAGCACAAAGAACATTAAGCTAACATCAAATGACTAACGGTTCAATTAACCCCCCTTTTTATTTTTCCCCTCATTTAATTAAATACTGCCTTGTACATTAAAATGAGGCTATCCACTACAGGCTTTCAAGATAATAAAACTGGTATCAACAAAAGTGAAGTGATCCATCTCCCCATCAGCCAAAGGCACTCAGTGGTGAATGTGGCTTTTATCCAACCGTGAAAAAAAGGGTGTGCTTGCTAGAAAATAACAATTCTAGTTAAAACTGACTAACGTTAATGAACTTTGCTAAAATTAAATCTGTCAAACCCTCATTAGAGGATGCAGTCAGTATTGCTGGCATGTAAGCATTGCTCTTCTTCTCCTTATAAGTTAAAATCTTTGCTTTGCCTTGTGCAAAGCGTGTTGTTTTAGTCTTGTTCTAAGTTTTAGAAGAAGTCTTTAGATGTCTTTTTTTTCTACTTGAAGACTAAAGTGGCCCTCTGTTTGGCAGCAAACAAGCTGCTTTCAGCTGGAAGTAAGTTCTTTTTTAAAAACTAAAGTTAGCCTACTGCAACTACCGTATTTTCTGGCTAATAGAGCGCACCTGTGTATAAGCCGCATCCGCTTTATTTTAAAAAAAAATTTAAAAAAAGATATACAAGCTGCACCCAGCTATAAGCCGCAGATATCTATGTTGAAAAATTAGATATTTACTGCATGTACAGAACGATTTTGTACTGTAAATGTACATGTATGTACCTGAACAGATTCTTTCCGAACAATGATTTTTAACACGCCAGCAACTTTCCTGATTAAAACGGAACAGAACCAAGAGAAAATAACCGGTATTTATTTACCTTCATTTCTCCTGTGTTTGAAACCACAAGTCACTTTAATCATCTTCGCTGAAACCCATGAAGTCGTCTTCTTCAGTTTCAGAAATGAACAGGCTCAGAAGCGCTTCATCACATCTGTCTCCATGAGATGAGATGAGATAGCCTTTATTTGTCAGTTGCAGGTCTTTTGCCCACAACCGAGATGACAGACCTTGCCGACCGTACATACAATACACAAACATCACATTGGGGAGACAGGTCAGGCTAGGTAGCAAGGAAAAAAAAAAACATCGAAATGTGTAACACAAAAGGATAATACAGGAATGCACAGATTTCAACACACCATAGCACAATAAACACAGACAAGCAACATGGGAGAGTATTCCAGTGTGTACAGCTGATCTGGGACCGCTGCAATCTTCGATTGCGCCTCCAACTGATCCGGTGTCCACATCGGATGGGAGGTAAGCATGGGAGGAGGCGTTGGATCCGGGGTAGGGAGGGTGATGGATGAGTGAGTGCTTATCAGTGTATATGTATGTGTGTGCGTGTCCATAGTTCAGCTGAGACAGTGTCCTTCGCCCTGCCAGGCTAAGTAAACAGTCTTCCAGCCAACCCAGGTGGCCTTGCATGGAATGGGAAGGAACAGACTAAACACAGTCGTTATCAGGGAGATTTTGTTGTTTTTCACATCAGTCTCGTTCTCCGTTTCACTGTCATCCTCCGGTGAAGTTGGCTCTGAAGGTGCGCCGCTCTCATTGCGCAGCAGTCCAGCCTTTCGGAACCCGTTGGTGATGGTGGATTCTTTCACAGCACTCCACGCTGTTAGGATCCACTTACAGACATCAGAAATGGATGCTTTTCGCATGCGGCCAGTTTTTGTGAATGACTTTTCACCGCTTGTCATCCAAGTCTCCCACTCAACCCGTAGTGCAGCTTTAAATGCCCGATTTACACTGATGTCAAGTGGCTGCAAATCACCATTGGTAGAAGTTTTTGTCCGGTTGTCGTGCATGCCAGAACGCAGGTGAAGTGCGTCCTCTCATGGCCTGTTGTTTTCAACAACACGGATGATGCACCTGTCTTGTTAACAGTCCTGTTCAGAGGCAGATCAAACGTTAAAGGTACTTCATCCATATTGATTATGTCGTCTGGTCCGATGGAGTTTTCTTGTATCTTTGTTTCAACAAATTTGTGGAAGTTTTCAACTTTTTCCTGATAGTCAGGGGGGAGTTGCTGACAGAGAGTGGTCCGTGCCCTGATGGACAGGTTTTTACGTCTCATAAATCTGAAACACCATGACGGCCCAGCTTTGAAATCTTCAATATTCATTTCGCGGGTGATTGGCTTTCAGTCGGATCTGTACAGTGGATACACCTTGGCCACCTGCTCTCTGTGTGTTCACCCAGTCTTCCAGGACATTTTCAAGTTCAGGCCACCTGCTTTTATGTCCTCTGAAAGCTTTTCTCGACTTTTGGCATTGCATTAGCTCTTCCCGCTGCCACCTCCAACATCGCACCATAGAGTCATTGACGCTAAGCTTGCGTGCAGCAGCGTGGTTTCCCTCCTGGATAGCAAGATCGATGGCCTTCAACTTAAAACTTGCATCATACAAACTTCTTCGTGTGGTTTCCATGATGAAGGGGCGAGGATTTGAAAATAATTACCAGTTGGTAATTTGTCGTGCGTGTTCTATCTGCTAAAGAAAAAGTAGCGTATTCTTCTTTGCATTGATTTTTCGTCTATCTTGTTTTTGATTCTAATTCTGGTTAGAGCGCCCCTAGTGGTGGAAGAAGAATCCACAGAATAGCCGCACCTTTGTATAAGCCTCATGGCTCAAAACCTAGGAAAAAAAGTAGCGGCTTATAGTCCAGAAAATACGGTACCTTGTTTTAGTTGTGGTAGCTACCTGGGTTATGTGCCACTTTAGTATTTTCCATGTACTATTGCTGTGTGATTTATTAGTATTTAATGAAGGCTGCATTACAACTGATAGCTGCAAATAATCATATGCAGTTCTGAAAGCAGACAAAAAGAAAACATATTACTGATACAGAAATAGTTTTCTATATGAGATTGCTGCAAAAAGTGCAGCCTTTCCTGATGTCCACCCTACTGCTACTGATTTTATATTTATAAATTATATAATTTAAAAATCTAGTAGGTATTGGTATGGCGAGTAGTAATACATCACACAGCAATAGTGCATTCATGTAGTTGTAAAAAGCATGATAATATATTAAGTAATCCAAAGTATTCAGAATACGTTACTCTCATTGAGTAACGTATTCTATATGTGTTACAAAATACATTTTGGGGCATGTAATCTGTAATCTGTAGTGGAATACATTTAAAACCTTCCCAACACTGCTGGCAACAAACAAATGCTTTCCAGTCCTAACCTTCACTCCAGTTAAAACTTTAAACCTATAATATGTGTTTTCAAAGCTGATACATTTTCTTTTAAGAAACGCTAAAGAGCTGAAATTCTTTAAATTAACTTTTGAATGAACTTGAAAATAGATGTATATTTAATCAGCATTCCTTAATTACAACTGTAGCAACATTAATAACTGTCTGTCATGAGAAATGTCTATTTGCTTTGATAGCATAGTGGATAGTTTACTTACCTAACACGTTTTCTTTTTTACCCAAAAAGAATTTCTTCTTTTATTCAATGAGAAATACATGATATTGAGGACAGAATTTTATTGTTAACTTTATAGGAATGTTTTAGTTATTCAACCTAGAAAAATTCAAACAACCAGAATGTTTGTCTAAAAACTAAAATCTTAGGTCAATAACAACAGTGAAAAGTTGAGAAAACCTGAGGGTTTCTTTTCTTTCCTTTAACAATGTATGACCAGCTCTGCAAAAGTAGTTTGACAGATGAGAACAAAATGACAAAGTCAAGTCTTAATGTAAAGTACCAGATTTGGCAAAAAACCCCAAATAAAAACAAACAACAGCATATAAGCACAAACAACCAATGCTAATTGTCCGAGATAGCAGTTTAGGCATGACGATGTAGCCACAGGACCTGTTTACCTTGGAGTCATTGAGACAACCTGCACTAAAAGTACACTGCATACTAAAGTATCCTTGAAACTGGGCCGTGCTACAGAATCATGATCTCAGGCGCAGAAGCAAATATACAACAGAATGTCTGAAAAATATGGCAATGGTTCAATCAAAGTGCATCCAGAATGACATGCTATAGAAGACATTAAGAGAGTTGTGCATAAATTAATGTCAGCAAGCTTCAAACTAAAGCAACGTTGAAAAGTGAAGCAGGCCAAAGTGATGACAATGATAAATTCATAAAGAATGCACAGCAAAGCTCATCCTAAAGCAATTTCTTTGCATCTGTTAACTATTATTTGTTGTTTGACAAGGTAGGTATGTGAGGTTCTTCTGCTAGTCAGGGTTTATTCTTTAGCTCTGTCTTCAAGAGGATGTAATAAGAGGGAGCACAGACTATGCTGTGAAAAAGAAAACAGAGAAACCTAGAATTTAAAGACATTACCATAACTTTATTCTTGAGCTGTTTTTTTTAACTTAATCTTTGGTTAGTTTCTGCAGACCTCATAGACTGAAGTGCATGCTTCTATTCATCATTTCATTCATTCATTTAATTTAGCTTAGTCTGATTCTTAAGATATGTGGAGACTGTGAAAACTATTTTAGGATTTTATTCAGACTGGAAATAAATATCTGTTTTTAGAGTTTTAATTGCTTGGAATTAATAGCAATGCGATGGTAACGATATTCATGGATATAATAACTGATGGTTAAGGACGTTTTACAGTGTTGGGGATGAAGTCAACAGAGTGAAATTAGTTTTCTTGTTCTTTTTAGTCTTGTTCTTTAGCCCCGTTTCAGTGTCATGTCTCTGTTCTGTCTCTTTTCTGTTGCCTGCTCGTAGAAGTCTTGACGTTTAAAGAGCCATCGCAGTGCAAAATATCAATAGCAGTAATCCATTGCCTGTCTAATAGACCGGGCACACCCCCCTCTTTTAAAATGCCTACCCTGCTTTTAACAGGAGGCATTTTCATATTTGCAATGTCCTTAATCACAGCCTGTACCTACAGGCTCGGCACTTTGTCCTTTTGAATTGATGGTACTTGTGTAGTCGCTGATATTTTTGTTGCAAAATTCTCTTGTAAAAGAAGAAATATGTCCCATGGAAACAGTTGGCTTTTTGAGACAAAGTGATGACAATGATAAATTTATAAAGAATTATTTCAAGTTCCTGCTTATCTTTTATTCAACAGCAACAACAAAAAAAATACACTCTCATCCTTTAAGTTATGAAAAAGGCTTAAGTACTTTTTAATTTATATCTATGTGAATGAGTATGAGTATGTAAACCTTTATTAGAATGCACAGATTCAAAGATGAAATATGTACTGGCTCAGTATGTCTCAAAAAGCCAACCGTTTCCATGGGACATATTTCTTCTTTTACAAGAGAATTTTGCAACAAAATTATCAGCGACTACACAAGTACCATCAATTCAAAAGGACAAAGTGCCAAGCCTGTAGGTACAGGCTGTGATTAAGGACATTGCAAATATGAAAATGCCTCCTGTTAAAAGCAGGGTAGGCATTTTAAAAGAGGGGGGTGTGCCCGGTCTATTAGACAGGCAATGGATTACTGCTATTGAGATTTTGCACTGCGATGGCTCTTTAAACGTCAAGACTTCTACGAGCAGGCAACAGAAAAGAGACAGAACAGAGACATGACACTGAAACGGGGCTAAAGAACAAGAACAACTAATTTCACTCTGTTGACTTCATCCCCAACACTGTAAAACGTCCTTAACCATCAGTTATTATATCCATGAATATCGTTACCATCGCATTGCTATTAATTCCAAGCAATTAAAACTCTAAAAACAGATATTTATTTCCAGTCTGAATAAAGTCCTAAAATAGTTTTCACAGTCTCCACATATCTTAAGAATCAGACTAAGCTAAATTAAATGAATGAATGAATGAAATGATGAATAGAAGCATGCACTTCAGTCTATGAGGTCTTCAGAAACTAACTAAAGATTAAGTTAATAAAAAAACAGCTCAAGAATAAAATTATGGTAATGTCTTTAAATTCTAGGTTTCTCTGTTTTCTTTTTCACAGCATAGTCTGTGCTCCCTCTTATTACATCCTCTTGAAGACAGAGCTAAAGAATAAACCCTGACTAGCAGAAGAACCTCACATACCTACCTTGTCAAACAACAAATAATAGTTAACATATGCAAAGAAATTGCTTTAGGATGAGCTGTGCATGGTCATTTTTTGTGGCTGTCCTGCACTATCACATAAAGGACCAAAATATTGTCCTTATATTCTCATAATGGCACGTTTATTATTTCTGGTGACAGCATGAGGACATTTCCAATGTGGTCACTGAAGTCATTCAAAACAAATTTCTCATTTCCTAATACATTTTTAATACAGTTTGAGAAAGGAAGTAAGAATCTAGCTATTAAAAGCAGGAAATTATTTATTTGTTGTTTAGTCTTTATCTCTCTCTATGTAGGATTATTATTATCGTAGTCAGAGACAAGTCATTGCAAATCATGCAAAGCGAGTTCCCTCTTGGTATATATATTCCTGTTACATCCCAAACATATTTTTGACATTTTTTCTAGGTTTATAGAAGAAAAGCTATGCTTCAAATAACTCAGTAGTAGGGCAGTTAATTTTTATCATTACCTGACCAGATGTGAACCTCATTCTACGCCTTTCTCCAAGAGTAAAATCCTCCAATTCATTGGGGTTTTCGTAAACTGATGTTAAGATCTACTGTAGATATGCTGAAGAAGCTGTGATTCTGTTTGGTGTAATATTACACCTCATAAACAACCCCTAAATTTGTTTACCAGAGTGTCAGGGGGTAATCATCATACTGGCATGTGAGAACATCAAAGGGGAAGTGTGTTTGTACCTTAGGTGCAATTCTTTCTGTCTCCAAAATAGATGTTATATCACCATGCTGAGGTGCCATCAGATAAAATGACAAGACTCGGCATGCTATTATGGAACCAATCCTGTGTTAAACTATCCTCGGCAGATAGTGCTTTTATGTTTCCATATTTGTTTTATGCAAACCCACTGAAAAATACAAGGTCTCTGGTCATGATTATATGAACTCTGTTTAAGTGTTTGCGTCTTACAGTTAATTAGAGAACTTTATGCCTTCAGCACAAGAGGTCTCTGCAGTAATCCTTCCAGTAAAAAAAGATAAATGGGATAAATGTTTTCATTGCACTGAAATACTGTTATATATTTGTGGCATCATTTCTTAGGAACAACAAAACTCTACAGGCTTGCAGTACATTTCCAATACTAATCAATTTTACACTAATTTAAGAATTTAGTGGCTATCCAAGTCTGACGGCATTAGCTGTTTCTGGGTCCAAACTCCGTCAGCTTCAGGTCCCAAAGTCAAACCAACACTGCGGCATCACTGAGAGTTAAAAACTGTCTAAATTCTTTTATCTTTAATACAATGATCAGTGTGGCTGTTCTACCAGGTGTAACAATTAAGTTTAACATCCAGGCATCCATGAAAACAGAATTTATGAAGTTTAACGGAGTTAGAAGTTAGCAGGAAGTTATCTCCTTAGTTTCCATCTAAACATGATATAGCATGTTCTGACTGAGCGATTTCTGAAAAATCAAAGCATACAGCTCTGCTATCACTTCCAACATAAATGAAGACAGAAAACTTAACAGCAGTGGCGTTTTTAGGGTTACTGAAGTTGGACTAGCTGGTATATAATGATGTGCTACATGATCGCTAGCTACAGAGCATCATATAAACACATTAGCACAGTGAAGCTGGAGGATGAACGGTAACTTTTTTCCACAAAAGTTGATGGTCAGGGACAAATGCAATTGCATGGCAGGATGCTGTAAACGGACCAAACTTCAGTCAGGAGAACAACTGAGATAATCCAGCCACAATATGAGGTTAGTCATTCATTTATTGCTGCATGGGCTGGGCTGTAGTTATATAGTAAGGTTTGAAAAACTGAGCTTTAAAGGGAATAGTGGTAACAAAAAGAACAGAGGCCGACAGTGATCACTGACTGTTTTAGGGGCTTGGTCAGATTAAATAGAACAAGAGCATTAAAACAAGTTAAAAACACAAGAGCCATAATATAAACGCAGAGTAGTTTGGACATGGAAGCAGGATTCATACGTCGTCACTGAAACATTGGATTACCCATGTAGCTTGTCTTTATTATGAAGTTACCGCAACCACTTTGGTTTACTTACAGGTATAAGATTTGCTATTCAGTTTAGTGTCTTTGTGAGCTAACAATTGCACTCAACACAAAAGAAAAGCTGGGGTTACCTGGAACAGTTTGAAGAAGCCTTTCAATGAAAAGTAATGAAACCACCAAAGTGATTACTCAGATTATGTCAAAAACCTGCAACTAAAGGTTAACCACTATTTCAGTTGGGTCCAAAGTAATTGAACTAAAAACACGCCATCATTGTCAAAGCTAAATTCTAGCCTCTGGTCTATAAAATGGCTAAAATGTCATAACTGGAATTTTAAAATAATAGCCAACATCATGACTCATTCATGACACATGCTACAGATGCGCATTAATTTGAAATTAATAACTTGAATGTAGCTGCTTTTGTAAATGTGGTTATATCATTCAGTAACTAAAACACAAAGCCATTTGAGCTCTTTCAGCCTGCCAGCATTGTGTTGCACCTCTAGACATAAATATTAATACCCTTTAGCTCGGAGAGAGTATAGTCATCACAAATTCATCAAGGAAACCTAACAAACTGAGCTTTTGTTCCTGCCAGCTTTTTTGGAGCTGACATTTCCTCTCTGAGGGAGAGCTAAACCAGGTCAGCTCACAGCCATTGCCTGAAAATACAGGACACCACTGGGGTACAGGAAGATGTTCTCCCCAGTGGGTGAGGAGTGGAGCAACATTTCTACACATTTCCAAACTCCACACCCCAGAGAACATGCCAGGAGACAGTTTCAGCCAATGAACTGTGATCCATTTGTGGATTTTCTTTCTCCCCGAGCTAAAGAGCCAGTTAACGCTGCAGTATAGATAATGGCTTGACACATGCCTGGACAGAAGTGGTAAGAGCTCAAGTAAAGGGTGTTACTTTAAGCATTTAGCACTTTTAAAAGGTGAAAAGGAAAATATGAGAAATGGTCGTATGCACTGTAAAGTACATAACAGCATAAATGGGCTTTTCGCCTTCAGAATATGTTCAGGCAAGCACAAATAAAACCAGAGCTAAAATCTCATGCTTAACCTTTTGTCTGCCACCTTTTAAACTCAAAATACGAATCCAAGATGGCCATTCTGTGCCAGTTTGCCCCCTCTTTGAAAGGCTGTTCATCGTGCTACAATCTTTCAGAATAACTCCTTGTTACTACTTGTGTTGCATGAGTAGCATGTCTATCAAAATCAAGGCGGGCCATCTTTGTTCCATACATTAGTACCCATTCAAAAAACCCTAGTTGTTTTATTCCTGTTAGGGGCTATTGTAATCTTTATTGTGCATACACTCATGAACCAGCAGTTTAAACCTGAAAATCACTAGAGGACAACTATCTTTTCCAAAAAATGTTTGGCATGACTAAGAGGAAAATGCCAGAAAAACACAAAAGACAACAATAGAGTGTTATGCGGAGTATACAATAAAAAGGCTCAGACTCACCATTACAGATCTTATTGGAGTCTGTGAGAGAGCTCAGTGGATTAGAGCCTTTGGCTGATTGTATGTTTTCCTAACAGTATGGGATAAAAGCGTGGCATTGGCAGAGTAGGGGAAAAATAAGTTAATTACTCCAGCTGAGAAAATATTAAAGGCAAGCAGCACACTCAGTAACAATCAGCTAAAAATACAATACAGTATGTGAAGAATAATTCATGGTGCACAAGCACTAGGGTAATGGTGCTAGAGTTAGACTTTCAGCATGGTTCACTTCAATGTCTGTGGATGGAATTCTCATGGGTTTAATCGCAGCCTCTGCCTATAAAACACCAAATCTATACTCGTGTTTTCCATCCAATCATACTTTAATTCTGCCAAAGCAGTAAAACCCAAAGAATAGTTTTAATATATTATATAATGCTTTGATTTGCCAGGCTTTTCACTGAAGTCATAATTGAATTGTTCTGCTACATAGTTTTACTTTTAAGTTTTCCAACCACTTACTTCCTCAATCACATTCAAAAATTGTGACAAAGACAAAAGACTCTTGGCTTTCTTGCTAATGCTGCTGCACATTATGCAGAGTCATCTCCAAGATTTTCAACCTCATAATGCTCAATTTATTGTAAGCTGTCACCTTGAACAAATCTTTTACACAATTAGATCTACTACACTCACAAACTAAAAGAAATTAGGAAATATCTTTCACAGTACCAACATAATATCAATTGTATTTTTGACTTAGAATAATAGTGTTTATATAGCCGTCCCTGGTCAATTATACACACAGCTTTGTCTTTTACTTTAAGGCCAGGCATGCAGAATTACTGCCCCTGAACGCATTTACTTACATTTCATGCAAGCGTCCAAAAACAAGCTTCAAAGTCATAAAGAAGAGTCAGCACAGAAGCTGTCAGTCATTTCAACACTTCTCTGTTGGTCTATAAATACCATATGCAGCATAACAAGTCTACTGATGTCAAACGATTGGTAAATATGTCATGGTCCGTGGTCCTGTGTGTGTGTGGAATGTGTGATGCTCGGGTAGCCACACCCCCAGGCTGGGCCATCACCGGCACACCCGCTCTCCATCGGGGTTATTACCTGAAGAGCTACTTAACCCGGCACTGACGGATGCTCCACGCCAGTCCGTTAATCACCTCTCTGTGGTTTCGATCCGGCGTTCAGCATCTGCCACCTGCCTGTCCTCCTGCTCAATTGGATCACCCGGTGCATCATCTGGCCCATTCACTACCTCCACGGATTCCCTTCTCACGGACTTCCCTCCCGAGCTCCCACGGTCCCGCTCTAATCGTAAGCCAACTAGTCTAACTCAGTCTTGATGTGTTTCCCCCGCTTCCCGGCTCCCTAGTAATCTTCTCCCCTTTCTGTTGCAGCTTCCGGCTTCCTCGCGTCATTGTTTCCCCGGGTTTTTTAGTTCCTCGTTTTGCTCCTCTGGTTTTCCCGGGTCGCCTTTTGTTGTTATAATAAAGTGTCATTTTCTGCTAGCGCTTGAGTCTGCGTCTGGACCCTTTTGTGCATGCGCGCCACGGCGCATGACAAAATAAGCCTAAAACACAAGTGGGAAATTCATTTTCCCAAGGGCCCACATGAGAAACTGGGACTGTTGTACAGGTCAGCTCCAACAAGGTAAACAGCGTATTGCTGCAGCCCTCCACAACAGTCCCAGTGTCTAACATAACTCTATCACTTATATAATGCAATCCATCACCTATTATATGTACAAAAACCTCCATCCACACAAAGTTGTGGAAGACGAGTACTCTTGGCACATGCTCAAGACACTGGAATGCAGATATGTGACATCATCACTACGCTTTTTCGCAGACTGTAGCGCAGACTTGCAATGCATGGAAGTTTCAGGCTGTGGATTCATATGCGACTGTACCAAATTATCTCACAGAGGACTAGCAGCTGTTTTCTCACCTTCAAAATACCTGCAATAGCAAAGTAGTCCTCACATGCATTGCATTCAGTTAAGACAAACTAGACTATAATACAGTTCGGTTTGCCAGGTTTATGACAGACTTTAATGCCAGCGTTGGTCAATGTTGCGTCAGCTTCACAATCTCATTTTGTCGTAATAAAACTGAGTGAAGTGAGAGAAAGAGTGAGAAGTTTATTGTGTCAGACAGAACAGATGTTGACAAAGTTTATATTGGAGACATCATTTGCCGTTGAACAAACGTGGTAAACTGCAGTAAATCCCAATGTATTGCATACAGCTAAACATTTCAACAGTTTAACAATACTTTCATGATAATATATCTTGGTATATTTCATCTTTGTGATAATAAATTTCCCTCCTCTTAATATACAGCCATTATGTTGATATAGGGCAGAAGCAAAAACGTTTATTTATAGACATAACTATCTATTGTCAAATCGAAAACAGTCCCAAGCTGAAATTCTGACACAGTGTCAGAGACCCTTAAGCCCTCTAAGACTCCATGACATGGTGAGATGCTGGATATTACATATATGTCTTCTTTCTTTTGGCTCTGATAATGTCACTAGAAACTGGTAACTGTTGCAAAAACCAAGATGAAAAATGTAATACAGTTATTGTCTATGCACTGATATATGCATAAGTGTGACTGCAAATACTTGTCTAGTGTCACATGACCAGTGGAGAACATGTAGACACCACACAGAGGACCATCTCAGGACACTTTTGACTCAATACTGCTAACCCCTGACCCACCATGTTGCCATATAATGAACCAAAAAGACACAAGACTCTAAAGCTGTGCTAGCAGTTGTTTCAAACTGCACTTGGCAACCTTAATAGTTGAAAGTTGTAACGCCTTAAAAATTATTTAAGTTATTAAAACAAAATGAGAAGAAAGGGAAAAAAAGATGAAAAAAAAACAAACAAATGAAACTTCTAAAAGGCACTTGGAGGTTTAGGGAGCAAAATCATACTAACTAAAGTGGGCGCTAAAGTAATTTCCACTCAGACACAGTGGATGGCTCATCAGTCATGGAAATCACCTCCTTTGTCCAATGTGCAGCCACCTCATCAAACACCAGTGATAAGCTCTCATTTCAGAAATAGACATCTCACCTTCTCTCCTGTTTAGTCTTTCCTTCCTCTGTCTTTTCACAGATGTGTGTATAAAATGAATTCTACCTGCAGTGAGCAAGCCTGGAGAGTCGTCAACCAAAACAGTAATGAAAAACAAATCCCTTCAGAAAGAAATTCCAGCCAAAAATTTAACATCCGTTTCTGATTCCAAATCCTCCCTTGGCATTTCCCTATCCCATTGTCTTCAGCCATACCTGTGCATGTTTTCCCCTCATATGGAGCATCGTAACAACAGATGCCTGGAATATTTAAAATGGAATCAGAAACAGGTTTCGAAGAGTAATTTTAAAAAGAAATATAAGGAGTTCTTCAGTTTGGTTTCAGAATACATTTTTTCGTTCCAGCTGTGGTTCATATGCAGGCTTTGGTTTGGTGCTTTAATAATATTTTTTTTGGCCTTGCACTCACTAGGGGCAAGGTTAGAAACAGTCCTCAAATGTGACAGCCATACTAAGTAGCAGGTAAAAGCTGCAGGGCCGAGAAGGTGCAGCTGCTGGAAACGCGCATCATAATAAAAACAGTACCACTATATTCCTGCAACACTGTAACATTCACAATATCATGAGAGACAAAGCGTGAACAGTCTGAGATGGGGCTTGAACCACAAATATCACCCAATCCGTTGCATTCATTTGGCCTTTTAGTTATCCCTGCCTTCAGAATCTAACCTCAAATATCACGAGTCCAGGAGCTCATGGTGTATTTTTAGGAGAACCGGTCAATTAAGAGAGCTGCTAATTAATCATTGTGCCATGTTCAGTAATACTTGTCCAAATTTCCCCATACTCACGCTAAATGATGAAGAGGCTCTGGACTCACAGTTCTTCTCTGTCAAGACCCGCATTCACAACAGTACATTAAGAAATGAAAAGTACCCTAAATCCTCAAACTATGGTTATTAATTATGAACATAAGGGTGTATTAGGAACAGATGGGCCTTTATTCCTCCGTTTCTCTGTTGTTTTAGTGTACTTAAATGATAGTTTTGGAAGACACATCACTCACTGCCTGCCTGCTGGGTTTTCTCTTTTTAACAAAAGTTCTGTTTCCATCCATTAATCACGTTCAGCCTATTCTACTTTGCAGTTTCTTTCTTGCAATACTTAAATAGATTATGTTACATTAAAATACTTTTTGCAATGTAAACGCATAGCCTTCCTGGTATACATTTTAATGTAGGCATGTATTTTTTTACAAATCCTACAGCTATTGGAGCTTCTAATGGTTGTAGCTTTAATGTCCTGTCATTACAGGGCATCACAAACTGCCATTTTATGGCAGATATCCATGGCATTGCAGAGATTAGCAGGTGCTGTAGCAATTTCAGAGACGTCAAAATAACATGGTCTTTTATAGAGCTGCAAAGTGCCAGAATGTTTGAGTGTTGCTAAATTGTTTCATTTTCACTGACTTTCTACCTTCCCTTTTAATCTCCAGTATTACTTCACATAGGTAACATGACCTATTTTCTCCTGGTTTTACATCAAGACATGTCCAGATGACCAGTTAACAATACAAACATTAGGCTTAGACACTCACACACTGACATAAATCCACATCCTAAAAAAGGAATACACAAGAGTTTCATTTTATTGTTACCAGAAATATAACCAGAGCTGGCTGTAAGGTAAAAAAAAAAAAAAAAGGCCAAAGTGAAATCTTGTGGCCACAACAAATGTACTGTCTAAACAGGTATCAGGGTAGAGATTCAATCCACTTCAATTCAATTTTATTTATATAGCGCCAAATGACAACAACAGACGCCTCAAGGCGCTTTATATTGTAAGGTAGACCCTACAATAATACATACAGAGAAAAACCAACAATCATATTACCCCCTATGAGCAAGCACTTTGGCGACAGTGGGAAGTAAAAACTCCCTTTTAACAGGAAGAAAGAACCAGGCTCAGGGAGGGGCGGGGCCATCTGCTACAACCGATTGGGGTGAGAGAAGGAAGACAGGATAAAAGACATGCTGTGGACGAGAGCCAGAGATTAATAACAAGTGGGATTCAGCAGAGAGGTCTATTAACACATGTTGAGTGAGGAAGGTGACTGAAAAGGAAAAACTCAGTGCATCATGGGAATCTCCCAGCAGTCTACACCTATTGCAGCATAACTAAGGGAGGATTCAGGGTCCAGCCCTAACTATATGCTGAAATATGAAAGTTTTAAACCTAATCTTAAAAGTAGAGATAGTGATAGAGTGATAGAGATGGAGGCTACAACCCCAAAAGTATTTCTATATAGTATTTGTGCTCATCCCTGCTTTTCTAACCTAATTGAAATTTAAGGGTTCTGTGCTCTAAGCTTTGTCTTAGCAGCATGCTACTTGGTAGCTCACTTGGCAGATGCCAAGTTAGCAATGGCGTGTTGCACTTTACAGCCATGTTCTTGTTCTTTCATGCAATAAAAATTCAAACTTATGTCCATAAGTTTGAATAAGGCAGTCTGAAACACTCTTCAAATGTTTCAGACTGCCTTATTTTCTTCTCTGTCTTCCCATTATGCAGATATATTTATATTCTCAAATGTGTTCATTTAATAGATTTATTAAATCATTCTCAAGGCGGTGTTTACTGCCTTGAGAATGACAAGAGGCTGACTTAACAGCAGAAGTATTAATTCATTTGCTGGTAAACACTAAATTTGTAGCTAAGTATTCTAATAACCAGTTAAATAATTATTTTGAAGAAACATGTATCAAACATTCCATTTTCCAACTCTTTAATTTCAATAATTAGACTTTTTTTCTTTTGTTAATTGTGTGACAATAAATTTAAACCTATAATTAATTTATTCTCCTAATTGGATAAAGCAGTTTCTGGAAGCATTTAGCAAACCTGAAACCAACTGTGAAATTACAACTAATTGTAATATTATGACCAAGCGGTTAATTTAATACATTTATTGAGCAAACAGATCATGCTTCCATTGCTGCACAATGTTTAAATCGAAATGGAACGCTCATTTGAGCATTTACAATATTTTGGGGAATGCAGAGGAAATGTTGTAGAAAAACAATTGTCATGCTTGATTTAATGAGAGCACACACACACACAGTTGCAATTTGATCCAATAAGACAATGCTTAGTGTAAACAGGCACTGATGCAAAATGCCCCTGTCAAACCTCCAGCTGCATTGGATGTTTCATTGATGCAACTGAATGACAAATTAAAATTCAGTAATAATACATATTAACAAACATTACTGAGAAGGAACAGAATACCACAAATGACTATGTTATTTGGGAATGCCCATTAATAAGGAGTAAATGGTGAAAAGCCTCTCATTATCCAGTTGTCTCCCTGTCCATCTCTGCTCCTGGCAGCAGTGTTCATAAGCTTCCCTTTCTTTGAAAACGGGGTTTCTGTATCTCTGTGTGGAGAAAAGAAAAACACGCTCCACCCCAGAGTTTTCTATTGAAGGGGTCTGTTTTATATCTCTGGCCAGTGTAGAAGTTTGACTTTTCCCTTGTGTACTTTTAGACTGTATACAACTATTCCACAAGAAAATCCAAAGCAAAAAGTTTTCTTCTGTTCTCAATTTCGATGTTGCAGAAGGTCAGTTAGATAGGTAACTATAATTTATTAAACAGCATGATGGCAGAGGGTCATTGCCCTTTTTTTGTAAATGGGGGCTTCATGTCTCTTACTAAAAAGCAATGTTTAAAAAACAGATATTCTGTACACTTGCTTTCCTTTAGTTTGTACATGGAGCAAAACAGACAGAAAACACGGTTTCGTGTTAATGTCTGCATGGTGCCACAGTGACTATCAGTTCATGTGAGTGGGTTGATAGCGAGTAAATAAAGAAGTGTGGTCCATGAATAATGTATGAAGAGATATCCAAGGCTTAAATGTTTCTTTTATATGTTTTAAAAGTGAATGGGATAAAGCATTACACTTTATTAAAAGAAGGGGCTATGTTTTCCTTCTAATAAAACTTGAGGCAACAATTTCAATGAATACAATCACTCATGCCCTGTAATTAACATAAGGCTTGCATAGAGTGCAGCTGTTTATCACATCCAGAGAGCCCTAAAACTGACTTGGAAAATGAGACACTTCCTCATCACACACAGCTTTAAGCAAGGAAAAAAAAACCCATTAGCAACTCTAACATTACCCTATTGTCTACTGGCACTCTTATTAACTGTGTTTAGTAACTGTTTGTCTCACAGCACGTACAGTATAGTAAAAGATTGTATAATACCACGGGGTATATAAGCACTGGACTTTTGTTGTAAATTTGAATAACAAGTAGTCCAACTAATGTTACAGCAGTAAATCTGTTTTATGCACAGCCTAACATTGCCTCTTTCTATAATCTTTTTCAATATTTGCAGAGCATTGCCCTTGCCAGTAAACAATGTCAACAGCATTTTCCATCCATACTGGTGCCACTTAAGTTTTCTGTCTAGACAGAACCATGTGGCGGCAAGTTAGGGTGCACAAACACTCGAGATATATAATATATTTCACGCACAAATCACTTTAAATACTGATTCTTTGCTGACCTGTCCCAGCTACCATAAGGCAAAATGCGGGGTACACCCTGGGCCAGGTCAGTAACATGAATTTAAAAAAAGAAAAGAACATCTTAGAGGGGTAGACGTTCAGAAATCTGCAAAAAGCTACATTTACAAATTGTGGAATAATTTCAAAATAATGTTATTCAATGTAAAACTGCAAAGACTTTGAATATCTGTAACAGCATTTCTAGTACATAGTATTATCAAAAGATTCCATGAAAATGGGGAAATGTTTGTGTACAAGGGGGAAGCCCAAAAAATCAGCACTTGATAGCTGTGATCTCCTGAAAACAGGCATGATTCTGTCATGGAAATCACAGCATGGGCTCAGAAACACTTCCATTATCTGTAAACACGGCTCACCATCCCATCTACAAATACAGGTTAAAGCTCTATCATGCAAAGAAGAAGCCAAATGAGGTAGAGATAATCCAGAAACCTTACCTTTTTCTGTGGGCCATGGACTAAGGCAAAGTGAAAAACTGTTCTGTGGTCGGTTGAACCGTAAATTGAAATTGTGGTTAGAAATCATGGATGCCTCCAGACTAAAGAGAAGGACCGTCCAGCTATCAGCTCTCAGCATCTTTGATGGTAAGGGGTCCATCAGAGCTCAATGCTGAAAGGTATATACAGGTTTTAGAGCCCATTGCTCTAAAACGCTTCATCTTTTCCAGGTTAGGCTTCAATTTCAACAAGATGATGCTAACCCACATCCTCCATCTATTATAACAGCATGGCTTTATAATAGGTGTAGAACTGGCATGTTTGCAGTCCAACATTTGGCGCATCATTAAATGAAAAATATGTCAAAGAAGACCCAGGACTGTTCAGCAGCTGGATTTCTTTGTCAGACAAGAGTGAAAAATGTTCTTCACCCAAACGTCCAACAGCCGATTTACTCAGTAAAAGAAGAGGAAATGCTACACAGTCTTGAACATGGCTCTGTCCCAACTATTTCGTCATGTGTTTTATGTGTTGCCAGCTATTTCACACTGATTTTATATTTTTTTCTCAGTTTAAAATTTTGATATGTTTTCCATTTGCTTCCATTCCTTTTTATTTGTCTTTAAATTGTACACAATTACATTATTTCGGTAAATTGGCATTGCAGGTTAACTTTGCTGAATAATTCCTGTACATGGTTTTGATATTTAGTATGCACAAGTGTGAACTGAAGCATAAATGATTACCTAATACATGCTTTTTTTTTTCTCTCTCTCTTGAAAGGATTACTGTTGCTGAGCATTACTCACATGCATATGCCAATAAATGGTTAAAAAATGAAGGCAAGTGATGGCGAATTGTACCAAATGAGACCAAAAAGCCTTCCAAGACACAGCCAATCAGGAAGCCAATTTCTTGTCTAGACTTCCTCTCATCAATCAAACCATCAAAACACTCAAGCACTTGGCCTTCACTCAATAGTCAAAAAAACAGTAAGAGCCATTGTTAAGGACTCCTTGGTGTAAGTGCTAATTTTCCACGGGCAAGAAAAGGTCAGGCAATTCATCTGTAATTTTTACCATGGCAACCGAGGGACAGAGGGAAAAGACTGGATGTGGCTCTGAGACTGTGAAGAAAAATATGCAAGAAATATACAGTATTTTTGAGTGACAGCAAAATCCTTAAAAATTCACTGCTGCAACTGCATTAAGCTGATTAAGATAATATTGTAGATAGTGTATCTAATATAGTGGCAGAGCTTATCTGTACTATTTTAAGTTCCCTGTGTCCAAAAGGGAAGGTGGAAGAATCAAATGTTGATTTATGACTCTTATAGGACTCTGTTTAGTTTTAGATGACTGGCAAAGATCAGATTACACTACCACTTACAAGTGTGTCAAATATCTTTAGAGAACATTGATGTCATGACAAAAGCCTCAAGACATCATATTGTGGCCTTGTGATGATTTGTCTTTTACAATTGTTTAGTGCTGTCCACAAAATGTGGACATGCCTCAGAGAGCCACAGGTAGCCTGAGGGTGAGAAAAGCATTTCCTTTTACAAATTTTACCAGCCTATCATTGCTACCACATGGACATGAACAAATTATATCAATTTCCGTCATGCTTCAAAATGTTACAACTCAGCGTGATAGTTTATTTGACATTGCTTAATACCCTTATTTCTTTTTACCCTGAAATTCCACATGCATCAGTCCCGCTATAAATAAAATTACTTTGTCTATCTCTATGTTCGTCCTTGTCTTTGTTTGTTTTTTTAAAACAATTCGTCCAATTAATTTCACACTTGTCAGTCTGTATTGCTGGGGACCAAAGCAAGTCTAGTGTGGATTTTGGAGTTTATTGGATAACTGGTTCCCAAAAAACTCAAATCACCACCCTTGATTATAATGATACATTTTAAAGGGAGCTACACCTATTCAAAGCACAGATTTCCAACAAATGAGCTATAACTTAAAAAGACTATGATCTAAAATTCCAGTGCACAGAAATTAAATAAAACTAAACAGCTTATCACACCGGTAACTGCTTTGCACCAGCTCTTGAAACAAAAATGCCAGCAGCAACAGCAAAACAACACCACCATGTTTACACGTGTCCCCCACTGAGGCATGATGCTGTGTATCGGGATTACTCAAGAAGGAGAACATGTTCCATTAGTAGTGGTTTCTTCATTTTTTTTAAATGCATGCTCTGCTGCTGATGGGGCCATGGATACACAAAGTGTTCAGCTAATGATGTAATTAGGAAGATTTATATGTTCTTGTCTTGTAGAACATTGACAGGAAGTAAATAAATACAAGTGATTTTTAGTTTTTCCAATTATTTGTCTTGCTTCATAATGACAGAAAAATATATCTGCCATGAACTGTGACAACCACGTACTCTAGCAATCAAATTATTCCAAGTTAAAATCAAGTTTTAAGTCTTACACTTAAGTAAAACCAGTGATCTTCAAAAAGTCAGCAGTGGTGTGCATATTATCAGATTGTTAGCTTAAACTATCATATTTGGGACAAAGTAATTAATGGATCAAAGTAACAAACAAAATCCATATAATAATGAATAAAATGTAAAGATTTCATTATCATGATTATTATTATTACAGTTTTTACTACTTTTCAAATCTGTAATTTTACTCTTCTTTTTTATGAATGTATTACATTAAGTTGTCACTTTGCTACTTGTTCACTAATTATATTTACACTTGAAATGATGTATTTATTATTTATCTTTTGAATTATAGTCCAATTTTTTACTACCTGTATTTTTATATTCAGTAAGGTGATCCAAGTACAAACCACTTAATGACTTAAAAAGCTTCCAATGCCTAGCTTTAATGCTGAAAGGTTTAATTGGGAACCAAATTTGCCTTCGAGCAAGTTTTCTGCTCACTGTGAAGTGGTTTCACTTTACAATTTGACTGCGTCTCACTCCCTTGTTTTACTAATCTGTGACACGTCCCTACTTTGGTGTTTTGAGCTTGGTATTAGATGCAGAATAGTCACTTTAGACACAAAGAATCCAACGTTTTCTTTCCAAGCTCTAAATTTGCACCTACAATTTCAGCACCAAAACTGAGAAAACTACACTAAGCAATTGGGGCGTTCCAGATGGGCACATTTTGAACAGGCGCTGCACTGGTTAAATGTAATTCAGAAGCTGTATGAATTCTGTGTGTAATTCACCATAAAATCCAAAGTACCGAAATTCAAACAAAAACTGCTTTCAGAGGGTTGCTATTGTTTTGAAAAGCATACGTTTTCAGAGTAAACAAACAAATAGTTTAAAAGGAATTTCATTTTGTATTTATATGCAACAAAAAAGCCAAAAAAACTGACTTTTGAGAGAACAAAGAACAAAGAAATCATGCTGTGCACATGCAGAGTGCCATCAGCCTGCTAGGAGTTATTCATTGGTCCCTTTGGATAAAAAGAATTTTTCTAAATTGACGGGGATTTTTCATGGATCATTGTCATTTGCTCATTAGAACAAGTAGTTGTGGATTAAGACACCCTTGCCTGTCAGCGGCCAAACCTCATCTGGCAGAGGCCTTACCCTCCCCTTTGAAAGCAGTGAAAAATAAAACTAAAAAAGAAGGAAGAGCATTGCATACAAATAAAAATATGTATGTAATTTAACACCCAACTGAAAACAGTCATCGCTACCCAAGATATCAAGCAACATTTCTGGTAACTTTTCATTTCTTGTCTTATATCTGACAAGCTGCTAGCAACCTTTGCCTCGTGCTCTTCACCAAATGTGAAATGCCAACAAAAACAAATTACAACACCAATAAAAACTGGTGTTTCATTTTATGTGATGTATTGTTTTCACTTGATATTTGCAAAATGACTGTTTGCAAAAGTGATTCAAAGACTTTAAAGAGAACAGACATCACATCTTACTGATGGATTCTGCATGCAATCATAACACAAATTAAGCTTTCAACATGAACTTTTTCATCTCACACACGTCTCCAGCTTGAGAAAACTCATGCCAATTCTTGTTTTTCTGCCCATTTTCTATGGTGATTATCAGGGGAAAATACACGAACAAAGTTTATCATCATCTGAGCCTTTTATATTGCACATTGAAAACAATTTCAAATTAAACATCAGTACTGTTTCAATTTTGCGCTACTTCATAATTCTAACACACAGCTTGCTGTTGCATCTGGGTCACATAAGTGGATTCGGCTGTAAAATTTGACTACAAATATATATTACAGTTAAAAAAGTCTTGGAAAACTTGTGAACAACTATGTTTAAGATCTTCAGGCATTTCAGTACATGCCCCAGATGTACTGCTTGAACTACTGAACTTTTCTGATAACTATTTCTTGTTCTGAATGTGAGATTTCCAATACACCACAGAGATTTCAGGCAAGTGTATTAGAGATATAAATGAACTGCTACACACAAAAAAGAACTTACCACACTTACAACAATAACTACAGACCTGCAGTGCCCATAGGTGTCCCATTTTATGCTAGACTGCATTTTTATCCCTTGTCCCCCCCCATATTGAGATCATTCTGATTGGGAACAGTCTTCAAAAATCAACACTGCAGGATATACACTTAAAAGTGTGTCTTACATCCAGTGGCTGGAAAGAAAGCAACAAATGCTGTCATCACAGGTCAAGTGCAGGTTAACCTGTCACTTCTGCTGCGTAGCCCACACCCCATGAGGAAAATTGTGAGTCACTGCAAGTTACAAGCTATGCAGATTTCAGCAGCATTTGACAGAAACTGCCACAAAGAAAAGCAAACGCAGCTGCAATAATGACTTGGAAACAGCTTAGAACTGCGTGAAGCTAGTGAAAGGTGATTTTCTGAGATTATTCAATTTCGGAGTGCAAGAATCTGACGTGAAGTCACACAATATATGTGAGCTTCATGACAAACACCTGGCTTTGAACAAGACATGTCCTTAACTATGGAATCATCCATACTGAATACCAAAAGTGAGTAGCAGAGAGAGCAGCAGCTAAACCTCAATGCCAGTTCCTGCGATCACATTTGATGGCATTTGATATCAGAAAACAGCCTAACAAGTTATTTTAGCTTCATTTAATGTCTACTGTATTTAATTTTTAGTAACATTCAGATAAACTATAATCATATTTCGTGGCAGAAATGTGACACCTGTAATTTGCTTTGCTTTGTACTTTCACATACTTCAGTCTTGGTAAGAACTATATTATTATACAAAAAACTGGCAACCACCAGTGCTACCCCTCAGCCTCCTAGTAGACATACCTATGATACCAATTTCAAAATCCTACATCGCCTTGTTCTCAAGTTAATGCATTCACAAGATTTTCAGAAAACTTGAGTTTCAAACTGTCTGAGAGTTTTAGTAGATGCCTTGAACCTATATGACTTGACCTCTGACCTTCAGGTCAAGGTCACTGTGACTTGAACTCTGACATTTTTAGATGCACCTATTGCATCAATTTCAAACTCCTACGGTGCCTCATTCTTGGTTGCCTACACCGCCCGCCCACCCGGCCTGCAGGGTGATGACAATACCCCATCGGTCTTTTACGCCTGAGGGTTAAAAGTCCAAATCGATGAGGTATTTTAATCCAGAATAACAAGAATAATGCTTAAATTCTCTCAAAATGAAATAACTGCTCTGATCTTCCACAAGTCAGACTGTGTGTTCTGTGTATTTCAGGGATATTTTCATAAACATTTTTATGTTCAGTGAATGCAAACAACATGATTCTGCAAAAAACACGAGATTATTAGAGATTCTACTGAAAACCCAAAGTAAATCAATAAAAGAGCAATGTGGCCTTTTTACAGTGATCCCTTTGACTACAACCTGAGGTGCTGTACAACATTATCACATATTTCCTCACCTTCACAAAGACAGTACAAATAAATAGATATTATCCTTTTATAACCGGGACACACATGCCCTGAGATGTGAAATACAGCGCACTCACGCCAAACTTTACACATGCATACACGCTGCAATTTCACCTTGGGTGGCATGTTGCAACAAGACTGAAAACAACAATAACAGCTCATACGACAGCTTGGGAATTGCATCCTGTGAATAAAAGTGTGTCATCTTTGCCCCTCATCACTGAAATCTGCCTGTTGTTTTCTCCTGCCCACCCGGTATACACCCAGGAGGCACAAGAAAAAGATATGGATGAATGAATATATTCATATAGCAGGTTTGTTGTATATTATTACACATGTACAAAAAGGTTTGGCAAAAACTGTAGAACAGGTGCTTCGCTCAGGGGTAGCACTTCCTTTTAAACGCGCTGTGTGATTGTTTCACTTCTGCTGCCAAAACACCAAAAAAAAAAAAACCCCAAAAAAACAATAAAAACCCCAACAAAGGTTCAAATCTTTACTTTTAGGATTATTGGTGATTTTAGCTAATTCTCAAGGTTTTCCTGATTTAAATCATGTTTAAATTATGTCTTAATTTGCAACAATGAAAACACAGATTGATAAAAGAAAATAAATGTTTTAAAACAATGTAAAAAATAAATAAATAAGCTGATTTGCAATTTAATAATGAATCTCAGGTATGAGCATTTGTTTTGATTACCACCCAGTCACAAGGATGGTGCATGCTTAACCATGATAAATGCACTCTCACTATGGCCAAAATTAGCTTTCAGAAATCGAAGAATATGTGTCTTATTTAAATGCTAGCTCAAAAAACATTGAACCAATTTAAAATGTAACCCTGAATACTTCACATACATCACCAACCAGCCTAGCACCTTAAAATTCAGGAAGGCCCAGCTGGTTCCTTCACTCAGACTTGCAGCATTTTCCAACTGCACTTTGTTTCAAACCAGTTAATGAGCTGATAACTTTAACTGTCCTCTTGGTTAAATTAACTGCACAGAGAAAAACAGATATCGGCATGTTGACACACTTTTAATAAGATGTGCCTGGGACAGGAGCGATAAAGTGGACACATGAAGAAGGTCCTATCTTCCCGAGTATTGAAAAGGCAATATAGTTCAGGTCAGACAACTTCCTCTAAAGGTTTCTTTGGTCCACCCAAGATAGATAATGAAAACGAAGCCATATACAAGTAGACAAAACTAGATTCTGCCCATGTGATGGATGAATGACTGGACAATAACATGTTTACACTGAAGGTGTAAGTTAATCTTTAATAGCATTAAGACTCTGCACTATATAACTTTCACTGGCCTCTAAAAATCTGTATATAGCTACTAAACCTGAAGAGATTTCTGTTCCCGGGGCTTCTCATCTATCCATTCTAATGATGTTGTCGATGAATACTGAGTCAATATGCAGCCCTGCAGGGCAGAGCCACTCGCTCCTATTCTCTGCTTCCCATCAGCCTCAATCATCACCCTCTCTGCAGGGTTCCACGACAAACCACACTTTACCAAACAGCTTTGCTCAAATGACAAACTGGCACCCATAGGCAACGCTTTTAGTGGAAGTGAGAATGTGTGAATCCTCGGGGTACGGGTGGGCAGGGCTTTTGCCGGAACAAAGGACCAATCTAATCATAGCATTTAGTCCTAAAGCCAACTCACAGCCCTCAAGAGACAAGACGGCAATGGCATGAGTAGTTGATGCACTTGTTTCAAGCTCGTTTTAGGGCCGTCCTCTGTGGTTCTCTTAGGCTACGTTCACACTGCAGGTCTTAATGCTCAATTCCGATTTTTTGATCAAATCCGATTTTTTTTGTCTGCTTGTTCACACTACAAATAAAATGCGACAGCAAACGCTCTCTAGTGTGAACGCTCAAAGCGGCCCGCATGCGCAAAAGAAGATGTCACACACAACGCGCTCTGTTTAGACCTAGAGCAAACAATATTGTTTGACTGATGGCCCTTAATATAAAGACTTCAGACTTTACGTTTCCCAATTTTTGCTTTAAGTTATTTTGTTATTTACATAATAATGTAAATAACCTAATAATGATCCTTATTGCTGTTTTAGATGAGCGGTGCTTCAAAGGATTCTGCCAGAATCTGCAGATTATACAGTACAAATAAAATGTTCACGTTTCTCCAACGTTGTCTTCCCAACAGTTTCACTGACATCTACACTGGATGGCCAGGAAGCGTTCGCGATGTGTTCTCGGGCGCTGATAATTGGCGTCTGTCTTGCGTCAGTGACGTAAAAGACGGATTTAATACGACATGACCGTTCAAACAGCAGTCGCTTTCTAAAACATCGGATATGTATCGGATTCAGTACCACATACGAAAGTGACCCAGATCGGATTTGAAAATATCGGATTTGTGCCGTTCACACCGTCATACCATGATCGGATATGGGTCGCATAGGGTCAAAAAAAATCGGATTTGATGCGCTTTCGCCTGCAGTGTGAACGTAGCCTTAATCTTCTAAAGACCGCAAGTGAACGGTAGAGCATCCATACCTCAGTGTGGACCAAAAAAATATAAATAGAGTAGAACATAGATTTGGGTTTGAAAATCAGATAGTGTGAGGATAGGTGAGAGTGTTAAACTCATTGGGTCACTGAGTATGTACTGAATGGTTGCAATTCCAATGTGCATCACTTCATTAGAGGGCTGATGGCTTCTGAAAGTAACTGAGCTGGAACTGAACCACTACCGGTCCACAGGCGCTGGATTTGTACACTCTCTATGATGCTTTGAACTGTTTTTGACTCTTTCCCAAACACACTCACCACCCAGCATGCAAAGTATAAATGATGTGCTAAACGTCCCGCTGTGTGCTCTCAATATACTCCACACATAGATTACAATTCAGTAAATAACAGCCAAAGCGGCGTCCACTGCAGCATACTAATTCATGGGAAATTGTTTTCTCATTTCCTGCTCCTTCTAAACACCACTTTGCAATATGTGAAGACATATCCAACTCTCTGTGGGCAAAAATATCTCTTTTACTTTTACACTGACTTTGCTAAGAAACTTTATGATTTCTAGCCGTTATTTCCTGCAACACAGCAGGAGACAGGCTGTCTGAGAGACACAATTTATCAATTTTTTTGTTCCCCTCTTATATAGAGTTGCAAAACAGCATGATACCTGTTTATTCAGTTTCATATGCATGAATATTTGTGAAGCAGAAATAAAAGTTTATGTGTTTCAGTGTGTTCGTGTGTATGGTTAAGTGTGCTTGTTGTCATATAAAAAGTAAAGACCAACCAGCTCACTTCATCACCTGCTGATAGAATCAATTCTGGATCAACATCCAGCATGGCTCATGGTGCCCTCTCCTCCCAGCAATGCAGGTATATGCACAAACACTCCTATTCACCCCAGACTTCAGGACAAATCTGCAATCATTAGACCAACAGGCTTTCCGTAACATCTAAAAACACTGAGAGAAAACCTTTCCTCCTAATCAGACAAACATAAGAGTGTATTTTTTTTAGCAGCTGCCAGAATAGAAACGTTACCCAATGATTGGACTCGAGCTGTGTTTGGTCTACACGCTTTGGTTGCTGCAGATAAGTGAGAGTTTAGGGGGGCAGGAGGGTATTTCATCAGTTTCAGGAAGAACAGACACAAAGCATGAATTATTGAAACGCTTAATCTTATTACGGTGATTTCATTATTCTGCACACTGTAACATACTAGCAGGTTCTGCAGGCAGAGAAATGTCTTAGGAAATGAAACCCAAATCTGAAACCACTTCATTACGCAGTGCTGAATTTTATCAGAGGAAGAGAAGGAAAACAAGGAGGATAAAAATAATAATAATAGGCAAGACAAAGTTGATGTAACCAAAGTGCCACCTGATGCAAATAAATACACTGATAGCCTGACTGAATGCAGCTAAGCTGTGCAGTAAGCCAATTCATGCCAATTTAAATTTGATACACCTGCACCAATCTGCACATTGCAGCTACAAGCCAAACTTCTTGAGCTTCTTCAGCAGATAATCTGGTGCTGGATTATTTCTGTACTGTAGGAATGACCATCAACCCAAGCAACCCCATCTACTGAAAGTATTTCTTCATACTTTAGTTTTAAGGAGTTTTCTTGGACATAGCCTAAAACAGTTAGATGGAATACAATCTTCTAAGCATCCGCGGAAGATCACGATGAAATGCAGCACTCTGAAACAAGCTGTCATCCAATATTCACTGTTATGAAGACAGTATTTATTTAGCTTATTCAGACTTTAAAAGATTTCTGAAACATTTAAAAGATTTGTTTTTTTCTTTTTATTCAAAAGTAGAAAATCGGATAAAGATTTCCTGAAAATCTGTGAAGAAGATTAATGCACATTTCCACCCATAACTATCTAGGAACTGGGGCATTAAGATAAACATTTGGTGATGCTAATTGTCCAGTCCCACGTAATAAAAAAAAAAAAACAGCAGAAGAAAAGAGTCTGATTTTGTCAGTTTTCCATTTTGGATTGAATTCATTGTCAGCAAAATTAAAAGTCACAGGCAGGAGATTATATCAGCTGTAGCTAATTAACATCAGTTCTGTAACAGCTCTGCTGAAAGCTTTGGCTGTTTCCCTCTCCGGAAAACTACCCTCTTCACTTGGCCAAAGATTATTTAGAAGTCAAATAAAACATCATGCATCAATAGAGTCTGCTCTCTCACTTAAAGTGGGCTGTGTGGTCCATATTAATATCTTAATGCAATAGCTGCAAGGCATTTACAAATATACTGTAGGGGCAGTAATTTATTAAACACGAGCAAACATACACAGAAAGACAGTTTATAAGCCAAAAATAGAGTTTGCACAATTCCAACAAGCTTGAAAGTTGAAATATTTAGCATGACCACCTTTATTCTACAACACAGCCTGAGCACTCCAGGCTGCTTGAAGGACATTCAAAGCACATTCAAAGCTACTGCCTTTTGCTCCATTCTCTATCCACATCTTCCCAAACAGCTGATGTTGCGCTCTAGGTTTTGGGAAGGACTGACGTTGTTCCATTCTGTATTCTTCAACCCACGTATTGTTTTGTGCATTGCTAATGTATTCTTCCTAGCATGGTAAATCAAAAATCTGACTATACTTTTTTTTTTTTTCCATTCATAATTCCATTAATTAAGATCCCCAGCAACCACGACAGAGCCTCTACCATGTGTTGTAGATGGCTGTAGACAGTCACTGTTTACTACTTCTCTCCTATACAGTTTGACTTGTTGCTATTGTTTGTCAATAGCCTTTTCCATATTTCACTTCTTTAAAAATAGTTTCTTGATAGCCAACCCTACCACTGAAATCCTTTCTGATGTGGCTTTGTGGAGCAGTAGATGGCTCAACTGAAGGGCCAGATGCATCTCTGGAAGACCTGACCGTCAGGTCTTTGATGGATATTTTTTCCTATTTCTTGAGCACCTGGCCTTCAGATACTGTCCATCTGTTGCAGATAGCTTACTAGGCCTCCCACGTCTTCTTTTGTCCTCCACTTCTCCAGTATCCTTGAGGTTTTCAAGGATACACATCACAGCCTGTTGAAATATACCAAAGTTTGTGGCGATTCACCTTGTTGGTGCACAAAAATCTTATGCCTGCCAACCTGTGTTATCTTTGGCACTGTTCTTAGATTTAACTAACAGGCTGGGAACAGATTATCAGTTTTTGTGACAGGCTGCCAAGTTGTCTTTCATGTTTGGCTCGTCCTTTAAGTTAAGTACCTTTTTTTTTTTTTTTTTATTATCCTTAACTGATTCACGGGTCGATTTTAAATGGTTTACAACAAAAAACAAACAAACAAGTGGTCAGGTACAAGGGCTGAAGTAAAAAACAAGCTACAAACGCAGCAAGTGACCAAAAAAAAAAAAACTGTAAAAGACTTTCAGAAAGCCTGAAAAACTTTTGCTTAAGAACACACAAAAAAAAGATTGTAACAAAGTCTTGGAAACAAAGACAGAAATAAGCAACTATTGCTTGTGCTGGCTTACCTCACTTTAGGATATAAGATACAAGTTGCAACATAAAAAGGTCACCTGTTAAGTGTCCAGCTTATTTGCCAACAGAAGCTCATAATAGATAAATACTACACTATTGTGCGTTGATTATAACTGAATCTACTCTCAGTTAATTACAACAAAATAATAATTCGATTTGATCATTCAAACTGAATATATTTGATTTGTCAGACCTGCTCTTGACAGAATAAGCAATTACTCAAATCCAGGCTACACAGCTGAGTCCTCCATTATATTCTGTAGCAGCAGACATAGGCGTCTATGGCAACACTTTAATTCAAGGTGCTCTTCATTTTTGTCCACATTTCAAGGAATATGTGCCATTGTAATGTGAACAACTGTACATTCCACACATAGCAGTATTCTGCATTTTAGCTCTCAGTAAATCATACTCCTCCAAATCCAGAGAAGGTAGTGATAAAGAAAGAGAAATGGAGCTATGAAGCACCTAAGAACCCTCTGTTATGACTGGTTATCTCAAGACTCGAGAAAACAACGCAAAAAATGAGGTAAGTTTTATGAAACTACAAATTTCAAGGGCCGCTCAGCGTCTCGCAGATAGCGTGCGACGCATGGGTAGACAGTGCAATAAAGATAAGCAATTTCTTTGAGAGTGGTGCAGAGTAACATTTTATTTTTCATCTCACCTGGATTCCCATTAGCTGCTTCCAACATGACCGCAGATCTTCCCAAGGTAAACACAAAAGATAAACAATTTATAGAACAAGAAGCATACAAAGAGATGTGAAGCAAAGGCAGGAACAAAAAGCAGAGTTTTTATTGTGACTATAACATAACTCTTGAAAATCTACTGTGTGCTGCGGTGTATCCACCAGCAGAAAACTTCACTCATCTAGCTCGTGTAGCTATGAAACTAACTTAAACAATTATGAAAATCTAGGGCAGGATACAGAACAGCTGTGAGAACTGTCAAGTCTCTTTTTTTGCACTCACTGCAGGGATTGCTCTTTCTCTTCTCTCCTCTTTTTCAACAATAAAAATGATTTAACAATCATGGAGATACTAGACTAATTCGCACTGCCAAACCATACTTAGAGTCAGCATTTAATGTGCTTTATTTAATCTGCTTCATTTCATTTATTTAAATTAAGTGAAATTTCACAACTTTTTTAATATAAAGATGCAAAATTTAATTCCCAAATGAAGAGAGAACAATAAGCACATTGTGAAACAAATTGTCTATTTAGGGAGCAAATTAACATCAGCTCTGCTTTTTACAGAATGCAAAGGCCACATTGCTCCCTACTGAACCATATTTATCACAATACCACCTGATAGGCTGGCTGCATTTTCGTGTGCATTAGTATAGCTACACAGTTCTGGTTAATCTTCTCCGCTGACTTAACTTTTCACCCCCTCTGATTTTAAAAAAAATGGTTTGACTTGGAGTCTTCAGCCAGTGTCTGTTTTTGGTTTTCTAGATAATGACTGCTCAAACATTACTCAAGCTGCTACAGTTCACAGCGAATGCCCCAGTGCATACAGAGGTACTAGTTCAATAAGGATACGGTCGTGGAGAGAGAAGAAAGGACCCTGTTTAAATTCTAAAGTTTTAAATATCGGGAGATAAAATGAGGGTAAGGAACATCGAGGTGCTCCGAATCAGACACATGTAGAATGCTAAAGTTGATGACAGTGCAATTAAAAAAGAGTAAGTATGGCTAGTTTGGAAATGACGCCAGAAGAAAGCCTCTTATTTCTAAAAAGATCAGTAAGACTTAGGTTTGCAGAGTCATGTCTGAACAAACCACAATACTTCTGGAAAACGTTCTTTGGAAGAGGATAGAAGTGGAAATGTTTTGGCCATAATCCACGGTGTGACAAAATCAAACACATTATATCACAGCAGACACCTCACATCAGCTGTCTAAGACAGTGGTGGAGGGTTGATGATCTGGGCTTGCTTTGCAGCAGGAGGTCATTGAGTCGAACATCAACTGAACAACAAAGTATTCTCAAGTCTAATGTGAGGCCATTTGTCTGACAGCTAGAGCTCGGTCAAAATTATTTCAAATCAAAATCAAATCAAATCACTTTTATTGTCACAGCTCACGTGCAGGTACACTGGTGCAGCACGTGCGAGTGAAATTCTTGTGTGCAAGCTTCACAAGCAACTGAGGTGTGCAAAATACAAGACAATAACATAAGAACAAGCAAAATATAAGAATGGGAATGCATGCATCTGTGCAATGATCTCAAGCACAGAAGCAAATATGCAACAGAATGGCTGAAAAAGACAAGAGTCAAGGTGCTGCAATAGTCCAATCAGAGTCCAGAAATGCTTAGGTGGAGAACTGAATGCCCAGAAATGAACCAAAACAATTCTGTAAGGAAGAACTGGACCAAATCTGTTCACAATCACATGAAAAATGAATAGTGTCATAAAGAAAACTTTTAAAATCACATGCCGCTTTTGCATTTTGGCTAAACTTTTGTTAAATAAATAATAACTTGGTGTAACAGGTCATGGTATGGTTCATCTGAGGTTACATGTACCCAATTTTAAGAACAAGTAAGAAGCAGATAATTCTTTCTATTATTAAGTCCTGATACTTTGAAATTTAGAGTTGACAAAAGGTTGACTTTCTTCTTACCAGCAATTTCTACTTCTGCAAACAATTCCGCATGAATTTTATAACCTTTAAAAAGGTGAACAACTGTGACTCACTTTTAGCTCGGCTTATTCAGTAACCCAACACTGAATTTATGGATTCTGAACTCTAGCTGTTGATTTTTATACAGTTTGTTTTTTACAGATGCTTATTTTTTCAGCTTGAAAAACTTGTTACTTCTGACTGACTCTTTACCTACATGATAAAAACCTTAGATATTTTTAAACACCGCTTGAGTGTTCAACAAAAAACATCTCCAGTGCAATTAGTGTCAAATGTTCCCTCATATATGCAGCTGTCTAAAAGCTTCAGCTCGTCTTAGATGAACCAAAGCAAACCCTTCAGTGTCTTGCCCACTTCACGTTGAACTTCATAACTAAAGATATGAGTGCAGTTCTCACTCTGAGTATTAGAGTTTCTGTGAATCGCTCGCAGCAATGACCACAACTTCGTCTGAAAACTCCCACAGCACCTCCTACAGAAAGCCTGAGGCACACTGTATGTAGGAGGTGTCCAAATCCACAAATCAGGTGAAAAGTGGATTAGGAAAACTGGCTGTGCCCCGAGTTTAAAAAAACAACATACCAAGTCTAACATCAGATTCACTTTGTTGGGTTTGTTTATGTCTATACGGCATAGAGGATCCATTTGAAATGTGAGACATTGCTTCACAAATATGACAAAAGTCCCAAGAATCGTATCCAAATCCCCATGGATTAATCACTATAGGAAATGCTTTTTCTGTTATACACGTTCATCTGATCGTTTCCTATTATAAATAGTATAAATGCAGGTTTAAACATTATTGTAATACTTTATGTACAAGTTATGGTTCAAATGCAACAAGCCTCGGAGGTATAATGTCCAAGATACTAATGAAAATCTTACATTTATTCATGTTAAGTGTGGTTCTGCTATTTTGCATTTGATAAGGACTGGAAAAAGAAAAAGAAACTGTATGGTAGAAAGCTCCCATTGCTTCAAAACTTTAAACCCTTTTAAACTGTAGAATCTTTTTATGTTTTTCCCCTCACATCTGCAGATTTATCCACTGATAATATCGACTCTCCAATGACTGGAACCATTAGAGTAAATGACCTTTAGCAGGCAGAGCCACTGGTACAGCTACTCATTGTTATCATAATTAGCTCTGACTCTGACTGGGAACACGAACACTGATTAGACTGAACAACACTGCCTTGAACTTCGTTTGGGGTTTTGTGCAAATTAACAACCTTGAAAATCTCGTGGCCTGGAACACAGGAAGTGACAGAGAGAGCGAGCGAGACTGTTTTTTTACACCGTTTTTAATACTAAAACTGTGCTTTGGCTATGATGTAAGTTTTCCTGAAGCCAATTTAAGATGCCAGTCTTTCTCTTTTTTGGGGGCGTTCACCCAAGTGTACTTGATAAACTAAACGGAGATGGTTATTTAAAACATTCATCTAAAAAAAGTCAAGGACAGGTTAGCACTTGAGGCAAACAGTGTCAGTTACAAACGACATCCACTATGCAAGCTGGGAGATCAGAGTGATAACTTAAGACATTCCTACCTCTGCCCCTAGTCTGCTTATGACACCAGCTGTCATGAAAAGGAAGCTGCTTATTGTGTTGTGGCCAAACTAATGTCCTGAATGTGACGTAGCTGGCTGGCAAATTATAACTGACAGAAGTAAATTACAAGTAAATAAAAAAGTAGCGTTGATTTGATTCCACCGATTTACAGCTGAAACACTGACTAATCCCTGCAACCTACTATCTTTAAAGACAACATCTGCAGTTATTTTCTGCAGTTAACCATCAACACTTGGTCAGTTCTCATGATCTTCCCACCCAGCAATCACTGTCACAGCTGATTTCAGGTGTGGAGCCTCATTGCGGATAATGTCAGCAAACACAGGGGCAGACAGACAACTGACAGGTGTAACTAGGTGGATATCTACACTGACAAGTTCAGAAACTCATACTGACATGTACAAAACTGCTTACACTCCCTCAACCACACGAAACCGATACTCGACTTTGAACCGAATTCACCCCTAAGCCGTGACAACGAGAGGCGTCACGGGGAGGATTGACAAAGGTAAATGTTTACCCTCCGTCTCATGAATAGAAGTCCTTAATCTGATGAAACCCTAAGACACACAGCACACACAGTCCAACAACGCCTTCCCTTATCGCCTACTAGCAGCAAGTGCTTCACTCTTGACTATGCTATACCATCTAGTGGACCACTCTGGTAGAGCACGAGGTGGAAAGGAGCTGCCTCAGTATCATTAAAAACAAAAAACACACACATACTAACATCATGTGCCTGTGAGTCTGAGTGACAAAATCCTCCACACTGCTATTGCCTAGAAGAGAGGTAGACGTGGGTGGGCCCTGGCACTGTTTGCACACGAGGAGTCCAACAATAGACAGCAAATAAATCTCTGAGGTTTTTATGGCTGAGAAGAATTACTGTACAGTATAAAACAATAATAATATGAAAATAAAATACAGCATCTATCCAGAGAGCAGACACAAAGTGTTAATGTCACAGCAGTAATATAAACACATATGCAGAGAAGGTGGAAGCCCCTGAGATGCAGTCTGGGTGATTTCTGTCAAATATTTAATTCACCACCAGGGGGAGCAGTGAGTATCTTTGTCCTTGCTGTCAAGTTAGTTAAACAGGAAGTGGAAAAAATTACATGACCTAGAAAACATAAGATGAATAACGTGAATGCTCAGCCATCTTTGAGCGTATACAAGTTTCAGAACTCAGACAGCAGGAGGGCTGGGTCATGTCACAGGAAACCCAGGACTGCCTCAACAGTGAAAACCACTTCAAGGCATTGTTTGTTCCAGTTCCAGTAACACACGTATTCAACAATCCTACAGTCACACTTTGCTTTTGTGACGCTGCCTCTGAAGTGTTTAAACAGCTACGTGGAAACTTATTAAAAGACTTTTGAAACAAAAGAGACTTTAAAAAATAAATCTAGGTATGAGCCACGTGGGTGTGAAAAGACTCTAATCCCCCCAAAAAATGCTAAAAAACCAATTTTAGTCCTGTTGCACTCTATTTCTCCTAAAATACCCCAGATTTGTTCCACTTCCTTTTTTCACTTGAATTTTTTTACTTTTCATTTCTATATCAATGGACAGATTATACTCACAAACTTAGCAAATGCAATTTGTAACAGCTACAAGGCTTTTATACCATGTACACATCAGAAGAATATCTGATGCAGTCAGGTCACGGTGGGATTATTGTGTTTGCCATTTCATGTTGTTTCTCTTACAGATGATGTGTTGGCTCTACCCTGCTTTCATATCAGACTACATGTTTTTTTTTTTTTCCATGTGTCCTTAGACACTTTGCTAAAAATTGAGAAAACTCATTTTCTGGCTACATGAAAAAAAAGTGAGGTCTAACCTTGAAGTGCAAACACGGCTAGAAAGCATTATATGTCCTCAGTGGAGCATGTCTCTACAAGCTTTTTTCAGGGAATGAATAGGGAGGTCTTGGAGGGCTCTGGGCTAACTGTCCAGTTTAATCCAGCCCAATCAAGCCTCGTCGGGTCAAATGCTAAATCTCTGCTAGACCTCTACCGTGAGTGGAAGCCTCTATCTGTGGAAGAGCATCCTAAAGAGCTCCTACACCACAGGAGGCAGACTGTGAGTAATGCATTAAAAACAGTGCACTTACCTAAGAGAGACATCCGAAAAAAGCCCAAGGGGAGGCAACGGAGCCCAGAGGAAACCCACGATTGGAGGTGGAAAGGTGATAAAGAAGGAGACCCAGCAGGAGCAAGGACATGAAGGACAGGTCAGCCAATCAGGAAGAAAAGAATAAAGAGAAACAAACATTCAGTATTTAATAATGGCCAGAACTCAAAACAGCGCTAAGATCAGTGCTTTCTTAAATAAAGGTAAACACTAGGGGTGCAACGATACTCGTATCGATATTGAACCGTTCGATACAGTGCTTTCGGTTCGGTACGCATATGTATCGAACAATACAAAATTTGTAATTTATTTTTATCAACTTTCCTTCTGACGATGCTGTCTGTGTTGAGCGCTCAGTGAATCTGCGTTCGACTACTCCGCCTAGGGCTGCACTGTCGAGCGCAGATCCACTGAGCGTTCAACACAGACAGCATTGTCAGAAGGAAGAGCGCAGGGCAAGCTAGCAGGACAGAAGTTAAGCTCTCCTTGCAACATGGCCAATTGAACCTCCCCCACCCTCATTCAGATCTGGCGTTTGGAATTATTTTGGTTTTCATGTGACATATGACCCTGAAGGTAAGCACGTCATGGACTAAAGTAAAACAGTATGTTGGATGTGCCACGCAATGCTCAATTACATGGATGGGAACTAGTGTGTTAGTGCAGTTAGCTCGTTAACGTGTTGGCCGTCTAGCCCCATGCACGGGGTGATCAGGGGTAGCTCGTTAACGGAGATTTGCCGTGTTGTGGCGTTAACGTCATTTCAACGAGATTAACGCTGACAGCACTAGTGGGAACACAACGAATATGACTGCACATTTACGCCGACATCATCCTAGTGCAAAGACAAGTGGAAGCAGACAAAAACAACAAGCATGCTACAAACTTTACCCGAGTCATTTAGACAGCCGTTAGCACATGATTCTCCTTATGGGGACCTGATATGTTTAATATTGTGGCGAGCTCAGACAAGGAGGAGACAGAGGTGTCGTTTGGTCTTGCTTCCCATGAGCTAGCCAGGGAGCACAGCCGTTTATTGACATCTGCAGAAGAACACTGCCGCTAGCTAACTGCTCAGCGCGGCAGCCGCACAGCAACAACAACAACAACACACAGGGCGCACTCTGACCCCGGAAGGACACACCGTCACAGCGAGAGGGCGTCACCCGTCACTATGGCAACATAAACAAAACATAACTGTACAAACAGAACCCCGAACAGCCCTGACCCGCTACATAGCCCCCACCTAAGGGGTCAGTGGTCCCCGACGACCCCATTACCCCACACAAAGTCCTGCAAATGTCCAGGTGCCTTCTTTTGGCGCACCGGCCGGTCATGACCGGCGGGGGAAAAGTCACTCGGGTCAGAACATGGGGTGCCACCATCATCCCACTTCTGACACCAGTGTGTCGCGCTCAGACAAGGAGGAGACGGAGGTGTCGTTTGGTCTTGGTTCCCGTGAGCTAGCCAGGGAGCACAGCCGTTTATTGACATCTGCAGAAGAACACTGCCGCTAGCTAACTGCTCAGCGCGGCAACCGCACAGCAACAACAACACCACACAGGGCGCCCTCTGACCCCGGAAGGACACACCGTCGCAGCGAGAGGGCGTCACCCGTCACTATGGCAACATAAACAAAACATAACTATACAAACAGAACCCCGAACAGCCCTGACCCGCTACAATATGCTGCTGAGAATATAGCCCAGAAGAAGCGTATAGTATTGCTTTTATTTTGGAAAGAGCCATTTCTCTGTAATAAACTCTCTTTTCCAAAGATGAGTGATTCCTCAATCAGATACAGGGCTTGCAAAATCGCTAGCCCTACGTCCCGGGGCCCGTGGAAGTGACAGCCAAAGAAAAGCTTACCACAAAACGGAAAAGTTATGACAAATCAGACTATAAGGCAAAAAGAAAGTGCAGCTTTATGGTTTCATGGACAAAAGAATTTCTGTGGCTGCAATATGACAAGCTATATAACCGGGGCTGCACATAAGTGGTCCGCAGGTGCGCATTCGCTGTCAAAATAAAAAAAAAAAACGCGCACAAGAGATGAAGTTGCAACGCGTGTTTGCATACATAAGATTTTCTGGAGGAGGACAGACATTTGTTTAGAACTCTTAAAGATATCGAAGAAGCTCCTTTAAGCAATTACTTTGGTCTTCCTCCACCTCCAAACAAATGTCAGAAGGAGTCCGAACCACAAAAGAAGCACGTATTCTCAGAAAAGTGGTTGCAGGGGGTGAGCTGGCTTCAAACAAATGATGAACGCACAGAGATGTGGTGCGGAATGTGCCGTGAAAATCCCACTCTAGCGGACAAAAACAGTGCTTTTTATATGGACGCAAACGCGCGTTGCAACTTCTTATCTGGTGCGCGTCTTTTATTTTGACAGCGAATGCGCACATGCGGACCACGTATGTGCACCCGTGTAAATAACATAATGTTCTGCCGGGTGTGTTGTTGGTTTTCTCTCGATTTCTGAGTCGACAAGCGCCTTTGTTACTGGGACCAGTCATTTTAAGAAAGGCCCCATTAGAACCCATGAGAAATGCAAGAAATGCATTATTGCTCAGTCTGCAATATCTTTCCCAGAACAAACACCAATTGCAAATAACATACTAAAAATAAACCTGAAAAATCTGTTTAGAACAGCGTACTATGTTGCAAAGAGTGAACTACCACTGGCAAAATTTAGCAGTCTTTGCAAACTTCAAAAAGCAAATGGCCTCGATCTTGGTTCCACTTGTCTCTTACCCGTGACTTCAGTGGAAATTTCAAATTCAGGATCTGACACAGACTGATTCATGTCCTACACAGTTCTTACAAGTTCATAGAAATTTCTGTTCAATTAGAACCAAGTATTTGAGTTGATGATTGTAATTTGTATACAATGTTGTAATTTGTTTTTCAACAATTTTTTGATTAATGTTTTGTTTCCTTTACAATATTATACATTAAAGTATAATATTGTAAAGGAAACAAAACATCAATCAAAAAATTGCTCTCTTTTTTATTCGGGCTACTTACATTTATTTTGGGCTACCAAAAACTGAAGAGTCCCTGCCCGGAGGGCTACCAGGGATTTTGAAATTTTGAGAGCCCTGAGATATATTTATTTTTTTAATTACTTTTGTTTCAGCAACATTAAATTTAAAAACTGTACTTTTGAGTTAAAATATATATTTATAATTTTAATAAATGACAAATTAAAAAGGCATGAACATTTTTTTTGTATCGAAAAAATATCGAACCGTGACACCAAAGTATCGAACCGAACCGAACCGTGAATTTTGTGTATCGTTGCACCCCTAGTAAACACCTGTCACTTTAAATCAATCTTTTAGTCATTTATGTAGATTTTTTTTTCTTTCATTACAGATTGCATATCTTAAAGTGCCAGACTGCTGTTTAGAAACAATAGACAATATTTTTCTCTGCACAATTTAACATTTTATGGTCAATTTAAATTATTAACAAGACAAAAAAGACTGCTATCATTCCCCAACTTAAACTTTTGATTTCTTTCATCCACCAAAAGTCTAATGATCACAAATTACTAACTGCCTCCTCTACTGCAAAGTGGAACTTAAGACTGTTTTATCTCCCGATCAAGTTATTGCACAAAATTCAGCAATAAGAAAAGCCCTAAAATTAATTTGTGATGATTATACTGACTATGGCTTTGCATATGTAACAAGTAAAATGCAAAAATAATTAATATTGTGGCTACAAATGTTTATAGTTAAAAGAAGCGTGCACACTGAACATCTGACCTTACATACAAGATTTTTTGTATGACTAAAACAGGAACAGTCAATGAACACAGCACGAGAAACTTGTGCCCACACATGCTGCTATGCTATATTGTTCTGAGAATAAAAGCCAAGAGAGGGAGCCCATTAGGGACAAAGCTTTCAGGGTTTGATTGTGAAATACGATACAACTATCTGCTCAGCATCAAGACCAACACCATAACTCTGCGACTGATCAACAAACTGCTCTGTTTGTTTTTAGACTTTGTAAGCCACTGAAATTTAAAATACCTGAGCCCTCTCACTCTCTCCCTGCCAACAATTTAAAAGCAAGGGTAATGGATTCTTAAATTATTATCATCGCAAAGCATTAAGCCAGGGCAAAAATGTGTTGTATTTATAGAATCTCATTTAACAGAGAAAGACCTGGAGTTGAAGTGTCAGTGCTTTCAATTAATGAAAGACAGAGTTAGCCTTGACTAAAACGAGCAGTCTCAAAAAGGGACTCAGGAGATGAAGAACACACCTCATATTTTACACTGACATTAGCTAAACCCAGATCGTTTGGAGGGCAGGGATTATAAAACCACTCCTCTGCTTGTAGCCCCTCCTGTATACTCCAAATGAGGGAGTGGTTCATCTCTACTACGTCTCATTTTCAATCTCAAATAATGCACATTGTGCTTTTGCGATATGGGAGGTGTGTGCATCTTTTTTGCTAGACTCTTTATCCTACAGCCCATCTCCCTCCTTCTAAACAAAGTTCTGCAAACATTTAAATCTTTGGAAAAGCGTATGTACAACAGCATTTACAATTCTTTCACAAACCAGATCTGAATGATCCATATAAAAAAAATTTTGCTGACATATAAGGAGCCTGCTGGCTGTGAAAGGGTTTAATTAGCACACTGTAAACTGGAAAGTCTCCAGTTCAAGTTTTTCTGTATCAAAATCCAAACAGCAGGTCTTGTAGGTCTAAGTACTGAGACTACATGTGAAAAAATCTTGATTGTGCTAGCATTCCTTTCTTTCTGTATTAAAATCTACTGTTTTTTTTCTTTGTTTTTTGAGACCTTAGCTGTGGTCCTGCTTCTGCTTCTATCCACTACAGGAAAATGTAACCTCAGCCCTTTACAGATGCTGACAAACAGCAGCAACAGACCTTCTTTAATGATGTTGAAGAATGGCTTTATATGCTCCAAGGTGGTGATAGTGCAGTGAAGATGCATCAGCACCTTATGGCTGCAGTGACACAATGGGACACTATAGGGAGGACTTGTGCTTTAAAATCTCTGTCTTGCGTTGTTCCCAAGGTAACACTTCCCTCTTCTTTTCCTGCGTCTCACCATTTGGCAGAGCATTATTGGCTGGGGAACAGGAGACAACGACATGATCAAGTAGAAATACTTGGTCAATACAGAAGAAGCTGCAGTAGTTTGGGTTAATCCCTTTAGTAGGAGCAGAACTTTACAGGGACTTAAACTGCTGATAAAACGACTTGTCTGTTCTGCAGCAAACAGATGAAGAAAAAAAACTGCTACTTCTGAAGTAAACTATAAAAAACAAATTGAAAAAAGCTTTCTTGTGTGCTGTTTCATAGACATTCTGTACGGGCAGCATTGCAGAACGGTTTATGGAAGTCGAAGCAAAAGGATGCCTGATCAAATCAACAAAAGTAAATGAAACTAATTGCATGAACAGATGACAAAACTCTGTCTCGCATGCTCAGAGCTGTGCTCCGTAGCATCACCGTAGAGAGGAAGAGTGATTACAGATGAGAGGGATTGGCCCTCCTTGTCTCTTTTTTAATTGCCTCCCACACTTTAATAGGAGCCATCTATCACTCTCTAGCCCAGAAGCAGAATTCTCACACCACTGAGGAAGAGACCATCTAATACTTTTCCCAGCACATCTACTACTCCAATCCACCTTTCTCTAAACTAAACACACAAACACACTTCTGACCTGAGCGCTGTCACACACACTGAGGATCATCCTCCCACATTTCAGTCATTTCCCTTCCGATATCAGCTAAAGGATCTTAAAGAAGTTGGTGAAGGGCTGACTTTTTTAAGAGTCAGCATCTTTACTTCCCCAGAGGTTGATGAGAATCTTTGTTATAACCACCAGCACACTGCTACAAACACATTACACTCAATATCACTGTAACAATATAGTGTTTTATCACATATATTAAATCTGTGCAAGCACCATTAAACAACCTCTGCAGGAGCAATTCAGTATGTCTAACATCCCACTATAAACCCAGCTGCCTTTAATTATTCAAAGAAAGACTTAGATTTAGCGGGCGGACCATTGCAAACTGCCTTTTTGCTTCATTTTTATACCCAATACTTTTGTTTTAACATTATTTTTAGTGCCTTAAATGGTTAAAATACACTATAGTATTTGACAGTTATTGTTCGCTGTCCTCACAGGATGTATCTCTGTGACAATTCAAATCTGCAGATCCCCTCAGCTTTATAATGCTTTCTAAAGTCACAGCTTTAACTTACTCTTTAGCTGTCCACTCCTTAACTTTAGTCTGGTGTCCCACTCCCATTGCGTTCATTTTCTATCACAGCAGGAGGCAAATTTTCAGCAAATAGCTCTTCAAACCCACTTGACCAGCCTGCTCAGCACTGATAAAATTTAACTAAGTTGAATTTGTGTCAACCTAAAACTGAACTCAAACATTGCTCCAGCTCCTGTAATTGCTGGATGTTGTCCATGCTGGAGCACCTGTCCCTCTGTGGGTTTGTCTCATTCCCAGGATTGCTTTCTGCATTGATCCAGAGTGGAAAACAATTTCGATTCAGAGCATTGTCACCAATGAGTGTTAATACCCATTCAGTTCCACTGGTGTGGAACAAATCCTTCTGTACATTCACAGACCATTAAGGTGAATCACAGACTCGTGTGCAGAACAACAGCAGCTTGTCACAACACAGTGAGCAACGACAAACAAACAAAGAACAAGCAACTGTGTGAAAACTGCAATTTTCTGAACAAAAAGCTGCACCGTGACAGCTGAATAAAATGCATACATACATATTTATAGTATTTGAATGAAGGATGGCAGAATTTTGAAGCCAGTGTACACACGGTACGTTATGACCTGGCTCGCATTAACAACCACTTTATCGATCTGTAGTTAAGAGTTTTTAATGGAAAACACAAACTAAGCACAAAGTTTACACGGGGATGCAACTCAATGCATAGACGTAAATTTAGCTTTCTACCAGAAGTCACACAGCCTTTCCGGCCTCTCCACGAAGTAGAAATTGTCTTATCATACAACAAAGCATGAACAATAAGGAGCAGATTAGGTCTAACTAATATGCAGACTAAATACCTGAACACAAATAATCTCTTTATAGACAAAGATGAGACATACTGGCAAGCTGCTCACACAAAATCCCAACACTGAATGTCAAGTTAGCTACACTTTTGGTGGAAGGCAGAACAAAAAGGAAGATGAAGCACCAGTCAGGAACTGGGGCTGGCGCATACAAATTTTAACACAACACCAGATGGCAAACTTTGATTTATAGTCTTCTGCCTGCCTGTGTAGAGAAGGATTGTGGTAATTCAACCAATAGGGAGGTTACAGGGAAACACTTGTAAGAAATCCTCTGAAAAGCCAACAGCTCTTCAGGCAGTGGTTATGATACTAACGCGTAAGTCAAATGACTGTTGGCTCTTAATAGGAAAGGTAATGACAACCGAGTTCACTACGAAGAGTTAAGAAGTGTTAACCACCGCACCACCATGCAACAATGTGACCTTGCACCGAGAAAGTTCCTGGTTTGTAATCTCCTGGTGGGCCGCACTGTACAGAGTTTGCATGCTGTCCTTTGCATCTGCTTTAGTTTCCGATGCTGTATAATATATTAAACGTACAAGATTTAGAAAGAAAGTATAAGAAACCCAGTTCATCATCTTAAAAACCTAAAGATTGATTTCAAGTTTTTAAATAAAAAACATTTTTCTGTACATGGCTGTATTTTTGTGTAACAGTATTTGAAGTCAAACAGATTGTTTTATAATATTCATATATCTCTTCATCCACTCCACCATTCCACAGACTAAACACTACAAATACAACCTAACAATACCTTGTTATTTATTTATTTTTTTTAGATGACATTATGTCTCTTCAAATGACAAGTAATTATGCTGAAGTGTTTTATATTCTGACTTTTCCCTTTGACTGAAAAAGAATAATGACTAGCAGGCAGTGCGGTTTGTTTTGCATTGACAGTTGATGTAAATGATTACACTTCACACGAGCTGCTCTTCATCTTATCCAGACACAAAGCTTTGTTTATATTTCAGAGCGGGACACACACACACACACACACACACACACACACACACACACACACACACAGCAAGATGATTTAAAAAAAAGAATCTGGCCAAGGTTTTAATCTTTGTAGAGCAAGTCTGACATCAATCTGACTCACATCACCGTCAAGTAGGCCTTCAGCAAACACAGCATCTATCCACCTCTTCAAATAATAGCCCAAATTCACGCAGTGACAGACTTATTTTTTACTGGGTATACATCACTCTACTGACAGTTCACTCTGATTGGAGATGAACCCCCTTTGAGGGGCAAAAGTATTGATATATCACAATATATATATATATATATATTAGGGGTGCAACGATATTCGTATCGATATTGAACCGTTCGATACAGTGCTTTCGGTTCGGTACGCATATGTATCGAACAATACAACATTTGTAATTTATTTTATCAATTTTCCTTCTGACGATGCTGTCTGTGTTGAGCGCTCAGTGAATCTGTGTTCGACTACTCCGCCTAGGCTGCACTGTCGAGCGCAGATCCACTGAGCGCTCAACACAGACAGCATAGTCAGAAGGAAGAGCGCAGGGCACCTCCCCCACCCTCATTCAGATCTGGCGTTTGGAATTATTTTGGTTTTCATGTGACGTATGACCCTGAAGGTAAGCGAGTCATGGACTAAAGTAAAACAGTATGTTGGATGTGCCACGCAATGCTCAATTACATTGGTGTGAACTAGTGTGTTAGCGCAGTTAGCTCGTTAAAGTGTTTGCCGTCTAGCCCAGCCCCATGCACGGAGCGATCGGCGGTAGCTCGTTAACGGAGATTTGCCGTGTTGTGGCGTTAAGGTCATTTCAACGAGATTAACCTGAAAGCACTAGTGGGAACACAACGAATATGACTGCACATTTACGCCGACATCATCCTAGTGCAAAGACAAAAACAACAAGCATGCTACTAACTTTAGCCGAGTCATTTAGACAGCTGTTAGCACATGATTCTCCTTATGCTGCTGAGAATATAGCCCAGAAGAAGCGGATAGTATAGCTTTTATTTTGGAAAGAGACATTTCTCTGTAATAAACTCTCTTTTCCAAAGATGAGTGATTCCTCAATCAGATACAGGGCTTGCAATATCGCTAGCCCGACGTCCCGGAGCTAGCGATTTTTTCAGTCGGGCTACCAAAATCTATCTCTTCCCTGTCCGTCGGGCTATTGTAGGAAAAATATATGTCAATGCTTTTGCATTCTTTCAGAAATGTAGCTGGGTAATTATGTCATTGGCATCGGTGAGCCACTGTCAATATGTGACATATTGAAGTCGCGTTTGAATTTGCGCTTGTTTTTTTGCTTTCACTTTGCAATCGTGCGAACTGTGTATAGAGAGCGACAGCACTGATCTGTGAGTGATGATAATTTGTGCACCAATTCCTCTGACATCGTCTTATTAATCGTTAGCTTACTATGCAAACATGACAAGTGAAATCTCCCGCAGCAAGCTTAAACATGTGAGAGGTTGATCGCGCAGAGAATCGCTGAGCTTATGTGAGTGAGCGTGTAAAAGCATTTCAGTTCTGCTGAGCCAAATAAGACAGGTCAGGGTGAAGAAGTGACAGCCAAAGAAAAGCTTACCACAAAACGGAGAAGTTATGACAAATCAGACTATAAGGCAAAAAGAAAGTGCAGCTTTATGGTTTCATGGACAAAAGAATTTCTGTGGCTGCAATATGATGAGCTAAATAACCAGGGCTGCACATAAGTGGTCCACAGGTGCGCATTCGCTGTCAAAATAAAAAACACGCACAAGGGTTAGGGTTAAATTTAAAAACTGTACTTTTGAGTTAAAATATATATTTAGAATTTTAATAAATGACAAATTAAAAATGCATGAACATTTTTTTGTATCGAAAAAATATCGAACCGTGACACCAAAGTATCGAACCGAACCGAACCGTGAATTTTGTGTATCGTTGCACCCCTAATATATATATATATATCAGAATATTGACTAAACTCGCATTAAACAGGCTCTCAAACTGCAACATAACAATATCACTCACTAACTTCTTTTCAGAGGTGCACCTGAAGTGAAGGAGCCATTTGCTTTGGAGCAGACTGACAGCACAGCATCACAGCTTACTGCCAAAATAAAAAATGAATTGAACCTCCCTCTCTGTATTCAATTAAATTCTATTTTATTTATATAGTGCCAATTCACAATAACACTTTATATTGCAAAGACCCTACAACATTAGAAATAAAGCCCAACAAGGAAAAACTCCCTTTTAACAGGAAGTGATCACCACCAGAACCAGGCCTGGGAGGGCAGCCGTGCATCACGACCGGTTTGGAGTGAGGGAAAAGAAAAGGGAACAGAGGAAGGCAGGACAAGAGACACACTATTAGAGAACAAGCCAGAGTTTAATAATTGCTCATGACTTAATACAGTAGTGGTGTATAAACACACAGGTACTGAAGGGAAAAGAAATTCTGAATGCATCATTAGAAGCTCTCTAGCAGCCTAAGCCTATTGCAGCAGGTAACTAAGATGGGGTTCAAGGTTACCTGATCAAACTAGAAGCTTTGTCACAAAGGACGGTTTAAAGCCTGATCTGTCTGTCTCTCAAATTCAAACTGGGAGCTGGTTCCACAGGAGAACAATTTAACAATATCCATCCATTGTCTTCCACCTACCTTTTTTAGGGTTGCCTGGAGTGTATCCCAGCTATCATAGAGCGAGAGAGGGGTGGGGTAAACCCTGGACAGGTCGCCGTTCAATCGCAGGGCCAACACAAGAGGAAACAACTCGCACTCAGTGCCAACCAAAACAACTTAACCGAGATCTTTGGTACAATTCCAAAAGAACTTCAGAGTGCTTTGTTTATGTTGCCGAAGTGATTCAGTTCCAATCCAAACCAGTTACCAGGTGTTTGTTACAAGTTTGAGCTAAAGAACGTCCTGTTTGCATGGTGAATAAATTACTTACTGATTCTAAATTTAACTGGGAGACAATAAAGATGAAGTAATATGGTAGAAATATGGCCTCTCTTTCTCAGTTAAGTCTTGGTGCAACATTCTGGATTAACTGATGGCTTTCCAGGAAGTTTTTAGAGCAACCTGATGATAATGAGTTATAATAGTTCTGCCTAGAAGTACTAAATGCGTGAATTATTCAAGAGACTTTCCCAAAATCAGCATCCTCCAACCGGAACAATGCTCATGTATATACAGACTGAGCTCGCACTATCAAATGAGGTAAGGTATCTTTTGCCTTCCCTTCATAAAAACTTCTGAAACCTCACTGATCTTTAAGTGAAACAGTTCAATTTATTTTCCTCTGCTTGTTATTCAAAAGTCTTCCCTGAAACTCATTCACTGGGAATTACAGCACATAATCCATTATGAGACAAGCTCCTCATCTCCTGGTGCAAAAGCCAAAGCTCTACATTCTTTAGCCGACTGACTGACAATCAGACAATGGCTGAGTGAAGCTGATTTTTAAAAGAAGAAGAGAGAAAATGAAAAGTAAGTGCAGAGGATGTAGCAAGGACATGTTCAGATTTCTTTACAAGTATCTTCAACACATTTCTTTCCCCTTCACAAGTTTTGATCACGTTTTTTCACTCGTCTCAGCCACCGAGGAAAACATTTCATTGTTCAATATTTGCACTTCATCTGTTCAGGTTCACACCAAGTTCACACAAATCAGGGGCTCAAAAGCAAAGTCACCTTCCTATTAAAAATGAATTGCTCACGAGGGTAATTCAGCTGAATGAAATGTCTGCATACGCTGCCTCCTGAGGTCTTTGAGAGGTTTAAAACTTGAGCTTGTCCCCATATGACTCTCTGAGGATAGAAGTGTTTTGATCAAAGAAGGCCCCCCCCCCCAAAAAAAACCCAACAAACTGCAGCCCTGTATTGTGAAAAACAGATAAAAATCTGAGATATGCTGCTGCCATGGGTATGTTAAAAAGTTGAAAGTGCAGCAACCCAGTCTTGTCTGACAACTATGTAACAGGAAATCAAAAACCTATACAAACAAGGAAATCGTATCTTTAGGAATGTTTAAACAATGAATATTTAACATTTGAAAACTTTGCTACAGTCTAGAAAACCTGTGTGTGTTACATCATTTAAGTGTTTACTCAGCAGCATGCCCTGGGGTAACAGAGGAAGACAAGGTACAAACAAACTGTCAGTGTGTGTGTGTTTTAAGCGACTCAAAGGTCACTGAATGAGCACATCCAAACTACCACTAAAGATTAATTTATGCTCTATTTAGGGAACCAGAAGTATTTGTATAGAAACAATATACACATTAAGTAACGTCAAAGGCATTACTTATATTCAGAAACGTCAACCATCAGCTCCACTCAGCTTCAGGGTGCCTTCAAGGGAGTTCAAGTTCACTTTTGAAGCAGTTCAGCTTCCAGCTTTACTCTTTTCATCTACCCTTCCAGCCTCAGGGTCCTAGCTGCCGCAACAGATCGTGGTTTTCCACAGAAACCTCTTTACATCCACTGTTCATGACCTGCTTAGCACCACATAAAGTCAGATCAGATAGCTGGTGAGCATGATGGGACATTTACCGTCGTAAAAGCCAATTTTCCCAATCTGCGAACTTATCAGCGACCATGCTTCGACTTTGCCTGTGGGGACAACAGCAAATATTTTGTAGTTTCCACTGCAGCCAACAAGTATTGGAGCCACTTCCTGTAGCTGTTTACAAATGCAGACGCATTTAGGAAGCTAATAAAAAATTAAACAGTTGTCAGACAATAGCTGGTGAATCTGATTATTGGTATGCAACTAAAGCTTGCTCAAATGTCACAATATTGCTCTGACTACATGCAGTGTAAATGTAAACCAGAAGGCTTCTGCTTATAGACATTAGATATTTCTAATGTCTGTAAAGAGACATAAATTTAAATGAATGAAATTAAAGAAGAATAGCATCATCTGTTTGGCTGGCATGTCTCAGAAGAAAAATTGCTCTTGTGGTTCAGCGTTTGGTTTGATCAGTTTGATCGTCAACACAGAGTCCAAGTTTTCATTGGGTTTTTTTCAGTGCATGGTCTTTATTGATATGCTAGATAATTACAAACAATTTCACAATGGGGGGAGAGAACATTTAGTTCTATATTGGGCAAAAATTACAAATTATTTCACCATAAGACCCTGCAGTGGTGAACCCTGATAGTGTTGCTGACTCTCAGCCAGAGCAATAGATCAGTGCGTGCCAGTGGGAGGATGTTAAGAGGATCCTCTCACCTCTGGACAGATGCACACACACACACAAAGCACAAGCCAAAGTGTGTAGCCAGTAGTGAGCCTATTTAATCTGTTACAGCATCCTCTGTGGAGCACTCTGTCAGCACAGGAGGGGGACGGAGCAGGATTACGACTCAGAGCCTCTCAATTTATTAGAGCCCTGCTGACTCCTGATGCTTCACTTTAGTATTCCAGTTTACCCTCATGCAAATGGGCTCCCACCAAGTCAAGACACAGAGTCTGCAGCTGACGATGCACGCCACTAAAAATGCAATAGTGATGACATAAGGTGAGAATGTGATGCACACAGCACAGAGGATTGCTTGGGCGGTTGACATATAAGCGGAGACGGGAGAGAAATGGCTGACCACATGGGTCAGTTTATATTTGTTTATCTTACTGAGACTTTCCTGCAGTTGTTCGCAGATGTTGCCGTATCACTTCTATCAGCGCCATTAAGGCAGAGATGATTTTCAGGCCATTTGGATGTCACAGTATTGCTTTATAGCTCACTCCGCAGCTGCTTTCTGCTTTAATTATTTCCATCTCCGTTCGCGCTCTGATACACAGAGTTCAGTGAGAAAGTCATGTGAAGAACAAAACACCTTGAGCTTTTTGGCTGAAGTATAATGTTAGCAAAAGCAGACAGATCCAAAGTATGTCTGTCATTTGACAGTAAAGTAGATGTGTTTTATGAGCCCACTGAGTCAAATGGTTAAATATTTATCTAAAAAATATACAGTTTGACTGAGTTGACAGTCGGTCTAACATTTTTAATGTCAACCCCAAAATAATGTGTAATCCTCAAAATAAGTGGATATTTCAAGCAGGAAATATTAAACGTCCAAAATCTTCATAACAGCAATGTCTGGGCAATCATACAAATTACAACCTCCAGCTATCTTCAGGCTAATTCCTTCATACATTAATCAATAATAGGATTTCGACTCTTTAAGTGGACTTGTTATTTTCAATTACATCTGCATAGATTCATCTTTGCATGATTCACAGTTTAAAAAAAAGTCCCTATTTATCACATCACATACTGATGCATCCTTTCAGCGAATCCTTTGTCTGAAATAAGCAAGCTGCAAAGTGATTGCAATACATCTTCCCATACTGTTACGTACTTGTAACTGGTTTTACACACATAAAACAACTCCCAGTGATTAGAAGAATTATAAATAACAGCTTAGACACACTGTGAATGTGCCCATTATCTACACCAAAGCTAGTCACAAGCTATTCAATTTGATTTTCAATTAAAGATAAAGATTTCAGGGCCATAATACCACAACTCCTTAACATCGTTGTTTAGCAGTCGCTTAGAGGAGAATCCAACTCTATGGTGGGCTCCACTGATGAGCCCATCATAGAGTGAGCTCATCAGTGAGACACAAAAACAATGATATAGGGGGGCAGTCTGAAAACCAAGTGTGTAGAGCAATCTGAAGTCTGAGCCACACACACACAAACCTACACATACTGTGGATGTACAAAACCTTATGTACTAACTGCACTATCACAAATTATGGTCATACTACAGTAGGTCTGTCATTACTGTAGTATACAAATCACAAGTTCATTTTAAATTATACTAAAAGCCTATTTTATGACTGAGAGGTAGACAAACCCATAAAAATGTTAGTACTTTATATTGCTCATAATTAAACCCAAATCCCTGTTTTACTTTAGTGCCACTGACCACATATTTCTTTATTGTAATTGAGGTAAACATTCGAGCTGTAATGTGCGATTGCACTGTAAATGTTGCCATTATAATTTCACAGCACTGCTATTCACGAAAGCATGTACAATAGCATGTGGGGCATTGCAACATGGCCAAAAAAAAAATGCTCCCGATCAGACTTTGCAGTTGACAGGAATCAACAACCTTGAAAGCTTTTCGGCACAAAAAAAGAGAGCAGCCTGACAGAAGGAATGCATTGATGAGTTCTGTGAAATCAGTCATGTCAGCCTGCAGGAAACGTCTCAGTGATCCATTTTCAAGTCAGTGAGAAGATGAGTGTTTGGACTGATACACTAGCCCAGTGCCATAATGCATCTGTGCGTGCCTTTTGAGTAAATAACAATGAAAAAGTCAGCAGGAGACTTCAGATCATGCTCTAAAGAAAAAAACTGCAGTCATGGACAGATGGAGATGCTGACGCAGCCGAATCATGTCAGTTACAGAGCATCAACAAGCTGCACGGGTCCACTTTAATGTCCCCAGATTGTCTAAGGCACTTACCAAGCACCCATCTCAAAAACACTTTCGAAGTGCATTAAATTGATTATGAATTAACCAAATGCATTTAAAGTGGTGCCTTAAAGGCACATTTAGAATAGTTGTAAAATTACTAAATTACAAGTCAGCCTCTATTGAATTAACAAATTCTATTAGCAAATTGTATTAAGCCGAACAGTAACCCAAGTTCTTCATACAAATCAATGGTTTAGGTTTATGATGACTCCCAACAGTTTGTGATCCATCAGTGTACAGCATGTGAATCACAAACAGCTTGGCTTAGAGACTTCTTTATTAAAATTTCATGGAGATTCCACTTTTTAATCAAACATCACAAACAAGACATTTTAAAAATATTCTGTGAACTATGTCTGCGTCTTCTTGACAGATTATAATGAACTGACATATGCCAATGCACTTCTGATGAGCTTTTCTGATCAGCTTTTGCCAAGCATCACACTCAAATGTTTGGAATTTCTTCCCCTTGATCCTTAAAATAAATTCACATCATCTATTGGATGAGAAAACTTTATTTACAATGGCTTACATCAGTAGAGAAGACGAAGGCAATGATGGGTGAAATGCTCTGCAATGAAGCCTCTGTCCAGTTTCAGCTGATAGAAACAGCAGATGGCACTATTTTGTGTTGCTATTTTCTACTGTAAAATTGTTTTAACCTCATGAACACCATAACATCACTGTCTCTGCCTTATCCTTAACTTTATTTTTAACTGTACTTTCTGAGTTTATTGGAACTTTAAACATGATGGAGTTGAGAGGTATCCGAAACAAAGTACTTGACTTATGTTGCTTCGCTCCTATACACTGTAACAACCAACTAGCAGTGTCAGCACAAACTTGTTTAGGTCTGAACCCAAAACCATAAATCAAATCTCTCTCCCTTGTTGAGCTTGTTTTTGTTTAGTTTTCGTGAGGCTGTGGGTGTTGCAAAGCAAGTCCTGTGCAAACTCAATCAAACGCAGCACCTCTGCAGTTCTTTTCTGAAGGCTCTCTTTCCCTGTGATTGACTGAGTGTGAGCCTCAGTCCAGGAGGGTGTAGTGGAAACAGAATACGTGATAGTGTTCCATAAGAAGAATATCATATTGATTTCATATGCTTTCATCTAATGCTCACGCTCTTGCTTTTAATAAAAAGAGACACTTTCGTGTTGAGAAAGAAATTAAAAAGGAGAGAAAAAAATCACCACCAGTAAGTGATTTATCACCTCTGTGGCTGTAGCTTTGTCTAACAGCAAGATGTAATGTGTCCCTGAATTTTGACTATAGTAACACAGCACTCATACTCCAATGAGTCATGTTAAGGTAGCAACAACTTCAGCCTTTTTTAAGCTCCGTAAGCTTCCTGAAGTCAAAGTGCACATGGCATTAAGCCCCCTTACAATTCACTAGCAAGGTCTTGAAAGCTTCTGCTCTCTTTCTACACTGCAGACTAGTTTCTATGCAACAAACTGATATACAACAGATGAACCTATCACTCAACACCTGTGCCTGACTGCTGCAGCTTTTCAGGAAATTACTGTGGCACCAAACAACTCCAAATTAAATGTTTTAATGGAGTTTGTAATTAAGTCAAAACCCCATGAATATATTGCTATAATTAACACTTCTTTACCAATGGATTTGCACAATTAATCCGAGGGGAATGTAAAAAAAACTCCAGCACTAATAAGACTCCAGTGGACTGTGCCAGTATGCAGCTTTATATAGCTATATATTCAAATTCCCCTACTTATTTTAATGTTAATCTACTTCACTAGGAATGAAAATTTGAATATAAATTTGAAAATCCACACTGAAGTTTGGCTGAAAGGAAACAAACAGAAGCTCTACACAGGTAATCAACATGACTGACATGAGGCAAATGTTTGCTGCAACACTTGCAGCAAGTGATGCTGATTTGGAGAAAAATAAATTCTCCAGTAGACCAATCAAGCCGCGGCTTTGTGTTTCGGTTAAACTGAGGGCGGCATGGTTGACAGCCAAACAACCTGTACAGTGTAAGAGTGTGCATATCTGAACCACACAACTGGAAACATTAAATCTGTTTGATAAAATTTACACAATATATAGGAGAAAGGGGAGTAGTACAGCGTGAAGAAGTCAGGGGTGGCAGAGAAGTATGTGAGGGTGGTGGAAGACATGTATGAGGACAGCGAGCCAGTGGTGTGAAAATTGGGTTTGAGGTAGGGGTGGGATTACATCAGGGATCAGACTGATCAGCTATGATGTTTGATGTTTGCAGATAACATTGTATTGTGTCTATTGTACTGTAGTGAGAGTAGGGAGCAGGGGGACGAGAGCCTGGAAAAGGTAGAGGTATGGTCTCGAGCAGTGGCCCCCAGCCTTTTTTTGCGCCACGGACCGGTTTAGTGTCAGGCAATATTTCCACGGTCCAGCCTTTAAGGAGTCAGGGATAAATACAACAAAATAAAATGTTATGACCAGGACAAAAACTGTAGTATTTTTTAAATATAGTAATAAACGCGAATTCACTGTGTAATTGTGTTTTTTAGCAGCAGCATCCTGAAATGTGCCAACAACACTGAGAGTAACATCCTCCTCTCTGCTCCTTAATGCTCTCTGGTCGCTGTGGTAACGTGTAAACACAACTACAACATGGGAAAAGACCCAGGGAAACTGCGTTAATGATAAAAGAACCCTGAAATCCATATATTCCACACCCGAGCCTCAACTCTCGCAACCCGGTACCAAATGAGAGCAGAGGTAGTGAGGTAGGGTAGGTGAGTTTAAATACCTTGGGTACGACCATCCAAAGCAACAAACAATGCACAAGACAGGTGAAGAAGAGAGCGCAGGCAGGGTGGAGCAGATGAAGAAGAGTGTCAGAGGTGATTTGCAACAGAAGGACAGTAGCAAAAGTGAAAGGATTTCCAAAATGGTAGGTTTGGTGTGGTATGATTTTTAAGACGGTGGAGTTGAAAATGTTAAGATTTTAACTAGGAGTATCATATTAAGTGGTTTGGAAATAATAATAACAATAACAATAACTGAGACCAAAAACAAAAATGTTTTGGAAAAACATACATTTTTGTCTTTTTTTGGACAGACGATAAAAAAATAAATGCAGAAAAATTAGAGCACCCTTGAATAAATGGTACAGTACACGGAAGTGTCATTACTTCTCTACACTGTAATGACCCGACAATGATTTGCTCCCTGTAAATTAATTTCGTTTTGTCCGTGTCAGCCTGACCTCATCCTGCTGCTTTACGCTGCTCTACACTGCATGAAGCTTGAAGAAAGATGACAAAGAAAGATACCGCACAATGAAAGAGGGCACTGGTCATCTTGGCCGGCACCATCTGGGCTCCCTGGTCTGAAAATGAGTGGACACGGTGCCAGCTACAAAGACAGATAGAGCTCAGATTCTGCATTGTGGGCTCTCACATACAAGAGTCACCTCATACACTGCACACACCGAAGAGCTGAATTACCAGGCTGGAGCCCAGCTGCCAGAGCATCATATATTTCTGACAGGCTATTTATCCCGGAAATTTATACTTCTACTTAGCAAAACAGCCAGAGGGCAAAGAATGGCACAGTGAGGAAAACTTCACAAACATCTACACATCATGTCTTGATGACATGTCCATGTCAACAAGTGATCTGTGAGGTTAGAAATGTGTCAGATGCTGACAATTCAAGATTTTTCCCATTTTGCTTGGACTATCAGAATAACATGCCCATTGCCTAAAGACGGCGTTCAGATCATTAGAATCTAAATATAACAAATATTGACTGCTTACATAAGTACATAAAATATCATGTTTTGTGAGCCTAACTGTCCAAAGCAGACAGATGATCCAAGTACCATCATGCTGAAAATGAAAAAGAAAAGCAACCAGGGCTGGGCACAGAGCTGGTGTGCATTCATAGTGGCTGAAGGACATCAGGACCACCAAAACACAATTAACCCCAGTTACATACAGCAATTGATGACACAACCTACCACAGTGAATCAATGTAGTCTCTGTACCTGTTAACTAATATCCACTAATTGAACTGAGATTAATCATGCTTTGCTACAGATGAATACAGTTAGCTTATTTTGTGTTGTCCCCATGCTACAGCCTGCAGCGCTCTCTCATCATGGGGGAAATTGTGAATAAACTTGCCAGTCTTTTTCTCAGTGTCTGCACACAAGTGGCAAGAACTACACTGCTCTACTGTTTCATGCCCCACAATTGAAATGTGGCAGGTGGATGGCGGTACGTGAATAGACTCCAACATTTACTGAACGTACCACTCCATGTGACCCTCCAGGACTGCAGTTAATACTAAACTCATTTTCTTTAATTGAGTATTAGAACAATTAGCTCACTGACTAGGAACATAAGCATTAGTGTTTTAAAGTTCATCACCCTTTGGAATACACGAAGATATAAAAATATTATAATGTAATCTGAAAACTTTAAAGGGCAGCTGAAAGAAAAAAATTCAAAAGCAGATCCATTTGCTTTTAGCCCTTTATCAGGTGAAGCAGGTGAAAAAATCTTCAAATATCTTCCAATAAAACTGCAGGGTTGATATTTATGTTTCCCAGATATTTTAATAAATGCCCTATGAAGGGTTAATAATGCAAACTTGAATACGTTGATCCAGTATGTAATAACCTACCTTATGAGATGTTTACTACTCTGCTAATACTTATATGTAGGAATGTAAAACGTGCAATGACATTCATTCATTTCTGGGAAGGATTGCAGTGCATTTTCTATGACATATATTTCAATAAAGACACTGAATACTGGAGATGGTTCAGACCAATAAAAAGTCAAATCACACTTTCTTGATTACCATGGTTACAGTACCCTTGTGAATGAGCGGGGGACACATTTTTCAGCTATTCCTGTCACACATCAACATCGTCACCTTATCGTTTGTCTTCCGAGCTCGTTACTGCATCGCCGCATTACTTCTCTGACCCTAGATTGAACTCTATTTGTACACACTCAGCTCAGCTGCGACCATGCTGGCTATTCACAACTCCCGCTGGGTCCAATTTGCACCGCTAAATTATGTGACTCACGAAGCAAAACCAATCAACAGCCAATACTGCTTGGCATATCCTCATCTGTCATTCATCAGACTGCAGTAGAAGTCCAGAATGGAACAATGAGAGTTTTTGGTTTAAAAAAAACATTAGTTTTTACCCCTCTGCAGACTACCTTCCTAACAGTTTTGTTGTCTCAAAAGATCTTCTTTGTTAGTATGCAATCATTTTTCACGAGTAGAGCAAACCAGAAAACATTTTTTTCTTGTATCAACTGCATGGCATTGATTAGTGTCCAAGACTATGTATGCCATGTGCCAACTCGAGCAGCAGCAGTTAAGTCTGGGTGAGCATCTGTCAAATTTCATTTGCGGTTACCATACAAGCAGGGATGATCTGTTTCACTAACAATTACACCGATGCTGGACTCTGGTAATATGTGTAGTTGCTCTCATGTTACTGTTTTTTGACTTGAGACTGAAAAAATGAGGGTCAGTGATGACAGGCAGGAAAGTTGTTAAATATCTATAAATGAAAAATGACAAAATTTAAATTATCTTGTTTGAGCTTTAAAACAACACAAATGTCCTGGTGGATCAACTACAGTAATGGGCTCGTCCTGTCCAACTTTCTCATCACGGGTCAGTCAGTCGGTAATCATTACTAGGGGGCCTGGAACCCGCCCAGACACTTTGGATGGCTGCCGTCACTGCAGGACAGCAGAATCTGTCGTCTGTCAAGTTTTGGGGGTTTTTTTTCTTGTTTTTTCCTTCTATCATCCACAAGGTTTTCCCAGCAGAGGGACAACATGCAGAAATCTGGCTACAATCTGTTGACTGGTTGGCAGGGATCATCTGAAAACCCAAACATTCCCCACTGTCCCAGCATGCATCAGCACAAAACAATGGGGAATTTGCGGCAAACCAAACCTGTATAGCTGCTGCAGCATGCTCATTAAAATGAGGCAATTTTTTGCAAAAGCAAAATTTTAAAGCAAATAATAAATTAATTACTGGTAACTCGTATGCAGAGCTAAAAAAAAATAGTCAATCAACAAAAAATTAGTCAGTGAGCAACAGCTTTGACACTTTATAGTTAGCCATTTCACAAATGAACATGTCAAAACCTTCAACATTTCACAGCTTTTCAATAATGAGTATTTGCTACTTGTGTTTGGAGTTTTTTTCCTTTTTTATTTTTTTAGCAAACAATTGAAAAAAAAAAAAAAAGCTTGAAAAGATAAAGACAAAATAGCATAGCAATGCAAACAGCCAAATACAGTGTAAAATGTGACTAACATGCAAAGCTTTGGTTGGTCAATGATCCAAAAATTTACAAAGCAGAGAAAATTCTATAACTTCAAAGACTAAAGTCAGTGAATATTTTAAATATTTGCATGAAAAATGCATTTTTCTGCATTATTTTTGCCATTATAACAGAGTCAAAGGATCCCTTCTATTCGTCTTTGTTGCAATACTGCATTCAGCCAGCTGGTATGTCTGTAATGGCATTCCAACATCATTCCACAACCCAGTGTGTAGTGCTGCAGAACAATTCGAGTAAATTCACAGAGCATTTCATCACGATCTGCATCTTTTCTATATGCAGCAGCTACATATTAGACGCAAGAAGTCACATGCTTTCGCTCATTTTACCATTTAAATCACAACTGCAAAAATACAGAATGATTTCATTTGAACATGTTGTTACCATGCTTTTAAAAAGGTTAATGAACCACCTTCACATCTCTTTGGAGGGAAATAAATTATCCAGATTAGCAAACTAATTATTGTAGGTACATTTCACGGTGGTTACATAACAGCATATAAAAAGCCGGACAAGAAAAAGCAACTTACTCTCACAGGAATTAAAGCCTGTAACCACCAAGACAATGCAACAATGCAAGAAAAGAGGAAATATCCATTTAGAAAGACTCAAAGAATGCTTCATCCATTTAAACCATTTGGTCAGCCCTATAGTGCTACGTTAGTCTTATGTAAACAATGTGTGTGTAATATGATAATTTGCATAATGTATCAAAGCAGCATACATGATTCATTAAAGATTCCCAAATGTTTAAATATTCATGTGAGCTGTAACTTAAGTGCTTAGACACAGAAGAACAGTTAAACACACTCAGACAGTCGTTCCATCTGCCGTGCAAATGCAGTAGAGCTTTTCCTCTTTTTGTACAGTGACCAGTGTCTCTTCATATAACCTAAAAAAAAAAGAAAATGGAATTTGTGCGCAGCACACAGTGTGTGTTGTTCTTGAACAAATGATCACTACCATCCGCTGGTACAGTGCATCTCAATCTCCAACACTCAGCAATGACTTTCTGCCCATGATTCTCTTTTAGTACAATTACATCATCTAAAAGACAATTACTGACAAAACTACTAAAAGTTGAACTGGCCATCACTCATGAAATCAATGAAGTGTTGAACAGAGAGCTCAGCTTTTACAGCAGAAACTGCTGGGCAACTTTTAATGTTGCCACTAAAAGGAGACAGTCACAGTAAATCACATTTTTACTGTCTCTTTCAACGCAATTAGGCAGCACAATTACGGGAGACAAAATAATAAGAGAAAAGGTTACTGGGGAAATTTGTATGGCCCATAACAGGGGAATTAACAATGAAACAGAGCTCATGTGGAGGTTATAACCCCAAAGAAATAAATTCACAAAGTTCTCATGAAGATTTAAAGAAGAAAAAAGGTGTGAAAGTGTGAACGCAAGAGTTGGTCACCTTCTATAATTAAAGTTGTATTTGTTTGGTTTTCAGACCATGACAAAAAAAGCATATAGAGCCTCTTAAAGATGGAAGGACTCGTGTATAGAAACACTAGTGGGGTGCTGGGACCTAAAATGTAATGAAGCTGCCAGCCATAGCCTGCCATGAGCACTGCTTGTTGTTCAGTGGAGGGAAGTTGGACTTTGGCCCGACTGAGATTTCTTTACCCTGGGGCCCCAAAACAAGTTATTCTTGCCATGAACTCTGCGAATTGAAGAAGTTTCAGTTCCAAACAAATATCCTCTGGAGCCCATAGTCACCAACCAACAGCAGTTATCATGATTACCGAGGCAAATACACAGCTGCTTTGTTATTTTCAACTCGTCTCCACTATGTAAAGGTGCTTTAACATAGTGGAGAATAACAATCAAATGTTTCTCATTCAAGAGGGAGATACTGAAAAACAGGTAGTGAAAATAAATGCAAAAATTACATGGCTCAATGCAAGCCCAAAATGAACTTGTGAAACTGACGAAAGGACAGAGTAACAGACTCCCTCTTATTAGATTGTTACGCTAACTCTTGTAAAAAGCCAGTGAGCATTCTTTGTGTCTTCTTCACAACTCACAAACACGCTCTACATAGATAAAACCTTTTCAAACACAATGTCCTCAGAGGAATACGGGCATTTTGTAGCACAACAGCACAGAATCCTCCCCAGCGATATTACCATAACAGAGGCCATTCATACATTTTGCATTACAGACTGGAATGAACAGTATAGCCTGCTGTACAGACACAATGTATAGAGCTGTTGGAAGCACTGAGATTAAGGTGAGGCAGTAACAGCTGAAAATGGAAAAAGAAAAAAACAAAAAACAGCTCTTGCTTTCAAAAACGCTATCTGAGGTGCTCTACTGTGGAAAACATGCTTGTACACAAGCGCGGACAATACGGTGTACTGTGCTTATCTAAATCAGACTCATAACACCCTAGCGTAGGCTTCACTCTGAACGCAGACAGGGCTCACTGTTATAATACTGAAGAGAAACAAACTAAATAAATAAAAACCTAACCCACTCGCAGGCCACTACCATTAAACCGAATATATTTTCAGCTAATCCTATGGCAGAAACTCTGTGTGTAGATATGGTCACAAGGATTTGCTGAAAACCAAATCAAGCATCACAAAGAGCAAGAAAATGACCGTGGTCTGGAAGTTGGGCCCAAACAGGCTAGTTTGCGTATTCAGAAACTGCTTATCTAATGGGGCTGGATATACAAATGGACATACATTATATTGCCAAAAGTATTCACTCATCTGCCTTTAAACACACTGCGTGATATCCCATTCTTAATCCGTACGATGTAATATGATGTTGGCCCATCCTTTTCTGCTAAAACAGCTTCAGCTCTTTTGGGAAGGCTTCCCACAAGGAGTGTGCTTATGGACATTTTTGACCATTTTTTTCAGAAGCCCATTTGTGAGGTCAGACACTCATGCTGGACAAGCAGCCGCAACCAAACTCGCTCATCTATCTCTTAATGGACCTTGATTTGTGAGCTGAAGCGCAGCCACGTTGTGACAGAAAGGGGCCTTCTACAAAGTATTCCCACAAAGGTTTCCCCTCCTCCTCTTTTACACTTGACACAGTGCAGTCAGATAAGTGTCGTTCTCCTGGCTACCACCAAACCCAGACTCATCCATTGGACTGCCAGACAAAGAAGTATGATTCATTCATCAGAGAAGAGAGCTCCACTGCTCTAGAGTCTAGTGGCACTGTGCTTTACATCCCTGCATCCGATGCTTTGCAATGCAGTTGGTGATTTAAGGATTTGATGCAGCTGCATTTCATGCACTAATCTGAAGGCCACATGAAGTTTGGGATCTGTAGCTGTTCACTCTGCAGAAAGTTGGTGGCACTATGCACCTCAGCACACTGTGACCGTACCCTGTGATTTTATGTGGATACTACTTCATGGCTAAGTCGATGTCATTCCCAGCTGCTTCCACTTTGTAATCATAACACCAAATGTTTCCTCTGTAATATTTAGTAGTGAGGACATTTCTGGACTTGTTACACAGGTGTCCATCCTATCACAATATCACACTGGAACTCACTGATGCCCTGAACGTGACCTTTCATAAATATTTAAAGAAGCAGTCTGCATGCCTAGGTGCTTGGTTTTATACACCTGTGGCCATGAAAGTGACTGGATTTATTTGGATGGGTGTGTGAATACTTTTGGCAGTACGGTGTAGCTATCATCTACTGTTTTTTTGACACTGCCTTTTAAAGCCTCGGTGTTTGCATGTTGAATGCTGCTATGTTGTTTTTCTTGTTTGTTTGCCAGAAGTGACCATATCTAAGCAAGCGGTGCAGTGCTATGGGCTAACACTATCACACTTGAAAAAGCATGTTCATGCATGTGTCTGGGGGTGCAATATACATCACAGACACCTGCTAATTAGTTCTGCCTAACAAAACTGCATCACACAAAAGGCATATTAATAAAATACTTTTTTAATAATATGGGGGATTTTTGTCTTAAAAACACAATGAAGAGGTCTGGTGTGGTTATTTAAATTAGTGTGGCCTGGCAGAAAGCTGCTACATGCAACCTCAAATGTCAAAGCCTTGAAAGCAGCCACTGCATTGTTGTTATGAAGAGGGAAAATATTCAAAATATACAGAACAAAATAGTCTGGGTATTTAACCATCAGAGTGGGGCTGTGCCATATAATACCATTCACAATATTGCAGTGTTGAATACAGCTAGGCTATGCAGAAATGCATAGTAGGAGATACAGTCAGCTGGTGATGTGTGGCCCAAAAGTTAATAAATGACTCCACTGAGCATTACAGGAGCCCTCGTTTGCTGCCCTCCATGTTACGGGAAGAGTGGATGTAAATTACTGATGCAATTACATGGTGCAAAAACGGGGTTTTAAGCAGCTGCTTAAAGAGCTTGACAAGACACAAGCTAGAAAATATATTGTGTGAAACTATTATTGTTCAAGTGTTTAGGAGTTATATTATACCTTAACTCAAATTTTTCTAGGGAAAACACTACGTAGGCTACTTTTGTGCTTATGTTTCACTTACTTATATTTTACATTTCACCACTATTGCAATACAATGGTGCTGCTCCCAACTTGTGACAATAGATGCACACTTTGAATTAGGTAGTTTGTCATCAATGACAGAAGCTCACTGTAAAAGGATAATGAAACATACAATAACCTTCACTTTGCTTGCACTAATAAATAAAGGCTGCTTCCTGCAAGCTGCAATCACAGATAAAATGTTCAGAGTTTATTTTTGTCTACATCATCATAATTATTATCACAAAATATCTCATATTTCATAATAGAATTATGAGGCTACATCGCCCGACACTACATGGGAGTGAGTGAGTGGCTCTCAGCACAGCAGTGGAAGGACACATGGTCTGCAGAAGATGGAGCATAAAAGGGAGGATATACGAAACATTAAAACAGGTCCTGAAGTGGAACACTGAGGTACAGTATGCCACAAATAGTGAAGTGAAGGAAGAAAAACCCACTCTTTATATTTTTTATACATATATTTTTTGAAAGTAAAAAGAAAAAAAAAAGGGTTAGCAGTAACAAAAGCTATGTGTAGGTCTAAAATATTGAAAACAGCACAATTATAGACAAGAGTGGGCCATTAGAAGGTTTAAAAAAGCCCTGAAGCCCGGCTGATATTATTTCAGTTTATAATTTTTAAACTGAAACCAAATATTTGAATTTGAGTTTGTACTTGCAGTAAATTATTTAAGTCTGATGTGTCAAGTTGTTCCCCCTCTATCTGATTTATAAAAGGTTTAATGATAGACATCTCGGACCCCAGCTAGGCACCAGTTTTATCTATTTATTTATGCATGTATGTATTTGTTGACCTGCAGATTTTGGAAGTTTTATTTGATGTTTTAAAATGAAATGAAAAGGCTTCTAATGCTTGTCGAAGATTACCACTCAGAGTTCCATCTCCACATGAAAACATGGAGTCTGGGGAGATTTCAAAGCTGTCTGAGGGCATAACATTAGTTTGAATGTTGTCAGAGCTGAAATACAAACAGCTGCAAACAGCTGCCAAGTTTTAAGATGACCCAGTGGAAGTTTGCCTTGAAGAATTTTAAGACATTAGCTGGAAAGATCAGTTTTGGTGAAAGTTGTTCTCACGGTTTATTATGCAGGCTGAGGCCTTTCCAACCTTCTCCCCGAGTGATCATTTTGTCTGTAAATATAGTCAAAATCATCTATTTCTCACTCAAATTTATTTTTAAATATGTCATTTTTTCCCCACACAATCATTTCTGCTTGCTGTTGTTCTTTTGTCCTTTGATCTTTTTTTTAAGATTTCTTTTTGGGCTTTTAGGACCTTCATTTGGTATTTCGCTGCATACAGAAAAGTGGGATCCTTAGTTATGCAGACCAGTTTTTATTATTTACTGTCACCTAATGACAATTTATTTTTTAAATTTGCAATTTCCACTTTCTAAAATGTCATTAAGAAATAGCAGTTAAGGGGAAGTACTAAAGTCAAGACTAAATTAGAAAGACCAGATAAGACAAAACCTGCAGGACAGAGACAAAAAGCAGTCTCATCTTTCCAGGAAGGAAACAGACACCTTGACATTACTGTCCCCGATGGGTAACCTCTCTACCGGATCAACATTGTGATCCATGCTAAGCTGAGTGGTCAGTCAGTCAGTCAGTCAGTTACACATGTAACCAGTGTCTGTAGCCAGACACTGGTTACATCACTTATTCCTCTCTTGCAGTTTTTGCTGCTGTTGTTCTAAACAACAGTTAATCTGTTAACCGAACACTGCTTTTCAGTGTCGCAACTGGTTGCCAGGTAACATCACTGTTACAACAAAATTCCTCACACTGTTTGTGAATAACATTGTTTAGTGTATTAAAATTAGCTACAGTAACACAGCAGCAATCCTCTCTCAGGTCCACAGAAAAACTCCTTAATTGTATCCCAAAGCATTGTGACAAAACAACAAACAGAAATATACAGTATAATGAACAATCTATTACTAAAGCATGCTGTAAACTGTAAACTGAGCTACTGCAGCATCAGGTTTTTTCCCTTACGCTATACTTTGCACCCAATCATCTGTCATTTGAGTTAAAGCAGCAGCTGTGAAATACCCATTTCTGAATGTATGCTGAGTTGTTAAATTATTCTTATAAAACGTGGGAGTCTTTCACTGAAGTTCCAGGTTATAAAGCAACCATTTTAGGCAGTTTCCCAATCCATACAGTGAACATTTTGTGCTTTAGTTTTAAAATAGCTTTAAAATAAGCTATTCTAGCATCACCAGGCTGCCTGTTCAGTTGCTGCTAGCCCCAGCCATTCTCTTCTTGAAGTGCCACGGTGGCCAACTTGATGGCCATGTCACTGTTATGGTGGTTGCCAGAATCATTCAGGTGGACTGAAACCAGTCATTCATCTCAAGGCAGAGCTTGATTCTAAGACAAATCTGCAGTTATTGCAAAGGGACCTGATCTGATGCAACACCAGCCACTGCTAACATCCCAACCTGTGAGAAGCACTATGCATCGTGTCACACCCACACCATATAAAATACACTGTTGTGATTAGCCCCATATAAAACAAATGAAATATGATTCTCAGGCTTCCCAGGCTAAAAGTTAGAAGTAACGCACTCCTATATTACAACATTTAAGCTACATCACACCTGCAAACCCCACAGAACCCCTACAGTGTAACCTGACATGAACGTCTCTAGAAATGGAAATACAAAGGTCTGTTCAGCACCTTTATTTCCTCTAAGTATTTTCCAGCTACTTTTTCATCACAGTTTTTGAATTTATCACTAAAAGAATACTTCACTGTCCCAATATCCATCCATCTACTCTCGCTCTGGTATGATATGGTAGCATATCCCAGCAACCCATTAAGCAAGAGGTGGGGTTCACCGTAGAGAGGTCACCAGCCTGTCACAAGGCTAACACAGAGAGACACACAACCATTCACACTCACATTCACACCTATGAACCTAACCCTGCTAACTGCATGTTTCCAATTACTGGCAGGAGTCAAAGTATCCAGAGAGAACCCATGCAGAACCCACACAGAAAGCATGTAAACTCCACACAGAAAGATAGTGGATTCAAACCCAGGACCTTCCTGCTCTGAGGCAACAGTGCAAACTGCCATGCCAATATGAAGAATAATGACCATGGCATTAATATAAGGACTCACAAAAAAGATAGACTGCTCAAACTATTGGAATCAACAGGAGGAAATATACAAAGACGTTAGAAAAAATTGAGAGACAGACATGTTTGTCCCCCAAAAAACACTGATCACAACAAAGAGTGGGGACCGAAATGGTGCAAAAAGTCCCAGCACTTTTTTAGATTGGCTGGCACTCTATATAAAACATAGGTTGTGTCGTGGACTCGAAGATTCCCAGCAGAAGTCTAAATCAGGCCTTAGTCTACTACTGCGGTGCCTCCTGGCACTGTCCATGGTGCTGAAATGTTTATCATGACAGACTCCCTAAAATACTTAGCTGTCACAAGCCTCGCATAAGTTTTAAACTTTAATTAAAGGGATCAATGTGTTTTTAATCAGAGGTTAACTAATCTGTCACTGCTTTAAACTTATTAGGATTCGAATGAATTCCTAAAAACAAAGGAGTAGAATGATTTACCCTTATTAATTCTGCACATAATATCCTGCCCAAGGTTTGTTTATTTTACCAGCATTTTTATATCTCATTTTTACAACAATGTCTGCATCTGTCTACACAGGTCTGCAATAACTTTTATACTGAAGAACAAGGATATAACTGCAAGTAGCACTCAAAAACCTTTATAACCGAAAGTTTATTTCAAGGCCAACTTTAAAAACAGCATTATGAATAAAACTGGTTTTGCTTTGCCTCTATATGATGTCTCTTTCAACAGCTCATTAAGAAGTAAGACCTGAGGAAAGAAGAAAAGCACGATCAGCTGTTGTTCATCATTTATAATCTTCAAAAAACAACAACAACAACATGTATTTGTTATTCAGCTGTGGCATTATGTTGCCCTGCAACATCAGGATCAATATTCTGATCATTCCCAACGTCGTGTCTTTCTTGGATTGCTCTGCAGCAATGCAGCACCAGGTGTTTCCCTGAAAAACAACCATATGACTCTTTCTGATTATCGTATCGGAAATTAAAGCTAAAATCAGCAACATCTGGCATATTAAAATCTTAGACTGACAACTGTTACGAGAATAAAGACCAGCTTTGTCCTCAACAGAGCAGAATTAATGATATTAATCTGAAAGTGGTTCCAGATGAGTTTCTGAGTAGAATAACATTCAATTACTTTATCAAACACTGTCCTCTCACATTCATACAAAGGAGACTGTGTTCATCTTGATTAGTGTCAATCATAATACTTAAACAGAAGTACCAAGATAACGGTATAAGGGGTCAAACAGAGACAGACAGCAGCTTTATTTACAAACAACAAACAAACTAGAAAACATGTGTTTGCACATACACAACAGCTTGATGACTAAAAAGAAACCTTTGTATGGAAACATCAGAATTATATATTCTGAGATGAAACAAATCATAGTATTCTCTTCTTTTCATGTACAAATCAAATGGTGTGGGAAGCATTTTTGCATTATCTGAGTGTTGCTTCGTCTAGTTTAGTTGGAGAAGACTAAACTGAAGAGTGACTTAATGTCTACTCACAGCACTAGCTAGTAAACTACTGCAGCTGGTGAACCAAGAACACCAGCCGCATGATAGCAGGCAAGAGGTAATGGTGTGTGTACAAGATTTACTGTGCCAATTTCAAGCATGGTGATTTGTGAGGCAGGTTTAAAACCTAAACTAGGTCATGTTGCCTTATTTCCAAGGTCCAGTATCAGCTAACAGGACACTCCATTCACACAGTTAACATGCACATTTACTTCTTCAACATATACTTACTTTGCCCAAACATGAGATTTCAAGATTGGGTGATATTTTCATGACAATCTCAAGTCGCTTCAGTGATATTACCCCAATCAATGTTGTCCACAGATGTTAAGTACAAAGCCTCTTGGGTATGGAGGGAAAATACATCATTAATTTATGAATATGAACTGCTTTTAGTTTGTACTATTAGATTTGAAATTAAATGCAATTAATGCATATTATTTTGACTGTTGGTAAAAATTTGACAAACACTGGTTATAAACCTAAAATTAAATGTTTCAGTGGTTATTATAATAAATACTTTATATATAAACAGTCCTGATAGATACCTCTGCCTCGATTAAGGTTGTGACCAAGTATAGTCTCTACAACCCTTGTGGATTAAAAACCAGCTCATTATCTAACACAACGTCATTGTCACCACTAATCCTGCCTTTGAAAAATCACATCCGCCTTACATCCAAAGTGTTATTTCAGACCAACAGGATTCCCGTGACTGCCTTCTTGGAATGGACCGCCAGAATCTTCGACCAATCCCATCATCCTCAGAGAGTCCTGTGTGTCTATGGCCCTGCTGGATCACATTAAGATCACGCTCATCGAAGCTGACAGGCCAGCAGAGCCAGGAGAAAACCAGCAGAGAGCGGAGGGATTTTAGAAAGTGTGGGGACACAGATGTACTTTCAGTCCTGTTGCAGAAACACAGATAGATGCATCCAGCAGTGCTGACATTTCTACCAGCGATCTTGCTCTTAGTTTGCCTGCCTGCCTTTACTGTCATTCCTTCTAAATCAGCTCAAATCTAAAAATGCCTACAGTGCTTCTCCCTGGTTTAGCGGTCATGTTATGATGTCTGTCAGCCCATCAGAAGGCCACAATACTTTAGAAGTTCACACTCAATATCTCTTCTGATCTCTTTAAATTCAGCTTTCACTACTTTACGTCTGGGTCTGCAGCAGAATTACAACCATCGACTCGAAAAGTGGAAGCTGAAGCGATGTGGGCATGGAGAACTGCCTTGCATCTTCTCCCTGTTCATGCTTCCAGGAGGACAGCTGCTTTATACAGTGTGAAAAAACCCATCAAGTTTCCATTAACCTCATGGCCTCCCTGTTAGCACGAGGATGAGATGGAAAAGAAAGTGATGGCCAAAAAGATCACACATAAAGCACTTTGAAGAGGATCAAAGTGCCATTAGCAAGATTATTGCCATTATAATATAATTAACAGGAAACATGATGGCTAATTTGACTTCTGAATATTTCATTTCAGGACTCGGGACTCTTTGCGTACGTGTGTATGTGTGTGTGTGTGTGTGTGTGCGCGCGCGCAGGCGTGTGGATGTGAGTTCTTGGAAATTTATCATCACAAAATAATTTGATGACCACAGTTTTGTTGACGAGCAGAAAGAACAAACAAACTGAAATTAAAAATTCAATTATAAATTCTTTGCAGGTTACAGCTGTAACCGTGCCAATATAACTCTATTATTGTTGTGATGAAAGCGCAGCCTTCATTTATTTTTCATTGCTTCTCTGCCTCTTATCACACCTGCCTATTCTAATACTTCCTGTCCTTCCAGACTCTGATTTTCCTCACCACCGAGCAGTTGTCCCCAGCTCCCCCGTTCCCTAGTCAACTGATCACTTGCCTGTGCAGCTCTTATCAGTCACCTTGTACATGTGCACGTCCACCAGCAGCTCACATTTGCCAGCTTGTCTACAGCCCTGGTTCTGTTTGCACAGGTTGCTTCTGGTGCTCACTACTCTTTGTTTTGGGATTCTTTTTGTTCTCTGAATACCTGAAGCGCACTGCCTTTTCACTATACCTGCTCTGCTTCTGATTCCCTTTTTAGGGGCAACAAAAAACAGTCATACATGAGGGTTTTCAAAGAAGTTGTAAAGTCAGCGTCTGAATTTGTTGTCAAGCTTTTAATACAGCTACTGATAATGCTGATTAATGTATTCAACCATATCCAAACTTGTACAGTCCCTGTACACATGTTGTTGATATTCTGGGGAGCATTATCGTGCATTTCATTTGTTTACAACTCACTCTGTTCCCCAGTAAGAGGTTTTCTGTCTTCTTCTCTTTTTTTTGCAGTAGCAAAACGTATTTGCAATTGACAGGCGCAGCAGAGTTTCTGCTGTAGAATTAAAAAAAATAATAAAAATCAGAGCAGCAACATGTTTTCCAGTGCCGCATTTTTATTTTTATCTGGTGTCATAATGCCTTTTTGAGAACAGGATGGCGGGGCATCAAATGCAACCACAATCTTGTACAAATTGCCTGCAGATTTTCTCTCTCTTTTTAGTGTCAGTTTGTTCCAACACAGAGCAAATAACTTTTCAGTCTCGCTCATCTTCTTCGGCTCTATATGGTAATGAAGTGCAGTGCAACATGCACTGTGGCGGCGGGAGGTTGTCAAGGCCCATGTTGTTTCTAAGCTCATTTTAATAAAGTCGTACTTTTCTCGATGACTGTTAAATTTTTATTTAGTGAAGCAAATTAAGTGCAACACAAACATCGTTGCTAGTCCGATGGCGTTGCCTTTTAACATGCATCACATTATCACCAAAATATTTTAGTGCTCGTCAGCAAATAACACAAGCGCCTGAAGCAAGATAACATACAGTCGTGAAAAAGTACACTTTCACGGGGCTGTGATATGCTCTTTAAGTCAAGTACACTCCTACTGCCTCCACAGGATTTAAGTAGCAACCAGGTGCTAATCAAATGCAATTGGCAATTGGATGTGCCTGCAGATTCACCCCAAGTTTAGACTATCCAAGACAAATACTGCAAAAAATTCAAGCGCTACGTCTCTATAGGCAAAATTAGTGTGCTAAATGTGAAAGTTCATGACAGTACAATTAGAAAAAGACTAAACAACTACAGCTTGTTTGGAAGGGTTGCCGGGAGAAAGCCTCTTCTTTCTAAATAGAACATGGCAGCATGGCTTAGGTTTGCCAAGTTAAATGTGAACAAAACATGGGGCTTGTGGAACAATGTCCTTTAGACAAACAAATCCAAAGTGGAGATCTTTGCCTAACCCTAACACACAGCACCGTGTTTAGTGACAACAACCAGCAGCATATCAGCACAAACACTGGTGGTGCATGGTTGACGGTTTGGGCTTGTTTTGCAGCTACAGGATGTGGGAAGTTTGCAGTCATTGAGTCAACCATGACCACCTCTGTAAAACAAAGTCAAATGTGAGGCCATCTATCTGGCAGCTAAAGTTTGGCCCAAACTGGGTCATACAACAGAGCAATGATCACTTACACAAACGTTGTAAACTATTCTTGTCTCACTAGAAAACATAATTAACACAGTTTATGCAATTTTATGATCTCTCACTTCCTCTTCTAATCTTTACAGCTATGAAATAAACCAGAATAAAGACTTGTATCTGGAAGAAGCAAATATGGTAACAAAAAAGTAACACATGCACTAATTAGCAAGAGAGTTGCACAGTAAATCATGTGTCTTCTGTCCTGTCTCCCTCTCCTCACCTCAACCAGTCGCAGCAGATGGCTGCCTCTCAATGAGCCCGTTTCATCCTGTTAAACAGGGGTTTTCCTTCCCCACTGTCACCAGCTGCTTCCTCATAGGGAGTTGCGCGATTGTGGCAGTTTTCTCTACATTATCGTAGGGTCTGTACTTTACAATATAAAGCGCCTTGAGTTGACTGTTGTTGTACATTAGTGCCACATAAACAAAATAGTTTTGAAAATTAAAGCATTCGATATGTCGACGTAGTTAATATTCCATCCAGTCCTAAGAAACAGTGAGAGTAAAATCGGCTTAGGACAGTTCACTTCCAATTACAAAAATGTGAATGGAGCCAATTATCATCAATTTACTCAAACAGAGAACACTCTGCTTCTGTGTGTTCAATTCCATATTAAGTAAATGAAGCATTTATGTATAATGTCAGCACGGCAAAGGCGCATTTTTATAACCGATACTATATTATCAAAATTTCATTACAATAAGAGGAATCAGATCTTTGTGTTACACAGAAAATACATTTCCTCTCACATCTGCTACAGGTATGATGCCTTCTGTAGGTGAGCTGAATTTTTCAGGTTAATAGTCCACAGATGATATGTCTTCAGATACAGTTAAGCTGAAATCCAAATTGCTTACCACATTAGTTGTGTGCCATTTCTTATCCCTGTCTGAGCTCAAATTGGTGAGCAAGAAATATGTTGCACATAAAGAAGATTGACACCTTCTGGTAAACTGAAACACAATTTAGCTTTTACAATGACAGTGAAATCCCGGTGCTAAAGACAGAATGCGATAATGGCCAGTGAGCTTTTTCTCAGCGTAATGTATTTTATGTATTTTACCACAAGACATGAGGGATTTTTGGTTCATTTTCTGTTCCAGAGAGAAAAATGAAGAGGAAAATAGCCAAAGGAAAGAAGGGAGAAAGATGCAGATAGAGACGCTAATGACTGCTGTTAAATGTGTGTCACAGTGACTATCAAGAGAGATTTCTCTGGTTTTCTTTATAAGCAGAAGAGCTAATAGATTTCTTTTCCACAAATATCTCATGTGCCAGTTATATAAAGTCTCAGGTCGCGTCTACACTTTGTTTTAAACAAATGGAGCCAAAAAAAATATCAAAAATATATCCAATTTTGGATGAATGTTCTCTACACTGAGAAAAGGAAGCAGAGTAGTGTACACATCAAACATCTGCCATCAACCTGAACAAAATCAAAAACAAACAGCCAAAATGACTCCTGATCAAACACCACGGGTAGTTCACCACAGGGGGAAAGAAGACAAACCATATGTGCCACTGTAACCAAAAATACTAAGCTGAAATGTGTTTCGGTTCATGCTGTGCAGGATATCACCTTCAGTTCAAGCTTTAATTACCTCTTGCACTGAGCCAAGTCCAGCTAACAGCCTGCCAGAAATGTCTAAACAGAGTAAAGCAATACATGAAAAATAATATTACTTACATAAGAGACCGATGGAGTGCCATAAGAGTAATTTGACAATGTTGCTGGTGCACAGTTCAGCAATAAGTCCCTTAAAACTAGCTCAGCTAGCTTATTTTGTTTTGCGTTAAGTGCTTCTAATTGCTGATATCCATTCAGTGATGAAGTGTCTTAGATCATCATTTATATTCTTTACAAACAACTCCAACTAAATAAGCTGATGTTTTAATGTTTTCTTAGTAACTGTTTTGACAATCTGGTGTAATTGGAAGAAGTCATTATTTGGTGTAAAATCGCCAACAGTTCTTCAACCACGGTGAGATCAGCTGACTGGGGGAAGAAAAAAAAAAAAGCACAGGATTTATTTTCCTCATCATCAAACTATCCAGTGACCTGTTGCCTAAAGATGGGGACATTTACATGCTGTAAAAGACCACTCTAATGCACATGTTAAGCCATAAAATGAAGCTCATCCGTCAGAAGTGCTTTACATTGAGTTATACTCATCCCTACAGGGCTCAGTGCCATCAAACCTCCTCCCACGGCATAAAAGTAAATCGCCCTCACTGTAGAGATCTACTAATTAGGTTTTTCATCTGCGTGTAACTAAATGTTTGTGCATGTTACATAAATGTAAGCCATTTTAAACAACATCATGAGGAAGTCTTTCTTTAGTACTGGACTGGACATACTCAGCTACCTGTGATCGGGTAGTTCTGCCAGGGAAACTTCTCAAACAGTTCTGTGGAAGAACATTTTATCATTTGCATCGGAGTTTAAAAATAATTTTTAATTATTCTCACGTGGCAATTATTTGACTTGTCTTGCACCAATATTCATTCGCTAATGAGTAAAAGGAAAGCTCACCATGCCTTCTAGCTAATATAACATCCAGTTTTAAGGGCGCATGGTGATATCTGCTGATAACTGTTCACGGTGTTAGTCACTGAGTATGGAATGAGACTGTAATGAATCAGACCAGAATATAAAGCATTAAGTACATGTTATTAATTTAATTAAGAGTAGACATTAATCTACGTGAAAAGGCTCTCGTATAACGCTCTGCATTTTCACAATGTGTTAAAGGACTTTTTTTGTTTGCAATAAACACTTAACATTTTATCGAACAATCATTGCAGTTTTTCAGGCTGAATGGTACAGCTCTAAATCCCTAGTTATGTCTAAATTGCTTCAAAAGTCTAACATATTCCTCTAAATCAGGTGTGTCAAAGGACACCTTTGATGGTAGCCTTTTGACAGACTGGTGACCTGTCCAGGGTGTATCCCTCCTCTCAGCCTATGGCAGTAACTGGCAAGATGACCTTGCTCCAGCACACCCCCTCTCAAATCCTATACTAAAATATAATTGCTCTATATTACATATATGCATGTAACACCACAACAAGTAAAAATCTTTTATTGAAAAATCAAAAAGATTATATAAAATCAGAGAAAGAGGCACCAGTCAAGAACTCTTGTTCATAATATCAGTGTAAAACAGGACAAGGTCTCAGCCTACACAAAGTGCAGCGCTCTGTGAAAAAACAGCAATAACAATCATTTTAAAAGATATCCAAGAAGGTCAGAACTGGATCTATTGAAGTGTGGGTGGTTCACAGGTTTTAAAGAAAAAGTAAAAGTTAAACAATAAAAATAAATACTTGTTCCCTAACATAGTCAAGGTTTTACAAAGTTTCCCCTACACCTACGAACACAGAGGATATAAATCTAAATAGCCAATTAACATTAAGAAGCTTTAAAAGATTGCAGCAGATCAGGATGACAGCACGGTGGTTAAGTGCTATTAAATGAAGATGACCTTGGTGCTTAAAAATTAGCCTTTGTGCCAGCCCTCCTGTTCTCTTAAGAGAGATAAATCTCGAAGTTGATATAAATGACTGTCTGAACCAAATGCATTCAGCATAGCAACCAGGAATGCTTTGCACATCCTTAATGCATTTAGCCAATAAGATAACAAAAGCTGTTGCATGCTGTGATCAGATGGTTGGGTGAGATGCACAAAAACAAGCTAAGCCTTTCATTTTCTATTGCACACGGCAACCATCACCTTTGCCAGAGATAGCTTTCTTCTCCGCTGTTACCCTGCCAAAAAAAAGAAGAAGAAAAAAACCCTGCTAAATCCTCTCACACAGCAGCGCAGTTTGCGAGAAAATGAGCCAAGGCGAGACTTTCCCCGCTGTATTCGGGCCCGTAAGAGCTGGATTTGAAGTCAGGAATTAGGAGCACAGACACCTTGACAGGCTGGAGGCGCCGGATGGGGAATGTGCTGCTGATTCCACAGTGTGACTGATGCCCTGCAGTTGCACAGATCCACCCAGATCCCCCAGAGTCTCATTTCAACACACTCCACCTGCTGACAGCAAGTGCTGCACAGGGACTGCTGAAGACGCCAGCCTCACCTCAGTGTTTATTATAGCTTTGTAATGTTTGCAGTCAACAAGGGGAGAAGAAGGCAGCACTTCCAAAATAAATCCCTACTCAAACTGTTTGTCTGTGTCTTCTGGATGTGTAATTATGAGTCTATACTCAGACATCAAGGGATGAAATTCCGATATGGTTTCAGAAAACGAGCTCCTTATAAACGTGGCAGCAGTGAGCATCGTGGCTAATTAAAACTACTTATAAATGTCAATAACTAATCAAAATCAATATATCAATAAGTTATTATGCCTAAGTTAAGGATGCCAAATCACATAACGCAGTGTAGTCATATTTCTGGCCCTAGAGGAACACATAAACATAAGGTTTGCTGTTCTCCAGTGTTTCTGTTTCTCCGCTCTCTGTTTCTGTCGGTTTTCTTGTACGTGACTATTACTCCCTATTCCTTACTAACATCAGCAGGTGTCATGTCTCCTCTTAGTTATCTCAATCTTCCCATTTTTAAGTGCTGGATTTCTTCTTGTGCCAACGTTGTCTCTGCTTCACCTCACCTTGCAGTTGCAAGCCTACCAACCCACTTGATGTCATCTGCTTTTTCTCCCTCAAGCCATCCTCCTTCCCTGTTCACCTCCCAATTTGACTCTTCAGCCTCCAGCTTTCCTGTTCTACTGTTTAATAAAACAGCTCATTAACACTACGCTACACGTATCCGTTGACTGCGTTTGCTTTAAAAAATGTGCAAGTGAGTCACCGGACCAAATCTGCCTGTGTGTACAAATCAAGTGACCTGAACTCGATTCTGTACTACTTTCCCCCCCACACAGAAAACTGATCAATACGTGATCAGACAGGGAATTGGACCTGTCTGCAGAATTAATGGCAATGCTATCAATAAAGTGAACACTACACATCAATTTTATGCAACATAAGAAATAGTCCGAGGAAGAAGACAAGAAAGTGCAAGAGGTACAAAATTTGAAAAGCACCACGCTGGGATAAAATACTGTGAATGAAGAACAGATGTGATGCCAAAGACTTGTGTGTGAGATTTGAATTAGAAAGCTGTGACTGCATGGACTGCAGAGATGGGCCATTCAGCATCCAAATTTTGGCATCCAAACTAACACTGACTGTATTTATAGTTCCAAAAGACCAGATCCCCAGCAGTAAGAGAAACAAACGCTGAAACAACAGCAAATCTGATTTTTTACAGGGTCTCAACAGATAATGTGTATGCTTGAACACTTGATTCATAACAAAAAAAAAATGACATTTTCACTGAAATGCACACACGCACACATACATTACCTCTTCCCCCCTAGAGCACCCTGTTCTGGGTCAAAGCTCCAACTCGCACCATTCTTTGAAAGCTACTTCGTGTGTTCACTGGCCTCCTACTACAACCGGTACATATTACAATAAATACCTGTTATGAAATAGGCATAACACTCGGTGTTATTAAACTTTTTGGTAACCAGACTCCAAAGTTTGGTGCGTCTGGTGCTGCAGACTTTTTCCTTGCTTTATTAAAATTATTTAATTTTGCCTATGGGTCACAGTAGATGTCATATTGAGAACATTTTCTATTAAAATGATTTAGGTCACCAAAGCTTTGAACTGGTGCTTGGTGATCTCACATACTGATCTGTGACCAAAGATTAAGTCCTGGTGGTCAAAGCTCATGAATCACTGATTAAAGAGACATTTTGACCATACAGGATACCACATATTGATATTGCAATCACAATTTTCCAGGATGCTCAAACACTAAAATCCACCTTTTTATGTATTCTCAATTTTGACATCAAAGGGAAAAAAAGTGAGTTGCATGTATCAAACTAGGAAAATGTCTAAAGTGAGGCAGCAGATTGAGCGCAGCAGTTGCTCTGGAGCATAAATTAATTTGTTCCCCCGCTTATCACAGCAATTAAGTTGTGTCATTACAGTTAAAAGAGGGCGGAGCCTTTTGCTTCCTCTGTGGATGCCCCACATTTCTGTACAGTAAATGTAGCTTTTTCCTTGCATTCCTTGATAGGGGCTCCACCAAAAATTACTTACTAAGCTACTGTTTTAATTATCTAACATTTAATCAACAAGCACCAATTACAACCTCAGATGCTGAAAAGTTGTCCTACAAGTGGTTCTGTGTGCAGTTTTACACACTAAGTGCAAGCAGCTTGAGAGAGATTTAACAAAGAGAGAGAGATTAGCATCATACAGGCGTAATTTTTGCACAGCATTAATGAGACAGGCTGGAGGACTACTAATGACCCTGACAACTAGTGCAATTATCCATAGATTAATTTGCTATTAAAACTACCACAGCTCTGTTTGCATGCATATACATGCATACGTGCACTAATGAGAGATCATGGCACTTCTTACTACTGCATTATTAATCTTCATGAGACATAGAAGAGTAGCAGCATCATGCTGAGGAGGATGGCTGTGCTTTATAATGATCAGTCAAATGTGTCACTGAGGCTCTCAGTAATAGTTTCAGCCCCCAGTCGGAATTCAGAAAAAAATCTGGCAGCAGCCAGCAAAATAACACTCTCAGTCTTCTGCTTGTGCTCTTTTTTAACATCCCATTTACTAGAGATGTATAACCATTTGATGCAATAATCTTTTCTGTTCTGATCTGAGTCATACACCCTGTCAAACCTTGAAACAGCCATCAAAGAAGCTGTCGACACTCAGTTTTCTGCCACAGCTGGGGACCTCGGCTTGCCTGTAAAGGTCTGAGTTGTCTGCTTGAGCATCACAAGCTGGAGGCTTTATGCCAACTATTATTTTCACAGTTGTTTCAGAGTGTTTCTAAGATTAACCCAAAATAAAACATCACTTTGCACCGAGTGCATGGATTAATTCTCCATTGTTTAATATGTAGCTGTTTAAGCATAAATCTCCCCATATTAGGCTCATAAATGTGCTGAGTATTGCTGTACTTATGTTAATCTGTGAAACAGTTTGTAATCCCTTCTTTATTCGAAACAACTAAATTCTTTGTCCTTGATTACAGACTTCAAGTCCAAAAGCTGTGTAGTTCTTTTACATTCTGTAGTCTATGCGCATATTTAGTATTTATTAAACTGCAATTAGCCTAATTGCTATATAATGCATCTTTTGGATAGTCACACACATTTACCCTGATTGCAATCAAAACAGCAAACTGTCACATGCAGATTTAAATTACTTCCAAGTTAGTGTGGAAGTCAGTAAATTCTTATGCTGCTGTTGACAGGAACTCACATTCTACTGTCCTCACACCTCATCAGTCAGTTAGTTGGGAGGGAACATAAATATGGATGAAACCAAGGGAACCAAAATTGAAAAATATACTTCAGCAGCTTAAAACTGGCAGGCAGCCGCTGATAAAACGAAGTAAAAAGTTGTTGTGAACACAAAACCAAATGGAGGGGGGAAATGAAAAGAAAATGAAAAATGTGACAGAAGACTTGGGTGAAATCTCATCTACTGTATGACTAGAATACATGTGTGGACTGGCTGAGTTTTATTGTGATCCATACAAGACAGAGGAATGTTAAAGTAAAAAAATATATACTTTAGCCAATAAAACAGACACACTGGGAGTAATAAGCACCATCCATCTATTCTCTTCCGCTTATCCTTTCAGGGTCACGGAGGGAGCTGGAGACTATCCCAGCTGTGTAAGGGGGAGAGGCAGGGTACACCCTGGACAAATCGCCAGTCTGTCTCAGGGCTAATACATAGACAGAGACAACCATTCGCACTCACATTCACACCTATTCTGCAATTTAGACTTTCCAATTAACCTAACCCCACTAACTTGCATGTCTTTGGACTTTGGGAGGAAGCCAGTGTACCCGGAGAGAACCCATGGAGAGAAACATGGGGAGAACATGCAAACTCCACACAGAGAGACCCCAGCCTGATGGTGGAATTGAACTCGGGACCTTTTTGCTGTGATGCAACAGTGACCACTAACCACCATGCTGCCAGGAAATTAGTAACACCTTTTAAAGGTTTTGGTCAAATGAAGCAATTTAGGAAAATAGAATGTATGGGCCTCTCATATGGTCTCCCCCAATTTAACACTAAACCAGTCGTTTTCTAGGAAGTCTATTCTCGCAAACTGCTGGCCTGACACATCGACTGAGAGGCAACAGACATAATATATTATCTAAAGCCAGAACAGCTTTGGTGGTTAAATATGAGTTACAGTAACAGTGACCTCCACTTGCAAATCCTTACTATCACCATGTCCCGACGAACTTCCTGAATGTCAATAACAGTGTAGGTTGTTCAATTACTCTGTAAAGACTGGAAAAAGAATTTTTTTAAATAGGGGATAGATGGTGATAAACGTTTTACTCACTTTGGTGATCATTTCCAACATTTTAGCTTTTAGGTGAAATATCTCAAACCAGTAATGGACTGTGACTCTGATTTAGCATCTCTATTGGGTCATTTTCACTTTTTATATCTTCAAGATGGATAGCACAAACCAGACTCTGATTTTCACATAATATCAGATTATACCTTTGGTGATGATCTCTTTACTCATCTTCTCTGCTACTTGATACAAAGTGATTAAATGTGCCTGATCTCAATTTCACGGTCATCTTATCATGCACCTCTGGACTTTTTGGATCAGGGCTGCTATTTTTCAGCTCTCACCACTAATGATTCAAGTGAGTCTGAAACAGAAGTTGGTTGCTTCCTCCAGAGGTTTAAAGTACAGCTTTCCAGAGACCAAACTAGAAGTAGGATTGGAACAGCTGTCTCGACATGAAGGTGACTTTGATTGGCTAGCATTTATAAAGCATATGAAGATTGTGTGCAGGAGTGTTTGAGTCTCAGAAGTTGGTTGCTTTCTCCAGAGGTACACCAGTGCTTCGCTGGATCAACAACCTCAAGTCAACAGTGTCCTCAGTGTTTTATTTTTCTTCATTGAGCCGGGTGTTTTTTCCCGAAGCACATCCATCCGCTTTGCAGCATAAAAGGTTTCTACATGTGCGTCATACTTCAAACAAGGCTAAGTTTCTTATGAAAGCATGACTGGGAATCCTAACATTCATCACGATCGTTGCAGCAAAGGAAAACAAATCGGCAGCTTACACTTTACAATAAGAAAATGAATAGATAGATGGCTGGAAAAATGGATGAACGGATGGATGGGCTCTTGTATTGTGGTTGTAACTGAGTTGGAATTAAAAAAAATCTGCGAAGTAACTGAACTGATTTATTTTGACGGTTGGAAAGAAGCAAAAAATGTCAAACTGCCTCCCTGATCGTGTGACGGCACGCATGTCTTTTGAAGATATAAATGCCACAGTACACACAAATATGCACACACAGAAGCTCATTCACATATCCTCAAATGCAGATCTGTCTATTTACACTCCCTGGGTGACATTAAACAGTCACATTCTGCCAAAAGGACAGTGCTTTCATCAAAGCGGTGACCTTCCAACACCCCACACTCCCTCCATCACCAATAACCATCGTATATACTCACTTTAACAGGTCATGACATTTACGCACACACATGAAAACGTGTGATGTCACATATGAAACAGCACAAAAAAAAAAAAGTGGTGGTAACCAACTTCTCAACAAGACAGTTGAACAGAGTTGCCAAGAGTGTGGCAAAGTAGTCAGAGATGTTTGAGCTCTTCACCCACAGAGCGGAGACACTGCTTAAGGAGTGAAACTGCTGCTTCATCACAGCAGGTGACAGACACGTGGAGAAGAATCATTTTTCTCAAGTGAAAAAAACCTGAAAAGAACCTCTAATTGGCCTCCAGCATCCCAACATTTGGGCTTCACGTTTAGGGCACACACGCACACACACACAAGTCGCATTTCTATTCGTTCTACTCATGAATGTTCTCCTCCGTTCAATGCACACCTTGACAGACTGCCAGGCAGCAGCAGGAGGCAGAACAGAGTGCTTTGAGCTGTGAGGTTTGCTTCTCCCCCCCTCTTCGTAACGCCTCGTCATTTACGTTGCTCATACATTTTTTTTGTTTTGTCAACCATCACTTTTCCTACCTCTGTTTACCACTTTCATACTAAAAAAAATGTGCTCACATTTCCTTTTAGACTGTCGTCTCCATCAAAGACATCTTTAAATATCACAGCTCCATTCAAAGACAGGTGTGAAAGTGAGCTTTTGAGGCAAGAGCAGCAGTTAGAGGAGCAGTAAGTACAAGCACTACACAAAACAGACAGATAACACTTAAGACAATCTGTTAAAAAAAAGTTACTGTACAAGCTCCCACGTATAAAGCGCGTTGCTGGTCATGCTTTTTGTGTCTCTGTCGGTGATACACAACATTCACTAATGAGCTGCATAAACAATGAAGTCTGCAAATCATTTCCACTGAGTCAATGTATCATATTTCTGTCTTAGCAGTAAACACAGATTATAGGTGACATTTCAAAAGACGTGACACAAATAATTCTGTTCTGCTCTCACTCTGTATTAGCACAGCAGACAGTCCTCTCACTGACTTTCTGTATGTCCTCTGTCCCTGTGTGTCTGAGAGAAGTTCATTCTGGTCCCTACATTGTCATCTCCCTATATATTCTCCACACATCCTAGAATAAATGGTTATTATGAGCCTAAAAAAGAAAAAAAATGTCATTTTAATTAGCTCATATGGCATTAAGACCCCAGAGAGACAAAAAGTCATTTTAGCAACATACTAAAATCTAATGCCAATTTTATTCTTATTAGGAATTATTTAAGTCAAACCTTCTGGGACAGGAGGGTTTAAGTGTACATTTAAATGCAATTCAGGGGCAAATATTAAGCTTTAATGAAATTAAACAAATAATGAGTTTTCTTATAGAAGTAGACAAAAATAACATCCTGTACTGGCAGACGTGCATTTCCATGGAAATGTTAAATATGCCATTTCTTGATCACCTGCACTTACAGTGTCTAGGCAACCCAGAAGAAAACGACTGCTAAAATAGTGGAAATAAAGATAATGGAAACTGCACTTGAGAAATGATTTAGAAATAACTGGAAAGTTTTATTTTTATCTCCTCCAGCAAATCAGCCACAAATGTCAGCTTAATTAATGGGCAGAGCACGAGCATTTTTTTTAAAGTATTATTCTGAGAAGTTAGACTCTACGTATTTAATTTATGTTTCATGGAATAACTTCAGTCCTTTGGGTCTTGAGTGGTATATCTTATTATCGCAAAAAATTAATTTTTAAAAACCCACACACAAAAGAAAACTTTCATCACGGTGCAAAAACCATCACTGTGACTAGGACCACTATTACAATCATTTTGGGACAATTTGTCCATCCTTTCACTTTAGCCTCTCATCTATTTCAGACAAATTAGGCCCCACAGATTTCTCAGGAGTACAGCAGGATCACCATGACCTCAGTCAATGAGACCTTGAAAATACATTTCTTCATTTTAAGTTTACTTAACTTTTTAGTTAGTAGATGTTTAGATGCACAATTCACCCAAGCTCACCTGTAATTATGAAAAATAGAATTTAACTGACCAAATGTTGACATTATCACATTGTGAAATACAATCTATATAAAAACTATGAGTTTTTCTCCTCTTGGATTCCTGCAAAACTGCAGTTTATTATTTAAAACTGTAGGAGTGATTTCTTTGTATTTCAGAAACCTTTAAATTAGTGTTGTCAGCGTTAATCTCGTTAAAATGACGTTAACGCCACGCATTAGCGCCGTGCAGCACCGCGCACCTGGCGATCCGCACTAACTCGCTAACGGAGATTTGCTACGTTACTGCGGTCATGGCGTTAACGTAATTTTAACGAGATTAACGCTGAAAACACTAATTTAAATATTTAAGATGCATATTCTACAGATGTTGAATAATAGAACTAGTGATGCTTACAATAGACATGACTGTAATAAGATGAATAAGTCAGCTGACCTCCAAAATTAATACAATTGTTTAAATGTATGCTTCACCCTGGTAGATGTGCCATACTTTTAAATTCAGCTCATCTCGGTGGGTCATGTGTCTCCGCCTTAGAAAGCTGTTATCATAAAAGTACAGGATGGGCCATTTATATGGATACACCGTAATAAAATGGGAATGGTTGGTGATATTAAAGCCCTGTTTGTGGCACAAACCTGAGGTGTTGCTATCAGTGTGTGAAGAGTGGGAGAAGAAGGTTGCATTGACAATCCAACACAATGGTCAGCACATTGAACATGTTTTATAAGTGGTCAGAAACTTGTAAATAACTCATGAAAGAATAAAGTTACGTTGAAACCGAGCACACCATTGTTTTTCTTGTGACATTACCAATAAGTTTGATGTGTCACATGGCCCTCTTCCTATTGAAAAAACAAAAGTTGTATCCAAGATGGTCGACTTCTAAATGGCCACCATGGTCACTGCCGATCTTGAGGAGTTTGCCCCCTCACATATGCTAATGTGCCACAAACAGGACTTTAATATCACCAACCATTCCCATGTTATTACGGTGTATCCATATAAATGGCCCACCCTGCATAATGCAGCCGTAACCGCTCAGAGAGGTGTTAATAAGCATCACATTTAAATTAAAGAAAAAATTAAGGAACATGCTTAAAAATGTGTGATTTTATTTATAATTTTATTTTTTTCATTTTTACTGGGCTACTTGATGTCTTTGAAAAAAGTGAATTTAAGATTTAGTTTTGCATATTCATTGCACTAACCGCACCTCACACCATCTTCAATTTTCCTCATAACTAATTTATTCTTGGGGGGGAAAATGCATGGTGGAAAAAAAAACTGTACCGTACAACTACTCTAGCTGTGAAATGAAGCCGTGTGTGGGCACATTTAAAAGGCAGGGAGAATCTTGTTTAGAAGAAGCATTCAGTAAAAATCTGTGAAAATAGACGCAGAGAAAACTAGGACACAGTGACTTCCCAAGGATCAAGTGGCTTGGGTTCAAATCAAGCATAAAGGCTGAGGAACAAGAAAAATATTATTCTGGGAGTAATACATTTATTAAATGATACAGCTTTACAATCAGCCAAGAATGAAAACACATTCATTTTAGCTGGCAAAGCTTCAGTTATCACTAAAAAAAGGATTTTTCTTCTACAAATTTGAATGGTTTCAGGTAGCCTCATTACGCTCTGCACAATATGTTATCAGTCAAAAAACGAATCTGTCAAATGGGGTTCAAATTAGCATTTAGTGAAGAAGTAATGATGGATGGAAGAATAAAACAGATGAAGATTTAGAAGAACCACGTTGGATCTTAAACAAAAGGGCACAGAAGCTGAGAAAATACTTGTGCTATTCATTCACAGTGATGTAATTTATTGTAAACACATCTCTATTATAACGGTAGTCTATTTCATGATTATCATAGCTTGAAAACTCATCTTATGTATGCATTAAGAGCTGAAAAAGGTCAGACTTTTTATTCTCCCCACTAAGACCACAGTGATCCGCTGGGAGCAAAGAGAAACTGCTGCTGACTTTCATGTGTCATCAGTCTGCCCATCTCTGCTGTACACTCCATCCAACCATCTGTCTTCATCTTTCTCGTCAGCCTGCGAAGGCTTGAAGAACTAACTTCACATGCCGTTCAGCAAGGCTCTTCTCTGCAGTTTCTCACAAGTGTGTCTCTATGTGAGAACAAAGTCCACAGTGCTGTTATTTGGATCTTTCCAGTGAGATGTAGCAAGTAACCACAATGAAGAGTGGGAAAAAAGGCTCTTTAAGTTTGACCTCTCTGTTTCTCTTTTTCAGTTATGTAACCGTTGTTTGAACTTCTGACATGTGCTTTTCTTGTCAGAAGCACTTATTTCAAAGATAGCACAATGCAACAATCATTGTGCATCATTGTGCTGTTGGAACTTCTATCACTCACTTTCCCCGTGTTACAGAAAGTCTCCCCCCCCCCCCCCCACACACACACACACCACCTTATATTTACATAGGGTTTTTCCTCATTTAGAATTCTATCAATAAATAAACTTTATATGAGAAAAGGCTTGATCCATAATTGCAGGCTCCCTCAGCTATCATTTCTGTCAACTGCTCAGAGATGCCATGACTCATAGTGAGTGGATTGGATTTAGTCTCTAGATATGAGAGGTTTACTGCCTATAGTAGCGAAATAAAGTATCATGCACAATGATCTGAGCATGCATTTGCTCTTTAAGCAGCCTGATAGTTTTTATTGCTTCTAACGTCTAAGTTCCCCAAAGTACACTTAACACTGATGAACTATTGGTAAACACTTTTTAAACCAGCTGTAGGTATTATCTGATTCCATGTTCAAGGAGTCATTTAATGCATGTATCTTATAATTTATGATTTCATATTGTTCCTTCATCTCTGCAATATCATCTATAGTTACTACTGTATGACTGTTTCTTTTGCTAAAAACACTTTTAGTTGGATTTCAGCAAGACCTTAATCTGTATTTATTTGTATGGATTACCTCTGCTACATTACTGCCTCTTTAATCAATTTCTCTCCGTTTAAATTTCCTGCTAAATAAGGGTTTACAAGCCCACCATAGAAATACTAGTTAGAGCATAAATTTGGGCATTTTCTCTACAGGGGTTTGTTAGGGTTATTGATCAATACCAATGAGTCGGCAGTTGCTTCACAAAGTAGCTTTCAAAACTCAATTTCTGGCCTATTTCTATTTGGAACAGAAATGTCCCTCCACTGCAGCAATTTTTAACAGCTCAGTGGTAGAGAACAGCGCTACAAGCAACTGCCTTCAAAGACATTTTGTTCTGAAGCCAACAAAGCAAGTTATGGGCCAAGCAGCAGCTCGGAGGACTGCAGCCTTAATTTTCCTTGTTTCCGACTCCCAGTTTTATCCGGTAAATTGACCGATTAGAGGTCTAGAGGGCGAAAAAAAATGAGTCTTTGTTGCTGCTACGGGGAATTGCAAGAGACAGATAAAGTCCAACTGTGAGATAGAGAGGATTAGCAAGTCCAAAAGTGTAACAGATTATTGAAAGGATTCATGTAAAGGCAGTACACATCTTTTTTTTTTTACATTTTCCAATTTGTAAAGAAATTAAATACTTAGCCATAGCACATTATTAGGACTGATACAGGGTTTCATAAAAGCAATAATTCAGAGTGAACACTTAGCTTAAAATTGTCACATTACACTCTCCATTAAGAATGCCTAATGTTTTGTGAAGCACAACATATCCTGCACAGGTGTGAGATTTATTTGTGCCATTAGCATTTTTTTTATTTGCAGAACAATAACCAAAAAATAAACAAATCATTAACACAGACTGCAAGCCAACCTGGACTATGTCCTCTATTACTGGTTTATATGTTGTTGTTAACCAAGGAACCTTTAACAGATGTATGCAGAAGCAATATAACCTTAATATCTGTCCAGTCACATGACAGCAAAATTTAGTCATCTTTGCAGTCACAGCAAAGCAGCCTCAAGTACCCACAATTCTATGCTGACATTCACTAGAAACTAACTTCACCAAAAACAGCATCTGTTCTGCTTGGTAACAACAACCATGCAAAACATTTAACAGCATGCTGATTTACACAAAGGTGCTTGTTCTTTGAAACAAAATGTAAAATATCAGGGGAAACTATAGCTATTTTAGGGTGTTACTGTAGCCACTACGCTGTACTGTTTCTTTGTTTCAAACTGGATTTGCCTGGGAGTTTTCTCTTGTTTTATGAATCATTAATTTTAGTTAAAGCAACTGTCATTTAAAATCTATTAGCTGGGGCATGAACCACCCAGTTCAATCTGGATTGTACAACAAAAAGAAGCTGAACACAGCAGCATCGTAACACCGATCATGGAAACAGGTTGACATCAACATCATAGTCAGTACTTATTACCAGGCTCATCTATCAGCAGGGTTTTGTGGTCATTTTTCTTCTAGGAAGCGTGTCGATGCTGAATTGACTATCTTGGAGATGTCCTGATCGCTCTGCATTCTGTCACACATGCTCAGATAATAACTGGAGAAACATACAAAGGTGTAAACAAAGCTATAGAAAAATTAACTGGTATAAAAAAACATGTCCTCCACCCTCAGGAAAAATGGGACTACAGAACCTATAGGAACAGTATATAAATGATGTTTAAATAGTCTACGTTTGATGTTGAAAAGATCCATCCACGTAAAACTGGATGTCCAAAAACTGATATAAAAGACGTCACTCAGACGCAGAGATGGGCAGTAACACGTTAAAACTAATGTTTTGCTGAAATCCGATTACCTTCTCCAAGTCATGAGTAAAATAAGGGATTACTGTTGCAAAAAAAGTAATAATATTACCGTAAGCATGCTGCATGACTGTGTTACTAAACCATGATTTTGTTTGTGAGAGTGTCTCATGACAATGACGTACAAGCGTGCGACGTCCGTGGCAGGAAACAATTTTTAAAAAGAGGCTTTTTCATTTGATTCAATTTTATATGATGGTTGACGCAGAAAAAATAGAACTGGGCTCAAAGGTCTATGGCTTTATAACGTATTCAGGCTGTGTATCATGTTTTTAAAAAGTAGCTAAGTAATAAAATAATTACTTTTGAAAATACGTAATCAATAAAGTAACAGGAGTTAAGTTACTTTCTTGGAGAAGTAATCAGTAATTAGTCACTAATTGCTATTTTCAAGTAACTGGACCAGCACTGATCACCATGTAAGAAGCTAGATAAGAACTCCACACTATATCACTACTACTATTTTACTACTTCAGATACACTTAAGACTAGCTGGTGAGGACACATTGATTGCAAACACAATGCATTGCACTAAACAACTAATCAGTACTGACAGGACTTCTGCTGGCTAACAACACAATCCCATATTCTTGCACCACAACAAACATAGGATGGAAATCAGCAGCTTGGACTGTTTACATGCAGTGACATTTGCACTCAGAAGTGTCTCTGTGAGGCAGAGCCACAGGCAAAACAAACAGAGAGAACTGGAGTTCACTGAACTTTATAAAACGAAGACAACTTTAACTATTTGCATGTGTGAAGCTAAGTCAGCATCACTCCTTTGATGCACAGTTAAAGACCCTGCAGCTGGTAACTTATAAAACAGGATTCCCTTAACATTAATGTAGCGTTCCAGCATTGCAGCAAAGCTTACTGTTAATGCTGTAATAAGCTATGAATGGTAGCATGACAATAACCTAAAGGGAAAGTGGCCAGCTCTGTTCAAGGCAGTAAACTGCCATCTGCCGTGGCCTGTGATCAGCCAGTAGTTACTTTTTATTAGAGAGATGTGTGGCATACGTGGGGTACTACAAAATCATCCATCATCTTTCATTTATGCTTTTCTAACTATCATATTTCAAAACATCTGCAGTGAAAACGTATTCTCAATGCTGAGCAAATTAACAGGGCAAGGACTGATGTCTGATTCAGTACTGGATTGAAGATAGTTGCACAAGCCTACATAAAACTGTAACCTTTACTTCTCAAAACCTCAGTAGAGTGAAGAGACTAGAGAGAAGATTAGACTGACATGAAACAACATTTCTTGGGGTCTAAAATGAAGCTTACAATGTTTATCTGAGAACACGGGCACCCACACTATAGGAAACAGTGTTTTCCAGTCTATCGGGTGAAAACAAATAGCTCAATTTCAATGTGCTTCATTAAGTGCTCTTGGTGACTAGAAAATAATCAGTACAAGTGCAAGAAATTAAAGAAATCCTCCTTTTAAATCCTCTCAAACATTCTTTGAACCATCATGTCTTAACCCAATGGCAAATACTACACTGTTGTTTTTGTCTGAACTAAGATGCGAGGAAATGAAAACCAATATTTTGTCCTAGAAGAAATCAGACTTCCTGTCAAACAGCAGCAAACGTACACAATAAACATCCATGATGATTGGATTAAAAATAAATCAATAAAAAAAAAACAATGGAAGCAGTTGTGCTCAAAATGCACCTCTGCAGGGTTATACCTTACATTAACAGGAAGTCTTATGCTGCATCAACTCAAAAAGAAGAACTGCAGCAGTGCACAAGGGTCTGAGCCACTTCGACAGAGCCAGTTTCTTGCGATGTTTTAAAGTGGTCTGCTTGAGCAATAATTCTCCAGGCTTTCTGAATATCTTTCAAAGTTTTTCTTTGCACGCTGGCTTTTTTTCCTCTCCACTCATTTTCAGTCCGGCCCCTGTAGCTGAACATTTTTAGATGAATGTTTTTAAGCCCCTTTTTAGGCACTTACCAGCATGTTACAAAAACACATTCTTTAGTTGAATCTACAATAAATTCTAAAAAAATAACACAAACTTGTATTTCTGCTCAAACAAAGTGAGTATAAAAAACCCACATAAACACACTATCTAACACTATCAGTCATGAGTTGGAGCACAATCCACACATTTGTGAAACACTGTGTCCTGAGAAGAGCTGTGGGATGTCCTTCATGAAATCTGGAGAATTATTCCTGAACAATAATAAAACATACTTGTACTGGCTTTTTGCACAAGCGTTCTTATACTAAAGTACAAGAAGGCTTCTCTAAGAGGGTTCAAACTGCTTTCACCTAAGATATTACATCTTCACTTATGCTTTAACAAATGGCTGCAACTATTTCCCATTTCCACTGCAGAATACAAAGAAATGGGTTATGGATCAAGAATTTAGTACAGAACTGCAGGTGAGTATTCTTACTTACCAGTTTCAAAGTTATAAGCTTAAACTCACGTGTGGACACCACCAACTTAAACCTGATTTCTCACAGAAAGAGCTCATCTCTGCAGCTTTGCAAGGCAATATCTTTTTTATGTCACTTTCTTTATAATGACACAATGTGTTGTATGGGTCTGAATATGTCTCACCTTTAACTTTTTTTTTTAATGTGGCTTTGAGGCCAGAATTAGGTCAGTGGCATAAAGTGCCATGCGGTTGCCAGTCACATGCCTGGTCCCAGCAAGTGTGAAGGCTGCACATATACAAAATAATAATGTGTGATAGCATGCAATTGTATTTTTATATGGTTTTATTTTATATGTATACTTATAACATGCAAGCATAGTTGACCACAAAAGATTCAGTACCCAACTAAATACTGAATCTTTTGTGAAACATCTACAGCCCTTTATTTCCTGGATTATAGAATTAATGGATAAAGTATTATGATATTACTATAAAGTTGACCTTTTGAGTATAAAATTTCAGTAATTTATGGATTGGATATTTTGGTGAACTTTAGTAATAACCGAATTAAGACCAAAAGTGATTTGGTGAAGTCAAAGTGACCTTTAATCACCAAAATCAATCAGTTCTCCCTTTAGTCCTCATAAACATTTGTGCAGTAATTCACGAAATTCCCAAAGGACACAAAAGAAGTTCATAGCTGATCTAAAAGTGTGCTTTGAAGATACCTGTGACACCTGAACACGCTGCTGAAAATGAAGCAAGTTGCTGTGTAAGTTACAGGCTTGCAGACAATGCAAAATTAAAGTTAATGGATACAGTGCAAAATACAGCGTAATCTACTAAAATATAACAAATTCTATTTATTTTTTTAAACTTACTCTTTTGTGAAGTGGACGTTGAGGTTGTAACTGAAATAAATAACTGTCACATGCTTTCAATAGATATTATTAGCAGTCAATTAAATTGAGAAGTTGTTTGAGGGAGTGGATTTGTTTAAAGATTTATCAGATTAAGTTGGATTAGAACTGCCAGTTATGGTGGAGAGTGGACCCTGAGGCAGACACAGGAGCAGTAAACAAAACCATCATTTTCTCTTTTTTTTTTAATAAAAATCAGGAGAACCAAAGTCCAAGGGGCAGAAAAATAAAATAGAAATGAAAAAACAAATGCTAGGGGAAATAAACAGAGCACAAACCCACAAAGTGACAAGAACAAAGGTAAACACAGGACTACAGGCTTTTCTCATTTCTCTAATTTGAGTTTTCTTGTCTCCTCTGTCCTCCTGCCTGTGGCCCCAAAATTGTCGGTATGTCATGCTGAAGGATGACTTTATTGCTAAAATGGATCTGGAGGAGAGAGAAGAGAGAAAACATACTGGAGGATCTTTACACAGATGTATCCTTTGCCCAACCATGGCGACAGGGGCGTGCTTACAGCTAGAGCACATTTGGCATTTTGTAAAGATGAACAATTAACTCCTTTCACAAGTATGTGATTTCAAAAAAAGTTACATCATGTTGTTGTAAAACATATCATGAAACCTAAGAGATACATCGATCCAAGTTTTTCAGTTCTGATCCAAAACAAACACCTTGGTTTAAGGTATTTATGGATAAAGAAGGCCACAACTACAAATCTGTGTGTTTAATACAATCCACCCAGGGGTATTTAAGCATATGCTACCCACCTAAATAGGTGGTGCAATGCAAACACATATAAGCTGTTTTTGAGTCTGCTTTTGAGTCAGGATCAGACCGATATCAGTGCATCTGACATCTGATATCATTAAGTATATCAGATGTCAGATTGTTTTATTACTATGTGCATATTAGTATTGTACAGCACTTTGGTCTACCAGGTGTGTTTTTAAAGTGCTATATAAATAAATAAATGATGATGATGATGATGATGATGATGATGATGATGATGATGAAGTATAGCTGTAGATGAGCTAAAACAAAACTATCTATAATCTAGCTGTGACTCCTGTCATATTTAATTGACACCACTTTTCAGTGACACCCTGATGATTTGTGATGAGCGAGTATTTACTCACTCGTTGAATTAAGCTGTTCCAGTCACTTCCATGGCCACAGGTGTATATAATAAAGCACCTAGGCATCCAGACTGCTTATTCAAACATTTGGGTCACTCTCAGGGGCTCAGTGAATTCCAGCATCGTTCAGTGATTGCATCACCTGTGCAACAAGTCCAATTGTGAAATCTTCTCGATAATAAATGTTTGACAATCAACCGTTAGTGGTATGCTAACAAAGTGGAAGAGACTGGGAATGGCAGTAACTGAGTCAAGAAGCGGTAGGCCTCATAAAATGCTGAAGCCCAACTTTCTAAAAAAGTCGATCACTACAGACCTCCAAACTTCACCTCTTGAGCCACTGTTCATGAGATTAGCTCAAGAACACTGCATGGATGGTTTCCATGGCCGAGCAGGCGCATCCGAGTCTTACATTACTAAGCGCAATGCAAACTGTTGCATACAGTTGTATAAGCATGCCACTATTGGACTCTAGTGCAGTGGAGAGCTATTCTCTGGAGGGAAGAATCACTCTTCTCCGACTGGTAATTCAATGGACAAGTCAGGGTTTGGCAGTAGCCAAGAGAACAGTACTTATTTGACTGCAGTGTGCCAAGTGTAATCTTTGGTGAAGGGGGGATTATTGTGTTGGGTTGTTTTTCGGGAATTGGGCTCAGTCCCTTAGCTCCAGTGAAAAAAACTATTAATGCTTCAGCATACTAAGATATTTTGGATAATTTCATGCTAACATTGTGGGAACAGTTTAGAAAGCTTGGTCCCTTCCTCTTCCAACATGACTGCACACCAATGAACAAACCAAGCTCCATAAAGTCATGGATGAGTGAGTTCGGTGTAAAGAACTTGCACAGAGTCGTGACCTCTGACAGAACACCTTTGGGATGAAATAGAGCAGAGACTGCGAGCCAGACCTTGTGGTCCAACGTCAGCGTCTGATCTCACACACGTGCTTTGCGAAGAATAGTCAAAAATTCCCATAAAAACACTCCCAAACCTTATGGAAAACCTTGCCAGAACAAGGTCGTGAAGGTAGACGAGCGAATACTGTATCTCTGTCAGGAGTGAGGCGCAAGAAGGAAACTAATCTTCAAAATAAAACAGTAATTAAATTAACAAACAAAACTGAGAAAAAGATATTTAGCAGGATGACAGAGACAGGGGAACACAGAAAGCAGAAAACAATAAACATTACAGAAGCAGTACAACACCAAATGTACAAAAAGTGTACAGTACATTCTTGGTAAGGGCTACTTATTTACAATTCCTGTGTCCCCCCATTAATAACAGAAAGGTGATGATACTGCACAGCAGTTGTTTATTGCTGCTGTGGCAGAACAATCAAGTGGTAAACTCTGAAAATAACTGCAAATCAATTCTAAACACCTAAGGCATCTGCCGCTTCACAGCAGCTTCCAGCCGACCCACGCACAGACTACAAAAGTGAGGAAAAAAATAAATAAAACAAAAAAAATCAACCTGCATCTGCAAATTTTACAATTATGGATCAGACCTGACAACAGCCTCCACTACTGACATCACCTTCTGGAAATAAAACATCTTTATTGGTTTATGAGCCTGTGTCAAACTCACGACTGCACACTCAGCAAGTGTTAAGCGAGTGAGTCAGCTTGTGTGTGTTTCCAGCTTAGTGAGGGCATGAACTTATCCTGTTAAGTTATCTTTCAGTGCCATTAATGAGCTCCAGATAGCATCAATCTCCATCTCCACAGTCCCTTCGGACACAAACATAGTAAAGTAAACACACAGATGAGTGATGGAGTGACGGAGAAAAGATTTTATGAGTTCAAGGGAGAAAATGTTCAGATTATTCAGAAGTAGCAGATAATGAGGTCTGATTGAGGAAGCAAGTTTATCGGAAAATGCCCCATGGTGCCAAAAGGTGCCAAAGCAATAAGCAAGGCTCCTGATAGATGTAACGCATACGCACACATACGGGAAATACTACAGGCTGTTTATGAAATGGTACGGATGAATAACAACAAAAAGAGAATAAAGCTTTACTATTTAAAGCTGATCATAAGCATGTGCTTCCTGTCAGATGGGATGCTGTTATGTAGTGCAGTTTTTCCACTCCCATCATCTTTTTTTAAACCTCCTTTTTTTTGTTGTGACATGCAGTTTATTATTTCTTTGTTTGGTTTTGCTCTGTTTTGATTGGATATCTAGTTATATGGACATTTCACAACACAAAAACCTGGAAATTAAATGTAATGACAATTTTTTCTTTTTATTTTGCATTAAAACACACATATAACAGAGAATTATAGCAGGTTTTCTTTTGCTTAAGGAAATCATAAAAAATTTAGGGGAAAACACGCTATGAGAGAACTCTTCACTAATTACAATTTCTCATGTGTACAATGACCCAAATTGCTGTGTCTTCTGCTCAGCCTGAGACCCACAGTGATTACATTTGATAAATTAGCATCCAGCTGTGTTTTCTACTGTGTCGTCTACAGAGTGTGTGCTTGTTTTTTTTGTTTGTTTGTTTGTTTTGGGATTTTTTCCAATTTGTTGTGGTTTTCTGGGCTATAACTTTACTGATTTGATTTATTTCCTCTGCACTAAAACTCATTTCCAGCAGCAGGCAGCTGTTTTCACTGGGGGAAAAAAACAAATATAAACAAGATACACAACCCACGCGCTCACACAGGAGCTGACAATGACTTAAGACTCATAATTCACCAGTTTAACACAAAAATACATTCAAATAAGTGCTCTGTCTCTGTTGGATGAATAACCAAGAAAGTTATGATTTAGAGTTATGTAGGAACAGTGAGAAGTGTATTAAGGAGACGATAATACCTCTGTCTGTTTTCATCATGGCGTCACTATGTTTGATTAAAAAAGGTCACTACAAAATGGTTTGTCCACAATCATTCTCACGTTCTTTGATTCTTCATCAGCAAGACAAATGCCATTTATTATTGATGTTTCAGATAAATAAGCACTGTGATACTCCAAGATTGAACTACTGTATTGGAAATAAGAACAATTGTACTGTATGTATACGTTTTTCAGTGAGTAAGAGGAACTACATTAGTGCCAAAGTCATGAGTCAATAATCTTAGATACAGTGACATTCAAAGGATTGTCAAACAAGCATGCATATGTTACATAAATATAATTTTAAGCAAGTTTATAGTACTATTTTTGTTCTGCAAAATAATCAGAGAAATAGATAATGCCACCTTCTTCCCCATAAAGAAAAACAGTCGACGCTTGCAAATGCAGAGCAGCGAGGTTTGTGAAAAGAAAGCAGAAAACTGAAAGGGATGAACATATTCATCAAAAAGCATCTTAGCAAAATATTAAAAAGTATATAAAAGAGACCCAGACACCGCAAGAGAAGACCATATAAAAATAAAATAGGCTCCAAGCAATATGGACATCAAACTGGAAGATATACATCAAACTAAACGGGACACCAGAAGAGTCAAATGGATAAAGGACCGACGTGAAGCACAGTATAAGTTTTTGTGTTCACTAACGTACTTCATGATTAATATCCAGTCTAATTATCCCTCATCATTTAATAGTAAAGACAGGAATACAAAGTCATTAAGAAAATTAGAAACCTGATATTGATCCTGACAGCAGCATTTTCAATCATATCAAGAACAGCTGTAATTATTATCAGGAAAAAACTAAATGAAATTACAAATAGAGATCAGATGTTGTCAATAATTAATACTAATAGCAGAAGTATATAGGGCAATTTTAATAATATTAAAGGACTTATAAAGACCCCATTTAGGATTATAGCCATCTCGAACAATTATAGCGTTTAACGACGATTTAATAATTCAACACCGGGATAATAATTCAAGAAAGATGTGGATATAGCCTTCAATAAATTTCTAAGAATATTTAAATTATTATATGATAACAATCCAAAAAGTTAATAAAAGTTAGAAATATAAAAATCATTTATGGTTAACCAAGGCGATACGAAAGAAAAACAATCTTTATACAAATTTTATTAAAAGGAGAACTAAAGAATCTGAAAATAGACAAAGTCTAGAAAAAATAGGTTAACTGAAGTTTGTATCTTCAATATACAAGTTTCTTGTTTACAGTCTGAATTATTAAAACTTCATGATTTAGTTCATTACAATACAGCACAAATAATGTTTAGAGCTTCAAATAAGCCATTACCAGTTAATATTTAAAATTATTTTTTGCAATACAGGGATAGAGGGTTTGGGGGAGGAGGGCATTAGGCTAAAAGAGGCGTTTCCAATATAGATATTTTTACCGCTAATGTGTTAAATATACTCGGGGAGCAGGTGCACAACCATATGACTGAGCTATAAATATGTGAAGGGGGTGAGAGTACATAAGTGTTACTTCTTCCCACTGCTTTTTGAGCAACTGTTGTACTACAGGAGAGTGTTTTCCTTCCTGTATATTTGCTCTGTTTGGTATATATGCTCTAAATAAATGACCAAATGAATGAAATGAAGGTGACAAATGCAAATGTTTGGCCACCACACATATCTAAGAGCTACAATATTTTAGATATGGCATTTTCAAGTAGATTTCACATCATAATGTATTTAAGAAATAGCAGTTAACAGGAACAGTGCAGGCTAAATCTATGGTTCAGAAAACTCTCTGAGAAACCTGTTCAAAGATTTGATGAAAGGCTAAATCAAACGTGTTTGATTTCAAAAAGCCTTCAGGAGAATTAAGACTCTGGAGTACTCAATTCCACAGAGCAGTCAGATGAAAACATTACATTAAATGTCTTTGGACAGACCTTAAAAGACCAGTACGTGCAACACAGTCCCAGAATCTCTCTAAACTCAAGGGCTTTTGCAGGAAATATTTGTATTAATCCCACTCCAAAAGAGACAAGGTTCTAAGCTGCTACAAAGTCTCTACAAGCTAAGGTTCTTGTCAAAGATTTAGTTAGTAATGACCCGGCAGGATGTGAAAAGTTCTTTTGTTACTTATAAATAATGACGAGAAGCACCACAGTCCAGGATGAGACAAGGAACATCCACGAATACATCACGAAGATGGCCCCAACTGACAGCGTGCTCAGTGAATACCTCAGGCAGCAGAAACCCAAGAAAGTGGAGGAAGGCGATGAACCATCATGGAAGGACAGGCCCCTGCACGGTATGTACCACCGGCAGATAGAGGAGGTGGCTGATATCCAGAAATCCTACCAGTGGCTGGACAAAGCTGGACTGAAAGACAGCACAGAGGCACTAATCATGGCAGCACAAGAACAAGCTTTGAGTACAAGATCCATAGAGGCTGGGGTCTATCACACCAGGCAAGACCCCAGGTGCAGGCTGTGTAAAGATGCCCCAGAGACAATCCAGCACATAACAGCAGGGTGCAAGATGCTAGCAGGCAAGGCATACATGGAACACCATAACCAAGTGGCCGGCATAGTGTACAGGAACATCTGTGCCGAGTATAACCTGGAAGTCCCGAGGTCAAAATGGGAGATGCCCCCAAGGGTGGTGGAGAATGACCGAGCTAAGATCCTGTGGGACTTCCAGATACAGACGGACAAAATGGTGGTGGCTAACCAACCGGACATAGTGGTGGTAGACAAACAGAAGAAGACGGCCGTAGTGATCGATGTAGCGGTTCCGAATGACAGCAATATCAGGAAGAAGGAACACGAGAAGCTGGAGAAATACCAAGGGCTCAGAGAAGAGCTCGAGAGGATGTGAAGGGTGAAGGTAATGGTGGTCCCCGTGGTAATCGGAGCACTAGGTGCGGTGACTCCCAAGCTAGGCGAGTGGCTCCAGCAGATCCCGGGAATAACATCGGAGATCTCTGTCCAGAAGAGAGCAGTCCTGGGAACAGCTAAGATACTGCGCAGGACCCTCAAGCTCCCAGGCCTCTGGTAGAGGACCCGAGCTTGAAGGATAAACCGCCCGCAGGGGCGTGCTGGGTGTTTTTTTTTTATTTATATATATATATATATATATATATATATATATATATATACACACATATATATATATACACACACATATATATATATACACACACATATATATATATACACACACATATATATATATACACACACATATATATATATATATATATATATATATATATATATATATATATATATATATATATATATATATATATATATATATATATATATATATATATACATACATATACATATGTGTGTGTGTGTGTGTGTGTGTGTGTGTGTGTATTCTTTTTTTTCTGTTTCTATCAGGAAACAGAAAGAAAGAATTGTTTTCTTCTTCTTTTCTTGGTCATATTTTCTGTAATTCTTCTCACCTTCTGCTTTCTGAAAACTTGTTTCTTGTCTGGTCTCATCTATCATCCTCCAGACTAACTAAGATCCGTGTCAGCGGTTCAAAAGACAGAAAAAGTCGAAGACCGTTCTTCTATTACAAGCTCTGTGGCCTTGATGTTTAACACACAGATATAGAGGCAAGGACACAGTCGCTAACCCATGATCCACTCATTGTCCTTCTAAATGGCCCGGATCAACAACAGACTGTGGGGATAAAATGATCAGCACAGCGGCTGAACTGCAAAATAAGAAAAATGAAAATGTTTTGCAAAGACAAATCCCTCATACTCCGATAGAGAGCGCCTATTTAACTGAGAATAAATTATGTCTGATAAAAGCCTGCTGTGTAATTGTCTTCTCCAAGCCTTTGTTCACAACCGATTGTTTTTAAAAACACAGTTAAGATATTATTTATGATTTATGACTGAAAATGTGTGACTGTCACTGATTACCTTCAAACGCTTACCCAGGCATTCTTACCTCCAGCTGCTGTTAGTTTATGGATGACTGTTATCATCTGACCTTTTCAGTTTGCTAGGTAATCAAGAAATCTTTACTGCATCATAACTGCATCTGTATCTTCTTTTCACTTGACTATGTAATAAAGGCTATATAAAATGACTTAAAATAAATCTGTCCCACCTCCCGGATCAAAAACATTTGATTAAACTTAAAAAGTGAATTACATTGCACAATATGAACTCGCCATAAATGAAAGCCTATGGCTAATGTTTGTGAAATGCAAACGGTTCAACTGCTTACCAAAGTTATTTGATGAACACAGATTAGCTTCCGTACTAGCATATATCACAAAAATGCTAATTTTAGAGGAAAGTGAGAAAAAAGTTGTGTTCGCTGTAAGACAAACTGTCAGAGAAGCTTTCAGAAGAATTTGAAAAGGCTGTTGTCAAAATAATTTTAAGTATTCATGAAGAAGAAGATCTTAAGATTGATAGAAGCTGTCCATCTGTGGCATTAAACTTGAGTAAAAGCAGGCACCAGCTTTAAATTTGAACTTCCATAAGAAGTATGTTTGACAGTGAGGAAATGTCCCATTAATTACATCTTACAAGAGAACAGATAGAGACATACAGATTATATAACAAGCAAACTTCCTGTAACAAAAAGAAGTCTTGTGAATGAAGAGTTACACTGAGCTCATTTTAACAGTGTATGACAGACCAAATGACAAATACACATGCAACGTCTGCTCTGCTCTCCTAAACATAAGGCCTGCTAATGCAGCAGGCAAGGCATATCATTACTTCCTCTTATCTACCTCACAGCACAGCCTGCCTGCCAGCCAGTCCCTCCTCCTTCCCAACTGTCACCAACCCTTCTCAGCCCCCACAACCTCCCATCTGCTCACCAGTTCACTCAGGGACGAGGAAGAAGGCGAGCAACCATGCAGGAGATTCAAACACCCGGCAAATATGTTCTGCGTACACGACAAAAGAGACTCAACCTCCTAAGGACTTCATGCTGCATCTGCACCTTCTAACACACTTGCCTATATAATGGAACATGACGAATGGGCCAAACAGAACAGGAATTAACAGGATTAACTATAAGTATTGTTATAGAGCTGCAAATCCACAACAAGCCCAATAACCACAATAAAGTTCCACCCTCTCAAACTATCAACCGTTACTCATTAGATGTAATTTTACATGGTCTCTGAGCGATTTTCCCAGCTGTCACACAACTGTTGATTTTCAGTTAGGGCTGTAATTGATTATTGTAATTATATTGATCAAATTACAATTATCTGTCACATTTTTTCATTGATTTTAGTGACAACAATGCTTTTATTGCACCGTCATGTAAACAGAAAACTGCTTTCACTTCTTCACGTTTGTACCGATCTTTGCATCCCAATAAAGTCAGGCCTCCTGAGTTGCCTACATTCAGTGCATCACCTGGAAGAAAAATAAAAAAAGATCAATTAAAGAAACTGTACCAGTAAAAAGAAAAATATAAAATAACAAGGCAACACTATCACTTCTACATAGTGTGACATGCCTGTAAATTAAAGCTCCCTTGCACAAAAATAAGGTGTTTATTGGTCTAATTTGGGGTGGCTGTACCTGCATGATGGATGTGAAAAGACCTGCAGCAAAGTATTCAACAGCAGCAAAATCAGTATTTCTCTGAGGTTTTCCATAAAGCAGAGATATTGCCATTTCAGAAAAATAATTATGCAATAATAATTATAAGACCTCTTTTATATAGTGAGGTGAACATGTTCCTGAAGCCTTTGTTACTCGTGTTTATTGAACGCATATTTTTAGCCAGATGGAATACGACTGTGTTGGCGATTTCAATGTGTCTTTGTCTCTGTGCAGGAACACTTTTATGGATGTTTAGAGCTAACACTGGACAATTCACTCAAGCAAATATTGCACTGTTTTTCTTGGTCTACAAGCATTAAGTGGAGTTTGTAGTGCATTTTCCAGCAGTTGAAAAAGTTGGTTGCCTTGCTTCACAGTGCAAAAGGCACTCTTTGCTATGATTTGTCCTTGGTTAACATCAATAACATCACTTTCTTTAGAAATCCAAAGTATTTCTAAAGAACCGAAGACGATCTCCTGTGGGCTACAAGCTTTTCACCGTCTGTTGTGCCAGACATTTGAATTTTTCTCTATAACAGTCTTTAACATATTATTACTCATCCAGACTACTCCGGGAAACTGCAAGCTGCACGGTGCAGGGGACAGCTGCGATTGGCAGGTGCAGACACATGGTCGTGCAGTGATTTAGCGAGGGCTTGATTTGCTTTCGCTTTGCATTCTATTGGCAGAGCACACATTCTCAGTATTACTGAATCATATTCCTTTAAGCCAAAATAATCATCAAGATTAAAATTTGATTAATTGTGTGGCCGTAATTTCAGTTGTAACTCACTCAAGTGCCCATTTCTGTTGCATCATATTTACAGACGTGTAGCATAAAAAATGGCCGAACCTGCTTAAGTCTTAATGTATTGCTTTTGAACTTAAATAGAAGACAAGAACAAACTGTGGTGTAAGTTTTAGCACCATCCTTAATTACTCCACGCTCTGGTAGATTTTAGGCAGTTGTGCAAATGATGATTAAATTTCTGTTTTAGCAGCTCGTGATGGATTCAGTCTCCTCTTTTATCCCTGTGGTAGCAAACAGACCTTCCTCAGTTCCACTTTCAGTGAAGTTTAAAGAAGTTCACAGAATCCATTTTCTTTACTTTACCACGTTTCCTGTACAGCAGACTGGCACACAACACTAATTAGGAATATTTCAACCTCAAAGGCTAACAGTTGGCAAAGTGCCGATTTCATCAAAAGCTGCTGATTTTCTTTATCAATCGTAACGTTAGTGACTGTGAGCAGAGAACTACCTTTTAACTTGCTTTTGACGAAACATCTGTTCGCCAAAATTACTCTGACTCAACCAGATGTCGTTTGTGCCAAGTTGTTTTCCAAGTTGATGAGGTTACAGGTAATCTTTCTGAAGTTACCTTGTTATCATATTTGGGTTTTGTTTTGCTGTGTTAAAAAAAAATCAAAATGTTTTAGATTTTTGATCTAACTTACTCAGTTTTTCTGGCTTTTTAGTCTTTAATCAGCTGCTTTTGTTGTTATGAAAGTGACTGAGGATTACTCGCCCAAACTTTTGCAGAAGATGAAGTTCCTATTTCCTCTGGGTGCTTTTTCTTTTCTTTCTTTTTTTTCACAAAATAATAATTAATTTTTGGATGACATATGAAGACAGCCTTGCTTCAATATCATTTGCTGCACAATATGTATTTACTTTGTTTCATGAGACAAGGTTAAACAAGTGGGAAGATGACCACAGGTTTACATAATGTCAAAGGAGAGGAGAATAAACAAGTTACTTAAAGAAGAACCTGAGAACCTGAGAAATGGAGAGAGAAAGATATACTGTAGGGAGACAAACAGTAATGGCAAGGAGGGGATTGTGGGTATTGCTTTGCTGGATCATAATGGATTTTCACATGCTCTAGTCAGTTGGTAATGGGAGCATGTGAGCTTTTAGAGTATGAGTCAGTGCTGGCGGGTCATACAGAGGTCACACGTGAACAAGACAGCACCTGGGGCCAAAGGACGACTTGAATTTGACCGATATTTATCACCACACATGTAACATTTGGTGAATGTAATCACATACAAGAGGGAGTGTGTTAAATCAAGATCGACGGTGGTTCAGCAGAGTCAGTGTAAAAAATACTTCAGATTAATGTTTGTATTATACTCCTCTACCGATCCAGCATGCAGAGCACACGGAAATATGAAAAGAGAAGTAGACCATAAAAATACTGAATAGGATGGTGCCACAGGAATGATGGATGAGACTGGCAATCATACAGACACATTGTTTCACGGAGACAGACCTGACTCCTCTCTTTGTTGGCCACTGTGCTTGGTAGGTCAGTTATAAATAGTACAAGTCTCGACAACTGAAGCTAATCTTTGCAGATGGGATGTTTGCAGCACAGCGGTAGCAGCAGGGATGAATGCAGTCCGAGTCCACTGCAGAAGAGGATGTAAACCTGTCCTACACACATGGTTTTTCCTTGAAATGTCAACTCAAACTGATTTTCTTTGTTTTTCTCTCATGATTTCTAAGTCATCTGGCACTCTGAGTCATATCTTCCTATATTTGTACAGCGATAAACGGAGTTGCTCTTTCCTGCCCAACGCAAACACAAATAGAGATATGGAAATAGATAATAATAATATGAGCAAATGTATGCATTAGGTTTGATGGTAAATGATAAGAAATGTATTGCTGGCATTTGTATAATTTTCTTGAATCAAAGCAAATACAAACGTGAAGCTTAGAATAAGCTCAGTTATACTCTTTATCAATCAAAGCGCCTTCTTTTAAACATAACTGCATTCATGGTTACAGATTCAAATTGTCCTCAGTGAAACTTTTTTTAAAACACTTTTTATTTTAACAGACTTCTTTTTCTGTGTGTTAAAATATTCACACTGCGGTGTTCCACGTTGCACTTGAAAGTGTTTTTAACAAAAACTCAATGACATCCCTTTTAATTATCGGCTTTGCAGCACAGCACACCTCTGCAATCCTCTCCTTTCAGGCACCCTGAAATGTTTTTGGGCATGTTGTACCCTTAAACATTTAGTGAGGTGCCAAATCAGTCAAATTAAAACATTTATTTTTAATGTTTATTTTTGCATTTATGGGAAAATTTATTTTCCAGGAATCCCTCACTTGGTGTTTCCATCTCTGTGGTACAGAAAATAACACTACAAGTTGCTCAATCATGTGCCTCCTCTGGGAGCTTTAAGCATGTAATTCACTGCAGCCAGAGATGGAAAAAAATTAATATTTTATCTTACGATATAGAGCTACATTCCCACACACAGCTGGCATTCAGGAGCCTTCCCTTATAGAGGAACGTGAAGTTTCAGAAGCTCCATATGGACATATTTACAATACGCTAAACATGTGGATCACTACTCAACACTGGAGTAACGATAATGTTGCTTGTATGCAAAGTTGTTGCAGAAATTCCAAAGTATTGGTAGATCTGTCAGAGTTTTAGACTGAAGACACCGCTCCCTGAGGGCTGTGTACCAAAATGTGTGAGCTAATTTCTAATTTGCAACCTCGACTGACTGCAAATAACAGTCAGTTTGGCCTGATGTCCTCATAATGATTCAATTACCAAAGAATGCCGAGTGGAATTAAAACCACATACACCCAGCTCTCTGTGCTACAACCGGGCTCCAGATGAAGACGGAGTTCAACTGCTGCATTTAATGAGCTTTAGGCAAACACAAAAGCATGCATATAAAATAACTTTCTATAGAGTCAAAGAATGCATGTGTGTGTGTGTATTTGTCCTCGGACTTTATTACATCTGCTGTCATGTATTTTTAAAAGTGTTAAGTTCCCCTTTTCATTTTGAAACATTAGCTTAATTATTTCATGTAAACAAAAGCGTTGCCAAGCAGACTGGCAGCCTTAACACTGTTGATGTGACACTGGTTCAGATTTGGCAGCAAGTGTGCTGAAGTGGCACCGAACAAGGCTGAAACTTTCTCACAGTGTCAGATGGTGCGGGGTTTGGGGAGCTGACAGACGAGTGGGAAAAACCTCCCAACATGTTTTTCCCATTTGACAAAACTCAAGAAGCAAACTAATAAAGCGATACAGAAGCGAAATAAAAACTTTATTGTGGCGAGCACAACCACCAGACTGATGGGAAATGCTCGCCTTTTCTCTTTGTTTTAAAAGGAAAAACAATATAATTACTGCAAATGGGGTCCAATTTCACATTTTTATAAAGGTAATGGAGAGAAAGCAAATCTCTTCTTTGGTTCCTTATAACTCAGTTTGTTATTTAAATTTGCCCTTAAGTGACTCATCTATGGCAGTTTACAGTATATATATGTAATCTATATTTTCTGATAACAACACCTTTCTGGAGCAAATCTCTCTCTTAATACAACGCTAATAAAAACAGAATACAGTGATTTGCAAATGCTTTTCAACCTATATTCAATTGAATACACTACAAAGACAAGATATCTAATGTTCAAACTGAGAAACTTTAGAGTTATTTTGCAAATCCTCACTCATTTTTAATTTGATGCCTACAACACGTTCCAATAAAGCTGAGAATTGGAATTGGGGTTGGATATGAATGCCTCAAACATTTACGTAGTTAGTACGGTCCAAAGTACACATTTCAAAAAAATGCTGGACTTATTTTGAATTTTCCCAGTGAAATATAAAGAATTTAGGAAAGATTATTCCACAGTATTTAATATGAAATAGATATATTCAACAAAAATAGTGTATAACTGCACATTATTCTCCTGCTGTAGTAGAAAAACCGTATGATTTTGGCTTTAAAAACGACTTCCTTCCTTATTTTAATTAGCTATTTATTAACATTGTTGTTAAATTTGAGTCCAAGTCGATAGTTACAGGAAATGTAATGACTTTCCTGAGAATATCAAATTCACAAGAATGGGATAGATGTCATGTTACTGATCTTTTCCTACAAATTTGAATCTGTTCATTCTTGAGATCAAATAAATGTTCCCACACTTTTCAGGATGAGACCACCCACCTGAAGACAAAATGTAGCCACTGCCGTCCCTGGAAGGGAAGCGTACAAAGTTTTGTAACAAGTTTAGTTTGCCAAACTGTAACAATACCTGTTTTTATATTCTTTAACAAACTGAGTCGAAAACTGAACGTTACATCTTGTTGAAAAGGTCCTTATTGCCAACTGCTTCCCAGTTGAAAAATTAAGATGATGATTTTTCTTTGAGGTGGGTAATGAGGATAAAACAGAGCTGTTGCTGAATAAGAGACGTACAGAAAATACATGAAAATGAAATGGATATGTAACTTCACAGGTGATAAGAAAAAAGAACATTCATGATTCACGGTAAAATGAAGAAATTAGGTGGTTTCTGAGAGCCAAATTCCTTCAGTTTCCACAATTTTATGCAAATTCTTCACTATATAAATGGTTGTGTGCCTCACTGGGTGCGAAAAACAGCAATCATCCCTCTGTGCCCTGTGGGCACGAGTGTGTAATGAGAACAGATCTACAGCAATAATACAAAATCTGAGTCTGAGCACACACAGAGAGCCCTACATGCAGGTTTTCGGAGACATCCGTTAGTGTGTTTGTATTCATCTTCGATTTCTCTCTTTGCCAAATGAGGCCACGCAACGTGTGTGGGGATGGGGAGGGGTAGAGGGACAGTAAGGGGTGGAGGCAGCAGGCAAGAGGATGCTGGAAGAAAGCACAGTTTGTCCTCAAAGGGAGTGACAATATGAATTTCAGACTCACTGTAAAGGGAAGATAGTTTTTGATGGTTGGAGGTTGTTGTCGTTTGTCATTTCCTAGGAGCCACGTCGTAGGCCAAGGTCAAACAAACCTGACTCATCCTCCACCCGGCTAATATTCCTCACTGTGCTTTTGTTTATTCAATGCCTTTTAGCAAAGCAAACAGAGAGTGGAATCATGGGAGCCATAGTCTTTATATTTTTCTTCAGGGTTGCAGGTGAATGGCGCTTTGGGAGCAAGTATAAAACCGAATTATGGAAAAATATATATGGATGAAGAAGAAATTACGCTCTGCAACACCATCGTGAAAATCCCACAGGACAGCGGCCCACAAGAGGAGCTCAAGAATGAGAAAACGCCCCTGTGCCACCTATGACAGCTTCAGGCTGAGATAAACGAAGGAGGGTGGAAGAGGAGGAGGACAAAGATGAAGGCTGTAGGAAAATGAAAGATGAAAGCCACAGCGAATACCCCACAAGAAGCCCCGCTTTGAGACTGGAATATAAGTTAATTTGCACCTCAGTAGAGACGGAAAATGATGCATTACTGATGGAGCTCTGTGTTGACTGCGTGAGTGCTCGAGTTAGTTTGCTGCAACTGAGTCGTTATAACTATGAATCTAATGTTAGCACCAGAGCATGTCCCATGTCACAGCAGCTTAAATTCAAGCCTGGGGCACTGCAGCTCCACTGGTTTTCTGTCCAACCAGCCAGCTGATTGAGCTCTGTGTCGGAATCACTCACCACGAAGAGCAAAGGGACAAGAACAAGCAGGGCTGCAGGCCTCGAGGCTCACACTGAAGGCTAAGAAACTCTTATGAGATAAGTTGAGGACAACAGTCTTCTGGGCAAACTCATCAAGCAGTTTTGTTAGAAACTCAACAGACCAACAACTCGCACTCCAAACAACGAGACTGGGATGACTTGCAGCAGGACAGCACACAAGTAAGTCAACACCTTGCTGACAAGGAAATACAGGGTCTATGTGCTATGTAGGTTTTTGGTGACAAAACAGCACAGACCTTTAGCGCCTTCTTCAAATGACGGTAAGCTGCTGAAAGCCTGGGATAAACAAGGTTAAACCACAAATGCATGTAAGAAGCACTGGCAGGGATTTTGAGAGTAAATCTTTATTGAATAACTGAACATTTCATACCACTATTTGAGGCTCATAAATGACACATTTAATTCATACATCTAGACTGTTCTTGAATACCCAGAGGCTGACACACATGCCATCATTCACGAACCCAAACCCACCTGTTGCAGTAAAAAAAGAAATCAAATCAAAAGGAAGATAAATAAAGAAAAAGGTTATGTTACACTTATAACAAGCCAAGTGCAAAACACATGACAATTACTTGAAGAAGCTACCAACAGATGGCATTTATAGTTAAAAGACACTTTCTAAGACTCACTGGTAAAAGGATATTTGTAAAACACTCCCAAGTATTTTACAAGATCATCCACCAGAAAAATTTGAGCTGTTTAGTTAGCAACAACTTTTAGGGGGGTGACATCCACATGAATGCAACACCCAAGGTTCTAAGTTTACCCATGTGGCCACTTTGACAGGACCTCTTGACAATGAATGTGATGATGGTGCAGAATTATGTGATAAATAACATGTACATTTGAAAGTAAAATCTCAGCCCACACAAATATATCAACAACAGTGATCACAAAACGGTGTATAACTGAACACAGTAGTGCAATTTTTAACCAGGTCTTCCCATTAACACCTGACCTGCCCAGAGGGTCAGTCAATGAGCTCGTCAATAGCTTCAATGCTAACATGTTAAATGTAATGGACACTATTGCTCCCATTAAGGTGAAGGTTATCTCTGGGAGGAAAAAGTCTCCATGGAGAAACTCCACACTGGTGAAAAATGAAAAAAGAGAGTGTAGGAAAGCTGAGCGCAGATGGAGAAAAACAAACCTCCAGGTTCATTATGACATCTATAAAGAGAAACTTCACAATTATAATTTACAACTGAGGAATGCAAGGAGGTCCTACTTCTCTGACATCATCACTAAAAACAGCCATAATGCTCGGGTCTTATTTTCTACAGTTGACAGGCTAACAAACCCTCCTGTGTCAGTGGCAGCTGAACTTCATTCGACCATGGCCTGCAATGACTTTGCCAAATTCTTCACTGAAAAAATCCAAAAAATTAGACAAGCAATTGGTACATCAACAGCAGATCCAGGATATGTACTGTGTCCACCAAAAAACTGTTTAAACACCATGAAACAGTTTCAACCTATTAACAGCAAAGACCTGGAGGACATCTTAGGTCAACTGAACTCCTCCTCCTGCTGTTTAGATGTCCTGCCAACAAGTTTTTTCAAAAAGGTCTCAAAGACTTTAGAGTCAGACCTGTTACAGATCGTCAACTTTTCTTTATTATCAGGTGTGTTTCCAGAATCACTAAAAACTGCTGTAATCAAACCTATACTGAAAAAGGACAATCTTGACAAGACACAAATGAACAACTACAGGCCGATCTCAAATCTCCCGTTTTTAAGTAAGATCATTGAAAAAGCAGTTTCTCAACAGCTCAGTTACTTCTTAAAACAGAATAACTGTTATGATGCCTTCCAGTCAGGTTTTAGACAGAACCACAGCACTGAAACCGCTCTGACCAAAGTGTTTAATGACATATGTCTGAATACAGACAGTGGAAAAATGTCAGTCCTAGTTTTACTGGATCTCAGTGCAGCATTTGATACAGTTGACCACAACATATTACTCAAACGACTGGAGAACTGGACAGGTCTTTCAGGAACTGTACTAAACTGGTTCAAAACATACTTAGAAAACAGGAAATACTTTGTATCAATAGGTAACTTCACATCTGAGCAGACAAGTATCACATGTGGAGTTCCCCAAGGTTCCATCTTGGGACCCCTTCTGTTTAACATCTACATGCTCCCACTGGCACAGATTATAAAGAACAACAAAATAAACTACCACAGCTATGCAGATGACACACAAATATATATCACAATGTCACCAGGAGACCGAGGCCCTGTACAGGCTCTTGGTAAATGCATTGAGGAAATCAATGACTGGTTGTGCCACAATTTTCTCCAGCTAAACAAAAACAAAACTGAGGTAATAGTCTTTGGCGCCAAAGAAAAACGATTACAGGTCACCAGAGAACTTCAATCTATACATCTAAAAACCACAAACCAGGCGAGAAATTTGGGTGTAGTGATGGATGCAGACCTAAACTTAGAAAAACACATTAAGACAATAACAAAGTCAGCTTACTATCACCTCAAGAATATATCAAGGATAAAAGATCTGATGTCTCAACAGGACCTGGAAAAACTAGTCCATGCATTCATCTTTAGTAGGCTTGATTACTGTAACAGCATCTTTACAGGTCTACCTAAAAAATCAGTCAGACAACTACAGCTCATTCAGAACTCTGCTGCTCGAGTCCTCACTAAGACCAAAAAAGTGGACCACATCAGTCCAGCTCTGAGGTCCTTACACTGGCTGCCTGTCCGTCAGAGGATAGACTTTAAAGTTCTGATGCTGGCCTATAAAGCTCTGAATGGTTTAGGACCAAAATACATCAATGACCTCCTGACCCAGTATGAACCATCCAGATCCCTCAGGTCATCTGGATCCGGTCTTTTATCAGTTCCCAGAGTCAGAACCAGACACGGAGAAGCTGCATTCAGCTTTTATGCTCCTTATATCTGGAACAAACTCCCAGAAAGCCTCAGATCAGCTGAAACACTCAGTTTATTTAAATCCAGGTTGAAGACTCACCTATTCTCAGCTGCATTTGAATAAAGCACCAAATCCACACTGTTAAGCTTAAATTTCAAAACTAACATTTAACTACTGATTTTATCTACTGTTCTGATTTTATCTGTTTTGATTTTATATACTGTTGTTTGTTTGTTTGTTTGTTAATTAGTTAGTTAGTTTATTTGCTTGTTTTAATCAATTTTAAATCATGCTTTTTATTTGTTCTTGTTTCTAATGTCTCTGTAAAGCACTTTGAATCACCTTGTTGTTGAATTGTGCTATACAAATAAACTTGCCTTGCCTTGCCTACATGTAACATAACTCAAAAATATTTGAGCTACAGTTTCAGAATTTAAACTGTATTGTATTTATACAGTAAGTTACTTTGCAATGCAACTATACAGTCAATAAGTGCAGCCTGCGAGGGAACCTTGCTAGAGAAATAGCTCAGCCTTCGAGTTAATAATGTGGGTAACTTCTGGCCACAAAAAAAACAAAACAGCTTCAGCTAAAATGTTCATGTCTAGTCTTCAGACATCACACCAGTGAATCGTATGTGTTGTGTCTATTTTATTAATCCAAACTCTATTTGAACAAAAATGATCAATTTAAATTCATACTTGTGTCAGTGGTTTAAATGTTAAACCCTTTGAGAATTTCACTTTCTAATTAAAACATGAAAAGATCAGCATTCCCATTTTCCAACTGCTTTAAAATAGAATAGAATAGTCTTTATTGACATTGTACATATACAATGAAATTATGGGTGTTCCATGCCAACTGTGCAGGAATAAAATGTAAATAGGAATAAATAACAAACAGGAGGAATACATACAATCAAGAGGAATCTATAGAAAACAATAAAAAGGCACAAATTGGAGAACAAAGCAGTGCAAAGGACTTAGTCTGAGTGGTGAGGGTTACTCAGACCATGGCTCAGATTTGTGAGGTGAGTGGGCAGGGTAGGGTGTAGGTGATTGTGTTTGTGAGTCTGGAGGTGTGGGACCTGATTGACCTGAGGCACCGACCAGAGTGCGGGAGGTCAAACAGGTAGTGCGCGGGGTGCAAGGGGTAGTATAAGGCCACCACCAGATCCAGTCCACATTATTCTTCCTCAGGACACGAAGGAAGTTCAGCTGCTTCTGGTCCTTCTTTACCAGAGTGTTTGGTAACGCTCCTGTTCTCCATTTATAATCAGACCTGTGTGTCCCTCCTGAAGTCCATTATGAGTTTTAATGAAGTTCAGTTTCAGATTATTTTGTGAGCACAAGTGGGACAAGTTCTCACATCTCCATCAGAGATGAGCCCAACCACGGTGGGGTCATCAGCATACTTGATGATCATGTTGGTTAGGTGGGTGGGTGTACAGTCATATTTATACAGGGTGTACTAAATTTGACAAAGGCATGCAACTGACATATCTGCAGACCAGCTACTTATTCCAGCTTGTCATAATAACAAAAAATGAAGAGTTATTATTTTGCCTTTTCTTTTGCTGACAGTCTGCAAATGATCAAAACATCTCCACTGACCCCCACACCCCATTCTTCTCTGCTCTAAACCTCTAGCATCCCGTCCCTACTCTGCATGCATGCTGTGTTGCATTTTTCAAAAGGATGTACATAAAAACAAAACGTTCCTCTGAATGCTGATAAAAACACGACACAATAAACACTCCATGACTAACATCGCATAGAGAGAAAGACAACTGCTTAGTGTCGGGAATGTTGATGTCTTAATCCAGTCATCCTTTTTTTATTATTTAGTTTTGCTATTCTGTCTTCAGACTAGACTCTCTCAAATAACTGCATGTTGCTCAGACAGCTTTATGTCCCACTTCATTTTAAGGCTCAGAGGGCAGGATATTTCTGAACAGCTTTCGAAGAAACACGCTCTCAATAATTTCAGAATCCTCCCGTCTATTTCTGCATTTCTGTACATCTGTCAACTCATGGTCCTTTTTAATGGCTGCATTATAAGCATTCAGTGTCAATCATAAACCAACTTGGCCAAAGGACAATTATAATAAGAAAACAAGATGACCTTATAAAACCGGTACTAGTAATTCAGAAATCTGTGGCAGGCAAAGCCTTTTGAAGCTACATTAGAGAGCAGAAAACCTGGATGTTCTGTACTATGTATGATCCTTTAGTACTATGCTGTGAATAGAAGTAACAGTTTAATTTGCAAGATTACTGATTAAATCAAAATCATAAAAAGAATATTTCCATCACCAGGCAACACTGCAGCTGCTCCCTGAATAATCTTCAACTCATTTCCTCCAGAGAGAAACTACACTGAAGTCCCATGTGTGAAATAGCTTGTTGTAGTGGAACATCATTGCAAATATATACATCCATACACTGTTTCTTTATGAAATATGCAACATGTCAGTTTGATATTTCAGGACAATGACACCCTAAACCAGCAGTGCATTACAACCAAAATTAATAAGCCTATTAGTCCTTGTTACAAGTTTGGAAAAATAAAAGAAAACAGTCAGTGACTGTGACCAAGAGTATTTCTATCTTGGCTGTCTCACAGTAGCTTCCAGCAGAGAAATGCAGATTTAAATGAGAGTGGGAGTAACAAAGATCTTAGCTGGAAAAAGTAAAAGAAAGACAGAGTGAGAAAGATCTGACTGCTTACACTGTTGGAATTCTTCACTCAAGAAGCCTAATGCAAAGCTCTGAAGTGTTCAAAAAGCCAAGCTCATTCTGCGGACGGACAAAAACTGAGGGTGTTTTCACACCGATGGTTTCGACAGCTAATGAGTTTGTAGTCTTGTAGATTTTCCCCGTGGTCTGGTTTATTTTCACACACAGAAAAATCTAAGCAAACTTCAAGAAATCAACATGCGTCCCTACAAACCATGTGACAATGTTCAGTCTGCTCATTGGCTGGATTCGTGTGGGATAGAAGCAACAAAAGTAAATACAGGAAGAAGGTGCTGTGTGACAAAACTGACAATTTACGTGCATTTCACGGCTAGCTGCTAGCTCGTACAGACCTCGATTCTGTCACTAGTTAGCTAATATAAACTAATGTACGTCTACCCGGTCTTTAAGTGATTACGTATGAAAACCTACTTCCGGGTCCAAACTACTCTGCGTTTATTAAGGCTGTTGTGTTTTTAACATGTTTTTATGCTTTGTATCTTGTGCTATTTAATATGAAGCCCCTAAAAAAAGGCAGTGATCACTGTCGGCCTCTCTCGGTTTTTAAAACCTTACTATATAACTACAGCCCAGCCCATGCAGCAATAAATGAATGACTAACCTCATATTGTGGCTGGATTATCTCAGTTGTTCTCCTGACTGAAGTTTGGTCCGTTTACAGCATCCTGCCATGCAACTGCATTTGTCCCTCACCATCAGGAACCCTCATTTTATTAAAGATTAAAAAATTTAGACAGTTTGTAACTCTCAGTGATGCCGCAGTCTTTGTTTGACTTTGGAACCTGAAGTGGAGATGGGACCCAGAATGATATCAGACTTAAAGACCGGATTAGCCGCAACCAACCACCCACATGACGTCATGTTCCATACTGACAGAAGATGGCACTAAACATGTTTTTAAAACTTTAAGCACTTCTTTCTTAAATCCAGCTTCACAGGAAGAGTTACATCTATGTCAGTTTTTAAGAGCAGGGCTCAATGGTGTAAATTAGCCTTTATATGTGTAGCATTTCATATCCCCTTTAAACAAATTAAACACTGCAGGTGTGAAAACATCCTTTGACAACTAATATGTCCAGCAACAAGTTCTACCAAAAGGTTTCTTTACATGTACTTAAACAGACTTTTAAATTATTTAAATGGATAAAACATAAAACAGCTGCAATTCTCAACAGTTAATGATGAATGCACCATTTTCTTAAATCTCTTAAGACCTACCATAGAACCAAGTCCGCCAGAGCTTATATTATATTTTTACATGGTGTGGTGCCATTTTTGGGAGCATTTCAAGTTGCTATACATCAATACAACAATTATAGCCCAGATTTTAATAATATGTATTCATTAAGTGCATAGTAATTACATAAATTGCAAAAAAGTGCAATAAACTACAAAAAATTTGAAAATCGTTTTTGCTTTTTTAACATATATTTCTAGTTAGAGAAATTTAAGAGGCTTATCCCTCAAAACTGTAAATACAAAAAAGTTGCACAAAATAGTTTCCTACCACAGGAAATTTATTTTGAGTGTCTTCATAGTTTTATTTTTGAAATACGCCAATTTTTATATACTGCAGGAAAAACGAAAATAAATATTATAGTGCAAATTTGGAAAAAAGCAGCATATGCATCAAAATAAATTATTTCCAGCAGTGCAATATGAGTCCTAAGCATCCCAGAAAAGACACATAAAGTCATAAAGTCAAAGATAACTTTTGAAAACACCAGTATAGGCCCTGAGGCCCTGATGGTAAAAAAACTACATTTCCGCGAAAATGACGTCACTTCCGGTTTCAGGCAGGTCATGGCGGACATGCAAAAGTTCGCACTGACGTCTGTAGGAAGTGTTATGAACAGCTGATCGGATCGGCAAAGCGTGTTTCTGGAATATTATGTTTTTGTTGCTGCAAGTGCTTTTTATGCAGTTTTTGCAAAGCTATGTGTGGAAGGAAACTGTGACCGAGGACAAGCTGATGGCATAAGATGTAAGTACAACTCCTCCGGTTTCATATGCAAAAAAAATTATTGCGCTAGCTTACATGGTTGCAGAGCTACCGGGATTTAAAAATAGTTACGCAAAACAGAGCGTTCCCGCTCCGACTGGCTCTAAAGGGTTAATCAAAGTCTAACCTAGAAAATATCATATCTTGATTACTTAACTTCAAATCCATTGCTTTGTAAAGTGTACAAATAATGAAAATCGTGTCACTTTCCTAAAACCTGTAGACCTGACTGTACAACATATCATAAAATCTTTTGTTGTGTTTTTATGAGCTTATCCTGTGTGAGATAAAGTGAACATGTCCAAACCAGGATGTATTTCTATTTATTTTTAGATGCTTTTAAGGTAAACATTGTGAAGCCACAAATTACACACATAGAAGACAGTCACAAAATACCCCTTTCAGCCCTATTAATAATCACATAAGTGAAACTGAAAGAGTAATTTGTTCCATTACTTTGACAGTTCTGTTTGATCAAGCGTTTCCCTCCATGCGCTGACTTAATTTTCACCTCTATGTGTTCAAATGCAATTATGATTTCATCAGTGCTTTGAAGGCCCCAATCACACACACACCAAAAGAGAAGAAATATGGGAGGGCTCCTGTGGGTTCTAGCCATGCCTGTGTTAGCACAGAAGTGGGCTGAAGTCTCTCTGAATCTCTTTCACAGTCACCTGTGGCTTTCACAAACCAGCAGCAGAACGAGAAGAGTGCCCAGGGTCCTTCACTGGCACTCAGCAGCAAGCAACTTTTATTAAGTATCTTGCAAATCAACTTTTATGGTATCAAAGCTGAATACTTATTATATAACACATCTGCAGAGAGAAACTATTCTTTATTAATGGATGCTGAGATCAATCTGGCCAAATAACAGAGGGAAAGATTAGTTCAAGTTATGGTTTCAAAGGGCCGAGTATAACTACACAGTATGCAATTCAATTCAACAACCATGGCATTTATGTGACCTTTGGTGAGCTAGTATTCATATTTAGTACAAATATTTTTTTTCCTCAACAAGAGAGGAAAATGCATAACATAATCTAAGCACAAACAGTGCATTTTTGAAAAGAATTAGTGGAATTTGTGTCCACACATTGGACTTTTTCATAGGTAACCATGCAAACATCCTCACCACTCTACACATCATCAGTCATACTGGCTTCCAGATGGTTCCTTTACCAGTTGAAATATGAGCTCAAGACACAGCTATGATCACTTATAAATCAAACAGAAAATGGTGCAACGGGGGTACAGAAAGGAAAGATTCATAAAAAATAAAGAGAGGAAGTCAATGGTGGAATAAATAAAAGATGAGCAGAGGACAAATGAGCAGTTGCACATGGCAACTACAAAACTTGTGAGATAAAAGCCAAAGTGAGCACATGTTTTGCAAAGAACCTTGATACTCTAAACAGAAACGGGTTGTCACACACACAGTTTTACATGAATATCAATACTTCTTAATAGTTCATCTGATCACAGAGATGTGCAGATAAACACTTCAGAAGCAAAAATAAAAACACAGAGCGAAAGTATAAATGCACAGGCGTGCATTTGTTACAGGTTAAAACAGCCTTTCTGCCTCATGGCGCTCATAGTGAATGCACTTTTAAGTCACTAACTTTCTTGTGTCAGCTCATTTCCTCCTTGGCTACCCACCTCTCCAGGAAATACTCTGTGCCACCTTTAATCTCCACTTCCTGCCGCTTGCAGGATTCATTTATCTGAAGGCGAGAGGAAGACAACATGCCTGATGAGGCTTTGGCAGCATGCAGGGCCAAGGCAGAAGTGTTCAAGAGGAGAAAAGAGGAAGCAAAGAAAGGCTCTTAAAAACTGTTGTCATGGAGACAAAACATGCTGGACATGGTGAGAGGTAGCCGTTCCTCCCAAAGAAACAGCAAAAACAAAAGGCCGCTTACTGAGGAGGCGTTGACCATTAATACGCTGCACGGCGTTAAACAAAATGACGAAGATGATATGTCACCCAGCGTTGAACTGAGCTACAGCGAGGTGACAGCAGTGAAATAAAAATGTCATCTCTTCTGCATCTCCAAAAATAATGCTGTAAACAGTCACCGGTCCAGAGAGACACCTAATCTCAACACAGCAAACTGCAAAACAAGTCACACCTGAGCAGTCTGCATGTCCTCGCCTACACTCTCCACTCGACCTACTCATCTCTGCCTCACTTCAGTATTCATCATGCGTAAGTAAGCATGCAGTCAGTTAGGCCAAGCATGTATTAAGAGAGCAGAGGGCCAGAGGCATGTTCTCAGCATCCCAGTGAATACAATATACCTGTAGATAATATACTCTTATTTATGTTCACGCTCCACAAAGACATTACATTATATAGGTGCAGACATTTAATGCAACTAATATTAAAGGCAGTAACAATGCATCGCTGGAGTAAATATATTTATACTACGCATAGTAAATGTAGAAATTATATTTTTAAAACTTAATGTTTTTAGACCAAATCTTAAAAATGCATTAGTGTACATGTTGTCTCAGTGGAAGCAACCAAACAAGAACTTTATCTGAAAAAATACCCAGATATTTAATATTGCTTTCCACAGCCCCATGAGTGAATAAGGAAAATTTAAGTCCACACCAGCGTGGGACAAAAAAATGCCAGAGAAGTCTAAAACCTGACCTGTGAGGATATACAATACAATACACTGAATAGTGAAATAGAAACCAAACCAACTATCTGGTGTTGCAAACAACATCTATTCTCCCCAAACCACTGTGAATGCAACAATGTAACCTTTTTTGTACAGTCTACACTCCAAACACAAAGCTGACCCATATGGAAAAGAAATAGAAAAAACGTATAAAAGACTTGCATAAGATGTGGCCTACTTCATATAGTGAATCATATAAGGCTGATATGATTTACTCATGAAAGTGGCCACTTTCTCATTAATTTCATATATTGTCTTAGTAAGTATCCAAAACATACAAGTTTCATTTATATAATTTTTCAAGCGATCTTATATTTGTTTTCACTCTTGTATGCTTTTCACAAGTTTCACACAAGACAGATACAAACTTTATAAGATTTATATATATCTTTTCCATATGGGGATAGCAAAAGTACCCAGTACTCTTTAGCGTTCAAAAATGCAGAGATGTAATTTTCAAGCTAGTACTAATGAAAATGATAATGACTGTTATATGATATAAACAACTATTTGCTGAAACACTTTAGAATCTTGCCTAAATTTACAGTGGATGCTAAATGCAACCTCATTTCTTCTGCCTGGGATGTCCCACATATCAATTACCTTGCAGTGCTCAAGCCATTTTAAGTGCAGGTAACAATTATTTTCATTATTGATTATTTTGTCTTTTAAAATGAGAGATTAATGGTTTAGAATGTTAAATGTGAGTCAGGGGGGAAGAAAATCTCCCGAAAACTGAAAGATGTACCTCTCGTTGCCTGCAAACAATCTAAACATGATATATCATTTTTTTAAATTAAAGAAAACATGAAATAAGAGCCAAAAGATAACATATGCTATATATACTAATATACTAATATACTGAGTGCTGAGTATAAGCAGCATTTTTTTATTTGCTCTAAATATACTTTAACTGTTTTTATTCAGTGGAACGTGAGAAAATATTGTATGTTTTCATTTCCAAAACTCCATCCATCCATCTTCATCCGCTTTATCCGAGGCCGGGTCGCGGGGGCAGCAGCCTAAGCAAAGAGGCCCAGACCTCCCTCTCCCCAGCCACCTCCTCCAGCTTATCCGGGGGAATACCAAGGCGTTCCCAGGCCAGCCGAGAGATATAATCTCTCCAGCGTGTCCTGGGTCTGCCCCGGGGCCTCCTCCCGGTGGGACATGCCTGGAACACCTCACCCAGGAGGCGCCCAGCGGGCATCCTTGTCAGATGCCCGAACCACCTCAGCTGGCTCCTTTCGATGTGGAGCAGCAGCTGCTCTACTCTGAGCCCCTCCCGGATGGCCGAACTTCTCACCCTATCTCTAAGGGAGAGGCCAGCCACCCTTCGGAGGAAGCTCATTTCTGCCGCGTGTATCTGCGATCTCGTTCTTTCGGTCACTACCCACAGCTCGTGGCCATAGGTGAGGGTAGGGACGTAGATCGACCGGTAAATTGAGAGCTTCGCTTTTACACTCAGCTCCCTCTTCACCACGACGGACCGGTGCAGCGTCTGCATTACTGCAGCTGTAGCCCCAATCCGTCTGTCGATCTCCGGCTCCCTTCTCCCATCACTCGCGAACAAGACCCCGAGATACTTGAACTCCTCCACTTGGGGCAGGAACTCATCCCCGACCCGGAGTGGGCACTCCACCCTTTTCCGGCTGAGAACCATAGCCTCAGATTTGGAGGTGCTGATCCTCATTCCCGCTGCTTCACACTCTGCTGCGAACCGTTCCAGTGCGAGCTGGAGGCCCTCACCCGATGAAGCCAACAGAACCACATCATCCGCAAAAATCAGAGATGAGATTCTGAGGCCACCAAAGCGAAAGCCCTCCGCCACTTGGCTGCGCCTAGAAATCCTGTCCATAAAAATTATGAACAGAACCGGAGACAAAGGGCAGCCCTGGCGGAGCCCATCACCCACCGGAAACGAGTCCGACTTATTGCCGGCAATGCGAACCAAGCTCTTGCAACGGTTGTATAGGGATCGAATGGCCCGTAGCAATGGGCCAGACACCCCATACTCCCGCAACACCTCCCACAGGACACCCCGAGGGACACGGTCGAATGCCTTCTCCAAGTCCACAAAACACATGTAGACTGGTTGGGCAAACTCCCATGCACCCTCAAGTATCCTCGAGAGGATAAAGAGCTGGTCCAGTGTTCCATGACCAGGACGAAAACCGCATCGTTCCTCCTGTATCAGAGGTTCGACTAGCGGACGAACTCTCCTTTCCAGCACCCTGGCATAGACTTTCCCAGGGAGGCTGAGAACTCAATATTCTTAATTTGAAAACCCATAAAAACACTTCCTGGGGAGGGTCACAGACACATTTAGGTCGTTTCGGAAACTAAAGGAAATAAATGCACATTGAGAGAATATGAGAGAAGACTGCATTAACAAAAGTCCTTGACTGACATCAATTTGTGTGTCCGCCATTAATTATCTGTCACTTTATTTTTCGGGAAAAGGAAAACACATGATAAAAGTCTAGTTCATCTGATGCACTAAACGTGCACTTTGTTTCTTTTTTGTGTGTGTCTTAAAAAAAACATTGTTTCCACAAAAGGTTTCAGTAATTTCTAAATCATTTAAACTCAAAAAATGTCATGTTAAAAATGAGATTGTCTGAAAATATATGTTTATTTTGACAAATCAGGGTGGGGGCAACGCAAGCTGCACAGTGCTAAGCTGGAGTTATTAAATGTAACTACAAATTTTTTTTAAATTTTTTTTAATATTTCATAACAGAATTGGACAAATATAGACAGGTGAAAACATGTGGATAACCCAACTTTCAGTGCTTTGTAAGCTACTGGTCCACTATGCTCAACCAGAACAGTGTGTTGGCACTGATCGTAGATTTCTGAAACTTTACTGGAAGGATGAAACATTATTTGATGTTTTTATGATGGTGGGGAAGAATAAGTGGGCGAGGGGTGGCTGGGGTTTTGTATCTGACAACTAAAAAGGCCACAACATATGATTCACAAATTTTCCACACACATTGTTCCATTCAGTGATCCCTTATTCCCCATAGCTTGTATCGATTTGCTGTAATCCTTTTCTCCAAGACGACAAAATGCCCCCCATCACATAACAGAGTCACCAGATCCCTCCACTGTGGGGGTTCAAGCATTCAGGCGTGTACAGTCTCTGCGGATATGTTGAAGAATGACTAATCTGACCACATCACTCGTTTCCACATCCCCATGTAACAACGCCTGCAGCTTCTGGACCAGTGAACTCCTACATATCCATCTATCTCTGTGATGAGGTGTTTATGTACTGCCTATAATGCTCCTCTTTTGATAATAGCCTGCAGTCTGCTCTTGTAGACCAGTGTCCCAGCCACTTAAAAGGAACAGTAAGTAATTTTTTGTGGTTATTTAAAAGAAAAGGTTGTTGTACTTATTAATATGCGTTTATTAGTGTGCAATTATGTCTTTCAACCATTAAATCCATGAAAATACATAAAAACAAGCACCATCACCAAATCTTTTTATGTTTCTCCACAAAGTATTGAATTACTTCTGTGAATCTGTCATCCATCTGTTGTTCGACAAATTAAAACACTACTAAACATAAAACTGCAAAAAATTAGCCCAGTTGTTCTCCTGACTCAAGTTTGGTCTGTTTACAGCATCCTGCCATGTGAATGCATTTGTCCCCAACTATTGGGAACCCTCGCGCTAACTTTTATTGAGGTTACCTTTCATCCTCCAGCTTCATTGTGTTTTTTATGCTAACATAGCTGTGTTGCTAGCGATCACGTAGCACATCATTACATACCAGCTAGCCCAACTTCAGTAACCCTACAAACATCATTGCCGTTTAGTTTTCTGTCTTCATTTATGTTGGAAGTGATAGCAGAGCTGTACATTTTAATTTTTTCAGAAATCCCTCAGTCAGTGGAAACTAGCGAGCTAACTTCCTGCTAACTTCTAACTCCGTTAAATTTAATACATTCTGTTTTCGTGGATGCCTGGATGTTAAACTTAATTGTTACACCTGGTAAAGCAGCAACACTGATCATTTTATTAAAGATTAAAAAATTTAGAAAGTTTTTAACTCTCAGTGATGCCGCAGTGTGCTGGACCTGAAGCGGACGGAGTTTTGGACCCAGATTTCTCAGCGAGACTCCTGACTACAGTAGCCGTAATGCTTTGACAATCCATGCGGCTTCGTAGCTTACCAAAGTCATACTAAAACATTTTTTTTCAGTAAGCACAGTCAGTAAGCACAACCAGAATTCATACATCAGGTGCCCCGGATTCAAGGATTTTAAGTGCGCCTTATAGTGCAGAAAATACGGTACATGTTGTGGAGGAACCTCTTATGTGGCCCTGCGTTTTTCAGTAAGACAGTTCTGTGTATGTTTGAAAATTCCTATTGGTAGAATATCACTGGTGGTTATTCAACTCTCACCCTGGCTAAAAGACTGTTACTGACAGAACAGCGTAAGTGGAAGACTTATTGGCAGACCGCCACTAGAAAAAAAGAGCACATTATCACAAAATCTTATCAACTGCCAAACCCTGTGCCTTGGGGGGTCTTTTTTAGGTTAAACGTGACCATGTTGTAAGAATAAAGCAATATTAAAATTATTGTGCATGAGAGTTTGAGTTCTGGCCTAAATATTTCAGTAACTTCTTGGTTTGCGAGCAGTTTCTAAATGTAGATAATGTCAACTTCCAAGCCATTTGGTATCACCACCTTTTTCTCATTGCTTCCCCTCTGTCCATGTTTTCTAACCACAGACATGCTCATAATACCCGACAGCCGGTTGGCTTTTTTCATGCCCAGTGCTGTGAATGATTTAACATATGCCCAGTCATGTCCTGGAGCACGGAGGATGAATAGAGGAAAATGCAAGTTTCATTACATTTGTGCTGTGCTGCAGGCAAGTAATTATACTCAGGCAACAGCAGATTTTACTCCTTCCTTTGGATGGCCAGGTTGAATGACCCTAGCTTTGCATCTACTCAGCAAAAAACCTTTTATTGTGGATGGCCTGAAGGGCAAAAAAAGGCAAGTCTTTTGACTGAAAATATATTTTAAAGTCCTTTATTGCACATAAAGCTCAAGTGAGTTGGTGGCACAGAAAGAACCAGAAGCAGTTAAACAGTGCTCCTGTCTCCAGAAAGATTATGAATTGTCACTTTATTTTTGATTGAGGTCAACTTAAGTTCAATATTCTTGGGAAGGTATATAGTTGAAGACCCCAGAGGATATAATGCCAGCAGGCAGACTGATGTGGATCTGTGCAGAGCTCACATGTTAACCAGGCATAATTTTACTGTATGGGTCACAACAGGAGCCATTTCCATCTCCAGAACCAACAGGAAATATATGAAATCAAAATGTCATCTTAGTAAACTTGCACAAAGCTGAGATTATGCATTTTTCTCTCCAGTTTCCAGATGACATTTAAGGAATGGAAATATCCAGCTGGTACAGCAAAAAAAAAAAAAAAAAAAAAACGGATCATTTTTACACAGAAACGATAAAAATCCCGTAGTTCTACTTTATCAGGTTTTGTTACTTTCTTTGTTGCTGTGATTTCAAACAGAATTTCTCAGTATCATATCATCTGCAATGATACTAGTATAAATACTGGTGTAAATTTTTAAATGATAGGAGATATCATAGGACACCACATGGTAAGGTGGTTAACACTGTTGCAAAAAGATCCTGGATTCAAATCCAGTCTGGCCAGGGCCTTCTGTGTGGAGTCTGAATGTTCTCCCCATGCTCATGAAGGGTCTCTCCGGGTCTCCGGTAAAGCAAATAATTTACAGACGAAGACTTAAAACTTTCCTTTTTGTTTTTCTGAGTCATATTTTGTGTCTAAGACGGCTTATGACTGTACTGACTACCTGGTGGACACTTCATCGTGGGTATTCTGAGTCAATCTAATGGTGTTCATTTTTAAAATCTAAATCCTGTAATAAATTACAAATAAAAAAATCAAACTAATCAGCATTTTCACATTTTTTCTACAAGTTGCAATAACTAACATCTCAATAATATGGTATCCCTCCTGTATAAGGATTCCAGACAAATAATCACTTGACTGCACTGTAATGGTAAATGGGCCTCAGGGTTCACTTATTTGCATGTAGAGGAGAATAAAATGCAATGAAATCTAGAGGAGAACGTTTAAATAAAATATCATGGGTCAACATACTGTACTTAGCAGAAACTAATAAGGGACATTTTATTTCTCCAGTAGGTTCAGCATAACTCCCTAATGACTTGTCTGCATTTCTTTTCTCAAGGGATAAATTTGGTCAGTAAATTTGAATTCGCACAGACTTTTGTCTCAATCAAACCAGATTAGTGCTCCAACAAGAGCAGAGTAATGAAATATTTGACAAGCTCCACAGTAACTCAACTTATCATTCCACACAGCATTTTAAGCAGTAAGAAATCACAGGATGCAGGTTGTAATTGGTCAAGCATTTTTTTTTGGGGGGGGGGGGGGGGGATCCCGCAGATGTCTGTCCGGTCTAGATAGGCACCAAATGTGATAAGAAACAGCAGGCACTTGGGACTGTAAATTTTATGTGGTACAGGGGAAAAAATGACACATATTTATATACAAGCTTTACAAGAGTTTTGACTCACTGATTAAGGAAGATGATATTAAAATCATCCATCTTTCCCTGCTGAAAAATAAATGCATTTATTCTCTGTTGTTGCAATACATAAGCAACACACGATTATGTTCAAATATCAAGAGGTGCCTTGATAATTACAACACTCCAGTATGAGCAGAGCTTTGCTTGATCAAAAACACATGCTGTTATCACAAAGAAAACAAAACTTAACCAATATTTGGACTAAATATTGGTGAAGTGATGTCCGGTTATGTTTCCACACTAAACGGTAAGTTTCCACCTCTAAGTCGCTGTTTATTTTACATTACACTTTGAAGGATAAAAAAAAAAGTGCCCTTCTTCAGTGCAGGATTTCCCAACCACTGTGCCACATAGGCATGTCGTGAGAAGTGATCAGGTGTATCGTGGAAGATTATGTGGTTCCACCTGATTAGTACTCTAAGCCAGCGGTCCACAACCCCTGGGCCACGGACTGGTATCGGTCCGTGAGTCATTTGGTACCGGGCCACGAGAGTTGAGGCTCGGGTGTGAAAGTTATGGTTTTCATGGTTTTTATCATTAACTCCGTTTCCCTGCGTCTTTTTCCCATGTTGTAGTTGTGTGTCTTATTTTGAATGAAATATTTACGCATTACCATAGTGACCAGAGAGCATTCAGGGGCAGAGAGGAGGATGTTACTCTCAGTGTTGTTGGAGCATTTCAGGACGGTGCTGCTAATAAAGTTACACAAATACACAGTGAATTCGTGTTTATTATTATATTTACAAAATACCACAGTTTTTGTCTTGGTTGTATGATTTTATTTTGTTGTATTTTTCCGAAACCTTAAAGGCATGTCTGTGAAAATATTGTCTGACATTAAACCGGTCTGTGGCGCAAAAAATGTTGGGGACTGCTGCTCTAAGTGATCAGCGTGAGTAACGGGCAGAACAATTACATTCTCTTCCACTAGAGGGCAGAACAACTACCTGCTCTAATTAAATAGGTTGCCAACTGCCAGTAAAACAGAAAAAGACGAAGAAGAAATTACATAATAATCATGCTGAGAGTGAGACAATAGCAATAAAGATTTGAAAAGAAAAAGTGGTCAGTCTGACCTCGGTCCTGGAGACAATTCTGATCCAGGCGAAGGCCCTAGCATGAGTAGAGATCAGAAGAAAGCAAAAAAGACATACTGGGGACAGACTGAACCAATTCTGTTATGCCTGGTGCACAGGGAAAAATTATCAATATTCTTTTTTTGTGACATTTTTGTTTGGTGGTGTATCGTGTGATTTTTCTAATGTGAAATATGTGCCGTGGCTCCAAAAGGTTGGGAAACAGTCCTCTAGTGTGCGAGGCATGAGACATGAATACATACCCATATGGAAAAGATATATATAAATCTTATAAAGTTTGTATCTGTCTTGTGTGAAACTTGTATGAAAAGCATACAAGAGTGAAAACACATATAAGGTCCCTTGAAAAATTATATAATGAAACTTGTATGTTTTGGATACTTACTAAAACAATATGGGTTTCCATATGGGTAGCAATGACAGAGGTGGACAGAAGTAGTGTTTAGACTGCTGATCAGTCGGAACTGCTGAGCACAGAGTTGGTTGGTAGTTGTTAGAACTTCAGTTTAGTTTAAATAGAAAAAAAAGTTTATTAGGTCAAGTCACTCAGAAGACAGTTGTTCAGCTTTCTAACTGCAGGAGAGAATTTGAATGCTGTGGCTATAGTAGGAACATTCAGCAGCTACCAGACAAGACATATTGAAATATGATGAACAGTAAGAAAGAAAATGCACGTAGTATTTTTTTTTCCCCCCAATGAGCAGTCCAAACTCTGACTCGGAGGGAAAATGTTGTCATGTCTGAGGTGAAACATGACTGAAAGCCAACATATTGGAGCTATGCAGATGTAGTAAGCTGGGGTCAGATGGTTGGTAAGAGACTAATTATTGCAGAGTGATTTGCACTAATAAGATCTGAAACCCTGCACTGAGGTCAGCTCCACTGAGGGCAGAATGGTGATCAGTTCAGAGACCAGACGATAAGTTTCCCTACAGGCAAACCCGTGCCTCTAATGAAACCATTACGCAAATGTTTCTCATTCAGTATCCTTCAGTCACCCTTCAGTTTCCTCGCGTCACATCTACTGCTTCTCCAAACCTCTCCCCTCCTTTCACTCTCCTCTTTCCTTTCTTTCTCCCATTCTCCTCTTTGTGTTGCCTCTCACGCCAGTAGCTGCTGAATTATTGATGGGATGTTGAGCTGGTGAGATTTCTCCTGCTGCGGACTTGTTTGTTGGTCTGGGTTTGTGTTGCTTTCTTTCTGTTGTCATGCTGCGTCTGTGTGTGTGGAGTGTAAGTATACATTTGCGTTCGGCTAATCAAATCTTTACCGCTTCACCGCAAGACTTTTTAATCAGCGAGCACTTGTTCTGAACCATCAATGTATTTTGAGAAGGAGAATTAGATGAAGCGCAAGCACAGGAATATATAGTCTCCTAATATATGGGTACAATCAGTCCACAATCCTTTCTGAGTCATGTGAGTCATGAAGGATTGATGGAAACAGCATGACTTACGGTACATAATTACCAAAAGCTTTATTCCCCATATTTTGGTTCCTGCAACTGGTCCTGGTTCCTTGCAGTCTGTTTGGCCTCTCAGGGCCACCATAGCATATACCTTTGTTGTTACAAAACAAAAACTTTGTGTTTGTGAAAATCTTCACCCTGGAAAAAGTTTTGATTTAATTATGTTTTATTATTAATGTCTGGCTTTCTTCCACAGCATGTCTTTTGTCTCGTCTCCCTCACCTTACACCCAACCAGTTACGGCAGAGGGCTGGCCCTTCCCAAGTCTGGTTTTGCCGTGGTTTCTTCCTGTTAAAAAAAACTAGTTGTAAATCTAGATGATGATACATTAATTGTAGTGCGGGGCCTGTTTGTGAGAAACACATCTTTATTCTATTATTTAGGTTTTTTCCTGAATTTAACAAATTCAAAACAATGCCCAGCTCTAGCTTCTGTGTATCATAATTATAAGCAGACAGCAACAGTGCGTTGGCCAGGGTTTGAACAAGTACAGATGCAATAATGACCACTAAGAACTCACCATCCAAATCTATTCTTCATAACATACAAAGCCAAGATTAATGCTGATAGTTTTTGTTTCTAAAGTTTATATACCACATGAGATTTCTCATTTATCAATTAGCTAAAATGAAATGAAAATGTTATGTAGTGTTTTTGTTTCTTTCTTATAAACAAAATTCAATCTGAGGTTAAAAGTGTAGTATTTTAAATTTAGATAGTTCACTCAGTACTGGGGAAATGAATGGTTCGTCATATTTCCTCATGGATGATTCAAAAACACCAAGAAGCATGATGACTCAATAAATAAATAATAGAGCACCAATTAACATTAATTTCCAAAGCAGGGGAGTATTAACTAATAAAATCAATATTGTGATGACATTAAGATGTTCCAGGTTTTGCATTTTTGAGTAATTTTCTGTAAACATAATGTCAACATTACTAAACACGCTCATATGTTTAGGGCAACTGCAATTTTTCATCTAACAAAGTGTGTAATGTTTACTGCTCCACTAGGATACAGCAGCAACCTCCTACACAAGTACTGCAGGGCCAACGTTATCCCTGCCACACTTTCCAGACTCAAACTCAAGTGAACTGCATGAAAGCCTCAGTCTACAGATCTGTTGCCACACAGGCATGTAGTGCAGTCCATGTCCCTTGGAAGCACTATAATTAACTAGACTGAGAAAAATTAACTCATATGTTTGTTCCATAGCTGCATTAAATCCAGCTATATTTCCCCTCACTCAAACCAAACTCTAAAGTCTGTTTGTGAATAAATAAGGTATTTCCCTGGATGATTACAACATCATAAAATGTAGAACATAGGTATGTCTTGCCATCAGAACACACTAAGGATTTAATGAAGAGTTTATATTCAGAAGTACTCATTTGTAGTCAAAGAACACTCTACACAGAGCAAGGTAATATATTCCGTCAGCATACAGTGTTCCCACACTGGAGATTTTCTTCAAGCGTTTCATTTCACAAACAATCAGCGAAGCCACCTTTATTGTAACACACATATCCAGAGATCGTGACTGTTGTTTTACAGCTGTGGCACTTGACATGAATATGCAACATGTTGTAGTCTACTTTATTTCAATAAATGTATCTTCATGCTAAAGGGGTTTAAAGCTTGAAAGAGACCTTGAGACATGATTAAGCTCCAGGGAGCCCTTTTCCCTTCAGCATCTACCAACAAATTAATTACTTTACACAGTATCAGTGAAAAGGACAAAAGTACAGACTGTAGTAGCTGACACAGATGAGACTGGTCTTTAGCTAAAGGCTGCTTGATCCATCTGCACACAGAAACTCTTAGAGAGACTCGAACAGTGAGCTACAGTTGCAAGACAAATTTTGTTAAACCTTTTGTAGAGGATGATTTCTACAATCACTACTCAATAAATGTGGTCCAAGTTGTACGTTTTAGATTCATGTATTCCCATTACTTCCCATTTTTGAATGGGAAGTAATGGGAATACATTACCCCACCCCGCCAAAAAAAAAAAAAAAAAAAAAACAGCAACAACAACTTAATATCAGTGGTACCTTACAAATTCCAATCCAATTCCAGTTCCAATAAACAACCTGAACTCTCCTTTGCTAAAAGTCTCCTGTTCTCCAAAAGAGTGTTTTTCTGTCAACAATCAGAAGATCTATGTATGAGCTCCTCTACCTAGGGGTGGATGTCCTGCAAAGATCAGAGCAAGAGCAAAACATAAAAATCCTGAAAGAGGTGGAAAATAACCTAAGGCTAACAGCAGGTAATGTCTGCAGGAATCTCTACAACTTGCTAAAATCTTGGTTCTTGTGTTTATTACAATAAAAATACTGACAATTGTGTTATCAGAAGGACATCACTTAGGAAGCCACTGCTCTCCAAAGGCACAAAACATAGTAGAGCACATACTGAAAACAATTATAAATTAAAAACTAGATAAAACATTTTTACACATCAGTATAAAAGGCAGGAGTCCAAAGCTTATAAACTGTCAGATGATGCAAGAAGACCAAGACCCAAAGCATGAATGTAAAACAACAACAGCGTGAATGAAAAACCAGTAAAGTCATGTTTTTGGGATGGCCCAGAGTCCTGACCTTAACCCAGTAGAGCAGCGGTCCCCAACCTTTTTTGTGCCACGGACCGGTTTAATGTCAGACAATATTTTCACGGACTTGCCTTTAAGGTGTTGAATAAATACATCAAAATAAAACCATACAAACAAGACAAAAACTGTGGTATTTTGTAAATATATTAATAATAACGAATTCACTGTGTAATTGCGTAACTTTATTAGCAGCGTCCTCCTGAAATGCTCCAACAACACTGAGAGTAACATCCTCCTCTCTGCCACTTAATGCTCTCTGATCGCTATGGTAACACGTTAACATTTCTTTCAAAATAAGACACACAACTACAACATGGGAAAAGACCCAGGGAAACTGAGTTAACGGTAAAAACCCTGAAAACAATGAATTTCACACCCGAGCCTCAACTCTCGTGGCCCGGTACCAAACGACTCACAGACCGGTACCAGTCCATGGCCCGGGGGTTGGGGACCGCTGCAGTGGAGGATGTGGCATGACCTTAAGTAAATCTAAAAATATATTTGAGCTAAGATGGAAATGAATGGTCCAAAATTCTTCCTCCTTCTTGCGAGCAGTATAAGCAGCAATAATAAACTTATCATATAATGATCCATCGGTGCAGGAATCCTCCTAAACAGTCCAGTTTGGTGTAAGTTGGTGTTTTGAAACTTGACTATCAACTAAAGTAACACATCAAGTTTTCTGCTAGTATTTCATGTTCTTTTGTGATTTGGAAAGTGAAAAAATACAAAAGCAATGTGCAACAATACAAGCGTTTTTACCCAAGTCCTGTTAAATAAATGAATTCACAAGCATCATTGAGCTCTGCACAAAAAAGAGAAGCCTTCTCTCTTTGCTTAACATTTTAGCTTATACTGTGAACTAATAAGTAAGTATACTCATTAATTGACTTTAAATTTCACTCACAAAACTGTACAGAACACAACGTGGCATGTGAGACATCTGGCTTACCATGCATGTGGAAAAAAAAGCATAAATAAACAATGAAATGCCTTGTGATTTGTTTTTAATCTTTTCTTAGTTTGTTTAAAATCACAATGGATGCAATGGATCTAAAAGAAAAAAAGCTACTGTAAAACATAAGATGATCAATATTTGACTAACTGCTTATTACACTTATTGGCTCATAGCTGGCTTCTCAGCTGGATGGAGGAAAACAATGCTGGGCACCTCTAGGTTATCAGTAAGCCAGTTTCAAGCCTTTATATGATATTATTTGTGGAAAAAACAATATAAATCAGGTAATCCATAGTTGTAGCACATCAGCTTGTATTGCACTCAGCAGGGAATCGCACTCTCTCATGGTTGACTGCATGTTGCTGAGCTAAAATGAAGTAGGAACTACACCTTCCATAGTAATTTCAGAAAATATACGTTGCTTTTACTAAGGCACCCTCACTTTTACCAGACACACAAATAACAGTGTTAAACCTAATCATGGCTCTACTCTACAAACAAGTTAAAATCATGCCTTCAAACATAAAGAGATAAATCCCTGGTGTTTGAATACTTAATACTCCCACTTTGCACGGTTTAGGTGCACTGATGGGAAAACGGTAATAGAGAAAAGTCAACAGGAGAAAGGGGGGGGGAGGTGCAAGAGAGAATCCCATCGGTAAATTTTGGCGGCTGGCAGTAATTTGTCATTAGCTGTATTAGAGAGACGTTTGTCTGTTTGCTTCCACTGGTTTTATCATTAAGCTAATTATATGTAAGGCTTTTGGAGACACGTTTATTAATGCCAATAATTCTATTTGGATTAGGAAGGAATCCAAATCATCTGCTGCATTTGCTGTTCTGAGACGGAGTCAGTACAATAGTCAACAGTCTCTCTCTTCTTTTCCCTCACCCTGCCTCACTTGTATAAGAAGGCCGAGCTGCACACTCAGTTAGTTCTGCTTCTTTGTGTCAATGGCCAACAGAAGGGTAAAGGAGTCAACTCAAGTAGAAACCATTAAACAACAACAACAATAATAATATACAGTATTAGACTATTTTTACACTGCAATGAAACTCCATTCTTTACTTGCTTCTTTACGTTAAAAAGTCAGAGGTCACTATTGGCTATAGCACTTTACCATTAAAAGTTTTGATCACAGTCCACTACACATTCATCTCTCACTTAACCACAACAGACTGCTATGAAATCTGCATTACCACAGATGGTGCACCAAGCTGTCTGTCAATCTTAAACTCCATTCTCCCCTCAATCATAAATGAGACCCCCACCCATTCATCACCTACTTAGGATAGCGGAAGAGTTTAAGTACCTCTGCTAACTCATCTACAACCTGCAGTGGGCACTCCAGGCTTTTCCATCTGAAAATCATGACCTCAGACTTCCCATCACATCTATTTCACACTGTGCTGCAAACCACTGCACTATGAGGGCATCACTTAATGAAGCCAAAAGAATCACATCATCTGCAAAAACCAGGGCAAAGATCGTTAGACTACTGAACCCGACAACCTTCCCACATTGGGGAAGCCTAGACATTCTGTTCATAAAAATGATCAACAGAATTTTGTCCAAACACCCAGCTTCTTCTACATAGGTTGTGTCAGTGGGTGTCAGGAAACTTTTTCAAGTATCCCTTCCACCACTTGACTCTATTCTTAGTTGGTTCAGTGTAGGCAAAGAACTTTTCCCATCCAAGTTGATCTGCCACAATTGCTACAAAGCCAACCAAAGGTCTCGCTCCATGGCCTCAAAGTACTCCCACACCCAAGTTTTAGCTTCAGCCACTACTATAGCTGTACTGCTATTGGTTTGCCAGTACCTGCCAGCTGCCAGCAACGTCCCACAACTCAAACAAGCTCAATAATACTCAGCTGACATATTCCTTTACCTCCGGTGTCTATCATTTGGTTCACCCCTATGACAAGCACCAACTACCTTAAGGCCAAAGAAACATGCGGTCATCTTCTCCTTGTAGATGCATTCACACTGAATGTCCCCATTCTCCCTCAGAATGCTGCCCCGGGCGCTGCATTGGTGGCTGCCGACTGCTTCACTGGGTGAATGGGTTAAATGCAGAGGAACTATTTCCCCAAGGGGACTAACACACATACACACAGTTTGGACACAGAAGTGCTACCAGAGATTGGAGCTGAAGATCTACTGGATCAAGGGCTTCCTGGTCCATCTTCACACTTTGGGGACTTAGGGCCTGTTTGGCATCCTCCCTATTACCTGACCCAATTCATCACAAAGAGGTGATTAGTTAATTCCTTGTCTGCCCTCTTCAATTGAGTGTCAAAGCCACAGAGAAGCAAGCCTCTTATCAACTGGGAAAAACCCCAATGCACTGTTTTACATGACATTGCTATCCCATTGTGTTCAGCTTCTTCACATACTTCAAATAATGCCAACTAGCCCAAACAGATAAAGTTGAACTTGAGCAAATCAAATTATTTTCTCAGAAAATTACAGCAACAGAAAAAACAGAGGATTTTGGAATTGATTAAGTCTATACATGGATTATCCAAGCAATGAAAGTGGGTAAAGATGGCAGATGTTACACTGGTTGTTTACTAGCTAATGTTTTATTATTATGAGAAACACGTGGTCTCCATTAAATTGATGTGGAAGATACATTTGTAGACAGCTGAACATCAGGGTGCAATGGTTCACCAGAGAGCTGAACATTTCCAAGGCTGACCAAGGGTAAGTGATCATGGTTGATCAGCTGAAAACCATTCGACTGTGGTCACTGACCTGTTGCTCATGTAGCTCAAACTCAAACTTTTCCTTAGACATCCCAGTTTAACAGGATTCACAGAGACTAAAAATACATTACAAATACTGTAAGGAAACAATAACACTTTAATCCCCTTCCTCTGCTCTCTGTAAAAAGCCTCTACTACATCCTGAATATGTAAAGCATCACAAAAATGCACAATCGACTTTCCATTTCATTGTGGTTAATTATATTGAGTTAAATACTGTATTGTTATACTTAATTATTAATTATTTTAGAACACATTATTTGAGGTGCAGGGATATGCTGTATTGAACTTCGAATAGTCCTGACTTTATTCTTTCCCGACTTGTAGTCTCAACTGACAGAAAAAGAGTATCGCAGCTTCTGGGCATATGTTTTTAAGTTTACTGCATCTTCGCTGTCTAACCTGGGGACATACAGCAAGGGCAGTTTTATGTGTATTTCTGTACAAAATGTGAGCATAAAAAACAGAAAAGGTGAAAACACATATCGTGGCATCAGCACCAGCAGTTGAGAAAATAGAAGACCTGTTCTTCCAATTTCCTGTAAATATGTCTTCAGTCATTTAAGCTGAATATTGCTTCTTTACCTGTAGAAATCAGCATCACAAAAATCATATTCCCTTACCTAAAGCTGAGATTTTATAGCTTATACAGACTATGAAATACCTGCACATATACCTTCACAGCCACAAAACTTAAAATCAAAAAGAAATCTCTCCATCTTCTGCACATATACAAACTCGTTGGTTACCTTTCAGGCTAATAATTAATTGTCCCTGCTAAACTGGCCCAGACTAATATGCCACTTCAATTTGGTAGACTGAACCTTGTTTACCCTACTCTTCTGTTAAATCCACAGCAGCTCTGCTGCTCTGAAGCTCACCTCAAATTTAAAGAGACTGGTTGAGAATTGTTAGAGGTATTCTCCTATGAATTTAAGAACTGAAAAAGAGCACATATTGAGCTATTAGTAGGGGGGGGGGGAAAAAATCACCACAAAGAAGCTGCAAAAGATGATTTATTCAGCACTGATTTTAATGTAGCTCTCTGAGCTGTAATGAGACTATAAAAAGTGCGACACAAACCAGAGGCAAAAGCAAAAGGTCCGCCTTATAAAACACGTTAAAAACAGCTCGGGAGCATAACTTTTACTTTGAAGGCAAGCATTTTACATTTGTGTCACACTTTTTCGAGTTGTACTGTTGCTCAGCTAATTTGAATTTGAATTTGAATTTAGTATAAATATTTGCAGATAAGCATTAAAAACTACAGGCAACTGTTGCAATCTGATAGCAACCACAAATCACTAGGTGGTTTTTGGTGCAGCACCTTCTTTGCCTCAGATTTCACCCAGCAAGAGCCGGCAACCAGTCGTTTTTTCCTAGCAACTGTTTGTTGTATCACGTTGGTTGTAATATGGTGGACAGCTCTTAAGTGACTCTTAATGTGTATATGACATCACACATATTGTGGCGATCGTGGCGCAAGAGTTGGGAGTTCGCCTTGTAATCGGAAGGTTGCCGGTTCGAGCCCCGGCTTGGACAGTCTCGGTCGTTGTGTCCTTGGGCAAGACACTTCACCCGTTGCCTACTGGTGGTGGTCAGAGGGCCCGGTGGTGCCAGTGTCCGGCAGCCTCGCCTCTGTCAGTGCGTCCCAGGGTGGCTGTGGCTACAACATAGCCTGCCATCGTAAAGCACTTTATGCTCTGCTTCTGCGTAAAGTTCAGTTCACCATTAACCTTTTATAATTATTTGAACATCACCAGTGTGTGAATGTGTGTGTGAATGGGTGGATGACTGGTTGTGTAAAGCGCTTTGTGGTCCTTAGGGACTAGTAAAGCGCTATACAAATACAGGCCATTTACCATTTACCATCACACAAGAAACATCAGTAACAGCCTTCATTATCAGGAAAGGCAGTTAAGTTGCCCCTTGGTGTCTGTGTGCTGTGTGCAGAGAAATTTATGTTAACTGAAAAAAAAAGAAAAAAAAAAACCCTGCTCATCCTTCCGTAGCCCTTGGACAGTGTAAAAAGATTTGATGGACAGATGTCTGTAAGGGGATCACTTCCTCAGAGGATGTAGCCACTAGCAAGCTGACTGAATTACTGTAGTGAGCCAGTTCCTCTGTTATTCATTCCTCTCTGAATCTTTCTGAATTACTTTCCCTGACAACATTTTCTATTCTGTCTTTCTCAGCTCTTTTTATGTGACAGCTGTGTTTCTTGTCCATTTGATTTTGGGGGGGGACTTTCTTACTCTTTCTGCAGTAAGAAAGTCAGGAGTATTTTCAAGAGAAAATACAGCGGGTAGCTTAAGTACTGAACACATCACCAAATCTCTAAGTAAATATAAATTCTAAAGGTGCTGTTGATATTGAAATTCTCACCAGTCGGTAACAACCGATGCAATCTACACATGCACAGAAATCAGACCACAGATGTCCATAAATTATGTGTAATAATAACAAACGAACAAAGAAAAAGTATCAAACACGTGAAGAAAGGGAAGTACAGAAAGGCATGGAAAGTCATGACACCAGCTGAAATGTAACAGTAATTAGAAGCAATCCTGCCACTTAGTGCAAATTAATATCAGCTGGTTCAGTCCCAACTGATGGCCTAGAAAAAGGTGTCTCATTACCAGGGTGTCGCACAAGAAATATCTCATTATGGGTAAAACCAATGAGCTCTCTCAAGACCTTTGCAACCCTTATTGTTGCAAAACATGCCGATGCCGTTGGTTACACAAAAACTACTGAAGGTTCCAGTGAGCACTGGTGGGGCCATAATCCAAATATGGAAATAACATCATTTTACCATAAACTTCAGACAGAGAAGTGAAAAGAATTATCAGATGAGTTGTCCAACAGCCAAGGACCACTTGTAGAGAACTACAGAAAGGGATGGAATCTGCAGGTACAATTATTTCAAAGAAACCAATAATTAATGCTCTCAACTACCACGGCCTGTATGCAGGCTCACCGTGCAAGACTCCATTGCTGAAGAAAAAGCATGCTGAAGCCTGTTGAAAGTTTGCTGAACAACATTTAGACAAGCTTGTGAGATACTGGGAGAATATAGTCTTTAGAAATATATTTAATTAGAAAACTGGTGACGTGATTCATACTTATTTTACCCTCTGTGCTCTGTATGTATTTGCCTAACCATCTAAACAACAACGCAGCCAAAACATTTATCTAATTTATTGTTCTGTTTAATCCACTAGTGTGTGGTGCTTCACCAGGAAGATCCCTAATCCTAAATATTAAATACTCCCTCTGAGTTTTCTAATTGAATCACTTTATGTCAGTATATTTGTCCAAATCTAATTCAGTTTCAAGTGAGCTTGACAAGGTTAGTCATTCTTTGGTGCTTGGTGAATGCGCAGCTTAAGTCACATATTGAAAACCAACTCTTTTTTTCCCTTTTTTTTTTTCTTCTTTAAATGGAACATGAGGTTTTTTTTGTTTTGTTTTTTTACAGGGGTACTGTCCTTCCAAAAAAAAAGGGAGAACAACGTGTTGGTAGACGATATAAACGATATATAAAATGCCAAGCTTCAAAGATCTTCCATAAGGGTGGCACAATAGTGTACACTTATTTGTTGCACTCACTGAACTCATTGATTAGTTGGACAATTAACATAAAGATTTAATAAATAAAAACAGTCAAAAATAAAAACAAAAAACAAAACATCCAACAAGAAACATTTCTTCTCCGCTTCTTGTTTATTATTCATTTTACAAGTCTTATTTTTCTCTTTATCCCTCACATACTCTGTCACTGTCACACATTCTCACTATCACACACACACAGACACACAAATACACACTGTGAGCTTGTCTCCTCCTGTCCTCATTAGTAGGCAAGGCCCCCAATCTTGTTTGCACACTCCACTGTTCTGACTAAATGAGAAAATTAATGAGCTGGGGTGAGCTAGAGGGAGCACCACAACCTTCGATGCCCCCTTCACCCAAACCCCGTCCCGCCCCACGTCATCCACGTACTCCTCAGTCCACCCCTTTTTAACTCTTTCACCTTCCTGCTCTGTCTCCTTTCTTCATCTTGCACATCCTTCTTAATTTCACGCTGTGCTGCCACTGATGCCTGTCTTGACCCTGTAGATGGGCCTTTGGTAAGCAAAGATGGTGATGGAAAACTTGACCCACGCCTTCTTCAAACGTTCTTAATGTTTGGCTGGAGGTACACTACACACTTAGTAAAGAGGAAATTGATGATCAAGAGGAAATTGATGATCAAGAAGAAAAGCTGTGTAGCTAAAGAACTGCTGTTTGATTATAACTTGTTTTAATAAAACTGTAGAAGAGGCAAGATGTGCACAAAAACAAATCACTTAAATGTACAGTTCCTCAAATAACTCTTTGTTTAAGGAATAATACTCAACATAATGCTGATGCACAGAAGCTGAGTCACCCATACACCTAGACATTGTTTACACTTTCATGAATATAGGAAAGAAAGGATATAAACAAGTAGCCACTTGCCTTGCACAGAATGTTAATAATGGATTGTTCAGATTTACTGAATGCTTTGAAAATGCATACATAAATACAAAGACACAGAAAGGTGTTAAAAACATTTGCAAACAAGCTCCAGGGAGGTTGAAGACTTATTTAAAGCCATGTTTGTACTGGCTGCTGCCTCAGCTCAACCACGTATTTGATTTGTTACCTAACCGGTGTGAGACAAAAAGTTAAAAAAGACAAAGGCTGCATCTTTTAAAAAGAAATAATTCAATTTTTTGTTCATTGACAAGAACTGGCTCAAAGTAGGTGATAAGAACAGTCCACGCAAGAGGTTTTTCTTAAATAAAAAGATAGTAACCGAGAAAAAAATAATATTAGTTCATGCCAGGTGGCAGTTCATCTGAACCAGCTTTTATGCCCTGGAAGACACAGGCGAGCTGCATTAGCTGACCTCCCATGCAACTTCCAGCAGCAGGTCAGGAGAGTGGGAGGGTCATCTATTCCACAGTAAACAGCAGCATTCTGCAGCAGTACAGCCTTCTCTCCTGAATTAAACTTCAGTGTCTTTATTGTTGTTTATCAACCTTGTTTCATTTGAAAGGTTGACAAGCATCTACCTTTCAAAGTTTTCAAAAATGTGTCCTTGTTTTCAGACACAGCAAAAGAAAATGTCACTTCAAGTCTCTGAATGCCAATTCTGTCAGTTGAAATGACATTTGTTGCTGCCGCAGATGTAACTATCATGCACGACACACTGTTCTTTCAGCACCAACAGACTTACATTAGCTGCTGCATGTGATTAATACATATCTTAGACATTTGGTCATTTTTCCAATTTATTTGATGAAAGGAACTGAGACAGCAGATGAAGTATGATTGTAAATTTTCTTTTTTAAAACAGATCTTGAATGTTATAAATAAATATCTTAAGGCAATCATAGCACCACAAGCCACTTTGCAGAATGAGCCATTTTCTTTTTTTTTAATGCATCAAAGAAGTGTCAGAGCATTTTGAGCAGAAGTCACTTAAAAGCAGTCATTTTCAACTATAACTACCAGCCGGTCCTTACACACTTTCAAGTGTCTGTTTTAACTAGATGACTAAGATCGGATGGACAGAGCATCTGAGAAGTGCTCACACTGCTTCGCTTTTTCACATTTTGTCATGTTACAGGCTTAATTCACCTCAAACTACCACACAAAGTGAAAAAAGTTAGCTTGAAATGAATTAAAAATAAAAACAAAAATATAACATGCACATATGTATTCACAGCTTTTGCCATTATACTCAAAATTGAGCTCAAGCGCATCTGTTTTCCACTGATCAGCAACCAGATGTTTCTCCAACATTAGCAGAGTCCACCTGTGATAAATTCAGTTGACTAGACATGCTCTGGAAAACCACACACTTGTCTATATAAGGTCCGATAGTTGACAGCGCGTGGCGGAACACAAACCAAGACATGAAGTCCAAGGACTTTTTCGCAGGCCTCTGAGAAAGGACTGTATCGAGGCACGATTCTGGGGAAAGGTACAATTCTGCAGCACTGAAAGTCCCAGTGAGCAAAGTGCCATCCATTATCCATAAATGGAAAAAGTTCCAATCTGAGTAATCGGGGTAGAAGGGCCTTATTGAAGGAGGTGCCCTGATGGTTATTCATACAGAGCTCCAGCATTGTTCTGTGGACAGAGGAAAACCTACAAGAAGGAACAATTGTTCCAGTCGCTAACTCTGGTAATCCAAGTTATTACTTTTTATTTAAAAAAAATATCTGTGACCATAAAGAATATGGAAAAACCAGATAAAAGAAAAGCTACTTTTATGTAATTAATATTATGCATATATCCCTGTCTGGTTGCTTATAGTAAGTAGGCTTGTGCTGATGGGATGAGTGGCATTATGTTACTTAAACTGCTTTCATAAAGTAATTTGTTACAATAATCTGACATTAATCCGTAACGCAGGCTGAGACATAATGTAAACGTACTGACACAAACCCCTATCTCCATAAAGAAATATAAATGATTATTCTGAGGTTCTTTCCCGCTAGCTTTTTGTTAGCGTGTCATCTTTACAGATGTTTGCTGAGAGGCGATGTAGTATCAGCAGCGGCTGTTTCTGGCCAAGTTTGCACTTTACCATGACATTCTTGTCCTTTTGTGTAATAAAAATTAAAGCAATGTCCATATCTCTACTCCTCAAAACCTGCAGAGTGCACTACCATTGTCCTACCTGCAGACAAACTGAAGTCAGCAGACTGTAGTGCAGCAATTACCTACCCATTATGTAGGTAATTGAAAAACTCTGTGTAAGTAATGACATAACTGTATCTGTAATGTGATAAATGAATTTAGCACAGTGATGTGTTATTGCACTTTGCCATTACAGCAACATATTACACCCAGAATTGCTAATATTACTGTCAATTATAACAAAAGAAACAACGGACTTGGTTCAAAGAATACTTCAAATACCTCCCACCTCACTCATGAAACCCAAATCTGGTTTCTTCTCTTTTTTTGGACATTAAGTGCTTTGCGTCCTCTGCTGATCCATGGTTATCCCCAAATAAAATATTATAAATGAGAGCAAAAAGGAAGCAGTACCATTAGAGGGCTCGTGTTGTATGTTTTATGCAGGGTCTAATAACTGAATGGGTCCACGGGGGAGGTATTGCACTGACTCCAGAAAGCTCACACTTGGATTTTAATCACCATTTGAAATGAATAAACCATTATTGCATCCCTTCCACTGCCTTTCCATACAAAGCAAATGGCCTACAGGAATCAGATCAGCTGATATATTAACTAAGATTAAACCTAATACATTTTAAATACAGGGGATGATAGGATAGTAGATGAGAATGGGGAGCTATTTATTATTGAAAAAAATGTAAGAAGAAAACTAAGTGATAAGGGCGGTAGGGAAGAACACGTCACCAAAACAAAGCCAAATTAAGTACCACTGATCACACGATGAATCCTCAGTGTTGCAGCTACTCATTAAGAGCAAAATCTGAATTATATTCTAGTCCTGTGATAAGACATGTGCTCAAGGAAGTAACTCAGGTCTGTAAATAATAGAAGCAGTTAGAATTTAAGAGTGACACACACAGAGGGAAGAAGAAAAAACCAAAGCTGGTTTGATCAATCAGAAAAAGCCGAGAAGATGTATTCTTCATTTTAGGTGGTTATTTCATACCCTTCCTTGGAACTGCTTTTATTTCACAAGAACATCTTATGTTTGTTTATCCAAACCTCTCATGGGAGAATGTCATATGAAAGAACAGAAGGTAAGAATCACTGGAATTCCCTCAACACTGGATTAAACCTCACACACAGTCTGCAAAACTTCTCCATCTGAGACTGAAATGTAAGTCTGTCTTTGTTTTGATTAAACAAAATATTATTTTTTTTTTCCCAGTGATAATATTGTGAGCTACTGTAACTCGCACGGTTATTTAATTCTGATGCTAAACAGAGTAAGAATTTATGGTCGCTTCAGGTGAGGATCACTGTTCCAATTAATTACATGACACAAACTGACTGCAACTTACATCTTATTCTTACGATTTTTGTTAACATTTCTATTCTTAATAATACTGTCTGGTTAAGTTGAATGATGAGGAAGTAGGTAAAACTGAACATCACAACCAAGGTATGCACAACCGGGCTACAGCGGCAGACGACCACACTGGTTGCCTTTCGTGTCAGCTAAAAGCAAGAAACTGAGGCTACAATTAGCACAGGCTCACTAAAACTGGACAGCAGAAGATTAGACAAATGTCATCCAGTCTAATGAATTGTGATCTCTGTATAGCTCCATCTCGCCTTTTAATCATTGATCAGGCTGTTGGTGGTGGTGTAATGATGTGGGGAACATCTTCTTGGTGCACGTTGGGCTCCATAGTCCCAACTGTAATTTAAACCCTACAGCCTACCTGAGTATTGTTGCTGACATGTAAATCTCTTTATTAACATGGTGTACCATCTTCTGATGGCTGCTTCCAGTAAAATAACTTGTTATTTTACAAAGCTCAAATCATCTCAAAGTGGCCTCTTGAACATGACAGAGAGTACTCAGATGGGCTCCACAGCCACCAGATCTAAGCTCAATAGAGCACCTATGGGATACGGCGGAACTGGATGTACAGCTGAAAAATCTGCAGCAACTGTGTGATGCTATCATCATCATCGAGCAATCGTTCCAGAACCTTGTTCAATCTATGCCACGAAGGCAGTTCTGAAGCTAAAAGGGCGTTTAATCTGGTCCTGGCGAGTTGTACCTTACAATGTCTGGTCAGTGTAGGTCAAACTTAAACCAAGAAGCTGATCTCCAAGTTGTGCTTTCAACTTTGCCTTTGTTCTCCTAAATTCTGCTTTAGTACTGCTAGTACAAATGACAATACTGACACCATCCAGGCTGATGTACTATCAATGTGTTATCTGCCACACCGGTACATTATCTGGATTTAAATACAAAAGCAGCTAAATATTGTTACATTCCCTTTAAAGAATGTAAAGAGGAAAAAAAAAAAAACCCAAACACAAAGTTAATGTTTTCCATGCTGCTTCCAGGTCCTGACCTCTGAGTTCCTCTCCGCTTTCCTATTGGTTGCCAGTGTTCCTGTGTTACAAGTCACTGGCTGTGCCAGTGGAACCAGTGGATGCTTTCCGAGGCCTATATAAGCTGACTGAAGCTACACTTCAGGGCCTTTTGGCCATTTCTGCGGCTGCCGTGCTGTCGAGTGTTGCGTATGTTGCTAGCCTAGGTTCACCTACATGTTTTATTGTTCAGCTTACTGATTTGACCTTTGTCTCTCTACTTTCCGTTACAGTGCCCAGAGGAAGCTTGTAGGGAAGAGCTGCCATTTCCTTTTGATATCCACCCTTTTCTCCTGTTTGACTTGGGTGATAGGAAGTTGAGGTTTGTGATTTTTTAGTCTGGCTAATTTAATCAGTTTTGTTGTAAGTTAAGGCTTTTTTTTGTTTGTTGTGCTGGTCTTGGGACTCCTGAAGTTATGTATGCTTCCCTCTGTCAGTCTCTTGGCAATAAAACTTTTCAAACTGACTCAATAAGCCTCCCTGCATTTCTCTTTCTAGTTATGTTACATTTCTTCACCCCCTAGAACTTCTTGGGGTTGTAACAATATGCACATCTGTGTGGCCTGCATAGCACATTTGTTTCGCTGAAGTTAGTTGGCCCAAATGTCATCCTCTGTCTCCTTATATCTACAAAACTGGGCTTGTTGAGGTTCTTGGTAGCAATTTCACTTTATCATAGTGTCACTCCTAACAACTCACGAGGAGGAAACACCGGTTACCTATACACAGTTTTCTCACCAAACTGACAGAGAAAACGTAGAGAGCAGGTGGAAGGAAAGGAATCATATTTATGGATGATAGGTTAATACCCAACACAAGCACTGAAGGATGCCCAACTCTCACACTCACTGCAGTAAGCCTGCAAGCTTGGATCAATTCTCAGAGTGAAGCAAAGAGGAGAAGGAGATGGGGAAGCAATCCAGGCAGCCCCTACATCGCTCAGCCTATCAATACCATTTGTCAACTGTCATGGCCTTGCCCCAGCTCACCCTCTGTCTTCTCATGAACTCGTTATTCATTCAGACGTTTTCATACTGGCAGACAAACCTGGCTCCAACATCTGCCTCTCAACCTTGAGACAAATCACCTGAGAGTGTCTGACTGATGGATAGTTTCCTGAAAACTGTGAAGAGCAGGATCTCCCAAAGCTCAACGACAAGTCAGTGTCAATTAATCATAATCATCTTGAATATTAAGAGGCAATGTCTTCCAAAAATGTTAAAGATAGGGGACCATGACAAGACTATTACAGTATGCACTCACCACGAAGCCTCAGAACACAGCAGTATTACTTTCTCCACACTTTTTCAATCTAACACCACATGATCTAGCTTCTTATTAAAAATCATCATGTCAAGGAAAGATTTTTAGGAAATATCCAACTCCAGGTTAACATAGAATTGATTCTCTATAATGCCATTTTTGTATTCATTTCATTTGAGCTGAATGCATGGCTAATCTGCAGTCATTTTAGTTATATTCATGGAGTAATGAAACTGGTGCAGGAAAAGAGGCTCAATGCCAGCATTTTAAAGATGTATTAATACATTTCATCTGATATATCAAAGAAAGAAGACCTAAAGTGATGAAATGGGCGAGATAACGTTGAGAGTCATAGAAGATTTGATGAAAAATTGTAACTAATAAAATGAATGAGAAAGGAGGTGTTGTAAAAATGATGAAAATCAAGAGCTCTAATATGACAAATGCTTTGGATACTTTTCCAGTCATTAATATATTTTTTCCTAAGTTGAACCACTTCTTTATCAGACCTTGAGACAAAAACCTTTTTAAAAATGTATTTGAAATATAGAAAGCAACAGTATCAGTCTGACAACCATTATCTTCCACTGTGACAAAGTGAATGATTATCCCCACCATATTTAAGATGGGTGGAGGAGGTGATATGTAAAAAAGTATTTGATACAAAGCTATAAGTTTCTCCATATTTGTTTTTTCAAGTATTTTGTGACAAACACAAAAACTTATAATATAATATAATAACTTGCCTGTTCAGTGCGTCTGCAATCTGGCAGATGAACTTAAACTTCACTACAAGTTGTGACAATAGTCCTTGTTCTGCTGTGCAGGCATACTGAGCTCAGCTTGGCATTAATCACCTCCACAGTGCATCTCCAGAACAAAACAAAGACTTTGATTAACAGATGCAGTCCACGGTAGAGTAGATCTTCTATGAAGCAGCTGAATAACATGAAGGGCCACCACAATAGCAACAGGGCTGATTAGCCATCTGAGATAAAACAAGATGGTATGGGCAAGGGCCACCTGGTTATTAACGACTGAAGTCTTAAAATGCAGTCCAGCAGATTTCCTACTAGGAAATCAATCACAGACTGCATCAATCTCTGAGATGGATGAAAGAAAAATGAGTGAAATGCAAAAATGTTTTTCTTTACTATTAATCTTTAAAGGGACAAATACAGCCTGAACCATGTCAGAAATCACAGTATTTAAGCCAAGCTAAAAGCTAATCTGCCCCATCTAATGAGAAACCTATACAATAATATATACAGTAAACATCCTAAGTAACATTATTCATAATTGCAGAAATGACCTCACTAAAAAATAAATAAATAAATGTAAAATGGATCTGAATACCTCCTCTCAGACATTAATGTAGTGGGTCATTTATACATAAACTCAAGTTAAGTCAGGTACCTGTTAAGTTTCAGAATTCATTGGTCTCTAACACTAAAATTAGCTTCTAATAAACGTTTATACAAGTATTCTTCAGGTTGTCATTTTGTAAAATAAAACAAAAAAATAATGGCCTTCTAAAAGCTTTTTATGGTGGAGAGTAAGTTCACGGGAAGCTAATTAGCTCAACATCGAATTAAAACCCAGCAGTAGCACATGAAGAAAAAGTACTTTTTATTCATTAAAGCTCAACTGAATTACTTAGCAAAAGGGCACCTTACTTTGTTTAACAATTGTACATCAAATGATTAGCAATGCCAAATATAAACACTGTATATGCTATAATTATGTGATTATACAGAAGGAAGTGTATTTAATCACTTTTAACAGAAACACTGAATAATCAGGCTCTGTAGACCTCAGTGATGATTACCACAAACCCTATTTACACATGGTATCAATTAACAAAAACTTTTTTCCACAGAGGAGAATTAAAATTAAAAGCACAATATACATTATAGAATTACGGACGGATGAACTCCATATAGCTGCTCACTGTCACACTATTATGACAGGTATTCCAATAGAGCGTTATTATTTTTGAAACCTGCTCTTTGCTTGCTATGAAACGTCAAAATGTGCTGTGAAACAGGGCTGTGTTGTGCAATTATGAAGGCAGAATTGACAAGAGGTCAGACAACAGTGATTACATTTCTGCTGCTGTACTTGGTTTCCCTTTACCCAAAACAGGGTTTGTAGTTTCTGCTTAAAAGCATGCAATGCAGAGTTAGGTGACCATGGGGAAGATCATTTTTATAGCTGTGTGGTCAAATTAAGTCATAAAATTGCATGTGAAACGCTGCTGAACTGGTATGTGGTTTGTCAAATGTTCCCTTTTTTTACTTACATTGAATTAATATGGCCTTTATCCACATAGGAAATCAAATATAGACTGCATGCGTTTTCAGTATTGGGTGCACATGGCCTTAAAAGTACATTAAGGAATTTTTTTAGGTTATTTAACGGGGAAAAAAAATAAGTGTTGTACTCACAAATTAGGGCTGCCACAAACGATTATTTTGATAGTCGACTAGTCACCGATTATTTATGCGATTAGTCGACTAATCAGATCATCATCCACTGGACGTAAAACTACAGCTTATTGCACCAGCAGCATCTGCTCTTATATAACTATCATTAGCTTACAGCTTTAAGCTTTTAAGGTGCTAACTAAAAATAAAGACAAGATGATACTTTATTCAATTTTAATGAAATTTGCAGATTGTTTCGGTAAAGTTTAATAAACTCCTTGCTATCTAAAATATAACAGGACACCGGAGTATATTCTCCAGCATCTCACACTTCTGATAATCAGCTGTCTGCTTTACCTTTATTCAGCTGTGTAAAAACTATAACTTTAATCTCAGCCAAACCGATTTACTCAGGAACAAATAAAATACTAAAAAAATAAAAATAAAAAAAAAAAGCCAAACAATAACATTTTTAATTTATCTAAGTGACTCATATATATTTAACCTGAGTCGCGAAAGACGGCGGTGGGTTTGAAAACAATTTGCCGGGAGTCCGGTGTTCTCACGGCGCTAGTGACCTAGCCCCCGGCTAGCTATCGAGCTAGTGGGTAACAGACGTCTCCGAAAACGTCGGAGCGCTTTTGAAAATATGTGGTGTCCTGATAAACTGAGCCGATATTTGAGGTTTACACAGCTACATTCCCGCCTGAAAATATGTTAAACGTTTATTTTGTGACCCAGAAAGAATAATAAGAGTAATATTAAAACTAACTAGCTACCGCCATTGTTGGAAACTAAGCTGGGCCGCGCTATGAATTCTGGGACACAGCTGCTGCTTCTTCTTCGGGGTTTAACGGCAGCTGGCATCCTTGTACATGCAGTGCTGCCATCTTCTGTTCCAGTCCGTTATTACACTCTTAAATCCTGCTACTTCTGCGTCTTTTGCGATCTTACAAAGCTTCAAACGACACGTCGACTATTAAATCAGTCATCGACGATTTTGATAGTCGACGTAATCGTGACTAGTCGACAAATCGTGGCAGCCCTATCACAAATATACATTGTTTATTGTGTAATTACATCGTCCTACAATTTGATGCGTTCTCATAAACGTAGAATTAATCCATTAAAAATGTAAAGATCACAAATGACTATTTCAAACTATAAATGACCATTTAATATTTGTAACATCCTTTTCTTGTCTTTCTTCTCCTCCTCTTCCTCTGCTTTCTCCACAATATCTCTCTTGCCACCCTCATTTCCACCTCAACCTCTTCGTCACCTCAAACCTCACCTCCTGAGCTGAAGTCAGGGCTCTAACACACATAAAAATGTTTATTTGTTCCTGATATTGTCACAATTTTCTTTCTTTCATTTTTTTTTGTCAGCAGATCAGGCATGTGACCTTTTTGTCTCCTGACAGGTGACATCGAGCTGGCTAAACAGCAACGACAGCTGGCTATAAACTAACATTGTGTTAGGCTTGAGTGTCCTGAAAGTCACACATTCCCTCTGATAACAGTTTCATTACATCCTCACACTCTCATACAGTGTGAGGATGTCAGAGTGAAGGAAAAACTTCAAAGAGCCTCACTAAGTTTTTGAGATGGTTCAAGGGTAAAAATGTATGACACAGCAAAAATGTTTAAATGACACATATACATTTTTTTACATTTCTGATTTATAGTTAAGGGCTAATATTATTCAAATATGTTAAAATATAATTTAATTGGGAAGATGCAAAGCAGCCATCCACGGCTGTAATTGGGTGCATTTAAATTAATATTTTTGATTTCTTTTGGCTGACTAAAACATGTTTGTCCCACAGCAGCTACTGTAGCAACAGTTATGAACTTATCCAACAAAGCACAGGTCAGCTTACTGCACTCTGCGATCTACTGACATCTAGTGGTGAGATTTTGTACACCGGACCTTTAAGAAGAGTTTCCAGTATGGTGTCTAACATTGTAACATCAAATGTTAGCATCAATTCTGATATTATGGTGAACATCACAATCTCATCAGTCAGTGCTGTAATGTGCTGTTATAATATTCCGCTTATCCTTTTCAGGGTCGCAGGGGGTGCTGGAGCCTATCCCAGCTGCCATAGGGCGACAGGTGGGATACACCCTCAACAGGTCGGGTACACCCTCAACAGGTCGAGTACACCCTCAACAGGTCGCCAGGCTAACACACATTGACAGACACATTGACCTCACTCACATTCACACCTATGGGCAATTTAGATCAATCAATTAACCTATCCCCACAAACTGCCTGTCTTTGGTGGGAGGAAGCTGGAGTACCAGGAGGGATCCCACACAAACACAGGGAGAACCTGCAAATTCCACACAGAAAGACCGCGACCTGATGGTGGAATTGAACTCAGGACCTTCTTGCTGTGTGGCAACAGTGCTAACCACCGTGCTGCCCCTTGTTATAATATTTCCCAGCTTTATTTGTTAAAATACTGTATGTGCCATGTTTGATATGATGAGCTAGGTGTCGTTTACAAACTATAACACATTTTCTTCATGTGTGAAATATGTATTAGATATTCTTTGTTTTCATTTATATAATATGCTTTTAATCACATGGATAACTAAATTCTAAATTTCTGATCTTGTGATGAATTAATTTACTGCATTACCCATTATTTCTTGTTTGATCTTGCCCTCGCAGCACTTATCTTGTCTTACAAAACAGCCTTTAAAGCATCATGCAATCAGTAACTATTATTATTATTCCACCTCAGCCGATGATGCTGATTTCTCACAGATAACATTTCTTACCGTCAGTGTGGGGGTGTTTGTGAGATGCAACTGTTGAACCTTCCTATCAGTAAATATTAACAATGTCCTAAACTTTTACTGGAACAACAACACCTTTTTATAAATACAGGTTTAAAAAAGAATGACCAGGCTTAACCTGACCACAGCTGTTAATGACAACAGAATCTGTAAATTGGATTATGCTGTAACATCTTACTCAAACGAGTCAACACGATCAGAAGAAATGTAGCATCATGTCCCAGAGTAATTGGGTATTTCATTACAGCACATTTAAGCATGTCATTTTAATATATGCACAGCCTACACACCCTCCATCCTTTCTGCTTTGTCTTCTCATGCTGTTTCAAGCCCTCCAGCCTACCAGAGCTGAGAGTGATTGGATCACACATCAGTATGCCAGGTTCTTACACCACAGAAGGAGGCGAACGCAAATAGGCACAATGCATGGACAATCATGCTCACAATCATCAAATGGGAAAATGTGAACACGCTAACCATATATACACAAAACTGCATGAAATGATGAAATTAAAATAAGAGGAAACATCAAGTCAATAATAACGACTGTTTAGCCACTTGGCATGACCCCAGAGAGCATCAGCATTTCAGATTTAAAGTAAATGTTAAATTTTGTCAACGTTATGTTATTTACTATTTTTAATATTAAAAGATAGTCCTGTCAGGAAGGGTGAGTGTCAAAGCACAACAGTCACCGTGGGAAAGCCCCAAAGCTGAAAAACTAACACTGAATTACAAACAAGTTTTGAGGTGTCATTTGATATATGAGTGTTTAGAAAAATAAAAGTAGAATAATACTGTGTATTTGTATGATATATACACAGATAGAGACTACAATATGGTGTCTCAGTGCATAGTGACAGGCTAGGTGGATCACTACAATTTACAGTGTAAGTCCTTCGAATATCTGCAAATAAAAGGTGAAACATCTGGAACAGGATATTCACAGCTTTGTAGAATCACTGTTTCTCACAGCTACAACTGTTGAGCATACAGGCTATACACCAAAGAGCTTAAGTTTCTTTTTAAGTTATAAATGTTGATGTTTCAAAGTTGACCACTCTTTCTTCTGCTGTGTTGCATTCCCTGTTGTTGTTGTTGTTGTTGTTACACAGATAAAAAATGAGGTTCATCTTCTAACGAAACTTTGTAGATCTTTTTCTGCATCTGTCCACCTGGGTACGTTGAGCAGTGCAGCTGTAATGGCTAGTTGTCTGCACAGAATAAGCTTCCCTGCTATAAGCGGCACTTTCTACACTTAAAGTAATATAATGAGATGTAATCAGCTCAAGTAAGTACTCCACTTCACTTGTGTACTCTGCTCCAACCCACCAACCATGCTAGAGACATTCCTGCTTACTTTACTAGCCAACTTAACTACAGCAATTGCTGGTTACATACAGTCTGTAAGGATACTACATGTGAGTGTGGCTAGCATTTGGAGTGCTAGCACCAGCAGTCTCCTGTGTTTGCAGGTTAAAATTCATTCGCCTGTGAAGAATGTGGTTAACACACTGCTCCAGTCGACTGATTTTATGCCAGTTTTCTCTGAGACATCCCACATACAACTGTTCATGTTTTGCATCAAAATGCTGCAGAAACAGGCAGACTGACTGTCATCTGTCTTATTTTCCATCTGCTTGTTTGCAATCTCCTGTCACAGAGAAAGAAAGAGAGCCTTAATGACAGATGATATGTGTAGCTTTAGTTTTTGGCTCAGGGAGTTTGCATCTGCTCCCGTAAAGTCAACACAAAGTGCACTTGAGGTTCCTGCAGACTTTTTAAAATGCAAAAGAAAAATTCAACTACAGTTTTCTTGTTTGCCATATTGAAATCATCTTATCACACATCTCCTGACAAACATGTCCACCTTGGATAGTGCCTAAACTAGACACAGTACAGGAGATCATAAAAATCTATGTAATGGCTGCAGTTGCTAAGGATACAGAAAAGGTCGGGCACCTTAAGAAAAAAGAAAAAAACAAAAACAAAAAAACAAAACAAAACAAAAAAAAAACAGCATTCTTCCCGAGACTTTTGTGCTAGACAAATAGAGCGGGTGAGAAAATTAAAGATAAGTCAGTCATTTCTCTGCTCAGATGTTTTCATCATTTCTTACACAGTATCTGAACTGACATTTTCAATCAGAAAGCTTCACTCCGTTGCTTTCAGGGATGATAACCACTATGACAGCAGAAAGAATTAGAAAATATGAAAATCTGTATTTTATAAAACTCGAGAAATACAGAATGCACAAGCTTTGAGACAATACATCATCTGATCTGTCTCTTCTCTTTTTGTTACTAAGGTAAGAGATACCTTTAAGGAAATTAACTCTCTTCTACAATCTGTAATGTTTATGTCTGCAGGTTATGTATTATGCATTATGTCTTCTTTTTGTTAAAGACATCATGCTGTAGTTTAGCTGCAACCTCTCTTAAATACATGCGCACACTATGAACAGGAAAAAAAGCAGCATTAAGGATTTATCTAGTCCCATCCCTTTAGCAAAAAGGCAAAGCTGCAATATAATTACTTGCCTATAATTAAGCACCCAAACTGCAGCTACAGCTGATAAGTGCTGAACTCAATCTAGATTTCTCATTTACATGCCAATGCTTCCGCATCAAAAAGGTCCATCTAGACACTGCTGATAAATTTAAAAATATCACCACAAAAGTCACAGCATCAAACTAAATGTACTGGTCAGAACGTTTTAACTGTCACAACATAAAGGTGCCAAAATGCTATAAACAATTTCAGACATATAACATTCAGGCATTTTACCCTCCTTCATTCATTTGATTGGTGTATCAACAGTTTATGCTTTGAGGTGCTTTATTCCCTCTCAGAACTGCTGTCATGTAAGATTAAATTATGCCACTGTACTTCATTTTGCACAAAAACAGGATGCCTCGAGCATGGTGCAGAAGCATAATTACTCAAATTACTTACGCATCATTGCTTAAAAGTTATGGGTGGATGCTTGCACACACCTTTAAGTCACCATTTAGTAGTGTGATTAATTCAGACTCAGATGAGCTGATTTTCATTCCTGTGAGAAGAAAACCCACACTGAGAGTAAACAGGAAGAGAGAGCGAGAGAGTGGACTGAAAACAAAATAAAATAAAAAAGGATACAAAAGCAAATAGGATGTGGATATAGGTATTCGCTCAGGATAAGATCCAGCTGGGGACTGAAAGATTGGCCAGTGGTGTAGAGTTTTCTCTTCTGTCTGCTCATTATTGCTACAGCCTATGTGTCTGTGCTAGTCATTGGTCCTCCTCGGCCCTGTGCCGTTTCAGCCCCAGGGTGGACGCCGTGCCCTAGGAGCTAATTGCTAAATGGTCCGATCCTAATCCGGTCTCTGATCCGTCTTTTCCGTCAGTAAGTCAGTGGTGTTGCCCAAAGCTGATGAGATAACCACTCAGGCAACTCATGCGACCAAGATCGATCAGCTCTCAAATAGCTGGGAGTCTCGACAGGTCGCCTCACTTTTCGTCACATTTCCGCTGATTTTCACGGATGAGGTGGTGTTGGGATGAGAAGGCTACAGTGAGCCAAGCTGCCTGCTGTGTACTGGATGGGTTACAAGGGAGCAGGGCCGTGCACCACTGCACCAGTGTGCTGGACCACATCAGTGCTGGAAACATCAAACAGGCAGGACTCAGCTGAAAGGCAGAACAATGTGTAAAGGATAATCCTAGCATTGTCCTATCCTTCTGCTGTTGTCACTGAATTCCAAGAAAAGACCCCCTACTAAATCCCCATCTTGTTCTAACTTTTCCTAATGACAACACACGCTAATTACAAAACACTGGCAACAACTGTGACTTTCTATATAGACACGTCTAGACACTCTTAGTGTCAAAAAACCCAAGCACTCATTCACCTCAACTGTCCAGAAACGTAACTTATCAGATTTCAACTTGTCTTTGATTAAAATAAGAAAAGCTACACCAGGCTTTGGATGAATAAGTAATGTTTGGAAGTGAGATCAGTGGCTGTTTTTGTCTTTTCATGGGATTAGTAGAAGACATCAACAATCCCTCTAAAGTGATGAGAACTCAAACAAAGAGAATTATTCTTAAGCTGCTGCTTTAAATTATCCTGATAATTAGCTGCGCTGTCATCTTGCATTAAAACCATTTTTAACAAATTATTCACATGTCACATCTAAAAGTGCAAAATTACATATTCATGAAATAAGTAAGTTTTTTTTGGCATTTTTATAAAATGCTATCTGCTAGGAGTAGAGAGAAAAAGAGTGTAACACGTTTTTTCATAATCAGCAACTGTACAACTGGTAATACACTAGAAAATGTGGTAGCAAGTCAGGAAACTTACCATCCAAGAATCCCAAACAGATGTCATTTAAATGTAACATGGCTCATCACACAAATATGCACTAATGATCCACCATCAGGCTACTTTTATTAGAGCTACTGCTATGGTCAAACTGACCTTAGACTGCTGTTGAACAAGATGTCAGTTGAGTGGAGGCGGCTCAGTTGCTCTTAATTGCGTCAACATCACAAGAAGGAAGATGTGATCTTTCACAGTAAAAATTAATTGCCATCAACTTTGTTTTTTGGTACTTTTGATGAAGGCTTCCAAAAATAGTTTTTGAGTTTCTTTCTGCACTGAAAGACCAGTACACAGTTATTAATCTTTAAAAAGAAGACAAGAGGGACAGACTGCTTTTGGTAATAGGCCATCATGACTTGTTTTGGAGTGTTCCCTGAAAGATTGCTTCAGGGAAACGCAAGTTATTTTTGCTATTACTTCAGTGACCTAGATAAACACCTCATTATTCTTCAAGTGTTGAGGCTTTGTATCAACTTGTAATACAAAAATGTTGACTTGCAGAGTACAAGTTTACAATTAACATGAGGACAGACGACTAAAACCTAAGTGGAGAGAGGAGATTACCATCATTGGACAGTCACTGGACACTTGACCACTTAATGATAGTCTGTTCTTCCTTCTGCTACATTATTTTTTATCACCTGTTGGTTTAAAAATAAATCTATTTATTAAACTATAAAGCTATGGCAATTCTCATGATCCTGTAACAATAGAGACACAAGATAGGGGGGATAATTCATATCCCATTCCTTAATAACTTTTCAGCATGCCACCAAGCACCATGGTTGTCAACATGAAAACTACCATTAACTAGATAAAAGAAAAACAAAAAAATTCAATTCAACTTCTTTTTACATAACAATAAATCGAATAAGCAGTTCCCTCAAAGCGCTTTGTACTGTCAGGTAGAGCTTCACATTGTACAGAAGACTAACAAAATCTAGAAATATTCTGAGTGTTAAATACATACCTGCTAGTCTACATCAGAATTCCCTACAAAGGAATAAGATCCAAACCTTCTTATTTCAACTTGTTAAATACCAGTTAGGGCTCCTTCTGTGATATCTTGCAGTTAGAAAGCCTTGCTATTAAGGGATCTATGAAGAAATGCCACACACACACACACACACACACACACACACACACACACACACACACACACACACACACACACACACACACACACACACACACACACACACACACACACACACACACACACACACACACACACACACACACACACACACACACTTTTGTTGGTGTTGCAACTGATTTTGCAGCCATACTCCCATGTGAAAAGATCATCCCAAAGATAACCATCATTCACTGCATCATTTACCAGTTGGAGTTGCAGTCCATGGTTTTGTAAAACACAAAACAAAGCCATTATCACATATTTATAGACTCACAAACTCAGAACGTGTGTCTCAGCAAATGAAAAGGTTTGCCCTCTTCTCTGTTCAAAGATTCGTCAATGAGCAGTGTGCTGCACCTGACCCTCCACAGGAAAACAGTAGACTGTTTTCTTAAGTATTGGCGAAGCTGAATATTTATTTGTTCTTTTTTAAACTAGCAACTGTTACATTTTACATCATCTTATATTAAATATTCAAGTCAAATGGCCAAATTGAACTAAGTGAAAGGCATGGTAAAAAAGCATCTACAACCCATGGACATCGCCAGAAATTGCATTGCCCCCCTCTTTTACATGTTTTCTGCCAAACTCTACTCTGGCCTTTTTGTCTGAGATAGTAACCACTGTTTGCATCGTTTTGTAAACCCTTTGTATTTTCATTCATAAAGCTGTCTTTCGATTGGAGACTTTGACAATGATACTGCCTCCTTAAGAATGTTCTTGATTGGTTGGATATTGTGAAGTTGTTTTTATTAACAAGAGAAATAATTCTGTCATAACCCATTTTACTTGTCTTCTTAGGTTTATGGGTCTTCTAGTGTTGCTGAGCTGGTAAGTGCATTCCTTCTTTAAGAATATACCAGATTGCTGATTAAACAAGAAGTTTTTACTAACTTACTAACTTTTTACTAACTCCTATTACTTAAAATTACAGTAAAAGGTTATAAAATACAAATTCAATATTTTAAATATTTCATCTTCCGATATTACATTAGCATCACTGTCATTAAATAACAAGGGAACAGTCTTCACCCAGTCATGAAACTGCTTATCAATTATCCAATGTAATCCAAATTTTTGGTTAAAAAAGATTTATGTAAAGTGTCCACTTCTAAAACAAGTTAACCGTTTGATTTGAAATCCCCTGTGGTATCGTACAGAGGCAAAAATACAAAGTTTGCTTCATTTTTCAACAGATTATTGACCAAACTATGTATTTGAGAAACACTGACATTTTTCCCAAAAGAATGACACTAGCATTGTCTTTTAGAAACAATGTTGTTGTGATGGTTATATCACAGAAATGATAAATATGGGCTGTAAGTGCACTGGAAGAAAGATTTAGTAACATTACTCTAGACCCCCAAATGTAATTAGTTCTGACCTGCTGGATTTGTTTTCAGAGCGAGTTGCAGACTTAAGCAAAGAAGCCCAAATGAAAAAATGATGGCTTTACTGTATTTATTATTGTCCTATCAACTTCAAATTTTAATCTTGCACTGGAGTTCATACAGGGCGGTATAACACAATGTAAGTAAAACTATAACATTTAAATACAATTATTGAGCAGGTAAGACTACTGGTTTAATAAGGTGTTGGGATAAAACAACATCAAAAGGCCTTTGCACTGATGATCCAAGACAGGGACTGACAACCATTCTTATAAAAGAGGTTTCCTTATTTGGTTTTGATGACTGTCGTGTCCAAAATACTAAATATTTGGTCAAAGGACTTTAGATCTGTTGCTCGAAAGCCCCTTATGTTCTGTGGGTGAAAACTCTGGCATCCTGTGAGACAACACACAGAAATGTTTAATGACAGGATTCTAGTGATCACTGAAAAAAGACTTGCATTGATTTAAACTGATCCTTTCCTTGGAGATAAGCAGACTCTGAGCATCACAGCAGACTGTCTCCAAAACATAAAAGACTCTTAACCTCTGCTTTCAACTGGATTCTTAAAGTGAGACATCTCCGGATGGATTTTGGTCAGCATGAGTGAATAATTGCAAGGCAATTTTTATTTCCACCCTGTCCCTGTGAGGTTATAACTTCAAAGAGATATAAACTTAAACTGGTACAATGTTTTTTTTCTGTAACCAGTGGACACATTATTGCAGCCATGTGGGCTCCAGAGCTCTTCATGCCAGACGTTCTCAGTAAATTAATGCACGGAAAGATGATTAACCTTATTAATAACAATTTTATGGTCGTTTTGGGTTTATTTTTCCATCATTGTGATCGGAGCACAAGAGCACTTCTTTTAAAAATGGGGGGGGGGAATAAAAAGTTGAGTGAAACACTGTAGAGCCATTTTCTTTTTATTGCTCTGGGATGCTCTGTAGTGTAAGACACAAGCAAGTAACTGACTTTTTTCATCAAAATATGAGCTATTTAAATATGCATGCTGCTGCAGTAAAACATGTTTTAAGTCATTTAAAAGTAAAACTGAATTTAAATTTACAATGTTTTATTACTTTATCCATGGTACATGTGTTTGGGTTCAGCTGGCTAAAACTGAAAATATCTTTAAGCATGTTATGTAAACTATTTGCATTAATATTAGGTCAAAGGGCTGTGTTGTGTGGTCACTAAACCAAACTGACCAGGTCAAATAGGATTTGTTCAAAAAGAAATGACAGGAAAGTAGTTCAGCAACACAGAGTACTGACTGAGTAACTAAAAGTTATTATAAGCTTATGCTACTCAGTTAAAGTGTCTTACAGGGAACTGGTTATGGAAAAAGAACAGTAAAATGTACTGGCTCTATCAATTAATTACCTACTGCTTATAATCACTTAATGTATTATAATATTGGGACACACTTTTTGAACTTTTATTCACAATTTTTGTTCAGCGAATCTACTGATGCACACAAGATTAAATATGCTAAACAAGCTCATTTCCTAGACAGCAGAAGCTGCATTTCTGTGCATCTGCCTGAAATTAAACACTCGTAATTGCATAAATTGCTTTGAATTTTTGTGCTAAACTTGCTACTGTTATCACTTAACTGCATTATGCAGCATACAAGCATAGAAAGCTCAGTAGTTTTGGGTAATGGCCACAAATGGAATATAATTTGCAAAGAAAGGCAGCACAGAAATGTTGTGTGTGCATACAAAAATCAAATCACTCTGACTCTGCTCAGAGACAAATCTTCAATTCAGACCTGTGTGAATTTTGAAGACATCATCACTATATATATATATATATATATATATATATATATATATATAGTGATCCACAGACATTTATTGAGCACTTTATTCTATGCCTTAAAGCATGTTTTACATATTGCTCACAATCCACTGAATGCATGAGGGCAATTTGGGGTTCAGCATCTTGCTCAAGGATCTTCAACATGCAGAATGCAGTTGACTGACCTTCCAATTAGAAGACAACCCACTCTACCCTCCTGCCTGATGATCTCATAATGTATTCAAGGGATCTGTTTCTGAACCGGTGTTTGTCAGAAGCTTACATGGCATAAAGATTTTTCAAATTCACAAAATCCACAGCGGAGTATTTGTGATTCTTTTCCAATTCAAAACTTTATCCAAGTTCAGCCTATTGTTTTGTCCTTAAATGTCTCAGTAAAATGAGATTTATACTCTGATACCAATATAAATCTCTGAAGGACAAACATGGGGATTGGTCTGTGTGGAAAAACACGCATAAATAACACACACATAAAAGGTGAGCAGTTGTATGATGAGGTTGCCACAGCAGTGTTCCTTGAAACACCTTTTCCAGTCTTTTTCATGTAGCATGCAAGAACACACCAGATAACTACCTAAAATTGCAAAATAAACTTGGTTATTTCAGTAACAAGAGAAATTGTTGTTTGTTTTCTTCTTTTTTCACTGATTAGTACACAACACGAGATTTCTCTAAAGGGTCATGACCTTCATCTTAAAAATTAGACACAGCCATGAGCGGCATTTATTTCAGAATTTATGCAGGGAGCTTGTGGACACAATACAGCCAGAGCAAGAATAAGTGAAAACCTGAAGTACCTGAAGTGGTGAATGATAATTATGATCGTCAGATGTGTATAAATGTTTTTTAGTGTCACAGTAACCTTTCCGCACAGACCTCATGCACCTCTTCTGGGATTTGTTTACAGGCTTTGGAAAATCAGCATAGCTTATATTTGTCAGAATGTATGATTTTATGTAAAGTATGTTTTCTTCTACACTCACCATGTGTCTAGATGCATACATCTGTAATAGAAGCTAAAGTTAGTAAATCACTTAAGGTTTTTCCCCCTAGGTGGAACATGATACTTTGAAATAATAGAAATGTGTAATTAATATATATATATATATATATATATATATATATATATATATATATATATATATATATATATATATATATATATATATATATATCAAAAGCTAAATGGAGTTATTACAGTAGGAGGAAAACTTCAGAAAAATGACTAACTTGTCAGACTCAATTAGGTTCTGAAGTCAGTCACAAGTATTAGTCCAGATAAATTTGAAAATCTAACAAAGCACACTCCAAGTGCAAACCAACGACATAGATGTGGGCAGATAAAGCACTGAATGGAACTGATACAATGGCAAAGAACTTTAATTTCTTGAAGAGCTGGAAGAATTGCTGCCTCAAGCTGTAATCTGCAAGAAAAATACACTTGTAACAAAAATGTGTTGTAATGGATTGAAGTCAGACACACTTTAAAACACGCTGCCAAGAGCAGTTGTTGCTTTAAGAATGTGGTCTGATGCAATCGCAAAAAAAAAAAAAAAAAAAAAACAAAAAAAAAAACCAGCATTTGTAAAAGTGACTGGTTGCAGACAATGGCAATGCAGATAATGGCAATACAAAACGGAAAAAAAAATAAAAAATCCCAGATGGCACAGGTTGGATGATACTGGCCAGGTTCTGGTTTCAGATCCTTCAATTCCCAAAACGGCAACAAACAAAGAAAAACACAGTCAATGTTTAGGGCTAAATAACTCCAATTATGGAAGAAAAACAAGATCTTTATATGGTTAGACATTTCCACGTTCACACAGACACAAAAATTACAAAGCTCTTTCACCAGAGACATTTTAGTCCAGGCTCATCCTGCCAGCCCCTCGATTTGATTTAATAAAATTTCAGTTTTTCTCCCATAGGGAACAGCAGTTAAAAGCATTCCCGTGTACTTGTCCTTGGGCCCAACCAATGCCGTCATGGCTTTTAGCTCCAGCTGCCTTCTCTGCATTTTTGTTACAGTTTTGACCATGAACTTGGCCTCAGCCTGCAGTTATTCTGCAAGATGACCCATCACTGTAGTCTTTACCCTGGCTATACTGACTATCCACACAATCAGCTCTTAGTCCTTGTCAGGAAACACAGGCTGCTTCCCACCTCTCGGTTCATACATCCATTGTATATTTGTCTGCATAAGATGTTCCAGCGGATGCAATTTGGATGACCCACTAAAGCACTTCCTCTGCATATACAGATAGCCTCTCTAAGATATGCTCTTTAGAAAGCCAGACATTTGGCATGATAACACTATTCATGGCTTTTTCCTTGTTGCCAGTTACCAACATCCTGAATTCAAACGACACGTGCTAACTTTTCGTACCTCATGCAGGCTATGCTCTAAAACACTAAATCATACTTTTCCCGTATTTCAAATCCCTGACATCTTTCACATTCCCTGCTTGGTAGGTGCTCGTATTTTTTAAACTCCATGCACTGGCTTTCTGTCATAAATTTGGAGCCTCTGAACTCAAGCCAAGAAAATCGTGGTGAGGTAATTTTCTCAGTGTTGATAAAACTTCCCCAGAACCACCGCAGAAAGTTTCAATAGTACACCAAATCACAAGTAAGCTTATGATCATGTATAAAAATCAGCAGAAGTCTAACTAAAAAGATAATAACAACATCAAATAATTATTTGCTATGCACTAAAGTTGCTCATAGGGTAAACAAACTTAACAAAATGTGTAAAATATATCAGCATTTAGCTGGTAGCTAATAACATTTTCAGCATTTTATCTGCTCTCTGTTATCCCCAAGGATGGATTCTTTTTATACAGCATCTGCCTGTTTTAACCCAAGGTATATGCAGGAAAACACAAAAGTACATCAACAAATCCAAACTCACAAGCGGTTCTTTCACTTTATGAATCTGCTAAAGCATTTTGTGGCCTCATAACAGTTCATAACCACCTACTAATACCACTACTAATCCACAGAGCTCACTACAGTTTTAAGAGAAGATAAATTATGGGCTTAATTACAAACCTTGGTTTTAACTCTAGTATATGCAAACAAAAGCACAGATACGCACTTACATTTACAAGGTGTTCCAAGAAAATTATGTTGCTTCTGCACAGTTAACTTATTTCACACTACATAACATTTCCCACCTTTCTCACATTCGCAAAGACCTGAAACTACCACTGGGACTAGAGTTAAAATGAGTTGAAGTAATCTCACTTAATGTCCAAGAGACGAGTTAAAAGAGGGCATTTTTGTCACCTGATATTATAATCGTCTGTCATCATTTTACCTGCGGTGAGGCACACAGGCGAATTTACAGAGAGGAAGAGGTGGCAGGAGAGGATGGCAGGTTTATCACGACCGCCTCAGTCACTCGGAATAGCCCCCTGAGCAACGACAGGGAGCTCTTACAGTTATTTCTTTTCCTATCTTTTCTTATCCCCAAACTCTCTCACTCACTCACACTGCATTTGGTCACTTGAATATTATGACAGCCTCTATCTGATGTTCTGCCTTACTCTCTTTCCCCTTCAACCCTCTATGCCCTTTTCCCTGTTCTGTGCCATCTATCTGCTGCATCTATTCCCTCCATGTTGACGGCCTCTACCAGTTTTACTGTGATCCTTACTGTAATGATGTCTCTCCATCGCTCTTTCCATCTCTCCTTCACATGCTTTCTCTCACAGGCAGGGTGTCAGAGTCACGCTGTCATCCTTAATGACAGTCTCTCATCTCATTTTCTTCTGCAAGTTCTGACACCCTAGAGACAAAAAAGAGCAACCATGGACTTATCTGACATTATGGAAATGCATATTTTTAATATCTGGGCTCTCTAATTGTCTTTGAATGTACATGTCTTTCATGTTATCTCTCTGCTGCCTGAAGCTGCTTGATTCTTTGACTGACTGGCATCTATTTGGGGGTGAGGAAAGCACTTAGGGAATAATTATTATCGCTATTTGCATGAGAATGCCACAGCCGTCAGCATTCCCTTCACACACTGCAAGAGATGAGATTAATTTTGGGTTTCTGTCCTATTGATTGTCTCTGATAATCACAAACTGCAAAGAAAGGGTATCAATCAGCCATACTCCCTGCTGTTGGGTGGGCCCAATTCACAACAAAAGCAAACCAGAAGGGTTTCATCTATTTTTTCCTCATTAAGATTCTTGCATTGTAAAATTAAATCCTACTCTGCCAATAGAGTAGATAAAAAAAAACAATGCCAGATTAATAAATATGACAAAATTCTCCATGAGGTGACAGAAATGTGTCAATGAAAACCATTTCTCACGCTACTTTAATATATCTACTTGTATCTGGAAAATACAACGGGATCTCTTTAGAATGACAATTAGGGCAGTGAAATAACTTGATTTGTAAAGTCCTCGTTTTTACTCCCTAAGACTGACTGACTAGTCACTTTGGCAAATTGTTAGAAACATTAGGTCCAGTATTAAGACCACAATGTTAAAAATGTTGGCAATATGATGAGATGTTAAACATTTTTACGTATGAAAAATATTTAGCTTTCAGTAAAATAGTGCGCTTGTCACTGTCAGTCCTTACCCAGCTATCCAATCACAATGGAGTAGGGGTGGGTCAAACACATCGAACGTCAATTAATCAGCACATCTTACATAAACATGTATTAGACAAGAGAGGAGAAGTTCATAATGCTTCTCTCTACACGCTTGTAACAAATGACATACACTGTTAATACTGAAGTTAAAATTAATGCCTTGGTTTTAGCATGCATTTTATTTCCTGTCTGGCAGTTCAGTACTCACAACATTACTTTTTGTTATAATACAACATTATCGTGTCTCTGCTAATAAAATACTTTGCCTGTGAAGCGCTTCCAGCTGGAGATTTTCAGCATAGCTGTTGGCCTTTTAACTTAGCACAAAATGCATTGGTTTACCCCTTACATTTACTTGCTAACATACCAATGTTAAGAACAGAGAAAACTATTTTGCATATTAATTTATTCTGTCAAGTATTTTTTTTTTTTTTTTTTAAATACAGTTAGGAAAATACTAGGAATAGACTCTGCACCTCTATCTACTACACGTGCTGGCAATGGTGCTTAAAGCATTGACACAGTGGAGTCTGAGTCACTCTGCTACACAACCAATGTGAAGACAACATTTCTAAATTAAGTCAAGGATCTTCATGTATTTCTCCAAAAAGAAACATGTTTCATGCCGCCATTGAGTAAATACGTAGATAAATTTAATCCTACAAAAACAATATAAAGCATATTTAAACAGCATCAGTAAATTTAATAACATCTCAGCTAACAGATTGTGAGAAAATCTGCCTGATTTGCATATGTTTGTCAACTTATTTTTTAAGAAAATACGTTTCCTTTAAGTACAAAGTCCACTGTAGGCAAGCTTATAAAGGAGCACAGTCCCAGCAAACCCAAACAATAGATGGAACTGCTTGTTCACAAACATTTATTCCTGCAAACTAACAGAACTGAAAATGACTAACTTCTTCTCAGCTGGCCTGGAGCTCTTAATTTGTAGTGGTGTGAAATACTCATGCTATTTATGCATACAGTGCAGGGTTTGGAGCTCTCCATAAGTGAAATGACTAAGAAAGACTGCAGTGCTGCCAAGCAGGAAAGAAGACCCCTTCCAGCAGGGGAAAGTTCCAACTACCATGATGTAAATGCAAAGCAGAGAGCAGCTGATACGCCTTCAAGCTTTTTAATGCTCTCAGACCAGAAGCTGCAAAACACGGATAAGTTGACTGCACCCTGTTTCCAGTAACCCCTTAACCTCATGCCTCTGTAATCCACTACCACAGCTGTAGGGCTCACAGAGCATACAAAAAATAGAGAGCACAAGAAATAGTCTTGTTGAATAAGTGGTAAAGACCTATGATGTAAAGGTGAGGAAGAAGAAATACATTTAAGGAGTGAGGTAGGAGGGGAAAAAGCAAAACAGCACAGGCCAACAGAGAAAGGTAGATACAGCAGAGAAACGTGGAGATAGAGCAGAATAACATTAGTTATCCAGTGACTTTAAGCTGTAAAAACAATGTTGAAAAAAATTGTTGCAAACGCTGAATTATGCATTTTCATTAAGGTGTTAGCAGCTTTTGTCTATAATGCAGCCCCATTTCTAGACACCCATGAGAGCTTAAACTACAATCAGGGAGCCACTAGGGAAAACAACTGTTTGAGACCATAGCACAACAAAAACTGTGTAGAAAAAGTTGTGATCTTGTTGCCATTGAAAATGGCTGCTTCGAAAACGGGGGGCCAGATCTATAACCGGTCACAGTCAGCTGTCATCTTCAGAGCAACTTTGGTGCATCAAGATGGCAATATAACATCAGTCACACGGAGCAAAGCTATGACTTTGCAAATAAATGGGGTGAAGCTGGCAATTGGATTCCATCTGTTTGGAATAATACAGCGATTAATTGTGATTAATTGACAAAAACTGCAAATTTGGTGCCATCTACATACATTGAAATTCATATTAACTACTTACATTCAGATTCAAGCTGGAATCTGGTCAATTTCTTTTGACCTGTCCTCCAGCCCCCACCCGTCCCGATGACAATGAACTGGATACTTGGAAGACGAAAGACTGATGGATGGATTTTTTTTTTTTTTGCCTTTTTTTGATAGTACAGTAATATGACGTAAACAGAAAAGAGGGCAAGAGAGCGTGGGAAGACACGGCCTCGTGGGAAGTTCCCAAATCTGGGCTACTGCATTTCATCTGTATAACTGACTTGCCTGCTCAACCAGTGAGGTAAACCAGTGGTCCCCAACCCCTGGGCCTCAGACCGGTACCGGTCCGCGGCGCAAAAAAGGTTGGAGACCACTGAGGTAAACCATCCAGAACCTCATAGATGTGACACAGTAAGTCAAACAGGAATGGTGACATTGTTGTTGCAGTACAGTGATTTAACAGCAAAATGACATAAGAGCTCAGCAACATTGTTTTTATATAGGTATGTAACAAGAATTCAACCAGTTCCCAACCAGTTGGGTCGAGTATCAGCACAGATTGACTGCAACATATTAGCAATATGTTTGCTTGATTAAAATAATTTCAATCTTTGCCAGTCAGTCCAAGTTAGTCAGGCTGCTTCCCTCAAGGCAACCTGGTGCAATTGGCTTGTGATCAAGAGTGGTCACCCTTAGTCAGAATAAATACTTGCAATCATTCTCCCACAGAAAAAAAAGAATTTGTATTAACTCTGTATGGGCTTTAACAGGGGAAAAAATTCCAATAAAAAGGAAGTTTAGTGTTTCCATCACAAGTAATGGTAATACTGTGAAGCCAAAAAATAGCTGACAATAGCTAACATAAAGCAAAACCTAAATCCCAATACAATAGTACAACAGTACATTAAACAACTGCACAACTGCACAGTATTGGCTGTTTTTGAGAGGTGCAGGGCAAAAACATCACAGCAGACATGGTCATCGGATTCAGGGAGTAAGTGCAGCAATAAAAAGGGAAACTATGTTTCAGTCTTTAATGTAGACTTCAAGGCCAATGAAAAAAATATGATAGAAAAAGGAATTTGAAAGTAAATCCTTTGATTAGCACTCAGAGCCAATTAAAATATTATATAACATAGCACGAAGAGGAGCTTTCATGATTTGTTTTAAAATATTTTATTTCTTTTTGAAGTTTTCACTATTTTTACTCTTTTTTTCTATTCATCATTTTTCAGTCTTACATTTGTCTGGAATAATGTGCTGCTGTTTTACATTTATACTGTGTGAACAAAAAAATTCCAGTCAAGGGAATTGTGCCCCGTAGTACTTTATCTGCCTGCCTTATTTTACAATTTTAAAACAAAGCTGAATCCAAATATTTAAGAACACGCATCACCTAGCGAAACGTGTCAATTCCTTTTACGCTCTGCAGACGTCTCACAGCAAAAACATCTAAGGTCATGTTGTGGTGCTCAAAGATGGCAGTAAACAAGTCAGTTTATCAAATCACAGGCGAGATGCACACATGCTAAACACACACACGCACACACAGAAAAAAAAAAACACTGCAGAACTGGAAGTACACACTTGAACACACTGAGTGTTTCAGCACCGTGTGAATCAGTTTGTCACAAAGTCACACGGTAAGCTACAAATCCCTGCATAACATGGAATATTTATGGAGAAAACCACAGCACTGGTACTATTGTTTACTTTCAGTTCCTGCAATTTCAGAGTTTTATTCCTAAACTGTGTCAACTTGATAAAAAGTTTAGAGTTGCTGCAACTGACAGGTCATACTGCCTACGATACACACACAGCAGCGTTCTCCTGTTGTGCCACAACAATAGATACTCTGTTGTGGTTCGAAGCACTGCTACTCCTTCACCGGCTCAGTCAGGAAACCACCAGCTGCTGTCTCCTGTACATCATGATTTTTCTTTTTAAAACAGAATGGAATAAAGTGGCTTTGATTGTCACTATACACTTGTACAATGAGATTTAAAAACAACTAAAATAATTTCATATAAATGGATATATATTCATCATATTCTTGTTATCCAATTGAGCATTTTGGGGGGCTGAGCCTGTCTCAGCTGCCACAGGGTGAGAGGCAGGGTGGACCCCAGATGGGTCACCAGACCATTGCAGGGCCAACTCAAAAAGACAGATAACAATTACACTCACATCAAAAAATCCCAACAACATATAATTCTACAGCTCTGGCCCAGAGTGAGATCACAGAATGAAAAAGATAGTTAAAATGCCAGACTGTGTCTGAGTCCATGATGAGAAAAATCCCTCACAAGTGACCTTGTACTATGACAGCAAGTGGGCTGAACCAGTGTCTCAAGCATTTATCACCACAAATGCTGAAGACCTAGTATTCATTCAGGGCACAAACACAAAGTTAACATCGAGGCGATTTAAATGGGCAGCTATTTACACCAGATCAACAAGAAGGACTGTAAACTGCAGGTTCTCTCACACTTTTAATTAAGTAAAAATGCCAACAGGGTGCAAAGAAGAATCAATACAACAGCTAAGAGAGAAACAAAGAAGATAACACAGCTTAAAACTGCCACAGTCAACAAATTTTAATATTTACCTTGAAATACAAAATAAAATGCTGACTGCATTTCACCCTGTAATTAAATTACCATCACCATCCATCGTATTCCAAACACAGTTGTAATATATTCATATTGTCATTTTGTTCAACTGAATAAAAATCAAATTTTATACTGATCAAAACATCCAATGAAAGACAAAGAAAAAAACTTTGCCTTTTTCCTTCCTGTGTGACAAAGGAAAGTATGAGAGTATAAGAGGTGGTTATACAGAAAATTTACTTCAAAATTAAATCTGAAATAATAAGATCTAAAAAAAAATTTTTATCAAATCCTTCCTTCATTGCCACACTGGTGAATTTCTATGATTTTTTTATTCCAATTATCAGACTGACTTTTCACTCCAATTTTATGTAGTATGTAAAGATCAGAGCCTCTTGATGTTGCACTGTAGTATCATCATAACAAAGAATAAAACGCTCTTGTTGGCCACAAACTGTGAATACAAGTATAGTAAAGATTCCCATGGAGCTGAGCTGAAACAAGAGTGAAGAAAATTGTCTATATAAAATCATTTTGTCTATTTCTTTAATAACATACTGTATTTTTAGGACAGTAATAAGTTAGTCCAGTGACTTAACCAGGAGAAGATCATGCTGATGTAAGCATGAGTAATGTCTTTACATGTGAAAAATGAGTAGGATTTATACTTCATGATACTTCATGAGCCAGAGGTGTCTAAAATAGCACTTCCAACTTTACAACTCTTTGGATCAAACACCTGACCTATTTGGATGACACCCACTTTGTGGGTGTCGGTACACAGGCTGGTAACCAACTTGCCATCATGTGTGAGGGCTCTGTAAGACTGTGAACCTCTTGTATTTATCTTTTAGCGAGGACAGTATTTTTATAGTCATGTGGTCATTATTTTTGAGGATGTGGCTCTGAAAGTCATAAGAGAGACAGAAATGTCATCTTTTCAGGCTGCTGATGGAATAGAAACTGATTTGTCATATTTTATCTTCTATTTACTTTCATTTGATCATATTAATGTGGCAGGTTTGTATATGTCTGTAAAGCTGATATTTTTATTGGTAGCATTTATTCAACAGTTGCCCCAAACAAGGATAATTTCAAAAAGAATAATAAAAGCTTCTGACAACTAACCATTTTGAAAACAAGTAATTGAGATTGTATCTCTTTGGCTTTATGTCATCTGTCAGCATTTCTGAGATTTTTGCTTTAAAAACATGTCCTAGTGAGAATATGTTTGGTGACTGGAAATAACCTGATTTTTCTAGCAGTTAGCATTTCAGTCTGAAACCGCCTGAAATTTCCGTGGCTTGATTGTGCACCCTCTAGTATTGTTAAATGGTAAAAAATGGCCTGTATTTGTATAGCGCTTTACTAGTCCCTAAGGACCCCAAAGCGCTTTACACATCCAGTCATCCACCCATTCACACATGCATTCACACACTGGTGATGGCAAGCTACATTGTAGCCACAGGCACCCTGGGGCGCACTGACAGAGGCGAGGCTGCCGGACACTGGCACCACCGGGCCCTCTGACCACCACCAGTAGGCAACGGGTGAAGTGTCTTGCTTGGCTTGTCAAAGAAGGAAACGTAATGTTACTGTTGCTCTGGACATCAGTCATCATGAAATAATGCACAATGTTTGTTTGGTTTTTTGTTTTTACATATTACTCTGTTTTGCTCTGAATGACTTAATCTCTCAAAAGTACAAGTTATAGTAACCTCCAAAACTCCTTTGGATTTTTCATTCTCAGTCAATCACACACAATGAGAACATCAGTGCATCTGCAGTGTTCTGCTGTGTTTTTGAAAAGGGTTAACTGTGCTGTTTCTTTAACCTCCTAAGACCCGAACTCTTCCACGGCATGCATTTTTTATTTCTCTTTGATATTTGGGCTGATTGGCACCTGAAAAATGTAAAAACAAAGAATTAGCAGATTTTTTTTTTTTTTTACCTAATTTTTGTTTCTAAGAAAAATAGAGCCACATATGAGGGTATTCATTTAAAATTTCAATAAAACAGTAGCAGTATAATGTCCTCGTAAGTGGATATCAGGCCCTTGTAGAGCAAAATTGAGTATTTTGGTCTAAATAACCCAAAATGTGATGTCCATATGTGGACGCCAGGTCCTAGGAGGTTAAGGCAACACTGATACCTCTGCACCCATCATACCTCCTAATCCACCTCAAGACATCACAATGTGATTCAGCTCCAACTCCATTGTCTCAGTAATGCAGCTGCCAACAGCTGTCCTCTTTCTTTGTTCTGAGAGTGCCACTAGAAAAAGGAGGGTCCCAACTGCAGCATATGGCGAACTGGTTCATTTGCTGCTGTGCTAAGCTGACTGAGGCTGTCAAACAGGAAAATTATTAGGTTGCTGCAGCAGATCAAATATGTGCAACTGGGGCCTGTCAGTTAAATGACATCAAGGAGCAACATTACAACAACCTTGTCAGCTTGTAGGTAAAGAAACACAAACAGAAAGGGGATAAAGTAAAAATCAACATATTTTCATTTTACAATCTATATGACTCCTAAGAGTCAAATCAACTTCAGTTGTAGATCACCATGATATTAGATCATCAGATTGCCAACTCCTGATGCCAGGCATACATTACAGTGTTTTGATTTATTCCAGCTTTCTAATTCTTTAGGAAAAATCTTTTCCAAAATCTTAGCCAGTAATAATTTTCAGCCCAGATTGTTTGGTAATGTGAGGGGGTTACTGAAATATTCTTTAGCGTGAACTGGTGGTGGACTCATTAGAGCCATCCTGATAAAACTAACATTTTTCACATTTAAAATGTGATTGATTATGATTAAATCAGGAATTTCACAGCAGCAAATAAGTGTTAACTGTAAAAAGAGAAAAAAGTGAATGATAGGATGTTTAAAATGGTGACTGCAAAACAAAGAAAACAAAGAGCCATTGTAATTTTGATTTGCAGATCTGAGATGGAGGAAATCTTTCTGATGTGTGACAACAATACGACCTAAATAGCATCAGTCTCATAGTAGCCAGCTGTGTTGCCAAACAGTGTAAACAATATTGCCCTTGAGGCTAACATTAGCTAGCATACTAGTGTTGGCAGGTATTGCTGAGAGTTAAAATCTCACTTCCCTGTTGTTTACTGTTTCTTCCCCCACTATTTCATACAGACTCATTCAGCCTCATGCTGTTTTTTTCTTCCTCACTGCAAAGTTACAGCAAGCTGTAGTTCCAAAGCCTTCATTTTTATTTGTCTGTGTCCCCATGAGGACGTGTGAGATAGCACAATGATCCCAATAATCCCAGTGTGTAATGCACCATTACCTGGAAATCATTTAAGTATGTTCATGTTTGAGATTTCACACAAAAAAAATATATTCTAGTTCCTTTTCTTTGAACAAACACAATTTCAAAATTGGCTAAGATTTTAAAAATCGTATAGCCTAAGCTTGACATACCGGTAAGTTGATTCATCATTCATATAGCTTAATTACCTTCTGTACATTTTGGAGTCATGAGGAAATGTCCTATGAAACGTCCTTATGCAGTTTAATCAGCTTTAACTATGAGCAGAAATATTCCTGTTTAGAGATGACATTAGAGACCTCATGTAAATGTAGCCTTGAGGTCTAATTGATATGCATAGCGACATCAAGCATTAACACAGATACTGACCAAAGTTGGTGTAGCTGCTGATATTTTATATGCACCTCAGGTCACCCGTTTTATTTTCTCTGTTTTAAAAAAATAAAAGGACAAAAAGCTGCAAGCAAGTCATCATAAGCACAGCAAGAACTCAGATTTAATATCACATATCTGAGTACTAGAAGGTCTACAAGATAATTTGGTTTTATTTTACTGCTAGGTATTGCAAGTGACTATCAGACATCTAATAAGAAAAAAGAAACCCAATTATTTTAAATTCATTCAAGAAATTATTAATAATTAATTTATTGCTACCACAGACCCCTGGCAAGTGAAAACAACAAGAAACTGAAAATCTCCCTGAATGTTCAGTGGAATGCAGAAAACTCACATCAGCACTGTGGCACTACGGCCCAGATTTACTAACACTGACTATGTCTACATGAGAGTTCAAAGTTCTGCAAGTGATCCACTAGGGCTGGGCCATATTGTACCGTTCACGGTAATACCGGTATAATGTTAGGCAACGATAGGAAAATGAAATATCGCGATAGAATGAGAGTAAAACGCGCATGCGCAGTGCCTTTATTTTCATACGCACATGGCCGATTGTTGAGTGAAACAGATGACCCAGAATTGGTTTGTAAAAATGGTGCAACTTCAGTGATGTGGAACTGGTTTGGTGTTTGTCCGTCAGATACACAACAAAGCACATTTTTTTTGCAGAACATGCAAGCGGCCGTTGTTATTGTCGTATTTGTCGGACTAAGATGCTCTTAAATCTGGGAGTAATCTGGGTCCTAAACTCTGTATCCTTCAGGTCAAACAACACTGCAGCATCACTGAGAGTTAAAAACTGTCTAAATTCTTTCATCTTTAATAAAACAATCAGCATTGCTGCTTTACCAGGTGTAACTATAAAGTTTAACTTCCAGGCATCCATGAAAACAAAAGTTATTACATTTAACGGAGTTAGAAGTTAGCAGGAAGCTAGCGGAAGTTAGCTCGCTAGTTTCGCTAGTTACCTAAGCATGATATTGCATGTTCTGACTGAGAGATTTCTGAAAAAATTCAAACGTACAGCTCTGCTATCACTTCCAACATAAATGAAGACAGGAAACTAAACAGCAGTGACGTTCGTAGGGTTACTGAAGTTGGGCTAGCTGGTATATAATGATGTGCTACGTGCTTGCTAGCGACACAGCTATGTTAGCATAACATAAACAGTGAAGCTGGAGGACGAACACTAACACTTTTCCACTTATAAAAGTTAACGTTAAGGTTCCTGATAGTTAGAGACAAATGCAATCGCATGGCAGGATGCTGTAAACGGACCAAACTTCAGTCAGGAGAACAACTGAGATAATCCATCCACAATACGAGGTTAGTCATTAATATACTGCAACAACATGGGAATAGAGCAGCTGCCAGAGAATTCAACATTAATGAATCAATGGTACAGAAGTGGAGGAAGCAAGAAGAATGAGTTTAATAAAGTTTGATTTATCTGACTGCTTTGTTTCGCTTAATGTGCCTTATAATCCTGTGCACCTTATGGTCCGAAAAATGCGTACTGCACACTGCAGTTTAATGTTGCAAAGCACCTATTTTTAACTTCAGTGGATATTATACATGGTTATGCTCAGGATATGTCAGCCCATTTCTACTGGAAATGCCTTTTGGTCAAACTTTCAGCAAGGAATTTGCATTTGCACTGTTACATTTTTATAAAGCTTTAATGTACATAAAAACCAGCTTCTTGTTTAAGTGAAAATAAATGGAAGGTTGTCTTTTTTTGCGCTAGTAATGTTGTGGAGTTGTATTTTGTCTTGCATCAATTATATCGTCAGTTATATCGTTATCGCAAATTTTCAAATATATATCGTGATAAATATTTTTGGCCATATCGCCCTGCTCTATGATCCACTAACTGAAGCACTTATAACTAGTGCAGTCTACCAGAGCAAGTGATTCAGTTTAATAATAATTCACTTTAAACCAGGTTTTATGTATGTAATTCCCTCCAAAAACAGTGAGCCAATTAAGCTCAATGAGAGCTTAATAGCTGACGGAAAATCAATGTTTTTGATATACCAGCAAACTCTGCTATTTGGAATTGCTTGTGAATGTGTGGATAAATTTGTGTGATTTCTGCATAAATTCTGTAGAGTGCAGAATTGATCTAGTGGAATGGATTGATAAAAAATATCCCATCATGTAAATCTGCTAATCTGCTGAACAGCTGCTCTGTAGGATGTGTAGAACATAATTTACCATCAGATCCTGACCCATCCAAATGTTAATGTTACTGAGTCACTTGCTCAAATACATACCTCGCTCTTAGGTTTTATGGCTATCACGTAAGGCTGCACATAATTATAAAACTTAGTATGACATATTGTACTGTTAAGGCATTATTTTACACTCAATGTCATTTACCCTTACCTGAATATTGTATATTGTATATTGCATAGCTTTCTTGTTTGCATATACAAGCCAAACTGTCAAGAAGCATCTCTGTACTGAGTAAAGTTAAATATTTTTTGCCTTCCAAATCACTCCGGGTACTTTATTGTTCACTTATATTGCCATATTTGGAATACTGTGTGGAAATTTGGGGAAACACATATAAAACTGCACTTCAACCAATATGTAAAATTCAAAAAAAAGCAATCAGGATGATTAATAAAGCAGGATTTAGAGACCATACTAACATCATGTTTTTGAAATTAAAAATACTGAAGTTTATGGATCTTATAAAATATAAAACTGCAAAAATTATGTACAAGGCCAGATACAATATGTTACCAGGAAATATACAGAGGATGTTCTATGACAGAGAAGGAGACTATGAATTGAGGGGGAAATTGAATCTAAGGATTCTTAAAGCACGGTCAAAGGTTAAAACCTTTTGTGTCACTATTTATGGGGTAAAACTGTGGAATAGTTTTACTATAGATCTACAGCAATGCTCAGGAATTAGTAAGTTCATGAAAATACTTCGAAAACTGATTTTGGAAGAATATGATACCGATAAAGATGATCACCCATTGTATGTATAAAAATATCAAATTATATCCAAATTATATCAATCACGGTAGCCAAGTTTATATAGGTTCTCCTCGTGTATCGTGTGGAGTATGTGATGATGGGAATTAGGTGAATTATGTGGGATCAATAAGATGTTGAGCAGGGGTAGGAATTAATAAGTATGTTCATACTTCTTCCTACTCCTTTTCAGACCAAACATTGTTACATTATGTCAGACGATTTTGTTTTATTTCATTATATATTTTTTGTTTATCTGAACACATACGTGTGTGTGTGTATATCTACATATATATTCGTATCTGTAAATGAAAATATATGTAGTGTGTATATATTGTTTTTTGTTTTATATGTCTGAAACAAATAAAGATACAATACAATACAAAAAAAATTGTATTGTATTTATTTAAATTTTTACTTTTTAATTATTTTATTTGCATTTTTTAATCACTCTCTTATATTTAAATGTTCATTTGCTATTTCATCTAGGGTTTGAGAGTAACGAAATTTCTATTCTCTGTATGTCCTGTACATGTGGCAGAATTGACAAATAAAGTTGACTTTGACTTTGATTCTAACATACTTAAGGTAAGTCCCATTAACAGTTTTAATTTGAGATACATTATAGTATGTAATAGATCTTGTACTGCAGAAAGTAAAAAAAAGAATACATAAAAGTCATTTTCAAGTGCAACTGAAAAATTACAACTGAAAAAACCCCTGAAAAATCAGCTGAGAAAAGACACACAAATACTTGTTTCATTGGGTAATAAACTGTCCCTGGAAATGTGAATGAGAAGATGAAACACTTGTGACGCTATAAGGCACTAGTTGTCTCTGGTCTTTTATTTGTCTTTGGTTTTGTGCTGTGCTTTGTTCTGCAACAGCTAATGGGAAGAAAATTAGTTGTGTGGGCTATACCTGGGTCCACTAAGTTAGACTAAAAGTTTCCTCCTTCCTACAGCCACTCTTTCCATCTTTGACACCAACTCCCTAAATTTACCAGCATAAGTACAGCATGATTTCTCACATTTCTTTTGTTTTCCATACACTCTTCCACTCGCACATGCCTACATTACACAACTGACCTGCTGAAAAACATGTGCTCTTGATTTATTTATGTTCTTGTCAATAAATCCTCAATTTTTCAATTTTAATTCTCAAGTTACTTCCTTAAATGGTCTTACACTCTTTGTTACAGTCAATGAATCAGGCTATGACAAATGGGGTCTTATCCGGGATGGAACTGCAAAGCCACTACTCGTTGTAAAAAGTAACTTTGTTTCCTGTAAAATAAGACACATTCCACATATCTTGTATTGGTATTCTTCCCCTACTTTCAGTGGTCCACAGAAATTAGGTTCTGCTCTGTATCATAAAAATACCAGTATGATTGAGAATCCAAATTTTGTAAAGCTCAGCGACTTAATGAAGTTGTTAAAGGACACAACAATTGTTCCAGCACTGCGTTCACAGTAGGACTGCCACAAACGATCAGATCATGCATCCATTGGACGTAAAACTTACAGCTTATTGCACCAGCATGCATCTGCTCTTATATAACTATCTTTAGCTTACAGCTTAAAGTGTTTAAGGTATGTGCTAACTAAAACTAAAGATGATAGTTTATTAAACTTTTAATGTAATTTTGTAGATTATCTCGGTGAAGTTTAATAAACTCAACAGTCTTTTCCTTGCTATATAAAAACAAAACAGGACATTGGAGTAAATTCTCAACCATCTCATTCTTTTGTTTAATCAGTTTTCTGCTTGACGTTTATTCAGCTGTGTGAAAACTATAACTTTAATTTTAGCTAAACCAATTTACTCAGGAACAAATAAAACACTGAAAAAAGCCAAACAATAACATTTTTTAAGTTATCTAACTGATTATATATAATGTTTAACCTGAGTAGTGAAAGACCGTGGGGATCTGAAAACGATGTGCCGAGTTTGGTGTTCTCGGCGGCTCTAGTGAGGCTTGAAGCCTCGGCTAGCTATCAAGCTGGTGGGTAACAGACATCTCCGAAAACTTTGGAGCACTTTTGCAAATATGTGATGTCTTGATAAACCGAGCAGATATTTGAAGTTACATTACCTATATTCTCGCCTGAAATCTTAAAAGTTTAACCAGAAAGAGTAATATTAAAACTAAGTAGCTGCCGCCATTATTGGAAACTGGAATTGGCTGGGCGGCGCTATGAATTCTGCAATAGGTTGGGCATGTACATGCAGTGCTGCCATCTTCTGTTTCACTCCGTTACTACACTCTTAAATTCTACTACTTATTCCTGCATCTTTCAGGATCATACAAAGCTTCAAACGACGCATCGACATTAAATGAGTCGTCAACGATTTTGATATTCGATGCAATCCTGACTAGTCGATTATTCGTGGCAGCCCTAGTTCACAGCTTTGAAGGAAGCACTTGCAGTGGAACAAACTTCAATCTCATCCAACATGTTTTCTACCCAGGTCAAATCGAACAGTCGAGTAGTTACAAAAAGACAGGTTAGTGCCACAGTCTCCAGTCAAATTATTAAAGGGTATTTTCTACTTTATATGCAGATTTACTTTATATATAAAATGAACAAGCCACAAAGGTAGCAATCAAAAATGAAAAACAGTTATAGCAATGCTTTGATTTAATAAAAGGATTTATCGTATTACTGATTAGTTGTAGTTCTACAAATAACCAAATAGGTTCCTATTTAAACTGCCATGTCACTGTAGAAATATTGTAAAATAGGCAATATAGTTAAAAATATTCATTTTTGTTCAGACCTCTCTATATAAATGTGTTTATCCTGTGTAGTATTTCCAAAGATTGTGATTTCAGACAGAGCTAGGAAAAATACCATCATCTTACCAGGGCCATTCATCCCAAAAGGAAGAAAATATTGCATTGCATTAGATGTGCTCATTTCTGACTAGTCTCTTGTCACCTGCTGAGATAAAAGATGTTTTTTCCCCTCTTACAGAACACTAATTACTTCAAATCATCTGAAACATGTCTCCATGACGATTCATATTCAAAAACAGACTAAAGATGGAAAATATTGACAGAAAGAGAAAATAATACCAAATTGTGCCTGCAATCTAAAAGTATCAGATTGCAGCATGACAAGACAGCTCAGTAGTGTCTCGGGTGTTTGTTGCCCTGTCTCCACACATTACATTCTTTGTCGCAGGCTCTGGAATATTTGCCAGAGAAAGAAAGAGAAAAGTTGCAGAAATTTCTCCTGCAAAGTAACTGAAGTGAGCTGACTGGAGCTCAATAATTAGTAATTTTTATTTATTTATTTTACTTCTACCAGCTTATTCTGGGGACAATTGAAAACCGCATATAATGTTGAGGCCCAGACATGTCTGACAGCAAGAGTTATTTCAGCCTCTGATGACAATATATTGAAAAGGGATCTACTTTAAAAACCAACAAAGTAGTCTAATGCTTTGCCAAATATCCAAGAAAATTGTTTTACCAGTTGAGTCAAAAACACCAAATGCTGCTTCCTGCAAGTCACAATCACTAATAAAACACTGTTCAATCTAGGTTTGGGTTTTTCTTTCTTCATTATATATTATCATAAATCTCCCTGCATTGCTTGGATATAATTTTAGGCTATATCACACAATGAAAGATTCTGACCTGGATAGCCTTGGTCATAAAGACATTTTCAAAAATTCATTCACGCAATTTAATAATAATAATAATAATAATAATGTATACTTAATTGATCCCCGTGGGGAAATTCCTCTCTGCATTTAACCCATTCAATCAGTGGGCAGCCACTGGCCGCCCGGGGAGCAGTGTGTAGGGACTGTACCTTGCTCAGGGGTACCTCAGGGTAGCCTTTCAGTGGATTCAAACCCCCGACCTTCCGATCATGGGGCCACCACTCTACCTACTGAGTTATCCCTGCCCACTAATTTATGAGAGATTTAAATTACAGCATTGACCAATTTCTGAAATGTGAGAGTTAATGTTTTTCTTAATTACATATCAATACAAATAAAATATTTTGGCAATTAGAAACTACAATCAATTCATTCATAAATGTAAAATAAAAGTTTTTTACTGCAGAAAGCTGAATTGTAGTAGGTGACTAAAACTGCTACTTGCAGAACAAAAACAAAATCTCACAAAGAAATAACCTTGGTGTCCTCAACAGTTCTGCAATCGATTAACTGAGAGAGGGTTTTCCAACTCTGGGAGGTCATTGTGGCAACAGTGATTTAATCACCTGTCCTGACAATTGCAAAGTAAAGAGCAAAATAACCGACCCAGAGTGTGAACTCAACATTGCCAGATGACACTGACAATGACAAATTGTCTCACAGAACAAGTTCATAATATTGGCAGATGATATGAAAGGGGGAAGGAAATGGTTATAGGTGTTTTTCCATAGCAGAGCTGAAAAATATCGGTTTTATGTTTGACTGCCCAAGTCCTGAAATTACCTTCAATAAACAAATACTTGGAATGAGAACAGATATGGCTATACACTGACAGTCACTTCATTATGTACACCTAATGAAGGTTTTGGTTTAAGAATTAAAAAAGCTTCTCGAATAAGAGGTTAAACGTCTTCAAGAAACCTAAAGACGACTTGTTTTCTTTCCAAGCTCTTAAGACCAGCAGTCGCCAACCCCTGGACCACGGCCGTTTGGTACCAGGCCACAAAAGTTGAGGCTCGGGTGTGAAATTTCTGGTTTTCGGGGTTTGTTTTTTTTTGGATTAAAAAAGAAATTGTTAACTTTATCGTTAACTCTGTTTCCCTGGGTCTTTTCCCGTGTGTTATGAATAAATCTTCTACTGGAACTGGTTTTATTTTGTTGTATTTATCCGCGACACCTTAAAGGCCGATCCGATCCGATTACTGCTCTGCATTTAACCCATTCACCCGTGAAGCAGTGGGCAGCCACCAGTGCAGGGCCCGGGGAGCAGTGTGTAGGGACGGTACATAACTCAGGGTAGCCGTTCAGTGGTTTCGAACCCCCGACCTTCCGATCATCAACCACTTTACCTACTGAGCTATCCCTGCCCCTGCCTTAGGCTACCATGACCTGGATGACTGAGAACCTACAGAGACATTAGGTACACCTGTTCAACTGCTTATTAATTCAAACAATGAATTTAGGCATGAATACATGGTGCTGAAGTTCAAATGAGCAAAAAATGAGGAAAAAAGGCGATTTGAGTGAGTTCAAACATAGACTAACTCATTTTGCATAAACAACCAAAGTATTTCAGAAACTGCTGATCTACTGGGTTTTTCTCACACAGCCATCTCTAGGGTTTGCAGAGAATGGTGTGAAAAAGGGAAAATATTCAGTGAGCAGCGGAGAAAATGCCTTCTTGATTTCAGAGGACAGTGGAGAATTGCCAGACTGCTCAAGCCTCAAGCTGATAGAAAGGTAACTCAAACAACCGCTCATGACAACCAATGCAGAAGAGAATATCTAAATGCACAACAATGTTGAACACTGAAACATATGGGATACAGCAGCAGACTACAATAAGTGTCACTCCTGGCAGCTACAAACTAGAAACTGAGACTCTCCATTTGGATGCCAGCTTCATGAATGCATACATCTATCCTGCCTTGTGTAAACAGTTCAAGCTGTTGGTGGTGGAGTAGTGAGTATTGGGGCTGAACATGTCCATCCAATGATAGTTCACTGTGTTAAATGGCCTCCACAGACACCAGATCTCTATCCAACAGAGCACTTTTGGGAATTGGTGGAGCTGGAGTTTTGCCTAAATGATGCAACTGGACGTGCAACCAGCCACTGTGTCATGCTATCATATCAACATGGACCAAAAGGAATGTTTCCAGCAACTTCTTAAATCTATACCGTGAAAAATTACGACAGTTTTAAATACAGAGAGAACAAGTATCAGTAAGGTGTATACAGTGAGTGTATACAGGAATGTTCCTTCATATTCTTGACACGACACCACTGAGGAGTCCCCTGAGATGCCTAAAATTCATTGTGCATTATACACCACCATGCATAGAATCTAAATAACAAAAAACTACCTTTAGTGACAAGCAGAACAAAGACTCCCAGTGCCAGCGCTATTTAACATGAGCTCTTTTACATTCTCATCTCAATGTTAAATCCTCCTTATTCAGCCAAATAACACATTTCAAAAGATGTGTTATTTTTGACATGTTACCATTAACAGCAGAGGTATAGTTCACTAGATGATTCACAGATGTGATAACCTACAGACCATGTGTCTGTGAAGGTTCTCAGCCATCCAGGTCCTCCTTTGACAGACCATGTGTACACAGATGTGTGGAAAAGTCTTGCCTGTTTACTGTTCCATGCGTCAGTGTCTGCTGGTAATAGTACTAATTTGGTAGAAAATTGCAGGTGGGACAAAGAGTGTTGGCTGCAGAAGAAAATAACAGCCAATTGCTACCTTACCAGAGCATCAGTATTTCATTATTTAGTCTCCCTTCGCTGGTAGAGAAGGGGTAAAAAAAACAAAAAAAGTGAAAACTGAGAGTATAATGTGACACAAAACAGTAGAGCGGAGTTCAAAGCAACAATGACCATCATTCTACTGCAGTCCCAAGAAAAACAGAGTTTTATAACCTTCATAAAGGGAAGATTTTATTGCATGGCTGTTGTTTTAGCCCATCTTTGTTCAAAAGACACTGTTGGGCTGAGTGTTTTTCATTTCTTATTACCAATATAATTTTTATTCCAATGCATTTGCAAAACATACCCATGTTTCCCATCTGCACCACCACTCGTGCCAGCGGACTGTTGAAGCAGTGTTACTACTGATCCTACCGGGGCCTTGGCTGTTAAAACATCAGACCATATTACCTAAAAGATCTTCATTCTTTTTCAATTTCTTCTGAGATTGCAAAGAGGTTAGTTAATTCATGAGCTAACCATTAAACATCTATTGAAATGTGTGGCTAACCAATCTGTTTTCACCCTCTGGCTTCTTAAATATAGGACAGATTCATCTTAGACTCTGGTTAACTATTGTTTTCTTTTATGTTGAATACTAAGAAGAGCAAGTAAATAAATTCTTTAATTGATAATGAAAATAAATGGCTGTAGGGGCCCTGTTGTAACATCATGTCTCTTCTTTTTTCTTTTCCTGTTTGTCAAACAAACACAAACAAACTTTGCCCAACTCTCTACCCTCTCATCCTGCCCTTTTCATGCAGTCAGCCAGGCATGAGACGGCACCTCTTTTGGTGTCAGCAGTCTTCTCCTAGCCTGCTGTAACATTAACACACATGTCCGAGCTGAGCTCACCCTGCTTTACTCCTCCTTTCCCACCTGCCTGCCTGCCAGTCGTCCTCACACTGAGTAAATGTCCAAGTAGATCCCAGATCAAACACTGCCTCTGCTGCTCGCCTGCTGTCAGTACATATTCATAACAAGTCCAAACGCCACAACCACCGACCTTCCCGTATCAGCTGATGCCGACAATGACCTGGCACATTCACTTCACAAAGATGCACTCATCCTGTCAGGAACACCAGCAGGTATCACTGCCAGCAGTATGTGAAGTGTTGTTGCAGCATGACATGATAGAGACAGCTACTAATGTTACAAGTCGCCGCATGAGGTGCCGCATGAGGTATCTCAGGATGAAGTTTGGATCCAGATCCGTGGACATCCAAGCAACCACTCATTGAATAATGAATGGGAAGGGAAAGCGAGGCGGTAACTGCCAAAGCAGAACTGAGTGTGAATGCAGACGAGAGAAAGTAAATAAGGCAGCACTGACACAAATGCAGCTAGATATAATTAGACTGAGAATGACTGAACAGGTAAGAAGGTAAAAAGTACAAGGTGAGAACAGCAGACTGCGATAAATAACTCAGTGCATTTGTTTGCAATCCTGTACGATAATGATGCTAATATATGCGTAATTTACACAAAATAAAAACTGGAGTGTATTTTTTTAAGTTTACTTTCATCATAGGAAAAGAACGTCTAGTTAAGATACAGAGTTGGAAGAAAGGATTATGCCTGGTAAAATATTCATTCAAATGAGCTCCCAAAGGATGCTATGAGTGCTGCAGAATACAATAAAAGCACAATGCTCCATTATGTGGAATGTCACAAGTTCAGATTTATGCAAGACAGCATATCAGACATCTGAGATGTCTCTTATCGAAGGCTTTTGTGGTTTTCACCATGGTGTTCAGTAAATACCCAGACAGGCACTTCAAATTCAGTGTCATCACTGCCCATACCATTTTCCCTCCAAGTGAGAAAATGGGGACATGTTATGTGCTGGTTGTGCCATCACTTGTGTCTTTATACTGGTGTGCTATTTACCGCATTTCCTCAAACAGTAGCCATGGGTCTTCTTTTTTTTTTTTTTTTTTTAACCTTAACCACAGATGCCAGCAAGTTGGTATTAGAGGCAGGCTTTTACGTCCAAAGTACCTCTGTTTGATTATTAAGTAGTCATCTTGGACAATTCCCACTCTAATTTGCTTCCATTTGTCATTTCGAAGGTCGTTTTAAGCTAATTGCACCAGAGAAAGTAAAAACTGATACATCAGTAAGATCAGTGAGAACATTTCAGGTTCTCTCATTTAACACAGGAGCAGACATCACTAAATGCACTTATCTACACTAACACAGGCATGGTCCGCAAACCAGCTAACCTCTGCTTTAAAAAAAATCAAACATGACAAAACAAATATAAAAACACCCCAATATATAGCTGACATTCACAATCTTTGCAGCTGCAACATGAAACCTAAACACTTGCTGTCCTCCAACATTTCATTTGCAGCATACCAGCTTTTATCACTGACACTGAAATCAGATCCAATATGAATTTCAGTGAAACAAAAATCAACAATGTAGCATCAGCAAAGAGGTTGCCCAAGACATCCAATCCATGTCACTCTCATGCAGTGGCAACAATCACTTATGGTTTATGAATCGGGTCTGTTCTTTCTAACAGTGTACTTCAAGATCTGAGGAGCACTGAGTAGACAGAGAACAGAATAAAATAGTGTATTCTTTCATCTTTTTCAACATGCACAAACAAACTTTAACCATGCTAACAAGCAAATAAATGGTTGTTAATGCAGGTTTTATTTTATTTTGTACACAGCGCTGCCTCTCTCCTGCCAAATAGAGGAGAGAGGCAGTGATGGCAGCTGAAAGTGAGACTGAGTTCAGTCTCAGCAGAACAAAACTTTAATTTTTAAAAACAGCAGAAATCAAGTTTTAGGGTCACACAAGTTCAAAACACAGCAAGTAAGGCACAGTCAACGGAAGAGAGAATTCTCCAAAAACTATTTTTTGACAGCTGTCACACACCAGAATTAAACACAGCTTGGAGAAATGTATTTTAAATTAGCATCATGATTATATTTACTTAATATTGGTCTTTGAATTCTGTGATTTCATGATCCTTTTACACAAAGAAAAGCCAGTTTGTAAAATTTAAGTTAACTGAAACCTCACTCACACAGATACTAGCCAATAACCACCTGGCAACCAAAAGTCGCTGCGACCTCCAACTACACCAAAGTGGCTGGAATTCAAATTTTTATTTGGCAGGTGATTGGTGTCAGGAAATACACACTATTCCCTAGCGACCAGTGGTTGCTAAGGGGTCACAGACGAGTCTCTAAGCCTGCGCAACTGGGGTTTGGTAAATGGTAAATGGCCTGTATTTATATAGCGCTTTACTTGGTCCTAAGGACCCCAAAGCGCTTTACATATCCAGTCATCCACCCATTCACACACACATTCACACACTGGTGATGGCAAGCTACATTGTAGCCACAGCCACCCTGGGGCGCACTGACAGAGGCGAGGTTTAACTAAAGTGGAAGTGCACGAGGTAGATAAACAGCTAAATAGTATTACAGGATAAAAGTGTGAGATTACTTAACTGTGAATAATGCAAAGGGTTGCTTTACGAATGTGCAGTAGGCTCAGCATTAACATACTTTTAGCTCTGCTCTTTGGTCTCACCCAATTCTTCTTTTTTTATGTCATTACTTTTTGTAAGACTAGGTTCATCGCATTTTATGTTAAAATACTGTTAGTGCATTTATATAATCAACGTATGTCAGATGCTTTATTGGAAAAACTTGGATCTATTGCTAACATTTACTAGCAATCCAAACAGAGGATTGAACATAATGAAGTAAACTGACCAGAGATTAGATAACAAATGTTAAATGTTTGCAATTATATTTCACTTAAAGATATACTCCAAGATATAGTGAAAAAAAAAAAAAAGACTACAGTCAGACAAACTCAGAAGCAGACAGAGAATCAATCCAACCTTGGCCTTGTGGGGCCATCGTCTGTGATTTCCAGTCATGCTGTCTGCACACTGTCCTGTGTCATTTTGATAGAAATATCACACATTGTCCTGACACCAATGTAAGATCCTTTCTAGGAGAATAGCACCCATACCTGAAGACAAGGCAGATCCTGACAGATGGAGATGTTGAAGGGGTTATTAAGACATTTAACTCTTCGTACTAGAGCAGGGCAATATGACCAAAAATATTTATCACGATATACATTTGAAATTTTGCGATAACGATATAACTGACTATATAATTGACACCAGACAAAATGCTTTACAACTCCACAACTTTATTAGTGCAAAAAACCCCATCAATGTATTTTCACTTAAACAAGAAGCTGTTTTTTGCATTAAAGTTATATAAAAATTTAACAGTGCAAATTCCTTGCTAACAGTTTAACCAAAAGTCATTTCCAGTGGAAATTGGCCGACATATCCTCAGCATAACGATGTATAATATGCACAAAACTTAAAAAGAGGTTATACACACACAATACGGTAATATTATGTTGAAGCACAGTACGTATCACTCCGCGAGGCGCCTGCCTACGACAGCCGTAATGCTCCGACAATCAATCAAGCGGTGCGGGTTCGTAGCTTAGCAAAGTCGTACTAAAACACTTGACAGATTTTCGAGCGCCGTGTACGACATAAAATTGTTTCGAGGTCAGTAAACACAACCAGAATTCATACATAAGGCACACGGGATTATAAGGGGCTCTGTCGATTTTCAGAAAAATCAAAGGATTGATTTTAAGTGTGCCGTATTTTCCAAACAACACGGTAATAACGACGGCCCGCTAGCATGCTCTACCAAAAATAGTGCTTTGTTGTGTATCTGACGGACGAAAGCTAAACCAGTTCCACACCACTGAAGTTGCAGCATTTTTACAAACCAATTCTAGTTCATCCGTTTCATTCAACGATCCGCTTTCGCTCTTCTCATTCTGCGTCGCCGCCATGTGCGTATGTAAACATAGGCACTGCGGATGCGCGTTTTACCCATATTCTATCGCGATATTTCATTTTCCTATCGTTGCCCAAAATTACACCGGTATTACCGTGAACGGTATGATATAGCCCAGCCCTACTTCGTACCATTCCTCTTATTTACTTAGGCCTCGTCTCCCTCTCTAAACTTTGTACTGTAAAGCACAAGCAAGTAATTGATATATTTTCTGCACAACATGCAGTTGTTATGAATTGACTGAAAAAAAAAAATACATTAAGAATGCTTTCTAACCTTGTATATTTAAACCACAATTAACTGCAGATGTATATGCAAGTAGTTGTTACATAGTCCTTAGAAAGATGATAATGGCCATCATGACTCAACAAATCAAATGTATCAGTTTAACCAATGGTTGCTTTCCATCAAAGTCTCTGTATCCTGGCAGAAACAGGGCCCTGAACATCCAGCTCTCACATGCGTATGACCATCGAGATCAAAAGAGCTCCAGTGTAGCTTACGGAGATTAAAAGAGACAGGTGGACAAAAAGGACTCTGAAAGAGTCAGCCACCCTGTTTAAGGAGAACCTGTGATTTTTTTTACCATCAACTGGTCAGTTCTGGAAATCTAATGCTCAGCTTAGACACTGTGAAAGATTACAGAAAGGCAAAGAAGGCTAACATATGAAAGGTAATTACTTCAGATATCATGAAATCACATGTTTGGCTACTGTGTTGATAAAAAGTACCCAGCAGTCTGTGCTCTGCTCGCCTGCAGAGGCATTGTTGATGTAGTCATCTTTATCAAAAATTTACACAACAAAAAAGCTGACTGTCAAGCGTGCTCAAATCCCCATAGCAGGAAATTAAACAGTACAGACCATGCGGAGAACTGGTGATGGATGATGGATCAATTACATGTCCCATGTTCAGTTTAGTGTTTTAATCCCTCGGTGTAGCTCCTATTTAAAATTCAAATACTTTATAGCTTTTTCTAACAATAGAACGATCAGCATAATTTTGACAAGATTGTAAATCATCTCTTTGTAAAGTTAATTCTTTACCGCAGTGAGATCACTTTAGGCACACCACTCAAAATGCCACCTTGCGAACTGATGTAGAGACAGCCAGTCAGTCCTGTGTATTATTGGTATGCACCATTTAAGTACCTTAAGTAAAAATTTGACAGTTAGAAACTTAATCTTTTGACAACATGTGACAAAAATTTGCATTTATACATTTGTTTTCTTTGCTGCACCAACAAACTTTCTGAACTCTGAAGTGACGTACCAACTGAACAATGAATCACATCCAACCTCAAAAGAAATAACTAAGGACCAAAAATGTTAACAGAGTGAGCTATAGCAGTTCAATGTCCAATGGCCAATTCGATCTAATAGCACTAATTCATGAATATTTGATTGCAGTCAATGCATTCCTTTATCAGAGTACTGAAACCAAAGTAGGTTTTCCAGTAGCAGCAGATACCCTGACTGTAGCATTCAATTTCAGTTCTGTGCATTACCCTTGAAGGCTTGGCAATACGTTTTGCACACGGTATGTGAAGTGTAAAAAAAAAAAACATTACCAGTTAAACACTGAAACATGAACATTTTTTACTTTGATCTACCCCTGAAAAGCACTGAAATTTCAGGTGCCAACTGAGAAACCAACAAAAATATATTCAGGAGCTTCTAACTCTGTAGATGATGTAACAACCTGATCATACTTAAGTACAGATTAAACTTCAAAGTAATATATTAAATGATTGCTTTCCAAAACAGCTTTAGGGATGCAAAGCTGTTTTATCAAGGGATTTTCACATATATGTCCACCTATTGGCAAAATACAGCTCAGGAGTCAGAACTGGTCTACGGACTATCTCAACATCTAAGAGGAAAACAAACAAAAAATACATTATACATACAAAATAATAATAGAAATTGATGACTAAAAGCTGTAGCTCCAGGAGGATTTCACCTAGATTTTCTTAAACAGTTTTTGATAATAAATAATGGATTAATGTCAGCTGTCTCTGTACAGCTAGTAAGTTTCTTTTCACTTGAACAGACCTGAACTCTACCATCTTGAACTTTAGACTACGATAATACTCTTGGTTCTTTTCTGCAGCCTAAGCTCACAGCGTCGCCACACCTGAACCAGTTCTCACCCAGCTTCAAGTGCTGGTTTTAGTGACCCCCTAGCTCACAGATATTAAGAAAATATCGGGGGGTAGCAACACACTGCAGCCTAAGATGGTGGCGTTAGTTTATCAAACTGGAGGATGAGTCTCACAACATAGGAGTGCTATGATGGCCATAGAAGTGCTGGTGCTAACGGTTCAGGTGTGACTGAACTTTCAAAATAAGAGCATGGGGGATTTCCCAATACCTTAGTGATCACATAGTTTTCAAAGACGGACAAAACAAATAAAATCAGCAAACAACTCATAGCCAGTAATATTATATTAGCTAGACTAATTAACACATCACACTTCAGGAGTCGTGACGTGTGATGCGTTAATGTTAGGTTAGGTACACAAGTGAAAACAGTCTTACTCAAGAACACAGGTCACCACAGAAAATGATTTAATTCATTCGCATGAATATGACCATGTTTTGTGACCAATGTTTATTTTATTCTTTCACTGATGCAAACATCAGTGATTTTAAAAAAATAAATGTGTAAAACTGAGAATTTAAGGTGACTGCACAGCAGGCTGAGACAGAAAAGTCAACATTTTCTAACCTTTGGTTTCTGAAACAGTCACGTAGGCTTATTTTAGAGTCATTTGTTGTGGCCACTGAAATTCATGGATTTCAACACATCTGAAAACTAAAATTGCACTGAAACTTCAGGAAGCATATAAATATGATTGCAATCTCAGGCTTTCACACAGCTTTATGCCTTTATGTCCCAGGGTGCTGCTCCCAGCTGGCTATACTATCTGCAATACTTGTAGACAATAATACGAATTCTCAAGCTGATCAATAAAGCATGCAAGACGGTATTTCTGGGAGGTTAAGTACTGATTCAGAAAACATAATTTTCACTCTGTGGCTGCCAAACAGACTAAAGGAATTCAAGTTAACTAGCCACTTGACCTTTGATTTCACAAACAGTCAATATCTGCTGGAAGCAACTGATGGCTAATTCATCAAGAAGCTCTTACACACACAAATACAAACACACATGAGGACTGATTGCATATGACAACACAACCCATGCACATGAAAATATAAACATAGCCTGCAGTACATTAAATCACACACATCATCCCGTCCTCCTCCCGTGGCCAAGATGAAGTAGGTCTCCAGATAGGTTGCTTAGGTAATGGGACATTACACTCTCCCCTCTTTCAGCTTTCTCTTCTTTCTTTGCTAGTGTGAGCGCCAGCCAACATCTACAACCATGACTTCATGGACCGCCCTGCCACAGCTCCATGCCTCTGCCATAAACCTCTCATTTTCTGTTTCATGCAGGGAAACGCTGGGTGGTTAACTTATTCACAAGAATAAAATGTAGTCTGGCCATTAGTGATGTCCTGAGCTAGTCGACAGGATGGAGGCAGTTTTTCTGAATGGGACTGCCTACAGTTTTAGTGAAGGAAGCTTAGACCAATTAGAGCTGCTATTTTTTATCTTATGAATCAATTATTTGATTGACTGAAATATAATCAGCTTTCCATGGCCATTTGTTTTTCTTTTCTTTTTTTTAGCAAAATGTCAAATGTTTTCTACTTCTATTCTGTTTTTTCATCTTAATGTTGATAAAGTAAGATAGGATAAGGTATGACCATGGCTTCTGTTTTTTATGGACCAAACAGTAGATCAGTTATTTAAGAAAAAATATAAAATTTCCAGCTTACTGACAAATGAAAATAATTATTAAATGTAGGCAAAACCTATTATCCGAAAGGCTATATTATGTCAACATCCTATAACTGAATTCAGCTTTGGGGCAAACAGTATGGGCAGTATTTTCTTCATGCTAAGGACAAAGAGCTTAATGAACACATTTCCATAAACACTCCACTTCCCATTAGCAAGGCACATCAGGCCATATACTGTCCACTGGTATAAATTATGTGTCACATCGCAATATCTATGATATACCAACACCACACATGAGTGGTGAATGAGGCAATCTCAGGCATGCGGAGGCAGTTTAGTACTTAAAAACAGAGCTACTTCAACAGGCTCCATGAAAACACCTTGCAAAATATGGAAGACTACACTTGCCAATAAACGTGGAAATCACAAACTTGTTTCACTCTAGGCAAAGAAAAGTACTGTCAAGCAAAACCAGCCTATGACAGTTATCCTTGGAGAAAATGCTAGCAGCTAGTGATGTGCTTCCCAGAAGTAAACAAATGTGTCAACTGAGCATCACTCCACCTAACTCACTAGATAGACTACCACCATTGCACTATAATGCTGCTACTGATACCTTGTGTCAATAGAGTCACACTAACAGAATTAAGTAGCCTGTCATCAATGACAGCAGCTTATTTGAAAAGAAGACTTTCAGTGGGTTTCAGTGATTTTCAGAAACCAAGCAAAAACAAGGAATAATAAACCATTAAAAAAATACGTTTCAAATTTAGGCCACTAGGTTTTTTCAGTTCGATGATTTCTGATTTAAACTCCACTTTAATTTCTTTGAAGCAAAGTTCCAGCACGGCTCCCTGTGACTACTATGGAAAGCAATGCTTCTGATGCCCATATCATAAGTTAAAGTGTTTTTTTTTATGTGTAATAGGGTTAAGGTAGCCTGATAACACAGTTATAGGTTGTAATTTAGGTTGTAACATGCCTCTCATCACACTAAGCCAAAATCACATACAAAAAGATAAACAATTGTTCATTAAATCTAGTATCCTTTATCATTGCTATATAAAAAACAAGCTGCTTTGGGGCAGTGTACTCTATGTCTTAATGTGATAAAGGCCACAATGTTCACTGATGTATTCACTCTGTTAAATTAACAATTTACCCAAGAAGACTTCCTTTATACTTCTTGGTAGACTTAGCTCAGAACAAAGCTGAAACGCCATCCTTCTTAATAATTCTATGTGACAAAAAAGGACACACGAGTATGCTCCTCGTGATTAAAGCTGTAGAAACGAAGCACTTCACTTTCACGGTCACACCCAACATCTTGTGCATTATTTTAGTCGGGGGAAAAAAGAAAAACTTTGTTTTGACACAAATAAATTAATCATTACATTAATTACCAAGGCAATTATTTTTAGTAGAAAACCCCTTCGGGGAAAATTACTCCTTTTACACACACTCCATCTTCAACCTACTATAATACACCACTGCAGACAGCTGCACTATCTACTACATAAGCACTATCCACACACTAAGCTGTCTGTCTGTGGCTACACTCCAACTTTTCTTCCAAGTTGGTTAAACAGCACAGGTTGCCTGCCTCTCCAGGGTGTTTTAGAAAGGCAGGCTTGTGGGTGGCTGTAGTGCTTTCCATGCCCTTTAAAGAGACTGAGATATCATGCCTGCAGGGAATGTAAAATGCCACGGTAATACCACATTAGTGATTAATACAGTACATCCACTAAAACCTAATGTGACGCACTGGGCTTTCAAATGTTGAGAAATGAATGCAAAAGTGATAAAATGCTGTTAGTGAGATGGAGTGGCCAGAGGAGGAGGAGAAGGGGGAGGACAGATTAGAAAGCACATAATCCCCCAACACATTGGTGACTGACAGTAAGCTACTCCTGCTCTACTGGTGAAAGCGAGGCAAATCTAGCCATGCAATAATTAGCCTGTGAAGTGCTAAGGCCACAGGTTGCATGTAATGACTAACTGCTGTTGTTGTAAACAGCCAGCACCATTACATTGACAATGCTGCTCCAACAAGGTTCCGGTCAGAGGAATGGATGAGTAGCTAATTAGTATCTGTTTGATACAGACCTCTGGGTCTGGCTGCTATCAGGTTTCACATTAAGCCTGAGAGTGTGATAGGGTCATCCCAGGATAGTCCTACTACAGGGGTATTTATATATATTACTGAAGCACGCAGGGAATGCAGGAGAGGCCCAATGAGCTGATTCACTCTGGCAGACACTGATGTGTCTTGTCAGTGTGATCAATCAGCATTTAATCATGGCTGTAATCACACCCAGCAAAACAAACACAGGCACAGGGAAATTGATTAAACACATAACACATGATAGGCTTACGCCTACACCAGCAAAATTTTAAGGATGGGCAATGGGGTACAATTTATGCCAGGAAAAGACTGAGTTAAAGTTATTAGGCACACAGTTTCTTACAATTTTCACTGCATGATCAATTTGGTTAATAGAAGAGTCTCTAAATGATAGTCATGCTCATTAAATTAAAGACATTTGGCATCTGCTCCATTTCCCCGAAGGTTAAAGTTTCATTATAAAGTGTAGGTATGATATTAACAGGATTCTTCCAGAATGACAAGCCTTAGGGAGTGAGGGGGTGTCTATTAGGGTTAGGGTTACAATTGGAAAAGGTGGTCTTTGTTTCAGGCAAAGCGGGACAACCATTAAAATAATAGCATTAATAAGTATAATAACACTAACCCAATATATAGTACTTGGCTCTGATTAAAAATATTAGATGTCTAGAAATAAATTAACCACATTTCTAAAATACTTGACAGACAGGTATCGAATCAACACTGCAATGCTAAGCTAAAAAATTATATCAAGTGCTATTTACAAGCTAGAGTCAGCAAGCACTTAAAGTCGTTACACTGCATAAAATAATGGAATTAAAAGCAGCACAAACAAAATCACATCTATTATCCATTTTCATTAATAAAAAGATCCCTCAGGCACAAACTACTTATGTCACTATTTCTAGACTATCTGAGACATTGATAGGTATTGACATTGATACATTGATGCGCTGCAATATTTTTCCGGTACAGAACATCAATAACTTACTGTTAGTTTCCATTTTTTGAAAGGGTGATATAATCATATCTTTTTGGGACAATGCAAGTGATAGAAGTTGAAAAAACATAAAATTATTCCCTGTATTAGACAGGTAGGCTCTGAATTTCTTTTCCACACTCAGCACCACAACTTTCTCACAGATTCACAGTCACAACTTGATACTTAGGATGGAGAAGCACTACGACCACTCAGCATCCTTGCAGATGCTGCGTTGAAAGAATCAAGTGGGGGGGGGGGAGAAAAAAAGGCAGGCTTTTGTTTTGTTCACTGGCTGTTTGGAAGCGAGGATGCTGAATTTGGCTTGAAATGCGCCCTGTTTTTCTGGCATCCTTGAAAAACGAGCACACCAAAGTGCTTATTTAGAAAGAATCACATCAAGTAGGTTGCACAGGCACTCATGTATAAACAGAAATTAACAGGACGAGCAGTCTGCGCATTTTAAAAATGCTAAAAAAAAACAAAAAAAAAAAAAACGAAGGCAACACATAATACATGCATATACGTGGAAATGTGCACACTGTTGCTGTTTCCCTTTTGTGCAGCACTGTGTTCCAGTTCCATCAGTCACATCACACTGACTCTCGTGTCCCCACAATCCTCCCCACGGTCATTCATCACAGTGTCACTCAAGCGCTGACTCGGGTCCCTGGAGTGTCATGGTAATGCTGTCCCTCAGTGTGTGTATACTCATTCATGTATATGTATATTTTGGTGCGTTTGTGTATGAATTTGTCTGGATCCATGTGTTTGAGTCCATTCATGCATGCGTTTTTCTATTTTGGGGGTCCTACTGTTTTTTCTTTTTTACTCAGAAGGCACCGGAGATATGAAGGTGTGTCGCTGCAGTGACAGAGAGAGGGAGAGACAGTGCAAGTCAACAGAGAGCAGTGGGGAGAATTCAGGAGGAGCTCAGAAGCAGCAACAGGCAGAGGGCAAAGAGGATGACAGTGCCTTCTAGTAGCCGCTCTGTCAACACGATTATCTTTGAACCCGGCTTTAGGTCAAAGACGCGTCACACAATATGCAAGACGGTTACTAAAGGGAAGTTACACTGACTCACTGAGCTGCATGGAAAGGAACAGACACAGCCAAGCCAGCTCTGAATTAACTCCCTGAAGATTCAACACAATGAAATTATGAAAATCAAATGTTCTCCTGGCAGATATAAGCAGAGAATTGCTCACCAGCAGCTTTGCTGGAGCTTAGTGCAATATGCTTCCAGGGAAGTATCCATATGAAGGCATGAACAGAAAATCACTACTCCCAAAGTGTGATCTACCATTGTTGTTTTTCCAATTAACGTCTGCATCGAGCATCTCTCAGGATAAAGCACGATGATATCAATCCTAAAATAAGTGTCACAGAGCGAGGAGCTTTAACAGCTCGGATTACACACATCAGAGGTTCGATAATGCTGTTGATGTGTTCTGTGAGTCCACTTCACAAAATTAAGAGCTCTTCAAAGAAGATCAAATCCCAGTAGCAGCTTCAACAAGCTGTTGTATGCATTGTACACGCATCACTGATCAGGTTTGGGGCAGGCACAAAAAACAAAACATCTCATTAATGCAGAGCTATATCAGCAGCATCTTTAAATAGAAATTCAAGCTGTTGGGCAACTTCCTAAATGACCCCATGCATCATTTTATTACTGCTCTACGATGAAAAGATGGACCAGTAGATACAATTCAAAAAGATTCACAGAGTATACTCAAAGTAGTTTTGCATGCTTAAGCTTATTTACTTCATAGATTTGATTTTACACACACACACACACACACACACACACACACACACACACACACACACACACACACAGCAAAGCTTTCTTTAATCAGCACTGTGGATTTTTTCAAACCACTTAAAATACTTTCCATCTCTTTTATGCAAGATTATAATCTATTGGTGAATTTTTGAAGTTCATAACATCAAGTTGGCATCATTTTTAGTAATTTTCCAAATAGCAGTTCTATTTTAATACGGTTCACAGTCTTTACATTTAACCTGAAAGGTGAAAAAGTTCATGCTTTCTCTCAACACCAGTGTCTTTACTCAGCCAAACAGCCAACTTCCTCAATTAAAAGTAGTAGTTGAGGAGTAGTCCAACATGAGGCTACACTAAAGTTTGTAATACTATTAAGGTAGAAGCAGTACATCAGACCAATGTGTCCTTTGAAGAAAACTAGGCCATTAAAGAGACTGTGTCGATGACAGCACCAACAAATGTTTATGAAAACACAAATCTTGTAAATTTGAACATTAACAGCTGAATAGTTTTATTCAATTTTATTTATTTAGCACTAACACTAACTTGTGCATAAGGAGTGAAAAAGAGGGGACTGGAGAAGAAATACTCAGTGCATCATGGGAATTCCCCCAGCAGCAGCACAACTACAAGATGGTTTCAAAGCGCCTGTTTGAGTGAATGAAGCCAATCAAGAGAATGTGATCAGTGACTGATATTATTAAGTTGATTTAAACCTGGATTCATGTTCAAAAACACAATCAAAATCCCATTAAACTTCCATTATTGTCATAGTTACATTGCTGCAGTCACATAACAATGACGAGCAGATTGATGTTGAAAAATCTTTAGCTTACCAGGAAATGATAATGCCACACCATTAAAACTAATGCAGATTCTGTGTTCAGTATGATGAATTGTATAACTCAAGAGTCAGCCAACAGATAAGCAGCAGAATAAATAAAACATGCAAATCTCCGATACTGCACAGGATGCATTTAAATTTGTCTGTAAAAATATTGCATATGCAAGACTTAGTTAAACCTTGAAATAACTCTGGGATACAACTCACTGTCTTGGGACAAGCAACGAAATCCATGATTTTCATAGCTATAAAGTCTTTAACAATTGTGTTGAAGAATTCTCAAAGAAGAAAGAGCCATTTATATCCTCTATGTCTACAGAAAGAAAGAAAAACACTGCACTGTTCTCTTTAGTAACATTCACAGACTGCATCCACTGCACTGTTAACAGAATCAGTAATAGATCTAATTGCAAAATCCAAGTATGCAACAGATGGGCGTTGCGAATGCTGTCTTTATGTGTTAAAACCAAATTTACTGCACAACTTGCTCACTCTGACTGCCAAAAAGTAAAATATCACAAACACAGAGGCCAAAAAGCCAATTTCCTTTTTATTCGTGCAACCAGACACACACATTTCCCCAACACACCTCCACTTTGCTCTGATCAATGCCCTCAAGTTATACAAGCACACTAGAAACACAGAACAGACAAAGGGGTCCTACACCTGAAAAGATTAAAATAACGGTATGTTTTAGCTGTGACTTTCCACTCTGAGATAAGCCAACGTAGTGATTTTAGTGGTGTGATTTATTTGGTACTTGGTGTTACTGGATTTCAGAGAACAAAAATACTTGAGTGCAGAAGTAAAGAAAGTGCCAATCGGATATGAGGGAATTTATTATTCGCTATGGCCCAAGACAAATCTGTTCCTCTGCTTCAGTGACTAAAACACTTTAGACTTGTCACTGAAGTATATTTTGTATTTTCCAGCGAGGTGATGCTATTGTGTGAAGGATGAGGACAACAACAAAGCAACAGAAAAGAATAGATTTTCAACAAAGCTTAAACTCCAACCTGTGCAGCCAAACATAGTAACTCAAAAAAGAAACAGTGAGGATGCTCTCAGTCTTGCACCATTGGAGAGAAAGCACAATCATCAGCCGCCAAGTCATTTTACGTTTTTTTCTTCACTGGAAACCTTCTACGCGTAACCTGAACACCACAGAAACAGGGCCACCTGATGGCTAAGAGACTGCAGAGAGGGTCCGATCCCAGCTCAGCCCAAAAGAGCTGACATTTAGAATACAACACATAGAGAGTATACTCACGGTTTTGAAGTCGCTGGGACTGCAGTCTTCACCTTGGTATCTGCAGTAGAGCATCATCTCTTCCAGGTCATGGCCAACCCTCTCAATGAACTCCTTCATGCTGAACGCTTTGGGCCTGTAGGCCGTGAAGTTTGCCTTTTCCTGTAGGAACGCAAGCACATCAGGCTCCGCCAGGTGTGGCTGGGGGATAGCCAGGTGCACATCGAGCAGGGCTAGCAGCTCTCCGGCGTGGTACAGGTCGTTGCGTGTGAGACGGCTGAAGCGATACACATTGAGGTTACAGATGGTCACAGCAGGGAAAACCAGGCTGCTTGACACCACAGCATCCACGCTGGTCACGTGAGGGTAGGAGAGGAAATAGGCCAAACGCTCTGTACTTTCCAGGGCTAACAATCCCAGGCAGGCCAGCAGAGCCACAGCCCAAAGCAAGCGGCGTGCACTGGGCTGACCATAAGGGAAGATAAAGCGAAGTCCATGCAGCGTGCTGGTGTGGACGAAGGCCTGCCAGGAGGTGGGATGTAGGCTGGAGCTTTCCTGGCTCCCCTGACTGCCACAGTTCTCCTTCAGATCCATCATCAGCTCTCCACTTCCTCAGCCAGGGAGCACCCGTAAACTCACACCTGCACAAACAGAGATGGAACTTCAGTAAAAGGCTTAGATTCATAGTGTAAAATCATATCGACTGCACTGATACGATGCAGGGAAATAGGCTAAAAGACAAAAATGGAAAAAAAAATTAGAAAACTGGAACAGAGATCTGCAGCAAGCTCTGACAGCAAGCATGCAAATACAACAGATAAAAAAGATAAAACAACTGAAAAAGGAGAGGAAGTAGATACAGGAAGACAAAGATCTCCACAACCCACATAACTACTATGAAGAGTAAGAAGCAGAGGAGAAAGATGCTCCCTCAGGGCATCCCTCTCCTCTCCACCTCCATTCTCAATCACTCCCTTGAGCTCAGAGTTAGTGTGGCTGCCAGACTGCCTGTGGCTCCTACTACACCCAACACACACATACAAACATCCACTCAACACACACTCTAGACAAATCCCAAACTGCCCTGCTCTCTTTCTTCCTCAGCTGCCCTCTGTGACTGCTAGATTTCAGACAAAAAACACCAGAAGTAAGTCCTCTGTGAGACCCGGAGCAAGAGGTGAAAGTCACTTAAGCCGAAAGCCAGAGAAAGCTGCCTCTGTGTATTTAATGTCCCGACTCATCTCCATTCAAAAGCACACACATACACACTCTCTCACTCACGCGGTAACTCTCTTATGCATGAGTGTGCATGCGAGCTGCCACACACATATAAGCGCACACGCACACAAGGCTTCTCATGGTTTCCGTGCCCTCAACTAATGACAAGCCTAAGCACCTCTCTCGTTCAGCCTAGCGAGAAGACATCCAGCCGGCGCGAGCGTGAGTCTGACAGCGCACGTGTGTGTTTGTGTGCGTGTGAAAGAGAGAGAGGGACACAGAGAAAAGCATAAGAGAGAGAGAGAGATGATCAGAGCCGCTGCTTAGTCTCGTATGCCGATCCAAACTCCTGCTTTCCTGTGGCCAGATACATCCGCTTTCCCTCCTCTTCCCAGCTCATCTGTGGTGGCGGCGAACAACAGCGGAGCCGGGAGAGACGGAAGGCGCACACACCAATACACGCTTGTACAGAGAGAGAGAGTGGAGAGAGAGCGTGAGGGAGGAGGAGGGAGAGAGGAGGGAAGACAACACTCTCCTCCCTTGCTCTCTCAAAAGCAAAGTCTCTTATTGAATAGCTTTCCTCCTCCTCCTACAAACACTGCCACCTTAGCTCGCATTTGTATCTGAGCCCTTCATATTTTCATATGGCACCAACCTCAAACTGAGTGATGGATGGATGCAAAACAGGAGGCTGTCAGGGAGGAAGATAGTAGACGGGAAAACAGTGGTGGCTGCTTGGCCAGGGATGGGGGGGGGGGGGCGTATGTCATGGGAAGTGAAGCAGAAGTAGAGACGGAGGAGTAAAGGCTGGGAGATGTAGGTTGAGGGGAGGGATAAGGACAAAAATAAAATTGGAAAACTAAAAAAAGAGCAAACGAGCAAGCGTGGTCACACAGGCTGCACAGCAATGGCACACAGAGGAAAGTAATTTAGACGTGCAACGTCACATGAGGAAGAGGGAGACACGGATATAAAGGGAATAACAAGCACACAGAGTGTGTTTGCCGTGTGGAATGCAACATTTAAATCACGAGCTTGTAATTCATAAGGAGTCTGATCTTTCTCAGAATGAAGCGAGAGCGAGAAAACAGCGAGTTTTGTGAGGCAACATAAGGAGACAGGAGCAGCAAAGTGGTGAGGAGAGAATAACACGAGGGTGTGAGGGTGTTAAAGGTGGTAAAAGAGGAACGAGAACGCCTGTGTGTGTATTTGGACTGACTGGAAACAGGTTGTCAGAATGATCCCTAAAAATATATACGAATTTCACCTCCAACTGAATAAGAAATTGGACAGCTGGAGAGGAAAATATATCAGTTTGACACATTTTATTCAATTGGAACCGCTAATACATGAGCTAATATTTGTCTTTAACTTAAATCCACAATAAACTGATTACTCCTTAGGTTAGAAACTTAGACTTTAATAAATACAAAAGCAGTCTTTTGCACCAGGGAAGCTTTTACATCACTAAATCAAATTCAAATAAAAATATGTTAAAACTACAAGAAGAAAGAAATGGAAAATATTGTTACAATTTTACCTAACATGTTAATCAGAGGTTATCAGGATTCTGACAGGTTGGCAGGCTGAATTACACAGTAGGCCATCTTGCACAAACATGTTACATTTACCATGTTATTGAAAAGATTAGCTGGGACATCAACATAACACACAGAGCAACTGATACTGGATGCATTACACCTGCTGAATCTGACAGTACACTAATACTCTTATTCTTTTAGTCCTTATTCTGGTCCTCGTGTCTGTATGCCATCCCCAAGCACTTCAAGTTTCTTAAAACATGCACACACAACAATAAAGAAAAATGTATACTAGACAACCTCCATCTCATCAAACTTAGACTCACTAATAAACACCAACAAGCAGACACAGCTGATACTTGATTTGACAATTCCAGAATAGTACAGAATGAGAACTAAGGAGTGATTTAGGTGAAGTCAGTGACAAACTTTAAAACTTTAGGATCCCTCTTGGTGAAATCCCAACATGCTGTCAGCTGAGAAGCTCATTTTCTAAAATTACCGGGCAATTACAGCATACCCCTAATCAAGTGATTAAAAAGTAATGAGCAGCCCAAATGAAACAGCCACTCATAAAACTATGTGTCGGTGCCTGGAGCACAAACCTCTTCACTATTTCTAAAGATACGGTTTGATATTTAATCAAAGGTACATCAAGTGCCAAACATTTTTAACCATGTGAAGTTACTAATGATAATTCATGCATTTTTAAACTCCTGCCATTATAATTAGCCTAACTTCCTACCTGTATGCTTGTTTTCTAAGGCACATCAACAGGTTGATATGCTGCTGCACATCCTGTTCAACCTATTTAACAAATGGTTCATTTTTATTAAATGTATTACACTTTTATTTCAGTTGAACATTTCTCAAGACATTAATACCCTATTAAAAATTTGGTGCAATGGCTAGCCCGCGGCTAATCTCAGCTCATGCAACAGATGAGGTTTTAACTCCTCCCCCTTCGTACTCTTTTAAATAAGTTCATCATTTTAGCCAGGGCTCCTTCTGTTTGTTTATAGGATATAGAGAATATTCTAATATTAAGATTATATTTATTTTTCTAACCACAATATTAAAGAATACAGACCAGCTCAAGAGCTTGTGTTGTCTTCTGGACCGACTGTACACTTTCACCTTTAAAACAAAGATGGCGACCGGAAATTAACTACTTCTGCCCGGATTTCACAACAAAATAAGTTGATGACCACTTAAAAAAAAACCATGTATAGATAACCTATTATACCAACAAAACCAACCTAGCTCCTGTAAGGACAAACAATGTAATATCTTTTATTTCTTTGTTTAACCAAACCAGAGAGAAATTTTGGGGGAATGGTTGCTTGTTTAGCTACTACTTCACAGGGATATAATAAGTCAGTAGCTTATTGTATAACCAAGGAAAAAAAAAACAGACTCCTGCACTATCTAATATAAAAATTTAAGTTGTGCCTAAGGCACAAAGTGGGTTTGTATCTCCAGCAGTTATTTGATCTACAAAGAAAGTCACAACACAATGTTTTTTTTTTTACTCTTTCTACTTTTTATTTGCCATTTAAGAAAACATGTTTGATATTGTCCTGTACCTATGCATCACTTTGCCCTTTCACACTTATTTCAGCAATTAGCAACAACACACAAATCCTAATCCCAGAGAAGTTGAAAGATTAGGTTATTTTAGTGTTATCTTTCTGACAAGCACACACTCCGAAGCGCACTCAAAGCCTACACCCACACACACTGTCAGTCGATCACACAATCTTTCTCCGAAATGAAATTTGCTGTGGTCTCAGACAGCTGCAGGGTTTGCTGGTTTCTTAACAACTTAATTACGCAAATCTCCCCTTTTTTCACTGAGGTAATGAGCATGGTTTTACAGGGATTAAACAGTCTCCAGGGTTGAAAATAAGGCTTTATGTGTTAGCAATCTTATCTTCCTTTATCCATCCAGCCAACTTTCCATGCACAGGATTAGTGAAGGCAGGAGGATTGTTAGCATTGCCATATATTTCTCTTTTTTTTTTTAAATTTGCGTGGCATTAATGCTAAAAAGCTTAGTGCAACATTCTGAAATGAGTCTGTTTATTATTATTTTTTCTGTCATTGGGAAAAAGCATAATATGCTACTTGACTTGGATTAACACCGACAGCCGGTGATCAGTCACACATTTAGAAGTGCCAGGAAAAAGATGCACCTGCATATGAGTGATAAATAAATGGAAAGGGCAAAAATTAGTCTTGGTGCAGCTGTTATCTTGTCATTGATTTATCAACTACACTACACATGCATAAGATTTTTTGCTATTTTCATAATGTCTATCGCCATAAAACACATATGATTCTTATTATCAAATCAGTGGTTCCCTATGCTCCATGTATCTGTTTGACTGGATTGAACTTTTGTTATTATTATTATTATTTGTCTTCAATCTAATGGCCTTTCTTTGAGGACCTCTATAACAGTAGTGAACAGGATACTCGTGGGCTATTTTCCCAACATTTCAAATATCGTGCGGCATGAAAGATGGAAAATTATATTTCAAAAAAAGACAGTGGGATTTTTCCAGATTTTCTCACAGAGTTAACACTACTTTACATCAGACATGAGAAAATGTTCTTTTCTGCTGGGATACCAAATCAGAGCAAATCACAGACAGAAAAGAAAGAAAAATCTTTTTTTAATTTTTTGCGTCACTAGGCAGTTCGTGTACTCTATGAATGATGAGACTGAAAGAGTAATTACACTTTGACTATCTTAATGGATTATGAAAAATAATAAGCTCTTACCAGGAGATAATTAGGATGTGTACAGTAAGTACCAGACTTGGCGAGACTGGGCACAGCTGATTATTACCTCTGGCGAGAGGCGATTGAAGTAGAAGGGCAAATTATTCCAGTATCTGAGCAATAGCGGCAGTCTGGCTCAAACCATAAACCCCCTCCCTGTTCCCCGTTTGTGAAGATCTTAATTGGTAGATGTGCAGATTAGGAAAAGTGCAGCTCCTCCTGCACATACACAGAAAGACCGACAGTTTCCCTCCAAACAGGAGTTTTATCATCAAGGCTCTTAACTGGGTGTTGGATGCTTGTTTGTTCTCATAAGCACATGAACTGGGTTAATGACGTCCACTAGGACCTGCCAAGGAGGCAGTGCAATGCAATCCTTGCTGCTATCTGTGCAGATACTTTATATCATATGCAATATATATATGGAGCTACTGCAGTGGACCTCAAAATGTATTTATTTATTTATTTTTTTCTTGGATTGCTTTTCACTTGTGACGACTTATCCCTGAATATGTAAGAAGAGCATTTACATCCCTGGATTGGTTCATTTTAAGTGCTTTCGGAGAAGCTATAATTTTACAGGGGAAAAAAAGGAAACTTTTTTTTTTTTAAGTTAACCGCAGCAAGGACCTATTCATAGACAGGCATCCATTATGTTTAACCAGACCAGTCTCTACAAGAAGAAGAAAAAGCTACTTCTGCTACAAAGAATTATTAAGGTTTTAAAATACTACAAAAGAAGGACTTATAGTCCCTTCAGTCTTTTGCCATAGGTATCGTGTCCCTCAGATTTATGGTAAGGAGGAAAAAAACCTTCTTGAAGAAGTCTCTAGTCTACAGGGGTAATCAGTGTCTGGGAAACTGGCTGAATACGTTACATGTTGTTTTATTATACCAGAGATTTGCCGGGTACACTTTCAGAGGATCACAGGTCACGTCAGATGAACAACTAAACCCACCTGTGATTCTTAGAGTACATGTGATTTTTCAAAATCCATTTGTGTGATCACAATGTCTATAGAAGCTGGACCAAAACGAGAAAAGATAATAAACCTTAAAGGATAAAGTAAGGCTAATCTAAAATCTCTTTTCAGCAAGCTTGAGGCTAGATTATAATGGCAGGTCAACTATTTCAATGCCAGCATTTGTTTGCTTTTTTTTTTTTTTTTTTTTTTTAAACCAGACTGTACTCCTGTGGTCTTAGCATATAGAGTTAAAGGACAGACTTATTCAGTATTTTACACCTCCACATTATGTGTCCATACGCCTGTTTTCTCACGGACTCGCATGGATAGCTCGTGATTCATCTGCTGTAGTAGCAGACCTTGCATTTCACTATGGTGCCATTTTCCTTTTTGCACCTACTCTCTGTGCTGTCGCCATCGCTAGAGTTCACTAGATGAGAACAACCTGATGTGCCTTGCTTTAGTCCAATCTGTTATGTTACTTATTCCACTGATCTTATGCTGAGTTTTGCCCTGCTCAAAACTAACGTGGAAGCCACACAGCCGCTCCTGCTCTGTACACTATATATGCATCTATTGTTGTCTGAAAAAACTGAATGTTTCCTTAATGTAAATTAATAATTGTACTTCGAGTTTACCAGTTTAATTTCTTGTAGATTTAAATGACAAAAACAGTTACGTTTCTCTTCGTTAAGCCCACTCAGTTAGCTCTACAAGAAACCACTCGAAATACACAAGGCCCTCACATCCCTCTACCAGTGCGTAATTTAAAAGCAGATTTGTGCATTTCCACTACAAAACATTGGTAGTACCAAAAAACTGACCCTGGGAAAAGTGCCATATCATTGCTGGGACCTAAGTTGAAAGCACTGATGGTGGCTGTAGAAAAGGCTAGTGTACCAGATTCACAAATTTGCAACCCACACATTCGGTCCTATTAAACCCACGTGCAGTGGACTGGTTCTCAAAAAGTAGCCTGGCAGCTATAGTTCTTTGAATGGGTAGCATAAACACACAGTACAGTGTATAAACTGCCTTACAGTAATAGTATGCAGGTTGTAGAGAATATCACTGCGAAGGTGAAGTCTTAGTACTCACATGTCACACTGTTACTAATTCAGTTGCACTGGCTCCCCATTAACTTCAGATTTCACTTTAAGATTCTGATTTTGACTTTTTCTCTGCATGGAGAAGCACCAACATACACGAGTGAACTCTTACATGCATACATCTCCAGATCATCCCAGAGGCCATGTAATCAGGGGCTGCTGGCTATGCATCATATAAGCCTGAGAACTAAAGCAGAGAGTTTTGCAACAGTGGCCCAGACTCTGCAACTCTCTCCCCCACAGAGCCCCGAGCTCTGTGGACTGATCTCTTAGATATCAGCTAAAACCTCATCTTTTTAAACGTGCTTTTGCAGAACTTTCTGGCATTTTTGTCATGAAGCGCTTTGTGCTGCTGATCTTAAAGACCCTAAATGAAATTTGACTTACTCAAATATGCTTATTTACATTTAAATGAATCAATGGGTTTTATATTTTTAGTGGTGACTGAGTTTTCAAACTGAGTTTAAGGGTTTTAGATCAATACTCAGCAATGGCAATGTAACAATTTAAAAGCAAAAAGCTGAACAGTATGATTACTTTCTAGAAAGGACACTGTTTATTGTGGATGAGCCGCTGATCACACTCTCAAACCTGCCTTATAAAGTCAGTATAAATGAATCGAAGGAGGACATCACGTCTGGATAGAAACATCAGTTAATCCATAAGGGCAGTGACAGGCTACAATGTAATCAGCCTTACATTTACACTGAAAATCATTACTCTCTCCTCTCATTTACTGGCCCATTACAAATCCAACGTGCAGAAACAGAGTGCAAACAGATCATGTGTAACTGTCCAAATACTTAGACTGCACTGTAAATGTACTTATTTAAGCCACACGGCTAAGTTGAAAAACTGCAAATACAACCCATTTCATCATCCCTGTTCTCTCCCCCTCTCGCTTTTCAACTTAAACCAGGCAAGTTGAGCAGCTGCATCATACTCAAAATGAGAACGAGGATGAGGATTAACCTGAATCTGTTATACTCAGGCAGGAGTGCTGAAGAAGTCTGGATCTGAGGAGGAGATGTCGGGAAAGCCACCATATTAGCCTGTTAGTCACAGTACGACTCCACCCTGATGCACTGCACAGTTGGGTAAACACTGCTTAGGTCAGGAAACCACATGGGACTCAGACTACCTCTCGCAATCCCAAGCCAAAAACCTCTGATACACCTCTTAATGCACCGTAAACAAGCAGCGTAAAAATCATCCAGTCCACTTTGAAGCTGAAAACTAACTAACTGGAAAACAGCCGCAGCCTCACCTTGGTTTCATTTTGCATAATTAGTAAATCAATGCTGTGTAGATTAGTCTTCCATTTCAAGGTCAGTGGAGCAGGTACAATGAATAAGAATGAAACAAAAAGGGAAACATCTCTAATACGCACATAGAAGAGGCTCAAAGTCGCTACAAGAACACAGGATGTGTAGATGAAATCAAAAGAGGCAGATTTTTGGAACTAACGAGCAACTTATCAATTATCGGTGATACAAAGCATCGGCACACTTACAACAAATTAATTCAAGACTATTCTCTGTATTTATAAACAGATCTGAAACAGTTTTGAGTAAACAACATGTACATCGTTTCACCAGTATTTCGGTGTTTAGAAGGTGACTCAAAAGGAAAATGAGGGTAGAAGTGCAAGGTGAGTCAGTCATAATGCAAGTCCTGGGAGACAGTCTGTAAAGTTTCATGTGAAGTTTCCATCATAGGCTGCAGGCATCCTCGGGCAATTCTCCCAGCAGTTCATCCAGGTCATCATCTGTGCAACAAACACACAGGTCAGCACATGAGACAGTATTTTAATGCCTCAGACATTTGATTAAACAAAAACAAAACAGCAATGATTGCAATGTTTCAACTACAATCATCAGGGGTTAGTTATTAAGTAAAAAACACACATGGTACTGGTTTCATCTTGTAATGCTCTAATACTCAGTTGGATAAAAAACAAAGCAATGCATTTTTTATTAGGTGCCGCTGCAAATGCAAAATGCAAAGAGTGATTTGATGGTGATGCCAGATCAAAGGCCATGACGGCATCATAACGGATTTGTAGAATAAACAGTCTGAATATAGCATTTTAATCCAGTTTTCCTGCTCGCATGCATCGAGGCAGTGAGCTGCTGTGACCACTGGAAGCAATTCAGTTTGTTCTTTCAACACGTGGGCGGAAGGAGCTGGAGCTCAAACAGCACCCCCTGTGACCACCGGATGTCGTTGCTATTATTGGTTTTTAGACTGCGCTCCAGAATTTTAGACCATAGCTAGATGTTGATCAGCCTAAGATGCTAACATTTCACATTTCTGCATGGAAATTCTCAGCTGTGGATTTCTTAGGATTTGTCCTCCAAAGACAGTCACTGTGTTTGTCATTTAGGCAAATTGAGGTAAAATTCTGGGACTAAGAATCCTAAACATGGCTTGCCTTTTTGCATCATATCATTTTTAGATATGAGATAAATATTTGCTCATCAGACAAAAAAAAAAAAAAAAAAAACCAGTTTAAAAACAAATCAGGCTATGACTGATAGGGTTTCAGAATTGCAGTCAAATGCCAATGACCAAACATCATTAATGTTTTATTTGGAAAATAACTCATTATATTTCAGAGCGACAGCAGGCAAGCTCACGATGTGAGAAGAATTAATCTCTCTTCTGCTTCTCTACAAGTGTTGCTTGTACTAAGCTCTTTTCTCCCTGTCTGCAAGTGTTACTGCATGTGCCCCACCTGCATCCCAGCTTGGCTCCTGTGGTGCTGTGCTCCCACCACGCTCCAGGGAGCCTCTGCCACTGTCTACAGGGGCTCGAGGGTCTCCCTCTCGCTCTGTGTGTCTTTCCCAATCTTTTCCCTCGTCATCCTCTTCATCAAACATCAGCTGCATGCAGGAAACTGGCTCCTGAAGGACACCGGGAGACTGAGTGGGTGACAGCAACATCGGCTCCTAGAAAAGAATTAATATGTTTCAAAGGGACTGATGACAGGTTGACAGGACATATATCTAAAAAGAAAAAAAGTAAATATGTTTTTGTATTTCTTGGAATGTAGACGTGCTAATCTTATTTTCAGCAGCAGCCATCCTGCTCACCAGGACCAGAGGGGGAAGCTGAGTGGAGGTCAGACTGACTCCATCAGCAGCGTAGATCCTCAGCAGGTTATTGGAAGTTACATTCAGGTAATGGTTACGATGGGAGGGGGAAAACACACCCACCTGTTCACAGAAGTAAGAAACTGATTTGTAACCACTGTATAACTCAGATACAACACTATAGTTATATGATTGTGGGCGGTATGCCTTACTTGTTTGAGCAGCAGCACAGCCCCGACCTTAAGCTCCTCTGCTCTGTCCTCTAAAAGACGCCGATGAATAGTTCCCTGAATCTCCCCTTCAGTCCAAAGCATTATAAAGAAATAAAGTACAAAAAACATTTAAACACACACACACAACTACTCATAACTTCTCACAAAAGATACAGCTTAGCTTTAGATTTAGCTGCATAAACACATCCTCACCTTTTCACTTTCCTTCTTGAATACAAATGTTTTTATCCATAATCTGCATTTTATGATCAAAATGTATGAAACGCTTCATTATTTACCTTCTTTTTTTTTATTAATCTAGCAATAATTTTTTTTATTTTCTGGACAGGCAACCACCAAAAAGTCTGATAATTCAATGAAATGGCATGAAAGCTCTCACTGTAATGTGCATGTGAGTGTGCACGTTTGCACAAGATAAGAAGAAAACATGGAGAATTCATAAAAAGATACCAGTCAGAATTTCTTTTCCTTCTATTCACATTTGAGTAGAAGACAAACTGACCCCCAAACAGCATAAAGGTAAAGATGAAAGATTCCTTTTAATCTGCTGCTACCAGATTATATAATACCCAAAGGGGTATTACTCCAAGGGAAGTTCAACACAGCCAGGCTTTCTTTGCTGTAGCTGGCTCAACAAAACCTAAAACCTTTCACTGTTACGCCAGGCTTTCTGCTTCCCGCTCTGTGTGACGCTCTCATAAAACCGGGCATTACATACATCACGACTCTTATTCACAAAATGATCCCTATGAGCGTCCCTACTACAATCAGAGAGCTTATCAGGTGATGATAAATAGATAAAGAACATAAAAAATGTAAAATGTAAAATGCAACACTGTTGCAGTTAAGATGATACTGAAGACCAGAGATTTAGCACCTGGTAAAAATAAATATAATTCTAATAGTGGCCGTTCCAGCAGTGTTAAAGAAACTCGACAGCAGATTAACGAATACAGTCTTGTGAGAATTTAATGCACAATTAGTGTTTCATTCAATGGTTTTACTAAGGTGCAACTTAACAGTGTGCACATATAAAACATCTTTGGAAAGCAGAGAATCTATAATGCGCTTAAAACAGGCTGTAAATAAAACAATCAGTGAAAACACTGCACTTGTACTCAATTTTAAAGTGAAACTTGGAACATAACCGGCTCCTGAGCAGTTTGTGTGTTCAGCAGTAATTCAGACAGGTAAAAAGTATCTTGAGCCACAGGAAACTCCGTAAACCCCTCAAGTGATCCAAATTTGCAGGATTTATGAATACTCTGCTTGCCAACTCGACCAGCTCTGCCAACTCTGAAACCTTGACCCAGCAATCATTAGCTACGAGCTCCAGCTGCCTAGCACTGAAAGTTAAAATAATTCATGCCGACAAAGCAGGAGAAGGCTCCAAAATGACAGCAAAGTGTATTCATTCAGCTGTTTCTTCAGTTCATAAAGAGCCAGCAGTTAATAGATCAAGGTCAAGTTGATGTTAATTACAAGAAATTCATATCAAAATCACCATGTGACACCAAAAGACCTTGGGGAAGACACAGCAGACTCCTTTGTCTGAAAAATAGTTGAAATTTTGCAAATGAACATCTAAAAGCATTTTGGAACCAAAAATTTGACTAATGAAGTTGAAGCGAGGCGTAGAAAGGGTGGGCGCAGCAGCGAGTAGCACTTGGAAAAGTTTCCTTAGCAGAAGCAAGACTGGATTATACTCATTACCAGCAAAATCTGAAGACAAAAAAAATATCATAATCTCTGTAAAAAACAAACAAAACTCAGGACAAAAACAGACAATCATAAGCACAGATGCCTTCTGCAGTAGCAACAGAGAGAAAGGTCTCTACCAAAAGTCTCTCCATGCCGTGATGCACACCAAAGGACATTATTAAGAGTCGACCATCTAGGATGCCCCATAATTTGCTTTGGGCCTTTTTTGGGCCATTTTGAAACTAAAACAGGAAACTGCGTGTGAAATTTAAAAAAATAAAAAATAAATAAATAAATGTAAATAAATAAATGGAAGAATCAGGTCACATTTTACATGCCTAGCTATTCACAGTAACCCAAAGTTTTGCAAGCCAATCCACGCTTCTAACAATGTAGGAAAGCTTTTTCCACACTTTGTGATGTGATTATTCCGAGTAAATATTCAAACCCAAGAGGATTCAAATATTCACGTTTGACGGAAATTTCCAAAAGAAACCAGAGACAACAGCATTTTGCACACATTTCCATAAACTTTCTGACATATTTAGTGTAACGGTTTGGGCAAAAAAACCAAATTAAAAACACAACAGGAAAGCCAAAAAAAAGGATATGAACAGTGTGTCACTCTGAATAAATCCGAGATTGTATTGAGAGCTTCAGAACAAGCCTGGAATAAAAACCTTTTAACACCACAGCTTCCTTCTTCAAACTCATAAGAATAAAACTGCATGTTTATTAGACAGCTAAGCTGCATCTAAAGATCCTCATCAGCATCTCCCAGATATGGTTCTTCTGTTTTCATACAAATATAAAAATATCAGAAAATAGTGAAAAACTTTCCTGAAGCTCAGAATGACACCTAAATCCACAGCAGACTCTGCTGTCAAGAACGTGATCTAAAGATCCGTGTTTCCGTTTTTTTCCACCACCAGACTGCTGTCATACGCACCGAGTCGTGTTTATGTACACATTAGGAATATTTTACCCATTTTAAACTGCAAAAAGTCCACAAATGGAAGCTCGAGGGATCGGCAGCGACATGAAAGAGTTCATCACTCACCAGAAGCAAGTGTTTGAATCCCCATTTTTCATACTTATATATACACACACACATTATGATGAAAGCCCAATATTTTTTGTTAATGATAAATGATTACGATACTAATATGTTGATTAATTTCTCCTCAGCTTGTTTTTTTCCCCCAGCACTAGTGGATGTTAAGCGTGCGCTGTTAGCAGCTTCTCAGATAACACTGTCTGCTGGGTAAAAAGCGAAGAACCTTCCAGCAGGTCAGGGTCACATGACTAAGCAAACAGTTTCTTGTGGTGTCAGAAGCACTTAATACCCGCCCACTACTGATGCCAATCTGTGGCAATTGAATCACTAATAAGCACTTAAGTCCGGTGTTGAGAGCAACATCCACTCCTGAGTGATGATAATCAGTTCACCTCATGTGGCTGCTCTCTGGGGGCCATGGCAACAGACTCAGCTTAGAGGTGCAGCAGACAAAAGTGGGGGGGAAAGGTTTAAGAAAGAGCGGGAGAGGAAACGAGCGGTGGGAAGAAAGAGGCGTCCTGCTGTTTGGGCAAGACGGGGTGTGTGTATGTGTGCACGCAATCAAGCGTGTTACAATAGCTGAACTTTGCTCTCGTACCTCGTGGAGCTCAATCAGGCGAGCTCCCAGTGAGCAAATGTCAAATGTGCAGGAAAAAGCTCGCAGCTCCTCTGCTCCCATGGTTCAGCACTAGTTAACATGCTTTCCTGTTTCTTTTCCCTACCGAAGTTTGCTTTGAGGCTCAAGTGCTCTACTAGAGTCGAGCATTGTAATCGACTCACAATGAATCATCATATTTATTTTAATCTGGGTTTGTCTGTTACCTGTCGGGTCCTTAAACACTGCCTTGGCATCAGCATGCGTGTGGACGATGCTCTTCAGAAGCACAGCCATGTTTGGAACTTTATTTCTGACCAGCTGTTTCAGTGCAGCCTAACAAGAAGAGGGAAAATACACACACAGACACACACGATAACTTTTGCTAACAATATTGCTATATAATTAATGGATTAACAGATTAAATATAAAAAGTTGATCATTCATCTTTTTAGTAATGGTTCAAGCAAAAATATCAAATTCTTTCTTGTAAAATGGGTCTGAAGCATTTCTATGTTGAATACAGTAGAAAACAGGACACAATTAAGTGTTAAGAAAAACATGGAAGCTAAATAAATCAGCTGAGGATTGTGTGATGACAGTCTGATTTCATGGCACACATTTTACTCACATATATATTTAATGTTAGTATTATAAGAAAATAACCGAATCAACTGTTTGTTTGATTTTTAAATTGTGTAAACACATGTTCTGTGCTCCAATTGGATACTGAATTTTAAGAACTCTTGTGAGCAATTTCAGATTTTTTTTCTAAATCTTCAAATTTAAGCCCTAAATCTATCAGCACATCAGGGATAATGGGCTTTTCACATAAGAGCCTACCACCTGCACTATTTATTACATTTTCGATGGGAAGAGTCGGAGGACCGGAGGTCTAGCTGGGCTGATTGGCTGGTAGTACAGTGGGCAAGTGCAAGCCCAGACAACTGCTGGCTGTGCACACAAATCAAGAACACGCTCGTCTCCCACAAAGATAAAAAAAATAAATGAATAAAAAAAAATCATCTTTTGAGGTTCTGGGGCAGAATTACGCTTGTTTATCCAACAAAATGCTTCTGCAATATAACAGCATGGAGGAAATTTTATTTTGGCAGTGGACTACCTGCAGCTGTAGGATGTGCAATTTAAAATTTACAGGGACATAAACATGAAGGTTGGTTTCTGGGAGGCGGCTGGGGACTTGGCACCGTAAACGGCCAGCCAGGACGCCTCGCAAATGGACAGAATTATTGCTTTTTACCTTGTTTGACTGTGGCCTCTGATGTTTTGGTGGCTGCGAGCACAAAGCAAGAGAAAGCCCGAGTATATTTGCAGCCTTCCTTCTCTCAGTGACGGCCAGTTTAAAAACTTCAGTGTTGCTGATGCAGCGTGGTGTTGAATTTAAACCACATTCGCTTTAATTCACAGCACTGCCGTAAAGAGAGTGCAAAGTGCACTGTGACTGGGTGAAAATATGGCATCATATTGTCCAGGAGGGGTTTGACTTCTGTGCAAAGCCACATGTTGTCTTTTACGCAAGTGCTGAAGGTACAGGGTTTGGAGTTGCTTAAAAGTGCCTCATGTGGGTGTAATACTTTTGACATCAACTAGAATGCGAGGGTCTGTTTGAATCTCTTCATGTGGACATCCATGTGCCCTCCAATGTGCCAAAACTGCAAGGTCGCCAGCTGTGCAAGCGTCCCTCAAGTGGAATAGGAACAACTAATCATCTGTGATGTCCACAGCTGTCTGCAAGTGTTTGCATGGGATTAAAAACCCAGCCTTATTTACTTTAGATAAACTGTAAGTGTTCAGTCATTCCAATAATCTATGATAACCTGATGCTTTGAAAGAAACTTTACAAATGATATCAAATCTTCTCCAGTGTACCAACCTACTGATTAACCTCAGTTTTTAAATTAACCCTCGACACAAATCTGGTGTTACGAAGATATACTGATGGAAGTAAATACACAGCAGTGAGCAGGATTTCCTCTTGAGATCAACCTTTCTTTACACTGCATTTGTTAGAACACATTGGGGCAGTGTGGTCATTTGTTTATTCACGAAAAACAAGGATTTGGGGAAGCCGACATTCACGTCAACGGCTTAACCTGAGCGAGCTTATCCAGCGTCCTGCCACCGACTCTGCTCCTGTTAAATGGAGCCAGTGACAAGCAAACACAGCAGAAACCACCGTGTAAGGTTTCAAAATGACTGCCACTCAAAGCTACTTCACACTGGCGGCCCTTCACACACAGCTACAGGAGAGCGACAGCAGAGTCCCCATTAGTGTGACTGATGAGCGATCGTACCGTTTATAATTACACAACACCTCCAGGACAGCGTCGTCATTTGTCCTGATTATGCCAATAGACCTCCAACGGCGGCAAACGGGCCGTTGTGGTGTGAAGACACGTAACTTGTAAAGAGGCTTGACCTAAATATTAGACAGCGCTTGAATAAACAGTACCAGTGGGACTTCTTCTCCATTTGTGTAACGACGTTGTCAGCTCACCTTGCGAAGCACCATGACCACACTGTAGGAGTGCAGGAAACATGATGGATGCCTCTCATCCAATCCCATCTCCATCTTCATCGCTGCCCAGGCACCGCCACTGAACTCTTCTTCCTCAGTCTGTGAGCTGGAAGCCTTTAACATAAAGTTTTTACACCCACAAACATACAGCGACACTATAAATGGAATTCTTGACCTTTGCTGGTTCTTCCAAGTGGCTCTAATTAATATTTCACACAAATAACTGTAAATAGTGTTATGTAGAGTACTGCATCCTGTACAAACAATGCACAAATTGGCAGGCAGCTACTCGTCCTACGTAGACTAGCTGTTGAACAGAGTGGAGCATTAAGCAGCTGATGTGCCAGATGTTTCCTTCAGGAGAGCAAAAGTGAGAGAATACTGCACTTGACATCAGGGGACTATTAACAAGCTGGATGTGTAAATAGGGCAGCTCTTTTCCATGTCAGCTCATAAGGTGGTGTCAGTGCTGTTTTAGTCATTCATTTCCGCTGCCTCCATGTGGCCAATACAAAATCTGTTCATGATTTACTGGCCTCACACAGTGTGGACACCTGGCATTTTCAAGCCTTTTCTGTAATCTCGTCTGCTTTTGAAGGTGCAACAGTGATAGAAAAGATGGAAAAAAAAAAAACCTGCTTATTTACCTGACTTGGTAGTCGAGCCACAGCCCCATGGGCAGGAGTCTGAGGAACAGAAACCACAATCTCATCCAGGTTCTGACCCTGAGGCTGAGAGAGGAAATTTAAATCACTATATGCCAGCAAGGTGGGAAATAAAAACAAAAAAAAAACCCAAAACAGAACACATAACTAATTCATTTTCTTTCTGAGTTCTACTCAGGCGTCTTTGCCTTGGCTTGACCGTGCTTGTGCTTTCATTTGCAGAAAGCCAGATTAGGAGAGAGTGCATCAGCATCACATGAGACCAACCTGCTGTGGCAGAAGCCCAGCTGGACCAGGGAAGCGCCGGGTCCTGGGCTGGCGTGGCTCTGAGCGAGGCCTCTTCTTGGGAAGCTTATTGGAGGCAGAGACTAGCTGGACCAGGCGATTGGTGAGTACTGGCGTGTGAAGAGGATGAGAGTTCACAGAGGGAGAGGGGGAGGAAGAAGGTGCCGGGGAGACTGTATCAAAGAGGTTGCGGGGCTGAGAGGAGGGTCTTGGAGTTGTACATGTTTTCTGTGGCTGCTGAGGTTTGTTAACCGTCCTGGAAAAAGAACTCAGGGCTGGAGAAGTTGCAGTGAAGCCACGGAAAACGTCAGACTTCTGTGGAGGGGCTAATGGGAAAGCAGGACATGGATTTGGATGTTGGACAGGTGGAAAAGGAGCCAAATTGTGACCAGTGGCGCTAGAAGTCTTGGATGCGGCGCTAAGCTCCCTCACTGTCCGAACAGGTAGTGTCTGAGTCTGTCCACAGGTCGAGGGTCGCAGCATTTTGGCTGGAGGCTCTACTGTGGGTGCACGTGGAGCAGGAGGTTCAGGCATCCGTCCCATTTGGCCATCACATTCCTCCAGGTCTGCTAGGTCAACATCCCAGTCATCAAAGTCATCCTGAGCCACACAGGGCTTCGGCAGCCCCTTAGCGTGAGCGTGACTCTGTTGTGTTGCCCGATTTGGCTCAGAGTTATTCAACGTGGGAGAAGGAGTAGGGAGAGGAGAGCGGGAATGAGAGGAAGATGAGAGCCGTCTCAACCCCAAAGCAACAGTTTGTCCCGTAGCAGTAGTGTGCGTGCTGCTCTCTGATGCTGTGCCATTGCACGGGGCAGCTGATCTCTCTCCAGTTTGCTGGAGGCAAATTTTCTCCGGCTCTCTGTGAGTAACAGAGGAGGCACGCAGAGCACAGGATGACACAGCAGCTGCCACATTGGCTGGTCCAGACACGGAGCAGGAAGCCCAGTCTGTCTCGAGCAGGTCCTGGGAAACACACACGCACGCACGCACGCACACACACACAGTGGGATTACGAGGGAACAGAAGGAGGACCATTATGTGACAGAAAGCAGCCTGAAACGACAGTTAAATAAAATCAGGTGTTATTATATTTACTGATTATTACCTCATCTTCAAAGTCCTCGCCAATGCTGAAAAGGCCACTTAATTTACAGGTCTGTAACACAAACACAACAATAAAACACAGCACGAGTACCAATAAATGTCAATAATAGTAATAATATGTCCTGGTAAACTCGAAAACATGCCACACATTTGAGCTACTTAACGTGTATTAGCTTAGTTAGCCTCAGCTGCGTTCAGTTTGCTGGACTTACCATTGCAGTCATGGGCTATCGCGATAAAAAACCGTTGTTGATCACTTTGAACAAATATACCAGACTTTGTAAGACATTAATTGCCATTTAATGCCGGCTTACAAATATGATCTCTGCTATTTCTTTTCCTTTTTAACTACAGTTAAGTGAGACTAGCTTGCTAGCTACAGGTAAAGTTTATCTGGGCTGTATTGCTTGGTATCGCGCCGCCACGTTCAAACACGACGTGATGACGTAAGGAATGTTTTTACAAAGGAGGTTGAAGTGAAGCGAGATGATTCAATCCCCATTCCCATTAGATGTAGCTCCGTTTTTGTTCCAAGTTTAGCGACGTTACGGCGTGGTTAATAACAAACCTATCTTACTAATAAAAATAACCGATTCACGCAAATACTCTTTTTTCTTAAAAGACAAAATTCTTTAGCAATTTTGTAATGTCTCCCAGACGAGACATCCAGACGAGCTAGTATCATCTCTGAGAGAGCAAAACATTTTCATTTTTTTTTTACTCGTGAGCAGTAGATGTTCAGGTAGACAGCTGTCGTAGTTGTGAAAGCTATCAAGTTTATTCGTAATAAAGTCCAAATTGGCTTTTCTTCTTACCACCTTTCCTTTACGTGAATTTCGGGACGCTATGAATTTACTCACTTTTTAAAGTTGTGATCACGTGGCCTTCCTCGTTGATTTGTATAGATTATCTTGATACTTCTATGCTCTTTGGCGTTCATGACCGCAATAGAGCTAAATGCTGGGTCGATACTGACATCTAGTGGTCGCTGTGGAAACACTTAGTATCAGCTTACGTTCTGATCTATTAATATTCAGTGCTGAACTTGTGCAACAATCTTGTGACTGTAGCCACCACGGAAGGGCATTTAATTTGGAAATCGCTTCATAATAGTTTAATTTCAAAGGGAAATGAACCTGATTCTAGCTGTGAAAGTATTTAGTTGACCTCTGCTTGGACTCCTGTCACTCACAGCTGTTCCATTAAAGGGTGAGTAAACGCTGCATGTTGCTATTTTCAGTAAACAGTACTTCCCAGTGCTTCAGAGGCTGGAGGCTGGCTTTAGCGGGGTGAATGTGTTAATGTTCTGCTGTGATAAAACTGGAAAATGGCATGAAATCAGTACTTTTAAACCTGTGTTTTGACTTTAAGGCCCCATGTCAAAGGACACATTTCCATTTACCTCTACTTCACTGCGCTCTCTGAGACTGGAGCAGGCGTTTCAGGAATGGGAGGATGCACGGCAGGCACTGGCTCACAGGAGAGCCATGACTAGAGCGCCTTTGCCTCGGGCCCCAAGGCCTCCTCCCCGTCAGCAGCGGCTCCAGGAAGTCAGGGCCCCTCCGCCCCAGGTGAAGTGCAGAGACACTGCCGTCCACAACACCTTCATGTGCGGGGACATGAAAGGAGTGTATGCAGTGCTGAAGGACCCTGCTATGGTCAATGCCTTGATGGAGACAGTGCATGAGGAGATGGTGTGGGCTCCAGAGATGGGTATGACTTTACAGATCTCTATCTTTTAATCTTCTATAAACTCTTTAATTGAATGAACTCCCTTTTCCTTCTTCCGCCAGGCATGTGGACCATGAGCTCCACGGTGAAACAGACCTCAGCCTTACGTCTGGCTGCCAGCAGAGGACACACAGCATGTGTGGAGGAGCTGCTGTTTCGTGAGGCGGAGGTGAACGCTGACCCTGGAGGCAACACAGCCCTCCACGATGCCTGCATAGGTGGCCATTCTATTTGTGTCCAGCTGCTGCTCTCTCATGGAGCAGAGCCTGATCTGTTGGCTGCAGATGGCAGTGCCCCTCTTCACCTCTGTACCTCTGCCCAGTCATTCCAGTAAGTGCTAAAAAAGCTGACGACTTTATTCTTATTGTGCTTAAGCAGAAATATTCAGCCGAGGGTATTGTTGCCAAGGAGTAGCTGAAGCAAAGCTTTATATTAATCTTGTCTTATATGAAAAATGTCCTTTAAAGGTTATTTTCTCAACTGCGGTAAAAAAAACAACAAAAAAAACCCCCAACGTAGTTTAATAGAATGTAATGTAATAATACAAATCTAGTGAGCCAGGAAAAAAAACATTTCTGAGATATTACGAAAAATATCTGAGGGAGATGGATTTCTTATGGACTGAATGTAGATATTGTGCATGTCGTGACCAGTAAATGTACTATTCTTTAAAGCTGCGCTGAGCTGCTTTTAGAAGGAGGTGCAGAGGTCAATGTGAGGACCAGGGAGTCGAGACTCACACCTCTGCATGTGGCTGCTCGGCGAGGCCTCGAAGAGCACGTCCAGCTCTTTCTTAGCCACGGAGCTGATGTGTTAGCCACAAATCGAGAGGGCGAGACCCCTCTGAACGCTGCATGCTCCGGAGCCGAGAGACCATCTGAGGCCGGACGCTATCTTCGTGTGGTTCAGAAGCTTCTGGACGCAGGAGCCGATGCTCGAACTGCAGGCAGGAAGCAGCACACTCCACTGCACAACGCCTGTGCAAACTGCTGCCCCAGGATTGTAGACCTCCTCCTGCAGCATGGGGCCAAGGCTGATGTCACCAACTGTGCAGGATACACAGCCATGGACTGTTTGCTGCAGGTAGCAAATGCTATGTATAAGAGCAACAAAGTACTATTTAGCATTGCAAACACAGAAACACATTTTTAAGTTTGAGCATTCGGATAAAAACTTTTCTGTTTGGTTCTTAAGGTGGTAGAAGATTTCCCGGACCAGCAACCTGAAGCAATTGCACGATCACTTCTGAACCACGGAGCTAAGCCTGTTTCACCAAAGGTTTGATCAAACAGCCACGCTGTGAGGGAATGTGAGAACTGCTGCATATAAATTGTAGTGTTATCTAATGCGCGCACACTGACAACACTGACTCATTGCCAGTGCTGTCAGTGTGGTGATGAAACTTCATGAGGCAACAGTTTCAAAACATGTAAGGCTTAGATAAATACTACATCAGGGATTGTAAAAAAACAAAAAACAATCTTTAAATGAAATATTAATACATGTCAAAGTCTGAAGAGTAGAAACAAACAAGAAAAAAACATTATGAAATATTAGATGGGGGGGTGTCTATCTACATTTTTGTAAATCTGCAACAAAATATGTAAATAAAAAAAAATGTAAACACTTTAAAATTAGACAAAACCAACAAAGTTAGTGAGAACGTAAAAAGCAAAAAGTGAACATGGAAAAAAGGAATAATGTCAATATGTCCTTTTTATTCAAATTAAGTCTTTCTCTCCATTTCAAGAAATCCTGACTTTTATAAAGCTGCAAGTTGGGTTTATAATACTTGTTTTAAACAGCATATAAGTAAGCTAGTGTGCTGGCTGAAAGAAGACGGCTGAGACGCTGTAGTCTGCAGTTTGCTTCCTGTTTCGGCCTTTCTTTAGTTTCGTTTTTACTACCTCTTTCATTTAGGGAAAGATCATGGTTTATGTTCAAATATGAGAAGTCAGGAGTGAAACCAGGCTCTCTATTGCTGCTAAAGAAAGTTATGCACATCTCTGACTTTCATTATGTTTGACATGCCTGAGCTGAGAATAGACTCAGTGATTAGTGATGAAACCTTCACAAGATCAAATATTTGATATAGTGTGAACAATTATATAAATGCACCTGCCACTTTATTAGGTATACCTGTTTAACTGTTTATGAATGCAAATGTCTAATCATCAGCAACTTAGTGCATTTACGCATGAAGACATGGTAAAAATGCTAGAGTTCAAACAGAATGGGGAAGAAAGGTGATTTAAATTACTTTGAAGGTGGCGTGATTGTTGGTGCCAGTGTGGTCTGATGCTTCCAAAACCGTTCATCTCACACAACCATTTCTAGTGTTTACAGAAAATGATCTGAAAAAGAGAAAATATCCAGTGAGCATCAGTTTTGTGGGAGAAAATATCTCATTTATGTCATAGCTCAGAAGAGCTGATAGAAACCAGGTAATCGAGAAACTCAAATAACCACCTGTCACAACCAAGGTGTGCAGACGAGTATCTGTAAATGCATAACAGATCAAACCATGAAGCAGATGGGCTCGAGTAGGGGTGTCCAGCTCCAGGCTCAAGGTCCTGGTTTTAAATATTACCCTGAGTCAACACACCTGAATCAAATGATTAGTTAATTACTAGCCCTCTGGACAACTTCAAGACATGTTGAGGAGGCAATTTAGCCATTTAAATCAGCTGTGTTGGATCAAGGACACATCTAAAACCTGCAGGAGACTGGCCCTTGAGGCCTGGAGTTGGACACCCATGTGCTCCAGCAGCAGAAACCACGCCGGTTGCCACTCATCAACTCCTTAAACGTGACAGTGATGTTACTGTACTCAAATGGCCTTTAAAGTCACCAGATCTCAATCCAATAGAGAACTTCTGGGACGTGGTGGATGTGAAGGTGACATATCTGCAGCAACTGCATCCTGTCATCATTTCTACATGGACCAAATTCTCCACTGAATGTATTCAGTGCTTTGTTGAATCTGTGAGATGAAGAATTAAGGCACTTCTGAAGGCAAAATGGAGTTCAACACATGAGTAGCAAAGTGTACCTAATAAAGTGGGTGGGGCCCTTATGTGTCAGTTGTAGATGGGACCTAAATGTGCTCAGCAGAAGCAGGTGAAATAGAGAAGAGGTGAATCTTTAATAGAGCGTCTCTCAGCTGTCATAGGATGCGAGGCCGGGCATGGCCCAGGGCTGGAACAGATTAGGAAGACAAGGAAACTAAAGCACAGACAAAACAGAGGAAGTCAAAGAAACACAGGAGACTCTGGAAAAATGTGCAGAATGAGAAAAACGTCATTTAAATCAAAACAGGAAACAAAAACTTAACAAATACACAGCAAAAAACATGGACTGTGACACCAGTGTCATCAGCATGTAATAGTTATTGGTACCATATGACATAAAATTCATAAAGTAACATGTTTTATTACCAAAATAACATCACATAAATGTAATAAGCTATTGAATGATTAATTAGTTACTGTCAAATTTTACAAGCAGTGTTTTATTTGCAGATGCTGAAGCAGTGTGTGCTCTCCCTGGCCACTGTCGAGGTGCTGCTGAACTCGTACCCCCACCTCCCGCCCTGTGAATGGATGGATGCTGTGTCTGCTGAGATATATGAGGTGAGCTCTCCGCAGTGTTAAATCTACTCTCCTCTGCTTGTTTACCTTCAGCACTGTAGTGTTTCTGTTTCTACCTCCCTGCCTCAGGAGCATCGGTCTTTCTTCCAGTTGGTGCGTCAGCGAAGTGCTCAGCCTCGCTCTCTGCAGCATCTCTGTCGGTGTGCTTTACGTCAGCATTTAGGAGCCCAGTGTCACTCAGTTGTCAGCAAACTGGACATTCCCAACTGTGTAAGGGATTATTTGTTGCTCTGTAATGATGGCACGTTCTTCTGACTGTACATATTGTGTATCTTGCCTCATTGGAAACTTATATTATTTTAGATTTCAGGGGTTTTCAGGTGGTGACCCTCAGATACATATGATAGAAATGAGCGTGTTACTTGACTTTACAAAAATAGTTGCACTGAAGAACACAAATGTATGTAAATTAGATTTAAATGACATGTTTGTGATACTATTTTAAACTAACAATTGTTGTTTGTGAAATTCAGACACATTTAATGGTTTTATTTGTTCATGGGGAAGAGAATAACCAAGAAAACGTTCAGATGAAGTTCTAAGAAGTTTCGGGCTATTTACTGTTGATTTGGATTAGTTGGTGCTATATGTGTATACGAAATGTTCATGGAAGTAATGAAGAAGGAGCTGCAGACAGAGAAGTCAATGAAAAGAAGCTCCTGGTGCAGTTTTTCTCCTGATGTTAATGTCAGAGGAAGTTTGAAATGCTCGTTGTCGCCTCTCTCAACTCTCATGGGGCAGAGACTGGGTACACACTGGACCCACCAGTCGCCAGGCTATTACAGGGCTAACACAGAGTTCACATATTTATTCATTTAATTAACTGATTTCGTTTTGAATCCTTTGTGAATACTGAACCTACGAACAACTTTGGGCCATACAAATCATAGGATTAGTTTTTTTCCTTAGGTGCTTTTATATATAAATTAATAAAATATTTAAATATTTTCAAATAAACAACTAACAACGATGTAACAATAAAACTGTTTTCAAAAAAAACTACAGTTATGTATTTATTTACGTTGTATCATAGAAGTGGAGCAATGGGCGCGCAAACAGTTTCCAAAACACGCGCCCACCCCGCTGGCCCGCGATGACGTCACGCCGCCGCTATGTTTATTATGTGGTTTTTAAGCAGCAGCAGCTGCTAGCTAGCATTAAGCCTCGCCTTCAACCATGCGCTGATTTTACAGCTGGCAGGTGAGATCATTTGATGTTTATGCATATCGGTACATACGATAAAGACTTTTATATGTCTGGCCGAAGCAGTTGCTCTGTCGGACAACTATTATGCGACAAAATAAATCGAACTATGAGAGCCGTAAACAACGGAAGGTCGTGTTTCCCCCCCCCCCAGTTAGCTACTTAAGCTAGGTGGGAAGCTAAGTTAGGTCGTAGACAGCAGCGTAAACTACACTGTTGTAAGTTGTAAGTGCAGCAGAATAGCTTTCGTTGTGGCTAGCGTCTAGGTTAAGGCTGTACATCGTGTGGAACAATCATGACAGGAAGAAAAAGAGGGGAAAACAATAATGACACGGCCCTGAATTAGCCGGATGGCTGGCTGAGACTTCCCTGCTACACGAAACAGCTGTTGACCAACCTTGGTAAATGCTACGTGTATTTCTGTAAAGTAATTCTGACGCCGATGAAACCAGGCCTTGATTTCTGAATTTGTAAATACACCTTGAAAGGTTTATCTCCCCCCCCCCCCTACTACAATTCTTCTTTAAAAAAAATTAAAAAGTACAAATGTAAATATGCAACTGCATGCAGCTACTGAGCTTTGAAGTGCTTTCACTAGAGTTTGTGTCTACAAGAATAGAAGAGTAAATGCACAGAAAAACGGGTTGTAAGCATGAATGAGTGTCCTACACAAAAAAGTAAACTTACACTTCAAGAAGGAGGAAAAAAGATATTACACTTATGTTTCCCCCCGTCATCATACAGCCTATGGGTGGAACATGTGAATCAAATCCTGTGTCATGTCGTTTTCATATGTTTTCAAATGGGCTGAAATTAGAAAATTGATCAGTAAATATTTTGACAGTTGAATAACCCAAACCTCTCCTTTGCCCAGTTCCCTTGTTTATCTGCTTTTCTAGTGTTTCATAGATATGTCAGTAATAAATTAATTGTTTGATGCAGTAAACCTGGGGTGAGAAATTGCTATGAGACGGACGGTAGTTTGTCACAGTTAAGTAAACCCAGTGCTACCATATGGCTGTCTTGTTCAGTGTACTGTAAGACCTGTAGAGATCTCGGAGTGCAATTGACGTTGTTTAGCTGTAACTGAATAGATGTAGAGGAGCCTTCTTGCTTGTTTCAACAAAAAAAAAACCCAAAAACGAATAAAAACAAATTAATATGCTAGAGTATTTCATGGCTTCAACTATGGATGTGTGACTATAGTCTAAGTTTCCATTAAGTAAGGATAATGAGTCTCTGATACATTATATAACAACCCCCCTCTTGCTTTGTTATTTATCAGTTCATAAATAGAAGAAAAATTGGCAAAAAAAAAGGGGGAAAAAAACTTTACAATGCGCACATTGTTTTTGGCTTAGGCTAAAACCTTTCTGTAGAGTGCCAAAAGGTTTGTGCAGGGGGAAAAAAAACAAACGCAACAGTATTACAGCTGGCTTCCTTTGGATAATGTCATGCCTGCCACCTCATTCAGTGTCTTTGCTGTGCTAATTTTGGTTTTCCTTCAAAGAATAAACACCAGATTATAATAGAAATTGTCAATGACCAGAAATAACAGGAAAATTCCCAAACGTATTCCTAACTCAAAATGGATCTTTGAGATCCCCTATTTTATGCTTGAGTATATAGAACCCTGATTAACAGTGGTTTAAAAAAGTAGTTTTGTTATTATGGTGATTTTTTTATTTGAGGGGGGAAAAAAGTAAACTTGTCTGGGGATAACAACAAATCACATATTTGTAGGAGAAAAACCATGTTTTCATGTAGGAAGTTCTGTGTACATCTACAATGTTATTTTAGAAAGTTTAGATCAGTTTGTTTAGATCATACTATCACATGCAGTCTGAGGCAAACTGTTGAACAGGCTCTACAGCACTTGGAACCACATTTGAAATTGTATGCTACGAAATGTCTTAAACCTGTGTTTTCTTCAGGATTAGAGGACAGAGATGGCAGTGTGTGCACTGACCATGTTGGATGGGATGGAGGATGAGGTGACAGCAGCAGGTGGTGTATTGCTTCTGTTCTTGGCCCTCATCTTGGCTTGGCTCTCAACCCATGTGGCTGATCGGGGAGACCACATATTGGGCACGATCCTCACTGTGGGTGCTCATGCCTCTCTGATTGGACTGGGAGGCCATGACAACTACGGTGGAGGTTCAGCTAGTGCCGACACCCCTGAGCAGCAGACGCCTCCACCTTCTCAGGAGAACAAGCCGGACGAAGGAGAGCCGGCAGCTGACAGAGGAGAGGGTGAGGGGACTGTAGAGGGAGCCGAGGGGGTTTGGACAGATTTGTTGCTGGACATACAGAGCAAACAACCACAGGCTGGAAGACTGCTTGTCACTTCTGATGGAGAGGATGATGAGGCTGATGAGGAGGATGAGGAGGAGGAGTTGGAGGAGGAAGTGAAAAAGGCTACAAAGCCTATTCCAATTTTGACCAGCACCACCTCTTCTCCTACCATCACCAGTAGTACCACTTCCATCTCTGTCCGTCTGAAGTTTTTGAATGACACAGAGGAGGTGGCTGTTGTAGAGCCACAAGATACAGTTGGGATACTAAAAAGGTTGGTAAAATAACTGTGAAAATCCACCAAACTTCAAGAATATCAGAATAATTCACAGATGATACACCCATTAGGCAGTTAGCTTAGCATAAAGATTGTGCCGCCTTGCAATGTTAATTTATCAAGAGCTTATACTTAGTTTGCTGGCTTACACTGGAAGGCTTTACCTTACTGTTGCTTTTCATGTTTTTTGTTTTTTGCTTAAAGCTTAAACAAGATGCCACATATTACTCAGTCAGCTTATAAATGTTCATTTAAGGCATATTTTATTACCTTTAGACAGAGCCAAAAGTTTCTTTTATTGTCTTTCTGCTAAGTAAGTTAATTGGCTTATGTCTGAAACCTTGGATTGATTGTACAGGAGTGGTATTGATCTTCTTGTCTAACTCTTGGAAAGAAAGCCCCTTATAACTGCTTTAATTTCTCATCTCCCTTCTTTTCCAGCAAATGTTTCTCAGGGCGGGAGCATCAAATTAAATTAATCTTCCAAGGCCAGCTGCTGCAGGATCCCAAGAGGACTCTGTTATCCCTAAACATCACAGACAACAGCGTGATCCACTGCCACATCTCTCAGACCCTGCATGATTCCAGTCCAGAGGAGGGGGCTCAGTCCGGAACAGGAGCAGGAGCCGGGTCCGGAGTCTCCAGTGGATTCAGGGCGGCAGGTGTAGCCATAAGCACCGGCAGCCTGGTGGTGCCTGTCTTTGTGGTGATTCTTGCTGTCGTGTGGTATTTCCGCCTCAACTACAGGCAGTTCTTCACCGCCCCTGCGACCATCTCCCTTGTGGGAGTCACTGTGTTCTTTAGCTTTTTGATATTTGGGATGCACAGCCGCTGAAAAGGCAAAGAAAGGGCACACACTTATAGTTGAATGTTGTGAGGTGAAATAAAAATAACTACAGCAGTGGGTGAGTGTCTGGAGAGATGTACTGACCATAAAGGGCCTCGGTGCAGATGCTGCAGCTGGTTTGAGAGCGTGCATTTGTGCGAGCGTGTGGGTGGTTAAGTGAGCCTGTTTGTGCATGTACAAAGATAAAAACATGAGTGACTGAGGAGTGTAAGTGCAGTTTAAAAAAAACAAGACAAAAAAACAGCAGTGAGTGAGCATTTGCTTTAACTAAAACTTAATTTAGTTCCTATTCAAAGATGTAGTGGTTCAGACCATGTTGTAATACTGGCTTCATCTCATGGCTCTTTATTGCTGTAAAATACTCATTATGCTTTCCTGTGCGCTATTCTTTGAGATGACTTTGTGTTTTAAATGTACAGTAAATACCGTCTACACTTACTACAGGTGAACGGCAGCCACCTTAATTAGCATTATGCACTTGAATTGGGAGGGGTAGCAAAATAGAATTCAGTTGACAACAGTCTATCTGTTGACATCTAGTGGTAAGATTTTACATACTGTACCTTTTAAGAAAACCAACAAAAAAAATGGCTTAAAATCATTTGGAACCACTCACTGTTGTGCTGCGTGTGCCAGTTTGAGTCTTTGCCATCATTGTATTATTTGAATGACTCGAGCTCTCTGTATGCAAATATAAATTGTACAACTGCCTCAGTGCAAGACTGTTTCTTTTATGCTACGTAGGAGTAGTTTAATTTAAACATTATGAAAAGATACTGTAAATATATTGTGTATTTTGTGTAAATAAAATTATACAATGAATCAATGTGCATCTGGCACTTGCTGTCAGACTGCTCTGGTTTCAGTTGCATCTCTTATTAAAGCATTTCAAAACAAACCCCTTCTACTAGCTCTTTGTGGTTTAAAGAAGTCAGTCTCATGGTATTGGTGTTTATTTATATACAAACATCAGTATGCATGGCAGTGGAAAAAAAAGAAAATAATTTATGTATCACATTGTGTTCAGATACAAGTTGTGCACACATGCACTTATTTGTGCTTGTGCATGGAAAAAAAGGAAAGTCACAACATTGCTTTCTTTTGTCATTGCACTTCTACAGCACAGAAATACACAAAGAGCCACAAATAAACCACAAGCAGTTACCCTTATTCACAAACAGTGCCATGACCATTGGATCATAGTTACCAAATTATCTAAAACAGTTCATTTAACATTAGTGCACATAGCAAGATTTTACTGGACAGATTCAACCGGGCACAGTCAGAAATATAGGGACAAAATACAAAATCGGGCTTTGGCAGATTGTCACGATTGTGAGAGAAAATTGAAAGCACTTGACTTTAAGGATTGTATTACATGACCCTCAAAACTTGAACAAATGCTTAAAAATAGAGAACCTGGTGAATGTGAACCCTTAATCAGCATCCGTTAATCCACCAAACAGTCTGGTACATGCAGCACCTCTGCGGTTGCAGATGTCGAGATCGCTTTCTGTTCTATTTCTTGGAAATAGCTGGTCCAAAAGCATCTAGAATGCCTTCACAAAGAGACATGATTGTATCTTCAAAACTGCCAATTACGCTGATGTTAAAAAATGTAACAAATGAGTTTGGACAAAAGTGCCAAAATTCTCTCTCCGAGGGCCTTTTAGTGAGACAGAAAGTCACAAAAATGTCCAACCTCATGAAAGGTATATATGAAAATGCAACAAAAAAGTGCAAATAATGAAAGATAAATTAAAATGACTGGTTTAAAACAGGCGTTACTTAAACTATTAAGTAAATCAATAGGTTGGCCTCATTTCAAACTCCACATTCTTATTCTTCGTATGATTAACAGTTGACAGTTAAAGCCCCACATTTCATCCATCTGAAATAAGTATATTTAGCTCCTTTGATTTCTGGTTGGTTGCCTCCTGCAAACAGAAGGTTCTAACTATAGGTGGGTGGGACAGCTGTGTGCTTGAGATGACCTTACTAAGGATATCCCCTCTTGATGAATCGCAGGTGCTTATGCCTGGCACATTGGCAACTTTCCCCATGTTTAATATGAACATTCAATATACATGAAATAAAATAAGAATAAACAGAATAGGTCAACTTTACCTTCCCTCTTTATGAAATCCTGATTAAAATAAAGCATCCTGGATTTGCACTTCAGATTCCACTACAAAAACTGCATAAAGTCTTTGGGTGAGCAATTTCCAATTTAGAAGAAAAACTAATTCTTCTCCAAGACCTGAAAAGTACAGGACTTTGGCATCTACAATATGTAATAAACCTCATAATTTACATCAGACACTGTTGGTTACAAGCTTACAAAATGCAACCTTATCGCTCATGGTCATTAACAACAAGCTGAACTGCTGGGCTGATCTACTTTTACAATGTAATCTACAAGCAAAGTGAGTGAAAGCACACAGGACAAGGCTTTCTAAGAAGGAAACAAATAAACGTTGAATTCATGATTTATGTCAAACATACATGTACTGTACATGTGCCCCAAAAGCCTACTGGCTCATCAAATATCAAAATTCTGCATTTACACACAAGTAATATGCACATCACCACAAAGGCAGTGACAAATACAAACTTAAATATACCGTTAATGTAAACGAGTTAAATATTCCAAATGACACACATACTTTCACAAGAGTCACATTCTAGGATGCATAGTTTTGTGAAAAGAATGATTACACACACATCAACCGCACGTACACTTACACACAGGCACGCACGCACACAAAATTGACATTCACGCTAAATGCAAATCATCATACAGACACACAAACACACACACACACACGCACGACTGTGCAATACAATGCTAGAATTAAAAAGCCACCGATGAGTACTCCAGTATATGTGTGTCAAGTGTTGAACGTGTCCTTACGACCGAGTCTGAACACAAAGTCCAAGAAGAGGGGCCGGTCACAGGCTCACCGATGACAGAGTATCTGAAGGTTTTAGAATTTAAGGCCTTTCAATTTAAGTAGAACTTAAAGAAGAAAAAAACCTCAACTTTCACTACCAGCTTGTGGTCTGAAAAGTTTTTTTTCAGTTCCAGGACATTGCAGTGCTTTGTATGAATCCAGGTGGTCTTATGATTGATGTCTTTTGTAACTTCAAGGCCCTCCGTAAAATAAAATTTAGAGCACAGGAGATATCATTTATTTTTCAAAGATTTATTTCTAAGCTTTTTTTGCCTTTGTTGCAAAGGATCGGCTGCAAGAGCGAGGATGACATGCAACATGGGTAGCGTGTTCTTTATTTCTATATCTGCATAAAATTATGTTTTGGTTCAAATAATCTACTTTCACTACTTTACAATTTTCTTTAATTGGCTGCAAAGTTTTCTGCAGTGTCGTGTGGAAGCTCCTCATTGAAACAGCCGCACAAAGCGTCAACCGAATGCATCAAGTCCTCCTCGATATCAGCAGAAGACAAATATATGTCGTAAATTACGTGTATAGCAGAAGTAAATTCTGTTTTACACTGGAAGTGAGCCAATCCGTTATTGCAGATACTCTGACTGGACTCTGACCGCAATTCTTAAACTCTGTGTTCATAATTTAGGAAGGACACATCTTTAAATGTAGATGCCTCAGTTATCAAGGCCAAATGATTACTAAGGAACTTCTAAGTCAAGTTTCATCCCATTCAGCTCAGACCTTTAAAGCTTGGTGTGAAAGAAGGGACTTAATAAGAGGAGGCGAGGGCTGGTCTGACAAATTGGCTTATGCTAAATCATCATAGATACTTGAAATAGGAGGTGCTGAGAGTTTGGGCCTCTTTTTTTTGGTCGATATACTGATATTACTCTGAGAGCTGCTGCCGCCGCCTCCAGCCAGGCTTCCACTCCCACTTCCTCCTCCTCCACTGTTCAATGGAAGAGATGGCTTCTTCTTTTTCTTGGGCTTCCGAGAATCTGAATGGTTGGTGCCTGCAACAAGAACAGGAATGCATTTTACTGATAAAACCTACATGTCATAATTACTAAATGAGTGTCCCTTCCTTACTGGCTTTAGATGAAGCAGAATCAGTAGGTGAAATATCAGAGTCCTCCCACTGCAGGCGGCTCATTAAGGGTTGTGCATCTGGAATGTCAAAGCTGTCAGTCTCCACAGCATCTGCATCAGGCAGCGTTGGCCTGTGACATAAAAAACAGACACAGTAACACAGTTTTAGACAAAGCCACACACAGATACACACACAAACAAAATGTCTATATATCTGTCATGTAATTGCACTTTTCAGTTTAAGTTTCTTTTCCCATCTCTATAATACCAATAACAACACCACTATTACTTTTAATAATAACAACTCTACAACACAAATGCACATTTGCCCAACATTTTGCTTATAGTTGTTGGACAAATGTGTGCTTATTAACACGTGTCCTTCTTTCTGACCCACACTGTTTTTTTTATACATGACTCCCTCTCACTGGGTTTTTGATTTTAGGTGAATTCTTGGGGAAAAAAGAAAATGTCTCGAGAATCAAAAGAATCAAATTTCAAGCAAAAACAATAACATCAAAAACTGCTTATTATTGCCTCTATCAATAACAAGATAAATAGCTTCATTTTCTGAACCGTGTGCCTAAAGACAAGGCCTGGAAAATTATACTCAACCATTTTCACCATTTCTGTCACTTTGTAGATGAAATATTTTATACATGAACTAAGATGATATTTCTGTTTAGGCGCAGTCTACTCATCTCAGCTGTTAAACCATACCTTCAGACTAAGATGTATGGAGTGGGTTTATTATTATTTTTAGTAAGGCCGATAGGCTGTGGTGTTTATGATAACAAATAGTTACAAGTGAGGGTGCTACAACCACAGATTTTGGTGTCATGTTCCTGTTCACAGGACCAGAAAAACTTCCTGTGGTAGTCTATCGATCTTTCCCAGTGTTTAAAACTCATGCAGCGTTCAGTTCTGTTAACAATGGCTTTACAAGTCATTTACAACAGTGCTTTTGCATAAAAGTCGTTCCTGGCAAGAAAGGCGTCCCTCTGCCAGAGTATTCACAACACCGACCAGCAGCATCGCTCTGTCACTGTCTCCAGCCAAGGCAACCATATCAGCAAACAGTGAACTGTTTGAGCAAACACCTGCACGATGAGGGTAACGACACCAACTCAAACATGACTTTTGTCAAGTGCACTCTAGTTTGTGGTTTTGGTGAGGAACGGGTCAGGGTACACTCACGCGGACGGCCCCAGGAGGAACAACCTGACGGCCCTCCTCTGTTCGTCCGTGTGTTGGGGACATCGCTGAGACCTGGTGGGACACAAGGTGGCATTATATATCCCTGACTGATGGCCCGCCCACACCCACCACATAGTTTTACACATCTCCCTGCCTGCAAGCCAGCAGGGAAGGTGGGACGGACTGATGGGACACAGTCAGAGACCAACTGATAATGGGCAGTTATGAGTTACAAACTATTAGAGGTTAGTCACTGATGGGTTCCTCATTATTATAAGTCTGTTGTTAAGACCTTTAAAGATTTGGCTCTTCACCTTGGAGAAAAAGAACAGGTCTAAAAGAGATCAATTATGAGTTGCCACTTGTGTTCCCTTGAGTTAGTTTGATCATACACAATTTTCTTATTTAATTAAAAAAAATATATCTTCCTTATATTTATGTATTTCATTTTCAGCTGTGACTTTCAGTTTCAGACAACAGTTCTAAGCAATTAAGATTTCAAGCTATGAGGACGCTGACCTCAGAATTTAGATTCAATTAGATGGTTAAACCAACACGAATCCAGGTGTTATGTTACCAGAAACTATGCTGCAGGGAGCTACACAAAAGCAGCTGGCTGTTTTCTCAAAACAGAAAAGGTTTAATTACAAGTTAATCTTTGTGTCAGAGGCTTAGACAGTAATTACCTGGTACACATCTTCTTTGTGTGCTCAGATATCACCCCACATTGCTGTAGAAACACACAATACTTTAATGATTCACACTTATATAATTAAATCAGTAGTTGGAACAATAAAAAAAAAAATGACATGCTTGGGCAGATTCATGAAAATTGCTCACCGTCGTTAGAAGGGATCTGACTTCATCGGGGCCCAAGGTTTCATAACTGATGCCAGTATTATAGTTGTACTGAATTTAAAAACAAAACAAACCTTTATGAGTATAGAATTTACAATACTCTATAGCCTAGCAATCAATTTGATCACAGGAGGATTTGTCACCTTGTAAGATTCGGCACCGACGCCACTTCCAAGCTCACCTGGAATGCATACACACAAACACACTGTTCATGTAACAGATTGAGACCGCTAAAAGCAAATCAAAATTGAACTATAAATTCCATCTGCATCTAAAAGAAAAATATTTGCATTTCACTTTGAATTGTTTCCTACAACTTTGAGCTATGAACTTGAAAAAAACAAAACAACAAAAAAACCCAGATAGACTCACCGTTTTTATGTTTCAGGGATTTGGATCTTCTTGGGGAATTTTGACTCTGCACAAACAAAAATGTTAAGATTAAAATAATGTTATGATACACATGAAAAATTCATTTATACTAACAATGTGTAATTTAAAAAAAACAAAAAAAAACATACCTTATCTGACTTTCTCTTCTTGGCTGTAAAAAGGAAATAAGAAATGTTTATTTTAAGTAACCACCTGGAGATTTTATTTCATCTCTCAGTACAACGCAATCACTCAAGTGCTCACTTTTTTTTTCAGCCCCATACGACCAGTCATTATCATTAAGGTCATCATTGTCTTCCTGATCACTCTCTGATTTGCTCATATTATTACTGCTGGCTAGCCTGTTAAAAGAAGATCAAATAATTAAATTAGAATTTCATGTATAACTTTGGATCACTGCAGGAATTTCTGCTTTATGACCTTCACTGACCGACCTGCGGTTGGCGATGCGGCTGCTGTTGCGTCCCATGCCAAGGCATTTCTCCAAATGTGGAGCAAAGCGAGAAGCTGCTATTAATCTTTTACAGTTGGGACACTCACACTCTTTGTTCTTCCACTGATTGTACACCTGCCCAAATATGTCCACTCCTGGTTGATCCACAATTTCTGGAGGGGAAAAACAAACAAACAAACAAAAAAAAAACAGTAAGCAAACACATTGAAGACAGACAGAATAGAAACCAGATCCAACGGCACCAACCAAACTCCTTCATGCTCTCTTGGTCCGTTTCATCCAAGAAGAAATAGCCCTGTTTAACAGCTCGATGCACCTCAAAACACAGGCCCAAACAGGCATCTTCCACCAGCTCAGAGTAGATGTCATGGGCCAGGGCCTACAACAACAAAAACATAGTGTAACACCAAAGACAAACCCAATGTTAGGTAAATGCATGGGTACCTGTATGCACAGGTAATACCTCACCTCCAGCCTGGTGTTGTCTGGGCCTGAGAGGGGCATATCCTCCATTTTCATTTGAAAATCTCTATTGGAAGTCTTGACAGCAAGGTAATAAGATTGATATCTGAGGACTTAAAAGAGATAGGATGGAAGTGAAATCACAGCATGCTTGAAAGGCAACAGATGTAAGGCACACAGATTCAAGATACCAGTCGCAAATAACATACTTTAAAAATATGTATTAGCACTTGTTCCAGGTCTATCTTCATCCTGTTGAAAAGAAGAAATAATCGCTGGTCATGTCCAAGATCACCACAGAAGTTTCATGTAAACATATGGTAATTAGCGGTACAATCTGACCACTGTAACCCCAAGCCTGAACTGAACATATCAGCACATATCAGCTACAGCAACATCCTGATTTTCACATTACTGGACATCACACACACAGAGAGAAATGTGGTTTTAACTATGTGCTCTAACCAGCTTTAACATTACATGTGGTTGATTGAGATAAACAAGATACCTATGTATCCAACACGAAAGCTCAAAAATAGCTACATTTTACAAAAACACATTCATTTAAACTACCTCACGAACGACTAGCTAACGTTAGTAGAACCTAAACGCAGGTAGTGACAGTTCCTTAGCAAATTAACTCCGGCTAATATCACCTTTCATGGTTTATATCTGCTGGCTCCACTGCTCTACTAATATGAGCTGAAGGAAAGGCCTTTGTGGCATTCAAATACTAAGAAACAGTGTAGCGACGTTAGGTGTGTTTTAATTTCAAACTGTTTCCTCTTACCCTGTCATGCCGAAAACTCAGCCTGAACCGGGCAGTTTCTCTGAAGGAGGCAACATGACCGAGTCCATCCAAATAAAACGCGTTAGCAGGAGGCCCGGTCTTCAGCTACAGCCATTCTAATAACACGGGCAAAACAAAAAGCTCGATAAAAGTGTTTGCTGTCGCAGGTGTCGGTTAGCAAAACTGACGGTACGAGCGAGGAGGCCGACAAAGCATATAAACCAGCTAACTTCCGGTTGTAGCAATAAAAATAAAAGCTTAACCTGCAAATGTGAAGCGAGTTGCTGGAACTCGACAAAAACAAAAAAGAAAAAAAAAATCAAGAATACAGTCCATGTTGAAATCGTTAAAAAGGATAGAGATTAAGCTAATTTAATCATTCAAATGCTTATAAAATATATAAAATAATGTAATGTAAGGTAATGTAATGTAAAGTAATGTTGCTAAATTCAAAAATACCAATACACATCATGACTCATTTAATTTTTCTGTCACTATTTGCTATATTAATGTGCATTTTTATATTAACAAGCAAGATGAGGAAATGTATCTTAATTTTTTTTAAAATCGAATCTTTTAATTTCTAACTGAAAGAAGAACAACATTTTAAAAACAATTGTTAACATTTTTGTTTAGCCACATATCTTTAACAGCTAGCTACTTGCCAGAATTAATTTTCATATTTATTTTATGAGCTGTCGAGCTCATTTAACATCACAGGGCACAAACAGCCAATTTGAACTAGAAATTGACAATAAATTGTGAAGAAAAACTTTATTGTTCATATATTATTTAATTATTTTGTCTTAAGGGACAGCTTTATAAGTGGGGAAAACGGTAAAAGCTATGAAAATACAATGTACAGTCTGAAATTTATGCCCTCTATCACATATTCCAAAGCAGTCCAGTGGGCCAGACTGTAATTTTCGTAGGGCCGATTCTGGCCCCTGGGCCAGCAGCAGACAAAATTAGCGCCACCTAGACCAGTTACACTTAAACACCTTAAACGGATCTAAAAAAACAAACAAAAAAAAATCTAAGGTCCTAATAAATTACATAAAATTATGTTTAAAACTGTGTTTAAAAATTTAGTGCAGAAGAAACTTAGTGACCTTCTGGTTATATGGCACCCTGCATAAAAGAAAAATACAAAAAACACAAAACAAAACAGAAAAAACTGTGGGGAGATTAGTGAGGTATTGAAGAGCGCGTTTATACTTTTACTTTGAAGGTACAGTTCGGGTGTTTCCGCTTTCACAGCGAGGTTTCTTTCAGCTCAGACATCCATAAATGAACGCTAGATTTTCGCTCTTTATCTACAATCTGTTTGTAGAGCCTGGGCGGGCTGAATGAGGTCATCACTTGAACTTTGTTAAATGACAGAAAGTATGTGGACACCTTAACATTACACCAGCATAGGATTATTGGACTCTAGCTCCAGCTACTTTTAAAACCCACAAGATTTTGGATTTTCTCCATCCCAGCTATGCTAGGTGAAGAGTTGGCCCTCCAGTTTATCTTTTATGTGTTGGATTTGGTTAAAGTCAGGGATTCACTAGAGGCCATTTTTCCATTTTGCGGAACTTGATATACACCACCAGAGCAACATCTGACATGATGAGTTCCTTGTGGGGGATCCTGCTTTACAACATCACATCAAGGTTTGAGTATTGCTTCAGTTTAGTCATGTGTAGCAGAACTACATTTGGGAATCACTGGACACCCCATGATATGAAATTATCACAATACGTCCAATATTTTTTGCCATTTTTAACATTTTGCAATTTTTCACCTTTTTACAAGTCAGATTGTAACTGTTTGCAGAAATGTTGCCACCTGTCAGATGACCTGTGCAATGTTTGTAAGTGTGCAACACTCTGACATCTGAACAAATTGCAATCAGTTGCAGAATATGAAAAAATTCAATACAATCAAAAGGCAGCCACACTTTTTTCTTGTAGATGTCCTATTTTACTTATGCGACTGAGCCATTAGCTTTCCTTGAAGTAGGAGGTAGCTTTGTCAAGTCTAAGCGTCCGCTCTTGGATGTTTTTTCGGTTGAGTCGATTTCATGCAAGAGAGATGAGCCCTCTTGTCTGCAGTTTCCAGAATGTTGATATACTGGCATGCAAAATATCATGACGCTATGCTGTATCCGTTCCTCCTAATCAAAACTGCTACAGGTAAAAAAATGTTAGTGCAACAAAAACTTTTCTTCAGCATTTTTTGCTTCGTGTGATCCATGCCCTGGATCCTGTTTGGTTAAAATGTATTCAGGACCTTATATAACAATTCTTAAAACTGTAAACAAGCACTGATTTGTGTGCTGTCAAAATATTAAATAAATCCACACTTTTAACTGTTAAAGGTCATTTATTTGCCCAAATACTTGAACTACAAGGACATAAGAACACCCTCAGCTATATAAAACATCAAATTCTGTCAATTTGTCAGCAGTACAAACTTGTAAAGCTTTGCTGTTTTAGATATCTCTATAAACCAACATAAGGGAGAGAAGAAACAACTAAAACAGGCGAATTTAACCAAAAATTCTCCCCCGTGAGTGAAAGACTCACTGGCCTTTGAAACCACAGATGAGGGCTTGCCAAAATAAAAGTACTAACAAAACAATAAGCACTCGATACAAAAACAGTATTTACAGAAAATTACAGTTGCTTTTTTTTTTGTTTTGTCTTTTTTAACCCCAAGTCCACTGGCAACTCAGTTTCCTAATTCCCTTTTACAAACTTTCATCATTCAAAAAGGAAATGCTTTGCTTTTCCCTCCCCCAGTTATTTAAATAGTCCACGCTGGTTTTATTTCAGTCTGTGATGAGATTCAAAATGGTCAAAATAAACCCATTATTAACAGATTATTAATAGTTGCCATGTACTTAATCTGTCTGGAGACCCAAAAACACAGTCACATAAGCCCATTTTTAAGTTTTCAATGACATGACCGCAAAGACCTTTGGAGAAAAAAAAATAAAAAATAAAAGATTTAACAATATCTACATTCATGGTGTTGGTATGATGTCCCCGCACAGGCACATACATGCACACTGCTGTCACGTCATGGTATGCAACTAAACGGCAAAAACAACACACATTAAAGCAAAGAAACACGCAAACGCCCTCATATATACAAAGTTCTGTGCATGCATGCACACAAACTCACACAGAGGGACAGATTTACAATAAGTGCACGCTTTTTTTGGGATAAGCATCAGAACAGAACCCATGTGGATTACAGTCAATACTATTAAAACTCGGAAATAAAAATGGACGAGTCCATTCAGCTCAACACCCACGACGAGTCCAGATAGATCAAAACACAACTGCTCACAATTAAAACAAACCTGGTAGCAAATTGCAATTGAACTGTAAATGAAATGGAAAGCAACAGTTCTGAAGAAAAAGAAAAGCATATTTAACGTTGCTTTTAAAAACAGAGTCAGACTGAGCTTTAAATATGGACAAGTGTTGCAATTACTAATTACAACCTGCTCAATGAACTGAGTAAGAACTGTTAAGACTGATCGACTACAACAAGTCAGTTTGGATAAATGAGATTTTTCAGTGACAGACACACGGCAATGTGCAATGTCCTGGAAAGTATTCAACCCCCATTGGACCTTTATGTTTTATACTGGAACCATAACGGCTAATCCGGCTTTATAACACTTTTATGGCCAAGTTAAAACAATCCCTATAAACCAATCTAAATTAAGTCCCAATATAAAACTAAACTGTTTACACAGTTTGACACTACGTTCTAAATCTGGAAGCCCAAACAGCTAGGTAGACATGAAAAGCACCAGCATGCAATCGCAGTCTTGTGTTTTAGATTTGTGTTTAATCTAGACAGAATCTAGCTGAGGGAATATTCCATCACGCCAAGGCTTAGATGAAGTCGATGTCAGTTCTGTGTTGAAAAGCTTTACAACACACCCCAAAAGATGCAGTCTGTTAACTTCCAATAAATGTTGCTATGCCGCCTTACATCCCGATGTGTGTGAAAAGGTCCAATTGAATCTTTGTAATGTTGAAAAGCAATAAAACATGAAAAATCCAAGGATTGAATACTTTATAGGCAGTGTAAATTTCAAATGAAAAAACATGGGTATGTAACAAACTCTCAAATTTTCCAGCGACAAAAAAAAAAAAAAAGACATTCATAATGGCTTGATTTTTTTTTTGTTTTTCCTGAAAAAAATACCACCTCTTTAAGAACCAAATCATAAAATCTACATCGTAAGTCGAGGACAACACAACAATGTTGTGAAAAAAAAAAAAAAAAAAGATTAAATGAAAATTTTTTGTAGAGTGCAATTTTCCAGTACCCCGCATACTCTCCCCCCTGCCTACCTTCAGGTGATCCACCGTACTGTGTTCTTTGGCTCAGCCTGTTCACAACTCAAGCCACCTGTCCTTAACTAATCATCGGAATAACAAAAATAAAAGACTGAACGGGTAATCAATTACCCAACACATTAAAACTCTAACCTTAAACCACTGAAGCTGCAAGTCAAGATTGAAACCAGTGCAGAAATGTTCATGACATCACCAAACCAGTGGGATGCTGTTTTTGGCATACTGTCAGTGGCCCGTGCTGTGAGATGACTACTGCGCTGGGGATGGAATTGAACTGATTTCCAGATAGGGGCAGGGTCTCTCCTTCTGTACAGATCGCCAGCGCAGCAACATAAAGTGGGTGAGTGTGAAATGGATGAGGCAATGCAGGGGCTCCCTCTGGTGGTGGGAGGAGAGCAGGGTTGGCACAGTGGCAGAGCTCCCTGGACTCTTGGCTCAGCTCAGCGCTGCTCAGTTTGTCAGTGATGGCGCGTTTCAGTCTGAATCAGAGTCTGACGACCCCTGTGAGTTCGACTCACTGCTGCTGTCCTCCGACTTGTTCTCCTTGTCGTCTGCTTCGTCGTCCTCTTCGTCGTCTTCATCGTCGTCGTCGTCGTCCTCCTCCTTCTTTAAACAAAAAGAAATATATACACGCATTTTCAGCAAAAACTCAAAACCACTGGTTGCAACTATCTCATGTATCTGAGCAGAGAAAACACTCACGTCATCATCATCCTCATCGTCCTCACTGGAAGAGTCGCCTTCACTGGAAGCTTTCTCCTGCTCGTCGTCGTCATCCTCCTCATCGTCGTCATCATCCTCGTCCTCCTCCGTATCCTGCAACAAGTGATCCCCCCCCTTTCAGATAATGCTAATAACATGACTATAAAAAATTAAAGTTTCTGCTCAACTCAGCTCCAAGACAGCAAACAAAGAAATAAGTCTGTACTCACAGATTTCTTGGCCTTTGCCTTGGGGCCTCCTGGTTTTGCTGTAGTTCTTCTTTTCTGAATGATTTGCGAAATAATAGATCATTAAAATATATCAAAAACAGATATCGCAATTTCAGCTGTTTGTAAATGCTAGCTGTTACAAATCAAAAACATTCCTTACTTGTGAATTATATTCTTTGTAAGTGTTTCTCTCTTGCGAAGACAAACTCTGTGGAAAGACGGAAATAGATTTTTCCAAATGTCTCAAAAACATCTTGCCTCCCCCCCCCCCCCATCCATTAAATTCTTCTTACAGCGAGCCACTGTTCCAGTTGGACTTTGTACTGCCTTTGCTTCTCCTCAGCAATCTTCTTGTAGCGGTCCTTTTCCTTCAGTGGTAACCTCTGCCAGCGGCTGCCAATCTCAGCCATCCGCTCTTTCATTGGGAGATGATTCAGCTCTCCATTGGACAGCATCTCCTGAGAGAACTTCTGATATCCATTTCTAGAGTCAAAGTAAAAGGAGAAAAAAAAAAGTCAGGCCTTCGAATCGGCTAAATCAGGCAGCACAGATGAGCTGAATGTCGCGAACTTACGATGGCGGTTTCTTGGGTTCACCCTCAAATTTCATCTTCTTCCCTGAGGCAATGGCAGCAGCAGGCGAGCGCATCTCACTTACTTCTCTCTGTTGAGGACAGGTAAATCAACATTTAGCTCTCACTGGTTTCATATAGAGAACCAGGAGATTTTATTGAGACTGTGTCCTAACCTCATATCTTTTCTGGTCTTCTGCTGCCTTTTTGATCCACATAATCTTCTCTTTTTTCTCCATGGTGCTCCAGGTTCCTTCCATTGCTTTCTGTGCCTTTGGCCGGTCGTTCTGCAAACCACATACAGGCATTAAATCCATTCCCGGGTATGTTATCTGCGTTTCCAGCACTCTGTCATCAACAGCATTACACATCTGTAGCTCATTGTTAACATCAGCATGATTATTAAGTAAATTTCTATTCACAAAAAGATTTGCTATTATACTGAATAATGTGGGCTAAAATACAACAGCTAGTTTGTGGATACCTTAAATCTGGCCAGGTAGTCGCCTATAACACTCTGCTGCCAGATGTCTTGTGCATTTTTGGGCGGATCTGGGAGTCGACTGCGGTCCTCTTTTTCCTTCTTCTCCGATTCTGCCTTCAACACCGATTCTAAGCGCTTAAACTTCTCCTAAATCATTAGAGAAATCCAGCACATCACAAAATAATTGAAAAATCCCACTTTCAGAATAACCTTTGACCTTGAAAGTCTACCGATGCGGCATTTCTGTTCCATAAACTAACACGTTACCTTCTTCTTATCTGGCAGCTCGTTCCACATGCGAGCAAGAAGTCTTGTGATCTCACTGTCAGCGAGGTCTGGCCGCTCCTGCTGCAGTTTGGGACGTTTCTCCTCAGCAAATATGAACATGGCTGAAATGGGTCTTTTGGGTTTTTCTGGATTTGCCTGCAAGTTCCACGTGAGAATATCAGAATAATACATGAAAGCATCTATGTAAATAGAAATCTAACTGTAAAGCACACCTGAATTTAAAATTCTTATTAAAATGTTATTGCATTACGCTGCAGTTTTCTCTTTCTGTACCTCTGAAAAACAGACCGATCGGCTCTGTCTGAACAGTTTCGCACAAATATATTTTCCTTGGCTTCATACCTTTGCGTGTTAGGTGAACATGTAAACAGCTACACTATATATCAGAAAATAACACGGAACAAAATCTGACTCGAGGACACATTGCATTGCTACACTGACAAGTTGTGTTTTTCTTAAATGACTGCATCATTATCAAAAACATAAAAAGTTGCTGTATTCTGGGACATACGTTTGCTTTAGAGTTTTTCTTTTTAGATGCGGGACTATTGGCTCCAGTGCTTTTCTTAAAACCAGTCTTCGCCTCACCCAAGACCCGCTGCTGCTCCTCCTCTGATATACTCTACAGATGCACAGCAAATAAACCACACATAAGAAACACTTCCAGTAAAAACAAAACATGTAAACAATGTTTGAGACTTACACTGAGAAATCTGTTCATCTCAATTTCATACTCTTTTTTCCTCTGAAAGAAAAAAAAGACAAAAAAAAAAAAAAGTGACAATTTAGATAAACTTGCTTTATTTATTGACTTTTTCCTCTCAGTTATTCATGATTCTCAAGTCACCTGTTCGCAGCGTTTTTGGTAGGCGTCCTTTTCACCCTGCTTTAGCAGCTTCCACCGCTGACTACACATCACCATACGCTCTGTGCTGGGAACGTCCTTCATGCTCGACATTAGCTCCGCACAGAACATCGAGTAACCGTTTCTGAAAGCATTCAAACACCACATGTTAAAACCAAATATCTCGCAAAGGCGGTGACCTACAAAAATCCCCTCCCTCAGATGTGTCAGGAGAGTATTTGTAGCCGTGACTCACGGAGGTGGTTTGTCAGGACGGCCGTCAGATTTGTCCTTCAGGTGCCTCTCTGCCTTGGTCAGGGTGGACTTTACGATGTCTTCCTGAGTCATATTTAACTCCGGATGCTGTTGGATGTATTCACGCATCGTCTCCTGGAAGATCGCAAAAAAATCCTCAGTTAAAAATTATTTTCTTTTGTCATTTTTTGTCATCTAAGGCAACCACACACTGATTCTTGTCTCACCTCATACTGCTTCTGCTGTTCCAGCGACTTGGTGATCCATTTGAGCCTCTTTTTGTCAGAAAGCTGCGTCCACTGTTTGCCAAGACTATCTTTAATGTCTTTGGTGGTCGCCTGGGTGAGACACAGAAAAAGTTAAAATCTCTGAAAGCGGCTAAAAGTTGCATTCTGTTTGTTGCGCAGCTAAACTCACATCAGGGTGCAGCTTGAGGAAGGCCTTCTTTTCGTGGTTGTACCACAACTGTTGGGGCGTCTTGGGCTTTTCTGGTACATTTGAGCCTTTTTTGGCCATGCTCTCCACCAGGTCTGGATGCTCTTCCCTGTTTAGGCATCATAAAAAACGTATTAAACATGTATTATGCATTTTAGGCTTATGTGTTATGACTAGTTTAAAAAAATAAAATAGTAAATCATCTCACCTGAACTTCATCATACTTTGAACAAATGTTTCCTTATCTCGTAAGAAGTCGTCAACATATTTTTTCTGTAGTTATGAAAAGAAACGTTATTTTTCCAAGGATATTATTTTAGGAAAAAAAACAAAAAACATGATGGTCAAAACAGTGGTGTTCGTCTTTGACTGACCTTCTTTTTATCAGGCAGCTCCCGATACTTCTTAGATAGGATTTTAGTCAGGTCCAGGTTGCTCATCTCAGGGTGCAGCTTTGCATACTTGGCCCTCTTCTCCATAAAGAAACGGAAGTATGGAGTCAAAGGCTTCTTGGGGAAATCTGGGTGTTTCTGCATTTGTGGGAGGGAAAGGGGACGGAATTACTTAAGCCTTGAACTCCACTAACACAACTGGTAGGCCATAAAATCATGTGAACGTTGACTTGAATTCACCTTTATTTTCTTGCCCTTGTATGGGTTCTTTATGTAGTCTTGAGCATCAACTATCAATTCTGTCAGGGTCCTGAATTTACGAATCTGCGTTTGGCAGAAAAACAAAACGGAGAAACTCAGAAGACTTGACTTAACAGAACAATCTGACTTGGAGAAAAATCGATACAAATCAACTCACCTCTTTCGACACCTCCTGCCATTTCTGCTTGCACATCTCAGCTGTGTAGGAATTGAAAGCAACTTTCTGCCAGTCCAGGTGGGACTCTGATGTTTTGTATTTAGTCAGGTCTTTCTGTGGAAGAGCCACTTTCATGGCCTCCAGCAGTCTTAAAAGGTCATCCTGCGCCCATACTGTGAAAATGTTAAAAGAGAAAGAGAGAAAAAAAAGACATAAAAATCACAAAGGAAAAAACACAGATCTGCCCAAAATGTCTTTCAAATTATACATCCTTTTGTGTATTCTGACAAGAAAAAAAAAATAAAATTACTATTCTATTCTTACTATTGGTAAACCATATATTCTAATCTAATCGGAATCAAACATTCAGTTTTAATTGCTGTAATTCTTAGAAGAACTAGTACATTAATCAAGTTTAATACTAAGGTCTTAATATTCAAGGTTATGTAAAGTGCTGCCTTGCCATGATTAATCTACATATCAACTCTGTTCAGAAAAACTTGATTTAGCAAAAAACCCACCTTGGTCTTGTGTCGTTGCCTCCATTTCTCCATTCATTTGCGGATATTCTGTCTTGGATCTGCGAAAAAAAAATAAATCCCATAAGATTATTTAAAAGCATATCTTTTATATATCGACTTCAATCAAGAACCAATCAGCAGTTTATAATATACATATTCGTGTATATTACCTTTAACCAGTTCGTGATCTTTAAAAATAGTAATTAATGTTATTTTGTTTTATTTGTATAAATGGGCTTAATTACCAATTAATGTGGCTAATTCTTCATAGAAAAGTAATAATGACGAGTCAAAGTCGTTAAATTTAAATTTGGCTCGACATAATGGTTTATGTTCATTACACCGCCCCTTAAACGTTTACGCTACATGGTGAGACATAGGCTATTGCTTGTGACGGCTTCAAATCTCAAATAACACTGCGGAGGGCTTCAACTAGCACATCTAGCTACGACAACAGGAGTCTCCGTCGAGCAAATTTTGCCAACCGGAATTTGGCGTATTAGTACTGTCCTTATTCCACAACAAAAGTATCGTGGACACACAGGAGCGACCATTTTCTCGCCTGGTCCGCTCAGTAATGGAGGATTTTCTGTCGGAGCTGAGGTTGGGGAGGATCCACGGAAGGAGGAAGCGAATGGACGTGGACGGACGGGCAGCTGTAGGCGACCAGCTGACCACGGACGAGGGATCTGCTTTCGGTCTCCGAGAAAGGGGAATGGTAGCTTGGAAGCACTGCAGCCAAATGCGCCACTCGACAGAGGCGCCTCATCACCGTTGGGCGCTGATCTAGCTCCGCCACGCAAAACCTATAATCTTCTCCTCGTAGTGTTAACTGAGACCGGAGCGATGAAATCGAAAATAACATTCGTTTACAGTAAATAAATGTGTTTTAAGGTTATCTGCAGGCCGTTTTTATTCACGTTTCAGGCGTTTCAGAGTGGGATTTGCTAGCAAAATCCAGAGCATTCTTCAGCGAGGCGTAACCGAGCTGTGTTCCAATGATGGCGGCTGCTCGTTGTTCATCTTGTCCTTGATGGCCCCAGCTCAATGTGGTGTCAACCGTGTGACCTAGCTACATTTAAACGATCGATTTCACCATTTATGTAACTAAATAACCTCCACGTTGTATATATAAAAAACTCTTGAAACATAAAATCTACCTTAAATTTAATTATTATGACAATATGCGTGATATAAATTTGAGTGTTGAGGCATTACACGAGCAAGGACGATTTGACACACCGAATGCGGCTAAAATTGGGACATTTTCTTTTAAATATTATTAGCTATGCCTTTTTAAAGGTTATTTAATACAAGGCTTTAGGCTTTTTGGCATCTAAGAACAATTTCGTGTCCTGCAGAGTAGACCTGGACCACATTGACATTAGCTGCTGTTTACAACCAATCATCTAAATCACGTAACGGTTTTTATTTAGCTGCCTTTAATAAAAAGCAACTAATTTAAATGGTGGACAGCGTAGATGGATTAGTAACAAATTGTAGAAATGCCCGTAAATATCGTGGTGGCTGGAAAGTCTTGCGGAGGCGCAGGAAGAAAGAAGAAAACGGAAAATGATTTTTAACGGGCAAATGTTATCGCGTCAAACTGATTTTTTTTTTTTTTTTTAAACCACGATTCAGTTTTAACCGTAGCTGCTTACAGTTCCGGTTGCAGTATTGTAGCATTAAACGGCATCTAAAATGGTTAGCTAAAGCTCCGAGGAAACATGTTAACAAACCGCGGCTGAGTAGCTTCTCTGGCGCGACAAACAGCTCCAGATCCGCCATGCTTCAGCTCTGCTCTACAAGGAAACCTACCGTGACAAGGTCCAATGGCGCACTGCAAACACAGAGAAACGGAGCTTAAAACTAAAGCCAGGGCGTCGCAGACTCCCTTCCCTCGATCCAAAAGCGTTTAAGCGAGGGCAAGAAGGCGGGTTCTCCGAGCTCGGTCGTCGGAGGTTCTGGGCTAGCCAGTGAGAGAGAGGGGGAGAGAGAGGGCGAGTCTCTGCACGGTGAGATATTAAACTGAGATCCCTGATGGCTAACCGAGAGAGGCGGCTGGCTGTTCCGCCAACAGCCGCATGGAGGTCTCGGCGCGGAAACCACCGTTTATTCTCCTACGCAAATACTCCCTGTATAGCAGGAGCAGGCGAGTTTCGATGAAGGGGTTAGCTCAAAATAGTCCTTTTTCGTGTTATTTTGAAAAGAAATTTATCACGTTTACCCCCGGGTCTTACATCCAGTTCCTTCCCCGCTGTTTGGGACAAGAAATTCGGGTATGGCCGCCGTCGTCTGTGCCCTACCACCGTCGGTTTATTTCGCTACTACAAAGAAGCTGCCGACCGAGGCGCTTTACGAGAAAACAAAAACATGCATTAAATGTATATTTATCGCGTTTTGGTGGCTTTTTCGCGGTTTGTTTATCACGTACGCGCATTGTATATTGAAACCGATCGGCTGTTGTGTTGGCTTACCTGTCTCTCAGCGTGAGTCTCGGTGTCGCTGTGGAGGAAGAAGGGGAGGGTTGAACGATAGCCAGCACTGCGCCGTCGGTCCTGGGCTCCAGTCCCCGCAGAGATGGTCCTTCCCCCCCGCCTCCATCTCACTCGCCGTCTCCCTCCACTCAGCGCGCAGCAGCTCTTTTCTCTCCATCCAACCATTTCGCTACGCCGAGACCTCCACATTTTTTCCGATCTCTCAGTTTGAATACAACCGAGGGCGATTATTTTTACTCCCGCAGGCCGACCCCGTCACATCTGCAGCGAAGTTTGAACCCACCGAATACTTTATCGGGTCACCGAGAGTGCAATGAAAGCCAACGTTTTACAGGTGATTGTAAAATTCATGCAACTCAATCAACTCACGTTTTTCCCTCAGATTTTTTTATATCAACTTAAAACCGAAACTTCACAAATTTTACTTAGAAACGCCAGATTTCCACTTAAAATATAAATATTAAAGTGGTCTATAAAGCAGAAACCGCGCTGTTTCTCGCTACACCTAACCTCTTTTTTGTATATTGTAAGCGGCTGTTTGACAGCTTCATTTTGGTACAGCATGTTTTGCTTTTCAACTCCACCTTGTGTGTTTGTGGGCGGAACCCCCGGCCATCCAATCCAGGCAGTCCGATTCAGGGAAAACAAATGACTTTCAGGCCCTCGGCCTTGTTAAACCGTGTTGCGTTCCCATGGTGTAGGAAAAATGGGTATCTTTGCATGTTCAGACAAATGAAGACATGCTTGAATGAATAAGTCACATAGAGCTGATCTTAACTTTACGAAATGTCACATTACCTATAGAAAACAAACAAAACTCATTGTAAAGAGGCAGGGGACTTAGCAGTGTGTAATGAAAGTTTTTAAAAATGTAAGACTCAGAACCAAGGGCGTAGATTTGGTTTTGGCATTGGTGGGGACGGATGATTCAACCACTGAACCCTGCCCTGTTTCTTTTTTTCCTTTTTGTCTTTGCTTCTTGATTTAAAAAAGGAGAAATATACTTGCCTACATATGCTATTCTGCATGCTTTTAAACCATTTAAAATTACAGTTCATAGTTTTATATGTGAATTATATAATGTTAAATTACTATTAAACAAATGACTAAGTATTTTAGGCTTTAGTTTACTTCAGCCATATTCCATATAAATCAGGTATCATACAAACATAAAAATAGCTTCAAATACAGTCATGACAATAAAAGAATATGACTTTAAGGACTTAACAACATTAGTTCAGTTGTAGTACACCAACATCTCTAACACATTAGCACTAAGGGAACACTGAATGACCTGGTGGTTTTTGTCCATAAAACTACTTCATCTAAGATTACCACAAAAGATCCCTCAGCAAAATTATGCAACAATTTAGGCACAATATTGCCCCTATCAAATCAGTGAGCTGGGATTTTTTTTATTCTAAACATGAACTACTGTTACAGCAACAGACATGGGCTACTGGTGCCCCACACAACAACTCAATGTGGACTACGTGAAGGAGCCAAACACATGCCTTCTCCTCTCGTTAACTGAGATAAACTGCTGGCATATTTTTTTTACATCTATACTGTCCAGTCTCTCCTGGTGGACCTTAGCCATCTTTTTAGTCTTCTGAGAGCACTGAAGCTTCTTTCAGCCTCAGTACATGTGTTTTATCCTCAGATTAAAATTATTATTGTGTGCTTGATGTGCCTCACCTTTGGCCCTGGCTCTTCCCCTCTGACTGCACTAGGACATATTGCTACCTGATAAAATAACACATGGATTCGTGCCATATAAAAAGTGAGACATGTCAATTCAGATTCTTTGTCAAATATACACTAATTAATCAATTTACATCAGCAGCCTAATTGTCATGATAATAAATACTAGTTAATCTATAGCACCAAATCATCAGTCAGTCACCTGTGACCTCGCCTCTTCACCTCTGTCCGAGCTACAACATGGCAGAGCTGCCTCTGTCACCTGATGAATAACAGTGAGACGTTCCAAATACATGCAGTCATACATGTGCTTCAAATACAGTAATGAACCACCAAGTCATCATCCAATTTCACCTGTGATTCTTGTATCACCATTACTCTATCACCTGACAAATAGGACATACATGACAATAAGAATAAAATGTGTAGCTGCTTCAGTGTTTCTGTCAATTTGTGCAGATCTTGACTCATCAGTAATTTTTGTAGGATGAGTGCATTTTTAAAACACTTTGTGCAAACTGCACTCCAAGGTGGAATATTTGCAAAATCACGACTACCTCATGATATTTTGTCTCAAAAATTAACCCTATGAATATGTCAGTGCCATTAGGAAGAAATTATTGTGTCACCAACATTTTAATGTTAGACATAAAATGTTTACAGCCTCTGTAAACTAGTATCCTGGCTTGCTCGAGGCTGCCGTTTTCTCTGACAGTTTCAATCAAAATTAGAAATGCTACTCTGGGAGACTGAGATAACTAATAGTGCTGCCTGTTGTGCAGTTAGTTTCCGAAATACTTTTTTATATCCACGTTCTTCCTTTTTGCTGCCATCCTCCTCTCCTCCTTGCAGGTCCTCGCAGCGCAGGCTTGCAGCTGCTAAAACTAAACAGAGCTCCCTGAAAGGCACAGCCAATCACATTGGCCATATTTGTCACATGAGGCAGGACTCCAGTAGAGAACGTAATTTAACTCTTTCTGCACCGCTGGCTGAATGAGACGTTGACGGATCGTTTTTTTCTTTTTATCGGGTTTGTTTTTCTTTACTCGAAGAGATTAAATTATTGGTGGGGACAATTGAATAATTGCTGGATATTGGTGGGGACATGTCCCTTCCGTCCATGCCAAATCTACGCCCTTGCTCAGAACAAGCAATTTACCCCTTTCCTGCCGTGATCATTTTCCCCAAAGGATTTTAACTATTTGTGTCGCAGTTCAGTTTGCCTCAAAGCAGTTGCACTATTTAAGGAATAGGAAAATCCAACTATGTTTGTCTTGACTGAATATTAGAAACATTATTAAAAAGTGACATCATGAAATAAAAAATACATAACAAAGGGCATATTTTACAACTTCACGGTTTTGTATGTTGTGTATCTATATATTATGTGACATGTCATTCAGCTAAACATGTTTTACTAGTCTGAGAAAGAAAACAGTATTCCGTTTAATGATCCCCTCTGTGTTATTATCATAGTTCAGGCTAATAATAAGTAAGAATAGGCCCCCCTTGTCTTCCAGAGCAGCAGGACTTTGAAGTTTCCTGATATCATTGAAGGCAGCATGAAGCTGAGTGGCAGACATGCTCCTCACGCCCTCTCCTCTTTCTTGCAGGGTAAAAATAATGACAAACTGTTGACATGTGATGTGACATATTGTGTTACTTAATGCGTTAATGAAAACATGCGTTTTAAGGTTGTCTTTATTTTTTAATAAAATTAAATCCAAAGCATGTACAGTGTTTTGCACACAAATGTGATGGGCAACATAAAATGCACGACAAGGAAAATGTATACAGAGTTTTACCTGATTATGTCATCAGTATAACAATCAATACAAACAATAAGATCTCAGCTTCAACTATCTACCTGCACTGCACATCTCATTTAAAATCACAAAGCATTTAAACACTTACACACAAGCAGTGCATTTATATTCTATATAGGCCAACTGAACAAAAAAAGTCTAAACTGTTGCATAAAGAATACACAAAGTAAATGGGAAAACTTCAGAAACAACTTCACACTTTTCTGAATAATCTGATACACTATGGACAAAAGGCACATTATAGTCTCACAAAATTAATTATTTTGTGCGCATCTGAAGAGCTGACATCAGCTTTCCTTAGCTTAAAGTAAGGTGAAATTACATTATTATAACATAGGCAGAACTACAATTTAACTGCATTGTTGTAATATTAAAGCCATGCTGTAATTGAGCACTAAAAGAAAATAACACTGTTATATATAAATGGATCTATCTAACATCTCAGGGGAAAATATCTCTTATTTTCAAAATTCATTCATTCATTTTTCCCTGAGAGAAAATGCCACTCTGTATCTAAGTACATAAACAGCCACTTATACCTTAAAAAACATTTTTGAAATCCTAAAACCTCAAAATATTAATTAGTAATACCTGATAGGTCTCGATGATGAAATTGAATACATTTTGGTTGTCTGTTATGGTTGCAAACACAAATTTAGATGCAGAAGTCATATATTAATAAATGTCAGGTAATGCCCTTTAAAGACAAACAATAATGGAACAGTTTGAATCTGCAAAGAAGTGGCATCACTAAATAAAATGTGACTATGAACGGTATGGTGATGTTTGTGGCAGTATGGATCCATCCTACTCATCCTCCTCAAATGTCACTTTGGCGTCATCAGCGTCCAGCTGCAACACATGCAGATCAGGTTACAACAAGGAAATGTACATATGAAATGACACGAAGAGCTACATCTGAAAAATATAGATAAGCACTTACACATTTCATTTCCATGGCAGAGAAGAGCCTGCCAGTCATGAACATGCGCAGAGGAACGGTAAGAATGAGAACAAAAGGCAGAGCCAGAGAGAAGCTGCTCATCTTCACCGCCCAAAGTACACCCAGGCACACGAGCTGGATCAGAGTGAACAGATGCATTCGCATGGTACTCACCTGTACAAATGACAAAAACAAGAGTGAGAAATGCACTAATTGACAAGCTATATGGTAATTATTACACCATTAGACTTGGATATATAAGAAAAAGCAGGATGGGATACATAATCTAATGCAAGGAGCTGTGAACCATTGGCTGTTTTTGAAAGTACCGTTAACAGGTCTGGGAAAGTGAGCAAAAATGAAAGCAAGGTAAAAAATGATCACAAAGATACAACAGAAGACACAAATGTGAGGCACAAAGCTACAAAGACATGCAAAAAATAGCAAATAGATTAAAAATTGTAAACGATACTAAATACTTTTTGTGCTCTGAGGGAAACTGTCTAACACAGTGAGTTAGCTTCAAAACATAAAGGTGTACTGCATGCAAATTATTTGTGATTAGCTGATTAGTGTAAAATAAACTGTATTGTCCTGAATAGATACCCTGGTGGCATAGGCATCAGGGGGATGGTATTTCTTGGGAGTAATGAGCAGAAGGATCCTGTCCCACATCTGGATTCCATTTAGAGAAGTGATACCCATATAGAGGAAGATGCCAAACAAGGCTGTCATTGGAATCATCTTCAGAATAGGCTCCATGTAAATAGAAACTCCTGAAAATTGGCATGAGAGGTAAAATGTTTATTTACTCTGACTCTGAAGTGCCTGCATCATTGCTGTAGATGGCAGCACCTACCAATCATGATGGCCACAATCATGCCGCTGACCCTCTGCTCAATCACTTTCTCTATCTCTGGTTTGGGGCCCTTAGACATGACAGTGAGAGCATTGGCGTGGGTGACAGATCGCACAGTGGCAGCACTCAGCCAAGGGACTCCAAAGATAGATGCGATTCCTCCCATGGTGACCAGGATGAGAAGGTCCCAGTGGAAACCTGACCCTTTTATCATTTTCCTTTCCGCTTTGCTCACAATCAGCCTGGGATTCACAGAGAACATTGAAAACAGAGATTTCTTAAATATTTTCTTTTTAAGTAGTTGAAATCACACAAACTAATATTGCATTCGTTTAAAGTGTCACTCACGTAGTAATTTGGGACTCAAGGAAGATGAGGATGAAGACAAGCACTGCAGGTATACAGCTGGCACCTATCATCCAGCCGGGGAAAGGCTTCTTTTCTCCCATGGGATTGATAAACCATCCCCTCACCGTGGGGTTAGTCACTTCAATACCTTTTGGCACAACCAGTTTCTATGAGAAGACAGAGTGATGATGCTAATTAGAAAGACAGTTAAAGGTAGATTCTTTGGACTTCCATCATACATTTTGAGAACTGGTTGGATTCAGAAAATTCATGCTAATGGGACAGACGTGGAGGGGGCAAGTTATCTTGCTTTCTCTCTAAGGGTTAGTTTAAAAAAGATAAGTTTAAGAATGCTAAACATGTGACATTAGAAAGGGTTTTGATTTGTCTTTGAATGTAGACACAGCTCTAACTGATCTCAAGAAAGGCACATTTCCATCTAATTTAGGGAATGTTTAAAAGCTCTGCACCTGATCACCATATAGGTGTAACTGGGTTAGAAACACTGAGCGTGTCAAATATGTATTTGGCTTGTGATTATTTGCACACAAAGACATGGATACTTTTTAAATAACTATTTTTATATGCTCATTTCCACAACACTCACCTGAGTGTAAGCATCTTCAATGCTGATATCTACTGCAATCATGAAGAAAATAGCAATGGGGACTCCGAAATCTCCAATCAAACGACGAAGCTAGTAAGAAAGAGAGCAAAGGACACAAAAAGGTCAGATTCTCAGCATCTAAATAAAGTGTTGAGTTGGAAAACTTCTCTGTTCAAGACTTGATCTTACCCAGCCAGGAAAGAAATGGCCATTCTTAAATTGACGGAAGAAGTATGCAATGAAGAAGCAGCCAAACATCAGGCACATAGAGAGCAGGGCAGTGTTGGGGTATGCCCTTTCAATTTCAACCTTCTTAACTGTTACATTTCCATCTGGATGAACCTCAACATGCTCCGTCATGACTGGGTGGAAAGGATTGTCCAGTGTATCATTCAGATGGTCATAGTTCAGGATCAAAGGATGGGTTTTGAAGATCTGAAAAAGAGAAGGAATAGAATAGAATAGACCTTTATAGTCATTGTACATGTACAACGAAATTATGAGAAAGTACAAGAAGATAAAGCAAATAAGACAGTTAGAGAAATCAAATTAAACCTTAAAGAGCTTATTGAAGGTCTCGTAGATGAAGATGAGAGAGATGAGGATGGAGAAGATTTCTTGGGTGAAGCGGGAAATGTATCGGACCAGGAAACTGCCCTCCATTGCCACGATGAGAACCACGATCACTATCAGCCACATACCCACCCATATGCGGCCTACGATGTACTCAATACCCTGCATCTTGCAGAACTGTTAAAAAAGGAAAAAAGGAAAGGAAGTTTTAAAAGTAGCCTTTAAGAAACTTGAGTTTTTGAGTTCTAACATGCAACAACTTTTACATACAACGAAAAAAGCTTCCTCAAACACCAGCAATGGTCCGGAAAAGCCGATGACAAGCACTGGCTGGGCGGCAATTAAACAGAAGAAGACACCCTGGACGGCAGTGGAGATCATAAGCTCTGACACGCCCATCATTTTTTCCGTTTTGTCAGCTGGGTGCACACAATAAGGATGAATGTTAATGAAACAAAGAAAATTTCTAAAACGAGTTAAGAATGCAAAATCACACATTTCTCTCTATGTCGCTCTCTTTTACCTAGAAGCCCTCCGAAGGTGATGGCTGGAGAAAGGGCAGCGAAGTAAATAAAGATGACGGCAGCAAGAACCTGAGGGTTCACAGCATCTGTGAAGTCGCTGATGTAGTGGCGGTAACGGCGCTTGATATCCTTCACCATGCCACCAAAAGGATAGCCCGTTCGGACTAGAGGATCCTCCTTCGGCCCCGGTGGAGGTTGCAGAGCTAGAGAAACAAACAAATCAAATACATTTTATTTACTGCCAAAATCCTTCAGTTCTTCCTTATGCACGAGATTCTTTTAGTTTTTTTGTGTCCATCTTTTCTTTTTCTGTTACTGTGTACAATAAATTAAATCTAAAGGAGTTTCATATTACTCCCCAAACCTCATTGGCTCATTTTGCTGTTGTAGGTGTTGTAGATATCTCTTTTTAAACGCCAAATAGGAGCTTCTTATTTTAGTTGTATGCTGACCTTTCACCCTTTCTCCAAAGGTAAGACGGGGGTCAGTGGAACGGAGTCTGTCACTCAAGAGTTTTTTCTGGAAGTCAATCACCGGCTCCAGCATTGCCTTATCTTGGATCTGAGTGGGTGGAATCACAATGCTGCAGTCCATGAAGTCAGCGATGGCATCTGTGATCTCTTTTGAAGTCTGAGCCAAGTGAGCTTCCAGGCAGAACACCTGACATAGAGACAGATATAAGTTTTTATTCACCTGAAACCAAACAAATGAGGTGTCCTTTATTTTGATTAAACTGCGCAATTTCTACAGAGGCATGTTTCCTCTTCTTGCTCACCCAGTCGGCCAGCAGAGCACCCATGGCACGACCGCTTTCGCTGTAGTTGACTCCACTGTGGCCGGGGCCCACCAACAGAAATATGAAGCGAACGGGGATAGAAGACTCCAGGACAGACTCCATCACTACAGAGTCACTCAGCCTGGCGAAGGCCACCGCTGGTTTCTGCAGGAAGTCCAGTTCACCTGTGAGAAACACGCACATTTTGATATATCTGTTCCAGAACTAGGTACAAAAACTGAAGATAAATGAATGGGAAATCAGAAAAAGTTAGGCATACCTGAGAGGACAATTGAAGCCTCTACATTGTCAGAGCTGTCTCTCTGCAGAGAGAACAAGTAAAGTAGTAAAACATGTAAACTCTGCTTCACTGACAATAAATAAATAAATACACATATAATAATCTGCATAACCTCCCCCCAAATTTGTACCTTTTTCGTGACAGAAAAGGTCTGCATCTGAATATCACCAAAGGGAGTGACCACAGGTCCCTCAGTTTGACTGGAAGGACAAATCAAATGAGCAGTCATGTTTAAGAATTTGGCATCTTGCAAAAGAAATATGTTGTATGGGTTACCTGCGTTTCATCAGGAGAACTCTCATCAGGTCACTGTGATCACTGGAACGGATCACATCCTTGTTCAGCATTTCATCAACCATTTTCTCAACCACAGCAGACAGATTGCTGGCATTCATGTCAAGGATAATAGCACCTGGGGAAATGTAACACAGGTTTTAAAGTTTGATTTTATTCAGATATAAACAGTGATTTGTGTACACGTTAAGCTCCATACTCACCTGTACTCATGGCCTTGCGGACGTGGAGCAGGCTGGTAAAAGTGAGATAGGAGACATGAGAAGGACCCCATTTTCCTGTGGCCTGGTTAAAGTTTTCCTCGTAGCCCACCCAGCGGCCAGTCTCCTGCCAGATGTTTCCCTCGAGCTCATTCAGCTCCACATAGGCCTATGATAATTCAGTGTGATTAGTTCATTTCATTGGTGAATTTTAATAATGGATTTGAAACACTAAAAACTGTAAACTAACTTGGGCATCCCCTCTTGTTGTGGCATTGGTATTCAGGTTCAGAAAAGCTGAAATAAAAAGACAGAGGTGTGATTTGTACGTAGGTATATAAAATGAAACCACAACACAGAGAAAACACAGACTTTAAGAAGATTTTACCCTCTGAATTGGTGGGAATGACGATGGGCTTCGGAGGTGGCTCATCCTCTTCCACCTCCTCCCTCCCCCTTTCAAGGTCAAAGTCATCACTCTGACCTGGTATGGTCCTAGTGATAGCACCAAAGGAAAACACTATTTAAGATCAGGGATCATCATGAATTCTGCTCAAAAACACCTTCTGACATCACATCAAGTCTTACAGGCAAGTCGTAAAGACAAGCAAGCAGTTGATCTGTGATTAGATATAAATAAAAAAAATTACATTGCCTTATCTGTGTTTTTAGAGAGATTAACTTTGAAGTCAGTGATTGCATTTAGCAAAGTAAATATCTTTCCTTGATTAAATCAGTCAAACCACTCACACAGTTAGTCTGTCATTAGTGTCATTCTGAAAATGGCCACAAGATGGCAGGCTTGCTCAACTAATTTGTTAGCTGCTTTGTAGCGTAACGATGATTGGCTGTGTATCTCATTGCTGACCTATAAACTTAAACTACCTCTGCTACCCGGAATTCATGATAATTAAACATTTGTCAGTGTGCGAGCTTTTGTAAGAGGCATCCAGACCTCTCTTTCCTACATGACTCAAATCAAACATAATTGTAAACTATGGCTATTGAGAGCAGCCCAACACGCTGTTAGGCAGGCACTATAATTGTAAGCAGCTGCCCATGTATTACACCCAGAAGGTATCTCGCAATATACAAATGTCTCTTTTTGATATTTTTCTGATCATCTGATAAGCATCATTAAGTTTATGTGCTATTCTGTTGCTAAACTGCGATCAAGTAAATGTGGGTGTTTTCACTTAATGCAGCTGACTACTGCTATTGCTATATCTGAAAACCTAAACAATTAGCCAAAAGAGCCTAAAAGCCTCATAGCCTAACTTTGTGATGGAAACTTAACAGACAAAATAGTTTGATTAGAACTTAACCTAAATACAGTCATGGAGGAAGTTGTTGGGGCAAGAGTATGCTCATTCTCATTTGAGGGCAGGGCAGGACCCACTTATCTTATCAGAGACACCACAATTTCAACATAAACATGGACTGCAGTTTTGCTTAACGACGCCAGGAGGAACTCACAGCATCACTGGAGAAGGGAAGGCTGAGCCATTGTCTTCATACGACATGTCACTGCCCTAGATATGAGCAAAGTTGTAAAAGAAGTCATTGAAACAGCTGGATGAAAATGGATTAAAAAAAAAGTGACATAGATTTTAGATGGATGAATGGATGGATGTAAAATCACAAAACAAACAACCTCCTCAAAAGTTAAGTTGTTTTCCATGGATGTTGGCTTATCTGTCCTCCCAGTTTTCAGATACTTTCATGCATTCCCTAAGGCAGAGGATGAATGAACATATAATTAAAAACACATGGGATAACTAATAAGAAATAACAACACCTCACTATGGACTAAGTGCAAGACAGGTGTTTTATCTGTTGGGATTTCTGGCATACTTTGATTCCCTAAATGATCACAGTAAAACCTGCTTTGATCTTTTTTAGGGAGTTTCAATGAGGAATCCATCATATATCATCCTCGTTCGTCAGCAGAGTTGCAGCTGAGGGCAGATAATCAATCAGCCGTTAAGAATATGAACAACGTTACAGCTGAAAAAAAAGGCCCTACAGAGTCTTATCTCTGGGTTACACCCTTCAACAAGACACATCTCTTATCCTCAACAGCACTACAGTAATAATTTTCAAATTTTGGACTATTTGGTATTGAACCATAAATTATAGAAAAATATTATAAATCTAACTGTAAATTATTTGAGTGTAGTGTATGTCAAGTTTTCAAACAAACGTACAAGTCTTGCACTTTTGGTATAAATGGCAACTGAAAATATTTGTTGTTGGACACCTAAAAAAGTAGAAAAATAAAGCCTTCATATTACACATCTACTCTATATCTGATCAGAATAATAACTTTGCAATTCTTGGAACAAATGACATTAGTTAGTTTAAGTCTTAAGAAGGCGTTGTCATTTGCTGATAAAGATATTTTTCCCGGCACTGAAAATATGCAGATTATTAAACATATAGTCAGAATAAGCAAGTAATATATATTTTAAACAATAATAAAAATCTAAACATTTCATGCATGTTCTATCATGCATTCAAATTAACAACAAAAAGCTGAAAAATAAAGCAACAAATATAAACAACAATTTTTTTCTTTAACAAGATTACCAGAAAATTACTCAAGCAAATGAATTAATTTCACTCTAAACTTCTTACAAACATGTCAGAAACATAAAAAGCTTGACTCTATGTTCCTACTGGAGTACATTCCGATATCCATCCTGTTTGACCCCTTCCCTGTGGATCATTAATGCTAAAAAGTGTGTCTGAACCCTACAACAGGAGGTAACACCCCTACCTGTACACAGGTACTCCTACCTGGTTTCCAGCAGAGGAAATAGGCCGATCACAGGCCGAGCCGTTCTGTCAGCTTCGACAAGCCCGGCGACAAAATGAGCCAGAACAAGCGAAAAGACAAATACAGCAAGAAAACTAGAGTAGCGGGAACACCCATATGAAACTACGTCGACCGTAAGAGGTGCAGTACCCTCCTGGTCCTCTGGTTGGCTGTTGGGGCAACCTGGCAAGGAATGGGTGGGGGGTGATAGAGACAAACATGGCTATCAGCCTTAGACACCTTGACATAGGGATATCCCAACCCTAATTTGGACGATCCGCCCTCTCAGCATGAACCAAGTCTGGACAGGGACAGCATGAAACAGCAAGCTGCACTTCAGCTTGTCGAAGGAGCACACATGGGCCAAAGAGGGTAAAGAAGGGGGCAATGTACAGTATCAAGAGCAGAGCATCCTACTACGTCAGTTTGTTTACGTACTGGGGATTCCCTCAAATTAGGGGTTGGGTGAGTGATGTGATGGGAACACATTAAACTCAACTTTTTTTTTCGGTTACAGCCTTCAAGCTCACCTGGTTTGTCCCTCGAACATGTCATGTGGTATCAACAGGGTGAGACATCCTCAGCAGTTGCCTGGCGGTGGAGGCTGGTAGCTGGTGATAGATAAGCTACACATGGATGTGGCTAGACTGAGAAAAAGTGTAAAACAGATGAATAAAGACACAAAAACAATAAGAGCAACATAATTTTTTTCAAAACATGTGATAACAGCTTGTGGAAGAGCACTGCTAATGAGAATTTACTGCAGTGCAAGTCCAAAAACAAGTGCAGTTATCAGTCAACACACAAAGTAAACTGACCGTTTTCCTGTTCACAAGTCTTCTGGGGGTAAAACCAACCATACAGGCAATCTTAAAAGCACTCCTGTTGGCATTCACTTAAAGCCACAGAACACATGATTGTCATCACTGATAAACTAAATGCATTTTTGAAGGCTTCAGTATCAGTTCTGTATTAAGATATGTGACCTGGGCCCAAGCCAGCATCCCTGCCAGCATCTGCCAACGCCAGCCCCCCTGAGCCTGCGTTCAGTGTGAGTAAAACTGATTAATCCCGTGTGTTTTCCCTGAGACAGCAAATTCCAATCATAAGGCTCTTTCCAGTTTCTTAGCAGGCCAATAATAAAGTGGTGTTTTCTCTTTCTGAGTCTGCAGATTTACAAATTAGGTGTTCTGTTTCTGAGAGGGAGAGCAATATAACTATGTGTTCTTTTTCTGCATTGAGACTGAATGCTGTAGTGTAAGAAAGACTTGTGCTATTTTGTGCTCTTCAGTCTGTACAAGCTGCGTTAGCATCTGAGGGAGACAGTCTCAGAGATTGCTTTATGAAGGGCCATCCAAGACACTGACTCTCAGCTGCCATGCCCCCAGTCATCCCATGTGTCCTGTGCATCTTTCATTGGGTCCTGCACAGCTCAAGCCTTAACTCAAGACTGTGTGTCTGAAATTCAACAGCGTCTGAGTTCTGGACTTTGTTTATGGCCCGAACTATTAGCATTAAAGCTAGCCTTGGTGTCATTCCTGTCTCCTGTGTCCAATATTTGGGTCTGAAATTCATCCGCCCATCACACAACCTTAAATATGACAGATCTTGGATCAAGATCACAGTCTTTAAAACTGCAAAGTTTGGCATTGACACTGTGGTTGGTGGAGAATGTGCTGTTAGCGACTAATCTTGCAGATGTTGGTGTAAGATGTTATGCCGTTAGCCAGAGATTTCCAAACTTTTTGAGGTGACGGGCCTTTTGTATGACCTCTGATCAAAATAATAATGTGAATGTGTGTTTCAGAGAAATTTACCAGCTTGTGTAAAGTAAAATGAAAAAAATGAAAAATGAAAAAAATTCTGAAAACATGTATAACACATAATGTGCTTTATGTAGCTTTGTTTAAATGTTGTATTACTCACAAATACTTGTATATTAACTATCTGGCGGCCTGGTATCTGGCCGATAGTGGTGTCCATTGATATCACTATGAAACTATGAATGAACACTTATGGAATTAAGTAGTAAATAAAAAAGTGTGAAATGATTCAAAACATGTTTTATATTTTAGAAGTAGCCATTCTTTGCTTGGAGTACTGCTTTGCACACTCTTGGCATTCTCTCGATGAGCTTCATGAGGTAGTCATTGTTTTCCGACAGTCTTGAAGGAGTTCCCTGAGATGCTGAGCACTCTTTTTCCCTTTGCCATCTCAACAGGGTTTAGGTCAGGTGACCATGGAGGCGAGGCCATCTGGCGCAGCGCTCCATGACTCTCCTTCTTGGTCAAATAGCCCTTACGCAGCCTGAAGGTGTGTTTGGGGTCATTGTCTTGTTGAAAAATAAATGATGGTCCAATTAAATGCAAACCGGATGGGATGGCATGTCGGCAGAGGACGCTGTGATAGCCATAATGGTTAAGTGTGTCTTCAATTTTCAATAAATCCCCAACAGTGTCACCAGCAAAACACCCCCAAATCATCACATCACCTCCTTCATGCTTCATGGTGGGAACCATACATGTAGAGACCATCCGTTCACCTTTTCTGACAGGGCAGGTGGAACCCAAGATCTCATATTTGGACTCATCAGACCAAAGCACAGATTTCTACTGGTCTAATGTCCATTCCTTCTGTTTCTTGGCCCAAACAAATCTCTTTGCTTGTTGCTTTTCCTTAGACCATAAAGCCCTGATTCACACAGTCTCCTCTGAACAGCTGACGTAGAGATGTGTCTGCTGCTGGAACTCTGTGTGGCATTTATCTGGGCTCTAATCTGAGTTCTTAAAGTAATGATGGACTGTCATTTCTCTTTAGTTAGCTGATTGGTTCTTGCCATAATATGAATTCTAACAGTTGTTAAATAGGCTGTCAGCTGTGTACCAACCTGACGACACAACTGATGGTCCCAAACCCATTAAGAAGGCAAGAAATTCCACAAACGAACCCTGTGAAGTGAAAACCATTTCAGGTGACTACATCACGAAGCTCATTGGGAGAAGGCCAAGGGTTTGCAGCGCTGTAAACAAAGTAAAGGGATGGTGACTTTCAGGAATATAAAATGTAAAACATGTTTAGAGTTATTTAGCAATTTTTTTCTTTGCTACGTAATTCCATATATCTTGCGTCGTATATTTGATGTCTTCAGTACGTTTACAATGTAAAAATATAAGATAGTATAAAGTAGTCAAAATAAAGAAAAAACATTAAATGAGACGATGTGTCCAAACTTTTGACTGGTAGTATACATACAAAAAAGCTATAAATAATAAACAGCCTGTACCAATAGCGGGGTCTGAAGTTCTGAGACTACCGCTGAAAATATATGTAAATTTATATATACGTGTGTATATATGAATTTACAGATACATGAGGAAGTCAGGAGTGGCAGAGAAGTATGTGAGGGTTACGCAGGACATGTAAGAGGACAGAGAGATAGTGGTGAGGTGTGCAGTGGGAGTGACGGATGGGCTGGGATTACATCAGTGATCCACTCTGAGCCCCTTGTTATTTGGTGATGAATAGGCTGACAGAGGAGGTCCGGCAAGTCTCAGTGCACTGTGATGGTTGCAGACAACATTATGATCTGTAGTAAGAGTTGGGAGCAGGTGGAAGAGAGGCTGAAGAGTTGGAGGTATGGTCTGGAAAGAAAAGGAATGAAATTCAGTAAAAGCAAGACAGAAAATGTGTGTGAATGAGAGGGACACTGGTATCACAGTGAAGATGCAAGGAGCAGAGTTGGTGAAACTAGATGAGTCTAAATGCTTGGGGTCAACAATCGTAGACAATGTACAGTTGACAAAAGAAGAAGAGAGTTCATGCAGGGTGGAGTGGGTGGAGACGAGTGTCGGGGTGATTTGTGAATGAAGCATAGCACCAAGAGTAAAAGGGAGAGTTTACACAATGGTAGTGAGACCTTCTATGACAAATAGTTTGGAGATGATGGAACTAATAAAAAGACAGGAGACTGAGATGGTTTAGACATGTGAAGAGGTGGGATATATTGGACAAAAGATGATGAATTTGGAGCTGCCAGGCAGGAGGGAAATGTTTATTAGAATAATCAGCTTAAACATTTGAATGAAAAGTTTATTCTGTGAATTTCAAAAAATCTTAGCATTGGTCTGCTCCCTTTGGCTTCAATGACAGCACCGTTTGAGCTGCACAGGACTCCAAGTCAGAAAGATGTGAAAATAGTAAAATGCACTCATAAAGAAATCACTGTAACATATCTAAACAGTAGAAACAGAAAAACCATGTTTGTCATTTGTGACTGTACTTGGATGCAGTCCTTTAAATTAGACACATGTCAGTGTGCTAACAGGGGCACAGTGGCAATGCTAACATACTGAAACTACCAAGACAATCTAATGAACTAAAGTCAAAGTCATCTGAGGAGGCATCAAAGTCAGGGGCTCAAAATAATCATATGTCTAATAAGTGTATCTATCTGCTCTACTTTGATTTTTTAAAAATCAGACTTGTGGTGTACATTAGAGGGTTTTTTTTTTCAAGTTTTCAAGGACTCCCCTTAAGCTGACAGTGTGAGCTCATCAAATATGTCTTCATACCCACCAGCTAGCTAGCCAGACAGTAAACAGTAGCTGGAACATTTTTTGAAGTGACTGATTTCAGAGTTTACAAACACTGGCAGAACTACTAGCAACAATGTGTTTGTTTTACGGGCTTAAATTGCCTTCATGCTTATATATGGAACTATGATTATGCATGATTATGATTTTATAGCTGCTCTTGGCCAGTGGGTTGTGAACTCCTGGTTGATGACCTGGCATTGAAGGAATAATAATTGTCTATGAGCGTAAATACATAAATATACTCCACAGTGAGGGAAGTGGGCCCCAGCCAAAGACACTGTGGCACTGTTATCAGCAATTGTAGAAGCTATCTGCGGTGGCCATGTTTCTACGCATACAGTATACAGACACTCCCAGGCTTCATATAGCCTATTTGATTATGAATGTGTGTCCAAAAACACATTTTCATAAACATTTAGGGAACTTCAGGAAAATGTGACAGCAACATGAAAAACTTTCCATTTGTGGTGGCATAAAAATATGTGAAATAAAAGATTGTACAGACTTGGAGGAGAGCCTCATTATAGCAGTTTGAAAATCTATAACTCAAAGCAGACTTTTAGACTTCTTAATCTGAAAATGAAAGATAAAAGAGAAAGAAAAAAGAGAAGGGGAACGTTTGCTGAAACACATCACAAAATGTTGAAAAACCTGTTTGCAGTTATGTGTGAGTGAGCTGTCTTACAACATATTTATGTGTACAGTAAATATGAAAAATATTCATCTAGCGTGCCATCTGGTTTTTGTAGTCACATAATTGGTTAAATGGTGTCACCTGAGTCAAGACATCTGACTAAAGTATATGGAAGGTGACACTTAAATACTCTTTAGAGGCACTGCACATTTTCAGTGCCCTTATTGGAGCACTAAGGCAGCACAGATGAGCTCTATCAGGATTACAACAAGCAGGCTGATGGGAGTTATCATTGCAGGCCAGAGCCAAACACCAAAGACACACCTAGACAAACTATGCAACACTTGATTACACAGAACACCATTTCTTATTAAAAAGCAGTAAAATATTTCAATGCATTTCTTTTCAAAATAAAAGCCTAATCACATTTATGATTCAATTCATAATTACATTAGTGAGCTTTTAATATTTGCCTTCTAAAGTTTGCTAAATCTACCAATCCACAAATAATGAGGCCCAACATTAACTTTCAGCACATTTGTTAAGACTGTGTGAGTCTTCATAAGCTTATGAATGGACAGTGTCCTCAGTGCATACATACAACCTGAAAATGCATTCAGAGCCTTGGTTAATAGTATCGCCTTTTTATGTATAAAAACATAGTTTATAGCTAAAAAACAAAAAACCTCGAAGGTTGCGAGACTTTTTCGAAGCAGTTTCCTTATTTGAATTCTTTCTGCATTTGACTTCAGGGTGACACTCTTTGACAGAGGGTATGCTGGAGGCAAAATACTTGTGATGGTAGTCTTTGTTGAGTTTGGCGCCCCTTAGTGCAAAAAGTATGGCAAACAACTTTAGAACCAAGTTTTATTTATTTTTTGTCTCTAGCTCTGCTTCAGTATCTTTATGCCACATTTCTGTGTTAAATGTTGTGCCAAGAAACCCACCAATGGCAGGTTCCATCTGATCTGTTCGTTCGTGTTAAATAAGTAATTATTTCATTTTCCTATGGAGGTGAGAGAAAATAAAAAAAAACCCCAAAACAATTAGCATGCATAACAATAGGAAGTAGAAACCTGGAGAACGGGGTCAGTATTTATGTGAGGTACCCTTAACAAGTATGGCCCTACACCCATTTGTGTCAGAGGACAGAGACAAAACAGGAAAAGCCTGCTGAACTCGGCTGTAAAATAGTTGGCAGTTTGTGTGCGATCCTCCCTAGAGGTTGACAGCCTCGGCCCACAGAGGAAAAGCTGTTTTGCATGCAACGAAAAACACCTGGTTACCAGTTCCAAGACTAAATACGTGTGAGGACAACAATCACATGCAAGCATTTTAAGAAACCCTATTAAAGATAATAAGACACCTTTAATTGTGAAAAAGTGACACACGCAGTACTTAAAGAACAATTGCCTTTATTTCTTGCTCCAGTTTTAATATCAGAAAACAATGCAAAAGGATTTATGGAATATGAGCTAGCATCTAGTATGTGAGCTTCATAGACCAGCTGGTGACGGCCCTTAGAAACACACATTTCATGTGAAAGTACTTTACCGAAACAAATTAGAGCAGAAACTTGGCTAAGCTCAGGTGCTGCAGACAATAGCATCATTACGTCCAATCGTTTTAATGTTGTACTCCTTTCAAATTTGATATGGATTTAAAAAAGGTCAAGATTCCCTTTGCATCCACCAAGCCACAAATATGACAATGCAAATCTATTCAAAACCAGCAGAGTGAATTACTACTTTATGAAAATGATGAAATATCTTAAAAATGCTTTAGTGACAAATCATTATGCATAGTGTGGTGCAAAGATAATGTATTTCCATTTGTATTGTTCCAACAAAAAAACCAAACAAACCTACAGTGAGAAACAAAACACAACTAGTCAGGTAGAAAATGACAGGCAATAGGACAAAAAGGTGAATTCCCTCCATATCATCTGCAACATCATCTCCCTGTCTTTGCTCCTATGATGAGGGAACTCCAGGGACAGATACATCATACCATAACCTTTAATAGTTGAAGCAACGGTAATCATTAATACCCCGGAGGACCACTATGGGAACAGAGAGAGGAGCCATGAGGCAGAGCAGAGTTTGGTTTACTGCTAGTGCTTCTCTTCTGGGTGTGTAAACCACAGCTGCACGGTTGTGTAGCAGTAGGGAGGTTTACATGATGACGCATGGAGCGCGGCTTTTGGTGAGCTTCTGCAAAGGTTTGCCATCATAAGCATTTTGAATCGCGTTCATGACCTGTGCCAAGAAATACACAGTATAAGTGTACAATGACAATAAAGGGCTATTCATTTCTAATTGACATATGATAGGCAAATTGTATGCACAGTACTTACGTCATCCTCATAAGGGAATCCACCAGTTTCAAGCTTGGAGAAGACCAGCTGCCCATTGATTTCAATCTCAAAGCTACCTATAATACCAAGGGCAGCAGAAATAGGACGTGAGAATGGCGCTTTGATGATCTGAGCTCACAATAAAGGGAGGGGCGGAATTTAAGGCTGGAGCTATGAACTCGTGGTTTGTCTCATCTGATATGAAACAAACCATGAGTTCCAGCTCCAGCTTTATCTGCAGCGTCAACGATGACTTACCGGTTCTTCCCACGAAACCTGTCACGTCCGCATCGCTAAACTCACCCTTGACAACACGGGCGAGCTCACGATAGCGGGGTTCGTAACCTCATCCACCACTAAATTAAATAAAAACACAGGTGCGTAAGAAAATCATACAAGCAAAAGCAGAATCAGCGCTCCTTACTCTTGGCTCAGGCTGCTGCCTGCGCAGGCACCTAGCTTAGCTATGAGCTAGCCAAAAGTGAAACTGTTTAAACTGACAACAGACAAAAAGTTAACTGAAAATATAAAGAAAGTACGTAATATGAAAGAAAATACCAATATTCCACTCTGACTTTGACCCCCATCGTCGCCGATCCTCTAATGACCACAGAGCTCCGAACGTCTGCTTTGGTAACCACCGATTGTGTAAAACCAAACCGGAAGAGGGGCGGAGCTTATTTACCCCACAAACCAAGAAAAACCTGATCTGTCGAGAGAAGTCCGAGCACAGAGCTACACAAAACATTTCTTTCTTTAAAAAGAAATAAATGTTAAATTAATTTTTTAAAACATTAAACTTTAACTAATTAGGTTATTTTGAATGGCTTAACCGGAAGTACTGCATGTAAATATCATTGTTAAAGTGCAGAAAAAAAGAAAATAAAAAAAGTGCAACGTTAGTGTTACACATTAATTATTTGAAAGCTAATTAGAGTTTTAGCTATTGTTTCATGGTTTGGCGGCACATTTTATTTGATTTTATTCGCTCATCAGGCGAATAAAAGAATAAATAGAAGCAGGAAACAGGAAAACCTAAAATTTGCAGTTAATTTGAATAAAGGCATTTAGTTACATGGCGACACTACAGGATACCAAAAAATGAGTGTGATTATGGTGTTAGTTTTTTCTTTTCTTTTTTCTTTTTACAATGTAATGTCCCATGATTGCAAAATTACTTATTAAATGTTTTAACCCCCAAACCTCTCTGAGTATTATGTGGAGTATTATTGTTTGTGTGGAGTAAATGATAAATGGTTATTAGTGTTTATGGCAGGCGTGTCTCATTGCTGACTGCAGATGACCTTCAGACTCTACACACTACCATGACTCCTTCAGTGTCTGCATTTTTCACACAAAGGCTGGAAACATGGAGTAGACATGTGAGAAAATGATGATTGTTTTATACATTACAGGCTTATAGACAGCACAGATTTGGAGATGGCAACTAGCAATCTGTCAACATGTAAGTGTTAATATATGATTCTCCTTATTCACCACAAAACGTACACAATTATGTCTGAAACCCAAAGACTCTGTATTATTAGTGTCACGAAATGATTTCATAATGTTTCATTAACAAAGAAATTGGTCACAATGGATTGATTAGTCATGTTTCCACATTGTTTTGGTCATTTTTGTTCACTATAGTTTCATTGATAAGTAGCATGGAGTTTAATGCTGTTATGTAATACAGTGTTGAAATGTTTCTATTAATCCATGATGAAAAAAACCATAGTCAGCCACAAGGTATATAAGCTTTAATAAATCTTTCATGCTTCATATTTACTCATTTTTATACTTGCCTCATGTTCTAATAGCTGTTTCATTTATCCTTGGTTAATTTCTTTCTTTCTTTGTTTAGAAGAAGTATCTTTAAAGCGTCTTTTAGTGCAATGCTGAATCAGGGGAAACTGCACCCATCTGTGATTCAAAGTGGCCGCACCCATAATAAAGCATTGCTTTAAGGCCCTATCACAGAGAAAATGGATGCGTGATATCACAATTTACTCCCGCACAGTTATCAAGAAGGGGCTAATTAGTTGTAGAGTCTGAAATGATTTATCTTTATCAGGGTGAAAACATGTTTTGGGATCTGATATATACAAAAATACTTTTAAATCAGTCTGCCTTGTTCTTGTTGTTTGAGATACATGCATTTCTGATTTCAGTCTTTTTGATATTTTATGTCATGGATGGGAATTCATCAACAAGTAAAAAATAAGATTTTGGGATTAGCTTTTCATTCTTGCCTCTTTTCCTTAATGTGTATTTCTATTTTTCTTCTTTAGTGGATGGTTGGTGTACATCACAGTTAAAGATTGTCCTTCTTGGTGGCAGAGACTCTGGAAAGAATGCTGTAGGAAACTTAATCCTGGGTAAAGAAGAGTTTGGCACAGAAGAGAGGACTTTATGCTCCAGGAGGATTGGGAAAGTGTCCGAACTGCGGGTTACAGTTGTGAACACTCCTGGCTGGTGGTGTGACTCCAGTGCTCAGAACACACCTAAGCTGGTGAAGAGGGAGATCATAACCAGCGTTGCTCTCTGCTCGCCAGGCCCACATGTGTTCCTTATAATAATTAAGGCAACCTCTGTCTTGTCAGAAAAGCGTCGGAAGGCTTTGGAGGAACACGTGGCCCTGCTGGGTGACGCGGTGTGGAGTCACTGCATGGTTGTCTTCACCTGTGCTGAGAAGTACAAAGACACAAATTCAGAAGAGTATGTAGAAAGTGGGGGAAAGGCCCTCTGCTGGCTCAGTGAAAAGTGCAGCCAGAGGTGTCACAGTGTTGTCCCGAGTGATAACTCTCAACGCACAGTGCTGCTGGAAAAGATACAGAAACTTGTCACAGAAAATGGAAACAGTGTGTTTGAAATGCAGGAAAACATTTTATGGGTGAATGAAGAGGAAAAGAGAGAGATGGAGGAGAGGACTCGGCTGAGGTTAAAGAAAATGAAAAAACACAGATCTCTGATACAAAGTGAGTTGATGTGTATGTACGTATGTATGTATGTGTGAAAGTTATTAACACATTTGTTGAAATCTTAAAAGATGAAAAACAGAAAGTAAGAATAATCTTCAGTGAAAGAGGAAGTAATGAAAAGACAAAGTACTAACACAGAGACAAAAAGACCCATTAAACAAGATGACAGTGAAAAGGGAAGACACGAGAGAAAAGTAATTAATACTGAAACCAGATAATAAGGGGAACATTGCAGGTGTAGCAGAAGGGATAACAATGAAGTCAAAGTGGGAACTAAATTCTGAGACTAAAAGTCATCATGTAACAGAACATTAGGAAATGACAAAGAATAATAAAACAGAAGTGCAAAAAAAATAATCTTTAAACACTAGACTAAAAATAAAGACCAAACAGAAAAACAAAATTAAATATATTAAACAAGAATACAAAACTCAAAAACACAAAAGCTAGACCCTGACAGTAACATGCAATCCAGTTTACTGAAACTGTGTGTTTTGGAAAACCCTTCGGGCAGTTTTTGCCCTGACTCAACTGGCAGATGTCATGTAACCATTTTGCAAAACTCAAAACCACAAGAAGCAGAAGTTTAAAAAAAACCCAACAAAAAACAAAACCTCACCATGCACAGATGTCATTTCTCCAACTGAACAACTCCAAATTACCTCTATTTGTTTGTTAAATTGTGATACAACCTATATAACCCTCAAAATCTCATTCTCAACAAAACTGTTTGCCTGTGCTTAAAATCACACAACCAGCTAAAATCATAAGTGCTGAGGACTGATTACACACTAAAAAAAACAGAACACAGTGTCCACTACCCGTAACCGAGGTCTTTCCAAATTCGTGTGCTGTCTTGCGCTTGTACAAAAGTTACAACACACGAAATAAAAATTTCCCTACGGCAAATTTAGAATCATGAGTTAACTTTGCTGCATATTTTTTGTCTGTGGGAGGAAGCCATGATGACGGTGCAAGCTCCACACAGAAAGGCTCCAGCTGACCACCTGAAACCTATAACCCTGCTGTTCATTACTAACCATAGTTGGCATCAACCCTTAACTTCCCTTTTCTGGACTCACACTCAACTGTTAAGCTGTATTAGTAGCAAGTGTGAACATTTATTTTAGTGATAGTTGTGTTTCTCTTCTGCCTCACATTATGCATTGTGCATCACGAGTGAATCCCTTTGCCCAGTGTGTCATAGTGAGCTATTAGTGTACACAGGATTTGTAAGTGTTTTAGTAATTAGGAAAAAAACTGTAATAGTACCAGTAATCTTCCAAAACAGCTGAGCGCTTTAAGAAAGAGGTCCTTTATATATTCTGTGATGAAACTAGAAAGTTCAGAAAGCTCAATCCATAGCCGCTTACAGCAGAAAACAGTGTTGGCTACAAAGTATATGTCCAAGAAACTTCCACTTACTTTGACTGCTTCTTTGCTGACCATCGCCACCCCAAATGTCATCTGGAACATACACTTAAAATTGTGTCTGTGTAGGTGTGTTTATTGTGTCAATATAAACACAATCTACTTAACCAACCCTTGTTCTTCTTTACTTCTCTCAGATAAGTCAAAGGGAGTTACTAACATCAGGATTGTGCTCCTTGGAGCTAAGGGTTCTGGGAAGACTTCAGCACTCAACACAATCCTGGCAAGAGAGAACAACCCTAAACCCATTAGGACAGTTCGTTGCCAGGCTGGACAAGAAATGGTGCTTGGGAGACTGGTAACTGTGGTGGACACACCAGGGTGGTGGATGAACTACTTCTGTGATGAGAGCTCCAACTTTGATCGGTGGGAATTGGCGCTGAGTTCGTATTTTTGTCCTCCGGGACCTCACGTATTTCTGCTGGTGATCCGTGTGGACAGAGCATTCACAGAGACCTGCAGAAGAGCAGCACAGGAGCATCTAGATATGATCGGTGAACACATCTGGAGTCACGTTATCCTGCTGTTTAGTTTTGGGGACTGGCTCGGAGACACGCCTATTGAGCAGTACATTGAGAGTGAGGGAGAAGCTCTGCGGTGGATTGTTGAAAGGTGTGACAACAAGTATCATGTTCTGAACAGTAAAATGAAAGATAAGGAATTTCAAGTCAGGGAGTTGATTGCAAAGATTGAGAAAACCATCACTAGCAGTGACAACGGCTGCTATTATAAACTAGAGAGGAAAGTGTTGGAGCAGCTGGAGGGGACGATGCGAAGAGAGAAAGAGAGAGCCAGAGAAAGGCTAATGAAGAAGAAGAAACAAAGGCAGATGGCAAGAGCTCAGCTGGGTGAGTTGGATAATTAACAAAGTCAACAAGATCTTGTTTTACTCATTTTAACAATATTTAATTTAGCAGTGTGGTTGCTTTCTGTTTAGATTTTTAGAAATAAATAAATATATAACACTTCTGTTTGCCAGAGAACCTCGAACCTTTGACAGAGCTGAGAGTCGTGCTCATTGGTGGCCCAAAAATAGGCAAAAGCTCCTGTGGAAACACCATCCTCAGCAGAGACTGCTTTGACACGGCTGCTCAAACTACTTCCTGCATCGAAAGGAAGGGAAATATCTGTGGCAAGATGGTGGTGGTAGTAGACACACCAGGCTGCCTTTCTGTGACATCGGACTTCTTGAAGGCATCCTGTGCTATACTTCTGGTTGTCAATCTTAGCTCGTCGTTCAAAGATACCTGGAGGAAAACCTTGCAAAAAGACCTGGAGGCAGGTGGAGATCAGTTATGGAGCAGATGTATGGTCCTGTTCAGCTATGGTGACATGCTGGGTGACACAAGCATCGAGCAGCACATTGAAAGCGAAGGAGAGCCACTGCAATGGCTTGTTGAGAAGTGTGGGAACAGATATCATGTTTTAGACAATAAGAACTGGGGAGATGGAGCTCAGGTTAAAGAGCTAATTGATGTGATGGAGGAGATGCTGGTTGATGAGAGGCAGGCTCTTCTTCACAGAGGTGATCACATGTGGAAAAGTTTTGCTTCAGCTCAAGAGCAGCAGATAGGCACAGAGCCACTGTGCAAAAGGGGACCAGAGGATTTCATGCGCAGCAGACCTGAGCAGTCCAATAACTGTGAGTAAACTTAATGAAACGATTTCTTTTATATGTCTTTTGAATTTGCCAATGGGTTTAAAGACTATTAACAAAATGAAAATTAGACAGCATTATGAGCTAATTTAAATAGTGAAAGTAACAAAAAGGGCACATAATAAACATCACAGAGGAAAACACAAAGAAAGATTCATTTAGTATGTGGTCTATGTGTTTTATACTGTTAATAAATAATAGTCTTAATAGTGTAGACTTTTTGTTGCTCACAGGAAATCACATCAAGTGTTATTATTTCCTTCACAGTGCCTGAATCTCTCCTCTATCGATCACCAAAGCTCTCAGAAGATTGTTCTCAGTTAGTAGCGTTACCAGCAGGAAGAACCACAGAGTTGGCTGGATGCATCATTGTGGACCAATATCACTTCATGTCCTATATATTCTCTCCGCTTTCTGGCAAACAAGTACTGAGGTTGCCAAAAGTGACTCAGCATGTCCCATCTCCTGCTCCTCACAACCACCTGAGAGTGAACAGGGAGGGTCACATGGGTCCCATCCCACGCAGATTTGAAACAACGCATCTGGTTTCATCTCAGACACAGAACGAGGCATGTGTAGAACAAGATTTGATCAGTGTGCAATCACTCTGCCACCCTGCACTGATAGAGCGGACTCTTTGGAGGGTCTCTGAGTCTGGAGGCCTGCAGACATTCATTGATCAGTGGGGCAACAGCAGCCTGGAGGAACTGGAAGCCTTCGTTGACTTGCACTTTGAGATTGTGTGGGAAGAAGCCATGAGATCATGTCAGCCGCCTGAACCGAGCCACGCCGTGCCCGAGCAGGATAATGCTGTTGGGGAAGCTGGAGAGGAAGTGTTTACATCCTATTCACAGGAAACTTTCAAAGCTGGAGCTGCTCGAGGAGATAAAGAGGGATCTGGCAGAACAGAGAAAGCGCGTGGAGCAAATCTGGAGGATCATACAGCAACTTGCATACGAAATCAAACAGGGCCGTAATAATACACGCTAATAAAGGGGTCTCAGTAATAACAGAAACAAAGATCAATAATAAAAGCAGAGAATGGAAGAGAGAAATTGGTATTTTATCGAGTGAAATAAAAATTCAGAAGCAGTTTTTGGGAGGTTTATGTAAATAACAAGAAAAACTAAAGCAGATTTTCTGGTTTTTATCCACAAGATGGCGCTATTGTATAAGGGAAGGTTGGGTAAACTATGTTCCTCTCACTCATTTAACTTTTTTTCATGGAAAATATTAGAAATGGATTATACAAATAGTTTCTGTCATCATTCATTAAATCTGATGTAACACACTGATGACTACACCTCCAGAAAAAAAGATCAAAGGTTAAAAATTGTTAGAAAAACATTTAAAATTGTCATAAAATCAAGGAAAAATGAAGACGCTGTTTCTTAAGTATACCTTTACCTATGGCATACTTAAAACAATATTCCAACTTCTATATAATAAAGTGACAGTGTTTAGATTGTAGATTTACAACAGGCATCTTTAAAAATGTGTCTAGTAGACAATGCCACAAGTGAGCGCATTTTAAATAAATAATTATGAAAATTCTTGTTTAAATATGGAAAAAGACAGTTGAAGATCTTGATAATCACAACCTAATGTTGTCCAAATATCTTTCTCTTTTTATTATAATACTATAAGAGCGCAACTTAGGTAGGAATCTCTGTAGCGTTGTAGATGAAAGCAGAGAAGATTGTACGTCGAAATAAAGAATATAGCTTCTTGCAGAATCGTTAAAGCCTTCAAAGATTTAGATTTGCTGTGTTTGCTTATGCAGGTGTCTCCACGTCTACTTCACCCAGCTTTTATTCAAACACTCCAAAATCCAAGAATCTGACAATGGTTAACAAACAGGAAGTCAATCCTGCTTACTTTCTTTGCAGAGAAAATAGAGAAATTGCAAAGCTTACATTTAAAGTCTTTCCGCCCTCCAGTGTTTATCAAGGGCTTTCAAGTGAGTCACACACAGACAGAATGCAGAGGCTGATAGGGCTCTGGCAAAGTAATGCTGTGAAAGTCCACTGCTTTCAAGGCTAACTCTCAGATCTTTCCAAATATACACGTATGCCAACACCAGGAGGCGGGTAGCAATTTTTGATGTAGGTAAAAATTACTGATGTGTATTCTGAACCTAGATGCAAATATGAAACAGTGATACATCTGACATCTGAGGCCTCAAAAGTCTGGTGTGGTCATTCTTCCCAAGCAACATCACTGTGTTTCTCTTTATTAAACATGCATTATTCAACTTTGGAAATAGGTGTCTCCACATGGTAGTGAGAGATAAGACACCTGCTGCCTTCATGGCATGGTAATGCTTTATACTTATTGCCTTATTACAATGTTACTAGTGCGCAGAAAGCTATGTGATGCCAGGGCACGGATTCATGGATTTAGATGAGACATGGGATACAAATTTAAACCCCTACCTGTGGTCTCTTTGTGTGAACCTATTGTAAAAAGGATAAAAAACAAGTGATGAAAAATCAGTAAGGACAAAAGTGATCATGGTGACTCACTATCCTATTTTGAGTGACAAGAAAAAAAAAGTCCACAGCCATATCAGCTAGTCTGTGAATTCATATTAGTAACCTAAGGCTGGTGGGAAGAGCCCTAGTTTTGCTGCTATTTGATCATGAATTAGCAAAGTGTCGAAACAAACCAACATTTTGACTTGAATGTGAAACTAGACGATAAGCCACATGTAGGGATGTGATCATGTGGACCAAAGTTCAAATTCAATTACAGGACGGGATAGTATCCAATAACTTTTGAGGCATTTCACACTAACCGCACATGCTGACCCCACTGCGGCCCTAGAAGAAAAATTACAGGATCAGCAAAGAATTTGGGATTCATCCTTTGGGGATGGAAAATGTCTTCAGTTATTGAGATACCTCAGTCACGATGAAAGCAGTGGAATTATCAGCTGGCCTCCAGGCTAAAATGGACTGAAGCTGTGCACCCATGATTTGGCAACAGATGCTCCAACTCTGTAATCAGTGAAACTGGCTACTGAGAACGGGGCATAAGTGGCACATATATACTGGGAAAAACAAGCCTTATATCACAGTGGCTATGCTGAATGTGGGGCAAAATGTATCTCTTTAGTGGTTACACCTGCAGCACACTTTCTGTATTAGGACTGCACACACCTTATGTGAAAAAAAAGAAAAAGAGAAGACAGGTCTGTTTGAACTTTTGGCACATGCACACCTCTTATGAGTTGCTCTCGTGCCTGGATGGATCCACGGATGGTCGGCATATGCAGAGCATTCAGTGTAGCAACGGGGTCCAGACTACAGAATATTTATCATGACTGCATTTGAGAAAAAAGATTGATTTGAGAGACAATGCAGAATATATGTTGGTCTCCAGGAAGATGACAGGTATTAACCTCTGGATGCAAGGTTTTAAACACACTATGACCTGCACAGTTGTGTGTATGGTCATGGCCGTTTACTCACCTAAAGATTTTTGTGCATAAAGACACACAATTGTCGTGGAACTCATGTGTATTAAGTTTTTTCAGTGCTTGTTACTGGGCTTGTTCTCCGATTGCAGCATCACTCACTCTCCTATCATCCACAATTTTATTTTGTTATGGATTTTCCTCTGCCAGCCTCAGCTCTGCACTCAAACTTGTACTTATTATGATAGCTATGAAAAAAGACAAAGAAATCTAAATGTAGGGACAGGGATGGAGACTTTTCGAGGATGGAGTTACGGGAGGCATAATAGCAAAGAAGTGATTTGTCGGCAATCATGGTCTATTTATCTCTGTCAGTCTTCATCTTGGCATTTTCTCTCTTTGCATTATACCTTTTCGAATATCATTAGTCCTTCAATCCTCTCCCCCTCCTGTCTTATCATCTATCTTCCTCTGTTGTCAACATGTCATTCCTCTACTTTATTCTCCCGCTGCCCATTTTCTCTCAGCCTATTCTCCCTTTTCTATCTCTCCACATGTCTTTTCTCTCAGCCGTCCCATTCTCTCTGCAGGTCTCCATCTCATGGTCTCCCCTTCCTTCTCTCAAATCAAGTCGTGAGTGTTCAGCCCTCCCCTCTCATTAAGGGAGTTCTGTAGCCCAGGAGGAAGTGCAGTAGAAATGGATCCCCCCCCCTCTCTCTCTTCGTTGTGGAGGCTGTTCAGGAGACAATTCTGAGCCCACATCCATCTCCATTAGTGGGACAGCACAGCGACCGGCACGACCCCCCCCCAGCCGCTGCCCCGTGTCACGTTTCACTGCCTGCTATTTTTCCAGGTGGAGAGAGAAAGCCGGGCAGAGGGACGGCAGGGTAGATGCTGGGAACGGGTCTAGAGAAGAAGGAAGAGAGGAATGATTTAGACCTGGAGTAAAGAAATCATCCGTCCTCCACTTCTTTTCATGCTCTGATACACTGACTTCCCCTGGGGGTAATGTCTGGGACATGGCGCAGTGTCCACCAGTGCACCTCAGCGGGAGTACTGAAACTTTCTACCTTTTTAAAGAAAGTCTGCATGATGATCTCACAAGTGCTTTAGGCTTACATAGCTAGTACAGCACAGAAACAGCTGCTATTAGGCCAGGTCATGTTCGTGCGTGCTACAGCTAAATGGTGAGTTTAGCATTAATCCGACAGGATGACACTTAATTCTATCAAGGCTGTGATTAACAAAGGCTTTTCCACAGAGACATACAGGGTATTTAAGGGATTATTTTAAATAGTAACTTTCTCTTTCTGTTTTTTCTCTTTAAATTCCACAGTTATGCCACTAAATTATGTTTTTTTCTTTTCTTTTGGGGATGTTCACGGCAATTAAAAAAAATACTTTGGCTAATGTTAGATTTTAGTGTTAACCAGCAATGGTTGTGACTCATGATTTCTAGCACAGCACAGTCATAGACTTGCAGTAGTAACTTTCTGTGAATCCACATTCCATCCATCTGTTCTCTACCACCTATCCTTATCAGGCTAGAGTATCCCTGCTACCACAGGGCGAGAAGCAGGGTACACTGTGGACAGATGGCCAATCTGTTGCAAGAGTAACACAGAGAGACAGACAACCATTAACACATTAACACCTATGGCCGCGCATAGACTCAACCCACTAACTCTTTTGGACTGTTGGATGGAGCCAGAGAGAAGATGCAAACTCAACACAGAAAGGCCAGATGGTGGAGTGGAACTTGCTGTGAGGCAAAGCACATTCTATCCACGTTTTCGTGATCGATTTCATTTGCCACCAATCTTTTGGGAATTTTTAACGGAAAGATTTTATAACTTTTGACTGTAGTACCAAGAAATCCTAGACTGTGTATAAAAGACTGGTGTAGCCACTGTGATGTTACCTGTTTGTTAGTGAGGTCCTGTTGTTGGTAAACGTGAAACATTTTACTTTTTCTGCAACGGCAGAATCAAGTGAAATTGTTAATCTAATCTGCCAAAACAAATGACATTCCCATTATTCTCAGCAGTACTGCAGTTGAACCTGGTCCCAATCTTCAAAGCAACTATTCCAAAGACAAACAAGACTGCAAATTTATTGTTTATTGCAGTAATTCTGGTGTGGTCTCAAACCCCCATTTCCCCTCGTGTGACTGTAACATTATCGTGCCTGGAATCAGAATTTAGGTCAAAGTAAACTGGGCATAAGGAGGCATAAACAGCATGGTCATACACATGCATCAAGTGTCTGTAGTAAAGAGTCTTTTGTGACCACTTTCAGGTGTGCATTTGCAATTTGTGCCATGAAGCAGAAACACTGCCGGCTCTGTCTGTGGGGATCTTCGTATTGTGGATCATCACTTGTCATGAGAGCTACCACCAAGAGATCAAACAGAAGTCTTCATAGTGAAAGAGCCATTAGTCTCCAAGGCTGACCAAAGCACCTGCTGTCAGGAGCGTGGCCAGGAAAACGTCTTTTTTCCCCCTTCCTAACAGTCACAGGGTTACACATTGTAAATCTGCTCACTGGGGTCAGACTGTCAACGTGGAGTTGTAATGTGCTGAGGTGTGTGAAGAAGACCTTTCTGCTGCATAAATGACCCAAACTTTTGCTTTGTCAGTGTTGCCTAAATTACAATGCACTGAGGTTTTAGACCACACACACTATTTAATTTTTGTCTGTTCAACTTCTCTCTCTTTACCAAAATGAAATTCGAATAGCACTCTACGGTGGCCCTGAGAGGCCAAATGGACTGCAACTTAAGAAAACACCAGCAGTAACAAAAAACGCTGCAAAAGCAAACAGAACACAACGGAAATAGTAAACAAAGGAAACAGAAATAGAAAAAACAGATTTCCAAAAGCGCAAAGGAAGTGTTTCTGGGGAGACAATAACCTGACGGACCAGTTGCAGTAACTAAAATATGCTAAGAACCGCGCTGGGAGACGCTTAAAAGAAGTGAAGGGTCTATCCGTTTTGTGAATAAAGAAAAGATGAGAGGTAAGTGTGTTAGCCTAACTATTAGCCTCAGTATTATATGAATAATGAGATTAAAACACTTACCTAGCATGTTTTGGTTCCTCCAACTGGTCCGTCGGGTTATTGTCTCCCCAGAAACACTTCCCTTGCACTTTTGGAAATCTGTTTTTTCCTATTTCCGTTTTCGTTTTTCCCTATTTCCGTTGTGTTTTGTGTGCTTTTGCAGTGTTTTTCTTATTGCTGGTGTTTTCTTAAGTTGCAGTCCGTTTGGCCTCTCCCATGGCTACTGTAGGGCATTACCACTGGAAGAAATCCAGTACATATCAGAGCAGCACATGCGGTCAGAATGTGACTTTTGTAGAACCATCTAAAAATAATAGCAGCTGTGCTGGAAGCAGTGCAGCTCACAGAAATGACCTTGAAGGCAAGATCAACCAAACTCAAAGGTACAATTTCTGATTTTCATGGACAGGGTTATGGAATTGGATGATAACACCATCTTCAAGAATGACCATTCAGAACATCTACAGACACTGGACTGTGGATAGTTCATTTGACCCTTTGCTTGATTAAGTTGGATAGATAAAGTTCAAATTCTCTGTTTTTAGATTTGTCTGACAGGGCTTCAACTCTTTCATCTCCAACCTCTAGGAACTATTATATCTAAATATGCAGTTTGGTCTATACGTATTATAAGTAGTGTCGTGGCTCTGAATCCTCAACACATGTAGAATATATAAGGGAAATAAATACTGTCCTCTTTATTTTTTCTCATTACAAAGCTTAACAAATTTATTAGACCAACACCCAATTGACCTGCCCTAAATTAACATGATAATAAAAACGTTAATACCCCAGTACATGCAAGCTCTGTAATTGATATTTTAATGCCAAAATATAAAATGTAATGTTTTTTAAAGGCAGAAAGAAATACTAAATAACATTCATATTTTTAACTTACAGCACTCCTTTAGTTGTAATTCTGCTACTTCTGGTCAAAATCGATGATGCATTAAAATAGCATCACTGTTTACTGCTTTCCTGATACAGGATGCTTTAGAAGCTAAGAGCTTTGATGAAAAGGTTGTGACAGAGGCAGTGAGAGGAGTATTGGGTTGACTTGGGATGGAGAATAAAGGGATGCATGATAATCAAATACTGTCTTTGTTTTTGTTGCAGACACAGGGCAACATTTCTCAAAAGTCTTCAGCTGTTTCAAAACTAGTTTAACCAATGAAACACAGAACATTAATGTGGGAACCCCTGTGCTCATTAAGTCCTCTTTAAAATGTCATTTAGCTTGTGGGAATATCACTAAAAATGTTCAGGAGTACTATGAATATATCCAGGCTTCAAACATGGAGATGATGGAGGAGTTTGTGTCAGAAGTAAATGAGGTACTTTTGGCTTTGCTGCCACCTGGCCCAGACCAGAACAGCCGCATTTACACACTCACACCCAGGCCTCCCCATTCCATCTTCCTAAATTCATGTCTGTCATTTTGCCCCATCAGGATATGCCGGGTCAGGGAAAACCTCAAGGGCAAAGTTCAGGAAACAATTAAGGAAAATAACTGCACGCCAGTTGAGTAAATTCCCAATCCATTTTGAATTTGTGTCTGTTTCTCACAAAGTCTCACTCGTTAAATCATTAACCCCGTGACTGGAGACCAATAAAGTAACACAATTGTATGTTAAAAATTTAGAACTGCTTTGCAAGTGACTATTACAGGACCTATTACGGAGAGTGAAATGAGAGAATAGCTCCCCGTAAATCAATCAGCGGTGGCATACTGGGTTTGTGGTCTGACCCTGAAGTGGATTTCACCTTTAGACATTATCTTCCCACTCTGGCCAGGCAAAATGCTTCCCCAGCACTTTATTATTGGAACATGTCAGTAGCACTTAAATAAGATATATATCATGGATCTCTTATAACTTAACCACTATCTGTGTGCAGGATTGCAGTGTAACACTGGAGCTTGACTCCTATAGAAATGCAGTTTGGAGTCCAAATACATATGAAAACGTTTTTTATTTAATAGCTTTTGAGCATCATGTGTGTCTTTGGGCCAGTGTTTTTTAACTTGGAGACTCCACTGGATGATATGGTAATTTACCATGAAACTTTGTACAGACACTCACAGTTCACAGACAAAACACAGATAAAACACACTGCTGTAACTATCCATGAACTGTGAACTCTAATAACACTCGGGTGATCATTTTACTTTTTCTTCTGACGCCATCACCGGGTCAAAATTTCAGTTTACCCAAATTCTTTAATTTATGCCCAAATGTTAACCAGTGCCATTCCCATCACTCTCATCTTTAAGTATCAGCAACTCAAGATGCTGAAAATGTAAACATTACCCATCAAACACCAGAACATTACTGTTATCATCGTGATCATGTTAATGCAATTTAGCTCAAAGTACATCATGCCTAAAAGGATGTACATACAGGAAGAGGCTGGCACCAATGCAGTGAGCGGAGACCATGTAATGTAAATTCAATTTAGCTTAAGCTTACCTAACCATAAGCTACATCTTTCTCTTTGTCTTGCTACTTCAAGAAACGGTGTGCAAGAAGTCACAGCTTTAAATTATGAATCTCAACTTTAACCTATTTTAGGCTCATTTTTACTTTCAAAGACATGATGGTAGCGCCCTTTTGTTAACATATGTAGACACAGACTCACATGACAAAGAATACAGACTCTTTCTATATTTTAATGTTTTATCCATCAAAACATAATAAAAATCATCTTGTCTTTACCAGGTCCCGATACCAAGTTTAAGCTGGGAGAAACAACAACACTTGACGCACAGAGTTACTTTTTATATAGCAACAACTAAGGCAAAATGCAAAAGTGGTGGGTAAACAGCTAAAGAAACCCCGTGATTCAAAAGTTTGCAGAACCTCCTTTTGCAGCAATAAGTTGAGGAAATTATTCTCAGTATGAGTTGATCCATCTCTCTCATGTTTATGGAGAAGTTTTAGTCCACTTTTCTTTACAACACTGATTCAGTTTATTTACTTTTGACTCCAGAATTGACTTCAAATTGTTTGGACGTGGCCTTATAACCCTTCCCAGATTGATGAGGAAGACAATACTGAATTGTTTCTTCGTTAGCAGTGTGTTAACACACACCTGAATACAGAGGTATTCACACTTGTTGATAATCAACTAATCAAGTGTATGTGATTATTAGTACCTAGCTGCTACGTATCCTTTTAATTCCTAGTAGCACTTAGTCTTCCCTCCACAGCTTCAGCGTTTGGGCTTGGTTTTTGTTAGATAAATAATACCACGGTGTAATATGTCATATGCCGTTGTATTTACTTGGTAATTAACAGAAGATTAAAAAAAAATCCTGATATGTAAAACCTAGAAGAGGGTGTAGTTTCTTTTCTCCACTGCAGTTTTCATTAGTGACAACGTGTCTGAAGCACATTGTGTCCATGCTGTGAAAAACCTCTTGACCAGATTCTCCTGATATTTTTCAGATTTCATGAGTGAAAACAATCATTTTTTACTGGATGTTGATTTCTGATCTTTAATCTTTTTTTTTTTATGGTCTTGGAAAGAAACCATGTGGAAGTATTTCATTCAGAATAACTGCTGTGGTTGGTTTTGTGTAGCCTGGCCTGCAGCTATCCAGACTGCGTGTGGTTGTGAGTCATAATAAGTTACATCATATTTACATCATTTTGGGCGTCACAAGAAACATTTTTTAGAAACCATTTATCAAGAGCACAAATATACTGATGTGCTTATTTGCTGTGACACATGAACACATTAATAGGGGTTATTTTATAAATGGCAGGATCCATGGATTTAGTCTGGTTTTTAAACAGTATTTAATCATGTGCAGCTATTTGACAGTTCAGCCACTGGTCTTTTTTTTAGGCAATAAAAAGGTTGGCTGAGTGGAGAAAGCCTGAGGTGTATGGCTTGAATAACAAAAAAACATATAGGAAAGTGAGGAGGTTATTGTAATGTGTAATGTGCAAAGAGGGATACAGGGAAATGAAATAATGGAAAAAACAGGGACAGGAAAGAAAACCACGCCAATGAATACAGATTTAATGTTCAGAGCTGTGAATTATGACAAATGGACATATACATTACAGACGCACATGCATGCACGCGCGCGCACACACACACACGAGTTTATTTTGTCTCTGTGCCGAGGATTTCCAGCACATTAGCAACCAGCCATGTATGCCGTTTGAAGGAACACGACTTGAGAACACAAGGCCTTTGATCACTTCCAGTGAAACAGAAAGCATGATGGGGCTGAAATGCAAGGCTACCACACACCTAACACACACGAGCAGAGAAACACAAACGCCTCTATCAGCCTTGCTGCTGTTCTTGCATGCAGTGGTTGAATCATATTAGGACGTAAAAACAAAATGCACACCCAGATCCGCGCGCACAAAAACGGATTAAGTAATTAAAACTTTCGTTACTCAATATTATTTCATAGTATTGAGCTGCTGTGGAAGATCACATTCTAGATGTAAAGGATTGGAGGAAGGTAGAGGAAGAGGATCAGGTTTTGTATTATTGCTATTCAATATCTTCCACCCAGCTAATCACATTAGTCTCTTTTTGGTGCCCTGCTGTCAATGCACGTCCTTGGATTGCTCTCAGTCAACGAATCCCTTTTTGCCAACACATCTATCCTTCGCTTTGCTCCTAGCACTTCTTTTCAGATTTTCTTTTTCAGATTTCTCGACCGCTTCTGTCTCATTTCATATGACGTCTACTTTCTCCCAGATGCTTAAGAAATCAGAAGACCATCGGTGGCCTTTATGATCCCAGGTTGCGCATAAAGGCACACAAAAAGGACATCATCCTCCCTTATTCATAGACATCAATTTGTGCACCATGATAATAACATTTCTGATCGATTCAGAAGAAACGGCAGTCTTACGTACGGCGGTGTTCGATGCAATCTCAAGGTGCGGAGAAGGTTTAATAATGCCATCAATATTCCATCACCATCACCTTGAGTGAAACAGCTCATCCATTTGGAGGATAATAGTGGTTAGCTGAAGCGTCACCATGAAGCAATTGAGAAAAGCAGCCAGATAAGAACTACTACTCCTTTTACAGTGGATCAGAGAAAGATCTTATCTGAGACAATCTTTCACTTCCTACGAGGGAAGTGAAAGATTGAGAGAGTGACAAGTAAAGAATTTGTGCTAATACGAGCCATTCAAAAGTGTTTAAGAAAACTAGACTTTCATGTCATTTTCAGGACTAGCAAAATGATCAAAGCAGCATCTCATAAACAATAAAACATGACAATTAAATTTTAAGTACCCATGTGGAGTAATAAAAGGCAGGAGATGAGTATAATAAAATAGCATTACCCCTCTTATCCATGGCTAAATTCATCTCACTCTTCTTTTTCTCGCAGTCAAGTTTTACAGTGGTTAAAGCCCTAAACACAAAATCGTCATGCTAGATATTACAGTGAATTATTGGTGAAGAAGGGCAAATATTCAGTATGCAACCTAGTTTCCAGAAAAACACGAATGCAGGCTAAAAATTTAATGAAAGAAAATGATTGTATTTGTGATTTTTTTAAAGTCTATCTTTATTGTAAGACAGTAAAGATATTAAATGTTAAAAATGAAATAAATGTTTTGAATTATGTAAGCTTAGTTTGAATATTTATGCCACATTTATTAATGCAGGGCAGATTTAAAAAGACAGCAAGAGATGGTTTTTAATTAAAAGAGACAAATACATTTAGGTTAATTAGTAATGCCACTGGGTATGAAAAGAGCATGGCTATAGGTACATAGCTCCTAACTATACATCCTTCCATACATTTAATTTCACTTTTTCAAGTCAGGGTCACAGTTGGGCTGAAGCCTATCCCAGCTGTCATGAGGCAAGAGGCACTGTACACCCAGAAGAGCTTACTAGTCTGTCACAGGTCCCAACTGGTCAGCAGATTAAAACCCAGGACCCTCTGTGAGGCAAACACTGCACCACTGTACTGCTAGGGCTCGAAGATTAAAAAATTCATACTAAATGAGAGGAAATGACTCGTTAAGATGGCCGTCTTTGCACGGATGTGTTCGTTTTCTGAGCCTGTGATCCTGCGCTCGCAGCGTCTGGTTCCTGTTACACTGGGACCATTTGTACTTAGGGGTCACATGTTTTACAACTTGGTACTTTCATGCTACTGCCTCCCCACGCGATGACAGCAGGGGATCTGCAGGTGAATCTGAATGTGAACACAACCCGACCACCAGCCGTGTCAAGACAGAGGGCACAGACAGGCCACGTTTTATACGACCGCCCGGGAACGTCGCACCTGCTCAATAACACTATTCTCCGTACAGTTCGTCTCGGTGAGGTTTATCAAGTATGAAACGACTGGTATTTGGTGGCCGAGTGTGTGTTGGGTCACTGTAAATATGGTGAACCATCTCAGAAGCAATATGACACTCACTCAGATGTTTTACTACACCTCTGCTGCATCCTCCGGCTGCCTGGAAATCCATCCACTCTGTCACGAAATAGAGGCTTTCTGGCAAGATACGGTCATCCAGCACATGTGAATCAGACTTATAAGAAGGAGGGCACCATTGGGGCACTTTTTCTGGGAAATGTTAAAAATAGCAACATCCAGCCAAAAAGTTGTAGTCACTCATTCTAACTAATTAATGCTGATGATTTATTCAGTTGAACAGTGCTTATCCAGTAACCACAGGATTTCCTTCTGTTTTGGTTCAGACAATACATTTCCCTTGTTTTGCTCACTTCAGAACACCATCTTATCACACGCAGAAAAAGGGTTAACCTCTGGAGACCTGGGGTGCGGTTGTATTTGGGGTAAATACACCATGCAATCTTTTCCACATTAGTATTCTGGTTTAAAAAGAAAAACTTCTAATAAAGCAATTCTTTAGAAAACACATAAACATTGATCTATACTGTTTCTCATTAGAAGAGATTTTTTAATGAGGCAGACCAGGCCTGCAACACCAGTTTTATTGTATAAAGTTAGAAAAAAGGACACGGTCTTAATGTCCACACATGCAATGGATGAGGAAGACTTTTGTGTTTTTTATTAGCAATTTATGACACAGGACAAAAACAGCATGGTTACACTGTAATGCTAAAATAGATAAAAATAAAATAAAATTAAAAAAAAAAAAGACATAACCCGGCCCTCACCATGCACCTTCCAAATCTCTCATTAGGGGATCTGACCATTTCTGCAACCTTCTGTATACTACAATCTGACATTTACACCCACTTCATGGTGTGATTGTACAGCTGTGTGGAAGTGAGGGAAAAGCAAGGTTTTGACCTTCTCTCTCTACCTTTCTAACTTGTCATGTGGCTGTTTCTATAATCAGACCTGTGCACAATATAAATTCTTTCTCAGAGGTATTATCTAAAAATATGCTATGAGATATGTTGTCCCATGGCTTACAATACAGAAACCTCTCTAATATGAAAAGCTTTATGTGTTGTTGCTTTTCAGGTTTTCTGTTATCCACAGTTTATGTTTTGTTTGGTTGCATTTATGCACAAAGCTACTTGGGTGATCATAAAAAGGTTGGCTTGGGCTAAATCCATCCGTTTCATTGTTTGCCCTATTCTGCCCCATTCACAGGTGACAAAACAAGCTCACATTTCACATGTAACTCTTCACACGATCTGCAGGTCGCAAATCCAGCATGTACAAATTACACATAGTGCCATTTTGGCTGTAGATCAAAAGTTAAGGGATCAACAGTTCATCCTGAAGGGTGAACTGTCGAGTCAATGCCTGTATGAAACTTTATGCCAGTCCATTTATACCAACTCTTGCATGGCTAATTAGTTGGATGCACAACTACATTCATATGCACAAGTCATTATGAGAACAAAAGATTAGCTCAGATTTGCAGCTGATACTTGTTCAGAGTGTTTTGTAATTTGTCTTTGTGCAATTTAACAGTTAATCATCAACAAGTTAATCAGGAGCTACTTTGTTAATGAGCCTTTACGTCCTGCTTTATTTTTATGTGTTCCTTGGAAACTGTTCAGGAATTTGTCTAATTTATTGTAAACTTGTTTGCTGCTAAATCAACTTCAGCTTTCTTTTCATTTCTGCCTCCAACTTGGCATCCTGTGTGAGTCGCTGGCGGCAGGTCATCTTTCCTGTTCCTTCACTATGGAATGTATATGGCTGAAAACACGGCTTTGAACGTCCAAGCACGACAGATGAGCAGGAAACTCTACGATGAAAAGTCTTGAATTTTGACTCTCTGCTTTGATTTTGGGCAACACTGGTGTGTTTCCAATGAATTGGCCTTGAGATTAGAAAGAAAAATCTGGCTTTGTAAAAATTCACTGTAAACATGAGTCACTGAAGCACATTTCCCAGGGGGACAGTTTCTTTCACAAACATACACTCAGACAAAAAGGAAGCAACAGGAGAAAGTAGGATTCATCGTGCTCTGTGGATAAAAATGCAGCTGAAGTCATTAATCACACACTCACTGTAATTAGAAGAGGAGAAAATGTATGCCTAAGTAAATCACTTAGCACTGCTCAGAGGGAAAAAGAACTGTTAAAAACATCAGCCATGTGTCTTAAAATGCATAAAACAGCCTGTAAATGAGTGCAAGATCTGGTACTGCTGTTGTTTTGTTTTTTTCAAAATACATACAGTCACAGCAAAAAGAAATTACACCCTCTGTCAGTTTGAAGGTTTTAAATATCAGGACATAATAAGTTTTTTCAGGGCATTTGCTTATGCACAGGTCTCTTAAGGTTCTGGCACAGCATTTCAATCAGGTTGAGGTCTGGACTTTGACTGAGTCATTGCAAAAGGTTGATTCTTTTCTGTTTCAGCCATCCTGTTGGAGATTTGCTGCTGTGCTTGGGGTCACGGTTCTGTTGCATTACTTAAGCCAAGCTTTAGCTGTTGGACAGGTGGCCTCACATTTGGCTCTAGGATACTTTAGTATACAGAGGAGTTCGTGATCAATGTCTGCAATGTGCCCGAGTCCTGTGTCTGCAAAATAAGCCCAAATCAGCACCCCTCTATCCCCATGCTTGACAATTGGTATGAGCTGTTTGAGCTGATATGCTTTGTTTGGCTTTCACTAAATTTGGTGCCGAGTATTATGGCCAAAAATCTCCACTTTGGACTAAAGGACACTGTCCAAAAGTCTTGTGATTTGTTCAGAGAGACCCTTACAAACAAGACACCCATGTTCAGTCTTTTTTTAATTGTACCGTGGTAAACTTTGACATCCTCACAAAGGCCTGTAGAGCCCAAGATGTAGCTCTTGGATGTTTGCAGTTTCTCTGAAGATTGACTCAGTCTGACCTTGGGGTGAATTTTTTGGGGCGTGCACTCCTGCAAAGATTGGCAGCTGTCTTGAACATTTTCCACTTGTGAATAATCTTTCTTACTGCAGAATAATAGACTTTAAATTGGTTGGAAATTATGTTACAACCCTACAATCGTTAATGTCCCTCCACTTTGCCATTATATTAAGAAACATCTGAATGCTCCAGACCAGCAAACTGTGAAAACGTCCACTTTTATAGAAGTGGTCTCACTTGCTCATTATCAGTTAATTAATTGCGTTTGATTATAAACAGCTGGCTGCTACTTACCCTAATAATTCCTATGGAAGGAGTGAGGGTGTTATGGTTGTTACTTGATGTGTAAAACCTCAGAAGCGACATGGGCATACTTTCTTTTTACTAAGCTACTGGGAAGAAGAACCCTTATATTTAAAACATTTATTTCTGCTTGTAACAGACCACAAATTCTGAGATGAAATATCCAGTTGAAATTTACAGTATCTGTTTTACATAAATATATTTGAAATATGGGAACACTTTTGTAAGAAAACCTCTCTATTTCATGAAATAACACCACAGCATGGTGCGTTAAACGCTAAAGGATCCGTTTTTATTCTTTGCTTTGAACCTTTGATATTAAGTTAACTAGGGAGAAAGAAATACACACACACACACACACACACACACACACCATCTATATGACAGCCTAAAGACAGCCTGTCAGGAGGAAAGTGTATGCTCTCTTCCAGCTCTGGCTCAGCTCCAGTCTTCAGCGTGTACTTTTTGTGGTTTTATATTTGCAAACGATTTGTGAAGGGTGAAAGCACCTCCTCCTCTGTGTTGAATCTCATCTATAATTCTTGTTTTTAGATCTGTAACCAGTCACAGGTGATGTACTATCCCCTACTTGGCAGCCAGTTAAAAACATGTGGCGTCCACTCTCCCGACTCCGTATGGCTCCCCCGGCATGTTTCCCAATGCATGCTGAGACATAACTGTATACAGTGGGCCTCCAACTGTTACATCAGGCACAATGTGTCACCTCAACGGCAAACAGATAAGAAATCAGTGTGGTTAAACATCACACAGGGGTCATCCCGTCTTTAGACTCAACAGGAGAGGCTCTTGTCTCGACTAGACTTATCTTTGTCTAAACACCACAACATCTGTATTTTATATCCACACCAGTATGCAAGAAATCAAATCCATTCCCTCAGTTTACATCGTTCTTTCAGATCTTATGCCATGTTTTTGACAAAGCAGTATTAACCTTAACACTGCTTTCCCCACATTTCTGCAATCAGGTTGTGAACAAAAGGCAAGTATTGAATATGTGAATATTTTTTATTCTATTCATGGAAGGCAAAAAAAACCCATTTCCATTATGTTCACATTTAAATAGAATAAGTTAAGCACATATCAATATCCGGCAGAGAGGTGGTATGCAAGGTAGGCCAGTTAGCTCAGTTGGTTAGAGCGTGGTGCTAATAACGCCAAGGTCGTGGGTTCGATCCCCGTACGGGCCACAAGCTGTTTTGGGAGGGGAAAGCTCAAACCCCTGAGCAAGGTACCGTCCCTACACGCTGCTTCAGTGAATGAATGCAGAGTGTAAGTATATAGGAAAAAACAAGACTGAGTGAATCTGAGACCATTTCAAAAATAAAAGGGGATTGTTTAAGAATACATTTATAAATAAAGGTTAGCCACTGTGGCTACAAGTGTACAAAAATGGTGATTACACCCACGGATGTATTTTTCTGTGATTGGGTGAAGACCAAACAGTAGCATCTAGGGCACAAAATTGCCAACAAATCTCATTTCTTGGAAAAGAAAGTCAATCCACATATACAGTCCCAATCAAAAGTTTAAGACCACTTGAAAAATGGCAAAAATCATATTTTGCATGGTTGGATCTTAACAAGGTTCTAAGTCGAGATTCAACATGCAACAAGAAGAAATGGGAGTGAGACAAAATATTTCTGTGAGCATGCAATTTATTGAAAACAATGCTTAAACTGAAAGAGGCTGTTTTACAGCTGATCAAAAGTTTAGGACCACACCTCCAAAACACCCCGTAACCCCCCCCAAAAGAGAAATCAAAGGTCCAAACATGAACTCAGTAATGAGTAGTTCCACCCTTATTGTTGATCACTTCAAAAATTTGTTGTGGCATGCTTGGCATGCCTCGAAGGGCATCTATTGTCTGGAACTGTTGTCCATTTTTGTAAACTTTCCTTGCCATCTTTCCCCAATGGTTCTCAATTGGATTTAGATCAGGGGAACATGCAGGATGGTCCAAAAGACTGATGCTATTCTCCTGGGAGAAGTCCCTTGTCCTGCGGACACTGTGCACAATAGCATTGGCTCTTTGAAAAACCCTGTCCACATAGACGAGGACCCTCAGTCATGAGCAGTGTTGGGCAAGTTACTTTGAAAAAAAATCAGACAAAAAAACATAAAATCAGAGTAGAAAAAGTATTTTTTTTTACTGTAACAACCACAAACATGTTTAATGAATCATATTTCATAACTTTAAATGCAAATATAAATTGTCAATTTTAAAATCCTATGCACAAGTTTTGCAAACAACAAAGTTATTTGCAGCCATTTACCTTTTACCTTGATTTTTTTAATAACCATTTCAAACTATTTACAGAACAATCAGCTGTTCTGCATTCAATAAGATGCCACACAAATTATTTGTGCCACTCCAAAAAAAATTATTTCTGTCCACTATAAAGGAGAACATCACAGGCTGATACCTGCAGGTCTGACAGCAGCAGGTGTATCACTCCTGTTTCTACCTGGAGACAGCAGTCGCCTCATTGTTCTGACACACAACACAAAACTATCCACAACTCTACACACTAACTACACAAGAAAACACATTAACTACACACTCCAAACATGCTAAACGACACAAATCTCTCACATCTCAAAACTCGCTCTCTCTCTCTTTCTGCTGTCTCTCTCTCTGTCTCTCTGTCTCTCTGTATATATATCTATATATCTATATATCTATATATCTATATATATATAGATATATATATAGATATATATATATATATATGTTAAAATTTCTAACTGTAGAGGAGGAAAAAAAAGTGGTCCTTCGAGACAACTGTATAATTAATCTTTTATGTAACTAATCTATTTAATAATCAAGCATCAAAATATTTACAGTTTTGTCTGAATGCTTAAACCCTAACTGTGATTCCTGTAGCACAATCTCTAAAACTATTCAGACTTATAGCAAAACCACTCACTGAGTTTGCAAAACTAAAAGCACAAAAACTGCTTTGCTCTCAGTTTGCAATTTTGTAACACACACTTTGCAAAACTGTAGGCACAATTCACTGCACAACACTCAATTACCAAATTTCCAACACACTCCTAGCAAAAGTATACACATGTATGGGTATCATTAACACTAATTTGCCAACTGTCTGGCACGCTTTCACATGTGAAAACTTTTTTAGATAATTAGTTCACTTTGCAATCAGCCTAAGCACTATAATCCAGGTAAGCTGTGTGTGCGGAGTACAATGGAGGGAGCAGAAAGAGTGAGAAGTAGAGGAGGCCGAGGAAGAGGACGTGGAGGTGAAGAAGTAGGATGAAGAGGACGACAAGGACAAGGAGGAGCAAGAGGAAGATGAGGAGGGGGGGAGAGGAAGATGAGGAGGGGGGAGAGGAAGATGAGGAGGGGGGAGAGGAAGGGTAGGAAGAATAAGAAATGGAATTGCTGATGACATCAGAGCTACAATAGTGGACCATGTAATCAACCGTGGAATGACCCTGAGGGTAGCTGGCCAACGGGTCCAGCCTAACTCGAGCCGCTACACTGTAGCAAGCACCATAAGGACATCTTGAAATGAGAATCGGTTAGTACAGTCACTTCGCACAAAGATTTGTAGCACTGCCATATGCCAATGAGAAACACACCAATACCATTGATGTAAAAATACTGAAATTGTTACAGAATTGCTAGATGACCAGATGCTGGGGGCAGAGGAAGCATGTTCACTGCAGACCAAGTAACCCATATAGTCATTATGGCGATTGCAAATTATCCTATACTTGGAAATAAACACTTGTGTTTGTTTTGATGTGTTTGAATAAACACCAGTACTTGAAGTTTGGATCCCTCTATGCTTATGGATCTATGACAGAAGTATGAGCTCAAACTGACATAGCCTACCTTGTGCACAGAGAAAGCAAAAGCCAGATATGTTTTGTATTCATACCATCAGTGTGCAGTTGGCGCATTGTGTGCTTAGTAGATGATGGCTTGTGTGTACTGTTTGATACGGAAACACCATTTTTACGAAGGTGTGAAGAGTTAATCTAGCTGTGTTTGCTTTTGCAAGAGAACTACAATGTTTTGATGATTGGGTGACAGGTTTTCTTATTTGTGTGAAGAGTTTTGCAAAATTAGCCAATAGTTACAAAAAATGTGCTTAAGCAATCAGAAAAAACTGTAAGTCGTAGAACGGCCAAAAGTTATTCACAGTTAAGGGTGTGACTGTGACGGTTGGTGCTTTCAGTGAGAGTTGGGTACGGTTTTGTCTTGTTCAGCATTCAGTTATAGTAATGCTCAGCGAACTCCGCCGTTTTCTTTCACACAGGGATTCAGACAAGATGAAACCCTATGAAAATACGAGATGGAGAAAATGAGGTTCATCCTGTTCAGTAGTGGAAGTCATTAATCACTAACCCAATTAGGAGAGGAGCTAACTTAATAAATCACTTTGCACAGCTCGCAGTGAAAAGAATTGTCCAAAAAACCCAAACTTGGTTATGCGTTTGTGGCTTTTGTCAATGCTACGCAAACACCTGACTTTATTTGCACACACTGCACATCATAAAGCTTCTGCTCATTAACTCAAAGTTTCTTTCCAGCACAGTTCACAGTCCAGGACCAGCTTCGCTTGTCCACTTGTGTGTCAGCAATACAGGATGAGTGCTCCACCTCTCTTGTGGCTGAGGCCAAAACTACACCCAACCACTGCACTCTTTTAAATTGCATAAAACGGAAAATATGTAAAGCGTGGGTGGACTTCATGATTATATGTGAGCACAGTGTCATCATTGGAATGTTTTTATAGTCACTACTTGAAGACCAAGTGACATCCTTTGTCTGTGAAAGACAGAAAATTCTGTTCTTTGACTCGTAACTTGGTGCTTGCTGGGTCCACTGAAATTGAAAATTTTCTATCCTACAATCTCTCTCTCTCTCTCTCCCCCCCCTCTGCTTTTGTCCAGTTTTCCTCTTCAGTACAAATGAACTTTACTACTACTCACATATTTAAGCAGCATTAATTCTCAATGCACTAAAAGATACTCTTAGTATTCGGATGTTCAAGTATTTGGTATCAAGACTGGTTGCGACAAGCCAAAGTTTTTCTCACATAGGTAAAAACCAATAGGAAGGTATGAACGTGCATAAAAGGAAGGACATACACGTTGCTCATTATTGTCTTAATAACTGGATTTGTTTTGATAAAACATGCTTAATTTGGCCTCCAGCTGGGTTACAAAAACATCAAAATTATATGGCCAAAAATTGAGATGAGTCATTTTTGATCACCAGATGCAGATACTACCTGCTCTTCCAATTTGTAGTAAATAGGTCATTTGGTGCGAGGATGAAGGGAGTCTTAAACTGCTATTTGCGATGTTTAAATGCTCACTGTAGTATAATTTGTGGTTATTGTGCAGTTAAATTAAGTTTCCCTTGGTCAGGTTTTGACTAAAAGAAGAAGAGATAAATAAATTACATACAATTAAATACATAAATAAATAACACTGTGTTGCCGGGAATGTCAAGTGTTGCTGCCCTCAACTAACGCCTTTTACCATGCAGCAAGCCCTCTTCATCAAGATTATATTATAATTGTGACCTTGCCGGCTGACATAATGTTTCCTTTTGCCGACCAGCAATAAGACTGAAACGTGATACATGCAAAAAGAATGTATCCTACCAAAGGCCTTGTAAACATATATCAGTTACAGCACTAATAGAGTTCACATTCAGAGGGCATTTTTCTATTTATGGCTGTTTCCTCTGCGTGTTGTAGAACATCTATGTTACACTGTTAGAACAGTGATGACAGCATCAACAACAAGGTTGAAACAAGCTAATTATTAACATTTATTTAACATGTGCAGGAATGGCAGGACCCGTGGTAATTACTTGCACTTCTGTAGTGGCTCTACTGACACTGTAGTGATTAAAGGTTGTAAATCCTGGCTCGAGCACGATCATCATAGGAATGCAATATCAAAGACGCTAGTATTGATGGAGAAGAGCGCTGTCAAAGTCGTGAGAAGGGGGTTAGATAGAGATGATACAGGGGTGATCTTAAAGGAGGATGTAGGAAGTGGGAAAATTGATGTGTCCCGAGATCAATAACGAAGAGCATTCGGATCTCAACAGTGTAACTGAATCGCCTTGTGGCTGCTGCTGCTGTTTCAGGGACATCAGCCTCTGTGTCCCCTGAGCTGATGATCAGTGTGAAAAATGTAGAAATGCTAGTGTCAGGGAGATTGTAGAAGAAAAGGTTGGGAGAGGTTTGAAGCAGATAAAGCTGTCCAATTTTTGGTGACTCCAACTGGTTCGTTGCCACGTTTTCTTGGATCAATATCCATCAACACTGGTTTTCCTTAAATGTAAAGGCTAAGTACCTCAATGGGCATCAAACACAATTACAATCCTTAGACGTGCATTAGTGGTTTTGGAGTGGTCTCGCCAAATTTAGTATGATCTTGACAAAAAAAAAAAGATGAAGCAGATGGCACTTAATGGGATTAATGTGATCTAAACTTCAATAAACCTCAACGTGTCTGGCAGGTTTCCAAACAAGTGTTTCAAAATGCACTATTTCAAAATGCAGTCAAAGTCTGAAACTGCCAAATGCTGCACTAGAAAATGAGTCATGATTTAAAGAGACTTTTCAGCTTGGTAGATAAAATTCAGGACTAGACATCAAAAACACATTTATAGTCTAAACCCCTTTCAGGAGGCTCCTCTTCAAGTACGCACAGCACTAAATTGTGCCGTAGCATCAGCAACACACGAAACCAGAATTCAGTGAAAATCAATCCTTTTCACAGTGCACTTCTCGCTGTGAAGTGGGAGGAAGAAAAACCTCATCTTTCAGTCTTAAGCTCAAGATCATCACACAAGACTGAGCTGCTGCTGATGTGGCTCAGCTGAGTCGCCCTCTTGTGGTGCATGGCGACAATGCACCTTGAAGTCCATCATAGGACTATACTTTTTTTTTTTTTTTTTGCAAAAGATTCACAACACATTCAAAATAATAATGACAATAAAAAGATAAAGAAGTAAAATAAAACCACTATTGAATATAAAAGAAGGAATAGCTGCAGTGATTTTGTGGACTTGTTTTTCTGTTGACCTAATTTTAGAGGTAAGTTTGGAGACTACTGGAATCCGTGGTGCTCTTTCTTTCTGTTTCCAATATCGTGCCTCCTTCCTTCACCTTTAGAAACATTAGAAACACACTTTAGCATAATGCAATCCAGCTCAACAATGCCACAAGCTACAGCGAAGTCTTTGGCACACCAGCAGCCACTCCACCACAAAAAACACGATTAATTGAAGAACCAAACGCTACATTAGCATAAATATGTAGACACTCACGAATAACTGTCATTACTCGTAAACTGGCTGATACTCGGTGGTCGACTTAGCCCAGGTGTTAGAAAGAGGGTTTCCCCAAACCTCTCACTTGAGTCTTTCGTATAAGATATAAAGATACAGTATCATTAATTTTAGTAACGTGCGCGATGATATTAGATCAAAGGCAGGATAAAAGTGGCATGAAAGTGTTACTGTGGGGCCAAAAGAATGTAGACAGATGTGTCCACATACTTTTGGGTATATAGCAATAACAACAAAGACGTGTGTGGGGATTATTACTGAATGTGCAAAACATTAATGTCGGTCTTTAATAATAAATATGAATCATTTTCATTATTTGATATTTTTCAGCTAGTGAGACCTCACGTGAGACTAAAACGAGAGAGAGAGAGAGCGCGCGAGAGAGAGTGCGTGTGTGTGTGAGAGAGAGGGAGAGGAGCAGGTTGCACTGCAGGAGCATCAGGAGTAATAAAGTGGAGGGTGGACGTGGCCCTCTCCTCTTTTCGCCTGCCTCCTCCGCAGTGCACTTGCAGTACTCCGGACAGGACGGTCTCCTGCACCTCCTCCTCCGCCTCGTCTTCACTCTGTGTGCTGGTGCGTTAGTGTGTAAGTAGTGGCGCTGCTGAGGAGGTGCACCTACACTTGCAACTGACTCCGGTCCAGAGGTCCCGGACAGACGCGCGATGGTGCGGACTGATTGATAAAATCCGTGCCGCTGGAATTAAAATGAGCACTTCTGCTGAGCGGCTCTCCTCATACACATAGCTCTGCTTTCTCTGCACAACATCTCTTTTATGTGACTCCGGCTGACGAATCAGGATGACTTCTACCTTCTCGCTGGTCATTTCATGCGCTTTGGTAAGTAGTCTGTGCAGTAAGTGACTGCAGCAGTACCCTGCTTCTTTAATGCTGTCATTCTTTAAATGGAAGTTTCAGTGACCCGATGGACTTTTTCATTTCACTTTTTCATTTTTTTTAAGGATTTCCTTTCACTGTGACGTCTCAATAATGATTCCCTCAGTAACATGCCATCTGGAGCTGAAATTGTTTCCCACTTTGCAAATCTGTGCTGTTGCTGCTCCTGTTGGGACTTTCGTGGTGACTTTTTCTTGACCATTGTGTGGCATTTATAATCCGTTTTGAGAAATTTCTGTCATATCTTTGTAAATATGTATTTTATTGCTGTTGTGAGGCAAGCAGTAAGTCGTTTATCTGGTTAAACATGACACGCGGGTGCTGCATGTAGCTACATGTAAACTCATTTGATTATGACTTTGTGGACAGACCAGTTGATGTTCAGCTGTGCGCGCACCCACCTACCCACCCACCCACACACGCACGCACGCACGCAAGCACGCACACACGTTCCCCTAAATGCGCACTTGTACCTCCCTTTTGGTTTTCACGCATGGGAGAAAAAGTTCAGAAGCACTGCTGGAATTATGTTTATGGAAAATATCTTCGATATCTTCTTCACCCTGGGTCACATGCAGACACCAGAAGCTTCTGGTGGATGCTTTGACCTAGAGTTTAATACCTGTAATGAGTTTATAATAATGTTTTGTCAAAATGTTTACTTTTTAGGGTATTTTGGCCATATTTGGGGTGTTAAATGAAAACCAGAGAAAGATGCTTGAATGTTCATGCAAAAATGTGGATTTTTTTCTTTTTTTTGTTTTTGCTTAAAATCATATCATTCTTAAAATTAAAGTACTGATTATAGGAAAAAGGTTGATTATAGGAGATGGTGGTAATAAAGCCAGAAGCAGAGGTCACATCCTCCCAGCACTCTGTTAAGTGCACAGCAGCTGGTCTTATTGGGCTGTGTGGCTCAGTCATCATGTGAACAGCCCTGGATGTGAGCGGACACTCTGTTATGACAGCTGGTTTAAAGAGTGGTGACGGTCGGATGCACTTTGGTAGAATTAAATTTAGAAATAAACTCTCAAATTGACCATGAAATTGAAGTGGGAGCAAACCAAGCATATCATAGCTGTGTCACTGTACATTTTTATTAATATGTGTATGCATATTCCTGCTGCCCATTTCACTGTATTTGTCATTAATCTGTGTTTTAGCTGAGTGAAATTCCTGTGAGACGTAAAAGGAAGGGGAGAGCAGTTAGAGACATGAATCCATCCCCTGTAAGAAGGAATGTCTTTTATGGTTTTGGGATCCACCCAAGTTTCATTTTTGCAGACTCAAAGTCTGATAATGTACTCTTACAGATGCAGAAATTTGTGCAAAAACGTTGAGATAACAGGCTGTAAAGTCAGGAAAAATGATTAGGAAGAGGAATGCACCTTGAGAGCAAAAAGTGGAGTGACAGATAGGGGGAAATATTGAGCAAGAGAAGTGGGAATGAGAGAAAGAGAGAGAGCGTTGCTAGCTGCTCAGTACATCTGTTTCTGAATGAAAGCAGGAACAGTAGAGAAGGAGGGGGGGGGGGCAAGGAAGGATGACAGAGAGAAAGACAGAAAAAAGACTGAATTGATGTCTCAGCAAATGTGAATTAAGTGGAAATGAGCTTTTGCTCGTTACATAATAAAAGCCACAGGACATGAAAGTGACTCAGTATAACGCTTTTCTTTGTTCTCCAACGTCTGGGTATGAATTCTTTTCATTTCGCATTGTTGTACACACACCAGCGGAACAAGCCTCAGTTCTTTTGCGAGTAAAGCTGCATGGAATTTATATCAGAGAGGACTGAGGGAAATGCAACACAGAGGAGGTGATAATGGGGGAGGATGGGGCATTACCAGACAGGATATTAGTGACAAATAATTTGTGCATGCATGAAAGAAACACCATAAAAAGCATTTAGAGTGCAGAGACCACATGATTAAATGTGGTGCTTAAATATGCAAAGAAACAAGACTTTAGAATTAATTCATGACCTCAGCTGCTGACTCACACGAGTGAACTTTTTTTTTTTTTTTTAATCTGGGGCCTATCTCCCATTTATTGTTAAAAGTCTCCACAATGTAAACTTTCACCTTCAAACTTAATAAAAAAATGAACCTCCATCATGTAGACCAATTTGAGTAAAGGATGGATTTACACATGCATGTTATGGTTGAGGGAGGTTAGTGAGAGGAAATGCACTTTTACAATTTATAAAGTCCTCACAAGTGTAGAAATACAAGTGCTTGTGCGCATGTGCCAGAGGAGATCGGAAGCAGAGGCTGACATTCACAACAACTTTCACCTTTAGACAGTAATTAGGACAGGCATGTGTATAATGTCGTGCACCCATGATTTTATGCTTACTGCCCTGGCTGGAGCATGTCATAAGTTTACTATTAGAGCTGATGTGCCTTTAGGGGAGCTATTAGGACAGTTTAGACGACTGCCTTGTTTAAAGTGTGTCTAATGTAGGCGGAGACAACATGATTTATGATGAATCCCAATGGCAGTTAGAGTTAAGGAACAGGTTGGACACCTGGCAGTAATTTTCATCAATTTGCTTTGCCTTGCACGCCACAGCGGTCCTGCGCAGCACGTTTGTCTATGTGTGAAAGTTTGCTCTCCGATTTACTGTGCCGGTGTCCCGGTGTGCCAGGTGGCAGCGGTGCTGGCCTCCAAGACGGAGCGGGCTGTGCTTCTCTCCTGCGAATCTCGCCAGTTCACCAGGAATGGAGAATGCTGCATTGAGTGTCCACCTGGAGAGGGAGTGTTGAAGAAATGCGGCGTTACTCAGACCGTCTGCACTCAGTGTTTGGACAGTGAGTATTGTATTACTGTTATTATTATGGTGCATGCAATTAAAAATGAATAGAGTAATCAAATCAAAGTTACAAAGCAAGTTTCTCTGATGTTGGTTAATATATCATTATTTGGTGAAATGTTTGTTTTTTGCTTTAGGTTAAATCCTAGAATAGATGTGGAGAGTGAGGCTGCATATCCACTAATTAACAGTTTGTTAACATTTACAGCTTTCAACTTGATTAAATACTGTGCAAACGCTCTACCAATGGCTTGCTATTATTTATGGCTGCAAAACACACAAGAACCAAGGGGATTTTTTTTCTCATTTACATGAGCCAAAAGCATTTTTTTTCCTAACTGTAAAAATAGATTTTTTTTCATTTCCACTAGGAAAACACTTTTTTTTTTACTGATCAATAGGCAACAATGCATAAACCAAGCAAGTTTCAAAATATTGTATTAAAAGATAACACTTTTGAAACCATTTTGTGATATTTACGGAATTTTGTGTTGCTTTTCCTATTTGTGGCCCTGAAACGTTCCGCCTAAACAAAGCTCAACAACAATGAGTCTTACCGCAACCAAAGTACAACCACAAACCACACAAAGAGTTTTCATATAAGTGCAGAGTGGTTCTAATAAAGCAGGTCGAACATGTTTTTTTTTTTTTATCACGGGCATTAAGCAACCAACTCTTAAATCTTTGCATTATAGAACTTTAGGATGCAAAAAACTTGACTCTACTTCTTGTAAGGCTAATGTAAGAGGATTAAAATAAATCCAGAAACAAATCAAACACAGTATATACACATATAAACTCACACACAGCTGCAAAACTGAATGTGATTACCAACATAGACACATGTGATCAACACAAACTTTTAACAATTGCATCATCTTTATTTACACATGCCATTTATATTTGGGGGTCTCAAGATCCAAACTAAAAACAAAGATTTTCAAAGCCAGAAATACTATTATTGAACAATTTGTATAAACTGTATGATCTGTCTCTATCAAGTTACCCCCAAATAATGCAGGAGTTCATCAGTTTGATGCTTGTAAGTGGGTCCAAATGTGTTCATTTAAAGCTCGGCTGAGGCTGTAAACCATTAGGGGCTTGCTCTATGCTTTCCCAGAGTTGGGAAAGGTTCCAACTTCACAACAACACAAAGAAGAAAATAAGATTTTTGCATTTTGTCGTAGCAGTTCTCTTGTTCTGTAGCTCTGTCAGCATGCAAAGTAAAGGTCTCGAGTGTCACTGCGTAGTTCAACAAAAGCTGCAGAACTGTTTAACACTGACTTGTGGCGTGAATCCATTAAGGCAACATGTGCTGAAAAATCCTTTCATAAACAAGAAGTGCTGAGCAAAAGTCTTTTAACATCAAAATCGTCCCATGTGCTAAACAGAACCCTCCAAAATATCAACTGGATGCCATTACGAGGGAGATGATTAAATTGTGGAGGAATGATTACGGACTGGCAGGAATACTTTTTATCCACAGAGAATTCAAGTCTTGGACTTGTGAATTTGTTTGCATAACAAATTGCAAATCTCTGAGCCACATTATGTTATTTAAGCATCTCAAGTCGGTCTAATTTCAATCCTTTGAAGTTTTTTTGCCTTGGGTATCTCAAGAGCTGCAGTTGTTGGTGCAAGAACAGGGAGCCAGTTTTCTACATGTAGAGCAAAACAGTGCCACAGGCTGAAAAAACCCCGGGTAAGATACAATGAGTCAATTTCATATAAACCTACTGTGTCAAAGCAAAGGAAGAGGCATGAATTTGACAAAAATGGGCTGATGTGCAAAAGTAAAAGTGAAAATTTTTATGATTTTCCATCAGCGCTGTTGAAAATCCAGATTAAGAATTAATATTATAAATATTAGTTAACATTGAAAAACGCATCTGATAACTTGGAATGACTAAGTGGTGTCTGGAGTCTGAGGATAAGCGCGCTGCTATTTCATGGGCGTCTGGACTTTATCACTGCTTTGACGTCACGAGGACTTCGTCTTGCACACCATATTCCTTTTCATATTGCTACAGCAAACAGTGGCAGATGATGTGTAGATGCTAAACCGCAGCTCTACTTTCCTATAATGTGGGCTGGCTCTCTTGACTGTATTTCTGAATAGACGTTGTTTCATTCTCTCCCTCATCCCCAACTCCTCTACACCAGTTCTTGTCGTGTCTCCCTTCATCTCCTGTTCTCACTTTTCTCAGCCAGCATGCCGCCCCCCTCTCCCCTCCCCCTTCCTGTTGCTATGACTCATCGTCTGTATTAGCGGATAAAATGGTATTAGAGAGCCAGGCACCAAAGGGCACGATCTGCTCATTTATCATGCATACTGTTACATCAGTGCATCTTTACCAATTTGATCCAGCTAATTAAACCATATTGAAAAGCCTATTGTGCCTCTAACAGCGAACAATTATCTTGCTTTGCAATACAGGAACAGTATTCACCACTGATAAACACTCAACAATTAACCTCAAATACCCAGGAGGTTAAATTCAATTTCCGGTGCAAATGCATTTTTATACTTTTCTGCATTGTTTTTGTTTCAGCAATTTAAATATTAATGCACCTGAAACCCCCCAGGAGCACAGTCGCTAAAATAAGGCTGAGTGGCGTTTATATACAAGCAAAGGTTAGAGGCTAAAACAGCGACCTTACTCGAAAAACGAATGCTATAAATACATTTCCTAAAGTGCAGATATGAATAATTGAGGAGTAAAATCCAACACATCCATTTCCTGTTTCACGGTAAATAAGGGCAAATCTGTATTCACCTCAACCCCCTTTAATATCCCACTTCCTGTATCCCACTTCTACTCCTCCACCTACCAATGGTCTCCCTGGTCCCAGCTCGGGACGAGTGCCAGCATCAGCAGCAATAAAATATTTATCAGTCTCCTTCACTTTCACTGCTGTCATGGGAGATAAGACAACCAGACTTGCCTCACTTAGTAAGCCATTCAAAGGTGCTTGAATGCAATATGTGGGGGAAAACCCCAGGAGTCAATGTGGAAGAGCCCTGCTGGCCAACTGGACTGGGACTCACTGGAAATTAAAGGAAGAAGGAAATTCAAATCATGGAATGTCTGGGGACGGCTGAAGCAGAGCATCAAGTTTCTTTTAACTTTGGATAAAGAAAGGGAAAATGGAGATTTTCTCCTGGCAGGTCTTCTCTGGCTGTAGCAGATGTATCAGATGAAGCTAGTTCCCTACATAACACCCTAAAAAAAAGTGACATTAGTACGGGATGCAAGAGCGGACATTGATTGTTAAATTATATTTTGCCTAATTTGGTCTTCCTTTTAATAGCTCCGGTTAATAATATTCCCTCTATGTTTGAAACACCTGTTTTAAATCTCGGGGAAGCAAAGTGGTCCAAAGAAGCAGGGTGATAATTACAGACAGAAATGATTTGTGTTCAAAAAGCCAAATAAAGCCGTCACGCAACTTTCCAAATGTTGATAATTTATCCTCAGTCAGCAGAGGGTCAGCGTTTTGGGTAGCGTCTAAGCAGAAACACGGTACTTTCTGTGAAGGGTAGGAAATGTCCAGCATTGCTCATGCTCACACCTAAAGTGCTGATTGTGAACATCATCAAATAGCCTCAAGGCCATCGAGAACTACATTATTGATGACACTAATGGGGCTGAAACACATCAGCGTTAGATGAGGGGGGTGGTCCTCCTGGGCTGAAGTGGCACAATTTAAGTGCATCGCGCCCCCATTCACGACCACATTTCCCTTTACCCGCAACCACCTTTATAGCCAAACACGGTGACACTAAACGCTGATGTGTGCTCATCAGATCTCAGCTGGGGACAATTAGAAAGAAGGCCATATTTGATTAAAGAATGCACTCTCACCTGATGGCCTTTAACTTTCTTCCTTTCTTCTTTCCACATGAAAGCGCTGACGCATGCACCGCAGACACACGCCCACACACATCTCTTCTGACAGTTCCTGCTGAACACTCGCTGCATATGGTCACATTTAGGCATGTTTACGCACAAGAACTGCAAAGGGGACTCATGCATGCGAGTTAAAATTAGCGAGGAAGCCTGTTCGCAGCGGGATAATTGAAATGAATGAGGAGGGGAGGTTTACTGGTTGAGCCTGACTGAAATCAAAACAAAGGTTTCAACCTCACAAATTCAAATGATTATTTACTTTGGAGATCTGGTGCTTGTCTGTGTCTGGATCATTCAGTTAGTGTCACCCTCCTCTATCACTTCTGCCTGCAAACAGTAATAAGAGCAAAGGGTGATGACAGACTCACCCTTAAAGAAAAAGCACAGGATTTGATGCTGTCTAAAAGGAAACTGAATGCACTTACATCCCTGCTTGCCTCATTTCCCGTGACCCTTTCTCCTCCTACTTGTACACCAGCCCTTCCTCAACACTAGAATATGTTTTTTTGGGGGGGGTTTGGGACCACCCTCACAGACTGCTTATAGTTGTGCTGCGTCAAACAATCTAGAGAATCATTCGAGCGAATCAAGCGACTGCTCGCGCAGAGCTTGTTGATCATTCTACCTGTGTCTATATCATTACTTCCATCTGCTCCGCTCAGTCTGCTTGTATAATGTGACAGGTCTCATAGTCGGCCTCTTAGCAGCGCTGCTGTTTACAAGGTGTTTAGAGCTTCAATTGGTGCCAATGTTTACTTGACGGAGCCGCTTACAACGTAAAAGCAAGCGCTGGGACATTGCTGCAGGGTTTTTCACACTGACAATATGTTGTTTCTCAACACGACACCCGCTAAGCAATTCCTGTGAAAAACACATATTCCGAAGCATATGGATATGCAGATAAGAGCTCTGCAAGTCCCAGACATCCACACAGGCATGTGGCTTTATTTATAGTTCCGCCATTCCCAATGATTTATTTCCCTTCAAGACAAACAGCACGGAGACGGCGAGGAGATTTTGAAGAGTGTAAACTTGCTACGTGCTCCATTTTTGTGAAATTCATAGTAAAACGAGCAATGTCTGGTGTTAATTAAGCAGTTTATAAAGCTGCATTCTTGTCGCAAAATCTCATGTTGTGAAACCTTTATTCCAAACAGCGTTGTACCCATTGAATGTTGTGTACAACACAACAGTTTTTGTGTTGTTTTTGCAGCTCTCTCAAGGTGACCGCTCTTATATTATACACACACACACACACACACACAAAAAGGTATTTGAAAAACAGTGACACTGCCTCTGTAATGAATGTGAGCTTCAGTGTCGCCCCCCACCCCTGTCGGCCTTTCTACTATACTCTCAACTCATTCAACTGCTAAAGCACACTCATAGGGCACACAAACACTCTCGCTTTCACATTGTATGCATAATTCAGCAGGCATCCAATTATATCTGAAAATAAGTCTATATGAAAATGCAATATTAATAGATTACTTTGTGCCCCGAGGAACTCTCAGTGTAAGAATAAGCTAATTTGAGGTCATCATTTCCTCAGTCATGAACTCTCCCAAATCCTCCCGACTCCAAATAGCACAGAAGAACAAATCTGAAGAGCTTGGAGTAATTCAAAGGCAGCCAGTAATAAGTCACCACAGCTTTTACCTCATTTCTCTGATAACACTACTGTGGTCTGATATGTTTTTTTCTCCCTTTGCACACAACTCACAAGAAAAACTTATACAGTGAAATGTGCCTTAAACTCAAGGTTTTTTGCACACACACACATACCCTGTGAAGGTTTAGCAAACATATGACACAAACCAGAAATAACATGTGTTTTATATAGATGACGCTACTACTCAGTCCGCCAGTTTACACACTCTTACTTCAGGCAGATCAAAGAGTGAAGCTTAGCTAATATTAGCCTGTGTTAAACCTAAAGCTAAAACATCTGAAGCTATCCTACTGAACAGTATCTGCTTCTTTTGTTGTTTGGTACCTTGCAGTTAGACGTTTATGCCTATTATCAGCATTTGTGATGATGGTTATTATTTAGTCTTACTTCAGTTACAAAAAGCTTAAATAAAGGCGGGAGTTACATTGGATCATTAGTGTAACTCCTGGAAGTGTTTGCCAATTTACATTAAAAAAATCCAACCTTGGTAATAAAGTGATATTTTCTCTGGGTTGTCTTTATCTGTCTGAAGCAACTTGGTAAGAACTCAATGCGCCTTTTGCGATACATTACTGGGTAGTTCAAATAGAACAGTTTTTGACTGTAGCGCAATTCAAATTCCATATCTGTATTTCTCCCTCACCTCATGGTGTTATCCTTGAAATCAAGGAAGATCAGCAAGGAAAAGAAACAGGAGGTCAAGTTTTAAACATACGACTGCAGCCTTACATTATGTTATGATATATTCAATTATGATATGGCAATTAAAAATTCTATTTGTGCTTTTAGATCAGTTTATATCATGACCAGGTAACAAAAGTATCTTAATTTACTTAAGTCAGTGATGATGACTTTTAAAGACAGGCTTTCAGTGGAAGGATGTGGATGCACCTGCATTTCACTCCCCGCGTATGACTGAGATTAAAGCAGTTTACTCAGCGCAGCACAAACACTCTGGGATCGATATCATAATGAGCACAGCAGGCTTTTGACTCGCTCCCCAACAAGAGCACCTTTCTTGTCCCGAAGCACAAATCACTAAAGAGCCCAGTGGATCAATGTGTCCTTCCTTTTAATGAATGTGCAGTAAACATGATTAATGTCATTATACTCACTGTTTTTCTCCCTGTTTATCTCCTCACATTTCCTTCTCTCTTCATCTTCTAATCTCTTTTATTTTTTTACTCATCTCCATTCCTTTCAAACCTTTCCTCTAATGTGTAGGCGAGACCTTCTCTGAGAACTACAGTCATACAGAGGAGTGCAAGACATGCACTCAGTGCACCGGGTTGATGCGGATGGAGACGCCATGCACCGACTCCAACGATGCCAAATGCATTTGTAACTATAACTATTTCTTCAACACTGTAACTGGCCGTTGTGAGCAGTGTACGGTATGCCCTTTGGGACAGGGCGTGTACTCCCACTGTGATCACGATCACGACACGGTGTGTGAGGAATGTGTCGACGAAACCTTCTCTGACGAGGAAAACTCCCTCGAACCCTGCCTGCCCTGCACCATCTGTGATGAAAACGAAACACAACAAGCTAATTGCACGCCAACCAGTGACACTGTCTGCTACAGTAAGTCTGCACTGCACGCTCTGCACACTCACGTTGGTTTCATATAGTTGAATTTTTTTTAAAGGATATTTTTTCACCTTTGAACGAAACCAAGGTAAAAACGAACCAAGATGTTTTCTATGCCAAACATATCAGGGGGTAAAAGTCAGTTTAAAAAGTTAGCAGCTCCACACTAAAACTGCACAGTAGCTACAAGTAATTTTAAAACAGCATCATATATGTCTCAGTCACATTTTGCACAAATCAGCAGGGGTAACTTCCACATGTGTGGGAACAAACGTGGTCAGAGGTCATCCCTGGTCTGATTTTTAAACAGCAGGATGTTCAAAGTTTTAGCATTAAAAGGTCAAAGTTTGCTGCAGTGTCAACAAAGGGACAATGAATAATCGTCTCGACCACAAAACAGAAGCTCAGAATGTCAGAGCAAAGTCAAGCTCCTTGTACCAAAGGAAGCTATAAATTCGCTTGGGTTAGACAAGGCGTGAAATTGACCTCATCAGGGGGCCGCAAAGTTCAAATCTATGGGGTAAAATGTCTTCGCTGGTATTGCTCTCGATTTCCTGTATGAAAAAATGTTCTTCTGCATTATCTTATGGGAAAGCATGCTTGAACCAGTGAGGCAATTTTGGATAAATGCTTCAAAGAATGATCGTAATAGATGGAACACTGGCTAAAGGCCTACTAATCTCTTGTGCACATTATCAATTTATTGAAAAATGTTTATGTATAAATTTTGGTATTCAGCAAGGAGCTGTAATAATCCCCCTTTAAACGTTGAGAGGGTTGAGATTTCATGGCCTCAAACACTGGTGGTGGCAGGTGGATATACCAAGTTAATGAGCCTCAGAAATTTGTCAAGCCCATGTTGTAGTAGAGAGGATGACTTGAAGCTTCTTATAATAGATTCTAATGGCAAAAAAGACAATGGAGAAATGAACTGGAGGGAAAAAAAGCAGGAAAAATGACTCTAAACATACATAACAACTTTTACACGAGCGCCACATTTAGCATTTTATTATTAATTGATCAGTAAGATAATTTTTTACACCATTCAAATTATGGTCTATTTTTTATATTGTTTGCCACCATGATAAAATGATAAAGAAATCAGACAGATTAATTGCTATTTTCAAAACTAATTAATTAGAGTTTGAAAAACTACAATTTTTTAAAAATTTAAATTTAGACTTTAGTTTTAGTTGCCTGAATAATGCATTGGCTCATCTCAAAAATATTTATGGTCCAGGCATATAATCTACTTCCACTTGGAATTTCAAAGTAATGCCTACCATTAGCCTGGCCTGTCCAAAAATATCTGCTGTCCCGTAGGCCACAATGCAGCCTTTTGCTGCCCATTTAGCGCCCACCCAAGCAGATCAACTGTGACCCGCCTTGTCCTGAGTGATGGTACTGCAGCAGCAGTAACGGTGGGGACTGGAGATGGCATGATATGTGACTGTTTGAAAAATAATAGCACCAGTGGGCCTGTGGGTAATGGCTGCAGTCACATGCGGTCATGATGATGCTTGCTGACCTTACATGGTGGTCTTTGATACTGTGCATACAGTAAGCTTGGTATGACAAAGGAGAAAGTGCCTTACTGGTAATTTTTACAGGAGGAATTTTTATATTTTGTTCTTATCCCGCTGCCTTATTTTTATACAGTAAATAAGATGTGATTAAAGCATTTTAAAGTTCCCAGATCTTCATATCCAGCTGTCACTAAGTGTCAATTACATGATACAATGACAGAGTCAGAAAGAGAAAGAGAGGGCTGCCGCATATGTGCTGTGCTGGTATTCTATGCAGAGGGGTCGATATCAGTCCAGGGATTTCTTCTACTTGTGCTCAGGTTTCGCTGAGTGACCTCTATGAGCACCCACACTTGACTACAGTATGCACACACACACACACACACACACACACACGCATGCAAGCTTAGTCGTCTCCAACTTCAGACACACAAATGTTTTATATGAGCATCCCGAATCAATACAACTGATAGCAGGCTAACATGACGCGCGCACACTCTTCCCCTGCCAAGTGTGATTTTATTCCTACGTTTTTCATTAAAGACGCTGCACATGCGTGAACCTTTTTGATCCGAAGCTGTAAACACCTCCGCCACATTTTATCGAAGACCTTTGATCCTGTTGGCCTTGAGATAGCTTTTCCAAAAGGTGTTGTCCGGCCTCCAGTTGAGCAGGTTTGCATTAAACGTGAAATGCTGAGCATCTGTTTGACAGCTTTTCCAAGAGAAGGGGAGTGAAAGATTAAAAACACAGATAAAGCAGACTTCTTTGCTCTTTTTTACCCCACGCTCATCACCTTCTCTCCTCCCCCTCTTTCTATCTCTTCCCACAGTGGCCCTCAAGTGGCTCGGTAAGCGGAGTGGTGGAAGTTGGCCAGTGTGCATTCAGTGCCTCCACTGCTGCAGTATAATTACTCCTGCTAATCAGAGCACTTTACAGCAGCTCCTCTGTTCATCTGTACCCCCTCCTCCCTCTCTCCTAACACTCTGCCTCTCTGTCTATCCTCCCCTCTACTCTTCCTATTAACCCCCCCTCACAGAAGACAGAGCGCTCACTTGAATAGTTCGTAGTACGTGTGCGTATGATAGATGTGTGCACGGCAGGCAATTGAGATAGAAGCTGAGCTGAGACAGAGGGAGAGTGTTTGGTGGCTGATAAAGAGGTCATTGTGCGTGTTCTGCGCCTGATAGTTGCTCATCTCCACCCTGAACTGGCAGCAGTCAAGACATCAACCACTGCTCAAGACCCTGGGGTTAACTTCACCATAAAGACCTCAATGGCTCATAAAAATTCAATCTTTTTTTTTCTCCCCTCTTGGTCCACACCCCACTAATAAACACATCTCCCTGAACACACAGGCCCACGCTCATAAAATCCAGGGTTAGTTTTATTTAGCGTCACGATTGTTTTAAACCCTCTGCTCTGAAAATTAAATTGTTAAAGTTCCACTGCTGCCTTTAAGCTCCTGCTCTGTTCCAGTTAGTGTACGCAGCCTCTGCAGGCTTATATTTGTCCTTTGGTCCACAGCCAGAGTTTTTTTTCTTCAACCTATAGAAATGAGAGCATGAAGGAGTCACAATAAAGACGTAGCACACTGTACTTTATGTGTTGAGTCAGAGTTATGCAAAGGATGCTCCCAGGAGAGCTGTCGTCTTGGCTCGGAAAGAGATAAACGATTTACAGCAAATCCTAGGTGAGACTCGTACTGTAAGCATACATCTGCATGTAGGGAGCACTGATTGCACCAAAGCGTACTTACAGAAGAGTGACATGATTTAAAAGCCAGTGTGAAGACAAACGTGTAGGGATTGCAACTTATTTGACAAACTGTATATAAGCCTAGACCATCTGCACACTTTCACACCTTCCATTCAAAATGTGTTCTATTTGTGAGCTCAGGTTGCATTGCTAATACCATTAGCCATCCCTGCATTAGCCGGATGATGTATGGCAGAGCTTAGGAAACCTGACTACATCCCAGGAAAGGTCAAGAAATGCATGTAATACAAACACCCATGTTCCACTCCCTCCTTTTAGACAGATCCCAATCAATAGTGCCGCTTTAAATAGGTCTCCGCATTATTTCTGTTTCTAAGTATGGCTCTGTTGTGCTCTGTTTTTCTGTCCCACGAAATATTTTTTCTGCTTTTTCAGCAACCCAATACCCTTACGACAGAACTGCCCCGCAACAGTCATGCAGAAAGACAGACCAACGTGGACTCTTAATGACAAACAGAAAAAAAGTCCAGACAAATTGCCCATCAAGATGCAAATGAACTATTAAAAGAATCATCCGTATGTAATATATGCAACAAATCACCATGAAGAAACCTGAGTATTTGCTATATCAGAAGAAATAGGACAGCTATTGGCTGTCATGGTCCGCTGAATATCTTTTTCGTGTTGTTAACATCAGCGGTCACAGCAATCATGTGGTGTGGTTTTCCTTCCATTACTAGTCTTGTCTGGAAGATTGTTCCCTTACTCAATGTCCAACATTCATATAATACAGAATATAAATGACATGACACTGATACATTCGAACCATGCATTTAAAGTACGAGCTAGAGGGGAGGTGGGTTACAAAGTAGCTTGTAGATGTGTTAGCAGGAAAGTTGACCCTAGTTTTTTGGTGGAGCCTTCAAATGAGTGATTTGCCAAAGACGTGTGAAACAGAGTACCAGCTGACTGATGGTCACCTGTTGGAGTTTTTTTTTTCTTTTTAGGTTAAATATAACTATGCCATTAGAATAAATTCTATTTAGGGGGTGCTAGCGAGCCAGCAGTGGAGTAGGACGTGTTTCTGAAGGCTCCCGCTAACCGAGTTTCAGAATAAATTCTATTTAAATTTTAACTGAATTCTTTATATATAATTATTATTTAAAAAGGATGTTATATCTGATTTTAAATACACCATGTTTAAAGGTTATATTGTACTTATTGATAAAAGCTTAGAACACAGAAATATAATACGTGGAAACCAGATAGCAGCCCTAAAAAAATCATAACATCTGTAAAGAGGGGACACCGAAAGTATTTCGGATTGAGTGTCCCGGTGTTTGGCCATGAAGGAAACCCCAGGAGTCTTCACAGGGTTAATCCTGCAAGTGCAAGACAAAGCTAATGAGGCGCAGCCTGAGGTTCTGGTGGGAATTACTGGCTCACATCTGAACCAGGCTGCACAACTCCGTCCCCACTCTGCTGTTGTGCTCAGAGGGGTCTTAGATTTGCCTGGACAGACCTCTTACTTGGCCTGCTCGACCACACTTTGACAGAAGGCATAATCTGTAACCTTCTCTGCAGACCTTTTCTGTCATCTAACAGAATCGCTGCTTTGTAACTTGCAGAACTTTTCAAAACAAATGCATAATATGACAGGAGTGTTGGAGAGATATGATGGATGCATTGTTTTTTCAGAAGAAGCAATGCCACGGAGCTGCTGCAAAATGGAAAATTACATTGAAATAATTAATGGAGCTCACAACGAAAGAGGAAATAGGACAATTTATGAAAATTACTTCTTTACAGACATAGCTATGATAGAAACCAGACCCGTCCAGTAGCACAGTGCTCTTCTCGCTTCTCTGGCCTCAGCAGAGGCTAAACTCAATATGATGACCTCGCTAAAACCCCAGACTTTGTTCAGCTAGAAACCATATGGCCTCAATGTTGTGCAGTGCGCAAAGATCACACAGATGGAGATGTGGCGAGAGGAGACCTGGCATGCAAGGCCCAAACTTGGTGTGGGGAAAGCTGAGTGTGTAGTGGGTGGTGGATATTTACCCCCTTAGTTAAAGAGCATTCCTTCTTTCTGCACAGAGCAACTCAGGAAGAACCCATCTGTCTATCAGAAACAGCTGCTACATGAGTGCAGCACGCCAGACATCTGCTTGGGGACTTGGTGACTTGTTTGATTATGGTATATGCACGGGAATATACAATGAAATTAATACATTAAGGTGTTGATTTATACACAGGAAGTGAATAAAGTTTATATGTATATTATACTATATACTTCTATGACTTCTTGGTTCTCAGAGAACTATCTCTATTTTTGTAATGTTTGGATTTTTCCTTTTTTAGACAGTAATGGATGAATAAAAAGATTTTCCCAGAAGTTTTCATACAGTACTCCCCTTAACATTACAAGCAGGGCAAAATTTTCCAGTGCTTTGATTTATGATAAACTATATATAGCAACAACAAGTGGTGTTGCTGTGAAACTAAAATGGTGAACGCTGTACAGAAAGCTGGTAAAAGTCTCCATGCTGCCACTGGCACAGCCTCCTCAAAATATTGAGCTCAGAGTGCATCATGTTAACTTCTGAAAATCCTGTCAGCAATGATGCAGTGGAACCAACTTAAAACAAAAAGGCAGTTCTAGTGAGAAGTTTACCTACATTCATCACGGACATGAATGCCATGGTAATTTGGAGCTTCCATGCAGTACACAGTCAGAGACAGAAATAAATATTTTTTTTAGCCTGCAATGTGGACAGAATTTAAATGTGCTCTATTTCTATAGCTGTATATAAGCAGTTTAAATAACATGTTTCCTGTCTCATAAATGCTCCTGTCTCTCTGTTTTCTTCCTTATAGATCCTAGTTTACCTACCGATGTCATTCCTACCTCCGATTTGGATATATCTTCATCCTCCCTCCCTGATCCCTTCCTTCCTGATGCCTCCTACAGCCCACTGCCAGGAGGAGAAACGACTACGTCCAGCGCTGGTTCTCCTCGCTTCCTCGGTCACGGCCTCAATGAAAACCTCATACCTATCTACTGCTCTATCCTGGCTGCCATGGTGGTGGGTCTTGCCGCTTATCTCATCTTTAGGAGGTCAGTTTGTGAAGAGAAATAATTAAAAGCAACTCTATGGTCAAGGATATTGGCTCATTTGGGTTTTACAACTTATTCAAAAATATTGCCTGGTGTAGAATGAGTGAACAACGATGGTGGTCTGGATGTTGCTTGGAGCGACATCTGCCCCAGGCAACATCTGGTTGAAAAGTGGTAGTAAGGTGGCTGGTCGAATATTAATTCCAGTTGTGGTTGAAGAGGCTTTAAGCCATTTGTGCTAAAACACACCGTAACAAAAAAACCCAAACTCAGCTCTTAATACTTCAGAGAGCTGTCTCTCTCCCTTACTGTCTCTCTTTTGCTCTCTCTCTCTCTCTCTCTCACACACACACACACACACACACACACACACACACGCGCGCACACACACACACACGTTAGTGAGGACGTGCAACCACACATGCAAGCACTCAGACAGACAGATACAAACCCAGGCTATAACACATTTGAAGCAAGTAAACAAGCTCATTAAGGGCATTGATTGTTTGAAAAGTGCCGACCAGAGGAAATTTGAGTGCCAGATTTATCAGCACAGTCACGCACACATCTGGTTAATAACCTCATGTACTTGTTGACATGCATAGACAGACTGTAAATTACATGAATTTCTTTAACACCCAGTATTTTATAAGAAGAGGTGTTTACTGTACTGTACCACTAAATACCTCATGAATATTTAAATTACTTTATCTTCTACAAGAAGAACACTTTGTTGTATTTCTTTTTTATAGTATTTTGTATATTTATTTTATTTAGTGTTTCTTTTTCTTGTAGTTGTATTCATAACACTAATTATAATTCTGCTTTCTAAGATTCTAGTACAAAATATAACTATGCAGTTTACAGTGATAATGATGACCCATAGCATTTTCTGAAGAAATACAAGTGAAAGTTACTCCATTCTAGCAGCTGGCTGTTTAATTTGAAAGTGGAAGCGACAGCTGTGAATGGATTTCTATAAGGTGTTAGAAGCTGTAGCTAGTTAGCTAACTAATGCATTGCAACGAACTGATTTAAAATGCTGTCTCCATCTGGACTTTATAATGTCGATCACACTAAATGTTTGCGGCAAAATCTTTGTGTAATTCACAAATAAGAAACAGAAATAGATGGAAATGGAAATATTCTTTTTGCATAGGACTGTGGAGCTAGTTAGTCCATTAATTCTGAGGATGATGTAAAATATGAAATATAGTTTACTAATTTGTCATTTTAAAGTTTTTGATTTAGAATGATCTTAAATACTAAATGTGTTTAGCTAATATATCCAGTAAAGTGGGCAGAGCAGCTGGGATCTTAGGGTGATATTTTTAGGGTGTTAGCGTTGTCGTAGTTCTTTCAGCATAATAAGTAATGCTGTTGCAACTTTCATCATTGCAACTGACTAATCCTGCTAATGTGATGGTAGTGGGAGAAGTTTGAATGCAGTGCTTTCTGGGAGAAAAGGCTTCCAGACAGAAACACTTTAAGGCAGGAAGGCTTTCAAAGGCCAGGTGAGGTAATACAAAGAGTGGAGCAGGTTGTAATGGATCCGGTGGGTAAAACGTGTTTCATCATTTGCACTGAAGATTGTTAAATATGATGTTTTAGGAACAACACCAACGTTGGGACATCAGATCCCACACTGTAGATAGAGACTTGAAAGGGCCATTTGCAATGTAACACAATGTAGGTAGCTGATAATGTGGTGATAAGCCACCCTCTTAACCTCTTATTGACTTCTGTTTGTCTATTACAGAAGATAAGAACATAATTTTGTACATTCAATAGTTTTGTTTTTGTGTTTCTGGTTTTAGAAATGCTTAAAAAAAGCCAAAGAAAAGTGATACTTTAATGAAAGAAGATTTGTTTTAGTTTAAAACCATGACTGTATCTTTATCGCACTGGATCTTATCTGATGTGCTACTTTTCCACAGGTGGAATAGCTGCAAACAGAACAAACAGGCAGCTAATAACCGTGGAGCTACAAATAACCAGATGGTGACGCCGGAAGGAGAGAAGTTGCACAGTGACAGCGGGATCTCAGTGGACAGTCAGAGTCTGCAGGAGCAGCAGCAGCAGCAGCAACAGCAGCAGGCCCAGGCTGAAGTCCAGCCTCAGCCTTCGCACTCTCATACACAGGAACAGATAGGTAGGCTCAAACCCTAATCCCAGCTTTTCAGTCTTTCCGTGTGATAAATGGGTATTTAAATATCCAAAATGCTTTATCTTTCATCTTTCTGTCCTCTCTTGCTTATTGCAAATCAATTTCCCAGTTCCATGAAAGCATAAAGTGGAAATTGCGTGACCGTGTTCTAATAAAATGATAAGCCTGATGGGAGCTAAGGTGCTTCACTCCATGAAAACCTGGCCTCTCATCACAGAAACTTAGACTCATCCCAGACTGAATACATTTTTCCTTCACGTGGTATTACTTTCGGTGCCAAGGAAAGTCTACCTCGATTAAATCAAGATATTCTACTGAGATTTTATCAATGTGTGTAGTGGTGTTTTTTGAGCATTGTGCAAGCTTTTCTCTCAGAGGGAAGACACATTTCTGCGGGATTGAGATCAAAAGCAGTATATCACCTAACAGCAGGACTAAAATCTACATTTAGCTGCCAAAGGCAGGTAGGTGAGGCCAAGTCTTACAGGTATTCACGATGCATTAGACTCAAGGAATGCACAGAGTACGGCTCTGTAGGAAACCTGCCGTCAAAACAAGGTGAAAAATTTCAGTGTTGACAGAATTTTGACACAGATTCCATCTCAGTCAGTACATTGGAGGAATGTATAGACTGGGTATGTAACTGTATATGCATGATCTGTATTTGACTTTACCACTACTCCTCCATATATTTGTCTCTGGGGACTTGGGAAGTGTTTCTGGTGTAGGTCTTTAGGACAGATTGTGCAATGCAGACATGAAAGCCAGACAACATCTAAAAGGTTTGTTTGGAAGATGAACTCAATAAATGATGTCTGGCTTAGAACCAACATTATGCACTTTACTAATCTATTATAAAGCAATTTACCATGTCCTTAATTTACTTCTTGTAATGCAGTGCATTAAGATGGAGAAACGCAGAGATGAACTTTTTTGTGTGTGTGTTTTTGTTTGTCTGAGATATCTGCCATTACTGTTAATATAGATATATTAAGATAACTCCGAGTATACTTTTTTTTTTCTAGTGCTTTGCCATTTTTGTCTGCGAGCCAGAATTTCTGTGCTTCCTACTAAAGGCATAAATATTGTTAAAATATTTTGTTTTTTTTAAATAAAGAGCTGTGACATTTTCAAAATTAGCTGGGAACTTTAGATTGTAGGGAATGTTACTGGATCAGGAGAAATCTGTGCATTTTGGGGACTAACTTGCAGATTTATATATGTTAAAGCAGCATGAATGTGTATGTTGAAATGTGTTTTTGATTGTTGGGAACAGCAGTACTTTTTAGCAAATTCATTATCAAGCTTTGGATGTAAAGACAATGTTTTACAGGATCAATATGTTAGAGGGATTTGATCACAATAGCTAAACCCCCCCCCAAAAAAATAAAATAAAATGCCGGTATCATCCCTTAACCAGTACAAGAAATATAAATGCAAACATTGAATTATTACTATATTTGAGCCCAGTTATCTCAAATTATACCAGTCTTTTATGACCATCTAATTCTCCTTTTAAATCAATATAAGATCAGGTGATTTCATTCGCTGCGTAGCACTGAATATATAAACGCGAAGAATGAGGCTCGGTGAGAATTGTCACTGAATGTCTGGAAAAAAAGAGCCTTGGAGGATAAAAGTAAGTGCTCCAGGAATGTGAAGTGGCCTCTGCACAACACTGAGCCATCCATCGTCCTTCAATTCTCAAATAGCACTTACAAAATGAAACCAGCTTTTTTTAATTTGATTTATACATATAAGACTGAGTTTTTTCCTCTACTGAAGAGGTCTTAAGTTCACTCGTGATCTTGTTTTCAGTTGTTCTCGCTTGTCCTGTTCTTTCTCAGGGTTTTATTTTTCCCTTCCAAAGCATATTGTGTAAAGATTAAGAAATTGTTATAATAAGGATAATAGTATGCGAAGACAAACAACTGACAAATCCTTGCTTCTACAATCCGAACCACTGTGTCTGGTCTAGGATACCCATTACATTCTAATGAGGCCTGGAAAAAGCTCATTTTGTTCTTGTGTTTTGTTTGAGTACCTCTTTTCATTCTTCCACTCAACAAATGTGAAGCCCGCTGTATGTCGAAGAAAAGAAAGGAATTTCTTTTGGAGGCAAAGTTTGGCATTGGTTCATTGAGAGGATGACTGCCTGCTTAACACTGTCACCTCTTTAACGGACTGGCTCATTAGCAGGTGTTACGAGATGGGATCCAGGCCTGGGCTCCAAATCTGATGTAGTATCAGTGTTTAGCACGTGCTAATTGGCATTACCACCGTCTGTCGGTGCGGAAGCCATTAAAAAGGCAGCAAATGTGCTTGTGCAGGGGGTTGTGTGCTCTTACACAACCAACTGGGACTGTAAAAAAAGCAAAGGAGTGAGAATATGCGCCATAAATCCATGATAATCGCAGGGGGTTTCCTGTTTCCACTGAACCATAGTTAAATGGTAGCTAAAGTAATGGGAACAGCTTCAGTCAAAACAAGTCAAAGAGGCTTTTAAAACCAGAAACCGAGCACTGAAAATGTCCCCTCGCTTTGACTGACACACTCAATGAGGGTATTCCCTGCATGATTCACTGGTGAGGGGTGAGACCTCCAAGATGAAGGGTCCTCAGCCTCATTTCTGTCTGCTCATCTGAATTGAAAAGAACCATCTCATCTGTGCAGCGCCCCTCCCTGAACTCTCCCTCGCTTACTGCCTGCTTCCCCCTATGAATCGTGCAGATTGTATGTGTTTAAAATTTAAACGAGACCTCATTGCCCAACAAACTGAGTCAAAGCAGGTGTCAGTCAAAAAATATTTAAAGGATTGTCAGAGTCATTGGAAAAAACAAAAGACCTGATGATGAAAGGGTAGAAATTTTAATGTCAAAACTGACCTAAAATAACACTGTAGCAAATGTACAATCCCAGATTCATGCTGCTTAATCTTCCTATGAAAGCCACTGACAGAAGGTTTGCTGAAAACGCAGAGGGACGACAGTCTTTATTGCATCACTACAGTCCACCTCCATCATAGGGTTTACGTGTGGGATTGCGTTTGAGAGCCCACGGTACCTGCAGAATCTCAGCAGTACATTCTTTACTCTGTAACATTATACAGCTGAAAGTTACAGTAATAATGCAGCTGAGTCATGTTACAAATCACTAATGCAATTTCTGCAGTACAAGAGGGATGACTCATAACTGGTTGTCATCCTCCCACATTAGCAAGTTTGCAAAAACTTCTCTGGGTGGAAGTATTCTCACTGCTGTTGTTATCTGAATAATGAGCATAGAAGTAGGCAGCAGACACCCCGCGTGAAATAAGTATGTATTTGGTGCACAGTAGAGCTGCAATGAGTCGACTAACTGATTAAATTATTCTAAACTACTTTAATAATTGGTTAAGTGGTTTGATTACCCTGAAGATGTTGGTTTAACAAATCAACACACTTGATGGTATCAACAAGGATTTAGGCTGTTTTTTCCCCCAAAGCCAGAGTCTTATTATTTCATCTGTTTTTGTCAAATCCACAATCAAGGAGCAATTAGGTCTCGGAAATAAGTTCACAACTAAACTAAATATTCATCCTCTAATGTCCTGACTAATATTCAGCTTCCCTTTTTATCCCAGGATGTAGAAGCAAATTTCTGAAGTGCTGGGAACCTGGTGACTAGTTTTTTGAATTAGCCTCTGGGGACAACCACCAGCTGGGGCTTCCAGTGTAGAGAACAGGCATCTGGTGCAAGACTTGCTGCTCTGTAAACCAGTGATTCTTTACAAAGTCAGATACATTAAAAAGAAAAACTATAAAAATCTAAATTATGATCAGAGCCTAGCTTAAGGTTCAAGGTTGTATTTTGGCAAACGAGTTCACTCTATTGCTCCCACCATGCGCTGTTGTTGGCATTGTGCAAATGCACAATTGGGTACAAATATCTTGCCCCATGACACAAGTGCATAAGCAGATATTTGATATAAAAAAAAAAAGACTATGGAGATTCATCAGCTTGGTACATGCTATCACAAATGCCTGATGACAAATAAAAATACAAAAAAGAGGGACCAGGCAAATTTAGAAAATAGGTTTATAATTTAGGAAGAAAAGACTGTGTTCATGCAGGGTTTAGTTAATCAAGTAAACACAAAAATATGTAGTATCCTTTCAAGTGCCCTAAAAAATGAAAATGGATTTAAATGGAATAAAATGAGTTCTGAAATGAATATAAGTAGTGCTATTTGATAGTAAACTATCAAAAGAAAAACAGATATATATGTGAACATAGTAAAACACTGACTCTTAAACTTTTCCTTTGAGTTCTTGTGACAATCATGAAACCACAAATCACAATCACAATTGGCAAATTTCAAAGCTTAACAGTGGCTTTGGATCCAATCAGGATTCCCTGAGTGTTCTGATTGGAAAAAAAAAAGAGTCTGTAACAAGGCTTCGCTCTGATGGGGAGTTCACGTTTCAGAGTAGACCTGATTGAACTGGTTCAGTGAAAGACAGTTTGTATTGATTCTTGGAATGAGGTCGGACTTTATAAAACAGCCATGTGGCTATTATTATCAATGCTGCCTCTGAAATGAGGTGCATTGCCAGTTCAGAAACAGTTGGACTGAAGCAGAAGTGCAGGTGCAAGCCACTGTGTGTCTGTGTGCATGAACTTGTGCGTGATACAGATGGCTGGGCACTGGCCAGTGTCAGAGTCTTTCTGCTCTGTGTCACTGAGGATGCCTGTAGAGTGTCTGTTTAAGCAGAAGGAAGAGACGAGTGCTTTGGACTGCCGCTGGACATAATCAGAGTAGATGGAGAAAGGAAGCAGAAAAACTGGGTGTAGCGATCTTAGTGCTCTTAGTGCAGTATGATGTTTGGAAAAGGATTTTGTAGGAGGAGAGTGACACTATAGGTAGTCCCTTCTTCAAACTGTGTTGTACTGTAGTTCACTTTCACAAGGATGCATTGATAAGACACAGACTTTGGGGTTCTCTCAGAATTATGTCTTCATTCCCAAGGTGTTTCCATGGTTTCCCTCAATCAGCTTTGTTTCCCATCCTCATGGAGCTAATGATCCAGTTTAACAAGCTTGAATGAGTGGATGACACCATAGGGCCCTCTACAGGGTAGAGTGTGATTATCCAGAGTTTTAGAGGTTTTACATGACTTATAGTAAGTAGTTTATTTTTTGGTGAATGGATAGCTATAACATTCGGGTGATTTAACTAGAAACATTTCCTCGTGATTAAGAAACTTTTTGAAGAAGATAGAACAAGGATCTTTCCAGTGCGAGACACAAGAAACAGTGTTGGTATGAGTGAAATTTCAAGATAATAAAAGAAGAGCTCTACAACTAAAAAAACCCCCACCAGTGTCTTCTTTTCACAGCCTGACATATATCTTATCTTTTTCTGCAGTGGTTAGGGTGGATGGGGGTCCCCAGCCTGACTCGCCTCCCCCTGAAGTCTGAGGAGACGGAGGCCCAAGACAAGGAGAAGACAGTGGGGACTTAAACAGTGGACCAAAAGGAAGACAGGCGGCCACAGAATGTAAAAACTGACTCTGATTTATATCTGAAGCTGCCACAGAGCGACATTTCGACTGATAAGGACCTCCCAGCACCTTTGGGCCACACGCTGACTCTTCCTCCATGCACATACAGTGTGCCTGGACACAATCTCTTTGGCAATATCAACCAAAATCTGAACCCGTGTTACACAGATAGGTAGATATTTGCCAGTGCATCTTGTATTACCTGACTATTCCAGTATGACATGACATAATTCTCACTAGCTGCCAGTTTAGAACCTCCTATCCATCTCAAAGCTTTTCATTTACCTTTAAATTTTATGATCACTTGCAATGAAACATCTATGCCTGATAGGTAAATAGGTAGAAAGACACTTCATTATATTCCCTCTTTTTTCATGAGCATCGAAGAGACAAAGGGAGCTTGTCCGTCTCACATCTTGCTCTGTGGCGTCCCACTCTTGGATAATCCTCTGCCTCTCTCCACGAGATTCACTCTATTAGACCCCCACTGTCATCAGCGATACGAAAAGCAACAGGGGAGCCGTGAGTCACTCCCAACTTCTTCTGAAATTTCTTTCTCTTGTATCATTTAACCACAGATGCGTTTCATGTCATGTTGTCTTATAAAAAGTCTGCGTCATTGTTTGAGATTGGCTACGCCGACTGATGCGAGTGACTCATATTTGGAAAAAGAGGTTAACTGTTTTTTTTTTTTTTTTTGCCTCAGTGAGATGCTTCTTCCTGACTTTCTCTCACAAACTAACCTCCGTTACGGCACCTAAAAAGGATTGTGTTTCGGTAATTTCACGCTTTTAATTCAACATACGCAAATGTATATCTTCTGTTTATGGTGCGGTACTTTAATTTTGTGGCTTGAGCTACATGGCTGATTCAGCAGTGGTCCTCCACACTCCTCCGTGGAGCCTGGATGTGCAACATGAGAGGGAACGTCTCTGCATTGTGGAGCTCTGCTGACTCATTGCAATGAGTTAACATGCCTGATGGGAAGGGGAAGCCGTCTAATGAGCAACAAACTACGTCATCAGTGCTCATTAAACTGATGTTTAAATGAATCTGGGACACAAAATCAGCAACAAGGAATCCCATCTATAACAATTTACGCTTACTGAGTGGAAAATTGGGACAACCCTCAGAGGCACACTTTCATTTCATAATCTGCACAAGCAACTACATCTTCACATTCTCACTCTTGCAGTCTTTCATGCAGCTTTGTCTGAGTCTGATAAACAGTGTGGAGGTGCTAATGCTTTGCCGCTGGCACTCACATCAACACGGGACCCATTAGAGAGACATCCTGACAGGCAGGTAGTAATTACCTCAGGGTTTCAGCTTCATTTACCCTCTGCTCCACTCTCATTGGGATTAATGCTGTGGACAACAGAGGGGTGACTACGCCCTCGCTGAAGCCTCAACGCCACATTACAAATCCTTTATCCCACTCTGAGGCTGCTGACATTTACTATATTGGCTGGTGATATAAAAGCACTTAGTCCAGGCTCACATCTAAAGCTGGGTGACACCTTTTATCATGGAGGACCACTTTTATGCTGCCCCCCTCCTGTTGCCTAACGTAGCTGTAAAAGCAATTGACATAGATACCTTGCAAAAGATTGTAGCTGAGCTCACCTGCATTGCTTTAGCATTCATTCCGTCAGGGGCACGTATCATCTCAGGGTCCCTCTTAATGTGGTGTGGATAAAATGATAAAGAGATCTTCAGAAAATTAGTGTGAATCATCTGTAAGTTGTGTAATAGACCTGCTAAGTAGACAAGTAAAGTAGCTAGAAAGACACGGGTTGATATAGATTCAGGATATAGAAACAGAATCATTTAAAAGAATAGTTTGATTGCTTTTTTCACGAATATTTTGATGAGAAGATTGTTGCTAATGTCAGATCTGAACATTCAATATGATGCTCTCTGAGGCCGGTTAGCTTAGCTTAGAATTAATACTATAAAACGGGGGAAATGGTTGGCTCTGGTCAAAGGTACAAAATTCACCTACCTGTACCAAGTTCCCTAATAAACACATCACTTCACCTAGCTTCATACGAAACCTCACATGTAAGAGATGACACATGGCTTTTAAACGGGGATTATTTGTTATGCCATTACCTATGGACAAGTGGATGTGTTTACTTGTTAGCAGAACTTGTCGAATTTAATGACCACCAGATAGGAAATGTCACACAGTGAGAAGAAGACAGAGAAAGTGAGTCATTATATCCCACATGCATCAATCACCTGGTCACCAACAGCTCAAGACAATTAAACTTTCTCTTCACTTGTGATCCATGAATCACTGCAGCATAATGAATGGAAGCAAATAAAACTCTGCTGTCCTTTGCTCACACCTCCTCAGCTGATGCGGTGCAGACATGTGACCACACACACATACAGACAGTGTATGATTCACTCCTCTATTGTAAGAGCCGGTATGAGTCATCCCGATCCCAGCTCTGGCAGTGACATTAAAGCAGACTCTGCTACAGCATGAGCGACCAGAGTGTTGACTTAACAGGAAAGTAAAAAAAAAAACCCTTACTCCACGACTGCATCCCCCTGAGGCCCAATCAGCCCTCCAGCAGTGAACTCATATACCCTGAACTGACTTATTCTGTGTTACTCTAACAGCTTGTAAAGTGAGACACACTGTAGGAATCTACAACCTGAATATAAACAAAAATATATGCAAGACCAATTCAAGGATAAGGTTTGAGTAGCCCTAAGTTTTTGTTGTAAATTGATTTTTCTTTTTTGTCTTTACATTTTCCTGTTTGTTTGTATGAATGAACAATATTACACTTTTGGAATCCGTATTTTTTCTAACTGATGTTATTTTGTAGCACTTATTAGACATAATATGAATGCACTCAAAGAGTGTACCACAGTTCAAGTGCCTGTGTACAGTGTCCAGTATCTTTGAGTTCAGATGTATGGCTAGTTTTCTTTTGCAGTTTTCCACTTATTTTGTGTTTTTTGTGTATTTTTAAAAATATTTTCAGAGCTAATGAAGGTTTCTAGTAAATCGAAGTCAGCACTATAGATGAACCTTGGAGACGCAAGCAAACTGTATAAACTTGGCACCAGTATAAAGAGACTTACAGTACAAATAGGTTGCCAGTGAACACATACTATATGTTAACATGCTATAAATACTGGCAACTAACAGGGTCATGTAGCATTGCATAAACATGCCACCCAGGACTTCTACTCTTAAGCTCACACATACTATTTGTCAATAGAAATCAGCTCTACGGTACTGATTTTTTGCATGTACAGTAAGTTTTATCACATACCTCCATCACAGAGGCAACAAGATATGTAATCTACAGTAAAATGAAGTCTATGGGGAGGTTCACTGTGATACTCTGTGATATTATTACTTGATACAGATAGATCAGGACCTGGTCCCAGTAAAGCTGAATGTCATCTGCAGTAACCTACTAATGTAAAATGCATTATGTAAATGTGAATTTCTTAGCGTTGATACAATACAGAAAAATACCCTAGAAAATGTATAAAAACAAAAATATGTGCAAGTGTAATGGACATCCATATTAAAATAAACAGATGTCATTGCATTATTTGTCTACTCTGTCTTTGTAGCTACACTGAGATTGATTATATTCACACGAATTGATAAATATGGTGTTAATATTATTGGTTAAAGGAAGAGCTTGAGATCTTGGCAAACCTGCTTGCTAAAAAGCGATGTGTTTTGCAAATATGAAACCTGTGCCAGCTGTTGATTAGCTTAGAGTAGCTCAAAGAATACAAGGAGGAAAACTAATAAAGCTTCAGTGTTTAAGCATTAAGATATTAAAATAAAATGAACAATTGCCACATTTAATTTCAGTGTAATAACTTTTTGTCATCACCTTAAAAACATGAAAAATTATGCAACAGTTGTAGATGGGTGAAAGTATGGACTTAATAATCCGGTTTGGCATATATTATTGCCTGCTTGCAAATGCTTTTATTGTCTGGTAGAACGCTGCGTCTTAATAGTTTATGAATTGCAGATCATTTCAGGCTCGGAGATATTTTTAGGTTGTTTTCGTTGTACATTTCCATTTCCAGTGACGTTTGAATCGGTAGACTTTGAGGTCCACCCCCCAAAAACGCTGCAGCTTGCAGGTTTTTAATAAACTTGAAGCAGTTCATCAAGGATTTATGCTAATGAATCCACTCTCTGAAATCATCCTTCAGTTTAAGTTTCATAACTGACTGCATGACATGTACATCATTTACTTTAATATCCTGAAATGATTTCCTCTTTCCTTTGCCCATTTAAAGCGTTTTTTTTATGCATGGCTTGTATTTTCTTGGTTTCATATCAAAATCCGTGAAAACCAGGAGTACGTGGAATAGCAGTGTAGTGGTTAGCACTGTTCCTTGATGGCAAGAAGGTTTTGAGTGATGCTACGTTGGGGTACTTCTGTGCGAAGTTTAGATGTGTCTATGTGGGTTTCCATCCCCCCACAGTCCAAACTTGCTGGTTAGATTAATAAAGGGTTAAAAAAAATCACTTAAACTGCATATTATAATGTGCTGCATGAATGTATGTGATTTGTAGCCCAAGGGACTTATTGAGCTAAGTAAGACTAGAAGAGCAGTACAGTATAAATGTTCGTATATTTTCAGTCCATACAACATCATGCTGTAATCGATTAAATTTAGAAGCACTCGTAGACTGATTTGTTAGCTGCAGACACAGCCAGGCCAGCTACTGTATACTTGTGGTCAGCATGAGGAGAAAACACAATTGTGGTTAGAAGTTTACAAACAGTCATCATGGGCATGACCGTCATGGTAATTTGGGGCTTTTAATGATTTCTTTGAACTGTTCTTTGTCAGAGGGTAATGATTTTAGAGGAGACATATTTAATTTAAAATCCAATAAGGACCGGATGCACAAGTTTAAATTTATTTAGAGTTTTCTCTAATTCACAAGGGGGTCAAAAGTTTGCTGGCATGAAAAGAATACTCAGGACCAATACTCAGACCAATGGGTCCAAAGAACTGAAGGAGAATTGTAGATTTACATAAGCTGGGAAGACTTTATAAACAACTGAAGATTCCAATTTCATTAATTCAAACAATGTTAAGTATTTGCATGTGTCTTTGCAAGTATTTGCTAAAGCAGGGGTAGGCAACTCCAAGCCTCGAGTGCCGGTGTCCTGGAGGTTTTAGATGTGTCCATGATCCATCACAGCTGATTTAAAGGGCTAAATGACTCCTCAGCATTTTTTGAAGTTCTCCAGAGGCCTGGTAATGAACTAATCATTTGATTCAGGTGTGTTAACCCAGGGTGCGATCTAAAACCTGCAGGACACCGGCACTCGAGGCCTGGAGTTGCCCACCCCTGTGCTAAAGCCTGGAAGAAGACCCAGCTGTCATGCTCAGATGGGAGGAAATCAGTTAGGACAGGGCTGCCCAATCCCAGTCCTCGAGAGCTACTATCCTGCAGCTTTTAGATGCATCCCTACTCCAACACAGCTGAATCAAATGGTTTGATTACCTCTTCAGCATGCCATCATGTTTGGCAAAGGCCTGATAACAAGCCATTCATTTGATTCGGTGTGTGGGAACAAGGATGCATCTAAAAGCTGCAGGACGGTAGCTCTCGAGGACCGGGATTGGGCACCCCTGAGTTAGGATGTTCTGGACCAAGCCAGGAGCCACGGAGACTCAAAGCTCTCGTGAACTGGAAACTGCTGGAGCACCAGCATCACTGTCAACAGTGAAGCCAGTTTTACATTGCTTTGGGCCAAGAGGGTGCCAACCAAGAGAGAAGACCCACCTCCAAAATCGACACCTTTAATGCAGCTGCCCATATGGAGAAATCATTTATGGTCAGACGACACAAAGATTGAACTGTCTGGGCAGAATGACAAGAGGTCTGTTTTGAGGAATAAAGGGGAGGCTTTCAAACCTACAGTATGAATATTTTACCACCATGACAAACATGGTGATGGTAGCATCTTGCTTTGTGACTGTTTTGGTGTCATTGATTCTCGTACTTTGCACAAAGTGGAAAGAATAATGAAGGAGGACTCAAATCAACTGCCAGGTGGCTGAAACTTGGACACGATTGAACGCTCCAACAGGACAGTGATCCCAAACAAATATCAAAACATGTAGTTAGTGGAAGGACCTTCCCAATAAAAGTTTAAAGAAATCATTAAAAGCCCCAAATTACCGGGGAATTCATGACCATGATGAGTATATACAAACGTCTGACAACATCTGTATTTCTTCTTCATGCTAAGCTAAGCTAATGGGCAGCTTGATTGATTCCATTTTACAAACATGACAATGATGCTGAGCTTGGTGGGGTAATTTAAAGATTTCAATCAATTTCTTTCAGCAGTTGAAAGTAGCCTGGATACATGTATGACACATAATCTAAAGAGGGTGGGAAAAATCTCAGCAAGCTTTTTGTCATTGGGAAAATCATAAAAGATTATTTAAAATATTTCCAAAACGGAACACACAGGTGTCATAATCTCACAGAGCTATCAACATTTTAACATTTCCCACCCTCCTAGTTTTGATGATAGGCAATTTTTGTTGTTTTTTTCCCCCCTTTTCAAAAACACCCAAAAGCATTGTGAAAATGACCTCAAGCAAATGAAAATAAAATGCTTAAACCAGAAAGAATGGCGTGCTGGACTCACAGCCAAACCACAGTTTAAAACAAGACCATATGTGAAGGTCTACTGGACCCAGAGTGCGGTTCTCTACAGTCTTATCACCACTTAAACGTTTTGGATTCCAGATGAAATTTTTGTTCCTGCTACGTGTCAGAGACTAATCCTCAGCGATAAATCCTTCATCAACAACGAAATGACATAATAGCAAGAAAATGATCAAGAACGGTACTAACGTCTGTTCTGGTTCAATTTTTGTGAAATAGCACAACAGTTTTAAAAAAAATGAACTAAAGGAATACAACAGGAAAGTGATGAAATGTTTTTGTACAGCTCCCCCCTTCACTAGTTTCTACTGAATGCAACAAAGCAGAGCAAGATGGGGTTGACAGATAAATTTTAATTTGATCAGCTGGGAACATTTACATGGAAACACTAATCAACAGAAGTTTTTCCTTCTATCAAGATTAATCAGGACTCCAACTCAGCTGAAATGACAAAAAAGCCCATAAAGAGATGAAATGAAAGAGATACGCCAACTTGAAGCAAATGTGCGAACATGCTCGAGGCGATACAACTGAAACTTGTCTGTGTGACTAATTTAAAAAAGAAACAAGCACCTACAAGAAGAATGTCTCAGCTTGGCTCTCGTTTGTTGATGAATGCTTTATTTGTAAATTTAAATCAGCAGGTTATAGCTTTATTCATTCACATAGACACTTATTTATACACTTAGATAAATTCATCAGATTTTTGCTAACAGGGCTTACACACTCCATCAGCACTTAATGGGCTAAAATGTGCATGGTGATTAGTCATATCTGATGGATTCATGGCACAAAAACAGATGAGAAAGAAAAATTGATTTTTTTCTCAAAGAAACTGAAAAAAATATAATAATATAGTTATTTTAAATATCATGTGTTAAAAATAGAAAAGTCCAGTCATAAGGAACATATATAAAACAGATCTTTGTCATTATCTAAAAGATTTAATGATGACCAAAGGCAAAAATTTAATGTGGGCATTTCAATAAATATGCAGGAAATTTCTTAATAAAGCCAAAAGACATGAGACTTTCTTAACGTCTGAAAATGTGGTTGTCTGAAACTTCGGGGAATTTCAGCCAAACCCTGATATTATGAACCGGTCGCACTATTGGACTGACATGAGTGCAAAGTTGAGGTTCACAGTACTTTCACATGTGCTGCAGCAGGCAAGCATAAAAAGAACCAGTCACACCGATCATGTCAATACTTGGAATTAGGCGCTAAATAAATCCATCATTTTGTGAGACTGTGAGTGTGTTTTTTAGAAGAAGAACCTGTTGCACAAAAAAGATTTTGGGCCAACATCAAACTTGTAAAGAGAACTTAATGAGATTTGACTGATGATTCGACTCATGAGGTGTTTAATGTTCAGGTGACCACTGAAATAAAAGTGTTATGACCCAGACTTGATTTTGTATTCTGTGTTATTGTTTTCCCTCCTCCCTGCCTGAGGAGTGGTGTTCATTTTGTTCTATGCTTTCAGTTATGTAAGCTCTATGTGGCAGCTGACCATAGGTTGGTGACCGGAGGTGCCAGCTTTAAATTAGGACCTGATACGACTGGATTAGCTCTGTCTGTTTCCAGACTCCACACCAGCCTATGCTGTCTGTCATTGTAGTGTCGTTGAAGCTAGAAGAGCTAGATTACCATCTACTTACATGTTTAAAATGTAGTGCTGGTAGCTGTGAGGTTGTTTTAGCAACCTTCTCTAATGTTTATGTCTGGGAGTTTTTCTTTTTATCTCTATGGTGGAAGGTAAGATTTTTTTTTCTATTGTTTTGGTCGTGCCCACCATGGCGTGCTCTATCCAAAATATCTGGCTTGGACTACAAATTTCACCATGGAGCTAGTCCTTAATTGTGAGTAGGGGACAAGATGGCCATGTTTTTTTGTTGCACTCTGGTTTATGTTAAAAAGGATGTGAGAAATGTCTTGGCATTGTAAACCTGAAATTTACCACCTGGAGGAATTTCCAACGTGGCTCCTGAGTGGTAAAATTTGCCTCTCACTTTGGACAGAGGACTGTGGTCTATACAGTGAGTCACAGTCATGGCTGTGTTATGGATAAAGTGTCACTTAAAGAGGTTAACACATTTGATGAAATGATGAAAATGGATGGATGGATAATGACAGAGATTCAATTTTATTCCATTTCACCTTCAGTTCTTGTTTTTCCTTTCTCATTTGATAGTGGCAACAATCGCCACTTCCTCTGAGAGAGAAAAAACACGATTCAAGCCAAAATGTGGCTTTCGTGTTTTTTAAACATTGACTGCTACATGTCACACCTCTGACTCAGTTCCTCACTACAGCAGAGCAGGTTGGAGTGAAATCAAAATTCATCAAACACTGAAACACATCTGCTTGGAAACGTTTTGGACTGTTGCTTCAGTCGGTCAATCTACATCTGCAAACAATGTGAGCTGACATTATGAAGGAGGATATTTTTAGAGAGCAGTGTTTTTTTTTTTTTTTCACAAAGTGGAGGAAGGAGTAAATCTGTGAAGGTCTTCCAACAGGATCCCAGAGGTTGAACTCTGCACTCCTATGCTAAAACACCTGACAGATAAACATACAAGACATAAGAGCAAACAGCATGCACGCATAGCTTCAGAGAAAAGGAAACACGGGGCCATTTTTACCAGATTTTTGTGTTACGTTACTGTTTATGTTTCTGCTTTATCAGTGTTTTAATATATGTCTCTGTAGGGTGTGAAATCTATGTGGGAGAGCTGGCTTCAGGCCTGAATACCAGCTCCTTGTTATGTGTAGGGCACATAAGGAAACCATCCAGCCAAGCAACAGTTAACAAATAAACAAATCAATCCAACCCAGCCTCTCCCATTTTCTTGCATCCTACATAGAAATTAGCAGACCGCCCTGTTCCAACTCACTTAACTATAAAGACAGAAGAATTAAAAGAGAAAATGTTGGAAATGACTGACTTGGAGGTGGAAAATCGGGAATGAATAGACTTGATGACAACCAGCTGTAGGAGCGCCATCCTGTAACACCTCACTCTAGTGGATCCCAAAGTTAAACACTCCCCACTTTAGACCCTCAGCAGTCAGAATTATTTCAATTTATGGCATTGCACTTGTTGCTGTGGGGTTTCTAATGCATGTCATCTGGAAAGAAGAAAGATGAAATAAGAAAACTTTTTGCCTTTGTTCAGAAATTAAACGACTGTGTGCCTCGTACAGATCCTTAAACCAATTCCATATGTGTATGGACCCCTACTGTTTACACCTTTACAACAGAAAAGGTAAAGTTGTCCTCCTTTATTGATAGGTAATACCCAAATGAATGACTTCTTAAGTGATTATCTATGATGCTGCTCGCAGAGTTAACTTTATTTATGGAGTGACTAAGGAATCTAAAGTATGTCTTTTCTCATTTTTGATGCAGCAGCTCATTGGATTTTCACGCACGGATGCGGTTTGCTTAAATCCTGCTCTGCTACAAAGTAGCATGGACAACAAAGTTGACTAATGGAACGTTAGAGCGAGACTCACTGGGATTCAGTTTGCCCACATCCATAACTTGACTGTCACTTCATATCAAGATAGAGATGAATAATTTTAGGGCAGAGTTAGATTTGATTTTTCTTCCCTAAGTTGAGCCTCAGAGTGAGAAAAATGAAAGTGTGTGACCACCATTGTAATGCGTGCACCTTCAACGCCTGGTGCAATTCATCTTGTCGGATATGGAAGAATACTTTGTTACACACAGTTAACTGGGCAGAAAGTGAGAAAGATATTGGGTGATTCTAGCAGCACAAATAAAAAACAATAGGCCTCGGTGAACTGCAACAATTCAATACGTATCTGGAAATGCTACGAACTTGGTTACCCACTTGTGAAGGAAACACAGGGCAGTGACGCGACTGAGAATAACAAAAGGCACCTTTTGACAAAAGAAATATTGCATCAAAGAAAATGTGTATGACTAATTTTACCAGCAAAAACTGTATCTTATGAAAGATTGCAATTAAATTTGGAGGCTATTTTTTACACATAGAAAAGTTTGAATGCACATTTCTAATACGTTTCAAACTGTTTATCTAAGACATGCAGTTAGTGGGGATAGGTTAATTGGAAACTCTAAATTACCCATAGGTGTGAGTGCAAATGGTTGTCTGTGTGTTAGCCCTGCGACAGACTGGCGACCTGTGCAGGGTGTACCCTGCCTCTTGTTCTAAGACAGCTGGGATAGGCTCCTACACCCCCCCCCCCCCCCCCCCCCCCCCCGTGACCCTGAAAAAAGGGATAAGTGGCAGAGAATGGATGGATCGATGTTTATCTATTACAATATTTGCTCTTCATATCTGATTAAATCAATGAAGCATGTTTCATATGTTTTTCATGTTTTTTCTGGTTTAAAAAAAAATTGCATGAAACACAATGTGCATGCTGCATTAATGGACATTCAAAGATGTTTTATTGCCATAACATCCTTGGCTTAAGTTTTTCAATTTGTGTACCTTTCATGCCCTCTAATGACTTTCATACAACCTGTTTCCCTTTCAAATGTATTACGTACATCATTAACTAATACATTAATTATGAAAGTAATACAATTATTATTATATTATTATTGTTGTACATTTATAGGAGACAGGTAAATAATAAAGGCAACCTCTCCTTTGAATGCTAACAAATTTTACATTTAAAGAATATATTTCAAACTTGTAATATACCCGCGCCCACCCCCGTGTGTCCGGGGATGGGCGTCCAGGTACACACCGGCTCACTCCTTGGTGGCTGCTTGTCAGGGCCTGGAGCCTGGGGCTCGCTCGGGCCACTTCGGGGGTGGGGTGCCCTCGGCCTCTCGGCCTGGGGCTCGGTCACTCTGGCACAGCTGGCTGCCGGCGGAGCTCACGGGCGCGTCACTGCAACCCCCCCTGGCTTCTGCTCCGCGGCTGCTGAGTGACCCCTCATCTGGGACTCTCCTCAGCTCTTTCTGGGACTAGTGGCGCGGCTGCCCCTCTGTTGGTCTTCCTTGGTCTCTTGTGTTCTGGGGGCCTCTGGATGTCTGGAGTTTTGATCTCCTCCATACCTGCTTCATGCCCTGGTGGACGGGGCTGTGGCCCCCCCACACCCTCTAGCAGATCATTACATGAAGGAACCTTTTAAATACAAGCGCGTCCATGCTCACAGGTGTACACACGGGTGCTCACACACACACAAACGACACCCTTTTTGGCTCCTACCTCAAAGCACACTCTGCGCTGTTGATCTTACATGCTGCACAATAATGTTTAATATTTAGTATTTACTTTTATATTCCCATAGATCATCGTGATGTTGTTTATTATGTTGCTCTTTTTTTCTTCTGCTTGTTTTCTCTTTTTTCTTTCTCAACAGGTGATTGAAATATGTATTTTTTGTCTGTTTGTTTTGTTGGTTTTTATTTTTTGCCCTTTATCCCCATCCCTCTTCCCCACTATTTTTCTTTCCCTCTTTCTTTCTCCCCTTTCTTTTCCCCAGTCAAATCTGTCCCGTATTTAGCAAGTGAAAATAAATTAAAATAAACAATAAAAGGTGAATCAAATAGACCATTACGGCAAGGCTGGGATGGTCCATTTGGTAAAGTAAATCCGTTGGGCATCTTTCTTCGCCTTTAGACAATAATTCTGATGGCAAAAGAGCCAAACGGGACAGGCAAAAAAAATAAATAAAAAAAAGAATGTATATATTTCACAATGTATTTTTTCCAAGTACAGCGGGTGCCATTTGTGATCCAATCAACACTTAGATCAGAAACTATTTATTATAACAGAAAAAAAAGCTTCCTCAAACACTGAGGAAAATGTAAATAAAAAAGAGATGAAATGATATGCAAACCTCATAAACCCATATTTTTCACAATAGAACATATAAAACAGGAAATAACAATATAACATATCAAATGTTTAAACTGATAGAAAAAAATGGTGAAGGGGCATGTTTACCACTGTAAAAAAATCCTCTCTTCTTTCAGTGAGAAGTTTTTAAACATCCAGGACTTGAGGAGACCAGTTGTTGGGTTTTTGGGACAGAAATGTTGTTGCATTTTGGTTTAATATACGATTCTAGCTGCTCTACACATGCGGCTCTGAATGGCTGCTTTCTAGATGGTTGCTTTCCAGTTATGCATTTGCACTAATGCACCCTCATACCATCAGAGATGCATGCTTTTGAACAGATTGCTGATTTCAAGTCGGATGGCCCCTCTCCTCTTTAGTCCTGTGGACGGTGTGTGCATTTTATTCTATAAGGAATTTCAAAGTTTAGTGGAACAGTTTTCCACTTTGCCTTGGTCCATTTTAAACAATCTGTAGTCCAGAGGAGGTTTGTAGATTATATTCACTTATAGCTTCCTCTTTACCTGATAGACCTTTAACCTGCATTTCTGGATGGCACGGTGAACTCTGTTCACAGACACATTTCTGGATGTATCTTTGAGCCCATGCAATGATTTCCGTTACAGAATCATTCCTATTTCTGTGTGTCGCCTGAAGCCCTGAATATCACGGGCATCCGGTATTGATTTTCAGCCTTTCCCCTGTGCACAGTGATTTCTCCAGATTCTCTGCATCTTTTATTGTATTACGCAGTGTAGATGATGAGATATTCAAACATATAAAGATGAGCTATTCTTGGCAATTTTACAATGAAGAAAATTATTGTGGAATTGTTCCACATTGTGAAGACAGATTATTGAACTGTGGCTATATTTGCTTCTGAGAAAGTCTGCCTTTCTAAGATGCTCTTATTATACTACTGACCTTAGTAGCTGCAAAATTTTCCACTAGATGTTTCTCGAAGAACTTTTTTTTCCAGCATTTTGTTTGCCTGTCCCGACTATGAGATGTGTTTGTGCCTTTTTTTTTAAATTAAATAGTAAAATGCCTCCGTTAAAGCATTTGGTATTTTTCATTTTCTATTGTAAATCTGTGTTTAATTTGTGTTCTGTTGTAATTTACATTTTACACCTCATGCAGCTTTCTTAGAACTGGATTTGTCACTGATTATTTACCATGTTGTCTTCAGGGGCATGAAACACGTTATACCAAAGTCCTTCCTAGAAGCAAATCCCTTGGCAACACCTTTGGGCTCTTATTTTGGTAACTATTTTAAAACATTATCTAAAATAACTCATTTAAATATTACCTGGATATGATTTTTTTTATTTTATTTTATCTTTCTACGTTTGCCAGTGCTACTTGAATCACCATTTTAATGAGTTATTTTGGGGGGTTTGTAATTCTATCAATATTTACAACACCGTGTTTATTTTTTCTCTCTAATGTTTCAGGATTCTGAGTTGGGTTGGGTTTCTTTGCCATTGCTGAGCTTGTAAAATTCACTGACATGCTCTATACGATACTGAGAAAAACAAATAAACTTGACTTGACAACAGATGCATCTGCACTAAAAGTCTTTTTCCTAAAAAGTATTTACCTTCACCAGAACATTACTGTACCATATGTTTATCTGGACACCCACAGGTGGCACACCCCGAAATGGAACATACTGTAAAACCACAACATTTATAAATATTTATGAAACTCTAAGTGCCTAGGGTAAAATTTGGACACGGTTTGTTTTTCCCACTGTTCTCCGATACCACGAAGACCTAGACTGTGCTTGCATGGGACACCTGGTCTCATATTCTCTGGCTTAAATTCTAATAGCCAGCAGACGGAAAACACAGACTGGGTTAATTTTTGTGACACACCTTCTCCTCACTTTGATTGCAAGACAAGAAGTGATTTTTCCACTCTAATCATCTTGGCTTTTCGTCCTTGACTCCATGTATGACAAAAGGATAAACAGTTCATATATATATACAAACATGTATTTAAGCATTTCGTTGTACAAATGAAGTTTCTCTTCAACAAACAAACACTTCAATCGACCGCACTGATGAGTAAACTTCCTCCGGGTACTGAGGCTGATCAGAGGCATTACAGCATCCTTTTGCCATTCTCAGTGATACCTAGAAAAAGGGGCGAGGTAAAGCGATCTTAGATCATTACACTGAACTCTGCTTTACAGAACACTGTTGATATCCATTACATGCAGTGAAATGCTGCAAGATGCACGTTTTGCTTTCAAAACTTCCCTCAACAAAACAAGCACTGACTACAGGACATGGCATTGAAGTTAACCAAATCCAGCAATCAGGTTTTTCTCATTACTCTTCCATTCACACCTTCTAATGGACTCTATTTCTGTCAACAACAATGCACACAGAGTTGTTTTTTCCCCAGCTCTGGCTGCAGATGCAGTGCTCAGACGCTTTCAGCACTATGCCACTTGAATACTGAGTATCTAGTGCCTACGTAAAAATGAATGTTTGGGATCCCCCGAGTGTTTTCACAGTAGGTGTGCTAAGCTACATAGTGATGACTATGTAGCTGTAAGGATACAGGAATGCGTGATAAGAGAGGGGGGAAAAGGGTGTTTTGCGAGATAGAAAAGATAGATGGCAGCCAAGAAGGATTGGGCTGCTGTGGTGTATTTCTCCTCAGGGGTGGAGATGCTGGGTACTCACAGCACATCTTGCTGCATCTGCACAGGGCAATATGTGCAGGTGACAGTGAACAGACAGCTTGCTCTGCTCCACAGCACACCTCAGTACAGCAACTGGACCTGGAAATCAAATTTATGATAACGTATTATCTTCTGCATGTGTTAGGACTGAGACTATCACAGTAAACCACCGCTGTGTCATGGTGAAAAGAATTTCCATTTCTCTCTGCGCTGCTTTTCTCTGAATAAAATATATAGTTTTTATATATGAAAAGCCAAGTATCCAGCCCAACCTCCCCCCCCTTTTCCAAAAAAACCCCCAAACAAACCCCAAACATACAAACGAGCAATAATGACAAATCTTGCTTTTCAAAAGATTAATTTCTATAAAGCATGACATTGGTGGTTAATCAAAGGAAGTCTAATGTAGTTATGGGGTAGGACCAAAGGGCACGCCTCATTCTCATTTAATTTCCCTGTGCAGATGGTAACATGGGAGTCTAACTCCTATGTTTTCTGATCACTTATTGTGTCATGTTTCCTCATCAAGTCCTTCCTTTGGCCTCCTTCTGTTTTGCAGTAAAGGAACCACAGAGAGGAAGCTGATTCATCAGCAAGAACTTGGGGTTTTCTGGTTCTTAATGTCCATTTAATTGCATATTTTTTTCTCATTCGACTGCATTTAACCCATATTCATCAATCTAGTGAACACTGTAAAATACACTGTATTCAACTGATGGAAATTAAAGATAGTACATATATATTATATTTTCTCTCTCATAAATACTTGTGTCTCTGGTGATGGCAGTGTCGTATTGCTAGGGCATTTTTAGATTAGATGAAACTTTATTTATCTCTCGGTTGGGTTCCTCTGGGAAATTCAGTTAGAAAGAAACAGACGCAGGGGAAGCCATGGACCTCGAAATTTACATTCCAAGTTCCCCTTGCCTGGACCTCCCCTCAGCAGGTGAACATACAGAGCCAGGTGAGCTGGGGGGTTGAACCAGCGACCCTGAGTTTTGATCCTACTAGCCCGCCACATGACGGAGTAGTAGCACATTTTTAAACCTTTGGTAATCCTATTCTTTTTCCATCCTAATGCTACCAAGAGCCTGATATTTATGACCCTGAATAAAATGTCTCAAGAGCTATTAGATGGATTATCCGGCCATTTGGTGTGCACATTTATGTCCCCATCAAGATTATTTGTAACCAAGCTGGTGGTCTTTTTACATTTCGTCTTTTGCCCCATCTGGTAAAAATTAAAATAAATAAATGAATAAATAAAAAGGTCAGTAGTGTGATTTAACACTTACTACTAAGCACGTTTTTATCAAACATTTCCACTTTGCCCAAACTACTGATATGTAGAAGATATGGACAGGGTGCCTTTTTGGCCTCAGTGGCGTCTCAGACCTTTTTCTAAAGCTAACCAAGAAGTTTTTGGTGCTTTAGCCTAAACAAGCAGTGAGAAAAAGTGAACATAAAAATCAGTGAGTGAAATCAATGCAAAACAAAGTCATAGATGTCCCAGATGGGATATAAAATGTCTCTTGGATGAGAACAAATGACTGGGACCACTTGGCATCCAAATGAGGATATTGTCCGGCTGTATTAATGCCCTGGGATAAGAACAAAACATGTTCCCATCAGCCTTACATATAATTTAGAGCTCAGATTAGAAATAAAACCAGCACCGGGCAGCCTCTCACATGGCTGTAGGCTCTCATTTTATTATTTCTATCCCTCCTTTTCAGAGTTGTGGGGTGCTATGGAGCCTATCCCAGCATGCATTGATTAATATGTGCTGTGCACAGGGCTGACACACACAGGCAAACATTTTGACAATCAAACCTTCTGAGCTTTCGGTTCATCCAAACTGCATATATTTGGCCTGTGGGAATAAACTCATGCAGGTATAAAAACAGCAGGGTCCTCAGCGGCCTTTGAGGTGTGAACAATAATCCAATTTTATACTTCATTTATTGATAGAGCAGGACCCAGTAGGTACATATAACTGACACAGAGAAGAATGGAGAGAGCAGTTAAATACAAACATGCCACCACATGTACCCGTTGATTAAAAGAGAACACAAAAAAGCTAAAATTATACCTCATACTAAATTAAGTTCTACAACACTGCATAGAAACTATTTTTACTTTGTCTATGTGTCATTAATCAAAAAATAAAGAGAACTTACAGTGCTACAGTCAATTAATGACAAGATCAATATCATAAATAGAAGAATATAGAAGTAAAAAATGTAAAAGAACCACTCATGCTGAAATGTTTAGTAGTTTTTTTTTTAGAACATGTCTCTTATATTGATAAGTATGTGTCATTACTTAGTTGTTTGGATGAGTAAAATATCATGAGCAGTCACATTATTAGCCAGGAATGTGTGCGAATATTCTAGTGGAAGAAATACATTTAACATTAACAAACAAAAGTTATGATTACTGCGGATGAAAAGCTGCAGTCACTTGTAAAAAGAATGATGAAAAGGTTTTTAATCAACTAATAAATACCAACATAAGGAAGGAAAATGACAAAAATCATTGGCATTCTGAACATAACAGGAAGTATCAGGCGCAACAAAAAGAAGATCATTACCATACAAATGAAATAATAAAGAGCCCAACAGCACCTGCTCCTTGTTTGCCAAGTATGAGGAGATCTTGCTGAAAAAACGAAAGTGTAATGCAGAGAATAAAAGTCTGATGATTCACAGTCTCATAAAGCTTTACAGATATATTGGATATTCATAGCATGTATTTGACAATAACAATGCTGACATTTGCTTTGAGTAAATTGCTGCCTTTGTGATTTCCATCTATCCATTTTCTGCTATGTTCGAGTTGCAGAGGCAATAGTGTGAGTAGAGACACTTAGATCTCTCTCTCCCCAGCCACCACCTCCAGCTCGTCCAGGATGACAATGAGGCAGTCCTAAACCAGCCCAGTAGATGTAAGCTCCCCAGCATGTCCTGGGTCTACCCTGGGCCTTCTTCTGGGAGGACGTAGCCGAAACACCAAACCGAGAAGGCACCAATCAGGTACCCTAGTTATATTCCCAAACTGCCTCAGCTACCTTCTTTCAATCTTTAACCTTCAGGACAACCTACAGAGGATGTACACTATGATCGTATATGTTGCAAAATGTGAGAGTTGCAGAATAAAAAGTTAATAATTTGAAAAAAATGTGAACTTATATTTTGAAATTTTTGCTTGTGAACTTGGGTTTGGAGTTTGGAGGTGGAAGGCACAGGAGTGGAGGACAGCCAATCAGAAAACAGAAGATGAAGAGGTCTCATTCCTCGCTCTCCTCCATCTGCCTTGCTGGATTCACAAGTGCAGAGCACATGTAGCCAGGGTAAGTTTCCTTTAAAGTTTTGTTTAGCACATTAGCACTGTGATTAATAAGGAAATCAACACATACTTCTAATTTGGGTAACGGTAACAGTGCTAACCAATGACTGTAGGAAACTGTTTTCTACAGTCATTGGTGCTAACGGTGCTACCTAACTAGCTATCCAACATAAATACACTGATCGCTGTGCTGCCCTGACATTGGCGTTAGTTTGGATATATGTCATACATTCAGTCTACATCAGAGCAGTGTTTTTTTTTTTATTCAGTTTGTCCCACTGTTGGCAATAATAGAGAACTTAGTTGACCTCTGTGACCCCTTCACTGTGAACAACAGCACAGTCGCTCAGGGACTCAGGGATCAGTACATCACACTTTAAATCACACTAAATCAGAGTGCCTGGTATTTTAGGTTTCTGGTAGAGTAACTTGATCCTTTGTTCATCATCATCATCATCATCATCATCATCATCATCATCAGGGAATTCTAATTTGCTCATAGTCTGACCCCTCACCCTGGATCTGCTTGCTTTGTGAGACCTGTGGTGAATCGCACAGGACAATGGGCCACGCCTTTATCATGACAAGATAACGATCCACAGAAGAGATGTTTTCTGATTTGCATAGAAAACTTAAACTAATTCTTACGTATCAGTAAAGTTTTTCCTATTAACTTTAATCACGTAAAATCGTTTGTCTATATTGATTGATTAGCTTTTGCGTACGTGGCCACTCTCTGACCACTTTCTCTGACTTTGAATCAAAACTAAAGCAACATACATATTTTTCAGAATAAAACCCAATATAAATCTCACTGTTTGCACAGCTGTCATAACAAATGTGCTCATTAAAGTGACTGATCACTAATGCCCTTTCTTTCCCATGTTTTTCAGTCGCAGTTTTAAACATCTGCTTCTTTGGTCTCACAGATTTTATGTAATGAATTTTCTTTTTTTTCCCCTGAAATTGTTGTAAAATTTACACAGTTCTGTTGGCTATAAATGACATGTGACCAACTCCACATGTGAAGAATTAAACTGCATGTTACCAATATTTGTGGCTTTTTGATTAGCTGGTGAATAAAACAGCCCCTCCTGCTGCTTACCAAGAATGTATGACAGAACGTTTAATACAGCAGTAAACATTAAATGATTGCAGAATGCAATACATCAAACGCACAAATGGAAATAAAAATCACAATAGCTTGAGCTTTCAAAATATAGTTATTTTTATTAAAGTAGATCAAATGAAGTATATACGCAATACAAATATATCAAATTCTGTAGGGCATGAGCCAGTGGTGTGTATACTTAATTGCTCTGAAAATCAGTTAATAGTAAGTTTGTTACTTTGTCACTTATGTAGGCCAAAGTGCTAACTGTCATAGTTTCATCCACCCATCCATCCATCCATCCATCCATCCATCCTCTTCTGCTTCTCCTGTAAAAGAAAAAAAATCCACACAAAAACCACAGTGGCTTTTATTGTTCCGAAAAGCCATACTGGCACAATGCTGGATTTCACAACTCACTTGGCATGTCCACATAATGCCATAAAGAAAAGCTTTAGCTTCCCACAAAAATCCTCTGCCACCCAACCGCTGATTGCTGATTCTTTTTAGTGAGAGGTAAAGTGGTGATTAAAACAAAGGGAGGCTACATGATCCATTACTGGGGAAAAAATAAAGATGAGATTATAAAAAAAAAATGTCCGGGTGGAAAAAAAATCACCATATAAAAAACCCACACTTTTGTCTTTGGAGGTTCCACTGAGAGGACACCCACATACTGTAAATGAACCCCAGACCACTAAAGTAAAGGTGCAGTCATCAATCAGAGCTCTGCAGTTTCATCAACACCATAAGGATGTGGGTGTGTTGAGAGGCAATGGGACTCACAGTCCCAGCCCCTCCTTTACCAAGCCTGCCAAGACATGGAAAGAATTTCTTCTCTACAATTGGCGATATTTATAACCCGTTGGCCAAAAGAATTAAGTATCTTTATCTGCTCACCACCTGCTGTGTGGCAGAAGGTCGAGGCTTTGGCAGATCAGGTAACAATAAGCAGTATTTGGCAAAAAGGTTAAAAATGGTTCAAGGTATTGGGTAAAAAGGACAATAAAGAGTGTGAGTGCTGCAGTCTGGAAAGCTGACACAAAGTGTGTCATGTTAACTCCCAAAAGAGTTCATCAATCAGAACTGTAGTGCAAGGGGGGCTGACAGCTGCTAGTTTAGAGGGATGGATGAAGGCATAGTCTGAAAAAGAATATGACTGAGCTGCAACTACAACTTAGCAGAAGTTAGAATAAAGAATATTTTTAATAACTGTTTTTTTCCCCTAGCATTATACCACGTATCTCATCTGCTCTTTCCCCTGTTGATGTCTCTTTCCTGTCATGGGCTTTCCTTTCGAGGTCTTATCAACACATCTGTCTGGAGAAGTTAGCGCTCCCATTCATTTTTACACCATGTTTTCCTAAAGCGTCACTAGATCCCCAAACAGCTCCGCTCATTCTCAGTTTCCCTCCGGGCACTTTTGAGAAAAACTGTGTGAAACTAAAGACCTCTGACTAACCGCTGCCTAATATTAACCTGCAGAGAGTCAGTGACCCCCTAACTGGTCTGATCAGACAAGCCTTGTGCTGTTACAGTACGAGAGCTAATGAAGAAGCGGCATGGTGCAATGCATTCCACTGTAGCATAACTGACTTTGCACGAACAGGTTGATCTATAAATAAAGTCGGTGAACATCTGTTAGGCTAAAATCCCCTGTTAAAGTTTGTCACTCTTTGTGGGACCTCTTACACATAAACTCCATGTAGCAGATGGAAAGCTAATGGTTTCCAAATGGAATGACGCCATCACATGATCTACTTTAGAGCTGAACTGGTAAACTTTTGTGTCAGTGAACTTATCAGTAAATGATATCAGAAACACAGATGTGTTTGACATGTGTTTTCCTGGGCAGTTCCATTCCTCACACCATGCCCTGGATGAATATATTACTTAGATATGCTGATACCAAATGTCACCTCAAACGCACTATAAATAGACCCAGTGTTTTTCTATCTTAAAGGAAAAACACAAATCCAGGCGTATCCAGCAAACTCAAACCTAAGCAGCACTAACAGATGGCCAGACAATCATTTTCTATAGAGCTGAGGGTCTGGGTACATTTGCAGATCCAACTGTGCTTGTCATTAGCCAGCCCACGTGGATCCACTTGTTCTCTTTATGGAAATGCTCCTACTAAATTTTTATTAAATTAGACTTCAGTGTTGCTCCCCTGCCTACTTCACTGGTCTCACATGCTTCTCTCCACATTCTCTCCAAGCAGCATTAGTCAAATAGTGAACTGTCAGATACAGAACAACAGAGCAGAGCAACTGTTTCATTGGTGAGCTTTTTCAGGACATGCTTGTAGCGATGGCAGGCAAGCAGAGCTATTGGACTGACTGAGTTTCTGTGTCTAACTAATGGTTTTGAGGCTTTGTGGGGAGAAAATGGATGCTCTACCTTGTGCAGCGCTAAAATACCCAGAGGTCCTGTTCACAGTACATGGGATGTACAGTTAAATTGTGCTTAGTGAGAGTCATTAAAACTGAATTATTGCACTAAGTGCTACGAGGAGAGTAACTAAATGAGCACTTGTTAGCTTTATAGCACTAGTGGTATTGGCACACATTCTCAAACCTGCAACAATATAGGTTTTGTGGGCCACAGAAATTTACTTCAAAGAAGGTCATCAAGGTGACAATGAACTAATTCTGTGTAAGGTTCAACAAACATCAGTATCAGCAGAGTATTCAGTTTAAAATCTGGATGGTATGTAGGTAAGAATAGGATTAAAGTCAAGCAAAAGTTAACACGTTCATGAACACATTTAATTTAGGCTGAAATGTCAGAGGTAAAAAATCAAATTCTCACAATACAACTGCATTTTATGCATTTATGCACACAGAAACAAAGAAGTGCCACTACTGCCAGAGCCTGTTATTTGATTTGAAGGCTGCTCACACATTCTGACATGCATTAAACCAGTGACATATAGCCTGACATAGATCGTATTGGTCCCAACTTGCAGACTGTGACATGGTTTGAAACTGGAAGATCGCTCTTACTGGAACAAGGAGCATTTTAATCATGGGGTTTGTTTGTTCCAACAGCATCCTAAAAAAGCCGTCCACCTCATATTGCCAACCAAACTTAATATGTATTCAACACCAACTACAGCAACATTATGTGCTAAGGGCAAAATAATGCCCCACTAATGCACAACATCATGATAACAGCAATATGTTACTGTCTGGCTTTAAATGTGTTTGTGTGGAGATGGGTGGCTTAATGTACTAAAGAATTACATTGGACAGCAAGGGCTGGAGGGCCAGATTTGACAATAAGCCTCACAGAGCCACTGCTCAACATGAAAAATGATGCGACTCATCTATGAGTGCATCTGGTGAAAGAAGTAAGTTAATGCAACAGACAGCCTGGGGAAGATCAAAAACAAAGACCTGAGTTCCTGCCCGCAGGGCCATCCTGGAGAGTGGACATGTTCATTATGAACGCCGGCCTAAAGACATCAGTCAGATAGATCACGATGTTAGATAGCTCGCCTTCTCTGTTGTGAGATTACATATAAATGCAAACAGTGCATTAATGGGTTTGGATGAAAGCCTCTGTAGACCATAGAGTTCTCTATTTCTGTCTGTAATGAGCTTGGTGATAGCAAAGTTAAGAATGTTACTTATATAAACTGCACTTTCTATTTGGCATCATTTAGTTGTTTGCATTACTGTGGTCCTATAATTAGAATGCTTCAGGCATACGATTTAAAACAGTAAAAGGTCACTGAGGATTTGAAGCAGTAAATTTTAACTGTCTAAAACCAAAGTCTAAATCCATTTAAATCCAACGTCAGAACAAACAGTTCAATTAAAACATAGTCAAGGATCTCGGCTGTCGCTGTTGTCACTCGTTGGTTGTATGTTATTTATGCTATGACCAGTTTTCTCCATGTAGTGGTCGCTATGATCATGTGCAGCATTGTCGGTTCAAAGGTTTCTGTGTCCACTGCTGTCGTTATGGCTGATGGAGTTTGCAGCTTACAGACAGCAGATGCTCTCCTCTGCATGGAGCCTTTGGCAGGCTCGTCTTCACCTTCATCCATCCGCTGACACTTTTCATCAAGTCACAGCCACTTGTAAATTAAACAGTGAGAATTATATAATGGGGCAGCAGCTTTGTTATATGAGTGGTGATGATGTGATACAGTTTCCATAAATAGTGTCGATCTTTAGTAGAAACATTTTATTTTCAATAAAAAAGTTAGATGGATAGGTGAAAAATGAATAGAAGCTTTTCTCACTGTGATGTTGCAACTGGGCTTTACTCCTCATTTAACTACATCTCTACTGTAGAAACAAAGTGAAAGCAAACTCTTTGATCTGTCTATCTTTAAAACCAAATATAATTTTCATCTGACAAAAACTGAACTCTCCACAAATGTCTTAATTTTTTGGAAAGGTTTGATAGATTCCTTCCACTCATGGAGGTCTTTAATGCATCTACGGTTACAAGCAATAAGATGTTTAAAAGAAATGTGAAAATAGATGGTCATCTGTAATGGTTTCATTATTGCCTTAGTTTAACACCATATTAGGCGCAATAAAAGCCCATGCCGTCTCTCTTTAAAGGTAAAAGACTTTGAACTTGCATGGATGTAATTTCACAGGAATAGTTTCCGAATCATAAAATCTGGTTGAAAACATTTACGGTATTAGGTTGGCATTAGGTGCACTCAAAGCCATCGGCTAACCACAAGCCTTTCAACTGGTTTGGAGGTAGATTCGTCTGTTACCGCAGATCGGGGAACAGTTTGTGATACCACAAACAGCTGCATGGAGAAGTATTTACTGTAGCAGCCTAATTGAAAGAACAGTTTCTGTTATTCTGTTAGGATATACAGATATTATCTTTATTTGCTGCCTCTTCGCAAAGAAGTCTTTGATTATTTCTATATTGTCTCCTACACCGTTGTTTTAAAATCTTCTCGCTTTTTTATTGGTCACACCTGTTTCTCATCTTGTTCTTCCTCCTACAGGGGTGGATCATTTAACTTGTGTGGTAGTTCTGCATTGTCTCAAAGTGGCTTCCAGGTGCCACCAATTAGCGTGCCAAAGGTAGGGAGTTTAACAGGGACCTGGAGCAATGCTACAATTTTTATATATGTTTGCAAAGGTTAGAAAGAACATGACAGTTGGCCACTAGGAGCAAAATGGTAAAGTTAGCGAGGTACCGTTTGAATGTTTAAGTTAGCCATGGTCTATACTACGTGCATATTCTTAGTAATGTTGGTATGTCAAAAAAAAAGGGCGGTTGAAACACAAAACTAGTTCAAGACGAAGTATTTCAGCTTTAAGACATGCTGCTGCACACAAGCAGTCCCACACTGGGTAAATACGTGGTATCAAAGATGTGAGCATGCACAGATGTAAGGTCTTGCCCTGTGAAACTTATTTGACATTAAATTAGCAGACACAACCTGACCGTCTGTGTGCTGTGTTGTGATAGCTGAATCAGCGGTAGGCGTCTGGATGAATTGACATGGGAACGAAACGGCAGAAAGCCACAGCAGGTGTTTCAACTCCAGTTGGAGGAAAAAGAAAGTGAACCATGTCAGGTGTCAACCACAAACCAGCCCAGAAATCCCTTAATTTTATTCCCAGTGGGGCCTGTTCCTTCTCTAGCAAAACGCGAGGTCTCTCCCATGTCTTGCTCCCACTGCTTTTATTTTGAAACTGCCAAAAGTGATTACACGGTAGTTGTAAATAGGCACCAGCTGTCAGGAGAAAACAGGACACAATGAAGCGTTTTAGAGGAAGTTGTGTGAAAGGCTGATAAAGCCCATAGCTATTTTTTTAAAATTAGTTTGTAGAACCTTTGCTCTTCTTATCTTTATTTTGAAGTACTTTCACTCGTTCGGTTTCTCAAACCTTGTACTTGTGTGGTCCTGGTAAGTGTTTCCGCATTCATAGAGCTATCTTTAATTTCACTCCATCAGAATAAAAAGCACAAAGCGGCATGAGTTGATGAACACAGTCACCTCTTTCTCCTTTGTCACAAAATTGGAAAATGCAGCGCGTCTCATTGGGGCTGCAGTGCAGAAACCCATCCGCGTGTTGTTATTGTGGCTTGTTTGCGAGGTGGCACGGAGGCTGGAGGTTATTTTCTCAGTGCAGATGTGCTCTCTGCCCTGCAGAGGGGGAAATGCAGCGGTGTGGAATAGAGAGCTTTTTAAAAGCTTGTGAATAAAAGCTTTGACATCCTCCCTGCCCTGTATCCCTACAGCCATTCTCTTCTTCTGTTTCCACCAGCCGCCCTCACGCCACTGTTTCTACTGGAGCATGTTGAGATGCAGGGAACACAATTAAACCCCATGTAATGAAATCACACTGTTCTGGTTAATGGAGATGCTGGTGAACGGGGTCAGACGCTGGACTCTAAGTGGGCTTGTGTGTGTGTGTGTGTGTGTGTGTGTGTGTGTGTGTGTGTGTGTGTGTGTGTGTGTGTGTGTGTGTGTGTGTGTGCGTGCAGGGTGGATTGAGGTAGCTGTCAGACCTTTCTTTTATGTTTCAAATGGACCACCAACCTTGTCTTTCTCAATAAAACAGCCTACAATTTACAGACGAAGACCAAGAACTTGATTTAGTCTAAGTGTATAAAATCCTATAAAAACCTTCTCCTTAGATGTGTTATCATGTCAATATAAAGAATTCATTTGACGGAGACATAACGGGGGTTGGAGTGGCTCTGTGCCGCATATTCTTGATTAAGCTCATAAAAATGGTGGCGTGTTTAGTCTACTCGATGGAACAAGTGAAGTGATTATATCTTGACCTCTTGCATGATGCCAAGAATGGCAGCTAACAAATTAAGCAGTTATTCCAGCGTTATTAATAAAGACAGAAATAATGTTTCCAATAATAAATGCAGTTCTAAGACAAACAGTGCAAGAACAGCACACGAAAAACTCATTACGCTGAACTTAACACATCATTACACTCAGTGCGACCTTAACCAGCAACACCTCAATGCAGAATCAAATAGATTAAAAACTCATTGACATTTAATTCCTGGATCACATCATAGGAAGCTGGTGACCCTCGATTAGTGCAGCATGAGTCAATCTGCTGCCTCTTTATACTCCGTACTGTAGATGTCAAACCCTCACATGCAACACTTGGGAATTGGGACTCAAACTCTTTCTTCCACCTCAGAGGATATTCAAGTGGATCTCGAGCACACTGATCCTGAAAAGTAAATCATCCGGATAATGGAAAAGATGCATATACGCAGAGGCACCAGCAGAAGACTGGATTAATGTAGCAAATGAGGTGGATATGTCGCACAGCAGCACTGGGCTGGTGGCTGCTTGGAGCCTTGAGACATGAGGTCATTTGGCATGTGGCACGCTCCTTTCTTACACACTTCATGTTAATAAACTGTATGATTGTCATGTTGGTATTTTAAACAGGAACCAACAGTTAAATGTTTATTTGGAGGTAGTTTGTTCTATGTTTCAGGCTACCAGAAAAATATGTTTTCAGGAAAAAAAACAGTTTAATGAAATGGATTAGTTTGCAGTCTTCTTTTTTTTGGCTGCTGCCTTCAGGAGTCGTCACAGTGGCTCATCTCCTCCCCGTGTCATCCTACCTCTAGCATCCTCTCTGTCACATAAATCCTCTGCATGTCCTCCTTCCCTACATCAGTGACTCTTCTCTGTGGTCCTTCTCTTCTCTCCTGGGGCCTGGCAGCTCTATGTTAAAAACCCTTTGTCCAATACAGCCCCTGTCCCTCTTCTGCACATGCTCAAACCATCCAACTGGTCTTCTGCACACATCACACTTCTCTCCATTAAATAAGCCAACTCTATCCCTTTTGTTGTATCCATAGATATATTTAAAATCCGTACTCTTACCACCAAACTCCTGCCTTTCCTTTTGTCTTGCTTCCTCCCACCCTTTCCACAAATTTCCACTGGCACACTGCTGGACAACTGCACTGGAGGCTTTCATTGTTGACCCTGGTCCCAACTGAGCCAGTGTAGAAATCTCGTTCAAACATCTGTTTGATTCAGCCAAGATTTTGTGCCCTTACTGAACCAACCCTCCCCAGTCATCTAGGCTTGGGATCCAGACTAGGAGATTACAGGGTTGAATCCTCCTGGGGTTTAATGGGCTAGTTTGCAGTGCCAATGCTTAAAACCAACAAAGTCTTTGAGGTTTCTGTTGGATATCTTTGAGACTGCAAAAATTTTAATGAGCATCATTTAAATGAACATTAAGCTCCAGACACATATCATTTTACTTAAAACTGCCCACATTAATACATTTAAAGGTAATCCTTACCAATTTAGTGATCTGTTTTAATGCAAGTATTGAAAATGTAGTTTAAAAAAATGCAATGGAAGCACTCAGTTAAAAATAAAAGTGAAATTATGATAATCATGAACTTAAATGCCATTTAACCTTAAGCTCAAATAAAAAAAACGAATTTACCATTGCAGTGACTGACGTAAACCAAGCTAAAATAAAAGCTAAAAAGCAAATTAATAGTTTAGCCGGTCAAGTGATAAATATTAGCACCTTTAATGTGAGGATTTACTGCTGGTATTTCTGTTATTGTATATAATATGTTAGTTGAAATAATGAAAATAGGTTAAGCGGTTTGGAGACAAAGTTAAAGAGGCTGAGATGCTTTGGACATGTGCAGAGGAGAAATAGTGAATATACTTGACAAAAGATATTGAATATAGAGCTGCCAAGCAAGAGGAAAAGGGGAAGACCACAGAGAAGATTCATGGATATAGTGAAGGGGGACATGCAGAGCGTTGGTGTGACAGAAGAGGATGTTATTGATAGGGTGAGAAGGAGGCAGGTGATTGGCAGTGGCGACCCCTAAAGGGAGCAGCTGAAAATCCAATAACATAAAACAAAGCAAAGAACAAAAAGCAAACCGATTCCATGTAATATAATACAAGTGGATTGGAGATGTATTTGTTTTAATTTTTTTAACTGGTGATGAGGTTTATGTGGTGTGAAAGAATACAAAAGACCCACTAGTGTTTCAGTCCATTACTACCATTCATGTACAAGAGACCATTGGAGTTAATTGTATTGTTATGTGTGTGTTGGATGGGGCTGATAAATTGTAGCACACTGTCCCCTTTTTCTTTCTAACCCACTCACTACTTGTCTTCTTCAAAAGCAGTGCAGAAAGCCTAATGGGCTGGCCAATGTTATTGGCTTCTCTGGGGTATTAATCAGCTAACTGTCTGCCATGGAGGTGGGCAACACTCCTCACACTGATGTGCATGCTTTTTAATCAAAACTTCCTGCACAAATTGCAGCGTGCTTGAAAAGCTAAGATTAAATTACTACTTTGATCTCTCAAATCCAATTTAGTGCTCTGAAGTTTAGCGTTTTAGTGCACATGCATAACAAACATATCTATAAGATGCATGCTAGCATGTTGTCTCAGAATGACATCTGTATGAAGACCTTAAAATTACCTCGGATTATTTTTTTTTTTTTATAAAGTGGACCAAAAGGATTTTTCTTCCAAGAGTTTGGCACTGAAATACCTGCTGGGAATAACACTTACTGAAACCCTCACTCAGGTACCTAGTGTAGAAATCCCTTTAACAGCTCCTCTGTTGCAGAACCTGGCTCCAGACCAGCATTATTATTGCCGTCTTTACATTTAAACCCTCACATATGGCTTCACCCAGGAATGATTTGTGAATCCAGTGGTTCACACTTCGGGAACGCTGAACACTCAGGGCAAATAATTCAAGGAGATTTTCAGAAATGCAGATCTGGGGAATTAAAACCAGGGCTCTGTGATTCAACGACATCTGAGAAGCTGTAGAACTGGCAAAGGACTAGGTAATTGTCGGATATGTAATAGGAGCAAGTAATGATATCTGACACCATTTGGATTGCTCTGTTTCGTTGGTGTTTGTTGCTGACTCTGCTTCTCTTCGTGTTGGTCAAACAGAAATTTAAAACTATGTTTTGTATTTGTTTAAATAGCAGGGATTTTGGGCCAATAAGGCAAATTGATAATAACAATAAACAGGAAAAAAACTTAACTGACTTTTGTTCCACACATATGAGGCATCGGCATCCAAGCTGGGTCGTAAACTGCAAAATGTATCTGCAATGTCACCCAGCTTGTGTATGTGTGTGCATTACTGAAGCTCATCTGTAGTCCATTAAACAGCCTGTCCAAGAGGGGTACTTTGGTTTCATGGGAAACTTATCTGTCAGAGCTTGTTTTCTATAAATCTGCTGTTTTTCTTGAAGAATTATAAAAAAAATTTAAGTACACTGAATGCATCTCAGATATCAACAACATAGATAGTGGCCACACATCTAACAAGCAAGTGACGCAGATAAAATGGATCAAAAGCATATTAGGGGTAAATTCAATATCGTCTGTAGAGGCTCTTTGTATTGCACGAATCCAGGAAAGATAACACTTAAGCAGAGGAAAGTGAGAGGAGTAGAGGTGGCTGATGGAGGGTAATGTAAGAGGAGGGGGAACACAAGAGTGTAGGGATGAACAGCAGTTTCAGAAAATGGCATATAAAGGATGCTTCTTTCTTTGTTGATAACTGTCTGGATGAATCATGGGGTGGACGAAAGGCTATCCAGTTTAAACTAATGTGGAGGGAATTTATGGTAACACTTAAAGAATGAGATCAATAGGAGGAGTGCTTCCAGCAGGGAGGAGAAGCGGAGCACGCTGCCCTAACAGAGTCAGTATCAGCAAGCAAGAATCGGTTACAATTCAGCGATAGCAGGAGAGCAGTCAGAGAGGAAAGTCAATATATGCTACCTGTTGCCTCCTAACAGGCTTGATCTTTCTCATAAAGAAAATGTACACGCACTCTTGATATTCAGTCACTTTGCTGTATTTTTGCAGTATTATTTATAGAGACAATTAAAGCTTGCATTTACTTTGACTTATGGTTTGAATCACAATTATTTCTCAGCAGATGCATTTATGCACCGCTAATTGGTTTTGACATTTTGCCCAGCTTTGGATCTGTAATACTGAATATATTCACTGGTTGTTTTTCAAAGGAAATATGTAGTTGGTATACCACAGAAGTTGGACGGCATGGTCATGGTAGACCTGACAGGAAAAGCACAGAAATTTGACACTGTAGGTCCTGAGTTAAAAGCACTTCGGTAAAAATTAGGTAAAGACACCAATTCTAATTAATTCAGTAAAGCTGTTCTCTCAGAGCTTGGATATACTCATTAAAAGTTATGAAACTTGTATGGATTAAGCACGACTTTATTTTGAAATGTGTTTGTCTTAATAAATTAATCGTGAGTATGTTTGTATTTTTATTCTGTTAGGTTTTCTCTGTCTGTTTCTTTTTTGTCCTTTGTTGAGACATCCATGTTGATATTTGGTGTAGCTTTTTCTATGTTAAGATGAAAGTTAAGTTTAGACATTTTTTGGTAAAACTACAATGATTGATTTTTATCTGTTTTTTTTAAAAAACATTTATTCTTTTTTCAGACAATTTGAAGTAAATAGAAAAGCGAAGAGAATGAGAAGCAGATGATAAAAATGCATCCATCAGTCCATTTTCTTCTGCTTATCTCATTCATTCATGGGTGGAGTTGGGGGGTGAGTGGGCTATAAATGCTATATTTACAGTATAAAGCATTTTTTAGGAGTAAATATTTACATATAATTGAAAAGTCAGCAATGTGATTAGAGGATAAGAAAAGCTGATTGGTAAAATGTTTTTAGCCCAAAGCACAAAATATACATCAGGGAAAGTGTTACCAAATGTTATATATATATATATATATATATATTAAAAACTATTCTGCAACATGAATAATGAAAAATGCATGTTGTAGTGGATTTTATGATGTCAGAAGCATCTCTCTTCTGAGAAATATTTCAGCATTTAGCCACTTTATGAAAGCCACAGAAATTTCCAGACAGCCAACATGGAGCAGAAAGCGTACTGTTTTCCCTTTTAATGCTAAGTTTATATAATTGCCTTATAAAACGTGGCAGACAGACCAACATGCAGCCAGTGGTTACAACTGTGTTAAACCTCAGCTAAGGACCAAACCTGCTTCATGTCAAATTCATACCTTCACCCCCACAGAGGAGACCCTTCACTTCAGGATCCGATTTTTCTTGTGACCCTGAAAAGTGTTTAAAAGGTGGTATGAGATGTTCGCTGGCCTGCAGAATCAGATTGTAAGGGTTGGGGAATAAATTTGTGGCCTTTTGCTTTCATTAAAAACTGTTTCACAGGATGGGGTTGTTGCCTCACTTCGCAGAAGTTTCTCATGATAATCATTTATGCTCGGCTACAGCTGATATTGCCTTTGCTCAGGTGGTGGGTGGATGCTTTTTGAAGGCACTGTGGCATTTAAACAGTAGGGTGAGAGCTGGATACATGAATGAGTAGCACTGGTTTTTATTTTCCTCTCTACTCTTTCCCACATTAATATTTCTCTCTGTTCTCCCCCTCATCCCCCCCCCCCCCCCATCCTGAAACTATTGACATGATGCCTCAAATACTGATTGAACACATTGCACTCATTATAATGCTGGATCTCTATCCAAAATAAACCGTCCATTCTTTTCTTTCTTTCTTTCTTTCTTTCTTTCTTTCTTTCTTTCTTTCTTTCTTTCTTTCTTTCTTTACTCTCTCAGGATTTAAAGTTACAACAGTTAAGATCCAAAGCTTTTTGACTTGACTGCTACATCTTTTTCGTCATTTAGCCTCTTTGAATGCAAGTATTTCTTGGATTTAGTTTGGGAAAATTTGTATCTGAGACAAGATCAACATCACCGAACAATTTTACGATCCAAATGTTGAGGTGAAGTAAGAGAGGGATTGAGAAATCAGCTGTTAGAGAGAACTTCCCATAATGGACGCCAGCACTAAAACACTTTCCAAAAACATCCTTTTTGTTAGCTAAAATAACACTAGGAACTATTTTGAGAGTAAACTTTTGATGTGGACTGAGCTGTAGCTATGTTAACATCCATTGCCAAAGAATTAAACCTTTAAAATTCATTGTGCTTTTAATTATTTTAGATGGAAGTCAGTCTCTATGCAGCTCTTTGGTACCGTCAGATCTCTTTGATCCACATCAATATATGTGCACACATGGTAAATGTCAGTGTCTTGGTGCCGTGGTGCAGTTACTGTACTCTAATACTGAACCTTATGAAAACATATTAAAAGAAAGAATTACAGACAAAACTTGTGGCACATGAGAGATCTGAAAGTATGGCACCCTAAGTTTCAGGACAGGACTCAAAAGTTTGCAGCCATGGGTCACATGAAAAGACCTATGGCATTGTTGTGGTACATTTTGATTAAGCCTTTTTATAGAAGTGATTTTAATAAATTCCTTTGTTGAACAGTGGTATGGCCTTCAAGTTTGCTTGTGATCTTGAAGGGAACACTTTAATTTATGAGGTAGTTTGATGAGAGGTCAATGCTTTCCATGCACAGACACAGAAAAGAGTCCAATAAAGAAAAATCCAATATATTTAGGTAGGGATGCAGACAGCTGAACACTGCAGCTTGTAACCAAAATAACATGTGCTGCATTTCAAAAAGGGGTTACCTGTCTGTCTCTCTGCAGTTTGCCATGTGTTTGGCTTTAGTTTGGGAAGACTGGGACCTGCTGTCAATGTGATAGAGTATGTTAAACTAAGGGGGAGGAGAGGGCGATGACAGGGTTTAATCCCTCTCTGTGGCACAGGCCTGTTGTCCATGTCACTACCCCTGTGGTTTAAAAAAAAGGATAGATCAGATCGAACTCTTAGCCTTGCAACTGAACATGTTTGAGATATAGAAATCCAAGAAGAAGGGAGTGAAACAAAATGCATGTGGGGGTGAAAAAACAGGAGAGGTTTGCTGGAGACGCACCAGGAATAAGTTCTCACAGGCAACATTTGAGAAACATCCTGATACTCCCATGCATGCACGTTCAGTGTCACTGGACTCCATTATATCTTTACTAAGAGATTCGTATTGTTGTTCTGCTGCACTGTACAACAATACGCCCACCTGCAGGTATGGCATGTCTGTTTTATTTTAAAATCCAAACCTCTTATTACAAGATTTTGGGCCAGCCAGGGGCCACTCTGGGAAACCCATTAGGAGGTGTGTGTGAGCGGAGCCAGCGTGCGGTTACAGTAGTGCAGGACTCTGTCTAATGACTGAAGTGGTCTGTCTCTGCACTGTAATGCAGCAAGAGCTACTTAATCTTTAGCCTGACTTTATAAGGTGTCCTTTCAACTCCAATGGAGCTGGGATAAGTGTAACCCTTGAGAGAAAAAACCCTTATAAAGTACAGCATTTTGACTGAGCAGAGCTGCCATGCAACATTCAGCTCAGCTTGTAAGGTCAAACTGCTTGTGTCTCCATTATGAAAAGTGCTTGTTTTATTGCTGCACAACATGTTATCATCTATGGCAACAGTGATTGGGCTGCAAATACACTAACAATTGGAGGAATGGCACAGTACGGCGAGGTAAGGTACAATTAGAGGATTAAAGACCACCAGGGCAGCTGCAGTCTCAACTCTCAGCTGTCACTCATTTAAAAACAAAAAACTGTGACAAGGATTGAGAGGCAGATTGCAATTTGAGGCATACAAATATTTTTATGTGGCCACTCTGGAGTTCGAGTTGGCTGAGTTAAACCTCAGTGGATGGAGAGAAGGAGACAGGATGGTGGTTATAACACTGCAAACAAACAATCATTCTGTCATTACATAGCTTACAGAACAATGCATGATTAAGAAAGAACTTTTTACACTGCTCTGTTTACTGTTATTTAGGCCTTTGTAGTGAATTGCTGTGACATTTGCCTAAATGTCACAGTAATTCATCTCCAATTTGTAAAGATCTGCCACTTTAAACCACAAATGAAAATGGATGTATTTACAGGGAGAGCTAGTGGATCGCTCATAGATCGGCATTGCTTTTCAAAGGATGAGCAACAAATATGGCAAAAAAATCCAGTTTCTAGCTATTTCCTTCTTTTGGCTTTACATTTTTGTTGGTTTGTATCCTATGACCTGTCTGTCTACAGGAAACTGAACATGTCAAAGAGAAGGAAAGAGCTTTTTTCAATGTTTTCTCATTTACAATCAATAAATACTTCTGCTTTTCAACTCCCAAAATGTTCGCCAAGAATGTGAGCTAAATTTTAGTCTACTTTTATAAACTTTTTCCAAGAACAGAGGCAATCTCTGGATGAAAAATTCAAAACACGAGGACGTGAGCATGTGAAATGGCCTTCTAGTTTACTGAAACAGATACTTCACTACTGAAAGTCCCCCTGGGAGCAAGATTATCATATTCTGTCATTTCCTCCTTACATGGATGAAGGAAAAACCTCAAGCATTGTTCTCTGCATTGCAATATTGCCTTTAATGATGTTTATTTGTTTTATTAACTTTATCAATTCTTCTTTAATGACAGTAATGTTACCTTCAGCCAGAGAAATCATATTGTTTCATTCAAAGCTGGTATTTTTTTTCCCCTTTGGGCATCAGAACAGCAGAAATCTCTAACAATTAATATGTTTACTTTAACCACAGTGCTCTGATTGATGCCTTGATTGATTGTGTTGGAAGCCAATTACACGACCCAAAGGACCAGTGCTATACAAACAGTGTAAACAAGCCATTACCGCTGAGCCTTTGCTTCCTTGTAGAGATGAAGTACAAATACAGGTAAAGCTCCTTTTTACATTTCTAAGCCATATCCTGTTACGTGACCATTGGTCCAGTGTCTGCCTCTGGCCCTCAAGCAGCCCCTGTAATGACCTTAGTGACCTTTTTAATGGGCGAGGACGTTGAAGAATAGACATAGCCAGTGGTTCTTCATCAAGGCAGAGAAAATAAAGAGGAAGGAAGTGAAAACTTGGAGAGTTGATGCTTCCCATATGTCAGCATCACTAAAGCTTGTTTCTAATCATGGCATAGCCTTAAGACGTATATGGAAAGACCAGTTTTAAAATAAACCAATCACTGGTATTATTCCCATGGCACCTACTAAAATACGCAAGTAATGATAATAATGAAAAATGATGAGTAAGAGGGGCTAAAAGTGATGTGTAGGCCCAAAGGTAGAGATCATGGCTACAAACATTAACTATCATGAAGCCACAGATACACAAAAAAGCAGCTTTGCCCCCAAGGAAATTAAGCAAGGGCCTTAGAGCTATCATGTTCTATTAAAACAACACTAGTTACTTTTCATACTCTGAGATGACCCATGCAGTAAGCCATTCCTGTCTCCTAAAAATTACACTACAGCTAAACTGCAACTTCAAGGGCCTTTTCCTGTCAAAAAAAGTGGTCACATTTAAAAAAGATGCCTGCATAAAGAGGCTTGAAGATTCAATTTTCACTTTCGTTTGATTTAACTTTAATTGAAACTTTTTTATAATTCATTTGTTGTTTAGTCTTCGAATAATGGAGGCAGCCATCTTGTCAAACACACCCAGGAACAGCCCTCTGAGTGATGAGGGGTAACCATGCATGTAGCTGTCACCAAAGCAGGAATTCAACATTACCATAAGCCGTGTCTGCTTCCCTCCAATTTCTCCCATGTCAGAAGACGCGGCTGTGGTGTGTTTACACAACTTCAGATCCCTCAACAGTGAACCAGAGCAAGAAAACTCATTTAATAGAGAACTACTTAAATGACATAACAAGTGAGGCACTTCATATGAAACATCTCATCGCTTACTGGGGACTTATTAGAAATGGGAAAAGTTGCATGTATTGCCGCATGGCTTCACAAACCATATGTTGTGTGTGTGAGTGTGTGTGCACGTTGTGCGTGTGTGTGTGTGTGGGAAAAGTCATCCTTCACTGTCAATAAGCTTGAAAGCTCACACAGCCATTGCAAATCAATTACAAGTGATATGAGGCTGAACACATGTTGCGTGGCTTACACACTGTACTCATCTCTAAAACTGCACAATAGGTTATCAGTCAAAGCCCAACAGTTCATTGCAGTGCCTGACGACATGTCCAGCTCCAGCCTGCTGCAGTGTTTATGTTTACTGGGCGGCGTTGTTGCTCAGTCTGTGGGTTATTACACTGTTTCCTGGGACCCAGACGCAATCAAACCTCACCCGTCTGCTGGTGGAGTGAGAAAACCGATTTAGACTGGACCTCCGGCTATCAGAGTGGATTATACATCCAGCGTGTCTGATAGGCATGGGATGGGGCACCTACAGCCTTAAACTTGCTTAATGGTTTCTCAGCCTTGCTTGGTTTTCTGACCCATCACCTGCCAGACAGAGCATATCCAGAGAAATACTAATACGATGACTCCTACTTTTTGACAAAACCATAATCAAACCTTAATACAAGGGCAGACAAAGAGATTTAAAGATGCCGTTTTTGTTTTTTTGGATGCTGTTTGCTGGTGCCAAGTGGCCCAGAGCACCCCAGAAGCTCCCACTTGGTTTATTCTGGGATCACTTATATCACAGCTATGACTATATTATATTGTCTTCTTCAGTAGGTTTAGTGTGAGTATCATACAGCTGTGAAATTTAATTCTTTTATGTTCAAAGGCTGTTTGGACCCCACAAATATGTGGGCTTGAAAACTGAGCTTGACAATTTCATGGACTACTACAATTACATCTGGATCTTTGTACTGATTTACAGAAAGGGTAGTTTGGAACTGAAGAAACTTGATTCTGGAAAATCAAAACAGTATGCGATAAGCTGCAGTGATCCAAAGAGGAGGTGCCGATTTTCAGTGGGAATGGCAGCATAGATTTAGTCAACATGATAGTGTCACAACTGTGCAAGATTCACTCGCGTAGATTTATTGAGGTGTGGCTGATTGAAGTGCTGGTAGTTTTTAAAGATAAATAGTCTGACCAGAACGCACTATGCAAAGCTATCTGCATGTAAGTGAGGGCAAGGAGTCACGGATACGAGTAAACTCAATCAGAAGTCTTCAGCTATTGTTATTGTTGACTTCCCAGTGATATACTGTTCATGTGTATTTCATTTAAGGAGCATTAATCTTCCAATAAATTATCAGAAATGCTGTTCAGCTGCTCCAACAGTCACATCTCTCTCTAGTTTGTTTTTTAAAATCAAGTTTCATCATTTGTCAAATAAAAAAGAAAACCAAATGTCTCCCAGGAGGGACCGCCTGAAAACATGACTGATCCGGCAATGTACAAGTAATCCCAGGCTATAAACTCTCCCCAAAGTGTCTGCATGGTCCATATGGTTCATATAACTATATAACTATTAGCTATAATTGACCAGTACTTGGGTAAAATGCAGCCAATCTCCAAGCTCCAGTCCCTTCAGCTCTTTGGAAAGTAGAGTTCAGGAACGAGTTCATCAATCAAAGTAAGAAAGCTGGCAAACGAAATAAACATGTCATCACTGTTACGTGGACATAGTGTAACACCTTATATTGAAACACAATGTGAATAATGAATGCGTTCTTTACTTTTGGTGTATCTGGCTGCATTTGAGTTATAGCAGTGTGCTGTTTGCAGTGATCTGAAGCAGTTTCATCATGGGGTCAGATCACTCAGTGGAGCCCAGTAAACCGTCCTCCCCACAGGCCCGGCTTGTAATGACAGAAAAGGGAGAGGCACACCTGGACACCATCCAGAATGACATACCCCTCTTTTCTCTAGCTGACTGTAAAGCATGGCTGTCAGTGGAGCTCTACGTGTTTGTAAGTCCATTTTTATGCCTCTCTCTCTCTCTGTGTGAGATATGATGCTTTACTTTGTCACATCTATGAGAGCAAATGTACCACGAACCACTTGAACTGGCCCCCACTCATGCATATGTTGCTGAAGCATCACATCAACAGTGTCAAACATCTTTTACGTGTGTGTTTGCAGTGGAAACCAAAGGTGATGGTTAGTGTGTAGGATGTTTATTTCATCAACGCTGTGGGTATCCCTGTGCAAAGCACGTGTGTTTATGGAATTTGGACAGAGGTAGCAATGATAGTACTGACTAAGCAAATTACACAAAAGTCTCATTTGCACATAAACACACCCGGAAACACTTCTACACATGTGTATACAGAGATGGAAATAAAGAGAGACACACATGTGTTACACTGCTGTTCCTCATTTGTGCTCTGTATCTGTTGCAGCTCTATCATCTGTTAAACGGAGGAAGAATAAAGTTGAAAGAAGCACATTTTGGGACAGTTTAATCAATGCTTAGAAATGTGAACAAATGTCTCCCAGAGCGCCATGCTGTCACGATTTACAGTTTGGAGTGTTTTCTATAAAAACAGCGCTTAATTAAACAGCAGAGCCAACACATACAAAGCACAAAAAAGCTGTCATGTCTTTTATGTGCATTAATGAAGGCATTATTGACACATGGAGGGAGATCATTCTTCTCCTAATTGCTTTATGGGCAAGGGTCAAGGGTCAGGGTCATCAAAAGAACAGTGACTTTGGAGCTTAAATTCAGACAAGTTTGTGTATGTGGATGTATTTGTAAATGTTAAATATAGATTCACTTATAGATAAGAGAGACTACTCCAGAGTAGCACTGGCCCAGTGGAGTCCACAGAGAGAATATATTTAAATAATACTAAGAGCCTTCCTAAGTAAAATATTGGATTAAGAAAATGAAATGACCTGATGTCAAATGAATGACAAATCTCTAATCAGTATGGGTTACTTTTTTTCAAAGCATGCATAAGCACATTTCACATACTTCCTGTGAGTTATTTTGACCTGCAATAAAGTAAGCCACCACATTGTTTAATTCAGTATACCGCCTATATCCAAACAAGAAATAGAATTTTAGAGAATGCAAAAAGTGTATTTATAACTGTAGAAAAGTCTTACTGTGAGTGACTGGAAGAAAACTGAAAGAAACGGTCAAACCTTTAAAGTACAGTAGGCTGTAAGAGCAGGCATGTTGCTTATTAAAACTTGAAACAGATGCTGATCTGCTCCTCACTTCATCTTCTTCCCAAATATTAGTTGGAGGTTCTTCGTTTTTGGCACAGTAGATCTAGAGTGCATTGCAGATGTGCGCTTGCAAGTGAAGAATAACGGATCTTCCTGGAGCAATTTTAAAATAGCAGCAGTTCAGGAATTGTACTGGGACTTTTCTTGCAGTTTGGCCATATCTAAATCAAATTTGTTTTTTTCCCAGAAGCCTTGTGATTGCACCTCATATGCCAATAAAGTGAGCAAGACCCAAGACCCAACATGCATTAATCTTCAGTTATTGTCTTCATACTAGTTATGCTTTGATAGTTTTGTTCCAACACTCAAAACATACCTGAACAGATGTTTGTTTCTGCACCAGCACCAGAGCTACTTGATTCATCTGGTTCCATCTGTACATTCAGTCCATTAACACCTCTATTCCTTTCCCCCACTTCCATCACCATCATCCTGTCCCATAATTCCAGGTTTTAGATCTACATTTACTATGGAAACTTATAGTACCTGTGAATGTCACGTCTCTAAGAAGACCTCAACCTGTTCTGAAAATACACTTTACAAGACCTGGCTCACACCAAACTTTTACAGACTGTCACATGGTGCAGGTCAAGCCTACACGTGTTCATAGCATCTAAGGTCTTCTAAACTGTGTCATTTATTAGTCCCAGATGATCAGGATAAATTATGCAGTATTCATTCCAGACTTTCTTGAACAAAAAAAGCCGGTAAGTGCAATGATTTCTGAAGTTTTCTAGACTTATAACATTAGAACAATGTTTTATACAGAAGAATGAATGACTTGAAGTCTGTGCCTTCCGCTCTAATGTCGTCGGTGAGGATGGGCTCATTTGTATTTTTGATTTACAGTGCTATGAATTATGAAGCACCATTTCCCAACACAAAGGACTTATATTAGATTAGGAATCCTAGCCTTCTTTAACAGGTTAGAAAGATAAATCCGTTTGGGAATAATCTTAAGGGAGACACCCATTCTTCAAAATCACACCAATAAAAGAGGGAAAGGAGAAAAACCTATTTGGAGTAGAGATCCCCGGTTTCTCTCGTCAAAGTTGATCCAAATTGGAAAGGATTTTTCCTTTCATTATTTGATTCAAAACCTCTCCGTTCACAGTGTGAGTGCCGACTGGTGAGGTGCAGAGCAAAACATTGTTTATGCCTAAAGGCGTCAAATGCCATGTAACTCAAAAACGCCATTACATATGGAAAAAACAAACAAACAAAAGAAACCTCAAAAAAACATCAATCCTAACAAGGCCGCGTTTGTGCATTCTCTATTACATTTTAGCACAAAAGAAAATCAGTCATAAGGAGACATCGGGGTGCAGACTCTGTCAAAGAGGTAGACGTGTTGTTTTCTTTCTATCAGGCTGTATCAGAGATCGGTATGATCTTAGTTTTGCATAGAAAAACATCACAAAAGTTCAACGTTGAATCTAATTACAAATGTACACAGCAAAATCTCCAGTGTTAAATTAACACTAGAGAGTGTCTATATGGGTCCACACCTCTGAGTGTTAAATACAACACTGTTGAGTGTTAAATTAACACTTTTGACAGTGTTTTATGTTTAAAAGTAACCTAGTCAGTTTTGAAGATTGACAAAGACTAACACTGAGCAGTGCTGATTTTCTAACACTGGAATATTTCTAACATTTTGAGTTATTTTCCAGTGTTAGAAAATCAGCACTGCTCAGTGTTAGCCATTGTTAATCTTCAAAACTGACTAGGTTACTTTTAAACATATAACACTGTCAAAAGTGTTAATTTAACATTCAACAGTGTTGTACTTAACACTCAGAGGTGTGGACCCATATAGACACTCTCTAGTGTTAATTTAACACTGGAGATTAGCAGTCCACCACAAAAACAAAACCCTTTACAGATAGGAAGCAATCTTAGCTCAAATGACACAGTGACCTTTGGTTTTGCATACTTCACTGTGCCATAGATCTTAGTTTAGGAAAAAAAAGGAAGAAAGAGCTATAGAACCACCTCTAAAATAAGATGTTACATCTCCAGGGGTACCCTGCCAATAAATTCAAATTCCCACTAAAAGCCAAAACAAGAGTGACAGAGAAATGTATTCAGATGCTTTATTCTGCTCATCTTATTTCCATTATAAACCTCTTTGGGAGGCTGGCAGACTATTATATGGTCAGGTGAAAGGGCCTAAAAATGCATTATAAAAAATGATGATAGAAAGATTGCATTGTTGAAAGGCTAATACAAATGCTGCTGTCACATAAATAAGGAAAAGAAATCAGCCAGATATAGAAACAAAGTGGTAAAAAAAGGATTAGTCAAGTATTCAGTAAAGTAAACACTGTTTTACATAGAAAGAAAATCTCTCATTGTTCTCTATGTAAAACACAAGAAACTGCAAGTCAGTATAGAGGACTTACATCCCTGCACATCTTTTGCTTTAGGAGGCTCTGTCATTAAGAGAGAAATCCCACTCTGTGTATCCTTGAGTATAATAAGAAACGGGGGCTGGCTCCTTAGAACTACTGTTCGGTATGTGTACATGATTCATCAGGCATGCAAAAAACACACGTAAATGACAGCCTTCTCACAGAGTATCCTGGGATTGTGCGTACGATTTTACCACCCAGACAGCAGCTTTCAGCTGGTGGGACGTAGGAGCGAAAGAGGCGGGGAGGGGGGAAATGAAGAAGGGAACGCATTCATCTTCTCCTCAAATGGAGATGTTATAACAAAGGGAGTATAGCACACTCACCCCAGGGATTTCAGGCATTTGGACAGAGAAAAGTGGATTGTACACATATAAAGGCGTACACTTCTGCACTGTGTCCAGCCCCGAGTCCCCAAGCACACTGTATTTTTTTATGTGCATGCTGCATAGCCCATCATACAGCTGCTTTCGGATGCCTGTGCTGAAAGAAACTGCTTTCAAGATGGACGAAACATAATTGGATGTGACTACACATGAGCCAAATTGAGATGAATTGGAATACGAATCAATATCAGTAAGTGACCGGCTGTGCCGTGGCGCACAATAGACCTGCAGTTTCTACCTCTTCTCTCTGTGTGCAGCTCTCATTTTCACCACAACTGGGTGTCTATATAGACTCATTAGTGGCTTATGGGGATGGAGGGTGTGTGCAAGTAGGAGGTGGAGGGGCAGAAGCCATTACAGGAACCACCTGCCTTCTATTCTACCCATTGCATTAGCTTGCCCCCTGCCTCTCAACCATCGTACACACTCTATACCAACCTCAATACCATCCACTTAAAAGCCCTCTCACTCGCTATATCAGAAATCCACTTTTATAAGATTAAAGTGAGGGAGGTGGACCAGACACCAGCATAAAGGAGATGGGGGTGAAGAGGAGGATGTGGTATTCAAGGATGTTAGGCTCAGAGGAAGGGGAGCTCCTCTGAGAGGGCATTTGAAGCAACACAGTCCGAACATTTTTTCAGCGGTGAGTAATACAGTGGCTTTGGGTAGGCAGCCCTGTCATCACCAGCGAGGGTGTGGGCAGTGGTACAGTGTTAGAGATGAAGAATGATGGAAAAAAACAAGCAAGACAGAGGGGTTTTTCAGCAACTTGTAAAGGGAATCTTTATAAGGGCTGCGATGTGCCACGGAGTCCCCTAAAGAACGATGATGTCTGTCCATAGTTTTATATGAATGAAACTAGCCCGAGGGCTTCTTTGGTCATCGAACAAAGTGAGACTCAGTGTGTCCGTGTGCGTCTGTCATGAGTGGATTAGTAAAAAACTTTGGGGAGCAAAACCCCAAAGTTGAAGCATATGGTCAACACATTTCTGAGTTTACATGAAATGATCATTAAAGAGGAAAATGAGAGCAAACAATATCCCCAGAACACGGACATCAGACGGGTAAAACGGGGCAGATTTTGAAACAAATCCGGTCCTGTTTGAATTAGCATCGATGACTGAAACAAATGGTGATGATTGAAAAGCGATGCACGATTCGTCTGACATAAACTGAGAAGATTGACATCGACAGCTCGATCAAAGAAAACAGAAAGCAGAGACATAAATGTAACATCATATGGTCGACATGTGATTTGAATAAACAAAATGACCAATGTCAAGTGAAGAGGTAAGATTAAATCAACATGCCTCTGCCACTTCTTTCCCTCTCCAGTGAGAAAAGAACCCCGCAAGTCGGCTCAGGAGTGAAAACAGTAGAAAATAAACATTTGAAAAACCTTGCGTTTTCCAATCATTCCTCATGGGAGAAGATAGCTATTTCACTTAATTCTTTACAAGGATATTGTTTAGATGGAAACAAAGATGTGGTTTCACTAACTAATGAGTAGCACATACATGCTTACACACAGTGGACTGGTATGGAAAGAAAATATACAACAAGGCTTCGGTGTGTCATCGCTCAGCACTATCTCTTCCTCAGCATCTGACATCCAGTGAGTTTAAGGCTTTAGATGAAGCTGTTACATCTGTTTCCCAAGTCACTTTAAAGCACCCTTGGATCCTCTGTGGGTAAAAATTGAATCTATTTAATAGTAGTTAGCTATATAGACATATACTGTACATTGTGTATAAATCCACATGTACATTCCAGTCTCCTTTTCATATGGCTGAAAGCTGTTTAAATGTGTTTACACTGTATCTCTCTCATCCATTCCCATCATTTTATATAGACTGACAGGTACTACACGCCTCTTTGTTGTGGCTTGGTATTCTATTTGTTTCATCATTTTCTAATTTGTGCGTTGCATGTGGTTTTAATGATTCGACATAAAAGATTAAATCATGCAAGGCAACATTTCACTGTAGCAGCCCAGATAGTAGGGGGAATTAACTATGTGAAGCTGAAACCTCTAAAGTGTTCAAGTCTTCTCTGAGAAATGATTTGATGTCACATACCTGAGGCAGTTTTAAGGTGTTTTTCACCCTCTATTCAAACTTTTATCTCTGCACTAACAGGCACATCGACATCAGATAAAACGTGTCACTCTCACAGTGTAAGAGCAGTACTCTCACAATCCAGAGGCATCAGACTGGTTCTGATGACATCACATTTCAAATTACATGCTTGCAGTGTATGTGTGCAGCTACACAGACAACACCTGTTGGTGTGAACATCAAATATGAGGCTCAAGAAATTAAGGCCAGTCTTATATTGCGTAAATTGTCCATGTGCAACAAACATACGTGATATCAAATTGGATCAAGAACAATAGTAGATAGCTGCCAGTATGATAAAAGAAAGAGTCCTATTATGTTGGAGACCAGGTGATTTACACTGACAGACAAATTTAAGGTGTAAGAACACATCCTTTTTTGGTGCAGAGCGTAGACAGCCACTACCATCATTCTGATATTAAATAGTCAGCTGACTAGGGTCTTGTGCTTGTGTCCTTTCATCCTCAACTGCAGGCGTGGGAGCTGAAAGGCAACAATAACATAAGAGCCCAGAGATAAAGCAGCCTAATTTTCATGGCTGCCCAGGTTGGCTGTGATAGACAGTGCCAAGGTGCAGGCAGTGCCAGTGCCATACTGTGATGAATAGGTCCTGCGGTGCGTCGTGACTCACTCCGCCTCAGGCGGGCACTGTGCCCACCCCCTCTCCTCCACTCTTGGGTGCTTTTCCTCCCATCCCTCCTCTACTGCAGCAGATGAGTCAGAGAGGCTGTTACAGTATGAGATGGAGGCAAGGAGCAAGGAGAGGGAATTAATAAAATAAAAGAATGAGAAGCCTGCCATTAGGAGCCCTCCCCAGCACACAGTGATGGCACACTTGATTTAATTTAAGGTTTTTAATCTAAGAAAGGGAGCTGTGCTTTTATATCTCTTTCTCTTCTTGGCAGGCAGTGTTTTCAGCTTTCCAGGGAGTTCTAATTGTTTTAAGCGCTTCCTGGGCAGGTGTCAGCCGTGACGGCCCCGCGTTATAAGCAGAAGGAAGGGTAGCGGGCACTAGTTTATCTTCTGTACTTTGGAGACGCAGCTGAACGTGTCAGAAAGTGTTATAAACCTTGTGAGATGTAAAATAGAGGGGGAGTGTAATATCTAACACCTGACAAGAATTCAGACCAGTCCAGTATTAGCCAAGCTGTCATTACAGTCGTGACACTCTGCACATGGGCACAAGTCCACCCACCTCACACACACATCAAAGAGAATCACCGGGTTTTGGTTTATTTCATGACCTTCATCTTTGTTGTAACCTTCATTGCTCAAAAGGTGTTAGAGTGGAGGCTTTGCAGGCTTTTGAGGTCAAGATAAGGAATTTCTCATTTTGCTGGTGTCAACTGAATGACACATTTGTGCTCTCTGTTACACTGGGCATCTGCCTGTAAAGAAGGTAGGGTAGTTCAGCTGATTCGAATTATATCTACTGTTATTACTGGTGAGATCTGTTAGTGACAACACTGGAAGTGATTATATTCATACCTCCCAATTACCAGGACCATTCTGAATAAACAAAGTTTGTTAAATAAAAGGACTAAAGGATAAAAGGCTCTGCAGAACCAAACACTGAAACTAGGTTGGCTATTATTAGACTGCAAGAAAATCTCTCTGTAAACTGTCTTTAAACTTCATATACACAGTGATTCATCACTTTATTAAGCACAGCTGTACAGTGTAACAAATTCCAGCACAATACTGAAAGATGTCTCTGATGTTTTACTTTTTAACTTTTATGATAAACTCATACATCAGCGCGTTGTTTGTCCTGCCCCTGTTAGTTAGCATCAAACTAAGCAAGTTTGCTGTTCTGATTTTCAAGTTTGCTTCACATAGAAATTCACTGCATTTTACATGTAAGGGCTATATGTTTTTATAAATAGTTTTACCTATTTAATTTCATTTACATTCATTAAATTTTGCTTTTAAAAATTATGATCTTAATACTAATTGCAGAACCGTTTTAAATACTGGCATGTGCTCTCACATATCTCGTGTCTTTGATTTCACCTCCTCTGCCTCATATCATATCTCACCTAATAGATCTCTGTCTGATTTCATCTAATTTCTTATCGGTCAGATCTTAACCCTAGTTTCTCCTCATTCGGGGCATGAATATAAAGTCTGCAACTCAGGAAACAAAAATAAACAATGTAACAATATATGACTTACATTTGGCCGATCTCCCCTTCAGCGTTATTTCTTTTTGAACCCTTGGACTACCTGCCGGTTTGTGTGTCTGCTCTTTCATCACTGACTTCAAACCTCCACAGAAATCAAATATCAACTTCAAACTAGCCAAACTTTTATTTAAACGATCACCACTTGTAATAAAATCCAAAAAATGACACCAAATCCAGCAGTTTCCAGTGGAAGAGCTCACAGCGTGCAAGCACAGAGATGGGCCATTGGGTCAACACAGTTATTGCAATGTATATAGATATTTTTGGTAAAGGATTAAGGATTATCATTCAATTTCATCCTTTGTTTTTTTTATTTGATAAAATAAAGATGGGCAAAGGCTGTGTTGTGTAGTATTTGACTGGCCCTTTCCATCACTGGAATGATCTTTTCTGGGGTCTCAATGTTTTCTTCATCTTTCCTTTTCTTCTCACTTAATTATTATCAGCAAAGAAGCATGTGGAGAGTATACGCCTGGCTGTGGATGAAGCTGCATGTTCACATTTATGTGTGCTTGTGATAGGTTTGTTCCTGATTGTCCAAGTTGACCGTACATGGGAGGCCAAAACCATCTCCCAGTGGGCAGTCTTGCTTCCAGCCTTGGAAAGATATGACCCTGGAGGTTAGCTCAGTCAGATTTCAACCAAATATGGTTTGAGTTTCATGGAACTTTATAGCAGTACCTTTATTATTTACGGTATCTTAAAAGTCACCTTTTTTTTATTTAATTTCAATCTCTTTTAGTGTTATATTTTATCTTTATCGTTTATATCTTCTCTCACACAACATATCTACGAATTATAACAAAAATCAGACACCATACAGATATAAATAAAGAGAACTTTCTCCTTTTTAAAATAATCCAGTACTTACTGAAGTTGCACTCATTAGCAACCCATTACCTCTGGTCAGCTCATTAGAGCAGGTCTAAGTCTGACGAAGACCTGCGCTTTCATCTGGCTGTTTATTTAGAGTACAGTCAGTGTCAGAGGAACTGAAGTGTTACTGCACGGTGAGCAATGGTGGTAATTGAATGTGTGTTCCTGTGTGTGTCCTTGCTCACATGTGCACAACTGATGGAGTGAATTAGTCTGAGCATAAAGAGAATGACAAAGTGCGACTTTCTGGGAGTGTGTGTTTATTTTCCAAGATGTTTGATCCATCATGTTCAATTGAAACCTGCAAACCAGCGACCCTGCAGCCTCCGACTAGTAGAAAAATAAACCTTGAAAAACCATGAAATCTTTCCACTTCCTCCACAGCCTTCACATTCTCCACTGACCCGTGTCAAAGCGAACTGGGCTCGATTCGAATCCTTTCCTCTCTTCGCAGCGCCCTCAGATCCACATGCCCTAAATCACAACCCCTGCCCTTGACAGCGTGCGATGGTGCTGAAAACATCTTTCCCAGCTTTTGATTGTGATGGATTAGTCAGAGCATAAATCATACAACAAAAGAAAAAAAAAAGCTGTCTGGAACTATAATAGTGGCACAAAATGGCTAGTTAAAGCAGAAGGTGTGTGCTTCAACAGCTGAACCAAAATCTCTGATGAAATGCAGCAGTTTTACATACAAAAAAAAAAAAATCACCAGAACACCGTAAATGATCTGCAAAGGTTAAAGCTAATCTTTAAAATGACCACCTCCCCAACGCTTTTTGCAGCTGCTAATTCAGGATGCTTATAATCATAAAAATGACATATAAAATCAGGCCAAAGGTCAGCATTACATCACCACAGTAATTCACGGATTCATTGGCTATTTGGCCTTTCCCCATAAATATTGCCCTGTCGCACAAAAAAAAAAAAGAAAAAAGAAAGAAAGAAATGGAAACATTATTTCCACATAACACATTTTTTCTTTCACTCTTGCAGTTGTTGAATCGTAATAAATAACAGTAGTAGGTTGCAAATTATCCTGCATCCAAATTCAGTTTCCTGTTAGTTCCTGCATGACCTTCTGCACATCAGTGCTGGAGAGATGAGGGAATAGTGTGTTGCGGATGTGTGTTTACAAGCATTCCTGAAGATATTGCTGAAACCCTTGTAATAATATCATTGGAGAGAGTGGGAGCAGCAGGGAGGCTGATTGGCTAAAGTGTTTGAGAGAATTGAAGTGAGCTGTTTCTATAGGGATCAATTCTTTCCCTCCTAGTCCCCAACCACACATGAAACACATGGAACTGATAAAAACCTGGTAGTCATACGGTAATGCTGAACCAAATACATGCACTACAAGCGGAGAGATAAGAGCGATCATGGGAAAAGGGAAAGAAACCCACTAGACTGTGCTCAGAATAGGGGGCTTTCCTTGATATCTCACTTTTCTTCATAAAACGAAGAAATTTGTGTGGGTCAGTGACAGCGTGAGCTTCCAGTAAGTCGGGCAGTAATCTGTCACCATTTACACACATGCCAGGCAATGAAATGTGAAATGTAACCTGTTAGAAGAACATTGAATTTAAGAGGGGGAAAAAAAGTAACCGATTAGATGGTGCCATAATAAAACTAAAAGCACCATGTACTTCAAGCGTTATATAGGATTTTGCAAGCAAAACACGCAACCAATAAAAGTTCTGTAGGGGAATTTGGCATAATACTTACAAAAAAGCTGCGATGCATTTCCCCTGGTGTCTCTCGCCCTTACAACTGTGGTGGAACGTATAAATATTAAAGCCTTTCATTGGTCCATATGGCAAATAGCTCAACCAAAGTGTGCTTGCTCACTTTCGTTGAGTCTAATCAGGCTGACGTATGGTTCAGCTTACTCTGCTTAGACAAATCTTGTTTGTCAAAAAAACGTGTCCAAATGCTGCGAGACAAAGAACAGACATGAAGTTTATTTTATAAGGAGTGGTTTGCACCACCCGTCTGACAAGATGGGGCATCCATCAAATCCACCTCCTACACTAATTTGCAACACTGTTCTCAGCTTTTCCAGAATCTTACAGCTGTAATACTTATCCATGACTGATGTAAACCTCCTCCGTGGTGCAGACAGAGCTACTGGCTGGAGCTGACAGATGGTAGTTAACACAGGTATCGTCTCTCAAACACCGAGCTAAGATCAAACACAACCAAACTGAAGAGTGAGCACGTCTCTGCATGAACATTGTACTGTATGGCTGTCGGAGGCCACATTTAAACTCACTCCTGAAATCTTTAAAGAAACAAAGGCCTCAAGGTCATAGCCATCACATAATTTTTACTCAGCTGGTAAAACGACCAAAATTAAAAGATGTATACATTAAAAAAGGGTCAGTTAATGTAATCGATGCTAAAGCAAGAAGAAGAAATCATATATTTAGTGGTGTCTAACCATCCACATATTTGGTTTAATGTTCCAAAGCTCTGAGTTGTCTGATTGATAATACAGTAGAATTTTGTATAACATATATGTCATGTATACACGTACACATGACATATATGACACTGTGCTACACAAATGAAATTCCATTCACGCCCACTTTTGTGGGCGGGTGACAGAAGACTCAGAGATGGATATCTTAAAGTGGGCAAACAAAACCAAAAACCATCTGCATGGCTAGAAACCATTACTGCTAAGTAGAAAAATATGTTTTTATGTGGGCTCACTGTTCCTTTACAGAAGTTGTTTTCACATATTAACTTCAGTCAAAGTTGGGAGAATCATGTTGGGATATTGTCCACAGTATGTACTGTAATACACAGCAGAGATAGTTCTTTTCAGACACGTTCTGTCATGGAAGTACTTACTACTTGTTTTTGGCAGGGATGGTGCCTGGGTAGAGAGTGTAGGAGACAGGACATAAAATACAGACTTCCGCTATTCTTGCATAGGTACAATCAAATATCACACAGACTTTGTTCTTGTTGGCAGGTTAAAGACCATTTAATGTCTGGCCTGACTGAGTCAGACACTTGCATTCTCACATGAGCATGTGATGTCGAGGAAGGAAGTACATATGCAAAATCAGCTGTTGTATATTCTGCAATATTTTGTTATAGAGCAATTGTACTTAGTAGCATCCTAGACTGTTTGTTGTTTTTAGGGAATTCTGGGCTTTTTGCAATTTCTAAAACGATGTGTGCATTCAGTACATTATTTGCATGACAGATAGAACAAAACAAAATATGACAAAGCTCATTTACAATCCTATTTGTGAGGGCACGATTACCATGAGGACAAAAAGGTGGTACGTGCTTTAATCTACTGCCCAGCTGCAGGTTGACTGCTATTACAGAGGGTGATCTCAATCGATGGCAGCACTCTGGATTAAATTACAAATTAAGTTTAGCAGGGCTGCTTTTTCCCCTCTTTATTTCTACAGTGTCCCCCAATGAAACTCCACTGCAGGCTATTTCCAGTGCCCTCATCCCAGTTAAGTTAATAATGTGAACCCAGCCTGGATGCAGCTTGACACACAGACCTACCACTGAATCACTGGACCTGGAATTGCTCAGACACACCCAATCAATCTTGAAGTGGAAAGGGGTCATCCCCAGAGCACCCCACCCATGCACCTCATGGCCTCTCACACCAGTCAATACGAGGCATTATTTTGATAATAATTGCATTAGATTTTTCACAGAGCGCAGCAAAACAGCATCCCCTTGGACCCACTTACTGGCAAGAGCTCTAATACGCTATTGTTGATTCATGTATTTGGCTAAATTGCCTTATTGACCATGCTCATTGACTTTTTATTAATGGATTCAGTGTGTTGCACTTATGGTCAAAGGCACTGACTCCTCACAGTCAAAATGCCAAGTGATTATGAAAATGAAGGATAGTGAACCTGCACGGGCTTTGAACAAAGCTGGTTTTCAATAAAACCCACCGACTCAGCCTGCAGGTCACATGGCACAAACTGCTCGAATCTTGAGTAAACAAGCCATGCATCAGCATCACTAGGTGAACACAAGCATGGATTTTGTAGTGCATCTCCATTGTTTTCTGTCAGTAGCATTTGTGGAAAATAGTACGTGCATATAGAAGCACAAATTCCTATGCAGTATTTTTACTGTTGGTAAAAACGATCCAGATTTTACTGATTTGAGACTGGAGGTTGTGTTAGTCACTGGTGGGAAAGACAAAGTGCTTACTGTCATACTGTCGGGAGTATTAGATGCACATGATTCACTACCTACTAAAAATCTATCATTAAAGCATGATATGTTGTTTTTGCAAAACTGCCTTCATGACTGGATTTTAGTAGGTTTGGCTGATTGCTATGTGGTGTGTATTTAGGTTATGCGTGGGTGAGGTCCAGAGTGAATACTGTGGAACTCCGGGGGCTACATACTGCAGCTGTTTATAGGCTCCACCGCAGGAGTCTAATGAGGGAGATGCAGTCAGGGTAATTACACAAAAGTTATGTTTCCCCATCATTAGAGTTAAAGGTAGCGAGAGAGAGAGAGGGAGCACCAGGAAGAGTGGAGGTCAGGCATGAATTGGTGGTGTTTTGAGTACACGTGTGAAAAAAGATAGCTGAAGCAGCCAATTTAACAGCCTTTCTTCACAATGCCTAAACCACAGCTGACACACAGGTTGCATGCCTTAGCCTAGTTGGACCCTTTCCTCTGCCAACGCCCACATTGCCTCCAGACAGGCCAGGAAATCACATGACAAGAGAAGGCCTTCAGCCTCTGGGACTCTCAGGGGGCTGAAACCACATCGGCCTGCCACAGAGTGGTGGTGATCGCAAACACAAAGTGATGAAAAGGCGCCATGACAGCGTGAGAGAGAGGAGGTACAGCATGAAGAGATCGGTTTGTCTAAGAAAAACTGGACTGCGGCTCTTCTGTGCGGAAAACAGAAATGCAAAATTGTGCAGAGTGGCCTCTCTGAGTGTTGTGGTAATCCTTTATAGATTACAGAGATGTCACTGAGTTACTTTGTTGAAGACATAGAAATGTTTACAGACCTTTTTTCTCTTTTTTTTAACCACAGATGTCAAAACGTGGCACTTTCAGACCGCATGTCTCAACTCATCAAATACATATAAACATAAATAGCATAGAGTATATTTCTATAATTATCTGTCACATTCAAAGCAGAGCCCAGTCTCATAACAAACTGTGAAAGAGTCATGAAGAAGAAAACCTTTTTATGTTCATGGAAAAAAGGTCACTTTTTTAGTGTCTGTGAGGACAAATTTGTAAGAAATGTATTTTAATAATATGTATATTTAATGTCCGAAGCAAGATTTTTGTTTAGAGAAAGTAAAGAGGTGTCTTCACTGGTAAGATTTATGCAAAAGACATGGCAGTCATTGTATTTTAACTCAAAACATGACTGTTTTTCAGCTGCAACCACACAGGATGTGAATCACTCCAACGTGGCGACCAGAGACCAAACAAACTCAGTGATATTCAATGACTTCAAGTGACTACTGAAGAAAAAATGCTGGCTACACGAAGCTGGCGTGTCTGTTACATGCTTTGATGTCTAGCTGATAAACTTTTCTCGGCTGTCATTGAAGAGACTGCCAGTGAGAACACAGGACGCCGCTGATTGACATGCGACCTGGTATTCAATAGATTAGAGGGTTACCTAGGCAACCGGGGCCTGGAACGTCTACTATCAGTGACGTCAGGCGTTGTTAATGCCTAAACATAACCAAGCGATGGATGTTTGATTGAAAATGATTAAAAAAAAGATACAAATTGAGTAAGAAAATATGTGACATATTTAAGATGAGTAGAAGTTCTCTTAATGTGGACTTTTGATTTTATATACACAGACACATCATCAAAGAACTACTAAATAAAGATTAGGTACAGGGACACAAAAATGATGTTTTGTATCAAGAATGACAAATCACTGGATTAAAGGTCATGACTGACACACAAACAAACTACCATGAGTAGCACAGCAATATGCATGACCAAAAGTCAGGCTTAGTCTGAAGAAGAAGAAGAAGCAGCTGTAATTTCCTGTCACACTGTGAGACAAGGTGGCGGCAGTTCTGGTGTTATTGGTTTGGTTGCAAGTTATATGTGACATCTGACAGACTAGGCCAAGAGACCCTCGCAGCGCCCTTGCTTAAAAAGTAAAGTAAATTGTGTATAACATGTTATATATCGAACTGTATGCAGAAGCAGAGCTGACAAATATCAACCACTAAACTTTCCCAGTATTTTAAATGTGTAAACATTGGTGAACAAAACAAGAATTCCAATGCTGGAACTTAAATTATTTTCTGAACCTTTACAAATCTTACAAACCTTTAAAATGAGTGCACAGAGCTTCTGAAATCATTCACGATTCAATCAAAATTGAAGGATTTTTAAATGAATTTTGTCAGCAGCAAAGCTGTTTGGAAATGTCGACAGCTTTGCAGTCCACAGCTAGTCCTGTTTCGGTGTGTGCAACTTGTCAAACCTGCAGCATCACCAGCTGGCTGAAAGACAAATGATGAATCATGGAGAATCTATTCTAGGCCTAACCATAGCATAGTCAGACTTGACTGATACGGTGTAATCAAACCTATTTGAACAAACAAACAGAAAAAAACGAGGGTAAATAGTGAAATTGATCAGTTTCATTGTAAACGTTCATCTCAATTTACAGAGCAACTTCTTGATTTGACCCACTGTGGTTTCTGTAGTTTAAGTAAGTTTTCCTGTGCACTGACTATGTTTATCAGCCAAATTTTAAGAGTGCTCACTTTCAAGCTGTATAAAGTGATCTAGATAAACTGTTTACAGCCACCCTGACATCTGACTACTCCTGTTTCTAGATCTGTCAAGATTTAAGCAATGCTGCCAAATATCTGCAGTTACTTTGATAAGTGTGCTATAAGAAGTGACAGAACTTATAGGTAAATATTTAAAACCAGACCCCAGATGAAATAAATATGTTTTAATTGTGGAAAAAACATTATTTTTATGTTCTATCTAAATAAATAAAATTGTACACACATACAGTTAGTGATTAAAACAAAATTGTTATGGACTCAGACCTGCATTTGATTAGGCAATATATTCTGAATCAGCGAAAATAAAGTATGAGTTGTGCTGTGATCATCTAACTATAAATCTTTCAACCTCCACTGTGAATTGTCAAACATTTCCTACAATCTACTCCTCATGTGAAAAGAAATGTGTATTTCATCACCACAAATGCAAACTGGAACTGCTTAAAAACCTGGACGTATTTCACGTCTGTGAGATTCGAAGCCGTGTGAGACCCGAGTGAAGTGAGGGGGTGGAAGGATGACAGGATCATCTGTGAGCAGTGGGGGAAGACCCACAGTCGCCTCAGTTCAACGAAAATCTGCCGTGTTGTCAAAGAACATAAAGACAAGTCAAAGGTCAAATGTGGACACATTATGAGAGCAACCCTGAAATCTCCTGAATCAATAAGCCACTCTCCTATCACATACTTTGATGTTTATCTTAGAGACTCACCATGGAAACCAATAACACACTGCTCTGCCTAATTGCATGAGAAAACAGAGAAACTCTGCTGATGGCAGATTATTGAGAATAGGGGGAGTGTAGGTGATAGGGGAGGTGGAGGCAGACAAATTGAGCAGCAATTACAGTAATCATCATTAGAGATTTCTGTGTTTCATTTGACTATAAATGACAAGTCTGTGCTATTACACAGACTGGGACCGGGTGAAATGGACATGTTTGTCAGCCCCCGGGAAAAAAGATATTTTTAAAGAAATGATTGCATCATCACATTTTTTGTTTTCATTTTAATCTATCATAGAGCATCAGAAAAGCACAATCAAGACATGATCACAGCTGATTCACAGCTGTGGTCGTCTCTGTGTGCGCTTCGTGAGTGGCGATCGTGGTTGAGGCAGGGATGACTCACAGCTTGCAGTCTCTTGCAGAATGAAAGTAACTGAAGAAAAAGCTGCAGAAGGGAGCTGGGCTTTCCATCTTTTATATTTTCACTTAAATTAAGGTACACTGAATTTGCTGAGTAGAACCAGAAAACTAAAAATAACCTTGTACGCACGAAAAAAAAAAAAAAAAAGTAGATGACGCAGAAGCCTTTTTTTTTACTTTTGAAAAACTGTGTTAATAATGTATAATGAAGGTTCGGGAGAAGAAACGGCTTTGTCGATTGAAATCAGTTGAAAAATTGCCTGGCTTTGAACCAATAACAATTTTCATGCAATCTGTAAACTATCAGTATACAGTGACCTGCAGAAATTGTGTATGTGGTATTGCTGTAGTTAAAGTTATTCAGCCCATCAGAAGTACAAAACTTGCCTCACAGTATTGGATTGCAGTACTAGAAAGCAGGGAAAGCAAAAAAACAGTACTACAACATGCAGATTAAACTAATTTGCCTCAATAAAACTATCAGTCATAGCCCGACAGCAACATCTAAATGTTGCACTCAATTGAGTGAGTCCAGAGTTTAGGTTTTAAAACACAGATAATGTTTCACACGTATAATCTAGCTGCGGTTGTAGTCAATGATTTAAAGGACAAGATAACAAATTTACCCAGTACAGATGTGTCTTTTTGAGCCCCAAAACTATTTTTATTCATCGTCTTATTCATACATCTAAAAGACAGGACATTTTTTTAATGATGACGGGTACAAATAGTCCTTGTACAACGTGAAAATACATTCTAGCTTTCACAAACTCTGTGAACTGAGCAGAGTTCCTATTTACCAGAGTTACCATCTTTATCAGAAAGAATTTCCCTGTTTATTAAAATGCAAAGGTGCAGTCAAACAGGAAGAGACTGGCAGCGGCTTTGCAACTAGAAACCATTCAATGTCAATGAAACTGTAGCAATGACAGGCAAAATAACAGGTAGCGTCACAAAGATTATAGGTTCTGAGTTAAACATATCTCGGCTTTGAAGCAAGCAACTTGACTGACTACTACAGAGTTTGATATACACAGTTAGGTATGGAATTACCACCAGCAAAGTAAAATGAGGCAACTGAGTTGCTTTACGTTTAGAAAGGGCTTAAGCGTAGGGCCTTTTTACACAGTCATGTCAAAAAGAACTTTTTCACATAACTCTGTGAAAACTAAGTACACCCCATGCTTCATAGACCAATCTCTAAGGTTGTTGTGAATGCCTTTTGGCCCACTCTTCCTCATAGTCTTGTTTCATTGAGGTTGCTGGGCATTTATTTAAGCAGAGTTTATGCAGAAATTTAAGACGTTTAAGAAATTTAACTGGATTACTGGAGAACCAGCCACGAAGTCTATGCTCCAGTTTTAGGATGCTGTGGTATTCTGCTATATTTGTATATTGGTTTACATGTACCTGTGTCCGTGCAATGCACCAGTCCATGGCTGTGGCCTGCTAGCCAAGCTGTTAGCCTGTTAGGCTTAGACCAACTAATGTGTGATGTTAAAGTGGAACTTCTTTCAGATACAGTCTGTGTTTTTTTTTCTTTTTTCTGATGTTCTGGTGTTTAGAGATAATAAAATTAACATTTTTTTTTTACTTTAAAGCTCTGGTTTTGAAGGATATTCACTTGATTTGGCTGATTCATACAACTAACTCATCATACCAGATTTACATGAACTTTTAAATGGACTATTGCTCTGAATGATGGATATGGATTTCCACTCAACAAGTCACTTAAGAAAGCAGCCAGTATAAACTCAGGGAATGTTTATGCCGAGTAAAAGCAGGTTCAATGTTCATTTAGGTACCCGACTTTTGTTTTAAGATAGACTCCAAAAATGTTGAACTGCAATTTAAACAGACTGAGAGCACTGATGGAAGTCTACACAGGCATTAAAGTTAAGGCTGCCCTCAGTGTACTCAGTGGTTCCTCACATATTAGTGACTATGAGGTTGTAATTGGACCTCAGATGTTACAGTAAACACGCACTGAGCACACACCTTAATAAGGTCTTATGCACTTACTCACACACACACACACACACACACACACACACACACACACACACACACACACACACACACACACACACACACACACACACACAAATGTAAGTGTACATTTTCACTGCAATGTACAGACGCACACACCTAAGAGCTAATTCTGCTGGGAATTAATACTGTATAATATTACAGTAATGCATTACATTGATATGTTAATATGATATATGATGGATGATGTTTACATTTTTTACATGATGTGATCTAGGAGACTAGTGCTACACTGTCTAAATGGCTTTGGATTTCTAAATCGAATCTCTTGAAATCAACATTTTTGGAGAAACGATTAACTGTGTAACAAATTCAAGTAAAAGAATCACTATTTTCAAGTGCTAAATTCTACTGAATCTACCTGCATACACACAGCATAGAAACTAAAGTAATAGTGTAGTATGATCACGAAATTAATGCCACCCAACACCAGAAACTGCAGAAGTGTGTACACCTAATGTGATTTTAAAAGTACAGTGGCGCCCAGCAGTCAGTGGGCTAAGCATTCGATGTATGAACATGTGTACGTGTATCTCCACCAGGTTGCCCTGATAGATTTTTCTAGTCGCCATAGATTAACACAGAAAGTTGAAATATCAGCCGAGCCTCAGGAGAACACCTCCCAGCACTGCCAACTGTGCAGAGCTGCTAGCTGCTGAGCTCCAGCAGAGGAGATCTGCAGGCTGCAGTATAACATTTCACTCTCATGCAGCAGTGGTCTGGATTGCGGTCATACCCCTTAAACCCACCGGTGACAACCGTTTACATACCAGCCGAATCGACTGCATTATCAATCACACATGTTAAAACTGGATCGCCCGCTGTTGTGACAAGCAGCAGATGTATTGTATCTAGAAAATGGCTGCGGGTAACAATGCAAAACTCTGGAAGTTGAAATAGAATCCAGAGTTTAACTTTAGTGAACTGCCTTTGCATTTCTGACCTGGTTTATTTTATTTTTTTTATTTATGCAGACAAGGTCGATCCTACTGGTTGTTTTCCGACAACAGCTTATACTCACAAAGAGACACATTCAGAGCTCAGTGCTTCTCAGTGCAACTACGGACCTCAGTGAATCATTTAGCTGCTCCGCTGGAGCTGTTTAGTTTGGAGGTGTTTTCACACTTGAACTGATTAGCATGTTGTGCACTTAAGATCACTTGAGAGGTGTTTTCACCCTCAGAAAATTGCTTCCATACACAAGAAAATAACTGTAAATCACATCACGTTTGTGTGTATCTCTCCATGTCATCAAAAGCACTTTTTGTAATTTCACATCGCAATCACTGAAGAAAAAGATGATAGATGCTATTTTTTCACACGAGATTTTATTACAGTCAATTTAAAATCATGTTACAGTTATTGTATGTGCTTGGCTCTCTATGCATGAAGGTGTGCCTCCAGAGCCCAAAAGTGAAGTCAACACAGACGTGCCAAACGTTAGGGTTCCCAGAATGATTAGTTGAGGCCTAAAAAGTAAGTCAGCCCTCCTGACCTCTCATGTTAAAGCTGACAGCTGAAACAAACAAGTTTATAGCTTGAAATAAAATAAGGATTTGGTTGTTGCAGCTAATTTCTTGAGTAGACATGATGGGTTTTTTATACTATTGCAATTTTTTAAGTTAGGGAAGTTGTTGCTCAGACTGACAGCTTAGCTTACATAGGCCATGCATTAGCTGGCTGTCTGCAAGACTTAACATCTGCTAAATAAACTAATTGAATTGGATTTCTCATGTCTGTTTATCAACCTATCAACCTGCATTCAACTCCAGGCTGCAGCGTTTCTGTGTAAACTTGGTCTCCCCATGCTTGTGTGGGTCTTCTCCAGGTACTCCAGCTTTCTCTCACAGTGAAAAACATACGGAGGTTAGGTGACTATAATCTGGCCATAAGTATGAATGTGAGAGTGAATGGTTGTCTGTCCCTCTGTATCAGCTTTGCAACAGACTGCTTACCCGTCCAGAGTGTAACATGCCTTTTGTCCCATGACAGCCAGAATGCGCTCCTGCAACCCTGAACTGGATAATAAGAGGAGATATATCGAAGTTTATGTGTTTATGTTAATGTGGCTTTCAAGGTGATCAATCGTACTAACAGCTGTCACATAAATCTGTACTCCACTTTTGGTGAATGAAGTTAAAGTCTCATTTGAATGTTACTTAGAAATAATTACCTAGTATGTGTGTGTTAAGCAAGCTTGCTTGCATTAGCTCATGACTTAGTCCACATAATCATCCTAATACAGTATGCCCACATCTGGTTCCAAAAAATCTAGGCTTCAAGATGGAAATCCACAATTCCACAAACAACATTGTGACTACATCCATAGTTTCAACACTGTAATCTTTTACAGTTTCGTCCTCTAATGCGTAGGCACACTGCAAAACTTTGCAGTTCCTCAAAATATTACGCACAGCTGCTTTCATCCATGCATGTGGAAACGGCGTTAAAAAGACGCTGGCTACACCACAGCACCCTTTTATTATCAAGAGTTTTGAGACCAACATACACACAGACTCATATGCAAAAAGCACCCTACAGAACTTTGCTCAAAGACACCGGAAGGACAATTCAATTAATTTTTGCCTACCTTTAGTCCAGAGATTCAGACACAAAACCATCTAGTTACAAGCACTCAATTAAAATAAATCAAATTCTCTAATGCATAATGCAGCAAAGCACTCACTTGATTAGTATTACACTTCAGTAAGACCAGTGCTATGCATTAAAACTGTCCCTTTTGCATAATTAATGAGACACTTGGTTCCAAGTACCAATTACGAGGGGTACAACGGCAGAGTCCAACTGAACACTGCAGCCATCTGGTCCAGAGCTCGCCTGCCTAACCAGGAGAGAGGCATAAATAAAGCTGGAGCAGCCGGCCCACATGCAGACCCACACCAGCTGTGTCTTTGTCAATATGCAGCCATGAACAGGATGTTTCCGGCTTGGATGCAGGGACAGGAGGGAAGATGAGAAAGAAGGGGAAAACATGTTGAGACAAATAAATGGAGAGAGGATAGCAGACAAAAATTAGATAGAGTTACAGTAAGGACACAGGAAATGCAGCGGGGGGGAATTACTAACAGAAAAGAGAAGTTTTACCCACTTTGAACAATTATCAAAGAGAATGCCATAACACTGTGGTGTGCCGCCAGCATCAAACAGAGGAGTTCTTTGACACTGCTGTTTAGACACAAAGAGAAAAATATGCATAAAGTGCCACACTTAAGCCAAAAATGTGCATTTAAAAATGATGAGTGTTCATGAAATGCAGGTTTTCTCAACATCCAATCAGAGCAGTTCATGTGGGAACAAACAAAAAGAAAAATAAACAAAAGCACCGACATACAATCAGCCGAAGCATGTGGACAAACAAGCGATGGAAAAACAAATACTCCTGAGGGCCACAGAAAGGCCAGACCGTATAAAAGTACCCTTGATTACAGACACGCTGATGAAGAGTGGCTCACAAAACACAAGGGTCGACGCTGTGGCAGAAGAAGAAAGAAGGTAAGAAAGAGGGGAAAATACAAATACGCGGCTCTGTTGGGATACATCAGTGTGTGTTTTGGGGGTGGGTGCTGGAATGTGTTTGACAGTAAATCACTCCCTGTGAAGGAAAAATGAAAGCATTAGAAGATCGGAGGAGAGAGGAGACAGCTGGCAGGGAGTGCTGAGTAAATCAGGACCATCTTTTTATCATGTCACTCAACGACTGTCTAAGATACCTTGTAAAGCAAGCAGAACTGCAGTGTGTACATACACTGAAACACGACAGTGGTGCTTTGTGTAAATGGAGAGAATTAGATGAGTTTAAATTGAGATAATCAACTATAATCAGTGTTCAGCAGCAATCTTCTTTGTCCATCAAACAGCAACCTAAGTCATAACACTGCAAATCCATACACAGCCTCAGCATGTTCCAATCAAAGAGGAGGCTTGGGAATTAAGCTACACAATAGTCATGAAACCCATTAATCTGTAATAAACTTCGACCACCTACAACTGAGATCCATGCTGAGGGCCACTGCAGTAAACAGACAATTACAACAATCACAAGCAGAACTGTACTATTGTGCAGCATCAGGTATTTAGATCAAAAGTAGTAGAACTAACTGGACTGGGTGATTTTTCACAAAACAAACAACTACAATAGATGTTGCTGCCAGCTAAGGGTTTTCTATCCTTTTTTTCTCCATCCTCTTTTTTTTTCTTGGATGGCCGCCTAGCTCGGTTTAAACAGAAACAGAAGCCTGTAATGAGAACTGACTGCCTTTTACTAAACAAAAGCATGAAATGAAAATAGTCTAATGTCCCTTTTTCACTTTGGTTTTTTATCATTTGAAATCTAACGCTGACAGAAAAATTTTACACTCAGCTGTGAAAAATCGTGAGTATGCATATGCGCTTTCACGTGATTCTTTTCTTTTCCCACAATTCCTGTGTGTGTTAGTTTCTGTGATGGTGTTTTGAGCATGACATTTAAATGTGTGTGGAAGATGGAGAGCACCATTAGGTGCTCTGATGCACATCCTAAACCTATTGTCTAAGCCTGATCATCGTTCACTCTGATCGTCCTCTACAGCAGAACCTTGTGAGCCTTTAAAAACAGATTAATAAAAATAATTTTCTCCTCCTTCTGACAGCAGCCTGGAAGGCATTACAGCAGGCAGACCCCGGACGATCTCCAGGAGCAGGATTAGCAGCATTAACCAGACAAATTAGGGTCTCAGTGCCTTCACAAAGCCGAAAGAGAAACTCTCCCTGATGTTCATAAACAAATCTCCCCAAGTTGTTAATCTAACTGCTATTCCACTTTGAGGCCACCCGTGCTCAGCATGCCCTTGCCACCTCTGCATATCGACTAGCTGGCTGAGCGTGGCAGAGTCAAGGTTGTGTTAACCTATTGGAAGTGATGGAAAAACAAACAGGGGAGCACAAGTGTATAGAACAAAAATCGATGTGAAAATAAACAACAACAGTGCTTCAGTTTTAGCACTAATTGCACTTTCCTGGTCTTATTTGCTTTATGAGCCAAAGTTTAAAAAACTCTCCAAAACACCACAGATGTGACACTGAAAGATTTTAAGCTCAGAGCCATTTACATTTGCAGTGAAAGGCCTGCGCGAGTACCGAGAGGTTGTATTACGCCACGTATCAAAGAACATAGGTCATACCACATCTCCTGGTGTTGCTGCTGCAGATTATGTGGCTCCAAAAGAGCAGGAGGTTTGTTTTTAGCAAGGTTGAGTTTCTGTGGATCACAGTCAGCGCACCTAAGCTCTATCCATCATGCCACAGGGCAACACTGCTGCTAGAGCAGGGCAGAGGCCTCGACCCAAATAACACCAGATAACAAAGTATAGGAAGCCTTGCTTGTGATGAATAACCCTGGTGAAAACCTCCCCTCTACCAGGTGGTGGCTTGTAAATAAAACTTCACCCTTCGGCTTGTTTCGCTCCGTCCAACATACCTCCTTCATTCAGCTTATTTGTCACATTTTCACTCTTAGTGCTAACAGAGTAACTAAAGTTCAGTGAGTGGCTTACATAAGCGGAGAAACTTTGCTGATCCATTAGATGCTATGAAGCATATTTTCTTTGCATACTTTATACTTTAATGTAATCAAAATGCAATCAAAAACAAAATGTAGATAAAAGTTTTCGTACATGTATACATACCTAAATTAAATCTTATGAAAGCAAAACTGTTGGCAGCGAAGATTTGAGTTGGTGTTTGGAAACTAAAATCTACAACAAGCAGGTACATAAACTGGAGTGACATGCACATGTTATAGGTCATGACCGCGTACTAGCAGGATTCTTACATGATGGGCTTAAAGCAACGCAAATTACAGCCCTCAATACCTGCTGTGATAAAAACATATATTTCATAAATGTTTTCCAGTTAATACTTCTTCCCATATATGCTGTTTTTAATTTCCTCCAACTCCCTCAAGCTGCTGCTTCTACACTGAAAACGGGACAATTGTCTGAAGACGAAAGTTGCGTTTTGCAAAATCTTATGACAGTTCTGACAAATTCCAATTTGAACACTGACAAGCATGCAAGTGGGATGCAGACTTTGGGAACCAATCTTGTATCTTAATCCCCTATGGTCCAGATGAAAATATAAAATTAGCATATAATCTTGAATGCCACTTTTCTCCCATTAGAAAAGAAAAGCTCTGTCTCAATTTGACAGACGTTAACAACTTCTCTACAGTGTGTCAGAAATAGGAAGTTGCTTCTTGTCTAACATTATGAAACTATCTCATTTGGCATTTTGGTGCCAGTTTAGCCTTTTATACTAATAACCATAAGTCGTGTACATTATTGCATTATTGTACACATTGCACCCCGTTATTATTTATTTAACAAAAACTAAGTGAAAATGTAGAAACATTTGCATTTTCAAAATGCAAAGGTCACCCCGTGATTTAACAGTACAAGCAACTATAGCAGTAATGACTTGAAGGTTTTCTGTATGACTTTATCAGTCTCTCAATCGTTGTGGAGGATTTTGGCCTGCTTGTCTTTACAGCATTGTTTCATTTCACTGAGGTTTTTGGGCATTTGTTTATGTACAGCTCTCATAAGGTCCACCCACAGCATTTCAAATGGGTTGAGGTCTGAAATGTGACTTGGCTGTTGCAGTGCCTTTCTGTCATTCTGTTGTAGATTTGCTGGTATACTTGGGATCATTACCTTGTTGCATGACCCAATTTTGGTCATGCAGCAGGACAGGCATCCCAAACAGATGACCTCACATTTGACTCCAGAATACGTTGGTGTACAGAGGAGTTCTTGGTCAAATCACTGATTACAAGGTCCTGTGATTGCATAACAAGAATCTAAGTCGTGTTGCCATGTTCCTTTTTGAGAGAAGAGGTTTTCTCCTTGCAACTCTTCCAAACAAGCCACACTTGCGTAGTGCTTTTCTAATTGTACTGTCATGAACTTTAACATTTAGCATGCTGAGAGTCTGGGGTGTTCTTTGAGTATTGCACAGGCTGACCTTGAAGTGAGTTTGCTGAAACATTTCCTTCTGGGAAGGTTGGCATTTGTCTTGAATGCTTTTTTACTTGGAAAAAATAATTTTTACTGTAGAATAATAGATATCAAATTGTTCGGAAAGCTCTTATTAACGCTTCTCAGATTAACAGTGAGCAACATTTGCTCTGCTACGACCACTGCTGATTTCCTCCGTGGCGTTATGTCAACACACACATGAATGCTCCAGATCAGCGAACTACAAAAAAATGCTGCATTAGAGGTGGTCATACTCACTGATGATCATTTAATCAAGTGGATTTGATTAATTGGCTGCTACTGATCCTTTTTATGGAAACAGTAGAGGTGCACTTGGTTTTTCACAAACTCTTTCTGCATTTTGATTTGTGTTAAATAAATAACTGTGTAATATGTCATGTTTTGCAGTTCAGCTGAGCTTATATTTACCCAATTTTAGGACCTGCCAAGACTCAGATAACTTAATTTGTCCTGATAAAATCTTATAATTTAAAAAACCATGTCCTTTATTTTTATCATAACAGCAAACACGAGTGGATTTAAAGGATGTGAACATGGAGCTGAATGAAGAAAGCAGAAATAACATTTAGTGGACAATAAATTTCACAAATTTGTTGGAGAGTAAGGTATAAACTGCAGACTTTAAGAAAGACTCAGTGATGAATAGAGAACAAAGTAACTGTGACAAGAAGAAGGTCATAGGAGAAGATGGTATACTAGGGTCTATGTGATGCATATCCTGCCAAAGCAGAAGAATTACATTGATAAGACTGGTCTGCAGCAATAAACCACCCCCATGCCCTAAATGCAATCAAATGACTCTAAAGCCACTTTGTATTCTTTAAACACAGCCACACTGCAGTTGATTTTTGCTGTAGGATTAATCAATCACACTTGTGAGTCACCGTCAGCATCATAAGCACCTAATGAGTCTCACAGTGACAAAGTGCCTAGATAACATAACTCCCATAAGACAGCTAGTCACGTACAACTTTTTCATTCATCACCACGTGGAAATTGTTTAAAAGCCACACCAGAGGCCTATGTTTAGCATCTGTATGCACACAAACAATATGTACACAAAGTTAGAAAGTCAAGGGCCAAAACTCCACTCATCAGATTCTCTTCCATCACTGCTGCTCATGAAGAATCACTGTTTCTGAGCAATTTTATACTACGAGAGTGAAACATTTCATATCCTCTTATGTTGCTCACCAGGTAATCCACCTGTAATCTAGGCCTGAGAGCCATCAAGAGGGCATCTCTGCGGGATCTGGATGCTGTCGTCATGCTTGACTTTATCACTCGAGCCACTTTCATGCCTGACATAGTGTGGAATGCAGTGCAGATTGCTTTTACTATCATGCAAGAGACAAACCCATTTTTGTGACCACAGAAAATAAGATATATATGATGATGAGATATAAATATAAAAAGCAAATTATATAAGAGGATAATATGTGAACTTTGCTGCACTGATTCTTTGTCCTTTGTTGGAGTAGCTGTGTTTACCCTGGAATCATCTGTGTGCAGTTCAAGGGCAAAGGTTTGAAGTATAAAATAGCTGCCAGATATACACATGGTCAAGATTAGCACTCTGGGAGAAGTGTGTGTGTTAATGATAACAAGGATGTTGGGATAGAGTAAGACTTTTCTTCATTTGTTTTTTGATGTGGCTATATTGGCGAGGCACTTTGTGAAAAGAGTGAAAATACGTATATGCATAAACCCACTCGCAGAAGTGAAGAAAGGCTGATGATCCAGTGCTGACAGTAAAATCAACAGCTTGGCATTTTAAATTGTACTGGGCAGCTTTTCAGTTGAAACTTTCACAAAAACAGCTCCACTAAAAATTGTGTAACTTGTCAGTAAACTGTAGATAACAAGTGGGTGTACGTAAATGAAGCATTTACTCCGGACAATCATCTGAGGAGACCAACTCTTCTGATGTGGAAACTAAAATTTTGCAAACAGAGGATTCCCATTTTGTCACACATGCACTTGCAAAATAAGACTAAAGTGAGCAACAGGACATACAAACAGTCTCAAGGTTAGTATCTTAGCTGTTTACCTTCTTCAAAACCAATACCACATTTTAAAAATAAAGTAAGGACTGGCATAAGGGGGACATATGTAGGTTAGTTTTGCAGCATGGATTTTGGGAAGAGTTTCTGCTTCTTGGCACTTTCAGCAAATTGTAAAACCGCTAATAACAACATTTATATTTTAATGTTCTCACTGCAGTCAGTCCAGAATCGTTTGCACCCAAGTAAAGAATCCAGTTAAATAAATGGTCGCTTAGACATAATCTTCAGTTGTTATATAAACCACTGTGACCTCACAAGCCTGTCACTTAACCACTTTTACACATATAAAAAAAAAAAAAAAAAAAAGATTTTAAGAAGCAGCTTAGCTACATTTATTTATCCCGTAGTTTTCACTGATGCTATGATGAGCAATTTGCTGTTTATTTCACTTTATAGAAGGATACAGTCTTTTCCTTTTAGTGTTACCATTGCCAAAAATTCAGCTTTATAGATTTCGGTAGTTGTTAGTCCAAACAAATATTCTTTTATCTTGTTCTTTAGAAAGCCAAATTAATCTTCACAGTGTCGTGAGCATTTTTGATTAAGCCTGGGAATGTGCAAAGTGTTCAGCCAGGCTGAGTGGTTGAAGAACGATCCAAATCAGACACAGCATGTGCATTTGTGGGTGCTTTGAACACAGCTCACAGCCTATACTATGCAGTCCTGTGAAAAACTAAGTGACTAAGCATGACCGAGACTATGAAGGCAGATGTTTTGACATTTTGATGGTCTGGAGCATTCAGGTTACCAGGAGAAAGACTCTTTTCTCTAAAAAGAATATGACAGCATGGTTTAAGTTTGCAAAGTTGCAACTGAACAAACAGGAACACTTCATAGATTGGGATAAAAGTGGAGCTGATTGGCTAGAGTGCACAGTACGACATCTGGAGAAAACCAAATGCTTTAACCAAATACTCATACGCAGTATACACGATGTTTTTAACTTCTGTAAAGAGAAACCAACTCTGAAGTGCTTTAAACCAAGAAAGTGAAACATTCATCTCAAGGACTCAAAACTGGACTTGAGAAACCAGTGGGTGACATTAGAGTAGCTTTGTTCAACTTTTATAATGTCAATGATAATAATGTATACATGTTATTTACCAGAAAAAAAGGAAACCACAATAGCTCTACTTTTGATCCAAAAAGTCATTGCCAGCATGGTGAAAGAGAGCGATGAATTAAGTTAATAATTCAATTTTATGACAGTCTTCCCCCGTTGAACATTTGAAAGGTCACTGGTTGTGATTGTGCATTGAACTAAAGACTAAACTCACAGAACTCATCTCAACATCGGTTAGATGCCAGCGTCGTGTTTTGGTCCAGGGAGCTGCACAGGCAGATGGAGGACATGTCCTCCCCACCTACCACAACTCCACAGGACTCAGTGCACAGCAAGCTGGGACAAAACATAAAGATCTGACCCTTTGAAAAACTTGGCAAACTATTTCTTTTTCTCCCCAGCCTTGTTCAGTAAGGCTGTTTTGTCTGCAGAATAAATAAATACACTTCAGTACTATCGGTTTTCCATACAGCACAACTCCCCTGGTCAACAGAAACATGTCAAACCAGGCAAATAAATAGCTCCCCTGTAACCCAAATAAGGTAATTGCTCGAATCCTGTACCCCTGCCTGCTCTTTTCCTGAACATGAGAACCAGTGTAAAAACTCCCAATCCCCCACCTGGGCCTGAGGACAGGAGACTTGGTCTGCCCTAAGCACTTTAACACCTCCACCTTTATCCACTCACTTATCCCTTTCCCATTTATGGAGCAAGATAGGCTACTCCAGTCGCCCCACAAAATTCATGCCAAATACTGTGCAACATTAGTTTAAATGAATGCTTAATAGATATCCACAGGGAATTATGGTCATTCAAGGAGCAGATAATAGGACACAGTAAAAACAAACAAACAAAAAAAACATACACACACACACTCACAAAAAAACCCCTTATAATAGCATTGCAGTAAGTAGGATTAAACATACAAAACCCGCAATTTAAAGTGAAGCAAATTACAGTATATAAAGGGCACAAATTAAAACTATGTGTGGTTTAAAATATGATGTGCTAATTGGCAGCTTGCAATGCTGCATGATTACACAAGCAATGAGGTCAAGACGTTTTTTAAACTTGAAATCTCAAGCGCAGACATAAAAAACACATTATTACATGCTGCATGCCAAAAAAACAAAAATCCACATTTGTACTTTTAAACAAAAAAAAAGCAAACGTCAAAGCTCAGCTGCCCAAACAGCATAAAGCCTGACTGCATTCACAAGCTTGTCACTTGTAGTTGAATGTAAATAAAATGTTAGGATGGATAATGAGCGTGGAGGTAGAGGTTGTCCAATGCACACACCTTTAACCTCAACCTTTCTTTAACACTGACCCTTGCCTGAACCCAAAGCTCACACCTTCTCCCCCCTAAGTCGCTGCACCAACCAGTAAGCAGATGATTCCCCCACCCCCCACTTCTCCCTGGCGGATATTCAATAGGTTCAGTGGAGATAAACTGTGGTGCACAGTAGTTATACACACCGGGCTCAGAACTGTTTGACTCTCTGACCTCCTCTATATGACCCCAGAGGCCACAATAACGTAGGTCTGCTCCACTGGACTGCTGCGAAAGAGTGGAATCATTTACCTTCATACAGGGACAAGTGTGAGAGAGTGACGACTGGGGTGCTCTTCATTTCGGGGCCTGAGGAAATGAAAAGTGTTTTCACAACCTAGGAGGAGGGGAATGTGGTGATGCTGGGTGGGGAGGATGGTCACAGTGGCGGTGGTGGTAGCGAGGGGTCACCAACACACTCTATTACAGTATAGTCTCAGCTGTACGTATGCCAGTGCCAAACTCTTAAACACAAATCTGTTTTTGATCAAATAACCCAAATCAGCTAACTTTAATTTTGTGTACTGGAGCCACTGTGTAATATAATCCAATCTTCTGTTTTGCAAGTCCAAAATCTCATTTATACTATCCTCTAATTCAGCCTCTCCCCTGGCTCTAATGAATATTTATGCGTTCTAGTGTGTTTAGATTCGAATTTTACACGGTTATCACTTGGGGCATGTCCGAGTCTTGTAATTGTTTCCATCCACATACAAGTGTTTACGTTACAGAGCTTTCCCAGCAAAGTAAATGTTTTCTATGCACATAAACAGAGCCTCTAATGGCATCAAGGATGGTTCAGTAGTGTTATGGTCAGGCCAGGTATACAGTAGTGTGCCACTTTAGATAATTAGTGCAAAATTGTGAAAACTGTTGTAAAGTTTTGTCTGAATCATGGACATGCTGGTGAGCAGTGACCTACAAGCTACATGCCCTCAAGTTAAAATCTTCTAAATACACTTTTTCCTCTTTCTTCTTGTATTCCACTATATACAAAACCTGATTATAAACTGAACCATTTACTCTTATTTATTTACTCTTATTTTTTGAGTATAGTAATTTAATTTTTGCTCAATAACAATTCCTGTTTATTTTTTTCTTCTCTCCGGAAGCCTATACATCCTGGTCTTTTTGTTGTCTGAAGAAATTTTGTTAAGGCTTTTCATAGCCTTGCTACCATCTAAGAATTCAGATTTCTGTGACTTTAAAGTACAACCCTGTTCACCAGTGTTAAGGATTGTCCGTAGCGATAAATGGTTGTTCTACAGAACTTTCTAATTCTGACCATTTCAGCTGCCTGTTACAAAATTTTACTGTTTTTTTGTTCACTCTTACAAGTCTAACAGCATTATTTTTGACTGCACCAAATTGGCTGTTTTCGGGGGAAAAAAACACACTGCACGCTATCTGCTCACCACCAAAAAAGCATTCAGACACAGTTAAGAACTTTCAGTTCATCACAGTGACTCATTAAACAGCTAAAGTGACGTTTTCTCCAAGAGAAATAGATAGAGACCAGTAATGGAGGTTAAAAAAATGACTGTTGGACTCGCTTTATCCGATACCCAGAAATTATAATTTTGTTCTGCAACAGCCAGCTGAGAAACACAGTCGGCGTACAAAGCTTTCACTGCCCTAATGTGACCTAAAAAGGTTTATAGCATACATCACTTTCAGTTTAGTCTTGATATTTTAATATGCATTTTCAGAATAACAAGCTATTCAGCAAGGAGAGGCTCATCATGTTCCAAATAACTGTTTGAAAAGTAGGCATACAGTCAGAGGGCATCACATTTTCTGTCATTTTTCCAGCATGCCCATGCAAGATGAGCTCTTTTTTCAGCAATCAGTAGCACTGATTAGTCTGATACTCGCACCAGCCCAGCATCACCCCCACTGTGGTCCCTTCAGTGGCACGCCCTTCTTTAAAAGCTTTTTTAATTATGGCAGCCATTAAAGCAGGCTGGCTCTGGGCTCTAACTGATGGTAGTGCATGCACCACTGCTCCTCTGAGCCAGCCACATGCTTACTAGCACTTACACGACCATACACACATACATGTATAGTGCACACAATGACTTGCACACATGCATACAAAATGCACTTATGGGGACAAAATGGTTTGACCAGACAACCAAACTGGCTCCGATGGCATTAAATCTGTCAAGTCATCTTTTTTTTTTAAGGCTGCAAGAGTGATGGTGGCATGGCCTTATCTACTCAAGAGACGTGGAAAGGAAAGCAAGAAAAGAGCTGCTCCCTTGAGCCAGACACATGCTTACAAGCAATTATATGGTCATACACACAGACATGTATCGTACATACATCAGACTTGCAAATGCACTTATGGGCACGAAATGCTTCGACTGGACAATCAAACTGAATTATGACAAACCGATAAGGTAACTAAAAAGCAGCAAGGAGCAGTGACATAAAGCACTGATGTCGAGGTGCGTTTCTGCTACTATTCTAGCTGTTCCACATCAGAAAGTAAAATAGAGAGGGTAAAGCCAGGTGTACTGGATGTCTCATCCACTTAAAACACAGCACACTTTCAATTATTGATCTCCTATCATGAAATAAAATTGAAGATCCTGACATCATGTTCTTGATGAGTTGTAGTGCTATTGCCAGAATATCACAGGGAACCCCAAAGTAAGCTTGAGTGCCTCAGAGCCAAGCAAATAAAAAAACATGAGCAGTTCTTGCTTGACCATGTAGAAGTGCAAGTGTAAGTGCTCCCAGGCCAGTTCAACCTATGTAAATGCGTCTGAATGTGTCTGGGTTTATAGGATCCCATGACTGTCTGGTCTACATAAGTAACTAATTCAATTGTCACTGTTCTAAGAGACATATTTGACCCTGGGGCTTCAAGGGGTCACGCTTGCTTCCTGTTTGGACCAATGGGAAGTCTCTAACAGCGGTCTGACAGGCTGCTACAACCACTCTCAGGTTACACCGCCATGGTCTGTGAGCCACGGTGCTCCCGAAGGGTAGTTTTTCGGAGGCGTCCATATGTGATGTGCAGAAGAAGGGTGGGGTTCTGAGAGGGTTGCACAGAGCTGCAACCCTACCCACTTCAAAGGGTCACTGTCATTCACGTCCCTGAGGGCATCCTGCTGTTCTCTCTCTGTCGCTGCTCTACCGATCTGCCAAATACATAAAGGCATTTACGCAGGTCCAGCACAAAGGCCTTGAAGTTGGACACCTTCCCACTATTCCCTCTTGATGGCCTTCCCTCTGTGTCCCTGATTCTCAGAGCATTTCAGCTGATGGTGGCTCCACTTTGATCAACCCTAAAAAAGCGGTGTAACTTGAGGACACCACATTAAGATCTATGTTAGCCCTTCAGATAAAGCTACATAGAACATATGGAGCAACCTGCTGGGGCTATACTCTGTGTAAAAGTGCACTCATTTTATATATAGGTTGAGACATATTGCAGGCTTGTCTGTAATAAGGGTGGATAAAAGAAAAGAAGATGGTCACAACAAAGCCTCTCTTGTTCGTGGTATTATAGTTTAGCACGTGAAAGAGCATGCTGACTGGTAAGACTGATAAGAAGAGGTTAGACTGACGATTTTCATGCAGACAACATTCAGAATTTAACACTTTAGGTCAACTGTGTGACTTCAGATGGAACTATAACCTTGACAGAAAATGATATTGATTCAATGGAAAATAGAATCCTGATTTTACCACTTAAAAGTCTGATTTATTGCCGTTTCAGTGTGTCAGTGACAGCACCATAGGATGTAACATAGAACAGACGTACGAGTTAATTGGCCATAACTCTTAATCCTGTTTATATGCTCTTTTAATCTCACGGTTTCCAGGTGATGGATGTGTTAAGCAAGGCAAACCACTTAAAGACACCTTCATTTGGAACACTGTGGGATGACCTTGTGACACAGCTTCCATTTTTCTCTGTTGGTTAACCGATTCTGATAGCCATCACTCGTGCTGATTAAGTAAACCTCAGTGTTAATAGAAGCAGTTCTGACAAAGGTTCAAATGTATTCAAGCTGGGCCCTGGAGGCACTCAGGCATAATACATTGCTCTAGTAATGATCCAGGAAATGTTTGTGAGTGGACCAACTGGCTTGTTTAAGGTCAAGGGTTATATAAAAGTTGGATTGGTTTAAAATTTGTAATATGATGGACACAGGAGAGTTTCAGTGAATGTCATGCCTCTCAGTGGGTAATCCTAAGCCGGCCCTCTGGGCTCCCTGAGATGTTTATTTTTAGTATTCAAGGGAGGTTTATCATTATAACTAAAGGGAAAGTGCCAGAACTGAAAACCAGCGGTGTTAAAGTTTAGCCACTCTCACCTCCCATGTTGTGAAAACCCAAGCAAACCGATACACAACCCTGAGCCACTAACATCTTTAGACATGCTTGCCCCCAAACACATGCTGCGAACGGGTCAGGTGGCGCTCTGTCACCAGTGATCAGGAGCATATGAGCAGATCACAACGTATCCTGACTAAAACCATGAAAATGGTTCATGGATTATTCCAGAGATCAGGTGTCATCCAGTCCAAGCATAACCTGCTTTCATTTAAACTACATCCCTGACAGTTTGGTTTTATGTTGTAACACTTTAAGAGTTGCCACGAAATATTTGTAAGTTGTCATGTAGTTATGGTGCTGCTGTTTGGTGTATAATAGCTTGGTTTTAATCTTGATGACAAGGCATTTTTGACAATTTCCAGAGGATTTCAAGAGAGTTTTATGGAATAGAAAGTTTAAGGAGTTTCCACAGCCTTCAGAGAAAAAATATAGCTCTTAACACTCTCTTGGCGGTCATAGAAAAAGACACTTATAATTCACCCTAACAATCTGAAAACATTGTAGGAAATAAAGAGTAATGACAAGAAAATTTCTGTAACGCCTTAATAAACTCTGACAAAACAGTGAAGTAAACCATACAAAATGACACAATCTAAAAATCGCTATGGACCTATGAAACTTAGACTGTAAGTGAGGCAAAAAATAAAAAGCTCTACCAGCTGGTGGTGACAGACCACGCCATGCTGTCTGCTTTGTATCCATTTTAAGAAATGTCAGTCTCGCCTTGTTAGGATCAGCTCTGTGATGCTTTAGCAGATGTTACATCAGTAATTTTTTCTTTTGTCTTTTTTGGTATTTAATCCTCTCAGTCAGTTCTCCTTCTTACATGCCTTGTATTTTTTTTAAAATATATTAGTGTATGTGACTGATGATGTTCCTTTCTTTGAGCCTCAAGAATATTTTAATGGCTTCGCTCAGAGTTTCCCCTGTTGCTTTACCTTTCTACCAACAGCAACATCATTTGTACTGAATTCAAGCATTGATGTGTAGCGTAAAAATGGCCTCATAATCTTTTAAACAGTCAAACTTCAGCCCGCTGCATACAGCTGCACAAGTTTTAAAGCAAACTGTTATTTAACCACAAAACTGCAGCAAACGTTACACACTGCTTTTATACTGAGTGTATCATTTCAGTATCAAAAGGCATAAATTTGTCTCTATGTGGTTTTGTCACACGAAGATTTAAAATAATGAAACAGAAAATGTAATCAGGGATTTCCTTGCCTCAGCCTGGTACTGACAGAGATTTCTTCCTGTTAAAAGGGAGTTTTTCTTTCCCACTGTTGCACAGTTCTTGCTCATAGGGGGCTGATTGTTGGACTTCTCCAATACTTTAGGTTTGATGTTAAAATATTTATTTACACAGCGCCAACAGAAAACCACAACAATCATATGACCTTCTATGAGCAAGCGCTTTGGCGACAATAGGAAGGAAAAACTCCCTTTTAACAGGAAGAAACCTTCAGCAGAACCAGGCTCAGGGAGGGGCGGGGCCATCTGCCGTGACCGACTCGGGTGAGTTACAAGGTCTTCACCTTATAATATAAAGCACCATGATCTGACTGTTGTTGTGAATTGGCACCATATAAATAAACTTGAACTGAACTGAACTGAATTGAATGATGGATTCCAAACTCCTTTCCTTTTATATCTTCAGATGTTGTAAAAACATTACAACCCTGACTTGAAAGCACGCTACATGATATTATTTAAAGATTGGTGTGGTCTAACAACTCATTGACTTCACAGTTAATGTGATCCCACTATAACAAGGTTCCTAGTTTTCATTCATGGTAGAAGCCTTTACATAATATTATCATAATCACTAATAGATTTTGGGGTTTTGTTTTTTATTTAAAACATCTTTTTATAAACTGAAGTTCTCAACAAGTGGAAACGTTGACATGTTTGTGAGACTAAATGAAGTGCACAGCGTGGAAAAAATAATTCTCTGGGGATCATGTGTTGTACCAAAGTTCATTAACATACTGTATCAGTGTGGACTGAAATGCTGCACCGAAACACCGGGCAACAAACCACACCGCAGTGTGGCTAAAAGATTTGAAACATTTGTACTGAACCAGCCTCTGTGTCTGGGCCTCCTTGTCATCATCTGGAAACAATCAAGTAATCGTCTTCAATAAGGAGAAAAAAATGAAAGAAAATTATAAATCTGACAAGTCCCAAATGTGTCTCACTTCCCTTCAGCAACTCAATTAACCCTCTGTGGTGCATTTAAAGTTTACGTCGGATCTCAAGACAATCCTGGAAGGAAAAAGGTCATCTTGTGAAAATATTTTGGTGAAAATGAGAAAGAGAATTCAGAAGCATATTTAATACTGTACAATCAAATGGGGGATAAAAGATTGGTATATGGGGAAATATCCAATAAATGTAAGAATGGAAAGGAGGAAATGAAACATAAAGAACAAGGGATTTATGTGGGATTAATGGGTCCTGCGAGTGTAGACCTCCCCAGAGGTAAGAATTTAATTCCTTTTCATCAATCCAGACCTCTTTTCTTCTCTCAGTCCACATCTAAAACTCTCTTTATCTGGCAATTTCATATTTTTCTACTTCCAGCATCTGTCATCACTCTTACTCTGACCTGTTCTCTTATTGTGACCTAGCTTCTTCTCAGTAAAGACAATGATTAGCATGAGACGGAATGACTTACTGCACTGTCACAGAGCAGATCATGAGCTTCAATCAGCCTGCTGTTAGCTTGAAGTCCCTCATATATTTATGTATCCAAAGATTTAAGATTAACACTGGAGAAGAGAGTGGTGATGTTGATGGGAGGGGCTGAGAGTAAGAAGATAAACAGAAAAATAAATCTGCCATTTCCTTATAGGACATTTTGCTCCTCCTAATGATACCACTGTGTTATCTTCTTTCAACGAACGGAACATCCAGTTGAGTCAGACTGAAACAAGATAGAGACTCAAATATACGTCAGACTTGAAGCCTGATGTTATCGGTTTCCTCTAAACCGCCAACAGCAGCCAGAAAAAGACTCCCAGCAAAAGTGTTTCACACAATAGAGCAAACTGTCACAGTGAACAAACACTGACACAGCACCGTGTTCATGATGCCTCCACTGGTGGATTGATGGATACTGATATCAATGCAAGTGGAGTCCGGACAGAGCCTTAAAGTGTAACCTTTGGTAACAGCACCCCATAGTGGCAGCTGGTGTTGCTCATTCCTAAATCACAGCTGGGCCATTGTAATATGTGCATTTTATCAAGCACATCTGTATTAAATCAGAGAGAGGACAATTAACAAATATAAATATGTTAATCCAACCCGTGTAGTTTGGGTTTTATTTAAGCAGTTTCTGCCATACTAACATAAAGACCTAAATGTGAATGACATGAAAATTCAAGTCCCCAAACGTTATGATAGTGCTTTTTTTAAAATCCATGTTTATTTTTTTATTTTTTTATTATTTATTTTGATGCCCACAATTCAAAAAGGTGTTTTCACAGTCATTTTGTGAACCTTCACAGAGAGCTCAGTTCTTTTTTCGGGACCCTAGTCTCTATAACATCTCTGTTAGAAATGTGAAATGTGTTAGAAATGTGGTCAGAAGACTCGGATAGTAATTCATGCATCCTTTGCTTTCTTAAAAATCTCTTATTCATCATTGGCACCTGGGAAAAACAGACACAGAGATGAGCAAAAACAACAAAGAGATCCAAAGAAGATGAGGACAGGGGTGGGAAGCCATATATGTTAGCACAGCCATGTCTCTCCATATTCATGATTTGCGTTTTGCCCAAATTACATTATTTTTGTTATTCATAAAACCTGCATTTAAAGTTTAATCATGGATGACAGCTCAGCTGTCAGCCTTGTTCAGAAATAGATATAAGTGACCTTCGAGGATAAATGTGAACTACCTACACAAAAACTGATCAAACTAAAAATTTTAATTGATCATTACAGTCTGTAATAGGAAGACACGTTACAATCACCATGTCTCCATGTGTGAATGAACAGGACAGAGTGCTGGGCTGCTCCGACAGCTGGTATCTGCTTCTGTCTTCTTGTTTAAAAAACAACAACAAAACAGACTTAGATCAGGTTTTGTGTAGGTGTTTCATATTTATCAGAACACATGGAATGTGAATATTCGCAATGCCTTTAAATTTTCTTTACATGTGTGGTTACATTCTCTTCTTTTCACCGGCATCAGTAGCAGTAGTATAACCTCAACTGTGTGGGAACCTCATGAACTAAGAAAATATGACTCCACTCATTAAAGAAAAAAACAAAAAAGGAAAATGGGAAAAAAGGAAAAATGTTTAAATATGCATTCAGGTGAACTGACCCTTTAATGACCTCTCCTGCTTAATGAAGCTTTGTCTCCATTCTGAAGGTCCAGAACTAATGAAAGACACTAGAGGGCAGCCAATACTCATCTATAAACCTTTCAGCCTGGGTCTGGACTGTCTGTCGCCTGCAGCTCCACATTCAAGCTGAATTATACTGTGAAATAGGATTACGTGTCAAGCAATGCAATGATTGAGCACAATTGTTGGAGTTTGCCAGGAGAGAGGAATAAAAAGGAAAATACACAAACACAAATTCCTATTTGTCATGCTGATGTGAGTCATGTGTGAAACAACATTAAGATAAGTCGATCCTGGATGTCAAATGATGGGTATCTTAGCATCCACAATGCTTCTTCTTTTTTTTCATATGAGTAAAAAATAGCAGCAGCTCTCCCCAGAGAGTATACAGGCTGAGTTATGGCTCCATAATTATGTGCAGGAGTGAAAGTGTGCGTATAAATGAACGTGCTGCGTTTTAAAAAGGAGTTTTATTATGGTTGCTGTTTCTTCAGATTGTAGGCTGGGGGAGCCGATCTCCCTTTATAGGTTATGTTTCCTCTCCCAAAGACCCGGCTCATACCTAGGGTAACTGAAGAGGCTTGCTTGAATTATACAGAGGCACGTTTAGCGTTTAAAATAAATCCAATAAAAAAGGGAGACAGATCAAGAAACCTCCTCAGTTGATGAGCTCATTCCCACCTTCCATCAGCATTTCCTGCATCATAATGAGCAGCAAATCTGTATGTGTGCACACAGGCAGATGGCTGGACTAGAGCGGCTGTCTTAAAGAATTTATTTTTGCCCTAACTGTTTGAAGTTTCAGTCACACTAGATTGACAGGGCTTCCTCTCCTCCAGTGACCCCCCAGGTGTTACCTAGCTCCTTTAGGGGTCAGGTCCCACAGAATGCATCCAGTTGAGCCAATTAACCCCATGAACTGAGATCAATAAACCCTTTTATTGTTGCACACGACACCATATGCATTATTAGCAGGTAGTAAAATAACATTAACAAAGGGTTTAAATGGCTAAATCCGAGATAAAACAACACAGATATAAAAAGTTCTGACCTAGTGACAAAAAGATATAGAGCAGGTCTTCCTCTGGTGCTGCAGTGTGTGTAAAGATACAGGGAGGACAGCTCACGTAAAGCTCATCTATAAGTGCAATTAAGCAGAAATCGAGCCGCTGGGAGCCAGGGGACCTGTGTAGTGATATCACGCATTTCAGTCCATTAACCTGCTTCTAATGAACTGAGTGTTATTGGGGAAAACTCTTTATTAATCACACCGGACTGAGGTGACGGTCACTGGTTCATCGTGTACGTCAATACCCTTCAGCAGGGCTCCAGTTCGGTGTCCTTTGGGGAGGACAAACAATCTGACGATACCGTGTATGATGTGACAACGTGTGTGAGGATCAAATGCATTCTAGGAGATCCACAGCTCAGCATTAACCTCCTCAGTTACCATATGACAAGAGTTGTTTTTGTTGTGACAAGTGCAGTGTGAAAAAAGATCCAGTCTTTCCCAATCAATGATTTTCACCCACCCACAGTGATGATTATATTTAATGACAGGGTTGCTGGTGAGAAATACCCACAGAGTTGTCAGTGAATTAGTAATGCCGACTGCTGTAGGCTAAAAAACTCATGTCAGAAATACTCACAAGGGAATGGAAAACACTCAAGCCCTCACACAAGTGGGACAGATGTTTATTGGTGTGTAACTACTGGATATTTAGGTTTATTGTAACTTATTTAATTATATGTTGGATCAACTGAGTAAAGAGAAGGTAACTGAAAGAGGGAGATGCTAGAGAGGTGGGAAGAAAGTGAGATAAGGGAGGGGGTAAGAGAGGGAAACAGAGATTGGAGACTGGAGAAAGAGGGGGACAGGCACAAACACATGGGTAGGGGAAGGGAGTGAGGTAGAGGCAGAGTGAGAGAGAGAGAGAGAGAGAGAGAACTGTTAAAACGTCTGTTTGCTCTTGCCAGTCTCAGCATCGCTCAGTTTCTGCAGGAGGCTGCAGCTCCATCCCTCCAGGATCTCCACTGGCACCAGTGACCAGATATGATCTACCCACCACCCTGTGCACCCGTTTAACTCTGAGCCGGAATCGCTTCATTTTTGCATGGATGATAACAGCCTTCCGCATGTTCATGGATTTCTCACACCATATGTAATCTGACTCAAACACGGGATTGGTGAGAAAAAAAGAAAAGACAGTAGAGTATCACTCCAAGTGGTTTCCTACGGTTTTTAGGTCTGTGGAAACAGCACTTTAGTCAGGCATGGGCATGGGACCGTGCGCCAGCCGAATGGGACCGGGTGCAGTAGGAAGAGCATCTTCCTGAAGGAGGAAAAGCCCGTCTTCGGGAGTTTGTTGTTCTTACCATTAACAATTTATATTCTTTTTTTCTTTTTCTTTTTTTCCTGCCGGGGCAGGGGACTGTGGGTTTTACGCGCCGGAATGATGCGTCCCAACCGAGGCTTCATCCTGCTCCTCCTCAACGGAACCGCTTGTTTGGTAAGAAAAGAGTGGGAGTGTGCAAAAAGAAAAAAGAAAAAAGTCACACCGGGGTCTTTATGCATCTTTCTCCGAATTACCTCTAAATACCTTCTGCGTCAGAATATACCGTAGAGTACAAACTTCCAAACTCCGTGATATACGCTAATTAAAGGGGAAATGTTTGCGCAGACGTGCGTGGATAGCAACTGACAGCTTAGATTAATTTGATGGAAATGATAAATTACGAGACGTGCAGGTCATTTGTGCTTCTTACAAAGATGCAGAGATAATCCTCGACTGCTGCACGACAGCACTGTGCTGACCGCAAACCAAATTCTGCTGATGTCTGGTTTGTTTTTGTTTTTTGTATCACTAGTAATTGTTAAGACAATAACATTCACTCTGACCCCGCTCGTCTCGGGTACGCCGGGCGCAGTGTCACTATTCTCGGGGGACACTCGTGCTGGCAGCGTGCGGAGCGCACCGTGCCATCGGTGTTTGTCACATATCTGTTTTACTCTGTGCGTCTTTGGAGCCGCTTCAGTCCTCAGCTCTGTAACACTGTCAACAAACACTACATGGCCATTAAAAAGTTACAGTGTTACAAATTTATGATTTACTCTATCAATTGAACTCCAAAATATCAAACGCAAAACTGTGAATCAACTGAGGAAAAGTTTATTTAACCTTCCGTGAAAACCAGGCGTTATAAAAATGCATTATACACAAGATATAAGCCACATTTCAGCACTCTTTAAATTATGGCTTTGATTTGATATAAGCTGTAGCACCTTTACACTACAGGGCCATGCCCCAAGGTTCTTGTGTGTGAAACGGTACAGCAGAATCAGCAAGACAAAAGCTTGAATACTTTTTCATGTGAAAGATCCACAGAAAGATAAAAGCGCTGGTTTGTTTTTGTAGTCTTTGCTGTGAGAGCTCTTACCTTATTGAACGATGTGATTAAAGACTGAATTTATACAGTAGGTGAGGAGAAATTTACGAGATCTAATTCAGCAAATTAATGCTAAATTGATTCATACACAACACTCCTGCCAATGGATATGTAAACACTGAAGTTTCTGTAGCTTAAATAATACTTCCAGCATTGCATAACCTTACAATTTAATTTGGATCACCCACTCCTCTTTCATGTGCGCTTCTAGATTTATTAAAAAGCAGCCTTTAATGAGAAGTCAGCTCTTAAATCGCATGAGAAAACTTGAAAACATCCTTCTGTTTGGAAACCCCTAGGCTAAGGGGAGCTCAGTCATCTCAGGGCCCAGGGAATGAGCCAGATCCAAAAAAAAAAAACAAAAAAACATGAGTGACTGAAATACTGAAGTGAGGTTGAGTGGCTGTTCAACCCGTCTGTGACGGCATTCCTTCAAGGATGACCTTGTGGTTTTCATATTAAGGTATTATTCAGATACTCAGAATAAAGTGATAGCTCTTTTGAGGATCTGAGGTCTAACAGACATTGGTTTTAAGTGACTTAACAGACTCAGTGATATTCTTGGCTGAGACGGAGCTCTTTCAACGGATTCTTCTGTTCTCTGTGAAATATGAGACCACACGCTGTCTTAAAATATGGGGGACGAGTGCCTTTTCAGCTGTTGTATAACTAGATACAAGAGTGGGGATAATAGGCTTAACACTCACTTGTTGTTTTGGTTCTGGAAGCGTTTTGTGAGCTGCAGGGCCGCAGCCTATTGTAACCCAGAAGATCTGTGGCTAAATGATAATGACATTAATTAGAGCCTTTTTTTCCCCCTCTCGCCAGACCATGTATCTATGAAAAACGTACACGGCATCCCTCAGCAGGGAATCATGGGTAATTCATTAGCCCTGTGACATTGATAAATTATGGAGCAATTAATAAATTAAGTAACTTTTTATTAAGTAATGGAGCAGTGATTAATAATTAAATGAGCCTGCTATGCATTAAAAATTTGATTTGGATGATTTCTGTTGTAATAGCGCTGCAATTTTCAGAGAGGGTTCAGTCTCAAGGGATCTTTTGCAAATGGCTACTAATACAGACGACTATTAACACAAGGTGCCACTCTGGTTGTTGTTTATGTGATGAATGATGTGTTTCAAATGTTAATTATTCCCTGAATTTGAATGAAGGGTTATGAATAATAAAAGCCATCTCAGTTGTATAATTGACTGCTTGAGAAATTATGTTTATTTTTGGCAGCAGTTGGAGTTATTTTTCGTCAGTGAAGCTCAGCAATCTGACTGCATTTGTTTCACTAAACTAAATCGCTAGAGTGAATTTTCTCAAGATAGTCTATTGAATACTTAGGATGAAAGTGAGTCAGCTCTAATGTGAAAATGTTTCGTTTTGGAAGGGCAAATAGACAGGTAAGAATGTAAGAATGAAAGAAAAGAGATGGAATGAACCAAGATATTGGTGCTAAAAAAGGAGTCAGCTAAACATCTGCCTCAGAGGTTTATACCCCTAATTGACAGTCATCACAGATTCTGTGTGATTTTCACAGAATTACACATGTTAATCCACTTGTAATTACAAACGCAGCCGTGTGGATGAACCAGGGTTGATGGGATGAAATCTCAGACCAGCCAGTGAAACCTGGGAGGAGTGAGGTCAACGAGATGTGCAGCTCTCTCTTTCAACAATCTTAAGAACTATCAATAAAGGAATGAAGTGTCCTCGAAAAGGGCATTGAACTCTGATACTCCGGTGAGCTGCAGAATTTCTTCTCTGCAATTGTTTGAAGAACCTTGTGCTTTTAAATGCATTACTCGTATTCAACATGGCACATTTGTGTTATTTTAGACTTGAAAATGCAAACCTAACTATAATTTTACTGACAAGGAGAATTTCGTCTCTACAGTTCAGTAAATGGAGATATTCAAAATGAGCTTTTTGTTAAGTAATTTTGTGCTGTAACCTTCATGTATTAAAAATCTCTGGGGGAACGTAGGCTTGACTATTTGTGAATCACAGATGCTCTTTCTCACCAGATTTTTATGGAAAGGGTAGCCCCAGGTAGCCTTTCTGTGGCCGTGAGAGACAGAACCGCTTTATGCTCACACTGATTGCTTTCTGCACAGATGAAGACACTGGCCATCATGCTTGATAACTGAATTTCACTTCTGTAGCTGAGCACCGAATGTCACTTTTTACAAATTGAATTTCTGTGGAGACATTCACACATATTTCAAGGTCTACATGCCACACCGTTCCCTCTGCGTGTAAGTAATTTAAAAAAAAAAAAGAAAAGAAAAGAAAAGAAAATGTGACACTTTGAAGAATTCACACTGGGAAATTGGGAAGTAGTGCTGTTCTGTTTTCTCTTTCTTAACTTTTACTCACACCCTCCATTTGACTTTGCCATCAGCAAGGAAACACTCACTCAAGACGGCGCATCAATTAATAACAAATTGTGCTGTTACATTTAAAGCTGGAGAGCCAAAATCACTTCTGTGACAAAGACAAGATTTTACATCACAGAAGCATAACAGCACAAAAACTGAGACAACAAAAGACATTAAATCCAGGCAGCATTTGCTGTGTCTGAAACAGCAGAAGACAGCATGGTGCGACAAACGCACTCTGTGCAAACCTGAAGATTTGTGCGTGTAGTTAAAGAGCAGAGGCTGCCTGACGCTAATTCTAACCACATCAGACTCCTCTCTCCATTCTGGCCTGTCACAAACTCTTAGATTCATGTTTCTTAGATACCTGTCCTCCTAGCAGGGTCACTGACCTTGTCCACCCAGATACGTACCACCTCATCTTGCGAAACAAATAGAAGAAAACTCAGTCCGATGCTGCACACATTGCATGTAGCCACAAACGTGCACAGCCGCACCAGACCGAGCACAGTTTTTTTCAGCCTTCCCGCTCTCGTCCTCTTTGCCATCGGTGTTGCAATCGGCACGTCAGAGCTTATAAACTTTCACTCTGCGCCTCACATCCCACGCAGATGCTGGAAACACAAAAACTCATTCATAATTGTCAAATTTCTATCATAAGGGAAGGTCGGCTCTGTATCCATGCAAGCCGAGCAGTCTACTGTGCTGAGGGTATGTGCCGTATAGTTATGAATGTCATAACTGGGTGATGTGAAGAGGAAAATGATCATCTCATTGTATCTTTATCATCAGCAGGAGAAAATGCGCATCATGTTTTATCCATCAACGTAGAGGAAAATGACAATTCAGGTCATACCCTTCAAGCAAGCAGTAATTAAATAACCAGAAAAGTTTACTCAAATATCTAAACTTCAGTATCAATAGGAGTCTTTTTTATTCAGGAAACTAAAAATCTAATGGACTTGTAGATAATAGTGTTTTTAGGCTTAACCACTTCCACATAATTCTTAATTCTGGGGTAATGATAGGAAGATAAGTTAAACAATATCCCCTTGTTACTGATGAAAACAACATTTCGAGTTTATTGTTATTACAGCATCAATCAGCTTCAGCGTTTATTTACATGAGCTTCTGGATCTAGCACTATTTGTATTTTTTCCAGATAATTTTGTAAAAAATATGCAGAGTACTTTATCTTTGCTAAGATTAGTGTCTTTTTATTAATAATGCATTTAGAAAAGTAATTGGTTTTCTCAGATAATTTAGGCATCCTTGAATATGGCTTAAATTTGATGTGTTTGCTTTTTGATTCTTATTCTCTTCTCGTCACTTTACCCTGTGTGGATCTGGCACTATTTTCCTCTTTGTTTCATTCGAACAAATTAAACAGCTAGGAGCAGTCGCGGAACATATAAACAACATATGACGCAGCAGCGGATGAGCAGTGCTGGACAATCTTTGTAGCCTATTGCCTGCAGGGTAAAACGGCTTGAGTTATGAACATGCACAGCATGTAGGACCCCAGAGGTGCACCTCCTCCACCACCCCCAACCACCCAGTGAGCCCCTCCCACAGGCTCCAGGCAGCCCCATAGCAGAGACCCAGACAGACAGAGAGAAAGCACACACCCTGACACACTGACAGCCCTTCATATTGAAGCGCCAAGCTGTCCTCAGACAGAATACGTTGTCTCCTCAAAACCAGCACAATTTACTGTGGCATTGCTTTCTAGGAGACTGCAGGGAAGACAGAGCAGACCCTGAAAGAATATCTGTAGGTTTGTCTACTGGTTCAGATAGTGAAGTGTGGATTACAGTGCACAGCTTAAAGAAAAATGACTCGTTGCCTCGGGTATAATGAGTGGGTGTAACTCCCCTGGGGAGCCAGATAAAGATGCGCATGACTTTAGCACAAAGGAATAACTAAGGATGGGAAAATCCATAACCGACATTTTAATTTCACAGAGCTTCTGCCTGAGCTAACAATAGTCAAAGTTGTTTGAATGTTTTCTGAAAATACAAACTGTTATAGGAAGTATCAATATAAAGTGAAGCTTTCATTGTTTTAAAATCTGTAGGCATCTCAGCAATAGTGGAAAAGGCAATATGGGACCAGGGGATTTGGGTTTATTTGAAAGGGGAACACTAGGCTGTCAGTGTAGTTTAACACTGAAGAAAACCAAAGCTTTCATGCTGACCTCATCATGGTGTTGCTTGAGCTGCCAGACCAGACTGAAACCAGTGTGCAGAAGCCCATTAATATTCTCATTTCTCTCAAAATCTGTAAACAGTCTGTTCTGCATGACTGACCATCTAGTATGCAGTTTACCAGCGTGCCGACCAGTGACGGTACAGTGATTTTCGGGGTCAGAGTGGTGCACATCTCCAGACAAGGCCTGCTGAGAGTCTATACATGGGGTTTCCAATTATAGGAAATGCACAGCCACGGGAATGCAGGAATAAATGGATAATGGGAATGTTTATGCAAAGCACATTGATTTCTGATTTTTTATTACATTGCTACATGAAACATCAATTTGAGGAGTTACACAGATCACACAAGCCATCTCAAAAGTGACACCTAAATGTCTATTAACTGCTTAAGCTAAGGTAGCTTAATTAATCTATCCATTTTTTCAATAAAAGAAACCAAAATTGATTTTTAGAGAGCGTTATCATGGTCAAATTATTTATATTTTATATTTACCATTTTGTAGTTGCAGGACACTACATTAATGTTAACAACTGTCATTTGAGCAAGATATTATGTAAGAATGGTTTAAAAAAATGATAAAAAATGATGGTTAAATGTTCAAATATGCAAATCATATTGAAGTAATGCACATACTTTTCCAAAACAGACATTTAAACATTGAACAAAGCCAGGTTCCCAATTCTTCTTGGCACATTAGAGTCAAAGGGTTTCATAGAGGTGCCTTTGGCAATTTCCTTTCATCACTTCATAAATCTAAAAATGCTCTCAGTTATCACTATGGTTGTAGGAATAAAATGTACCATGAAGCAGGCTCTTAATGATAAAAAAAAATGAACAAAACAAGAAAATTATCTTCATAGATAGATAGAATAAAGCTCTATCTACAGGGCTACTTTACCTATAGCATCTCTCCTTTAGAAACTGAATCGTGTTTCTGTTCCTCTGGTGACATTTCCAGATTGTGTCCAGTCCAGCTGAGATGGACTGCAGAGTGTCAAATGTCTTACAAGCAAGCACTTGTGATCACGTTTCCCCTTCCTGCTTACATTTGGTTTAATCAGTTAAAACACTGAAAAGTCTAAATTCAGCTAGAAGACTGCTGAGACGGCTGGAACTTCAGACATCCAAGTGTCTGACCTGTTTGTCATATGTAAATGAGGTTTACATACTCACTTTAGCAGCTTTATGTGTATGCCACTCGTAATGCCAGACAGAACCTCAAAGCAGTCGGCTAGGCATGCGCATTTACCATGCTAATGTGAACACATCTAGCCCACGTATAAATTAAATGACAGTGACCCAACATATTCTCAGTTCAACCACAGCTGTCCGCTAATGAGAGAATCCCAAGATTCAGTACCTTTTTAGAGCTACTATAAGTGTAAAAGGAGCCCATTCACACAGTTACACACTTTCTCAGCTGGGAGTTGCACAACTAAACCATTGTCTGATTTGGCCACTCAGCACCTCTCCACTGAAGCAATTTAACAGCCTCCCTCGGGAGCATATTAATGGTGGTTGTGCAGGAATGACAAAATTATTTTCATTTATATGGTTTCAAAAATTAACAGAAACTCTGTCACACTGTATCAGACAACAGCCCTTAATAAAAAAGGGCATTTAACTGAGGGTTTTATGCCTCCATGAGACAATCCTGCAGTCCTCCCAGCCTTTACCAGACAGGTATGACTACTGTAGCAGTGGCTTTAATCAGCTGAGTCTCCCAGCCCTTGCTTTGGTCCCCACTCTGTGGGGAATAACTGGGGAGAAACCATCCCCTGCTGCCACTTTCCATCCTCCCTCGCACTGCCAACTTGTCGATATCTTATAATGTAAAAATTTGATAGCCAATTCAGAGTCTAGCTTCAGTCTGAGCATACAAAATGAGCCCAAGTCCTCTGGGACCACACAAGTGAACGTGTCCAAAATGGGCTGGAAAAAAGAAGGGTGGAGGATGCAGAAAGACAGAGTATGTTAGAAAAAATAGTTTCGAATAAAAAACTATTCAGTGTGTTGAGTTTGTTCACGTACCTCAGATCTTAGTTCCAGTGACCCCAGAGAAGCTGGAGTAAATTATTCATTAAGAGTCAAATGGCTTGTTTCTTGTGAAATTACCTTTCTCTCGCTCACCTCTTCTTGGATCTACACTAGCTAGAAGAATAATTAGTTATAAGGGCACAGCCATTTTCAGACTTTAATCATGTAACAGAGAAATCTCCTGCAGTGAGCATATTACATCTGGAGATGGGGAAAGGAGGCGCGGGTGGGGCGTGGGTAAGGTGGTAGTGTGGATGAAGCATTGACTAACACTTAAGAAATCTGAGCTGCCTCGGTCTTTAATTAAAAATTGATGTCATATTAGAGATGAATATTTCAACTCAACAGCCAGAGGAAAGTGGAGTGCTTATTGAACTTGTCAGCTCTGCAGGACAAGCACATGCTTAAGCCCCATCGGGTGGCCCCCACTGAAGGATTCAATCAATAAGTTTACTCTTTTCCAGCTCATGCATTCATATAACACGCAAAGATACATATGTAAGCTGTATGTCAAAAAACTGACACACTACATTCAGCTCAGGTGTCCCAACAAAAGCTTCACATAAACCCTATGATGAACACTACCATGGCAATGCCATTTTAGCTAATAAGGCAATCCATTGCAATATTATCATTCATTTTGACTGTTTGTTTCCCACTGATTGCATTTTTATTACATTTTGGTCCCTCCATTATAAAACATCTAATTCTTGAGCTGCAGAATGTGCCACTGTGTTCATGAGATCTGATGCTCAGCAGCAAGTGTACAGTCAATGGGATTTGAAGTGGTTTTAATGGGAACAAGTACATGCTGTGACCGAAAACAAAGCCTGAAGATCAGTGAGAGAAAAACGCACTGAAAACGCAACAAATTCTCATCTCAAAACGTAACATACGACGGCATATGACAAATTGTTGGTATGTTACGCAGTCGGAAGCATGAGGAATGAAGCTACACATGTACATTCATTTTAGTTTCTCATCATTAATCGCTTTGGAAAACACTATCTAATATGATTAGGGATAAGATTATGATTAGGATTAAGGTTAGGCCTGGAATACACGGCTGGAACTTGTGTTACCGCCGGGAGTGTCATTCTATTGGATTCCATTCGCAATACGGCGCGTATCATGTCGACATGGAAGATTACCTTTCGCGTTCCTATGGGATGTCTCGGGACGTGACAAATCGTCGGTATGTTACACGCTGGGAATGAGAACGGTCTCGAAAACCAAGACAGTCTGCTGAAAGACAATAAGACGGGCGTAGTTAATGTAGTTTTGTTGCTACAACTCCTTTTTACAACAGTAGTTGATTTAATTATTTGATTTTTTGTTTTGAAAAAAATATCAGCAAAGCTACAAAACAGAAGAAAATGCCAAATCCTCATTGAGAAGGAAAAAAAATCTGAAGTTGATTACCTAATCTGTTCACAATAGAGATGTGAAATCCACGTATCTCTTCATCTGTGAAGTATATTTTGCAGGATATCTCCAACAGTCACAAGTTACGTCAGAATGTGTAGACTACTTCTTAGAAACAGTGGTCTATCACCAGTCCCTTACTTCTGTGAGTTATGGTGGAGATTTTACTTAAGTCACCCTATGATCTCTGCGCTATATTATGGCAACAGAGTGTTTCTGTCACCAGGGGAAAGGGGTTAAAATGGTGTACCTGTCACAGTAACAGGCTGATTATTGCCTGTGGAGCAGCCAGGCTTCTGAGGATCGCTCCCCTACCATACGTCCTGCTGCTAGAGAGGCTTGGGGCCTGTGCTCACTGAGGCTGAATGACTCACAATTACCACAGCGACAGAGCCCGCAGCCACCTCCCATCCTCTCCAGCCGTTTCACTGACTCACTTAGTGCACATGACAAATGACAAAATCACCCCGAACCTCCACCCCCTCACTAAGACCCGACTGCCCATCGCCCACACTTTGCATACAGTATTAAAGCTGGGATACATCTTGCCAAGCTTCATGAAACAAAACAAACTTACTCTGAGAGAAACTTCTTCTGGTTTTTCAAAGCAACATTACACTATGTTACAATATATGGCTGGTTTATGTTGTATATTTTAGGATGACCTAGTGAACAATAAGACTTTGGTATAGTGGCTACAGCCCTGCAACAAGTGCACATTTTCTAACTCTTTAAAACACTTCTTAAAATTTTATGAAACTGATCATTAAAAAAGGCAAGGTACTCACAGTACATCATCATCTGTTAGATTAGATTATAAATCTGAAAGCAAGTGGCTTATTTAAATACCCAAAGCAGATGGCATTTAGTGCTGGATTGTTAACAAAACAATGTTTTTGTTTCCCAAATATAAAAACATTCCCCTAAATTGAAGGAAAACGAAACTAATTTCAGTTATTCTACAATATCTTAAATCACAAGCTTCCTGTACTTTCATAGTTGAATGCAAAGGGGATAAGAATTGTAGCACTGCAATGTCATGTGCTACCATATAATGTGTGACTTCATTTACCTTTAAGATACATCATTCAACAGTGAAACCACAAACAGTAGTATCCATTTACCGCCAAAAACACAACTCCAGTTAAAGGCATTGTGTTTGGACTGGTGCTCAGAGTGTGTTCTGTTACTCTAGTAATCATTGTCGCTCTAACTCAGGTTTTCTTCAGAGCCAAATTAAGCTTATTCTTCCATTTGCCTTTGACAATGATGCTGTACACTGGATCTGACACTTCCAGCAGTGCCAGACATTTAAATCTTCTGTTTAACAATAGCACAGCGTTTACTTCATCTCTACTCCTGCAGCCCAGCCTCTCTGACTCCCTAATGAAGACTGTGCAAAAGAGGGAAGGAGGAGGGATACTTTGCTTAATGTGTAAGCTACAACAAAGCATGTTGCAATATGTTTCTGCTCAGATACGAGCACTGGCACCATCTGAGAATTGCTGGCAAAGTGATGAGGATCTTAAAACAAATGGGCAGTTTCATAGAAACTGTAGGACACCGCAGGGGCTCTTGAGTGCTATCTGGGGAGGCAGGCAGATTGCTACCCTCTGTGCCCAGCAGCCATGGGCTCACTGAAGAAGAGAAATCAAACACAAACTAGTCCTTCAATAGGAGCCATGGGTAATGGTATGTCATCAAAGTCATCCTGTCCAGCCTCAACTTTCTGGTCTAAAAAGAAAAAATGAGAGAAAAAGAAAAAAAAAAAAACAAAGATATGTTTGAAAAGATTAAAATCAATAAGTCTAAGCGCTTTTGAATTTTGGTTCATTATTAATGAGTTTGGGATTCTCAAAGAAGCTATCTGTTTCAAGAGGAAGGAGTCTTTGTCAGGACTGTTATCGGCCCCCGTGGGGAGACTGAAGGATCTAAGCGGCAGTGTAGCGTAGCAGCAGACAGGTAACTAGAGCAGAGGGCATCTGGCCTGTAACAGCCCCATGGGAATAAAGCCAGATTAAGGGAAAAATGGTGTCCTCTCATCTGAGTCCACACACCAGACCACAACCACATCAGTGGGAATCCTTTCAAGACAGTTGAAATGCGATACACGTTGTTATGAAAGGAAATACATGTTTTTAGAGAGACAGAAGAATCAATATCACTGACTAACTGCAGAGCAAGTGAACAAATCTGAGTGAGCTTGAAAAACCTGCATAAAATGGAATAAAAATGAGTCAGACTTAATAATCCTGACTAAGCCTGTATAAGGAAGCCCTGGCAGTCAAGACAGTAGATGGATCAGAGCACAGACAGAGATCCATGCATTATGCATCATTGTAAAATCTCTCTGGGTAGAACGCACTCACACACACGCACGCACACACATACACAAACTTACCCCAGCGCTCGCATTTGCATCACTTATTGTTTGCATTTACCACAACTCAAAATTCACAGACGATGTGAGTGTGTGTTCCTTACTGTCAGATCCAAAGGACACAACAATTCTGGATACCTCCATGGCACATTAGACAGAAGCTACCTGTTAATAGATCATTACCATTGAATAATTACCCATTACTTTGCAAGCACATTCACACACTCATCACAAAGCTACTGCTGAGCACAGCAGCACTATGTTATCTCCCTCCTTCCTCTTCCCCTCCCTTCAGTTGATGTTAACATCTGACAGCTTTGTGTGTCTGCCGATACAGATTTTTTCTTTAATTAAAACACTGGCAGTCTTAATTGGACATTACACTTTATTCTCAGGCCCTCCCGTTTGCCCACCTCCCCACCCTCAAACACTTTGATCCTCCAACCAAATGTTTTGAGGCCATAACAGCTTCCCCATGCACTCATACCAGAGTGCTTAAAAAGCAAAAAGCTCACTTTAAAAAAAGAAACATAGCTTTGTCTCTACTTTCCACTGACATTTTTCCTTTAGGATTTTAATACAAGGCAGAAAAAAATCTTTCCAGGTGGATTATCTTGCAATTTAGTTCTGGCGAAAATTAATTAATTAATTCTCAACTTGGAAAAAATACTTTATAGCAGTTAGTATGAAGGCAAATACTTGTGCAAAAACTCCACTGATTGTTGTAAGAAACAACTTCAGGACACATTTCCTGATTGCAGCTCTTCAAATCCTTTGCAGAAAAATATCCACTTTCACAAATATTGATTAAACTGTACAAGAACACAGGAGTCGCACATGCCACGTGAATTCATTTATGACGTGGATTTTGTGTTTGAAGCTGTTCTTTGATCCCTCTGGCCTCCCAAGTAGCTGATGGAGCCTAGTGAGCTTAGGGAATTACACTGCCTCTGTGAGAAGGTGACATAAGGGAGTATTTCTTTCTCAGCCAAGGTAAACAAAAGATTTTAATAATAGCACTACGTGTAAAGTTATATAAATATATATAAATAAAACATTGATAGAATGTCAGTTAAAATCTCTCGAGGTATGAACAGTAAATTAAGTATTGATCAAACTGTTAATTTGGTTTCTGTCTACATTTTTTTCTACCTTGCTAATAATTGCTTCTACCTTTTTTTTTTCTCCGTTTACCTTCTCTGATCCCCTCCTCCACAATACTCTCCAGGTGGCACTGAGTCAAGAAGATGACTCCTCAAACTCCAAGAGCTCCTCAGATGACTCCTCCCAGACAGTGGGCCTCCTGGGCGGGCAGGCTTCGCTCTCACCCCTGAGCCGCTGGATGCTACACAGTAAAAGCAGAGCTGCTAACGCCACCTCTCTGGAGCTGCCCTACCACTCTCCAGTCCCTTTCTCAAAGCAGGAGTTTTCAAAACAGGAGTTCTGGGAGATGTTGGGCAGTGATCTGCTCAAACCCGACGCCTCGAACCCCAGGGTCAAACGCCGACCAATTGTTAAAACCGGCAAGTTCAAGAAGATGTTTGGCTGGGGAGACTTCTATTCCAATATCAAGACAGTAAGGCTTAACCTGCTAATCACCGGCAAGATTGTGGATCACGGTAACGGCACATTCAGCGTCTACTTTCGACACAACTCCACAGGCCAGGGCAACATCTCAGTCAGCCTGGTACCACCTGTCAAGGCAGTAGAGTTTGACCTGGAGCGCCAGAGTGTGGTCTACCCCAAGGACTCCAAGATCTTCAACTGCCGCGTAGACTATGAGAAGGTGGATCGCCAAAAACGCACCTCGTTGTGCAACTATGACCCATCCAAGACCTGTTTCCAGGAGCAGATCCAGAGCCACGTGTCCTGGATTTGCTCCAAGCCTTTCAAGGTCATCTGTATCTATATTTCCTTCTACAGTACGGACTACCGCCTGGTGCAGAAGGTCTGCCCGGACTACAACTACCATAACGAGATGCCCTACCTGCCTTCGGGCTAGAGGACCTGTAGGCGGGGAGGAGAGGCAGGAGGAGAGAGGAAAAGGGGGATGAGTGGGAGTGACTGCAACTCGTGAGGAGGAAACCAAGGCTGTGAATGTCATAGCGGCAGCGAGACACTTTAAAAAAACCTCTCTGTAGCCTGACTGTTGTAAGATGTATAAACATATATGCAAAACATAAAGTACAGTATGCAGATAATGAGGCATTCGGAATGCTTAACTGCAGTATTCATTAACTGGACTGGTAGGGAAAAATCAAATACCGCCAACTTGCACATTCTTACCTCAGACCAGTTTCTATATGCCAACTTCTCGCCAGCTATTTCTCTCTTCCATTAAGTCATCTGTTAATGTTGTCTTAACGTCCTTTTAAACACCCTTTACAAAATTCTTCTTTTTCAAAGTCACAACGCAGTATTGTATCTTTGATATGATCCACTGGAGAGCTGAAGCAAAATCCAACTTTATAAATATGGTTAAGTTCCGCACTGACTGAAACATACCACAGGGAACATAAATCATTTTTTTCTCATAAAGAGAAGATGAATGTAAAGTGTAACCAACCATAGGACCATTCAGGTTACACTCTCAGTCTTTTTAAAGGGCATATATTTAATGTGAGGGAACGTCCACCCCCAGAACAATGTTTAAAGTCCCATCTGCATTCTCTGATGCAGCCACCCTACCGTATCACTGATGTGTAGTCTTTACCTGCAAAATCTAATCATAATATATCCTTCAGTTACATTACCCCAGTTCAATAAAAGAGAAATAGGAGGTGGAGAGAGGAAAAATAATAAAATTTACCAAAAAAAAAGAAAAAAAAAAGAAAAGAAATTGCTCATTAAAGATTCAGGACTGGGGCTTAAGACAAGTTCAGTGTGAGGAAAATAACTAGATTCTGCATAGTGATAAAATTGGCCCTTCACTCTTAAGAGAGAAGGTAGGGGAGTGAAAGACGGGGAGATTCGGTGTGCTCTTTTAATTAAAGTGGAGAAGGAGACGTAGAGTATGCAGCGCCTTCTATTGTCCCCTCTGTATGAAAAAGATTACATTTTGTTGCCGTCAGGATTCCTGATTTCACGCCTTGATAACTTTGACTGTGTGAGGGAGATTGCTCTCTCACGACAAATACTGTGTTCACTAAAGTCAGCCCGTTATCATGAATAAATGAAAATATTATCATAATAATTACATGTAATTTAATCTCCTTTAGAACTAATTATGGTTTCAATGAGAGGGCAAAATGTATTCCTGAAAATCAAGTCAGCGGGTAGGAGGATAAGAGGACGTTCAAAGGGATTGCTGTGTTTTTGTATGGCGGCAGCAGCCAAAGCTCAGCCCAGAATTAACTGCTCTCATTAAGATAAATGGCCACTGGCTGGCCCATCTCATGTTACTCTCACAAACAATATCAGTGGAGAGCAGCCACAATGGAGCTATGAATTAAATAGGGTGACATGTTGTGTGCTGAGAGGTTACCACTGTCCTGTTTATGAGGACACAATGCCTTCTTGGTTCATTAACGATGAACAGTCACAAGACAGGTGTGAAGAGTCATTAAACAGTGATATAAGATAACCAGTTTGATGCTAATGTACTGTGACATCAGTGATGTAGCCAGATCTGTGCACACACACGTGTGACTGCAACTGCACAGCAATCTCGCAAGTGGACCCAAGCAGCAGTAAAGTCACCATGAAGCCGTCCTCCTGTGGGGGGTAGCATAAGGCCAGACATAAATGCATCGCTCTGGCTGCGCTTTATGAGCTTGGAGAGCAAGAGTAGGAGGTTAAAAAAAAATTCGTCAGCTAACGATAGTAACAACGAGCTGTACATCTGCACGTCAGAGCTGGATTTTTAGTTTAGAGTGGGGTGATTCTTCTCTATATGCAACACACAACCTGTGGCCCGGAGCAAATGTCAGCTGTGCACAAGCATGTCTGCAGGTGACAGATAGCTACACCACCCGCAGCCATTATAAATGGTGTTCATCTGTCTGAGTCAAACCTCTGTCTCCTTCTGCATGTTATTGTTTTATCTAAGCACATATTTCATAAATGCTTGGATGCCCTGCTTGTTGACAGCACACTTATCTGTCTGCTGTGCCTCTTATTCCATATGTTTCACAATCAACAATCACTGAAGGGATTTCCCTAAAGAGGCTCAATCAATCAGAGTTCCAACTATGTGAAAGCAAGCAGAGGCAGATTTTGATTCAGCCACATCACAGTTACAGTCTGAGCTTCTTCTTCTTCTTCTTTTTTTTGGAAAGCATTCACAGAATCCCAGTGGAACATTCAAAACAGGTTTGACAACAACTCAAACTATAGACCTGATACTTGTCTGAAAGTATACTTGTTGTCTTAAAGTCCTTTTCCTTGACTGGAGGAAGTTTCACCAGTTTAAAGTACATCCAGCAGCATGAAAGAACCACTGCCTTCTGCTCTGTTCATCCATTTCCTCACCCACCAGCTCTCTCTGCCCCTCTCCTCTCCAGACACCCGCATGTTACTCAGCCATGTGCCCCGCCGTCTTCATGCTGTTGTCTACTCCCCACGTGTGACCTGGCTGACTGGCTTCAGCCTCTGTACCCTCCCTTATCCTGAAGTTGAACCCTGCTGCGGGTAGTTCCTCACTACTGCCCTGCCTGCCCTCCAGCACACTGTGCTGAGCTGAGCTGGCTAATCTCTGCGAGCTTAGTGTCGAGCCAAGTGAACATCGGCAGCGAGAACTCCTGTCTCCCCTCTATCTGTTTCTCTCTATAGTTATATCCCATCAAACAAATGCGTGCGCACACACAGTCTTAAGATGTGCTGGTTTAAGTATTTTCTTCTCTGCTGTTCAAAGCAGAGTTCTTACATAAACCCCTGGAATGTGAGGACGTGAAATCTCTTCGAGAGCACGCCATTGTAGTGCCCATCACAGATACGGCCCAGTAACCTTGATATTCCTCTCCTCGTGTCCCGCAGGGCATCTGGAGAGAAGTTGGATACTCATATATGAAGGAATCAAACTGGTCAACATGAGCCCTCAACACTGTACCATTATAGAAAATATCAAGGACACATGTTGGGCTACCCACTGAGAAGAAGCTCCTCACTCTGCTCCTTACCGATCCTCTGACATCTACAGCAATACTCTCACAGAGACTCCACCCTCTCCGCCTCTCCGGGGCGAGATAAAGAAAGGCTGCTTGGCAAAGCTGAAGAGAAAGTCATGTCGCTATGGGACGGTGTTGTTGGTGGCAGCAGCCTTATTGTTGACCCACCTGGTGCCAACAGATGTGGATTTTTTGGCCTTAGAGACTGCAAGACAACACTGATCCACACGACAAACATTAGTAACAAATTCAGACTGTCAAAAAAATAAATATACATATAAATAAATGGATAAATAACTAAATAAATATATATATATATATATATATATACATATATATATATAAAGAATAAGAGTCCTCAGATCTGAATAAAGTTGTATTTAAATGTGGGTCATGAAGTGAAGGTTGTCTGTTTTACCTTTTTGTTGCTCATGGTTTTGTCATGTGGATGATATACTGTATGGATGAAATGATGGAATTTAATGTGGTTTTCAACATTTTAAAAATCAATAAAGTACACAGAAGTACTTGAGCCACTTCAGTTGTAGAGAAACAGGCTCCGGCATTAATATCTGGTTGTACTCTGTGTGTAGGAAGAGTGTGTCAACAATGCTGAAGTCTCTATTTTCTTGTATTTGCATACCCATACTGTGTGCCAAAGGCAAAGAAAAGATGTGACAAAGAATTTTGCCAAGGGCTCTTGCAGATTTATATGCAGAGAGAGAGAAAGAGGAAGAGGAAAAGAGAGTAAGGAGGAAAATGGGGTTGAGAGAGACCAAGGAAATATTTCAACTGGAGTGATGCATGAACATAACTTCATCCCCTAATTAGCCTCCTCTTTCGTTTTCCCCCCTCTCGTCTCTTTCGCTCTCAATTTCTTTGTTGTGCGTCTTCGCACTCCTCTTTCATTTTAAAATACAACTGACGTTACATTCATTCTACTTCTTAATTAAATCCCAGAGAACTGTTAATGAGGAGACAGGTTCAAATATTCGGCTCACAACATCCCTTTAAACACAATCGATTAAGGCATGGCTAGCGGCAAAGCCAGGCCCTCCACCCCATTCCCTCCTCACCTCTATGTTCCCATAAAAGAGCTGTGTGCCTCAGGATAACCTTGCCAGAAAGAATGAAAGGGAAGCAAATAAGTCAATGTGGATAGAAAAGAATAGCAACCTTATTTGAGAAGAAAGCAGCAATTGAGGTTAATTTTAAAACTTTGAGCAGAATACCGGGCCAAACAAGCACATGGACACATATGCGGCAGGATGTGCACGGACATATACGGGATGGAAAATTCAGGCAACAGTCACTGATAATACATATCAAAATTTTAGAACAAGTACAGATATTTTAGTTGTCTAAAGAGAAAAAAACATCAAGAGTATTGCTTCTCAAAGAGGAAAGGGCATTTGAGCATGAGTAATGAGAAACTGGACGATAGTCAATTGAGAAAATAACTAGTCGCGGCACAGGGAGGTGGGAGAAGGCGTGCAAAGCTTAAAATGATAAATAGACAACCAGAAAATAACCTTGAGTTATGAAAACGTGTGTCTGGGGGGAAAGAAAAAACCCAGACAAAATATGAAACAAGAGACCAGGAATGAAGACAACGGGGAACGGCACACTTTGTTTTGAATAACAAGACTATCAGGTCTGCAATTTTATCCTGTGGAGTAACAATTATGAGTCATTTTACTTCATGACCGGTTACATCACAAAGTGTAGTATAAGTGTAGTAATATCCACTCTGCTAGTGGATATTGCACCTTACGACATCATCCCTTACTAACAGTGTTGACAGAGCCGAAGCTCAGGCAGGACACGCTCATTTCTTCACACTTTGAAATTATCAACAGGGATTAGATTAGTATACACGCATGCTGATACACAAAACCAGAGTACTACTGATGGTTCTGATTTTATCAGTCGTCTGTTACTAATGTGTTCCTGGTTTCTCCTTGGCAACACTCACATCAGTCTGTAAATAGTAGAATGAGACTAATTTTCTCAGAATATCGCATTGGTTGTTTTTTAATATTTTTTTAAATAATTTTAATGTCTTTATTTCCCCCAGGATCTCTTTTAATATCAAATGGACTTGATGGTTTTTTCACCCTAAGAAAAAACTAATCTGATGAAAAAAAACACAACACCCTCGCCCACCATGTGAGTGCCTGTAATCTTGTCTTACATCATGTTGGAGACCACAACTGCAGATCTTATAGAAACTGATTAGAGCTTTTGTTACCTGGATACCAACTCCATCCAGATGCAATTTATCATCATGTATTACCTCGCTGCACTTGCTGAATTTAAATGCACTTGATGTTCTTTGATATTCTGGACTGCATGCTGGGGTGGTCATGGTCATGCTTTTACTATGGGCAGAAATGTAAAATGCAAATGTACACACGCACTCCTTTTATGCTAAGGAACACACACACACACGCATTCACATAAAGCAGTTTCATGCCCCAGCATCCTAATAGTCTCTGTGCACTGCTATGCCAATCATGTAACCCCAGGTAGAGTGGACAAGCAGGTAGACCAAGTCTGAGCATCATGGGAGACAGGGTACATCAGACAAGGACAAATACAAGATCAGCCACTCAACACCCCAAGCTCCTTTCATGAGGGAGAACTACAGCTCCCCATCTGCAATTCAGTGTAAATCTACACAGGACTGGACATACAATACAGGGCAAACACGCTCAACAGAGGCCAGAGAAGAGGCTGGAAAATTATAGTGTAGTGAAGGGGTTGAAGAAACAGCGGGGGGGTAGTTGAGAATGTGAAAGCTTGTTGCGAAAAAAGCACAGATGGCCTAAGGCTACAACATGGTGGGAGGAGGAAAGAATAACTGAATAAACTAATTAGAAGGGCGAAATTTCACACACACCTCCATCGAGTCAGCACTCCTTATTTTCCCTTGAAAAATATGTTTTATCTATAAATCATTATTATGCAAAGAAAATAAGGCTTTAAGCTGGAAATGCAATAATCAAAGCTCAGGTTTTTACACTTGATTGCATTGTGTAACACAATAACACAGAAGTTTGGGTTGCGGTGGGCGACAGCAGATAGCTTCACACGTCGATGTCAACACGGAAATGCAAGCTGTGCATCTGTGTCATGCAATGTGGCGGTATTAGCTGAAGGCCACGAGGAAGACATTAGGGCCATGATCTCTGTATTAGCCTGAGAAGAGGACACTTCCACTTAACTGAAGGAAGCGTTAGAGAGGAGGGATGATTTAAATTCAATGACAATGCTTTAAATACCAGCCAGGGATCACAGTTGTGCCCTTTGGCAAAGTAATTATTCACTCCCTTAGAAGACGATCAGGTGTGGATGTGCGGTCGTGCATGCGCACGTGCTTTTGACGGGGAGTGCGCCAGCATCTGTCTGTGTGCGTGTGTGTGTTCGAGTGAACTGTGAGGCAGCGAAGGAGGTGTGAAATGCTACAGTTTCTCCTCTTTTCATGTAACTGAGAAGTGTTTATGCCAAAGTCTTCAGAGGAGAGAAAAGGGGTGTTCAACTACCGGCTCGATATCAGGTGAAAACCGTGAGAAGGAAAAAGGAGGGAGACATAAAACAAGAGTTATTAAAGGTTAGCTTTCCACCTCTCCATCACTGTCTCTTGCCAGCCTGCTGTCCTCCCGTCCATTATTTTTCTTCCTTCATAACCTTCAACCACAGGCATCCAGATCTCAGAGGGAGGAGCTCTTTCCTGCTGAAGCAAGACAGAGGCCCAGCCCAGGGGCTGAAGTGATGAGACTCATTCAGAAACTGTCCTTCAAAAACTGTAGTCTGATGGATTTTTTTTTCCGTTTTGTTGTGTTTCTGCTTCTAGATTTCCTAACACATCTTCAGTCCTTTCCTCCTGGCAATGCTTCATCTCCCTAGAGCTCCATCCACTGCTCCTAAGTTATCAAGTAGCCTCAACACACACACACAGCCACACTCAGATATCTGCGGGTGTGTTTCTGCTAACAGTCTAGCCCTTTGTACTGCAGGGCTGTTGTTTGATAAGTCAAACACATAGTTAGGGGACCATGAAGCTTCTCGTTATCTACCCACCCCTCCTCCCCCCGCGCACTCACGTATACACATGCAGACACACATACAAAGTAATTTCCCTTCTCAGGCTTGTCATGGTAACAGTGTATAAAAAACCAGTAAAAATACAGTACAATGTATAAATGTGAAGGAATTTTCCGTATTAGTTATTAATTAACTACTGCAACGCTTTGTGTGAGCAAGGAGGGAAAAGTACCAGCGAGGGCAGCCATCACACTGACAGGGTTCATTTGGATTTTACTCTGGAGCTCGAGAAACCACCTTCATATTTCTGTGGTAAATTAAAGCTTATAGTTTATTTTATTATAAGAATGTTTTCAAAAAAAAGTCAAAAAGGAGGTACTGGTCCGTGTGTCTGGGCTTCCGGTAAACTTCAATGTTTTGCACATTGAAGAGAATGGCAACCTCAACATCGAAGTTTACCGGAAGCCCAGACACACGGACCAGTACCTCCTCTTTGACTCCCATCACCCTCTGGAACACAAACTTGGAGTAATTAGGACCCTACACCACCGGGCAGAACATGTTCCCTCTAAGCCTGAAGGAAAAAAGAAGGAACACACACATGTAAAGGAAGCTCTTAAAACATGCGGTTATCCTAATTGGGCGTTTATAAAGTCAGCAAAGAGGCACAGAAAAGAAGATCAGACACCAGCGAGGTAGGATAAGAAAGACAGATGCAACAATATTGTCATCCCCTATGTAGCCGGTTTATCAGAAAAACTCAGGAGAGTTTTCTCCAAGCACGACATCCCGGTGCATTTCAGACCCAGCAGCACACTCAGACAAAAACTGGTTCACCTGAAAGACAAAACTCCAAAACACAAACTTAACAATGTGGTGTATGCTGTACAGTGTAGCGAGGAATGCCCAGACCTCTACATTGGAGAGACCAAACAGCCACTTCACAAGCGTATGGCACAACATAGAAGAGCCACCTCCACAGGACAAGACTCAGCAGTCCATCTGCATCTTAAGGATAAAGGTCACTCTTTCGAGGATGCCAATGTTCACATTTTGGACAGAGAGGACAGATGGTTTGAAAGAGGAGTGAAAGAAGCCATCTATGTCCACTGTGAGCGACCATCTTTGAACAGAGGCGGTGGTTTACGACACCAACTGTCTGCCATCTATAATCCAGTTTTGAGTTCCCTCCCCAGACGCCTTAACGCCCACTCACATCCTGGGCCATCTGATCTCAGGAAATCGCGTGATAAGGTGGGGCCAGGTTTCACAATGAGCTCACCCGAAACTCTGGCTGATTGGGACCCACACCCATTTTCACACCTTGGCTCAGGTGATTAGAGGATCATCAGGGGGTCCTTTTGTCCCTCTTTGAGGGGATACTCCCACTGGGTTTAAATCTGGGACTCTCCACCATTTGACCTTAGAACTGAAGAAGCTTCTCGGGTGAGAGGTGAAACGTCTTCAAGCAACTTAAAGAAGCCCAGACGCTTTTCTTTGCAAGCTCCTTTGACTACTTAGAAAGAAATGTTCATTTATTTGTTAACTGGTGTCTCCTCTAAGCACAAAAGTCAGGAATATTATGCAAAATCATTTAAAAAATAATCATTATTTAGGTTTAATATGACTTATTTTTTACTGAATAACAAAATTATTTTTCGCTATGATGTGATATTTTGTAATCCAGTAGACAGGTCAGTTTTCACAAATCCAAAATGTAGCTTTCTGCTTCTCTCTGGGTTTTACACAGCTGTAACTGCTAGCTAGCAAATGAGCTAAAGTCAGTGAAAACCTCATGGTTCTACCGATGTATAGACAGGAATTTTAAGACTCTAACAGCACTTATGTTTTAGTTACCTCTACTTTGGACTTTAAAAGGGTTTCAGGCAAAGTTACACTAACTCCAGTATCACTGCGCAAAGTGACATCAGAGTGACATGTTTTATATGTCATTCACGGGCTAACATGTGGCAGTTGTGGATGTGTTTTCAATGTCAAACGTCAACTTATTATAGACATTATAGACACAGTTTGCAAAATATGCACATCGATAAAGACTGCCGAACGGACAGTCCAGTTCATACATACACACAAACTTTTCGTGCTTTTTGTTGCAACTTCTCTCAGTCCTGCTACCAGTCACAACCGCATTCACTTCCTCTTACAAAACTCTTTACAATAAAACAGGAAACTTGTAAAAATGAACAGTATAAAATGCAAATGCTCATTTAAGCTTATTAAACACTTCTCCTTTTTTCAATTTTTTTTTTCAAAATACTTATTAGTTTTCATTTTAACATGGATTTTTATTATTTCAACACAGTTTAATAAATGGCAGTTTTAATCTGGTCACAAACAAATAAGTTAATTCACTGAAATTAATAAACCAGTTAAAGAAAACAGGAACATGTAAAATAACGAGAAAAACCAACCCAAAACAAAACCCACATTTACTGAATAAATCAATAACTTAACACGTGATGTCTGCTCTGCATGACGTCCAAATAGTTTGGACATCATTTAGATGTTTAGAATTGGTCGGGGACCGGCGGACCCAATGTAGATATGATCTGCACATCTATCCAACGTCCACTCCTGGCTGATGCTAAAAATTGCTAACTTTAGCCTCTGATTTGGGTTGCTAAAGTGCACTAGCTAGCTTACCAGCATAGACTAATCCGCTGGTTAACAGACCACACTGGTGAGATTATTGAAAGTTTAGTTTCACCTCTGCATATTTATCATTATGTCCATGTTTTTGCAAGTACAAATTTTTGAGTCAATGTTTGCAGACAGACACATTTTCCATGTAACTGTGTCTTCGCTCTAGCATTTGTTGAAAATGTAATTTATGTAATGCTGAGCAGGTTATTTCAAGTATGTGGCATATTTTTGTGAAACTGTTGAGCTAATGTGATTAAATCATAACTATCCATCCATCCATCCATCCATCCATCCATCCATCCATTCGCTTCCGCTTATCCTTTTCAGGGTCACGGGGGGCGCTGGAGCCTATCCCAGCTGCCATAGGGCGAGAGGCGGGGTACACCCTGGACAGGTCGCCAGTCTGTCGCAGGGCCAACACACAGGGACAGACAACCATTCGCACTCACATTCACTCGCACATTCACACCTAGTGGCAATTTGGATTATCCAATTAACCTATCCCCACAAGCTGCATGTCTTTGGACTGTGAGAGGAAGCCGGAGTACCCAGAGGGAACCCACGCAAACACGGGGAGAACATGCAAACTCCACACAGAAAGATCCCGGCCTGATGACGGAATTGCACTCAGGACCTTCTTGCTGTGCGGCAACAGTGCTAACCACCGTGCCACCGTGCTGCCTCATAACTATATCTTTATTAAAGTATAATATAAGCTTTTTTCAACATTCACGACATTAGAGATTATTTGAAAAGTGTATCACTAGCTATCACCAAAATAAGCACTCTACGCCCTGCACTGGAAAAATATCCCTTACTTCACCTGTGATCACACAATTTGGTTTTCTAGACTGCAGTGAGTGAAAAAGGATAAAAATACAAGCTGGTGATGATCCAGTGCAGCTGGTCTCAGGAGATGAAGCCTGATCACCTTCTCTTCAAAAACAAGGTGAGTTTAATGTTGTTATTGATTGAAGTTTTTCAAGGTAGGTGTGGTACTTTAATAAGAAAACTGCTTATATTGCAACTGAATGCTGTTATGTGTATGTAACTCGATGTATTATAGGAAAATGAATAATGATAATCCACAGCTGATCTGATCAAAAGCAAAACTGTTCTTTCTTGCTAGCTTTGAATGCTAACGTGTTCAAATCCATTAAATTTGTATTTTTTATTTTTTATTTTTAGCTTCAAAGTAAACAACAGCAACAAAAAAACATATTAAAATTTCATTTTGTTCTTCTTTTTTCCTCTGAATAAATCCTGACCGGGCTCAACAGTTGAGATGGAGGAGCAAAAAAAAGTTTTTCTTTAAACTTGATGCACTGAACATTCAGACTGCAGGCTGCATTCAGGACTTCATCACACTGGTACATGAAGAGAGGTACCAAGAACACGTGTGCACACATGTACAAACACACAGTGTCTCACTTTGTGCTTGCTCTTCCCCTATCCCCAGGTGTCACTTAGTCTTGTGTTATCACTGTCTTATTCGTTGTGATTTAGAGTTTGCTACACAAGTCGAGGTTTTTGCTTGGGAAATAACCGTGACCTTGTTTTCAGAGACTTCTCAAACATTTTATGGTCGTGAAATATGTCAAACCTTTCTCCCCTCCCTAAAGTTTAACAGCTGAGAGCATCTTGAGCACAGCGGAGAAAAGATGTGCACTGAGAATTTTGAACTAGGACATTTAAGCGTGGTCACCGCTAAGGATTTTTGGACACAGGTGCGATTCATATAGCACCACTTAACAGTCAATAAATCTTGTCTCGAGGCACTTTATATGGTAAGGTAAAGACACTACAGTGTTAATGTAGAACAACTGTTCGCTCGGATCCATTGATGAAGTGAGTTTGGTAATCAAAAGTGAGTTTTTGGCCATAACTGACTACATGTGAATACAATATCATGGAATGAACAGACAATCTGGCTGAGGCAAAACAACCACACCTCTAGCTTAAAGGTACTCTGGATATTGTTAAATGTGAAAATTACATGTTGCTCATGTATTAGCTGTGTAGTCATTTCATGATGAGATGGATGCTGTCATTATATTTTAGTGTAGTTTCTGAGTCGAAGAGGATAGAATAAAAGGATATTTAACATAACTAAGCACAGATTATTTTAAATTTAAGAATTTTTGAGTAAAGGGTGTATTAGGTTTTAATTGCATTGAAATGTATGAGTAAGAATATAAAGAAGTATATTTAATGAGTTACATTACCGTGTGAGAAGTGCCTGTAAATGGTAATATAAACAGAATTTTCCATTTTACCATTTATGAAAAAGTCTGTGAATTTACGTAAAAAACAATGTCCTGGCAGAAAATTAACAGGACATTTTCTGTTTTTCTACAGATTTGTTTTTAAATAATGATAATTCATTATCAGCTCAGTTCATCACAAACCCAATGACGTGCATATTCAGCTGCAGACAACACACAGCACTTAATCAGTCTTCATTTGCCTCCTTTTCTGTTTAATATATGACCATGTGTCCTCTTGTTTAGAAAAGAGGAACTCTGTTTAACTCATTCACTGCCAGCCATTGGCAGTGAATTAGTTAAACCCATTGACTCATGCACTGCAATTGACGGCTATAGACGTCAATGGCAGTGAATGAGTTAAACAGTTTTGCCTATCACCTCTTCCTAACAACAGCATGTCCTCCTGCAAAAAGCAGGAGCCATTTTAACTGGCATATACAGGCATGTTAAAACAATGAGGCTCCTCACCAGAAACAAGATGTACTAACAGTAGTTTCACCTCAAGAGTTTTCCTTACAGAAATAGCAAGAAATCCTATAACAGCATTTTTTCCCCCTACAAAACCAAAAAGTCTGGTCCTAAAGCCTCTGTAAAGTATCTGGAAAAAAAAACTCTTTTTGCTGCAAAGACCTCATTTTATTACACTGAATGAAGTGAAATTGGTGACTGGGCTTTGCCATTTACTACTCAGTAAAAAGAGAAAGCTGCAAGAGCAGGATCATTGCAGGAAGGTAATTGGAAGACTAGACTTTAACGTGACCTCTCAATGACAATGGACGGTCATGCAGTAAGTCGCAGTCTGACATTTTAACAAATTATAAGGGGATCAAAGCACACAGTTGATTAATTATTTCATATATAGTGCTAGAACATCTGAAATGCTGGTCAAAAAGAGCAACAATTAGACAGCACCTTTACAGCTTCTCTGGTGGGTATCATCTAAAAGTGGTGGGAGAATAATTTATATTCTTTACTTAAGTAAAAGCAGCTAAATTAAAATGAGAAAGAAAGAAATAAGACTTTCATGTTCCAAGCCTTACTTAAACCTCCATTAATCAAACCTTGTCCACTTAGGGCCATTGCAATATGTTGCAAACAAATTATTACCTTAACCTCATGGTGCAGAAACTAGCAAACACTGGCTGAATCCAGTTACAAACAAGCAGAGGCCTATTTTTGCCCTCTGGATGAAATAAACAAGGCATTCATTATTATTTTATTTTTATTTGTGCTCTGCTGCTTCCTGGGTAAAATTTTTGACTAACTTCCTCGTTCTTTTTAATGCTGCTAAGGGGGTGAGATTGTGCAGTTTACAGTTAAGCAGCCTTGAATGGTTATCTGGATTACCTTTAGATGTTGCCACAGACTGTATATAAAGGATGGACTTAGGCTAAAAAAACTGCATTCTATTAGATGGCCAGCAGGGGGAGACTGCTCTTGATTCGTAAATATTTATCTGTTGTGTTTAAAGTCTTGTTTGCTAGTCTTATTAAATACATACATTTTGTAAATTATGATTTCCTTTACTGTAATCAATATATTATACCATTCAGGACCGCTAACATGGGTCACTTCAGACTGTAGAAATAGATATGACTGTGGACTTCTTCTTAAACTACAGTTCTTTGGAGCAGTTTTGGAGCTCCTGTGATTATAAATCATACAGATTTCACCTGTGACAGTTAATCAGAATAGTAAACAGCTTGGTTCAGTTCAGCAGTTTTGATTTCCTTCTTTAATTAACAATGCAGCTTTAAAAGAAGAAAATAGCTAAAAGTTTAATTTTGTCTCTAAAACATAGTGAAAGAGTGGAAAAAATACAGCTGCTGTATTCTAGTAATTATTAGGTGACCTTCACCAAACTGTGCTCCAGAAGAGTCAGTCGTATACAAATGATTCATCGCACAAATTTCTAATGCGCACAAACACACTGTAATCAATATGCATGGTCTATCTTCCACTTAAAAGTATTTACAGCTGAAGTAGCATTCCCATCGTCTCTGTTCTCAAAGGGTGCTCTCTATAATGTGCTGACATGCTCATTTCAGTGATAGATATCTCTATTCAGCAAATATTTTTTGCTCATTACCTGTAGAACAATGTCTCCTGTACCTTCTCAGACCCCTACTTAAAACAAAATTATGTTTTGACACCAAGTCAGTGCACAAGTCCTAAAATCTTCTGAGTAGCTCACGATTTTATGACGCACCTTTTATCATCCTGTCGTGTGTGCAAAGTATGACCTCATCAAGAGATTGCTGTGCAATTGTTGACGTTAGCTAGAAAACACTGCCATCGGGGAACAACAGTGCACCAGGGAGATGATGTCTTTTGCCTTATATTCCTGTAATATGATGACCTTCACCTTAAAGACTGTAGTATACAACTGAAACTTTTTAAAAACAATTAAATTATTGAGGCTGTATGGGCAAAGGGATTCTAATTCATCGCTGGATGCCTCCTGCATTATGGTGTCTTTTGAGACACATACACACAATATTTTCTACTGTGAGATTTTATAGATAGAAAGGTGGATACATGGATAGATGGATGTGCACACTAGCACATGATAGAGATGTAAGGGTAAGACAATTCCTTTCACGCAGTGGGATTTTTTATTTATTTATTTTTTTGCTGGATCAAACAAGTCAGACGATTGGAATCATGAGCAGGGTCAGTGCTCCAGATGAAACAGCAAGCCTCTTCTCTCCCACTAAATTCACTTTCCACCTATCCTCACCCTGCCTCTGTCCTTGACTCCTCTTGACCCTTCAAATTCGTGGGGAATTGAGTTATTTGGTGGTTCAGCTATCACCCTGCAGCCATACCTTTAAAAGTCGACCTTCGCCTCCTGCAAACATGATAACCTGAGCACCGGCTTATTGATGAAGGCTCTTTAACATGGTTCTTTTGTCTCTGCCTGGGGCGTAAGGAAATAAATCAACCTTACCAGTGTCTTTTTAATCCTCTTCCTATATCTCTAGAACACAGAGAGAGCTGACAGTTACCTGGGTTCAGGGGCAAAGGGCTTCCATGGTCACTGTGTATACACATTGTGACATGTCACTGCAGAAAACTGACACATAATCTGATGTACAGCTCGCAGAAATGTCCGATTGGGGCTGAAGGTGTGCTGCTCTCTCGCGAGTCCCTCTATCATTATTTGTATTCCACAGAAGGAAATAATCAGGTCACTTTTGAGGCAGATGACTACAATTGCGAGCACACATACACAAATCCAAATGTCTATCCATCTAAACACACAGGCATCCGAGTCCTAAGACTGTTAACATTTGCCAGGGACTGATAAGGCAGCAGTGGACTGTGGGTGGAGATTTACGGAGGAAGGGGAGGGTGATTGTGGGAGGGAGGTGTTTGGGTGATGTGGGGGAGGGCAGCACAGGACGAGGGCGGGAAAGTGGATGTTTTATGAGGCCCTTAACATTTACTTCCCCAGCGTTTCAATCCGCCGTGTCTATTAAGGAAGGCTGCTCCTCCTACGTGTTCCCCATCCATCAAAGACCGAGAGACACGAGGCCCCACACTGACGGACAGCTCGATATGATGGAGCGAGAGAAAGTCGACATAAGGCAATGGAGGGAGAGAAAGTGAAAATACTGAGAAATGAGGGAGGAAGAAAATGAGAAAAAGGGGTCAGAAAAGTGGAATGTAACTGAAAACAGCAGAGAGAATGGAGACGGAGAAAATGGTCGAAGATGAGTTCCATGCAAACAGCTGAAGCAGCATTTTGTCCCGGAATATGCTTTGTTCAAGGTGGGCCGCTGTCTCTACACAAGAGCGGGCATATTGTGACTCTGCATAATAAACAAAATGCATGCTACCTGCCGAACAATATTTTGCAAGAAGCAGTGAAGTCAAACGAGTGTAAATATAAAGGAACCCCGAGAAAATAGATGAGGTCTCTATTCCCAGTGACAGAGTGTTAGAGGTGTGTGCGGGTCAGGGGGTTGTCCAGCTCTGTTCAGACTTTAGTAATACGTATAGCCCCTGCAGGTCACTGCTATTAATTGCAAACTTACCCAGCTACACTTCCATTAATCTAAATTTAGGGTCTAGACTAAGTTCCTGCTTGATGTTGTCACTGCAGACCACTGTGCCAACCAACCAATCACATGATAGATTTTCTGCCCTCTAGCTAACCGAAGACAAGGTCCACTATCTGCAAACTAATCATACCCCCAGTCTGACACATTCAACCTGCTGGCAGCCAAGGTCAGCCAACCACTGACCAGTGCAAACTTCAGACGAAAATTGCTACAAATCACAGAGGGAGACGGTGTGCAGCTGAGCAATCCGACCATATGAAATGCGTAAAATCAGACTTGTTAATGAATGCATGCCATTAATGATGATTCCAGTGATGAACAGCTGGTTTACGGTGCTGTTCATCTGTCTTTGGCCTTTTTATCTTAATTAACAGCACACATATGTGCAGCAATGTTCCCACTTTGAGGCAGCCCTGACCGGTACTCACTGACAACATACGCAGGTCAGAGAGAGAAATGTGGGAGATTTTGTTTTACAACAGATATACAAGGAGTCAGGGGAGAATGAGAGGGTAAATGAGACAGAGATGAAGAGAGGAGAAAAAGAGAGGAGTTGCTGAAACAGAGAGATAAAGGTAGAGAGGGAAGAAAAGAATGGGATGGAGAGTGGAGTGGGGTTACACCATCGCGTAACCTTGTGTTCCCCCAGCCATACTGCCCCTGGGCTGCTGTACCCCCCTCTAGCAATTAATCATCTGATACTGAGCTTACTCAACCGACAACCAGCTCGCCCACATCCTAATTAAGCGAAGGGAGGAGGAGAGGAGAGAAGAGGGGACGAGTGAAAATGGATGGCCGCTGTTAAAAGAGAAAAAGAGAAGAACAGGTAAAGTGCAGTACAGGAGAATCAAGGAGTAATTTTAAAAGAAATAAAAGGGAAGAAATCCCAAACTCACGGCCAGTTCCTCTGGAATGGTGATGAACTTAATGAAAAGCCCGTGCCAGCCTGTGCTGAAAACCATCTATCTACCAGACTGCCTGAGCAGGAACCATGCTGGTGCCAAGGTTATTCTACGAAGCTCAAAGCCTGTGCTTGTGTATGTGTGTGCTGAAAAAGCAAAGAGAGGGAGTGTGCATGCATACAACTAAAATATATTAGATCAGTGTGTTCAGAGCAAATGCTGCAAGACGTTTAACTTTATGGATGTGCACGTGTATGTGTTACAGCTTGCGCTGTTTCTTGGAGTGTGTGTGCATGTGTGGCTGTGTGTGCATGACTTATTTTCATGCCGCAGGAGCCTTTTCATCTTTGATCCAGGATACAGGGAGACTTGATGTCCTCACTCTTCTTCTTCCTGGCTGAGAAACACTTGCGTTGTCCCGGCCACCTGCCAGCCTATTAGCTGAGCGGGTAGAAGCAGCTGCCCAGTAGCAGGTGGAAGTCCATCCCAACATCCCTTCCACATGCTAATGCTAATGGATATGATCTCAGGGACCACAGGACTAGACTGCCAAGGGAGGTAGGTCAACTGTGGATAGAAATCAGGCTTAAGTGAAATCTTATGGAGACACTGTGGAACAATAGGCATGTTAGGAATCCAGCATGTGCTTTATCTTGTGTAGTTCAACTGCATAGTGCCAAGTCCATTGGGAATAACAAACTTGTATCACCCTCTTATGTCCCTTGCAGCAAGCAAAATGTTTTCTAAGTTTATTTTTGGTTTATTGTTTAAAAATGAAAGGAGACTTATGCATTTAATTAAATGAAAGGACCAAATCAACACACACTTTCTTCCTACTGAGACTGAAAATTCAGAAATATAAACTGCACATATCTTTGATGAAAACTGCAGCTGTTACCCCGAGCACAATCCATATAAGTAATTATAACTTATATATTGTTCTTCTAGGTTTGTAGAATTGAAGATAAACAATGAAACTGATCAAAAACATTCATAAAATTATAGAAAAATAAAGAAATAAAAAGAAATAAAGTATTTTATTTCTAACTTTAAACATCTTACCTTATCTGTGTTTATGGTGGTCACCAGGAATGGATACAAGGAACCAAAGACCTTAAACCATGGAAGGGTGTCCTCTGGATCTCCTTTGAAAATGACACTTATGTCCAGAGTAATGCAGCTGATTGTTGTATGTAAACATTACAAAAAATTATGCCTTTTAAAATGAAAACATAGTAATGCATACGTGGATAAATGTGTCACCAACTTTGAAAAACAAATCTTCCGTGAACTGGGCATAAGGGACTTGTCATGGCAAGTTTTTGGATTATTATTTGTTCCTCAGTCTCACTATCTGCATCGTAACCTTGTCCCCACTATTGATTCCCTCTTTGCTTTCCATCACTCTGCACGGAGAATAATTACTGTAGCTGAGTCCACAGGTGGGGGCAGTGATGCAGTAGCTTTTGAGCTCCAACCCAAAATAGGCCTGCTCCTCTCCTCCTCATAAAATGTCTCAGCCACAGTAATATATGGCGTTATTTACGAGGACAGGGCTTGACAGATTTAATATTTTAATTCAGTTTTTACGACCTGAACATAGGGTCGCGCAGAACTCTTTATGAGCCACCGACATTAATGGACAAAGCGGCAGAGACCACCGGGTGGAGACAGGAGGGCAGAAAGTGACAGACGCAACCATTCCTCATGTATCTCTGTCTAAATGTCATGCATATCTCTTCCTGCTCTGCCCATACCGGTACTCCACTACATTTCTCTATCATCCGTCCTCGGCATCCCAAACCCTCCCCTAACTGCAACAAGAAGACATGGCCATGGAGCAGATATTGCAAGTCTAATAAGGAAGAGATTGATGGTTGAAACGATTCTGGGCTGATACTGCGAGAGGGGGGGGATTCATGCTCGAAACAACTCGTAGCTATTGGTTTAGAGACTGATGAATCACGAGATACAGCTCAGAACTTTTCAGGCTTTTCATGGCTTCAGCAATACCCTGCCGATACTCTAAAAGTTCAGGGTTCAGACTATAACAGTTGGTATTAGAGCAAGACATAGGAGAGTTGATTGATGAATGCAATGATTCAAGCGCTTCTGTGTAGATTGGTGGTCATTTTAAAAGCACAAGTCAAATACTTTTTCACAATGAAAAAAAAAATTCCCACACCCATCTAGTACTATGAAAAGTTTGATTACTTTTAATGGAAATCAATAGGGTTTCAGCACTCGCTCACAGAGAGAATTTTTTAATCAAGAGAAATTCATTATTTTACCGTGCCATGCACACACACATGCACGCACACACACACACAGAATCAAGAATAAGAATAAAAACCAAGATGCCCTATGCCTAATGTTTTTTTTTTTTTTTTGGTTCACTTTTACCACCAATTAAAGCATCTATTAGTTGATACAAAATTAACTGCACCAGCGGTTGATTTAGTAAAACTTATAAAACTGAAACTTTAAGAAAAAAAATCAAGCAGGTCTTCAAAGCAGCATGTCCAGTGGGATTCAGAGTGGTTCCCATGGGAACTGGCAAATGAGCATCTACCCAGCCTCACCCCTCAAGCACAGCGCCTGGAGAACACAGTGATTATTGATCTGTCTGAGGGGGGAACAGCTCAACCAATCAATGGCTCTTTGAGTCCCCAAAGATTCTGGAATAGCCAAGGAGTAGTATATGTGTGCGGAGAGGAAAGTGGGGTGCTAAAGTGGCAGTGTGAAAGTGATTTCTGTTCAACACAAATCGCCAGTTTAATTGACGTGTTAGAAATTGGTTTAAATGGGTTAACAGCCTATCCCAGGCTGGCATTAAGTAAGGGTGCCTTTTTTAGGTGTGAGAGCCCTCCCGAGGGTGGAGGGAAATAGTTGGTCAGGGGCTGACCACAATGTGATCACAGAAATCACAATACTTCATAGTCTCTTGCGGTTTAGTCCATACATTTCACCCACACTCACGGTTCTCATGTAGGAACAGGTGTTCTTACATGAGGGTCTTTGTAATACTTCACACTTGTTCACTGTGTCACTTCCCATCAACTAGATGGCTCCAATTTCTAATTTAATTAAATAAACAAATGGTATGAATTTTTATTTTGCAATAAATTGAAAATTGAAAAAACTGCAAAGTAACAGAGAGGCCCATAGCAAAATCGAATGTTATTCCTCAGTGAGCTATTTTTAGCTTTTTTTTTGTTTGTTTTGTATTTTTCCACCAAAAAACAGAAAACACAATAATTTTTACTTTTCAAAAGTCACAGGGAGGTGGTAATCCATATTAAACTGGTTGCAGGTAGGGATGGGTAACGAAAACCGGTTCTTGTTGAGAACCGGTTCCCACTGTTTCAATTCCTTGGAATTGTTTGCCATTTTTGCAAACGATTCCCTTATCGATTCCAGTCGCCCCGAATGACGTCACCACGCTGCGAGCGTCATTAACCTGGCAGGAAACACGGCGCCTAAGCGGCTCAAACGCTCAAAACTTTGGTTATACTTTACGAGAACGTATGACAACAGGGCAACTTGCAATACTTGCAAAGTAGAGATTTCATTTAAGGGAGGAAACACTACGAATATGCAAAAGCATTTGCTCACAAAACACACGATGACCTTAAATGAATGTCATGTTTTTAATTCCGCTCCGGACTCGTGAATCTCAAACCAGCAGCAGCGGTAACGTTTGCACGTCCTCTCCCGTTAATGCGGCAGGTAAATAATCAACTAACAGTGCATATTATGTTAGCGCAATCTGCCTTATTACAAAACCTGCCATTACTGTGCATTTAGGTGACCATGATGAGAGATACAGCATCTGGCTGGCTCGGATGCTGGCAGTTCTTGCTGCAGTCTACCGGTAGCGTCTCCTTTCAGGCCAGGATAGACGAATGTCACCGAGCAGTGACTAAGTTTGTGGTCAAAGGCTTGAACACATTTGCCGCAGCAGATGCCCCCGATTTTCGGTAAGTGAATGTGTTTAATTGTAGGCAGGGACATTACTGGATATTCTTGTGTAATTGCTACAGAAGAATATTTATTTTATTATTTTACATTTAAAAAATATTTTCCTGGGCACCCTGTGACACCCCATTGAAGAGCCGTAGGCTGTGGATCTCTTAAGATCTCACTGTTGGGTTTGTAAGGCCATGTTACTCCTACATTTCTATCTTGTTCAAAGAGAAGATATAAAACAAAGTTCTAAGCTAATCGACCTTAGTGTTCTCCTTTTTAAAAAAAGAATCGATAAGAGAATCGATAAAGAATCGAATTGTTAAACAGAATCGAAACTGGAATTGGAATTGTGAAAATCTTATCAATACCCATCCCTAGTTGCAGGTAAGACTGCAGATTTTGTGTAATTCAGTTAGTAGGTTTGCCCTCTCTCATATCTCTTATAAAGTTCAGTTTTTCCATTTAACTAGCATTCACCAAATGTTGTTTATGCATCAACACAACTGCAAGAACTTTGCTGCTGTTGTATTTGTACTTGCATTTGTACTCATCTCCATTCTTCCTGTTTTTACAGTTTCTGCTCACTGCAAACCTCACATGAAAAAAAATGAAAACATACCTATCACTGCATTTACAATTCGCAGCAAACCTTTCCAAAGATCAAAATATTATCAATTCAAAAAAATATATATCAATTCGTAGATTATTCTGCAGACACTAGTTTTTCTTTCATTATACTTGCCCAAGTTTTTTGTTTTTCCATTTTCCTTATGGCAGTTTTCCCAGATCGTGATGGATTATTACAATAAGTGAGATAGAGCTGATGGCCAAAACTTCACAACAACAATTATACATTAGTTATCCCAAGAAATGGGTTTAAGAACAAAGCAATTATGAGGGGCAACACTACAACAAAAATCAGATTACATCGCTTCACCTGTTAATGTTCAGTCTGTTGAGAGTATATGTGGACTTAGTGATGTTCAGCTGTGGGCCTTCTTTTACATTCTACAGAAGTCTCAAACTGATCAAACTGGAAAGTCAAAGATGGTTTCACCCCCTGGAGTGAACTAAATAATTAACAGCGCTATAATTGCACCTATAAGCAAGCAAATGACCCCAAGCCCCTGGAGAGATAAGGATGGCTGAGGGGGAGTAGAAATTTGTACCCGTGTGCGTGTGTGTGTGTGTGTGTGTGTGTGGGATGGAGATCAGATTATAGCAACAAACAACGAGGAGAAAGTGGCCTGATGAGCACAGTCTGGCCAGCTCATTTACTTTGACATTTGAGCAGAGCCATCGCCGCAGGAAGCGACTGTAAGGAGGCAGATACAGGGGCAACTGACTCACAGGTCTGACTGACACTCTGAGCTCCAACCATCTGAGCCCAGGTGAATAACAGGAGAGAGGTCAATCAATAAGGTAATGGTTTTATAGCATGCAAGTGACTGTATTTCCAACTATTGAGCTCCCTGCATTTCTAATAAGAGGGAAGATTTATAATGGCAGCCAACTAATGACTGAGAACTTGAGTCGTGTGCTGACGCATTAATCGCTTTCACACATGCACTACAGCCTGGGACTTTTTTCAGCATTACCCGACAAAGATTTGAAGAGAGTGCAGATGTCTTATGCCGTCAATTCGAACATTAAAGAGTCTTTAACCTGCCAGATTCCTAGTACAAAGTCTCTGTGAAGGCCTGATATAGCCCAGTGAATTAATATGAAGTGAGAAGACATTCTGACTCCTGCTTCTTAAACGCTCAATCAAGGCAGGACGCTCAATAATTGCCCCTTCTAAAGAAGACTTTCTTCTCTTGTATGCTATATATGAAAAAGGGCGATTTCAGCTGATTTCGCCCGCAATTTTGACTTTATATGTAAAAATTAATCAGTGGAGGTAACGTCAGATTGAAACAATAAGGATACTGGAGGCACTCTTTCTGTTTTAATTCACAAACAAAGACAGAAATAAATGCTTTCTCTGATTGTCACGCATTAAATCTCATTTATGAGTACAATTCAGTTGTTTAAAAGTTACAGAATGAAACGTCAAGTAATATTTTGCCAAGCTGGATGTTCTCGTGTGCGACGACTGGTGATTGGCGATAGATTTACTCATCGTTTAAAATTAACTGCTTAAAAAAAAATCCTGCCACATCGTCCAATTAGTTATCTGCTTCCTACATTTCTAATTAAGCTCCCAGTAATGTCAGACTGCTCTATTCCACCAAATATTGCAAGACACGAGGCAGAAGATCTAAAAATGCAATCATTTTCATCAGCCTAATATTGCAGAAATAGGAGTAAGATGATCTTTCTCATTGGTTACAGTGACAGCACTCTAATTTAATCAAATTAAATCTCAAGAAGCGTGTCACACCATACACCCCCTACATATATATACTCTTTCAGACACACACACACGCAGATTTCAATCTCCCACATGCCTGCACGCACTTAGTTTCTTTTGCTTTCCAGTGGCACCAGCATTCAGAGATCCAATCAATCACATCTTTGCTCACAACACAAGCACAGCAGTACACACAAATATACACACAGGGCAAAAGGTGCCTACGTGGACTAGCTCTCAGTTCACTACCTGAACAATGATAACCATTTTTTCACCCATCAACCTTGCGGTTTGAGTGTGCCACGCAGCAGAACCGATCACTCTCTTTCCCTCCATTAAAGCAACTGCCAACCCTGAAGCGTGAGCCTTTTTTTTTTTTTTCTTTTTTAAATGGAGGTAAAAAGGAAATTAATCTCTCCCTGGGCTGCCGTGGCAGGATATTAATCTAGCAGCTTCACTCATCTCCTCATCTCTTCTCTCATTGCCTGATAATCCCCTCGTCATCAACAGCATATGCAAACCACAGGTGGATGAACAGTGTAATTGATTAGGTTGTGTAACTCCCCTCAGACCTCTTCTCTCCATGTCTTTTTTTTTTCCTTTTTGTCAATCATTCAGTCCATTGTTGAAGGTGTATAATTTGCCCATCAGTCCTTAATAAGTTATAACAAGTTATTGATGTGACTTTTTTATGTTGTTGTCAAAGGGGAAATCAGTTTTGAACTGACTGCAGCCAAGTTTGAACCTTCAGTTTAGCATCAGTTGCTCAAAAAGCTAAGAGTAATTATTGCTGTAATTAGAGTAAATGACATTCAGAATTAATTACTATGTTGAAGCCCCTTTCATTACCCCAGTCTACTTGCTTAATGATCAACACAGACATCTAAAACAGCTACATGACAAAAATAAACATGTTCCACGAGAATGAGGCTCACTCCCTCTGGGCCAGTCAGCGACAAATGCGTCACCTTGTTTTGATCTGTAATTATAGCTTCCCTCCTGGGCTGATCAATATCATTTTGAAAATGCTTCCACGCTGTAGTGGAAAATGTAGCAGGAAGTTAGATATCACAGAAGCTAAAACAAATTAATAAATAAATAAAAATAAATGTTGTGATGGGAGATACATCGTCCTGTAACTTTCAAAGAAATCCACTTGGGTCAGTTTGACATATCACATGTAACAAATAAATGACTCTTATTAAAGTAGGCAAAGTAATCCATCACAAATAATGCTCCTATAATGTTTCCAAGTGCTTCCTAGGTAAATTAATAGCAGTTTTTTGTTTTTTCAAGTGGCTCTCAGCTGAGAGGCCTCCAGTGAGAGCTGATAAAGCAACACGATTCTTATCGGAGCATTAACCCTTGCTGCTCTCAGAGTGTACACCCGCTCGGTGTAGCAGGGTGAGGCCGCTGCTGTGTGGACCCTCGCGGAGACAAATGGGCTGATAAAGCTAAGTTCATTATCTGTTACTGACACATTTGGCCAGGGGTCAGGCTTTACCTAACCCCGTGGGAGCTTTGCCGATTGGCCACTGTGCGACCTGGCTCTGCTACAGCCCCGAATCCGATTGGAGGTTAATGACAAAAGCAGCACAAGAGGGGAGAAAGTGGCTCTTCGCCTCACCGGGAGAAAATAGGCACCCTCTCGCTCTCCCTGGAGAGCCAACACTTGGCCCACACGACTGAGCCGTGACTCAGAAGAAAAAGAGCATGCTGCAAAATAAATATCATTAACCCACAATTAAAATCTTGTTCTCTGTCCTGACATCCTTTATTGTTCTCATATCTCTGTCCAATTACAACAAGCTGGAGTAATTATGGCTGCATTAAAAAGTAATGAAGTTATATGAGCAGGGATGTTTCTACAGGGCAATCTGACAGAAGGTAGGGAGAGAGAAAAAGGAAAGCTGCTGGAGGACCTGCTCATCTTTGCCCATGAGGTGAAATGTCAACTAGATGACTCTGCAACACCAGAGAACTTCCACAGTTCAGCTGATTTTCCCTCATGGCAAACTGCAATCAATCACTCTGCGACCTGGGTAGCCATTATTTTTTAGCTTTTTAACAGGTCAACACGATCTTGTAGCCATGGAGACAAGGGCTTGCCCAGAGGGCACAGGATATAAATTGCTGTCTGGCATTTGTAATGTCTGTTAACAGATCTGAGTCAGTAACACATCATGCACTGGTCAAATAAATGCAGTGGAATAAAAAAATACATCTAAATCTCTTTTGTTAAGGATTGTGAATATTGTAATATTTATTTTACCATTATCTCTCCATATTTCTTTTGTTTCTGTGTGTGTGTGTGTGCGTGTGTGTGTTTATGCATGATGTTGTGTAAACACACTTGTTTTTGTGTGAGAACAGGCGATGAATTGCCTGGCTGAGGCTGTTAAGTGCAGGTCAGAGATGAGAGCAAGGCAATTTGAGGTTGGAAATGAGTGATGTCCTTTCTCATTTGAGTGCCACAGAGGCCTCGGCCTCTCAGATGCCACCTCCTCTTATGTGTCAACGTGGGCATTGTGTTTTAGCTTCCCTCTGTTGTGTTGCTGTCTCTCAGTACATTGAAGACAAAGACAGCGAAAGGACAGAGATAAAACAATGGCTGGCCACAGTGGTTTGAAAATGAAACATTAGCCTCGGCCCGTGAAGAGGAGGTAATCTCACTACAGAGGAAAAGACAGCGGATGAAAAAGAGAAGGGAATCGGGGGCAGAAAAAAATAAACAAAGAGAGAATCTGGGTTGTGGGAAAGATCTTGTATCTAAAGTGCTCCACACATGAGCGGGAATTTGACACTGACGCATCACCAGCCTGGTCCTGCACCGGGAGATTTGTTCTGAGGGAAACTTTCAAATTCAAATGGATGGAAAAAGCATGGACAGTGAACAGAGTTCGGACTGGGCAACAAAGGAAGGACATCACTTTATAAATGTTCTGTGACTAAAGGTGTAATTCACCTAGAATAAAGGGGAATTTGTTTAATTTTGTTTATGTAATTATATCTACAAACACGTAACAGTAGATACAGTAGAATAAAGAGGGTAACAATTAAAATACTTACAAGAAAGGAGAAAAATGATACGTTAAGTAATCTTAAGTGGTAATAAACAACCAACAATTTCTCATCTTTTTATGGGTGTTTTAGTGGTTTAAACTATTTACATTTGGATTATTAGTGTGAATGGATGTCCCACTCTTCTTCTTCTCTTATACTACATATGAAATTGCAATCATGACTGTTCTCCCTTTCCTACCTACAAGAAAAACCATGTGATCTCATAATGATGGAGCTAAGTCAAGCTTGATTTTAGTCTTTCACAAAAAGTTTAACCATCAACCAGAACTTTCAAAAGATTAATTGTGAATTAAGACTCTGATGGAATAAATAGTTTTGAATTCTTATGCAAAACTTAACAAACAAACTGTTCTTATTAGCTGTGAATATTTTTATTTGCACAATTTAGTTACATCTTTGGTTTTTGGGGGCTTTCTTCTAAAAAGTGACTATTTAATGCTGTTGACGCTCCTATAACTACAGTATTTAAAGTGTAAGATGGGGAAATTCCACTAAGTTATCCATCCATTAAGTTACTACTTGTTTATTTTGCATCCCCATTTTTGCGCTGCTATAAAACTTACAATCAGAGGTTAAAATTTGCTGGAACTATCCGGTATTCTAGCACCGTAAATCCGATCGGTATCTTACTACAAAATACTGTCAAGCAAATTAAGTGTTCATGCTGCAGTCTGGTGCAACTATCAGCAATGCCACAGAGGCAATTAAGTCACCACATGATCCTATCTGCACTCTGTCCATCTCATCCCTGTGATACATTCATGGTTCGGATGTAAAGTTGTGTTCGTGGCACTTCAGCATCTTGCTAATTGTGCTGAAAAGAAGCGAGCGTAAACAAGTTTTTAGAAGTGATGTTTCAAACAGCTCATCTTACAGCCAATGGCACACAAACTGCTTCTGTGCAGTCTGGAACACAATAGCTTTATTTTAGCTAAAGGTAGGGAGCAGTTACTGAATTTCCTGGGAAGAAAAATTGGTTTCTTAGTTTATTCTCAGATGGAGAAAGATGCAAAAAAAAAAGAAAAAGAAAAAGAAAAAAGACAAGAGTACAAGAAAGGAAGATGAGAGATTCTTTTCTCAGCAACTGACATAAAGTTTTTGAAATTTTAAGCTTCTTAAATTAATTAGCATTTTAAATTAAATCACATACATGATAAATGATGTGATGCTGGAATTTCCTCATGTTTTTGAACAAAAGCAAAATTACATCTGAACTTTTACCCAAGTTTTTTCTCGTTTGCTGTAACACACCTGACATTATGCAGGACTTAAAATTACTTACTCAGAGTCAGCACACAAAATTACTGACAGTGTAATTATTTAATACTTTCTGTTCAAAACCGAAGTTGAAATTCAGTTGAATTCTCAGGGAATCACATCCTTATTCTTGGGTTGTATTGTAAGGTTCTATCAAAAATTGTTAAAAACTCAATAGAGTGTTTTTTGTTTAGTTGTATTAGTATGAGTGTAGAAGGGCAGGAACCATGTGAAGCAAACATGAGAATGATAAAGGCAAAGGCAATTTTGAAGTGAGGGCACTACAGGTTTATTGCAAGCGCTTTCACCAGATGGCAACATTTTTTAAGACAAAATGCAAAATAATTCCTTTAGAAAAATCCGTCCCTCTCAAAGATATTGTTGACTATCTACACATGATATCAAATTGTTTTACAGATGTGTTTAGAATGAGATCACAGCTATTTATTTGATTTTATTTTTCTACAGCCTGAATTGTTTTCTCCAAATATCCTCTTGATCAGACCTGGACATTGTACGCCCCAGACCACATCTGGCCCTGTGGTTGTCCCTGACCAGCCTGCATGAGGTGATTGGGAAATTATGTTTCAAATGTAAATATGAATAAATCATACAGTGTCTCCCACGTCAGCCACCAAGCACTCATCGATAAGCTCCCCATCAGAGAATGGCTTACTGCTTTTTAGAGTTTTGTTGGATATCTGGGAAAATCTGGCGTGTCAGGTGAAAAACAAAGTGGAACATTTTTTGAGCAGCTGGCAGCAATATGCTCAGTGAAAGGGACTAAAGCAGAGAATGATTTGTTCATGGAATTAACGACACGATTGGACAGGCTTAAACTGAAATCAGAAAACAGGTAGGTGTTCGGACCAATGCCTGTCCAAATCTAACAGGGAAACAGGGAAACATGAAACATCGCAGCAGATGCAAGATAAAGTGACTGAAAGGAAGGAGAACTGAGATTGTTATTGTGTTATAGATCAGGAGGTGCTGTGTACATGTTGTTAATGAAGTTAATTAAAAGTGAACTTCTTCAGGGCAAGAATCACAGACGGTCTGTTGCACTTTTGGAAGAGCTCTCAGGCGGCTCAACCTGTGAAAAATGCTTAAAAGAATTTGGGATCTGAGAGCAGAACATTGAGAGTATTGTGAGAAAAAAGACAAAGACACTCTCTATACACTGAAGTTCTGTAAAATTTCACATTTTGTTAAAAATATTTTTTCGGATTGTTTATCTCCGGTGATAAAATGTTGGTGTTTTTTTTTTCTTTATGTCTACATTTTATGTTTTACATTTTCATTGCCTAATCGTAGCATCTCCTATTATTAGTAGCACTTTATATATAAATAGAATTAACACTGAGCAGAAATAAGTTCAGCTTCTTGGCCCCAGTTTCTCATGCGCCCCCTGGAAAAAATAATAGCCCACCCCTACTCTAAATGGATTTGTTCAGTGCAAATATAACGTGATGGTCAATTTAGTTCCTCCTTTATTTCACGTTGAGACATCAGTGTAAACCACCTGCAGCACAAAACTTGAATTGATGCCATTTCAAGTGAACTTTCTGGCTGTGCAGCGCACTGTAATTACATTTCACCTTTTTCTACCCGAACTACTTCAGATTTTATGTGAAATTAGTGCTTGCAAACTATTACTTTAAAAAATACGGTTAAAAAGAACTTACATAAAAGTCTTCCTCTGTGTTGTTTTGAATGTATTTTCCTGCCACCGGCCTTCTGTGGCTTCTGTAGCTTTGCTAGCTCCAATGTTTATCACTGAGGATTTGAAACTACATTACTCTGATATAAATGAGGGAATGTCAGCTTGTCATGGTTGTCTGGCACACCTGGCACTGTCTTTTATTACTGAAGATTGCTTGGTATAGAGCAGGAACAATATCTGGCTAACAACACTCCACTACAATACAGTGAGAGACATACAATGACAGTAGCACAGATGACGACTGAGGTGACAACACAGGTCAACAACAATGGATTCTTTGGTAAGCATCAATCAAGTTGCCGACCCTCTTGGGGCGTGATCGAGTGGTTGTGTGTTGTTGTTGAGAGGCTAGTTGGGGATGGAGGTTGGCGGGGAACTGATAATGGGCTTCAGTGAATCACAAGAGATGAACCCCCGATGAGAGATGGAAGAGGGGGAGGAGATGAGAATGAAGGGGGAGAGCAGCAGGGAAAAGGCAGCAGACAGCAGAAAAGGAAAGGATGAGAAAGGAAGCTCAACTTGGCCGCCTCCTCCAAATATTTTCCCCCAGTCCCCTGCTGGATGACCAACACGCAGACAGCCAGGCACCATGACGGACATTCTCCTCCTCTAATGAGTCCCAGTCACAGCTGAACACACCGCTGTGCTTAACAGCACCAACAGAAGGGCCTGCCACCGTGAAAAAGTGAGTGCCTGCTACAATCACGAACACAACAACAACAAATGCACAATCAAATGAGGTCCTCCTGCACTAGATCTCCAATATAATTAAGTTTGTTTGTGTCGCTGAATGTGGGTAAGGACTTTCTCTTTTCTTTTTTTCACTCTCTCACCATTGCAAGGAACCAGGACACCTGCTGTGTGTTCTCAGCACGCACACACTCTGCTTTGCTTTCGCCTCTTTGCCACCTGTTCTGACTTCTTCCTGAGTGGAGTCATCCAAATGCCTACGCCAGATAGCAGCATATCACATAGGCAGGCTCCTTTGTGCCAGGAAGGGAAAAGAAAAAAAAAAGTATCATGGAATGCTCACTCACATTTCACATTTACTAAATCCATTCAGTAATCTTCTTATGCGTGTGACGTGGTGGTATCAGAGGAGGTTGTTGAGGTAACTGTCAGGGAATTTGATGCGAGTTCCCTTGTCACAGTCACTTTGGCTCGCTCCCGTCACTCAGCCCGCTGTGCCCCGCGGGGCCCGCTGACAAGAGCAGTATCGGAAAGCAGACGAATGGCTGTGAAAATGTCCTATAGAGGGCACTTACTCTAGATACCAGAGTCACAATGCAAATCTGCCATTTCAGACAGGAAAGGCATTCGTGCACATTCTGCTCTGGCTTGTGTAAACAGTCTTTGATCAAATAAGTGGCATTGATTTTGTGGATCCGAGTCCTTGTTGCTGTACGTATATTGATTTTGCCCGTCTTTGACAGGTCTGACGGGTGGTGAGCTGTAATGTGAAAAATGACCACCATCTCTGCCAGAAAGCCAATGAGGCAAGGCCAAAACACAACAGGGAACTCTACCATTAAAGAAACACCCTCTGCTCATCCACATTATAGTCTATTATTTTTAAACTGGTGTCTCTTGATGCAGTTGGCACTCACAAAAAAAGGCCGTAGCACCTGCAGCTCTAATTTTTCTCAACACCCTTTACGCCTCAACCCCTAAAACACATAAACACACGTGCACGCATCTGAGTGTGTAAATGTAATCTAGCCCTCACCCAAAGTCTCCTGTGGGTGTCTGTGGTTTGCTGTGCCAGTGAAATGAAAGCAGGCCTCTCTAATAACAGTGAATTTAATACCAGCACTAGTCCCTTAATGAGAGTGCCCTGTGTTTGCTCTAGGCTCATATCCGCAGCACCAGTGGGAGAGAAGGCGAGGAAGGGAGGAAGGAGGGAAATGTAGTTAAAATCTCCCATTAGCATCACCTCCAGGGCAAATATGCGCCCTCCCCAGGCGGCGGTGGGGGCAGCGGTTTGCATGTTGAGCGTGTGGTGGCACAGGGGGGCCACGCGATGCCCCGTCCTCGTCTGTGCACAGCTGGAGCTCGCCCAATGACAGCGTGTGCCACCATTAATAACATACAGAAATTACTGTAGCGCTTATTAGAAAACAGCATGACACTGGAGATCGGATGAAAAACAATCTGCTACAATAAAGAAGAGAAGCCCTCAGAATGGACAGGAGTGATAAATGATGTGAAATGAGGAAATAGCAGATAAATTCAATGGTCCTTCGTGCTATCTGACAGCGGGCGAGGACCTAGGCATAAAAGATCAAAGACGACTGTGGGAGTGTGAAATCATTCTGAGAGCATGCATGTGAGTATTCTTGGTGGGCGCGTGGAACTACATGTAAACAAGCAGGAGGGGAAAACAAATGGGGAACGTGCAGATGAAAGTGTAACATTCCATCAGGTGAAAGAAACGGTTCCATGATGGTCAAACAATTAACGAGCAATGCTTTTGCAATTAGCACGTCGGCCATATCAAGGAGAAAAAAAAACCTAAACAAAAACAAACCATTGCAATCATCTCTGCTTTAATAGTCTTGGTGAGGTCCCCTGAGTGTTTACTGAACAGAGTGATTGCAGTGGAGATTTGAATATTTAATAACAGGAAGAGATTGGAGAGGAGCTGTGTCTGGGGAGAACAACAATCCGTTTGGATTCACTGGGCAAATGAGGGAAACTAGGCTGAGCTCATTGAGTTTGTCCCTGTGGTATTAATGAATTTTAAATGAATTTTAGGGAATAGCCATAAATACACTTCGAAAACAGTGAGTGGAAGTGCTACTCTGCTTCATGTGGTGACAGAATAACTGTCTCTTTACATTAGAAACTGGTGCTCTTTACAATGAAGGTGCCCTGCAACTACAGCTCTGGGTATTAGGGAGCAGACAGACATATGTAAGACTTATCAGGATTGGAAAAACTCTCCGAGGTAGATTTGATAGAGACATTTATTCTCCGCCAGCTACAGTCGAAAAGCCCTCTCCACTGGGGCACACATATTTTCAACTCAATATATTCCTCAATCCAGCACATCCATCATGTTGGCCAGTTACAGGGATCAAACTCACCTACACATGTAAACTGGGTTATAAAAAAAACACCCCACCAAAAACAAAATATGAAGTTACACAAGTTTTAAGTTCACAGTTCTTTTTGAACTCCTATCAGACCAGCGACAGATCCACGACACCCATTAAAACATCAAAACACCGCCAGTGTATAATGTCTGCAATCGGAGGAGAGCTCTGTACCTTTAACCTCAGTCCAGGGATGTTGCCATAGAAACGGTTTAGATATTTTTTTAATTACATGCAAGTGCCTCGCACACAGATCAGCACAAGAAAAGGTCATGCGTCGTTCTATTGTGTTTTCAATTTAAAACTTCTCAGCTTTTAATAAATCACTTTAGAGGGAAAGCATGTTTTGACAGTAATTAAAATCAACTTACAAACATATTTGCACATTATAGTGCTCGAAAACAATCTATTCCATCAGTATTTTTCACATTTTCAAACGCACCTTAATGGTAATGTTATGACATATCAAAGGTGTTGATTTGCATGTACTGTAAACTGGAAGATTTCCCACATAGTCTTAAAGTTGCTTTTAAGTGGATGTGACCAAGTTTGCAGTTATTCATAGTTTTCAAGTGATGTCACATTGTTATACAGAAAGAGAATGCTGTTTCCCCCCCACTTTCTTCTTCATTCAGTTTCACAACTACACGGAAAGCACTTCACAAGAACCCATTGCGCTTAACCCTGACATGCAGGTGCGCACTCAGCTCCTCTTCGTCAGCAACTCAATGCCATCAATGCTGGGTCATTTAAACTGATACTAGGTATACATTTATCATATAACTTATCCACTGCATTGTACTGGACTGTCACCAGTGCCAGAGTACGGCAAATATAAAATTAAGCATCCACGATAGCTAGCCAGCTTTAGCTAATAAGCGCTAACCATTGATTTGATACTAAAGAATATCTTACCGTTTATTTTCCAAAAGGCAAATGTTCTATTTTTGAATGGTTTCTTCTGATGGCAGTGAATGGGGAAGACTCTTAACAATATAAAATATCACCACGGTGAAGTTCAGGCAGGGATTGCTGTTTTCAGTAATCAAAATTCTGCAGAAAGGTTGTATTTGGCTAGCAGGTGCTCAGAACTTGCAGACTGTGACATATCCTTATTTTATTTTTTATTTTTATCTATTTATTTATTTTTTGACGTTATGTAAAGACAACCAACTTAAAACAGTTGAAAAATCACCAGAAGCTTGCATTGAGGAGTGAATACAGCTGCTGATCTTCTGTATAAAAAAGGTGCTTCTGACATCTAGTTAGAATTCTTCCTGGAGCTTTCCTGTGCACCCCCAACTGGGAGGTCACCCTGGAGTACACCCAAAACTCTCCGTACAAATGATATATTTCGTCTGGCCTGGGAATGCCTCAGGATTCCCCAGGGGGAACTGGAAAGTACTGATTAGGGAGGAAGACATTTGGGATACACTGCTTGGCCTGCTGCCCTCATGACCAAACTTCAGATAACCATAAGACAATGGAGGGATTACATAAAATACTACCCTTGAATTATTTCCATTAACAGGGGAGAGCCAGCATTGTTATATATTATCAGTAACCTTTATAAATCATTAGTCATTTCAGTAAATGCTCCAAAATGAAATATATTTATGTTCAGGTGGTAGTAATACCTATGATAGGAGCAAAGAAGGAGGTCAGAGCTCAAGGTGACACTGTTACAAAGCTATAATGGTCAGGTTAGTAGAGACCAGTGTTTGTTCCCTGTTCAAACCTAATCCACCTGTAGGGTGGATTCATAGTTGATGCACTGGAGTATGGCGACATATAGCTTTTGCGTGGTCCATACGGTAACAATGCATTAGAGGGCTCAAGGATATCCACAGGGAACCTCTCATTCATATTCCCTCAGGTGCTGAATGCATAACACCAGCTCCTGTAACCATAAATTAACATTTAGCCAGTGTTTATTACTGCATGATCACGACAGCCCTCTAAGCTTATCAAAGCTCTCCTTTAAACACGTGGAGCATATCTGTTGCTTCCAGAAACTCAGACAGACGTTGACTTTTAAATAACACAGATTCCAGTAAAACACAGTTAAATGTTGGACGTATGAACAGCACACACTGCCATATGTGCACAAACACATACAGACAAATTCCATGCACACACTCACTCACACACAGAGTGAGGCGATTTCTTGCAAGCCCAGTCCAGGTCTATTAGTCAGGCATCAGGCATTCGCTGTGGGCCAGGTCTGGCTGGGCTCCCAGGTTAGAGGACGTCTCCTCCTGGCCCTCTCTTACCATCTGCTCTGTCCAGAAGGCCTGTACCACTGGGGGAGGAGGAGGGAACTGCCCCACCAGATACAACCCAGAGGAGGAGTAGGGAGGGATGGAGGGTGGTGTGAGGAGAGATAGGGATGGAAGTGTTCAAAGGGCTGGAAAAGGGCTTGGAGGTGGTTGGTGGCAAGGCAGGTGGGGCAGGGCAGGGCTCATGTGCCATCAGGGGAGGCACAGGGTCGTCTGTTACCTGTCCACCTCTAACTAAAGCCATCTGCTGCAAGGAGAGGGAGGAGGTAGGGGGCAAGAAGCAGACACCTGGAAAAAACTGGTGAAAAGGTGAAAAAAAGGTGCTGATGTGAGATCTAAATTTGTGTTAGGCATTTAGAGTTTAATTGGTATTTCATATTGTTCCCAGCCTTTTCAGCCTTTTCCGTTTTTCTAACAAGGCAGGCTAATTAAAAAACAGAAACGTAATTGAGAACGGGAGGAAATAATATTAATGATGGATTGAGTGGGTGAAGGAGTGAGGGGAGGAACAAGAACGCTATTATTCTTTCTGCATGGATATGAGAGTTTAATTGGACACTGTGCTTTTGACTGGGCAGATGTAGGTGCGGATGCTGACGCAGGGAGTTTTGGAAAAATTGAGTTTGAAACAAGAGGCAAATTTCTTCGCTGAGAGATGGAGTGATATGGGAGAGCTAACACCAGACAAAGAATCAGGCACTGCACTTCATCTGCACATTACTTTCTACCCACGAGCGGATTCCCATTCCAAATTACATGCACAGAAATACACAGAAGTAGCAAAAAAATATGACAGTATTACATACAGGCATCTGATTTCTCATCCACATAATTCACACTTCAGGAAAATGCCCATCTAAAGAATGTACACCTTACAGCTGTCTTATCCTATTGTCCTGCTCATCTGGGGCACCGTCTAAGTCGATCACAAGGTGATGGTTTAAACTGATAACAAATACGAAGCTGTTGAAGCCGTTTAAAAGCTTTTAAGATCTGCATTGCTGGAATGTGTAGTTATATTCCTGGGAATATATTCCCACCCTCTATTTGGGGTACAGAGCTATGGTGTAAGCTAGGCTACAGTTTTAACACAGTATTATAAATCAAGCATTAGAGATTTAGCATTTAGCCACTCATCCATCTAATACTTAATAAGTTGACATTAGAAAAGCATTATGTCCTCTGCAGTGACTGTATTGTCATTAGTGTTTACATAAACTTCCCTTTTATTATTTTAATTTTTTCTTTCAAAAGGCTGATTTCGCAAATACAAGTATGCCACGTGTCACACAATTTGTAAAATAAAATAAATAAATACATTAATCAGTCTTGTTCGTCTTCTCTTGGCTGGTCCCTGGCATCTGCCTCCATCTCATCCCTCCTCTAGCATCCTCTTCTGTCACACCAGTCCTCTACATGTCCTGTCATGAATCTTCTCTGTGGTCTTCCTCTTTTCTCCCAGCCTGGCAGCTCCATATTCAACATCCTTTGTCCAATATATTTACTATCTCTCCCCTGCACATGTCCATGCTATCTCAGCCTTGCCTTCCTTTTGTAAATACATTGGCTAATAAAACAAAAATGTCACTGGTAATAGAAATCTGAAGAACAAACATAACAGAATGATAGCAGGAAAGCTATCTAAATTTCTTCAGCAGCTCAGAATGCAAGTATAGCATTTGTGTGCAGTTCTCATCATGGCTGCAGACATCATCGCAGTTTTTTTTTTTTTTTTGAGGAGCAGGAAAATTATGTGGCGTGTGTGCCGCTGTCCCTCCAAACCTGACAGACTGGAGTGTGACAGGACTTTCACTCACCAGCCACATTACCACAGGCACTACTTCTACCCATTTCTCTAAAAAATGAACAGACATTGATGATACTCTTTGAAATGAGTCCCAAGAGAGATGTTCGTCATACCATTTATCATCATAGGACAATTTTTGCAAAAAAAAACCCCTCAACATGCACAATAGCATTCATGTTGCAGGAGTGACGATCATTTTTAAACAAGTAAACATGATTTATTCTCATTTTTAAAGCATGCAGATTGTTGTTGTTAGTCTGCACCAAAACAGTGGCTCTCATTTACTAACACTGCATGCGCACAAATCTGTGATTTATCAGTAATTTTGTACTTGAATTTTCTTGCACTGAACTTTACAAGCAAACTCAGAAAGGCCTCTGATTACACATATGAACAAATGAAGACTTGGCTTCTTTAAAATTAAAACTACAGTACTAATAATAAGAAGCTACTTTTGGCTGCACACTTCATTTGCCAGGATTTTTACACTGGATGCTCTTCCTGACACAGCAGAAAGCGATCTGTGGGCGTGGCAGTATGCAGAGTCTATGCAGAATGCCAGGGCCAGTTCAAAATGAGTCTGGTTTAGTAAAACACACACAGCGGTAAGAACAAAACAGGGCATTGCGCACATTTCATAATTCCAACAGCAATTTCGTGTACGCTCTTGTTTTTTGCGCAGGGTAAGAATGTTTCCACGCACATAGTAGTAAATGAGGTCCAATGAGCCTCAGTCACTTGTATTTGTATGCAAATTGCACGAGCTCGTCCACAGCTTGTGCTCAAGCACAGATTTGTGCCTACACGCTGTTTATGAATGAGGCCTAATGTAGCATGTGTGCAAAACGGGTCACCATGGTCTGTCTTATTTTGAGAGTCTGATGATCTTATTTTACCATGCTGTCATGATTTCTTTTTCATTGATGTCACAGTTCACATACTTATCTGCAAAGAATAGAAACTGACTATATTAAACTGTAGAATAGTCTTGGGGAGCAGCTGGGAAGTCAAAGCTTGAGTCAGCATTCTTCTACATCAGGTAGTTAGAGTGGTTTGGTGGCTGAGTTTTAATTGGCCACTCGAACGCCCTACACAGTGAGCTTTTATCTTCTGGATAAAAGTTTATTAGAGAACAACACAGTGTAGAAGTAGTTTTGTTCATGAAACAATACAATTCTGTGCCAAAGTCTTGAGCTTCTCCTCATTTCTGTAAAAAATGGGAACTAGTTAAATAGTATGAGACTAACAAATAATTACTACTTAATAAGCTGATTTATTAAAACATCTACAAAAATGTATGGAAATACAGTATATAAGGCAAAAACTGAATTTCTACAATTCTAACCAGCTTGAAAGTTGATATTTAGTACAAGGACCTTTATTTTTCAAGAAATTTCTTTAAGTAGTTCTCAGGAATAGTTCTCTATGCTTCTTTAAGGACATTCGAAGCTCCCCTTGAATTGTTGGCTCTTTTTTGTTTGTTTTTTTATTGGCCAAGATGATCCTGCAGTACTGCAATATTGTTAAGGTCCAGGCTCCGGGGAGGCCAATGCATTACTGATGGTGTTCCACTGTGTGTTCGTCCAAGTATGCTTTTACTGCGTTGGCAGTGTGTTTGGAATCACTGTCACGCTGAAACGTGGTGAAAGATGAAATCAAATACATTCCAGATGGTGGTGGATCAAAATCTGATGGTATTTTTCTGCATTCATAATTCCACCAGTTTTAACAGGATCCCCGACACCAGTGGCTGAAATGCAGCACCAAAGCGTGATGGAGCTTCTGTTATGTTTTACAAATGTAGACACTTACTGTTGTACTCTGTTATGACCTCCTCCATAAATACTGATGATAGTTTGAACCATAACATTCAGATTTGGACTCATCATTCCACAACACCTGTTTGACTGAATAATACGGTGGCCCTGAGAGGCCAAATGGACTGCAACTTAAGATAACACCAGCAATAAGAAAAATGCTGCAAAAGCACACAAAACACAACAGAAATAGGAAAAAACGGATTTCCAAAAGCACAAGGGAAGCGTTTCTGGGGAGACAATAACGCGACGGACCAGTTGCATGAACCCAAAACATGGTAGGTGTGTTTTATTATGATTCATATAATACCGATGATGGATTTTAAGGCTAATAGTTAAGCTAACACACTTACCTCTCATCTTTTCTTTTCTCATAAAACCGATAGATCCTCCGCTTCTTTTAAGTGTCTCCTAGCGCAATTCTTAGCATATTTTGGTTACTGCAACTGGTCCGTTTTTGTTTTTTCCTATTTCCGTTGTCGTTTGCTTTTTCAGCGTTTTTCTTATTGCTGGTGTTTTCTTAAGTTGCAGTCTTTTTGGCCTCTCAGGGCCACCATAAATTAATTGATTTTCAGTCCAGTTCTAGTGTAACTTGGTGTACCTCAGTCTTTCTCTCTGGTTACCTTCCTTCGAGAGTCTTCTTCACAGCCATTCCTCTATTGAGACCATTTGTAATGAGGCTTCAGCAAGCAGTAGGAGTAGCAACTGAAGGGCCAGATGTATCTCTCAGGTTTTGCATCAGGTCTTTGCTGCATTTTCTTCCTGTTTCTTAAGAAAATGATTTTCAGACACTGTTCCCTTCTTCCAGCCCTTTTGAAAACTTTAAGGACATACTGCACACCACTCCAAGATGTGCTGCTGCAAGTTTTCAGGTAATAGCTCTTCGAGAATCATGTCACAGAAATTTGAACAAATATGTTTCTGCAAAAGCTGCTAATACCAAAGTGCCCAAAGATACAATTAAAAATTGGTTTCTGTTTTGGTTGTTGTTTTTTTTATGTACAGACACAACACTACCTTATCCCTTGAATAAGGTGGCTGTTTTTGCTTGAATGAGTCATACTTCATCGTGAAGTGGTTTAAAATTCTTCTTAACGTAGTCAGGTACGAGGTCTGAGCTGACAATGAGTAGAAAAGAAGCCAATTTTGAAAGAAAAACTTTGAAAGCCATTTAAAAAGACTACAGAACTTTTGCTCAAGACCAGTTTAAAAATCTTTGAAAAGTTTGGGGTTTTTGCAGGCAAAATACAGTGGAACCCCGACTTACGAAATTAATTCGTTCCCGAGGGTCTTTTGTAAGTCGAAAATTTTCGTAAATCGAAGCACCCATCGCGCCTTTTGAGTGAGGCGATGCTGAACGATAGGCTATAGGCTAATTGCTAACTAGAACAACAATACATCGTTCAAGTGGAACAGCAAAGCGCAAGTACGAAAGCCAAGGGGTTGTCACATGATTCGGAAGGCATTGTGGGCATTGTGGGTTCGGCCAATCAGAGCCAGCAGATTTCGTAACACGGGCATTTTGCCGTAACACGGGCAGAAATATTGCCGTTCAGTCCCTTCGTAACTTGAATTTTTCGTTTAACGGGGTATTCGTAAGTCGGGGTTCCACTGTATAAAGAATTTTGCACAGTATTATATATGTGTATGTGAATCTTTTGTTTTAGTTATATATTTTTATTTGACCTTTTCTTTAATATACTGAGATGTTCAGTACCTTGAGTGCTTTTGCATAATGCTGTATTATGTTGGCTGTGTTATTTGTAAAATGTTTACCAGAGGAGGACTCAGCGACTGCAAATTAAATCTACTGATAGGTACAAATAAACCAACTTGAACCTTCAGTCAAGCAAGTGCAAGTACAAATTGGACTGGAGGTGCTCTTAAACTGCTTGAAAGTTTCTTTTTCTGCTTTATTTCCTGGAAGTAGCATTAGTGATTTGTTTGAGATGCACATCTGCTTTAAGTGACTCTAAACTTAGTCTAATATGCCATGTTTCTCACAAAAAATTGCTTCAGAAGAAATATGTTTATGGATTTACTCAAAATATTTAGAAGTTTAGGATGGTCAGGGATGGGAAACGGCACTGAACAGTTAAGCTTTAACATATTCTTCACACTCGTAAAAAAAGAAGAAGAGAAAAACAGCATGAAAATTGGATTTTACTTCAGCCTTTAAGGTATTCAAAGACTTGATTTTCCTCCTCATTAATCTGTGATGTACATGTTTGATTTAGATTTTTGCATTTTCAAATATCCAAAATTCAGTGGGCAAAGGTGGAGGTCATAAAGAATAATGTGTAGGCAGAGGTCAGGCCTTTTGATACTGCAACTCCCAGTGATCACCAATAGAGGTCAATAACAGGCATATTTCATTTAATGCCCAGTTCAGGGTAAAAATCCATCAAATGAAAAGTTTTTCAAATATTGCACAGGTTAGCACTCTTGAGTTTAAGTTTTATTAAAATGAGCCTGCAAAGAAGTAGTGGTGACCCACACAAATGATTTTTTTTAAAGTCAGAGCAACAGAAGACAAGTTACAATATTTAGTTTCAAGAATGCATCAAGGTCGAAAAACAGGGCACTATGAGTCCCACCGTGCAATTTAGAGAACTTTAACTTTCTTTACTAAGCGTCACATTCTTAATCAATAGCCATTTTCTCCCATGCATCAAGTTAGCAACACAGTCTGTGGTTCATCTGGACTCCTTCTTGTTTGGTATTTTTGGTAGGTAAATAGAAAGATGGGGGACGTGAGTAGAGTGAAGACCAGAGGTTGACGACCAAAGGTCTACCTTTGACCTTTTTTGTTTATATCTCTGAGCACATTAAGAGGATGTGCAGTGACTTCAATTTCACTTTGGGAAGGCTGCAGGTTGTAAATAATGAAACCAACTTTTCAGCAGTGTTTAGTGTTAAAACCTCTAAGACACTACTTCTGTGCGACCACAAATCCAAAAAGTCACAGCGAAGTGAGGGAGATTTGATTTTTTTAGTGATTTTCATTGCAAATGTGCAACAGTTTTAGTATGAATTGTCCCTTTAGCCATGATACTTATGTAAACATTGTTTTTCAGGCTGCCTTCCCAAACACACAGAAGTTGAGTCAACTTCCTGATAGATGTAGCTAACAGATGAGGGGCCATGAGCCTCTCAGCCGGTGGGCAGTGGCATTGCCAGGCACGGCTGGTGATATCCAGTTTTTAGCATCTCACCCCTGCAGTGCCACAATTAGCAGTCATTAGTAGCTCTGGGGAACAGGGGGGGGTGTGGGGATTGGGGAGCACCGAGGTAGGGGACAAACTCCAACAGCATGACAAGATCTTACAGCGCTAATCAGGTCTGCTTCTCCATCCCTAAATGCTACTCTTTCACGCCCCCACAGCAAACAGTCCTTTTGATGTGTGTCTGTGCAGTCATGAATGTCCACAGAGAAGCATATCGCAGGCAGTGCTACACACAAATAACCAAGAATGTACACACACACACACAGTCTATGTCTGTCATGTAAAGATTGAAGCCAATGAGATTGAGTACTTAACACAGTCTAGAAATCCCACAAGATCAATACTTAGCCAAAGTTATTACTCTGTGTATTACATTTGTAATGGCACCACAGCTTTGAAAAAAAAATTACTACCCAAGATGAACCATGTGAAATTGATGTCAAAGGTGACTCCACACCCAAAGAAGCATAAAAAATAATGAGGAAGTAAAAGCAAATAAAAGCAGAATGCAGACGACAGGTTAGCATCATCAGTATAACGGAGCAAACATTGATGGCCGTTCTAACAGATAAATACTCATTCGATGGCCATACACAACAAGTGAGACTGTGAAAATGACATTGAATGAAGGTGCAGAAGATGAGTGCCTTCTCTTCCATGGCAAAAGACTGGCAGCTTGTCCTTTTGCTTGGCCCTCCCTGGCTGTCTGAGCGGCGGGACGGCACCATTTCGTCTATCCTGCTGTGATTTGTGCATCCGATCACAGAGGCAGCCACTTTTACAGCTGCTATATTGTCAGGACTAAGCAGGATGTAGCATGTGGAGCCACTGCTGTGTGTATTTCTCCGTGTGTGCCGTGGTTGTGTAGCTATTTGTGAAAGGAGAACATTAATTTGCTGTATCATTTCATGCTGGGACAGTCACCCCCCCTCCTTCTTCCCCACACTTTTTTCTGCTCTAAAGCTATAGCATGGCTGGCCTGTCTGCCATAATAAACAGCTTGTGCTGGAGAACTGAATTTAAACCAGGGCCATATTGCATATTTCTGTACATGAGAGGAGGGGGGCTGAGAGAGAAACACATCAATAAAGATGACACCGTTTAAGAGGCAGACAACCTTTACAAAAGAGCGGCGGGTTTAATGGGCTGGCCGTGTGGCTCATAAACCACAGCCGCATCCAACTGCAACAGAAACCAAGAGCCAGCTTTACTCAAGGCTGCAGCAGAGAAATGGTACCACTCTAGATGCTAGACCAGCTGTTTTTCTATGAGTCAGGCAGCTGGTCACAACTTCAAGCTATCACACAATCAAGACCCAAGTAATACCAAGCTATTAGCCAGGTGAAGCGCTGCAACTGCATGTCTTGTGTGTGCTCAATTCAATTCAGTTTTTACTTATACAGCAGCATAGCTAGATTTGAGGAATTGTGGACAACTTAATACTGTTACCTTACTGCATTTCTACAAGCAGACTGTACTTTATGAGTATAGATTATATCTAAAACATTTAGGCTAAACTTAATCTTCTATGCGTAGCATGCTAAAATCAGCAATAAAAGTCAATGTTTTAGCGTTGGAGAAGTTGACATTTAAAATAAAATTTCATCTAAACATTCCTGCTCAGTGTTGCACACGTGGACAGAGAGAACCTTCCAGGCACGCATAAATTTTGAATAACTGCCTTTGCTTGTTCTGTTTTTTGTTTTTGTTCAGGAAACACAAAAACACAAGCACATCAGTACAACGTGACTGCACTCTGCAGGCTGCCTGTGGAGCAAATGACACACATAAATGTTCACGTTCCTTCAGAACTGTATCCTCGTAAATCCACTCACACGGGCAATATTCTGCACACCCGAAAACTGGGATTCAGGATATCTGAGTTTATAGCAGGATACAGATTGTTACACTGCTGGTTTTCTTATTAATCAATCACTACTTGAAGCATGTTTGACGCAGTATGTTAATGTACATCGTAATGTTGTTTTCAGATTTGTGATAGTACATTACTCTAGGACATGTTGGTAAGCTTGTACATCTTTTTATCACTTCTGCTCACCTGGCAGGCTGGCATAAAAAAAGAATACAAGCACATCAGATCAATATAGCTGCACTCAGCAGGCTGTCCATGCACGAAATGATACAGGCCCCCTTAAGCTGCCCCAAGTGCCTCTATAAGAAAATCATAGGTAACCTACTAAAATATTATAGTTGTTATTGGAAGAGGTCAGCAGGAGGCTGTAATGCCAGCGATGATTCCTAAAATTATGTCCCCAAATAATGAAGCTGCATTGCCAGTGGAAACACATTTTATAACTGCCACAATTGTTCGTAGCTAATAAAAACAGACCTATTTTAACCTAAATTATGAAAATGAAGTTTAAATTTAAAATATAACATAACAAAGTGAACACACATTAGCTGTATTATACATTTAGCCAGGGTTTTGTGAGTGGCCAGGTGTATGTAGTGTGGGAGGTAGGTAAAATGAGATGAGATTTTGACTGTACTTACTTATCTGCTGCTACCTGGATCTGATGCGCAAAGCAAAATTATTACAGTTTACTGGTTTTACATTCTAAGACCAATACATTATCGTAAAGATCATCGCTGATCATTTACAGCCACTCAAGGTTTATTTCTATAGAGAGGGACATCGCTACATTGGCCAGAGTCATCTGATAAGCCATTTATAAAAGACACTGTGTTTCTCTGTAAGTGACAAAAACAACAAGGGTTTTTACAATTGGGTGATCAGTACATAAATTCAGATAATTGAAAAGGAAACAGTGGCTGCAAAAGAGACAGAAAGCCACTGGAATATCTGCAAGTATATCACATCATTTAGATGTAAATGCATGCAAATACATGCAAAACCAGACACTGACCTCAACTCACCAGACACAAGAGCAGTAAATATCCAAATTTCCAAGTTTTAACCATCTTCTGCTTTGCCACCTGCCAAAAACACTCAACATTTTTTCTCATTAATATGCAAATGTGGGGAATCAGATTTGTGTGTTGGATTGAATTAATCCCCGCCACCCCTTCTGCTTGTGCTGTAATCACAAATTACAGACAGGCGTCTGACGGTAGGCTAAAGCTTTGAATCCTGTCGGAGGGTCTTTTACCTCTGGGGAGAAATCCCAATCAACACAACTGGTCAGACACACAGATACGGCAGCAGCATAGTAATTTGCCACATCCGCTGTCAGTTTCAAAGGGATATTAATTTTCCCTTTTCTCTTTTCCTTATCTCTCTGTTCTTGTAGCGTCATTGTGGTAACAGCTACAGTAGGCCCACGCTGTGGCCAGTTTCCTGACGTGTTAATCAGTGGACAATTTGTTCACATTTAGCAAGGGGGATGTTTGAGCAGATAACATACCACAGGATTCTCAGTGCACTTCCTTAAAATTCAACATTAATAAAGACAGTGCACGTGAAAACTTATCAGATTATAGAGACGTGCATGCTATTCATCCTCCTTCAAAGTTATCCAGACAATCCAGATGCTCTTAATTGTGTGTTTCTCTTATATCACTGGTTGCAAACATATTCATAACATATTTTGATCATTTTGTGAATCCTAATTCAGCTGAACATGTGGATATTGTCTCTCTTTAGGAGTCTCTCTCAGACCCAGATGGTTGCATGATGAAATAATAAATAGACATGAACATCCGCCTGTAAGAAGAGTGTAAGCTGTGCAGACTGCTGAGGCATTCATAAGCAGAGTCACACTGAAGAGTGAAAGTGTGATGTCCCCCGTGAGCAGCATCAGTAGTTACATCTGTGAGAGAGGAGACACAACAAGAGGGAAAATGTAACATGCCTCATTCAGATGACAAAGAGGGACAGACAATGGGTGAACAGGCATTATTTCAACTCCCCTCTGACAGTACTCTAATTTAATGAGGCGCACTGTGAGAGTGTGCAGGTGAATCTCTGTCTCACTTTGTCTGAAGCAAGGTCAATCTGCAAAAGCAAGGGCACGCAGAGGAAATAACAACAAAACAAAGCCAGGCCTTGTAAAGGGAAAAAAAAAGGAAAAGTCAGATTACAAACCACCAACAGTGCAAACAAGAAAGCCCGCACTGGCAGCCCAGAATATCCCAATAATTAAACTGTAATAGCAGACATGCTGTAAACAGCGTTTGCTGTGCAGAGAGTGGTAATAGCATTTTACAGAGAAGCGGACTGGGCCAGATTATTAAACAGCGCTGTTCACCTCCCCTGATGTGCTAAAGTGCAACCCTGCAAACACAGCTACCACAGCCGAAGCGACAACAATCTTCCAAACAAACACACGCACAGACTTGGAGAGACTGTAACTCCAGCCTCTTGGCTTCACCACGTCCTTCCTCTCTCCATCTGTCTGTCACCACAGACACGCACGCCATTCTAGGCAGCAGTCGCCTGGCAACATGGCTCAGCCTCTGAACATATTTCCCAGTTCGGGTAAGATATACACTTTCAGCTACAGTGTTATTTCATTAGAACAGAGCATGTGGGTTTGTGTTTCTGCATCTCTGTCTCCAGCCACCTGCTTTTATTGGAGCCTGCCCCCGGAGTGTTTGCTGGGGGAATATTAAAAAGACGACTGCCGTTGAACGGGATATTATAACATAATTAGCAGGGGTTCCGGGCTGGCACACCACACAAAAACAGATGGCCTGCTAATTCTATTAGCAGGGCAAAAATGACCGCATAGCTTTTAGCAGTACTAGAATGCTGTGACCTTCAAGACCCTGGAAGAGGACCAGTGCGCAGAGCCCCAAACCATTACAAGACACTTTCAGTGACCCCAGACACTTCCTATTACACTTTTTTAGAAACTGGCAGTACTTGCGTGGGAAAACCTTTACAGTGAAGAGAATTTGAGGTCACGTGATGTAGTTTTCAAGCTGTGTTATTCATAAAGGTTTATGCAAAGATAACTAATACTTTCTCTAACAGACTAATTCTGCTCCACTGCCACAAAGACCGATAAAGGAAATGTTTCACATGTAAGATAATCTTGTTCCAAATGTTCCAAATAAAGGATAAATAAAGGATTTTTCCTATTCTCACCCTTTAGCAACCTCTTCTTGTTCCTATGGCATCAACTAATGCCATACATACTCTTAAAGCCAGTGGCATCTCACAGATACACACAAGGTGTCACTTGGAAGCTGCGTGTTGTGACAATACCAGACTATGAGAGCAGACAAAACAAAGTTTGCTTAAGGATGCTGGGGATTTGGCAATATCTTAAATCACTTTTCTCCATAGGGTGCCTGGGCTCAGCCTTAAAGATGCGGTAAGGATGTCGGACATCTGGAGAAAGCTTGGAGGAGATGAACTGCTCCTCTGTGTCAGAAAGAGCCAGTTGAGGTGGTTTGGGCATCTGGTTTGGATTCCTCTGGGCACCTCCCACTAGAGGCTTTCTCAGCATGCCCTAATGAGAGGACACCCGAGGGTAGACCCAGAACTTGGTGGAGAGATTACATATCTCATATGGCCTGGGGATGCTCTGAGATCCCCCAGGTGGAACTAGGAAGTGTTACGGAGTAAAAGGACATCTTTCTACTTAGCCTGCTGCCACTGCAACCTGACTTCAGGTAAGAGAATGAATGGATGGATGTGGTTCTGTGTTATGTACGGAACCTTTGTTTTTACATTCACTTTCTGTATATTTTCTTGTGTTATTAAATGTACTGGCTGGTTGCCTGTCATAGTATTGATTGGCATCACTGTCACCACTGTAATCCACACAATACTTATTTTCACCTGTCATTAAAGACAAAGCACAGGTGTAAGTGAAAGCATGAATGGTGGCTTTGTTCATGTAGTACATGAGATGCAAAATAGAAGTTTGCAGCCAATCACAGGGCTAATGGTAATATTTAGTGCTGCGCGATACTGCACATTTAGGTATTGATCTTTAAAATATTTTGCTTCCAAGGACCCAGATTTTCATGTAATGTTTTTTAAGTGTTGTTGAGCAATAGTTCTCCAGACTTACTGAAAGTCTTTCAGAGTTTTTCTTTGGACACTGGCTGCTTTTCCACTCATTCTCAATCCAGTCCTTGTACCTGACCATTTTCAAAGGATTTTCTTTTCCTCTTTGTTGATAAAGCTACCTAACATTGACCTTTCCGTCCATCAAGCCTTAAAAAAGGCACCGAACCCCAGGGATGTACCAGAATTCCAACTTTAAAGATCAAACTTTAAATTGTGTCTTTAGGCCCTTTTTTAATAGCAGCCTGTTGCAAAAAAATTAAAATTTCCCTATTTCTTTAGTGAAATCTATAAAAATACCATAAATAAATAATAGACTTTATAAACTTTATTTATATTCATAGCCAGTTCATCACCTATATGTCATTTTCATTTTAGGAAAAGATAAAGAAATGAGTTGTAGCTCAATACTTTTGCACAATACTTTATATACTGTTTGTTCTTTGTTTTAAAGTAAAACAATATAAAATGTGAAACAACTGGTTATAGCAATTTGAGCACTTGGATTATATTACAGTAGTTTCTCCTGTCCATTCTCTGACAGGTCAGCACCATCTCCTGACAGTCAGCAGCGCAAGATTGTCAAATCAACTTTTCCTCCATGAAAGGAGGATGCAGTGATCACAGAAGCTCCTGTTCAGTTAGGATGTGTCATCAAACTGATGCGACACGCCTTCTGGTAATGCTGATAATTTGCTATTTTTATAATGCAGCTTTAAAAAAAAAAAGTATAATAGGAAAGAGAAAGCACATGGGTTCATCTATTTAGCATAAAAATGAGCAGTGGAATTACATATTGTATATTACCGCTGACATTCCTGCTTCTCAATATATTTAATCATCTTTCTTCACTTTAATATCCCCATTTTGGTTCACAAAAGTACTAAAAGCAGAGCTTTAGAATACTATCAGACCATGAACTATTACGTAAAAAATATCATCTTTTATGTTTTTATTAAAAAAAAAAAAAAGCGCTGCAGACGACATTCATGTGCATGAATTTTTAGAAACACTGCCTGAGCCTGGTCAAAGCATTTTTGTTTCTATATTCAAAGTACTGAATCACTACAGTGGATCCATGGTTCTAAAGCAGCTGAGCGCCATTTGACTGCCCAGATCCAAACCTCTGCTCTGCCCCGAATACTGAGGAGCTTCAGCCTTCGACTGTCATTCTCACACCCACTCACTTTTCATCTCTACCTCAGACTTAACGTTCTCCCTCCCAGGTTTCAATATGCCGTCCTTCATCCTTCATTTCTCAGAAGATTCCATTTACCTTCTCTATATATTTCACTGACACATTTTCAAGCCCTTTTCGCTTTTTCTTTCAGCCCCCTTCGCCACCCCCTTCGCTGTCCCTCTCCCTCTAAAGCAATCATCCTTCTTCCTTTCTCTCTTTATTTACATGACACCAAGGTTCTCTCTCAGGCAGGTGCGGATGGCAAAAGGCAGGCTTTTACAAAACGGTTCAGGTTTAATATCTTCCCCTTGCTTTTCATCACAACCCAAGAGCTTCATAGCAGAACTAACAGTCCTCTCGTAATCGCATTGTCCTTCTGTAAATATCATGGGCCCAGTCTCATCTTTATTTTATTACCACCTCTATCACTAAAGACCCCCAGTGAGGACCAATATTGTCTAGGCTTGAGGGCCAGTCGACGTCAATCTTATATCACCCACCCCTGCCCTGTATGAAATATTGCATGTGAAACACAGACGACTTCTTCAGTATGGCACGATCTAAAGGAACCGTTATCATTAAAATATCACCCAGATATGAAAATAAATAAAAGTGGTTTGGAGAAAATATTTCCTGTCAACTTTTAGTTTAAAAACGTTTGTATTATCTGACAGCTTGTTTGTGACTCAGTGTTTGAATGGTTTAAACAATGCCATTCATTCTTTTTTTTGAAATGCACAGCTGAATAATCCCTCAAAACAATTACAGAGTAGAAACATTCTCCTCAGACTACTGCTCAATTTACAAAGAAAAACACAAACACTGTGGGAAGGCTTTTTTTTTTTTTATCTTTTATGGCACATTTTGTGAATAGATGGATTGGATGGACTGGGCACTTTGGCTCCACAGGTAGACTGTGCTATCTACTAATTGCACAGTTTTCAGTTTGATTTCCAGCTTCAGATTTCAAAGTATTTTTTTTTAGCAACTTTAGACACAGAACGCCAACAGCTCTCGATGCTTACACCAGTGCCTTGCATGGCAGAGTATCATTGCATGGATTTTTGAGCACTTTAAATGAAACAAAAACATAAATACAGCCCATCAACAACCTTTTAAACCTCTGAAATTGTATTAGATGTTGATCAAATACGTAGATACATAGGCTGCCCTGCATTTGTGAAATGTAATTTTGCTTCTGTATCTTTGTCACATTAAAGAAACAAAAGATAAATGTAGAGCTATATATTGAAATGAAGATGCTTCTTAGAAAAGATTTTAAAAAAAAAAGTTTTCTATTAAATAAGCTTACGGATTGTGTGGTAAAGAAAAAGAAAATCAAATCAGCATCTGGTGTTCGTGACCTTTAACTAAAGCAGCACTCATTCTCATACACTTATGCAGATTTTCAAGAAAGTTTGTTCCAACCATCTTGAAGAACTTTACCCTGTTCGCCTGTGGATTACAGCTCGTTCAATATCGTTTCACGTAATCATCAAGTGATTTGATTAGAGTTGCAGAACTCCTTCTTGTTCTTTATTGCAGATAGTTAGCTCATTAGTTCTCTGGCTTCACTGTTGTTTTATATTTACATTGTGACATATCAGATGCATCTATTGTGGCGAAAATCCAAACCCCTAAAGCACTTACAACTTCTGCATAGTGCTGTAAATGCCTCAAAGTCAAATATCAAACTTTAACAAAGTCGGGAATGAATGATCTATGGCGTATTGAAGTAGAGCCCAGTTTGACATTAGCTTTTGTAGAGTAATCACAGTCATTTTCAGTTCCGTTTTTAATTTTTCTGTGAGAACTAAAATGACCATTTCTGTTGGATCAGACACAGGGAGAGTAGCAAGTGGTTCACTCATGCAGAAACTTGGCCTAAACTTTACCTACTGGAGCAGACCATGAAGGTCCCAGTGCACACTTTTTATTCTAAAGGAGGTTTGGGAGTCTGCAGCCATTAAGTCTGCAGAGCGTTGGTGACTTTTGCGTGCTACATGCCTCAGCACTCAGCCACCACTCTGTAACGTTATGTGGTTTGCCACTTCTTGGATCAGTTGGTGTCATTCCTGCTTCCACTTCAGAATAATCATGGAAAACATAGCAGGGAAGAAATTTTACTGAAACTGAAATTTTGTTATCCTATTACAGTGCAGTGCTTGAATTCAGTGAGCTCTTTACAATAACCCATTCTTTTAAAAATGTAAAGACAAAATGCATGGCTACGTATTTGATCTTATACTTCTGTGTTAATGGGGCTGGAAACACCTGAGTGGGGCACAATATTTTTGTTCATATGCATGTCTGGGTACTGCTGGGGATGAAAGACTGAAAATAACCCATTAAGTTATGATCACAAAGGTCATCTGGATCATGAGTCTTCATATTGTTAAAAAAAACAAACTTCATTCTGCTGATTGGCTTCAACTCTTTCCCCCATAATGATGACATTTGATACCTTCCCCAGTACCCTTATTGACAGGTTTTGACAGGTTCTTTTAAAGGTAGTCCTAGTACACCGTAAGGCAGACATCACCCTCATTAACTTCTAATGCACACCCAGTCAGTTTGTTCTGGAATGACGCCTTAAATTTGACTGAAACTACTCATTTCTGAAAAAGGAAACAAGGGTTAACTCTACCTGGCATCCAAGGGGGCAAGAGTCAAATAATTATTTAATGTAATAATCATCTGCAGCATTAATAGGGCCACATATGCAAATCCCTGTGCATGTGCCATTCAAAACTAACTTGTAAATAAAAAAAACTGCACATGCAACACTCACAAGTTTTATTTCAAACTCCTCCTGAACTTCCACAGAGGCTGAACAGATGTTTAGTCCAACAGAGATCTGAGCTACATCTTTTCCTCGACACAGAGGAGAGGAGGAGGAGAAAAAGTTGGAAGAAAGCAGAGAATCCCCATCAGACTCCATGTAAGCTGGCCGTTCTGTAAACAGAAACTACTCACACCCACTACTGGCCATCTAAAACACAGCATGCCATTATAGGTAACTTTTTTCTTTCTGAGAGGATATATATAAAATATCTTTGCCAGTGTGCAGTCATGAGATATGTTTCTGAAGTAGCTTTTGTGAAATCCTTCATTATAATCAACCAGCACAATCTCTCCCCACCGGTTCTGGTTTATAGCGTGTGTCATGTTGTCAGCTGTGTATTAATGGATTCCCACAGGAGCAGCACTGATTGCCGCAGCACAAGAGCGATCCAACCTACTTACCGTACGACCACTTTATGAAAACCTTCACATTGACATTTACCTTTCTGGGGGGGTTTTGTTAAGCATATTGTGTTGGATTTGGGAGAAATGATGGAGAGATTGTTTTTATTTTAACAAAAAAAAAACTGCAAAGAAAGAAACTTAGCGATAATGTCAACATTAGAAGCATGAGATGTAATACTCTAAAGCTTTAATCTGTGGCGAAATATTTGTTTAAACTCCAGACACACTGCAATTACACACGCTATATTAACAGCAATAGAGCGCTGCAGCACATTGTACAAGGCATCATGTTCATAGTCATTAGCTGAAGCGACAGCACAATGATTATTATTATTATCCCCATCATTGCACACATACCTTTGTGGATCTACTGTAATTCATTTATTTTTCTTATTCACTCTGGATTTCTTAATGATGTGGTTCATTAGCAGAACGCAAATCACCATGCATCACGTTTTAAAATAGAGAAAACATCCCACAGAATGACAGGCCATGGAGACATCGTAAACTAAAATGAAAGTTTGCATGAGCACACACCTGCATGGTGGAGAAGTCTTCATTCAAATGAAAAAGAAATTGGAGTTTCTGAGGGAGAGAAGAGTTTGTTTCACCGTCATAATCTGCTGCTTCCATTGGAATGATTTTTATCATGAAGCGCTTTGAAAATTGTTTTCCATGTGAAGCTTATTATCCATGTCTTGCCCTAATGAACCTCGACCAAAAAAGACAAAAACATGCATCTGTCTTTCTGTTTCATATGTAATCAGAAGGAAACAGTAGCACCATGGTATTTTTAAAAGATAATGGAGGTTGTTTATTGGGTAGAACTTTATAATAATGTCACACAGTTAAGCATTACTAAGGTATTAATAAGTGCTTAATTGATCATTTATAAAGCATTATTCAGCCTTCGTATATAATTTATAAATAGATGTATATAAAAAATGTTTATTCTTGATTAATGAGCTCATATATAACATACGAGTTTAAATAAGTGATTAACAAAGTATTTAGAAGCACATTATATATATATAATGATTAAGATATACGGTCAGTGTAGAAGTATTAATATTGTAATTTATGGTTAATTCAGGAAGTTACAAGTTGTTAGTTAAGTATGGATATGTTTGCATCTGCAATAAATATTTGTATATTCTGTATTTGCACTTATTCCTGATCATGCGATGGAAAATGATTAGCTATGTGATCTGCAGTAGAAGGTAAATGAGACGGTCCTAGTGCCAAAATGTAAAACAAAGTTCACAGAAACAGACAGATTGTGTAATTGGGCCAGTGCAGATATGATATTTGGATTTTTCCCACTGAGAAATAACCGCACCCCCGGAGCACTCGTGAGAGAGGGAATGAGTGAGAAACAGAGAAAGACAAACTTGCAAAGCCTTACAAGTCAAGATAATTCTCAAGTGCAGTAGGGGGGAAATTGGCAGATTGAGGAGGTATAAGTGAGAAAAGCAAAAATCCTTTGCATTTTAATGAAAACTTTGAAGTGAACGTAAATAAAGGAAGGAACACAGCGGTATATAAACAAAAGAGGAGAAAAAACTCAGGCGAAAACCGCATCAGCTTTGGAGGTTTTGATGGAATTTTTAACCGAGCGGGAGGGAGGGAGTGTGTGTGTGTGTGGGGGGGGGGGGGGGGGGGGGGGGGGGTCGGGGAGTGTTACGCTGTCATGATGAGGAGGACTGACACACAAACTCCCCTCACCCAAGTGTGAGGAGAATGTGTGATGACTTATGACTTCAGCTTGGACCCATCAGCTCACCTGAATGATCGGGGACTTCTGCAGAAGAGGGCAATCGGGTGTTTGAAGAATTCATGAGGTCTCGACAGCAGCTTCTCATAAGCAGCAACTATTTCACAGGAGTCAGCTGGACAGAGATATTTTACAACTAATGAAGGGTAATAGCCAAAATGATGGACCAACATTCCTCACAGTGACCTTTCAGGTACACAGAGGCTTGTTTGTGAGGTTGTGTGTATGTGTGCGCGCGCATGCATGCGGGTTTGTGTGTTGAGGGAACAGCAAGCCTGATAAAAGCGGTTAGAGCAAAGCTTCTTGAAGGACGAGTGACCTCATACATCATGCTGGCATTCCTCTGCACAGTGGTGAAATGAGGGATTTTCTGTCCCACTCCCTTCTCTCTTCACATGTGAGCACACTCTCTCACACACTCACACACACAAAACAGATTCCTCTATACTTGTGGGGATAGTCATTAATACATTCTCCTGCCTGTCACTAGTCTCCCACATGGCTAACCCCAAAACTTTGCTTCAACCCAAACTGAACCTAACACTGACTCTGAAATCAATTTTACCTTCCTCTTTACTGAATGTCATCCCAGGGCTTTAAATGCTACCACTCAGTCAGATGCTGCCGGCTTCACAGAGATACAGACAAAGTGCACTTTGCCACCAGCACCTTGACACACTGGCCAGGGCAATATTAGACACCAAGAGATCCCAGCCCTCCTTAAAGAGCTGTAGTCAGTGGTTGGAGGCTGGAGGGGTGGAGTAAGTCACAATCTTCCCACCTAATAGAATAAGGTTCATACTCTCTTAAGAATCTCCATTGCTTTGTTTTAATTTACTTATATGTTTTAAGTTGCTTTTTACTTTCACTTTTACACACCAGTTTGGTTTATATAGAAAAATCTAATCGTTTAGCAAAAAAGGTTGTGTGTGTGTGTTTTTCCCACTTTTCAATGTTACAAACTGGGCGGAACATCCATGCCAAAAAAGATGCACACAGATGCCAATTATAAGAGACAGTTTAAGTTCATCCCTTTCATTTAAAATAAACAAACCATGGTGTGTGTAGTCAGTACAATTAGTGGTATAAATGAGCGCATGGGTGAACAAGTGGTGTAAGCAATGCTGTTTAGTGCGGAAAACAAAGCCAAAAGGGTTTCTCAGAGAGGAGAGCCATGCAGAAACTGATCTCTCGGGGCTTTTAGAGAGCACTGGCACACTGGGCCTGGGTGTGGCCAGTATTAATGATGAGAAATGAGCCACACCACTCCTCCAGCATCTGCAGTTGGGACCTGCCACATAAACTGGCTGAAAGGAAGGCAGGGTGGATTGGGTCATCACACCCAAAATTAAATCTGCGTGGCGTAAAATCATGCTTACCCACCAAGTTTAACTGTGACATCAAGGGGTCCTTTATAAGCATCTTTAAGGGACTAAAAGACCAGAGAGGTATACTTCAAATAAAGTTCAACACAGCCAACATTTTTATAATAATTGGCTCAATAACTAACACCTAAAACCCCAGACAGAGATAACGGGTATTGTGACGATGGTTCTCAACTTTATCTGTTATGCTGGTTTTTGCGCTACAGGCTCTGTGAGTGCTCAAATAAAAAGGGGGCGTTTCAGGGGTCACATGACACTTTCTTGGCACAAAGTGATCCCTAAGAGTGCCGCCGACTTCAGAGATGTTATCGGATGACGATCGTTATAAAATGGTGATTAAGAATCTACAGTATAAAGAACATAAAAATAATAACAGTAAAATGCAACACTGTTGCAAATAACAAGAGATGAGTGCTTCAGAAAATCGTTAATGCTGAGATTTATTGCACAGAGCTGTAAAAAAAATAAAATGAAAGTTTATGTATCGCTGAGCGCACTCTCAGTGCTGCTGTTTATTTCTAAAGTGACAGCTGCGTGTTAGAGCTCTGAAACTCTGAAAATAGAGCACCTTTAAACATTAAACGTTACTGTCCTATGGCCTAATAAAGGAGATATGGAAATCCCTTTAGTTGTTGGCAAGTCAAAGTGAAACTACTTAATAGGTATTCTGTATTCTACTTGCAGCAACTCCAGCAGGGTAAAAGAGACTTAGCAGTAAATCAGAATAAAATATTTAAAATAAATTTAAAATAAAAATAAATGACTATTAAATGAATACACAAACATTGCCATGACAATGTGACACACAGTTTGCACTTAAGTGGTTTTAGAAAGGTACCACTTAACATCTTGCACATTAGAATTTATAATGCACTTAAAACATGCTGTAAATGAAAGAATCTGTGAAAATGTGCAGCTTCCAGCAGATTTTAAACTGAACTCGGAACATAACCTGCTGCCAACCCGGTTAAGTGTTACCACAGTGATTTAGCCCAGTAAGAAGAAAGCCACTTTCATATCACTGAAAACTCTGACTTTAAGCTCGACGTAGTTTGCCAAGCCATTAATCTTGCTTCGTAGTACACAGTCTGTTGCACTGTTACCTTAACCCAGTGCATTAGATACCAATGACAAATGACACAGCCTAATAAAGGAAACTTAGTACCAGTAATATCATTGTAGAATAAACAAGTCACATTATGAACAATGTTGGGTTTCACTTTAACCTCTTTTTTTTTTGTTAATGCAGGCATATAGAACATTACAGCTACAATTATGTTGTTATTGGCATTACAAAGGATCCTCAATTATCTTCCTGATGGTGAGACAGAGAAAAGAAAGAGAAATTACTTTTCTCTTCCAACACACTTGTGCCCCAATCAGTTGATTTCAGTTCATGTGCAGAGTGAAGGAAAATGGAGTGGACACATTTGAGGGGTGGAGACAGAAAGAACTGCATTATGCTGCCAACACAACTTCAGCTTGTTGCAGATATCTTCACAGACAGATGTTTGCAATAACACAAAGCTAGCAAAGAGCCCAGAGTGATGTTAAAGCTTAGTGTCTGCCCACCACAGCCTCATCTTCAACAGGTAGTAAAGACAGTGACGAGCAGTCAGACTTGCTATATTGTAGCCTTCATTTTTACCTCTACAGTGGAGTACAGTTTCTTTAGGGCTGGTTTTCAACGTTGCTTTGTGTTGTCAGCTGTGAGTTCAAACCTAAACGCTAAAAGAAAGATTGCATGTGTGTCCTCTTTAGGACAGGGATTTGTGTCAGTGTGTGGGAATGTAGCTTAAGGTTTACACTGCAGGATGCATTTCAGTGCATATTATGGAGAAACCAAAAGCAATGTAAAGAATAGTGTAGGGAATTATTTTCTTCGGGGAATAATTAAGCTACATAATGCATGAAAAGGAAAGAGGAATGTCTAATATCTCATCTCTCTCCTTTTTTTTCTGTTACAACCCCACATTGGATAAAGGTAATCCTCGCTCTGGCATAACAGAGCCACCAGATCCCCCACTAAAGAGGCCATGGATTTTTCCTTTAATCTGTCACCCGTGCGGTATGCTGAAACCTCAGACAATTAAGAGGCCGCTGGTCTCTGCCTGTTTCCATGACACTGCCAATCTGCGGTCTGCCCTCAAACAGACTATATTTCATAAAACCATAAACACGTCCAAATGACTGTATAAGTAAGTGGACGCACGCACACCTACACACAGAGATTAATCTGTTTTGTCTCGTCAATGAAGCTGTGTGACATTAGTGTGCAGTGTTGCTATCTGTCAGTAATCTGGGGATGTAGCAGGCAGCTCAGCAGTACTTCATCTGAGAAAAAACTGCTGATTAGCACTGGAATTATCCCATTAACAGAAATGATTTCACAAGCTTCAGCATACAAATGAGTCACTTACAAAACTTTCATCTGATACAACTGCAAAACTTATTAGATCATTTAATTGTGAGATTAAAGTGGGCTAATTTGACAAACCAGCACTAATCACAAATGACAATAGGACGGCCTCGAGGACTGAGCGGGGAGCGTGCAGCCTTGTGCTTATTTATATATTTCTAATGAGAGTGACTAAAGGGATACAGGGATGTCGGAGAGAAAATGAGGTAAACCAAACAGCTGAAACTGCAACGAGGAAGAGAATGAACAATTAATAAATGCTTAAAGGGAAGAAGAAGAAAAAAAGTGTGTTTGGTTGGCCAGTTCAGAGCTAAGCTCCGAGACAATCACAATAAAGGCTCAATTGCTGCACGGTGAAGCAGACACACATGCTCAAAACAACGTGAGAGCCAGAGATGGTAACGCTGGAAGTAGCGGACTGTGATTAATCAGTGACAGCTAACCACTAATTACAACCCCCAATCAATTACCTCAACGCTCATTATCTAGTCAACACACCACCTGGAGAGCACTAATGCGCTTTACTTGCTGTGGGCAGAATCAGACTATATACTTGTTTTTTGAAAGCACTGACACTGAAAGTGAAAGCTAGCTTTGCTGAAGAACAACATTTGACAAGTGTGCAGTTGGTGTGTGTAATCCAGTGTGTTCTGGTAGACTCATGCTTGAGTAAGGGAGCAAATGCATAATCCCCTATATGTTTTTAGTGCACCGTGTCTTTATAAAAGAAGGTGAATATGCAAACGTGTGTGGTAAAGGGAAAAATCTCTGCTGTGTCCCAAAGCCTCCGGCGTTTGCTTTACATTTTAAGCGAGACTAAAGATTAAAGCTCTTCTCCCGGCAGTTCGCTTATAGAGAACAACCCAATTACACCTCACCAGACCTGCACCTACAACCAAAAGGGGAAGAAAGGCAGAGATGCACAAGAAAGAGAAAAGAGACAATTAAGATGCTGGAGACTAGAGGGAGTGATAAGTGAGTTGCAGGGGGGAAAAAGAAAAAAGGTAGATGACTGTGGAGGGGAAAAGGACACGGGAAAAGATGTAGTTGATGTGAGAGAAGGGCAGTGTTGAAGGAATGAGTGCAATGCAAAGGAAGGTGTTAGAACAGAAAGTGGGAAGGGGGGTTGAATAGAGAATATCAGAGGCGAGAGGAAAGCAATGTCAGACGTCTCCTTGGGGGAAAAATACTGTGTCCAGTTAAAAGCTGGGACTCCGAATGACAGAAAGAGTTAACTACTTGAAACTTCAAGACCTCAAAAAGCATGAATCATGCAACATGACGTCAAGAAGTAGACAGTTTGCTCATGTTTCACAAGCCAACTGGTCTGTTGGCTTCAGGTCACGGCTTGCAAACGAGAATGCACCCACAAAATGTGCAATGTTCATTTCTTTCAATTTTTTGTAAAGCTGTTTTACGGGTATAACTCTAAAGATGGCAATCTCTGGGTTTTTATTGGATAGATTGTCATGAGGTTTTGTGCAGATATCCAAAGTGCACTGCTAGCATACTAAACAAAAGGTAAAGGTGAGGGAACGGATCGCTATTCAGATCATGCAAGCATGGTGATATTGGCATATTATTCAGACAACTGCTGTAGAGCCCTCACACAGCAGGATCGCTCTTCAGTTTTTTTCTGCTCTTCTTTCGAGCTAAACTGTTAAATTGTAAAAATGAACTCTACACTATTTTAGTATACATACGGGGGAGAGAGAGAGGCCGGACTTTAAACAGGGCACAGCCTCTCTTTCCTTTTTTTCGTTGAAAGTATACATTTCAAGAAGCGCCTTTTTACTGCTATTCCAAATTCATCAGTAAGCAATTTATTCTGTGTGCAATTACTTTCTTGACATACACAGCATCTATCAAAACAGCCACGCATAATTTATTTAGCTGCAGTTTATCCAAATCTGATAAACTGTAGCAAGGCTAATTTAGATATTTAGTCTTAATAAATACCACACTTAAATGAAAAATTGCATTAACACAATATTTTGCACTCTTGACAGAAATTCCAGGCTTAGTAAATATTCCCCTCGGTCTCGTTTAGTGGTGCCCCCTGGAAGTCGATGCTTCGAAGCATCAAGTGTAGATCCCACATGGCAAGCGCGCTGTGCTGGGGGGGGTTGATTCATGAAAGAAGATGAAATCTAAGGCAGAGTAATACTTACCAACCGAGCCCTTCCCTTTAAGGGACCCATATGAGACATGAATCCAGTGTTGTAAGGAGTGAGTAGTAATGTTACCAGCAGCAGGCCACAGCCTTTGTTAAAGTCAAAAGGTTTTTTTCCCCCCAACTGTCACCTAAAACATATTTTTTGCATGAATGGGACCTTTTCTTTCCACTGTTTGTGTGTGTGTGTGTGCTTAGGTGTGTTTGTGTTGTAATACAAAGGCTCAAATGAGGTAAAAAGAAGAACACAAGATATTTCTAAAAATGCAATCAGAGGACAAAAAAAGGAAATCCAGTTGCTCAAATGAAGAAAAAACAATTTCCTATTATATCTACATTAGTCACCATTTTCAGCTGAATAAAGCAAGATAACTCTCTTCTCTTTGGTTGGCAAAACATGAAAAAAATATCACTCAGTGAATCAGATGTCAACAAGGTAGGTCAAAGGAAGGTACCTGAAGTTAAAAGAATTCAATTAAAACATGCAATCATAAAATAGTTTGGATTTCTGATGCTGAGAACATTTTTCCAACTGAATATGAGAGAAACGACACTCGCTGTTTCTAAAGCTAAAATTTCGTGTAGGCAGCATGCTGCAGACTGAATAGACAAGCGTGATTTTATGAAGAAACCCATTTTTGAAAGTGCTTTTTTTAACAACACAAATCTCTAAATTCCAATCCAGAAATGACAGAAACCTCCTCTTCACTTTCCCCCCTCTTAACATCCCCCCCAAAAAAATGTTCAGAGTAATTATGCAGGTGATGATTGTAGCTGTCAAAGAGTTTTACACAACAAACCCAAACAGACAGAGAAGAAGTTGAAGAATAGAGATGAAACACGGGGAGAGATTAAAAGTGTGCGTCTGCCGTCTCCGAGCTTTACTTGCTTCTGGTAACAGCTATTCTTTACTCAGAGCCAGCAGAGTTTATCTGGTCTTCTGTAGCTGACTGATGATGTGAGTTTTTAGAAGCCAGCACCAATTTATCCCTAAAGTTGCAAGCTGGCCTTCATGTGTTCCTGTGAGCTGGATGAACATTTGGACCCTGGAACACAAATGGATTGAAATCAGATGCTTTAGAGTTTTTGGGTAATACATGAAAAATGTGTATAATTTAACACACACACACACACACGTAAACATTTCATTGTTGTGATGTGTGATGCAAAAAGAAAAAAGTTTGTATTTCATACAAATCATCTTCAATTAAAGACTCAGATAAATATATTGCTCGGCATTCCACCTACTGACTGCAAGCAACCTCTTGCAGCCACTCGCCAGTCAGGTTGGGGAATACATAATTTTTCCTAGCAACCGGCTGTTACCGGGGGCCACTGAGCTGAGCCACTGACTGGGGCCTTAGCAAACCTCTAGCAACCACTCACAACTGGTCAGAGAATGCAGAGTTTTCCCTAGCAACTGGTGGTTGCTAACGGTACAGTCTGCTGCAACTGGAAGCAGTCACAACCCAAAAATAAGGAGCCACTGAAGACGACTGCGTAATTCTTAACGGTTTCCACTGGTTTTCTCACAATCTATAATTCCTTTCACAGCTTTGATTCATTCGATTTATTCTGCAAACAGATATAATACTACTGTGTCTGTCTCATTTCATTTTAAATCATAAATCAGACTTGAATAAAAGTAAACCAAAGTAGTAAGGATTCATCCTTTTTTTAAACCAAGGAAAAATAATCTCATAGATAATTTGAGGCACCAGTGTGGATCAAAGCGAAGGATCTCACTTTGAGACATGTGGCCAGCAAATATTGATTAGTACAACTTTAAATATTTGTTCAGCTACTGGCATATGAGGCAATTGACTTTCAAATTTAGGTGCGGATAAATCTGACCCCGTGGAGCTCGTCTAGACTTAAAGACGACTAAAACCACCATTTTACTGTAAACTGGAGTGTTTTGCTGCATTTGAGTTTGGTCGCTGATTTCTGACTTAATAAATGTAGTGGTCCCAGATCTAGGGGTGAAATTAAAAAAAATCAGAGTATAAAATTAATCAGCGGAAGCTATTTGAATACGGCTTATCAAATAACTTAAAAAAAAAAAGAAAAAAGAGAGAGAGACAGCCATTGCAGAATCAAAGATGGAGGAGGATGCTTGTATTATACATTCAGTGTATGAGAGAATGAATCAAGATTTTCTCTCCTCCCTCTATCTCAGCAGAATCCAAGCTAAAAAGCTAAATAAATAAGGAATGGCAGTGGGGGTCGCCGAGCCGTGACCTTTCGGCCCATTTGCTTTAAGAGTGCAGGAGTGCAGCCTCAGCTAGACGCTCCTCCAAACTCTAGAGGGTAAATTTTAATCAGCGCCGTGCCAACGGCCGAGGCACTGCATCATGCTTAACGAGGCTAGAAGAAGGCTCTCATTTACCCATGCACAGGTAACAAATGGACCAGTGCTCATAAGACAACCCCGTTTCCCCTTTTTCTGTGATGTCCTTCAGTATCTCTCTCCTCTCCCTCTAGTTATGTGCTCACTTTTCCTCACATTCAAAAGGTTCATACTCTGTAACCACACCGTTTGATTTTTCTTCCCCGTATTTTTACCTGAAAACATCTGCTTTAACTCAGATACAATTTTCATTTTATTTTGAGCAAAGCAATTCCGGAGTCTGCCATTGTAAGGATTTATCTGAGCAAAGGCTGCATCCATTTCCTACACATTTGTTTTATGTGCGTTTTCCACGTTGTGAGTTACACCCAAAGAAATCTAAAACAACTGCCCTCCAAAAGAAATCCTACCGCCTCAAACTTTATACATAAACTTTATGTATAGTTTGTATTTTTTTAACAGTAAAACTTTACATTAAAAAACATAAAAACCTGCTTAGTTACTAAAGTGGGAGTGAGAAATGAAAATGAAATGACCAGCTCACTGCCTTAAAAACTTCTCGATCTTCTATCTCAATATTTGATGGACTGCTGTAACATTTGATAATGGCATTCATGTTGGATAAGCTTGTTTTTTTTTTATTCGTTTTGTTTTTGGGGGTGTCTTTATCTAGTATTCCATTTCTCCAGAACATTGGCTTATGATCAATTCAATTTTATTTATATAGCGCCAAATCACAACAAAAGTCGCCTCAAGGCGCTTCATAGATACAGAGAAAAACCCAACAATCATATGACCCCCTATGAGCAAGCACTTTGGCGACAGTGGGAAGGAAAAACTCCCTTTTAACAGGAAGAAACCTCGGACAGAACCAGGCTCAGGGAGGGGCGGGGCCATCTGCTGCGACCGGTTGGGGTGAGAGAAGGAAGACAGGATAAAAGACATGCTGTGGAAGAGAGACAGAGGTTAATAACAGATATGATTCAATGCAGAGAGGTCTGTTAACACATAGTGAGTGAGAAAGGTGACTGGAAAGGAAAAACTCAATGCATCATGGGAATCCCCCGGCAGCCTACGTCTATTGCAGCATAATTAAGGGAGGATTCAGGGTCACCTGGTCCTATATGCTTTAGCAAAAAGGAAAGTTTTAAGCCTAATCTTAAAAGTAGAGATAGTGTCTGTTTCCCGAATCCAAACTGGAAGCTGATTCCACAGAAGAGGGGCCTGAAAACTGAAGGATCTCCCTCCCATTCTACTTTTAAATACTCTAGGAACAACAAGTAGGCCTGCAGAGCGAGAGCGAAGTGCTCTAATAGGGTGATATGGTACTACAAGGTCATTAAGATAAGATGGGATCACATCACTATGGTACTGTAGATCTGTAATTTTTCCACTATTCTTTGTATTCACTGTGTAAAAACCGAATGGTTCCTGTGAAACATTAAGGCACTACTCTTCTCACACCCTCTTTTATTTTCACTCATCTCTTCTTCCATTATGCTGTTCATCCTCAGCCTATTTTTACAGGATTAAAAGTCCAGAGGAAGATGGGTAGCAAAACATTGTCCATGCTACTTACGTATTGAGCTGATAATTCTGGGTGGAATTTCAGTTATTGCTAAAGTAGACGATGTAGCTGCAGAGTAGAATTTAGGAGGAAGAATGTTAGCCCACTTACCAGCAAGATTTTAGCTCTCTTGAAAACATGGTGGGTTTAAACTGGTTTGAAACCCCTGATTAAAAATAGATCTGAGTAAATTTAAGGCTTCTGACAGCAAAGATCAGGTTGACAAAAAGTGTAAAAAAATGCATCGCTTATTAACCTAAGAGTTTTGCACCTTTTTTCTTTCATACCATTCAGCTTAAATCTCTCCCTCTCAAAGTCTCCATCACTTTTGGCTCCACAGGTCTCATTAGAGCCAGGCCAGTAGGGGAGATTCTAATGAACAGATGAAGGGGACACACACACACTTTCTCACACACACACACACACACACACGCACGCAACCTTGAAAAAGATTACACCAGGGACAAGCACAAAATAAAAACCTTGCACTTGATTATTTCACGTGAAATAAATCATAGCCCTCAGACACACACTCTAACCTCAAAGCAAGAAAAATGGCGATACAATAACATTTGCCATGAGAGCACGAGCAAACATGCAGCTATAGATGACAGCGCTCCTTGTTAAGGAAAAAAATGAATGCATACACACACAAACACACACACACGCGCATTCAAACACACCCTTGGATAATGAAACGTATACACCCATGCACCTTCCTCTGTTGCACTGTGCACAATAAGTCTTGCTTCATTAAAGCCAAATCTCATCCACTATCAGTTTACAACCACAGAAGTCGTTTGAACCGCCAGGGAAATACAATTCCATTCCGTTTCAGGGTTATCTTAATATATGAGCTTGTCTCTGCCACATTGGTCTGCGGTTATGAGCCGGGCAAACACCCACAGCAATGCAATATTGCACCGACACATTCACACGACAGATTGGAGCACACAAAGCAATTAGCAGCTCATATATATGTGTGTAATTGTGTCCGCGTGTGACTAAACTCCCTTGTCTACTTCTTGTTTTACTCTAATTTCTACATCCGGTGTTATGAGCAAACAGTTCATTATGGATTGCAGTTTATTTGTTTGTGTCCTTCCCGTAATCCTGAAGACAACTTTCAGAGCAGAGGGTTCACCGAAAATGGCAACTAGTTACATTATGCAAAACTACACTGCTGCATTGTATCATCAGAGCTTTATGAAATTTAACTCGCCAAGACATGGTTGAAAAGAAGAACCAAGACAAATGGCGTTCAAAGAAGACAAATCTCTCAACGCTGTCAATGTCTGAGGTGCTTTGGCCATCCATCCTCGATCTCTCCTTCATTCGCTATCTGTCTGGCCCTATCCCACCTGTATGACACCCGATCACTCTTCATCCCTCTGTACATCCATTACCCCTGTCACTTCATCCTTCCATTTCTCTGGCCCAAGGCCTGAGCTTCCCTCGCCTGTCACAGATGATACTATCAGTGTGGATTACTTGGGATATCATGAGGAATATATGGTCAAATATCCCCTTGCAGAGGTCATAATATGTTAAATAACGACATTGCTATTTATAGGTAGTGTTGTTTTGTCTATATTTTATAAAGTGACTTAAAAATTCTGAGTACTGACTTACTATAAAAGAAACAGTGAGTGAATGATATTTACACTTTTAATAAGCTATTTATAATACATATTAATTATTACCAAATCATTGAGAGCTGCTCAGATACTCAACAGGTCTTTTTTTTACAAAAGATAAATAATCATATTTTCCATTATATAAATATTACTCATACTTTAATAGCTGCATATGCAACCTGATATTTAAAATGCAATAGTACAGCTGTCATTGTTTTTTTAATTTTGTGACTCTGCGCATGTAATCGCAGTAAAATGTGTTTGGGTAATCATGCGCAATCATGCAGTTTTAAGCTCTTGGTCAAGTGTTTGTGCGTCTGTCTGTGTTTGTGGACAGACTTTTTCCAAACACTAGCATCAGGGGAGGATCAGCCTGTTGTGTGTGCTTATGCACCATGCAGCAGCTCAGAGCAGTCAGACTTCCCGCAGTCTCGGGTGGCCTCCTGAAAGGATTCCATCTGGGGCACCAGATTTCAGCTGTAGCGATAGGGCGAGGAGCTTTGACATCCAAAACAAGTAGGCAGTAGAGCTGCTGGTACTTTGAGTCAAACACAGCCAGCTGAGTCAAGCTCAGGTGGTTCGGGAATCTGATTAGGATGCTTCTTGGGTCTTTTCTTTCTAAGGCTTTCCTGGCATGTCCAGCTGGGAGAACACCCCAGGGTACGCTCAGAACTTACTTGAGGGATTGCACTGCTCCTCTGACCCAGGAATGCCTCAGGATCCCCCAGGAGGAACCTGGAAACGTAGCTGTAATACCCTGCTTTGAATTAAGGAAAAGAGATAGATGGATGGATGTGATGTGTAGCATAAATTCTTCCCCTAGGGTGAGACTGTCAATGAAGACTTTAAAATTCAGTGCAAATAACCTGAACCATGAAGCGTGCCATAGTGCACAGCACACAGTTAATTGAAAATGCATATATTTAGCTCTAGTCATAGACTTGGTTCTCGGCGACTTTGTCCTCTTCCCCAAAATGAAATTGAAGTTGAATGTGTGTGATTTCAATACAGTGGAGGAAACCTACTGATGCAAGTGAAAGTGGTCATGAGAGAATTTAGGAGCAGTCAAATAAAGGCAACCACACTGGAAACTGTAGCGCTACTCAAGGAGATAATGTAGAAGGAGGAAGACTGACCAAATTTAAATAAGTAAAATAATTGTTTTAATAAAAGTCAGTTGAACATCCTATTTTAAACTGCTGCCATGTGTGTATAAAGTCAAAGGCACTGATAAACAAATAGCTGAGGTTTGAATTCTAGGCCCTTAAACTGAAAAGCCCAACAAGGTCTGACCCCCTACTCGACACTTTACTTTGCCATCTCCTCACTGCTATCCATCCTCCTTCCCCTCCTTCAGGCCAGTGCAGACCAGCAGGCATCAATCTCAGCCTTGATCTTCCTTCTCTTTATTGATGGTGGGGTGACACAGATGCAGAGCTTGTTACAGGCTTTCACAGCACTGACCTGCCACGCCTTGCTCTCCTTTCTCCTATAAAAGGAGTGAATGATGGGGAAGCGAAGGAAGGGGGGGCGACAGACTTATACAGCATGCATAACAACTGAGTACACCTCTCCACATGCATCATGCCATCCATCGCCCCCTGACTGTCTCATCTGAGGCCAATGGAGGTGCACACACACACAAACACACACAAACACACACATTTACAAAGACACCGAAGGTTGGCTGCAAGCTGCTACCCAAGCTGACTATCAAAGCTAAAAAGAAATCACACCCCGGCGCCTCAAACTCCAGCTCACATGAAGAAGGTCACACTGACAGGCTCGACTCCAGTTAACAAAGGCTTTTCCTATCTCAGGGACATTCCCCAAAAAAGCAAAGTGCTGACATGCACGCCCACTCAGAGAGAACCATATGTCTGCGATGTTCACACACTCTCAGTCCGACACACATGCGCACACACACCGTGACCTTTGCAGCAAAATTCTCAAACTCTGAAATATTGGCTGGACAGCTTATTCTGAGGGTTATCAGGCAATATAAAGTGTAAACCATCAAGTCTTGTTCTCCACTTTTGGCACGCAGTTTAATTCTATAGTGCTATACACATACACTGCACCACAGTGGGATAAACACATACTGCCAGGTCTGAGGTTTAAGGTGGCATTCAAACAAAAGGCATGTTCTCCAAGGAATATAAATTTTATAGGAATATTTATTTTATTTCTCTGACTTCAGAACCTTGAATCTGAGAGTTTTGCAGACTCTTGTTATCAGCATTTCCTTAAAAACAGAAATTTCAGATATTATTCCTGGAATTTGCTGGTGCCATTCATTCAGTTTTTCGGTCACTAATCTCATTGCCCCCGGGAACACTGGACGTTACCTTACACATCTGTTCGAGCTCTTCGTTCAGCATCTGGTGATTCTTCATCTCCTTCCTTCCTTTTGGATGTTACTATCACCTGGGATTGCCACATCTATCACAACTGCCCTCTTCTGCTCCGAGTTACCACCACTATATCCGGTTGGTTAGCCAGCAGCTGTTTGTCAGTCTGGATGCTGCAGTCCCAGAGGATCTTAGCGCCGTTTCTCTCAGCACCTTTAGGAGGTGTGCCTCATGACGACTTCAGATCCATGGGCAGTACAGATGTTTGTGAACACTAGCCAGTTATTTTAGTCCCAAAAATATATCTGCATTTGCAAATGTTGTAAATATATTAATAAAAAGAACATATCCTTTTTGCCTTAACAAAAACTTTTAAAAATCTCTGACAGCTTGAGAAATCACACAAAGCACAAAGTGACTGGTTAAATACAATATGCAAATTCAGAAAAAGAAAAAACAAACACCAATGAATTGAGTCTATGTTAACTGAAAAAGGTACCTAAATGACCCAGTTGTATAAATTACTTTGTGGAAGTAGGGCTGTGCGATATGACCAAAATCTCAAATCCCGATATAAGTCATTTATCGTCCTGACAACGATATATAAATCACAAAAATGTAATATTTTCTGTAAATTCTGTGAATCTCGGGCAACTCGATTTGCGTGAAGTTTTTCCAGCTGGGCGTCCTTTACCTGGAGTCGAGTGTTTTAACCGATGCATGAAACTATACATTTTTAGACATAAGTTGTAACGTCCACCATTTTCTTTCAAAGGTTTGAGTCTAAGATTTATTTTTATAGCACCTGACAGCTCTTTTTTGCTTCTCATCCGTAAACTCTCTGCATACTCTTTCACGTGATTCAGTTTATTTTGAAAAGTCTCAACAGGATCTTGAGCTTTATTGTGAAAGGTTTACGTGAAAAACAAACGAGCGGCAGCGGAGCCATGGTTTTACGTCATTGTTGCTAACGACAACACGTAAAAACAGGCGCTTGTCCGTCTGTAGTGTAGTTATATTAAATATAAGAGAAAGAGAGAACTTTAAGAAATTAATATAGCCACTACAGTCTCCATCAAAACGATGGAAAAAAATATTGCCGTAAACAGTTTATTTTATGACACCACGAAACAAACGATAGCGTAATAGGAAACGATAGATGTTTTTATATCGTCATCGGATATCGTTATATTGAACAGCCCTATGTGGAAGTGCTTTTACACACACACACAGATGACTTTTTTCACTAGTGTTACATCCCCCAGGAGGATGTCTCTTCTCCCTATTAACCCTTTGTTTTGTCCAGGCTCCACCTCCTCTGTCCTGATTGGATGTTGCGCAGAGTCCGGCTAATTGGTAATCAGCAGAGCACTACTTAAGGCCTGTGGAGCTGTGCTTCTGTGCTCTCTGGCCATTTTGGTTGCCATACTTGTGCAGGCTTGCATGCCTTTGTATTTTGTGTGAGCATTGTTGTTTCATGTTCAGACTGCTTGTAGGGGAGAGCTGCCTTTTGTTTTGACACCCTGTTTTCTCCTGTTTATGTGTTGTTAGGTAGGTTATGGTTATAGGTTGTATATTTTGTTTCTTTGGAGTTAGGCAAGTTTCTTTTATTTCTACGTCAGGGATGTTTTGTTTGTTATGTTGGCCTTGGCTCTCCCTGACGTTACACCTCGGTCTGAACCCCATCACCAGTGTTAAATAAACCTTTTAAAATTACCATCTTGGCTCCTCCTTCTCTATCCACATTTATGTTCGTCCCTTTAACCCCCTAGACTAGCCAGGGGACGTAACATAAATTGGCGGCTCGTCCGGGATAAAGTCCTGGTTATTCCGTTTGTGGATGGTGAAGGTTTGGAGTTGTTTGTTTCTGCTGGTGTATTTGGCAGAGGTAGTTAGTATGGCAACTGGTGTTTTTGCTTTGAGTGCATTTCTGAGTAATCCTTCTTGGGAGGAGCTAAACGTGTGTAGGAAACACGATTTGTTTGCTATAGCAGCACACTTTGAGTTAAATGTATCAAGGCAAATGGTGAAAGAGGACTTGAAAACTGCTGTTTCAAACAAACTTGTAGACGAAGGCCTGCTTCCTGTTTCTAAATCCCCTCGTTTGCCGGTTCCTCTTGACAGGTCCCCTAACGAAGGACTGAAGCCTGCTGTGTTAAAGGAAGAAGGGCAAAACCCTGCTGCTGGGGAGCAACAAACGGTGGAAAATTTAAGCACTAATGGCTCACCTTCTTTTGCTACTCCATCTTCTCCTCGTTCAAGACAAGAAGTATTACTCAAGGTACGTTTGGCTAAATTACAATTGGAGGCTCAGGATAAAGCCCAAGCTCGTCAGGCAGAGTTGGAACTTCGCAGGTTGGAGTTGGAAACAGAGACAGAAAAGGTGTTAAAGCTGAAAAAGTTGGAGCTGGAGTTGCAGATTGAAAGGGAGGTCAGACTGCGTCAGTTGGAGTTACAGGCACAGACTTCAAGAAGTACTACTCAACCTAGTTCTGCAAATTCATCTGTTGATGAAACAACCTCCTCCCATGTAAACCCAGGTGGTTTCAATGTGAGTAAAAACATTGTGTTGGTACCTCCATTTCGTGAATCAGAAGTTGATACATATTTCAATGTGTTTGAACGTGTTGCTGCCTCATTGCACTGGCCGAGAGAAGTTTGGCCATTGCTTCTTCAGTGCAAATTGGTAGGCAAAGCACAAGAAGTCTGTTCTGCTTTGTCTTTGGAAGAAAGTTTGAAATATGATGTAGTGAAGTCTGCTATCCTTGCTGCTTATGAACTTGTTCCCGAAGCGTATAGGCAACGCTTTCGCAATCACAAAAGAACAGCAAATCAGACTTTTGTAGAGTTTGCTCGTGAAAAAGCTATCCTTTTTGATAGATGGATAACAGCAAGTAAAGTTCCTGACTACAACTCCTTACGTGAACTGATACTGCTGGAAGAGTTCAAAAATGGCCTGCCAGAACGCATTGTTGTACACCTTAATGAACAGAAGGTTTCCACTTTGAAAGAAGCAGCTGTGATAGCTGATGAATTTGTGCTGACTCATAAAACTGTTTTTGTGCAGAAACGTGAAGATACCACCAGAGAACCTCCCCCACGAAAGGATCCTTCAAGCCCACGACGGACTTTTGCTCCAAGGACTGAAAGGGAATGTTTCTATTGTCATAAACTTGGTCATGTTGTTGTTGAATGTCCCGCTTTGAAGCGCAAGAACCAGTCACCAAAAGGAGTAGGCTTAATTAAAACCATCTGTGCTGAGAGAAGGGATCAAAGTGAAGGAGTTGATCCCTGCTTCAAACCCTTCCTCTTAGATGGCACTGTGTCATTGACTGGGAAGCCTGAGGATGGAAAACCCATTCGAATACTCAGAGATACGGGAGGGTCACGATCTGTGATCTTATCTGATGTATTACCCCTGAGTGACCATTCCTCTTGTCATGGTAGTATTCTGATTCAAGGAGTTGAAATGGGCTATGTCGAAGCTCCTTTGCATTACGTACACATCAAGTCAAAGTTGGTTAATGGCATCTTCTCTGTGGCAGTACGCCCCTCACTTCCCATAAAAGGGGTGCAGTTCATTTTGGGAAATGATATTGCTGGTGGAAAAGTGCAACCTGTTCCCGAAGTAACAAATGATCCAGAATCAAACTTGAAGAGCAACGACCTAGCAACATGTTTTCCATCTGTTTTTCCTGCTTGTGTTCTCACCAGGGCTCAAGCAAGACGTGAAGCTGCAGAAATTGATTTGTCGGACTCTTCGTTGGCTCAGGCTCTGGCTACAGATGATTTGCAAACCCTGATTGATCTTAAAAGTGGTTCAAAGGATACTACTGAGAAGTGGAAGGATCTCCATCTCCCACAGTTAGACTTGCCAGTCACACGTGAAAGCCTTGTTGCTGCTCAGAAGTCTGATCCCTCATTGACTAAATGCTTTACTTCTCTTTCTGAAACAGGAAATAAAAAGGCTTCTTATTTCTTGGAAGATGGGGTCTTGATGCGCAAGTGGACTGCCCACCCAAGTTTAACAGCGGACGTAGAGGGAAGCTGTCCTGATGACTGTGACTGGAGCACTACTTATCAGATTGTTGTGCCTCTTGAGTATCGTCACTACGTAGTCTCCCTTGCACATGAGCACCCCCTGTCTGGTCATTTGGGAGTTACAAAAACGTACAACAAGATACTCAACCATTTCTTTTGGCCAGGATTGAAGGCTGATGTAGTTGAGTTTTGCCGTACTTGTAAAACATGTCAGATTGCAGGAAAGCCAAACCAGACAGTTCCTATAGCTCCTCTTCATCCTATACCAGTACTTGGTGAACCTTTTGAACGTGTCATTGTGGACTGTGTTGGTCCATTGCCCAAGACAAAGAATGGTAATCAGTTTTTACTGACTGCAATGTGTACTTCGACTCGTTTTCCAGAAGCTGTCCCACTCAGGAGAATAACTGCACCTTTGGTGATTAAAGTTTTGACAAAGTTCTTCACTACTTTTGGTTTACCAAAAGTAGTCCAGACAGACCAAGGAACTAACTTTCTGTCTAAACTTTTCAAGCAGGTCATGCAGACTCTGGGGATTAAGCATGTTGTGTCAAGTGCATACCATCCTGAGTCTCAAGGAGCATTAGAGCGCTGGCATCAGACACTCAAGGCAACTTTGCAGAAATACTGCTTGGATACTGGAAAAGAGTGGGATGAGGGAGTACCCCTGATGGTGTTTGCCATGCGTGAAGCTAAGCAAGAGTCCCTTGGGTTTAGCCCAAATGAACTAGTGTTTGGTCATTCTGTTCGGGGACCTTTGAAGTTGTTGAAAGAACAGTTCTTGTCAACAGATCATGTTGTGAAAACTAATGTTCTGGATTATGTTTCACAGTTCAGAGAGCGCCTCCATAAGGCCAGGTTGGCAGCTGCAGAAGCCCTCTCCTCTGCTCAGGGGAAGATGAAGAGTTGGTATGATAAGAAAGCCGTTCCTCGATCTTTCAATCCAGGTGACAAGGTTTTGGTTCTTCTACCAACTGCTAGCTCTGCATTGTCTGCCCGCTTCTGTGGACCATACCAGGTGGATAAGAAAGTAAATGACACTGACTATGTGATTAAAACACCAGATAGGAAGCGTAAAACACGCTTGTGCCATCTCAATATGCTCAAATCCTTTCATTCTAGAGCTGACTCTTTCTGTGGCACCGCAGATAAGCCTGTGGCATCTCCGTCAGAGCCAATCTCATCTCCAGAAACTCTCTTGTTGAACTCTCCCTCAGGATTGAGGTCAAGCTTAGATGACGACGGGCTCAACCTTTGTGATGCCAGCTACCAGAATGCCAGAATGCTTAATTCTGAGGTACTGTCCCAGTTGTCTATATATCTGTCCCACTTGACCCGTGAGCAACAGTTGGACATTGAAAGGCTCGTCAACATTCATTTAACACTCTTTGGGGACATGCCTTCCCGTACTACTGTAATAGAGCACGACATTGATGTTGGGAATGCAGTGCCTATTAAGCAGCATGCTTACCGTGTGAATATGGCGAAAAGGGAAATGATGAACACAGAAGTAGACTACCTTCTGAAGCATGGATTGGCTATCCCAAGCTATAGTCCATGGAGTTCTCCGTGCCTGGTTACGCCAAAATCAGATGGAACACCTCGCTTTTGCACAATTTCCGCAAGGTAAATGCAGTAACAGTACCTGATTCCTTCCCACTGCCCCGTATTGAGGACTGTATTGACAGCGTCGGATCTGCTGCTTATGTGAGTAAGCTTGACCTTCTTAAAGGTTATTGGCAAGTACCTCTGACAGAAAGAGCATCAGAAATCTCAGCTTTCGTAACACCTGATCACTTTTTACAATATACAGTCATGGCATTTGGAATGAGAAATGCTCCTGCTACCTTTCAGAGGTTAATGTCAACTGTATTATCTGGTGTGGCGAACTGTAATGTTTATCTTGATGATGTGGTCATCTATTCTCCCAACTGGTCAGAGCATGTTGACACCTTAACCACTGTGTTCAAGCGTTTAGCTGATGCTTCCTTGACCCTTAACTTGGCTAAATGCGAGTTTGGTAAGGCTACAGTGACCTACCTTGGAAAGGAAGTGGGACAGGGCAAGGTTCGCCCTATCAGTGCAAAGGTTAATGCCATCCTCAACTTTCCTGTGCCAACAACACGCCGTGAGCTGCGCAGATTTCTGGGGATGGTTGGTTACTACAGGTGTTTCTGTAGGAATTTTTCTGAAGTCGTAACACCCCTGACAAACCTGTGCAGCCCGAAGGTACCATTCATTTGGAGTCCTGAGTGTCAACATGCTTTTGAATGTGCAAAAAGTCTTCTGTCGAGTTCACCTGTTCTTGTCGCTCCAGACTTTTCTAAACCTTTCAAGCTTGAAGTGGATGCCAGTGAGGTGGGGGCTGGAGCTGTTCTTCTTCAGGATGATGGACAAGGAGTGAGTCATCCTGTCTGCTTCTTTGGCAAGAAGTTCGATACTCATCAAAGGCGGTACTCGACAATTGAAAAGGAGACTCTGGCCATGCTTCTGGCTCTTCAGCATTTTGACGTGTATGTGGGATCCACTTCCCAACCTGTAGAGGTCTTCACCGATCACAATCCTCTCGTGTTCCTCTCTCGTATGTATAACAACAATCAACGATTGATGAGGTGGGCTTTAATTTCACAAAACTACAACATTGAAATAAAGCATAAGAGAGGATGTGAAAATATTGTGGCCGATGCCCTCTCAAGAATGTGATGGTGTAAGGTTAACAAACTTATACGTTTGTTTTTCTGGGTAGGGGTGTTACATCCCCCAGGAGGATGTCTCTTCTCCCTATTAACCCTTTGTTTTGTCCAGGCTCCACCTCCTCTGTCCTGATTGGATGTTGCGCAGAGTCCGGCTAATTGGTAATCAGCAGAGCACTACTTAAGGCCTGTGGAGCTGTGCTTCTGGGCCCTCTGGCCATTTTGGTTGCCATACTTGTGCAGGCTTGCATGCCTTTGTATTTTGTGTGAGCATTGTTGTTTCATGTTCAGACTGCTTGTAGGGGAGAGCTGCCTTTTGTTTTGACACCCTGTTTTCTCCTGTTTGTGTTGTTAGGTAGGTTATGGTTATAGGTTGTATATTTTGTTTCTTTGGAGTTAGGCAAGTTTCTTTTATTTCTACGTCAGGGATGTTTTGTTTGTTATGTTGGCCTTGGCTCTCCCTGACGTTACACCTCGGTCTGAACCCCATCACCAGTGTTAAATAAACCTTTTAAAATTACCATCTTGGCTCCTCCTTCTCTATCCACATTTATGTTCGTCCCTTTAACCCCCTAGACTAGCCAGGGGACGTAACAACTAGTTAAGATCATAATTTTATGCATGTATTTGTCCAGCTCTTCTTCTCAATGCTGGTTTGTACAGATGACGTGTAATAAAAAGCCTGCTAATATAAAACTGTCCATTTTGAAATTATTGCTAAATAAATATTTTCTTTAGAGAATGACTCACAACACAATAAGAACCACCAAAGGTTCATGCGTGGATTGTCTCCTTACAACTCTTCTCATTTTTATACTCGCACAAACACTACACTCACATAAAAGGCGTAAAATTTGTTCACCATGACTCATAAAACTGTTACATAAACTTGCATCATAACTTGATATCTGATGTATGTAGTTGAATCAGTTCTACTCCCATGTGCCCAAACATTAAGCCCCTGTATACTGTCTGTATCACAAATAATGGCCATTTGTGTGTTTGATGAGCGCCAGCACAATGCCAGATTATCCCCAAAGACCGGTGGCCACGGCTGACTGTTTGATGAGGAGTGATTTAAAGGGCTCAGGGAAGAGCTTCCCTAAAGCTCGGAGGGCCTCTACTTTGGTCAACACAAAGAAATCCCTGTTAAAATACAGTCCGAGACAAAGGTCTGAGTCTCTGAAGTGATTACAATCTATCTGTTCTCTAAGCAAGAGACCCAGTCAAAGAAGCCTGAGAGCTAAGTCTGCATGCTACACAACTTGGTATGAGACCCATGTGATCTGCTAAGGTCGACAACATCTGCACAGGAGATTGAACACTGATCACAGCAGGATTACACTTGAAACTAAAATGTGACACTGAAACACAGTGACCTAGCACCAAGCTGAAAGAAGCTGTGCATTAATTAGCCAGTAACCTGTATATGTGGTCAAACTGCATAATTAGAAAGAAAGAAAATATGAAGTATTAGAAAAAAAGACACCAACATGCTGGGAAAAAATTCAAAAATATATGTATTTTACAGTTTTAAAGGGCAAGACTGTGAACAAGTCAAGGGAACACATTAAGGCATGAGACATACTTGATTTTAACTACACGCATGATGGTGAGTGTTTGGAGCTTCAGTTGTGAATGTCATCAAAAAATAAAAATATGCGTTTCAAGAAGATTCAAGAAGCACTCCAACGGTAAGTACCAGAGTCTGTATAGGCATGCTGGCATCTCTATGATGTGCTGTTGCCTCTGCACAGAGACAACTACACTTCGTTATCAGTGTCATCTTAGGTATATGTAAATTAGACATAGGAACAAACAACTCTGATCGTTTTGCAGCTCTGGATGGAGGTGGCTCCGTAGTTTAGTGGTTTGCTTGCCAAGCAAAAGCTCGCTGGTTCAATTCTAGCCAGAGAGACAAATTCCCATTGTGGTTGCATGACGAAAAACATCAAGCACGATCAAACCATCAAAGCCACCCGCTGTGGCGGCCCCTGTGACAAGGGAGCAGGGGTAAAACAAAATGGAGACGTTGAGCTTTATCAATTGAAGTCCCACTGAGAATAAATTTCTTAAAAGAAATGGGCTGCCCTGATATTTACTGTTTTAGGTCATGCAAATATGGAAGCCCTCTGGTGGAATCCTCCACTAACACGTGTAGTAGGGAGTCAAGCACATAAAATGTTATATTATCACTGCAAGCGGATGTTTACGTTACTGCATGGTTAAAAAGCAAGTATCTCTTGCCTGAGGTCAACAGGTTAATGTAAAACATGTCATGTTTTGAAACTGGCAGATACCTTCTCTGTTGTGTTAGCTGGCAGCGCTCTCTTTTATTGGCCTTTCCTACATTTCATTTATGCTTATGTATCGTATGGATCAACTGACCAACAGCAGGAGTGTAACAATAAGCAGCCAATTTTCTCAAGTGACACTTCCAATACAGTCGAAACGAATAAAAAAACGAAATAATAAGACTGAAAAACTGTGTTTAAAAAAAAAAAAAGATAAAAAAAGCATTATTTTGTGCAATTCTACAATGAATGAAAAATAAGAAGACAACATAAAAAGAGCAAATACTCTGTGGCTGTATGGTCTGTCAGCTTTGAAGCACAGTTAATGTCACAAGACAACAAATACTATGCCAATTATATTAAAACACTGCCCACTAGATATTAAAATATTGCCCACTAAAACATGCCCACTATAGATTACAGTGAATACTTTGATCGGACTCTTGTAAAATTACTGTCATGTCCTCAGTCATCCAAGAGCCGTACTGTTATCGATGTTATTATTCAAACAGAGCGACTGCGCCTCGCGCTACTTGCTAAATGACAACAATCTGGCAGAAGTCTGTCACCAGTCGGAAAATAGTCAAAATCTGAGCTAAACATCTCAACGTGCCTGCCTGATTTTAACAGTTAAACAGTTTACATTTGTATTCTTTCATGGAAAAAAAAAATATCAAGACAATTGTTCAAGCCTTAGAAGAACAATAAACTGAACACCATTAAGGTCTCCAATAATGGGAACAACAGTCCTTCACTTTCCTGTTGGTTGATCCTCTTCACTTGTCTCTTCACAAGCACAGTTTGGGTTACAACACTGTAGAAGTCAAGACGTCACAGACAAATATTTTCAGGGACTCAGCATTGACTTTTCACTTTCAGACAGGAGATCAGTTCTTTACGTGCCTGACAGGCAGAATAGAGTTGTAGCCTTCCAATATCATTGATGATGGATATGGAATAAGCAAGGCTTTGGGCTTGCAATCCTTAAATATCCAGGTCCAGGTCTTATGGTATTCACTCAGTTCATCTTACAGTGATGTGTAGTACCTCCTCTATAGCATTAGTCCAATAATTCTCTGTGCTGCCCAGCTGTATAGCTGCCCTAGCTATATATGTACCCAAGCCCTAGGCGTCAGTTGTGGGCATCTTGGGATGCTATAGGTACAAAAGTAGGATTGGGAGAGAGGAGCAGTGAGGCTGCTGGTACGGGAGGAAGCAGCAGGGTTAGGTCGGGAGAATCGCTCCAGACCACTAGGACTGTTTCAGCCGTTTTCTTGGGGGACCCAGGAAGGGACACTGGGCCGAGGCCAGAGAATGATAGGCCTCCGCAACCAGGTGTGGGTGAGAGATCACCATGGATTTCCATCCTGATGTCTCCATCACATCAGCAGCGTGACTGAGAGAAAAAAGGGAAATGAAATACAAAGGAAACGGAAAGCAGGAAAAGATGTTAAATTAAGAAACTAAACAGATATCCAAACAAAGTACACAAATTAATCTTTTTCTCAGAGAGAAAGAGTTTGGGATTATAAGACTCCATCTGTGTGGAGAGCAGCTTTGAGACATTACAGATTTGTCATACCAGCTGGTGAGGCTGTTATTTATTTTATATTTTTAAATATTTAACCTTTGAGGTCATCTTTGTGATAAATAACATCACACAAATAAAAAGGCATCATTAAAGTTGCACAAATATACAGGCATGTGATAAAAAGGTTAAGTCATAATGTTTTTTATATCATATCATGAAATAATTACTTGATTAATCAGCTAATGAACAGGAAATTATTCAGGAAAGATTATGATCATTTGTTTATTTATGAGAGTCGATTTTTAAACAAAAATGTTAAACATTACCTTTTGTTAAGTTTTAATTGTGAGGATTTGCTGCTTTTCTGGGTCTAATGAACTAAATCTTTTGGTTTTTTGGACTCTTTTATACAATACTATTACACAGTACTCTTAACATGTACTATAATTCATATATTATAGTATATATAGTAAGCAGAACACAATATTAACAGATAGATGGTTCATTTTAGAGACCACATGAAAATCTCACTGTGAAAAGCAAAATAAAGGCACACAAATGATGACTAGTTCCCATTTTCAAAGCATTCCACGTTTAGGTTTCATTATTCACACCTGGTATTGTAATGAGGAGAAATAAAGATGGCTAGCATGTGCCTATTTCAGCTGAATTAATTCCATTAACTGTTCATTTGTTTGCTCTTGAAAGATCCTCAGACATTTAAACTAAATTGTTTTTCCTTAGTTGGGAAAAGGGAGGAAAAAGTTGGGAAGGTTTTCTAATTAAGTGCTGATCAGTTTACTTGTGGTTGAGCTTACACCAGCAGACCCTGTGGCAGTCTTCAACCTCCTGACACCCTCAGGGTGCTGGGATGCACTATCACGCACACTGCTGTGTGGCCTTTAATGACATTTTTCATGTTTTATTGTGTGTAAATAAACAACCGCATGCGTGTGCGTGTACAAGTGTGTTTATGTTTTGGCGCGTCTGCTCCTGGCTGTTTGTGTGTGTGTGTCTGCGTGAATGTGTGGTCCTATGGTTTCCACACAGCAGCTCCAGACCTCCAGCCAACCTCTGACCCTATTCTCTGTGGAGGAAGTGAAGCCCTGCTCACAATAATGGCCAGTACGCTCAAGCTGAGGGCAGTGAAAGGGCACAAGGAGAGCAACCACAGCAGGAGAAGGAGGGGAAGGGATGGACCGATGGAGGGGAGAATAAGACGGCAGCGGTGACAAATAAAGAAAAAGGGAGGTGACAAAGAGTAATCAAACGTCACGGAGGGAGATAGGGAGAGAGTGACTGGGAGTAGAGCAGTGATGTGAAGGTAAATCAAACTATAGTCTCCAGTCAGTGGTAATTATAAGTTACCAAAAAAATCTACTAAAAAGGCATTTTGTCTGTGCTTCACATTACTCGTGTTGTGTTTACATGCTGGTCTAAAAAAAAACTCTGTAAGCTTTTCTGTAAACAAAGTGGATTAGGAGAGTTTAGGTGCCTTTCCTCTCTGCTGCATCCCTGGTGAGGACGAATAAATGAGACAGAGGAAGGATAAAGAGGACTCTTATTGTCTCAACTACATGACTGTAAACTGCTTGTAAGGACTGGTGTGGAAAGAGGTTAAGGTGCTTCTGGGGGTAGGATTATTGGTTTCTCTGTGTCGTCCGTTTTCAATATTTGTCCTCTAAATTGATTTTTGTTTTGCTGCTCTTGTTGCTGTCGATTGTGTCTGCAGGAGCTGGGTTGATAACGCTTTGCTGGCCAGGAGTCCCCTGTGGCCAATTTTCCCACCACCACAACAACGCTGTCGCAAATTAAACTGTCATAACGCCCATAACCACAATTAATGACTGGGATTAGGGGGAGAAATCTGCATTACTGAACACCTTTAGGCACACATGAGCTCTTAAGCACAAAACAGAGGTGGGAGACGGGGAGAAAAGGGGGGGAAAGGAAAGGATAATGGGAGTGAATGGAAAAGGGAGGGAGACGAAGCCCAGGCAGGAACAAGGAAAGGACATGAAGCTGTAAAGAGAGGACGGAGGAATGAACAAAGGGATGGAAAATGTGTCTGGCTCTAAGGCACACAGTTTGAACAAACACGGGTAAGGTGATAGGCAATTCAGGTAGCGACTGAGAGAAAGCCTTTTGTTTCAAGTGGGCATTGAAACACTGGATCAATCACCTGTCGGTGGACATAAATAGTAGTCATTGATGCTAATAGGCCACATCGTACCTAAACAGGCTGCACGCAACACGATTAACACCAGCAGCTGAGGTTTATTGCTAAATGGACCAATATGATACAGCAGCAAAATCATCTGATCTGGAGATTAAATTAAATTTCCTCGGGAGACAAAAATTGCTCCCACTGAAAATTAATGACATCCCCTGACAAAAAGCCGAACGCAGAAGCGTGCGTGTGTCGGTGAAAAAAATATTTGCATTAGTGTGGAGGTAGTTCTCAAGATGGATGATCTCAGCGCGAGCGTGTAACTCACTAGTTGATGAAGTCCACAGCCTGCGTCTTGAGCTGATCTGCACTGTGCAGGTCGGCCAGGATAAGGATCTCTGCGGCATTCTCCACAGACAGATTCGTGCAAAGAGCGTCCTCACACATCACCTTCAACCTCTCCAGAGCATACTACAAATGACAGAGAGGGAGGATAAACAGCAGGTAAACTAAATTACTTAAACAGCGCTGCCACCAACAACTGTAGCAGCGGTGTGTAATGATACGGTAACACAGAATTACTCCACCGCAGTGGCAACAAGCATTAAATTGAATAAGAAAAAAAATATGGCAAAGAGAAGGGTAAGTGACAGATATGCATACTGAGTTGGAACTGATGATGGAATAGCATTACACGAGAAGCGAAAAATTATTTCCACTGAGTCTGATTACAAAATTGCCAGCTACAATAACCTTCTCTCATATTCACACACACTTCAAGATGACTCGTAGAGGTTTAGCGGAGACTACAGTTTAATGTCGCAGTACTTCCTTTTAATTTAACAAGTTACATTCTGTCTATCTACATTCAGTGACATAAAGCAGTCGATTTAAATGATTTGTCATTAAATAAGACTTTTTAAAAACGACAAGTAAGCATGTGGAAAGATTTAAATAGGGCTACTGGTTCATGAAAATCCCAAAACTACCAATTTATATTTATTGTTGAATGCCAAAAAGACAGGAATTATCTGTCTTGCTCCAAAGACACAAGTTAGGAAACTAGTGACGAGTTAACCTCCTAGGACCTGGCGTCCACATATGTGGACATCACATTTTGGGTTATTTTAGACCAAAATACTCAATTTTGCTCTACTGGGGCCTGATATCCACTTACAAGGACATTATACTACTACTGTTCTATCAAAATTTTAAATGAATATCCTCATATGTGGCTCTTATTTTCCTTAGAAACAAAAATCAGGTAAAAAAAAAAAAAAAAAAAATCTGGTAATTCTTTGTTTTTACATTCATCAGGTCCCAATATGCCCAAATTTCAAAGAGAAATTAAAAATGCATGCCGTGGAAGAGTTCGGGTCTTAGGGGGTTAAATGTTTTTTGGTTGCAAGTGTTTTAAACCCTTTGGCAAAATTTCTACAAAGTCTAAGATCGTGGGAGCAGTGAAGCTATGCTGAGTCACATGGTTCTTTGAGCCAAATTTGCACATTAAGCTACGACTATTAGGAATGTTCGTGATTTCATAATCACGTAAAAAGAAAAAAAAATTAGAGCTAGTAACTAGCTCTAATTAGCCTCTGATAAAATGATACATTTACCGACCACTATTTAACAAGCACGGAAAAATAATGCATTAGTGATCTGCGATAACAAAGACGAGTAAAACAAGTTCAACCAAGGTGAATATAGATGACTTGGTATAAATACTAAAAACATACAAAGGTAAACACTACTAAAGCCTTTACACTGCTTGGAACTCCTCTGTGAATAAATTAGTTCATACAAAAAGAATCAAACAAAAATGGTATCACATGCAAACTATGCCAGCTAAAGCTCATATATCATAAGTTTACCACAAGATCTTTCCGGTGCAGATGACTCACTCAAAATGTGATTTTACAGAAACAGACAGGAAACACTGAATATCCGGCATGAGTACAAGAATAAACAATGAGGAAAACGATTCATTGGAAGTGTGTGCATGTCTTTACCTTGCACAGTTGGGTCGGCTTTATCCTTTGCTATAAAAGTATGTTTGGATGTGTAAGTATGTGTGTTTAGAGGTTGAGGAGCATTTGGTGCTTCCCAGGTGTATTTTTGGGAACATTATCATGCATACCAGCTTGTGTGTAAATGTACATAGTAGCAGGTGCGATGCACACACACACTCTTTGTACCTTGTCAGCTGCAGCCAGCAGGTCATCAGCCATCTTGTCCAGGTTGGGGGCCTTGCCTGTGTAGATGAAGCACATCATCTCTTTGAAGACATCTGGCTCCACGTCATTTATCTCCACACGGTTCTGAACGGGTAGAGAGGACAGGAGAGGAGAATACACGCAGGGTTTAACAGAATAAAAGAAAAGAGAAGAAAAACAAACGCTTTGACAATCCTTCAAAACTATGTATGGCAGCAGTGTCTTTTTTATTTCATGTAAATTTCCCAAAACCCACCTGACTTAAAACTCTCTCGCCTTGTTTAGTGTACACACACACACACACACACACACACACACACACACACACACACACACACACACACACACACACACACACACACACACACACACACCAAAACATGTTCCAAAATCACAATAGAGAAAGAAAGAAAAAGAAACACCTTGAAGAACCTTCTGAGCAGTCAAAACACGTTTCAGCAAAACTACATTCTAGTAAATTTATTTAACTCTTTTCAGCAGATTCAGGAGAATTAATCCTGAGCATTCATTCCTTGACGGTGCCTGCAGCAATCAAAGTAGGCTTTATCGCTCTATGGCACAGTGACGGTAACCTGAACCTTTCCCCTCCACACTGACAAGAAGAACAAAGCAATAAACCAATTATAACAGTGCTTTATCGTCACCACAGTGACCAGCGGCGTTTTAGCAGGGTCAGACTGGGTGTACCAACAGTTTAGTGCATTTGTGTCAACTCTGACCACTCAACACCAACATAATCATACTGAGAAATAATCGAAGCAGAGTCTAAAAGCTTCTGGTCTGAGCCTGCAGTCTGCCATGGTAGCCTTTTGCAGGAATGCACAAATCACACAAACACATGAAGACGTGAAAAAAAATGAGTAATTCTAACAGGCAAAATAACATCAATGTGTATAATATCAAAAACAACACACCTATTGTTTCTAAATTAACCTCAAACTCATCAGAATCGTTATATTTCTAATTCCTTTCTATTTTTTCTAACGTGTGTTGGAGCGTTAATGAAATAAAAAAGACATACTACCACCAAACTACCTTGGAAATCACATCAGAAAAAAACATAACAGGACTTTCTCGCGTAATGAGAAGGCAGTGCCCAACCAGGTCTCATAAATAGACACAACTCCTGTAGTTACAGTGTCTGAAGCTCCCCTCTATTCACAGAGCAGTCCTCTATCAGAGTGCTTCTTTATGAGCTCATTTGTCTCTTTTCTATAGAGTGCTGCAGAGGAGTGTTAACCCACCTATCTGTTTTCTCTGAGTCGTATGGGGACGTGGCCCACAATCTCTCCCTCTTTCTGATGAAGACGCCTACTTAAACAGCAATTAAGATGCATTTCCTGGCTCTGTGCTTTATAATTTCCCCATTTGAGCTCTGCAGGCATCAATATTCCGCTGACATGACGGCTAAATCACCACAGTTGAATCTCACCACCTCCTATCAGATCAACACAACCAACTGTGGCAGAGAGACTCAGTGCATCACACATGTACAAGCACACACAGACACAAACACTGTTTTGTTTCCATCACGTCAGACCTAAACTTAACCCTATTTACACTAATTTCGTGACCAAGCCTCACTAAACCACGAACTAATTTAATTATTTGTATTATGAGGACTGGAAGGGGAATGGCATCAGAGACATTATATTTATGGGATTTATGGGAGAATTCTGAAATGCTCCCAAAGAGCAAATCAACAACAGAAACAGGAAACAAATGAGCCAATCATGCTGTTACACTGACACACGAGAGGTTCACGACCCTTTCAGTTTTCTGGTGGCAGATGCATCTTTCTGCTCATTATTGTAGCGAGGGAGTAGCTACTTTTTAGCTCCTGTATCCCTAATGTGCATTAGAATGGGAAAAAAGCAGAGACACTGATGGTGCCACCACCCTGTTATAAAACTGAGGGAGGGGGGGCAAAAACCTTTATAGCTTATTCTGGGACAGGAAATAACTGCAATGATTCATTCCAGGATGGCTGTTGAGTTGCGACACTTGCCTCAAGAGGAACTTGGATTGCATTTACCTAACTTTACATAAATTTGCACATAAATCTTCAACGTTTTTTCCATCTCTTAAAAGTATTATCAAGCTACTCGCATGCAGAACTGTAGCAACAGGAAGCTTGAATCCACACCGTCAACCTGCTAATAACACTAATCAGTCACAATAGTTCCCAGAACTATTCATACCTCCACAGTACTTACACTTTAGTTTTACATAATTAAATAAGAAGTTATAGGAGAGGCAGAAAGTTATCACAACTAGCATCACCTTTCCATCATCTCCACTGTAAATAGGACGACGTCAGACAGGTTATTTAAAATACACCCTTATGACACCGACTCCTGCCTTATAACTGTCTGCAAACCACTTCCCTCTTTGGAGCAGTTAATATTCCCACTAGACTCTCTCTACTTTCCTTTAAAGGTCAGTACTGTCAAGACATTTTGCTACTGATCAATGGCACCTATGCATGTGTTAAAGTTCACTAAAGTCAGAACTTATAAAAAAAACAAATTGAGCAGATTTACTGTGCCCGTTTCATTAAATTAATGAATTTTGATGTGAGGTATGAACATTTTGAGCAGCAGCAACACCAGGCACAAACTGCAGCACAAAAAAAATGGCAAAAAGATATGTATATTAAAAAGATTAAAAAGAGATATCAAAAGGAAAACCAATTCCCTCATGACATTGTAATTGAGTTCCAGGAACAGAGTGATCATATTGAAAGCAACAGAGACTTCAGTCATTTTGTCTGATACAGTCTTGTTAAGTCTACAAATAACACGCTTTATGCCATCAAAGAAATATCAAAGATTATACAAGTGATAATGATATAATCACTTAAGGATTTTTTCCATATAGTAGCTGTGATGACACCATATAATAGTCAGCAAGACATGAAGGAACATGTGCAGCCACACTTGTTTAAAGAGGCAAGTGCTTCCTGATGCAACAGAAGGAAAGATTGAAATTTAAACATTTGACTCACCGTGCACTGAGGGAGCAGGAGCGACAGAGTCAACTCACCTTCTTACTCTCTTCCATCTCGTGCTCAAACATGGCACTGAACACCGGCGAGCGAGCTGGGACAGAGAGAAACAAAAGGCCGAGACAGAGAAAAGAGGGTTTGTTATTGAGTGTAATGTTGATACACGGTGAGGTCTCTGATATCCGTTAACAGCTTGCCACAGGGCCGGAGGAGAGCAAGGACATGACTGACAGCAGTGACAGCAGTAGAGGCATCATGTGGAAAAAGTCAGCTCCTTTCTGCTGACAGACTCTTGACAGCCTTTCTCGTTTGTTTAGCCAGTATTCAACGTTGATGGGCCGACTTGAGTGTTGCTTATCTCATATATTATTCCCTAATAAAGATCTGTTTTCCTCTTTTAGTTGCACTTTCACTTGCTACCACTCAACTGCTATTTCTTTTTTTTCCCCCCCTTTCCTAGATATGGTTTTTCACACGGCTTTTGCATCACAGCACAGTCTACAAATCCTCTCAAGGAAAGTTCAGACTATTCTTCCATTTATAGAAAGTGATAAGCCGTGAGAGAGAAACAATGTAAAAGAGCTGCTGGTTATTTGCCAAGTCACAACAAGAAACAAAGAGGGTTTGCAATGAAAAATGTATTCTTATAATCCAAGTTCACACAGATTTCATATTGTATATTTTGCTAAAGACATTTTTGCACATTTTGACAATCTCCAAAATAACAAAGATAAAGTCTAGTAGGAAAAAAAAGAAGCAAAAGCAATGACCCAATGGCCCTAAAATGGACATATTAATGTATTTAATGTTTAACGTATTTAGTGAAAGCTTAAGCACAGTGTTTTTCACTGTTGTTATCCCAGACGTGACCCCAGCTGGAGAGGTCATGCTTAATCTCCAGTACAGGCAGAACATGACGGCCCAAACAGAGCTCTTTAAAATTTCAAATTACTGCTGTCTAATAATTCTGCAGGCTTAAAATAATCACCGCATCGTGTCCCTGTAGTTCTGCTTAAGGCAACAACACTGTATTTTCTCTCTTGTCGTCCCAGTGGTGACAGTGGTTAGTTTTGGCACAGAATAAAGCACAGCCTCACAGATGGAGCTTAGCCTGTACTTGATTTCCAGCTACTGTTATTACTAGTAGAGTAAGAATGTGTTCCTACAAAGGTAGACCTTGGCCTTTTACTCAGAGTCGCATATATACTATAGCCACGCTTTTCTGACATGGTTCGCTTAGTTTGATTATGCACTGAAAGGGTAACAGTTCACATTATTATTCAGAAGTGAATGCCTTATTAGCTAGTCATTAAAATCTAACAAATGTTGTAACACATTATTAAGTATGTGTCAAAGTCAGTGATATAATAATTAATTCAGACACTTAATAATGAGTTATTAACGCAGAGCTATCTAACCATTTAATTACTCATTGGGTTACACGGTGTCATCCATTAAAACTGCCAAAGCCACAAATAGCTATAATACTGTATAACTGAATAAGCATTAACAATGGACACTGAGGCTATAAGGTCAGAAACTCACTCGCTACAGGAGAATCTCAAATCCACTAAATAAAAATGGCTAACACTAAGTCCCTTAACATTTTCATACATGTTACTTACGACACGTTTAGAGTTTTAGCAAAGGTGGGACATTGGAAATAAATGGTGTTCGTTTTAGTTACTTAAGTTGTCACAGTCATTTTACTATAGTAGAGAAGATCATTTGATGAGAAAACGTGAAAATACAGTGTACAGACAAAATCTTAATCTTTGAAATCCCATTGCCACAGGTTTATAAAAAGAAATCAAGCACCTAGCCTTGCATTCTGCCTTTATTAACTTATTTTGTAAGCGTATGGGGCATTCTTTAATAATAATGCAAGTCAGTTTTCAAATTCAAATTCAAAGCTTCCTTTAACATCAGCACAAAAACTGCAACAGGAGTTTCATGGCATGTGTTTCTGGGGCTGAGCAGCCAGTAGGTGTAATGAGTAGGCGGTCCAGAACTTCTTCTGATACAATGTAAAAGTTTGTTCAATATCAAAGGAATTGCTCGTGTTCTCACACCAGTGAAAATGTTGAAACATTAAATAAATGATGGATAGCATCTTAACTATCAAGCTTGTTTTAGTTGATAATGGAAATTCACATAACCTTCAAATATTCCTATTCTCCCGTCTCTTAGGAAGGATACTTCTTTTGTGTATATATGAGGTAAGACAAGCTAGCCACAAAATGTTTTTTGAGAAAATTAAGTTTTAAGAGAGTCTTGCTGTCCACAGGATATTAAGAAGTGCCATGTTAAAGACTTCAGCATACTTTATCCATTATGTATATGGATCCATAACTGAAGACTCAAGACTAATATCAATACTAGTACTATCAGATATTAGTACTGAGTCTTTTGACTCTTAGATGAAGTTAGAAAGTTTGGTCCTGTTACGCTTCAATGACTTGATCGGGAGTCCGCCTAGCCTAGACATTCTCTCTGTCTTAATATCTGCATGGAAACTAAACTGAATGGCCTGGTAGGACTTTGGGAACAAATCTACACCAAGTCTGTCTGGTGCAGCTGGTGAGCTCATACTGCAGTAGTAAAGCGAAAGGGTGGGTGAGAGAGAGAAAGAATAAGGAAGAGGTCACAGTAAAGAAAGCATGGAGAGGAGAAAGGAAGGAAGGAAGAAGAGGGATGGACATGGGGAGAAAGCGGAACTGAGCACAATTTAAGGGGAGAGAAAAGCATGAAAACCACTGGGAAGACATTTAACAATCAGAAAGGCGCAGATAAAAGACAGGGAAAAGGAGATAAGAAAAGAATACAGTCAAAGGAAGATAATAAAGAATAAAAAAGGAGCAAAAAATAAAAAGCCTGAGTGAAAGAGAAAGAAGAAAAGTAAGAAATGTAGAAGCGGGTATAAAATTAAGGTAAGCGACGGGAAGAGAGTGAGTTGTACAAAGATCACATGGCCAATGCACAGCCAATTTGAGTTACTCTCCCTACGCCGTTTGATCCCACTCTGTCCGTCTCCACGGCGATTAACGGACAGCAGAGTTGTCACGGGAACAGCCTAGAGGGGGAGTAACGCGGAGGAGGTACGTCATCTGGACTGAGCGGAGAAAGAAAGCACGGTAGCAAGAGAGAAAGGGGAAGACCCCAAACCACAGCAGCACATAATTAAAATGGCTCCTCACACACACATTTCAACAAATCCAATAATGAACAGCCTCCCCTCGTCTCCACAGAGACACACAGTTCACCAGTTTCTTCAAACTTTTCACTAGCTGATGCTGGCTGTCATCAAAGTGCCAATATCTGAAACAAGTTTATGCTTGTCTGCGTGAGAGTGCGAGAAACTTTATTTTCATCAATATGGATTCCTGAAGGCCAATGAAGACACACAGGTGCTGAAGGTGTCAATAGTGAATACGGATATTCAATGTATTCAAATTTAATCATCCCCGTGGCGAGCAAAATTATTCATCAAAATTAAAAATTTGATGAAGTATTTCCCCCAGAATTTAGTTCTCGTCACAGTGGAAAAGCCTCTGTAACAGCATTCACACCGAAACGAAAACTCTCCAGTGAAGCCTAGAATAATGACAGACTCCTCTATGAATAATAACAAACTCCACCACCCTCATAAAACTTTGAATTCAAAGTATTTTAATATAAACGGTGGATTAGAGTGCAATGTCAATGAACTACTTTTTCATCAAATTTTAATATTTCAATTCAATCTAAATACAGACCAATTTTAACAAAGGCATAAGGTGTTATATTCTTTACCATCAGAGTAAATAAAAGAATAAAAGAAACAAGGTATATATAAAATAAAACAGACCTTACTTAAATGAGGCCCTTTTTCCCCATTCGAGGCCACTTCTTTGTGTACCAATGGACCACTTTACATTTGGTTCTGACTATTTGCACTTGTGCATCTGCAATCTCACCACTGAATTCAAACCTGCTTAGACAGCAAACCTGAACTTCTGTGTCAAACTGACCTAGCATATATTGAGGGGCAGCAGTATGGCTTCATGCCGAGAAAGAGCACTGCAAACGCGATGTTTGCTTTGAGAGTGTTGATGAAGAAGTATAGAGAAGGTCAGAAAGAGCTCCACGGGGTCTCTGTAGGCCTTGAGGAAGCATATGATAGGGTGCCAAGAGAGGAACTATGGTACTGCATTAGAAAGTCAACAGCAGCAGAGAAGTATGTGAGGGTGGTGCAGGACATGTATGAGTCAAGCAAGCCACTGGTGAGGTGTGCAGTAGAAGTGTTAAATATGGAGAAGCCAGACAGAAGTAAAAGAGGAAGACCACAGAGAGGAATCATGAAGTAGGACATGCGAGGTTGGTAAAACACATATGACATGCTAGGGCCATGGTGAGATGGAGGCAGATGAGCTACTGTGGCTCCAAATAAAAGGGAGAAACTAAAGAAACGGAAGCAGCAGCAGACTGGTGATCATGGCAGGTTTGTGGCTGAGACCAAGAGACCAAACAGCAGTAAGTCTGAAGGGAGAACTCAAGTCACAAGTCATCAGCTGACCTGAAACATGGTTCTTGTAGTCCATAATAACCTAAGGCATGGCAAAAATTTACCATAGCGCACCTACATCAGGCTTACCAAAAAGGCTGATTTGTGGGGGGCTACAACAACAACAGGGTATTAGACCCCCATTTATATCAATGCAACTTCATCCTCTTCTCTAAAATTAAATTCAACTCGGGGGTGACCATCTTCACACAAAGAGGAAAAGAAGGCAAGCACCACAAACGTGATAAATGGTCAGAACTTCCAGGAAAGAATTTAAAAGGACACGTTGAAAGTGGTAGAGAGCTGCCCAAGTAAATAATCTTGAAGGAAGCATCATGAATTTAAATCGGATGTGTTTTTTGGACTGCATGTGCGACCATCAAACAAAACAACAAAAAAAAAAGAGAATCCTAAAATGAATTTAATGCATCAATGTTTAATGTGAAGTACTGTGCACAAAAACACATTGTCAAAAAGAAAAGACAAGTATACTCCTGGGAACAATCAACCAAATGTTGCCACTAGTCTAACAACACTAGCTGTTAGGATTAAAACAAACATTGCAAAGAAAGTTTGCCCATCGTTTGCCTATGGCATATCACTGTGTACTTTAGACAATGGTGTGATTGTTTTCTCAGCCCCCGCTGATTCCAAAGTCATATTGATGCAAAGTTTGATTAAAACAAGTCACTTGAATGTTCATAAAATGAACATGGCAGCTCCAGGCAACAATCAGTCATGTTTTATCGAACGGAAACCTCAGCGCTGTCAAATGAAGCCAACATGTTGCAGTTTCTTAAAGGGGTACTTGTGGCTGGTTTAAAAAACAAAAATAAACAGTTTGTAATACAATTATCTGACAGACGATCCAAGATCATTCTTCATGGGTTTCCATCAGGGTTTTTTTGCTATTGCTTGGCAACTCTGTTTCAGCAAGTTTCAGCTCTGTCAATTAATTTTCTATAGGACTGAGGTCTGGAGACCGTAATGTGCTTCTTCTTTAGGCTCCACTCTCCCTCTTTTTCAGAATTATTGTCTGACAATCTTAACTGATAATTTGTCTCTCACCAATAAAATGAAACTACTATAAAAACTATACACGTGAAATAATTACTTCCCCTAATGTATGTATTATTGCAAAGAAGACATTAAAGTTGGACCACAAAATTTCTAAATGTCTTAATTTATTTATCAATCATAAACTTGTGTTGTCATTAAAAGCATTTTATCTTCACAGACAACACAAAGCAGTAAGTGTATTGCTTTAAACAACGTTTCCAGCTGGGTTTTAGCACCTGAAGGCTAAATATAAAGCTGTAGCAATAACCTCTTACACATGTGACAAAGGATATTCTCACCTGCCAATATGGCTTTGTGTGCCTGGAATTTCTGGCCAGCAACACACAGGGAGCAGTCGGTGAATCTGGAGCTTGCCCACAGATCTCCAAGTTCTTCCGCCAGCCTGCAGTCAGGAACCCTCACCATGTTCATGGTGTTCTGGCCTGAGATATTCACAGAGTCTTGCACTACGCTCACCTGAAAAGACACACACACACACGTTTACAGATTACCCCCCCATGTCGTAAATTTTGTGCCCTTTTTATTGTGTAAATCGGAATAACTCGTTTTAGAGTGAATAGTTCCTTTAGCACACTGACTGGTTCACACAGAGGCAAATAAACAGCATGCAATGTTCATAAAAGGAAAATAAATCGGTAAATCAAACATGCTGTGAATGCTTAATGTGGGTTCACTGTCTCTGTAATCAATACATCAGCCACTCAGTATGGAAGTAATTTGAAGAAAACCTATTGTTCCTTCTTTATCAAATCAGACTGGCTACACTCCCAAACAATCCAAAAAACCCGCATTGAAGTCAAATTGGGAGTGCCAGCATGTGTGTGTGTGCATGAGAGTTGTCTGTATGTCTTCCCTGCTGACTTCACCACCTGTTCCAGACAATGTCAACCAGACTCATTTATCTCTCAACAGGACTCACTGCAAACACACACAAACAAGCAGGCTCATGAGCACAAACACACCCACATATTCACACACACACTAATTACTAAGTAATTTCCAACAGACTGGATTGACTGACTTGCAGTTTTTCACCTGCCTGGAGTGCAATCTAATCAAAGAGAAAAATTAGCTAGCTATAGCCTGGTTTGGAACATTCTGTAGTTAGTTAATTAATTAGTTAGTTAGTTGTCTGGCTTTCGATTCATGACAGATTAGTCTAGTAATGACGAAGTCCAGAGTCATTCTAGCTAGCATCCGCGGAGTGAGGGTTAAACGGTGAAGGATTATTAACTGAGTTCCAATAATAAACTAAAACTAATGGTCTAGTTAATTTTGTTGAAATTATTGGAAGATGTCCTATTCTGATTGGATTAATATAATCTTGTAACGATTGAGTTTTTAGTACAAGACAAAGACTGCATTGACAAAGTTCAACAAAGTCTCCTTTAGTTCACAACTTGTAAATTAATGTGTTTTAAATTGTCTAGCTGAGGGCTCAGTAAATTGTCAAATTAAGATTTGGCTAGTTATCTGTTATTACTGGGTTGGGTTGCTTCCTTTTCCCTTTAAATTAGGCCTTTTAGGGTCAGGTAAGTTTACGGACACTGTAATGACACTGTTAGGGAAAATATTCTAAAACACTTCTTCAGTAAAGACTCAGAGAAGAGAAACACACAGAGTTCTTGCTAGCAAGGGCAGTCTCAGAGACTCGCCCTGAGCTTTGCCCTGGTCTTTATTTATACTTCAGTGGTGTGTGTGTGTGTGTGGTGGGTGTGTTGTGTGTGTGTGTGGTGTGGTGTGTGTGTGTGTGTGTGTGTGTGTGTGTCCTGCTGATCAAAGGGTCATAAAAACACAAAAGGTACATCCTTGGTCAGGAAAGGGTAGTCTCCCCCTCACCCTAAATAACATGGTGAGGAAGTCCAGCAGTTCATCTATATGTAAAGAAGCACTTAAACTAAAACAGACATAGCTACATTAATCCTGCCGTAAAACAATAAGAGGAAGTATGACCTCTCTCGTGCTCCCAGGATGTGGGTGTGCATTCTAGTGTGGAATACACACCAAGCCTTTGCAGCCTGTTAGAGATCACACACAATTAATTATATGCCTCTAAGTATACATGGTTGAATATTTCCTAATACAAATAACTACATGCAGTATTCTACCATATGCAAACTTATATCACTAAAAGATTATACTGACTACTAAATACAATTTTCCATTGACAGACACTATATTATATTATGATTTTTTGAAAAGAAGTGATCCCACTCGTAGTTTTTTTTAATACTTGTAACCATTTGATTAAAGAAAAGCTGAATCGTATTATTATTACTATTACTGTATTATTTTCTAAAATGGCACAATGGAACAGTGGTTAGCACCGTCACCTCATAGCAAGAAAATCCTGGGTTTGAATCCAGCCTGAGGCCGTTCTCTGCAGAGCCTGCATGGGTTGTCTCCAGTTAATCTGACGTCTTTCCACAGTCCCAAAGAATGTATGGGGTTGGGTTAACTGGTCATTCTGAACTGGCTAAAGATGTAAAGTAAGCATAAACGATTGTCTGTCTTTGTGTTAGCCCTGTGATAGATTGGCGACCTGTCCAGGGTGTACCACGGACGGGTGTCCTATGACATCTGGCACAGCCGAAACACTATTCAAAGACTTCTGACATGTTTTTTTCTATCAACTTAAATAAATGTATTTTATCATAGCTGGCAGTATTGGTGGTGGATGGAAAATGAAATTTGCAGGACTTGGTTTTCAGTTACATTTAACACCACAATTAAGAGCTACAGGGCACCTGACACCTGATAAATAAAAGGACGCTTGTTCTCCTGTTTTTCTCGCTGACACCTTCGAATAGCTTTCAGTAAACTATTGTCAAGAACAAGGCCAAAAATCCCAAAACATCCCACAAAGTGACCTTGCTGTTAAAGCATCAGCAACTGAGGCTGACACCCAAAAATCCATAAATAAAAAAAATAAATAAAAAAAAACTAAACTAAATTACAGCCCGGTTCCCTTCTCATCCATCCCCATTCAACCATCAGCCCACCTATTCGTCCAATGCCACATCCATCCACCTATTCAAAGAACACAAAAAGAGTCCTAGAAAAGGAGGAAAAGTGCATACAATAGAGAAGTACGTGGCAAGCAGGAAATTGAATGTCAAGGAGCCTTGTTTGCTCCTGATGGAGGTTTGAGGGTTAGCCTGAAGGGGACAGAAAGACAGACTGATAATAAAACAGAAGAGTAAGAAAAGCAGGAGATTGGGGGGGAGGGGGAGATATAGAGATAATAAAAGTGGAGAGAATACAGATGCAGAGATACCAAAAGACAGACAGACAGAATAGAGAGAAGCCATCACACACAAAAGAGCTAGGAGTGAGTGAGCCATTGGTGGGATCTACAGTTGAAGATGACCTCTCATAGTAGCAGCTCATTCCTGGTACAGAAATGACAGGGACAGTGTGAAGAAAATGTGACTATTCTGAAGAAGGAGAATTCAAAGCATTCCTGTGTGTGTGAGACAGTCTGGTTTCCACAGCTGGGCCTATTATTCACACTCCTAGGAGATGCAGGTTTGACTGACATATGTACATCTCAACACACTGACAGATGGGAACTAAAAATAAAGCCACATTCACACGAGAAAGAGACATTCCTGTGCACAGACTTTGGCATTCATAAAACACTGATTAGTAATACAGAAGGCCTGGTAGATAGGGATTTGCTGCGTATAAGGGAGGAACAGGAGGAAAAACAGAAGAGAGAGACAGACGCACAGGCAAAGAAAGAGGGCGGAGGACAGAAGTTCACTGAGCTCAAGCTGGAATGAAAAATGGCTTTAGGAGGAGAAGAGGAGGAGAGAGGGGAGAGTCCAGAGCTGTGTCCTGAGTACCCACTGAATAAAATAAACAAGTGCTGAAAAGCGAATTGGAAGGGAAGCCTGGAAGCTTGGTCCGTGCGTTTCGGTATAAATAGCCCAATTAGTATGGTGGAGCCGTCGTTGGGCTTTCAGATGCAGTGTGGCAGAGCCGGTCTAATTACTGGCTAACTTGACCAATTATTTCACTGTTTAACCAGGCAGAAACTAAATCGCAGCACCTGGTTATTTAGATACACTGGCTGCCCAGACAGTCTTCACACCATTAGCTGTCATCTTCAGTCATTGTCAGCTTCCTCCTGCTTGCATTTTCCCCACTCGAAAACAATTCTCATAGTGATTGAGCAGACAACATTCCTAACCATGTATACACTTGATCTTAATTCAGTCTTACAATAAGTATACTTTGTCATCTTAAGTCTTCACTTATTTTAGTAGAGATGGGCGAATGCTTTGTGATGAGTTATTTGTCTCCTGACAACAAAAATGTAAGTCCTCCCAAGAAAAAGGCATTAGTGTTCAACATCTTAATAAAATGTCAAAAACACATATACAGACTGTGTGACTCTTTCGCATCGAGATTTCCTCAGTGAAATTATAAACTCCACTAACAGACGGTATATAAAGATGAACGTAGCCTCCAGGTCTGTGAAGCCAATGCATTAGTGAATTAAATCCTCATCGTTTCCAAGCAGGGGGTGAGTCCCTTTATAGAAGTCTGAGGACACAATCGTGCTGCTTGCGTGATTTATGGGTTTTATTGTTAGTTTCTAGTTTTTTTTTTCTTAGTACAGCATCACATTAATTTTCTAAGTTGTGCTCCCCACCTAGCAGTTGACAAGTACCAACTGTATGAAAGCTCTCAGTCACATCACATCCGGCTTCAGCAAAGCAAAAGCTCAGGTGCAGGCTTCAAAACAGCTGGATGATGTCACACTAGTTTGTTTTATATGTTTTTATATGAAGTCCAACTTATTATAAGAGAGCCACAGTCATGACATCCTCCCATCCTCATATCGTTTTTAATTAATATTAGATTGTTCAGGAAGACGTGTGGAGGCATCCCGGGTAAATGTACGCTAACGGAAATGTAAACTTTGCTCGCCAGAAGGAAGTTTTTCTTTAAAGATACCTCAGTAATGGAGCGTTAACTGAATGTTGGTCAATATCACAATTTTAATATCGACTTTGATTCTAAAGTTTGAGTTTTGGTGTCAACGAGGTCAATAAGAATGATCCCTCAGAGGAAAACTCCATAGTAACTCTGCCAGCAGTGCAATTCAATGCAATGAAAGAAGTGAATTAACCAACCAACCAACTAAATGATTGACTGATTTGTATTTATTACCCAGTAGTTATACTGATGATTATCATGATGATGATGACGACAGAAACTACTTATGTATACAACCTTAGGTAAGAAAATAACAGTAATGAAGAATCATTGCAGCTATATCACCACAATCATCATTTGTTTTGGTAATTAAGTTCCAGAGATAAGTACTTACTAAAGCGCTTGCCTCCCAGTTAGTTCCTCAGACATCAAGATGAATCTCATTGTAAACCCTCCAGGCAACGCAGAGTTAATATTGAGTTTCAGCACCCAGATGATTTATTCATAATGCATCAATCTTTTTCTGCCTGTTTATGTGTTTGTTTATGGGTTTACAGTGTTTTGCCATGCGTGAAATAGTTCGAAAAAGGAAAAAAAAAAGAGATTCAAATCAAATGAAATTCATTAAGTTCTGGAACACTTGTTCCTTTACCTGCCAAGACTCATTTTCTCGGTGCAGTCCTTTGCATTCACAAACACGTAAACACGGGCCGAGATGACGGACCAAGCAGACAGACATATGGACAGATGCATGCATACATACACTCACCTCAGCAAACTACACACTTTCTCACACATATGACAGGACACTACTTGCTGCTGATGTATCATTTAATAAAAAAAAAAGTGTAATTTCCTTCTTTCTGTTATTTTTTTACCATAGATAATTTGCATAAATATTATTTGACTTTCCACACAACATAGTTTTAATGACCTGCTTTGAGTGAAGGCAAACTTCTAACCTAGTCTGGCTTCCGTCCTCTGCATAGCACCGAAACTGCTCTTATAAAAAATAACAAACGACCTTCTTATGGCAGCTGATTCTGGTCTCCTCTCCATCCTTATTCTCCTTGATCTGAGTGCAGCCTTTGACACCATCTCTCATCCCATTCTTCTTAGCAGATTAGCTTCTATTGGTCTCTCTCATACTCCATTAGCCTGGTTTAAATCATACCTGTCTGACCGCACTCAGTTCATTCAATTAAAATCCTTCACTTCTCAGCCTTCTCCTCTATCTACTGGGGTGCCCCAGGGATCTGTCCTCGGGCCCCTTCTTTTCATCATTTACCTTCTTCCACTCAGACACATTTTTTGTAAATATAACATTCAGTTCCACTGCTATGCCGATGACACCCAGCTTTACCTCTCTACCAAACCCGATTCTACTCTTCCTCCACCCTCCCTTATCCTCTGCTTAGCTGAACTCAATTCTTGGTTCTCCTCCAACTTTCTTAAACCCAACAGCAATAAATCAGAACTTCTCCTGGTCGGCACTAAACGATTGCTATCCAGAATTAACAATTTCTCTCTCACCATCAATAATTCACTGGTCCCTATCTCTCCCTCTGTGAAAAGCTTGGGTGTCATTCTTGATAGCACATTATCCTTTAACTCACATATCAATAATGTCACACGTGCAGCATATTTCCAACTCCGTAATATCAATCGCCTCCGCCCTTTCCTCACTCCTCATGCCACTGCCATTCTCGTCCATAATCTTGTTATCTCTCGAATTGACTACTGTAACTCACTATTATTTGGCCTTACACAAAAATCTATTAACAAGCTCCAACGTGTCGAGAAGTCTGCTGCCCGTATTATTACTAGGACTTCCTCTACCCACCACATCTCCCCAATCCTGAAGCAGCTTCACTGGCTCCCGGTTAAATTATTGTGTATATTTCCAGTTTCTGTGTTTTTATCTGTTGTACAGTGTCCTTTGGTGCTTTGAAAGGCGCTATTTTTAAATAGAATGTATTATTATTATTAACCTGAAAAGGTGCTATCTAGACAGACAGCACTCAGGATGAGAATAAATATCCACTAGTTCTATGCAAAATAGAATTCCTTTATGCTGCTTTCTCCCAGACGTCCTCACCACACATTTTCATGACTGTCCTTCCGATTCTTTCAAACTCTTTACTTCTGAGATCATTAAGGATGTCATTCGATAAACAAAACAAGTCTTAAAATTAAGAGTATTTGTTATGTGGTATGTTAAACAATAACCCATTAAAGGAGGATGTTTTTCACAATTATTCAACAGCTTAAATTTGTTAACTTTTTGGGTCATTCTTCTAAGAAAAAAAACCCAATGAACATAATGGGAAAAACAAATTCTGTCCATCTCTGCAGGCAGAATCAAAGTCTGACAGTAAATGGTTCAGAAATGGTTGCCAGGTTGGCAACGAGCCGCTGCCAAAATGGTAGCCTTATTTTAATTGTTTGGAATTGGAACAATTATGTCCATATTTCGAAAATAAAACCTGATACCAAGATCGTCTGAAAGCAATTTACATAACACAGATGTTATTTTTTAATCGTCTGTATGTGTGCAACACACACATACAGAGGAAATGTTACCATTGTGCCTTATTAATTATGCAAATTAAAAATATCAGTGTGAGGCTGAATGCATTTGAAATCACACATTTGCAAGTTTTGGGTCATTTGCCGCCACTGAGGGGGAAAAAAGGAAGATAACAGTTCCACATTTGAAAAACTGCATTAAATTAAACCAGAAACTGATTTACTGCATGTTTTCCATCCTCCTCTATTTATTAGATCAGTGTTGCTCCCAATCAGTCTGTCTTTTAGTATCAGTACTCTCACAATGATACACTTTATTTTTCTTTAAGTATAAAGTCAGTTCTGTTGAGTGTTATTTATTGTTTTATTCAATCATTTCACTGTTTTATTGCACACCTCACTTTTGCCTTTAGATGTGACAGTGTGATGTAATGCAGCTATAGCACACTCATTTGCCTTGACAAAGATTATACACTGAAAGCACTGAATAGACATGAAAAGTGCTTCCTACAGTGGCAACCACACCATACTACATGGCTGACAGTGATCCAAATCTGGCTGCCTGGGGCCACTAAAAACCTACTATTGATCTCTCTGGAGGTAACTACAGAAGCATTAACAAATTAAATCAGACAAACATCTTTTACAGCATTACCCACATTATATCACCGCTGTGTTTCAAATCAAACACACTGCTAGTCTGAGGATTCACTACTAGTTGTGTTTCTACTGCTTCAGTGGAACAAATGTGTTTAAATAAATCATTACAAATGCATTACGAGTTAGTTCAAGGAAAAGCACAGCCATACTTCAGAATTTCATTTATCTGTTATTTACATTTTTAATGGAAATTTGATTGCAATTGAACCTGAATCAAATGTCAGGGGAAAATATTGCATTTTATAATAGATTTTTAAGACGCAACAACAAGGTGAGTGCATGCTATCTGAGGAATAAATCTAATAACAAAGTGCATGCAATTCCACTATTTTTCGATAAACAACAAATACACACTCATGATGTACACCCACTCATTTCATCGACAAACTCTCAAAAGATCTGTGATCTTTGAAATTGTCATTTGAACCCCTAAGCACAAAAATTCATCACCATCTTTTTATAACGTACAACTTGCTCTCCACTCTCTAGCCAGCTAGAGTAAACAGGCTTGATGTCACAGACGCGCTCTGCAGCTCTCTTACTCATTCCCTGCATCTACTTTTAGATTTTATTGCTCACAAAAATCAAAAAAAACAAAGCGCAATGACAGGATGTTGGAGACAGTCTAATACACGGGTCTGAGTTAGTGGCCCTCTGGCAGCTGCAACAGGTGACAGAACTGATTAAACCGGAGAATAATAGAGGAATCTGATTTAGTCCTGACACCATTAAACAAACATAGCCCTAAATCCCAGAGCTATTAAACAAAAGTCAGAAATAAACACTGTTCACAGGAAGGCGACAGCTAAAACCGCCACCTTCTTTAATTAAAGGCTATTCACTTCCTCCCAGCTGATCATTGTTTTTTAACCTCCTTATTCCACCCATAAGGATTTAATGGAAGCTCTTATATTTCCAGTGTTTGCTCGGTCTTCCCTTTGGTGAACAAAGAGTAATTAATTTTATTTCTGTTTTGTTTGCAGAAAACTTAGGAAAAAAAAAAAAAGAACCAACCACTAAATACTGGATGACTAGTCTGAGCAGCTATAGACACGAGCCCCAATCAGACAAAGAACACTGCTGCATAACAACAAAAACACCACTATAGCTGTTTTTGATATAGCTTGTGTTTACTCCTACTATGCAAGACCATAGTGCCATAAGATTGTTAGCAGTAGAAACCACACTTTCGTTAAAGGTGACCTATTATGTCATTTATTATTCTTGGAGATACGATACTAGAGCAGCTTTAAACGATTCACAGTTTAAAATATACCTTATCTATCTTATACCAACTCCTGCTGCAGCCAGTCAGTTCATCTTCTGTCTGAAATAAGCCATTTCATTTCCTTCCCCACCCTCCCTTTATGATACCTTTCTTCTGAACCAGCTGCCCCTCACAAACAAAAGATTTCAACAGCGTATGAGTGGGGCTTTGTGCGGAAAAGTCATGTTAGAGATATCCCCTCTCACTGACACTGTACATAGCTAAGAAAAGACAGTCAGACAGTGTTTGGAGCTTTTAGCTAACAGGGATCACATGCACATAAAGTAGATTAACCTCAATATTTGAATCTTTGTTTAATGTGTATGTTAACACGTATACTAATATCTTTAATATTAGTTTACACACTCACCGACCACTTAATTAAATATACCTGTTCAACTGCTAATTAACACAAATATCTAATCAGCCATTCACTTTGTAGTAACTCAATGCATTTAAGGCTGCACACCTGGTCAAGACAACAAGCTATAATTCAAACAAAGCCAAAAAAAAAAAAAAAAAAAAAATGGGGAAGAAAGGTGATTTCAGTGGCTCTGAATGTGGCAAGTTTCTTGGTGCCACACTGGCTAGTCGGAGTTTTTCAGAAATTGCTGATCTACTGAGATTTTCTTTCCAACCAGCTCTAGAGTTTACAAAGACTGATCCAAAGAGGAGAAAATACCCAGTTCTCAGGGTGAAAATGCTGGAGTAAAGGCAGGCTGTTTGGAGCTGAAACGAAGGCAATAGTAACTCAAATACCCACCAAAGCTGAGGATCTCTGAATGCACAACATGTCAACCCTTAAAGCAGATTGTCTACGGCAGCAGAAGACCTTAGAGCAGACAACTGAGGCTAAAATTGGCACAGGCTCAGCAAAACTGGACAATCAAAGAGAGGAACATTTCTGCTTTTATATGGTTAGAATTTGGCAAAAAAACAAACAAAACAAAACATGCAAGCATAAAACCATTCTGCCGTGTATCAATGGTTCATGCTGGGGGTAGTGTTGTATGGGTGTGGGGGATATTTTGTTTGGGCCCCTTAGTGTCAACTGAGGATCATGATAGTGCTGACTATGTGCATCCCCTTTCATTAAAGTGCATGTGTCTTCTGGTGGTTACTTTCAAATTACCTCTATAGTTAATAAATATCAATCTAAGACCGCACTTTCAGGATGTGGAAGAACAGCACATTGCATCATGCCATCATGTCAATATGGACCAAACTCTCTGAGAAAGTTTCCAGCAACTTGTTGTCTCTATGCCAAGAAGAACTAAACCAATTATGATGGCAAAAGAAACCAAACAAGTACAAGCGTAATACAGTGGCTACTGAGGGGGCATAAAAATAAATAAATAAATAAATAAATAAATAAAACCCACACACACAGACTACCCAACAGTCCACTGAAAGCTCAGGGCATATTTCCATCAACAACATGATAACAAAATATCAATATATTTGGACATTTCTGAGTTTATTTCTAAATGTTACAAAAATATACTGAACACTCATTATCACATTTACTAAAGGAAATGTGGGAAAATGAGGAAAACTACTTTGCCAGGTGTAGCACGAAATGAGAATGCTGTTGCTAATTGCATAATGGGAAAAGCTGGATTATTGATAGCCGTTTTAATTCAAGGTAAGAATAATTAGTTTTTGGCCAAACACAACAGTAGCTCTTCTTTTCCAATTCCGACCAACAGCACACTACAAAGTTAAGCCAAGAAAGTTAAAGTTTTCACAAAATATTAACTATAGGTATCCATCCTGGTCTTACAGTGGTCACTTCACTGGCTGTGTGCAGGGATCCAGCTGTGTGAATTTCTGTGACTGTGCTCATAGACATACCTACTGCCCTGCCACTGACATGGTGGTATTTTGGTGAATCTACACAGACAGAGGCATATTTCATGCATGATTTGAAGTCAATCTGTTGAACGAGTATCATGGCTCAGGTCCTGATTCACAGCCAAGTGTGCTGAGCCAAGCCAACTTTGTTCTTACACATACAGGCACACACAGACAGACACACACTCAGACGCAGTTCCTCTACACACATGCACGCACAGACAGACAGACACACACACACACACACACACACATATATAACCAACACACGCTCAGTAACACCACTAGCTGCGAGCATGAGCCTCTGCTTTCAGTCTATGAGAACCAGCCATTTGGGTCTCCTTTTAAGTAGCTTTGTTTTCTCTGCTGGAAGATCACAGACACCAAAGTGATAGCTTTGAGACTCTGATGCCCGATCTAAGAAGCTTGAAGGAAATGTTTGGACAAAGAAAATAAATAAACAGGCAAAAGTTGCCTGTTTGTTCAATTTTCTGCAGTCTTTACTCTGGGAGAAGCAAAGTGCTTTTGATGGGAAATGAAAGAATATTTATGTGCTGTTGGTGCGAAAGCACTGCAAAGATAGTATCTATTAAAGGATCCACTGTGGCTCAAGTCACATTGTGAGACAGAGGGGGGGTCAAGCTTGCACTCTGTTTGCTTTGTTGTTTCACCTTCAATCAGCAGTTTTACATATCAGTCTTTGATTAAATCCAAATTTACACCATTTAGCTACTACAAAACACAGAACTACACAAATATATTTCACCTCATTTCCCTTTTGCCTAACAAAAAACAAATCTCTCTGTGCATCCTTTCTCCCACGCCCCTTCTTCCTTGTGTCTCCCACCGCTGCCTCTTTATCCTGAACCAAGTGCTGCTCATGTGTGTGAGTGTGTGCATGCCCGTCTTGTTCAGTGTGCAGGGAGAGAGCAGCTGGAGCATCTGCAGTCGTCTCCTCTGACAGCAGCACAGCATATGGCAGGGCCCTGTGAAGGATGGGTGCTGTCACCCGGCAAAGTGCTTACCCACCGATGGGAGAGGCGAACCGCGCTAACACCATGAGGAAGAGGAGGAAACAGCTGAACATCAGCACCCCACTCATTTATTCTCCCACCCTAGGAGAGGTGTACTGGAGGAGCCTTGAAGAATGGCCTTTACGCTAGAGTAAAAGCCCTAAGTCACAAAATATTAATATACTGTAAATCGCATCAAAAATAGTTATTCTGCAGGAGTTAAAGTTACAAGAGCAAAAAAAGAAAAAGGACAACAAATTGAACCATCTTCCAGGTAACACATGCAAGTGCTGAGCTTCATGAACTCATTACCGTTTTATGGCTCACACAAAAGTGCATGAAATTTTGTGCAAAGTTGCATGTATAGTTTTGCAAATGATGATAATAATAATTATTATTATTATTACAATAACAGTATTATTATACTATTATGCTACTACTATTACTACTACTAGACACTTAACCTTTAGATTTGAAAAATTATTTCAGCCTAGGTCTTTCCTGCTTCTAAGCCTCTGCCCTTTTGCTTGAGCATCTTTCCCATTAATGTTGCTTTTGTGGCTTTAAGTCTCAAAAGTTAAAAGTTTAAAGCATAAATCTGAAGAAACTTGTTCGTTGGACATGTAGTAACAAACTAGATAAAATGGTTCATTTCTGCATGGGAAGAAAATCTTCTTTTCGTAGCTTTTCATGCTAGCACTGGCTATGAGAAATCATACGCAGGTCATTATATTTCTATTTGTAAGTCATTAGTTGCTCTCTGGACTTCTTTTTCCTTTTCATTTTGGCTTTGTAATAAAATATAAACCTTTTCCATCAGGTTGCACCAATATTTTCAGCGACCACAAGGAGAGCTGAGTGCTCAGTCAATCCAGTCAGAACATTTATCAAAGCTGATGATTCATTTTTAGTGTCTCAATCATTCAGGAACACCAAGATTCTCCGATTCTGGCCTCATCGGAGCCCAGTCTGACTGTGACTGCTTTTGTTTTCTTCCTAACGTGGGAATACTGAGCACAGAAACAAGGTTTTGATGATGCTTTGTTTTCTAGGCATTCCTGTTGTTTTTCTGCCTCTGTCGCCATCTTCCAGTTCTCTGGATCCAACAATGTGACCAAGTGTCAAGCTTAATCAAACTTTAATCCTGTTAATGATCCATGAATTTTGTTCTGCCCATTGTATTTAGATAAGTCTCCTCAGCATATAGTAAAGACTGATACACTGACCACAGCAACAGTCAAACTCTAGCATGCAAGTAGACTGCTGTGCGCACACAAACCTGTCATTCCTTGAACCTTCACAATAGAGGTTAAATATACAAAGTCACATGACCAGAGTAATTGGAAGTACATGAGGTTGAAATAAACTGAAATTGTCATTTTGAACATGTCTAGTAAACATCTTAGGTGGCCATGAATAAATGTATCCAATTATGGAATGCTCTACCCAACATGCAACACATGAGCCATCTTCACCGCTAGCTTGAAGACCACGGCAACCAGAACTGTACTATCATATTATGAAGGGTGTTTTGGGTTTTCATTTGGAAAAACTGTTCCAATTTTCAAAAACTGTGGTTATAGCCTGTTTTACTAATTTAATTTTCCTCTTCTGGATCAAACAGTGTGGTTTGGCTATGCTCTTCCTCAACTCCTTTTCACTTCTTATCTCTCTGCAGCTTTCTTCTATGCTATATTTACTAAGCAGCCCACATTTATGATTTAGAATCTTCTTATAATTAAAACCACCTCCATACATATTCTGTTTCAGTTTGAACTACGTCACTCCACTGCTGATAAAGAAGCTCTAACTTATTAAACAAACTTGCTTTTTCTCTTTTCTCTGTGGCACTTTCCAGTGATGTTTACAGAACCTGAAAAAATGTCCCCATCTGAAAACTTCATCTCCAGCTTAGCGGTTAATTTATGTCTAAATCAGACAGCCGCCAAATATGAAGTAGTTCTCAAGTTTACGAGTGTTCGGTGCTTGAATGGGAAGTAAAATCAATGCCAATCCAGGTTTTATCAACAGTCATTTTCCCTCTGCATACTCCCCAGTGAATTGAAGTGATTGTTGCAGGGGCAAAATACAAACCCTGATTGTGGATGGGGGGAAAAAAAAGGAATCAACAGGTTCCAGTTTGGTTCTCACACTTGAATCCTGTTTTTCACACGTTTTCCTTTCTAAAATTATATTTGTCTTTTTAAGATTTGACATTTTGACCACAATGTTAGCAATAAAGAAATTTGTGTGTGTACAACAAAAAAGGCCAAAAATATTACATACTGGCATCTCTATACAGTTTCTGCATGGTGGAAACAGATGCTGTTGTGGTTCATCCTGGCGCCATTTCAGGAAGCTGGTATAAGCTAACAAATCTGAATTTGTTAATCTTGACATGACAAAACTCCAGTTTTCTGCTTTAGAAAGAGAGTTAACCTAAACTCTGAGCTGGTTACTGAGTTAACAGACTCTGAACTTAACCTGCTTGCTGGCAGGTTTTCTACAACAAACTGAGTTTGACTACTCTCCTCCTGCGGTACCTGAACCAACTGATTGTGGTTTGGATTCCTCATTCATAAAGTCGCTGTCAAAGCTCGATGCAGAGCAAATCAACTGCAGAAGTTTTTATTTTCACAAACTTGAAAATCCCAGTACTTAACATAAGTGCTAATCAGTAAGATGCTAATTTAAGGATGAAGTCAACTATTACGTCAGATTTTACATTTTAACACTTATTGAAACCTATTAAACCTTTACTTAATATTTAAAAAAATGTTATTTATATAATTTTATAACTGCCTGAGGTTGGATGCACCCCAGAGTTTATTTCTATCTGGATAACTAATGTCACGGGTCAATTAGTAAACTGTCTTATGTGTTTCTCTGTCATTTTTTTCCACTTGCATTTTGTCCCCGGCAGGTTGAAATTTGAAACAGGGATTCCAGCTTCTATTGAAAATTCAAGTTGTGACCAGTATTAAAAGAATTATTATTTTTGTATCAAACTTTTATTCTGTCTATGTTTATGGTAGAGCTATACAAGCTAAGTCTCATGCACACTCTTTTGGTCCGATGGATTAAAATGGAGGTCAGATGATGGCTTTCTTTCTCTGCTTAACTCAGGAAAAAAAAAAAAATACTCAGAGCTGTCGAAACTTACTCTGACCCACCATACTGGAGCAGGACACTCAGAGTTGCTGAACTTTGAGTTTAAAAATAAACTCAGAGTTTGTTGAATACACTTCCTGGAATAAGGCCCTGAAGCCACAGCACACAGGACAGGAGGAGAAATAAACCATATCTGTGCAGCAACGTTAGTTCTGTGACTCTAGTTCTAATGGAGTAAAAGGGGACCACTGTGCCTCTGCTTTTCAGTGGCCAATTTACAATGACTGACAGGTACGTTTCACTACAAACTTTCCAAAACAACCTCTTCTTTCCCCTTTAGTCAATCAAAACAGACTTTCTGACTAACTCTTACATTGTCAGTCAACACGACTCTGCCAGCAGGCAAATAACGGCAGCCCAAAGTTGTTGGGTTTCTTTTTTTGAGGAGCCACTGGTCCTCCCGAGTGAGTCTGGCATTACTCTAAAATTTCTCTTAAGCATCTGCATTACCTGTAGCATGAACAATAGGATAAGCAGTGGTTTGACCTTAGAGCTAGAGGTTACCCGTGTTGCTGACAGGGGAGGAGAAGGTCAGTTACAGAGAGAGAGGGTTTAACCTCCCTTACCTCAGCATCGCATTAAAGGAGGAGGAAGCAAAATGAAGGTAAAAAAAACAAAAACAAAAAAAAACAACTCCAAATCCAATCTTGGCCTTTTGTTTTTGTCCTTTATCGTCTTTATTTTTCCATCTTCATCTGTTCTTTACCCCTGCGGCTTAATGCCACCCATTGTGCCCACATTCGCAAGAAGGCTTTTCCTTCAGTCTCTTCTCTCTGTTCCTTCTTCCCCTCCTTTTTATCTCCCCCTGTCCCTCATGCTCTCTTTTGACAGCCAACGCAGCACCTTTAATGGGAGCCATCTCCTCATTAAATACCTGCAAGGTGTCTGCAGTGGTTTGGCAGGGATAGAAAGACAAAAAGAGATGGAGACAAAGGAAGAGACAGAGAGAAAACACATCAGCTATTGTTTAGGCACTTTCTGACATGACACATAGACAGACATAGACAGATTTCACTGTGTTAAATTTGAATTACTAATGTCTCTGGAGGCAACTGAACCGAACAGAAAGACCGGGGGGTCAGGAGGAGCGGCTGAGTCAGTTCCCCCCTCCAACCTTAATCTGGCTTCTTTTCATAGCCTTTTTTCCTCTGACACTCTACTAGAAATACTAAAAGAGGAAGAATTAAGGGAGGGAAAAGAGGAAGGAAGTAAAAGTAGAGAAGCTCAGCAGACGGGTGAGGCAAGGGATACGAAGCAGAGGTGAAGGTAGAATGAGGAGAAAAAAAGTAAGAAACTGTGATGCTCCAAGTGGGAGGCAGCAAGACATGAAAGGAAAAGGGAGAGGAGGAGGAGATTGGGTCTGAATGAGAGATAAGATGGAGGGGGAAAAGAGGAAGGAGAAGAGATGAGAGAAGAGAGAAGAGGGAGCGGGCTGGGCTCTGGGGCGATGGGGCTCTCTCAGATGCAGGATGGGACCATCTGGACGAAAGTGGAGCCAGGTCTCTGACAGTAAACACTGGGCATCACTTTCACATGGAAAAAGACCAGGAAAAGAGATTCAAACACCCGTCCACACTTTCTTACCACCATCAACCCACTATGCTCCACCCAGTAACTAACTCTGCCAACCATTCTTCACACATGTTGGTGAAAAATACTGCCACTCCCCTCAATATTGGCAATTTCATCACTACCGCACAAAACACCCCACTTCCAGACTGCCTTTTTTCTCGAATAACACACTCCTTTGCAGTATTTTTTTCTTTCAGAATTGATTCTAAAAAACACTGCTGCCTGTCTATATATCACATCTGACTTTCTCTGAGAAAATAAACTCTGTGTGCCCCTCAGGTCACTTAAGGCCATTCCTCCAAATGTTTCTAGAGTTTAAAAAAAATGGTTGCTGTTATGCTGATGAAAACTTCCAATGTCTCCATCTTCCATTTATCTAATTTTCATATATAGCACTTTTTCCTCTCTAAAATGTGCTATATAAATTTCGCCGTCCTGCTTGTTCTTCAGCGGAGCTGGCTAATTACAGCAGCAACAGATATTTACAGGGGAGGAAGTGGCCACCGAGGACTTGAACCAGCAACCCCATCTCTTTCCTTTCAGGAGAGTGGATGAAACCACACACACACTATGTATACAATATCACGCACACACACTCTCAATTCTACCCCCTCCCTCATGGCTCTGGAGAAGCAGAACTGCCCCTCCTACCCCTCTGTCGATAAGCCCGGTTTGGAAACACTTTAAACAGACTTGCACACTGCACCGCTACAAAAAGGGAAAACTTCAAGACATGCTCCCCTCCATACCCGCAGGGTTAATTAGAATTGTTTTAAACAGCCACTGCCATGCTTTTTAAACATTTATGGGGTGCATGCATTACAAGTAAGGCATTAACATATCCGGAAAGTTTAACCTCTTCTCTGCTCCCTGGCTCCATTACGAGTAGCAGAGGGGAACGAGAGAGAGGACAGTTGACCTCTGCTGCCCCCTGTGTTACAGCTGAAAAACAACAAGGGAATTTTCAATGAGGAGCAGCAGCCAGATTTGGATCAGAGGAATCGGAGCCAAGCCACCATGCAGGATGAATGACAATCAGCTTGTATGTTAGTGATGAAAGAGAGAAACCCAGAGAGTATGTAGTACCAATAAAAACATACATTATTAACTAAGAGGGACATAGAATAAGTAGTAGTGACAAAAAACAACTCAGTGAAATAGGAGTTGTGATCACTTGTGGGCAAAACCACCAAAACACAGGAAATGTAGGTATTTCAGCAAAATTGAATAATTATGGGTTGGACTTAATAAAAATGATATATTCTGGGTTAATCCAAATAGCTCAACTAATAGAAACACAGCTCAGAATATGATGTCAATGTTGAAATATCCCATTTCATGAACAATCATTTTGATAAGGATTTTCATTTTTGGAGGTGCAGCCTGTACTGTGAATGCTTAAAAATGAAGACACAGTGAAATTAGTTCAACAAACAACATGAGTTTTAATGAACAGTTCCACCTCTTACCTCACAGAAAAGAGTTAGTTTGTCATCAGGCAGCAAACCGTTGGCCTCATCCAACAGGAAGTCCCTCCTTATGAACTTCTTGAAACCCCAGTCCTTCCCCTGGACAAAGCGATACGCCCTCTGGCTCTCTGGAAAAGAAGACACACGGACAAACAAGGAGAAACAAGATTACTTGAAGACTTTCACAACGTGATTAAGCTCTGCGTGTGTGAATGTGTGTGCGAAAGAGAAAGTTTGTTATGAGTCATGGCCATAAGCAGCGGAGAAACAATGGCAAAAGAGGCTGGATGCAGGAAGTAATGCCTGCAGGGAGCTTTTAACACTTCAGAAGAAAACAGAATATCTCTCTCTCTCTCTCTCTCCCCCGTTTCACTCTCTCTATCCTCTCGCTGCCACATAAAGACTAGTGGTAAACATGAGACAGAACTGCTGTGCCTCTTTGGCCAAGAAGTGAGAAATTGCAGGGATCAAAGCAGTCCAATTATCATGTGTTTATGGAGTGCCAATTATCTCTAACAGTGGCAGGAAGGATTCTGTAACACTCAGTTGCACTACAAAGACACAGGAAAGGTGGTGGAGTTCTTGTGTGTACAACAGGCACACTGTGGAGGCGGTCACAGCTATCTACAGTCACCTAACAGTCACAAATACTCACATACAAGGTCAAAACATTAATGGCTTTGAACTGCGGCAGCTACAGAGATCACAGCAAATTAAAGCTAATTGCAGATAGAATAAGGCCAGCCGCTAACACATAAATTTTGCAAGTAACTGAAGCTCTGTTGGAAGAATAAGACACCATTCTTTGGAGAAATTACATCATTCACCATTTTGCTAATGAGAAGAAAATGCTTCCTTGAGCACTGTTCTGGGATTACTGAGCTTAAGCGACAGACCCTTTTTGTGCATGGAGCCATCACTGTCCATTCCTGTAAGCACAGACATAACTATATGACATGATACGGTACGGTAATATATTAAGGTTTTATGGCTGTTTTTTGTGCGCCTGTAAAGGATTAGATGACGCTACAGGAAAAAGCTCCACACACTACAATGAGAGTCAATAGAAATCAGTTTATTTGCCAAGTCCTTGTCATTTCTTCCCCATTAAGATCTTTCCAAGGATGCTCTGTAAGACACAATAAAAATGTAATCATCCATGCTTGAATTGTGCTGGCACTAAGCAGAAACAAGAAGAAAATTTAGTAAGGACATACGGATAAACAAATTGGCAAATTACCAGATGAAATTGTGCAATGCTTGGTCATACTGACAAGAGTATAAAAGCAACGTGTCCCCAGTCTCATTATAGTATATTAGAGCCACGCAGTTTTTAGGCAGTAGCAGTGAGAATTATTTCTTTTAATAAATCATAAACTTTTTTTTACGTCTTCTATTAATATTTGTTATGACAACCCATTTTGCCTTCAAATTGCCAGCAATTCTCCTGGGTACACTTGTGCATAATTTTTCAAGATAATTGGCATATAGTTTGTTCAAAGTATCTTCTGTGCATTCAGATTGTTTCAGTGACTTCTTCCTCTTCATGTAACCCAGACTCACTCCACAATACTGAGATGAAGGCTCGGTGGAGTCTCTGTGGAGACTATTACAGGAATCCTTTTCTTTTTTCGTGTCACTGAAGATAGTTCTTTATGACTCTGGCTACGGAGATGTACTTGTTATCATGCAACAGAACGAACACAGGACAGCCAGAACGCTCCCTGATGGTATTGGATGAAATACCACCAGGTATTGCAAAGTGCAAGAGTGTTTTACATGAACCTAAATAGACACATAGATTGTATAATCCCCCAAATTGCTTTGATAGATGTTAGTTTTGCACCGTTTTCCAAACACAGTCAGAGTATGTTCAGTTCATTATGACCCAATCTGCCAAGAGCTGCGCATTGTCACAAACTAACAAGATATTTAGCTGGGGGTAGTTTCTAACAGGACAGGTGCAGCTTGTTAATTGTAAAAACACATAGAAATGTAGGTCATACACATCTATGTTAATTGTAGGCCTACAGTTGCAGTCTGGTAGAGAGTTGTTATAATGCACACAGGATTCAGGAACTGACAGGCAGGACTGTAAACCAGCCGACAATAGTTCAACATTGAATTCTTTCGCATTCTTCTATAAAAATAAATTACATCACTTTAAACTGGAAATGCCTGATTGACAAACATTTATTTCTATACAAGTGTACAATTTTTTTCCCCACTGGATTTGTTTAGTATGGTCGACCACTCAAACAGCCATGTGCTAGAGCATAGCTTATGTGAATATAGTGAAAAATGCACGCACTGTCCATGGTCCTGAAATTGGTTCATTTAATACAGTGGACCCTCGCTATAACGCGGTTCACCTATTGCAGTCTCGCTGTTTCGCGGATTTCTTTTTTTTTTTTTTGTGCAATTTTGCGTTGTGTTCTGCCTCCTGATTGGCTGTAGACCATCGTCAATCGATCTCCTCCGTGCAGTGTCTCCTGTACAGTACAGAATGCTTTCAGCTTGTCAAATTTACATAAATCCTTGATCGCTAGCAGTGTGACTCTGAAAAGTGTTGTACTGTATGTTGGTAAGTTTTCTCCCCAACAAACACAACAATGCAGACGAAACATTTTGCAACGTCAAAGGCACCTGTGGTAGCATCTAAAAGGCAGAGGAAGATGCTAACCATCGCACAAAAAGTTGGACTTTACCTTATTTTTCAGACCATAAGACACACTGCATTATAAGGCGCATTAAGCAAAACAAAACAGTCAGATAAGTAAAATTTTTCTCAACTCATTCCTCATCGATGTTGGATTCTCTCGCAGCTGCTCAATTTCCCCATGTTCTGGACCTGAAAACAGGGTTCGATCTTTGGTTTCATTCTATAATACTGGACTTATTTTTCTACGACGGTTTGAACTTTGAGAGTGTTTAAACAGGAGAGAAAGTGTGAAAAGGTTCATGCCTGTCTGAGAAAAGTGTATAAAGTGTGTTGTGATGAGTTTTACAGCCTTAAAATATCTATAATAATTGTAAAAGAAATAACGCTGGCTACTTCGCAGATTTCACCGGTCACGGGTTATTTTTAGAACTCCCGCACTAAATGAGGGACCGCTGTATTTTGCTCCAAACTTTCGGACCAGTTCAAAACATCAATATGAAACATGGGTCACTATAAAAACTTCCCATGCTTGACATCCATCCAAGGCCTTATTATTTTCAGGATCGGGTCCAAAGTCAACATTGTCATCCCTCTGTTCTCCTCATTCTTCAGCCACTTTGAACCCCACAGCACAGCCTGTGGAATTCTTGCCACAGAAGCCCCAGCATGTTTAAAAGAACCAGACATAAAATCTGGCCCAGTGTTGGCAAACCTAACAAATAACTTTAAGTTGTATGAGTTGAGAGGTGGACCTGTGGCACTTCCAACACCTCTTTATCAGACTCTGTTGGTAGGAAACCACCACTACTAACCAGGATCTACCCTCAAGCTTTTGCTCTTTCAGGCATGCTCTGACACAGCTGGTAGACAATAAAAACCTGACCCTAGCGAAAGTCGTGAAGCTTTTTATACCAACAATGAGAACCATCAGCATCTATTGTCCAGACCTGGCCATGCATTTTCATTAACTTATCTGCGAACAGGTCACAGGGGCAGCAGATTAAGCAAGAACGCCCAGACCATCCACCTCCTCCAGCTTATCTGAGGGGACACTGAGGTGTACCCAGGCAAGCCAAGAGACACAATCTCTCCAGTGTGCCGTGGGTCTGCCCCGGGGCCTCCTTCCAGTGACCTGGACATATTGCATACAATGTTGATTTTTAAGAAAAACAGAGTCAGAAAATAGTGAACAGAATCCACCTATGCTTGAGTTCTTACAAAACAACTTCACAAATGTTTTTAATCTCAATCCAACTAATTTATTCAGTACTTTAAAAGGGTTCAGGTCATCACTGACATTTCAGACTTCTGTTGAACTTCCAGGCATATTACATCCACTTAAAGTCAACATTAAATTTAACTTTTAATGCAGATGACGAAATGTGCTAAAAATAACCACTGTATCACTGAGACCTAGTAAAACAACACAGTGAAAGTCTCGTGTTGATTCCAGCTGACTATAAGATACACAATTGGTTTTTTTAGGCGTGGGTTGCAGCCCTAAACAATTCCAAATATTAATCGAGCTGCATGTAAAATCAACTGTTCAAATCTGTCTTTTCCCCTCACAACTGCCCACTGCAAAGTATGTTTGATGTCCGGTCGAGCCATGAGTAGGTATCATCATCCTGTATTCTGCATCCACAGTCAGAATCTCTTTTGCTGATGTTAAAAAGCCTAATTCCAGCTCCATGTCCAGCCAGACTCTCCCAACAATGTCCAGAGGTAAATGTGAAAAAGGCTACAGCCACCCCATAAAAGATCATGTCTAAGGCTCATACATCTGCAGGGTGTGTAAACTTAATGTGTATACTCTTGCCACTTCAAACAAACTCCTCTCTAGCCTACTCTTGCATAGAAACCCCAATAGGAGATCTGCTGACAGTTCACAGTAGGAAGCACTAGGATGAAGTGTCAATGCTACTGTAAGATCCTGTGTCTAATCCCCTGTTTGGATCTGAGAGAGCAGGCAGCCAAAGAGGGGATTGGCGGGGGAGTGCAGTGCATATGCAGTTATTCCCACCACTGCTCATGCAGGGGGTCCTTCACTGTAATCCTCTGCCTCTGGAGGCTGTGTACGCAAAAGAAGCTGACAGGAATCCACATGCAAACCGATACACAAATAAGCTTGACTGAAAGTCAATTCACAAAATGTATTTATGCACTTTACAAAGCTACTTTATTCATTGTTCTCCCAGCTGAACAGTTACTCTAAAATCGACTGAGGGTTTGTTTTTTTAAGCCAACGGTATCTCCAGTAAAGTCTAGCAGGTTTGAAAACTGTGTCAAACTTTTGCTACACTGTACCTTTTGTGGCTGGGCTGAGACAAAGAATTAAACTTAATGCAGGTATCTTTCACAGGCTCTCAGTAAAATCTTCTTTCTTTAGTGACTTTCACCCACTCTTATGTCCTTTAAACATGTCTGATGGCTCTAGCATGTGTGACCCAGATGAAGCCCCAAAGCACAGAAGCTACTTGTGAAGTTGTGTTATTTGGGTAAGTAACAAGACCAGTGACGAGTGAATAGTTCCCCAGTGGCAGTATCTAAAGCTAATCTAGGGGGTGAGGAGAAAGGCTGGCAGCAGGAAGAGATGGGGGGGGGGGGGCAAGAGGAAGAAGTGAAGAGAGGTGAGAGGGAATGCTGAAAGAAGCCCCAGCAGACTCAGTGAAAAGAGAAAGAGAAGTGTGATTTCTTCAGTGTTCAGCTGTGACAGTGAGATGACTGTGGGTGCATGTGTGGATGCGTGCATGCATACAGGCACCAATGATGACGGCTTTGTGTGTGCTGAGCTCAGCTAATGCCATGCTATCATCTCCACTGGGGCATCAGAACACTGCACTGGCAGAGAATCAACTGCAGGTCAGATCGCTGGCGCTCACTCTTTCAGTGAGCTGGCCAAGGTGGTGGGAGTGCAGCCACTCTGCCAGAATACCAAAAAGAGCAGGGCAGCGGTGGAGGGAGGGGGGTAGGTAGGTGCAGCTGAGAGATCCGTACACATTTAGTGGAGCTACACATACCTCTTAATGTTCGGGGAAATTATAATGAACTTGTATGAAAAAACAAAAACACACTTATAACAAGTATGAATCAGCGACAAGTGGAGATAATTGTCAAGTTTTTAACAACGCCGCAGTTGCACTTCGATATTTCACTACCACTGAAATTTCTCACCCTGCCAAAAGAGAATCTAAGGTGATGCTGAAGGTGAGAAAAATGATGTCTAAACTGGCGACAGCGAGAGAAAGACTAAAGGGGAAGCCAAGCCAGAGTATTTAGGTGTGCAGGACATCCATATTCAGGCAGAAAACTCAAGGGTACGATTGGCACACAGAAAGAGAAGGTCGCCAGAAGACAAGCTGGCATGTAGAAAAATAGCAGCTGACAGAGCAGCCAGAGTCAACATCTCTCTTGGTGTCTGTCACTTTTCTGGACTTACTTTTTACCACTCAATTTTAGCAAAACCCCACTAAACACAACTTATAATTAACAACAGACTATACTGATCCATTTTTCATGCATTGACTGTTCAAGGACAATTAGTCTTGCCTTCAGTTAGCAGTAATGAGCATTCTACTAGCTTTTATAAAAAGCTGAAAAATCGAATGTAAGAAGTTGCTCCCATTTACACACTGATTCAAATTGGCTGGCATAAAGAGATATAAATGTGACAGCTGTTCACACAAGAAAATCTAACCTCTACTAAAGATCGAGCTCTATAAGCTAATGTCAGCACAAACTTGTCTATTGACATTCTTGCTAGCAATGTCAATACAACCTGATTATATAAAGACTGACCAATAACTTCTACTCTATTACACGGTGCTCCACTCCCCCCACACAGAATGCCTGATCGCCTCTATCAGTCACTGAGGGCAACAGACTCTGACAAGTTCACATCCACAGCTTCAGTTAAATGAAACCAACATTTCTCATTCTTAAATTACAATATAAAGCAGACCACAGCCAACACACATGAGCTCACTTAGCCTTTGGCTACAACACAACAAAACCATTGTCTGTAGGGGAGATTTAACATGGAGACCATTTGAATACAAAACAGCTTGCGGCAATGGTTGAGAACTTTCCATCTCTCCTCTCTGAGCTGTCAGAACAGGAGTCTGCAGGGGGGCAGCTGTTTTCTCTGGCAAAAGGGGGGGGGGGGGAAGGAGTGTGTGTGTGTGTTGGGGAGAGGGGGGTGGGGTCAAAAGACAACTTACAATCCACCCAGTAGCCTCAGAGGGAGAACCAGCACATTAAGCAAGAGAGAGAAATGATGTGGCCAAGTCTGGTGTAGGAAAGGAGGGGGGGTCTGCTGCTGATATTTGAATCCATCTCCATTATTAAGTACAGACCATCAGAGGATCCACAGCCAAACACCTTCTCTAGTGAGAAGCTCAAGGGCTGACTGATGCAGATCGGGTGTTTCATTAGATAATGTCAAGCAAATCAGTCATAGTATATCCTACACCTCCTCTTATGTACTGCAGGAATATTCATATTTTCCATATAAACAAACCCAAAACATGGGAATGAATACATCTGTAAAAATGGAAAATCTAAATATGTCTTTACTTCTCCAGTAAGCTAAAAAATATATATAAATGGAAGCAAAGTTAAGATACTGGACTTACTCTACTTTAAGTTCTCACTAGTTTTTCTAACCATTTCTTCCTTCTATTCAACTATCCACATTAAAAGAAATATAACCCAATAACTATTATATTAAATATGGTCCCTACAGGAACACAGTATAGAGGCAGACAAATCACTGTCCTGCCACATAAACAGTCCACAGCCGCTCAGCTTTCTTAATTAAGCCAATTTGTTTTTATTTGACTTTTTTTTTTTTTTCCTAGAGGCCTGGATTAAATTGGATTCTAAATGATCCAGAACCAATAGAGCAATCTTTACTACCATATTCTTAGACACAGTGCTTGCTAAAGTGTCACAAATATGCTGGCAGTTGGGTAATTTTCTCCATTGACAATGCAAGTGCAGTGGAGAGCCCAGGTTTCCCCAGGGGGAATGTGGGAAGATTGTAGGAGGGCATATGGCAAGAATGGGATGGGGTGTGCACCATGGAGCATACCATTTATTACAGAAAGCCCCTTGAGACAAAAAGAGAGCAAGAGAGTCAGAAAAAGAAGATTCTTTTTTACTTCACTTGGCATTCCCAAAATTCAGGTTTTCTCTGGCGATTTAAGGGAGCAATATTACCAAAATTGTAAGGCCTTGAAATTATACATCTCCACAGTCTAATTATTACTTCTACCAAAGAAAAATCCTCCATGCAAAACTAAACTATCGATCACAAAATACCTAATATCCAGTATAAGCACTACAAGAGAAACTCTTCTTCAGTCGGCCACTCAGAATTAAGATTTAGTTTTCAAATAGTGATGGAATTAAAAAGGATAAAAGAGAAAGAAAACGAATTTGTGAGTGAGAAAAATGGCAAAGGTCTAAGTGAGCAAATGAGGTACCTAAGTTCACATGGGGGGGATGTTTCTCAGCAGGAAAAATGATTTCCCTTTCTACACAACCTGCACCGCAGGGTGTTGTACACAACTTCACTGCATATGCCTCTCATTCAAACACATTTCCGCCTCCCACCTCTTCTCGTCTCTCTACCTCCCTACCCACCCGCCCCGTCTTCCCTCCTCCATGCTTCCTGTACAGTGAGCTGCAGGGTACTGGGAGAGAGGGAGGCAGCCAAAAAGCCTGATAACCAGGAAGCGGTCACATCTGGCCCTCACTAATTCAATTCCACACAAGTTTGCTTTTCCTCCCCATAACATAACCTAATTAAAAATAAAAAAAGGGAATTGGAGGTGCATTCACTTCCAATTTATCAACAGGGAGTGAGGCTGTCGAAGACTTCTAAAAAGGTTGGGTCTTTTTTAATTAAAATCAAAATTGCCCCACGCTACTTTGAATTATATATTTACCAGAAATGAATCCAACCGGCAGTGATTACACAAGCCCATATGGCTATCAATACCTTACGTTATTAGACACACTTGGGGTATTAGACACACTCTCCACCTTCTACATTACAAATTTCAGTGCCCCAAAGACACAGGTGTGACAAGAGTTTTTCATTTTGAAACTCTTAAACTTTGAGATATCCCTGGCTTTGTGCTGAATATAAAGTCTATGTGGACAGCTTAGGTTTCAGTAATGAATTTGAATATATTTTTCAGTGTCAATTAGAACAAGTTAGGATTTCAGAAAATATAAAACTGTGGACTCCCATGTATTTTTAAATGCTTGTTAGTCTTAACTTCTTGTGCAGGTGAGGGAGGGGTCATGTGTTTATTATCATGTCAAAGCTCCTCATATAAAACATAATGTTACCACCTTGATCACCTGTATTATAAATATGTTTTCTTTCATCAGTGTGTGCAATGAACTTGCAATCTTGTTGCTTTTCAAATAGTTGCTTCGAGGACAGGGTCTAAGATCCACATGCAGACAGTTGGTGTCTTTAAAATAATTTGACTGTGTCAGTCTGAGTCACTAGAAATTCACACTAACAACTTAAATTGAGAGTATAGCCAGAACCTCATTCAGAAATCCCTCCACAAATACTGACATAGTTGCTAGAGATTGGCCATTTAACTGCAGACTATGCTTTTATAGGAATATAACCAAAATGCAACCAGTTGGCAAAACTGGTGTCTTATTGCAAAGAGATGCATCGCAGATGAGTTGTGCCCAGGTAGACTAGCTCAGATTGATTGCAATGTGTTGCAATCTGTCTGTGTTTATGAATTAAAAAGGAATTCCATGCTCTTCGTAAATCTGTCTGAATGTGGCTGCAGTCAGTCTGAGTCAGACTGTGACTGTTTGGAGACAGGTTTTCTGCTACAAAGTGATCTGTGCAATCACCTTGTGACCAAAAGGAGTCACCTAAAACTTGAGGATGTTGCACACTCAATCTCTGGTAAGCCAACAGGTCGTCACGCCTACTTGAAATCAGTCACCAAATTTGAAAACATTCACAAATCAACGATTTTTTTTTTCCAGTCCAAGGAGGTTTTCCTATTTTGACTGAGCCATAAGGCTATATAAATAAAACTGACTGCCACTGTTTAGGGCCTGGTGATTCTGACTTACCCATGGCTTTGGTCTCCTCTCCCTTGGCATTGAGGATAGAAAACTTAAACTTGGCACGCACTTCACTTTTTGGGCAGCTAACCAAGAGGAGGTAAAGTGATAAATAGTCTTTGCTCTCCTCATCCAGACCTTTAGGATTCACACGCAAACACCTAGGGGAAAGAAAGGGAAGAAACACACTAGTGAGACCAAAAAAAGAAGAAGAAAAAAAGGACAAAGGGGGAGTATCAGTTCCTGGAAGTATCTGTAATATTTGTAAGTGACAATCTGATTATTCTTAGATGAAAAGTATTGGAAATTATTGACAATGATTTTTACTTTTCATCTGATATGTACTTTAAACGGTCACTTCTATGCTCCACTTCAGCTTTTAAATGTGTTTTATAATGGCACAAAAACGTCTTCCTCATCAAACACAATCAATTACTTAGTCGATTTATGTTTTAGCCAATATGAAGCAATTTCTCTTGATTTCACAAATTCTCAAACAAGTTGTTAAAAATCGAATAATGTCCTTATTCACAAAGCAACATTTAATTGAAGCTTTAGACTACATCAAAGCACAGAAACCACAGCAGTTAAGGCTACTAAAGATCTGCTTAGCAGCAGTCTCAGACTACTCTTCATGTCCAAAGCTATTGTCACCAAAACCCTCCAGTAATCAAAGGAAATGATGCTCAAAAGTAAACCTATAATCTGTCTGGTGCACTATTATGTTACTCTGACAATAAGCCAGACAGACTCACACTTGTAACATGGTTTCAGGGACAGTGAGACAATACCACTGTGAGGTAACCCACTGCTGTGCCATGGTTGGTTAATGATCCCATACACTTAAACAAAGCCACAACAGCAATAACGCAGTATTATAACTCATAAGGATCAGGATCCGTCACAATTTGCAGGTTATTGCAGGTAAAATGCCAAGCACAGTTTGGATGAAGACCTGTTAGGTGATCACCGTGTCTATGTTTGATTCGATTCTGACCAGGAGGAGCAGCGATTCTTGTGACATGCGGCTGTCTGGGAAGACTGACAAATCTCCAGAGGCGCTGTCACGGCATAAATTCATCAGATAAACTAAAAACATATTTTGACATTATGACACTTGTGAATAAATAAAATACATAGGATTTAATATATTTCCTAGTCACTAATTAACCACGGTATGCATTAAAGTGGAAGCTATAGCCATTAAAAGGGTATTTTTTTTAACAAAGTAGGAAGCAAAGCCAATATAAAGTTTCACTGTACTCACAAAAACCCAATAAACAACACCTGATTCTACTACTCCCAATCTCCCCTCAAAGTCTTCTTCTTTGCTTCCAGCGAAGCTACTTTTATTACAATGCACCTGAAAAGTCATGTTCCAACACCTCACACGCGTGCATCAGGAGTTCCACCTTTGATCTCAAACTTGTGCAGACTTCTGTGTCAAGCTGACCCAACCTTTATGTCAAGGATTGTCACTACTAATATGAGCCATTTTCAGTAGAAGTACACAGTGTCCATGGTGAGATCCGTGATCAGCAGTAAGCTCTTTGGGGTATTTTCGTTTTTTGTTAGTTTTTTTTGTTTGTTTTGGGGGGTTTCCCTTCCCCCCTGTGCTTTTGGGTGGTTTGGGGTTTTTGGGTGGGTTTTTTAGGGGGACATTTAACCCAAGATCAGACCGACTGTTGAGGGCTTCAGCAGTAATTGAATAAGGAGCCTGAGGGAGAGCATTCAGTGCAAACTCATGACCTGTGGTGCGTGTCAATTGTACACCAATGCACACAAACTGAACTTTGGCCACAAGCACAGTCATCACTCATCACCCGCCATACTTGTCAGATCTAGATCCTTTCGATTCTCCTCTTCCACAAAAGCAAATGCAAGTTGAAGATCTAGAATCCTTCACAGACGTGAAATTGGTCTGAACAGCAAGAGCATCCTCGAAAAAGTAGTGTTACAGGCGCTGCCGAATTTCACAAGCAGACTGGAATCGGCCAAATTGAAATGAGGGTAAATCCAGCAGAGTTTTATAGTCAGTAGTGGTACAACGTAGTTGAGCAAAGAGCAAAGAGTCTGAGCTTTCCTAATATTTCAATATGAAACCGCAATAACTATAAATAAACATCAGAAATCTAAAATAAATCACAGGAAAAAAGGGTCCTCAGCAATGCAACAGAAACCAGTTTCACAAAAGAATCATAGCTTTGTGTTTGCAACATATGGATTGTTTGTTGCACAGCCTGTTACAGTTTAAGTAGCATCAAACACTTTACCATGGCCATATGGACTGTTAAGCATCTGGAAACTGTAATTCTGGAAATTATTTAATAATATTTTACGACATTATATGAATTACTGTAATAATCCTGGCATCACGTCATAGTCAGCTGCCAAGTAAGTCTTACATTTTTCAAATTAAATAAGCTCTACTTAAAAAGTATTATAAGGTAAAAGAAAATGAAAAGAAAAGCGAACCTGGCCTGAATTCTTAACAAGTTCTTATTAATTCATTTATGTTTGTCTCTAGTTTTTATTGTACAATTTGGGGGGCTGATCTGCAGTGCAGTGCACTGGAAAAAGATGCAACTGAAAAAGAGTTATGCTACAGATGGTTAAAATAAAAATAAATAAATAACAGAATCGTTCACCCGGAAACAAAAGACTAATTAAGTCATCATTCTTTAACATGACACAGTTTGCATCCAATTTAAACAAGCAACTTACATAACCCAATGTGACTACTGCATTGTTTTATCCCAGGACATAATCATTGCCTTCATCCCCCTAAAATATCTTTGGCCACTACATAAATGCATGAGATTCTAAATGAGTGACCCTGACTTATGTGGAAATGAAATCACTGGCATGTCATACTTAACACAAATCTTTGATGATGTGGATCCAAAAAGTACTCATCAGTTCAGCCATCTACGGAAGTCAAAGCATGTCAGCCCAGTAGCTGTTCACTTAGCCGGTTTGTACAGCTGCACTCTCGGCAATTAGGTACATTTCCAACACCGGATGGAATAAGTCTGTCAAGTCATTTCAGGGCAAACTAGTACAAAATCAAATCATATTACTGCCTTCAAAAATTTAGTTTTGACAAGGATGGATAAGCACTGTAGCACCTTAAACATAACAGTTTTTTCTTTGAACATTTTTTGCCACACTTTGCAGGAATCAAACAAAGTCCAAAGCTACGATCTAGAAAATTCAGCGAACATTTATCCATTTTCCCCTGGTCAGACTGTGAATAATAGCGGACGAAGAATTATAGAGCAATTTTCTGTGTACCTAGCCACATCCTCCACATCCCTCAGTTCTTCCTGGGGAGTTGCCAAGATGTTTCAAGGAAAGATGGGAGGTGTGAGCTACACATACTCAACCTATAATTTTAAACACGACAAGCAGGAGGGTGCTCATCTCAGAGCAAAGTCCCCTCATCTCAGAGTAAAGTAATCCAATTTAAATGTGGGTTTAACCTCAGATCAATTCATGCATACTAAGGTGTCATGCAAGAAGGTTAATTTTAATTTCAAAACATATGCTAATAAACACTGCAAACACAGACACGTTAAAAAGGCACAGAGCAATGATTGATACTCCACGTGTAGAAGCACGTAGATCACGTAGATCTACCTTTCAAAGGTGCGAAAGTTGAAAATCCTTAAGACGACTTCTTGAAAGGACATTCTCCAAAAGCACTCTTAGAGCAGGAATGCTGTACTTTATATGTGATAGCTAGAATGATGAGACTTTACTAACCATTTGAGTTTGTCATTGGCTCCTGAGGAAAAAGTGGAGCTTTTGATGACCTCTCCCATCTCCTCACGACAGAAGCTGAAGTTGTTGATGGTCCACATGTAGGAGAACTTCACCACTTTGATCTGCATAGAAAAAGCACAGGATCGGCTGAAACCAGATCTCCTTTTTTATATATTTATCTATTCTATATGGGTAAGTGGTCTTTGGTCAGCCAGGACTTCAAAACCGCACATCAAAACTGCCTTTCATCTTAATAAACACTGACAACAAACGAAGGGAAAGAAGAAAGGATAATGGAAAAGTAGCAACGGAAAAAAAAACAAAAAAAAAAAACAATTTTGCAAGGACGTAGCAGAGATGAAAAAACAGACATCATCAATGACATACTTTATCTAGCTTTGCTCTTATCAGGAAAGTGTTATCTGAGCTAGTAAAGCCTACACTGCAATAACTATAACAAATACAATTTCATAGAACAGATAACCATTAAACAAAGAAAACACGTAAAATGACATCAATTTTTATTTAAAAAAATAAATAAATAAAAATTTGGCTGGTAATGTAGAAGCCATCAGGGAAAAAGCATATCAGCAAGCTAGATTTAATATTGCACAAATACCAAAAAAGTAAAAAAAAAGATTCACCATTAAAGATTAGCAAAAGCTGCACCAGGCTGATTAAAGCAAAAGATACATATTGTGTAACACTGTTCAAGAACACCTTTATGGCTGAATTACTCCTCCAATTTAACACCGCACCTTGTAGAGAACTTTTTTTAACATTCAAAATTGATGCAGCAGAAACAGCGATATCGCCACCTTGTTAAAACACAGAACCTAGTTCACCCGCAATATAGCTCAACGTCTGACAGTTTATCTAGTAATCTGGGTGTAAATTATAGTAGTAACTGCTAATTTGCCTTGAGCCTCTAGCGTCGAGCAGAAATAAGAAGCAGGCAACAAAAATCTCTTACCAACAAACCAACAATGTTTGAAGAAGCTTGAAGCAATTTGTCAGACTGTGCTTAGCCAATTCTAAAGCAAAGATTGTACTTTATAAATGATGAAGAGAATTTTGCTTGCATGAATCAAACTGACATTTGATAATCTACGGGCAGAAAACAACAAAAGGAGGAACCGAAAAAAAGAGCATCTCAACCTCCTGACTGCATGAAAGCATCCAACAAAAGGGACTGATTACCAAGTAATTACCAAATTACTAAATTCAGAGTTCTTCTGGGGTGGAATTAGATTATTTTGCTAAATCCAGCCAGGTACTGCATATGGTACTGTGCAAAAGTCTTGAGTCAGGCCTCATTTTGTTATATTTTGCCTCCAAGGAACCAAACGTTCTTGTAATTTTTAAAGTGGTCTTGAGCAGTAGTTCTCCTGGCTAGTTAATCATAGTTTCGTTTAAAAATTGAACACAATGAACATTTTCACCAGCATTTTTTTTTTGGTTTGTTTGTTTAGTAAGTCACTTAACTTGACTCATTCAAGCATAAAAAAAGGAACTTAACAAAAGGGATAAAGCAGTGTTGTATCTGCACATAACAGGAAAAAATGGCAACAAAAGGTTTTTAAAGGTGCTCTGTAGCAAACGGTCAGGAAAGTTAAACCTGTAAAAAAAAATGCAGCAAAAACAGAACAAAACATTGTTTTACAGGCATAATATAATGTTTTTGCAACACCAAGTTGATTCCCAAAGAGCTACTGGCCATAAAAGTGGCCGGTCTAAAAATCACTTGCAGCCACCAGTGCTAACCCTCAGCCTCCTAGTGGAAACACCTATGGTATCAATTTCAAAAGTGACTGCATTCAGAATTTGCCCTGTGACCTTAAGATAAAGGTCACCGGGATTCAAACCTGTCTGAAAATTTTAGCAGATACACCTATTGATACCAAAACTCCTACGCTACCTCGTTATGTTATCACATTTAAAAAAAAAAAAAAAAAAAAAAAAAAAAAGCTGCTTGTCCACGTTGCCTGCCCGTCTAGTGGGGATATAATAACAATAACTAAAAGTCATGTTATTCAGCAAACACCAGACACAGGACCTGAGAAATGTATTTGGTCCATCAGTTGATTGATCTACTGTTTGCTGAACCCTTATCAGAAACAGTCTCAGTGCAAATGTGGCTGTCAGAAAGCAATTTTTAAGGAAGCGAAATGAGAAGAAAAAGCTGAGGTTTGCCAAATTACACAAGAACTGGGCTGAAAATCAGTAGCAAAAGGTCTTAATGAGTGCTTAATCCAAATTTCTAATTTTTAGATCAAATCGTTTTCCAAAATGCATTAAATAAGTCAGAGGAGAGGTACAACACAACAACACGGAGGTTCTGTCGTCCTTTGGTGCTGCATTTCAGCCAGTGATCTCGTCAGAAACGATGGAATAATGAAAAAAGAAAATATTGTCAGATTTTGATTCATCATGCAATACCATCTGGAAACTGTCTGATTGGCAACAGCTTCATTTTTCAGCATAACAATGATTCCAAAAACACTGCCAATGCAAAAAAAAAAGAAAAAAAAATCACCTGGATGGAAGAACACACAATGGAACACACAACTATCAGGCATGGATTCACATCCCCAGAGACTAGACTTCAAAATTATCTAAACAGTTTGGGATCATCTGGAAAGCGAACAAAAAGGCAGATGACATCCAAAGAAGATATATAAATCCTCTAACATCTTTAAAGACCACAAATTAAATAACCTCAGCATTTACAAGGGGTGAAATTAAAATTATGGTTACAAAAGTAGTCCAGTAAAATATACCCCATTTCTTATTTCTCAGTTTGTACATCTTCATTTCCTTTTCTCGCATTTTACCAGAGTATCAAATGAAGGAGGTGATAAAGAGATATGAGGAGAGAAGAGCTGAGGCAACAGGCGTTGAACAAAATTTAAAAAAATCACTGCTTCAGAGCCTCATTTAAAATTGATTTCTAGCGAAAACAACTATTGCCACAGGTGTGTCATAAATTGCTTCGTTATATCCCAACTACAGCTGTATTTGTTTCATCTCAGATGGTCAACGGTTTTGCAAATCAGCAAAATATTATTTATTAAGTCTACTTTTTAATTAAATTAAAAACGTGGTGCAATGTGACCAGATATACTTCTTTTGTTAAATCACACACACATAGATCATTTTCACTTCAGATGCATTTTAGGAATTGAGATATCCTTCAGCATTGTGTGCTGAGATTAATTTCCTGGCAAAAGGACAGGAGACACAGGAGACTGGTTAATGGCACTGGTTAGTGGTTACCGACTTAAGTAATGCCTGACAATCTAACTATAATATTTTAAGTTGCATTCTGGCCTGATTACGGTTCAGTGAAGTGAAACACAAAATATAAAAAGTCATGCATTACTCACCTGAGTATAACACCAGCTCTCAGCCACAGGACTGCTGGACATTTCTGCCGGTGGTGGGGGACTTGGTACTCTGGACATTGCCAGCATTGATGCTGAGAGCACCGAGTTGGGCAGTGGCAGCAGCCAGGGGTGGTATGAGGTGTATGAGGGAGGAAAGGTCCAATAATCAGTCAAGCTGGCTGCCTCTTAAACCCCTGCCATACAGAGAACAGCAGAAAGTTGAATTCAGTACAACAGACTCTAAAATAGCTACAGGCTCCCTGTAGTGTCACAGAAATACAGCCATTAAAACAGTTTGACTTTTAAAGCAACAAAACCGATAACTAAGAAATCTGTGACCTTGTGCATCCCATGTGTGTATTTGCCTCTCTTTGTACATGTCATGGCAATTCTTAATTAAATGTTTGGAATAATTGAGTGGTATTTCCCAGTAAGTAGGAAGCAAGGGCTCTGGATTCATTTGTTTTAAAAGAGTCTTTGGCAGTCAAAGCACAGCAGCAGCGTGCACTCGGCTTCACTAAGGGAAGCCTTCCTTTATCTGCGCGTGGTTTCGTCTTTGTTTTGCTTTGAGATGAACAGAGTGCTGTGTCAGCCACGTGATTCCAGCCAGGCTGCATCCCATCCGCTGCGGCTGTAAGTGAAGGGCAGGACTTAAGACTTTCATCTCAAGCAGCCAGTCTGTACTCACAACACACACAAGGTCACACTTTACTTTCAAACGACTAAGAAAGGTCAAAGTTTTGTTTGATAAGCACCTGTTCCAAGGCTGTTTTTATTCCAGAATACTGCGGTACAGATTTAGACTGTAATGGCTACATCGCCTCTCCGCTTCCATTTGAAGCAAAGCGGAGTTTCCTCATTATTTTCCTATTCTAATTTTTGGTCCGTTCTATACTAGCAGTCTCAAATGCCTGAACATCTTACTGAAAAATAAAAAGGAATATGCACGGTTTGGTTTCAAAGTGTAATTTCTCTGCTGTCTAAATCTCTCATTTCCTCTCGTCTCATTCCCTTACGCTCCTTTCAAGTTCCTCTCCACAAATTTCATACCTAAGTCATCAAGGTCTCAAGATCTGGCTTTTCTCACTCAACCTGCAAGTCCCCCTGATCTCCTGCCAGAGAAACCTTTCCACTCCATTGCTTAATTAGTGTCTGATTGAAAGAGAAGTTTAGGACCTAAGAAAACTTGGCAGAAACAGTACTGGACCAAGAATCCAGAGAGACAAAAAAAAAAAAAAAAAAAAAGGGAAGGAAAGGAAAGGGGTAAAAAGGGTAAGAGGAACCTCTGTCTCCTGGTGAGTGGATTGGAAACAGAAGAGGCGACACGTGGACCTCACCGGCTCTAGAACCAGACAACTTAATTAATGTTTAGAGCTAACGCCTGAATCTGATCATCTCAATTCAGTGCCCCCTTTTCTTCTTTTGTGCCACTTGTATCTGATGAAAACACTGGTGGCATTTTCGCTCAGTAAAACAATAAAATATTAATCAAAAAAAAAGTCGGGAGAAAAAAAGCTGTACTCATTTGCAATTTAAATTACCTGAGACTTCCTGGCAATTAATTACAGTCTATACGAGTGAGCGAGGGTGATTTTTTACATGCGTGTGTGTTTCCTCGTGTCATCATTCTGGTATTGTATCACAGTGTATTCAAGGCACAATTTACCAAGTGGCTTTCTTGTATCATGTCCCTTAAAGAGCACCATGAATGCCTAGTAATCACAGGAAATCAATTTGAGAAAACATGACAACACTGGCAGCACTGCTAACAGCCTCACAGCTTTCTAAATACACCCAGATGACACTTAACCAGAAAAAAGCTTGGGATGTTTTTTTTTTTCCTTGTTTTTCATGACAAACATCAAGAGCAAAGCAGTAGGAGAAAAGCAACAATAACAACTGAGAGACAGAGGAGATGCGTGCTAATCATAGGACTCCCTCAGGAGAAATGTCTTCAGACAGTTCATTTGTCACAGGAATCTGAAGATGACGGTGTGAACGAAAGGAATAGCTAATAGGTGATAATGCATATGATGTAGGGAAAATAAATATTGTCACATTACAGTGTATGGCAGGCACAAAGACTGTGCTCTCCCAAAGGCAATTAAAAGACAAAGGAAAGAGGTAATCGAGGTGCTGTGGTTCAGATAAGGACTGAAGAATTTTTTGCAGCTACTTGGTAGCCATCAGCACTTCCAAGGTTGGATAAAAAGCAGTGAAAATTAGGATGAGGATAAGAAGTGCTTAGAAAGAGAGAGAGCAATGCAGAAGAACAGCAAACAAGTTCAGATTCTGCAGAGTATACATCAAAATTTCTCTGCCTGCAAATACAGCAAACTAAAGAACTAGACAACAGTTTACTCTTCTGTAACAAAAGCATACAAACGCTGTGCTAGGGATGCTGCATTGTGAAGACTAAATGACCGGTCCTTCTTTACCACTACAATTTTTGAGGGCTATTGTTGTATTGAACACCACTAAAGTAAGAGGTTCTATTTTTAAATCTGAAAAACGAATGTCACAAGCTCACCAAAGTATTTTCTGCATGGTTTTCACATGCAATTTACAGGCCATATAAAAATGAATTGAGTCACAAAGATGTCACCACCTGGTTTGTAAACTGCCATTTCGAAGACTCAGTTTTAGCATTGTGGCATTGGCTCTCCTTTTTTGTTTGTTTGGGGGTTTTTTGTAACTTAAGTTACAAGATAAAACTACAGAGCCTGGTTAACAGTGCTGCGATGGACTGATGGACAACATCACACAGTCACAGAAACCTGCTAACGCTAGGCGACTGTTAGTCATGAAAAAAAATAAATAAATAATGCTAAAAGGTTAAATGTTGACAAAAATTTGTACAGGGGAGTTATTTAAAAGTTTGCCCCCGAACAGCTGTTGCAAAAAATTTCATTTCTGCTGGGCATTTTAGCATAGAAGTCCATGGGGACTCATCTTCAGAGCAATTTGTCATCATTTGAGTAACTGGAAATGAAGAACCGTTTCTGGCACTTCTGCATGAGCCTTATTATAGTCTTGGATGTTGCCACTCTGGTTTTAACCCATTCTGCACTTACAATAATTACAGTTTAATCAAAAACAGAAAGTGCACAGTAGAAAAGAGAAAATGTTCTGCACTCCTGTCCTTCAACATCGGTTTTTGCACATCTTTATTGAAAATGTCATTATCACAACATCTTGACTGACAAGACGCATCATTCCTGATTTTCTGCACAACAACCTCAGGTAAAAAAATGAATGGTTGCAAGAGGTTTTAGTGCTATGGTTCATTTCAAGAAGTCATGTTTTAACAAATGTTCTTACTTTACATTCACATAAGTGTCAAAATGGTTTATGTCTCTCCACACACTTACACTTAATGTCTCTCAACACACACTTAATCTTAAATGATATACAACAATTTATCAGCTCTTTGACATTAGAATTTCCTCAGTTTTTTTACATTTCAGGTCTACAGACAGTGAATAATTAGAAAAAGAAATAGTTTACAAACTACATAAATGTACCCTACAGATCAGAATTCAGTGCTATGTTGGGCTATAAGTGTAACTTGTGGGCTTCCTTAGGGCATGTCGTCATTTTTTACCTTTTACCTTGCAGAAGATTATGTTCAAGATGCCCCTTTCAAATGACACCTTAAAACCAAAATGCAGCCGGGAGGAAGAAAAAAAAAAAAAAAAAAAAAAGCATGGCACAAAACAAGTTTGATCTTCTGTTTTCTGTATGTATAATGCAGAAGGTGTGACTGTGTAGCAAAAGGAGTAAAGGAGGATGGGCCAACTTCAATCCACATTCTCATCCCATGTCTGCTTTCAGAAAGGTAGGCCAGATGAGGAGAGTGAGACCTGGAGCCCATTTATATTCATTACAGAAAGACAGTCTGCTCTCACTCTACCAGTCCAGTCACCATCTCTCTCCATCTCTCTGTCACATACTTCAACACGCCAGGGAAGAGACTCTGACAAACCAAAAGACAGATAGATTCAACTTCTCCTGCATAAACAAGAGGTAAGCGAGGTGATGCTGCGTCTGCCTCTGCCATCAGGATGAGAGCTAGAGGCCACCAGCTGTCCAGACTGTTACAGCCCCACGGTATACCGGTACCACATCACTAACATGTTACACACTAAGTGAATACATGACACTCGGCTCATGGTGTAATAATTCCTGTGCTGCGATATTCACTCCATCTGTAAATTTTACGTGGTGATAGCATATTCTGCGCATATGTTACCTCCATCTGCAAATCTGATATTGTGAAGAGCTTACAATGCATATTTACACTCGAGGACACATTTCTGTTCATTTGTTTTTCCATCTGTGCTTGTGACAATCTGAATAGCTGGTGATGCACATCGCTTGCACAGCCTTCCCAACCTCAGTGTCAGTGAGAACAATGCATATTTAGCTTGTTTACTTTCAATATGTCTAGCTGTTGGAGTATTATCTTTACTTCATTGCAGGATAAAAGTATTTATTGGCCCTTCTTAAAAAAAAAAAAAAAAAAAAAATCTTAACAGGATCAAAGAAATGCCAAGTTTGCCAGACATTTCATATTTAAAACATTTCCAATCATTTAACTGGACTTGCTTGGGTTTGCCAGATAAAACGTGTAGATCACCAATAAGATTTCCATGCAGGATCCGTTGGTGCACAGGTTAACAACCATGGTGTAGATAGGAAGAGAAATGGAGAAAGGATAATGTGAACAATGTTGTAGAGGTGAGGAGAATATCAGCCAGGATCATGAGTTTGAAGGTAGAAACTGAAGCGTTGATGCTGAATGTTCTTCGATGAAGAAATGCAAGTAAAAAGGAACAGGTGTGATGAGGTGGTGTTAGAGAGATATAGTGTTAAAAAGAGAAAAGCACAGATGGCAGAGAAAAGGATGGATGAGGTGAACACGCATTTCAGGAAGAGGCAGGAACATAGGGTGACAAAAGGTAGGGAGGACTGGGAAAGTACAGCTGAGGTGGTAATTTGCTAAGAAGGTGTACCCTGTGGACAGAGAAAAGGAGACTTTGCTTTGAATGAGGAGGTACAGGAAAGCATTCAAAAGGGTTAGCAAAGAAACAAGAGGGATAGTCAGGAGGACGAGTAAAGTAGACAGAGCATTGGGAGGCTAGGTGGCAAAGAGAAAGGAAAAGGTGTGTAGTGATTTCTATGTGAGGCTGGAAACTAAGGAAAGGAGCTGAAAGATGTTGAATATGGAGCTGCCAAGTAGGAGGAAAAGAGGAAGACGACAGAGAAGATTCATGGATGTGGTCAAGGAGGATATTCAGAAGGTTGATGTGACAGAGGAGGATGCTCGGGATAGGGTGAGATGGAGGCAGATGAACCACCGCAGTGACCCCTAAAGGGAGCAGCCGAAAGAAGAAGCTCATGCATAGAAATGCTGGAGAGTGCACATTGTTACGCTGCTGGGCTGACAGAGCATACATCAGTTGTAATTTTCTCTGAATTGTTAGCCTGACTTCTCCCAGATTGTGTTCTTTTAGACCAACTATAAAACTCAAACAAAAAACATCTTTGACAAAGAACATTTGCTCATATTGTTTCCTCAATTAGACTGAACAGCCATAATGCTAAAACCACTGAAAGTGTAATTTTCTGGGAATCTTCAGATCCTGATATTTACTTGGATGTTATTTGACATGAGGCACCCCCTAAACATCCTTGCAAATGATCACATTCCCATAGCAATGTCACTGGCAACGGCCTGCAGTACAATGCACCGTACCACACTGGACGGGGGAGAAAAAAAAAAGAAAGAAAGAAAGAAAGAAAGAAAGAAAGAAAGAAAGAGAGAAAGAAAGAAACAGAAGAAAATGAGTCAACAAACATGACACAGTGTTGACTTGGTCTCCAAATTCCTGAGATTCTAATCCGATCTAGTACCTGCAGGCTTTGTCAAAACAAAACCGGTCAATGCCTTATAACCCACAAGACCCAAAAATCTGATTCTAACATCCTGGTTGCAAATACCACATGGCACCTAAGAGGTAACATATTCATACCATGGTGGGAGCTGCAGGAGGTGAACCTGTATAATATTCAGCAGGTTGGATCATCAGCCTATAATATCTTCACAGATCAATAATTTGCAATTACGCCGGTGACTGTGACTACAGAGCCAGTCGTCCTAACATAACATTCTCGGCAGTCCAGTAGGGTACCTGTTTCAGTGCAATACTTCACCTAATTAACTGATAGTTACAGCCAGGGACCACTGCTGCATTGCACATTTTCTCTTTATGCTGCTTCTGCTGTCATGGCTAAATAGTAGCAAAAACACATGCAGAAAAAATATTTAGCTTTACTATCCCTACATATAAAATGTCGCTGTTGAAAAATTACAATCTACATTTACCATCACCACGAGTTTTTGGATTATGAACACAAGTGTAGGTGGTGTTCATATTCTAAAATTAATACTTGTTCCAACATAATCTAATGTCACCTACTCTAACTTTACAATATATTGCCATTCTAAAGACAAACGGATCCTATTGTGGTTACATAAGTTATGTAGAGTTATAGCAATGTTTTTGTATGAAAAGGTTAAGTTTATCCAATAAATCCTTCAGTATGACCATATGGCAGGGACTTCAAGCAACCTGGTCTACTGTGAAATAGGAGTGACAGAACAAAACAACAAAAAGCCTTCTGGAATTCATTACAGCTATCGCAGAGTCTCAAAAACAGAAAATATATTCATTATACAAAAGAAAAGGAAAAACACATTCTACATGCAAGCACACAAACACACATCAATACACAATTAGCCTGTCACTATCTTAATTCCCTTTACACGGAAAATAAAATGAAAATGTCAAAAATATTAAGTTACCTACTATCCTCTCCCTCAGAGAAACAGGTGGGAAGGTGCTGAGACATCGCCACCAGGTGGACAGGGGGTGGAGGTGCGTAATTTGGCCGCTACAAAGAAAAGCCAGAATCACAGCAGGGATCCCGGAGTGTTTAGAGGGTCACCTTGTGCAACAACAGGCACAGAGCAAACCTGTGAGGTACACAGACGGGCTGCAGAGTTGAGAGGGACAGACTACAAACACTGAAAACCTGCCAGAAAACTGAGGTTAAGTGACAAAGTGCTGCAGACTTCAACGTATGTGTGACGCATTTCTGAACGCAAATCAAATGCCCACATGCTAGCTCATCTTTTCACAGCCTAGAGCCAGGCCATGTTCTTCTATCACCACCACCACAATTCTCTTTCCTCCAGCTCTGGTGAGCAGTCTGACAGAGGGTTAATCAAGCCTGTTCATTATAACGTCAGATTTCATAAAAAGCCTAGGCAGTATGTGCAGATCCATCTGGGGGGTTAGCAAGATTGATCAAGTAAAGTAGCCGACCCTCATTTCTAAAACTCACAGACAGATGGCTGGAGGTGCACATCCTGTCAAATAAGTACATGCACATGGATCATAAAAAAGGAAGATGTCCCAAATATTCGTTATGAGAGATTCTGGATTTGTAGCAGAAATTAAGGGCAAGAACACTGAAAATAAGTGAGCTTGCTGCAGGAGAGACTGGCAGGCAAAACATGAAAAGGGAAGGAGAAAAGCCTCTCAGTGTTGAGAGAAAGAACAAGTCTAGACGTGGAGCATGTATAAAAACACTGTAAAACAGTGTCTGTCCATCTTGCCCGAGGCAGTGCTGATAGCCCTGACATTCACTCAGAGAAAGAAAAAGAGTGAAAACAGGGATAAGAGAAGGCCAGGAACAGTGGGCACACATGCATGACAGAGCTGAGCATAAATTCGTCAGCGGGTTGGGAAGACGCTGTAGTGTGTCGGATCCAGGACCGCAGGAGGTGTGATGGATTAAGAGGCACTGACAGAGACAGAGGTCCTCCCTGAACCGTGGAGCAAACTCCAGCGAAACACCATCACTATCCCTCTCCATATCACCAGTCGTCTTCTCTCACTCTCCATTTCTCACAGCTTCCTTCTCTCTCCCCTTTTTAAAATCACTTAAACTCTCCGTTTTCACTTCTCTTAATCCTTCTCAAGACTGCTATAAAACTGAGCAACCATGCCTTACCACATACCTTGCTTTAGATCTACTAATTCACATGGCATTTTCTACTTTAGATGATTTCAAACGAGAAAGGTATTACTTGCAGCTAAGATAACAAAACTACTATAATGCTAGCAAATAAAACGAGACAGCTTAGCTCAAAATATATCCACAGCTGTACTGCAACACATAACATACCGATGCATGTACTGTATGTAGTGTATGTACTGTAAGTACGTCACAGTGTTTGCTATAGTCATACCACGAAATAATTACATTTTCAATACAGTAAGTGAAGTCAAATCTTCCAAACTGGAGGAGTTCCAAACCTCCTCTGGCATCAACATCAGCACAAAAAACATTTGCTTGGAGCTTCATGTCATGGGTTTCCATGGCTGAGCAGCTCCTGTCGGTGTAATATACAAGTAGCCCAGTACGTCTGCGCATCTAATGTAATAGTAAGGCCGAAAAGACAAGAAAAGAATATTTTGGCAGCATTTGCCCTTTTCCATCATCCTCTCTTAAATCCTCCCACTTCTCCGTCATATTCTGATCTTTACCAAATCTCTCCATTGCTCTTCTGTTGCAGAGCAGACCAGCTGCTACATGACTCAAGTGCACATAAAGGTTATATAAAGAGCAGCTTGTACACAATTTAAACTACAGTTAAAACGACTTGAGAAGTTTTAACACATGCAATGCAGTCCAGAATTTACACATGAATTACAGGTCGGGCAAACCTGTAGGTGAGAATGTAAACATCTGATTCAGTTGGAAAAGTTATTAGATGGTTTTTACCCTCTCAGCTCCCTAGTATAAAGTGTACATTGTGTTTCCTGCATCCTATATACTCTAGAAAGGTAGCAAACCTTGTCTAAATCAAACAGAGTAGTTCAAATCTATAGCCAACTATCTCATGCTATACAGTGTAGCACAAAAATGTTAAACCACTCGTCTTTTGTTTATTTTTTGTAGGAAATTTTGAAAAATGTGCAGTCAATGATTGAAACGCATCCAAACATACATAGAATATATATTCTATAAGGGAAAAACAGACTGGTATGTCCACCTTTGTTTTTCAGCACAGCCTGATCTCTCCTAGCCAAGCTTTCTTCTAATTTCTTTAAGTGGTCTTCAGGAATAGTTCTCCAGACTTCTTGAAGGACATTGCAAAAGTGCTTCTTTGCATACCAACTGCCTATTGTTCCATTCTCTGTCAAGATGATCCCACGCCGCTTCAATGTTGCGTGCTCATGTCCAGGCTCTGAGGAGGCAAAACCATGACTGATTGAAACATGTCACTTCATAAGACCAGTTGCCACCAATTTTCAAATAAATTCTTGTGTAATTTGGCATACCTCAGTTTTCTACCCATTTCCCACCTTTAAAAATGAAAGAAAAACTGGAGAACACAAGACTACTTTACGAGTGGTGGCTCAAGATTTTTTGCACAGTACTATATGCGAGAATGGGAAACCTCTTGATTTTCCCCAACACTATTCAAATTGTGTGTGTCAAAACACCTGCGGTCTGTTCAAAGTTCCCATTTTTTCCCCCACACAAAGATGCAACGTGTGAATAAATATATGAAAGTGAATGGCTTGGTATACTTCCTTACACATGCCAACTGCTTTTCTGCCTTTTAGGATTAGAAAAATGCAAATTAATCTGTTTGCATACTGGCAATATTCTTTTCCCATATTTTGCAAACTCTGATAGAAACCATTCCAATGTAACATTTTTATCAGTCAAATCTGCAGGAAAGATAAAGGACTTCTCTCACATATGGGGTACCTTTTGCAAGTGGTACGGAAATACAACCCCTGTAAATAATGTGCCATGCTATGCTGGATTTTTATGGGCCACATCTCAAGCCTCTCAGTCTGCATTCACACAGTTTGTCCTTGTACACTTCTCCAGTGTGATCAATTAGCTCTATATACTTACTGACAACACAAGTGACAAACTAATACTCCTAAGCGTAGACACACACACACACACAAACACACACAAAGACACACAGCAGAAACAGTCAAACCCGCTGAGAAAATTTGCAGCCCTGAAAAAATAAAAATTATTATATACTCTGAGACAGACATCAAATCATAGTGGGCCCATGTTGCCAAGATAACAGAGAAAAGCTTTTTAAATGACAAAATGATATTGGTGTTCTTTTCCAGTGCCCAAAGCAAAGTCTGTCTTACTATCGAAACAAAAATCTTCTTTTGGCAATGTATTTCTTCTAAACTAAACTGATACGAACATCATTTGTATAACGTTTTCATACACTCACTGAGGCAAGGCTTCATTCAGCTTCACCAACTGTTCTCTTACATATAACTCTCCCTCTTTAATTTCTGCCCAGCAGAGGCTCTCCGCATGAAGTTTCAGTCTCGTGAAGTGAGCTGAGCTTGAAGCAAAAGGGAGGAGTGAATGGAGAGAGGCAGAGTTGTTTTGTTACCGCACTCGGTGCAATGATGCAATTTATAATTAAAATGCAAATGGAACGACAGGGAGTCTCTCTTCACCTTGTTTTCACTTTACTCCAACATTCTCAGGGGAGGCTGATCTCTGCCCGGGATCTATGTATCCAAGTCAGTAAATCAATTTTATATGAAGCACCGAAATCAATTTGAGACTTAGGCTATACAAAAACTCAAGTACAAGACACTGTTTAGCTGAGAAAAAAAAAAAAAAAAACTTGAGATGCATAGATGGACACATCCAGCCTGTGGCTATAAAAACAGTCTTTTGCTTTGCTATGATGATGTGAGGGATTTTAAAAAGCTCAAATCCCTAAATTGAAAACTAAAAGCAATTATTCAGCAACAAGAAAACACAGACCTGTCTGACACGTCCACCACTGACCTGTCTCTGTTTTGACTATAGCTTATCACAAAAGGTGGTTCAAGCATCCCCTAAGCTTTAATCTCAACAAACAACAAAGATAAACACTGTGGAATGAATCATTTGAGAAAGTTTTATATCAAAAATGTGCCTGACAGAGAAAACGATGGAGAGGAGGCCTTTTTTAGTGGTTGTCCTTCAGCATGACTTTGTCATGTAACACATTTCCAGCTCAATTATCTGCATCCAGTGGATTTCAAACACATTTAGCAAGGACCAGAGAGCTTGGTAATTAGCAGGATCCCTGGCTCATAAGGGGACCAAAAACAAAGCCTGTCTTTAGCTCTATCTTTATCCCCTTCGTTTGTCTAATCTCTTCTTATCCTTCTCTTTTCACAAAGGGTGTTGGACATCATGTATGCACTCTGTCAGTTTCTTTGTATGCCAACAGGTTTCAGCTTTTCTGGACCAAAGCATTATGCAAAATGAGAAACTTGGAGTAGGCCTGAAAATTAGTAAACGGGGACTATTAAATTGTATCCCACATAAAACAAATTCAATTTAAAAAAAAAAAACCTATATATTGAATTACTCTCCACTTCGTTGTTAGGTACACTTTACAAATACTGGACCCCTTTTGCCTTAACAGGTTCCCTAATTATTTATGGCACAGATTCAACAAGATGCTAGAAGCATTCCTCAGAGATTTTGGTACATATTAACACAATAGCTTATAAAGATTTGTCAGCTACACATCCATGATCCAAATCTCCAATTACCAGTACGATCTATGGACTGTGGAGGCCATCATGGTCATATTCAAGAAACCAGTTTGAGCCATTTGCACCCATCAGAAGATGGTTACACTCGGGTCATAAAGGGATGGAGATGGTCAGCAACAATACTCAAGACAGACTGTAGCATTTAAACGATGCTCAATTGGTACTAACAGCCCCAAAGCCTGTCATCAAAAATATCCCACCGAACCACTGATGGAAGGCAGGATTGATCCATGATGATGTTTACAGCATTTTCTGACCCTACCACCAAAAATCTGAGACCTTTGCATTCTTCTATTGTCCAATTTTGGCGAGTCTATGCAAATTTAGCCTGTTTTCCTGTTGTTAGCTGGCAGGAATGGCACCCAGTGTGGTCTCCTGGTGCTGTAGTCCATGTGTTTCAAGGGTTGATATCTTGTGCATTCAGACACACTCTTCTGCATACCTTGGGGGTGATGAGTGAGTTTGTGAGTGACAGAGTCTGTCTCAAGTTCAGAGGAGAGTGGCCAAACTACCTTTCTCCTGTGAACTCTGATGTCAAACAGGCATTTTGATCCAGAGAACTATTGCCCACAGTATATTTTCTCAATTTCATACCCTTCTCTGTAAACCGTAGAGAATGTTGTGTGGAAACTTCCCAGGAGATCAGCATTTTCTGAAATACTCTGCCAGTCTGCCACCAATAACCATGACACATTCAAAGTCACTTAAATCACTTTGTCCTCCATTCTGATGCTCGGTTTAGACTTCCCTAGGTTGTCTGAATCATGTCTACACGCTGTTGGTGACTGGTCAATTAGTTATTTAAGTAAAAGAGCAATTTAAAAAGGTGCAACTAATAAAGCGGCAGGTGACTATATACTCACGGGACCCTGTAGCATAGCACAGAATGTCATGCACAATGAAACAAAACTTAACAGACCTCCAAATGCAGCATTGTGTAAACTACAAGGAGTATTGAATATCTGATAAAATATACAGCCTGAACTATTCCTACAAACTTGATAAAGTACCAATTACTACTGTGCAATTCTGATTTGCAGATTTCATGACATTGTTAAAACTCAAGGTATTAAAGTTAAGACCATAGCACACCCACTTTCCATTTTTTGTTTCCCTTTTAATTAATGCTTGAAATCCAAGCAACTTTGTGCATCTCCAAACATTCATAAGATTTAATTTCAGCAAGGAATAATTTCATTATCCTTAACAATGTTCACTATGGTGCTCTGTCTAGAATGGCTGCCTATGCTTGCATTTAGTAGCTTTGAGTTTGAATTCAATGACAATTATACTTTTAAGTACCATAAAGCTACAAATAATCCTCTTTCAGAAAAAGAAAAAAGAAAAAAAAAAAATCTGTGAAAACCATCAATGAACCAAATATTAATGTAAAGTATGAACGTCTTTTTGTGAAGTACATCTATCCCTACTGCTGTCTTTCCATTAGCATTACAAAGGACATAAATCCCAGTTGGATACACACCAACACACCAACACACCCACACACAAGGAGCCAATTAGGTTCAACTGTTCGCTTAATGTGTCATACTGTCACATCACTGTGCAGCAATATTGGGATCAAGGGTGCTCTAATGTCCTCGATGGTCAACGCTGGGATTCTCTCACACTACCACTCGTCTTTACCTTGGGGAACAATATTCCTGCTTCTTACCAGATGTCATCTCTAATCTCCTTCTGCCTGAAGAAGTGAACAATAGAGACCATTCAGGACCAACCACTGAAGCAGGCAGTTAAAAGTACAGGGTCACCATAAGCAATGGTCAGGGGTAATCTTTTCTTGAGACTGTCCTCACAAAATAACAATGGAAAGCAGTACAATTGGGGCCCAAGAACAATTCAACAAATGTTAACAAAAACTGTCCAAGACTGTGTAGCTCAACCAAGGCTGAAAACTACTGCCAAACCATGAATGATTTGAGTCCCGGAAAGATATCTGGATGACTTGTGTTTCAATTTTCTTCAAAACAACAACAACAAAAAACAACACACGTCTTCTAATCTTTCCTGTATCAATTTGATGTGATCCAATATGACAAATTTTATCTCATCCCTAAAGATTTCTTCCCCAAAATTCCTAGATTCAAATCCAAATATGGATCAACTCCAAAAGTAGATCAATACAAGAAACCAATAACAAAACCTGGAAAATGAAATGGGGGGAATTAAAACAAACACCACAGCATTTCTCTCGATTTCTCCAACTGTATTACTAGTTACTTACTAGTAACTAGAAATACTAGAAATACTTTCTCTTGTGACTCTTAATCACAGTAGTATAACATCACAAAACATATTTTTTCTCCAATAGTGGCTTTTTTGGATCGTCAGCAATACAATTCCCTGCTGATTGGGCATCTCAGAAGTATCATTTTACATAATTTAAAGGGAGCAAAATGACTCAGACAAGTAAGAAATGCCACACAGAGGCTGTATCCCAATTCAGGGTCTGCAGCCTTAAAGTACGCATTTCAAGGCCGATTACGTCACAGCGGCGCGCTGTCCCAATTCAAAGGCTGCTCAAAATGCGGCCCTCAAATGAGTCCTTCATTTCCCTGAATTTTAAGGCTGTGGCAGTGTAGACTTCGTGGCCCAACATATCCCAGAATGCTTAGCGCGGCGGTGGGTGTGGATAATTTTGCTGAAAAAAAACGGCGGATGAGGGGCGGCCGAAGAGTAAACTTTAAGTACTGAATATTATGTCACTTATTTATGTGCAAATATTTAATAACGAAGAACATTAAACATTACTGTTGGCCACATGTCGGCAAAGTTGTCGGAGGCTAGACCGTCCCCTTACACAAGCCTCGCACTTCCGGCCTTAGCGGTCTTTGAGTACGCGGCCCTTGAGGATCGTTGAGGCTGCGTACTTTAAGGCTGCAGAACCTGAATTGGGATACAGCCATAGACTCAAGTCACTTGCATCTTAGGTTATGTTTTGAATTTGCCCAAGTCTGTATTAGTGAGCTTGACCAAATAAACTGGCTTCCTGAATCCAAAAACTAACATCAACAAGAAGAGTTAATTCTTAAGAAATAGCTGAAGCAAGTCGTGAGGCTGTATTTTAAAGTACCTACAGATGAGAACAAAGAAATACACTTAGTACTAATGTACTTCCTAAATTTATACAATCACAGGTACTTTATATCCAATAAGAGAATACATCTGAATGTATGATTTAATATAAACTGTCAACAAAGTAATTCTAGGAGATGAATGAACCATTTAAGAAAGTTCATTCCTCTCTTTATTTAATAGAGCTACAGAATTCACAAAAACATACTGAAACCAGGCAGTCTCACAGACCATTGATGAGATTTGGAGACAGATGCAGTGCTCTCTGTCTTATTGCTTTGCTGTTGCTCTTTTCAGTAAAAGAAAGGAAAAGGTAGTTGTGCTAATAAGTTCAGTTCCATCCATCGGTTACACATGGTACGACAAGGGTTGCTCCTTTGTGTGCCCCAACGTCACTCTGCTTCCCAATTACGACGCTTACACACATACCCACACCGACACCCACACATGCATACACTCATTTATATTCAGGAAGAATTTTAAATGCTCTTCATTAAATTCCTAAAAGATGGACCAACTCTTAAATCCAAAAGTGATCTTCTCACCTTTTACACATTGTTATCTATACATTAAAGAGCACAGATATTATACAGCGAGGGCTGAAAATTACCCATCTCACTCGGTAAAGTGCCAAACCGCAGCCCTGATAATAAGAATGGAAATGCAGGTAGCACTAACAGATAAAAACACTGTTGGTCAGACTAAGCATTAACAGCAAGGATGCATAAACCTATAAAAGAGAAATGTCAGAGAAATAAAGGACCGGTAAACAAGCATCGGTCTATTCTTTCAAACTATATTCGCTCTCATTTTTAGATCATTTGCATAATGAAAAAGCTGAATGTTTCATTTGTAACAAGTATGGTTTGTTAATGTAGCTTCAATACATTTTTGGCGTTTTCTCTTTCCAAAAAAAAAAAAAAAAAAAAAAAAAAAAAAGGATATGACATTCAAAATGCTAAAATTTCAGAAGTTTCAACTTAAATGTAATTTTGAGCTGACATTTTCAGTATTTACTTGGAGGAACCCCAGTCGAGATAGTGGTGGGCGCTGGGTGCCTGCAGACGAACATCTCTGTTTGTCTCCTGACACCTAAATGCCAACCTCTATCCTTGCACCACTGAAGTGGAAGAGACTGCAAAGTTGCAGCCAAAAGCTGATACCACCCAGCTGGAAATGTGTCATATCATCTATATTAATCAGCCAGCATCCTGATTTGAGATCAGTTCATTACCTGCACAAGGGAGCTCACGGAAAGTTGGCACTGGCAGAATCAAATCCAAATTCCCATGAAACTATTAAGATAACAGCTGCAAAATAACTGCTGGTGTTAGTAAAGGTGACAAAACCTTGTGAGTCACCCTCCAAATCTAAGCCTTTCTAATTTGTGTTAAGGTTACAAGTGTTCCCCTTAGTATTCTCTGCAGCACTGAGCCTTTTGGAGGGTCATCAGATGTTGCTTGGTACCACAGTCAGTTCTGAAAACAGGAAATGCCAGGCAGATAAAGCTGCTAGACTACCACAAACACACATTCACACACAAACACACTCTCTCTCACACACACAGTGACATTTCAGATCTTCACAGTAAATCTGGGACCGTAACCAACAGTTATGCTCTGAATTGAAGCTTCCCTAATTCATCTCCTTCTCTTTCACTATCTCTGAGAACACTCCTGCCACTATCAAACTTTTAGCACTAAAACTCATCTTCCTCGCCTGTTCTGCCATTTGAAATTACTCACGTTAACCATTTCAAATGTTTTGTCTTTTGTCTAAATGGCCTTTGTTGAAGAATGCCTTTGGTGAAGACCCCCTCTGAGATTATCACTCTCTCTAATGAAGTCATTTGTGTCAGGCAGGCACATTCCAATCTCTAAACAGCCAATCAAAAGCACCAGAGAGACTTTCTCCGCTCTGGCAGATGCCAGGATGGTGGCAACAGTAGACAGCGATGGACTTAGAGATGGAGGCAGAGAAAAAAAAAAAAGAATGACAAGCCTAAAAAACAACATAAGACAGCACTCATTAAAAAAAAAAGAAAAACGTTAAATATATAAACATAATAAATATGTAAAAAGTTATTTAAGATGGTAATGAATGGGGAAAGAGATTGATATAAATGGAAGCATACATGCAGACACAAAATGAGTAAGGGAGAAAGAAAGCAAGGAATGTCTTTAAAGACAAAAACTAAGAACACAAACACAAAATCCAGATGTCAAAACAAATTAGATTTCAGTCTCTGTAACTTTGGATAAGCAGGCTGGACATGTCTGGATGAGCCATTTTCTTCATATTTGCAAAAAGAATTTTCAAACACAAATATTTCATTGCAGTTTTCACAGTGAGATCTCATTAACTACATAACTAGAGCCATGATGATTCCCACAAGAGTTGCTACCAAAGTAAAATAAAAATTAAAAAGTACTCTGGTTTCTAGTCCGGTCACTTTTTAATCGATAAAATATCTCGAACAACTTTTGTGCCGTTACCCAGAGATATCTGTGAAAGGAACAAAATCAGACACAGTGAAGAATGAAAGATGTAACAATAGAAGAAAAAGGAAAGTGGTGCTGGACAATAAACAAGCATGAACCTGTCCAGTCACACAGTATGTGAACAGTATTGTACTGGTTGGTATTAAAGTGAACTGGGCTATCTGTCGGTATGCAGTCAGTCAGATCATTGGCATCTTACCATTTGCAAGTCAGTACACTAATTAGATAGGCTGAAGATTATTTCGTAGTTATATTCAAGTACATTTTCCTGATTGTTAACTTTAACAAGTAGTAAGATTTAGCTGAGATCAAAAAAAAAAAAAGAACAACACACTAGGACAATTTAATCTTCTATATTTGAGTTGAAGTAATGTGTAATCATCTCCAAGCAAGCAGAAAACAGGACTTCAGTGGGTATACAAATATATATCAAGCATTAAAGACATATCAGTGAAGTACACTGGTAAACTGCAAAAAGCATATGTGAGAGAGAGAGGGGGGAAAAAAAAAAAAAAAAAATAAAAATACTGGAGACCGCCAATGCTACCCTTCAGCCTCAAAATCCTACGTCGTCGTGTTCTTCAGTTATCGCATTCACAAGATTTTCAGAAAACTTGACCTCTGACTCCGACTTTGAGGTCACTGAGATTCAAACCCATGTCAGATTTTTAGCTGATCCAACAACAGCATCAATCTTAAGCTCCTACATCTCTTTGTTCTCACATTCACAAACTTAATTGTCCATGGCACCCACCCAGCGGGGTGACGACAATACCCCATTGGCCTTGGTTTTGACCATTTTCAAGTCACTGACTGTAAGTTCCATTCTAATCAAGTACACATGCTCAGAAAGTACACCACGTTCTGTATCATACAGACCAAAATCACTGGTGATAAGAGCTAGGTCTTCAGGGATGACTCAAAAAAAAAAAAAAAAAAAAAAAAAAAACCAAACACCAGTAGTTTAGTAAAACAGACCACATCACCCAAGCCTGAAGGATGCACATCAGCTCAAGCGGTACAGCAAGGAGCATGCTGTGCTACAGTTAGACTGTCAATGAGGAGTTCTACTTTAAACATCCTGAGGTGTGTGAGTGAGGACATTTGGTGAAAACAACCTGAACTGCTTGGCTTGATACTGTGCCATCATAACATTGTGAAAGTTTTCTAGCCACCCCAGCACAACAGCTGCTCACCACCTCCCCTACTCAGCATATCTGGCTGCCTTTCCATTCTTTCCCTAGTCTATAAAGAAACTCAAATGAAGAGGTCAGTATTTCAACATAGCAGAAAAAACTCCATATGCTCAGCAAATGCCAACATGCATAAGTAAATGAAAAATACAGTAGTGGCTCAAATGCGCAAAAAAAAAAATACAGCTATTACTGGATATCTTAAAAAATAAAAATTATGGAGTGAAGATCATGCAACCATACCAGTTACAGGTATTAGTTCTCATCTGTTTTGGGAGGTTTCTTTGAACTCCAATCATGAACTCAGAGCTCAACGAAACTCTGTTTGCATTTATGTAGATCAAGTTTAAACAATCATACAAGGCACACTGAGCAAATTAGTTTGCATCCGAGTACAGCACTGCATTAGCAGTGAGAGTCCACCTCGTGTCTCTGAGAGATTGTTTTCTTGCACGACTGACAGCTAACTGTTATGAGAAAAACAAGAAAACACAAGACAGCCAGCTACAAATCAAAAAAGGAAGGAAAATAAAGGGCAAGAAAGAAAGCAAACGAGTAAGCGAGAAAGAAATAAAATGAAGATACAGGGCATACTATAAAGCCAGGCTTATTCAAGAGTCAAGGCATGCGTGCCCTATCAAAAGGAACCCTACCGGAGGAAAAATATAAATAAAACACAATCATTAACCAGCTCTGCCACACTTAACAAGGAGCTCAGAGAGATGAGGGAGGAGGCATAAGAGTAGGGAGCCGCAGGGTTACCGCAGCAACTGAAATTAGAACCTAGGATAACAAGAGAAATGAGAATGTGTGGGATGACCCAGGTGAGGCAGACCAAGAGGGGGAACAGACAGAAGATGAGAGGCAAAGAAAGAAAAAGATTTAGAGACAGAATAACAGATCCGCCTTCATTTTGTTGAGCAACCCTTACACAACAATATAATAAATTAAATGCTGGTAGGTGTTGTCATTTAAAAGCGATGTCAGCACCTTATTCCTCTGATGCATCAGACAACGATAAATATGCTCTCCTGTAGTGTGACGTTATCATCATTTTTTTCATAATTGTACATGTTTACATATAGCTGAAGAGTTATATAACTGTGTGGAAACTGATGCTATAAATAGTGTATGATAAATTATTATAACTTTGACTTCCAGTTATTAATTAAGTCAGTTTTATTTGTATGGCCCATAGTCACAATGATTCTCAAAGGATTTCTCAATACCCACACTATAAAAATACATTAAAAAATGCCTTAAAAACTCAGGCCCTCATTGGAAATGAGGCAAATCTCCAACCAACATGAGAAAACTGGCAGCAAAGGTGACACTAAGAGGATCACAAGGGGCCACAGCCACCAGTTTCTCACTGGCTGTGCTCACGGCTAATGTGAAACTGATGCAGGCTGGTGACATTCATTCACTAAAATCTCAAACTTGACAGTCCAAGTGCTAGACGCTCTGCCCCAGAAACAGCGTCACCAGCCCATTCCTTGACCAAAAAAAATAATAAATCAAATTTGTGACAGTGCATACCAGATAATCAAGTGAATGGTTACAGAGTAATGTTATCTGGGTAAACAGTAACGTACAATCTTGACACATTATGGCAGTTATCACAATATGTACAGTAAGTTTAAACCAAGTTAAGAGAAACATCAATACGAAATAACGCTCTCCTATTACAGTTCACTGGGAGCACTGGGAGAAAGAAGCACTCCGATCTTCCTCTTCATTTGACAGCAGCAACACTGCCATTTTAAATATGTATACGATAAAACACACACATTTTATATCTACCTACAAAAACAATGACTGTGAAAAATGTACATAAAAGAATCAAAGGCAGTGAATTGTAAAATCACTTTGTTTTGTTTTTTTCAAAAATGCTCATTTGGAATTTGATACCAGCAATGTGATGCAAAAAAAGTTGGTACAGAAGCATGTTTGCCACTATGTTGCATCATCTTTCCTTTTACCGAGACTGTTAGACTGTTGGGAAGTGAGGAGACCACTTGGGAAAGCAAGATGTTTTCCCATTGTTGTTTGAGTCAGAATTCAGCTGCTCACCAGTCTGGTGCCTTCTTTGTTGTAGTTTCCATTTCATAATGAGCTAAAATGTATTCGATGAGTAACAAGTCTGGACTGCAGGCATGGCTGCAACGTGGCTGAGCAGCAACTACAGGGCATTAATGCAGAATGTGGTTTGGCCTTGTCATGCTAAAAAAAGCTAATTATTTTGATGTGGAAGCTGGATCACAGCATGTGCTGCTGTAGAACCTGCATAATATTTATATTATATATATATACACTCAGCATTAATGGTGCCTTCACAAATGTGAAAGTTATAAGCATATATTTTTTCCATTTTTTTTTTTACCTGTGATTTGTTCTTTTCACAATAGTTTTACTTTGCCTGTAGAAGCAACAATAAATGTGTTCCCAAACAAATTGTTCTTTAACATTCCTGTCTTGCCCATGCACAGATTTTCACAACAGAACAGAGTCGGATTTTAATCCAGCATTGTCTGGGGGCCCAAGAAACATGCTTATTCAGCATTGGCTTTCATCCCTGTCCTATAGCATACAGAGATTTCTCTTGCTCTTCTGGATCTTTTAAATTTCAATTCTAATTTTATTTACCTAGCACCAACTCAAAACAACAGCTACTCCGAGGTGCTTTAAATTGCAGGACTCTACAATATTAGAAAGCAAACCCCTCAACAATCACACAACCCAATTGCTACACACTTAGCAACAGTGGGAAGGACGAACTCCCCAAGAGGAAAAAGCAAGTTCGGGGAGGAGTCTTAATCTTTCCAAACTAATGGGGGTGAGGGGAAAGGTTAAAGAAGAAGAGTAAAAATAAAATTTAAAAAAAAAAAAAAAAAAAAGGTAGAGAAAATTTGATGGCATCCAATAAATGAAATGTCATGCAGTAGAATAATAAAGAAATGCTCAGTGCATCAATCATTTAATTATATTACATGCAGCAGATGAACTAACCTCCATTTTTTGGTAACTTTACAGAGGGTATAAATGAAAAGGGTACATCGGTATACAATTCCAGTATTGATGTAGTTTTCAGCAAAGCTATATACATAATCAAGGCATAACAGAATTACTCTAATTCAGTGATAGATTTTGATTTCAGTGTGCCACCATGAGATTTTTAGAGCCCCCTTGTGAAGCATTAAAACATTTCTAGAGTCAACACTGCTTACAGGAGATACTTGCCTCTAAACAAATATGCAACATAATGATCTGTATAATACTGATAGAATTTAAGGAAATCATCTAAGCACAACTGACAGTTATGAATTTAGCTGTGAGCCTTTATCTAGCACCTTTGTTAGTCTGCTTGGAAGTTGCCAAGAGACTGATAATGCCAACTGGAGGCTGGCAGTTTATAAGGTCTGAGTGTTAAGACCTTAAATGCCAATATTTGTCCCAAGGGACGGAATAATTAAGGCGTAAAGATTTAAAAGGCTTGTCACATATGGCTGGCCAGCTGTCACATCTGTCTATTCATATTCATACCGGTAACAACTGGGCCTATACTAAAGCAGCAACAGAGGATGTAATGGCTGAGCATTAAATGTCAGCAGACTGAGCTACAGTATAACTAAAGACTTCCACAAGAAAGCACCCTGAATGAGTAGAAGCCTGGCATTTAAAACAATTCACAAGCCCCACTTCTCATTTTAGACATTCACTCCCAAGTGGAGTGTTTCAAAAAGATCTATTCCCTATGGCTATACTGCACACATTCCCAGTTTTCAGTGTTACGGGAAGCAGCACTTCAGAACCAGCAGAGGGGGCACATTATTGCAGCCTCAAGTAACTCAGTAGCAAGATGTAAGAGATTGGCAAGTTTCACTTTTTACAGCATCAGCCAGACAATCTCTCAACTGAGTGATTTCTAGGTGCAAATATCTGAAAAATATCTGCAACGCCATAAACCACTGAGCTTGCTTGTCCCAGCAGCACTTTCAGCTATTAAATTAAACCATGTGAATGCACCCTTTTTTTGCATGCAACCTCTTGCTTCGACTTCCTGCCTTCATCATGGTTTCTTTCAAAGATAACCATAAACTTAAAAAAGTAATCTTACTTGAATTGTATAAACTATCATAGTCTTTCATTTATCGTTACCGTGCAGGACCAATCTGAAACCTTCTTTGCCGTTTAGGTATGATTTCTTGCTGGTCAGACATCAAACTGCATGCTGAGGCAAGAGAAAAAGAGAATTTCTATGTCTGGATGATGAAGGCGTGACTTTATGGCCTTTATGAACTTCAGACAGCTTGTTTTGGTCCAAATCATAGAACAAGTTGTTTCTTTGTTGCATTTATAGAATGGTTACTTTATGATAACCATAGATAATTTTCAATTCAGCCGTAATTTATCAACAAAAGCCATGTGGGAGGCAAATTATTCAAAACAAATCCAATTCTAGCCCATGTCACTTTAGCTGAGCTTTGTGGGCTTGAAGTCTTGGATCTCTGTTTATACTGAGTTTTAACACTTTTCTTGTGCTCTTTCAGAGTTTAGAAATACCCATGAATTGGAAAAGGCCTTTTATTGCATCTCCAGTCCACATTTGCCCTTTTTTCATTTTGTTATGCTTGGCTTTTCAAGCATGAGTAAGTACAGGCTATCAGATGGCAACATTCTCCTTATAGCTATAAAACTGCAGTTCAGGGTCACGTCTTGTAAATGAAGGTCCAACTCTTGAAAATCTGTGTTTCTGCTCACTTGAAGTCTATTTTCAGGCCTCTTGGTATGTTTGTAACGCTTTCACTTGACTTTAAAATATTTTGAAAAATGAACAAAAGAAGTTTGCAATAAGTTGCATAAATGGTGCAATCATAAAATTCTGAGACTCCATCATACCAGAATAAAATCTTTCCACTCTCCCCTTCAAGATCAAGATCTTCTAGTCTGAATCCAGCTCCAATGCTAATTTTAGATTCCCATGTTGCAGTTCCCTTGTACATCTCCGATTTCAATTTGGACCCAAATAAGCCCAAATTTGACTGAGGATCATCAATGCTGATAAGAGAGGAATTTTACATTGGGTTTGGAAGCTGTACACCTCAAAAGGTGGAACTTCCAGTCAGAAGCATAACCAGGACCACTTCACTAAGTTTTTGAACCACGAACTTTTCTCACTTTGCCTTTACATTATTATCTAGGCCTTCAAAACACCAGAGTAAAAATGGTGTTTTCTTGGTTGCACAAGGGTCATTTTTACATATAATTTCAGTCAGTCTGCAGCTATGAGTGCAACTCGTCTGCTCATCGAAAAGTAACAAACACACAAACCTGAGTTACTAATGTTTGTAGCAGACAGTTTACTCTAAAATGTGCTAAATTTAACACCAAAACCCATGTCTTACATAACTTGCTGAAAAACCTAGAGTGATGTGTGGTTTAACGGACATGGCACACTAATAGTATCTTCACAAAGACATGGATGGCTCGGGATCTCACATGAATAATGTTTTGTGTTCCTTTGTACATTTCAGCTGTTACACAGTGCAATAATTACAATATTATATGTAATAAAAACACACTCTGGATAAATCATGCACTCTACCTGAGTCCCACACCACAGGACTGCATACAGTGCTCAGCAATTTCTAGCAGAAGAGTTCACCCTTGTGTCATAAACATATTGATTCTTATGCAGTTTCGTTTAATTTATCTGAACAGTTTTCAGATAAAAGCAATGTCTAGAACCTGTAGTACTTTTAGTACGTTATTCACACTCTCAGTTTTGAGCAATAAATTTGCACTGCTCTTGGTCATTAATGGAATTAACTAGCTCTGTTTGTTTATAAATGTCTAAATTGTAAACTTATACATTTATTTCGTATTCTGAGATTCTGCATGGTGAGTTCCCCACTGGCTCCTATACAGCACTACAGGTCTGTAGTACGGTAGATAGATTTGCAACAGATATCACATTTATCACAGCTAGTCTCTATATCAAGCCTGTTCAAATGGCGGCCCGCGGGCCACATGCGGCCCAGAAGCAACCTGAGAGTGGCCCTGCCTGTGGTCCTGGCAGAAACAGAGAAACCGCAAAAAATTAATCAATTAATTTTAAAAAATTAAAAATTCCTACAGCGTAGTGTAGACTGAATGTTGCTAGTAGCCTAGCAATACTTAACCCACAATGCACCGTAATGTAAATATATTAAACTATCATTGTAATGCATGATGCGACAACAGCATGTCTTTCTCAGTCCAAAAGCGTAAATTGACAATGAAAACCGTCGGTTTAACCCTGGCTGGACTGACAAATCCAAATGCCAAACCAATGTGTTTAGTTTGGAGTGAGTGTGTTGCAGTACTTACGAAGGCACCACAATGACAAACACCAGGCTTTCTACACAAACTTTCCAGAGCGATCTCAGGAGAAGGCGGCAAAAGTACAGTTTAATAATCTTACAACCGGAGTTGTACTACCATGGTGAGGGTCCTGTACAGCCCAAGAGAGAGCTGCAGCAGCTTCCCTTCGTGTTTGCTTCTTGGCAAAGAAGAACAGCCTTTCACAGATTCTGAAACAGTGAAATACTGCATGCTGGCCGTGGTGGATGCGGTGATAAGTGACAAAAAAATTAAAGTAAGTGTGACATCTGCTATTAAAAACGTACCCCTGTCAGACAGTTCAAATATTCGTCGAGTTGAAGTTTTGTGAAGTTCTGGCGTCAGACGAGTTTGAAATGCTGTTAGAGGACCTGAAGAAAACTGATTTAATGTCTATAGCAGGAGATGGGTTCACAGACAGAACTGATAATGCACAGTTGTGCCTATATGTCCGTTTTTTGGATGGAAAATTGCTCTGCTTACTACTGTTAGAGGGACACACAGCTGGCGAAATAATGTTTGAGAAGATTTCAGCTCTTTTTGAGGAAAATGGTCTGGATATGAAGCGTGACTGTATACTTGTGACAGATGGGGCTCCATTCATGGCAGGAAAAGTGAGTGGTCAGCAAAAGATTTATTTTAATTCGAAAGGGAAATATCAAAATGTTTTAGTATTATCATTATTAGTATTATTATTATTTCAAATGTGCAAAAAAAATAGTTTATAGTATATATAGCTCCCTTTTTTTTTAAATAAATGGACCTTTCGGTGTGCATTCTTGAGAGGTCACCACATTTACAGGGGGAAAAGGAATAAAAAAATTACTTGTTTTTCCAATACAGTTGTGTGGGTTTGAAATTGATCATGATCTGCTGCTTACTGGCTGCAAAAAAATCTGGCCCAACTAACTTCTTAGTTGAATAGCCATGCTCTATATTATTGTAAATAGACTGAAGGAATCAAAAACAGATGCAACTGAAAATCAATAGCAGATTAAACTGATGAAACAGCAATGAGACAGTCAAAGAAGGCAACTGACTATAAGTGGTTTCAGAACTGCTCCCTGCCTTTGAAGCGACCATTTAAAGACAAGGACATGACAAGGTGCTTGCACATGGTCAAAAAAAAGCTTTGGTCGCACCATGGTCAGCTACCGCAGCCCAATAGAGCCATTTAGTGTAATTAATTCAAACGATGGCACATGATAGCATTTTCACATGCTAGTATGTCATCATACTAGCTCACCATTGTATATAGACAGAGAAATAGAAAACACAGGAGCCTTTTGGCTAGACTAACATTTCTTTAACCCTACTCACCACATAAGCCTTCGTTTTAATCCTCTTCACTTGAATAACATTAAAATGTTGTGTGCATCACAGAAACACAAGTAGTGGCCATAAAGAGACTACCAGAAGGAACCTTAAAATAACAAAAATAAAAAGCAGCAATGCTGAAGGTATGAAACACATGAGTAGATGAACTCTAAGGGGAGATCAGCTAAATTTAACTTTAGAAAGGTGTTTTATACTCATGGGCAAAGTCCCAGACTTTTATGATGGCACCTGATACAATACAACAGACCTCAGCTGTTTTCACACATAAACTCAAATGCTGGGAGAATTGGTTCATGGCTTTGTTTAAATTTGCCTTTTCCAATATGTACTAGACAACATGTTATGTGCCACATATTGTAGTACATTCTCACTACATTTGCTCTAGCCAGAATGCTTCTGATGCATTCTCACTACAGGAAATACTCAAATTTGTGTGACAGAGATGCCACGATATAAATCACTTGATGTAAATTTGAGACAATTATGTGGTTTTTCTAACAAGATCCATCAAACAGACATTGTACTAAGGAGCTGGCAAGTTAAAAGTCTGTTTACTCCAAGATCCCAATATGTTGGACATTTGCACCTGTCAATTTCCAGTGAAGTGATGGGTTTTTTGTTTTGTTTTTTTAAGGTAACTGTGTACTAAGTATATTCCCGGGATCTTTGTTATATCCTGGGTTTGTAGACGATCATGTGTTGGAAAAAGCTTGTGGGTGGCAGGAAGCTGCTGACAGAAGTGAGTGACAGGTCAGGTGAGTGCTGTGGTCTGTTCAGGCATGCAGATCCAGCTCCTCTGAGTGATCTGAAGTGGCTTCAATTAACTGAAGCAGCCAAGTGTAAGGAAGGGGACTGGGGAGCATGGGCCCCAGACAAGCCTCCTGACAGATTTGGGAGGGGGGGTGGGGATAAGATGAGTGCAGCCTTCTGACAGGTCCTCTAATACCCCACGAATTCCAACCTTTCTCCATCTCCTCTTAGCTAATTACTAAGTATCCATATGGAGACACTTGTCACTGTGATCACAGCAAATTGGCTGTAACTACAAGGTCAGCAAAGACCGTTATTCACTTATATATAAACACAAGAATACACACAGAATCCAACCATCTAATTTTGCAAGAAAACCGAACACACACAATACTTTTCTTCATCTCCAATACTAAAACTATTTTTAGTTTCATGGGAGAACTGAAGTTACCACCGAGAAATCTAATATCACCGGCACTGCTTCATAACCATCTGAAAAACCACATTCATGTTGATTTTTCATGATGCTCTTTCTGTGTGATAATACAGAAAGGAGGTGATTAAAATATCCCAGCATTTCTCAACAAATCCTACACAGAGATTTAATTTTCATGGGTATACACAGCAACACTGATGTCAAGAGACACTGCCAAATGAAATGTTAAATAAAAAAAATACTCTGAAATTCACTTCTGAATGTATGAAAGTAAACCACACACCAAACACGTGGGAAGAAAGAGAAAAGGTTTGAACTATATCTTGGAATTTCTTTTGTATTAATGTCAACACCAACCTTTGCTTTGAGTTTAAACCCAAAGTAAAAAAATAAATAAACGTCTTATCTTACATGTGATGAAGGAGTGGAGAAGCAGACTGATCTGTACACTAGTAGGGCAAATTAATGCATTTATCATTTACCATTTCGTCATCTCAGCAAATACAAAACAAGTATCTCATAGCCTCTAAATGGAAAGAGACTGCTACTTTACACTATTTTCACCAGGCTTTTTTCCCCCCCTTCCTTTCTTCCCGTCTTGCTGTTCTTGCTAGTTTTACACTACCTAATTAAGAAGTTTGGTGGGGGAAGCATGAAACACACAGGACCACATACTTTACCCTCAAGGATTTATTTTATTGTTCCTCTGTTTTTTTTGGTCTCCAATGTTGGCACATCCTCTATACCTCCACCCTTATTTTCCCTTCTAAAAACCCAAGCTTTTCCTTTTTTCACCTTTTCAGTCTTTTATTAGAACTGGGTCCAAATTCTGCTTATAAATGACAGATGAATACTACCTGAAATGTCTTATCGAGCTGCCATTTATATGATCAAGTGTCTGCTGCCGTCTCTATTCTCTTGCTATTTGGTATTCCTTCACTGGCAGCCTTTAGATCTTCTTTCACCTTCATGCTTTTTGAAGGTTTGTGTTTTCTATCCAAACCATCAAGCTTATTTCTTATGCTGGACCATCCACTTCCTCTTACCCATAATTTGATTCAAAGTTAGCCTTATGAGAATACTGTAGGTGTTGGTTTCTTAAACAGCTAAACAAAATGTAGTTTACTTTAGAAGAAATGACTAATTTTTTTCAAGCTAAAACCTGTTTGGAGGGAAAAAAAAAAAAATAAATAAAAACACACTTCAAGACAACTGAAGTTGTTCAGAAGTCAAAAAGGCAGCATTTCAAACTTAAATGAATGTGAAATTGCCTGCTTTGAAAAATGAGTACAGAACACATGAACACAAAGACTCCAATACTTAAACAATCGTTAAAAGTTAGCTAAAAACACTTGGTTTAATAGTGCTGTCATCAGCTTGAGATCAAAAGTGGTCGTTTTAATGTTTTATCGTCATAGACTAAAATTGCCTCTAACAATCCCTCTTCTCCACTTCTCCTCTCCCCACCCACGGCAGATTTGCAATTTCCCAATATTGGTACAGACCGATGCCCCCCCCTTCCCTCCCCCAGATCCACACCTCATTTGGTACTCACCTAGATCAAAGTACCTCGCACATCTGTTCCGCTTGCAACTGCCATAACTAGCCAGCTGGACTCTCTCCGTCAGGTCTTGCTGTCTGTAGGTGTGTCAGTACTGCTCGTCTGTCCAAAGCCAGAGCTTCTTGGCAAGCTGCAAACACAAACAGCGAAAAGAATCAACAAGACTGTAGTTGTGAGAGTGAGCGTGGGTGTGAGCCAGTGCCTTATCATAGTCTTGCAAGAGACTCCTTGTCAAGTTGACTGTTTGTGTGTGCATCTGTTATGTAGGAGACTTGAATGCAGAGTATTCCTGAGATAGAGCGAGTGTGTTTGTGTGTGTGTGTGTGTGACAAGATATTACAAAAACACATGTTTTACAGAGACTGTAGTAAGGTTTACACAGCGAGGCGGAACAAAGCGGGACAGGGGCCCACCTTCCACAATTACACGCAGCTTTAAAATACTAATCCAAGCACAAACTGTATCTGGACTGTATCCAAACAGCAAACCAAAAAGCCACAGGTGTAAACAGAGCAATAAAGCAATGCAATCTCAATCCCACAAATGAAATAGTGCTGCTTATAGCAATAGCATTCAAAGCAGGATCACAGCAAAGCAGGCTTAATGCTTCCCTGATACTTTTTATGCTATATTTACAGTGGCCCATAAAAGTGGATAAAAATCTTTGTAGATAAAATTCACCACGTTAATGTGATGCATAAAGGGCCCACACAGAGCCCGATAGCAAAACAATCATCTGACAGAACAGACCCACGGTGGCTTCAACTCTGCAGTGTCATTAAAATCCTCCAAGTCTAATTCTCTTTCAAATACCACCTCTACCTAAATAAACATGACCAAGGACGCTTACTCATACTTCACATGCCTGCCAACCACAGATGAACAGGATTTCACAGAGCAGACTGGGTGTGTTTTGCCAACCATTACTGCAGAAAGGTCTGCAGATTGTGACAAAATGTCTCAAGCTAAACAGCCACAGTGATGCACTTTGTTCTCATAATAAAGCCGATCCATAAAGATGTCTGACATTTAACATGCAACTAGAGAAAGCTGTGTGATTTAAGTCAATTTACTTTGACACTTGGATCATAAAGAATAAAACAGGATTTTAAAACCGGCGTTGAATGACTTCAAACTACAGCAATCCAGGGAGTGACAAGTTGCCTCAGAAGTGTAATAAACTGCAACTCTAAGGCTAAACACTGACTTATATTTGGCTCAGAAATACTGCACCGAGAGTGTTACTTTTTATATTTTGGTGCTTTGTATTCACGACCGGCATTCAAACTGCCTGTGGGCTTTTACCTCAGAGAGAGAAAAGATGATCTGCATGAATGAATGAAATATCTTAAGATCCCTGTGTTTACACATATATACCAAGGAAATGTCAATCAGATGCAAAATACAAAGGTTGAGCCCTGAAAGAAATGTCAAAAAGGTAGACTGGCTCTGTGATGTGTGAATGGGACCAGCACCATTTGATCAATAGCTCACCTGAAATGAATACAAGATTCGTTCTTACCGACTCAAAACAGCAGATGTGGACTCCAACTCCATTTGTCACAAACTTGGATGAAACCGTTTCAGCTGATGAAGTGGAGATTGCCTAAGATAACACATTTTTAAATATTTGTTATTGGTTGCTTTCCATTTGTGATGTTTATTTGAGGCTCTTCAGAAGTGTTATGCTGAGTTGTTACCACAGGAAATTACATGAAGTATAACCTGAAACAACCCTGTCAGGAGTATGAACAAACATAACGTTATGTGCCCTTCATGTTCTTCCTGGTTTTTTTGGTCTTGTATCATTTGCCCTGCTCCAGTCAAGTGGTCAGCTCAAACAGGAAGCGATAACAATAGGCAATACAACCAGCCATGCCACCAAGACATGTCAAGCTGACCCCAGCAATGCTGGGACGCCATGAGACAGCAAGGGCTGTCTCCAAAAAAGAAAAAGAAAAGATTGAGGAGGGAGCTGACAGATGAGGAGGTGGAAAACAAAAAATACAAGACGGGAGAATAGAAAGCAAAAAAAAAAAAAAAAAAAAAAAAGTCGACAAGACAGAAGAGGGAGAGGCAGGATGAAAGATAGGTCGATGTACCACAGGCTGATGAAATAGAGCGAGAAAGGCAAAGAGAGAAAGAAGCGGAACAGCAAGTCAGACAATAGTCAAACAGAGGAACAAAAAAAAAAAAAAAAAAAAAAAAAAAAAAGACACTAAAGGAATAGGAGACAAATTAAGGAGAGGGCATGGGGGGGGATGGGCAGAGACAGGGGGAGCCCAAATATAAAGACAATGTCAGATTCAATACTTCTCTTAAACGAGAGAAGAATTAAGGAGGAAGAAGAAAGAGTGGCTGTTCTATATCTCGCTGCTCCTGAAACCTGAAAAGACCAATACGTAGAAAGGAACAAAACAGCGGGGGGGTAAGATCAAGCGCTTGACTGCATTCAAAAGAGCCACAGAGGGAGTATAAGTGACACAATTAAGAGCATAACTGTCATTACAGCCAATCAACCCAGTGCCACCCACATGGCCACTGAGCAACAGAACCATCATGAAGAGGGATGAAGGACTGCTTATTCCCCCTAGCAATGCAGCAGCGACTGTTAATACTGACTAGCACACATACCTAAAAGCCCTAAAGGCCATTGCATCGTAATGCAACAGCAACACAAAACACGTGTACAAAATCGTTCCATCAAAACATGTTCTTGTCTCATTTGCATCTTGAGAGAAGAGCTGACATTTAAATATAATCCTGCTGACATGCAAACTAAGTGCAGCCAATTCCATAACCCGCGTGTGCATTAGAAAAGGGAAAAAGAAACGACGTGTGAATCTGAAACCAATCACAGTTTGATGTATACTCTCACTCAATAAAATAAAAACCAAATTTAATGAGCTTTCAAGATCCTCCACAGTGACATTTCCTCTCCCAATTCTCCATCTTTTACAACCATCATTCACCTTACCTCCATTTCTCTTTATCCCTGCTACCGCTTGCCTTTCCTCAACCCTCCCTCACTTAGTTTTTCATTTTAAACCCACTACTTTGCCTCCATCTTCTTCTCTCTCCATCCAAAACAACGGCCATTCCAGAAAGAGGGCCATCAATCTTCTTCAATGAGACCAGAGTGCGAGAGAGTGCCAAGGCTACAGCAGATTACTATCTCTGCTTACCTCCACTCAACACTGGATAACATATAGAAGGAGAGAAAGGGCAAATGGAGAGTCAGGGAGGGTCGAGAGTGAGTCAAAGAAACCATCTTAGATAGAAGATGGACATTAGATCTTAAAAGCCTCAAAAAGATTTAAAAAAAATAATAAAAACCAACTTCCACTCCTGTCACCAGCAGAGGCTTGTCAAGAAAAGACACCCAGCAGCTGAAATTAAAACCTCTAATCCTAAGTGGCAACTCCAAACCTGATCCTTGATTTACTTCCACAGAGAGCTCTGCTTATGGAGAGACATGAGATACAGGTCTTCTGTTAGACTGAACATGAATCATACTCTGCATCCAAAACAGAGTTACAAATGTAGAATCAAAACTGTACTGTTACTGTAACTAATTTAGTTGTTAACTACGGTACCAACAGGTCATTACAGTTCAGTTTGAACGGGGAAGAAAAAGTGACGGTGCATGTATAGAAAGGAGGTGGGGGAACATGATGGAGCAAGCGCTGCTTAATTACTTAAACACTACACAGAAATTGTTGTTAGTGCATACGCGAATATTTCTGTGCGTTTCACAAAGTCCTGTAAGCCAATTATCCCGCCTGATGAGACTTCTGAAAGCAATGTGCGAATGTTTGTTTGACAAAGAACTGACACAATGGTGGAAAAGCCAGAGCTGTGACCTTGCAGCAGAGAGGGGTTTTTAAACAAGCTGCCTCACTGCCCTGTGTGGTGCAGTGGCAATAATCTGCACACACACTGTGCATCACAGGTAAATCCAAGGCTGAGGACGTCCTTCTGAGGAAACCTTATGTGAGAAAAAGATTGGTTACATGGCAAAGTAGAGTTTTTGCATAGAAAATTCTGGGTATTTTTGTTGTTTTTTGTAATGCAGTGCAGCAAACGCTCAGTGAACTCTTATATTTATAAAACATGGCCTTCTCAAGCAGTCTGCAACCAAGGACGCAAGACCACCAGGCCAGCTCTGACAGCTACATCCACAATTGAGCATGATAGGGCTAATCGCTATGCAGCTTTCTCACTGAGGAAAAACCTACGTGGGGGGAGTTTTGTCAGGCATAATAAACTCTCCCTGCATTGTCACACCACTGTTGAGGAGGAAGGTTAAACTTAGAGCTGTCTGTAAAGCTGTCCCTCTGCAGCAGCAGTGCTCTGACTGGGGGATCAGCATAGTGTGGCTTCTGTGGGCCACACAACAACGAGTGGGAGGAGGCAGCAATGGGGCTCAGCCAGGCGCTAAAGACTTTGACACTAACATAATCACTGATAATTGATTCTGCTGGTGAGGAAGGTTTAACATTAAAGGATAAAAACAGCAACGGCGGTGGCAGCACGGCGCTCTGGCTTAATATGAGCTGATGGGACTGACGCCACCTGTCACACACCATCTAATCACACGAAGACAAGATTCTCTAGACGAACACATATCATCAAATCACTACCGGCCTTGGACACGCTCAGCACCCTCAAAGCAGCTTTGATCAGCAGTGGGTCGAGAAAATCGAGGGGGCACAGAGGCTAAGGGCGGCGGAGGAAGAGGAGGAGGATGAGGACAGACAGACAAATAAGACAAACGTCCTTCACTATTGCAGGACAACAGCCCTGAGATATCACATGACACGACAGAATAAAAGCACAGTGTTTCAAAGAGATATCTAGAAAAACAAAAAACTGCGCACTAAACCGAATGCAGTTATTACAAGCAGTGTGACACATTTGTTCCATACTCGCGGTAATGGCAATTGAGCTGCAGTCAGCTGACATTGCAGTTATAATTCAGCTAATGTTATTCTCATTAGCTTATAATAAAGTGACTACTATTATACTATAATAATCTTCCAACTGCCTTTTATTGTAAACTGCCAGCCTGTGGGAAACACTAATAAATCTGCGGCAATAAACCCATTTTAACCCGTTTCACCTGTGATCTGAGCAGACTGTTTTTTTAAGATGGCTAACCACAGAACACTATTTCTAGTCAGCCTCACAGATTTGTTGTTAAAGTATAATGGAGACACATGAGCTAAGTCTAGTAGCAGTGACTGGGGTGTGCCTATTTGCTGAGTGAACTGATGAAGACGGAGGGCTCCCTGTAGCCTTACAGTCAGAACACTGATAAATTGGCCAGCATCCACCCTTTCCCCAACTGCAAGAAGGATATGTGTGCATGAGAATAAGTATGAACGCCTGCTAGACTGGAACTGACAACATAAAGTGGCAATGCAACTGATTTCATGAACAACACAGGAGCACAAAGGAAAAGGAAGACCTCCATTATGTCACTAGCAGACGTGTCACCATAAAGGAGACAGTCGGACTATCGGTCCTCCAACCTAGCAATGGCAGACTCACCTTCTTAAATTAAAGGGTGCTTAATACAAAGCATGTCCCAGACAGACAAACACAAATTTCCACCTTGGGCTGCAGACATAAACACACATCACTTCATGTCGAAAATGACTGTTTGGAGATCAAAGGTTTAAAATATGCGAGGGTCAGATATCTTGCAGGGAAATAAAGGAGGAAAGATTGAGGCTGAGAGGGGAAAAGGTAGCAACGGCAAATAAGAGATGGAAAGGGGACCAGAGAAAGCCCCAGGCTGATGGCAGCGGGGAGAGAAGAGGCAGACTGGATGATGAGCTAGTGAGAAAATGTAAATGAGAATCTGTCATGCAAAAAAAGGAAAAGAGGGGAAGAAAACGTGAGAGATTACTATAGGAACTGTTCGAGGAGAAACTGAAGAGCAGAACAAAGCTCAAAAGAGGAAAAAAAAAAAAAGGGGGTGGGCAGTGCACAGGAGGAAACAGCAATCCAAGAGACATGACAAGCATGCACTACGCAGCCTTTTGCTGTTAAAATGGGCCACATAGTTTCTAATATGTCCTTCAACATGTGGTGAAATCAGTTTTAGTCACCACAGAAAGAAAATGCAAAAAACACAAAAGATAAGAAAGGTAGCAACAAATAGTGAGAGGTAAAATAAGAAGACAGAGATGGTCCCTGAAGAGGTGACTCATGGCATCCCTTTGTCACAAGTCAAGACCACAGGGAGGAAGAGTAGGAGGAGTGTAGGCAGTAAAAAGGCAGCTCTTTTTCTCAGTCTTTCACTCCCTGGCTATCCTCCACCAGCAGCTGGAGGCTAAACTTAAGCTCCAGCAGCCACGAGGGAGAGAGGAACGGCCTTGGGAATAGGTCATCCACAACCACAGACCAAAACAAAACTCAAGCATCTGCATCATTAGCAAAGGAGCCCAGAGTCCCCTGATGTCTACCCACTGCACAACAGATCCCTCAGAAATGTGGCCACAACAGTCCCCATGCACACAATCATCCGCTGCACAATCGCCATACAGCGATGTCAGCCTCCTCTTCATGAATATTCATCTGCCTCATTAACACTCAAGTGGGGAAACACAGCATATTGCAAGAGACTCCCGTTACTTGGAGAGAATGAAAGTTAAAGGCGGAGAGGAAAGGGGAAGAAGAGATGGGACACATGGTGACTGCAAAGGAAGGAAAGGGGAAGAAAAAGAGTAAGAGGCAAAGGCTTTGTTTCTTTGCCTTCAAACTTTTTTGAATCTCAGGAGAAGAGGGGAGGAAAAAATGTCCTATATTGTTCCGGGAGCTGATACCCTCCAGTCGCTTTTCCTTATGAAGCCAGATAGGGCAGAATGAAAGCAGCGTCAGCAGCAGGGACATCGCAGCGGGAGCACAGGCTAAGAATTACAGACCGTTTTACCCTGTAAATCCTACTGCAATAAAGGCTTTAAAACAGCTGCAATTTCACCACTAATGTCTGGCTGCTCGCAGTAACTGCTAAACTGTGGGGGATATGTGTGAATACACCTCAACGCAAGCTGCAGCTGAACAGACACTCATGTGACTCCCCCTCCCTCTGTTCAGTAACAAAACACACTTACAGACGTAAGAAGCCAGTCTATATCGTACACAAAGTCTGTCAGTCCACTCGGCCACACGCTTTCTCTCAGAGCCACTTGCCAATAGAAAGACACACAAGCGCGCACGGACGCACACACGCGTGCACAGGCACACGAAGAGAAAGGATTATTTTCTCTTCATGTTGTAATGCTAGTGAATCTCTTAACAGGAACTGCCAACAGGGGAAATCTTCCATCCTGCAGCTGTGTCCTCAGAGAGACTCTGGAAACTGTAGAAATTTCCTTGACTCTTTTCTCGTCGTGGCTTTGGTGGCAAAAACAGCTTGGCCATTCGGGTATGAGGAGATGAGGCAGATTCAGGTGCTTTTCTATAACGTTGCCCCACCAGAGTCGCTCTAGTCCTTTAAAAAGGGCAGCGGGAGAAAAAAAAAAAAAAAAAAAAAAACTTGTGGTACCAAAATTGGATCAGGTCTGTGGAAATCAATACTGCTGCTTACATGAGGGGCCTCCACTAAGGCTATTTCATATTTCACCATATATACACAGTTTCTGAGGAGAAAGAAAAAAAAAAAAAAAAAAAACACAACCCCTCAATTTCAGAACAGTATGAACTATCGATTTCACAGTCACGATTCTTACTCTCTCTGCCTATTTCTGTCCTCTCTCTTTTCCATTCCCCACCTTTGATGTGGAACTCCTTCCCCCCCACCCCCCCAAACTTCTGTTAAATGAAAACTGTTTATTATTAGGCTTCTCGCGACGAAGAGGTCGTTACCGTCACATTTTTACATCTTTCACATTTCTCCTAAAAGAAATGTTTTTTCCATTGACATCACGAATCGATCGATCTGTAAGGTGAAACAGAAAAGCTATTTCTTGGCAAAAGTGAATACCACTGCCCTTACCTTGTACACTTTTGAGATATTAAAAGGTGGGCCTCACAGAGTAACTTCCAATGGCACACCGTAACAATGCACTGCCTATTATAATGACTATATCGTGACTTGAGATGCATCACGACATCTATTTATTCACTGCTGAGGCTTGTACTGTGTACTATGGGCTTAGTGAGGTAACTTGAGATTTAACCCTGGGTTTATTTAGTGCTACAGAGGTGGTTCACTCTTATCCTGGAACACCAACATGATAACTTAGATACATTTTTTTAAAACATCCCTGAACTGTTTTATTTGAACCAGTCTTCTCTTAATTTCTTTTAACATTTCACCTACAAGTGATATGAATTTTAAATGCCAAACACTGTTGGAGCTTTAAAAAAAGTTGGATCTGATGTTCAGAGTATTTGGATGGGTCGCTGTTTTCCACAATCTAATGCCAGCGTATCAGCAAAACTGAATCTGACTTTTGGGCAGTGGCGCTTTTAACCAACTGTGTTGTCATTCATTTATATTCATACAGCTTTCCTGGGTCATGTGTTTTGCTGAGCAGTCTGGCAGAGACCGGGGACCTGGCCAGTTCAAATCACAGGTCCAAAGTCAGCACGCATGCATGATTTAAATACATCTAAATGGCAGATGGTGAGAGACCTGGCTGGGATCTGGCTTCAAGACAGAAGCAGTAATGCAGGAGAAGCAAAGGGATTAGAGTGAGGAATGGCTTGGCTTGTCTTTAAGATTACTTTTCCTCTTAAAACATTCACTTCATCTGTGTCACTTCTGCTCTCTACTTGTTATTGGAAAATAGCTTCATGCAAGAGAGGTGGAAAACCATTCAATGCCGGCTCTGTCTGCATCAGTCACACACTGACACGCACATACACAAAGAAATACATTTCATCCTCCATATCCGAAACAGCCAAAGCACTGGCAGGCATTTGCGACCCCAATCCATATTTCAATTTCCCTCCTCTCATGCAAACTAATTCAATACTTGTTGCCTTCCCTCACAAGCGATCAGCAATATGAGAAATGAGCTTCTTCGCATGTTGCATCTAAAAACAGGTCCAATCTGAGACATTTTTGAATGCCTATATCAATTATGTCTTAGTAGTGCCGTGCATATGCAAATTGTCCTTAGGAGTAGCATTGCAGGATAGAAAATCTAAACTACAACCAAAAGGAATTTTTTTTTTTAATCAAATGGCGTGCCATTTGAAACTCATACATTACACCACTGCCTGTGTTTATATCAACAACTTCATGTTTTCAAAACATTTAAATAAACATTAAGCTAACAGCATCGAATGAGTCAACCGAATGAGTAATTTGAATATGATGTTCATATATGGATTTCATTACCTTAGTTTTTCCTTTAAAATAAATCACTTCAGCTTTTCACGAAGCCAGAACAAGAAGTATCAAAGCTGTATGCTGTGATGTGATCAGCCAATACTTTTTGAAATCGATCCAGCGACACAGCTCAGAAGACTGGACAGTATGGGCCTGGTTTTGGAGGAATTTGTGAATGTTCTTTTAATCAGGCTCATTAGTGGGATAAAATCTTCAATTCTGACATATTAAACATTTTCAGTAACACCCAATTTCCTTACGGACTAGTATTGATGTACTGACCGATGTAGCATTTTACACTGTTACACTCCAAACAAATTCACACATCTTGACATCTCCCACTGCTGCACACACCAAGAAAGGAATTCTCAGAAGAGCAAATAAAAATACAAATCTGAAAACATAGGATACAGTCTGAGCCTGATGGAGAAATGGTGCAGTGCTGAAACATTTGTTTGTTAAGGTCCACCACACTCTGCAGTAATTCACTTTTTGCTTGACATTATATAGTGGATAGTATATCATTGATCCATTTTTCAATGCGCTCTGCATTTGACCCTGAAAATACACAAGCATGTGCGCACACACCGACGTACTCATTTGGTGTTGAAATGAGCAAAGATGAGTAACAACATCGTCTCAAACTCAGGAACACGGGTGCACTCTTTGCCCATGTAAAGAGAGAGGCAAGCAGGTAATAGCGACAAATTTAGGGGCTTAAACAGCGACAGCTTTACGATGCCTGAGCGGCCTCTATGACTCCATTCCTGTCAGATTCTATTAGCCTGGCCTCCACCGTGTGCTTCGATTGGCTCTTGGCCTATTCCCAGCAGTTACAGAAGCACCACCCGTAAATAAACCAAATGGCTGCATCTTGTAGTATATGAAGGGGCGGGGGGCTCTTTGCAGCTGGGCGCTTGTGTGTAAAGAACATCTAACAGAGTGGTTGAATAGTTTAATATACAGCAGCGAGCTGAATGGACACAGTCAACTAGAGGGAGAGCGCGACACATCACTGTAAGAGTTTAAATTTGAGGAATACGAGAAGCCAGAAAGGCACTTTTAAATCAAGACAAGTGGTCTCACTCCACACACACACACACACACAGCTAGATACAAAAGGAAAAAGTGTGCCTATCTGCCAGCTGCCAGGTGGAAGTCTATGGAAAGGCCACCTGTCTAATAACCACTTTTGATGCACACAGCTCAGCAATATGAAACACAGCATCTGGCCTGTCCCCTCCAAACTGATCTTGTTAACAGCCTGATCCGTGTTCCTCTTACATAGAATTTATTTGGGCAGTTCACTCAGATACAAAAAAAAAAAAAAAAAAAAAAAAAAAAAAAAAAAAAAAAAAAAAACAAAAAAAAAAACCCCACACACACACTTTTGTGTTTATAAATTCAACCACTACAGGTTTTAGTTTTTTGTTTGTTTGTTTTTTTAATGGCTTTTGAAGAACTGTGGAAAAATAATAAATTTCCTCGTACAAATTTAAAAAAAACTGCTGGCCTAAAAGTGAAGAAAGACTGACGCTGGCACAACAAAGTCACAATTACCTATATGTTTAAATTAACAGTCATTATATCCTATTATATCATGCACACTAGTGGAAAAAATATAAAAAGAACATTTACAATAGTAATAACATAATGATCTCAACCAAATGCTAGCTTCATTGCATGCATATATTCACTAAGCAGTCACAGCTAACTATAAGAAAAGGTATAATTAAAACAATTTTTATAACCTAAGGAACCCGTTTGGTTTTCTTTTGTTGTTTTGGGGTTTTTTTGTTTAGACTCAAAAACATTACTAATTATTTGTAATTAAAATAAAAGTATATTTATGCTACCGATTCATACAGTAAAGCTCTAGCATCACATTTGAGTGAACTGTATGATTACTGTAATAAAGTGCTTTAATCAGTTAATGTAACTGGAAAACAGAGTGCTTGTCTTCAAAGAAATAAATCATAGGATTATTGTGTTTATTGCAACTTGGGAAATATCTGTTATACCTTCAAAACTCTGAAAAGCTGCTCCTCTGTGCCTGTCTGTGGCAAAGTGGCCTTCAGCATTAACAGGCTATTACTTGTGAAATGTAACCAATCAAATTGGAAAGGACATTGCTCAAGACCACAGAGTGGTGGCTAAAGACAGACTGAGGCAGCTGCACCACAGTGAAAGCAAAACTTTTTTGTTTTTTTGTTTTGTTTTGTTTTTTGTTTTGTTTTTTTTAAATGGGACACATGAAATAAAAAAAATGTTTTACTTTATTTATTTTAATCAAAATGGTTTTATTTTAATTGAAATTGGTTTAAAAAGTTACAACAAAAAATATTTATAACTAAAGGGCCATTAAACTAGCAAAGAAATTGGACTGGACACCTGGTTGATTTCATTTATACATCTACTGCTTTCCATATAAGTCATATTGAAATATCTACCAAAACTACACTGTTAGTTTCATTAGTCCTGTTCTTAAACAGTAGATTAGTTCACCTGCATTCAGAATATGAACCGAAAGTTTACCAGTTTGTATCCACTTCCTTTTCTGACAGACACAACAATGTCCAGAGAGTGAACAAAACACTTCCATACCAACACAATAAAAACAATGATGTGACGTCACATCTTTTACAGTCACAGCTAGACAACTGTGACTTAAGTGCCAACAGCTGTTACACAAAACTGACTGGATGTTGAAATTCAGATCCTGAATCTGCATAGTTCGACCGTATTGTAAGCTTGAGGAATGAAGTCAGTATTTTATTTTGTGCAATGAGCTGCAGTTTAATAAAAAATTCAATTTCCCTGCACACCAAAACAAGTCACGAACTTGTACATCAAGAATCTGTCTTTACCAACAGATATGTGAAGAATGTGTGGATGTGTCACGGTTTAAGAAGATAAAATGAGAAAAATGCTAAGCCAGTCAAAGAGTTATCTTTTGGGATTCAAATTTGTTCACCATAGAATCTTCTGAATCAATCCAAACTCCCATTCAGAGCATTTCTGAACTCCCACATGCCCTTTGCTCATGCATACAATCGCAGCACAGCTGAGCAGAAAACTCTGTGGGACAAACCAGCTGAATTTTTAGCAAGCACTTAGCAGATCTTTTACTAGGAAATTCAGCTTTGCAAAAAAGTGTTCCACCAACTTTTGTCACATCACTAACAGAAAATACAAAATGAGACATGTTTACCTGCCCTTTCAGATGGCCACCTAATTATTTTAAGGATGCACTGTTAGATCTGGTCATTTATTCCAGCATGATGTGTAAAAAACAGCTTTTGGTGTCCTTATAGCCACAATAGTGAGTTTTGGGTTTTAAAACATGAATTCAGCAAGGAGAAGGGCCTTTACAAGGCAACAGGATGAGAAACCCTTAAGCCTCTTAATAGAAACAAATGATCAGGGTCCACAACCACACATTTTGGTCTAGATCTCAAAGGTGAATTGACATTCAGCACCAATTTAAGTCCAGTGTCACTTAGCACAGTAACTGTCTTGTTTTGTTCCATTGGGAACATGGTGCAACAAGAATTTTACTTCTTCTTTTGGCTGCTCCCTTTATGAGTTGTCATAGTAGATCATCTGCATCCATCTCACCCAATCCCTAGTATTCTACTCTGTCACCAACCCTCTGCATGACCTCCTTCACTTCATCCATAAATGATCTCTGTGGTCTTCCTGGCAACTCCATCTTGAACATCCTTTTTCAAATACATCCCCGATCTCTCTTCTGCACATGTTCAAACCATCTTAGCATTGCCTCTCTGACTTTGTCTCCAAAGAGCTCGACCTGAGCTGTCCCTCTGAAGTAATTATTTCGAGTCCTGTCCATCCTGGGTACTCCCAGTGAAAATCTGAGTTTCATCAACTCTGCCACCTTTTCTTTCACTTTTGCTGACGTCCTTCTGTCACAAATCACCTCAGGCACCCATTTAAACTCTTCCACCTTCACCGATATACCTGTGTCCTTCTCATTCATACACATTCTGTCGTGCTTCTACCGACTTTCATTCCTCTTCTCTTCAGTGCATACCTCCACCTCGCCAGGTTCGCTACCACATGCACACTACTCTCACAACAGACTTCTTACTCCCAGATTCTACAGGAGAATCTTAATATAAAACATACATAAATATAATACACCATAATGCACTACACCCACATTATCAGAGCCCAAGGAGCTAAACTTGGCACACTAGTAAATCTTGAGCTCTGTCCACACTGGAAGCAATTTGCATCACTTTGAAGCCGACTGCTCGTCCCTGACAGACATTCCAGGCTCTAGTTGCCTAGGTAACCCACTAATGTATTTACCACCAGGTCATATGCCAGTCAAAGGTATCCTCTGCTCTTTTTGATAACGCTGTCCGTCGCTCGCCTAGAACTCCAGAAAAGTTGAAACCAGGTTATTTTGCCTGTAGTCACTTAAGTTGCAAAATTTCCTTCCCTTTCTATGGTCTCTAGTCGTCACAACGCTTCCAGTATGGACACAGCTTTGGACCCCTGAAGGCTCTTACCTTTATCAGATATCACAAGGTTGCCTAGCAACCACCAAGCAACGGACTTAAATGTCCTGTTTTTAGCAGGTATGCACCTATGAAATGCTATGAAAGCATCTGATCATGTTTATTTCACAGCGATAACGTCTATTAACTCATATTTCAATTATGTACGAGATATTATGATGCCAACCACTGAGCAATGGGCTAAAATTACCTGTTTCTTGCCTTTCTGCAGCTACAATATTTTATGAATGCATCCTGTGGTTTTACTTTAACGGCCAACAGCCCAAACAATACCGTAGCACTGGCATGTACTAGCGTCAGCACAAATCCATCTGGTAGTTCCTATTAGTACTTGGTTTTAATGGAGCTGCACAAGTTAATAATTATGAAAGAAGCAGGCTACTAAATTAGGTAAATTAAATAACAAAATTCACAAAAAAAAAAAAGAAAAGAATCCCCGCCTTCCTCCAATGGCAATGGACTTGGCCAATTAGCAGTAGATATTTGTTCAGTCATCCAACTCTAATGACTGCAACAGTTATTGCTATTACTGATTAATCTGATCATTATTTTTTAATTAAACTTGGTCTATATGTATCAGCTAAACTAAAAAAAAACAAAAACATTAAATTTAACAAAGCAAAAGATAAAGTCTTCTCTCATTTTAATAAAAGCCAAATCCCCCCCTAGGGGTTTCTATAAGGTCTACTGAAATCTTAAAGAAGTTTTCTGATTTTTTTTTTTTTTCCATAAACCAACAAACTACAAGTTTTTGTAGCTCCAGTACCAAATGTTTGCCATTCCATATTTCATTTAAATAGTTGTGGGTTACATCCTTGAATTTGGAAATCACAAAAAAAGTTATTCATAGAACTTTGAGTTCATTACTTTATCTAAAAGTCACCAGTTTTTTCCCAGCCACCGTGCAGAGGTACTACAGCCTGCATTGCAGTAGCCTTTCTGCTTGACTCTCTCTTTTCAGATGCTTTCTGGCAGACTGAAACCTGCAGCTGTCCTGTACTGCGCATTGGGAAGCAACGGAGGGGAGAAGCCGTGGTCACTATTTGGCAGGATACTGAGGCATGATGAAGCATAACATGTTTTTTTCTAACATGGGTCTCATTATTTTGCATATCCATGTGGAAACGTTCAGACTGATAACTCTTGCCGTGACAACCCAGACGTGACAGTCATGGCATAAAATTGCACAAAAAAATCCGCGGAAAAGTGAATCAGAAACGGAAACAGTATAAATAAGTCCCGAGCCGCTACCTACCTGCTAACAATAGCCAGCTAGCGGCTAATATTGAAGCTCTGTAAAAGTGCTTCCAGCGTTAAATTACGGCCAAACTTTAAACGCACTTTACCATAGAGGAATCAATAAAAATCGTAAATAACAGACATATGATCAGCTCATTTTACATCTTTAAAACTCACCTTTGTTTCGCACTTGAACGAAAGAGATGAAGGATTTTTGACAAGAGCTGTCACTGCACTTCCGGGTTAGACTGTGACGTGTCCGAACGCCCAATAAGCGACTGGCCATGCTGGGATTGTTTTGGTTTTGACTCTGGGTGTTACGGGAATATACAAATTTCCTATTTAATTACGAGCAGCTGTCTGTCATCAAAATCAGTAGACTAGCACATTTACTATCACTCGTAGACAAACTACATTTTCTTTATTTTGTTTGGTTTAGCTGTAGGAATTTATTTTTCGTTTTTTAAGATAAAAATTAAAATAAGCAAAGGGCACATAATAAGAATAAGCCTCAGATAAGAAATTCACTGAGTCATGGTAAAAGGTTTGTAGTCTGAGTTGCTCTAAATTAAAAATTGAGTCTTTCAAACAAGGAGCTTTTCCCTTGACCTCAAAATAATTTAGTGGCCCTTAATTATAACCAGAATAAGAAAAGAAGAGAGGATATTTTAAAATAATCGTTAATTGAGAAACCAGAGATTGCTGAATCAAACCGTCAAGGATTGTCATCCTTTACCTCCAGATTATTATTAAACCATCAGGCAGAAACCATGAGTGCATTTTGAAACAACAAGCTCTTTTGTCCTCACACGTTATATCATTGCTATAGCTAATATTTTCTGTGTAGTATATCTAAACACTTATAGTCACATTATATTAAGTTTCTATGGATGTCATATATTTTATGTGCACTGATGCGTGAGATTAATTATATTATTAGTTGTAAAATCAAAAAATAATACAAAACAATGTAAAAGATTTGTGATATTATGTGTGAAATTCCAAAGACTTAACACAATATGAAAAAACCCTTTAAGTATTTCAGAAGTCACATTCTGTACAATAAATATACATAACGTAATATATATATATATATATATATATATATAAAAACATATCTTCAACTACTGCAACCCTTCAGCTTATTATCCACAATACATTTTGATCATCATACAATTATATATAATTGATGCTACATCTTTCTGTCTTTGCACCATTTGCTAATTTTATAAAAAGCTAAACACTATCAGACATGCCGCCTTCACTTACCCAGAACTTAAAATGAAAGGCATCTACCATACAGTAAACAGCACCAAGTATCATCTCAGACTTCTTATTGCATTGTCTGGATGGGTATACAGGCTGTTATTATGAAGGAAGTTTATTTTTAACAGGCCTCCAGTCTGTCCTGCTTTAGCAGCTCTAAAACATATTCTCAATTACCATATGCTGTAAATAAAAAATGGTCATAGCTTCCAGATATAAAAGATGAAGAAAAAACAAGAGTGTCTAATAGCTGTCTAATAGCATCAGGTGGCGTCTCCTCTGGTTGCAAAAATACATTTGGCTATAGAAACTGGTACTTGGCTCCCACGATTCATGACCTCAGCAACACTTTCCTGAGGAGTCATCCTCAGTAAAACACAACATTCATTTTATAAATGATGGTCCGATTAAAGTAAAAGAGCAGGATAATTTGGTATGCTTTACTGTATGACTGACAACTTGATACAGTCTGAGTATGCAGCATCCCTTTGTTTCTCTGTCCGATCCACCCCTTACATATCACAATGTGTTCAAAACATTTGAACAGCAAAAACACTCTGCTTCAGTGCCATTCTGTAAGGACAAGCAAGGCAAGCAGTGCTTCTTTATCTACCTTTAACAATGACTTGAGGTGAGCAAGCTAAGAGGCCAGTAGCCGTTTTCTGGTTTAGGAAAAAAGGCTGATCTTTCATTGTAAACTGATGGGAGACCAGCGTGCGAGGCAAGCTGCCGCTGGCTCCACTTTCACTGCTCTGAGACTAATTACAATCTGCACTTTGTGTGGAAACCCAGCTAGCATTAGCAAAGTTGTTAATAACTCATTTAATACACTAGTGAGGAAAGCAGATGATGATGGAGAGGGGACAGCAGCTCTAACTATGTCTGGCCTAATAGAACAGGGAAGCTGAGCAGGTGCAAGTTCAGTAGCACTTTCAGATTAGCATCTATGAGAATGTCTGATTGTAGTACGTTTAACCAGCTGCTTTGCCAACACTTCATTTTCCATTCATATTTTAATAGCCCCTGTAGATATTTACAGTTAACTGTGTGACAGACTGCTCAGGCCTTTTAGTACAGCTGATTTATTTTCATTTTTGTTGTTTTTACTATACTATTTTAATATACTTTTTAAAAATAAATATATAGGCATGTGTTTTGGAGCTCATGAAAACCTTTTTTCTTAGAAATACGTGGTCCTCATTGGACAGGACAGCCAGAAGAAACAAAAGATTTCAAGATTATGCTTTGCATTAAACCAGGGGTGTCCAACTCCAGGCCTCAAAGGCCAGTGTCCTGCAGGTTTCAGATGTGTCCTTGATCCAACACATCCGATTTAAATGTTACCTCTTCAACATGTCTTGAAGTGCTCCAGAGGTCTGGTAATGAAATAATCATTTGATTCAGGTGTGCTGACCCAGGGTGATATCTAAAACCTGCAGGACACCTGCCCTTGAGGCCTGGAGTTGGACACCCCCGCATTAAACAGAATATAAAGTATTTAAAATGAGCTCAACCTTAAATATATACAGCAGTAATATTAATATGTTTAGCACAAGGAAATTCTTTCCTTAAAAACAACAGAATCAGTGACAAAGCAATCCAACTCCCACAGGAAATAAGTCTGACTTACTGCCGGCAAACCTAAGCTTTTGCATCAGTTGTACAAGGACCGCATGGCCCGTAGAAATGGACCAGGCAGCCCATACTGAAGGGTGGGCTGGCCTCTCTGTTAGAGATAGGGTGAGGAGTTCAGTCATTTGAGACTCATGTCAGAGTAGAGGCGCTAATCCTTCACGTTGAAAGGAGCCAGTTCAGGTGGTTCAAGCATCTGATTAGCCCCTGGCCGCCTCCTGGCTAAGGTGTTCCAGGCATGTCCCATTGGAAGGAGGCCCCAGGGCAGACCCAGGACATATTCGAGAGATCATGTCTCTCAGCTGGCCTGGGATTGCCTCAGTGTTCCCCCAATAAGCTGTAGGAGGTGGCTGGGGAAAGGGGAGCTCTGGGCCTCTCTGTTTAGACTGCCTCTATGACCTATTCCCAGATAAGCAGATGAAAATGCATAGATGGTTGGATGGATGAACTTTGGGTGCACAATTTTCCAATATAGCTTTAATTGTACTGAAGTGTTTTCATGATGTTTTGGTTTGAAAAAATCTTCAATTCTTTTTATTTTTTTGGGTGGGGGGGGGGGGGGAGTGTCTTTGCCCATTGATTTGCAAGTATAACCGTGTGTGTGACTTGTGTTAGTATCTTAGTTTTGTAAATACCTGTAAATAGATTTGTAAAGTAACAATTGTGTATTTTGTTCACCTTATATTCTTGTTCATATATTCTTCACTGCAGCAGCCTAGAAGCCATTTTTGTTTAAGTTTTCTCCTGTTTTTCATTCAGGAAGTTGGGTAAGTGAATTGTCTTTTGGTTGGTTTTTCATTTGTGTAGGAAAGCATAGGGACCGTTATTTTTTTGGCACTGCTCACTGCTGAAGAAAATAAATGGCTGCTTAGCACTTGATATTGTGCTGTTTGGTATTGCTGTTTGTGTTCTTGCTTGGGTGGTGTGTGAGTGGGCCAATTTCTCGTTGCGTTCAATACTCGCCTAGACTAAGAACGTAACATTTTACAATTCTTCAACCACGAAGGACTGCAGAAAGACATCCATGTACGGTGCAGACAGGCAGGACAAATAGTATGTTTAATCTGATCCAGTTAATCTTGTGAAATAGGTAAATAGTGGTGGATGTTTTTGTTGGTGTGTATACGGGTGGGGGATCGTCTCTGCTTGCCTTTCTGTAAAAGTCACCACACTCCACTGCTCAACTTGGCTTGAGGCTTCACAAGGGTGGCTGTGTTGATCTCTTATACACAAACTCTGTGAATAATACTGTATGTACAGTAATAATACTGCAATACGACTATTTATTTTTGGGGATATAGTTATATTGTTCGAGTTATTTGATATTATATTTGCACTATCCTACTGTATATTACTGTATACTAGTATTCTTATTGTATATATTGTATAGCGTATTCCTCTGTTCCTCTTGCTGCATTGAGCATGTGTATGACAGAAGAATTTCCCTCGGGATAAATAAAGTTCTTATCTTATCATATGTGTTTATATGTGACGTTGTATGTGGTCTATGTGTGTGTCTGTTTATGAAGTTTACTTATGAGGATTAAGACTCATGAAACTTGGCAGATCCTGCGGTTGAAATTAGTTGTAAACCATATATAAAATGCTATATTTATAACTGAAGGGTTGTGCATCAATGCTGTACCCATACATGGAATAAAAATCCCTTTTTTTTTTAAAATTGCAACATGCTGTATCCTTTTTACCTTTGAGACTAGGTGCTCAGTGACACGTCAAGCACACACACAGATGTACTTTAGTTTGTCGGCAGTGATTGCCTTACTCTCATCCCTGAAGTTCAGTCAATGTAAGCACAATATTGTTGTGCCTACACTAACTGAATTGGGGATTTGCTGTTTGTTTTTTGTTTTGTTTTTTTATTTCTGTATGTGTGTGTGTTTGTTTTCAGGGAAAATAGTGTTAAATGCAATGTATCTGGTATTAGGGAATTTTTGGCCCCAGGAAAGTGGGTCATCACAGCAGGAAATAAATGCAAGTCAAGAAAGAATTTAAGAGATAATGTAATAAGCAATTAAAAATCTGTGCAGAATAATACAAGCTATAACTTACAGTGCACTGTCTTCATAAAATGTGAGCTTTACTAGTTTGATCACATTGTGAAAAGATGTGCTATAATGAGATTATAATCTTGATGCCAACATTTAAAGTGACTTTGAAAAAAAAAAGGTGCTTGTTTATGCTGCAGATGTGAGTAGGCAGTGTTGCAGATACTAAGTCATCACTCGTGGGTAGCTGCCCATGTAGGGTATCTTGGCAATTTCACTGTGTTATAAGAATATTGTAATGTGATTTTCCTCTGTTGAATTCAAATCACATTCATCAAACTTTAACAAAAGCGCTTGGGATGTACTATGAATTTGCTGTGAAGCTCATCCAAAAGGTTGTCTGACGGGATATTTAAATTAAGGCAAAGCAATTTGAAAAAATAAACAACAAAACAACTGAAGACAATTGGCAATTGAATAAAGGAGAAAAGAGACACGTTTTTATGATACGTGGATGTTTTCTTCCTGGGAATGTTTGATCTGAGAAACACAACGCTATGGGGATGCTATCACAAGATCTTCTCACAACAGGAGTTTGCTTTTGTTTCCACAGTTTTTAATATGGACATTGATAAAGACTTTAATATTAGAGTTTGAATTATATGTGGGGGGTTTTATATATAGATTTTAAAATAAAAAAAACCCTCCAAGGCAGTCTATTTAAAACTGCATTTATTCTCAACGTTTGTTCTTGTGAAAAACAGGTTTCAGCACCTGGGGTGTTAAATAGATTTCATGGAAGTAACCTCTCTTTTTACCAGTAGGAATGCTCCACCTGTGGCGTTTTACCAAGAAGAATCTTCTAGGAACTTCAACAAGGACAAAGTTTCATCCATTCTCTTCCGCTTATCCTTGCATAAGCTGAAATATCACTAGCTGAAAGAATATGAATGTATTTCCGCTGAAGAAAAAAGTCTGCGTTCACATTTTATACTTGTTCTCCAGTGAATTAAAGTCGAGACTCATTTTTCAGCTGCTCCTTGTTTAATGTACAGTGCATTCTTATGTGATATGTTGAATTTTCCTAGTCAGTGGGACGTTGCAATACACGAAATTGTATTACTGCGTGACAATCCCAGCTTACTCCACAGGTCTGGCACCATGTTCAGCCGTGGCTCAGCTCTGGAGTTTAATGCAATTATAAATAAATAAGCATGTGGTCGGGAAGAAGACAGGGCCCTATGGGGACAAGCTGAGAGAAAATAGAGGAAGTTTAATTAAAGCTGCACACTGCACTCCTACACAAACGCACACCGATACACACAGTAATATGTGCAAAATCCATATACTTATATGTGTTTGCATGTGCACTTCACTTGCCATTATCCAGCTTTACATGCTCAAGTGTGTCTACAGCTACAGCTACACAAAAGAGGAAGTTGTCCACACGCTCACTGACGTGTCTGCCACAATGTGTGCACATATCTCCAGGTAAACCAAGACACAGGGAGGAAATTTTCAGCACAGAGAAATCCCATGTGGTATTCAGATAAGATTCTCTAAATTCCTTCATCACACTGAGGATTGGTGTGTAACCTTTCTGACAACAGACAGGGAGGCCTTTTTGTCTTGCTCAGTATTTCACCCCCAGTAACCCAGCTATCACACTCCACACATCCACTGTAAAATTATGTGGTGTGCGCCGCTACATTTTTGTAACATTATTTCCTGCAAAATGATTGAACTGCCAGTCTCCTTGTAATTACCTAAGGGGTGCAGGCAATGGCACAGCCAGTAAAAGGCTGATGAGGGAGTATTGAATTTGCACTTCAATTAGAGTGCTTATAAAGTGTGGATTACACAAGGACTCCAGGGCCAGAGCTTTCACTCAATTACCACAGTGCACTATGGGAGGAGGGACAGCAGGCAGGAGGGGTGGACAGCAAAGACATGGGGGTGAAGGAGCAAGGTGGTGGAAGAAGACCTGAGCCAATACTTTAATCAGGATAGATTCATGCAAAGGCAAGTCCAGAGAAAAGGATTAAATGTGGAGAAACAGTTGGAGGGAGGTCCATTCATGTGTAACTCAGGTCTCCGTCCCTATGCTCTAACCTTGGGTTGAACAAGGATTTCTGAAAGCACAAAGCCATCTGAGTTATTAAACTTCCCAGCACCATGCTGATTTGAAATGCCTGTGAATGTGCATTCATTTCCATTTTTTTCTGTTGTTTAAACAAGTCTCCTTCAAGTTGAAGGGGGTATACAGAGAGATCTGTTCAAAAGGAGCAATAAAAAAAACGGAACAATGTGTCTGAGTCCCTGAGTAAATTCTCAAATGGATTATTGAGCCAACGAGTGAAAATCACCGGCCATTTAGAGTGGATTTGTCTGCAAGGCAGCGATAAACGGCAGCTCGCCTTGCTACGGCTTAGCCTCTCGATTCTGGGAAGGAGATGCTTGAAGGACACGCTTTTGGAGTAAACAGGGCAAGGGAAAATAATAAAAAAAAAATTCAATTTGATTGCTTGGCTGAACTTATAAAGACAATGTCAGATGATGTGACTGTGAATGATTAATTGTTTTAGATTCTTAAGAGGAGCTACTGGTTCTCAATTATTTGTTGTGATTTGCAAAAGAAGAATGAAGAGAGCAGGGTAGAAACACAGAAACAAAGAGGGGCTGAAGAAATCCCTTTTAGGGTAAAATAAGTTAAGTGGGCGAAAAAACACATTATGAAATATCTCGGCTAAGTATAGGTAGGTTACCTGAATATAATTTGACAGCCTTATAAGATGTAACTGGCAGTTACTGGAACACAAACCTCATGCTAATTGGATATGTGAACGAACAAATAAAGGGAAACCTAACAGCTAACTGCAGAAAAGGATTTTATATCTGCACGTACCTTTAATCTCCCAGACTCCATCCCTTTTTCTGTCTGTTTAGATCATCTCCTTCCCCTCTACCTTTCTCTCCCTCTCTCTCACTCTCTCATTTCTACTGTCAACAAAGAATGTGCAGGCTTCCCACAGGCCCTAAAGGAATCTCTCACACTGCACTCACATAATCACTTCAGACCCGGCTGTTTAGGCCGACATCTCCACTGGGACTTACCAGCCGCACACTGCAGGCCAAATCAGACCGCTGAGTTTAAAAAAAAAAAGCACACAAAAAAAACCAACTGCAACACTGAAACAAAGAAGTGCAAGTCAGACAGAAGAGCGCGACCAGTCTGAGAACATCAAGGACTGGTCTTTTGGTGGCTGAGTGTCATACTCTCTTCCTTCAGTAATGGGATGATTTGGTGCCCTCCTGTATGGATAGAGCAGACTTTAAGAAGCTTCCTCTGAGGACACAATAAACACCCACGCATGTGTATGAACAGAGAATGCATGCATTCATGAGACTGTTTGTGTTTGTGCAGCAGGGCAAGCACCATCCTTTGGCTGTCATCAGCCCAGTTCAGAATCCACCATGCTTTCCAAAGACTAAATGTGATCTAGCGCTTCCTCTACTTATATCAAAGAAGCTGCATTTAATGACATGTGTAATGACTCCTTCCATTGGCAAATGGGCTTTATTTGAAACCTCCAGAGCCGTCAGAAAGAAGAATTCTCTCCTCCAATTAGAGGCATTCTTTGGAAGACAGATTTGCTGTTCTTGGCGAGGATCATTTTTTCAAAGATAGAGAAAGAGGAGCAGTTGATGCTTTGTCCCCGGCTAATGACAGGCTCGAGCAGGCTGGAAATGCATTAAACTATCAAGGTGGGAAAATATTTTTAACAAAGGTAGGCAACTGCGAAAGCCTTATGGGAGCTGACAGCTTATGAAAACGAGTTAAATGCATATTGTGATTGGTCTCAAGCTCTCGCTACTGTGTTTAATGGTTGGTATCGTCATATGGTATTACCATAACTTTTTCCCCCCACTTTTTCTGTTTGTCTCAGGTCGTTTTCAAATTTTTTCAGGATCCACACTTGCTGCAGTAAAGCTTAAAAGTTAACAAAATAATTGTAAGTAGATAAATTGTTAAAAGTAGCAGGTTTTTGCTACAAGTATAGATTGACTGTGTCGACTAAATTATCCATCCACCCACTTTATTCCACTTATCCAGCTCAGGGTCACTGAGCAACTTCGCTGTGACGGAAGAGAGGTATGGTACACAGGTTGCCAGTCTGTCACAGGCCCAACAGAGAGACAACAACCATTCACTCTTATTTTCACATCTACAGCCAATTTGGAAACACCAGTTAGGCCAACCCATCATGTTTCTGAACTGTAGGAGGAACCTGGAAAGGTACAAAGAAGGTGATGCAAACTCCACATAGAAAAGATCCAGCTTGGATTTAAACCAAGGCAGCAGTCCTAACCATCACACCATCGTGCCACTTGTTTGATTTTATCAATTATTATTATTTTTATTATTGTTATTTGATCAATTAAGATATTAATATCTTAATTAACAAATACAATACAAAAGTGTGAGACATAAGGCTCATAATGCTTGTTCTCATAACAAAGGTTGTGCTCGAAGCTCTCGAAAAAGTGCATTTTGCTTCAGTTTTGTCTTGTATACGAATATTTGTGTATTAAAGTCACGTTTAGAAACTGAAAGGTTTTCAGAGGAAAATGTCTGTCATAATAAATGTGAGTTCAAAAAGTGTAACAACCTGGCTCAAAAGCAGTAATATAATGTGGAAACTGAAACCAGTTTTAAGGAATGTGGCTTTCATTTTAAATTGCTTAATACACTCAGCTAAAGCGGTTGCAAGCCAGAGTTTAAAGGCAAGAAGTGCCATCTCCCCAAAGACAACCTCAGGCATGCCTTTGTGCACACACCATCAGTTGTAGTCAATCAGCAATTAAACCCAGGCAACACCTGAAGACTCTTACACTGCCACTGCAAGGCAGGGGTTGCAAAGGAGTGTAATAATACACATTTATTTTTAATAAGAAATATTTAAATCTAAGCAAATGCATTTCTTTGCTATGGTTTCGAAACTGTCTTTGAAGCATTATCTCAGCAATTTGATAATGTTCTTGTTTAATGCTGGGGAACTCTGAAAGGCAGATTAAAGAAGACAAATGAAAGCAGCAAGTGTGACGTTGTTAGTTCTTAGTCTCACAAGAATGAGCATAACCATGCACCAATCCAAAATATTTTGATTCCCAGCTGTTCGTAACTGCTGTTCGTTTCAACAAAACTATCGTTAGTAGAAAGTAGGGTACTAATGACTGCAGCGCATCTTACTGAGATGTGAACACAGTGCACAGAAACACATCTGTGGAGCAATGAACTACTTTTTTGCAGACTATAGTGGTTTTCTTCTTCTTTTGACTGCTCCCTCTAAGAGTCAGTGGATCTTCTGCCTCCATCTCAATGTATCCACAGCATCCTCCTCTGTCACATCAAGCCTCTGCATGTCCTCCATCATTACACCCACAAAATCTCTCTGTGGTCTTCCTCTTTTCCTCCTCCTGGCAGCTCCATCTTGAGCATCATTTGCCCAGTATATCCACTATCCCTCATTTGTACATGTCCAAACCATCTCAGTGTCTCCAAACCGCAACCTCGAGTTGTCCCTCTGATGTACTCATTTCTAATCCTGTCCATCCTGCAAAAAACCAACTCCTCAAACCAGGTAACTCGAAAGAAAGACAAAGAGAATTAATATAACAGAATACATTTTAAAAATGTACTTAATGCACGTTTAACTGCAAAACGAAACTAATGATGTGAGGACATGTTTTACTAGTGTGTGGCTGAGGTCGTCACACCCAGGCTATAAAAACGTTTCCCACTGGATTCAGTAAAAGCACTTTGCTTATATTTTATATTTTGTTTATTAATGATATATGATATAATTAATTATTCATTTATTTATATTTATATAGAGATGTGGGGTGGGGTTGCAGCAAGGGACCATTACAAATTCCACATTTGTGTACAAACTTGCAATAAAACTGATTCTGATTTTGATTTGATTCACCCTTCTACTTGCCTCCTTCTTATTCACATACATCAGAATCAGAATCAGAAAGGGTTTTTATTGCCAAATGTTGAGCAGGTTTACAACATTAGGAAATTGCTGCGGTACTTAGTGCAAACATACTGTTATATAACGCTTAAATAGACATAAAAATAAGAATTAAAAGTGCTAAGTAGATAGATATATACATGAGTGCAGGTGGTGATCAGTGCCAAACATGGAATGATGCAGTGAACACAGCGTAGGGTCATGTGTTAGTGGTGGGAACAGTCATATGGTTATTGTTCATGAGTCCAACAGCAGAGGGGAAGAATCTGGTCTTATGGCGAGAGGTTCTGGTGCGAATGGACGGAGCCTCCTGCCTGAGGGGAGCAGGTCAAACAGACTGTGTCCAGGGTGAGAAAGGTCAGCTGAGATCCGAGCTGCACGCCCCAGTGTCCTGGAGGTGTACAGGTCCTGCAGAGATGGGAGTCTGCAGCCAATCACCTTCTCAGCAGAGCGCACAACAAGCTGCAGTCTCTGTTTGTCCCTGATAGTGGCTCCAGCGTACCACACAGTGATGGAGGAGGTGAGGATGGACTCGATGATTGCAGTGTAGAATTGCATCATCGTCCGTGTTGGCAGGTTGAATTTCTTCAGCTGCCTCAGGAAGTACATCCTCTGCTGGGCTTTCTTAATGACGGAGGTGATGGTGGGCTCCCACTTCAGGTCCTGGGTGATGGTGGTACCCAGGAAGCGGAATGAGTCCACAGAGGTGATGAAGGTGTCAGTCAAGATGATGGGGGGGAGTGGAGCTGTGTGCTTCCTGAAGTCCACAATAATCTCCACTGTCTTCTGGGCATTCAGCACCAGGTTGTTGTGGCTGCACCAGGACACCAGACGTTCAACCTCCCTCCTGTAGGCAGACTCATCCCCGTCCGAGATGAGTCCAATAACGGTGGTGTCATCTGCAAACTTGATTAGCTTGAGAGACTGGTGGGTGGAGGTGCAGCAGTTGGTATACAGGGAGAAGAGCAGAGGAGAAAGAACACAGCCCTGAGGGGAGCCGGTGCTGATGGTCCGGGAGTCCGAGACATTCTTTCCCAGCCTCACATGCTGCTTCCTGTCCGTCAGGAAGTCAGTGATCCACCGGCAGATGGGATCAGGCACATTCATCTGGGAAAGCTTGCCTCGGAGATGGTCTGGAAGGATGGTGTTGAAGGCAGAGCTGAAGTCCACAAACAGGATCCTGGCGTAGGTTCCTGGGGAGTCCAGGTACATGTATTCTGTCTTGCTTGTACTGACACTGGGGACTGTGATGGTAACAGGAGAAAATTCCCATTTGGTCAGAGAAGGGTATTCTCACTCCTAAATATGGCTGATGATGCCAGCTCAGAAAGACACACCAGTCACAGCGATAGTGAGAGAGGTCTCCCTCATATTTGGTCTCATCTCATATGAATCAAGACCATATTTTGCTACATTTTAACAAACTGGGTACTTAGCAATGTTTAGCATGCAGGATTAATGCAATGTAAATAAACATAAAAATATTACTGGTGCTTATTTTAACAATCAGAAAAAACAAATAATAAAGGAGAAGTGCAAACACAAAGCTTTCGAGCAGGACACAAACTACAGTCCTCTCACTAATAATCTTGTGACTGAAGCCTCTTCAAATTCACCGCCACCTTATACAGACTTTTTCAGACTGTTTGCTCTCAGAGTCGAGTACTGCCATGACCAGAGTGGCACTAACAACAAAGAACATCTTGCATGTAGCTTTGTAATGAAAGCTCCTGATAAAATGATGTATTTTGACACCTCAGGAGAAGAACAGGATGGTCAGAGCTCGCAACAAACTGCGTGTATCTTTGAGGTAATTTGTTTGAACAGCCCCATTAGTCCCTGGTGAGCCCAATTCCCCAAATCCCATAATCCAGCATTCCTATAATTTAACCTCATAGCATCTTTTATAAGATCTTCACTTTGTCTACACCTTGAAACTCCACAACCCCACAGGGTAAAACTACTTTTCTCTTTTCATTTTAAATTCTCAAGCCCAAGCTGAGAAATGTCGAAGACATCATTAGAGGTTTTTAAAAATTGAACACTCCCTCCTGAGCCAAGGAAGACATTAAACAACTTTTTTCACTGGCGGCATAGCAGCCAATAATTAACCTCAAATTTGTTTGTAAAATAGTTTGAATGACCCTTTTAAATAATGCTCATTTAACAATAGCCAGATGCAACAGCAAACGTTTATTTCTACTAACAGAAAAAAAAAGGAAAATTAATGAAAAATCTCTTACAAAAGGAAAGAAACAGTCATATAAGTTCAACATTTTTTAGCCAAAAACCCATAGTGCAAAGACACATCCTTGAAATCAGTATTAAAAATTGATTCTCCTACAATTACTCCAAAGAGGCCCTCTCTGTGTCTTTCAAACTGCATTCATTAGTTTCAACTAAAGTAGTTTCTGAGACAGAGAGGACACTGGATGTCTTTCAAGGCTTTGGCACACTTGGCTTCATCTCAAACAAGCTTCACTATTACTCTGCATCTCATTCAGTAGATAAACAAGGACATGAGACAAACTGTCAAAAAGTCATGCTATGAAGAACAAACCAAGCAGAAAGCTGTCAACAGCCTTTTGATTTGTCATTTAAATTAACCCCTTCATCTTCATGTTGGTGGGGTTCCTCTAAAAAGACTTCAACTGATTATTCAGCAGCTATTTTCTGCTCACTGACCAGCAGCCAATGCACACTGGAAAAGTACAAACTGGCTTATCTGTTTTCCTGACACAGCCGGGGCATAATGACCTCATGCTCCAGGTCAAAACATTTTTCTGTCCGCCATCCCCCAAATGAGGCTGCCTCTGGTCATTAGGGAGCAAGCGTTTTAAAAACACAGAAAAACAACCAGTGCTGTGGCCATTAAAGATGCCATCGACTTTTTAATTAAGTCTTATAAAGGGTCTATCAGTGCGAGGGGGATAATGAACGACGGCATAAAGCCAATCCCATCCCATTTCTATGCTTTTTGAGGCTTTAACAGATCTGTTCTCATTTCACGCTATTAGAGGAGGTCTGGGACCGTAACACTTAACAACTCAGCAGTCTCGGGTCTAATTTCTCATCATGTGCTATAATCCAATTCTGCGATTTCATGCAGCCGTTTTTGGGGTTTTTTTTTTTCATCTGAAGCTCAACAATCAAAGCAAAGAAAGTTTATCTAAATAGCCCTATTTTAAAGATACCAGCAAAATACATTAAGATGTGTATAGGACATAAAAAAAGCTTTAAAGCAGCTATAATTGCAACATATGACTACAAACTGTATTTTCCATTACCTTTGAATCATGTTTCTGTGTTGTTTTTCAATTTCCTGCCAGCAATTATACAGTTTTGCAGAAAATAGTAATAGTATAAGGAAAAATAAAAGACACCACACAGTTAAATACTTAGAAGTTCAAGAGACCACATTTTTCAGGAGTTGGGGCGGTGAAATTAAGCTCAAATTGTTCATATGCCTCAGTGTCAGAGTTCTTTAACTAGCTTTGTTAACAGATGCCCAAATTAACTTATGGTCAAGGTATTAAAAAGGCTTAAAAGTAGCATTCAAAATACAGAGAGAAGTAAGATTTTTACAAAGTAAAAGCTTTCAAATTCAAATTCAAATTCAAATTTTATTTGTCACACACACAACCATACACAGTATGACATGAGGTGAAATGCCTGTAGCTGTGCAATGCAATGCCCGACCATTAAATGACAGTGGTTTTACAGTATTTACTATTTACAGGTTATACAAAATTTACAGATTTAACTTAGAAATTTACAGTTAAAAAAAATGTGCAAATAGCAGAAAGAGATTATAAATTATAGGAAGCGTGCATGAAGAAAAACCAGAGTGCGTGTGGTGATGTGATGTGTGTGGGAGAGTCCAGTCCTACACCTGGTTCAGGGCCTGAATAGCCTGGGGGAAGAAGCTCCTCCTCATTCTCTCTGTTTTGGCCTTAAGGGAGCGGAAGCGCTTCCCAGACCTCAACAGTGAGAAGAGTCCATTGTTGTCCATTCTTTCAAGTGCTAGATGAAATATATTACTCTTGCCGACGTCAACAGGTCTTCTATCAGTGAACAGAGTGCTGTTCAGTGGGCTTCTTAGACTTTTCTGCATAAAAATGACCTACATCAGATTTTCAATCAAGTCTTAAAAGCATAAAAAAAACAATAAAAAAAAATCAGATAAAAAAAACATATGCAGCTATCTGCCACTTCATTAGTTACACCGGCTAGTAGCAGGTTTTTGCTCTTAGAACTGCCTTTATTTTTCATGGTATAGATTCAACAAGATGATGGAAAAAAATCTTTAGAGATCTTGTTCCACTTTGACATGAAAATTTGTCATCTCCACATCCATGTTAAGAATCTGCTGTTCCACCCGTATCCCAATGGTGCTCTATTGAATCAAGATCGGGTGACCGTGGAGGTTATTTGAGTACAAAAACTCAAGGTCATGTTCTAGAAACCAGTAAGAGATATTTAAATTTTGTTACATGGCACGTTATCCTGCTAGTAGAAGCCTTTAGAAGATGGGTACACTCTGATATTTTGTCTTTTTCTGATCATTTTCTGTAAAAACTAGAGATGGTTAGATGGGATGATCCTAGCAGATCAGCAAATACTCAGGCCACTCCTTTTGGCTCCGACAACCATGTCACATTTAAAATAACCTAAATAACCGATTTTCCCCAATCTGATGCTCACTTTCAGTGGGTCAACTCGATCTTGTCTACATGTCTAAATGCATTGAGTTGCCGCAATGTGATTGGCCAGTAAGATATTTGTAGTAGCAAGCGTGATTAAGTAATTTATTTATTGAGGGACATTATTCAACATAAAAATAAACTGAGTGTGGCTATACATACATTCATCTTTTATGATTTTCTTCTGTCATTATTAAAATGTCTTTAAAACTGGATCAGGCCACACAGCTTCAAAGTCTGCTACAGATATGCGATGTATAAAACAGTAAACAACCCAGTCCCAGACAGCCTGACATGGCTAGAAGCCGGCTGCAGGTCATGAATGTACATTTTGTCTCTAAAGCTTTTAGCGTTCTGTAAACAAGTATTTTAAAATCAGTCCACTGGCATGGAGTTAGTCACTGCTGTGATCTGATAACTGTCGTACTGTGCTTTGCTTTCTTAGCCTGATAAAGTGTTCCAGCGCTAGCGGTCTGGCTGCTTTGGAGAAATCTGTAAAGACACTATTATACTCGTCACAGATAAACTTTTCTTAGTCGTCCATCCTTCCTTATTTCATGTTTTTCTCTTCTTCTTTTTTTTATTGCATTTTACCAAAGGATAAGTTATTCAAAAACTGCCTACAGTATTTTTTTATATGTTTGTTTCACTGGGTTACAATTAAGATCATGACAAAAATGTATGACCTGAATTAACAACTTCATTTTCCCAGAACACCACACAGACTTTGAAAGACTTTATTTCTTTGATTCCTTCTGTAAAGGACTCATCCAGAGGGAAGGTGGCATTGGAGAATGTTCACTCACCCTTACTGAGGGCGCAGTGACCTCAAATCTCCACAGAAAGTTCTGAAGAGCACTCGGGCTAGTGCGCAATGACAGAACCGACCTCCTTATCTCCAGTTGGCAAAAGATATTCGATCTGTTACCCAGAAGATGTTAGAAAGTCTGAAACTGGGTTGGATTTTGTTGTGAAAGTTCAAAATTATTATTATTATCAGTAGTTGTAGTAGTAGTATCAAAAAAAATGGTTTTAAACTCTTTTGTTTAAAATGTTTTTAAAAAATTACATTAACTGTTCAGGTATAATCGCCATTTTTACACATAGTCCCCTCAGACAAATATAAGGATTTATCTCAATACTTGGATGAAAATCTGCCTGAAATCTACAACCCATAAATACAGTATTTCATCTCTTGAGATGCTCTGCTAGACCTCTACTCTATTAAATAACTGAAAAGCACGCTCTGTTGGATTGAGATCAGGTGACTGATTTGGCCATTGAAGAATGTCCCATTTCTTTGCTTTGAGAAACTCTTGGATTGCTTTTGCAGTACGCATTTGGTCAATATCCATTCGCACTGCGAAATGCCATCAGATCAGTTTTACAGCATTTGGCTGAATGTAAGCAGAGAGCATAGCCCTGTAACACTTCAGAATTAATCCTGCTGCTTCTATCGCAATCATCAATAAACACTAGTGACCCAGTTCCACTAGCACCCATACTGTACGTGTCCACGCTATAATACTGCATATCCGTGTTCGACAGATAACGGGATCTGCATCAGATTGTTCTCTTCCCATCATTCTGGTACGAGTTCACCTCGGTTTCATTTTTCTAAAGTCGTTCGTCCAGAACTTTGCAGACTCTTTCAGATGTTTTTTGGAAAAGTCTAATCTGGCATTCTTGTTCTTGAGTGTAACCAGTAGTTTGCATGTTGTTATAAACCCACTGCATATTCATTCATTCATTCAAGTATGTCTTGATTATAGACTTTGATAATGATGCACCTCAATAGTGTTCTTGGTTTGGTTAGATGTTGTGAAGTTGTCTTATACATCAAAATAATTCTGTTATCATCCACTTTCATTGTCTTGTGTAGTTTTTTTTAGACTTTTTGGTGTTGCTGAGCTTGCCAGTGCATTTCTTCTTTTTAAGAATGTGCAGGATTGCTGAGTTAGCCATTCCTGATGTTTTTGCTATGTCTCTAAAAGATTTATGTTTGTTTTCTCAGCCTAATGATGATGCATCAGCATTTCTTTGGGCCTCATACTGAGAGCACCACTGAACAGATACCAAATCCAAGTTAACCTCATCTGGCCATAGATTTGTCTGTGAGTCTAGTTAATTTTGAGCCTTTAAAAATAGGGAACTATGTGCAAACACAATTCCAAAGAATTTTGATTGCTGTGGCAAAAGTAACTAAAAACAGAACAATAACAAATTTATGAGATGTATTTGCAAATCTCATAAACTATATTTTACTCACAATAAAACACAAACAACATACCCAATGTTTAAATGTTTGAATGAAAAACATGGGCTCATTTTGAATTTAATGGCAGCAATACATCTCAAAAAAAGTTGGAATGGGGGCAACAAAAGGCTGGAAAAGTAAGTGTTACTAAAAAGAAACAGCTGGACAAACAGGTTAAAGCTCTAGCGTCCAAAAAAAAAAAGAAGCTATTTGTGAACGTGATTCAGAAGCCAAAGCTTGGACTGAGTCAAAGAGGAAAGCTGTTCTGTGGTCAGACAAATTGAAATTTGGAAAACATGGACACTGCGCTCTCCAGAGAAGGACTGTCCAGTTTCTTATCAGCGCACAGTTCAAACTCTGCATCTCTGATGGCTTGGAGGTGTATGAATGCCTATGGAACCTTTTACCAAACGAAAACATTTGATGCATTTTGGAATAAAAAGAAGAAGAAGAAGAAAGAAGACTCAGGACTGTTGTGCAGTTACAATCTTATTTCAGACAATAGTGGGACAACATTTCTCTCCTAAAAGTCCAAAAATTGATTTCAGTTCCCAGACCTTTAAAGACTGCCGACTACTGTAAACATGGAACCTTTTACCAACTTTTTTTGAGATGTGTTGCTGCCCTCAATTTCAAAATGAGTTAAATAAAAGAGCAAAATATATTTCCAGAGTTCTATTGCGAATAAAACATGGTTATATGAGATTTACAAATCATTGCATCCTGCATTTATTTTAATTGATTTTTTTCAGCTGGTGTTTTATAAAAATGGCTGTTAAAAAAAAAACAACAGCAGTTGATGCAATACTAAAACCCTTAAATTAAAGCTGAAAGTCTGAACTTGAACTGTATATTTATTGTTTAAGTTAAAATCCACACTGGCAAAGAGTCAAAAATGATGTCATTGTCTAAACACTTCTGGATTTGATGCAGTTAGATCAGAAAAAAACTCCCACACTCAGACCTTGTATGGTAACACTGCTAAGGTAACAAAAACAAAAAAAACACTTAAGCCACTTTGCTGCACGTCATTTTGATTTCACACACATCACACAAGCAGCAGTAAAGGACATTTAGAAACAGCCACCTTATCGCAGTTGCCTTTCAGTCACAACCAGCTGCTTCTTATAAATACAAATAAGCTTTCGCATTGATTTTACCGTGATACTAATGTCTTTTTGAGTTGTCTTTTTGAATCATTAAGGAAGGATGCCCTGTTGCAGTCACTCTTAATGCCTTAAGCAGTCAATCAGCAAACATTTAGCTGAATGGTTGCAGTTTATGGACAAACTTGACTTGCATATGAGAAAAACAAAGAGATTATGTGAGTGGCTGTGGTGATTTTTACAGAATGGCAAGCAGAGACAATGACAAGTTAAGATTCCAGCCATAGCCAACTTTGGCCAAAAGATGGCAGCAATTTAGAGGTTGGGGATTCTTTAATTAATGTATATTTTTAAATTTCACTGGACAAGCACGGCCAGCTTTGCATGCCCTCGTGGAAAACCACATATATATCCTCAGTAAACTAAATCTCAGATATTATCCTGGTGGGAGCAGACAAACCAGGATTCAAATCCTAATCCTGAATGTTGGAGTAAAACCTGAAAAAAAAAAAAAGGGACACTCCCACAGGTTGCACATGTGGTCCTGTGTCTGCTGGATATATTAGCATTAGCAGAGTTTGGTCACATTTTAGCGGTAAGCTACCTAACTGTAAGTATTATGCAATTATTATGTCAGACGAGTCAGGACGTTTTAAGAGGCCATCTCCAACATGCAAAATAATGCCAACACCAATCTGGGCTGCATAATGTTAACTGGGGTTGAGGATATAATGTGTGATAAGTGTGAAATCTTGGTCATGACTTTTGACTTCTGCAACTTATTAGAAGTGGTGTTTTCTTTGTAGAACACAGTATGTAAATAGATTTACAGTGCTTTGATGAACACAAGCCGATAAGCTCTTTTAACTTTAAAGCATAAAAAGTAAGCCGAGCTTGTGTTTTACAAAGAAAATGGGTAGCTTCTTTCCTTCCTTAGCACATTGTGCGGCTTCACTAATCAAAGACCTTGAGTCAAGTCCAGCACATTATCTTCAACCAATTGCATAAAGGAAGGAGAAAGAAGGTAATGGGGTTAGCAATATAAATCAGTGCACAAGAAACTCTATTATTGGTAAAGTAATGGGGACCGACATTGTTTGTAAGCTTCAGCTGTTTGCCTAATTGCAGATCTACGGGCAACACTGGCTCTCATTTACATATGTAAATTCTAAGCAGGCCAACAGAGCTGTTCTTGGCAATGTTTCCTCTTGCCTGCAGGAGGATTTTTTTCTATGTGGTTTCAGAAAGAAAAAGAGATAAACAAACACAAGGAAGCTAAAATAGAAAAAGAAGATGGAAGGGACCAATTAAGAAGTGATGGGCAGATACCAAATCAGAACTCTAGGGTGAAGTGACAGCCTGGCGAGGATGGTGTTTGGTAGTGAAAGGGGGGCTTTGGCACGCTAGAAGCTCAAGACTTTACTTGAGTACACAGAAACTGCAGCAGTCAGATGGGTAAATAAAAGAACGTGTGGCTCTTTGCTTTAGGTTAAACCTGGGAGCACCCCTACAGATTGTCTGACAGTTGCAAGTGTCCTTAGGGCAACTTCCCTGCTAAGTTCAAGGACTCTCAGACTCACACTGATGTGCTCAGATGTGCACAGATGTTGCCGTGCCTCAGACTGTGATCTGCGAGCATTAGTGGCACTCTGTGTTACTAATTTATATAGACAGCTGGGGACAGTAGGAGCAGGTCCCCAGTGCTTTAACGGCTTCCAGACAGCATGCCGTCAGCTAATATAACCAGAGCAAGTGTGTATTTGTGTGCACGGAGGAGAAAGCAGCGACAGGTAATAGTACAACTGAGGAGTACAGCCTATAAATGAGAGCGCAGAGATTTTTTTACAGCCAAACACACTTTGATCCTTATTGTTCCAGTGAGATGTCAGTAAACAGTAAGAGCGAGCCAACATGGGAACATGTTCTAAGTTCAAATTCACCCATCGGACAGAAAGAAAAACAAGCTTAGTTTAAAGGAGTATTTGGCAACTTTGTCTCTGAAAAGAAATACTCATATATCTAGTTCATCTATTCCTGAACATGAACCTTCTTGCCTGACTACATCAATCGGTAACAGAGATTAGATCACATAAAAGCAATACAACCTATTCCCAGCTCATGAATATACATTAGCTTTTCCAGTCATCTGAAGCCAGGGTGGGGGAAAACGTGTGTGTAGGAATTTATGGGATTTACACCCACTGTACAGCATGACATATACTACGAAGTATACCCTTAGGAGTGACCACCTACGGTATGTAAAGCATCTAATGAGGGAGCTTAAAACTAGACAAAATAACATGTTCTTGGATGTTTACACTTTAATTACAAGGGTGAGTATTTAAATAAACCGGGTTAAAGCTACTCCGACACCAAAATAAAATCACTAGATTTCTCTCTCACTGTGGTTTGTGAAATAATCATGGTATCACTTGAAGCAGCATCCAAATATGCTGCAGTTCGGAGGCATGAAAGGCAGCCGCTGATATACAATTAATGTGACTTTGGCAGCAGAGTCGGCTGGTGTCTATGGTCAATGTCTCAGACACTCACTTTTTGCCTCATACACACACACACACACACACACTCATGTGCAAAGACACAGGCTCAGTCAGGAAAATATCAATAAAATTCATTGCCGCGTCGCCACATATTCCCTCCTGCTCGCCTCCTGTTGACAGACTCCTCCTATCTTCTGCTGCTGATCGTCAGGCTGTCCTAATTCATAGATCCTCCTGAGGAACCATCAAAGTGCTATCTACTGTATTACACAACTTTCTGTTGCTTGGCTCGTTCATTATACCCTTTGTTGCACACCCGGACTTTCACACGTTAAGGGAAAGGAATGCCTATAATAGTGGAGGTTGAGTAACAGTCCAGAAATCAGATTTGTTCCCAGATGGCAACGCTTAAAGTGGGTGTTTTAAGATGTGTCTGTGTGTTTTCATAATCTTTAATGTTCTTTTATATTACATCTCTTCAATTTGTCTAAAGCATTTCTGTTTCAACCTCTGCATGGAGAAAGATATTTACGAGCCGGCGACAGAGCACGACATGTTTAAAGCTGGAAGGGCGTTTGTGCATGCGTGCTAAAAGAAATCACCTTGAGTTTTACACATTAAATGCTGCTAATGGGACTTGTACATGTTTCTATGTATGAGGAGACTGTATAAATTATTTTGTGGTTCTAGAGGGAGCTCTAGAAAATCTCACCCTAATGTTATCTGAGGCAGCATCTAGTAGTGCTGAAGACTAGAGTCGCCTTTTTCCAACTACAATAGTGTTTTCACCACAGAAAGCACTCAAGTTTGATTTACATAGGGAAGGGTGTTGCTTGATTAGAGCGCACAGGAGGCAGCACACTGGACAATCACTGGCTGTCTGTGAATCCAGCAGATAATTACCTGCACTGTTCTCACAAAGGACCAATTTGACATCGCACAGACTTTGTACAAGGGAACTGGCAGATTAAAGAGCGCTTAATGACTGATCTGACTGCAGACATTTACATTCTCACTTGTACCGCTGTTGTGTAATGTCTACAAAAGTTAAGTGCTACAGTGCATGTGTGAAAACAGTTTAAAACACTTAAAAAATAAACAGGTGTGGAGGTAACTTCAGATCTTCAGAGCCACCTACTCACACCTGCTTGAAGCTAATGGTTTAAGAGTGTATTAGCCCACAGACACTATTAAAGGTGGATCTGGGTCTGAAAAGTGAGGCCAGCACGCAGGCGTCTTTAAACCTGCATTCTGTGTAATAGCACGGCGCAGCCATTCTGTTTGGTTATATTGAAAGAATATACTTCCTATGTAAACAGTCGATTACTTTATGGGCTCAGTTTTTAGTTTCACGTCACACTAGATGAAACTTGAAGTTCAATGACATAGAGTCATTAAGGAGGCTTATATAGGATCGTTTCATTAAAATGACTCTTGATTGACAATTTCAGTTTCAAAACACCAAGAGAGCAAAAAGAGGCTCAACTTGAGTCATCATAGCAGGACTTGACTAATCAGTAAGTGACGTCACAACGGCTACATATATTGTTTATATTAGCCGCTTTGCTAGCATTACATCATTGGCAAAGGTCACGTTCCATTGTGGGTAATGTTTTGAATGCTGATATTTTATAATGCTGGCATAGTCTTTCAAAAGTTAAACTAAGGTACAGTTTCTTCTTGCAGTTTCAGTCTCCAGTGGAAGAATATGTAAAACAGCACCACGGACAGCTCCACTCTGGAATTTGTCAAATGACTGAATCCAAACAGAGTTAAAATTCTGTTCAACTGTGCATTTTATTGGGTCAAAGCGGGGCTACAATGAGCATGTTAAGCTTCTACAGACAAGCGTGAATCTTGGATTCCCTGCAAAAACACATTCCCTCTCCGAATCAATAATCCAATATGTTCAGTCAGAGATAACAGATGATCAGAAGATAGGTACCACACAGTGCCAAGAGGCGCCTCCATCACGCCTGGCTCACACATTTCAAGCAAAGAGGGGGCTCGCCAAAAAGGATCTCGAGGGACTGCCAATCTCCTCCAGTAATGATAATACCGGAGACAAATGAAGGCAATAACTAGCAATGGGATTAGACCTCTTATAAAAGTGTGAAAGGGGGAGATTTGGGACATCTGTCTCCTCCACTACGGTGCAAATATGGCAGCGCCGAGCAGTGCAGTGACAGCAAGTGTGAGACTGTTTTTAATGGGTGAGATTTTGCTGATGTTATCATTTCATATTTTTAGTGTATGCCTATTAATGTCTATTTAGAAAAACCTAAACTAGACTAAGAACTGGATTTTCTGTCAGCTTTGCAACAGAGATAAGGACAGTATTTTGTACATCTTTCTAAATAGAGACAACACTCTAATATTTAAACAGTGTAATTATTTTCTCTCAAGGCCTGTGCTGTAGTCAGTCCAGTTATTGCATTTCCATTTACATGCACAATGTTTTGTGGCTTCCAATTTGGTGTTTCATATATTAACCAAAGTCTTTTCACTTTATGCCAGTAGAAACTAATGTCCATGTTGGAAACATGTGCACTCTGTCTCCAAGAAGAACCTAGTACACGTCTGTCATTTCTAAAACTCTTTCCTCTCTAATATTCAGCCTATTGTCACTTCATTTGTAACTTTCCCTTCGTACTTTTACCTGCAGGAGAAATAGGATTCTCCAAAGCATTTATAATAGCACCATGTGCTCACAGAGGCGTGTTATCACACCTTGAAATACATATTTCCACCTCATTTAACTTCCACTGACTTCAGAATGTGCGAGCTGGTCACATATCATTTATTACTGCAGTGAGCATTATCCAAGTTTTTTAAAACCAGAAATCTGACGTTTCTGAGTCGTTAATTTTCATCCAGTGCAGTCTTGTGCATTGTGTTACCCATCTCACATGCTGCTGTGCATATTTTCTTTCTTTTCTATAAAATATTAATTTTAATTCTCTAGCTAAAAAATTGGTTTATAAAGTCTTATTGCCTGAACTTGCAATTGCAAGCTTTTTTTTTACAAGCATTGACAAATCCAAATATAGATCCTTAATACAAGAGCTGCGTATTAACACACACTGTCTGTCTGTGTTCTGTGGGCGCTTTTAGTCATCATAGAAGGAAACCTTCCTGACTGTAGCTTAACGCATTTCATGAATGGTTTAGTCAACAAACAACTTGTGTCATCAAACAGAGCCCAACTGCACATCTGTTAAAGCTAATCATTGTGATCAGATGGACATTGGAGTCCACAGAGAGCTGAGATTAAACGCAGCAGGCAGCAGACACAAACAGTACATGGCACTGGAGCAACTACATATAAAAATACAAAAACAACGAAAAAAAAATCACAAGGAATATTATTTTGTGCCGAACATTCATTCATCATTTTTGCGTGACCGTTCATGTTTTTTGGATGATTAATTTACATTTGCTCAGACAAGCTGTTAATAAAAGTAGCACAAGTGATAAACTGCAGTATGTCCTGACTTCAGATAAAAAACTTAAGCTTGTTCTGTCAATTAGTTTTTAATTTCCTCTTGTGATGTAAAGGCAAGTTTGGATTTCACATGATGACATGAAAGCAATATATAGGATCTCATTTGCATGTTTTTTTTTGGGGGGGGGGGGAGTTACCAGCTTATGCTGCTCCCTCTAAAACTTATTAAAAGCTTACAGGAAATACGGAGCATGCTATTAAATTGGCTGCTTCTCTTTTTTTCCAAGGGAATAAAACTCAAGGGATGTTATTTACAGTGAACACGGTATTAAAAGGCTATAAACAAAAGAAACATTTGTAATATATACCGAGCAATTTATTTTCAATGGATTAAAATGTCTCTGACCACAGAATCGGTTCAGCAATAATGAGCAACATTCCAGTCAAAGTGATCAGACGGCACACTGGACGTTAGCACTGAATCAGTTAATCCTCTGCTTCTCTTTGAACCTTTAAACCTTGTTACCATTTTCTATTTATGGCAGAGAGCTAAAAGTTCAGTGTGCCTAGAATATGTATCTCCTCTGCAACCAAACTAGTTTCATATTAGCAAATCAGCTCATAAACCAGTGGCTACATCAAGATTACATTTAAATCTTGAGACCTATATCTAACGCAAGGCATAAAACTGAATCGAATAATGGATGCTGGTGTGTTATGATTGTGGCTCAAACTGTAAATCTACAAGCTGCATTTTGCCCTTTCGGTTTTATTGCTCATCTGCACTTTAAAAGAACCTTAAATCTTACATGAATCCGATTAAATGTACCAGCATGGGCATAATTATGTTACAGGACAGACGAAAAGCTCTCCAGTAGGCTAATGTGCCTGCAGTTGCTGCTCTCTTGACTTCAGATGGAAGCCAGTAGGCCTAATTGGCTACATACAGCCTAATCAGACTTGTTGGATTGTCTTGCTTAACATTTTATCCCCGTTCTTGTATCAATTTTCGACTAAATTAGCCTGTTTCACCAGAGATATGGCAGAAATAGGAAGGGGGAGCTGCTAGCGTTGCACTTCACAGAGTGCCATGATGGAAGGCTTCACATACACCTTGTGTCATTCAGAGGCAAATGACTAAATACAGTCTTGGGTGAGTATACATCCTACGGTACCTGTTGTAAATGTTTCAAAAATTTGCAAGGCTTGGTCCTGCATTATTTAGAGGGGGTATATTGCCCCCTTATTCAGGCACAGTGTCATTACAGCACTGTGCTGGGCTGCGGCTACAGTTTTGCCTCCTTGGGTTAATCCACTGGGGGTATTGGCAACCTGCAAAGCTCTATAGTAAAGTAAACAATGACATTTTAGCAAGCCAGCAAAACCTTGTTCAAATGGCACATTTCATACTAGGTGAAAGCACAATGTGCTGAAAAAATGGGGAAATAGTCAGGAAATCCATAAAATGATGTGAACAGCGTAAAGGTGAAACATTTTTTTTAATTATTTGAATGCTTTAAACAAGCATGTAAATAAAAACCATTAAGCCCTATAAAATTAACACCAGTGTAGAAAAATAAATAAATTAAAAAAATAGTTACGCTCAAGAAAAGATCGATAAAAATACAAGCCTGATAAATTAAAATGTATAAAATAGGCAGAAAATCATTTCTTTGACCATTAAAAAAAATACAGCTGGAGTCATCAAATAGTGTCAGGCATGAGGCGACCGAGTGAAAGTGAATGTAGCATTCGTTGTGTGTCATTTGTGTTACATCAATTTAATTGAGTATAGCAGCAGTTTTTGGAACACTGAGTAAAATCGATGTCGCCGACTCATAGTTTTATGGCTGTTGTTTGCTTTCTAATTTACAGTTGTAATTTGGTGGGGGATCTCAGATGGGATTCTGAACTAATGATGAGGAAACCTATTCCTCCCAAGTGTCTCTTATTGATAAAGCCCAATGTTCGTTTTGGCCTTACAGTTTTGCAGCTGCTATTTACTAAAATTTGGGATGTTTTTAAGGTAGGAATGTCAATCGATAGGTAAGGAAAACTAGACTACATTCAGCCAAGCTGATTAAGGTATCTGATATATGTGAAAAGAGCCACGTATTTTCCAAATTAAATAGCACCCAGCCATAAATAGGATCCTGTGGATAAAGTCAGAGTATTAAAAGATGTTTTTAAAAAGACATAATTTTTATCATTCTACATGGAAGATGTTGTCAGACATTTCTATAAAACAAATATATACATAATAAAAACCTTTCTCCATGGGATTCTCTATATAATGGCGTTTGTTTGCAGACTAGTGGGGCACATTTTCACAGTCCAATCCTGATATAGCCACATAAACTCAACTACTGTTCAGATTTCCCACTGGGCCTTTAGGTCCTTTAAACAAAATATATGAAGAATCTTAACTTCTAGGCCTTTTTTTCCCCTTTCTCCACATTTCAGTTGTCCCAAAACATACATCTTTTTCTAATTTGTTTTCTGTTTGCATCCCTCTGCCGACTCCCCACGCTTCATTTTTGCTGTCATTGATTTAATATTGAATCTGAGAACTGTGAACTTCAGACAACAGCAGCAGTGGAACAGCTCAGGCAGAGAGCATCTCTGATCTGTTAAAGCGCAGAGAAAAATCTGCATTTCTGATTTTGTTGTGCAACATTGTGAAATTACTCCAAAAAAAGCGTAGAAGGTGAAGAAACAGCTGACTATGATGAGAGAAAACAAGAGGCTTTAAGCTGTCTGAGAAGTGATGATGAGGAGGCAGGAAAGTTATCTTGGCTGTGGGCAGATGCTGGTTGCAGTGCCAGCTGGTGGGAGGTGGGCCCACCCGTCTCAGGCTCTCCCCGTCTCCCTTTTCTCTGTTGCGGAGAAAGCGACAGATGGAGTCCGAAGGTTCCATTCTGGTCCCAACGCCGCTTCTTCCGTCCTGCCTGCTTTTTCCCACCCCAGCCTGAGGGCAACCTGCCAGGGGAACATGCAAGCCATGCCCGGCCTCAGCCCTCCACCACCGCAAGGGTCAACTGCTTACAGCGAGGGGTCGCCCTGCCTCTCGATCTCCCACAAACACTCTACTGCCTCCCAGTGGATGTGAGCATCCCCTGCATATTTGCTTTGAAGTCCTGTGTGAGCTGAGGCGTTTCTTTCTTCAGACAAAACATGCCCTCTCAAGGTCTCTCAGCAATGCCTGCTTTGAAATTACCAAGACTCCAGGCGTCATGTAAGCAGCAAATTTTTTACTAAGACATAGAGAGGGAGAGCAGGGAGGGGCCAGATTTGGATATGTTGTACATGTTGATGTGAATGCGCGTTTTCTCTAAGGAGTGCTTTGGATGATGCATGTGGATTGCGTGACAACATAATAAGGGGGGGGATTGAGATGGAAGGTGGAGGTCAAAAGGTCATGTCAAAACCATAAAACACTGAAGTTCATCACTTGGTGGTCACTGACCTTTGTGTCAACGGTTTTGTGAGCAATCAATGCGCAAGGTAGTGAAAAAAAAGCAGAGCGAGCTCATTAGGGATTCTTTAAGGAGTGAGGCACCTTCTTCAGTTGTTCGGCTGGACCTCTTATTAACCTCCTGCTCATTTGTTTGTTAGACCCACACAGCTCTTGTTTAAAGCAGCTCATCCAAATAAAAGACAAGATTGGGCATGTTGTCCCTATCTAAGGTTTTTTCGACCCCATATCTGTTTTCTATTTTCTTTTGCTCCTGCTTTTACTAGAATCAGCTTGATATTTGTGAGTATTTGTATTCATTAACTGCAGAGCTGAATTATTACTACGGTCCTCTCTTTAAACTCAGCATAACAGAGCTGTTTCTCCTCTGAGCAGCCCAGGCCGGTCCCTGAGGTACCTTTAGAGCACATTAATGGATTTTCTGCTATTCTACAAGAAAGTTATGGTTGCAGCAAAAGCTTCCTTTCAGTGTTAAAGATAGTTATCAATATTTAAATAACAGACTTCTTATATTGGGTATTCTACTGTAATACTGTAACACTGGCCTCCTTTAGGCTCTAAAGAGTGACAGAATGGATGATTAAGGAATGACCTAGACCTCAAGGGGGAGAGCCAAAGTTCCTCGACAGCCCTCTGATGAACTACAGGGTTTCTTGGAGGTCGGTCTTTAGTCACAGGAGAGTATAGTCTCAGAGCACATTGCACTGGCTTTAAGGTTTCTGTTAAAGCCGTGTGGTATGGTAATACATTGATTTAATGGAAATTGTCTGGAGATTTTCCAACAGCACGAAGAATGAAATGAGTTTTCCACTGGCCAAAAAAAAAAAAAGTCAGCTGTGAAAATATGAAGACTGGGGGATGTTTAAAAGCTGTCAGATGAACAGTTTGGTATTATCCAGACTGAAAAAGCTTCTCAATTACCACAGAACATGAAATGAATCTAAAGAGAGCAATTCTAACCAAATAATCAAGCCATTATCATTCATGACTCAATCACAGTGGAAATTATCAAGTCTCTGCTTGTGCCCAGCAGTGAGAGAAGATAAAAGAAGAGCAATGTAAGGAAACAAAAGGATGGTAATGGAGCTCAAACCAGTCTGTGGCTCCAGTGGGACTAGTGTTCATGTGTGTCACCGGGTTTGACGAGATACGGGCGCTCTGCCACATACATGAGCCTGATTGAGTGCAAATTAAATTCTTTTTCATCATTTGATAGAAAGGCAAAGGTATGCACACAAACTAGCCAACAATCCATTTGGAGGCAATAACTGTAAAGAAACTCCTTTCAGGAGAATACTCCGGGTTTGTGCTCTCTCTGAGTCATCAACAACTGGTGGGTTATGTTGAATATTTTCTCACATTAGCAAAACAAGAAAATATTGTCAGTATTCTTTTTTTTCAAAGAGTAGATCTGAAAGATGCTCTGGAAGCAAAGGACAGTAGTGTTTCTAAATGTTATTCAATGGAAAGAAAGAGCCAACTTGGGTGTTATCTGACCTGAACAGTGGCACTATGCCGATTGCAGACAAATTTGGGTCTAATATAAATACTTTGGGCCCTTTGGCAAATGTTGGGTGGGCCAGATGTAGCAATAAATTCATGACACAGGGCTGACATGGGTTATGGAAAATGTTGGGTGGGCCAGATGTGATAATATTGTTATGACACTCTTGACATCTATCAAAGAAAAGCAGAAGTCATAAGGGCATTTTTTCATAGAAATCTATAGAAACAGAAATCTGTTTGCAAACAGCAGTATCGCCCCCTGTTGGCCATTAAAAGCAATGCAGGTTTAAGGCAGTTCAGAGTTGGCTTCACTTTTCAGAGCCAGAAGCTATATCCACCTTTTATACTGTATGTGGGTGCGTCCCACAAACTCACGACACCTGCTAACTAGTTTACCTGCTAATTCGTTCACAAGATACACACACACTCGCACACACACACACACACACACAAGCATAGGCTTCTTGGATACACAGCAACCCATGTTTGCTGTAATGGCTCAGTCACACTAGAGTAAAAATGAGATAGCAACTTCCTTGTGACTAGAAAAGCATACAACACCTTCAACCTTCTTGGCGAGTTCTTTCAATAACAAGGTGATTGCACAGGTCTCCTGGTGAGAAGCAGTCTCTCCCCAAACAAATGTGGTTGGACTGACTGCAGTCATTCTCAGACAGATTGAAAAGGGTTTGCAAATAACTGCCGTTTAATTTATGATTGCAATTAGTCTGAGCGAGACGGCACAACTCATCTGGGGTGAATCAGTAGGGGACTTGACTCAACTCGTTTCCAAATGGCTGTATTCTGGTTATACTTCTGGGCGTCTGTCATTTTCTAGTTAAATCAGTATCCTGAAGCAACTCAGCTCAGAATGTAAGTAGCTCATGTGATTTTCTGTTTAATGTGTATATGTGTATTATCAGTAAGCGATTGCTCGTAACTGCCAATATGACACCCATTCAATTGCAAACTGACAGCACACTGATTCCATCTTATTGCAGCATGGTTGTACAGTGGTTAGCACTGTTGCCTCACAGCACATGTTTGAATCCACCAACTGGATGATGTGGCATTCACGTGTTCTCCCCATCCTTGTATGGTTTCTCTAGGGGTACTACAGTTCTTTCCTCTGTCCAAAGACCTGCATCAGGTTAGGTGAATTGGTAACCCAACCTTGGGAAATACCTGACAGAAAAGCTAGAGATGACGAAGGTGGAAGGTGAAGGGAAGAGTGGTCCCAGTGGTAATCAGAGGGCCCAAACTAGGCTAATGCTTCCAGCGGATCCCAGAAACGACAGCTAAGATCTCTCAAACAGCAAAGATACTGCCTACGGTCAAGCTCCCAGGCCTCTGGTAGGTAGAGGACCTGAACTTGAAGGATAAAGACTGCCTGTGGAGATTGGGGAATTTATTATATATGTATGAGAATATTATTTACTTTGAAAAACCTGGCTATATTTATATATTTCATCTTTCTGGCAAACATGGGGGAAAAGCTTGTTCTAAAGTGTTAAAGTGTTGTTTTAAGGCCACTTCATGCAAAACTGCTGGGAGGAAAAACGTTCGATTCTGACTAATACAATAACTTTCAAGTACTCGCCAATTTTCTCCAGCTAGTCTCAATGCGGAAACAGATGTTTTTAATGCAGAATAACATTCAAAGGCCTTGCTAAAACACTGACTCTTGTAATCCATTAAAAGTCAAATTCTGCATAAGTGTTACTGCGTCTGACTTTTTTCTCTACAGTTGCTCAGCATGAAAATAAAAGCTAAATGGCCATGGGAGCCTTTTGCTCTCCTTCAGCCTTGCTGCCAATCTTCAGACACGCTGCACACACTGATTTCGGTTACTCCGGTGCTGTGGGCTTGTCTCTATGTCTGGTTGCTCTTTGGATAGTTTATGTGGTTGTCGGTGATGTGTGGGATAAGCTGTTGGGATAGGTGGTGCTGGTGTAGCTGCTGGTGTGTGGAAGCGCTGTCTGGATGTAGTCTGGTTGCTGGTGTCAGCGTGGCTCTAATCAGCTGTTGGCAGGCGGATAAGCGGGCGGTCTCTCCCCGCGGCGGCACCCCGGGTCGAAAGCCGGTTTGAAGTTTAATGATGCCAGCTGCCAGCTCCACCAGGCTGTGAGCGCTAACGAGCTGGCACTGCCGGCGGACTGGGCCGCAGCGGCAGCACCTGGAAATGTAGCACACGTTTCAGAGGGGCGGGGCTCCGCCGGGGCTGTTGAGGGGCCTGCTGGAGACCCAGGACGGCTCCATCTCTTTGAAGAGCGCCCCAATTTCCATATTTCATTACGCACTGCTGACTGACAAGGCCCAGCCAGATGTTCTATTTTCAGCTATTTAAATTTTGACCTGCTTTCCTACCATGGATGCAAGAAAAAAAAGGGTGAAAAAAGCAGATTTCATCAAAACACAGATGCCAAGAATGATGAGAACTTGGATTGGGTTTGTTTGCTAGTTTTTCTTGCAATACTTCATTCCTTTTCCATCCTTGTCAAGCACTGATAGAATGATCACAGATTAATCACACTTTAGCTTACATCCGTTTTCACTGCAGATATTTGGTTGGCAGTCTATCCTGAGGGGTGCACTGTCTTACTCAAGGACAACACTCACTGATTGTTTCAGCGATAAAAACCTGAGACCTTGTATATATGAGACAGTCTCTAACCATCCAGCCAGTCCAATGCTGAATTGGCTCCAAACTGAGTGATGCATGCTGTGAAACACCACATAAAGCATGCTCACACAGCCTCTTTGTCCCTGAGATATCGGAGATGATTAATTCCTGCAGTATTCCTCTTGAAATGGATGTTAAATTGCAGCATCCTTACTCAATCCCTCATGCAAAAATACATCGACAACCCTGACCTTTTTGTGCATCTGCTGAAAATGGCACTTTGTCATCCTCGGTGAGCAGACTCAAGGATCAATGTGATTTTATTCAGGGGAAGAAAAAAACGTATACAGCAAACTCCCTCTCTGTTGGCTATGTGAGCATGTGTCAGTGTCTGAGCTTTATGGAAGTGAAACTGGAAAAGTCCAAAAAAAGGAAAAATGATGAAGAGTAAAGGAGAAATGGTCACAGAGAAGGATAAAGCAGGGGTGAAACAAAACAAGAACAAATGGAGAGCAGATCCGAGTTGAACACCAAATGGTAAAAAAAAATAAGAGGCACTCACCCTGCAAGAATCAGGAGGAGAAAAGCTTTCACTCATTACTCAGCACAGCTCACAGCAGGGGAGGGAAAGCAGTTTATTCTTTCAGTAATGCATCTGTGAGTGTGGATGTCTGTGTCTGAGTCTACTGAGCCAAAAACAGAGTGGTAATTGAGAAGTAACTAAGACATTACTGAGGCAATATTGACACAGAGATAAAAGTGGATGAAATCCATCACGATGTTTGTTCCTTTTCAGTCTGAAGCACTTGTTTGTTTTTCTCACTGTCATTCTGTATGAAATATCTATAAAATGTTGCACAAAAAAGTGTGTTTGGGGGATTTTTGTGTCTGCGTGTGTGGGTACTTTAGATGTTGAACCTAATGTATGATTGTAGAGTCTTTACCTTACACTATAAAGCGCCTTGAGGCAGTTGTTGTGGTTTGGTGCTATATAAATAAAACCAATTGAATTGAAATTGAATTGAATTGAAAGTGTCTCTACTGTGTGTTTAATGGAGGACATCTAAAAGAATGTTTCTCATTTGCATATTTTGTGCGTACAGACAGTTACTTGAATTACCTCCCAGGTTGTATATAGCACTTAGTTACGGCCAAACACGGGTTTTGTGAGGTCACAGCAACCTTCGCCTTTGACTACTTAATTCCAATTAGGTCATCCTTGAGCCCAAATGGACTTTTGTGCCAGATCAAATCAAATTTCCTTTTGGTATTTCTGCTATTGCTTCCATGACAATGGGAAGGATGGATGGACAACCTGAAAACAAAATGCCTCTGGCCTTGGCTGTAGCCATGAAGACATAAAAAAGGAGTTAGAAATTAAGGTGTCAACATATTTGAGGGTTTGGTGAGAAGAGGAGTTAGAAAATAGATATAAGGAAAGCACAAGGCAGCACATGTCATATAATAATATAGGAAATTGCAGTTCAGTTGTGTTTGCTGTTCATCAAGAGGTGTAAACAAAATGTTTCTCTTTCATTTAATTTATGGGCAACAGAACAAATGAAACTGCACTATTTGGTTATTAAATTGGGGATGAAACTAAATGCTGGAAAGGTTTGTTGGTAAATTGCAAATCATTGGCAAACATAGGTGAAGGACTTTTATTTTAATGAAATGGTTTTTTTTTAGCTGGAGAATTAAGAATATTGAAAATAAAATGTAAAATTAAATAGATTTAAAACCATTAACCTTAGCTTCTAAGTTAAAGTTCCATTATCTTTTAAACCTGAGCAGCTGCACTAATCAAAAAGCTGAACAAAAACTGAAAGGAGAAAAAAAGACAGCTGAAGATTATTTTTGTGGTACTGATGATTTCCTAAATGACTTTTTGAAAAGCAGTCATTTAAGCAGGCCACTCACTTGTATTTCTGCTCAGACATCATGGCTAAACTTTGCCGATCACAGTCATAAAATATTCAAGATAATTCTCGAAAAGAGAAAACGGGATGTCTAGCTGTTGCTGACAGGCTTATACTGGGGGAGAATTGCAACAGCTTCAAGTGCATGGCTTTCAGATTAAAGAGAATAGAAGAGCTTTTTAATTGTTTCTTCTCATGCACAAACTTCAAAACTCACACAAGCTTTATGAAGATGCTTTGGTCAGGACTTTGCTAATATGAATGGTGCAAGATTCTCTGCATTCTCCCATGTTTCTGGGCTGCCTGACCTTTGGTTTGACCTTTTGAAGAAAATTTGCAGCACCAGCTGCCTAGTGTCTTGCCTCACATTAATTTTCCTTGTTGCTTTTTTTTTTCTATGCTACCTTTGCAGTGTGGCAGAAAAAAGCTGAATTCAAGGGGTCATGGGTCAGGAGTGGGAGGGTAAAGATGCAGGTCAGCTTGGCTCTGCAGTTGTGTTCAGCCAGTTTCCTCAGAGCCGTTACTGCCACAAAGCAGTTTGAACTCTTCCCCCTTTAGCTGCCTGTCAAAAACTGTCCCTCAAGAGTTGAGTGTTAGATTATTAGAAAAGCTCCTAAGCCAGTATTTTAATAATGTTACGTTAATGTTATGATTAAATGTACATTCATTGTTCTTTAATGACTTTAAAAAAACAAGAATCGGCTGTATATGTTTGAATTTATTTTGGATTTTTTGCAGACATCAGCAAGCTTCTAGCATAATTCTGGCTCGATATTCTTGGTAGAAGTGAGAGTGTTTTGGCTCAAAGATATGCATATACTCACTTAAATCTTGGGAAGAACACTGAACACATCATCCTCAGATGGGAGGAAATGAGGTCCCAGCAGATGGCTGGCAACTCCCTGAGCCTGGTTCTGCAAGAGGTTTCTGACCTCAACTCTTTTGAAAACTTATGGACTATGCTTAAAATTCAGGTTCCCACCAAAAAAAAAAAACACCTAGTTAAAATGATCTCTTGTCTTGATGCATGCTCAATCATCCAGGTAAGGAAATCCAGGAAAACTGATGACTGTTGTAGCATTTTCACTGGAAGAAATGTTTTTGTCACTCTTCCAAGTGAATTCTTCAGTCTCAGTTGACTGCAGCCTTCTCTAATATCATAAATGAACTCTTGTTCCAAGAAGAGCTGTCAAATATCCAGTCTGAATTATGCCTGAAGGTCGTTAATGGCTACAAAAGTCCATGGTGAAGGTGTAACCTGCTACAGGACCAACATATCTGTTATTTGGAATGTATACATGTAAGTATACATACTTTATGTATGCTTTTGACCCTGTATGGACTTAAAGATGTATGCTGTGCAATCATTCTACCCTGGAAAGTTAAAAGAAAACCAAAGCCCCAAATTACCATGACATTCATGTCCATGATGGGTGTATGTAACCTGTATGTATGCTTAACATTTACATGAAAGCAGCAAAACAATTGTTACAACAAAGTCTTTTTTTTAATTTAATGCATTTATTCCTCAAAAACAGCAAAGTCGATGTAAAAATTATTAACATTTAAAAAAAAAAAATCTGTTAGATAAATAAGTCTAAATGCCAATTTCCTTATATTTTAAGGTAGTGATTTTGCATCATTAATTCAAAAATGTCTGTACACATTAGTGATACCATGAATAAGACAGAAAGCGAGTTTTCTCTCCCCCGGTGGAGTGTTCACTATGGACCAAGTATGCCACTGGCTTCCATCTTGTCACCCCTTTAAAACAGATTTTATTACCTCTAATAAGAACCTATCTGGAGTGAGGCTTGGCAGCATATATACAGTGGCTTGCAAAACTTTCCCACAGATTCTCGACTGGATTTAGATCTGGACTTTGACTGGACCATTCTAACACATGGATATGTTTTGTTTTAAACCATCCCATTGTTGCCCTGGCTTTATGTTTAGGGTCGTTGTCCTGCTGGAAGGTGAACCTCCGCCCCAGTCTTAAGTCTTTTGCAGACTCCAAGAGGTTTTCTTCCAAGATTGCCCTGTATTTGGCTCCATCCATCTTCCCATCAACTCTGACCAGCTTCCCTGTCACTGCTGAAGAGAAGCACCCCCAGAGCATGATGCTGCCACCATATTTGACAGTGGGGATGGTGTGTTCAGAGTGATGTGCAGTGTTAGTTTTCTGCCACACATAGCATTTTGCATTTTGGCCAAAAAGTTCCATTTTGGTCTCATCTGACCAGAGCACCTTCTTCCACATGTTTGCTGTGTCCCCCACATGGCTTGTGGCAAACTGCAAATGGGACTTCTTATGGTTTTCTGTTAACTATGGCTTTCTTCTTGCCACTCTTCCATAAAGGCCAAATTTGTGCAGTGCACGACTGATAGTTGTCCTATGGACAGATTCCCCCACCTGAGCTGTGGATCTCTGCAGCTCGTCCAGAGTCACCATGGGCCTCTTGGCTGCATTTCTGATCAGCGCTCTCCTTGTTCGGCCTGTGAGTTTAGGTGGACGGCCTTGTCTTGGTAGGTTTACAGTTGTGCCATACTCCTTCCATTTCTGAATGATTGCTTGAACAGTGCTCCGTGGGATGTTCAAGGCTTGGGAAATCTTTTTGTAGCCTAAGCCTGCTTTAAATTTCTCAATAACTTTATCCCTGACCTGTGTGGTGTCTAAATCCAATCGAGAATCTGTGGCAAGATCTGAAAACTGCTGTTCACAAACGCTGACCATCTAATCTGACTGAGCTGGAGCTGTTTTGCAAAGAAGAATGGGCAAGGATTTCAGTCTCTAGATGTGCAAAGCTGGTAGAGACAGATCCTAAAAGACTGGCAGCTGTAATTGCAGCAAAAGGTGGTTCTATAAAGTATTGACTCAGGGGGCTGAATAATTACGCACACCCCACTTTTCAGTTATTTGTAAAAAATGTTTGGTATCATGTATCATTTTTGTTCCACTTCTCACGTGTACACCACTTTGTATTAGTCTTTCACGTGGAATTCCAATAAAACTGATTCATGTTTGCGGCTGTAATGCAACAAAATGTGGAAAAGTTCAAGGGGGCGGAATACTTTTGCAAGCCACTGTATGTATGTATATATATATATATATATGGACATACACATATTTAGATTAAAAGCTGATATTGTGTTATACACTATAGCAAAAGCCCCAAGGTGAAAACTGGGGGATTCACGTGTGTGCAACACTACAGAGGATGGGTGAAGACTCCAACGAGGGCTTCCATTCAAATATGAAAGTGTCCTTGACATTTTCTGCACTGCACTGACTGCTCATCCTTGTCGCATTTCTCCAGGCTGCAGATGGAAAAGCACGACCTGTTGACATTTACAAACTTATCTGGCTGAGAGCGACGGCATTCTATAAGAAGACACACCTCCAAATGTCCCACTGCCAACTTCCAGTTCATTCCACTTAATGTGTAACACGAACACGCTACTGCTCTAAACCATCAAGTCCAGCTTTGAAAGGGGGGGGGGGGGGTTGTGGGGTAAGAAGAGAGGGGGAGGGGAAAAAAAAAAAAAAAAAAAAAAAAAAACACAAAAACCCCACACAGCTTTTTACCACCATGTCTTCTCGATTGAAGCAATTGCAACCAAAGGTGGTTCAAATACAGACAGGGTTTCCTTTTTATGTCAAAAGATTGGACAGCAACCAAAAGTAGTGTGGTACATAATTTACTGTTAATTGGGTTAAAGCAGGACAAAGCTAAAATTAGGTGAATGCAAAGCAGGTATAGCAGCAGCAGGACACGACAAATGTAAAGAAGTTGTGGACATTGGTCTGAAAAGTGATGCAATATGTATGCATATTAGACACTGGAAAGTGATGATGCAAATTAAGACAGGACAAGCATATAGCAGGCAACAGCACATGAAAAAATAAAAACAAATTATTTTCTCAGTATAGCGGAGAAAAGACTCCTGTACTTTATTGATGAGACTGTGAGTAAATCAATATCAAAAAGCCAAATCGATGCAATGAGGAAACTTAAATATGTAACATCTGTGCGGGTTAAGCCTCTGCATCATTAAGCTTTCCAGAGGAACGTTCACAATGAGCCAGTTTGTGCAGATCTGCCGATCTTTGTGCTTGTGGTCCAGCTGTTGTTTAGAAATCAGGACGGTCCTTCTTCAGCTTGCTGTAGTCCATGTTGACTGTGAAAAACTGAAAAGACACAAAAAAAAATAAAAATAAATAAATAATAATAATTAGGCCCAACACCAAGATTGCACAGAAAAATGCATGCACCACCATAAATGGTTTGGGTCACTTGCCACAACAAACACGACTACATCAAGTTACACTCGTTAATGACTTAATAAGATTTGTTAACACAGGTCAGCGTTAACAAGATTATGTTTGATTAGTCCAACTAAAGAGGAATTATCCCTGGATCAGAAACTCCACCACTAAAAGCTACACAATACAATCCAAGAGTAAAACCACCTCCACTGTTAAATACATCAGAGCAGAAAAATCAAGACTGTAAGACAATTAAACATAAGGGATGCACACCTTGTACTGATCATTTGGGCCAAGTTTGTTCCAGGGCTCTGGATTATTCTTGCGATCCCAGCTGCAGAAAGAAGAGTTAAAGAGTAACTCCTAGGTACATGGCAACGAACTTGAAAATTCTCTTGTATGAAAATACGAAAAACAAACACATTTTTAATTAATAAAACGACACATGACTTACCAGACATCAGGGTTTCTCAAGCCCAGACGGGCGAGGTACAACAGAGACATGGCTGCTCCTCCACCGATGAAGATGAAAAGGGGGATCAGCTGTAAGTGACAAAGGAAGATAAGGCATCTTATCAGCTGAGAGAAGCCTAAAGCTCTCAAGACAATGACACTCAACTACATGCTTACACTGAAAACACGCCCCTGCTCACGTAGGCAGCCTCTGGAATGAAACATGAAACGAACAGGGGCTAAAATTGGCCAACTTTAACTACCATAACTATAAAATATATACACATATTTTGTCGAAAAGAGAGGCGCTTTTGTGGGTTCTATTAATAGTTCACAAGGACTTGCTAACCCAATGTAGCCAGCTAACTAGTGGGAGCAGCTATTTAGAGCACATGAAAAGGCTCTTCGTGGCTAATAATCAACAACCATCGAATGACTAAAAGTCGTGACCTTATTTAACTGAAAGTCATCAGCCGCCAGAAGGATCACTCTTAACCAACAAATTACACAGAAAAAATGAAAACAGAAAGACTGCTACGTACTTTGATCTCTCAAAGTCAGTGCGGTCAAACGCAGAGGCTAATCAAGCTAGCACTGCTAACTGGCAACTTAGCCTAGTACCAACCTGGGCTCTCAAAAAGATTACCCAAAATGACTTTTAACCTGAATATAGTTGCAATATACTTACAGCTGGGTGACTTCTAAGTTGTTTGCGGACTATGGCGAGCATTTTGTCGTTCCTCGCGTGCCAAGTTAACCGACTTTGTACCCAAATAAAAGGATTACGAGCAGTCTTGCCAGAACAGTGCGCAATTTAATCCTTGAGAAAGGGCGGAAGGAGGGTAGAGCAAGCACCAATAGGATGCTCACACACTGCCTGATCCAGCGTGATTAAAAAACGGAATTAATTATTACTATGTTCAGTATGCATATCGATAATTTTGTTAGTGGATATAATAAATTCCGAATAATTTCACATGGTTTAATTAATGTGCTGTTATATTGCTCGAGCTTTGATTTCCACGCAGCATTTTTAATCCGGCAAAGTCAAAGTGGATTAAAAGCCCCAACAATCGCTTATTTTGAACAAAACAAATATTTAATATATATTCTCTTTTTCTTGAGGTCAAGAATAAAATTAACCTTCAGGACTGTCTCTGTTTGTGAAGCCTAAAAAATGTTCGTCTTAATTTAATTTGGAATACTTATTTTATGTACCTATTTACCTACTCCAATGAAAAAAAAAGTATTTTATTATTCTTATTCCCAATATTTCGTTCAAATTTTATGTGATTATTAAACAAAGAAAAGCTTAGATCCTACCGAGGTTATTGTAATTAATTAAAACTAAAATAAAAACTAGTAGATGTCGAAAAAGCTTTTTAGTTAATAAAAATAAAAAGTACACTTTTGAAAAAATATATATAAGCTAACTGAAACGATTTTGTGTACTTGAAAAAAAAAACTTAAAATAAAATGAAAAACATATCGTAACCAGCCTGATGAGGCTTTGATGAACATGTTTATTGGGACTTGTGGGTGACCTGCTTTCAGAAAGGTTTTTTTTTAATGTACTAGCTATTCTGATTTTTTTTCTTAAACATCCTCTCCAGTAGATGGTCTCCATATCCTGCAGGCCTAAAATAAAGACTTAAGCTAATAAAAACTCAATGAAAAGTAAACATTTGTAACCAAAATGAGCAAACACATTTTGGGAGCTATATTAAACTCAACTGAAGTCAAAACTCAATAAAAATAAATAAATAAATAAAACTAATTAAAAAAATAATTCTGGTTCCCACTGATCCAGAACAGATATTTTTTCATTTATCATCTGCACTATAAATATAAATTGTGTTTACTGTAATATGTGCAGTCAGCTATATGTTTCCCATACCAAGACAGAAGTAGCTGTTGCTCATAATTATATCAAGCTACAGTATAAAGTCTACCTAATGTTAAATTCCCCTTTACTCTATTTAAAAAAATCTTTAATATTAGTGGCATGATAGATAACAGTAGAGACACACCATGATCATTATGATGTTTGAGAATAAATATTCAGAGTAATTCATTATGTATTTCATTATTTGCTTCTTAACTTTGTTCTAGGGAAATGAAAAGTTTCATAACTCCTTATCTTGCTCTATGGCATCTACAGAGAGCAAGGTTAGAAGGTTAGAAGTTTACATACACTCATCATGGGTATGAAAGTTATGGTAATTTAGTTTTTTAAAAAAAACATTTCTTTTTCGAGACGGGAATGATTGCACAGCTTAGATCTTTAAAAAACAAAGAATTGTGGGCATAAGTTTGAATGTATTTTGGATTTTCGCTAATCCAGTGTGTCAAAAGTATACAGATACGTATTCCTATATATATATAAACATATATATATATATATGGCACACATTCACCCAAATCTTTTTTGACAAAGCAAAGGCCTATTAACTTCTCATCACAGAGAATGATTGGTTACAACTGGTAATTTCTCTTTGCCAGCATAAGGAGGATTCACTGGATTGACCAGTACAGAACAATGGGACACAGCTGGGTGTTCCAAAAGGATCACCAAACAATCCAAAGCACAAATCCAAAGCTGGGTTTGGAATGGATAAAGGAGGCTAGCATTAAGTTTCTGGAACAAATTCTCGACTCTATTGGAAATTTGTGCAGTATGATTAAAATCCAACTTCTTGCCAGGGAATCAAGCAGATTAAAAAAATAAAATTCTGCCAAGAAAAGTCAAATGTTCAGCCAGAATTCTTCCAGCAGCTTGCTAATGGCTACCAAAACTGTGTGGTTGAGCTGAAACTTGCTAAACAGAACAATTCGTGTTTTTAAAAGCCATTAAAGATGTTTGTCGTACAATCATTCCACACTGGAAAAACAACAGTTCAAAGAAATAACAAATAGTCTAAAATCATCATGACTTTCATGACCTTGATGAGTTATCATATTTTTTTAAAGTTGCTATTTTGTTTTCACTTTTGTTTTATTTGGATTTTCTCCTCACAGTTAATGTTGTTAATTTGTTGTTGAGGCCTCCCCTCTGCACTGTTATGAGTTGTAATTTTATTTTTTGAACTATAACTGTGGTATATTTAAATGCTAAATGCTACTTTCATATAATTTCCTGAGTACTTTCTCTCAAAGTGCACACAGAGTTGAGTTTATAATTTGCATTATACATAAATAGTGCTCACTTACTTCAAATTTATTTTAATTGAATGATAAAATAGATCTCAGATTTCACTGTATGATATTGGTGAACTATGATATTGATGTTAAAAGTTGGTTATAAAAATGTATTAATTAATCATGCTAAAGAAAACAAGAATTGGGCTTTGGACTGTGACATTTAGAGTGGATGTAAAACTAATCTAAGTGGAAGGTTAAACCCTGAAAATGTCATCAGATTTCAATTTTTGCTATCAAATGCACTTATTAAATTATGACAGATTTAAAAATCTTGGGGGGGAAAACACTTATGTCCCCTAAGTACTTTGAGGACCTATAACTTAAAATTTCTGTAGTATGAAGGTAAAATTTTGCAGGCCTTATTTAAATACATTAAAGATTGCGCATTTTGTTTCTTTATTAAATATAAAGAAACAAAACAGGCTGCTGTTAACATCTCTTATCAGTGTATCCATGTTTTAACTGCAGAGTTCACTGTCAACTATTTCTCCTCCAAACACTGCATTGATTTTCAAGACAAAACAAAACAAAACCCTGGCTATTTAGTTTTGATTGTCAGGTTTAAGGACATTTCCCTTAAGATATAATCAATATTCCAGTTTTTTACCAGTTCCATTCAAAATATTGATTCAGGGGCATTTCATATTTAGAAGTCCAGTGTCCTTTCATTCCTTAGGTGCATTTCCACAATCAATGCATCTTTAAAAATATTATTTGAAGTAGAGAAAATTGTGTAAGCTACATATTATTGGAATATCGATGGGTGTTTAAATACATTTAATTGTTGGGTTTGGCTAACAAGTTTAACAAGTAGCTGGTGATTAGTGCCATGATGCAGTCAATACCATTCTAGAATGAACCGATTTGAACCAGTTTTTAAAAACTGAAAAAAAAAAAAAGAATAAAAATGACAACAAAATATAATAATTTCCCTTTTATGGCAAGTAATTTTCAACTTTAGAAAATAAACGTAAATACAATTTAAAAGTAAGACTGGACATAAGACAACAGGCGACATACAACCATCTAAATTTTCATAAAGGACATTAAACTTACTAATTGTTTTCTCAGACAAACTAAATGTTACAATTACACACATTCAAGCATCCATTTGTAAACCATTTGGTGTAATTTCATGGGTTAACTGCTGGAAATGTGTTTCTAAGGCCTTGTTTGGTTCAACATCAATCCAAGGCAGGTGAGCTGGTTTCAGAAACAATAAAGATTTGTCTGAATAAAATAAGGTTTACACCTTTGCACTTCAGCCTGTTCAAATTCTTCCACAAAAAGGACTGCAGGTTGTGTCACAGCTCATTCTGGACTTGATCCCATATAATGCATCTCTTCAGTATATCAACTGTACACAACAGAAGCTGGAGTTGAAAACTACAACGACTCTCTTTTAAATGCAGTAAAATATCTGACCATAGTTCAACAAGTCATAGGCACATATAGTGTGCCTGTACATGATGTCTTATGAAAATAATATACTGGCTATGGTTTCCAATCTAGTGTTTCTCTTCTTTTTTTTCCTCATGTGCGCCAGTGTGTTTCAGTGTGTCGTCTTCTTGGGGGCTTTGCCAAATTTAGCATCCATTCCAAGACCTAAAGTGAGAAAACCAAAGATGTGAATGGAGGGAAGACACAACATCTGAACAGATATTTTATATACATTTAACCTGATGAAATGTCTTGATGCATACTCAATCATCCAGGTAAGTAAATTCCAAAAATTTGACTCTGTTCATCTGGATGTAGCGTTTTCAATGGGAGAAACGTTTTGTCACTTGGATTGAAAAGACTATGTCCAGATGAACAGAATCAACCTTTTGGAAACCTGACGAAATGGAAATCTAATATATTAAAATACGAAAGTAGTATAGTTACTGACCAAGGAATACGAGAATGGTGCCAACCCACTGCATTGTAGTCATTACATTGCCAAACAAAATAACAGAGCCAAGGATGGTGAAGAACTTCCTCGTAGTTGTGACAATGGAGCAGGTCAGAGGCCCAAAGTACACAACTGTCATGAAGATGAAGGTCTGAAAAAGGAACATTTGAGCCGGCGAGTCAGGATGTCAGTCATTACTAAGTATCTATTGTAAAACACAACAGGGTGTTTCCTGTTCTTTAATATGGCATTGCTAATAATCAGTACTCGCATTGATCCACCTACCTGGCCTAAAGCACTGGTGACTCCAAACAGAAATATATTGTAAAAGATGCCCGGGTGGCGCTCTGCAAAACTCAGGAATTCCCACACTTCCCCTGTCCACAACACCGCTGAGAACAGAGAGGAACGTAACATCAACAACTTTTCAAAAACACAGTTCATTTCTGACTATCCTTGGTAAGAAAACCAGACCGAGTTCACAGTGTGAATGTACAGCACCACCAAGTGGTTCTGTACAGTATTAGCAGTTAGGTGAAATCTTAGTGTGGGGGTGTAATGAATTTGTAGGAGTGGAGGTATAAGAATACCTTTGCATCTTGGGAAATACTAGACATCAAAGTCTTGCTGTGCATGTTGAAACCAGGAGTATATCTGCATTTGCACACATTTGACAACCAATAACTAAAAGCTGTTAAGGTTGCATATTGGAACTGCACTTAACGCTTACAAAAAAAAACGCCATCGTTTTATAAAATGTAAATTAGCATAATAAAGTGGTTCAGGAAGGATAGAAAAACACTCCAAGACAGCAGACCCTACCAGTTAGTTAGCTTAAAAGTGATGACAGTCCTCCAGTTCTCATATAATCTTTGACCTTTTGATCTTTATCTCAGAGCCCATTAGTACCCAACCTTAAAAAACCCATCATTAAATTGTGTTTGTTTTATGTGCCTTGCTCTTCAGCATATTGTAGCAATCTGCTAACAGAACTGAGGGCTTTGAGGTGGAGGATTTCTTATCTAAAAAGATAACACTCCGCACTATGCCTTGACTGAATTAATGAGTTTTTGCCTCCTGAGGGAAAAGTGCACACATTTTCTGCTTCTAATGCAGCTGTTATTGGTTCTGTTTGAGGTTTTTTTTTTTTTTAAACTTCTTGCTACCATCTACTGCATCACACCCGCTATTCATCCTGGAGCTCATGTCAGAATCCAGAATGAGAATAAAATATACCAAACTCACATTAAAATCACCTTAGGAACACAGCACTACAACGGAGAACACCTTATGGTACTTTTGTAAATGCAAAATCACCATGAGGTGATTTCACTTTGAATTGGTGTTTAAAAAGTTTTGAGTGGAAAAGCACCTGAAGAAAACTACATTAAACATAGGATATTTTGTTCTTATCTTTAATCAAAATTTTTTTGTTAATTATAAACATTATAGCACCATAGGAAATTTTCTGCAAAAGCCTTAAACCGGTACTATGCTCTTAGATAATTATTCATAAAGAAAGCTTTGAAACCATATATTCACCAGTGTTGGCAGTACTGAACCACACCAAGGTGAGTTTGCTCATTAGTGTCTCCTCTCTAGCTGCAGGTGAGCAAATCAGTGTAATGGCCAGATGTATTTTCAGTTGGAATGAGAGCCTGCATGCTCCTGACACATATTCTATTAGATGTGAGACTCACCTAGTCCCAGCACCAGACTGGACCACATGTTGATGTTCAGCATCATGTGGTTCGCACCCGTCTGGAAGCGAGCCCTCATGTGATCCTGGGCCACACCAGTCAAACCGTCCAATGTCAGAGAGACCAGCTATGATGCAGCAAAACACAACACCGAGACGTGAGATGAAAGTAATGGGAAAGTCAAAGCACCCGTGAGGACACGAGGGAGATGCAGGCAGATGGGCAGCATATGAGGACAAATAGGTGAAATGAACAGAATATGTGTTAGCTCACCAACAGAATCTCTCCAAAGCCAAAAATATGGTCATCAGCAACAGCAGAGCTCTTGTTGGGTTTATAGAGAAAAAGAGCAACACCGCTCACAATCAGCAACACACACAGGTATTTAGCCAGTGGATACTTCTTCCTCAGTATTGTCACACCGAGGATCATCACTGCAAGGACACAATAACAGAAATATGAAGCCGATTGATACCAGCCTGGACAGCGTGTCAAAACTTCAGCCCTGAGAGTGAAACATATGGAAGGAAACAGAATTCAAGCGATAACCAAGCTGTGAGGGGTGAGAGTTAACCTTCATGTATAAACAGGACATACTGTAATATGCAAAGCAGGCTCTCAGCTCCACACGCCTAAGAAGAATATTCAAACTAAATGTGTCCCTAATCTGTAAGAAAAGACCTCAGAATCACTCGTGTTTGTTTAGTAGCCTACACTTAAAAAAAAAGTAAATAATTTGACTTTGTATATTTCCTCATACACACCCTGCATACTGTACACTTTCTGAATTAGTCAGTACAGACAGACTGTTGTCTACGGAAACAAAGGTAAGCAGTGACAAAATATTATGTAAATGATATGGTGAAAGAAAGCACTTTAAAAAGCAACACTACAACACTTATTTTTGTTCGATTTACCTGGTATGGGTTTGCAGGATTTCCCCAAAACCTATCAAACAAAAACGCAGTTATAGAATATGCAAGGTTCAAGCACAAATACACATACAATGAAAAAAGAAAAACACATAACCAGTTACTGTTGACCCATTTAAATAGGGCATACTCACCTGGGTGGGGTAGTTGACATATTGAAGGGCAGAGTTACTGGACACCATGGCTCCAAGATAAGAGAGCGAGCACAGGCCATAGAGCCAGCTCTTCGTGTGATCTGGCTTGGAGCTCTCAAAAAACTGGATCACTAATTATTAAAAGAGAATTAAAGAAAAAAAGTTCACAACATTACATTATTTTAAATATTAGGCAGAGAAGTTAACATACAAGAGATTCGACTGGTGTTGTTCTCGGGTGTTTCCTAGCAGAGTCAGTGGAGTCTTTTAACCACTGTTATTAGTTTTTGTGTGCATTTTGTGCAGCACATACTCACAGATCTTTGCAAAGACACAACTGATGATGCACTGGATGAAGACCAGCGTACGGGCGAATCTGAACTTCTCGTGACCATAATCACCTCGAGTGCTAGAAAACAGAGAGCAACAGCATGTTGAACACAACAGACCCGTCTTGGCAGGAGCATGCAAATAGCTAGGTTAAACATCTGAGTGGTTTCATGTGTCTCCTAGCTGTGAAAAGGGCATTCAGAAAAGGAGAGTGAAAGAGGGGTGTGGTGAGGGTAGCAGTCTGTTAGTGGACCAAAAGTTTTTTCAGCAGCTGTCTTGCTTGAGTACTTGGTGTCAGTTTGCAATTGTTTTTAGTGGGCTAATCTGAAGATAATATGTCCATATTCATAACAACATGTAATAACATGTAATAAAAGTCAGACATTGGTTTGTAGAAGTGCCGCTTCACCTCACATGGCATTTTCAAGTCATCATTTTGAAACCAGAGAGTATTCCTGTACCCTTTGTTGACAGCATACCATCTGTGTCCTTTCTCAGTATGTGAAAGAGAACACAGGCAGAGCTCTGCTTACTTTACATAAGCCAGACTGCAGATTTTAAAGTTGCATGTATAGGAGAAACAGTATACATGAAACTAAAATGTCTCTTTTGCAAAAACTTATGCCTGAACCAGTAAATCTCTGAGATTTTTAAATGTACTCCCCAAAAAAGAAAAACAACGCAAAAACAAAAGTCTGTGTAATGCAGAATTTTGCTTTTAAGATAGACTAAAAATAAAAAAATTATTCTTCAGAGAAGAAGTTTTCCAGATGTCTTATTCTTTTGCATATTTCTCACACACGTTTCATTTCATCAAACAAATTTTAATATTAGACAGCGGTAACCAGAGAAAACCATGATTTAATTTATTAAGGCAAAAAGAGCCAAACCTGTGTGAAAAAGTAATTGCGCCCATTTATCGTTAAACCACAAGTTAACTCTGATTACCGCAATTTGAAAGCTGAGCCCAGTTTCACTAGTCACGCCCAGGCCAAACCCGTTGAATAACGAAATTGCTTAAATAGATCTTGTCTGACAAAAGATAAACTTTTTAGATAGTTTGAATCCCATCTTATCTGATGTGAAACTAACACATCATAACAGCAGCAGTCAAACATGGTGGTGGTAGTGTTATGACCTGAGGCTGCTTCATGATCAGAACAACTTGCTCTAATTGATGGAACCGCAAATTTTGCTCGACCAGAAAATCCTCATAGAGAATGTCCAGCCATCAGTTTGTGCCCTACAGTTTAAGTTCACTTGGGTTAAACAGGAAGACAATAATCTGAAACACCCCAGCAAGTCCACCTCAGAGCTGCTAAAAGCTGCTAGTCAAAGTCCAGACTTAATTCAGATTGACCTGAAACAGACATTCATTTTCAAAAAAACATTTAATGTGGTCAAACCAATTCTACAAAGAACAGTGAGGAAAGCAATATCTGCCCCACAGTGACATAAAGGAGTCATTGCCAGTTATCACAAATACTTGATTACAGTTCTTGTTACCAAGGTTGGCACAACCGCTTATTAGTTTTAGGGGGTAATTACTTTTGCAGAGCCCGGTAGGTTTTGATAGCCCCCCCTTTAATAAATTAAATAACAAGTTAAAAAAATGACAGTTTATATTTACATGGGTCATCTTTGTCTAATAGTGAAATTTAAGTGTGACAAATATGTAAAAATAAATAAATCAATCAAAAAGGGGGGATACTGCTGCAGTACTGTATTTAGTTTTACTTAACAGATCTGGAGAGCTACAAAGACAGTGCTTCAGGTCATATGCTCATATGATTACGATTATGAGAACTGTGATTTTTTTCTAATGACAAAACTATAACCAAACTCCAACTAAAATTTTAATGTATGCATAGCAATATTAAAGCGGCAGCTTTTTGAAGGGAGTTTTGGTTCACAGCAGCATAACAATGTCTCTAGTTTAGCTTCGTTACTTGTTACTTACATCGTCTCTTGCAATATTCCGTAATAAAAGTAGCACACGAAGACTCCGAAGAAGCAAACGATGAACCGTAACCTCATATTGTCCCACAGCCAGGCCGGCTTCCCAGCTCCCTTTCCCGCTGCCATGCCGTCGTCGACCACCCCGGGAATGTTAACCGACACCACCGCTCCACTTCCCGCTCCACTTCCCGCTCCTCTCGCTCCGACCTCTCGCTCCACTATAGCCGCTATCACGAGCCCGGAAATGGCGCTCGCGTGTTTACGTTGGCTGTGGATTATGCACCAGCTGGAAGACTTGGTGATATATCGCAGTAAATCTTATTTGCCGGCGCTTGCCAACTCTTGTCTTGAGATTCGAGTATCATGCCATAGTTGGTTGTCCTATACCACCCCAGACAGAAGGGCCTTCTAGCTGTGCAGCTGCTATATTAAAAGCATCCCGTTTTTCACACCCGAGTAACGGTAAGGATGTGCCGCTCGGGTTTTCATTGGGAAATTAAAACCTGCAATTAGCAGGAAAAGTTATCTTCTAAAAGGACCCATTAGGTGTCAGCACCTGAGCCTGTACGCTTATATTAAGTTTAATAAAACTACCCTGAGTCATACAGGCATAATAACGTGTTTAATATACGCCGCTCCAATCCTGCAAACAAAACGCTGCCTCTTCTGTGATCGTTTGGTGTTCGCGTTAACCTTTAATGGTTAATCGTGACTTGAGGCAGCTATTTAAAAAGCCGAGGTCCTTTCTTGAAAATGTCGCGTGCCCTTTTGTCGTCCTAGGATGTGGATTAAATTCATTGGTCCATGTAAGAATTATGGAGCCGCTTTAAGCCAATCACAAAGCTGATTTGGCAAAGGAGGGAGGGTTTAGATTTAAAAACCCATAGACACACGTGTCAAATGCAGACACGACAACAAAAAATAACCACAGGAATTATAATTACCGTAGAAGGCATTTTAACGCCCCCAAAACAATTTTCTTTTATTGTTTTCTACACAGGCAACAGCACAGGTAACAGTAACTGCTATCACGTAAAAAGAATACCAAAAAAAAAAAAAAAGCTGACAAATTCTTCATTGACGTTTACTCCCCATTTATCCTGTAGGTCATTTATTATGTTGGAAAAAAAAAAAAAAAACACAATTGAATAATAATTCAATCAAAAGGAAGTCAAGCTCTTCACTAACACTGTGGTCTAAACTCCAGGGTTCAAAAAAGGCTCAAACTGACAAACACTGCGACCTGCTCTAATTATTAAAAATAGTTTGGTTATAACAAAGCCCCCTGTAGGCAAATAAAGCTATAAAATGTCTGCTTATAAAACAGCACAAGTCAGAACAGTGAAAACAGAAGCAGTATCATCTGCTTCTTATAAAGACATAAAAATATGTATCTCCCTTGAAACACGTCTGTAGAAAAGTAGGCCATTGAAAGCTTTAAGCCAAAAATATTTCAAACAGATATATATATATATATAAAAAAATTCAACAAATATTTTGTTTTTCATCAGTTAACCCTCACAAATTAAGCTGGATGTTTATCTAAAATCAACAATACTCGACTAGAATACCCATCAATTGTTTGGATAGTAAGAAGGCAAAACCGGTACCAGTGTGTTTTCTAAGTGCTAGGGTTTTTGACAGTAAATTCTCACGTTTCAAGATGAAAAATAAAAGCATCCCTTCTAGACTGCGGTCTCTAACTAGAACAATTTTAATGCAAAAGAATGATTTAATAAACGCAAGTACTTATAAAGCTTTTCAAGCATTTCCACAACTTAAATCCTGCAGTCTAATCCATGCCTCATACGGTTGAATACTAGGACAGTTTAAGTGCTGATGAGGTAAATATCAGCTGAATCAAAGCTTCCTGCAGGTGGAAAAAAAAACATAAAAAAAACAAAACAAAAGATAAAGCGGGCAGAATTTAGGCCACAGTTATTCTAAAGTATGACAGCAACAAATCTTCACAGTCACAAAGGTTATTTTGATCACAGTGATGATGGCGTGTTACAGCAGTGATGCAACACTGTCCATTGTCACGATGCATTAAAAATATATATATATCACATCCAGTTTCTGCTTGTCCTGGCAGTGCAATGTGGTTCAGTCCTGAGAGACTCTGCTCAGATATCCACCTACTGCATGCCCAGGTGCCTGGTAGGAGAGGCCTGACCTGAGCAGCCAGTGACGGGAGATACCGACAGGCCACGAAAGAGGAGGTCCATGGAGGGCAAGAGGGGCTTCAAAAGACTGACCGGGCAGAAAGCTGAGCCTCCGTGGGGGGTGAAGTTGACTTTATTGGGGTCAGGGCAGGATGACTGGAGGAGAGTCTCATCCTGATAGGCAGAGCTGTAGATGGAGAGATAGAAGCATGAACCCCCATACTGCAACACAGCACCCACGGCTTTATATGTAGTTACATATTTATAGCACCATAATAACAACTTCTACAACCCTTCAATTCCATTAAATTATTCAGTGAAAAATAACTGTCACACAAGATCAGAAGGTTTCAAGTGTGCACTGATATTCTGACAAGACTAATTTAAGCTGTTTTCTTCAAAAGTGTATAAATTAGCTTATTTTCTAAGGTTCTCATAGTGCATTGAGCCGCATAGTTGATTTAACACACATTTTTAGGCCAGGTGTCCTTCCTGATGTAACCTTCTCATTTATCCAGACTTGGGACTGCTCCAAGGCAGATACTGACTCGTGACCTCCTGAGGCTGGGTTTGCGTTTCCTCCGAGTTGTGACCTTTTGCGCATTAGGCAATTTTGCTAATCAACACACTATGGAATCCCACAAATGTGTAGGATAAAATGCTTTTTCATCTGTTTCTGCTGATACAGTGACTGGAGATTTTTCTACAGAATATCAAATAAGGATGCCATTATTATTGCAATTAAAGTGCCACAAATAATAAGTCATCCTAATTCGGTAACACAATCAAGGCTTCATTTTTCCTGTATATTTCATACTTAGTGACAAACAGAATTAACAGATGAAAAGGTGGCATATAGGGAACCAATCTAAACTCAGATGGTGTCATAATTTGATAGCAACTACAGTGTGCAAATAACATCATCTTACTTAAATAATCATAGATTATATATGCATTTATGTCTCTAGATCAGTGGTCCCCAACCCCCGGGCCTCGGACCGGTACCGGTCCGTGAGTCGTTTGGTACCGGGCCGCGAGAGTTGAGGCTCAGGTGTGAAATGTATGGTTTTCAGGGTTTTTATCGGTTTTCAGTGTTATCTTGTTATCGTTTTTATCGTTAACTCGGTTTTCCTGGGTCTTTTCACGTGTGTTATGAATAAATCTTCTTTTTTTCGGTACCGGTACTAGTTTTATTTTGTTGTATTTATCCGCGACACCTTAAAGGCCGGTCCGTGAAAATATTGTCGGGCATAAACCGGTCCGTGGCGCAAAAAAGGTTGGGGACCGCTGCTTTAGATAACTATGTCCTCCTTAACGGGTGGGCCAATCTCAACAAAACTTTGTATAAATATCACCACACATATAGGAATTATTATCATCTATATGTTTTTTTTAAGGAAAAATTTCCTATAAATCCAAGTTCTTTGTATTTGTATATACATTATGTTTATATAATGATTCCCCTGCAAATGCAATGTTACGGCCTCAGTTTGTACTTGTTTCACGTGTCACGTGGCTTAATGTAAATAAGTTAGATTTTAAAAAAAATCCTCCTTGGAGACCTCTCAGACTGGAAGAGACTGGAAAAATGGCATAAATTTCATCAAAGTGGTGGACACTTGGTGCTCAACCTGGAAATGTTAAATTCATAAGGGACCACATGTAAATGCATAGCAAGCTGTTACAAAAATACACCTTAATAATAAATTTATTATTTATGTATAAAACTTTTGCAACATTATTTGTCATTACTGGCTCCAAGGTTACAACGTGTGCCTTTTGTCTTGTGATCTGAACTTGATTTGGAGTGGTAATGACATCCTGTTTTGCTCTGATGGTACTTGTGGGAGGGGTTTAGTTGGGTACAAAAGTAAATTTGTGGTATAGAAAGTAGGAAATAATTGCATGATATGATCTATGCATGATGCTTTGGTGTACTTACACTGCTTCCTCACACACTCGAACTCGCTCACAGCCTTCTGGTGGTTCGCGCTGAAAAGAGTAGGTTTTGTTGGGACGAGGCGAAGAGGAGCAGGCCTGCAGCAGAGGAGGATCCAGTGCAAATGAAGGAAGCGATGCTGATGGAGAGGGACACAAGATCTCATAGTCTACAGGCTCTGCATAAAGAGAGAGAGATTTTTACTAACAATACCAGAATTAAAGCAAACCTCTGTCTGTTGTATTATTATTTTTCAAAAATATATCCATTTATGGTTTAATAAAGCACTGCAAAACAGGAAATGTAAGCCTGTCTAACCTGGCTCTCCCATGGTGCAGGGAGATTGGGATGGGGATAAAAGTGATGGATTCAAAGGACAAGGTGAACCTGAAGGTGTCAGAAGTGACGTATCAAGAATACAAGGGGACTGAGAAGGAGAAAGAAGGGAAGGATCCAGTGGCCCCGGTGAGGGGTCACTCTGAGAGCCACTGCTGCATCTCTGGGCAGGGGCGGGAGCTCTGTGGCCATCTGGGATATCCAAAATCTGTAAAATTCAGAAGCAAATAAATGAAAATTTAGTATAATAACACTGAAGTGAATGTGAATAACGATCCTTTTCTTTTTTTCATGTCAGTATGGACCAAAATCTCTGAGGAATGTTTCCAGCACCTTGTTGAATCTTTGCTATGAATAATTAAAACAGTTCTGAAAGCAAAAGGCGGTCCACCCTGGTATTAGCAAGGTGTAACTAATGAAGTGACCCGTGATGAAATATGGCACACAGATATTTTGATGAGAAAAGCAACTGCACTATAAATTGGTTGATACTGGTAGTTCTTATAACCTTTTGATATTAAAACCTCTCTGGTTTTACGTATAAGCAAGTTTCAGTGACCTAACCTCATGCTGATCGTCTTGTTTTTCACACACAAACACTTCCTCCAGCTCTAAGTTGAGGCCCTCGACGCTCCGTCGCAGCCGTGGAGCAAGTCTGTTCAGCGGCATCAGCGGCATCGTCTGAGGAGAAACGAGTATAATACGGACAAATTCTGAGGTAGCCTAAGCCTGATTATCTGGTTTTTCACTATTGCAATTGTTAATAGTGCATGTGAACAGTACAGAGTGATATGCTCGTTTCAAACTGTCTTTCAGAGACAGCATGGCAGTAGCACGGCAGACTTGATGACAGCCAGTACTAAAAAAAGAACAAGTGTTTTTTATATCCCTGTTACCAAGCTCCTCCTCGTCTGCCTGTGGAACACAGTCTGGCATTGGGAGCAATCATGAAAACTTTGTTGTATGTGTCCTTTAATATCCTAATTGGACAAAAGGCTACCTGAGTGACTCCTGCTGCATGACCTGCAGGCAGGGGGTGGGGGGGGAGCTCGCATCCTGCTGAGGGAGGGGCATGGCGGGAACGCTTCTGCAACTGGTGTCTCAGCTTGGCCACCTGAGGGCAGAGTGGAGAGAAAAATGATTCAGGGGTCATTGTGATTCATTCAAGGTTAAGGTTCAAAGTTTGCCCTGAAGGAACCCTTTTGTTTCAGGCTATCAATGGGAGGCCAAAGAGAAGAAGAGTGTGAGTATGTGAGAGAAATAGAAGAAATGATTAATTAACTGCTTTAGTGTATACAATACTTGCCTCCCTTAGGTGCTCTGCACTGCCCCAAGAAGCTGAGCGCTTGTGCCCACCAGCACTTCGTCTTCCCCGGGTTTCCTCTGCCCAGGAACTTGGAGTCTTAAAAAAAAAAAAAAAAAAAAAAGGGAAGAGAGAGAGCATATATAAATAAGGCATCCAGTGTTTTGCCTGACATGCTGTTGAGGGGCTCTGGTAGAAAATGGCCTAATTGGCAGTAATTCTGGCTGTCAGAAAGGGCGACCTTTTTGGAGACCCACTCTATTTTTTTTTTTTGCCAAAACCAGCAAACTCCATTCGACACTCGTGTGCACAACACTTAAGTTGAGCCCCACAGCTGTCTTGCACACCTGCCCCACAACAGCTGTACAGCGGAAGGCGACAAGAAACCACTATGAGCTGCAAAACAGCCCGGCTTACACTCTCATAAAAAAACATCCAAACCACATCAGTGTAAAAACTATAAATACAGTGCATTCAACACCTCAGTGCACTTACACACACAAATAAGTTATTTGTTGTTATTCACAAAGTCACACACTGTTGAGGAAAAACAAAAAGCAGCCAGCAAGCAGACTTTTTAGTGCACTTCTTCCTTTGTCAGTCACAACTCTGTAACATCCTTTTCACTCCTATATCCGTACCGATTTCTTCACATTGACTCTTGATCTTCTACCAGTGGGAGCTGGGTTGTTTGCTGCTGACTGTTGGTTGTATGCAGTAGACTGGACATTCATCATCACGCGGGTCAACTTAAGCAACAGGATCCGATACTCTAGGTTCTGGTGCCTCCACGTTTAGGGTCAACTGCTTCACACACCTTCAAAGAATCTGATCCACTCCCTGGTGTCCAGTCTATTCATAAGCCACTCACAGGCAACCATGCACCGTGACTGCATTGTGAATTTCTGTCCCCCGAAACACAAGGTGCTCGGCCTCACAGCTCAGGGAAGTCTTACTGGTGCCATTACTGCCTGTAGAAAAACACCGACATCATCTCCTCTTCAGTCGACTCATACGTACTCTGTCGCCAGGCTAAATAAGTCCGAAAGCAGCATGAGTCAGTCATACAGTGGCGTTGGTGTAGAGTTACGGCTACCAACCTCCCCCACCATCCAACATCAAAAACCCCACCCTCCCCAAACCATGGACAAGGGATCATGGAACACGAACCTATAAAAAGACCCCAAGGTACCAAAGCACTTGGTCTCCATGGCTAATATTTCCAGCTTGAGGGACTGATTAAAATGTGCTTGGTATTTATTTTTTTAATATAGTGAACAAGGTGGAAAAAAATATTATTTCCTTTACATTTTGGGCTAATTCTATAAAAAAAATAAAATAAAATAAAAAATCTTCATTTATGCAGAACCTCAGATTTAAGAAGTCCCAATCAGAGAGTTTTCATTTTTAAAGGTTACTATATTTAACTGCTGCTACTTTAATAGGTCAAATTAAAGAAAACTCTAATGAGATCTGCAATCTCAACAACTATTGAGTGTGTCAAGATCATTTTTAACCACCAAGGTGATTAAAAGTTAGTTAGAGAGGCAAGATTGAGATGTTTTGGACGTGTGCAGAGAAGGGCCAGCGGACATATTGGACAAAGGATGTCGAAGATTGAGGAAGACTACAGAAGATTCATGGATGTAGTGAAGGAGGACATGGTGTGACAGAAGAGGAAGCAAAGAATAGGGTGAGATGCTGGCTGCTGTGGCAACACCTAAAGGGAGCAGTCGAACGAAGATGAGGATGACGAGGATGAGATTCCATCAGCTTTGTGCTAATTAGCAAAATGCTAAAACATTTTTGACTGTCAGCATGTTAATATAATGTTAGCATTTAGCTCAAAAACAAGCCAACAAAACTCAAAGAGCTGCAGGCACTAATTCAGACTAAAATCAAATGTAATTGCCTCAAACATTTAATTGATTAATTGGTTGCAGTTACTTTCATTTGATTCACTAAGTGATTATTCTAACACAGACTGGAATAAAAAGGTGCAGTAGTGTGCAAAGTAAAGAATGAAGTAACACCAAACAACTAGTCATATCATCTGACATAATGCAGAGGAACTATGGCAGAAGGAGGTGCTGGGTGGGGTGCTGCTGAGTATGTGTTAGTGTGGTTTTTGGGGAGTGCTGGGGGATGGGGTGCCTGTATAATGAGGTCAGGAGGGGCCTGTGTCTCACAATGGAGGCAAAGGGGGTTCGTTCGGGTTTAAACTGTGTCAGGAGAGAAGACGAAGCTTGCGGAGCTTGGCGATGTTACTCCAGGCTTTGTGCACTAGTTACGAGCAGATACAGTCGAGGGGGGGGGAGCAGCGAGGGAAGAGAAGCAGATTTTTTTTTTTTTAAAAGAAGAACAAAAACGAGTATTTCCAGTTGGCTGCCTTCCACCCGCCGCGCCGAACTGGAACCACCAGACACCTGCAGAGCTAACATCAGATATCTTGTCCTCTATAGAAATCGTTAACATCCAGGAGAAGCACAGCACACACAAGTTTGCCTTTTCTGCAATTGATTCAACAGGTTCACACTGTGTTCCTGCACTAACAGAAGCACTGGTACAGAACAAACTGGGATTAATTGAGACCAAGCTCATTCGATTATAGCAACTCCATCACAGTATCATAGCAGATTTGGGGGTTTCGGGATATATTAATCATTACCTGCGTGGCTTTATCATTGACACAGCTAACTACCGCCCCGTCTGCCTCTTTGGGCCACTGCCCCTGGAGATAGGGCCCGACAATCGCGTCCAAAGAAAGAGTTCGGCGGATTGTGGGTTTTGGTGGACGAGCCGTGGTTCTGTCTGCTGTGGAAACAGAGAAAATAGAAAGAAGCCAGGGGCATGTTGAGACTGTGTAAGCTTCCACTCAGTACATGTCGAAACTGTTTCTGTGCTGAAGAGGGATTGAACTCCTGCCTGTGTAATCATGTTTAGCCTTCAGTAAGACACTGTATTGGACATGTAAGTGTAAATAACTCTTTAGCCCCAGTGGCAGTTGCTCACAGCCTCCTTCCTTTCCATAAGTGTGCAGACCACAGGGCTGTGTGAGTGTAACAAGTGTGTATGTGTGCGTGTTGGCAGCGTTTTGTATCTCTGGCAGGTGTGGACCATGCCTTTGACCTGGAGCAAAGCCATCCAGCTACACAACACTGGCAACACTCACCACAGCCAGCTAGTACATTTACAACTAATCCAAAAGCACACCCACAGTATGTTGTCATCAGCCCATGCTGCAGGGCAGACAGGACACATAAATAACATGCAGATGTGAGTTTTGTGGATACAGTGAAAGAACAAGCACTCAAAAGTAAAACAAAGAGGTCTTTAAAGCTGCTGCTGTGTTAGCATGAAGCATGCAGCAGGAATCCCACAGGTCAGAGTGCTAAGGGGCAGCTGAGTGTCTAAATAACATTATGAGAACAGTGTTATGTTTCAGGGCTAGCAGCCTTCATTGTTGACTTAGCACGTTGGAATTGTACTCTTTTGAGCACAATCCAAGTAAAACGGCTGGTGCATAGTTAGGCACACTGAAACAGTTCGTGCCCTGGCTTTGGGTGAGAAGCATGGTCGTCTCTTGTATTTGCTTCTTAAATATTCTTCCTGCTTTTCTTCAGTGTGCTGTGGTTCATTAATCATTCAGTGTATGAATAGCTGGTCCTGGTGTTACATGCTTTCCCTCTAGAGCTCCAATTAACAGTTCTAGAGACTTCTGGAAGAATCTTTACAAAGGTGCACTGATTAAACTGCAGAGTACTTTGAGGAATTGAAAAATAATGCATTTCCTATTAAATATGTCAGAAAATAGCAACTATTCCCCCATCACAAATTCAGTTTTGTCTTACCAGCTTTTCAAAATATAAAAATATGCAGTTTTTAAATGACAAAAACAACTTAATTCATCCACGATAAAAACAGCAGCAGGGTCAGTTTTCATTAATCACCCAGCAATTCATGTTTAATGATTAATCACTCTGGCTCAGTTCGCCTTTGTGATGATACACAGTCAATATGTTTGCTTGAATAAAATCCACTATATATCAAAACCACAAAACATTAACCCTTTGCCCCACTGGGTCACATTTCTAAGGAATAATGATGATTAAGTGATGCACAATCAAACTTTTCAGCTCTGGACCACATGGAAGTGAATGCAGATTCAAGCCCCCTCCTCCTGAGTGTGTATTTACCCGTCTTGACCTCTCTGCTGAGGAGAGCTGAGCCCCTCTGGAGCTGGTATGGGACTGTGGCTCTGAGGGGCTGCAGGCTGGGGTTGCTGCACCCCCGAGGCGCTCCTCCACTTCGGCTCGACATCCCCCCACTTGGCTCCCACAGCCGAGCGCAGCTTATGAAAACAGTCGTCCCTGCTTTTCTTTTTCCTCGTCGTTCACTGCAGCTCTCACGGGCTTTCTCACTGAGCGCGCTCACTTCATCCACACTGATGATCCAAAGCTCTGATCGGGCCTCTGGATGGAGAAACTACTCGAGCTTTCTTTTGTGATGTTGACCATGATGTTTGCTGCCTCACTGCTTAGTTTCGGGAAGAAGAAAAAACACGCGTGTTAAGTGAGCTTTGCAGTTTAACGCATTATACCAAACTCCGTATTATTCTTCATGCTGCAGAGTGAAAAGGGCACCAGCAGAGTCTGAGTGGTCCTGTGTCACATTGCTGCTTGTTTCCCTTGTCTGCAAAGTGACAACACAACTACTCAACCTGTGCAACTATCTCGTGCAGCATGTAATTCCAAGGGAGGATGATGTGGTTGGTTGCTGCAGAATATTACTGAGCACTTATTGGCCATCACATCCATCTGTCTCCTAAAAGGAAAGCCACCGCCCCCCCAAGCATTAAAAAAAAATTGAAGCTCCCACCCACTTTGTTGAGATTTTTTTTCCTTCACTATGCGGGGCATGCGCCATCCCCTCCTCCCTTTAAAATCCACGTACAAACCTAAATCTATTCACAGGGTGTACGTGTGGCTGTGTGTGTGAGCCTTTGTGGTCTTTCAAAGAAAGTTCAGGGACCGCTAAAGGTCACTGCAGGGGTTCAAGGGATCGAGGGCAATTTTCTCTATTATATCAGAATAAAGCAATGGCACTGAAGTAACCTTAGAGCAACGTGCTTGTAGGTTTTGCAAGTTGGTAATCCTCCACAGGCTTAAGCAGAAATAGACAAATTAAAGTAATATTTTATTTGATACAATATTCCTAACAGATATTTTCACCATTCTTTTTTTTTCCTTCTATAAAAAACGTCTTCAACACAAGAACCAGGATTCGGGTTTGTGCACTGTTTACATGATTTTGAACTATTTGCTTGGATTTTTCATTTTTATTCTATTATAACCACAAAATATAGTTGAAATGATCCATAATTCCTGCCAGAGTTATAATTAAAATGTATAATTTCTTGTGGAATGCAGTTAATCATAGAGGAACATCTGCACTATTCAGTATGACTTTGATGTGCCAAATGGGAGCATCTACAGACTAAACAAATGATATGAACACGTTTTTATTTATGCTACATAGATGCAAATTATAATAATATACTTTTAAAGACCTTAACATTAAGTTAATGAGCTACTTAAAAAGTCCCCGCAGGCATTGTTTGTTCCCAGCAATATGTCCTGGCAGCATAACAAAAGCACAGGAAGCTTGCTGAAGGGCTGAGAGGTTCCTGTGAACTGATGAGGATTATGCTTGTAATGTTGAATTATTGCGTCAGGGAAAATAACATAGACAAAAATTAATCACTGGGTGTGTAGCTGTTTGACAACTCCATATTTCAGTGACGTAGATAGAATTTTTCACAGAGTGACTGCTGGAGGATTGTGGTGCCCTCTGAAAAAACAAAAAAAGCTTTGGTGAGGACAAAGCATGTCAGGACGCCCACGATCAGCATAGACCAGTCAGATCTGTCTATCATGAGTTATCAACTCCAGGAATTCTTTTACTACTGTTTCAACTGTTTCTTGCATCAGCCATGAAATACTGACTATAAAGTTGGTAAAGTTTCAGCCTTTCTATCAAACACTCATCAGCAGAATAATTCTTGCAGGTTATTATGTCAAAGCTGGAATTTTTAAAAAGATGTTTTGATCCGTTTAGAGGAAGTAAAGTCTGTTTTTTTCATTTTGTGGGAAAATGCAAGTACTCTAATTTGTTGCAGAACCCAAAGGCTTAGAAGTTATATGATATTCATATAATATATTTAACCAGCAGATGGAGCCACAGCGATGCAACTCCCTACTTAACATCTATATTGCTTTTGCCACTGTTCCTTCTAAGACACACTAAAAGACACACTTCATGGAAAAAGGCAATTTATTGCAACACAAAATAACTCAACGTACTGCATACGTGTAAAAAGAACATACTGTTGGAGATGATAAATGAACATATGCGGTACTTTAAGACTTAAAAGAATCCATAAATAGCTGCACAGATTTAAACCTACTGAAAATGTTTGTGTTGTTTGATTAGCCAGGCAGGAATGATAAGCACTTTCAAGGGTGACAGACCCTAATACCGTTCAGTCACACAGAGCATACGTCTCGATGCTATGACACCATAAGGGCAGCCTGTTTAACCACCCACCCTCTGACTTTATATGGATAATCTGCATCTCTTAAAATGATCATCACATCTGTCTCTGCATCCAAAGAGCTGCTAGTGCTGTCTTGGTTACACTTAAAATGGAATAAAAATGGCCAAAGGTGCACAAATACACAGAGAATACCATGAGAAGAATACCGATTTTCAAATAAGGAGCAAGATGGGAAAATTTAGATGCGACTGGATGCTTTGGAAAATGTCTGACAAGTGTTCCCGGAGGCATTGCATGATTTCAGATGAAGGGATTGACAGATACAAAGAGGGATATGAGGAAAAGATAAGGTGAGGGGAAAGGAAACAACCAAAAGAGAGAGACTCTTTTAGCTTCATGACAACTTCACTCTCATATACAAAAATCCAGATGTGGTGTCATAAGATCCTGTTGTTATCCCATAGAGGTGGCTATAAGATGAGAGCAGGGTTTTGGTAGGGTGTTTGGACATGGTCAACGCAGCAAGGCAGACAGGCTGGGGTTCAATCTCGGCTGTTGTTGGTCTTGAAGCTCCTAGCTGGGAGAGAGCGCAGGGCTGGGTTCAGTGCTGATGTTGACTAAACACTCACTGGACTTGAGGCTTGCCAGAGACTTCGAGCTCGGTAAAGAGGCCAAAGAGCCGCACAGACCCAGCATGGAAGGAGTGTTATCTTTTCCTGCAGGAACATAACACGGAGAACACAATAAAATTCAACTTGTGATCATGCATAGTTTAAGCTGCCCACATGAGGCATTATAAATGGGCGTCAAGCTTGCATTTGTTATGAATATGTATGTCCATGTGTATGGGTGGCTGCTTCTGAAAGGCTTTTATGTAGCTGTGCAGAGAGGAGGGAGCAGGATTATGGTTACTTTGTTAAGTATAAAAGCAGCTAATAAAAATCGACTCTGCCACTGCATAAAATTGCATTTTACTTAACAGTAAATACTGTCTACAAAAACAGAAAGATAATATCATCACTAGAGTAACATTAAAATGCTCTACAACAAACATTATTACCTGCAGAGGTCCAGGCAGCGTCGCCATTCTGCCTCCCATCAGTCTTCTGAGAGTCGGAGTTCAGACTGACTTCAGCGGAAAGCTGCTCCAAGCTGTGGAAGCTCCTCCTAGTTTTCACAGAATATCACCAAGACACAAACATGTCTGGATGAGCATGTATTACAATATGTTTTTAAAAAAAGAGCTGTGCTGTTTATTTAAGCTCACCTGCGGAAGAGTTTGACATCACGTTGGTTGTTTGTGATGGTTGACCACTGGTTGATGAGTGGGATGGAGAGATCTTTAGCCAGGTGGGAGGAGTCACAGGGCATGAGGGCAGAGCTGAATGCAGCAAAGAGTAAAATTATTAAATTCCAAAAACTCTTAGTTTTAGTAGACAAATATATGAGCCTGAACATCAAAGACAGAAGCAGCAAGCAAAAGCATCCATAGTTTGTTATAGTAGTCTTTAAAACAGCTGTCAGTTAAATACACAGACCCTGGTGTTGCTGAACATCCAGAATCATCCTCAGATTTTACAACAGACCCTCAAAACTAACAGACATCAACAAGATCAGTGAGAATTGTAGAAAACTGGGGATTGAAAGAAGCAGGTTTTTTGTCAGGTTGTGTATCTTTATATTATATCTACAACATTTAAATATATTAAAAGAATTACAGACATATCCCTTTGCAGTCTCTTCATGAGGACAGCGTCAGAAGCCAGTGTAATAGTGTCTTTTATTCTTCTAAGCAGAAGCAAAGTTGTTAAGTCAACTAAAAGTCAGAATCTAACTGTCCCAAGCTGTGAGGTTACATTAAAACAATAGTTTTAGCTCCCCTTTTAAACTTGGCCCAACATGTAAATACACTGCATAATGGAAATCTGTGTGCGAGAAAGAGCAAACGAACAAATGTAATGCCAAGCTTGTATGTGCTAACTCACAGTTGTGCCTGCAGCTCCAGCACAATGGCTTCCAGCTCCTTCTTCTCTTGTTGGCTCTGCACTGTCAGCTCCTCCACCTTGGCTCTCAGACGCTTGTTCTCCGTCTCTACGTTCTTCAGCTGTGACTCCCGCAGGCGCACCAGCTCCTCTAGATAACCCTGAATAACACATATTGAATGAGGCAGGTAATTCTTTGCAGATGCTCATAGCAATGATCAGATATGTAATGTTGTTATGAGTCACCTTCTGAGCGTAGACAATCTTAAATCTTTGTTCCATCTTGCGACACTTGTTGCTCCAGCTCTCCTCGTCTGTCACCAGAGGGATGTAGGGATGCTCGGGGATGCTCTCCTCGCTGTTACTGCTGTCAACACTGCGCCGGTCCTCCTCATCACTAAGGTAGTCATAGCTAAACAAGAGAGAGGCTGGAGTATTAATGTGACCCCATTCCTGTGCATGCATGCATGCATTGTTAGAAGTGGCATGATGAGCGCTCACCTCTGAGTGAACTTCAGGTAGGGCGTATAATCAATCACAGCCGAGGATTTCCCATCCAGAGTCTCGCCCTTCAGGCAAAAACTACACGGAAAGAAATAAAAAAGAAAAAGAAATGGAAAGTGCTGTGTACATTATCCATTAATAAACATGCCTACACTACTGGAAAATTTTATGCATTACTAGGTACTATGCTCAGATTCAGATGACAGCTTTAAGCCCACTATAAATACTGGGCTTAAAAAAATTATATAGCAGACCTAAAAAGATGACATACACAAGGTAAGATACACAAAGGGGGCCTAATATGCTCATTTTCACCTAAGTAGGATTATTCTTGGACTCTGCTACAGTAGTAACCTTTTATTTACTGTCAAAAACAAGCTGTTTTAGCTACTCTCCCTTGAGACAATTTGGCCAATTTAATTGGCTCCCATCCCAGAACAATGTCAATTAGATCACAACATTAAAGGCATGTAGATGAAACACTAAGGCAAAAAAATTGTCTGACAGCAAACATTTAAAACGATTTATTGGTTCAAAAGCTGACCTATTTATTTGAAACTTTGGCCATGATTAGTATTAGTATTCACCACTGTATCAGTATATATATTGCTGTGCAAAGGCTTTGAGCAACACTTCATTCATTTACATTTTACTTCCAAGAAGCCAGACTTTTTGGATTCTTTAAAGTGTTCTTGTGCAGAAGTTTTTCAGGCTTTCTGAAGGTCTTTCAAATAATTTTTGCTGAGAGTTCAAAGACTCTTTGTTAAGTTGTGTTTAGTGTTTACTTAATTACTTAATACAAAGAAGTGTTGTATCCACACATAACAGACAACTTAGCAAAGAACTGGTTTTAAAATAGTATCTTTAGGCACTTTGTTACTCAGACTGCTGCAAAAACACATCATTTGTTCCAGTTTATTTAGTTGAATATATTAAAAAATGCCACAGACAACACAGTTTTATTTTTGCACCAACAAGGTGATTCCCAAAGAGCTATTGGCTAAACACTTGGTATATCTCAGCATGGTGGGAGTGCAGCGTGTCCTTCAAAATTATAGAAACTTGACAAATTATCAAAAAGTATCAATAAGTCAAGCCCATAAGAAATAGTTAAAAAAAACATCCAGCAAAGACTTGACAACGAGCATGAGAGATACATCATACGCTCCAGCTGATCCATCTACTGTTCAGTCTCACAAGAAATGGTCTCAGTGGAAGAGTGGCTGTCAAGAAGTCATTCTTATCAGTAAACCATCCTGCATTTCATCCAGTGGCGTTTGGGATCTTGTCAAAACATTATGTACGCAGAAAAGTACCAACAGATTTTAATCCATCATGCAACACCATCTGATTGGCAATAGTTTCATTTTTCAGGACGACAATGATTCCATTGTGGACACCTCTCCCTTATACATAGGGTGAGAAGTTCGGCCATCCGGGAGGGGCTTAGAGTAGAGCAGCTGCTGCTCCACATCGAAAGGAGCCAGCTGAGGTGGTTCGGGCATCTGACAAGGATGCCCCCTGGGCGCCTCCTGGGTGAGGTGTTCCAGGCATGTCCCACCGGGAGGAGGCCCCGGGGCAGACCCAGGACACGCTGGAGAGATTATATCTCTCGGCTGGCCTGGGAACGCCTTGGTATTCCCCCGGATAAGCTGGAGGAGGTGGCTGGGGAGAGGGAGGTCTGGGCCTCTTTGCTTAGGCTGCTGCCCCCGCGACCCGGCCTCGGATAAAGCGGATGAAGATGGATGGATGGATGGACAATGATTCCAAACGCAAAACCAATGCTGTAAAAGCATACTTGGATAGAAAACACACAATGGAACACTATCAACCATGGCCTCAACAGAGCCTGGACCTCAACCTTACTGAAGACGTGAGGGGTCATCATCAAAAGGCAGCCAACATCCAAAAAAGAATGTCTTTTAAGAAGCCTGGAGAACTATTCCTGAGGACTACTTAAAGAAATGACAAGAAAGCTTGGCTAAGAGAGTCCAGGCTATAAATAAAAAAAATAAAAGTGGTCACAACAGGCTTGAAAGTCAATGTGACTTTCAAGCCTGTTAGAATTGTACAAACTCGGTTTTTGCCTTATATCCTCTAATTCCATGTGTTTCCACCTATTTCCTGTTTTCCTGGAAAAATATAAAGTGATGAGAGGTACCTTAGGACTTTTGCAGGGCATTATATTTTACAGAAAATAAGAAAAAAGCATAATTAAAGGATAATAGCTCCACTTTATGATAGCTTACCGCATTCCACGTAATACCATATTGATTTTAAAATGCCTGGGCTGGTGTCTGTGCTTCTTTCAAAATATATTGTGTTCTGTGTCACAGTCTCTGCACAGCTCCACCTCACCTGAAGTCAATGGCACTCAGTCCAATCAGCATGCCAGTCAGCACTGTGGCCTCCTCTCTCAACATAATGGCACCATCATCATAGAACCTCCTGCCAAGTAAAGAGGTGATTATCACTTCCGAATTTCTAGTTATCATACTGAGTATTTACATTCATTTTCATAGGAGTAAAACCCTGTATATAGAACCGATGTTTCGTATTGAGACGCTGAATGTTAAGTGAAGGAAAACAGGACTGGGGAATCATTATAAACCAAAGGTTTAGTTTAAATTAAGAATCCAGTCAAACCTTGTTGTTCTTGTGTCTCTGAGAGCAGTGGACACATATTCAGAGAGACGTTTCTCCATCAGCGCCACTCGAATCCACGCCCGGCCCTGTAGGACGACGTATTAGCGAGTGGGAACAGAAGACCTTTTCTCACACTCATCCGCACACAAACAGACACGCACACACACTAGAGTGCATACAAATCTCCTTGCCTTGGCTCGTGATGTGCTGATGTTCTCTATGTTTTCGATGCTGGCGATGCAGTTGTTCTGCACCTTGCTGCACGCCAGCCGGATGTATTCCCAGAAGCTGCGCTGTCCATCTGAGCTGAACCAGCTGCCAGAACCTGGTTTAATATTAAAACACACCAATCAATCATTTCTGTTCTGACAGCAAGTGAAACTAAAATATGCACCCACAGCAACAATCCAGCTGACTGTGTAATCGCACCCATTTTATGGCTTTTTGACGAGAATGCCTGCTGCATTTTTATTTCAAATATATTTCGACTGTTTCACAATGAAAGTCATATTAACTTTGTCCATCTTTCCTGCATGTTACCTGCAGTGTTACCTTTGAAGCGGTGGCTGAGGATGTGCTCTAAAATGGCAGCAAAGTTGATAAACTCCTCAGATGAGTCATCTATGGGCTCTGCTGTGTACTTTTCGAGGAGAGTCTTTACGGAGAATCTGAAATAGAAGTGCACCGAGAAAGAAAAATTAGACGAATACTGCACACTTTGATGGCAATGTGTGAGGGGTTTGGACTCTTAGTTGGCTGTGCTGCACATGAAATGCAGTTGTGTACTGTAACCAAGCAGACAAATGTACTACTGTATTTGAACAACAGCTGAGAGGATTTTTTTTCTTCTTTTTTTGGGAACTACGCCATCTTATCATACTGAGGTCACCCCAATTGTCTTGTGTACTGCACAATGTACCCCTTCAGTGCTTTGGCAGTGTTATCATGAAAACAATACAATTAACTCCCTGTCTTTACAGCCTTTGTGCGTGCTGTGCTTCCAGGTCCCTTTGGGTCTTGTCTCTCTGAGGGACCGACGAGCATGAAAGAATGATCAAATAATTCCCTCCCCCTTATCTATACATTGTGGTGTGATCTATTTAGGGCAGCTGCCGGAGCTTTAGCTTGGCTTTTGACCTCACATGCTCACCCACCGGCTGCACCACAGAAGGAACGCTATGCAGCGTGCATGTTAGGAGCGGGCATTCAGGCACAGGCTCGGGCGGGCTGCCTCGGCTTCGATGGGCAACACTAGCATCACAGAGGGCAAGACTGCCCTGGCAGTGGGAAACACCTCCATAGCCAGGGGAAAGACTACAGTCTCCTTAGGCAAATCCTCCATCTTCAGGGGAGTGACCACCACCTCCATGGGAGATTCCACCATTCAAAGGCAAAAGACGACTGTGGCTCTGGGACGGGCCAGCTTCAGCCGGGGAACCACTACCACCTCCTTCCGTAAAGCCTTGACGTCCAAGCGGAGGAACACCTAAATGGAAAGGACCCCCGAAGCCAGGGCTAAGACACCCAAAGCAGCCAAGCAGTCCAAAAAAGACTCTAACAATGAGTGGAAAACTACATTTTCGTCAAGCAAAACCTCCTTCACCAAAGGGAGGGTTTCTATCCTGAGGAATAAGTACACCATCTCCTGGGGTAAATACTCGATCTCCTGGAGCAGAACCACCACAATTTTGGGCAAAACCAGCATAGCAGTGGGCAATACCTCTGTTTCACGAGGAGAGACTACAAGCTCTCTCACTACCCTGACCTGCACCCATGGGACCAAGTCTGTGTCTGTGTTCAAAACCACTCTCGTCAGGGGGAAAGAAACGCATAGCAACATCTACTGGGATTTTCACACTTGAATCCTGCACATACTTAAAAACCCATGGATATATCTATATGGTCTGTTTTAGAAGGTCAGTAGTGATTCCAAATCAATAAAAAGAGCTGCTATGTCTATGATGTGTATAAAAAAAATGATAATGACCTGCAGATCTAATAGGTTCGCAATCAAAAGCGAGCCGTCCCATTCCCAAAGTAGTGCTGAGCATGTTATGCAAATGTGACATTGATGAAATGACGATTTATGGTGCGTTGACTTGGCAGGGAGGGGATGTGTGTGATGTATGTGGAGACAGAAGAGTATGTGTGTGCTCTTCATCAGCACTTTTCTCCTGTATGTTGTGCATCAACACGTCCGCATCGTTGGTTTGAATGTGGTATTTTTTCTGCTGATAAGACTGACTGATACTTCACATTTCCATAACTAAGCTCCCACACTGCAAATCCAGTTTTCACCCCCAAGACTGTAAAGGTTGATCGATGTAACAGTGCTTATAAAAGTAACATGTCTAAACACTGATGAGCTTGACTGTTTTGTATGTAGACATTTCAAGATCTGTAACACATTAAAGGGGAGGAAAATAAAAACTTTGCACGAGTTCAAAAAGTTCAGCAAGATTTCAGATGGATAATAAACACCAACTGAAGGAACCACACCCATATTCCAAACGGAGGGACGGCACAAATCCAGAAGAGGTGCAATCAAAGCTTCACATACATATGGAGAACATGAGCACATTCAGCGTCCCTTTCCTTTAAAACAACACGGTACAACTCATTTCACATATGGTGCATACAGTTGTACACAAAGGGAACATCTTACAATCACAGGCTATAGGGAACAATGGCTCAGAAGAAAGTGATGTCACCACAGACTGTCCTCTTTGCAACAATGTCTCCTTCAACCGTCCGGTGTCGTCGTGGCGCTGGGACAATCGCTTTACTGTCCCAGTCCCCCCAGATAGGCTGTGGCCACCTACGGCTGCCTCTGTCCATTCACAGGGACACATGGGTGGTATGTGGCCTTCCAAAGCCCACGTTGAAGAGCTCAACGAAGGCATTATGCGACACGGGGGTCGCACTATCCACGCTTAGCATTCTGGTCCACTCTGGATTGTAGCTGATGTTACTATTACTCCCGAGGGCTTGCAGAGCATAGAGTGCTGCATGAGTGTGCGATGCTTTGCGTCTAGTGAGTCCCGAACCCTGCCGTCGAATCTGGGTCAGGAAGACAAGCTTCTCCTCAATGGGCAACACCAGCTTCACGGAGGGGAAGACAGCCTTAACCCTGGGCAACACCACAATAAAGAGGGGGAAGTCCAAGCTTGCCATGGGGAATTCTTCCATCACCCGGGGCAGGAGCACAACATCTCTGGGCTCCTCCACTATCACCAGTGGGAAAACCAAGATCTCGCTGGGCAGTGCGTCCTTCAGCAGAGGTACCACCAGCACCTCTTTCCGGAAAGCCATCTTCCCCAAACGCAAGACGCTCTAGATGAGAGAAGACGGCATCACGGGGTGGGGGGACTGACTCAAAATAAGAATCATCAGAGAGGACGTATGGATAACACGACGGAATCGGCACTGAGAGCAAAAACTGGATTAAATTTACTTTTCGAGCCTTGACTTTGTCAGGTCACTTTGGATTTATCAAAGAAACAGGTTAGTGGCATCTGAATTTTGTCTGATAAAATGTTTGAAAAACCATGTAGATCAGCAGATTAATGGATAATAGATCCAGAAATCCAGAATGTTAGACTGAATCTCTTCAAGTGTGTTCTCTATTTCAGCTGGGCAGCTAAAACTGCTTTTGCTGAATAAAAAAAATCCACTTGGTGGGTATTGCCAAATAAGCACAAATATTGTGTGTTGGGACCGGGGGCGACAGCTACGATTTAGCTTCACAAAATAATCGGCTACATACTACCTGATGTTGTCTAAAGGGATCCCATCAGGAAGAAAAGTTAGAAAATTAGAAATGCACTAATCTGTCAGAAATATGAGATAATGAGTGAACAGTAAATCGTATTCACCCAAATTCACAGTACAATTCCTCTTTGTGATGCTTCCAAGTCAGAAAAATGCATTACATCAAATCTTTTCTCACTGTGCAGAGCCTAGATGCCATGGAAACCCAAGCAGTGGGTCTGGACGCTCAGTATACGAACCAACATGTAACAGCTTCTTGTTAGCAAAAGTTACAGCATTTAAAATCATAAAAACAAAATATCAACAGCTGTAAAAAACCTGTCTGACCTAATAATGTGAGAGCAACGTTATCTTAACAGGAATATTATAACAGATGATTGTAAATTAACTGAAGTCCTTTGATCTGAAGGGGAATCTCTGGCGTGCCTCAAATGCAAATGGATGGAGTGGAATAGCAACATGTTCTTGGTACGATTTGACACTGAAAAACAACTGCAGGGCCTTCTGACAAGCTTCTTTTGTGCAACCTCTCACTCAGCCTGAATCAATGCCAAGCACACTCTCAACTCTTGTTAAATGCCCTCTTGTTCTCCTTTCTCACCCCTCTACTGTACTTACAAACTTGCGTTTGATCCGCAGCACGACACGGGATAACCAAAACTGCGTTCATCAGCAAAGATGTCTAACCTAAAAACACAAAGCTTCACGTTAACTTTCTCGACTTTCATTTTTATTTATTTTCCCTCACATGCATTTCCCTGACTACTTTCTCTGTCTTCTTATTTCTGTCTCTGTCTTCTAGCCTTGGCATAACCAGCAGGATCAGATGACACAGGTGAACTCCTCACTGGCCGAAGCATTGCACAACGCCAGCCAGTGCTGTGTTTATCATCGTGGACTGTCGGGGGAGGCGTCCTGCACTGGACTGGCATGAAAAAGAAAAGGCTTTGTGCTCTGAAGAATATTTCAAATCACAATTTGGGCCAAATCCTCAATGACAAAAAAAAAAAAAAAAAAAAAAAAGTAAAACAAAAACCACACACACAAAAAAAACAACTACAGTAGGGTGTGTCTCTCTCTCTCACCGATCCCCTCTGTGACCAAGTGTCCAGGAAGTGTTTCATGGTCAGAGGAGGTGTAGAGGGATCACGGCGTACGACGGACAGTGAGGGTGTTGAGAAGCACAGATAGTGTGAATCAGATATTAGAGTATGACAGAGGGGTAAAAATGAGGAATAACAGGAGAAGTTAACAGTGAGAGTGTAGACAGATCAGCTGATGAGTGGTGTCCAAGTGTTCAGCCAAACTTTTAGACATTTCTGCTGTAATTTCAAATACTTGACGGTGTTGGTAAAAAAAAGAAAAATTAAAAAAGAAAAGAAAAAAGCGTAGGATCGGAAATCAGGAAAAATGCAAAAGAAGGCTGCACGGAAGCTGAACGATTAAAATTAGTGTTACTCCATCTGCACACGTAGATTCAAATATTCGTTGACTCTCTTGCCGATGCACGTCTAACAGGCGTGCTTTACTACAGTTCAGAACATTTTATTCTCTTCTCTTGAGCCACGCCCCAGAAGGCCTCAGAGCTCAGCCAACATGCAGCACATCGCCCTCCCTTCTTGCCTCTCTCCCAGCTCTCTTTGTTTACAGGAAGCGGCTGCATGGATACCTCTTCACATCAGACTTGTCTCACTCATCTTATCTATTTTTTTCTCAGGTTCACCATGCCTACAGTAGCACCGTTTCTCCTGTCACGGACCGCAGCAAGAGAGCTCTTAGCCAGACTAAAAAAAGCAGCAAAACATTCAATTTTAAACATTAACGGATGGAAAGCGCCCTTAAAGACAAACCAACACAAGCCGGTTGGTTTGCTTCCTCTGATCCCCAAACATTTTGTCAAACTGAGCTCAGATAAACAACGCTAATCCGAGAGTTGCACGAATGTCCTCCACTCGCTGCAAAAAGCCACATTTAGATGAACCCTGTTGCTATTGACAACAGTCCAGCTCAGTACGATACTGATACCACTGTGGATGTCATAAATATCAAGTCTCTACGTGGCCCTAAAAAGATTTTTTGGGTTTTCAGATACTTTTTGGGATGTCTGGCAATTCAAAAGTCCCCCTAACCTAAAAAGAAGGAGCATTCTTCTTACTTACTATTTAGAATAGCCATCTCTTATTATTTTTCTCTGTTGTTATTCTTTTTTTGTCCATTCTTTTCTCTGTAGATACAGCACGTCTCATTAAAATAGGATTGGTCTGTTAGGTTTGACACTGAAACACTGAGCAAAGATCAGTCAGATTTCTGTGGCTGGTACTCGTGACCCACATCATGCCAGATCAAGTGTACACACTTTTAACCGGGACTTTGATGCCAACACATTAAAGGAATTGTTGGGAGTAGAAATGTTAATCTCTGTGTGTGCTGACTGTATGTTAAACATGTATGATGTTGCAGTAAGAAAAAAAAGAGGGCAGACTTTATATATGCAGTAAATGCACACACACACACACACACTTAGGGTAAATAATAGCTTGGGCTGGTGAACTAATTAAGCACTAATGTCACAAACTCAGCTGTGGGAATGGCTGCATCTCAACAACCGCGACAGAGCCTGGATCCTGAATCGTGCAACACGATGCCCTGCCTGCACTAATGCACAGCCAGAGGGACGGTGCTGATTCAGGCTCTCTCCTCATTATCCGATCAGCGAGCAGCCTGTGAATCAGCTCTGACCTGAACAACATGAAAAAGGTCCAAAACACCATGAGCAGGGAGATCGGGCAGCAACTTGGACATGCCAAGAAGAAACTGCCCTCGAAGTGAACCTAATCAATGTCATGTTGTTCATTAGAAAATGGAAAAAAGTTGTTGTAGTAAGCATTACTGATGGAAAGCTGTTTGAGATTTATTTCTGTCTTGTCCAGTTTGTTTGTCTTTAAAACGCTTAAATGATTAAATCTGTCTTAGCACGGTCAGGAGAAACTGAAAACAAAGGTGTTTTTGTGTCCCTGCTAATCCTTGTCTGTGTCCACTGTGAGAACTTTTCTTTCTTTGCATGCATGCTCTCTGTGATGTTGTGTGTTTTTGCCTCACTGTACATGCCACTAAAACGCAGGCAGGACCTTCGATATAAAGGTACTGGAATAAAAATGCTTGACTGTGAGTGCATGTTGGAGTCCTTTTCTGTTTTGATTGGTGGTTTCTAGCACTACGGTGCAATAAATTACAAGAAATACAGCAGAGCTCAGACGCATGATGCCACTTTTATGAACACTTTTTATGATTATAGTCAATTTGCAATTCAAGATGAGGAGTAATAAATTTTATGAGAGCACAACAACATGATCAAAGCAGCATTTTCCTGCCAGTCTCTGTGGATATCACATAATTAACTAGTACTCCAAAAGTAGGATAAGGTCACTATAACCTAGTTATGTCAGAGAAAGGAAAAGAATCAGCAACATATTTTTACAAAATGGGTAGTTCAAGTTATTTTAAGGCAAAAAAACATCTGAGATGTGGATATTTGTGGCGTTTTTCTAGACTTGTACAGTATTAGGTTGTCCATCTTTGGGATGGGATGATTATTTGTGCAAAAGACGTTTGAGAAAATAGCACCTAGGCCTCTGAGAACTTGTGATAACATGGTCCAAAAGTTAATTAGCCTTCAGTGAAATGAGCAGAGTTACTTTTACATCAGGGATGCCTAATTTGAAAGGTTACAAAATTAATGCAAGGAGGTCATGAAGTGCTGAGAAAAGAGAAAAGAAAAAAAAGATTTCTGGGCTATTTTTAATAGTCTTGCTACATTTATTGTTTCTATATGAGTATAAACATTGGTCTCACGTGGAAGCATGCAAATTAGAGCCTCTGGTCAAAAAGGATGGAAGCTGTTAAAGCTCTAAATATCACACGTGATGTAATAATGTGCAGACTGGAACCAGGAGGGTGTTACATTATTGTATAAAACTGGACTTACTGTGCAGCTGAAGAGCTCTCGTTGTGTGAGCTGTCAGCTCACACATTTACAGTGCTAACCTCACTGCAGAAGACAGTGATTTATTAGAGCCAATCAGTCAGAGGCCATCTCTAGGCTGGATGGAGAAGGATGGAGGGCCCCTGATGTGGGGAGGAGTCCTTGCACTGCCCCAAATGCCCTTGTCCAATTCAGGCACTGAAGCTCACCATGATGGAGGAGGAGACCTGCTGCTGACTGGCTTATCTTCCCTTCATCCCTATTCTGCAATTGATTTTGCAACACTCATCACTTGAATCACTTGAAGGTGCATTTCCTGCTATAGAAACAAACACGGAGGGGACTGTACTTTTAAACGACTGACAGAATTAATAGATTAACATCATAGCAAAGAAAGAAAGAAAAAAGAAGCCCTGCGAGACGTAAACGAGCATTTAAAAACAAACCCTGGATAATTGAGTGGTTTCTGTAGTCTACTGTGTACTGTTTCTATTAAACTGGGTGTGATGACAGAAGGTACGTGAAGGTGAACACGCACCTGCCCCCTCCTTAACCCTCGCCTTTCTAGAAATGTGGCCCTTTTTTCTGTAATATTTTCCATTTATGTTGCTGCCATTGTTTCACTTTGGGAATGAGCGCAGGGGTGGAATTCTTGGATGAAAAAAAAAAACCTTCATGATGAGCATACTGGTGAAATTATAACCCGAACAGCTTGCAAGAACAGGCTCCTACTGATAAATACGGCACGTCGATGGTGTCGTGATGTATACCTGCAGACCGTGATGAGGTTTTTTCGCTCCACGCAGACGCTCCGAGCAGACGCCTTTTTCGATGTCAGACCCATAGCCATTGCTGTCTGTATACAGCCCGACTCCATCCAGCGGCGGCCCCGGGGCCTCTTCGGGATTCGTGCCCAGGCCAGGACCTCTCCCTCCGCGGGCCCTGAGTCCTACAAACACCGGCCGTCCTCTGCGGGGAGTCACGGATGCTGCTACAGTCGCTGCTGGAAGAGGAGGAGGACGGGATCTAAGCGACTAGAACCAAGTTACACGTATTTATCAGTGCACATTCCGGTTAAAACTTTCAAAATAAAACCATCTTCCCGTTTTCATCACAGATTCATGAATTATACTGGAATTTCCACTCTTCCGGTGTCAGGCAAAAAAAGTGATTGCTGATGTTTTTATGTGTTTGTATGTATTATATCTTGCCTTACATTGGTAGATAGGCTGGGGTCAACAGAATTTTCAAAGGGCTAAATATAAAATAAAGAAATTACCTTTTTTGCAAGTATCTCGACTCTGCGTTATTGTAGCTACTCTGCGTCCTGCATTATAATCAAACCAGTCCTTTTTTGCTGCTTAAAATATCTTTATAGAACTGTTCTTTTACATTTGTTGTAATCCCCAAAGCCCTCTTTGACCAAACATGTTTTGAAAAATATATTTTTAATATCAGTTAGACTTTTTACCTGGAAAAATAAAGGAAGTCACTGTCTAAGAGTAACTTAGCCAATTACTTCCTGCAGCTCCTACCTTGTGCCTGGTCAGAAACTTTTGCAATTTATTTGATAGATTATAGACCAACAAGTCATTTAAAACAGTTTAAATAATTATAACTTTTTGACAAGTATCTAAATTCCCCTTTGGCGGACGAACGTGTTCTGGCACAGCTCTAAAAACATTACAGCACTTCATAGAGTTCTAAAGATTTCCAAGACATAACTTAAATTCTCATGAATTATTTTTAAATATTAAATAGGTAAATATCATTGAGCAACCTTTGATTGACTGGCTCGCAAAAATTGCAGCCACTTTCTCACTGAAGTATCATTGTTGTCTTTTTAAATCTAACTTCACAATGCCTGAGTAAATGGACAGGTGTGATTCTCCTTTTGGCCAGTACAGGGACTAACTTGAGATGACTCCTAGACACTAGAGGGTGCTGTGGCGAGAGCAGATATTTACAAAACAGAGTCAAGATGGCGGAATCAGAGAAGCCTCGGGAGGGATCTTGCACTTTTCTGTTTAAAAAATCTAATAGGAAATTCTCTGGGCGAAAGAGAAAAGCAAGCGATAGCGAGAAAGGTTTGTTATTTAACTCACTTTCTGATCATTTAAAGCCCAGTGAACTTCCGGTGCCGACAGCGCTCGAGCTTTTTAATGATCGACTACTTGTTTCTGTTCTCGTAGTCCTTTACAGATAACCACTGTGTTATTAACACGGGAAGAGGCAAAACTACTGTATCTGATTCCAAAAATCGGAGAAACGATGTAAAGTACCGCAGATGACACATATTTTGTTCCTGTTATAAACAAATTTCACATTAGTGCCTCGTTTACGTTTCCTCGGAATTTGGAATGCTGGATGCGCCTGCTGTTTTTGTCCTCCTAGTTAACTCCGAGATTATTCTAAGATTTTGCAAGTCTGCTGTCAGTTATTGGGCAAGTTACTAGATTTTTTTTCACCAAATGTATCTCACTCATGTCCTTTTCAGATGAAAACAGTGATGAGGACCAGACCCTCGTTGTGAGAAAAGAAAAGAAAGAAACTCGCGTCAACCCAATGATTCAGAGGGTAATTAGGGGATTATTCTTTTTTTTTTTATTATTATTTATATTTTTTTGACACGTGTTTGTCGAGAATTGTTTTTTTCTGTCTTAATCACTGTGTACCTCAACGTGCACTGGAAATGGCAAGTATGTATCCAGAATCAGCTGGTACAAAGTTAGATTTGCAAAAGTCTAAATCTGCATTTAGATTTACAAGAGTACTAAAGTATTTAAAAGTGTGTTATGTTAATGGATATATAGATTTTTCTTTTTACATTTAGAATTTGGACAAACATTTTTATACACTTGCAAACCTGATATTTTGAAAAAGTTTATAAATCTAATCATGCAAACACACATTTGCAGACAAGACTGCTATGACAGTAGCCTCAAATGAGACAGAGGTGACTGTTTTTGTTTTGGGATTTTTGTCCAGACAAAGAAAGTGGAGAGAGATGCTGTATCATCCAGTGAAAGTGAAGATGAGAAAGAAGACAAGAAGATGACTGTTTCCTACAAATCCACACGATCAGCGGTGAGTTGACTTTTTCTATCATACTGACTTTTTAAAGGCTGTCCTTTAAAAGTAAAGGAGATATGAATGAGCAAGGTATCCAACCTTTTTGTTGTTTCATCTGTATGCATGCTGATTTGGCCTCTTCTGATTTGCCTTGTGTGTGTGTGTTCCCTCTCCTGTATACTGCTTAAGAGCCACAGTCTTGCAAACTTATTGATGTGCTTATATAAAAGTATTTAATGTAAATCTTTTTCCCAATCCTATCCAAAAACAAGAAACCAGAGGGACCGGAGGACATGGGTGCAACTGCTACATATCAGCTGGACACAGAGAAAGACAAAGATGCCCAGGCCATTTTTGAAAGGAGTCAGAAAATCCAAGAGGTAGTAGATGTTAAAGCCTTGTAGAAAAGGCTACAACTCCTATCACATAATGACTTAGTTGGAAAACTGTTCTGTTCATATTCACAAATTGTGACTTGAGTGCTAAAATAAAAAAAAAAAAAGTCCAGTAGTTTCAACTAAATATTGAACTAATGTTCTTCTTTTTCCTCTTGTAATAGGAACTGACAGGTAAAGATGATGATAAAATCTATCGTGGCATCAACAACTACCAAAAATTCATCAAGCCTAAAGACACAACTATGGGCAATGCCTCCTCTGGCATGGTCAGGTGAGCATTAAGGCGAGGCTTATCCATTCCATCACAGTCACATTGTGTCATTAAAAAAAATAAAAGTAAACAGAACACCAAATGCACTTCTCTTGTGGATGTGTGTATCATTAAAACTGCTAATAAACCACAAAGACAAAGGAAATCTTGAGCTTTTTAAGGGGCTTGAAATAGACATTAAATAATGCTCCATCTGCTCCTCAAGACTTTCCTATGATGGTGCATGGTTGATGATCTATCACTGATGCAGTTTTGGGTTTTTTTTAGTTCTGAAATGTAATTAGTTAATACTGATATGTATAATTCAGTTCAATCATTGTAACAGAAAAGGACCAATCAGGGCTCCTGAACACCTGCGAGCCACAGTCAGATGGGACTACCAGCCAGATATCTGCAAAGACTACAAGGAGACTGGTTTCTGTGGTTTTGGAGGTGGGTATGATATTTTAAAATACATGTCTTTTGTATAATTAATCAAACACTTTTCATTTTAATGTCTTTTTAATGACTTCCCTCCATCTATTGAGGAAGAAAAACAACTCAGATTAAATGTTACGTGTTAAATGGGACAAATGTAAGTAAAACCTCCCACTAGTTAGAACAACATACACTCATTGGCCACTTCAGTAGGTGTATCTGTTCAACTGCTTGTCGGTTCAGCCACATAGAAGCAGGCAAGAAATTTGGTTTATGTGACTCAAATGCTGCATTGTTGTTGGTGCCAGACAAGCTGATCTTGAGTATTTCAGAAAATGTAGATGCACTGGAATTTTCCCACAGAGCCACTTTTAGGGTTTACAGAGACTGGTTCACAATATTAGGTGAGCTGCAGTTCTCCAGGTGAACTTCCCTTTTTGATGGCAGAAATCAGAGATTGGTCTGACTGCTTGAGCCGATAGGAAGGCAACAGTAATTTAAATGACCACACATTACGCAGAAGAGCATCTCTGAATGGACAACTGTTAAACCTTGATGCAGATGGAGGTTCAGCAACAGAAGACCACACTGGGTTGAACTGGTGACAGCTAAGAACAGAAAACTGAAGCTACAGTTCACACAGGCTCACTCTAACTTTTACGATAGAAGAATCTTGTCTTGTATCAGCAGTTCATGCTGCTGCTGCTGGTGTAATATTGTTGGGAAACATTTTCTTGGCACACTTTGGGTCCCTTAGTACAAGTTGAGTTTGGTTTAAATGCCACAGCATATATGAGTATTGTTGCTGACCATGTCATACTCTTAATGACCACAGCGCATCTTTAGACTTTGCTCCCAGCACAATAATGAAACGTCACAAAGCTCAAACAGGTTTCTTATACATGACATTAAACTCACTGCTTTCAAACGGTCTGCGTTTATAAGAGCTCAGTCCAAGGAAACACTTTTAACATGTGATGTAATGGGAGAACTTAAGAATTTGGATTTTTTTATTTATTTATCTATAGATAAGAGCAATTTGTAGTGTGTGTGTGAGACATTTAAGAAAATACTGGTCGTTCAATAAAGCTTCCTCATGATCATCTCTCCTGCTATCAGACAGCTGCAAGTTTCTTCACGACAGATCAGACTACAAACATGGCTGGCAGATTGAGAGGGAACTGGAAGAGGGACGATATGGAGCCAATGGTGAGTTGAGAAGGAACTGCATTTTTGTTCCTACTGTAAACGATCTTTTCCTGAACGCTGTCTTATTTTTATTTAGATGAAGAGAACTATGAAGTAAGCAGTGATGAGGAAGACTTGCCCTTCAAGTGCTTCATCTGCCGGGAATCCTATAAGAATCCCGTAGTCACAAAGTAAGACTTTAATGTCATTTTTTTCCTTGCCAAGCTGTTCCCTGTTTTTGGAAACATATTAACAAGTCTAATGTCTCTCAGGTGCAGGCACTTCTTTTGTGAGGTTTGTGCACTTCAGCATTACCGCAAGTCCAAGCGCTGTTATGTGTGCGATACTCAAACCCACGGAGTGTTCAATCCTGCTAAAGGTAGGCAAGATCTCTATAAAACAGACGACTTCTTTAAATGTCTTGATTGTCCTTTCTGCATCCTTGGGTTGGCTCAGTTACGAGTGAAATCAATTTTGGCTTTAGACTTTGAGTGAAGGAGTCCATGCAGATGTGTGTTTGCCTACTTTTTGTCACTGCGCACTGGGGTGTGGAGAATTTACATAAAAATGCGTCAACTATGCATGCGATGGCTTCAAAGTATAACAGCAATGATTACTCGGCCACCAGCTTTCCAGCTGTCTTTGAACGTAATAAGTATAATCAAGGTTATAAGATAATATTGTAATCAGTGCAACTTAATAATACCCATTAATCATGTTTTATTTTACCTTTTCCCCCTCTCAGAGTTGATGGCTAAGCTGGAGAAGCACAATGCCATGACAGACCAACCACCATCCGATGAAGACAATTAGCAAAATCCAAACATTTCCAGCCTCCCCTTACGTGTTTGTCTGTGTAAAATTGAAATAAAACATTTTTTAACAAGGTTTACAGCCTCACTGTGTGGTGCCATCAAAATAAAAAGTTAACGTCAACCACGTTTATTGTTAAAAGTCAAGTTTGAGTTTTGCAACACATTGCTTTGCCCTCACTTTCAAATATACATGCAGACAAAACAAGCACCAATAAAACATTCATTTTTGACATGAGTTAATACCCAGAGTAAGTTCAAGCAAATACATACGTCTATGCTTTGATGGTTAAACTAACACGTTAATCTTAACCTCTGTGCAACAGAACAGTTGCCTGAAACATGAAATGTAGTTTACACTGTAACACAAGCAGAGCTAAGAAATGTGTTTACATGCTGTTAATTTAATTGACCCTCCGGGTAAACGCAAAACCTTCCATCTGGTGCAGAAGACTAACCGAGTCAGCTGTGAGGACCGCTGTGCGCCATTATGGCCTCACTGAGCATATGGGCCGCATCAAGCAGCCCTGTTCTCACACGAGGTAGAGTGTCCCCTCTGAATATTTAGTAGCAGCTTCAAACCAATTTGTTTTGTGAGACTCTTTAGGCTACAAACACAGACTCTCTGACCTCAACACTAGCATGAGGAAGTGAGAGTCCTGTTTCGTTTTAGCTCCAGGGGGCTTGTAATGTAAGAGTACAATCTGTAAACAGGTGTAGGTGTGTGTGTGTGTGTGTGTGTGTGTGTGTGTGTGTGAGAGAGAGAGAGACAAATAGGCAATCAGTGCAGTGCAAGAGTTTGTGCATATCTAAAGAACAAAAGCGTGAGAGATGTCAAAAGAGGCAGGATGGCTGCTGGTTTGTAACCTGGGTCTGAGAACAGCCACTCCTTTTAGTATTATATACATAGGGGCCATAACAAAAACTAATCTTGTCCCATCTGCTCAGAGAGTTTCTCATATGAACATCTTCCCGCCAAATCCTCCACTGTCAGAAGTCCCAGTCATCTACTTCCAGGTGGCTGAGACCGGACTCCAGACTGGCAAGTCCAGAAGGTGAGTCCTGAGGCTGGGAGCTTTCAAAGCTGGTGATAGGCGACACGGGCCGCAACAGCTCAGGTAGGGCCTCTGAAGGTCGCCGTTTGATCTAAGAAAACAAAAAGATTTAGAGAAAAAAAAACTGAAACACGACCAATTCATATCTTATTTACCAAATTTAAATGTTCTAACTCTCCCACAATTGTCTAACACTTTAAATACTATATACTGATACATGTACACAAGTGAAAATGTTATAATTAATTCGATATCTTGCACACCTGTTTGAAGAAGGGATGGCCAACAAGACTGGTTGCAGATGGTCTGAAGAAATGCAATTGGGAAAACAGTTAGTGTCCCAGTCATAACACATTCCTAAAAGCAGTTGCAGTGCATTTATCGCATATATACTTTAAATATGCAGGGAGAGTTTCCCCAACCTTTTTTCTGGGTCTCGCTGTAGACACAGCTCAACGAAGGCGTGGAACTGTGGGGAGAACGTCCGGTTGTATGGGTGTCCTCCTGACGATGACGAGGGTTCACCGTTGGAGTGTCGGACTCCTCCCGGTCCCGGACCCTCACAGATCCCAGAGTCAGCACCAGAACGGGAAGGCTTCATGGACAGCTCCTCTGGTGGTATAGTTGTGGTATCCAGCAAGCATGGCACTGTCCCGTTTAGCTTCTCCAGTAGCATCTGTGGAAATGAGCTAGTATTAGTTTAACCCAATGACCTTCTTGCACACCTTAGAGTTTGTGGTTTTAGTGTTCAGCTTTGCCCCCAATCTTCAGTTTAGATCAAAATGAAAATAACACCAATATTGTTGTTTACCATTAAATTACTTTCTACAGTCAAAATGTAACATAGGAGACTATTTAGGGCGTTGACACATCTCTGCTTACCTGTGTAGCTGGCATGTCTTTGAAGGGAACGTGTCCATTGGCTAGTTCACAGGCTGTGATGCCGAGGCTGTAGATGTCTGATCGAGAGTCATAGCCCTGGAGATTCTTCAAAAAAAAAAATCAAATAGAAACTGTCAGTTTCATCTGTACATCTCTTCTCATTTTCGTTGTGCGTGTAGCATGAAAACTATAGTTCTGCAGCCTCTAACATTGACCGCAGAACAGCATTCACAGTGTTGAAAAATGTAGTACCTGTTGCAACACTTCGGGACTAAGCCACGGCAGCACGTTAACGCTATACTGGGGGAAGTCGTGGACCACTTTGGCCCTTTGGCCATGTCGAATGAGGCTAAAGATGCTCCGCAGACCTGACATGCACACTTGTCCATCTGCAGAGATCAAAACGTGGCTGGCCTTCACACTCCTGCATAACCAAAACATTTAAGATAATCAATATCGTATCAGGTGTGAATGATTGTATTTTAATGACAGGGTAATATACCATTAAACCACATGCTTGTCTTACCGGTGCACATATCCCATATGATGGATGTATTCAAGAGCTTTGAGCATGCCTAGCAAAATGTATGCTATAGTCAGCTCACTCATACCATCTGTAAAATGTGTGCAGATGAGATCTCTGGCTGACCCTGCAAGATTCAAAAACAGATGATCGTGATTAGAAAGCTCTCCGACATTAGCAGAGGCCGCTTCATGAATTGTTAACATAAATTTAGTTGCATAACGTATGAAAAACAGCAATAAGGTAAGAAATTGGATTTCTTACCATAAGCCATGAAAGGTGTGATGACCCACAATTCATTTTCAGCTATAAAGACGCTCTTGTATGGTAGAATACTGGGGTGGTGAAACAACTTTGACACATGTAGTTCACCCTGTGAGACAGAAAGGAAACTACATCTTATTATGTCAGAACGAAAGATGGGGAGGAGAAGATTACATAAAATGCAATAGACTACGAGGCTGGCAAACAGATAAATTCTCAATAAAGCACTAAAATGAAATATGGGGAGGAGGGTGACATAAGAGTCAAGTCATGCACACTGAAGGCATTGAGCGATTCAAACCTGCAGGTAGGTAACCATGTCATTAGTGCATGACTCCAAGTCAATCCTTCGGATGGCCACATGCTCCCCAGTGGGTCTATATCGAGCCAGGTTAACAGTCATTAAATTGTCCAAGCCCCGACCTACAAGACAATATTCAAATCACTGAGACAAAGTCATCCTCCAGTTCTGTTTGTTTGAATATTTATGTTGTTGTATGTTGTTAAATGCTAAACACACACAACTTAACAATACTTTTTATTTACAATCCAAATACTACCTTTAATAGTAAAAAAACCCCCAAAACAACACATTTAGCTACACTTAAAACAATTCATTACATTCATCTTTAGTTTAAAAGGAAGGAAAAACCACCAGGACTCTAAACTACTGATATAGTAGCAGATCCAGCTCATGAGCTATCATAATTCACAGGAAGGTGACCACGGTGTGTGTACATTTGATTAAATTCTGATCAATACTGAAAAAAAGAGCAGTGATAAAAATTTTAAATGAACAGTTGATAGACTTATTGCTATAGAAAAACCTTATTGTTCCTTTGACCACTTGTTTATATATAACTATTTTTAAGTTGAGTGTTCTTTACTCAAGCATCAATACATTTTGTTTAACAAATGTCCAGAAATAACAAGAACGACATTAATGAAGGTCACCCAAAGCTACTACCTTAACTATATGGAGGCCAGCTGTGCTTAAAAGGTGCATTAGGAGTCAGGAAAAACCCTAGGTGATCTAGTTTTATGAAGAAAAAAAAAAAAACATCACAAGAAACTGTTCTTTAGCCAGTGCAGGCAAAACAAATCTGTTACTGCCAACAAAAACTGAATTAAGTTGAGGAATGTCTTTGATTTTACTTACCAATAACAGCAAGGAGCTCATAAGAGCTGCTGTCAGGAAGGAAACTGCCCATAGTGTCTCGACGAGGGAACGAGGTCAGACTCTCCTGACTGTCCTCATTGGCCTGGAGGAGAAAAGGAAACAGTGAACGAAGATCAGTTCTGGCATGAACCTCAGTGGTTATAGCACTGAACCAAAAGGGTTTGTGAGTGACAGCTGGAGACTTAGTCTTATGTGTGATAGCTGTTAGAAGATCACTAGAGAGGAGACTCTCTATGTTAGCATGACCCACAGCACTAGTGGAATTAGAGAAAATTAGCAACACAAACTGGGCAAATTATAAATCTAATCATTAAAATAATGACCAGAGCTCCACTTAATCAGAATACCTCAATAATTCCTCAATAATATGCAATTTTAATTGCTCCAGAGAATTACAGTGCATCAGTTGTATATGGTTACTCCTCTGAACAACACAGTGTAAAAACATGGATGTAGCTTCCAGGCCAATTGTGAAGGGTCTTAATCCCTATCTCATAGGTGTCAAACTCTGGCCCGCGGGCCAAATTTGGCCCGCAGCCTAATTACATTTGGCCCGCGAAGCCATACCAAAATACTATTAGAGATGGCCTACTGGTATTATACAGCTAATATATATATTGTTTAGTATTAAGCTTTGCTTGTTCCATATTCAGTTTTCCAGCAAAACTTATTTGAGTCCATAAGAAAAGATTCATTCTTATATCTGGAGGAAGATTTTTTTTTCAATAAATATTAATGTTAGCCCGCGACTTTGTTCCAGTTTTGAATTTTGGCCCACTGTGTATTTGAGTTTGACACCCCTGCCCTATCTGAAAGCCATGTGTGAACGCTCGTGTGCTAACAACTTGTCAATTACAAGTCACGAACCGATAAGCAAGCAGTTTCAAAGTCAGATCTGCCCCTCTCCATTACATCTGATTGCATTTTTTTGTTTGTTTGTTTGTTTGTTTTGCAACCAAGACGCTAATAGTGTAAATGCTCATTTCAAAGCCTCGGAACGAGACTTCATGGTAACTGTGCCATCTTTTAAACCATCTATGCTATGAACTAATTCTCCAATAACAAAAACAGAAGTTAAGCTTAAAACCTTTTACATAACATGTAGAGAACAGCTTATATTTTTGAAAGTGAGGACTCCTGAATTCCATCAGTTTACTTCTGTTAAAATGATGGAAATGGACAGACTGCAGTCAAGCTGTGGAGGCAAATGGCAGCAAGATGTATGAATATTTGGACTGTCTCCATGGTGACCAGCAGTAAGAGACAGGCAAAATTAGAACAGCACCCTTCTTTGATCATAATTGACTCTTACAGGCTGGAGATGGCTTCAAGATCAAGATCAGGAACACACAACTCCGAAAATATCCTCACAGATAAAACTAAGAGTTGTTTCTTGTGTAAACCAAGCCACAAGAAATTATCTTTATGTAGTTTAAATTAAATACACATTAAAACTGGCATGACAGCAAAGTCAAACATGCTTTGGTAGCCATCGCTTAAGGGAGTGTCGGCAAATGTCATCTAATCACATGGGGTACACTAGACGCTGCCACTGTGATCAGATTTAGAAAGGGTTACCATGCATTGCAAAAGCTCAACACATGGAACTCCATCCATTAACAAACTGCAGGGACACACGGTCGCAGACATCAAAGTGTGACACTTTCAGCTCACCACCAACTCAACATAGGGGCCGTCACCTCACACAGGAAGTGTGAAAACATACAATATCTTTTTAATGTTACTCAAGACTTTTAGTACGGCTACAAAAACCCATCAAAATCCAAAACAGCAGCTGCCTGAAGGCCAAAATGTAAACAGCAGCACACCAAAGGACTCAGACTATTTCAAATGAATTCATCTCTTTCAGGTATGCTTGTCTATAAACCACAAAACAGAAGCCCTTGTGAGTGAGGTGAAAAGGGCTTTCTATGCTACAAGCATGTACAGTGTGTGTCATGAACTGCAAAGTCATGCATATATAAATGTGCAAAGCCTTGAGGGGGTAGTGGATTCTGCTTATTCTGTGTGCGCACATACATATACATGCATGCACGCACATACACAAAAGGCACATGGGGTGATGCAGTGGCAGGAGTACCACACTTACTTTCCTGTGAGAGACTCCCTGAGCTTGCTCTGGGGTAGAAAAACCACATCAATGACATAAAAACATGTACACAAACAAAACAAGAGAAGGATCTGTGTTTAGAGAAGCTTTTGAACTGGTTAACACAGCCTCTGGAAGTAAGGGTTTGCTGCATGACCCAAAATTTGATAAATGAGCTTTGCTGGTTTCACATGATTTGTCTAATTCAGCATCTTTGTCCTTTTGGTGACCACCCACACAGAATGATCTGTTTTAAAGGCTTCATTCGTTCTTAAAAAACACAAATTTAAAAAATAAAACAATCTCACTAAACCCATCAGGCTCTTCCCAGATGTTATTTTAACCATCATGAACACAGCCAAAACAGAAATTAAATACTTGATCCAAATGCAGCTCTGAGCAATGATCTGCATGCATTGAAATGAAAATGAGACAAATACTGTACAACTTCTTATTAAAAACAAACACTCGACAAAAATAACAAGAATATCACAATTATAATACTAATTATTGAGGAGTCTGACAGCCCAAAGATGAGCTTTGCATTCACAGGATTTTCAGAAAACTTGACCTCTGACCCTAAGGTCTAGGTCCCACAGATATGAACTTCTTCAAGATTTTTTTGGTAGCTATACATATGGTGTCAATTTGAAAATTGTACGTCGCTTTGTTCTTCAGTTATTGCATTTACAAAATGTGTCGACATCACCCACCTGGCAGGGTGACAACAATACCCCATCAGCCCTTTATGGCTGAGGGGTAAAAACTATATAGAATATCAGAAACAAGAGTTAACAAATCATTACAACTCTAAACACATTAGCAAAGCAACTCTGTTGCCAATATCAAGATTTTATTTTATTTTTTTTAAAGTTGCATAAATGTTCCTTGTATGTACGTGGAACTATTCCAAATCTAACCTTAAATAAGTTGCTCAGAGTTAAATGACTTGTCAGCTGGGAAGAAGTAAGACAAAGTGAGAGTCACAGACATCCCTTGCTAAGGCTGTGTAATGAGTTTAACACTAGACTCCTTGGAGCCCAATTAACTGAGACACCATACTATGTAGGCTTTACAACAATATGGATGTTTCTTCAGTAACCAATTACATTAAATTATGTATGTGACATTGTAGCGCCATGAACCCTGCAAAACCTGGAGCACCCTCATTGCAACAGTCCCTCTACACCTCACTAAAGAGTTTCTTGTAGCCTTAAGGTGCAGTCATTAATGAATTAATGCATGAACTGCAGTCACTGAAGGTGGGGACTAAGAAATAGCTGCAGATTGTCCATTTACCTTAACTCTATGTCTCAGACCTCAGATCAGTTTTTATCAATGCTTGCATACTTTTCTGTCAGCTGAGCACTGCAAAACAATTACGCCAAACTAATGGCTGTGGACCTTTTGCACAGTTCAGTCACATGCATGCCTTTCTTGTTTTTTCGCTTTATTTCCGCCCTGTTTTCAGACTCAGAGTTGCACCAATGCTGAAACCTCGTGAATTTTTTTTTATTTTTTTCCCCCAGATCAGGAATCTAAGGGAACCAAAATAATCAAGACAAAAGCATTTTAATTCCCATCCTTGTTTTAATACTATTGTACCCTCTTCCTATTTAAATAAATAAATCTCCCTCTCACCCCCGAGGCATGGTATGTGTATGTGCTCCTCAAACTCGGGTCCTCTACTAGAGGCCTGGGACTCTGAGGGTTCTGCCTCTTAGCCATTCCTAGGACTGCACTATTTTTTTTTTTAATTTTTAGGTATGTTTTATCTTTGTTTGTAACCACATGTTTAAATGATCTGGATTCTTTTCATTGTTTCACATATGTATCTACTGTGTATTCCATTTTTAATGACCATTTATGTTAATGGTGTACAGTACATGTGGTCAGCTGCAACTTAATTCATTAAAAGGATAAAGTCGCATTTAATTACTTGTGAAATAAAATATTTAATAGTCAAAAATAAGCACTTTTAATACCAAATACAACTTCAGAAGAAGCATGACAAATACGTGGCAAGCCCACATGACATCAGTTGTGAGTGCCATCCTGTGATAATGTTCCTTTGTAAAATGAAACAATAAGTTAAGAACGCTGCTGACAGATGATTAGGGGATGGAAAGCTTTCATAATTGTGAAATTCACAGCAAAGTAAATACTCAACTGGAGCAAAGCTTCAGTGAAAACTGAAAGTTGTTTTCTGTTGGTGCTGTTGAATGGTCAGTGGTTTGTGAAAGGTGAACCCTATGGTTCAAAATTAATTTGGCTTTGAGTCTCACCTCCAAACAACTCCAAATCCCGCAGGCTCTCCACACTCAATTTCTCAGATACCCAACGCTGACATACACAGAGAGTTAATGGAAAAAAGGAGAGAAATGCAAGCAAGAATAAGGAAAGGTTACACATAAATATAGGCACATTTAATGTTGCTGAATAAAGTTGGTTAATTTAGTAAGGTGCAGCTGTAGAAGTTTCTTTAATATTGTGCAAGAGAAAGTTGTGCAAAGCTCTGTTTCAAACACATTTAGCAATTGTGTCCAGTCTTGTATATCGATAAGTAGTGCTGGATCGAAAGGCAAAGTGTTTCTTTGCTGTGTGAACTTTAGAAACATGAATACACTAATGATGAATCCCTTAAAGGGATTAATCCTTCTCTTGGTACAGTGGCAATCTTCAGTGGGCATAATGAATAAAAGCATACAATTAGACATAAGGCATGGTCTGGCTTAAGAATCAATCCTCATGATACCAGCCCTGCAAGACAATACAAGAATTTAGAAGAATTTGACCAAATACTTACAAGAAAAGACATCGATCCTCTCAAGTGTGTTACATTTGATGCCGAAAACAGATAAAGGGAATAACTGTGGAAACAAGAAAGAAAGAAAAAAAATGTATGTAGCGGTCTAGCCTCACTCAGTTGTAGTAGTGGTTAATTAAATTAAATATAATCAATACATGTTACAATTATTTCACAGAATAAATGTGAAATTTAACACGAGTTGTAGACAATAACATGTCTAATGCTTTGGTACGTCGCCAAACAAGCAAAACCAGTCTTTCCTCGTTTTCATTTCGCTTACAAGTTATCGCTTACTAAACCTTGTATAGAAAAATAAAACAACCAGCTAAATGACCTGTAGAAGTAACTATTGGTTTGACAGATGACATCTCTTTTCTTGTCATTTTAAGCCTAGAAGCGGTCGGAGTTTACGTTTCAGTATTGATGATGGCTACGCAAACAGATTTGCTGAGCGACTGTCAGCAACAACAAAAAAGGAGAAGAAGGAGAAGCGTGAATAAAGCGAAAGAAAATAAAGAAATCATTCACTAGTACCACAATAATATTATTGTTATTATTGAGGGGGTACTCGCTAATGTTGCTATGATGGAGGACACAGGGTGGCATAGTTAGCTAAAACGGCGACATTAACCTGTTTTAGTCAGAAACGCCATTATTTTAACACCTCGATAACTCACCCGTATAATGCTCGGAGCAGAAATGCCTTGTTGGTGTGATACTGTCTTAGACTAACTTATTTGGCGCACCATCCTCTCCGGCAGGATGTTTTTGATAGCTCTCTACTAAGCTTTATGGGTTGCGCGCCGTGTCGCCAGCGAATGACGAAACGCGCAAAAAGAAACCTCGCGCACACGGTTGACGCAAGCACCGTGGGGGACTAGTGAAAACAGAGGCGCTTTTATTGGAATAAGAAACAGGTAAATAAATACTCCCTACCGTTTAGCACTACAAAGGATCGATGCTTTCGGCTAATGAAAAAAAATGAAGCTCTGTGCTGCGCTTGGCTGTGAAAGGGCCTCGTTCACGGCAAAGTTTCGATCCTAACGTCGCACACCTCCTCGGCCTTACTGCGGCCTTGAGCTAACGCTAACATTTGGTGCAGATAAATCATGTCCAAGTGCTGTTATTGTCCAACTGCTACGACGCAAACAACCTCTCGAAGCTAGCAGGGCAATCAAAATGTATTGTGTTTACTTTTATCTTCGTATTTAGCGTATGCGGTAAGCTTTAGGAACCGTAACGTCGATGCTTTGCTGTTGCTTTTTAACAAATATGCATACCGCCAATAGACAGCAGTTTCTGTAGTACCGTCATAGATATCAATAAAGGCGTTTCATGAATTTTGTGTATTTATCATAGTAGTCGTATTGACGTGAATAGTCGTAGATGCTCGTCTGCGCATGTGTTGTTCAGCTAAAGTTGCTTTCCGCAGTAGGGGATGTAATGTACTTACAATCCGTATTATTTGTTAGTAAACTCGTCATTATCCACCGAAATGCCCTTGTTAGAAGTGGACGCTATTGACCATGTGACCGACTAAAGAGAGAGGTGTCCATAATGCTGAGTCAGATTGTGCTGAGGGCACCTTTAATAAAGAGCCACGAAGTATAGAAAAGGTCAGATGGAGCTGCACTTTGTCTTTCTGAATCAAGAAAAAGTGTATGATAGGATTCTAAGAGAGGAACTGTGTTATTGCATGAGGCAGTGGGGACTGGGAGAGAAGCATGTAAGCGTGGTGCAGGACATGTGTGAGGACAGACAGTGGTGAGGTATGAAGTAGGTGTGACAGATGGGTTCACTGTGGGGGTAGGATTACATCAAGGATCGGCTCTGAGCCCCTTATTGTTTGCAGTGGAGGTGGACACATTGAAAGATGAGGTCAGGTTGGAGTCTTCGTGGATTATGGTGTTCGTAGATGACGTTGTGATTTGTAGTGAGAATAGTGAGCTGGAGGAAGAGAACTGGTGAGAGTTATGGTCTGGAGAGAATAGGAATGGAGGGCAGTATAACCAAGACAGATTACATGTGCACAAATTAGAGGGAGACAGGTGTAACAGTGAAAGGTAGTCAAGGTGGATGAGTTTAAATACCTGGGGTCAACCATCCAAAGCAACGGACAGTGGAGACAGGGTGGAGACAGGGTGGAGACAGGAGCCTGAGCTGAGTTGAACATGATCAGGTTTTAGTTGGGATGGACAAAATTAGAAGTGAGTACATCAGACGAACAGCTCAGGCCAGCAACACTAAAGAGGCAAGTTTGAGATGGTTTTTAAAAACTGAGCTGCCTGTAAGGAGGAAGAGAGGAGGATCACAGAGGTTGGTGGATGTAGTGAAGCAGGGTTGGTGTGACAAAGGAGAAAGAAGAACTGAAAGAAGAACTATTTTTTAACTTTAAATTGGGAAGTGTAACAGGGCTGGTTTAAGATTTTAGAGACTTCTCTAAGAGCTCTTTTTTTTAAAATTCTTTTCAGAACAGCCATGAACTGGAACAAAGGTGGTCCTGGTGTGAAGCGAGGTTTTGGCTTTGGGGGGTTTTCACTCGCAGGAAAAAAAGAAGAGCCTCGCCTTCCTCAACAATCACACACATCATTTGGAGGCCCAGGATCTGGAAGTGGTGGATATGGGAAGAACCAGCAGCTCCCATCATTCTACAAAATAGGGACCAAAAGAGCTAATTTTGATGAGGAAAATGCGTGAGTATTACATATCTCACATATGTACAGTAATAGAAATATTAATTTCAGCCCTTGATAGCAGCACATGCTGGGATTGTGAGTAAATGCATACGCTGCATATGTCCTCTTTTCAATTAGATATTTTGAAGATGATGAAGAGGAGTCCAGCAGTAACGTGGATCTGCCTTACATCCCAGCTGAAAACTCACCCACACGGCAACAGATGCAGTCAGGTGGTGGCTCAGACAGCGAAGATGACCCTTTGGATGCTTTCATGGCCGAAGTTGAGGTGAGTAGAATTTTACAGATAAGCAGAGACTCAAACTAAACTAAATTCTGCCTTTAACAGATTTATTTTATTTTTATTTTTCAGAACCAAGCAGCTAAAGACATGAAGAAACTCGAGGAAAAGGAGAAGGAGAAAAAGTCAGCCAAGTAAGACTCTATATTTGCTTGTTTTTATGCTTAATTTAGGTGTTAGGCATTAAATAAAATAATTTCAACAGGAAAAAAGAAATTGCCCACAATTGGATCAGAATTTCATTTAATTTTAAATGTGGCTTAAGTTGCCAAAAGCTGTTAAACTTTACTCAAACCTTATCATTCAAATTTCTCCAAGAAAAAAATGTAAATAAAAATAAAAATCCAACAGTACCTTTGCTAAATAAAAAAAAAAAGAAAGATATTGTGAGGTAAGCAGATTGATCGTACTCATAGTGGGATGTGGGCTGTCTTTGGTGTACGAACGAGCCGCAGGGAAGTTTTTTTTTCTCCGCTTGTCATTTCAGGGGTATTCGTGATGACATTGAAGAAGAAGATGAGCAAGTGAGTGAGCCCTCCAAAGTTTTTAATCCTCTACTTTGCTGGTCAGAGAGGTCTACCCTCTCTAATGTTATAAAGCCTCATGTCTTCCCTTTTTTTTGACCAGGTTGCATATAGGATCAATATTTTTAAATGCATTTCATTCTTGTTTTTAAATTGTTGAGTATTCTTTAACCCATATGTTAAGCTTGTGCTATAAAGCTGAAAGTCTCATTTGTCACTTCATCCTGGAGGCTGTAGTAAGGCTGTACTAGCTCACTTTTTCACCTGAAATGATTTAATCTCTGCAGGAAGCTTACTTCCGCTACATGGCAGAGAATCCCACCGCCGGGCTGACACAGGAAGAGGAGGAGGAAAACATTGATTATGACAGTGATGGGAATCCAATTCCCTCTACAACCAAGAAAATTATCATGCCACTTCCTCCTATTGACCACTCAGAGGTAAAGTTCATAATTCTCACTGAAAACACACAATTGTTTGGGGGGGTTGTTGTTGTTTTTGTATTTCTCACATATGATAACTATTTGATTGTACATTTTGCTGCCTTTTTTGCAATTTTTCATAGATTGATTATCCACCCTTTGAGAAAAACTTTTACGAAGAGCATGAGGAACTCAGCAGCTTGACTGGAACTCAGGTGCTGGAGTTGAGGCATAAACTGAACTTACGAGTAAGTCTGTTATTCATTTTTTGTACCTGAGAAGGGATAGGGATGTAGTTTAAGCTTTCTTTTCTAGTCTTATTTTCTTTATCACCGATATTACTAGCAACATGGATCGCGAAATAAAGATTAAGTTATTTGTTGCTCATTGTTTTGTTCTTTCTCAGGTATCTGGTGCTGCCCCTCCAAAACCTTGTACCAGCTTTGCCCACTTTAATTTCGATGAGCAACTAATGCACCAAATTCGGAAGTCTGAATATACTCAGCCCACACCAATTCAGTGTCAGGTATGTTGTAATTTAATGTTTTGATATTCACATGGGTGAAAATTTAATAAGTTGTTATTAATGGGGAATAAATTTGGATTTTAGGGTGTCCCCATTGCGCTGTCAGGACGTGATATGATAGGTATTGCAAAAACGGGCAGCGGCAAAACTGCAGCTTTTATCTGGCCAATGCTGGTTCATATCATGGACCAAAAGGAACTGGAGCCTGGGGAAGGACCCATCGCAGTCATCGTGTGCCCTACCAGAGAGCTTTGTCAGCAGGTAAGAGAAGGTTGGAGTATAAAGGGTATATTTGAAATTACAATGTTAAAAGCGTTGGCTCAGTATGGTGTGTAACTGTTAATATTTACTAGATCCATGCAGAATGTAAGCGCTTTGGGAAAGCCTACTCATTGCGTTCAGTGGCTGTATATGGAGGAGGCAGCATGTGGGAGCAAGCCAAGGCTTTGCAGGACGGTGCAGAGATTGTTGTGTGCACTCCAGTAAGAACCTTTTTTCATTTCTCCTGGTTAAAGGATGAAGCATTTGCTGCACTGTTGCAAAATAAGCATTAAGTTCACTGCACGTGTGTGTTTGCACAGGGTCGTCTGATAGACCACGTTAAAAAGAAGGCCACGTCTCTGCAGAGAGTAACATACCTGGTGTTTGATGAGGCTGATCGAATGTTTGATATGGGCTTTGGTGGGTTATCATGGTCACTGCTCTAGGAAAGATGTTGTGCTTTTATTCTTTCTAATTTACAGTATGTTGAAATCATTTTTTGTTTTCTTTCTTTTTGCTTTAGAATATCAGGTTAGATCCATTGCCAGCCACGTTCGCCCAGACAGACAGAGTAAGTGATATGATTCATTATTTTTTTTTAATGCAAATACTGGAACTACTGAGAATTTATATATTAATATTGATTCATTAATTTCTTCTCAGCTCTTCTGTTTAGTGCTACATTTCGGAAGAAGATAGAGCGGCTTGCTAGAGACATTTTGGTTGATCCCATTCGTGTCGTGCAGGGAGACATTGGAGAGGTAAATATAGCTTTTAATGTTAATGCTTCTTAAATGTTCACAGGGTGGTGAAGTACATAGAATTCAACTTTTCCTAACTTTAGATTTTTAAAACGTAGTTTCATGTCTACTCAAATGTTCTGCTGCAAAATAGACAAAGTTTTGTAAGACATTTTTGTCTTTGAAGCTCTGTATTAAAAAGTACATAACATGTTTTTTTAGGCTTTCATTAAAATGCAAACAAAAAAAAGCCCTGACACTGCTTTTATTTTAATCCTCTCTAAAAAGGCCAATGAGGATGTGACTCAGGTAGTGGAAATGCTGGTCAGTGGGTCTGATAAATGGGGCTGGCTGACTCGCCGGCTGGTCGAATTCACCTCCACAGGATCGGTCCTCATTTTTGTCACCAAGAAGGCCAACTGTGAGGAGCTAGCTACTAACCTGACTCAAGAGGGCTACAGCCTGGGCCTCCTGCATGGTGATATGGACCAGAGCGAGAGGAACAAGGTCATCAGTGATTTCAAGAAGAAGAACTTGCCCGTTCTGGTGGCCACTGATGTAGCTGGTGTGTACACGATGTAGTTCTGATTGACACTAAGGTTTCCTTGTTCCCTTTTCTTTACGTTTTCATCACTTTCTGTAGCAACTTAATTTTCTTCAAGCTGAGAAACACATGCATGTATGAATGGAATTGTAATCTTCTAACATTTCCTTGCTCCCTTTTTTCCTCTTACTAGCTCGTGGTCTGGACATCCCATCAATTCGTACGGTGGTGAACTACGACGTTGCACGAGACATCGACACACACACCCACAGGATCGGTAGAACGGGTCGTGCTGGAGAGAAAGGTGTGGCCTACACTCTCCTCACTAATAAAGACACATCATTTGCTGGGGACCTGGTGCGGAATCTGGAGGGAGCTAATCAGGCTGTTTCCAAAGAACTGATGGACTTGGCCATGCAGGTTAGATAAATCACTGATTCACAAATAATATTTATCTGGACTAAATGCATCACTTTATTAATTGATTTTTTTTTTTGTAAACTTAGCTCAATTTGCATTGTTTTGGGTTTTTTTCCCAGAATCCCTGGTTCAGGAAGTCACGATTCAAGGGTGGCAAAGGAAAGAAACTGAATATTGGTGGAGGTGGTCTTGGTTACAGAGAGAGACCCGGCCTTGGGGCTGAAAGTTCTGTAAGTTAAAACCTAATGATTGTAATCATTAATGCACACTGTAAATTAATTAGCAAAATGCCCATAATAACAGATAATGACTTATAACTGTTTTCTTTACAGGATCGTAGCAGCACTAGTAGCTTGTTGTCTTCCACTAGTAGCTATGAAGGCTACAGCAAACCAACTACTGGGGCAATGGGGGATCGCATGTCTGCAATGAAACAAGCCTTCCAGGTACTCAATAATTCAGTTTTTCTGCCATTCTCCTTTATGGTCTATAATTATTCCTACCTAGAGAGATTTCAAATGCACGTTTACGACGTAGTATTAGGGCCACATTAAGAAAAAAAATATTATTGATCATTTTGAGAATAAAATAAAAGTTGAAAATCGAATTAGAGAAAAAATTCAAAATGTGGAGATTACATTTGTTGTTTCGAGACAAATTCCCACGGCTGCTGTATCCTCAGAGTTACTGAAATCGTACTTCAGACTCAGCTTAAGTGACAAGGAAAGAAATGATTTCTCTTTTAGCACATAAACACAGTGTGGTGATAAGAACGACGGTGAAAAGAAGATTCAGAAGCTGCATTTGGTCAAACAGAAAAACCACACAAACTTGGAAGAGTGCATTTGTACAAAATGGAAGGGCTGGTAATGGACAGAGGCAAGATTATCGATGGTTCCACCCTCGTTCAATAAAGAGGATGTATGTTATATCTACACAAGGCATTTTGTAGAGGGTATAGCAGCCGTGACAGTTTGCCTTAAACCGACAGCAGTAATCTGCACGATTCAACTTTTAACTCAAATTAGTATTTCGACTTTTTTCTCAAAATGATCAATAATATTTGTTTTTCCTCAGTGTGGCCCTAATACTCCTTTGTTAGACTTACCTCCATGTATTATGTATAAAGATTTCTGTAACTCCTCAGTGCTTAATGCAGTATTTTTTGTTTAGCCGCTTAAATCAAAGCTGAAAAGCAGTTCAGTTGCATCTTGATGAGTTCATCTTAAACTTACTGTGTACGCTTACTTTGGACATTCTTTGTTAGAAAGGAATAAATGCCTTAGGTTTAAGATAGTTAGTCATTCATAATGTCTCTTTTTCCTCTAGGCTCAATATAAGAGCCACTTTGTAGCTGCATCCAGCGGCCCCCCAAAGCTCAGTGCCAAGTCTAGTGGCTCCTCAGGATGGACCAGTGCCGGCAGCCTGAGCTCTGTGCCAACAGAATCTGCCAATGGCTCAGAACGGTCTCACAGTGCTACCTTGTCCATGGTGGGTTTCACCAGTGCTGGCTCCCTGAGCTCAGTGGCCCCCACCAGTCAAACCAGTTCACTCCAGAGCTACACTCCACCTGCACCTCCGTCACAGAGAGAGAGCTCACGTGATAGACACGGGGACGACCGGGGGCGTCACGGTGACAGTCAACACCGCCATAGCGACAGGAACGATCGATACAGCAGCGAGGATCGCTACGGAGACCGGGATCGTCACGGGGATAGAGATAGAGATCGTGACCGCCACGGCGACCGTGATCGCCACAGCAGCAGCCGCCACAGTGACAGTCGTAACGGAGATGGAAGCAAGAGGGACAGAGATGATCGGAGGAGTGATAGGGATGGGGGAGACAGGGGGAGTGGAGATGGGAGGGACAGAGGAAGCGATAGCTTTGCTGTCCCTGAACCACCTAAACGTAGAAAGAGCAGATGGGACAACTAAAGAGAACATAAACACATTAATCGATCTTTATGTGCACCCAACTGCTCCATAACAGGCTTGTCTGTATAGGCAGATAGCAGAGCATATCAGAGGCTGACACAAGCACAGAACCGTAGGGGATATTTTATAGATTTCGATTAGATAGGAAGTGTACCAAACCTCCTATCAGGCTGGTTAGGACATCATGGTTTGGAGTTTAACAGTTTGGTCAGATCAGCATAAGCGGCTCCGAGACAGCTACTGTACATATACCATCTAAGACTGTTGTTATTGTAAGTCAAGTCAAGCAATACAGCTGTAATAAATCCTCCTGTCCATTAAAAACAATCAAATTAGGATGTGTTATCGTTGTTTGTCTCACTGGCCTCATGCTTTTGGCTTGCAAACTTGATGCTTTATTTTCTCCAGTGGTTTTTTGCCAAGTGTGTTTGTATTTTTGCATTTTGTTAATCTACAAAGCAAACTGTTTGATTTCTGAAGGCGCACTGTGATGATTCACAGTCACTCGAGTACATGTCAAAACAAATATGTATAGTTCTTTTTGTGTCTTGTATTCAAGTTTTAGTGAAGTGCCTCTCTTTGGCATTTAGTCTGTATTCCAAAATGTTTTCAAGAAAATGCATTTGTTTGAGAGGAATTTCAAGTGTATATTGACATGGAAAATGAGAGGTTTTTGATTAAAAGGACTCCTTTGGCACATGCTTTTATATATTCATTTTTGGCTTTCATTACATAGTGATAGGGTCAGAAAGTTGGGATTGAGATGGGATGACATGATGCAAAGGGACTGGAGTGAAATGAAACCCAGCCTGCCACATTAAGAACTAAGCTCTTGTTGTATGGGCTGTTGCTTTAGCATCATGTGACATAAAAGGAGTTTTTACTGTTGATGTTAAAATCCAAAAAGGTGACATGAAAGATGGGAGTTGTATATTTCTCTAAAGTGGTTTAAATTCATTTAATTTAAACTTAAACAGTTCCTGGCAGCAAACAACCACAAAAAAGTGGTTTTGTCATTTCTCACTGTGGCCACTGGGGGGCATAAATGGTTGTGATACGCATCATTACACATAATCGTGGCGGTGTCAAACATATTTTTGCAGGCAGCTCAGATATTTGCGTATAATCCCTGTGTAAATTTTATTCACATAAACTACAAAGCAAAAAGTAAATAACTAGCATGTCACAATTTTACTCCCCCTTTTCAAAAAGGTTTAACCAATTTTCTCTTCCATATTTGGCATTCACTTCACATAACTATTGGTTTAACTGCTTCAGTGTGTTGCACACTGCTCAACACACCTGTATTTTCAAATTAGTTTTACCATGGCTACCTATTTTACTAACATTTACTGGCTTCAAGTCTGCAGCTTTTGATCCAAATGAAGTGTAATTTCCTGTGTGTAAGAGCTTCAAAGAAGGCAACTGGACATCTTTAACTTGTTTGAAGATGTTTCACCTTTCATCCAAGATGCGTCTAAAAGGTAAAGAGTTCCAGGTATTTAAACCCTAGTGGGAGTTGTTTCTTAAGAGGGGGTGATTTCATTTTTTAATTTTTTTAAGTCGATGATGCAATGTCCTCGAATAACTTAAAGACGTCCAATCACTGTCTAAACTTTCAAGCTCTTAAGTCTACCGTGACCGGGATCACCAAGAACCTACACAGATCTAAGACTATCTACTTTTGATTGAGCATTTCTACATTGTTATGAGGAAATATATGGATATAAATACACATTTTAGTCTTCTTACAATATGTACTTTATTTTGGTAACTTGTAATCTCCTGGTTTAAGAATTGATTGAATCGGGAAACAAATATAATGAATAAGGTGAAAAGCTGATAGTTGATAAAGCAAATAAATATGTGTGCTGATAATATATCACACATTATCACACGATTAGATTTTTGTGTTATGATGAAAAGCCTAAGATGTCTAAAGAAACAAAGGTGCACTTTCACCATAACATCTCAGTTTGTCCACATTGAGTGATTTTACTGTTATTACTTCCATATTACTCACATTCATATATATATATCTTTTTTTTACTCATACTAACAACTCGAAGTGTTTACCATACATTCACGAAACACTTTATTTTATGCACTTCAAGGACTTTACCTATCTCTTACCCATAGCCAATTCCGAATTCACAGATAATCTAATATGCATGTATTTTGACTGTGGAAGGAAGTCTAAGTACCCTGGGGAAAAGATGCAAACTCCACACAGGAAGGCTATAGCTCGGGTTCAAACAGTGCAGCTTTTAAAGGCACAAAACCTGCACAACACGCATTTTTGTAACAGATGAACACAGTACAATAGTATTTTGCACCTTTATGATCAGAACTACATGTATTTTAAGTAAGTAGTAAGTTAAAAATATTTTCAACTTATAGCACATTTTTACTCCTGTGTATGAATACTGCCATCGCATCACCCCACGATGATTATCAGTGAATTACATTAAAATAAATAAATAAAATAATGCACGATTCCGCGGTGCATTTAGTCACATGGTTTTGACAAATTTAATGCATAGAAAAAAAACAAAAAGCATCGAAAGCTTACATGACATGTTCACACACTTGTGAATTCAGGAAAGACACGTAGCAATAATATGAATAATATCAGAAGAAATGTGCAGTTCAAAGCAATTACCAAAGAATATCTAAACCAATAAGCCGGAAATTATTATCGTTGTTCCTTTAAAACATGTAGATTACGATTAAAATATATTTAACCTTTATTTAAAAACTTTCTGTTCGAGCCTTAGTTGTGATTTGTCCGATAACCTGCGAATGTGTCAGAACAGATGAGAACCAATAGCGTGCGACCTTCTGCCGGAGGAAAAAAAAACACGTTCCGTTGAAAACCCGAAACGAGAAGCGAAGAGGAGGCAGAAATTCGCCGGCGTTGGGGTTACTGTCTCCGAAAAAAATCTTGCCTTAACCCAAAAGTGAATGAGAGGGAAGGTATCTGCCTCCAGCTACTGAGCAAGCAGACTTCGTGTTATCAGCCAGTGTATCGCAGACAAGAAGCCAGATGGTGAGTGTGTATTTTTTTTTGTCTGTTGCACCGTGTGTGTGTCTGCAGCCTCCCCTCCCTCCGCCGCGCGCCCCTCTTCTTCTTTTAATTTTTTTTGTGAGAAGATGTGAGGTGGTAATGTCTTTCCACCCGGGAACGGTTAGCTGTGTAGAAACTGATTTGTTATGTAAACCACTGCGTGAATTGCTGGGGCAGGAGGAGAGAATCAGCTCTGAAAAATTTCCACAGAATTTAAATGCCCGCCGCCGCAGCCGCCGTGTTCCTCAGAAATGCTAACAGTGTGCCGCTTCTTGTCTGCTCGTTAGCTAGCTCGATGGCTAATTACTATAATCTAACCATAGTATCTAAATATACTATTGGTGCGTTATTACAAATCACTCTTGCTTATTATTAAGTCTACGACTTATAAATTTTTGTTCCTTTTTATCGGCCTACTTATACATGCGTTTAAATCAGCTGAATATTATGTGGCGTGTATTTATGTTTTTGTTTTGCTTGAGCTGCACCAGCCATAGCAGATTGTCATTACTTGCACCTGATATTTCTGTAGCAATTAGACCAAACCATGGACGAGCATTCAAGAAACCTGGGAAAGAAAAGCACGCAAAAAAGTATAAAGATGTGTGTTGTATTCCACTCACTGGGCATACTTTGCAGCCAGCTGGCTTCATACATGATCATAACATAAATGTTGACTAGCAGCATCCATCCAGGCATTCCTGCATCCCTATGAAATAACTGTGTTCATTGAGGGATAAGCAATTATCCAGGTTTGAATACAATGGATATACAATGAATATAATGGTCCTCTTTGACTTTGCCCTGCAGCATACAAAGTCGCCTTCCAAATGTATAAGTGACTGGGTTTTCAGCTTTATTTGCACTTACTGTAGTGGTTTGTATTGTCAAACCATTATGTGCGGTGTGGTAAAACCACATTTCATCCATCCAAAGCACCACAGCTTTAGAAATCTGTAATTATGGCCCTGGCATATGGCGAGAAGGCTTAAGTAAGTATACCGTCATTCTCTGATTTCCTACTATCATCAGTGTACTGTCTGAGTGTAATTTCAGTTGGAGTAGACTGCACAGATTGACACCCTGTTCTGCTGCCTGAACTACGTCAGTATCCTGCTGGATTTGGGAGCCTGTTGTTGCAGTTTGACTCACTTGTTTGCCCAGACAGTAAATAAACAAAGCAGCTTTCAGCAAACCCCATTTTCCAAAGCTGCAATGAGGATTACTAAAAATTGTATTTAGTTTGTCCATATGCTGTTCTGTCAAACAATTACCATTAACGGCACAAAAACCTAATTTGTTGGGCATGTCAGAAGTGCCATATGTTGGATGGAAGGGGGGGGTTGCCTGCTGTCAGATGTGCAGAGGAGTATTAAATGGGTCGCCAGCAGGTCCATGGCATAGAGCTGCAGGAAAAAGTGGCACATAGTTACACTGGGTGCATACCTGTGCCTTTATAGCCCCCTCTATCAATCATTTACTGAAAATAAGAAATATAGCCAGGAGGTATGTGTAAGCAGGCAGGCTCAGGCTTGGAAGGATGTTGAAACAATTTCACAGTTGATTTAATACTTTTAACTGATTTTATATATCTATATATATATATATATATATATCGTGTGTGTGTGTGTGTGTGTTTTTATTGTTGCATGGGAACGTCACTTCTTTGCAAGCCAAATCAGCTGTGTAGAGACGAATCAGTATTTTTCAATCATTGGGCAAATCACTGATTGCCAGTTGAGCACACAAATATACCTGACCTAGTATAAGGAAAAAAATACACGTCTCTTTCGTTTCCTGTGGGTATGTGCAGTCTCGCAGTCTGTAAACCTGCATAAAGACTCATTCCAGGAAGTCTTAGTACGTTACTTTCTCTTTGATTTATTTAATTTTCCTGAGAAGTTTCATGTCATTGTCTTGTAAATCAGATCACAGACAGATGTGTGGTGCTGGTAATAAAGGTTTGGCTGCTCTACTCGTACAGCAACAATCCGGACCATTGCCAGCAACTGCTCCAGTTGAAGATAAGAAACTTCAACATGATTATAGTCTTTTCTCCATTCTTTTTATACAGTCCGGTCTCCCCAGCCACCCCCACTGCCATTTAAAGCTCTGCGTGTCTCTTCTTTATACCAGTATTTTTCAGTCTGGACTGAAACCATTAACTCACATTACGTTTTGTCTCTGAGGTTGTCAGCACTGGTCCAACGTCTAAAGTCCTCACGGAAAATAGTTTTGAAGTACTCCAGTTCCTCACAGCATCATAAGTCAACAGAGAACATCTAAGATATCTCATGTCTGTGGGGGTCTGCAGACAATCACCTCACAAATGATTACTTTTGAACTTGAGAAGTAACTACTGAAGGCACTTTATTGAGCAACACTTAATTCCCTGTTCCTTGCCCTCCATTGCCACTGTGATGGAAATTTTGCTGTGATTGCAAAGCAGATATTTGCATGGGGCCATTTTTTTTGTAGACGGGATGAGGCATGTTACGGTGAATTCCATTCAAGGAGAAGAAGTTGATTGTGAAATGGTCTCTCTTCTGAAGTCCCCGATAACATCAGATCATGTCTTGAACTTGCATCAGTTTCTGTTCTACCTCCAGCAAGGTTGCTGAAAGCAGTGGCATTTTGCTACATCAAGTCAACACAGACTCCGGGTCTCAAAAACATTTTTTTTATAAGCTGGTTTTACTTCTTTCAGTTTTAAAAAGAAACCATAAACATACCACCTGCTGCTGAATACCAGCACCGACAGTAGTGCTACTGGAATTTGGTCTCTTCAGCAAAGGTAGCCCTGCAGTGCAACTTATAAGTTACTATATGTTTCTTGCTTTTAACTGCAAGTGATAAGTCAGTAACACTTTCTCCTTTTGAAATGGCAAACTACTTCTCAGAAATGATACATGCAAATGATATTAAAATGTTGTGGTTTTTGTACTACTGAAAGACTTTTCCTACTTCTTAAATTAACAGAACAGCAAAACCAAAAAGAAAATAGAGATCAGAAATGGTTGGGATTGACTTGTTGTTCATCAAAAAGTTAATGCACAGCATATTTGCCACAACTTTTCTGGTTGCAGCTTTCTTGTATGACGATCTTTTAATTTTCACAGTTAAATGCCAAGATAATGAAACAATGAACGATAGACTGAATCAGAAAAGCACTAAAAAGATGCTATCTTCTAGTCTCACAGTTCACCCCTAAAGTTCATGTCGTCTCTCATTAACACAGGTTTCATGAACTTCTTTGTCAATCTTAGACAGGAAGTGAAAAAACCTATGAGACGTGGACATGTGATAAATGGTCTATACTGTCGAACACAGAAAATGCCTCGTCATTTTCTTCTTTTATACAGGAAGTTCAAAAGAAGAAGAGAAGTAGTGGTCAAGCAAATACCAAAACTTGGCTCAGACATGATTACTCTGCAGACTGTTGAGGCAAACCTCTATCTGTGCTCTGGCAAACGAGACCATGTCATTCTTCTTTTAGCTGCTCCCCAGCCAGTAGCCATGTTCAAATATTTCTGCATCACAGATTTTTTTTTTTTTTTTTTTAAATTAACCTTATATCAGATGAGTGTCTTATTTTTTCCTTTCTCTGGCATGTTGTCCACATAGCTTGCTTTGTCTCTTCACGTTAAGCGTTATCGAATCTCTTCAGCAGGTTTTGTAGTTGTTAGATCATTTCCGTAGCTTGCACATCCATATTACGTACAGTTAGATATTTTCTGTAAAATAAATATTCAGGCTCTAGGTTTATGTTGTAAGTACTGGTCTGGAAAATTATTGTTTTTATTCGCGAAACCGTTAGGCTGCTGATAAACAAGCTCATTAACACTGTTGTGTGATGTGTTAATGATGACGAGGTACATTGTTCGGTTTTTTGACTCTGCTTTCCAAATTATTAAACAATGATCTTGTTTCTAAAAATAAGAAAGTAAGCAAGAGAGAGAAAGAGAGAGAGACTGGGAACCTTATTTGATAAATGACATTTGTTACATAGCTTCCCTCCATTCCCTTGTAGGGGCCTGCTGCAGCACTCTGTGTTTTAAGTGATAATCAAGTGTGAGGTGGTGGCATTTGCCTTCTTGTGTTCTGTCTATCAGCACTACAAGAGAAAAAATGTGTGTCAATTTTGAACTTCACTAGTATGTTGAACTTTCACCCCCATAATACTCTTTTAGAGTTTTTGTAGCTAGTTAAAGGTCTGCGATTTACATCAGCAGACAGCTCTTGTATACATTTCAAAGATTTAGAGATCGAGGGCCTTGGGTTGTAGTTTTGGTGCTTGTTTAACGTCAACATCAGTGAAGACTGTATACGCTTTATTGCTTAATACTTCCTATAATTCCTAAATGGCATCTCCACATACTCTCCCTATTACGTCTCCTCTTGATTTTGACAGAATAAGAACAGACCTGAGGGCCATTTGACTCCCTGGTCAAACACATCCATGGCCTCAAAAGGAGAGTAGGATTTTGGGACCTTGGTATTTTAAGTCAAAGGATTGAAATCACACTTCAACTTGGAGATCAGGATGCACAGTTGCTTACTGCTGCTAAAAGCTCTGTAGGAAAGATGCTGTAGCTAAGAATATAAATAGGGAAAATGGCTAACATGCCTCTGCCATACTGTAACAAAAATTACCCTGTAGCACCAGTACTAGCAAGCGATGGTGCTACGGGGTTGATGTGTAGCTTCTTATTTACTATACAAGTGTAATAGAGGTATTTAACCTTCAATCTAAGTCAACAAAAGTGAACAAAACCTCCTAGGTGGTTGCAGCATGAATACAAATGCACACAAGCATACGTGCATGTGAGATTAAAGCAATGTGAGGGCTGAATGTGAGGAATGATGCTGTGAGCTAAGAGTAGAAGCTCTTTTCCAAGAAGATTTGAAAACTTGAGTGAAAGTGCTCTTTGTTTGGTAAGATAACCACGCTCCAGCTGGCTCTCGCTCCTCATACACTGGTATGCTGAACTGCCCCACAGTTAAAACAGTGTTACTCATTGCAGGCCTAATTAATCACTCCACAAAACTTTATTTATGTTCAGATCAATTTTTATCTTTAAAATTTTTTATTGCGATTTATTCATACAGCACAAAGTTGCCGTTTACAGTCAATTATTAGTAAGAAAGTTGGTTAGGTACATAGTGATTATACTCCTTGTTGGGACTATGTAAGACAGAGGAAGCCAGATGTGTCAAAACAACTTCCTGCCACATTCAAGCTGTTTGATGGCAACTGAGACCCATATAAGGTAAAAGAAGACAAGATGGCACAAGCTAATCTCAAGTCTTCCTGCATGTTTGTGTACGTGTTTTTGGAATGACTACCCAGGCCTAACATAGAAACTAATGCTGCTGGGTTATTTTTACCAAAGAGAAAACAAAACATTAGCTAGTCTTTGCTTTTGCTTTGATCACTTTACCCTTTTTACATTTATTTCATGATTTCATTTGCACAACTTCCTTATCAGCCTTTACAGCCTTCTACTGATGTAAATATTCCCTGCAAAAAACTTAAAATATTACAAAATCACATTTGAGTTTCTGTAGTGTTCAGTCATTTGAGAAGATCAGATGCATGCTAGTTTCTCAGTTGTATTGCAGCAACAGGAAGTGGTCTATCATGCGTTTTGCTAGATAACCAGAAAAGTGTGAGCTGTCTGCTGGCGAGCAGCAGCAGCATAATGACTGAGTTCAAGATGAATGGGGGATAACGGGGAGACGTCCAACTGTTGGGATGTGATTACATCTACAGGAAGCGGCATGGCCCCACTGTTAATGAACCAATCGTTTCAAAGTATGTCATCCGGATGTCATAAGTACAGACAACACCCTTGCGGTTCTCCCTTTGAGGGTGCATTAAAGGCAGCGCTGTTCAAAAACAATATGCTAATTAATACGGCAACAGTTTACACTGTTAATCAAGTAGAACCTCTCTAATCATTAAACTAACACGTGATGTACAATCCAGGAAGTGTGATTTAATAATCCATACATTGTGAAGCCACATTTGTCAATAAAGTTTTGCAAAACTTTATCGTTTATGATTGTAGCCAGGAATACTTGCTATTTGCTTAGCTGTGGCCTTGCTGCACTTCAATGAGCAGGAGTTCTGTGACGACGTGAATTGTGTGTTTAATGCAGACCAAACATTAGCCTGACTTTGACAGTAATATAAATGAGAAAATAAATAATAATTTTTTTACATATAACACATAGTGCCAATATAAGTTATGTCTAGCTAAATTGGATTTTATGGGGCAATGGGACCAGTTGCTGTGATCTGTAAGACTTAATTTGCTCTACTGTTCAAAACAAACTTCTGACTACCAAAAAAGCACCTGGATCGCTCACTCCTATACATAGTACAGGGATCTAGTTTTTCAGGCATGTCAAGCACATTGCAATGCTATTTATCACTGGTTTGTTGCTTAACTTCTGCTCTTGACTCGTGTCAGCAGTTCAAGAGCGATTCATGCTCTAATGTGTCTTAACTCTTTGTTTGTTATTTTGTTTTCAAAGCTGTAATAAACCTGCAAAAAAAACAGCAATCAGCATTTGTCTCTGATGCTAAAGAGCTTTGAAGTTTATAGCAGTCTCTGAACCCCCATAACCTCACCCCAAGGTCCAGCTCCAGCCAGATTGCCTTATATAACAGGGTTTTAGCAAAGTCTGCAGTGGACTTTCCCCTACCTCAACAACGACTTCCCTTCTTTTGCACAGTTTTCTTGAAAAGCTTGTTTTGAATGTTTTTCTGTTTATTATCTGCTTCATCTACCTGTTAGTTCTGCTTAAAGATGTGATCATGTTCATTGCTTCAGGAAACCTACTGCAGTACTACTGTCACTTCCTCCAGCAAGTTTTTCATCTTTCTTAACCTTCTTCATGTCTGAGAAGTGTCTCTTTTGCTTATAAAACTGAACGAAACTGCAGTTACATGACAAAAACTTTAAACACCCATAGTGTGCAGAAAACTGTGCTGACTTGTGTTGTATGGCAGCCAGAGAATTAAAGAGTAAATTTATGAATGTGCATGATTGTAGGGTTGAGTCAAACAAAATGGTTCATTACATGAACTGATTACAGATTGCAAAGTTGAGTCATTTTTAAGATAAAGACTGGCAGCAGAACATCAGCTTTATTACTTCAGTGAGAACTCTTCTACCTTTTGTAATAGAGTCCATGCCATTATCCCTTAAGATTTCTTAACTGAACGACGGCGTCTGAGTTGTTCTGCTATGTTGAGGGCTGATCCATGCAGAGCAACGCACAGCTCAAGTCACATGACTAAACAGAAGGCACCTGATCCTCTCCCAGGGGTGTAAAGAGACAGATGGAGTGAATAGAAAGAGATCAGATTGACACTATTAAAACACGGGCAAAGGTAAAAAGAGGACAGTGAAAATACCCTTTAGTGTGATTTTTGTGACGCCTGTAATTTTATCGGACAGTGTTACCTAATATTTCTAATGCGTATAACACACACACACACACACACACACACAATATGCATTATACATATTTGAATCATTTATTTAATTGTTAAATGTATTTTTTGTGCTCACGCAGGACACCGGAAACACCACGGAAGAAAAATCCGTTCAACGATCCAAGGTAAATATATATGTATTTGTCTTAAGCTTAAGCTCAAGTTCACAGCTCTGTGTTCACCTGCATGTGATACTTATGCCCAACTTCACTTTCATCAGCATTTGATCTTAGGAGAGAGCATTTAGTGTCTAGCTTTCATCTTGCTAAAGCTAAAAGGCTGTATTGGGAACATTATGTGCATGCCTGGTAGTAAAGCAGTATGTTTGTGTGCTCAGTCCTTCAGCTTCAACACCCAGAAGGAAGTGTGTACATCATGTTTGAAGACAGTCTACCCAATGGAGAAACTGGTTGCAAACAACCTTGTCTTCCATTCAGCATGTTTCTGCTGCAGGCACTGCAATGCCAAACTCAGGTGATTATATATAGTATACTGGGGTTTTTTTTGTTTTTTTTTGTTGTTTTTGTTGTTTTCTCCTGACCACTGTCATCGGCATGTAACTCTTTGATTCCTCCATTTCTGGCAGCCTTGGCACTTTTGCATCTCTTCAAGGTGAATTTTACTGCAAACCCCACTTCAAACAACTGTTCAAGAGCAAAGGAAACTATGACGAGGGTTTTGGACGCGAGCAGCACAAACAGCTCTGGGCCGCCAAGGAGACAAATACTATAACAAAGACGCCATAATCATGTCTGCCTTTGTCCTGTCGCAGACCTGCCTCTTCTTTTCCCTCCTCCTAACACCTCCAATGCATCACGATGAACACATGCCTCATAAGCTGGGGCACTGTTAAATCACCCACGCACTCACTCGCTTTTTAAATGCCATCAAAACAAATACATGCACAGACATCTAGAAAATTACTGGGCAGTCATGATATATACCACTTACCGTAATTTTGAGTATAATTTGATGATAACTGTTAATTTCCTAATTGTATTTTCCAATTTCCTGTTTGAAATTGGTAGTTGATTGTGACCAAAAGCCTTCTCTGGTGTGGAGAGTGGAATAGTGAAGAGTTGTTTTTTTTTTTTTTTTTTTTTTTTTTCTCTCTCTCTCTTTTTATTTTGTTTTAATTAATTGCACCCTTTTATTTTTAGAAATAAGTAAACTGTATGCTCAGGCAAGCATATCTAAGGGGTTAAAGAGCATCACGTTTTGCGTTAGGGCATACACTCAGGTCAGTTTTAACCCATGGGTTTAAAAGAAGACTTATCAGATTTTATTACTCATTGTAAAAACACACACATCAAATTAAAAAAAAAAACGATCCTCTGTATTATGACAATGCTGTCAGACAGGTTTGTCAGGTTTCATATATTTGAGGAACAAACAGGGTACAATGTACTGTAAAATAACCGTGCACGTTAGCAACAACTCACCTCTTGTGTTTATATTTTAGCTTTCGTTAGTCTTATTATTGCTCACTTCATCACACGGTTCTTCATTATTTTAATGAGTCTTGCATGTTGGCATGACTGGGTCCTGATAGCCTTATCTTATGACTGTATTGATCTTTTGTGGTGTGAGTGTTACTTTCATTTGTTTCTCTTGCATAGCGATGATCTTTTTAACATTTTTAGACCCACTTGAGTTTAGATTTGATTGATGTCATGGCATAAGTTGATCTCTGAGCTTTTTATGGTTACGATTTTAATGAATTTTTCAGATTGTGCTTTGTATACTGTCTGTATACTAGCTGTAGTTTGTGATTAGTAAACATTCCCCTCTGTGCTGTACCCTTGTCTTGCACATATATCTACACACAATCACCAGACAAAAGGTTAATTATGGCAGGGAAGCTGAGCTTTAGTATGTAAACATCCCTCCATCTGTCCTATGAAACATTTTAAGAGGAACTGTAAACACCTGGATAAATTGATTATTGCATGTATGCTATAAATGAGGATGTTGATGGACAGAGCTTAGGTCTCACAGTGTGTTGCTTCATAATTTCATGCTTGTCAGCTTGTTGTTGTCTTGTGATGAAGTTTTAAAAGCTGTATTATAGCGACATAAACATCCAGTCACTCTGTCTTGAACCCCTGAGTCCTTTTTCAGTTAATGCCTTCTGGTTCTCCTGTCTTATTTGCTAAATGCAACTGGACCTATTTCTTAATATAAATGTTACAATAGATGGATGGATAGTTTGTCACATATATGGGCACCCTGATGTGTGGCTGCATGCAAAAGCCAGTGCAGAGCACCCCCTGCTGGGGAAAGTGTGACAATAGCGTCTCACGTGAGAGGATAAAACGATAACTTGCCCATGATTTGAGTATAGCCTTTTATTTTCAAGTTTTTGAGTTGGATCAGCAGCTAGGCGAGCCAACAGCTTCTTTTGATCTTATTTAGTTTTAACATGTAAGAACAATTAATTCAATGTAGATTTCCATGGTTTTATTTCATTCTGTACAAAGGATAACTCCAAAGCCATCAAATCATCACATTTTAGAAAATGTCTGAGTACCGCTGACACTTGAATGGCACAAAGTACTTTCTGTGACTGAGGGTTTACTGTTAATTTGAGCTTGCTGTGCAGAATAGGAAGCAAAACAGATGGATTTTTTTTTTTTTTTTTTTAAGAGAAGCCTTAGAAAACAAAGAGCTGACCTTATTGCTTTTTCAAAACACCTTTGAGTGCACAGATCTTTACAACAATCTTGTGATCATGCCTTTTTAAAAACAGATCTGGTTATTGTAGAGTCCAACTCTTTAACATAGGATTACTTCACTCAACCAGCAGCCATTTTCCCCCACCTAACCATCTTTATTCACATGTACAAAAGTTCTAATTCTACTGTGTGTGTGAACATGTATGTTTTCTTTATGTCATTTTAAAACGGCCCTCTGGATCCCAGAGAATGCTTTAAAAATCAAGAGAATTGTATCTTAAAATGCTGTGTTTGTCACTCTCTGTTAGCAGTTCGCCAAGGTACAACTGCAAAATCTGTGAATTGCAATGTCCAAGTCTAATAGAGCAGACAAGGTACACTTTACACTGGTGCCACAAGGCTCAGGTGAATGATTGCAGTGTGACGTTTTATTGTTAAATCTGTGAATCATTTCATTTCTGTGCTACACTTGATGTGGAATTCCTTTTTTATTGCCGTTGTCATCAAGACATTTTAAACGTATGCATCTTTGAAAGTGTGTTCTATATTACAGACATGACCTGTGGATTGAGGTGGCCTTACAGCAAAAGGATGCTTGGACTGTATGCAGTCTTTCTCCTCTCTTCCTCCTCCTCTCTCTTGCTTAGTTGTAGTATGGTACATTTTAAAATGTGAGCGCCCTCTTTCTACGCCAATATACACAATCATTTGTGCATATTTTTGTTTTTATTTTTTTTACATGCTTTTGGAAAAAAATAAATAAATAAAATGCTGGTGTTGATTTAACACACTGAGTTTTACATTGTCTTTATTTGTGGTGAAATACTTAGATCTAATAAAGTTTAGCTGTAATGGAAGTAATCCAAAAGGTAATTGGCTACATTTAAGTACAACTTTGAAGTACTTGATACACTATACTTATATTCTAATACACTGCAGTGAAAAATACTGCCCATCTTACTCTGCAATATTTATATTTATATTACAGCTTTTTTGTTATATTTTGTAATATATTTTGTTTTTGAATGTGGTTTAGTTAGTTGCTGTTCTTACTGGAGTAACTTTGACCACAAAATATTATCTGGAATTAACAAAGTATTATGAATATAGAACTGTCACGGCTGCAAAGCCAGTGCGTTAAAGGAACGGACCCAAAATCAGAGACAGGAGAAAACAAACTAAGTTTAACAAAAAGCGAGCCGTTTATTTGGCTGAAAAACATGAATACAAAATCCAAAGCAAAACTAACAGTAGCGAAAACAAAACTGGAAAGACTAGACCAGGGGTGTCGAACTCCAGGCCTCGAGGGCTGGTGTCCTGCAGGTTTTAGATCTCACCCTGGGTCATCACACCTGAGTTCATTACCAGGCCTCTGGAGATCATTTAGCCGTTTAAATCAGCTGTGTTTCGACACCTGTGGACTAGACTAACAGCTATGACCAAAGAGAACATGAATATGAGTATGAGCAGGAGCATGAGAGAAGGTATAGGACCCAAAAAAAAAAAAAAAAAAAAAAGTGAACTTGAAACATGAACATGCCCTGAACAAAACCATGGAAAACACTTGAAACTTGATGTGGAGAAAGGAAAACAGACAACCTGACAAAGACTGAATGAAAACTCACAGACTAAATACAAAGAAGAGGTGATCAGGGGAAGTGGAAACACATGGGAAAACAGCTGACTGGAATGAACATAATGACAAAACACATTGAACATGGAAACACCCAACTCTTCAAAATAAAACAGGAAACATTGACTCAAGCTCAAGCTTGGCAATATGGAACACACAAACATAAAACATATGACAGACTAGGGAGACACGGAACACCAGAAGAGACATAAGAATGGATAAGGGAGATGAGAGCACAGGCATAACTAAAGGTAAAACACTGAGGCCAAGATAGAAAAAAATGATAAATAACTCTAAATATGTTTTATATTTTAGATTCCTGAAAGTAGCCACCCCTTTGCTTTGTTGACAGCACAGCAAACCCTTGGCCTCTCAATGAGCTTCATGATGTAGTCACCTGAAATGGTTTTCACTTCACAGGTGGGCCTTGTCAGGGTTTATTTGTGGAATTTCTTGCCTTCTTAATGGGGTTGGGATCATCAGTTGTGTTGTGCAGAAGTCAGGTTAATACACAGCTGACAGCTCTATTTGACAACTGTTAGAATTCATATTATGGCAAGAACCAATCAGCTAAGTAAAGAGAAGCGATAGTCCATCATTACTCTAAGAACTGAAGGTCAATCACTCTGGAAAATTGGTAAAACTTTGAATGTGTCCCCAAGTCTAGTGGCAAAAACCATCAAGCACTACAATGAAACTGATTCACATGAGGACCAGCCCAGGAAAGGAAGACTAAGAGTCATCTCTGCTGCTGAGAATAAATTCATCCGAGTCACCAGCCTCAGAAATCACAAGTTAACAGCACCTCAGATTACAGACCAGATAAATGCCACACAGAGTTCCAGCAGCAGACAGATCTCTCCATCAACTGTTTAGAGGAGACCGTGCAAATCAGGGCTTTATGGTCACTTAGCTGCTAAGAAACCACTACTAAGGAAAAACGACAAACAAAGAGATTTGTTTGAGCCAAGAAAGACAAGGAATGGACATTAGACCAGTGGAAATCTGTGCTTTGGTCTGATGAGTCTAAATTTGAGACCTTTGGTTCCACCCGCAGTGTCTTTGTGCAACGCAGAAAAGGTGAACGGATGGTCTCTACATGCATGGTCCCCACTGTGAAGGCAATATGATGGTGTGGGGGGACTTTGCTGGTAACACTGTTGGGGATCTATTCAAAATTGAAGACAGACTGAACCAGCATGGCTACCACAGCATCCTGCAGCGACATGCCATCCCATCCGGTTTGCATTTAGTTAGTTATTTTTCAACAGGAAAATGACCCCAAACACACCTCCAGGTCGGTAAGGGCTATTTGACCAAGAAGGAGAGTGATGGATTGTGTGTCCAAACTTTTGACTGGTGTGTGTGTGTGTGTGTGTGTGTGTGTGTTTCTGCTTCTTTTAGATAAATTGCATATATTGTATAATTGTTGCATTACACTGCGCAATAAATATTTCAAATACATGCAACAATAATCCTATGATATAATAAAGTACAACCCGTTGACCTTTTTACATAAGTATTCCACTCGCTCCAGGTCCAGTACTGCTGAAACCAAAATAAAATGAAAATACTTGACTTCAAATACTTCACGTTAGATTATTCTAACGTGTCATTTAAATTCAATCAGGGAATGCACGTTATTGTTCAATCTTAAAGAAAACATTGGATGACTTAGACGGATGAGGACTGTTAAATTAAAAGCTGTGAATTTCGGATTTCCCAACTCTTTTTCACGGCAGCAAACGCTTCACGACGTCACAGCTGGTCCGCCCCTCCAATAATATTGTGCGCGCTCCAGAAAGAAGACTTCCACCGAGTAACAGCGCGTCCCCGCGGCTGCTCGGCTCTAATTTAGATAGTTTAGGAGTCAGAAATCCCCCCGGGAATAAATCATCGCTATTACTTGCGTTTGGATGCCGGACAGTGAAGCATCTGGGAAACATGGATACAACCTTTTCGAGCCGTTTTCATGACTTCTTGGAAGCATAAAAGCTGGTTCCGGTGGCGATATTTTTTCTGTCAGGAAGTTTGACGTATTCAGCTGAAGATTATTTCTTGCTTTGTTTTGGTTCGGAAAAGTTGTGGACGACCGCTGGTTCCTTTCAACAAACGACATCTTTGTTACTGTCGCTAAAAACAGACCGAGCTCGTCTAATGTACGTTTTTTTTGTTTATTTTTTAAATATCACTTTGCTGTTTATATGAATACTCCAGGATCTACAATTTTAGAGTCTGCAGCCCTGCGAAGTTTAAACATCGATGGACTTTATCCTACTTGGCTTCGCATGACATAACGCATCTGGTTAAAGTATATAATAAACTCAAAGGTAGTACTTTTTTCTGCCAATGGCCCAATAGTCTGTGTTATTTTTAAATCTGAACCCAGAACGGTGCTATCTCAATTAAATTAATCTGCACATTTTTATAGGCCAGATAGGCCTTCGTGTATTCTTCCCCGATTATGTTTATATCATCAATCACGTTGCAATGCGATGCAGTTATGTTCAATGCAACAATGAGAATAAAAACATCTTCTGCCTAGAATATTGTGGATTCAAACCTGGAACCACGGTCGAGGGAAATCTGCAAACTTAGCAGGAAGAGAGGCCATCAGAATCACGGAAATCGTACGGTCTTTCCTCTGGCGAGCTGCTACCCACAAATGGATTTCATACAGGCCATACGGTTACTGTTACACTTTGGTTTGGCAGCTTTTGTTCGTATTTAACACTGTAATGGGACACGGCTCTGAATACATTTCTAAATTCATCGATTTTTAGTGTGACTTCTAAAGATGTTTTGGAAATTTAAGTTTTCCAAGGATCCGAGGCTACAACGGCGCAAAAGTTTGCCTCTGGGCCACAGCTGGAGCTGTTTGATGTAGGTTTTCCCATCGGAACATTTTCTCTGTGAGGCTTACAGCTGCCTCATGTGACCGTGCTTGTTTTTACAACCTGGAAAGAATCTGTTTGTGTGTGTGATCTAACTTTCCGTTAAAGAAGACAAGCCCCGGTACCTGGGGGGGTCAGCCCCGCCGATGGCACCTTTACAGTCACTCACACTCTTTGGTGTGTTGGTCTGACCGAGGACACTAATGGACGTTAACAACAGCTGGACCTACTGCGTCATTCCTGCCGCTAGACTACGGTGACCAGTCGGCTGTACGCGGGAGAACCTCGGTCCTGACCTGACCTGACCTGACCTGACCTGCCGACACTACAGGTGAGGGTTGTGAGCTACACCTGAGAGTAGTGACAGGTGTAAATTATGCGCTGTGTTCATGCGACAGGGAAAAAAATGTATATATTTGAAATATTTTTTATATCTGTCTGCCAAAAACAGAAATGTAAACTTTTCTAATTATTTACGTGGGTCGGGTTTATTATTATTATTGAATAGGCTATGTCCTGGAAATTATTTGTTTTGCTGAATTAGTTGAATAAAGTCTAAGAAATTGACGGTATAAAAAGCTGGAGGGAATTGAAAATGAATATTGATTGTAGTTGTAGTATTTTCTAAAATGATTTGTCTGTGATCTCTTGTCTTAATCAGTCAGGGTTGAAAATGCCATCCAGCTTTCCACCTTTTTAATTGAGAAAAAAAATTAAATTCATATTCCATAGTGAATATATAACAGCTGTGCTTACAAAATTTAATAGCTTATCTTCCTCAAGCATGTGTGTCATTCCATTCTGTTCCATTTTCTGTATCTATCCGGTTCGGGTTGCGTGGGCACTCCATCTCATCTGGGGGACTGCTGAGACATTTCCAAGTCAGCCAAGACATTATCTCTCCAGTGTGTGCTTTTTCTACCCTGGAGCCTTCTCCCAGTTTGGCTCAAAAAAACCTTCCTAGCACAGGACTTGGAGGAATTCTAGTTAGATGCCCAAACCGCCTCAACTGGCTTTTATCAATAGTAGAGTAGTGGCTCTGATGTGAGTCCCTCCCAAATCACTGAGCTCCTCATCTTTTCAATAAGGGAGAGCATCAGGCAGCAACTCGTCCCTGGCTTGGAGTCAGCAATCCACCCTTTTCTGGCTGAGGTTCATGGATTCAAACCTGGAGGTGCTGGTTCTCATTCCAGCTACTTAACACTTGCTTGCAAACCAACCCATGTTACGCTGGAGATCACTGCCTGATTAGGACGGAAAAACCACATCATCTGCAAAGAGCGGAGACGTGATCCTGAGGTTGCCAAAGCTGAAGCCCTCTGCCATGTGGCTATGCCTTAAAAATTCTATCCATAAAAGTTATGAACAGAATCTGCAACAAAGGGCCAGAAGCATCATCCTAAGCTTCCAAGTGATGCTGCAGAAGCATGTCAAACGAGACGGCCACAAGTTCAGAGTCTTAAGGAACTCGGGGCAAATTTAATCCACCCCAGGGGCTCGACCACTAAAGAGCTTTTGACTACTTCAAAATCAGTCACAGTAATGGGCCAGTCACCCCTCCTTGTCCCCAGACTTTGCTTCTACTGCAGAAGGTGTGTCAGTGGGCTTGAGAAGTGACTATATCCTCTATTGAGGTCAGCAGAACTCCATCCCCATTGTAAACAGCGTGAGCAGGAAGCTGCTTCCCCTTCCTGAGTCACCTGACAGTTTGCCATAACCGAAAGTCTTGCTTCATTGCCTCCCCAGACTCTCAGACCCGTGTTTTTCACTATATGTTTGGGGTACGCCAAGTCTGTCCAGCATCTTCTACCACCACCTGTTTTAACTTATAGCCAGGTGGTGATCAGTTTACAGCTCTGCTCATCTCTTTACCTGAGTGTCCAACACAAACTGCAACAGGCAGATGGTCTGATAACAAAAACAATCACAAAGTCAATCCGCCTGACCAAATCACTGCTGTGGATTGCCCCCTTCCTCCCAAACTTAACCCCCAACCAGCGATTGACTCCAGGGTGGGACCCCAGTAACCCTATCCCAGGGTATCCATGCACCTTTTTGTTTGTTTGTTTGTTTGTTTTTCCTTCATCTTGTGAATCACTCTTAGTTTGGCCCCTCAAACAGGACCAATTTGCTTTGGGAGACCATACCAGGGGCAAATAGCACTCAACAACATAGCTCCTGGGATCATGTGTGCACACAAACCCCTCCATCATGATAAGGTGGCAATTCATGGAGGGGGGGGGTGGCTGTACTATTTTGCAGCATACCCCCTTCTGCAGTTAAAATGAAATAAAACAACTGAACAAAAATCAACTCAACAGCTAAATTAATAACTCAGCTTTCTGTCTTTAAATCTTTTTCGGTGGTTTTCATATTAACATGCACAATGAACATTTTGATGTACATTGTACATAAGCTTTGACTTTCAGTGTATTTCCATGTGTGAAAACACTACAGAGGACGTTCTAAGACTTCACGTAGCCAACGCAAGCACAAGCTCTTTGTTGAGATTGCAATATTTAAATGTGGTGGGTTGCACTAAATGAAAAGCACATGTGCACCTGAAACAGGACAGACATCAGGCCATGGGATTTTGCTGCGAAGCCCTCAGTCCTAATGCATCACTGGCTTGAGACAGGGGACTGTGGCTGAGAAAAACAGCCTCAGACTAAACACCTCTTAAAGCAGACAGAGAAGAGAGGGTGGAGGAAAATCCATGTAAATCCTGCTAGTCCTGGAAATGCGATACAAGGAAAATAAAGCAGGCACAGCTGACTGGGCTGGTACAGTGCAGCTTTACTCTCCATTGAATTCCCCGAATTCCACTTGGGAGGTAATTAAAATCAGGAGAAGCAAGAGAGAGATGAGGGTAGCTTGGGGACTTGACAGAGAAGCTTGTTGTTGTGCTGTTGACCATAAGGACCACTTGAGTTGAGGTTTTGTTTCTAAATACTGTGTTGACTGTTCTCTTTCTCACACATTTTTTTTTAGGTAATGCATGAGGTAATTGCTCTATGTTACCTCAAGTGTCTGTACACTAATGCAGCAGTGAGAAATACACGCTGCATAAATTCAGTGTTATTTACTTTGGAATTAGATGCTATAAACAAGTTCAAGGACTGCAGGACAAAACTATTTGGCACCTTCACCGTTGGCAGGGCAACTTGAGAGTAGCATAAGCTTGAAAGCAATGTGGCAACGCTCCGGCGACCACAGACGGACATGCCCTGCATTCCTGTGGGTGATTATTACCCAGAAAGCCACAAAGTCAATGAGTTGCCTCAGGTGCCGATGCTGCTTATTTCATGTACAGTAGAGTTTGTCGAGTTCTTGTTTTCCTTTAAGACAGCCTTTGACTACAGAATACAGACGGACAGCCTCTGCTGTTGGCTCCAGACTCAGACACTGTTCAGCTTCTTGTCTGACCTTCTTTGACTGGGTTTTTTTTAGTCACAGCTATATTCTAAATCAAACCAGTCCTTAGTTTTCAAGACTTACTCAGCAGCTAATGATAGAATTGGTGTAGAGGGATTGATTTGCTGCAGTATATTTCAAGAAAAATAAAGCATGTGTCAAGTGTGGGTTCAAGTTTCTGGTCATAAACGTCTTCCTAAGGGTGCTGTGTGGTACACAGTTTCTATATCATATCACCAGATATTACATTGAGGTATCAGAACTGGGTGAGAAACAAGTCGGTGCATTTCTGGGGGAACAGCTGTTTTAAACTGTAGTTGCTGGCAGTGAGTCACTTGTATCTGGTTGACTGAACAATATTTACTCATTATTTGGGGCATTTGTGAAAACGAAGTTTGCGTTAAGACCTCAAAGTCTCAAGAAACTCTAAAGTGCTTTGTATTTGCCTTTGCCGAATTAGTTTAAATTCCATGGTTTATTGGTACAAATATGAGGGAAACCCTCTCCATTGAAGGAAATGCCTCAGTTTATAATGCTGTTGACGCCTTGAGCAGGGCTGATAATATTGCCTTGTTAACATCAACAATGGAGTTATGACACAACCGACTTTGAGTTTTGCAGCTCGTGCAAAGGAGGCTGTTTAAAGCTGGTAGTTACTTGAAACGGCAGAAAACTCCTCACAAAGAACATTTTTCCCATATGAACAAAGCCAGAATAATCACTGCCAGGGCAGCTTGAATTTCAGCCGTTTCCAACTGTCATTCTTTCTCATGGGCAAACTCACAATTCACATTCTCACATGCACTGCACACTTTCTCATTCGCCTAGCCTTGCAGTCAGAAAAACTCTTTAGGTCTGTGGTCTGCAGGGTTCGGTTACGTGCCTGCAAGGAATGAGAAGAGATTTGTGTTGTAAATGAAAAAGAGATTCTCTGAAACACATTAAACACTAATGTGTAATTTCATATAAGATGGGTACAATATAACAAGTTCTTTGTCATGCCAGCGTTCTGGTCTTATTCTGCGATTCCTTTTTTCCCTATTGTCTCCTCGTATACATAACATTTACCAGTAAGGTAGTGCAAGTTTTTAATGATGCCCTTTGTCATATCTGTTCTTACCTCAATTATTGCATGCTTTATTCTCATAACTAATTGATTTCTGTGTTTACCACTAAAGGCTCTGGGAGTTGGTTGGCACAGCAGAGGCAACCCTGCAAGTTTCCGAAGACTGGTTTGTAGACCTCGATCACAAACAACGCCACAATGAGTAAGTCTTAGAGTAAACAACATTAAAAACAGACACACACACACACCAATCACTATCCCCGAGGGCATAGCTGGTGCGACTTGCTTCTCCAGACAGTCAGGTGAAGAGGACTGGTTTTCAGCATTCTTGAGATAGGGGTCTGGTTCAGCCCCAGGGCTGTATGATGTCTGTCCAAGCTATACAAGGGGAATATTTTTCTTTCGTGAGCTTTTCCAGACAAGACAGAACTTGCCCTGAGATCAAATGTGGGAATAAGGCTATCAAAAACAAAGTACTTCTTTCAAGCCTCCAATACTCAGTCACAGGATAGTTTCAATAAAGCTGCAATTAAAGATGACTGATTGTCTTTTCACACCTTTTAGTGCAGAGCTCATATCTCTTTCACTTTGTGCCATGCTCTCACCACTCATTTGTTAATCCACTGTCTAATTGTCTGCTTTTTGCCAACCTATTTTCCCCTGTAGATGAGAGGCAGGCTCTCCACTCTATAATGAAGGACCTCGTTGCCCTCCAGATGACGCGGCGGCAGCCTGTGTTGTCTCATGACAGCGGTAAACCCAAAACACCAGCACAGGCCAACAGACAGGTACAGCATCAGTCCATCGCAATTTGGCTATAAAGTAAGAATTAATTATCTAAAATTTCAGAAAATTAATGAAACTGAAGAACTTAAAATCTTACAAATCAAAAACAAAACATGCTGATCCAATATGAATACACAACATCAAGATTTTGTGAGTCTAAAAACACATAAGGTGAGTTTTGCAATGCAGTTCTGAAGACGTAAAGTTGTCATTTATTAGGCAAGACCCTTTAGAAACAGGTCTAAACAAAGGTTAAACCCTGTAAATTTGTTTGTCTTCATAAGCTGCTTCCTCAGTTGTTGTGTCTTAAATGAATCCGTTGTAATGTTGTGTTTTGAAGGAATATATTTTCCTCTAAGTCGTGTAGTGAGAAATGAGTTTAATAAACATAATCATAACATAATAAACATAAATTGTTCTATAATTCAATTTAAAACCCCGAGTCTAGAGATCAGGGGGGACAAATGTGTCAAGCAAAGAATTTTTATTAGAGAAAACTTCTTTAATAGAGCTCAGTGTAAGTGTCCAGGACTATTTGGCAAAATTTTTTTGATGCTTTTAGTATTTCTCCTGACGCACATGGTACATAGTTTTAGCAAAATTACATGAATTTCCAAAGTCACCACCAATTTGTCAAATAATTTTTTAGCTTTTCTAAAAAAGAAAAAAGAAAAAGTGGCACTTGGCCCACCTAAAATTTAATCTTGGAGTTTGCCCAAAGCAACGTTCTGGGAAATAAAACTCGTTCCCACTCCTGCAAAAGTTGCATCTAAAGATTGATATACATACTTCACTTTTATCTGTACAGTGTGTGTATATATAAAGCTTATGTGAGCACCTGACAAGTTTACAAAAGAAATTGGACACTAGGGAGCAAGGACCCTAGTTTTGTCCAAAGGTAGAATGGAAAAGTTCACAAGTAGTAGAAACAAATTCTTCCTCATTTCACAGTTTTACGTGGGCTGTTTGAAGAATCTTTGCCCGGAATATAATAATGCAAATTGTGGGGGATAGTAATAGTAGTGATATGACAATATTTAAAAGAGAAAAATACATCCAAGGTAAATTTGACCCAGGTTGTTGCTGTTCATGGGTTAATGGTCAGCATCCTGAATCCTAAGCTGTAGTTTTGTCCTCAATTTCCAGTATTACACTTTGTTTTTTTTGTCCAAATGAAAGCAATGGGAAATAACTTAGTTGGTAAGATTTAGAGCTGGTGGTAGGTGCAGTTTGTTACCTTTGGACAGGACCATGTTAGCTGATCTCTCCGTTTCCAGTCGGATCCTGGCTGTAGCTTCATGTTTTCTGATGGTCAGTCAGGAAGCAATCTCCCCATGTAACTCTACAAGAAGGTGAATAAGTTTGTTTCCTGTAGAATTATAACAAGAAATTCTCTCTCTGCTTGGCTATCCATGTAATCTCGGTAACTTTATTTGCAGTTGTTACGAGTGCAAGTTCTCTAAGAAATTAAAGGGGCACACATTGGCTCGGCTTTGTGTGAGACCCACAGGTGAAGTCTAATTGGTATGATCACCACTACTCCTCAGTGCAGCCTGAACTCTCTTAGGCAAGCTTTCTTGTAATTTACTTAATTAATCTTCAGCAATAATTTTACAGACGTCTTGAGGGACATTCTTAGGATGTTGGCTGCCTTTTGTTGCCTTCTGTCTGATTCCACGCCACTTCAGTAATAATACCATCTATCATTTGAGGAGGACTGCTGGAGTTTCGTTGTGTTTTTTTTCTATACCGATATGCTCTGGAAGTGTGTTTGGGGATATTATCACACACTTTCTAGATGGTATTGCATGGTGGATCAAAATCTGACAGTATGTTTTTTCATGCATAATTCCATCAGTTTTGACAAGATTTCCAACACCACTGGCTGCAGCCCCAAACCAGACAGAGCCTTAATTGTGGTTTACAGATGGCTGTAGACACTCATTCTTGGCCCTTTTTTCTGACGTCATTTGACGCACGTACTGACGATTTGAACCAAAAATTTGGAATTTGTATTGATCACTCTGTAAGACCTGTTGCCACTGATTTTCACTCCAGTTCTCGTGGAGTCTGGCACACCTCAGGCTTTTCTCCCTGTTTCCCTTCCTTAAGAATGGCTTCTTGACAGCTATTCACTAAGACCATTTCTGATCAGGGTTCAGTGGACAGTAGATGGATCAATTGGAGGACAAAATGCAAAGGCCTGTGTCAGGTCTAAATTTGATTTCTTTTTCTTTTTCTTATTTCTTAAAGACATGACTCATCCGAATCTTTGCCACCTAATTTTTGTTCCGCTTGTCTAGTTTCCTTAAAATTTTAAGGACACACTGCATAAGATATGCCAAGTCTGCAGCATATAGCTCTTCGCGAATCACCTTACTGGTGTAAGAATACTGTTTAGGGCTTAAACTTTGTTCTCATTGGCATTTTACATAGATTCAGTAAAGAAACAAGAAATAATTATGTGCTTTTTCACCAGGCCGCTAGTAACAAAAAATCAGAAGACGCAATTTAAAATAGGTTCTTTCCTAAGTTGTTAGTTATGTGTAGATACAACTTTGAGTAAAACAACATTTCTCTGAAAATGTTCAGGTACAACGACAACTGGTCTAAATAATGAGTGAAAAAGCAGTCAATCTCCAAAAGAAAATCTTTTAAAGACTTTCATTAAGATTAGAAAACCACTGCTCACTTTTTAAAAAATTGCAAGAAAATCTGGCTCCTGGAAAGCAAAATATAAAGAAATGAGAAGTTACTTGAGACTTTTGTACATTACTGTATTAGCACTCTTTGACCTTGCTATTTCTGCTTTCTTTCAGGACGATGTCAGGATAAAGTTTGAGTTCTCAGGAGAGAGGAGGTGAGTTTGGCGTGGTTTGCATTAACATGCATGTTGTGAATGTGTGGCTATCGTGCTTTCCAGTAGTATACATTCATATGCAAGTGAGAGGGACTAATAACTTATGGAGGAGACATAAACACATTCACTTAGGCATGCAGCTGTTGTCACATGTTCCAGTTCATGAAAGAGCACTTCTCACATTCTGACACACACTTAATTCAGACTGGTATGTGAGCTGGAGAAGAGAAGGGAAAAGGACTGTGGTTAGCCAGCGACTGCCAACATAAACCACAAATATGCAAGGTGTACATAGAAAAATCTGCACACACTCAAAACATCAGCTTGTGTATTTTGTTTGCATGTGTGCACGTAATTTAATGCAGTTTCTTTACCAACTGGTGTAAATCTTTCATAATTCCTTTGTCTGGATGATTCATTGCTGCTTTTCTTTTTGCAGGATCCTGGTCTTTGGACGACCTGTGCAGTTTGAGGAAATTCAGCAGAAAGTCAAGACGGTCTTTGGCCAGCAGCTAGACCTGCATTATATGAACAATGAGGTAAAGTGTTATACTGTGCCCCCCCCCCCCCCCTTCACCCAACCACCCACCCACAGCTGCTCCTTCCTCAAGAATTTGACGGATCGTTGAGTCGAGACATGTTCAGAGTCAAGTAAAAGATGCAGGAAGACACCGTGACATCATTCAATTTGTACTTTAAATCTTAAGATGTTATGTTCTTAAATAGTAGTTGTAAATCCTCTTTTGAGGAAGGGCAAGTAATTTGGTAAATGGAAACATGAGTAATGGATCATCCGTTATCAACTTTCCAATTCTCATTCGCTCAATTGTGCCTTCCTGCATGTCTGTTTTCTGTGTTGATTTAATGTTCGTGCATTTTACGTTTGAACAGCAGCCTGTGTATGCTTGTAAATGTTGGCAAGAATTTGTTTCCATGTCATTTTGAATGTGTGTGTTCTTTTTGTTGTCTGGTTTCTTGGCAGTTGTCCATTCCTCTGCGAGGACAGGATGACCTTGACAAGGCAATCGACTTACTAGACCGGAGCTCCAACATGAAGAGCATCAGGATACTGCTTCTCACTCAGGAGCACAGCAATGTAAGACTCAAGACACACACACACACACACACACACACACACACACACACACACACAGGGGCGTGCATTTACAGCATACAGTTGCATCACTACCATTTCTTCACCACAGCGCCATGTTGTGAAATACCCAAGTTCCTGATTTACCGACACTAGCTGGTTTGATGACATGAGGAAATTGTTAAATGTGTTAAAGCATTGTTCACATCTTCTGTTCTCCTATCTTTTCCCAAACTACAGGCGTCCTCTCCTTCCCACCACGTGCCATGTAAACAGGTGAGGATCAAATCCTCCCACTCCACTGGAGATGTGAGCACAGTGTACCAAAGCTCCGAGCCCAGGGGGCGTCACCTATCAACTGGTAAATACTGTGATTTCTGGTCTATTTAAAGTTCTTCGCAATTTTACTCATTTGAGAGAAAAAAAGAGATCTGATTGACTTGAACTGGATTATATCTCCTGAGAGTTACTGAATTATCAGTTATGGATATTTTTGTTGTGCCTTGATTTCCTTGCCTGTCTTATTTTACTCTCTTGTACTGGTGTTTCTTTTGCTTCCCCTTGTTGCAATGGGTCCTCTTCCTTTTCCTGTTCACCATCACTAGACGATGCCTGCTGGACAGCAGCCAATCAGATTACAGAATGCTATTAGTGTGGCGGACCAGTGGTCTGTTTTAGGATTTTTTTTTTTTTTCCCCCCTCTAGAAGAGGAGGGGTCAAAGTAGCTCCTAGAAAGCTTGAGAGCTTTGCATCATAACAAGTTTAAATGCTGAAACTAGTTCTCATTGTTGCCTTATCTTTGTTGGTCAGTAAGAAGAAAACCCCCAAAATTACAACATGGATGTGTCCTCGAGTTTTTTGACTGTAGTTTCAACAGCAACATGTCCGACTTTCATGTGTACAGGAAAATAAAAATTAGTTTCAGTAGAGAGGAACAGAGCCTAACAATTTTTAAAATCAGGCAAACATGTAACTTGCTAATACACATCATTTCTGACTGATTCCAGGTTCTCAGAACACAGGGCGTAGTTCCCCACCTCCTGGCTACGTCCCTGAACGCCAGCAGAGGATCGCCCGCCAAGGTTCATACACCAGCATAAACAGTGAGGGAGAGTTCATCCCAGAAACCAGCGATCAATGCGTGAGCCATCTCTTTATTCATAATGGGGGAAAAGAAAACTTATAATAGAAATCATATGGATCTTGTGTCTTTGTGATTACGACTTTTAAGATTTGTTTACATATGAGATTCAATTAAGATCTTTTCCGACTTTGGTTTTTAATGGGCTGTGAGGCTGACATGATGAGATTTTGTAAACATGATCTTAAGAAGTTCAAATTAAGTTTGGGAGTAAAAAGCTGAACTAAGTGCTCGGCGAATTCCCCAGATTTGCTCATCTCCATTTTCCAGTGCAGCTGTTCTACAGAAAATGAAAGTTTTCAAAAACATAGTCCTGTGTGTACGCAAACCACACGCGCATAAAAACGGACACTCTGAATTTTCCATTGTGCCCTGTGCAGGTGCTGGATCCCTGGAGCAGTGCAGAGAACTCAATTTCTGGAAGCTGCCAGTCTCTGGACAGCAACTCAGACAGGTGACAAACAGGCTCTGCCTGCTAAATACAAAACTAACACCGATGCCTCCTGCCAGGAGCTTCTCCATTACATTTCAACTACTGGTATTTGGAAAATAAAATAAATGCAACGTTTTGCTGATGAAACGCTTAGTTTATTATGGGAAGGCTTCTGAACATACCTCAGTCTTCATCCTTCCCGCTCCTCTTTCACAGCCCCTCACTGAGGAAGTCTCGCATGCACAGAGCCAAGAGTTACCCTGATAATCGTCAAGAGTGCTCAGGTAACAGCCAAGCCAAGTATCTCCATTACCTATATAGAAAGATGATTACAGCACTCATGTAATAACACATACAATGTGTGCATTCAGTCAATACCTTAGTATGTCTTTAAAGCCCTGAAGACAAGTTTTTAGCAAACTGCCCTGCGCTTTGATAAGCTGAGTGCATATCATTAATTACTGATCTGTTATCTATCTATTATACACAATATAATCATTTAATAATACTTTATCTGTTATCTACTTTTGTTAATCAGTGTTTTCTTGTCAGTGATAATGTAAACTGACTGCAAGCTTACATGAACAGCATTTTTTGTAAGTACAAGCTACAAAATAGAATATCAAAGAAGCTAAATTTAATGGTACGTGACACCGTGCAGCTAACTAAACCGTTGTTCAACTGCAGCTTCCTGCTGAGCTATGACACTCTGGGTGTTTGTTTTCAGATCGGGAGAATCATGTGTATGACAGGGTTGCAGGGAAGGGAGGCACCTTTCCTCGAAGGTACCTTGTGTCCCTCCCTTATAAGGACAACAGTGAAGGTGAGATTAATGATATCTACTATATATGTAGCATTTTTCAAGTAGGTAAAATTTTTTTCCTACTGCCTCCATCTGTAGTATAGCCTTCCTTAGTCTCACCATTCACAATGTTATATTAGAATCAGCCGCACTCTTTCCTGTTCTCCTCAAGGTCGCCGAACGTTTCCACGGATTCGTCGCCCTCAGGGGAACCTTTTCACTCTAGTGCCCTCAAGACGGTCACTTAACGGCAGTGAGGAGAGTCTGGGCAGCTGGCAGCAGGTCGACGCACAAGGCAGGCTACGCCCCCAGGATCGTTCTGTTCCCCATAAGTGTGAGTAAAACACAACTTTTTAATAAAAAGGTTCATACGCAGTGCTTGTGACAGAGGGGAATAAATGAGTCAACAGCGCTAATTATTTTTTTCAGCTGAAGCTTATCTCAATCATGATAGTTCCTGTTATACTGCAAAAGAAAAAGAAAAAAACATTTGATTTCATACTCTTCATAAAATCACCCACGGGAGCAAAATTATAGTGTCGGTAAATGAAACGTGTAACTAAATTTGACAGGAAGTTCGGTTTGTTTTGTTTTTTTCAAATTGTCAAATGACAATTTTAACTCCGGGTACTTTGGAGCCAAGTCTGCCTTAAAGACTGGATTTGAAATTGTAACTGGAAATGACCATTTAAGGAAGTTGTGTAACAGTCCTGAGATCAATTCCACCATTAGGCCGGCGTCTTTCTGTCTGTTTAGTTTGCATGTTCTTCCCGTGTTTGTGTGGGTTCTCTCAGAGTACTCCGGCTTCCTCCCACAGTCCAAAGACATGCAGTTAGTGGGGATAGGTTAATTGGAAAATCTAAATTGCCCATATGTGTGAATGTGAGTATGAGGTGTGTATATGTGTTAACCCTGCGACAGATTGGCGACCTGTCCAGGGTGTACGCTGCCTCTCGCCCTAAGACAGCTGGGAAAGGTTCCAGCCCCGTGCGACCCTGAAAAGGATAAGTGGAAGAGAATGAATGGATACATAAAACAACAACCAACAAATGTTTTGTTTTTTGTTTTTTGTCTGTTTGTTTTCAGCGCCCAGTGCTCCGGTGACGTGGCGCCGGGGGAAGCTTCTGGGCCAGGGCGCGTTTGGTCAGGTTTACCTGTGTTATGATGTAGATACTGGGAGAGAGCTGGCTGCCAAGCAAGTCCAGTTTGATCCTGACAGTCCTGAGACCAGTAAGGTGAGGAGCTAGGAGATATTCATTGACACGGATGGTTATGCATACCTTCACAAACAGAATTTTTTTTTTTTTTTCACATGTGTGGGTGTTCTCACTATTTCTCTCCCTGGTACTCTTATTTCCACGGTGACTTTCTTGTTATGCTCACATGTTGTATATTTGCAAACTTTTGCTTTTGCTTGTACATTAAAATTGTTTGTCAGAAGGTTACATCACATCCTCTTTTTACTGTATATCTCATGAATGATGAAATCGTTTCTTTCTTCTTGTTTTTTTTAATGTCAAACTCAAGGTTGCACATTACTGACAAGTCATGAGTCGGGACCAATGTCCAGCTGAAAATGTGCCAAGTGTGACTTCATACGATAATCTGTTCAGATCATTATGCTGGAATGTAGATTGTTAGCAGGAATAGCTGAGCATGGGATTAATAAATCAACCAACATCCACAGTTTAGCTACGGCTCTGGATTCAAGCTTCCAATTTTATTTTATCCCCCGAGACAAAAATAAAAGCCTGCTGGAAGGAAAATCGACAAACTAAAAGTGGAATGCATCGTAGAAGTTGTCCTTCCACCATCAACCCCCCTCTTCCCCATTTTAATTTCTTTTCCTGTCTGCCACAGAGAAAACACGCACTGTCACTTCCTGTATCTGAGAGCAGCCAGATATTGCAGTGGTGACGGAGGGGCGATGGGTCAGCATTGCATTGACCTCTTGTTACCCCTTCACACCCCCACTCCCACCCCCTGCTTGTAGCAAATGTGATTCAGTATTTGCTTCTGTTAAAGCAGCTTCAGTGCTGGGACCTGGGGATTAGTTTGTGTCCCTCTGAGTTCCTACTCTTCCTTTCTCTCTGTCTCTCTCTCTCTGCTGTGGCCTAATTCTCTGAAGTAAACACAGGAACTACTTTTAGGGAACTGTGCTGTTGGCTTTTATTGACTCCCTGCATTAGTTTCCACTTTTGGCTTGACTTCACATGCAGTAAAGAAAAAGTAGCATTTGTTTATGGCTGCATTTGTTTATGATGACTGTGTAATGCTAACTGATATAACAGGGTCTGGGGTGGGAATTAGCTGTAGCTGAAATCCACATTGTGCAATTTGCAAATCCATAAAAATGCAAAGATGTTGAAAAATTATAGATTTTCTGTTATTTGTTGCCCTTTCTTCAGTTTTTAATTTTCCCTGTGTTCACTGTTCTGTGCAGGAGGTCAGCGCTTTAGAGTGCGAAATCCAGCTGCTGAAAAACCTACATCACGAGCGCATTGTTCAGTACTACGGTTGTTTGAGGGATCACAACGAGAAAACTCTCACTATTTTCATGGAGTACATGCCGGGGGTGAGTCTCAGCAGCTCTCATTTTACAGATTCAGGCAGAGCAGTGATTGTTTTCATGATAATCATTTGCTCAATCGCAGGCTGTGTGTTCATTTCCATTGCATGTAGGACTGAAACCAGTCGCACGAGGGCAACAAAGACACAAATGTCCACGAGTTAATGTTTTGCATTGCTGTGTTGACAATTTAAACATATTTTTTTTATTCAGTAAAGCGAAAAGTAACTGGGCAGTTTTTTGTTTTTTAACTATTCTAGAAACTAGTGACAGAAAGTGACAATGTGTGATTTTACTTAAGCGGGGAAAGTAAAATAATGTTTTTCTTTACTCATATGCAGTTGTTTGTTATTGAATAACTGGCTGAGAAACACATGTTTGTTTCCTTTTCATTCTTCTGTCATCTCCAGCTTTTTAACTTGATTTCTTAGCTCATTGTCTTTACTCTTTATTGCATTCACTATCTCTGACTTGTTAAGCTGTTGTTTTAAGGCGTTACCATGTAAAACCTGTGATTTCTTCCTGTCAGGGTTCTGTCAAAGATCAGCTGAAGGCCTATGGGGCCCTGACAGAAAATGTCACCCGCAAGTACACAAGGCAGATACTGGAAGGCATGTCCTATCTGCACAGCAACATGATTGTACACAGGGACATCAAAGGTATTCCTGTTTAACTGCAGATACTGAAACATCATGCTCTGCAGAAAGAAAACGTTTAGTGTTTTATAATGAGATGCTTGGTTCTTTGGATGATGATTATTGACATGTAATATTTGCATGTTTCATATCAACTGTGGCTTTCAGGTGCCAACATCCTGCGGGATTCAGCGGGAAACGTGAAGCTTGGAGATTTTGGTGCCAGCAAAAGGCTCCAGACCATCTGCATGTCTGGCACCGGCATACGCTCTGTAACCGGCACCCCCTACTGGATGAGTCCGGAGGTGATCAGTGGAGAGGGCTACGGAAGGAAAGCTGATGTCTGGTAAGACCAAAAGATCCACTTCAGTTTAGTTTTGTCCAAGTTGATCAAGGCGGTGTGTTAAACTGAAGTTGACCTCTGCACCGTTTCAAAAGGCTTGCTGACATACAGTTTATTTGCTAGAAAGAGAGAGAGGCTTAGTAGAAACTGATACAAATGCATGATGGCGGTACAGTTTTTGGTGTTGACATGGATGCGTTAGATGGGGCACAAAATAATGACTAAAACCACAAGAACTATATTCTTAATCTGTGTATTTACTCAAGGACTGCACCTTGAGTACATCTTTTTATGCCTCCTTGCTTTATTCTTTTGGTACACTGCTTCTTTACAGCAACATCCATACATGAAGCATTCTCTACTTCAGTTTTTTGTGTCTCTCAGTTAACAAATCAACTTACACTCTGTAAACATAGAGTAAAAAAAAACAAGGTTTAATGTTGTCAGGTCACGGAAATCTTATTTTACATACAGATGTATCTTTACCCAAATCCTTCAGTAGACTGGCAACCTGTCCAGGATGTACCCCCTCTGTCCCAGTGACAGCTAAGATATGCTCCTGCAGTAGCTGCAGTAGTGAATGAGATCACCAGCAGTCTTTATTCACTAACAATCGGGTGTTTGTTGCTGCGATTGGTGCTGGAAACTTGTGTGAGAGTGAAAGAAACACATGAAGCACCTTGATGGAAGTAACAAACTGCTAAGTTTATTGGGCAGAAACACTTGAAGATGAAATTAGGATCACACAATGAGGGGTTGGGGAGGCTGAGACGTGTGAAAATACCAGGCTATTACTTGGTAAGCAGGAGTAACAATGTTCTCTCAAAAGAAAACACTAAATTGTGTGAGGAGCCTGCTGTATGAAACCCACTTTCTACTACACTCCCACACACAGCAGACCACATTCCCTCATGCAGTCTAATTGGGTGGTGACCCACCAGGCGAGTGATGTGATTGGCTGAAGGCCAGTCAAACAGGTCATTACAGAAGTTGGTATGTTCCAGGTTTTCAGTTTGTGCTGGAAGGAGAGTAATGCTCCCAGATAGGTGGCAGAGGCCATCTGCAGACGGTGTGTGTCGAAGTTTCCACCAAACACATTCCTGTAAGGCTTTAGGAGTGAGTCGCACAGAAAAAATGTGGTATTTGTTTCAACTTGTTTTGAGACTCCACTGTAAGTCATATTAAAGTTACATTTATTGTGTATGTCTTTTGTAGGAGTCTTGGTTGCACAGTGGTCGAAATGCTGACAGAAAAGCCACCGTGGGCTGAATATGAGGCCATGGCAGCGATATTCAAGATCGCCACCCAGCCCACCAACCCGCTTCTGCCCTCGCACACGTCCGACCAGGCACGGGACTTCATCCGCAGCATTTTTGTGGAAGCCAAACACAGGCCCAGTGCTGAGGAGCTGCTCAGACACCCTTTCTCCCAGATACTGTGTTGAGACCTGCGTGGTTTCTGAACTGAACCACAGAGTAGCCTCAGCAGCATGTGCAGCTTCCTTAAGATCCCAGAAATCCAGACATAGAGATGACTGAGATGTCAGTGTTAAGGGCACTGAGCTTCTTCCAGGACTCAGATACTTCAAAGAAGATTTCTCACAAGCACATCCAAAGAACACAAACAACACTGACCATGGCAGTCAACACGAAGCCTTAGAAATGCCAGTATGTGCTCTTACAAGAGTCTCCACAAGGGGGGAACAAAACACAGATTAAGTAGCTTGATAGATTCAAGCTCACACAGTCACACACACCAAATGATGCACTCCAAAGGCAGAATGATGTAGTTAAGGCTCAAGCACCAGTTGCATCAGCTCCCATGTTTACATTCACTTGTGCAGTTATGAGAAATACCAGATATCCTTAAGTATTTAAATCTAAACATGCAGCTTAGGCTCATTTTAAAGCTACAGTGAGCCGAAAGTGTAAGCTGAACCACAGTGTCGCTAAATGGACAGGATTGCTGTTCTGTTTTCCCCATCTTGTCCATCTCCATCTTTCTGAGACAAAGAAATCTCTCTTTTTTTTAAGCTATTTGTGATGCACTTTTTCAGTTTTTACCCCTTTAAAATTAAGATGTTTTAGGATGGTTTAGTTATCTTGGTAAAAGGGAAGATAGGAAATTTGGATAACATCATGATAGGACACAAATACACAAAGCCTGATGATATTATCTTGAATAGACGATGATCCTCCACAACTATGAGGGTCATTTGTTTTTCTGTTTATTGCATTTGAATGGATGTAACATTAGTTTATCTGGAAAATAATCATCCTGCAGTCTTTGAACAGAATATATAAGAAAAATCTTTTTAAAACATGAAGTAGAAATCAAGACTTTGTAACTACCAAAGAGTTGTCGTGTGCGGCTAAAGTAAGAAACGCACGTTACTCCCAACTTGACCAATTAGTTTAAATTAGTTAGTTTTTTCACTCAAGTTTCATTATGAGAAACTACATTTCTGAAGCAAACTTTTCAACGATTGCCAGGTGTTTTGTTTTTTTTGACATGCTTCGCTCTTTCACTTGAAACTAGTTTTTATGTGTGAGAGGTGCAAACAGGAGCAATGCAGGTGCTTAGCCTGATCTAAGAGAGATTTTTCTAACAGTTAGTTTTCAGGTAGAAGAACAATATCTACTCTTTCAGGCCGTCTTAATGCATTCAGGTAAATTCAGAAAATCAGTGCATTTCAATACAGTCTGGGGACTGAGCTGAATAATGTAATAAACAGTTTAAGGGATGTTTAGGGTGGAACTTCACCTCGTAGTAACTAATTTTTCTGTCAGACATCCTCCTGCTGTAGCTCAGAGCAGGAGTAGATAAACTAACCTTGTATGTATAAAAGTAAATCAGATGACGCTTTTTATTGTTTGAAAAGTCAAACTAAAGGCCTTAATGTGATGGGCCTTCTTCGTGTTCACGTGTGTCTGGCCCAGACCTCCCTGACTGAGAAGCTTTAGCGTAAAGATCAATTTAAATCAGATGCACTTTTCTATAAAAGGAATGTTTGTGATGTTTTGGTTTGTTTAACTTCAAATGTGAAAATTCTTTCACTTGTATTTATATCCCCATGTCCACTCCAGTTAGATGTTTATAGGTATATATGTTTAAATATATTTTTTATATTCAGACTCTGTCAAAGCTAATGATACTTTGAGGACTTAGTTTTGTTAAAAGTGACTCATTGAAAGCAACTGGTTTTGCAGACATTTCAGAAATGGGGTTTATAAATGAAAAATGGATGGAAAACGAACTCAGGCTGCCTGGTTTTTGTTCCAGTGCAGAAAAATGTTTCCACACATCCTTAGCTATACATTTTGAAGGCAGTATTACCTGACAGGTTATGGAAAATTTGCATGATTGGCCATACTGTTTTGACTCATCTAGGAGACTCATGAATGAAACCTTTAGGGGTTTAACTTACAAAAGAAATTTCTAGGAATATTTTTCTGTGAACTCAGTGTTATTAAAGCATAATTAAGTGGTGTGTGAGCCAAAGACAAACAGGATCAGAGCCAGCGCTGAATGTCAGAGTTCGCTGTTCAACCCAGACGACGACTTTGTTTATCCCAGGGTTCAGACGAGTCCAGTATTAAATGATTTTTCTGGGCAATAAGCTTGCTACTGCCGTAACTGTAATAGAAAACTATTTCTATGGGGCTGCTACATGCTAAAGGCAGCTAAAATGTGTTTTAAGTGATGCAGTTTTAAAGAAATTAAGGACCCTAGGATGATCAAATGAATACAGACTAGCTGGTAGAAATCAATATATGTAAATGTATTATATGTATCATGACAAGACTTGCAGTGCAAAGTCTAATGTATCAAATTTATTTTACAGCAAGAAAAGAATAGTATGTTATATATAAATATATACTGTATATATGTCCTTCCCTGTCTCAAAAACGAATAAATAGTTTTTAAATATGTTGTCTAATTGTTATCAGTGTATTTATATGCGTGGGAGGACGAGCCTGTCCAAACCCAGTGAGTCCTGTAAATGAAGGGACACAGGAGACTGAGCTCATTGTTGGCAATAAGAAGCTACTTGATTGATGCGCTCGTTTTTCTTTTCTCTCCCTCCCTCGCTCTGTTTCTTCCTCTCTTTTGGCTCTTTCACTCCTCTCATGAGGGAAAACAGGAGGCAGACACAGGAAGAAGAGATTTCTACAGGCCGTGTCCGCCTGTGAGATGGATAAACAGACTGTATCGAACAAAGGGTCTTTTTTTTTTTTTTTTTTTTTTCGTGAACTGGTGTCATATAGACATTCCCTTACTTTTGACAGGCTTTGTTTTTATTGTCTTTTCACTCTTTTTTTTTTTGAGAATGGGATTATAGTGTAGAGTGAGATTTTAGGGTAAATGACAGCTTTCTTTTGTTTCAACAGTAATCATTTTACCACAAATGTGCTGCATAGATTATCCATAAAGAAACCATTATCATTGGTTTTAATTGGTTCAAAACTGTTTGTCAAAGCACATCCTGTAGTATTCTCATCCTATCAAAATACTTTGCTAAACTAATGACATCTATGTCTGCTAGATAACTTAGTAACTAGTATTTGCAACTTGTTAAACATGGAGAACGAGGCCTCTAAATATCTGAAGGTTAGGATTATTACTGTGAGCTGATGATGTTAACGCTTATCCAACAAAAACTCTAGCGTGCCCTCTCTTTCTTGTCTTTAATGAGGCTGTAAATTCTGACATGTTAATGATTTTCTGACCTGAGTATAATCAAGTGAAGCTTGGGTTGTTATCTGAGTGCCATCCTCATTATGTGATGTGTAGGGTAAGCAGAGCTATCTGTGTGTATTTGGGCCCCCAGCATTCCTGCTGACAGGCAGACTGGAGCTTGGGCTCTAAACCCCGTCTCTCTGACGTCTTCTTTGTGGCTACGCTCTGTTTGGACCTAGTGGTGCTGAGTCATATTGCTGTTCAGTCTGTCCCAGTTAAGCCCCCCTGATTTTCATTAAAACCCTTTTCCCATAAGGCCTTGCAGCTTCAGTAGAACCCAAGCATTCAGCTGTGTTGTTTTTAACTGTCAAGTCTCCATCGGCACCAGCCTACAGTCAGTACCAGCAGTGGGAGAGTGCTCAGATCCTTTGTTTATTGCACACGAACAGGTGTTTTCATTTATTTTCCCCAATTAGTCCTCTTTTTTGGGGGGGGGGAGTGTTATGGAAATAATCGAAGTATGAAAACCTTCCCACCGTTGAAGCTGAATGAAGCAAGTAGGAGATTCAGACAGACAGGCACGCTCCACACACTCCTTAGATGGGATTTAATTAAGCATATAAATTAAAGGAGCTCAGTGCCCCTGTATTATATGTGACTAGATTAAATTATGTTGTTGTTTTTTAATATTCCTAACAATATCAGTGTCTGAGTTGGCTCAACTATGCAGGGAATTATGCAAAGTCACTAAAAAGTATAATTTGTCCTGACCAAACAAGTGCAGCAGGGGTGTGAGGGACACAATCAAGCACTCTCCCCACCTGCGTAGTCGTTGTGGGATACAAGTCTCATGTTCACAAGGATTAATGCAGATAGGTTAAATTCATCTTGTTTAATTTGTTGCAGGACATCATTTTGTGGGTGTAACACTTTTTCTTTTTAAACCCAAAGCACCTAGTTTTGATTAAGGCCTATCCCTTAATTTAAACCCTGTCTGTCCTTGATGTAGTGATGAAGGTGGGGCTGAGATAGTCGTATTTCCAGCTTGTTGGTCAGGATTCAGTTTGGTATGTGGCCATGTACATTCAGACATCAGCCAGGTTGAAGAATGGTAGCTGAGAGGTTCACACTGGGGTTTCTGGACGCAAAATGCCAGAGCAGTCAAACCTAGCTGGCTGCAGTTTTACCTTGGCCTGAGATCATTTCAGTTTTAAGATTCTGCCCCACACCCCTTCTTTTTGTAAGTCCTGCAGATGAGATGGTCTTCTTGTGCTGGATCTATGAATCAGCTGTTTGACTTGGCCCTTCATAAAACTCTTGCAGCAGGGAGCAAAGAGAAGGAGAGGTCTGCAGCACCACTTTTACTCTCTTTCTGCGTGGATGTTTAATCATCAGGACATATTACCTCAGTGACCAGAACTGGGGCAACGGTGGTGATTGCCGGAAAAATTCAGAGGGGCGAAACAATTACTGTCACCTTAATGATGCAAGCACGCTATTAATCCTTAGAGATGGAGCCTTTTTAATCAACAAATCTCTGCCAGACTTACAGTGTGCCATCTTGTTTAACCTGCATTAAGAGATACCAATTAGAATTCAAGACAGTGCGTTGTTGTTTTTCTTCTTTACTAGCAACAACACTCAGAGGCCAAATAGTAAAGTCCCAGGGCCTTTATTCACTGTCTCCCACTGAATAAAGGCACTATGATTGGTCTACAGTCCCTGTGATTTTATGGCCTAGTAACAAAGAAATCCTTTATGAACCACTGCTGTTGTGGTTTTTACTACCTTCAGCAGTTAAATGTGCTACTGCCAGTCTGATCTTTCCAACACCAAACAAAAACAGAATTGATATTTTTTCTGGAATTTAACCAAATACTGGTATTTTTTTTTTTTTTTACCATGTTGCAACTGTGTTTTTTTTGGGGGGGGGGTGCAGAGCCCGAATGTAGAACTAAACAAAAGGCAAGCCTTTATAGAGGTTGATCAAGGTTCCAAATGTGATACAAAAAGTCCAAAGAAGTAGGAAATGCCAGGAAACATGAGGACACAAGAGCAGGACACACACTGAGGATTACACAAATGACACCAGAACAAAGAACAGAAGGAAGAGTGAGGTTTCTATAAACCCAGAAGGCTCATTAGGGATAAAGCACAGGTGGCAAAATCAAACAAAGGTGAAGAACAAAAACTTGCATGACCATCCAAACATGGATACAAAAGACTTATATGAAATATATAAAATATAAATTAAAGATAGTGAGAAGGGAACACCTGAGGCGAAAGACATGAACACAGAAAGAGGAGATAGAGAAAAGAAAGAAACTTGCTACACAGTTACCGTAGCTTTTCTCATTAAAATTACTTACAGTTATTTACTGTATCTTGTCAGCAACATAAAACCAATATTACTCATAGTTTTTTCAGCAGTATTTCCCTAAACCTTTAGTGCTTTTGTGTCTTTTTCAGCTCTGTTTTTAATAACATTATTGTCATGCCAAAATACTCTGTTCTTGACATGAGGGATATATTATTGCAGAAGGAAATGGGCACTTGGTCAAAATCGCATTTCCATAAATCACATCTTCTTCAAAAAGATCAGCTGAGGTGGTCTGAGGTAGCCAGCTCTGTGGTTGTCAAGGTAATGGATGATAATGGTTTTGCAATGCAGACTCTGTTAGTCCTCAGAGTTCAGATTAAAAGGCTTTACTCACCAACTCCCTTCCTCCCCACATCTCACCACCTGACCCCACTCATCTCTGCCATCCATCTGTCTTTGGAACCAGCAAGACATCTAATAACCAGACACAGTGAACATCTCCAAGTCTTAACCGTTTCATTGGAAAGTGTTTTTCTTCTTTCTATTGAAAGGCAATAGATGTCTGTCTGTCTGTCTGTCTGTCTGTCTGTCTGTCTATCTATCTATCTATCTATCTATCTATCTATCTATCTATCTATCTATCTATCTATCTATCTATCTATCTATCTATTAAAAGCTCCTGCTTTGAGATGAAGTGTTATAGATTAATATTTAATGGCATATATAATGAAAACCCTGGGTCTTAAATAATCAGGTGTCATCTCATCTTTATAGTACCATAAGGTACTATTAAAAGTACCATAAGGTAAGATACCTTATAGTACCATATCACACTATTAGAGCACTTCACTGTAGCACTGCAGGCTTGCTTGTTGTTCCTAGAGTAATAGTAGAATGGGAGGCAGAGCCTTCAGTTTTCAGGCCCCTCTTCTGTGGAACCAGCTTCCAGTTTGGATTCGGGAAACAGACACTATCTCTACTTTTAAGATTAGGCTTAAAACTTTCCTTTTTGCTAAAGCATGTAGTTAGGGCTGAATCAGGTGACCCTGAATCCTCCCTTAGTTATGCTGCAATAGGTGTAGGCTGCTGGGGGATTCCCATGATGCATTATTTCTTCTTCAGTTACCTTTCTCACTCACTATGTGTTAATAGTAGTGCTGTCAGCGTTAATCCCGTTAAAATGACCTTAACGGCAAAACCGCATTAACGCGACAAATCTCCATTAGCAAGTTAGCGCGGCTCGCCCCGTGCGTGGGGCTGCATGGCGCTAATGCATTAACAAGCTAACTGCCGTGCAGCCCCACGCACAGGGCGAGCCGCGCTAACTTGCTAATGGAGATTTGTCGCGTTAATGCGGTTTTGGCGTTAAGGTCATTTTAACGGGATTAACGCTGACAGCACTAGTTAATAGACCTCTCTGCATTGAATCGTACTTGTTATTAATCTCTGGCCCTCTTCCACAGCATGTCTTTCATCCTGTTTTCCTTCTCTCTTCCCAACCGGTTGTAGCAGATGGCCCCGCCCCTCCCTGAGCCTGGTTCTGTCGGAGGTTTCTTCCTGTTAAAAGGGAGTTTTTTCTTCCCACTGTCACCAAAGTGCTTGCTCATAGGGGGTCATATGATTGTTGGGTTTTTCTCTGTATGTATTATTGTAGGGTCTACCTTAAAATAGAAAGCGCCTTGAGGCAACTGTTGTGATTTGGTGCTGTATAAATAAAATTTAATTTAAACTGAATTTAATATACCTAGATGAAAATGTATTTTCTCCAATCTGGGTAATATGAACTTTTTCATCATACTTTAATTTTCATTACTGATTAAGCACATTTTATAATAAATATTCCCATTTAGGATGAGTTCATGAATAATGTTATGCCCTTTGTTATATAACTGCTGCCCTAAACTGTGATCGAAAGAGCAGTGACAACAGCTCTTAGATTCTCTCCACACAACTGACCCTGTGAAATCATTTGACCCCAGTCTCAAATGATTTCACAGGCTTTTTTTGTGCACACTTCCAATACACTCAGCAATGTTTTTAATATACTAATCTTTCTTTGTATCTGTACCTGCTCCACCTGCCAATCTAAAGTTATTTTCTGATTAGAGAGCGAAGATCTCTCCCCAGCACCCTTTTGTTTGATCAAACTGTGTTTCTGTTTTTGTGAGAGCGCATGTGTGGTCAGCTTGAATTGGTGGCCAGACCCTGTCACACAAATTCCTTTTCATTCAGCTCAAACAGAAAGAAAGAGAGGAAGACAAAAAAGGGTGAAAGTAAGAGTGAGAGAGAGAGAGTGAGTTAGAGGCTGGGGAGAAGGGAGGAGAAAGGGGGAGAGGGAGAAAGCCAAGAGACATTTGTAGTTGAGTGGACGAGCACAGACAATCCCTGGCACACAGCTTTTTGAGTGTCATGTAAACCACCCCTTCGCTCTCCCTTTTTGTCCCATTCACTGCCTGCCACCCTCCCTTCTCTCTGCCCCACCCTGTGGTCTCTCTGCTTTGGTCTTGGGGGGGTTGGTTGCCTGGCTGTATAAAAGCCCTGTTTGTGCCCAGAACGAGCTCCATTCCCCAACATGGAGAGTCAGAGAGTCCAGTCCTCGTACAGAAAGCGTTTTGGGCCCCAGAGCTCGAGCAGCTCTGGAGTCAGAATTGGTGGCCTTTCTTCTAGCCGCCTCTCCTGGCATGGCACCCCTCGCAATGTCACCCACTCCAGTCCTGTGTCGCGGATCTCCCTGGGCTCAAGCAGCACAGCCCTGCTGCTGGGGAGCCCCGTTGACCGGCTGGACTTCTCAGCTGACTCTCTGTTGAAGGCCCAGTACAAGGAAACACGAACTAACGAGAAGATGGAGATGATGGGCCTGAATGATCGCTTTGCCAGTTACATAGAGAAGGTGCGCCTGCTAGAGCAGCAGAATAAGGTGCTGGTGGCAGAGCTGAACCAGCTGAAGGGGAAGGAGCCAAGCCGACTGGGAGACATCTACCAGGAGGAGCTCAGGGAGCTACGACGACAAGTGGATGGTCTCACCAACAACAAGGCTCGACTGGAGGTCGAGAGGGATAACCTGGCTGCAGATCTGGCTGTACTTAAGCAGAAGTAAGAGGGAGCAGGGCAGGACTTCTGTGGGTGGAGGATCATGTAGATGTGATGTATGATCACACAGTAGTACCACCCATTTGTATCTCTTGTAGAGATTGCATATGTATGTATAAGAATAATGAAAGAAATGCAAACTCCTTTTGCTTTCTTTTTACTTGAATGCACACTCTAATAATCAAAGACTTGGTTTTTGTGATATCATTGGCATTTTGTGTTATGTTTAGGGTTACAAGCTAAAATTGAAATGAATAACCATTTTTTTAAAAGAGGGAGGAGTAGGAATAAACCCCTATGTGCTTCCTTTACTCAAATATTATAGATTTTTTAGAGTTATGTACTGAATTTCAATTTCATATTTCAGTTAGTGTGTAGATGTTTTGGAGCCTTGTTTAAACCTTTCTATGTTCTCGATTAAAGCATAGTAGAACCTGAAACACACTCTGAAAAATATATTTGGACTGTGAAAAAACCCCCACAAAGTGTGTTTTCTAGACAAATGCTTTTGGTTAGCTGGTCTTTGATTGGGAAACACATTCAGCTGGAGTAGATTTTATGTATTTTGGCACAAAATAAGACAAACTCTTTCCAGTGGAAAGGTTTTTTTTCTTAGTTTTCTTTTATAATTGCCAGTTCATTTATATGCAGATTTCAGACCCGCTGGAATGCAGCCCACTGTGCTCTGCCCCAGCTTTACTCCTGGATCCCTCTTTACAAACTTGATCCTCGCTGAACCCCTTGTCCCCATTGAGTGAGTGCGAAGGAATGAGGGAAACACAATGGTAGCCCAACACAAAGGGAACGGCCAGCCGGGCAGATGTTTACTAGTCCCCTGTTACTCCAAAATACTAATTCACTGCCATTGCATATGCACCTTTTTTTTTAAAAATTTAGATGCATATGTGGCATGAATCTATAATTTAATCTTGTGAATGACTGACTTGAAGCCTCTAAAGGTTCGAAAGGTCTCTCTCACACTATATCCTCCGATTACCACGCAGCTGCTGGTCCTCTAAAATAATGCAGCATGAATAGTGATGATTCTGGTCAGAGGTCACTTTTGTGATTCATGCTGCTCTTCTTGAAGCCCTCTATTCAGCAATCGCTCCATGAAGCCATACAGATGCTTAGAGTTCCATGTCACTGTGTGCATGGCAGATGGATTGTAGGGTGGTGCCTATCTGTGCACGAGGCTGTGCGTAGATGCGTCCTTTTTATGTCTCTGTGTGTGTCTGCTCCATCCCGTGGGAAAGGCTTCTGGCTGCTAGATTCGAGTGAATGTGTAATGATGCGTAAGCTGCCCTTTCAGCTGAGCCCCGCACATCCCCAGCAGCATGGGGAGCAGCGGTAAAGCTGATATCGCAAATCTAATCGATGTGCTTAAATATATGTTTTTAGCCCTTGCAGATGATGCTCTGTTAAACATAACTGAGAAACTGTAAAAAAAAAAGTTTAAATCCTTCCACTCTTGTTTCCTTCTTGCTGAGTTGTGAAGGAGTTGACAAAAAGGCATACTCATCCACAACAAGTTAACTCAAAATAAATGGTGTGTTTATGATTTTTTGTCTATAAAAGTATTTTGCAGAACAAAAACTGGAAAGACTGGATGTTCTATTAACTTACAAAAAAATTTTTAATTTTAATTTTTTTAATTTGGTGATTTTTCTCCTTTGTGTGACTTAGACTGCAAGATGAAATCGGGCTCCGACAGGATGCAGAAAATAATCTAAATGGCTTCAGACAGGTAATTCTGTTCCCTGAAATCATCAACTAAATAATTTAGACGTTCGGTATGACTGACTATCCAACTTCATCTCCCTGTGTGCTCATTTCTTGCATAGGATGTGGATGAGGCATCTTTAAATCGTGTCCAGCTGGAGAGGAAGATTGATGCACTGCAGGACGAGATAAACTTCTTGAAGAAAATTCACGAGGAGGTAAGAATACAACTGAAGGAATAGAAGTCACGGAGGAGAAATATTAAGGCACCAATAATTGCCACTAACCACAATCAAATTTGGACTTCCTCCTTGCAGGAACTGCGTGAGTTACAGGAGCAGATCATGGCCCAGCAGGTCCATGTTGATCTTGATGTGTCTAAACCAGACCTGACTGCTGCTCTCAGAGACATTAGGGTCCAATATGAAAACATGGCAAGTTCGAATATGCAGGAGACTGAGGAATGGTATCGATCCAAGGTGAGAAGAATTAGCTGTCTGACATAAAACACATATTGTATATGTGTGACAATTCTTTTTGTATTTCCTGTGAAAATTTAAAATAAATGCACAAAGATAAAGATCATTTTTCACAGCTAATAAGCTAATGCACACACCACATACGAACGAGCTGTTTCACCTTTGTACACAGTTTGCTGACCTGACAGATGCAGCCAATAGAAATGCAGAAGCCCTCCGCCAGGCCAAGCAGGAAGCCAACGAATATCGTCGTCAGATCCAAGTGGTCACCTGTGACCTGGAGGCTCTTCGTGGCACAGTAAGTACACCAGATCCCGCAGATTACACAGACATTTTGAGTTCACAAATTACACTGCAGTCAGATGGACTTTTGGCAAACACACACTTTTTTGTTGTCTATAAAATAGCCTGTTAAAACTATAATGAAACAACAAGTGTGGAGCTGAAGCACTGACCTCCCAATTTTAATTTGAGATAACGTTTTCTTTCCCCTTTCCACCTACTTCTGGATCATCGGGAGGCAACTCAGAAACTTGTGAATAGTCTGGTCTTGAATTGAGATTGAAGAACAATCAGTTTTCTCTTCTTTGTCTTCTACCTGAACTCAAAGTAGCCTAATAAATCTTTTGTTTTGTTAATCCTGCATCTGTACAGTACTACCAATATTAGTGGTATGAAAAAAGCAGTTCATATAGACCAGAAACAGCAGTGGTAGATGCTGTAGAAGTAGTAAATGCAAAAGTTGTATTAGCAGGATTAGCAACAGTAGAGACAGATCGTAGTAATGGTGTAAAATTTTGCATCAACAAGTTATCTAGGAAGAACATTAAACAAAATCTTACTTATCTACATTAAATCCTGGTGTACAGAATTTGCTCTTTCACTCCATTTATTATGTGGTCTTCTCTCTTCTATTTAAGAATGAGTCACTGGAACGCCAGCTCCGGGAAATGGAGGAGCGCTGTGCCATGGAAACAGCGGGATACCAGGATACAGTGAGCCGACTGGAGGAGGAAATCCAGGCGCTGAAAGAGGAGATGGCAAGGCACCTGCAGGAGTACCAGGATCTCCTCAATGTCAAACTGGCTCTGGATATTGAGATTGCCACATACAGGAAGCTCCTGGAGGGAGAGGAGAGCAGGTGAGTTAGAGTTTGTCTGGTCAGATTTAACGATAAATCATAGTATGTGATACTGATTTTTATTTATTTTTGTCTCTCTTCTTCCAGGATCACGATTCCAGTTCAAAGCTTTTCCAACATGCAGTTTAGAGGTCAGTTTAAATTTTGAACCCCGGTATTTTCTTCCCTTGACTGATTAAATTGTTTTTGCTGTAGAATACCAGCAGTTAAACTGGACAGTATTTATTGGTTAAAAAGAGATTAATCCTGTACCTGTACTCTAAACCAAATGTGAACAGAGGATAGTGTTTCAGCAGGTATGGTCAGAGCTAATATCCTTTCACTCTCCCTGTGTTTTTCCCTTAGAAACTAACTTGGACACTAAAACTCCTGAGGCCCATGTGAAGAGAAGCATCCTGGTTCGAACTGTGGAGACCAGGGATGGGGAGGTATGTGGATGAACACAAAGAGCAACACTGGATCGTACAGACATAGCATACCTCACTCTCCTCACCACCAATTTATTTATTTAACTTTAATTTATCTTTTTAATCTGCACACATTTCTCATTTTCCATGGCATGTCAGTGGTCTGCAGCATATGTTCTAGGAGTCATAAGGACAGAACTTGGCAAACTAACTATATTCTGCTACTGTAATCAACCAGCCACTTAGTAAACCGAGTGAATTAGTGCTTGTGTAAGTCTTTCACACTGCTTCAGGACGATCTGCACATTGCACCTCTAACCCATTCCCTCTGGAGGGCAATGTTGAACTCTTCTGCAGATTTTCACAGATTCACTGTGGCTCAGTACACCTGATGCCTTGTGCAACTGATACTAAAAACCCACGAGAGATTTGTTCTTTTTGTTATTTTTAACTGAATTTCTCCCCCTTTCAGATCATTAAGGAATCAACCACTGAACACAAAGATCTTCCTTAAAGTTTCAAGACCAGCTCATCCATATTTCCCTGGGGATTCTGAATGTGCATTATTGGATATTACTACCATTTTTATTTGTTTGTCTCCAGACACAAAAGCTACCCCATCAAATTCACTGCATCCCTCTCTTTTCCCTCCTCCATCACCTGCTTCTTTTTATTGCAACCACAATATAACCACCGATTGTACTTAGTCTCCCTTGTCAGAATTTCTCCTGAAAGATATCTCGGTGTGGCTTTGTGTACAGCTCCACCATAAACCTGAAGTGTTTGCAGCCCAGTCACCTCACACCATCTTTAGATTTTTCCAATAAAAATTAAGTAAGCTGTTTTAATTTTAACTTGAGCTGACAGGACAGATTTTTAGCATTGATTTTGATTAAATGACACAGAAGAGGCACAGAATCATAGTGATTATGTTTAGCATGTAGCATGGTGGAGATTGATGTGCAAGTGAAATAAAGGAGGGAGTTGCAGATGCAGACACTTTAAATGGATTTAGGCAAGTAATGGCAGATATGTGTGTGTACTGCAGCTTCTGTCAGAGCATGTGAGTCTGAATTGTTGTTTTTTTCTTTTAACCCTTCGTTTGGTTTTATTTTGATTTTTCACTCCCTTTGTTCTAGTCTCTACTTGTTCATTACTTGTTGAATGTAAAGTATAGCACACATGCATAGGTAGATACATTATATGCATTGCATTGCAATGACTGCCCAAACAAAGCTATCTCTGCTGCTCTGCGGACTTAAATCTGCACAACCAGATGGAAGTACAAATAAATGTGCAGATACAGGTCGTGAGGGAGTAACTATGGCGACTTCTAGAGCGTTCATTCGCTCTATAAAAAGTGTAAGAGCTTGTCAGCAGCACCATTTGTGTGGGGCCTCTAAAATGCCCTCCATCACTGTCCTTTCACCCCTCTGTCTCTTCTTTAGCATCCTCTGCCTCTTGAACACAACCTGATAAGGGCAGAGTTTTTTGACACCAGGATGCGTCATGACATGCCCACTTATCCTGTAGCGATAACAGGAAAAGACAGGCAAGTTTACAGGTGTGGGTACTGACACGGCTTTTGCCCTGCAGCCTCCACCAAGTGTCAGCCAGCTCCTGTATTTTAGGCTGATAGCAGAGGAAGACACAGAGACCATGCGGTTGTTATAATAACCTCACATATAAACTGTGCTGCAGTTCCAACTTTTCCTTTTCTTTCTTTTTGAATGGGAGGAATTTAGATTTTTTTTTAAACTGCTGGAAGCATAGATGGACATCACAGTTCAAACGCTGTAATCCAAGCCCCAACTTTTGTTGAAACCCCCACAGACTGAAGCAGTGTTGACAGGACCTGCCACTAATGAGAGTGGTGCTACGCCAAAGCCGGCTGTGTCTGTACTTGTCGCCAAGGACACCATGTGTTCATGCCTAGCACCCTTTACACTGGAACTTTCACCCCCATCCCTCAGCCACTTCTCCCTTTTCCTCTAATAACACTTAGCAACTTATTTTGTTTTACTGAATGTCAAATAGAAGTTTTTGCTCCTTTGCTCTTTAGAAACCTCTGCAGGTGTGAATATAACATTAGTTTTGACCAGTGCCATGAGCTGTGATGTCATGTTAACAAAAATAAAACAATTTGTTTGCTGATCCCTCTTGTTTTTTATAAAAAGTCTGTCCTAACAGTGTTTTCATGTGTTCATAGTCATGTTCCTTTGCCTCTCATACAAGCCTGACACATTCATACAGTATATCAGCTCTCATCACTTTCAGCTGTTATATAGCCTGACAAGAGGGCTGACAGCAGCGGACAGATATTATTCATTGTAACTGCTTGTTTCTGCCCTTCAAGCAGGCTGTACCGCTGAGCAGATGGGTTCACTTCAAGTTATGTCATGGCCCTGTGTGAGTTTCACTGTATGTATGGGCCTAGATATCATTTGTGGCAAAAGATAGTATGGCTTGAGATGCAGATAAACATTTCTACTGGACTGATAAACACATGATCTCAAAAAGTGAGTTTCCTACATTGTCAGAGGTGTCCTTATATGTCATTCGGGCTGGAATGATGTAATTTTTTGGCTTTTGACTTTTATTTGCAGACAGGAAAGAGAGCAGGGGAAAACACATAGCAAAGGGCCACAGACTCGACACTAGGCCACTCCATTTCAGGCACCTACACAACCATGTCTGTCTCAAACTACTCGTCAGGTGTTAAAATATAAACTTTTTTTGCTCCTGAAATTATTCTTATTGATACTGGCCGCTAGTCACTAATTTAATTTAAAGTTTTAATGAAAGCTTAAAGACTTTTTTTAGGGATTATTTTTTGCGCATATTCACTGTCTTTGATTTTTGAAGACTTTGGTCAATTTTAAAGATACAAAACTATATAAACTTCAGATTTTTTATTTATTTATTTTTATCTATTTATTTATTCATTGCACAGGATGTTTAATTTTTTTTATCACTTTTTCTTTTTTAATCTCCAAACTGTTATGGAAGGATTTATTTTAGTAAGCAAAGCATGTTTTGATGTACCAACAATGGGAATAGGAGTACTGTTGTAAGACAATTTAAAAACAAAAAACAAAAAAATCTTTGATTTACTCTTTTTAAGGAGTTGTAACAGGCTCTGAATCTGGTCTGTTAACCAACAGTTACTGAAACGGGTCAAGCTTGAGCTGCACTCCAGTGGGTGTTTTTAGTTATAGAGTTCAAACTATACTTTGAACTTAAAGGATTTTCTTTGCCTTAAATAAGGATTAACAAAAGCAGCTAAAAGGCTGAAAAGACCAAGTAATAAAAGACTTTAAATGTGATTCGTTTGTTTTCCCTACTCTTGTTTGTCTTATGGTTTTGTCTGCCAAATTTATCAAGAAGTAAACTGTCTCGAAATGGTGAAAAAAACATGTCTAAGTATGATCTGTTAAAGCAAACATTTGAGTAAATGAAGTAAATGCAATGTTTTTCAATACCTAACATGGTAAATTCAAAAAAGCTGACTGGTTTCACAGACATGAACATGGTTTTCCTCCTAAATTTAGAAAAACGTCACACCCTGCCTCACTGGCATTAGTGGGGAGTTCTTTTTATTTTCTTACCAGGTGAGTGGAACATGTGTATTAACTCTATAATGCCCTTTGTATCATATTTGATACGTGAATTTCTGAGACCTCTATCTCATCAACAAGATCAATACTTGCCATAATTTTAAAATGAATTTTCTGGCTATTTTTTTATGGGTTGGGTCTTACAGGGCTAAATGATCCAGTAACTGTCCGTAAGCACAGCATGTCTGTTTTGTCCAGCTTTTATCAGAAGAATGGAGGTTCTCAGGTCTTAACTGAAGGCAACCCTGAGCTGAAGGAATTTCAAGCAGATAAAACTCTCAGGCAGTTGGCCCCGTTTCCCATCTAGTGCTTTTCCACAAGGTTGGGAAGGTACAAAGGGTTACAGAGCCGTGCATTTTTCAGGCTTATCTTTTTACGGTGGATGTGAGGTAGCAACAGCTGTCATGCATGCATATGTTATGTACAGAAGTCACAAACACACAGTGCCAACACCTTTTTTGAACTATGTAAATCCGAATATCAAGAGAAAAAATAAACCTCTGAAATTGATTATTTTCACCAGTGAATTCTATGTTTCTCTAATAAATTCTGCAGAGATACTCAACTGAAAGAAGCCGACTAAATCTTGCAGGTGAATTACAGAGAGGATTTATCTACACCATTTAGACAAACAATTTGGATTAGCTTCTTCTAGCGTCTCAGTTGTTAGGATTTGCTGCAAAATATGGTTCGAGTCACACGGACGACAGCAAAGACTCTCACAGCGGCCGTTTAGAGTATTTTGGCAGTTGCTTTTTTTTTTTTTTTGCCCAACAACAGGTGATTCGAAATGATAGAATTACGGCCATATGTCATGAAAATTTTAAAGTGTGTATCTGAGATCAAAATGAAGGTTGAGTTCAAAGGCTTGTCTGATCCCACCCACAAACACTAAGTAAAGGGCATCTTTACTAGAAGAGGCAGATGGTGCCTTACTTTACACTCCTGTCCCACATGTCTGTTAATTTGTAACTTAACCCACTTTTGTATCATTGGCATACCAGCTGGTATTATCTAGACATTTAAACTTAAACAACAAATCAAATTACTATGCAAATACATTTAAAAAAATTATACTTGGATGTTCCAGAAGATATTCAGGAAAGTTAGAAATTACACAAGCACCTAGATGCAAAACTAAACAAAAATATTTCACCTAATTGTTTTGTTTTTTTTGTTTTTTAAGACAAAAATAAGACAATCAAATCACACTGGAGTGGTGATAATACATGTTCATTATCTTCTCATAGAGGAAATAATCAGGGTGATGGCGAATCAGGGCAAATTCACATGTATAGCCTTCCAGTCAAAGCTCTTTGTCTTTCGTTGCCCTCTTTAGTGCACATTCCTGTGTGAGAGCCCTTTGGTGGCTCTCACACCACAGGGTCATGGGGAGGCATGTGTGCTCCTTGGTTAATTTTAGCCCTCATTTCATCAAGGCCGTTGAGACAAAACACAGAGCCACTACCTCAACCCGTCTAGTGAAAGGTGAACCGTCTGATCTCCTAACACCTTTTTCTGTCTAGGTTTCAGTGAACACGTGTCTTTGGACAAAGTGGAAGGATGACTTCTTAAACACATTTGTCTGCTGGCAGCTCAAAGGGTCATGAGTGGCTTCCTGGTGGGTTTCTGTCACATTGTTTGAGTTTTTTCATGGTGAAGATTAGAATAACATATTTACATAGACTCTGAAGGTTCAAAAACCATTTAGAGATATTGTAAGTGACCGTATTTTTTACTAGTGGTGGACAAAACACAGAAAAATTTGCAATAAAAAGAGGAAGGGCCATTAAATATAACTCAGCTCTGTTCAGCCTGCTTTGTCTGTGAAACTCTTTTGTGTTTTTTTCCAAACAAAATGTGCACAGTGTGTGAGTTTGAAACAGGCAGCTGCAGCCTGCAGGTGACCTTTAACTAGGTACACAATAGAAAGTCTGGCCAGGATGTCTGCTCCGTCTCAGAAGACACTGCCAGTGCCAGGTAATCGTGTCCTTGCTGCTCCAATTTGAAGTTAAGGATAGGATTGAGGCCTTTGAGTTATAAGACTAAAGCACAGGCAAGAACTCACAGTATGAAAGCTAAACCCCATCTAGCTTTTGATTTAGTCAAACTTGAATTTTTCATTTTTGCAACTCAGATCGAGTCACGCTGTTTGAGTCTGCATCCTCACGTCTGGCTGTGGCACAATAAAATCCAGACTGAAAGTTTCCAGTCTCACAGTCTCAGGCTTGTTAAACACAAAGTAATCTATCTTCTCAGTTTACGACCATGTTTTGAATCCCTTTTTCTTTTTGTAGTTTTGACAGTTCAATTGTTTCTGCAGTGGCACTTGCGCGTCTAACCGGTGCAGTGTATAATTCATTTCTCCCACAGAAGTCTTGGATTACTTTCACCTACAAACTTAAAATGTGCTTTCTGAACAATTTAAAAAGGGATAAAAACCTCTCACAGAGGCACATGTACACAAACAAATGAGTGCACTTTTAAGATTACCATCACTAGTTTAATATAATACTTCAGAGGTGCAGTGGCAGCCACAGAGTAAGAGGATGCTGCTATTTTCAGCACAGAGTCTTCAGATGTAGGGTGAAGCAGAATAGACTGCTGTGGGTCTGCACTCTATCATTGTCAAATCACTGTCGAGCTATCCACAATGCCATAAATAGATAATGTCAGTATATACATTTCAAAATAAAACATTACTTCAATGAGAAACAAAGTACAAACAGCTATTAGATAAAAGATTAAAGTGCCTAAGGAATAAGGTGCCAGAAATGTAGAAGAAATAATTAATATGATTACAAAACCAACCAACCTTGGATATCCAGGATTACTAATAACCAAATTCTTCATAGCTTTTCATCACAAATATCTTCTAACCTGACTGACAGTACAAGCCATCAGTGATGCTAATGAGTAATGTTATGGGATCTCTTCCCTGATTTAAAATTCCATACGGTATGTCTTCTAAGGTATATCTAATATATATGTAGAGAGACTTAAATACTTATATATACATAACTGATGCTTCCGCTGTCTTCTGCCTTCACGCTGCTGATGGGCGACAGGGGGTGGTGCAAGGGGAGTGGGTTGGGATCGGGCTAATGGGAGCTTCTTCACTGCCATCCTTATCGCGCATTGTCCAAAACTTGAGGGAGAATGCAGCGATTATAAAGCAACGAACGGATTCTGCGCTCTGCAGCTTTTGTTCACAACTTGTCCCACAACAGGTAACCTCACTAAGGAGGAGACTTTCGAATCGGTTTCATACAGCTTTTGTTGTATCCTAGTCTACTTTTTACCCCCACGTTATCAGCGTGTAACATCCTGCATCTGCTATTGCCCTGGCAACCAGCCCTCCTCTCCATCATTCTCCGGCGCTTCACCCCTCACCATCAGGCTCCGAGGGAAGCCAAAATCTGCTGCTTACGCTCGCCCTCCAAGTGGAAGCGGACCCTTTTGTTCACTGGCGTCAGTTCAAATCTCTTTGCTTTTTTTTACTTATCTCAGGTTCATGTGTCGGAAGTGTTTTCTCTCAGCATCAAAATGCCCGTGAGACGCGGTCATGTTGCGCTCCAGAACACTTACTTGGATACTATCATCAGGAAATTCGACGAGCAAAGTAAGTGCACATGAAATTAGTTTCAGTTATGCGTCTGTGCTGCTGTTGAGGTCCGAACAAAGGGTGTGATATTTAGATTCCAAACGTTTTACAAAATACATATTTAGTTTTCCCATTTTAAACATTTGGACTGGTTTTTGCTGCGATGGTTTAGCTCGCAAATGCTTTAAATAAATCCGAAAGAGATGGCAGAGACGGGGGAACTCTAATTTACGCTGAATTAATTACATTCTCTATTTTAAAAGGGATAACTGCGCTCTTTGTCTATGGGGAAAGTGTTTCTGACAGCTAGTTCATCAGTAGGAGTGGTAGCCTGTATTTATTTCAGAGCTGTTAGTGTATCCAGTTAAATCTTGTTGGTATAGTTTTGTTTGCTTTATTTTTCACACGTCTGTGTTTGTTTGTCGGTCAGTCTCATTGCTTGAACAGATGGTAGAAGGACAGGCTTTTTATATTATAATAAATTAACACATCTTATCTTATCTTATCTGTATCAGCAATGCTGACAGAACCCAGCTGCTGCTTTTATGTTTGCGGGGTTGTTGCACCTGCATGTGAGTTTGTTTGTGAGAGCTCACCTTATGACTTACATTGTGTTCCATTAGCTCACATGTTCCATTGGCTGGAAGAAGAGACCACCTCTCACTTATTGGAGAGGAAAAAATCCCTTTCCCTGAAACCACTAAGGCCTCTGATAGAACACATATGTTGCTGTCTTCTTTTGACCTGACCATTATTTGTATCCAGTTTTACCTTCATCCATTTTCTGTACTTAACACTTATTACATGAGCCTGTAAATCTTTGTTAATGCTACTTTAGTTTAAAAACAAAAACACTGAAAGACACCATGCCACATTATATCTCATGTGCCATAATCAGTACATTTCCTCACCACTAGCAGCGTGTTGACACAGGACTGAAAATAACCCTGCCATCCTGATTAGATGCTGACCATACATGGAGAAATAGTTGATTGCTGACAACTCTCAGTCTGTTTTAGTATGATCAGCTCTAGGACCAGTAATGCTTGAATCTCCCAATATCCCCTAAGAAACCCGTATTATGTAATGCCTCTACTGTATCCCAAAAAGGTGTATGTGTGTGTGCACGCGCAGTCACATGCACGTGCACGATAAGGTGATTGCACGTGCCACAGTGGTGCTGCTTAGCAACGGTGTGACGATCAGTGTTTTTGCTTTGAGCCCCAGATAATGACTTTGGACAGAATGTGCTTTTCCACTCTAAGAGCTCACCCGTTTATATTAAAAAGAGGGGCCAAGAGAAGAGTCCCCTGCTCTCATCTGTGTGGGCAGGAAACAGCTGTTTAACCCAGTTTCACCAGCGTGTAATAAAAAGGCCAATGAGAGGCGACAGAGGTTATGTATGTACTTTTCATTCAGATCGTTCAACTCCTCCATTAGCAGCCTTCGAACAAAACTGCCCCAATTCCCTGTCATGCAGCATTTTTGGGACAGTGGGTGTTTCTGTTGCCACGAACAGTATCATTCATTTCATCGGTACTAGGCACTGAAGAACATATGAGCTTGGAGTTACTGTTAGGGATGAAAAGCAGGGTGACTCTGAGAGACTCAGAATCAAAGCTCTGACTGACCAGGAAGAACCATTATTGTTGTAACTGACACTGTACAGCCACAGTGTTTCCCCCATGATGAAAGATCACTGATGGTGGTGGTCAACGCCCCAGTGAGTGTCATTAGCTGATGAGAAGTCCAGCAGCTACCATGCAGTTAGAGATTTGATCTCAACTTTAATGGCATTATTTTATTTTATTATTTTGTCGCACTGTCACGTGTTTATCTTATTATGAAATTTCAATGTAAAATGATCTTAATATTGTGTTTTCATGAACAGAACTATTTCAAATGTAAGCTAGGTGTTACATTCACAAGTACTGACCTTCTTAAAAGACAGACTGGCAACATTTTTAATACAAATCAAAGCTGGTGGCAAAAATATCAACTGTACAGTGATTGTACTTTTAAGATATGAAAAGTATTTGATAAACAATGTAAATCTGGAAATGTAATATTTTTACTGTTTAGGTAGCCTTGCTAAACAAATAAAATATATTCATAGGCAAGTGGCTGATACCAATGTAATGATGTAATTAAAAAATGTCAGATACACAGGCTACAAAACCTGTAGATTCCCATAAGTTACCTGGCGCCATGTGCTATACTCCAAATACCCTTATGCTGAAGTGCCCACCTGCTCCTTTTCAATCCCTTGGGAGGAATTGTGACGCTATTAACATTAGCACCATGGAAAAGTAGACTTCATTAGTTCCACTTCAGCTGATTGTCATGCCTAGAGGAGGAAGAACAGACTTTGTGGGCCGTGAAGTCCATGCGTATCCACAACAGTCTGCACTTCAGCATCTTTAAATCAAATTAAATCTTAAACAGTGTAAACAGTTTAATTGTCAGCATTAACAAACTATCTCTTTCAATCTTTCAGTGACAGGCATAAGTGCAATCACTGGAATCAGGTGTCATTACCCTCTGCGAAGTAAAAGGCTAATTTAGTTGGTGAGATAGTCATGGCTAAGCTTAATTTATAAACCTCTATGCAGTATATTATTTCTCCTTTAATGAGCAGAAAGTTTATTAATATTTATAAGCAAGAAATTGGCTTTATCAGTGTTGCTTCTAACCCAGCTTTAATGGGCGGTCGTTGTACTGCCACATGGATATCTTGCCTTTATAAATTGTCAACTGACACTGTGTTCCTCCCTTCAGATCGCAAGTTTATTATTGCCAATGCCCAGATGAAGAACTGTGGCATCATCTACTGCAATGAAGGCTTCTGCCAGATGTTTGGTTTTACCAGAGCAGAGATCATGCAGCAGCCCTGTACCTGCCAGTTCTTGGTGGGTCCTGGCACAATGAAGAGTTCCCTGGCCCAGCTGGGACAGGCCCTGCTTGGGTCTGAGGAGCGCAAAGTGGAGATCCTGTACTACTCTAAGGAAGGTAAGACACGCGAAAAACAAAAACAAGACAACGGAGCTGGAGGGAAAATGACTGGAGTAAGCCCATTTATAGCTCGAAACCTCATGAAAAGAGTCTTCTGGCTGTCACAAGATTTGGCCTGCTGACAGCTTGATTGTTATCAGAACAGTCCAAATAATCCTCCATATGTTCAACTAGTTTATCCTTTATCTTCTGATAAGAAACCTTGTTACAGAGATCTTAATCCAGAATGTTACCTCAGTCCACCAGCCATTCGATTGGATCTGTTTTAAAACATCCTTCCTGCTTTCCAAGACTAGTCCTTTCATTTTGATAATTCATCATGATAAATGTCTGGATCTGATGCACAAAGATGATTTTCATGTGAATAATTTTTGCAATCAAAACAAGCAGATAGTAAAAGATCGTCTCCCTTTAAGTTTGTGTAGTTCAGGAGATTCTTTATTCATCTTTATTCATCTCAGACCACTATGTTTGGCAGGTATCCGAGTTTAGCTGCTATCTTTTGCTGGACTCCCATTGATCTTGCGAATCCGTCACCATGGCCAGATTATGCTTTTATATTTAGGCTTATATTTAGGCAGGCAGACTCAGCGTCTTAATCACTTCTTCAAACCTGCTTCTTTTGGTGTAGCCTTAATTCATACTTGCCTGTATTCTCATCAGTCCTATGCATGATTCGCTGCACATCGTTTACTTTTATTTTTAAAGTTTAATTTCCTGTTTATTCCAAGTTATTTGGGATGCCAGTGAAACACTGTCCTCTGCCGAGGTCTGTGTTTAACCTCCATCATCTCTTTTTCTTTATCATCTTTTTCTGGCACAAAGGAATTGAGGTAGACACACATGAGTGAGCATGAGTTAGACAATGACAGTTATCGACTATAAACCATACATTTACTGTCTACATTTATACAAGGACATTCATAGTACATGTCTGTTATAACTTTTGCCATTTGGGCATGAGGAGCGGAGTTTAGAGTGCTGTTGTCATGGGAATGGGATTGTGTGCCAGATCAAATCCACTAAGCATCCATTTGTTTTGTTCCCCTGCTTCCCACTGTGCTCCCAGGCTGAACAGACCGGGGGAAAAAATCTGAACATGTGATTGCAATGTGATTCAGAACAAGACTACAGCGCTCACAGGCCGATTTTTTTTCTTAACCTCCAAACAAAATCTCTGTTCAAGGTCTTTCAGGGTGAATGTATGAATGGAAGTGAATGCATGCACTGTGTGTGTGTGTGTTTGTCCGTTCTGCCCTCTCTCCTGTTTCTATTTTTGGAGCTCACTGATTGTGAAGTGAAGTCAGACCTGACAGAAGTATTGCTCATTTAGCCTTTTTTTTTTTTTTTTTAGCTTCCACAGTTTTTGAAATGATTCCTTTCTTTCTTTCTCCTTTGCTCATATTGCTTTCTCCTGTGTGACCTCCCTTAGAAACAGAACCTCGTTAAACTAGGCCAGCCTTCAGCTGATCACATTTTAGAAGTAACTTCTAGGTTACCAACAGGGGGTGTAGCTCAGTGGTAGAGCATTTGACTGCAGATCAAGAGGTCCCTGGTTCAAGTCCGGGTGCCCCCTGTATAGCTGCTGTTTCTTATCTTTTGTGTCAATAGGGACCTGCAGACCCTGCCTTGTGGGAATCGTTCCAGTAAAAAATGAAGAAGGCCTTGTGATCATGTTCATCCTTGACTTCCAGGAGCTCATCGATCCCTCCCACAAGAAGACTGCTCTCAGACAGAGAATCACCCAAGGATGGGCCTATTGTAAAGCCTTTCACACTGCATACTGCATGTTTTGTTTGTGTTTCACATTTATAGAAGTTAAACATTTTTCTGTCTTTCTCTTTTCCTGTGAATTCTGCAACTGTAAATATAAATTCGAAATTAACGTGTGTAATTAGTCTTGATTTTCTCATCATATTGGTCAGAATGTGCACTACTGTCTTATCTTAGCAGAAAAGTTGGATATTTTAAAGCAGAAAAGTTGAATTGAATACATTTTGAACTTCGATAACAAGTGAGCTGAAGATAAAGTTTTCTCTTTAGGCCAGAATCGCAGGCTGAAGATGAGGCTGCCGGTGCTGCGATCCATGCGACGACCTTCACTCTCAAAAGATCAGTTTGAAGGAGTGGTAGTAGACTACCTGCAGGTGAATAACACATGCATGCAGTGCAGTCCATTTGCATGAATGCATGCTTTGCATTTTGCTGGAATACATAAACACATCTGGCAGTGGAAAAAAATCTGTACAAAGATAATATGTCATACTGTGACTCCTAGGCATGACATTTGCAATGATACAATTTTAAAACTTACTGACATATTATGCCTGCAATGCTTCTACTGTTCTTCAATCATGCATGAAGAGCACTAATCAAAATGTTCTACATACTATAGTAACAACAAAGTCTTTGATTTGCCTTTCAAGTGCTATATATACAATTTTAGTTTTATATGCAGTTCTAATAGTTAAATACGAACCACCTTAAATAGCAGAGAGAAGTTTTTGAAGCAGAAGTTCTTGTTTCTCAGCCCAAAAAGACACCAAATGGAAGAATGAGGGGGAAAAGCAACTGGTCTGTTTATCTTTCTCTCCTTAGAATTTTCCTTTACTTGTGTTTAGAGTTCTCTCTTTTGATGAATGGCACCTTGTATGAAAGTATTTCCTGCCAGTATCCTTACCTGACACTGGAACTGTACTGAATCAGATAAATTGACATGTTGGGACTGTTTTACATTTACGTGCTGGCAGGGAGGTGACATTCCTCTCTGTTTCAGAACAGCATTTGTGAAGTGTGAAATATTACAACGTTTTTAAGAAAACATTTAGAAGAGAAAAAAAGCATTTCAAGCCAAAAACCAGCAGATATGGTGTGTAATTATTTGTTTGAACTATAAAGAGACACATGGCCTTCATTTACGTAATATTCAAAGTAGCTTGTGCCTTATTGCCCTTCCTTGACAGCCAAACAGCGAGGAAGTCCCTCTGAAAGAGTTTCGGATCCCATCTAAGGAAAGCTGTATGCAGTCTGAGACGGAGGCTCTGATAGAACAGGACATGGATCCCCCATCGCCGGCAGCTCAGCCCTCCACCAAACGACGCTCCCTTCTGACAGATCGACTGGACCCCATGCATGCCTTCCCCCGAGGGACATTACCTCGAAGTTGCTCGAGGGACAGTGTTCGGAGCCTCCGACGTGCCTCGTCACTGGATGACATCGATGGCATGAGGGCAGAATGGAACAGTCGGCCTGGAGACCCCCGGACTAACAGCAGTGAGTGTCTGATGGGGCATCTCAGAGGGAAACTAAAGCTGTGAATAAAATATAGAATTAGTAAGAGTATCATCAGGTTATCGTTGCTGTATTTGTGTCTCAAAGAAACTATGAAGTCTTTAAAATGCATATTTTTTTTTATGATGTTAGTGGAATTTAATGTGTGTTTAACTTTTTTTCAGGTTAACCTTCTGACAGGAATATAAAGCAGCATCCTAATAAATTAAATCACACAAAAGCACTTTTCACAGCTGGTTTCTCTGACTCTAACTCAGAAAATGACACAGAACTGCAGTTCAAATTTTTTTCTTCATTAGCCTTTTATTCTGTTAAAAAAAAACCTGCTTTGAGACATAAATTTGCCTTTGTTATTATTGCCACTTTGGTTTGCATACAAACAAACACTTTCACTGTGAGATCTGCTGGAAGGTTTGCTGGTATTAAAGGGATCTCTAACAAGTCGTGTCTATTATTTGCTATTTTGGGATACAGTAGGATCTCAGACTTGAAACAAGCTTGCAGTGGTGGCAAACATGTTGACAGATGAGGTCAGGCAGGATGTTCACAGATGACATTGTGATCTGTAGAAAAATTAATGGCGGGAGAAGCAAGACAGAATGCATGTGTGTGAATAAGAGGAAGACAGATGTACCAGTGAAGATGCAAGGAGCAAATGAGTTTAAATACCTGGGGTCAAACATCCAAAGCAGCAGACAGTGGACAAGAGAGTAGAAGAAGAGAGAGCAGGCAGGGTGGAGCAGGTGGAGAAAAAAGTCAAAGGTGATTTGTGACAGAAGATGTTAGCAAGGTTCACAAGATGGTAGTGAGAAATGCTGTGATGTGCGGTTTGAAGATGGTGACACTAACAAAAGACAGAAGGTGAAGCTGGAGGTGGCAGAGCTGAAGATATTAAGAATTTCATTGGGAGTGTGCAGAAAGGACAGGATTAGAAATGGGTACAGCAGAAGAACATCTCAGGGTGAGTGTTTTTGGAAAACCTAATTAAAGAGGCAAGACTGAGATGATCTGAATATGTGCAAAGAATGGTTAGGGGAGGAGGAGGAGGAGGGCTGTGTATTGGACAAAGGATGTTGTATATGGAGTTACGAGGCAGGAGGAAAGGAGTAAGACAACAGAAATGATTCATGGATGCCATTAAAGAGGACATGGAGGCAGATGATCAGCTGTAGCAACCCCTAAAGGGAGCAGCTGAAAAAAGAAAAGGAAGTTTATATCAGATTAGAAAGTGAGGTGACACATCAAATCATTAGTATTATCAAGTTAAATGCAGTTGAATTAAATGTTTAGTAGCTTAAAATGTCCTTGGCATATCCTAAAACACATAACTGCAAACTAATCAGAATCAAAACTGATTTTTTTCAGCTGAGCTGTAACAGCTTTCAACAGATTTCTCACCAGTTCGGCACTTGTCAGGTTGTTGATGTCAGATTGTTGCTCTGATATTTATAACACAGAGAGCGTCCCTCTGTGCAGCTGCCTAATAAAAATTCCAGTAGAGATACGATAATCAATTCTTCTGTCAGTGATTGGGTTTGTGTTAAAATTGCTCATCACTGCACATCTATTAACCTCCGCTCTCAGGGGAAATACTTCATGAGGAAACGTTTTCTTTTGTACAGGTTCCAATCATACTCTTCCCGTTTTCTATTCAATCTACTCTTCCACAGATTTTTTTTTTCTTGACTGCTGATGCTGTTGTTTTGTGTTGTAGATCTCAAGCCCAATACTCTGAACTCCACTTCAGACTCAGACCTTATGAGACATCGAACCATAGGCCGCATCCCACAGGTTACCCTCACGTTCGGCTCTGACCGAATGAGACCGCCTTCCCCAACTGAGATTGAAATCATTGCACCCAGCAAGATTAAAGACCGAACGCAGAACGTCACAGAGAAGGTCACTCAGGTCACACAGGTAAGCTGCTCTTTACCATCTCAAGAGAAAAAAGGGAGAATAAATGCCTGTTTTCTTTGCACTTTGCTCATCTTCACTCATTTTATGTCATCACCAGAGTCTTAAATTTTCCATTTCACATTGCTGGCTGCATATATATTTTCTTGTTCAGTAATTGGCTACATCAACCAAATTGCTGTCTGATCTTTAAGAGGCGAAATTGCCAGAAATTACTTGCTTCTCACCTGTGAGATTGGCCAAATTGTTAAATGACTGTAATAACAAGGGACCAGCGTTCCTTTCTTCCCTTTGTTTGGTTAATACACAACAGCAGATATGTCTGCAGCCGCTGAACAGCAATCAGTGGTAGGAAACACTAAAAGGAAGAAAATGTTCAAAATTACAATACTTATGTCCCAGAAAAGGAATCAGTGACACAGACTTCGGCTGGTAGAATTGGTTCTTGTATCATCTTCTGCTTGGAAAATGTTGTGTTAAACTACTGCATTTTTTATTGTTTTAAGCTAATACATGGAACAGCAATAAATAACTGAGTAATTAATATTTTCAGGTGTATTTTTAGCTGTTTTTGGCTCTTCCTGAAAGAGAAATTTATAATGTTTCTAACTGGAAAAAAAGAAATATGATCATTAACATCATATTTCTGTCAGATAGTTCAGTCAAAGGTGTCTATAAATGGTACATGCTTCAGGGTGACTGAAGACGCGAGACATCCGAACTCACAGGGTGAAAGCGTGAACGAATAATCTCACCTGAGGTGTGACATCTATGGCACCAGCAGCAAAACACATTCATCAGCCACCTGTCATCACACCACGGTGTCTCTGTGTATATTTTGGCAAACTGCCTCACAAGAGTGAAAGAAGGACCACAATGGAAAATACCTTAAAATAACCAAGAAGGGAAACCGTTATTTCCAGTAAAATACAGTTAGGTCGATAATTTCTTTTTTTGCAGTTTTGCCGCTATACATGACAAGTGATTTAAAATCAAACGATGAGTACATGTGATTGAAGTGCACAGTTTCAGCTTTGATTGGTTTTTTACAAAAGTACAGGATAAATTATTTATTATTAGCAGTCATTTTTATACACAGTCCCCCATTTTTAGAAGCTTAAAATTAAACGAACTGCCGGCTCACAGGCAGTTTCATGGTGAGGTCAGGCCTGAGCCCTTGTAAACAAATGCAGCAGACATAATATTTGAAGCTGATTCAAAAACCTCACTTGATGCTTTATAGCTTTGCACTTGAATTACATTTGATAGTTTTAAAATTCACTGTGGTGACGTCATATGTTAGTAAGTAACATGAACAATGATTAAAAAAAGCAGTTTATAGATGCCAAAATATTTTTTAAATGCATTATTATTTGTACAGCAGTATGTCATGTTTTCTAGTAGTAATAATTAAATTATTAAAATTACTATAATTATTAAATATTTTTAATAGATTTGATGAAGGTCTCATGCCGCACTAGACACGCTGCACAGCAGGTTGCTGCCATTAGTAAGTATAAATGGATCTACGAATGTTACATTGAACATAAGAAAAAATGACAAAGCTTTTCTTTATGACTGTAACAATGCAAAGGCCTGTTTGTTCAGGTATAAAGCAGAAAATAAGGCAATGCTGGGCTCCCTAAGTGCATCACATTAACCGGTTTATCTGAGAGGCTTTCAGGATGGTCAGTTGAGCCTCTTTTCAGCCAAACTGACCAAAGAAGGGTTTTTGTTTGTGTCCCATTTATCTTTTTTTTTTTTTTTGGAGTGGCTGGTTTGTTATTTTAGCAGGATATCAGATATAGGAGCTATGGGTTCACTATGAGGTGTTTTGTAAGCTATTTACATGGTTCATGACTTGTAACATTTTACAAGATTTTAATTATCTGATTCATTAAAGTCTTTAAAATTTAGAGCGTCAGCTGATTTAATATACAGTATGATTTTTTTTTAAAATCTGGGTTAATGATTCATCTATTAGTTCCTCCACAAATCTATATAATCCAGGCTATAAAACTACACACAGTAACTCACAGTAAGTGATTTGATTACATTTGGTTGCAGTTCACCCCAATTGAATCTGCCTCTGGGCATTTAAGCGACCATGACTCGGTTGATCTTTGTGAAGTTTAATAAATTACTTAGAAAGTTGAATAAACATTTCAGTACGGATACCACCTTTTAGGAGATGTTAGTTGTGCATTTGCACAGTGCTGTGACCTCATGTGACTGCATTGTGACTGAATGGTGCTGCTGTGGTGGTGGTGAGATATTGCTTCTTTGCACTGGGAGTGATTGTGGTATTGACAGCCGGCTCTGACTCTATATGCAAGCAACGTAGCTTCTGTGGTCCTGGAAAAAGTGACTGCACAAACAGAAGACCTCTCGAAAAGCCTGGCTGAACACTTCATCTGTTATCTTGGCTTAGCTGACGTCATGAACAAGATTGGTTAGAAAGTAAGCGTTCCTCTGTTTAACCACACAGACAGAGTTTGTCTGCTTGTCAGGGAGGTTTGTTTTAGTCTTGTTTTGTTTTTGTTGGAAGGTAGAAGGTAAAAATAAAAATAAAGATTAATAAATCTCTTTGGTATGCCACTTGCTGGCAGACCACACACCGTCTTAGATGTTTAGTTGTTTTTAGATTGATAAAGTGCTTTGATGAAGAAGATTATACAACATTAAATAAACTCAAAGCATTTCCATCCATCCATCCATTGCTGCTGCTTTATTTACAATTAATTAAATCTATTCCTGTTTTGTTTTTTGATATTCTATGAATGTGAAAACATATTTCTTTTTCAAATACATAACAATGCACAAAACATTTTAACCTACTTTGTTGAAAATTGTCAGAGTTTGTGCACCTGAGGTTTCAGGTGTTTCCCTTCCTGGTCACCACTCATGTACACAACTTAAATACATATGAACCATAACAGTAAAATCCCTCCTAACTACATGACTGTTCAATCCTTTTAGGGTTAAATTCTATAAACACAAAGGTCAAGCATCCAAATAAAGAAAATATGTCTTTGTCTTATAGAAATATAAACTTTTTCTTCAACATTCAAAAATGAAAAAAAAAAGGTTTCATTAATTGCACATGCAAATGGAAGTTATTTCCAAACTTCTGTGTAGTCATATTGCTGTGTTTTCTTTATGTAATGTCAGTACATGAAGAATGCCTGGATGTATGTAGGGCTCACAGCTGCCTGTGAGTGTGGAGAGGAGTCCTGCTGGTTAGCTGGATTTATGAAAGGGAGCGAGACTATTGAGCGGCACTCGTGGCTTGACGCTGCCAGTGACCTTGGCCCCTGGAACTAATGGAAGTGGAGGGCAGTGGGCTTGGTCTCTGTGCCTCTGTCAGACACTAAATCACAACTGCGTGTTGTTACCGCTGTGAGTTTTTGTCCGGTTAAACCAACTTGCTTGAGTATCATAATGTTGAGTTCAGAGACAAGAAGGTCAGGCTAACGTCACAGTGATCACGGCTGCTGCCATGTGAACTGCAGCAGTGGTCTTTTACTGACTGTGAGTTTTCTACAGGTACTGTAATAAATATTAAAGCACATATTGCCTTTCTCTGTGGCCCCAGTTTCATTATGCATAGAATGTTTTCTTTATGCTGCCCTTATAATTGAATTTCGATTGGCAAGTTAAAAAAAGAGGCATGATGGTTGTCATTGATCTTTGTTCATATTGATTTGTCTGCATAACACAAAGCACACTGCGATTGGTTATAGACTGTGGCTTGTTAAAGACAGATAACTGTACAAGAGCCTCAGCACACTGTAACTAGTACTGTGTGTCGGTGTGTATGTGGCGCCCCCTGGCGTTGACTGATCTTGCAACAGGGCAATTTGGAGATAGTTGCAGCTTTAACTGAGTGTGGCTCTGTTTTTTGCAGGTTTGCACAGCTATTTTTTTAGTATTTGTCTCCATGAATGTGTGTGTACAGGTTGATAACATGCTCGTTTGAGATCTGATTGAACTCTGAAGCAGTCACACCCAAATAACGCATGCTTCTAAAGAACAACATCCTCACAAGGCGTCTTAGAGACTAGGCAGTTAAAAATGTGTAAATATATTTTCCAAATATCAGGGTTGAATATGAGGTTATTTGAGTTTTTTAATGGAATTTATTAGTTCATTTACAAGACTTTGCAAAAAATATTTTTAAAAAAGAATTACATTAATTCAGAGGGGAGAAAAGACAGGGCAATGTTACCGTAAACCTTTATTTTTTGAAAATATAATAAAAGTGATTGGAAGGTTATTCACAAAATGACAAGACCTCACATACACTACATTAATTCAGATAATAATTTGCATATGCAAAAATACTAAACAAAACCAAAACAGCAAACACGCACAATGTATTTGCATTCACAAACAATTCACGCAAATGCTTTTATAATTATTTCCCCAGCAACTGACAATAAATCTCACCTCCTATAAAGAGTGTATAGAGCTAAAGGGAAATTTTACTTCAGTCAAGAGCTTAAAATTTATTTAGCTGTTTAGCTTTTTATTGTCAGGCCAAACACAACCACCTTTGATTTTTTTTCTCCAATAATTACTACTTGTTGAGCATCACACAGGAGGCAGGTACCATCATCCATCACTTTTTATGTGCTTGAAAGAGGATCCCATGATGAGGGCAGGGCTACAATCAGGGAGGAAGAGCGAGAGGAGCAGAAGGGAGGGAGACACAGACTGACGGACAGAGTTCCCGTCTCCCTCTTTCTTTCTCTTAGTCGTAGTCTTGTCCTGCTTTTTACCCTGTGGTGTGTGTTTCAGCATGAGCGTCAAGCAGAAACTTCAGCCTGTGAGTACAGCCTTACCGGGTCTTTCATGCTCTCTGCAGTTACCCTCAAAACTCCATTTCTTTTTCAGCTCCACATTCCTGTTTGTTAGCTGCCAGTGTTCCTTTCCCTGTTCTTCCTCACCCCATCTTTAGTCGTCTTCCACCTCAAACTTCCAGCTCACTGAATATATCTCCACGACTTAGAAATGATCACTTGACTCAAGTTAAGCTGATGACATGTCAAAGTGACGTAACTTCACAAAGAGATTACACGAGAACTGTGCAGAGTTAGAGCACTTTCAAATTTGTCTGCATTCTATTAATGTGATATTCACATCTTAAAGGCTTAATTTTATCTTTACTTATTTTTTATAGATACTGTGTAAACTTTGAACTAAAATATTTAAAATGTTTTGTGCTTTGCATTGTTGCTTTATCCACAGTTGTCATAATATTATGAATATTTTATATTTCTGCTCTGAATACCTTAGAAGAAGCACTTTCATATATATATCTATATCTATATGCATGTCTCTCACTTTTTCTCTCTCTTCATATATATATATATATATATATATATATATATATATATATATATATGCTGGATTATTACTATTATATGATATATATATTTTAAATCGTGTTCTCTGATTACAGCTCTGCTGTCTTTTAAATCTAGTACAGCTTGAAATGTATCAGCTTGATCTCTTCCCATGATGACTTTAAAGTCAGAGTAGCAACAGAGAGTTGTAGCGTGCAAATTAGAGGTGCCTGTCGTTGTCTGGTCATCATTATCATTAAACAGAGCTGTGGTGGACATCAATAACGTAACCTTTCTTGGATGAGTGAACCTTTGCTCATGTGTTTACATTCTCATTACTGTGTTGTCTCTTCACATCTGTTCAGCTCCTGTGGTTAGTTGCTTACACACAAAAGGTTGTCACAGTTTGTTGTCCTAGATGGAGAATTCAATAAATTCTGTGCACTTTCTTCCATTTATGTCTGTTTTCCAAACTGAACGCTGTCTTGTTGGTCGTAAACCCAAATTATGAAGCAAGTGAAGCAGCCAACATCCCTTTACTGGAAATATTATCGAAACCTTGGTTATTCCTAATGACCATCTTTTTTATATATAGTACTCTGTCTTGAGAAAAAGTTTACTTTGACTATTTATGGACACTGCTTTCTTTCAAGCTGGGAAAGTGGAAGGGAAATGCATTTTTGAGGAGACTTTTTTCCCCTCAACGAACAAAAAAGTCTAAATATATATTATATTTTGCAAGGGAAGATGGGTTTACTGGTTTCTTGTACCAATATGTGACAAATTAAAGGAAAAACTCTCGAATTGTGGAGATCCAAGGGCCCTGTTTTGTTGTTGGGACATTTTTCTGGGTGCACTTCTCCCCTTGGATGGATAGCTCATGTATCAATCAATGCAATGTTCTTCTGAGTCATCAGATTTATCCTGTGGTGAAACATTTCTAGCTCGAATTAAGAGAAAAGAGAGAGATCTTTTCAAGCTTTACAGTGTCATCTCCATCAGTAGGAGGGGAGGGATCACTTAATAGTTAAATATAAATAAGATGCACATCATATGTATCCATCTATCAGCTGGATACATATGGGAGATCTTTGGCCACAGGGTTACACCACATTCTCTTCATCAAAACACCAGATAAGAAGCTGTTTTGGTGAATATGGTTCATTCCCTGCAGTGGGCTTCAGGACTTGAGCTATAGCACACCAAAAGCTTTTCCCTTTTAATTTCTCACTGATCTGTGTGCTTGCCATACAAGTTCAGCTTCTTTTGTCATGATGGCTATCAACATAATTATGCAAACTGAAATGTAAATGACGGTCTAACCGCCAAAGGGTTTGTAAGGACAAGAAGGACATGGAAACCCAACAGCATGTACAGCAGTTTAGCTCTCTGTGGTTCATGTAGATGTGAATGTCAGTTATAGTGCATTAAAAGAATAAAGCACTTTGATTTCTGCAAAGCCATTTTGGCCAAATAGAGCTGACCTTTCCATTAACAGAAATTACCTAAAATCACTCCTCTGCATGAAGCCCAGTCGATGCCAGCACTTATTCCAGTCTGAAATTGATCAGATCGCTGGCAGAAAAGGGTCACGTGGCAATCACGTGGTGCAGCGGAGGCAGGTGAGGCTGCAGTGGACTCTCTAAAAAGGACAGTGATTTGGCTCGGTTAAGTGCATTTGAAGAGAGGATAGAAGAAGGCAGGAGCTGGGATGTGTGTTCATGGCAGTCATCAGCAAACATATTTATCTGGAAGAAAGTGATGAAGGAAGGGAGATGGGGAAGAAGGCAGGTGGGGCTGCAGAGAGTTTGGAGAAGCCTCCTCTGCTGCTGTGGACGCCAGGATGAGAACCTGGACATGGAAGCTCTTATTGTTGTACCGGTCAGTGGATCTTACTCATCACTGATTCAGTCATTGGTAATTTTCTGATTTGTGTTGGTCTGCATGTAAATGGTACTCGACATATGAGTGGATTTGTGTTTTGCTCTTTTCTGCCACTCTGAAAGAAGAGTCCAGAGTTGTTTTTGAACCTCTTGCTGTTTTAGAATATTAGGTTTAGAATATTTTGAGCAATGCACCATTTATTATAAATTAAAGCCGTGTTCATGATGAAGTTCATCATCTGAGGTGGCATGGCACTATCAAAGGACATGCTGGGCTTTACTTTAAGGGTGCAGTGGGGTGTGGTTAATGTATCCCAGTGTCTATCTATTTATCACAGTACTGCTACACCTTATGGATTTTTGCAGCTTGTATTGTAAATACTTGAGATGGCACTAACAGTAATTATGAAAACTACAGTTATTCTTGGGCTCTCGTGCACCATGTTCCTGCAATAAATTCTGCTTGTTTTTCAGTTTCCCCAACCTTCGTCTTACTTGGTCAGCAACAGCTACCAGACTGTTTTAACATACACCCTTTTAACTCTCTCTTTAATTCTTTTAAGGCACTATCAGTATGTTGGAATTTTTAAAAAATGACTGAAATGAGTTTTGGCTGTTTTGTAAAGAACATCATTTTCATTTTAACTGAGAAAATTGAAGTTTCTTATTAAATATTGCTTTATGGATAAAACCTGAAAATTGTTAAATTCTAATAATTAAACCGCAGTGAAAGCTGTTTAAATGATAACTTAAGATGCTGACTTACAGACCAAAAACATTTCACATTTTTATGTCAGAATTAAGTTATTGTTTTTGAATAAGGATAGTTGTTTGCTTTGTGAGAACTGTGCACTTACTTCCTTTACTCTCGTCTCAGACATTAGCTAATGTGCACGCCTCCCCCTTCTTCCTGTTTTAATTGTATGCTTCATAAAGTACTCTATATAGTATTTATATTAGACTTTCTGGCTATGGGCCTTGATCTTTCCTCCATTATTAATAACCTCCTTTGTATCCCATTGGCCTCTTATCAGGTGTTATCCCTCGGAGCTGACGTGCTGCCAGAGTACAAGCTCCAGGCCCCGCGCATCCACAAATGGACCATCCTTCACTACAGCCCCTTCAAAGCAGTATGGGACTGGGTCATCCTGCTGCTGGTCATCTACACGGCCATCTTCACGCCATATTCTGCTGCCTTCCTTCTCAATGAAGCGGAAGAAGAAACACAGAGAAGAATCTGCGGCTACACCTGCAACCCACTCAATGTGGTGGACCTTGTGGTGGACGTCATGTTCATCGTGGACATCCTCATCAACTTCAGAACCACCTATGTGAACCATAACGACGAGGTGGTCAGCCACCCGGGACGCATCGCGCAGCACTACTTCAAGGGCTGGTTCCTGATCGATATAGTTGCTGCCATCCCCTTTGACCTGCTCATATTTCGCTCTGGGTCTGAGGAGGTGAGAAAGCTATCGGAATATCACTTTGTGTTTCAGACAAAAGATTAAATGAAAAGTCTCCTTTTATAGCCTTTATGTGTAACAGATTTTTACAGTTTTGCAGTAAAACTGGAAAATTACTCAAAACACAACTTTTTTTATTAAAGTCAAATACAGAAAGTCCCAAAATACAACCAACTAGGACATAAAACAGGTAACTCGGGAACAGACTGGGGTGGATAAGTAGACACGCTGACAAACGCTGTAAGGGAGAGAAGACTATTTATACACACAGAGGGCAATCAGGGGAAATGGAAACAGCAGGAAAGTGAGGCATATCCAAGATAATGATATACAAGAAGCAAAACAAAGCATGTAAAAAATAAGAGGCACAACACTGACACACACAGCAGCCTGGCACAGAGAAATATGAAGGAAAGCTAGGAAAATAAACCAAAATACAAGGACTTATGTTTAAATAGCAAACTCTCAGCCTTAACAGAAACTGCCATCAGAAGTAGCCTCCAAACCCTGACATTATCAAAAAACAAATACCAATCAAAACTCAACTAAATAAACAAGTATACTAAACTCAAAATGCATGAACAACCCCCCCAGCGCCATGGCACTGCTGTTATGAGTGGCAGCTCTTGGCCTTTTAACTCTTACTAAGTGAACCAACTAACGCGCCTGTGCTTTTTGTGCTACAAATGTAGCTATATTTGGTTTGGAGAAACTTTTATCTGTGATGTCCTTTTCCTTTTACCAGTTTATGTAAAATTGATATTTTTATAATACTATGATGGAGTAATTATTGCAGGATAGCTGGAAGCATTATGGACAAATTAGAAGTGTTTATATGCGTTTTAAGAAGATGGAAAACCCGCTGAGTTACACATGGTAAATGTCCAGTCTGGCTATCCCATTGTGCCCTCATGTAACCTAAAACTGACTGCTCAGCTTATTGACCAGTAAATAGTTTATTTCTGCATAGATTCAGTTTCATTGCTATTTTTTGTACGTATAAAAGTCTGCTAATAGCACTAACATTAAATCTTATCTGTCTTCAACAGCCTCAAACAACCACTCTTATTGGACTACTGAAGACGGCCAGACTTCTGAGGCTGGTGCGAGTGGCCAGGAAGTTGGATCGTTACTCAGAATATGGAGCTGCTGTTCTTTTCCTCCTTATGTGCACCTTTGCCCTCATTGCTCACTGGCTGGCCTGTATCTGGTACGCCATCGGTAATGTGGAGCGTCATGGCTCTGCCCGCATCGGTGGCATGAAGATTGGTTGGCTGGACAATTTGGCCGACCAGATTGGGAAATACTATAATGACAGTGACCCAGCCTCTGGCCCTTCAATCAAAGACAAGTATGTTACAGCCTTGTACTTCACCTTCAGCAGCCTGACTAGTGTGGGCTTTGGCAACGTCTCACCCAACACCAACCCAGAGAAGATCTTCTCCATCTGTGTCATGCTAATCGGCTGTGAGTAGAAAGGAAAAGGATCAGAAACATGCAACACTTCAGACTTCGAATCATTGAAGTAGAATCCAGAATATTTTGCTCTAACTCTGAAGCTCATCTTAGAAACTCTGGACTAATTCAATTCTTCTTGCATATATTCAGTCACTTAGGTGATATTTCCTCATTTTAATATGAGGAAAATTACAAAGATAATGTCAAACAAATCAGCAAGTTCAAGGAGAATCATGTCAAAAAATTAGGTCAGTCACTGTTTGTTAGCTGGTAAAATAAGTCCTCCAAGCTCTTACCTGTTTTTATGAGAACAACTTGTACTGGTTACATAAATCCAGTACATCCTGAGCATACATACAGCCTTTGCTAGCCTATTTTTTGATGGTACAGAGATAGACAGGAGAAATATAATCAAATTTATCACAACCCCAGGAGTAAATTGTTTCTGCCTTCTGTTCCATGCAGCTTTGATGTATGCCAGTATATTCGGAAACGTATCAGCCATCATTCAGAGACTTTACTCAGGCACGGCCCGCTACCACACCCAGATGCTGCGGGTCAAGGAGTTCATACGTTTCCATCAGATCCCAGGAGGTCTGAGACAAAGGCTGGAGGAGTACTTCCAACATGCCTGGTCCTACACAAACGGCATCGACATGAATGCTGTAAGGAAATGAAAAAACTTTGACTGCTGCCTTCCCCTTATGAGCATGCTTTTAAAGTGCAAACGTCAATGTGCACGTTCAAAGCACCTAACTGAAGTACAAATAATGTGTTACAATTTATAGAAACACTTGCTGTCCTCAAGTTCTCAAACCAGTTTTTCTGCATGTCCTGTGTTTGACCTACACTGGCTGCTTGCCGTATTCTATGCTGTTGCAATGGCCCAGTTTTTGTGTGGTGATCTTTTAATGTCATGTAGTTCTTAAAAGTAGTAATAAGTACAAATCCAGGCTTTGTTTGATGCACTTGCTCCCAGAAAAAAAAGTTTTCGTAATATTCAAATAAAACCTTTATAACACATTTTATTTCAAACGTTTTCAGAGACTTTTAGGGGCATCTTTGTGTTCATGGGGGTATAGCTCAGTGGTAGAGCATTTGACTGCAGATCAAGAGGTCCCCAGTTCAACTCTGGGTGCCCCCTCTTCATTTACAGACATTCATTGTTTCCAGTGTCTCATAGAGAGACCCACTTTTCAGATGTGATGTGCGTCATGTTGCTGTTTGGGACATCCCTGCTAACCAGAGCGCAAGAGCAGAATCAGTGCCTGCCAATTCAATGAGGGAATAGCTTATCAATTGTAGCTCTCATCCTTTATGCCCTGCATGCATCAATCTGATACTCTGCTCCCCTTCTCTCCCCTCCAGACCTTTTTCATGTGCTTTCATGTTACTTCTTTTTTTATGTTACAGAAGCTTAAAAAAGAAACATAATATGAAGACAAAGTTAGATTTCCTGTGTCCCATTTGTTTCTTCCTGCAGGTTTTAAAGGGTTTCCCTGAGTGTCTGCAAGCTGATATCTGCCTTCATTTGAACCGCAGCTTGCTGCAGAACTGCAAAGCTTTTCGAGGTGCTAACAAAGGCTGCCTGCGGGCTCTGGCCATGCGATTTAAGACCACCCACGCTCCGCCGGGTGACACCCTAGTCCACAGTGGGGATATTCTCACTGCCCTATACTTCATTTCCAGGGGTTCTATAGAGATCCTCAGGGACGACGTGGTGGTGGCCATACTGGGTGAGCTGCAAGTTGCTAATAAAGAGTTTTTTATTATTACTTGTTAACACTTTAAGAAAAATCATTTCATTTTCCATTTAGTTAAAATAATTATGACCAGAATACAATTTTCAAGGAGAAACAAAAAAAATTCACCTATTTTTGGGTAAAACCAGTTTAATTTGTTTATATTTATCTGATTATGAAATGTTTTTTAGCTGTTTTATTTTGCAGTCCTGTTTGTTTTCCACTTACTTGTTCTTTCTCTTCCTGCAAAGTCACAGCCAGAACTGACATTGGCCCTTAGTTCACATCAGCACACACTTGTGTGTGTGTGTGTGTGTGTTGTGTGGCCAGAGGTGTTTGGGCACAGCTCCACTTTCATTCCACAGCGATTGATCATCAATAGAGCCAGCACTGGCTTATCCAGGCTGCACAGGTCACATCTTTGTGCCTGTGTTTGTGGGGACCACTGATTTGTGTTGAGCTGCTGTACTGCTGTGGATCAGGTCACTGTGGTGCATTATTTTTTAATAATGCATTAAACATTAAACAAAAAATAAATAAATAAATAAAAGAACTGACATTACCCTGTTATTGCTTATACAAGGATGGGCTTGCCTAATTGAATTTTCCACTACTTTTGCTGTGATGTATGTAGGAAAGAATGACATCTTTGGTGAACCCATCAATCTGTACGAGAGGTCAGGGAAATCCAGCGCTGATGTCAGGGCTTTGACATACTGTGATCTTCACAAGATCCTGAGGGACGACCTTCTGGAAGTGCTAGACATGTATCCCGATTTTTCCAACATGTTCTGGAACAATTTGGAGATCACCTTCAACTTGAGAGACGTGAGTGCCACCAGGGGGCGTTGTTACACAGCATCCTGCTTGTGATTAGAGTTTAGAGTCATAGATTTATGTCTCAAGATCGCCGATTCTATTCTGTTAGTAAAAACGTAGCAAATCAACTGAGATGTTGTCATCATGACATCATAAACATGCTAAAACTGCATTTTCTGCCCCGGTTTTAATCGGTCCCCTATGCCTTTCCTCTCTGTGCTGAGTGTAACTTTGTGTGGGGTCACGCTTTTCTTTTAATTTCTTTTAAGGGTTAGGGCAGAAATACCTGCCTTTCTCTTTTGGAAACAGGAACTTCCAGTTTGCTGATCTCTAGTGCTGTCAAGAAGATAAACTAGAACCATGTCTATCATTTCAAAGTAAATGAATCTATTACATTTTCCAAAATGCTCCCATATGACTTCATGACGTTGTTATTTCTTGTTATTTATAACTAATATTTATAACAGTACAATAAATAGAATAGAATCGCCCTTTATTGTCATTGCATGTGTACAATGAAATTGTGATCAAACATGTATAAAATGTCCATTAAAGACATTTCTTTTCATATATTACTCTGTCAGTCCTGAAATAATCACAGTGGCTAACTGGAGCCTTCCTGGTTTCTGAGCGTGGTGCCGTTTCAACTTAAAACTAAACGGTTTGAAAAAGCACTTAATGTGAGGGCCCTCCAGGCAAACATGTAAATATAGGCAAAGTGTGCAGGAGGGTTTAGAGGCAGTATTGAAACTGGGGCATTTGAACAACACACTCAGTAAGCATTGTGCCACAGCGCTACAAGTGGTTACCAGTATCAGAGGTAATCTTAAGTGGTAAAATCATAAAGATCTCACCTAGATTTCTAAATATACTGATGTAAAAGGTGCTGTATGTTTCTTTTAAGCAGGAGATGTGGTTTGTAATTTTGAATTACTGAAGCTGATCTGTATCAGGTAGATAGAATAAACCAGACAACCCCAGGCAGGGACTCTGAATGTGGCTATCGTCTGACGAGGCATCGGAGAAGCTCACTGCGTCGGAGAAACAGGCCAGGTGAGTAAGGGACGCGGCCTAACGCCAAATGCTCCTGTATCAACTTATTGTCTTATTCCTATCTGTGCTGTGACTCTGTGTGGACAGACGGGATGGATCGTGAAGACTCTTACCCAGATCAGTCACGTTCGATGTCAAACCACCACCGGGGAACAATGGCAGGATCTCATTGGGAAGACCTCTGCAGCAGTGCTAGTATATGTTCACAGTCTAGTGATGAGGAAATGAAGCCCATAGGACACAGCAAAGGGGAGTTGTACCCCCATGCGGGTGATACCAGAGACTATCCATCCGCAGTAGTCAACCTTCTGCCTCACAGTGGACCTTCAGCTGGACTCGGCCCGCCTGTAGACCTTGGAGGACCTCCATACTCAGGTAAAATCCACTTAAAACACTTTTGGAGGCACAGAGAACACAAAAACTCCACAAATGTAAATTTTTTATTCCATTTTAATTTGCTTTTTTTGGTTTGAATGCAGCACTGATAGATAAATAAAAAATAACTGTGGAGTAATACATTCGCATATTTTAACAAACATTTTTTCAAGAAATGATTGTTCTTTTACTTTTGCACAGCAGCAACCCCTATCAACATGCCAGGCCTGTATAGCTACTGGCCAGACCGCAGAGCAAGCCAGTTTTCAGACAGCCAGAGGCGGCCATCCTCAGTAAGGGCGAGTTTTCACCCTTCACCCTGTGCTGAAGATCGGCCCAGTGAGCTAGAGTCTCGATTGGAGCTGCTTCAGTCACAATTAAACCGGTAAGCTAGACTTATGTTGTTTTAGAATTAAAGAAATAAACAATAAGGGGGCACCCGGATTTGAACCGGGGACCTCTTGATCTGCAGTCAAATGCTCTACCACTGAGCTATACCCCCGGTGCTGAGGCCCCAGGGAGGTGGATGCATTTGTCACTGTTGTCCCAAGGCAGTGTTTGCATTTCAGCTCCACCCTTTCTGTGTTTGCATATCAGTTTCCAGCTGAGTGCTTACTACATGGGGCTATTTTGCATGTGTGTGAGAGAAAAGGAGGAGTAAGAACAAAATAAACAGAGATAAGAAAGGGTCAGGGGTGAGACTGAAAATGTCCATCATGTGTGTTTTCTTTTAACTGCCTGCCTGCTTCCACGTGAATGATCGTGATGATTCTATAGCGACAGATAGAGAAAAGTGTGTTAACACTCATAATGCTTTATAGAAGTGTTCTGACCAGGATCAAATCATAGAAATCAAGAAAAAATGTGTGAAAGAGTCTTGAAGCCATATATCTTTGTCTTCTTGTCTTGTCCAGACTGGAGACCCGTATGACTGCAGACATTAATGTGATCCTGCAGCTCCTTCAGAGACAGATGGCTCCGGTGCCTCCGGCCTACAGCGCTGTGTCCCCCAGCCCTCACCCACCTCATCCCACCACACTGTACAGCACGGGCACACCCACAATCCACACCGTCCCTCCAAAGCAGCCACCACAGATCGACAGCACTGCCTCACTACTCCAGGTGCTTTACTTATCATATGCTATGTGCAATAAGATTGCTCCTCTATAGTCATTACTTTTTTTGACACTTTTGCCAGAAAAACTATTTAAGCAATTCAATTCAGTTCATCAGAGTTGAAAAAGAAAATAAGAGCTTAAGACATCCATAATCCTGAAAGGAAAAAGAATAACAGAGATATCTGATAAATCTACAAGTCGAACGATGATTGTTATCTCCAGGTTTCAAGATAACAGACTGCCTTTTCGCCCCAATCATCATTTATGTCTTGCATTATCTGTAGCAAGAGATCAGTTAATGCAGGATCTTTCTTCCTTGCTTTTGGATTCAGAGCACTTTTTTGAGCCCAAAACATCCATAATATTAAACTTTTTTTTTTAAAATTAGACTCTAAAAAAGATTCTGACCTTTGTGTCCTGCAGAACGTCAGTCAGGCCGTTTATTTAATATAATTAAATTATACACTACATACATCTAATCTTGTATGAACTAATACTTCTCTGTCTTTCCAGAGTCCAGACTCTGACTGCAAGCACAAATCCAAGGATTCCCTGTCCAGCGGGATCCATCTAACTGTGGCATCAGATGACACCATGTCCATGTCACCAGAGGCAGACCGACCACATCTACCCTCTGTCGACCTCACTCCTCCTCAGATCTTCTGCTCTGGAGACCAAGAGCCTTCGGGACTTCTGTGCGGCACCCAGCGCTTCCCCTCTCTCCCGGAGCACCTGGAGATCTCCACAGAAATGCAGGAGATCCAGAGGCATGTGTCTGATCCTGTCCTGCCGGGCAGCTAGAAGAGCTATCACTGACCCTCACACCCTACAGCCTGGTACTTTGGACAGTACAGCCATATTTTCCCCACATCGGTACTTCCTTCCCATTTAAACCTCCTCTCCTGTTCAGATGCTGCTGTGGAGCGTGGGATGCCTTGCCTTTCACATCACAGAGGGTACACAGTGTCTCGAGTTTCTCAAGCACAGACCGAACAATGCCCTCAAGGCTGCTGTAGTTTTGTGCTCCAGCATCCCATCACTCCCAAAGTCCTGTGCAATAAAGAGCAGGATGGTGCACTGACATCTACAGGACATGCCAAGCAGTCACTGGATCTCAAAGCTACACCAACCGCTCCTACATGGAGGCGTCCTTGAAGAGAAGTGAAATGACAAGAAAGAATTAAGAGGTTTCACGTTTGAAGAATTATCTGCAGTCACTTTGTGTAAGAATTGCACATTTAGATTTGAACATAGAAAACTATAATCAGCTATTTGGAAATGAAATTATTTTCATATTGCAAATATTTATAGGTACATTCAGGACCATGCACTTAGTAAATGTAACAACTGTGAGTGGTTTAGGTTCAGTGTTTTGTCGTTGTTGTTTATGTTTAAAAATATCAAAAAGTCGTACAATAACTGTCTCACACACCGTGAAGGATGACGATTTATGGCAGACGTAGGAGAAAGCGTCGTTTTCATCTCATATTTCCTGTTGCGGCATTTTGATGTGAATGAAAACGTGTCAAGCGTGTCATGAGAAAATATTAGAATATACACAATGAAGCAGCACAGAACAAAACAAAAAACGCCAAAGTTTCATGTACATTTAAATATAGCTCTTACAGTTTTGTTTTTGGTCACGAATGCTTTGATTGCTCCCGTTTCTGTGTTTGTTTATCCGCTCACCTCAGACGTGTGTCGACTATTTCTCAAAGCAGCGTGGTCACACGGTGTCGTAACGCTCCTGATGTGTTTATCTGAAAGTGCCAACAATGAAGGACTTGTTCTCTCAGTTATTTTGACTCGCAGTGGACAAACCGCACCCTGGACGCACGTAAAGGGAAATCAGCTTAGTGGCAATTGAAGTGGATGGTAACTGTCAATCGCATACAGGCGCAGAGACGACGTCTAAATGTGCGCCGAGATGATCTCTCAGTTCCAGCCACGGGGTGAATGTAATGACCTATTAAGCATTTATAATTCTGTGAAAGGCTTCTTCAAGCACAGATTCCTGTTATTTGTCTTTTTTAGATTAAAGACACACTGCAAAGTTACTTCCTTTTGTTTTCCAAGTAACTTACCCGAGCGCTGGCATAATAACTGCAATGCCAAATGAAACACTGCAAACACTTCAAAATAACAGAACACGCTAAAGCTAAGCTTTTCAATGAATATATAATATATTGTCATTTAGGAGGACGGGTTTTCCTAAATATTGTACACCTCAGTCTGATGCCTGTTTGTCTAAGGCCCGATCAACAAGTTGTAAGAATACGTGTATAAAAGCAAAAAATCTTGATGTAAATTTGGCCAACCTCACATTCAAGGTCAACTTTTTTTGCACTTCTGCACCGTTTTCAATTAGGCTGATGTTTTCAGGTCTCTCAAAGGAAGGCCGCTTATGTCCCCTTGCTGTTGTATCACTTGCAGTGGCAGCTGGATGTCCTCTAATGTGTCAAAACAGCAATCCTGCAAAGCCAAGGGGAGCAGGTGATGAGGAAGTATGACGCGTGTGGCCAAAGAACTCAGGGCATCACACTAGAACTCCTTGTTGATAGTCTCACACTCGGGACAACTTTATAGTGCACAACAGGATGAAGCCAGTTTAGTATCCTCCTGGGCTTCCTCTTAACCCGACATGTGAAAAGGAAACTGTCCACTCTTCACATGAAAACTAATGAAAAAGCTCAGTTCCTGGAAACCCAGCTTCCGTTGCCAGTGGTGATCCGCCGCTCAAAATTTGGGTCAGTGCAAAATGAAAAGTTCATGTTTAATTTCTGTGACAAATTTAAAGCATGTGCCCAGCATAAGTGGTCATAACGTGACTTCTAGGGAGTGATCTAAATTTATCAGCTGCACAGAAAGCTGAGTGGAAGAGCAGATTAGCCCAATTTAAAATTGGAAGGCTGCACCTTTCAGAATTTTCAGGAGGAATAGTAGTAAATTCTTATGAAAAGCAAGTATCAGACCTTAAAATTATTGATGGGAAGTGCAATGTTGAGGTTCTTTTGCACTGAAAAAAAAAAAGCTACCTTTTTTACAAGAACAGTGTTTTTGACCTATCAGGGAACTGACAACTAAGAAGAGAAAAGGACAGTATTGCACCTGTAGGGGGTATAGCTCAGTGGTAGAGCATTTGACTGCAGATCAAGAGGTCCCCGGTTCAAATCCGGGTGCCCCCTCTTTTCACCCTTCTACCAGCAAACTGAAATTATGTTTATTGGAGAGAGGCAACTGAGCATAAAGTGAAAATGACCCCGAACTGTAAATAGACAGCTCTGGCTCTCTGAGAACTGCAGGATGAATGTGCTGACAGCAGTAGCTTTCTAAATAGATTAACTCGTGCCATGCAAAGGCAGCAACAGTAAAATGATCTTACAAAAGCTGGGGGGCAAAAAAGAAATAAGGCAACACAAGGCTTAGTTTGTAAGACATGGAGGAATACAATTTATTTGAGTAAATTCCATATTAAACTTTATGAAAAGAAAAAAAAACTACGGCATGAACACTTGTCTTACAAACAACTTGAGTTGATATATTTATATGTATGTACAATTTGCCTTGTAATGGCATGCTACAAGGACATGACCCTTTAATTACTGAAAACAACAAAAAAAGAGGCAGACATAAACAGTCAGAAAGTTGTTTCCTCCCATTTTTACAGCTCACGCGCATGAAAAAAAATGCAGCTTTCCAAGCACAACTTTCTACATGTAAAAATAAGACAAAGAGGAGAATAATTGAATAATTTGGGGGGGGGGGCAATAAACAACATTGCTCTGGTAGGTTTTGAGTGCTGCTGTACACGGTTGCTTCACAGCATCGCCAGCCGAACTAAAACACAACATATGATGACACACCACTGCAGTGACAACGTGAACCCTCTCAGGTTATTTTACATTTTTCGAAAAGTTGCACCAGTCACAAGCTTGAGGCTGGGCACAGTCATCTGAAGAGAGTACATACACCCAAATTTAACAGCTTTAATTGCCACAAGGGTAAACAAGACTGCAATATATTAATCCTCGAATTATCGATAAAAAGGTATGCATTCACGAGAAAGGCTACAACATATTCCTACATATTAGAGAGGCCATCTTCTGGCACCTACAGTAGCTGGTATCAACCTTTAGAAAGGAAACAGATGAAATGTACAAGGAAGGTAAACCCTTCATGAATATCACACGGCTGGCTACAAATCACACCGAGGAGTACAAAAATCGGACTTTCATACGCAGCAGCTCAAAGCACTCGTGTCTCTTCCAGCTGCTGAACACTACCATGTGAGCAAAATAAATAAGTGCTTAAACACGGTTAATATAACAGTAAAGACATGGAAAAAACATTGTAAACCAGGTTATTGCGGAGCAGGTGTTTAATATTCCAAACACATTCAGAGAGTTCACTCGACACCTCATCCTCGTCTTGAAAACGTAGGAATGAGAACGGAAAAAAAAGTCCACATCTGAAATGGCGCTCCTTCTCCGTGACTTCACACACGCAGGATCTCCAGGCAGTTGTTATAGCAGATGGCGATCCAGTCCGGCTGCGTGGAGGCCCACTGCACGTTGTTGATCTCGCCTTCGGCGGTGTAGGCCAGGATCGGGTCCTCGATGGCCCGTGGCATCTGTTGGATGTCCCAGATCAGGGCCTGGTGGTCGTCAGCTTAGAGGAGACGGAAAGAAAAGGGAACAATAAAATGTAAACAATCAATTAATGAATTTTTTAAAAAAAGAAAAGGAAACCCGGGAAGCAGGCAAAGCAGAGATATCGGTGCTGAGGTGGAAATAAAATGTTTAAGTGCTTCCTCTAACATAATTATGCCAGGGCTGGGCAAAATAACTTTAAAGAAAATGTAACAAAATGAGCACACTGCTAATATTGAATTTTCTTAAAAGCAGCAAAGAACGGTGCACCTTTCTATCCAGACCCTGGCTTAAAGCTGGAAAACTGCCGTTCTGATCTATTCTGAAGTGATGATGTGCGGCAGAGTCATCTTAAATCGTGAATCGAATCTTTGTTATGCTTTCTACGGCAACGAACACAACATTTGGATAACTGCTGCACTGAATATTTGGCCTATCCACGGGCTTTTTATGACCGATTTTATTAACTTAATCACTGACATACTGACAACAAAGAGAAGGTTGTTTCAGTTACCACAAAAAAAAGAAAAAAAACTAAATGGGAAAGGCAAAGCACTCTTCTTTAAAGAGAAGTCTCGCCCAACACACTTTTACAACACTAAAGTGTTTTTATTAAATATCGTTTTGTATTTCTGCCCAAACTTATTTTAAGTACACAAATGTTGGTTTTGGTGTTTAAAGTAAAATCATTACACTTTGTTAAGGTCATGGTTTACAAGACAAATCAAATCATTTATGCAATATTTCATGTCCTAAAATACGTGAGACTCGGTACAGAAAAACCACCCATAAAGAAACAGCCTGACACTGTCAAGAAAAGGAATTTCCGATAATTCTAATGTTTGTTATCTCAACCTCACGGTCTGCAAAACATCTACAATAAACTGTAAATAGAATAGAATAATCATTTAATTGTCCCACAAGAGGAAATTTGGTAAATAAACCATGCACTATTTCGCTCCATATCCTCATCCAGCAAACATTTTGGCTATAAGGGGAAACCCCCGCTCACGGCGTGGGGAGTGAGTGCAACATTCAGTATTTATCTATTTGCATTTTTCCTAAACCAAAATAATTCAAAGAACGGACACAGTTTGCTATTTCAAATTAAAAATTCTGAAGAAACGAACAAAGACCGATCAAATCTGTTTTTGCATGTTAATCTAGATGTTTTGACATTTTAAAAAAAAATCTAAAAAAAAAAAAGTTTTGTAAAAAAAAAATGTGAAGACAAATAAATGAAAGGTTTTTGCATGCTGTGTCGCTTCCTTTTGTTGTTTTCACTGTTGCTTGGCAGTAGGTAATGCACCTCCCTTGCTCAAATATGGTCGAAGCTGTTTGCCAAATATCATAAAACCACAAAAATAAAATAGCATGTTATAATCTTTTACATAATGCACCAATTAAACATTTCATGGCCCGTAACATCAGAAGCAGGACATACGACTACAGTCAAAAGCCTCAATTATAGCCCGTTACAGACATGGACAGGTGGAGATTTGATGGCCAAATAATCATGACTGTTACACTTTTTTGTAGTGTGCTTGAAGTCCGCTGCTTGTGGTAGATGGAGCGTGTTTGTAGTTTGTGGAAATGGAACAACAGTACTTAATGGGCCAATCACAACATTTCACAAATTTCCCACTGAAGGATAAAGCCCCACTAAATGGTTAAATTACCCACACGTAGTTTTTTTTCATATTAGCGGTACCTGAGATCACACATCTCCGTGAGTGGTTCTAATTTTACTGAAGGCCTGCTTGCAGTTTGCTTACCTGCGGTGCAGATGTGACATGAGGAGTGCGGTGCCCACGCGATGCCGTTAACACAAGCGCGATGGTTGTTCAGCCGAGCCACTGGAGTGCAGGGCACGCGTACGTCCAGGATAACCACCTATTAAACAAAAAGATTTCAAATTAAATAATAATAAAACTATTTTCCTCAAACAGATAAAATGTGGCCTGATGTTACAAAATGGCTAAGGTCTTTCTGGGAATCTCCTTCTGCTGAGGTATTTAATGGAAAACTCTGGAAGAGGTACTTTGATAATTACATGCCCCAAAAAATCTAAATGTTACTTTTTTTGCTCCCTAAAACAACAACAACAAACAAAAAAAAGTGTTATAGTATTTTAAAGCAAACCCACCTCCATGCCGTCCATGGCCATCGTGGCCAGGTAGTTGGGGTCCTGTTTGTTCCAGCAGAGACGGAGGAGCGGGTGGTGCTGGGGGTCCTCGTAGATGATGGTGCTGTGCTCGAGGTGTCGCAGGTCAAACATGCGGACGGATCCATCGGCTCCAACAGAGGCGAACATGTCTCTGCCACCTCCTGCACGGCTGAACGCGATGTCATACACCTGCAGAGACAAACAGCTGGATTCAATTAAATATTCCTGTGCATACACAGCAACACAGGGATCACCTCTGGGCTCCAAACACACACACCTCTTTGTCGTGGGCGATCAGCTGGGTCTTCACGTGTCCAGACACAAGGTTAACTCGTCCCAACACCTGGCCGGTTTCCAACCCCCAGATTGTGCAGGTGGTGTCAATACTGGAAGTACCTGCAGAAAAAGCAACAAAGCTTAACGATTTCAAAGGTCACAAAAGAAAGAAAAACTACATTCAATTTAGTAACTCTTTACAGTTTATGACATACTGGGTTACTTACCAAGTAGATTAGGATCGACTTCATTCCAGTCAAAGGAGGTGAGGGGAGCGCAGAAGTCTGAGTTCTTGTTGTTATTCAGCAAACATTCAAGACGTGTTTCTGTGTCGCTGACCTGCAACACAAACCCAAGGACTTATACAACAAGTGCTACCAGCTAATGTGCCACCAGCCAGCCTCCAGGACGAAAAAAATATTTTAGTCCTTTTACATGCAGTTGTGCATTTCAGCAGCAGACAAGTTAAATAAGGCTGGAAATACCGTTTTTACTTTTGACCAAATGCATCTTCTTAAAAGTCCTCAACAATTCACAAATGTAATATTTCCTGCTTTTAAAACAGCTGGATATGTTTTTAGCAACTAAAGAGGATTAAATCATGCATTTGTTCCATGAGGTAATAGTTACAACAGCGGGACACTTTCAGTTCATAATAAAGAAGTAAAATGTGGGTCATTGATGTGTTATTAATATTTTTTTTAACAACAGCAAAGCTCCATAGCGCAGAGACAGAAAATAGCTCTTATTTGTTAACACAATTGGCTGTCTGATCCTCCAGTTACATTTGTTATCTGCTCATTTTATCTCCTAAGACTTTAACAAGCAGAATCATGCATTCATTTCATCCCAGTTAAATTAATGCAAATTCTTCTTCGCCCCACAGGCTCTTACATTTAATCAGGTGACTTACTCCCCGTCTGTTTTAGAGTACAACTTAAAACATAATAGTAGGTATTAAAAATATTTAATGATCACTCTAAAAGCCAGTAGGTCATAAAGAGATGTCATCTTGATCTCTTCCCTGTTATTCTTCATCTTTCAACTGCTGCTTTTAGAGCACAGCAGCTCATCTCTCTCCATCTCACCCTGTCTCTAAGCATTCTCTTCTGTCACACCAACCCTCTGCATGTCCTTTCTCATTACATCTACGAATCTTCTCTCTGTAGTCCTCCTATTTTACTCCTGTCTAGCAGCTCCATATTCAGGCCTCCTTTGACCAATATTCGCCATCACTCCCTATGGACATGTCCAAACCATCTCAGCCTTGCCTCTTTAAATCTGGCTCCAAACCACTCAACCTGAGCTTTCCCTCTGATGTACTCATTTCTAATCATGTCTAATCTCACTATCACTCTGTAAACCTCCCCTCTCACTCCTCCTATCCTTGTGCTACAAATCACCCCTGAAACTCATCTCCACTCCCTTCCCCCTGCCTGCACTCTCTTCTTCACTTCTCTTGCATACCTATGCTGCTTGCGTCTTCATTGTTACACGTGTCACCCTCTCATTCACTCACATATATTCTGTTTTGATTCTTCTAATAATTTAATCTTCTCTAGAACATACCTCCACTTCTCCAGACTCTCTTCCAGCTGCTCCCTTCTCTCACTACAGATCATGATATCATGTGAACATCACAGTCCATGGATGCGCCTGTCTGACCTCATCTCTCAGCCTGTCCATCACCAGTGCAAACAAGAAGGGGCACAGAGCTGATCCTCACCACTATCACGCTGTACTCATACATGTCTTCCAACACCCTCGCTCCTGTGTGGTGACCCCTTTGCTCACAACATACTACTCTAACCGTGTCTTGTTTGCCGTTTTCTTTTAAATCACTTTTGGAAACTCGCGGTTTTAATTCATATTATCTATTATATTTTACTTGTTCTCTTTGTAGCGTGTTCAGGATTTTCCTATATAAAACACAGTTATCTGTATTCTTACCCTCCAAATGCGCAGGTAGTCCCCACTGGTGGCCAGCAGGTCTGGATAGACCCCCTTCGTGTCTGGGATCCACATGATCTTGGTGGTGGGGTAAGGGTGGTCAAATGTGTTCCTGCAGACAAACTCTGAGCTCTCTTCCTCCAGACCCACCAGCTGAACCTGTGCAGGAGGGAAAAACATCTCCTGTCATATCAAACAGACGACCTGATATATCGGGAATGAAACCAAATGACTGTTCCCAAGGGGGTTCGGAGTTAGAATTATCCATTTATAGTGGCGTTACTAAGGGATATTATTAGTAATACACAACAAAAGACGCGCTGGTTATTAACACATATGCCCACTGTTGTTGTTTTAGTTTTACTGGTAAATAACAACAGATCGGACATTGTTATTGTACGCTAGGGCAGCTAGCATTAGCATTAATTCGTCAACGCTGCGTTAGCTGCTGGCGGCCCAAACCACACTGCGCACCTTGTTGTTGTATTCCTCCACGAAGCTGCCGAGAGCCAACCGAAACCGTTTGTCCGGACGGACGCTCCAGTTCATGGCGTACACCGTCCATGGCGCTTCGTATTTGTAGATTTCTTTTCTTTTGCCGTGAAGAGACATCCCCCCTCGAACTGCAGCCAACACACCAGCGTCAGCGAACTGCGATTTAAGTAGTCCCACAAGCGAAGTTCGACCGCTTCTTTAACTTGTATGAACAAATGACGGCAGACACGGCGACAGCTGCTATTTAAATGAGCAAATCTTGTCTGAAAGCAACGTTTACCACCACGTTACTTAACAAAGAGTACCATCGCTGGCTTCAACCTGAAGAAAAGGTCAAGTCACACGATATCCAGATGACTTCCGGTTAGTATTTCCAACATAAAAGCCCCTCTACTCTTGAATTTATTGGCGGTCAGCGAAGAAGCTTAGAGATGCATTACCGCCACCTGCTGGTTGGATGTAAATAGCGGGTGATTAAAAGGTGGAAACTGCTGTATTCTCCCTGTAACGCCTGTGCTTCTTCCCAGGTTAAACCAAAACGAAACTAAAAGCTAAAACTAGTTGTGAAAAATAATGTTGTTTACTAAAATAAATATAAAAAAATAGACTTTTGAGAAATAATTAAAACTGAAACGATTTTGTGAACGTGGAAAACAAACTGAAACACTAATCAAGTTGAACCAGTGTTTGAAAATGCTGAAATAGAGCAAATATTTTCTCATTTTTCTTCCCAAAAATTTCCCGACAAACATACAATCCATCATCTCATCACAAATGCAATTTCCTTTTACATGCGGAAAAAGTCGAAGAATGTTAGTTACTTTGCCTTTCTGGGGACAGCAACAGTAGCTACGTCAATGAGTCTAAATCACCTATGAGTAAATTGTCTTTAGTAATATCATATTCATACAGCTTACATCTATCAAATAATGTATGACATTTGCAACAATTGCTTTCTTCTCACTCGTGTGCTTTTGTTGTATAATGGCATAATAAGGACTACACTACATTTTTCATAATGCTTAATCAGCATTCACACTGATTTGTTAATGTGTAATGTACTGCAGTATTTTTTGTGCAGTTACATATATATATATATATATATATACACACACACACATATATATATATATATATGTGTGTGTGTGTGTGTGTGTGTGTGTGTGTGTGTGTGTGTGTGTGTGTGTATATATATCACTCATAATAATCTGACAATACTATAATATTGGCCATATTATATTTACATTACCACAGGGAGATGATTTTAGTCTCATGAACAACATTAGCTTTTTCCTGCTATATTCGAGCTCATGGAAGAGCTCGAATATAGCAGGAAAGACAACATAGAGCTCAGGGAAGAGCTTGAAAATAGTAGGAAAGACAACTCAGAACTCATGGAAGAGGTCGAAAATATTAGGAAAGAAAACCCAGATCTCAATCAAGAGCTCAAAATAGTAGGAAAGACAACTCAGAACTCATGGAAGAGGTCGAAAATATTAAGAAAGAAAACGCAGATCTCAGGGAAGAGCTCAAAAATATTAGGAAAGAAAACCCAGATCTCAAGCAAGAGCTCAAAAATAGTAGGAAAGACAACTCAGAACTCATGGAAGAGGTCGAAAATATTAAGAAAGAAAACGCAGATCTCATGCAAGAGCTCAAAAATAGTTGGAAAGACAACTCAGAACTCATGGAAGAGCTCTAAAATATTAAGAAAGAAAACGCAGATCTCAGGGAAGAGCTCAAAAATATTAGGAAAGACAACATAGAGCTCAAGCAAGAGCTCAAAAATAGTAGGAAAGACAACTCAGAACTCATGGAAGAGGTCGAAAATATTAAGAAAGAAAACGCAGATCTCAGGGAAGAGCTCAAAAATATTAGGAAAGACAACATAGAGCTCAGGGACGAGCTCGAAAATAGCAGGAAAGACAACTCAGAACTCATGGAAGAGGTCGAAAATATTAAGAAAGAAAACGCAGATCTCAAGCAAGAGCTCAAAAATATTAGGAAAGAAAACGCAGATCTCAAGCAAGAGCTCAAAAATAGTAGGAAAGACAACTCAGAACTCATGGAAGAGCTAAAAAATACTAGGAAGGAAAACGCAGAGCTCATGGAAGAACTCAAATATAGCAGGAAAGACAACATAGAGCTCAGGGAAGAGCTTGAAAATAGCAGTAAAGAAAACGCAAAGCTCTTGGAAGAGCTTGAAAATAGCAGGAAAGACAACACAAAGCTCAGGGAAGAGCTTGAAAAAAGCACGAAAGCGAATGCAGAACTCATGAAAAATGTGGAAAATAATCAGGGCCTACTTAAAGTAGGTTTAGGTCTTGCCACAGTGGCCATTGTTGTTCCTGCAGCTTGCTGGGCCATCTCAATGCTTTTCGGCTAAAGTGAATGTCCCGCTCTGTGGGGTCATGATAATAATCAGAGTTTTGATATCTTAGCAGAAGATATCACCAAAACTTCCTGAAGTGTGAGAAATATAAATTCATGCTCAATTGAGTCAAAGGCTTTATAGAAGTCCAGGAGATGGATAAATGAGTCATCAGATATTAATGCTGAGTAGTCCAGAATATCCAAGACGAGTCTAATATTATTGGAGATGTGCCTGTTTGTCATAAATACAGACTGTGTCTCATCTACAATATCATCCAAAATATATTTCATTCTTCTAGCTAGCAATAGAGCTAAAATTTTATAATCATTATATAGGAGGCTTATTGGTCTGCAGTTGTCTATAAAAAGTAGGTCCTTCTGAGGTTTGGGAATTTTTTTTTTTTCAAAAGATACAGTAAATAAAGTAGTGTTAGTAGTGGGTGATATCATGTAAACACTGTCATGATTTTATGTAAACATTTTGTCATTTGTAAACTATAAATGACATGGATTCTACACTGTAACAGATGTGATGTTCTATGAGGTGGTTTTAATTTAAAAAAAAAAGAGGCAAAAATTAGTTTGTTTCTTTATTCAATTTTTGAACAGTAGTACTCAGTCAGTACATATTCAGTAAATGCAAATTATTTACATGGCAGTGCACTACAGGCATAAATCTAGACCCCTAGATAAAACATTATGGCATTATTAGCAGTGACAACTCCTCCACAATAGCAGGTGGGACTTTTCTTTTTTGAGTTTCCAGGTTTTTAAAGATGTTAAATTGAATAACCTTGACATTATTGGTATTTTGGATATTAGTGATAAGTCTGGCACCAGGGCAATCTTCTGCTGTGCTGTGCAAGTTGACTGTTGTTTCCTGTGAAATATCAACTGGCATTTCCGTGTTGCGGTCAACTGTGTTAGCGGTCTGTGCAAGTTCAGGAGCTGTCTCTGTCTCCATTGAGGCCACTGTTGTTGTGCTAGTGACAGCAGTGTCCTGGCAAAACCTCATTTCTGCACCTGCCGACAGTGAGCATAGGGGAATGACATTATCTACAAAATTACACAGCCTTTGTACGTGCTATGGAGTTTTTACGTGTTTTGGGGTTTGTACGTGCTGTGTCTCTAGCAGGCACCATAAATATACTTTTATTTATTCACTCCACATAAAATATAATAAATAAATCATATAATACAAAAACCAGCTATTTACATTTCAACTTTTAACTATTTAAATTTTCAGCTTTTTCCTTTTAACCCTTCCCACGGGTTGTTTTTCTTCAAAATCTTTAAAATGAAAAGTTGTAATATATTCATATTCCAGGTATTCCTCATAAAATATGTTTGTAACATGAAGCCATTTCTATTTTTATTTATTTTTTCATTAATTTAAAAAAAATGCAGTTTTTGTATCACTACCCCACTCTTCCACAAGTGGGGTCAAAAACGACCCCAAGCAGTTCCTATGCAATCTGCTCCTCCCTCTTTTTAAATGAGGCAATAGGAGCTGCTCACATTAAAAACAACTTTATTTAAAAAGTAATTTTAAACCTGATACAAACATTTTAAAAGTCAAACAATACACAAGTTTAAAGGAAGAAAAAATATTTATAAGAGTTTTTTAAGCATAGGGATGATTAATATGTTTAGAAAATTAATATATAATATTTGTCAAATAATTGTCACGCAAATCAACATCATAATAAAAATATAATTAATAAAATATATAATAATGATGATAAGAATAATAATAACCCATATGGAAAAGAAATGGTAAAAACTTATATGTGATTAAATCATATAAGCCTTACATGATTTACTCATGAAAGTGGCCACTTTCTCATTACTTTCATATATTGTTTTAGTAAGTATCCAAAACATACAAGTTTTATTACATAATTTTTCAAGGGATCTTATATCTGTTTTCACTCTTATATGCTTTTCATACAAGTTTCACACAAGACAGATACAAACTTTATAAGATTTATATATATCTTTTCCATATGGGAATAACAACAGAAACAGTTTACTTAAAAGCTCTTCTAACATTAGACTGCTTTTGAAAAGTTTCAATAGTGTCAATACACCATAAGGACAACGCAGATCTCAAGCAAGAGCTCAAAAATAGTTGGAAAGACAACTCAGAACGAAGGGAAGAGCTCTAAAATATTAGAAAAGAAAAGAAAGTGTGTACTTTATTGGTCCCCGTGGGGAAAATGTCTCTCTGCATTTAACCCATTCACTCAGTGAAGCAGTGGGCAGCCACTGGGCGCCCGGGGAGCAGTGTGTAGGGATGGTACCTTGCTCAGGGGTACCTCAGGGTAGCTGTTCAGGGGAATCGAACCCCCGACCTTCCGATCATGGGGCCACCACTCTACCTACTGAGCTATCCCTGCCCCTAAAGAAAGAAAACGCAGATCTCAGGGAAGAGCTCAAAAATATTAGGAAAGAAAACGCAGATCTCAGGGAAGAGCTCAAAAATATTAGGAAAGAAAACGCAGATCTCAAGCAAGAGCTCAAAAATAGTAGGAAAGACAACTCAGAACGAAGGGAAGAGCTCTAAAATATTACGAAAGAAAACGCAGATCTCAGGGAAGAGCTCAAAAATATTAGGAAAGAAAACCCAGATCTCAAGCAAGAGCTCGAAAATAGTAGTGTCACAATTCTGGGTCATGTTGACCCAGCTTTCTGTTTTTCATGCTTTGGTGTTTTTCTAGATTATGATTTGATTAATCAGTGATACTGTTTTGATTATGATTATTATTTAGTAGGCTTTGGTCAGTGTCGAGTCTGTCTCTCTCTGTCTAGTCCGTGTCTTAGTAAAGTGTGTTTTGTTTCCTGTTTTACTTTGAAGGTTCTTGTTCCTGTCTGATGTCAGTGTTCCGGCTTTGCTCTCCCTGTCTCGTTAGGTCTTATTTCTCCCAGCTGTGTTCCCCTTCTGTCTCTAATTCCTTGATGACTCCCTCAGTATATTTAAGCCCAGTGTGTCTTTGTGTCAGTGTCACGTCGTTAACGGCTGTTCACCCTCGCGTCCTCTGTGTGTTCCATTTGCCAGCATGCCAACCTGTCTAGTTATTCTGTTCACCCAGTTTGGTTATTCTGTTCACCCAGTTTGGTTATTCTGTTCACCCAGTTTGGTTATTCTGTTCACCCAGTTTGGTTATTCTGTTCACCCAGTTTGGTTAGTGTTTTTCCTTTTCAGTTTCATACCAGCAATAAAGCTGTGTGTTTTGAGTTACTTCCGCCTCCGTGAGTCCTGCGTTTTGGGTCCTCTCCTCCTGCCTGCCTACACACAGACATGACAAGTAGGAAGGAAAACGCAGAGCTCATGGAAGAGCTCGAATATAGCAGGAAAGACAACACAGAGCTCAGGGAAGGGAATACTATGAGCCTGCGAGCAACCAGCTCACGCCAGCACAGGCGTTTTATAAAATGCTAGGGATTATCATTGTTACCCCCAGTGCATCCAACATTTCCGCAACCGCAGCAGAGTTTGCCCACATCACCGCAACAGCCAGGTTTTTTCACATCACCTTCAGCCAGCCCTGCTCCCTCTTCAACAGGGAAGCGGCAGACACCCCGCCAGCATTCACAGCCCCAGCGAGAGCCTGGATTTCTTCCTGTACAGTCGGCTAGGGTGAGTGGTGGAGCTACTCTTTTGGCTCCTGCAGAAATAAAAACTGTTAATTCCGGGCCGGCTTGTTGTGTAAGCGGCACCAGAAATGAAACGAGTCTAATATTATTGGAGATGTGCCTGTTTGTCATAAATACAGACTGTGTCTCATCTACAATATCATCCAAAATATATTTCATTCTTCTAGCTAGCAATAGAGCTAAAATTTTATAATCATTATATAGGAGGTTTATTGGTCTCCAGTTGTCTATAAAAAGTAGGTCCTTCTTAGGTTTGGGAATTAAAGTAATAAGTCCTTGAGTAAGGCTGGGGGCCAGAGTGCCCCTTTCAATACTTTCATTATAAACCTGCAACAAAAAAGATGCAAGATGAGAAGAAAATGATTTATAGAATTCAGCCACCAGCCCATCTGTGCCTGGAGATTTGTTGTTTTTAAGAAATTCAATAGATATCAATATATAGAAACGCTTTGGAGCGTGATGTCACGGGGGTGGGCGTGGAAAGGATTTTGGCCCCATCCGCCATTTTGGGGGTCTAAACAAAGCGCAAGCGAAAAGGGAGTGAAGGCACACACAACAGTCACCGTTCATATTTGCTGTGTGGTCGGCTGCAATGTTCGATCGCACGACCGGCAAGAGAATAAGCTTGAAAAGGGTTTCTCTTTTCATTCTTTCCCAACCTGGAAGCAACATGAGGCAGCTCGTGTATCGATGTTAGCAAACGAAGCCGTCTAGCCTGGATAGCAGCTGTGAGACGAGCTGATATCCAGTTCTCTTCCCTCTCCAAATATCTGTTGATGCTCCAGACATTTTCATTCCGGTAAGTTCTAAATATGTTCATATCACTCTTTATAGCCTATTAGTTTTATTTTCGATGCGCTCTGAGGTCATAGCAAATTAGAACAAACATCCTACTGAGTGATTTTGCAGAACTACCTTCTATTTATAGAGTTGCTAATTATTTGGCATTATTGCAGCAAACCAGTCTATGAAATGGATGAAACATCATGACTGGGTTCCAGCGCTACACAATGGACCTGCTTCAAACAAACCACCATGCCAATCAGATTACTTCTTCCATGTGAGGGTGGTGACCCTTCTGGATAAGATGGTGAAGGTTTGCTGCCGTTTGTTGAACAGTGTGATAATAAAACCAGGGAAAAATGAAACCTGCTCCTGTTAAATATTCTTAAGTCTTTTTCTGTATAAATAGCGGTATATTTTCTTTTTTTTTTTTTCAAAAGATACAGTAAATAAAGTAGTGTTAGTAGTGGGTGATATCATGTAAACACTGTCATGATTTTATGTAAACATTTTGTCATTTGTAAACTATAAATGACATGGATTCTACACTGTAACAGATGTGATGTTCTATAAAGTGGTTTTAATAAAAAAAAAAGAGGCAAAAATTAGTTTGTTTCTTTATTCAATTTTTAAACAGTGGGACTCAGTCAGTACATATTCAGTAAATGCAAATTATTTACATGGCAGTGCACTACAGGCATAAATCTAGACCCCTAGATAACACATTATGGCATTATTAGCAGTGACAACTCCTCCACAGTAGCAGGTGGGATTTTTCTTTTTTGAGGACGGCTCCTTTTACCTTTGAATACGGATGGTCTGTTTATGTTTTGATCAAGAGCCTTTTTTTGGGCAGCTGAAGAGGAGAAGTCTATCTTATGGCCAACCACTGACTGTATCCTGGTCATATTACCCAGCAAAACCCAGTATGCAGGTTCATCTGTAACAGTCCTTGTGCCACAGATCAACACTGTTGCTTCTACATTAAACAGAAGAGCAGGGACATGGGTGCAAGTCTCCGGGACTCCGGCCTTACAGCTGCAGTGGGCGGCTTCAACCTTCCCTGTGATGCTCACAATGACCCATGGCTGCAATGCTGGTTCATTCTGTCTTTGAGAGTGCAGGACCTGAAACACACACAGACAAAGTTAATTTAAAGACAAGAACTATGAGCCATGGCTGACATAAATGTGTTTTATCTACTTTATCATAAATGTGACAAAGTGTTTAGAAAGTTAGCACATACATGTAATTTTTCATTTCTTTATGTGCCCATCTATAGAACGCTGCATGTTATAGTGTAAATCTGCCTGTTCTCTGTCAGAAACCTGCCTGCAGAAAATGAACCTAAAGTATGTAATGTGTAATGTCATCACTTTAGAGATGGAGAAAGCATAAAGTGACAATTATGAATCACTTAATATGATAAGGAGATTCTGCAGGTCATTAATCAATGTATAAAATTAAAATAATATGTATTTTTAGTGACACAAGATACAAATATGGAAGCAAGATGTATAATTAGAATTATTTATAATCCACTCGTTCAGTCTGACGTCACTAGCCGTGTCTGGGCCTAAACTCTGCTGCAGGTCCATATATCAAACGATCACAAAAACTGTCTAAAGTCTTTCATCTTTAATAAAATGATCAGCGTTCTGCTCTACCAGGTGTAACAATTGAGTTTAACATCCAAGCATCCATGAAAACGGAATTTATGACATTTAACGGAGTTAGAAGTTAGCAGGGAGTTAGCTCGCTAGCTTCTATCTAAATACAATATAGCATGTTCTGACTGCGGGGTTTTGGAAACAAATTAAAACGTACAGCTCTGTTATCACTTCCAACATAAATGAAGACAGAAAACTAAACAGCAGTGACGTTTGTAGGGTTACTGAAGTTGGGCTAGCTGGTATATAATGATGTGCTACGTGACCGCTAGCGACACAGCTATGATAGCCTAATATAAACAAGCTAACTTTTTTTTCCACTCGATAAAAGTTAACGTGAGTGTTCTCGGTGGTCAGGAACAAACGTAATCGCATGGCAGGATGCTGATTGGCCAGTGTCATGTCAGTCACAAATTTAACTATCCAATTGCAGAACTGCAGGTCCTTGAAGGGTAATACAGTTTGAAGCTGGAGGATCTCTATGTAAATATCCGACAGAAGCTAGGTCCCCTAACTTTCAGTAGCTGTTGAAAAGATAAAGTCGTGGTATATCAGTGTTTAGAAATACCATTATTACTTTAGGATTAGTTTAACACAAAGTCAGGGCTGACCCGGGACCATTGCTGTGAGCCACAGTGCGCAGCATAAAGGTCCTTTCACATCGGACGCAGGATGTGCTGCTAATGCTAACTGCTAACTAAAAGCCAAGGATCCAGAATTTGTTGCGCTGGCTGCTGAGCTCTGTGGGTTTTTGCAGCAGCTCTGCCTGTACTAGATGCACCAGCTCCTTGTAGTTTCTATCTCTAACTTTGTCCTCTACAAGAGTTTCTGGGTTTCTTTTGCTGGTTCTTCAAATATTCAATAAAAACATGTTAATTCATAACGGAGAAAGCATTGTAACTATCCCCACTAGTGAAGACTGTCATTTCCACAATACTGCCCACTGGCATCTAAAAGGGCATTTATTCCCTTCAAGGACCTGAAGCTCCATAAAGCACCCCTCCAATAGTCCTGATTTTGAACTGTTGTAGTCCTGTTTTAATTCCAGATCAGTTCTGGGTCTGGTTGAATTGGGGCTTAGTCCGCATGTCTTGATACAGCCCCGACTTTGTTCTGCCTTGCTGCTTAATTAAAAAACTAGTTTAAGGTGTCCTGTATATGTGATAATTATTCTTCCCCATATGAAGTCATTCTTTTTTGAACAAAACTCAAAACAGAGCCAATTAATCTTTCAGTCATTTCTAAGCCCCCCCGGCTGGGGCGCCAAAATAATACCGTAAAATAACAGAAAATAACTTTCTCATAAAAATACAGTTATTTTCAGTAATGAAAATAGAGTTTGTTGCGCTAATTTTACATGGGATTATGCCTTTTCCAAGTGCTTTTAGACATTAAATTAGGAACATTTTAATGTGATTAAACAATGAAATTACCTATAAGCAATGTCAATGAATGTGGCAATATGAATAATAATGCTTAAATTTACAGAAATATACAGTTAACAGTTGGGTTAAATAACATTATTTGATGTAAAAAAAAAAAAAGTTGTATATTCAATTATATTTGAATATATCTACATTATACAGCACAAAATAATTTGATTTATCTTTTAAAATGTGTCAAAAAAACTAGATAATGGCTTCATAATTACAATTTACTGTTAATTTTACACAATATCACATGTTACTTTATATTTTAAGTGTAATTTAACATCCTGAATATTTCCTGAATATTTTCCTGAATATTTACTGGACTTTCAGTTTGAATTAAGTGTGCTCCCTGTAAGATTGTGGGTTTTATCTGTCACAAAACACCCAAAGAACCCTTATTAAACAAAACCCCTGATTATAATTACATCAAGATTATGTTAATTCTTGATTATGTTGTGTCTGAGCAGTTTGTAGATGTTTATTTTACTTATAAGACAAGAGACATTGCTTCAATCATTAACATGGATTTTATTGACAAAAAGATAACCCTTCCTGGAACAATCCAAGAACAACTAACACTTATGTATAAACAAAGGCAAGTAGAAAAAAGAATGTAATGCAAACGCACATTTGAGCACATAAGAAGGGGACGATGCCACCTCGAACGTTCATCTGCCTCCCCACATCTGGAGCAACGAAAAGGGATATATTTGAGGCACAAAACCTGCAGGTTTAGAAGTAGCTCTAGCTTTCTGAAAGTCTCACATTCAGGGCTGCTGCTGGCAATTTGGGTTCCCTTGGAGAAATTTGCAAAGTAACCATATGCAAAGAACAACTCGAGTAAAACAAAAGCCTCATTGTTATGTTGATTATACTTAACTGATAAGTATTGATATGTTGTAAGTTGTCACTTTAACACAAACTTTTACCAAAATAACTGAACGAATGGGACTGTGTTTCGACGACTGTAAATTAAAGGAGTATTTTTTTTTAAACTAGTCTTTTTAGGTACAAAAGCCTGCATGCAAATATAAATTACGCTTGCCATATTATCTGAGGATCTGATGTTTTTATGTTTTATATTATATATTTTATGTTTATATATCTATTTGTTTATTTGATTTACTTTTTTATCGTTTAGAAATAAGAGCGTTTTATTGAATCCGTTAAGATTGACGGTAAACGAGAAATATCGTTAAGATTAACATGTGGTGTATGACAACTCAGGTTTTAAGTGTAACTGTAGTTGCGCGCTGTGTCCGCCAGGGAGCGGCAGTGTCGATAGACCTTAATGTAGACATGCAAACACTTCCGGTTTTAACAATCAAAATAAAAGTTTCATTTTGGAAATGTACAGAAACAAATCCACCACATCCGGTCGCGATACTTTAATTTTGAAAGGTTTTTCTTGATTTTCAGGTGTACCGTCACCACAAGGGCAGTTCATGCTATTTAATCTACACGAGCACTACTTTTACCGTCACAGGTCGACTTCAGGTGAGCTGTTTATTCACTAGTTTATGATAAGTGGGCTTATTTTAAACGTAAAGGAAGTTTTGTTTTCCTCAAATCGTAAGCGGTGTTGTTAGAGACGTGCTGTCATGCTAGTTAGCTACCGTTAGCATGCTAATGTCAGATTTGCTAGCGGTTAATGAGTGAGTGAAAGCTGGGCGGCGGGGGGGATGGGTTGGGTGATATTAATACTGTTTATGCTTTAATTATATAGCCATTACTAGATAAGGCCGCATTTATAGTTTTAACACAAATGTCACTAAAAAGTCAAAGACTTAAATCTCTGTTTTAGCTGTTAGCGAGTGTTTAGCAGAGATTGGGTCGGTGGCTAAAAGTTACTTGAGCTAAAGAAAGCTCATAGGATTGAAGCTGCTTAAGTTACTCCCGGCTGGCATGTGTGTCTACAGACGTCTGAAGGTGTAGTTTTATAAGTTTTCTTTAATGATAAAGCGGAGATGCGACAATTAAAGGTACTTTTTTTTCATTAGTCCTTTCTGGTTTCTGTCGCTATACTGGGAGCGCTTCCTCTTTGGGAATTTGTCACCTTAATATCCCACTGTGTGACGAGATTAAACTTCCTTAGAGTTTAATTTCAAAGAAAGATGGTGGTTTTAGATTAATACTTCAGTCTTTGGGTTAAAGATCTGCTAAACGTAAGACGCATATGTAAGTTCCTGTGGTCAAGTGTTGCTGAATCCTAGTAAGTTAGTGGATCTTTTTCTGCTTATCTTGTATTTTTTGTTGTTGTTGGAGCTCTGTCTTTGGTATCATTAACTTGATGAACTATACACTCGTCAATAATTACTTTACCACACCTGTCCAAAAATATTGTTCCTTATAATATGTTGTTATATGCAGTTATCAATTTTTAATGTACAGTACAACAACCACATAAATATTTAATGTCCGATCTCATCGATATAGTTCTCAAACACGCTGGTCATAAAGAATGACATTTCCATACCAGATTGGGGTGCCAGTGGAAACTGCGTTACTGTTGGCTGAAAACAAAGGAAGAGGAGAGAGGGAAGGAATATTAGGAGACTGCAAGAGAAGGAAAGGCAGGACTGTAGATGTGAGAGTAGGGACTTGACTGGTTCATAGATGTAGTGAAGGGGGCAGATGTCAACCCCGAAAGGGAGTAGCCAAAAGAAGTATGACCCTTGTCTCTTAATGGGTGTGGATGGGAATGGTCCTAGATGGTTATAATTAGTGTTATGGTTTTATTTTCTATGCTTCAGTATGTCTGTCTTTATATCTTAACTCTAAAGTTCTCAAGTAAGTGGCCTTATGTTCTTCTGTTGGGTGGAGTAAGAGAAAGAGAGAGTTAAACTTTAAAATTTTTAGTATCTGGTTGAGGATATGGTACACTTTGAGGTTATAAAATTTCCCTAAAGCCACAGTTCAGTTTATTTCTCACAGAGAAAGAATTAAAAAAACAAAAAAACCCAAAATCAGGTTATCTCTTTTGTGTAAATCATTCACGGCGGGCAGAACTGTGCAAATGACTTGTTTTATTTTGTTGTTGTTTGCTTGGAAACCTGCATATTTACATAGCAGTAGATATCAGGGGGAAGATTTCTTTCTTTTGCATGTTTCCACATGAAAAACCAAATCTGTCCTGAGAACCAGCTCCATGCATAACATCAAGCTATCCTTAAGAGTAAACCAGCATTATAACTTATAAGCGTATCACTAATAAAGCTCTGACACTGCATGTTAAAAGCATAGCACTGTAAGTGTAGTTAGTGATGTATGGAGCTTACAGTTTTTGGGTTTTGGTGTTGATGCTAAACAGTCTTCTGCCTGAGTGGAGGGCAGGGTGTCATAACAGTTTATAGGCTGGGTCAGTGGGTCAGTGGGTGGGTGGGATCCTTCATAATACAGACCATGAAGGGGAGGGAGCTACAAATGATCTGGGCAGCTTCCACTATGCTCTGCAGCGGCTTCTTCTCAGCAGCATACCAGGTGGTGATGGGGTGTTGAGGCCAACCTGCCTCAGCCTCTTGAGGAAATGAAGTCACTGGTAGGCGTCCCTAATGATGCTGCAGGTGCTACTGTTCCACGTCATGTCCCTGGAAATGTGTTCTCAGATGTATTTGAAGCTGTGGACTGTTTCTACAGCTCCTCCTCTGATGAAAAGGGTGATGGAGTATTGCTCCTCTTCCTGAAGTCCAAGACCAACTTCCTTATCTTCCCCACATTGATGCAGAGGTTGTGCTTCCCACACCCATCTATTATATCTTTCACATCCTGCAGATATCATTCTTTTCTACATTAACAAAAGATTTTGCGTATAAAAGTTTGGCTTTTCACCAGAACTGGTTTTATAAAATGGACAATGATTAAAGAAAAATGCACAGATTTCTGTTAAATGAAGTTACACAATACTCTTTGAGTATTTACAAATAAGGTGACATAAGTGGCTTTAATGTTAACCCTTATTTTCCTGTTTGTCGCATCAACATTCTCTCTGATGCAGGTCCCACCATGCAAAGCCTCTATCTCCTCCTGATACCTGCTCTGCTGCTCCTCTTGGCCATCCCCGTCTCCAGGGGGCGTTACAATGATGATTTTGACGATGGAGAGGACCTAGCAGACTTCGATGACAATGACTTTGCCGAGTTTGAGGACATGGCCGATGATTCAGCAGCTGAAGCAGAAACCGCCCCTCCGCCTCGGGCTTCACCATCCTTGCAGCTGGATGAGGATGAAGATGAAGCCACAGTGGAGCTGGAGGATGGACAGGATGGTTTTGAAGACCCAGACACACAGGTTCATTACCTTCTAACTCTTTACGTCTCAGTATTTGAACACAGTTTTCATACTAAATCATGTTTGTTTTGATTTATTTTGTTTTCGTATTTTACTAGGATCAAGATATATACAGCAAATATGACCAGGAGGAGTTTGAGGGGATTGGAGACATGGAGAAGACGGGACACTCCATGAAAGACCCCCTGATAATCCACACGGTAAGCCGGGCTTACTGCTGAAATCTCCTAAAAAGCAAGTCTGGCATAGTGAGTGGAGCATTCCTAATCCTTAAATATACTTTGCATGTTTGTGAGTCCACTTACTCCTGAGAAATAGGACTGTGAGTGCAAGGGTCCATGCAGATCACTAATTTGACCACACATAAATTCTCCATTTATATGTGGAGAGTTTACATTATTGTGCAACAACTTGACATGCTCTCCAGTCTGTGGACTTCAAGCAGACTTCAAACAAGTAAAATGGAGATGATGACTTGGATATCTATTGCTAGTCATATAAGTGAAGTGTCCAAATGAATGCATAGATGAAAGAGAACTCTGCCTAGATGTGGTGTAGCAAAACCTTCCACAGGGGAACTTGTTCTGCCATCAATACTAATCAATGATCATTATCATATGTTAAAAAACAAAAACACTAAACATGATGTCTTATAATACAGAAAGATCAGCAGTTCAGAAAAGGTTTATGCCAGTCATAAAACTCGGTCAATCCTAAAGACACAGACATCAACTTTAATAATCCCACACTGAGGGAATTTACATGATACAGCAGCACAAAGAAGAAAGAAAAATCAATATTATACGTTTAGAAATGGAAAGAAACGACTGTGTACAAATTAAAAAATAAAAAAAGCCAAAATACTGCACAAGAGTAATTTGTACTGTATATTAAAGGTTGCTTTATCCAGTAAAATACACTCAGATTTTATTTTTATGTGTACATAAAGTGCAGTGGGAGTGATGGTGTATACACTCATACAGTCCAGATCAAAAGTTTAAGGCCACTTGAAAAATGTGGAAAAAAAACACATTTTGTATTGTTGGATCTTAACAAGGTTCCAAGTAGAGCTTCAGCATCCAACACGAAGAAATGGGAGTGAGACTAAACATTTTTTTTTTCGAGCATGCAATTTATTGAAAACAACTCTTAAACTGAAACAGGCTGTTTTACAGCTGATCAAAAGTTTAGGACCACATGCCTTTTAAAAGGGCAAAAATGTGGATTCATTGTAATTTTCTGTCAGGTAGTCACTGTCATGACGTTCTGATGGCAAAGGCAAAAAAACTTTACCTTTTGAATGTGGATTGTTTTTAAATTATTATTATTATTTTTTTACATTTTTCAAGTTGGTCTTAAACTTTTGATCTGGACTGAGTTTTAGCACATGTAACACACCCTATTATGTGTGTGAATTGTACCATCTAACTGCTGTCAGGAGGAAGGAGCTATGGTGCTCTGTCCTACACAATGGCTGTAACCATTTAATGCTCAAGGAGCTGCTCAGGGCCTCCACATTCTCATGCAGGGGGAGAGAGAGGAGCTGTACATCGACCATAATCCTCCTCTCACCACCTCTATGGAGTCTAGGGGACTGGCCAGGACAGAGCTTGCCCTCCTCATCAGTCTATTGAGTAAAATAGTCTCAGAGTTGCACTGATTTGAGCTAGATTACTAAATTAGTCAGACTGATACCCTGGCTGTTATTCACCTGTTTCATACACAGTGGTGTCTGTGTATGTCTGCAAAGGAATGACCGATCTCAGAAATGTCAAACCAGGTTTGGGGTTATTTAGAAACGGTACAGTCATTCCAGAACAAAAGTAGCAACCTGTAATAGCCCCATTATGTTACAGTCAAAAAGAAATCAACCAAGTTTTCAACCTGAAGATTGTTTTTGTTTTTAAAAATTGCCATTGTTTAATAGTTCAGAACATCTTAAAAAAACAAACACAAACTTCAGTAATTCAGGGCAAAAATCACATTTAATCATTATTTTAATAAACAAGCCTCATGTAGTTATTGAAGTAAAAAATTTAATTTAAAGTTTAAGGACAGATTAATTTAAATAAAACATGTACGGCTGAACAAGTGGATGTGTTGGAAGACACAAGGTCATTCTGTAATCATTAGGCTCAGACTAGCAAGTGTTTTTTGACTGTAAACCAGTCTTTCCAGGGCTGCAGTCAGTCCCCGCTGGCCCACAGCATGCCTGTGGGTGTAGATGGGGGCAACAAGAGCCCCAGGCAGCAATGAACTAATCCACCTAGGGAAGAACAGCGCAACATCACTGGGGAAACAAAAGCAACAACCAAATGGCACAATGTATTAGCAAACAGCTGCAGGCTAATAATGATCCTAAGGAAGGACCACCTGCAAAAACCTTTGACTCACTTCAAGATCAGTGAGGCTTCCAGGTACTTTTAGGAGTCATTTTGTAGTGAAGTGTAATAAACCTTTAATTTAAAATCTTCTAATTTTATTAAAGATGCTGTTAAATGTTTACATTAAAAACAAGGATAATAAAAACAGGCCTTAGAGTGAGAAATTATAAATTAATCTTTATTGTCTTTTTTTTTTTTTCCTTTAAATTTAATCTTCATTCCTGACTGAGCTGCCATACTCTTGGCTGTTTGCTTCTCTGCAGGTTCCTGCACATCTCCAGAACAGCTGGGAGAGTTACTACATGGAGATCCTGATGGTGACGGGCCTGCTGGCCTATATCATGAACTACATCATTGGAAAGAACAAAAACAGTCGCCTGGCTCAGGCCTGGTTTAACTCGCACAGGGAGCTTCTTGAAAGCAACTTTGCACTAGTGGGTGAGTTCTTTCCACACTGCCAGAAAGATTACTCAACAGGCTAGATCTGCTTCCTTGTATTTAGTGTTAATGGTTAGCATGAGGTTAACTGTTGACACTTTGTAGGTGATGATGGCACCAGTAAAGAAGCGGTAAGCACTGGGAAGCTGAACCAGGAAAATGAGCACATCTACAACCTCTGGTGCTCTGGACGTGTGTGCTGTGAAGGCATGCTGATCCAACTCAAGGTGTGGGCAATGTGTTCTGATATACAAGTATGAGTATTAGATATATGTATGCTACATGTATCTCATGTTTTTATTGTCTTTTAAAGTTTCTTAAGAGGCAGGACCTGCTTAACGTTTTGGCCAGGATGATGAGGCCCGCCTGTGACCAAGTGGTACGTTTTCACTTTTTCTTTTCTCTCCGCTGTATATTGCTGCAGATACACTTTCTAACCAGCCGCGTCTGTGGGTTGGTTTTTGTTGTTATTTTGTTTTGGGGGTTTTTTTGCAGCAAGTCAAAGTGACTCTTAATGATGAGGACATGGATACTTTTGTATTTGCTGTGGGCACCAAGAAGGCCATGGCCCGGCTTCAGAAGGAGATGCAGGACTTGGTGAGTTTCCTCCTCAAATTGGACATGCAATTTTGAAATTCACTGTTTTTATGCAAATACTGACTTGTGTAGTCTGAATTCTTTGAATTTTTACCAGCTATGCATTAATATTAAAATAAAAGCCTTGTTTTTATGTATTCCTTTATTTTTATTTTTTTTATCTCTTTTTCCTCAGAGTGAGTTCTGTGGCGATAAGCCAAAGTCTGGAGCCAAGTATGGGCTCCCAGACTCCCTGGCTATTCTTAGTGAGATGGGCGAGGTTACGGATGGTGTGATGGACAACAAGGTGAAGTCTGGCTCTCATATCAAAGCAGTGTCATAAAAGAGACTGAATATTCTGAGAATACTCTTTAAATCTGTTGCTGTCATTAAAACTCTGTGTTGCCTCCCTTTTTTTTGTCATTTAAGATGGTACATTATATCACCAATCATGCTGATAAGATTGAGTCCATCCATTTCTCGGACCAATTTTCTGGTCCAAAAGTTATGCAAGAGTAAGTAATCATTTACTTTTTCAGATTATAGTTAAGAATTTCTGTCTACTGATGGATTTATTTGATGCTTCAGGGAGGGTCAGCCCTTAAAGCTGCCTGAGACCAAGAAGACACTGCTGTTTACATTTAATGGTGAGCATGTCATTTCTGCTACTGTCTTGGACATCGTCATTAAACCTAATTTGATTTCACTGGTGTTTATTTTAATATATTTTATGTTTTTATATTCAGTGCCTGGCATGGGCAACACCTCTCCCAAAGACATGGACGCTCTGCTTCCTCTCATGAACATGGTGATCTACAGCATCGATAAAGTCAAGAAGCTTCGTCTGAACAGAGAGGTGTGTACAGTGCACCCACTATTGCAGTGTTTTAATGTTTTAGCTTCTTTTTTTTTAATCATTCTTGTATGTTTAGGGCAAACAGAAAGCTGATAAAAACCGTGCCCGTGTGGAAGAGAACTTCCTGAAGCAGACTCACGCTCAGCGTCAGGAAGCAGCCCAAACACGGCGGGAGGAGAAGAAGAGAGCAGAGAAGGAGAGGATCATGAATGAAGAGGACCCTGAGAGACAACGTCGTCTGGAGGTCTGCAACAAGAACTTTTCAGACTGAATACACTCAAAATGATATGATATGGTATGCAGTAAATGTGCAGATGGCTTTAGCTAAAAGAAAAAGAAAAACTGACCAAACATGGTAAAACCCACTAGTAAGTGAGTAACTAAAATATTTATGTACCACTTTTCATAGACAAAAAACACACAAAGTGCCGGACACAATTAAAAGACAATATCAACAGAGAACCATGTTTTAAAAAAAGAACTTAAAAAACATAAATGAAGACTGTGAGAAGAAGACTCCACAGAGTCAGATAAACAGAGCTGGAGTGGTAATCTGCTCCAAAGCCTTGGTGGCACAGACGGAAAAAGCTCCGTACGAGGGAAAACTAATAGATTTTGCGCTTGGGAGCAAAGACAATAAGCAGCAGTGTGACAAGAAGTCTGGACCTTGTCCATTTGGTGTTCTGGTATGCAAGTGTGATTAAAAAGCAGGACCTAATGACTGGTTGCAACATGTTTTCAAACTAACTGTCATTGTAAATCAGATTGGTGAAAGTTTGGAAATAACAGCAATCTGAGTGATTGCCGTTAGCCTGAGTTTGAGATGGGTTGCCTCCCATCAGGCAACATCTGCAATCAAAAGTGGCCAGAGGTTGAGGGAGTTTCATGATCAGCAATTGACTGCTGCAAGTCCATCTCTGAATGCAATCGGCTTTGAATATCTTTTAGATATCTTCAGTTCAAGTGACTAATATTATCAGTTATAATGTACATTGATGGTGTTGGGGTGTCACAACACTTTTAATTACGACACTTGTACCTTAGCAAGACAGCAAGTGTGCAAAATCTGCAAAATTCAACTCTCTCATGTGACATTTTCAGGAAGCTGCCCAGCGGCGTGAGCAGAAGAAGATTGAGAAGAAGCAGATGAAGATGAAGCAGATCAAAGTCAAAGCCATGTGAAACATCACCACAGGGATGAGGATACAAGCACACATAAAAGCAGTGCTCAGCTCAGACCGTTTCCTTCCAGCTTGTCTCACCACGTCCACAGCTCTTCCTTACAAGTCGCTCAAAGCTTCAAACAGACGTCCTGCACCTCTGGATATGTCGAGCTTAGCTGTTTGTATCACCACCTGATCCATGTCAGTGGCTAAATCTTAAAAACTGTGAGTGAATATGAGGACTTTTTTTCACCATTGAATCTGTCACCACTTCTCACGCCAAGATTTTTCCCTGAATTTCATGAACGTTGCGTAGCTCAGTGAGCTTTTTAACCTTAATTTGCAGGGAAGGAATACGCTATTTGGTAATACTCAGACACATTTTTTTAAAAGGAATAAAAGGATTGCTGTGGTTTCATTGGATATATATTAGCATTAATATAATAAATGATACAGTCAAGGACGTTTTAATTTATATATGCAATGTGGTTGATTTCTTGCAAGTTGTTTCTAATCTTTATCTGAGCAAAAAATAAAATGTACTGGAGTCTGTTGGAAAACTTTGTTTTTAATGGTAAATGACAAGGCAGCTGGTTATGGGTGTTAGTGTGGTGTGTGGGTAATAAAATAGTCTCTCACTATTAAATTGATATACTTCTTTGGGTGGTAGTTGTTGAAAGAGTGAAGGGATAAAATGGGCACCAGAATACGGGTGGGGCTTAGTGCTAAATTTAACTAGTAGACTCTGTCAGCAGTCTGAGCTACATTTGGTAACATCGGCATGGTCGTGTCTTAACAGGCTGAAATATTATAGTCCTGTGAGGCTGGAAGTCATTTGTAATCATGAAGGTGGTTAATAGTTTACTGAATCTGGAGAAATGAAGTGCAGAAATGGACTTGTCATTTTGTCAGCTAAAATAATTTAATCCTTGTCTTTGGTAAAATGTTAGTTCCTTTTTTTTTTATTTTTTTTTTTATTTTAAGTGTGACAGTCCCAGATGTTTGTTTAATGAACTCCCCTCTCTGGTTAAAGTAACAGAAAGCACTTGTTAGTATTATTGGCAGTTTATTGCTGCCCTGCTTTTAAAGGTGAACTAGAACTACATCAATTTACAAAATATACAATTCAGCAGCACAAACCAGTTCTTACATATTTTGACAGGTAAGTTCTTTTTCATCTCGAATAAATCAGAGGGATAATAGATACTCGTCACACTCTAACACAAATTCTGTTAAACTTCAGGCAATTGATCTGTCCAGTTAGAAAGCTAGAACCAATATGAATCCATTTCACCTGCTTTGGGACATTAAAAGTGACAACTGATGCAATGGAGAGTCAACAACCTTTGTGTGACTCTGCCAACCTGGCACAGTCGCACAAAGGTTCTGGTTCTTGTAGCAGTCTCAAGAGGTTAGAGGGGCATCAGCCCAGCAGCAGGAATAATATCTGCTCCTTTTTCCATAGAGAATCAGAGGGATCCCTACCAGAACTCTGGAAAATGCCCTCTTTTGGACTGTTTGAACCTGGCTCCATGGTGGTGACATGAGGTCCTGGTATCTTTTAGTAAGATCTGCAATCACAGTTGTGCCCCATGCAGCTTGATAGGTCCACCACTGGCACCCTGTTCTTTACACAGATGAGAACAAGCTCATGCTAAGCACCTTGGTGTGTTCAAGTGACGGAGTCTAGGGACACCATGGCAAATGTTATGCTGCCCCCAACAACATGGATTTGCAACAGTTTATTCTTCATAACCGGACAGATTGATATCCCTGCAGTGTAACCAACTTGGTGTTAATCAACTTATTTAATAAATTATGGAATCTCCTATCCAAAATGTCCAAGACCAACTTTATTGTCACACTATTCAACATTACAAGGCAGGTACTCCAGAAGGCGCTTATAAGCATATTTTACATCTGGTTAATTATTGAACTGGGGACAAAAATCTTGAGTGCCCACCTTGAAGCTTTGGAGATTGTTTAGATCTTCTGTGCCTAAGGTCAGTCCGAATTATTTGAATTTCATGGTTTGTAGCTTATTTGCAGCAAGTTGCAGCATCAATATTCCAAGTTGTGCCCACTGGCTGCTGTTCTATCAGAGATGACTTTATGATAAGGAAATCCCATCATTGCTTCTCCTACTTTAGATAACGAAAAAGGACTTCAAACTCCTAGCTGGGATGCTCAGGGACTTCTACTCTTACACTATAGAAAGCATCCTTAGTCGGAGCATCACGACGTTGATGGTGGCGCTCAGGAGTGTAGTTTTCTTCAGTCAAGAGAATGAGGCGGAACTTTTACCTTCAAGCCGCGAGACTGCTAAATGAGACTGCAACTCACACACTGCCTATCTGATACTCAGCTACTCAACTGATAGCTGTTAACCAGCTATCTAACACAATGGGGGGTGCTGATTGGAATACTTCTCTATTTCTCTTTCTTTTGTACAGCCAGTCTGGCACTTAAGCATTTCACTACACATTATAGATGTGTAATTGTGTATGTGGCAAGTAATTAAATTCTTCAAGATGTAGCGGTATAAATACACTTAATATGTTGAAATAAATTCCTTTAACGTGTTCACTACAAGTATAATATGAGCCCTGAAAGATTTTAATATACAATAAATTACATTTGACAGTAATTTTGAGGTAGGTTTGCTTATCAGCCGCTAGAGGGACCTTTGGCCATTTTTTATACTTGCGAATGTAGGAGCAGATTCAAACCAAATTTTAAAAATGCGTAAATTTCACGCTGAATAAAACAAATGACTTTATTTACATTAACAATTTTTAATGCTGTTGTGTGTACAGTGTTATGTGTCAATGTGAAAGTTACCTGTATTTAGTTTCAGCTTTGACGAAAGTGCCGGTGAGTAATCGCAGGTTGCATTTTGAACACACTGATGGAGAACAGGCGAGGCTTTCAGGTTAGTTACGCGATGGCCGCTCTCTCAACAATGTCAGGATTTCGAAGCGAAAACAATGGCTCCGTTGCTCGAACAGGCGTGTTGCTGTTTTGACTAACTGTCGGAATGGTAGCGGTATCGTTTTAGCTCATCGGTTTTGCGTTAAAGCCGGGCCGGAGGTGAGCCGTTTCTGTTAGGAACTCAGTGTTTTTCTTGTTCGTCTCCCGGGCCTGGCTGGAGCTGCCTACACTGTAGCGGCGGGTTGCTACTTTCGGATGAGCGGGCAGTAGGTGTCGAAGAGGAGAGGGGTCTGAATTTAATTAAACTGAAGGTGAAACGAGTCTACAGATCCTCGTAGTGAGGCACGTAACTGGTAACATTTTATCGCTGTGGGTTGAGGGACATGAAGAGCATAGTTTTTAACTCCTAACGTGATGTTCTTGCTAACTAGCATTAGCTTACCGTACCGTTGACTTGCCCTAGCTAAAACGAGAAGGCATAACTAATTTACAATCACATCGCTCTGATCTGAGGTGAGAGAAACGGATAGGTGGGCGTTTTACTGAGTGTTTCTGAAGCCCGATTCAATGCGTGGAACGTGAAATCTGTCATGATGCCGGAAAGCAGCAGTTTGCATATTCTAGGTTAGCCGTTGCTAACAGCAGGTGGCTAGCTGAAGTATATGGTCAGTGACGTAACGGTGATCATTGTTTTGACAGCACACGGCATCATATCCGCGGATAAGACCGTCCCATTTGCTAGTCTGTTTAATTTACTTATTTTACCCATGCAAGAAGTACTACAACTGAAATATAGATGTCCGAAAAGTTGATCGTTAGCAGCTGATGTGACGCAGCTCGCTAGCCTGACAGGTTGCCATACAGAGTGCTCATAGTCTGTAATTACTGCAGCACTTTGCATCTGTTTGGCTTAATTCCGCAGGGATTTTTTAAAGCTTACTTCCCTGTGCTGATGCCCGGTCTTTTTTTTTTTTTCTTCTATCAGTAGCTTCTGCACTGTGTGTGTAATGGTGGTCTTTCTTTGTGTGACAGTTGTAGGATGGATCCAGACGGTGGGGCAGATTCACAAAAAGCTGTCAGTTTGCAGTGGAAAAGCTACAAACTCGTCCAGGACCCAGCCATTAGGCGTGTCACCCAGAAGATCTACAGATATGATGGAGTGCATTTCAGTGTGCCAGTGAGTTAATGTTCACTTTTATTTATTTATTTTTATCTTCAATCATTTAGACTATTGTTTGTATTTTGCATGCTGTTTATTTTTCGTCCCCAGGACTCTGGATTTCCACCTGTGGGAGAACTGCGAGATCCAAGACCCCGGAGACTGTGGTCCAGATATACAGAGCTGTCTCTGCCAGTGCCAAAGTTTAAGGTGAGAATACTTGTATTAGTGTTCATTTGACACGTCTCGGGAGCTTTCTGTTTGATTATCTTTTCACTGATCCTTTAATTTGTTACCGCAGCTTGATGAGTTCTATGTGGGTCCCATACCTCTCAAGGAGGTGACCTTTGCTCGACTCAATGACAACATCAAGGAACCCTTCTTGGCAGAAATGTGTGCCAAGTTTGGTGAGGTGGAGGAGATGGAGATTCTGTTTCACCCCAAGACTAGAAAGCACCTAGGCCTGGCCCGAGTATTGTTCACCAGCACCAGAGGAGCCAAGGACACAGTCAAGCACCTGCACAACACCTCTGTCATGGGGAACATCATTCATGCTCAGTTGGATATAAAAGGTAAGTTAAAATGTCTCCTCTTTGCCATCTGATGCACATTGTTACAGTGATGCTTTGGGCAGTTTCTTTATATGCAGTTTGCAATTTTAAATCAAAAGACAAAGAGAGTCACTTTTTCATGTAATCTTTTGAGCAGTTCCTCAAAGGAAGAAGACTTGCTAACAAAACAGTCAAATGACACAGAAAAAACTTAAGCTGCAGTTAAATCTAAAGTTTTTCATACAAACCATGTTAGATATAAATTGTTTGTCTGTTGATTCGGTTTGAGAGCTTGCATTTAAATAGCTGTGACTTTTATTTTTATACAGGTCAACAGAGGCAGAAATATTATGACCTGATAGTAAATGGGTCCTACACTCCTCAGACAGTGCCTCTAGGAGGCAAGGCTTTGACAGACAGGCTTCAGCCTCAGACTACAACACAGCCACAGCCTGACACGGTATTGTGACTGCACAAACATCTCTTCACTTATTTAGTGATGTCATGCTTGAGTGGTAATCTGAATGAAGATGCATTTAATTTTATACATTTTTACTCTGTTTCCATAGCCATCAGAAATGAGGCGAAGGCTTTCCAGTGAGCTTGCAGTTTTGGCAGCAGGGGTCCAGGCCCTCACATCGGGAAATGTCACACCTTCTGTAGAAACTGGCTATGATCAGCGTCTAGACACGCCCCCCTCCTCCATGGCAGGTCCTTACACCCCAAGCTCCTCTGCGTCATCTCAGGGTGGGGGAGGAACACCTTACAGCTCAAGATCTGGGACCCCTTTTTCACAAGACTCGGGCTATGCTGGTGGAAGGTTAGTTTCTGATAATTAACTGGAACAAAGCATCTTGAATAAAATTTACCTTAAGTGGTCTTACTGTTGTGGTTTGGTTCAAAGTACTGTGGAAAAGACTGAGGCACCCCTTGTTTCGATATATTTTGCTAGGAAAATGAGAAATGGATGCAGCGATTTATTGAAACATGCAGTCATACATGAAAATACAGTTTATGAGGCAAAAAAACCAAGATTTGTACAATTCTAACAAGTTCGATAGCCTTGAAATATTTGTTTTGACAACCTTTTATTTTTCCACATAGCCTGAACCTTCTGAGGCAAGCTTTCTTGTAATTTACTTAAGTAGTTTTCAGAAATAATTCTCCAGACTTTTTGAAGGTCATATCTAAGCTCTTATTTGGATGTTGGCTGTCATTTGTTCCTTCTCTGTTTCCTCAGTAATGTTGAGGTTTGGGCATTGGAAAGACCAGTCCATGACTGATGGTGTCCATTTTTTGTTATTGCTTTTATTGTGTTTCTATGCTTTTACTGGATTGGCAGTATGCTTGGGATCATTGTCATGCTGAAAAATGAAGCTATTGCCAGACACTTTCTAGATGGTACTGAGTGGTGGATGAAAATCTGATGGTACTTTTCTGCATTAATAATTATAAATACGGTCCCAAACCATAACCGAGCCTCCACCATATTTTACCATATACTTCTTTCCTGAACTTGTTGGTGCATATGATATGAAGGGAAATTTTTGGTACAAAAGACCTGGTCTGGTCTTATCATCTTTCATCATTTTTTTTTTTTTTTGTTTATTGTGTCCTTTGTTAGCTTGGCTTGCACAGAGGAGGGAAATGCTCTCAGGTTGTTTGTTTCAGTTGTGCGACATTGAGTTTCCAATAGTATTCGCCACAATTAGATTTCACTGTATGTATGTATTGTATGTCAACCTCAAAATCCTTCTCATGTCATCCCTTTTAAAACAAAAACATTTAAATGACATTACAACACAAACCACATTTTACCTTTTCACATAAAGTCAAAAAGCATCATTGTATGACTTAGTGGTTCATATATAAATTCCTCATTTCTGCATTTTAGGCATCCTGGTTACAATACTGGCACAATGGGCAGCGGCTACCCTCCCCAGGACATGTTACCTTCCTCATCTTCGTCTTCTGCAGTCTCCTCGACGGTTGGAGGATACAAAGTGTCACGCTACTCTGATGAAGCACAGGAACCTTCAGTGTATCACCGGGGTCGTCCTATGTACCCCCCAACCACATCATACCGTCCCAATGAGCCACCATGCTACCCCCCTTACCCTAATGTTGGAGGACCTGGGCCACACATGGCACACCACTCCTCAATGCCCCCACCACCTCTTGCCAACCAATATGATCAGCCCCTAATGTCAGAAAGGGAGAGGGAGCGTGAAAGAGACTCAGGGGGACGGTATGGGCCAGCGGGGATTGGTTCCAGGAGGTCATCTTATCATCACCAGCAAGACACAAACTCTTCCTCAAAGTACCATTCCCATCATTCCCACCACCATTCAGATCGCAGGGATGACAGGGGGTACAGGCGAGACAGCCTGGGCTCTCGGTCAGGTGACCACGGCCACCAGAGACACCGCAACCACCACCATTCTCACAACCACCATGGCAGCAGCAGCCGCAGAAGAAGCAGCCATGACCGGGACAGAGACAGAGACAGAGATCGAGATAGAGACAGGGACAGTGACTACTCTAACAGTTCGGATCCCAGGTACAATTCCAACTCGTACCGCTCTTCATCTAACAGCATGTCTCCTCCCCCATCATCTTACTCTACATACTCCTCCAAAGAGCCTGCCCCAGCCCCTCCTCAGGGATTGGACGTTTCCACTCGCCTAGGGAGCACAAGTCTCACAGAGAGGGGTTCTCTGCCTTCATTAGGTGCTGAAAAAGACTACCATGGTCACCACAGTGCTCTCCCTCCACCTCCCACACCTCCTCTCCCACCAGCTTCTGTTATTGCAGCAGCTGTAGCAGAAACACTTGGAACACTGGACTTCAACCAGGATAGTCCTGCTGGTGAAGAACAATGGACAAAACCCAAACGTCGTCCCAGCACCCCACCTGCCCCACCCAAGACACCCCCGCCTTCTTCTCCGCCCCACCCCACCATTGCTTCCTCTTCTAATTCTCCTTCTTCTACTTCCCTTCCCCACCATCTTTCATCTTCTTCTAGCTCCCCTCCACCCCCTCAAAGGGACTCGTCCTCCCCAGAGCCAGATTCCACCAATGAGAGTTTACCGTTTGTCTACCACAGCAGCAGTCTGGACTCTCGTATTGAGATGCTTTTGAAGGAACAAAAAGCTAAATTCTCTTTTCTTGCCTCTGATGAAGAAGATGAGGAGGATAGGAAAGAGGAGAAGCATGGGGGCGGAAGTGGAGCTGGAACAAGACGTGGGTCAAGTGATGCGAAAGGGGAGCGGGAACAGGTGGGGGACAATGGCGAGAAAGACCACAGGAGGAAAGGGGAAAGAGACAGAGATGGCCACAGAGGAAGAAAAAGGGGAAAAGGGGGAGAAGGCAGGAAGAGCCCCACAGTACTTACAGCATCTACACCACCTGTTTCTACTTATTCTCCCCACATCCCACCCCCAGAGGAAACTCAGGCCCAAGTCGGCCCAGCTGGTCCTGGAGCATTGCAGGAAGAGTCTTCACAGGCTGGATCTGCTGATGCACAGAGCCGGACAGGAGCGCACACACCACCTTTTAATGGACAGAGTCAGGTATGATCTGTCCTGATTCAATTAATTTTTATAAATAGAATCAGTTGTTTTGATAGTCACCCAGAAATACCTGTCTGTGGGCAGAGAAATAAATATTTGGTGGAAATGAATAAAAACCTCCTCAGTACCGACACAGTGATTAACATCCTGAGTGCTGTCAAACATAATGTTCATGTTTTGGTTTCTTGCTTTTAATGTGCCCGTTTCTATGTTAGAAAAGTGGGACAGAAAAATAATTCAGTAAGTGTTATTTTGAGAATTTTCTTCAATATGTGGGTGGTTTCTCAACTTAAGACGGTAAATTCTGTTTTCTTTCAGGCCTCTCCTCGTTCCTCAGGAGAAGACATGGAGATCTCAGATGAGGAGGAGGAGACTACGACTATAACAACCGTGACCACCCACCAGCCATCAGTCACCTCAGGATCCTCACCTTCTTCATCTCAGGCTGCCATGACTTCACAAACAACAGACCCCTCATCTTCACCCCCACCCATCTCTGACTCTGCACAGCACTTTGGCACCTCCATGCACCCTCCCATACCATCCTACCCCCCTCATCTGCCCCCTCCACCACCCCCTGGTTACTCCCTACAACCCCCACCTCCACCAGGGATTCCTCCCCTTCCTCACATGGAGCTGCACCCTGAGTATCCTCCCCCCATGCCTCACCACATGTATGACTATGCCAGCTCCATGGAGCTGATGAACCAGTACAGTGGTGGAACCCCTATGTCTTTCCAAATGCAGACCCACATGTTAAGTCGCCTACACCAGCTGCGCATGTCATCATCCAATGGCACCACAGGCCCGGGTGAGGCAGCTACTGCAGACTACAATTCCTACCATCTCCACTCTATTCCACAACATCACACACACCACCCCTACATGGACCAAGAGAGCAATGGGGCAGGCACTCATTATGACCAAGACCACCGATACATGCCACCCCACATGACCTATCCCTACCCCGATCCCCACAGCACTCAAATACCACCCCATCCACACCATGGTATCCCGCCTCCACACACTGGCTGGCCTCCACATGTCTTACCGCCACACTACCCATCTTATATGCCCCCACCTGGCTATGGCACGATGCTGCCTGGGGATGGAGATGAGTACAGGGCTCCAGGGGAGGAGATGTCCATGCTGGCAGAGAATCCTCATGAAGCCACAGTGCAGATGGTCTTGGCCACTCTTATCCAAGAAATGAAGAACATCATGCAAAGGGACCTGAACCGCAAGATGGTGGAGAATGTAGCCTTTGCCACCTTTGACGAGTGGTGGGAGCGGAAAGAGACCAAGGCCAAGGTAAGGAAGCCCAGCCTCAACAATAATGAAGGTCATCTTTCTAAGGTTGCAGTTAATTTTTGTGCATGCAAAATAAATAGGCCCACCCTGTTACTTAATAATTTTACTAGTTTATGTATGTGCTTCCTCCATTTAACTGTAATTGGTTTTTTTATAATTAGCATGTTTTTTGTTTTTTGTTTTTGTTTTTTTTAATGAAAGATGTCATTCCTGTTACTATTTCATCTCAGTTTAATGATGCTTTTATTAGTCAGTTAACTATATAAAAGAAAGATTGTTGTTACGAGGCCAGAAAAAAGTAATATCTTCTGTAAATGTCTACTTTTTGTAGCCATTCCAGACGATGGTTAGGGGGGTTTCTGCGTTACGGGATGAAGAGAAAAAAGAGGAAAAGGTCAACCGTCCACGGGAGCCTCTCATGTCTCTTGTGGATTGGGCAAAGAGTGGTGGCATGGAGGGATTTTCTCTCCGTGGAGCACTACGACTGCCTTCTTTCAAGGTAACAGTACTTTATTGCTGCAGATTTTGTTTTCCTCTCCATGTTACTGTATGGAATCTATACTGCCTTCATATTTTATGTTTGTTTGTTGGAGTGTCTCATTTGCCATTACACCACCAAAACACTAGGTGGCAGTGGTGCTTGTATGCCACCTTGTTGAGGCACTTTGTTGATATCACTAAATGGTAACTGAAACTGTTCTCCATGTTGGACCTAATAAATACAGAATTTATTTAGTTGTACTGAACTCTGTTTTTACAAGGGAGACCTGTCCAGTGTCAGGAGTTAGAAAAGACAGTAATTTCGTTCATACATGGACTGAATGTGACATGAACATAATAAAACAGCATAAGTTTCACTGCATTATCAGCTGTTTTCATGCTTATTGTTTCTCAGTCAATAGTGCAGTATTTACAGTGCATGTTAGTACCAAATGGACCAATAATAATGATTGTGTTGGTGCATTGTGTAGTTGGGTTTCTTATTAGATACTCTTCAAGCTACATTTAAGGCTGTCACAGGTAAACCATACTGTATAAATGTTTAGCACAGTATATGTCAAGCTTAAGTCAATAAATGGTGTCAAGAGTGTAGTTTAAAATATCTGATATTGTCATTCTAATATTTTGAATTTTTATGTGGTACCACAATATTCAAAAAGTGTACAAGTGTTTGGTGTTGTCAGTTTGTGGTACTTCCTCTAGTTCTGAAAAATAGTCAGACTTTGTAAAGTCAATTTTGGGGTTTTTTGGGGTTTTTTTATTCTTAAAAAATACTTTGAACTATGCAGGTGAAACGGAAAGAACCTCAAGAGTTTGAAGAGGGCGACATGAAACGGCCACGACCCTCAACACCACCGGACGAAGATGATGAAGGTTTGCTCAGCTGTAATTCAGACTTTAAAAAAAACGTTGGATTACTTGATCTGCTCCATGTAAGTCTTAAATTATCCTGTTTTCAGCTGCTGATGAGAGATTACCAGAGGCAGACAGGCATGGAGCTGAAAGGGACAACAAGAGGAGGAAAAAGAAGCCAAGAAATCGGAAACCCTGGGAGCTTGACAGTGAGGGAGAAGAAACATCTGATGGTTCTTCTACTGAAAAGGTTTGTCTGTTTGTTTTAAAATTGTGATTCAAGATTAAAACACAATTTTTAAAAAATGACTTTAGATTATTAGAATATATGAATGTGATAACATGAGTTTATAATTCATGTTGTCATTTATTTTAGTTAGCTACAGATAAGAACAAAATTATTAGCCTCGTATGAAAATTAAAGTTGTTTTCAAAACTTTCCAAAGTAGTTTCTACCTCTCAGCTGTAAAAGGCTGATGGGATGTTGCTGTCACCCCATTGGGCGGGCGGGCGGGCGGGCATCCCAAGTTTGCGACTTCAACGAGGCGGCATAGGATTTTGAAATTCATACCACTGGTGCGTCAACTAAAAATCTCACATGAGTTTGACTCCCGGTGACCTTGACCTTCTGAAAATCCTGTGAATACAATAACTCAAGAAGGAAGTCGCCTAGGATTTTCAAATTTATGCTATATGTGCATCTGTTAGGAGGCTGAGGGGTAGAACTGGTGATCACCAGTATTTTAAAACGTACAAGGGATTTTTAACATAGCACTTGTAAGGATACTATTTATTTAAATTTTTTTAGAAACCATAAGTTAGTTGTTTCTTGATTTGTTTTTACACACAATAACAATTTTTTTGAGAAAACAAAAATGACCAGTGTCACCTTTATAAGTCGCCAGAAAATGTGACCTTTTTATTGAGCCATAGCACAAACCACTGCTGTGCAATGATGTGCTTTGACTTTGTGAAGGTTCAAACTGAAGGTTATTTTCCAATTTGCATGCAGTACTAAAACAAGCAAGGGTTTGAGGTGTCTAAAGAGCCCATTAACAACTGCCAAGACACTAGTGAATGACTAAGCAAAGTTGGAACCAAAGAAATGTTTCCTTTGGTCAGATGAGACAAAAGTAGAGTTCTTTGACCATGGAGACAATGCTTATGTTTGTAGAACATAAGCTTTGTTCTCCAACTCAACAACACCCAAGCATGGGTTGTTCCTGGTACAGAAAGCCAAGTTAACATTGAGCCTTGACTTGAGTCCCACTGAAAATCTGTGGGGTGAACTGTAGACTGAGGTCCGTGCCAGAAAACCCATTAAATCTCTGGAGGAGCTTGAGAGATTTGCCAAAGAAGAATGGGCTGCGATTGCTCAGGAGATGTGCGTGTGTGTGTGTGTGACTTGATGAAAACTATAACAAACAACTGCAGGCTGTTATCCAGGAAAAGGATACGCAATTGGTTATTAATATCAAGGGGGGTAATAACCCTGGTAGTTTTTATGAAATCTGTGTGCAAAGTAAAATAATGTAAGCATCCAAAAAAAACCAATATGTTTGGAAAAGCTGTGTTTAAAAATTCCATGCTCTCTTTAACACCACTTAGGAAATAGTTCTGTAGTGAATTGAATGCAATAAAAAGAAATTTTCATAGCAGGGTTACAAATTCTGTCCTCACCTGTAGATGGCAGGATGTCACTGTGATTATATTGTTGTGATGACAACTTTTTTTTCCCCCCCATGTTTAGGAGGATGAGGAAGACGAAAGTGGAAAAGAGTCTGATGGTAAACCACAAACAGGAATCTCATAACTTTATGTTCTTATTTTCAGCTATCATGACTGTTTACATTGACTTTTTTATTTTTTTAGATGATGTCCTCAGTGCAGACAGTGATGACGAGAGCCTCTCATCCTCTTCTGAAGGCTCTTCATCTTCAGGATCTTCATCTTCATCCTCAGAAGAGGATGAAGATGAAGAGGAAGGAGAGCGGGCAGAGAGTGAAGGACCAGACAGCATGGATGAGTCAACTATGGATAGCACAACTGAGAAAGACAATGAGAGGTACATCACTTGTACTGCTGTAATCAGAATTATATAACAATGAATGTTGTACTTTTCAACATTCAAATGCTTGTTTTGTTTTTCTCAGGGAAAATAATGCAGCTGTTCCAAAGGCAGAGGTCAAAACAGGTTAGTCAGAAGTTGTTATAAATCACCAAAAAGCACCAGTAACATAATTGCTTCAGTTCGAGTTCAATCTTTGAAAACTTGTATCTTTTCTCAGGTGATACAAAAGATGGCAAGGCAGACACAACGGCGCCTACCAAACATCCCCCCTCACCACCATACCCACGCCCTACATCCCCTATCGTTCTTGTGCCCCCTCTCAAGAAGCGCAAAAAGACAGTCTCCTTCTCTACAGACGAGAACGAAAGCAAAATGCAATTGCCAGCTGCACCACCATCTCCGTCGCAAGTTTCGGGTGAATCTCCCCTCCTCTCAGGCAGGCTTCCAGACTCACCCATCACTGCAACCTCACCCAATTCATCTCGTCCCAGTCAGGGCATCCAGCTGCTTCCCTTTGCCTCTAAACCAGGCGAAGGGAATGCTCTCATTGTGCCCCCATCTGGACGAACCCAAGATACAGAGGAGACCAAGAGAGGACCCCTCATTTCTCCCCAGACTACCCCAGCCAAATCCCCTAGCAAACGCGGTGCAGGCAAAGAGTCTCCCAAATCTCCTGCTCCTCCTGTTATGGTGTGCCGCACTGTGCAGAACCTGCCTTTGGACCATGCCTCTATGTGTAGGATGGCCTTTGAGGAGGCCCCAGCACCACCATCTGTCAACAAAAGGTCCAGAGGCAGACCACGGACATCTAGCCTGTCTACTTCTTCCTGTCACTCTCTCAGAGAGGAAGATGAGGATGAGGAAGAAAGTGAGCAGAGGTTAAGACTAAGAGAACAGGTTGGGGCCTCCAGCCTCCTGCAGCTGGCCTCTGCTTCAACAACTGACCTTTCTGTGTTAGCTGATGTGGCTTTGAAAATGGACCCTGATCCTGGAGACTCAGAGGAGACAGAAACATCTGATGAAGCAGAGGAGCACAAGATGGAAGGAAATTACTTCGCCCCAGAGTCACTGGCCCTCCTAATGAGTCCAGGGGCCGTAATCGTCCTTATGGAGCACAACTACTGCAAACCCCCTGTTGTACCAGTACCAACTGGTGCCAAAAGGACTTCCTCCAGACAAGATTCTTCTGTTTTGCTCCCAGCTGACCTCAACTCTATTTCTGGAGTGCTTGAAGCACCAGAGGAAGTCATTGGAGATCCACTTACGTCACGGGGAGATGCAGGAGAATTCTTTTCTGCAGTGGGAGAGATGTGTGACTCTGAGGATACGGGCCAGGTTACGCCGGTGTCTCCATCACCAAAGAAGAAGAACCTAATTGGCAAGGGTTTTGAAGCTGAAGAGGAAAAGAGCAAAAAGAGGAAGAGAAAAGATAAAGAAAACCTTGAGGTTCATCACACAAAAAAGCAGAAGGAGCAGCCAGGCAAGAAACAGAGGAAGCGGAAATTAGAGGTATATTTGTCACGTTTGTTCCTGTAAATGTTTGAGATCGTCATAACCGTAAACATGCCACAGGCAACAATAGCACTGACTCATTACCAGTAAGCCCAAAGTTGGAATTTTTAAATTGGTACAGTTGTAGAGTTTTACACGTCTCGAAAGAATTTTCAGAATCCGCTGGTAAACCTTTGGACTTTTGGACTCTCCAGACCAGGAATATATTTCCAGTGTAGACAGAAATGTAGTTTTTGTGCATGTTTTTTTGCATTTACAGAACTGTGTGATACAGTTTTGTTTTTTGTTTTGTTTTTTTATTCTTGGATGTGTTCTGGCTGAAAACAGATGGGGTAACAACAGGGTGTACCCTGTAGAAGCGCTCTGCTCTCAGTCTTACTGGTGCAATCACACTAGAATTACTGACATTTCCTTATCATTGCTTAAAGCTAACGTCAGCCAGGTGCTTTGCATCATAAAAAACTTCTTTTACTTGCGCAGATGAGTTTTCATTAACCATAAACTTACCACCTGCCAGTGACACATCTAATGTCCGATGGCGCTCTTTGCAAATACAGCAGGTAACAGTCCAGAGACTTCGTCTGAATCAAACTGTCTCAACTCGTGCACTATATATGAAAAAGTACCAATTTGGATGAGTTTCTGATTTGTTTTTGAGTCTCTGCTGTTTTCACCCCCTGAACTTAGTCAGACGGATTCTGAGGCATCTCCTCTCTTATAGTTATTTGAAATACCAGATGGTGCTCCAAACAATAGGTTACCTCAGGTTCAGGTTTGATCTTTGCAAAAATTTCTGGCACAACTTCACCTGCTTCCAAAGTGTGTGGAGAGGATGAAAAAAATCACAATGCAGGGACTCCAGCAACGCTTAAAGGGAAGATGAACAACTTTATTGACTGACCAACGCATTTTGGCTTGTGGCCTTCATCAGGGTCATAGTAACACATAGTAGAAGTGTGCTTCAATAAAAGGCAGGAAACAGAAAAAAATTCAAATTAACCAATCACATCTTCATCGGTAAACCAGCTGACATATAACAGGTTGGTATTGGTAAATTGGTTAAGGCACGCCCAAGTAAACACTGGACTAGATAATTAATTTAATTTATTTTATCAACAAAAGAAAGAAGCTTTCTAGACATCTCGTTTTAAGTCTACATTTTAGAGACATAATTGCGAAATGCGTTGGTCAGTCAATAAAGTTGATCCTCTTCCCGTTAAGTGTTGCTGGAGTCCCTGCATTGTAATCTTTGATCTTTACTGCATCTTGGCACAACACCTGTGCCTTTTTTCTAAGAACACTTATGTTCAACCAAAATGTCAATGACATTCAGTCACTGAATATAGTTATGAATATTGTTATGGATTAGATGACTAACTGGCCAGAGAAATGTCCAATATGTCAGTCTGTATTAGTGTAAACACCGCATAGACTAGAAACTAAAAGACTGTTTTTCTTTCCTGCAGGACTCAGATTTGGACGAAGATGTGGATGTGGAGGAGCTTGAATCTGGGGAGCTGTCCAGCTCAGACACTGAGGAAGAGTTGGTTGAAGAAGTGAGGAAGAGTGAGCGGCTCTTTTTGCAAGAAGCAGGAGTAACAACATCCCAGAACTGGTCGAAACCTGTCCCAGCGCCTGAGCCACCAGCTGTGAAGTTTGACAACCGCAGTGAATTTGAGCAGATGACCATCTTGTATGACATCTGGAACTCTGGTCTGGATGGTGAAGACTTGTTGTTTTTGAAGAAGACTTATGAGAAGCTGCTGCAGGATGACCATAGCTCTGACTGGCTCAATGACACTCATTGGGTCAACCATACTAATATCCTTTTCAGTGATTATCTTTCACCTCAAAGATGTATGGGGACTAGGTTTGATTTACATGGAAGTGACACAATATCCAAAAAGTCTGACTGTTATGAATTTACTAAATTGTCTGCATAACGTGACGTTTTTAAATTCAGGAATGCTTTGATATTTGGTGCCCTGTTGTCAGCCTTGACCTTTGGGCTGCACTAACCAATTTGCCAAATCCTCGCCGCAAAAAGAAGAACACAGATGGGCAGCTTCGTGAGCATGTGACCGGTTGTGCCAGGAGCGAGGGGTACTACGCCATCAGCCGCAAGGAGAAGGATGTCTACCTGGACCTTGACCTACCCGAGCAGGTCATACGGGAGGTGGAGAATGTCGACACCTCGGTAGGCAGACTCCAAATCTTTTTGGATGCATCTTCTTTTATTTCTTTTCCATTTATTGAATCTGTTGTTCTCACATCAGTTTGATTTTGTCTGTTAAAGCAGTTGAGAAGCTTTGCTGAAATACTTGAGATATCTTGCGAAACTTGTTTAGGCTTTTCCTTAAAACGAGTCGGCATCAGGTAACAGGCCGACGCACTTGGACAGTTCAATGTTCATGTTCACTCGCTCACAGATAACGTTCACTCTCCTAATCTAATGTTTGTGAGATTGGAGATTCTGTTGTGCTTGATCCTTCATTTGTTGTTGAAAGAACAGGATAAAATGCCCGTGAGGTGAATCTGTGCATGCAGCACAACCTAAAGTCAGTAAATCTGATTGGCAGTGGAGAGGTTGGTGTGGACGTGCTTTCGATTGTGTGGAAAGTTGAAGCCGGGTTTAAATGGAATTTTAATGTGATATCCAGTTGAACCTTTTTTTTTTCCAGGAAAAATATTTTGCTGGTCTCCACTGCCTCAGTAATCAATTATTAGGGGTTTGTAGCTGTTTCAGGGTATTATTATAAAGTCAACATTTGGCTAGATAGTGCCTCTCAGGCATTTGGAATGGAGGTGATTCATATTTGGCTTAGTTGAAGTGGTAATTTTAGGATTTGAGATGGAAAAAGGTGAGGGTTTTCAAATGACAGAGAAGTAAGATGATGAGTATGTGGACATTTACAATACAGAGGTTTTAGGCATTACATTTGTGCTGTCTGGTGGTTGAGACAGACTCATGCAGGGAAAACAAATCATATTTAATTTCAGTCACATACATCACTGCTCATATGTTTAAAGCATGGCATGTATTCTTTGTCAGTAAAAAGAACATTAAATTCAACAAAACAACAACAGTGCTATAAGGGCTGATAATAATCAGTAAATTATTGATTTATAATCATGCTAAAAAAAAAAAAGAAGGACAATACAAACTGAAAAACTGTGTGAAAATGGAGTCATGGAGAAACGTGCGAGATGCGTGTCGTTTCTAGTCGGGCTTCCTGATTTATCAGGCTTGTATGAGTCAGAATGTGGTCGTTCACAGGAATAATGTGATGTCTGAAAACATTAGGCTTTTGTTTTTCCTTGCAAGACTACTTGAAACAAAAATATTTCTTGTTGACTGACATTTTTTTCTTTTTATTTCTCATCATCTTTGCTGTTAGAAGTGGGTTTAGAGTGGGGATAGGGTGTGATGAATTTAACAACAGACGAAACAAGTGCGGCAACCTTGAATGTAAACGTGTAGTTTTCCCTTTGTTTTCCCGTTTTGTTGGCAGCCATAATTGTAACATACTTGAAATTGTATGTTGTGTCCACTGCTTTTGAGTTTAATGTTCATATCACGTATCTTATCGTCAGTATTCAAAAACAGTACAAATGTTATTGCATTTCGAGAATGTTGAAGAGTGAATTCTTCCTCTGGGCCGGATGGCAGGATGTTTCAGTCCAGGCGTTATTTCACGTAAAGCACAGTGATCATTCCTGTTTGTGACACAGGAAATCCATAATTCTTTTTTTCCTGGTGTAGATCCGGATTTGTCACATGTGAATTACTCCTTCCTGAACAAAAGATGATGAATCCAATTTACGTCAAAGGGTCCTAACGATCACATAAATTCTTATGAAGTTCCCTGAAAAGTTTGATCATAGTGAGTGTCACACCTTTAAAGTGTTTTGGAAAGAATAATCAGAGCAAATGTGCAACTCCAACTTTCGTCAAGCATGGTTGAACAGCTCTAGAAATTTGCACAGCACATGTATTCCCAATCCAGAATTAAACCAATTCTCCTTTCTTAAAAATAAAGGAGAAAATATCACACATTCAAAAATTGGAGGATTTGAATACATGTTTTATGTGTTTTTTCATTAAAAAAGACTGGGTTCAGTCTGTAACTTCCATGAAATACTGCTGAATTGGGTGCCACTTAGCTGGAAATACAAACAGGAAACATGAGCGCAGCATTTATTTACACAAACACACTAACCACTATGTCTTCATTAGAATTTACGTAGAAAAAACAAAAATAGTAAGGCTAGACCGGTTGTGCACTTATCACTTTGTATTCCAAGGCACGATTTGCTCAAGTATAGACATCTCCCAGCCTAAAGCAAACACAGACATGCAAAAATAAATATTTTTTTTTTAAAAAGTCAGTTTTTTTTATTTACAGCCAATTAATTTCAAAGACCTGGGGCATGAAGCCACTGAAGGAGGCGTGTGGACGGAGAAAATAAAAATGTTTGAATGAACTTGGGGAAAATAAGTTGGAATTGCTGATTGTATTGCGCTTGTATTGCGCTAACCTTTAAATAGAGTTCAGCTTGGATGATTTTTTTTTTATTTGTTAGTAATGGCTGCATAAAAATAATGTGTGAGAACCATTTCCTGTGTGCCAGGAGTAATTACAGTTGCACTACATGTATATAGTCCTACTGCATATATGTTCGTGTGGTCAGCTTTAACCTACAGAGCTATGGTTGCCCGGTGCATAATGCTGGGCAGTAACATAGTATGTGTCCTGAATGCGTCACAGTATTTTTAACAGTTACTTTCAGCTCTTTGTGAGTATTACTTCGGTGTAAGTGCAGGGAAAGCTTTCTGATAAGTCTGCCTAGAGTCAAAAGCAGAAAAAAAAGGAGTAAGAGGGGTCACAGAGCCCCACACATTTATCATAGGCCTAAATATGGCTATTACTGTGATGATTCTATGATTTCATCATGCAACGTTCCTCTTTTATAATGCCCGCAAATAAGGTTTGGGTCACTTGGGGGTGATGATCTTGATGCTCGTCAGACACTCATATGATGCACCGTCATTGGTCCCATGTGCAGCCAGTTGTCGTCCACACAATGCCAGATTGTCATGGAACGCAGGAACATTTGAAAAATCAGCTCACTTAGTGTTTGTGTGAGTTAGAGTGGAAAATCCACGTTATCGTGTTGCTGTGCAAGGTTTATTCCTTTATCGTAATGCATTTCCCATTTAGCCGTTGTGCTTTCCCTTACTGCTTCCATGGACACAAGCACAGTTCCTTAGAATAATACACACAAATTATTATATTTTACTGTGGCATGTTTTATGCAGTCTTGCTGTTTCTAGAGTTACAGACTAATTCAGACTCTGCACAGAATGAGATGTAACTGGGGCACCACGTCAGTCTGCGTCTTTTATTATCTGATCAAAGTGTCCCAATAACTGAGATATGTCTCTGCTGCTTTGAGGTTTTTATGTGCTTATATCAGGAACAAAGAGATGTGTCGTGATGAATAATCCCCGTTTATGTTTTCAAACCAAAGATTTGTGGCAGGCTTAAAGAGTTACTGATACTCAGGAGGATCTCTCCCCCGCACACAGAGCAACACAGACACACATGATTTAACTTCATGGTGATACATTGAAACAGCTGTTTCACTTAGCTTTATAGGTGAAACATGAAATGTAATCTCATGGATTATTATCTTGATTGTAATATTGATCTGTTTAGTACTGAAAGCAAAGCATTAATTGGTTGTAAAAACACAGAAGTTGCATAGTCTGACAAAATCTAAAATGATGTTTGAGACGTAGCATGAGAACATGTCAGTTCATTTTGTTTCAGTTTGAAGTTTCTAAGGAAGTTTCAGCTGATTCATTTTTTCCATAGATTCCTTTTCCTTGTTTTTGGAAATTTGTGCTACAGTTACACTGCTGGGCTCCCTTTAACACTCAAGTTTTTTTCACAGTAGTTATGAGAGTAATTTTTGATATGTATAAGGAACACAAGTTAACATCTGAAGAATTTAATTATTGAACCATAATAGAGGGAAGGCAGTAGTTGGGACTGAAGTATTCGAGGGCAGACTTGCTTCTATTCTTGCGTAATAACTTTTCCAGTCATATCTCTTTCGCAAATGAACCTCTGCTACAAGAGCAGGGGTATTGGAAATTGAGGTTCATGCTGTTACCCGTCAAGGCCATCTGATGAAGTCTTAGTGTAACCGTTGCACTGTCTGAAGCTCTTTTGTTTGTTTCCTGGCAGGGTGCTAACCGAGTGCTATCAGAGAGACGTTCAGAGCAGCGCCGCCTCCTCACTGTCATCGGCACCACTGCCGTCATGGACTCTGACCTGCTTAAACTCAACCAGCTTAAGGTACAAGCAGTACTATATTCATGTGGTCACTTACAAGCTAAAGGACAAAGTTAAACTGCAACCTGCGACTTGTCAACAGATTTAACTTTAAAAAAAAATCTTTGCTTAAAAAAACAAAAACACTGTAAGTTATGCCACCTGACACAATAAATTAAATGGTTTACAGTTCACGAGTGTAATCAAAAGGTCATCTAAGGAAGGAATTTCCAGACCCTGAAACTGATTCCATGCTTTTAGAAGCGCATAGCTGAATTTAGTAGGATATATACAAACATGTTTTACAGTCTAAACACAATACAAACAAGACGTCTGTGAAGGTTCTCAGTCATCCAGGTCATCGTAGCTTGGAAAGAAAAACATCTGGACTTCTTTAAGTCCAGACTTAGACTACAAACAAGACCAATTTTGGCACGAACTCTGTGGTTTATTAATCAAAACTCGCAAAAGGTTTTTCCCAAGCCTCACAAGATGAAACTCAGGGCTGAATGCAGAAGTTTTACCTTCACAATGGTGGGTTTATCTTTTGGTTTCAAGATGAATTTATTTGTTAATGCAATGTCTGAATAGGCGTTTTTTTGGAAGGTGGCTCTTGTCTCGTTTTTTGTGTGCGTGTGTGCGTTTGGTTTTGAAAGAGGCTGTATCTCTGGCTTTCATTGTTACACAAATCCGGGGTCGGAGTCACAGATCTGCCTCTGTGCTAAACATGCAGAAAATCTGCTCACTACAGTAGGTCAGTGGTCAAACTTTTGGGTGTGGGCCTTTTTTGGATGTTCTTATTCTAGTCAACAATTTTTTTTTCTTCTGGTTTTCACACCAAATTATCAACTTGGATTAGTTTACCTTTTTGAATTGTTGAAGATCCAATTATAAAACAAAGATATAGCCTGTAAATACTTAAAACTGTCTGTTAATTCAGGACAGGTTAGTTTATAAAAATATCTATTGCTAGTAAAGCTCCTCTTAAATTACATCCGCTCTGTCCTGATGCAGTTCCGAAAGAAGAGGCTTCGTTTCGGACGCAGCCGAATCCACGAATGGGGCCTGTTTGCCATGGAGCCCATTGCTGCTGATGAGATGGTCATTGAGTATGTGGGTCAGAACATAAGACAGGTATGACTTATAAGGAGTTTTGTGTTTAACCAGTGATGGTTTTTGAAACTTTTCAGCCATCTTGACATCTAAATGTTTTCATTATCCACTGTTGCCACTAAACAAATCTGTAAAATACTTATACAATAATATATTTCTAATAGTCCTGCTGTGTTGGACCCTTACTCTTGCATTGTAATATTGATATGACGGTATGTGAATTGCAGTTTTTCAGACACTTTGAGGGTGTGGTCAGTCAGAAAATGTTCTTTGTGCGCAGATGGTGGCTGACAATCGAGAGAAGCGTTACGCACAGCAGGGCATCGGGAGCAGCTACTTGTTCAGAGTGGACCATGATACGATTATAGATGCCACCAAGTGTGGGAACCTGGCACGATTCATCAACCACTGCTGCACTGTAAGTCTGAAAACACTCAACAATGATCTGCCTCTTACATACTTTAGATATGGACTGATGTTAAGTTCTGCAGCTGTCGCCCATCAGTCTGTCGATGCTTTTTTTTCCCCCCTTGCAGCCAAACTGCTACGCCAAGGTCATCACCATAGAGTCCCAGAAAAAGATTGTGATCTACTCAAAGCAACCCATTGCCGTCAACGAAGAGATCACGTATGATTACAAGTTCCCACTGGAGGAGAACAAGATCCCTTGTCTGTGTGGAACGGAGAACTGTCGTGGGACACTCAACTAGTCAACGCACTTCTCTACCACACTTACCAATGGCCGATGGCCAGCCATACCCGTAAACACCTCCCTTTCCCCATGAGTTCGCTCTCCTAAATGTGTAACTTGAACCACCCCAGTACCCTATGCTGCCCCTCCTCATGGCCTCATAGCCAGCCTCACAGTACCTAGGACGTAGACACGCACACACTTGGCACTTTTCACACGCAGTTTTCATTCTCTAGGCAGTTCCACAAGCTAGTGGGTGATGGATTGGCGTCATCTGGCTCTCGATGCATGACAAGGCCTTTAGCATCAGCTCGTTAGTGGCAGTATTACTGGACAAAACCGGGTGCTCCAAGGAAGTTGTTGCGTCAGCCAGGGCATGAAGGATTTGTCTGATTCCATGCCGACATCCGTTTGAAAGGAGACAATGTGGAGAAAAAAATAGTAAAGGACAAACGTTTATTGGCACTCTCTCAGACATGGCTTCATTACTCTTTTAAAGTGACGGCATCAGTCAGACATGGGTCATTTTTATGTTCCTCATGACTTACTTTCAAAAGGATTATATTTTTGTAAATAACTATTGTTAGTATCGACTTTAGTGAAGTGAAACTACAATGTCGGTGTTCATTTCCTTTGCCATTATCTCTAAGAGCAGCACTTGTTCACGTGTTTGCATGCTGCTGTGGAAGTTGTATTGTGCGTCTCATAACCGGCCTCTGAAATATTGTTTTTTCTTTATTGGGTGTAGCTGAAACAAATCGGTGAGGGACGCTTTGATCTTTAATAAAAGCAGTCGGTAGGAAAAATGTCGTCCAGAAGTTACTGCTGATTAGGGCACTTAATAATTCACAAACATGCACAAGACGTGCAAAAATAATATTGTGCATAACTATCTGTAGACTTGGCAGCAAGCAGAGCTGTGCCAGGCTCCTACTCTCTAAGATTTTCTTTGTGACAGTTACAGAAGCCAGGGTGTTTATCCAGATGTGAAGCAGATGCATTTGGATGCCGTCACGTTAATGATAAGGAGTTCATGTCTGAAAGGGGCTTTCTTTTGTCGGCGTCATCCAGGAGTCACTCCTCTAGTGTCGAATTCCTTCTGTAACCACGCACCCATACAAATCCGCACAGAGACGCACACGAATACCAGAAAAATTCAGGGTTTTTAGACTCGCTCACTAAGGGCGTAACTTTTAAGATAAATCACTTCAATCAATTTGGTCTTCAGTTATGCAAGATTTCCAAGCGTGAGGGTTGTTTTGGAGCTTTTTTTTTTAAATTTCATTTCATAGTATTATATTATATTACTATTGCTGTTATTAATGGTATTGTTACTTATTTGCATTAGCTGTAAGTATATTACAGTGAAATGAGCTTCAGTGTACCCATCCACTGTCCTCAGTGGCTTTGTGATCCACCAGCCCTATAAATCCTTTCTCCTCTCTCCACTGTGTGTTACTCTCCTGTTTTGCAACAGTCTGTATGAGAGTGAAGCCGTTTTAACCCACTGTGAAAATGTGTAATTTAGGTTTCAGCTTACAGTGTGCGTGGTTTTTTTTTTTGTTGTTTTTTTTTGTTTGTTTTGTTCTTTTAAATGCCACTGCTAAACTTTTATATTCCCCTTTTTATGTTTTTTTTTTTTTTTTTTTTTTTTCTTCTCCAAACTTATGGATACTGACATAGGTGCTTTTAACAAATTATTTGTGCGCTCTTTGTAGGTTCTTTATTAATCTACAATAATTAGGGCTGTGCTTGTGAAATGCAGTTGAGCACATGTCCAGTGGGGGTGGGATCAGAAATTGTCAATGACTGTTTCTATCACCAACACAATGGAGGGGGAGTGTATACGTTCATAACTCACGTCGCTTGTTTGTCAGCGATGATTTGGCACGCTATCTGCTGTGTCGACAGAGAAGTCGCAAAAGTATGTTCCGTTGTCGACAAGGTCACGTCCCTGTTTGTGGGTGAATTCTAAAGATTCACAAAGGACGCAATCCTATTAGCAATGACGCTGGTTTCACAGCCGTTGCGTTTGTTGGTTAAAAGCATGTATGTGAGTGACGTAAGTCAAGAAAAGGTTTTGTTGCTGCTTACAATATATCACCCTGTTTCGTTTCAACACGCGCACAAATTCCTGTTTAAACAATTGACAAACAATTGACAAAAGCGTTTTCTGCAAATCCTTCTCCCTAGTTGCTTTAAGTTCTGAATTACACAAGTGAGTTTGTGAACAATGCTGCTGGCTTTGCAGCCATTTGCTACAAGTTTGCATTTCTAGCAGAGCCCCAAGTCAAATAAAGTTATAAGAAGAAGAAGAACTCCTTCGAGGTAAACTTGGCAGATCTGTTTGTAAGGGACATTTATTTGATTTGGTTTCTGTTCAAAGACTTTAAGTTCTTGTTTTCCCCTTGTGTTGCAGATCTTTGCAGAATTCATGAGAATGCATTATATTTTACTTCAGTCATCCCTTCTGAAAGATCGTAACTCAAAAAAAAAAAAAAATCCTGCTTACAGTCTGTTTGCATTGTAGATAGGTGAAAGTGTCCGTGTCCCTGCGAGGTTAACAATCCTAGCCAGTTTCTGATACGTTGCAGACGGGGATTTCAGTGACCTTTTGTGTTGTCTTTTTTTATTTTCATGGCTATGGCCGTCCAAAGTTTAACTTTGATGTTGAACTTTTAACTAAACTCCTGTTCTTTTGTTCTTTCCCAAACAGGAAAATGTGTAAGATATTTCTTGTTGCAATGAAAGCCTTTCAGTACAAACCAACCCTCTTTAATAAAGGAGAAAAAGATGAAAGGAAAAAACAAAAGCAAAAACAAAAAAACAAAGAAGTACATGTAAATATTGTAGAGGTGTTTGTTTCTTGTAGAAACACACTGATTCCAAGCTGTAAATATGTTGTTCCGTTTCCTTACTCAATGAGGAGGAAACATGTACATACCTTCCATTCATTTATTTTTTATTGTTTTTCCTTTTAATTTGATGATTATTTTAATATTATTTGCAATATTTCTCTTGTATTAATGCGTTGGACCCTTTATTAATGGTGCATTAAAATATTTTTTAAATAAATGAAAATCTTGGTGAGTGTGTTCAAGAGGCAAACATATTAAAAACATCAGCAGAAAAACATGGACCATTTTGTGTAAGGCATTACTTTTACATTCACAGGTCTCCTGATCCACTTTACTATAACAATATATTCATGACAGAAGGAAAGTAAAGGAAACAAGATGAGGCCCCCGTAGCTCCCCTCATCACTTCTGAAGCCATTGGCTACTGGTTAAAAGTTATTGAGGGCAATAAAGGCACCAGGTTCAGGTTTGTTATTCTCAAAACAAGTTGGCTAGAGCCCGTCAAATATTTGTAAGTTCATGATGTTCCTCAGGCACAAGGAAGGGTATGTTATGTTCTCAAACTAACAATGATTACCTTAGAATCACCAGTTAACCAAACAGGCTTGCCTTTGAACTGAGTACATTTTTGGAAAAACACATTTCAACTGCTATGGTTAAAATTAAAAGCATTACAGCTGCTAGCATGGCTGAAGACTCCTAGCCCTGTAACTCATCTGGAAGCAGTTTTAAAAAAAAAAAAAAAAAAAAAAAGTTCTTAACCTTTAACCATCAAGTCATTCTTATCTGCTTCCTTTTGAAATGACACTATAGAAATGTGACCAGTTTTCTTCCCTTTTTTCTAATGACGTCCTCTGTTTAAGTATGGTGCATAAAGTGTGGTCTTAAAACTGTTAATACATTTTTATGGTTCATGGTTGGGATCAATCCTAGCTCCCCTCAGGCACAAGGATGGGTATGCGGTGTTCCTTGGTCTATCACAACAGATCATTTTATGTTCTTAAACATTAAACATCATTGGTCACCTTAAAATCATCAGTTAACCAAACAGGCATGCCTACAGACTACTAGATTTATTAGTACACAGTGGGTTCGAACACCCAAGTTGAAGAAGAGGGCTGTAACAGTGCTAACCACTTCAAAAGCATTTTTTTTAGTAAACTTGAGAAGCAGTTGTGCACTTAAAGGTAGATGTAATCAAGCAATGCAACATGCTAAAACAATTACAGAGCAGAAGATTTTCCAAAGTGTAGTCCGCTGTCCAGTGGAGATCCTTTGTAACATTTAATGAAGCATGGTGAACACAAGGACCCGTTTCTGTCATAATGCAGCATAAATGCCTCTTTTCTCTTTTCTATCAAACTAGAAGTTGTTGACCCAAATTACCCTCACTAATGGTTGCCAACCAGCAAAAAATGGCAATGACTAAAATAAATCTATGGTTTGCAATATTGTATAATATAAACTAATATTTGTTTCCAAAATATAGTGAAATAGAAGCAAAATGTAGCATAATTCTTATATTTATTTTATAAACAACATAAATAAGGAACTGTCTCCATGTTTATTTAAAGCAACATGTTGAAAAAATATTTTTTAAATAAATGAAAATCTTGTGTTTTTCTTTACCAAGTCAGTGTCCTGCTGGATATGGATGTTCAGATTGGAAACAAGCGTGAGAGTCTGAGTGACTTCTACTTGATCGCTCTCTTATGCCACTTTAAAGGCATGTTGGTTGAGCAGGAAGTTGTGTGCCGGAAATGAATGCATCTGCAACTGTCATAGACTGTAAGAGGAAGCAGTGAAATCTGATGAGAACAGATGGTGACCTGAGTTGACGAGGCTACAGCTGGCTAACATGTGCCCCTATATGCATTTCCAACTCCCATCTTTTTAGTGCTCTCCCTATAAGGCCAACTTTCTTCTGATCCACTGTTCCTCACAGTGAAAAGTAGGTGAGTGTGTTCAAGAGGCAAACATATTAAAAACATCAGCAGAAAAACATGGACCATTTTGTGTAAGGCATTACTTTTACATTCACAGGTCTCCTGATCCACTTTACTATAACAATATATTCATGACAGAAGGAAAGTAAAGGAAGCAAGATGAGGCCCCCGTAGCTCCCCTCATCACTTCTGAAGCCATTGGCTACTGGTTAAAAGTTATTGAGGGCAATAAAGGCACCAGGTTCAGGTTTGTTATTCTCAAAACAAGTTTGCTAGAGCCCGTCAAATATTTGTAAGTTCATGATGTCCCTCAGGCACAAGGAATCTGACAATAGTCAGATGTCAGATGTCTATTCCTATTAATGTACAGAATTCACCTGCTTGCTGCTACTACTGCACATTCACCCAATGTATATACTATATATATATATATATAATGTTCTTCCTCTACCCCCCCCCAATTTTTTGCACATGTCGAGGAGCGTGTCAGGCTACATTTCACTGTGTGTTATACTTGTATAACTATGCATGTGACACATAAAGAACCTTGAACCTTGAACCTTGAAGGGTATGTTATGTTCTCAAACTAGCGCCACCGTGGCACCAGTGTGCCCCAGGGTGGCTGTGGCTACAATGTAGCTTGCCATCACCAGTGTGTGAAAGGGTGGATGACTGGATGTGTAAAGCGCTTTGGGGTCCTTAGGGACTAGTAAACCACTATATAAATACAGGCCATTTACCACTTGACTGGCCATTTACCACTTAGGTTACATAAGGTGTAGCAGAGATGAATGAAGCTGATGTTTCTTAGGTTCATTAACTGAATTCTAATTTCATACCAACTTAATTCAGTCTAGTATAAAGTTCGTATAAACAGTATACTGTCAGTGTAGAGGATGGAAATTAGCCAGGACAACTCATGAAACATCTGATGACATCTGGTTGAATTCAGTCCACAAAGAGAAGCAGGCCAGCTGATCACAGCCTGTACACTAAGAAAATCTACTAAAGCCCTCAATAGAAAGTATTGGGAGTTGTGATTCTTTAGAACCAATTTTAGGGTTCCTCCATGCGATGGGCCGAGCAGTGAAGGAAACTCTGGCACAGGTTAAAGTCCAAAATAAAGTTTTTTTTCTTTTTATTTAACCCAAAAACAAAGTTGGTTACATTACACAAAAAAATCTAAATCTTGGGTCAAAGTAACAGAACTCTACTCAAAGTTGACAAACAATACTTATAACTCAAACAAACTGACCTACCTAGCGAGACAAAGGGGAAACTTAAAATAGTGGCTGATCAACCCACAAAAACACAAAAAGGGGTAAATCAGAATCAGAATCAGAATACTTTATTGATCCCTAGGGGCAATTATGTTGGTTAGTGTGCCAGTACAAACAGTAACAAAAACAGACAATACAAGAAGTACAAGAAGTAGCACAATATATACATACATATAATTCACTTACTGATAAATAAAGGAATGATTTCCTGTGTCGTGCACAGAGATGGGCAGTAACGCGTTACTGTAATCTGATTACTTTTTTCAAGTAACGAGTAAAGTAAGGGATTACTATTGCAAAAACGGTAATTAGATTACCGTTACTTTCCCGTAGGAACGCTGCGTTACTGCGTTACTAAAACCGTGATTTTTTTTGCAAGAATGTCTCACGACAGTGACGTAAGCGAGTGCGATGTTCCTGACAACAGCTGTGTGCAGACCAACAATGATCATATATCGAGTGTGGGAGAGAGTATGAGCGTGCAGCGTTTAAAGCGTGGAAGTACTGACCTTACTTTGAGTTTGATTCCATAAAAAGTGACAAAAACATTAGTGTCCGTTGTGCGTGGGAAGAAAACTTATTTTTAAAGCGAAAAAAACCCTAAACTTCTGAGCAAGCACAGAGTAGCTACGACATAATGGGAAACTCAGAGAAACTGCCGTATCCTTCCACTGACCGCTGCGGCACACCTGCACCAGGGTAAACCTCCGCCTACCCAACTCCTGCTTTACAGGTGAAAATAGAGCAACAGGACCGCTGAGTCTTTGACTTTATTTATTTTCTGCTGTGTTTTACTTGCATCTATTTGAAAGACTGAGTGTAAACACACACAAAAAAAATATATTTTATGTGCTGGAATGTGCAGAAAATAGGTTTAAATGTTAAACTAATTTCTTCCAGTCAGAGAATGTTGCATATAATTAAATTTTTGCTTGATGCATAAAGTTAAAAGATTAAAACTAATAAAACAAGTTTTAAAAAGAGACTTTTCCATTTGATTACATTTTATATGATGGATTATGCAGAAAAAGTAGAATTGGGCTGAAAGATCTATCACTTTATCACCTATTCAGGTTGTAAATTGTGTTTTTAAAACGTAACTAAGTAACTAAGTAATTAATTACTTTTGAAAATAAGTAATCAGTAAAGTAACGGGATTACTTTTTGGGGGGAGTAATCGGTAATTAGTTACTGATTACTTTTTTCAAGTAACTTGACCAACACTGGTCGTGCAGTGGTGCTTTTTGATGTCAGTCTCTCACTGAACATGCTCCTGTGGCTAGCCAGCATGTCATGGAGTGGGTGGGAGGAATTATACAACATTGTCTTTATCTTGGACAACATTCGCCTCTCCAACACCAAATTAAGAGAGTCCAGCTTCATCCCTAAAATAATGCTGGCCTTGCGGATCAGTTTATTGAGTCTGTTAGCATCAGTGTGGGCGGGAGAGGCGGGGCTGACAGTATAAAAAAAGCTCCACCTCGCCACTGCAGAGCACAGAGTTCATTAGCGTAACACGATGTCGGAACACCAGCGGGGTCTTGTGTATCTGCTCACCGGTGCCTGTGGGTTTCTCGGCCAGCATTTACTGAGAATTCTCCTGGAAAAGGAGGACAGTCTAGAGGAGATACGGGTGTTTGACAAACGCGTAGATCCGACCTTGAATGATCTCAGCACAGGTAAGACGAGCAGAAGCGCTTCTTGACTGTTCGTGACTTCTGTCATGCAATGCTGTTTCTGTTTATAATGCGGAACTTCGTTAGCTAATATACCGATTTAACGTTAAATCTTTCACCGGCAAACAGACATACGCGCAGATATATTGTCGTAAGTCACTCGAGCTGTTTGTTTTATTCGGCAGCATTTTCCTTTTCATGGTAATTCTCCAGAGAAAACAAAACGGTCTTCATCACTTCGCCACCGCATTCCTGATAAGAATCGTAACTCAAGCCTTTAGCGTACCAGCTTTATGTCATCTTAATTAGAGTCTGTTTGAATGAAATACCTCGAGCAGGTACAGCATTGACTTATAAGGAAAAAAATGGCATACCCTGATGTTTGTGTCTCAGATATGCTTTTAATCACCTTGGCAACATAAAGAAAGCTGTGTTTTGAGCGCACCCTAATTTACCTGTCGTGTCTTGTTGTTGCACCTGCCGTGACTTTCAGCACCTTCTGAATAATTTGAATGCCAACCTGTTGGTTTACATAGAACCAGAAGTCGTGACCAAAGGTGGTTCTCATGATATGTTTGTTTTTGTTCCCTGCTTCCTGGGAAACATTACTGAAATCACTTGGAAGCCAAGATATGTTTTGTTTCCTTGATTACTGGTCTGCTTACAGTAAAATACAGAAGTTAAGCAAGACAAGACCCTCAAAGCTGTGACTAATGCCCCAACAAAAAGACTAGTGATCCATCTAAGAATCAAAACCCATAAAACAGAGTTTGAATTTCAGCAGAATCTGAGTGAAAGTCCAGGTGCAGAGCTATCAGCTTTCAAGGACAAATGGTAGATAATTTATAGGTTCAAGGCCTTCATAATATTTTTGCCATGTCAGCTCAACAGTGGAGACTGATCTCTTATATTGTTTTAAACTTCTGTGGAATTTAAAAATAAGACATTATCACTTTGGATAAAATTGGACTTGCCTTGATGATTCGGAAAGATGCAAATCACACCTGGAAATAACACTGCTATTACGAAATCAGGGTGGGCTGGGAAAAGAATGAGGTTGTTTTGAAGTTCCTTGGTAAACTGTTTGTTCCTCAGTGTATTTGTAACATCCTTGTGGAATTCTCAGGAAAATTTGGACATTTATTTTCAGGTTTATTTGTTTTTAACTTTGTGTTTTCATGTTTTTTACCCAGAGCGGACAAGAGTGGTTGTCATTCAGGGAGATATCACGGATTATGAATCTGTGTTGGAGGCCTCCCGTGGAACCGATGTTGTCATCCACACAGCCAGCTTGGTTGATGTTTGGTACCAAGTCCCAGAGCCCCTCATCTACTCTGTCAACGTAACAGGTGAGGCTTGGAAAGATCAAAGTGATAACAAGGAAAAGGGGTGGGGTGGAAACTCCAATCAACAGTTAAACTTGAAAAACATTTTACCACAGAAAGATATTTAGAGGAAAACCTTGGCTACATTTACTTTGGATGACTTCCAAGGCGTTTCCCTTCAACCAAAAAATGGAAAAATAGTTATAGTTCACATATTCACATTTCTGGTCTGAGGTGTGGTTTCCTCTTGTTTCAGTCAAGGGTCATTTTGTGTTCAAAGTGTTTCGTCTTTATGAAAGGATACTTTGTTTAAACACCAGAGGTCTCAGATTCTCTTAAACTTCAAGTTCAACTCTAATTGGCTGATGCTGTTGGTGTGGAATTTAGCGGTGAGTTTAAGTGTTACATGATGCTGAAGTTGTTATTGGAGATGCGTTTCCTTTGTGCAGACGAGAAGCGAACTGCTGGGGAAACCCATTTTCTTCCCCTCTACTTTTTTTTGGAACATGATGAGAGTAGTGTCACTATTCACTGACTGAAACTATGACTAAATGGAGTCGGTTGAATTATACATTTAGGTCAAGGTTTAACTGATCATATGTCACTGTAGAGCTCTATTTGCACATGAGAGCATCAGAGACAGACTCCAGATTTGTGTGTCAAGTGTCTCAGTTAAATAAAAACGCCTTGTTCAAACCTGGAAAAGTTAGTGACTCATAAATGTATTGGATTGCCAAAAGCAGCTTCTATCAGTCCAAAATAACAGTTAACCAATGAGTTTACTCTTGACTGGAAAACTATTTTAAATGGTTCCCAAAGGTAACGCTTCTTCGGGTCTGTGGAATTTACTGGGTTTATTTTACTATTGTTTCTAGAGGTTTTTTGAAGGTGGGCAGGTTGTATTCTTTAAAATCTGTCTAAACATTCCTTCTACTGATTTATGTAGCAAAATGGCTCTCAAGAGATGAATTTGGCTCAAACACTGATGAAGCTTTTGCTATCATTAATCTCTATAATATTTTTGGTATTTGGACATTTAAAACAGTAGGTTGGCATCATGTTAGACAAACTCAAAAATAACTGATGCCCATATTCAGCTAACTGAACCTTAAATCAAATGGTGTGTGTGGAAAACAGTGGAGCTCTGTGACAAAGAGGAATAAGCTATTCAGCCTTCTTTATACTTAAGAGGTATTTGTTTTCATTGGACTTGTTGACTACAATTGTCAGCCAGGAAATGCTGCAGCCTATTTTTCCTGAGTTCCTGAAATGTCTCTGGCGCTGACTTTCAAGTGACTAAAGAATTTTATTGATGGCAGCATCCCAGATGTGCTGCGATGAAGGAAAACAAAAACATTTCATTGATCTGAATCTAGAACCAGATTGAAGACACTGATCACAGTAATAAAGAAGGGATGAAAATGTTGCTGGTGAGGCTTTGCTTTTAATATCTGTACCCCAAAAACAATCGCTGCAGATTAAAGGCAGTTTTGTCTGTAGGCTCCCAAAAAGATCTCGTGCAGAGGTCAGCTTTTTTCCATCTGGATGTTAATTATTTGGATTGCTAGAGTGTATATGAACAAACCACTACAGTTAAAGTATTTCTTCTGTAAAAATCTGTGATAAGATCCAGTAGTTGCATCTGATTGTCTGTTTTACTCTGTCCCATTTGGCTTCACAGACCTGAAAAATATTTCAAGAATTTTAATATTTCCCCTGTGTTGGCGTCAAGGGGTTTTCTTCAACACATTCTTGTTAGTTCCTCCTCCTCTAGTGTCTGGTTTAAAATCTCTCTCTTCTTCTCATAACTGGTATAAATTTAAAATGCTAGTCTAACAGCAGTATATTGTAAACACTTATAGCCTGTAGCTGCAATGTTTAACCTCCTTTCAGACCACATGTTGGCACCAAAGCTAGACAGCAGAGCTTGCAGAGGGTAAACATTACTGCATCAGGAAAAGCACAGATCAAACAAATTTAATTAGTGTTTCCTGTTTTTAATTAGGTGTCCTAGAAATCATGCCAGTGAGCCACTATGCATAGAAGACTGTGGAACTGGTTTACCTAAATTGAATCTTAAATTATGGTCTGTTCCTCTGTCTTATCTGTCCTGTTCTATGTATTTTTGCCTTAAAGTGAGATTAGTTTTAACTGTGCTAGCAGCAAAGCTGCAGGTATGACAGTGCTGGTAATTTCAGTTCATCACTTTTGCCAAGAATAGAGTATCACAACACATATTCAGCAAATTTACTGTTAGATTTTGTAGAGGTGTTTTTGGTCTGGCTTTTTCAGTTTTTCTGTAGCGAGTGAAACCTCTCGCTCTGTTCTAGTGAAATATGGCATACGTTCCTGATAATCTACTACCACATTGGTGCTGATAAGTCTGTCAGTCTACAGGGAGTGGTATGGTTGTCTGTGCAGCTGTGCATGGTATTTGTGAACTCTGTGGGTTTCTTTTTTGTTTTGTTTTGCTCAGATGGCAAATTAAACACATCAGCACTTCTTTTTCTCATCAGCACTTGAACAAATGTTAACTATGCAGCTTGTCAAGTGTTTACTCCATAGATTTTTGTTTTTAACTTTCAGATACGTAAACAATAGCCTCAATAGTGGAAGCCAGAAAGATGCAGGAAAAACTAAAGACCCCACTTTACTTCATGTGCACTGTTTATAATGGAGGCCATGTTGTTTAGGAGCAGAAATATTCGTGGCATCCTCTCATACAAATGGAACACACATGGGTCCCATTTAAATTATTCACATGGAGATGTTTCATATAGTAATTTGAAGCAAGCCATTAGAAAAAAAAAATAGCAGATTTCTTCAAATCTGCACTGATGGAATAAACTATTTCTGTGTCACAGTGTCCTTTGAGCTGCAGTCTGCTCTATCAACACAAAAGTGAGCAGACTTGCTAAACACAATGTTTTCTTTTCCTCTTAGGAACAAAGAATGTCATCAAAGCCTGTGTGGAGTGCGGCATAGAGTCCCTCCTCTATACCAGCAGCATGGAAGTGGTCGGTCCCAACATCAATGGAGATCACTTTAAGAGGTGAAATTCAAAAACTATAAAAACTATTGTTAGTTGTTTAAAATGTTGTTGTTGGTTTTTTTAATTATTATTTTTTTTATATGGTGACTGAGCCAACATAGTAGACATCTAAACCCATTTGAAGAAGTGCTTTAGCTCATCTAGTTCATTTTCTGTAGTTGCTGCCTTGTAACCACTCTTATCTTAAAAAGCACCATCATTTAACACATGACTTGTGCAGAGCAAGATATGATGGGGTGGAGTCAAACGTCAATGACAAATGCAGTATTTAGTTTATTCTGATTAAAAGACATTAAATGGGAGCTACTGTCTGAGCTTTCTTTTGCCAGTGCTTTAATATTTTCCAGACTTTTATGTCACGCACTTGTTATGTAATGTTGCTGCAGTTATACAGCTTTTAAATCTGGAGCTTAAAGTTCAAACTGTTTTGCAACCATCATTTGCATTGGCATGCTATTTACAGTTATGTCACTAAAGGTTGGTTGATACCAGAGGAATAGTTCTGAATTATTTAATAACAAATAAAAAAAAATGTTATGTAATGTACATTTGCCAGGTTTTTTGCCTGTCATGAGAGGAAAAGGCAACACAATGTGATTTCTAAATATGGGCTGTCTCCGGGTATTTCTGTGTATTCATCATTTTCAGTGACATCATTTGAGTGGCATGTCCATACCTGTGTCGCTATGGAATATTTTGGTTAAGAATGAGCAGAAACCAAAATAGAAATGACTCTTGAATCAAGACTGATGACAAATGCAAAGTTCACTCCTAAAGGCGTGAGTCAGATCCAGGTGTATAGTTCACCGTCATATTGCTTGAGTATAGGAATAGGAGACACAGACAGACCATTTACTGGCATATGTGGGTTAGAGGGAACAGTTTTTGTGCTTTGGCTGAAAGCATTTCAAGGTAGGGTTTTTCCCATTGTCACCCATGACCGAAATGAAAAACCCTGGTGTGCAATGCTTGTATGCACTAAGGTTAAGGTGACGGTGCACAAGTGGGCATTCTTCAATATTTAAGTGTCTGGTTGGAAATTCCACCCAGTTCCTGAAGGTTTACGGTTAATCTATTCTGGCCAACCACTACCAAGGGTTAAAAACAAAAGAGTTTGTGCTGCAGAAACTCTGACCACATATTTAGCATGTGCACCCTTTACCCTCCAACCTGTACCAGTAAAATTCTGGGTGCTGCCTGCTAATCTCAGACTGGCTCCATGATCTTGAGATTAGGGCTTTACAGAGGCCAGCATCTGAGGCTGGACTGCTTGTTCCTTTTTGTCTCTTTTGATGATTCTTTGGGATGTTTGTGATGCTACAGAAGGATCTGGGACCAATCAGGCACCTTCTTGTTGATGTGTGACGTAGAACATGTGCAAAGCTTTTTCACAGTACAATATGTTCTCAGATTGTTAGATGAAGATTCAAAAGAAAAATATTGATATAATCATTCCAAGTGGATGCCCTCTTATCTACTGAGATCTTTCTACGTCAGCCCATCTCCAGCCACTGAGACAGATTAGCTTTCTGGTATTTCCTAGTAGAATTAAAGTCACAGCATATTACTGTCAATATCAAAAATGGATTTACAGTAACAAATAGATTTGAAGAATTCCACATAATGCCCTTGTCACATGAGGAAAATCACGCCCAGCAAACGTGCTGGACGTGCTGTCTGCCTTCCAGATGGTGTGCACTCTTTGCACGTACACAGGCACCTTGGAAGCTGTTGTAGTTCTGACGTTACCCTATAAGAATGAACCTTTGCCTTCTCTTGTTACAAATATTTGTTCTATTTAGACAGTAGATTTGGGGAAAAAAAAGATAAGAACAAACTTTGAAAAACTTGCAAATAAACATGGATATCAGGTTTGTTCGTTCCTTCTTTGCCAAGGTTCATTTCAACACTTCTGTTGAGTACGCCTTGTTTAAGCACATTCCTAACACACACGGCAAGGTCAAGAAAATACTAGGTGATTATCTTCTCCTGAGCACTTCTCTGAATGTTTAACTTCTTTCTTTGTAGGGGCAATGAAGACACACCTTATACAGTGAAACACAGCATGGCCTACCCCAAGAGCAAGTCAGAGGCAGAGAAAATTGTGCTTGATGCTAATGGCACCAAGGTAAGATAGATTTCACAAATTAATGGTATGTGTACTTTGTGTAAAGAAAAGTGGTATACTGTTTGAACTACATCACAATGAAGCAGATTTAGTAAATGTACATTTGAACTGAACTATGATGATTCAGTGAAACCAGTAAAAGGATTAGTTTTCTAAAAAGGCTTAACCTGGATAAACTCTGACTGGGCAGTTCCATGCAGAGGCTCGAGATATGCAGATGTTTTTGTTAGTCTCTTGCTGAGCTGGACTGGAGCCTTTAAAAAAACAAACAAAAAACAAAGTCATAGTGTGTGTGTGTGTGGGGGGGGTTTCTTGTGCAACTTTGCCACAGAATGTGAGAATTTCCCTTGTGGCTATGCGGTGGTACAATGGTGTAATTTTTGCTGTTTACAATTATATCTAAATCCTTTTATTTTATCTGCCTCCGGCCTGAAAACTAAAAGCTGTTTTTATTTCCTGTCCAGGTTAAGGGTGGTAAGCACTTATACACATGCTCGCTGAGACCAACGGGGATCTATGGCGAGGGGCACCAGCTAATAAAGGACTTCTATAAGCAGGGTGTTCAAAGGGGAGGCTTGATTGTTGGAGGCATCCCGGATCATGTTGAACACGGTCGAGTTTATGCAGGTAAAATTACCACTTCTGTGACGTTTCCTATGTGGCACTGAAAACTTGGTTAAAGGCGTCGTCATTTTTAAAGCAGATGTAGCATGTAGAAGCACTTCCTCTGCACGTCGCAGGAAGTTTACAGTTCTACACCTAACGCAATTCATAACATTAGAATTTCAGATGATGATATGATAAGAAACCCTGATGCTCTTAAGCAGGCTCTTGAACAACTTTTAATCAGTTTATAATAAATTCAATACCAGATGGTCATTATCAGTGAACATGTATACATGAATCCAATTCACACCACAAATCCTCTGATCTCCTAACAGAATATGATTGCGTTTATGATATTAATACATTTTACAAATGCATGCATGTAAGGCATACAGTATCAACCACAACTGGATAGAAAGGATGTCACTTGGATGCAGATTAAATGACTAAAGTAGTATCTACAATTGATGTATTTTAAGTATTTGCACTCTTTACCATCACCATAATTAAATCTGTTACTTATCCACTTGTCTACCTAGGCAATGTTGCCTGGATGCATCTCCTTGCAGCCCGAGCTTTGAGAGAGCGCCCTGGGAAAGTTGGAGGAGAAGCGTTCTACTGCTACGATGACTCACCCTACAAAAGCTACGAAGATTTCAACATAGTGTTGTTTTCAGAGTTTAACTTTCGAAAGGCACGGATACCCATAATTGGTGTTATGGTTTCTGGCCATGTTTAATGATTTGATGCGCTGGTTACTAAAACCCATATACAACTACACGCCGCTGCTGAACAGTTACACCTTGGCCATTGTTAGCACCACCTTCACAGTGCGCACCGACAAAGCTGAGCGTTATTTCGATTACCGCCCCTTGTACAGCTGGGATGAATGTCTGGCCCGCACAAAGAAATGGATTAGCACATTTCCTTCAGAAAACTCCAAAGACTGTTGATCTGAGCTCAACCACAGCAACATTTATTAGAAGCTGCTATGTAGACAGACGGGATCGCAATACGTAAATAATGCCTGTTGTCTATTAATGTTGTAGAGAAACAAGCAGTACTGTGCCTTACAGTAGGGACAGTGTAACAGAGCTTTTATACAGAGCATATAAACATAGTTTTATAAAAGCTGTCTCAATAATTCTCGTCGTAGTAGATTAAAAGGTGCTTTCATAACATTTTTGAAACGGCATTGATTTCGACATTCAAGCTTTAAAAACTATGCAGTACCGATAAAGCAGTATTGTTCTTGGTCTTTCTAGAGTGTTGGTGTTTTCAGTTCTGCCAACATCCACAGAATGCCTTAATTCAAAGTTAAAATAACCTTCATTATAAAATGTTGACCACTGATTCCATCAGAACCGTTAACTACTTCATTTGTTAATGAACTAGTTCTAGATGGGGCAAACGGTGAAGACGACATAATTATTACATTGTTGTTCTATCAATTTCTGTGGCATGTACTAATTTTAGATATGCATTTCACATTAAATATTATCAATATGCACAGTATTAATAGTGACAATGTAAACTCAATTTACATGCATTTACTACTCAGGTTACTAATATTTTATTGATTTAGCAGAGTTTATAAAATGTTTTATTTTACTGTTTGAATAAATGTTTGTTATTGTGAAACAATTGGAATGTTTAATTTTTGTCATTACAAATAAAGATTTATTTAATCCTTTCTAAAAGGCCTCGTGTGTTGTGCTTGGCATCAGGGCGGTGCCCTGATCTCATTGCCTGTCATCCCAGTCGTTGGTTGCATAACAACTCTGATACACATCACTACATCCCATCCCTGGAAACCACTTGCACAACTTTAAATCATTGTTTTTTTTTGTTACAGTATGCATATTTGCCCACACCATATCCCCATGGTTACATTGTGTCCTCCGGTTTCTATGTATCCAAGTGTTTACCCATTGCGGTAGGTAGAGAGAATCATTCCTTGAAGTCATGTGGAAACTTGTTGTCATGCTATATTAAAACCAGCTGGATTTGAACTTCTATGACTCAGAAGGAAAAGGGAGTTCCTTTAGAGTGTTCCTGTAGACCTGGGTGTCCCCCCCATTTTGAGGTTTTGCATAGCAATCTCCAAAACACCACCATGCATGGTGCTAGGAAATACAAAGCAAAGACTAACAGTTTCCAAACAAACTCATAAATCCTTTTTCGCAAACAAAACCAAAAGATGTGGAAACAAGAATGTGGAAAAACTAGTGTTTTGTTTTGTTTTAGTTTTATTTACATTTCCAGCAGATTTTAATATGGTCTGACACAAAGGCTAGGCTTTCTTATAAAATGTTTCTCTAATGTAAGCGAGCATGTCTGTGGGAATACAGCAAAATATCTGTATGAGTTTAACTGATGTGTTTTGGTGGTTCACAACTGGAGTCTCTAGGTGTGTCAAACCTGTTTGAGTTCACGAGCCAACCAGGAGCTATACATAACAAATGGGGTGAACCAGTAAAACATAACCTATGTGAAAAAAAAACATATCTTTTATGAGAAGTGAATAGATATTCTGAACATTTATATTTACAAAAACATGAACAGCCTGAGATGTCTTAAAGTTTAATTTCAACTCTCTGTCTGAGAGTCTGCTGTCATAACAATCGACAGATCACATTGATTCTATAAAGAAAAAGACTTTACATGGATAGTTTTTGGAAGAAAACAATATTATTATGCATCTTTGTGATTGAAACACCATTGTTGTAATGCTGGCATCACATCCTTACTCCAGGAATAGCAGAAGACAAAAAAATAATACAAATTAAAAAAAATTACAATCTTTTGTCAGAAAAGCCACTCCGTAGACCTGTGGCAGGTGAGGGTCCTGTTCCAGGAAGCAGGAACTATAGAGACAGAGAAAACAGAGACCTCCACTCTGTGGACAGTAAGGGTCAGCCAGCTTCCTTGCACTGCAACATTTATTGTAGGTCACTGTAGCAATCATTGTTTAAATAAAAGACATCTGTTCTTTGTTTTGCAATCAGTCACACTAATGGAAACATTTTGTGTTACAGATGGAACCTTGGATATGATGTGGATATTTGGGTAAGGAACAGAAATGAAACAGAAATGATTTTTAAGACTAAGACTAAACTAAAGGAATTTAAAGGGGTGTTTTAAAAGCAGACAGACTGTCTGAATGTAATCTGATTACATGTAATGTTTGTCTTTGTTCAAAGATTGAGATTCACTTATTATGTCAAACAGCATTTGAAAGGTACAGTGTCTGTACCACTGAAAATCACATAAAGCAGACTCTGTGGGTCTGCCCAGAACTGGACCCAGCTGAAGGTATTAGAGGCTCCATAATGGATCAGCAAACCATGTCCTACAGAAAAAGATCAAGGACTCAAGGATCAGGTTCAGCAAGGCCATTTTGCAGCTCATCCTGTCTAGACTGACTTTTTATGTTCATATTTCATTTATTTTGTTTGTATTCTGTTCCCCGGTCCTTATCTAAAATGGTTCATAACATGTTTGCCTTTACAGATACAACTTACATTCAATAAAGACCTGTAAAGCTGCCCTGCCTTTTTTTCAGTTAAATAGGAAACCATTACTATGATCTAACTATGACTATTAACAATAACTCGATAAAACATCTCTCCTACGGCTACAAGAGAGGAAACGGTGAAGGCTGACATTAGATTAGATTAGGCAAGGCAAGTTTATTTATATAGCACAATTCAACAAGGTGATTCAAAGTGCTTTACAGAGACATTAAAGAACAAAAACAAATAAAAAGCATGAGTTAAAATTGATAAAAAATAAAATAAACAGTAGATAAAATCAGAACAGTAGATAAAATCAGTAGTTAAAATGTAAGTTTTGACATTTAAGCTTAAAAGTGTGGATTTGGTGTTTTATTCAAATGCAGCTGAGAACAGGTGAGTCTTCAACCTGGATTTAAATAAACTGAGTGTTTCAGCTGATCTGAGGCTTTCTGGGAGTTTGTTCCAGATATATGAAGCATAAAAGCTGAATGCAGCTTCTCCGTGTCTGGTTCTGACTCTGGGGACTGATAAAAAACCGGATCCAGATGACCTGAGGGATCTGGAAGGTTCATACTGGGTCAGGAGGTCACTGATGTATTTTTGATCCTAAACCATTCAGAGCTTTATAGACCAGCATCAGAACTTTAAAGTCTATCCTCTGACGGACAGGCAGCCAGTATAAAGACCTCAGAGCTGGACTGATGTGGTCCACTTTTTTGGTCTTAGTGAGGACTCGAGCAGCAGAGTTCTGAATGAGCTGTAGTTGTCTGACTGATTTTTTAGGTAGACCTGTAAAGATGCTGTTACAGTAATCAAGCCTACTAAAGATGAATGCATGGACTAGTTTTTCCAGGTCCTGTTGAGACATCAGATCTTTTATCCTTGAAATATTCTTGAGGTGATAGTAAGCTGATTTTGTTATTGTCTTAATGTGTTTTTCTAAGTTTAGGTCTGCATCCATCACTACACCCAAATTTCTCTCCTGGTTTGTGGTTTTTAGGTGTATAGATTGAAGTTCTCTGGTGACATGTAATCGTTTTTCTTTGGCACCAAAGACTATTACTTCAGTTTTTGTTTAGCTGGAGAAAATTGTGGCACAACCAGTCATTAATTTCCTCGATGCATTTACCAAGAGCCTGTACAGGGCCTCGGTCTCCTGGTGACATTGTGATATATATTTGTGTGTCATCTGCATAGCTGTGGTAGTTTATTTTGTTGTTCTTTATAATCTGTGCCAGTGGGAGCATGTAAATGTTAAACAGAAGGGGTCCCAAGAGGGAACCTTGGGGAACTCCACATGTGATACTTGTCTGCTCAGATGTGAAGTTACCTATTGATACAAAGTATTTCCTGTTTTCTAAGTATGTTTTGAACCAGTTTAGTACAGTTCCTGAAAGACCTGCCCAGTTCTCCAGTCGTTTGAGTAATATGTTGTGGTTAACTGTATCAAATGCTGCACTGAGATCCAGTAAAACTAAGACTGACATTTTTCCACTGTCTGTATTCAGACATATGTCATTAAACACTTTGGTCAGAGCGGTTTCAGTGCTGTGGTTCTGTCTAAAACCTGACTGGAAGGCATCATAACAGTTATTCTGTTTTAAGAAGTAATTGAGCTGTTGAGAAACTGCTTTTTCAATGATCTTACTTAAAAATGGGAGATTTGAGATCGGCCTGTAGTTGTTCATTTGTGTCTTGTCAAGATTGTCCTTTTTCAGTATAGGTTTTATTACAGCAGTTTTTAGTGATTCTGGAAACACGCCTGACATTAAAGAAAAGTTGACGATCTGTAACAGGTCTGACTCCAAAGTCTTTGAGACCTTTTTGAAAAAACTTGTTGGCAGGACATCTAAACAGCAGGAGGAGGAGTTCAGTTGACCTAAGATGTCTTCAGGTCTTTGCTGTTAATAGGGTGAAACTGTTTGATGGTGTTTAAACAGTTTTTCAGTGGACACAGCACATATCCTGGATATGCTGTTGATGTACCAATTGCTTGTCTAATCTTTTGGATTTTTTCTGTGAAGAATTTGGCAAAGTCATTGCAGGCCATGGTCAAATGAAGTTCAGCTGCCACTGACACAGGAGGGTTTGTTAGCCTGTCAACTGTAGAAAATAAGACCCGAGCATTATGACTGTTTTTGGTGATGATGTCAGAGAAGTAGGACCTCCTTGCACTCCTCAGTTGTAAATTATAATTGTGAAGTTTCTCTTTATAGATGTCATAATGAACCTGGAGGTTTGTTTTTCTCCATCTGCGCTCAGCTTTCCTACACTCTCTTTTTTCATTTTTCACCAGTGTGGTGTTTCTCCATGGAGACTTTTTCCTTCCAGAGATAACCTTCACCTTAATGGGAGCAATAGTGTCAATGACATTTAACATTTTAGCATTGAAGCTATTGACGAGCTCATTGACTGAACCTCTGGACAGGTCAGGTGTTAATGGGAAGACCTGGTTAAAGATCTCACTACTGTATTCAGCTATACACCGTTTTGTGATCACTGCTGTTGATTTGTGTGGGCTGAAATTAGATTAGAAATTACAAATGGCCACACTGGGGAACATTACAGCAGAGTTTTTCCGTAAATCTTATTAAGCAATACAGTCCATCCATCCATTTTCAGCCCCTTGGAGGCAGAAGTCTAACACAAAAGGGAGGACCTCCCTCTCCCCAGCCACCTCCTCCAGCTCATCTGGGGGAAATCCTAGGCGTTTCCAGACCAGCTATAAAGATGTAATTTTTCCAGGCATGAGCAGCAAAATAAGGTTGTTAAATCCATCAGGGTTGTGGATTTCTCTATTACTATGGGTGTGACGATCACAGGTTCATAAATAAACTGTGTCCCCATATGTTTTTATTTCTTTCACATGCAAATTTTTATGCTACGATGTTGACAGAGTGGTCCAAGCTAATCAAAATGACTTTCCCCACCTCCCCTCCTGCTTTCTAAGACAGTAATCCTTACTTGAGTGCTCTGAGACAGACGGTCATCACTGACACGCACATTCCTGGGCCCACTGGATTAAAAAGGAGACGCTCCTCTTTATTTTCCCGTTGCCATGGTGATTACTGCATCTAGAAACTCAGACTGAATCAACTCGTCGCAATAAAATGCAACTGCGCCATCTAGTGGCGCAACTGAACACACCAACAAAGTTTAAAAAAAAAACGATAATAGATTGATTTCATTGACCTAACTTCCCATCATTATTTTGATGTGGGAAATCTTGTGGCCTTCTCCTTTTGATATGACCTATTTCTTTGAAACTTCCCTTTAGTTCCTTACAAAGTATAAATAAATACAGTAACTGATTGATTTTGATTGATTGATTTTTTGATTTTATTGATTAGCATTCAAATAGAACAAAGATCTACTACAAAGCAAGAAAGCACGAGACAAGGCTAATCAAAAGGTATTGGCTGAAGCATTTGCTTATTACGCCAACCCTTTTAACACAAGATCTTTTTGCATACAGCTCCTGTACACAGGGCTCGAAGCAAAGAATAAAACAAAGCAAAGCAAAAACAAACAAACAAACAAAAACCTTTCCACCTTAGATAAGTAACTACATCAAAGAAAAACAGTCAAGAGTTTCAGTATTATTATTTTTGCTCTTTTCATTCTTGATTTATATATTTTTCTAATACTCTATTTTTAAACATGTTTTTAAACAAGGAAAATGAACTACACCTTTTTAAATCACTGTCATAACTATTCCACAGGTTAACTCCTCTAACAGAAACACATCTCTGCTTTATATTTGTCCTTATCTTCTTTTTTTTTAAAAGAAATCTGTTCCCCTTAAGTCATATTGACTCTCTCTGACTGAGTACTGGGATAAGCAAGTTATTTTGTGCTTTATACATTATCTGTGCCATTTTATATTCAACTAAATCATAAAATTTCAGGGTATTCAGATTAATAAACAAAATGTTAGTTGGTTCTATATAGTTTGATTGATTTATAATTCTTATAGCTCTTTTTTGTAACTTCAAAATAGGAAGAGTATTTGTTTTATATGCATTACCCCATATCTCCAGATAGTAAGTCATATATGGAAGCAACAGAGTACAATAAAGTGTGTATAATGATTTTTTTTATTCAGGACATGCTTTGTTTTATAGAGAATAGCAATGGTTTTTGACATTTTTGTTTTCACATGGTTTATATGAGACTTCCAACTCAGCTTATCATCAATTATCACTCCAAGAAATTTATTTTCCTACACTCTTTCAATTTCAATTCCATTAACCCTGAGTTTAGATACATTTTTCATGTGTCTAGTGCCAAAGATAATCATTTTTTCTTTATATTTAATGATAACTTATTTACATCAAACCAGTTTTTTAATATATTCAACTCCTTTTCCGCTGTAGTCAGAAGCTGTTCTAGGTTTTTACCTGAGCAATACAGAGTGGTATCATCAGCAAACAATACACATTTTAACAGTTTGGAAACACTACATATGTCATTTATATATAATATAAATAATTTAGGGCCCAGCACAGAGCCCTGAGGAACACCACAAGTTACCTTCAACTGCTTAGATTTTACATTATTGAATTCGACATATTGATATCTGTCATCCAGGTAACTTTTCATCCACTTGTATGCTATCCCTCTTATGCCATATCTCTCTAGTTTATTCATTAATATAGAATGATCAATTGTATCAAACGCCTTTTTTAAGTCTATATAAACACCAACAGTATATTCCTTATTATCTATAGCATTAGATATCCCTTCTACAAGTTCCATCACTGCCATCGAAGTGGACCTTTTCACTCTAAAGCCATATTGGTTATCACTTAGGAGATTATGCTTCTCCATATATTTATCAAGTCTATTAACAAATAACTTTTCTAAAATTTTTGAGAACTGTGGGAGTAGTGATATTGGCCTGTAATTGGTAAACTGACATCTCTCTCCGTTTTTATGGATTGGAATAACTTTTGCTATTTTCATTTGTGAGGGAAACACACCAGTTCGAAAGGAAAGTTTACAAATGTATGTGAAAGGTTGCACTATATATTCTATAATACTTTTAACTAATATCATGTCAATACCAAAACAGTCAGTGGGCTTTTTATTTTTAAATGCCTTCACAATGTTAATTATTTCTCTATGAGTTACAGCACCAATAAACATGGAGGACACATTCTGAGTAATATGTTTATTTAAGTCGTTATTATTTCTTGACTCTGGAATTTCTTTTGCTAAATTAAAGCCAACATTTATAAAGAAATCATTAAATTCATTTGCAATGTCTTTAGTTTTATCAAGCACAATATCTTTATCTTTTTTTGAAATAGTCTGGATAATTCTTATTTTTTGAGCCCTTTTTGATTATACTATTTAATATCCTCCATGTTTCTTGTGTGTTACTTCTACTTTTCTCCAATAATTTGTGGTAATATGCTTTCTTACTTGTTCTTATAATATTTACTAATCTATTTTTGTATAACTTGTACTTTATTTCAGCATCTTTTGTCCTCTGTTTTATGAATCTCTTATATAGATTATTTTTCTTTTTACATGCATCTTCTATCCCCTTTGTGATCCATGGCTTATTTGATCTGTGACGCTTTCTAGTGATTTCCATTAAAGGACAATGTTTTTCATATAGTGAGATTACAGTTGATAGGAATGCATCATATGCACTATTTGAATCTTCATTTGCAAAAACCTCATTCCAATTGTGTTCCTTTAAGTCCACCTGGAGGGCAGCAATGGCTCTTGTTGTTCTATGTCGTATCATATCAAATGTTTGATTCTTTTGTTTAGTTTTGATCCCAAAATAATTTTGGAAAATTGCAAAAACAGGAAGATGATCGCTTATATCAGTTATAAGAAGTCCACCTACTATTACATGGTCAATTTTATTTGTGAATATATTATCTATCAATGTAGCTGTATCAATTGTTATTCTACTTGGTTTTATAATTACAGGGAAAAGGGAGTTACTATACATTGTACTGATGAAATCTGTTGTTTTCTGATGTCCAAATTATTTGCACTTTTTTATCATTTAGGTTGCTAAACATAGCAGCAAGTTTTTCATTTAAACTGACACTAATAACTGAAAACAGCTATGAAGCAAATGAACAGCGGAAGACATCTGTGTTTATCTATGCATTTGGAGGTATGGAGATGTCTGGGAGAGAGGGAGGTGGGCTTTTAATCAGATTGTTTAACACAGTCCTGGAGAGTGAGAGGATGTCTGATGAATTAACTGATTGGTAGTTATTTTAGAAAACAAAGATGATGTTATTTTTTTCAAAAATGATGTGGCAAGAGGTTCACAAGAGCTGCAATCTCTCCCCATACTTTCAAAAATATGCACCCCTGTGGCACAACCCAAAAATAAAAATAGGTAAACAAACAATTTATTGGCCACAGTGGCACAAAAAACGCATAAGATTAATAAGTGATTTATATGAAGATAACATGTTTATGTCCTTCAATGATTTGACAGTAAAGTTTAATTTGGAAGGACCCGGCCATTTTTGGTGATATTTACAAATGAGAGACTGTCTGAAAAATAAAATAAAATTGTCTCAGGAGAAAAATGTCATAGAGAATTTCTTTGTACTTCCACCCTTAACTGCAAAGGCATCAAAATGGTATAATTTATGTCATTGGGTTAAAAACAACACATGTAAAAGTCTTAAAAGGGCTTGGGAAAAAGATCTGGATTGTTCCTTTGATGAGGGAACATGGGATTCAATTATTTCTGAAAATGGGTTCTACATTAGGGAAGTGCCAAGAAGGAAAAGGTATGTTAGTACATGCTTTATGGGAATGTCCACTGGTCTCCCCAATATGGGAAAATGCTTTCAAATATATGGAGGGTTGGGTGAAGCTTAAATTACCTAGATCACCAAGACTGTGCCTATTGGGGGACAGAGGTGAGGTGCCAAAGTTAGACAAAGCAGGCTTTAGAGTGTTAAACACTGGGATTGTGACGTGTGTTCGTCTCATTTTAACACTTTGGAAAGACCCTCGGACTCCAACCCTAAAAAAGTGGAAGGAGAAAATGACTGAAAATGCCGCATGTGAGAAAATGCTGGGAAGACTGAGCAGTAAGACAGAGACTCTAACAGAACAATGGGACAGTTTTTTTGTTTATATGGGCCTACAACATGAAGACAATGTGAGATACAGTATGAATTAAGAATTAACTGTGTGTGCAACAGTTTATGTATTTATTTATTTATTTATTTTATCTATTTATTTATTTTTCTTCACTGAGTGTGTTTTTTGTTGTTGTTGTTTTGGGTTGTTATGTTATGGTTTTCTTAATTGTTCAAAATAATAATAATAAAAAACTTTAATTATAAAAAAAAAGAAAACAAGGATGATGTGCAGACCTGGAATAATTACAGAGGGACAAAAGTGATGAGCCATACCATGAAGATATAGGAAAGAGTTGTTGAAGCTAGGTTGAGGACAGAGGTGATGATCAGCGAACAGCAGTATGATTTCATGCCAAGAAAGAGCACTGCAGATGAGATGTTTGTTTTGAGACTGCTGATGAAGAGTAGAGAAGGTCAGAACGCCTTGCTCTGTGTGGGTGGGACTACATCGGATATTAGCTCTGAGCTCTTTCTTGTTTGCATTGGTGTTGGACAGAATGACAGATGAGGTCAGGCAGGAGTCTCTATGAACTATGATGACAATGAAAGTAGGTAAAAGGTGGAAGAAAACCTGGAGAGGTGAAGATATGCTGAATTAAACTCAATAGAAGCAGAAAGCGGGCATATGTCCTATTAACCTGTAACAATTGTGATACTTGCTTCTAATAAAAGATATATGAAACATAAATTCAATAGAAGCATAGCAGAAAATGTGTGTGAATGAGACAGGTGTAATAGTAAACATGTAAGGAGGAGAGCTAGTCAAGGTAGATGAGTTTAAATGAGCCGCACCATCAAAAGCAACAGACAGCGCGCAACAAAGTTAAGGAAATTGCAGGCCAGGTGAGTTGAAGCAGGTGGAGACAAGCACCAGGGGTGATTTTTCACAAAAGGATAGCAACAAGAGTGAAAGAAAAGATTTACAAGGCGGTAGTGATGTATGGTTTGAAGATGGTGACACTGACAAAAAGAACCATTCAGCCATTAGTGAAACACTTTCCATTAACATAACAATCCAAAGTAGTAAACAGTGCAGTGGGGGTGTTTAACATAGATATATAAGAAACAAACGTCATTGTTCACAACAATAAAAAATTAGACATATCTATTGATATTATCCCGAATTTCTAAATTAGTTTTTATGGAAGCAATGACAGTGTGTAAGCAGGGAGGTTCCTGTACGTGTGCGTGCTTGTCGTCTTTTGACGCGAACGCGCGCGTAGCTGTCAGTAGGAAATACAGGCTGTTCGTGTCTGCCGAGCCCCTGCGGCTGTGCCTGGACATCTGATCACAGAAAGTCGGCCTATTACAAAATGAAAATTATCACTTACAGACTCGCTTGACTTTGGTGAGAATGCGTCGAACAAGTGCGCATGTGTAACCGCGGTACCGAGGCATCCCGCTAGCTAGCACGGCTAACAGAAACAGAACACTATCGGGGCTAATGCTAATAGTTAAATAAGCTAACTTAGCTAGCTGTTAACTTAGCTAGCTAGCTCACGGATTGCGGGACGTTTGTTCTCCCAGCTCATCTCCCAGTTCAGCGGTTCCTGCCCCTGTGTCGCCTTTTCGTGTTCTCATTAATTGGATAAGGTTACGGAACCGGAGCTGTGGCGGGGGGACGAGACGACAGGAACCCCCTGGCTGGCTATCCAGGCGGACCGATCACAGTGACACGCCGGTGTGGGTGAGTTGAAGAGTGGAGTTGAAGTTATAGTTGATAGGGGGGCAGCGGGGTGGACAAGGCCTGTGGACGTTGCTCAGCTGGGGCCTGGCAGGGAGGCAGGGTGGGTGTTAACTATTAGCTGCTCGTAAAATGTTGCCTTAGCGCGCTGAATCGGGAAGTCGAGTCGCTTGTAGCAAGGCCTCTTGAGAGGACATAACAACAAAGTGACTGTGACTATTGTGGTGGTGTTATTAGCTGCTAGCTCGTAACACATAGCTGTCTGGAGAAGCCACCACAAACATGAACCTGCTCCATCAGCAAAAAAGCTGGATCACCATGGTTGTCCGGCCGCTTTGTTGAGTACCAGTGCACTCGTGCATGTAATGAGGAAATTGCATTTTCTGGGACACTGGCTTAATCATCGATTAAGTACATTTCTGATGTATTTGCTAAGAGTTTTCATTTTTGTGTGTTTTTTGCCGTGAGCCTTTGTGTGACTACAAATAAGAAGTTCCTGAATTATGTAGACACACCACTATCACTTCACTGTACAATATAGGCTTTCGTGGCAAAAGAGGAAATGTAGCTTCGTGTATCTATTGGTGTTAGGTTTATGTTGATAGCACACTTGATGTTATGAGGGAAATCTGGGATGGGCTGTGAATCTTTTTATAGTGAATGTATTATATTAGTTTAAAAATAATATTAATTTAAAATTTTGACTCATTCTTAAACTGCTTCTGTTTTAAGAAGAGTTGCAAAGGAATTGTTAGAAGTCTGTTTTCATACACTTTCACACCCATGTTTTATTTTATTATTGACCCGTTGCTGTTAAGATTTGTGTCTTTATCCCTCTGTAGAAGCACTATTTGTGTAGCTGTGAGTTTAATATTATTACAATTAAAATTCAACTGCTTGTCTTTCTTTTCTTTTTCTAAAGGAGAGAGTGGAACCATGGCTGAGCTTTCCACCTTATCCCCATCCCCACCTGCTTTGGGTGATCCTCATGCAGCTCCATCTATCCCTCCGTCATCACCAGGGCTTCCTCCACCTAACAGCACTGCTACAGAGTCTCCCAGGGAGGTGTCCATACCCAAGTCTTCCCTTTTTAATGACAAAGCTTTGAGTGGAAAAACTTCTGCAGTACTGGCAGGGGGGTCCCCCTTGATTCCCCGCCGATCCTCAAATCCTCCTGACCTCACAGCTGAGGCTCCCCTTCTATCATCGGTACAGCAGCCTGCTCCAGGGAATGAAGAATCAGCAGGAAAGCCACCAGCTCCAAGCGAAGTGGCACAGGCGTCCCCCTCTCCTGATCTAAATCCTGGTCCTAACCTATACCCTAACCTGCAAGTCACCTGTAACCCAAATCCTGTTGTAGAAGAAGCTCAACTTAAAGTGGAACAACCCCAGATGACTGCAGGTCCCAATCCCGCACCTGCTCCTCCAGTCTTATCATCATCAGCAGCAGCAGCAGCAGCTGAAGAAGAAAAACCTCAGCCGCTCCAAGAAGCACAAAATGCTCCAAACGAGCCTCCACCTTTGTACCCAAAGCCTGGTACTCCCAATGAAGCCAGGATGGGAGAACTGCCTGCTACTCCTACCAGAGCTGAACCCCACAGCCCACCACTCCCCCTGATCCAAGAGCCACCGTTGTCCTTCGCTCTACCCAAACCCCGGCCGGCACCAGACACCCTCAGTTACCTGGAGTCAGCCAGCCTGATGTCTGGAACTTTGGAGTCTCTCTCTGGACTGGGAGAAGATGGCAGCTCCGTGGGGTCAGATTCAGAGATTAATGGCCTAACTGTCAGACGCACTGACAAGTATGGCTTCCTAGGTGGGAATCAGTACAGTGAAGGGGGGTAAGTACACATTAACCAGTCACACACACTCCCAGCTACTGTACAAAAACATGTGCTGTGTAATATTAATATTTTAAACAAAACAGAGCAAAAATCTGCTTTTTCATGCTTAGCTTCCCTGCAGGTGGATCACTATTTGTAATATGAGACACTATTAAATCATGACCACAGAATTGGTTTACTCAGAAAAGTGTAACTCTTGCTTGACTGTTTTCCTATGGCCACTCTACACCATCTGACTCACAGAGATCCATCCCAGCCTCCCTTTCCTGCCTTCCTCTTCTTCTATGCTACTCTAAACATATCTGTCTGTCCTTTATCTCCCCTTGGTCTGACTCAGATAGTGCTGAGAGCGCTTTTGTGACTCATTATGTACTGACTCTGTCTGTGTTGTATTTCCCATCGCACCCATCTGCTCTCTTCCTCCCCTTTTTTTGTCAGATTTGCTTTTACTTTTCTGGCAAGCTAATTGCTCTTCCTCTGTTGAATAATTAAAGTCTTATTGATTTGCCCTGGGTGTCAGTGCCAGTCAATTCCTGTCATTGTTCGTGATTTTCTGTGAGTTAGCAAAATGTTGTGCAAAATGAGGCAAGCTATTCGTGTCATTAGATTCAAGTGCTCAAAGTGTAGTTTTTAGTGGTATCAAAAGAACAAAGAACTTCCTCATTCTGTCAGCATAAAGTCATTTTATATTACTCACTATTGCAGTGAAAAGGAAGTTCGAATTGAAGTTGCACGACAGCGGGAGATGAAATGGATTGACATGTTCTGCCACTGGGATAAGTGGGTCAAACATCGCTTCCAGAAGGTACACACACAGCAGCCTTTCAGTATGTGATGGTAAAAGTGAGAACAGAACTGCTAAAAAATTAAATAACAGAACAATCAAGTCACACATCTGATCTTTATTAATGAAACATTCAAGTTGAAAATCTTTATTTATAACGTCACTGCTGCCAGTAAAAACTAGAATCACACACACAGAACCCCCCCCAAAGAACATATAGTATGAATTAATGATGGGTAAACATTATGTCAGAGCCGATGGCCTAAATGTCTGCCTTACAGGTGAAGCTGCGCTGTAGGAAGGGGATTCCATCCTCTCTCAGAGCAAGAGCCTGGCAGCTGCTGTCCAACAGTGAGGAGCTTCTAAGAGACAACCCTGGGAAATTTGAGGTATCACAGTTGTCATGTCATTTTTAGCACTAATGAACTAGTTTTCATTTATTCAATGTAGAAAGTGGAATAAATACAATTTATTTGATCTCTGTTATTCAACTTAATTCTCTTTCAATTTAAGACAATTGCAGCTGGTTTGAAAACATTTTGGGAGATATCTTTAGTATTGACTAAGTGGCTTGTAGTGGGGCTGAGAAGGCCACTTGCAGCTCCAGGAGTGCTAAAGGGGCGCAGGCGTAGGCCTAGTGAGCAATAAGCCTCTTATCAGGACCAGTAATCCTGCCTGTTGATGCCCTGCCCCTCTGAGAGGGTCTGGCCTTGACTAGGCGGTGTCCAGCCATTTACTAACTTATTGTTCCTCTTATCTATGAAAGAATTTCTTTGCCAGCATTTTTATTTTTAGTTAATAATTAAACGTCTTGTATAATCCACTTTTATGGCTAAAAAATAATTTTCAGAGAATTTATTGATAACCTTTTTGTTTGTTTGTTTGTTTTCTTTCGCTACAGGAGCTGGAGAGAGAGCAGGGAGAGGCTAAATGGTTGGACATTATAGAGAAGGATCTCCACAGGCAGTTCCCCTTTCATGAGATGTTTGCTGCTCGCGGTGGCCACGGGTAAAACAATAAACACAAACACAGTCTATTTTATACCAGAGGAACCATGGCATGCATGATTGATTAAAAAAGGAACACCATGCACTCTGCACTACTTGGAAATGATTTGATCTTTGTAGCTGCGTATCGGGGCAGGGTCACAGTAGGATGTTACTATATCTGTCGGTAAACATTAAGGCTGTGCCATATAATAATATCCTGAATAAAACACAGAATCGCAATAGCTCATTGAAAAAGGACTAATAAAAGTCCTGCTGGCTGTGGGTCTGCAATCAGCAATAAAATGTATATTTTTTTTTTTTTTTTTTTTTTTGAGGCTTTATCAGAAACTTTTGTTATTGTTTTTTAGGGAAATTTGGCTTCCACAATAAAACAAATTGGATTCGATTAAAGGCAGAATCAAAGATAGCAGTAATAGTGATATCAGACATTCAAAGATGAAATGAAAAAAAGGGTAACGTGACAAAACAAAGCCAATGAACAAAACAAATGTGTACTTTAAAAAGATGTTTGAAGTAATCCTTGTATAGAATAATTAATATTCTTTCATTTTCTTTCAAGTTTATTGAAAGAAATTCTTTATTTATTATTATTTATGTAATTTTTTTTTGAATAGCTCATGAACTGGAGGTAACACCCAAGTTCCCCTCGTAAGCCACTGAATAATTGTCATGCTTGTTCTTGCAGGCAACAGGATCTGTACCGAATCCTCAAGGCCTACACCATCTACCGGCCTGATGAGGGTTACTGCCAGGCCCAAGCGCCGGTGGCTGCAGTACTGCTCATGCACATGCCTGCAGAGGTGAGGGGTGGAATGGTTAGGGTACGGTTTCTCATTAGGTTTTGAGTGTTAGTTTCACAATGATGACTTCAGAAGCGTGATTTCTTGAGAAAGTCTCATGAATATATGAACAATGACTTGTGGTGAAAGTCTTCTTTTACTACAAAAGAACTAAAATAAATGCAGGTACGTTAAATACCGTCCAGTTTACTTTTGTCCTCCATATCTAAACATGTATCATTTGAAGCAGTGTTTTAAATCCGGTGTGCAGCGTTTGTTTTCACATAAGAGAAAAAAAGGAAACTGGATGAATTGACGCATTAGATGATGAGTTAATCTTACAACCTTTAGTTATGTGTGTGGTCAGACTTTCTTAGAAATCAGGGATGTTTTGTTTTAGCCTTGGTCTTTCTATTTATCCCTCCTCTGCTGACACGTTAATAAAGAGAGGGCGCGTGACAAAAGAGAGTAGGCAGAGCGAGAAAACAAAACGCATCTGAAACGTGACTTTATTTGGTTGTTATTTCACTGGAAAGTCTTCTTAATTAAAAATAGGAGACCGAAGAAGCCTAAAATGCTTATTGCACCGCCCCTAACCCATATTACAAGGTGACATCATTTCTTTCTGTGACCTCACTTCTGTCCGCGATGGAAACAGCGTGGGCTGATGTTTTTACAGTATTGTGACCACGCCTGCTTAAATGTTACTGTCGCAGTGTGAAATCTAAGTTTGCTCATTTCTTTAAATAAACAGGTGAGCGCGAACTGTGTTATGTAAGGCTTGTTTTCTCACGTCAGTACCTCATAGCAAACTGCGCCTTTATCTCTTTGTCACAATTAGACTTGTAGATTCTTTTTCAGATAATGCTTTCTTATGAAACCAACATCTATTTAAAGCTGGGCAAGCTGATTTTTGTTTGTTTGTTTGTTTGTTTGACATAAAAAGATGTATTCAGGAAATAATTGATGTTGTTCAGTCAAGTTTTGCTCTTTGTTTTAGTGGTTAATGCTTTAATATTAAATACACTTGCTTAGCAAACACATGTAGCAGCAGAGGGCATAATAATGCGCACATCTGCTTTAAACGCACTCGGATTATACTCAATTGTGGTTACAACACTGATGAGAAGTTCTACTTTTTATATTGTTTCTTAGTATTTTGCAATCTACTTGTAGTGTAGTGTCCACATAGTCCTCTCTCACACTATAATAAGTCAGAATATATTTGTTTTTCAATCTACAATTTATTGTTTGCAGTGCAAGCCTTTAACTTTTCTTTCTGTTTCACAGCAAGCGTTTTGGTGCCTCGTCCAAATATGTGAGAAATATCTTCCTGGCTACTACAGTGCAGGGCTGGTGAGTGAATAAACATGTATTGCTAGTCTGTTACACAGTTATCTCAGTTTTAATAATTTTGTTTTATTTATTTTTTAACTTTAGGAAGCGATTCAACTTGATGGCGAGATCTTTTTCTCTGTGCTGCGTCGCACGTGTCCAATGGCGTATCGTCATCTTAAGAAGTTCAAGATCGACCCCATTCTCTACATGACGGAGTGGTTCATGTGTATCTTCTCACGCACTTTACCATGGTCCTGTGTCCTGCGTGTATGGGACATGTTCTTCTGTGAAGGTACCGTTAATATCTGCAGGTTTCACAGCCAGTTGTCAGCGCTTTTGTCTGTTTAGTGAATTTGATCCATGTACCTCTGTTTAGAAATTACTTGCAAATGTGCATGAAACAGTCTGACCTTAAATATCCAATCCGATTTTATTTATAAAGCGCTTTAAAATAGCCAGCACAGGACCAGAGTGCTGTACATTAAATAAGTTAAGAACAATAGAATAAAATAAAACAGCAAAACAATAAAACCTAAATGCATCAAATTAAATTTAAAATGTAAATAGCAGGTACTTTACGACCAGCAACCTGATTTGATTAAATGCAGGAGCTGTAAGAATGCAGCATTTTACTGTTTTGTTTTTTTGTTAAATAATTTTTATTTTAATCCTGTGGAAAAAGAGAAAAAGGGTGTTTTTTCCATCTCTGTATTTTCGCCATTGGATTCTGCTGTAGTAGTTTTTCATGATTCACCGTTCAAAGTAACCCATGTTTATCTGGCGCTGGGGCTTTTGCAGTCATAGTGTTCATCCTCTTCAAGCTATTGTAGCTCCCCTTTCTCCTCCCTTTAAAGCTGCTCTATTCAAAAATGCTCGAAACATGGCGGTGTGGCTGCAACCACAGATGCCCCGCCCTCTTCTGTGGTCGCAGCCAGAGCGGTGTGCCTGAGATGACCATATTAGGAATATCAGCCCTCATTTACATCGTACGCAACCAAGAATAGAAAATGTCTATGTCCTCAACTGTATCGGTGTTTATGACTTGTGAAAATAAGAAAATGCATAATTATCCCCCTTTAACAGAACTTTGAGAACTGCTTTTTTTCTAGACTTTTTTTCTAGATCTAGTTTTTCTAGATTGAAAGAAACCTAACTTAAGTGTCTGTGTGTAGGAGTGAAGATAGTCTTCCGTGTCGGCCTGGTGCTGCTGAAACAGATGCTTGGTTCTGTGGATAAACTTCGGGAACTTCAGGGCATGTATGAGACCATGGAGCGTCTAAGAAACATCTCACCCGACACTATCAGAGAGGACATATTGGTACAGGAGGTCAGTGTTTATGGAGGCCGTGTACATAAAACTTGTTTCTGTTTTTACTCAGAGACACGAGTTATTAGTCATTTTATCCTGTTGTGGCTCATCTTGTTATCCTCACTTCCTCTGTCTGTCTCTACTTTGTCTGATGTTTTGTTGTCCAGATCGTCGCTCTCCCAGTGACTGAGGCACTCATAGAGAGAGAGTGCAACATTCAGGTGAGGAAGTGGAGGGAGTCCAGAGGGGAACTTATGCACCAGCCGGGACGCCGCCTTCACGGTACAAGAGCTATCTTTGAGTACAAACGCAGAGCTGCTTCCATCAGCTCTGGTGGAAGCTTCTCTTTCCTAGGAAGCTCGATCCCACCACCAGGACCCCTCAGGGCCTCTTCCAGTTTGCTGTCACTCCCTGGCTTCCGCAAATCTAAGGCTCCTTTCCACTCCCACGCCAAGAAGGGCTCCTTCTCAGGGCCGTCAGGATTTGAGGGCTTTCCACCTCCGTCACCACCCGCAGTAACATCGAGCTCGAACCGAGGGCCCAGCCAGAAACCACCTATGCCCCCAGGGGCAGGTCATAAGGCAGCACCGCAGAGCCCCTTAGTATCAAAGGTGGCTAGTTCATCTCATGGTCCTGCTCCAGCCTCAGAGAGCACATCAGCACAGGGCGAGCCTGCTTCTTCGGCCCCAATGCAAAGCACACCACAACCCCCCGCTACTCTGGCCCCCTCTCCTAAGATCGTCTCGGAGCACATCACTCCCACTATCCCGTCTCCTACTGCAAACAACACCCCTCTGCCCCCATTACCAGATTCAAAAAAAGAAACTGCACCTCCATCAGCCGATGCCGCAAATGTGGAGGAAGAAGGAAAGAAGAAGAAGAAAAGCAAAGAGGACAAGAAGAAGGAGAAAGAAGACGAGAAGAAAAAACAGAAGGAAAAAAAGGAAAAAGAAAAGGCTGAAAAAGAGAGGCTCAAAAAAGAGAAAGAGAAGCTAGAAAAAGAGAAGAAGAAAGGGGGCAAGAAAAAAGACAAAGGAGGAGGAGGAGGGGATGCAGAGGACAAAAATGGAGCTGCAGCAGCGAAAGAGTCGGCCTAATTTTCCACCTCGTCATTCCAGGATAACAAAAAAAGGGAGGCTGAACAAACAAAACAACACAAAAAAGAGGTCAGGGGAACAAAAGATCCCCAAAAACAGTGACTAATATAAAAATGGGATGGCTTCCTATATAATGCATCATTTCAAGGATTTAAAGTAGTGTAAGGACTATGTTGGAGAAAACTGGATCATGGTTTCAACAGCACTTTTTGCCTCTCGTGAGATGGGACAAAATTTCCATTTTTCTTTCTTTTTTTCCCCAACTGGAGCATGGACTGTGAAACTTTTTTTTTAATTATTATATATATAAAGGATTGCAGTCACTTTCTGTTTTAGTTTTTTAAATTCTTTTTTTTTCCTCTTCTTTTTTTAATTATTTTAATCAAACTGATGGCAGTGGTGTGAGGGAAAATCATCTCAAACGCTTGCAGAAGTTGTTACGGTGCCATAGAAAATGTAAATAAAAGGTCTACCTACGATACATAGGATCGTGTTAACACTCCATATGCCCCGTCACGTCTCATCTGATGAAAAGGGTTATTTGGGGGAGGGGAGAAAACGGAAATAAATCATTTAAAGTCTCAAACGCAGGCACTGAAGACAGAAATGCTAGTAATATTGTTGAGGGATGTATTTATTGTCACGTTTAATGTTGTCTGTGCCTTAGTAGTGTAGTGAAATGTGTCAATGTGCTTTGTGTGGCCTCCCTTTTTTGTTTTAAGTCAAACTACCATTGAATCCCTTCTGTGTTTTCAAACTTTTACTAGATTAGATTAAAAAAAACAACAAAAACAAAAGAGGGGGAAGTAGAGGAAAAACCATACCTTGTAGTCTGTTAGTGACGGCAGTGTTTTAATGGGTCACTCTTTTTTTTTTTTTGTTTTTGTTTTTGTTTTGGATAAGCAGGTAATGTTTTTATTTCAGGTTTTAGGGGTTTTTTGTTGTTTTTTTCAAGGGTTTAAAAAAAAAGGAGGTACAACATTATCAGTAAATTGCTTGTGTGCTAACATGCAAGCAGTATCTGTGCACAAGTCCTGCAGACCAAATATCCTTCTGTGAGTTTAGTATTATTTCAGTTTCATTGAACAAAATAGTGTGCACAGGTATGGGTTCCTTAACTCATTAGAATGTGATTTCAATTATCGTAAGAGAATGAAGAATTTTTCTTTTTTTTTTTGTTTGTTTTGGGTTTTTTTGCACTTGTCATTTTGTCACAAAGCACCACTGAAGGTGACCACTCCTTTAGTGCGGTGACGTGGAAAACAAGCGTCTCAGCAGGCTGGTTTCAGCCTTGTGGACCTATAGGAAGCCACTTGACTGGAGGTGCCAGGTGTGCCAATGTAGCATTAACCTCTGATCTTTGACCTTTTGGGCTCTGATGTATTTATGTAAAAAGTGGTTAATTTAATCAAATATAGTATATTATGAATTATTATTATTATTTTGGATCTGAGTATTTTTCTATCTAAGTGAGAGACACCTGGTTGACTGGAATGGAGGCTGACTACACAGCGTAGTTGCAGAGGAACTGTTCAAAGTCTTTTATTTTTATTTCATTTCTTGTTTTCTTTTTTGTTTTCTTTTTGCACATTAAGTCTTCAGCTTCAGCAAACTCAATGCATGTCTTTTGGTTTACTTTCACTGTTGGTTTGGTCAGCTTAGGTTCACGAGTCTCCAGTTTACTGAAGTGCAGTATTAACAGACTTGAGTGTGGGGGGGAAAATGAGCCTTAGACTTGAGAGAACAACCTTTAGAACGATTGACTTTGGCAGAATATTTAGGAACTGAAGGTCTTTGTACTGTGTCATATACTAAAAAGTGGTTTTTAATTGAACATCTTAAGTACTTCTGTCTCACCAAGTTGTGTTGTAACATTCATAATGACTTATGGACTAACTCCCTAATGTATTTACACTCAATGTTCTGTACTGTAACATATTTATGCATACATTAAGTGGCGCTGAACCCTGTCAGTATATGATGAATAGTGCCAGGTAGTTAGTGTAAACCATTTGATGGCAAGAAAAACAAACATTGATGCTCTTTAACTGTACTGTTTGGTAGTTGATGATTAGAGGGACTTTCGTGTACTTGTAGCCAACATGTCCTCCATATTCATCGTTTTCCCACTTGTTTCAGGTCTTCACAGGGCTGTCATTTATATATGAATATGAATATCACACACACACTCTCTTTCCCTCTTCTGTTTCGACGGCAGCGCATTATAGGCACAGATTAAGTGTAGTGTTTAGTGTGGATAATCTGAACACATCTATGCAAACTTTGCTTCATCATGACTGTTGGCGTGTGTCTATGTGGTGACCGCAGCACTGATTTTACCTCGTGCTGATCTGAGTGGTGCCGTCAGGGGGTGGAGGAAAGGATTTTGTGCTTCACCACATGTTTTTTTTTTTTTTTTTTTTTTTTTTTTTTTTCTTTCTGTAACACTTTCAGGTCTGCAGATTATGGTATTTATGAGCAATATGTCCTCGCAGCTCACATCTGGATGATGGTGTCGTTTGTCTTTGTTCAGGGAGCTGGAGGTGACGTGATGATCAGATGAATCTGACACTAGCTGCTCTTTGCTCTGCTCTGCAATAGTGACAAAGCCTATTTGTATCAAGTCCTTTGTGCATTTCTCCATTGACCCTGAAGCTGTAATTCTTAAGTACATTTCATTGGGAATAACTCAACTGATGCAAACATTTCAAAAAAGGAAAATGTCTCAGCTGTGTGGGTTTTTTTTTTTTTTTTTCTTTCTATGCCGTTACGTCTTTAGTGTCTTTAAGTTTACATGTCACTCTCTTCTCTGGCGAAAGTGAAATAAAATCATAGCTAATTGAATTCATTCCTTCAGATCTGCAACTGTTGTATTTATAATTAATGATGATAATGACATTTGTGATGAGTAATAAACCATAATATATTAAATCACTTGGGTAATGTTTTTCTTTTTTGGTGTGTGGCTTACATGTTTGGAAAGATTAAAAATCTAGGCTGGATTTAAATAACCAGCATTCAATTTTGAAATTAAGAGTCGTCCTCGTCTGTTTTTATTTAGAATTGTTCCAGCCATATTTGGCAGGACGAAGCTCCACCAGATGTTACCAGATGGGTGACTTTTGCTGCTCAAACCCTGCCCCACAAAGCCACTGAACAGACACACTATTGTACAAAAGAAAAGAGATTTTATTCAGTTTTTTTCCCTTTTATTCATTACAGGAAAGGTGAGGAAGAGTCCAGTCACTGGATTCAAGTCAGCTTATGGAAAAAAAAAAGGTGATTTGTTAGTTGCTAGAAGGAGGGGAGGGAAAGGAATCGAAGAATTGAATGTTTTCTTTCGGCCCTTTCTCTCCTCTCCTTCAACCTTTTCTTTCTTCTTTTTTTTTTTTTTAAACTTTTCAAATAAATTAAGTTTCCATCACTTTAATGAGGTAACTTTTTTCTAATCTAACCTGCAAATTCTCTGTCCCCACCTCCTCTACTCAGAAGGACATCTTCAAAATTTGGAATGAAGTCCTCATGCTTGGTGTGTCCCTCCAAATAATGTGTTCCTCTCAGATACCGAGGGAAGCAGAGGGGACGCGATTCATTCACACTAAAGCACCTTTGAGGCTAGAGTGACCGGCCACACAGAGACGAAGAGGTGAGACGACAGAAGCTGTTTGCACGGAAAGAAAAGTTGGAAATGATGTTACAGGATCATTTTTATTATTAATAATCATCCTTATTCCCCATAAGCAAACATAGACATCCCTCGGGCGTCAGTCATCTCATGTGTCAGTGTGATAAGTCTTTGGTTTAAACATGAGCGGCTGAGCACCTGGGCTTACACAGAAGGTGAGTGGGAAGAAAGGAGGAAAGAAAAGGACAGGGAAGGCAGAATAGCAAAGGGATTGTTGTCTTTCTTGTCTTCTAGCTTTTTCTTTACTCCTCCTTCTCCTCTCCGTGTGTGATGACGTAGCAGATGTTCTTGTAGTCTACGTTGCCAGCAACATCAGGGGGGAAGGCGGCCCACATGTTCTTAATCTGAGGGAGAAAAGCAAAGTTGGAAATTCACCACATTGAGAAAGTAGTATGGTCCATAATTAAATATTTGGTTCATCAGTAAAATAATCTCTCACTGAAGAATAATAATAAATTATATGTTTAAAGGAACAGAAAGGAAAAATCGTCTATAAATAGACTTGGGTGTACATTTTTGTCAGTAAAGGGAGACCCATCCCAAATATCCAAAGAAATAAGGGCGCTACCACATCCCAATCTAGATAAAAAATAGAACGTTTTAACTTACTTCTGTTAAATTATTAAATAATTATTTAATGTTAATTAATTTTATTTCGTAAAGATAGGCTGAGTAACAGTGTACAGTAACAACATCAAAGGGCCACTGTGCCAAAATGTGGAATTACTGATTTTACCTCCTCCTTGGTGAACCTGTCGCACTGAGTGGTCAAGAGCTCCTCAAGGCTGGAATAGGTTAAAAAAAAAAAGATTTTAATGGTTTAAAATCTGAATTCTTTCCACTTGGACCAACATAGAGGATAAAAGAGATTGTTTTAAAAGTCCTCACAATTCCTTCTTGATGGTTCCAGCACCCTCAGGGGTCCAGGACTTTAAAGGCGCTAAGAATAACGTCTTCGGGATCAGCACCTGGTGAGGACAGGGGGTCGGTTACACAGTGTTAGCGGGAAAATATGCTAGCATTAGCACATAACTGTGCATCATGTGTTGGCACCCCTTTATCTGAAAGCACTTAAAAGGAAATCAGGGAACTTTAGCGCCAGTGTAATATAAGTCATTTGGTGAAAATGGGATTCCCACCCTTCAGCTTCTCTCCGAACATGGTGAGGAAGACGGTGAAGTTGATTGGGCCGCTGGCCTCTTTGATCATGGCCTCCAGCTCCTCATTCTTCACGTTCAGCTGGCCTGAAGAGCACAGAAATTAAAATCAAGATGAGAGAGAGCGTGAAGTGAATTCGCACATGCTTTCTGGGGTGTGAATTGCTTCCATTTGGACTCACCCATTGAGGCCAGCACGTCCCTCAGGTCATCTTTGCTGATGATACCATCTCTGTTCTGGTCAATGATTGTGAAAGCCTGGAAAGAAACGCTTGGGTTTAGTATTGGAAGGAAGGAAAACAAGGAAGGAAACACTTGGGGCTGATGCGGTCTGTGTGGTTGGGCGGGATCAGACCTCTTTAGGCATTTACGAACTCCTCTGTCAATAGTTTGTTCATTAAAGTGGCAGCTGGTAAGAATCTTTGACACACAAATGACGATAGACGATACTGTGTAAGAAAGAACCTTAGTGGGCTTTTGGTGGCAGGAGGGGGTGTTTAATCCCCCCACCCCAGTCTTTTCTTACATGTTAATTTGGGAAAGTATCATTAGAGTACAGCTGTCTGATCTGCTCTGCATCTTACAACCATGAAACTTAAGATAACTCCTTGGACTTGGACTTGAACTTCACTCACTGACCTTTCTTTCCACCTTCTTCCCTTGGTCTCCTTTTCCTTACTCTCTCTCTCACACACACACATTTGTACTGATAGTTACAAATACATCCTGCTGCCTGCTAGCTTTCCATCTATGCAATGTGCTAAGATCATCCTAATCATTATTACATGTGTTCCCTGTGTGGCACTTAAGAAGCCTGTATCACTTATCAGGGGATAAATATGTTCTATTTGGAGCTCACATCACTTGGCAACACACTGAAAACCCGGACACCATCGTTATCCAGAGTCGTGTCGGCGTGCTCTTCTCAAATCAAGTCTCCCTGACCTTAATGAACTCTGACACACAACCTTTAATCTTTATTTTTTACACTTTTTCCTTTTGCTCTTTGTCTTTTCTTTCTAATCTTATCAAATGTTCAGTGGCATCTGAAAAATAAACCTTTAAAAATATGTCATGCCCAAAAGTGAGTCTAACCCCTTTGTTTTTCTTTTCTGCATCATAACAGGGGTTCGTTTATTCTCCTTGGCATCCCAGACTTTACCCAGCTGTGACAGCTGACAGTAGCTAGGAGGGGGGGAGTCAGAGGTTCAGATGGTGTCGAAATTTCAGCGCTGCTCCTAACGACATTCCTATGATTATTAAACTGTCAGGGGAGAAGTGGAAGCATGCAAAATAGCAACTGCTGTGAAAACAGATCCTTAGAGTTGCTAAACCAAACTCATATTCTGCACAGATTCAGATTCTGAGGCTATTTAAATATCTTTGACAACTAATCGGAAACTGTCAAACACTTCCAGGGCGTTCAGCCATCAGGGATGCTTACGGAGTAGGGATGAAGACGACCTCACCTCTTTGTACTCCTGAATCTGGCTCTGCTCAAACATGGAGAACACATTGGAGGAGCCGCTGTCTCCTGCTGCCTGCCTCCTCTTGGCCTTCTTTGGTGCCTGGAGGACAGAGACAAGCACATCATCTTCAAATGAATCTGGGATGCTGATGAGTGCGGAACAAGATTCGGTAACCCTTAATTTTATCAATCTATCTCAATAGGATGTTTAATAATATTAACCTTTCTAAGCTATATGAGATTTATAAATTATACTAAAATCATAAAAATAATCAATTTTGCATAGCATCTCTAAACTTGTATAATTGGAAATCAATGCTCATCCAGATTACACTTCAGGTTCAAGTTCAGGTCATCACTCAGGCTTGTTAAAAAAACAGGATTTTAACACAAGTTATGCTTGTGTGAAATTTTATAAACTTGATACTTTTTCCTCAATTTAGCTTTACCGAACTAATCAATTTGGCTTGCAATGTATCTAAAAACTTGTATCAACTAATAGCAACAATTCATTAGAATCCAAGCCTCTTTACAGCTGCATCATCAAAAATCCAGTTCTCCAAAATCCACACTTCTATTCTGGAATTTCTATTTCAAAATTAGACCAAAAAAAAAAAAAAATTGTAATCCATGGGGTTGGTTCAAACTCTCCTGTAGATATTTCCACCATCACTGTGCAGAGATGTGGGAAGCCTGGTACTCACCATCTTGAGAGCTGAGGTTTGGGTGATCAAGAAAGGGAAGACACCGCGTGTGAAGCCGCGTTATACGTTTATTCCCGGGGGCTTATATACTCATCCACCAGCCAATCTAACTTTAGCCGCAGCTTCAAGTTTGGATGGGAATAAAAAGAGAGAGAGCGAGAGGGTGTGTGTGTGTATGTGAAATAGAGAGAAAGAGAGAGAGAGGATGGCCAAGGATGAAGTGATGGCAAAAGTGAAGGAGACAGAATGGCGGGGCAGCGTATCACCTTACAGGAGATCAAAAATAGACCCGGGAGTCTTGGAATCACGTAAACTTGATAGCTGAGGGACCATGTTGCAGGTTTGCAGTCCCACGTGGACTAATAAGGACATTCAGGACATATATACTTGTTGGACCACTGGACACTGCCTCTCCTCCCCTCCTTCTGTCCACCTCCATCCGCCTGCAGAAAGGCACAGAGGCCACTCTGACTTTATTTTTGGTTTGTCCATTTGCGATATTACAGTTTGACAGGCATTCTATATGCTCAGCAACTGATGCAGCTCTTACCCTGAATGTGCACAGCGCTGCTTTCTTTTTTTAAGCCGTGACAAAGTGACGATGCTGATGTCAAATCTGGGATTTTCCCATGGAAGTTATGATGACAGGAGCTGCTTAGCAGGATCAAATACGTAGTACTACATAAAAACATGCAGCCATTAATAAAACGAGCAACAGCAAGATATATAAGCAATATTTTTTTTACTTAATCCTTACACTGAAATACTTTAGAATCGTGCTGTAGAAAAGGGAGCGTGTCTGAGGATATTCATGCTTACAGACTTAGTTATATAGAATTTCTACTTGTATTTTACCCCCGTCCTTTCTGGATGCATTAATGCAAATGCAAACTGGTCTGTTTTGTGAAAAGAGCTTTATGTATTTATTTCCTCTTTCTTTTTCAGTCTTTTCAAACCTATTCCATCATGGTGAAATGGAACATTGCCAAAACTGAATTAAATTAATAAGGATAAGGCGTAAACAAAGAGCTTAAACACATTATTTATCCAACAGTCTTATTGTTTAATAATTAAAATGTTAGTGCAAACGATGTAAACGTGTTAGGGATGCAGATTAGTGCCACAACAATGAAACATGAACAAATGAAAAATAATAAAAACAACATAATTGTTATGTTTATAATAATTAATAATGTAATTGAAATAATTAAACAATTTCTGCTATTGTAGGTCACAGATATAGTGGGGGTGATACATGAAATGCCTGAAACATTTATTTAGTAGCAAAAGAGCAATGTACGAATACTTCCTGCATTCTGAAAGTAATTTTAAGAAAATGTCCTTAAATTATTAATAAAAGTTTAATCCTAGAGAAAAATCAGATATTACGTAATGTGTGGCTTAATTAGATTCTTAATACCTGGCAGGGATAATTTAACTTCACTTAACTTTCAATATTTAACTTAGTTTTTTTATTCGACTAACCAAAGACATCGTAGTCATAAGCCAAAAGTTTTGCACACCAGTAATTTAATTTTTAAACATGTACATTTATATGATGTCCCTTAGTTAAATACAATTTTGATTGTGGAAGCAGATAGTCGCTTCATATATAAGATTAATTTTGAGGCCTTTTACATGGCAATTAATTTGCAATGTGTAGTGTGAGTTGCTCTTTTGTGTAAGTCATTTTTTCTCATTTTTTGTGTGTTTGTTGTTTCTGAAGGGGTGTTGCGAGCCTTAAATGTACGACAACATGCCAGACAATTGAAAGCACCATTAATCTCTGTCTGAGGCTCTGCCTTCTCATCACTACAGAGGTGTGTGATTTCTGATTGGTTACAGTCATGAACACTTTCCCACCTGTTTGGCCCCCTCTCACACCGTCTACCCCTCAGGCTCCCACCCCCTTAAATATAAAGGGATTACTTGGCAGGGTGATGGCAGCAGACATTCCCAGTAGAGCATAAAAGGGACAGCTGAGTGCGACCAAAATAGCTAAATAAACCTAACAGTCTGTCGACGTGCCGCCCCCCCCCCCCCCCAAATAGCAAAATGCTTTCCTTCATTTGCTCTTTCAGGTTTTATATCCAAATCTACTTCAGAGATAATCTGTTTTCATTTCATTAATCAGGCACATTTATTTTTGTTCTGTGGTTGAGACTGTTTGTGTTTCCACTTATCTCCCCACCAGCCACCTATGAGTCACATCTCTGCTTTTCACTGGTTTCCAGTCCCTCAGTAATCTGAATTAGGCTGGTGTTTGTTTTCACTGGACGTGCAGGAATTCCAGGGTCTGAGTCTCAGTACTTACTTTGTATTCTTGTTGACCTTTGACCTCTGTTTCACTAGACCATCAACATCTCGTTGCAGGAGTTATATGTATCACACCACATGGTGTCAGTTTTTACTTTTAAGAGGAAGAAGTGGATAAGATAAGATTTGCCTGTATATATTTTTTTCTGTACACTTCATTTATCGCTCATACATGAGACGAAATGCACTGTGGGAGGAAACTGAAGCAGGCAACTCCACGCAGAAACAATGATTCAAACCAGGAACGTTTTTACTGTGAGGTGACAGTGCCAACACGTGCAGCGCCATATTAAACTACACTGAAACTCTGTGTTTTAGCTTTAAAAGCGGCTCCATAATCTGCTCCCACAATAATCATTCACTGCTTTTACACTTTAGGATTTACTTAAACGAGTTAGATCTTGCAACTTACTTCAGTGTAACATTTTAAAGTATTACAACAGATTGCATTGCTTCTAATATCAGCATATGGTGACCACTGTATCTGCTTTAAACATCATTTAGCCTGTTGTTTTAACACTGTGTGCGTTTGGGTTTTTTATTCGTGTTCTTTATGTGATTGTGACTGAAAATAATAACAACAACTCAATGGCTTCCTCTTAGATTTGTCTTTTTGAAAGGGAAAAGTAATGACTTTAAAATCGGTCTTCAGTAAAAAAAACTAAGAAATCAAAGTGGTTTTCTTCAAACTGGCCCTTCTAGTTGGACACGAGTGTCAAGCACTTCTTAAGAAATATGCAAGCGAGCTGTAACATCTCAAACTTTTCACGGATGTGTCAGCTGCTGCAGTTTACTGACTTCACCGTCTGCACAATGTGTTTACTCGCCGCTGTGGCGAGGGAATGCTTTCATACAGATGTGTGTGTACATTGCAGGTGCCTGTGCTGTAATGTGACGCATCCCACCACGCTCTTGAGAAGCCATCTATCATTTCTGGATGATTGGTATGTGTGTATGTAGGGTCTGGAATGTGGAGAAGCTCCCTGCTTGACCTATGGGGAAGACGGTCTTAGCAAATTGGAGTGACACGGGAGACATGAGAGTTTGTAATGTCATAATGTGTGTTTGATCACCGTCCAGTCTGAGGTTACTCTATTTGGTTATTTGAGTCCATCTGTGATTGTGTTACATCAGTCGCCATTCAGTGAATTTCAAAAGCACTTCAGGTGTCTGTTGTTGTTTTTCAAGTTGCAGGACAGCTGAATTGTGGACGCTGCCGATAAAAGTAAGCAGCAACTAACTTAACTAAAGCCACTAAATTTTCTTAAATATGTAACACCAGCTGCATTCTTTGTGTCTCTTGCATGCTTCTATAAATCAGTCAGTCACACACTGTGCCTGCAGCTCCCTCTACTGTTCATGTTCCTTCACTGCTTCTTCTTCTCTGTGCAGGTTCTCAGTCATCCATCCACTGCTTCTTCTTCTTTCGGCTGCTCCTTTTAGAAATCACCACAGCGGCTCATCTACCTCCTCTGTCACAGAAACCCTCCTTCACTACATCCATGAATCTTCTCTGTGGTTTTCTTCTTTCCTCCACCCTTTGTCCAGTATATCCACAATCCCTGCTCTTCACATGCCCAAACCACCTCAGCCTTGCCGCTCTGACTTTCTGATCTGTCCCTCTGATGTACTGATTTCTAACCTGCAAATGAAAAGCTTAACATCCTCAACTCTGTCACCTCTTGTATTTTTGTCAGTGCAACCATCTCCAAACCATACATGATAGCCGGTCTCGCTACCATCTTCTAAACCTTCCCTTTCACTCTTGCTGCCATCTTTCTGTCACAAATCACCGGTGACACTCATGCTTGCACTCTCTCCTTTCTTTTGCTTTGGATGGTATTTAAGCTCATCTACCTTCAGGAGATGGACTTTCTTACCACCACTGTTAATCACAGGCGTAGATTTAAGAAGGGGCTCTTATGAGTTATGTTTTTATTTGTATTTTGTGCATCAAAGTTGTGTGTCAACATGCCAACGAACCAATTACAAGTCATAAAAAAACAATAGACACGTTTTATTTGATCATACAGTGAATTTCATATACCGTAATACTCTTTTATTTAACACTGCATCATGGTGGGCGTCCCACAGCAAGAAAATCACAGGTGTAAAATATTGCCATAAAATATAAAAATAAAAGGCCCCTTTGAACAGCATCTACCCTGCTTTACATTCCAGTGTGTTTTCTTCACAGAATCTAGAAAATCTGAACTTTCTGTAAAGAGTTTAAAGCTAATCTAAAAATGACCGGCGTTGATCAGACAGATGTCAGGTGTCTGCCAAAAATGTCAAAATACTAAAACAGGCTCGCTTCCTCTTTGACACACATGACTCACCCCATCTCAGTTCCTCCTAAGGAAACACTAAACTCTTTTTTCTTTCACCCCAGGTCAATAAGATCTTGATCAGTGTGGTCCTCTTCTTTTTGACGACTTTTCAGCCAGTCCTCTCGCACTTTCTTCACTTCCTGGCCATAATAATCATGGAGTTTGCTAAAATCCTCGAACAGGTCAAATCCCACCAAAGGCCACTCCCCATACAAAGGTGCTGGTCCATTAAGAGGTGTGACACAAGCATGTCTCCTGGTCCAAAGTTTGGGGGATTTTTTTGCCACTACTTTAGCTGGTATGGAAGGTGCTTGTAAAAGGGTGCTGGCACTGAAGCTCCTCCCCTCTCTGACTACTGCTGTTTGCTGCATTGTGGTGAATAAGAAGCTGTTTGTGGGCAGCTTGAGGGCACTGACAGAGGGGTGGGACTCACCCAGGCTTTGCTGCCGCTTAGCTTCTGTGAATAGAAACCAAAATATGAACAGAGAACCCTGCTTGTATATATAAAGTGTAAAAATTTCAACAGTTAAATTTTACATTCAGGTTATGTGCTGTGATATTTCAGGACTAGGGGAAATAACTTGCTGTAATCAAACCAGACTATTCTATTTGTATACTTTTTTAAAAGCTCAGTGAGCTGTTTAAGTGCTGGGCAAACCATAGATTAAAACCATATAAAAATGGCTGATTGAAAGCAAAAAACACATGAGAATTTGATGTATAGGTGGCAGTACTCCTAACACACCTTCATACTGTCTCGCTAGGTCTTTCACCACCATGGAGAGGTAACAGTGGCTGGCTGAGTGGAGAGCTTTCACCCAACTCTCTTGTCCCTGGCGATCTATTGCTGCAAATCTGTAGGTTTTGAGTCCAGGCCCAAACACCAGGGAGAAGGTAAAATGTCCATCGGTCTCCGAGTGCTGAACAGCACACCCTTCCAGCACAATGACACCCAGCAGGTGTCTGTCAGCTGGGCGCTCCTGGTAAAAAAGCAAGTTTGCCTTCAGGACAAACCACCGCCGGTGGTAGGTGTCATTTCGTTTTTTCTACGGGGACATTTAAGATAAATGAAGTCAAACAAAAAGATTGTATTTGCACATGAAAAGTGATTTCACATTGTTTATGATGTATATCATCTCAAACCTTTTTGTTGAGATATCCCTCTTTATCCACTGGAGATGTGCACGAGAGGTAATGGGTTAAAATCTTCTCATGAAGCTTCATCACAACACCTGAAAAAGAGAAAGCGCTGATGCATTCGGATGATATTTATACCAAAATCTGCACTAGATGTAACGAACACATGACAGAAGAGTGACACGGCAAAACATGCATGGCCCTTAAATTACTGTACTTGTTTTATGTGTGTCAAAGCAAAATGGATTTGTTGGTATGATACAAAACATCCATGAAAGTTAAAAAATAAAGGCAGGTGTTCAAGAAAACAAATAAAAATGAAAAAATACTTGATGAAAATTATGAAAAGTATGTGTACTAATAAAACTAACATCATTTTTAGTCAGTGTCAGGTTAGTTACATTTATTAACATGACCTGCCTGATTTTACACAAGGCTTTGATTTTTCTACATGACTTTGAGTCGACCGCATCCACAACGTAGCAACACAAAATGAAACATTTTGAAACAATAGAAAAAACTCAAAAAACGGACTCAAAACTAAATAAATAATTCGAAAAAATTAAGCAATGATATTTCAGGTCATCAGAGTCAAGCTTACTCTGTGTTCCTTATTACAGTGAAACCAAGCAAGGCAGATTTTATCTTCTGTTTCTAGTGAAGCAGTCTGCTAATATTAAAAGTGTACAGATTATTTAACTTTAATTGGTTTGTGTACCTTTAACTTTTTGCTTTTGATTTTAATGTCTTTTAAATGTGATTTGAATGATTTTTAAGCCATTTAAGCCACGCTAAATAATCTCGCCATGTCATGTCACGGAGGAAATGAAAAACTACAATACTTGCATATACAGCAGTAAAAACCAGATCCAACACAGTAAATTTATTACTGCTGTGTTCATACTGCTATTTCAACCATTACGAGCTTTTTCTATAAGTAAGTTACAGTCACAGTGAAAACAGGTGTATAGCTGTGCAGCTAAATTGTATCTACCAAAATCCGACACTCTTGTCTAGTAACTATAAACAACAGTGACATAATAGAAAACGGTGACTCAGACTCACCCCTGCCAATGATAAATCGCTCACGGGGTCAGTTTGCCCTCTCGCGTGGACTTTACCTTAATTACATTCGCACATATTTTCTTTGATTCCTGTCATTCCTGCTCGTGAAGCCGATTGTTCTCCTCCAGATCCAGACAATGTTTGAATGTATAGTTTCAGGTTACTACCACCGGTTCTCCCTCATGAACAAGAGGACGAGCGTTGAAATATAAATAACTCGACCCACTTCCTGGTAACAAAACCCTGGTAACATTATATTCTCTCGCCTCTGCGCCTGAGTCTGCTTTGAGCTGATGGGTCATACACCGGCAGTTGAAACCAACCTTACTGACAAGAAGTGCTACCTGGAAGTGAGATGCTCAGCCTTCTCACTTCTGCATTTTCTGTCACTTGATCTAAACTTAATATCAGTTAAGTTTAGATCAAGTCTATCATTGTATGTGAGGCAAATGTCCCTTGTATCTTGAACTTTGTTCAGAAAAAGTATATATTTATCCATATATCTAAAAGCAGAAAAACATTTAATGGCCTCCTGAAAATGTAGCTCATCGTTTCTTTGCTTGTGTCTGTTTTTGACATCCACTTATCCTTTTTATCCTTATGGCCCTCAGAGAATTTAGAATCTAAAAGGCTCCAACGTGTAAAGACATCAAAGGCCTTATACACTGAGGAGCCCTTTCTTGGTATATAAGGCCTTGGATGTCTTATATACTTTGGATATTCATCGCTGCCTCCTGTATTTTTGTAAGTGCCACAGTCTTCACATCATGGCATCTCTCACTACCACCTTGTAAATCTTTCTTGCTGCTTTTTTTCTGTTACTCATCAGCCCTGACACTTGTATCCACCAACACTCCCCTGCCTGCACTCTCTTTTTCACCTCTTTAGAGCATTGTCCTTTAGTTTGGATGGTTGATCCCAGGTATTTGAACCCATCCACTTTCACAACCTCTAGCATTTGCAGCTTCACTGTTACACCCGCCTCTGATTCACACACATGTATTCTGTCTTGCTCCTACTGACTTTCACTAACTATTCTCCTATCTCACGCATTTTCTTCCTTCATTGCCACCTCTAAGTCTAAGAACTTTCTCTTTACTCATTAGTACTTTTCTATCTCTATCTTTAACAACTAAATCCCATCCAGCTCGACCTCTCTGCCTAACCAATCGTTACAAGTTCTTTTCTCCTTTCTAATTGTCCAGCCTCACACACAACTCACTATATACGTCTGTAATACACGTATTTCTGAAATATACAATCCGATTCCCCAAAAGCTGATTCTGTTCATCTAGCGTTTTCAGTGGATGATTCAGTGATTAAGTGAACAGAATCAACTTTTGGGATTTTTACTTACCTGGATGATTGAGCATGCATCAAGACAATACAAGCCAATTCATACTCCTCGTCAGCTGGTGGCGGTAGTGCGCCGTATCGCTGTTTGTTAACGACAACGTGAAAACATGAAAAGAAGAAACTGAGTCGAAAACGAACGTCGTTTGAATAATTTTCGGCAAGTTTTTACATCATTTTACAGCAAAACATTATTTTAATAGATTCTTTTTCATATTTCACCTATATCGTGCAAACATTATACTCAGTAAATGTTATATCACCTCTACAAAGGCGTTTTGAGATGTAGTATTTGCATGTGGTTTGTAGCTCATGTTTTTGGCTAACATGTTAGCCACAGAGCTAACCTGAGTTGCATGTTCAGGGCTAATTATTACAACGTTACAGGGCTACGCGCCTTAAAAGTTTCATAAAACTGCTCAAGTAACATCACAGCTCACCTTCACCTCCACTTCACGGGAATAAAAGAGTCACTGTTTTTCCTCCTGTAGCACCATGTCGAAAAGAAAAGTAACATTTGAGGATGGCAACGGAGAGTTTGACCTCGAAGACGATGTCCCGAATAAAAAGGTAATGCTGTCTTCTTAGACTGCTATAGACTGCTGTGGTGGCAGAGGTTAGCAATAATTATTTTGTAGTGCAATTAGATTCTTACTAGTTGTTTACAGCCAAGCATCACACACGTACTTTCGATATCTCCAATGTTAAAATGGCACAATAATGCGCCAGTATAAGTCAGTTACCGAAATTTAGCTCTGAAGTATTTGTCAGTGTCATGCATACAGTTGTGTATATAGTCAATAATAATAGAAAGTTAGCTGATGCTAACACTAACTTTCGTAGAGTGAAACAATCTGATGTCAACATATTGGCCTGTATTTATCTATTATGTATTTAGTGTATTGAAAAACGCAAATGTGTGGTCATTTAGCAGTGTTTCAGCTTTTGATGTAACAAACTAGTTAGCAACATGTTCTAAAGAGACAGCTTAACGCCACATAAGCATCTGTACCAGAGATGCTCAAAGCAAATGCAAAGCTGCAGATGTTTACATACAGTCAGGGCGTGGATGTCATGCTAAATTTGGGCTTTTAACGCTTTTTTTTTAGCTGTTCTTTCCCAGGATGGAATTATTGTACAGCAAATATAATTGATGACATTAAAAACCTCAGTCATTTGTAGTTCATAGTCATCCTAAAAACACAGATGTTTTGTATAAGGAAATAACCTTTACTCTAGTAAAGACTATACTTGGTGGCCGAAGAATTAAATTTGACCACAGCAGAAGCAGCATTAACTGAGAGAGTTTTTCGTGTGCTTTGGCACTTTTAATAAAATGTTAGAGCCTTTTTATTCTTTTTTTTTTCTTTGGACGAAACCATTAAAAGCACACTACTCTGTGTGTGTGCCTGTTTTGTTTATTTTTCAAAAACTAATTGATGAAATAGGAGTAGTCAATACATCTTTTTTTTATGTCATTTCAATTCACTTGGTGAAATATTTGTGTTATTTTTATTTTTCTTCTACTCTCGAAATAGAGTTGTGAAGCTGTCAGCGGACCAGGCTCCAGGTTTAAGGGTAAACACTCCCTCGACAGCGATGAAGAGGACGAAGGAGAGGACACAAACAGCAGCAAATATAATATTTTAGACAGTGATGATGTTGAGGGTATGTTGATTATTTAAGCTGTATCTGTAACTCTTAAATGGTCCTGTTTACTCTTCACATGTTTATTTCCCCCACATTGAGTCAAATTTAGAACTGTCCCTTTATTTCTTTAAAGGGACAGTTTGATTTCTTAGAATTTGGATTTTATGAGATATTATGATCCCTTTTATTTGCCCCTGGAATGTTTTGCGTATAGTAGAGGTAGTGCCACTTTGGAAAAGTAATTGCTGAAGGGGATAACATATCATAGGTCTGTTAAGTTGACAGTAATTTTTGGCCAAATGAGTTTTAGTTGACTGGTGATTTTAGTGTGTCTTTGTCAGCTGAACAGTTACAGAGACACATCGTACACCCTTGTGTTATCTGAGCAAATTTTGGAGGATTCACTTGAGCATTGCCTTGTTTTACTTGGCCTTCATGCATTGGTCGTACTGTCTTTTTAGTTAGTTGTGTTGCTTTAAAGTGCAGACACACAGCACTTTGCATATAACTTCTACTTTGTTAACATTAGTTGCTAAACCCAAAGCATTTCGAAACACCAAATGATGAGTCACTCTGAGGGACAAGCGGGACACCTTCTAGAATAGAATAGAATTCAACTTTATTGTCATTGCACATGCACAGGTACAGGACAACGAAATGCAGTGCAAATGCAATTCTACAGTGCCAAACAGTTTATTTTTGTTGTAAATCTGTCTTTTAACACAGTTTTAGTCATCCAGACTACATCTAGGTAATTTCAGTTTGTGTGGTACATTCACACATGTGGTTAGGTAGTCAAGGTTTTAACTGTTGGAGCATGTACAGGGTGGGCCATTTATATGGATACACCGTAATAACATGGGAATGGTTGGTGATATTAAAGTCCTGTTTGTGGCACATTAGTATATGTGAGGGGGCAAACTCCTCAAGATGGGTGGTGACCATGGTGGCCATTTAGAAGTCGGCCATCTTGGATACAACTTTTGTTTTTTCAATAGGAAGAGGGCCATGTGACACATCAAACTTATTGGTAATGGCACAAGAAAAACAATGGTGGGCTTGGTTTCAACATAACTTTATTCTTTCATGAGTTATTTACAAGTTTCTCTGTGTTCACAGCCATTGACATGTCGAAGAGGTTAACACGTGAGGAGCGGATCGAAATTGCGTTGATATCTGGTGAACGCAGTAACCGGGTCATTGCAGCAGATTTCAATGCAAGACACCCTACGAGATCACCCATCTCCCATGCTACAGTCAGCAAACTGCTTGCTAAGTTTCGTGAAACTGGTTCAGTGTAGGATTTGCCAAAATGTGGACGCAAGAAATCTGTCACTAATGAAGAAACATCAGTGGCTGTCCTAGCTTCATTCAGCAAGAGCCCACAGCGTAGCACTCGCCGCATGTCACTGGAGAGTGGCATTAGTCAAACATCCCTTCGGCGGATATTAGCTACTCACAAATGTCACCCTTACAAACTCCAGCTACTGCAGCATCTCAACGAGGATGACCCAGATCGGCACACAGAATTTGCAGAATGGGCAAAACAAAATTCGGAACAGGACCCTCGGTTCACGCAGAAGATTTTGTTCAGTGATGAGGAAAACTTTTATGTGAATGGTGAAGTTAACAAACAAAACCACCGCTATTGGTCTGACATTAACCCACATTGGATGGATCCCTCCAAGACTGTTGGACCAACAAAAGTGATGGTTTGGTGTGGTATATGGGGTACAACGATAGTGGGTCCATTCTTCATCAATGGAAACCTCAAGGCCACTGGATATTTGAAATTACTACATGATGATGTGTTTCCCTCTTTATGCATTGAAGCTGGCACGTTCCCTGAGTTTTTCCAGCAAGATGGTGCACCACCACATTATGGGTGCCGGGTCATGAGCATTCCTAGATGAACAGTTTCCTGGAAAGTGGATTGGTCGTCGTGGGCCAGTTGAATGGCCCCCAAGGTCTCCCGATCTGACCCCCTTAGACTTTTATCTTTGGGGTCATCTGAAGGCAATTGTCTATGGTGTGAAGATACGAGATGTGCAGCACCTGAAACTACGGATACTGGATGCCTGTGCTGGCATTTCTCCTGCGGTGTTGCTATCAGTGTGTGAAGAGTGGGAGAAGAGGGTTGCATTGACAATCCAACACAATGGTCAGCACATTGAACACATTTTATAAGTGGTCAGAAACTTGTAAATAACTCATGAAAGAATAAAGTTACGTTGAAACCAAGCACACCATTGTTTTTCTTGTGACATTACCAAGAAGTTTGATGTGTCACATGGCCCTCTTCCTATTGAAAAAACACAAGTTGTATCCAAGATGGCCGACTTCTAAATGGCCACCATGGTCACCACCCATCTTGAGGAGTTTGCCCCCTCACATATGCTAATGTGCCACAAACAGGACTTTAATATCACCAACCATTCCCATGTTATTACGCTGTATCCATATAAATGGCCCACCCTGTATATCTGTCTTTTAACACAGTTTTAGTCATCCAGACTACATCTAGGTAATTTCAGTTTGTGTGGTACATTCACACATGTGGTTAGGTAGTCAAGGTTTTAACTGTTGGAGCATGTATTCTAAATATCACAGGATTATACTCATTTAATTGTGGGAATCCAAAGTCCTGATCAAGATTAAAGTTTGCTTAATTATGTGTCCCTACCTAATCCCACTTTAAAGAAATCAAACCCATTTTAGCGAGAGGGGGTGCTGAATTCTCTGATTTCTGTCCTATGCAAGTGAAAGATGTTGTTTTGGCTCAATCAGGGGTTTTCCTACATAGAGCGAATTTTGGCAGCACCCCAGTGGGTTTTTAGTCACAGCCAATGGAAAATCACAAGTGAAATAAATGGTCATAAATAACAAAATGCAAATATAGCAACACATACATACTGCTTTGCCAAAGACCCGCTTTAATCCAGGAAAAAACCCGTAAGCATCATTTGTGAGTAGTTTGTTAATACGACCATGCCAACTGTGTTTTCAGGTCAAGAGGGAGCAACCATTGACTTTGATGAGGGAGTTTCTATTACTCCTTTCAACCTGGAAGAGGAGATGCAAGAAGGACACTTTGACTCAGAGGGAAACTATTTCATCAAAAAGGAGCAACAGATTAGAGACAACTGGCTTGATAACATTGACTGGGTAATTGAGTTCCTTTTTATTACACCACTGTTTATTCTTTCTCTCACTGTTTTTATTTTTTTGTCTGCTTTTTTCAGCCCGAAATCTGCTTTTGAGTGTTGGTGTCTTTGTATTTCATGAGTTTGTAATCTCATTTTGGTGACAGGTGCTTCATATTTTAAACAGTGTTCAGTAATAAAAGTCTCTTCTTTCTTCAGGTGAGAATAAGAGAGCAGCCTTTCAAAAAAAAGAAGAAAGGTCTTGGAGCCAAAAGGACACGCAGAGCAGGTGATGAGGACGAGGCAGAGGAAGAAAAACAGAGAGAAGAACAGCAAGCAGACCAAGAAGAAGAGGAGGAGGAGGAAGAGGCAGAGCCTCCAGAGGACCCACTGGCATCCTTCACACAGCACCAGCTCACTGAAGCTGTCATCGAACTACTGCAGCCTGGAGAAACAGTCGCTACAGCGCTCCGTCGGTTAGGAGGCCTTGGAGGACGGAAGAAGGGAAAGCTGAGGGAAGAAGAAAAATCCACAGAGGAGACCAAAGGGGATAAAGAAAAGCTTGATCGGCTCACAGCGCTAGCTGACCGACTGGTTGGATCCGGGATGTTTGAAATCTATCAGCAAACCTACGAAAAACTGGCCTACATGTTAAAGAGCATGACTAGCAAGCGGCCAGCGGTGGGGGGTGAGAAGGAGGAAGAAGGAGATGAGCTTGACATGTTTGCTGACAAGTTTGATGAGAAGCATGGTGAAACAGCTGAGGACAAAGATGACAATAATAGAGGTAATTTAGTTATTTTATCTGCTTTAATTTTCAAAGACTGTATTTTTGGTTTAATCCCATTTTGCCTTCCATCCAGTGAGCGATGAAGTGATGTGGGAGTACAAGTGGGAAAATAAGGATAATTCAGAAGTCTACGGCCCTTTCACAAGCCAGCAGATGCAGGTACTCTCCTAAAACTACTTGAAATTGAATAACAGGACTTCTGTTAAGTGTTTGTAGGTGACTGTTTAAAATAATCAGAAGGGAAATGGTTCCCTCTGTGGCCATCGATAACGGTAATCGAGTGTTTTTAGACCAAAAATCTTTTCATCCTCTAAATCTGAGGCCTGGGTTTCCAACTGGGAATGGGTGGAGTGTCCATTCCGTGTTGGGGAGGTGTTGCTGCTCGAAGTATCTCAGACTGTTGCAACATCTGCAGTAATGCAGACACTGTACTGATCGATTGTGTTGAAGACAGAGTGTGAAGGTGTCGATTCTCTGGTCAGTCTATGCTCCTAATCTCAGCTATGGTTTTGGGTAGTCATTGAAAGAATGACATTGACATCACAGATAGAAGTAGCAGAAATGAGCCTTTTTGGAAGGGGGCTGAGATAGGGTGAGGTTGACTGTTTGGGAGGGTTTCCCCCCTAGAAGTGCTGGAGCAGGTGGCTGAGAAGAAGAGGTCAGGGTGTCTCGGCTGATAAGAGGCAGAAAATTAATGAATAGATTATAGCATCTTATACTGTACATTATCCTAATTGTAAAGGTGTTTGTTGTGGATCTAGAGCAATGTAATAATGAACCTCATAGAGTTAAGAGCTTTTAGGTTTAAGGAATTTTAAAAACACTAATGACATTCAGCTTTGAAATTTGAAATATCTTATCTTTTCTTTGTTTCTGGTGTCTTTCCAGGACTGGGTGGATGAAGGCTATTTCAGCAGTGGTGTTTACTGTAGGAGGGTGGACCAGGAGGGATCGCAGTTCTACAGCTCCAAGAGACTGGACTTTGAACTCTATACATGATTTACATCGAGTATTGAAAACTTTGAAGATAATATTATGTTTCAGCTACAATCAATTCTCAGCCTTTTCATGATTTTTTTTTAGGGCTTTGGTTTCAGATCTGCCATTTTAACACTGGTTTTGTTTTCTGTACACTTTTTTTTTTAAATAAATGATGTATGTGGTGAAGTAATCTGACATGTTTCTGTTAATCTTAGAATCAGGTGACTCAATTTTAAGCTCACTGTGTTTTATTTCTTTCTTGACATGTGCTGAAAGTTTAAATAGCCTTTCCAGTTGATGGTACATGTAGCACATTTTGAGAGACTGAATTATTCAGTTATTGTAGAGTATTTTACACTTATAACCATGGTAAAAAAAAAAAAAAAAAAAAAAAGGTACACCCTCTTTAAATGATAAGGTTTTACTGTCTGGACATAATAAAAAAAAATCACATATTACAGAGTGTCATTATTTAAAACAAGCCAAAAAGCAGAAGCAGTGTGTGAAAGCATCCTCACTGCTTCCACAGATGGATACAGTTGTGGTCAAGAGTTTACATCCACTCATGGGTGTGAATGTCATGGTAATTTGGGGATTTTAATTGATTCTTGGAACTATTCTTTTTCCAAGGTCGAATGATTAGACAGCATACATGTTTAATGTCTTTGAAAAAGAACAACTGGGTGCACATGTTTGAATTTATTTTGGATTTTGTCTAATCCACACAAGGTCAAAAGTATACATACAGACAAACATACATACAACCCACTAATATTTTGCTAAACTTTCCTTAGCAAGTTGGACCTCAACCAGATGCTTTTGGTAGCCATCAACAAGCTACTGGAATAATTCTGGCTTGATATTTGACCACTATTCTTGGCAGAATTTGTGAAAGTTTCCAGGCTTTTAAACAGATGAGGTCTGGCTTTTGATTGAATGTAAGGGACTCAACTTTTATGCATTTTATGTTAAAAAAGGGAGTATAAAGAAGTATAAGCTATAACCCTCCCCCTTCTTATTGTTAAATAAATGACTGCAACATTCATCTTCCTTTCAACAAAACTTATGGCCTACATATATCGAGATGTAAATTGCACCAATGCATTAATATGTATACAAGCTATACAGCTCATTCATATATACATACATCAACCTATATCTACACAAACATATGTACTCATAGATGTAGTCACGCACAAAATCACTTATGTAGAGTCAATGTTTCGACTCTTTATTCCAGAATGAATAAATTAAGAGGGTAAGTAACAGCCCACTGCTGACTCAAAGCAGAACTTTTTGGCAGTTTTGCTGGTCCCCAAGTAATTCCATGGAGGAAATACATCTGCAAATATTTTAGAGAAATTGCGTGCCAGTCAGTCTGGGAGGGGATATATGGCTGTTTCCAAACAATTTGAAGTTTATTATTTTACAGTGAGAAATATTATTCACAAGTGGAAAACATTAAAATATTCACAGTTATGAAGCTTTCCATGAATCAGGAGTTAGTCACTGAGTGGACCATGAACACTATACACTAAAGTTTTCTAGAGACAAATCTGAGGAGAGTTAAAGCTTAACTGGGTCATACAGCAGGACAGTAGTCTCAATGCAGCCGCAAATCTATCACCGAATGGCTGAAAAAGAAAGGAATCAAGGTCTTGCAGTGGCCCAGACAAAGGCCAGACCTCAATCTGATTAAAATGCTAAAGCGTAAACAAATCTGGCAATCCTCACTGAACTGAAAAGAAGAGTGAGCCAAAATCCCTCCATAATCATGTGCAAGACTGATAAAGTCACACAGGAATTTTTACAGGTACTATTAAGATACTTCTGCCGTGGAAAATGCACATTTTCCATACAGAAGAATATACGTAGAAAGTAGAAAAACCAAAATCCAACTCTGATCAATTTGCGTGCATGTAACAAAAGATGGTGAAAGATGGTGCAGTAACTGTTCGATTAGCTGAGTGACTATTTAGTAAACCTAAGAAAAAGAAGCGGTTTGCTGTTGGATGTCACACGTTATACTAAACTGAATATTTGGGGGGGGTATGCTAATATTTGGTATTTTTATGAAATTATGCGAGCAAAGCTACTTATTGTTGCATTAATAAGTAGTGAAAAAACAGCAACCATTCATAACTATCAGATAAAGCATAAGTAAAAGAAAGAAATTAATTAAACTGGTTAAAAACGTATTTGTTAAATATATTTTTTGACCCTGAAGAACAACATTCTGATTCGATGCCATATTCATTTTATTCAATTTGGCCGCAATTGTAGGTTTTTAAGATACTGGGTCACCCGAGGACGTTAAAAAATATAATTTTTGCAGCCATTTGTCTTTGCGTTCCTATTGGTTGCCCTCAAACGACGACCCTTGTGATCTTCTTCTGATTGGTCAAATTTCAACAGGACTTTCCGGGCGGAAAAGAAGTCGAGCTGTGATTGGACAATCCGTCTGCCTAAGATGTTTGGTACAAACGGATAACATCTTCGAGTCACTGCAGGGCGCCGTCGCTGCTGCGTGTCTTGTTTACGGTGAGGTCAGTTCGCTACGCTGCGGTCCAGCTTATCATTTCAGGTAAGTTTCTTTAATCCTGTTTAGCTGCTATAACAATTTGCGGCTAAACTACGAATAGAAGTTTAGCTCCCCGATAAAAAATGGTCGAACCTTTGGATATGACAGTTCTTTGGCTACGACTATTGCCTGGTGCCGTAACTGACTGCTGTACACTGTGAATATCGGCGTCAGCCAAGGCATGCATTGTTGGCAGAGTAGTCTTAAGACTCTACTTCAGATAAAACGCAGTATTTTATTACGACAACCATTTCAGTGGTTGAGTCAAGATTTGCTGTAGTTTTCGTTCGTTGGCTCATAAATAAAAGTTTAAATGTGAATCTGTGATTTCCAGCAAGTAGACCTCACCCAATTTTGATGGTTTCTATTCGATTAAAAGCGCTGACTGGATTCCTTCGTGATGGAATAGCAATAAAACTACGGTGCATTTCCCTTTTACTGCTTTCTTGTTTCTATCAACTTATGTTAGATCTAAGCTTAGACAACTTTTCTCTAACGGACTCGAGGCGCAAGTGAAAGGATACGGAATGCCAACCACAATGACTGGCATAGATTGGGAGCTGAAATTCAAAGGTTGAGAACCGAGGGTTTGCCTCCAATTGTACTTTTTATTATAATATTAATTGCATCGTTGCAATTTCAACTATTATAATTGGCGTTTATCAATTTTAAAATGATGTACTGTGAGCAAACGTTTATTTGTACGTCTCGCCAATGCTGCACTTAAAATCTAATTATTTCTGCGTCATAACTAAGCATAAAATTACTACGAGAAATTAATCTTTTTTTTTCACCACGTTGATAGGAATTTTTCTAATGCACAATAATCAATTATTGTTTTCAGTGATTGCTGTATTGTATTAACGTTAACTATATTATTTGTACTTGCCCCTATCTACGTTTTGTTGCTTTTATTTAATCATTTAGTAGGCTATAATATCAAATATCCAAAATTTCTGTTTAACTGTGTTTTTTCCTGGCTTTATATGATATTAAATCTAGATTCTGCTGTGATGCTATGTTATTGTCAGACATTTTGTGTATATATTCTAAAAACTTATGTTATTATTATTATTATTTTTTCAATTGCAGAATAAAGTCCCATCTCAGAGTTTAGCAAAGTAAGTGAAAAATCCATTTCAAGACTTACTTTCAAATGATGATGTGCTGTTTTGGTGCCCCGCATGTTTGTTTTATTTTCCATTGTTGTTATTTACAGAGAAGGCCAGACAAGGAGAGGGAAAAAGAGAGCGAGAGAGCAAGGGGATGTTGACTTATCCCTCTGACTCACTCACTCAGATAGTTTGTCCAATGGATGAAGATGATATCCCCCCAAACCCTTTCTGTAGTGCACCTCCCCACAGTGAACCTGCACCACCTTTCCTCTCCCTTTCCTCCATCACTCCCAGGTATAGTTGTCCTGGCACCTCTTGCTTTATTTTGCTCTTTGTATAATTTCCCCTTCTTGCATTAGGGCACTTTTTTTTTTCTTTATGAAACAATGACTTTATGATCTGTAGACACATAGTGGGATTACGCAGATTAAAATGATGACAGATTCCTTTAATATCTTTAAATGTTCACAGTTTTAGTTACTAATAGTGTTAATGTTCATCTTATATGTGGCATTTAAGGGGCTTCTATACAGCGATGCATTTTGCAGATTTGAGTATCCTGATGTTTTTTAATCCAAGTGTCTTCAGCTGCCACCTGGGATAAATGGCACAATCTGCCTAACCTGAGAGGTGTAGTATGAATCAAAAGCAATGGGTTAAGCTTCCAGTCAGTCTTCAATGTCACGAAGTTGTTGTTTTTTTTTTTTTTTTTCTAGCCAGAGCAGATTATGATCACAGTTGTAGTTTAAAATTTCACAGATTCAAAGTGTGATATAGATTAACTTATGAAGGTTTGCGTCTTATACAAGTAACCTGTTGAACCTTACCTGCTAATACCATCTAATAAAGCCATGCAAACCCTGCCCATACTCTTGACTGAATAAAAAAATTTCACTCGGATGAGGTGATAGTTTAAAGTCATATCCATATCACCTTCATCAGGACATGGGTCTGAATCAGATCTAAACACATTGAGCAGCCTGTAATTTCAAATGCTTAAAGTTTCAGAATTCTAATGCACTGTTGAGTGGAAAAGTAAATATAATAAACCGTTCATTCACAAGATTATTGATTTTTTTTTTCTCTCATCTTTTGCAGCAATATCACTGCATTTTGTCATTTTATATGTACTTTTAAAATTATCTTGATAGAAAATATATTTTCTGTTCATCATCACTTTTTTGTGTGAAAAAAGGTTGATCAAAATACATCAAAAGCCTTCTTTTATGCGAGCTTGCACAGACCGTGAAGCGCGAACCTTGGGTTAACAGACCGTTCATACCCACAGTTGTGTTGCCTGTTGTTTCAGCCTTAAGTTTTAGGTTTTGTCAAGGCAGCTAATGCAAAGAGAGCCTGGCTATAATGTTGAACTTGCTTTGTCGCACCCTAAAGTGCAGACAACCACTAGTGTTTAGCTTTAAAAAGCCTCTCCAGACAGCAGGTGGATCTGTGGAAGCTTGCAGGTAGACGAGCTTAGGTGGGATTATCTGTGTTTTTATACGTATTTAAATGGCAGAATCTGTTAACCTGGTTTGGTGTAAAATTTGTTTAGGATGTTGAACTTTAATTGTCAGATGGCCTTGTAGCTATCATATTTATGCAGGCTGGATTTCGCATCTTTTCTATTCCCGTGACACTGCATGTCTTTCATCATAACTTGGATAAATGGGTTTCTTTTCTTTTCTTTTTTTTTTTTCCTTGTTTTATCCTTTCACAGCCGTCCACATGATGGAATATCTGGCCACAGAAGGAGTGGTCGCATTCAAGGCATCCGAGCTCAGACTCTTAAAAAACAAAGTAACACAGACAGTCAAGCGGCTCAGAGACCGACTAAACAGAATCCGTCCCCCACAAAGAGACAAAGAGAGAGTGGGATTATGGTAGGACTCTTACATAAAGTCTTTTTGATGGTCTTAGGTAATGAAATAAATCACAGTTAACACACCATCTCTCTCATTTATAGGTGCAAGTGGCACAATCTAAGCAGTCGAGAGTGGAAGGAACAGATGCACACGACAGCCAAAACAAGGTAACTGTCTGATTCTCTGAGATACGTTTTCTTATCACATAGCTCTGTAAGGAATAGATTAAAAGACAAACTGAGACAGCCTGTCTGCATGTCCTTGGTTATATTTTTTTCAGTGTCTAATCTCTGCATGCAGACGCTGTACAGTAGACCTGTACAGTGAATGGGGTGTGAGGGTTAATTGAGCGATTTAATCCTCCTTCACGGTCTGCTGCATCCGACATAGACAAGCAATCGAGTGTTATAATGTGACCTAATACTGTGCAGACCGCAGATTTTTAATGTAACAATGTTTTCGTTGCAGAAGAGTATTTGTATTACAATTAAATCCAGAGCCAACACTTATAACTAAATAGGTTACTGAGCTACCAAACTTGATATCAGCTGTTTACAACCGATTTTGTCTCACCAAATTTTTAAAAATGAGCTTCTCTTAATTTTAATCTACGCAGTGTGATTTTATTTATTTATTTATTTATTTTAATGAAATATGAAGGGAAAACTGGGGAGGAAGGAGGGACATGAGACCCAATTATTTGTTATAGTTATGCAAAACATTATATGGAAAATCTTTCCCTCTATAAGGAGCAGCTAAATGTTAGCTTGTTAGTATAAATGCTCAGCCAAGCACACCTTAATGTTTATAAATTATTTCTAAAATATTTATGTTCTTATTTTGCAGGATGGATTTGATTTTGGCTTTACAGCAGAATGGCAAAATAGGTAAGTGTGACTGATGATTTTTCACAGTATGTATAGTGCATTGCCATTTAGTAGTCTTGATTTAGGCCTTATTTTTTATCTTTTACATCTTCATTAAGTGAATAATAAAATATTTGTAGTGATTTTCCCCCCGGAAAATCACTGATGACATGGATAATGAAATGCATTTATCTGTACTGTAGAAATCTCTATTTCTGTGATTATGTTATTATATTTGGATATTATACAATTCCTGACTTTCTCTGGAAATCAAAATTGACTTTTTTTTTTTTTTGTTTGTCATAGGCAAAAGGACCAAAAACTCCCAGAGCAGAAATTAAATCCGTCTCCAGGAGAATATGTTGATAAACTGTTGGATGAAAATGTCCCAGAGAGTCTTGATGCTGCCAAATCTGACATGGATACATGCGGGGATGTGGCTGCTGGACACACTGTTGAAAATGCATATTCCCCAAAGGGATGGGTGATCGGCCCGTTGTTTCAGTCGTTCAAGTCAAAGATGGCCAGTTTCACAGAGATAGTCATGAGTCCTGTTAAACTTTTCCGAGCCAGCAGTCCTCCACCGTCAGTGGACCATTCTGACAGACTCGATGAGCTAAAGGCTGATGGAACAGCTGATGTTGAGCGTTCAGAGCCAAGCAGTACGCTTCGTCCTGAAGGACAAAGTGAAAATGACAATCAGCACTGCAGAGCTGATCAAAACGAGCTCACTAATGTAGGAGATGCACAAAACACACAAACTGTTTCTCCTAAATATTCTAAAACATTAGATTTTGATGAGGATTCAACAATAGGTTCAGAAATCGTTGATGAATTTGCAGTACACCAGAAGGAAAAAACCTCACCTGCCTCAGTGCCTTTGCCACACTGCCCCTCACAACTTGGTGTTTCAGAGTCTGTTGGCTCCTCTGTCGTTTTACGGTCCTCTGCCAGTGTAAGTGCCTCTTGTGAATCCAGGTCAAAGATGTGCATTGCTTTGGTGGACCAGAAATTCAAGACTTCTGTTCGTCTAAAACCACTTTCCAGAAAATGTGCAGGAAATAGATCTGGCTTGAAGAGGGTTGACTTCAAGGAAGAGTCTGACCCAGAGGTCAGTAAGAAGCAGCTTTCTTACCAGAGCCTGGACTCAGGTGACACTGAAAAAATGCTGTCTTCATCTTTCTCAGTTTCTTACCCTCAGCCTGGCATGGACTGTTTTCAGCCCGATGGTGATGAAAAGAAGGAGACTGAAGAAAGCTGCCGCTTGGTTCAAGAAAACCTCCAAAAGAGTCTCGATGACAGTGTTAATAAAAGGACTCTGAGGTCCACTTTAGATCTGCAACAACAGGAGTGGCGGCTAAATCAGGACAAGTGTTCAGTTTCTGGTTTTGTGAGAGAAAAGAGAGGGTTGAAACTGAACTGTCATTCCCAAGACTCTGTAAAAAGAAAAAGACTGACACCAGATACACATACAAAAGTTACACAAAAGCAAGAGTTATCAAACACAGCTTCAGGGAGAGAAGAAATCGAGTTAATAAATGAAGAAGCACCGAAGCTTGGAAGACAGAGACAGTCTGTTTTTGTGTCAACAAGAACGACTAGGAAAGGAAAATCTGGTCAAGAAATGCTTGGTACAATCAATGAAGCTGTGTTGCACTCGCAAACTGAAAGTTCCCCTGATGCTATGTTGGTTTGTTCACTGGATAAAAGCACTGGTGTGGCAGAAGACAACCACATGAGCTGCAGAATCAAAGCAAGCTCTGCTACTTCATGCAAAAGGCAGAACAGAATAGTTATTAGTAATTCTGATGTAAATATTGATGCCAGTATGGATCTTGAAACTACTGTAGCAATCACTTCTACAAACCAAGATGAGCTGTCGTCCAAAGCGCTTGTCCGTCCTTGTATAAAGCAGCTCCAGAATACAAGTAAGTGCAGGAATATTAACAAGAAGCCACAGAAACGGAAATCGGCAAATCAGATAAGTTCAGTGACAGAATCAGACAGCCCTTTGGTGTCTACCTCATCGGTACTGTCAGTGGGCCTAATGGAATTTGTGCCTAAGGATTTTAATACCTCTCAACATGCTGAAAAAGGAAAGGACTTGATAAGAGGGCTGAGCCAGCTGTCTAAGAGACCCAAAAAGGGTCTTAGAGGTGCTACTCAATCATGTGTATCAAGTAGGACTCTAGAGACACAGCAATGTGTCATCAACCTTCAAGAGAGTCAGTCTAAAGAAAGTAAAAGTAAAAACTCAACGGAGACTGTATATTTTGAAATGACTCCCTTTGAAAGTAATTTCCAACCCCTTCCTTCACCTTCACAACTTCATGTGGACTCTCCTTTAAACAATGATATTGATAATAGGCACGCTCAGAAGAATCTAAAGAGTTCAGCTTCTGTGGCAGAAGAAATATTTCACACGGACTCTGAAGTTTTTAATGATGAGGGTGTCAGTCTCTCTAAGCTAAGGTCTAGCACAAGAAGAGCTAACATAAAGCCCAGGCAAGCAGATAACCAAAGGAGAAAATGCCGAGTTCTGCACAGTAGGACACGCAAAAGTGAAGAGGTGACAAACTCCGTCACAATGGATGATGTAAATCTAGCAACGTCAGGTGCACGCTCATCAGAAAACTGCTTCTCACACCGCCTGTTACGCAGCTACTCTTGCCCAGAAATCCTCTGCCTCCATCCCCATGACACAACTTGGACCTCACCACATCCCAGCAGGGCTCTCACATCACACCAGTCCTCCCACAGTCCTTCTGTCTCTCAGGCGCAGAAATCCCTGCGGCGGGCTCGACGACACACAGTCTGCAGCGTGGAGGTGGAGAGGGAGATCGCCCCCCTGTGTCTTCGTAAAGAGGTGTACCCATCTAGAAGATCTACCCTGTACGACCATGTCACTCATCACCTGTCTCCTAGTATTGCACTTTCCCCCAGCACCTCCATCTCTGCTCTTGCTTCCTGCTTCCTTTCGAGCCCCCTGGCTTTCCTTTCTAAGAGGTTTGACAGCAAAGGAGTTGCTGGCAGTCTCAGCACTTGTAGCCATGTTTCCACTCCCTCCTCCGCTTCATCTCTTACATCCCCATTAAGCTCCTCCACATGGCACCATTCAAGAACAGATTCCTCTGGTGCTGCCATGGATTCTAGCAGCAGGTAACATTCTTCGTTAAAGTCTGTAGTATGCTCGGAGGTGTTAATGCCAAGCTAATATTAACTCTCAATTTCTCTGAAGTGGGAATCCATTGGAGTGTGAGACTGAGAGGAGACAACAGAGTGAGGAGGAGGATGATGGCGAGGAGACAAGTTCTTCCAGTCAGGAGTTTGAAGATGGCGGGCTAAGAGAGGAAAAGGCTCACTCTGATTCTGAAATTAAGGTACACCTTATTTAAAATAAGGTGACGGGGTATTTACAGATGTGTACAGTACAATTTACAGTTTGTTAGTTGCCACTTTCAGCCATACTTTTCTGAAATCACTGCTGTTATTTGTGCTTTATTGTATTTTTAAATAATCGTTAATCTCTTTGTTTATCTCAACAGATGGTGCAAAAGCATGAGGAACGAAGAAAGGTGTCTTCTATCAGAATTCGGAAAACTTTACCCAAGCCTCAAAATAACCTCACACCCATGGGGCTGCCCAAACCCATCAGGTATGTGCTCTATATAAATAGGTATCAGGTTTTATTTCACTGTTTCAAGCATCACTAGGCATCAGTTATGTTACACGTTTTTATGTATATGTGTATATCTTCAACCCTAACCCATATACTGTGTGTGTGTGTGTGTGTGTGTATATACATACACAATGTGTATATATATATTCTTTAATTACATGGTGCTATTTATTAAACATGTTGATTAAGACACTAACAAATTTAATATTTTGCCAGCATTTTTCTTTTGTTATGTTGTGCGTTTTTACACTTGAAGGATGGAAGCTAACTGTGGGCACAAAAAGCTCAGATGATGATTTTTTTTTTTTTTTTTTTTTTTTTTTTTTTGCAAGCTTTGATTTCAATTAGCATGTAGCGTGTATCTTGACTTAAGCGTGTATCTTGACTTAAGCGTGTATCTTGACTTAAGCGTGTATCTTGACTTAAGCGTGTATCTTGACTTAAGTATATGTGTGAGAAAGTGTACTTGAAGTAAAACTTGCAGTGAAAGGGGTAGCTCGCTATAAACGAGCAGTATGTAATAATGAGTGAAATGAGACTGGGGTAAATGCATCGCAATTTTCAATTTATTTATTTTATCCTATTTTTTTTAAATATGTCAGTATCAGAATCAGAGAGACTTTTTTTAATCCCAGAGGGATTTATTAATCACAGAAGAAAATTGATATATATTGGTAAATTCAGGATCTATGGTTTGCTTCAAAATCCAAAAAACATTGATTTCTCCTAGCTCCAGTTCAGTTGGGGCAAAAAAAGTAGGACAGATTCTGACTGATCTACCACTGAAAAGAAATTTATGTCAGTGCATTTCAGTACATGTGAGTTTTCTATTGATGTCTCTTTGATCAATAGAGATGCTCCAGCAGTGGTTTGTCTTTTTGTTCTGTTACATTACAGGCTGAAAAAGAAGGAGTTCAGTTTGGAAGAAATTTACACCAACAAGAATTTCAGCAAACCCCCTGAAAGGTAAGTTTGAGAGAAGCAACCACTGTTCCCTTAATTATTCCGTTTCTGAATATGTCTGCTTCACGTCTTATCGCCACTCTTTTCCTTAAGGCAAAGATAAGATTCTGCTGTGGTCCTATTCACAGCCTACAGGCAGCTTTGCAGACTTCTGTCGATTTGTAGCAGCTGTTTACTGTCACCAGGATGCAGGATCTGCAGCTCTGTGCTACGCTTGCTTTTCCTGTTGTTGGTGCTTGCTTGCCGTGGAGAAGAAGGAAGTTATAACAAATAAATAGCTAAAGTCAAACAGAGAGTTTTAAAAACAGTCAAATTTAGGGCTGTTAGATATAACGATATATATCGGATGACGATATTAAAACGTCTTATCGTTTCATTTTACGCTATCGTTTGTTTCGTTGTGTCGCAAAATAAACTGTTTACGGCAATATTTTTTTTCATTGTTTTGATGGTGACTGCAGTGGCTATATTAATTTGTAAAGTTCTCTCGTTCTTTTATATTTAATATAACCACACTACTGACGGACAAGCGTCCGTTTTTATGCGTTGTCGTTAGCAACAGCGACGGTAAAACCATCGCGTGTCCGCTTGTTTATGTTCCACATAAACCTTTCACAATAAAGCTCAAGATCCTGTTGAGACTTTTCAAAATGAACTGAATCATGTGAATCATGCATAGAGTTTATGGATGAGAAGCAAAAAGAGCCGCCAGGTGCTAAAAAATAAACCTTAGACTCAAACGTTAGAACAGGCTTTTCCCCGCAGCACGCCGTGTAATAAATACTCACAAAGAAAACAGCGGCCGTTACAACTTATGTCTAAAAATGTATCGTTTCATGCATCGGTTAAAACACTCTACTCCATGTACACAACGCCCAGCTGGAAAAACTTCACGCAAGTCGAGCTGCCCGAGAGTCACAGAATTTACAGAAAATGTTACATTTTTGTGACTTATATCGTTATTGGGACGATAAATGTCTTATATCGAGATATGAAATTTTGGTCATATCGCACAGCCCAAGTCAAATTTGTACTACTTCTCAGACTTTCATATTCTTTGTGTATTGCCTAATATTTGAAATATCACTATCAATCTTGTATAAACTTGCTGCATTAATCAAATCCTGCTTGGGACACAGTATAGTTTAGTAAAGAAGCTTAGTCTAACCAGAGGGTGGCACCACAGGAAAAGTCATATAATCTAAATCAGCTAAATCATTCTATTAGAAATGAAAAGGTGTGGTGAGTGTGTTTGTGTGTGTAATCAATTTTCTGCTGCTTTACCTCAGTGACCTGACTGGAATTTTTCACTTGCATTTCAGCCGGTTGGAAACCATATTCGAGGAGGTGCCTCTCAATCGCAGGAATGGCTCTGAGTCCTGGTTTGGTCAGAGGCGTGTGAAACGATTTTTAGAGTTCCTGGAGGTCGGCGAGGTCAGAAAACCAAAGAAGCCACTTGTCGGAGTGAGTAAAGCAGGTATTTCCACTTCCAGGACCCGACGAGGGGGCTTCCTTAAAGACGAACCGTCCCTCAGCGTGCAGGATGTGGACTCGCTGCTCTGTGCGAAGCTGGATCAGCTCAATTTGTGGCTGATTCATGATCAGAAAGACAGCTGACCGATGCCTCTCAGGTGACTGTTTTGGCAGCCATTAAAAACCAGATAATACTGTCTATATAAATATTTCAACATGAAGATTGAGTGTGCCAGCAACTCTTTTTGTCAACACGGTCTGTATAAATGTTTTGGTGGCAAGTTCTAAATGAAGACTGTTTATTCTGTAGCGTTTGTAGCCTGAAAGTTGAAGAACAGTACATGATAGCGCCGTTAAAAGTATTGCCTCATAAACGTGGTTAAGAATGTGTAGAGTAAGTCGTTTTTCAATCATTGCCGTCGCTGTCCCTTCCTTTTAGTTAAGATCCGTCCATGATGGATGAAAACTGTTAGCATCAGCAAAAAAATCAGCAATATGAAAAGCCAAACTCCCTGTCAGGGTGACTCAGTGCCATTCACTTACAGTAACTGTGTGTTTGACAAGTGATAATGCACGTTGTGTCTGATTTCTTCAAGTGCATTTGGGCCATTTGAGGTGCAACTTTAAAAAAACAAACAAACCTGAGATTTAAATTTTTATGTTTCGGGGGAAAGGAGATTAAAGTGTCACAGTTTTAAGAAAATTGAAAGCCTGAAATCATAACCTCAAAGGAAGAATGGGCTACGTTTTTACACCAGAGATGTAAAGAGCGAATCTTAGGTGCAAATGTCAGTGAGGAGGTGCAGCAAAACCCAACGCATAACTGCGACCAATTTGTATTTTGTTTTGTTTCTGTCTGTCTGGGTGATGGATGATAATATGGTTCTCGACTTAAATTGCCAGCATTTATATAGTTCTTAATTATTCGTGTCAGTCTGTGATATGATGAAATTGATCCAGCCTTAAAATTTCTTGTAAATTTATGAATGTAATCTTTGGTGTTCTTGTGGATTACGACTTCCTCGCTAGCCTATTCACCGAGAATGGCCCTAATACACAGAATCCTAATCAGCTGTCTGTTTTTGGAAGAAAGCAGTCAATCACCTTAGATGTTGTGACCTTACCACATCATTGTAAGTGGTTATATAGGCAGCTATTATTATTATTATTATTATTATTATTATTATTATTATTATTATATTTTTTTTTTTTTTTTTTTTTTTTTTTTTTAATTAACTAAATGCCGAATACAATTTACTCTTCAAGGTGCCAGGTGGAGATTCATAGTCACTGGACTCGGTTTCACAACCACATTTTGTACAATCAGTCGTCTACATGTAGTTTGGACTGCATACATCATTGTACTCAGCTCAGGGCAGAGCCTCAGTGAAATGTTTGTGTTCGTGATTTCATAACTGTGGAGGTTTCTTTTGTATTAAATGTGCCATAAAGACAATATGACTCTCCAGTAAGCATTTCTAATGATTACTGGAAGTGTCCACTGCTGTTTTTCCGTGGTGTTTATATTTGCATTGCAAGTATTAACTTGTCATTAAACAGCCTATATGTGTTTATTATATATTTGCCAAATGTTAATGGGGTTGCCTTAACTGTAAAAATGTGTTTAAATAGGTGTTTTGTCTGCACATTTGTAATCATTGGTGGTTGTTTTTTTTTCTGTGCGTGTTAAAATGTTTCCAGCAACTCGGAGCACAAAAGTCATTTTATTATAAAATTGTTTAATGTTTGTATAAAAGTGCAGCATATATACATTTGACATTAATAAAGCGAATACAGTAACAATGCAATAATGCCAATGTGGTACACCAAGAGCAGGACCTCATAATGTCCTGATGAAACACTGCCACGATCACTGCCACGCATTTTATATCTGGTAGAGACTCAATCCTGAAGTTATTCTTTGATATAATTGAGTGGCTTGTTGATTGATTCATTAACTTTCTTAATATCTGTAGTTATCTACAGTAAGGAAGTTAAAGTGTAATGGAGAGTATTAAAGTTTGGGTAATTACTGAAGCGTAACAGGTGTAATCTTTGATTTATAATGTATATGTGTAATATTGTGTCATGTTCTGTAACTATAGGCAATGCTGGATTTTTACATTTGCAGTTGGAATTGTCCACATGTCCATATAATGTCAAATAAATATTACAGCATATAACAAACAGTTTTAATACATTTAATACGATTTTCAGCTTTGTTTGTTCTTGTAAAGGCTGATTAGAGCGCATTCAGCACAAGCTAAACAAATTCAGTATTTTTAAGGCTATTGTAACTTTTAGTTACTCCATAGCTTCAGTGATATAGTTGATCAGAATCTTTAAAGACACTCCCCTGGATGTGCTCCACTGAGGTTTGTCAATCAAAGCCCAGGTTTGATAGGACCAGCACCAGTAATACCAGTGTCAAAGACGCTGACACCAGGATGGAAACCCATGTCACGATGGAGATGATGCTCCATTTTTTGGCCTGTCTTAAATACTTTGCAGCTCTCCTTTCTCTTGTCCGCTTGGCTTTCTCTGCTTTGTCAGCATTCTCAGCCTGGTGAAGTAAAGATGTGACAATACTTTTGATTTAAAGATCATGCCAAACAAACATGATAAATGACTAGTGTATAGTTGTAAAGAGATGTAGCAGATAAGGTGTTTGTCAAATATAAACATGCTTATCCTCATAAGAAAGTTTTCAAATGCTGGTTTGCTGCAGGTTGACTGCCTGCAGAGAAAATAACTTACCTTTACAGAATAAATCAAGGCTCGGACTCCGAAGCAGGAGAACCCGCAGATGATACTAGAGATGGCCAGCTTCCTGTGGTACTTGTCACTGCAGCAGGACGCAGCAGAGTCCTCACCGACACAGATTACTTGATTGCCAGTGTCCTCAGGTTGTTGAACACCTGTTCCTGGTACAGAGTTCAGCGGGAGCGCTTCCTCTATCGGTGCATCTAACTGATATGACTCTGACATCACTGCAAAATGTGCCGTCAAGTTAGAGAAAGTTTAAACTCAAAGACAAGACGTGGTAAGCTGTGCGAGACAACTTTAAGCCATGTAAGGATTCTGTGTGCACAACAGCACTGGAAGGATAAGTTAATGGTTTCAGTGGCTGCTTGATAAGAATGTTTGTTTAAAGGATAAAAAGGAGTTTTAAGGAACTGGTTTCATTCTATCTGCTGGTTTCACCCTGCTTAGGTAAATGTTTATTTTGTTATTGCTCTGGCTTTTTGACTTATACATCACACTGCATTAATAGTCAGACAGAACAGTCCAAATAATCATCAAAGGGTTTTATGTATTAATTCTTTTAGCTATATTGTCCTTAATTTTTCAAATCAGTCTTTCCTTTGTGAAACTGGAGCGCTCGGGGTGAACTGTTGTTGCTGACCATGTGGCTTGTGTTACAATGAGTTGGCTTGGGGCAGCTTTAATAATTAATTTCCTACAAGACTGTACAAAATCCCACTTAAGAATTTTATATGAAATGCCTTCTGCATGTCTAAACATCCCTCTCCGTGACCACCTCTTCCCTGGGAATACCGAGGCATTCCCAAGCCAGATGAGAAATATAATCTCTCCAGTGTATCCCGGAGCTGCCTCCACCCACTGGGACATATCCCAAACATCTCAGCTAGTAGACAGTCTCTCCTAAATGACTGAGCTTCTCACTTCATCACTACAGGAGAGCTCAGATAAAATTCAAAAAGGAAGAAGGCTCATTTTGGGCACTACCCACTGGTGTGTCCAAAGCTGAATAATAACCTGTAATAATAACACAAGTCAATTCATGGGGGTAGATTTCATGTAGCCCGTGCACATCTCTAACTACTTTGGTGAACTCAGCCACAGTAGTGAACGAGCCATCCCTCTTGTTCCCAGACTCTCTTTCCTCTAAGCAAAATTGGGATATAGGACATTAAAAGTACTCCTCCTACTTTCTCACCATATGCTCAGTTGAGGTTCTCCTGTCCATGCTCTGACCAAACTCCCCCCACACCCAAGTTTCTCCTTAACCTATTGATAGAGCTGCACTGGCTTGGCGTGCTGGCACTCGTTATCTGCCTCCTGAGTCCCACAAACCAATCAGATTCGACCCTTCTTCAGCTTGACAGCTCTCTTCACCTCCATCTGATTTGGGGTTTCCCCCCAAAAGGCCACAACCACCTTATGGCCACAGCTCCATCAGCAAAGAAGGAGCAGAACAGTATCTATTTAGACTTAATGCCTCCAGCCTCCTTTGAAATTTCTGCTGGAGGTTTGAATTGAGGACTTTGTGGAACCAGGTGCTCCCAGCACCTCCCAGCACCCTCTTGCTATATGTTCGTGTACACCAGGTTAGTCCAGCATCCTTTCCCACCATCAAATCAGCACCGCTCCTCTCTTCACCCTAGTCTAAACATGTTCTGCAAAATATGCAAAATTTGTAGTGTATTTTCTTAAGTGCGTGTGAGAATTTTTTGGGGGAGTGGGTATTTTCACAGGAAATAAAAAGTATCCCGTGAAAAGTGTAACATGAAGAGGATGATAGGTATCGATGTTGCCTGTTACCTAAAAACAAAACAAAAGAAAAACACTCCCTCCTCTCTAAAACAAACCAAAAACTTGAAAAACTTGATTGGCTGGCGCAATCAAGAAAAAGTATCAGCTGAGTGTTGGACTGTAATATTACACAGTTCTGTGAATGGTTTGTAATAAACAGCAACTAAATTATGGCCTGTATCTTCAAATGTAGTGAAATACTACAGTAAACATGAGTTGATTGAGAAGGTTTTAAATTAAAGTACAAACCTGATTTCTTCGGTCTGATGTCACTCCTTCAGTGAAGCAAAGGTTGGCTGGTTTCTTTTTAGGGTGATATCGAAGTCTTGATGAGATGATAAGCAGGTATGTTCTCTCCTCCTTCTGTAACCTGACGTGTCTTCCTTTAAAACGTGTCAGTTGAAGTTTAAAAATGTCCACAAATGGTCATTCAAACACCGTTCACCTGGTTGTAGGATGACGACATAAACCTGTGTTTCTACCATGTACGTTTCTGAATGACAGGACTGTGCATGAGGAATGAAGCCGCGCCTGATAAAGACTGTAACTGGTTGAATCTGAAGGTGGCACCAGAGGAAAGGTCGTGTTATCTGAATCAGCTCTATCTAAATTGCTTTATAATAAGTAGGAAAATAAGTGTGTCATTCATAATATAGTCTGTACTATATTACCTGACTGTAACCTGTCACTTGTGTTTCAATATGCTGGATATTCGAGGTGCATGAATGGTTCTGATTTGGCCAGAGGTCGTGACATTTTGAGGTAGTTCCTTGAGTTCGGTCTAGTTTGTGTTACCAGGTTTAATAAATCTGCACAAACAGATTTCTGGTGACTGGTACGTTTATATTAAATCATAAAATGTTTTTGTTTAGGTTTTCTCATCACACCATAGTAAACAGGAAATGGAACAGCTGAGCAGGAGGGTGCAAACCTTGTGCCAAGCATCAGCAGGAGCTCGGTGTTCAAGATGGATGCATCATGTGGGGTTCCAGAGTCATTGTTCCACCCCAGGATGAACACAGATGATTGAAGTGCTGCACGAAGCTCATCCAGGCATTTCTTGAATAAAAACGTTGCCAGATCATTAGTGTGGTGCCCGGGAATGCAGAGCTCTTTGGAGGAAAAGGTAAAAGTACGTTCTCAATTTCAGAGAAACCAAATACAGGCACCACCTCCAATCCATCCATGGGAGTGGTCTAGCCATTCATGGTCCAGACTCCACCTAGGTTTTGCTGGCCAATATATGGGTCACATAATGGGTCCAGTCACTACTGACGGACTCCCGGGAATCTTGGATTGCATGGACTGGCTTTTCCTGTTCCAGTTTCTGATTACACCTCACACAACCACAGGCATGAACCCCAGATAAATTGTTGATGAGGAGAAAGTCCTCCTTCACCCAAATGTGGGAGCCAAAGTCACCCAGCCACATGGGTGACCTCTCCAAACGCCCTGATAGACTGAACTATTAAAAGAATGTGGTCAGTACAAGTAACACTATACATTTAAAAAAAAAAAAAATTGTCAAATGATAATGAGATACTGTAAAACTATTAAAATATTTTGTTTTGTACGCACAAATACTTCAATCAAATCAAAGCATAAAAAATCTGTCATTTTATTAGAAAACAGCTTGTGTTAATGCTTGTATAAAAGTACAACATGTATATATATACATTTGACATTAATGAAGTAAATATTGTAACAATGCAATAATCCCATGGCAACGTTTTTTTAATGAGTACATGTTAAAATGTTTCAAGTGGATGACGACCATAAAAGTTTCCTCATTTTATTATAAAATTGTTTGTCAATGTTTGTATAAAAGTGCAGCATATATATATATATATACATTTGACATTAATAAAATAAAATAGCAAGAACAGGACCTCATAATGTCCTGATAAAGCACTGCCCCAATCACTGCCTCGCATTTTATCTCCAGTAGAGACTCAATCCTAAAGTCACAAGTTGCCTTATTTTAAAGTGACTTGTTGATTGATTGATTAACTTACATAGCATCTGTAGTCATCTACAGTAAGAAAGTTAAAGTATAACTGTAAGAATATTAAGGATTGAGTCTTTACGGGAGCAGCTTTACATTTAAGTAGCTTTATATTATATATAACAGCTTTAGTCTTCAATCTATAATATATACATGTACGTTCGTATAGTCCACGGGTCAACAGATGGTTTAATAAATATCACAGCATATAACAAAAACAGTTGTTAGACATTTAATACTATTTTGAAAGATGTTTGTTTTTTGTGTAAAAACTAAAGGAGCTAGAAAAGTATAAATTAGGACATCACCCATTTCAGCGTAAGAAAAACCAAGACAGCCTTTTTCCATTTAATGTAACCTGTAGTTTCTCCACAGCTTTGGTGTTCGTAGCTATTGATTCAGCAGCTTCCTGCTCTCCACTGTCCGTCTCCTTAAACATCAGCAGAGACACTCCTCTGGCTGTTCTCCTTTGAGGTTGATCAGTCAATCAAAGTGGCGAGATACGAGCCCAGTGCCAGCAGCAATGGAGCTGACACTAGAACGGAAACCCACGTCACGATGGAGATGATGCCCCATTTTTTGGCCTGTCTTAAATACTCTGGAGCTCTCCTGTCTGTCGTCTGCTCGGCCTTCTCAGCTTTTTCAGCATCCTCAGCCTGTTAAAGTAAACACACGACAATATTTTTCATTTAAAGATGAAATCAAAAAGAAGAAGCATTTTATTTCAGTTTCTCTTATTCTAAGGGAACATGATAATTGAATATGTAGATCTGAGGAGATGTGAAGGTTAAGATGTTTCTCATTAATGAGCTGTGTGTAAGTGGAAGCTGTGTTTTTGCTGCACACTCTGATGCTGTTCTCATAGGATTGGAAACAAATCCAGAGTGCACATTATGAATATACACATGCAAGTTTATGTTCTTCTGATTAATCTCACTATTGTGTCATTCAAATTGCAATCTGTTTAGTTCTTGCAATGAGAAGAAATTTTATACTTAAATAATAATTTTGGAGGAATTTGAGTTGCGGCAGCCTCAAATAACTTCCGCAGAACATTGCTTTTCTTACAACATGAGGATCATACCCTCATTCACTGCACTGTGCCTGGTTTAGGGCAAGTTTTTTAACACACCTGTACGAACAGGTGATTGTAGAGCTGAAAAACCCTTTTAAATTGAAGAAGAGCTGCATGAAGAAATCTGGTTTCCAACAGGAATTACTTGCCCTTGTCTTGTGTCAGATAAGATTTGACTAAAGCATCCCAAACCAGCCATGGCAGTTAATCTAAGTATGGTTATTCTCATAAGAGATGCCTGCATGTACTCAGAACGTGACTTAAAATAAAGTACCTTGACAGAATAAATCAAAGCTGGGACTCCGCAGCAGGAAAACCCGCAGATGATGCTACAGACGGCCAGTTTCCTGTGGTACTTGTCATTGCAGCAGGACGCAGTAGAGTCCTCACAGATTACTTGACTGCAGGTTTCCTCGGGTTGTTGAAGACCTGTTCCTGTTACAGTAGTCAGTGGAATACTTTCGAGGTTGTTTAGATGGTTCTGGGATGACGCTGACATCTCTGCAAAATATGACGTAAAGTTAGGGAAAGTTTGACCCAAAAGACAAAAAACAAACATCTCAAACACGCTTAAACATTTTGTGTGCACAGAAACACTGAACGGACGGTTTGACGGCTGCTTGATAGACATGTTTGATTTTTCAAGATAAAAGCAACTTTAAGGAACTAGTTTGTTTTCAAAGGACAAACCCTGCTCAGGTAAACCGGTTTTCTCCACCACTGAACAAAACAATTTCGATTCAGATTCAAAAGAATTTAAAATCAATGTTTCCCACGGGTTTAAACACGCTCTGCAAAAAAATGTAGTGTATTCTTGAGAATGTGAGTGAGGACTGGGTATTTCCATAAGAAACAGAAAGTATATTTTGAAGAATGTTGCAATAGAGTGAGCAGCGTGTGTAACAGTGTTCCCCTGTTACTAAAAAATAAAAAATAAAGTAATAGCTTGAAAAACTAGCTTGGTGGGCAGGTTGTTACGCCAAGTTGAAGCCTGAAGTGTTACTTATCTAGCCTCTGATTTAAAAGAGTCGGGCGGACGACACCTACATTGTGCATTTTTTGGTAAGAGATGAGAAAATGTATGAGCCGAGTGTAATATTACACATGCAGGGCTGCGAATCATTCGTAGTGAAGAGGGAGAAAACTCCGTCCTCCACCCTTCACATGAAGTGGAATACAACAGTAAACATGAGGCGATTAAGTAAGCTTTGATCAAACACTGCTGTACACCAAAATCTTAAAGGTGGTTCTACAAAGCAAACAGAGTATTAACAACTAGGGAGATAAGATTTTTTTAATCACTATGACAACCACTTAGACCGCATTCAAAGGCTGAAATCAAGTACAAACCTGAGCAAGTTTTAAAAGGCAGTGTCCTGAATCCACTTCTCAGTCTGATCTTTGTTCAAAGTTTGTCTGGCTTCTTCTCAGAGTGATATCAAAGCCTCGTTGAGATGGTCAGCAGGTCTTTTCCAACTCGAGCTGCCTTCCTTTAATATGTGAAGATTTCAGTTAAATATTTACAAATGGACATCCAAAGAGCGCTACTGTGATTGTAGAGAGACGACATAAACCTGATCTGTTCCTGTTCTACACAAGCTGTTGAATGACAGGAAGAATAGCCTTTAGTGAAACTCTGTTTGCGACTTCCACTCCCATTTCCCCTTTACTGCCCTGCCCTCTTTCCCCCCCGTCTCGACTCCCACTCATAAAATGTGTCAGCTTGTTATTACCTCACAGTGTTGCGTTAGTTCTCATATTTTATTTCAGTTTAGATTTTCCTTTCTCTTCCTCAGTAGTCGCACTGATACATAATGCACAGACTTACAACTGTTTCTTATTTCATACCAGATTCCAGAAGAGCTGAGAAAGGTGTGTCAGAACTTGTAATGCCTTCAGGTAAACCTGAGATTCCAGTCTGCTATCTATTTTTAAATTGCCCTTTCCTCTGATTGTACACTTGATTTTCTTTCTGCTCATCACAGCAGAATCAATCACTTTTAACACACCCTGCTTTTTTCCAGTCTCCTGACCCCCCCTCTACTCTCTGACCTTCGCATAAGATACATTCTTAAACACTGATGCAACCTGAGAGCATTTTTCCAACATTGACCCCACCCACTGTACACAAATACGGCTGTTCCCTGAGACTAAAAAACCTGCCGTGACGTTACAATCAGGGTGCTGTTTGTTTTGTGTCATAGTGCCAGGCATTTAAAAAAAAAAAGAAAAAAAAAGACTGCCAATATGTTACAACGGGGCGATCGTGGCTCAAGAGTTGGGAGTTTGTCTTGTAATTGGAAGGTTGCCGATTCGAGCCCCGGCTTGGACAGTCTCGGTCGTTGTGTCCTTGGGCAAGACACTTCACCCGTTGCCTACTGGTGGTGGTCAGAGGGCCACTGGTGGCGCCAGTGTCCGGCAGCCTCGCCTCTGTCAGTGCGCCCCAGAGTGGCTACAATGTAGCTTGCCATCACCAGTGTGTGTGAATGGGTGGATGACTGGTTGTGTAAAGCGCTTTGGGGTCCTTAGGGACTAGTAAAGCTATACAAATTCAGGCCATTTACCATTACAGTTAATGTAATGACCCTTTCATATCTCTAAATATAACAATGACAGCTGGCTGTTTCAAAGCAATAAAATTGGTTTTACGGAGTTGTAATTGAGCAAACCTAGACTGGGGAGAGATCACTGATTAAAATACTCAAATGAAAGTATACAAAGTTTATATAATACAATAAAGTTTTATGACATACAATTTTTGTGGTAAATTCTGTCCTGTTAAAAGAAAAACCTCTGCTGTGTCTAGGAGCGGAGAAACAAAAACATACAAGTGATGCAGTCATCCGCACTGCCCTACATCCACAAATAGCTTCTGGCAGGAATATGCAACTCTGTAACACAAATAATGGAAAACAGCCAGAATCTGGAGACAAGTAAAGGTACCCCACAGAAACATTTAAACACCTTGAACTGTTTATTCTTCAAATTTGAAAGATCTACGTAAGTAAACTGGATCAACTAAAGCAGAGAAGATACATAAGATAAACACTGCTGTTATATGTAAACAGTAACTTTATTGAATGATGGCAAAACAAAGTCAGAGTAGGCTTTTTATGATTTTTGCCATCAGCAGGGTGTGTGTGATTTCTTCTAATTTTAAAGGTAATTAAGGCAGGATGCAGGGTTCAGGACAAGCAGCCTATAAGTCTGCTGCAAAATAGCAGTGAGCAAATATCCTGTAGTGGCTGAGTAATACTAGAAGAATGCGACTGGTAAGTTTCTTCTCCAGGTGAATCATTTAAACCACCTGTGACCTGTTACCGCCCACATTCCTTGACCTTTCCTGCATCAACAATATGACTGCAACTGTGTGCGATAAAACAAATATGTTTTGTAGATGCACAGTTACAGTTCTGTGCAATAAAAATGTTTAGGTGCAAGTTGTACAGTAAATATATTTACATTCTCCCCAAAAACTGCAATAAAATGATGACATATAAGAATAGTTTGAACCCTATGAGATCTAACTCACCTATGGTAATGAATCTAAACCTTAGCCTTTGCTATCTGAATATATCATTCTCATTTATTTATTTATTTATTTATTTTTGACACTAGGGCCGGGGTCAAACTCAGTTTTACTCATTGCAACTAATTTTACAGAGGTCTAGGCTGATTATCAGAGCATTCAAAGTCTTAACAGTTCCACGTCTTCACTTGAACCCATCCTCACCCCCACTTTTTTGTACTTTTAGCTGTTTATATAAGGGCATTTTAACCACTGTAAACACCTTGTGACAGTCTGGTATTTTTCCTGCCTTACTTAAATCTTGTTAAACCACATTTAAAGAAAAACAGTCTAAATCTGTCTGTTATTAATAACTGCAGACACATAACTAATGTTACATTACTTTGTAGAATTTTAAGGGAAAAAAACCCATCCACGAATTACCACTGACACTAAACTATGAAGATTTCTAATGATTTCTGCAATGTTGTAACTACAGAGGTGGGCAGGCCAATGGAGGGTGGGACTTTGGTGTTTGTCTTGGGAATTTTAGCTCATGTGTCATACCCCATGACAATTACAGATTAACTTACACCAGTTACCATGGTCACTTGATTAACAATCACAATACGTGGTTGTTAATTGAGTGTGTCATAAGCGTGTGTCATCAACTAAGCTCCTGACACAGCGTTCCCAGTCTGCTGACTGACACACTATCAGTTTCATTGATGTTGATAACAGTATGGCTAAAACCGCCTTCAGTTTAACTTTGATCAGAAAGCGGTCCTGACCACTGGAGTCTCACAGATGCTGACCTCACTTTGCAGATTTCCTGGGCCACATCATGAACATTGTTAGAATCTGATTTATCACCACAGAAATATAATAAAGATTCAGCGGTTATCATGTAACTAAATAACTCATCCATGTATCTCTAGTTTGCTCGATGATTGCAATGCACTGCTTACAGGAATCTTAAGAAACTACCTTGAACAACTAAAGCCACAGCTTGCAAAATTATAGGTAAATATTTAACTATGTAACTACTATAACTATTTATTTATAATTGAAAAAATATATTTATCTATATGTACTTCTGCATCCAAAGTTTTATAAATCACTTTCCATCCTGTATTAAAACTTTTAAAGTTTTAAAGTTTTAATACTGGATTTTATATTTCAGTAGCTCTCTGGCATGCTCATAAAAATGATGGATGAACTATGAACCCAGGTCTTTACGAACGCTAGACACGCTTTGGCTTCAACATTTTTACTGGTCTACTGCTGGTTAGTTTCTTGTTGAATTTCTATTTCTTTATCAGTTTAACTTCTGTGCTTCACATAAAGCATGTCTTTCTTACATCCGCAGGTTGAATTATATTAGGCTTACAAATGTCCTTTTTGATAAAGCATATAGTTAGGGCTGGATCAGGTGACCCTGATTCTTGCCTTAGAATTGGCTTAGGCTTCCAATGATGCATTACTGTTTCTTCTTCACTGTGTGTTTACACACCTGCATTTAATTCTGCATTTAATCATTAGTTAATATTAAACTCTGGATCTCCTCCACAGTCTGTCTTTTGTCCTGTTTCTCTTCCCTCACCCCCAATCTGTCACAGCAGATGGTCACCCCTCCCCAAACCTAGTTCTGCTAGAGGTTTCTTCTTGTTAAAAGGGACTTTTCCCTTCTCACTGTTGCCAAGTGTTTGGTGAAAGGGGGTCATTTGATTGATGGGATTTTCTCTGTGTTATTGTACGTTCATTACCTTGCAGTATAAAGTACCTTGAGGCAACTGTTATTATATTTGGCACTACATAAATGAAATTGAATTAAATCAATTTTACAAAGTGTCACAGCTATAACGTTTGTGGTAGTCTGAGTATCTTGACTTGACTTTAATACCAGTAAAACAGGAGTAAATACAGCAGAGCACAGGTGGGTTTGCAAGATAAACAACTGGAACTCAAGAATTAACTGGTTAATAAACTGGTTGAAAAACCATTCGTAGTTAAGCAAATGGTCCTTAGGTGCAAAAGTTCGATTACTGCTTTCTGCAGCAGTGAAGTTTGTTTCCTTAGAATGTAGGTTAACTCCCCAGTAAGGACCAGAAAAACCTCCCACCAACTTCCTGTCTTTGCAAAGTACTGTGATTGGGCTTGGCTTCCATTAGGCAGGTTATTTTCCAGCTGGTAAAAGGGGGAATGGACAAGGCAGGTACGTGGATTAGTCCAGATTCTCCAGAGAGGAACACAGGAAATGAAAGGCAGGTGAGTGTCTCACAGGTTAAACCCAAGCAAACAGTTCATAATTGCACTAAGCCCCCTAAATAACAGTACCACAAAAACAGTTTAACAATCCGGTCCTGAGCAGCACTCTGAATTTAAATAATGAGGATGATCACTCAGGTGTACAACAGGTGTGCTTGCTCTGGGTTATCAGACACCACACCCACTGCTGTAAAGGATTGGTTAATCACCATTCACTTGCACAGAGGGGAGAGAGAAAAAGCAGGTGCCATACCAAGACAGGGTGAACCATTTCTATTTATTTATTTAACTGTATGTATTGTGTTTATACTTTTATGTTTAATTTTAAATCACCTGGAAGTTAAAGAATAGAAAAAATGGTTAAATTACGTGAAGTTCATTGCATGAGCCGTATGAAACAAGGTTGGTGAAATTTAGGGGAAAGAAACTGTAGATATTGTCTTAAATGAATGTGCATTGCAATGTTGGTATCACAATTTTATTTTTATTTATTATTTATATTTTATTTATTTATCCTGCTTGTGTACGCTTTTTGTTTTTTTTATTTGACAGTATTTGTTTTTTATCATCTGAGTTCATTCATGTTAACTGACACATGGTTATGAAAAATATTTATTGTTCCGCCAGCAAGACCGTAAAAAGCGAAGAAAAAAAAAATCTATTTCTCGTTTCTTTGACGTCATTTGAGCGTCTCCGCTGGGGCTCCGCCTTGAACTTCTAATCCACCAATGAGTGATCGGGAAACTGTGAGTGCGGAAGCAAACCCGGAAACTTCACAAATCAAAACAAAACAGGACACGTCGGCTCTGTCACGCTGAAGTCCACTTTTAGCTGGGCTTTAATTAAATGCATTCCAGTGGATCTGAAGCCGCAGAATTGCTCAGTTTGTTTAAAAAATCGTTTACATCCCTCCGACTATCGCTCTTAAAAGTATAAATGGAGACGGACAAAGGTGTGGTTTTGGCAACAGAGAGATATGGCAGTGCAGAATCCTGGAAGTATGTATCAAAAGATGGAGTGATGGAGAGGAGGAGAGATGGGAGTGAAGGTCACTCAGGAGGAAACTCGGTTTTTGGAGTTTTTAAAGTAAGGCACAAGTGAACTTAATTGTGCTTACGCTAACTGCAAACATCAACCTGAAGTTTGAACTTTTCATTTCAGAGCGTCTTTCTGCCTCAAGGTTATCCAGAGAGTGTGAGTGATGATTATCTGCAGTACCAGTTCTGGGATACAATGCAGGTACAGTGGGTAATACAACAGGGATAGTTACATATCTGTGACATTAAACCCCTTCAGTCACGCTCTTCCTCCTCTCTCAGGCCTTCTCCAGTTCCCTGTCAGGGACTCTCGCCACTCAGGCTTCCCTCAGAGGTGTTGGTGTTGGGAACCAGGAGGCCACCGTAGCTGCAGCCACTGTTACCTGGTTATTAAAAGGTGGAAAAATACTGTACATTTACATTAACCCTGCACAGCTCGTGCTGACCTCACTGGTGTTTCGATAACAAACAAATGTGTCTCCCTGCAGATGGGACTGGCATGTTGGGAAGAATCCTCTTCGCCTGGCGGAAAGGGTAAGGCTTATATGAGAAGATCTAACCCAGTGTGCAAAAGCAAATACTTTAGATTCTACAACTGTGGCCACTGATGATAAATTTTTTTTAAAGTGCATAAAATTCAGTGCTTTAAGGAAATTTAAGGAAGTGATTCTATCAGTATTTCCTTCAATGCCATTTGCCAGTCTTTTCTCATATATATATATATATACACAACACTGGCTTTTTGAATTGGCTTTTGTTCTGATAGAAATTATGTTCAAAGTAAGTTTCTTCGTCTTTTTCCAGGAGTAAGCTGGACTCTGAAGCAAAAAAATGGAGGTATGTGATAAATGTGTAAGACAAGTCATTCCAGTCACCACAGGAAACCCATTTGAGTTTTGTTTGTTTTTTAATTCCCAATTAGACTTTTTGCTGATGTGCTCAACGACATTGCCATGTTCATGGAAATACTGGCTCCTTACTTTCCTGCTTGCTTCACCTTCATTGTGTGCACTGCAGGGATATTCAAGGTAACAAACAAACAAACAAAAAACAGGTTAATTCTGTTCAAAATTATTTAATGTACACCACAATTTAAAAGGCTATTCCCATTGCTAAATAGGTGATATAAAAATGAAATTCCTGTCTAGTTGACCAAGGACAGCCCAGGTGCAAGGATGCAGAAAAAGTATAAAACGTTACGTTGCGTTATCTTGCATGTCATCCATTTGTGTTTGTCTTCTCCAGTCTATTGTTGGAGTGGCAGGTGGTGCGACCAGAGCGGCTCTCACTGTTCATCAGGCCCGCAGAGACAACATGGCTGACATCTCTGCCAAAGACGGCAGTCAGGTAGCTGCCACTTCCTACTTTCATCACACTGTGTATCATCAAGCTAACCAACGTGAGCAGTTTTACACTGTTCATTGTCTACATGTTTTCAATCTTTCAAATGTACCAGGATGGAAACTTAATGTGATGGTAATTAGAAAAGGATATATTCTGTATACAATATTTTGGTGTGGCACAAGAAAGAAGCACAAAAAGCCCTTTAATGGTAGTTTTAAGTTTAAACCAGGTAAAGCACGTTTGATTAATAATAACAGCAACATTTCAGGTCCCTGCTACTGAAGCAGATGCATTTTATTATGCACACACTGTTTATCTCCAGAGACACATAGTAAAAAACAGGTAATTTGTAGCAAATCTGTAAAGCCATCATAACATCATCATCTCTGTGTTTTCCTTTAGGAGACTTTAGTGAATCTGGCCGGACTGCTGGTCAGTCTGGTACTCATTCCCCTCGTCACTGATAATCCAGTGTAAGTTTTGCTATATTTCAAATACTAATTATATTCTTAACGGGTCAGTTTACCCAAAAAACATGTTTTTGCTCCAGCCTGCAATGCTGTTTATGATTGTTTTGATGTGAGGTTCTAGTTTTGGAGAAAAACTTTTTTTTTCTTGGCACTTTGAGCCTTCAAGGTGATTGTGGTACAGTTTTATTATATTATAAGACAAGGTGGACATCTCCTTAGCTGGTACTTCCAAACCCAGACAAAATGATCTAGAAGGATTGGGTCAAGTAAATTTGACTTAAACGACTGCACAGCAAGTAAAGTTATCAAAGAAAAAAAAATAATAAAGAAGAACAACAAAAAAATGATAATCAAAGTATAGGATAATAAAAAAATAGTAATAGTAAATAATGAGGGTGAACTGTTGCTTTAGAGTGTTTCATGCCTCTAACATCACCCACCTCCGTCTCCTTCTCCCTTTCTGTCTTGTTTAGATTGACTCTCTGCCTCTTCTTCCTCTTCACCGTGCTTCATCTTTTTGCCAACTACAAGGCTGTGCGTTCAGTTGTCATGGAAACCTTCAACGAAGCACGGCTTTCTATCGTACTGCAGCAGTACCTGAAGGACAAACGAATCCTGAGTCCACCAGAGGCCAATCAGAGAGAACCAGTTTTCTTTGGTAAGAATTAAGTTTTTTGTGCTATCACACTGGCAGGGTAGAGTCCTGTGTCCAGTCATTGTAAATCTTATTAAGTTGTCTTCTGTTTTGCTTTTGATTTTGTTTTAGAGTTTGGGCAAACTGTGCCGATAAAGCTTGGAGTGAGGCTGCAGGAGATTGCACAGAGGTGATTTCAAAACTTGGTTTGCACGCATTTAAATGTTGCAGTAGCAATGAAAATATGCAGGGGAAGAGTGAGACAAGGAGGAAAAATCCAGAACAGGGAAGTTTTTATTAAATAGTTAAAGTCAGACACTGAAAAGCTGCTTTTACCACCCAAAGAAAAAAGAAATAAAAAGCACGACAAAACCCAAATGTTGGTCACTTCAGATGACAGAGCTAAGTCGAGATTTTAGATCTGAAAATTATCTTATTTCTGAGATACTATCCTGAAAGTTTTTACTTATGGACACCAAAAAAAAATTAATTTCAGTGGCAGAAACAAGACACAGTAGTCAGCCAAACCCCCTCTAAACGTTCATTTCTCAAATTACATGTTTTCGATTCTCTTCCTTGCATCTTAGTTCCTCACACCAATGCAAGTGGAGGAAGCAAAGAGGAAGAAGGCTTTTCTCATTTCATGTCCCTCCTTGTCTCTTCTGTCCACCTTCCTCTGACCCCCAAATCAGTCTCAGTCTTAAATCACACACAGAAACCGTGACGGGCAGAAAGTTTGATGATCTTAAATAACTGAAACAGTTTATGGATAAAAACGATGAGCTGTTTAAAGATTCCTCCTCCTGCCACAGTTTGTGTATTCCAGCTGTGAGCCACTGGTCTGTTATATGTTGAAGTTAAAAACACTTCGGAAACATGTGATAAAACTAAAAGGAATTTCATTATCGTCCTGCTCATTTTGCAGCCCAGAAGATCTTGAGTTGGCTTTGAAGGAAAACAGCATGCCTTACCTGTTAGGAGTCAGAAATGGTATGCTGTCTTCCACCCATGCAAAGAAAAGCAGCATGTTTACATACTTGGAAAGTTATTTTTAAACCTCCTGTCTTTCTCGCAGGCTGTGTATGTGTTTGTTTGGGACCAGAAGCTTCAGTGAGTGACGAAATCAGAGCGATGTGCCAGGCGGTAGTACTCGGCAACATGCTGAGCTCGTCAAACTCCAGAGAAGCTACAGGGGCTGCACCGAAACAGCAAAGTGAGCCTCTACCTCTTTCCATGTTTAACTGTTTAAATGTGAAGAACTGTAAAACTTCCTCTTTTCTTTTTAGAAGGTCACTGGGAAATGGTGCACAAGAGTCACAAGCTGATGGATGCCATTTTCAATCCATTACTTAAGGGTGAGCACATGCAAAACTGCTTTAACTTACCAATCATCCTCTCTGATTCCTTTAGTGGAAGCATGATTCTGGAAATGTAACCTTCAGGTGCTGAAGCTGCAGGATGGGACATGAAACGAACCCTGATCGACTGGGATGAGTGGAGAGTCGAGTGGAAAACAAAAAGCAGCTGAGAAGCTTTAAATAAACAAAGGTGTTTTTAAGTATGCCTGATTTGATTCATTTAGCTGCCCCAACTCTCCAGAGAAAAATAGTTTATATGTTTACAAGAATAATGTTTTATTTATTTTTATATTTTAAGTAATTAAAAAAAAAACCCAGCAGATCACCACGGAGAAAATTATCTTGGAGCTTTTTTTTGTGGGTATTTTGAAGAAAATATCAAACTACAGATGCAAAAACAAAACGGTAGGGAAGGGGGCGGTATTAAACTGCCTTAACCAATCAAGGCACAACAAAGAAGAGGGAGCAACAACATCCGGTGCAAAGCGGATATGTCAAGTTCGAAACATCGTTGAGTAAAATTATAATTTAAATTTACTACTAGTAGTAAACACATAATAATAATAATAATAATAATAATAATAATAATGATGATGATGATGATGATAATGATAATAATAATAATACTTGAAGTTTTCTTACATGCCACAGGGCTATTTCTTACTTATTGTTCTTAACTTTGTTTTTTTTTGTCATTAAAAAAAATGAAAAAGTAGATTAAAATACAAGTAAATTTACAAAATGAGACAAAATCACTATAAAAGTAAATGTAAACATAATAGATACATAATTCAGTCCTCTGTCAATTTTAGTCTTAGTGAATTGTGGCTGTGTTTTAAAGTACATATATTTTTTAATGCCTAAATTCAATTTATTACATTACATACAGTAAGACAAGTGATTTTATGGACATATCTTTCTGGGGAAACCACAGTTGCTGAACGATAACACGAAATTGTAGACTTAACCCCCAAAAAGAAAAAGCTATTAGTTTAGGAGATCATTTCAAAGAAATATCACATTTATGGATCCAGCAAATTAATTTTCTGTAGTTTTCACCATATGGTTAAACATAATTTCAATATCAGGAATTTTCACAAATACCACGATTTTTGAAAAAACAAAAATCATATTAATTATCAATCCTAAATATTATTAATTTTTAATGATAAATGTAAAAAAAAAAAAAAAGGTACATATTTCTAAGGAAGAATAAATGCGACCTTTATTTTGAAATGTCCTTCCGGATGTTGAAGTGTCCAAATTGTTGTTAGCTGGAGACGTTTCTCATACAACTTTAGCGTTAGCAACAACAAAATCGGTTTTTGTGGTTCCAACTTGACCGAAATTTGACCATAAATGGGGAGATATACGTGTGCCTACAACTGCGACACCTCGAGCGATCCAGACGTAAAGTTTTTTAAGTAAGTTTTCGATAATAGCGCTGCTTTTTGGTTAAACTAAACCAACAGACAGCTAGAAGCACGTTTATAACGTAACAGTGGCTGACAGAAGTAGGCTTGTATCAGTGTTAAGACTCAAATTTTCCACCTTTTCTCAACATTTTAAGCCCACATAATTAGATCTTTTTCTGTATACATGGGAGTGCAGTTCGGAGTGCACCTGGAAAAGTTACCGAGACGTGTACACAAGCTCACTAAGCAAATAAGGGCATAAACAAAGAAAGTTTATCACTGTACATTTTGCTGCAGCATTATTTTTTTTTTTATGCAGTTGCAATAGAGGGGTTTTATTCACACTAAATTCTAAGTCAAATCGTTTGAGAACCACTTGTGAGCTGTGTGCTGTAGGAGTGACTTAAGGGTTTAAGGTGCTGGTGGGATTGTATCAGGGATCAGCACTGAGGTGCTTCTTTCAGCAACAAACATCATAGTCCATAGTTTTCATGGACTGTGATGCAGGGAACATTGTGACCTATACTGACAGTAAGGAACAGGTGTGAAGATGTGGATTTCAGAGAGAAGAGAAATGAGAGGGATACAGGTGTGATACTGCAAGAAGTAGAGGTACTGAAGATAGATGAGTTTACATACCATCCAAAACAATAGACAGTGCATAAGAGAGGTGAAGAACAGAGTGCAGGCAGAGTGGAGTGGGTGGAGACGAGTGTCGGGTGATTTTTTTTTTTTTTTGACAGGATAGCAGCAAGGGTAAAGGGGAAGGTTTACAAGATGCTAGTGAGACATGTTATCATTTATGGTTTGAAAATGGTGGCACTAACAAAAAGACAGGAGGCGCAGTTTGAGATGTTAAGATTTTTATTGTAAATGAGCAGGATGGACAGGATTAGAAATGAGTATGTCAGAGGGACAGCTCAGGTTGAGTGTTGGGAGACAAAGTTAGAGAGCTGCATTTTTAGATGGTTTGGACATATGCAGAGGAGTGACAGTGGATATATTGGACAAACGATGCTTAACATGGAGCTGTGGATTTGGTAAAGGAGTACATACAGAGGGTTGCTGTGACAGAGGAGGATGCTAAGCATAGGTTGAGATTGAGGCAGATGAACTGCTGTGGCGACCCCTAAAGGCAGCAACCGAAAAAAGACCACTTAAGATCCTCTAAATTACATCTATGAGACAAAAATACTCCAGATTAAGACCTTTAACAGTACATTATGCTCTTATTATTATGTTTTTCTGTTGTTTAAGTTTAATTATCTAGCTTACATTCAGTATATCACGCTGGAAATACTGAGTGTTATATTACATATAGCATATCATAATTAGTTTTAACAGAGTTAGTCAACAGGTAAAATTTACTGAACTCTACACGATTTTTAGTGAGTTACTTTTCACACAGGGGAAAAAAATGTTTTCTGTGTGTGCATGCAGGTTTCCCCTGTACAACCCCCGAAAACTTAAAAAATGGGTACTGAACATGAAGTGGAAGGACTGGACGCCGACTCGCTTTTCTGTTCTGTGCATCAATCACTTTGAGGAGCAGTACATTGACAAAACGGGCAAAAGTGTGACACTTCGGGAAGATGCGGTTCCCACCATATTTACACCGACTGACAACACACAGAAAAAGAAGGTCTGTGTGTATCATAGATAATTGTTGGCATCATTTAGAAATAAAACATTTGTGAAATATTTTAAGCTGCATAATGAAACTCCTCCTGTTTTTCTGTTTAAACCTCTCAAGCCCAGCGGCTTTTTAAAAATAAAGGTGTTGTTACTGTCTCCTTGATACAGGCTGCCATTAACCCGAGACGTAAACGACACAAGGTGAGCTGACCCAGACAGTTAGCTTTTTATTGTTTAACGTTTAATGTTATTCATTTTTCTAAATGCATTACGTGTTGTTTATTTTATTGTGAAAGCAGCAACCTGGTGCTAAAAGCTCAGAGAAGGATTTGGCTGCATCTGCAACATCAGCTCTCCCTGCAACAGACGACAGTGTCCGGGCCAAAGAACCCAGCCAGACAGACCAAGAGACATCTGGGTATGTAACTACACACAAGGAGACGTTTACTGTCCTAGTCCTCTTTTCATAAATCAATAATAAGCAGTAATGCTTCAGTATGCACAGTACGGATGCCCTTCATGAGGGATTTGTGTCTCTGCCTTGGTATCTTTCACTTTTTAGGCAAATGTGTGAACAGCTACACTATGGAGCCAGTTTCTTTAATCATTAATTATACCTCTAATAAGTCAGTGTTTACAGTTTGAAGACTGCCATTAGCTTCTTGGGCATATTTGCTTGTTAATTATTAATAATACATTTATTTTTTTTAAGCGCATATTTACAAAGTGCTTAACCGTTTGAATAAAACCACACATTAAGGATAAGTGTACATAATCAAACATGCAGTTAGTCTTACATTCATTCCTGCATACACACATTCAAAGAACCAAGGGCCAAAAACAATTAAGGAAAAGCTGAGTTATGAAGCGTCACTGAAAACCAACCATAAATTCAACCAACCTGTTATTAATAACATTTTAAAATGAAGAAAGGTTTAATTTTTGCAGTGTTTGTTCAATAAAGGAAACAAGGCTGGATGAGCTTAGAGATCAAAATTTAGATTGTGGTAAATAATATTAGCAGCATATTCCATATTATTCTCTAAATACCAACTTCCTCCTGTTCTCATCGCTCCTTAATTCACTGAATCTGCAACTTTTTTGTTATATATTTGCTGAGCTTTTAACATTCACACCATAATGAGGTTATGAGAAATAGTTTCTAGGTGTCACAGATTGATTCAATTATATTCCACTGTATATTTATAGTGACTGTGTAGTTTGGGAAAGAAAGCCATATTGCTGACCAACTTGTAGTCTCGAGTTTAGTTTTAGTGCACTTCTTATCGTTCACACAGGTGTACTTAAAAGTGCTGCCTTGTAGTCATAAGCTACACATTCAAATATGCACATAAATTCTGAAAACAAAGCATTCTTCTTTGCGTGGTTTTGATGCTTGATATTTATTTGCTGAGAAAAATATTTGTTTTGTGCTCAGTGAGGGACATTTAAGATTTGTTAGAAGTTTTAGAAGAAAAGCAAAAGATTAAAAAGGATAAAAGGACTAAACTTGTTACTTCTGACTAGTCAGTTTCTCTCAGAGGTATAAAAACAATCTGGTTTGTCAGCTGCTACCTGCTGAAAGATTGTGGCTCATAAATGTCTTTATAGAAGCAGTTAGCATTATACAAACGCCTCAGATTTTAAATTGATATATATTTAATGCACAAGCCTAAAAACCACAGTAATCTTGCAAAAAGGTTGTTTTGGATGGTACAGTTTACAGGTATAACACAATGTCAAACCTAAGTTGTTGTTTTTTTTCTTTTAAAAGCTGATAAAAGCATTTAAGATGACATTTTCCTGCTGTACACGCATTTAAAAACAAATTTACAGTCATGGTGGTTTGCTGTATTGGTCCATTGGAGATCTGCCCACTGGTTAGGTCACTAAACCAGTTTTCAGACCTAACCAAAGGTCTCCTTGGGACTTGTTGTGTTGGCAAAGATGACTTTCTGGTCGATCACAGGTTTTCTCTTGGAAAAAGATAAAATCAAATCAAACACCAGAGAGGTTTCTTTGGTGCTTCTCCTTCATAAATTAAAAATTTTCCTGTTCTTTTATTTATTTTGTTAATAATTTCTGTACAGATATATATTATCGTTTCCTTAATGTTTTAACATTTTTTTCTGTTTTAATGATTAGAGATCCCAAAACGTCAGAGAAATGGAGGATTATAATTGATGAAGCACTGATGAAGATCGATTCATTTCCACACTTTTTTCATGGAGATTACTGTGTACCACAGGTAAATGGAATTGTATTATATACATACTGATCACTGGGATAGCTTAAGAGTTTATGTTTAGCTAATCTTATGGCATTTACGGCATATCCGATATGTTTTATCTTGTTGTTTATCTTCATTAGTGCGAGTTAATCTATGTGTGTGTTTCCACCTGCATCAACAGAGTATCCACTGGGCTCCAGATAATAATTTCAGTGTAAGTAGAATATTTTCAGTCTACTGGGGATGTAATAATTCTCTGAAACTGGATGAACGGATGAACACTAAAACCACAACCCTGATCACTTGATTGGATCATAAACAAAAAAATAAACTTTTATTCTCATATATTTCCAGTTCACCCACTACTGGGACATTTTTAAACAGAATTCACCAGACTAGCTTTAACCAAGGGCTCCACACGGGTATCAGGACACCGAGTGTTGGGCACAATTGTGTCACAGTTTCCTGTCTCTGCTGCAGAATTCTTACACCCCTTTAATCTGTAAAGGTTTGTCTTTTATATCGTGAAGCACTTAATTCACCTCCTCTTTTGTCATTTTTACAGCCTGAGGATAAAGACAATGAAAACATTATAGAGGTACGTCTGTTGTACGATTATCTGCAGGTGTTACTCCAAATCCAAACCAGGGTTTTGGGTGGTTTTGTCCCTCTGCCTGATGCATTGTCCTGACTGCAGGTGAAGGAGCCATGGGAGTGGCTTGCTCTGGATGTCCGAGGACCGCTGCCTCAAACAGTAAACGGACACAAATACATTTTAACGGTGACCGACTTCTACTCCAAATGGGTGGAAGCTGTGCCGATGACAGCGTGCCTCCCTTCAGATGTGGCAAAGAACGTCGTGGACATCATTGCGCACTTTGGATATCCACTGAGAATCCTCTCCAGACTGCCTCTTGACATAGTCCACAAAGTGAGCGCGCACACTTGATTAATCTGCCTGGACTGTTTTGCAAAACCTGATTTCATATCAACATCAAAAATGTAGTTGAAGTTTAGAAACTTGCATTTTTTTAAAGTGCCTTATAAATCTGACTTGGAATTAGTGCCTGAAAACCAAACCCAAGGTAGTTAAACCCATGTGTAGTTATTATAGTGACATGCTTTTAATTTAGAAGAGCATATTTAACCTTCACAAGACCAACTCGGCAATCATATAATGCATAAAGAGAAGCTAATATACTCCTCCTTATTTTCTTTCACACATATACTGTTGTGGTTTGTTCCAAATGGGTAACAGTTTTGTCTTGTGGTACTTGCATGAATACAGTTGTTTTTTTTAGAGTTCCAGTATAAAAATATGGTGCTGAGAATGAAACTTTATCTATTCTGTGAGATGTTATGATAATTAAATGCTAATGAAATAATATTGTTTTTGTTTTTGTTAAATTAAACATATACTCTGAATTGTCCAGTATAACATGTTATACTGGAAATGAATTACCACCAGCTGAAAAAGCCCTTTGTGTCTTCCAGCTCATAATATAATGCATGATACTTTTTTTTTGTTATAAACTAATGTTATAGTGTGTCCAGTTTCACACAACTGTATACTGTGTAAATGTCTTCCCGATGACAGATCAACCGAGAACTGAAAGACCAGCTGAAGGTTGCTGTTGCTCTTGTGGTCTATCATCAGCAGACAGGCATCGCAGATATGATCACACCACAGCTGATAGACAGGTCTGTAAAAAGCCAGGGTGTGCTAATATTTGTTTTTTTGTGACATTTTATAGTCTTGTTATGCCTTCATACCTGTAGTTTTGTTTCCTTTGGTCCTTTTCCAGATTTTATTAATTTTACCAAAATACATTTTGTCATTTGGATGACCTACAAAGTTCATTCTCTTGTTGTTGCAGGTGAAAACTTGAAGCTTTTAACACAGGATAAAAACACTTAGGTTATTAATAATATCACGAATGTTAAAGTCTCTGAAGTTTTCTGTTACCATATTGGTTTTGCAGTGAATAGTTTTAGATGCATTCGTGCTTTTATGGCAGTTATAACCGTGCATGCACCAATAAATCAGGCAAACATCAGTATCTGTTTGTTAAGTGGTGATGTAACAGGATTATTCATAGTGAGTCATTCAAACCACACAGGAACATGTTTTAATGCATTGTGTTGTTGATGGATCATCTCTGAAATATAGTCCGTTTTCATCATCTTCTTCCTACCAGATGTTAGTGGGAGACCCTCAACGTGAACTTTTATTGAGAATAGTTTTATCCAGATCTGTGCTAATGTGTTTCTATCAGCTCGACCATAACTAGCCACCTGGTAGTAAAGCATATGTCAAGTATCCCAAAGCTGCTGTTATTTTTTCCATCTACCTTAACATCGAAAGTTATAGCCGAGCTCTACTTTTTTCTTTTTTGTCAAAAAAATATACTAAAGTGAGAATTTTGTCAACTTCAGATGGAAATTAGCTCTTCTTTACTTTTGGATGTCTGGACATGAAACTTTATTGAAACAGCGGTCACGCTCATTTTATTGGAGCTGAAAGAGTCTGGACAATTTTGAACTCTCTGTGGATTCTCAGTACTTGTTTTGTTGGGAGCTAAAGGAATATTTGAACAACAATTTTCTGCTGATGATGTAGTTGTCTTTTATAATAGTATTTATGTTTTTTTTCTCAATGAGATAAAAGGGAATAAATAACACCAAAAATATAAAATATCTGGCACCTATGGACCAAACTGTTATTACAAACAATCGGCGCATAATACCTGGATGTTCTGTCGTGATAGTAACATCTCAGTGCTGTAATGTTCCTAATCAAACAGGATGGTGAACGATCTAATAGAGGAGCATGCAGCTGACTGGGATGTTTACCTGCCTGCCAAAGTGTTCAGTCTGTGCTTCAAAGAGCATTCAGAGACCGAGGAGAGGCCTTTCTCAGTGCTCTGCTGTAAGGGAATAGAGCCTGTTCAATTCCCCAGAGAACTGGATGTAAGTGTAGGTTTTAAAATTTGAGTTCTAATAAATCTTAATAAAATCTTACAGGTAAAGTAAAATGACTTTCTGTGTAATCCATTTTTTCACAGTTTCCACTTTCCAAGATCCGAGAGAGTGCCTTTGTGGTTAGATAGAAGTTTATTCGGTGAGTTTTATGTGGAGTTGTGCACCACACTGTAATATAATATTCTGTATTTTACTGTTGTTTGGAACTGTGTGAAGCATATGGGGCATTTGTGGAATATATCACTGGGATTAGGTAATTACTGTTTCTATAGCAATTATTCAGGTTTATATTTTCTCTCGGTTAGATTATTGAGGTGTTCTTTTAACAAGCATCAGAAATCAGTTGAACGACTTCAAATCCAGCAGTGAGACGTCTTAAAATATTTTGCCAGTTTTGGTGACACTACACTGTGTTGTTTTAAACTGACTTAACAGTGATGTTCAACTTGTCTCAGTTTTATTTTCAGGTCACTTTAATTGGAAACAAACTGGAGCTGCTTTAGCAGCAAACCAGGGAAGAAGAACGTGTTCAGTCCTGGAGGTATTCGTTCTGGTGGAAACCCTGATGAGTGGACCGGGATGTTCTAGTACTGAGTTCTGTGGAGAGGATTTGTTGATGAAGCTGTGCATTTCGACAGCATTTTCCACTTTGTCTGTGATACACTGAGATGCTCCAGCTATTTTTCATTCGCAAGTATTTTTGGATGTAGTATTTTAATTCAGTTTTTTGCTGTAGCACTGCAGCAAAATGTCTTGCTTAAAATATATAGCAGCATGTCTGCAGTGTTGAGACTGGAACAAGCTAAATGTAGGTTAGGAAGGCGAGACAGTTTTCTGAGCCATAGGAGACTGATCAGTATAGCATTATTATTTTTATGACTTCAAGCAGTTCAGCCACCTCCACTGGTAAGGTTTAGGCTGCTGATCGTTGATGTTTTCTGTTTGTAAAAAGGTAAAAGATGCCAATAAACTTTATTTAAATATCATTTTTAATCACTAGTGAATAGTTTTTGTTTATTGACTATCCATGTTATTCTTATCCAATCTGGGGGTTCTTGAGGCCAACTCAGCTACCTTAAGGTGAGAGAGGGGTACACCCTGGTTGCCAGCCTATCGCATGATAACACAGAGAGACGGACAACCATTCATACTTACAATCTCACCTACAGCCAATTTAGACTCGCCAGTTACCCGATGCATGTCTTCAGACTGTTGGAGTAAGAGGACCCAGACTGGAAAAAAACAAAGTTAAAAAACAAAGTAAAACTTTTTTTTTTTTAAACAATAATTTCACAAACAGCTGATTTACAAGTTTTCCAAGAATCAGTTGACGAGCCTACAACTCACTTCTGCTATTCTTATTTTACAGTAAAGAGAAGTGTGTGTTTTTCTGTCACACTGTTTTTAGACACTGCTGACTCCTGAGGGTCAAGACAGAAAACCAAACCTCAGCTGTTGTCAGGTCAGTCATCCCACTCATCTCTGAGGGAAGGAAGGCGTGATGAAACGGTTTAAAAGGTGTCGATGTTCCAAAACTTTACTTGTGTTGAATCCAAAAGGAGGAAGCTTCTTGCGAGATCAGAAAAAATCTGAAAAAAAATTAAGATTTCCTTGACCTACCCCAGATCTCAACAAAATAGATGAGTTAATTTATAAATATCCAGAATAATTATAAATATTTTATAGATAAACACACACACACAATCTTTGCACTTATAAAATTAATTTTGTGTTTGAACACAATCCCCACCTGCTAAAAACAGTATTTTTAACTCTAGTGACTGCTAAAACTATCAGCTGTAAAATCATCTACTAATCTGTCTGCTAACCATCGATGGCAGGGGTATCAAACTCAAGGCCCAGGGACCAAAATCTGGCCAGCAATGACTCCAACCCGGCCCACAGGTTAGCTTTGAACAATATTCAAGCAGGGCACTCATTTTAAGCTTTTAACCGTGCTTTTATAAGATTTACAACTTTTCATGCTGATAAGGACCTCACCCATTCATACTACACCAAAGTAATTAAGAAACAGATAAACCATTAAATGACAGAGTTCCTGTTTCGCCCCACTTACTATGGAAATTTCTGATTTTTTTTTGTGAATTAACAAAAGCATTGTTTTATTTTAAATTTTAATTTTCCACATTTATTTAAGCCCAGAGTTTCAGTATTCATGCTCACGTGTTGACCTTTGCAAAACAAAACGTCTCAGTATGTGGGAAAAACGTGGTGCAATCCTTCATAAAACGGGAGCTCCGATTAACTCTGATAATTTAAGCAGTTATGAAGAGAAATAAGACATTCAGACAGATATTCTCCTGTTGCATTAGTTTGTGCATGCACAGAGTGACGGCGCTGTGCGCGCTGCCCTCAGCTGGTGGATGGTGGAGTTAAAGCTGTGGCTGTCTGATGCTGCTCTGAGCTCATAGTTGTCGTTGTGCAGTGCAGTTTTTCTCCCCACTGTGTGCAGCCAACCGCAAGAAATGGTGAGTGAGGAAAAAACATACAGCTCAGAATATAGTGGCCTGTTGACTACGAAAAACCGACTTTAGGTCAGCCGGCAAACCCTCCCCAGAGCGGTAAAATGCCTGATTTGAGCAGCTAAGCTAAGCTGGTCACAAAGCAATCACTCAGAGACGAATGTCTTTGTTTAGCTAACCTTTGCTAGCATTGGCTAGCTTCTCCTGCGTTAGTCAATACAGTATCTCATGGTGGCTCGTTGCTCTATACTCTTCAAGTTGATAGCAAGTTAAGCACAGTGGGGTCCGATCAATGTGAACAGACATGACTGTTGTTCGAGATAAATCATCCAAATTTTTGTGGCTCAAATAGCCATCTAGCCGCACAAAAGCTAACTGGCTAAAGTTATCAGCTAACGCTGCCATGTATGCCATAACTTAGATAAAAATGGTTGTTTAGCGTGAGCGGGGCTTGTTTTAAAAGTTAGAGGAGTTGAAACACAAACTGTCAACTTTATAGTTCAAGTCTGTGAAAACAGTTGATCGAGGAAGCCGCTACAGCTGGCGTTAACAGATGGCTGAAGCTTTGGTTAAAACTGCCTTAGCTAAGCTATGTGTCACTGCGGCTATTTAAAACGTGAGGTGTAGAGAAGTGACTTGGCTTACTCATAAAGTTACCAAAGTGTTCCCACACAGAATAACCTGGTTAAGCAGAGACTGTTTCAGTTTATAAACGCCCATCTACCGTCTGTGTGTTTTGCTCAAACTTTAACCAGCTTTTTCTCACGTGATAAATCTATCTGGTGATGGCACTGGACACGTTCTGTAGGCTCAACAGAGATGAGCAGTATCTGATATAAATGCTCAGAAAACAGAATTGAGCTTAATTCAGTAAGACAGGACGTGTGTTTCTGAGAATCAGGGTTACAGTGTGTATCACTATCATCACTATCTGATTTTCTCCTGTCACTTCATCTCACTGCAGGATGTGTTTCTAATGATCCGACGTCACAAGACGACCATCTTCACAGATGCCAAAGAGTCAACCACAGTCTACGAACTGAAGCGCATCGTGGAGGGCATTTTAAAGAGGCCACCTGAAGATCAGAGGCTTTATAAGGTGAAATAAATTACCTGGAACCCTTGTTAATAGTATTTTTTTTTTTTAACCTTACAATTTTATGCTCTAAGCAATGTCTCAAAAAAAGATTGTTAATCAAAATAATAGCTGGAGCTCTAATACCTGTCCTTTATTCACTTGACAAAGCTGTTCTCACAAAACGTGAATCAAAGTTTTCTTTTGTTACTTGAAGTCTCCCCTGAATGTTTAGCCCTAGCAGTCAGCGGACAGGAGCAAACTTATAATTTATAACTGAAATCAAGTGACAGTAACATATTTTCAGAAATTAGAAGGAAGTCCTACATTTCCTCAAGCCCCCCCCCCCCCTTCCCCTCTCGATGTAAAAGTGAAGTTGAGTCAATGTCAATTACAAAAAGCTTGTCCTCCATTTCAGTTTGTCAGGAAAGTCTAATCTTTCATTAAAAAAAAAAAAAAAAAAATCAAAGTTTTTACAAAGTTTAAATATTTTTACTTTGGTTCAGGTTCTATCTGAACACATCATTGGGCTTCCTTTTTTTCCTTTCCTCAAACTTTGGCTTTTTGTTGAGTACAAGCAGTCTTCACATCAGAGAACAAGGCCTCGCCATTTTCGCTTTGTTACAAAACCGTCTGTCCTGCAAACTTGATCCTGCAAATCTCTGAAGATGTCTGCTTCTTTTAACTCTTTCTTCTTCAGGATGACGTGCTGCTTAATGACAGTCAAACTCTTGGAAACTGCGGCTTCACAAATCAGACAGCCCGGCCTCAGGCCCCGGCCACGGTGGGATTAGCGTTTCGTCTGAGTGGTGAGTAGTTCATCTTCTATCCCACCTCAATATTTTACTGTGAGCTTATTCGCTTGATGTGAACTCAGGTTTAGGGAAAAAAAGATAACAGCCAAATTCTACATTCTGGATTCTGGTTTACACTAAGCAACTTGTCACATCGATGCGCTATACAATCCAAATTATCTCTAAAGTTCCAAAAACATACCTACCAACATTTAAGTTTCAAAATCTGGGAGTTTGTAGTTCTGTTGTAGCATATATATCAGGCCACAGACCGTGAGTCGTTTGGTACCATACCGCGAGTTGATGCTTGGGTGTGAAATTTGTGGTTTTCAGGGTTTTTAACGTTATTTTTTTATAGTTAACTGTGTTTCCCTGGGTCTTTTCTCGTGTGTTATGAATAAATCTTCTTTTTTTCTTTCTTTTTTTTTTTTTTTGGGTACCGGTACTGGTTTTATTTTGTTGTATTTATCCGCGACACCTTAAAGGGCGACTCGTGAAAAGATTGTCGAACATAAACCGGTCCGTGGCGCAAAAAAGGTTGGGGACCGCTGGTTTAACGTACATGCACATGTCCAAAATGTTGCTTTTTGTGAAAAATTTGTCCTCAAAAGAATGTACTACTAAAAAAAAATGAGTCGGCATCAAGCAAAGATGAGCCGGTTCTGCTGTTTTTAAACAAGAAAATGAAGAACCGGAGATTCCAGGTTTGTCCAGTTCCGATAAGAAGGCAGAATTTCATGGTTTGGTACAGGAGTTGAAGGTGTATCACGATGTCTGTGGGGCAGTTTGAACCCTTGTTGGCAGAGTTGGGACCACATCTGAGGAGGCAAAGAAATCATTTCAGAGAGCCGACTAACGGCGTTTAGCTGTGTCCGAGCTGAAATTGTATTATGTTACTATTTGTGTATTCAGTATCGGTGTACATTTGGAGCTACAAGCACACTTGTTGGTAATTGCAGTGGTCTGATTGGTGACGCCTGTTCATTCACATGATTAAAAATTGAGCTTGATCCCAAAAAATTAGTACTATAAAATTACGCAGTCGGTGGGAATGGCTGCACCAAAATGCTCGCAAGAATCTTTCACGCCCAGCATGTAAAGGCTTTAAGTACTTTCCTAAATAACGTTAAATAGGATATGTTCCCACCACAACTAATGGGTAAGCAAAGCTAGTCATAGTTTGCTGTTTGAACTGTAAGTTACTGTAATATGTTACCCTCTTTCAAGCCAAATGTGAGCTATAACCACTCCTGTTAAATTGTCCAGCTTTTAAAGAAAATTGTTGCAACTTGTTATCTACAGTTGGAAAGAGGCGTTTATATTTTTTACAAGTTTTTGATTATGTGTTATTAACTCTGGAAGCTCGGTTTGGTAAATGTGTCCAACTTAGCAAAGTCCATAACCCTGTGTCACACACACTGAAATGGGTACATATGTGGCTGAACTCATCATTGTTTATGTCTTGCGATTTTACTGAGTCTTTGTAGTAAAGAAAGATGAAATGGTAAAAAGAGGTAATTTATTTAGAACTCAGCTGTGGTGTCTGTGTAGAGATTGGCAAGGCACATCCTTTGAATCGGGTTGCCAGTTTGTGCCGCCAGATGGGTTGAAATTGTATTTGGAGTGTGTACTGTGTGTGCATTTCATAGACAATCTGGCAAATTGGGCAAAGTTGGCTGAACGTACAAAACGTACTGATCCGTGTATTCCAGTTATTCATGGTAAAGTTTAAGAGTCGTGCAGGTTTGGGAGTTTTCTGAGAGAAACCGACTGCCGGGAGATGGTCTTAAAATACAAGTGAAAACAGGAAAAATGGGAATGTTGCCAGAAAAGATTGCCAGAGCTTTTCAAAGAGTTTTTCTTTGTCACTCAGTAAATGCCATTTTTTTTCCAGTGGAAGAAGCAAAATACTTTTTAACTTATTCAGTGTTCAACATTGGTCTAGTTGTCCAAAACAAACACTTTGTGACTTTTTGGCATTTTAAAAACTGTTATTTTAAAATTCAGGTCCCCCTGGATACAAAATTATTCATTTCTTTGGATCTCCTTTCATGTTACTTTGATCTCTTTCCAGAATTTAATGTCTCTTTTGTCTCTCTCTGTGTTTTAACTTTCTGTCGTTCTCCCAGATGATTCCTTTGAGCAGCTGAGGATTGAGCCCTTCTCCACTCCCCCTGAGCTCCCCGACGTCATGAAGCCCCAGGATTCAGGCAGCACAGCCAACGAGCAGGCTGTACAGTGAGCTCAGAGGCGGGGGAAACGAGAGGGACACACAGGGGGTCGAAGGGAGGGGTTGAATTTTTGGGAAGTGATGCCTCAGCGGGTGAAGTTTTGCCTTGCCGACGACCGATCTTCAGCTGGGCGTAAACAATTTCAAACGCGGATTCCCCCTTGGTGTAAATGTGAGGGTGCTTCAAAGTGGTTCATTTTGTCCTGAAATCGGCGAACGCATGCTAGATAAATTGATAATTACACAAAAGACCCCACAGAGATACCTGACGGACTTGTCACGACACTGTCAGTCACCCACGGGGTTGGTAAAGGCTGAACATGAATAATTGTACCTCGTATTTAATGAATTCTAGTCTTTATTTGGAGTAAGGCTGATGCTGCCTTACTTGTGTTCTTTAATTTGCTGGCTTCAGAGTGGGATTTGACAAGGCGTCGCATTTTTAGGTTTTTATGTTTGTGTTTCTTTATTAAAATATTACTAGGATTAACTTTTTTGGGGGGTGGTTTGGATATGTGTTGCTGCAATAGCTCTGAGTTTGTGAATATCTAAGTTACTGAGACTGAATGACTCATTTGGATCTTCAGTACATGTCTTCAAGCATAGCAGCAATCAAAATTCAAGTTGTGGCGATTATTCTTTACTTTTCCCTTCTTAACATTGATGGAGACCTCTTCACCTTTCCTCAGCAACGATTGGTTGTAGCCTGTGACTTGCTTGACAGTCTGAAGTGAAGAGGTGACACTTCGTGGTTAAATTATGAGCTGTGCCTGGCTGCTTATTTTGCCTCCCATTTATCCCGGAACCATAGCTCATTTATGTCATGCTGCAGTTTGTGCTGTATTTTACACTGTTAATACCATAATGCGTATTATTTTCAAAAAATAAAAATAAAATTGTATTAGAAATAAACACTTCTGCACATCAAAACTTCACATTATGGTGTAACACTGGGTCTCATGATCTAGAAACTTAATAATGATTACAAAAAAAAAAAAAAAGTCTGTTATTACAGGAAGAAGATGTAATGGCCTGGTGGGTGTGGGAAAAGACGCTGTTTAATATTACATTTAAAAGCATATTTGAAGATTGAGGCTGTTAAACAGTGGGATGTGATGATCAAAGTTGCACTTGTAACTGGTTTAACATTAAAAGAATTGTTTTTCACATCTGTGTACTGTTGTGTGTTTGTACAATTTAAAGTGATCTTTGAACATAGACTGTGTAAAATGTTGCCCACAGCCACTCTGGCCTTGATGAAGCCACGATGTTGGTGTTTTAGCAGCTGTTGTTAAAACACCACAAGCTACATAAAAGGTCTGTACCGCACAGAAAATCATATTTCGGGAAATCTGACAAGTGGATGACTTATTTAAACACACAGATTGTAAAGCTGTTATGAATGACGAAACTATCCATAGGAGCCAAAAGCCATTGTTGAGCCAGGCTGTAAATTTGTGAATTTTAACATTGAAATCTGTTGAAGCCAGCTTTAGAAGTGTGATTTGATGAATTGTGCAGCAATTCATCAAATCCACAAATGGATTTTCCTTACAAATGTGGCACCATTTAAGGCAGGGGTGGGAGAACTCAAGGACCCGTGTCCTGCAGGTTTTAGATGTGTCTTTGATCCAACACAGCTGATTTAAATGGCTAAATTCCTCCTCAACATGTCTTGAAGTTCTCGGGAGGCCTGCTAATGAACTAGTCCTTTGATTCAGGTGTGTTGACCAAGGGTGATATCTAAAACCAAGACACCAGATTTTGAGGCCTGGAGTTCCCCACCCCTGATTTAAGAGGAAATAAGCAGGCTGTCCGATGGTGTATAAGATTTATTGCCAAGAAGCGCTGTTACAACAAAGGACTTACTTTATGTGCCAAGCTCATTTTTTGTGTTATACATCATGTAGCACTGTTTCTGTTTTTTTAAGGACCAACGTCTTGCTTAATCTGGCGTCGTCCAGCACTGGGCAGGTTCTACTGGTGTGTATTAAATTGGCTTTCTAACTAATAAGGAACTTTATTCAGCCAGAATGTAATTTGGCAGGATATGTGTTGTTTACTCTGAATGATAGTAGGACCCAGAACTGGGCATTGCTTCGTCTAAAAATCTAAACCACTAAACTGCGAAGTGCAGTCTCTTATTTATCCTGTCTTTTAATTACTGCTATAATTATGGATATCAATCTTTTGGTTTTCTGTTATATAATGTTCTGGCTCTTTTCTATTTACTATCTACTTCACTGGAAAGCATCAAAATTGGACTGAAGCAACCAAAATAGTGACGATAACAGAAGAAGTTGGGACTTTTTATTGCCTGTGGTGTAAATAACCTCCTTTTAGGAAAATCTTCTTGTTGACTTAAAAATAGATTTGACCATTCTTGTTTATTTTCACCTTTAACTTTATGAGACATATTTCTTTAACACAGTATTCAAATGAACAAAACAATATGTGACTGTAATTAAATATGCTGGGTCTACTTTCAAGAGGTAAATAAATCAAGACAAAAAAAGTGATAACTCTATCAACATTTCAACTTTGCCAGAGCACTGACATCAGAAACATATCTGTACAAACTAATACAAACACTAATTTGTGAAAATGTTTGAAAATTTCTCAAAAGATATTTTTCATATTGCAGTCCAAAACCAAATGTGTATAATATTTATTGTGTTCATATTGTAAATACAAATTAACAATTTTTAAAGTTACACTAGTAAAATAATAACAGATTTTTTGATTAATGAACTTTCTAATAAGTATTAGAAAGGCTGCTTAGCAATCTCTCAAATCAGTTTTTGAATTGTTTTTTTTTTTTTTCCACTTAACGTAATGTGACTTATTTTGTCCTTGTTCTGTCTCTGTATTGCTCACTGTTTGATTTATTTAATTTACTTTTTTTATTGTCTGTGTACCATTTTTTTACACTTCTATTTATAATGATGAAGAAAAACTTTAGTGTGCTCATACGGTCACTGTCTTTCAACGTCTCAGTGAGTCTGCCAAAATTCCGACAGTCCCTGAAAGCAGCAAACATTAGCTAGCTAGCCAGCGGGCTAGATTAGCATAGTGCTAACAACAGAATGGGCTTGCAACTGCTTGAAAGGACCGGTGACCTCTGCTTGGCTTCCATGCTCTGAAAGCATCTTGTTTCTCTATCGCCGGTATTAAAAAAATGGATGTCAGTGAATGTGTTTTATCGGCAGGCAGGGCCGTGCTGGACATGGTGGAGCGGGAGTGGCAGCCTCTGTCTGCGGGCGAGCTGGAGCACAGGCTGGACCAGGCGGTGGAAGAGATCCTGGAGTCACAGCTCCTGGCAAAACTGGAAAAGCAGTCCCATCGTCGTCCTCCTCCTACCAACACTATTTACGTACAGTTACTACAGAATCAGGTGGGGCCCCAAGTTTTACACACAGCAACAACATCCAGTCCGTCCGAGCAGGAGGAAGAGAAAGAGGAGGAGGCTGCAGAGTCCCAGGAGCAGGGTGATACTGTGGATAATCCAGCGATCAAGGTAGTTTTGTGGCTTTAGTTTTCCTCTGAGAAAGCTTTTACAGTTTTCAACTACTATTAAAAACAATAGTGACAATTTTTGGCCAGTTTTTTTTAATATTCAAACTCAAATTTAACATGATATTCAAAAATCAATTAAAAAGAATTTGAACCTGAATATGAGATAAACTAAGGAATTTCTAAAGTGTACCAATCATGTATAACAATGCCTTTAATCAAATTATAAGCTCTGCATTTCATATGTTTGTCGTTACTCCTTAATCTTATAACTTTTTGCTGGATTCATTTGTTTTATCTCACCAAAAAAAGTGGAAAATGCATCTTTTTCTTTGAGATGTGGCTGACATCCCAGTAGAAAACCAGAAACTCTGCATGCTCTGGAAGGAGAAGAAAGTGGATACATGCCTATTAAATACTGTTGTATTTTGTTTCTGTCTCTGTGTTTCACCAGTACATTTCAGACCTACTTCAAAGCTCCAAATCAAGGACACGAATGGCTGGACGGGCTCGCTTATCAATGTCCCACACTGTCCTCCTGTCTCTCACACTGCTGTCCGAGCGAGTCAGTTACCGCACTGTGTCCCGCCGCTTCCAGCTGGAGAAGGGAAACATCCACAGGATCTTCTTCTCTTTCTGCCAGCGCATAAACATGCTGGAAGAGAGGCACATCAAATGGCCAGCTGGTGTGTTATTTGTTGGGTCATTAATCATATGTGTGCAAATTATGATGATGATAATATTTTCTCTCTGTTCTTCAGGGAAAGAGGCTGTAGAGGCACTTTTCCCATTCTCCAATCTAATTGGAAAAAAGGAAGTAGGAGGAGGACAAGGTGTTCCTCAGGTTCTGGGAGTGTTGGGACACACCCGGATCCCTATTCGCCTGCCTATAGGGAAACATGATGTGGAGAGCACCATACCTGAGGTGAAGAGAATGAAGATGGAGGCCCCTCCTGACTCTTGGTTAAACCTTGAGCTTGTGTGTGACATTAGAGGCCGGTTCTTGCACTGCAGAATCAGTAAAGGATCTCTTGTGGACAGAGGTCGTGCTCTAAGAGACAAACTCAAACAGAACCCTGACCTAATGCCTTCCAGCTCCTGCCTTGTGGCCAGAGCTGGCTACCCACTTACTGATCAGATTTTTACCCCGTACACAGGAAGTCACGGACCAAGAGAGGCGCTCTTTAACAAGACGCTGGAGGAGCATTTTCAGATCCTAGATCAGGCCATTGCCGATCTGAGAGCCAGGTTTCGGAGGCTCACGTATCTGGATATTGGAAACTATGACCGAGCCAGAGCTGTTGTGCTGACTGCCTGTGTGTTGCATAATGTGTTTCTGGACCTAGGACAGGCGGTTCAAGGAGAGAAGGAGGAAGCCACACCCCAAGATGAAGAGGGGGAGGCGGATGACGAGGGTGTATGCAGACGTGACTCCATTACAGATTTGCTGTTTAAAAGCTTTAATCATGGAAACGCGTGAACATTTCAATTTGTTAATAAACTTCAGTTGTGCTCGTGATCCTGGCATGTTGCATTCATTAACATTTGAAGGTAGTGACTGAACCCCTAAAAACCAACAGCAAAGGTTTCCCTGAGGTCATAGAGCGAGAGCGGTGAAGGGATCTCTGTGGGAAAATGGGCCTCCCTCGCTCTGAGACTTCAGTAAACAAATTCCAGGTTAAATTGAACACAGCATTAAATTTATTATGTAAATCACTGTCAATATTAAGAGTCGAAAGAGAGGATCATCCAAGATGTGCTCATTAGGTAACAACTTGTCGAGCTCTTCACTAACCAGAAGGTGACACCGATGTTTATATTTATTTTTAATACACGCTGTAGTGTATGCATTAAAAACCGTTACTAAGGGAAACCCAAAAGCATAACCTAACAGGGATGGCGGTAGCTGCCAACCTTAATATGACAACAAACCAACTTTTCATTAATTTAAATGAATGACACTTTATATTACACAGAATTCATTCATCAAGAGTTTAGCTTTTTTTTTAATTTAATCATCTCCATAGTGTGGTGTTAATGCATTTTCCTAACACACAAAAGATCTATAGTCCAAGATTGGGAGGAAGGCGTGTCAGGAATGTCACCGCGAATCAAAAAGACTTATACGGCAAGGCCGGGATGGTCCATTTGGTAAAGTAAATCTGTTGGGCATCTTTATTGGCCTTTAGACAATAATTCTGATGGCAAAAGAACCAAATGGGACAGGCGAAAAAAAAAGGAATGGCACCGCATGTAAAAATCTGGCAAGTCAAATATGTGGATCTACTGCGGTGACCCTTTGTGAATAAAGGAGCAGCTGAAAGAAGATTACTCTTAATCCTTGACAAAGTTAGTTGTAAGTAAATTCTTCTCTGTGTTCAAATCAGGCACCTGGTAGACAGGAAGACCTAAAAAAGAGCCTAAATTTAAAGTTTAGAAACCACAATAGCATGAAATGTGTTCTGTCATGAAAGTATCATCACATTATGTGTCGCAAAGCGCTGTCCCATTTCTACTTTCCTCAGTTAGAGCCCTTGCGGTCTCACACACTCAGTCACCTATGAGGTGTTTAGGTCTTCTCCCCCTGCATATTTCACCTCTAGCTTGAGCAAGTTGTCATATTAGAGTAGTAATAAGAAGATGCACGGGGGTAACTTCCAGTATTTTTTGTACCATTCTCTAAGGTAATAGACAGCCAGAGCCTGTTTCTGTGCTAATGCTCAGTGGTTAGCCCTGTCACACTGCATTATTGCTACTGATGCTAATAATTTGTTTTAAAACTAAATAACTATGTGCTGGGAAGATTTGCAGGAAGCTTTCAGCATAAAAAACACACAACAGAGACAGAGTTATAAACAAAGATTATCTTATTAATACTTTAACATTTATACCAGTATCTTCATTAATCCCATTACTGAAATCTGTATTGTATTTGACTGCTTTTGGCCCGGCAATGGTTACTTTATTTACGTACAGTTTATTTTCGTACAGTTCTTTGACAGATGGGGGTGGATGCCCCATTTGTGTGTACTCTTCAACTTCATCCAAGTTTTCTATTTTGGTATAAAAATAAAAGATTCTTACATTATTTTGAGCACCAGGAGGAAAAAAGAGACAGGTTTAAAGAGAACTGTAATCTGCCTGCTGTGTTAAAAGTGAGTCTGGCCTCATACTGTACACCTGCTAATCCAAGCTACTCTGTAAACTGTAACGGTAAAAATGTGAAAAAGTCTACAAACATTAGACATTGCAAACGAGCTGTTCTTCTCGTGCAGTGTCTTGGAAGGTCTTGGTAATTTCGCGTTTCCTCTCTCCTAATGTCCATCCTTTGATGTCTGTGTGCCGTTCTTCTGAGCCAGGCTGGAGATGGCTTGGGCCAGGTTGTTGATGGCCTCTATTTTTCGCTCCTCCAGTGCTTTCTGCTGCGCCCACATGTTCATCTTCCTCTCCTGCAGCTCCATGTACAGCTGCAGGACATCCTGCGGAGGCCTGATGGGGCAGGGAGCAGCTGTTGCAGGAGGCGTAGGGAGGATAGGGGTAAACCTCTTGCTCGCTATAGCTTTTCCTACTTTGGTCCCGCTGAGTTTGGCCCTGCGCTGGGCTTCGATCTCCTCCCTGCTCTTACCCAGGACTTCGTGCATAGCTTTGAAGAACTCCCAGTGGACGCTGGTCACTCCCAACCTCTTGGCCCTCTCTGCGTTTTTTCTGTATGTGGCCAGCATGTTTCTCCACTTGAGATCACATTCGTACGCCTTCACAGTGACATCAGTGACCTCTGACTCCCTCAATTTGGCATTGACCTTCTCTGCAACCATTTCCCAGAGTTTCTTTTTCTTGCACACTGGCTGGTCAAAGGCCTGATCCATTTCAAGCCGGGTATTGACTAGATGCCATGTAGCCTGAACTGTCCAGATAAATTCTAGGAGTGAAAAAAGGTAGATGATCAGATCGACTGCTTTTTTTTGGAGTTATTAAAGACAATGCTTTGGTCTACAGTACAGTTTTTCTTAAAATGCTGAACATCACGAGTACAACTACAACTGCAATACAACTACAATTACGTTTTTCTGCGTTATGGTATTTTCCAATACTGCACTATATTTTGGATGCATATCTTGTTCTTGATCTATATTTTAAAGCTATAGTCACATATTAAGTTTAAAAATATAAATAAAACTATTCCAATAATAATACTAATAAAACCAACCATAAAATAATGTACCGGTATATGATTTTGTATTAAGTACTACATCAAGTACTTTTATTGTAGGTACTTTGTATGCTTAACTTTTACTTAACTGAAAGGGTGTGTAAATGCATATTTAGCTACATTGCAAAGCAGTTTTTATTGAATACAAATTTTGTGCAGTGCTACTTTTAATGCAATAAACCAGGTTGTTGTTGTTCTTGCCCCCCCCCATTCTCATTCTCCACCCCATACAAAAAAAGAAAAAAAAAAAAATCCTGGAAACGTTCCTGCTGAGTACTAACCTGCTTTTGTTTTATCCGTATCCACACTGGACACGACCGTTTCCTTTCCTTCCACTTCGGAGTTTTGAATCACAATTGTCTCGATTACCTCCATCTTATTAAAAGCACAACCATTACAGTTAAAGTTGTTTTTTTCATTTACTAGCGGTGTATCTATCGCGGAATTTAACAACATCCAAGAGTCACCGATGCCCTCTCTCGCGTCGAGAAAGACGATGACTATAACAACGTCGCTTGGTAGCTTGGAAATTGTAGTTCATTTTGGTTATTACGCCTATTCTTTTTAGTATTCTGGACTAGCGGATGAACTACAATCCCTAAACTCTTTGACTCTTTTAACGTAGGCTACGATTTGTCGCGATCATGGGGGGTGTAGTTTTTCAAAAGGATGGTTCGCATAAGAGGAACTGGGCGCTATCAAATTCGAACTACACATCCCAGAGTATTTTTAACCGACCCACCTCTTCACTCCCTGCTCCCTCCCTCGGTCGACCCTGTTTTGTTGTTTGGCTAAAGATGGCGTTAGCGGCTAACCCACTCGATTGCAGTTTGTTTCACAAAAATTATTCGGCCAGTGGTAACAAAACATTGATAAAATAGAGATTTAATTCGTCATTTTGTGTGTAAAAAATATATTACACCGAGAAAATACACGTCCACTTGGTCGATTAACGTTTGCTTGGCCTTCTTACGATATAGGCCAGTTTTAAAGGGAGCGGACCGAAGCCGTCGGAACTCCATATCCCGTCGGGGAGTGCGGCGTCAGGCGGTAACACTTTCCTTTTTCATGCTGGTATCTGTAGTTCTTACCACACAAGTCGCTTTTTTCCGGAAACTTTAAAGACAATGAACTAAACCAAGAGTTGAGTATATCTAAGTGGAAAGGACATGGTATATAATTTCTCGGTGTTTTACTGGAAACGTCCAGTGATGCCTCGCGGCGCCTGTGATATTTGTTTTAATTGAGGAGGACAAATTAAAAATAAGTACACCTGTTACCTGGAAATCCGGGGGGCCATGGCTGCAGAATGTGACAGAAAAAACCCGAGAACACCTTCCAGGGAAGGACAACCATCACCAGAGTCTTCTTTGACCTGGTGCTTGACTCACATCTCCAAATCTGGATCGGGGTCTGAGCGTCAGGGACAGTCAGGCTCAGGCGGTGCCAGAGAAACGGACAAGAGGGCCAAAGTCTCCCAGTGGCGAGCGCTTGTTGCTATTAGGACGCAGCACATCAAGGGCGGCAAGGCTGGCATTGCCAGATTCAGAGGTCAGGGTGGTCTCCGGCACCTGTTGGATCTGATTAAACACCCAGAGTGCTCGAGGAAAACTCTGGATCTCGCTCTTAGCATCCTGGGCAACTGCTGCACTGAGCTGGAGACACGAATAGAGGTGAGACAAGAAATAATAGATGAGTTTGTTTATTAAAGTCACTAACTTTTAAAATGTTTTCCTACTTTCCTACAATATCAGGTGCGTAAACTTGATGGGATAAATATTGTAGGTAAGTGGTGATTTATTGTTATACTATATATTATACTTTTTAAATTTAAGCAATCTGTATCATAACTTATATCTGAAAAATGCCTGTTGTAGTGGACATCCTTAAGAAAAATGTGTCACTGGAAACAGTCCTGAACCGAGCAGCCCGCGCTTTAGGGAACTTGGCCATGGATCCAGAAAGCTCTGCACTCATCCACTCTGCAGGTATGTCTGACCTGCTTCTGTGTGTCACATCCACCTTTGTAGCTGACAGCATTTAAAATGAGCTTGAAAGCTTCCAAATGGGCTTTTTTAGTTGTAGATATATTAAAAGTGCTGTAACAGACAGGCAAAAGTAGAGTGTTCAAAGGGCAGATTTAAAGTCGATCATTAAGGTCAAACAGGGGAAAGAAGACAATAAACAAAAAAACTGAAAGCTGATAACCAGACAGTACAAAGATATCACATGTAATGCCACCACATAAAAGCAAATCTACCAAAATGTGTTTTCTTTGACCTGTGAATCTATATAATTTCTCCTCTGATTATTAATCGTTCTTATTATCACACAGGTGGTGTTCCTCTTCTCCTTCTCTGCGTGTCTCTTTCATCTGCACCGTCCTCCCCCACAGCTGCTCCACCCAAAGATGCCTGTCCCAAACTTGAGTGTGCTCAGTCTGCTACTCGAGCCCTTCTCTACCTCTGTGATACGCCCTCTAATCGCCTTTCATTGCTCACCCAAGGGACCCTATCTGCGCTCACCCCTCTTATTGCACCAGAGTATCCCCAGGGGTTGAGGCGAGCAGCTCTCAGGACTCTCCATGAGCTCACCCGGGGCTGTGGTGTTGAATGTGCCAGGGAGGTGTCTCGTTCCGGGGTCCTCGCTCAGCTGGGTGTCATGGTGACAGGAGAGTCTGGTAAACCCTTTGAAGAGTTGGCACTGAAAACATTAGCCAATATGTGCTCTCAGGGTTGCCTACGCCCTCTCGTGGGGTCACTGGGAGTCATCCAGAAGTTCACAGAGGAGGTTAAAAGGGACCCACTGAAGTCAGGAGTCTTCCTCAAGGCTCTGTGCTTGTGCTGCAAAGAGGCCGTGAACCGGGCCAAGGTGAAAGAGAGCGGCGGACTGGAGGTACTGATTGGCTTTTTGTCGGCTCATCAGAGTCATCCTCTTTCCCGTCTCGCTCTTATGGCCTGTGTAGACTTTGTTTTTGATGAATCTGCCATGGAGCAGCTGCAGGAGTTGGGGCTGGTTCCTCTTCTTGTTGCACGGCTAGTTGAGCTCACCAGAGGAGAGGAGCCATTGACTGAGAAGATGGACGTGAGCCTCTCCTCAAGTACGTCTCCCACCGAGCTCCTGTCTTCATTATGTTTTGATTCCTTTGATTTTCCTCCTCCCGAGGGACACAAAAAGGAAGAATCTGGTAGGGAGCAGGGCTCATCCAGCTTTTTAAGTCTCAGGTATGGAAAAAAGAAATTTATTTTTTAAAATTTAGTTTTCCCAATGCATTGTTTTCTTCTGTTTTATATTGTTTACAATTTCATTCCTTTCTCCAGGTCCTGGTTGGTGTCTGAGGGTTTGATAGCTTCTGAAGGGGACCTTCTAGATTCTTCTAATGTTGATGGAGAATGGGGGAGTCTTCAGATCCCGCCATCTTCATCACCTCAAACCCCTTCCTCAAACCCATATTCTAGTTCCTCTCTTAAAAACTCTTCTTCACCCAACCCGGCTATTTCTTCTGCTTCTAAAAAAGCACCTCACTCTTCGCCTTTGTCTTCATCATCATCAAAAGTCACCGATCTGCCTCCCTCCAATACGCTCTCACCACAAACCCAGCCTAGTTCCTCCACCATCTCCTCTCCCACTAAAACAAGCCAAACCCCCGTTTCTCCGTCCAAGTTTTCATCCCCACTCAGACGCAGGCCGCGGGCTCAATCAACAACGTCTTTGACTAAAGTCACACTTGAGACTCCTCCATCTGTGCCTCGCGCATTAGCTTTCCATCACCCTTACCACCCCGAACCCTGGACGCCAGAGTCACCCATCCTGCTGCTGCTGTCGCGCTTCTCCCACGCCACCGATCCAAGTGCTGCTCTGGTCAGCTCAGGCGTCGTGTCCAGCTTGCTCTTTTACCTTACCCAGCGTGAGGATCCCAGCAGCAAGTGCTTCCGCATGCTTTGCCGGCTGAGCTGCAACCCGAACTGTTTGCAGTCGCTTCTCCGAACGGGTTCTGTAGCGCTCATTCGCCACCATCTCTGCCAGAGAGAAGAAGGATTGGAAGGAGGAGACAGGCAGACGGACAGAGTGAAAGCCAAAGTTAAACAGCTTGGTGAGATGAACACAGTCATGTTAAAATAAGTGAAACCTTATACAAGATTTAAATAATGCACACATAAGTAATTAAATATGCTCACAGAGTAGAGGTGTAGTGTTAGTCTTTTACATTTAAAATCTGCTTATTTTGCTTTATTGGAATCATTTTTATTTGAACTGAGAAAGTCAGGCTACAAGTGAAATGACTCCTAACAAGTAACCCTGAACTTTACACTGATACACTGAAAATTCAACTAATTCAATTGCTGCTTGGTCACATTTGGTTAACTACAGGGACGATATTGATTCGCTGTTGATCAGAATTTATCTCAGGAACTGTCTTTTGTTCGATCAAATATAATATCTGGTCTTTTTGTTTTTTTATGTAAGACTAAAGAGTTTATAATTGTGTGCTGACTTTGCAGGTGTGGCCCTTCTGAATAACCTGCGTGTTCAGTGTGAGTCTGGATTTGGCTCTGGGGTTCTTGCACATGTGATGCTGTCTGGCTCTGACTCAGATAAGCTGAACTGTGCACTGTCTCTGCCATTAATCAGCAGGTAAGTATTGGATGTATACTGACAATGTATTCATAAAAAAATACTAAATGTATAACAGTAGGGCTGCAAGGATTTATTGAGTATTTCGAAAAATTCAGTTCTAAAAAGTTCTCGGCACACATTCTTTGCTTCGACACTTCGTTTAAGGCACGGCCCTGTAGCGGAACATTGTCACCATGGAAACGTGAGCGCTTCTCCCAGACTTGTGACTTCAAAAACAGACGTGCAGTACAAACATATTTAGGAGCAGCATGTGGGGGGAAAAAAAAAAACTCAGCTCCCAATTTTAAACAAAATTGTTCTTTACATGGATGCGAACAGGGGTGAGTCTAAACGGGGGCATGGTGTGCACTAGACCATTTATTTCAAAGCTTATGTTACATTTTTCAGATTCAAAGTGAAATAATCTAAAATACTGTCTCAATTAAATTGCGTTAATATTTAAAAATATACAAATGAAAGCTTTTTTTTTCACAAGCCAAAAAAAAAATGTACATGGGCCAGTAAAACTGTGAGCCACTGACCCGAGGGATCTTAGGTTGGATGGTGAATGTTAATGTTCATTATCTACACCATCATAACCTCTTGTGTTCAGCAACACAAAAGCTTTGCATCAATGCACGGGGCAAACTTCAGAATATTCAGATATGCTTGCTTCTCTTCGTTGCAGCCACTACATTTTCCTTTTTCCTTACAGACGCAAACTCAGTCATTCACTTGCACACTTTGACACATAAAAACACATGTACAAAAACTCAAAAAGCCTTCCAAGAAGACAGTAAAGATTCATGTTTTATGCCTTAGTTTAGATTGCATATTCATCTTATTTTATTTGATTATACTTGAGAGTATTTTTTTAAAATATATTTTTGCATTTAAGACAATTTTTTAAATTTAAAACGTAAATAAAAAGGGTTTGTTTTGTTGACGGATAAGACAAAAGACAGGGAACATAACGAGCAGTTTGTTTTAAAAAAACTGTATTTTTTTTTTCCGCATTACTCATTAATAACCTTGACCTTATTATTTGAAACAATTTCCTTCTTGAATAGGAGTATCCATCATTGTAACAGTGTGTATATGAGAGGGAACAAAGAAGGTCAGAATAGACAATAAACACTCACTATTAATGTTTTTACCTTTTCTTTTTCTCGTACAGCAACAAGTCACTGCTGAAGAAACTTCTTCTGGACAGCGGCGGGCTGCTCTTGGCCCTGCGGCCCCTCAGCTGTGACGACGACGATGGTGCGGACGAAGACCACCCTGCTGAATGTGAAAGACTGCTTTCTGACTTTTTGAATTCTCCACATTCAGGCGTGACCTCACATCTCCACTCGCTGTACTTCTCTCTCCTGATTGGATGCCTGTCTGCCCTCACAGGTACCATTAAAACCGAGCTCGACAAAAAACATTCAATTTCAGTTATAAGACAGTCGATCAGTAGCCTTGGTCATTTTTCTCCGCCTCCCTCTAAAAAAGCTCGGCTAGCAGACACGTGCCCTTACAGCATCTCTAACTTTGATCTGTTCTTGCTGCTGGATGATGGGACCCAGGTCCCAGCCTGCAGGGAGGCTGTATCTGGGGTTGAGGGCACAGGTGGGGTTGGCTCTGAGTATTTCAGGGCCCTGTTGAGAGGTGGATTTGGAGAAGCTCAGGGCAATTCAAAAGAAGCTATCCCCATTAAAGATGTCAGCAGAGCTGCATTATTACCAGTGCTACATTATCTGCATGGATGTCGCTTTACTAAGGGCGAAGAAACTATTAAGGAAAGGGAGGAAGGAAGGAAGAGCGGGCAGTGCCAGATTTTGGACAAATTGGTGCTCGATGGTCTGAGTCTCTTTGAAAGCGAGACAGAGGAGCGCTCGGAAGGAAATGTGGATTTCCAGAAAACTCCGTTATGTGAGATGATGATTGGAACTTGCAGGTTTTTGGTAAGTGAGCTACAGAGAGACTTAGAGGACCTGTGTGTGTCGTTTCTCCTGTCCTGCTGTCCGAAAGCTGCTAATCGGACTACAACAGAGGCCAACGCTGAAAAGGATGCATCCAAAATGGACCACGAGTGCCCCGAGTCTGCCGAGGAAAGCCTGGCCAATCGAACGTCAGAGCTAGAGCTGACAGGATTTAAGATGCAAACTGAAAAAACAAAGAAACCAAATTCCCTGCAACAGACAGACGGTAAGAAAACAGTGGACAAATCAGTCAGTTCAGAAGAGCTGACTTTAAGACCAAAGAGCTTGATTAAAGGTTCAGAGCAGCTTCCTAAATCTGCGGCTCAGGGCTCTCGCTCCTCGGAAACATTTGCTGAAGGTGGTGTTCTGGCTGCTCTGCTGCCCCAGTTGTACTGGTTTTCCCAGCGGTACAGCTACCCAGCACTGGGCCGGGCTTGCCTGTCCTTGCTGTTGGGCTGTCAGGACTGTCCTCGGCCCTTCCTGTCCTCCTCCATTGCCGGGGACTGCCTTCGCAGACTGGCCAGAGAAGCTGACTGTGCAGAGACTCTCAAACAAGATCTGTTAAGTTTGGTCTCCGTAGCTTTGACCTGAGCAAGGATCGAAATACTGATTGATCACATATTTTAAAGGGGCACAGCGTGAGTTTAAGTGTCTAGAGTTTCCATTGTCATACGTTTAGGAAGCACATGGATTATGTGGTTTACAGCAGCATGGTTACCTTAAAATATGCTGCTCCAGCACTTACAGAAGGAACTGCTGATTTATGTTGATTTATTTTGATCATTTTGAAGAATACATTTCTGTTTAGCTTGGATGTAAATGTAGCACGTCCCAGCATGATGTACATCTACTATAATTTACTGTTGGTGATTTTTTTTTTTTTTTTTTTTTTTTTTTTAAACCGGGGAAACGTTAAAGCAGATGTCTGTCATGCATTTGATAAAAATAGCTAAAATTATGAGGGCTGGTCTGAGAGCCAGTTGTTGAAGATGAAGTGGAATAGCAGATAAGCAACGTATATACATTTCAAATGGCTCATAAATTTATGCCAGTAAATATATTGGTGGAACATCACTTTGGTCTCAGTTTCTTCTTGTGGGAGGGTGTGCGTACACAAAAAAATGGAAAACCTAAAGCCTTGAAAGTTAATTGAGTTTTGGTTAACTTGGATAACTAGCAGTAGAGAAAGTCAAGCTCTCCAGATGACTCTGGTGTTTTCAGGGTTTCTGCTACTGCATTACAAAGTTTCTGGGGTTAAAGATTTTTTTTATGGGTAAAAGAAGCAGGCAAGTACCTGTTCAGCTTTTTTTTTTTTTTTTTTTTGTTTTTTTGGACTGCACGTAACAGTTAACAAAAGCATTCAATGCTCTCACATAGATATAGGTATACAGTACTTTCTTTTCATGTTTGAGGTGGGTGATTAACCTCCCACTGTCTTTGTTTCCTTCCAGTCCAACATTTGTTTCCCCCCTGAAAAATCATTCTGGTTTTTCAAAAAGTGGTTTCTACTAATCAAATTATCTACCTGGCAACAAAAGGCTAGCTACCACACTGAATTATACAAAATTTTGTAAATGGGTAGTGCAATTTTTTTGTCAGTGGAGAGGGACTCTGAGGACCTGCAGGCAATCAGGATATTTGGTTCTGACCAAAAGTTCTCATTATTCAGAATCATATACATTATATTAATTGATCATAACCATTAATTCGTGAATGTGTAGATCAGCTGGAGAAGATTTTATTTCTACTGCTGGATAGCTTTATCAATAAGCCAACATAAAATAATTTCTAGTTTAAAATCTCCCCAAGTAAGCTTTAAAATTGATGCTATTTTGCATTTATAATATAATGTAGTAGAAAGATATGTAACAGAGGAATAAAACACAAATACATTAAGATTGTACTAGAGTAAATGCATTAGGTTAGGTGGTGGTGTTGGGCATCGTAACATCGCTCCAGTCCAATGGAAGTCCAGCCATACGTGCATTTCAGAGGCAGCCCTGCTGTTACATTTATCACTACAGTATAATTGTGCAGCGCTGCAGACAGAACAGCTGGAGAGAGGAGGGTGACACCGGAGAGTTAACCCACCTCAATTAGGCTAGTAAATGTCAAGTTAACCTAACTGTTGTGACCAGGCTCACGGAAACTCAGCATTCTGTGTCTTTAAAAATTGGTCATGCATAAAAGTTTTCAGTCGGGGAAACAGGTTGCCAAAAATTTTATGTGGGCTTGAGTTGGCGTGAAGCAACGTGCCAGTGCAGTCGTCTGGATAGTTTGTGGAAAACAATGCACCTTTATGACACGGTGGAATCTGCCACCGAGTCAGGTCACTTATGATACTTGATGTTACTTATTGTTTAACAATAGGAAAAAACTGATGTTTGATAGAATAATAGTTTTATATTTAAAGCCTGATATATGTTGGATTTTAATCTTTCTAAATTTGGCACTCCTCATGGAAAAACTCAGTGCAATCTGTATTCACATCGGTCTAAAATGTAAATACACTTTCATCACAGCACCACACACACACACAGACACATATTTTGTGTATTGATTAAATTAAAATGAGCACTTCTCCAATTTAAAAAATGAACTGGCACTCATGGTAATACAGCAAAAAGTGGTTTTATTCCTGGCTGTCTACTTGGCCCCTCAGCCGTTTTAATTAAACCAAGTAGACTGCAGACCGGAGTTTGAAGCATGCAGCAGGATAGAGCCGAGAAACTGAGCCGATCCTCTCAGTGATGGGAGCTCTCGTAGCCGTCAGGCAGAGGGTTGGTGTGCGGGTTGTGGAACAGACTGTGGTTTCCATCTCCCCAGGGAAATTTCTGGAAGGGGACATATAGTATTTTGGAGAAAATGATATTGAAAGAGTGAGCATTTATAGTTAGAAATGGTTGTTAATTAATACATTAACCAGAGACTCACCTTGGTGCGGATACGCAGGTGAGAATATGGCACAAATTCGAGCTGTTCATGTGAGTGCGCCTGGGCCTTCATGTAAGCATTGGCTATGCAGACACTAACCCCAGGAAAGGCCAAGACGATGGTCAGTATCTTCCAGGTCTTTGCTGTCCGAAACAACAGAAATACACAAGTGAAGCACTTGTTAAAGCACGAGGAATAAATCACAGGACCTGCCTCACTATTGGTCAGTTTGTGATTATTTGCCAGAGCAAGGACAGCTGTCGGCTCTGCAGACATTTCAGTTAATGTTCAACTAAAAAGTAAATGTGCCTTATTTTTGATCTCTAATGGGGAGGCTTAAAATTTGGAGGCTTTGAACCATTATGGTATTTAGTTATAAAGGACAGGCTGACCTCCTCCTTCACTGCCTGAATGTGACGCAGCAGCAAGCACCCGGCGAGCGGCTAAGGCGGCCGACATCTGAACAGGTGGAATGAGAGAAAACAAAGTTTAATAGCAGCTGTAGATATAAATAATGCACTTTTTACACCAGAGTGCACGTAGAAACAGACAGAATCTGACTATTGGAATTTGCAGTGATAAGGTTATTTAAACCACGTGTGTCATGTGCTTTAGTACCAAACAAAGTAGCTACAAAGCAGGTTTGAGCAAAGGCCTACCACTGCTGGTGTATGTCCAGAATTTTGACAGCCCCTTTTTCAGTTAAAATACAGTAAAATCTGGTAAAAACTTACTGTTCCTCAGGTAGATGGTGCTCAGTATTCGTTATTGTCCTCTTATTTTTATATCAAACCAGTTCTTTCTCCTCCCCGTTTGTCCTTCAGTCTGTCCTAAGCTGAACTCTTTGTCAGACTCCTCCCCATTTCAGCCTGTCGCCGGGCCAAGAAACATTTATATTTGGTCAAGTGCAAAGGCGGGCTGATATACATGACGAAGGGGATAGGAAGGAGGTGCTGCAGAGCACATTCAGCCTGCATGAGAAGGGCTCAGAGTTTTTAGATATAAACAGTGTGTTTGCTTTCATATGTAGTTTCATCCGGAGCATAGCGGTGAAAGTGAGAGAGACACTGGTTCATCTGTGGGTCGAAGGTTCAAAGTAGTCTGGAGTTTATTTACACTTAGCATTATATTCACATCAGTTTACATCAGCAGTTTACATACATCGTGCACATGCATGCACTGGTGATTTGGGGGTTTTAATGATCAGTTGACATCTGCAGACATCTTTAAAAACAGGACTCGAGCGCACACATTTTAATTTATCTGTGTATTTACAGTGCTGTGAAAAAGTATTTGCCCCTTTCCTGATTTCTTTAAAAAAGTGGTTTTAAAATGGTGATTTCATCTTTTAAGAGAAGAAAGACATCCAAACCTGCCCCTAAACCTAATAACTGGTTGTGTCACCGGTGCCAGCATGAACTGCAATCAAATGTTTGGGTTTTCTAACATGAACGGTGTGTTTAAGGTCATGCAAAAGCATCTCAATCAGTCTGGACTTTGACTAGGCCACTCCAATTTATTTATTTATTTTTTTAAAGCCACGCTTTCTTCAAATCTCTGTCCTACGTTCTCCTTCAGAATTTTCTGGTAAAGAGCAGAATTCACGGTTCCAGCAATTACAACAGACGTCCAGGTCCTAAAACGGCAAAGCAGCCCGAGACCATCACGCTGCACGACCATGTTTGAGTGTTGGTCTGAAGTTCTTTTTAAGAACCTCGCGATAAGTTCAGTTCTTTTTGGTCAGCAGTGGTTTTCTACTTGGAAATCTCCATTATTGCCCTTCCTATTATTGAATCCTGAACTCTGACTTTAACAGGTGAGGCTTTAGGCAAGTGAGGCTTGCAGCTCCTTAGATGATATCCTGGGTTCTTTTGTGACCCGGGTTATCTTAGTCTAATATAAATTTTAATATTAGACTAAGATGATGATCTGAAACATCTAAACAAATATGCAAAAACGAAGAAATCAGATTCAGAAGGGAGGCAAATAAATTCCTGTGGCACTGTAGATGCTACTGTTGTGAACACTCTTCTTAATGCATGGAAAGTCTAGCATCCTGAGACTCTGAGCATTAGAAACAGGAGATTAGTGGAGGATTAGCTAGCGTCAGAGTCACAGTCCAGGATAAAAACACAAAACATCCAGGAGTACATCAAGAAGATGGCAGATGAGCTTCTCCAAGAGTGCCTCAGGCAGCAGTGATGATGAATAAGAGAAGGTCCTGTCATGTAAGACCAAGCATGCATGGGATGTACCATCAACAGACAGGAAGGAAATCCTGCCAGTGGTTAGAAGCACCAGATCCACAGAGGCAGGACTAAGAAGATGAGAGGGAGCTTTTATTTACTTATGTAATTCTAGTCTTTTGGTGTCATTATATTGGTACCTCAGACTGAGGTGTGCATCTTTTTGATAGACTCGAGGAAGCAGCAGAAATATCATCCTAAATCCAAATGTACGCACACCAGGTCATAGATGCAGTTTAATTTTGGCTCTAATCTACTTGTAAAACCCTTCATTAATGTGTTAGGTCTTAATTGACTCGTCAGAACTTAAGCATTAAAGGTCAAGAATTGTCATTAGGAGTTGCTGATGAAACTTCCAGAGCTTAATAAATCCTCAGAGTCTTCAAATCTTGCCATAACAAAGGACGACCATTGAGTTGAGGCTCAGATTGAGGATCTGTTAATGAAGCTAATTAATGCCTTCAAAAGCAGGCTATAAAAAGACATTAAGGTGCTTTCACTCTGTAATTTCCGGCGTCCAGAATGTCATTAAGAAATGCAGTTAAAGACGAACTGTGGAAGTCAAGACAAGATCTTAATGATGAAGAGAACTTTGAGATAAAACTGCACGTTTGCTGAAAAGAAAAGCAAAAGCCCCAAACTGCTGCAAGCCTGGTGTAGCATCTCACGTGAGTGGTGGCACACGTTTCCACTCATGGTTACAGTGGGTCCATGTGAGAAAGTCAGTAATAGAAAACCTTACCTGTGACATCATGACAAAGGTCAGCTCTAGTCCTCAAGTAAACTTCTTGATGAGTGGATAAATAACGTTTAAATCAAAGTTCCTGGCCACAGTTAGAAGCATTTGATGAAAAAGTGCATCTATTTTGCTGCGAGATGTTTGGCAGTCAGTGCACAGAAAAAGAGCAGACTGTCCAGCAGATGGGGTAGTGCTGCTGTGAAAAGCAAACTGTCCTTAAACGCTCCTTTAGGCCTCCTGTGCTGTTGCTCTGTAATGTTAAACACTTTCATTTCTGCACTGAACGCTACTTCCTCCCTCTGAAAGTTCAGCAGTTTCATTAGAGTTCATTAGACTGCTGCAAGTTTTGTCATATGTATCGATTCTGGTTGATTTACTGCACACAGCTTGGATGCCGAATGGTGTTAACGGAGTCTGTTTTACACCTGTGTCGGGTCATAAATCATATTTTTTAAAAACTTTTTTAACATTAAAAAATATCTCCATAAAAAGGTAGCGTCTCCACTTTGAGTTCTCCCCTCCATGAGTGTTAATTTGCGATTTTCACACTCAGTAATGGCTTTGTCGTCTCTGTTTGGACGGCTTCAGGCTGCAGAGCAAACAGCAGCGAGAGCCAGCGGTGATGTCAGCCAGACATGCAAGCATCCTGTCTGAACGTCTAGCACTTGTGTTATTTTGGGCAGAGGTTAGGCGCCATCTCACTGCACACACTGAGGTTTGCATGTGCTGCAGCTGTGCTGAAGTTAAAGCGGCCAAAACTGCAGTCAACCTCAAGAGATGTTATTTCAATCGCCCACTGACCTATCAAAGCTCTGCGTTGATAAGTATCTGTAAACAGGCATTCAAATCGAAACAAAATGTATTCGGTATAGAAGTTCACGATTCATATGAGTCTACTGTTGCAGAACTTTAGACGCTCCAAAAGTTGTGCAAGAGAATCAGATTTAATAAAATTAAACTAAAATATTACATATATTACATTGTTTTTGGTGTTATCCCCTTTTTTGTTATGCAACTGTTATTTATTCAGGTGGGCAGAGTTTAGTTCATGTTAAAAAACCCTCTCGGTTTGCACATTTTTCTGCAGCTCTACTGTACTTTACTGCTTTAGATCCATGGAGGTGGCACCAAGGCATATGAGATCAGTTTCTTGGCTGGTCCGTTTACTTTGATCTCAAATGTATCACAAAAACAACACAAAACCCAGGGAGTGTGGCAGTTTGGCAGATTTAATTTGCTTTTTGTGATGTTCGTTATTATGAATCACACTGGCTTACGTGGCTGTTCATTTATGTTTTCCTCTAGTGCCATCATAAGGTTGATAACTTCAAAGAAATAATAATCCCATTAGCCTAAGCTGCACTACTGCGATACTGAGCATGGTCAAAATTACTCCTGTTTAGCAGCGCTGTGCCTGAATTCTCACTATCTGAGCTAAGTGTCTCTCCAGCATTGAACACAGCACCTTTGTCTGTAGGCAGGATGAAGGACAGCTGCACGCAGATTGAACTGATTCAACAGCTTTTTTCTGCACAAGCTTCAGGAACAGCGCCTTTCAGTAGTGTGTGTGGAGGCAGCCAGAGGAAACACTGCAGACTAAACACGGAGAGGCACGTGTAAATAAAAATATGGGCAAACATCGCTGAGGTGATAGTCTTGTACTAAGTCTCATTCCACTTATACTTGTTTTGCATTTACAGAACAAATGGTTTAAAACATCCATCAAACTGTTCTGAAATTTTTAAAAAAAAAAGGAACCTCAGGTGCTTCGACCCTTCCTGACATCCCTTAACACCCACACAGCTGAGTCTGTGGATATTTCCTGCCAAGAGAAAGACAACGGTGGATTGTATGCAATGCAATAAGTGTGTGAGATGTTGGACAGAAGCGAAGAGAACCTCCGCCAGCCTGTCTCACATGCGTTCACATGAGAACAGCTCACACCTAAGCGCTTTGTTGAATTAAGAACTTCAAGGCTACGGTTTCTGTCATTAAGCAAACCAAATCAGGATTACAAATCATTTTGGAATGGCAGTTTTTCAACCTTTGATTATATGTATATTGAAAGTATAGAGAAATAATCACTTAAAATAGGAAGTAAGAGATGGAAATGGACCGAATGCTATAGGGTGGGGTACACTCTGGACATGTCGCTACACTGTCACATGGCTAACGCAAAGAAATAAGAGCAACCATTCACACTTGTATTCACACCTATGGGCAATTTAGAATCACCAATTAGCCTAACCCTACTAGCTGCATGTCTTTGGACTGTGGGATGTAGTTGGAGTAGCCAGAGAAAACCCACACAGAGATTGGGAGAAATCCACACAGAAAGCCTCTGAGCAGATGGTGGTGCAGAGCTTCTGCTGTGAGGCAACAGTGCTAACCACGGTGCCACGGTGCTGCCCCTTAAGTAGTAACGGAACAAGTACATATACAGTACTGTGCAAAAGTTTTAGGGGGGGCGAGAAAAATGCTGTAAACAAAGAATGCTTTCAAAAAATGGAAGTGTTAATCATTTATTTTCATCAATCAACACAATGCAGTGAATGAACAAAAGATAAATCTAAATCAAATCAATATGTGGTGTGACCACCCTTTGCTTTCAAAACAGCATCAGTTCTTCTAGCTACACTTACACACAGTTTTTAAAGGAACTCGGCTGGTAGGTTGTTCCAAATATCTTGGAGAATTAACCACAGATCTTCTGTGGATGTAGGCTTCCTCACATACTTCTGTCTCTTTGTGCAATTCCCAGACACACTCGATGATGTTGAGATCAGGGCTCTGTGTGGGCCGCACCATCACTTCCAGTACTTTTTGATCTTCTTTATGCTGAAGATAGTTCTAAATGACTTTGGCTTTGTGGTTGGGGTCGTTGTTTCTGCTGCAGAATACATTTGGGGCCAGTAAACAATCATTTATATTTCTAAGAGCATTCCTTGTTTACTGCATTTTTTCCCCCACACCTGCCTAAAACTTTTGCACAGTACTGTACATATACAGTCCATTATAAGTGAAACAGTAAGAGAAATCTGCAGGTGCATAGTTTGCTTATTTGGCATTGATTGGATTTATTCAGTAGTGACACAGCTAGAGAGAAAGCATCTGCTTCTTCACAGACAAAAGTCTGTTAAACTGCCTCTTTTCTTTTCTTTTCTTTTCTTTTCTTTGCCCCTGCGACTGAGGATAATGTGTCTTGGTGAACTGGAAATAAAAGAAAATAACAGTTAAAAAATTGACAATGGCTCAATAAACCTTCTCCGGTCTGAAAACTCCTGAAGCAGATCTTTCATTGTTGCCCTGATTTTAAGGAAACGCAGCGGATTATCTGTTTCCATCTCTTGCTGTCGTTTGCATTTTTCGGTGCCGCTCCAACCGCCCGCACGCTCCCTCTCATCACGTCTGCATTTTGTTTCCCTCTTGCCTCGCAGCTCCATCTTTGCCATCCTTCTCCCAGTGCACCCAGTATCTCTCACCTGCACATGTCCATGCCTACTCAGTCTCACCTCTCTTACTTTATCCCTGAACTGTCCAGCCTGAGCTAGCCCTTTGAGGTACTCATTCCTAATCCTTTCTATTCTTGTTGCTCCCAATGCAACTCTAAGCATCCTTGCATTTAATTAAAACTGACGGCTCAGATTTGAGAGTCCCGATTTAGGGATGGGTGACTTGCTTTCAGTGTGTCGCCACTGTTTAGTATTGTCCCAATCTCTGGTTGTGCAGTCTTCTCCTTGGGGCTTTAGATAGAAAAATACATGCAAGGCTTTTGCTTTGTTTTTTTTGTGTGAAACTTGCTCATTGTCATGAGTCAACCAGTGCATACAGAGTCATGCAATTTTAGTATGTTTTCATATTTAAATTGCAACTTTTATCAGTGCCTAATACCGTTGCCTTTTACAGTGCAAAGTACCAGAGTAGAGTCTAGTATGAGCTAATCTGCTGAGGGGAAACAGTTCAACCTTTCTCTTATGGGATGAATATGAGTGGGACAGGACTGCAGAGTGACTGGGTGCAGACACTTGAGCAAACCGTGAGAAGCCAGATTTGACCATCAGTATTGCTCCACCATGACTGAGACGGGAGGGGATTCAGAGTGACACGAGCGGTGTTTCTCCACAGTGGAAACTTCCATATAACACCCATCACATGAGCAGCGCCCATGTGGACAGAATGAGTGGAAGGAAAGTTCTGTGTGTCTATTATCTGCTGTATGGATGTTTTCCAACAGTCTGACATAACACGCACACTTATGTGCCACTCAGGTTTTACTGTATGAGACTTGTTCAAGGTGTTTTTGTTTTAATTTGCATCTGCAAGTGGAAATGTTCAATGCTACTGAACACTGAAGTTGTTCACAGGACTCTGGGCAGCCCTATGTAGCAGTCAGCAAGCGTGAGCAGCTTTGCAAAAGCAGAAGCTGTGGCATTTTGCTGGTATTGAGCATTCAAGCGTGCATTAACACGATGCAACAGTCTTCCCAGGAGTGGTTTTCTCCAGCAAATTCACCCCAAAGTCAGACCATGCAAAGCTAATAGAAGCAGCAAAAATCCCAAGCGCTCAATTTCAGCCTCTGCAAGGCCTCAGTTAGCATGTTGAATGTTAAAGTTCCTCACTGTACTTTGAGTAAAAGCCTGAACAAGAGTGGCTTGTTTTAGAAGGATTGCCAGGAGAAAACCTCTTCTTTCGAAAAAGAAGATGATAGCACGGCTTAGGTTTGCAAAGCTGCATCTGAAAAAACCACAAGACTTTTGGAATAATGTTCTTTATGCAGAAGAGACCAAACTGAAGATGTTTGGCTACATTTTAAAAAACACAGCAAATAATCAAAAGTACCTCAAATCAACTAAAGCTTGGACCAAACTGGGTTATGCTACAGGACAATGATCCTAAACAAAGCAGAAAATCTTCAAGCGAATGTTTTTGAACTATATCAAGAATCAAGGTGCAACAATGGCCGAGGCAAAACTAACTGCCTGTAAACTAATGAACTAAGCAACATTGTAAAGAAGAGTGGGCAAAAAATTCCTCCACATCCATCTGAGAGACTGATGAAGTCATACAGTGAACAATTACTAAATTATCACTGATAAAGTTTGTTCTACAAGCTACTGAATTATGGGTTGCACTCAGTTTTTCAAAGGACTGCACGGAGCCATGTAAAACCTTTCTTTTGCTTGTGGTTACGTTAAATATAACCAAGATATATATCTGTAACTAAAGCATGCCAATAATGAAACTAGGATCCTTATGGTGATGCAATATAGCCTGCAAGCTATTTAATACATAATACATACGTTTCATTCCATATAGTCAAATTTCATTTAACATTTTCAAACAAAAACAGTTCCTAAACTGATATATCATCAGGTTTCCAGAAATGTTCTCAGCTTTCTTTCACAAACAGTTATTTTGAAAAATTCTGGGAGCTCAATTTTATGATAGACTCCCTGATTAAATACTGTTGGTGTATGTAACGTCTTCAAAAGACACACAAAAAATAAATAAATTGTGAGAGGTTTCAGCCCTCCACAAGCGCTGACCAAACTTTTAGCTGAAACACCTTCCCTAAAAACCAGCACCAGTACAGTCACTCGGCAGGTCTTTGTGTTCTTCTCTTTATGCTACATGGAGCTTAACACTAATATTAAGCCCCCCTGGAGGTGGCCCACAGTGCTTCACAAGCTGGATGAAGACGAGCATAAAACCTCCAATAAACAGTTCTGTTCCAAACTGCCACAGCGAAAGTCTACAAAGAGTAAACAATGATTGTTTTTCCAGGGTGAAGGTTTACTTCACTGAGACAAAACTGTTCCTTTCTGATGACAGATACTGACGTTACGAGCAATGATAAGTAATTCCATGTGTTTGTATTTACACGAGACCACCAAGTTGATCATCATATTGGCTGCAATTGGAAAACTTAATATCAAAGGTGACTTTAAACCTAGTCAGGTGTTTTTCACTGTCCATGTGCCCTCGTTACATTGTATCCAAGTCTTTGTTAACGCTTAAGTTTGGTTTCGCAGTTCCTGTTGAGCATTTTTGTTTGTTTTAAGTGTCTCGCTTACCACTATTTTACTGAATCAGAACATTTCAGTCCAACTGACCTTCATCAGGTACAAAACGATGTATTAGAAGCCATGTAAAATGCATACAATACATCGTTTTGTACCTGATGAAGGTCAGTTAAAAGCAATGTGACTTATTAAAAAAAAGTGGTAAGTAAGTTTGTAAAAATTCTTTCTCTCTCCTATGCATCTGTTGTTCATTCAGGTGTGCAGAGATTTTGAACCAGTTGTTTATTTTAAATGAAAATGGAGCCGTGACTCTTTCTAAATGCTACCTGATTGCTTCTTATTGACAAGAATGTGTCATATGTGCATTTTAATTTCAACAAATAGTGAAATGGAGACCAGAATTAAGCCTTTGGCCACAACAGTTACAGAGCAGGCATCGATGACATCAAACACGACACTGATTAAAGCGATTTTTATTTCCTGTTGTGGACACAAAACACGATCAGCTGCAGACACCATGGACGAGTCATTCCTGTTATAATTCTTTGAAGTCTGCTTAAAGTCCGACTGAAGGGCGTAGTTGCTGCGTTGTAAAGTAACATCTCTGTAGATGTCTGCGTGGAACCTTACGCTCAGTGTCTGACGATGAAAGCTGCATCACTCGGACCAGAGGGGATCCTAGCAGATGTGCTGAAACCGTAACACGCCCATAACTCAGACTGAGTATGCAAAGGGGGATTAATGTAGAGAGGGGGTTGCAAAGCAGCTTGCAGGTGCATCAGCAAAAGTAGATGGGCTAAAGTAACTTATATAATACTCCCTGTGTGGGATTTGCCTAATGGGTGCGTAATAGGATATCAGCTGATCTACCAGGATTAAGAGGAGGTAAATCAGATAAAATGAGTCCTCAATTCAACTCTTACCCAAAGTGTCAGCTGTTAAAAAGTCAATTGTACAGGTCACTCGTGCTCTCCTCTTTTCTTCTTAAAGGACACATGAGGGCAACACATGGCACATTATATGTATATACTGGGGTACAGTACAGTGTTTTACCGACCACACTGAACACACCGTCCAGATGTGTCTCTCCAAACTGAAGTTATATTACTCTTCTCTCGGTTAATGAGCCAACACACTTCATACCACCCGCTCTTCTTTTCAGAGCTTTGACTTCTCCTCGTGATAAACTCGCACACTCCTTATAAATGCATTGTTTTAAAGGCACCTCTCAAATGTGTAGACAGATAAATATTTGGAGGTGAATCATGGGTGAACGAGTAATGAGTCAGACGTGGCTCCTGTTATTGTCTTACGCTCGGTACCACCAGGGGAGACGATGTGGTGGTCTGCACGTGTGACTTCAAGTTTTCCTTCTGTGGCGTCTTTAAAAGCAAAAACATCGCATGTGGTTCTTCGTTCCAGTCAGACGTTTGCATCGAGCGCTGCCGTGCCTCAGGTTAAGACATAAACTTAAACATTACATTAAAAAAATGGCTTTCATGCACAGGACCTCACACACTCTATATGATCCTGAGCTTGGCATTGATATTGCCATGGGTTAATGCTTCTTGTGCCCAGTCTCAACAGACTGTAGTGGCACACACTGCTGTCTATGTTGTCCCAGAGATGGCAGCTGACAGCCTGTTTTAAGAGATTACAATGCTCCCCTGTAGAAATGTTCTTAAAATTACATTTTAATTGAGGTTTGAGACTACTGGAGACACAGCAGTACCTTGTGCACACAAATATAATAATGTCGTCATGTATTAAGTCTGCAATTTCCAAGTTCCTTTTTTAACCGGGATATTTGAATTTATACGAACAGATTCTTTTTGTATACTCCTTTCCCCCCTCTGTTTAGGAGGTGCAGTATTTGTTCTACTAACAAAAAGCAGGAAAAACCGGCCTGCTGTTAAACATTATTTAGTTTATGTGGAAAAGGAGTTCAGATGTGTCATAATTATCTGCAAATCATCTGTCTTCACTTTCATATATAAATGTTTTCCAGGGCATGGGTGCTGTATTTGCATTAGTGAGCAGGGAAATTGAGTTTGTGTGTGTGTCATCAGCTTTTTTCATAGTTGTTCCTCGAACTGAAGAGAGTCGGTATGGAGAAAACACTGTTGTGTGTTTTTCAGTGGCCTTTTGTCTGAGCTGTTTAGAAAAGCATCCAAATTTGTAAAAAAAAAAGCATCAGCAGCTGGTTTGGGAGACGGTTTGCTGGACCTTAGATCCCAGGAGATCAGTGGAGAAGGTGGAGAACCGGAGATAGTGAGATTATGAAGCATCCCACTGCTCTGGACCAATAGACTGCAGCCTTGTTATCCTGGATTTGGGAAAGAGGATCGACATGAAGGACAAAGTGGCAGGTTAAAAAACAAAAAGTAGATTTTAAAGGCTGATATGATAAAACCGCAGATGCAAAATAAAGGCTTAATATAAAAATAAATAAAATATAGAGTACACAGATAGACAGACTATACATAGAATGGACACTGGAGTAGACAGCCTGTTTTTAAATACGTGAGATATTTGGAAACACCTGAAATGTCAATAAAGAAAGCAGAACCATGACAGTCTATGTGTTCAGGGAATTGCCAACAGACACAGAACAAAGCTCTTCTTTACCCCCCGTCAGCTCAGTGAGCCAAATTCTGTCCACTCTGCTTTGTACAGCATCTTTAGCTTGCCTTGTCTTGTACATTACGTATTTGCATATTTTTCATATTATTCAGGGTGTTCAACAGAAAAACAAACAAACAAACACAGACAAAAAAAGGTAACTGCCATGTTGGCAGGAAAAACATATCTAAAGGGCAAATAGGAAAAATCCAGAAACGCAGAGAGCCAGCAGGAGAAAACAAGGACTACACGAGACACAGAAGAAGGGAAGGGGTAATAAAGAACCAGTGGACTTAATCAGACACTAAATAAAGTGTCAAAAGAACAAATGAGGGAAGTAAAACCCTCAAAAATCATGTGAGCATCTAAGCTTCAAAGTGAAATATTAAGTCAACTGAAAGAGAGACAAACTTAGATACAGACACAAGGGAACACAGAAAAAATAGCAACGGCAAAACAATAACTAAGGATATCAAACATCCAAGAATCAATATTCAGCCCCACAAAATAGAAAAAAAACTAGGATAATAAGAGTAGAGCCATGAATATTTACAAAGACTATGACAACAAGCTTTTAGCATTGCACCACAGTGCATTTCATTACACTTCTCATTATAAGTGTGAATGTATAAGAGATTACTGAATCTTTGGCTCCTTATATGTGTTAACAGTGAAAACAGTAGAAGATTTGATTATCACTCATTAAAATGGTCGTGTGTGTGTGTGTGTGTGTGTGTGTGTGTGTGTGTGTGTGTGTGTGTGTGTGTGTGTGTCTGCATTCTCACCTAAAGGAAATGGAGCGAAATGGGCCTTTGGCTTTGCCCATTCAGACTGATGTGTGTTTTCAGAGGGCAGGACTGGCCAGTGGGAGTGTATAAAAGCATATAAAAGAGGCTGCGGTGCTTTAAGTACCAGACTTGTATTTGTCTTTCTGTACATCTCTTTCTTCTCTTTAAGTGCTGCTGGTTTTTGCACAGTGCCTCCTCCATCATGCTGGCTCGAGCTCTGCTCCAGACTTCGCTGGTTCTCTGGTTGGCTCAGCAAACTCTGCAAGGCGGTAAGAAACTCACGGGACAAAGTCTAAAGTTTTATGAACTATTTTTCTTGGCCTTTTTTTTTTTTTTTCCGATTTGTAATGGTTTAGATCCATGAGCTTTAACACAAAAGTATTCATTCATGTTTTAATTATCGTGTTTGCTGCTTTAAAAACATTGGAATTGGAATTGCACAAAGATTAATATAAATCTAACTGGCATAATCCAACTTAGTGTAAAGAAGTTACTAAATTTAGTTGGAAGAAAAATAATTTATGTTGATATTTAACATGATCTAAAGAAATGCCGCACAAAAATGCTTTTTTATTTAGTCAAAATTGAATTCATTTTGTCTAGCGTCAAGATTAATTGTATCTTTAGCTGACAAATGAATTAGATCATATCATATTTTGGTCCAAGTTAAAGTCCCGATGAATCAGCATCTTTAGTGAGTCCCTCTCACTCACTTGTTAGATCTCATCTCTTTGAGACTGAGGGGAGGACTGTATGGACTCTGGGCTCCAACAGCAGAGTCACCGCCAAGTTGCTTTGGTTTATATGATCTAATTTCACTGATTCAAAGGATGCAATGAAAAGGTGGCATAAGCAGGCAAAATGTCACATCCAACTGTGAGAAGAACTAACAGGCTCCACACTGGCGCTGTATTTGATCTCGTGCTCTGGTCGCATCAGTGGATATCTGTCTGTCTCGCACCTTTAGTCCAATCAGGTTCCACTACTGATGTAATCCTCAACTGATATCTAAACTGTAATTCCCACAGTTTTAAGGTCATCTTTTGAGTCTCCTACACAGTGATAGTGTTGGCATAAAATTAAAAATTTAGATTAATAAAAACAAACAATGCTTTTGTTGAAGGACCTCTAATGTCCTTTAAAAAAAGTTTATGCAGTAAATCTGTGAAACAATTATGTATTTTACAGTTATGCATATCATATTTTCCTTATCTGCATTTTTTAATCAGTTGCATAAAGTGAAAATAGCGAGGCGAAAATATCCCAATAGATATCCTGATATTTGTAGGTGAAACATTTATATCCTCTCGATAAAACATTTTGTAGTTGTTCTTTTTGTTTTTGGTACATATGTGGCTACAGACTCTCACCATCTTCACTCACTTTTATTATAAGTTAGATTCATTAGAAATATAAGTATAATTAACTATAAATCACAGATTTATTGACTAACACAACAGTATTGTTATCGTTACACTGTTTGGTGTTTGACAGGCTGTAACCATGGTGATGGTGAAAAACTGTTCAAATTTTTTTAATGTTTCAGGGGTTAAACCTCAAAGTGTTTCCTGGGGGAGAGTGCTTCCAGCCAGAGGTATTTATACGTTTTCAAATTGTTTTTAAGTTATTTCAATGTTTAATTAATTTAAACACACACACACACACACACACACACACACACACACACACACACACACACACACACACACACACACACACACAGACTGTATATTAAGGATGGACAGCCACTGTGACATCATTCTGTGATTTTGAACTCCAAATGTCTTAAATCATCAGTATTGCTGCAATGCATGTACACATTTTTATGCTAATTAGTCCTAAACAACAGACAAATAATAATTTAGCACAAAAAAATTGTCAAAACTGGCAAAAAATTGTCAAAATTTCTTGGAGAGTCTGTACCACAGCACAGGTTGTAATATTTGTCAGATAAATCCATTAAAGATGCTGCAGAAGGCACCAACAGTGTAAACATGATGGAGTTCAGTGACTCAAATTAGAGGCACTAAGGCCTATCGCTGGAAGCCACGCCCCTATGTGTTGGGCTAGTTATAAAAAAATTATACAACTCTGTTACAAAGGGGGAAACTATCCATTTCGACCAAAAATAACAGGTTAAATACACTGTTTCCTTAAACTCTGAAATTTTCTTATGTGCCTTTAACTGTTTCCCGGTTTTGTGTCTTTTTTTGTTTTGTTTTATTGAGGTGTGGGAATCGGCGGCATGAAACCTGGAGGTAAGTCTTTCACACAGCATACATTAGCAATGTTCTGGCTGATTTGTGTCTTTGGATGCACAAATGCACATATTGTAGTCTATTCCTTCGATGGGCATTAACTCTATGAGTGACTAGGGCTGATAAATTATGGTAAAAATCTTAATGGCAATTATTTTGGTCAAAACTGTAATAGCTAAAGTAATATTTTAAAAAAAAGCAAAGTGTAAAATAATTTTTCTGTTTCCTCTCAGTTACTGGTGCCCTTGGAGCACTGGGTAGCCGACATGGCAACAAAGCAATGAAGACTGGAAGTAGGTTTAATCTGCTTGATTTTCTGCCTCTTATGTCTCTTTAACCATACAGAGGGGATATTTAAACTTTTACTTTGTTAAATATTTCAGTTGGACGTTATCCTGCAGCCCAGCTTGGTGTTGGTGAGCAAATCAAACATGCAAAAACAATTTCTCCTGTTTAAAAGGGATCCATCACACAGTTTTTAAAAATGTTTTTGACCATGATATTACTTGGGATTTACTATGCACAGAAAGATTCTGTTGATGCACCTGGTTTAAAAACTATATTCTTTAACTATAACTTTAACTATATTCTGTATATGTATTATTTTCATTGTGCCCTCAGGAGGCTACAGATCTCTTGGATTAGGAGGAAGAGCTGGTCTGATGCAAGGTGGATATGGAAACCAGGGAGCCTATGGTACACACTCAAACCCTCACAGCATACTTTTTCATTCTTTTCTCTTGGATGTGGTCATTCTAGTTCATGAAATAAATAATAGTTTATTAAAAATGTATGATAAATTTTCCCTGTGGCTTTAGGTGCCAGTCTGGGCCCAGGAATGGGGCTGGGGGCTGGGCTCACAAACGGACTGGGACTGGGATTGGGCCAGGGAGGAAAACGTGGTAAGATTGATATATAAAGAAAGACTTAATAGGCCCTATTTATATATCTTCTTCTTTAGGGAGCCATTTACTTTACTTTGTGTTTTTGTTATTGGTCGTTATTTATTACTCGAAATAAATAACTATGTGCGCTGTTTACATGTGTTACATATGTCAAGGTTGTTGAAACTTTACCCTCACTGTTCTGATTTGCAAATTACCTTATACATTTTTTTTACTCTTGTGATTCATCATAATTATCATATTAACAATGCAACCAATTATTTTCTCAGTACTTAAGATATTAAGCCTCCCAGTGTGGTCTGGTGCAAGATTGGGGTTATTTTTAGTTGCGCTCACACCTAGCAGCAGAAATCTTGGCAGCCTGTATTCCATGCAAATCCTGGCAGAAAACCAAGAAGGCTAAGATGCAACCAGTTTTGTGAAAGGTTGAACTGCTACAACTCATGTCACACTTTTTACAGATATTACACAGCAAGGATGAGGATGAATCTAACAAACGGTTGGATAGCAGCTGCAGGGATCTTTGTAAAGAAATATTAACTCTGTGTTTTTGTGACTTTTCAGCTTATGGTGCTGGCTTGGGAACACTTCCAGGTAAACACTTTTGTTTCCTTGTGCTGTATGCACAAATGAGAGTAAAGAAATTGGTTTAATAAACACAATAAGTTGGATCCTGTCAACCTGTCAGTGGACATGGTATATGGGGCAGACTGCATCTCAGCTAATGGATTATGTGTCCTTGTAGTATTGAGAGAAACCCAGGATGTCAGTGACGTAACCCCAGTGCTGATTTATTTAAAGATGAGCTGTTTTTGTTTCCTTGCCAGGATATGGATCTTTAGGGGGCATTGGCTATCTTGGAGCACGACCAGGTAAGTGATGAACTATGTTTCATGTGATGTCCTGTTCTTTTAGCTTTGAACTGTTTTAGGCCTGTTGCCAGACTTGATGCAGAGGCATGCATAAACATCAGCCTTATCAAGCTGATCAGCAGAGATTGTTTCTCAGAAGCTGTCTTAATACATTATCCAGTACAATAATAATACGCCCACATCTGTGACACAAGCACTTTGCAGAGATTGTGTCTTCGCAAAAAAAAAAAAAAACTCCTAAACTGTAATACGCTGGCCTGCGATGCTGCTGTTATCAGTGACATCTGCTTTATGGGTTTCACCCGTGCAGGTGTAAAATCTGTGGTGTTTCTGTGTAATCAGTCTGTCTTCATCTTTGCTGACTTGTGATTCACTGCTATTGATGTTGATTTCATGTCTTTATGTGCATGAAAACAGATCATCTGTATCTATTTTACTATCATCTGAAGCTGGTCTGTTTTATTTTGTGCGCACAGTTCATCGTGTCTATTGGTGTTTCATCTCGACTGCATGTTGCATGACTTCCTGGCTCTTTCGGCCTAGTGTTTCGAAACCAGATGTCCTGAGAAAGCTCTGACTGAGATCACCCCATGCTCATTGGCTGATGACTTGTGGCTGACATGTTGTTAGCCAATGACTTGTCCTCATTTGTGGTTGTTAGAACAGCAAGAATTTACAAATTAAAATACATGTTTTTGTCAGCAAGGGAGCAAATGAGTGAGGGCCATTTTCCCATAGACTTTTTTGTAACCCTAAGCTTTTATGCAACCAGAAGCATCCCTGCCAGGTATTAGAAAAAATGCAATTTTAAGACACTTCCACATTGGCTTCCTTCCCCTCCACCACTCCAGCCCCCACCTGTGGGCTACTTATTATTCCTTATGCTGCACACACATGGTTTAAAGGCAAAATAAGAAATTACTCACACTCACACTTTGAGATATGTTTTAAAACTGTTTGGTGACTCTGGTTCTGGCTCATAGTAAATGTAAATATGCTTGTAGTTTAAACACATATTATGAGTAAAACCTCACTTTAAGAATCAGAAACATTTCAGTTGCTTTTGCTGTGGACTGCAGGCTTCTGCTTTCATGCCCCACTCAGCTCCGTTGTCGTGTGTCATACACAGATGTTGCTCGAGTCAGGATATCCTTTTGTCTTGTGCTTGAACGCTGGTGTGTTTTTTGACATTTCAACAATTTGTGATGGAAACAATGTGTTGTCATGTCACGTTTTATGTGCTGGTGTCATTACTCTAAATGAATGTGTAAGTCTGTCTGAGTTCCCACTGATTCTATCCTTGGTTTGGTTCTGATTTTTCTGTGGATGCTCCGATTTATATTACAAACTTCAACAGAAAGGCTTGAAGTTTGCTGCTACAGTGTGCTGCTGGACCTCAAAGAAACACTGTTGTCTCTGAGGTGAGATGAAGTTGTGAATGCATGCTGATATCTCTCTGCCAGGTGTGTCTGCAGAACATTTGGTTGGACCTGAGATGGCCAGTCAGGGTCAAGCTGTTCAAGATCTTAAACGAGAAAAAATCAGAGGTCTAGACTCGTTTGGAAAGCAGGAGGTCAAAAGCTTTGATTCAACAGTCCAGTCATCGAGTCTTGGACACACAACACCTACTGATCAAGGACAAAGTAACCACCCTGCAATACCCAAAAGAAAGATGGCCCCAAATCATGAAGCCATTTTGGGAGCTGGAGGTCCGAGAAGACAACTGCCTGTTGATAAAGACAACATCCAAAGTCTGGGTTCTTATTCATCTCAGAGTGCCCGAGACTATGATTCATCCAAACGTGAAAATCAGCGAGTGGAAAACTGTGGATCTCCTATTAATTTACTAGAAAACAATCGCTTAGGTTCAGGAATTCAAAAGGGTCAAAGTTCAGTGGCTCAGCCGCATCTTGGTGAAGAACTCAGACATCTTGGTAGCACGACGTCACAAAAAGAAAAAGACAAAACCTCTCGACTACCTTTTTCAGAAGCTGAGGATGTAAGAAGACGTATTTACGCGACTCCACTGGATCAGAGAATAAGAGATTATTTCTCTGCTGTGGCAGACAGGCAGCGCGTCAAAGGACTTTTAGCTGAAAACGCAAATGGAATCAGAATCCGTGGGACTGTTACGGTACAAGATGGCAGATATAGTACTGCAAACCTTCCAGCAAAAGGAGGAAGGCGCTATGGAGCAGTGATCCCAGGTACTAGTGGAACCCTAAGTGTAGGCAGTGCCTCTAATAGAGCAGATGGACAGGAAGCTCCAGGCTTTAATGGAGATGATCAGAGTGCTAAACAGAATTCCCAAACTGAACATGATGTCAAAAAGCCAAAAGCCCTCCCTATCCCAGGGCAGACTGGGAGGAATGCCCAGACTCCAAGTAAGAGCAAAGCTTTTTCACCATCTAAATGTCTTTTTTGATTCATATCTGTCTGTCTGTGGTCCGTTCTTGAGATTTTTGAGAAACAATTTCATATTTCTGAGACTGGCTTTCAGATTGTTGTTTGTGTGATGTCTATGCTTTTAAACAGACTTTAGTTTCCTCCACTAGTTGGCATTGAGACTTTTGCTGTACTAGTCAAACAAAACACTTTACCAAGTTAGCCTTTTAAACTATAGTGACTCTAATTGCCAGTATAGTTCTGCCAAAATCCAAGTTCAAATTTTTTGGCTTAGAAAAGTTGAACTAGTAAAACAAAAGAAGCACAACCAAAAACTATCGAAGCTATTTAATGATGGTCAAACCCTGCATGAAAGCAGTCAAGCTTTGGCCAGAAAACCTTTTCTCAACTAAAAGTGTCGTTTTTTCCAGATGTTCATATTTAGTTTGCAAATTAACCAAAAAATAAATAAACAAATTAGACTGCGTTATATATAACACACAATAATTACATATTAACATGATAAATATAAGCTGCGAGGCAGTTGAGCAATCACCTTGGAAAACCTTGAATCATGACTTCTAACCTCGGTTTGGTGAAGGTTTGTGATTTTGGCTTTCAGCTCTGATGCACCTTCAGGTCTGTTTGGATATCTTTGCATTTTGTAGGAAAGTCAAAACACATGCAGTGCACACCGCTTGAGCCATAGTAAGCAGCTGTTTGTTATCTTAGTAGCTTAGTTCTCTTGGGCTGCAGTTGCCAGTGATATTGAAAATAGTCAATCTGGGCATTGCACTGAGGGAAATTCAAGACTTAATCACTGGTGAGAGCAGTGATCATTGATTAGATTTTAGTTTCCATGTTCAAATCCAGAAGCTAGTGATGTAAGTAGCTGATAATATCACAGGAAGTCTCTTTGTGCATTGCTATTTCTGTAAGTGTTTCCAATTATAGTTACACCTAATTTATGATCGTTTAGCATGACACAAAACTGAAACCAGTGTGGCTTCAGCCTGTTTTTTTATGCTAATGTGCATTCCAGTAAGAGATTTGCATTGTTCTTGGTAACAGGCTTCTGATCATACTACATTGAGTGCTGGGAGGAGCTTTGAGTTGTTCATTTCTTTTTATGTTTTCTTGTTTTGTATCAAATTTAACTCTAAAACAATATATGTCACATGTACATTCTTCCTTCTTACAGCCGGGTTTTGTGTGTGGTTTACTGTCTGTGTGTAAAAATATTGCTGGAGTCTTTATTAATCAAATTAGACCATATCTAAACTCATATTTATCCAGATTGGAACGCAGGAATGTATAACTTGTTTTGCTGGGAGCAATAGTAAAACATAAAACATAAAAAATCCCAAATACCTCAGTCTTTCATCTGGGTATCTGTGACTTAGGGAGTAATTTTAGGTGGTCGTTGTGGTTTTTAGGACTCAGTCCAGTAGAGAGGATCTCCCAATACATAAAAGTCTAACAAAGATGAAGACATTTATGGCCTGATGAGGTTGAAAAAGCGTTCCATAACTGTCTTTATTATGTAAGGAAAGGAAAAGTGAAGTGCGTTTAGCCTAAAGTAAATCTCGGGTGATTTTGCTGAGCTTGTTTACCTTCTTCTCAGGTTATGCTGGTGGAGCGGGAAACTACATGGGAGCAAGCCTGGGTGCTTTGGGTTATGGAGCAGGTAATGCTGGGCAATGACACATAATTCATGAAGACTAGCTGCTGTTTTTAGCAGATGGAGAGGTAGGTTTACAACTTTGGTAAAGACTTCCGATGTGCTGCCAGCAGGGTTGGGACAGGGAGCGTATCTGGGTGGAGCAGCTGGAAAACTTGGAGGTATGCATGTAAATTTTCCTTATTTTGTCTTTTCTTTGCTTGGAGATAAGAAATTATGTTTTGCATCTCATATTCTGTGTTTCATCCTGTTCATCTGAAATTTTTTTTACATTTTAGCTGCTGCTGCACTTGGGCAGGGTGGTTATCCCCAAGGTGTTGCAGGAAAGTCGACAGGTAAGGCTGTAACATATTTATTTGGTCTCTGTCGGCATCATTTCCCCAGGCTTCACTGAACAGTTTAAAACTTTTAGCAGGATGCTTTCTTGGCCTGCTAGATAATAATTTGGATGCAATTTGAAAGCAACCTTTGGGTCACAGTTACACTATCTGAACCAAATTACTAGGCCAGCTTACCCGTTACACCTACAGGAGCTGCTCAGCCATAGACACCCAGGACACGAAGATCCCGGCACACAGTTTTTGTGTTGCTCTTCATTCCAGAGAAGGTTCGGACCACTGTAGTTACTGAGTCAATAGAGATGTGGTGACGTTTATTCAAAGATCAAGAGGTGTGGCCCTTTCCTTGTATGCATGGAACACATGTAGGCAAGGAAAAACATTTCTGGTGGAAGCTTTCTGGTCTGGTTTATAGTCTGTTTTCACACCAAATTCTGTTGGCCAGTCACAGTTGCACAGTCTTTGGTTATATGCAGGTAAATAGTTCATGTATAAAACAAAAGAAAAAGTGCATTTGCTGACATGCAAACAACTAGCCACTGACAATGATCTCACGGACATGCCCCCCAAACAGGCCGTTGTCTCACCAGACTAGCCAGTAAATTTCCAGACTACCTTAATAATCAGGTGTTTCTCAGTCTGTGTGCTAAGCTGTTTGGCTACTACCTTTAATTTAAACAGAGGCTGTCAGTTAAACTCATGGCAAAGAAATGGAGGCCTATTCATGGGTCTCTCCCACAGACCCCGGGGTCCTGTGCAGATGTAGAAGCTTGTCAGAAAAGACTTGAGGATATGCTTGATAAGAAAATACGAAGTAATTTGCCTACTCGAATTTTGTTTTTAAAGAAGTGAATGGAGGTAAGGCCTCAAAGCCAGACAGCATAACTCCTACTTTGCCTTGTAAACCAATCATTTGCTTGTCAGTTGTATGTGAGGAGGTAAAGAAAAAAATCTCTACCTTACGTTCAAGGTCACACCAGAGGTTTCCTTTCAGATGAATGATTAATAAGTAAGAGACAAAAACAAGTAAAACAATCAACGTGTCAGCCATCTTTAAACTGTCCTGTTAATATACAGTTGTTCTTTTTTACATGCAAGAAAAAAGACTTATATTTATGTAAACTTCAGTCATGTAAATCTATATAGAGACTTAAATCTATACATCATACTCATCATCCCATTAAGTAAACAGTGAATGTGTGTTATTACAGGTTATGGTGATGGAGCAACAGGATATCTTGGTGCTGTGGCAGGGAATGGCTTGGGTAAGTTCAGCAAGTTAGAGAAGTATACATCAAAGAGTATTTACACTGAGGAAAACTTTAACCTGCACTGGCAGAGAATCGTTCGTCACTCTGCTTGGTGTCAAAGACAGCCCGCATCAAAGCTGTTTGTTTTTCTTTGTTGCCGTTACTTTTGTGTTTCACTGTAGGCTGAGGCAGTTTTGCAAAAGCTTTGTCTAGCACGATCACAGACTTGAATTTTTTCCCCTCTCTTTCATGTATAACTGCAATCTTTTAAGTGCTTCTACATCTCTCCTCTCAACAGGTTACGGGAATGGTGACGGCTATGGAGCTGGTGAGTGAAGCCTGAATATTACTGGAGCAAAATGTGGTGTGAAAGTCAGTCTAGCTCTCGACATATACAACATAATTAGTGCTAATTAGTACTATGTTTCAGACCTTGCTTACCCTGCAGAGTTAGCCGATGGTGCTGAGAAAAAAGCAGGGAAGAGTGAAGGTAACAGTTCTGAGGAGCGATAACCTGCTTAAAAAACCCGTGAGGAGTGATGGCACTAACCTTTAGAGGCTTAACCCACGATACTGGATAGCTTGACAAAGTAGATGTCAATAGAAACGGCTTCCTCTAATATGCTCAGTGTGATTTTTTTTATCCACTGGGTGTAGCTATTGTCTCTGATTTATTGAAGCTGACCAGTTAAATCTGCTGGTTTCTGCCCTCCTGCTCCCGTAGATGCTTTTAAAACTAACAACTAGTTAATCGGTTGAATCGATTAATGACACAAGAATGTTTGACCTGTGTGTTTATGTTTGTCTTTTTTCAGCCCTCGGTCCTGGAGGCTATGCTGGACAGGTCCAGGGGGGCTATGGTAGGAGATTTAAGGAAACTCTCTCACATAAACCAACAGAAGTAAACAGAAGGGCTCAAAAGCATTTGGTTATAGAATATAAAGCATCTGTTCTCCTCCAAATCTGTTTGAATTTAATTTCAAACCAGTAAACACCCTGCATGGAACATAAGCCTTGCATTTACCAGCAAGGAGTGATGCCTACATGTGATTTCTGCGACGTGTGAAGTCTTGACTCAAAAAGCCCTCTCGTCCTCTTTCAGGAGCACTTGGGGCAGGCCTGGAATCAACTGGTGGCAAATATGGTGAGCAACGGTGACAGCACCTCGCCCTTCAGTCATGCTATTAGTCAGGCAACTGTCAGTGTGGGTTTCTACACGTGACTCAGACTATAGTGGTGGAGAGTGCACAGCTTGCTGATTAATCATGGAGGTCGAAGGGTGAAGAGAGAGAGATGACGATGTATGAGTCAGATTGACCATTTGATTTTCTTCTTCCCCCTGCAGGAGGAGGAGCTGGTCAGGCTCCTTATGGTAATGCCCCAGTGCTTCCTGCTGGACTGGAAGGTAGTAGATACATGAGCTTGATATCATAGCTGCAACAATAATCATTGCAAAATACCTGCGCCACACAAAATTGTATATTATATCAAACTTTTGCACATCATAAAAGCTTCACCATGCTATTAACAGGTAGTGTTACACTTTTTCAGATCAGTACATCACATCATGGGAAGATATTGTATGTCCTTTCACGCTACACTAAACACTTGCAGGATATTGTCTATATAGAGACATTTTTGTCCTGCACTAAAGAGGTTTTTTCTTGTCAAATGGTACAAAATAACAGGAAAATGTAATGTAACACAGACTTAGTGACTTTATTACAAGTAGATGAATGTGGCTTATTCTGAGTCCTGCAGACTAAAGAAAAAAAAAAAATCATAGACTGTAGATAAAAGAGGGAAATAGATGTAGCCACCCATTGTTTTCTGAACCCATTTTGAAGTCTCAACATTAGCATCGTCCTCATTTTGGCGTTTTGGGGCCAGAAGCTAAGTTATATGCTAATGCTAGCAAGCATAGCTCACAATAAGTACACAGGCAGGTATCTGTTTATTAGTGCTAAATAACAGGCTAATAAAATGCTAGAAATTACCATGACCACAGACTTATTGGACCAATATAATTTATTCTCCAAGTTATACATTTTAAAAGCGAAATCTATTAAAATTACTTCAAGAAAACAATCCTGTTAGCAGAGATGAGGCTCAGTAGGCAGCTAACTGCTACAGCCCGCTATCATGATATCCACCTGTCAATCAAAGTGACCATACACTGAACTTGAATTCATTCATTCAATTTTATTGCATTTTATATCACCCAAATGTGCCACAGCTATCTCAAATACCTATATATTACACGTTAAAGACCCTACAGTGTTAGAAATATACCCCAATAAGCACATGATCCCCCTTTGAGCAAGCACACGGCATCAATGGGAAGGAAAAACTCTCTAAGTCTTAATAAATTTTGCATGTCTGAGTTGTAAGACAAGCACGTAAAATTTTAAATTTTGGTAAAGTTGTTCTACAGCCAAGCAGACAATACTACAGCAGTCAGCCTGCAGTAAAAAATGACGATTACTCACCATTTTTTCATGTTATTTTACATTTGACATAACATTAATGTTTCACAACCAATTTTTTATTGATATTTTATGTATTTAAGAATAAGAGTAAAATTCTGTAAAATTTATTTGATAAATTCATTTAAATTATCTTTTATTTTTTACAGTGTACTTTACATTTCTTGATCTGGGCATGAGGGGATGATTTAGATGTAGAGTTTATCAAAGTCTAGAGCGAATAAGCCTTTATCTGAATGGTCTCAAGTGTTAGGGCAGCAGCTGCAGCAGTGTTTTAATTAAGATGAATGACTGGGTAACTGCTGTAAACTGGAAGTATGAGTATAGTAATAGGAAATAACTCAATAATCATAGAAAGTCTGTTCATATATGAAGATCGTAGGCTTCCCCTTTTGTCTTCGAGTCATTTTGCATCTTGTTATATGAGGACGCTTTTCACTTCACTATAAATTTATAAAGGGAAAAATCCAGTCATGCAGGTTATTGGGACATCATCTTTGTTTGAGGGGCCTCGAAATGCTGCATAAACAATGATCAAGCAAACAAAATGAAACTGGCCTAGCCCCAGCCTTGGTATACTTGTTAGTATAAAGTATATAAACGAATAAATCAACAAGGCTTACAATTTTCTCTTTTTCTCACATCCTGTCAGTTTATCACAGTATTAAAGCTCAGTGAACTGCTAAATAGTCACATTTAACCAATTTTGTTCACTGCCCACAGGTGATGGCGGCTATCCGTATGCTGCACAGCAGCTTGGTCTTGGAGCTGAAGGTGCTAAATCTGCAAAATATGGTGAGAAAAAAAGTGTGAGAAACTCTAAAGTGGAAAGTTACCATGCGGCCAGATAAACTGTGTCGTTTTGGTTTTCTTTTTTTCTAGTTCAGTACCAATGAGGTCAAAAGCCTCAGAGATAGTGAAAAATAAAACTCATCAGAAGCATTGTGAGTGCAGATAAGCTGCAGGGCTGTTTCTATGTGATCCTGCCTGATATTGACTCTTTATTGTTGCCCTTTTTCTGTGCTGTTTCAGGCCCTGGTGCAGGATATGGAGCTCAACAAGCAGGTTCAATTTAATGCACTCTTTCTCTCAAAGTACTTCCAGTGTACTCCTAAATTCTCAGAGTGTACTCCTGGCATGTTTGCAGATACGTACGTCCCAAGTCCTGGCCTTAAAAGTGTAATTTCTGTTGTGTGTGTTTTATTAGGGTTCGGTGCACAGCTAGGGCCAGCTCAAGATGCTTTGGGTAAGAAAACCACCGACACTTCCTCATTTGTGATGAGCTACCACTACTGCTGCTTCTGGTTGCCTTATCAGTCACGTCGTTTTGCACAATATCGCAGCACAACAGACAGCATACAACAGATGTTACTGTGCTGAAAAATGCCTTCATATATAATAATCACGTGATTTTGCAGGAGTCAAAATATTAGTGTCCTTTACTTGGATTCTTTTTAAATAAGAATAGCAACACAAATGTGATGCAGTTTAAAAAAAAACCTTATTCACTGTTATTCTTTTTACTTAAGTAGCTTGCACACTGAAAGTGCAGCTGCATGTATTATGCATTATATACCTCTTTAGGAAAGGTATGTGACCTGCATAGTGTGATAGCTAAGTCCTCTAATGCTACTTTTTTTGCCAGGTTTAACACATAGCTGTTAGATTTCTTTGTCTCAATGTAACAGTTTCGTTTTTAGTGAATTTGTAACACTGACCTGTGCCGATTGCTTAACAGGAGAGCAGACTGGCAAATATGATCGAGTGAATGCTGCCCTGGGTAACGGATACAAAGGTTAGAAATAGTGCACGAAGGTCTGGTTAACTAATAAAGTTAAAAAAAAAATTAAGACGGACTTTTGCGAGATCTCGCAAAACAAACTCGGGATCTCACAAAACTTTTGCGAGATCTCACAAAACAAACTCGGGATCTCGCAAAAGTTTTAGCCGCATTCTTCGGACGCCGGCTCGAAGCCGACCGGGAGGTCGAGGCACGATGTGCCGGGAAAGCGGTGTTCCTCCCGGCTGTAGTAGGTCTCGACCTCCCGTTAACTCGAAGCTAACGGGAGGTCGAAGGCCGAAGAATGCGGCTAAAACTTTTGCGAGATCTCGCAAAAGTTTTGCGAGATCCCGAGTTTGTTTTGCGAGATCTCGCAAAAGTCCGTCTTAATTTTTTTTTTCTCCCATGTCCCCTGCGGGGCTCCGTATATATTTACTGTTACAGTGACAGATGGTCGTATTAAACATGGTCAAATAGTGAAGTCAGTGTATGACCCGTGAGTCAAAACCTCAGGTTTCCCACTGGTTTGTGAGAATTGTTTTCTACTCTTTGATCTGTGTGATGTCAGAGAGTGGATATTCCCAGTATTGTCATCTCAGACGCAAATCTGCTGTTTATGAGGGGTTGTCAGCTACAGTTGGCTTAAAGCGAGAAGGAGCGCCTTCTCGTCCTGGCATATGCTATCATGTCCTTTGGCAACTGAGAGATAACAACAACTTTGTTGAGATCTTCAGTCTGCATTAGGTCGCTTGAGTTGTCACACGTTTGACTATAGTTAGTGTCCCTTTGTCTGACTTTTTCTCTTAGAGATATATATTTAGTTCATTTAGTTTATTTCACACCCTGAAATTAAGCTACCAAATACTACTCACTTAGTCTTAGGGTGTGAAAAAAAATGGTTACACTCAGATAGAAAGGCTGGTTTAGGTACCTCTTCACAAAAGGTCTGCTCGCTGAACAATAATAGATTGACAGACCAGTCTTTCTAATGCCATACCTGTGGCTAACTGACAAACCAGACAGGAAAACGAGCCCATCTGCTTGCTATCTAGATTTTCTTTCTGCCACTGGCAGCCAATAATATATAAATTGGCTTAAGTGGACGGTGGCCTTTAAGGTGGAGGTGACTAAAACTGCTTCTTCTGCTGTTTTCAAACATACACTGCTGCTCTGAACTATACTGAGACAGAGGCGAATCACCACTTTTCTTCTACGTCTTGTGAATGCCTTCTATCTAGCACTCACACACATTCACTCTCCAATAAACACATCTGAACTTGGGGTTCAGTATCTTACCCAAGAATACTTTGGTCCTCCTGAGCTACAGTATGCTGTCCTATTGTCCTATTACCCAAGCCTCGCTGCCACCATCACGTGTGTCACCTCTTGCATGTTTACCCAGAAAGCTAAACCATAAGCCGTATTCGAGAGTGTATAATGTTTATTTCTGGGTGTTGCATGTGAAAAAAAACAGCTGCGCAACAAAAGCTGAACCTGCTTAGTTTGTAACTGTACAAAGGTGATGGGTGAAAACTTTAGCTGTTAGACAGTGGATGAGCACCAAGGTAAAGCATAAGATACATAAGGATTATTTCGAACTGTGAATTATGCAAAGCTACTCTAATAGAGTCCAATAATAACCTTACGGGAAATGGGCACAATAATTCCCTTTATTAGTATCAGAATCAGAATATTTAATTGTCATTAAGACAAAAGCAAATGCTGCTCCATTCAGTGCAAAGAAAACTGTATAACTATTCGTAAACTTGTATTCTATGTACAAGAAAAGAAGTTTTAATAAAGAAAGTATAAAATGGTATAAAAGCATGAATAAATAAATCTGTACACATATGTTTATGTTTGTGATTGAGTCATTATTAATTATCATTATTGAATATGTAGGTTTATATGGGTTTGAATGTGAAAATTAGACATAGGATGGGCTTGTTTTGTACATTTTTCACACATTTTTTGTGTGATTAATGATTCTCTTCCGTATTAATGATCTTTGTGCTCTCCCCTTTTCCTCTGTGTCTGTGTCTAACCAGGCTAGTTCCCACGACGTTGACCTCTTCAAGTGGATCATTACCATAAAGTGTTCAGTCCAATGAGGTTGCAGAGCTTTTCTGTGTGATTTACTCTACTTTGTTATGTTGTCATGTCTGTATGTCTTTTGTTTCATTCTTCTCATCCACCTTGTCCTTCTCTGTGAACGGACATCTGTAAACCAGATGTCTGTCTGCTTGTCTCCCTCCTCTCAAACCTGCAGCACCCACGGGTTTGTTCCTGGCAGTGCTAAAAAGGCTTGGTGGTGATTGATAAACATAAATGGATGTGAAATAGCAAGAAATATGTCCCTTTGTTTTGGAATAATGATTTGTTCTGTTTTAATCCAATAAATTATATCACCCAGTGACGCTAAATAGAAGCTTCTGAGTCAAAACATTTTATGTGCGATAGTGTGCTCTTTAATAGACACAGTGAAACCTCATCCGCACACAGGAAGTTTTACCACTTCCCTTTTCGAGTTAGGTGACATTGCCAAAGAAAAAGTAAACACTACCACCAAAAGCAGGGTGAAATATCGACAAGAACAACGTGTTCAGATATTATATATTTATTGTGCATAATAAAGCTCCATTTATAGTGAGAATAAAACACATATGGTATATTGGAACATTGTGCAAATACTTGAACTGACACATAAACTGCTGCAAAATGAATGCAGGAAAATTCATTTTGCTAATGATGTAGGTAAAATCATTATTAATGAGGGATAATAACGTTATAAATTAAGGTTGAGCTGGATTAGCAGAAACTTTTATATGATCTACAACAGACATGGCTACATAATGTCTTCATATCTAACTGGCTTTAGGGAATACAAATGCATACATCCATAAACATCAAAATATTTATTAAATGTATTTGAATATATTAATCCAGTTTTCTGACATCTAGAACATTAAAACATTGCACAAATGATATATGGAGAAATATTAGTGACGGATAAGGTATAGTCTAGAAATTGCAAGATGAAAGCAAAGAACGAATCCTTCACATCGAAGCCGAGTCTCTTCTGGTTAGGTTTTCAAGTGAATCCTGAGATCTGTTTTCAGTCCTGAAAAACAGACAAACAGATAAATAACCAAACAAATCAATACATCACCCCCTTTGGCCCAGGTAGAAATAATCTTCCCTTTTAAGTCTTACCAAATTCGTAAGTGCGTGTTATTTTATGCCATACGTGAAGCTCTTGCGAGCAAAACTCTGGTTTTTCCATGAGCTTGATTTGTCCACAAACACGCCCATTTTTGACAGGATGGCCGGTGGAATAGGATGAGCGTTGCGTGACACATACAGCTTTTTCAGACTTGGATTAATAGGAGTGGGTTTATATTCCGTGCATGACTTTCCAGTCAGACTCGGAGCACATTGCACTTCCACTTTGTAGAACAGCTGGCCGTGCTGCAGAGGACAGAGATCGGTTGTAACTCCAGAAGTCAAAAGTGGCTCACATTCTCCCAACAGGTCATCGTCCCACTTGCTGTCCTCGTCCCAGACTTCAAATCTGAATTTGGTAATTGATGAGACATCCTGCGTGCCCAGGTCGATGACCGTGCCCCAGTGTGGGTTGTTGTTGTTATAAATGACAGGAGTACGCTGCGCCACTGTTCCAGCAAAGTGCACCTTCACATAGCCATCTGTAGCTGTGGTATGGTCCCCCCACAGATCAGTGGCCCGCTGTACTGTTATGATGACCCGTGCCATACCTTTACGAGCTGGGCAGCAGTCTTGGTTCACGGCGGGGTCATTGTGGCACTGGCAGACGCAGGAATCCCTCGAGTCACTCTTAATCCCAGCCTGACAGCGAGCGCTGCAGTTTCTCCACAGGCCTTTCTCCAGGATGTAATGGCTAATGGCAGAGCGCAGGTTTTTCCGGGCTTTGGCTGTGGCAGGAAGCAACTCATGAAGGGAATTTAAGGAGTATGAAATGATATCTGGATTTTTTGGTAGGGTTTCCAGCCATTCCTTGTAGGCAGCTGGATTTTTTTCCGCAGAGAAGAGAAGGTCTGTGTCTGTGGTATGCCCACCTTTTATATCTGTAAACCTGCAAAAGAGGGGACTATTTCAAACAGATGTGCCGAAATATTAGCTGAAAATATTAGCGTGAGTTGTTAAAGGGTGAAAACAGATAAAACATTTCAGGTAAAGTGAAATCATGTAGTTTAAAATAGACATGCATGTGACTGAAAGTAGCCTGGCCAAGCTGGACAATGCAACATCACATAACCTCAGGAACGACTAAACAAAGCACTGGAGGTGTTCACTCGAGCTCCCGCCTTTCTCATTACTTATCTCAATCCAATCAGTCATCGATGGGGGGAATATTGGACAGGACGTTTTGATGTTGTTGTTGATCAGTGTGTAATAAAATGTTCTCTACCTGTCATTGAAAAGGTCGGAGAAAGAGTTCTTATTTTCCAACTTCTCTGAAGCTTTCTGGCAGTGTTTTGTTTCGGCTTTTATTGTAGCTTTAATGCTCGCAGACGCCTCAGCTTCCAGACACAGCTCCACCTCCTCCAAGCTGAGTCCCTGCAGGCTGGCCTGACACTGCTTGATGCTGGTCACAGAGTCAATACTTCCTCCGAGCTTTACCTGGGATGATACATGAAAGACATATAAAGAAAAGTTTACTTCCTTTTACAATGCCAACTTTTATTGATTAGATACTGTGTTTACATATTTTCCTTTACCTTTGTGATGTAATGGGTACCGAAGTTGTCAATCAGTTTGTAAAATCGTTGTTTGAATTCTGGGGCGTAATATTTGGGAAGATCTTTCACTGCTTTCCGAAATTCTGTGTGCAGCTTTGGAGTATTTGACACTCGGTAGCTTGTTCACAGAGAGAAAAGACAGAAAGAGTATAAAACAAGCGTGTGACACTATCGCATTTATTTCATAAAGGGTGGAGTTCCTTACCTGTAGTACTCACACGACACACTCTGGCTAGTGAAGCTGAATTTGTCACTCTTTGTTTTCTCCATGGAGTACTCTGCCAGTTTAGAATTGGTACCAGCCAGCATAACAGAGCCACTTTTGTCATTTATTTCAACTTCTAGATCGGTCTTCCAGTTGTTTTCAACAGAGGAAACGCTGGAACTGACAAGAGACTCGCTGGATTTGTGAAGTTTAGTGGAAACTTTGGCGCTGCAGGACTGCTTTGCTCTCCAGTCCACCACTGTCAGGGGTAGCTTTTGCTTTATGTTCTCAAGATAAGGGTTGGTACACAGCATGCATGTTTTATCTTTGCGTTTCCACACATTCATGTTGAGCACGAAGGCCCCTTTACGTTCCATTTTGGTGATGTCGAAGCCTTCTCCGGCCAAATTGATGCCCGGAGCAAATTCTGCATCGGCGCACTGTTTCGGTGTCCCTTCTGTGCACGACTGAAACGTGCAGTGAGGGAGGGACAGCAGGAGGCCAGCACAGATCCAGATGTTCACCTGAAACATGTTGCTGCTGATGTGGACGCTAAAAAAAACAAACAAAAATTTTTCGCTTAAACAAAATGAACACTAACAATGTAACTGCAATAAAACAGCAAATGCAAATTAATGATAAATTCAAGAAATATTTTTCAAGACAGAGCATGAAAAATTTGTCTTACATCTTCCGTTTTTGAAAAATTAACTAAACTTAAAATGCAAGTGCAGAGAAAAGAACAGCTACACTGACAAGACATCGAGTTTTTCATTTTTAAACCAGAAGAACTCTGAGACTGCAAACCTCCTCACTCTCTAGGCAGTGTTTATTCTTTACGCTCACTGAGTCACAGCAGCAGTTGGGGAAACCTTGACTGAAACTCTCCAAATCAATCCAGAGCTTTCAGTCTCTCTAAAAATCCTGAATCAGAGACTCCTCTTTGTACACCGTTTAATCCGCAATATTTCAGTCAAGATAAACATCTATCATCTATAATAATGCGTGAGCCCTCTTCAGATGTGTAATTGTGCATTCGGTCACTTCTCTAAGGCCTTTTTAAAGTATTTCAAAGCTGATTTTTTTTTATAGCTTAGGACTACAACAGCATTTGTTGTTGAAAAGTTCCAGTCAGGTTTTTCTCCTACATAAAGCATATTTGGTGGCTTCAGACAAGATAGCGTTATTTTAATGTTGCTGGATGTTACTGGTGCTTTAGTAGTCTGCAGAGCCCTGTGGTTTAAAATCTTATCATCAAAGTGGATCAGTTTCACTTCTGACTGATTATATTACATCTTGCTTTGAGACTTCTTTTTTGTGGTGTACCTCAAAGCTCTATTTAAGTAAGGACCAATTGTTTTATTTCAGTACACTTCGACTTGCATTTAGTTTTAGAAAGTACTAAATATATAAATAAGGCTGGTACGTTTGTAACAAGGTCACCTATGATGTTTTTTGGGGGTTGTTATTTTGGGGGGTAATATAAAACTTTTGATCTTTTAAGAGAAAACTAAGGATATAGATCTGACTTTGGCTCCAAAGATGTTAAATTTCAGAGCACCGAAAGTTTCCTTTAGCTAACTGAGAATGAAAGAACCCTTTTCATATTAGTCGGCCTCTCGGGTTTTGTGAGTAGTCCAACCAACATTTCCAGCATTTTAAAATGTTTCTTCACAATTGACTGGGAGTCAGCCTAAGATTATTTTGAAATAGCACTTTTAAAAACTAATTGTTGTGTTGCTTGAGGTTTGCTAAGAGCCGATCCTGATTTTATTATTATCGTGGTTTTTTTTGATACACGTGGAACAACATTGATCGGCACAAGTATGTTCTATCCCAAAACTTTTTTGATGTTCTGGGCAAATTCTCCTGCAAAAATATAGAGAACTGTGTAAAAGTCTAAAGCGTTCTTTAAATTTTCTGTCCCTCTCTCCTGTTCGTCATGTGGTTAGCTCTCGCATCACAAATTCCTCTACTGCTGTTAAATTTCTGATGCTTTCAAGTTAGTTTTACCTCCTTATAACGATGTGGATTTACTAACAAATCTTTTTAAGAACTCTTGTCTCTCTACTTTAGACAATGTTTGTCCTGTGAAAACCAGATTAGCTCCTGTTTCTAAGCCGTCCCCCTGGATAAATGACAACATTTGCTGTTTAAAGCGTTCCTGCCGCAAAGTTGAGCGACTATGGAGGAAAACACTCCTCTCTTTCACTTAAAGGACCTTTTAGTTGCATTTAACACTTCAGTTCGTGATGCGCGGGCTGCCTATTTCTCAGACCTAGTATCAACGAGCAGAGGTAACCCCAAGGTACTTTTTGACACCATTAGTGATATTGTTGCTCCTGCTCCACCTGCTGTTTCAATTACTTCGAATTACCTCGAATGAAGATTGTGAAAATTTTCTTTCTTTCTTTGTTGAAAAAGTTCATAATGTCTGTCTTGTCTGCCCCAACTCCACCTAGGCCTGTTATTTTAGAAAGATTCTTACCTGTGTCCTTATCTCAGCTGCTCAAATTAGTTAATTCGATGAAAGCGTCCTCCTGCTCTCTTGATATTTTAGCTGGATCTTTGTTAAAAAATGTCTTTCAGTCTGTCGGTCCCTCTGTGCTTACAATTATCAATACCTCATTGGTTTCTGGTGAGGTCCCTGGTTATTGGTTCAAAAAAACCTAAGCTTGAACCTTGGTGACTCAGCTCTGACTTTGGACACTCATGCTAACTTGTTGGTTCGCTCCAGTTTTCAACATTTAAAAATATTGCTAAGCTGAGTCCCATTGTATCACGCTCAGAACTAGAAATGGTCATCCATGCATTTGTCTCATCTCGTTTGGATTATTGTAATTCTTTGTCCACGTGTTTATGTAAAGCCTCTGTGGATCATCTGCAGGTTGTTCGGAACGCTGCCGCAAAGCTTCTGACCAAGTCTTCTAAATACTCTCACGCTACACCTCTGCTGATCCAGTTGCACTGGCTCCCCGTAAAATTGACTTTGACATTCAGGGCTCTGCATGGACCTGCACCAACCTATATCAGAGATCTTTTACATCCGTACATCCCCAGCAGGTCCCTGAGGTCAAGTGATCAGGGGTTGCTGGTTGTCCAACATACGAGGCTGAAAACGAAAGGCGATAGAGCGTTTGTAACTGAGGCCCCCAGACTCTGGAACTCCCTTCCTTTGAGCCTGAGATCTGTGGACTCAGTGGTTTCATTTAAAAAACAGCTTAAAACTCAGCTTTTTAAACTTGCTTTTGGTTGATTTTTACTTTTATGTTTCAGCTTTTCTGTGAAGCACTTTGTGATTTTTATCTTGAAAGGTGCTATACAAATAAAATGTTACTTACTTACTTACAAGGAGCTAAATATACAGTTCTTCAGGCTTTCTGAAGGTCTTCCAAAGGTTTTCTTTGGACACTTGTTGCTTTCACAGTGGTTTTCAATCAGTCCTTGTACCCCACCAGCTCCTAAGGAATATTTTTTTATTGCAACATCTGTTTTTGTCTTAAGTACTGCATTTCCATGTATGTCTGCATGTGCTTCAGTTTCATCTACTTATTATTTTCACAGCAAAATATAAAGAGGGGTCGGCCAAGACTTTTGCACGGTCAGACTGAAGATGTGATCAGACGTTATCTGTTGTGGCTCTTGCACCTTGTGGCATCCTCCTTACCCTTTGATCTCTTTTTTTTACTGCATTGGATTTTTTAAAAACCAGAATTATTGTATTTTTTCCTCATTAAAGAGCTTTTGAGTCTCCAAACCTTCTATGACGACTGTGGTTTAGCATTTTTTGCGCTTAAACGAGCTCCGTGTTGCAATGGACTTGAGTTACACATAGCAACTCGCTGAACATTTAAATGCATTGCTTTCAAAGATGCAATATGACTAAACTCTACCACACGATTGCTTCTGCTGCAGAACGCAGAATGATATGACCCCCCCCCCCCCCACCACACACACAAATACACATATTGCTGCGTCCATTCAGTGAAGAAAAAGATCATATCGATGTAAGCACATAAGCAAAGACTCACCTTCAGCTTGATGGTTCACAGTGCAACTGTGAAACTGACAGCAGTTAGCAGGAATACCAGTGCTTAATGTATAAGAGTCACAAAAGCAGGGCATGGGGGTGGGGTGAGGGGGTGTGGTATGAAGTGACAGTGGTCTTTAAAAGAACAGAGAGGAAACAAACAGTGCTTTAATAGCTCTATCGGTCTTCAGCTTACCGAGCACAAGGGGGAGGAGACGATGGTCTACAGACACACTTGCACAAGTAGTGACAACATAAAAGCTCGACTGGCTTTCCAGTCAGTGAGGAACCAGAGACCACAAACCTATCATTTCTCTGAAGTGGTGGGAGGGAGTGGTGGGTTCCTGAGAACCAAGGTTTCTTTACTTTGTACAAGTGGCGTGGTCACACAAACGCTTATTACAGGAAACAGTTTAAGCAGCAAATACTGACAAAGAAACACACATAATCTGTAGAAAGAGAAAATGAGGCCTCATACAGCATAAGAGTATTTTGAAAAGACATTTTATTTTGCAGTAATTAAAAAAAGTAAATCTAAGTTGCACAAATATAAAAAAGAACAACTATTAAACAAAAGAAACCTATGAAATTCAACAGCACTGCATGAAAAATATCTAAATGTGAATCCTTTTCATTCTCTCACTACCTTAAGGAATGGGAGTCACGCTATAAAAATGGCCGACAAAGCAACTAAAATGAATAAAACAGGCTAGCGCCTGTTATAAGTGCCTCTACATAAGAAATAAAAATGAACACTTGCTAAAATAATGCTTATATATGATTTTTAATTAAGCTTGGATTTCAGCTTTAATATGATCAGCTGCAGTGATCATAATGAGATAGCTCATGCTTTATTACCAGTGGGCAGAAGTATAACCTTTACTTTGAACTGCTAAAGATGTTGTCACAGACATATTCACTGAAAACTAAAGATATAAAATATGTTTTCTGATCTTTTGTTCAGCCAGTTCTTTCTTCACAGATGTATTTGTTTTCTTTTATCATCAGTTGATAGTTTCATAGATCAGTTGGTGGGGTTGTGCTAATTGGTGATTCTAAATTGCACATAGGCATGAATGTGAATGCAAATGGCTCTGTGAAAGACTGGCGACCTGTCCAGGGTGTAACATGCATCTTACTCTAAACCAGCTGGGATAGGCTCCAGCAGCCATGGATGAATGGATGGATTATCAATAGATATTTAATATGGGATACATTGTTCACGATTAATTTTTCTTTCTTTCCAAAGCTTCAATAGAGTCTCATCCAGGGCCAAGAATCCATAGTTTTTTTGTTTTGTTTTTTTTTCTCCCTTTTTTGTGTCCCGTTTGGATCTTTAGCCATCAGAATTGTTGTCTTAAGGCCAAGAAAGATGCCAAGCGGATTTATTTTACCAAGTGGATCATCATGACCTTGCCATATTGGTCCATTTGATTGACCTTTATTATAATTATGAATTTATTTTATTTTCAGTTGCTACAAACGGGACAGACATGACTGGGGGATAGGACAGGGAGAAAGAATGAAAGAATCCATAGTTTTTTAATTATTGTTATCATCAATATTGTGATATGTGGTTTAAACTAACATAAATAGAAATTTGCTGATACCTTATAGTCTTTGAGTACTTTGAGTACTCCGGGAGAGTAGAAAATGTTTAATGTTCACATGACCCTCTCTGTAATTAACAATCCCCGTATTATCTCTTTCCGGAATATCAAGAATATAAATCTTGATATCCTTTCCTCTGCTTTTTCTAGCTGCTTGTCTTCTAACAACTTAGCTATTCAAGAGGACCTGGTACTTTTTTATAATCATAGCCTTAGTAGTATTTTAAATTCCCTGGCTCCACAAAAAACCAGAACTGTACTTTTTTCTCGCTCTGCACCCTGGTACACCCCTGAACTCTGGCTACTGAAAGCTAAAGGCCGACAGCTTGAACGTCTCTATAAGAAAACTGGCCTTACTATTCATAAGGATATGTTTAATAACCACGTTCTGTTTTACCAGGAATGTATTAGTCAAACCAAATCTGCTTATTACTCTGCTATTGTCTGCTCAAGTGAGAACTCTACCAAGACCCTTTTCTCACTATTCAACTCTTTTAACAGGCCACCTGATTCTCTCCCTGCTCATCTCTATTCATCTAACTTCTGTGATGCTCTAATGCTATTCTTTATTGATAAAATTCATAAAATACACTTAGACCTGGACCCTAATGCTCAATGTAGCTTCTCTGTCCTAACTTCTCCCCCTTCTCACTTCCTCTCTGTTTTTCAACTTCCATCCTTAGCTGATATTGCTGATCTCATCCATAAATCAAAGCCTTCTACCTGCCAGCTCGATCCTATCCCCACTGTCCTCGTCAAAGCCTGCTTACTCCCTCTCCTTCCCCTCATATCTGCTATTATTCACTCTTCACTCACCACTGGAACTGTTCCTGCTTCCTTCAAAGTTGCTGCTATTACCCCAATTCTGAAAAAAACTGGTCTAGATCCCAACAACTTTAATAATTTTCGTCCTATCTCCAATCTACCATTTCTCTCAAAAATCCTTGAAAAAATAGTTGCTTCACAAGTCCATCTTCACCTAACTGATAATAACCTTTACGAACAGTTCCAGTCTGGCTTTCGTCCTCTACATAGCACTGAAACTGCTCTTATAAAAATAACAAACGACCTTCTTATAGCAGCTGATTCTGGTCTCCTCTCCATCCTTATTCTCCTTGATCTGAGTGCAGCTTTTGACACCATCTCTCATCCCATTCTCCTTAGCAGATTAGCTTCTATTGGTCTCTCTCACACTCCACTAGCCTGGTTTAAATCATACCTATCTGACTGCACTCAGTTCATTCAATTAAAATCCTTCACTTCTCAGCTTTCTCCTTTATCCACTGGGGTGCCCCAGGGATCTGTCCTCGGGCCCCTTCTTTTCATCATCTACCTTCTTCCACTCGGACATATTTTTCGTAAATATAATATTCAGTTCCACTGCTACGCCGATGACACCCAGCTCTATCTCTCTACCAAACCTGACTCTACTCTTCCTCCACCCTCCCTCATCCTCTGTCTAGCTGAACTTAATTCTTGGTTCTCCTCCAACTTTCTTAAACTCAACAGCAATAAATCAGAACTTCTCCTGGTCGGCACTAAACGACTGCTATCCAGAATTAACAATTTCTCTCTCACCATCAATAACTCGCTGGTCCCTATCTCTCCCTCTGTGAAAAGCTTGGGTGTCATTCTTGATAGCACATTATCCTTTAATTCACATATCAATAATATTACACGTGCAGCATATTTCCAACTCCGTAACATTAATCGCCTCCGCCCCTTCCTCACACCTCACGCCACTGCCATTCTCATCCATAATCTTGTTATCTCTAGAATTGACTACTGCAACTCATTATTATTTGGCCTTACACAAAAATCTATCAACAAGCTCCAACGTGTCCAGAACTCTGCTGCCCGTATTATTACTAGGACTTCTTCTACCCACCACATCTCCCCAATCCTGAAGCAGCTTCACTGGCTCCCGGTCAAATTTCGCATCCATTTTAAAATAATTCTGTATACATTCAAGGCTATTCATTCTCTCTCTCCACCGTACCTCTCTGACTTATTACAGATGAAGCTCCCATCCCGCTGTCTCAGATCTTCATCTTCTCTTTCTCTCTCTGTTCCCTCTGCTCGTCTGCTCACAATGGGAGGGAGGGCCTTTAGCTGCTCTGCCCCTCGACTTTGGAATTCCCTACCCCCGGACCTCAGAAATATTAGTTCATTCTCTCTTTTTAAGTCCACCCTCAAAACTCATCTGTTTAAAATTGCCTATTCTTAAATTTCTGTATGTTTTAACTTTTATCTTCTATTTTTATCATTGTGTATATTTCCAGTTTTTATCTGTTGTACAGTGTCCTTGGGTGCTTTGAAAGGCGCTATTTAAATAAAATGTATTATTATTATTATTATTATTATTAAAAGCGCTATATAAGAATCAGTCCATTTACCATCTTCATCGCATCACACTATTATTATATCATACTTGGGACTCTTGGTAGTAATGCTCTGATTTTTCCATGAACTTGATTGGTCCACAAACACACCCATCTCTGACAGGATGGCCTCTGGAATAGGACGAGCATGACGGGACACATAGAACTTCTTCAGACTTGAATTCATAGGTGAAGGTTTATAGTCCGTGCACGACTTTCCGCTCAGACTTGGAGCGCACTGCACATCCACTTTGTAGAACAGTTGGCCGTGGTTCATATTACAGAGATCCGCTTTAACTCCAGCAGTCAGAAGTGGCTCACATGCTCCTAACAGGTCATCATCCCACTTGTTGTCCTCATCCCAAACTTCAAATCTCAGTTTAGCTGATGAAATATCCTCTGAGCCCAGGTCGACGACCATGCCCCAGTGTGGGTTGTTGTTGTTATAAATGACAGGAGAACGCCGGACTTCTAATTTGTTGAAAATCACCTTCACGTATCCATCTGTAGCTGTGAAGTAGTCGCCCCACAGACCAGAGGCCCGCTGTATTGTTATGATGACCCGTGCCATTCCCTTACGAGCTGGGCAGCAATCTTGGTTCACGGCAGGGTAATTGTGGCACTGGCAGACGCAGGCATCCCTCGAGTCGGTTCTAATTCCAGCCTTACAGGGATCAGTGCAGTTTCTCCACAGGCCTTTCTCCAGGATGTAATGGCTAATGGCAGAGCGCAGGTTTTTTCTGACTTTGCTCGTGCTAGGTAGTAACTCATGCAGAGAGTCCAGGGAATATGACACGATATCTGGGTTTTGTGGTAATGTGCTCAGCCATCCCTTGTAGGCTTCTGGATTTTTGTCCGCAGAGAAGAGAAGGTCTGGCTCTGTGGTATGACCACCTTTTATTTCTGTGAACCTGTGGAGGACAGAGTTGCTTGAACAGCTGCGACAGAAAGAAATCATAACAACACTGGAGGAGTCAGTCTTTAAAGAGTTTAACTCTGAAGCCACCAGAAACAAGGCATAAAATAGCTGTTAATTATTATGGTTTAGTTAATGGAAGAACAAGTCTGACACCTCGTTGGGGTTAGAAGAGATAACAAATCAGAAATATCTGAGAAAACTTTTACATACCTGTCATTGAAGAGGCTGGAGAAGGCAGACTTACTGTCTGTCTGCTGTATATCCTTTTTGCAGTGTTTTGCTTCAGTACTTATTTTTTTATCTTTAATACTTGCAGACGCTTCAACTTCGAGGCACATCTGCACCTCCTCGGCACTGAGCCCTTGAAGGCTGGCCTGGCACTGTCTGATGCTGGTGACAGACTCGATACTTCCCCCCAGTTTCACCTGGAGTCAAATATTCCAACACAATTCGCATGTGTTACTCAGAAATGACTGACACAATTTTGCTGTGTTTCAGGTGCACTGTTGTTATTGTGGTTCACCTTGGTGATGTAGTGGGTCCCAAAGTCATCAATGAGTTTGTAAAACCGTTGTTTGGTTTCTGCGCTGTAGGTTTTGGGAAGTTTTTTTCAGAGCTTTGCGAAATTCTCTGTGCAGCTTTGGAGCACTGGACACTCTGTAGCTGATTTCAGAACAACAATTAAACATCAGAATTGCATTTCAGCATTTTTATCTTGATAAAAAAGAGACAGCGCGTCAGAGTACTCGTATTCTTACCTGTAGTACTCGCAGGACATGCTGTGGCTTGCGAAGCTGTACTTGTCATTCTTGGTTTTCTCCATGGAGTAACTCGAGAGATGAGAATTGGTACCAGCCAGCATCAGTGATGCACCTTTATTCCCCGCTTGAAGATCTAGATTCGCCTTCCAGTCGTTTTCAACAGAGGAGACGCTGGAACTGACAAGAGACTCGCTGGATTTGTAAAGTTTGGTGGAAACTTTGGCGCTGCAGGACTGCTTTGCCCTCCAGTCCACCACTGTCAGGGGTAGCTTTTGCTTTTTGTTCTCCAAGAAAGGGTTGGTACACAGCATGCATGTTTCATCTTTACGTTTCCACTGATTCATATCGAGCACAAAGGCTCCTTTACGTTCCATTTTGGTGATATCAAAGCCCTCCCCGGCCAAATTGGCTCCCGGAGCAAATTCTGCATCGGCGCACTGTTTCGGTGTCCCTTCTGTGCACGACTGATACGTCCAGTGAGGGAGGGACAGCAGGAGGCCAGCACAGATCCAGATGTTTACAAGAAACATGTTGTTACTGAGCTGGAAATATTCATTTAATGAGCCTGTGTCATTGAAAGCTGAAAAGGAAAAAAAAAATCAAGGTAAAAAAACAGACAAGTGAAACGGTTTTAAGCAATGGTAGAAAAGAAGATCTGAAGGCCATTTCTAACATCTTAAATCATCATACTTGTTTTCACAAGTCCATCATGGTTTTCAGCTTTGAAATTAAACACTTGAATATTTACTTCTTTTTATTTTGAATACGTTCTTCTATCTTATTTAGCACAATATTGCATTTTAATTAACTTCATTTATAGCCCACATAAGATGATGTCTTCTCAAACCAGTTAACTTTATGACTCAAACCAGTCAGCTCTTCAGTTGAGGCTACTCACCTTGTCTCATGTGTTTTCGCTGCACGCCAGCATCAGACTGAGAGCATCAGTGCCAGAATGTCGCCTTATAAAGACAAAGAAAAAAAGGCTGAACATAACTGATGGTGTTACTTTGTGAAAAAAAAAACAAATACAAGTAGGGGGGTTTAGACTGGTCTAACAGTTGCCACAAAATGAACCTGTTATTTTTCTCATGTGGTTGTGGACACCGATCAAAGGTGAGAAGAAAACATTGTATCTGTTGCAACTCTTTAAAACTAACACCAGCTCCTCAGAATGGAGAAAGGTGGGTTTGGGGCTGTGATATGAACTGAGTTAAAGAGTCTAGCTGATGAAGGTGTAATTATAATGAGTTCCAAAGATGAGGTGCAGCACAGCTTAAGGCTCGGGCACTGACAGTGTCAAGTTTGAAGTGAGGCGTCAGGAAAGCAGATGAACCTCAGCGAAAGGCAGAGGAAGGGGTGCAGGGTTGAAGGAGGTTTAAAAGACATGGGGGTGCCAAGTCAGTGAGAGGTTTCAAGTCACACTGGGCAACAGTCTTGGTGCCACGTTGAGTGGAAGCTGGATGAGAATGGGAGTAATATTGTCTGTAGTCTTGGTTTGAGTGATGACGCTTGCTGCAGAGTTCTGTACCATGTGGAGCAAACTATGGCGTTATTTTGGGAGGCCAGAGAGAATGGCATTCCAGTATTCCAAAGAACAGGTGATCAAAGCATGAACTAGAAAGGAAAAGGATGAAGTCCTGAAAAGTTACAAAGATGGAGAAATCTCACTGATAGAGAGTATTCTCCAAAATGACTCAAAGACTTCTGACACTATGTGAATTTTGTACCTGATATCCATCTATAGAACACTATAGAACTTCACTTTTATTGCCAGTGGAATTTTAGCTGATTGACTGTGACCCCACTGATGATGGCCTGTAGGAAGGAGGTGAGGACAGGAGGGGGAAGTTCTGGGTTTAGTAGAATAGTACATTTGTGTGTCGTCTGCATAAAAATGTATACCAAAAAGATGGAAGACATCCTTTTGGTATGCATTTTTCTGTCAGTTTTCTGTCAGACAGGTAGGATGTAAACCACTTTAAGTGCTGTGTACTTATTTTCAGATGTTCTAACTAAAGAGCTTCAGTGCTGCTTATCAAAACCAGCACTGAAGTCAAGAACGATGAAGATGGTGAGAAAGCCAGCATTGAATGTGAGCTGGAGGTCACTGGTTTTAACAGGAGCTGGTTCAGTACTGTGTCGAGAATGGAAACCAGACTGAAACGACTCATAAAGGTTTACTACTGATGCTACTGTATGTTCCAGAACGTTAAAGAAAAATGGGAGGTTGGAAATGGGTCGATAGTTGGTGAGGTTCAATTTTTGTAGTTATGATCGGTTACAGTGTAGGAAGATAGTCTTTGATCAAGGCAGTTGGAAGGGCATCCAGTCAGCACTCTGGACAGGTTGCCAGTTTGTTGAAGGGCTAACGCACGGACAGAAAACCATTCATACTCACATTCGTACCCACGGCCAAATTTGAATGACCAGTTAACCTAATACATGCATGGGTTCGGACTGTGGGAGGATGCCAGAGCACCCGCACAGGTGGGGAAAACACAGAAAGCCCCCATCCAGTCAATGGATTCGAACCCAGAGTCTTGTTGCAGTGTTGCTAACCAATATAACACCATGCCTCACATATATTTGTAAGAACGAATAAATTATTACTATTCTCAACTCTAGACCAGGAATTTTACACTAAGAAACCAGCTTCAGTCTTCCGATGATATGTCGAATGTTTTTTCCCTATAACGGAATTTGTTTCCTCATACCTAGATTTATTATGATTAAAATAAATCATAATACTATTAATACCACGTCAGTAGGAATAAGAGGAACTTACTTTTTCATTATTACAGTCTTTATTTACGACAACATATTTGCATATCCCACAATCAGAAAGAGAAAAATCAGAAAGATATATATTTTTAAACATTTCTTACTAGTGGGATCTCAAAAAAATATAAAAATAATTTGTAAATCTGTATTCAGGTTAAGAATATATTATTTTTTAATCTACTGAAGGTAGTTCAATGAAGCAGAAAAGAACCAAAAGTTAAAAATCTGATTACAATTTGAAACCAAAAATATTTTAAGATCAAATTTGTACCATAAAAACCATCTTTCCTTCTATCTTTGCTTTTCAAATAAAGTCAGTTGAATCATGAAAAGTGCTTCTGCAGAATTTCAGTAGCCCCAGATTTTCAGACTCACTAATTTGGTCAGTAGCCTCAATGCATACTCTAAAGTCGAGACTACTCACCTTCTCTTGTGTACGTTTGCTTCACACCTGCATCAGACTGTGAGCATCAGTATCAGTGTACTGTGTTTTAAAGACAAACAAGAATGATCGGACATAACTAATGGGGTCGTGTTGTGGAAAAAAAAGTAGGGGGCTGGTTTAACAGTTTGTGACCACAAACTAAACCTGCTATTTGTCTCGTGTGCTTGTGAACAACGGGCACAGGTGTGAAAATATTATGCTTTATTTCTTGCAACTGTTTTCCCATGTACTAAATGTTTCTCAAACCAGTATCTGATTGATATTAACTGAGAATAAGTTGGATGCAAGGTAATAAAAAACAGAATAAAATCAGTGTGAAGGTCAAGTGTTAAACAGATGTTCAGACAGAAGCGGAACTGGGTGAAACATAAAGAATTGTAATTAATAAGTCATATTGTTTCTCTCAATTCTGCATTTCGTCAGAAAAGAGTCATTGTGAAACCTGGACCACATGATTAACATCGCATGTGGCCTGCACAGAGGTGGAGTTGTAGTTGCTACATGCCACAAGGTGGTCACAGTAGAGTGGGTTGAGAAGTAAGGGGTGGTGTAAATTGTTCAGATCTTCCACGGTTCTCGATCATGAGGGCTTTACAGGACGTCACCTGCTCCTGAGAACTCAAAGTATATCCTTTAATTTTGTGCAGTAATAATAGCAAAGTTGGCCCAATGATGACAGTAGGCTGGAGGCTATCCCAGATGTCAAAAGGCAGGATACGGCCTGGAGAGGTTGTCAGTTTGCTGCAGACAGAAAACTATTCACACCTTCGGTGGCTGTACTCAGGGGGTAGAGTAAGTCAACAGCAGGCCTAACTATCAGAAGGCTGGTCCCTGGCTGCTCCAGTCTGCATGTCAAATATCCTTGGGAAAGACATTAACCCCAGATTACCGTCCGATAATTCCATCGGAGTATGAATGCGTGTTATTGTTAGATCAAAAGCACTTAAGCGTATAGGAAAAAAGTGCTTGTATGAATGGGTGAATGAGGCATGTTGCATAAAGCGTTGTTCCACAGTTCTCGAGAAAGTAAAGTTATCTTTCCTACTGACACAGTAATACCTATTTTCATTTTTTCTCCACAAAGTTTGTTCTACATTCTAAAATACAAGGTTGTATAACCTATTGATGATAATTATCTACATTATTTTATATTATTCTAGAATTATGCATCAGCAAACTGAGCATCATAATGTGGCATAATGGGGCAGAAGGGTGACTGAAGTGACATTGGAGATGGCATGTTTGTTGGTGCTTAAATATCCTTGAAATCCTTGGTGATTCCACAAGTCAAAAGAGATCTTTCAACAGATAGAAAGGTAAAAGTAACTTAAACACTGACTTGTTGCAATGAAGGTATGCAGAAGATAATCTATGATCTTTGAAGATCATCTGCTAACTAAGAACAGGAATCTGAGGCTACAATTCATACAGGCTAACCTCCTGCTGATGGTATCAGGATATTTTCTTGGCACACTCCAGGCACTCGTCTCAAACAGGTTTCTCGAACAAGACAATGAGTTCATTGAACTGAAATGGCATCGATAGTCAGCATATTTCAATCCAAAAGAAGACCTTTGGAATGTGGTGGAATGGGAAATTTGCATCATTAATCTGCCTTTGACAAATTTGCAAAAATTGTGCCATAGTATTTCATCAGTATAGACCAAATCTCTAAGGAATGCGTCACATACCTTATTGAATCTTTGTTATCAAAACAGCTCTGAAGGAAAAAAGGGGTCCAACCCCAAGCAAGCAAAGTGCAAATGTTCCAATACATTTTCCATATGTATGTATGAAATATATATATATATGTACATATGTATTTATACATAACAGGACATGTGAAACATATGTAAGTATGTAACCGCAGTTCATTTTGAATGAGAAGGCACCACTCTGAGTCATGGTGCTTACCACAACAGCTATTTATGAATATGTACACACCCTTAACCTTGGTGAAAGATGCTACACAGGGTTAGGCCGCCTCGTCAGGCATTAAAACCAGATGCAAGTGGGTTGAAAGCCACCTAGAGTGAAGCAATGGCATCCTTCCCAGCCTACATGCTGCATTAGGCCCATTTAACTTTTTCTTCTTTCGGCTGCTCGATTTAGTCATTACAAACTGTTTCAACTAACATCAAGACTAAAATAAAAATTTGAAGATACCTTTTTGTCAAGTGTTGTGTGAAGTGGGCAGGATTGGAGGACCCAAAATGACAAAAAGCAGTTTTATTGCTGTACTATAGAAATACAAAACTAAACTGGAAGGTATTGGAAACTAGACAACCAGGCAGAACACACAGCTGAGAGTAAGGGATATTGGGAGGCGGGACAGACCCTAAATACAAGAGGAAATGAGGGCAAAGAGGAAACACCTGGGGAACACGGCTGGCAACAATCTAGCAGACGACACAGGGGGCCGCTAAACTGAACATGATGCACACCACCAAGTAAAACAAGAATCACGCACACTGAGACACAGACTGACAGAACCAGAGAGGGCGAGGGACAGAGAGACACACACATAGAAACATGAGTGGGAAAGTAGAGAACCAGGCAAACATGAAGACAAGCCTGATTTAATGGGGGCAAAGCTGAGGGAAGGACACAGAGACAAGACAAAGACATCAACGGGACCATATACGTACCAAGACAACCTAAACTAAGAATACTGAATAAATTCAAGAGAGTAAGCAAACTAAACTAAAAAACATAAGATACAAGGCAACTATAATGAATAAACAAGACTCAAAACTGTATTAACTGAAAACACTGGGTCAACCACCCAGGTATCCTAACACTTAACTACTTAGCGAAGCCAATTTTTCTTCACCGCATCACACTATCATACTTAGGACTCTCGGCAGCAACACTCTGATTTTTCCATGAACTTGATTTGTCCACAAACACACCCATCTCTGACAGGATGGCCTCTGGAATAGGACGAGCATGACGGGACACATAGAACTTCTTCAGACTTGAATTCATAGGTGAAGGTTTATAGTCCGTGCACGACTTTCCGCTCAGACTTGGAGCGCACTGCACATCCACTTTGTAGAACAGTTGGCCGTGGTTCATATTACAGAGATCCGCTTTAACTCCAGCAGTCAGAAGTGGCTCACATGCTCCTAATAGGTCATCATCCCACTTGTTGTCCTCATCCCAAACTTCAAATTTCAGTTTAGCTGATGAAATATCCTCTGAGCCCAGGTCGACGACCATGCCCCAGTGTGGGTTGTTGTTGTTATAAATGACAGGAGAACGCCGGACTTCTAATTTGTTGAAAATCACCTTCACGTATCCATCTGTACCGGTGGTGTGGTCGCCCCACAGACCAGAGGCCCGCTGTATTGTTATGATGACCCGTGCCATTCCCTTACGAGCTGGGCAGCAATCTTGGTTCACGGCAGGGTCATTGTGGCACTGGCAGACGCAGGCATCCCTCGAGTCGGTTCTAATTCCAGCCTTACAGCGATCAGTGCAGTTTCTCCACAGGCCTTTCTCCAGGATGTAATGGCTAATGGCAGAGCGCAGGTTTTTTCTGACTTTGCTCGTGCTAGGTAGTAACTCATGCAGAGAGTCCAGGGAATATGACACGATATCTGGGTTTTGTGGTAATGTGCTCAGCCATCCCTTGTAGGCTTCTGGATTTTTGTCCGCAGAGAAGAGAAGGTCTGGCTCTGTGGTATGACCACCTTTTATTTCTGTGAACCTGTGGAGGACAGAGTTGCTTGAACAGCTGCGACAGAAAGAAATCATAACAGCACTGGAGGAGTCAGTCTTTAAAGAGTTTAACTCTGAAGCCACCGGATACAAGGCATAAAATAACTGTTAATTATTGTGTTTTAGATATGGAAGAACAAGTCTGACACCTCGTTGGGGTTAGAAGAGATAACAAATCAGAAATATCTGAGAAAACTTTTACATACCTGTCATTGAAGAGGCTGGAGAAGGCAGACTTACTGTCTGTCTGCTGTATATCCTTTTTGCAGTGTTTTGTTTGAGTACTTATTGTAGCTTTAATACTTGCAGACGCTTCAACTTCGAGGCACATCTGCACTTCCTCGGCACTGAGCCCTTGAAGGCTGGCCTGGCACTGTCTGATGCTGGTGACAGACTCGATACTTCCCCCCAGTTTCACCTGGAGTCAAATAATCCAACACAATTCGCATGTGTTACTCAGAAATGACTGACACAGTTTTGCTGTGTTTCAGGTGCACTGTTGTTATTCTGGTTCACCTTGGTGATGTAGTGGGTCCCAAAGTCATCAATGAGTTTGTAAAACTGTTGTTTGGTTTCTGCGCTGTAGGTTTTGGGAAGTTTTTTCACCGCTTTGCGAAATTCTCTGTGCAGCTTTGGAGCACTGGACACTCTGTAGCTGATTTCAGAACAACAATTAAACATCAGAATTGCATTTCAGCATTTTTATCTTGATAACAAAGAGACAGCGCATCAGAGTACTCGTATTCTTACCTGTAGTACTCGCAGGACATGCTGTGGCTTGCGAAGCTGTACTTGTCATTCTTGGTTTTTTCCATGGAGTAACTCGAGAGATGAGAATTGGTACCACCCAGCATCAGTGACGCACCTTTATTCCCCACTTGAAGATCTAGATTCATCTTCCAGTTGTTTTCAACAGAGGAGACACTGGAACCGACAAGAGACTCGCTGGATTTGTGAAGTTTGGTGGAAACTTTGGCGCTGCAGGACTGCTTTGCTCTCCAGTCCACCACTGTCAGGGGTAGCTTTTGCTTTTTGTTCTCCAAGAAAGGGTTGGTACACAGCATGCATGTTTCATCTTTACGTTTCCACTGATTCATATCGAGCACAAAGGCTCCTTTACGTTCCATTTTGGTGATATCAAAGCCCTCCCCGGCCAAATTGGCTCCCGGAGCAAATTCTGCATCGGCGCACTGTTTCAGTGTCCCTTCTATGCACGACTGATACGTGCAGTGAGGGAGGGACAGCAGGAGGCCAGCACAGATCCAGATGTTTACAAGAAACATGTTGTTACTGAGCTGGAAATATTTATTGAAAGCCTGTGTTATTGAAAGCTGAAAAGGAAACAATTTAAGGTGAAAAACAGAGAACTTAAGCAGTTCTGTAGTATATAGTACGTTCTGTTATTTCTAACTTCTTAAAACAACCTTCTTGTGCTTAAAGTCAATGATGGTTTTCATCTGTCAAATTAAATGCCTAAATATTCATTCTTTTTATTTTGAATACAACTGAAAATTTCAACTTCTGGGCGTCTGTATTCATAGCCCCTACAAGGTGATCATGAGTCCAAAGACGAAGCACAGCACAGCTAACGGTCCGAGATCCATGTTTCAAACGAGGACTCATTAGAGCAGTTGAAGCTCAGCGAAAAGCACAAAGTGACATATCGGTGAAGGAGATCCAGATGATATGGGGATGCTCATTCACTGACAGCTTTGAAGGTGAGTAGCGAAATCTTGTATTGAGCAGCAGCCTTGGTTCTACATTAAAGAATGGGAGCCTGTTAAGCTGAATGAGAATGAGTGCAATATAATCAGTAGATTTGTTTTGTTTTGTATAAATAATAATTTTTTTAACCTGAATATAGATTAAAAAAAAAACCCCAAAAGATTTATACAAATATAATCTTTAAAAAAAAATCTGTACTGAGGTTATGAAGATATTATTTCAGAATCTACTGAAGGTGTTTTAATGAAGTAGAAAAGAACCAGAAGTTAAAATATTTTGGTTTCAAATTATAATCAGATTTTTAACATCAGATTTGTACCTTAAAAAAAACATTGTTACTTCTTTTTTAAAACAAAGTTGGATAAGAGCTTCAGTAACCCCAGATTTTCAGGCTCACTAATTTGGTCATTAGCCTTAATGCATACTCTAAAGTCGAGACTACTCACCTTCTCTTGTGTACTCTTGCTTCACACCTGCATCAGACTGTGAGCATCAGTATCAGTGTACTGTGTTTTAAAGACAAACAAGAATGATCGAACATAACTAATGGGGTCGTGTTGTGGAAAAAAAAGTAGGGGGCTGGTTTAACAGTTTATTACCACGAAATAAACCAGCTATTTGTCTTGTGTGTTTGTGGACACTGGCCACAGGTGAGAGGAAATGATGCTTCATTTCTTGCAACTGTTTTCTCACGTACAAAAGCTTTATCAAACTAATATCTGCTTGACATTAACTGTGAATACATTTGACACAAGGTAATAGAATAAAATCAGTGTAAAGGTCAAGTGTTAAACAGCTTTTCAGACAGAAGTGGAACTGAGGGAAACATAAGGAAATTTAAAAAAAAAAAATTGTCACGTTATTCTTTCCATTGCATTTCTTCAGAAATGAGTCATAGTGAAACCTGGACCACATGATTTGCATCGCATGTGGCCTGCACAGAGGTGGGATTGTAGTTGCTACATGTCACAGGATGGCTGCAGAGGTAAGGGGTGGTGTAAATTGTTCAGATCTTCCACAGTTCTCATTAATGAGAGGTTTACAGGACATCACCTACTCCCTTCGAGTACTCCTCAGAACTCCAAGTTCGTCCTTTATCTTTGTGCAGTAATAATAGCATAGTTGGCCTGATGATGACAGTTCAGCCCTCATATAAAGTTGTCTGATAACTCAGGAGTGCAACACTTGAAACATTTTATAAGACACTGTATGCAAGTACACCTGCTGATCTGTGAAACCACTTTTACATTTCTTGGGTGATTTATACTATTTAGCTGTGGGTTTTTTTTGTTTTTTAAATTTTTATTCCATATTATAGGTTCATGCTTATCCCAACTGTCATGTGGCAAAGGCCAGTGTACAGCCCGGAGAGGTTACCAGTTTGTTGCAGTGCTACAAAACAGAGGGGAAACCATTTATGCTCTTATTCACACCTGGTGTGGCTGTAGCTGAGGGGATGGAGCAGGTCATTTGGCAGCTCCAGTCTTCATGCCAAATATCCTTGGGCAAGATACTAACCTCAAGTTAATCCTGGATGCATGCATTAAAGCATGAACTTGTGTGAATGTTAGACAGAAAGCACTTAAGCATATAGAATTAGTGGGTTTACCTATTGTTACGCCTCCTCGAGGGCAGGAGGGGGTAACACAGCAACTCCAGAAACCCAGTACGAGTGTTATATGTTGAGACAAGTTTAATGGCAGCTTTCACACAAAAAACAATGACCCAAAAAATGTGGGGGAGAAAGGGACAGTTAGGTTGCGCCAGAAAAAACACCAAAAAAGACAAAACCAAAACTTAGCTGAGCTCTTACCCTCGAAAAACAAGGAGGGAAAAAAAGTCCTAACCCTCAACTCAAAACAAGCTCAAAAATTACATGGGTGGCACCAACCAACTTACCTAATGTTTCTAACAGTAAAGATTCTACGTGAGTAAGTGTATGGGGTCCACAGACTTACCTACTCCTCTTTACTCCCACCACAACCTTCTAACAAAAGAAATGCACCAGAGACGCTCTACACATGTGCCAAACAATCCCAAGCAAGGAATAGAGACACGCCTCCAGCCACAGGTGAGTTTCCTTATCAGGGTGTGGACTCCAGGTTTGTCCATTCAAAGCCTCTTTCCCCTAATTAGCTGGAGACCCCCAAATTGACACCAGCCTGCAGTCTGTGTACCTGGGGAAATGGCGAGCAAAGGGAGAGGGAAAGAAAACATGCAAACTGCAGACACGCACCACTATCAATCAGAAATCATTCATCAAAGAGAATAATGTTTCACACATCAATAACTATTTACATTGTTTGCACAAAGTTTGTTCTGGATTTCTCTAAAATACCGGGATATATAACCTATTATTGTAATATTATTACTGAAGGATAACAGGTTTCTTCTATGTATTTAATACACTTGTTACTAGTGGCATACAAGAACAAATTGTCATTTTTAAATCTATACTCAGGCTACAAATTTTCCATATGTGTATATGATTTATTTATTTATTTTTTACATGTCTATACATTATGGGACATGTGAGCCATATATAAGTATGTAACGGCAGTTGACTTTGAGTGGGACGGCACCAAAATTGTGTCATAGTATTTCATCAGTATAGACCAAAACTCTAAGGAATGTGTCCAATACCTTGTTGAATCTTTGTTATCAACACAGTTCTGAAGGGAAAAAGGGGTCCAACCCCAAGCAAGCAAAGTGCAAAATTTTCATTACATTTTCCATATTTATTTATGAAAAAATATATATACATACGTATTTATACATAATAGGACATGTGAACCATATGTAAGTTTGTAACCGCAGTTATATGTACACACCCTTAGCCTTGGTGCAAGATGCTACCCAGACATAGCCTCCCTAGCCAGGCGTTAAAGCCAGATGCAAGTGGGTTAAAAGCCACCTAGACTGAAGTAATGACATCAGTCTGAGCCATCAGAACTGCATGTGGCTCGTAGTGCGGGAGTCATGTTTGTTCACACTTCACTGAATAAACTGCTGTGTGCCACACTGTTGCGCAAATCTTTAAGAAGGAAGCACCTCGTCATAAAGCTAAAGAGGTAGTAGGACCTTGCGCAGAGTGCCTACATGTCTGCATTATGCCAATGGGCTTTTTTGACACGTAAGTTTAACTTCTTCTACTTTCAGCTGCTACCTTTCAGAGTCATTACAAGAAATTTCAAAAACATCAAGACTAAAATAAAACTGTTGATAACTCATCGTCTTAGCGAAGCCAATTTTCTTCACCGCATCACACTAATATTACATCATATTTGGGACTCTCGGCAGCAACACTCTGATTTTTCCATGAACTTGATTTGTCCACAAACACACCCATCTCTGACAGGATGGCCTCTGGAATAGGACGAGCATGACGGGACACATAGAACTTCTTCAGACTTGAATTCATAGGTGAAGGTTTATAGTCCGTGCACGACTTTCCGCTCAGACTTGGAGCGCACTGCACATCCAGTTTGTAGAACAGTTGGCCGTGGTTCATATTACAGAGATCCGCTTTAACTCCAGCAGTCAGAAGTGGCTCACATGCTCCTAACAGGTCATCATCCCACTTGTTGTCCTCATCCCAAACTTCAAATCTCAGTTTAGCTGATGAAATATCCTCTGAGCCCAGGTCGATGACCATGCCCCAGTGTGGGTCGTTGTTGTTATAAATGACAGGAGAACGCCGGACTTCTAATTTGTTGAAAATCACCTTCACGTATCCATCTGTACCGGTGGTGTGGTCGCCCCACAGACCAGAAGCCCGCTGTATTGTTATGATGACCCGCGCCATTCCCTTACGAACAGGGCAGCAATCTTGGTTCACGGCAGGGTCATTGTGGCACTGGCAGACGCAGGCATCCCTCGAGTCGGTTCTAATTCCAGCCTTACAGCGATCAGTGCAGTTTCTCCACAGGCCTTTCTCCAGGATGTAATGGCTAATGGCAGAGCGCAGGTTTTTTCTGACTTTGTTCGTGCTAGGTAGTAACTCATGCAGAGAGTCCAGGGAATATGACACGATATCTGGGTTTTGTGGTAATGTGCTCAGCCATCCCTTGTAGGCTTCTGGATTTTTGTCCGCAGAGAAGAGAAGGTCTGGCTCTGTGGTATGACCACCTTTTATTTCTGTGAACCTGTGGAGGACAGAGTTGCTTGAACAGCTGCGACAGAAAGAAATCATAACAACACTGGAGGAGTCAGTCTTTAAAGAGTTTAACTCTGAAGCCACCGGATACAAGGCATAAAATAACTGTTAATTATTGTGTTTTAGATATGGAAGAGCAAGTCTGACACCTCGTTGGGGTTAGAAGAGATAACAAATCAGAAATATCTGAGAAAACTTTTACATACCTGTCATTGAAGAGGCTGGAGAAGGCAGACTTACTGTCTGTCTGCTGTATATCCTTTTTGCAGTGTTTTGCTTCAGTACTTATTTTTTTATCTTTAATACTTGCAGACGCTTCAACTTCGAGGCACATCTGCACTTCCTCGGCACTGAGCCCTTGAAGGCTGGCCTGGCACTGTCTGATGCTGGTGACAGACTCGATACTTCCCCCCAGTTTCACCTGGAGTCAAATATTCCAACACAATTCGCATGTGTTACTCAGAAATGACTGACACAGTTCTGCTGTGTTTCAGGTGCACTGTTGTTATTCTGGTTCACCTTGGTGATGTAGTGGGTCCCAAAGTCATCAATGAGTTTGTAAAACCGTTGTTTGGTTTCTGCGCTGTAGGTTTTGGGAAGTTTTTTCAGAGCTTTGCGAAATTCTCTGTGCAGCTTTGGAGCACTGGACACTCTGTAGCTGATTTCAGAACAACAATTAAACATCAGAATTGCATTTCAGCATTTTTATCTTGATAACAAAGAGACAGCGCATCAGAGTACTCGTATTCTTACCTGTAGTACTCGCAGGACATGCTGTGGCTTGCGAAGCTGTACTTGTCATTCTTGGTTTTTTCCATGGAGTAACTCGAGAGATGAGAATTGGTACCACCCAGCATCAGTGACGCACTTTTACTCCCTGCTTGAAGATCTAGATTCACCTTCCAGTTGTTTTCAACAGAAGAAACGCTGGAACTGAGAAGTGACTCACTGGATTTGTGAAGTTTGGTGGAAACTTTGGCGCTGCAGGACTGCTTTGCTCTCCAGTCCACCACTGTCAGGGGTAGCTTTTGCTTTTTGTTCTCCAAGAAAGGGTTGGTACACAGCATGCATGTTTTATCTTTACGTTTCCACTGATTCATGTCGAGCACAAAGGCTCCTTTACGTTCCAGTTTGGTGATATCAAAGCCCTCCCCGGCCAAATTGGCTCCTGGAGCAAATTCTGCATCGGCGCACTGTTTCGGTGTCCCTTCTGTGCACGACTGATACGTGCAGTGAGGGAGGGACAGCAGGAGGCCAGCACAGATCCAAATGTTTACAAGAAACATGTTGTTACTGAGCTGGAAATATTTATTTAATGAGCCTGTGTTATTGAATGCTGAAAAAGAAACAATTTCAGGTAAATAAACAGACACGTGAAGCAGTTCTGTAGTATATAGTACATTCTGAAAGACCACATATCATTTGTGGTTAAACTCAATCACGGTTTTGATTTGTCTAAACCCGAAAGATGTCTATTAATTTTAAGATTTTTGCCATCTTATTAAGTAAAATAAGCCCCAGAATTAGATTTTTTTCCTTAGCACTTTGAAAAATCTTCGAAAAAGCCCCCCAAAATGGATCAAGCAACTCTACAGGTAAGACTACTCACTTTCTGTGTGTTCCCGCTGCACATACGCATCAGACTGTGAGCAGCAGTGTCACGATATAATCTTTTATATGCAAAGAACAAAGGATGAACACAGTAGGGTAGCAGAGGTGTGAAAAGCAAGTATGCAGGCGGTCTGAATGACACTAAGCGAACCTGTTATTTTTCTCATGTGATCATGGAAAGTATTTTAGCATGTCTTTTTCTTCTTTGTTTATCGAACTAAAATCAGCTTGACAATAACTGAGAACAAACTGGACATGAGGTTACAAAAAACCCGACAATAACATGGTCAAGTCAAAAGATAAATTACTTTTATAAAAAAGTCAAGCTCCTTTCTCATTTTCTTTTTTTCAGAAATTAGTCATTGTGAAACCTGCACCACATCATTTGCGACATATAGGCTGTCCAGACCAGAGAATGACTGAGTGAGAGGAAAAGAACGGTGTGAATCGTCCAGAAGCGTTTACAGGATGTCACCTGCCGCCTTTCAGTGCTTCTCGGGAACTTCGAAAGCATGCATGTCTGTGAACTGTAGGAAGACCCCAGAGTACCCGTATAGATGGGGAAAACATTACAACTCTTCAGAGAAAGTCCCCAATCTAAGTCAGTGGATTTGAACCCAGAATCGTTATGTGATGGTGTGAACCACAACATCACCATGCCTCATACTCACTGCTAAAGTAATAAAAATTTCACACTATAGACCAGAAACTTTTGACTGAGGATCCAACTTCAACCTGTACTTTTGTGTCAATCTGTACTTTTGTGTCAGTGACCCTTTGAGGTGTAACCCTCAGCAATTTGAACATGTAATTAATGTTTTTATTAGTTTTGGCAATCAGGTAACAAAAAAAAATAAAATAAAATCCAAACCAAAACATTATTACTGTCACCCATCAATAACTATTTAGATCTTTTTCAGAAAGTGTGCTCTGGACTTCCCAAAAATACAGGGTTAGGGTTATAATCTCTGATGAGTTCCATGATTTAGACCTCAGAGTGTTAAAGAAACCTTGGAGTCAAACAGATTAAGGCTAGGAGCCTTTTAGTCTAATGACCAGTTATATATGTCTTGATGCATGCTCAATCATCAAGGTAAGGACTAAAAAACTGATTCTGTTCATCTGGACGTAGTGTTTTCAGGTTGAAGAGTATGTAACTCTAACTGTACAAAAAATATGCACAAAGAACAATTACACCATGAGGTCTGTACAATATCTGAAGATATAAGAAGTATATCTTTGTAGAACAAACAATATAAGAAATTCACAATAAGTATTACAATTTTAGCACTTTCTGAAGACAGTTGACTCAGTTTCATGTCACTCATGAATTATTAAGTTTTTTACCTGAGTTGTTAGTCCAGGCTGTAGGATGACTCATATTAATGACAATGGGCTTGTAGTTTATTGTCTGCCTTAATGATTAGACTGGCAAAGGCCTTTGTTGGTCTTGTTATAATGTTTGTTATTAGTTATTTATCCCAGGAGCTCAAATATGCCCCCCTCTCCTAATGACCAAGTACTCTGTCTGTCCACAGCAGATGTCAGGATGACACTTCGTAGAGTAAACCAACGAAAAGCTGGTAAAGAAGTTGGACATACTAGGAATAAACACCGCTCTCCACAACTGGATCTTGAACTTCCTAACTGACAGGCCGCAGTCTGTCTCCATAGGAAATAAAACCTCCAAAGTCCTCAGACTGAGTACAGGATCGCCGCAGGGCTGTGTGCTTGGTCCACTGCTGTTCACCCTGCTAACACATGGCTGTACTGCACAGTACAGCTCAAATCACATCATCAAGTTTGCGGATGACACAACAGTGGTGGGTCTCATCACCAACAACTATGAGTCTGAATTCAGAGAGGAGGTACAACACCTGGTGGACTGGTGTCAGAATAACAACAAGAGCTCAATGACCCACACCGCACTGCACATCAACGGATCTGCTGTTGAGATGGTCAACAGTGTGAAGTTCCTGGGTGTGCACATATCAGATGACCTCTCCTGACCTACATCACATCATGAAAAAAGCCCAACAACATCTTCACTTTCTTAGGAAACTGAAGAAGGCCAGTCTCCCTCCTCCCATCCTCCCATCATTTTACCAGGGAACCATTGAGAGCGTCCTCTGCTGCTATATCACAAGCTCAAATTCAAAATTCAAATTCAAATTCAAATTTTATTTGTCACACACACAACCATACACAGTATGACATGAGGTGAAATGCTTGTAGCTGTGCAATGCAATGCCCGACCATTAGATGACAGTGGTTTTACAGTATTTACAATTTACAGGTTATTACAAAATTTACAGATTAAACTGAGAAATTTACAGTAAAAATGTGCAAATAGCAGAAAGAGATTATAAATTATAGGAAGTGTGCATGAAGAAAAACCAGACTGCGTGTGGTGATGTGATGTGTGTGGGAGTCCAGTCCTACACCTGGTTCAGGGCCCGAATAGCCTGGGGGAAGAAGCTCCTCCTGGAAGAAGCTGGTATGGGAACTGCGCCCTTGCTGAAAAGAAGTCTCTGCAGCGGATAGTGAGGACAGCAGAGAGGATCATTGGAGGCCCTCTCCCACCCATCTCCCAACTCTATGACAAACACATCATCCGACGTGCAAATAGCATAGTGAAGGACACTTTCCACCCCTCACGTGCAATGTTCTCCCTCCTTCCATCTGGCAGACGGTTTTGCAGCATCAAAACTGTAACGACCAGACACTGCAAGAGCTTCTTTCCGCAAGCAGTCAGAGCCCTCAGCTCACTACCACCAAAGGACTGATATACACATACACCTTTACAAATACAAATACACCTCACAATACTCACCAAAAGACTCAAAAACAACAAAAACCTCCACAAATCCGCTGCAAACTGGACCTGGAAGCAATATGCTTATTTGCTCACTCAGTCACATAGTTACTGAAAACACATTTAAATTATACTAGATTTGCACATTTTGGAACTTGCACATGTCTTCGTCCTGTCTTGTCTACAATTTCCTGACAACAACTTGAACCCAGTATTCAATACCTACTGCACAATCCACTTTGTAATGTCTATGTCCTGTCTTTGTTTATTGTACAGTTATCATTATAGTACTGTATAGTATTATATAGTTAGTAATTGTCCCCTAATTTTACCAACATTTTGCATGTTATTTATTTGTAATTCCTAGTTTTATATCTCTGGGAGATATAAAATATACTTAGAAATTATATACTCGGGTTTTGTAAATTATTTATATACGCGTAAATGCACCCCGGGGTGCTTGGGGTCAAACAGCATTTGGGTATGCCAAATGCATACTGTGTATGCTGTTGTATTGACAATAAAGCTCTGGAATCTTGAAATATGAGAATTTCTTTCCAACTCAACTTCCAACTAAGTGAAACAATAAAGTTCCTTGACTTCTTTTTGTAAATGTAGCTATTATTTGTTGTAAATCTACCAGTTTTATTTGTGTAAATTTGCCCTTTTTGTTCCATATATTTGCCTTTTTGACTCTCTGAATTTCCTCTAAATATTTTTCTCCTAAATTTGAAAGTTTCTTTCTCATTAGTTATTTCTGTATTCTTTTTTTTAAAACTTTTTTAAAACTTTTTTTTTTTTACCTCTGATATGCAAGCTTGTTTCTGCTTTTGCTTCTTTTGCTATCCGTAAGTAAAACTGATTTCAAAACTCAAAATATTGAGGTACTCAGAAGTAACTCAAAATACTTATAAATTACTTGTTAAGAAGTACTACTAAGTTACTTATTTAGAAGTAACTTAAAATTTCAAGATAACTAACTCAAAACTTTAGGCCAATAAGTCATAATTTCGATTTACCTGTGGCTTCCTTTTCCTTCCCACCATCCTTCTCTGTCACAGCAGTCACCTGCATGTTCCCCATCACTATTGTATTTTTGTCATTGCCACCGTCTGTAAACTATACATCATATCAGGTCTGATTACCATCTTGTAAACCTTTCACTCTATCCTTCTGTCACAAATCACCTCCAACACTTGGTTCCACTCACTCCACCCTGGCTGCACTCTGTGCTTCACTTCTCTTGTGCGCTGTCTGTTGTTTTGGATTTTTGACCTTAGGTATTTAGACTCATCTGTCTTCTCTGCTCCCTACAGCTTCGCTGTTACATCTGTCTCCCTCTCATGCACAACACATGCATTGTCTTGCTTCTACCGACTTTGGAGAGATGAGAGCCATCTCTCCACGAAGAGTGCTTATTATCACTAAAGATCACACTGTACCAACATCACTGTCCATGGAGACCGCTGCCTGACCTCATCCTACCTCTCTCTGCCTGGCTTTTTTTTCACTGGCGGAAGCAACCTTCCAAACCCTAATATCCTGTCGTATTTTTCACTCGCAGCTTTACTTTATCCTTTAGTGTTAGGTATCTATAATAACCTTATTTGAGAATAGTTGTGCGAAACTTCCTGGCTTTTATTTTGAAAACAACGATCGGAAATGTCCAGGTTTCTGTCTGAGTAACTTGACGCTTGGAAGACGATGCAGGGGAGACTCGAGGCCGCCGGAGAGGACTCCGCATTTCAAGGAAAACAGCCACCTAGAAATAATGATGGATCATAGTTGGCTCAAACACCTGATGAAGACACTGAATACTCGCCGTATGAAGCAGGCTGGGCGTGTTTAAAGCCAGCCGGCTCAAGTATCCGCTTTTACATCCTCAGCTACCGGACGTTGGTAGGCGACTGCCCGGCTTGCTAGCCCGCAGTCCTTCAAAATCTCTGCTCCACAATCACGGACCTTCTCCATTTATTTTTTTATTTTTTCAGTGGCATTACGAAACCTAGCAAGTATACAAGGGGCTGGATTAACAAAAAGCGCACGTCTACTTTCAATACAGTGAAGGTGTAACCTGCTAGTCCTCTATTTCACATCTGACCGCTGGGATCGAGCTAGCATCATCTGGAGTTGGACGCTGGCGCGGCTCCCCTACAGCATCCTTGCCTGCGCCGCTGCACCGGAATGCTAACTAACGAGGAAATGGCTTTAACATGACCGCGAACCCTTCGCCTCTCAAACGCCTAGCGCTTGTAGGTGGCACACGGACACTTTAGATGTCAAATGTAATGTCCGCCGGGAGCTTGCATCATGCGTGTGGCTTTCCGCGTCTGTCTCCAGCCTCGCGGATGACACTCGCACAGGTACCGGCGGTTCAAAGCGAGCAGCGACGGCGCGCGCACACAGTTGCCGGGTAGCGCTTAGAGACTTCTCCTGAGCTAGCTAGCGCCGAGCTAGGCGGCTAACAGCACAAAATAATAATTAAAAAAAACAAAGCAAAAAACAAACCAACAACAACAGCCCCAAAACAAAACAAAAACCTCACAACCAATACCAATGGTTTCCCATAAGGTTTTAGTCGCAATAATCTTACTGAACGTGTATATAGGTGTACAGTCAGTTTTTTACTTATTCGGCGGTGTCCTTTTAACCGTCCTCTTTGCTATGGCATTTTTAAATGGACCCAGGCTGCTGGACTGGGCGAGTTCACCTCCACATCTTCAGTTCAACAAATACGTCCTTACGGGATACCGGCCAATTTCCTCCGTGCAGGACTGCATCAGAAGCCTGTTTTACCTGCACAATGAACTTGGAAACATATACACTCACGGTGAGTACAACAAAAATCAGATTGGAATGCTTAGTCAGCATGTGAGATTTGTGTAGAGAGGGAGACAGACCCTGTACCTGCTGAAGGATGCACTGCCAGACTCTGCAACACAGGCTGGGAGGCATACATGACTCACACTCTTTTTTATTTTAAATATACATTATTTATCCAGATGACAGCAATTTACAGTTTATTTCTTGTACAACTCTTCAGTGTGATTCATCTAAAACGTACAATAACAGAACACAAAAGCAGAACATGGTTTGACTGACTGATTTATTTATTTTTCATTTTTTTATTTTTAATGTGTCATGCATAAGGGAATCAGTCCAATCCAAACAGGCTTACAAGGCACAAATAGGAAGAAACCAGAGCTAGAGTAGGACCATACAAATTACAAGAGTACTAAAGAAATAATCCAGCTTTGAAGTCTCACGCATTAGGAGCAAAGGCAGCAGACTCATAGACATCAAAAATGATTAAAAACCATCTTCAGTCATCATCAGCGTATCAACACATTTATGGTTTGACAAAGAGCTCATTAACTATCACAGAAGGACAATACAAAATGAACTGATTTATTTTCAAGCATAAAATAAGATTTGGCGACTATCACCAGTTATTACACTGGAAATACTACTGCCAAGTTTATTCAGTTTTCAATGAATAAAAAAAGCAGGAAATCATATACTTTGAAAAGCTGTAATGTTTGCAAGGCAATGTTTGCATTGTTGCAATGTATATACTCCATAATGAGCATATGATGTTTGTAATGAAGTAATTAACACTTTGATATATATAGATATGTGCATGTAAGTATTTTAGAATTATATTAAAATGAAAATTAAAAGTCTCTTAACTCTCTAGCACTGCATGTTATAAACTAGTTGGTAAGTTATTGTGAGGCCTCTGCACCAGCTCTGGTACATGTGCTGCAGGCAGTGCTGAGAGTATTAAAACAATAGATTTGCTGGATGAAGCATCTTTTTCTGCATGATGTTTATTAAAAGAAAATGTTTTCATGTTGATAAATACTGCCAGGGCCAATATCATTCATGTGAAACACTCAGCCCACCAAAGAGCTGAAATCCAGCTCACTGGAATGCTTTGCGGAGAAGAAGGACATCAGTTTGACGTTTGACTGCATTTTGCAGGCTGCTCTTTGCTGCTACACCTAAAACAAAGGATCACATCATGAAAATGTTTGGCCGACCTGTTATTTTCATCTGAGTCATGTCAGTTTTACAGCCATTGTTTGCCATACCATGCCACTGAAAAGTGATGGGTTTCAGCCCTGTCCACTATACTGTTACATTTCTCTGTCATGACGTTAGAAAAATGTAACATGTGGAAAAATTGAGGCATATTCTTGAAATAGCAGAGATTTTTCTTCAGATTTCTCAGGCTGTCCATCAGTTTTATACATGTTACTTCTATTAAAGGCTGAGCTTATGTGAAATCTGGCACCCACCACTTAGGTTTTGGCCTTTTGCAGAAGAGGATCTAATTTACTCAAACTTAAAATACATTTTTGATTAACAAGCATCCAAAAATAACAGGAAAAAGCAAAAACTTGTATTAACTAATGTAACAAAGGCTCTTTGTTTTAACTGTATTGCACCAGTCGTGCTTGTGTGCATTTTCACCCTTGAAAGGCACATTTTTAATTCATGAGAAACACTGAAATGCTGATGTTTTAAAGAATGTGCTTAAACTTCTTTGCATTAACTAAAAGTTTAGGTGTTTTTCACAGGCCCAACTTTTCCAAGTTTCGAAACCTTGGCTTTGAGTATCTGCCAATGCCGAGTAGTGTTAGATAAATAAGCTGTAATCCTTAACATGGATAAAAAATGGGGAATATGAAGGCAGCATTAGTCTCCACTTAAACTTTGTTTTTCAGCTTTGTAAGAATAAATGGTCTTGCCTAATTACTGAGCGTTTAAAAGTCTTCTTTCAGTCAGGATTCACAATGATGAAACTTTCCATCGTGTTGTGTACGTCTCATTACTAGTTTAGTAAACGTTAGGTCCCGGATGTCTTGCCTGCAAAGAAATAATCTTGGCTTAACTTTGCATAGTCATTTTCATGTGCAGTTCCACGCCTGCTTAGAACAAATGCAGCAATCACAACGTGATCAGGAGTGTGACTGTACCTATGTAATCTAAGACCTATTCTGGATCAAAATAAATAGTTAGTTTTATAAATGTTTACATTTTGAGTTTTAGCAATGAGGATAATCTGTGGCTCGCTCACTGGCTAACGACTTGTGACTGACAAATCGTGACGTCTATCTTTTACACTGTGGTGGTCAAGTAAATGCATCGGACTGAACCGAATACATCATCCCGTAGATCAGCACACTGTCGTTGCTTGATTTTGCTTTTTCAACTCAGGATTAAAATTATATCCAATCCAAATATCAGAGCAGAGCATCCTTAATCTGGCCCTGTTAAAAACAGAAATTAAATGGATTTGACACTCCTGATTTAAGACAGTAGTGCCCAACTTATTCAAAGGACTCTATTTCAAAAGCTGTCACCCTCCCAAGGTGATGTCTTTTGGTTTAGATGTTAACTGTATGGCAGTTTTGCAAAGAGGGAATTTTTGTTGGCAAAGAAATGTTTTTCCAAGACTTTCCTGCTTGGAGGCAAGTGTTTAAACGTGGACTGAATTCTTAAAAAGCAGTTTGACTTGCACGTAATAGCAGACTTGTACGTAAGAGCAGATGAAAAACGCTGTTTTTCATCTCTCTTGAACTCTGTGTTTACACAATGTGCAATTCTTTTAATAGTTTGCTACAAGCCCAGATTAATTGCAGAATTGTGTTAATCTGTTCAGCCAAAGGTGAGAGTGAGGTGTTGGCCTGTTAGCAGTTTGCGTGGTGGGTTTTTTCTATTTTCAAACTGAGATGATTAGACAGCCTGTAATGTGGCACTCAGCAGCATGACTTGTGTCTTTTGCCCTCCTCTTTTCTTATCAAAGTGCAATCTGGATGGTGTCATTTAACTTTGTTGTGGCGCTCCAGCATCCAGCAGTCACGGCGCAGTTAAACAGCATCAGTGATTATCAGCTAAGTGGCTCTGGATGTCTTTATTGCACTCCAGTGATGTTGGCTTAGCGTGTGACCTCAACATAACAGGCTAATGTTTAATCTAATGAGCATTATTTTCCAGTTTTCCAGATCTGAGAAGAAGAAGAAAAGGCTGCGCTGTGCTTGTAATTCTTCTTTATTATTGTGCTGTAACATTTCGGCTGAGTTTCATGAGCCGGCTTGTTTTGCATATAAACTGAAAACATCCTGCCCGCAGCTCAGGTCTCAGATACTCAGAGGTCCTCGCTCCCGCTGCTGTGTCCACGCCTGACTTCAACTCGCCAGCTCAGGGCGAATGCTGAGAGGGAGATAATGTGCTTAAAATAGATGTGTTACAGTTGCATGCCATTCCTTGTATCACCTGCCTTGTCTTCAGTGAGAGCAAATATGAGAGAAAGGGAGGAGTGCTGTAGGTGTGTCTCAGAGTGATAAGAGCCGTATGTAAGCGGATCAAATTTCAAGGTCTGCATTTTGCTCACGTAGCAGTCAAATTCCCTGCCAAACAGGGAAACTTAAATGGGAGCCGTGTAGCCATTAGCAGCGTGGCCTTTTGCTGCATCAGAATTAGAGCTTAGTGGGAGCTTTGGCTTTCTCTCAATGGGGAATCACTGATACGTTGGTGCCAATCACGTAGGTTTCCCCTTTGGCTCTTCTTGCTGGTATCTGTGCACTCTCAGCAGCCATTCACAGCTACTGATTCTCATATAGTGTGAAAAACAGCGTCCTCGATTCCAGAAACTCCTGAGCGAGATAATCCATCACCGTAAACACGACACCTTAATTTGCTTTTGTCAGAGTTGAGCGGATGGTTTTCATACCAGCATGTGGGCATATTACCTCAGGCAACATTATCCGTTGGACTCTCTTTACAAGCAGAAGTAAAAGATGGTGCTTTAGTCGTTTTAATTGCATGTCATCAGATTTGTTAAAAGTGTTGCATAAACAGGCATTATTTGACACAAGAAGCACTGCTGTCAGGACGTGTGTGTCTTTACATATGAGATAAGATAAGCTTTACTTTATTCATTCTAGAAGTTTTGAGAAAGTATATTTTTTCTTGTATGGAATAACAATGAAAATAATATACTAAATAATAATAATAATACCAATAGTAATTATATTATTAAATGGAGGTACATAAAGCAGGTAATATTATTTATAAAAAATAATGTAATAAAATAAATAAAATATGGAAATTAAATAGTGATATGAATGTTAATTAAATCAAAGTTATGAGATATATGCATGTATTAATAATAATGATTTTAAAATATAAAATGCAGATTACAAGGTTAAATAAAATGAAGTATTGTTATTTAATATTTTACTGTATTGCGTTTTTATAAAAGACATTTTTTAAATTATTAATTCAATCATTGCCCTGTATTAAGCTCAGCCTTTTACATGACGTTCTGTTGTTTAGACTATTTAGACTTTTATGTAGCTCATTAATTTCATTTGATTATTCAATTTCTTATTTTTTCTATTTATTTAAAGTTTATTTGATCTTTCTCTTGTGTCGTTTTAACGTTACAATTTCTGCCTAATTACCTTCAGGATAAACACAGTTTAAAAACCACCTCCAGTCTTTTCCTGTTTCATTGTGTGCATATTTCACAGTGTGTTTATTTTTCCACTTCTAGTCATTACACATGCTTTTAAATTTACAGATCAGAGTGGTTCTACAAAGATAAAAAATAAAAGTGTTTCACTTCTGTATGAATTGACTTGTTGAGCCCTAGAAGGACTTTAAATTAAACCCCTGTGTAGTAAAAAAAACATTTTTAAATACTACTACATTCCCATTCAGCGAGTATTTGTATTTGGAGGCTGGTTCCAGAGCAACTAAAAACTCTTGAGTTATGCCACATTCTGCAGATGTGATAAAGTCAGTCTTTTACAAGTCTTTTATTGTGTGGTATAGGTAAAGCCTTCTTTTATAACCACTGCTCTCTCGGTTTCTCTGCCTGCTCACTCTTCAGGCATCCCTCTGGTTTGCTTCCTGGTGCTGCTGCCTCTTAACATCCCCTGGTCTCAGATCAGCGTGACATGGCTGGGTGTGGTGCACTTCCTGGCCTGCCTGTCACCCCAGCTGGGCTCTGTGGTCTACCACCTGTTCATGAACCACGAGGGAGGGGAGCCAGTCTACCACACCCTCCTGAAGCTGGACGTGTGTGGAATCTGCATGATCAACACGCTGGGTGAGGCCTCATGGATTCATTGTCAGCTGTTGTTCTCTTATTGCTGATCTGTTTTCTTCCAGGATGGAATTGATTGTCAGTGATTTACCGTGCAAGTGTTTTGCTTGGAGGTGTACCAGTATTGATTTGTCGCAACACACTCTGATTCGATCTTACTTTGCAAGCAATGATTCGAGCTCTGAAATGATTATTGATCTGTCCATGCTGCCTACATCACCCTATTGTAAGAAAAAATGACAGGCACATTATTTTTTATTTCTTTATAGACTTCTACACTTTGAATGAACCTTTTAGATTTGCCCACTACACCGATATCGATAATACAGTACATTCATTATTAATATTGTGACAAAGCATGGGAATAATAGGAATTGTGCCAGGAATTTTTACCAACCCTGCAACCTGCCAGGCCTAAGCACCGGGGATATTTATTCATCTTTACGACCAAAGCTACAACCCTTACGTTAGCTTACAGACCTCCTGTTCCCATTAACTGTTTTTAACCATAAAACATATTTGGAAAATCTACAATAAAGTCTAAAAAAGGGATTAAACACCCAAGAAAACATTGTGATGTATTACTGTTTTACCTGATAATCTGATGTCCATCCACTTATGCCCACTAATTATTCATTTAGGTAGGCTAAATCATTCATCAGTGTATGTTAACAAGGTTAAATATGATATGAATGTTCTTTTCATGCTAGTTGCAGAAAAAGTATCCTTTGTGTTTCATCACAGAGCTGCATAGACAAAGGTCTTTCTGTCTGTGCCATTCAGCAATTATCAATTAGTCGTTTGTCGGCTGCACTTTTTTTGAGGGGTCGCCGCAATGGTACATAAGCATCTGAGTATTGGAATAGGGCACAACCCTCCTGGTGTATTCAGAGTTAGGGCATGCACTAGTAGAACACTAACTTGTGACTTCCTGTGCTTTGGTTGCACAGTTTTACCCAACTAGTCGTTAAGAAAAGACCATGAAAGCAGTTGGCATCATTTAATTGCACTAAATTCCTTCATCCCCTTAAATTCACTGTTATAGCCGGATCTGAAATCCTTTCTATCTAAAGGTTTAGCAGCAAAGTCTAGAGGCTATGAACAACTAGGGTTGGGTTGACATGATAAAAAGAACAGAATAACAGCTCTCAGGAATGCAGACAGACGAGTGGATACACGTCCTCCCGAATTAACTAATGCATACAATTCATGTGAACGTAAAGAAAACTCTGTCAGGATTAGTGAAGTTAAACAGACTCAAATGCAGGGCAGGCAGAGAGTAAAACAATATGAATATTAATGGACAGACCTACAGGTAATTTTCAGGATTTTCAGCAAGTAAATAACAAAACTCCAACATAAGGGAACAGAAGATGGTTAGCAGTGCAGAATTAGGCAAGAAGACAAAGACAAAGGCAAATATAGCTTTAGACAGAGGACAGACCAGGAAACAATAAACGTGAGAATAATTAAAGCAGGAAATCCAAAAAGGAAGGAAAATCCACAAAGGCAGGAAACAATGAAACATGTAAGAAAATGAACCTTTACAGCAAAATATGAGTCAACTAAAAGACTAATAACTCACCCTGCCGACAGGAGGACTCAGGTAGGAGAACACAGAGGGCAGGAGAAGTCTAACAACAATGTAATATATAACAAGGATCACTTCTTCTTTTTCTCTTTGCCTACAAATGATTTTCCATTTGCAGTTAAAATGAATCAGAAGAAAACAGTTAATGATCACATCTGAGTCACAAATTAATTGTGTCTTGTTCGGTTAATGGATTCATCACCCTCAGCTCAAGGTGACTGTGAGTTTAATAAAACAGAAATGCTTTCAGTCTACAAAATAATAACTTTTCCGTTGAAACAACGTCCTCTACTTATTTTATTTTTTCCTTTGTGCTAAAAAAACCTCCTTTATTTTACTGAGTTATCCACGTCTAGAAAGCTTAGCTTATTTAGTAGCTGTATTTAGGAACAGTGCATTTAAAGCTCAGTTGAACATTAGAAGAACTGAACGCTGCAAATCTAAGGGGCAGAGTCTGCAATATTAGCAGTCTTGATTCATGATTAAGCTTGTTGAACAAGTACTTTGATGAAGGACCCTTATTAGCTTTTGACCCACAAAGGTTATGACAATGGTTACAGCAATGAATGACACAGTTATTAACTCTAATAAAATGATTTCACTCAACCTGGGTTCACCTTCTCTGTAACGGCACTACCTGCTGATTGTGTGTCAGAGAGGACAGGCTGCAGACCCCTAATGACAACATAGAGAAAAACAAAGGGCCAAATTTTACAATACTGACGATTCACACACTTGGTCCTGAATACGTTTTACAGTCCACATGCTTCTATTTTTAGTCGCACACTGTAAATCTCTGTCCCATCAGTGTTGCCTTCCTGCTGAGTTCTCTAGAATAGAGAACTGCCTCCTTATTTCAGTAACCTCATCATCCACTTCCTGTAATGTGACATAAAAAATACAAAGTTGGAGGTTGTTTCAGCCACCTCCCTGCACAGTTGCACTGTGATTAATGAAACCATCAAGCTTTGGCCAAAAGCGCAGAGTTACACACGCAGCTTTAAAGGGTCAACGATTCAACCTTTGTGCTTTTCACGAGGCGTGGCTTCATCGCTCTCCTGACTTCCCTCTGTCTTTTTTCGTGTCTTAGGAGCGCTGCCTATCGTCTACACCACACTGCTGTGCTACCCATTTATCCGCACTGTGGCCCTTTTAGTCTACATCCTGCTGTCCAGCCACGCCATCTACTGCGCCGTCACCGCTCGGAGCAGCGTTCGGCGGTTGCGCTCCTTCGCCTGGCAAGCGCTGTTTCGCTTCTCCTTCTTCCTGCTCCGCTGGGTGGGCGTGGGCGGCGGCAGTCCCACCTCGCTACGCCACTTTCTCACGATGGATGCACTGGCCGTGCTGGGCGGGGTCATCAACATCACGCGCATCCCGGAGCGTTTTTGGCCGGGTCTCTTCGACTACTGGTGCAACAGCCACCAGATCATGCATGTACTGGTGGTGATCTCCATCCTTTACCTGCACTGGGGCGTGCTGGACGACCTTCTCTGGATCACCAGCTACGACTGCCCCTCAGATTGACCCACACAGCAGCCCCCCGGCCCCTCACAAGGAGTGCTGGAACATACCATTGAAAGACCTCTGGGGGGAGGGGGGAGCCTGGAAAGGGAAGGGAAAGGACAGGGATCACAGAAACTAATGCTGTGCATGTGTTCACTTCATGCGCTGAAACTCAGAATGTTCATATCTTCGTCCATCTTGATTTGTGCGAATGCAGGTAAAAGTATGTCGAGTAACACGCACAATCATTCTGACTTGCTCAGTTGCCACAAACTTGGTGCAAAGGCGTATACATACACACATGCACACACAAACACACACACACACACTCACAGACACATTCATACGCAAACCGATAAAAAAAAGTGTACAATTTTAAAAAGTAAATTTATTAACCAAGTTTTAAACCCTATAATGTCTTAGGTAAAGGTTACAGCTCGAAGCCTTTTACATAATGATAGAAGTTTCTTTTAAGGATTACTTGATGTCGTTGACTAAAATAGTCTAAATCAGTGGTTCTGAAAGCTGGGTCTACGGCCCACAGCTAAAACATCTATAAATTTCCTTTAAATTGCTGAAATTACATTCTGATCTTAAAAAGTGGCGATCTACAGATGGAGACTATATTTTGTGTCCTTTAATCACACCCATGTTATCTTTGGACGAGTAGAAACTGACACGCGTCTAAAATGTTTAGATTTAAAAGTTTCATAATTTTGGCATGCAAGAGTAGAAATGGTAGTAAGCATGCGGTTTGTCAGTGTTGGGATTATAAGCGAGACCTTGGAAAAATGTTCTTGCCCGTCGCCTCAGGAATACACCGAGCTCAGCTGTGTTGCATTCCAAGTCTCATGCTGCTCCCGAAGCTGATCTCGCCCACTCACGACAATGCTTGCAAATCCATCAGACAGGTTGCGGCACGCCCCAGAAGCAGCTTTGTGTCCTGAGTGTTTTTTATGGAAGCTGCATTAAGATGCACACAGTTCAGACCCAGAAGAGCAAAGAGTGTCTTGCCAATTTTGAAAGAGTGCTGGGCGGTATTCTGATTCTAATTTAATTCATCTGAATATGAATTTAAGAAAATAAAAGAGGCTTTTTACTGGTAGAGACCTAGAAAAGACAAAACACTTACTGTGACCTTTGGAGGGGTTTATATGTGGTAAAACATTTTGTGTAAGAAGTACTTTGGAGTGTTTTGAGAAGGGGCTTGTATTAACTTTTCAAACTCAAGGTTACCACTGTGTGTTAACGCCACTGAAGGTTTCATAAAAATTTAAGGGGCTGGGTGAGTGGGAGGAAAATTCATGACACAACCTCAGAACTTTCAAGATTGAAGCTGTAAAAAGGACAGAATGGCACATTTATGAGGAAAAAGTCCGAAGTTTATATTCCTGAATCGCCTGTGTGGTCTTCCTCTTTTCCTCTTGCCTGGCAGATTCATCTTCAACATCATTTGTCCAGTATATGCACTACTCCTCCTCTGCACATGTCCAAACTATCTCAGCCTTGCCAATTCGGGTCCATTCATCACAGCAGGTTTCACCATCTTGTAAACCTTTCCCTTCATTCTTGCTACTAACAAATAACTCCTGGCACTTGTCTCCACCCGCTCCACTCTGTTCTTCACCTCTGTTGTGCACTGTCTGCTCCTTTGGAGGGTTGACACCAGGTATTTAAACTAACCTACGTTTCTAACTCATTCACCTTTCCGTCTCCTTCTCATTCACACACATGTATTCTACCTTCTACTGACTTTAATTCCCACCCCCACCTCGGAGCCATCTGTCACTCCTACCGCACACCTCACCACTGTCTCTCTATCCTTATGCATGTCTTGCACCACTCTCCCATACTTCTCTGTCACTCTTGACTTTCTCATGCAGTTACATAGTTCCTCTTTTGGGACCCTATCATATCGTTCGATCCACAAAGACACAACAAGTCTTACCTGCTCTATACTTCTCCATCAACACTATCAAAGCAAACATCACGTCTGTAGTGCGCTTTCTCGTTTTGAAACCATACTGCTGCTGACTGGTCATCACCTTCATCCTGCTGTACTTACTACAGCTCTGCACATGACCTTTGTTCTTGAAAATCAGCACCAGTACACTTTATTCCTGAGACACCTGCTCTCTCCAGGGTTTTGGTAAACAAGCTGATTGAAGATCCACTGCCCTTTCTCCCAGACATCTCCATACCTCCACAGGTATGTCTGGACCAACTGCCTCTTCATAGCTGCCCTCACGTCCTCCTTTCTAATCCTCTGCACTTTCTGATTCACAAACTGTCCTCCACCTCCTCTCTCTCATTTTCTTCACTCATCAGCTCTTCAAAGCACTCCTTCCACCTTCTCAACACTCTCTTCAGTTATAAGTACATTTCCATTTCTATCCTTAATCACCCTGCACATCTTTTCCAGTTGAATCTCTCCACCTAGCCAATCAATACAAGTTCTTTCCTCTCCAACTTCACGTAACACTCACTGAAAGTCTTTGCTTTGCCATTTCTTTTGTTGCTGTACTCCTAGCATCCCAGTAGTCCTGTTTTTCTTCAGTCAACCACCTAGGCTTCTTGTCTCCTTGTCATCCTGAAGATACACAAAATACCTTCATTGCAGTTTTCCTCACTTTTTCAGCTCTGCTTTCCTAATCATTAATTAACTTTCACTACCACCCAGAAACTCATCTCATCTCCTCCCTAAACTCTGTACAGGATTCTTCCTTCTTCAACTTCTAACTCTACCGTCCTGTAGAAATATGCGCTCATACCACAAGCACTATTTTAAAAATAAAGACTCTATGCAGACCAAATGAAACGCCCCTCAACCCGACGTCGATTTGCATGAGAAACAGTGACCGGTGTATTCCTGGGGTAAAGGCTCCCTGCCCCCAGACGAGTTTAAAAACCCCTCGTCCAAATGATATGACAGTCTTTGTCTACACTTGTGCAGCATATTCATATCTCACATCACATACACAGCACGCACTCTCACGCACCTTTGTTTTTACACATGTACAAAGCACTTTTAGAGTTTTAACTTCGTCCAACAGACTGAATTTTACAGGACTGTTTAGTTCCCTGTTTTCTGCCACTGCCTCTTTTTCTTCTTTGTCCTCTCTGCCGTCTGAATGGTCCTTACCGAAGGCGTGCGAGGGGCTCATTCCTGAAGCGTGCCAGCAATGAGTTTACCTGCTGAGATGTCCCAGACCACCAGATGGGATCTGTTGAGTGTTATCAGCTTTGTTTGCACCAGTGCCAAAGAAATTCAGGCATTTTTAAATCAGAAAAGAAACTGATGTCTATGAGCTGCCTTTGCCAAACTTTTGCTTATGTCCAGCCAACCCCAAGTTGATTGGTCTTACGCATTTATTATGACCTCCCTTTGTTTGGAAGACGACCGTTTCCATTTGTGCGAGACGTAATTATCTTTTTAAAGGCAGAGCCTGAGTGCTTTGTGAGTCTTCTGCGCAATTGTGTATAAAAGCCATTGAATGTGCGTAGTTGTTTTACACTAAAATGCCACCATGTGCACATAATACATAAAACTATATGTGGCAGTGCTGAAATGTAAAGGGGTAATGACTTTATAATGCTATTTATAGTTATTTGTCTTCTGGCCCCAAACGCGTAAGGATATATATTTAATCAAGAAATAGATTATATTTATGTTTGTTTTTATTCATTTGTATTCATTTGAATGTGTTTGTCAGCTGCTTAAACAGTTTACATCATTGCAGTGCAGGATCGCTCTGACTGACAGGTCAAATAAGAGGTCAAAGAAAATCCATTGTTTTATTTAAACCCAGCAATTCCGGAGGATTAGCTCCACATTTTCTCTGCGTACAGTTTTTCCTGCCTTCCTGCAATATGTGACGTCTCAGTCACACAGGATCAGATCTGTCTTTGCACGTCGCAGCTCGGCGAGGAAAACAGCTGCAATGTGACCTTTAAAACAGGTGCAGGTCTATTCTGAAGTTATTTATGTCCTCAGGCATGAATGTAGATGTGCTGTGCTTAGATGTTTACTTATATATTGACCCTAAATATTATTATATGGTCAGTCATTTTTGCCACATTATTTATTTATTTAGCTGTACTTGCTTGCACTTTTCTTGAATTGATGTTTAGCCTTTTTAAAGTGGTGGTTTATACACTAAGCTGGCCTACGTATGCAGGAATGAACCCCTCTGAACCCGCCTGCCTGTCATGTATGAGTCACAGCACCTTCATGTGTGTCCAGGCTTGTTACTGTTCTGTAGAAGTAATCGTCGCACTCTTCAGTCATGTTCAGGACTGGCTTCTGAAGCCTCATTTCATACCTAGACCTTTCTTAGTGTTTTTTTTTTTTTTTTAAGCATTGGGTTTGTTTCCCACGCTAGTTGCCAGCCATGTTAGCCCACCTTCATCTCGCCAAATTAGCAACGTCTGCTCCCGTGACACTGTCTCACAGATGAAGAAGGATTTCCCAGAGTCTGTATGACATGCATTAACCCCAACGTGACCCGACTTTATGAACTTGCCCTCATTTAAAAAGTCAGATATTTGTCTGCTAGTCTCACTCTTACAGTGATGATTATGAGTACAATGTAAAAGCTGAAGTTAATGTATTTTTGGCAATTGAATGAAAAAAAAAATGCATGAAAGTAGCTGTGAAACAGAAACTGATGTCTCATAATGTTAGCTGATTGTTAGTTCACTGTAGCCAGCAACTGATCATTCACTCGGCCCTGGAAATGACTGTGTGGTTAGTTGGAGGTGGGCTTTGGAGTGTGGCGTTACCCTGCAGGAAGAGGATTTGAAGCGATCGGAGGCCATGCATCACAATCAAAACAAACTGCACTGTTCATCGTTCTCCAAAGGGCTTTGAATTCAAGTCAATTCTGAAATACACTTAAAGTCCATATAAATAATGTAAATACATTTATGTAGATTATATACAGTGCAGAAGAATATACAGTGACTCATTTTTAACACGCACACTTGGTTAAGGAAGAAAGACAGGAAGGAATGGGATTACCCACCCAGTGAAGATGCTTAAGACGACTTTACCAAAGTTGAGTTTTGGTTAAAAGATGGAAAGACGTTGAGAAAAAGATGCCCTTTTACAGCTAAACGTGGTTGTAAAGAAACACACTACAAACTCCTCAGAGAACCAGCAGTTCACACCCAAATTCTGTTATTTTGGTCAATGTTGAGGTCAGAAATCAAACTAACTTTAGCCTGCAGGCTGTGTGCCATTTAGATGTCTTTTATACCTCCAATAAACTGAAAGCGGGAAAATGTGAATTCCAGCCTTTGTAGCAGCCTGAAAACTCAACTTTTAATAAATTCTGACATAAAGGGACATCTGTCTAAAGGCTAAGGACTGGCTGACCAGATTTAGCCCCGAAAACATCGTCCGTTGGACTCCTGGTGCTTGGCGGGTAATGAGGGACGCAGACGCGGCTCGATGTGGAGCTTCAGATCGATATGAGTTATGTATTTGATTAGCTATGATGATATATATGTGAAAAACACAGGGAAAAAAAAAAGACTGGCATTGGTTTCTGTTCAAATGTAGAGTTGTTTGACCATTTTGTGGCCCTGACTAAGAATGCTTCTGATCATTTAAATGTAACCGCTTTTTTAAAGACACACGGGAAAGATATGCGCGACCATAGCAGGGGAATCTTGGCGGGCATGTGAATACCTCGTGACTACCACTGGTCTATCTATGCATTATCAGCCGAAGGATACGTAACAGTGAAGTCAATTTGTGTTTGTCAAACGGCTCTCTGATCCGCTGTAACGGAGGGCTCTCTCCCAACATCCTGAGTCTCCCGCTTCTCAGGGTGCCATAACAGTAGCTGTAACATCTGAAGCCTGACCGCTGCTGTCTGAAACATGGACGCGAGACTCACCTGCCCTCTTTAGTCCGGTCTGTTCACGCTGGGAACCCAGCTGTCAGGGTGGGCGCAAGGGCGAAGGAAGGTGGAGCATTTCTCTGAAAACCATGTTGCAGGAGTGGAACCCGGTCAGAAAATTGGTCTTTGTCCTTTTGTCTGTATGTTTAATGAAAAAAGAAAAGACATGATGTATAAAAGCATCACTAACAAATCTAAAACCTTTTTTGTTTTTTTTTTAAATATTACACAGGTGCCGGACAGCCTGTTAACAACCTGTTTATAATGGATCACCTGTGTTGTTATATACTGATTATTAATGATTGCTGTTATTCTGTGGATCCTATAATGACACTGGTCTATGTGTACAGGTAATGAGACAAGCCCTTTCCTTTAGGATGAAGGGAGCTTTCTGGAGGGTCTGTCTGTTATCGTCTCCATATCTGCATGGCTTTCTTAATGTGTCAAATGAGTGAGTGTGGCTCCATCTAGTGGAAGTTCATGTTCACTAATGCAGGCATTACTGTAGCTGAACTGCAGCCAAATGAAACGTAACTAACTGGTGGTAATACTGTCACTGCTGGTCTGCAGTTATCCTCCAGCGTTATTTATTTAGATCCCCCAGATCATGTATGTACACATGTGCGTATGAGCTCTCCTGCAGAACCCATGCAAGCATGAAATCTGTATGTTGTCCCGTTTACTTTCGCCTGTTGCACCGACGGGATGCTGATTGCATTCCCAGAGTGCCTCGTTATCCAGTCTGTGTGCTTGCCGATTAATGTGCACGAACTCAGACGGTTTGTTCCTGTGCTGTAGTTCACATGTCTGTGCGACATTAGTGTCCTGTGTAACAGACAGGCTCTCACACTCCTCAGTCTCCAGCAACGATTGTGCAATAAACTGAAGTCTATATTTTTAAATCTGTCATCTCTTTTTTCCTGTTTGTTGCTGTTTCTTTTAAGATGTATGTGTGTGAGAGAGAGGAAGAGAGACTATACTTTTATGCGTGTCTTTGTGAGGAATGATTTGAGTTTGAGGTTTTTTACTTGTCCACAAGTATCTGAGTACATGTTCCCATGCCTTGCAGTTTTTTGTGAGCTCCCTACCTACGCATGCATCCTTCAGGTGGACAGTAAGCAAAGCAGCTGTCCTCGTCAGCCTGGTAATATAATCCCTGCCCGAGGCCACTCCTGCTGACAGCACTCATTTTGGGAGGGTTAAGGGTTGGTTTTAGAGTGTAGGTAAAAATTAGGAATTAGGGTTGGTGTTTGGTACAACAGGGAGTTCAGACTTAGTGTCAGGGTTAAAATTAGATTTGGAGGTTGTTTTATACTTTCAAATTTGGTGGGGTTTTTTTTTATCCAATGTTTTATTTGATTGTACACCAAAAAAAAAAAAAGCAGTGTATTAAAAACATAGATGCTTTTAATACTTTTATATTTCCTGCAACTAACTACAGGAGAGAGGCAGTTTTCAGGTGGTAGATGCACTTCAGTTTTCTAAATCTTAGATCCCCGTTTTGTTCAGAACGATTTTCAACTTTGAGCATCAGTATCACAGGATATATACACTGCTCAAAAAAAAATAAAAGAACACCGAAAACACATCAGATCTCACTGGGAAACAAAATCATGCTGAATATCTATAGTGATGTGACTGGAACGAAAGGATGCCAGATCGTTTGGCTGAATTCAAAGACACAAGTTATGTGGGAGGCTAGTCCAGGTAGCCAAAATGTCATTGCAGCATTTCAGAATGGTTCTCCTGGAGGATCTCCTTCAAGTTCTGGACCAGGGCATCGCTGGGCTCCTAGACAGTCTGAGGTGCAATCTGGTGACATCGGATATACCAAAACATAAAACCTGTCATACAGGTGTTCTATTGAACTGGGTCAGGTGAGCGTGGGGGCCAGTCAATGGTGTCAATTTCTTCATCCTCCAGGAACTGCAGGACACACTACACCAGCGTAGTCTGACAGTGGTTCAAAACTTTCATCCCGTTATCTCGGTTATCATTGCCGAGCCTGTAGAGGTCTGTGCATCCACCACCAAATCGGAGATGCTGAATGACGCTAGAGGCTGCATAACAGTCTCCAGACCCTGTCACGTCTGCCAGAGCCCACCAGAGGGCGTCAAGCCCTCAGGCCAGCCCTCACACCAGTGGCCTGCTGGAGGCTCTGGCAGTGCTCATCAGATAGCGGTCCTGCGGGGGCTTTTTGACATTTTTTGCCTTCATTGAATTGTAAGAGTGAAGACAGACTGGAAAGCAGGGTGAGAGAGAGGGACAGACATGCAGCAAAGGACCACAGGTTGGACTCTAACCCAGGCTGCTGCTCACCCGTCATGCAGCATGGGGTCGCCTGCTCACCCACAGAGCTAAACTGGCACCAAATGTCCCAGAAAGTCAACTGACTTGATTCTATACTCTGATTAAAAAGCGTTCTTTAAATTTGTTTGAACAGTGTATCACACTACATTGGTTTATTGTCTAGGATGTAGAGTTACAGAGACCTGGATTTTTTCTGATACTTCAGTGGTGAAAACGTCCAAAACAACCAACATTTTGGTACCAGGTTGATTTTTTTTTTCACTCTGATTCCCCTTGTATGAAAATAAATGTCTTATATGCTCATTTTTAAATAGTTGTCAGATTTAAGTTTGAGATTCTGTCTACTCAAAGAATTACAAATGCGTGAGTGAAAATGGTGCAATTAAAAGTAACATTTACAAAAAGGGGGTCAGGTGGGAATCTTTTTTCAGATTTGGCTGATTTTAATTGAATTACCGACACACAGGCTGATATCTAACTGTACTGTATACTGTACACCCCAGATTATTCACAGGTGTAAAACATTCAAACAGCTGCCAGTCAAAGTTGCATCTCAACAAACCACATGAATTCAGCCATGTCAGAATCAGTTTCTCTTTTAGAACATAAACACAGTGTGGCTATAAGTATAAGGATGTTGAGAAGACGGTGCATAAAGCTGTGTCTGGTTAGAAGGAAAAAACACACAAAAGTAGAAGAGTTGGGCAGATTTGTACAAAAGGCTGGCAGTGACAGAGAATGTATGCTGAATCACAGCTGGTCCAGATGTTTCACTAACTCATCTACAGATTTTCTAGAGAGTATAGGAGCCATGGCAGTTGTTTGGCTTGAAATGACAACTGTAATCTCCATGTTTTGACTTTTTTCTCAAAATACTATTTTGAGTTTAATCTTGAAATTTCAGTTTAAATCTCAAAATGGACACTTTTCTTAATGTGGCCCTAATACTCTGTCGTACTATAGTGTAACTTCTAGATTAAAGAAAACGTTTTAAAATCTTTATTGGGGCCAAAGTTAGTAAATGCTATAAGTCTGGTCTTACTATATTTGACTGGTGATTCTATGCACTGAAATTAAAGCTTATTTTATATTTTATTTATTTATTTTTATCAATTCTTTTTGGGGGACTTTGGTATTTGCAAGAGGAAATACATTTTCAGAAAAAAATCAGTTTATGTTGAATTTGATTGCAGCAATATATTTCAGAACTGGCTTGTACAGGGCCATTTTTGCCACTGTGTAGCATCCTCTCTTCTTTAAACAACACTCTGCAACCTCTGGGAACTGAGGAGGAGACCAGAGGTTGAACTTTTGAGGGAGGAATGTTGCCCCATTCTTGTCTGACAGACGATTGTAGCTGCTTAACAGTCCTGGGTCTCTATTGTTGTATTTTTAGTTTCATAACACTAAATGTTTTCAATTGGTCAAAGATCTGGACTGCAAACTAACCACTCCTACTATAAACCCATGCTGCTGCAATAAATGTGGTATGTGGTTTTGCATTGTCTTGCTGAAGTATGCAAGGCTTTCCCAGAAAAAAAAAGTACTATAGTCCAATGTGACGTAGGCATGCCCTGGTAAGGAAATAACAGTTGTCCTAGTTCTGCTGCATTAAACCAAATTATATTTCAGTGACATTTGCACACATGTTTTTACGCTTGTGAGGACAAGTGTAAAAACATGTATGCATGAGGTTTGTTGTGTCAAAACGACAAAAAACAGGAAGTGCTTTAGCTCTGCTACTCAAGGATTAGACTGAGTTTGCTTTTATAATAAAACTTATAGACTAAAAGTTTAGAATTTTAGGAGCTGAAAGGTTCTCCCTGCTGTTTGAGTTTTGCACTTCCTTATAGTTGAAGGATTTAAAAGAGGTTTAAAAGAGCAAACCTAGAGGCCCATGCATTCAGATGATTCTCCTTTGGCTGCCCCTTTTAGCAGTCACCACACGGGATCATGTGCCTCCATCTCACCTTGTCTCTAACAATCACCTCTGTCACGCCAACCCTCTGTGCGTCCTCCTTCACAAGATCTATGAATCTTCTCTGTGGTCTTCCTCTTTTACTCCAGTTTGGCAGATCCATGTTCACCATCCACTAACCTCCTCTGCGCATGTCCGAACCATCTCAGCCTTGCCCCTACAAACCGCTCAGCCTATGCATCTTCCCCTTTTGCACCTGTCTCGTTCTCATCTACACAGATATTCTACCTCGCCTCTACTGACTTTCATTGCTCTTCACTCCAGAGCATACCTCCACCTCTCCAGGCTCCCTTTGTGACCTCTCCCTACTTTTGCTACAGATCAGAATGTGCTCTAAAAACATCATAAATCATGGATACCTCATCTGGTAGCCTGTCCATCACCACTCCAAAGAAGAAGGGGTTCAGAGCAGTCCTACTCAAACTTTGAATTCTGTCCTGCACCACACATACTTCGCTGTCATTCGTGACTTCCTCATTCAGCAACACAGTTCTTCTCTTAACACCTTAACATATGCCACAAAGATGCACTGACACTCCTTTTGACCTTCTCCGTACTTCTCCATCAACTCTCTTCAAAGCAAAAGAACTCACTATAGTGCCCTTTAGGACCAGTACACTTTCCCTCCCTTCCTCAGACATCCTCTCACTCTCCAAGGCTTTGGTAAACGATCTGCCAATCTACTTCCCACTTCCCTCTCACCCAGACATCTCCACAGGTATATCATCTTTACCAACCACCTTTCCACTCTTCAGCTTCTTCATGGCTGCCCTGACTTCCTCTTTTCTAATCTCCTGCACTTCCCGATTCACTAACTGTCCTCCATCTGTCCTCCTCTCTCCCATTTTCCTCACTCAGCTCCTCAAAATACTCCTTCCACCTTCTCGACTCTCTCTTCACTCATAAGTACATTTTCATCTCTTTCCTTAATCACCCTGCACATCTTTTCCAGCTCGATCTCTCTGCCTAGCCAATCAATACAAGTCATTTTCTCCTTGCTGAGTGTCCAGCCTCAGATACAACTCACCAAGCCTTTTTCTTTGCCACCCCTCAGTTTCAAGTACACCTAGCCTCCAAGCACTCCTGCCTTCTTTTTTTCTAACCTCTTGCAATGGTTGAACTATTAAATTACAGCATCCCTGATTTCCCATAATGTAAGTGTAAGCCTTTCCACAGGCTGAGTAATCATGACTAATAAAGTGACATCATGTGCAAAAACAGCTGATTGCCAGTTTAAGTCTAATTAGGTTTGGTGTGAGAACAGGTTGCTGTAAATGTGATATGTAAATAAAGTGGGTTCGATTAGGGGTTACCTGAAATTCAGGGTCCTTTAAGAAGCCAGTCTCTGAAGCTGAAACACATGGAAGTCTTCAGACTCTGACAGGTTATTTGAAACATCATCTAAATAACTTTCATTTCATTTGAAATCATCAGCATGTACAAACTGCAGGTGTCCCCAATTGGGAAACTGCTTAAAAACCGAAAATTAGGCCTTAAAAAACTGTTTTTTTTTCCCATCTTTGCTCTTTCCCTCATACATACTTTGTCTGTCTTATGATTTGTCTGATGCCTTATATAAATCTAATGAAAGAATAGCAGCAGATGAGAAGCCTCTTATAGAGTATTTAACTCTAATATCTGCAGAAATCATGAGTCAAAAAGAACAGACATGCACTGACATCCATCACTCAAGAAAATATTGAGTCTTTTTCACGCTAACTTAAACTCTGTGAGCTCTTCAGACATACTGCATTTATCTGTGTTGTTGGACGTGAAGTGGTTTTGATAACCAGGTGACTTCTAAGCAGCAATGGCCTGCGTCTGTTTGCCGTTGTTGGTAAGTGTGGATTGAACTCTGCATTGCACCGCTAGACGCTTTTATCATGATTCAATCCTAGAAAAGATCTTATATGGTGCCCCGTGTTTCACTTTGGTTTCTGCAGCTTGTTGCAGACGGCACATGTCACAGCCGACACCTCCTACTTCCACCTTCGTTTGAAACTCTCACTTCCTCCCTGTCATTTGTCATGTACTTTAACCTACAGTCTCCTCTTGTGTTCTCATTCTGGTGGCAGGGCGTTTGGTGCACTGCCAAAACTCCTTGAGCTGAATCACCCCCACACGACTCCCAGGTAGGCCCGCATCATCTCTTTGCAATCTCAACCTCTTGAAGATATCATCTTACCTGTAATCGGTGCATTGGTTAAAGAAGGAAATAGCTGAAGCTAACCGTATGTCACTAATTTCAGTGACACATTTTTGTTTCTCATCTTCCACATGGCCTGAGTTTCTCCTATTTCAAGGCAGTGAATTGTTTCCTACTTTGTACTGGTCAATGTTTTCCATCACAACACAGAGAGATAGTGGTCGAGACAGATTACTGACATGCATTTAGAGTCCTGATAAAATTATGGCTCACTCTGTAAAGGATTATTAAATTAGCTGCAGAGAAGCCCGAGAGGTCTTGTGATGCACATGCAGCAAAATTGTCATACGCTACCGAATCTGAGCTTAGGCGCGGCTGCAGATTTCAGGAAGTAAACTCTACAAATGGAGGTAAAGAAAGACTTATTTAGTGCTTTTCATCTGTTCCTGCGTGATGCAAAGTTCGTATATTTTGCAGCTGCTTTTGATTGAAGTTCTGATCTCATTGCGCACGCAGACACTTACATTTACCGGATATGTTTCAGCTTACTTCGTCAAATATGTCATTTAAAGCATGCCTACATGCGGGGAATTAAGTAACAGCATGACTGTATGAACTGAGGAAAAGAAAGGTTTGTGGTTTTGTTACTCTCTTTGTAGGATGTGGTGTAACTGCCGCTCGGGCAGCTTCTGTACCTTTTTTAAGGACACTGCATGTGCTTTAGATGATAAAAGGCCTACTTTTTTGTTTCCTTTCTGCTGTTTTTTTGTACATTTGCTTGCTTTTTAATATGTATGTGTTTCACACATATTAAAAAGAGAAGGAGATAGAGTGCCAGAGTACCAGTCACAGAGGAAGCAGTTGTGAAAGCTTTTGCTTCTTCCTTTTTTAGCTTTCCTCTGTTGAGTCTTTCAACGGTTTCATCAGCTTTGTGTCTGTCAGATTATTTCCGCATGAACTCAAAGAGCACCAACAAACAATATGATTTATGATGACCCATAAAATAAATCTCTCTCAACTCTGCTACAGACTTCTTGCACATTAATTTTCTCCTCTTTCCACCCTTTTTGCTTTTCATTCTTTCTCAGTTCACCATGTCCAGAAAGGTTGTGAGGTCCAGCAAGTTCCGTCACGTCTTTGGCCAGGCTGTGAAAGCCGACCAATGCTACGATGACATCCGAATCTCCCAGATGACCTGGGACAGCAATTTCTGCTCCGTTAACCCCAAGTTTGTGGCCATGATTGTAGACGCCAGCGGTGGGGGAGCCTTCATGGTGCTTCCGCTGAACAAGGTGGGTCACAGGAATCACCAGGAAACAAAAGAACACAAATAAACCCACCGTTCGGCTCTATACTGTTTTATATACTTCTCTTAATACTATGTTTAGGTGTGTTAACTATTACAGATGCAGGTTAGGGATTAAATGTTGTTTTAGCAGCATTCTTGCACTTTAAAATTTGAATGCTGCCAGTCACCATCACACATTCAGCTAAATAAGGAAGTTTGATGCTGTCTTTGAGTCTGTCTACACGTCACTTGCTCTGCTGTTGAGAAGTTTTCACCATATTAGGAGTTTGTTGTCAGCTCAGTGTAGGAGGACAGGATGTGGCCTCAACCCAGTTATTGTGCAGTCACTTATAGAGGGCGTTAGGTTAGGCCTTGCAGCTCATTTATTGCATTTTATGTGCCCGAAAAAGTGCAAAATTGCAAACCTTGTGGCCGAGTTAATGGCCAGCTGAATTTGTCAGAGGCTGTGAACTCAGTGAAGTGTTCCCTCGGGCTTGGGAAGTTCGTTCTGTGCAGGCACTGAAAATGCTTACAGTGAGGTTAGGTGTTTTTTATGTGATTGTGGTATGAAGACTGTACTTCAGAAAGATGTGTAATCTTTTTTCGTGGAGTTTTGCTCAGGTTTATCAGACAAAATCACCGAATAATGTCACTGCTTCTTGCTGCTGCAGTTAACTGTAGAGAGATCACTGCCTCTAAACTAAGTAATTACCATCTCATGTAACTAAGTATATCATTAGAAATGACAGAGAAAGTGACCAGAATCTAATGTCCTGGCCTTATTTTACCTGACAATTATATTGTCCCACTTTGTGGTATTAAAAAGGCGATTTTAAACAATCTTATATTTACCTTGGTGAAGCCTGCAGAAATCACATTATTCATGGTCTTATCTCGCATCTAGCATGGGATTCTCAAAGGACAAAAATAAGTGCAGGGACCAGTGGGCATAAAATTGCAGAGCTGCGCTGTAGTGGAAAAAAACTCATCCTGTTTTGAGCGTGATGCTGGCATGGTTGTGTCATCCTGCTTCAGGGCCCAGTGTTTTTTTTTTTAAGGTTTTACCAGAATGAATGCAACTACATGGAGCTAAATGTGACTGACTTATAATGCAAGATATAAAAATAAAAATGATGTGTAATTGTCATTTTTCTCAGACCGCTTCATGACTGGGTTTCCTCTTCTTGGCCCTGATCTCATTTTTAACCCACTTACTAGAAATGAGCACTAATTGAAGGCAAAGCTGTGTAACTGGTGTCAGCTGATAAACTTCTCATCTAGTTTTGTCTTTTTTTTTTCTTGCATTAGCTTTTTGTTCTTTACGTTTTGTAGCTGCAGTGTTTTCTGCACTGCATGCATGAGTCATAGTCAATGTCCTCCTATCCTGATGCTTGCCTCTGCAGACAGGACGTATCGACATGTCCTACCCCACTGTATGTGGCCACACGGGTCCGGTCCTGGACATCGAGTTCTGTCCTCATAATGACAACATCATTGCCAGTGGCTCTGAGGATTGCAGTGTCATGGTAAGGCAATAAAGTCTGACACGGAATATTCCTAATGCTATTTGTGATTTCAAAAACTAGATGTTTAAAAGTCTTTGTCGGTGAATAGATTTGGGAGATCCCGGAAGGCGGGCTCACCTCACCGCTCACAGATCCCGTTGTCAAGCTGGAAGGTCACTCCAAACGTGTTGGCATCCTGAGCTGGCACCCCACTGCCCATAATGTGCTAATGAGTGCAGGTATTATTCGCTGATTCTAAAAACACAGAAGCGTATCATGTGTAATGAGGAAGCAGACAGGGATGATCGTAACATATCGCAGATGTTTTGTTGAATGAGACTCACACCTCTGCTTAACAGGAAGTTCTCAAGCCTCCACCCTCCTTCGCTCCGCGCTCTGAACTCTGATCAGCAGCACCATGACATTTCCGCTCACGGTTTTACACGAATTCTCTGAACCTTCAGTCTGTCAGACGCTGAAGTCACACTTTATTAATCTTTCATCTTAATTACAGACTCAGCGTTCCAGATTAAAAACTAATCACAAAAAATAAAGAAAAAGCACAGGAAGAAGGAGAATATAGATCCTTGTCCTAGAGACAGCTGGGATTGGCAGCGTGTGGTTCTAAATCTTATCCTTAAAAAGAACCCAGTGACTTAATTTTAACAGGTGTTAAGTCTGAAAATAAGTTTAGACTTGGGAATTTCTTTAAAAGTTTCGACTCCTGCTGAATCATTCAGGTGTCTTTAGAAGTAATCTCATGCCATCATTACAAACTTAAGGTCTTATTTTTGCCCAGCAGGGTGCAGCACAAGAGGTTCACAGTGCACATCTTCACCGAGTGGGCGCACATCATTCAGAATATTCTTGAAATATTTTCACAATCTGTAATTTAAGATGCAATAACATTTCCAGCATATTTCACTTTAAAATTGGGGGGTGGTCTAATAAATTTGCTAAGTAAGCACGTATTATAGGTCCAACTATAGTTTTTGCATTTTCTAATTAGTTTCTATTTGATTTCATTTTGACTTTTTTGTTTTTAGTTCAGTTTAGTTTCAGTAAATTTCCAGAGCAGATTTTTAATGTTTCAGTTCAAGTTTTGTTGTTTAAAAATGTCTAGTTTTAGTTTACCGTTCATCAGTTTTTGTGATAGTTTGAGTCTTTTAAGTTACTATTGTATGGGCGACATATGTCAAAGGCAAGATTTAGGAAAAGATTTAAGGTTTTACAGTGAAAACACAAAACTTTTAATGCAGTTGACTCACCATCTAAAGACATCCAAAGTCTCAATATATATGATTATTATTATTTATTTATTTTTACCAAACTAAAAGGTAATAAAAGAATATTTGCTAGTTTTTTAAGCCTTATTTTAGTAACTTTTCAAAGTTCTCAAAATAGTTTCATTTAGTTTTATTTTTTACATTTTTAATTATTATTTTAGTTAAGTAAGCATTAAAAACATTAAACATTCAAACTGTAACATTGCTTCAGAGGAAATGATTTGTGGTCATAGTTAGCATCTAATCAGAACAGAAAAGTCAATTAATTTTGCTCCAGTGTTTCCACTGTTGCTAATATAGTTCAAATCACTTATTTATTGTTACTCCAGCTTTTTTACCTTCTGGTAACCAAGCTGGTGTATCTATTACATAACTGGCTAATTAGGTTCCCCTTAGGTACTGTTCCCCTTATCAGTGTTAGATATTTGAAAATATATAACTATTTCTATGCAAAAAGAGTTAACAATAGAAACTTTATGAACAAAAATACATTTATTTAGACAATTTTTTGCCTGTTAGCTCATACAAAAGCAAGTTCTCCTCTTTCACTAACAGATATTAACATTTAAAGAACACCTTAACAACCAACTATAGATGAAACAGTACAGTGAATTACACATTCACAGTATTTTCCATCCTTTGTTTCTTCCACGTGTCTGTTTGAAAGAAAAGAAAGTTGAATCAATGTGTGTCACTGCTGCAACAATGAGTCAGTTCCTTTAAAGAAAAACTATAAAAAAAATTATATGAGAGGCAGATCATCAGAAACATTTTTTGCAATCAAAAGTTTCACAAATGCACATGCAAATGTTTGGCCACGCGAGGCTTAGACGTGTCTCAGATCTTTATATGGTGCTCTGGTATCATAGTGTAATCCAGAGGCTTTATTTGGTGTAAAACAGCGTGTCCACTTCATTTGTGAACTTCTGTTTTCTGCATGTTCCTCTTCACTGCAAACGTGAAACTTTGAAGCTCTTGACTGTTTAAAAGTGAAAATCTAAATCAGGCTGAATTGCACATGATGCCTGTTTTTAAAAAAAGAAAAGAGAAACTCCGTATCAATCACTTAAATTTAATTCATGAGCCTTTAATGAGACTCTAAGCTTTTTTTGTTTGTTTTTGATGTCACCATTGTGTCCATGAAGGCTGTGATAACGTGGTGATCCTGTGGAACGTGGCTCGTGGCGACGCGGTGGTGAGGATCGACACCGTGCACACTGACCTCATCTACAGCGCCTGCTGGAACAGGGACGGCTCCAAGATTCTCACCTCCTGCAAGGACAAGACCCTGAGGGTGCTGGACCCGCGCAAGGGCACCGTCCTCTATGTAGGTTTCCTCTGATCGGCCTTCGCTATCTCGCTCTGTCACCACCATCACTTCAGTGTCACAGAGGAAGTCTTTAAAAGTCACGTTTCCGCACAAAGATCTTGAGTAACACTGGCCACACTCAGCAGAGCTGCACCAGTTATTTTTATCATTTCTGATGAATCTACAGGGAATTCTCTTAAATGCTCATAAAAAAGATTTATTTTTTGGTTTTGGCCTTTTGCTGTATGACTAAACCAGGAAACCACCAAATATAGAGTTTTTCAGTTGATTTGTTGATAATGATGATGGAAAAAGAGAAATAAAAAAATGATTTAATATTGCACTTTTATTTTGAAAAGTTTTTCTTTCTCCATATAATTTGCAATTTTCTTCCACTTTGCTACTCTGCGCCACCTCTCGCCTGCAGGAGAAGGAGAAGCCTCACGAGGGCTCCAGGCCTGTCAGGGCGGTGTTTGTGTCCGACGGGAAGATCCTCAGTACCGGCTTCAGTCGCATGAGTGAGAGGCAGGTGGCGCTGTGGGATCCGGTGAGTGTCAACAACTGACAGAGTCAGTCTCAGACAAAGCATCTTGCTTACTGAACTTTATGATTCATAATCCTTAGTCATGTCTCAAATTCCTCCGAGCATGTGGTTTGAGATCTCTGGGACATAAAATGTGTATTCGTTAATGTTTGAAAAATTAAAAAAAATAAAATGTAGCACGTCTTTGGGACTTGTATTCCTAAATTCAGAGTGGGGTCCAGTTTAGTCACACTTTCCCACCTGAAATAAAGACAAAACAGTCTCATCAAAGAGTTGTAACCTTTCTCTCAGATAAGACTCTGGGCTTATCCTCAAACAGATTTTGTAAGATGACATGTGCCCCAACTTTAATATTGAGACTCTTTTCTTTTCTTTTACTTAAAAAGCTGAGTTGCAGAGCACAAAACGCCTCCAGCGTCAGCTTTCCTCCTTCAGCACATGATTGTAAGAGCAGCCTGCTGTGCTGAATTGTACTCGTGAATCATTTTGACCTGTTACACAATAAGTAAAAACCCTTTTATAGTGCGAAAATCTTTACAGCTGAACCTTAATGGTGGATTCCAAACTTTAGGTGTTTGCCTTTAGGGAGCATCTCTTCACATTTACAACACCACTGTTTCACAACAGCCAGATTACAGTATTAAGTGTCTGTGCTGAAATATTAGCCTCAATTAAATCCTCAGCTTACCTGCAGTCTGCTGGGTACATGTGATGCTAGAGTACATGTGATTAATTGCTAAATATTTCTCTATCCTTTAACAGAAAAACTTTGGAGAGGCACTGACCCTGCAGGAGCTGGACACCAGCAGTGGCGTCCTCCTGCCATTCTTTGACCCAGACACTGGCGTCGTCTACCTCTGTGGCAAGGTTAGATTTAGATTATGAAACAACAGCCTTTCTGCATCACTACCACCCACACAGACTCAGTCAGCCCTCTTGTTGATCCTGTCATTTTCACAGGGAGACAGCAGCATCCGTTACTTCGAGGTGACAGATGAAGCTCCTTATGTCCACTACCTGTCCATGTACAGCAGCAAGGAGAGCCAGAAGGGGATGGGGTACATGCCCAAGAGGGGCCTGGAGGTCAACAAATGTGAAATCGCCAGGTAATGGCATATCTCAGTGGTTTTAGCTATGCAAGCAGCAAGGTGACCTCTTTAACACCTTTGTGAAGACTTTATGGGCTCAGCCGCTAGTTTGGGGTCATAGTGAAGAAAACATGAAGATTATGAGATCATTATAGGCCTCACAGGATTATCCAGGCTGTGCTGGATCATTATTCAGTGACCATGTGGTTTCACAGTGAATCCATGCCTCACATCTGCTTTCAAAACACCAAGATGGCGAAAGCTTAAGCATTCATAACACTTTCCAAAGCAAATGGTGACTTCACAGCGTCTGCATCCATCTTTTCTGCTTTCTCATTCTCTTAATGCAGAATGGGATGGCACCCACAACATCAACTTGATACTAAAAGCACTGTTAGATGAGCTCCCAGCTTACTGTTCAGCTCTTTAACATTTTGAGGGCAAAATCTTTCTTCTTCCTCCAAATCGAAGCGTATTATTTCAGCCTAATCTGACACAACAACCTAAAATACGAACAAACTATTTTCATTTCAGATTCTACAAGCTGCACGAGAGGAAGTGTGAGCCTATAGTCATGACCGTGCCACGCAAGGTAAGGTTTTAGCAAATCCTAGGTTTTAGGTTCATGGTTCAAGAAAATCTGTGTGGAATTTGAACTCTGACTCTCTTTTTTTGTCTCTGCCTGTGCAGTCGGACCTGTTCCAGGAAGATCTGTACCCAGACACCGTCGGGCCCGAGCCCTCGGCCGAAGCTGATGAGTGGTTTGAGGGAAAAGAGGCCCCGCCTAATCTGATATCCCTGAAGGACGGGTTTGTAGCTACGACTAAAGCTAAGGAGTTCAAAGTTCACAAGAGTCTCCTGAAGACCACCACTGCTTCTGCAGGGAATCAGCATGACAGCAGTGGGGTGAGTCTTTTTAGATCCACAATGGTTTGCTTCTGTTTTAGCTGCAGATAATAAGTGAATGAGTTTTAGGAGTTAGACTTTCCTTAATTTATTTCATAACTGATTTATGAGTCTTTAAACTTTGCTTTTGGTGTCTCAGTTGCAAATTTATTTTTGACTTTTTTGGAGAAATCTGTCAATAATTACATTATTGGCTTCAACCAAACCTTGATGGCTAATTAGACCACCAGGTAAACATGAGCAACTCCATGACATCATTGGACTCCACCCAATCACAAGTGTGTCTCTGTCCCTCAGGAGGTTCAGTCTTTGAGGAAGGAGGTGAAGGACTTGAAAGAAGCGATAGAGGAGCTGACCACGCGTGTGAAAGAGCTGGAGAGCAAGCATTAAGCGGCAAGAAAGCGACAAAGAGCAGAAATCACGCGAGAAGAGTGGAGCAAAAACTACAGCGAGAAAACTTTTGTTAACTTTTGATTACAGTGAGACAAAGGGAGAGATTAAGATGGTAGATGTCATGAAACTATTTTTTAGCGTAAAGCTTGAATTTGTCTATTTGGTTTGTGTGATCAATTTGAGAAAACAAGAACCATAATATATGCTTTTAGTTTGAAATAAAATTGTCTGTATTTTCAAAGTACATTTTGACCCCTTTTTTTCTTTCTTTTGAAGGAAACACACATGAAATGCATACACGCACTTTATTTTGACCCCATTTTAATCATTTATACTCATTACCGTACCAAATGTGAAACAAAATAAAATGAGTACAAACAAACATCTCATGATTATAAAATATACTTGCGGACCTTTGAGAACATATCAAGAGAGAAACACGCGCACCAGATGTTTCCTGAGGTTCACTGAGGTGCATTTGTTTAGACTTTTAAAGAAGAGATAATAAAAATTATCAAGGAAAAAAAGACAAGCAGAGCATTGATTAACATTCAAACTGTAAAATATGAACCATCTAAAAGGCCTTTGATTATTTAATTGCTCAACAAATTAAATATATTTTATGCTATAATTGAAACCAAAACTTTAAACTTTACAAAAATCTTGCAAATTTAATGTGGACTTTACAGCCTTTACTTTCATAGCTTTACATCACCAGCAGCTCTATGAATGTGAAAGTACAAACTGCAGTGAGAATTTAATATTTACATTTTTTGGGGTTTTTTCCCCAAAAACATTCAACCGGTGTTGTCTACTTTATCACTTCCAGTCCGACTAGATCGCCATTCCCTCCTTTCTCTCAAACACCAGTTCCTTTTAAAACACCACTACACGTAGTTTTTGTTTGGGGCTGAGGCGCTGTTGCTGTAATACTTGGCTTTTCCTCCTGTGTTGCCTTGCTTGGGCCTGCTGAAGCAACAGAGCAGACCTCCAGCTATGATGAGCAGCACACCTGCAGCCCAGCCTACAAAGATGCATGCTCCCAGCTCCATCCTTGGGGAAGAACTAAACAGGGGGGTGTAGAAGTCCCTCACGGTATTGTGTGCAAACCAGCTGACAGGGATGATTACCAGGATGCCAGCCAGCAGCATGCCCACCCCGGCCACCAGGCTGATCTTGGGCTTGACGTCTTCGTTTTCCACACAGGTGGTAAAGTCGGACCCGCAGAAAAGAACGAGCAGGCTGAGGCAGCAGAGCATGCCGCTGATGATGGTCAGGGCTCTGGCAGCCTGCCGGTCTGCGCCCAAATCTAGCAGGGATTCGAAGTTCTTGCACTGCTGCTGGCCAGTACTCTGCACCACACAGGTGGTCCACAGGCCCTCCTGACTTCTCTACTCACACGCAGAGAGGAAGAAATATACACTTATAGACATCATTTCATGACATGAGGCAAACTGAGTGCTACATAATTAAATCTCATACACGTAGAACATTTATGAAAAATTGAACTGTAAACATTCACTTACTCAAAATCAAGTAAAATAAGCTCAATAAACAGAAACAATCCAATATTGCTTATACAACACTACACACATATGTTTAATTACCTCTGCTGTCACAATGTTGGATCCTGTGAAGGCCGACACTCTCCAGAGCGGGACGGCACAGCATACAACAATCCCAATCAGGCCCACGACCCCGAGGGCCACACATGCCATCTGAACTACAGCAGATCCCATTCTATAAAAGGCAAAATGGTGTAAAGGCACAGGAGCATCACTAAAAGCTTTTCATTGTTACTTTACAGTCTATTTAATGATGTTCTCCTTCTGTCTTTGGCTTTAAAAAGCTCATTTTCTAACATCCGCTGAATGTTTCTCCAATATTTTTGCTGTATCTGTTTTATTAATCTGCTATGATAAATATATATATTTAAAAAAATTAAATTCACCACTTCTGATTTGCAGCACTCGTTCTGTTGGTTAGCTGTGGAGTTGTTTTAAGTCTCCATCGCTGATTCAAAATATTACATGTGGTGCTTTAGCCTTACTGCTGGGTGGGTCCTTCCTTTGTGGTCGTGTAGGTGAGGAATCATGTGGGTAAACAATACTCTGACAGGCCCTCACAGAAAACATGGCTTTGGGGCAATGTTTTTAAAACAAATTCATGTCCTGAGAGGTCCAGGAGCGCTGAATCTCCACCCAGGAGACGCTGAGCTGCCACATCTGGGCGGAGCTCTTCATACTCTGAAAATCTCTGCTTTACCTAATTGTTTGAAGGCCATTATATGAGTCATCATCATACAAAAGGTAAAGTTTGAGTCATAAATGCTGGAAGTAAGACAGACCTGTAGTGAACAGATTAACTGAGGAACAAAAAACCCTTGTTTTCACGAAAAGTGTAACATTTAAAGTTACATATTTGAGCACAAATTGGAGGAATTTTTTTAATCCACTTCAAATCAAGGGGGTGTTACAATCATTATCATCAGATAAAACAAGTAGGGACACTTTTTCTCGCATTCTTTAAACCTTTTTCCGTTACCCAAAATGTATCGTATTGATGATCATCATTAAATCTACCGTCCAACAAGTTAAATTAGGTGAAATAACGAAAAAAGATCTCGAAGTCCAATCAGGTGCGTACAGGATTAACAGGAGGGGACTGCACTGAGCAAAAATACTCCGTGTTTAAGTGTAACTAACTTTCAGAGCAGATTAAACCCTGAAAATAAATCTGATTTGGGTTAATCCTCATTAAGACTGATTTCTGAGTTTTATTGTGACCGCAGGTGGGACTCGTGAAATCTTTAGAAACAGAAAACAAAAAGAAAAGCAGGCCTTTCAAACTATTTCAACCTTTTTTACTCTCACAGCTGTTTATTTATCTGCACCTTTTAATTTCCCCTCTTATGTCCATTATGAAAGACTATTTATTTTATTATGATTCTTATAATTTTATTTGAGTAATTATCAAATTAATCCTCAACCAACCCTTTCATCCTCAAGCCTTTTCAGATTTCAGTCTCCTTTCAGAGCTCAGGCAGTCTTTTTGAATAAAAAGTGGATAAATAGATTCCTACCTTTTTTTAAAATGGAAAAAAATTAGGTGAGATTTCAGTGGAGATTCTTCTTCTGTTTTCCTGTCTGCGTGTTGTCTCGAAGATGCTGTTTCCTGTTGTACAAATCTTGTACAGACAACATGGGACATATATGGAGAAATGCGAAGGTGTGGGCGGGGCTGAGCACAAACATGGGAACATAGATGATGGAAGGACCACAAGACCTGGCTGGACATGCCCTGTAGCATGCTCTGTACTCACTGAACGCTGCTGTGGAGACAAGGAGCGCTTACCTAATTTGCATCAGGGGAAAAAGAGCCACTAGGAAAAAGATTATTATGTCTCAGCACCAGAAGTCATAAAGCACATACAGAGGTTTGTGGGATTGTAGTCATAACAGTGATGCTGATGCTAATTAAAATATTTTTGGTTGTTGCTATTACAAATAGCCTAGAATAGAAAAGTGAGTCATCTGAATGACTCCTCTTTTTTTCCCTCTGCATTCCCAGTCTACACAGTTACCACCCACCTTTCCTTACCTGCATCCCCCCTCCTCTCACTTACGCACCTACCTCTGTTGAAACTCTGATGACGAGTGTACGGAGATCAGTTTTGGAAACCGAGATGGAATGGGTTTATTTACGTAAGACCATGAGCTGGGTTTCATGGATCATGAGGACATGAAGAAATAAAAAAGGAATGTGGCCTCTATTGTTGTTTGTTTTTGCCTACACAGCTGAATTTTACTGTATTTTCACAGAAACTGAACATCAGCTGTGAACTTTATATCAATGAGAATCGAGAACAAACCAAACAGAACAAGAAAAAACTGTTATTTGTTCTTTTTTAATTAGTAAATGCCTTGAATACCAACATGGGGCTTGTCCTGGCCCAGTTTCATCACAGTGCTCCAGTTGTGGAAAAGGATCTTCTGCTCACATGTTCGCTGTTGTCCACTGTTGTGTTTCCCCGTCTTATCTCCAGTTCAGAGCTGTCTGTGTGATGGAGCTATTCTGAAGAAGGTTTTCACTTTATCTCTGTTGTTTTTCTGTTCTTTTCATTTTTGTGCCATAATTTTGACATATTTAGGGAGCCCACGCAAGATTTACCTTAAAAATATAAATATTTTCCAAATCACAGGCCCCTGACGTGCATCAATATTATGCGCTTTTTAAATTTGTGTGATTTTTCCTGCATTTTTCAGACCTTCTAACTTGTTTACTTGAGGAGATATCCAGGTGAAATCTTCAGGGCTCAAAAACACATTGTGGAAACCTAAACCCACTCTGAGTGTCCTAATCTAAAATCAAAATCAGCATTTCTTTCCTATAACTAACTCTGAGCGTGGGATTTATCATAGCTTCGATAGCAAAACTGCATTAATTAATGTGCATGACTCAGAGGAACAGAGACAGTGAATACTTGATATGTTTTTGTATAATTCAATGGAGGAAAAAAGTGTTTGGGACTAACTTTCAGAGGCCATGTCACCATGTGGGATAGGTGGCAAAACAAGGTCTTCTTCTATCTACATTTTGATGCCATTTTGATGCCAGGCTCATCTTCTAGTCATCATTCCTGCTGTGTGAAAATTATGTGTTAAAGTTGCATTTATTTGACATTTGTGCATAAAATGGAGAATCTTTGTCAAAATCTCTGCAATTTGAACATACAGAAGGAACTGGATCACAGAGGGTCTCTGGATCAATGGCTGGTCTGAATATGCGCTAGAAGATGAAGATAAGCAATCACATGATTCCTTTTGAAGTTTAGCATAAGCAAGTAAAACAAAATGCCAAATGTATATTAATATTTCTGCTTAAAAGCAGTGTTTGAAAAAATCCTTCTGAATAAAAATTTGATTTTAGTTTTATATTGTGACTCTTGGAGTCGGTGTAAACCTAGTTTGATTGGAGTTTAAGTGTGTTTTACTCCACTGAAACTTTCATGTGGTTATCTCTGTGCTAATGAAATCACGAAGGCTCAAAATGATGGAAAAAATGTGGCAAATTTCAGCCCATATGTACTTCAAGAACCTGTAAATCTTAAAATGATTTATGATTGTGATAATAGTCAAATTTAGCATGCCTTCCCTAATGAAGTGGAGATACCATCTAATTATTCTGAGAAGGTTTTTAGATTGATTTATTTGAATCAGTGTAAAGGAGACAAAGTAGGAGACTAACAACATAAATGTCCGCTGTATTTTTTATTTGAAAGTCATATTTACAGTTGTTCTCCTCTTGCTCTCTCAAAGTGTGTGTCTTTGTGTCTTTGGCGTTGATTTTCCTCATTAAATAAGCCTCAAAGCCTCTGGACTTCTTTTATGCCTTAATGCTCTAAGCTGTAAGACAGACAGAACAAGGACTGATGGAGAGCAATAAAATGAGATCCTCACATTTTGAATCAGACCACCAGACTGAGAAGATAACACCTCCCACCTGCCAAATGCTGATAAATTCTGCAAGCAGCCCAATCCAACAGCCACATCATCAGGTAATCACATCGTTTAAAGGTGATGCATTTTGGAAAAAACAACCTACTGACACACAACTATTAATGACAGGATGATGCACCATCAAGCTGGTTGCCACCTGACCAGAGGAAACTAGCTTGATGTCGTTAGCCTTAAAAGGAAGTCTTGTTTGGTTAGGATAAAATTTTAAAATGATCATCTACAAGTTAACAAAATCAGGAGAAAGATATGAAACCTCTTTTAATGTCACAGATGCAAAGACACAGTGAACAAGGAATAATACTTCTAATTTTATGTGCACTACACATTAAGAGATACATTCCAAAAACATTCACATAGGCCAAGTGAAAGACACTCGTTGCTACTTATTTCTTGTTATTTTAGCGATTAATTCAATTACGTTTTATTTTATATAACTCAGAATCATAAACACAATATTTTAGCTTTACACATTCAGTGGGTCTACTGTAATTTGATTGTGCAACCACGATTCCCTGCTCACAGCAGAAAATGCACAAAACCACATGTAAAAATGTAAGTAGAGAGAAGTATGTTAAGTATATAGATCGAACCACTTGTGTAGATCTAGAAATACTTCTAATTGTTTCTCATTGTCGCTTTTGTGTGGCAAAGGGACCCTTTGGTGGCCCAGTTCTTGCTTTAAAGGGTCTCTATCCAAACTATGTCAGCAGAATGTCCCTCAGATTGACTGAGGGATCAATACTGTAGGGGTCAAAGAATTCTGGGTTTTTCTTTGTTAAAAATAGATTTTTACCAAAGTCCTTCTAAAGTCAAGCCAGTTGGCAGGCACCTTTAAACACATCCAGAGACTTTGTTTGAGTTTTATTTTGAAGTATCATTGAAATTAAATTTAATGTCACTAGTCATCTAGGCATAAAAATTAAAAAATGTAGACTCATGCTTTTCACATGAAACTGTACTCTTACTTTTTTATTTAGTTTTGGACTTTGGTTTTTGTATCAGACAGTTTATTTTCCATAGTGGCTTACAGCTGACTGTAACAGATGACTGACAGTACTAATGAAAAGATGCACAAAAGCCCTTTGTATTATTCGTGCGCATTTCACCACATTGACAGACCTTTTTATCATTTTATTTAGTTTATTAGACACACACTTGTGTGTGTCAAATTTTTGCTTGTATTAAAAGCCTCAACTTCAATTAACTAAGATGCATAACTAAGATCAAAGTGTGGTTTTAGGGTTTAAAGTGCAGTTCCACGTCGACACACTGGGTGGCGCGCTTTGAGCTTTAATTTAAATCTTCATTGATGCCATTGTAAAGTGCTGTAGGCGGTGCCTAAGAATAAGACGGACCGAGCGTGTATCCAATCAGATGCGAATATTGGGGAGCTGAGGTCTGCGATTGACCAATCGCTTTTTGAGAAACGTGTGAAGACCTCGGTTTGATTCACCCTCCTGTGTTACCGTAGACGCTTCGCTAGAAACGGCCCTCTTTTAAAGTTCCTGGGGGAAGAGTGGGGCGACCCGGACAAACCGAGGGGAAAAGGGCCAAGATCGAACTCAGGGGATAAATATTTACACAGATTTCAACACGGGAGGATTAATATTAAACCGGACACAAGGTTTGACATGTTATCTATTTTCAGGTTTGATTATTTAGCTAACGTTTGCTCACTAGCCAAGGTTCAGTTTTGCTGCTGCTAGTTTATGATACTTAGCTAATAGCTACCTAGCTAGCAGAAGCTCGGTTAAGCTCATTGACTGTTTTTTGACATTGGTCGACTAGCAAGTGCGACTCATTCAGTGAATTGCGACATTATAATTTGAGTAATTCTCAGTGTCCATTCCCCGTCTTTTCCTCACAGAAATCTAAGGTGAGACACAGAAAACCATCGTCTTGAGCCCGAGAACGTCAGAAAATAAAGAAAATGGCGGAGCCGGACAAATTAAACATCGACTCTATAATTCAGCGTCTCTTGGAAGGTAAGGAGGATCAAATCCGCGTCACAGCCAAGTGTTTGTTATATTAGGGCATGTCTTGGTGGCAGTGAATTGTGTACATCATGTAGGTCAGCTGCAGTTAAAAGCGGACACAGTGTGTTGTAGTAGCCTACTTAGGATCGCTCTACTCTCAGGCTCGGTGGCTGGTTTTGGATCAGCGGTTGAAACCAAAACAACAGTGCTCTTTATAGATTGTTTAGCAAACCGTAAAGTTTGGGGGTGCTGGTTTTTTTTGTTTTTTATATTTTTTTAAATTTAGATGATTTGCTATCGTGCTGTCTACAAAAGAAGGGAAACGCGTGACGTTATAGAGTGCTGTAGAATTGGAAAAGATGAGCATTACTCGCCTATTTATGCAAATTACGCATTCTGATGCGCTATTTGCGTAGGGATATTGTGCTTTTACCTGTGGTTTTTTTTGTTTGTTTTTTTGTTTTGTTTTTTTGTTTTGTTTTTTCTTCTTCTGAGTTTATGTAGGGGAAATGCTCAGACTCGGTAGCCGTAGTGGACTATTTCCATTTTACGTGTTAATTCTCTTTGAGTAAGAGTAGTTTTGCAGTCAGCCCCTTTCCCACTAGTTATTGAGTTATTCAGAACAAAATGCAGATTTTGGTTAGTTGGTTTCAGTTAGTTTCCAGATGGGGTTTTCTCATTGTCGTTCAGGTTTTTTTGTTTCAAAAATGTTTGGTTTTAGAGTCTTTTAGCTTATTTTTATTTATTTTTTTTATTTATTTATTTTACTGTGGAGGTTATTTGTCAGGGATATTTTCAGAAGTTCAGAATGGATGTCAAAATTAAAAGGTATCTGGCTCACACTCTAATAAATACGTGAACCAAAGGTTGTGATAACCAATTTGATCAAATTGTCAACGACTAAAAAAATGAGGATATACCTTGTTTTTATTTCAGTTTGCTTAAATGTTCCTTTACAACTGGTTTTACTTTTGATTTTAGTTCTAGTTGACTATAATAACCTTGCTTCTTGCTGGCTTTGCTGGACTGTCTGGGTTTTTGCTTTTTTGCAACTGCATTTCTGGAGTGTGTTTGTAGTCTGCTTCCCTGAGAGACTTGTTAATGAGCTGTACAAACAAAAATGCTCTGATTGGGACGCACTCCATGTACTCCATGTAATGGTTATTTAAACAGGTTAGGATGCCTCTGTACAAAAGACATGCACTTTAGGAGCAGACAGGTGCATACTACAAAGACTAGATGTTCTCAGGTCACGAAAGTTATGTGCAAGACAATCTGCAGATACACAAATATGAATATGAAGAATGTGCCTTCATATTGTTTGTAGGCCAAGTATTTAAACTTTTGCCTTAGATCACATGTGAGGAAAAGGGCAACCAATAACTTGAATCAAGTTACAGCAACGACAACATATTTTCAAGGTAACATGAAGACCTGTGTCTCTTGTTTTTTGTTTTTTAATCTAAAAGTGGAGTTGAAACACAGTTTCAGCTGCCCTCAAATGGCATCAATAAGTCTGTCCTCCATTTCAGTGTAAAGTGAATTTCCACAGGTGTTTATAATTTCCTGGAATCAGGATTTGCCTTGTTTTATATTCATTTACATGGTCTTTGTATGTAATTATGCAGTGGTAAAACATAGGTTTGCATTTGGTATAAACATACCATGAAAGATGCATTTAATGTTAGTCTGCAGTGGCAATAACTAGGCCTCGTTTAGAAGTGCAGTTTTTTTTTTTTTTAGAAGCCTTGTAAAATATATTAGGGATGTTATGATACTTAGAAAAATTATAAATATAATTTATATAAAAATACAGATTATAAATGCCTGGAAAACTGTAATACTCAATAAAATGCTTAATACTGTTTTTGATACCATGAAGTTCGAACCATACAGACAGCCAAAACAAACAGACAGTGAGATAACTGTAGGGTGAGCGTGTATGGTAAATATTTCAAGATTGGGAATTTAAAAAAACAAAACAACAAAACCTATAATTTAGGTTGTCTGAGGTAGCGCTGTTCGTCCGAGGACTTGACACCATATTTCTGTTGGTGAACAAATATGGCGGGTAAGGTCGGCTGACAGAGTTTCTTTTCTCTGTTTCAGTCTGCAAATTTAAGAGAACACAACATATTCAGACACACACAGTAATATCATCCTGTTAAATTAACATTGTTTATGTTATATGGGCTGGACTGATAACTTTTGCTGACTGGTTTCACATTATAATTTTGTTATTAGCTACACTAGCTAGCCACCACCTTAATGATAACCTAACATGATGCTATTGTGGCTATTGAGCACAGATTTTATGTTTGATACCCTTCCTGATGCAACTCTCCCGTTTATTTAGGCTTGGGAATGGCACTTGGAGTACACTAGCTTGTGGACCCCTCGATTCTGGGTTTGTGTCCATTGAATACCGGCTAATATTAATGCATGCACTAGCCAGATTGACATTAATGACTGTTTGATAATGGAAACAAAACTGACCTCTTGAAAATTTTCAGTGTTTTTAAACATCGAGTACTGTTCAGCTGCTAGTGAGGGGAGGGGCTGTGTGTGCCCCTCTTCACCCTGCTGCCTTCTGGCAGGAGATAACGGAGCATTCGGGTCCTCACTGCCAGACTGCAAAACAGTTTCTTACCCCACGACTCCTGAACACTCAGTGACTGGACTGACACACACACACACGTCACTGCCTCAAGGACTAATCTGCACACTATCGTACATCAAGTTACTTTTTTCACAATGCTCAGTCTTTTGCACAACTTACTGTCATTGTTGCACTTCTGCGTGTGTTGTGTGTCTGCACTGTCTGGTGTTGCACTGTCTCTGTTTTGTGGTTGGGTTTTTTGTGCAATTTTTGCACACTTGCACTTTATGTAGTCCTTTGTTGATTGTCTGTTATATGTAGCAGCATGGTCTTGGAGAAACGTTGTCTCGCTTCACTGTGTAGTGTTCCACTGCAAATGGTTGAAATGACATTGGAGCCACTTGACTTGAACTGGAGGAGCTAAAGATGGCACTGTGGTATCAATGCTCCTGCAAATGAGTATGTAATCCAAAAGTAATTTTTAGTGTTGATTAGCATCTGACAGTCTCTTAAAAAAAACAACAAAAAAAACAAACAACCATACACAAGACAGTGCCGCAGTGAGATACCATCGCTGCTGATAAACAGTGCTCTGTGATAGACTCAAGGGCATCAGTGTAAACAGTATCACCATAATCAAACAGGGGCAAAGTTTTGGATAGTACAGTGAAAATGAAACAACAGCTCCATAAAGAAAAATGCATTTATAATAAAAAAAAGAAGTTTTGGCTTCCATTTGGGTTTTAAAAGTGAGTGTAGCATCCTGCCAGAGTCCTAAGTGTTTAACAATATTGTAACAAACTGTTTCAGTGTTATTACCATAAAAGGTCAGTACTGTTTGGGACTCCTTGCTGCATTTGCTCCACTGCTGCTTTTAAGCACAGGACAAACTGCTTACGTCACTTCTTTGTTTCTCAAAACAAGAATTGCATTAGTATTAAAATTTATTGAAGCTATGTTCTTACTGTAAAATATGTAGTTGTTGTAAACGAATGCATTGCAATTGCGTCACAAAAATCCCGAGACATTCCTGAAGCAGATATGAAGCAAGCAATATTCTGTGTTTGCTCTACATGCTAACTGTCCTGGAAATGCTTGCTTTAAATCTCACTGCTCACTGACAAATTTGTCGTGGCTTTAAGTGTGTGCGAAATAAACAGGACTGTTTTATCTTCACATCCGCGCTGTGGTTGTGTAATAGGAGCCCAGAGGACATCAAACAGAAGAATAAATGTGCTCAGACCCAGCGGTACAGTTCAAACTGCGGTTAGAAGAAACTAGGTTGTGACCTCCTGTAGTTGTCCTTGCATGTCAGTGCACTGGGCACAGCAATTATGAATTTTCCCATGTGAAACTGCTAAAATGGAAAAATCTTTTTGTTATTTTGTCACTGGAGCAACATTAGAAGTGTTGTTTAGATTTTCATTTGTGTAGTAAAGGCTACTTCATATATGTATATAAAAATAGGCTTTGCTGCTTTTATTTTCAGGCCCAAATGTGTTTTGTGGCTCCATGCACATAGAAAAGTTATTGACCTCTGATATAACCTAGCATGACAAATCACAAAATTACTTCAGGGTGCTTTATGGATGAGGTAAATCTCTCCCACACAGTGTGATTCATTGAAATTATGCCTTTAGGGGCCACCTGATAGCTGAGTGGTTGGAGGCCTTACCACAGGGGTATAAATGACGTCAGTAGTCAGTCTCCAGTTTGATTCCCAGCAGGTCGAACCTTCACTCTCAACCACTGCCTTCTGTCTCTCTCTACCACTGCAGCTTTCCAAAAGATGCAAAAAAAAAGTTATTTTGACCAGTAAATTGAGAAATAACATTTGGGATAGTTTTATCCCAGGATCACTGCTGTTAATAAATTTGACCTTAGCCCTCAGTTTGTTTACCTTCTTTAAATATAGGCCCTGCATGATCAGCCTAAGCTGAGCTGGTGGAGGTGATTGGGATTATGTACAAATATGCATGTGCAGTCAAAGTACCTCCCAGAGAGAGTGTGCCTTTGTGGGCCATGCTGGCTGCTGCTGCTGGAGTGTTTTGTACATAGATTGTTGTACTTGGGCTGTGATAAGACTGTCTGCCAAACAGAGGAGAAGGCAAACACGCCTGATAATGGCTGTATTTATATCCACTTATGTAACTACCGTGACCTTTTTTTATCCACATTGGTGAGGATAACCACTCGTAAGCTGATATTTGTATTCTCAGCGTTCTGTTAAAGGCGGCAGACTCCCACTGCAGGCACTACATCAAAAGATTGAGAAATTATCCTCATGCTAGTTCAGTCTCCCATGTGGACAAGGAGGTATCCCTGCTCCATGCTGGCTATGTTTCAAGACCAAACCAATTAAATGTGTTTGGGTAGCAAGTAGTTTCAATTGGATTACTTGCGTAGGTCTAGAGCTAACTGAACTCTTAGCTTGTGTTTCTAATACCATGTGTAGCAAGTGTGGCATCACGTAAGCTAGGCCAGAACAGCCGGCATTGAGTGAAGCAGCGCTGGGGCGATTCAACTGTTGATTCCAGCACCCCTGACATCCCCTCAGCTTTTCTGCTGTGCTCCATCTCTTTGTTTTCCGCTGCCTGACCAGTGTACTGGAAAGCCTTTTGTCTGCACCCCCTCATGATAAGCTTACTGTTGCCCACTGGCTTGTGTGGCTAACTTTGGAGTAAGCTCTGTCAGTGCTTAGCCTTCTGTAATCCAGGTTTAAAGTGGGAAGCAGCACTGCAGTATTTATATCTACTTTCACTGTTTTTAGTTGTCACTTCAGGACACTGCCATTATTCTCTGTCAGTCTGCTGATTTCTACTCTCTCCATCCCTTTTAAAAGTGCTCCGCAGCCACTGTTAAAACCTGGATTATTTTGATGTGAGATGGCCTTTAATTATGTCTCATACTGTGTGTAGCAACACACAAGTATCTTTGGAGGCTTATTCAAAGCCCATAAAGGATTTTTGAATTCTTTAAGTGTAGTTAATGTGGTACTGTAGTGGGTTTGTTTATGTTGGTCATTGTGCGGTGGTGTCTGCATCGCTTTTGGATCACAACTTATTGTTGAACCTGATAAACAACTTTTATTGAAAAGCAAAAAGTAGAGAAGTTTTCAAACAGGATTGCATCTACACATTTCCTGTGTTATCAAAACAAGAAAAAAGAACACTTACACTGGCAGAATACAAGCCCATGTTATTAGCATGATAAGTAAGCGAGAGCTGTAGTAATAATCAGCTGTATTAATAAATATTCGCCTTCCTCCGCTTTAAATATGACAGTGATCATAAGGGCATAACATGGCTGCTTGCTCTGATCTTCATCTCCTGTGTGTTGCTTCGTGGATAACAGGATTATTTTTAAAGGTTATGAATGAGCCTGCAAAAAGTGTTTGACAACTTTACTGTTACAGCTCAGCTGCTTCAGATTCACTAGTCAGTACTTCTTAAATGTTTGGTCTTACTAATGGCATCTGTTACCATGGCAGAGAAATGCACTTTAACCACAAGGGTATGTTCCAAGTTTAATGAAACAACATTTTTAATACGGAGATCAAATCATTAGCACTGCTCTGGTGTCATTAGAATGGCATTTCATTTAAATGTGGCTTTGTGAAGTTAAATTGACTGACATGGGGCATGTTTGAAGTGGGTTTTTGACGAATTGCTTAATGGTTAGGACATGAAATCTGGGTTTTTCCTGGCACGAAATGGCCATTTGGGGTGATGTAATGCGCAACTGATCTTTGTTACCTTACTCAACAGAAGGTCATCATGTTGTTTGTGGGCATTCTGCTAATTTACCTTTCGTGTAAGGTCTTGTTTTTGATTAGCCTTGATGATCTTTTTTCTTTTTTTTTTTGTGTTCACTACAAAAAGCTCGTGACCACAGGGTGAGGGTAGGGATGTAGATTGACCGGTAAATTGAGAACTTCACTTTTATGCTCAGCTCTCTTTTTACCATGTGGACTGGTAGCATCTGCATCACTGCAGCTGCAGCACCATTTGTTCTGTCAATCTCCCGCTCCCTTCACCCCCTCACTAGTGAACAAGACCAGAGATACTTGAGCTAAAACCTTTGATTGTATCTACATGCCATATTGAAATTCAAATTTTTTTTTTTTAAAAAATAAACCAGCCTACAGCTTTTTTTTTTTTTTTTTTTTTTTTTTTTTTTTGTAATTGACAGATACAGTGAAGAAATGACAGGAAAGCAGAGGGAGAGAGAGATGGGGGAAGACATGCGGCAAGGGGCTGCGGGTCAAACCTGGGCTGGCTGCTCTCAGCCGTACAGCACGTGATCGCCTGCTCAGTGCACCGAGCTAAACTGGCGCCCGGGTATCAGACTAAGTTAACAGTTCATCCGCATATTTTGATACAACGTCTGGAGGCTTGCTGCAGATTCTTCACGGTGTAAAACAAATGGCGGTGGATGGAGCAGATATAAAGTTTACTCTTCTTCACGTTGGAGTTTGTTGATCGGGTGGTTTGATGAAGGACTCCTGCTAGCTTTTTTTCCCGGCAAAGGTTTTAAAGGTGATCACAGGAACAGCGCTCCTGTTTTGGACACTAGATACACGTTTTTGGGTTGTTGTTTTTTTTTTTTTTTTTTCTTCTCACTCGGCCTGAGCTCACTGTCTCGGTAATGGCTCCGCCTCTTTGCTCTTCACCGTGTGTAAACAGACTCTGGCGCAGTGTTAAAACTCTGATAACATAACACAAAAGTGATGACGTTGCCAATGTTTTTTTGTTTTGTTTTGGGTTTTGTGTGTGTGTGGGTTTTTTGTTTTTTTTTTTGTTTGTTTTTTTTAAATTTTTTTTATATAAACACTAGGGACCGTTTGACTCTGTATTCAATCGTTGCCCTTAAAGACGTTTGTATTGCAGGTCCCTTTTCACTCGCAGATATGGGTGTAATGCTCACATTTACATCATTTGACACGTCAGTGCACTACAGAAGCCTCGAAACAAAGAATTTGTATCAGGACTTTTTTATAATCGAATTATTCGAAATACTCGACGAATCGTTGCAGCGCTACAAGGAACAGTTTAAATATAATTACACAGTTTTGGCTGAGCTTGTTTTGAGGTTCACCACCAGCAGCAGGTATAGCCATCTTAAATGTTTAATATTGTCAGAGAAATCCAGTTTGAAAAGGGCTGCCCTGCATTGGTTCGCTCTTTTTGGTGTGTAAAAGGGAAGTGTTTATCTCTGAGCCGTTGTACACCTGACAGCCATTAAATCAGTACCATTAGAGAGAGCTCTGTTTACCTGCAGCTTGAATATAATTGTCACTCAGATTGTTGGAGGTAGTTGTTTCCATAAAGTATATTACTCTGTTCATTAGCCTGTGTAGAAATGCACTGGGTGGGAATGAGACTCCTCATTAGAAGGCTTATACAGTTTGTGTCAGGAGCTGCTTTGGCATCAAGCAGCACATGTACGAGCGGGGGTGTGATTGATTCTGTCGCCGATACAAACAAACCTGATTCCAAACTCCATCGCAAGCAGTCTTGTGTAAGTGTGCAGTGGACTGAATTGCAGATTAACATGGCATCACATCCACACCCTGCAGCTGGTGTGTCAGTGGACAAATATTTTGGTCTGAATCATTTCACACTGCCTGTGAGACTCCCAGATACTTTTTTTCCCCCCCCCCCTCTTCCTGTGGCTGTCATTTACATCACACTCCTACCTTTTCTAGCATTAAAGCTGTGTCGGCGACTGCTTTATGTGATGTGGCTCCGACAGTTTGTCAGGAAAATTAGTTGGACTTGTTCAAGTCTTTATCATGACTGTGTGGTAAGTGTGAAAACACATGGCTGAACACACACTAGACAAACCTGCTGAATTCTTAACACACCATCAGCAAAGGCTCTCTATGACAGGAACTGAGTTTTTTGTTTTAAAGAATTTTTATTTGAAAAAAGACGCTAACCAGGATGGTCAAAAAATAACATTTTTTTGGTCATAATTACTCAAGCTTTTTGTTTATCACATGGGCAAAAATAACAGGAAAACTGTTAGCACAGATTCTTTGTCTTAATTATATGCTTACTAATTGTTCCTGAACATTTTCATATCCCATGGACTTGTTTTGAGCCTGTTTACATATAATCAGGATTCCTGCTAGTCATTAAAGTCTTACCTGGAAGATAAAAGTTAAAAATTAGGTTTTCAAAAGCCTTTTTTTTTTTTTTCTTTTTTTTTTCTCACAAGATTGCTGTAAGTATTAAATTTGCAGATGCTCAACAATTTGATCCATTTGTTATCATGCATATCTATCATCTCTTACTATCTAGAACAACATGCTAACCTAATGGCATAATTACAGATGTCTTTTACTGGCTTGTTACCAGTTTGACACCACAGGCTGAGTGTAGATGTTGTCGCTACCGCTTTAATTATGGCTCACTTTGTTGGCCATAAAAGTTACCCCCTATGCCTTAATTCAGCTTTAAGGGTACCTTTATAAAACAAATCCGGTTACCCTGTACGGATCAGGAAGCCAAGTGTACAGTGTTTGACATAACTGACCATGACCTGATAGGCTGAGGACAGTTTAAACAAAGTTGGTGGGGCAAGTTAAGTCACCTGCTGGCCTGTTCGGACCACTGACAGTTTTCACCGACCACTACTACTTATGAGTTTGTCTGTGAAGTAAACCGGTTTAAGCAACACTCACTAATTAATATCAATGTTTTTGTTTTTGTTTTCTTCCTCTTCTTGCCCTCGGTAACATGTTTTTATGTGCTGAACAGAACATTTCATAGTGGTGTGGAAAATGCAGCAGGAAGGTGACTGCTGCAGGACCCCACAGTGCAAGCATTTCACACATTTTCTGCTAAGAACAGATTAGGGTTTAATAAAAAGTGCAAAATTTAAGCACAATTATTACAATTTTTTTTTTTCCACACAACAAGGTTGAAGTTGAAAAAAGCATCAGAGATGTCATAGTTTCTGGTTAAGCTAGCTAATCCTCTTTGATATTGTAAGCAGCAAAGACAGTGGTGGCACTTAGACGTTGAACACGGGTGGAGTGAAAGAAACTGTTTTCTTGGAAACATTTGTGGGGAAAGAAGCAAGAGCACTTTATCATTTTGCCTGTTTAGTGAGATTAAAGGTGAAGAAAAGCTGTCTTGTGGGCTCCTCCCATCCACTGGAGGTTTGCTTTATGTTATGACAAAGCTAAAGAATAAAGAACAAGTTTTAAAAGGTGTGTGCAGATGAGCAGCTTGTTTCGTTTTCCACCATGGTTAATTTTGGCACATTTTTCAGTTTAACTTTGCTACAGGCTACAACATGAAGCAATGTGTCTACTCGTATATTAAAAACGTAAAACACACTGATGTGGAAGGTCATCACAGGCCAGGCTTGTCATGCACTGGTGGAAGCTCTGAGCAGTAATTGTTAAAGCCACAAACCATAGTCACGTCTTCAAATTCCTTGTTTTGTCTTAAAATTAGTCCAAAGTTCACTGCAGTCATTTGTTTGTAAAGAAAACCATGTAGCACAGTTTCAAGGATTAACACATGGCTGGTTAGTTTATAGTCGTTCTTTTAAACCTGGAATATAATACATTGTTGTTGTTTTGTTCTGATTCTTATTTATTACTTTTTGTTAAGATGCATCTTATTTATATTTTATTTGGTGTGTGTGTGTGTGTGTGTGTGTGTGTGTGTGTGTGTGTGTTTTAACCTGGTAGAGGGGCCTTGATTATGTTTATGATACAGCCTGTGTCTTTTTTTTATTTTTTTAATTTTTTTATTTGAGACATTGGTTTTACAGCCAGTAGCGTGCCAATCGTTGCTTCTTCACTGTGCATATTTACAGTCCTAATGAAGTGTTTGCTATCTCTTTGCTGCAGCCACATTAGCGAGAAGGGGAAGTGGGTTTCACGTCCTCTAGCTTTGGTTTAAACTGCAGCCTGAGCAGAAAGACGTGCTTTTCGAGGTTGTGCATATCTAGCAATTTTCCACTGATCAGGTTTTCTCAGACGCTGCCTCTCGTTGCATATTTCACAAGCTCATGTTGTGGTATTATGTTTTGGTAAGCATTTAAAAGTGTGTCTTGTATTAGTACAGTGTTATTTGCAAAATCTGTAGTGTATTATTACCTCCAAATGATGTGTCTACCTGCTAAAGTGTCTGTTGGACTGGTCTGCTAACAGAATTTGTCAGCAGTTGGTTGGTGGGAGGTGTTAATTTTCCAGTCTGGTGCTCTGGTTCAAAATCTGAGGATCACGTTTTGATTGTTTTACGTCAGTCTTCATTCAGTCTTATTTACAGATCTCTTCTCTTTGCGGTGTTGCTGAATCTCTTAAATTTCTCATCCCTGTGTGATGTTGGTTTTTTTTTTTTGTTTTTGTTTTTTTACCCCCTCTTTAGTCAAAGGATCTCGGCCAGGGAAGAACGTCCAGCTGACCGAGAATGAGATCCGTGGCCTCTGCCTCAAATCTCGTGAAATCTTCCTGAGCCAGCCGATCCTGCTTGAACTGGAGGCTCCCCTGAAAATCTGTGGTGAGTTTTAATTAACCAAAGGGGTTGGTGAGTTTCACGGGACAAAGAGATGATGTGTGTCTCAGAGGATGCACTGCAGGCGCACTCTGGCGCAGGAGAAGACGGTCATTATGAGATGGTTTTCTCCTGGTTTGCTTGTCTGTAATTAACGCTTTTATCAGCTGATAAGCGTGGGCTGTTCTGGCAGAAGCAGTGAAAGCGTGTTGGTTTTTAAATTGCACATCTCTGCTGCCCCCTGCAGGTGATGTCCATGGTCAGTACTATGATCTGCTCCGGCTCTTTGAATATGGAGGGTTCCCCCCAGAAAGCAACTACCTGTTCCTGGGTGACTACGTCGACAGAGGAAAGCAGTCACTGGAGACCATCTGCCTGCTTCTAGCCTATAAGATTAAATACCCAGAGAACTTTTTCCTGCTGCGTGGCAACCATGAATGCGCCTCTATTAATCGAATCTATGGCTTTTATGATGAGTGTAAGTACAAAAGAGGCTTCTAAAAGGAAACCAAGGCAAATTTGCAACTTTAAATCTTGCATTATTTATTTTTTTTATTTTATTTTGGGTAGGTAAGCGACGGTATAACATTAAATTGTGGAAGACCTTCACAGACTGCTTCAATTGTTTACCTGTGGCTGCCATTGTAGATGAGAAAATCTTCTGCTGTCATGGAGGTGGGCCTTGTTAATACGTGACTTTACGAAGCCTAAACCATTTGATCCAAGAAGCAAAGGTTGGCACGTATTTATGTATTTTTCAAAAATCTTTCCTCTCTCAGGCCTCTCTCCTGATCTCCAGTCAATGGAGCAGATCCGCAGAGTTATGCGACCCACAGACGTGCCTGACCAGGGTTTGTTGTGCGACCTGCTGTGGGCTGATCCAGACAAAGATGTGCTCGGCTGGGGTGAAAACGACCGTGGAGTCTCCTTCACATTCGGTGCAGATGTGGTGGCCAAATTTTTGCACAAACATGACATGGACCTAATATGCAGGGCGCATCAGGTAATGTTTACTAGTTTAGTCACTGTGTCTAAATTCATCTTTGTATAGTACATTTCAGACTCATTGACTGAAGAAGTGTTCCCTTAATTCTTATTAATCACGATGCATTGTGTGGCTGTGTTTTAATAGGACTAATCAGAGGCATTTTTAGTGTTTTTCTTACCATATTTAAAAAATACAAGGAAGGAAAAATACTACACCTCCAAGTAAAACTATGATAAATAATTTAATTAGTATTTTCAAATGTTTTCAGAAAACGGGACGTGAACTGTAGATTATGAAGATGCATTAGCTAACTTCAAAGCTGTGACAAAAACATCTAAAACACAAAAATAAGCCCCAGACCAAACAAACACTGGTGGAAATACTTATAAAGCAAACTGTGAGGGTGTTTCAATGTAGGTATGATATATTCTATTTTTTTTAACAATGCCTGAGTGACATAACATTAAACGATAGATCTGATTCTTGAATGGCACTAGCCTCTATTTTTTTGTTTAAATTTTTTTTTTAATATGTAACATTGATGGTTTCCTTTTGGTCTTCAGGTGGTTGAAGATGGTTACGAGTTTTTTGCAAAGAGGCAGCTCGTCACTCTGTTCTCCGCTCCCAACTACTGTGGAGAGTTTGACAACGCTGGTGCCATGATGAGTGTGGATGAGACGCTCATGTGCTCCTTCCAGGTGTGGAGAACAGAACTAATAACTTTTCGGGAAACAAATTTGTTTCGTTTAGTATAATATAATAATATATTATTATATAATACATATATTATATTACAATATATGTAATATATGGCTCGCATATCGATTCATGTAGTGATGGTAGAATTTTAATTGTAATTAACTATAAAATTAGAGTTCACTGTGTGTGTGTCTGTCGATCTAATTGATTACTTCTTTGTCCATCTCACAGATCCTGAAGCCAGCAGATAAGAAATTATATCCTTACGGTGCTGGGGGAGGAATGGGATCAGGGAGGCCGGTCACCCCTCCGCGAAATTCAGCCAAGGCCACCAAGGCCAAGAAATAACACCCACTGGGTCCACTTCCCACAACCTGCCACCCCCTGTTGGCCCAATGCTTCTTTTTTTGTTGTTGTTTTATTTCTCCTCCTCTACCTCCCAAACCTTTGTCTCCCTTGTCACCAAACGGCAACAAAGAAACCAACTGTCCAGGGTTCAATCATGTTTTTTCTCACTAAAACTATTTTTAACTGTTCGTTTGGTTGACTGGTTGAATTTTGCGTGAATGAGTGTGTTTAAAAAAGAAAAAAAAGAAAAAAGAAAAAGTGTGAATGATGCAGAGGGAGCTTCTGTGTTCTGTACGTATGTTTTCTGCCTCCTCCTGTGCCCTGCGTTTGGTTTTCCTGTCATTTTGTAGAGGTGGGCTCTGCCCATCCTTCATATAAGCTCAAACCTTGCAGAGGAGGAGTAAAAAAGGGGTGGGGGGGTGGGGGCTTAGCTGTTTACGGTAAGGCCTGCACTGTTTGATGTTAAACACAAGCTTTTGTACATCCTGTCTCTGAGGTCCGTGTATCTCTGTGTTATGTGATGGGTCGGGAGGGGGGTGCTGGGTTTTTGGGGATCAAGTTGCACGGTCATACGGTAACGGCACATACCACACACTGGGTGCACGGGTGGATATATGTGCAGGTGAGTCCTTGAATGAAATGGATTCACAATAATATATATATATATTTTTTTTTCTTTCCTCTTCCATTTTTGAAAACCAATGATTTCAGTCATGGATGTGAAATAGTTTTTTTTTTTTTTTCTTTTTCTTCTTCTTTTCTCTGTAGATAAATGAAACCAATGTGGTTTTACTTTTTCTTTTTCTCGTTTTTAGTTCACTGAAGTTGAATAAAAAATAACCATTTATTTGAGGCATGCCATCATGTTGATCACTTTGCCATTGCTTTATGTTTGTCACGCATAATGGCTGCTTTTTTCGTTTTTTTTTTCCTCTCTGTGGTACCTTGAATTGACAGGCGGTGTTTTATAAGCGAGACTTTCAAAGCGTAGAAGCTAGGTTGTGTAAGTTTGGGTTAGTTTAACACCTAGTGGAAACAAAGTGGCATTTACACATAAGTGGAAAAATCATGAACAACACAAATCTGGTTGAGCCAGACGTTGCTGTTTTTATCAAATAAAATCCTAAATGTTTATTTTTTCTAATGATTGTTGGCTTCTGATGCAGCTAATGATTATTTTTGCAAGGCTGAGAGGACCAGGAAGGTAAATGACATCACCACGTGCAGTTAACATGTTGCACAAATAGGCGCCACTGACACTGCATCTGTATTGAACTTTGCACACGATACTTAAGATGCCTGCTGAGGAGATGACAGATTTTTTTCCCCCCCACATTTTCACTGATTAAATGCAAAAAAAAAAAAAAAAAAAAAAAGCAAAACATTAAAAACAAATGGAGACGAGATGGTGATTCATTCACTCTAACCTTTCAAAATGCTCCAGCTGAGACCACTTCACTCTTTGTTTTCTATGATGAAATGAAGAGTGGGTTTATTTAAATGTAAAAACCCACACTGAATGAGGGGTGCATGCAAGTTTAGCTCGTGTTTTGCCAGTTTTAACACTGATATTTGAGAAGATAAATTAATCCGGGAGCGGGGGGGGGGGGGGATTATATTAAAGATAATCATGTGCAGTGAACTCTCAGTGAATCCAGCACGAGGCTGAGCAGCTAATGCTGTGTGGCAGCGAGGTAGATGATTATCTACGCTTCTTAGATCGCTTTTTGTAAAAATATGTTGCCCAGATTGTGGAATTACTTTAATTGCTTGAGTGCAATCATTGCTTTGAGCACGTTCAGAATTTCTTCTCACTGCAAATTTAAAAAAAAAAAAAAAAAAAAGAGTCATAGACAAGAGTTGAACCTGTTCTACTGGGTATTATTCAAGTGTACCACCTGCTGCCCCTGTTATGTAATCACCTTGACTTGATTCAGATTCCAGATTCATGAATTTTTAATGGGAACCATCTCTATTACCTCCTAATGTTAGAGCTGGTCCAACCCCCACCCCCTCCGTGGCAAACAGGGTGTTCCCAGTGAAAGCGGGCCATAATTCAGCGCAGGCTGTTGTAAACTGCTGGAGAAATCTCCCTGCAGTGTTTCAGGGTGTCTTACTGCCCTTTTCTGAAACTTTTTTTATTTATTTTTTTTGCCCCATTGCATCATTGGTCGGTCTGATTTCATTCATCTGTCCTCGCGTTCTCATGTACACAAACAGTCACAGTCATCCCAGCCCCACTGCGATTTCTATCAAACCCACGTGGCTGTTAGAAAGCCGTGCGTGATGGCTTTTTAACAGGGGAGAGACAGTGGGACTCTTAACTGCAGCGCATAGTGCAGAAAAAGGCTGGTGGGGGGGAGCATCATTAGATTTCATCGTGTGCTCATGTCTGATTCACATTGAGTAATTTCAACTCAGGAAGTGAAATTTAAATATATTCAAATAAAATGATATGATTCATGTACTGAGAAAAATCCAAGCTTAGATGCCATTATTGCAGAATATGTGTACGTGTGAGTGATTTCAGTTTGTGTTCATATTTCAAAGTGGCTAAATGAAGCTCGGGTTTGGCATGCTGGTGAATGGTGCATGGTGGGTGGGTGGGTGGGGAAGCTGATATGATTTACAAAGATATCTGAATATGTATGGAAATTTGTGATATTATAGGATAACAAAGGGTTTATACAAGGCTTGAGGCTATCTCCACAACAGTAAGTGGCTACTGTAAAACGGTCCAATAAAGGCCACTTTCACTCCCATTTCATAGCTGTACAAACGCTTATGACTTTTTAAATTGCTTCGCTATATTTACAGTTGTTACCTCTAAGAATCGGCGCTTTCATCGCTTTTTCTCTCAGTCTTGGTTTTTATTGACAAATTTAACCCCAGATACTGCAAAGCTTCTTAGTCTAGGATTTTTTTAATCAATCAGGGATGTTTTGCACCATGCACTGTCGCTGGGTAGAAATAAAAATCATTAGATTGTTACGATTAAGATAACAAGACAACGGATATAAATAGTATTTTTATTTGTATTTCATTTGTTTTCAAGTCGACCACGATTTGTCTCTGTTTAAAGGTAGAAATAAAATGGAATTTATACACTTGTGTCTGGTTTTCTTTTCATCTTCGATTGTGACTAAAAGCTTTCTGCAGGAAGACCAAAAGCAGCTTCGTTCGAGGGGAGCGAGAGCGTAATTTTTTCCACGTCTTTCCTGCCTCAAGGCTGTTTTGCTTTATTTCTTTTGCGGGGGCTGCCTGTATTGTCTGTCAAACATTTGGAGGATGAGTCAGTGGCACGGTTGGCCCATTTATCCCCCTGGATGTGCATTTACTTATTTATCTGATTTCAGCTGGCTCAGACGGCACCGAGAGATGCTTTACAAAATCAAAAGGAGTGAGACAAGTGATCGTGTTGGGCGTGAACTGGATGATTTTGAAAAAAGTGAAATGAAATCATGTTGCCAGCCTCTTCTTTCCTCTTTTATTACAGTTGGATTCACACCCCCTCTTATTTTTAGAAATCACTATAATAAGGACCAAGCCTAAGCTAAAACTGACAAATGGTGCCTTTTGGTATTTTGTTGATCACAGTGCAATCTGTGACTGCATGTAGGCTGACGGGTTTCACGTTAATGCTTTCCTTCACCACACTAACAGGACGACATCTGACACGCACGTTCATATTTCAATTTCAGTGGAAATGGGTTCAGTGAAATCATGCTTATTTTAAGATTGAGTTTTTCTAACGTGCAGCAGTGGTTCAACGTTATCAAAAGTAATCATTTTAATTAACAAAAAAATGAATGTAAGTCGAGATATTGATGGTAGGTAGTTGCACAGTTTAGTTTGAATTAAATAAACAGGAAACAAAACACGTGATGTGATTGGAAGGCTGTAACGCTCTGCCTTCTAACCATAAATCGACAAAAATTCACCCATTTAAAGATTAAAAACACAGACATCAGGTAAATTTTAGAGTTTTGACTCCAAATTTTACCTCAGTGAGGTGTGTGTGTGCGTGTGCGCGTGCGCGCTCTGTGGGTTTCTAATCAAATGCCTGTTCAATGTTTCTTTCCACACTCATTTTATACATGCAAACTGTATATTAGGTGGCTTATTTCTCAATGCAGGCTAATGTCTCGCGAAATATGGGGCAAAGAGGATGCTTGTGTGGGACAATCTAGGGCACCGAGAGGTACATCTAGATATACAGTATACAGCGTAGCATTGTGCCCATGAATATCAAAAATAATGTATCAGAACTGAATGCATTGTTTTCTAACTCCATCACTTGATAAATGTTCATAAATGAAAGCTGTTTATTTTTAGGGTTTCTGGAACTCCTGTTTCCCTGTTAGTGCTTTTTTTTTTAGTTATTTATCTATCTGGTTATATTCCTTTGGTTTCAGTAGGGATGTAGCTGCAGCTCTGCACATTAGCTGCATGTTCTTATTTATTTATTTGTGGGAGTCAAGTGTGTTGACTCTTATAAACTACAGTCAATAGAAACTGCCAGAATATTTGGGTTAGAAGAACAAGAGGTCACAATTTTGTGCAGTTGCCTCTCTAGTGAGGAAGTTGTCATACCAAACAGCAGCATTGTATGCTCTTGTGTGCAGATTTATTAATAATAAAATATAGAAAATAAACACAAGCTTGGACAGCGTAAACAAACAGTGGGAGCATTTATGGCCCCTGCAGTGTATTATTTGATGTCTTGTGGCCATAAAAACACTTCCTTCCATCAGTTTGTCAGTCTAATACTACAAATTCTCATTGTTTTCCAGGGACATGCCCATTTGTGTATGAACGATAACAGGAAGCTGTCAGGTTTTATTTTCATTTTCCACATCTGTTCACTTGGAATGTTTTGCAGGCCCAAAAGACCCAGAGGAGAAAGATTTACTGCTACAGAAGCTTTGATTATGAATTTTTCTGCATAAAATATTTAAAATCATAAACCTCTACAAACAAGACTCAGTCATTTTAGTCACTGTAACAGCTCGCTCTAGCAAAAAGAGAAAAAATAACTCATAGACAAACAGAGCAGTTACTAAGGTTTCCTCAAGTGCTGAAGGGAGCTACAGTTTCCTCCTCCAAGGAGCTGAGAGACACACTCTTTGATAGTTGAATGAAGTCATCCGGCCACTTGGAATACTCCAGCTGAGCCTTTGTGATGACAGAGCGATTGGTGCTTTCCACTTATGCTCCTTGTAAAGCATGCTGTCACCGGGTTCCTGAATGCTTGACACCCTTTAAAATATGCAGTAACACTACTTTGGATTGTTTTCCAGTTGAGACCTGTCCATAGAGTTTTAGGGGGTGCTTATTTATTTCTGAGAAATTTCAGCTCTCCAGAATAGTGGCTGGCAAAAATCCAAAGAGCAGTGAGGTATCTGCATTCAGTGTGTCTGAAAATAGAAGCACAGAAAGATGGATTGTGTTTCAAACAGCGGGGCTGAGATGGCTGGCACGGCTCACTTTAAAATGTTTTATGTCCGAAAAAAACAGAATCTGTGTGAAGCTACATTTTTAACTCAAATTGGTCCAATGTCTGTATTTCAGACTGCAAACGATCTATTTAAATGAACTTTGAAAGGCAGAAGCAAGATGGCTACACACTGATATCGAAGCAGTTTGCCTGGAGCAGTCATTGGCAGTATGGGAGAACAGAGTGAAGACGTCAGGCTGCTTAGAGGCACCATCTTAAAACTCTTTGTTAGACATGTTCTTTGGCCAACTTCATGTTCACATGTGGTCATGACTTCCGTATTTTAGTAAGCTAAAAAAGCTTGCATGGAACAATTAAGGTTGCCACATGCAATGTTTTGTTTCTATATAGTTTTAAATGGTCTAAGCTGCTTTCCAGGGTGATTTTTTTTCATGCAAATTCACTTTTTTATTAGTTTATATATTAGTTTTAACTTATATCATGAATGCCATTTGTCTGGGGAGTTCAGAATAGTATTACTTTACACCCACGTGAACCCCTTTTCAGGCTTGCTGTGTTCAAATAACTGATATAATCCTATTTTCTTAAGTTTAGTAGTTAATTTATAGTTAACAAGTTGTGACAATATCACAACACTGTGATATTGCAGTATTATGAAGGAAGGGAGGGTCCACAGAGAGAAAACGGATGGACATCGGAGGACAGCAGATGGCTGAAAAAGATTAAAGAAAGAGAATATCAGCTCACCATGCTGTGCCTGTAGCCTGATGTCAGACAACGCTGTAAGTGTGTTTATACTCTGACTTTTATCCCAAGCCTTTATGTGTGTGTTGACTCAGCAGTGATAAAATTAGACCATTTGAGGATAATGCCTGATGGTCTCGTGGCTTTATATTCCATTTTATGTTAACTTGTTCCACTTTAGATGCGGATGGCACCCAAAAATTCGACAAATGTAGAAAAGTAAGTGATGCTCACAGTTTGCTGAGGGAAGACCAAGTGATCCCACACTTTACATGGCCATCCCACCCAGCAATCAAAACCTATGTCGGTGAATGGAAGCTTATCTGTTATATTCTTATCTAAAACATTGACCTCACATGATCCAGGGGTCCATTTGAAGGTCACCTGTTGCCAAAAGCAGGACACCTTGGTGGCTTTGGGCCAACCTGGGAGATAAAGATGACCAGATCCAGACTGACACACCAATCTAATAAGAAAAGACTGGAAAAATACAAACTAGGTCAAAGAGGACTGACCTTTGGTCTTTCCATGCTGTTAGCACATGACTTGATCATGACACTTCTTCCTTGTTATATCATGTCACTGTTTTATCTCTTTCTTTTTCAGGCTAATTTAGGTAACAGGGTTGCACGTGTGTTGTTAGACACAGCAGCAGTGCATAATGACTGTTCTTTAAAAATATGTTGATGTGAAAAAAAGAGACACGTGTCAACAAAATCATCAATCTTAAATTAACTAGTCTATTAGACATGCTTATCAGAAGGCTATGGCAAAGAAAAGAAAAATACTATTTTGGGCCGTTCTCATGAGCTATTTTGTATTTTAAATAATATTTTGGAATCACCTTTCCAACCCAGAGGCTTACAGTTTGTCCCAGGACAAGAGTGATTTACAGGACAAATGTATTATGTGTGTATTATGTACTTTGCGAAGGGATTATTCTCAATTTTCGTGGGTCGGACAGAAAATGTCCTGCAATAGTAGAATGGCTTATTGTTTGTTTTTATTACGACGTAACACAATCTAAAGCTTGGCCCTTAAATTTGTCATCTCAGTAATTAAAACTTAAAATAAATTATTTAAAGGTTAAGCAAATATAAAGTGTTTAAATAGCAAAATTTCAATCCTGAAGCATTAACCTAATGCACGGAGTTCCTCACTGTGAGCTTTAGTGTAATTAACAGTGCAGGAGGGTTTCAGGCAGGTTTTAGTGTCGCTGCTGATGAGCGCATTCTGACTGTGTACTAACAGTGTGATTGTGTGAAATGCTTTCCAGCAGCCAAATAGAGGCAGAGGCCGCTGTACAAGAAAGCACTCCCCTCTGCACGTCGTAGTAAACCCAGGGTATGGATAGGCTCCGCCCATAAAAAGGTCTGACCAATCACAGAGCTTAAAACAAAGCCCTCTGGTTTGATTTGTAAAATTGACCTTGACCTAAGCGAATGGCGCAGCGCAAGGGGCGTGGCTAACAGCTAGTTCGGTTGCATTGGACGTCGCTCATCATCAACTTTTGCTACTAGACGAGCCTGTAAAAGCTAGTTAGCGGCTACAAAACACACACATTTCGTGTCTCAATCGTTCCCCGGTGTTGTGCATTTGTCCCCCTTTTAAAATTTCGGCTGGGACCCGGAGTCGTGAAGGAGCAGTAAAATTCCACAAGCGACGAGGAGACTCCATCTTCGGGGAAAGCCAGCGAGGCGGCAGAGAGCTAGCGGGCTTCGCTGCTGCTGCTAGGCTAACTTTGCCCCAGCCAGCAGAGCGAGAGCCGGAGCAGAGCGAGTGAGCGGCTTGCTGCTAAACGGTCAACCTGACGATACTTTCGTTGACTACAAAAGACTCCCAGGTAGGTTTGGGAAGCCCGCATAGGTGTGTCAAGCATGCATCGATGCGCTGGCTTTCATCAGCGCTGCGATGCAATCCCGTTACTGTAGCTGCAGGCCATAGCGCTAGCTCCCACCGTCCCTCAGCTGATAACATATTTACCCTGCTAAGCTAATGGACTGTGGAAGCCCGTAGAAACACAGCCACATTCCTTTCTCACGCAACGATTTTATCTACTGTTCTTCAACATGATGCAACTCAGCAGCAGACCGGTTATATACGCAGATATTAGGGCACCGGTGAGAAATTTAATGCAGGTGTTGTGTGATGTGCAGAAATGCAAAACTCGTAGGTGATTGTGGTTTGTTGTTGTTGTTGCTGCTGCTGCTGTCACAGCGTTACTTTGATGCCTGTGGTTTCAGCATGCTGATGGTGGGAGGCGATGGACGGAAGCACTAGAATGAGTGTGAAGGAGCTGTGTGAGACGGATGACCTGGCCACCCGCTTGGTGCTGGACCCTCTGCTGGGCTTCAGCACCCACAAAATGAACATCAGGTAATCTGACACACAATACAGCAATCATGGAGTCCAGTGACTACCCAGTGCTATGGTATGGCTGGAAAGAGTGTGATCACTGCTGTTTCGCTGGCTTTTTTAAGGCTTGATTTCTTAGATTTTTGGTTGGGTGGAAAAAATACGAAAGCAGAAGAAAGCAACTGATCTAAACTAATAATCCCACAATAGGGTTAAGGGGTGAATTTCATTTTATAGTGAAATATAAAAATAAATAAATGTGAGGGTGAAAGAGAAACCATAACATGAGCGCTCACGTAAGGTGTATCTGATATCCCGTAGTGGTGTTTTTTTGTGCATCATCAAAATAATATTGGTCCGGTTTTAGCTTTGCACCTGACCAATCACATTGTTGTGATGTCATAGCTTTGCAACTTGAGAAAAAAAGACTGTTATAATGATGTTATGAGGATGTAGGAACAAAACCCACATGTGGATATCAGATTGCGCTCCATTTCAACATTTCATTAATATTTCTTTGTGTCAACAGCCGATTGTGTTGCGTTACATCAGTTTTGTGCTGGGAAAATGTTTAAAAAAATTTAACAAAGAGCTGAAAAGACTTTAAAGTATGTCAGTTATTATTTAGAATGTCAGTGTTTGTTTCCCCAACACAAAGGGGGAATTAATAACAATAAAGAAATATTATTAACAGAAAAACAATATTGACTCAAACTGTTATTTAAACGCTCAAACAGCCGAGCTATTTTAGCATCTGAAATGACAAAGCGGGGTCATGACTCATACTTTATACAGGAATAGAGCAATAATGGGTCTGCTTGTGGTTATCATGCTGTTTCCTTTACATGTAGCAGATCTTGTTAAATCCACTAATGCCTTTACTTATGTGTGTCCATATTGTTGTGTAATAAATAGTAACATTAGATGAACCGGTGACGCCTTCATCAACAGCAACTTACAGTGAAGTTTTCCTAATCAGGCTTTTTCTTCAGCCTTTGTTACTTCCAGGCTTCTGTTTAAAACAAAATCTTAACACGTATGTTGTTTTGATGTGTGTGTGTTTGCGCAGAAACATTCAAATTATTTATGTCACTTTTGCCAACTAATTTCTGTCAGTTGAGCTGTTTTACTTCAGGTGTTCCAAGTGTCTGCCTCAAGGCCTCCGCAGCAGTAAATGGTGCTGCTCTAGTTCTGTTAGTCATGGTTGACTGCAGACCATTACAATGTCGTGATTAGAAGTGGAAAATAAAATGAGAGCCTGTAATTTTATAAAAATACATACATTTCCAGGGTCATAAATTACTCTGTATAACTTTCCATTATCCTCCCAACACCAGTCGGCTAATTCCTGTTATTTGAAAGGTGGAGTGAAAAAAAAGCTTTACATTTTGTTAAAGTAAATTGGAAATGTTTTTATCATTAGAAATATCACTACAGCACACAGAAATGTGCAGTTTGAGTTCTAAATTAACTTTCTTTGGGCACTTGAAGGTTAATCATCAGTCCAGAATTTCGCAATCCATGCATTCCTATTAAAGCGGCCCCTGAGCTCTATAAAACTTTAAGAATACCAGGTGGTTCTGATTATGCTTTAATGCAGTGACACTTCAGGCCAACTGCAAAACCTGGACGTTCAGTGAAAGTTAATATATAATAACGACGAGTGTCCGAATAAAAGCTCACACCTCAGCAGTCATTAGAGAAAGTCATTAAAAAGAAAAACCTGAATTTTACTTTAATGAAGGTGTACGCAGCAGCATCAGTAAACTGCTGTTCATTTTCCTGGGAAGAAAAACAAGATTTTTCATGAGTAGTTTGACAACCGCTTATTTTAAAGCAGTTTTAATGAATGAGTTTGTTAAGTGTTTGTAAAATTCTGGGTGGTGTTTTTCCTGCATGAAATGTATTTAAATCCACTTTCAAACGAATAATTGAAAATAATATAAGAACAGAAAAATGCATAGGCTTTTATTAAATAAGGTAACGTAAACTCTTTGCCTTTACATCCTGACCAGTCATACTTATGGGTGCAGCCACCTCCCAGAGGGCCGTGGAAAAACCCTGTGTGCACCTGTTGTGCATGTTTTGGTGCATTCGTATTAAATACAGAAGTGAAGGAAGGTTAGATTTCTGAGAAAGATGCACAGATATTTATTAATTGTTATTGTAGCTTATAAGAACAGAACTGTGGAACATTTAGTCCAAATATTTTTAACTGTGAGCTGATTTGGGTGTTTTTTGTGTGATTTTCTTTTTATTTTCTTTTTTATTTTTTTTCTTAAAGTTGTTGGTTCAAAAATATATTTGGATGCTATATCTAAAATTCAGTGTTAAAAGGAAGCTTCTTAGACTCTTCTTATATCTGTCCCTCTCTCTTTGTGCAGCCCCCCACCAGAGATCCGACGTTGGGGTAACCTCAAAGAGACGCTTTTGAGGTTTCAGCGTACGCACGACTTCAACGCTACGTTTGAGGCTCTAACGGTGGGCGAGCTGGCTGGTGACTACTTTAATGCTTTGGGGAGCCATCGACAGGAGCTGCTGAGACAACATGTATGCATAAAACAAAAATGTTTGTTATCATTTGACTTTATCGTCTATGCGTGTATGTGTTTATCACCGATACTTGGATTTGTCACTCGAGTGTAACATCACAATCAAAGACCGTGTGTGATGTTTGCAGGTTTATCGCTACCTCAGTGCCTTCCTGTTGGATAGCGGTGTCAAGATAGAGTCCTGTGACAGATACTCGTCAGAGACCAACGGAGCCAAGATAACCTCAACTAGGCACTGGTATTCACACGCAGCAGCGTCACGAGCTGCCACTGCAGCAGCACTGCGTCCTGTACGGTGTTGTTTTTTACAACTGAAAATGTGATGCCTGAATTGTTCCTCTGCAGGTTTGTAGGAGAGCGGGTGGAGGTCCTGCTGGGCTGCATAGCAGAGCTGAGTCCTGCTGACAGTGCCGTGCTGAGGGCGGGAGTCAATGACTTCAGCGTGATGTATTCCACACGCAAACGCTGCGCTCAGCTCTGGCTCGGGCCTGCAGCTTTCATTAACCACGGTGAGTGTGTTTACCTTCGAGACTAGTGGTTGTACACATATATATGCATCTTAATGGAAATCTAGGCCATGCCTTCAGTATTACACTGTAGTTACTCTTAAAGTGGGCCTACTGTGTTTCTCTCTATATGTGTGCTGTTACAGTGATTGATACTGATTTACACTGACCATGCCAGAGTTTCAGATAGTGTGCAAGCAGTCCTTTTAAAATCATTTTAAAATGATTTTAGCTGTCATTGAGCAACCCTTTATTTAAAGTTTGATTGCTCACATTGGAAATGCTGAGGCTGGTGTGCGTACAGTTAACTCTGTGGGCCGAAAGCTGAGGCTTCAGGCTGCTCTGAATGCTCTGTTTCAGATACGTTTCTGCTCTTTGCTTCTGTTACGATAAAAACAGGGACTATCTTGACCCTCGTGCTTGCGATGAGCAGGCAATCAGAAGATGTTGGCTTAAAAAGAGGAAAATGGAAACTAAAACAGAAGAGGAACTGAGGGGCTTTACCAAAGCTTAATAATAGATGAATAAATATGAATAATTATGAATAAAAATAAATAAATAAATCATGCAAACCTGTGCTAAATATGGAGCTGGAAATGAGCATAATAGGCCGACTTTCGGTTCCTTACTCAAGCTGATGAATGTATATAATTCATAGAGCGCACCAAAACAGATTTATCCTGAAATCGGTTTGCACTGCAGTGACGCAGGGATAGCGGTCAATGTTTTGCACCCATGTCTGTGTCGTCATCATAATTATAGTGAGAAATTATAGGTTTCCTCATATGATTTATTGACTTTCTAGTTACAAGAGCGAGAAAATCATGTTAGCAGATGACATGTTGGTGCACAGCAATAAAGATTCAGGAGGTCTTTCATACCTCATGCAATAACTCTTTTATTACACAAAACATCTGTCTAGCAGAGAGTAAATTGTCTGAGTTTATTTCGGCCCTGTGTTGTCTCAACACTTCACATCCTGTTACAGTGAACCACTTTAATGTGACATGACATATGCTGTGCTTGTTTTCACTGCTGTTTCTTTTTGCTCTATTGAATTTGAACTCTTTTACTTTTCAAGCCACTTTGTCATATTATATTATATCAAGCTTTTTTTTAAGCATCTGATTGTATTTCATTTAGATTTGGAGCTTTTCTTTTGCATGTTGTTTGTTTTTTGAACCTTGTTGAGCTGTTTTGTTTTGTCACATTTTTTTTGTGTTGATATATTTTGTATTTGAGGTGTTCTGTTGTAGGTCTGTTTAATGTTTCAGCTCCATATTTTAAAGAAAACAAAGCATATCTTATCCTAACTGCAATTATGCCAAAGGCCTAGTAAAAACTGGGTCATTTTTTCTATCAGAGGGCTATCTCTTTATTTCTTTAGTGAAAATAAATCCAATCTAAACCAGTAGATTAGCAAAATGTTGAGTTTTTCATTCACTGGTGTGATTTTATTAGTGACCTTATTTATCTTTCTTTTTCTTTGTCCCGTTGCACTGAAGACTGCAAGCCAAACTGCAAGGTAATCTGCAACAATAATTCACTAAAACACTTCAAGTTGAAATTATAACATGTTATTTTCATGCTAAATGTTTTATTTTAAGTGCAGATTTAGACCTGCCCTCTGCCTCCTGACTGCTTTGTTGTTGTTGTTGTTTCCCACGGGCCATCCAACCTTTGTCTTTGTCTGTTTTTTTTTTTTTTTTTTTTTCCTTCTTTTTCACCCGCCCAGTTCGTCCCCGGTGAGAAGAATATCGCTTGTGTTGAGGTGATTCGACCCATAGCACCTGGGGAAGAGATCACGTGTTACTATGGAGCCAGCTTTTTTGGTGAAGGCAATGAAATGTGTGAATGCTGCACCTGTGAGAGGTACGTCCATTATCTGATCAGACGTGGTCTTTATCAAAGTCTTTTTTTTTTCTCAACAGATTTTATTCATCTAAGAGATGAAAACTCTGAACTTTTAATCTTTTTTTTTTTAACTCTTCTTTAGGAATGGAGAGGGTCACTTCAAGCACAGAGGGAAACAGCCTGAAATCGAGGAAACAAAGGACCCCGTGGGCCAAAAGTACCGCCTGAGAGAGCGATATCTTCGTCATCACAGAGAGAAAGGTCACTTTTCTACAAGGCCAATAACACCAGGAATACACTCGGGAATCTTTAAAGGTAACCAGTTTGGGATTTTCCTACTAAAGAGCTTTTGTGCTTTCCCCAAAGCACAAATCAGAGGGATTGCACATAAAGGGAAAATCCATAGATTTTTATTGAGTAAGGTAACACAATACCTAAACTATATGCAGTCATGTCGTGCTCAAGGCCACTCAGGAAAAACCCTGATGTTAGTGTGGAAACACACAAATAAACAGAGTTTTTGCCTAATTTTTTTTATTAAATCCTATCCAGTGTTATTTATATAGCTCCAAATCACAGAGACAGTTGCTTCGAGGTCCTTTATATTGTAAAGTAAAGACTACATTAATACAAGCCCCGCAATAATACCTGGTACAGCTTAAATTCTGCCGTGACTGCATTGTTCAGATTAAAATTATTGCTCTGTTTAAAGTATATGTTCAACAGTGGCAGTGCAATTATCCATAACCTGTAAAATATTATGCCTTAAAAAGGGTCTACTATTAAATATTTGTGCAGCTACAACATGACATATATAATATAAAATCTCCAAACTTGTTTACTTATTCTACTAAATAAATAAACTAAATAAATCCAGATGTTTTAATATCCTTTTGTTCTTATCTGTTTGCTTTAGGTAGCATATGCATGCTTATGCAATCATATAAATAAAGGATTTATTATGTGGGGTTTAGAATAATTAGATGGGATCTTCCTCGGGGACAGCCAACATAAACATTATGAGGGAGCACTCACAAATGGATCCTCATTAAAATATTTATATTTATCAAAAGTTATTCAATAATCTGTGTCGATGATTAATAACAATGGAGCTTTAGTTGTGATTAGACTCGGATTTTAAGAGGATTTTAATTCAAATGACAATTTTGGCTTCCAGCAATCATGAAAAGATGGTAATCAGGATGAACTTACTAAATTACTTTTCATCATTCATTTTTGCTACAAAGCTCTCATTTTTTCTTGTCGTATGAATCAAGTTCAACCTTTTCAAAGCTCAACCTCACCCAGTTTAGTTGAGCTCTACCCAAGATGTCTGAAAGTGAGCCCTTGCTCAATGAAATCTGCCTAAGAGGAGTAAATGTAATGAAAGTTTTTTTCCTGCAGCTCTGAGGGCCTCTCACTTGATCTTCTTTTGCAGACCTTTCTCATGGGAGCCTGTGGGCAGGCAAAGAGTGGCGGTTATTCTTGTGTAACGGGCTTTATAGTCAAGAAAACAATCCCTTAAACTGGTCCCCTACCAAAGGACAACAACCCTAACCCGCCTCTTTTCTCAGTTTATATTATCTATTTGTCCTTTAAAGAACTTCTAGGGAACCACTGTTTGTTTTTTTGTTTTTTTAGGTTTGTTCATATATAAATGCTATAGAAATGCTTATGTAGTAGACGAAAGAAATCTTTCAGCTTTGGGCTTAAATTTTAAGAAATAAATGTGTAAAATTACAAAAGAAATTCTGGTAGCTCATTGCCTAGAGTGTCCTGTAATTCTAAAACACACAGCTTCTGTTCACAGAAAATATTCTTTTGTACGTGGACCTATTGTAAGTAGTGAGAAACAGGAACTGTTTTTGTTATGCGATTGTTTATCTATTACTTAATTACTGTTGTGGAGTATGATTGGCCACAGGGAGGTCTTTATCAGCAGAAAAAGCTGTAAAACACATTTAAGTCCAACAATTCATGCCCTTCACATTTTCCAAAGCTATCCAGTGAGTGTATTGGAGTCTTTGTTGAGGGGATTCTGGTGCCCGGACCTTACGTTTGACGTCCATTATTTAGATTTTTAATTTTTATTTTAGATTTTACCTCCTGTTAGAAACAAACTGTTATGTGTTCCACTGTTTCAGAGTAAACATGCTTTGTTTCCTTCTTCTTTTTTTAAAAAAAAGAAAATGCTTCAACGTCTTGATGCAATTTACAGTTGTTGTCTTCACAAGTTTGATTTACACTATAGACCAGACTCTGCACATGAAGTTGTTCACAGGGCAGAAAAGCAGAACAATGGGTTTTGTGTAGAAACCAAAAAGTTAATTTGCTTCTTTGTTGCTGTCTCTCTTTCAAAGCCATCCCCTCAAGGAACTCATTCACTCAGCAGATGAGAAGAAATGCCTTGAAGAACAGAAAACTGAGTCAGACAAAGAAGTGGAGACAGGAGAAGCAAAGACGATCAGGAAAGCACCCACTAAAGTCCTCCTCTACAGCCAAACAGCGGCGAACGGTTCCGCTTTTATCCCAGGTTACACTAAAGGACCTTAGAGTCAGAGTGCGGCGCCACTCTTTGGATTTTTTACTCAATTGTAAGGATCCAAAAAGCAAAGAAAGGGCACTGCTGCTGCAACTCGAGGAAGTGAGGCCACAAGATAACAGGCCAAGGGGACTGAACATGACTGGGGAAGAAAGCAACAACAGTGCGGTGAACTTGAAGCCCTTTACTCTGAATTCCTCCATGTCAGCATGTCAGAAAAGCAGATCTGCGGTAAGAGGCGCAGGCCTTAATGGGAGGTTTGCAAAAGTGGTGGGCAGGAAGCCCGTTCACATGAGGACCTCTTCAAGAACAAAAAGCAGCGTTCGCACCACACTCGCACACCAGACGAAGTCCAGTAACACAACTAACACTACAACTGTTTGTCACCCGGATGAGGGCGACAAAATCTGCAGTGCAATAAAACAAGAGAATGTCGAAACTGCAATCACAGAAAGTCAAAACGGCGCGTGCGGCAGCGGCGCCGTCGAAACCAGCGTCATCACCACGGCTCAAAATCCTGCTGCCGAGCAAACTGAGCGCAAGACTATCAGAGCTTTATCCACGAGTAACACGGATGGATTGAAGAACACTGGAGACAATCCGCTAATATCTCTGAAGCAATATCTTACAGTCAATCTAACGAGGTTATCGGTCTCACAAAGTTTGGAAGTTGGAGAAAGCTGTGAAGACAGGAAAGTAAGGGTGGAGGTTAGAGGAAGGAGGATGCAGAGCCAGCGCCCAGGCCCAGCAACAGAAAAACGAGCATCCAGATTTCAACAGAGGCAGGCGAGAAGTTCAGAGGTCTGCACAGCTGACGGTAACGGAGGGGTGAGGGAAATGTCTTTCAAGTCTCCAGATCAAACCAGTGTAAGGAAACGGCATTCGAGCGAGAGCACGGGCGACTTATCCCACAGTGAGAAAAAGAGAAGCGAGAAATTTAGTGAAATACAAACGGCTTCGGTAGATGACAAAGATTTTATAACAAACGAACAGACGGATTTTTTAAAAGGCAAAACAGAAGAGCAGAAAGACAGTAAAAGTAACAGAAACCTAGAAGAAGTGAAAAGGTCTGATTGCAAAATGGTTTCCAGCAAATGTCAAAATAATGTCCAGGATGTTAAAAATACAGCCAAGGGGGTTTGCACGCAGGAAGGATCAGGACAAATGAGTTTGAGTACGCAGCCAGTAAGTAGGCATGAAGATGATATTGTTATAAAACAGGCAAAGGTTCTGCTATCTGATATTTTAAGAAAAGATAAATCATTAATAGATGGGAGATTAAAGGGAGGTAATGTGGGACGACGGTTTTCTACCTGGGCCTCCAAGGAGAGTGCCGAGGGGGAATCAGAACAAACTGAAATAAATGGAGGCAGGTTCCGGCGTTCAGTGCAGAGGAGGATTATTAGAAGACGAAAGATAAGGCCCAGAGCAGTGAAAAGAAAAGCAGAAGATAAGCCAAGCACCAAGGGACACTTAAGCAAAGACATTACAGCTACAGTTAAGACGGAGTTGAGTCAGGAGAGTTTGGAGCCTAAGTTGCCACAGAGGCACAATGACCCACCGGCCACCTGCCTCAACCCACTACCTCACAAGTCACTGATTTCGGCTAAAACCACGACTAATCCAGACACCAATGCACAAGCGCACGCGCAGTCCAATATACCTCTGAAGAAACGTACATTTCGCAGTTCGGCACTAGATTCTGAACAAAGTCTAAACTCTGCCTTAGATCAGGTTTCTAAAAATGTTACAGAGTTGAAATCGTCTGCAGTGCTGAGGCAGGACCTCGCCCCGTCTTCAGGGGAGAGTAGCAAAGTGAAAAGAGAGAATAAAGTCAGAGTTAGGAGGACAGAAATGCAGCGGTTAGCCCCCAGAAGACACTCCTCTTTTAACAGGGTCCTTCGCTCGAGACCTGCTGAAGCTCAGCGTGGTCATTTAATGAGGAACGCTCGAAAGTGTAAATTAGAGAGGCTGGATGAGGATGACGCCGGTAAAGCACAGACACTAGAGAGCGAGTGGGCTGAGGATGTAGCTGAAAGTCCGACTTCAGATGAATTTCAAAGTAGAAATCAGGGGAAATTGATGACCCTGGAACAAAGTGGTTTGGAAGACATAAAGCCAGACTTTTTTAAAATTCGGCTTAAGAGGAGAAGAGGGAAAGTATGGGAGATGCAAAGTGCAGGGTTGGAAAACATGGCATTAAAAGCAGAAAAGGGAGATGAGTTGGTGGCATTCGATCCTTTTAAAGCTATTATGGACTCGGTGTCAATTTTAAACATGGAGATGGAGGCAGCTCAGGCTCACGTGCAGGCTAGTAAGAAGTCAAAGAGCAGATTGCATCGTTTGAAAAAAAGAGGAGAGAAGTTGCAAGCTATAAATTTCTACACTGGTGCAAAATCAGACAAGGACCTTGAAAATGACAGGGAAAACGTCTGTGGGCCCGATGTGTCTGCCAGCAACGAAGTACAATTCAAAGAGAAAATCGATAGGGACCCCGTGGTTGGAGTCAAGCAGCTGCTAGAAAAAACAGAGAGTCAGAAAAATGACAGCGCAGCCCTGTCAGCGGCAGCGCTGGAAACAAAAATCGAAGAAGGTTTTTTAAAGAGTTCCTGCTTGTTTGAAAGTGGGTCACAAAAAAAGCAAGAGCCGGAACTGGACATAAATGGCTGTCCATTACCGGTAATTAAACTGCGTAGGAAGATGGAGGATATTTGGGAGGTGGATAGTAAAGAGGAGCTCATACAGCCCGATTTAAAAGTAGAGACCATTATTAAGACAGAGATGAAGGGTCACGTTTTAGGTAAACAAAAAGGACTTTCCGATTGTTGCAAGCTCAAAGAAGAGTGCCCATCTTCTGAGAGACTGAACAACAGCTCTCTGAAAACCGAACCGCCACCATTTTCTTTGTCCCTATCACCGCTGTCGCTGTCCTCGCCCCTCAACGACAGTAAAACCGAAGTTATATCCGTAGCTGCAGACAGAATCACTGAAAGGCCAGAGATGATCAGCGGAGGAAGGAAACAGAGGCACAAAATGGACAGAACACACAAGTGTGGGCCTGTCGAAACACCCACCACTTGCCTTAGTCACACTCTTCAGCAAATTGATAACAGTCTCTCTCGGCTTTCCGAGGGCTTGTGTTCATCTCAGACTTTGGAAAAGCCCACAGCCTCTTCTAATTCTGTCATCCAACCCCCGTCCCAGTCTCCTCCATTTGCAACAGCAGATAACATGCTTACCAGCGAGCCCAGCTTCACAAACTGCTGTGATGACATTCTTGACTTTCAGTGTCTCAACTTTGAGGGCTATTACCAGCCACAGAACATGCTTCCATCTTCCCCATCAGATCTGTGTTCCCTGGATCCTCCTACAGATCCTTTCAGCAGTCCCCTCTCTCACAGCCCTACCGACACGTGGACCACGGAAACGCCATACCTTGGCCCTCCCAGTCCTGGAAATAACTTTACCAGTGAGGATTTGCAGTTTTTTCCAGGCCTAATGCCTTCCAAAAGTGACTCAGTTCCTCTGGAATGTGAAGCAAAGGATACCTCTAAAGACAGAAACCCACCCAACACCAGTTTCAGTTATTCAGCTCTGGGCAACCCCGACTTGGCGGCTAAAGATCGAATTATAAGTAAAAATCCGGGAATGAGGTTTTCCAAAGAAGACTTAAAAAATCAGTCTTTCATGGCACCCAGTAAGCCTCGTTTTATGGGTGCGTCATCGTCTTCGGTTACAACTCAAAGCCCTGTTACTTTACCCCACCCTGCCATGAACATAAAGCCAAGCACCAGCCAATCAAAAACCCAGGCTAACCTCAAAACCCAGGGTCCCTTCCATCGTATGACCATTCCCAATAAATCCCAGTCGTTTTCCAGCAATCAGCCAAACGCAGGTAGAGCAGTGTCCCAGAGCTGCTTAACAAAGCCCGTACAGTCGTCTCAAATGTCTAACAAATTCCTCTCTCCTCAGCTCTTCACTGTGAAAAATCCCAACCCTCCCGACAATCCATTCAACTTTCCTGAGAAAACCTCTACAGTTATTCACAGGGTGCTCAAGTTTCAGGGGGGCAACCAGAGTCAGAACTTGTACAGCGCACCTTGCAAAGAGACCACGGCTGCCGGCAGCCCGACCGTCTCGTCCAGAATGCTAGGTGCAAAATCAGGTGCTATGGAGAAAACCCAGCAGAGTCCAAAGTTCTGCTTTAGTGCAGACAGTCATCAGAAAGGCAACTTGTCTGTTCAGGGGTTCGAAAAGGACGTTCACCTCGCTTCCTCCAACAGGTCCAACATTCATTTCAATAAACCCAACTCCTCAGTTTCTCATTCTTATAGTAAAGCTAAGATGTCATCAGACAAACATGAAAGTGCCGAAGCCAACATGGCATACAAAAACTTTTCTATCTTGCCGAGGCAGTTCTACTTTCCTAGCAAAATGTCCGACGGTTATTCAGCACCGCACGAGAAAAGCATGAAACAGGATAAATCCACTACGCCGACCTCAGACAAACACCAGCCGTGTTACACTCAGCAAGACCCCTTTGATTTCAGTTTTGGCACTTCTCTTTCGCCCATGTCTCAGCACAACAGCCCCCAAGTGGTTCACAATACACCACCTGCTACACCAGCACCAGCAAACAAGTCCTCAGCCCCCTCAGCCTCGTTCCCTTACGGTTATCAAGGTCCTCCTTACGTACTAAACTTCAGTGGAGACCATTCTTTGACCCTGGGTCTCAGGGATGGTGCAGAAGGCTACCCAGGACTGGGCTCAACAAACTACACCTACCACTGCCTGATGGAGCCTTCGGGCACACAGGGGCGGCTGGTCGTCGAGCCCTGTGGACCTCAGCTCTCCAACCCAGCTTCTCTGGCTGGATTTTCAGGGCTCAAAGGTCACGACGAGCACTGCAGGAAGGATATGCAGCAGCAGTGCCACGCTGGGGATCACCAAGGCACATCACACTATGGACCTGTTACAACATCTCACTCCATGGGTGCCACAAAACCCAAGAGGGTGAGGTTAGTGGTGACAGACGGCACAGTGGACTTAGATCTTCAGTACTCGGACTGAATTAGTCTCCCAATCCCAGAATACAATTGGGAATATATCGTGTCTGTTGCACACACAGATAACAAAAACAGTTTTGTAAGAAAAAAAGAGCTTTTAAAACTATCTGACTGACATTTTTTCAAAATAATAATTTTAATTGACTGATAATGCTAACATGTACAGGGTTTTATGTAAAGCAAAATTACGAGTGTTTTAATTGCTGTCCGATTTTTTTTTTTTTTCTCAAATAGTATGTCCACTAAAATTTCCTTAGATTACCAAATTTCCAGTGTATGAATAAAACAAAGCATTAAATATATTTGTGTCTGGGAGGCCCTGTAAACATTTAAAGCCCTCTTCGTGTACTGTAACATAGATGTATGCATTTTTCTACACCCCGTAAGGCAGTAGAGGCAGGAGCCACCGTCACCGGTTGCTGGTACTTGTATTGGTGATTTTAAAAAGGCAGCTTTGTGCCTCAGTCTTTGATATGTTCTTGTGACTTTTTGAAGTACCCATTGAAACACCCTCTACCCTCAATTTTATACTCACAGTAAGCTTTTCTCACTTGGTGTGTGTTTGTGCGTGCGTGTGGGTGTATGTGTGTGTGTGCATGCATTTGACAGGCAGACCTGCAGGTGTCGAGGGATCAAAGTGTAAGGTGTGTGTCGCCGCACCCGATCACGCAACTGTTGCTTTGCCAGGTTTAGGTAGAATCGTTAGCGCGTGAACGAAAGGCTCGTGCATGAACAGTGTACAGTTAGCGACTTCATCGTAGGACAGTTTTACTGGGTGACGACGGGTTTCATCAGTGTCCCAGTGTGGACGAGTGACTGAGTGAGGAACTGCGATTTGGTTTTTTCTTGCTAAATGAATCGACATCTCTAACAAGGCTTCATCCAGGTGGCAGACTAAGTGACAATCTTCTCACTTTTGTCCTTTATTTGGTCTCTTTTTCGAAGAAGGAACTGAAGGAAACAATGCCGCAGCAGTTACTAATATTCTGTCGTTGCTGATGGAGCTACGCATCCGTAGGTGTTCATATTGTAACCACAGTTATTTGCTGTTGTTGGAGTCACGTTGTGTCATTACTGTATGTTTTACATCAGTGAGTGGGAGCATTCAGTGTGACTGCACAGCCTTACATTACTACCATCAAAATGTACTGTCTTGATATGGAAAGGCCAATTATTTATTTTAATATCCTCATTCTTGAAAAGGTGCTTTAATGTAATTTATATTTCACATTGATTGTTCAAGCTATTAAATGTTTGTATTATTTAATGGGACAAAATACTGAGCTGAATATTTACACTGAGTATTTAAATTCAAAGCTTTTCACATCTTATCCAGTTTTTCAGTTGTTACAGGTGAAATGTTCTCTCTTTCTTATTGGCAGTTAGTCTCATTGAAAGTCTGCTGTAGAAAATGTACAAATGTAGCCTATATCATTAAAGACACTTAATTCTTTTTTTTGGTATTTTCTTCTTTTACTGCTTCTTGAATTTTTTTTGTTGAACAGCAGTGGGAAAACGAGCAGAAACTACAATCTGCTCCAGCTGGCTGATTCTCAACATTAAATGGGTCTTTTTCATTTTCCCTTAGATGCACGCACCTTCCAAACTTCAAAAAGGGTTCCCAAGCAGTTTTAAACATCCCGTGTGTGTCCTTTAATGTGTTTATATGAAAGCTAATCTGTTCCAGAGTATAATTTGCTCTGTTAGTTTATTTTAATCCCTTTACAGTGGAAAAAAAAAATGGGGAAAGCACAAACTATATATAAAAATGGACGTAGCCATCACAATGTGACCCTGTAGTTTCCGAGTGCTGCATTTTGAAGGCTCAGTGTTAGCGTTTTACCCACATCCATGTTGGTATTTTGGAGCTAGTTGTTATAGTGTAGCAGATAACATTAGAGGAAAACTGTTCACAGGTGGATACTAAGTACCAGAATTAGGACATCAGCTCTCTTTTTGATAAAGGGCCATTAGGCACCCAACTCAAGCTCAGGAGTTTTTCAGTGACAGAAATGAGCTTCCACAGTAATGTGCAGTAGCACAAGTAAAAGAAATAAAGAGAGAAAAATGCTGCTTGTGTCAATGCAAACAGAAAAAGCTTTAACATGCGAGTCTATGGAGATTGACAGACTTTTAGACAGGGCTAAAACAATTCTAACAACATTTTCCCATCTTGTTGGTTTTCTCAAGGGCGCATGTAATCATTTAGTCCATTAAACATCTTGTCAGGGTTGTACCTTATTGTATCATTTGTTCTGCGTCCCCTGATTTAATCATCATTATCTTGGCGTTAGTCTGTCCGTTGTCTGTTGATCTTTCACTTCCTGCCCGCTACAAGGAGCCAGCAGCTGCTTTTCTTAGCACTAGGAGCAAACAAATGCACCCAGTCCCCTAAACTGGAACCAGGAAACCCAATATTTATCCTGGAAAGGAAATCCCCAACCACCTTTTAAAGTAGTTTAGAATTATTTAGTATCAGTCTGGTTTATGGTCTAAATTAAACCGTTTCAGTTTATCCCCTGATGGTAATCCCGAGATTTCGTGCTCATTTTCAACACTTTATGCAGATTTGAGACACAGCACCTTTCGGAAAACCAGGAAGACAACATTTCCTTATAAGTGATCAAACCAGCAACACTTCTGAACCTCACAACTTACATGGTTTTCTGTGTTTTTCCTTCCATGATTATCAACCTGCCCGCTACAGGGAGCCAGCAGCTGCTGACTGTCATCACAGCACTGTGTGAATATGTATTCTGTGGGTAATTATTACAAAAGAATCAGCACTTGCATGAACTTGTTATTCATATTCATGCTCTGGGAGTTAAAAACAGACCTACCTGGGACACATTTGACTTGCTAACTATATAGTTTTGCCTTTCACTTCTTTAATCGTGTTAGACAAATGATCTAATTTTAGAAAAAAAAGTGTTGATTTTACAATGCAAGTAAAATATTTCATCTTGTATGAGTATACAGCGTGGTGAACTCATCAAAGCATTCAGTCAGAAAAAGAAATTCAAATAATTTAATCATAAGATTATGTCAAGTGCAAAGAATTCCTTTTTACTATCAGTTAAAACTCCTTTGCATTCACCTTCGCTTTGCTTCATTTTCTATCCTGCTCTAATTTATTCATCTGGTTAATTTCACAGCTCATGGCCATTGTTCACCCTCCTGTTTAGTGCTCAGCCTTTAGCTCCTTCCTCTCTACCTATGCTTTCATCCTACCCAACCAACGCTTTTGCGTTCGTCTCTTCTTCCCCTCCTCTCTTTGAACATATGACCCACTTCTTTCTTTCCAGCTCTCGGTAGCAGACGAGCAGTTAATTCTGTTGCCAACTATAACAATTTTCTCATAATGAGGACAGAAAAAAAGAGAGCGAGAGAGGGAGAGATTATCCGTTATGGCAGCGAGGACACGGTGGAGTTAAAGAGACAAAAAAAGGGAGAAAACTGTGACAAATTTTAATATTAAAAGACAGTTTTTCAGGCTGTCATAACTGAATGCACGTTTTTATTCTGCTCAGATTTACGCACCGGTTTGGTTGCATCGAATGATCAATTCATGATTTCACAGGGTGAATCCGATTCATGTCATCAGCAAAATTTCCCCTTTCATGGATTGCATCATTAGGCTCTTAATGCACGTGCGCATGTGCGAGAGGTTGAGGTGGAGATGGTTTTTAAGTACTCGCTGAGCAGAAATCGGCAGGCATATAAGAAAAACACTGGCTAACCACACATATTATCATGGATCTATTGTAAACGTGTATTTTTGGTAGGTATTTAACTGTTTGTGAGTCTGAGAGGAGAATACAGTGGCATGCAACATGCGTGACAAAGAGATATTTCAAACTGTCATCATCAAGTTCTTTATTTACCATTTTCTGCATGAAAAATTCATCAACAGTGAAAATCTGTTGTTCATCACATCAGGAGCAAGATTTTAGTGAAACTAAATGCTGTGCATGAATGTTATGGTGTGAAAATGAAAAGGCACCAAACAACTTTGGGTGAAGACCTATTAGGTCGATCACTGTGTGCAAGTGACACTAAAATCTGACCAACGCTCCAGATGGAACAGCAATTCCATGATGACCAGGTGGGAGCTAATGTTAACAATAGCTTTAAATACAGTGCTTAAACACACAAGCAAAATGCAAAGAGAGCAAAAAGCTAAGAGGCGTACAAGAAAACTCCAATTTGCAAAATACAAATTGTCAGTATAATTTATAAATACTAACAGAAGCAATAAAACAATAGAACAGTAAAGATAACACACCAGAAAATTGTAAATGATACACAAACAATAAAAAAGCTCCATATAAGGCAATAAAAAGGGCAATAAAACATGTGTTTTAGGAGGAGATTGACTTCAAGGTAAGTAGCTTAATACTTCCTTCTGTATTGTAGAACTGTAAATGTACTTCTCGGCTGCTTAGATGCTGCTCAGCACTGCTTTTTCCTTTGTCTCCTCCCTTATACAAAATACAGCAGACTTCCATTCTGTGGCACATCAAATATTTTCCAGCCATTTTAACACAGGGTTTCCACACTTTTAATTATTCATCGACGCGTCCCTTTCATCTTACTCATGCGTACGTCGCAACTCCGTTAAACTCAAACTGCAGCACATGCTCAGTGTGCATGCATGTAGACACGTGACGCCATGTTCCCTCTGTTCACCACTCTGGGGATTATAATCTGTCACGTGCATGACAACTGTAGCCCTGCAAAATGGCTGGCTGTGTGAAGATGTTGTAGGATTATATTTGAGTGTAGACTACTGGTGCCATCGTCATCATCACCAGCAGCAGCAGCAGCAGCAGTGAAGTAGCAAGAAAACACCCCAAGAAACAAGTTGAGGCTGAGAAAAGAGGGGAGAGAGAGCTTTGGAGAGGTTATTTCCCAGGTGACAGGTGGCCCAGGCTTCAAATGACCGGCTGCTGGCTGAGGTGTCAGTGCATTAGTGTAAATTATGACTGTAACAAAACCCCATGTGTCTGACAGAGCGAGCTGAATAAATATGTCAGCTGCACAAGATGGGATATTGCTCTGATGTTTATTGTACCTATCTTTCTATCTTTCTGAATTAAGTCTGAGTGTTTGCTAAGAAAGCAACTCCACTTTTTCCTGTGTTCAAGCCACGGCCTCATGTGTCTTTATAGATAAAGCATAACAATACTTCTTTCTTTTAGCTTACTGGAACTGTTTTTTTACTCTTAAGCAGTTGTCGGTCCAGCCTGAAGCTGATAAACAAAAAACAAACCCTTCGATCTGTGCACTCCTCTTCTGCTTTTTCACTTTGCACATCCTCATTTCCTGTTCACATGTTTTATTTGTATATATGACATGTGGTGGAGCTGCGTTATCTTTACTACTAGATTTTATGATTTCTGAGGTCAGATGAGCTTATTGGTGTTTGGGCAGCGTTTAAATAAGACCTGCTTTAAAATAATGTGACAAGAACGATACCATGTTTCTTTTTAAAGTTACCTACCACACAAGTGGTGAACTGCAGAAAGTTTCACCATGCAGCTTATCATTTTTATAACTAAAGAAACTCATGAATAAAATGGATACTTAGTTGTGTTTGATATTGCAGCTTTGTGCAAAGCCTCTTTCATGCCTCAGGAGTAGGAATGCTTCTCCAAAGGATCAGAGCCCATCTATGGGAGCCCTTCCTTTTCCCTGTTAATCCCACTGAGCAGAAATTGTCTGCAGTTCAGCCACATGTGCAGCAGGCGGCGCTTCCCAGTGAATGGAGCTAAATACAAGGTAGCTTTGTCCAGTTCCTGTCATCTCCCAAGTGTCAGCTAGAAATCTTTCTGAGTGGTCTAACTCTCTGACAGCAGCTACTTTGGTCACTGAAAGATAATTACCATATTTATCAGACATGCAAAGTCCATAGTAGAAGATTGGAGAGATGATGGGAAGGAAGGAGGATCTGGGAGGATCTTTGTACTTTGTGCCGTCTTGCTTTTTTACTTTCACTTCCACTTGTCGGTTATATTTAGACAATGAAAAAAACTACTTTGGTAGTTCGGCTTGACTCCTTTACAACACTAACCTGTGCTGGAAGTGACCAATACTCTTTAGCTGCAGTAAACATACAGATATCCCTGGGATGAAAAGGGCTTAACGACTAAAATAATGATGTTTTTCTGCGTCTGGACAAAACTTTCTGTTTTGTCCTCCTTTGTTTTAGTTTCATAAATACAATAGTGTTGGAATGTAAATAATATGACACTGATTGTTTTTGAAGCAGTTTTGAATTAGTGCTCTGCAGAGAACCCTTGTTGGCGAGCACAGCAGTAAGACGTTTCTCGTTGTTGGTCTCCAGGTTTGCACACATCTCAGGAGGAATTTTGGCTCATGCATCTTTACAGAAACTCTCTAAATCCTTTAGGTTTCTTGGTTGCTGCTTGGGAACTTTGAGCTTCGGCTCCCTCTGCAGATTTTCTGTAGGTTTGAGATCTGTAGGATGGCTAGACCATTTCATGACCATAATGTATTTTTTCGGTCATAGTAATGCTGGACTACCCCTTCACGACTCATCTTCATGTCTTTGCTGACATAAGGAGGTTCTCTTCCAAAACTTTACGTCACATGGTCCCGCTGATTGGTGCCTCAATGCCTTGAAGGCTTCCCGTACCCTTAGCAGAAAAACTGTTCCAAAGCACGATGCTTCCACCTCTTTCCTTGACTATGGGGATGAAATTCTTTGGGTGATGCTCAGCATTTCTCTTCCCCAGACACGGCGCGTCAAGTTGATACCAAATAGCTCGGTTCTTTCTGAATAATCGCACCAACAGTTGGCACCTTCTTGCCATCAAGCGTCTCGCTGATGGTCTTGTAGCCCATTCCAGCCTTGTGCAGGTCTAATCTTGTCCTTTGACAGCTCTTTGGTGGTGAAGAGGTTGGAATGGAAGAAATGGATTCTGTGGACAGGTGTGCTTTTTAACACAACAGGATTCTCTATAATCAATTGATTGATTGATTGATTGTAATCTAACACTAACCTAGGTTAACTCTAACCTAGGTCAATTTAGGTTAAATTAACTAACCCTCTTTGCAATAGCCTGATGAAAATTTCTAAAGAATAATGTTTAGCTCATAAAATGTACATTTTTATACAACATCGTCATGCCTCATTCCTTCAAGATACACCAGCATCCTCAGTCACAGCTCCTCTCAAGCCCCCAGTCTGCTCTCCTCTCCCGTCCAAATGCATTTTCGAGAATTGAGACATCCTTCAAGATGGCTAAGATTGATTTCAGTTCACGCGACAGGAGGACGGAACAGCCAAGGGGGCATAAAATAAAGAAATGAGAAAAGCCCCTCGGCTTCATCAGTCAAAAGCAGGCATATGCAGCCTTAAAATTCAGCACAGACCCAATTTATTGAAACTGATAGATCAGATGGTATTTCTTGTAATACTGTGTATGAAAGTGACCTCCGCATGAGTCACTGACTAAGTGAAGAGGTGGACAGGCCTCCCTGTGCGCAGATTCATTCGCATCCATTTCTGAATGCACAGCCTCGGAGCTAATGGATGTCATGTCGGTGAGGCAAAATACAGTGAAGGCTGCTGATATTTATTATTATTAAACCCACTTTAAAGAGCTGAGATGTCAGGATTTTCCTGTCTCTGTAACCTTTGAGTTACAGCACAGACTGCCTGATCATGCCTGTAATATGAATCCATAACACAGCATCAGCTTCGCTCATGTTAACAGTGTGAATCACGAAATGTGTGTGTGTGTCTTTGCCATATTAGAGTGCAGGGCCATCTGAATCAGAGACAGTCTGAGGAGTTTTACTGGACTTCTGGGTTTTTGTTAGCGTAGAACCAAAGACATAGTGCATTATCAGATAAAACCAGCACCGTAGTATGGAGTTTCATAAATCACAGCCTCACTGAAAATGTTATTTCTTTAGCAATCAGCCAGTGAATCACATTTGCATTGCAGCTTGTATGCATATTAGTGCAATACAAAGTTCTGAAGAATGACAAGCCTGAAAAGACAGAGCAAGAACAAAGCAAATAATATGCAATGATAAGCAATTAAAAATGAAAAGACCAGTTAAATAAATACAATTCAATTTAAAATAGCATTAAAAATAAGGACAGATTAAATAAAGCAAAGAAACTAGAATGAAATGAACAGTAATCAATACGCTTTCGTCGCTGGATAAAATACAATCACTGGCCTCTTTATTAGGGACACCTTTTCAGCTGCTCATTAGCACAGATATTTGATCAACCAATCACACGGCGGATGCTGAAGCCATTTAGGCCTGCAGACTTGGTCAAGACGACCTGCTGAAGTTCAAACCCAGCATCAGAACGGGGAAGAAAGATGATTTAAGTGGCTTTGAACATGGCATGGTTCTTGGTGCCAGATGGCTCTGAGTATTTCATAAACTGCTGATCTACTGGGATTTTCCATAAACCATCTCTAGGGTTTACAGATAATGGTCTGAAAAAGAGAAAATACCCAGTAAGCAGGCAGTTCTCTGGGTGAAAATGCCTTGTTGATGCCAGAGCTCAGAGGAGAATGGCTAAACTGTTCATCAGAAACATCGGCTGGTCTGAGGAGTTTTGATTTCTGCTGGGAGATTTAGAATTTAGCATAAACGACATGAAAAAATTGATCCATCTGCCTTGTGTTAGTAGTTCAGGCTGCAGGTGGTACTGTAATGATGTTCAGGATATTTCCTTGACACACTTTGGCCCCATACCATTGATTTATCTACTCAAGTATTGTCGCTGACTATGTCCATCCCTTTATGACCACAGTGTACCCATCTACTGATGGCTACTTCGAGCCAGATAATGTGCCATGACACAGAGCTCAGATCATCTCAAACTGTTTTCTTGAGCATTACAGTGAGCACCAGAGGGGTGATCATCAGATCTCAGTCCAACAGAGCATCTTTAAGCAGGCAAACGGAGGTCTAATCCATTACTTAAAGGTGTAACTACTGACATGAATAAAATAGAATAAAAGCTAATTGTAAAATTAGTTATAGTAAAGTAAATAAAGATAAATAAAAAAGGTAACTGTAAAGTCTTTGAGAGTACCCTGCCTCTCTCCGTACTAGAATAGGCTCCAGTCGCCCAAACCCTGAATGGATAAGTAAAAAATGGATGGAAACATGCTACTGCTATATCTGACTTAAAGGAGGTGCAGAATCAACTATTTCAGGAAAATCAAACCCTTATCGTAAAATACAATAAAATGTCAAATATACAGCAAATCAGGCAACATTAAATCAAAAAGGCAATACAAATCCACACCAAGACCAGATGCCAAAAAGGTTTTTTCCACCCTGCACTTTGAATTCGGTGTACTGAGTTAATATTTCACTCGCAGAGTCCCGCACACCAAAATCAACAGAAAACAAACATGTTTTCTTGGTAATTCTCTGGTTCTGGGAGGTACAAGCGAACCTGATTAAACAAGTACCAGACAAGCCAGCAGGCCAGAGTTTACGCTGATCACACTGGAGAGGAGGAGTAGGAGATCCCAGTGCTACCCCAGTACCCATCTATTGAAATCCAATTGGCATAATGGAACTGGTTTCTACTTGCTAGTCAATTCAGCTCATCAGTAGAAAGCTCCTTCTCCACCCACGGTCCTCTTCACCCCCTCTCTATGTATGGTAATAAGCATTGCAGCAGTGGCTTCCCTCGTCCTGTTTTAGACATCTCTTTCATTCTTTATTCATATATCTGTGTGTGAGATAACTGCTGCACAGTGCACTGTTCTGCGTCTTTGATTTGGATAAACTATCAGATTATGGAAGGAAATAAATGAAAATTGTGGCTCTAATTGATGTGTGTGGTTTTGTTGCTGATATTGCACGGTGATTTTTAGATAATCCTTTCTGCATCTGTGTGCATGAGTGTTTGGTGTATGTATCTCTGCACTGTTGGGTGGATCCCACTTCTTTCTCTGTTCTGTGGTGCTTTCAGAGAGACGGGGGAGAGAGAGAGAGAGAAGAGAAGCAGATTCTTTTCACAGCTAAGAGTCTAACTCCAAAACATCAAAGACACAGAGAGGGAGAGAGAGAAAGAGGAGAGACCGATGTAAGGAGGGAGGGGTATGCCTTGTATCCGGGTAATGATGGAGGAGAGAGAGAAGGAGGGATGGAGAGAGACAGAGAGGTAAGGGAGGGAGGGGGGCGAGGGAGAGCAGCCAGCCAACCAGTAGAAGGAGAGAGAGGAGCGAGAGGGAGCGGGGGGCACTGTGAACAAGCTGAGAGGAGGGAGGGAGGAGGGGAGGATAGTGAGCGAGGCATGGGGAGATTGCCGGACCAAAGAGAGAGAAGTGTTACTACAGAGCTGCTGCCGCTGCTGGAGGACGAGCTGGGAGCCGAGGATAATGCTCCATACTTCCGCGTACAGCGGCACGCCGGACACCTTGTAATTTCTTGTTCTGGTGGCGGTTGTGGAGGAGGAGGAGGGTCTTTATTGTTGCAGCAGTGATTGTCTTTTCTTTTTTTTTCTTTCCTTTTCACTACATCCTCCTGCTCACCCCTACTCACTCCTTATTCCTCTGCAACTGGCAACCGCTGGGCTCCCCCTACCCCTCCTTCCTCTCTTTTCTACTTCTGTCCCCTTTTTTCCAGAGGAGGGATTTCTGTAATTCATCAGGGATTGTAGAAGACAGTAAGAATGTTTTCTGGCTTTTTCTGCTTTTCCTTTTTTTTTTTCTTGACATGCATGGAAATGGAGTAGGGTGCATGCCAAAGCAAAAGAGAGAGTATGATTTTATTTTTGAGGAGAGATGGTGGTGGAGTCTGTAGGGTGTGTGTGTGTGTGTGTAGCAGGAGGTGGGAGGCAGGGAGGAGGTTTGCATGTTCAAGTTTACTGCATTGATGTGAAACATTAATTCCTGTGCCACATGGCAGTCTGTGCATGCAGAGTCCCAGCTTTTAAAGGAAAATATGCAGCAGTTGCAGGAAAACTAGAGGATCTGCTGAGGGATGCACAGACACAGGGGAAGGCAAACAGAGCAGTATTTGACAGTGGATTACTCCTTATGCCAGCGCTATAGCCAGTTTAGTGTTTCACAGCTTTATAGAGAGAGAAAAGAAAAGAGGGCAAAAAGTGTGGGGACGAACAAAAAAAAAAAGAAGAAGAAAGCAGAACTGGAGGAGCAAACATTTGTTGAGGAGGGAAGAATAAGAAAAGACAAGCTGGGGAATGAGTAAATGTATGTGCAGCTACTCCAAAAAAGGAAAAAATATGAGATACGCCAGCTTTTCGATTTATCATTGTGTCAAACTGATAATCCCACCCACATAGATTTGCATGCATGCCAACAATTGGTGATAATCTGCTGCTCAAAGGAGTTCACTGCTCAGTGTTCACATTTAAAAAGCTAAACAGTGCATAAAAATCACCAAGAAAGCCACTCTGGATAACCCGACACACTGGCAGTAGTGCACGGTACGCATGGATGAGCGTGGACACAGATGCGCGTTTGCGTTAGAAATGTGTGGACCGATGGAGTGGACACAGTGGGTTTGCCATGAATTAAACAGCAGCAGAAATTAATGTCAAACTGCTCTCCTCACACTTGAGCGACTGCTTCTACAAGAAAAGGGTCACCTTGCCAGCAGGGAACATGTGTTTGGTTTGGTCTTGTCATTATCTCGCCAACTGAGTTCAGTCTATCTATAGACGCCTTTGTCTCTACTGAACACGGCGGCACAGAAAGGTGACGGCTCTCTACATGGTATACATAATTACACGCAAACTGTTTCTGTGTTGTGCAGATCAGCGGGGTGGATTTCAACATAATGAAGCAAAACTTTAGCTGCATAAGAAAAGACACAAAAGAGTTCTCGATAATGAAAAGTCACACGTGCAATTTATTTAGTGCATGTGGTTTGTCCACAAGACAATGGAAATTTTCACTTTCCATCAATTTCCATCAGTGCATTAATTGTGGTTTTAGAGGAGCGTATCGACTGGCTTGATGTATAACAGTGAAGGGCTTTTCTGTAGTGAGGATTGAGTTAAGTGTTGGTGAACAGATACACAACTCAGTCTCTGCCTTTGAGTGGTGCTCTAAGTTCAAACGCACTCATCACATGCTGATGTCAAGCAGTCATTGCACACTAACGCACGCTACCAGCTCTCCATAGATCAGTGTCAGTGACGCTTCACTTGCTCATATAAAAGTAATAAGTTTCAGTCCGCACAGGCACAATTCAAAGCCATAAGTTTCCGATTTAATTGGCGAATCCACACTTTCTGTGGGAGATTTATAGGCGATGGAGTCTCTGCATAGAGAGGGCTGTGATTATAATGGTCTATCTGCATTAGGCTCTTGTTTCATGAGCATCTGTAACTCTTCACCGTGTCTGATGATCTGTTATTACAGATATCACATTTACAGGACTAACTTGGAAGGTCAGTCTTCTATAAAAGCCAGGAAATCACAAAAATACTTGATACTTGAAAATGATTTTTCAAGTATAAAGATCTCTATAAAGATTTCACTCGCTTTTTTATTTGCCCACAGCAGTAGCATGCAATAGTAGCCATTTAAGTTATACAAGGATGAAAATTCACTGTTAAAATTCACGATTGAAGTTTAAAGTACTCTGTAATATGACAAGCTAGGTCTTATTTATCCATTAAAGGTTTCTTATGCACTAAAAATAACATACAGTACCTTGTTGCACCTTTAGGAGTACAATGGGGCAGTATCCCAGATTCTGCCACGGTGCTTTAAGTTTGCATCTTACAGACGTGAATCTTGAACCTCTGGTGACAGCTTTTTTCCACAAAGATAACAGACTTTTAAAAATGAAGGTGCAAAACTGAGTACCATAAAACTGAGTGTTTTATTCATTCAAACACTTGGAAATTAACTGACATTTGTGTAGAACTCCTTTAGTCCCATTGACTACTAAAAGCTTTATCCATGAACATGTGCACCTTCCTGATATAGAAATCAGATCAAGGTTGAAAGATCCATCCATCCATCCATCCATCCATCCATCTGTCCGTCTGTCCATCCATCCATCTGTCCATCCATCATCCATCCTTCCGCCCGCCCGTCCGTCTGTCCGTCTGTCCGTCCATCCATTCATCCATCTGTCCGTCTGTCTGTCTTCTTCCCCAATCCAGTTCTGGGTTGCACGAGGCTGCAGCCTCCAACCTGTTCATATATGGGTGAATGCACACTGTGGGCAGGTTGCCAGTCTATCAGATGGTTAACACATAGAGCCAGACAACCATTCGCACTCACATTCACGCCTGTGTCCAATTTAAAATCACTGATTAACCTAACACCTTTCATTTTTCTGAACTGTGGGAGGAAACTGGAGTACTCAGAGAGCACGGATGCAAATGCCACATTGAAAAGCCCCAGCCTGTATTCACACCCTGAACCATCTTGCTGTGAGGTTACAGTGCTAACCAGCTAAGCAGTAAATCCTTAAAATTTACAAGTGAAATTAATATTTTAATTCCCTGTTGGTGGACACAGCTGATTTTCTGATGTTACACCGTAAGAGAATTGCAAACGTGCTTTTTATTGCTTGAGAACCTGCATGACCCCCATAGGTATTATGGACACAAGTGTCCCACTTTATGTGGCAGTGCACATCATTTATATCCCTTATTCCCCTGTCCCACATACTGGCACAGTATCCCATATTTTGATTTTGGCTTTACATATATATATATGTGTGTGAACATGTGTCCATATATATATATTTCACCTCACAAGAAAAACGAGGCTCAAAAATGTGATTCCTACTGAAATCCAAAGATGACAATCCATCTTTCAAGATGACCTGAAAGAAAAGCACAAGCAAATACACAGGTGCAAAAAAGGCCATAGCATAAAAGAAACTGTAGCTTCACATGATCTCTTTATCATTTGTTAAGTCATCTATCAACATGTCAGGCTAACTCTCAGCATTATTAGTGTTCCACATTGTCCTTCTATGTCTCACATTTAATTAGTTGGGATCAGGCCATAATATGTATACGTTTCTACCTTTAGGTGCTTGTGCTGTATAAATCTACCCTTATTTCTGAGAGTGTAGAAAGTAAGAACTAGTTCACACCATTATCTCTTGTTTCTGCCTCGTCATCAGGGAGTGAAACCAGTTTGTTTAACTAGTCCTCAGTTTGGTTATATTGGTACAGAATCCACTGAGTGACACAGAAAGAGGAGTCTGAGGGAGTGAAGTTTGGAGATGCGGCCCAGATCGGCCGAATCTAAATCTGTTACTTTGGCTCCCTGGGTGCCGAGTTTAATCGATGTGGTTCAACAGGCCGACGCCTCTGTGGAGTGTTGATTAACTGACTGTCATGTCGTTTGTACTTCAGATCTTGTTTGGCACAAAGCGAGCAAGGTCCAACAAACAGGCACAATCGGATGCCCTTCACAGCTGAATTGCCATTCAGCTCATGTTAGCAGGAAAATACCACAAATTCCTTCTTGGTTGGTAAAGTGTTGTGAAACGGCGCACTTTAGTTCCACTGTATACACAGCGCACAGATGACATTTCCACCCATGCAGAGCCCTCTTTGGGGATCAAGAGACCAAAATCTCTTCTCGCCACTCATTCAGTTTAACAAAGCTTGGCAAAAAGAGGATTTATCAGCACACTAAGGCAGAGCTTACCTGACTCATGGCTGCAAAACGGGCCTTGACGGAGATAAATCTAGATTAATTGGAATTAATTGGATTATTTCAATCCATGTTTGCACTGAATCTTCATCCACAGGGGCGTGGGAAGGAAAGGAGGATGAATGTTGTGACTTTTGGACTGATTATCCCTGTGTTCAGTTGTTGTTGTGGCGACATCTTGTCAAAGCCTTTGTTTCCTCTAAGGGATTGTGTCTCTTATTTTCAGTCTCTCCTGGTTTATTTGCCCGAGCGCAGGGAGTACAGCACGACTTTCTTTTCAATATTTGCCACACTGCTCAGAGCGAGATGTATTTCATAACTCCAGATTTAGCCATGTCGTTTACTCTCTCACTCTTTTCTCTCTGTTTTTCCTCCAGTCTCACTCATTCCTTCTCCATCTCATGTAAACGACTGATCTGGGACAGACAGGCCTCCCCTGCGCTCTGTCCTACTTCAGCGTTGCCCTCTCTTGTCTCTCCTTTTTCCTTTTCCTGTGTCGTTTACCTCTATCCACCTATCTCTTGGTGACTCGCTCTGTCTCTTTTTCCATGAATCATTTTACTGTCTGCGCCTGTTTCATCATACCAGAGTGATGGTTCTGTCTAGTGTTAATAGGCTGTCAGGGTGTTTGGGAGACAGAGGTGCTATCATTACTTACAGTCCATTTTTCTCCACATGACGTGATGCAAAAAACTGATGCTTGTCTGTCATGAAACACCTCCCACTTGATTGGAAGGTGGAACATGGTCAGCAGTGAGTGTCGCTTTAGAGGCTTTGGTTATTATTCAAAATGTAAAGTGAACAGAAATCTATGGCTACCATCTTTCTGCTAACTATAGAACCTGGAAGACATTGGCATGGTAACGTGATGGGTTAATAATGGCTTAGGTGGGTCTCAGCATTTATAGACAGAAAAATGTAAGCTGTGTCTAGGCAACAGTTTTAGCTTATTGGGGCGTTCGTGGGTGTTCGTCTTGTAATCGGAAGGTTGCCTGGTTCGAGCCCCGGCTCGGACAGTCTCGGTCGTTGTGTCCTTGGGCATGACACTTCACCTGCCGCCTACTGGTGATGGCCAGAGGGGCAGATGGCGCGATATGGCAGCCTCGCTTCTGTCAGTCTGCCTCAGGGCAGCTGTGGCTACAACTGTAGCTGCCTTCACCAGTGTATGAATGTGAGAGTGAATGAATAGTGGTATTGTAAAGCGCTTTGAGGGGTCCCGAAAAGCGCTATATAAATGCAATCCATTATTATTGTAGCTCGAGTGTTATCTTATAAAGTTAGGAGCATCACACATGTGGCCCGATGGCACAAACCAGCTATAGCTCCCGGATGAAAATTGCAGTGAAGTTTGAAGAACTAGACTTATATCTGCGACAAAGTGAACCTGTTTTTTCTTTTTCAATTTTCACCTGCAAAAGGACTTCCTTCCTGGCATGTTTCGAAGGCTGCCACACGTGGCACCGCTTTCAATGAAGAGGCCGGCTAGTACAACTATGACTAAGATGGGTGCAGCCTCGCCGTGCGTCATGACTGTCGCCTTTCATGTGGCAGAGAGAACAGATTCAGTAACATCACTGTTTACTCTTTAAATTTCAGTTTTGATAGAGTGAGTGAGAAAGCCAATTTTCACGGGAGCTTTTTGAATCTCAGTCTGGCCCGGTGACAAGGACACCTAATGCATTTCAAAATTCTCCAAAGTATCTCATATCCTTAGGACACAAGGTTGTTCATTTGGCTCTTTTTTGTGGAGCTGTGTAACTGATTACATTTGGGAACTCTTGTAATAACTGCTTTTGGGCTTGAGGAGCTTGTTAGTTAGTATTTTTTTATTCAAAATGTTTCAATTTCAGTGACATTATTAATATTTTTTCAAATATGAAATAACCTCATTTCATATCGAGATATATTATTATCAGAGGTGGGACCAAGTCATTGTTTTGCAAGTCTCAAGTAAGTCTCAAGTCTTTATCCTCAAGTCTCAAGTCAAGTCTCAAGTAATGTCAGGCAAGTCAGAGTCGAGTCTCAAGTCACTGGTGTAAAAGTCCGAGTCAAGTCACAAGTCTGAAATTTTGAATTTCAAGTCCTTTCGAGTCTTTAAAAAAAGACGAAAAAAGCATGTTGCAGTTATATGCTAAATGTAAATATTAGACCATGTAATTTTTAAATCTGTGTTTTTCTCAACACATGACAAAATAGTGAACTTAGAAAATATACACAAATTGTGAAATTGCACCTCTTTAAAATGCAGCTCAATTAAACCTAGCTCCAAGAATAATTTTCACCGACAGTTCTGAGATAAGCTGCATGTTATTCTTGGATGCGGTTGTAGGACCGGCTTTAAAATCGCATGACAAAAATATCATACATAAATAAATGATTTTTTTTTTTTAATATCATTTTTTAAAAAAAAACTGCATCACCAACGTAGCCTGGAAAACATTTGCTAGTTAGATGAAGTCAGCTATCTCATTGTAGCATATTTATATGCATATTTATAATCACACGCTTCTTGGAGTGAGCGCATACACTCATGAAGTTTAGTAACTTCAGGTCACTGCAACAAGCCCAGGTACAGTTTACCGACGGATGGGTACAGGACCTTGAAATGCACCGTGTAGAAAGTAAAGACCATCGTACGTATCATAAGTTTACCAGTCTCACAAATCGTCGTCATAAATACACATTCGTTAACCGTTTATTAATATAACCTTTGAGCTCAATGGTAATTAATTAGTAGTGGAAATAATTTCTGGTAGCATCACAGAAATGTAGCAGTGACAATAATACTGTATGCTGTAATCGTACTGGGCAATTAGTGATACAAAACTGTTTTATCCTGTGAATAAAAGTATATGTTTTTGTCAATGTACCATAATAACAGAAGCGAAACACAATATTGTGTCAGGACAATTCACTATTTATGCACAATAAACAAAGGAGCATAGCGCGACAATTTCTGTTCAGCGCCAGACTTGCTTGTAACCTATATCACTAATTATGTTAAGAAAAATGACGCATTAACTACAACAGCAGACTAACCTGTGAGCTGGAGTGTTCTGGGACGTTATAATTGGTCTTTGAATGGCTGCAATCCAGTCGCCTTTGTTACTTCGGAAACATGGCTCGAACAATTTCTCTTCAACGACGTAATCCGATAACAACCGATCTCTTTACCCGTCGGCTTCCCGTGGCTGTCATGCGACCGGCTATTGCAGTTAATAATACAACAGCTTCTTGACATTTTTGTGTTTCTTTTTATCGCTGTATAACTGATTTTAATTGAAAGCCTGCGTGCGCTAGTACCGCTTGCCACGAGTTCCCAGAATCCTTTGCGGTTCTACCCGTGAATGACGTCACATTTTCAATCTCTATAATATGCATGTTAAATTTTATATTTGAGGTAAAATATCAAGTCTTTTCAAGTAAACCGGTTCAAGTCCAATTCAAGTCCCAGGTCATTGGTGTAAAAGTCCAAGTCAAGTCACAAGTCTTAGAACATTTTTTCAAGTCAAGTCTAAAGTCATAAAATTAATGACTCGAGTCTGACTCGAGTCCAAGTCATGTGACTCGAGTCCACACCTCTGATTATTATTATTTGATTAATATAATTCTGCACCCATGTCCTACAGCTAAAGGTATGAGCTGGATTCTGCAGGTAGAGCAATGTTTGCCATGACAGTTTGGCATGTTCAAAGACACAATTAGGTCATTTGAATCATTAAAGATGAATGGATGTCACCCACTAGCCACTGACCATTGTCATCTTGGATGGTTTTGAAACCAAAAGTGAACATTTGAACGAGACAGTTTAGTGCTAACTTATCAGCTTGGTTAAAACGATACACAACCAGGTAAATGAAATATCAAACTTATATGAGCTCCAGTACAACTGATCATGCGCTTATTAAACAGTCCCATTAGAAACGTTATAAAAGGTTACACCAGCACAAACGTTAGTGGCCTCTAATGAGCTCGTGTGATGCCTGGAACAAAGGTAGCGGCCTAGTTGGCACACGTCTGCCACTGGAAGTGGCCATGCCTCTAATTATTCAATATTTCACCTTTAATACAATTAAAAGTGTTATTATTTGAAAAAAAATCACCATTACAAAAGTTGGTCATTTTAACATAAATGTCAATGGGGATTGGCTCGCTGGAGCAAGCCCCAAGTGGCAGGTTGAGGAATTGCAGTTTTTGACATCTATTGCTCGAGTCATTTTTCAGCTTTGGAGGTTTCAACTTTATTATTCAAAGCACCGTTGAGTCTGATGAGAATGTCACTGTGTAGTTTTTGCTGTGCTAAATCTTATACCAAACCATATGGCAAATGAAATTTTTGATCTAACGGCACTGATCACCAGAACTATTTAAGCCATTCAGTACGAAGGTTGTTCTCCACACTGCCAGCTGTGCATAGAAGCCGGAGCACTAAAAACAGTCCAGTTAAAGCTGATGGGTGTGTTATCACTTTCTTAAGTGCTTATCATTTGTCTTGCATATTATGTTTCTTTCTCACTCTGTCACATTCTCCTACCTTGTCTCAGCTGGTGGTAATTAGAGGGGAGGTTCTTTGGGAGTTTGAGGGTGGAGGGCTTTGACCAGACTCCTCCATGCATCATCAATTCACTCTCAGTTTATTACGGCTAATTGCACCACTGAGAAGCATGGGCTGGGGTGGGGTGGGGGGGGGGGGGGGGGGAGCTTTTTGAGCTCTCCCAACAGTAACCACTGCATCATCAAAGTGGGGTTGCTATATTTAGCAGCAGCAGCAGTGAATGCATGGCGGCAGTGGAGCAATGCTGGCCCAGGATGATGATCGGAGTGTAGGGTGGGGTGTAATTTGTGTGTTTGTGTATTTGTGCACAAAGCTGAAGGCAGCGGTGTAAGCATCAGCCGGAGGGTGTAATGCTGCATTTAGATCCTGTGGGAAAGACAGCAGATGAGCCTCCTACTTGAAGGCACTGTTTGTATCAGCTTTTAGGCGGTAAATACGAGCTCAGGGATTGGCAGCTACAACAATACAGAAAATTAATGCCCATATCCACCTCCATATTTTTATTTCTTAGACTTTGAGTAGCTTTGCTTGATTAACAGTTGAAAAAAAATGCTAACTTAACCTGATTCTGAGCTTTGATACAGACTTTTAATATTGTCTGAAACAAGCTGTTTTAGTTCTGTTCGTCTTCCTTTTAGGACAGCTTACTTCTGATTGGCTGTCGCTTGTAAATAACAACCATATTAGGGATATTCTTTCTCACTGACATCATTCGGAACCAAGAGTAGAAAAAAAGGGCTTAAATAAATCATTTAGAGCAGTCTGATGACTGAACTTTTGGCTCATATGGAGTAGTTGTAATTTGTAGTTTAAACTTCAAACATCTTTAATATAAAACTTCACTGTCAGAACTTTACATATGGATGACAGAGAAGAAGGAGAAGCATAGTAGCTCCACTTTAAATGCCAGTGGATGGGGTTTTTTTTCATAGTAATGATTGATTTGACTGTTCCAAACAGTCATTTATATTTTACATGTGTTTTAACAACCGAAAAATGTTAAGGATAATAAAAAATCTCCAGAAAAAAATCTATTTTGATTCTTTCTTTGATCTCAGATGAGTTCAAACACAAAAACACGTCTGTGTTTTTGCTGGAAATCCCAATTTTAGTCTCCCTGCGGATTCATAGGCTCGTGAGCAGCATTCAGAAGTGTTTCCAGCCACAATGAGTACTTCATGTTCTCCTCTCTGTGAGAGGCCTGCTTTAACCACAGAGTAAAATGTGTAAGCGGAAGCAGGCAAATGCTGGCATATGTTGACGTCAAGCCATTTTTGAACAACAGGTGGTCTTGTTTGGCAGATTCTGGATTGTTTCATGATGTTTTAGACAGTCGTTAGTGTCCTTATGCTGGAATAAATGCAGCATAACTTGTCAGCTCAGTCCAGGACCTCTGTGGTGTTGCTGAGATGTCCACTGACATTGCTGTCATTGTGTGTCACTTGATGCTTTGTGCAAGCTTCAGCTGGTGTCAGGTTTGCTCCTTGTGATTGAAAGGTGCTTTGGTTCAGTTCCAGCGTGTCTCTGTTGTGGTAGCACCCGCAGCTGTCCATAGTTTAGCTTTTGACTCTGCATTTTCTACTGGGGTGATTAACCATGACATTAAAAAAACGCTTAATCTCTTCTGCCTCTTACTGTATCTCAATTTGTTACTGAATCTGAGGAACAAAGAATAAAGCCCAATTTAATTCACCTCCACTGAGCGGAGGCCCTCTGCTTCCATATCTTATTAAAGTCAAACTATAACTGAGCTGTCATCAAGATGCAATGTGTTATTTTTGGTTTTAATGATGGTTCTCCCTCTATGTATGCTTGCTATTTCATCACTGAACTTGTCATGAAGACAAAAGCCCAGATTTCATGTTAGCAAATGTGTTATTAATTGTAAGTCTGAAGAAAAAACTAAATTAGTATCCTATTATTTTGCTTACAGGCTGATTTTTTCCAGCTCATGTACAGTGAATGTGCTTTGACTGTTCAAGCTATTTAAACACCAGTCTGTTAACTATTTATATACAGAGTACCAACCTGATGGTGCTTGTTTCCAAATGATAACTAAGACCAATTCAATCTTACAGTGCATGTGAAATGCCCACAACCTCTGATCTACTGATTTGTGTTTCTGAACACAAACGTTTCATTATTTTTAATGTCATTTTTTAAATCTGTGTGATCTCACATGCGTACTGCCATTTATACATGAAATGCTGTGCTCTGTGGGTTTTGTTGAATTATTATAAGTTTTCTGTTCGGACTTCTTAGTTCAACTTTTGAGATTTTCTTTATTTCTATAATTACAGTAAGGGTTCTTTCTATGCTTGTGCTTATTGCAGCTATTTTCTGTTTAATCTCTACGCTCCGATTAGCTTTTAGTTCTTGCTACTTCTGTTATCTGGTTTTCTTTAGTATTGAGAATACTATCCCTTTTAGTTTAATCAGTTTCTGAGGTGTCATCTTGCACCTTGTTGTCAAGTTATCAGGTTCCCTTTGAAGTTGCTTTCTATTTTACTTTGTTAACCATCTTTAGCTTGTGCCTTGCTTTTACTTTTACCTCCTTTGTTATTGACTTGATTAGTTTCAGCTATGTCTCCTTACCCTGGTGTTTCCAGTCTCCCTGATAGCCCTGCGTCTAATTTAAAGCTTCGGTTTGTCTTAGTTCTTTCTTGAGTCATACAATGTTCTTTCTCATGTGTGCTTGCTCTGTTAAATTTTAGTTAGTTGTTACTAAATTAGCAGTCTTTTCCATTACCATTATTAATATGGATCCTTTTTCAGAAGTCTGCATTGGGGTCTGCAAGCTATAAACCTTGAAATTATATTTTTGACCTTTAACTTATAAAAAAGTTCATGTTTAGAGGAGTAGGTGGGAATCAATTCGTTGCTCCTTCCAGATACCCAAGTTCAAATCAGACACGGCATTTTTTTCTTACTTGATTCAATATTTTTTCAAATTTATTAAGTAGAATTGTGTCTACTTTTACTCTGGGGTTAAGGTATATCTTAAGGTTCGGCTTAGATTTAGACGTCAAAACTGCTGTGTTAGGTTTACAAATAGATAATGGTTTGGTTAAAAAAGCCAAATACTTCTTTTAAAGATCTGTTTTCTTGGTTGCCATGGTGATGCCCACAATTATGCTAACTGGCTGAAAAAATCATGACCATTTTTGTCCAGGATTACAAACAGTTGCATTTATTTTTTTGTGACTATTTCACATTTTTTATGACTGCGGCAACAGATGTGATTGTTGTTAAAAAGTCCAAAATGAATCTTTTATCTTGACCCCAAAGACATGAAGAAAAGTAGAAAAAAACCTTGAGTGTCACAGGGCCCTATTTGTTCTAAGCTATCGTCTCATTGGCCCCTATAAACAGGTAATGTCGCTATCTGACCCGTGCTGGGTAGTGACAGGTGAACATGCTCGTTATTTAGACATTTTTTGGGACAGACCTCGTGAAACCTTCAGCTAGCTATAGCTTGGCTTTTCTCGTTTGACTGTAGTGATAAACCATGGCATTTGAAAAACAAAGCTTAATTTCTTCTGCCTATGTAACCTCCTTTAAACTACATTACCGTATCTCAATTTGTTACTGCAAGAAAGAATAGAGTCTAATTCAATTCACCTCCGCTGAGCGGCGGCCCTCTGCTTCCATATCTCATTACAGTCCAATTGCAACCGGTCTGTCATCAAGATGCAATGTGTTATTTTTGGTTTTCATCCTGATTTTCTCTCTCTGCCTGCCTCCTCCTTCAACAGTGAACTTGTCATGGAGAGAAGTGTGAGTTGGTGTGTGTGCGTGCACCATGCACCTGCTCGCTGTGTGTTCGTTTGCACCAGCAGTAGGCAGCAGTGGGTGTTTTAAAGTTTATGAGAGATGATGAATCGGCGTTGTGCAGGCCGGGGAAGGCTTGGGCGTCTTGTTGCATTAATAATGGAAACACAGCTGGTTGTATTTATAGTAACAGTGGCAGGGGGCTGTGGCAGCGTGAATGGGAGGTGATATATGGGATACAGTACACTGTGGCAGCTCGCCTGGACATCACACAGCTTAGCTGACAGAGGGGACATACTTGGACATATTCAACAGATATTCTCCTGTGATCTCTGCACTTAAGGTGTTTCATCAGAGGAGGCGAGTGGGCAAAAAGACGTGTCACTGACGATTAGATAGCTGTTAGTGCAAGCTATAGGAGGAAAGTGAAAGTAGACAAGAGAGGGCATATGGAAAGGGGCAAAGGGGATGCAGTCTATACAGCAGCCGATATGTGATGGTTTCCTTCCTCTTTAGCTGGAGCTTATGAATTCATATTGAATCTGTGGCTCAAAGTCATTCTGCTTTTGTTACCTATCTGTCACTTTCAAGCCAGAAAACAAAAAGCACACAAGACCACATCAAAAGTCACCAAATTCCAGTGAATCATCAAAGTGAAGGGCAAGGATGTGGAACTGTTGTTTTTTGAAAGAGGAGAGGGGCTTTGTTAGAAAATACAAGCCAAAGAAGCTAGAGAGAGTTTAGATAAAGATGCTCACAGATGAGCTGTTTGAAAAGCTGTGGAAAAAGTATTCACATCTTTTGCATCACGAAAGCAAATGCTACAATTTAAAAGAAATGCACAACAAAGTAACTCATTAAAGTAGTCAGATTATCTTTTCTTGTAACCAGTAATGCAATGCTGGAAATTTGCAGTTCAAATAAATAACTATGTGAACACCTTGAATCGAGATATTCACAGTGTTTCCGTGTCTCTCCTGATCCTTAGCCATTAGATAGTGGAATATATCCTGATTCTGATGGCTACAGCCCCCCAACACACCACCCATTGGTTAGTTAAATCATGCTGTGAGGGCTCAGGCTGAGAGTTTTTGCTTTTTCGTGTCCTTTGGAACTAAATGATCACATCACAAGTTTATAGCACATTCGTTGGGGCTGAGAGGCGATGGTGGGTGTCCACATAAAGTAAGTTCATCATGCACATGAGACATCAAAAACAGGCGTCTTTTAATAGTCTGTGTACCTGGAGCGGAGGTTTTCTGGCTTTGCAAAAATATTTTAACTGGAGCATTATTGCACAAAGGAACAAAGTCAGCATCTGTTTTTCAGCAGTCATCCTGTAAAGATAATGATCATATTTGCTCAGCATCTATCAAAAGCTGAACAAAACTATCAGAAGAAAAAGCTCTATGAATGTTGCTTTTTGGAAGCATCCAATATGAAACCGGAAGGGGAAGTTCAGCTCATTCTGGGGACATTTGCCTCCACTTCAGATATAAAGAAGCCCCATCAAGCAGAGTAAAGCCCTTCAGCTCCAAGGAAGAAAATGATGCTGATGCTGCAGCTCCAAAACAAAATCAGCTCCGTTTGCAATGAGATAAAGTCAGTGAAGGCGGACGTACTGCTGGACACACAAACTCCAGACAATACGAGAAGTGGTAAAGTGGTGGAAAAGATTTTAGTTTTATTTTTTTGTAAATTGTTTAATCAAACAGTTTAGCTACTTTTCTCTCTCTTTTAGCTCTTAAAGTTGATTTTAAAGTAGACTGTGCTACCAAAGTAAATACTTTAACTAAAATGTTTAAAATATCTAAAGCAAAAAATACATTTTCTTTATTAATTTTAGTAACACACTAACATGTAAGTGATCATCTGAAGTCTAAAGAAGATATTCCCCCCTCAGGTAGAGTATCAGCGAGGGGCAGGACCACACACTGGATAACAGAACTGAAACAAATGTAACAAAACAAAAGCCCAAATTTTGCTTATTGTATTATATTATAATATATATTCTGATATCAGTGATGATTTGTATTGTATTCATCCACCTTTCTTAAACTTGGTCAAGAAAAGTGTTTCAGAGGATTCAAACATAAAAGAAACAAACTGGTGTGGCACCCAAGAATTATGAATAATAAAACATTTATCACATAAATGCTTCCTTTTGTTTAGTACAGAGTGATGTCATTGCACCCTTTTAACCCACATACATCAGCTTAATGATAGCATTAAGTTACCAAGTGACTCAGTACCAAAAATAACAAATCTAAAAGCAAATACAGGCCTGCTTATAAATCTTGCTGTGAAATACATTAACTTAGTGCGAGAAGAAATCGTGATGATGCTGATGCCTGATGCATCACCACTCAGTCAGGAAAAAACTTGAATGTGCATTATGTTTAAGAGGGAGATCATGTTTTGGAGGAAAGAACCTTTGGCTTCAAAGTAAACAAAACCTAGAGGTGCCAAATAAATGTGTTTTGGAGTAAAAGGCAGAATATTTGCTTTATCCAAATGTCTTCTCGATCATTTTATTGTCATACAAATGTTGGTATATGGTCGATGTAAAAAAAAAAGGTTCTGAATACTGACTGCTTTTGATGAGCCTGTATGCAACGAGGCCCTTGTGAAGTAGTTAGTGGGTAAAAGCCCCTCCGTATTGTGCCTGTTTAGGATTCTGTATCTGTCTGAGAAAATAGATTTTTCATTCAAGAGCGTTGAAACATGAAACCACAGACCCTGAAAGAAGCGCTGATTCAGCCACTGCTGGACCGCAGGGAGCTAAAATCTCCCCTCACTCGGTCAGAGAGGGCTTTCTCAGACGTGACAGCTTTGTCCGGCTTTTGTCCCCACATACTTTTTTACCTCATTTTGAGTGTATTTAAGTATGAATCACTCTTGTGTCTCCTGATGGATGCTATTGAATTCCAACTACTGCATAAAGCCCATCTTTAGTGTTGTCAGAGCTGCACGCTCATCACAAACTCAGCTTTGGTCAATTCCCAGCGGGTCCAGATCAAAACTCGAATTGCTTTGCAGACTCTGCTGACGGTTGGCACTTTCTGACAACCACTTCAAAGAACGCTGTTCTGGGAAGAGAGAAGCAAAGCAGAAATCCAGCAGGCTGTGGTGAATGTGACCGACAGGGAGACATGTGAAGCTGGTTGGGAGTAGAAAGCAACAGGGACGACCCGGAGGTTGCCACATGGTCAGCCTCTCATTTGGCGCCTGGAGCAGTGGAGCAGTATCCTTTAATATTTCACAGCCCCTCATATGTTCCGGCAGCCTCCTTCCCTACAGCTACTCTCGTTTTGGCTTATTTATTAATGACCTCCCCACGCTCTGCCAACGAAACCCCCCACTTGGGCCTAGACGGCAGCAAGTGGGTCCTGCCTTTCTGGGCCAAGCCTCCGCTTCAGCTCCACAGCCAGACCAGAGAGATGAGTCTGTGCGACGGAGGATATTACTCAGCTCTCTAAAACAGGCTGCACATATAGCTGCTAGCAGAAACCAAGAACAGGTTCTGTGCTGCTCCACAGAGATTTAGTGGCAATGACAAATAAAGCGAATTAATTAGCAGGCTATTTGAAAGTGATCTCAGCTCTCTGACTCCCCAGCTGATCGACTGTCTTCATCACTTCTATAGGAGGGATCTTGAACAAACACGGTGCTCGAATCCACGCATGTAAAGATGAACAGCGCTTGCGTTTCCCGAAGCTTTAGTTTGTTATTAAATGGAGCTGAAATGATCAAGTAGGTGAAGAATAGAAAAATAATCAGCTGCTATGTTCATGAGCAGCAATTACAATCATTTTTCTTTCTTCTCCTCCTTTCATGTGATGCTTAATTGTATATTTTCCACTTCTATGATGGTGGTTGGACTAAACATGGCATTTTAAATGTGACCTTTCCTCTGCTTTATGAAATTATTACAGGCAAAACAAGAAGTTAATTTATTGAACAACTATTTAGTTAAACATAAAGTTTTAGAGTGTTTCCTTTTCATAAATACACGGTATCATATCTACATAGATTATCAAAAATTGCTCCAAGCCCTCATCATTAATTTCTTAATTGTTTAATTTCTTAAATGTTATCAACAAAGTTAATTACGGTGACCTTTCCAGGGAAATTTTTGGTTGATATTTAAAGAGCTTTAAGCTAGCTGTGTGATCTTTGTTCATATTGCTCTTCCTACTTCATAATCAGTGCTCAACAATCGCCTTTTTGTGATCTTAGAGTTTTACAACTTTGGGGAAAAGCCTGCACACGTTTGTCTCAAAAGCCTTTGAATTGCTTCTACTGATTGTAAAAAGGGCTGTTTGATTAAAATAATCTGTGTGATTGTAAAACTAGTCAAGCCAGGACAGAAACTGTAAATGAAAACTAAAAAATCAGATTTTTTTTTAACTTAAACTAAAACGTCAGCACAGTCCGAAAGTAATTACTCTGCATTTGATTTTCATTTTTCATGGGACACAAACCTCAGTGAGCTGGATGAAATTCCTGTGTTTTCATACACCACAAACTCATTTTCATGCTGAGCCCCACTAGATATGCATGTCTCTGACATCACTGACATCCCAACATCGTGACTGGCCAGTTGCATGAAAAACTCAAATGATATCAGAAACACCAACCTTTTACAGTCTTTTGAGTTAGTGCATGTAAAGTTTTTCACTTATTCAGAAAATCAGTGGTGATTAACATGACTTGTTACCATGGAAACAAAGTAAATGAAGGAAAATCACATTGCAGATAGACTGAAACATAGAAGTTGTGAAGTTGCAAAAACTGCAGTCCCTCCAATGTCCACTGGAGGCTCCAATCAGCATGGATTGTCATGGTTTCCCAATGACCAACTGTACTCCAATAAAAAGCATGTTTACATTCTGGTAGAAAAAAGAACAGTGCCCTCTGTGGATAATTTCCTCTCTTTGTAACAACTGCACATTAATGATTTTTTTGTACCTTTCCCATCTGCTTCTCCCCGAATCGCTACCTTATCGTGGTGGAGGGGTTTGTGTGTCCCAGGGATCCCAGGGGCTAAGTTGTGTGGGGGCTTTTGCCCCCTGGTATGGTCTCCCATGGCAAATTGGTCCTGGGTGAGGGACCAGACAAAGCTAACTGCTTAGCAGGAGCTTTTTAAGCCGTAATAAAATGAGTGCTTCTAGACCAGCATTTACTTATTTTAAACTTTAACTGCCCAAACTTTCTTCAAGTTTTTATAAATTAACAACCTAACCATAATTTGATCAAAAGATTAGAGAGCATTTATATACAAATCAACATTACGAGTGACCTAAGTGATCCACAAAAGGAGTGAATAGCTGCTGAGAGCCACAAGAGAAAGAGAAACCTTATTAAATCAGTGTTGCTAATTACGAATTTACTGACTTGAATAAGGCTGCTTCCAGCTAACCTTTATTAAATTGAAATTGTAAGTCTCTAATGCATTGGTTTGACTGTAAAATACTTTAAAATTCACTCTGCTGAAAGGCTAGATTTGGTAGGCTGTAGCCTGTAACACAATTTTGATGCACAGGGAATTAAACCACAGGGTCACTTTTACCCCTCAGCATAAGCCCACATGCTTATTTTTGCTTGTGTCTTTATGTACTTTTCATACACCCACTCACATCTTCACTATAAACCACTGTTGTATATAGATAGGAATCCCTCTTGGGGGGTGGTTTATTGCGTTTCTGCAACATGTCTACATTTTCTCCCTGTACCACAATGCCAGATCTTTAGATGCTCAAAGAAGGAGGCGGAATTGGATAGATGTCTTTGGGCTTTTTGTTGTTGTGAAGGGTTTTCCATTTCTTGTAAGCATGCATGGGTTGGCTACTGTTAAGTAAAATGTGGTGTTTTTGGTTTATGGTACAAGAGTTTTTCAAGTAAAATCAAAGAAAAAAGGAGGTTAACAGTACATTATGAACTTTCAAAATGTTTTGCATGAAAAAAGCACTATCTACATTTATAAAGAGAGAGCAGTGAGAAGACTGGATGTAAGATGTGGGAACTACAACATTTTTGCAACTGACCCTGTTGCATATGTATTTCTGGGATTTTCTTTATCAATATTCAACACAAACTGATCTAATATCATTTAGAAAGTGCAAATTACTGCTAGTTGAACCAATATTTAATGCTGAAAAACATGTCTTATTTTTTGTGCTTGATACTGAAATGAACCAACTGCGCCTGCGTTTAGAAAGCAGCACCACTTTTTGTAAATCACCCGTAAAACTATTTACCATTAAATAAATCTGACCCACAGACTCGCAAAGCTTCCAGCTCTGAGGGGAAGTTTGTGATGAGGTGCCTTAAACTGCCAATCTTTGTGACACTATCTGCAGAATTACTTCTTACTTCTGTGAGTCTTGTTCTGTGACCTCAATAAACTCTTTCCTGCTGACTTTATTATTGCTTCTAACGCTAGTTTCAAGTCAGTAGGAGTACAGGAGGAGGAAAATATGAAGTTCATTTAGTAAATTTTGGGCATTACTGGCATCAGAAAGACGGATAGACCAGATTAGTCTCATGATCTAACAACTTGTCAGTCACAAAGGATTTCACAGTCAGATGGCAACAGTGAGAAATTCTCACTGTAGAAACTCACTAACCACAAGATGAGGGAGGGGTTATGTCCATCCTTTATATACAGTTGATGACAACAGATGACAACGATTGCTAAAAGGAATAAATATCGTGTCTGCTTCATGCTTGTTTGAGCCAGAGTGGGCACCACTGTGTCTGAACATGGCCTCACAGAGCAAAGCCATTAGCCACTGTTAACAGGAACTCTAGCATGGCTGCCAGTGTTCCTGTTAGCATGTTGAGTGTAGTTATGGTGGGATGGCGAGTGGAGGCTGCACAGAAGGGAGATTCTGGGACACCAAATGTGCTGGTGTTCTTTTCAGAGGTGTCCCGAGCCTAATTCTGTGACATTTCCATGATGAGAACACCAGTGATGCTGTTGCACACTCCACCCTTTTTCTTTTAAACTTGAACCAGGTTCCTCCGTCGGCGCTCACCCTAGTTTGATAGCACAGGGGATGGTTACATCAGAATGTGCGTAATACACGTGGCTTCATTCTCCTTTGTGCGAGCACCCTTGGGTCACTACAGTTTAGAGGTGTTTTACCTGACTTACATATCTTTGTGCCGAGAGATGACAACATGTGCGTGCGACTGTAGTTTTATTTATGTGCATCTTTATGGGGCCTGTATGTGTATACGAGACCCTGCTGCACACACAGACGGGCTGTACCACAGATTTGTGTCCATTTGTGTGTATCAGAGCGCCACTTTGTGTGTAGATGTCAAACAAGGAGGGAGGGAAATTGGCCGTTCCAGTTTAGTGGCAGGAAAGTGGGGCGATCTGTTCTTTGGAAGTTTCCCAGTGAAATTTCCTGGGGACCAAGACACTGAAAATATCTATCTATATGCACACTATGTCCTACATAAAAGAGAGTGAACCACAGAGAGAAGGGAGAAGGAGAAAGGGAGAGCGTGTGAAGATATATGTGTGTTTGTGAGAGATAAAAAAGAAAGGGAGGGAGGTTAGATGTCACTGTGCTGGTGGGATGTCAGTCTTTTGATGGCATCACACAGACTGCAGATAGACTGAAGCTTAGTAGAATGAGGTCAAGACTCTGGCAAGTCACCCAGGAAAGTTACCTCATTTCCCTCTCACTTCTGTCACACGAAAACGTCTCAAGCAGAACTGGAAATGCTGCCTCATAACCCCATTTTTTCCCTGCTCATTGCCCTCAGCCTTCAGTAGAAAGTTAAAGTGTGGCACAGATGTGTGATTGTGTATTTAAGAAAAGTTTCGTATAGATTACACTTAATCCAAGTAGCCGTGTGCTCAAATCCACCTTTCCCTTGCCAGACACAGATTTGTCAGACATACCACTTTGTCCTGTGAGCTTTGTGTCTTTCAAAAGCAGATGTTAATGGCTCATCTCGCTTGTTCCCTATCCATGAATATCTTACCAATTCATTTCTGACAAGTGTGATACTACTCAGAGCTGCCAGCCACCTGTTTCATTTGCTGATTTGAGCTCAAGTACATATTGAGTAAATACACCACTGGAATTCAAATTCTGCTACAGGTAATTACAAAGCAGCAATGCAGAAACATTTTAGCGCTGCCAAAAAGAAAAAAACAAACAGCTAATGCTCCTGTGGGCTTACTTTCTGTTATTTGTCCACCACATAGACTGATCCAGCCTAAATAACAAGAGCTCAGCCAGCACAGCATCATATTCTAATATTTTATTTCAATCATGACGAGTGTGGTTAGAGGAAGCAGCTGCAGGACCTCCCCATAGAGAACAGAGCAACAATGTATGACATCAGACATGATTGGGTCAGACACAGCATGAAAGGAGAAACTGGGTGGAGGTGGGCTCAAAACAGCTTTTAGATGCGTAGCATCGATGGGCAAACTGCTCATATAGCATGTCCTTTATGAGATTTGCAAAGAAGACGTATAGAAGGGTGTCAGCTGAGCCGTCCTGGATAGCTGCTGGTTCTTCTTGAATTATGTAACACTGCAATGGCTTTTCACATGTGCAGCACAATATTTCTGCAGAGACAGGGTATGTTGCTGGCAGCGGTTTGTGCTTGCGTGTATATGTGCACATATATGCAGTAGCAGAGGAGACAAGTACTGTACTTAAGTAGAATTTTCAGGTATTTGTACTTACTGAGTACAGATGCAGAACTGGAAATTTAAAGCTTACATGTAAGTCCTCAAGTTTTTAAATCAGATATTGGGTTTGTACACGTGAAATTATTGTGATTTATTTCCCTACACTGACCCATTACAACCAATTTTAGGGTTTCCCCACCTCCTGAATCCCACTTTAACCCCTGACTGTAACTGTACACATTTTCATGTAGGCAACAGAAAATAGAGAGGTTGTTTACTTTCCTTCTTTTCTTCACATTCGAGCTGAGTATAATTAGAATGAAAAAGTTAAACAAACGTTTGTATTACATTTATAAATAATAAAATTATATATATTGTAACAACTAATAACTGAATAATATTCAGCTGCTTCACCAGTCAGTTCTTCATCCCATGGAAGAACTGTCCTTCTTCAGTTCTGTAGCCTCAGTGAGGTCAGCAGAGCAGCATATGAACCAGTTCTCCACCTGCTGCAGGGTGTGGTGAGAGTAGTCCTCCATGTCGAAGTGCATCTCAAATCAGAACAAGAACTACGGATGTCTGTTCAACAGCGGGATGAGAGACTCTTGGAAGAGCAGATGAATGAGACATTATCCCGTTCAGCCTTCCCGCCGGGAAACACGATAGAGAAAAAAATGAAGCAAGAGAATTTGAAAAAGCGTAATGCGCTTGTTGTTGTTATATATCTGGGTGACCCACCCAAGAAAAAAGTCTATGTGTGCAAACACATCGACTCCCCGATGGTAACAAGTTATTAGCGCTCAGTTTAATTATGGAACAACAGACCTGCTTGATTATGGCAAAAATCATGGATATAATTCTTTTTGTTGGCATTAAGATAACAATTATTAGTGAAAAAATAATGAGCTTGTTAAACTTTAAAAAAATAGACCCTTGTCTTTTTAATTGAGTTGATTTGCTTGAACTGAAAATATAACCTGTTGTGGAGTGACTGTGGCTCTATGTTGGGGCAAATAAAATAAGGTAAATGATGTGCTTCAAGGTAAAACGGGAGCATTAATGCAAAATAGAAGGTGGGTAGAATATTTGATCTTAACTGTGTTGTTTTAATAATCATCGGAAACCAAAACTGTAATTGAAATGACATTAATTGATTAGATGGCTGAGGCAAACGTTTCGATTGGAGCGCACATAACAGAAACTGGTACGTTTTTTTTCACATACATGTTTAACAGATCACCTAAAGAGCAAAAGCCAAAACGTTGTTCCGCATGCTGTGTAAGACTTTCTCTAGGATTATTAAAGTGCAGAAATATCATTACTGCATGCACAGCACAGTTGCATATCGTCACGTAAAAACGAGACTGACGCAGACTGTGTTTGCATAACACACTGCTGTGTCTGAACTAAGAGACTCAATGACAAACACTTTTGAGAGCGACACTGCCAACAGAGCAGATAAATATGAAAGCTGTCAGATCTTCTCAGGAGTACAAATGAATCTCCAGCAAATGTGTGAAGGCAGGGGCACGCGAGCTCGACACTGCCAGCAGCAGAACAAATAAAGTTTTCAGTTTGCCAATGTCCATTAACTCATTGTGCACGCCTCGTACTCGTACGCTTATTGATCCAAGTGCATTCTTGGATAAAAGGAGGGTGTTTAAAGTAGCAGTTTGGCATTTAATGCAATAACTTTGCTCAATTTAATGCCAAGAATTAGACAAGAGGATTAATCATCCTGTCATGTCTTTATGATGAAATGAAGCTACTGCCAAAAGCTAGCTAATTTAGCTTAAAGTCCTTTCACTAGCTTAACAAAGTATGCCTACCACCATCTTTTATACAGAAGCTCCCCTAAATCTGCCAAGCAGTATGTCTAAAAAAATCACAAATTACCATTTATGTCCACACAGAAAGTTTAAATGCAGCAAAGTTGTGAGATTTATGTTGTTGGGAGGAAGCTGTGACTTGTTGACATCTTGCTCATGAGGTAGCTTGGCTCAGAAAGCTAATGGCTAGCTCTTCCTGTTAAACTTCAAGTGACCGCAGCTGAATATTAAGTTGCTGCTGACTCTTTCTCTCCACTTCTCCTGCAAATTTTCATAGTTTTCTCATGGACTGCTCCACTGAGGTGGCAAAGATTTTAATTTTCCACTTCTAATTACTGCATTGCGCTGTTGTGCAGTGAAGCATGGCTAATAGACCTATAGAGCATCAAGATTTACTGCTGCAGAGGCCTTGCAGGAGATATCTGATGCCCAAAGTAATCAATGTTTCAAAATGTCTGTCACAAAAAACACAAGTAGATCCTTCAATAAAAACAAAATCTATACTGGGCTCATAAATGGTGATTTTAGTTTCTAAAATAACTTGGTTGCTTGATCGTTCCTGTAAAATCAGTATTCCTGACCAGCCTACAGTTTTCCCCTCCCAGGGGTTCAAATGTGTTTTCTTGCAGAGTGATGGTGGCTCAGAGATATGCACAAACTGCTGAGAGGAAACGTGGCTGTCACACAAATCAAAACGCTGCTTTTCCTGCTGCTTAGTTTTGTTTTGCATACTGTTTGTTGGAACCTTTTTAGGCCAAAAACCTTCACACAGAAAAATGACCCAGTATAGGCAGTATTTGACACCCTGTGAGTGAGAACCATGTGGACCTCCTCAGCAGGGCGAGTCTTCCTGATATCGAGTGATCCTTAATCCATAATCAGCACTGTTCTTGGTGACTCGCTTCTCCCCGCTTCCTGTGTTTGTGCTCAGCTAAGATAACCAGCTGCAGGCTTAATTTTAAATTTACTGGACAGACATGAAAGCCTCTTCAATCTTCTGATCTTCCTCTGCAACAAGGAAGAAAACACATTGTTTCTAAAATACATGTTGCAGTAAGAAACACACTGACGCAATGACGCAACATATCGCAGAACGTCACATGTTAGCAGGCTTTAACAGCACGACCCTCAGCATTGGGTGTAAGGGATAAAAAGCATTACGTTTTTTGTATTTAATCTGATCGACTTAGTCGCTGTTCCCACGTTTTCCTTGCTTCCCTCGTGTGGCTAATGTCAGCCTGATTGCTCAATGAGGTGAAGGTCAGCAGGGTTAATGCAGTTTTAGGTTGCAGGACTGACTAAAGTGTTAATGATATGACCTGAAACTAAAACAGCTCTCCAAGGAGAATGCCGAGAGATGGAGATTTTCTGTAGTCAGATACAAAAGCTGAGGAGACGATTATCACTTGTTGGAATTAGGCAGTATCTAATCGCATCATCGCCCTCTTCCTCATCACTGAGATAGACACACATAAGTGCGCACACACAGAGCATTCATTATGAAGATCTTTTATGTGTGAGTCATGGCTTTTCTCTTGGGAGCTGATTATCACTTTCCCTCTCATAATTTTCCCTCTGACCTGTTCCGGCGTAATTGACGATGAGTGATTCTTTCAAAAGTTTGGATCACGCTTTTTTAGCTGCTGCTCCATCCTTTGGGATCATGCTAGTATCTAGCTTAAAAATATATGAATAAATAGCTAAGAATGTGTGACAAATGGCTCTGTCACGCCAGCCACTTTCAGATTATTATTTCAGACGGCAGATGATCGCTGTGCAGTGTGGGAGGATTTTACTCCACAGCTTCAAGGTACGAGTCCGTTAAAAACCTGCAAAGCAACCTGCTCTGCCTGCTTTAACGAGCTCCTCACCGTAAAATAAATTTCATCATGGCTTTCACTGGAGTGTTTTAGCATCTCATGAGTGTTTTAGTGGTGTTTCAGAGCCTTCTCCAACCTGACAGAATTGAATTATGCATAAAGGTGTTCTCCTTTCAAGTTTTTGGCGTGAAAATGTGGGAAAAGGCCAAATCTAAAAACAGCGTTGACTCTGGGAATTGGCAGCTTTAATAATAATAAAAAAAATTGGCAGTAGATTCATGGTTCAACCTGACCTTCCTCCTCGCTGTCTTCTTTTCCTCTCTTCTCTCCACCATCGGCTCTGTGAGTTCACACCTTCTGGTTTCACAGACACCTCTCACATTCGACTCCCATCCTCACTCTCCTCCTTCAGAGTTCATTTGTTCCATCACAATATCTCCACAGTTTTTTTTTATATCCTTCCTCTCTTTTCTCTCACTCTTCTTCAGTCATCATCATCCATGTGTGCCATTTTCTTGTTGTATTTTCTGCAACGTGCTGCTCTCGCCTCACAGATACCACATTGCCTCTAAGGGTGGCTGTGTGTGTTCTGTTTGTTAATCATAGTTTAGCAAACAGAGCAGAAGTTCAGTTTAAAGTTAGCCTGATTCAGAGTTCAGTTTAAATAAGACTGACTGGCCAGCTGATTAAATTATTTAAAGACTAACACTTAATCTACCATGAGAGGATAAACTGTCTGGACTGTAACTGTTTCTCCAGCGCATTCAGCTGGACAACATTTATCTGGTTCTTCTTTCATTGGTTTGGTGATTCCTTCGGTTACGAGCAGATGTGGCTATAGCAACCACTTGTTAACTGACCACCAAGCAATAGCAAAAGTTGAAAATATGTTGAACATATGTGCCACAAACTGGAAATGGAGTCTTTCTGATCTATCTGTTGATAGATCTGTTCAAATATTTAACTTGAAAACAAAACAAATGACTTATCTGTCAGGCTTAGTTGTAATTTATGATTATTTTGCGAGCATATGCACAGTGTCGGAAACAAAAGTCTAGTTTTCTTTTCTACGATGTGTACAGTAAGCGTTTTTGCAGTACAAAATATTCACAAACACGAGCAGGTGACTAAAATTGAAGTCGCGGTGACCCTTTGAGTTGCTCTTATGGATTGGCAGGATTTAAATTTGCACTTTTCTCTCTGTCTCCTGTTTCTTCATTCCTATCTCTCACACCTCGCTGCTTCCCTGTACATATTTGCTTAATCAGCAGCAGAGGCGGAGCCAGACATTTGAAACACCCGGGGCTTAGCCCAAAAGAGGGTAGTATGCATGTGGGATTTTTTTTTTCCCTTGGGGGGGGGTAGAAATGACTGAAAGATTAATTGGCTCTGTTTTGAGTTTTGTTCAAAAAAGAATGACTTCATATAGGGAAAAATATATATCACATGTGCAGGACACCTTAAACTAGTTTTTTAATTAAGCAGCAAGGCAGAACAAAATCAGGGCCGTATCAAGACACGAGGACTAAACCCCAATTCAACCAGACCCAGAACTGATCCGGAATTAAAACAGGACTACAACAGTTCAAAATCAGGACTACTGAGGACTTAACCAAGACAGAACCAGAATCAGAACTAGATGATAGTAGCACTAAAAATCATCATAGACTTGCGCTACATTTATTTTTTAATTTTACCAAAGTACAATATTTAGATTGAGAAAAGTTTATATAATTATTTAGCCTTGTTGTGCAAACAAGCTGCAAAACTTAATAAATATAGAATTTGAAAAATAACAAACCTAAAAAGAAACACTAGGTACGAGATACATGAGGACCTGTGATACGGTGATACTTTTGGTAAATAACCATTTGACTAACATGTGTGTCTCACCTGCTCTTGTTCATCTCTGTTCTGTCCTCATTCTCCATCTCCCTCTCTGTTCCTCTCTCCCTCTTTGTGCTGACAATCATCAAATATACAGATATTTACAAACTCTTCAGATAAAAACACAAACACTTTTTTAATTGTAACATCAAATCAGACTAAATGTTTATTTTTTTTAGATTGATAAATATAAAAACCATATTTGTTAACTTAAGAGTAAAGAGAGAAACTATCTGTATTTCTTAATTGCAAATGGCACCAAATTGTATTCAAACTGAGCCACACTTATGGAGCTCCACAGTTCTTTTCCTGGTGTTTGGTTGACATCTCTTGATTTTCCCATGTCAAGAAACAGGCTCTGTGTTTTGCCTTATATGCATCCACAGCTGTGCCACCAGTTTACTCACATGGACTCTACTAACCTATCAGAAGCTTCTTCAGCTCAGAATGGAATCGTCTGGAGTTTCTTATTAATTAACAAACTTAGTGTACATGTACTCCTAAAAACAGAAAGCTCTGTCTCTCTTTATTCTGACATTTAACTAATTCAAAATATATTTCAATATTTATCTAAAACAAAAGTTTACTCTAAATTGATGTTGTACAGTAAAAATGTTTATGTTTTCTCCCTAAAGTGTAAATATCTGGTTACAAATGTGAATATCCTGCTGTGTACTGAAATCCCTCTTGTTTTGCATAGAAATATACTGAACAACATACAAAGCATAATATATAAAATAACATTTACCTGAGTTTTTTCTTTGAAAGAACCCTCGAATGTCCATTCTTATATTTCAGTACATAACTGAAACCGATTTAGTCGGGGAGGGTAAGAACTGAAAATATGAAATAAACACAGGTAAGCTAAGACTCTCTAAAAAAAAAAAAAAAAAAAAAAATAGCATTTGTTCGGCTTTTCATTTCGCCATTTGTTGATTCACTTGAAGAGCAAGTAACGTAATATTGGTCAAGTGATCAGTTTGATATCAATCTTTCGTGATGCACCGTCATATTTACATTATTTGTACAGTACGAATGATTTGCTTTGGTACCTGGTCAAACTTAAGCTCTCCTTAGTATGGCTGGCTCCGTTTCTCCAACACCGCACACAGGTAGCAGCTGCCCCGCCCCCTCGCTCAGTCGCTTAGTGCCTGAGCTCGGATCATACCAATATCAGGGGGGGATTCACGCACAGTCGTAAATTCCCACAGTGTGCACTATGTGCTTCGAATATTGTGTGTACTTTTTGTTTTATACAGTTGTCAGCCAGACATCTAACTATGAAAAAATTACACTCCAAAATACCCCGGGCTTCTGACAAAACAACCCGGGCTTAAGCCCAGTAAGCCACCCCCACGCTCCGCCCCTGATCAGCAGTATGCAAAATTATGGATTGTTCACTTCCATTTATTATCATATCTTCTGGAGGTACTTACTGTATCTGTGATTGGTCAGCTTTCTGATGAAACTTCAGAAGGCGGCCTGTTCTCTTTCCTTCTCTCTCTTTGCCCTTGTGTCTTTTTTGTTTGTCAGTTTCCTTTAAAAGAAAATTGCTTCCAATCCTGCTTCTCCATCTCAGCCATCGTCTCTGTATGCTTAGTCAGATTACTGATGTTTCTATAGAGGCCTCATGAATTTGTTGACATTTATGGGAGTTTTAACCTTTCCTGAAAATTTAAAATGCAATATTTGCAAGTTAATACTTTATATATTTACTTGACTCAAGTGCACTTAGGCACTTCTCTATCCGCTACATTTATCTTATGATTGTGTTTACTGTTTACTGCAGTAGAAAAAAGATTTTGTTTTGATTTGTTATTTGCTTATAAAGTCCACAATCTATGTATCAAATAGTGACTGTATACCCGGTCTGCATTATTTTAATTTAAGCTACTCTTGTGTCCAAAAATAAGAAATAATGCAAAGTAAAACAACAAAATCAACAAAATTCTTCTTGCATGTGACCCTCAAATCTTTGTTAGTTAAAAAAAAAAACTGAATCAAGAAGCAAGAACAAATTAAGCAAAAAATAACCAGAATTTTGTTTCTTTAAATGCTTGGTCTTGAAACCATATCTTTCCATCATAAATGATAGAGTACAATACAGCAGCCCTTGTAATCTTTGACCCTTTCTCCTCTACACTGCAAAGCTAATAGTCTCACATCAAGAAGGTCCTGGGTTCACCTCCATCAGCCAGCTGGGGACCTTCTGTGTTTGCATGCTGTCTCTGTGTATGTTTGGGTTCTCTCCGGGTACTCCTATTCCTCCCACTTAAAGAATAGAATAGGAAAGAAGAGTCTTTTATTATGATTGTACATGTACAATGAAATTATGGGTGCTCCATGCCAAGTGTGCAGGAGTAAAATATAAATAGTAAGAGAGCAGGAATCAATAGCAAACAGAAGAGATGTATACAATCCAGAGGAATATACACAAAAAAAGAGAAAGGCACACATTGGGCAAAGGAAGTGAGTAGAAACTGCCACCTAACAAGACATTGCAGCTAACATGAAAGCTATTCTGAAGGCTAGCTGTAACAGCAACTTACAAATGCAGTGGGTTTATACTCTGTGTGCGTTATTTTCAAATTAATGTCAGCTCTGATAACAGCTCTTAGCGTTTTGTTTTACCTTCACATGAGATATGCTGTAAGCTGTGCCTAATTACCAAAGCAAGAGAACAAAAGCCTGGCCAGTAAAACCAAGTTTGCTAGGGCTGATCAACCATTTGTACTCAGGGGCATGAGTATGAGTGAGCACCAAATTATACGCCAAACACTGTGGTTTGATAAATCGCTTATGTTACACAGAATTGCTGACAACTTGAGATTTTTCCTTTAATTTAGTCAATTTGTTTCCATGTTCAGTTATGATCAGTCACCTAGACGTGTTTCTGCAGAAACTCTTACAAAAAAACTCAGTAAGACACATTTTTGAAATACTACTTCTGCGTTAATGTTAATGATAAAATGCTAATTATAAAATAACTGATTTGACATTTCTTTGGTACGTTGGTGGTGGGGGTGGGGGGGGGGGGGGGGGGTTGTGCTCTACAGTTTGCCGCACAAGCCCTTTTTTTCCTGACTGTGAGCAGAAGTTCAGACAGAAATGTTTTCAGCCAGTCAGTAGTTGTCACAACCAGCTCTGCATTGACTGAGTTTGTTTGTGTGTGTGAGAAGTGAGAAGAAAATGAAAGGACACAGAAGGCTGACATAGAATAGCATCTCAAGGCAGACACAAAGTATCAAAACAGTGAGCCGTTTAGCCTCAAATTAAGGTTTTAGATCATGTTTTTTTGTTGGACTCTGGTATTTTTGTATTTTTTTATAAGTTTCATTTATTTCAGCTATTCAGATCGATGTGTATTTTCTACACTCGCATTAAATAAATCAAGGCAACTCTTTGAGCTGGTTATATAAAAGAAAGGTGCTTCTATTTTTCAGGAATTTCAGACTTTATACCAATCCAAATGGCATCTTAAGGTGATTATGCTTTGCCACATGAATAGCCCTGTCAGCCACTCCTGTCTTCGCTGTTTCATTTCCGTGTAGATTTGTTTTATTCGACCCTTTTGTTTCTCTTCGAGCTGGACAGATGGTAGTTTTAACTCTCGCTCCCACGAGGAAAGCCAAAGCCTCAACGTTACAAGTCTGACACATTTTTTCAATCACAACACGACTCCGAGTCCCCCTGAGTCTCTCGGCAGCCTCGTGACACATGCACATAGACACACACACACACACACACACACCACATAAGTCCATTTAAATTGTAAATTTCCCTTATTATATGGGCTTTACATTCATTCAAGTCAAATCAAAACCAACTTAATATTTGATGCTGCATACTTTTTTAGGTCAGCTGTGAGAAAGGCATTTACATCTGCATGTAAAGATTTGCAAAATGACTGGTAATTAGAGCTACTTGAGGAAATCTGTGTAATTGCTTACAAATGGGATGATAAATGAGATGTTTCCTTGCTTTCTCCTGCATCTCTCTCTGGCATCTCTCTCCGTTGACTCGTCTATCCTCGCGTGTAAACCCGAGCGGTGTCTTCCTCGCCGTTTGTTATTCAGCTGTTTGGGTCTGTGTGGAGCTGTCCAGAATGTAGTGGTGCTGAAAATCCTGAAAACAGTGCACAGAGCCAAGCGGAGTCCTTCAGGGACAGATCTGTTATCTTGCTCACTGGCGCTCTGAAGTGGCTTCTCAGCTCTCTCAGGGGTGATGGCAAGAGCACGAGTGTATGGTTTTTCTGTTATATGAAGTGCTATAGTCCTTTACAAGTGTCTGCACTGCAGATGTGCATCGACACATTGTCTGCTATGTATGGTTAGATTTGGCTGTGTTGGTTTATTGATGATTATTACAGGGAAGGATAAAACGTATGAAATAAAAATCAAAACAGCCATGCAGCTGGTATGAACATCCCACAGTTTTTTTTTCTTTATTCTCTCCTTGAAATAAGGGAACACAGTGAGCCTCGGCACAGAACAAGCAGCCAGTCTGTCCCTGATGATTCAGTAGAGGCAGAAAACGCCACACAGAACATGGTCCTGTCCAAAAAAGCTCCATCAAAATTGTGAGAACTCACCAATGGAAAAGTCTATCCTAGATATTTCCCCCAGCTTTGAGGCACTGATTGACCAAAAACTGTCATTTAGTTTAATCCTGCCTAAAAGAAAGTGTAAGAGCAATATTTGTATAGCCCGAGACAAAGGTTTTGGCAGTAAAAACTAATTTTTGTGTTTCATTAACTTTTTCACTTCTGGTTTTATTCAGATTGCTTTCAACATGTTTCTACAATATACTGACTTTAATTTGCAGATAAATCAAACTTATGCAAAGAGTATTTACGGTGTTATCATTAGTGATAGTTCAAGCTTCTGGGTCAAATCCTGAGATGCCTTTGAGCAAGTTGATCTCAATTTGTTGGTTTCAGCCTGTCCACCTGCTTTTTTGAGGCTTGACTGTAGATTCTCAATTGGATTAAGATCTGGGAATATTCCTGGCCATGGATCCAAAGTATTAAATTTAGTAAACTCCAAGCCATTCAGTTATCACTTTTGCCATTTAACATCATTACAGGAAAAAATGCACAGTTGGCACAAAATTGCTCCAGGATCACTGGAAGAAGTTGGTACAGATATTTTTACTGTAGGAGGATTTTTGTATCAAAAGTTTGAAACAATCTCTTTGAAATGTGCTGAAAGAAGTCTTAGGGAATTTCGTAGGCCTAACAGGTTCTGCACACCTGAGCAAAGTAGCAATAATAAAAGTGATTTACACGTACATATGTGTTGTATTTGTAATTGAATAAAAACCATATAAAAAACACCTGACAGAAAAAACCCCGCTGGGAAACACTAGGAAGTAGACTGGAGCAGGATAAATGACTATCTTGCAAAGAATGAAGGAAACAGAGGAGGTGAACACTTGAGGGTGTGAAGCTAACCAAGGCAGGAAGTAAAAGAGTAGAAAGTTCAGTATAAAACACAACAACCAAAACAAAATAGGGAGTGACTATGAGTGATTCAGACATACAGAGGGATAAACAGACCAGAACAGAAAAAACATGGGGGGAAAGCAAACACTCAGCACCACGAGGAAGGAAATATCAAAGAAAAAACAGGAACTAAAACTCAGGCTACCTGCAGCAGCCTTTATCTGCTGATCTTCGAGGGTTTCACCAGGTTCACTTGGGGACCAGCTGATCTCTGACTGTGTCCACCTTGTATATGTAGTACAAGTTGTCTCAGTGGTAACTCCTTAAGAGTCTATGTCAGTACAGAAGCACTTAGTGGTACAGTTCTATTTCTCAGAGTCAAATACCAGCATGTAATGGAGACGGAAAGCTTCCAAAAGTTCAGACTTGTATTGAGTTTAATGTCTGTCGAGAGTCGGGGAGCTGAAAATTAACATCACAAGTGGCTTCAATTATAGATGAGGTGTGAATAGTATGTCATCATGTGTTCAGGGTTAGAAGTACTGCATGTCTGTTACCATAGAGACCACATTATTTTAGAGTGATGCTGTGTAGATGCTCTACTTAAAAACTTTTTCTTCTGCAGTTTGTTCCTGATCATGTCCTCTCCTCCTTTCTTTTTCACCTTGCAGTGTATCTCTGGGAATGATGGTGTTGCCACTTTCGCCGCCCTCTCTGTCGCCATGACGATGCCATTTAGCCCCCTGTCCAGCGACGAGGAGCAACAAAGGATGCTGGGAAACAGTCGACATCTCTATCCTGGGGCAGAGGACGAGGAAGAAGAGGAGGAAGAGGAGGAAGAGGAAATGGAGGAAGATGAACGCGATGATGAAGGGGAAGAGGAGGAGAATGGCGAGCTAGAGGGGGAGGAGGAAGACGACGAGGAGGAGATGGTGGAGGAGGTCAGGCGTGGAGGCCTCTCACGGGGCGGCAGAGGCGAGGGACACAGGCAGTCAGGTAAAATGGCCGGACGTCCCACAGGGGACAGGCAGGTCCGACCGGGGAATCCTGGAAACCCCTATTCGTCTAACCCCGGACCCACACACCAACAGCAGGCCAATCAGATACAGCAGCAGCAGCAGCAGCAGAGGAGGCTGAAGGAACACAGCGCCAGCTCGTTGCCATCTGAGGACGCCCACATTGCCATGATGGTGTTTCGCATTGGCATCCCAGACATAAAGCAAACGGTGAGTGCTGTCTGCACACAGCAACAATCACTGACAAGTTTATAAACAGCCTGAAGTCCACCTGCTGTTCCAACAGTTTCAACACCCAAGAATCAAGATTCATTCAGTTATGAATCATGCAACACAAGGTTTCTTTTTTAAATATAATATCAGAAAATGAAAAATAATAACTGTCTTAATATTGTGTGTATGGAGAAAACATCTTTAGTTTTAGTCTTTTTCAGTTTGATCATAACCATCATGGGGAGGCTTTGGGATGTGTACGCAATACTTACATGTTAGCACTCTATATGTTCTGAACAGCTTAAATGCTCCTAACACACACATTAAAAAGACTAAAGCGGAATAGTTTTAAACAATAAAAATAATTCCATCTAAGGAAACAACTAAAGCTGAACTGAATCCAAAGATCCAAATCAAAAAGTTGTTAGATGTGTTTTTTGTCCTGTCTCCCTCTCCTGTGATGGAGATGGCTGCCCTGACCTGAGCCTGGTACTGCCAGAGGTTTCTTCCTGTTAAAAGGAGGTTTTTCCTTCCCACTGTCGCCAAGTGCTTGGTCATACTGGGTCATCTGATAGTTGGGGTTTTCTCTGAATTATTGGCGGATCTTTACCTTACAATATTAAACGCTTTGATGTGACTGTTGTTGAGATTTTGCGCTATATAATTAAAATTGAATTGAATTGTACTGATGAGGATTGTCAGTGTTCTGGGGAGTTTATTCACCTGCTGCAGAATCTTCTGGTACCAGTTTATGATGTTTCCAGTTGCATATAATCATACTTACTCTGTCCAATTGCTGTTTGGTCAGATGCCTCCTATTTGGTAACTTTATGCATAAAGTGTCTTTTGACATCTTTGACATCATGATGCACTTATTTAGTTTTACAGACCTACAAAGTCTGCATTTGGAGGGTGACAGCTAGTTTACACTTATTGTTTCCCTCACGAGCGGCAGCATGAAAAGTGCCATTATAACTGCCGGTACGGTTTGATATCATTTATTTATGCTGCTGGGTTGAAGACACGATGACACAAGTGGGCAATTTTATTGACATATTACTACAGGAACTCAGAGATTCTTAAATTATACAGTATGGCCTTAGATAATACATGCTGCAACAGCTTGAGAAGATGAGAATTTTTAGAGAAAACCTTGACAAAAAACTCCATTATCACTTTGCATCCTGCCTCGACTGCTTGTGCTGATATTCCAGCACAACAACTACAGCGAGTCCAACCTGGAATCTGCAATTCAGGTTAGATTTCCAACGTAAACAGCACAGTTTTGCCTAAATCTTCCCAGTTTTTGGACGTGACAGCCTACTAACTAATCACTACACTCTTACACTCCTTAACACACCACAACTCCATGCTTTAATGAAGAACTTGAACACAACTGATCCACGAAAGCTGCACTGAAAACCTGCAAGATTTTACATTCTTTAAATGAGAATCAGTGTGGCATGATTTAGAAAACATAAGCAGACAACTGAAGAAAAAAAAAAATCACCAATTTGGTGCCTGCTTTTATAAAAGAGCTGTAAAAAACGCAGCTGCTTTCAGTGACCAGAGACATAGATAGTACAGTTGAGCGAAAGATCTGTGAAGAAATAAAAATTTTCAAGGTGTGAAAACAAGGAAGCCTTCGTGACACCTTCAAAGAAATACACGTCGCCTCAGGTTTACTGTGGAACATCTATGCCTCTGTACTGACTCCTTGGTGTTAGGTAGGAGGGAGCCGTGTTCAGCATTGTTGCCCTGGGGCCAGTCGTTTCTTAATACGTCCACGAATGTATGACAGTACATGCGGCCAGTTCAGTCTAAATGGACAGTGTGGGAGAGTATAATTCTCTCTTTCTTTCTTACTGTCTCACTGCATCCACAGTGAACAACCGAGAGAAGTGCAAACACTTTCAGCAAAGTGGCTCTCTGAGAGAGAGAGAAAGAGAGGGACTTTCAAGGTGACCCAACTCCCGAGAAAAGACGAAGAGAGCGAGAGGCAGAGCCAAAATGCACACAAAAGCAATTAGGATGAGAGTATGTGGACAAGAATTAGATTTTGCAAAGCAGGAAAGGATTCAGCCAAACGGAGTGAAGCTAAAGTGGAGAGAGGAGTTACGGGGGGGCCCTGGCTTAATGTTGCCAAAGAGATTTTAAATGGTGCAATAAAGCATGGTGTGAAAAGCCCTTTTAGGTGTGACTGGTTTTAAGAGGGCTGTCCAGAATCACGATAGACCAATCTGCCATCGCTCTGCATTTCCCCGGATGCGGTCTTACATCACATCAGTGCAACACAAGTGTGTCTAAATTGGCTTTACGGGTTGGAGATGGAGCTGCCTCCGTGTACAGTACTTTACTTTAACCACTCACAAAAATCAGGCAGAAATCGATGCCAGGCATTTTTCAGCCTTTTCCCCCCACTTGAATCTCAGTGATGAGCGATCTGTTAAAATTAAACTCACTGATAATTGAGGAAATCATTGTGGATGCATCTTTGCTCATGTCCAGATTAAAGTCGCTAACGGCGCGATCGTGGTTCAAGAGTTGGGAGTTCGCCTTATAATAGGAAGGTTGCCGGTTCGAGCCCCGGCTTGGACAGTCTCGATCGTTGTGTCCTTGGGCAAGACGCTTCACCCGTTGCCTACTGGTGGTGGTCAGAGGGCCCGGTGGCGCCAGTGTCCGGCAGCCTTGCCTCTGTCAGTGCGCCCCAGGGTGGCTGTGGCTACAATGTAGCTTGCCATCACCAGTGTGTGTGGATGACTGGTTGTGTAAAGCGCTTTGGGGTCCTTAGGGACTAGAAAAGCGCTATACAAATACAGGCCATTTACTATCTGTCCCCGTTTCTTTATTCGGTTATGTGATCTTGGCCTCTGTCATGTATTTATTGGTTGCTTTATACACCAACAGCAAGAATATGACTCCAAACGTGTGGATGGCTGTCCATATTTTGTATTTACCATCCCAGAGCGCTATAAATGCTTCGCTCATGCCTTCTTCCTCCCTCTTGCTGCTCTGTGATTTATTATTGATCTGTGCATGGGTGTTTTCAGCTGTGTTTTTGCTGTGTGTATCTGTGTGCATGCATGTGTTTGTGTTTGCGTGATTTGGTGTTTTTTAAATTAGACCGTAAATAATTCACTTCTCCCTGTTTATTCTAACAATAGAATCAAAGTTTTACTGTAAAAATATGAATAAATGAAAAGGGTTTGGGGGGAAGATGCTCATTTATGCTTGGGGGCAAAACCTCAGAAATTTACTAGACAGTCCCATAAAGACAGAAAATGGCACTGATGCAAAAAGAGAGAGGGGTAAAAAGATGGAGACAGAGTAGATGAAAGTACAAAGAAGATAGAGGTAAAGGTAAATGGGGGGAAATGGGAGTAGATCAAAGTGGAATGAAGCTGTGAGATAGGTAGATGTAGGAGTTAGAGAGGGATTGAGATTGATAAAGTGAAGCAGACAGAAGTAAATAAAGGTGAAATGAAAATAGCTCTACAGAAAGGAGGTGGTTGCAGGTTCATGTTGACCTTTAGCTAACATTATGCCATTTTTTATGTTGATTTTTCTGTATCTTTACATCTGAACATTTAAGAGTCCCTTCAATCTGAAATAACTTGTTACTGCAGCCACCTTAAAAACTGTGATTGCAATACTAAAAATCTCCATATCAAACTTCTAAAGTTTTCTCTATTAAGCACAGCCCTCGAGATTAGCATTAGCATCGCATTAATCAGCTACACTTTAAGTGGAGCTCTTCTGCTTTTCTTTATGTTCCATCACATATGCTGCTCCATTAGTGGATGCCCATATTAAACCTGCCCAGAATATCAATCAGATCGCAGCATGTGCAGGGAATTCATATGAGCTGAAAACCCTGGCTTCGGTCTGATCTAAACACTCAGTTTCTCTACTCTTGGCTCTGCATGATGTCATTGAGAGTGTAAATTTATAATATAGCCGAGACAATCCAACAGCTCCGGGCGTGAGCACAGAAGCGCCACCTGTTATACGTCTCTGTAGGTTCTCCTCCATTAGAAATCAACTTGACTTTTCCTTAGATTCATGAAGAAGTTTCATGACTCATCCAAAAGGCTTCAGGGTGGGTCTTCAACTCTCAGGTACTCCAAGAGGTTAAATACCCAAGATTCCCCATCATTGTCTAGCACTGAAGAAGCTTCACAATCCCAACGTCTTCATGATCCCCCAAAGAAGTCGAGTTACATTCGGCTCCAGCACTTAAACCACCCACCTGCTGTTCTGACACTCTGTTTGTGAGAGGTAGCCAATCAGAAGGAAGCTAAAACAGGCTGTTTCAAACAGAGGATGACGTGACGGGTTCCACCAAAGCTCATTTAAGCTAAATACGAAGCAATTTGAAGTCCAAGAACAAGAATAAGAAGCTGGAAATGAGCATAAAGATTTGCTTTTAATGTGTAACATTTCTCAGTTTTTTTTTTTTTTAAATGTCTTTACCAAGGAGAGAGCTGAGGTAGAGGAATGCAATCAGTGACAGTTTTTTCTCTCTTTTGTGAAACTAGGTGGGCAAGTAGGAAATGAGCAAATCAGGAATCAAATATAATCAAATAATATTTGACATGGATCAAAAAGGATAGGCGGGTACTATCGGAGAACTCCTCCACAGAAGAACCTTCAAATATTTTTTTGAGAAAAACAACAAAAATGAAGCCTGTTTGAGTTCAGTCTTTTAATAGGAAAGATTTTTATGCCTCTTCATGTCACAGCGGGACTGAACGGACTCACGCGCAGGCTCTAGGTCTTGAAAGCACAAGAGTCTTTTTTTATGATACACCAGGTGATTATTTAGAAAAGTGAGGGGAAAGCCGGGCTCCGGGGGTCCACACACGAACGGGAAAGACGCCGATAGTCACACACACACACTCCGTCCACTCCTCACGCTCCTCTTCACACTCCAATCACTCGGGTAACACAGGGGTTGGTCCAGGGAATCTGTACACAGAGACACGAAGGGATTGTAAGGCAAATCGCAGGTGCGTGATTGCGACCCGGTGCGTGGGCCAAGGGCAGGAGCCCACAGGTGAGCTGCGCCCAGGCAGAGGGAGAAGGGAAAGGGGGAAGGGAGAGAGCAGGAACAAAAAAGAATATAAAAACATATGTAGCCATACTGAGCCGACCGGGTAGGCACAGGGACCCTGACACTTCAGATCTTTTCTTTTTGTGCGGGTGGTGCAAAGGATTACACAAAATAAATAATAAATAATTATATGTCTTTAAAGCAATTAGATGCTGAATTGCTTTTGCAGTCTGTGTAATTTGCTTTCTTAAATTACACAGACCTAAAAACAATTCTAAAAGGCTTGTAATCACATTCATTAACTTGTTTTGAAATATTTGTCTAAGTGTGCACTCTTTTAATGTCTTCTTCGGTTATTTAAAGCCCCTTTGATCTCTTCCATTTTTTGTGCTCTATTTCTGAGCTGATTCTAAACATAAACTCACACTTGCAGATAAACATTAACATAAGAAAGAGCTGAAACATAACCTCATCGACTTCCTGCCGAGGTGTACTGACTGAGTGCATATTGTCTTACTCCTCAAGGTCATGAGCGTTAGAACCCAGCGGCATCTCTCTGACATTTACTGTGTCATACTCTTGCACTCTTGCTGTCCTGTCTCAGCCTCCTTGGGTCATTGTTTAACTCCCTTTCTCAATCTCAGACTGTACTTTCAGAATGAAAACATCTGAAGTCCACAGTTATCCCTCTTGGTCAATCTCTTGCTCTTTATCCTCCTCCACCTCCTCTGTCCTGTCACTGATGTGAAGTATCATTCCTTCCCCCTCCCACCTTCACCCACTGCTTTAGCTCTGTTCTACACTTCGGCTAATTCCTCCTAAATAAGCCCTAATTGCGTTTTAATTGTATTATAATGAATCAAGGGACTGACCGTAGTATGCAAATAGAAGGGTTATGAATTGAGGGAGGAGGATATGGAGTGATGGAAGAGCATCTACATGCAGTAATGCACAGGACACAGATATATACACACAGACACTGGTAATTATTTTGCCTTTTTTTTTCCGTTTGCAGAAAACCAGCTCTAATATTTAATGTGCACTAATCAGTGGTGTGCATCTAGGAAATGATGCATTAGATGCAGTTTAAATACAAATTGACCTACACCAATTGACTCTGACATGGCAATTTATATTATGATTTCATTGGAGCTGTTGCACAGCAGATTATATTTGTACAGTAGACAGGAAAAAATCAGCATGATCTTAAAATCTATTCTGGATCATAGGGAAATTTCTCAGTGTATCCACAAATACAAGCTATTGATGACATGAAGTATGCAGTAAAAGTTTGGACTGGCGGTTGTTCTGAGTGTTTTACGCTTTGCTTTCTTTACGAGTGCTGAGATGCTGTGCATTTTTAGCACTCTTATAAGCACACTGTAATCCACATTGTGGGACATAAATAGAAGCGGGCACGTTATCTAGATGCATGGCTCTTATTGGATTTGCTTTGGTGTTTTCTAAGTTTTCTGAGCTGAGTTGACCAGGACATCATTTTATATTCCTTTCAGCTGGTTAGTGGACAAACTCAGTATTTTACAACCTTTTACAACCTGGGTTTGCCACTTATCTGTACTCTAATTTTAATAACTGTACAGTACTCTGCTTTGGTAACCATTGTCCATGATGTAAATATGTAAAACCAAATTTCCCCCTTGTGGGACAATTAAAGGATTCTTCTATTCTATTCTATTTACTGAGGCGACAGATCAAGGAACCTGAACACTGTATTACCATAAATGTCTATGCAATATGACTTCTTTTACAATCCCCCCTGTTTGCTAGGTTTATCACACTTCTGCATAGGCTTCACTTTTTCGATCCATCTTCTACATCCATTTTCCACAGAGAGTCTCTATGGTAGCTGTGGGTTGTAGCTGCAGTCACAGAATACTGTTACAGCAGTCACAGTAACAGTCTTGTGGCAGCTTTTTTAAGTAGTTACAATTTTTAAGCTATTAATTTGTGTCTCCGGATATGAATTTTCCATTTTTTCCATCACCTTGAACATGATTTTTCATCTGACCGATCTCCTGTCTACTGATTTGTGTTCATGTGCATCGGAGGCTGGATGGGGTCAGCAGTGTTAAGAGTGATTGCACCAGCGGGGACGGATTTTTAGACTTTAATTGCATTATTAACTGTCATTAGAAGCTCGGTTAGGGTCAGACAAAGATCATTGTTTGGCTGGAGAAAATTGTTGCTACTTATCTAAAAGCTCTGTTTTCTTGGTTGCCAGGGGTTCCACTGAAGACTCTTGCGAATATGCATGCTGCAGATATGAAACACATTTTCCACTGAAATACATCAGGCTTAAAGTTGAGCTCTGTCATTACACAAAATGGGGCAATTTGTATCCACGAGTATCACCAAAACGATTCCTATCCATCACACGGTCTTAGGATGTTTCACACCTGCTGTGTTTAGTCCATTTAAATTGAACTTGTGTTCGTTTCCCTCCTTGGCACCTGTGAACACAGTAATCGCACCAAGACCCTTTGGAGTAGGTGGTCTCGGTACGGTTCCAAATTAACTCCAGAGCGGTTCGTTTATGATGTGAAAAGTGATCAGACCCCAATCCGAACCAACTTCCAGGTGTACGTTACAAGTTTGAGCTAAAAAACAAAACATTTAGCCACGTATGCTTTGTGTTTTAAATGGTGGACGGTACTATAGATGTGCAAAGGTCTGTACGGGTGAGCAATTAGCTGTGACATGAACAGAAATTCTCAGTGTTGTGTAATTGTCCAGAACACAGCACCTTCTTCCTGCATTTACTTCTGTTGCCTTTGCTACTTTGCTACATCACATGTGGCATCTGTGAAAATCAGGGGATATATCCTTTCTCCCCACACAGTGGCATTTACCTTTGAGGCGTTAAAACTCCCTTAATAGAGCTGCACAATCCTGCTGGGGAGATCTCTCACAAGTCACTATCAATCGAGACTGCACCGCTGGGGCACTGATACTTACAAAGAGAGCAGGAGATGTAGCAGCTTATTATATTTATCAAGAGGGGATTTGAAGCATTGATCTATGTAGACAAAAATATTGGCTTTAGCAGGTAGTGGTTATAGGTTAAGAAGAAGGAAGAGACAGTTCAGGGTGTTATGTAAAATAATATTTTTCACTGTCACAGTCATTTCACATTTTATTCACTAAAGGTCGAAGCTATGTCTGCTATGTCAAATCCAGCTGCTTAAAGTGTTTTCAGATGTCTTCGGTATTTGAAGGAGTCAAAGTTGTGACCTGAGTCAGGTTAAAATGCCGTTTTTTGAAATGCTCTTATTTGTAATCTAGTCCACTTTTTTTTTTCAAAGGTAGGTTCTGACCTACAAATTACCAGCTCAGAGATCACAGTGACACTCTAATGGTGAATTCCTTTTGGAAGTACTCTTTTATATATTGTGTATTTACTACAGATCTGTTTATAATCATCTGGAGTTTGTTGGCCAGCTGGAAACTTTGCATCTATTATTTTGGTTGCTAAAAAGTGTAAACTAATAACTTGCTTTGTGGTTCTTAAGCCAATGTAAAGTGAAAAAACATACAAGGGTCAGACGTTTTTTTTACGCTTGTCAATGTTTCACATCCGTGCTGTAAGTGTAACAACCAAAGAGCAAAAATATGGGCGCGTTATTGTAAGGATTGAGGTTTTTAACCCAATTATTTAAAATGCTTAAGCTTTATAACATTACACTATAGCACGATTTGTGTGCTTTCAGACCTTGATTCATTCAACTTTATTGAGACTCTGTAGTGCATTGAGGTAGACGCCGCTTTTTGGAATGTAGCTGAGCAGAAGTCTTTTTGCTGGTCAAATAAATACGTTCACTTTTATTCTGTTTCATTTTAATATCTCCAGTTTCTGACAACAGTCGTCTGATGGCGCTTTAAATAGTCAGTTGAGGAATCCACAATATTAAAGAAAGACTCTTAGAAATATCAGCTCTAATAAGGCGACGGAGCTTTTAACAGAGCCAGGCTCAGGGATGGGCCTGGTTTAAGGGATGAGGGCAAATAATCATGAGCAGTTAAAGGACATGTCCTGATAACAGAAATGACTCCAGATCTTCTCATATTGCAATAAAGAGTAAGTATCTGATTACACACTATGTTTTTGAAATAAAAGTGCACATCATAATCAAGTGTATGAAGTAGCATAAACATCTGATCCTACCTTATCATCAACTGGTAGCACACATAAAAGCTGCTGGTACATTAACTCACTCGTGTGCACAGAGACACTTAGATCTGTGTATCACGAGTTGTTCATACCATGCTGTCACAGCGGGAGGTGAAGGCAGTCGTATCTGCAGGTTTATTAGATTGTCAGACTCGTGCACGCCAAGTCAAGTTGGCATTTGCCCGCTGAGTGCATTAAACAGCATGAAACAGATGAGTTTTTCTACGCTGTTTGACTTGAGCTGAATTCTTTCAAACCCTGAAGTGAAAGCTGCAGCCCTCGTGCAGGATTTGGCCTCGCAAACGAACTTCCGCACTATTATCTTCCAGTGCCTTGTTAAGATATGTGAACTAGTCAGACTACAAGGCATAGAGTCCGACGTGCTACAGCACTTTAGGGTTTGCATGTTAATGAAAAGATGAGCCCCAGAGGTGAACAGAAGTACTGAGATAATAGAGAGGGAAGTATGACAGGAGGAGAGGAGGCAGGGCAGTATACATGTGAGAGAGATGGAAAGTTGATGAAGACAATGGAGGAAGAAAGGACGGGGAAGATAAGGGATGACAGGAATGCTTTAAAACGAATTCATTGTTCTCATCTTCTGTAGAGAAAACGTCTGGTTGGAGTGCATTACAGGGAGAGAGTAGTTAAATGACGACATGCCAGGCACACACGCACACACTCGCATATGTGTGTGTGTGTCTGTGTGTGGTGGGGGGGTTATTTCCCCGTAGATCTCATTAAAGGCTTCTAGTCCCCCTGCAATTGGCCTGCAGAAAAAGGCCAGAGGGGGCAGCGATAAAGAGAGCTAGAGACAGAAAGTGGAGTGGGAGAGCGAGCACAGTCTCTTATTTCTGCATAGATAAGTGACAGAGCTGTTATAGGAAGATGGAGAGAGTGAGGGGGGGTGGGGGGAGGAGGAGGAGGAGGAAGGAGAATAAGATAGGCAGGGGAAGATAAAGAGCAGCATGGACAGAGTGAGTGGGCGTGTGTGAGTGGGAAAGTGTGATCACAGCTTTAGGAGGCAAGACAGAATTTTCGGTCTGCATAATGATAAAGCCACAAGAGGAACAGAAGGGCTTAAAGATGCATAAAGATTTTAATGTAAAACTAAGAATCATATGGAAGTTTTAAGTGCTGGAAAAGCTGTGAGACTGAGTGCGTGTATGTTGGAGCGTTCTTGGAGCTGGAGTATGAAAATCAGCATCCTGTGGAGTATGAACACCTCATTCGCTGTTATGTTGCTCGCACCGAAAGAAAGAGGCAACAGAGTCTGACTTTCAATTTTTTTTTATATTACTGATGAACAGATGGAGAAGCCATATCCAGCAGAGAAGCAAATGCAGAGTTCAGAAAAGTAAATCTCAGATTTTGATGAGTCAAAACTCACTTCCATGAAAAACTGCAGAAATCTGACTATGCTTGCTATCATGTTAATCTAGATAAACCTGTATTCAGAGATGAAAAGCATGTAAATGCTTCAAGCAGGCTTTGGTTTCATGCACTTAAACAGTCTATGTGTAGCATAAAGGGAGATTGTATATGCTATTGCCTATTGTCTGACATATATTTTCCATCCATCAGTTTTTTTCTGCTTATCCAGGTTAGGGTTGTGGGGGGGTTGGAGACCATCACAGGTACCAAGTTACACCCTGGAGATCAGAGGGCTAACACATAGAGGCAGATAACCATTCACTCCTACAGCCAGTCATGAATTTCAAACATGTCTTTGGATTGTGGTTGGACGTCATAGTATCCAGAAGGACAGTGAATCCAAATCCAAGTCTCTCCTGCTGGGAGGCAATGGTGCTAACCACTGCACACTTGTGATGCCTGTTTTGTTACATTAAGTTTAATTCGAAACATGACCTACTTATGGAACAGAACATCTTAAACTATCTATCTATCAAACTGTCTGGCTGCACCAGAAACCCTGAAAAAGAATCATGCATTGCCCCAGAGATTCACCCAGCAGACCAGATGATGTCTTTCTACACTGCAAAAAATATCAGGGTAATAAATAGCTGTAAAAAAACAAAACAAAAACCCAAACCTATATTGGTTTATCAGCATCTACACAATTACCTAAATATGTTTTTTTTAGGTAATTAGCTTCTCCCCCCCCACAATTTATATTTTATTTCAGCAAAGTTGCACAGGATGAATCCTAGTTCAGCTTTCTGGGACCATAGGAGCACCATGCCTCTCTCATATATCTCCTATATCTCACGTATTTACCTGCATTTTTATGCCTACCGGGGATGAGCTCTTCTCTGTTGTGTTTGCATGTTCTCCTGATGCTCTGGTTTCTCTTACCCTCAAAAACATGTAGGATCAAGTCTGCTCTCTTGACCAAAGGGTCAGGAACACCATAACCAAAGACTCATTGGTTTACAGCTGAAGTTGACCCCTGGGTGAGATGATGACTCTCCACCACTTTGAATTTGACAAATGGGTTAAATGTAGTGAACATTTTAACATTTTCTTTTGAAATAAATAGGGCAGTGGGGATGGGTTATCCTATTTCAGAGGGCAGTGCCGTGCTTCTGCTACATTTATTTCAGACCTACAGTTACATTTCAGATTAATAAAATATAAGAGAATAAATAATTTATTACAAAAGATTAAACCAGTGACTCACAATATTTTGGGATTGCATTCACTTGAAAAAAAAAATACCACTGTCTGGTTGGAGACCAGTTTATTCCAAAAGTGCAGCTTTTTGAGTTGATGTTAATATTAAAAGCCTAATGTAATATTTTTAATAAACCAGCTTGCTTTTTTCCCCAGAAGGGCAATGCTTTCACTTTTGATAATGTGAAAGCTGACTATTTTTCTGACTATTTGCTGGACTCGAAATGTACAACTTTTATGTGTAATGTCCCTTAGAATAAAAGGACTGTTTTGACTGCCTGTGCTGGCACTGGGTCTTTTTTTGTAGGGCTAACATTAGCTAACATGCTGCATGCAAAGAGCATTTTAAAGAAACAAATTAGATTTCCAGGGCTAAAATAGAAGCGCAAAGAAACTAACAGTCGGATTTTTTTATGTACAATAATTTCAGTTCAGGGGAGACCATTTGGAAGAATTGAACATGATTTATAGAGAAAAAAAATTAATGAATCCAGACTGCTGAATAGACCCCAATGACCCATCATGACAGAACCGAATCCCAGCAATGATAGGAGTTCGGACACAGGAACCCCCGGAGTCTAGAAGCTACTTGTGGTGAAGATGACGATGGCAGCTTGGATGGAGCGCTGAGTAACTTGGGTGAGGTGCAGATGGGGAAGAAGTGGGTTGCATGAATGAGAATCTAAAAGCTAGAATGATGGAAGAGCCCTGAGATTTAATGCACACAGAATAATGGCTGATTGGCCTGAAGAAGAAGAAGAAGAAGAAGAAGAAGCAAAAAGCAAGAATATGATTGGACTAGTTTAATGATGTCAGTATGGAGTTTAACAGCAAGAGAAAGAGGAGGTGATAGAACAGACTAGCAGCCAAACACCAAGGAAAGCAGGCAGAAGAGTGATTGCAGATCATTTTTACTGAACTTACGTGTAAGTTTAATTATATTTAGTGAAGGCAGGCTAAATTTTACATTTATAATAGCAACATTACACACCCTAACTGTGGAACCAAATATCACAATTTGAGGTTGAAGTTTTATTTATATTGTGTCAAATCAGAGAAACAGTCTCCTCGTGGCTCTTTATATTATAAAGTCACTAGAATAAGAGTTTGAGCATCATTATCAGAGGATATAGCATGTTTTCAAGTAGGATCTTGTACGTATTAGGTGAACATTTAAACCACTACATTATGGAACTGAAAGATATGCAAGGATGCCATAAAAATCTGCCAATTCAAATATGTGGAGGTACCTGTTGTGGTGGCTCCTTGTGTCTAAGGGTAGCTTGTGACTTATGGAAGTTTATCATATTTTCAAGAAGAAAAGTGCAAAAATCTAATGTCTATGATGTAGACATCCTGAGATCCACAGAGGACCTCAAGATCAGAGGATCATTTGAGTATAAACCACAAGTGTCACAGGGATTAGGTGTTCCCTTCTAAAGTTTAGCAAAGTAAGTAAAATAGATGTGCTATTTTATGCAAAATGAAAAAAAACCCCAACAACCACAAGCTGAACTCACAACAAAGTAACAAATAGCGAAGAGCGAGTGACTCAGATCCCCTTTAATTTCATATGACCCTCACTGGCATTTTGTCCCACCATTTAATAAAGTAAAAGCATGTCGTTGTTGTTTTGTAGATTTATGCAAATGTATTTAAAAAATCAGAGCCAAACAGACATCTGCAAAGCACTGAATAGGCTGAAGGAATTAGCTAGTATATGTGTTTGGTATTTAAGTCTTTACATTTATCCTTGAACGTACAGATTTCTACACCCAGCAGAGGGTGCTCTAAACACTGCAAGTCTGCAATTGGTGGACAGATTAGGCAGCTGTCAGTGTTGCAAATCCCAGACGCAAAAGCATAGTGTTGCTTTTGTTAATGTCGAGCAATACAAAAATGCCTGTAGGATTGGAGGATCAGTGAGAAAACTGAACTAAGCAGCATTTTGAAGGCCTGATCAGAATAATAAATGGGCGATGCCCCTAATTGGCTGGTTCAGTTAGAAGCTAGAGGATCAATCATTTTCCTGGAGGTGTACAGATCAATAAGTAACACGGCTGCCTCAGTAAAGTCTCCAAGCGTCTAAAACCATTTTAGGCCAAAAGCAGGGTTATTACAGAAATGCGTTTTATGATGATAATCAGTGTTTTATGATCTAATATTGTTACGGTTGACTGTGGGAATATTCTTCCTCTCTGATAACCAAATCCTTAACCTTCATTCCCTCATGCTGTGATTGTGATTCATTTTAAAGTGTTTGCTGGCTTCCTTTGATGGGACTGTAAGTGCAGTGTGTAGGTTGTGTGTGTGTGTGTGTGTGTGTGTATGAGAGATAGAGAAAACTAATCTAATTCAAACAGACACACCTCTTCATCCTCTTGCTCCCTCTCACAAACTCAAAATCGAAGGCGTTCGCCTCCCTTTTACTCTGTTCTATTTTGCCACGCTGCTGTAACACACACACACACACACACACACACACACACACACACACATACCCGTTTCTTGGGTTAGAGGGACAATTTCTGAAATTTTTGGCAAATCAGACTGGACATAGGGGTATGGGGACACCGGGTTCCAGAGGTGCTAGAGCTACAATATGCATATCAAAAATCATGAAAAAAATCAGCAAACCTATACACAACTTAAAATTTAAACATTTTCTTTGCTCGACTGAGATATAAAAAAGGCTATTTTTTCAGACATTCTGGTGGTTTGTAGAGACTTTTCTGTAGCTCGGTCTATAAGGACAGTCTGGTGTACAAGGTCAGTGATGTCATCATACATATACACAAAGTATAGTCTGTTCTGAAGGGACACATGGTATGTAAAGCCAGTCTACTGTACACACACACACTGAGTAAATCTGGTTTAAAAGGACACATGGTGTGTAAAGCCAGTTCACTGTACATATACTCACACATGCACTAAGTATAACCTTCTTAGAAAAGAACGTGTATTATAAGACTGTGACTGATACATCATTATAGTAAAATTGAATAAATTTGCTTAGGCTGCTGCCCCCGCGACCCGGCCTCGGATAAGCGGTTTGAAGATGGATGGATGGATGAATAAATTAAAAAAATAATAAAAAGACTATATTTTGGTTTTCTCTGATGAGCATTACAATCTGACATACAAGCTTACATAAAACACCACAGATCATATCTGTTGTGATCTACTAACAGGTGGTCAAAGTGTCATTAAAACAACTAGAAGCATAATAATAATAATAATAATAATAATAATAATAATGGATTGGATTTATATAGCGCTTTTCTAGGCACCCAAAGCACTTTACAATACCACTATTCATTCACTCTCACATTCATACACTGGTGGAGGCAGCTGCAGTTGTAGCCACAGCTGCCCTGGGGCAGACTGACAGAAGCGAGGCTGCCATATCGCACCATCGGCCCCTCTGGCCAACACCAGTAGGCAAGTAGGCAAGTAGGGTAAAGTGTCTTGCCCAAGGACACAACGACCAGGACAGAGAGCCCAGGGATCGAACCGGTGACCATAACACAACAGTGCTTGCATCAACTAGAACAAACTATGTATTATAGAGTTTTTCATTGTCCTGAAGAAACTGGCACTGAGTGGCTGACCAATAAAACAGCACCTTTGCACACCAGGGGTGAGTCGGGCTGACTTATACATAAGACTTATATCAACACATAACACATTTGTTGAATTACTGAACTATATTTAATATAACCAACTCAATAATCAATTCCTTAAAAGGACAGCATTGTAACAATTATTGAAGGAAAATAAAAGTGAATCCTGGCATTAAAAGACTCAGGCTAACCACACATCAAAACAAAACACTGCCTGTGAGCACAGTGAAGTCAACTACATACTTTTTGAATGGAGAACACTAACCTTGAAATCAGGCCCAGAAAGGTAAAGGCTCAGACTGTCAAAAAGTGCATTTAGTGTTTAACATTTATTTATTTTTTTTAAAGGCCAGTCCTCTGTTGCGCACAAAATCTCGAATGTTTTGAATAGATCTCGTCTCCAAGATAGGTTGTTCCTTTTCTTTGCACTTCAGACACTGCTGGTTGGTGACAGTGATACCGTTTTCAATAAAAGGCTTCATATGTTTCATCACCGCTCCTATCTCCTCCTCAGACCATGGTCTCTTCACACACCGCCTTGATGAAACACATAAACCTGTTCAATAAAACAAAACAAATTTGAAGTTTAAAAAGATCATGTGAGATGCACTTGTACAGTGGGGCAAAAAAGTATTTAGTCAGCCACCGATTGTGCAAGTTCCCCCACCTAAAATGATGACAGAGGTCAGTAATTTGCACCAGAGGTACACTTCAACTGTGAGAGACAGAATGTGAAAAAAAAATCCATGAATCCACATGGTAGGATTTGTAAAGAATTTATTCGTAAATCAGGGTGGAAAATAAGTATTTGGTCAATAACAAAAATACAACTCAATACTTTGTAACATAACCTTTGTTGGCAATAACAGAGGTCAAACGTTTACTATAGGTCTTTAGCAGGTTTGCACACACAGTAGCTGGTATTTTGGCCCATTCCTCCATGCAGATCTTCTCGAGAGCAGTGATGTTTTGGGGCTGTCGCCGAGCAACACGGACTTTCAACTCCCGCCACAGATTTTCTATGGGGTTGAGGTCTGGAGACTGGCTAGGCCACTCCAGGACTTTCAAATGCTTCTTACGGAGCCACTCCTTTGTTGCCCGGGCGGTGTGTTTTGGATCATTGTCATGTTGGAAGACCCAGCCTCGTTTCATCTTCAAAGTTCTCACTGATGGAAGGAGGTTTTGGCTCAAAATCTCACGATACATGGCCCCATTCATTCTGTCCTTAACATGGATCAGTCGTCCTGTCCCCTTGGCAGAAAAACAGCCCCATAGCATGATGTTTCCACCCCCATGCTTCACAGTAGGTATGGTGTTCTTGGGATGCAACTCAGTATTCTTCTTCCTCCAAACACGACGAGTTGAGTTTATACCAAAAAGTTCTACTTTGGTTTCATCTGACCACATGACATTCTCCCAATCCTCTGCTGTATCATCCATGTGCTCTCTGGCAAACTTCAGACGGGCCTGGACATGCACTGGCTTCAGCAGTGGAACACGTCTGGCACTGCGGGATTTGATTCCCTGCCGTTGTACTGTGTTACTGATGGTGACCTTTGTTACTTTGGTCCCAGCTCTCTGCAGGTCATTCACCAGGTCCCCCCGTGTGGTTCTGGGATCTTTGCTCACCGTTCTCATGATCATTTTGACCCCACGGGATGAGATCTTGCGTGGAGCCCCAGATCGAGGGAGATTATCAGTGGTCTTGTATGTCTTCCATTTTCTGATGATTGCTCCCACAGTTGATTTTTTCACACCAAGCTGCTTGCCTATTGTAGATTCACTCTTCCCAGTCTGGTGCAGGTCTACAATACTTTTCCTGGTGTCCTTCGAAAGCTCTTTGGTCTTGGCCATGGCGGAGTTTGGAGTCTGACTGTTTGAGGCTGTGGACAGGTGTCTTTTATACAGATGATGAGTTCAAACAGGTGCCATTCATACAGGTAACGAGTGGGGGACAGAAAAGCGTCTTACAGAAGACGTTACAGGTCTGTGAGAGCCAGAGATTTTCCATGTTTGAGGTGACCAAATACTTATTTTCCACCCTGATTTACGAATAAATTCTTTACAAATCCTACCATGTGGATTCATGGATTTTTTTTTCACATTCTGTCTCTCACAGTTGAAGTGTACCTCTGGTGCAAATTACTGACCTCTGTCATCATTTTAAGTGGGGGAACTTGCACAATCGGTGGCTGACTAAATACTTTTTTGCCCCACTGTAGGTAGAGATGGTGTTCAAAACTGTGAAAACAAGCTGGTACTTGTCTAAACAAATTGTGTGTGATAATAAATAGACTGTAGACCTGATAAAATTAAAAGTTTGATTGTTTTCATTAACATGATAGTTCATCACACTGCTTGGTAAACACAAAATACATTCAGCTTCTTTATATGTTATATAATGTCTAACCACATGATGTTGGTGTTGACTGCACATAGTGCCTAGTGATGGACATGGCATCTGATTTATATCATACCTTTAGTAACTGAGTCAGGGACAGGAGGTGAACCAGAAGTCACACAGGCATCATTCCCCTGGTCATCTAAAAAAAAATTGCACAGTATAAATGTATGGGCTTAAAGAGGCTTTCTGCCTACCAATCAAACACCATGGGCACAGAGGGGACAGTGACAGCCAGTTCTATTATACTAACTATACACATGGCAATGCTGCTGAACTGGATGAAGTCAACAATACCTTGGGTAATAAGTTTACTGGGAAATGATGTAGATTTTGCACAGGCCAAATCTTGCTTGGCCAAAACTGATGAAGCATCAAAATACTAGTCATAAAGCATTAGTGTCACAATTAGGAATGGAACAACTAACAATCGACCATGTAAAAATGTACTGATGGTTAGTAATATTGTTCTATTCACAATCCCAGGTTATCGTAATCAGCATAGTAGTGTTAATAGTAAAGTCTGATTTCATTTTTAATGCAATGAAAAACAGAGATGCAAGTGGCATTAATGAAACAAGAGAGCATCGTTATCATACGTGATGTGCGCTGTTAAAATACGTTACTGCACATTTCACTGGACTTGTCTCTGAACAGGACTAACTCACAGATCCCAGCTCATTACATAAGATATGTTGGGCAAACTTTGAGTACAGCATTGAAAATGTACCTTGAGCTGCAGTCTCAGAGACGTGAGGCAAATCAGAAGTCACAGAAGTTAATATTTCTTCATTGTCATTGATAGATAGATAGATAGATTTTTCTAGCAAGCAAAAAAATCAATCTATCTATCTATCTATCTATATCTATATCTATATATATATATATATATATATATCTTAAATTGACCTGACCAAACTACTCATTATGGGCCACATAGGCCATGTTTCAGAATGCATTCTTGGCTCAAAGACTTCTGGCAGAATGATCTAATGAGAAACAGAAAAGCTAAAATGTTTATCCTACATTAATTAATAAGGATTGAGATGAAAAGGACTTCTACTAAAAAGTCATTGAAAATGTGTAGAGACACCATCAAGCATTTGTATTGCAAATTGCCTGATTGATCTATTGGAATAGGTCTGGATTAATCAGACCCAGTACCTTATTGGGCTTCCTATATTGACATTGTAAGAAGTTTGCAAGTTTGATGCAATGTTTACTCAAAGGGTTTATTATCATCAAACATCATCTTCCAAGTTTGTGTGTATATGTGTAATTACAGAATGACAAACAGACTTGAGGGCAGTTTACTTCATACATGTTGATACTCTCTTAAATATAATTAAACATTTGTGCATTTTGCTTTAGCTTTATATAACAGATCAAATCAGGAACTGTGGTTTTTGCATTGTAACATCACAAATAAGCTAAATCAGCATTGTCAGTACGCATGCACGGCGCGGCCGGGTCAGAGTACACCACTACCCACGATGCAAAGGCTGAATTATACTTCTCCGTCAGATATAGGCTTGGTTCTTTTAATACATCCATGGATATAGGCCTACGGGGAAGTGCTGTGCCAGGGTTGCCAGACGTCAGTGGCCAAACCCCGCACGAGCGTCTCCGGGCACCACAGAGGCTGATGGCTCCGGATATGAGGCTTTGAAAGTGAAAGTTTATTTGCAGCTGTCGATTCATTGTACCAACCTTCCCTCAGCTCTAAGGGATCTGGAATTGTCATCTGACAACTGTCAGTCTCGATCTCGAGCAGAGACTTATATCCAAGGTAGCATAGCCTCCCGCTCCTGCTGTTTTGTTAAAACTATAGGGGCTTTTTGTAGTGAAAACGCCCAAGCGAGGGCCACGAATTCTTTCTTTCTCTTCCCAGCAGCACTGTATCCCCGTTTCGTACCAAATTCTTTTAAAACATTGACTTTAGGACGCTCAAAATATTCAATATCGCTATCACACGCGGCAGTGTTTTCTGTTTACGATGCACGCTGGGTAGTCGTGACCCTTGACCTGGACCGGCATGCCTTGCGCGCGGTGAGATGCTTATTTAGCTTATATGAGCTTGATGTTGAAAGAGTGAAACAAAGATTTAAAGTTGTAAAGTTCAACAGTCTAATCAACAAAGAGTAAGAGGGCAATATACATTATTACAGTATGCTCTCTGTTCTCTGCCACACTAAGCAGACAAACTCAAATGCATGATATGTGATAGTATCTACCATTACACTGTGTATCATTGCAATGGTTTGAATTGATAAAACTTTGAAGTGATTTTTTTTATTCTTTACATATGAAAATGTAGACCTGACTCATGGTAACTTATGGTATAGTGAAAAAATGCATTAATTAACACAAGATAAATAATACACTTATGCTTGCATCTTAGACCGTGCCATCTGATAGCTGTCAAAGGTGAATGGCATATCCCGCATTTGTCAAGTTTCACCGATTCAAATACCAGCCTATGAATTGTACACTGGAAAAAATTAAAAACATGAAATGAAACATAAAACATTGTTACCCAAATATTTTATGACGAATTAAAAATAATGTTTGACCATTTTACATATTTTCTACCAATCCTTCAGGAGAGATGGAAAGGGAGATAGGAGTTACTTTTTAGATAAAATAGTGAAGCATATCTATTCAATTCCTGAGATTTGTGAGTTAGAGAGAGGGGAATCTATTTAGATGAAGCAAAAGTAAAATACTAAGAAGCTAAAGTGACTGTGAGTAAAAGGTGCATGTATATGTCTGACACAGAAAAACCCAAGGTTTTCAAGGACACTGTCCATCAGCCTCATAATGACATCTGAGCTCAAACTGATGCTTTCACTGTTTCACCTCCAGTGTGTGGCCACTCAGTAAAACACACTTGTTAAGGGGACACTGTGGTTAGAAAAGTCCTCCTGTTCTAAATAGAGGACATTTCCACCACCGCTGCCAGATGTTTGCTAAAATACTCAAAATGGAGTTTCATGTAAACACCATAACACTTCTAACCATAGGTCAATTTTAAAACAAAGGTCAATTTCAACTCACCTCACAAGCAGAGTCGTTAGGCACAGCTCTGGATGATTGTGGCACCTCTTTCGATTTGCTCTCTGTACAAGGGAACACAAGGAGATTCAGTGCTTGACTTTCGTTAAGTCAAAAAAAAACACATCTACACATAACGCAATCAATTCACATCCCTGACTGTTACAATTCTACTCAAAATATCCATCAAGACACTATAGAATCATCAGAAATGTCCCAATACTGGCACATTTTTCATGCAGCAAACCTTCAGGCATGTCATGCATTGCCAGAAGTTAACAACATTTACTCAAAACTGACCACTGGTAAGTTCTTCTGAGAACGCTTGGGGTGACAACTCCTGATACTGGACACCAACTTCACCAATTAACTCTTTCAGAGATGAAGTGCCACGCTGACCTCCAACAGAATGCACCTAAAAAGATGCAAAGATGAACAAGCATCAATGGTACAGTGTCCATCTGATCAAGAGGGACACTCTCAGTCAAACCTTAAAACACCCAAATGATGTTGAGAGGGAAATGCAATGTTAAATGATGACTACCTGTACTTACAATGATTTACAGACTGTACATGCAGTATAATTGTAATCAATTGATAAACATGATCTTTACAAACCACACTATTTACCAAACTACACATTGATACAATCTTTAGTAAACAGATGAATCCATGCTAACCTCATGCTCAGAGTTGTCTGCTGTAGGTCTAGATGACTGACACTCTGCTCTTAATTCTCTGTCTGTAGAAGAGAACACAAGACATGGAGGCATAGTGCTTTGCAAGACCCCAGGGTTTAACAGGTAGTGCTTACTCAAGCAGGGACTCACCTGTGAATGAGTCTGTAGAGATCACATGGTGCTCCACGTCATGAGCAATAGGCTCTGCAACACACTGTTGACCAGAAGGGATGCTTGCGATCTTTAGCTGGGTATGAAAAGTAGAACAAATATTGTAAACATCTGGCAGCTACAGTGGAAATGTATTTAATCCACTACGAGTGGTCTTTTCTAACCAGTGTCCCCTCAACCCGCGTGTTTTTCTGAGTATGCCAAACACTGGAGATGAAACAGTGAAAGACTCAGTTTGAGCTCAGGTGTCAGGACAGTGTTCTCACATACCTTGAGTTTGTCTGTGTCAGACACACACACATAGTTAAGCATTTTCTGTTTCACCTTCAGTTAAATACAGTTCTAACTCTCACCCTAACTGCAAGGAAACAGAGTGATTAACCCTTACCTAGTTAAGTGAAGCCAAAGTAAGACAATACTAAGAAGCTAAAGTGACTGTGAGTAAAAGGTGCATGTACATGTCTGACACAGAAAAACCCAAGGTTTTCAAGGACACTGTCCATCAGCCTCATAATGACATCTGAGCTCAAACTGATGCTTTCACTGTTTCACCTCCAGTGTGTGGCCACTCAGTAAAACACACTTGTGGAGGGGACACAAAACAGATAAGCTTGCAATCATCACTTGGGAAAGTCATACAAATTCAAGATTTAGATTGAATACCACCAAGAGGACATTTAAATATTGTGACTAGGGCTGAAACAACTAATCGATTAATCGAGAACTAATCGATTATTGAAATAATCGTTAGTTGCAGCCCTAATTGTGACATCTAGATATGTAGGTTTTAAACAACAATTCATAGGGGGAAATTTTTTTTTAAATGACCCACCTTTTTCCGCCAGGGCCATTCTTTCCCACCATAGTCATAAGTAATTTCACTTCCTGCCGCAATTTCCTTCAGTGCAAAAAGGCAGAGATGTGGCTTCCCTTCTGCTTCAATCAACTTCATTCTGCAATTTGGTGTCCTGTGTTCATCGTTTACTAGTCGCCCAAATGACCCATCTTCAAGTGCTCCATCAATACTGCAAATTTGGAAACATACATTAAACAAACATTTATAGTGACACACCTATGAACTATACTATAATTTTTAAGCACCAACACAAACATGTATTTTGTTGTACAGTTATTTTATTTTCAACTTTAATTTATATATTTTATCTTATTCTCCCAGTTAAATTTACCCTTCATTCTAATTTGTGTTGTACAGTTATTTCATTTTTAACCTTAATTTATATTTTATTCCTTCCTAGTTAAATTTACCCTTTTTAATTTTTCATATTTATTTCCTATCTTATTCATAGCCTTTTCCTTTTTTGTTTTCTTTAGGTCACGAGCAGTTGTCCAAGCATTTCACTACATATCGTACTGTGTATGACTGTGTACGTGACAAATAAAATTTGAATTTGAATTTGAAACACAACATCCAATACAAGTTTAGTTGTTAAATGCATAGTTGATAAGTTAAAGAGGGTCCATCAGTCAAGGACGCGTTGCTTTCTGACTGAGATAAGTGTTTGCGCTTCTACTTGTGCTTAGAGCTTAAACGTGGTTTTGTTGTACTGTCGCGCTGACCTAGTAGGTGTAGGTGTTGCTGTTACTCTTCTCTTCCTCCTCTTGCCCACTACCTGCTCTGTGCTGCTGCTTGCGCGTGGCCACTGATTAGACCTTGTGCAATCTACAGCTAAGCGCAGCCTGGTGCGCACTGCTCCGCCAGGTGAGTTGAATTAGAGCAATCAAGGGCGGGCGTGCCTAGTAGACCTTAAAATGCATGCAGCAGTCATTTGACCCGAGTGTGACATACTGAGAGGACAGTAAACCAAGCACAATCCACTTTCCACTGTGAGGAAGACTTTGAGTTAGATGGGCTATCGGTAAGCTTGGACTCATATTTGCTGCTTATGTTTGGGAACTATGGAAGCTCAATTGTGGAAATGTATTTATGCTTTGGGAAATAGTTACTGCATTTAAGTTTAAAAAATTATATTGATATTAAAATAAATGTTTAAGTTTGAATAAACTGTTTATGTAGATAGTGTTTCCCACACTTATGTTAATTAATACTAAAAGTAATTACCCCAAATCCTTGGTTAAATCTTAAAACTAGTGTAAATATGTTTGGTTTAATTTAAGGAAAATAATTCTTTGTAAAAGAAAATCCTTGGTTTCAGTCTTTATTAAAATATTTGTAAACTCTAAAATGTATACTTTAAAAATGTAATTGTTACAGAAAGTGTAAAAAGTGCAAGGTAGACCAGTTTATTTCATCTTTGTTGTTTGAAATTACTCACCTCTGATTTAAAAACTAATGAATGTAAAACTAAAACTAGGATAAATGATAGTTTAGAAAAGAGGCTTTACTGAAGTGTATATTTTTGTTATTTTGTTTGTCTTCTGTATAATGCATTTAATTTATCTGAATGATTAATGAAATGTTCTTTATTTTTTGTGTTGAAAGGTTTTTTCACCTATCCATCAAGCCATCCATCTACCTACCTCACAGACAGAACACTTGACATGTACTATTTTGGCATTGTACATATTATACAGTAGTTTTGGACACAGTATAACAGTGCACGAGTCTCCGTGTCCACATGTGCCAAATGCGCACAGACACAGGGCCGCTCATTCAGCCCTGGCCATTTGAATTTTCTCTTATTATTTTCTCTATATTATATTTTAAATCTTCACAGCAGCGTGAGCACACTGTCTTAGCTGTAAAATGTAGGCTTATATTATTACCCCTCTAACCCCGTACATTACGCCCGTGAGTGTGTATTAGAGAAGGCACACACACAGGCTGAATACGGGGACTAATGGGCCCTCAGCATATGTGGGAGTCCCGTCAGTCCCCAGTACTGCGAGTTCCCGGGGACCACAGGGTCACCGGGAAATGACGGAGCCTCAGTAAGAATGAGATCCCGCTATTCCACGGGTCCGTCACTCCCCCTTCTATAGATTCTGGGGACTGACGGGGCCGGGTACCAGAGGTAAGGACTCGTTAAAGAGCAATATGAGATGTTTGCTTCAGAAATCCTGACCTTGCAATAGAAATGTAAACATTCAGTCATTTTGAATTTACCACAAAGTCTTCTGCTTCCATATGAATTCAAACATGAAGACTGAACATGCGCTGGGGTACAGGTTACGTCTGTGTTCAGCTTCAGTTGCATCAATAAGCTCCCCTCTATACTCGACCACGAAGTCTCCTTGTTTGAAATTGGCTAAAGTGAAGATGCCACGACCTGAAGACACAACCATATTAGAGACACAGGTGTGGCAGCACTGCAAATAATCAATTCATTAAATATGTATATCTGTAAATTGCAAGTATGCAATGTTGTGCTTTTTTCAATTCTACATATATAATAAAGAAAACATGTCCAAGTGCAGAAAACATAAATAGCCAGGCTCGCTAATAACTAAATTATTATTAAAATACCTTTAATTTTAATTTATATTGATGTTTGTACAAGTCACCACTGGTGATGCGTAACCCCTCAGTCTAGCCTGCAGTGTGTCAAAGTAACTCACCTTTAACTGAATTAATAAATTTGATTTCTAACATTGAATTCTTGTCTCTTCTTGCAAGGATGTGATTAATGGCATCCTGAAGGGGAGTGGTTCTCCGTGACATGATTTGCTAAGGAAATCAAGATAAAAATGTAAACGACATCAAAACTTCAAGCCTTTATGCTTACAAGGGCATTAGTAAAGCTGAATGAGAAGCACCCCCCCCCCCCCATGTTAGCGTATTATTAGTTTAAGGTTATTTTAGTTTGGTGATAAGTGCTGGAGGGATTCTGATTAACAGATAAATGGATGGGGGCGAGGCTGTATTTGTGCAGATGAACTTGACTGTGTTCCACCTGTGTTGATTAAGTCAAGTATCTGACATGCTCCACCCAATTTTTCTTATTTCACTAATAGCATGGATACTGAAACTGTTTCAATTGAGTTCTATGCTCTCATTACATTCACATAACAGACACAGACAAGGCTGATGTCTGACTTGTTTTAACAGAAAGCATGCACTTGCAGATATTAAAGATACTTAAATGTCCTAATTTAACTAAAGCCTAACTCTGACTTAGCCTAAACCTGTCTGTCAAACTAAGCTTTAGATCTCTCAGGAATCATGTGCTTCATCAACACAACTATAAGAGCAAAACAAATGTTTGTTTGTTTTTTTTACAATATTTTATAAACAAATGTGTGCAGAGTGACATCAATACTGTCTCAATTTAATTTCATAAATCTACAAGAGTTTATTTGTATTTGCCTTCCAATGTTTCCTTGGTATTTGGGCAAAGATCATCTAATAGCAGTAGCAGCCATTTTACATTAAACAAGTGATCTTGTCGTGAAAAAGGCCTTCTTTCAAACTCAGTGAAACATCACACAGTTGTGTAATTTCTTACCTTGAAACAAGTGATGAGATTAGGCCAGGGTAAAAATAACCATCCCGGTGCTTGGGACAGTCCGGGAATCCCCGCCCCGCGTGTTGCTGTGACCTCCGTGAACCGTTCCGCGTGCTCCGGCCCGCTCCGCCGTCCTCACCTCGTTGTGGTCCGGTCCCCGCGGTGCGCTCTCCGCCGTATGCTTTCCACCGTACCTCGTCGTCGTTCCCTCACCTGCCGCCTCACCACGGCTGTGCCTACTCTGAAGCACTGTGTCTGTCAGAACGCCCGTCTTTTAAAAGTTTTATAATTACCTTCTTACCTTTTCTCCAAAGCGTGTCAAAACTCTGCCAAAATTGGGCGCTTCTTATTCATCCATCAATCAGTCAGTCTAAATCATTGATGTAAATATCAATGGTCTAAATGGGTAATGTTAAAATGCGCATGCGCAGCTTCCAATTTCGCGCCATGTGTATAATGTCCCGCGCTCGTGTATAATTTCCCGCGCTTGTGTGTGCGGCATGCAGGGACAACTCCAACCGACAGGGGGCAGTGGCGGACACACAAATATACAACATATGTCAAGTTTTTGGTTTACAAAGACTTTTGAGAAAAACACTTTTTGGGTATTAAAACCTGCCCAGAAACCATTTTAAAAGGTCAATTTTATGAGGACAGCAAAATGTCCTCCTGTAACAGAGGGTCCTCATAGCTCTTTGATTTGTCTTGAAAATTGTCCTCCTAAAACGAAAAACAAACACACACACACACACACACACACACACAGAGAAACACGCACACTGATGCACATCCTCACACACAAATGCACGCACACCTTCCCAGTACCACATCTCCTAGGGAACACAAGGATGTCTCTATGGCAACAAGCAGCTTGCTCCACTAATGAACTGGTTGCCGTGGTGACCGGGTTGGCTGTGTGCGAATGGAGACACTGAATAAAATAGAGGGAGAAAATGTTGTGTTATTCCTCGGCACCCCCCCCGTGTGGGGTTTTTATCTCCTTTTCTTTGTAGGACACGAACAGTCACACAGAAATGTGTGTCAGTGTGTGCGTGTGTGAAGAGATTAAGATGAGTGACAATTAATGAATGAGTGTAACGTGTTACACGCAGTGCTGGCTGGAGACTTGAGCCCATGCAGAGGGCCTAATGCAGCAGTACGCAGGGATCCTTGCAGCTGGCTGTGCTCTCCGTGGGCCGGCCGTCCTGCTGCTGCTGCCTCAAGGTCAGAAAGCAGCCCAACTGCACTCTGGGCGATAAGAGGGAGGCGGGAGGGGAGCAATGCCAAAAAACCTTTTGTCAGCCATCTGTGTAGTGAGTTACGCTCCACTTTGCTGACTGAGCTTCTAGGCCGTTATGCATTTGGCCATTCACAACCCCATCGGAGACACTTAAAGCTGCACCCAACTGACATTCATATCCCGGAATGAGACCTCTGGGAATCACCCGATTTACTCCGGCGCTGTCTCCCCCTTCTGGATCAGGGGGGCACCGGCCTCAGTGTTCTGCAGCCAGAGAGAACATACACTGTCACAGAGCTTGATCTCATGACCCCTCTCAGGCATCCAAACAATCATTTCTGATTCACTAAAGGATTCTTGAAGAGTTTTTACTGATAAACGATAATTGTGTTTATCAAACAGCCAGAAATAACAGGAAAATGAATACAGCACAGATTTATTACCTTAACTACGCATGGACCAATAGTCACCAAAAATCTCATTATTCTATAAAACCACACACAATTGAACCATCTGCATAATACCGCATAATGCATGCAGCACTGGGAGTTTATTTACTTTTTAAAATTTTTAATTACAAAAAGAAAAAGCTATGACTGCACGGCTAGTTCATGTTTGTTATTAGCTTACCAAAGGCCCACTTTAAGCCAGCAAATAGTTTATGCAGCAGGAGAGAAGTATGTTTATAATCTTTTTACCCAGACAGATTAGAAAAAAGAACCAGATTTCTAGTCTACTCAGATATATGCAGTTTATTATAATACATTTAGACCTTTCACTTTTTTCAAACTCCTGTAAACTTCTCTTTCACCTTATTTTCCTTCATATATATTTAATGTAAGACTGGAGAACGCTCACATTAAATATGGTCAACTTTTCAACAGAGAGGTCAGCATATGCACAAGTAATCCCTGTAATAAGAATATGGAGGTGCTCACACACACAAACTACACCCTTTTTGGCTCCTACCTCAAAGCACACTGTGTGCTGTCGATCTCACGTACTGCACAATAATGTTTAATATTTAGTATTTACTGTTAGATTCCCATATATCATCGTGATGTTGTTTATTGTATTGCTCTCGTTTTCTTCTGCTTGTTTTCTTTTTTCTTTTTCAACAGGCGATCCAGGTGATTGATATATGTATTTTTTTTGTCTGCTTATTTAGTTGGTTTTTGTTTTTTTGCCCTTCATCCCCGTCCCTCTTCTCTGCTGTTTTTCCCCCCTCTTCCTTTCTCCCTTTTCTTTTCCTCATTCAAGTCTGTCCCGTATCTAGCAAGTGAAAATAAAAAAATAAATAAAATAAACAATAAAAGGTGAATCAAATAGACCATTACGGCAAGGCTGGGATGGTCAATTTGGTAAAGTAAATCCGTTGGGCATCTTTCCTCGCCTTTAGACAATAATTCTGATGGCAAAAGAGCCAAACGGGACAGGCAAAAAAAAAAAAAAAAAAAGAATATGGAGGTGGGTAGAAGCTCCTTTTTGTTTGTATGTTTTTTAATAGATATATTTTAAAAATAAAACAAAAGATAATGGAAACTTAAATCCTTCATTTAGAGAACATTCAGAAGTTTGTAGTCTCTTTGGCAGTCGTTATTTCTTCTTAGAACAGCTGGGTTATCCAAGACACTGCTCAGATAAGTCTATAAAGGCTCTGCACACCTGGATTTGGGCAGTTCCTCCCATTCCTCCTAAAAGATCCTGTCAATCTTTGTCAGATTAGATGGGAACCATCTGTGAACTGCCATCGTCTGTGCGAATTCATGCTTCAGTTTTCTGCTGCCTGCTCTCACTGCCACGCTTCAACGTACAGATGATCTTAGCCAGATGATGAGCTGCACCTAGTTTTCAGCAGACACAGTACTGGGAGTTCTGTTCAGTCCAGAAAATCTTTATCTTCATGTTCTCAAAGTCCTTCTCAAAGTTTGTTAAACTGCAAGCAGGCTGTCGTAACTGCTGCTGAGGTGATTGTTCTTCTCAGCTGACATCTCAATCTCTGTGGTGATCTTCTGAAGACTTGTTGCGATCTTCAGGCCCTGCCCACTCACTCAGTTTGGCATCGAATCTGTGGGGAGTCTTGGTTGTCCACAATTGTTCCATTTCACAGTTACTGACGCTGCTGTGCTCTTAGGACACTCGAAGATTCATACAAATAGGTTGAAAACCCTTCCCCTAATCCATGTCTCACCACATTTTTATCATTCAGGTCTACAAAGTATTGCTCAGACTTAATAAGTTATTTCATATCCATCCATCCGTTTTCTTCTGCTCATCCAGCTCAGGGTCACCTGGACAGGTCGCCAGGCTGTTCCAGGGCTAACACAGAGAGGCAGACAACCCTTTATACTCACATTCACACTTACAGCCAACTTTGAATTACCAATTAACCTAACCCCACCCATGTCAGCAGTTGGATCAGTGTTTAAATGATGGTCTGAAATTGCTACATAGATATATAACCCAAAATAACAAGGCTGAAGCCAAACAAGCAAGAAACACAGTGCTGAGTGGACGGAGAGGGAGAAAATACTAAGGCATCCAGCTCCTAAATGCTCCAGGGAGACTGGTCATGTCCTTTAGTTGTGCTGATTAACTCACTAACAGGAAGATGGGGCAAAGCAACACGCAGAGCGAAAGAGGGGAAAAACACACAGCAGGCCCAGGCAGGGCAGGAGGGCCATCACACCAATGAAAAATGAGCACGAGAAGCTTAACCTGCTCTTAACTCCTGTATAGAATAGAAGTTTGTGTTTTCAATATTAGTTTTCACTTGGTTACATATTTGTATATTCAGACATGGGATACAGTTACACCCAGAGGGAAGAGTGCTTGTCAGCACTGTAGTTCAAATCAGTAATTCTTGGACGCAAGTCTGATTTCTTTATCGCTGAGCGACAGCTTATTAGTTCTAATAAGAGTTACATTATATCCTAATACAGGGGGTCAAAAACAGCTGTGGTACTGTAGCTAGCTGACATTTATTTGTTGTTCTTTGTTACAAACAACAAATATATTTCAGCTGTTTAAAGATTTAATCCAAATCAGTTGTGTTTTTGAAAAGTAACGAGTACTAGCAGGTGAAACACTCAGGCAGAAGTTGGGCTGTTCCTGGTGTAGAAAAGTTCCCCTGATTTTAGTTCATCTAATTTTTCCATTAGTTACTGTTCATTTTAAAGGCACAGATTCAAAGGCCACTTCACCTCATATGATCAGATTAAAGCCCTCAGACTGATTTATCACAGTTTACACACTTTTGTCAGATCAGTGAATATGTTTCCATTTGCTTTCTACTTTTTAGATTTATATGTGTTTTAAAATCAGGTTTGTTAACTTGTGTATTACCTGCATTTGATTGTTGCCGTGTTGAATCTGTATCCACTGTATATACTCATCCTGTATATCCTCTTTTTCAAACCACAACTGTTCTCAGAATATTTCACCTGAGCTAGCTTCAATATTTACTTTGGTATCTCTTGCAGAAATGTTTGCGGTTTAATCCAGATGCCACTGTGTGGAAGGCCAAGCAGCAGGTGCTGTGCTCCCTGACCGAGTCTCTGCGAGATGTCCTGAACTATGGTCTGTTCCAGCCTGCCACGGACGGCCACGATGCCAAGTTCCTGGAGGAAGAGAGGCTGCTAAAAGAGTACCCACAGTCCTTTGAGAAAGGTGTACCGTATTTGGAGGTAATAACCGATCCTCTTATTGACAGTTTCATGAAACACAGAGTGTAATACTAGCTTTTTGCCCACAAGATGTCACTTTTGTGCAATAAAACAGATTCTGGTTTGTTTCCTATTAACAGGATTTTAATATAAATCTAATGATGTGTTCAGGAAAAGTCAGAAAAGTTTAATTACCTAGGCTAATTAATCTAAAGTTCATGCCAAGCTGCTGACTATTTATGAAATCTTATATTGATTGTCACCCAGCAAAGCTGCGAGTGCATGACACTGTTAAGTAGATTATAATTATAACTAAAGTAAAAGTATAATTGTAATTATTATTATTATTATTATCATTATTATTAGTTTTCCAACTCTTTAAGCTAGAGAGTATTTAAACTGCTGTGATGTCAGGCTGTTTCTTCCCCATTTCTTGTCTTCGGTGCAACAGAGAAGAAAGCCTGTATAGAAAACCAGATAAATCTTCTCCAGGCTCTATTTTGTGGATCTAGGCCAAAAGCTAAGAGAATTGAGGACAAAGGCCCTCTGTGTTAGGATTAACTCTTGGTTTCCTTTCTCTTTTTCTGTCACTGGTTTAGTTTCGTTATAAAACCAGGGTGTACAAACAAACAAATCTAGATGAGAAGCAGCTGGCCAAACTGCACACTAAGGTATGAAACTTCCAGATCGCTAATATGTGATATGTGTTACAGTTTGCATCTCCATGTTTGTGTAAGTGTCACTAAGCATGCAGTGGTGCATGTGTACATCTGTGCAGATTTATGCAGGATGCGTTTGATTGTTCAGTAATGTTTTATATATGTTAATTTATTGTATTGAAATAAATAATTAAAGCTTAACTTAGACAAACAAACCAATGACATAAAATTGACAAAAACCCTTTTGCAATTGTAAAATCTACTATATGGATAGCTTTTCCTGAACCTGCTTTTGCTGTTTTTATTTTCACCAAACTATCCAATTTTTTTCTGAATATTTATCAGTTACACGTGGGAAGTTTTTGTTTTTGTTTCTTTTACATGTAGGCCAGCCTGAAGAAGTTCATGGATTACATTCAAACCAGCGCTGTGGACAAGATGGCCAAGTTCTTAGACAAGGGCCTCGATCCCAACTACCAGGATTCTGACACTGGTGGTAAGGAGTCCTTCCACTCCCCCGACTGCACACGAGCACTTAGTTATTTTATCTACACAGAGCAAATTTTCTCTTGTTACACGGATAACATTTAACAGCTGTCATGCAGCCCAATTTAAAAAGGTGTTTCACAAGATAAAACAAACACATTTATAAAAGAGTTGGTGATGATCTCTCTGTTACAGTCAGCCAAAACGGGAACTCCAAATATGCAAGCAGCTAAGAAAGCACAAAGATAGTCAGCAGCTATGGAACCCGAAGCTCTCCTGTATGGACTCTTTAAACTGTTTTCAATTCCTCCCCCTCTGTTTTCTGCCCTCAGCTCTGCAGTATGTTGGCCTAACACTTTGTGAGGGATCTGAGCCAGTGCTGTTCACAATTTTGGTGGCTTTTCCTAGATCCTGTTAGTGCTCAGGGGGGCACAGCAGACGGCTCATTTACAGTTTGGGTGTGCTGCTCTGTGTCGCTCCAGCCGTTCAGGGAGCAAGTGTCAAAACACAAAACACAGCCTGTCATGATGGGTGTGAAACACGCTCCCGGCGCACAACACAGGGGGGAGACAGAGAGCCTCCATGAGCCTCCCTCACAAACATGCTGTTCCTGTACTGCATTCATGGTTTTTAGTCATGTTAAAGTCTGCAACAGCTATCTAAATGGGCTGGACCTCAACTCTAGGCACTTATTTGAGCAGATACTTTTCATTTCAGTGGTCACTAGAATATAAAAATGAAGAGTGAAAGGTTGCCAGTAAATCACAGGGTTTTACCCTGAAAGATAGAAATAAGGACCCTCACGTCCATACCAATGCCAGTTTAGAAATCAGATGGAATTAAAACTGTTTAAAATGTCTGTGGCGTTTCCCCCTAAATACAGTTCTTTTAAAAAACATTTCCCCCCCATAAAAATTACACTTTGTTGTTTTGGTTTTTTTTACCATCTTTGCTGGTCTAGCATATCATACACTGAACAGAAGCGCAAGCGTGACCATTTTCCATCTGTTTCGTGTCCTGGATACTCTCATCACCCTTTAAAAGAAAAGAAACAAAGATTTTTTTGTACAAACTGCAAGTTTGGATGATCCACATCCACCAGAGCACTTTAAAATATTAATTCCATTCATTCATTCTCTTCTGCTTATCATTATCAGGGTCGCAGGGGGGCTGGAGTCTATCCCAGCTACCAAAGGGCGGGAGGTAGGGCACGCTCTATGGACAGATCGCCTGTCTGTCGCAGGGCCACTTATTCATCATGTCTTGAGGAGAAACTCTTCTCTTACTTTGCCACTAGGGTTAAAGAAAGTACAGATTATGTGTTTTTAGTCTGATCAGTGATTCTGCTCTAAGCAGTAGTGGGAGCTAATTAGCTAATAGTGCTGTTGTTTCAGGGTCCTCCTATTCAAGGTTCTGGGGCACAGTAGTCTTTTCTATGACTGAGCTGAAAAGGTGTATTTTTAGTACCGATATATATGTGTATATTTAATGCATGTGATTTAACCACTCCTTGGCATTTTGGCTAAACAAACCTGGTAAAAGTAATTGTGGGGCGGAGCAGGAAAGCATTTGTTTTAGCCCCAGTGATGTGATACCACATGAAAACTAATCCTTTGTTCAAATCTATTGACTGGCCACGGCGTTTCCATGTGGAGTTTGCGTGCTCTCTCTGTGCTTATGTGGGTTCCCCCCGGGTATGTTAGGTTAATTGGTGATTCTAAATTGGCCATAGGTGTGAATGTGTCTGTCTCTCTGTGTTAGACCTGCTGCAGATTGTTGACCTGTTCAAGAATGTTTCCTGCCTCTTGCACAATGGCAGCTGGGATAGGCTCCAGCCAATCCATGACCTGAATTAGACAGGTGGAAGAAAACGGATGGAGCGGTGATAAAAAGCCTGCAGACAGAGATATATCCAACCTTGTTAATACTTTTTTGACCCGTTTGTCTCCTTGAAACTTTCTCCGTGGGCTTCCAGAAGCCTCACAGAGAATGCCTTCATTAGGACATGAAATAATTCTGCCATAATTAGCCTGGCACCGGCCAGGACACACACTCATGTCGATCTCTGCCAAGGAAACTCATAAATGGGTATTCCCTGACTCATCCTGACAGTATAACTTCAGAGGAAGCGCAGTCAAAACATTTCTCCAAATTGTTTGAACCTGAGATCTACAGAAAGTGTTCAGTGATGAAAGCCTTCAGTCATTTTCTTCTTTGCCAGAAAAATCCCCTTGCAGACGGTGCTGTGTACCCTGTTTCAACTGGGAACACTTTGAATGGTTTTATTCTTGTAGGTGCTGGTGAACTGTCTTTCTGGAAAGGATCAAGTTAGCCACAAAAGTGACACAGCACTTTTTTGACTGCAATAAATGATATTTTGAGCTTCTTTGTTTCTTTATATGACATCAGGATAACGGCAAAACATCAGTGCACTGGCAAAACATTCAGCTGGAAAGTAATAATGTTACCTGTTAGATGGAACTAATGCAGAGGCTTTTTTCATTTCCCCTCACACTATCACAGAAAGGAATATAAATATTTGCAGAAGACTTAAAGTTGGCTGATCGGGATGTTGTAATCAGCAAGCAAGTTGATGGTGGTGAGATTTAGGATTGTCTAACTTTCATGTTCAAAATAATAAACCAGTGTTGTCACACATAAGGGGATTTTACTTGTTTATATCTGCCCAAATTCAGCTTTTTTATTTTAAATTTACATGTTGTCGTACAAAGGTAGTTAACTAATTTTCTTTATTAAAGTTGTAGAAGTGGAGGACAATGATAGAAACACTTTGTCCAGATGGATTTCACATTAGTGTGTTCTTTTAGTCTATAATGACTCTTGAATAGATTTCCATGAAACATGTGCCATTTGCTATATTCACAACTTTAAAGACAAAAATATGGAATATGGGAAAGCTATGTATTGTATATTCATCGTTTGAAAAACCTTCTTCTTTAAAAATAAATAAATGGTTGCATCATGATTACTGTTGTAAAATTAAAATTATCCAACACTTTTTTAAAGGGTGTTATACGTGCAAGAATGCTAAAAATAGGTCATTTCTGTCTGTTGGGACATGGATGCTAAGTAATGTTATGTTATGATAATATCTGATATAGATAAAAACATTAAGAGGTCTGTGATGTACCTGTGTGCCAAGTTTGGTTGCTCAACTCTTTTGCATAGGAAGAGTTTTTGGACGGGCAGCATCATGTAATTGCAGGATTGATGGTCATCTCCAAAGTGAGTTGTGCACATTTATGTATGTGCAGTCGCTTCATTAAATCCTCTTTATTGCATGTTTTTCCTTACATGGAAACAGGATCTGCCCAGATCTAAAGGTACAATAAGATTACACGGACAGAAGATTTGGTTTGAAAATACATGGAAAACGCAAGAACTTTACATGATTATCAGTAAATTGTAGGTTAGATGTGTAGGCATTTGCTCCAGCACACATCACAGACATTTGCTGCACTTTCTCAGCTTCATTACTGTGATGCACAAACTCTTTTTCACCTCACACGTCATTCAATTGTTAAATCATAACCATAAAAACTAAAATGCATTAAATGTTTCTTTTTTAAATGTTTGTTTCTGTCTCAGGAGTTTGGAAAGAGCTACTGTTCTCCAGCAAATCAGCTGTGAACTCCCTGCTCTATAACAGTCCCATTTAAATAAAGCTGCATATGTGTGTCTCTGTGTGTGTTCTTTAGAGACTCCTCTGACCCTGGCAGTGCAGTGTGAGCCAGGTGGAGGAGAGGCCATCCGGGTCCTGGTGGATGGAGGAGCTCATATTGACTTCCGTGCCAAAGATGGACTCACACCGCTACACAAGGCTGTTCGAGGCCACCACCATACAGCCCTGCTGGTAAACATTTGCATATGTTGGAGTCCTTTCATACTGCTATCTGCCTGTGGAAAGTGATGATTTTGCATGTATTATGTAACAAAAAGAGAAAAAACATCAACCTAGAACAGGGTGTATATCTTGCAAGATGGATATTTGCCCTGAAAGTGACACTGTATTCTCTTCATTTGCGTTGCTGTATATCTAAACAAGCATAAAGCCCGAACAAAAAGACCCTCCCACTCAGCAATCCACACCCACCCACACACAATATGCAAACAAATAACTCTATTATTTGATTCAGCCAGAAAGAAAGAGAGGCGTTAACATCCAGATTGCCTGGTTTTGACACATTTACATTTTAGGCGTTTATCCAGATTTTCAGCTCTCAAATTGCTGAGAATACAGGTAGCTGTAGACGAGAACCTCATTGGGGGAGATAATTGCAAGCGTTAACATTGTTAGAGCCTATGTTTTCCACAAAGGAAAGAAACTCGGCTAAACTGCACAAAGGTTTACATCAGACTCTGATTGAATACATCATTTTCCCCAGCCTGGGGTGTAACGTGACCTCTCTGAACCCCCAGCTATGAGTTTCCATCCTGATTTGAATTCTATGAATATTCCTCAACTTGAATTAGGAAACTATCACCAAGATATATTTTTTCCTTCCTGCTGTATTGTTTTACTTGATGAAGGTTTTAAAGGTTCTCCATTCTATATATTTAACTAGTTGGAGCAAGTTTTGGCTTAAAATACAGTGCAGATTGCCAATTCTTCCATGATAAAAATGGACTAGTTTCGTGTCTTGAAAAGAAATAAGCTGCCTACGCCCTCTCAAGAAGAAAGCAAGGCAGAATGACTTTAGTTACGTATTGTAACCTCAGATTTAAGTGTAAGTGTAGCCCTTTAAGAAGCATCAACTGGGAATAATAATAAGAAAAAAACTCCTGTAGGATCTTTTAAGTTACACAAAGCACAATGTTTTCATTAAAACTGTGTGACATGAGGGTTTTTATACGATAATAAATCTCTCTCAATTAAGATAAACAGCGTCATGGAGACGGATAACTTTCTTAGCAGCAGTTATGCTATTGGCCCACTTCAGCACAACAACTTCCTTGTTCGGACTCCCCATGTGACTCTACAGACCAATCAGAAGCCAGGAAGTCCTAGACTTAGGTAGATGCGGGAAAACCAATGAGGTAGAGTCAACACATTATTATTATTGTTTTGAAAGGTGTATATGTAAACATTCAAACATGTAAATGCCCAAAACACATAAACACTAAATATAATTAGCATTAACATGTGCACCATTAATGAAATGCTAATAAAGGAAGGAGCTAAGACAAAGTTGTATGTTTTTATAGTTCGCAGTTTAATCTTTGGTTATTTTTAAGAGTGACTTTGAAGTTTAGTTTTTATTATTTTAAATGAATGTAGATTAATATTAGTTTTTGTTTTTCTTATTACAATATTAAGGTAATATTTATAATAAGATTTCTGAGTTCTGAAAGCTAATATTATTCATGCAGAGCACTTTATTTTGACAATGCACACTTGCACAAATGCTTTCTCGTGCTATTTCTGTTCATAAATTTGACATAAATCTTGACAGATTACTAAAACTAGTTTAGTAAGTATGCAATATATAGTTTTAGTCTTGCAGTAACTTTTATTAAAGTCTGTGTTCTTTGGTTTCAAATTGGTCTGCATTGTGGACAGTCATGGTTCTAGTTTGTTGGTGATCTAGGTAAACCAAACCAACCAGACTCTATCAGTATCATGACATAAATAATCTGACAGCAGCAGCAACAACAGTCCTATAAATAAATAAAACATTAATCCATAAATGGAGGAAACCATGTTTATTTTGGAGTCAATGCCAAAAACCAAGTTGATCATTTATGAAGTGTTGTGTAAACTGTAAACACTACTGTATATGTTCTTTTAGCCTGATATGAATGCTAACAAGTCAATTACTGCTGTGCTGAATCTGTCTTGGTTTATTTCTTCTCTTCTTCTTTTTTCTTCTTTCTTTTTTCACTCCCAGAAAGATGATGAGAGGCTTTCATTGATATTGTTAAGTTTAGACAGAATCACACAACCATTCAGGAAGTCAGGCCTCTCGTACTGTCACTGCAAACTTGGCACATTTCTCTAGTTTGCCCTCAGTCCCCAAGAACTTGCCTGCCTTTCCCGGTGGCCTCTCTGTCTTTGCGTTCACCATCATTACATTAGCTACATTAGCCACACAACATGCTAAGGGTGAGGATTTTCTTTTTTTGTTGTTGTTGCACAGTGAAAATCAAGAATTACAGTACTCCACTCCAGTTCTCAGTCTTCAGTAGCTCAGATACAGGGAGCGCATAAGGACTCTTGTGTTCACTCTTGCAGCCAACAACTGAACATTTGGTGTGCAACGCCTATGGCTGAGACATTTTAAAGTTAAAGCTGGCAGAAGCTACTCTGGGGACTAAATAAAAATGGCGGACTGTGAAGCAATTGCTGATTTTAAAAAGGCATGTCCGTTCGTCAGCCAGGAGCAGTGCTTATCCTGTTCTGATGCCAAAATCACTGAAAGTGACTGCGAAGAAAACAGGCACCGGTGGTCTCTCTGTGTTGGTGCAAAAAAGGAACGAAGGAAAACACAGAAACAAAAGACAACAACAACAACAACAACAACAACAAACGTCCTCTTACATGGGAATAGCAAATCATTTTCTTCTTAGAGACAGTGCATGGTTGATGAGAATCTATCATTCAAACTGGCTTTCAAATCTTTTATAGATTCATTTATTGTCTCCAAACATTTTTTTATATGTACGTTAGACTTTCTAGTGTTTATCTTATCCGTTATCGACCAAGTGTGTAACATTTGGTAAATGAGGTTTTTTTTTCTTTTTCTAAAGTTAGTTTTTGGCATTTAAAAGACTGACGTTAATTAATATTTGTCCATTTTTAATATAATTATGTTCTTCTGGACGCAAACCAAGTGGAAATAGCTTTGGGTCTAGTGGATTTTGTTTTCAAACATGTCCCCTTTAAAGCATTGCTATTTATCATAGTAATTTATCTTTATCATTACTGTCAGAGTTTAACAAAGGCTTCAGCATGAGGTTTTTTTTTCTTTTGTGCCATCATGCAGGTTCTGCTCTCTCTGGGGGCGTCCCCAGATTATAAGGACCGGCGAGGGCTGACGCCTCTTTACCACACTGTGCTGACAGGGGGCGACACCTCCTGCTGCGAAACACTGCTTTACCATCACGCCAAACTGGGCATCAGGGACGAGAACGGCTGGGATGAAACACATCAGGTAAACACTTTTTAAAAAAAAATAAGTCACCTCAAGCAAATCCAGGACAAAATAAATACAGTTAATCTCCTGTGTTTTCAATAAAAGCGAAAACACCAAATCAACTGTAAAACTTTCTGTTTGAGGATCCTTGAAACAAACTCTTTCAGTCTAATGAGGTCAGTGGCCTGATTTACATCTATTTGGGAGCTGAGATGTGAAAGCACCAGAAAAAGGCGTCTGGACTTTCGGAGCTCATGTTCTTGTTGTTCATATTGCAGAAGTATGCCACATCACTTTTTGTAATGTACCAGTCTACTCTGTGTTCCAGTGTGTGTCTGCGTCAAAACCCATTCATGCCATGAAACACTTCACCTTTCACATCACATCCTACCCATCCTGCTTCAGTGGCCTCATGTAACAGCTGTGAAGTGGACAGGGAAGGCCGCGAGGAAAAATGAAGGTATCAGCTTGTTCATCTCAGTGTGTTCACTGCGTAAGCATCTGTCTCCTCGGCTCTATTTGTCAGACAGGGACTCCAAAAGAAACCGTTGGTGTGTGTGCGTTAAGTATGATTTGACTCATAAATTCAACACTAATAAGATTTTTGGACGAGGCCACTAAAAGAAGCTGCATTTTATTTCATGTCTGACAGATTGAAGATTTTTCTGTTGCATTTGGGTGCCGGGTAATTTCACATCAAGTCAGCCCGCCTCTAGGAATCAGCTGTTACTTTTCCATAATAACTGTTGTACATTCAACGAGAGGATGCTAAACCATGAATATTTTGTGATATAAGGGGGGGGGGTAAAATTTTGCACTCTTTAGTTTGCTATATTTGTCAGTATTTTTGAATACTCAAAATTTCATTAATAGAGGAAAGATCCTCATAACATTTTCTGGGCCAAAACACAAAAAACTGCAACCAAATCGATTTTACATTCACTTCAAGTTCCACAATATCAACCCTAAATCTCATTTTGTTAATCATGACTGAGCGTCAGCATCATGGGATATGTTATAGAGACAGAAAGACATCAAAAACTGCACCAGGCTGTCTTTAAAGCACAATTTTACTTGAAAATAGCAAAACAAATGGAAATGTGTTCAGCTGTGACTCAGCTGTCCTGGTTTGCGTTGAGTACATTAATATATTTACGCACCTTCAGAAAATCTCTCACCTGTTTTGTACACTTTGCCGTCGAAGACAAATATTCTTGCATTTCTATAACTGTGGCTTCATTTCTCTATAATGATGAGATAACAGTTAATGATATGCTTGAATTTTAAATTTAGCCTGTAAAGGTGGCCCAGTGTTATTTGTATAGGATCATCTGTTACAGTGCTATGTACAGAAAAGTGCCATATAAGAACCAGTGGTTTGACCATAAATTAAACAAAAATTAATTAACATTACAAACAAATAAAAAAATCTGAAGAGATAAAATAACCTAGCTTAGGGCTATGATATGTAATAGCTGCAAGATAAATGAGTTGGTTATTTATTTGTATAATAAGTGAAAAATGTTTAAAGCATGTTTGAGACACAGTTGATATTTCAGGCAAAAACGATTTAAAAAGCTTTGACTTCAAGATCAGTGAAGTACATGGATTCTATTATATTATTACATTAAATAAAACAGTTATTCAAAAATACTGTGACTTACATCACATGTACTTTAACATGTTGACTTTTTTCTCACTTTAAATTAAAAAAATAAGTAAATCACGTGGCTCATTGTGTCTGCGTGAATAATGCTGCTCGTTTTTCTAGCAATGACTTTATTACTGTCATACTGTATTGTGTATATTTGTATTGTCAGTGTTTTATTGCCCCTGAGTTTGGAGGTTGTGTTAATTAAATTTGGTGTTACTGCCACCTTTGGCCATCGTCTCCTCTTCACCCTTGCTTGCCCCCCCCGTCTCTCTTTTCTCTCTATTAAACAACCACATAAATCTTTCCTCTTTGACGCCTTGCTTTCGCTCTTTCTTTCGGTTTTACTACCAAACTGTTTTCATTCTCAGGCCTGTCAGAATGGTAACTCCCAGCATCTGGAGCACCTCCTATTCTACGGGGCGGATTCTTCCTCCCAGAATGCCTCTGGAAACACTGCCTTGCACATCTGTGCTTTATACAACAAGGTATTTCACAGAGTACAAATCAAGTATCGCCTTCCCCCGACTGTACCGAAATTTGATGCAATGATCTTTAAAACTGTGTTTTTAAAAAAGATCAACCTGCTTTTGTTTTCATCAACAAACTAAGTAAAAGCAATGATGCCACAGGGGAATGCCAGTAGAGAATCCTGCCCTTTGTATTGCACTTGCATTAAAGATACGTTAATCAATGCTGTTTGTTACAGGAAAGCTGTGCACGAATTCTGCTCTACCGGGGAGCAAATAAAGACACAAAGAATAACAGCGGGCAAACCCCCTTTCAGGTAAATGCTGAGTGTCTGGCTGGGTAATTATGCATGGTGTGGTTTATTGTCTTATTAACTTAGCATAGCATAAAGTATAAAGTGCTAGTGCCTAATTTCACTTCAGGCCAGCACTGTGCTGCAGTGCATACAGATGTCTCAGGTGTTGGAAATGCGCGTGACCCCTAAATATGGATATATATATATATATAAGCTCCAGAAAAGGGAAAACAGCTAATTCAGAAAAGATGTTTCTGTAACACTCGAACACACAAAGAACATGAAAGAAAACATGGAAGAAACATTTTATACTAGTAAAAGCAACAGAACGGTAATAATTTGAGCAAACTGTCTATTTACCTTTGACTTGCACAAGATAAAACCATCATAGATACCTAAGAAAATTACTCCCAAAGAAAAACAAAATATAATTTTAAATTTTATGCATCAGAGATATAGTTTTTATGTAATGATTTTCTATTAATTCTATTTAATAAATAATTATTTATTTCAATTTTATTTACTTTATCAATTTTCATTCTATAATTTTTTTTTAAATTAATATTGCTAATTTCCAATTCCAATATAGTTTAATCTAGTGCTCTGCTTAAGTAGCTTTGCATGATTCATTGTTCAAAAGCATCCTTATTTATCCCACACTAACTTTTAGTACATGCTTAAAACTATAAGATCCCAGGTAGAAAATATTTTTCAGTTTTATTAAGTAATGTGTTGTGCAGACACTGTTATGATTATTAAACTAAGATATTAAGATATTAATTTTACTTAAATTTCCAGGGAAAACACCACCAAAGCTCCTTTGTGCTTAAATATGACTTTTTCTCTGTTATTATGATAATGCTGTGTCACTACTGTGCATTCACACTTCATATCAGAAAATGTGTCGTTAATGAGAGCACTTCACTGAAGAAAGAGGAGGGAAAATGCCCTTCATTTACTTAGACTTATAAATAATAATAAATAAAGTGTTCAATAATTTTTTTCCCTATACTTCTGAAATATCATTATATAATTTTGAGGCTATATTGCTCATCCTAATTAGAGTTATCTTAAACATAAGGAGTGTGTGTGTGTGCGTTTTGTTCATCAGGTGGCTGTTATGTCTGGCCATTTTGAGCTGGGAGAAATAATCAAAAACCACAGAGACACAGATGTGGGTAAGTGCTATAACTGATGTCTGGTCTCAGATTTGTTCTGCAAGGTGTTTTTCTTAAGCTAACACAACACACAGGCTCTCTTACTTAACCTTAAATCAGCAGGACTTCTTTCAGCAGCAAGGGCCAATAGCAATTTAAATACAAAGAAGTAGCATGTGGATGGAGAGTGTAAAGAAACATGCATCACGGTTTGTAGGATGATATGAAAAGAAGAAAGAAATCTCTTCTGTCTCCCCTAGTCCCCTTTGTGGAGTCTCCAAAGTACGCCCCCCAGAGGCGGGAGAGCTCCCGGACGCTGACAATACCTCCTCATCCCTTCCTCAGAGCCAACAGCGACAGCAGCATGAACCTTCCAGACTGGATGGCAGTGCCCAACGCCCCGGGCACCAACATCGTCTCTGTGCAGGTGTCTGTGTTTGTCTCTGTGTGAGGAGGTCAGAGTTCAAATTATCGACACAGGAAACACCTATGGGTCGATTTTGTAACCTTTTCGTTTTTCAGAGAGATTTTTACTGGATGTTTTACTCGTTTTAATTAGAAAGCTCAGATTATTATTATTATTTTTTTTTTTACCAACAATGGAGACAGCAGCTGATAAAACAGCCGTATCTCAAAGCTTAAAACATTTTAGCAACTTGTGTTGTTGAAATGAATGATGCAAAGCACACAGCAAGCATTTCTAAGTGCACAAGTGCATCAAACATAGTTTAATCCATCAGAGCTAGTATTTTTTTCTGCTCCATTCTGCAGGGTTGGTCATGGGATGTGGAGCTTGTTGTCTAATTGGATGGGGATTTATATATGGGTTCTTTAAACTTACTGCTTGCCTGCAAAACACCCATTTCCAACATGATGGAACATGTGCACAATATAACGCAGGGGATGACCTTTATCAACCTCTAGTGGTGAATACTGCTAATTGCAGGGCCTTATCTTCTCACATTTTATATAGTATGTGCTTTGGAGCAGAAGATTAATCACCAGTTCTTATTGTTATCCTCTTTAGGTTTACAGCCCAGAAAAATGTTAAATGTCATTAAAGTAGGTCATATTTGAGATTTCTCACCTTTCCTTCTCTGACCGACAGGGCTACAAGCATACAGGAACCCTGCGGAGCTCCAGCAGTCCCAGGGGGGCACGGACACGCTCTCCTTCCCGTGGGAGGATCGGAGACAAAGAGGACCGGAGCAGGCAGAGTCGGAGACAGGGGTGAGTGGAGGAGTCGGAGGACAAAGTGCTGTTAAACAGGAGCTTTGTTTCCACTTCCTGCAGATTCAGATGGATCAATCGAAGTGCTTTTGAGGCTTTTGTGCTGGGTGACAGATGTTAAACTCTTTTAAGTGGATTATGTCAGTCACGTTCTTAAAGAGCCATGAAAGGAGTTGAATATGGTTCATTTGGTGTAGTATTGTTAGTATTTGTTAGTATTCTCTGAAAATGGAAACTAAGAGTCATTCAGATCAATAATAATTCTGATAATTCAGCCAATTCTTAATTTTTATGTTAAAGAACAAAGTCACACTCAATAGAAATCACACAATGTTTAGGGAACGTTTATAACAGCTCGCTGAAAAGTCATAGAAATAAACACGTAAACTAAACAGTTCAATGGTGACTTTTTCTTTCTTTCTGTAAGATAAAATAGCTAATTTCTCAAAATAATTTTAAGTCACTTGAGTCCCAGAAAGTTTCATTTGATGTACCAAGGGCTCAGTCAGCAGCTCAGTCCTGGCCATAAAATGCTACAGAGGTTCCTGAACCTTAAACTGCAGTTTCAAATCATCCTCCCCTCTCAGGCCTGGCCCAGCCACCACCACGGTTCAAACTGCGGGACAGCGAAGACGCCTGTACAGCGCCGTCCCAGGACGTGTTTTTGTAGCCACTCGATCACATTCTGCACAGGGGGAGAGAGAAATCAGCTTCAACAAGGGGGACAGGGTCAAAGGTGAGTGTAACTCCATTTTCACATCATGTGAAGGTTTGTGTGGCAGACAGTCAAAACATTTTGTCTTCCATGTCAACTCAAAGTTAGTGATGCTGTTTCTCACCTGGTACTTGACACAAAGAGACTGTAAGAAAGCACAAGCTCCACAAGAGGTATCTTTAATAGGCGCACAAGAAAAGCACATTTAAGACATGCAAAGCAACACTGCAGAAACCATTTAACGTAACATGACGTCACATGAGCTCATTTTACCGGAAATCTCTGGGAGTCTGGCATAGCCCCAAAAGTTCCTTCTGATATATAAGCTGCTGACTGTAAGGCTTTAACAAGATCAGAGGTGACAGCTTTTACATTAACATTATTTAGCTAACTGATGACGGATGGCAGATGATGCATCCATCAGAGTATTAGCGGAACCTAATATACTACTGCCTAATCAAGGCTTTATTGATATGTACAACATGCCAAACAAATGACTACAAATACATTCATCAAGGCACAGAACAACACAAGCAAGTTCAATATTTGTTCTTCTTTCAGCTTTTCAGCTTTTGTTATTTGCATCCAGCTTATGTTGCACAGCTTGCAGGATCCAAACAAAACAAAAAAAAGTGGCTACAGTGGCTAAAAATGTGTGTCAGGCTACAGAGTTGGGATTACAGTATCAGCCCTTTGATATCCACTGTAGCTGGGAGTTGGTGAGCGTTCTCAACCAAACTACAGATGGACCTTGAGAAAACAGAGACTTTGAAATGGATGGAACTCCACAACCTTTGGAGAAAAATGAGACATTCACTACAGGCAGGAGGAGCCATCCTCTGGTGACAGTGAAGAAGCCAGAGTTGCTCAGACTTGAATACCTGGAGAACTTTCAGCTGTCGTCCATTAAGGACAATGAATGACTGCAGATAATTTTACTGCAGTCCACCCAAACTTTAAACCGAGATCAAAGTCTTAGAGACATGCAAAAAATATCCATGTTGAAACAGCGGGGGCTACATTTATTTAAGTATTACTCTGAACCAGCGGTCCCCAACTTATTTTGCTACACGGACCAGTATAATGTCAGACAATATCTTCACGGATCGGCCTTTGACGTGTTTGCGGATAAATACAACAAAATAAAATGATATGGGCAACACAAAAACTGTGGTGTTTTGTAAATATAATAATAAATGCGAATTCACTGTGTAATTGTGTAACTTCATTAGCAGCGCCCTCCTGAAAATGTGCCAACAACATTGAGAGTAACATCCTCCCCTCAGCCCTTTAACGCTCCCTGGACGCTATGGTAACATGTAAATATTTCTTTCAAAATAAGACACACAACTACAACGACCCAGGGAGTTAACGATAAAAACCCTGAAAACCATAAACCTCACACCCGAGCTTTAACTTGTGCGGCCCGGTACCAAACGACTCACGGATCGGCCCGGGGGTTGGGGACCGCTGCTCTAAACTATTACATAAACCTAACCAAGTCAGTTTAATGATAATTAAGTTAATTTTAAACGATTGAATTGTTTAAATAAAACAAATGAAGTGTAAAAATCTGTCAGGTGTACGACTCAAACTGTGTCTGTGGTGTGACGGGTGATACGATTCACTCCCCCGGTAACCCTTACATCCTCCAAATGTGGACTTTTTTGACCTTTAAAAGTCAAAAATAATAAGTTCATATACTTGAACATGCACAGACAGATTCATGAACAACACCAGATTCATGTCCAGAAACACAAATCGATAGATTTAAGGGCGTGACTGTTTCGCGAACTGCCGTGAAACCTTCAAGGACTGCCTGACAAAGAGCTCGATAGCGTGTTGCAGCAAAGACAAAATCTGCGGCTGGCGAATGCAATGCTCCGACTTTGCCCAGAGATGAGCTCATTTCCTCATCAAAGTATGGCTTTATAAATAACTGCTTATAAGTGTTTTTTGCTTTGAGCCGTGAGTGTTTTATAAATGAGGGCCCTGCTGTAAAGGCAGCTTCTCTGTCTCGTGGGCCAAATCCAAATCCAGTCCACAGTGTCGTCAGATGAGTTTGTTAGATGGTCATGTCCTGACATGAGTGTAAGGTCTCTATATATGTTTGTATTTAATGTCTGCAGGTATGAATATGTGTGTGTTTGTGAGTGAGTCTAAGGTGTCGCCAGGTATGTATGTCTTGGTGAGTATGTAGGAGGTTTGCATGTCCGTGTGTGTCCACATTTATTTTTTTTCAGTCTGTACTTGTTGTCTTTTTGTGTGCGTTCATTTCTCATCGATGTGTCTGTGTGTGTTTGTATTGGTTGTGTCACCTTTTTTTTCTTAACATATTTCTCTTCCCTGTCCCCGTCTTTAGTACTGAGTGTTGGCGAGGGCGGTTACTGGGAGGGGACGGTCAGAGGTCGCACGGGATGGTTTCCCTCTGACTGTGTGGAGGAAGTGATGCTTCGAAGCCAAGACAACCGATCAGGTGAGGACCACCAGCTGTGGCGCACACTCACAAATGCACAGGAGGAAAAAAGTGCTGAGAAAACATTTCAGTTTTGCATTTACCCTCCCTGAGTATACAGCTTATTTGTATTTGAAACCTTTGTTTTGTGATCCGTTACTAGATCAAAAACTTATGGTGTTGAATTTTAAGGGTGGTTTGTAGAACATTTAGCATCATAAGCATGGGATTTTTCAATTTTAGGGCTATTTTTAGATTATTGGTAAATATGAATCATCACATGCATCATATGGTCTCCGTTTGTGTTTTCCATCCTGTTTTATTTGGAAGGTTAGTTCCTCAAGCAGTTTGCGTCCGCCTTTTCTTCTTTTTTGCAACAGCCTGTGCCTTATATTTTGTGTATTTAGTCTGTTTGTTCCCTTCTTGTCTGCATCACCTTTGTATGCTCGCTCCCTGCCATTGTTAAAATAACCACATTAACATTTAGCTCAAAGCACCACCATCTGCAGATTGACGGAGAGTCCGCTTACAATGCCTTAGTTCTTGTTTAACACTTTCTTCTTATACACCATATCCTATTTTAAGTGGTAAATAAAATGTTTTTTTTCTTTCACCTTATGCAAGACCAGCTCAATTTTTCACTTTGACTATAATCACCAATGTGATAGACATGCTTTTTTAGGGAAATATTCAATATAGTTAAAGAAGAACTAAGAGACCACAAAACGCAACAGCTAACACTATCAGCATGTAGTGGTAAGTATGATATGTAGTAGATATGGTTCCCATCTTCACCTTTGTTTATCATGCTTATGCTGTGCTGATTTATTTTAATGGTAATGACATTTAATTGTTATACAAGACACAATTAACAAGATCCACATTAACACCACAAAATAACAAAGGTGTATAAAACATGAGCAGAGAGAATGACATTACAGTAATCTTATCAAGAGGTGACCAGGAAGTGAAGCACAGAACATGTGGACAGAACAGTTAGCTATAGAAACAACATGTTTTAGCATGCTAACATTTATTGATTAACAATTCATACGACTGGATGCTCTAGTTAAACAGGTTTGTGGGAAGTATGTCAAAAAATGACTTAAAAATTTGACTCTGACCTTGAAATGATGATCAGACAAACAACACACTGGTTAACAGGATTTATCAAAGTGTGAATAAACAATATTCCTTCAAGTAAAGAGGTCGGTCAAACTTTTTTACTTTCTTTCTTTTCTGTTTCTGCCTATATGAGCTCAACCAATTTGACAAGTCTTGTAGCAAAAGTGAAAGATTTTCCAAGTACTTGTTTTATCTTGAACCCAGCCTCCTGGTCAAAAGTCAGTATTAGTCCCTAACACAGATTTCTGTCACTGTTTTACTGTACAGAACTACAAATGACATTTCAGGACACTTACATGAGTGTTTTTTAGATGACAGGAAACAAATGACTACTTAAAAATTAAAGCAGACTTTTTTCCTGCCACACACTGTATGTATGATGTATTGGTATATGCCTATATTAGCGTGGTCAAAGTTTTAAGAGTTGAGTTTTCCGACTCTTGCCTTTGTATCTTACTATAGTGATCATAGTGTATATATGTATATATCTATCTGGTGTACAAATCTGTATGTAACCTATTTCTGTGGGCGTGTGGGCCCATCTCAAAACTCAAAGCATTTATTATAGGTCCCAGTTCTTTAGATTTTCGTATTCATCAGTCGCCTGCAAATGCGATGTTATGGTCTCGGTTTGTGTTTATTTCACGTCCTATTCAACAGTCACGGTTTTCACTAGTAAGGTTAAGGGTTAAATATAAGGTTAAGCCAATCAGAAGAGCTAAAATGGCTTGTTACAGACAGAAGTGAAATTTAAATGGAAATAAGCATAATAAGTTCCCGTTAATTTCTTTAACCTACTCATTAAATTCATTCATACAATTGCTTTTACACCAGTCAGTTAGTCAGCTAATTATTTCATGATTAATATGCATATTTATTTTAGCTTACAGGTGACTTGGGGACAAAAATCCAGAGAGATGGCTCCATATTATTACAGTATTAGCAGTTATGTAATGAAACTGCAAATGTATTTAATATAGGTCAAACTATTCTGATGTCTGTGTGATTTCATGTTTCACAGAGAGCCGCGGAGAGCGTGCCAAAAGACTGTTCCGCCATTACACTGTGGGATCCTACGACAGCTTTGACGCTCCCAGGTAAGAGCTGCCATGCATCTAGCTGTTACTGATACCTGAGCTGAGCAGCTGCCAGTTTCATCAAAAGACACAGTGGTGTGCACAGATTCATTAAGCAGCAGGGGCACAGACAAACGCCTCCTAGCCACTCACAGGACAAGAGGAAGGGTTCGTTTACGGTGAGGTCACATCACAGTGGTACCCCACCTAACAGAGGGGCATTTGAGTTGAACACAAAAGCACTTTGGGGCACTTGGATTGACAAAAGAGGCGTTTAGATGCTCCAGCTGCTTGTTAAGTGTGACCAGAATGATGCAAGAAAGTGTCCCATTGTGGATAAATAAAGGTTTAAACATGACTACCGCTGTTTTCTACCACTGGCCTCTGAGCAGCTCAGCTCAGGAAATGAGGGGTTATGTACTTTGCTAAAGAGCATGATGTGTCTCGTCAGTCCTCCCAGGGGGCACTGAGAGCTGACAGCCTTTTCATTATGACGCTGCTGCTTCACTGTTTAGACATACCGCACATGTTGGCAGGGGATTTGTTTGTATCGTAACATACTGTATCCATCTACCCAGATGATTCATAAGTTCCAGTGATACTTTGATGATGTGATGTGTTGTGAGTGATTCATGCAGCAGGATGACGATGTGTGACGGTTCGCTGCCTCCAGTCTAGAAGCTGATCTGCCTGCTGCTGAAGTTATCCTCCAGGCAGAGGTGTACCAGTTGTGTTTTGACTAGCAGGTTTTGCTGAATTTAACCTGTGCTGAGAGGTAAATTTGTGTCATATCAGGATTTTAGAGTAAGCTTCGTCTTTTTGATGTCTGCTTTTTGCCTCCAAGCTGCAGAGCTGCTTTGCTAGGTTGCAGATTTCAGGGTGGGCTGAACTTGTTGGTGCTTTTAGTGCACTTCGGTGACTAATACATCTGAAATTTCTTTGTGTTGACCGGAGTTATGAAATCACCAGATGATCATTACTGCCCCCGATGACCACGCAAGCTGAAGTAATGCATATGTATTAATGTTCTGTGGGACCGGCCAGAAATAATCTCAGAACAACAGCTGAGATCTTTAACTTTTGACAGAAGATTATTGTACTTTTCTGCGTTAATAGAGCTAGTCATCCACCCACTGTGACTTAATCAGCATCCGCTTTTACTCAGTGTTCGTTCTTAAAGGGCACCTTCACAGATGCAACAACTCGCCTGAGTTGAGTTGAAACTGTGGATATTTCAGTCAGTTACCTCATGCATGCTTCTAAGTAGCTTTTTGGACCCTGAAGTGATGATATTTAAACGAGGGAATGCCAGGAGGCTTGTTGAGCAGGCCCTAGTATATGGGTGCTAATCAGTGAGTAACTAAGTAACAGACTAATATAAAAAAAAAAAGAATTTCACTTACCAAAACTGGAGATAAATATCTTTGATAAGCTGTGGCACACAGTAAACCAATCCTAAAATAGAAGGTGGAAAGATCCAGTTTAGTGACTCATATTGGTGGAGGTGAGGTCTTTCTATTAGCTATAGCTTCCTTGTTCAGCACACTAACTTTAAGCCTAACCCCCAGCCTTTAAGGTTTTTTGGATAAATACAACAAAATAAAACCAGTACCGGTACCAAAAAAAGAAGATTTATTCATAACACACAGAAAAGACCCAGGGAAACCGAGTTAATGATAAAAACTATAAAAAATAACGATAAAAACCGATGAAAACCCTGAAAACCATAAATTTCACACCCGAGCCTCAACTCTCACAGCCCGGTACCAAACGACTCACGGACTGGTACTGGGGTTGGGGACTGCTGCTGTAAAGTTTAGCTTTTTAACAAGGGAGTCTATGGGGACTCACTTTTGGAGCCGCCCTCAAGTGGCCATTAGAGGAAGTGCAGTTTTTTGCAATAGGCGTGATTTTGTAGCCTTCGAGGCTCCCACTAGTTTAATATTCTGGTCTGTAAAAGCACAAGTCTGAAACCGACGTCTTCCCATTAACTCGTCATTCACTGTGTGTCACAGCATCACGGTGAATTGGTTTCAGGCAAACTCTTTTCAGTGTCCAGAACTCGTACTCAACAAAGACGTATAAATAAAGCTATTATCAGTTAGATTATTCATTATTTATGTGAAGCCATGCCTCTTCTATCATTTTCACACTCATCATTATTCGTCTTGATTCCTCAACTTTAACCAAAAGGCCTACATTTGCTCTGACTGTGCTTCTCTCGCATACGCACGTTATCATTTATTATTAACAGGCTTTTCATCAACAGTGACATTTCATGGAAGCGACACACTCAGCAGTGCAAACTCAAACACATATGTTTGTACACACACACACACACTCTATAGCACACACACATCATGGATAATTAAAGGCGCGTTGTAGCAGAGATGCTGGTTTGGCCAGGCAGGCAGGCATGGCTGACTCAGAGCCGCCCTCACATGGGCCCACTTTCACAGCCTTTATCACTACATGTAATATCGCACCTATTCCTCCTTATATCCCTCTATATTTGGCCGTGTCTCCTGACCATCTCTGCATCCCTCCTTCGCTTTCTATTTATCACTGCATTGCTAACCCCCCTGTACTTTTTAATTTTCTTTCTATCACCCTCTCCTCCCTGTGGTGTCTCCATCTGGAGGTCAGACAGTGAAGGGCACTCAAATGGGAGCGGAGAGTTATCGAGGGGGAAGAAGTGCTCGGACAAAGGAAGACAGGAATTTCGTGTTCACAAATAGGTGGCAAGAGACATGAACTGTGTTTTATGGAAGCAACAGGAGGTATGAGGAGGAAAAAGTTTACCCTTTGGCTTACTTTAAGTTTCTTCATCCTGATTGGAATGACCAAAGCGAGACAGCATCTTGTTTATGACGTTGAAAGAAATTTCACCGATAAATTCTTTATCTTTAAAAAATGGACATTTTGGCTCTTGTATAGCTCGGGCTGGCAATAAAAAGTCGAAGAACTTGTGTGCTAGAGAAGTAATTTTGAATGGACGAGTTCCTATTTTTGCCCCACTCTGACCAAAAGAAACAAACAACAACTTGAATTATTTGTACTGACTTTGAAGTAAATTCTCTCTTTGTAAAGTTTTCAAAAGCTTTACTTTCTCTAATACAGGATTTGTTTTGCGGACTGGAATGCCTGAGGCTAGCTTTGCAAATTGCAATGATATTCCTTTTCAACATACTGGCTCATCTCTTAGACACATCTTTGTAACTCCATCTTTATGTCTGTCAATTCTCCTGTTGAAACCTGGATATTCTTCGTAGCCTGACTTGGACAGAATGAGATAAACTGTGCCACTGTAGCAAAACCTGCCATCCTAAACCCACCAGTAGTACCATATCACCCCATTAGAGCACTTCGCTCTCGCACTGCAGGCTTTTCAGGCCCCTCTTCTGTGGAACCAGCTTCCAGTTTGGATTCGGGAAACAGACACTATCTCTACTTTTAAGATTAGGCTTAAAACTTTCCTTTTTGCTAAAGCATGTAGTTAGGGCTGGACCAGGTGACCCTGAATCCTGCAATAGGTATAGGCTGCTGGGGGATTCCCATGATGCATTGAGTTTTTCCTTTTCAGTCACCTTTCTCACTCATTATGTGTTAATAGACCTCTCTGCATTGAATCATACCTGTTATTAATCTCTGTCTCTCTTCTACAGCATGTCTTTATCCTGTCTTCCTTCTCTCACCCCAACCGGTCGCAGCAGATGGCCCCGCCCCTCCCTGAGCCTGGCTCTTTCTTCCTGTTAAAAGGGAGTTTTTCCTTCCCACTGTCGCCAAAGTGCTTGCTCATAAGGGGTCATATGATTGTTGGGTTTTTCTCTGTATGCATCATTATTGGGTCTCCCTTACAATATAAAGTGCCTTAAGGCGACTGTTGTTGTGATTTGGTGCTATATAAATAAAATTGAACTGAATTGAATTGAACCAGTCAGCAAGGCATAATGCTTTGCCTCAGTTTTAAGGTATGATAGTTATAGCAAAAAGATCAAGTTCAATTTAGTTTTATTTATAAAGTGCCAAATCACAAAAACAGTTGCTGTTTTATATTTTAATGTAAAGACCCTACAATAACAATGAAAGGGCCCTCTATGAGCAAGCACTTGGTGACAGTGGGAAGAAAAAACTCACTTTTAACAGGAAACCTCCAGCAGAGCCAGGATCAGGAAGGGGCAGCTGTCTGTTGTGACCGTGTGGGGGTGACAGAAGGGAGACAAGACCGAGTAAGAAGACTGAGATCAAAAATAATAATAATGAGTAAAGGCAAAGTGGTGTTTAAACGCATTAATTTATGTGATCAAGATCAAAAAATCTCGGTGACGAATGAGAAATGTGTATATCTCCGATGCCACTCAACTTTTGATATATATATTCCTAAATTCCTCTAAATAATTCCACATGTATCTTTTGTTTTTTTTCTTTTCGGACCTTGGTATAACGATCTTCAATATCCAAATTTAGCACAGTCAAAACAAGAAATGTGTGAACGTTTGATTGCTACCATCATCATCACAGCACACATATTTTCAGCAGCGTCATTGCTGCTCTGTAATGAGCTGCATCCAATTAATTAAAGAAGCGTGCACACAGGAAGAGACTAGCAGCGATGTCGCAACCAGATAGTGTGGCGTGGCAATGAAATTCAGCAACAGGCAAAATTTGAAAGAAAGAAGGAAAAAGTAAATTCTTTTAATTGTAATATTTTTTAAATATTACCATAAACTAGCTGCATTAAATTTTTAATAATTACTTTGTTGTCGGTGTCTGCTGAAAACACCTGTGTAAATTTGTTCATTCGTTGTTGACTTTGGTGAATGTGTTTATGTTTTCTCAAAGTGATTAAAAGGTTTTTGCACATAATCACGTCAGGTATATGATTCGTTTGGGCACTTGTTTATTTGTCTGTTTTGCAGGATTGTTACGATATCTGGATTGTAATCAAAATTTGTATCAGAAGTCAGTTTAGATTCATTGATTTGTTTGATTAAATGTAAAAGTGGAAAAACTGAACATTTTACATATCATACTGAAATAAGAACAACTGGGAGACATCATGTTGATGTTCTCAATATAATCCAGATCCAGACATCCATCTGGACCCAAACTCAGCCTCTCTCAGGCTGTACAGAAAGACAAGCAAGAAGAGTGAGTTGAGCTCACTCAGCCATCCCATTCTTTCAAAAGGATTTCCTTAACATGAGAAGACACTGCATATATCTGAATCTGCACATGAACCCAAGTGCATATAGCAACTTGTGTATTGTTTTAAAGCATTTTTATTAACTCTGCTACTGTATTTAGGCTGCCTTTGCTACATGCTTAACTTTAAACTGGCTTTAAAATCTTTAAAAGCCCCTACACTTGGGCTCTCAGTGAAAGAGATGAAAGCTAAACTGGCAGATCATTAGCTCTCAGTGTCATTATCACAGATGCACTGAGCAACTGCACACAATCTGTGCATGAGACTCGTCTTTTGGGCCAACAGCGGGTCAAATAAGGACGAGCGGCGCACAGAGAACATCCCGTTAAACGCTCTTGTGGTGGTTTGTCATGTCTTGTTAAGAACATGCTTTGCTGTAGATAAACTGCACACACACGTACACACACACAGGATAACAGAGGACAGACTGACAGGCTGAAAAACAAAAACACATGATCATGTGGACCTTCTGTCAACATTTGCTTCCTGCCCCACCTCTCCCCCTCTCTTCCTCTCTCTCTCTCTCCCTCATCACACATGCATGGACACACATATTATACACACAAATTCACAGTGGTATGGCCTGACATGCACGGAGAGTAACAAATGGGCAGGCATGCGAGAAAAGAGAGGATAAGAGCTGTGATCGTCCTTGGATGCAGGAGGGAGGCAAGAGGATGAGAGAGAAAGGGACTGAGCAAACGTAGATAGAGAGAGAGAGAGAAGGAAGGAGGGAGGGAGGGAGGGTAAGACGGCATAACAACTACGACATACGTGGACGGAGCCTCTGACTAAGAGATGATGTGAGTGCCTATTTGGGAGAATCTGTACCTCTCCTCTCTCTTTCTCTCCCCCTCCTCCTCCTCCTCTTCCTCTTCCTTCTTCCGCCACTCATCCACCAGCTGTTTCTCTGTCCTCTCTCCGCTTCCTGTCTGCATCGATGCCCACCCACCCCCGTTTGCAAGACCCTCTCATTCATGCTTCGTTTACAGCAAATGTGAGGAGAGGGTGGGGGTGGGGGGGGGGGGGGGACGCATGTTTGAGTGTGTGCATGGTTTATGTGAGGTATGTGTGTGTGTGTGCATGTTAGAGGCAGCAAAGAATAGAAGAAGAAAAAAAAACAGGGGGTGGGTGAGGTTAGTTAAGTGTGATTTATAGGCATGCGGGGTCAATAACAGCAGGAGGACAGCAGAAGAGGCTCCAGGACAAACTGTACAAAGTCAGATTTATTTTTATTACACACACAAGCCAAGCGGATTCTTTACATTTTTAAAAAATTGTGTAATGTTAGATAATTTAATTTGCCTTATCTTTTCATATCGTGTCTAACAATGGTAATACCTTTTTCAGTAATGTGAGAGGCCTCTGTCATTCCCTCGATAGCAGACTTATCAGAGTCACATCCATTTTTATGAATGGGAAATCATGACAGTGATAAATAGGCAGAGTGAATACTATACATATAAACTATAGGAAGTGGAGGAGTGAGGGGAAGTGTGTGAAGGGGAAGAGTGTGTACGTGTTTTTGGGGGCTGTGTGTGAGTTAACTGCATGAATGCTGCCATGCCTGGACTGTATGTGTGTGTTTGTGTGTGCATGAAGCCCCCCCCCCCCCCCCCCCGCGGAGAAACCCAATCACCTCTCTTTCTCGCTCTCTTCCTAAATGCCCTCAGTTCTCTCTTTCTCTCTCTCTCTCCCTTTCTCTTTTTAAGCCACCTTATTCTCCTTCCTCTCCCCCTCCTTCTCTTTTCTCTCCCTCTCTCTCTCTCTCTCGCTCTGTGTCGCAGTCACAGCGAACCATCTCCATCCCTCACTCTCTCTCCCATTCCTCCTCTCTCTCTGTCTTAAGTATGAAGGGGCTGGGAGTGCTCGGCCCTCTCCCTCTCCCTTTCCCTTCTTCCATTTCTCTCTCCTCCTCTTCCTCCTCCTCTCCTTCTCCTCCTCTCTCGCGGCTCGCGCTCTCTACTGTCTCGCTGGAAGACGAGAAGGAGAAGGAGCAGGAGAAGGAGGAGGAGGAGAGGGAGGGGAGGAAATGGCGATGGGGGCATGCGGCGAGGAGGATCTCTCCCTCTCCCTCTCCCTCTCTTCTTCCTGGCCATCGCTCGGCCCTGTGAATAGGAGCGTCTGGTTCATTTACAGGTACCTGCCATGGCTTTTTATACCCCCCCTACCCTCCGCTTCCTGCCTCTCTTTCCCCCCCTCTTCCTCCAGTTGCCGGGGGGGAGGAGATGGAGGGGCAGAGGGAGGGATGCATGCATGTGGACATCATGGATGGCAGGGCAGGATCGATTAGATAGACTGACAGATGTTGATGTTACAAAGCATGCCTGCAGACAGATGTTTGTGATTCAGCGTGCCTGAGTGTGAATGTGTGTGATGCATGTGTGTGAAGACGGACGAGTGCTGCTGCTGCACAGCCCGGTGTATGAGCAGTGCAGTCGTTCTGTGTTTCGCTGTATGAACATGTGTGTGTCATCTTCTTTCTCTCTGCTTTGAATCGCTCTCTGTTCTCTCAACTGTTCCTTTGCAATGCTGCACCGGGAGAAGTGACGCTTGCTGCTTTTACTGACGTGCAGATTGATAGCGTGTTTGTTTGCGTGCATGCATGCCAATGTCTGTGTGTTTGTATGTGTGTGCGCGCTCTGGATAGATGGATGGCATGTTTGCTGCTGTCCATCTAAGACAAAAAAAAAAAAAGGTAAATGGCAAGCAAATTACCCCCCCGTCCCCCCATATTGGCTGGTTGATTGTATATGTTCTTGTGTCCTGTTTGCTGTGTGGCGTGTTTCTGTATGTTTACCAGAAAGTACGTACATGTGTCCGTGTGTGAGAGAGATAAAAAAGGGGGGACTGCCGACAGAAAGGAAACAGCGCATGGTGAGGGAGTTTTAAGGATGCAGCATGCATTACAAGTTCCAGCTTCTCTCTGACACCTCTATGGAAGCCTGCTTGGCCAAACCTGTTTAATGCCTTGGCTTCCTACCTATGCAGCATGAGACACACTCTACACTGTGCTGCATTGTCCAGCTCAATCGCTTTCTGATGACAACACTGTGTCCCGGGTCAGTGGCTGGATCCTCTGAGCGATGCAGTGCACAGAGGTGTATCTGAGCACCTGAACCTCTTCCTCCTCATTAAATGAGACGGCAGAAGCTCACAGTCTGAAACCTGTGTTGTGTTCAGGTATCAACTTGAGAAGAAAACAATCTCCAAAAACTAAAAAAAAAAAAGAAAAGTGGAGATTTAATCAGGGATACGTTTAATTAAATCCGCTCACAGGTTTGACAAGCACACATAACTTGGAAATAATGTTAAGATTTTTCTGTAATTCTCTAACATGACCAGACTGCTAACAACAAGTGTTCATGGCTGGCTTCTGTCATTGGGACACTGAACCAAATTCCTTGTGTACATCTGATTGGTAATTATCTGAATAGTAAAACTTGCTTGAGCAGTTTGTTGACCAGTATGGTGAAAGATTCCAAAGATGAGTAAAATTAGGCTGCATTTGCAGTAGCTTTTAAATGGGCAGGTTTTTTTTATTGATGTCCAAAGAGGTCCAAAAAAATTTGGACTGGAGTACAGTGAATGTGAAGTTGATGTCATCCTTGAAGACAGCCTAGAGTCGTTAGGAGCTGTCTGGATGGGAAGCAGCCTCACACACACACACACACACACACACACACACACACACACACACACACAGTCACATGTCGATAAACTAAGTAAGTGACTTTTGATCGCACTCATCTTCCACTGACTAACTTTTAATTAAAAATGTAAATAATTTAAACTGTTTGGTTCTTAAACTTTTGATACAATATTCCACATTTCTCTGCATTTTTTATTTTTATTTATTTTATTTTTATTTTTTTATATTCCCAAATACTGATTGATTAATAGCTCTGGGTTTGGGCACTCATAATGCATCATTTGTTTTCAGAAAAAAAAAGCCTCAACTTTCAGAGCTTATTCATAGGGGTATATCATAGATGTAACACTTCTTGAAGGATCTTTTTCTGTAGTGTTACCTCTCTTCTAAAACTTGAACAAATCTATGAAAACTTTGTGATCAGTCATCTATTTTTTGGCCATTTGTAAAGATGCCATATTTAAGCTGCTTTAACGTCTGCAAGCCACTTTGCAACCCTCTCCGCTGCTTCTCCTTATCATTGCTATAATCACATCTGTTGTCATCAGTGCCTCCTCTCTTCTGTTCTCTGGTCTCACTGCAGCTGCTGCTTTTGAAGATTACAGCCATGCCACTTAATATAAAGGACTGCAGATGAAATAAAAACCACCTTTTGACTATAAACCTTTTCAGTAAAGAAACAAGTTACCTGCACATAAGTCAATGACTTGTTGCTTATGTTGTATGTCGAGACAGAGCAAGTTAACCCAGCATCAGTCTGATGTCTGTGTGCATTTAACAGTTCTGACAGGTCATATTTTATAGAAAATGTGCTACGCTGTGCAATTCTATGGATGAATGCGATTTTTGCTACTGCTCATTCCTACCTTATTTTTTTGGTAATTATGCCTATTGCCGTATTGCGTGCAAAGTCATTAACTTGGTCCTTCATTTGAGATCTGTGCTGGGTAGCAGAAATGGACAGAAACGGATGAGAATAACAAAGAGACACAGCCTTGGCACAGATAGAGAGGCTCTCACAGCTTGTAGAGTACCATGCACTCAATGGACTGAGAGAAAAAGATCAAGAGGGGGAAATGTGATTAGAAAAAAAAGTTACTGTATGATTAGAAGTTTGGAGAACAAGGGCAAGAAGCCAATATTGAGAGCTTTATGGAAAGGCCGTCAGGATGGAAAAATGTAAAATAAGGAAAAAGCCAGTAAAGAGAAAAAGAGAGCGGGATGAACAGATGGAGTGGGTTGGGACTATTTTGGTGCACGGTGGGATTATCAGCAAGTGGTTACAGTATGTTACAGCTGAAACGTGTTTTATGTATATACCTCTCTGACTCACTTGGTGACTGAGCGGTTGCTTGTATGGCCTTTTCATTCATAACAACAAGCTTCGCATACCTCTGAGGTGGTGGTGGACCTTAGATTGTCTCATATGTCTGACCTCTGTGCTAACAGGACAACAAAAGCGTCTGGTTATGAAAATATAATGTACAAATATGTAGTATCTAAATTTGCTTGCCCTTCATGTTGTGAACCACTGTGTTCAGTGATGTAAGAAGTGATTATATTGTCTACATAAACCATTATAAAGAAAACAGCCAAGGTTTTAATAACCAGGAAGTATCAGAAGGAAAAAAAGTACTTGTCGAGAAAAATGTCCGGTGATTATATATTAAAATTTTAGATTATTGTGTGTTCAGCACTGCTGGCTGATAAATCATCGTATCTTTGTCATCACAAAGTAAATATAAAGACAAACACTGAAATGCAATGACTGTGAATAAAAGTCCTTTTATGTACTTGTGTAGTTACCTCATACCAGGAGGCTCTGGGTTCGAACCTGCTGGGATCTTTCTGGGTGGCCTTTCTCTTGTGTTGGGCACATTGGTGATTCTGAATTGCTCTTTGTTTTGTGTGTTTTTGTATGTTAGCCTATCCAGTGTAAGCTGGCCTTTGAGCTATTAGTTAGCTTAAGCATAACTTTGTTTTCTGTGTGTTGTCTTTGGACATACATGGTGTTGAGAGAGTTTCTGTAACCATAACTGTAAAGAGTAAGTTTAAAAGGAAATGCTGTTATACTTGAACTTCAGTAAATGCACTTCTATCACACCTCAGGCTGCTTACACTCCATCTGTGCCACAGCACAGAACAGAAAATATACTATACTATATGAGCCGCACCTGTGAGCATGCAGTGCCTGTTCTCTGCTGTCAGTGACTAATAGTTTACCATTACATTGCTTGGCTCTGGTGTGGACCTACCCAAATTTCCCTGCGTCCAGTTCTAGCTGTTGCTGAGGCAACAAGCAGCGCCATAGAACTGTATATAGCATCTCTGACTGAGGTTCTGGTAAAAACTGGCTCCATGCTCGCTGTCAAAAAGCATACACGAAAGTGAAGCGCAAAAAGACACGATTCTAAGTCATCACTGTACTTGTACTGGCATAGATTGCAATTTAAAGGTGGTTAAAGTTTGGCTAAGATTAACTAGTTTTAGGCTGGAACTACAATATTCCAGGAATAATCCTTTACCTTTGATCCCTCTCTAATGTTTTCAGGAGCAACATATTTCAGAGTATATAAAATGCCGATCACATTAGGCTTTATATTAGATCTGCTATAATTTTAAGCCCCTTTTATAGCTACCTTAGAAATATAATGAATGACAAACTCTGAAGTCTTGGAGGTGGACTTTTCTGGATGTTAGACTTTAAAAACATAAATAGGATGCTATGATATAATTTCATTTGAAAACAAATTCTTGAGCAGATATTAATAATATCAAAAAAATCTAAGCTGAAGTATAACCTCATACAGAGCACCTGTTTCACACCCATACACAGCTGATAGGAGTTTCAGGTGATGTAACCGCAGGGGGGAAGTTGGAATCGTGAAGACTGGACTGGAGTGGTATAGTTGAAAAAAGGTTGATGTGATGTGCTTTTCCAACCATCATCGTGAATGAGCAACGATGTACAGCACGTGTCTAACCATCGTACTCTGTCTCTCCTCTGTCTCCTCTCTGTCTCCTCTCTGGTAGTGACTATATAATCAAGGAGAAGACAGTGCTTCTGCAGAAAAAAGATAGCGAGGGTTTTGGCTTTGTCCTAAGAGGTGCAAAAGGTAAGACGTGAGCACGCTCACAATCATACTGAAAATACAGTATCTTACACGCAGTGCTAATGCAATCTCATATTTTCACACCATCTTCAGCTCAGACTCCTATCGAAGAGTTTACCCCCACCCCGGCCTTCCCTGCCCTGCAGTACTTGGAGTCAGTGGATGAGGGAGGTGTGGCCTGGAGAGCCGGTCTCAGGATGGGGGATTTCCTAATAGAGGTAGTGATTATCATTATTTATTATTTATTATAGTCATTATTTACCGGTGAATCTGATTTCCAAAGTCAGAAAACTTGATTAAAATGCTATATCTGCAACTGAATCACCATGAAAATCAGCAGATGAGGAGAAGCAATCTAGACAAGTGTGAGTGTGAATAAAAAGACATTACAGTAGACTACTTCTGCCCATTTCCTGGTTTGTATTTTTATTCTGTAGTTTGCTAAAGTAGCTCTATAGTTAAATAAAAATGTCATTATTTGTCTTTTACTAAGCTTTGGTGCAGATCATCAGTTTTCCTCTTCGTTTAAGCCAACTTTCATTGACATCACACAGAATCAAGAGTAGCAAAAAACAAAAAGTTTGAAACAATTCCTTGTGAGCCAAAGCTAACAAAGAACAATTTTTATAAATAGTGATGTGTAGAAACTCTAAACTACAAGTGCTTAACGTTGTCAACCATCTGGTTCATTGACATGCTGTAAATGAAGGGGAAAGTTATAAAAATGAATTTTCTTAAAATAAATAAATATCTACACCTGTGTTGTGCCCCAGGTCAACGGTCAGAATGTGGTGAAAGTTGGTCACCGGCAGGTCGTCAACATGATCCGGCAGGGTGGTAACAGCCTCATGGTCAAGGTTGTAATGGTAACCCGCAACCCTGACATGGAGGAGGGTTCAAGGAAGAAAAGTAAGAGTCTGCTTTCTTCTTCCTGGAGTGCCATCCTGTTCTCATTCCTAGGGTGTCAAATTTGACATTGACAAAATGTCACTATTTGACACTTACAGACGACTGCGCAAGATGTCCTTTGCTGTGGCACACAGGTCTATCATAATGCTTAGACAACTCTCTCACTTCCAGCTCTCGCAGAGCCATGTTTAATCACTGTGTAGGCATCATTTGTCAATTTGCAGGGTTAATGTTTGAAGAAGTATATTTAAAGCAAAGGCACAGTCTAACAGAGCTAACCGAGAAGTTTTCTGTGCCTAAACCAACCAACAAGTGAAAGCTCCCAGATGGGAAACACGGTTCAACTACAAATGAGTTTTAGTTCATCTTTAGATTATTTTGGGGTTTTTTTTTTACTGTAGGAAGTCAAAGTCCTAATTGTGGTTAAAATCTGACTAAATAACCAGCCCTACCAGACACCCCACAGATGGTTGAAAAACTGTGATGCAGCACAAACTGCCATTATCTGAATGGACAAAAACTGTGGTCTCACCTTTAAAAAACACTCTCTAAAAGTGTTTGTATAATTTTCCTGTGCAGGCTTGAATCATATGCTGGCTCCCTAAATTGGCACTCAACCATCATAACCAGTGCCAAAGGACATCTTGTGGATATCTCAGTGATGCCAGCGGCATCTGACGGGACGGCAGTATACGGGATGAGAACACGTTGGTGTTGGCTGCTGTTGATGAATTCTGGTCCTAATTGAACCTTGTTCGTGAACAGCTTGACTGACCACTGCTTCCTTTTCTCTTCACTCTCCTCCAGTCCCCCAGCAGAGTAAAAGGCTGAGCACTCCAGCTATTGCCCTGCGGTCCAAATCAATGACGTCAGAATTGGAGGAGATGGGTAAGAAACTAGTTTAAACCACTGTTTTTTTTAAAGAGATGAATTGAAACAAGTAAGGGGAGCTAGGAAGATGTAGACAAAGAAGCGGGGTGCTGTACTGGGTAGAAACAGATTGAGGTGGTGTTGAATGATAGGACAGTGTGAAACCAGAGTTGGGGGTTGTTAAAGATGCTGTAAGTGTGAAGGAGAGTTGAGCAAGGGCTAAATTTAGATGGCAAGACAGTAGTGAGGAGAGAGCGCAGTTATTCAGTGATAGAAACTAGCGCGAAAGAAGATTGGCTGCCGCCATGGATGACGGTCTCAATGCATTTCACTGTTCTTTCAGAGGTTCCACACTGTCACTTCCAGCACCCCCACTACAGGTAACCCCACCCAAAACGAGTGTCGCCATCTACCCTGTGATCCCTCTCTCACTGCCCGCTTCTCTTGCCTCTTACCCCTTGCACCTCTTACTGCTCCCTGGCCCCGCCCACTTAACCCCAGCACCCACAGAGTAGCCTACCAGCCCCTTTCTTCGCACTCATGCTGACACTCAGCAAGCATTTGTCGCCAAGGTAACACTGAAACTGCAAAGGTATCACCTGAACAGAGTTTGCGGGTGCTACATGCATCAGAGCGAGGTGTCTGGTCTTAATACATCTGTGAGAAAGTTGCAAAATAGCCACTCCATTTTTAAATTTATTTATTTTTTTGTTGAAAATCTCTGTTATTGATTTGGAAGAAAATCACACCAAGGATAAAATTATTGAGATGAGTAATTTTTGAAAAAAAAAAATTGAAAGAAAGAAAAAAAAAACTTTGTTCCAGGTCTGTTGCTATGGTGACTGCATTATGTGTGGCTATGCCATCTCTATTTGAGGCAAAATAGTGGGAGGAGAGTTGCTGATCAGAACGCTGGCCAGTATTTTACTGCTGATTGGGTTATATCTTCCAAGCACTTAAAACGCTCTGGTTCTGAGCATGCCCAGTTAACGGCTAATAATATATGAGAGCTGATGACATGAGAATAAGTAGAATGATCAGCTAGGCTTTGTTGGGTAGTCTCAGATCTGTTTTTATAAACTCTTGAGCTCCTTGCATTGTTGACCCATATGTGCTATCCAGAGCTATACACACTCTTCTACATGATGTCGCTGCATATACACTCTCCAGGGGCCAGTGTCAAAAAAATATCTGGGCTTGTTTTAGTGGTTTTACCTAACATGCAAAAGATCCCTGGTTTCATCCTGGCAGGAGATGCCCCCTCTGGGGCGTCCAGTTTAATCATTTTGAAATAGCTTGTTCTTCTTATTATTCTAGTCTTGTCCAAATCAGGTTCAGACTTGATGAACCTGAGTGTAGAGATTAGCCTTTTGCTTAATTCCTCCCCCATCTCCTCCCCTCACCTGCCCTGTTTTTGTGGTGTGATCTCACCTGACCACCCAAAGCATGAGCACCCAGTCTGACACACAAGTACAGGTTTCCTGAACCCCTTAACCCACTCTCCTACTGTCCCAATGCTCACTATAGACTCCTCAATCTTACCAGTAACACTGTATGTATGATCTGATCCTTACAGTTTCACTCCAAGCAACAAAAGTGTTAATGCACACACAATAATAGTCATTAATATTGTTGCTTTTAGTACTGTTCACCTAGCAAGTGAAGGATTCCCTTCCTGATGCAACTCCAAATCCATTTGGGGTTGCATCAGGAAGTGGATTCTGTATAAAAATATGCTGAGCTACCAAATGTGGCGACCCCTTATGAATGAGGGAGGAGCCAAACTAAGCTTAAGAAACATACAAGCATATGCTGCATAATTTGTAACCACTCTATTGTATATCTTTTTCACAATTCCTAACAAGGTATCTGCATCGATATTATCTATTTATGTGTTAATTTAAAACAAGAAAAATCTGTCAGGCCTTATATACTGTTATCATATGATCATACCGGGTTTTTGGCCTGAAAACTTCGTGCCCAGCCAGGGAAGAAGAAAGTCTTTCAACTTTGGAGTGGTTTTTTAAATGTCTCTGGGCAACTATTCTGAAACTCCTGTACTAATTAAGTGAGAATGTATCCATAACTATAACACCATTGGCCACTGGGACATAAAAACTGCATGAAATTTGATGAAAAAAAAGAAGTTTAGGTTCAGGCTTGAAAACTTTGCCCCAAAATATTATACTTCTGTAGAAAAGTTGCACGATATTATGACTTCACCAACAGCAGAGCACTCAAGTTATAGATATAGTAAGCCAAGAACAATGTCAAAAAGTGCATTTACGACATCTTTACCTTTACCTTATGCGAGGCAACTAAATCTGCCGTGAACCTCCGCTGTCTGCATGTGTCAGTGTAACGAAATGAATATCATAGTTGAGTCCCAGTTCGACTATTTTATTGGCTTATTCTAAGGGCAGAGGTGGGACAACCGCCATCTTTGGGGTTACAGTAGTCTCCCATGGGTGCTGTTCACTATACTCCATGGCGATGCTTAGCATGTAAATCTAATCTCTCTTTATCTAAAGTCTGACTCAATATAAAGTGCATTCGTCCTTTAATAACCAAAGTTGAGATCTGGTTTCTTCATTTGCACTTGAATCTGGTTGCTTGTGCCTCCTCTACTAAATCAAGGTGAGAGGAGCACAATGTGTGATGAAGCCATGTCAGCCGCTGCCATATGCTTACTCTAATGCATTAGAATTCATTTAGCTGTGATGCTTATTAAACTATCTCACCCCTGTCATTGGTGCAGTGTCCCGGTTCAGCTAGAAGTCATGCTGCAAGATAACAAGGGCATTAAAACCAGAGTGATCCTGCGGTGCACTTTATTCAACAAATTGTTGTTTTCTTGACAGTAATTACATTCAAGCTTTGCTTAAATATGTTTGGACACTTGTTTCAATAAAAATATGGCTTATTTTGAAAAGATGTGTGCAGTGTAGATTTTGTGAGAGATGAAACAAACACAAGCACAGAAACCCTTCATAGCTGGTTTAACCATTGTGCATTAGATTTAATTGCTGTTTAATCAAGCTCAATAAACCACACATTATGAAATATAACTGCTCGAGTATGAGTAGCGCAGATGAGCACCCCCCCCCCCCCCACACACACACACACGCATACACATACACAAACTCACTCAAACCAGCGAATGCTAAGGGTCACCTTTAATTCCTCGACTTTCCTCCTGCCTGTTCACTCGGTTAACCACTAACTCTGCTTTTCTTTGTCTCCTTTGTCCTCACTCCCCTGCTGACGGGATCTTAACCATTTCACAGTGGAGAGAGGTGGGAGTTGGCTTCAGTCTGCTTCCAATAGTGTGTGTGTTGGTCAGAGCATATTGTATGTGTGTACAGCATATTTACTGTAACACTAGTGTGCATGCTTTAGCCGTCCTAAAGCGTGGGTGTGATGCACGTTGTTTTACATCGAAGATCGAAAAAGCTTGGAGAGGTGACTCAGTTTGTCGGGCTCTGGGGAATATGATTAGTATTCACATTAACAACGCTATTGCACTTTCAATCCTGCCAAAACTTAAGTCTCCTTTTGTCCTCCTTCCAGCTGCTACCCCTTGGAAAAAAAAATCAGGTATGCTCTGGTGCACTCCCGTTTAAGGCATTGTATTTATGTCTGTCCAAAATGACTTGGCACTCACCACGCAGTGTCTTACCGAGCTTGTCCTGCGTTTCTTCCTATAGAATTCGAATCCTCACAAGTTACCGAGAAGAAGAGGACAGTCTATCAGATGGCTTTGAGTAAGAAACCTCGTGTCTTTCAGCGGATGTTTCCTGAACCTCTTCCTCTCTTTCTCATCCAACTTTGTCAAGTGTGGCCCTTCCTGCACATTGTTCCCTTCATTTTGTTGCTGTCCATTTTTCTGTTTCATTGTCGTATGTTCCTTTGTCTCTCTTGCTCTCTTTCTTTCTGCTTCTCTCTGTCTGTCTCTTTCGCCCTTTTTTCTTCTCTCAGATAAACTAGATGAAATTCTTGCAGCAGCTCAGCAGACAATCAGCACCAATGAGGCGCCGGGGACACGGGGACAGGGGCCAAAAAGGGACAGGGGAAGAAGTTTCTATGGCAATGAGGTGTGTATTGTGCTGCAGTAAATTTACGAGTGTTCAGAGATGTGTGTGTGTGTGTTTGTGTGTATGTGCCAACATGGCTACCATAAAATGAGATAAAAATATGTGGGATAAAATTCCAAAGAAAAATATGATAGAAGTAGTTTTAGATAATAGCGCGGTAAAGTGTGGTCAGTTGGCCTTTCTCAGTATTATCAGGTCACTTAAAACAATGCTTAGTCTCGTAAAAAAATGCTATCAATACATTACCAGTTAAACTATGCTTATAAAAGAAGCTTTAGGGCTGAAAAAAATAAAAATAAATAAACTAACTAAACTAAAAAACAAACAAACAAAACAAATAATTGAGTGGCCAATGCCTGTTAGAATGGACATATAGGCCTATGGGGAAAGAAGGTCTTTGTCACAAGTATAGACATTCTTCCACATTGGAAAAATTAAAACAATACAGAAGTGTCTAAACCTGCATTCTATCTAACGACCACAAGATGGCGATAGCTGTAATTGACAAAAGTCTATCCTGTAATATACAAGTCTTTAGGATAGACTAGAAACCACATATAAACCAATTGCTGATGACTTTATGGTCTTAGTCACTCATTATGCGTCATATTGAATAAAAAATGAAGTCTTCTTTGATAATCTTGGTCATACTATGACTAAGCCGAAAGTAGCCAGAAGTAGTATTTACTTTTGTCTATAAATGTTACTGCTATAATCTAAACATGGTCCTACGATGAAAATCTACTAACCAACCATTGGTGCACAACTATTATAAACAAAGCAGATGGCAATAAATGTTCAAAGAAAATAGTTCCTACATGAAACTGCTCACAACAAGTTTTACAATTTATAATAAAATTAACATAACAATATATGGCAAGTCCTGGCAAAAGGAAAAGAACCTTGAAAAAATGGCTGTAGCTAAAGAGAAATTGTGAAAAGAAGAGCAGCACATCTTAAATTTTATTTGCAACAATGAGCAGTAGAATGCTGCCACCTGGTGGCGAAAGTTAAGACAAATTCTGCAGAGGATGATTACACAAAGTGCCTTTAAAATCATACAAATATTGCTAAGTGAACAAGTGCTGTACCGGTGAAGAAGAACAAAACAAGAAACTATTTGCGGACTTGTTTTAGTCTCATCTATTGTTGTTCCCATGCAGTGTTATATACATGTGCGTCTCATGACTCTCAGGCTTTTGATTTTTATCATTTCAGCCAAACTACGGGGATCAGTCCGGGATGGGGGTGATGTCATCGGGCTTGGGCCTAGGCTACGACCGTGGACAATACACCTCAGGTCATGGCCCACCGCACGGTATGCTGCGGCAAAAATCCATCGGTGAGGCTGTCTGTTTTTTCCGTCTGCCCCTCTGTCCACCTGTCCGTCTGTCCTCTGGGCCAGTAGAGGTCTGTGCTGTGCTGACCTGTTTGTCTGTAGCCAAAAATGTCCTGTCTGTGGCTCTAAACTATGTGCATTTTATCTGTAGAAAAAAAAAGATATTTGTTTGTCTTATACTATTTCTAACAGTGCTGGTAGTGCTGAAGTAGTGCTGGTAACCTACATTTTTCTTTCCCTCTGATGGGTTATTTTATGGGTGTGTTGCTTAGTAAGGCTTTGCTAAGGTTCCCTCAGAAATATTCATGTGCTCTCTTGTGATCCACATCAAAAATGCTGCTGTGCTTCGCTTACTAATTACTAGTGCTTGTGGAATATGTAGCACTAACTGAATTATATACTAACAAACATAAGATTTGAGGACAGACTTGCTGGCAGGTGCTTGGGCAGGCAGATTTAGACAGACACTCTCATATATTACTCTCAGCTTCTCTTGTTCTCTACCTTTGTACATTTAAACCCCCCCCCCCCCCCTTTCTTTTTTTCTTATTTCTTATATGCTCATAGTTAAACCCCAATTCATCCCTATTTTTTCCTTTTATGTAGGGGTGCCTGAGGAGGAGAAGCAGTTCCTCCATCCTCCAGCCATGAAGTTTGCCCGGAGTTTGTCGGTGCCTGGCCCAGATGACATCCCCCCTCCTCCCACCACAGCCCCACCGGATCCACCGTTCTCCTCTGCTCCGCCACTCGGTTGGAGAACAAAAACATCGCAGCAGCCCTCTGTCTCCGTGTCCCAGTCCACATCCACATCTGCACACTACCAGCCCTATTCCCAGGCATTACACTTCACTCATGGAGGCAGGGAGAGGACTGGTGGTGCCAGCACAGGCCCCAGTGCTGGAGCGGTGGACCACACAACCCCGTATGCACACGCAGCTGCCCACACTGCTCAAAGCAGGACTGCTTCGCGGAAGGTTGCCTACACTGGGGAGCCTGTTGGAGCTGGCGTAGGGGCTGGTGCAGGGGCCAAGGCAGCTGGTCTTAGGAGAGGATACAGCACTGCCGTCCCCCCGTCTAGCATTGCCACTGTAATGCCTCAGCAACAACAGACTACCCAGAGTCAACCCCAGCGTGCAGACCGCAGTGCAGCTGGCGCTGGAGCAGGTGGTCCTAAAGGAGGGGCGCGGCGAGGTAAGGGTCCATTGGTAAAGCAGTCTAAAGTGGAGGACCTGCGTATGGGCCAGGGCACGCTGGGGGGCAAAGGCTCCATGGAGAAAAGCTCCATTCCTATTCCCACCATCATCGTTAAGGCCCCCTCAACCAGCAGCAGTGGGCGGAGCAGCCAGGGCAGCAGCGTGGAGGCTGATGTTCCAGCATCAGGGGAGGCAGATGAATCCAAAACACCGCATGGTCCTCCACCCTCCACCCCTGCTCCACAGCCCCCTGCTCCACCATCCATTCCAGCACCCCCACCTCCATCCTTGCCTTCTATTCGAGCCCAGGATAATCTGGACTTTACCAGCCAGTTCGGGGCCGCCATTGTGGGCGCAGCTCGGCGAGACAGGGAGCGGTTTCACGAAGCCCGCAGAAAGAGTGCCTCCTTGTTCATGTCTGCTGAGGAGGATGTGAGCCTCGGAGGAGTGAGCGATGGAATAGGAGGAGTAACACGGACTCAGGTATCACAGCAACCGCTTAACACACAGGCTGAAAGTTCATCAACGAGGCTGCGCCCGTCCAAGTCCATTGATGAGGGCATGTTCTCTGGGGATACTTTCATCCATCATACTCGCAGTATGCCTCCTGCTTTTGGCTTACCTGAGTACTCTTCATCTGCTCTGGACTATCAGCCCAAGTCTGTGCCTACTGATTTATACACAGCAACAGGCAGGCAGCCAGCACCCGCTACTACCACCACCTTCATCCACCCTCTAACAGGAAAGGCTCTTGACCCCACATCGCCACTAGGCCTTGCCCTAGCTGCCAGAGAACGTGCTCTGAGAGATGACAGCAGGTTAAGGAGGGGAGCGGAGCATCACTTTACCCGCCAAATGTCGAGCGTGGTGTTTCCTTCATCTAGTGTCACCTCTCAACCAGTGTCATCCGCCTCCCAGTCTTCAAGCTCGTACCTGGTGACCTCCTCTTCTCTGGCGGCCACAACAGCCACTGTCGGACGGCCACCCTCACCCAGAATCCTCAGAGGAGTTGGGACAGTTTGGGGTGAGGACGGTGGCGGTGGGGAGAGGGAGCGTGAAGGAGGAGGGGCCCGTGAGGGGCTAAGAGTTCGCTTTTCAGAGGACAAAACAGTCCACACACACCACTATCAGTCTCAGCCGTATCAGCCAAGTTACAAGGAGAGGGAGCGGGAGAGATCGAGGGAGAGGGAAAGGGAGAGGGAGCTGTCCAGGGAAAGGGAGAGGGACAAGGAGAGAGAGGGCTACATGAGGAGGGTGGAACAGGCAGCTGCTAATGCAGCAGCGGCTGAAAGCGCCGCCCACCAGGCCGCTCAGTCACAGCAGCCGCGGAGGCCCACTTTTCTCAGGATGGAAAGTCAAAGTGATGCCACTATACTATCCCTCACACCTCCCTCTCCTCCTCCTACCAGTGCTCAGCAAACAAGGAGCACTACAGGGAGCACGGGAAGTGGGCTGATGGTTCTCCCTCCCCCTGCCCCCTCAGTCGATGCAGATGATGAATTTGTCTACGCAGACCCACTCCCGCCCCCTTTAGAGTTCGCCAACAGCTTCGACAGGGGAATATCGGGATACTCACAACGCGCAATGCTCTCCAACAACCTGACCTCCCGCCAACAGCAGGTCCCGCCCCCTCCACCACCACCACCCCCACCTCCTCCACCACCGCCCCCTCCGCCCCCCCAAAAAGAACAATTTATAAGTGGGTTTCCTGCTCATACACCCCTTCACTCACCTCAGGCCGGGGACTCCACCGCCTCTAGTCTCACATCTTATGACAGTGAGGTGGCAAACCTGACTCAGTCTGCTCCCTCCCCATCACAAACATCACCCAACCCACAGCCTCCACCCTCACCCTCTACTCTGCAGCCCACCTCGGGCCCTCCACCTCCACCATCAGTGTCACCCCCACCTCCTCCTGGCTCTTACCACAGACCCTTTTCTATGTCCCACCATCTTTACAACAGCACTCACACTCATGGGCGCTCTTCACCAACACCTCCCCCTCACACTGTTGCTCCTCCTCCAGCCTACCGTGGTCCCCCAGCGCCCTCGTCCACTGCTGCCACCACTGTCCCACAAAGGGGCACTGCCTCTCATGCCACGACCGCTAGCTGTGCTGCTACAACCACCACCGCTGCCACCACAACAAGCACCTCCACGCAGCTCTACCAGGAGCGAACACACACCACGCATTCAACATCTTCTGCCGCAATCACAGGAAGCCGAAGGCCAGGAGAGCACCACCGTCTTCCCCCGACCGCCAAGAAAGGAGAGTCCCAGGAGACTGTGGTGGACTCTGGGATCGAAGAGCTGGACAGTCGCAGCAGCAGTGACCACCACCTGGACAGCATCCTGGCTCTAAGGGGAGACAGACTAGATAGAGGGGAGAGAGGAGGACCTGGAGGACGGATGGGAGGGGGAGGGGATGCAGAGAGGGGAGGAGATTTTCTGGAGTCTTACATGAGCTACCTGGATGGACAGACTTTTGAGATGCAGAACGCTACGGCAGCAGCATCCACCTACCCTAAAACAAGCAGGTTCAGAGAGGGAGGTCGTGCCGGGGAGCTACAAAGACAAACCAGCACTGCTCCCGCGTCCTTCCACTCCCACAGGCGGCGAGATGAACGGGAAGAGGATGAGATCGAGGAGGGAGTGGCAGAGGACGAAAGCGGCCAGGACGGATATGGAGTAAGGGACATGCAGAATCTGGGACGTCCCACTTCACCATACTTTGAGCGGCCACGCACTCCTGAGATGAAGCCTCTTTGGGGAGAGAGTCAGATGTCTGGCGATGGGAGCGGCCAGCATGGGGCGCTTTTAGAGGGGAAGAAAATTTACCCTCCCGCATCCAGTATGAAGCCCAGCATCATCAATGAACTGAGCAGCAAGCTGCAGCAAAGAACCAAGGACAGCTGGAGCAGCCAGACACAGCTGAGCAGACACAGGTACGGCTTGCCATAACTTGACTGCATTATGTTTTCTCGTCAAAGCATGAACTTCATTTTTCGTTACTGTCATTCTGTCAATGTCTGAATACATCACTTGTGATGTGCAAGCTTCTGTGGAAAAAAACCTCAAACTGTGCACTGTCTGTTTATGTCTTGCGTAAGTGTGTCTATACTGTGTAAACCTCTCTTGTTTCTCTGGCTTTTTCCATGTTTTTCTCTCAGAAGCAGAAACAGGTAATAGAGCACTTCCACACTATTTTGTTTTCTATCTCTAATCAAGGATATTGCGGCATACCGTATTGACAGTGATAATTAAAAATGAAAATATATATATATATCAATTTAAAAATGTGCACATAATAATATTACAAAACAATCCAATGCCAGGACAGTCATTATTAGAGAGTTGTGTTTTGGTTAATTACAGCTTTCCTGCTTTTCAGTAACTGCTTTAACTACTGCTGACTAAAGTAGGGAGATTACTACGCTTCTCTGTTCCTGCAGCTCCTTTTCTCACATGGGAGATATTCACGTTCCAAAACAAACCCACTGAGTCACTCGCATAGGTTCAGTTAAGCTGTTACACTGCCGAGTGAAGCTTTTGAGGACTTTATTTTCTTTTTAATGACCAGTTTGTTGTCCACTCTTGCTGCTGCTTCTCCTCTACTACTCGCAGCTCCGTTAAAATGCACTACTTTGCCCCGCAGCTTGACTCAAAGGTGTGTCACATGTTGTGGCTGACCTGATTGAGTCTTTGCAGTTTGTTGGTCTATTTCCTTTGATGATGTTTTGTCTACACACTGAACACTACATATATAACACTACAAATATATAGGGAATTATTATTTTGTTACTTAACGTCCACCGGGGATAGTATTAGGTTGCATTTTAGCCACGTGCTAAACAAGTTAGAATCAGAAATGAGAAGTCTCGGGTATTTAGTGGCCTCACAGTTCTTCTATAAGAAGAACTAGAGAAATCTCTATAAGAAATCTTTATAAAGAGGGAGGTTAATCTAAATGATGTGACTGGGAGCCTGGTTAATGCTAGGAGGTTGTGATGATTTGACCAAGATATAATAATATTTTGAATATTATAATGCCTTTTAAAAAGTTTTAAATACACTCTGCTTATTTTGTTTACTCTCATTTTGAATGCCACATACCAAACCATGCTGAAGCCCTTTATCTGTAAAATACTGTAAAACTATGGTTAAGGAATTAATTTTGTGTAAATATTGTGATATTATCATTATCATGGACTCATGGCTGTGATAACTTTGATAATGTGACAGGAAAAAATATAAAAATGTTAACCTCCAAATCAATTTTTTGCACTTTAATCCACACGGTCTAAAATAGCTGGACACTGTTTCCCTTAGCGTGTGTATGTTTGTACTTTTTTTTACATCACTGTTTTTCCCCTGTGATAATTTCTCTCTTTCTTCTCACAGATTTTCAGAAGACTCAGCCTCAGCTCTGAGCCCGCCCTCAGCTCGATCTCTGTCGCCGTCTCCGATCTCATTATCGCAGCCATCGTTGTCTCTGTCTCCCACCCCTGCCTCCCAGTACCCCAACTGGGGACGATCACCATCTCCGCAGCCTCCAGCAACTTCTCAGCCGCCACGTTCACATTCCCCACTGTCACCGACATCTTACTCCCCTTATCCTACTTCTCCCAAACACAGACCTGTCTACAGGACCAAAGCCTTGGAATTCCAGTTTATCCCCAGTCGTGAGTCCCGTAAAGCAGAATCACACATTCTCCAGCGAAGGCGAGCACCCAGCCCCCTCATCTCACCCTCAGAGAGACCCAATATGGGCCCACCACGGCCATCATCCCTTCCACTTCTCCCTACCTCACCTCTGTACAGTGCCATCTATGATCTCCGCGGTTCGGTCACTCCGCCATCACCTGGGAACCCTCTCGGAGACCCCTACTTCTCTCCTTCGCCTCCCCTGTTTGCCCCCTCTGGCGCGCCGCCTCCTCCAAACTCAACCTTAGTAGTTTCTCGATCACTTTCTCCAACTCATTTCCTGTCTGGGGCCTCTTCTCCGCCTCTACACCCTCTCCCTCCGCCTCCCTGCTTGAGTTACCCCCATCTACCTCCCCCTTCTCCCACAAAGCCCTTCGCCTCCAAGCCGCTGCCCTACTGGACCAAGTATGACGTCGCAGACTGGCTGGGATACCTGAACTTGGGGGAGCACAGAGAGCGTTTCCTGGATAATGAGATTGATGGCACCCACCTGCCCTCCCTGACCAAGGACGACTATCTGGATTTGGGTGTGACACGAGTGGGTCACCGCATGAATATAGAACGAGCCCTGAGGAGTGTAATGGACAGGTATGGCTGCTAAGTGCAACCTGTAAAGCCTCTTTAATGACACCTTTAAAATGTGATTTCTATCTGGTTAATACCATTCAGTACTATGTGTGCTTATAGCACTTACACCCGATGTTAATAATAATAATAATAATGGATTGCATTTATATAGCACTTTTTGAGAACCTCAAAGCGCTTTACAATTCCATTATTCATTCACTCTCACATTCACACACTGGTGGAGGCAAGCTACAGTTGTAGCCACAGCTGCCCTGGGGCAGACTGACAGAAGCGAGGCTGCCATATCGCGCCATCGGCCCCTCTGGCCAACACCAGTAGGCGGTGGGTGAAGTGTCTTGCCCAAGGACACAACGACTGAGACTGTCCAAGCTGGGGCTACAAGATGAACTGCCAACTCTTGAGCCACGATCGCCCCAATAATAAGCATTCTCCTTATCTTACCTTAAAAAATCCACATGCTACTGAAGTCCTATGTCGTAAAAATTTCGTACTCATATGCACTAAATTATTCTCATTTGTGCATACATAAGCTATTACTTTGATAACTTGACATACATACAACTTCAAATGTGGACAGCTACCAAATATAGCGTATCTGAAACTGTTAGAGACTCACTGTAAATTATATTCGTCAATATAAAACTTCGCTATTTTATTTCTGCCCATTGTAATGTGGCTGAGGGTAGCTTAAGCTTTTAGAGCAGCATATTAATTTCTGTATGCACAAGACAATTAATTCACCACAATTCAGTGATCTTGTTTGCAGATAAAAAGCTCACCTTTTGGGAATTCCAGGGCTCCATAAGATAAAAATAACATGGCAGTTTCAGTATTTTTAAAATGATTTTTGCCAAGACATAAATTGACCTGACATTGCATCAATGTTACTTTTTTCATTATCAGTGGAATTAGGTAAAGATAAAAGATTCTTGTGTTATTACTCCTTGTTATTCGGGTTATTTTTCTTATTTTGTTATACATCTACATGTCTACACATAGTGGTGATTGGGGACACCATGGGGAAAAGTAACATGGGGCCAGTTACTATAGTTTAAAGGTTGTCAGCCCTTTAAACTAGTCAGCCCTGTCTAGACAGGTTGTCTGTCTAGACATCTGTAGGTGAGCGATTTCCACTTCCTGTTTGTGGTGTGACTTCTGTTGACCAATCATATGTGAACTGACTTTGGTGCATACATGTAAAAAAAGTTTTCAGAACAAATGACTGCTGTAATGCAATCTTTTAACCATCACTTAAAAGTTTTGCTTATCATAGTCCTTAAAAAAAATAATCCTTTGGATTTTTAATCAATTAGTGGCACAGGAAGTCTTTGGAGAAATATCTGCTGGCTACACTGCAAGCCCTGCAAAGTCAGCAGAGGACACCCGGTGGGTTCCTAGAATGACCCCTCTTACCTCAGGATCCTCACAGCTTTAGATTTATTGTCACTGAAGAACAGCACCCTCTTGCTTGAATTGGATTCAGTGATTAATTTCAAGTAGGGCCACAAGTTAATTGCAAGATTAAAGACCAATGCTTTCGAGAAACTCTTAGAGATTGCTTCCTGAATATTTTGAGGTAGGTTGTTCCAACGTTTTGGGCAGGATAAGCTGGCAACAGAAAACACTACGTCCCAAATTTATCTCTCCGAGGAAATTATATGTCTAACGGTTTGGCAGTGACAGATTTAAGAGTGCGAGATGGGACGTAAAGTAACAGACTGTTGTACCATGGTCCAAGACCATTTAGGGCTTAAAATACAATAAGAGGATTCCAAAATCACTTCTATGGGATACTGGAAGCCAGTTTAGCCCTTCCAAAACTGGAGTGAGTTTTAGTTAATAACATTACAGCTGAATTCTGAATAGACTGCAGCCTCTGCATCTCTAGCAAAAAGAGCATTGCAGTAATCAGGCCCACTAGACATGAATGCATGAACAAATTTTCCAGAATGTCTAAAAATAAAAACTTCACAATTACTTTTAGATTTGCATAGGACAAAACTGCAGTCTGTGCAGTGAAATTTAACAAACACAACCTGAAGATTGTGCTTGGAACTGAATTTAACTTGCCGACGATATCTTTTCCTTATGTGAATACACTTTTCCCAACTTTACCAATCAGGCTAGGAGGTGACCGAAAGGTGGATACCAACTCCATAAATCAAACCAGGGTTTCCCAATGTGGCTATGAGAATGCATGTTGTCAGCATTATGACCAGCCATGAGGATGGACGGTTCTACTGGCAGCTGACCAGAATATTTTACAGAGCAAACTGTAATGTTAGAAATATCTGAAGAGTTTAAACAGCATAACTGAGTATGTGTGATAATAAAAGTTCTGTATGAGAGAGTGTGCACTTTAATTAATTTGAAATCTGAACAGAAGGCAGACCTTTCACGATAATGTTAGTATTATAACTCTATCATTAGATACAGGAAGATCTGACAAAGATATAATAATTATTTGTTCTAAGAGTGGCAACTAATTTTTCCAGTGGTCATGCAGAAACTGAAACTGCTGTGCAGGGCAGCACCAATAAGCTTATACAGATATAAAAATAAAGATTTTTCTGATTTTAAATCGGCGTGAATATGAGGCAGATAAAGTGTTGTGAATGGTTGGCAAGAATACAGAAGCACTATATAAATAAATCTGATATAAGGTCAACGAGTACAAATAGTTGCCCTGTTATAAGATCATAAGTTGGGGTTTATGGAACAGTAACACACAACTCAAGGTCAAATATGAAGTTATCTTGCCAAGCCCCAAATTCGGCCTTTTAGTACAGACTTCTGCTTCTTCTGCCATCTTGCTGGTCTTATCACCTCACCTGACTTCCAGAAAACTTTAAAGTCAAACTTTTCCTAACTTGTGTCACAAAGCTGTGACTTCCGAGCACCATGATCGGTCAGCTGCAGTGACGATCCTGGAGCAACATTAACTACAATGTTACAGGAAGAACAGGGTGAACTTAGATACACCCAACTGCTCAGGCATCAAGTGCGATGACCAATGTTTTCCCGGTTTTCTTAGTCACACTGCTTGTCCATTTGCATGAGTCACAGCAGATTTACCAATTTATTCTCTCCATTTTACAAACGTGGGTCAGAGGATAGAACTACACACAACCACACCACGGACAAACAAACACAGAAAGCTGGAAACATCACGCGTGTCCTGCGTTTTTTCTTTTGTCCGCAGGCTGTCCAGCAGCCCCTTTCCCATTTCTGTTCTCTCACCTCGGGATGGACAGACGGACAGGAGGAGGGACGACGGGAGTCGGAGCTGAGGCTGCAAATACAGAGATGGAGAGAGAGGCACAGAAGGAGGGGTTGAAGCCAATGAGGGAGGAAGACACAACTGCTGCTGCTATCCATGGTGGATTCACACAACAAATGAAGGGGGGCCAGATTTCACACAGAGAGCATCAGAAAGAGGAAGTCGAGGCCCAAGGGGAGGTGGAAACACAGGGATGGAGGAAGGGCTGGCGATCCATAAAGACACCGGCTGGCGCTGCTCACATGTGGCAGGCTGATTTACACAAATACACTCCCCACGCGCACGCACGGTCACACCAATCAACACAATTAACGCAAACGCCCTCTCATCCAAAATGTCTGTGGCTGCAGCAGAGATTACAAATACTTGAGAGGAACAAAAATAAGCCAGTTAGACTGGAAAAGAGGCAGGCTGAAGAAATGAAAAGGTGTCACGTAGTCATCTTGTTGAGTAGTGCTCTTACCCCCTCAGCTGGCTGGTTTAAAGTTTACGATTAAAGAGCGGATGCTGACTTCATAATAAATATCCCAGAGGAGTGAGTACTTGAGGGTGAATGAGGATGAATGTGTGCCAGAGTGAGGCTTTATCTGTGTGAATGGTGAACGTAGGGCAGGTTATCGCGACGGCCTCCGCGTCTCTTTAAAACGAGGCGAGGTCGCCGGTGGATAAGCTGCGTGTGGATAAGCTGCGTGTTTGGTTGCGTCTTGTTTTTACCTCACCACTGGTAGGGCTCTGTCCTCACTGCAGATCCTGTGATCGGGATCACGCGTGTATGTGTGTGTTTCTCTATAGCTCTTTATTATCTTAAGTCTTATAATGACGTATATACAGACTGGTCACTGTATCACAAATTTGTAGCAAAAATAAGTGCCCAGACCAACAACATAAAAGTAAATGAACACACAGATATGCACACACAGGCACCCGAGTTACTCTATCCATGCCTGCATGCATACACCAACATGTAAACACAAACACAAGCACTTCCCAGTGTTTGTGTTAGAATTTATGGGACACCTTATATATAGACACACACGCTACGTTTGGATCCGAGATGTACAAAACGGAGACAGACTGTGCTTTCATTGGGATTTGCGACGACGCAAAGAGACTGATTTTATTTACGGAGAAAGACTTTCTCAGCATCAAGGCAAGTGTTGTACTCTCATTCAGGCCTTCTGTGCGAGGCAGACTGGAAAGGAGAGGGGAGGGAAGGAGTAAAAACTGCCATTTTCTTGTTCTTTCCCACTTAATCCCCCCGGCTCCTTCCAGGAGTGGCCTCTCTCCGTCTGTCGACGAAACCCAGGAGGAAAAACCCGGCCGAGGGGATCCCAGAGAAAAACGCTTATATCGAGTTTTAATACTATGATTGTTCTTACACTTTTTAAACTTTAAATGGGAATACTGGAATACTGATATTGATATGAAGAGATTTATTGTTACTATCTATCATTACTATCATCGTCCTTACTGTTATTGGATCTTCAGAGAGTCCCGGTTTCTGCCTTTGGTGGCTAAGGTGGCGCTTTCGTGCAGTCAGCTTATTTCTCTGACTGTGAAGTGAAGATGATTGTCGTGGTTATATAGATATATAAATATATATATGTACATGTAGGTATTTTTGAACTGAAAGATGCATAATGTACCCTTAACATAGCTTCTATGTGACAAGAAGCACTGCAATTAAATGTGAAGCACATTTAAGAATATTATGTTTTCCCCCCTTTCTCCTTATTGTTTCTCTTGTTGTGAGACTGTGAAGCTTTAATCAAAATCACCTTTTAACCTTTAAGGCCTCAAAATATATTTTTCTCACGCTTTTAAAAGTTATTCACCACTTAATATGCTGTAAAAATGTAGCAGCTGTTGCTCTGAGTGAAAATGATTTAGAATAATACAAAATAATATTTTTTAAATTCTCTATAACATTCTAATCTATATATATATATATATATATATATATCTCACTCCCTGGCGATTGATTTGAGACCCAAGTTTAACTCTTCTCCTGTGACCCGGTGTGATCCCCCCGACATCAGCTTTTGTGGCACATTTACATCTCATCCCATCCCCAAGTCCTGCTTGTCTTACTATTGCTGAGATTAAATATAAGGGCTCTGTCATGACCTCTCTACCTTGAACAACGCTTCACCTCTCCTGCTGCTTTTGAGTCCATGAACACATATCAAATGTGCATTTTTTCTGCTATCGTCAGTCTATTTTTGCCAAAAGATTTAAGAATTTTCATAGTCACCTTGCTTAAAAGTGCACATGCATGAATGCATCCATACAGACTATATATGCGATTTAGCAAAGGTAACTAAGGGGGGACAGTTTTTGTATTTGCTCTTTGCAGATGGCTAAGGAAAGACTATATTTGAATTCAAGGGAAATAGCAATAAGGACGATGAAAATAATGGTCTAACTATGGTTTAAGATGTAAAAAAGAAAAAAATATCTCAAAAGTTCTAAAGAATCTCTGTCTTCCAAATAATGTTTAACATGAAAAGGTAAATTGTATTTATTTAACTCTTCTGCTTTCTATACAGTTCGACCTGTTCTCTGCAACCACCCCCTCCTCCCACTGTTGATAATCTGATGGGATTAGGAGCTCTGCTCCGTATTCACCCATCGTTTGCATCTTCCCGTATGTACAGAGCACCCTCTGCAGTCGCTAACATGTGCTAGTATGCTCATAGCTCATTGTTTTATTACCAGCATAATATGCAACGGCCCCGTTTCCACTAGCAGCTTTTTCACATTTCCCTTTCGGAGGTTTTGAAGGGGTGAACAAGTCGAGTGTGACTCTACATGTCTCAAAGTCTGCTAGTGTACATAGGGCCAATTAAGAACTCTGGATAAGATTTAAAAAACATCTTGCTCATACAACGATCTTGTTAAGTGACTGGTGAGATGCTGTTTTTTGTTTTTTAAGCCTTTCTTTGCGTTTCGTAGTCGCATTGGAGAAGTGAATATCAGAGGGAATCGGTCTGACTCTATAGAAAGCACTTCTTTTCCTTTAAGAGATCTTTTAAAAAAATGAGAATATGAACTGCTGAAAAGTAACTTACAGAATATATATGTATATGTGATATGCATATACACACATTCATATAAAACATATATGAATTTCAAATGTTTTAAGAGATAAATTGTTAGAATTATAATAAAGATACAGAAACAAAGTTCTAATTAATGGTTTGTAATTTCTTGAATGATTTCTTTCATCATCTTTCCATCTACCCAACTCACTTTTTAGGTCACAAATTTACCATCATCTGAAGAAATTGTTGAAGACTTCATGCTAATCTGGCAACAGTCTGATACTGTGCCATTAAAGAAAAAACATGGCATAGCAATATTTTAGTACATTAAGCAACCTTAGGGATGAAAGTGTTACTTTATAATCTCACAGTGCAGAATATATGCTGGGTGTAGACAAAAAGTCTACACCCAGGTGAATAACAGAGCAAAAATGTAATATTAAAGGGCCTTAGAATCATTTCTTTTAAGTGACTCGACCTCCAGATAGATATCTATGGAAGCCCGTTTCCGCCACTAAAAAAAAAAAAAAGCTAGTATCCATAACTCGAAATTTCGAGTTATTTTCTCGAAATTTCGAGTTATTATCTCGAAATTTCGAGAAATATAACTCGAAATTTCGAGTTACTTTTCTCAAAATTTCGAGTTAGCTCTGCCAATCAAAAATATACGTGAATGAGGTCGCTTTCTTGTTACCCGGAAGCATATGGCGCAGGACCGCGCACTCAAAAACGGATCCCAACAAATTAAAGTATGTTTGCTGATAGTAACACCATGTTATTCAGCTAATAACACAGGGATTTCATCATTTGTGAAGCCAGGCTGAAAACACTCAGCAATCTGTGCATTCACGACTGGATGTAATACCGGTAGCTTAGCTGTAACATTTGTAGCTGAGGGCTTCAGCTTCCGGGTAACATGGAAATGACGTCATTCACGTAGATTACTGATTGGCAGCGCTAACTCGAAATTTCGAGTTGCTTTTCTCGAAATTTTGAGTTATGGATCCTTTTTTTTTTTTTTTTAGTGGCGGAAACGGGCTTCCATAGATATCAGTCCAAATTAATATGTGATATTTTCTTGAGATCATCAAATTGGTGCCTCCAATTTTTTAATTTGTTAAATCAATACTGAGTGTAAGAACAAGTCACTATCTTATAATAATAGAAATAAAATAAGTTATCCACTTCTAATCTGCAAATACAGCCGTAACAAAGTAATTCTTGCAGCAGCAGCAAAAAAAAAAAAAAAAACAAAAAAAACAAAAAGCAAACTAATCACATTATACCCTTAATGAGGTAACAGAAAATCATAAGGTACAAGTGAAAGTTTTCTTGGCCTGTTTGTCCTCGTATGTTAGCTACTGAATGTCCAAAGGAGCAGTGGTGATGTTCTGTTCTGTTCTTTAAGGCCGGCCTAAGGTGTTTTTCTGTTTTATAATCATCTTTTTTCTCCTGGGAAGCAGCGCTGACCTTACTAGATCAATCAAAATACATAACAGTAATACTATAATACCACACACAGTGAATCAGTGGTTTACATGCTGGCCTAACAAACAAGATCGCTGGTTCAGATCTGGGAGAAGATAAATTTCTCAGCTGCGTCAGAAAAGTTACCTGATGTAAATAAAATAAAGTATGCCAAATCAGACATGTAGTGCTGTGGTGAATGACAGAAGAAAAAACCTTAAGTACCAGAGGTGAACAGTGGTACCCCTAGGCCTCCTAGCAGAGCCACCCATCTGTGTCATGTGCTTCAATAGAATTCCCATGGTGCTTCAGTGTAGCCACGTCTCAATGCATGCACATGTCATGGTATTTTAACTGCTCGATTTTTAAACCAGGATCCACTCAAAGACTGAAAGACACCACTCCATTTTAAATCCTGGATACATGCCTGCTGTTATGAGCACATGAGCATGACACCACATAAACTGAGTAGTCACAGGTGTGTTACCTGTGATGACTCACTCAAACCCCCTTGTTCAAGACTTTTGCTATCCAACACAAAGTCACCACATCTTCAGCTGATATTTGTAGAAGAGAGACCAAACACAAAAACATAAGATGTATGATTTTATTTGATGAATCAGAGCAAATGTGAGATATTACAATTAAAACATCACAACAAATAAGAAAATAATCACAGAATTGTTATGAGGAAGTTCTCTTCTGGAGTATCAGTACCTGAAAAAGTAACAAAACAGCAGTGAGGCAAACAGTTCAGTCAGTGAAGACCTACAAGTTTAATTTTTTTGCTTGCTCATCTCCTCAGACTCCGCCTTGTCAAGGGCAGAGCTGCACTTCTGTCACCACTGATTTCTGAGCCCAGTGCAAAGCATCACTAGAAATGAGACTTTAGATATGAAAAAGCAGTGTTACATGACACGAACCTGATTAATGTCCATCCTCGGAGGATTTCCACCTTTTCAGAACTGAAAGGACAAAAATAAAAAGAGTTAGGGATTTTTTTTTTTTGTCACAGCCATTACTTTTACAGCAGAGTTTCTGATTTTCTCCTCAGAAACTCTGGCTTGTCAGGGCCAAAGATGCACGACTGTCTCCATCCAGACTCAGAGCCCAGTGCAAGTCATCAGGGGAGAAGGACAGCTACAAATCATAGACAGCATATAAAACACAGAGCAGCCACCAAGAACGTAAGGAGGATCCGCCTGAAAAACTGAGGAACGCTGCACTCCTATTGGTTAATAACTGATCAGTCACAATAAAACAGATCCTGCTTTATCTTTTTTTCCTGAATACAAATGATTGTTGTGAACCCTTTGGCTTTCCTCTGAAGGATTGTAATAAAATATTTATTTTTCTAAGTGCGCTTTTATTTACTCTGGCACAGATTAACATTAGAATTTCCATACATGTCCAACAAGGAGCTGGCCCTGGAGCAGACCCAGGACCCACTAGAGATTTCATCTGTTAGCTGGCACGTGAACAGCCCCAAAAGCTGGGTAGAGATGGGCCTTTCTGTTTAGACTGCTGCCCACATGCTCCAGACAAGTATTTGAAAATGAATAAACAGATGGATGGATGCTCACCCCACCATCATAGTCCTCAGGAAGTCTTTAATGTTCTCAAGTGGACACAGACTGAAACTGCATCTGTCTCTTAATTTTGCAAGGACTCATAAGATTACATATCCTAACTAAAGAATGAGTGCTGAAAACCCCAAATAATCCTTACCTTTAGGGCTCCGCTGCAGCTGAGCGGTTTCACTCAAAGTCCTGAAAACATTAACAAATAAAAAAAACAAAGTCAGTGAAGTGTAAAGAAGCTCAGCACGTGTAACACTAGGTTTGCTTTCTCCTCAGAAACTCTGGCTTGTCAGGGCCAAAGATGCACAGCTGTCTTCATCCAGACTCAGAGCCCAGTGCAAGTCATCAGGGGAGGGGGGGGAAGCACATCCTCATACCGCTTGAAATAAAAGCGATCATGCAGTATTATTAAGTTACTAATCACTACAACCCAAAATTAATTCAAGTCTTACTGCCTGATCATACTCCAATTACTCCTCACATGGCAACACACTGTGAGCTACCATGCTAAAGGCTGACCACGTGGAGACAGGCCCACGAAGTTACCGATGGTCGGGTTACTTCCACTGCTAGTAAACATGTGAACCAACAACAGCATCGCAACCAGCCTAAGTTACTTCAGATATGTTCAAAGGTGCCTTTGCTCACAATACTTAGAAGAGACCTTGAAAATGTAATGTCCGAGCAAAAGGTCGCAACTGTTTCCACCTACAGATGTGCCGTCAGTCGGACCGCTTCACCTGAAACTGCCACAGATAACAACACAAAACAAACCTTAACCTGAGCAACATTCATAATATGATCTTACCATTTCCACCAGAAAACAAAGCGTGCCTCTACTCTCTGCTTCTGCTTCTGCTACCGCTACCGCGGTAATCTTCGTCTTCTTCTTCTTCTTTGGCTTCAGTGGCGGACTGTGAAGCTATTTAAAGGCGTATGTCGCCACCTACTGTACCAGAGTATAATAGCACCATGACTTCAGAAACAGTTTCGATTGTAGATGTTGAACCTACAATGTGGTAAAAAGGCCCTTGAAACAATAGATAAAACTGAAAGCATACTTTATTAAAATGTTTATTTTTTTCTTTATTCTAATCTAGAATATATGTATGCGAATGAAAGGGAAGCAGTTGTAATGAGTGAATCTGTGAGGAGTAGAGTTAGTGAAAAACGTGATTTTGTGTTTGTAATTTTGTCTTGTATGGATTTCTGCCCCCTGGTGGTCACAATGATTAATATTACTACTTTATTACCATTAAAGTTAAGGCTAGACCAGAGGGTTGCAGGTACAGTTACCCTTAGTAACCAGTAGAGGGCAGTTTTATTCATAGGTCCCAAAATGTGGTCAGTGGTTGGCTGTTGTTTTCTGCAGTCGTTGGGACTATAAAACAATGCAGGTGGATGAGTCGTCATTTACAATAGACCAAAGTCTGTGACTTGTGGTGAAGGAGGTCTTGGGTTGTGAAGTCTACATGCTCTCCCAGTGTCTACCTGGGTTCTCTGGCTTCATCCCACAGTCCAAACACATGCATGGAGTTGGGCTATTTTTGAAATGTATTTGTTTGTAACTATTCCACATAATGCACCTCACTTTTAAAGTCCCGATTTTCAGATATTTTAATGTATAAGTATTCTGAGCTTTTTTCTGCACAAAGTATTTTAAAATATTCCTCAAATACAAAAAAAAAAAGTTTTAAATTAAAGTTAAAAAGGATGCATGGAAGAAACAGGCGATGTTACTGAGTCATCAGTTCATTTGCATTTTAGGATGAACATGATGCAAGGATAGTTGAAAACATGCCTGAAATTTAAAAGTATGATTTTGTGGTATTATTGAAACAAGAAAATTTGCTTTGTAAGAAGAAGAGACAAGGATTCCTAAATAAATGTGATTTAGTGTTACAGTTTTTTTTATTTTTTGTTTTTTTTAACTCCATGTTGCAGATATGTGCAATACGTCTTGCACAAGGAAAACAGCACATGATAAACACAAAACTTTAACACACTGGGTCCTTTTAGTCACTAAAACATCTTGGCTGTTTGAGGGTTAAACATATGAAGTGTACATGGTGAATACAATTGTACTGTTTGAGTGGGATCTGACATCAGGTGTTGACATTTATGTCTATTATCATTTTAATGACAGGATCTCACGGTGTTGTCATGATATCTGTCTCCTATGCTTCCACATTTGATTATAGTACTCCCAGCATAGGATTACTGTCTCCTAACAGCAGGTTGCAGCTGTGTGTAAGCACTGCAATGTACAGCTGTCTAGTTATTTACATGGCATGTTCTGGCAAGGAGAAGTTTCATGAGTTCAGCACTGCACGGGGCTTTATGTCACCAAAAGCAACATATGTGAGTGCGGGCAAGTTTTCGTTAGAGGGCTTTGCACTCAAACAGCTCTGCCTTTAACACATAAACATGCACATATGCACACTCACACACCGGATGTATCCTCCAGCTGTGGAAGCAGGCCTACCAAATGATCCCAAGGGAAAATAGTGGGGAGCAAAAAGGGGGTTAAAGGCAAGCGCAGAGAGATGGAGTTTCCTTATCTGGCCATGCTGCTTTGTATTTCTTTTTAAAACTCTAAAAGGTGGTTACTAGGGTTATTAACTCCCAAACACACATGCCAAACATAAACTTTGGTTGGGTGACTCAGCTATTGTCTGACTCACTTAGAGATGCACACACACAGACACAAAGAAACACCCCAAACCAATGTTCTGCCACACTTCATTAACAGTGGTGTGAGGGAGGTAAAGTGACCAAATGAAAGGGAAAAAGACAAAGTAGATATTTGACAAAGAACAAGAGGAATACGCTTCCTGCAGCTGTTTTACTGAGAGAGGAGGAGAGAGAGAGTGAGAGACGTTGAGGGAGGGAGGCAAGAGGAGAAGGAGGAAGGGAGGGGAAAAAAGCCAACTCATCTGACACAAACAGTGGGCCAAAGAAAGGGGAAGAGCAGGAGCAACACTGTCCAACAGGGGTGGAAAAATCAAAGTTGGAGAGAGTGAGGAAGAGCATAAAGAAGACTAGACAGAGAGGGAAAGAGCCTGAGAGACTCCACACAGACTGGAGACGGGAAGAAAAAACTGTTTTAACTAGGCAAACAAAAGAAGAGAGCAGGGGGTGAATGAGAGAGGGGCCCCAGCGTTCAGAGGTAAGGAAACTATTAGCCTGCCATGGCTGAATGGATGCATTTCAGTGAGATCAGATGGAGTGACGGCGCTCCTATTTCTGCTCTGTGTTCAGTTGTTGCTATATATTTCCTCTATGCAATGTGTGTGTGTTGAGTTATGCGTGACAGATGAAACGGGGACAGAGGGAGGAGTGAGTGTGTGTGCAAAAGTGCGTTCAGCATACAGGGGTGAGAGAGTTTGGTTGAATCAAAGCTCCAGATGGACTTGAACGGGCTCTGGGTTCAGCTGGTTGGGTTTTCAAGTGAAGAAGTTGGAGTTTTAGATCCATGAAGTCTGAGTTAATGCAAAATACTGATAATCAATCGCGAACCTTTTAGAATCGGGGGGAGCTAATTTTATATCTGACATGCACATATATTATACAAAGTCTGGAGGATTCATGGTGGATATAGATTTGTGCTTGTAGGCGGTAAGTAGTAGTATGTTTTTTGTGTGAAAAAGCAACCACGTGATGCATAGTTTGTGGCTTATTTAAAGTCAGAAAGTAAGAAGTAATGGGGTATGCCTCACTAATACCACAGACGTCACAGTGAGCTAACTGGAAATGACACTAGGGATCACTTTATTTCATCTTTATATAAATATTTCTGGAGGTTTTTAAATCTTTAGGCCAGTCCCACATTTTTAGAGGATCTCAAAATCGATTTAAGGAGTTATGAAATCACTGTTGAAAGGCGTATGTCACTAACAAAACATTCCCAGTAGATACAGAGTTGCACGGCATACTTTTCTTTCTTTTTTTTTTTAAAACACATAAACTGAAGCATAAGGCTGATAAACCTGAGGAGAGGCATACAAGTCAGTCACAGCTAACCCAGAATGGAGGTTAAAGATTTTACTTTCCTACCAGCTTATAAGGGATTTATACATAAATCTGCTATTACACAGACACAAGTAGTGTGGTTGCAACTCTAAAACGTAGTAAAAAGTATACCGTTTGTAGTAAACCGTGCAGTCACATTAATTAATATCGTGACGGGAGCTACCCCACTCCCACATTTTATCTGGAAACTTGGTCATACCCTGAGGAAAGCCAGAAAGCAAGAGGGAAAGGAAGTCAGGGTCAAACGGGTTAAAAGAGAGGGTATTCTTTATTTTCATGACCTCTTGCAGATATCTGGGTTGCGTAATTTACAAGTCCTCAGTGGTGATGATGAAGCAAACTGAGGCAGATTGAGACCAGGAAGAGGCAGGACATTATTCTCTTAGCGGAGCATGTGATGCCCCGTGAACAGCAGGATGTTGAGGGAAGATCATTGAATCTAATTGTGAGCATAACGGAGCCATGAGGGGAGATGTCTGCAGGCAGGAAAAACAGGCCAGTCACGAAGGCTCTGTCAGGGTGGAGTTCAGCTTTTGGGTGCTTCGAGGATTTGAAGCAAAGCTGCTGTGTGCTTAAATATTTAACTGGAAAACTTTCTCTTTTTTTTTGAGGTAGAACCACATGAACATAAAGTAACACTCAGCTAAGAGCATGATTACGTTCAAAGAAAGTGTGATGTTTATGGGTCAATATTAAATGAGCAAAGCGCGACCAGCATGGGAAGAAAATGAGTGTGTGATAGGATGTGCCGACCCTTAGCCCCCGTTTATTTTCGGATAGCTCATGTTTCAGAAGCTGGGAATGCTGGGAGAGGACAGTCCATGTCTGCTGGTGTTGTCAGAGCTTCTGCACTATCCCAGCTGGGTCCTATTTAACGTACACGTCAACTTCCAACGCTTAGATGGGCGTACAAAGCCTCCATATTTGATTCAGTCACTGTGTTACACCTGCTGTATAGTCTCACACTGGTCCTGACATGTGTTGAACTAGTTATTTATCTGAACAGATATGAAATGCCTTCATGTCATGGAGCCTAAAATAGCAGGAGAGAATTGATTTCCAACCCGGAGCACTTGTGCCAGTGGTGAATCATGTTGGTGCCAGGGGATTTATGGGAAGTGGTAATTTGATCAAATACATTATTATATAAAAGGGCTGATTTAATTTAGAGTTATCTCCACCCACTGAGCTATCACTAAGAGCACTGAAAAACACAACAAGGAGAAAGGGATAGCTAAATGCAGTAGACAGAGAAACAGTCCGTCAAAAGTAACCAAGGAAATTGTTAAATAGATGCATAAAAGTAAAAGATAAAGACTTGAAAACAGTGAATGTGTAAAAATAACTACATTTAAAATAACAGAGTGGACTGGTAATTAGCTTAAATTAATATTTGCAGCTTAAATTTATAAAAGCAAAATCCCTGTTTTATCCAGTAGTTTACCATGTAACCATTATAACATAAGAGGTGTCAGTGATGTCAGGTCTGTGGGGCATGTTTGATAAAACAAGAACTCAAGTATTAAATTTTATGAAGTATCTACATTTTGTACCTGAAAATAATTTTGGCTAAACGTGTCCCTTATTTCAAACATTTGTCCCAAATACTGAAGCTGCAACAATCTAAAGCCAATAAATGAAAGGTGATAATGGCAGCTACATAAAGATCATAGTGAAAGGCAGCATGATAGAAAATATAGTCCAAACTAATCAGATATTCTTTACTTTCTCAGAAAACAGGATGTCGACCTTGCCATCAGAAAACAGCCTTGAAGATGCCTACAATCGCAGCTTCTGGATGGTATGTGTACTCAGTGTGTGTGTGTGTGTGTGCGGGGCTCTGGCTTTGTGTGTTTACATGTTTATACCTTATGATGGGACAGGGAGATATACTACACAAGATAGCTCCCCCCCGTATCTCAAGTCTGAGCGAACATGCAGCCAAAACAGTCCAGAGTTTTGTCGTTCAGGCAACACGACTTTTTAAACAAGGCTGTGTTTTCATTTTTAAGTATGAATAGTTACTCTCCGAACCGCCTCGCAAGGATTTAACACAGCTCTCGCCGAAGGCTTTTGGCTCATTGACTTATTCTATGTGTTTGTCTGGACTGAGTCTGGGGACCAAATAAAAAAGGTTTTTTCCTATAAAAACTTAATGCTTTCACAGAAAGTTATTTTCTTTGTTTTTTGTGCTGTTTTTTTTTGCATGAGACTTAACAGAATAGTTTGATATATATACTTAATATCTTGCCACCAGCTAGCCTTAGAACTATGGGAGCCATTTCACTTCCTGTTGATCCCATCGTGGAACATAACTGGCCGAAATTCAGTCTCAGGAGCAGCAGTGACAGCCCGTATGTAGCAAATGAAAATACAGCTGAAATAATTCTATGCAGCTCCTTGTAGAGAAAAAAGAAAGAAACCTGAAATGCTTGCATTCTGCTAATACATCTTAATTTGTTTGTGAAGAATTTACATCAGGACCACAAAGATGAGACGAACGTATCCTGGATTATCCTCCTTTCTAAAACAAAATGGATTTAATGTTTTATTCAGTACGGGCTGAAATCGCTGACTGAGCCCATAAACTTATCAGAAAAGTGTTTACAGAGATCAGCTCCGAGGACTGTCTTGCCATTGAATTATATGGGACACGAGGTCTTTCTGCAGCCACAGGTATCACCCCCTGGTGCACATGAAAAAAGAAATCGGGTTTACGCACTTTCAAGCTGGCTTCACTTTTCAGACCTTGAAGCTTTCTCCATTTTTTTTCTGTCTTTGGACGTGACACACTTTCTTAAGCACACATTTCCAAATGACAACTAAAACAGATGTTAGAAGTCAAGCCATAACAGAAACTTCCACATGTATACACAAAGCAGCTGGCTGTGGTGATTGAAGGTGACTGCTATCAGGGGGTCTGCTGCTGCTTGATGAATAAATATAAATTGACGAGTGCTGTAAAGTATCTCATGGTGCCTCAGTGTTCCCAGTACTGACAGAAAGGCCTTACTTAGGGTTCTGGTTTGGCTGGTTCAGTTAAGCAGGTGTCTCTACCTTATGTCTGAAGTGCAGAAGCCTGAGTTTGAGTCCACTCTCTCTCCTCCTCTTTCCTTTCTACGCTTCCTTGCAAAACTGTCAAAATGAAATCTTAAGAAAGAAAGATATTAAGTTAAAAAATCATCTAAAAATGTAACTATATTTTCTGTTTCAAAACCTCCTCTCCAAAATGGGCTACACGTCCATCGGGATCCATTCAGTGCAAACTGTATCAAAAAGAAGTCTAAAAAGTTCTTGGTTATATTACATTGTTACACTTATTCCACCAGCATCTCCAGATGTCGCTAATTAACATGTTTATTTAATCCATAAGAAAACAACAGTACGCTTAGGACACACTGATATATTAATGATGGATGTGTCCCAGTCCCAGATCGTTTCTTTACCTGGTGCAGTGATAACGAGGCTGCAGGCTAAGTGCCGAGCTCATTTAACAGGATGCAGCTTCACACTAAACAGAGACATCAGAGAGGTACAGAATAAAATCTGCAGCACAAAAGGAAAATAGGGATCAAGTTTAGACCTTCTGCTGCATTTTTATATACAATACAAAAGTGGCTTTTATTTCACAGCACCAACGTAGACAGAATGAGAAAAATAAACAGTCTGTAGAACAGACCTGTTTCCACAAACATAAAAGATAAATCCTAAGCATTATCTTTCTCACCGAAGCCTAAATGTACACACAGCATATCAGCCATATACCCATCTCTGTGAACTACCGTACACTCTGTTTACCAGTCATAGCCCAGTTTTGCCACCATATTTTAAGGCTGTAAACACTTCAGAGTGCCTGACTGTCTAATTTGAGTGTGCTGCCGCTTTAATATTGGCTTTGTCTGCTATTGGCCTCGATTGGCTGCCCCACTTTCATCTCTCCCCTCCTGTAATTTGGAAGCCTCCTGTTGTGCTGGATGTGTTTCCAGGCCAGTTCCCGTCTGTGTCATCCTGCCGCCGTGCTCAAAGGCTGCCTGCCTGTCATTATACTGCAAACTTCAGCTTTTCGGTTTTGCATTGGCAAAGTCACCTCAACTTTATACATAGTGATAACAGTCTCTGGACCCAGTGCATGCCCCTTTTAAAACATTAATGCCCCCCTTTGCCACAGTTATATAAAGGGATTATATATGCTATTATATGCTTTGTTATATTAAATAAGGGCATTCTGTGACACCTGCATGTCTGCTACTAAAGTAAAATTGCCATTATCACATATTTCAAACACATTTTCACTTGTTTTCAAGTAGAAAACTAAAGATTTAAGAGTTTAATTTGTAACAGACTTTCTTTTCCTTTCTAGAACAAACATTTTTGACTCTCTTTCCCTGAATCTGTCATCTGCTCTTTGCTTGAGTTGCGGTAAAGTCACTTTGGAGTATCGTCTGGAAATGTTTCTTTTATGCCATTTCATCTTTTATTAATACTTTTACTGCCATTGCTTTCACTACCTTTTACTTATTATACATTTACTTTAAAACTTTATCACAGCTACGAAGCATCAGAGCAGCGTCTACTGTGGTACTGCTACACTACTACCAGCTAATACTTTAACTTGACACACATATGCAGGTTGTGAAACATAAAATCTGGAACACGTCAATTTCATCGTCCCATCCATTCATCTACATTTAACACTAATGCAGTTCTATAATGAAAACTCGCCAGGCTTTTAACAGTTTGAATGCGATCATTTATTTATATGAGAGGTAATTTTTTTTCAGCAGAAGTCTTTAGTCATTTCCTTCGATACCGCTTTTGTTGCTTGGACTGATTCTCTAGTAGCGGATTTGCATCTGCCTCGGTCATTGGCCAACTGGGTCTCTGCAGCGTTGCCGCTGGCCTCAAACTGGATTCCTCAGCTGTTTCTGCTTAATTCGCAGACGAGTGAGGAAAGTCAGTGCAAACCACAACAGAGGCAAAAAGAAAGGAAGGATAGAGGAGGAAGGAGGAGGGCGCTTGTGTGAAACACTCCTCGTGATTAAAGCATTTAAAACTACAGTGTTTTATTAAAGGCACACTGAGGGCTCTGATTGCTTTTTTTGAAGGGTGTTAATACAGACAATGAAAAACTTTTACATTCAGGGTCTTTGTCCTTCTACATGCAGCACTCTTTGAAGCACTCTAAACTACACTTGAACAGAAACATTAAAATGCAGGATTAGTAAACAAATCATTTGCAATTAGAATGAAAAAGAGAAAATATGAGTTAAGAAAAATGTCACATTATAATAAAGATGCATCGGTTGATTGCTTTAGTTACCTGAAGCACAAAACTGCATATTTGTTTAATGTTTGCTGCTAGCACTACTTTTCACAAACAACAACTGACCTTTCTGTTGTCCCTGCATTTAATTAACTACTAATTAAGAGTCCCATTACAGACTTTGGACATTGGAAGCAAAGGCTGTTGTTGTAACTCTGGAGGCTTATCATCTTACACTGAATTTGCCAAAGAAAATAAGTAAAGAAGCGTATTCTGTGTTACAGTATCCAAAAGTATATGACGCACTGAAAGCACGCAGACAGTTTTACTATAGTCTCTTGGAGCTATCCAAGTAAGCCATGTCTGTGAGCCAACACGTACAAAACCCGTAACCAGAGCCCCGATATTGAGGTTATTAGTTACATGTGTGTTTGACAGGTGAAACATTGGCTTTAGGGACGTCTTGTTCACTCATGTCTTTTTTTTTTTTTGTGGTATTTACATCAACTATATTGCCTCAAGTAATTTAAAACAGCATGGCGAACAATCACACTGAAGCAGCTGTCTAAATGTGTCAGTGACAACCAGATAGAGTCTGACAGAAAGTGAAAAAGAGAGTAGGAGTCAGTGCTGAGAAGGAGCTGATGACAGCTGCCAGGAAAATTGCAGAGATTTCCAAATTCCACATCCACAAACAACACACTTGCTTCAGAGATGTTATTACATTTAGGGCCCTGCCTCTGCTGCTCTCTTGTCCTCACTCTGTCTGGCTTTTTATGGACGGGCTTCGACCGCGCCTCACACTGTGCCCGGCATTTGTGCTACCAGCGGAAACTCAGTGCCAGTGAAGTGTCACTCGTGGCACGTGGGAGGATTAGCCTTACATTGCTGCTGCAGCGTCACAGCTATGGAAGGACTATGATGGAAGGGTAGCATTTCTACCTAATATTTGTCTTTTGTACTACAAAACAAAGGAATACTAAACATTCAAGAAATCACGCTTATGTGGACTTTCAGTTTCATAGGGGATGCTTTCACTAACTGAATCCAACATTTTGATTTCATGCATTAAACAGCAGCAAGAGTCTCACGTAGCAGTCATCATCTGGTCAGACAGTTTTCCATACATTATTTGTGAAAAGTAAAATAAAATTCAGTTTTCTTTTCATGTTGGTGTTTTATTAAGAAGCATGTGGAAATAATTATTTTAGCTGTTTAGCTCAATTCACTCTTATCCTTGGTAGCACCCTCTGCTGTACCCCAGATTTAACTGCAGCCAACGTCTGCACAACACGATTAACAGGAAGACGGTAATGGGTGTATTTCATTTAGCTGTGGTACTGTGCATTATTCAGTGGAACTTAGTAAGACGTCATTATGACAATGATTTAGAGGATCATTTAGAGAAACACACCCATGTAAAAGTCTAACTAAATGAAATCAATACTATATATATATTTACTATACATATGTAGAGTGAATGTGTGCAGCTGGAGTCTGCTTAGCATTGCAGAAAGCTGAAGCAACTGACAGCAAACCTCCAGAAAGTTACAGTTTCTGGCTAACAAATATTCTGGCACAAAACCATTAAAACAAATCATTGTTTTAAACACAAAATGTAATTAGTGAGCTTTTGATGAGCTTTAGATGTGTTGGAGGCTTTGTTTAAAGCCAGGCTTTAAACAAAGCCAAGCTTTGTTTGCAGTTCCTGAGAGCAGTCATATATTAAGGGAACAGTTAAGAGAGGGCACTTCTCTCTCAATGAGCTTCCACAGTATTGCAATCAAATCTCATTTTGAGTATAGATTATTAGTTGTTGCCAGGAAAATTGCTTCTGATATGTTAGTAGAGTGCAGTAAGGTTTGAACATGCAGGATCCACGGCTCCATTCAAGGGTTTAAGGGTTTAAACTGTACTAAATGTAGTTAAACAGTTACCCTTAAAATATGTGGCAAATTTATTTACAATTTAGACGAAGATTTGAATTCCTTTTTCTTGAGGACAAAATGACTTGCTGTTCAAACCTTCTGTTTACGAGGGGCAGCCAATCAGAAGACGGCTAGGTTAAAGGAAAGGGGGTGGACACAAGATTAACTGAGGGTCTGCACCAAGATCCATCATAGGTTAAATAAGGATTATTTTAAACTGTGACCCATACTAAGCTACTCTAGTAGAGCCTGAGATTAAAAACATGGCGCTGGAAATGACCATAATAGGTCTGCTTTGAGTAATCTAAACAACAAAACTGAGTTACTATAAAAAACGAAGCTTCAGGCAGTGGATATTTGCCCTAATATTTCTACTTATAATATTAGTCTATTTTTAATATGTTACTAATATTACAAATTAGAAGCAGTAGCAGTAACACGCAACAGTAGCAGTGTGCTTGTAATACCAGTTGGAGTAATCTTTTTGTTTGTGTTATTCAGTTTTGGGTCTCCATATTTCCAAGAATACACTGAACAAATGTACCGTTTTGGATTCTCTGGCACTGAAATAAAAGAAACTGAATCACTGAACACTGGAACATTCTTTTGTTAGCTTCTAACTTTTTAAAGCCAAAAAATTAAAAAACTTTAGACTTTAAAGCATCAAATCAATTTAAACTTCCATCCACTTCATGTGTTTATGATGTGGAAAGCAAATCTTCCTCTCTCTTTGTGTCCTGGCAGCCTGGGAACTATCAGCGCACTGCGAAGCGAACAGAAGATGCTTTCCAGGCCTGTAATGACATAGTGGCGTGTTTCCAAGAGAGAGCGCGCGTGGAGAGGCAGTACGCCCAGCAGCTCAGTGAATGGAGCAACAAGTGGAAGCCCGTGGTGGACTCTAGTAAGATCAGTAACCGCAACACATATGATGAACGTGGAAATGATCTTATTTCAAAATCATGTCCCAATTATTACTGAAATACAACAGTAATTTTAATGGTGTGTCATCTTCTTCTCCTCCTCCCTCCCTCAGGTCCTCTATATGGCTCTCTTATGAAGGCTTGGCAGTGTTTTCTGTCCTCCGCCGACAGGCTTGCCGCCCTACACGCCACCATCTGTCGCTCCCTGGTGTCGGAGGATGGGGACCGGGTCAGGACCTGGCAGAAGGACACCTTCCACAAGAAGTTATTTGGGGGTTTCAAGGAGTCCCACGACATTGAGACGGGGTTTGCACGTGCTCAGAAGCCGTGGGCCAAACGACTTAAAAAGGTCAGATTTTTTTCCAGATTTGTTTATGGTAGTTACACATCGTCATATTAATTAAAAGCTTTTGTCTGATCTCAGTCACTGAGCTGCGTACAAAGATATAAAATGCCACGTTAAAGTTAGTTTAGTATGTTGTGAAGCAATAAATTACATACTGAGGCAGCCACTAAAGTACAGTTTGTCTTGGCGCTTGTGGCAGCTGTTATTTGTCACACTGCTTTGATTGGGATAATCTTTGAACAATATGTTCTTATTTTTCTTTTTTCTGCACACATGCTTTTTGCCTCTTTGAGCACTTTGTTTTAGAAGCAGTTTCAAAACGTACAGTATTATTTTACATTTAATTAAGCTCTTCCCAAATTCAGTCTTAAAAAATAAAGAATTTGTTTTTACTGATATGTAAATTAACAATAAACTTGCAGCCTGGAGGCTTTTGACGACCGCTACCATCTTACTCACTCACTCACATTTTTACTTAATCAACATTTTGACCATTTGGCTGTAGCTCAGGTGGCAGAGCCGATCAGCCACTAACCAGAAGGTCGGTGGTTCGATCGTAGGCTGCTCCTTGTCTGCATGCCAAATATCCTTGGGCAAGATACTAACCCCACGTTGCTCTCCGAAGCATCCATCGGAGTGCGAATGTGTATGAATGTTACTTAGAAAGCATCTAGAAAAATGTGCTGGTGTGAATGGGTGAATGCACAAGTTGTGTAAAGCGCTTTGAGTGCTCAGAAGAGTAGAAAAGCGCTATATAAGAACCAGTCCATTTACCATTTTGAAATTATTTCTCATTTAATGAAATCTTTAATGAAATAAGCTTCACCGATGCAATATTTTCCTTCCTGATTTTGAGAGATAAAAGTGGAGTGTAGTTCTCGCGCTCCAGCAGCAATACACCTGTTCCTAAAGAAAAACGTAGCTAATAATTTTTTTGTTAGTTTTCTAGTGGTTAAAACCCCAAAGTGATCAGAGAGGTTGAAGTCATGTGTTTTTGTTTTAGATTTCTAAAGATTTAGCAACCACATTAGCTTCATTTATCAGACCTGAGAGGCTACACACACGTTTTATTAGCAGTGTAACTGTTGATAATATATGTAATGAGGATGTAGCCATCTTGAGATTACACATTGGTTTTGAACTCTGCATTTTGAAGCCATAATGTCAGCTGCCATGTTGTTGTTGCACTTTATATGAGTAAAAGGATGCTAAGTAATCAGTGAATGCTAGCATGTTTGGTTCGCAAGTTGCATTCATAAACTGATAAACTACCCAGGTGCAACACACACTAGTTGAACATTTTAACATGGAAGTCTGTGGAGATTCACTCACTCTCGTGAAGCCAGCCTCAAGTGGTCACCAGAGGAACTACAGTTTGTGCTACTTCCTGCTTAACTTCATTTTGCTTAGCTTCTCTGGAGGTTTACTCTGGAGTCTAACTTAGTGCTAGTGGAGTCCATGTAAAGTCTCTGTAACCACTAGAGGGCATCAATACATCTTTTATATACAGTCCATGGCTTCACAGCTCCACTCCAGACAGCTCTGGTCATCATGACATTTTAATGTTCGCTTCTGGGAGCCTTTTCTCTGTGACATTCCCAAGCCTTATTTTGTGCCAGTGCCAGAAACCCAGTTCTCAAGAGTGTTTGTGTTCTGATGCAATGAGCCAGTTGAATCTGTACCTTACAGTGAAATGAGAGCAGCAAGGGACATGCATCAAAAATATAATTTTGCCTCAAAAGACGAGCCCTTAGGGGATCAATTTTTCATATATACTAGAAGTGACTGTGGCATGGCAGATGGTTTCTCATTAAGTAAATGGCCTCAATTCAAATACTATATTTAGAAAACAGGAAGCTAATGCACTGCTATTTCAAAATGAATTTATTCAGTAATGTGCTTTTCAGAGTCAGGTGCATCTTAGCTTAAGTGCCTCTGAAGTGCCTGTAAGTGAATTGTATGATTCCTGGTGTTAGTGTAATCAGTGTATTTCTATCTCTATCTATTGTGCATTGACTCCATATAGTCAGTCTGTGCTTTGGTTTGCATCCACAGCTGGATAAAGCAAGAAGAGCATACCATAAAGTGAGCCGTAAAGAGCAGGTAGCCAGAGAGCGAGAGGCACACGCTCAGGGAAACCCGGACGTCTCCATAGACAAACAGAAGAAGATCCAGGAGGAGAGAGAAGTGGCTCAACAGGAGGCCGAGAAGGTGCACACCACATGTCACTGCTTTCTTATTTTTTTTCTTATTTTTTTAATTTTGTTTTCTTGAACTTTCTGTAAGTTTTGTCTTACGTGCACTGTGGAGTTTCTGGCCACGGAGCATTAAAAAAAAAAATACCATTGCATAATTATTAATTAATTAAAACAGGTGAAGCATGAATGATGAGTTAAGGAATCTCACTTTGGAATCTGAGTAGATCCGTACCCCACCACTGATGCTCGGTGGAAGGGTGCCTGTTACAATCCTGGTTTACCAAGAGAAAGGGGAGTGACATTAATAAACCACAGGGAAAAGGTTTAGTGACTGTTAAGTAGGTTATTGTGTTCCTTTATGGTTTTAAACTAATAAATCAGAGGGCATGTGGATGCAACTCCACATGCTAAGTATTAGGGGTGCAACGATACACAAAATTCACGGTTCGGTTCGGTTCGATACTTTGGTGTCACGGTTCGATATTTTTTCGATACAAAAAAAATGTTCATCCCTTTTTAATTTGTCATTTATTAAAATTATAAATATATATTTTAACTCAAAAGTACAGTTTTTAAATTTAATGTTGCTGAAACAAAAGTAATTAAAAAAAATAAATATATCTCAGGGCTCTCAAAATTTCAAAATCCCTGGTAGCCCTTCGGGCAGGGGACTCTTCAGTTTTTGGTAGCCCAAAGTAAATTTAAGTAGCCCGAATAAAAAAGAGAGCAATTTTTTGATTGATGTTTTGTTTCCTGTTTTTCCTTTACAATATTATACATTAAAGTATAATATTGTAAAGGAAACAAAACATTAATCAAAAAATTGTTGAAAAACAAATTACAACATTGTATAAAAATTACAATCATCAACTCAAATATTTGGTTCTAATTGAACAGAAATTTCTATGAACTTGTAAGAACTGTGTAGGACATGAATCAGTCTGTGTCAGATCCTGAATTTGAAATTTCCGCTGAAGTCACGGGTAAGAGACAAGTGGAACCAAGATCTAGGCCATTTGCTTTTTGAAGTTTGCAAAGACTGCTAAATTTTGCCAGTGGTAGTTCACTCTTTGCAATATAGTACGCTGTTCTAAACAGATTTTTCAGGTTTATTTTTAGTATGTTATTTGCAATTGGTGTTTGTTCTGGGAAAGATATTGCAGACTGAGCAATAATGCATTTCTTGCATTTCTCATGGGTTCTAATGGGGGCCTTTCTTAAAATGACTGGTCCCAGTAACAAAGGCGCTTGTCGACTCAGAAATCGAGAGAAAACCAACAACACACCCGGCAGAACATTATGTTATTTACACGGGTGCACATAAGTGGTCCGCATGTGCGCATTCGCTGTCAAAATAAAAGACGCGCACCAGATAAGAAGTTGCAACGCGCGTTTGCGTCCATATAAAAAGCACTGTTTTTGTCCGCTAGAGTGGGATTTTCACGGCACATTCCGCACCACATCTCTGTGCGTTCATCATTTGTTTGAAGCCAGCTCACCTCCTGCAACTACTTTTCCGAGAATACCCGCTTCTTTTGTGGTTCGGACTCTTTCTGACATTTCTTTGGAGGTGGAGGAACACCAAAGTAATTGCTTAAAGGAGCTTCTTCGACATCTTTAAGAGTTTTAAACAAATGTCTGTCCTCCTCCAGAAAATCTTATGTACGCAAACACGCGTTGCAACTTCATATCTTGTGCGCGTTTTTTTTTTTTTCTTTCTTCACAGCGAATGTGCACCTGCGGACCACTTATGTGCAGCCCTGGTTATTTAGCTCGTCATATTGCAGCCACAGAAATTCTTTTGTCCATGAAACCATAAAGCTGCACTTTCTTTTTGCCTTATAGTCTGATTTGTCATAACTTTTCCGTTTTGTGGTAAGCTTTTCTTTGGCTGTCACTTCTTCACCCTGACCTGTCTTATTTGGCTCAGCAGAACTAAAAGCCCGACGGGCAGGGCAGAGATAGATTTTGGTAGCCCGACTGGGGTTGCAAAATCGCTAGCCCGACGTCCCGGGGCTAGCGATTTTGCGAGCCCTGTATCTGATTGAGGAATCACTCATCTTTGGAAAAGAGAGTTTATTACAGAGAAATGGCTCTTTCCAAAATAAAAGCTATACTATACGCTTCTTCTGGGCTATATTCTCAGCAGCATATTGTAGCGGGTCAGGGCTGTTCGGGGTTCTGTTTGTACAGTTATGTTTTGTTTATGTTGCCATAGTGACGGGTGACGCTCTCTCGCTGCGACGGTGTGTCCTTCCGGGGTCAGAGGGCGCCCTGTGTGTTGTTGTTGTTGCTGTGCGGTTGAGGCGCTGAGCAGTTAGCTAGCGGCAGTGTTCTTCTGCAGATGTCAATAAACGGCTGTGCTCCCTGGCTAGCTCACGGGAAGCAAGACCAAACGACACCTCCGTCTCCTCGTTGTCTGAGCTCGCCACATTGGTGTCAGAAGTGGGATGATGGTGGCACCCCATGTTCTGACCCGAGTGACTTTTCCCCCGCCGGTCGTGACCGGCCGGTGCGCCAAAAGAAGGCACCTGGACATTTGCAAAGTGAAAGCAAAAAACAAGGCAAATTCAAACGCGATTTCAATATGTCACATATTGACAGTGGCTCACCGATGCCAATGACATAATTACCCAGCTACATTTCCGAAAGAATGCAAAAGCACTGACATATATTTTTCCTTCCTATGATAGCCCGACGGGCAGGGCAGAGATAGATTTTGGCAGCCCGACTGGAAAAATCGCTAGCCCCGGGACGTCAGGCTAGCGATTTTGCAAGCCCTGTGTTACAGGCATGGCCCTTTAAGGATGAAGCCTGATGGGAAATGTATTCGGGATGTGTGTAGCGGGACTGCCTGGTGTGTGTGTGAAGAGAGAGAGCGGAGAAGGGGAAAAAGTAACGGTTAGCTACAGAAGAGACGAAAAGAAAATAAATAAAAGGAATATAATAACTCCCTCAACAGCCAGAGTTGTGTCGGCGATGCTCGCTGTGAGTAAACTGTTTCAGCCCACTGTACGCGGTGTTTGTGCCTTAGAGAAGAAATAAAGTTAGGTGAAGCAGTTTCCTACGCCTCCTTCGATCTTTTTGCTAGCGGAGTTGACCTGTATAGTAAGCTGTTGCCGGCTACGATTCAGTTACGGAACCTTCAAGTAACTGCCAGAGGTTTCCTTACTACGGTTCGGGGCCGCGGATCTGGCGCGGTAACACCTGTATCTGATTGAGGAATCACTCATCTTTGGAAAAGAGAGTTTATTACAGAGAAATGGCTCTTTCCAAAATAAAAGCTAAACTATACGCTTCTTCTGGGCTATATTCTCAGCAGCATATTGTAGCGGGTCAGGGCTGTTCGGGGTTCTGTTTGTACAGTTATGTTTTGTTTATGTTGCCATAGTGACGGGTGACGCTCTCTCGCTGCGACGGTGTGTCCTTCCGGGGTCAGAGGGCGCCCTGTGTGTTGTTGTTGTTGTTGCTGTGCGGTTGCCGCGCTGAGCAGTTAGCTAGCAGCAGTGTTCTTCTGCAGATGTCAATAAACGGCTGTGCTCCCTGGCTAGCTCACGGGAAGCAAGACCAAACGACACCTCCGTCTCCTCGTTGTCTGAGCTCGCCACATTGGTGTCAGAAGTGGGATGACGGTGGCACCCCATGTTCTGACCCGAGTGACTTTCCCCCCGCCGGTCGTGACCAGCCGGTGCGCCAAAAGAAGGCACCTGGACATTTGCAGGACTTTGTGTGGGGTAATGGGGTCGTTGGGGACCACTGACCCCTTAGGTGGGGGCTATGTAGCGGGTCAGGGTTGTTCGGGGTTCTGTTTGTAAAGTTATGTTTTGTTTATGTTGCCATAGTGACGGGTGACGCCTTCTCGCTGCCACGGTGTGTCCTTCCGGGGTCAGAGGGCGCTCTGTGTGTTGTTATTGCTGTGCGGTTGCCGTGCTGAGCAGTTAGCTAGCAGCAGTGTTCTTCTGCAGATGTCAATAAACGGCTGTGCTCCCTGGCTAGCTCACGGGAAGCAAGACCAAACGACACCTCCGTCTCCACCTTGTCTGAGCTCGCCACAATATTAAACATATCAGGTCCCCATAAGGAGAATCATGTGCTAACGGCTGTCTAAATGACTCGGGTAAAGTTTGTAGCATGCATGCTTGTTGTTTTTGTCTGCTTCCACTTGTCTTTGCACTAGGATGATGTCGGCGTAAATGTGCAGTCATATTCGTTGTGTTCCCACTAGTGCTGTCAGCGTTAATCTCGTTGAAATGACGTTAACGCCACAACACGGCAAATCTCCTTAACAAGCTACCCCTGCATGGGGCTAGATGGCCAACACATTAACGAGCTAACTGCGCTAACGCACTAGTTCCCACCCATGTAATTGAGCATCGCGTGGCACACCCAACATACTGTTTTACTTTAGTCCATGACGCGCTTACCTTCAGGGTCATATGTCACATGAAAACCAAAATAATTCCAAACGCCAGATCTGAATGAGGGTGGGGGAGGTTCAATTTGCCATGTTGCAAGGAGAGCTTAACTTCTGTCTCGCTAGCTTGCCCTGCGCTCTTCCTTCTGACAATCCTGTCTGTGTTGAACGCTTAGTGGATCTGCGCTCGACAGTGCAGCCTAGGCGGAGTAGTCGAACGCAGATTCACTGAGCGCTCAACACAGACAGCATAGTCAGAAGGAAAGTTGATAAAATAAATTACAAATTTTGTATTATTCGATACATATGCCTACCGAACCGAAAGCACTGTATCGAACGGTTCAATATCGATACGAGTATTGCACCCCTACTAAGTATGTAATATCTGTATTCTAGTTATCAAAAGCAAAGAAATTAATTACACGTCTTACTAGCCTGTCCAAAGCAAACGTTAGAGAGAAAAGAAAGACCCTTATTACTAGTATCTCTAATAAAAGGAATCTAACTGTGTGGTGAACAATAACACAAGTACTGTTACCTTTCCTAATTTACAAATCCCCCAAGTGGAGAGCAAAACAAGCAGGTTGATGAATCAGAACCTAGCAGGCGTAAACCCTTCACTATAAATTACGTGACCAAAGTACAAGTAACCATTCCAAACATGGAAAAGACTGATCCCTGGCCTGACAGCCCCTTTTAAAGCAGCTGCAATAATTAGCCCCGCTGCGGTTGGAGTACGGCGCCTGATGAATCAAAGTGGCAGCAGGTAAAACACAGAAGGAGCAAACAATTGAGGAAGGCAGGATGACGGACAGGTGCCAGCACCAATCAGCAGCATAGTTAGTCTCCAGAGTAGCGCAGAAAACAGTCAAATTATACAAACGGGACAGAGTGGAGCGACCAAGGAGTGCAAGAGTGCTGGAAATGTTTCGTGTGGTTTAAATCAGTCATCTTCATATCCTCTCACAAGTTTATGACGTGGTTTCTGCTGTTGTACTGTAATAATGTCTACTTCACAGGAAACCTGTGATGTCGGCACTGGGCATGGGTGAAGCGTTATATCAAGTTGAAATTCATTACCAGTTATGACTGCATAGTCTATGGGAGGTTAAATGTTGCAATTTTTTGCTTTGTTAATATTTTTATATCAGTTAATCACCTGACTGAACCTGGTGAAATCATTTTGAAATGGTTTTGTTTATCTTGGCGAGCTAGCTTCAGTTTATCAAAGCTTTTTTTTTAGAAGACTGTTGTTGAAGTTCTTTGTTTCGCATGTTTTTAGTGGGATGAAAAGTTGTGTAAGACATTCGACACACATTTAATAAAATTTTTGTTTTGCTTTTTTGACAGTTAGATTTCCACCGCTCAAGTTTTATTTGCCAATTTGGTTTGAAATACTTTCAGGTCCGTGCCCGCTACGAGAAGGTCCTGGAGGAGGTGAACAACTATGCTCCTCGCTTACATGGAGGAGATGGAGTCCGTCTTTGACCAATCACAGGAGGAGGAGCGCAAGAGGATTGTATTTCTCAAACAGGCTTTCCTCTCCATCCACAAACACCTGGACATTACCAACAATGAGAGGTGAAGCACGGTGCTTTGTACGTGTGCGGTGTTGAGAAAAGGTGCTGCTGCCGCTGCTGATTAGAGGATTGATGTATTTGATTAAACAAGTAGCACAGATTCGTCTTATGTGTGAACCCTGCAGCTTGTGTCGGGCTGTCTTTAGAGTTAAGTATGTTGAAATCAATAATTTGACTTAATTTACCTCTAATTAAAAGCTATACCACTACATATTAGCACATCACCGACTCTCTTCTACTCTGATAAAGGAAATACTGGATACGATGGCAACTTAATTACTTTATAAAAATGAGCCAAAGCCACAGGGAGAGGAGAGAAATTATATACACTATTAATCTGCTTAATTTGGGGGGAACACTTAACTTAAAGTGTCCCGGATTGCAGTGTAAGTGAATTAAGTATGTTTTTAATTATATAATCATCAGTATCCAGAGTACACATAAAATTTGTAACATATATTCCAGATCATTGGGTTTCTTATAGCATGGTGTTTATTAAGTACTATGCGGCATACTATACCTAAAGGACACAGGGTATTTCCAGCAGTGTGAACCTCTCTGAAGCTAAATGTGAGAAAAGAGCTGTGGAAAATATCCAAAATTCACACGAGACAGCACGACTGTTTTTGATAAGTAGGATTATTAGAGGAGAGATGATCTCTTCCAGCAAAATTTTAGGAACAGATCAGCATAGATTAAAATCAAATTTGAGATTTTTGTGTTTATCTCTCGGCATTTAGCGTGCGGGCCGTGTACAATGAGCTCCACAACACACTGATGGCCATCGATGAGCAAGAGGACCTTCGTTGGTGGAAAAACACCCACGGCCCGGGCATGCCAACTGACTGGCCTCACTTCCAGGTATTTCCCTTTATTTTCCAACATTTTAAGTTCAACTCTGTGCACTTTATTTATGTTACTTATATTCCAATGTTTTTTCAGGAATGGACACCTGAAAAGAAAAGCAAAAAAGGGAAAAAAGAAGTGGAAAAATCAGGAACAATAGAGAAGAGGTGAGGATATTATTCCGAACGGGAACTGTTAATGTTGTCTAGCTTTTTTTGAAGCAATCAAAGATTAATCTCTTTCTTCTCTCTTTTCCACTGACAGCGTGATGATCGGGGGAGTGAAAGTAAGAGCTCTGTATGATTACGTCGGCCAGGAGACAGATGAGCTGTCCTTTAAAGCAGGTAAACACTGCAAGATGAATGACGTCACTGTGAACTCAGCCGCGTCTCTGTATAGTCATATTTTGAAGCCTCAGCTTTAGCTTTAAGGCTGCAGTCATGTTTTTGGAGCTAGAATGTGGACCATATTTGGAGGAGAGGGCGCAGGGCTCACATAAATACTTTCCTGCCTAGTGTATGGGCTCAGTCACACATTCTGGCTCACACTGAATACAAAATTAAGTCCATACCATATTTCAAAGTGGAGGATTAGCTGTCGTATGAAACCGCACACTCATTGGCTTGCAAACTTTCAATTCCAATGGGGTAGCCAGTCAGAACTGACCCTCTTTGTTAGGTTTTTGCATCCTATATGGTCAACAGCAGAAAAGCTTTTCTCAGTGACCTGAAGCTGTCATTCAAAGAGGCCACATTGCTACATTAATGTCGAGTCAAGCCATTCATTTGTACTGTACATCAAAAAATAACCGTTAACAATCCAAGTATACAAAAGTATATGAAATATACAGAGACCAGCAGTGCCGACGTATTTTGGTCTCAGTGTTTTAAGTTGATTTTAAGTTTTTAGATTCTTTTTCTCACAGTTTTTGATTATTGTTGGGTTCCTGTTTCACATCTTTATTATCCTAGTATAGTGCGCCTTATTTGGTTCCTGTTTCTAGCTCACGATCATTCTGGTAATGAGTTTCAGCATTGTTTTGTTTCATGTCTTGGTTGCTATTCGTTGCAGTTATACTTCGCAGTTCCTTCCTCTATCTCATCTTTCTGTTAGTGTCTGCACCACATTTTTCAGGTCTGGTCTGATTTTAGTGTGTCTTTTGGTTGTTTTCTTTTTATATGTTGAAGGCTGTGTTCCTTTCATGCCTTGCATTATTTTTCCTTTAGTGATTATTTTCATCTGTGTCTCAATCCCAAGGGTCTTCCTCTTTTTTTTTTTTTTTGTTACTCTTTAAGTTTTCCCAGATTATTTGATAGCTTTTGTACATTTTGAATAGTTGCCCTTATTTACCCATCTTGCCTTCTCTGGACTTTAGTATATCAGCTTGAAAATAAAGCTAGAAACATATTTATGTATCGATTGCAACTTTATCTGAGAATCTTTGGGTATTAGCTTTTAAAGGCTGCCTCAAGTGGCCGTTAGAGAAACTGCACTTTGGTGCCTTACTCGCTGAAAGCACCCCTATACAGCTTTATTTCAAATGTACTATGACTATATTACATGAAATTACTAAGCAGAATGGTTTGAATCATTGATTTTACAGTTAAATAAAATATACGTTTAAACTGTTATAGGCTCTTTTTTATGGTTGCTTGCCTGACAAAACAAATATAAGTGTTATAAGGCTTCGCTCACCCCAACTGTTTGCAGCAGATGGCCCCGCCCCTCCCTGAGCCTGGTTCTGCCAGAGGTTTCTTCCTGTTAAAAAGGAGTTTTTCCTTCCCACTGTCGCCAAAGTGCTCATAGGGGGTCATATGATTTTTGGGTTTTTCCTCTGTATGTGTTATTGTAGGGTCTACCTTACAATATAAAGCACCTTGAGGTGACTGTTATATATAAATAATATTGAATTGAATTGAATAGATGTTTAAAAAAAAATGTTGCAATAGTTTTAAAAAACAAATACAGAAATTAATTTTCTCTTCCTCCCTCCAGGTGAAGAGTTTCTAAAGATCGAGGATGAGGATGACCAAGGATGGTGTCGAGGGAAGAAGGATGATGGGTGGGAGGGGCTTTACCCAGCCAACTACGTGGAGGTGGTGTAGTTACCTGAATGTGAAAGATCTTTGTTATATCAAATACCACATGACAGCCTGAGTAAATATATAAACATCTAAAAAACACAAAATCAGTGCTGTAAAAGTCCATATAAAGTAGCTGTTAGCCAAAGAAGTGTGTCAGCACAAGACGATGGAGATTTTGACATACAGAGATTTTTAAAAGTGCCCAGGTTTGTAATCTCTTGAAGGACTTTTGATATATGTTTTAATATACACACTATGCATAGACCACTTGTATTGAAGCCATATAAATAAACAATGCTTTAATGTAAAGAAAGAAATAACATGCTGGAGTATAACGGTACACAGTTATTTGGTGCTGGAGTCAGTGGTGTAGCCAGAACATTTTAAAGGGGTGGCCAAGCTAAGACCATTACATCCATCGTCACATGGATTTTTATTTTTCCTGCATGGAAAATCACTGCAGGTCAGAGAATGTATGAGTATGTTTGTACATAGCCCTTTAATAGGTGTCGTTATTGGTTATGTGGGGTGGCCACAGGGCTAGTCTACAGCAGCCATCTCCTGCCACCCCTTGGCTTATCCCCTGAATAAAATGTGTGTGGGACTGCTATTTTCTTTAAGCTGTTTTTTAAGCCTCATGCGATTAAAATGCTCACAAAGCCTCACAATATATGAAGAAAGCGTTGCTAAAACTGTGATTATAATTATTCCGAAGCAGCCGTACAGTTGGAGTCAGCCTAATAGATGCAGAAAGCCATGTCGACTGTATTTCTCTTCTGTTTTTGTGGTTTAAAGGAACAGAAAGTCATTAGGAATCCTGTATAACCCTCAGTTAGCCAACAGTGAAGCTGTTTTACCCACACCAGCATCCACTCACACCCCACAAAGTCCAATGCTGTCTTAGTTCATACCGAGTTGACTTAAATCAGCTTTCATCACTATTTTCCTATTAAGAATTTATTGCTTGACTATTTGTATGCGATAGAGATTGAACCCAGTGGCAAACCCAGAAGAGAATCCAGAGAATATTCAAGCAACTCTTAATATTTCACCTCGCTGGTTTTACTCTTTCGGGCTCACAGCTTTACAGTTTTGGTTCACTCTTACTCAAGCTGAGAAAATGCTCTTAAAATCCACTCAATGTGACCTTAGCAGCACCAGCTACAGCAGACAAACAGACACACCAAATATTTCCAACAAGGCTAAAAACACAACTAAATGTTTTTATATTGCTTCAAATGTCTTTATCAATTTGCAGCTGTTCATCATTTTGAAATTCTTATTGCTTGTCCTTTTCTGCCCAGCCTCTGCATCAGTGAGGGAAATGCTTGCAGTCAGGGTTGCCATATACTCTTTGTGAAGGCAACACGATCATTACTGGTTTGTTTCCACTGACCCCAATCAGTCAGTCCAAGTTTAACACCCTGCGCTGGAATGACACTGCAGTTTAAGAAACAGTTTATGGTGTAATATTTCTTCACCAGTATTGTACCTGCTAAACTGAACCAGTAACTGTTAGAGGTCTGTTAACACGTATTACATTAAAAACAAGCAGGTATATTAAACTGCAGGTTATTATAAAACACTTATTTTTCACGCCTTGTTACAAAGTATGATGAAGGCTGAAAAACAAATTTAATAACACGCTGACAAAAACAATAAAACATCCTAGCTGGGCCTTGTTAGCATACATTGCATTATATTTTTACACACTCCCTAAATTTTGTATTCCTACGCTTTGTTATTCATTATCACTCACACAGCATATAAGCAGGACAGCTTTACAGTCATTAGAAGCCATATTTTGGGATAGTGGGTCAGCCAGTGGCTTGTGGGCTTTCACAAAAGACATTGTGCAAGGCTGGGCCCGAGCTATTTTAGCAACTAAAATGTCTGAGCGGGGTTATTTAATACCCCGTTATGTTTATTCAGGACTACTTCATTTCTATTTGTGTTTGTTATACCTGCTTATTCCTCTACCTGTGATAGATTTTCCAGTGTTAACATGAGCTGTTTTCATTGTCACTTTGGGCATTAAGTATCTGCGAAGAACATCGCAATGTAGATTTAAACAAAAACTTGCAATGGATTGGAATGGAAAACATGGATTGCAGGGATCATACATATGACTTCACACAACTATCAGTTACCTCTTGCACATCAATGTGCCACCTCATGTAAAACACCATAAAACTGTGGGAGAGGTTCAGTTCAGCTTTATCATATATCGCCAAATCACAACAAATTCCCCTTTTTATTTTGTAAGATAAAGACCCGACTATGGTACAGAGGTGAAAGTTCATTATAGGAAACATTTTAGCAGATAAATATACACAACTTCAAACAGATACAAATGTAAAGATCTGTAGAGCAATTGAGAGAACAGAAAACTGCCCAACTAGCTATGTGATCCAACCTGCATACAAGAAGTAAATCTGTTACCAAGAAAGCCTTTTTTCACCTCACCTGCCTGCTGCTGGCTGCCTGCCTCATTTTTAAGTTCAAATTTGTTCAACTCTGCAGCACAAGTAATTGAAAATATTAGGTTTAGATGTGAAAGTGCCTTTGCACTGAACCTCAGAGTCCCCTCCTGGTTAGGAGGCCTTTCAAAGTTTAGCAACTCTATCACGAAAATCATAAATGAGGTGCATGCAGGGCTTTGAAGATCAAAGAGGAAAAGTGCTTAAAGATGAAGTCCATTCATAATTTAAAAATTTTGATGTTGCACCTTTAGTTAAAGGAGAAGTCTTTCTCCAGGTGAGCCCTATTATCTGTCATTATGGTTCACAATGATCTTTGCTGTGGGACTAAAATCATTAAAGCATCGATTTGCTTTTAGAAAAGGAGAAAATGTCATGGGGAATAGTAATATTTCTTAGCATGTCACACTGTTCCTTCTGGGTAACTCCTGGGGAACAGTTAGTCTTTCTGTCTGTCTGTAATATCTAATCTTCTGTTATTAGATTGTAACTATCACAGAGAGCATCTTTACCAAAGTGAGGAACGTGCTGGGTTTGCCTATTATAGTATCTCTATATGTGCTGTTGCTGTGTGTCATTCTTTGTCATGTAAATGTAAATGTATGACCTTTCAAATCCCCTGTCTTTTTAAAATAAAAACCAAACCTGTTACGCAAACAAAAGAAGTGTTATTAGATGTGGGATGGAAAGTGTGTGTTGTGTGAGACAGAGAAAAAGAGTCATTAGTGTGTGTGTGTGTGAATTATGAATCACTATGACATCACCCCCTGGAGTCCCACAGTCCTCCCTGTGGATGTTATTACATGTACACACACACACACTCACACGCACACAGTCATTTTTAAGTCTTGTGTCCATGTCAAGAGAGCTGTGTCCAGGTCAAACGCTGCTCTTTATCTCGATGACTCCTCTGCAGCGTCAGATGTATTCTTACATCAGCTCATGGCCGCCAGCCAAGAAAACTACCTCACCCTGATGTTTATGTTTAAGCTGGCCAATAGCAAAACGTGAAAATGATAAGACTGAGCATTGTTACACTCCTCACTCTCACACTGTTTTGCCTTGAATACAAGCAGGGGAGGATAGTGGCATGTCTGTTTCCATAGCAGTAATGGAGATAATGATGTCACCCTAGTAGGAATTTCCTTCTGCGTTCATACCTGATGACAGTTTGGTTGCTTGCAGCAAATACACACTGATCTTTAGTCACGGACGATCTCACATGAGCTCTGACACTCTTTTTCTACAGTTTGCCAGTGCTTTTTGAAATGGTACAAACTTCAAATAAAACCAAGCATAAGGTATGCTGAAAAGGGCTGTGATGGATTTCATCTGGGATTTTGATAGGCACAGAAAAGCAGCTGCATTAGCAAACAAAAGGCATGAGTAGAAGAAAGTCTTCAAAGCTCCAATCTTGTTTTAATTTGGCATTTGGGCGCAGCGAAAAGAAGCTGTGAACACTGACAGACTGGTAATCTGATGCTAAACACTTTGTTTGCAGCAGCTACAGTCCAAGATCATTATTCATTCATTGTAATAGCCACTTGATGAATGTAACTCAAGCATTTGTTTTCTTTTCCACAAGCTAGTGAGGAGAGAGAAACAGGCTGTAGAGCCTCTATGTACTCAAATGTTCAGCAGAGAGTTTCTAAGCATGTCTGCTGTTTGGTTTTAAACAACTCAATTACCCTATGGAGCGACTTTTACCTTCTGCAGCAGAAAAATAGGACAGTGATCAGAGGTTAAAGTTGGATTTGGCAGGTGGAGGAACACAGCAGGATTGGGTGTAGCAGTTCAACACAGAGAAAATTATTTACATTACTTACAATCTCATAATAACTTGTTTTGTGATGCTATGGTCACTGTTTTTTTTTATGGACTTAGACATCTGAATTCAGCAAAACAAGATACATGCAGATAGTTTATAAGCAGCAAGGATGATTTTCTAACCTCTAGATAGTATAAAGCTAGTATATGAGGTAGAGTGAGGTCAGTTCCTTCATCATAATTATGCAAATTCTCATGACCATTGATCAACAACCACTGATCAATAACCATGAGTACCATTCACAGAGAGTTGGGGAATGGCTGCAATCACAGCATTGTAAGATGGCGAAAGATGTACCCTTAGGCCCCCTCCTCGATTCAGAGATGGTCGTTCCCTTTTCACGTAAATGGCCTCCTTGACTCCAAGCTCAAACCAGCGTTCCTCCCTGTCCAGGATGTGTACATCCTCATCATGGAAAAATCCTCCACTGGCCTGTAGGTCTAAATAGACTGCAGAGTCCTGGCCTGACGAGGTGGCTCTTCTGTGTTGTGCCATTCGCGTCACCAGAGGTTGTTTGGTTTCCCCGATGTATAAATCCTGGCAATCCTCCTGGCACTTAACAGCGTACACTATGTTACTCTGTTAGTGTCGGGGGACCCGATCCTTGGGGTGGACCAATTTTTGGTGCAGTGTGTTTTAGGGTTTTAAAGCCACAGAGACCTGGTGTTTAGAAAAAATGCGTCTCAACTGTTCCGATACTCCTGGCACATATGGGATCACTGCAGGTTTTCGCGTGAGCAGCGGTTGTCCTTCTCTCCTGGATCGGCTGGAGCTTTCTTTTGGCGCCTTCCCAGCTTTGACAAAAGTCCAGCTGGGATAATCACATTTACTCAGGGCCTTCTTGATGTGCTGTTCTTCTGCCTCTCTGGCCGCTGTGTCAGTGGGGATGGTGTTCGCTCTGTGTTGTAACATCCTGATGACACCCAGTTTGTGCTCCAGTGGATGATGAGAGTCAAACTTTAAATACTGATCCGTATGTGTAGGTTTTATGGTACACATCAGCTTTTAGATGCCCCCCATTACTGATGGAAATCTCACAGTCTAAGAAAGCTAACCTGCCATTTTTAATATCCTCCCTGATGAATCTGATGTGTCGGTCCACCGAGTTAATGTGATCCGTGAATTGTGGTACGTCCTGAGATTTGATTTTCACCCAGGTGTCATCCACATATCTGAACCAATGGCTTGGTGGTGTTCCAGGGTAGGATAGCAAAGCCCTCTTTTTTCCACTTCTTCCATGTACAATTTGGCCACGATGGGTGAAACTGGGGAGCCCATGGCACACCCATGTTTCTGCCTGTAGAACTGTCCTCGCAGCAAGAACGTCCTGGATTCAAATTCACCTGTTGGGTGGTGCTTTTCTGTGTGGAGTTTGCATGTTACCCCTGTGTGGACTGTCTCCCAGCACCTTGGGTTAATTGGTGATTCTAAATCATGTGTTTAAGTGTGAACGTGAGTATCAGTGGGCGTCTGTCTCTCTGTGAGAGCCTTAATAAACTTGTAATAAACTTGAAACCTACCCAGGGTGCACCCAACCTCTCACCCAATGACAGCTGGAGCAGGTTGCAGCTCTGGGACCCTAAATTGGATAAGTGGAAAAAAAATATGGATAGATGGGTGGATGTTGAATGCGCCTACTCACCATGATGTCACCCCCATTGGTTTTGGACTCAGCACTCTGAAACCTCAATGCTAGCTTTTTGGCTGCCACCAAGTTGTTTTTCTGGATCTAGAAGTTGTCACATTTGAATGCGAGGGTGGCCTGCTGATGCTGCATATTAATTGAAATAGAACGCCAGAAATCCCAGGATCCCAGTCAGAATTTACAGCTAGAACACCCACTCAAGTCAGACTCCCCACTTAGCCAGACAAACCCGGATTTCACAAGATGACAGCAGCATGCATAAAAAGTAAAACTGTAAAGCCTCTGATCTGCACTAACTCTGCTGTGTATTTCCGACTCTCTAAATAAACTATACACAGTGCACCGGCGAGGACCTCCCCGTGAATATAGTGCACTTTTGTTTTGTGTTGCTAGCAATAGCTAGGGAGCAAAACACCATGCACTTCATAGTCTCCATTGCCTGCATGGGTGGAAAACAAAGACCACACGTGGACATATCAACTCACAGGTAACAGGCAAATAAAACTTTAGAATTTCATTCACCAGATCTGAAGCACAAACTTCTGAAGTGGACTGTGCCACATGGTAAGTCTTCATTTAAATCAGACTGTCCATTTAAAATGCTCCAAAGGGCAAACACAGTGGCGTTGACATGAATTAGGAATGTGAGGCCTAACAGCTCCCTATGAAAAAACACCTGTCAATCAAAGCAAATGTGGCCCTCACTCAATCATCCAAGTTTATTTTATATGGAAAAATTCACCCCACTGCATCTTGGTTTCTGTTCTTTTTATTCAAGAATAAAGTTTGCCCAGTGTGGAGCTTTCTTTACAAGCATCTATATGTAACAAGCTGAGATCGGGAGACCATTAAAAAACCTTCTGATGTTACGTATCGATAGAATGATGATCGGTTGGCTTGGACATTAAAGGGAAGGACACTGGAATTCACCACGAAGAAGAAGAAGAAGAAGAAGAAGAAGCATAAAAAAAAAAATTAAAAAAAAAAAAAAAGTCCATCAAAGATGAAAAAAAAAGCAGACATGATGAACACAGACAGCCACATTGGAGCGTTATCATTATTTTTAACACTTGAATTCACTTCAGTGCATAGAAGTTCTTTGTATATTACCTCTTCTGTGGTCTAGCTAAAAGAACCAACAGCAGAGCAGCGCACATTAAACGTTGTTCCACATATCCTTGACACCGGCCCCTGGAGAGAGTGCACTGCTTCCTATCAGTAGTGCCTAAACCCGGTGCTTCACAGCACTAATGCTAAAGGACACCTGCGCGCTTTTCAGCCAGCAGCGTTTTGTTTTGTTTTTTTTTGTTTTTTTTAAATGGCGTCATACATATGACTCCTTGGGTCACTGAGTGATGGCTGGCCACTACAAAAATACAGAGGCATCCTGTCATAAACAAGTTCACCGGTGAATAAACCTTTTATGACACCTAAAAACACTCTTTAGCAAGGCACAAAGGCCACCGGCAGCGGCAGTGGTCAACTCACGGGTGGGGGGGTGGGGGAAATCACTTTGTCATGAGTCACCCTCCAACAAGCAGAAGAGTACATTTATGGGGAATGACAAACCCAGTGCATGACCTGAGTGCTTGTTTCCTGCAGTAAAGTGTTCTGCCAGCCCTCTTATGGGCAAGTCTGTAATTTGTCTTGGCTTCCATCCACAGAACGTCTCAAAAGAAAATGGTTATTACAAGTAAATACACCGCCGTTAAAGAGCGATCACGATAATCTTGCTTTGATTGCAGCAGCTTCCATGATGAGGATGACCCTTGCTCATACTTTGATAAATATAAAAATAATGCAGACAACAATGCGAGGAAATAAATAACGTAAAAGCCATGAGTCTTCCCAAGATATTTCATTTGGCAGCTTCACCAGTGGATCACTTAAGACACAACACAGAAGCTTGTAATTGGTGGTGCAGAAATTTGAGCTGCACCCACGGCTCAGTTTCTCTTTCTGTCACGTTAGAAGAAATGCTGAAGGGCAGCAAGCTGTTTCATGCTTCAGCTGTTTTACAAGAGAACAAGAGAAAGGTAAGCGTGACGCTGAGAGAAATAGACTTTAGCGGTTTACACCGTGTATCCAGCTTCTTCTATTTCTCACTTTTTCTGTAAAAAAAAATCTTTTGTGACTTTCATATCAGCTGTCACGTTTCAGAGCAAACCGGTCGCCCTCGCCAAACTGCACTCTGAACTCTGCTCGTTTACATTCATTAGCTCTAGCTCATTTCAGACTGTAGGTGCATTGTAAACACACACTCATTAACAGACGCTTGTTTGTCAGAACAATAATGAGTGGAAACAGCTCATTTGCATGCTAATAGCCTTAATGCCGCTGAGCTCTCAAAATTCAAAATGCGGCCTGAGCCATAAGACCCAACATACAAGACTTCCACCCACCAAAAACGTACTAAAAAGGCGGTGAAAAGACACTGCGGGCGAATTTGCCTGATGGCTTAACAACACAGGGATTTGATGAGGGACTATTGATAGCTGAAAAGACTCCTCCTCAGACCACCAACCAGCAGATTCAGGACTTTTATCATTATGACAATACCAACCGAATATCGATAGTACCAACGCTGTTATCAGATTAATATTAATACAAAATGATTGATACTTTGTTTCAGTATAAAGCCCAATGGACTGTGTTTACATTTTTGAGGGGGAATTGAAAAAAAATGTACCTCAAACACAAACTATTAAAAATGTCTCAACCTTTTGTGCATTGGCTGTCACTTCTATTTTATTTTTCCAGGTCTCCAAAAGTCCAGTTTCAATGTACATGAAAAGCTGTTGTTGTGTTAACTAACTACAGCCGTCAATAAAATGTGTTCAGAATTTGCAAACTGATGATTATTCATCTCATAAGTCACGAGACACTGCTCTCCCACGCATAAGCTGCCTTTATGAGTTAAAAGGATTGGTATCGGCATTACAAGCCCAGTACACATTTGGTACTGGATCGATAGCAAAACGTGCAGTATTGTACACCACTACAACCCCTTGACACCCTGACATGTTGGGACAAGTAGTTTTCACTGTTCAGAGACACCTACACCTCAGCTTTTCTATTTAAAAAAATGAATTCTGGTAATATTAGTCATAGTTACTGTATGACTCTCAGATCAAACAATAAAATAAATACTCTAAAGAGATGACCAGTTAGGGGTGATGACTGGTGTTACAGTTGGGTTTATTAGGTTTTCAGCATTAATAGCCACGTATCGTTTCCTCGGTTGACCTTCAGGGGTAAAATTTTGTGGACACAACAAACATGTGAATGTTTTGGTACATGAATTCGAGTTAGTGGTCTTCACATAGGTTTTCTGTGTTTGACAATTTTAATAGTATGACTAAAGAGTAAAAGCAAAATTAAGAAACCGTCAGCTGTAGAAGAAAGTTTTCACAGTACTTTAAGCAGTCATGTCAAAAGCTTGGCAGCTTGTAGAGCCACCTTTAGACAAGTACAACGTCATCAGTTTCTCACATCATGGTAGAGGAGTTTTGGCTCACTCGTCTTTACAACGTTAAAATTTCATTCAAGTTTGTGGGCATTTGTTTATGAACAGCTCTCGTTTCATCAGGTTTACGTCTGCACGTAGACTGGGCACCTGCATTAACCTGATTCTTTTCTTTTACAGACATTCTGTTGTTGATTTGCTGCTGCTGAGTGACCCAGTTTGGGCAAAGCTGTTGGACAGATGGCTTCACATTTGACTCGACTTCGGTATGCGGAGGAGTTATTTGTTGACTTAATGAACACAAAGTGCCCAACTCCTATGGCTTCAAAACAAGCCCAAAACATGCTTGAAGTTTATATGAAGTGTTTGTGACAATATCCTGTTTGGTTTTCACTAAATGTGGTGCTGTGCTTCCACTCATTGTTATGGAAGTCTTGAAGTTTGCTCAGGTGCAGCTTTGCAGGTTGCCCGTCTGACACAAGGCTATCAAAGAGAGACAGACAAGCACTCACGTTCACACTCATGGCCTATTTTCAATCACCAATTAACCTAACCCCACTAATCTTCGAAGAAACCATAGTAATTCTGTCCTTTCCATTAACAATTAATATGCTAACTGAGGCCTGTAGATTCTGAGATCTTACACTCCACAGTCTGACCTTGGGGTGGATTTTTTAGGACATCCACATCTGGGATGATTGTCACATTACCTCATCACACATACAAATGCTCCAGAATGCTCTGCTGACCCTTTTAATTCCTATGGAAACAGATGCAGTCAGTTTTTCACTTGACTGTGAAAACTTTTTTTTCTGTCACATGACTGAGAATGGAACTTGAACAAACACTTTTGAAACAATAAAAAACAATAATTTTAAAAAACAAATCCTGAAAACAACCACTTACTGTTAGTTTATCTCTCTGCCGTGGACTCTGGCCATTGCCCATTAGATAAGCGGTTAGAGATGAAAGATTTTAGGTTACAACCTTGCTAAATTAAATTGATATTCACCTATCAAACAGCAGAGGGAGCTAATAGATCACAGCATTCTGCAGGTCTGTCTTGAGGAGAAATATGCACTCTTGGGTAGCAGCATAATGGGAAAACGTCTTTATTCCTTCATCTCTCATGTGGTGACAGGCAGAACTTTAGGTTGCCATGGAGAGAGCTGCTGAAACGGGGCCATAATTAACAGAGCTACAGAACTTGGTTCAATGACTCATTACATTTCAAGAAGTTAATGAGGAAATTGCATTGCTCCTCGAAGGCAAATGACTCCATATGTGTATAATGTGTACATATGACAAATGACTGAATTCACATCATGAGGTGAATATTACTGTACCCTGTTGCAACCCCCTCTCTGCAGGGCTAATGATGAGCAGGCCTAATGATCTGCCCCCATGCAGTCTAGGCAAGAGATGAATGTGTGTGTGTGTGTGTGTATACGCATGCTTGAGTGGGTGCATTCGTGTGTGAGTTTGTGTTGAGGGAATGACTCACCACCTTGTCAGGAAGACACAAAACATATGAACATTTTCTCAGGCTGTCACACACATGCATTCGCTCCTCGGCTCTTTGCTCCAGATGTACTCAGGTGTATTTCTCTCTCTCAAAAAAAAAAAAAATAAAAAATAAAAAAATCTCTCTTTCTTCCCCCTCTTGTTCTCTATAAGCTCAGGCTGCCCTGGGGAGGCTCCTGTCACAGTTAAGGGCCAAGAGTGGGCTTGCTCAGGGGTTTACAGAGTCGCCAACAACACAGCAAAAGCCGACAAACCACCTGTAGACCTGCCAAGAGCACTTAAGCACAAACCGCCTCTTACAATTTGTCTCAAGGATGTCTGGAAAATCCCACTTGACTCTCTTACTTAACAACACTAAGGCCACTGGCAGGGGGATGCTCCCTCTGGAAAGACAGAGGTAGGAAGAAGCCAGAATGTCAACGATGCAAGGACAGCAGGGTAAAGTGAGAAGGGGAGCCAACCAGGGCCGAGGGTAAGACTGCCGAGCCCCGGTCTGCAGAGGCCATCCTCGCCAGGCAAGAGGGTCGTCCAAGGAGAGAGGTACTGTAAGCTTGCCTCTTTATGGCTCCCGCATGTGTAAGCATGCTTTACATTTTAAACTGCCCCAAAATAATGAGCAATCAAGAAAATGGTTATTCTCGCATTTCAATTAGCCTAATTAAAGAGAGGGCAGCGGGCTACTCAGAAGGATGGCAAGCACTACACTACACTAGAAGTGTGTATTTGTCGATGTGTGTCTGTGTGTGTGTGTGTGTGTGTGTAAGAGAGAGAGAGCAAGAGGCTCTCCAAGGGGTTCAGCTGGAACACTGCATCAGCAGTCAGAAAGAGAAATTAACCATTTGCTTTCTTCTCTCCACAGCCTGAAGCAGATACACAATCTGGTCAGCATGCAGGCTGCCAGAGAAGAGTCAGAGTCACGCGGCGTCTCCATCAGCGTGTCATCAGTCATCTGTATTTGTGATTCTGCAGCCTAGATCTTTGAGTAGTTCCGTTTGGACGATAACAAATGGCCAAAGATGTCCTTACCTCTGTCTGTCGTCAGTGGGACAAACGTAGCATCTGTTCAAGGGCCTTTTTTCTGTCATCTGGATGCGATGTGGATGCTGGCAGTGAGGGAGTTAACTGTAGGTTCAGCATCCAGTCTGACAGTGAGAGCCAGATGGTCATGTAGAGCACTTACAGTGACATGGGCATGCACAGCTCCCTCTGCTGGAACACACATAAGCACACAGTCCCATCAGTACACACACAAACAAGCACATATACTCATTTGCATGCAAGCGCACACATGAACGTTCTTGGCAGATAACAGCGGCTGTGATTCCCAGGTCATTTACTCCCCCCCTTTCAAACTCTTTTCCCTTCTCTCACTTCCCCACTCCTCCTCTTATCATTTCCCTCTGTCTCAGTCTGATGGCCAGAGTTAATTGGCTTCTGTCTAATTGCTGCTCATTAGCTTGAGTAACCAAACATGTGAGACTTAGCAAACAAAACCCCCGTTCTCTCGCTCGACTCTGCTCTCCGTCTTTTTTTATTTTTGGTTTTTTATTTTTGCAATTCCCATTCTGACGCTTCTTCAAAAGGCGTTCTGCGCATTACCTGCCTTTGTTGATTCACTCACCCTGAACTAGAAAACATCTGAGCAGACACCGATGAGTAAGTTAAAGGACAAATCGAAAAAATTCAGAAGCTTGACAACAATGCGTTTCATGCTACTTTTATACACTCACAGAGGTCACCTGTTCAATGTCAAAACCTGCCCTGTGCTGTATCCTGGCTCTTTACCTCCACTGCATGTGCATAACATGTGTGCACAGAGACACACACGCATATACAGGAGCAGACATCTATAGTTTTACACACATCCTCAAAATCCTCATAATGCATGCATGCACCCACCCACACGTACAGACACACACATCAGAAAGGCCAGCCTCTCCGCCCACACCCCACTGGCATTTGGCAGGTTCTCTATATTTGGGTAGTGCCCCTCCCATGAGCCCAGCGTTCTCAGCTCCCCTCCCTATTTAATCTATCTTAGAAAAACCTCAGGGGTTTAATTCCTTTCTCAAGGCAAAGTGCTTTGCTGGCATGGCAGCCAAATCCATACAGAAGGAGTGCATCAAGCTTTAAAGTGGACATCTCAACAGCGGAGCAGTTTAGTCAGAGTGACATGAAATATAGACCATAGTGTGTCACTGTAGGAGAAGAAAAAATGGTCTAAGGCTGCTGCTGTCTTCAGGAGAGAAAACGCTGGAAAGAGCAAAGTGAAATACTTGTACACACACACACGCACACACACTCGTACCTACTCAAAAATCTTTTGAAATGCCAAGAAAATTATTTACTACTCAAGCACAGGCCCTAAATGATTAGATTAGTCTCCTGGCTTTGTGGTTCCTGTAGCGCCACGAGATGGGATTGGATGAGACATTACCAGCGCTAGATAGAGACAGCGCACAAGAAGAGACAGAATAACAAAACGACGAGAAAGAAAAGGGAGAAACACAGCCTGAAAGAAAATTCTACATCTCACAATATCACTAAAACCTACTTCAGCGACCCTGCGCATAGCCTCGAGTGAGTCAGACCCTTTTCTCCCGCTATACACACTGACATTTGCTGCCCTCTAATATTCATTAGTGAAACAAAAACACTCATTCTGACAAAATATGTACATGTTTTGTTGGAGGGTGAGAGGCATGAGCACAGGAAACCCTTTTCTAAGTTAAAGCAATTTTCAAGTAAATGCAAACACGATAAAGTCAGACAAAGAAATGCAAAGCAGCTTTCTGGTAGAGATGAGCCTGCAGAGAGTTATCACCTGAATCTGGAATTCAGTGTTTAGCCGTCTGATCCTCAGGCTTACTAAAAAAAAATTCTCATAGCAGGCGACTGTTTCCACTGAGAAAGTTCTTAAAATGCACTGTTGATTACCCGCCCAGCACCACAGGTACAGCAATAAGCAACGAGAGAGCGAGATAATTCCCACCAGAGTTAATACAGACCAAAAATAGAGTTTAGAAGAGAGTGAAGATTAAAGCTACATCCACTAGCTAGATGAAAACATGGCTCCAAGTGAGTGAAATCAGAGAAATTTGTGCTTCCTATCAATCATATGGCTCCAAAAATCCACCCAGAGGGCGCTCCCGAGATGGGCCTAAATGATAAATGGAGCCTCGATTTTAGTTTGAGCAAACACTGTCACACTGAAATGAAATACTAGTTTTTTTTTTTTCTCTGACATGGATTTTGATTGTACCCTTTAAACATTAGCACTTGTTAGCTAAATGTATGCTGACTGGTTAGTTAAGGTTATACGATGGAACTTCCTCCCTTCAGGGCACCTGTTTCCGAGTGATAACGAAAGCAAACCTTGTGAGTGCAGTTACATCAAAAGACAAACTTGCATGTGTGTGTAAGAAGCAGCTGGTAGTCGATGGCGACTGAGGCCTGTCTGATGTGTGACATCAAAATGCTGCATGCTGAAAAGTGAAAATTACCAGAAAGAAATGTTTGGGCTACAACTCCACAGGGCTCCTCTCAGTCTGAGCTAGCAGTCAAGTACTTATATGAAATCTGACGAGTTAAACATCTTAAGTATTTCAGAGTAACTTTGTATGATGCACACGTAAAAAAAAAAAAAAAAAACATTCATATTGAGGTCATCCTTGATCTCAAACAAGCTGTTCTAGCTGCAGTTTTTAAAGGTCCCCATATCTAAATGCTGGCTTTCTTCTGATTGCTAGCCCTTCGCCTGGCTTCCTTAAAGCCAGAACCTGGAGCTTGTGAGCACCGCCCAATCAGTTTAATGTTGTACAAGTTACAAAAAAACCCAAACAAACCTTGGTCTCATAACACAGTGATTACTTTAATGTACACACTGGAGTCATTCCAGTACCCTTTCCACCTGAATTAAGTTTCCACCATTGGAAAACAAAAAAAAGGTCCGCTGAGAAATAATCTGCTGTAGCCTCATTAGCCAACTGTTACTGCTCACATACAAGACCAGTTTGTAAGAGTGTGTAGAATCATTAAGAGGAGCTTAGCAGAGACTATTCTGATTATCTGATTACAAGACAAACATTTCTGTGATATAATACTTCCAGCTTGTGATTCTGACTCATCAACCTTACCCTTCATAGATGGAACAGCCTTGTCTTTTAACATTCATTAGCCTAGCCAAAAATGCAGCTTCTTACAAACAAAAAGGTTGGCCTTTCATTATTACTGTATCGTCTTTATCCTTATCATCCCATTCTTCACAATCGGAAAAAAAAATTTCTGATCAGCCTTGCTTGAAAAGAACTCCAAAAGTGGAAACATTTCCAAGACAGACTGAGCAGGAGGGTGGGCCTGCTGTGCTCAGAGCCACAGCTCCATCCATGCATGAGATAACAATATAAGGGCCCCATTATACCCATCGCACTGGTCACTTAGCACAACAACAGTGATGTTGCAACAGCTCCATATATTTATACGACGCTTAGGGGACAGGTACCCACTGCAGTATTCACCTGAATGATCGCCATTGTCACTCGGACAAAACCTCCACATCAGCAATGCTATATGAGGAGAAAAAGTCAAAGGCAGAAGCAAAGTGAGTTTTTTTTTTTAAACATAAAGTCTCATCTTTTCAAACTTTAGCAAAATCACCCTCTGTAGAATCTCTGAATTTCTGAATTTCTGCACTGATCTTTAAAATGGCAGTAAAACCTGACACAATTGTAAAATCGTGTCTTCAGCCTGGCTGCAGAGGCACAATACGCAATCTTACAAAACTCAAGAGGTGCACCGCCAGCCAAACTACACAAAAGCAGCAGCCTCCGCCCACGGATGGTGTTCTTCACTGGGGGGAGTACTGCAAGCACAATGGAACCATCAGCTATCCACTCCAGCTGAAGTCACTCGGACCAACGAGTAGAAAAAAAACTTTACCTATGTTTGAAATGAGCATTAAACATCATAAGAGCAAATGAAAGGTCGTAACCATAGCAGCTCCTTTATAATCAATGTTATTAAGAAAGGAAAGAATGTTAACAAGAGCTTGCTGTTTTATGTGGTTTTAAAATGCTGATGAGGGCGTGCCATAGAACTAATTAATATTCTATGTACACACAAAAAAATCATATTATGTAAAAATATCAAATCACGAGAGTCCACTTACATATCCAATATACTGACAAGCTTTCACACTGCATGCTGCACAATGTCAGAAAATTGTTTGCCTAACTGGCAGCATCAAAATGTGCCACAATGTAGCCAGAGGTGGAAACATACATCAAAAATGGTTTGTTAGATTTATATTTATACTAATTTTTACTAATCATAGTCTCTTACCATGAGACAAACTTCTTAGCAAATAGTTTCCCATGCCTACAACCTCAACTATCATCAGCACTGATCCAACATTCGCTCTCTTTTTGCTATTCTCTAGAAAATATAAAAACAAAATGCTCCACTATGCATAATGTCGTTAACTTCATGTGTCATTTCAGGATTATTGGGGAGATTTTTTGCTTTAAACATTGATCTGAAAATAAGATTGCTGCTACATAAAGGCCGACAATGAAAGAAATCAGTAAAGCTTCTGACAGAAAAAAAAATCCATATTAAGCCCCAGAGAGGTCAGGGAACTGCAGAGTTTGGTGATAAATCTCTGTGGGTTCACCACTATAAGCAGCCCCTTTCACATGCAGTCATGTGTTCCAGCATTAGATATTTTTCTTGTATAAAACAATTGCATGTGGAAATTATAACTAAAAATTCGAGATTTTCAGCTCTCTTCTGATCCCCTTTTTTTGACGTCATTCCAATAGTTTTAGGAACATGGGAAGTCAGAACAGCTCCACCAAATGTTGTTCTTGCAAAAGTCCAACTTGGACACAAAATCCAACAATGCGAGCCTGTCCCTAAACACACAATGTTCAAAAATCACTGTGTAAACACATTCAGGCAGCAGATTTTGAGTCCTAGAAGGAAAGCAGTGCCTTAGTAGCAGTTGGATACCAACTGTCTTATGCTCTGCTTCCTCACCGCTGACCTCAAGTCCCAGTTTGTGTAAGGCTGCACTTAAAGCCTCAGCTACTGCGCCTAACGCCACTGGGGTTCACAGAAGACTTTGAAGTTCTTGACCTTAACACATACTGCATACAGGGCCTGTCCAAATTGCTCCAGTCTAAGGTCAGGGAGGTTGGAAAACCCCCCAAAGAACCTCGCAGAGACACTGGAGTGACCTCGCCAAGTTTGCTGGAGGGGTACTCTGCCAGATGCTGTGACTGTGCTGGCTGGTGATGCCAACAAGAGGAAATGCGACTGATTTTCCCACAGCTGAAGGTATTTCATGAACAAAAAAAGCAAAGGAAAGAAACTAAGAGGAGGGTAAAAAAAGATTAAGTAAACGAAGAAAGTGGAATCCTCTGTTAAAAAATTAAAGTAGGTGATGGCAGTGGCTGATGGGTGAGTAGGAGTCACGACAAAGAAAATGGAGACCAGCAGAAGAAAGACAGCTAGTGAAAGAGAAAGAGAGAGAGAAAGAGAGAGAGGTGGGCGATTGGTCCTATGAGAGAGTTGTCATGGTAACAAGTGATCATGATGAGGTTGGGAATGATCAGAGAAGACTTTTGGAAAGAAAGTGCAAACACATACAGAAGATGCATAATTACATGAGGAGAGAAATGCCAGTACAGGAGACCGTCACGTCGATAACAGGTGAGCAACAACGTGCAATGAAAACTGATTCAAAAGTTCATGTTTACAGTTCACTTTTAAAGATTTCATAATCAAACATTTAATTCCAGTGGATTAGGCTGAAGTACAGCAAATCAGCTCTCACAAGAAATAGTGTTTAATTCCATAATAAAAGGCAGTTTCATAAATTAAGTGAAGCTAGTCCTTATTGCTGAATGTTACGGCTGAATTTGCAATCTTATTCTAAAAAATATCACGCCTTCCACTGACTTGCAGGATAGAAACAGCTCTGCAGCAGGCCTTTCTGAACTATGCTCTTCAAGGTCAACTTCTTTCACTTGACCTCTCACATGCAATTTACTGCGCATTCTGCATTCACACCAAAAGTCACCCCATGTTTATTTTATGAACAATGAAGGGAAAAGCTCCAGCTCCTTCTAGCAGCAGCTCTGAATCATGTAGCTATTTAAATGTAGTGGGCAAGTTCAGATTGCATATAATTTATTTCTCTGCAGGAGCCATTTCAGCCCAGATCGCTGACATACCTGAGCTAGTTCTGAAACCTATTCAGTTATATTCAATTCAATTTTATTTATATAGCGCCAATTCATAACAGTTGCCTCAAGATACTTTATATGGTAAGGTCACACAACCCCTCAGAGCAAGAGCAAGCACTTGGCGACAAAGGGAAGAAGAGCCAGGCTCAGGTAGAGGTAGCCATCTACTGCCACCGGTTGAGGATTAAGGCGAGAGAAGAAAGCAGAGGGAGACAGAGTTTAATAATTGTTAATGGTTAAATACAGCAGTGATGTATACACACATAGACATAAATGCCTGAAGAAGAAAACCCCAGCAGTCTAAGGCTATTGCAGCAAAACTAAGTGAAGGTTCAGGGTCACATAATCCAGCTCTAATGTTAAAAGTAGAGAGAGTGACTGTTCCATAGTAAAGAGGCCTCAAAGCTCACATATGGTCAAAAGTCATGAGCCAGGGTTGACATATGTTACAGAAAGTCAGTGCAGTCAGTTCAGGCCAAATATGGACCTGAGAAAATTGCAGATTGCACATCCTACACCATCTACGTCCCCTAGAACTTGTGCTTATATAATGTGCCTAATTTATATGTGACGTAGGATTCCAAATACGGATGCAGAATGTTTTTATACTTTCCTCTGAAATCCTTTTTCATTTGTTCGCCTCGAATAAATGCTCCTGCAATATATTAGTAAAAGCTTCTAGCAATAAAAACATGCTTTTAGTTTTTTATGGTTACATTTAGGCCCTCACACATCATCGTCTCGGTTTAACAGTAAAAGAGTGTCTTGAAGTGTGAAACGCATTGTGTTGACTTAATCAGCATTTAACAAAAGCCATCAATTAAAGGGAGCTTTTATTTTGCTTAAATCTAAGCAACCTTATTAAAGATATGAATGCCGGTCTCCCTCAGTGATGTAAAAAACATTAACAGTCCTCTTTGCCAAAGACAAACTTTGCTGCCATACATAATGCAAGAAAAAATAGATATATTTTTTCTTAGAGAACTTATTTGGTAAACCATGTTAGTAGAATAAAAATCTGACTGGCGTTGCTGGCAGAATCAAAATGAGTAACTACACATATTCAGATCCAACATATATTTAAAAAGATTTTGTGTCTGTGTACCTTTAGTTTAGTTAACTACTATCTAGGCTTTTGGACTTTTTGGCTTGCTGTAATAAAAGCCCAGTTAATTAATGACAGCTGCATTCCCACTGTGCATCCTGGTTCACTGTCATGGCATACTGGGACACTTAATGGAATTGCACCATCATTAATTCCACCTGCTCTTTTCTACCAAACTGTCACAAGTGAAAATGTCTGTTGTGAGAAATGTGCCTATACTTTGGACCATTAGCTGGTCTGGATCTGGAAACCTACAACTATAAGTACAAGAGAAGCCACTGCAGAAATGCCTGCATTATTTCTGGCCACTAGGGGGCGACTATTCTGGTTACAAACAGAGTTAAATGGAAATCAGGGGGAAAACAGCCCTGGGGACCTCACTTTGTGACCTCAAGAAACACTTTTCTGATGACTTCATGTGCTCAGTTGTTAGTTTGAAGTCTTAATGACCACAAAAAGAAGTTAATTTTGTAATCATTATGATGATTATTAGAGTTAGAAATGTAGAAATACAAGGACTTGTTACGCAAGTTATACACCAATGAGCATCCAGGGTCTCTCTGTTTCAGAATTGGATCCACCCCATCTTTGTCAAGCTAGTTCAAAATACCAAGATGATGACAGCAAAAACCATGAGCTTGAAAAATATTACAACACATCTTCACTAACCATTGGATGATATCATGGTGGCTACATCCAGTCTGTTTTGAATACAATCTGTGATTAATGCTGAGTGGTTGCTATCTTGGCAATGCTAATCCTAGCTTGCTTACGGCAGCAAATAATGCTGATGAATTCAGCATTGTGCAGTCAAAGTCTCAACAAATTGTAAATGTTCACAAAAGGCAGCAGCTAGCATGACAATCATGGTGAATCTTTGCAAGTAAAGCCCACCTGATCGATCAGCGGGCAGATATTATTGGCTAGTATTGGCTATTAGCTATTAGCTATTAGCTATAAGCCATCGTTTATCCACTAGAGGGCACTCTGCAGGTTCCCTGTTGTTAACGTGCATCATGAATGCCTCAAACAACAACCTGCTGAGGAGAGTAGGACAGAGTGTAAACATAAATAACTGAATATAAAAATTGTTAGGGAAATCAGTTTCTGTTTTGGTATCTGAAAGGAAAAAAAAATCATCTGATATTTAGGAATATTGACTTTTTGAACCACTAAATATCAGTATTAGTATTGATATCTCTTATGGGTCTAATTGCAACCTTCACTTTTGGTAAGTCCACATGTTTGATTTGTGATAACACACTACACAATCAAGTATGTGGTATACAAAATGTACTGCACACAAGTCTACTAATGGAAGTAACCAAATTGAGGCGACGTATTAGTCTCTGCTGGTCATTGTTTACAAATGCAGATCAATTTTAAAAAGCAATTATAATGTTGATGGAGAATGCATTTCAGCAAAAGCACTCCCTCATTTGCTCTCCACTTAGAGACCGTATGATTGGTCAAGTCAAGCTGATTAGAAACAGAAACCAGAAGCTTCCAGCAACAGATTCTACAAATTCATTTACAGATAGCTGATTATAAAGATTAGCGTCAAAACTCATCGCACATTGAGGTAGCTAATTTGAAAGCTTATTTACAGCCTGCACGACCACTTGTCTCCTCAACTTTATTGACTTTTTTTTTTATTGATGTCTCCAGTGAACTGAAATGATGAGAGTTGCATAAATGACTAAAACTGTGCTAACTGTAGTTGTCCTTTACTTGCTGGATTGGTACAGGAGTTTGTTTCACAGGAGTTGAGTTCTACATGTCATGTATTGTTCACTTCTCCTGAGAAAGTAAAACTTGGTGAGCAATGGGCAACTTTTTATATCTGTCCCCTTCGGCGTGACAAGACAGAGCAGACACACAAAATCACTACTTTTATAGTGATGACTGTGCCTTTCTCCTCTGTCTTACAATGCCAAGAGGGACAATCCCACTCGCTCTTGTGGTCAGAGCTTTGGAAACACCTCTGATATAAAGGTGGAAAATAATACCACAGAAATGTTAGTTGAGGGGAATGATAGCCTCAGTCAGCTAATTCTCAACAAGTTATTTAATGATAATGGTGGTGAATATTAGCGGCTTCTGAAGATGACAAATGGTGATAAAAATCCAAGAGATTAAAGTCAGAAAAGAGGATTTATTGGCTCACTTGCCAAATTCTTCAACAGGAGGCTTCTAGTATGTGTCAAGATATAGAAGGGGAGGCTAATCCCTATAAACATACTCCTCCATATAAATTTGCACATTCTAGAGGAAAAATCAGAAATCAGATTTTTCTGATTTCCTGTTTTAATCTACAAGAAATACTGACCAATCACCTTTGAGCAGTCTGAAAACCATCGGCCATCATCTGACGAGCTTTTGAAAGTGCACTGTTAGGAAGTCTTGAATACCATTATCCACTATCTAGATATTGTGGCTTCAACTGGCCATTACTTCCAGAGACAAATCAGAAGAAAAGCCAATGGGTTTCTAAATTGGATAGACCCTGAGGTTTGTGTCAGAGTGTTAACCGCTCCGAATGAGTCACACCAGTCAGTGCTCAGATTATAAAAATCTCTTGGCTTTTCAAGGCTGGAATTAATCTTGGCTGCAGTTATCCCAATGGGTAATCATGGATCTCTGCACAGAATCTGCTGACTATTCATGTCAGCGAGAGTTTTTTGCCCTCTAACGGCACAACTGGGAGTGAAGGAGTGAAAAAGCAGATACAGAGAAGACTAGAAGGAGAAGAGCAGAAGGAAGGGTGTGACCATATCTACAAATCCTGAGAGGACAGAGCCTGTCTCCACTGATTTACACAAGTGAGGTAACAGAGGTAATAAATTAAAGTCTTTGGTTGAAGTTACTCAACACACGTGATGCACGTGAGTTTGAGGTGATTTAAGGAACCTTAGATTTGGGGAGTTACATCATCAAGTCTCAGTCTTTATCAGCAAAAAAACCCCACTTTATTTGAAAAGCTGAAGAGTATCTTTATTTCTCAGATTTACTTGTAGTCCATGTAGCTAAATCATAGATTTTCTTTGTAACTGAGTCCAGAGAAATGTCAGCCCATAGTTTGACTCACTTTATTTTGACAACTGAAAGATACCAATTTTAGTCTCTGCGAACTACACCTCTCGAAAGTTAGAGGCAACTCCAAGTGATGATTCATAGCAGAAACTACTTGCGAGTATTCCGCTTTGGGAATTAGAAATTTCTTGTAAGGCAAAGTCTTCTATTAGTAAAAAGAAGATTACTAATCTAAAAGCAAAGCTACAAACTAACCTCACCCACAAATTACATCATATTAAATAAAAATATTAATATTTTTTTTTTTAAATTTAAGTCCTATTTAATCAGATTCATAACCCACATTCCAAACAAATTATTTTACCCTGCCCTATATTGTTTTTTTTTTAATGGCTTAGGGTTATTGTAAGGAATTAGGAATACAAGCCTTACAAGGTTAATAAATCTTTCAAACAGGGCTCTTTTTACTCATCACAGCAGAAGTTACCAACAGTGGCAAAAAATCTGAAGGGGGCAAAAATTAGCATGCACACCTTGATCTCATGTTTTCATCACTAATGACTGGAAAAGGACCGGATAAACACCCTAAATACCCCGGAGACAGTTTTCCCGGAATCGATGTAATCTGTACTCTTTCATGGCGAAAACAAACATCAGATGTTGGGCTTTTTTGTCCAGGATGAAGAAAGCTTACGTTTACAGACTCGCCTTTTATTTATTGGTCCTAAAATGCCACCAAGCACAGAGTGAAACACTGTCTTCAGGATGAAATCTGAAACCAAAGGCGCTTAGTGTTACTGTTGCTGAAGCTACAAGATTTATGTCTGAAATGGGCATTCCCTAGTCTGAGGAAGAAGCACAAGAATTGTTTACTGTTGCTTATATTTCTAAGACAAGTGAGAAGTTTAGTATACTCTTGTATACTAAACCCTAAGGCCTAAAAATTGAACCTGCAATCCCACGATTGCACTTCAGGAGCTGCGTGAGATCCTTAATTAATAACGGCATGAGCTCCATAGACTGTAACATCCCTCACTACCAGTTAAGATACAGCAAAACATCTAATATCATTTATCACAGGAAACTGCCAAACCTGCTTGTATCAACAAAATTTCTGCAGACTAAAGACTTGAGAAGTATTTTGTACATAGCCAGCGTCATAAACTATTCGGCCACACTATTCGTCCACACTATTCGTCCACACTATTCCTCAACAATCCATTTACCCTTATTTTCTTTTAGGTTTGGAAATAAAACTCTAACACTTTTTGCAGCTTTGTTATTTACGTTATTCTTAAAACATATTTGAATTTGGACTCGGACACATTTCGCACCATTGAGTTGACACCAACGGTCTTAGTCACTCTTAATCTCTTCATGGCTCTTCTCCCCTCCAGCCTTTTCTCGGTCTACTTTCTTTAGTACGTGTGCACGTGCTATTACATACATGCACGCTAAGTGCCTTGGAGTGTGCATGTGTGAATCGAGTGCCTTAGAGTGTTTTGTGTGCACATGGAGGAGTGGATAATTTGTTCCACATAAGAGCGATATTATAATGCCAGCACTCGTTTTAGGGGGAACAAGATTTCTGGTCTGACAGTGGCAGCTGCCTCCAGCTGAGCTCTCAATCCATTTGTTGTTTAACTTTCACTCTCTCTCGCCTCTCCTCTGTTTTTGTCCTGTTTCCCCCTCTATGTGTTCCTGTCCTCTTCTGTTGTGCGTCTCAGCCTCTCTCTGTGCTCTGCTTTGACAGTTAACAGAGGTCACTGTTTACTCTCATTTATCGGTCAATCATCGCCCGCTGCAGGGTTCCAAACACAGCTATTTTTCCATCATCTGTCCGTCTTTTTTCATCACTGCTTCCAGATGATGAACACAGTATAATATAATTATAAGGTGTTAATTTGTTAAACTATGTGTGGCAAATACTCTTTTTAATATTATTTCCCGCCTAACTCTGAGAACATTCCTGCTTAATCTTCTCGGAATACATAAATGCTGTCAGGGTTTTATTATTTTTGTCAGCGTGACAAGTTATTAAAAATTGTGCTGGGAATAAATGTGGTCTGTGAAATAATATCACTTTGTCCGTTTGGATGAGTTGTAAGATCATGTTGAGTTATGGGATTTTATTGTTTTGCCATTGTGATCACTAAACGTTCTGCAGGAGCATTAGTCCTGAATTAATGTGTTTTTTTTTTTTATAGATGTGGATTCCAAATGTTTTTTTCCAAATCTATGTCTTGATCTTTGCTCCCCATTAGCATAATAAAAAGCCCAAGATCAAATTTGGATTCACTTAAGCCAGCCTAATTCAAATAACACCCCCACCATCACCGCCACCCCTTCCCCTTCTATCTCCCTCTTAGACCCATCTGAAGTCCGTGATTAGCATTTTTATGAATAAATAACAGTTTGATCTGTGCTATTTTTATTTTTTTAAGAGCTTGCATTTAGAATAGTTTTTGAGCCAAATGCATGTAGAATTTCCATACCCAAGTTTCTAACAAGGCCTAGATGTTCGCTTGTGCTGTGTGGCCCATTAGGTGTTGTTTGGGCACACTCTGGGAGAATGATTAATTCATCAGTGTGCCGTCTTTAAATATGAAGATGCTTGCTTCTGTCCCGACAACAGAACTCACAGTAGGAGGCCTTTCTTTTTGGACTGAAAAAGATTAATGCGCAGGCTTCCTGCTAACTATAAATATTAGCGGTTACTAATTATGCTGTGAAGTTAAACTATAGGCAAGATTTTAATGAGAAACATCCGCAGTGACTGGAAGAATACAGAAAAAACCAACAGATACCATGCACAGTGCGGAAACAGTAATGACTGGCGATATGGTCTGAAAAACACACATGGAGAACAAGTACAAAAGTGCGCGCTGTTCGCCGTGTTCATTTAACACGGCAGCAGGCCCATATGCTGTGAACATCTTGAGGGGCAGAGGGTTGACTTGCCTTACGTAACTGTTAAAGTTAGCACCATCTCAACAGGAAGAAGAGAAGAAACCCTAATCTAGGGGTTTGCACACTACTTTCCAATTATTGTTTTTCAGATAGATTTGATTTTTGTTGATGGAAGCGATACGATACAGAATGTGACATCTGGATATCAAAACTACTTCCCTATTACGTCCTCCCGCTGCTTGATGTGCAAATTCAATTATAACTGAATTACAGCTTTTCTCATTTTGTTGGGTAGACCACTCTGGGAATATGTCAAGGGCCCCTGAAGGCACCCTGGGAGACACCACTTTAAAAGCAACCCCTCTCGTACAATGCCTAAACCTGTTCCCGGCTGACCGTGGTGAGTCCTCATTATCCTGCTTGTGATGTTATCATAAAACAGAGAAATATTTTTATGTGCATATACGAGGCCTGCAGGAATATCATAATCTAATCATGACTCCAATAAGCCTATGTCTCATTCTAACTAGATCATGTCCTCTGTATACTTCAACTGCTCTTCTCATGCTGCACACACCAGCCAGGTCCCTTTTTTTTGGCTCAGAGCCGAACAACATTGACCCTCTATCCCATCTCTGCTCTCCACCACCTGACATCCTAGCAACACCTCCTCTTCACACTACCCTATCCCCACCTCTACTCCCACCGTTTCTTCCTCTCATCCCACTGATGTTGCCATAAAAAAACGGCAACATTTTACGTGGCCCCCAACCCACTCACCACCAGCACTACATCACCTCTCCAGGGGCATCTGCGGGAGTATCATTATCTAATCATAGCTCTAATAAGTCCAAACAAGATCCTGGGTGCTTCCATGTACCCTGCAGGCTCAGAGAGGCCAGTACCCTCCACACCATTTATAGACCCCCTCCATCCCTGCTTCCCACCAACACACACACACACTCCGGTACCCACAGGCCACTTCTCTCTCTCTTTTCCTCTACACGCCCCACATACATCAGTATGTCTTTAGCACTGGCTGGGCTGTACAGGCAGAGAGAGAGAAGAGACAGAGTATTAGTATTCAGAGCACAGTGAGGAAAAAAAGGAGAGGGAGCGAGCAAGCAGCAGAGAGAAAGAGAGAGAGAGTGAGAGGGAGGGGATAGTGAAATAGAGAGGAGGAAAAAACACAAGGAGGGGGAAAAATATAAGAGAAGAACACGGGAAACGGGAGGGAAAAGAGGGGAGGGGAGATATATCATATTGTTCATTTCTCTCTCTTAGTCTGCCATCCCGGTTGCGCGGCTTACTGCTCGGTGCCGTCTTGGAGAGGAAAAGAGAGTGAGAGAGAGAGCGAGAGAGAGGAGGGGTGGACAGAGCGAAAGAGGGCGGAATGCCCCTTTACAGGCGTCGCATCTGACTAGAACAGCGGAGAATCTCGTAATTCGGAAATTGGTCAGATAGGAGGACACTGCTTTCTGCAACACCAAGGTAGGGAGACCTTCCCTTTTGTTGCCCCCTTTCAGGCAGCATGCATGCGGGTCTGTGATATCCGCGATGTATGCTTTATTCGCGTCATATCTCCTTTGATCCTGCATCCCGCACCGTGCTCTGCTGAATGTGCCCTAAATCTCGCAGCATGTGTCTGTTTTCCATGAATATTTAATGTAGATTATTTGTGCATCACTCTGGCTCTTCTGTATTGCATTCTGCCATTGCATATTCGAGCCTATAGTGGGATGCATGCTGTGTGGAGGCAGTCTATAAGGTAACGGAGGCTGGTCTAGCCCATATGACAGATACCAGTGTCACAAGTGTATTAATGGCAGCTATCCTCACAGACGACAGTGATTAAACTTTTTTTTTCCACGAGAACGACATGAGGTATGAGGCGAACAGACAGAGGGGTGCGCGCACGAGCACGCAGAAAACACACAAGACAGGTTGACGTGCGTAAGACGTGCGTAATCCCCCGTCCACCCACACCCACACCCCAACCAGCCTACCCCACTCCCCCTCACCATCAAAGACACAGTTTCCTTCCCACCACAGAGAACCATATTTATGCAAATGGTCAAAAAAAAAGGAGAGAAAAAAACAGCCGCTGAGACACACTGACTCACCGACTCTTACATGGTGCTAGGTGAAAAATGAAGTGAAGGCGGCCGTTGTCTGTGCGTGTGTGTGTGTGTGTGTGTGATTACACTCCCTGTCTGTAAATAGGTCCCGCTCTGCAGCTCCACGGGCTGTGCAAGAGACAGGAAGAACAGTACCAGTATCCCACGGTTCCTGGCTGGCCACTTGCTCTCTATTTCCTGTCCCATGTTATAGATAATTTAAACACTTGCAGCTCCAACAGGCCCAGAGTGGCAGAAAGCTGTGAAAACCTCAACAGAAACCCTGATATGTGTGAATGGAGGATAGAAATAAGTGGGGATGAAAGGAGACACTGCCTTTTTGAAAGCGAAGGGGTGTTTGGTTGAATGTTTATAGAGATATATGGTCTTTAGCTGATATTAACACTCACCCACCTCATGTTATTTATTTGCTGAGAGGGTGTCCAGGAGCTATTATAGGACTGGCTAAATTGGAACAACCTCGAGGCTGAGGCTGAGCAAAGCTATTACCTCTAGTCAATAGACATTAATATCCCCATGCTCAATCTCGGCCTCATACAGCGCCAAGTCTGTCCCCGTGAAACTGCTCCACTGGAGTAACCAAAAAGATGTGTTGTAGTAGCCCTATCTGTTTACCCTTGTGCATCAATCCGTCACAGCCGAGTGAGCAAAGAGGAGCGATGATAGCATTGTCTCAGGCAGACATCGCTGTGGCCTCAAAAGGAAGTGATGCAAAACAGAAAGGAGGATATGCCGGCACTGGTGGAGAGAGGTCATGACCTCAGTGCATCAGGCATACTCCTGACGAATAGGGAATGATCTGAGGATACAAGAGTACATCGATTTGAGGTGGTATAAAACATGATACAGCCCAGCAGGGTAGAGCGCACCTGATAGCATCAAAGTCCAGAATAGAGAGGATAGGGTCACGGGGCCAAGATGCCAGTCTACGGAGTACGGCTGACTTGAGATGAGAGAAAAAAAAGTTAATGTGAAAACTGCCGAAACACTAGAAGTGTGAAATTCACTTAAACACTTAACCGAATTAGCAGACTTTCAAAACAAAAACATAAACAAAACCTTTCAGGCAAAAACGAGAGGTTCAATTAGAGATGACTTCCAGGTACAGATGAAAACAAAAGAAGGCGCGTGGCAGCAGATAGAAAGACTTGAAAGCACGTTCAATGAGATCCGCCTGAAACATCCTATTAGGTATAACCAATGGATTAGTCTCCTTTGTCTACAGAAGCATTATGTTCTGACATAAAAAGGCTCTGACTGGTCTCAGTTTTGCAATTATGAAGGTGTTCAGTTTTAACGCCATGAAAATAGTTTGACATTTTAGCAATAAACAGTAATTCTGTTTAGACCAACCTTAAGAGAGAAAGGAGCTGAATAGGAGGGAAAGAGGGTTTTATGATCTTACACCGCCTCAGACTGTGGGGTGAACTGAGAAATTAAATTCCAGGAAAAAAAAAAAAAAAAACTCAAGGTAATACTACAACTGCTGTTTCCACAGCTGATGATATCGATCCAGGTGCCTTTGAACTGGAAAAACTAAAATTGTAGAAGACCCACATGTGATGTATTTCATTCAGCACACAGACAAATATATTATTATGCTAAATGACCATACTGGGTTGCAAAAGATCACAGGTTTGTGGTAAGCATCTGAATGTCTTCTGCTTCTTATTCAGCAGACAGCAGCGACTCAAATGTCTTATCACTGTAATTCCCAAACCCAGCTGAGGTGTGTGATTCTTCCTTCAGAGGCAGATTCCACATACAGATTTCAGCTTTCACTCCCGCTCTCCAACATGATCCTTGTTACTGAAAAACCTGCCCCCTGGGTTTTTATCAAATTCACATTCGCCACACTCAAGGATTTCTGTTTTGTTTGTAGCAGCTGTCGGTGGAATTTCTGAGCGAGGGAGAAAAACCACTGTAATTCTTGTGTGAGGGAGGTGCTGCGCTAAAAAATAAGAAATCCAATACCCCCCCCCCCCCCCCCCCCCCCCCCAAACAAAAAAAAAGAAAAAGAGAAAAATAGAGAGAGAGTGCATTCAATATTAGATAAATATTTATTACACTATGCCCCAGCCATATGAAATGGGAGTAGTGCTGGGTTGGTTTGTTTTTTTGGTGCTTTTACTCAGACTTTGGATGTGGTTTCTCTTTATAGTTTGGATATTTTATGCACCTGAGAGGAGCCCCCAAATCTGTCCTTACTGTGCAAATGTAAGAAATCCCTTCATTAAAAGGGGATGCAAATATAAATGCCTCATCTGCTTTATCAACTGTAAGTCGGAATGAGGATGTAAAGGCTGCAATGAGCCTTTAAAAATGAGTAATTTAGCTGATGCTCTTATCCTAAGTGATTAACGGGAGGGGGCAGCCAGGGGTTTGGCATCTTGGTGAAGGACACCTGTGTAGCTTTGAACTTGCAGTCTCTTTCGTACTGATACAGCCCTGAATTTGGGTTTACATCCATTAAAGCTACTAACGGGTGTCTGGTGCGACTGGCCCTTTTTTCCTGGACAGATTTAGCTCATGATCTGATTGGCTTGCTTCATCTCATCCAGCTCCCATCTCCTTCCCGTTAACGTGATTGGGCAAGACTGATTGTGTTTTTTTTCTCCGTGGAGTGATTACGCTGTGACCTTGCGCTGCGTCCTGTCTCCTCTGCCCAGTCGGACAGTGACCTTACTGGTCGACTGGTCTGTGTTGTGGCGTATTCGTTCCCTGTGTGTATTGATCCCAGGCAGAACAGCAGTCAATGGAGCGTCTGTGGGAGGCTTAGTGTTGCTCTGTACAGTAAAGTAGGAAGGCGCATTTCTGGGCATGCTGCTATCTCAGTTGAATGCTCCATCACCATGTTTCTAAAGGCATATTCATCGGCGAATAACCATCTTCTGTAAATATTTTGCTTGTAGTAAATTGCATCGCCCAAAACCTTGATTACCATTGTTGCTGTGTCACCCTCGCCGCCAGCTTCCTGTTTTTTTTCCCTGCCCTTCTCTGCTCCAATTTTTTCCCCTCCCTCTTTATCTGTCTCGCCTCCAATTTAATGTCAGCATCTCTCTTATCCCTCTCTCGCCGTCTCCCTATTCCACTGTCTCTTGCTATACAATCGTTCTTTCTGTCTGTCTCCTCCATTTCTTTTTTGCCTCTCCCTCTTGATGCTTTCACTGGCATTTGAGGCGTACAGTTTTGTGCCAGACAGCCATTTCTCAGATTGAGATATCCCAGGTTTTAAGTCACTCAGACAGATTTGCTATCTTAATGGGCGAGAGTAAGGGTGGGGTTGTTGGAGGAGGGCTTGTGTTGCTTTTTGATTTGCCAATTTTGGATTAATTTCTGTAATAGGTTGCGGTGAGATGGAAAGATAAATGGACTCTGCATTAACTGAGTTTCCTGCACTGATAAAACAATCTTGCTTGCATTATCAGCATAAATCTAACAAAACAGTGCGTGCACAATCAGCTTTCTTGCATGGAAAAAAACATATTTGCAAGTAAAATCAAATTTTCATATTCATCTGGTCATTTTTTAAAAGCGATATCTACTTAACTTTAAAAGTTTCAATTGTCTATTTTTAATTAAAACAAGTGAAATTCGATGCTGGTAGTAACACGGTTTTTGGCATTAACATGCATCTAATTATCTTTTCAAATTAATGAAGATAATTAGTGAAATTCAAATGGGATAACTTCTCATTACTTTTTGACTTTTGAAGAGCAGTGAGTCACTGTTGACAGAGATCATGCCATGGCATTACTTCCCAGCTCTTTTAATGATAAGAGCACCATCCCTTTGATCACACGAGTCCATGCTGACACTGGGATTGAGATCAATCCAGCAACCCACTGCACTCAAGGTGTCACAGCCTCTCTAATCTAACATGAAAGTAAATATAACTCAACCTGGGCAAGTGAACTGTAAATATCCACATCCATCCACAATCTTTGCCACTGCAAATTCCCAAATGCCCCCCAGAGAGGCTACAATATTAATAGGAAACTGCAGACTATAGAAAAAAAGCAGGTGTTGGTATAATGTATCCAGATGTCTACTGAGCTTAGTATAAAGTCCTTCTAGAAGCACATCTTGCCACTCGGCAGCCATTCTGGCAATGCCTCGAGAGAGGCTCGATATTAATGTTGATGGTTATTGGGATATCAGCAAGGCCTGGGGAACATTTAACCAGACAACCCGATATCACACCAAAACTTGTAATAGACACACAAGTCCGCTGTGTGTATTTCATGCTTTGCCTCTCCAAAACATGAAGTGGACATGTATACAAAAGTTTTATTACCAGCACGAGGACATAGCGAAATATCTCCCTTTGCTGTTACTGCAACTTCCTGCAACTTCTGCATGCAAATCTTTTTCACGCTTTTTAGAATCAAAGCGTGAAATAGACACACTGGACCGGCGTAGCTATTACACGTTTTGCTGTAATACTGGGTATACCCAGATGAGAAAAGCCTTGAGCTCCAGGGAGATCATCCAATACACTAAGCTATGTTTGTTCAACTCGCAGCAGAGACATGGAGAACTATAAAAACTGCCATGGTCAAAGTCCAAACTTTCTGAGCCAGTCCCTGCGACAAATCCTCTCCGTCTGATGGCAAAACAAGGCAGACAGAGCAACGTCCCAAGGAAGAAGAGATCCTTAAAAAGCCAGCAACCAACATCAATAATGGACCTGGAACACAAAATGAAAATGAAAAAGCGCACCGCCACAAAAGACCTGGTGTCGGGACCTCATCGCAGACATCAAAGTGACAGGACTAAGAGGGGAATGGGTAGTAAAGGCAGTTCAGGATGAGGGCCTAACTAAGTTTAACTGGAATATACAAATTACATGCAAAGGCTCAAAGGTCTAATTTATTAAGGGCTCAATCCAGAGTACTAAAGTCAACAGCATCAGTGTTCATTCTTTGGGTACGCTAAATAAATTCTAATGCTAATTCACATTTTGGATGTAGTTAGCAAAAAAAACCCCCAAAAATTACACTTTCCTACACATTTACAGTGGGGCAAAAAAGTATTTAGTCAGCCACCGATTGTGCAAGTTCCCCCACCTAAAATGATGACAGAGGTCAGTAATTTGCACCAGAGGTACACTTCAACTGTGAGAGACAGAATGTGAAAAAAAAATCCATGAATTCACATGGTAGGATTTGTAAAGAATTTATTCGTAAATTAGGGTGGAAAATAAGTATTTGGTCACCTCAAACAAGGAAAATCTCTGGCTCTCACAGACCTGTAACGTCTTCTGTAAGAAGCTTTTCTGTCCCCCACTCGTTACCTGTATGAATGGCACCTGTTTGAACTCATCATCTGTATAAAAGACACCTGTCCACAGCCTCAAACAGTCAGACTCCAAACTCCGCCATGGCCAAGACCAAAGAGCTTTCGAAGGACACCAGGAAAAGTATTGTAGACCTGCACCAGACTGGGAAGAGTGAATCTACAATAGGCAAGCAGCTTGGTGTGAAAAAATCAACTGTGGGAGCAATCATCAGAAAATGGAAGACATACAAGACCACTGATAATCTCCCTCGATCTGGGGCTCCACGCAAGATCTCATCCCGTGGGGTCAAAATGATCATGAGAACGGTGAGCAAAGATCCCAGAACCACACGGGGGGACCTGGTGAATGACCTGCAGAGAGCTGGGACCAAAGTAACAAAGGTCACCATCAGTAACACACTACAACGGCAGGGAATCAAATCCCGCAGTGCCAGACATGTTCCGCTGCTGAAGCCAGTGCATGTCCAGGCCCGTCTGAAGTTTGCCAGAGAGCACATGGATGATACAGCAGAGGATTGGGAGAATGTCATGTGGTCAGATGAAACCAAAGTAGAACTTTTTGGTATAAACTCAACTCATTGTGTTTGGAGGAAGAAGAATACTGAGTTGCATCCCAAGAACACCATACCTACTGTGAAGCATGGGGGTGGAAACATCATGCTATGGGGCTGTTTTTCTGCCAAGGGGACAGGACGACTGATCCGTGTTAAGGACAGAATGAATGGGGCCATGTATCGTGAGATTTTGAGCCAAAACCTCCTTCCATCAGTGAGAACTTTGAAGATGAAACGAGGCTGGGTCTTCCAACATGACAATGATCCAAAACACACCGCCCGGCAACAAAGGAGTGGCTCCGTAAGAAGCATTTGAAAGTCCTGGAGTGGCCTAGCCAGTCTCCAGACCTCAACCCCATAGAAAATCTGTGGCGGGAGTTGAAAGTCCGTGTTGCTCGGCGACAGCCCCAAAACATCACTGCTCTCGAGAAGATCTGCATGGAGGAATGGGCCAAAATACCAGCTACTGTGTGTGCAAACCTGGTAAAGACCTATAGTAAACGTTTGACCTCTGTTATTGCCAACAAAGGTTATGTTACAAAGTATTGAGTTGTATTTTTGTTATTGACCAAATACTTATTTTCCACCCTGATTTACGAATAAATTCTTTACAAATCCTACCATGTGGATTCATGGATTTTTTTTTTCACATTCTGTCTCTCACAGTTGAAGTGTACCTCTGGTGCAAATTACTGACCTCTGTCATCATTTTAGGTGGGGGAACTTGCACAATCGGTGGCTGACTAAATACTTTTTTGCCCCACTGTACTAATTAACCACATACTGATATAATGATTAGATAATCCGATAACACAAATCTGAGATAGTCGTGAACCTGTACAGTGCAAATATGTCACAACAACGACACAGCTGGTTCATTTTTTCCCCCAGTTTAGCTGTTGACTGGTTCTGAGGGGGCAGCAGCGTCTTTTCCTTTACTGATTTCTACTTTAGATTTCTGCTTGGGATTTTTTGAGTGCTGTGATTTCCTTTTATAATGCATAAAAGTGTAACTAACGTGCATCATTTTTCCTGCTACAAACTGCCCGACACAGCTTCTCAAAAAGCTACAATACCTTTTTGCTGTTGAAAGAAAGATTCCAGCTGGGGTAAAATATCTGCATCTCCTCCAGCTTTGTGATTGTACTGAACAGAGAAACTTGAACAGCATTGTGTTTGCGGCCTGAAAAACCTGCACTTGAACAGATTAGTTGGGCTTAAATAAATTTATCACTTCAACAGGGCACCTATTTGCTCATTTCTAACTCCACAACTGTATTTTTGGCTGCACTAGAGTAGCTTTGCATGACTCACTCCTCAAGCTCCTCCTCCATAAAGGCAACTTTCTTATAAGCCAGCTTACTCCTGAGTGGCTGCCTCTCGCAAACAGAAGATTTGAAAAGCGGGTGATTTGGGGGCTTCTCTCCCCATAGCAAAGGCCATGTGCCTACGATGGCCATATTGAAAATATCCACTCTCATTTAGTTTATACACAGAAGAGGCAAAGAAGAGAGCGCTGGCAGGGTGGAGTGGGTGAAGACGAGTATCGGGGGGGGGATTTGTGACAGAAGTATAGCAGCAAGAGTGAAAGGGAAGGTTTACAAGATGTTAGTGAGACAAAAAGACAGGAGGCAGACATGTAGGTTGCAGAGTTGAAGATGCTAAGATTTCACTGGAAGTGACCAGAAAGGACTGACTATGTCAGAGGGAAAGATTATGTCGAGCGCTTTGGAGACAAAGTTAGAGAGGCAAGGCTGAGATGGTTTGGACATGTGCACAGAAGAGATAGTGGACAAAGGATGCTGAATAGAGAAATGCCAGGCAGGCGAAAAAGAGGAAGAGGCTTGTGGATGTGATGAAGAAGGAAATGCAGAGGGTTGATGTGACAAAGGAGGATGGCAGGATTAGGGTGAGATGGAAGCAGATGATTCATTGTGGTGACGCCTAAAAAAAGAAGAAGAAGAGAAGTGTCAGAAACTGAGCGCCTCAAGTAATAGTGAAGAAAACCATGACCGGTTTTCTTTAAGAGGAAAAAATTAACAAAATAAGATGTTGGGGTTTAGTCAAGATATAGTTACAATGTTATAGTTCATGATACTAATTTAACCCTGTTCCTCTTCTTTTCCTAAGATTAATTTTTTTTAGTGTATAGACTGACCGACTTTCATTATGTGACTGAGAGCAAACAAGACAGGGGAAGTGTGTTTCTGTCTTCAAGCAGAGGGACAGAAAACTTGAAAGGGTTTGGAAGCATTTCTTGTTTCTGATCTTGTTCGGAGTGAAATATGTCTTTGCCTAATGCAGTGATTGATGGAAGGCTGGGAGACAGATGGACACATAAGGAGCACTTTGCTAGGGAGGTGCCACTCAGTGCACAAAGACTGACGCTGACATTTCACAGAACAACATACATCAAATGATCAATAGTCCTTCCCCTGTCTGACGAGGTACCTTGCTTGAGAAATAGGGCCGCTGCTTTGCAAGGACAAAACAGCTCAGTGGAAAAGTGAGCTGACCTCTCACCACGAACATTGTTTTGCCAGTGATTTATTTTCCGACCACACCACTTGTACAAGATAAGGTTTTTGGCTAGGACATGTTCAATACTGGTGGTTTTTGGAGCAAATCTGTAATATCAGACACAAGTTTGCACACGTTCTTTGGTCAGAGTCCCTGGAGACTCGCACACTGTGAGAAACTGGAGTTTGGGCACTGACCTGTTTTTATTTTGACAGAATGAGATCGGAATTAAAGGCAGCATGCTAAAGAAGGCCTGTTTCCTTTGAATGAAAGGCTCATGAGCAAACACTTAAGGGAGTCAGACTTAATGCATCTAATTATATCTCAATCTGATGTTTGTGGGATTTTTGAGTCCCCTGTTGTCTTTATTCACCTTACTGATTGATTGATTCCTAATGTTCTTCCAGGTTCTGTTGAAAAAGATCTCCACGACTGACAGTGACATCCAATCCACGCTGATGTGCTGGCAAGGCCAAGGATCCCGATGCATTCCACCAATTCCTGCTGGAGCTAGATGACTAAGAGCTCAGCACAACAGGCTCCCATTTCTGATCTTGGAAACATTAGGAAAATAACAAGATAAAGGTTATGCATGCACTGCAGGCATAACTCCACGCTCCTCAGCCAAATCTGTTTGCAAAGAAAATTTCACACGTAGTGTCTCCACACGGGCTTGCAACATGGCCCACAACCTGAAGAGCTGAGTTCAATAAAGGTAAAACACATAAGTAATATCTTTAATTTAGATTTTTCTTTCAGTTTGACTTTTGGTACACAATTTTTAATCTATGAAAGAAAAAAAAAAGCCAGAAACCAGGCGCACTCTCTTAAAGTGTTTGTGGTTTCAGTATATTTATCTTTTAGAGACTCACTGGAAGAGAGCTCACAATTATCTAAATTACTCTGTAATTACAGTAAAAAGTGTTTTAGTTTGAAACATGACATACGTTTCCAAAATGACTGACCCACTGGTCAGTTTTAGACAACAAACTAATCACGGTTTCCCCAGGAGATAATTGACAGCAAGGCCCTGTGCAATTAAGGGCACACCATATTGAGTGAAGGATCCGGCATTATTCAAAGGCTCCTGTTTAAGGGATAGGAAATAAAACTCGCTCTATTTAGTTCTCTATAAAATACACAGTTTTAGCTGTATATTGCTGCTCATAATTTAATTTCTTCATTTCACCAAGTGGTGTGTAAATGCACAGCCATCCATCCACTGTCTAATCTTAATCAGTTTTTATTTTATTTATATTGCACCAGATCACAACAACAGTCACGTCAAGGTGCGTTGAGGCTTAAACTTACTGTAAATTGATTAGTTTTAATTTTGCTATAGTCATCTCAAGGTGTTTTATGTTAAAACATGAAAGAGCACACACTTGACGACAGTGGGGATGAAGAACTCCCTTGTTAACATTGATAACACTGTGTCTTTTCAGATGTGCAGGCTGCCAGTTCCATAGGCATTAATGTACCATCATACATCAGAGATGCAGGTTTTTGAATTGAGCACCGAAAACAAGCCACATGGTCCCTCTGCCCTTCTGTCTGGAAGACGCGATGTCCGTGTTTTCCACTAAGAATTGAAAATTTTGATTTGTCTGACCACAGAAGAGTTTTCCAGTTTCCTCAGTCCATCTCAAATAAGCTTCCAGTGAAGACGGGGGTGATCTTCAGTACATGATGGAGCTTTAACCTCCAGTTGTGAATCACTCAGTAACTTGCGTTAGCAGACAGGGATTTCCACGACAGGATCATACCTGTTTTGAATACAGTGCCACTTGAGGCTCCGAAGGTCACGGGCATCCCTTTGCACACTGAATCTTTTGATGATATTGTATACTGTAGGTGATGGCATTGTCAAAGTCTTCACAATCTTACATTCTGAGGTTGTTCCACAATTGTAGATCCAGGTTTTTTACAAACTGGTGAGCTTCTGTCCATCTTTACTTTTGAGACACTCTAGCTCGCTTAGATGCTCTATTATGCCCAGTCATGTTTCTGACCTGTTGCTAATTAACCTAATTAGTTGCTAAATGTTCCTCCAGCAGCATCCTTTTGGTTTGACGTTGACAATAATTGCATCATAGTGTTTTTATTTACATTTTACATGCCATCCCAACTTTTTTGAAACCGGTGTAATAGAAACACAAGGTTAAACTGAGGGTTGACTTAAGAGTTTAATTCATTAATATAGTTACATATACATTAACATGTCATTTAACTTATCATTTTGGTCCATGGACCTTGTGGTGCCTTTATTTGCCCAAGAGCCTTCTGCTACCATGTGCATGGAGGAGGTGGGAGGATGAAATTTGAGCAATGTGTCCTGCCTGTAGGAGCGTTCAAGAAAGTCCACACATGTAAATGTTACGTTTTTGTGTGCAAGTTTTGTCTACCAGATGGAAAAAAAATCATCAGCAGCACGACCAGTAACTAAATACTTAATCACACATCAGAAATTTTAGTTTTGCCCTCAACAAGATCAAATTTTCTCACCCTTTCTTCAGTTTTCTCTAATCAGTCTTCATAGTGTATGCTAAAGCAATATTATAGAGCCAACCATCTATCAGGGAGTTGCTGATGGTTCTGGCATTCATGTTCACACTTAATGGCTAAGGTGACCACTCTGCCAGAAACTTGATTTGTCTCCTTTTATGTCCTCACATCTCAGGTCGCCACTTTCTCTCATTTTATCTCTTTCAGGGAAAGTGAGAGGGGCGGGTGCTGCTCACTCATTCATGGGCACATCAGTCTGGCCTCTGCGATCCAGCCTGCAGAGCCCCTCGTGTTCTTGCTTTATCACAGCTGTCCCCTCAACTTCCTCTGCCTAATCGCTCTCAGCTCGCACCTTGTAAAAGGTGGACAGCCCAAAACTGTGCTTACCCAAGCGCCGTCCGATAGGTGAGGGCGGCGAGGGCTGCGCTGTCATTGGCTGACTGCTGGTGAGAGTGCGATGCGGATTGGAGGATGTCAGGGGACTGGGATGAAGACCTGTGTAAGAAGGCGCTGGTGTTGGTGGAGGAGCTGTGCTTCAACACGAGGGGTTACAGCCAGAACGAACGCTGCCAGGAGTTCATCTTCCTGAGGAGGGGCAACAGGCCGCTAGATACAGGTAACACACACACCTGGTGCTTCTTACAAACAGTGATTCAATAAAAGATGGATGTAACGTGCGGGTTTGCAAAGTGAAGTCAACGTGGAAATGACTTAAACCTACATGCTCTGGAAAAAAAGAGAGAGAAAAAAGGCCCTCAGTTCCCTTCATCAGTGACCTCAATGAACACTTTTTGGATAACCTTATGTGCTCAACCACAAGTTCCACTTACTAAAATTATAAGAGAAGGATTAACCAGAGTATCCAGAGCAGTCAGTGCTGTGTGTTGTGTACTCAGATCCACCCCTTATTTGTCAAAGCAACACAGGAGCAATACTGGAAACCCTTAACACGAATGTGACTCCTCTAACCAGTGGATAACACCACAGCGGCGTTTAAATACAATCTATGCTTATGAATCAAGTTTGGCAGTTCATTGGTGTTTTAATGCTATTTTTCTTTTGTTTTAAACTTATAATTATTTCTATAAAACCTCAGTGAAATCTGCCTTATTCTGGGAACAGACTACATGAAATGAGTCTGATCATGCAGAAGATATAAGGTGTCACTTGGTAACAAAGTGGTTGTCATGTTGTGCATGCAGTCTTTTTTCCCTCTTTTTTTTGCAACAGTAAATAGGCTGATATTTATGTAGAGCTTTTCTGCTTTTCTGATCAGTGTGAACTGCTCTAATACTAAACGGAGGATTTTAAGGTCTTGGTTCCCTCAATTCTGCAAGCTTGACCGATATAAGCACAGAGATCTCAGTCAGGAGTCAGGAACTTTCTTTCTCTGCAATTTATTGATTTTTCAAGATTCTCCCCTTTTTTTTTTTAAATTTTGTGTTTTACCAAAATTGCCAGTTAAGCCTACTGCTTCCTGCTTTATGCCAAGTTCAGTCTACACAATACCAGCATGATTACAGCCAAACCTGGAAGGCGTTGGTTAGGAGCTGACTTTGGAAATGAAATTGTTTATTGTTGCACTACAGTTGACCGAAAACCAAAGTTGAATCTGGGAACCCTGTGTTAGGGTTAGGGATGTTAGCATGTTAGTATGTCTTTGAGTCCTCAAAGGTTCTCGAATTTCACAAAGAGAGATCTGCCAGCAACTGTAAACATTACAGAGCAAAAGAGGAGTGATGTTGCTTTTGTAGCTTAGGGGGGGCTGTGAAATCGCGAGCTAGTGCCTCCTTCCTGATGACGTCAAACACACTGTGAATGACAGAATGATTGATCAGGGAGCCACCTATGCTCTGTCTTGTCCTTCAGTCAGAAAAGAGGAAGATTTTATTACTCTATAATGGCCCGATCTGACATAGCGACCAGAAATTAGGTAGCCTGTGCTCAGCATTAAAGCAACACCTTATTCAAGAAATACCCTTGAAGTATCAAAGACTCATCAAACCCTGCAGTTTGTAATTTACTCCTTCACGCAGAGCAGGAACAGCCTGATTTGAATCAGTTTAAATGTACTGCGAAGAAAATGAGCTTTCACCGTGGACAAAGTAGCAAAACTTTCCAAACATCTGCAGCAGAATAAATAACCCTTCTGCTGCGCGTCCATATGCTCAGTAGATTTCAAAAACTCACAATCTTAGCAAAATATGCCTAAATATCCAGAGACTTGCCATGGCTGATCTGTATGTTTTGATGCTTTTTTTCTCACCCGCCATGAAAACAAACTAAAGTCAGCTTTGATTTTCAATTTAATCTTTTCACAAGGACCACAGTGGCTGGACTCTCTCTGAAGGGAGGAAAATGTGAACTTAGCAGACACCTTTCAAGCCTACAGCGAAGGGAATGGTGATACTATAAAAAGATTTGGGGTATTGCTTTAAGGAACTGCTCTTTTTAATATAGGCATGATTGAAGGTTTAAGTATTCCATTATGGACCAAATGAAGTTTTACACCAAAGGCCTTCTTCTAAAACTGGAACTCTTTTTTTGTAGGTTTTGTCCCGAAAGAGGTAAGAGCAAAAGATTCTTTTTTAGTACTGACTCGTCACAGTGACTTTAAGGTATGATGAGGCAAAATGTTAAGAAGAGTGCTCACATTTAAGGATGGTTAGAGGTACTGTGCACTCACAACAACAGACCATGAAATATTCACGTTCTCGACTGAAGTGGCTAAGGTACAAGTCCATCCCATTTCTTTTATGATCCCCAAAAGAGTCTCGGTAGAATTCTGTGATTGTTATCTCAGAGCTGGATTACAAGAATATATATATTTATATCATCACATCCTCTGCCAGAGTGAATAGGTACACCCTGCTGCACTGTGGATGAGAGTATTGTGTGTAGATTCTTAGTGAGCCATTTGGAAGTGCACTGTGCTGTTATGCAGATTAGCATGGATCTGTGGCTCAGTGTAGATTAGCCTGGATTGCCTGTGTGTTGCCTCCGGAGATTTGGATGGCTCTGAGAAGAAATGTCATGCCATGGTTTTAGGCGCTGGCCCCCACCGCTTACCAGCTGTGATTTTTCGGTGTTTGCTGATGGAAGTCCGCGGTCCCTCGGAGGATCGCGACCGCTGAAAGCTGTCAGTGAATGACTTGTGTAAGCAGCGGAGATGTGTTTGATGTGGAGCAATGTACGACTCCCAGTGGGCTTGCATCAGTCGCTGACTGACAGGAAGTCTCAGTCCCTCTTCACGGCGTACTACAGAGGCCTTCTACCCACACACCTACCCGCCTGCTGACTCGCTTTTTATGCTTTGTGGATTAGCGATGGATCTTTGGCAGGATCAGCGCTCAGGAAGTTACAGCGACTGCCCTAAAGAGAGACAAATGGAGGCGAGTGGCTTGGCCCCCGACAGTCCCTGCACACATTTGATCACAGCCACGTCTTATCAGCGCACCCTGATCTGCCAACTGCACACAACCTACTCCTCTAGCTCCTCGCTTTGTTTTTTTCCCCTCTCCAGATCAATACATTAACCTTTCTCATCCTCAAACTCCTCCCCTCTTTGGGTTTCGCTCTAAATCACTGTCAGCTTGTTTTCCCCAATCTCTCCTTTTCCCTTGCTCTCTCTCTCTCACACTCTCTTTGTATCATTTCCTGTGTGGTTTCGAGCCTTTCACACATGGTGTGGTAATTGTATCAGCTTTATCAACCCCCCACCCCCTCTTCTCTCTAGAAACAAAAAGGAAGAATTGACCCAGTCATCGTATATGTCTGTTGCAACATGTGCACCAATCTGTTTTTAAGCCTTTCTATGTTTGCAGCAGCCCTACATTTTTTCCCACCCCTCATCACGGCTGTCTTTATTTCTCTTTTGCCTCATTCCTTTACCCCCCCCCCCCCCCTTCCAACATTTCTTCCTTCCTGTCTCCTGATCTCAGTCATCATGTTCTCTTTGCTTTTGCTTTTTTCCTTCCCCCCCATTCGTCGCTCCTCAATTCCCACCTCATCATGTTCTCCACCACCGATCTATGTCCCCTCGCCTATCCTCCACCTCCACGGCCCCCCAATCATATCTTTTGAACAAGTGCTGATTAATGACATACAGGCTGATGAATAATTCACCAAAGAGAAGCTGAGGCAAAGCAGGGGGGAGACAGATAGAAGGTTGGGGTGACGAACAAAGAAAGCGAGAGAGAGCACGCAGAGGCAGACAGCATGGGGAAAAAAATGACAGCGAGGAAAGAGGGGTGTTTGAGGGGATTACATACGAGAGAGTGAAAGAGAACGTGAGGGAGGGCGGATGGAGACAGTAGGCGAACCAAGTTCCAGAAGATGTAGCCCTGGGCTGAAGGATTGGCTTCTGTTGTCTTGTTTTCATTCATTTGCTCTCAGTCTTGTTGTCAGCCGGTTACAGATAAAATGTAATTCTTCTTTGTTTGATTTAAAAGTGCTTATGTCTTTGTCATGCCCATAAAGGCACTCTGAAACAAAGTAAATTAAGACGAAAGGGAGGTTAAGGCCTTTGTGTGAGACTTGTGGAGGTTTGGAAAACATTTCCTTCTGTGGGTGAGACAAAGTTATAGTATGCAAAGGTCGTGCCTGGCCCGCCTGCGGACAGAAAAAACTCTTAATTGGTGACCTCGTGTTCTGGATGCAGCTCAAGAGGGCAAAAGGTAAAAAAAAATTTTACTTATATGCCGCAAGGTGCAGAGGAGTACACAGTCTGGGAAATCTGAACGCTGTGTCTTACTTGGTCTGCTTACAGTGATTGAATATTCATGTTCAGGGCTCTGGGCCTGTAGTTCATTTTGATTCTGATTGGTCCGTTTGTCATGAAAGTCGTCAGACCAAAATATGCTATTTATAAAAAGACTTCAAATGGTCCGGGATAAGAATAAATACTCATTGTATATTCGGTCTATTTATTAATTAATATTCATATAATATTTATAAGGTATTTACAAATGTATTAATTTATAATGAATTTACAAGAGTGTCCAGCATGCGCACATGTGCCCACTCCTCAGCAGAAGTTATAAAGTTTCCCGGCCCAAGAGCTCTGTCAGCGGCTGCTGCTGCTGGAACTGTCCAGCAGTCTGGTGCTGAAATGGCTCTTTTTTGTATTTTTTATTTTATTCTGCTCACTTTCTACATACGGATGAGTCATACTCCACCCTTCACCATCCCAAACACCCACATCCTCACCCTCACATATCCACACGCAGAAAACCCCCAACCCCACCCTCACTCCACAGTTACAATCCTCGAGCCATCACACATTAAAAAGCTCATAACCGTGAGGAAATGCAGGATGACACCGCATAGAGACATCACTGTCGGTGTTGGTGTTTTTTTAATTGCTACCCCCACCCAACCACCCCACCGCCTCCTCTCCTTCTCTAAGAACATCCACTCTGCCAGCGTTTGCCCTCATTTTAAGCTCAGGATTCAAATTTGGGATGTGAGCTTGAGGGGATGGCTGCATATTGCTATTTACGCCTACAGCAGGTTCCCTTTCCTGCCTCTGCCGCTCCGTGATGCGTGATTTGTAGATAATGTGGTGATGTTGGGAGCGATGTGCGTGCGTGTGCGCGCGTGTGGATTGTTCATCATGCAGTGGTTTATTGTTGATTTCTCAGACATATGTATGCATAACATGTTAACGTGTAAAATACCAGATGCATGCTGATGAAGACGCTTTTTTAAAAAAATGCCTCAGCAGCTATTGGATTACATTTGGTACACACAATCATGTTAGAATTGATCTCGTAAGCATGCTCAAACCACTGCTAAACATAGACTGTATACAAAAATGTGCGCAACCACTGTGATGTTCAGTTGTGCATCCTTGGTCTGAGCATTTTGACCATCGCAGTCTTGTTTTTGGTAAACTGGACATGATAAGCGGATGCTGCATTTTACTAAGAAACTTGCAATGTTATGGGGAAATCCTGGCGAAACATGAAACCAGGTAACATTTTTTAGCCTTTTATGGGTTTATTTAGCTTTTGACTTCAGGAGCAATTAAAGCACTGCAGACTAAGCTTACCTAACCCCAAATCAATAGAGCAAACAGACAAGTGTCCGTCCTCCTAACTCATTAAAATATAAAAACTTGTTATTAAACACATGCGCTGCTTGTCTCTACCTTGACTGTTACATTATTAGTATGACTGACGTTTGCAGCTCGCACATAGGTCCAACAGAGATCACACCATACCCTACTTTGCTGTCTTTTTTTATTCCAATGGGGACCATACTGTACCAAATAAAGGTTATGGTGTATACAAATAGACTTGAAGTTTGCAAATGAGGCCATAAACTCCTGAAAAAAGGAGAGAATGAGGGAGCTTTTCATAATAAGGACTTTTTCCACATAGTTTTTCTACAAGCAGAGGATTTGCCCCCTGTTGGCCTTTTGCAGGTTTAAGGTACTTCCAAGCTGGCTTCACGGTTCAGATGTCCATCTTTAATATCCAAGCTATGGCCCTTGGCAGCGCTTTCTTTAGCATTGTTAGCATTGTTGTGTTGCAGTGTGGGAGTGGGCTGTGCTTGCAAAGATTTTTTTTCTCGGAGCTCAGATTTAAAAAAGAACACAAACATTCAGGGCTGACTCTGCCAGGCTCAGTGCAGGAAAATCGTGTAAAAATCTCAAGAGTTTAACTTGTTGGTTAAATAGAGGTTACAAAAAAGTGCACTCTCAGAAGTGTTATCTTGGCTAGAGACTTGTAAGTGTTAACTCGTCTCTTTATCTTCTTCCTGTGGTCCTCTGCAGAGATCTCTGTCAGTCTGCTGTCGGTCATTGTGACATTCTGCGGCATCGTCCTCCTCTCCGTCTCCCTTTTCGTCTCCTGGAAGCTCTGCTGGCTACCATGGCGGGACAAGGAGGGCGGAGGTCTGAGCCTGACATCGGGGTTGCTTCCTGGAACCGCCGGTGTCGGAAACCTTGCAGCTGCCGGGGGCTCGTCACTCTTACCCCCGCTGCTGCAGAGGAAAGAGGGCCACTCCTCGTCCTCGCTCTATCCCACCCTTGGCCAGCAGGGCCAGCACCACCCCCATTTCTCTGACCTGGTGGGGCTGGAGAGGGGTGAGGTCGGAGGCGTGGTTGGAGGGCCAAATGAGACCCAGGAGCACTCCTACCTGGACATGGACACCTACCCCAACAATGCTGGTGAGAGAGCAAAGACACGCAAACATTCATTTCAGCCAGGCTGAAAGAGCGATGCAATGTCTCCGTCAATACCCTCTCATTTTAATATACTCACAGGGTAGTGAATTTAATACGTTTACCTACATGCTGTACAATAATTTGTCTGAACTGTAGCACTATGATGAATGTTGACCATTACTGCGTGTATATAAATGGGCTTCAGTGGTGCTACATTCAAGGAATATTACTTTTTCATCGTACTGGCGTGGTCTTTTATTACAGACATTTATTTAGTAGTAAAATTTAAAACAAGTGGTACACACATCTTTTAGGATCTAAATGACAAAAAATATAATGTGCAAATTTGTTATTTTATTATTTTTTTAAATAATTTTTGGAACATATGATGCAGGTGAGTGGCTGATTTACAACCTAAAGACCTCTGATTCCCGCCACCTGATAAATATATCTTTCCATTTAGCTCTGTTTTGTTCTTCTTGAATGCTGAAGGAACTCTACTAGTAGCTCCTTGGCTGCTTAACTGTCCTTAGCAGCTAGTTTTATCAGAGCATGCTTGCAGAAAACACCTGCATGCAGACCACAGTGTCAATTTCATTTTAGCTTATGAGCCACACACAGCCCAATTCCATCTCAAGGGGGATGAACTGGTAAAACCGCTGCCTAATAACCTGTAAAAAATACTCTGTCCAAAAGTTCCCTTTCTTTTGGTGTATAGCTGTGCAAGTACGTTCTGAAAACACTCAGATTTAATCAGCCGTCCATTAAGATAATAGATTACGAACATCCTGAGATGTCTCAAGAAAAATGAGGGCAATTTCAGCAATATATATGAGTTTTTCCCACATTCAGTCAGTATACTGTCATTATAAAGAAACACTGCTAAATTAAAGAAGCACATGATCAATTCTTAATGAGCTGCAGCACAATGCTTCCTTTTGCAAAACACAGGGAAAATTCCCAAATCTATGACCTCCTCTGCAATTTTCACACTTTGCAAAGTCATTCGAGCGGCCGGTTCTGCCCCCCAGGCTCTTAGTTTAACACACCTGCTGTAGAAAATAAATTAAGCGTACTGAAACCCAAGTGAAAACAGATATGCCCTGAACAAACAAGCAATCTAATTAAAATTATTAACATTAATATTAAATATATTGAAGACTCTCATTGGATTTTGCCTTTATTATCATTGCCTTTATTACTATAATGATAATATTGCACTATATGAAGATGAGAGAAGTAATGTTATATAATAGAATAACATATAAATATTCATAAAATGCTAACAATTCTAATGATAATAATCAAATTATCAAATTAAACCGTAGCTTTGCTTATTGAGTCTTGTCTTTTTTAGCAGATTAATTAAATTCAAAATCCAATTGCGGTGCCAAGAGAGTTACATAACTGTAGAAATCCATAATGATATTTCAACGTCAGTATCACATATCACAGTTAATAGATGGTAATGTGACACCATTATTCCTATGCATTTACCTCTGACTTAAAGCTGGGCTCAAGAGTTGGGAGTTTGCCTTGTAATTGGAAGGTTGCTGGTCCGAGCCCCGGCTTAGACAGTCTCGGTCATTGTGTCCTTGGGCAAGACACTTCAGAGGGCCCGGTGGCGCCAGTGTCCGGCAGTCACTGCGCCCCAGGGTGGCTGTGGCTACAATGTAGCTGCCATCACCAGTGTGTGAATAGGTGGATGACTGGATGTGTAAAGTGCTTTGGGGTCCTTAGGGACTAGTAAAGCGCTATACAAATACAGGCCATTTGCCATTTTTATGCATTCTCGCTGTTTTTTGCTGTTTTGTGCTGTTTTGACTCAATTGCAGGAATAAAAGACAGCCTTAAAACATGCACCTGACTTTAAGCCATGCTGTCCAAACAGCATGTGATGATGGAGTGTTTTGAACTGGCCTGTCAGCTGAGCACAACATTATACAAAAACAGGCAGCAATTAGAAAAAGAAGCTAAAATAGAAACTGTTGTCAGAGATATTTTGGACCTGAGTTTATAAAAACAGCTCTGAGTTTTCATCCTGGAGTTTTATTTATGCTGGCTGTCAACACTGGTGCACGCTGTTTATCATTATTCAATATCAAATGTTTGCTGGCTGCCTTTATTGCAGTTTGATGTAGCCTTGTTTCACGTCTCTGTATGCCTTTAATGCTGGCTCATGTTCTGCTATTGTAAATATGTCTGCTCATTCCTTCACTCCCCTCAGCTGGTAAATCACTGCCTGCTAAATCAAAGTACAACAATCAATGAGATCAATGTTGCTGACAAAAATGCAGGTCTTTAGTGGCACTGTAACAAAACAAAACAAGCATGTGAGTCACCAAAGATTTTATACTCTTGTAGGAACTCTGAAGCTGAGTCAGACGTCTCCAGACGTTCCCAACTCAGAGGGTGGAGCCCATAAAGACCTGCCGAACGCTCACTCCCAACAGCAGGTCACCCCTCGGTCAGTATCGAGTGTGTGTGTTTGTTTTTCATTTAAGTCCATTAGCGCTGACGTTTTTGTCGCCAAATTCAGAGACAAAGTTGGAAATAAAAACAGGAGTGAACTTTAACCCCCGAGCTGGTGATCATTACCGTACATCCATTTAACAAACACATCAGTAAATCAATAAGAGGAGGACTCTACCTTTATAAAATGTGTTTTTGAAAACACAGTCGTAAAAATCGCATTACTCAGGTTACAGCGGTTTTAATCTTGCTCTCTTTTAATGAACACTTTTGAGGTCTGTAAAGCGAAGCGTCTGCACTGCTTGTTTTGAATGGTTTTTTATGATATCTCACTTTGTGGACACATGGATTTTTTCAAAGCAAGGGCACAAATGTTAACTCTATAAACACTAAAGTGCACATTTTCTGAAAAGTGTGTTTTTTTTTTACAGAATTATTATCACCACGAAGCTACTTTGCTATTTGCTTTTTTCCCTTCATATATTTGCAAGCATTCCAACTGCACTGTAAACATATGCATACAAAAAGGTGTGGGAAATCAAACTGTGGGTAAACTCCAATTTAGAATGTTTGCCCGTCTCTGTATCTCTGATAATGTTGCAAAATCACACTTTTTTAGTGACTACACGTGTGCATTTGGTGCGCTTCCCTTAATATTCACCCTCTGAGCCCTTTTATCTCTGTTTAGGCCCAAGCCCATGACTCACCAGCTCTCCAGTCCCGATTTCCACGGAGAGGAGAAGGAACAGGTAACCAGCATTGGGCAGATTAAACCGGAGCTCTACAGACCCAAAGGCGACCAGGGCGAAGGCAAACAGGGCGACACCTGCGGCAAGATCAGCTTCCTCCTGCGCTACGCCTTCAAGTAAGTCAGCAAGTTTGCACTAAAAGCAACCTACTCTCACCCTGCCAATGTCTTCTAATGTAAAAAGTGGAGAATTTGAACATTAATAAATCATTTACCATACATAGTTTAACGGTGAATGGTGCAGCTGTTACATCACCACACAGCTGGGTTGCACTAGTATCTTTGTGAGGCTGTTATTGAGTGGGCATACAGTGCTTTCAACGAATCAGTAAATACACACTTACACATTCAGTAGCATGGAGACTTTCCCATCATAAAATCATCTGTCATAAGACTTTCAACACAAACCCCCACAGAATGTAACAGCGTCTTTAGTTTTGAGAATTATCACACTAATATGTACGCGTTTTTGCATTTTTATTTATAGATTTGCATTTGTGTTTAGTGTTAATATGCACATATGTTAATTAGTACTAAGATTGGCAATCTATCTTACAGTAGTTGGGATATTTTAGTCAGGACTATAGCCTGTAAATTAAAGATGGATGTAAGCACTAAAATCTGTTTTGTGAGTTTTTCGACTGCCAGGTTGGTGACCGCGAGTGTATGGGTGTAAACCCAACAGAACCACAGGCTGTTAGTACAACTACAGTCAAAGTTAGGCAAATTATTGATTTAATGCTCTAATAAGGGTCAACAGCACAAATAAGGTTCAGCAGTTCATTTAGTGGAGGTGAAGCCTAGCAGACATCCTAATTAAGTTGGCTGGGTTAGAAAAAAATAACACCCTGCACAGTTTTTATGACAGAACAAATAAGCTCCAGAGCCCCAAACCCTTTTTTTAGCAGGCTATAAACATGCTTTTTAGTATTGTAAAGGTGGGTATTTTAACATGGGCATCTATGGGGAATGACTCGCCTCGAGTGGCTGCTGCAGGTACTATAATTTTTAGCACTTACATGTTGTCTTCATTTTTTGGCTCTGGAAGTTGCTGGCTGGCCTGGGCGGATAGACCACTGGTGCCATGCATAAAAAAAGACTACTAGCCTGGTTAAAAGACGAGTAGATAAATAAATCCAGCACCCTGTAGATTCTTGTGATAGCAGGGATATATATTTGTAGAATTTTATCCCTAAGAACAACTTCTCAGCTTTGCATGATGAAACCAAAACTGGTTCGAACTACCAGAACGTCTCCGTTGAATGCTGATGCATCTGTTTTTCAGCCACTTTGATCACGCTAGGTTGTAAAGTCGTTCAAATACTAAGTCAGGTGCCGCAAACAGGCACTGATTTGCTGAATGTCTTTATGGCACAGAACAAAGAGGATGCTTCTTGGGAAAATATCTTCCAGCGTGTTTATCCACTTCAGTAGACACAAAAAGAAATCCTCCAACTGAAGTAGAGAAATTGAGTTTGAGACAGCGAGCACGTTCTGAGCTAACTTATCACCAGCAGGAGATGTGAGAGTTGTTTTCTCAGCTGTGCTCTCATTTGTTTATGATAATAAACTGAAATATTAAGGTTTTTAAAATGAGAAAGTGGCATCTGTGTCTTTAGATACTGTGTGGCACAGGCTGCTGTACTTACTTTCCTTTTTTACTCCTTTGACGACGCTCAGTTGAATGCTCTCTGCTGGAGAGCACGGGTCTGCTGGGTCTAAGTATGTAACTGTTGGCTGCCATGCTGTGCGGGCTGGGTGTGTACATGAATGTGAATGTAAGTCGAGGTGCTGGAGGGTTGTGGGAAGGAGTGAGTCGGCTGCTCAGCTGGCAGCCCCCATTTCTGCCTGCTTTGACATGTAGAAGCACTGCGATGGGCAAAAGTGCTGATGGTCAGAAAAGAAAGGGAGCGAGAGGCCGTTTCGGTCATGAATTATATATGGAGAGCCACTTTAAACAGCAACCCTGTCAACACATAATAACACCAGGCTGTGTTATAGCTGAAGTTACAGATACGGAGAATTAGCATGGGAGCTGGTAGGAGACGGAGGGCAGTGACGAAAACGATTCGTGTGCCCTTTTTTTCCTCCCCCCATTTATAAAGTCACATGTTAACTTATGCCTTTCTCTAGTCGCTTGTAATGCATCACGTTGTTTCATTAAGGCCAGTGAGCAGATGTAAGTGAGGGGGAAAGGTCTGAGATGTAGCAAAAACAAGTGTGGGTAGGTGTGTAGATGCACACGCGAGGTGTTGGTGTGTTAGTGTTGCGGCAGTGATAAGATTGGTATGTTAATGTGCGAAACCCCGCTGTTTGGAGTGTAACATTCAGAACAACAATGTCAGTCTTCCTCAGATCCTGTGGGAAAGGCATTTCTATTGACAATCCCATTAAAAGCTGACACATTTCCACTGTGGGAATAACAGCTAGCTTTCGGGCATTGTCTGCCAGGAATAAGGCTGTGAATTTCACTCCCTGTTCAAGCAGTAATAGGTATATTCTCTGCAGGTTGCCTCGGGGATTGTGTAAAAGCCTGGCGTTTGGTTCGAGCTCATGTCTTGCTCTGTAGTAAGACATATGAGTGCAGGAAAACCCGCAGCCATGTTAACCTATCAATTAACAGGTAATGGAAAATTCATGATAATAAGAGAGAGGTAGATTTGTTTGGGTTTTTTTGTTCACAAGCTTCCTGTCATTAAAGCGCACTGATGCACTGAGGTGACCGCAGAATCTTTGCTGCCAACATATCCACAAATCATACTGGATTAAATGATTATTTGATACATTTTTAAAAGACTCAGGGCTTTCATGTTAAAATATTTACCTGCCTGGAAATGTAATTTCCTGCAGCAGTTGGCGCCGCACATCTTCTCCCTTATTCGGTGTGATTGCCGACTGGTAGGCATGTTTATCTGATTGCTTTAATTGGATGTGATACAGAGGTAAACATGTGTCTGGATTGGCCACGGCTGTACTAAATGCTGCATTTGGACAGAGAAGACATAACTGCCAGGGTCACTGCCAGCGTTCGCCCTGCTGATCCTTCCTCAGCCCCAAAGTTCACGCTGTTCTCCTTAAGCAGCTAATGAAGTGCTGACACACTGGTTAACTCGTAGAGACACAGTCTAACGAGGTCTGATTAAAAGCCTCCGAGCCATCTTCATCTTCATCTGCTAATTAAATACATAATAAACGACTTGGGAGATGCAGCCATGACGGTGTGATGGAGCGTTTAGATGTTAGGGCATGCGCATCAGCATGCTTGTGTTTGTGTGTGTGTTTGTGGGCATGTTGCACGCATGTTTGTTTCCATGACAAAAAACCAAAATGCTCACACTCCAGTTATAGTGCTTACTTGTGCATTTATAAGGGAGTGTGTCAAAAGTGCTATTTTTAGATCAAAGCTGCTGATAGCATTATTTTTCTGTTTGGAGAAAAACCGATGTAACATACATGTACAATACAAGGTAGAAAAACCATAAATCCACATAAGAAATCAAAATGTTGAGGTTTCTAGGAGCTAATACTTTGACTCGTTTACTGGAAGAAAAATAATCAGAACTTACAACAACAGTTTAATTGTTTGACTCATTTTTAAAGATTCTGTGGCGCATAATGGTAAAATAACCAGCAGATAAATTGTTAGTGAAAGTAACTGTTAGCTGCAGGCTGTTTTTATTTATTTTATATATTTATATAAGAGTTATAATTAATATTACGGGCCTGTTTTACAGTTGTTTGATTAAACAATCCTGTAACAGCAAAACTATTAATTGTGATGTTTAGTTGCATGAAAAGACCCATCAGTCACCTTGGAGGTGATGGACACATGCAGGTTTCTATTTAAAATGTCCGTGTCCGAGGTACACTTTTGTTTACTGCTGGATTAAATAAGGATTATAAAACCACAATGTGTGTTTCTGATAATCGCTTTACACCAAGGATTTCTTTTGATTTGGTTTCCAAACCCGCAGAAAAACCTGCGATCAGTGGGGTTGCAAATAATTTTTAATTCAATAATTTCACAGTCACTAAAAGGTGAAGGTTTTCACCATAGAAAAAAATTGCTAGTATTGCTGGTAAGTTGTAGCTTTCAACCTGATTTTTATGTTAATAACTTAATTCTTACTAATTTTGTTTGCGTGTAACGTGATTTTCTCTTTTTTCCTTATTACTGGGAGTAGCGTTGTGTTAACAAATATAACATCTGCATGAATGCTGCCAACTGAAAAAAGGTGTTTCTTTGGGATGATTTCATTTTTACAGGAGTACAGGAGTCATCTGACAACTTCTTTAAATTCACCCCAGCATCTCTCCTGGAGCTCCTGCTCCCTATTTGGGAACCACTGCCTTAGGCAATCACTGTAGTATTGATTAAATGTACAAGAAATATGCAATCAGTCAAATAAATGTGTTTACATTGATAACTCTGACAGCTGGGTGCTTGCATGTTTTCGTATTTTAGGGGTTTTTTTTGTAAAGATTTTGAATCTGTCTCTTGGGTCACGTATTATCACACGTGATGTAGAAAAGCTGCAGTTTCTCGCATTTTCCGAGCAAATGTTAAACATGCACTTGTTACAATGATTAATCCGTACTCCTATGAAATACATTAATTTTCTTGTTATTGGCTAATAAATTATTCATCTTTTTCTGCTCGGCTCTTATGCACCAACATCTCCATGACCCAAGTGACTACAGATTAAAGGGTACTGTGTTAAGGTTAATTAATGAGCTCAGCACTGGACAGGCGCGCTGGCTGAACATCTGTGCTTGCTGTGCTTACATCGCTGATAGTGCAACCAAGATACAGCTGCAGGGATAAGACACAAACACACACACAGACACGCACACCACACAAGCTATTCTGGATACTCTTTACACCAGAGACACTGAACCTCCCACACTATTATACGCGTATATGAGTTCTGCTGAGGTGTTTGGGTGTGTGGGGAGGCTGACCCTGTCTAGGGCTCATACGTGTTCGTGCAAATTTGGGAGACCTCTGGCGTCTTGGCTTTTTATATACGAGTTTAATGGAGTTTTCTGTGTATGTTTCTCGCAGTACGGAGCAGTTGGTGGTGAAGATACTGAAAGCTTTGGACCTGCCAGCGAAGGATGCCAATGGCTTCTCTGACCCGTACGTGAAGATTTACCTACTGCCAGACAGGAAGAAGAAATTCCAGACAAAGGTGCTTCTCACTCCTACCACACTCATCCTTAGTGGCAAACTGCTCACTTGATGCTGTGGAAAAAGCTCACACAATAAAAGAATCCCCTTAAGATTTAAACAGCATCAGTTTTTTGTTTTCTCTCGGCCTGTTTCCTGATGCACTGATGGCCCAGCCTTACCGTGGAGAATCGTTACAGTTCAACTAATGTAATCTAATCTAATCTGGAGCATAATTTATTCAGGATAATGTTCTTCTGACTATTACAGGGCTCTGCTACTCAACTCCTGCGTGTTATTTTGGTGTTTGAGGACAGCTCAGTCAATATTTGAGTACATTCCGGGACATTCTGTACCAGGAAATGTACCCTTAGCCCTTGAAAAATCCTCCTGTCTTCTAATTTATTCTCTGTGGAAAAGCTCAGAACTTATGAGCTCTGTGGCCTCACAAATGTGAGTTGTTGTTCTTTGTGTTAGATCTATAAATATCACCAGTAGCGCCCTGTCTCTGAACTTGTGAACCTATGTAACATGTAAGAGAAAACAGAATTAAATGATGTGCATTTAACACCGCTCCTGCTTGTATGGGGGTTTCAAATTCAGTTTCACTAAAGGCCACAATGGGAAATTATAATCACATCAAGGCCCACACATGCTTTAATCACGTCAAGGGTTATTGACCCTCGACCGGTCCACACAACAGTTTATTAGCCCTTATAACGTTTACTCAAAAAATAAACAAAAGATCTATGATCACCTGTATTATACAGCCGAGGCGGCTGCTGTGAAACTGGCTGCTCATAGAAATGAAACTTGGCCTTACAGCTCCATCGCTTTGAGATTGGGCTCGGAGAAACATAGTCGCTGTACTTGCATTTCAGTGCAGCGACTTTCTGAAGCCTCTGTTCCCAGTCTGTGACTCCATATCTCGGCTGGATTCAACCGTCAAAATGACAAGGCAAAGGATGTTCTTTGAAAACACAAAATTGTCTCATGGAAATGGATAAAGGGACCTCTCTTTACACTCGGCTATACTGCTGTCTAAAGCCCTGAAGATTATGGCTGTAAAACAGGGTTTGGGGCCTTGGTCTTTACTACAGACATTTCTCTGGATTTTTAAATTATATTTTGCTGTAAATGATGAAATTCTTTCCACCTAACTTTCTGGCCGTGGAGTATTTTCACAGTGTCCACAACTCCATATTTGCTACAAGGTGTTTTTTTAGGGGGGGGGGTTGGTCTTTTTTATTCTGTGAAATATTTTCAGTCTTCATTTTCACATCATCTTAATCTCTCAGAAAACCCAAACCTTCCAGCTGATCAGTTAGCTAACTAGTGGCAGGATTAGTTTACCAAACACAAATGTGCAAATGAACATCATTGCCAGCACCTGCGACTGGCTGAAGTTGCTGCAGCCTTGCACATGTATTTGTGCCACTCTTGCGGCACCCCACCGTGCGGCTGTTTCAGCAGGACAAAGCCCGTCCCCACGCCGCCAGAGCGGTGCAGGCCTTTCAGGCCTAATATGTCTGCTGCTGAACACGTCTGGGACATGCAGGGTTGCACAGCTGCAGGCGTGTTTACATCACGTCCAGAGAAGGCTGTGCCTCCTATTAAATGCCTTCTATATAATACTATATGTTATAGTAGTACAATCTGCATTTCTTTTTGACTGTCACATTTTTGATTGTACTATTTTCAGTTAAATGTAGATTAAAGAATATATGTATATATATATTTAATCATTTTAAATTTTTCTTTCATGTTCTGGAAATGGGGTTGTACTTTTGCCGTGTTGGGATAAAAAGAATCAAAGAGGGCTGGGAAAGTGAGAAAAATAAGCTTTCAGTGACAGTGAAGCTGTATGATTTGGAAATTTCTCCCTTTTGTGTGACTGTCTCCGGCACATCAAAAGCCCCTTCAACCACTGAAAAGCATGAATGCTTCATCCATTTGCATAATACGGCTCCTCTTTTGTTTGGAGTGTAGGTGATTGTTTAATTTCAATCACATCCTCATTAACACCGAATTTTTACACCACTCATATTTTGCAATGCTTTTATGCCTCCAACCGTTTTCAAAAAAAGAAACACAACGCCTCGATGTAGATGTTAGGGCTTGTGTTCGGGTTGCAGAACTCAAAGAGCTTCCATCAGCTGCCTGTTTAATCCAAAGCTAACAAGTAATCATCAAGCGCTAATAAGCCGAAGTGACGGAGCCGCTCACGCAGCCACAAAAGTTGGATTTGGAAAACTGTGTGCATCACATTTTAATTTGCACATGCTTTATAACATGACAGCATCCACATCAAATGCTTTCATAGCAAATAAATCCCACTGGCAAAACAGCAAATAGCAAAATTATGTGTTGGAGCCGGAATAAGGTTGACGACAAATTTACAAACGGAGCCCACAATATGCTGAGATGTGATGAGGAGGAAATTATAGCCGCCGTCTTTCCGTGAGACTGAATTGATGTGACACGAGATACGAGAGTTAAGGAAAGAACTGTGCGTGTTTGAGAAAAAGAAAATATTCAGTTTTAAATCTAGTTTTTGGTCGTTATTTAATTTCACAACTGTGATTGGGTCTTCCATCCCAAAGGGAAAGGTGAAATTCACTTTTCTCACCCTGGCAAAGGAACAAGGTCAGCCAGTGTGTTAGATGATAATTACGTGGCTCGAGGACATTTTAGCAAACGCGGCACACTTTTAAACACATCCCTCTGTCATGTTATCCTCTGTCTTGTTTTTGAAATAATGTCAGTCATTAACAAAAAAAGAAAGAAGTTGCTAATGCTTACAAGTCTGGGCTGATGTTGCTGTTTAGATTCACCCTTAAAGCTTTTAAAGCTCTCTGTTTTCTAATTTGTTTTGGGCAAAAGTGGAGAATATCTGTGTGCTTTAGATAGGGAAACAAAAGAAAGCCCAGGATTGAGAAAAAACACCATAAATTCAAATTCAGCCAAAGTTTAAATACCAAAAAACAGCGCTAAGCTCTCGGTGTCAAAGATGTTGCTTTAAAACACGAGGATCCTGTAGATTACTGCTTTCAAGGAAAGGAATTCTGAAAAAATGCAGCTCAGTTTGTGCCTCCAAGGAAAGCATTTTGAAAGTTTTGCATTGCTTCATTCAAGTCACACATAAAAGCCAGAAGACAAACTTTGAAACATTCAGCAGGTCGTTTGAGGATTTTTGAAGCCACAAATCCTCAGTGACTCCTCTCCTCTGCTGGAAAAAAGAAAACATCCTGTTTGTTTGGTTGAAGAAATATAGTTGCACTTCGTGAAACAGCCTGAAAAATACATTTTACTTTGCGGCAGATTATAATGATTTTTCATAAATTCAGCAGAGGATTCTGGGTGCAATTTTCAATAGAGCATTAAGAGTTGCCAAACAAGTCGCTGGTTTTCATGAATTTATCTTCAGAAATGTCTTATGTTTTTAGCTGGAATGAAAGAATCAATAAAAAAGACTCAAATGTGAAAATAACTGTTATATATAAAAGAGTAAATCTGCAGATTAAAACAGAAAAAATTCCTTTGCAAGTACTTATTATTCTGCATGAAAAGTTACAAATATAAAGAGAATCGGTAATAAAACAAAAATGGATGGATGGATGAAATGATGATATTAAAAATTGTTATTACTGTATTATAAATTAACACATCAGGTAACGGCCCTTAAAAAGATATAAGTCTGTAGCTACAGTGCAGTTCACCTATTACTAGTCTATCAAAGTAGTTCTGCATAATTATTAATTTAAAATAGTCTTTATTTATTTCGTCCTGGTATCGCCCCTCAGTTCAATAGCCTGAGTCGCACAAGCCTGGAGACTGTTTGATAATTGCCTGGCAACAGTCGGTTGCTAGGAGAAATGTGCATTCGCTGACCAGTTGGAAACTGGTTGCTGGCAGTGACTTGGTGAAATCGTTTGCAAAGACGTATATAATGCTGCACTGAAAAAGTACTTGTGATTCCTTTGGTTGCAACCAGGTTGCTGCAGTTGCATTTCTGCACATGTCAATTACTCACCTAGCAACCGCTTTCACTCAGCAGCCTCCAGAAGTTGCCAACAATTCTGTAGGCATGTGGGACTAAAATAAGCCAGACTAGCGCCCTTCAAGCCATTTTTTTCCAGGAGTTGTCTTAGGCAGGAACTACTGGCTTATAAGTATTCTTTGCACTTATTTGATACCTTAATAACAGAAGGTAACATCAGGTTAAATGTGTTTTGAGTAATTCTAGCTGATGGAATTGCCATTGCTTTTTACTGACAGCATACTATTGAGAGACAGCAATGAAAATATAGGCAGTGGCACTCTTATTACAGTGCAAGCCCAGGGTGTGTGGGCTGTAAAATATAGTAGTCCCTTGCTACCCCTTCGTTCCCCATTCCCACCTGAAAAATACCTACCTATTAATTATTTCATTACTACAATACGAGTACAAGATATTTACGCTGTATTCTTCCAGCTATGATCTAAACAGTAAATTCTGTCTGTCTTTCAGGTCCACAGAAAGACCTTAAACCCAGTGTTCAATGAGACATTTCAGTTTGGCGTGCCGCTGAATGAGCTACATTCCAGGAAACTGCATTTCTCCGTGTACGACTTTGACCGCTTCTCCAGACACGACCTGATAGGCCAGGTAGTGGTGGACAACCTGCTGGACTTCAGCGAGGGCACCGGGGACAAACCCATCTGGAGGGACATTGTGGAGGGCACTGCGGTAAGAAATAACCCAAAATAGACATGCTCATTTGGAGGAGATGCCCACTGTAGATTAGATTTGATGAAATTTGAATGAGCCTTGTGGTGCATTTGGGCCGTTGCAGCTGCAAATTATGGGCCAAAGCTGTGATAAATAGAACTGAACCAGAAATGGGAAATCTGACAGCTTCTATTTGAGATTTAAGGCAGAAGTGGGTGCCGTAATGTTACAAAAATGAATCTCAATTTTGGCCTCGGAAGAAAGAGAAAACAAATATAGCTGTATGAAGATACAAAAAGGTAGACATAGACACGAGGTGAGTCAGAGTTATTACACCTGTTTATCAATAGTTCTTATTTTTATTGCATTTTAAACCTTTTTAGTTCAGCTTAGTTTCAGTTTTGGTCATCTCCGTTTTGTTTTTATCAAAACAAGCTTATGTTCACATATGAGCGCATAATGTTCTGCCAGTTAAATGTTATTTTTATATCAGTTAACTAAAATGTTTCAATATTTATTAAAGGGTTAACATATTGGGAAGTTGAAAGAAGGAAAAAAAGTTTGTTTGTTTGTTTTTCATGTACTTTGCTGCTTCAGTTTTAGATTTGTTTTCATGTCTCTATGACAAAGAGAAAAACAATCTCAAGGATTTTAGAACTTTCAATAACTCAAACGTTTAACAAAACCTTTGGCCGTCACTGTCTTGTATTTCCTGTTGGACAAAAGATGCAGTGAAAAAGTTTATGGCCCTGAAAGTAAAGCAACAATTGACTGACGTGCCATGAATTGTTTGCATTTTTCGAATAATGACAACAAAAGTGCAGTAAACTGAAAAAAGTAGTAAATCCTTGGCTTTTAACTGCGTGAATTCTCTCGGGTACACTTGCACACAGTAATTTGCAGGTAGGTTATCGAGCAACTGGAAGAACGTGCCACAGTTCTGTGGATTCAAGTTGTCTCTGGTGCATTTTTGTCTTAATGTAATCCCAGACCCACACCATCTGTTTGTTGTTCTGGTGACTCGAGATAGTTCTTTAGGATTCTGTTCGTTTGGGCTCGTCGTCCTGCTTCAGACATAATTTGAAGCCAGTCAGACATTTCTCTGATGGTCATGTATGATGTAATCTCTCCCCAGATCTTTGCACTGTTAAATGCATTTCCCTGAGAGTACAGAATCATGTTAACAAAAAAATAACATTCAGTTACCAAAATGACAAAAGCATGAAAAGCCACAATAGTTTTACTTTTAAAGACAGCCACTTACTAAATGTGGATGTCTAAATTCTTTTACTTTGAAAATCATTTTCTGAATTGATGTGGTTTGAATTTAATGTCATTAAAAGTTTCAAATATTTGATAAATATGAATAAAAGATGCTTTAAGGCTTCTGCAATTAAACTGGACAATTTTTTGGACCGAGTCAAGAATGTTTTATTACTCAGGTTTTGCTGGAGAAATTAAGACTCAAATACTAACACATGTCAGAATCATCTAAAATAAACCCAGCTTGTATTGTATATGTAGGAGGAGGAGAAGTATAGAAATGGTACAGAGCGGAAATGGCCTGCAGCACAGATTAATTCGCAGTCTGGTAAAGTAACAAAGCAGCTCAGAAGAGTCCAGATAGATTACTGGAAGGGCAATGCTAGCCACTTCCAAACTTTATATTAGGCAATGTCCAAGTAGATTTATATGAAATATTCATAGAAGGCTATTAGCAAATTAGATGGAGCAGAGTCTTAAACATTTTTTGGCATGGGGCTTTAATTTATTAAGTAAGTTTAAAGCATCAGCGTCATCGGCGTATTTCAGTGTTTCACTTTGGGAAGTATTGATTAGTGAGCCTCAAAGCCACTAAGGAGCCATCGCATCACCGTGTGATCTGAATACCACCGGTGTCATTACCGAGGTGCCACTGAGAGCACGGGCAGATCAGCAGATAGCACTAGAGGCAGAGATATAAAAAGCCCACATGTCGTTGCTTGTATTTAACTCTTTCCTAGTCAGTGACTTCAGCAGATCGGTGTATGATTCATTTGCAGCGACAGCATTTCCCCCGTGCCCAAACACTCCTGCTGTCCACATCGGGACACCTGCTGTCGCGCGCTGTCAGTCACAGATCTAACTCGTTTCAAGCACAGATAGCAAACCACAGAATTCTTATCTCTGTGTTTCTGATGCTGCGTGTGATCTGTCTGACCTCGCCCCATTTCTGATCTCTGTTTGCGTGTATATTGACCTACAGGAGAAGGCCGATCTCGGGGAACTTAATTTCTCGCTGTGTTACCTGCCCACTGCAGGCAGGCTCACCGCTACAATCATCAAGGCCACCAACCTCAAAGCCATGGACCTGACTGGTTTCTCAGGTAAAGAATTAACGCATTCACACACATCATGCTGCTGCAAGACCTCCAGCAAGCACTCTGACTGGAAACTCATTTAGAGGAAAAATATGACAGAAAACAGCTTAAGCGCTGTCTGCAAAAACAGCTGCTGGTGATATATGTTGCTTTCCTGAGTGCTTTTAGCTTTATATCCTGATCTGACTGATCACTGGCCAGATGTATACCATAATAACTGGCGTAAAGCCCTGTAGAGATATTTTTCTCCTGTGGGTAAACATCACTGGTAAACATGGTGTTAGATCCTTTTTCGATAAAATAGTCATTTACATGCCATTTAGCAACAAATGAAGAAGAAAGTCTTCTCCAGCAGAGGCCGCCGCCACAGATCGGTGTAATGCGGCTTTGTAACACATGACGGAGGACGCCAACTCCTCTTTCGTTACCGTTATCTCCACTTTCAATAAAACCAACAAGCGTGCATAAAAAATGTTGTCAGAAAGGAATTCCCCAAAACCTAATAAATTACTTACAGGAGCAGACGTAGCGTGACGAGGCAAATTACTACAAATCTTTGCTAAATATTCCCTGAATATATAGAGCATCACCAGATTGACTGTATTTAACTGTGTGACCAGAGCTTCAAGGGGTAGAGGCACCTCAACTATCTGACCTGGAGGCGTTGCAGACGTAGAAATGCGAATCCAAATTCTGATATTTAATTAACAATTATATTAAAAAGAGATTTTAGTTATCCTTCACTTAAGGGCTTGATGATTGCCCTCTCAGATTAAATGAGATCTGAAATGTTAATGATCGCACGCTGCTATTGTTCCTCGCTGATCCCGACATGATTGCGGGCCCGGAAAGATGCTTAAACGTGGCATAAAAACAGAGTCGCGTGGGTGTGTGTGTTTTCCTTGGCTGCTGTCACCAGGCTGCACATGTTGAATGGATAACTGAGGTGATTCAACCTGTGCTGCTTTTCTCCCTTTGTGTTCTTAATCCAGCTTTGCCAAGGTGACTTGATTTTCATGCCTTTTATGCGTTACAGATGCGGATACCTGTGAACATAATACCTAACAGCATTCACAGGAGTCCCCTCTTATCTTATTCTCTCTGCTTCCGCCCCCTGCTTCTCTCTGGCTCTCTCCACCTCTTTCTTCTTCTGCTCCTCTCCACGCCTCCCCCTCTTCCTTTTCCCACCACCTGCTTTCTTTCCCTTCCCATCTTCCTTGTTCTCCCCCCCCCTCCCCGTTCTCTGCTTCAGATCCGTACGTGAAGGCCTCTCTGGTATGTGACGGGCGGAGGCTAAAAAAGAGGAAGACCTCCATCAAGAAGAACACGCTGAATCCCACGTACAACGAGGCGCTGGTGTTTGACATTCCCAATGAAAATATAGAAAATGTATCCATCATCATCGCAGTGATGGACTATGACTGGTGAGCACGCTGAGGTGTTATTATAGTGAAGCATGCTCCAGGGGATTTCAGATCAATTCAAGCGTTGCTGTGAAGTAGCTGCTTATTGAATGTGCGCTTTTTGCGCATGAGGCGCGATGCTGCTTTTGGGTCATCACATTTTGACGCGCTGCAGCTGTGTTGAACACGATGAGGGGCCCCTTGTGAGTCAGCCTCCTTGTGGATGTTCCCTGTTTTACATAGACGGGCACCTCATGAATAAGAATGATTTATGATAATGGTGAAGAAGGAAGTGTAACCCTGCCAGCGTTGGGCTGTCTGACGCTTGCAGCAACACTTGGCTGCTTGATGTGTTTGTGTACAAATGCACCGCCTCCCTATTATGTAGCCTGCCCTCCATTTGGCATCTCTATAGGTGTGTGCTTTTGTATGTTTGTGCTCATGCCTGCTTCCTCACTGACAGAGGTTTTATACAGGGCTGTGTGTATTTGTGTGCTATTCAATTTCCTTCCTCAACCGCTGTATTCTTTTCCCAATACTCAAGGTTGATAAATGAGACTCTGCGGCTGCTTCTTACAAGCCCTGTCTCCCTCCTTCTGCTTTTCTAATCCCTCTCTTCAACCGTTTCCTTTTCTAACTGCTTGTTTTTCTCTCTCTCTCTGTCTCTCCCATCCTCGCTTCCACTCCTCCTGCCCTTGCTGCGCATCAGCATCGGTCATAACGAGGTTATAGGGATGTGTCGTGTAGGGAGCGAAGCTGAAGGTCCGGGGAGGGAGCACTGGGCTGCCATGCTGGCCAATCCTCGCAAACCAATAGAGCACTGGCATCAGCTTGTGGAGGTAATGAGCATACGAGCGTGTGAGTCTATGCGTGTGCATCTGTGTGCTTTCACTATGAGTACATATGCTTGGGTGCTGAGCATAACTATAATAATTTATACAATATGATGAAAATGATTTAGCATTAGCATAGTAACAGTGACATTAGCATGGAAGAAATGGTACAGTTTGAGTGGAAGGAGTAGCAGTGATGGAATAATTACTCAGCTTTTGTTTAAACTCGTCCTCTCTGATGGTCCCAGGCAGTATTTGTTATTAGAGCACCGACAGGCTGCAGAGCATGACACATTCACTTAAGAAGCCGTATAATATTACCTTGACTTAAAGTGAAGCAGCTGTTGCTGAATTTCATATTTGTTGCAGTGGATTTGCTCACAAACATGGGCTCACAAACATCAGCGTTGCTCTCTTTTATAGATTTTATTAGGTCAAATTTGAAAGGTTAAATTCTCAGAATTTGCTGGTGGTAAGATTAAGAGGACTATTTACATTTCAAAGTTCTTGACCAAACGTCTCTATTCCACTGAGCTCAGAGTTGTTTAGGTTTTGCCACTGTTAGTGATTATATTTGGGGAATCTATTTTCAGGTGGAAATGTCAAACAAAAGCAAAGGCCTTTAGAGGGCTAGAAAAAGAAGCAAAATAAAATTCAAAAACATTCTGCCATAGGTAAGAGGTAATAACAAATACTGCCTGGGAACATATGCATGTTCATATGAGAGTTAAAAGTAATTATTACGCAAGATGTACCATTGTGTGAAACACCTCCTAATCTCTATAATCCATAATTATATGTAGATAAGCTTAGATAAACGTCATCATTTCCAGCAGACAGACTTTCTTATCTTTTCTGAGTCAGGTAAGCTGTTTCCTTACACTGCTCACATCCACCATATGAAACAACAGCTGCTGGCTCTTTCATATTTACGTATATACCTCGCACACTGTTGCACTGTTCCTTTAAAGTGGCAGTTCACCCCAAACTAAACCTACATGTTTGCCTTCGTCATGTAGTGCTGTTCATCCATTTGAGTGAGTCATCCAGTTTTGGAGATTTGACTGTTGACTGTAGAAATGTCTGGCTTCTGCCTGCTTTGCCTTTGATGTGCCAAAAAAGAGCCATATTAAAAAACTCTGCAGAAATGTCTTTTTTTTGGAAGACATGCACTGGTTATTCAGGAAAAAAAATCCTCAGACCTGAGCGGCTTCATGTAGGAGCCATTTTCTTTCTATGAAACAACACCTGCCAGCCAGAGGAAGCGTACAGCCAGCTAATGTTACAGCTCAGCTGAGTGTTTGCATCCTGCCACGCTTTCACAAGCGTGAGCCTCTCGTCACAGGAGGCTGCACCCTTCCCTCTGCTACGGTTGGTGTAGTTCAGTAGACAGAAAAAAAAGCATCTCTTTCAATTTCTGGAAAATGACATCTTTTCTGTGAATTTTCAACTCTTTTTAGTTTTTTTTTGTTGCCTCTACTGGAAGGTTTTGCATGATTCAAAGATCCCTTTGTGTCTTTTACTGGGGTTTGCAGTACCTTCGTTAATCCTCTGTGTGAAACAAGCCTTTTTGGCAGTCTTACTTTGAAGCAATCCCTCCTTTTAAGCCAACTTTTTCTTCTTGGCTACTCCTTATACACAGAAGGGTTGGTGAGTAGAAAGAATATTTGAAATCAAGTCTTTAGAGACGCCTGAGGTGTCATCTAAAGCCACCATATTAACCTCCTAAGACCCGAACTCTTCCACGACATGTATTTTTAATTTCTCTTTGGTATTTGGGCACATTGGGGCCCGATGAATGTAAAAACAAAGAATTAACAGATTTTTTTTTTTTACCTTATTTTTATTTTTAAGAAAAATAAGAGCCACATATGAGGATATTCGTTTAAAATTTTGATAGAACAGTAGCAGCATAATGTCCTCATAAGTGAATATCAGGCCCATGTAGAGCAAAATTGAGTACTTTAGTCTAAATTACCCAAAATGTGATGTCCACATATGTGGATGCCAGGTCCTAGGAGGTTAAAGAAAAGGCAGTCTGTACAGCTGGACACCAAAACAATAGCTAAACAGCACTGCAAGCCACAGATAAAATATGTGTTAGATTTGGAGATTAACTAAAACCTTAAATACTATTTTGAGAAAAAAGTCGAAATGTGAAGATTAAAGCTGTCGTTTCAAGTCAAGCGACTGCCAACTCTCTACAAAACGCCTCGTGTACATGAGTTAGTGAAATCGTACTTCAGTAATGGTTTCAGTAGCAATCACACAGTGTGGTGATAAGTATAAGGACATTGAAGAGACGCAGAAAGCTGCATCTAGTCAGAACAAAAAAAAAAAACACACAAACTTGGACCAGTTGGCCAGATTTGTACAAAATTAAATATCCGGCAATGGACAGATGCAAGGATGTCGATGTTTACAACCCTCGTGCAATAAAAAGAATGTATGTTGTGTCACAAGACGCTGCCGTGGCAGCTGTTAATAATTTTTTTCCTTAATGTTGCCCTAATACTGCTTTGCACTGTAACTCTGTGCATAACACATAAGCAACTACACTTTCCACCTAAAAGTATGATAGACAAAGTAAGATGAGTAGCCGTGGTACTTCAGCATAATGTATAAAATTTACATTTTCTTTTTCCTTTTTTTTAACTGAATGTATCAAAAGTGTTTTCTTTGTCACAAAGAATTAACATAATTGTCAAACGTATTCTTCCTTGCAGGAAAAAGCAATCGGTACATTTGTGTCAAAGAGTTCCACCACATCCTCCCCAAAGCCACACATCGTGGTGGACAGTCCCCACTCCGATTAAAACTGTGAGTCTCTCCTGACTTCGTTCTTTCCACGCCATGGTTTCTGAGCTATTATTTTCTTGTCATCAGGATATGGTAATTTGTGTCATCACTCCGGTAGCAATAAAATATCTCCTGGAGTTCAGCTTGTAAAGTGGATGCACTTTTTTTTTTAATCTGAAAGTGTAGTACATATCTACAAAATGTGCAGCAGATGCTTCTCCAGACAGATTTACACTGGAAAACTAGTCAAGTCTTTAAAAGCATGACCTGACTGGGAATGTGTGATAAAGTGGAAGCTGTGGAGCTGTCAGATGTAGGAGCTGTAAGGCAGAGGCATGTGTATAATCTCGATGTTATGGGTTATATAATGCATCTCAACCCTCCTCCCTACAAACGTACAGTACTGCGTGCTGTTTATATCTTCTCAACCCCCCCCCCCCCTCCCTCCCCCTAACTCACACTCTTCCTTCTCCCCCCTTATTCCTTCTTTCCTCAGGTCATCATCATCTCTACAGCTCCAGACTTTGCTTTCTTTCTTCTCATCTGTGAATAATTCTCTCCATCAAAGAAAGAGAGACGTGGAGACACTGCTAGTGTCCAACTGCTAGTGCTGTTCTGCTCCTGCTAATGAATCCTTCAACTCCTGTGCTGTCTTTACTGAGCTGGAGGGGGGAAAAATCAGCTCCATCCATCACAAGCTACACTTTTGAGCATCAGACTACACATTTACAAACACATGTGGACACTTAAAGGTACAGTGGACTGAAATCAGGTGTACATTTTTGGGATCTAGCGAGGAAACACCCACCCACACACACACACAGACAAATACACAAATACAGAGTTTGTAGTATGTGAGTAGTCCATGTGTGCTTCAGATTAGTGTAGTATTTCATCTAGAAGGAGTGTGACGTGACAAACTTTTTCTCTCTTGAAAACGAAAAAAAGTCAAAAGTAAGCCATCGTAGAATGGTCATTTCAAACAGGACCAAAGGTTCATGCCCTTGTACAGACTACAAAAGAAGAAAATCCTTATGTCAATATTTTTCTTTTAGTGTACAGTATATGCCGTACTGTATAGGAATACATCTCATGTAGTACTAGCAGGGCGAAATATCCACCGTGGATACTCTCGGCCATTTTGGACGCCTTCTCCAGGGTTCCTACCCTCTGGTTTCAGAGTTAACTCGCTTATTTTCCCCAGAGGAAAGATGACGAGGCATCCAGTGGTCTTTATTGATGTCAGAAGAGCGAAAAATGAGGACAGACTCATTGGTCTAAGCATGTTACATAGCCTTGAAATGTGTCCCTCTTCCTCATGCTTTTTGTCACAGTCCTCATGGTGCTCGTTAGTATTTTTTAAATTATTTTGCTCTGTCATTTGTGTGAAACAGTATACATGCAACCATGCGGAAATGAGTTTATTCATGCCATTTTTTTTACGGTCCACTGAGGATGAGATGATGCGAGACACGAACTATTTGATCGACACTGGCTTTCAGGCCAAATCGCCAGACTTTTCCTAACGTAGGACAAAACGGGTTCAACGAATCCTGGCTTTAGGATTGGACCAGCATCTGTTTGGAGTGCACTAGCTGGAGGATGTATCCCACACTGAAGGATATCACCACTCTAATTTATTTTTCAATCATTCCAGGACAATGTGTTTTTTGTTGTTTTTGTTCCTCAAGCTTCAATTGACAAAATTATTAGTCCATATCATGTCACCGACAAGACTTTAGGAGGACACACACGTCCGTGTTGCTTTTATTAGTGTGTGTTTCTGTGTTTGTGGGCGTGTTTGTTTTGTATCGTGCGTGTCTGTGCGTGTGTGTATGCCTGCGTGTCACTGTGAGCTTGTGTGTGACACGTTTTTGTGCTCACCTCCTCCTTTTCCTCCTCTCCCGTGTCCTTTTCCTGTCTTGCCTCCCTCGCTCCTCGAATCCCGGCATCCACAGACTGTGAAAAGCGCGTCTTGGAGCCAACTTTGTGTTGTGTCTTTACAAGGAGCTATTTTCTGTGTGTGTATGTGTGTGTGTGTGTGTGTGTGTGTGTGTGTGCGTGTGTGTGTGTGTGTGTGTGTGTGTGAGTGAGTGAATGTGTATGTACTATACGTGCCTCATTGCACTAGGTGGGGAAACACTGTCTTTCATAGACATTAGTTTGTATTGTCTATGTCGTCTCTGAAATCAGCTGCCAATCATTCAGCCCTTCTCTCCTCTCTCACCCTTTGCCTGATGTAAGTAACTGTGTTGATTGTGTACTTCTTTCAGTAGTTTGTGTACTGTATGTCCGAGGGAAAATCAGGACGGCGCTGGGATTGATCATTTTAATTGTTGGGTGTGTTTTGATTACATTCATGAGAAGGAAGACAACAAAAAATAAAAGGTTTAAGGGAAAAAAAAACAGATCAAGATAAATTTAGATCCCCATAAAGGCGAGACATCAGGGAGGAGGTGTCGTGAGAAACGAGCGCTTGAAATATCTGCACTACTTGTGTAAACCGATACAGACTTTTCAAAGCCATGTCTGTCACCACACTGTAACCTCAGCAAAACAGTACAACACCTCACTGCAGCTACTTGTATTGTTGCCATTTCAGTCTCATCCTCACGTGCACAAACACACACGTGTGTGTATTTTGTGCGTGCAGTTTGGGGATGGGGGGGGGGGTCTAGTTTTCCTTTGGACCAGTGAAGGTAGCAGGAGGTTATAATTACATCTGAAAGTATTTTGTGTTGTTTGTCAGATGGGGGGTTATTGATCAGCTTGTATAAGTAGATATGGTATTGATCCATCGGTCTAGAGGCCCCATAAACTCTCCTCCTTTCCCAGCCTCTCTCCTTCTCTCTCTGCTTGTGTCTACCCTATTTAGCCCTAGTGTTACTGCCTTGTGATAGATTGCAAAACTCATACTGGAGCCAGCACATTCCCCTATTCTCCTCCTCCCTCTGTCCCCCCCACCCCCACCCCCACCCCATCTAAACCCCTCCCTTTCTGTTTCTGTCTGTCTGATTACTCATTTTCTCCTCCAGCAATCCTTACCTTTCCTCCTGCAACTCTCCATCACCTAACCATTTTTCCTGCTCTACTTTTTCCTCCCCAGTTCCTTCAGCTTTCTCCCCCCATCTTGCCCTCTTTCTTTCTCTCTGTGTATGACAACCCCACCCCACCCTTTCCGTCCTCCCTATTCTCCCCCTCGCTGTCTTCTCTCGTTTGTGCAGTTCCGAATGGTCATGGGGAAACATGTTTGCATGCTTATATTAACATGAATGATGTCAACTTGATGCAATGAAAATTATATAAGTGATGCTTTAAGCAAAATCTGACAAAGAACTTGATACTAATACTACTAATGACGACTAAAAGGAGATCTAGCAGATGTTTATCTCTGTGGTCAAAAACAACACTGAAGAAAAAGGATTGTTTATGCTGTATTTATCTTTCTCGAATTGGTATTCCTTTTGATTTTCATTTGTTCTTTTTATATATAATTTATTCAAGAGGTTTACTTTTTTATTGGTTAATGCTGAGTATTTTGATCGAGAGGTTAAGCCAGGGCGATCGTTTCAGTCGAGACAGCTGTACCAGGTCGCAGGATGTCTGTGAATGTGTAAGTAACAGTGTGGCTGAAGTAATGATCATGGAAATAAAGGATATGTATCATCCAGCCTCGTGTTTCTTACTTCCCTTGATGCACTGGGCTGTCACAGATGCCAGGCAGTGTGCTACGTGCTATATATAATATACAAACTTCTGAGCATTTCACATGTCCACAGTGTATATTTGCCTCAGGCATAGAAGGTAAGACCTGGATAGAGACTGCCTGAACCCTGAACTTTTTTATTTATTTTTTGAGTTTTTGGACTTTCAGCTGTGCATTACGTCGCATGTAATTATTCAGCCACTTTGTCATGAATTCTTTATTGTGGCCACATTTTGCCTAAATGCAACGTGGAGCACCGTCGCCTGCCCTGTGTGCGCACCCACATCTGCACTCCTACTTCTATTTTGTCTCCCTTTCTTTTAGAAAAATCACTCATATCATTTGTCATGTGGTTATTATCCCTCGTTAAAGCCCACCAGCAGCAAGCTGCACCTCCGGTGTTTCGGCAGAAAGCAGAGTGAGGAGGAAGAGGAAGCTCAGATGTGCAGAGGAATGACAGAGAAGGAGGATTAGGGGGGGATTAAACAAATGAAGGAGGATGAAGAACCACAGAATGCCAGCGAGGAAGAGAACAGGAGGAGGAGGAGAACACAAATGGGAAAACCTGGAGGAGAGAGGCGATAGCTGCTTGCAGGATGTGTGGAACTGGACACAGGAGGAGGTGGAGGAGGCTAGTTCCGTATATAGACACACTCATAAAGGGGCACCTGCAGCATACTGACAGTGTTAACAGTTCAAGAAGTGCAAAAAACACACACACACGTGACATCGACCAGTTAGCACAGCTTTAATGGGCTACGCTCTTGAGCAAAAAATGAGAGGAGGGGCTGGGTGGGGGGGGGGGGGGGCTGTCTCCATGGCAACTTTCCCACCGTGTAAAAAAAATCATTTAGTCGGAAAGACATTTCACTCAGTTCACTGAACTGAAAGAGGCAGAGAGGAGGGAGGGGGGAGCAAGTGAGACACTGGGTGTGGGAGTGTGTGTGTGTATGTGTGTGTAGCATAGAGCTGTGTGTATCACGCTGGAGGGACAGATCTAAAGGTATCTAAAAGCTGACAGCAATGCATTAACCCTTATTGCAAATATATCTGATTATTAAACATAATGATAATGAATTCGCCTGCATCATTAAAGATGTATGCTGTAACTCTGGGTGATGCTTTGGTTTTATAGTTTTCTTGACAGGGCCATCTGCACGGAGCCCAATCTTTATGTAACATGTTGAAATTCACTTTATGCCACGACGTTAAACCTGTGTCTCCAGCGCGCCGGAAACCTTTACGTGACGCCCAACTTTTGCTTTCTCATTTTGAAAGTACGCCAACCACTTATTATGCCACGTATACAGTTTTTAACACTTTATTCCAAAACTATAAATAATACCCGAAACCTTTCAAAATAATGAATTCAGTGAATGCATGCAAGTGGAAACTTCAGCCAGCAGGGGTATTAGAGGAGCCTGCCTCTGCAGGGGAGCAGTGTATTAATACAGGAGTGAGCCCCAGGATCTGACCTTCTCTGCAAACTGCTGCCATGGAGGAACTTGCTATTCACCTGATGAGCACAAACTTATGTAAAACATCCACTGACATTAAACTGCCGCATGCATGGCTTTAAATGATGAATGCTCGGGAAGTTCTGTACAAGATTAGAAACTGAGGTAAAATCCATAATTAAACTCTGTTTTATTACTTTTCATTGCTGGTCCATGATTTGACAGAAAAAGGTAATTTTCTATGAAGATTTTTAAAAATACTATCAGATCTAATACTCTGGGCAGGAGTGTGTCCAGAGGAACTCATGGGACGGAGCTGTCTAACCAAAATATAACTGAATTAATTATCTTTGAACTAATGACACAAATACAATTTTAATGCATTTATTTAAATATGTCTGTGTTACTCCACTTTCTGCTTCCACCTCACTATATGTTGGATCCAAATATTGCATTTTGTTCTCCATGTCATTTATTTTAAAGCTTTTAGATATGATTTTAAAACATAAGTTTAAATGTTCCCTTTTTTATACGTTTTTGTTTTATTTTTTGTTTTTTTAATAGTTTTTTATAGTTTAAAGTGATTTACACATTAATTAATAATTGTGATCTAACAATATAATGCCTGTGCTTCTGGAAAGGCCCCTTCCCTTTACTTCAGGCACTTTATTTATTGCTAAAACCTTTCTTAAGTCAGATTTTGACATCGCTACTTCACCACTTTGCAAAACAGTTATTCAATGCTGAAGGATTTTCAGGCTCTTTTGCAGCACGCTTTTTTATGTATTACATTGTTTCAGGTTGCACAAAAGCCTACAAATGACACTCAAGGTTTTCAACACAAATTTTTCTACATTGGATTTATTTCTGATCAAATATTACGATTTCCTGTTGGCCACTTTTCCTTCACATTCATGGAAACGCCTCTGGTAACCTATTTGTCTGGTAACCTATTTGTGTGGATGCCATTGTATCAGCATGCTGGCTGTGATTACCTGTTGTGAGGCGACCATCTGGCCCTCAGCATCCCAGCTGGGTACCAATGTCAGGAGACGGATTGTCTTTACCATACCACCTGGACCTTGCAGACATAGATAGCTACGGCACCAACTATATTTCTGATTCATATTGTATTATGTAATTCTGTGACCAAACAAGGAACATAAGAGGAAAAAAAAAAAGAAAACACTGTCTGGTCTTCCAAAGGCATACACAGAAAGCAGGCCTTCTGTAATTGCTTGGCAACTGCTGGCATTGTGTGTGTTGAAGTTCAAAGCAGCGAGACACACTGTATATTCCTCTGAGCGGCAGAAAGCATCAGAGTTGCAAAGTAAAGGGATGCCTACGCAGGCGCAGGCGCACACACACACACACACACACACACACACACACACACACACACACACACACACACACACACACACTCACCATCCATTCTGTCAGTTTAATTTGGCCATGATGCTCATTCAAAATAAAAAAGCTCTGTGGAGGAGCTAATGTTTGCATCCAGGGGGTAGCCTTGGGCATAAACCCTCCCTCAGATGAACTTTCTTTAAGTCGCCTGAAGTGTTCTTGCTTACTGACGCCCAAATAGAAAAGCTGCTTGAGCCCACAGCTTGTTGCCCTCCTTAGAATTTAGGTTAAATTGATGTGGAGCATTGTTTCTGTGGGAGGGTTTGAGCTTGATTAGCTCTGAAGCGCTTTGCTGAATGCTGTGCTAAGCTGACTGACTGGCTGGCATTACCACAGGGAAGGGGAAGCTATTGTTGGACCCACAGAAGCAGCATGCCGATGTGTTACAACTACAGGTTAGCCTCTGGTGTATTGTGCTGATCTGACAGCAGTTAATGTGCCGATAGCTGCTGTGGTAATTATGTTCTTGTTTCCAGCACTGAGGTTGCAAGGGGAATGTGAAAGCCTTTTTATAGAACAATGAAGTTATGAAACCATGAAATCCAGAAAAAAGTAACAACTAGGTTAAGAATGTCAAGCCGAAAAATCACAGGCCATGCTTTGTGGTGAAGATGTTTTTCTCAGTACCATGGATTTTGTCTCGGTAGCTTTTCCTATATGTAACTTACTCTAAACATATACCGAATATAGATAAACAGTCTAACACTAAATTAAAGGAACTTTAAGTTAAAATGTGTAGCCTGCTCTCTGATAACACCATCATCGGTTCATCATCACTAGATATTTGCTGACATCTGCTGGAGGTCTGGATCACAAGCACTTGGATATCTCCAGCGTTTGTCCTCAGAACCCTATTCGAAACACAAAAAAGAAAATAGTCTGGGTTTTTTTGGGGGGTTTTTTTTGGTGGTGGTGGTGGGGTTGCTGTAGCAACACTCAAAGATTTCAATTTCTGTCTCTTCAGTACTGAGCATAAGTTTGCATTAAGCAAATTAATGTGTGATTCCTGTCCTTTGGACTTCGGGAAATTTCATCTGAATGCACCTGCCATTGTTATCTGTAATAGTCAGCTGTCTGGATTTTTCTTGTGTAGATTTCAGTTTTACCCTTGGGGAAAGCCCTCTGGCTGCCTCAGGTTCGTCATTAGATAGATTTAACGAAAGCTAACTGGAGCCTTTCCTCATCACTCAGGCACTGAAAAGCAAAGATGAGGTTTAGAAGTCTGAGCCAAGACAATATTCACTGATGACCCTGCACCTCCATGTTTCATTATGTGGAGCAATATATATTGAGGGCATTTCATTTTCAGTAATTGCTTACAAGCAGCCAGATAGCAGAGACGTCTGGGCCTGCTCTGGGCACTTACACATCAGTTATGGCAATGGCAAATGTTTATGGGCCAGACGTGGTCTAAAAAGTCATGAAGTGGATTCCACCAAGTTAAGCGTGGGCTGGAAGTGACCCAAACACTTGGAAGCAAGAAAATACCAATACTGTGTGAAGAATTAATGGCTTGACTGTTTTTTGTTTTGTTTCTTTTGTTATTGTTTTGATGTTGTTGTTGTTGTTCTTATTCAAAATAGAACTAGATGAAATTAGCATTTAGGAAAACACCTGGACAGATCATGCTATTATAACTTTGTCTTCTGTCCCTTTTTATTTTTTATCCTCACCTCTCCGTGCTCCCTGTTTCCCACTGTCACCAAGTTCTTGGTCATAGGGGATCATCTGAATGTTGGGATTCTCTCTGTCTAATATTGTGTTAGAACGCACTTGAACTGACTGTTGTTGAATTGGTGCTATTTAAATAAAATAAACTCAAAATGAATTGGATATAATCAGGGTCTTGGCCTTCAGTAAGCCTAAGAAGACAACAAATAAATTCAACAAGGTAACTGGACTTCTTTAAGCTAGCAAAGTCCCACTTATTTAGGTACATATCTGCTATGTGGGACCACACAAAAACATCTTTGACTGATGAGGACCAAAGCTATTAGTTTTGCATTTTCTATTAATTAGATTTCATTTTTATTTTGTGCTTTAAGGGAACTGGCAATGCTTTGGTTTAGTTTTAAATGTTTGAAAATGTTTCGATTTAGTTTAGTTTTCATTACTATGAGGGGTTGGTTTTAGTCTTTGTAAGGGGTATTGATGTGAATTGTTACTTTTTGTGAAACTGATATTGAAACAGTGGTTCATTTATTCTGGTATTGCTGGTTTACGAAACATCTCTAGAGCATATTTTCACGTTTTGTTTCTGATCATGGTAACCCTAATTTTTTGTTATGCTCGAAAAACGTTTTGCTTTGTTACAGTGATATTGACAGTGTATTCACACATCCAAGTTCTCCAGTCGTAAGCCAAATTTCACTGAATTACTTTTGATAATAAAGCATTATATTTTCTCAATAATGGACAGCAAGAATTGAAAATACCTTAAAACCGTGTCACCGTCTTAAAGATTTTAGTATACTTCTATAATTCTGTGTGTTAGAACGGCTTGAAACCCCTGGTATTTTGTGTTTATGGTCATTCCCAAGTTGTATCGTTTTCCTTTTACTCCTTTCGGTGTTCTTGACAACCTGATGTATGCCATATTCCGCTTTGTTGTTATTAATAAAGTTTTTCTTTTTTTTTTTTTAATTCTTGGACTCTTGTGGGCGTGTCGTTTCGTCACTTCCGCCAAAAATACAACAAACGCTCACGCTAACTGTGCTGTGTAATGCAAGTTAATTTTTAAAGTTACAGTTTGGTCCAACCGGTTCAGCGGTTCGTCGGACAGCCACAGTCCATCAGGTCAGTCTACATCACTTAACAGCTTGAAAAAGGCTTGTTAATTGGGGTTATTTGAACTATATTAGCTTGAATCGCTCACTGACGTTTGCTGTGCTAGCTAACGCTAAAACGAAAGCTGTGCGCACTTCAGCTGTTGTTGACTTCGTTAGCTTGCGTTTAACCTCCCCTTGGCGATAATGTCGATTAGCAATATTAATTATGGATTAATGATTAGCGACTAGAGTACCAGCTTGGTTTTAGGTCCTACCTTTAAAACTGGAGCGCACAGCTATCGCAGCAAACATCTGGTATTTTATCACCGGTTTAAAACAAACAAAAAGAAACAAAAAAATAAAGCATTTCTCGCAATTGTGCTACACTGAAAAACACATGTGCTGTTTTTGTTTTTCTTTGAGAAAGAATAGCAGACTGTTACAGCTTCACAGAGGTGAAGTCACATGCTTCCATCGTACTGTAGCTGCTGGATGTCCCTGAAATCACTCTTACATTGGGGTGTTTCAGCTCAGAGTGATTTACTTGTGTACCTGACAAAACAGAAACTCAAAAAAGCAAATAACATAGATAATCGAGCTCGAATTAAGGTAAGAAATCAAACAGGAAATTAAAGGTAACGCTAAAGATGGTATCCCAAAAAGTTGAAGCTGTTCATATGGACTTTAAGTTTTCAGTTTGAGAAACGTTTCGTTACTCAACCAAGTGAGTTCTTCAATCTCAGTTGACTGCAGGTTATAAACAGTACATTTGCATATTGACTAAAACTAACACCACTGGTGACTATTGGTTTGTGGGGTGAGTACAGTACTGTTTAAGCCATGGGTAGCTTCAGATACTTAATAGCTGGAAGTATATATTTTTTCTTAAAGATTCAAAGTAATGGTACAAGGTTCGCTGTCTCTTCAATGACAAACACAACATCAGCTGTGACTGAAGAAGTCACTTTGATGAGTGATGAAATGTTTTTCCCCACTGAAAACGCTATGTCCAGATGAACAGAATCAACTTTTTGGGATTTACTTACCTGGATGATTCAGCATGCATCAAGACACTAAAGATATTAGTTCCGATAAGAAGACAATATTAAAAAATTAAAATGTAATGCTTTCTAAATGAATATATATGAAATGAGCAGTAAATTAACGTGTTTTTGATTTTGTTTAGTTTTAAAGGAAAATTGTAGTTTAAATTGTAGCCCAATGTGTCTGTCTTCTCACTGTGCTGCAGAGTATACGTACAGATCATAATAGATGCCATAAATACCACAAAGGCATTTGTCTGTGAAGGTTCTCAGTCATCCAGGTCATCGTAGCCTAAGGAGCTTGGAAAGAAAAGCATATGGACTTTAAATTGCTTGAAGACATTTCACCTCTCATCCGAGAAGCTTTTTCAGTTCTAAGGTCAAATGGTGGAGAGTCCCAGATCTGAAGTCCAGATGCTTTTCTTGCCAAGCTCCTTAGACCACAAGGGCCTTTCATCCAAGTTTTAACAAAAGTGATTTTTAGAATTGTTTTGTCATTTTCAATGTCAATTATAGCTTTTTATGATTATATTATGAATTATATTTATTGAATCAAGATTTAAGAATATCAGAAATGCATTCAAATAGAAAGGTGGGTGTTACGACCCGGCTCAAAAGCCGCAACATAAAAAAGGAGATGAATACCAGCTCCCTGGGAAGCTTGCCTCAGGTACGCTTTTATCCGCACCTGACTAGGTGTGGCCAATTAGCACCAGCTGAACACACTGAGCAGATTAGAGGCTGTAGAGGGACGTAACACCTCCTTTAAGGGTTCCTCTAGGACCCCTAAATTTATTAAAAGCCCCTCTAAAGCCTTCAGGTCCTTGACCCACAAACCTGGAATAAAAGTTAAAGCTAACAGAAGCACAGTGTTCACATTATAGTTGGCATCTCTAAGCATGGATGGGCATGAGGATTTGAAATTGCCACACTGAACACAAAAAGTAACATGTGACCAACACAAAGGAGCACAACAGTCAAACCCAAAATGATTACCTGATCTGCTACAACACAAAACCAAAAGTAGCAACAAATAATCACAAGTGATCTGTTGTCTCCACCACACAAACAGTCACATACAAGTGACCCTATACCACAACAAGTTACTGAACTTTTTGGATTACAGTAAATCAAGCACACTAGTGACCAACCACAAAGTGGAGAGCTATGGCCACACAATGATCACATCAAGGGTGACTCAGCACCCCACAGTGTTATTGCCGTCACCTGGCCAACAACACTCACAAGTGATCCAATAAAATAGCCATAGTCCCCACAACACTAAAGGTCACAGCACAAAACACTCACCTCACAAGGATCTCATTAGCATCCATCAACACTGACATATGCACACACATGGTGTACACACAATGCCAACTTAAAAATGGTCTACCTGCCTCAGCCACAAGACCATAATCATGAATGGTCTCAAACCTCCTACCAAGTTTGGTGCCACTGATTTACTATGTGCAACTCCCAGCCTAAAACACTAAAAACAACAAAACCCTAACTTTACCTACCCTAGTCTTCAGTGGTGTACCAGGCTCGAGGCAACTTTAAACGCGAACTCGAGAGCAGGCAGCAGACCAGAGATATAGTCTCCTACCAAACTCTAAAGCGTACCCCCACCCAGGATAGCTACCAAACGCAAACTAAAACAATAAAGCAAAACAACAAACAAGTGCTTCGATGGAAGGGCAGCACAGCCACCCAGCTGAAACACACTGACTAAAGGGACGTTACTCAATCACAGTGAACACCTTCACTCACCCACTTCAAAGCAATACAAAAAACTGATATTCAATCTCCACTAAAATGTCCAAATATCCCGGACGAGCCCCCACTTATGTTACGACCCGGCTCAAAAGCCGCAACATAAAAAAGGAGAGGAATACCAGAGTATGTATCACTTCTACCTCTTCTTAAAGTCAATAAAGAGTTCTTTTACTGATGGCATGAAGTTGGCTTTAATGTTAGTTGTAAGGTCTTGGGGTTGTTACAGCTTCACCTTGATCACAAACTACGCCACCGTCGAACTAAAACATAACATAAAATCTAATGAAATAGTAAGACGAGTGAAATAAAGACATAAAATGATCTATATAACATACAAACATACCTCGCTGGCTGACCCATGCTTTGAGGCAGAAATGAGTACTTTACAGATACTTTTAAGAAACAACTTTCTCAGAATTAAATTGGCTTCTCTTGCTTCAACTTGCTATGCTCACACATCAACATGGGCATGCATCTCCCTCAGGTGCACCAGTGGAACCAAAATGCAGTACAATAGTTCCTACATGAGAATTTTCACAATAAATGACCTAATGGCATATAAAATATGCATAGTGCAAAACAAAATTCATTAACTGAAAGTAAGGCAGTAAAAGTATGGGTGAGAAGAAGTTTCATCTTAAAATGGAAAACCAGGTTGGCTAAAATGGTTGCTGCCACCAAGGCAAAGACAAGTAAGCTCCCTGGGAAGCTTGCCTCAGGTATGCTTTTATCCACACCTGACTAGGTGTGGCCAATTAGCACCAGCTGAACACACTGAGCAGATTAGAGGCTGCAGAGGGACGTAACAGTAGGTAAAAGGCTTAGAGTTACATGTACCAAATCCTGCTAATGCTAATGCTGATGTTGAAGAAATCAGTCAGACTACATTTATTTATTTATTTTTTTAACCAAGAAATATTTTTCACACCTAATTTTGGTTTTTATTGTAGTTTCTTTTTTTTCTATTTTAAAAAAAAACCATGATAACCTTCTCCTCTGTATCTAGATCTATGGTGGCAGGTTCGGCACTCATGGAGCCATCCAGTAAACCTGGGCCCAACCAGGTGGCTGATGTGGTGTTTGTCATTGAAGGGACAGCGAACCTTGGACCATACTTTGAATCTTTAAGAAAAAATTACATACTTCCAGCTATTGAGTAAGTATCTAAAGCTACCCATTGTTTCCTAACTCATTAATGTCATGTAGCCATGAATTAATTTTATTTCATTCACCACAGGTATTTTAATGGAGGGCCTCCAGCAGAAACAGATTTTGGTGGAGATGTGAGTGTTGCTGTAATTCCTGTTTTCTATCTTTTTAACCGCTTATCCAACTTAAGGTTGGGCTAAAACCTTTCCCAGCTGACATAGGGCAAGAGGCAAGGTACACTGTAGACAGTCTAATCTCTGCTTTTTATTCTTTAGCTTGCATTCCCTGTCACTGTTTGCTGAAATTCGAATATGTTTTTTGAATTCTGTGGATAATTTATTATTACTATTTAATTTTTTTTCTAGTACGGGGGCACACAGTATGGCCTTGTGGTCTTCAACACAGTGGACTGCGCTCCGGAGTCATATGTCCAGTGTCACGCGCCAACCAGCTCAGCCTTCGAATTTGTCTCCTGGATCGACAACATCCAGTAAAAATTATTTCCCTATTACACCTTTTAAACTGCCCCTTTGTTCTAATCATGAAGAGAAATCGTAGAAAATCACACTTTTTTTTTTCCACACAGGTTTATGGGAGGTGGAGCAGAAAGCTGCAGTCTGATTGCAGAGGGACTTTCTGTGGCCTTGCAGCTTTTCGATGACTTTAAGAAAATGAGGGAGCAGATGTAAGCCTGTATTTGTGTTTTCTTCATTGATAAAACAAACCTAGAGGCAGAATTTTTTCATCCAAGGTAACTTGGTAAAAGGCAGTGAGAAGCTAATTTTGGCACTCGCTTAAAAGAACATATTCTTCTCTTTTCCAGCTCCATGTTTGTATTGGGCCTACCAGAGTAGCTTTTTTAGAATAGCAAGTTCAAACAAGCTGTTTTAGCTGCTACCTCACAGTTCAATAATCCTTATTTTTCTTATATTTGATCCCATCAGTTCATCTTCTTTCTGAAACGACATGTTTTAGGATCATTCCCTGTAATTTTAACCCGTTTTCTCAGATTGGCTCCCTCTCTGAGATACCTGCTTATAATGGCAAATGGGTGGGGCCTCGTTGCTCTCAGTGTCTATGATGAATATATTAAGATGTCTGCTGTTATTAACATTATTATGAGACAAATATAAAAAAATGAATTGAGTGTTTAGATCAGTTTTGAAATCTGAGCTTTCACCTCACACAAATTACACTCACATAAACTGACCTCATTTTCAAAACTTTGACCATATGTAACTTTGGTTATATAGATGAACATTCACCAAATTAATGGTAAAGGAAAAGTATAATAGGTTCTCTTTAAGAGGCAAAACCATGATTGAATCATTATAATAAAAGTCTTCCTTTATCCCCAAAATAACTGGGTCTTCTTGCTAAAATCATCTTTAAAAAGTTTCTAATATCTCATGAAATTCAAGTAAAAAGAAAAAAACAATTACAACAACGCCAGTTTTCTTCTTTGAATTGGCTTAGTAGTGATGACAATCTAAACTTTTATGTCTCTCCCTCTTTCTGTGTGCTGCTGCAGAGGTCAGACCCACAAAGTGTGCGTGCTGCTGTGTAATTCCCCTCCTTACCTGCTTCCTGCTGTGGAGAGTGTCAGCTACACTGGCTGCACAGCAGACAGCCTGGTCAAAATCATCAGAGATGTAAGTAAACACAGATTTTGTCCTCAGTAGATACTTGGAGGACAGGCTGGCTTTTTTGGTGAAGGTTATTTTTACTGGGTTAGATATAATCATAGTATTAACCTTGATATATATTTGTTGTTGTTTTTTGTTTTTGTTTTGTTTTTTGTTTTTTTTGTTTTGTTTTTTTAGAGAGGAATTCATTTCTCTGTTGTGGCTCCTCGGAAACTGCCCCCTCTAAGGGCTCTGTTTGAACGTGCGTCACCAGTAGGGGGGGCAGTTGAATCTCTTCCTGACTACAGTCAAGATCCCTTCCACATGGTCCTAGTCAGAGGCATCTCGCTTCCTGGTGAGAAAACTATGCCTTGTCCACTTGTAGCACATGTTTGTGTTTTTTTTTTTTTTTTTTTTTTTTTTTTGTTTTGTTTTTTTTTTTTGTTTTTTATTTTTTGCTCTTATACTAAAGATAGGTTTTAGAACAAAAAGCCTTGATGAATTTTCAATTTTAAGTCTTCTTTGATACACAGTGATATGTAAAGGTATTGAGACTCATGTTAAAGCCTTAGCTTTTACACGCTGGGTGCCATTATGCTGGTTTTCGGGTGGAGGAATTGTTCTTATTTAGATTTGAGAATGGACTGCTAAGTTGTCCGCTTGGTTGGAACTGTAGTTTTGGCACTTTGACATTTTTAGCCCTGGAGGTTGATGTTTAATATGTGAGTAGACAAGTGTACAATGCTGTGAAAAAACAATTTGCCTCCTCCTTGTTTTCAACATATTTGTCACATTTACGTGTTTCACCCTTTCAAAACATTTTTAATATTAGTCAAAGATGATCAAAGCAAAATGCAGTTTTAGAATGAGGATTTCATTTATTAAGGGAAGAAAAGTTATCCAAACCTATCTGACCTTATGTGGGGAAAAAAAAAGTTATTTCCTCCCTTGTTAAGTCATGAATTAACTGTGAGTAATCACATTTTTTGAAAGCTGAGTTCACTTTTATTGGCCAAACCCAGGCCTAGACTCTCGTGAACCATGCTGCTAGCCATTATCCACAAATGAAAAAAACAGTGGTGAACATAACCAGGAGTGGCCAGCCTACAAAAATTACTCCAAGAGAGCATGAACGACTTATCTAAGAGGTCACAAAAGGACCCAAAACAACATCTAAAGAATTGCAGGCTTGACTTGCTTCAGTTACGGTTGTGGCTACACTTATGATTCAACAAAAAGAAAGAGACGTGGCATAATGGGATAATTGTAAGGTGAAAACCAATGCTGACCAAATAGAGCACAAAGGCTCATCTCACGTTTGCTAAAAAAAAATGTCTTGATGAACCCCAGGAGTTTTAGGAAAAATATTCTGTGGAATACAACTGGCATAAAACTAACGTGGCATTTCATAAAAGAAACCTCACACCAACAGTCAAACATGGTGGTGGTAGTATGATGCTGCTTCAGGACCAGGATGACTTGCAAAATTTGAGGAACTATGAATTCTGCTCTCTTCCTAAAAATCGTGAAGGAGAACGTCTGACTGTCAATTTGTACCCTGAAGGTTATGCAGCAGAAAGTGATCTGAAACACCTCACTTGTCATCGCCATTGTCCATGCTGATGACAACTTGCATATTAACAATCATGAAACTGAGCTCACAACCATCAATGGTGCTAGTTTTTGTCATAATGCAACTATACCATTTAGAAGTTTGGGGATACCTGCTGTTAGCGGAAACTCAAGAAGTTCCCACTAAATTCAGATGAACAGAATGAACTTTCTGGGTTTTCCTTACCTCGATGATTGAGCATGCATTAAAATACACCAGTCACTCTGCTACTGAATGGCTTAAAAAAAAAAAAAAAAGAAACAGTGCAAAATGAAGTTTCTGGAGTGGCCTAGTTGAAGTCTAGACTTAAATCCATCAGAAATGCTTTGGCATGACTCCCATGCTGCTGAATTTAAAAAAAAAAAAAAAAAAAAAAAAAATCTACATTTATCACAAATGATTGATTTCAGATCTCCCTGCCACAACCAGTTATTAAGTTTAGTTTTTCACTCAGAGCCAGGTTTGAATAGCTTTTTTCCCCTTAATAGATGACATCATCTTTTAAAAACTGCATTCTCTATCTCTTCTGGTTATTTCTGTCTAATTTTAAAATTACTGAAACATGACTGTAACTTTGTACATCAGTTTATGAATCATCCATTTATATAAGATTTTTATTTCACTCTGAGCTCTTATTTATTTGTAATTCTTAAAGGAATTTCTAAAGACTTAGCTACTGTTCAAGGTTACTCCGACACATCTCTGTGATCAGAGTCATAAATACATATCATGCTTCCAGTTGTAAGAAGTGCAAAACAGAGCAAAAAAAACACTTGTACCTTTTCAACTGGACTTCACTAAACAATGGGTGATGTCCCTCATACAGACTATGAGCTTATCTCCCCGTCTCTCTCTAGTTTCTGCAGGTGGAGGACCCGGGCCGCACAAACCTGTCATCCCCCCTCCGGTGCTGGCTAGTAGTCAGCCTGTTGTTGGAACTCCACAGCCCCCTCCACCAATAAACACAACCCCTCCTTATCAGGTAATGGGCAAGCAGCCATATAGTGTAAAGCTGGCTGGAGACTAATTCGTGCTGCCTGCTTCTGGCTCAGTTTCAGACAGCGGTGCTTATGTTTCTTCCCTTAAAACGTTTTACCAAGCATTGTCTTCCTTTAATCTGCCCGCTGACAGAATACGCCTCTGACTGCTGCTCAGGTGGCTGCACAGATGGTCATGGAGGCAGCCAACAACCAGAAGAGTCGCTGTGAGTTACCAGAGGGCTCTTTGGGTCTTTGTGAACAATTTATACTAGCCAAGCTTTTACTTGCAGCGTGTCTGTGTTTACATAGACCATGTGTGATTATGCCTTGGTGTTTAACCCTACAGCACATTTATATACGGTATGATATTGTTTGGATTTATGCTTTTTTTTTTTTTTTTTTTTTTTTTTATTTATTTATTTATTTATTTATTTATTTATTTATGTCAGTCTTGTCTTTTTATGCCTTCTTTCCTTCCTTCAGTCCCAGGAATGGGCCAAGGGCCTCCATTTCCCAGTCACCCTGTAGTCAAGCCCATTCAGCCGAGCTTATCAACAGTGAGTACGGTAAATACGCCAATCCAACCAGTTACTCCCAATCAGCAGCCAGTCCCACCCTCAGGACAGCCAGTGCCCAGCCAGCCGCCACAGCCACTCCCTCAGCAGCCACAACCCTCTGGAAATCAGACCACGCAACCATCTGCAGCGCCCGCTATGGTAATTTCTGTCACTGTAGCATTTCTGTTTCTTCTTCTTCAACTTCCAACCCCCTTTTAAGGGTTAAAAATACAGGAATTTGCAAACAAAGCATTAAATGCATTATTTTTACATTTGGGAAACTGTTCGTATTTCTTGTGTTGCTAAGAGTTAGATTAGAAGAACCGTAGCTCTGTAATGTGTCCCTGGAAAAAAGCTGCAGAGATCAAGCTGGTAGCTCAGACAGACTCAGTGGAGCTGGGTCTGACCACCGATGACAAACTCAATATACTTCAGACATTGAGGAAGGAAAAACACTTAAAATAAACCGATATTAGATAGGATATGAAAACATGTTACAAGACGTTCATGTATTATTAAAAGGTGACAAATTAACATCCAAAAAAACGAATAAACTGCGACCAAAAAGTGTGGAACATGATGGACGCTGCTCTAAAATTCATGACAACCTCTTCAATATAATTTAAAATCTAAAATAGCAAAACAATAAACCATCCAGCAATTCACTTATTTGGGTCTGGGTTGCAGGGCAGCAGCCCCTCTCGCGAGCCATTTCCTCCAGCTTATCCAGGAAACATCAAGTCCAGCCAAGAGATATAATCTCTCTAATGTGTCCTGGGCCCAACCTGGGGCCTCCTGCCAGTAGGACGTGCCTGGCCAGACAACTTTATATCCAGGACTACCTCAGCTGCCTCCTTTCAATGTAGAGGAGTGGCGGCTCTACTCTGAGCCCCTCCTAAATGACTCAACTCCTTACAATACTGTTAAGGGAAAGCCCATCTGCCCTTTGGAGAAAGCTAATTTTTTCCACTTGTATCCATGAGCTCATTCTTTCACCTTTAAAAGAACTAGCAATAATGGTGCAATAAGATATCTGCATAACATTTAGGACACAACAGTTTACTGGTATTTCACATCAATTAAAATCTTAACAAGACTTGGATTAAATGAGTAGTAAGTCTGGTGCTGAGTAGTGACAATTAGTCGTATAGTCGCACACATGCCTACTAAAAACAAGAAGTGTTTTTCTATATAGGGGATATTAGCGATCAATCGTGATATCATGACCATTCAAACAGCAGTCGCTTTCTAAAACATCGGATATGTATCGGATTCAGTACCACATACGAAAGTGACCCAGATCGGATTTGAAAATATCGTATTTGTGCCGTTCACACTGTCATACCATGATCGGATATGGGTCGCATAGGGTCAAAAAAGTCGGATTTGATGCGCTTTCGCCTGCAGTGTGAACGTAGCCTTTGTACACCTAAGTCACATTCATGCCTTTATTTTTCTGTTCTGTTTACACATTTTGTTCAAACCCAGAGAAAAGAAAAGGGGGGAAAAATAGTTGGACTAATGCTGAAGAGATACAGTACTCTGCATACAGAAGTTCATTTTCATTCCATGTTCCAGTGGCATATTGTGTTTCCTAATCCAGGTTTATTTTGTGAAAAGGCTAATTGATCTTTGTGGGGGGGAACCCCATCAAATTATCCCAACACAGAGCTGAAACTGCTGATTAAGGAAGCAATAAATCTGTCTAATTGAGTGAGCATCAGCCTCTGTGGGTCAAATACTCTCAAGTTGGCTGAAAAAATATTGGGTTATCATAGGTTTAACTTGCTGTTTTCACCCCTGTAAACTCTATCAAAGATTAAGTCATACTGATATTCTCACATGTAAATAGCCCTGCTTCACTTAGAAAGACTCGGGACTTTACTTGGTAATGCTCTGCAAGCAGCAGCCTTGAGCAGAGTTTTCAGACCAGCACACTGTCTGAAGCCTAATATCAAAATGAATTTTAAATGCTGCTACTACTACTATCAGATCAAAACCAGATGAGAGTCGCTATTCCCCAGAAGATCATTGTGGGTTTTTTTTTTTTTTTTTTTTTTTTTTTCCCCCCTCGTTTTCCAATTAATTTATTAATGTTCCTTTTTTTTTTTTTTTTAACAGATTCAATTGTCTAAAATGAAACAAATCTTACATCTAATAATGTAGTTCGATCAGCTCTAAAGAATTATGTTTTACTATTGAAATAATTACTTTTCCTATGAATTGAGAAGTAATTCTTTATTCCTGGAAAAGTGTTGTATTGATAGCGTCCTCTAATTTCCTTACAGCCTGGAAGTCAAGTCAATCCAAACCCAATTCCACAAGGACAAGGTGTCACCAATAAAGTAGTGGCCTGGACTGGTGTTCTCGAGTGGCAAGAGGTAAAACAGATTCTTTGATTTTGAATTAATGTTCATTCAATGGGAAATAAATGGATGTCTTATTTTTATTGAGAGCTTTGTGATCAGAAAGTAAAACCATCAAGGAAAGAATCACTTAAGTCATCAGAGTTCAGACAAAAGAGGCCTGGGAAAACTGCTAATACTAACCATTCTCCTCCTCAGTGGGCCTCACCACCAGTACATTGTGGAGCTCCATTTACCAGTCAGCTTGCAGATGTTTCTTTAAAAATGTGAAATAGAGCTTTTTAGCAGCTGACCATTACTTTAGTAAACATTGAAAGTCTGATACTTTTTATTGGTGTGCTGCAGCAGCTGCAAAGGAGTCTGAGGAAAACATATGTTTTCCTTTTTGTCACAGCAAAAATAAACTAATTAAGGGAAATCCGGAAAGATATTGAAGAGTTACAGGTTGGAAAAACAAGGTAAATAACTGATTACTTCAAATGCAATACTAACATGTGTTGCTTAGTTTAGCTGGAGGGTAATCTAATGCATTACTTTACCTAACACTGCCCTTGGCTCTGTAAGTCAGTGAGAGCGGATGTTCCTCATATCCTCACATCTCATGCACAAACCCTCTGTTTGTAGGAAGGAGCCAATCAGAAGAGAGCTGTCTTAAAAAAAGAACCTTGGACGTCTTAGTTTAGACAGAGGGGCTGTACATTATGTTGCATTTATTTACTGTGCAAAATTTGTATGTTGTTATCTTAAAAAGTTTTTGTCTTTGCAAGCTTCAGAGGGGCTACAGACAAGTTACCTGGTTCCAGTGTTGGGGAGTAACGGAATACATGTACCGCCGTTACGTATTTAAAATACAAAATATGAGTAACTGTATTCCGTTACAGTTACCATTTAAAAAGGTGGTATTCAGAATACAGTTACTTTGTTGAAATAAATGGATTACACGGCGGTACTTTCCTGTTTCATATTGTCGCGGGTCAGGACTGTTTGGGTTTTGTTTGACAGCTACGTTCTGTTGTTCCAGGCGGCAGCGTTATGGTTGCCATGGTTACAGGGCGCTCTCTCTCTCTCTGCGACTGTGTTTCCTGGGTGAGAGAGCGCCTTTTCGTTGTTGTTGTTGTTGTGCTAAGCTAACAGGCAGAATGCTACAAGCATAGCTCTAAAGAATGTAGCATCATGGGCAGTGTAGTCCGTGCTGCAGGGAGAATGGACTGCCATACACGTTATGGGTCTGTGAGCGCGAGGAGGGAGAAAAAGGGGAGTGGAAAGGTACGAGTTGTCATCGAGGAAAAACGGGAGCTGGAAGCATGTAAATATAATAATAACCACTTCAGCCAAGAAGAGTGCCTGACGAGCCCAGTTGTAAGTAAGCTGTTAAGACTCGACTGTACACAGTGTTCGTGTTTTCCTCCGAAAACAAGAAGTTCCGTTGGAGCAGTCTTTCAACGCCTCTCTCTGTCTCTCGCAAGAAAAGTTGACCCACACAACAAAGTAAAGCTATTTTTCGGCTACGAGCCGACAGGGACCCCGCCGTATTAGTCAGAGGTCCCTTTACTACAGTTCGGAGTCGCGGACCTTCAGTAATAGTAATAAATCACACAGCAATAGTACATTCACGTTGTTGTAAAAAGCATGATAATATATTAAGTAATCCAAAGTATTCAGAACACGTTACTGTCATTGAGTAACGTAACGGAATACGTTACAGAATACATTTTGGGGCATGTAATCTGTATTCTGTAATAGAATACATTTTGGGGCATGTATTCTGTAATGGAATACATTTTAAAAGTCACCTTCCCAACACTGCCTGGTTCCTTGTGTTTCCATTCCTAATGCTAAGCTAACTGGCTCCTGGACTCAGCTTTATATTTTCTGTCCTTTTGTAATTGATAAGTATTTTTTTGAAACTATCTTCAGAATAAGTGAATTAGATGTCCCTGCTGTAAATCAACCTGTATTAGATTAGAATAAAAACCAGCACAGTCTGAGACTTGCCCTACCGCTGTCTAGGACCTATCACAGCAGTAAGTCTTAATAACCACCTGCCATTGATTATTGTACAGCTTGATTAATTGCACATCATTTTATTGTGCTACTTCTATTGGTTTTTGCCCAAGGTCAAATCGATTCAGTTTACAGTTGCATTGCTGAGCCAGGAAAATGGATGTTAATTCCTTTTATGCGACACTCATGAGGTCTTCCAGTGTTTGTGTTTAGCGGACAGACTCGGATCAATTCCCTGCATCGACTCCAGCCCCCGTCTTCTGTTTGTCAAAATTATACAAGTCGGTTAAACGGACAGGAATAAGAATGAAGAAGCTCTGGAGAATCTAAATCTTGTCTATGAAAATACAAACCGTCACAAATGATCTGAGTGGACAAATTAGAAGCATGAAGCATTGCTCTTAATCTGCTGCCTCCTACTGCAGTTAAGTCATCAGGCTTTCAGCTCTGTAAGTGATTCTTCTGTGGCACAATCTGTAATGTTGAGAACAATTACAATGCAGACACTAAAACTCATTTGGAGAAATGGCTGTTGATAAAAACTCTCAAGGACTGCCAGCACACTTGGATGGCGCTTGCTCGGGGTACAGTGTTATCAATATGGTATGTTCTGTTTTTGGCTGAATTTCAATCTGTTATTCTATGAAAGCTTTTCTCGTCTAAAATGTGGCGTGTTTGCGGTTTCCACTATGGTTTACTGACACACTTTTTAAATCCACCTCTAATTTAAAGCAGATTAGATTGTTTTGTTACTGTCCACATTCCTGGCTCCTTTTCTTCTCCACCTTAGCAAGCCCTGGAGATAAATAACCCATTTGTCTGCAGCACAACACATTTGTAATGGTCTATAGTAGACCTGACTAATATGTGATAGATTAGCCATTGATCTTGTATTGATGCGCTGAAGACGAGTGCTGGCAGTGTTCCCAGTGGGATTGCTGCATTGATGTGCTTGGAGAGAGCGCCCCTCTCCTTTTAATTCTTGACAATTTGTTTAGGTCTTAAAAGTCCATCCATTTCTTTAAATTGCTTTTTCTGATTGAGGTCACTGGCAGAGGCTTGAGCAGGGCAGCCCACAGATCCTTTTCCTCAGCAATATTCTCCAATTGCTCCCAGGCCAACTTGAAATCCCAGATACCCATCAGAGCATTCTGGTGTAAATTGAATGTTGGATGGTCAAACACATCCAAAACGGCAACATTACTCACCAAATAGGAACGGTGCCACTCCAAAGCACACTCTTTTGGGAGTTCATTGCTCAAACTGAATAAGCTGTGAGGTATTTAAGCCTACAAAACAACTGACTAGGGCCCTATGAACTGCAATCAGTCATTTTTCTCCAAGTAACATCTTTGGGCTCTCTGAATATTTTGGAAATTATTGAGAGTTGAGTGTGCTGATAAGTAAAGAGTTGCATAACAGTCACTTTTCTAAATTTTACAGTGTTCCGATTTTCTGGTGTTAACAATACCTGATATTTCAATTAGTCAATTAATGAATTTAATGATTTATTAGTAGTAACACACGTGATAATACTGCAAATGTTCCAGCACCATAACTGTCTGTTTAATTTGCACAGTTATGGTTAACTTTATGCTGTATTGCAGCATTGAATGCATGGTTTCAATAATTCAAATATTCAGCATATGTACACGTAATCCTGGTGAGCCTGAAGCTCTGCTTCAGACCACTCTAAATGCTCAGTATCAGACTGTCTGAGTGATCAGACTGTGGTGAAAAATCTGTTATTTAAGGCACAGTTCACACACAAATCAAATATATATTTTATTTCCTTGTTTTGTTTTTTCTGGTCTTTAGTGATTGTTTTTAGAGAGATCTGTTCTTTCTGTCTAAATATAGAACTCAGTGGCACTAGCCTTTGGGTGCTTAAAGGGAGTATATTATGTTTTTCCTTATTTTTTTTTTTGTATGATGTCAGAGAGAGTGGATATTCCTCATATGGTGTCCCACCTATCTGCTGTTCAGACCTTGTATTTTTAAGTGGCAGCCAATTTAAAAAAAAAAAGCTGTCTTACACAGAAGGGAAAGAGCTGCTTTTTTTTTTTTTTTAAATATAGAGGATCATCTGTTAGGTTGAAAGCCCAGAAAACGATAAATAAGAATGATTTTGAACTGAATCTTGCAAAGCTACTTTGGCTGAGTGCAAGAATAATGTGCTGAGCGTTTTAGGCTTTTTTGAGTGCATTTCATTTGCAAAAGACCACAATAATTAAGATTAAAAGTTCATGTGACTTATAAAATTATGTTATTGTTCACTCATTTCTTTTCCCAGATTTCAAAAGCTGTTCTAGTGGGTATAAATTATATTGGCCATCATAGCTGTATAGTGAACATCTAATATTGTAACAGCTTTGTCGACAATGAACCCCATAAACTGGCTGCAACTATGCACTTCTTCCCAGGCTTAAAATGCAGACCAAAATAGAAAATTCCCAGTTCCCTTTAATTATTTGTGAAAGAGTAAAAATCTTGTCCACTCTGCAGGCTGAACTTGGGCTTTTTCAGTTGTTTTCTCAGGGACAGTAAGAACACACCATCAGGTCTATTTAGAAGTTGGGCTAGAGGTGCGAATTCTTATATAAAAGTGTTAAAAATATATTTGTTCTCTCTGCATTCTTACTGATTTCTTTGTTCTGCGTGTCCACACTAAACTTAATACATAATGTGCTCAGCCACAAGAACTTTCACAGTTTAGCTAAATCCAGTCTGCCTACTCTGTATTTCAATTTTGGTTTAAGAGAGTCGGCCGTGGTTTGAAAGATCACACAAATGTCTTGGAATAAGCTTTCTGTGAGCTTTAAGGAAGCAAATTTTCTAAATTCCCCTCTTCTTTTTGTCTCACACTCGCCCCTCTATGTTAACCCATGCAGAAACCTAAAGCCTCATCCATGGATTCGGCCACCAAGCTGACGCGATCCCTGCCATGTCAGGTGCACGTCAACCCGGGAGAAAATCTGTGAGTAGCTCATCAGACACCCTGGACGTTAAAAGTGGTGAAATGTTTTTGTTCACGCCATGACTCTGCGCGTTTGTCTCTAAACAGAAACACAGACCAGTGGCCACAGAAGCTCATTATGCAGCTAATTCCACAGCAGTTGCTGGTGAGACCGTGTGTTTATACTGTTTTGTTTTGTTTATGTGCAACAGTGATGCCTTTATGAATGATGCATATCTCGCCTGCTCTCTCCGTAGACAACCTTAGGTCACCTCTTCAGAAACTCTCGAATGGTTCAGTTTCTCTTCACGAACAAAGACGTGGAGTCGCTGAAAGGCCTGTACCGCATTATGGCCAATGGTTTTGTAAGTTTTCGAGCTCCCTCTGCCTTCCTCTGAACCTGGAATGTGTGTCCTCTGCTTGTCCCCGCTCTTGTCCATCATTCAGCATACCTCAATTTATTTTGCATGAGTGCAAATTGCGTGCAGGTTCCACCTCTACCCAGTAGATGGACTGAGCGTGAACCTGTGTTGTAGTTTTATGGTGAAGACTCTAGAGGGGGTTCTAGGCCACTCTTTCTTTTAAAGCTCAACATCATTTTACAACATTATTTGTCATCAGTTTAAACAAAAGAAAAAAAGCTTTTAGTTGTGATCCTTTTCCAAAGGGGTAGCATAATGATAGGACTTTTGTTAGTGTGGTTTATTTTTAATCTGCTGGTACCTTTGAGAAATAGCGGAGGCATTAATGGCATTCGGTCCAGCTGAGCTCTACCTCTTTGCCTAAATTTGATTTGCAGCCCAGGGAAAGAACAGTGTGAATTAATATCATTTGCATTCACTTTATAAAACTGGCATGTTTGATTGGGCAAAGGAGCTTAGGAGAAGGTTATGTCCCCAAGCCGGAGCCCATCACATAATTACAACAGTGTCCCATGTCAGGGTCTTAATCTGCCCTGTGACCCTCTGCAGGCTGGCTGCGTCCACTTCCCCCACACTACCTCGCCCTGTGAAGTGCGGGTGCTGATGCTGCTTTACTCATCCAAGAAGAGAATATTCATGGGCCTCATCCCCAACGACCAGAGTGGCTTCGTCAACGGCATCCGGCAGGTCATCACCAGCCACAAGCAGGTCCAGCAGCACAGAGCGGTGAGTGGAAGTGGAGTTTGTGGGAAGAAGGTTTCAGTGTGGTAAAAAACATGTGCAGCGGGGAGACCAAAGGCAGGTGATAATGAGGAGGTATTTTAGAGATTGGACAGGGAATTGAGGTGCATTGTTTAAGGCGTTAAGTTGCATTGTTGTTGACATTTCATTTAGTGAGCCTGGTATCTTCACAGCAGCCACTCTACTACAGGCATTACCTCCTGCAACATTAGCTGACTGTTGCACTCCCACCTCATTATCGCTGCTTAACTGAAGGCAAATATAGGTGCAAAGCATAAAAGCTCTTTATGTCGAATTTGCTTCAACCACAACACAATGGCCTCTGCAGTAATCGGCGCTGTTTGTTTATTTCAGAATGCTGGGATAATGCACAGTTACTGCTTTTTAATTGTTTATTTCACGTTAATGATTAATAACTGGCTAAAACATCAAATATTAAGGGTTTAATTGCCCCTAAATTAAGTGCTTCACTCAGAGGTGTGTGTGTGTGTGTGTGTGTGTGTGTGTGTGTGTGTGTGTGTGTGTGTGTGTGTGTGTGTGTGTGTGTGTGTGATGAAACTATCACACCTTTGTTTGTTTCAAAGTATTTTTAGGGTTGTCAGAATTTGGCTCTGACTTTGTTAGTCTCTTAGTAGTTTAAAGCTCTTGTAAACTCAGTTTCAAATATTAAATATTTCTCTTTAACATCAAATATTTATATTAAATCAAAGTCACAGAGGGGAAAACCATTGTTGGGTATCAATTATTAAGAGTGAAACACTCAAAACTGAACCAGCATGGTAAGCAAAGACCAAACAGCTGAATTTCATATATTGATTTAGTGGTTTTTTTTGTTTGTTTTTTTTTTTAAATGGAGTTTGGAGGCATGCTTAAATCTGACAGCAAATGATGCACTTATATGGGACCATAAATACAGAAACCATGAATACAAAAGCCTTCAGGAATAATGGTCCAAATTTTTCCAGCTTTCATGTAATTCAGGTGTACCCAGCACATTTTAGCTCACGGGCCACAAGCAGTCCAATTTAATCTTGAGTGGGCCAGACCACTAACGCTATTGCATAATAGCCTATAAATAGCACATTCAAATGTTTCCCTTTCTTTGTTGTTTTTTTTTTTTTTTTTTTTTTTTTTTTTTTTTTTTCTAACAATGACGGAAAATTATCCACTTTCCTCATTTAATATTAGCCCTGCTGAGTCAACAGACGCTCACCGGTCAATTTAATAGGTACTCATGTTCAACTGCTTGTTAATGCAAATGTCTATTCAGCCAACCACATTGCAACAACTCAGTGCATTTATGCATGTAGGCACAGTCAGGACAACCTGCTGAAGTTCAAACAGAGCATCAGAATGAAGAAGAAAGGTGATGCAAGTGACTGTATGTGGCATGATTGTTGGTACTCCATGGTGTGGTCAGGGTATTTCAGAAACTGCTGAGAGTGGTCAGAAAAAGAAAATATCCAGCGAGTGGAAGTTCACTGGGTGAAAATACCTTGGTGATGTCAAAAGTGAGAGGAGAATGAGCAGAGTGCTTCAAGCTGATACGACTGGAACAGTAACATACTGAAAAGCTTATCTGTAGGCAGAACAGAGAGAACCTTGAAGCAGGTGGTCTACAGCAGCAGCAGAAGACCACACAGAGTCCCGTCAGCTAAGAGCAGGGAACCAAAGTTATATAAGACTGGAAAAACATTGCCTGCTCTAATTAGTCAAGTTGTGCTTTGATGTCGGTGTGGAAGGGTTGAAATTTGGCACAAAATAAGATGAAAGCATGGCTCTATCCTGCCTTGTGTTAACCACTCAGGTATGTGGTGGTGGCGTACTGGTGTAGGGGATATTTCTTGGCACACTTTGTACCTCTCAGTGCCAGTTTAGTGTTGTTTAGCAACACCAGATGATACCTGTTGCTGACCGTGTCCATCCTTTTGTGACCACACTGCACCCATCTTCTGATGGCTGCTTCCAGCAAACATTGCAGTCAGTTTACTGTGCTTAAATGGCCTCCACAGTCGGCAGAAATCAATCCCGTAGAGTCCCTTTGGGATTTGGTGGATTGGGAGATTCATATCACGACTGTGCAGCTGACGAATCTGCAGCAACTGTGATGCCGTGACGCTGTCAATATGCAGCAAAATATCAGAAAATTTTCAAGCACCTCGTTGAATCTGTGCCACAAAGAATTAAAGCAATTCTGAAGGCAAAACGGGGTCCAACCCAGTGCTAGCAAGTTGTAACTAATAAATTGGCCAGTGAATATATAAGCACAATTTCCTCTTCTGTCGTGTTTGCTTGGCTCCAGACACGACAGTCAGAGTGCAATGAAGTGCTTGTTACGTCTGATATCAGGCTGCTTTTGTTTCTTAAGCTTGTGGAACTAACTTACTTAAACGTGCATGCGTCACCTGTTCACGTCAGTGAAAAAATTAATTCGTTTTAATTTGTAAACTCCTGCACTTGAATTTCACTGAGATTTTTGCTCCTGTTAAACTCTTGTTCATTAAAAACACATTGCACATGTGTTTTTTGGGATGATTTTTAGGAATCAAGCACTTCTCGTGTTTGTTATTGAGACTGTCTGAAAACAAAGAGGACAGGCAACATGATCTTGAGATTAGTTAGTAAATTAGGAAAAAAGAATTTCTAAAACCTTTTTCTGGCTCCTCTGTAGTTATCAAACTGCCAGCACCAGAGAGGAGGAGGAGACACTGTGCAGCTGCTGACTGATATCACAACTGTGTGTGTGTGGCAGGGATAATTATGTTTACCACATAAGATTCAGTGGTGGTATGAACTCATAATTTGTATTCATATTTTAAAAGAAAAGATCCTCCACTATTGGAGGCATTATTGCCGTTGCTGAGTGTAGCCGTTTTTCTGCTTTTTGAGACTTGTAAAGGGGGAGGAGGCAGTAAGTGTACGTGTTCTAAATATTAGAGGGTTGACGGTTGATATTGCATAGTCCAGTGTGACTTTGTGGCCGGTTAGTATCTTTACCTTGTTGTAAGCAGTGTTGGGGAGTAACGGAATACATGTACTGACGTTACATATGTAAAATACAAAATGAGGAACTGTATACCGTTACAGTTGACTAGTAGTATGCAGTTACTTTGTTGAAATAAATGGATTGCAGGGCGATCTTTTCCTGTTTCATATGTGAGGCTATCCCCTCTCAAATTTTGGTAATTACACGCATTGCCGAAACCCAAATAAAACACGAAATGAAAAGCTCTAATGTAAGGGTCCTGTTAATTTTGGTGACGTCAGTTACACAATGGACCCGAAGCCAGCACAACAGAACCAGCAGTCAAAAGAATCGACCTCCAATCTAAAGAAACATCTGGAAGTAAGTTTTTTTTTTTTTTTTTTTTTTTAGAACTTAACCATTAGCCTAGTTCAATTACCTTGTTTTAGTTGTGTTAGCTACCTGGGCTATGTGCGACTTCAGTGTCTTCAATGTACTTTTGCTGTGTGATTTATTACTATTACTGAAGGCTTCTCGCCACCGACCTAACATTGTTTGCTGGCGTTAGCTGAGGTTAGTTCATAGACTGCAGGCAGTTAGAATTGATGGATAGCATTAACAACCTGCTAGCTGCAAATAATCATGCGTAGTTCTAAAAGCAGTCTATGAACTAACCTAACAATGTTAGCTCGGTAGCGAGTAACCTTCAGTAATAGTAATAAATCACACAGCAATAGTACATTCATGTAGTTGTAAAAAGCATGACAATATATTAAGTAATCCAAAGTATTCAGAATACGTTACTCACACTGAGTAACGTAACAGAATGCGTTACAAACTTCATTTTGGGGCATGTATTCTGTAGTGGAATACATTTTAAAAGTAACCTTCCCAACACTGCGTAAGTGGCTTTCAGTCACAGCAGAGGCCATCACCACTGGAGCAGCGAGGCTTGTAAAAATGTTGGGGGCGGGTGCGTGGAGTCAAGTCTGGGCATTCTGCGTTAAATCAGGACTGGGCATCCAAAAATGAAAGATGGCAGCCTCCTTTGGTTTTAGCTTTATTTTTGGGAAATGACAGGAAGCAGAGGCACATATGCAGTCTATGATTAAACTACCAGGAAAAGATGAGTAATACATTTTCTGTGGACCTTTCAAGTTAACGTGATGATTCACATTTATAAATTGCTAGATTGTGTTCTTCTCTTTCTGAATCAGGTCTTGATTTGCTCCACAGCCCTCATCCAACGTATTGCAGCTCACTAGGCTATGATTTTAGCATTTTATACACCAGCATAGTTAGAAGCACCCCCACCTCTGGCACCGGTTTGTGGTGCAAAATACAGGCAGTCCCGTACAGAAGAAGAGTGAATAATCTCAGGTTTAAGGTTTCTTCAGGAGGAAAGGAGCAGGAATTTTAAAGCTCTTGAAAACTGCGATTAGCATTTTTTTCCACATTTTCTTACCTTGATAATCAAAATAAAAAGAAATAATCTTTAGACTAATGAAAGATGAAAACTTGTCTTATTTTATGGTACCTTTGAGAGGTAATGTAATTTTGCTATACAGCAAGGTGAAACCAAAACATTCACACTAGTTGCTGTGCTATGTTTTGTATAATGTGAAAAGTGTAAACTTGTGAAATTCAGCTTTAAGCAAAGACGATGGGGTGTTAATTTTGCAGGCTGTCTAGATGTTAGCATTACATAAGACGTGCTGTAGGAGGCAAAGTGTGTGTCACTCTTCATGGACAGGGATGAGGAGGTCTAGAGACAAAGCCCGCCCTCCCACCTCCTTGCCTTCCATCTCACTGGCGAAGGTTCCCTGTTCCTGTGGCAGAGTTCATTACAGGTTACAAACACTGCTGCTTTGTCCACATGACTTGGAAATTTCACTCTCCCTCTCTGCTCATCTTCATTGCCAGAGACTGGGTGATTTAAAGTGTGTCCTCTGGATTAGCTGTCTTTTCCATCACAGGGCTGTACTCCAGTTTGTAGCATCCAGGGAGGAGAGGTGCAGCGTAACTGAAACAATGCAGCATCTAGCCAGAGAAGCAGTGTGTCTCTCTTTAAAAATGAAGCCCGGTGTCGGTTTTACACGAGTTGGATCACATTTCTCCACGCAGTCTGCTGTCATCAGCGATGATAGCGCTTGTTTACTCACCCCGCTAATTTTATGTCTTCGCGAATGCGCATAAGCCTTATACGTAACTTGAAGTCGTGTATGTGTGTGAGCATCAGGGCATTTAGATTAGGCAGTAGACATGAAATTATAATGAAGATTTTTTTTTTTTTTTTTTTTTTTTTCTCCTGCCTCTTGTGTATCATCACATATTCAGTGCTGCATTACTAATAGTGAAGCGGTAGAGCAATCTTAACATAATTAAAATTTCAATTTGGACCCGTAGTTAAGGTTTCTCTGTGTAAACCCCTGGAGTGGCATTCTTTAGGAACAAGATTGCAGTTTGTTCTGTTCACTGCAAGACAAAATTAAATATTTTTCCCTTAAAAGCAATGCAAGCTCCTAAACCTTGATCCAGGATTTCACAGGTTAGTGGGTTAAAGACAGGAGATAAATCAGAGGCAGTAGAACAGAAAGAGGCAGCTGTTTTGTTAGTTCCCTCAAAAGACTTAAAGCTCTTTGTTGCTTTTGTTGGTCAGAAAACATACCCTGCATTAGTGCAGTCCCAGGGTGATTTCTTCAGACTCAGCAAGATGGATGGGTTAAGGTGTGTGTGTGTGTGTGGGGGGGGGGTTTGCCCCCCCCCCTCTTCTATCACAGTTTTTTTTTTTTTTTTTTTTTTTTTTTTTTTTTTTTTTTTTTTTTCCTCCCTCAGTGTCTGGTTAATAATTTGTGCTTGGAGGAGGGATGAAACACCCTTCATTCCTCCTTGTTTCTCCCTTAGTGTGGAATCGCACAAAACACCACAGCACCTGCAGAGCACAGCTAACTCAGGAGCACCGCTGCCCGTTTCAAATTCTGCCTTTTCAAGCACCTACCACTTGTCTCATATTGCAATAGTCTGTCTTGGCTGATTTCTGTTTAAAGTGCAGGACTCTGCAGATAAAACTCAGATGATACTGACTGCAGTTCATTTTACTTCAGTATTTCAGGTGCTATATTTGTGAATTATTCAGACTCTCTCTTAGTAACAGCAACAGGTTTCCTCTTTTCGTGTTGCTGTGTTTAACTGGAGATGCATATTGTATATGATATCCCCCACCCCGCCAGACGATGCTGGCGGCTTCAGTTTGTTTTAAACCGTGAAATCCAAAATAACAAACACCTCAGCTGGTGGTGCTTGAAGTTAAATCTCCGCTGGTGTATCATCGTCCTCTGTTTGCTTTTGCTTGCCGTCTGTGCACACACATGTACAAAGAAAGTCAATATGTGGTTTCACACTCTTTCAGCATTGTTAACACAGTAAACATCAACTACATATAGCAAATATGAAGTTCTATAAATATGGATTATGGTTTCATAGCATTAGTATAAAAATATCGAAACCTGTAAACAGTATTGATTTATTTGGCCTAGATGGGTTTTTTTTTGTTTGTTTGGATAGGTTCTTATTTAAAGGGAATAAATTAAAATCGATCGTGACATGCCCATACTCATATGTATGTTATTGATGACTGGAATCATTTCTTCTTGTTACTTTGGAGTGGTCTGTGTGGCCTATCAAAAAGACAGAAGTCTTTCTTCTGTGATTTTTTTTTTTTTTTTTTTTTTCTTTTTTTTTTTCTCCCCTGACCTCACAGCCCATGTTCGTTGGTGGTGCTAGTTTCAGTCATTAGGCAAATGTACTGTTTATAATCTTGGGGAAACCTGCAGTTGGCTGAGACTGAGGCTGCGTCCACACTGATGCGTTTTCTCTCAGTTTTGGCCTTCCGTCCACACTGAGACGGCGTTTTGGAAATGCTCTCGAAAACGCGTACATTTCAAAACGCAGCTGTCTGGTCGCAGTGTGGAAACTCGAAAACGCAGACTTTCTAAAACGATGACACATTTTAGTCATGTGATGCAGTCATGTGACCAATTAAAGATGGCGTAGTGCATTATACAGCAGTTGTTTTGATTGCTCTAAAAAAGATTAATATCAGTTTGTACATGCTCCAGATAGCTTTTCTTCAAATTCTTTAATTCTCACTCGCTTTTGCGCATGCGCAGCACTGGAACGTAAGCGTTTTGGGCCATTTCAACGTGGACGCACAACTCTGTGAAAACGACTGAAAACACTAGTGTGGACGTGGAGCGTTTTCAGACGTAAACGCCGTTTTCAAATCTACCCGGGCTAGTGTGGGCGTAGCCTGAGGAAGTCACTTGGGTGATTGACGAAACATTTCTCCCACTGAAAACTCTACACCCAGATGAACAGATGAGCATGGATCGAGACACAAATACACACAACTTTCTTTCACTTAAAGTGGTGCAAAAACAGTTGTACTAATGATCAAGAAATCTGTCTGCTCTTCATGTGCCTGGACAACCGTTCAGAACCCCGTCAGTCTCAGTGGATGTGCTGCAGGGGACCCAGTAAGTGCTGTGTTGAGTTTGAGGTAGATTGGATTTGGCGGTTCTCATATTTTGGCTAAAAGTTGTTCTGTTCTTAGTGTTTCCCCCAGAGTGACTGTAGCCACTCCGTGTGTAGTTGGGGAAAGACACATACACACACACTGAGATGATTGTTTGCTTTATTTTATTTTACTTTCTTTCTTTTTTTCTACTGAGGAGAGCCATTGGCATTAACACAGTCCCCAAGCCAAGTTAATTTTGCCAAACCGTCACCTTGACCCTAATGTACTTCGAGCTTTAACCCTGAGAACCAAGAATTAACCTGCAAACAGGCCTTTGAAGGAGTGTTAAAAAGAAGAGCTGGCTTAAAAAGAGGGCCCAACACTCAAACTGACTCTTACAAAAATAACTGGCCATGGTTTTTTATTTGTTTTTGTTTACTTTGGCCTTCATATTCCTCTGACAAAAGACTTGAATCACTCACTCATTTTGTTTGGATGAGCAGTTCTCCAGAATGCTGCAACCCACAATCTGCCCAATCTGCACAGCCACGTTTTGAGTAGGCACAATCACACACAGATTCAGCAAGTGTGTTACATCTTTTTTTTTTTTTTTTTTTTTTTTTTTTTTTTTCTTTTAACAGCAGCTTTAGGATTGTCTCCATGTGACACTTTTAGGTAAACACTGTTAAATAGTAGCTACAAAAAATAAACTAGTTTCAACTCTCCCTGTGTTAATGTTTTAAAAAAGAAAATAAGCTAAATCGTTTAACTTTAAATCCACTTGTTTCAGTAAAGTAAGAACTGTTTCACTTTGATCGTGTGACGTTCATGATATCATTATAATATTTGACATCCCACACTTTAAAGATTTTGCCATAGTTTACACATAACATAAAGTGGATATCCGGTGCTGGTGAAAGAGGATCAGCTCTCCTTTACGTTGTGCATACGCAGATGTGGTTTGCTTTTAGGGTGAGGATCGGAGATGCATATACACGATTATCAAAAGGAAGCCAAGACAGAATGGTAGATTGAACAGTGGTCTTCCTATTAGCAGAAGAGAAACATTATTTTTCATCTGGGCACTAATCAGATTTTGATCTTCAGTTTGTTAATTGGATTTTGCATTTGGGAATAAAGCGCAATTTTAGCCGCTTGAATATTTGTAACATTTCAATCAATTCAAGATCCATTCACTTAAATTTGGACTTTTTTTTTCATTTCCACTTGCACAATAAGTATAACAAAACAGCATATTTATATATTTATATTTGGCAGTTTTGACAGTTAGGCAGTGGAATGCTTACAAAAACAAACGACGATTTGTTTTTATTTTTATTTTCCAGCTGATGACAGGTGGAAGGACTGACTGGTGCAGTTCACCTGTCACACTGTAACACAGGTGTCCTAGGGCAAGCTCAGAGAGTGCAGAAACCTTCAATGGAACAGAAAGGCCACAGGTCACTTGAGCGCAATTTTCACAATAAATATACCCTCAGGAGCTTTCTGATGTGTTAGTTTTTCTGACACCTCTTGCTTAAAACCAAAAAACAAGGATTGACTGGCCTGTAACAGCCATGTGCTGATAGCAGCATTGATCCATTTGAAGTTGTCTCCTCATCATTGTGTAGAACGAGTTGGGTTGTTCACACACTTACAGGAAGTTAGAGCTGGGACCGTTGTAAGATAGGTTAGGTTCACAGCACTGATGTTGTGTTGTAGCAGTAATAATTGTGGTTAGTACAATTTGCAAAGCTACATCTCTAAGTCAGAATCCAGTCTAGATCCAGTGATACAGTAGCGCTGTGGAGTGCTGGTTGTTGTCACATAGCCAGCTTGTGGAGGACTGGGTTAGGAGAGGGCCAAGAGACTTTGTTTCTGGAGGACCCGGGCTAAATAACTTTTAAACGACCTGAACCGCAGTGCAAAATTGCAGGTTTGAATTAGTGGCTGTGGGAGAGGAAACTCACCAGTGATTTGCATTCGTAGCTCACAGATTATGTCTGCCATGATTTGCTTTCCTCAGAAATTACCTGAGCGTCTGCTTGTAATGCTGTTAAATCTGCATTTAAGGTTATGAGTGCTGCTGCAAGAAATTAATCAACGATTCTCAGATGCAGCAAACAGATTCTGTCTGCCATGGATTTCATTCTTATTAAATTATCTAAACTTTGTCAGTTTTCTAAAAGAGACCCCTCTCCACCCAAGGATAACAGATAAAAGCCTTACTGTTGTTAAAGTAACACAGACTTCAAGAAAACTATATATGCAAATCTATATATTATGCAAATAATAATTTGGTTACAATCAAGTTATATTATGATAAATGTAATCAGTGAATAAAATTATTTTTCTGTACTGCTGCTGAGTGACGTAACTGCAGACAGGCTGTATGAGTCATGGTTGGATGTTGCAGACACGTCTGGGCTTTCCCAAGAGGAGGGAGAAAGGGAAGTAGGAGTTTGTAGAAGCTATAAAGCTAAACTGTGGACTCGCTTTTTGGATTTTTCATGAAACAATAAGGGTTTAAACCTGTTTATAAAGTATTGTTACATCTTTTTTTTTTTTTTTATAAATGGTTCTAACAGGTTCTAGGCCACTAAAGTAGAAGCCTAGCAATGCATAAAGTGTACATATCATCAAGGGGTGAACTGCCGTTAACCGGTGGACTGGTAACTGTATTCAACTAACAGGGCTACTCAGTTGAAGCGTGTTACCAGAGGATGCAGGGTAGTCACTTGGACATGTCTCCCTGTCACAAATTTAAATAAGTTTCTCGCAGTTCGTACTAGGAAATAGACTTGGACTTCCTATACAGGCGTAACTGGGATCTGTCACTGTGCTAATGTTCAGTTCCTGAACCATCAAAATATGGTCTGGTTCTTTTAAGTGACCAGAGTTTGTGCCCACTCTGCGTGTGTGTTGTTGTTTTTAGTAGTTTTTTCTTTCTGGGTTTTTGTTGGATTTTGTGTGTGTGTGTGTGTGTGTGTGGAATGTGTGAAATACAGTGGTGTCAATCAAGTCATATACTAAAGAGATGGAGCAGTGTTGGAGTGGAGACCAGTTAAAGATGGTTAAATGTTATAATAACCGCAGTTTCTTGCTTTCTCTGGTTACTCAGCAGTTAAACAGTGCAGCAGGACCTATGCAGCCCAATCAGGTCCCCCCCAACCAGAACTTCATCAACAGAGCCCCAGGTCCTATTCCAGTTTCCCACGGCAATGTCCAGCAGCAGGTAAATAAATGAACCCGCTTTGTGCTGGCTCGTCTGCCCGTTTTCCCTCATCAGATTCCTCCTGCACTGCCTGATGTTGACACCTGAACTGCCTGGGATTTCTGCATGCGTTGCTGCTAACTCTTTCCTCCACTGTTTTTTCTTTTTTTTTTTTCTTTTTTTTTTCTCACACTTCCACCACTCTTCTCCACTCCCCCTCCCTCCTTCTTCTGATCTGACCAGTCTGTGGTGGTGGGCATGCCCCCTGTTAGTCAGGTCTCTATGATGGAGGAGCAACAGAGACAGAACAACATGGTGAGACCCAAAGTAGCTCTCAACTTAACCAACATGTATTTTCGTTGTTTACAAGGGCTTATAATTATAATATTAGAATTCAGTTGTAGGTCTTACTGAGCTGCATCGATTATAATACAATATATAGTATAATAAGCTCCTTGCGTCTTCATTCAAAGCTACCTTACAATTGCATCTCTTGTCCTGAAAATCAAGAAACATTCGTTTGTTTGACGGTGTCAGGAATCTTGTATTCAACCTTTCTTACACGTGCTGCAACATTATCCAACATACACTACATGGACAAACGTCCTTGGCCACCTACACAACACATTGTAATCTTGTCTGGGACTTTGTGGCTGAATTACTATAGCTCCTAAATGCTTTCCCTTTCCAGTGAAAACTCTCAAATTCAAAGATTAAGAGGTGTGACCAAATAATTTTGCTCATACAGTGCATGAGAATTCAAAAATGCAATGAGGCTGCCTCACTTAAACCACATGGAGTATATCCAGCAGAGTGAATCTCTGCAGAGGACTTTTTCCTACATTGTGACGACTGTGGAATTTTCCCCAACCTTTCATGATTTCTCTTACATTTATGTGTGAAAATGTTGATAGCTATTTCTCTCAACCAATTGCTCAGCATCAGCTTAGTGTGTAGCTAATTTACATGAACTGTATTTAAAAAAAAAAAAAAAAAAAATAAAAAAAATAAATGGAGGTTGACGTCACCTGTTGGTTTTAGACTCAAATCTGAGGCCTAATTTTTAGCTTTGTCAGTTTTTCTGAGCCAGGAGTGATTCATGCTATTCATGCTAAGCAAGGCTGGTTTTAGTGCTGTTTCGTTGTATCTTAACATGCAAGCCTGTGGGGATTGACTCACCTTTGGAGCCAGCCTCATGTGGCCAATAGAGGAACTGCACATTCCATAATTGCTTCATTTTTCAGCTGCTTGCTAATTTCCTGTCACAGCATGTGTGCTGATGTTTTAAGTTCCTGTTGAGTACGTCTGAGGCCGCATGCCCTTGATGCTAAATAATACATTAAACTGATGACATGCATGCATATGTTTGTGTAATTTAATGAAATTGATCTTTTATTGTCATCTGAAGGTTTTTAGACTGTAGTCGCCAATATCAGACTCCAATAACTCCTTTTATTTGTAGTTGGCTGGGGATCGTATTTAAGGTACCCCAAGTGTGTAAACTGAGATTATGGGTCATCCACCCAGTTATTTGGAGAGCCAGAACTTATTCTAAAAATGGAAAAATAAGATATATAAGTGCAGGTCAAGTTTAACTTTTTTTTTTTTTTTTCTTCACTTGAACCAAGTGAGTGCTCAGTGAGCCTGCACAAACACTGCTTTTTTTGTATGTGACAATGTTGAATTCTAATTTGTCACACCACTGCAGCTGCTATTAACTGTAGCATTGCTTTAAAAAATAGCAGTGTTTGTGATTACTCTAATTAATATTTAGGCTTAACTCTTAAACTGTGTGGCGTTCCTTCAGATGACAATGAGAGCTGCCGGACCAACCAATCAACAGCCGCCCGTCAGTGGCGCTCCACCTAATCAAGTTCCGACTAGCGGACAAGCCCCGCCCCAGGGTCCCATCCTTCGCCTCACAAATCCAGGAGCCAATCCACAGCTTCGCAGTCTCCTTCTCAGCCAACAGCAGCCAGTAAGAGTGCACCAGTCAGCTGTTCGAATGAATTACCTTGTAGTAAATGCTTGATTCTGAAACTGTTGTGTGTCTCTGTCCTTGCAGCAGGGTGGGGTGTCTCACATGCCAAGCATGATGTCTCACCAAGGTTTGGGACAACAGATGGTCCACCAGGCCCCAGGAGGTGGGGCTCAAATGCAGAGCCAGTGGAGGCAACCCATGACAGGTCAGCAAGCATCCCACAGAGAGATGGAAAGAGTTCACTAATATTTGACTCAAGTAGGCATTTAGAATACGGGTCAGGAAATGTGCTCATTGAAAGATATTAAGCTTGACATCTAAAGAAAATAATAACTCCTAAAGGTCACATTTCTAGAAACTGACAACAAGTTAGCAATTCTTGTTTTATTCCATTAAAGATATTTCTGCAGACTTTTATTTTCAAAGCAAAATTTAAAGCCACCAAAGCAGCCATCTGTATCTAACAAAAGTTCATGGACTTGTTAAAGTTGAAGATTTCATTCAAGTGTGTGTGTGTGTGTTTATGTACTGGGCAAATTTTGATTCGTGACATTTTATTTTTGTGCACATTGATTGAAATGTTCTGGTGCATTAATCTATTGATTTCAAACTTTAAATGTTTTCATTGCTTAAAAAAACAAGAGCAGTCAGCCTCTGCTGAGCCTGAAAATTCCCTCAATGCCACGCATGAGCTGAGCCCATGGAACCAGAAGGATTTCTGGGTCCACGTTAGTTCATATGATATAGGTTTTTATGATAGAAGTTCAAACAGGATGAACGTGTGCTTCATTTTTCTTATTGCAATTTGATGTGTTTTTGTGAAAATAAGACTAGAGATGTCCAATTATATCACGTCTGGCAATAGAATACTTCACAAGATACCCGGACCAACATCTGGATAGACTCCAGAAAGTTAATTACATAATCTTCTTGGCAGAGGTAAAACGATGTTAAATTTTGGTAGGAAGTGGCGTGACTCAGAAAAGGTTGAGGAGGGCAGAAAGTCTGAGCCGCAACATGGAGAATCTGGCCATTTTTAAAAATAAAAGACCCAGTAGAGGTTAAATGTTCTGCTTCTGAAATGTTCCTTTTATGATGTGAAGCTGTGAGATGACCAGGCTTTTTGGATCATGCTTTATAGGGATATGTCCATTGTCTTCCATGCAGTGTAATGTTTATCCCACAGCTGGTAGGGCTGTGCGATATGACCAAAATCTCATATCCCGATATAAGACATTTATATAGAGTCGAGTGTTACATAAGTTGAAACGGCCGCAATTTTCTTTGTAATAAATACTCACAAAGCCTAGCACCTGACGGCTCTTTTTTAGCTTCTCGTCCGTAATCATTCTGCATGGTATTTCACGTGATTCAGTTTATTTTGAAAAATCAGGACAGAATCTTCAGCTTTATTGTGAAAGGTCTATGTGGAAAATAAACAAGTGGACGGCAGAGCCACGCGATGATTTTACCGTCATTGTTGCTAACGACAACGCTTGAAAACAGTGGCTTGTCCGTCCGTAGTGTGGTTATATTAAGTATAAGAGAAAGAGAGAACTTAAAGGAATTCTACAGTAACCATCAAAACTATGGAAAAATATTGCCGTAAACGGTTTATTTTGTGACACCACGAAACAAACGATAGCGTAAAATGAAACGATAGACATTTTCATATCATCATCCGATATATATATCGTTTTATCGAACAGCCCTAACTGCTGCCCTAAATGAACAATATTGGTAATTACAATATCATTTATGTTTCTACAATGGTCAATCCATTATTATTTTTTTTTTTTTTCAATTGCCCAAACAGAATTATTGTTTGTATTCATGAATTTACAATTTTACTGACCTACAAAAAAGCAGAAAATTTCTATTTTTTTATTTTTATTTTTTTTTTTAATTATTAGTTTTCTATCTCAGAGAAGTGTAGTGTGCCGGCTCGTGAATTCAGTTCATTATTTGCCTAATAAATAACAATATAAATGACTTTTTTTTTTTTTTTTTTTTTTTTTTGACAGAAGTTTTTATGTTTTTATGAATTTGTAATTTACTGTAGAGGTTTAGTGCTTTATTATTGACTCGAAATTACACAAAACACTATCGTAATCTAGTGTTTGGGGTAACAAATTACTTTCTATAGGGAGTAAATAAATTAAATGTGTTGAGTTTGAAAAAGTGCAGAGTAGACGTGGCTTTTCTTTTTTTAAGAGTACTGAAATCCAACACTTGTTACACCCTCTGAGAGTATGGATTGATTTTAGTCACTGGTTTGCTTTGTGGTTTGATATGCACGTACTGCAAGTAATCAGAAAAACAAACAAAGCTACGCTTGCAACAGAAAACACAGCCGCTGTGCAGTCGTCCCAGTCTGAACACTGTCAGTGCCATCAGGCAGTGCACGTGGATGGGGTGTCAAAGATTTCCCTGATGATAGAAATGGCTCCATATACATAATTTTTGTCTGCGATTGCCTGTGGTTTGTTGTTCATGTTTTACTTTGAGGGGAAAAAAATAAAACTGCAGCACTTGGCTTCGAAATCCTGCATGTCTGAGCCAATACATTTTATTGCAGCGCATAAACATTTTAGCTCACTGTACACAGTGGTTAAGTACCTTGATGTTTACTTATCTCAAACAAAGTGTCTCTAAAGTAGGTCTCTGTAAAAAGGAGAACAAATGCAGTGCCACGGCATATTAGTTCTCACTATCCTGCTTTAAACTCTTAACTTTTTCTCTCCGCTTCGGTTTTTAAAGCGTTTCAAGAAACTCTTATCCTTTCTTCCCATCCCAGGTCAGATGATGATGTCTGGAGCTCAGAGAGGAGCCGTCCCGCAGCCCGGGATGCCACAGGTCTCGAGCATGATGGAGGATGAAGTCCTCATGGATCTTATCTGATGGAACTGGGCTTTCGATTTGAATCTGGGCAGCCATTTTTCAGTTTCGACGCATATGTCTGCTCTGTCGCTTTAATCCTACAAATGTTCAACGTAATTAGGAAACAAGTCATAAGCAGTTTCTTTTTTTTTCTTTTTTTTTTTTTTCTTTTTTTTACAGGACTGAGTCTCTGAAGTTAATTAGGGGCAGACAATGTGAGCATTAGTTTTTCATGTAAATGTTCAAACCATCAGCACGCTAATCCCCCATACTACACACAGGATAGAACAAGCTATCATGCTTCTAGAAATTATACTTAGTTTTATCATTGAAATGGAAACCTGTGTTATTTCTTTCTTTTTTTTTAATTAAGATTTTTTTTTAATTATTGATCATGTTGTTTTATGGAGATGAAATAAAGGTAAACATCATGTAAGACCAAGTTGTTTGTGATTACAAAGAGGTTTTGTTGTTGATGAGTCCGCACTCCTACCGCCACCCCCGTGTGAACGCCGCTTGGACTCCTAAGGTGGGAGAGAGTGAGACTGAAATAGACACAGTAATAGATAGTTCGGTGTCTTTTTCTGCCAAATAGTGTCACAGTGTTAATTTTAACTACTCCAATATGTTGTGGAACCATAGAGAGTCTCCTCGTGCCAAGTAGTCCTACCAGATGGCATCAGTTGGCCATGTTTCCCTTGGCATAACGTACAAACAGGCTGGCCGCATGCGCACATGGCACGGACTCCACATATATGCCCACAGTCTGCTTTCGCATCAGTTCTATTGCATATGAGTTAAGTCCTGTACATCGACAAACACGGGCCTGTTGTGCACCTCGTGGTGGCATGGGCGCTGAGAGAAAAGGGAGAATGACGCACCTGAACTTTTCAGTCTCTCACATATGTTTAATGACATATGTCAGTTTATGCAGTCCCCCCCCCCACCCCCCCAAAGAACGTGGACACTGTGTGTACACACTAACCAACAGGAAATGATGTCAGTCCCTGTCACCTGGGAGACTGAGACGGTTGCTAAGATACCGTGACAGTGGGTTCTTGTTTCTGAGCTTTTTCCTCAGCCCCGCTTTCACATGGACTCACACAGATAGACACTAGTCCCTCAGTGGCTGGTGTTCATCCCTCCCATCCCTTAATCACTGGCCGGCCCTCGGAGCCCGGCTTAGCTTCACTTCATCTTCCTCTCTCCCTCTCTATCTCAGTCTATCTGCCTCCATCTCAATATTGATCTATTAGTGCCTTTCTAGGCTCATAGGTTTTTCAGTATCCAAGTTATTAACTGCCAAATTCATTCATATGGAATAAAAATGGTTAAATGTATAGACAAACATAATAAATTTACCAAATCACTACTTGGGGAGCTGATAGCCAAGCGGTTAGTACACAAACTGCATGGACACAAATGCCATCAGCGGTGACTCCCCAGTTTGCTTCCTTGTGTTTCTTACTCGCGCATTTCCTGTCTGTGTCAGCTGGCGTTTTCCAAAAATTAATTTTACTAGTCATGCAAAACAATTGCATAAAAGGGACATTTCTTTTTCTCCAAAGAGATTACAACCGTCTATAATTAAAGTCTTCAACAAAATGTGAGGAAACTGCTGCTGTGACTTCATATCCAAAACATGATTTCTGTACTACGCTAAAGTTGATATAACTGAACATGAACTCTTTGTAGCACAAGACAGTGCAGTGAGAAAAAAAATCTTTATTTGTTTAAACTTAATTTAACCAGGAAAAACATTTCTATTTTCAATAACAGCCCAGTTGAACACTAAGCATCTGCAGGTAATGGAAGTAAGACTAAAGGGGTGAAAGAAAGAAAACAAATTAATGAACCCACATGGTAAAATTCTCTCCCCTGGTGGTGAAAATATTGTATTACAAATTCATTGCGCTCATTACGAAAAGTACCTTTAAAATCAGCTGGAAATCTGCCCATGGTGTAACCCATCTTTCAACCTCTGACAGCTGGAATAGGCTCAAGCCCCCCGTAATTAATCAGCAGTAGAATATATATGGGTGTTATCATGTGACCCTTTACCTTTCATTGAGAATAATAAGTAATAGTGTGGCTGTCAACCCTTTTACAGCTTCTTCTAAGATGGAACATTGCAGAAAAAGTTTGGTTTGGTGTTTTCTGTGGTCATGAATAATAAATTAATAAATTCTGTTTCCCTTCCATGCTTGCACTGTGCAAAAAATGACGTGTGGTTCATTCAAATAAACATGATGCAATAAGGTTTTTTGACAGCCTTGCTGCATATATTAGCATATAAAAGAGTTATAATTAGATATTCTGAAAACCTTAACCTTGTATTTTAATACATTAAGGAAATTAACTTTAACACCAATTGGGAAAGCAATAATCACAAAGAAGCATTCGGTAATTAAAGCATTAAATCAATGATGACTGTCTTATACAGAAAATATCACGAGGGTTTTGGTGAGTTATTAGTTTAAGTCATGTTCCTCTTGCTTATGATGCAATGGACTAATTTTCTGGCGATCACATGATGTCAAATTATTGCACATTTCTTTGCTTAAACACTAGTGTTGTGTGGTTTTAGTTTGCACCCCTCAGAAGAAGAATATTTGATGTTTCTCTTCTGGTTGTAGATGAAACTATACACCACCAGTGTGTCCTTTACTTAGCCCTGACAGACAATTTTTCAATGGCCAATTAAACATTAAAATATAATTCATTTAGTTGCAGAGCTAGACAGTTTGGTAAATAAAAAGAACTTCATGAGCACTGCAGAACTAAAACTAGAAAATGTGCAAATTAGTTCCTGGAGTGCAAATGAAGACATTTAATTGCACAAGAGCTTAAAATCTTATAATCACGGCATAATTAGGAAAGCTGCATTTCATAATTATGGACGTGGTAACCCATGTACATCTACATTATTTCCTCGAGCTCCTCCTAGTAGTTTCCAGATTCACCAAGGAGACTGTGTGATCTCAACCTCCATTAAACTCACCTAACTATCTCTTGTGAACCAAACTCTGTGAAACTCAAATTCCTTCCCTTTGGGCAGTGCAAGTATGAAGGATGAAAGGAGATGAGTCGACTTCTGATCTCCTTCAAAATAAAACGGCAAACATTCAGGACTTCAGTTCAGGCGCATTTAGTTTAACGAGATGGGGAAAGCGGTCGTCACAATGGTAAGAGTGGCCTGAAAAAGAGAACAAAAAGTATGGCTGACGTGTATAGCTTGATGTAGCTTAAGTAAAATCAGCACAGAGCCTGTTTGGTGCTTCGGTGAGTTATCTATGGGCTCCATAAATACCTTAAAGAATGCCACTATATCACAGTGCTGCACTGCAGCTTCAGATGAGATAAAGCTCAGAGCATGCCACTTCTGAACTCGTCATTTTATTGCAAGTTTATAAAGAGATCAAGTGCTATTACAAATGCACATCCTATAAGGCAGCAACCAGCTCCCAACTCCACTGAGACATTCCAAAGTTTTTGAGGAGAAGTAAATATTTAAAAGTGTAGTAAGTAACATTTTTCATGCATTTTTATTCGAATGTTAACTTGAAAAAGAAGACTTCCCTTGACTCTCACTTCTAAAAGCACCCAGACTTGTTTCTGTCGGTGCAAATTTGACTATTCAAGCTGACATAATTTAGGAAAACAGGTGTGGTATATATACCCTGGTCAGGTCGCCAGCCTGTTACAGGCCAAGCTCTGCGATGGGGGGTGTTTAATAAGCTCCCTGCAGCTGTTGATAGTTTGATCATTGCCAAGTTAACTTTGTTACCACGTACAGTCAGGTATACACTGTATACCACAGCCACAGCAGTCACAGCACCTCATACATGATCCTCCTCCTCCTCGAGATTAGATATAAGCAGGTCTGAAATCAGCACCCACCGACCAATCAGATCTTTGCAAAATGCCATCGCCATTCCTTCAGACTTCAGGGTCAAAAGTTGCACACGTCTGTTTTTCTGGTGAGCGTCAGTAGTAAATATAGATTCTTGGACACAACTTTGTTCCTTGATGGTTTTTTTTCCTGTTTTCTACAAATAATTTTATAACACTTTTATTGTTCTACATTGACGCTTAGATCATAGAGCACATGATGTAAGCCGAGGCTTGAATAGAATTTTTAACCTGCCAGGTGGGCGAGCAGACAACATGGACACCCAAGTTTGTGAATGTGAAAACTCTTAAAAAGAAGCAACCTAGGAGTTTCTAATGGATACCATAGGTGTATCTACTAAAAATCTTGATTGAGTTTGAATCTCATTGACTTTGGCCTCAAGGTCATAGGTAAGAGATCAAGTTTTCTTGCATTGTAAATGCAATAACTTGAAAACAAGGTGATGTAGAATTTTGAAATTCATACCATATCTACTAGGAAGCTGAGGGGTACAATTAGCCAAATCAAATTCAAATTCAAATTCAAATTTTATTTGTCACGTACACAGTCATACACAGTACGATATGTAGTGAAATGCTTGGACAACTGCTCGTGACCTAAAGAAAACAAAAAAGGAAAAGGCTATGAATAAGATAGGAAATAAATATGAAAAATTAAAAAGGGTAAATTTAACTAGGAAGGAATAAAATATAAATTAAGGTTAAAAATGAAATAACTGTACAACACAAATTAGAATGAAGGGTAAATTTAACTGGGAGAATAAGATAAAATATATAAATTAAAGTTGAAAATAAAATAACTGTACAACAAAATACACAATATAGAACTATATAAGAATGTATGAAGAAATATAAATAAATATATACACAATAACAGCAGCGTGATTTAAGTAATGAAGTGAAAACAATGTCCAGAATGTCCAGTGTGTGTGTAAGAACTGTATGTGTGGGTCAGTACTGTGTGGTGGTGTGATTGAGAGACCGTATCGCCTGCGGGAAGAAGCTCCTCCTCAGTCTCTCTGTGTTGGTCTTCAGGGAGCGGAATCGCTTTCCTGACCTCAGCAGAGAGAACAGTCTGTTGTTGGGATGGCTGAGGTCCTTCACCATCTTCCTGGCCTTGGTCCAGCACCGCCTGCTGTAGATTGAGTGCAGGTCAGGGAGCTCGGAGCGGATGGTGCGCTCAGCTGACCGCACAACCCTCTGTAGAGCTCGTCTGTCCTGCATGGTGCTGTTCCCGAACCAGGTTAAGATGTTTCCCGTCAGGATGCTCTCTATGGTGCAGGAGTAAAAGTTCCTGAGCACCTTGGAGGGCAGTTGGAAGTCTCTCAAGCGTCTGAGGTGGTAGAGACGCTGTACGGGCCTTTTTCACCACGGTGTTGATGTGACAGGACCCTGACAGGTCCTGCGTGATGTGAACTCCGAGGTATTTGAAGCTGTCCACTCTCTCCACTGGGCACTCGTTGATGACGGGGGTCTGGTAGTTCCTCTCCTGCTTAGTGCTGAAGTCCACTATCAGCTCCTTTGTCTTACTGACGTTTAGAAGGAGGTTGTTCCTCTGGCACCAGTTCTCCAGATTCCTAATCTCCTTCAGGTAGGCCGTCTCGTTGTTATCAGAGATCAGGCCCACCACGACGGTGTCGTCAGCAAACTTGATGATGGTGGTGGAGCTGGTAGTGGCCACACAGTCATATGTGTACAAAGAGTACAGCAGGGGGCTCAGAACACACCCCTGGGGGGCTCCAGTGCTGAGAGTGGTGGAGGCTGAGACATGTCCGCCCATCCTTACTGCCTGTGGTCTGCCAGTTAGGAAGTTGGAGATCCACAGACACATAGATGAGCTGAGTCCCAGATGCTCCAGCTTGGTGGTGAGTGTGGAGGGAATTATGGTGTTAAATGCAGAGCTGTAGTCTATGAAGAGCATTTTAACATAATTCCCCCTTCTAGTGTCCAAGTGAGTGAGTGATGTGTGGAGGAGATGAGAGATGGCATCGTCTGTGGAACGATTTGGACGGTAAGCGAACTGTAGTGGGTCCAGTGTGTCTGGTAGTGAAGAACCGCCAGTATTTTGTATTTATTGTTTTTATACCCAGACGATTAAATTTCACTGCAGCTGCAGCTGAAAGAATAAGCATGTAGTCTATGTTTTGTGAATAATGATGTCTTAAATACAACCACGTTTGATTCCTCAACTTACCACCGAGCTAAAAGCTTTGACATCGGCGAGCAAATGTCTGTTTTTAGCAATTTTTTCAAAGTGTGTTTTCAAATTTACGCAGTGTAAAAATGACAACGCTCACCGATGTCATGATTCAGACAAGCAGCTTCAGTGCATGCCCCCAATGAAATTACGATTGTAATCCATCAGATTAATACATCCCACGTATAAATAAAAGAGATGATAAGTGCTGATAAGTTTGTTTACTTACACAGTCTGCATTTTTACCAGCACTCTGTCTGGTCTTCAAATAGGTTAAACCTAATATAGTCGATCTTTTCCAGCATTCATACAGTGTGTTTTCAATACTACATGGCTGCACTGTGCTTGTCCTGTTACAGACACTGATACCGCAGATTTGTCTGCAGCAGCTGTGTTGCTGTTGGTCTGTATTCTGTGTTTTACCTCTTTATATTTTTCCATGATTGTAGTTTTAAGTCCAGGGCTAAGCTGTCAGTAGGCCTGTCTACAGCTGTGATTGGTCAGAAGCTGCCAAAACCACCCTTTTCATATGAACATGCTTCTACCTAGATTGATGAACCCTGGGTTAACTTATTAAATAGATAACCACCTTTCTGAGACGTGCCGACGTTAGGGTAAGTGAAGCCAGATAATGGAAGGATACGTAAACTTGCTCTGTGCAGTTGTATAGTACGCTTTTAAGACGTTAAGATTGTTTGATGTGTGGATGCGTACACCTCGGAGAGAGGATAGATGCTTTTGTCAAGCTGAGCAGTGTTGTCACACATCAAACCTTATAAAAATCTCATGTTCAGAGTGAAACACGTTTTCTCCGGGGAGATCTTATGTGACTGCAGTAAAAAGAAAAGTTCACGTTCTCTAATTCTGGGTCAAATGACAAAAACAAATTATATTAAAAAGAAAAGCTAAGCTTGTCAGCAGAAGTAACTGAGCTTTTGATATTCCACAACACACCGAGTACAGTCAAGTTTCCCAAAAATATGTATAGACAACAAAAAGTACATATGTGGTCCTGATCCTTTTTTTAATAATTCAACTAGTTGTTGTGCTCCTTTGTAGTTCTAGTTTTCATGTTCCCCTCTCCCTGTCTTCATGCCTCAGTGTGTTATCTGCCTTGCAGTAACTTCCTGTTTTCCTCTTTTAGAGTTTTATTTCCTTGTTAAATCTAGTTGGAATATCGCATTGATGGAAATCTCTCTCTCTCTCTCTCTCTTTGAGATTATGTATCGGAATTTCAGGAGCAGGACCACGCCTCCAAACACGCTCCTTCCGGTTGTCATCTACATAGGTTCCCCCTGTTCTGCAAGCTGTTCATTTATGTGCCCCACCCTCCCTCCCTCCTTGTTCTCAATTCTTTAACTTCTTCATTTCTATTTAGTACATGGGGATCTGCCAGGCCTGGGAGCCATCGCCAGTCCCCTTTCGATTCCTTCCCCAAACCGCAGCTCAATTCATGTCAAAGCATTCACTTTTACCTACTAAAACGCTAGTGAATTGTAACTGTGTGCCTCTTTGGTGTTGTGCATTTGGGTCTGTTTAAGACCTTTTGCTAAATTATCAAACAAGCAGCTCATAAATTCACCGTTCTCCGTCTGGCCTCTGGCTTCTGGCAAAGCTTCTGTCGCATTTACATGCAGTGCTGAATTTTTTTTGGAGGGAAAGTTTCTAACTAAACTTCCTATGGCCACAAGTGCTCAGCAAGTTCATGCAGCTTCTGGTCAAACATGTTCTGTAAAATAAAACAATTCATGCATATTTAGAAATATGTTTTGAATATCCAGCTAGTTTCCAGACATCTCCTGAAACTGTTTCAAATTTGAGACAATTTCTCAACTAGTGTTGTGAATAGTAGCACAGAGGTGCAGACGCTGGTAATGGCTCTGGGGAAACAGTTTGTTTTTGTAGAATTTCCATGTTAAAAGCTGGTCTTTTACAGTTACACTTTGATTTGATACCTGTTGCACCGAGGTGCAGTACTGTCATCTGACAGCAAAAATGTTCTGAGATGAAGCCACAGGCCAACTGGGGCTTCCCTGTGTGGAGTTTCTCCCTGTGCCTGTGTGTTCTCTCTGTGTACTCCAGCCTTCTCCCACAGTCCAAAGACATGTTTTTTCTTCTTCTTCTTTTGGTTGCTCCCTTTAGGTATCACTAAAGCAGATTGTCTGCCTCTGTCTCACCCTGTCCCTAGTGTCCTCTTTTGTCACACCACCTCTCTGCATGTCCTTCTTCACTACATTCACGAGTCGTCCTTCTACCATACTTTCCCCCGTTCCTCTTTCTTTGTCTCCCACTGGCACCCTGTTGGCCAACAGCACTAGAGCCAGTTGGTGTTTCATCCCAGGCTCCAACCAATCCAGTATGAAAATGATATTGTTGATGATATGCATGTTTGATTAGGCAAAGATTTTAAACTGGATGCCCTTCTGATGCAACCGTGATACACCCTCAGCCAGGCGACACAGCCAGGATTAATCAGACCGCAACTTCTGCCCTGGCAGCTGCCCACAAATATCCACTCTTTGTCATCAGCCATCTTGACGCTTTCTCTGTAGCCTTTTCTCTCTCCTGTGATGCCAAGCCCAGTGTAGGCCTGGCAGAGCAACTGTCCCACGAAGCACCCAGAGAAGTACCTTGCCCTCCAGCCTTGCTTCTGGCACTCCTTGACCCTGCCACTCTCCTCCATATACTCGTCTCCTCTTGGTGCTTTTAGCTCCAACACAATAATATTCTTTTTCGCTCTTTCTCCACCCTTTCTACCTGAATTGGATAAAGAATTAATCAAATGCATGGATGGACCCAGTTGTGTTTTCTGGGCATCAGAAGAAGAACATTTTTTCTTTGCGTGCTAACTTTTAAATGTCCTTTTTGCGGTCCCCCTCTGCAGAATTGACCTTCTAAGCTTTTTACCTGTAGATTTGTTAAAAAGGTTTTAAAATAAATTCTTCTACTTTAATTATATATAATACATATTGTTAAATTTTGCATTTTAACGCCTTGCCTGGTTAAAATCACACTGCACTGTCCTGTGGTACAAATTGTTAGTAAAGGAAAGTACAACCTGGCACCATTTGGGCTTTGTTTGATTTTTGGATGTACAGTAACAGCAGCTGTTTCTGCAAGATTTTGTTGATTAGTTTAGTTCACTTTGGAATAGTTTAAACATTTTTCAAAAACGGGAAATTAAAACAAGTACCTTTAGAATGGGTTTCTTTAAAATACTGGCATATGAAAGTGGAACAAAGACACTGAATGTGATATGAAACGTGCAAGTTAACCATAAAACAACTCAGTGCTTTATACCGAACATTCCAATATCAAGCATTTGAGTAAAGATATTTTCTTTTGTGTGCCTCATATAGATTTATGACATTTGCATTAAAAAGACGATTACACATATTAAGTGCAGTTACCCTTACGTGCCGGGACACATCCTCACACACAGTATGCCCATAGTCTGTGCTGTTTGACCACTTTTTACTGCAAAGTGGTTTGGGCCTGAAATTAAAATGTTGATGGCTGGGTGACATTTTGGTTATTGCTGTCTGCGTTGCCACCGCGAGGAAAGCAGCGGACCAGTTTAAGGGCCAGTTTGGCCTGGCTATAAGCTAGAGATGAAGATTATACAGCATGGTGCAAGAAGTACTGCTCGGCATAATGGGGTTTATAGGCCTGTGGCAGAGTTTGCTTTACGCCCTGCCGGAGGAGGTGTTGACAGGAGCGAGAGACAGAAAGGCACGAGAGACATGTCTTATTATTCAGCCTCACCACGTAGTGCGAATGAGTTGCGGTGGTCATGTTTGAAGATGTGATGATGAGATTAGGGTGCATGTGGAGAGACGATGAGGAAAAGGATGCAGGTAAGAGCAGCGTATAACACCTACAATTGGATCTGTCTTCAGGAGCTTTGTGGTCGAGGTCCACTTGGCCTGGGTGTGGGAGGATCAATGTCTCCATTGAGCCCTAATGGATGCGGTTGCCAGATAGGGCTGTTAGTGATAAGGGAGGAGTATTAGCTTTAGTGTTGCAGATACAGGCTTGGTTAACTTTGTGTTTAAAGGAGCTTCTTGTTTTTCTGTGGGTGAAAGCCAAGTGTTTCAGGGTCTACACTGCCATAAGCGCCGGAGCATTCAACCCTTGCTTGCTTGTCACGACAGCCAGAATGTTCAATTTGGTATCAAACGGGTTAGGATCTCTGCAGCCTGTGGCGTGCTGTTTCGCCATCAGATACGGATCAGGGCTCTGTTAGGGCCTCGGAGGCTGCGAAGAGTTCAGTCTTGAGACAGCATGTGAGAAGGGAGCGGCAGGAGGAGAAAGGCAGGAGGCCTGTTCCCTACACCACCGGCATATCTGCCCCAGTTCCTCTCACCACGCCATTCCAGCGCAGTAAGGCGATGGCAGAGGTTTCACCCCGGCACAGCAACTACCGCCGAGGCCAAAGGACCTAAACATAACCCAGGGCAAAGAGAGCCCCTGCACATCTCTCAACCAATATGCCAGCACAGCATAACACAGAGCAATACAAGGCAGAGCACAGAAGGCGTGAGCAACCTCATCCACAGGGCAGAGGCAGAAATACTAGATGGCAAGCTTTTTGTCTTCATATGAGGCACATTAATCCTCACAGTGGCTCCCATCTTTATTCATTTATCGGCCTGTGGTGTCCACTCAATCAGTCAGTTAAAGTCTGGCCTGATAGAGCGAGCCCCGCACACCCACCACAGCGAGGGAGAGAGGGAGAGAGAGGGGAGGGGAGGGAAGGTTATACTCCATACCATATAGCCTGAGCAGACACTGCAGTACAGAGATACAAACAGGGTGGGATGGGGAGGAAGAGGAGGAAATGTGAGGGGGCTCTTTTAAATAATGAGGCAAGGAGGGAGGAGAAAGGGAGAGAGGGGGGGAGGTGAGACAACTGGAGGTGAAAAGAGAGCAGCCTTATATCAAGAGTGAGCGAGATTGAGAGGTTCAAAGTGAAGGAGGGGAGAGAACAGTCAATATCAAGAGCGAGCGTTAGGGAGAGATCCGGGACGACGACAACACCTCCACAGACTACTGAGGTATGTATGTGGGAGGGAGGAGGGAGAGGAGGGAGAGGAGGACAGGGAGTAGGGAGGGAAGGAGGGACGTGTTGGTGGAGAGTGTGTGAGAGTTAGAGAGAGGGAGGGATATCCACTGCACTGTTGTGTGACTGGAAATTTAATAGAGAGAGAGAGAGCGAGAGGGAGGGAGGCAGGAAGGCAGCAGGGGAGGAGGGAGGGTGGGGTGGAGAGAAGGGCGAAGGAGCGACGCAATGCAAAAAGCACTGAGCGAGAGCCGTTGTTGTTGGAATTACAGAGGACTGGGACAGAGCGTGGATGCTGCTAGACCCTCACTGCAGAGCGTGGGGCTGTTTGTGTGTGGGGGGGTGGGGAAGTGGGGGGTGGGGGTCAAGTGAGCGAGAACATATTGTGCATAAAGTGGAAGAGAGCAGCCAAGGCCACGTAGAGTGTGCACTGTGCAATGTTTAATAAGAGAGAGGAACAGGTTGGCCACCCTGTTGCTGCATCCAGACTAAATATGCAGGGGTCAGTCATAACCCTGATCCCCATCTAAATCATGCCTGTATGTGTGTATATGTGTGTGTGTGTGCGATAGCCGGGAGCAGTGCTGGAAGGAAGACACGTGTGTGAGGAGTGTGTGCATGAAAACACGTGCCTGTGATGAAGTGCTGGCGTTGAGGTGCAAGAATGTGAGAAGAGTGATCCACTGAGTCTCGATATAGAACATTATCAATCCAGCACTAATCACCCGTCTGAATCCCCCCACAGCACTCACACACTCATCCCCTCTTCCCTCTTACCCTCTGTTATCTGATGGACACACGCTCAACCACCCACCCGCCCTCTCGCGCACATCTCCCCGCTAATATCTTGCTGAAGTGATTGACAACTCAACCCCGAGCAGACCTCCAACCTTAACCTGACCTTAAACCTCACCTCACTCCCCCATTTAATAACCTATCCCCGGAGAGGCTTTGCCCAAACTGTCATCACCTGAAACCAATCACATTAGTGCTCACATTCTTTAAAAAGGAAAGTTAATTTCTGGGAAATAAACACGCTCAACCCCCCGCGCCCAACACAATACCCCTCCTTTCCTCCATCTTAGGATGCCAATCAATATACCCGCACGCATACTGTATATGCCACACGTACGACGGGATCCACAATGGCAGCAGGACTCAAATCCAACGAGGTAGCGCTGTACAGGTGGGGCTCAGCACTGCGTGTGCGTGAGTGTTGCCAAGGGAACCGACCAAGCAGCAGTGTTCCTTGTAACAAGCAGTAAACAGCACCATCACCGTCATTTTATAGAGATTATGCGAGCATATGGACACGTGCGTGACTGTCTCTGGGATCAAATGTAAGAAAACACCGCAGCTGAATAGTGAAATGCAACGAAAGTGTGGGTTCCTGTGACTAATTATAATCATAACACATAGGAAGGTGATAATTACTGTTACATTGGATGCATTTATTTATTATGTAATCCCATTTTTGCGTTATTAATAGGTTGTTTAATGCTACGAGCGCGTTTGCAACTGACTGTTTAGGTTTTATGTGCAACGCAGACTAACGCAAATCACTCATTTAACATTTTTTTTGCTTCAAAAGTAAGAATTTAAAATAACAATATATTTATTTATTTATTTATTTTTTTATTTTATTTTATTTATTTTTTAAAAGAAAAACTGTCCCGGCAGTGTAGCCCATCCCCTCTGAATCGACCAGTGGTTCCATCCACCTGAAGATGTCTGAGACAATTCTCATTACCAGCGGTAGAAGCGCAGCACTTGGAAAGGGTGAATCAATCAGAGAGGGAGAGAGAAAAAGAGAGAAAGGGAGAGAGAGAGAGAAGAAACAGTGAGGGAGACGGAGGAGAGAGAGAGAGAGGAGAGCGAGAGGAGGGAGAGAAGACAGCGTCGGCGGCTCTGCAGTGGAATACGCTGTTATTTGGGAAGGTGAGAGCTCTCGGAGTACCGACACGCGCGCTTTGAGCGAAGATGTGTTTCAGGACTTGATGGTAGCATAATAAAATAAAGGTAAGTGTCTCGATGACATTCAGAGTCCGGGTGCAGTTTCGTGACATTCTGGTGTTTGTCTGGTGTGTCCGCTTGTGTGTGTGTGCGCGCGAGAGAGAGTCTGGCGGACAGTTAAGTGCATTTCACGCGCTACAAACTACTAATATGTTGGAAATCCGCGTGTATCATGACCGGATGTGATTTGGGAACTGTCCTCGTTTGGAATCCGAGAGAGGCCTCTAAAGGTGGCTGATATCCAGGAATTACGCGTGACAACAAGACAGACGTGTGTCACAGGGAATCGATTCAATTCTATTGATTTGCATGATTGGATTTGGTCCGTATGCGCAGTTCAAACTTTGCACCAGCTCCTTGGGATGTGTTTCTTGTTTCTGTTTGTGTTCTGTGTGCTTTTTCAGCACAAGTTAATCTAACCTTGGCGATAAGAGGAGCATCCACTGTAGCACAAGCTGTTGACAGGGCTTAATATATGATCCGTTTAACGCGCAGCTTTCACTCAAATATACTCAATTAAACCCCCCCTAATCGGACCAGTTTACAATGTTAATGTGTGTGTGTTGGGCTTCAGTTACCCTCGCTGGCCCCTGTTGATGACCCCAGATTTGGAGGAAAATGCGCAGGCACCTTGCGGCTTACGCGCGGTGGGTTAAGCTCTGAGTCAGAGCCTGGGGCCCCTCCGGCTGAGAACAAGGAGCAGATAGATTAGGACTGATGAATGAAGATCTACTGCCTCTATCTGCAACACAATGATATGGTTATGAGGGGATTTAAATGCTAATGTGCAGTGTTTGAGAGAAATCCGAACCGACTGGGACTAGCGGGAGGAGATTGCTGGCAATGTGTGTGCTGTGGACCAGCTGGATGATCTCCTGAGTTTTATGACAGACAGAATAGGTTATTAATGGGGTGTAGGAAGGTGAACTGGGGCACTGGGGCAGGATTAGACAAGAAAAAGGTTGGAAGGATCTGCGTGTGTCTGTAGTTATGTGTGGGAAGGGGAAGGGGGTGTTGATGCACCGAGAAGCCCCTCCAACAGTGTACGTTTTAGCAGATTTGCATGCCTGGAAGGAAGAAAATGAAGCCGAATTTCAGGGAGGTTCAGAAGAAGTAGGTGTGTTTTTTTAACTGGAAGATGGCTTGTGTCAGTATGGATTTCCTCCCATCCTCTCATACTGCTAAAGCAGGACTGTTTGCTGCTTGCATTTTACACCCCACAATTCAAAGCTCTTTACAGTACCTATAAATTTCTACACCATTGTAGCTAAAACAGTCGAGCAAATGACCACGACATATACCATTTATGGGCCCTCATTCCACTGCACATCCTTTCTATTGGATCCAAAATAAGCCTAGAGACGTAAAACTTTAAGAGGATGGTAAGTTTTTATGTTGCTCATAAAAGCATGTATTTCATCCAATCATATTGGTTTATGGTCAATAGTGAGGTAGCGAGGCTTCTTTCTTAGCTGATCGTGAACTGTATTTACAACAGCACCAGTAACTGCAAGGTTCGGGCTTCATGAAAAGCTTGTCACATGATATCGCATTTAAAGCCAAGGTGCTCCAGCTCGGGGCAGCGCTTCAAAATATCAAGGCATCTCACTGCCGCAAAAGCCAGGCCGGAATGTCACCGGAATTTGTTCATCTTGAACTTTGCTGCTACCCTCCTCCCACCAACCCCACAAACCGAAGCGTTACCTCACTTACTGAAAGACAGCCACATATGAGAATGTGACCACTCAAACAAGACAGCAGTCTATTTAGCTTCTGTGATGTGGTTTTTATGGATGGGGGGACGTGATTTCTTGTGATCCTCATTATTGGGATTTTAATTTTAAATAAAATCAAGAAGACCCTGTACTGAATGAGTAAAGACCTTGAAATAGGGGGAATCTAATGCACAACTTACAGTAGGTCAGATCTCTATGAAGTCCTGAAGGTGCAAAGTCATGACACCTCTTGACCTAATATGCATGTTATTAAAATTGAACAATGTCACGATTCACAAGGAAAGGTTAACACAGATTAGTTAAATGGGATGCAGGTGGAATGTTTTATTCATCTGATTTCCTCTTCATGGACTCTGTTCATGTAACGGGAACATTTAGACACTGGTAGCTCCAAGGTCTAAATTGTCGGCAACCAAAAGGAAGGACATTTGGCAGATTTTCTTTTTAATTCTAAAATGTGCGAAAGGTGGAAAAATAAATAAAATAAAATATAGCAGTCAACACTTTCCTGAAGGATTTTCTGAACCTCTTCTACAGTCTGACCACTTAAAAAAAGAAATAGCATGTGGGTCATCTTGCAAATTTCAACTGTCACCTGATAAATTTAACACACAGACACACACATCCCACTGACTCCTTCCTGTGTCACAAATTAAGCACCGGCTGAGCAATTTCAGTCATTTGAGGAATCAGGCCAAGCTGCTCTTTAATTTCCTAGGCACACCACTTATGCATGGCCGATGAGCTTGATGAAAACAAGCAAGCAGGTTAACAGGGACATGGTAAATTACACCTGCACACCTGGCCTAGAGGGAAGGTGTGACTTTGAGATAATGCTCAGCCCCCCACTGCTCTAACGTTGTCGGAATAGTGGACCCATTGCGGATTATTTCCAGAGGAGATATAGAAAAGTCGAAGCAAATCCTTCAAAAACAAACACCCTAGGTGGCAAAGGGCATGAGAGGAGTCCAGCATATAAATGACTGCCCCCTAAAATGTTGTCCCAATGATTTGTGCATCTCCCAAATGAAGCCAGGGTGCTTTTAATCTGGTTAAAGTGTAGTTTGCCTTTCTTTGTCCCCTTACTGTAAAAGGACAATGGACTGCATTAATTCGCTGCTACATTAGAATGCAAAGGGAGTAACTGTTGCCCTAAATATGGTGTCTGCCTGAGTTTGTGCATACCTGTGTGTTTATGCACACGCACTCATTTCTGTGACAAAGAGCCAGAGCCAGATAGAGATTATAGATGACACTTAAACTGTTCTAATCAGGGCAAGCTGGCCGCTGATCTCTTCATAGAGCGGCGGTGTCACTGATTGATGGCTGCAAGACTTGCTGATGTACACGGGTTGAAGGGTGAAGGGAGAGTCGCCGATCAGCCAAGAGAGGCAGAGAATTGCGGGAGGAACCTCCGGCGTTCAGCTCAAAATGCAGCACGACGAGGGACCCATCTGAGACGCTGGGATCGTATCGCACACAGTCGCCACGTGCTCACGCCACGCCAGAACCTGGATATCCGAGATTCTGTTTTTGTGCATGATGTGGCACAATTTGAATCCCCGCAACCAGGGGGCAGGGAGTGCATGAGCACTGACCCGTGCAGAGCAGAAATGCTAAGCTCCCTATGATGGCGCGGTGGGTATAATTAGCCATGATTGGTTTGATTGAGTCTTCTGTCCAGGCCTGGGTGTTGGCCCTTTGGGGAACATGATGATTGTCCAGACATTAATTATTGAATAATAGTTGGAAGATTGGCAATGGTTAATGACACAAAATGAAAGCTATAATCCATTGAATTGACATAATTAGAAATGGTGAGATTTCCCCTGAGGAGTATATTCTCATCATGACCTAAAGTGAAGAGCGACGCCTGAAAAAATGAACTAAGGCGATTCCTTCCCCCTCCTACCTCATGAGTTCATGAAGGCACATTGGGAGAGCTGCCTGGAGGTGCTCGAAAATCCGATCATCTCCTAGTAAAGATGGCTGAAAGCGGCTGTTTCTTCCTCGTGTCACCGTGAGTGGCAGTCAGGATGCAGTTTCGGTTTGTGCTGTCTGAAATGAGCTCGCCAGAGAGAGCGGTCAGCTCTGAGTGTCTGATATTGAGTTTGGCAAATAGAAGAGATATTATCTTCTCCTGGTTAGATTAAGTATTAGTAAATGTGATTGGGTAATGAAGGCGGTCAAGCCTCAATGACCACCCTGCTTTACAGCTACTGCCGGCTTGGCTGCATCTATGCACAGAGTCTTGAGGGAGTTTGTTTCGGGTCAGTGGTGGCATAAGAGTTCAATACAGCATTGCAGAGTCGGGCTGAGGCCTTTCCTCCTCTGTCTGCCTCACTGGCTGGCTGTGCCGGCCGGAGGCACAACAGTTGTGGCATACTGATGCTGATGATGATGACAGTATAAATATTGATGATGGAGATGGCAAGAAACAGAAGCATGAAATTATAATCCTGATGACCAAAGTGTGATGCTAAATGTTTTTTCTCTCTCTCTCGCTCTTTTTTTTCTTCCTCCCGCTGTTGTTTTTACATGTGATTCAAGCCTGACACAGACAGGTTTGGTTTCCACGGCGCTCTGAGAGATCACAATGAGATGCCTGGAGAGAAGCGTGGGCATGCTGTCGCACAAGATGACACGTAATCCAAACGTCCTTTTTGTAGCTGGTTGGAGGTTGTCGTATTTTCAGGGGCAGCAATGGGGGCTGTGCTGATGTCACTGTGAGATGGCGGCTCCTGAGGTGGGGGTGGGCGATAAGACATGCCAGCAGCCGTCCCTGGAGGCCGTTAAGGGCCCCAGAGGAGGCAGTTAGCAAAGCTACGCGCCATCGCTGTGATAAATCGCAGATTCTGCTGTATGGTTAGGACGATTACTCTCGGTGCCATCACATGAACCTGTGCACGTCTTCACTGTTTGTTTTCCAAGTCCCCGGACTCCCCGCGATATATGTAGAGTGTTGACTCAGTTGTACTGGTTTATTTATATATTGTGCCCCTCTTGCATATTTCTCTTGTGGTAGCTTTCAGATTGGGTGGTGCAGTGGCGAGGTGTTCAGGCTCAAATTTCTCTATCAAACTCAAAACAGTTGATATGGTAAGGCACTTCCCATACTAAAGCCTCAGTGAGGCTTAGTTTGAACTTTTCTGTTAGAATAGAGACTTAAAGAGTTAGAACATCCCAGACCAATCTATCTAGATTGCTTTGGTGTGAGCTGCTATGTACTTTTGGAGATATTATGTCTGCCCTCTCATGAATACCAAAAAACTAGACCTTACTTGCCTTGTGGTGCTCAAAGTGCAAAAGTGGGGTGGTTGAGAAACGTGAAGAATCTTAGTTTTCCCGATGAGGCACAGAAACAACTTGTTGAACTTGATATAGTTATCTTTAAAGTGACCAAAGACCAAAATAACCAAGAGTTCTATCTAAAGAAATATACCGAAGGCGACCTAACTGATAGGAATAAACCAAAATACATAAACTTACCTGCCCAGCATGGGGAAAACATGTCAAAAGAAACAGCATCCCACCACTACAAACTCCTTCAGTCTATCAAGCAAACCGCATAGCAAAAGCTACAGGTGGAAACACGTGTGGCAGGTTGGAATAGGAGGAAGATGAATAAATCTCTGCCCACGATGGCACCAGACTGTCCTCAGCCTGGAGCCAATCATCTGCAAGCCGAAAGATGGCACATCAATCATGTCCAAGTACCTGCACATTTCAGTTATCATATATCGACACACTAAACCACCCGAACCAAACATCCCACAAGGAGAAGGAAAAACAGATCTGTTACACTCATGACAAAATACCATTGAAGTCGTAAAATTCTCTTTCCAGAAGTCATGATACATTTATCAAAAAAATACTAATTTTTTAAAAATCCACAAACCTTGCTGTGATCAGTTTCACCTTAGGAGCTATTTTCTTTCTACTGTCTACATCGGCCAATCCAGAAAACATCCAGTTAGCTAATATGATGAATACCCATGCTGCAGTCATGGGTATTCACCTGTCTTTGCAGGTAGATGAAGACCAAAAATTAGACTGTGCCAAATACTAAATCATTTGGATATCCATTTGTTGAGTATTTACTTCTGAATTTTCAGATTTGGTTATTTTTTTATAAAATGTTGACTGTATACTCAGAGCTTGTGTGACTGACCTCCCTCACACTCCCAGTAGTGAGCATCACACTTCAGATGACCTCACTGCTGCTAACTTAGCGACTTTGCTGGGAGATTAAGCGACTTTTCACACCCCTGTAGAGGATTTCTTTTAAAGGCATTGCAAAAAAAAAAAAAACTCTGGTCAGCATCACGACGACTTCTCCTGGCACAGGAACAGAGGTCTCCCTCTCTCTGCTGTGTTCACTGGATGAGTAGAGCTTCTAAGAGTGACAGAGCAGTGGTGCATAGTGCGAGAGAAAAAAAAAGTAAAAAAAATAGTTACTAAATGAAACTGCTCACATCAAAGTTTGTGGGCTTTTAGAGTACCCGGGTCATGAATTCTGGCATTGCTGTTGAGTTTGGATTTTTGAGTACCACAAGGCGAGTGCCGTTTAGTTCTAATACATCCAAGAGAAGGCAGGCATCTGAACAGCTGATAGCTTTAAAAGCAGGGCACTCATACTAGATTAATTTAGATGGATGAACAACACTACAGTCTAGAGGACGGGCATGTATCTTTGATTTTGGAGTGAACTGTTCCTTTAATGGTTGTATTTTTCCTCTCAGCTGTGGGTTTGCAGTGACCTGACCGATCAAACAAATCCGAAGATAAAATAGTTGTTGTTTTTTTCAGTTATCACGCAGTTATTTCTCCTCTTAGAGGCGTAGTCATTTAGAGTTTTTGTTTGGCCAAAATCAGATTCGATCCAGGGACTGTTCCACGGTTCCACACTGCAGGGTTTAGCGAACTCACACCCCGCTTTGGGAGCTGCAGAGCAGGGCCGCGGACGCCCCGAGCCCCCGCCGATGTGACGGAGAGACGCAAGATGGTGAGTGGTTACTATGGCAGGTTACTATGGCAACCTCAGGTCTCTGTGAGAGCTTCCATTTCGCACAGCGTGGGAGAGAGTAAGAGAGAGGGAGAGAGGGGGGAATGAGACAGAGAGGGAGAGAGATGGGCTGGAGAGAAGAACCTGCAGAGGAAGAAGGGTGGAGAAATCAGCAGAGGAGGTGAGGTGTGGAAATAAACATGCCTTAGGTGTAGAGAGAGGAAAGCGGGGCGAGGAGACGAGCACAAAGGAGGTAGAGAGAGAGAAGAGGAGTGTGAAGGGGGGAAAGTGATGGAGAGGTGTAAGTGATGGGGTGAGACTGAGGTGTGAGAGGAGCCGATCGGAGGGCAGCGAAGACGATCACGTGGCGCTTTAGAGCAGATCTGCACTGCATCCACACGCAGGCCGGAACATTTCAACGCTGTTTTGTAATCTTTCTGGTGCTGCACACTATTTATCGCGCCTTCTATCTCCATTTCTTCTCCCTCACCTCTCTGATTCAGTTGGCACGGCGCTCAGCGGCGAGAGACATTGTGTCAGTCTTGGTGACTAGTCTCCATGGAGACGTCCATCAGTCAGTCCGTGTCAGTGTTTTGTGGGCAAAGCCTTATCGTGTTTGTCAGTGTGAGTGTTTATCTGTCTGTGTATTAGTCAGTGTGTCACTCATAGAGAAGGCTGGGGCGAGGCCTGAATGGATGGGGGCCGAGAGCGTGTTGCTTATCACTCACTCATGAACGCACACGGCGTCGGTTTGTTTGGGAAAAAGACGAAGGTTTATGCGTAAAACCGCGAGGATTCGCCAGAGACATTCACACAGATGCACACAAAATAAAAGTGTACCCACCTCTGCTCCACATGTTGCACGACACTTAGTAAATACTTATTCTCCCTTTTTCCACCCGTGTTGTCCGAGTTAAACGCTGAGCCTTGTTCCAGTGTAAAATCTGGCATCATATGTTGCAGAGAACTCCTTTGGTTAAATAATTCACTTTGTTCTGTATGTTGTTAATGTGCAAAACACCAGCAATATGACAGCATCATCATTTTATAACTAATCTAATTTATTTTTCTTTATAGTGAGCAGACAGTTATGTGGTGTGTTGCAGTCATGTAACAGAAAATGTTTTTCGAATAGAACATGTGCAGTCATAGCATTCTCCTTTGCTTTAAAGAATAGCACTTCACTTGCACAGGCAGTTAATATCTTAATCGTTTTTATTTTAAACTGTTGCTGTTCTCATTATTTCTCAGGCATTTGCTCATTTTTACTCTACACTATGTAGCTGGAAGAGAGTCCACAACTCCATTTGTGAAATCATGTATTGATGACCTTCACTTTGACCTTGAGTAGTAAAGGAAGACTTGTAATGACATTACTTGTTCTAATTAGAAACAAACGTTTTTCTGATTAAAGGTGCTCAGTCGGAGCGGCTAGCTTGGAGTGTGTGTGTGTGTGTAAATGATGTAAGTGTGTGGGGGACTCGACTTATTGTTACATATAAAAAAACGCTCTTGTTAACTTCAAAGTGGGGCTGTTGCACAGCATTGTTGAATCGCAGTGACTCCTCACTCCAATTAGAGATGCAGCGAGCTTTGTCCTGATACATGGATGTGCATCAAACCAGGCTCCAGCCATTACATTTATACACAGCAAACAGTCCACACTCTGGGGCTTTGCCACTACCTAAATAGTGCAAACCATTAAGCTCCCTTAGCAGTGGAAATGCTGAAGTGTATTTTGTCCTTTAGCATATGGTTCTCAAAGTGCAGCCCTTGCTATCATAATTTTTTCATAAGAATGAAAAAAATAAATAAATAGAGGTCTTTGGCACAAATTCACCCACTTCCAAGATGCACTGAGGAGAGAATAAAGTCAGAAGAGAGAAAAACTCCAGCAACACTCACTTGACGGACATATTTTGGCTTGTGGCTTTTTGTCGGGGTCAAAATGGAAACATATCAACTTTTTAAATAAAATAAGTATAGGTACCAAAAATACAAAACTGTGTGCTCACTTGGTGTTGACGTCCAAAGACATTATGGAGCAAAATTTAAACATCATTCCACCCATGTTTCTTCTTGGACACTCCCCTTTGTCTGTGATTGGCCTGAAATCACTTGACCATATCAGCCCATCCTTGTAGATGTTTAACTTTCATATATCTTTGTGAATGTAGATGACTGTTTTTTTTTCCGACTTTGTACCCGTCCTATGTAAAATGTTGTCTATAACATCTTAAATAAGATTGGTTTTGATGATGTGCTCTGATAAGACAAAAAGTCAAATATGTTGGTCGAGTAATTGAAGTCTAGCTGGAGTTTTGACCTCTTAAGGCCTCTGCACACAGGCCTAGATACTGGTCGGTGATCACCTGGCAACCACAAGTCGCTAGGGAAAAATGTATAACAGCTGACTGGATGGCGACTGGTCGCTGTCAGTAGATGAAATAGATTTCAAAGAGAGTGCAGAACCAAAAACCTCCATGTGATGGCTTTGGTAGCCAGCAAGTCACTGTGGTTTGTATCAAAGATGCCAACTTATCTGCAAACGCTTGCCAACTACTCACCAGGCAGTAGTGAAAGGGCAACGCAAACGGGAAAGTGAAAAATGTCAAAGTAAAACTTGTGACTTACTGCTGCAACCAGTACATTTTAAAAAGTCCCATTTTCGCTTTGAAGGCAAACCAGCTTTATTTCTGATTTGCATTCCACTTTCCACAGTTTCACCACCATTTAACTGCTAATTCTCCAGAGGACTGGTAATGAACTAATCATTTGATTCAGGTGTGTTGACCCAGGGTGAGATCTAAAACCTGCAGGACGCCAGCACTCGAGGCCTGGAGTTGCCTACCCCTGCACTAGACTTTAGGCCTGCATGACCGAATCTTTAGCTACTCATTTCACCTACCAGCAACTTCCAACAACCACTGACTAACCAGTTTTCCCTGCAAACAGTGGTTGCCTCGGGGTTGTAAAGTAATCTCTACGCCTACTAGGACTGAGGCCTAAGATAACAATGCAATCATGTTATCACATAGTTCATGTCATACCATGATATTGCAGCCCAGCAGGAAACTAACAGAGTATGTCTGTAATTTCAGTTCCCCTGTTTTAGTCATCGAAGCAGGTTAAATCTTCCTAACATTGACAGATACTGTCAATATTAAAAAACAGCCACCTTGGATATGGTTGAAAAACTCTAAACCAGTATGAAAATGATTATTAACAACATAAAGCACTGTGCTGAGCAGACATGGTACACACTCTAACTGAAAGTGTTTTCACTGATGTGTCCATTTTCCCCATGCAGTCCTCAATCATACGCAGGCTCTAAACTGGCTATTTGAGAACCACTGCTTTAACATGCCCAGGGGAAACTGTATTTGAAATGACCACAAAAAACAAAAAAAAACAACACCCAAAACAAAACAAATTAATTAATTAACACCACTTTACCAGTATCACAGAAATAAGTTGCCTTCTGTGTAGTTTTAATAAGCAAAACAGTAGTGTGTGACCTTTTCTGTCATTGATGGGAATGGCAGCTGAGAACCATTTCCAAATTATCCCATCTATCGGAATTGAACGCCTCCAAGCTTATTACCCGCTATTATCAATTCTGGCATGTTTTTGTCGTTATACAACAATGACGTCAAACTAATAGTCGAGCTTTTACACACCTGAGTCATATACAGGCCTGGTTTTTTTTTCCTACACTGTGTTCAGACTCTAAATAATAAGCAGCTGCACTGATACTGGAAATCTGTGAAGGCAATATATTTTTCTAAAAGAAAATGATCAAGGATCAAACCTATCAGCAGAACTGTTATAGCTAATATCCCCAAAGATCTATATATATTTTAATCTACACATTCTGTTCAACAGAAGACTTTTACATATATAATGCCTGCAAGCATGTCCAGCTCCATTGTTTTTAAAGACTTCACTACTGTACTAAGAGTACTTTTGCATGATTCACAGTTCAGAATGATCATTATTTATCCTACATCCTCTCCCTTTAATTTGTCCTTCTTCTGATTGGCTGTGCCTCATAAACATCAGGTGGATGGGGGTTGTGTGCTCACAACCAGATGTGTGCCTGATGTGACTATTTTAGGGACCTTTGGCTCAATGAAATTAAAAACATCAACTAGCAGAAAAAAATGGTTTCAAACGAAATGTTTGGAGCAGTCTGAAATTTCAGCACCAACTGTTACTTATACATACGCTCACCTCATTATTTGCAAATTTGACCATGTTCATATGCAGAAAAAGGTCGATTTTTAGGGATAAAGGAGTGTTAACAGTTAAATATTAAGAGCGACAAAATTCTAACTCATCTGTAAAACTGCCAAACAAAAAATATCCCAAATATTAGAGTTTTATAGGAGTACTTATACTTGCCAAGCCTCATGCGGAAAGACATTATGCACATTAGTTTGACGCGACTTCAGTGTGATGTGAAAAATATATAAATGATATAATTTTCATGAGCAGTAATGCAGTACTAAATGTAGACTCCTATGAAACATAGATAAACTTGATGCCTTCAGGTTCTTGTTAAAACCTCAAAAAATGTCAGATATTACAATTTATTGCCAAACTGCAGCGTCTGTATTTAGTCCAAACTAAGAATCATAATGATAAAAGCATAATGTGACTGTGACAGCCAACTGCTGCACGTCACTATTATCACAAGTGATTGCAGAACACCCACTTTAATGCAATAAATTGAGAAGTGTCAATGAAGAAAAACAAATAGTCATCTCCATTTGTATCCAGATAAAAATATTTTTGTTCCCTAACAGATGCATCCTGTTACATAAACCAGCAAAGCAAATAGAGGGCTGCGAAAAATCAGTGGATTATTTTAGAAAATGACAATAATACAGAGCAAGAATTACACATGGTAATCTAAGTTATGACAGGCAGATTACACCCCTGTAACAACTGTAACAAACCAGCATCAATTCATCTTTAGCTGAACATGTAATTATGGAGGAGTGAAAGATAACTGCGCTAGCAACTCCGTGTGTAAGAGGATAGTGTTGTCACGATACTAGAATTTCAAACCCAATTTCAAAACCATTTTCAGTACCAAAAACAACAAAATATAAAATATGAAAAAGAGGCAAAATTTCAAACACTCAAACTGACGTCAGATGCTGCTCACATGGAGTTGTCAAGGTAGGCTGCCACTGTTTCTTTCTAGTTGTTGGTTGACTTCTCTCAGCATCTATCTGGGACTTTAGGAGGGAAGTTACACCTTTTAGACTCAAATAATTATGTTATCCTGTTAAATTAACATAATCTATGGGCTGGACTGATAATGTTTGCTTCCTGGCTCCCACATTAACATTATGGTTTTGTTATTAGCTGTAGCTGCTAACTGCTGCCTTAATGATAACGAATTATAACAGATGGCTAATGTTGCTCCTGCCAGCTTAACACTTATGAGTTTAACATTGTTGAAACTGGAGCTATGCTGACCTCTCACGTTGTCTCAAAAAGTGTCGGTCAGTGTGGTGACTGCTGCTCATGTGTTCAGCTGCTAGTGAGGGGAGGGGCTGTGTGCCTGCCTGTTGGTATTGATACTGTTGCAAATGAGCATCGAATCCAATAGTAATTTGTATCAATTGTATCCATTTATTTGACAATCCTATATTCAGTTGTCCATAAAGTGTATTTCCTTACATCTCAATGGTACCTCCACCTAAAATGGGATACAAACACATTTCTGTTAAAAAAAAAAATCACTGAATTGTTTCCTGTTATCCATTTTAAACTCTTAACCTCCACCTGGTCACCAGTGACCCCAGAGTTTGTGATGGTGACACGGTTAGGTTTACATCTACCCCTTTATTTCAGTTTTTAAAAATCTGTTTAGCATATTCAGTCATGTAGATGTAAAAAAAAAACTGTAAAAAATCTGTGTTAGAAATCTGATTTAAAAGGTAGAATTGTATAGTTTCTGAATCTTTTTTTGTTTAGCATGTGGCTAAAATGCAACTCTAACCCTCCCTTACTTTAGGGGTGGACAATTAATTTGCCCAAGGGGTCACATAAAAACTGGGACTGTTGTGGAAGGCTGCACCAATAAGATGGACTCAGTTCTGGTCAATAATAATTTTATATCTGTATAAAGTTGTTGGTGTGGACCTCCATAATGGTCACAGTTTCTCATGAGGCTTCTTGCAAAAATTAATTGTCCACCTTTGCCCTACATGGTTCACTGGTTATCCATCTGATGCCTGAGAGAAATAACGTGTTTTGCTCAGTTGTTTTATAGATTGTGGTCACAGTTTTATTCTGTATTGTCTGTCTTTACAAAACACTTATAATTATATTTATTCACATGTCCCAATTATAATACAGCATACACCTTCACACATATACATATTTAAAAAGAAATTTCCGATATAGTATGCTGGGACCAAATATGTTCACATGATGCATATAAAGACGTGAACCAGTATCAATTTGTGCATCATGGAAACATGTCTGCTTCAGTTGGAAATATTCCACCTCTATCGCACACAGACCTCATACTCATCCAAACACACCCATCCAATTTGGTGGTCAGTTCATGCTGACAAATTTCCAAACACTCTGTCAGATCTTTCAGTGCCTCCACCAGCTGACTGCTGGACTATAGTGCAAGCAACAAAAAGCAAAACTTCCCTTTGTGTTTGTTTGAACCTAACTTTTAATTGTAAATGACATAGTACCTTTTACTTTTTGAGGATTACTTTTTTTCATTGACTTCAATCCAGGGCATGCAGATGCAATGATTAATGTTTGTTTCAGCAAAATGGCACATTATTGTTTTTTGGATTGAGCTGATGATGGCAGTAACTCATGTATAAATAAAAATACAAAAAACAATATTTATTATAAGTGCCAGTATTCTGTTTATTATATTTGTTAAGAGTGAGCAACGGATACAGTGTTCCAGATGTACTACAACTTTGTTTCTTTTAAAGAAACCAGTTCAACTTTGCTCATGCACATTGTACACTGACCAAAAAAATATGATGATACACGCACTGAACACGGCATAGTCTGACCCCATCACAGAAATGTCACACACATAAACAGCCACATGGAGTCAGAGTTGACATGCTATAGTGTGACCTCCTGCAAGAAATTCTACACTGAGCTAAAAAAACTACAAAAAAAGGAAAGCGAGGGCAGCGTGAAACCCAGAAATGCTGAACCAAGTCCTCCTCTCCAAAACAGCTGGGAGCAACTAACGCTCAGCTCAGAAACACTGGGAAAAGGTTTTAGTGTAACCCCCCCACCTACCCCTCCAAAGGAAAAAAAAAAGTGCAGTTTGCATTGCTCTGTAAATCGCTGAGAGACATTTTGATTAGCTGCTGGCTTTGGCTTCTCCCCTCAGCGCGCAGGAATTCAGTGTATCAACACACTTAACAACCTTAAATACGGATTAATTGTTCACAAAATCGGCGTCCCGACTAGGCAGAGCCACAGAACGGACAGTAATAAGTGGATTTCATTTGAAGTAGGGAGGTGGCGTAGTGAATGTGACGATGTTAACATTAAAAAGACTTTTATCCCAGCATGTAATGACAAGTGGTATGAAGCCCCCAGTTAGAGATTTGAACATGTGGGGTAGGTAATGTAATGTCTGTTAATGGGAGTGCTTTAGCAGGGTGGTGAACACAGTGACTTTTAATCTGGAGCTCTATGCCCCCTCTGAAGGGGAGGAGGTCCCCGCTCTTGTAGGAGCAATTCTGAATAGATCAGGGCTCCTCTCTGCATTCAGCATCCTAATGAGAGTAACACCGTGTCTTTGGACATTTTGAGTAGGAGGGCGAGGTAGGAGACGGATGTGGTGCAGAGGGGGCTGCAGTATATCCTATTTGACAAGGATGAGTGGTGATTAAAATGTGGAACGCTGAATGCTCCAGTTTAAGAATAACCTAATCAGGCTTTTATGCTCTTTTCTAAAAATAAGCGCTTATTGTAATAATACTCCGATAACCAAACGGAATCATTTATTGCAGCAAACTACACCAAATTGCGAGAGCGTAACATCATCTCAGACTGCATGTCCTGTCATGAGATCACATTAAGGAGTTTATTGAATAGGGAGAAAATGGGTTTGGGGGGGTGGGGGGATTATTATTGTCTAATTAATAGTTTATCACACCACCATAAGCTCTATTGACCTTCTGTAGGTTACGCCAAAGAGCACAAAATTACAGTTTAGCTCAAGTGGAAACAAGACATTATAAGACATAAAAAGTGAATTCACTACCATTGATATTATAAAAATGTCATATTTATTACAACTCCTATCCTGATGCAGTCAGGCTCTGAAAAGCCTCTTCAGTGGCATCATTGTCACATCTTAAAAAAATACAGCCTACTTAGCTTTGAGAGTCTTATTCATTTGTGTGTGTGCGTCTTTAAAATTAGTCCTTAAATGTAACAACAGGCTGCCTGCAAGGCGTTTATCTTAGATATTGCTAAAGATAAGACAGTAACAGAGTGACTTGAAGCATGACAACTATAAAATATCACTCTACACACCTAAATTTAGACAATAAAAGGCAATCATATTAATTACAGATATGAGCTCTTTCCCTGTAAAGGTTAGGGGTTGTCGAAGAGCAAAGTAGGACTGTAGCTGTTTTATCTATTAATAAATTAAAGTATTACTTTTCAGAGATATATTTAAAACAGTGTACCCTGTTTTGTGTATTTATTGTAGTTTTTATATTTTGTGTGTTCTGTATTATATGAGAATGAAAACTGTATTTTTTTTTAACCCATTGCATGTTAAAAAGCTCAGCTAAGGACAAAGGTTAAATAAATGTAACTCAACTGGAACACAAATAACAGGAGTGAAAATGAAAACGGGTCAAAATTAATACTGCCTTGTGTATTTAGTTAAACCAGAAATCAGTTTTATTATTTGACGATGGAAATTGTTAGAGCCAATCCATAGAAGAATATTTTCGGTACTGTTTGGTTTATTGTGTTACATGTTTGATTTGTATAAGATGTTATGAGGAAAATATATACTGTGTGTTTAATTTGTGTTGGGTAAGATGAGCACTGTATGCCGTACGTGTGGTAGTGGAATAGAATGAGCCAGCACAGCATTGGAAATGTGCGCTGTTGCAGCAAACAGTTTTTTGACTATGACATTGTGATATGATAGCTTTGTTTGTATGTATGAGTCAGAAATAAACCTGGACAGCTCACATTAAGAAGGGGAAGAATTATTTTTTCAAAGCTTGGGACAGAAATTCGCCACTACAGAAATATTAATGAGCTTTTAATCTTTTTGTAATGTAATGTAATTTAATTTTTTTTTATATCTCAAATGATGTGTGAACAAAGTTTTTAAGTAAATATTGATTCTAGCAGAATAGAAACTTGCAGAGAGAGGCAAAGTTTTCTCGACGGAGGAATGGGATGTGGGTTTGGCTAAAGGAGTGCAACATCACATCCGTCTAGCTGACCATACCCCCTTCCGAGAGCGGTCCCGCCGTGTCGCCCCAGCTGATTTAGATGACTTACACAACCACCTTCAAGGACTTCTGGCAGCAGGAATAATAAAAAAAATCAAGGAGTCCTTATGCTTCCCCCATCGTCTTGGCACGAAAGAAAACGGGGCGGTTGCGCATGTGTGTGGACTATCGGACCCTGAATCGCAGAACTGTCCCTGTACTATTCAATACACAGTTCCTCGCATTGACGAGGCGTTGGACTGTTTGTCTGGCAGCAGGTGGTTCTCTGTCTTGGATTTGCGTAGTGGATACTACCAAATTCCCATGGCAGAAGAGGACAAGGAGAAGACTGCTTTCATATGTCCTTTGGGATTCTTTCAATTTGAGAGGATGCCCCAGGGGATAACAGGAGCTCCCGCGACCTTTCAAAGAGTAATGGAGAAAGCAGTGGGAGACATGCACATGATTGAGGTCATAGTGTACCTTGACGATTTGATCGTGTTCGGAAGAACTTTGGAAGAACATGAGCAGAGACTAATCAAAGTTCTTGACAGACTGGAAGAGACTGGCCTAAAATTGTCCATTGACAAATGTCAGTTCTGCAGGCCACAGGTGACATATGTTGGACACATAGTGTCAGAGAAGGGTACCGTGACAGACCCAAGCACGACCCAAATACATTCTCTTACAATCGTACCTGTTTTGGCATTCGCAGACCCAGCCAAGCCCTATGTGTTACACATAGATGCTAGCCTTCAGGGTTTGGGTCCTGCGCTTGCCTTTGCTAGCTGAAAGCTTAGCTCGTCAGAGAAAAACTACCCCGTGCACCAGCCTGAATTTTTGGCAACATACGATTTTGCTCTCCAGTATCAACGTAGAAGGAGCAATATTGATGCTGACATGTTATCACGCAATCCCTTAACAATGGAGAACACTGACTGGAAAACCGTGCCCTTGGACAGTGTCAAAGCTCTGTGTAAGCTCCTGTAGGAAGCTGGCAGGAGGAGGGATATTCAGCTTTGCCGAGTCTTTAGGGGTTTCCTCCGAGGCACTCCCAGAGTGTTTTGTTTTCCCCACTCATCTGGACTATGGGTGTTTGACCCAGATAAACCCAGCAAAGCCGAGCTTATCAAATCACAAGACAATGATTCAGTGATTGCTCCCGTAAAGAAATCCATTAATGGAGAGATTCCCTTTTCTTTCGACAAAGATGCTAATCCAGAAGCCACGTTGCTTCAATGATAGGCCAACAAGTTGGTAATCACTGATGGAGTACTCTACAGAAAAGTACAGAGACAACCTTGGAAGGAAATACAGCAGCTTGTACTACCCCGAGAGGATGTTGCCATGGTGCTTAGATCGCTTCATGATGAGCCAGGTCACCTGAGGGTTGACAAGACTGTGGAGCTCATACGATATCAATTCTTCTGGCCTAGGGTGAGTGGTACATCAGGAATTGTGGAAGATGTGTTGCGCGCAAAGCACCTACACCACGAGCTGCACCATTGAACCAGATCACCAGCAGTGGGCCTCTAGATCTTGTGTGTATCAATGTTCTATCCCTAGAGCCAGACTCCCAGGGATATGCTAACATTCTGGTGGAGACTGATCATTTTACCAGGTAGGCACAGACTTTTCCAGCTAAAGACCAAAAAGCCTTTACGGTAGCCAAGACCCTCTGTAAGCAGTGCATTATGGACTTCCGGCATGAATACATTTGGACCAGGGACGTGATTTCGAGAGTAAGCTGATTCAAGATCTTCTAAGAGTGTAAGGAATCTGAAATCCCGGACAACCCTTTATCATCCCCAAGGAGATCCACAGCCGGAGAGATTTAACCGGACGTTACTTTCCATTGTGGCAACCTTGGATCCCAAGAAGAAATACATGTGTAATCATTCCATCAGTCATGTAGTACACATGTACAATTGCACACAGAATGAAGCAACCGGGTACTCACCCTACTTGCGTATGTTTGGTAGAGAGGCCCTGTTGCCCATGGACATCTGTTTCACATTCAAGGATGAGACACAAAGATGCTTGACGGATCACAGATACATAATTAAACTGAATTGCAACAAGCTTACCGCCTAGCAGCACAGACTGGTGAAATCCAAGACTGCTTTCACAAAGGACATAGCCCAACGTATAGCACCTCCAGTTTTTTCATCATTGGAGACCTCCATGATGTGATGCAGATGGCAGAAAGCAGATAAAACCACAAATCTGTAGTAGACAGTTCAAGAAAGTAATTATTAATCTACACAATAACTCAACTATATAGCTTTTTGAAGAAACAGTAACAATAAGTTAAAAATAGTTTTATTTACCTGCATTGCTCAAGAACAGTTGCCAGCTTTTGGAGTATTACCAGCTCTGATGGAGTTTGTGCTTTTGTTTGTCTAAAGCAACAAAAACAGCCTCTTGATTCTTTAGTAGACGAGAAACCATATCCAGCGTTGAATTCCACTGTGTGGAAACATCCTGTATGATTGGTTCTTTCTGTTGCCCCAGTCTTGTTTGCTCCTGGTGTAGTTCCTCCATATTAGCAGGGCTGTCTGTAATGCATCTAATTTTGCTTGCTTCTATCTTCTACCACTGATAGTGGTCTACAGTCCAGAGCAATCCATTTTGTGAGAGAATTTGTAAGTTTGTCCAATGTTGACTTACTAATTTTGGTCCTGAAGCCAGTTATTTGGGCTGCCGAACTGGCACTGCTAGTGCTAACAGTTCCCACAGTTTCTGTGCTCGCTGCAACATGTTTTGCATTTAGATGGTGACGTAAGGTTGAAGTGCTTCGATGGTATGCCAACTCCTTTTTTGCACAGTTTGCACAAAATCACACTTTTATCAAGGCTTCTGTTGGGTAGTCTTTTGAAATTAAACTTGCCTCTGGTCAGTCCTAGCAATACGCTTTGTTCTGATTCTTTGTAGCTCTGATGGGTGCATCGGTAAAATCGGTATACCAGGAAGTCGTGCATTGACAAAAGTTCCCCTTTGCTTGGAATGCAAAGTGTGATTAAATGTGTTATTTTTTTAACGCACTATTTTTAATTGCAATTAACGCATAAATTTGAGAGGTGTATTGGATTTGCTTAAATAACTGTGGTATCATTTGTGTTAATAAGGGTGTGTTTTGTACATTATTTATCCTGCCCTTAGGTTCACTAAACTAAACTAAACTAAACTTTTTGTGCTAAAGAGTTGTCTAGGGTTGCTTCTTTTTTTAATAATAATAATAATAATGGATTGCATTTATATAGCGCTTTTCGAGAACCTCAAAGCGCTGTACAACTCCACTATTCATTCACTCTCACATTCACACACTGCCACATTTAAATGCCAAAAATTACTTTTTTCCCTGCACTTTGTTATTTTTACCAACTCATCCAAACCTGAGAAATCAGTGGAACTAAGCAAATTTCAAAAACAGCAAATATACCCCCTCCACACCCTTCGACTACAAATTTCCTAGACCTCTTAGTTTTTTGTTTTTTTTTTATTAATCAAAATCTGACAGTCTAAGTGAAACTAAGCAGAGGACATACATATAGTCAGGTTATATTTTATAGTTTTGGATCTTTCTTTGATTTCTATCTGTTTCTCTTACACAGTTAGCTACTATGATTCTATTTGATGATAATTAAAACATGAAATCCCAAATAAGATAAGCGACCCCTATATACTGCCCACTCCTCATTAAGGGGTTAATTAAACTGGAGTACATTATGATTAGCTAGCAAGCCGAAAAAATGATTTGATTTTGACTGTAAAGCATAAAGAAGTCCTTTGACATTAATTCCGTGTACCTCATAAGGACTGATAAGATTACATATCTCGGGATGCCGATGAATGTACTTCCATGTTTGTCTTTGCAGATGCATATCTCAGCTTCAGCGTGCTTTGGGCTTGTTTCATCTGTGATAATAGGAATTTGCTCTCGAAACCAAATTCTCCACCTTCTCTCCCACTCACAGTCTCCCTTCTCTCCTATTACAACATACCAGCCATTTAATGATATCTGCTATCAAACACGTATTGACTCAATCTAATTCGAATATGTTGCTCCATAAGCCGAAATCATTACATGCAATATCAGAGAGTAAAAACTCAATACAGTATAGAATGGTGGTGTTTTTGCTTGAATGTAGCATAGTGCTGTAATACACCCCTGTCCTTAAGTCCCTGTTGAGGGGATGGGGGATTTATTGACTGGTTTAATTGATTCACCTGTACTAACATCTAACGTCTCTGAATATTTCAATAACCCGGGGGCCTCCTTCCCCTGGGAGCCAGACATGAATCAGGTATAACAGAGACAACACAAAGGGCGTTAGTATGCTATTAGTCACACTCCTTACAGTGTGTGTTTGTGTGTGTGTGTGTGGGCAAGTGACGTCAGGGCTTCATTCACCAGCAAGGCCAGTGCTCGTCCGGCTTTCTTTCATTGCCAGAGGGTGGGAGGGTAAACACAGTGGATGAGGCCGACAGAAGGAAGGAAGTGGGAGAGCATGGGGCTTCCTCTCTCCCATCCAGCACAATGTAACACAGCAGCATCACCCCCTCAGCGCCCCCACCATTTAAAAACTATTCACAAGTACCTTCTGTCATAGCCCCATATTCCCATACCCAACCCCCCTGCTCCATCATTAAAAAGAGAAAGCCCTGTGCGTGACTCGGCTACTTCTGCGGAATAAAACTCTCTCTCTTAGCCCCGCTCCCCCTTCTTTTTTTTTGTTTTCCATTAAATCAGTGCTCCTGTGTCCTGATGCAGAATTCCCCCTTTCATTTTTTTAAAAGCCCCCTGGTCTTTCATCCCAAAGTCAATTTTGCCTGGCAGTTAGTCAAATGCTTTAAATGTGTATAAGTGCCTGTGAAGAGGGTAAGCTTTAAGTGTGATAGACTACCCTGGGACCAAAGCGGGGCTGGGAGTGAAGGAAAAATGAGGCTAGATGAACATGAACAGACTGGGCTAAAAATTAATGCTGGTTGGTAGCAGACTGTGGAAGGTCTGGATGGGATTATAATGGGCTGATTATGGTGAAACTGTCTCTGTGGCGGGATTACCATTTGACATTATGGCTGGCTGCTGAAACAAGTGAAATGTGTTTCCCCGCATTCAGATTTTTAATATTGCAACTCTTTTTTTGTTGTCGTTTTACTTTGGCGGTACGGTTTATATTTAGATTGACCTCTGTATACTCGGATGCTTTTCTGCACGAGTTGCTTTCCTCGGTCGGGATAAACGAGACAATGCAGGCTGAGTGAGAAGTGCCTGCTAAGTGAAAATTTAGTGGTTGTTTTATGTTAACCAGCAGACACTGGGGGTAATCATATTAGCGCTGATTTATCACATCCTAAATTTGTCTGCTTCTTATGAGCTGTGCAGCACAGAGATCACACTTGCGATAGACCAGCACGGCCTCGACCCGCCTAGGCCTGAAGAAACGATCGTCTAGGAAAGTGAAGACCTCGCTCCAGCCTCCTATTTGATTGTATTGCGATCTGTCATATTCCCTTCTAATAAGACGCAGTGAGATGAGACTGATTTGGTTTGGCGCTGTGTGTTCAAATGCAGTTCACTGGAGGGGCCGGCCTCTTTTGGATATCTGAGTCACTTTAAGAAATTATGATTGAGCTGATCTGGTATTTAGACATTTGTCTCCTGGTCAAATCACATTTATATGATGAGAAAACTGCCACGTCTCTCTGGTAGACAGCTGGATGCTGCATGCACTCACTTGTGAAAGACTGGATTTTGACTACTTTACACGCTAATTCACACATTTTTTATTCAAACAGCTTCAATAAGTGACTTTATATTAATTACAGACAGTAATTTGAAAGCAGTAACTGATTAATCTGCACAGTATGTATTATTTATTGAAAGACAGTTTCATTTAGCTCCTTTTGTTAGTCAGCAGAACCTGGCAGTTGCATTTTAAGACCTCCGAACCTTCCAAATAGTCATAGGCAGCTTGTATTAAATGTTTAGAAATAACAAGAAAGACACTGTGGCATAAGAAGCAGACAGCCCCACAGACTGGAAGGATTTACTGACTCTGCAGCAACAGCTATCTAAACTTTGATGACTACAGTATTGCAGTTTTCCAACATCAGAGTCGCCAACTCTGAACCAATCTGTCAAAAAAAGAAAGCCAAGCTAATATCAACCCTCCATATAATACTAGTTGGTGAGGCAATTCAGTTTAATTCAGTGCAATTGTATTTATGTAGCATCTCCAATAAGGAGCAAGAAAACACCTTCACACACGCCCCTTCTGGTTCTCTACGTATATATGACCCTGACCGGTTCTACTAGCTGTTCGTTCTCATTTTCGTGGCCTATCCACCCTCCCCTTTTCTATTCATTCACTTCTCTTTAGCAAATGGGGGCCTGCCTGGCCCGTGAGCCGCTGCTAGTCCCCTCTGAGGCCTTCCCCAAACCGCAGCCTCAATTCACATTCAAGCCATGCCATTATCTACTAGAAATGCTTTCAAACCTAAAACGAGGATGCAGTCCCAGCTAGTGAAATGTCAGTTTTATCCCTAAACAATATTAAACAAACACGAAAAGCAAACAAGATAAAAAAACAACAACCATCAAACATCCCCGTATGAGGAAGCACTTGGGGACAGTGGGAAGAAAAACCTCCTTTTTAACAGGAAAAAACCTCCATTAAGTTTATAGTATAAGATGGTGCCTTCATTGTGAAGCCTGGCGTGTGGCATTTTGGGCGGTGCCAAGCTAGCGGCTAACCCTAATTAGCATATGTAGCTTGAAAGGTACCTCACAAAGACACAGAAACCTTGTAATTAATGCAAATATGATATGATAGTATGGTTAGCACTGTTGCCTCACAGCATGAATGGCCTGAGACTTCACCATATGGCCGGGTCCTTTCTGTGAGGCGTTTGCATGTTCTCTCCGGGTGCTCTGGCTTCCTCAGTCCAAAGACATGCAGTTAGTGGGATTAGGTTAATTTATGGTTCAAAATTGCGCCTAAATGTGAATGGAAGTGTGAACGGTTGTCTGTCTGTCTGTGTAGCCCTGTGATAGACTGGCGATCCATCCAGGGTGTACCCCGCCTCTCAGATAAGAGGAAGAGAATGGATGAAAAAAATAAGACTTGAAAACATTCACACATTTTGGATAGACTGTTGCACAGCAAGCTGGATAATTTGTCAAATAGCAAAACAGCACTGACACCACGAATGCAGTGAGATAGTCGAGATTAGTGACAGAAATTAGCTAAATTCAAGCCTAGCAGACAGGTAGTAGCTGAAGCCCTTAATTAAACATACCTTAAAGCCTTAATACATTAAAAAATGATAAACCTACAGATAACAAGACATGGGAAATTGGAAATAGTGAACACAAATATTTTTTGGTACTACGCTCGCAACATGTTTGTTTCTGCTGTAAACAAACATGCTGAGAACATTTTAACATGAGAATCTGTGAGGACTGAGTCGCTTTTGGAGCCATTGTCAGCTTCTGCTTTGTCTTCATTTTTTAATCTCAAAGGTTGCAGCTTTGGAAACCTAGGAAACAAGCTGAAAAAATGCAATGTGTCGGAGTGCTATTTTGGAATAATAACTTCCACAACTTATTATACTTTAAAGAAAGGATGCGTGAGTTTAAAGAATATTTTAAACCAGATCTTAAGAACATCAAGTTCCAAGAAATATCTTAGTGATTCCCAAACTGTAATCCAGGCCACTGTACTGTTTAAGGTGTCAGCAGTGATGGCCTGCTTTATGATAAACCAATTTAATTATATTTGTTCCTAAATCTTAGCTCATTGTAATTTAAATATGTATTTATTACATTGCAAAAGTATTTAGTCTTGGGTGTTAAACAAAACACTGTTATCAGTCACATTCTCTTTGAAGCTGTATTGTCATGGGAGAAAAGAAGAAACCCAGTGAGTTGACCAGCATGTCTTAAAAACGGAGCTCAAAAGACTCTTCGAAAAGATGAGGGCGAGAGGGGATGATCCTCTGTTGCACAAAGACTTTGCTTTCCCCCCAGAGACTTCGCCCCCTAGCGATGCCTCGGGGTGCCAAGACTCGTGTCCTTTTGTGAGGGGACATCCACTCTGCCCTGTTGGCAGAAACTAAAAGTTAGAGGAGAAAGAAGGAGTAAATGAGACAAGAGGTGCATTTGGATGTCTACTCTTGCCCTCCTCATCACCCCAGATCACTAACTCAGAGCCAGTTGTTAGCAATTAGACTACAAGCATTTTTCCTGTTTGCAGACAGTCTTGTGTGCTGCAAAATCTACAAATTTTTACTGAAATCATTGTGTTCTGTTGTAGGTTACGAGGGGGGATATTGATGTAATTCAGATAGAAGAAGCCAATTTTTCTTACAGTTGTGTTTTTCTCAGGGTGATAAAGCCTCTGAACTGAGTTACAGGAGAGCCCTGGACACAAAATAACGACAAAAACGAAACTGCTTTCTGGGGAATCCGGTCAATGAATTCAGTTCGGATTAAAAGATTCAGGCAGTGTAGCTGATCAATATGTGCATTGATTAGAAAAGCTTTGTCATATTCATCATCTCAGACATCTTAGACGGCTAACTGAATTTTAATAAAAGGTAAATTGATTAGATTGATTCATTAAATTGACTGAATCGGCGGCAGCCATGAAGCATACCGTCCCTGAAATGATAACAGCATTGCAGGTTTAAGGTAAATAAATTTGCTCTCTGCAGCTTGGAATAAAATCAGATTCAGGTTATTATTTAAAATTTCTTCCTTGCCTCAGAAATTGGGGTGTGTGAGAGCAGATTTTCCACTGTCTTAAAGCCTCACAGGCACAACCCCGTTTGGCAAGATGTCACAGCGATCAGGAAAGGTCATAGCTCTATTCCCACAGCACACAACCAACATGATGAGCTTTCCTCTTTTCTTTTTTTTTCCTCGTGGCTGCATGAGCTGCCATCTTGGTGTGTGCCGAGTCATTATTGATGGGCCTCCATGCTGATGTGCAGACAGGGTTCTGCAGAGAAGGAGTGTGCTCCTGTCTGTCCGACTTGCTGCTTGTTCGACTGTCAGCGCATCTTTCTGGTTGTCTTTCATCCTGTCTCTTTCTTCTTATATCACTTAGAGCAACAGTCCATTATTGGTCAGTATACACTACTAAAGATCACACGTTTCTCGTGGTGAAAAAAGGGGAACGCTTCACTCCCTTTTCTGCTTCTTTCCTCGAGGATTCGATCTGATGGGGGAAAGAACCAGACGGAGATGAAGTGGAGAGTAAAATTATTCAAACTCAATTACCCAAAATTTAGAAGCTGTCACAAGTCTTTATGAAATAAGGTTCACAGGATACATGATTGCAGCGAGGATCAAAAGCATCAAGATGGGGGTCTTTTGACCTTTTCAACTCTACAGAGCCTCTAGCAAGTCGGGCATTAAAAATTCATAGTGGGCAAGCATAGAGTGTGCAGATGCACACAACTTTACTTTAAATTACTGAGAAATGAAATGTGGGATATCCTTTAAGTGTAGAATGGTGTCAGGGTTTATTTGATAGAATCAAAGTTTTGTGCGAACAGAATATACCAATAAAATCAAATATATCAGCTCTTTGTAGCTCGGGGGGAATTTAAAGAGAATACTGAAGGAATACCTGTGATGTATTATGACCCAAAAAAGTGAAATTATTTTACCTGACGTTCCAGTGATCCACTTCCATCCATTTCAATATTATGTGAAAATTGAAAATTAAACTGTTAGCTTCTGTCAAATACTCCCTTCATAATAACTGAAAAGCTAAAAAACTGAAACAGAAACTAAAACTTGGCATTTTTTAAATAATAAAAACTAGACTGAAATGGGCAAAACCATTCTGGAAGCTGAACTGGAATTTAAAGGAGTGAAAAACTAAATAAAAAGAAAAACCATACTGAAAACACAGAGCTATAACTTATGATCATTTTTTTAAACGTCCACCAGAACTATTTGGCAGTTTTGCTAGATTTCTTTCTCCCTTTGCCCGCGTGGGTTTCCTCTGGATTCTCCAGCTTCCTCCCACAGTCTAAAGACATGCATGTTAGATTAATTGGTGATTCAGACTTGGTCCGAGGATATAAATGTGAGCGTGAATGATCGTCTGTCTCTCTGCGTTAGCCCTGTGATGGACACGCATAATGTCCAGGGTGTGCCCGATGTCAGTTAGGATAGGCTCCAGCTGACTGTGACCTCAGCTGGATAAGCAGTTAAGGAAATGGATGGATGGTTAAAGTCCCTAAAACTAGGGTTCAAATCTTAAAACTGCATTAACTGACTGTGCTGAGCAGATGATTTACAGTGGGCATGTTAAAGTATTTTTTAATGTAAGCTGCCCTTTGTGGACAAATAACAAGCTATCAGAGGAGTGACAGCAAACCTAAATAAAGTAAATCTAAAATGTCTCTGAGCTCAGGGGGAGTGGGGAGCTGCATGATAGATTTCTGCAGGTTCTTCATTATGAACAAATAGATTCAAGTTGTCATGTGATCAGCAATGATTTAAAACATGTTAATTGTAGTAGCTTTATTTAGTATTATTCCAAGAACATTTAAAAAATCTTATAAGAAGAAACAAAAAAAGATCTGTGTAACTACAGTAATGTGTGCATGTGAGAAGCTGCTTGGGAAAACAGGCTGTATGTGCCTTAGAAATTCAAAAAAGTTGTTTTCTTTGCGTATGAATGCGATTTATGCACCTGTTAATGTGCCACTACGTCATCGCTCTCAGGGAAAAACGGCCCTGACCTTTGCTCTTGTGATTTGTGGTTGCTTGACATTTGTGGCGACTCGCTGGACGAAGGAAACTGTATCGACATCAGTGCGGCATCGCTGCTACAAACGGTAACCGCGGCCTGCCGTTACCCTACCTCGTGGTTTGCGCAGCGTTGATGTCATTTGCGCTCACGCTTGGTCCATGCCATTTGTATACGTGTGTATAGGGTGCTAATGAGGGAGGACGGGGAGGTGGAGCGGGGTGGATGTGGAATCGGTGGGATACAGCTGGACGGAGTGGGAGACTGTGGTGAATAGGTAACCATGGTAACTCTGTTGGCTAAGATTTGAATGCAGCGAGAGGAATGAGAGAGCAAAAGGAGTGGGGGAGTGGGGGGAGGAAGCTGCAGTGTGTTTGTGTTTGGAAAGAGAAAGAGTGGGGGTTAAGGGTTAATATGCATCATTGTAGCAGGTTAATCTTTCATCAAACTGTGGGGTCAGTGCAGCGTTTACCCCCGCCACTGGACACTACAGTGTGCCACACAGGGGGGAAGAGGGGGGAGAGGGGTGGAGGTCCAGGAAATATGTAGTAGTAGGGTAGAGGAGGAGAAGGAGAGGGTGGAGGGGAGGTGTGAGGCAGCTGGGAAGGGAGGGGGGATGAATGTGAAAGAGTTTGCAAAGAGGAAGAGAGTGTTCCCACTTTTAGAGAATGAGATGGGAGATAGGAGGAAGAAGATATCAGGGGAGATAGAGAGAGGAAGAGGAGAGTGAAGATAAGGAGGGAGGGTTACAGTTAGAGACTATTGTAACATGTGGAAAGTGACAGCAGTGAGGCAGAATACAATCAACCAGCCTCTAACCAGCTGTCAGCTTCAAGCAGCCTCATTCTCCTCGATGGACCCAACATCTGAGCTAGCATCTTAACCTCAGCCCCAGTCACCCACGACTCTCCCCCTCGCGCTCTTTCTTTCTCCCCCCCTTTTTGCACCTTTCCACCCTGCTCTGATGCCGTCTACCTGAAATAGCTCTGGCACTTAAATCTCGCCAAAAGGAGAGGGGAAAAAAAAGGTAGCTGGAAATTAAAATACGTAGAAAGGTGAGAGCTGGTCCAGAAATAGCACTGCGAGTTCCTCTTCATCCATCGGCTGATGACGAGCAGCTGCAGACGAGTGGGACTGTTGCTTTCGCTGCCACCGCTGGTGCCCTGTTCTTTCTGACCAGAGACACCGCCGCCACTGCTGCTGATATGATTTGTCATCGTGTCCTTGTGTGTGTTTTAATGTCATTGAACTTGAGCACACGCATTATTGATCAATCTTGGCCCAGCCAGTCCAAGCCTGCCTCTCCTCCCACTCCCCTGGCACTCAGGAGAAACCTCCCGCTCTGTCCCTCCATCTCTTCCTCTACATCCCCACCTGTTTCAAATTCATCCCTCTGTATTGTCTTTTGCCTCCATCTCTCCTTCACTCTGTTTTATATGCGTCTCTGTGTTGTCATTCCCCTCCCTCCATCTCTGTCTGCTTTATATTCATCTCTCTATTGAGCCTTCCTCCCTTCTCTCCTCTCTCTCTCCCTTTCTCCCTCTCTTGGTGAGTGAGAGATGATTAATATTAATGTCTCTTCTTTTCTTCCTCCCTATTTTCCCTCTTCCACTTTTTTATCTTCTCTTTTTTTTAACAACTCATCTCTTTTCTGCTCTTCCCACTATTTATACCTCTCTCTGGGTCTTTATCCCTCATCATCCCTTTCACTCACCCTTCCCTCCATCTGTCTCCGTCTCGATCTCTTTCTTCCTTTCTGTCTCTCTTTCTCCGGCCCTCTCTCTGCAGCTGTTCAGTATTCATCTATTACTGTAGTGTTGATAATTCCCTTCTCTGCCTGCAGCCATACAGTCATCTATCAGATTAATAATCCTCCTCTCCTTCTCATTCTCTGCTCCCCCCAACATCTCCTTTCTTACTGTGCCAAGTGAGGATGCTCAGCGTGTCAAATGAGTTTGCGTGTCAAAGTCCCATCATTACAACTATCATCATTAATATCTAAGATTGCTGGATGCCCTTATTTAAGGTTATTCAGGTTCTAAACAGCTTGCAGGGAGGGATACAGAGGCGCTCTGCATCTCTGACTTGAACGGCTGCATTTTAGTCCCACCTCTGTGTCTGTGCTACTGCAACAAAACAAAAAAAAGCGCTTACTGATTTCAGTTTGTTTTCAAGGTCTGGATAACTTTAATTAAAGGTGGTAAGTGTTCATGTTCAAACATCAATATATCATTGTCGTATTATTTGTTATACCTTGGAATAATTAGTGCTAACAAATGAGACCACAGCAGAGATGACTGGAAGGCTCTATCTCACACTAGTGGTGTTATTAATGCTTCTCAGAATTAAGACCAAATGTCCCAGAAACCCCACCGCTCCCTAGATCTTGTTTTTCATTCTTTCTGACGTCTACCTTTGCAAAATGTTGTGCTTTTTGTCTCTTTTGCTCCTACAAATCACACATTTCCTGTAAAACCCAACATTGTTATTCACTCTGTAGACAGCAGAAATATTGCAGTTGATGCAGAGAATGGTGTATTGTGTATGTTCCACAGCGTTTTAATAATTAGAAATTGTAGTTAATATCACAGCTTTGAGATTTTAAGTGGAAATTCTTCAATCTGACTAACCATGCATACATTCTTGCATATGTAATTCCTTTCTGATATGGAAACTATTTTGTTTACTTATTTGTTCCTTATGTTGGAAGTAGTGATATAACTGCAGGTTTAATTGGGTTTAATTTAGATGGATTTTAAATAACTTACTTTTAATAATTCAGGTAATTCCCTGAACAGTCAAAAAAGTCTACAAACCAAAGACTGTATATAAAAGATGGATGGAGATGAACATTTTAGAAAACATGCACCTGTTTTAACTAAAAAAAGAAAGAAATTGAGGCATCTGAACATGACTTTACAAACCATTTGTTAATGTCGCTGTGTTTATCTTTGACCTACCAAACTGACAATTTTCCTACCCACTGAAACTACCATTTCTGAAGCAATGTAAAAGCCATAATATACTTCTAAATATACTATCATGTAGTTTATGTTTTGTCCTGTAAATTGTTTAAGGGTCTTTTTCCACTCAACCCAAACTGGTCAGTGCATATGGGTGTCCTTCTCTGACCCACATACTGCTAGAGATTTCATCCTGTTAAAAGGGAGTTCTTCTTCACCACCGTTGCCACGTCTTTGAGGTTTTCTTTCTTTTTCCTTAAATAAAAATGATTTTGGTTCAACTACTCCTTTTCAGATGTCTAAATACAGGTGAGCTTAGTTTTACACAGTGAAGAGTTCTGACCCATCTCGAGCTGACAACATGTGTGCAGAATTCATATGCATTTCTTCACAAGTGTAACTTTAAGTTGCACAAAATGATCCATGTCATTGTCTTTCAAGGCTTTAATATTTTCAGCGCTGTATTGCATCAAATCAACAAAACTCATTTTCCTGAATTACATTTCAGGCAAGTGACATTTGTCACCCAAACACAGCATTCAACAGTTGTCGTGTTTATTTGGCGACAGATCTTATTCTTTTAAACATGAAACAAGTGTACAAAGATCACTTCTTCTCTGAGTGTTCTTCTAACTAAACTTTTGAGCAGTTGAAATCTGCACAGGAAAACCTCAAAAGCAAAACTGCACCGTTTCCATGCTGTTTCAGTACGATTTTGTGTGACACTGCTTATCTGTTTACAGCGGTTATGCCAATGTTTCAAGAACTAATTTCTTTCTGATTTATTGATTTACAAAATGCAATCCTTTAAAGACCAAAATACCTGATTGTCCCACTTCACATTGTTTGTTTCCGTATCTCCACACCTCCACCTCGTAACATTAATTACAGAATCAGCTTCCATCTGCCCTGTGTGTAAGGATTTGATTTCTGACAAAATGTCTGCTCAGGGATTATGTGGGATTTGATATGAGCAGTGACACAGAAGTTCTAATGCTTCTGAAAGATTTTTTGACAATCCCTCCCATGATAAGCTATATCGTAGCTGCCTACCCATTATTTGTTCCGCTCGTTGTCTATTGGTAAAAACACAAAGTGTAGTCTGTCTACTGTCTTTAATATCTGCTCTCTCTCTTCTTCTCTTTGTCTCTCTCTCTTTTGTTCTTCACAGTAACTCCTGGGTTCTTCTCACTTCACAAAAAGCCTCACTCGAATCCCCCGACAGCACCAGAAAAAAAGGGAATAACATCTGTTTATCTGCATATTTCTATGTTCAAAAAACAAGAGGGAAAAACACAGAGCTCGACAGAGGACACGAAACATCTCAGAGCATGCGGAATTAGAAAGAACAAATTGCCACTGGAGGACCAAAGGGAAAGGAAACCTTTTCTAACAGATCCACCAGTGTGGAGTCACCTCACCTGTACCTTCGGATTAAAGAGCAGGGTCATGTCCCAGTTGCCATGCGCATCGCCACGCTGACCTGCCTTCCCGGCCCCTCCCCCTTCCTCTTTCTATTGGCCCAGCTGCTGCTGCGGCTCCTCCTCCCTGGGCCGGAGTTAGTGGGAGCCGCCTCCACCTGCCCCTCCCTCTGCACCTGCTCCAACCAGGCCAGCCGAGTCATCTGCACCAGGCAAAACCTGGAGGAGGTGCCAGAAAGCATATCAGTCAACACGCGATACCTCAACCTGCAGGAGAACTCAATACAGGTAAATAATGGTGGACGGAGGTCAAATCATTTCAGTCTGCATTGCAGAGCTAAGCATGACTAATGTTTTTATTCACTGAGATGATGATGTTAGTGTTGTGAAGTTTTTTTTCCTTTATATTTGTCACACTTACATTTTTCAGATCATTAAACCAATTTTGAAATTAGACAAAGAGTAAATACAAGACGCATTTTTAAAATTAGGATTTCATTTACTAAGTGAAAAAACTATTCAACCCCAACTGGGCTTATATGAAAAAGCAATTTCTCCCTAAAATTAATAACTGGTTGTGTCCTTTTGGCAGCAAGAACTGCAGTCAAGTGTTTCTTTCATCATTGTAGAAGAATTTTGACTCGCTCTTCTTTGCAGAATTGTTTCATTTCTGCTACATTGGAGAGTTGTAGAGCATGAAAGGCCTGTTTAAGGTCAAGCCAAAGTATCTCAGTCAGATTTAAGTCCAGACTCTGACTAATCCACTCCAAAAACTACATTTTTATTTTGAGCTATTCAGAGATGCTTGTCAGTGTGTTTCGGTGCGTTTTATTGTCCTACATAACACAAGTGAATTTTCGGTAGAGGCTAGAATTCATGGTTCCATCAATTGCAACAAGTTTTTCAGGTCCTGAAGCAGCCAAGCAGCCTCAGACCATCACATTACCATCACCGTGTTTGAATGTTGCTATGACGCTCTTTTCATGTGATGCTGTGTTAGTTTAATCCCAGATGAAACAGGACTCAAACCTTCCAAAAAGTTTAACTTTTGTCTCATTTGTCTGCAGAATGAAGATGAGCCTTTGTGTTCTGTTTGGTCAGCAGTGGTTTTCAGCTTGGAACTCTCCTATCCGGTTGTTCAGTGATGACGCGACGAATCCTACTTCCGGGTCTAAAGTAGTCTGCGTTTAATATGGCTTTTGTGTTGTTAACATGTTTAATGTTATGTATTTTCTTCTATTTGATCTCAAAAAGCTCCTAAAACAGTCAGTGATCCCTGTTGACCTCCCTCGGCTTTTATTACCACTAATTATTTATTTAAGCTCAGTTTTTAAAACCTTAGGATGTAACTACAGCCCAGCCCATGCAGCAGTATATGAATGACTAACTTCGTATTGTGGATGGATTATCTCAGTTGTTCTCCTGGCTGAAGTTTGGTCCTTTTACAGCATCCTGCCATGCGATTACATTTGTTCCTGACCACCGAGAACACTCACGTTAACTTTTATCGAGTGGAAAAAAAGTTAGCTTGTTTATATTATGCTAACATAGCTGTGTCGCTAGCGGTCACATAGCACATCATTATATACCAGCTAGCCAAACTTCAGTAACCCTACAAACGTCACTGCTGTTTAGTTTTCTGTCTTCATTTATGTTGGAAGTGATAACAGAGCTGTACGTTTGAATTTGTTTCCAAAACCCCGCAGTCAGGACATGCTATATTGTATTTAGATAGAAGCTAGCGAGCTAACTCCCTGCTAACTTCTAACTCCGTTAAATGTCATAAATTCCGTTTTCATGGATGCCTGGATGTTAAACTCAATTGTTACACCTGGTAGAGCAGAACACTGATCATTTTATTAAAGATGAAAGACTTTAGACAGTTTTTCAACTCTCTGTAATGCCATAGTGATCGTTTGATATATGGACCTGCAGCGGAGTTTAGACCCAGACACGGCTAGTGACGTCAGACTGAACAATCGGATAGTCTCCTATTGATGTCATTTTTGCCCAGCCTCTTTCTTCTTGTTTAATAAATAACCTTAACTGAGACTAGTAAGGCCTGCATTTCTTTAGATGTTGCTCTGAGTTCTTCTGTCTCCTGAAGTAATTTTAGTAGGTCACTCACTCCTGAGAGGGTTCCCCACTGTTCCAGGTTTTCTCCATTTGTGGATAATGGCTCTCACTCTGGTTCACTGGAGTACCAAGGCCTAAGAAATAGTTTGCAACCCTTTCCAGGCTGATAGATGTCAATGGCTTTGTTTCTCACCTGTCCCTGAGTTTCTTTAGATCGTTGCTTTTTCAGATCTTTTAGCCTGCTTCATTTTGTCGGACAAGTCCTTTTTAAGTGTTTAAGAGCAGGTGTGGAAGTAATCAGGCCTGGATGTGTCTAAGGAAACTGAACTCCAGAAAAATGTGTTAACCTGAGCCAGCTAGGGTTGGGTAGCTTTTCTAGTCAAATGAAATAAATGAAATAATAATTAAAAACCTGCATTTTCTATATTGCTTTTGTCCAATAATAAAATTTGTTTGGTGACCTGAAACAGTAGCAAATATGGAAGGAAAATAAGAAATAAGAAAAGGGGCAAACACGTTTCCACAGCCCTGTACATGTGCACTCAAAAGCAGGCGTGTGAGCTAAACAACAGTTTATAAGTTGTTCCTTTGCAAATATTTTAATTGCTAAGTATGTTATGACGGATGAACAGTAGGATTTAACAATACTGGATATTTAGTAGTTTGTACCAGTGGCTTGTTTGTACTAGTTCCAAATTTCTTGCAAAATTGGAAGATTTCCTCCTTGGTCTGCAAAGCAGGATAGATAAGGATAAATCAGGATAAATCATCACTTTCTTATCAATGAGTTATGACAGAGCAATTGCAACCGCTACACTGGTCGCCCTCTCCCACATAGGGATTTTGAGGTGCCATGGGAATTCTTCTGTGTTTCACATGGTTTTTTAATGGGCCTCCTTCTTTAGCATATATGGGTAGACTAGAACACTTGTAGCTACATGCCTCCCCTTTCACTTCTCAAAAGAATTGCAGTACCTAGAAAAGTACCTGCTCATGGGAGCCACAGCAGATAGATTCAAATTTTTGATCTGGAACAGATTTTACTCCAGATTTTCCAAATTTTACTTGTCCTGGGAGGGCTGTGCCAGGGAATCGAGAAATGGTTGGGATTGGCATAAAAAGAGCACCAGCTTTTAATTCCCTGAGGCTGGGTTTCTGTCTCCGGCCAGTCTGGAACCCAGTATCCTTCAGATGTAAAGGGGAATGTGTTAACCACTACAACAAGGAACTAATATGCTACCTATAGTAGTTATAGTGCTATAAAAAATGACAACAATAAAAAAAGTCTTTCTTTTGTTGTTGTTATGAATCTCAGTTACCAAAAGGTATCATGTATTAGTAATCAGCTGCTTCTCAAAGGACTCTCACATCCCCCAACTGATACTGATTGTTCTGCTTCGGTTGCCTTTGGGTGGCAGCAGAGGAAGCGGTTCACTATCTGTTACAGGTTGTAGATTGAATACAGTTCAGCTCAAGAACAAGGACTACCACGGCAATCTGCAGTCCAAGAACGAGCCATTGGAGTCTACCAGAGTGAGAGAGGAAGGATTCACGCAGCTAAACTATATAGTAGATCTTCACAATAGTGATCCAGTCACCTAGCCATTAAGCTAATGGGGAAACACAAAAGGGGGAGGGCTGGAGCTAGCTGGCTAACAATGACTGGATTTTCCAAACAAGAGTGAAGGGATGTCCAATAACATATACCAATAATAATATACTGCAGATGATGTTGTTCTCTGAGATTAATAAAAAAAAAGATGCTAAAATGATTCACCAAAATATACTAACCGACTCGCCCAAGTAAAGTCTGTGTGTGGGAAACTCTGGAATATGACACAAATATTCACACATAAACTGCTAAAAAGAAAAGCATACAATACATGCAGTTTATTTCTGTAAGCATCATAAGCTGCATCATGATGCATGATGTAATTTCTGAAGGTGCTGACTGTCAGTCATTTTTCCTATAACACTAATTGATTGGAGGTCATGGTTCATTCTCTTTTTTACAATCAATGCACAGAGAAAACACTCATTCTGGCATTTGAAATACGCCACATTTTCAGCATTTCTTTTCAGCAAATAACCTATTGACACTTCTCTACAAACTCATTTATTTCTTTTATTATGAAAGGAGATATTTGCATAGTCAGTGATATAGCACAGTCGCATCTTGTATAGCAGATTGAGGATTTTCACATCATAATGCACACATCTAAAAATCAACACATGCACAGACACCAGCACACTTATGTGTCTTTAACACTTGTGTTTGCATTTTTTGCCCGCTATCAGAGCGAACATTTGCGTTTGCAGTTGTGGATGTTAGGATTAACTTGTTGATACAGGTTCTCTCTTGGAAACTTTATTTCTAAGAAAAGACAAGAAAGTAAGCGGCTATAATGGTAGAAAAATACACTTAAGCCTCTAGTGAACTGAGGGAATATTTTATGAATTGAAAGCAAGGCAGATTTCCATGACACTGAGCTGCCTTTTGTATGCATTACCAATTTATCTCGAGTCCCTAGACAGCATTTGTGGCTTTACAGCTGCAGGGGAAGATCATTTAACCACAGACCATCGATACAAAGCACATGAATCTCTAAATTTATAAACCGAGTGGGTTGATTTTAGTCTTTGCTGCAGCATTTGATGTAGCTGGATCCATCCTCATGTTCCTGACAGTGCCTTGTTCTTTTGTGGTTTTAAATTCATTTCCACAACATTTTATCTCCTCTAATGAAAAGCAACGAGTATCCTAAACGTTGTTAAAATTGTCCAGTGCATCTCTTATAATGTCAAATTGCTCTGTACATTGGACCGAGCAGCCTGATATTCTCTATTCCTCGGAGAAAACATCTTATTAAACTTTATGTGACGTTAACGGAGCAGAAATGGGACATCACGCCACTTGATTTGGTACGTGAGGCTTTAAGAGATGCTGTTAACATGAAAGGGGAGAAAAAAATAAGGAAATAAGAAGAGTATTTGTTGCGTTTTGTTTTTAGCCTACAAAATTTGGATTCGGCTTGTTGTATCCTGCAGCCCCACTTGAAATGATTAAAAATCTAAAAATGTTTTAACACCTGAAGGCATCCTAGATTCTCTGGCTTATTTTTTCCTTCACTGAGTACCCTCAGAGTAAAGCCTTGACAGCTCCCACCCCCTCTTAACATCCTCACCCCTCCCTTTTCGCCCCCTCCCTCCTTTTGCCTATCAACTCCCCTCTTCCTCTCCCCCCGCTCCTGCTCTACATACAGAAGAAGCAATGGCCTGACTCCAGGAGCCTCTGTGTGCCTCACTGAGGGCTTTGGCTGCACATATCTCAAACAGTCAGAGATTTAAGGGGCTTTTAGTCGCGCTCACTAAACTGTGTGTCTTTGACTTCACGCCAAATGAGCTCCAGTTGGACCACACCAATGCTACTGTGCTCTGTCCAGGGCCCGTGGCACCCATAGAGTTCAGATTCATGTCTTCCTGCAGACAAAATCATCTCTTTTTGTTTGTCACACCAAATTTAGTAAAAATGTATTAATTTAATTTCATAGTTCCTTTGTGGTTTGTCGTGACACTTTATGCGAATACTGTAGTCCAACACTGATAATCAGCTTATTAGCAAGGGATTATAATGTGTCAGTAGCAAGCCCCCTGAGTCTCACGGTAACAACGGTGTGAAAAGCACTTTTGTGTCTGCAGCAAGCGCTGAAATGTGGTCAGGGTTAAGACAGGGTTGAGTTTACAGTAAATTTACCACAGCGCTTTCAGATTTAATGAAAAGTCAAGAGTTTAACTGCTTTTTGTCATGTGATATATTGTCGAATGAAGCATGAAACTACTAATTAAAAGTGACCATTTTTTTTTTGCCATTTTTCATCAGTACAAGTTGAGCTGTGCTGTAGTCATAATGTGGGCTACTGATCAAATTCCTAAAACTTTATTTTGGTCACTGGGTGTATTTGACCCCAACTTAAATGGCAAAAACAGTCCTTTTAGAAGCAAGTCTTGCAATTCCATAGCCGTCCAATTGGCAATTATTTTCTAAATGAATGGGAAACAGAGCAATTGTGAAACTACATGTGCAGAATCCATCCATCCACCGTTCCATCAATCCATCTTTTCTACAGCTTAACCAGGTCCGGGTCCTGCGGGCAGCAGTCTAAGCTCCTGGACGCTTCCTAGTTGAGAGTTTGGGGGCATTTCCTAGTGGGAGAAGATCCTGGGGGAAACCCATGGCAAGCTGGGGAGATTATGTCTCTCAGCTGGTTTTGGAACGCCTCAGTATCTTCCTTAAATTGTTGGTGAATAGGGAGAGAAATTTCTTGGCTAATATAGAGTCACTAGTTAAATCAGATCTTTTGAAGCTTAAAAAGTCTGATATTTTTGCCCAGGATAAAGCTTTAAAAGCTTATACTGCCTCCATGCAATGTGACGTACCTCCAACTATCTCCATGGGAGTCCCTGCCTCCTTTTACTGACAATAGTCTGACATGGGAGGGTCGTCAGGTAATGCAGCTCACCTGGGCATTTCAGGCTTTAAAAGCTGGTTCGCTGGGCATGAAGTACATTTGATGTTTGTTGCTTTAGTTTCAATAAACTACCTCTTGTGCAGATTCACTCATTGTCACATACTTTGGGTGAGTCTACTGAATTATGGCTTCACAATGATACCTTTACAAAGACAGCAGGTGCAGCCTCACAGCTTACCCTATCAGGAACCTCTAGTATGTGAACACATTTGGCTCATATGTTCGTTGGTGTTGGCTGTTGATTGAGTTTTTGAGGACGTGGGTGGGACATCCACCATCTTTTCAGTCCAGAATTGTCCTAAAGATTTGTATTCTCAGTGGGTGTTAGCCAAAGTTGTTGACTTAAGCTTTATTGTATCCCTGCTATTTACAACCTCTGATTGTAAATCAGAGCACTCAGTGTAACTCCATTACTCAAATGCATATTGTTTTAAGAGAAAGTCTAACGTGGAGGCCAGGGAAACCCTTAATTTGATCATGTGTTTCTCCATAGTCAGAGGGAGTCAGTCTCAAATGCAGACAGCAGCAGGAATCACTGAGGGTCAGCAGTTATCAGTATTAGGAGAAAAATACATTTTTATTTAAATGTATGGCTTCTTTACTTAAACATACATTTAGCCTGTAAGTCATTCATTAGCAATGTTTTTTGTTTTTGTTTTGCTTTGCTTTGTGTGTTTGTTTTCGCACTGATTTATAACATTACAAAAACTAGACCATCTCCAAATTCCAAAGATTATTTGCTAAGAACAGATTAACATAATTTAATTACATGTTGGAAACAGATTAACACATAAGAATAACAGAATGCAGAATTAAAGAAGACATTTGTCTTTCAGGGAAGAAAATATTCTTTGGCCACTCAGCCGTCGCAATAGGATTTTCTCCGTTTTTGGAACATCCAGCAAAGGGGCCGATTACGCTTTTTATTGTTGTCTGGAAAATATATACTGTTACATACTGTTGGTGGATCCTCATGTTATACGGAGAAAAATTTCAAGTAATGAGGTCAAAATAAGTACTAAGTAATAAGTAATTCCTGTGAGCCCAAAACTCACGATTCAAGCTGCTCTGAATGTTCAGGCTCAGGCAGTTTTTTCTACTCTAGGCTCTGCATGATGTCACTGAGAGTGGATATCACTGATGGATACATACTTACCATCAACCACTCACTTTCCTCATGTGAAATCAAACACATTGTTCCAGTCTTGCCATCCATCCATCCATCCATCCATCCATCCTTTTCAGCTTATCCAATTCAGGATCGTGGGGTGACCAGAGACTATTCAAGCTACAATGGGGGACAGATCACCAATCTGTCACGGGAATTTATCTGTCTATTTAATCTGAAAAATTCTGCATCTCTCCCTCTGACTTGCCAGTGCCATTGCTCCCCATCAGTGCCATTGCTCCCCTGCATTGCTGCTGGCTCTTTTAACCCCTCCACCTTCTCTGATTCTACCTGTAGGCTCAGGGGGAGAGGTTTATTCACTGCTCACCTGATTCTGGGTGTATCATATTTGCAGGAACAAGCCTAGACATCCAACTTTAAATGTATTAATGCAACTATATAAACCAGTCACTTCCGATGTGTAATACAGCCATCTCGGACTCATCCCTCTGACCATGGGAACAGAGGTCCAGCCCACCTGTTTTTGAGAACAAGCAAATCGGAAGAGATTTAGCTTAAAGGGAGAGCGCTAAAATGAGCTTTTAACTTTTAACTATCAGTGCATTCTGACAAAATCCAAGGATAAAAATGTGCAGGTGGGAATGAGCATAACAGTCTGCAAGTAATCTTAGACCTTAAAATAACCACAAGAGAAGAAACCAGAGCTGCTATCACACTTAGTTGCTGCGTGCTTGCGTTTTGTTTTGGTTTTGTTTTTTTCTATTTTGTCTCACTGTGTCCTTTCTGCCATTGTCATGTGTAATATAATGAGACATTTTTGGTTAAATGGCTGTTTGGTATTGTTTGACAATCATTTAAAATCTTCTCTGTATAAGTTAAAATATTTTAAAAGATTAATTTAATAGTTGTAAAATGAAAACACTGACACATTACAGTAATCTTGATTAATGTGCATTGTCCCTAAAAGGAAAAAAACAAACAATAAACAATGTCAGTATTAGTGCTGCATGTCTGCTAAAGGTTTTATATCATTTGGTATTCTTTAATAAATAAAAAAGCAAATTAAACATTTAGGGAAGCTGTTATTGATCTTCATTCTTATTGAGAACTAATGCATGACAGCCAAATTAACATTTTATAAGTGTATTTGGTTTGTTATTATGAGAGGTGTAATCGAGTTTGTTTTAAATAGCTGCTGTAAAACACAGCTTCCTTTTTTTCATTTTGTTCAGATACCTTTCTTTCAGTAAGCTCCATTAATAATCCTACATGTTTTGCAGTAACTTTATCGTTACTTGTCCTTCCAGGTTATCAAGTCGGACACATTCAAGCACTTGAGGCACCTTGAAATCCTCCAGCTGTCCAAGAATCAGATACGTCAGATTGAAGTTGGAGCATTCAATGGCCTGCCCAACCTCAACACGCTGGAGCTTTTTGACAACCGCCTCACGCTGGTGCCATCACATGCCTTTGAGTACCTCAGCAAGCTGCGGGAGCTGTGGCTGCGCAACAACCCCATCGAGACTCTGCCAGGCTATGCCTTCCACCGTGTGCCCTCGCTACGTCGCCTGGACCTGGGTGAGCTCAAGAAGTTGGATTTCATCTCAGACGCAGCTTTTGTTGGCCTCATCAATCTGCGGTACCTAAACTTGGGCATGTGTGGGCTGAAAGACATTCCCAAACTAACAGCTCTTGTGCGCTTGGAAGAGCTGGAGCTGTCAGGAAATAGGCTGGAGATCATCCGTCCCGGCTCCTTCCAAGGCTTGGTCTCTCTTCGCAAGCTGTGGCTAATGCACTCACAGGTTTCCGTCATTGAGCGCAATGCCTTTGATGACCTGAAAAACCTGGAAGAGCTCAACTTATCCCATAATTCCCTCCACTCCTTGCCCCACGATCTCTTCACACCCCTTCACCAGCTAGAGAGGGTACACCTTAACCACAACCCCTGGGTGTGCAACTGCGATGTGCTTTGGCTTAGTTGGTGGTTAAAAGAGACGGTGCCGAGCAACACCACCTGCTGCGCTCGTTGCCATGCTCCACCATTCTTAAAAGGCAAATACATTGGAGAGCTTGACCAAAGCCACTTCACCTGCTATGCGCCCGTCATTGTGGAGCCACCTACAGACCTCAATGTCACCGAGGGTATGGCTGCCGAGCTGAAGTGTCGAACGAGCACATCCACAACATCCGTCAACTGGATCACCCCTAATGGCACTCTCATGACCCACGGCTCCTACCGCGTGCGGATATCGGTCCTGCACGATGGCACGCTCAACTTCACCAATGTAACCCTGCGAGACACGGGCCAGTACACCTGCATGGTGACTAACGCTGCTGGAAATACCACTGCAACCGCTGTCCTCAACGTTACTGCTGCTGATGTTAGTGTCAATTACACCTATTTTACAACAGTTACTGTGGAAACTGTGGATACTGTAGGAGGTAATGATTATGCGTTGGTTGCCATCAATGAGACCTTCATCCGTGTTCCACCTGGCCCCACTCCCTCTGATTTGTGGCCAGACGGTGTTGCTACCACAGACTCCTCTCTGCCTATCAGCTGGTCCTCCTCCTCTCCCCGCGCCACTCGACCCACCTTCACTGAGCCCATCACAGACGCTACCTTAATGGATGATGTGATGAAGACCACCAAGATCATCATTGGCTGCTTCGTAGCCATAACCTTCATGGCAGCCGTGATGCTGGTGGTGTTCTACAAGCTTAGGAAGCAGCACCAGCTGCACAAACATCACGGCCCTGCACGTGCCATCGAGATCATCAATGTGGAGGATGAGCTCGGCGCTGGGGCCAGTGGTCGGGGCAGCGGCATCTCAGGCGGAGCCACCGTGACACAGAGCGGAAGCAGTGGAATTGGGGGTACCCAGAGCCTCAGGCTGCACCACCCAGAGATAGTCAACCTGCCCAACTTGGCTCGATCGGAGCACCTCAACCACTACTACAAAACTCATCACTTCAACAACAACATGATGGGCCTGGGCCTGGGCACAGGATCTGTGGGCCTCAACAACAATAACAACCCCTCACCATGCTCTCAGTCACAGAACATATCCTGTTCCCAGATTCCAACCTCCACTGGTGGGGGAACACCGACAGGTGGCACTCTGCCCTCCCCAGTGCCCCTTCCTCAACTGGGTCTCCACAGTTCTCTGAAAGGCCTGATGGGGAAAGGCCAGAACGAGCCACTACTTTTTAAGAGTGGCTCCAAGGAAAATGTGCAAGAGACTCAAATCTGAGTGAAAGTGAGGGTAGAAGTATGAGGTAAGAGGAAAGGGATGCTGGAGAGTGACAGTGATATAGAAAGTACGCGAATATTTGAACTGACTGTAGCCTATACCGTCCTCGTGGACGGGTTTCAGAAAAAAAAGATGAAATTTCTCGTAGTTGCTGCTTTGTATTGTCAATCTTGGCAGGTAGAAGCAGATAGGCTGACTGAAGGAGACAGTACTGCATCTGATCAGTCCCACGAATAGCATCTGAACATAATTTTACACTAAGTCAGACACCAACAGATGGAACGATCACCACAAAAATCACAATCATGTGCGCAACCCGCTATAGTCTTTGCCAAAGTCCAAGATCAAGCCAACTCTTTTCACCCAGTGGACAGCTATGAACAACAGCCTGTATGTTTTTTACAGATAGCTTCGTATATTTCCAGACACACTCAGTGTATATATTTAGAGGGAGACATAATATTGGCTACTGAACATGTTTTCAGATTAGTGTTTGGCAGAGACTCCGAATAACAAACAATGATTTGGGTGAGCAGTGCTGTCCCAGGTTTCCAGGAAGCACTAAAATACAGAGCAGAGCAGCGATACTGTTCAGAACACAGACTAGTACTTTGCAGGGAGAGAAAACAACAGCAATTGTTTTTTCCGAGTGGTTTCACTTCTCTCTCACTTTCTCACTTTTTTCCCTTTCACACTTTACTGGCTACTGTCTTCTTTGAGGGAGGGAAGCAACAGAGTGGGCTATCATGGGAGGAGAGAAACCCCGTGGCATGAAGGACAAAGAGCGATGTATTAAAAAAAAGGACTAAAGTACATATTATATATACCGTAAATATATTTTCATTCAAAGAAGTAAATTATAAAGAATCTTTATCAAGCTTCTGACTAAAAACTACGACGTCTGAAGAATATATTAAAAAGAAAAACACACACAGTTGTTTTAGTGCCCCCCACCCCACTGCCCTCTCCCCCCCCTCCCCCTTACTACTTCCCTCAACTTGGAACAAAATGGCCACTCTGACTGTGCCGCATAAGGACACGTGGGAGAGTGGGGGAAAAAAAAACAACAAAAAAAAGCAAAACAGACAAAATGTTTGAGTGAATTTATTTTGGTCTTGACTTTTTTGTAGCCACAGAGCGTGTTTTCCCCTCTCCTGTCGCATTCACATAAACAGGGTCACCGGAGAAGGGACGTGTTTATGCTCTACTGCGAAAATACGAAATACGACAACGGCTCTCTATCGTTTGGTACAGCTACAGCCTAGCGGGAGTGTTAATAATAATAATCGGAACGGTAATAATGATAACAAGGTTTAGCTTTATTTGTCATAATGAACGTTTAATGATTAGCACATGAAATGACACAAAATGTTGCACATGCTGATTTAGCATGCTCTACAGACGTCTCCAGATTTGATTTCAGCCTATCATTTGAGATTTATCCAAGAGATTATGTTATCATTATTAGCATTCATGCGACTATTATTATTACTACTTGTGCCTACAAATAACTGAAAAGTACTTTTTTTCATTTGTATATGACGCTGAAGTTGTTTATGACTGATCCTGTTGGACTTCGGCTAATGAACAGCGGCGGGACGGCGTGCCACTACTCCACATGCATCAGCAGGAAATAACTTGGCCCCCTCTAAATGGCTTCCTCAGTCCAGTTCTCACCAACTCCTCCAACTGTCTCAAGCAGTCAGGAACCCTCATGTTTGTCACACGTTAAAGACAGGACACGAACCTTTGACGAAGACTGCATCTTTGCAGAGGATTATCTCGCAACTGTATCTCAGTGTTATCGTGTGTGAGTGGATTTCATGGCAGCAGGGAACTACTAAATGGACGACAGGCATTGCCAAGCATTTCTAAAGGTAAGCGATGCTCGTTCAGTGAAGAGGAAGGAAGTGACGTGCAGTACAGGAAAAAGAGATGGGGGGAACTTTTTTTCTAAAGAAAAAGTACAATTAAATGAAAAAAAATATAGAACCTTATAGATCTCTTTTGAAAAAAAGGAAACAAAACTATTATGATAAGTGTTTTTCATTTTGGGTTTTTATCTAGTTTGATTTTTTTTTTGTTTTATTTTTAAATCAAGTGTTATCTTTATTGTAATATTGTTATTGTTATTATAATTAGCTAATTACACTGGTTATAATTATGAGAGATGTTCTGTTAGCAGAGGTCACTTTTAAAATTAAAAAAAAAAACTGGCACATAAAATGGCAGTGGAAGTCTGTGAAATTTGGTGGCTATATATTTTTTTTCTCCTTTATGTTACAATCAACTTTAATTGTAGTATCACTGTTTGTGTCCCTTTGGCTCTTCTTGAGATGAGACATAGCGAATGTGAAATGGTCAGCACTGGGTCCTTTTATTTTCTGCACAGGGGGACAGGAAAGGCCCTGCTCCGGTTTACAAGCTCAATCACACTCGCTCTGTACTTTTCGTGAATGTCATCACCATCACAGTGCTCAGAGTGCGATTGCGCTATGTCAACACCTCGTTGCCATGACTACACCCTCAGACTAATGCGCCAAACGCCGTCAGCATCGGCTCCTCGTAAGGCAGCCGGTCGCCCTCCCCCTCTCCTGTCCGTCTCGTTCCTTTTGAGGTGCCATATCTCGACGAGCCGGCCAGTGTTCCTTCAGTGGTAGCAAATCAACCTGAGCATTGTGCCCATGTCCTCACATAAAACTCCCTCCACCCTCCAACCCTCAGCATCTTGCCATCAGGTTTCCCTGGCAACTGTTGCTGCTGCGACAGCCCTTATCACAGCGTCTTGATTTGGGTTTCGAATGCTAAACAGACGAGAGCAGAGGGTATAGAACTCCTCTTCTTTTTTTCCATGCCAAGTAATTCACCCCGGTAATGTTCCTCGTTAATGTGTTTGATTTGTTTACACCAGCAACTATACTTCTCACGCCGCTGACTTTCTCTTAGTGAATCATACGATTTACATGCCACTCTCCCCTATGTGTTTAATTTGCATAGGCCACCACACATTTATGCACCCAGCACTTGTGATTAACACTCACACCCTGCATCTCTCATTAACATATTCCTTCCCAAGCACAAGGGATCCATATTCTGCTCACAAGTTATTTACATATTCATCTGCCTCTGTGTGTGCAAATAACAGTGAAATTATCATGTGGGCATGCTGGTGGGTAAGAGTGTGGTGTGTGTGTGTGCGCGCGCCAGGTTTGTGGCTGAAAGCAAGGACTGTTACAAAAGCTATTTCCCCCCTAATTCTTCAAATACTGCGTGCCCTGCCTATCGCCTGTGGTAGCTCGCCACTTTGGAAAGCGCTGCGTAGCCCCTATAGCTCCTGTGAAGTGGCACAAACCAGAGGCCATGTTATTGAGGCTCGGTGTTAGAGAGAGAGCAGCGGTTGAGCTGGAGACACACAGTCACAGTGCTGCAGTGTCTGAGTCACAGAGCACTGAACACACTCCCAACAATCTAATGGAAATGCTGTGTTTACTGTGCAGGAAGGGACCCGCTCATTCACCCATTCGGGGAATAGGTGAAAATCACCAGAATATGTGCGCGTGTGAGTCCAAGCTTGAGTGCGTTTAGTGCATGTGCAGCTCTGGATTATAAAATGCCCGTTGTACTGTTGTGTAAGGCAAGGAAATCAGGACATTTGAAGCGGTACGCTGTTTATGGCAAGAGATGTTACACCATTGTTGATGCAGCGCTGCTCGGTGTGTGCGCTCCTGCACAGGTGCGTGCGTGCTCAGGTGGGCTTTTGCTAGCTCGGTTGTGTAAAGAGGGGAAGAGGGAGGAGGGGCGGTCAGACCTCCATTTTAAATCCCCAGTTTAAACCAGCTCTGTCTGTCTCCCTCTGCTTCAGGCAACTTTTGTGATCCTCTCACTGACACTTAAAGTAAAAATACATTTTTTTATTTATTTTTTGCGTAAGCAGCCCCCCCCCCCTTCTCTGTCTCTCTTTCTCTACATACTAGGAGTGATGAAACGTCTTCTCGATCGAGGCGACCTCCTCTTTCACCAAATCCTCATCGTCTTTTTAGCTCCCCGTCAAGTTCGGGGTCAAGGGTCAAGATGAGCAGCAATTTATGTTTACCTCACACTTTTAGCCAGCTAATGAAGGTTAGCGTTTTGGATTGTGCCATTTATTTTTATTGTTTCGCCCTGGCTCAGGGAAACGCCTGTTGGCGAAGCTTAAGTGATTTTTAATGTGCATTTTCAGTGGCTGTTTTGTGGTTAATCACCTTGACGGTGATGTGACTAGTCATAACAGTAATGCTGCACATGAAGTGATTTTTGGGCAGCTCGCTTGCGGTGGGTGAGGTTTGCGTAGTTGCAGATGGGAGGACACTGGTTCAATCTGCCGCTTGTTGCGACCAGCACTGTATGAAAAAAGGGCCTGTCCCCGAGGGCAGCCCCGCACACATGTTAACCTCAGCACTACAAGCCCCGTGTGAGCACCACGCTGCCTCATTTCTTTTTATCACCCCCCCCCCTTTAAAAATAGCAGAGAAGTGACAGCCGAACTCAATGCATTATTGATACACAGGGTGTCAATGATGCATGTGCAGTCACCAGTGCTAATTTTCTCCACATTGCAGAGGCCAGAAGCATCAAACGGGTTGTAATTTATATGCATCGTTATAGCTATTATTTTTCACACGGTCATCAAGACGGTCCACGGGAGCCAAATGTTGCAGCTTGTCTCCTCACATGATGAGTGCTGCGATTCTAATAAGTGCAGCAGTGTTTTGTGTGCCACTGTGTCACCGAGCCAGCCCCCCCACACCGTTCCACTCCACCATCCCAACAGCAGCAGCCCTGTCTCGCTATGCTGGCTTTATCGCCGTCACACTGGTCTAAGGCCGATTTGATGGCACCAGTTTTCAGATGCCCGGGTCACTGTGTTCAGTCACATTATGAGAGAACTGAGGAACTTTTTTTGTCACTGCGATGCTCTTTTTCCTGCCAGAGCTTGAGATGAGATGTGCAAAGACATTTTTTCTGTGTCATCACTGTGAAAACCCTGCTCTGCAGCCACTTTTCAAACCTGACCGTGCACTTGGGTACTTATACATTTAAGAACCACGTGCACACGCACACACACCAGGGCACGCGTGCCCTCTTGACACTGACTGAAGGAGTGATTTATTGATTGAGGTGCAGCTTTCTTAAACAATTTGCAGCTGAGTGCGGCGAAGGTTAATGCAAACCTCTGAACTGCTGCCATCATGCTTCAGTCCACACGTGTGTGTTTTACATCCTGTGAAGGTGTCCGTAATTTGAGAGCGACTGGGACATTAGCGCATGGCTTATTTCCTTGTTGCCTTGGAAACAATGGCGCCGGGCGCAAGATGTCCATTTTGGCCGTCTTGTGAGCTTTGAGCTGTGTGGAGTCAGAGAGGGCTGTCAGAGTGTGTGGGCCGTGACGTGAGAGTGATGAGTGGTGTTTCATCCCGGATGACTATCTCCTCTGTGTCACTCAGCTGTGGGTCAGAGGGCCGCTGAGCTGCAGCTCAGAGGAAAACTGAGAAAAATCCACAGAGTTGCTGTGAATAGCAAAATGGGACACGCTCACAGCCCATGTAATTGTAAAGTACCGATTAATGGGAATCATAAAGCTGGAGCACTGCTTAACACAGAGCTTCTCATGAATGCTTCATAAAGGAGAATATCAGTGTTGTCGTGTGAAAACCTTCCAACTGCAGTTTGGAACATCAGTGGAGTGATTATATTTTAGTATTTGTTCTTAGACGCTACAGGCCGTTTTGGAAGTGAAACCTTTTCAGAACTCCACAAAGGAGGCCCGTTCTTTCTTAGATCCTGAAAAGCTGACATTTGGGGCTGTGGACGGTTTTCATCTGACAGCGACCATATTGCACTTTCAAATGCAGATTTGTGTTTTGAGAACAATCTGGGATGTTGCGGCTCGTGTTGGGATTTGGAAACTTCTGGAGAGACTTCATGCCCTCGAGCGCTGTGGAAAACTCCCCTCCTGTTTTGTGATGAGCGCCGACTCGGGGACTTGTGTTGTGGCCTGAACAAGCTCGTAACTATTAAAGGATGTGCTGACCTAGCAGCTGTGCTCCTCTCAGCGGACATGCTTACAGTTAAGTTTCCAAACGCATATTCCCTGCTATCCACAGCAGTCTAGCTTCCAGATTTACTGTTTCTGGGAGCCTTGGCTCGGCATCATGTTCGCACTGGTGTGTGTGTGTGTGATGTTTGTTTGAAGCTGGGCAGGGGCCACGGAGTACATTTCAACGCTTTGAAGTGTAAATTCAGGTCTGGTTGGAGCACCTTATGGGGGGCAGGGAGGAGATAGCGACAGCCATATGTATGTAGGCTGGTGGTTTGATAATGGAGTTGTCTAACCGCTTATCTGTCTACTGAGGCAACAGAGCCCCCAGAGGACATGAGGTCAAACCCTCACTGGATGTCAACTCAGTGTCAAGTCAGACGGTGTCTGGTCTCGGAGAGGTGAAACTAGAGTAGAAATCAGCACTGACCCAGTTAAGGCTTCCCCGGCTGAGCTTTGAATCAGACCTGGTTCATCCTCTCAAGTTTAGAAAAAGCTGAAACGGTTGTAAACAGTCATCAATATGAAATAAACTTTTACTGGAGATATTGATTTTTCTTTACCCTTTTTTGTCTCCACCCCCTCATGTCAGCCAGTGAGGCATGCTGCTTCTCTCATTGGTGCTGATTTATTTATCCGATCTGGCCCTTAGTACCCTCATTTCATGTCTGCTCTCATTTCTGCTCGCAGTCTATGTGACACCAACCTTTCAAGTTATATTTTTAACCCTGATGCTCGAGAACGGCTACGAGCGACGTTCGACGGGCTCCGCGGTGGCCTCGATTGTGCTCAAGCTGCGGCGTTTTCTGTGCATCCCGTCATGCCAGTGCCACATTCGCTAGAGCCTGCTTACCACGCAACAGCTTCTGTCGCCTCTGGCTTCCCCACCCTCTGAGCCCAAAGGAAACAGAGTGACGAGGGAGGACAGAGTAGACAGAAATAGAGAAAGCGAAAGGAGAGATAGACTGCAAAGGGACGAGGATGACAGGAGGAATGAAAGCTGACAATGAGAGACATCCTGTCACTCCATATCTGTACAGTTTTTTTACTCTACATGTGCGAGTGTGTTTGCATGCGTGTGCACTAGTGTAAGGCTCCAGCTCAGTGTGCGCTTGTGTAATAGCCGCATGAGTGGCATAAGTATGCATATTTATGCATACGTCCGAGTGGGCTGCGTGCGTGCTTGTGTGCACTCGAGTGCGCACGGTATCCGTGTTTGTGTAATTGTGTGCGGCAGAGATAAAGACATGAAGGAGGAAGGGCCGCTGTGGTGCTTATATGTCACCCAGCGCCAGAGGGGAAATGACTCCTTTCTGTCCCCGACCCAAGGGAGGCAGAGGAGGAGCATGGCTGACTTCTCCTGCTTCTCTGCCTTTTCTCACCCTCTCCTTAAGAAATGTAGCTAAAGCCTCAGTCACAGCCTCTCCCCCCTCTCTCTCCCTCTGAGTCACACACACACACTCGTATGCTTGCTTGCTCACAGGAGTACGTCTTACATTATCCCCCCTTTCTTCCCCTCATGCTTCTCATCCCCTTAACCCTTCTGTTCTCCTCCTCCGCTCTTCTCTATCTACCTCATATTTGGTGTTTCACCCCACCCACCTTCTCCTACTGCCATTTTCCACCCCCCCTGCAGCTAGATGTTGTGATTCTGCATTAACCCCTTAATCCTCCCATACATAAACAAGTACACGTGCAGTCGTGCTCCAGGTTAGCCCCCTGCACCACTCCGATCCTCTCTCAGGAAAATGGAAAACAAACCCACAACAAACCAAGGCTTCTGATATTTCCTTCCCTCTGTTCAATTAAACATGGCCTCCATCTGCTTCTTTGTTTCTCTTCAGCTTTTCTTCTGCAATATTGACTATGGTTGTTCTTGTGATTGTTTTTAAGACTGTGTTTTAACCTGTTATAACCACAGATGTGCATATTAACACTGAAGGAACATGTCACAGGGGTGTGTGCGCGCGCGTGTGTGTGTGAGAGAGAGATGGTGTGTGTGGAGAACGGTGGATTTGTTCTGCTTCAAGGTTCCGTGCCAAATCTTTTTCAGAACATTCGATCTCTGTTCATGTGCCATACTGAGAAATTTATGAAATAAAAATAACGTTTTTTCACAAATTGCAATGTGAGATCGTGTTGCTTATTTATGACTGTAGGTCTATTAACGAAAATCAGTGAGACAGAAAAAAAAAAAGTGGAAGACCATGTGTGCCACATCATTAGAGTAACAAATGTTGTTTCCGCAGGTTATTTTGCCTCGCATATGTGTGAATGAATTCATGTGAATTCTTAATGTGTGTGTTCTTCCATGTCGCTGTTATTTTCCTTCAGTCAGCATCATTTTTTTTCCCTCAGCGTGCTGCAGCAGTGTGTTTCCAAGAGATTGTGTCACTGTGTTAAACCTGATTTGACACTGAGGCTGTGGACCGGCTGGCTGCAGGGTGTGTATTGTGACCCGAGCTGCTGACCTACGCCTGCGCCCTACGTCTGCTTGTATGCCTGTGTGTCTTTGTGTTCACGTGGGTGCATGTCTGCGTGTGTTGTTCTGTGGGATGTTGTTTAGCCTGCGGTGAACACTTAGCTCGTGCTGGCTGGGGGATTGCCAAGAGGTCAGCTTCTGAATAGTACTGACTCAGGGTTACAATTATTGGCTTACAATATTTGTGTGCGTTTATATGTGCGTTTGCGTGTATGGGTGCAGATTATGGGTGTAGGGGTGTGTTAGGTTTAATCCGCTTTACTGTGATACTGATTCTCCTGTCATGTTTGTGAAATAAAGTCTATCATAAACAATTTTAATATCATAATTCTTGTGGCTATCTGCCTGACAGTGGACAAGAAAAGCACCAGGGTCTGGTGCTATCCATCCATCCACAGTGGTGCAATGATGAAGCACCGCAAGAAGGTCCAAACTGGGGACTCAAAACTCCAAAGTACTCTGAGTTTGCATATGTCCCTCCTGCGTGGGTTCTCTCTAGATACTCCAGCTGCGTTCCAAGAATAATAATAATGGATTGCATTTATATAGCGCTTTTTGGGACCCCTCAAAGCGCTTTACAATACCACTATTCATTCACTCTCACATTCATACACTGGTGAAGGCAGCTACAATTGTAGCCACAGCTGCAGTGGGGCAGACTGACAGAGGCGAGGCTGCCATATCGCGCCAACGGCCCCTCTGGCCATCACCAGTAAGTGTCTTGCCCAAGGACACAATGACCGAGACTGTCCGAGCCAGGGCTCGAACCGGCAACCTTCCGATTACAAGACGAACACCCTTGAGCCACGATCGCCCCACGACACCGATGTTAGTTTAATTAGTGATTTTAAACTGGGTGAAGATGTGATTGTATGTGACAGACGGGCATACTGCCTCTTGTCCTATGACTGAAACAGCTTTGCAGCCCTGGACCAGATAATCATTTGAGAAAAACTATGGATGAAAGTTCTGAAAAGATATTTTTCACTAAATATTGCCGCAAATCTGTCGAGATCTGAGCACAATTAATCCGAGAAAACAGATAACATGCATACATGTCTCTTTCCTCAAAAAGAATGTTCAGTGTTCTAGCTGGGGCATTGAACAGTTCTCTAAATGTCCAGGTTTAAAACGTGTTCAATAATGTAATCAGGAATGAAACATAATCAATGATTCTCTGCTGGAGATGGCTAATAGATCAAAGACTTGATGGGTCTTGGGTCTTGCAAATTGCAGTGCTAAAATCGTGCTTGCACAGCAACATGTATATTTTAAAAAAGATGATAATTTTGAGCCAAGCTAGCAGATCTGTTAAGGTGCTTTCGGACAGGATCTAGCACCTGCCTGCGCTCTGATCTGACACTCATTATTTTCAGTGGTTTGCAGCAAGCAACGTGCAGGCAAAGTGCACAGTTGTGGTTAGCATTCGCCAAATTTAAACTAAAATTTGCACGTGCATTGAAGACTGCCTGCATAGCATAGCTGCAAAAATGAAATGTTATGCTGGCACTTTTTGTTTAAGACATTTTACCTTAAACTACGATGTGCACTTCATGGTGTTGCCAAGGGATAAAAAAAACATATTCATATCCATCACTGGGACCATAGAACCTTATAAAAAAACTTCGCAACAAGCCATCAAATAGTTTTTGGAATCAAAGTGGTGCACTGACCAGCAAAATCAAAAGACCAACATTCCTTAGAGTCAGTAAAGTAAATCCATTAACACAGCTTTGAAGGGAAAACCTTTAAATATTGTATCATTCGAACATGCAAGACAGCATCCAGTGTGAAAACTTGACTTGGTGTTTCCCTTGTGGAAAAATCAAGTCTAATAAATTGGCCTAAAATGCCTCATTTATTTTTTAGAAGCAGTCAAGGCCCAATGTATCATTCTTACTTTGTTTGCCTTTATATCTGCAGTGCACAACTTTTGTCTCCCCCTTCTGGCACTGTTGACGTGGGCTTATGACGTACATGAAAATAAAGAGAAATTTCCACAGTTCCAGGACAACAGTCTGTTATTTAGGTAGATGTAATGTAATAGCTGCCAAGCCTCCCCCAAATATTTTAGCGTCTCTAATAAATTTTATATATTAGTATTTGTCCTCGCCACTGATTGCTTTAGATGTTTTTAGACTTTAACTTTACCTCAAAGCAACAGTGCAGAAATACTAAAAATATTCAGCACTGTGTGAATTTGTTCGTCAAGGTGTTTTATATGTAGGTACTGCAATCTGGCTTTACTTGTTTCAGATTACTCCAATTGTTCAAATCTAATACATGAACTTTTTCATTTTCTTTCAAGCAGCTTTGACATGTAAACCAATACGTATTTATTCTTTTTTCAAAGCTGTAATCTAGCATGTAATCTTAGCTTTTCCTTCCCCCCCCTCCAAAATTCTGTAAATTCTGTAATCAGATTATTGTAATCCAGTTACACATTATGTATTACTCCTCCAGCCTTTGTGTGGGTGTGTGCATGAAGGGGGGGGGAAAGGAAATGCAAACAAGCACTGTCCTCTTTTGCATGAAGTCTGTGCACAATCAGTGTTAAATAAAACAGGTTTGAATTGCATGAACATCATGTAACTTGTATTACCATATGAAAAAAAAAAAATGACACGTCCTCTGCATGGGTGGATTAGTTTAAGTGCATGGTGGAAGGATATCAGTAAGGCGAATGCTAGCTCTTTCCAGAGGAGTCATGTGGTGGAACTTCAAAATGCTGATACAACGCCACCTCCTTTCGCATACATGCTATCAAGAGTGCAGTCCACGACCGCGCTGAATAGATTATGCAAAACCACCTAACAATTCTCATTTTCACCTCACTGACACGAGTATCTACATGACTCAAGGGTAGAGCAGCAGTATGTATAAGATTAGAACAGACTGCATGAAATCCAGGGCAATTTATATGTGACAAAACACTGAGGCAAAAGCATGCAACTCAATCACAAGGGTCTATTTCTCTCTCAGCTTTACTTATGTTAAAATAGTTGTGATTGAAGGCAGTGGGGAATAGTGATTTGAGAAAGAGGCGGAGAAGAAAAGGAAGAGGGAGGACCAAATAAGTTTTTGGGGTTTTTTTTGGGGGGGGGGGGTTGCCTCCCCTTCCCTTTTTAAAGGCCAATTCTTGCAGTTGGCTGGAATCTAAGTGATTTCTCCCTCCTGCCTCTTCCCTTCTGGGGCCCGTCGGATGTCACTCTGCTCCTCACTGCCATTTGTCTCTCTTTCTGCTCTGGTGCTTATGCTGCGTTGGCGTCGTCTGCATGGTTACTCTGGGAGGTGAGCTTCGTCTGGAGGTCAAGGCTGGAGTTAGTTCTGGATGTGAAGGTCACAGCCAGAAAGAGGTGTCTCTGTCTTCTTTAATTCATTCTGGTGTGATGAACGGTCCGTGTCACCCTTCCACTGCCCCACACTCGCTCTTCCTTCACATCACCACTGTCCCGCTCTGCAGTGATACAGTTGTAAAGTGTAACCTTGGAGACAGGGGCTAATCATCCATCCCATGGCTGCCCGTTTAATCCTTCTCCCTCCACCTCCCTCTGTAACTCTACTCCCCATCTTTCCCTCCCATGTCCTCTCCACCTTTCCCCTCCTCTTCACTGCAACAGGCTTTTTTGCCATTTCACTGGGTTTACAGTATTTTCTCAATTATCTACTTACCTCTTTACTTCACTGCCATCCCTCCTCACCCCCTGCCACCATCATCCTCCCCTCTCTTTGTTTGTCCTGTGGAAGGACATTTGTTTTCCTGTGGGGGTAGAGGGGAATCGACATCGAGAGATGAGTTATTGATTAGAAAGCAGGTTTCAAGAGAGCGGGAGAGAGATGGAGGGAGAGAGAATGAAGACAGGATGACACGTGCAACCTATGACACATCCTGCATACTGTATCGAGGCGCCGCATCCCGGTGTGACATATGTGCAGTGTGCTGTGTACCCGCTGTAACATGCAGACATGATTAATGGTGACACAAACTGTGTTTGTTGTGTAAAAATTAATGTTTATCAGATTATCAGACACGTGGGTGCCCGTGGGTGGATTCAGCAACCTGGCAGGTATTCGAATACAGATTTTACGTCACTGGAAGTGGTAATTCACTGTTAATCTCAATCCCATTATTGACATTCACTGGGACCTCAAAATTAGCCCTTTTTTGAGCCTCTGTGAACATAATGCTCATTCATTTTGAACTTTATTTATTGCTACTTTGTCAAAATGAAAATCAAGGTTCTCTCACAAATAACAGCTGTGCACCAAAGGTCTTCTCAAGAAGGCTATCCATCCATTTTCTTAACTGCTAATTGAAATCTGGGTCTCCCGGCTGGAACCTATCCCAGCTGTCACCGGACAAGAGGCAGAAAACATCCTGGACAGTTCACCTGTCCATCAGAGCTAACACAGAGAGACAAGAGACAACCATTCGTACTCACATTCACACCTAAGGCCAATTTAGAAGCACCAATTAACTTAACAAGCACGTGTTTTGACTGTGAGGAGGCCAGAGTACTAAAGAACCCACAGAAGGGTCCCAGCTGGCCCGCAAATTAATTCTCAGAACCTTCTTGCTGAAGGATAGAGTTGTAGTATTAAATAGTGTTTTATATTTTTTTACGTTTCTTACAAATGAGGAAGTGTCTGTTTTTGAACGTTAGCTAACCAAGCTAGCTAGCATTTTAGCATTGTCGTCACAAGCGTCCAAGACACTTAGTCTGTAACATACAGATATTAATTTGGCTTTAACAGATCCATGGTAGTAGCATGTTCAACTGCTCCAATGGAGCTGAGGTAGGTAATGAATACATCCAGTTCTGCTAACTGTCATCATGATTTCTGCAAGTTTAATGCGGAGCTGTATGCTCATTTCCAACTTCATATTTTTATCCTTGGACTCTAACCCTCTGGAGTCCATGCATGTGCCGGCATGTCCAAATCACATGACCGATTTAAGATGACAGCAAGATGCAGGCTCACTGAATCTCTGTTTCAACTCATGGACCCTACAGTTATGATGATTTTATCGACAATTTGATGCATACAAGTTTTATACCACAAAAAAGGACTGAAGCCAACAAAATAACCATGCGTACATTGACTATGTTGCACTATGCAGATATTTGCTTTAGACTGATATAGCAAAGCACCATTTGCTAGCAGTGGGGATTTACAATATTTGGTGCTTATTCAGGAGACAGACACACTCTCTACTTTTAAAATGAGGCTGGAAACTTTCCTTTGTGTTAAAAAATATAGTACATATAGTGTTATAGAGTGTTTCACTCACTATGTGTTTACACATCAATCTTTAATCTTAACGTTACTATATTAAACTCTGGCTCTCTTCCACAGCGTGTCTTTGTCCTGTGTTCCTCCCCCTCACACCCAGTCAGTGGCAGCAGATAGCCCCCCATCCCTAAGCCTGGTTCGGCCAGAAGTTTCTTGTTCTCTGTATTCTCATAGGGTCTTTACCTTATATTCGCCTTGAAGGGAATGTTGTAATTTGGCGCTTTATAAATAAAGTTGATTTGAATAATTGCTTCTTTCCCAAAGTGTGTTGTAGGATTAGGGTTAGAGTTATCATATATGATGACAGACCTCAAAGGGTAACTTTGCATGACTCATATTTCAAAATATATATTTTTTTGCAACCTTTACATTTATCAGCTGTTCAAAACATCCTGATTGGCTGAACCATGCAAACAGAAAGTTTGAAGAGTAGGTGGGTGTGGCTGCTGTGCTTATTGATGACCATGTCTGACCAGACATACCCAAATTGTTTTAAAAATGCCTGTACAGAATCCAGCATTTAGAGCAGTCTGGTGCCTGAGCCTGACCATTTGGGTAACGGGAATTACTTGTGCCTTTGTCTTTGTTTACTATGAGTCCCCACCATGGTAACATTGCACATATTGCAGAAAATAAGGAAGAAGGGAACAGGTGACCTTGAAATAATTTGCAGATTTATCTGGTCTTTTTATTTGCCAGACTCATCTGATTCGTACACAAACTGAAGTCTCAGTTTCAGGGGTGGCTCTGTGAGGTTGTAAATGCTGGTTAACCTGAAAATGAGGCTATTTATTTCCATTCTTGAAAGGCAGCACCCAGGCGATACCATTTTCCATCTTACTGTGACACATCCTAAATGGACTGTTAAACCTAGCGTAAGATAATGAAAAGCCTACACACTTTAAGAGCAGGTATGACAAAAGCAGATTGCAGTTAGACAGAGCAGAGAATATGTCATCCCAGGAGAAGGTCAAAAAAATCCCGCAAACAACACAAGATGTAATTTATAACAAGGATTTGCCAAGGGATAATATTTCATGCACAGTTATCCATGAAGAGATGTCTATTTTTTTTCCCGAGAGCAAGCATATGTTCTGTCAGACACCGGTGGAAGCGTCAACGTAACACCAATCCACCAGCCAACATGTGTGACTGAGTGTGCATTAAAAACAGCTCTTTAAGGAGGTGGTGGAGTCTGCTCTGTGGTGTGCAGCGTCTGCAGCATATTGATTTGCGATAGACACTATCAGAGTTCCAGTCTGGGCCCCAACAGTGGGCTCTTGTCCACACATCAGTTTCCATAGAGCTCCTCCAATCCTGACATCCAACAGGATTCCAACAAAAGAGACGAGAGTGTTTCAGCTGGCCGGAGTGCAGGCTTATATTGCAGATAATTATCTCCAATATTCAGCATTCCAGACTAGAGCAGAACAACTGGAAGACAATCTGTACAAACAAACATGATGCAATTATGAATGCATTACCACCCAGCAGACAGGCAATCAACACGCAATGACTTGTCGTGCAAACCTGCAGAATTAAGAGTCCTCTCAGGTTTCTTACACATTGGAGATGATTGACATGCAAACAGCAGTCTCTTGTAGAGAGAAGAGTCAGCCTCGCCTCACCCCTCCCACCCCCAGCCTCAACTTGCTCTTCCTCTTCGCTCTGAGCCTCCTGGTTACATAAAGGTGCCGTGTTTGTTTCCCCAAGGTGAATTGACTGGCTTAATGGTGCACAATGAGACGTGAGTGTGCACTTGTTGTACGTTTTAAAAATCCATGTACTGTGCGGTGTGCAACCTTAGCTGGAGCATGCGGGCACTTCTGTCACCACTCCCTTCCATCCCTTTGCTGCAGCGCTAAGCGATTCAAGTAGTTTGGTAATGATTTGAGGCAAGAAGGCAACGGCTGAGGTGAATGTCTCTCTCTCGCGCTTTCTCTCCCGGTCTCATCAGTGTCTTCAATCCATCGATTAGCCACAGAGGAGTACTGACGGGCAGCAGCCACTGCGGTCCTGCAGGATTGCCTGTGTGTGTCTGTGTGTGTGCGCGTTGGCCAGAGAGTGTGAACAACAGACAGGGATACAGACAGCAGACACGGGGGCAGAGCCTGCAGTCGTGCACACCTACATAACGGAGTGCACAAGCCTTATTTACTCCACTACCTGGCTTATTGAGTCAACCCCCTCAGTGTGCTGCAGCTGCCTGCCTGCCCCCTCGCCTTGGCTGCCTTCGCCACAGCTGCGCGCTAACTCGCTGTACTTTACCAGCATCCTGCAGCTTAACGCAACCGCAAAAGCACACATGTCTGCAGCGTAAGGATTGTTGACCATGCAGGGGCACGCCACCTCTGCTCCTCCACCGGACCTGTTTCTGTATGGACTGGTGGCGGAGGCAGTGGTGCCTAATGAGACAACATTATTTATAGTCTGGTGTGACAGCAGTGGCCTCACCATTAGACTGATAATGAGTCACTGGGATATTGATGGATGCTTGTCTATATTGGTATTCACCAAGGAACCAGTGCCACTTCTCCGGGTTGCCGTGGATACCAACGTTGCCTGCTAAATGACCCAATAATAATAATGATAACAATGACAGCGCTATGTGGAGGTTGAGTTTTAAAACTCTGGGGACAGTGTGGAAGGATAGCGTTACAAAAAATAGAGGATGAGAGGGAGGAGTGCATTTTTGTTTTTGCTATTTTTGTTTGTTTGTTTGTTTTTTGTTGGGGGGGGGGGGGCAATTGATGATCACTGGGGTAACATTCACATTGTTCACACATCTCCAGCCTCATCCCCCTTACCACCTTCTCATCCAAACCCCCCCAACTCCCTGAGTCCCCCCCCCACCACCACCACAACCCATCCCCCCCCTTCCTCTTGCGGCCTCTCTTTCTTCCTTGCTGCAGCGTTGCCATGGCGACCAAGAAATGTGGGAATACCTCTGTCCTTCAGAGAAAGAGAGTAAAAGAGAGTGAAGGAGGAGACTCAGGGTGTGAGGAGGAAGAGAAGGATGGAAGAAAGGAAAGGAAGGGGGGTGGGCAGAAGATCAGTGGCTGAACGCACATTTAAGGCTTGTTTAGCCCTTGAAGGAGCAGCCAAAGTATGAAACACGGTGCTCTTACACACTCGTGTACACACATATACAAATGTGCGTCAGAGTCGGCGCCCTGCAAAAGCATTCAGCTCACTCTGTTGATTCCAAGAAGGAAGTTAGAGAAAAGTGTTTTCAGAGAGTTTGTGTACACTAACACAAAAGCACACCTTCTCCTGCATGTGCTCTGTTCCAAATCATATTTTTTAATCACTTCATAGAAAAGACAGAGGGAGCCACTCTGAAGCCACCGAATAATTTAGGAAGTTGTGTTTTTTCCTCGACTCCAGCATTTTGGGTGCCTCCAACTTGACATTTTTAGAGTGAAAATGAGATATGAAAGGTGGCTCATCCTGATGACCAGTCTCATCGCGTTGCTCATACTCGAGACAAGGTGATTTCTTAGCCCCCGACCCCCACCGAACTCCAGCTCAGGCTTAAAAGACCTCTCATCTCCCACACACCTCAGCACTTTTATTTGTTCATAGGACAGATATGCAGTCATTCCCAACTTTCACGCTTTGAGGTTGCCTACCTGCTGCTCTGACTCGGGGGCATGTGCAGCATCTCCATCCCTCTCCCTGGTGCATCTAGCTTATCTCATTCAGCTTTATGCTATTTCAATTTGTCTCTTCTCTCCTCCTTACAACTTTTTGTTTCTCTCTGTCATTATGTCTGACTTAATGTTAAAGTCGACCTTACAATACCAAGACAAGCAAAATCAACAGATAACATAAAGACAGCAAGTTTTCATGCATCTCAAATGCTACATGGTTTTCACAAATATCTCTGTTTCACCGATTTATATTATATTTAAAGGTCACAGGGGCCAACTCTTGAGCGAGGGACCTGGATAGCTGATCCTGACATTTTGGTGGGATTTGGTCAGAGAAAACGTACAACACTCATAGCATCGGGCCTTTTCAATCAGAAGATAGTCACACCACAAAGCGCAATCTGAGTCACCTATTTTGTGTCTATCAGAGCCATAATTTATGAAATGAACACCACACAGTATTAAAAAAGATTGGGACCTAGCCATGTTGGTGACTGTGGCTCAGGAGGAAGATTGAATCATTTACCAATTGGAAGGTTGGTTTGCTCCTCTGGTTCTCCAGTCTGCATGTTGAAGGACCTTTGGGCAAACACACTGGAGTGTGTAAAAGTGTGTCTGCAAAGGTTATACAAGCTGCTTAGGTACAGAAAAAAGTGCTTATATCAATGTGTGTGATTGGGTGGATGAGTGCAATTAGAGTAGAAAAGCACTATATGAGTATTTAAGTACCAATACTTTTTCATTTACAATGAAAGTAAATGATTATTTACTGAGCTTACAGTTAAAGTGAGCTTTTTTCCCATAGTCCTCTGTACAATCTGACCTTTTTTTGGAGTTTCCCCCTGCGGAACATTTTGGATTCTTACGTGTTTCTTAGACCCAGAGCCTATGTTCATCTTATATATACCAAATTTTGTAAACTAAAACTGTTCCAAACTTTTTTTTCCCAAGTTTTTATCACTAAAGTGGATCATAATTTGCAAAATCAGTTGTATAAAAAACTAAAACAAGTGAGTGAAACCATGAGGTCCTTGATCAGGTGAAAAATATGTTCTTTTTGTTACAGACATTTATACAATTAGATCTTCTTTTGCATCCGCAGGAGGTGCCACCTGCTGGACATTTGAAAGAATGCATGTTTAAGACTTTTTAAGACCATCTTTTATTTACTGTCTATATCTCCAACACACACTGAAACACACAGACACACACAAACACACTCTTGCAGTTGCACACATGTTAATCAGTGACCAGCCAGACTGCTGGGTATTTACCTGCACTCTGCTTTGTGAGGCTATGGTTACTATGACAACCCGTCCAGCCTGAAATAGTCTCACTGCCATTCACTTTTCATTGCGCAGCATGTTTCCATCACTTTGTTTACCCCAAATTCTTCCCGGTTGTCCACCCATGCATGTTACTGTCGCATTAGAAAAGCTGGCGAAGTGGCCTCTGTGTTCCCGTTCCTCTCCTTTCTTCCACCCCCACTCTGCTGCCTCTCCTGTCGTCCCCTTCTCCCACATCGTTCTCACCTTCCTGCCAACCTGCTGCAAAGATCCTCCTCAAATTCATTTTATTGGCAGCTAGCATTTCCATGGAAACATCTCGAAACCATGGCAACTATTTGAACGGAGCCAAACGCTTTCAAAACTGCTGCACTCATCCCCTTGCTATGCCTTTTCTCTCCCTCATGCTATCTTTACTCTCTTTTCTCTTCACTACACTATACCTGTGGAAATTTACAGGTCCTATATATACATACATATGTGTATATATATATATATATATATATATATATAGAGAGAGAGAGAGAGAGAGAGAGAGAGAGAGAGAGAGAGATAGTTATATATATATATAGATATATAGATATATATACAGATATAGATATATAAGTAGCAGGCCCTTCTTGTGTCATAGTGTACTTCATGCATGGATTTCAGACTTCAGCTTTTGGCTGTGTGGCTAAGCAGAGTGTCTCCAATGCATGGATGTTTGTGTGTCTGTGCATTAGTGTATCCTGTCCCCCATGCACTCCCCTAACATGATTATGTATGTGTGCCTATTGCCTAAGCCTCTTCTCCGCCTTCTTCGCTACTTACCTTGAGCTTGTCCTCTCAAGTGTTTAGCAGCATGGCTGTCTGTCAAACTTCTGACTCCTCCTCTGGGATACAGCCTGATGATGTGAACTGGAGTAAGACTGAGTTGACTGGAGTCCAGTCACAGAATCAGCCCACTCCTGACTGGCCCTGGCACTGCTGCAAGCTTCTGTGACAGACTCCACAAACATTCAGCCAAGCATGGACTGAAAATTTAAATTTTAGTTTGATTTTAAAGCAGCAGTGGGTAAAGCCAGAGCCTAAATCAAAGAAGCACTGAAAGGTTTTTCCTTTCAACACCAATTTTAAAGTACAACAAATAGGAAAATCTTTTTTTTTAAGTATTTAGAAGTGACATAATACAATATATGTATTTATGTATAGCTATAAATATAACAAAGAATATATTACGTGTGATACACCAAAGGGAAGCACCAAAAATGTGGCCTGTGACCCAGGAGAAATTACGTCTAAATCTCAATGATGTGTTTGGTTCTAAAATCATCTCTATGTGAAGCCTTCATGCTCTTAAAGATCCACTTGATATGTAAATAGTAACACACGTGTAATGATTGCAGACTGACTTGCAAAAAAGCACACTCTCTAAAAAAATACATATTTTTCCTAAGAGCGCTCCTGCTGTAAATCAGCTGTTTTTGGACATGAATTGTTGAGTACAATAGCATGTTTGAGGTTGTGTTTATAATTTGCTTAAAAGAAAGATAACATTTTGAGCTGTGTAAAAATATACACATACACTGGGCTTTTGGGGTTATTTAGATGAAATTGTGGTCAGGAGCTAAAACGAGTTTATCACTCTTGATTCAAATAAGAGACACGTGTAAATGCGCAATTGTAGAAAATATGTTCAATGGCAGGAGCTTTTCAGCATTGAATTACTGTACTTTTTATGCTGACTATTCATTTAAGTGCCATGTTTTGTTTTTAGCTGTTTTTCCTGCACAGCTGCACAGCACTTTGGCCAACATCTGTTTTCCTTGACTTGACTGAAGAAAGAAAAATAATCACTGAATATCAATGTCCCAGAGGTTTTCATTTACATGTACAGCAATCATTCTCAGCTGAATACTATAATCATATTCAGGGGGGGCATTTTTTTCCTCAAAACTGCCCTTTAAACTTGTAAATGTGTAATTTGAAGCTAAATACATTATTCCAGTGATATTCACTTAACTGCATTCTGGGACTTCCTCAGCTCATAAGTTGATTTCTAGGGATATCAGCAAATATTTAAACCTTCCAGAGTAGCCAGTGAATATTCAGCACTTCCTGTTCTGTACTCTGGTCGTTCTTAATGAATGCAAATAAATTTTTCAGAAGTTAAAAAAAAATAACCAGAAGATTGCCAATAGTTTTGAGATGTACACAAAGTGTTTACATGCAAACACGCTGGATCACGAGGTTTTGTTGGTAGAAGTGGAAGTACAGATGCTTTGGTTTAAAAAAAAATACTCTAATAAAAACTGAAAAGCTGAGTTAGGCTGTACTTTTTCAGTGTAAAAGTAAAAAATGTACAAAGTGAAGCCAGCTATTTCTGTGCAATGCTAAAGGAACCTTTTGTTATATTAATACAATAATAAATAATGTTACTCTAAGGGAACATCAACTTCTTTTTTTAAATTTATTTAAAAAAAAAAACCTAAACAGAAATGAGTACAGTCAGGGGTTAAGAGTAAAGAGTATGTTCTTCCAGTCATGCTATCACTGGGTGACTGTGGCAATTGGCTCACAACCAAAGCAATCCCATAGAGCAGGGGTGTCGAACTCCAGGCCTCGAGGGCCGGTGTCCTGCAGGTTTTAGATCTCACCCTGGGTCAACACACCTGAATCAAGTGATCAGTTCATTACCAGGCCTCTGGAGAACTTCAAGACATTTTGAGGAGGTAATTTAGCCATTTAAATCAGCTGTGTTGGATCAAGGACACATCTAAAACCTGCAGGACACCGGCCCTCGAGGCCTGGAGTTCGACACCTGTGCCATAGAGGCTTTTAGTGCAGCACTTTCTTTGCTTATGATCCAGGAACTCGACTGACAGTCAGGGAATTCATATTTTTCCCAGTGGTTCCCAGAGGGTCGTCGACCAGTCTCTGGGTGACTAAAGCCTTAGCTGAAACGCCTTCCCACTGCTGGCTATTGTATGTGTCACTCTGCACCAGACATCCATGGACATTGTTTCTAGGCTAAATGATTAGCCATTCATGGCCTTTTAAAAGTGTCCCTTTTAATGTCTACCCCCGAAACGGGGGTAGACAACGGGGGTAGAAACGGCTCATGTTTCAGCCCTGCTTCCGGAACAATATGACTGTGTGTGCATCAGAGGTTAGTGAGGGTGATCTCTGCCTATACAGTTTACTAGGGCCACCTTTGGAAAAACACAGAGCCTATTCTAATTATCATTGAACCACATATTTATTGTCGGTTTTATAACTAGTCCTTAACGTTGCAGGGGAGGTCATAATAGGTCGTCTTCATGGAGGAAAAGTAAAGGCTAAATTTGGTGCAAGGTAAAAGAAGTGAATACTAAAAAGACTTTAATTAAACTTAACATGTGAGACAACTAAAAGATTTCTCACATGAGAGAAGAGCCGAGACTATAGACACCACAAAGCTTCAAAAATCACGGTCTCGAGTGTCATTGTGCCGCTTTGATCCAAAAATGTTAAAGTTTGCCTTTATTTACCAAAAGCACAGCTTGACTGGACCCCATGACTACAACGAGCAGCATCTGACTTATCATCTAAGAGCTATTAAAAGTTGTTTATTTTTACTTTTTCAGGTACATCTCAGAGTCAGTTCTTTAACACTGGGGCTTTGGATGTGACAGTGCTGAGTGAGACGAGAAGATGTGAAGAAAACATTTATACACAAATGCAACCAACAACGCTTTTGTGTGCATGACTTCTGTCATGTGCCAAAAAGGAACGAGGGAGGAAAAAGTGCCATAACTGTGAAATTTAATCTGTCCTATTTTAGATCGGTTGGTAATAATTTATATCGTACCACAGCTCTGATGCATCAGTGGGCTTTGATTTTTATCTGAAGGATCTAATTGTAAGGCTGTGGTCATACAAGCACAAAGAAACTAATAACATCACTCTCAACATGAAAACTGCGCAGATAAAATAATTCCCAACCTTAATGATGAGGGAAGATGTGCAGATGAGTGGGGGAGACATGTCTTCATCTTTTAATGTTGAGCTGCTCTTATTGTTTTCACCAGAGAAAGCCATAAAACATAACACGCATTAATTATTATCCCGCTTTAATCATGACAGTCTCAGTCTTGTGCTCATCCTGTCTTGTATCCCTCTTCCATGTTTCAGCTTGTGCGCACTTTCCCATTGCTTGCAGTTTTTTTTTTTTTTTTTACCAGCCCTGGATTTCTTAAAATAAAGCATTTCCTTTTTTTTCTTTAACAAGTAAAGTAAAATTAGCGTAATTGTTTTAATGAAAAGACCTGAAGGCATTTTCTTTTTTCTTCACCCTGTGATAGCAGATGAGTCCTTTTCACCTAAAGCACAAGGCTGTCCTCAAAATCATTGAGGGAGCAAAGAAAAGAAAGCTCGTAGCAGCAGAAAAATATAATAAATAGTGCAATGTTTAAAAAAAGAGGAAAAAAAACAATACCCTAAAATAATAATACTATTACTAAACACAATGCAGATGAAAGAACAGTCATATACACAAATCTATTCCCCAAAGACCTGCTCAGGATTTGCTCAGTGGTTAAAAAAAAAAACAATTACAGTGCCATGAAATGAATAAAAGGTATATTCAGTTATCTGAGTCCTTTGAAGATGGGTGAGGACGAGTAAGCAAATCTAATTCAACAGCGAGGGTTTTCCTTTGCAGAAGAGCCTATGAGAAAAAAACTCCCAAAGTGCAGAGATTAGTAAGCAGTACTGCCAGTTTCTTCTTCACTGGGGGAGTGTGTGTTGTTGCTCTCTCGCACGCTCTCATTTCTGGTTGTGTGTGTTTGTGCATGCGTGTGCGTGTGTGTGGTGGCACTGTAATAGTCCAATCTGGTCGGTGACAGTCTGAAGAGACAAACTTCCACTGTTGCAGGATTCCTGGGAGCTAATGATGAGGAGCCAGCAGAGGTGAGGACATTATGATCAAATGCACACAGAGAGAACTAAATGAACCCGTTCGAGGGGGGGCGGGCAAAATAACAGGCGCACCCTAACAATATGTGAATATCAAGCAGCTAATAAGGAGGACCACCACCCTTCGCTCTCTTCATAACGGCTGCAGGCCTCCCCGTGACGCTTTCATGCTGCTTCGTGGACTGCATGTGGTCGGATCTTGGAACTTCTTTCAAGTGGGAAGCTGTGAGTTATGAGAGACAACAGAAGCGAAACACCCAGCGTTGTTTAGATCGGCTGGCAGAAACAACACTGCTGTTTTTTTCAGAATGTTAAAAAAGTGCTCGATTTGCCTTGAAAAATTTTATTTTTCTTCAAATGTGTGTGTCCTGCATAGGGAATTATGTGGCATTTGTTAATTATGCTTCATACCTTTTAGTTTGATCCGCTCTCACTTTGTCAGATGGTATACCTTAATCAACACCAGCAGTTTTACTCTGAATGTATTAATCTGAAGTGATTTTTTTTTAAAAACTGGATGTTATTTAACCCTGTTGTGATGCAGTCACACTAGGAGAAGCAGTGCCTGGAGACTGTGCCATCAATTTTCCACTTTTCCAATTCAGGGTCACGGATCTTGATCCCATCACAGCTGTCGCAGGAATAACGCATAAAAACAGGCAGCCTTTCAAACCTACAGGCAATTTAGAATAACCCGTAAACCTAACCTGCACGTCTTTGGACTGTGGGAGGAAGCCCGAGAACCCGGAAAGAACCCAAAAAGACACGGGACAACATGTAAACTCCACACAAACTTAAGACCTTCTTTCTGTGAGTCGGCAGTGTTAACAACCGCATCACTATGCTGCCTGAGACTGCGCCACAGCCAAGACTACTGTGATCATGTGCAATCAACTTGCAGCTTTCTTGCCTTTGAAACGGTTGCTTCAAAGATGGAGAGCAAGTCTGCAACCACTTCCAGTCGTCTTCGAAGGAACTTTGGTATATCAAGACAGCAATAACATGCCAATAAGACAGAGACGATCTGCTATCAGTCTGCTAGTCTGCAGCTGAGTGGGGTCAAGTTGGCAATTAAAATTGTTTGTGATAATATGGCAATTAACTGTGATAATTGGGGACAATTCCAAATCTGTTGCTATCTACATACACAGAACTTCATATTAACAGTTTATATTCAGAGTGCAGCTAGAACCTCATAGATTTAAGCAGAAATTCCCTGAGTGATGTAGTTTCTGTGGGAAGCTGATTTCACTGCAAAATTCGACTGATGCTCTACAAACGTTCTTTTATAAAGGAAAAATAACCAGTCGGCAAACAGTTGAGCCATGTCCCTTACAGCAAAAAGATGCATCGGAGATAAATTGTGCTTATCAGCACAGACTGTTACAGACTGATTGCAATATAAAATAAAAAAAAATACTCCAGTAAAAACTGAAGTACTGATTCAACTGCTTTACTCAAGTAAAAGTGAAAAAGTATAGGTTCTGAAACGTAAAATCAATAACTATTCAAGTAAAACACAGATACCTGAAAATTCTACTTAAGTACTGTAATGAAGTATTTATACTTCGTTGCTTCCCACCTCTGAGTCAGACCACAATTGTGTGGAGACAGGTTACTTCCCAGCATGCAACCCATGCTCGTCAAACGTGGTCACCGTGGGGCTGAAGGCGTGACCAGCTAGTCGCCATGTACTAGCAGTAAGTTTCTGAACTTGCCATCCTATTTTTCCTCTAGTGTGACTGAGCTGTGACTGTGGTTATAAATGTTAATACAAAGCAATAAAACCCAAAGCTGACAAAATGAGGAAGTGTCAAAAGCTGCAGTTCCTTGAATGGCCACTCGAGGCTGACACCTGAAGTAAGCCAATCAGCATTGACTCCCATGTCAAAATGAACTTTACAAATAAAAAAAAACAATAACTTTAATGAAAGCAAACCAAACCCAGTAACAACAATTCAAGCAAAGAAATCCAGAAGAAGCAGGTGTGAGGAGCACGAGAACATCAGACATTATCACAAGGAGACCACAAGCTGACAAACAGACTGATTAAACAACATAGTTAGAAACAAGACTACATACATACACAAGACTGACTGAACACAGGTGAAATCAACAAGGAAATTACACAAAAGAAAGCAAAAAAAACGAAACTAAAACAAACACAGGAACACAGACAGAGAAGCGTAGGTAAAAACAATGAGAAACAAAAGTACAAGAAAAACTATAAATATGGTGGAACATAACACATACAGTCTATAGATACATCTATCTAAGAAAGCTAGAACTTAGCACAGCACACTGTCTTCCTTGTATGGTCACTTCTGGCTCAAAAAAACTTAACTTGAGCTTTCAAAATGGGACCGTTATAATTACAATAATTTTCTACATTGAACTGTCAATGTAAGTTTGGCCTGTCATACTTTTTCCACTTACAGTGGAGGAAGCTGGGCATTTTACCCCATTTAAGCATTACTTATAGCCATCTATTTCAGCCGGTTATTGCTTACAACACTTACAACAATTTAGCTATCACTTTAAGCAAACTCTTACAACTAATTTAGTGATTAAAGAAAGACTTGGCATTCTGCTCACTTGCTAACTAGCGCATTTTTTACTCTCTCAGTGCCAACACTGGTAAGGTACTAAAACTGATTCTGGAAAAGCGCCAGGATTACTAGTCTGTGAGCAGTTACCTTACATCAGTGCATCGAATGCAGACCACAAAGACTCAACTATGATACATGTCAAAAATAAATAAATAATATCGAGCATGTCTTGTGTAGTGTAGACATGACGATGGAGCAGCGTTTGCACCCCTGGGTGCCTCTGCCATTTCAAATGGCCTCAGACTCCTTGTCTGTTGCATGACCATGCAGATCTATGATCAGACCTAAAGCCTGTGCATGACTGACAGCAGCTACTGTTAGAGATCCACCATCGCGTCTCAGAGCTGCCAACCCATACTGGGCTGAAGGCTTTCCTAGGTTTGCTCCAAAAAAGAAAAGAAAGGGAAATGTCAACCACCTGAAATATTTTTCTTCACTCCATGATGCAGTCTGTACCGTTTTAAGCTTTTTGACCGATATTTGTCTGCATATGTTACCACGATTTTGCAGACTGTTATTTTTCTCACACTATGGAGGTGGATTTACGTGCACAGCATGTGATTCACCTGTGTGTGGCAACATATTAAACACCTACACACATAAACATGTATGTGTGTACCCACACACTTTTATTTACGAGAACCTTTTGCTGACTGTATTTATCACCTAAGCACATATTGTAACAGCCACATTTCAACCTAACATTCAAGCATTTAAATCCTAAACCCTTTAACCTACTCTATTCTATGATATTAATGAATTCTGCACACAATTTATAATTCAGCAGACATGTCCATTACAGTGAGAGCAATCAGTGTACCGCTGAAGACAGAGCAGCATGTTAGGACTGTACTGGGAACCGTACATGAGGAATAAGAAGCTCAATGACAAATCAGGAGGTAAAACTTTGATAGGAATAGTCAGGCCTATTAGCAGTAGGTGTTGGACACAAAAAGCTTTGTTACAATTTGAATTTTTAGTTGGCTTATCTCAGGGTATTTGTTAGCCCTTCTTTTGTTTTTTATTTTGAGCAATGGTCTACAGCAGAGTCTTCTTCCAGGCCAAAGGTGCTTCCAAAGGTAAAGATTATATACAACCATAGCAGCAGAAGTTAAAAGTCAGGCAGTGCTATTTCAAAGCTACAATATTTTAAATTTAGAGGTAATTCTGTGTTGCTGTGGATACTGTTTTCTGGTTGAGCTGCAGCAAGACCATTTTAAAGACTCTTTTTTGGAAAGTTGTCTGCCTGATTTTTTATAACTAAGACTTGTGAATCCTCAAATCACTTTCAATTCCACTCAGTCTGAAATTGGTGCTGAGAAGGCCAGTACACCAAAGGTGAAATATTTAAATCTCAACAACCCTTTCAGCTTATACACAGGCATGTGAATTATTTTTTAAAGCAGACTTAAAATCTTTAAAGCCATTTTTTTTAAGATGTATCGCTGCATCTAAGATGGCCAGCTTCCTTCTGGCTGGGAGTAGATTTGTGCAAGTAAAGGCGCTCTCATGGTTTTGCTGATTAGTGAGCGTACATAAGATGCAGAATTAGATATTAGCCAGGGTTAAGAAGAGAGTCAACTAAGCCAGAAGCTAAAGCTGTAGATATAAAGTCTACTCTTAATTTGTGTTCATTAACTTTAAAGTAATAAGATTATTACTACGGCTGACCTGAACTATTAGCCTTCTTTATGACAGTCTGGGCTCAACCGTATTCGAACTGGATAAGGACTTCTGTATCCAGAAAAACCCCAGTTAAGGCCATCTGCTTCTTTTTTTTCTTTTTTTTTTCAAAGACACCAACTGTGGTTTTGGCATCTCATCCGGAGCCCTCGCTGTGTATGGAGGTTTTCTGGGCATTAAGGAGGAGACGCAGAGCACAATGCAGGGATTATATAGACATCCCTTTGGACCCGAGATTGCTGAAAGAACACCAGGAAGAGTTGGAGGATGAGTTGTGGTTGAGGAAATGTGTGTCAGGGCTAGTTTGTGTCCCCTGGACCATGTAGTGTAGGAAAAACGGGAGGGGGTATGATGTTTTAAAATGAAGTATATTGCCAAACTCTGTTACATTAAATCAGGGGTCAGCAAACTTTAACACCCAGAGAGCCATTTGGAGCCGGTTTCCATGCAAAAGAAAACACTGGGAGCCGCAAATACTTTTTGACATCTAAAATGCAGATAACTCTGTATATATTGTTTTTTACTTTTATGCTTTGTGTGACCAACTAAGGTGTGTTTCTTATGCAATCCATGAAGTTCTACAGAGAAAATTACATTTTATTTATGTAATTAACACGTTTTGAACTCTTAAAGAAATATAACAAAAGGAAAGACACCCAGCTGAACTAAAATGATCCATGTAGCAAACAAAAACTGTTGTGAGCCGCCACCCTTATATCGCCTTTGGGCTTTTGGAGCCTTGACCTGACTTTTAAAAAATAATTGAAAAAAAAAAGCACTATGCTGCTAAAAAAAAAAAAGAAAAATAGATATTTGCAAAATTCTGCCTAAATATGTATTTTACCTGGTTAATGTGTGTGGCGGGGCGTGGTCTGCAGCGCCGCTGCAGGAGAGGCGGACGCACCTGAGCGGCGCACGCAATCACGCCTCGCGGCCTTAACGTCTGTTCCGTCTATGCTGTGAGCTGAAAAGCTACAGGCGGCTGTATGCGTACAGCAACCGTGTGTGAAAAGTGGTCAATAAAGAGATGCTTAAAGCATGTTCATGGAAACATCGTCAGGTCTGCCGTGGTATGTTTACAGTGGGACTTCTGCTCCCGAACTTCTGCGTACAGTGTCTGCAAATCGGAGCTGTACGAAGTCACTTTCATCTTTACGCAGGACTGTAAGCTGTCATCTGTGAGGCGTGAGCGGTGTTTGTTTTTAACATGGTTCACGGTGGAGAATAGCTGCTGACATAATGTGAATCCGAAGATCCATAATTGGCCTACCTGGGGTTGAAAGTCTCGATAAATGCATGGCGTTCCGGCGGGTACACTGGCTTCCGCGAGTGTGACGCTTATTTTGAGCGATGAAAAAATGAAAGAATAATTGTATTTTTATATTTCAATAAAACAATAATCTTCCAATTTAGAACAACAAGTTAAAAAAGAACTAACATAAATAAAATACACTTTAGCTAAATACTTCTAATTTATTTTCCCAAACCACGGGGATCCGCACTATAAGGACTAAAGAGCCGCATGTTGCCGACCCCTGCATTAAACTATTGAAAGTTCCGTTTAAAATTACAATATTTAATTAATTACACAGTATAGAGTACATCATAGGGGCTAACGAAAAACTCTGTTTCTGCTGTTTCATCAGCCTATACTGAACCAAAACACAAAGGCACATTTCTAATAGTATAAACTATTTAAAGATGCTAACAATACCACAGCAACCTTGTGATAAGAGGGCGTACCTGTTTCTGTTGGCTGCATGGAGCCATAGACTGTATATAAAAGATGGACATAGTGGTTCAAATAGTGATGTTGGTTTTTAAACACTATGTCATAAGTGTAAGAAATCACAAGTGTAAGCTATTTAAAGATGGCTGCTCCTTTTTTCTGCTGGAGATTTCTTCCTGTTAAAAGGGAGTTTTTCCTTCCCACTTTTGCCACCTCCTTGCTCTAAGGGGGTTGGGATTTTCTGTTATTATAAGGTCTTTACCTTACAATGGAAAGCTCCTTCAGGCAGCTGCTGTTGTGATTCTGCATTAAATAATAACAGTTTATCACATGCCTCTTCCTTTCCACATTGTACATAAGGTGTCTTTGGGCACTGGTGTCTTGATGCAAAGGCTGCATATTCTCAGAAAAATAATGTTTTGCAGATATGCAAAGACCACATGAGAGTTATAACAGTTCGTGTCATTTATACCTTTCTGTTTAGCATTTGGTTTCCCTTTTTCCAATTTATTTTATTTTCACTCACTTTCACCCACTACTTAGGTTTTGGCAATAAAAACTACTTGGTTAGGATTAGAAAGAAACTGCAGGAGTTAGATTCCCATGGCTCTTATGTCATAACCTGGTGAGGCATGCAGCTACCAAATGGCACCTTTTGAGGAATGAGGCATGCCAGAGGATTTCACAAAATTGTAATATTATAGAGACATAGACTTCTATCCAATTTGAATTACCCATTCAACCAGAGACGTCCCTGCTCTGCATTAAAAAGACAGCAGGTTTAAAGTGCAAAAGACTTTTCTGCCATAGACTGTGTATAAAAGATAGATATAGCCCCAGAAAAGTTTGAGAAATGAAGTGGCTCTTTCTAATAGCCAGCAGGGGGCAAAATCTGCAGTTTCAGAAATCTTCCTGGTTGTATGGAAGCTTTGTCTCTGTGACCGCAGTAAACCCTTTCGTAATGTGACAGTCCATTTTCCACAGGCAAAGACACTAAAGGCAAAAATGCTTAGTTTAAAGAACTTATTATGCTTTCAACATCTATGAGTCTGCTAGGATCTCCTCACGTCTGAGTGGCGTGAACTTCATCATCAGATGGCATGCACGCGGGTCAGTGCAAACACCCCAATGTCTGCTTGTTTTTTGTGGATAATTTACAACACAGTGTGCAAACTATGGACACTGAGTCTCCAGTTGTCTGTGTCCATGCCTATAAGAGACCATAATGAAGTTAACATCTTTAACCGCTACCCATCTTTTATATACAGTCTATAGCTTCTGCACTGGCTTCACTTTTCAGCCCAGAAAGCTGTATCTCTCATTTACTCATGTATAACTTGTGTATGCAAACATTTCCAAGCTTTACGTTTGTTTGCTTTTTAGTGCATAAGCGAGTCGAACCTGAAGTTGATCCGGCTGGCAAAATGCCAACGTTGCAAACTCTAAGCGCTCACCTGAGCTCTAAAAATGGGAATCTTCCTTTGCAGAGGTATGACAGCGCTGTGCCACCGTTAGCAGAAACAGAGCTGTTTCTGTCAGCCGCATGCAGTCATGAAGTTGTCATTATTGTGAAATGTGAGGGCAGCTCTCTACTTTATGCCCCCCACCCCCCTGCAGATACAGTGTGCTCATTATTTGGATCATGAGCTGCGGGAGGGTTCGGGCTCTTTAATCAATGAACAGAATGACACAGGGTATAAGTCACAGTGATCTTCATTAAAGCACACCACAGTAACCAGAAGATGAAGACATAAAGTCCATGTGGTGAAATGTACAGAATTACTGTGCAATAGCCTGGATGTAGATTAAAAGTAGCTGGCTGGACCTGGTGTGACGTTGAGAGAAAACAGGTGGATGGTCCAATGTAATGTGTGTGTTCCCCTTCTGTTTCATTTAGTTCCTATACTGCAATTACACGGATGAGACTCACTGCAAGGCTTTTTCCCTCCAGTGCTCTTTCTCTCTCCCTCTCTCAATCCAAGTCTGTGATTTCATGTATAATTACTTGCATAATTATAGTTCCCTCCGTTCTACTGTTTCAGGAGGTCTGTTTCTGTCTCTCTGGTATCGCTTGTCTTTCTCGAGCACTCACACATCCCGCGCACACAGACACAACAGTGCTTGCACCCTACTGATTCTCCCACCCTTTCCCTTTGCCTGGTGGTAAGACTTGTCTTGTCACTTTTCTTTGTTTAGTCGTCGTCTGAGGCAGGCCTGTTCTAATATTGGAAAGACAGCAGAGCAGATACAGTGTGCATGAAGAAGCTGGTGCTTTACTCCTGAGCTGCCATGCTTCCTCATTAATTATTCATCCAGACATCGCAAACTTAAAGAGCCTTAAGGTGTGTCACAGGGAATGAGGGGAAACAAAATGCTCTATAATTTTTTTTGTTCTTGCTTACAACTTAAAGCTTCCCGAACTGTGTGAGAAGACAAGAGGCGCACACGCGCGCACACACATAAACACTGATCGTGGCATTGTAAACCAGCACCTTCTAATGTTTTTAAAGTTTCCTACGGCTTGTGGATGATGCCAGTAGATACAATTAGTTTGATTGCTTAGCAACAGAACATCACTTTTGAGACAGGGTAAGATTCAGGTGGAGTATCGAGGTTACATGCTGTTTTTTTTCCCAAAGAATCTGTTTTTCCCAAAACTTCCATGCAAAGTAGCACGCGGTGTATCTTCAGTGCCGCTTTAATGTGTCAATCAGCAGAGTAACACACCACGCTGTGTCTCGGGTTAACTGACAATACGATTATATCAACACCACACATAATCCACACACACACACACACACACACATACTCGCAGAGTCATTTACTGCTCGGCAGGGTTCAAAATATAAGCTTTGTACCACACTGCAGGTCTACTGTGTAACCAATCATGGCCTACTTTCAGGTATCTGGAGGATTTCCCCACTTTATCTGGCCACATATGGCCTCATCCTATTTCAACTCATCTTTATGCTGCGATGTAAAGGAGGAAATTCAATTTCTTGTACTTGGAAGTGTTTCAGGATGAGTGCCAAGAGTTACGGGAAGATTGGCACAGTTTGGGAGCCAGGTTCGGCGTTTCGATAAGCGGTGCATCAGTAATGTAATGATGCTTAATAACCTGCCACTCACAATTACAGCACAGACCTTAATGGTGGTCAGTTGTGTTCTTTGTCACTGTGCTCTTACCCCCTCTGCTGGAGAGACAAGAGACCGGGACCTGATGTACTCAGCGGTGGGGCAGGTCTCGAGAGTAAAAAGTACCTTCACATCTCCAAGATGATGTATTTGCCCTAGTTCACAAATGTCACACCTCACACTTTCACTCTCCAACTTGAGCTTTTCCTTCAGTCAGGTGAAGTTAGGGTGTGTGTGTGTGTGTGTGTGCGTGTGAGGGACGGCAGGCACACTTGGGTCGGAGTTGCAGCACATCGGTGAGGCTTTAATTTGGTGTGCGAGGCGAGCCGCCGCGGACTCTCCCAGCAGAGACGGTGCTGTGTTTGTTTTGCGGGTGTGTAAATTAGCGGTAATTCGTTTGCTCAGTAATGACGTGGGAGAGCTAATTAGGGCAGTGTTGATGGGTGCATTAATTAGTCTCTAGTGTGTGATGCTAATGAGACCCTGATTTGGAGTGTGTATGTTTGTGTTCGCATGTGCATGAGTGTAAACCATGTTTCTGTAAAGGCCCACCAGTATAGGTCATGCCATGAGGAATGTAGTATGAGAGCATGAGGGAATGGGTAAATACTGCAAGAGAGTGCGTTGTGAGTCAACACTGGTACTTTGTGTGTGCGTGTGGTGGAGCAGCAGGGCTATATCTGTGTATGAGAACCTCTTTAATCCTGGTTACGCCATGATGTCGGCTATGCCTGACTGAATATTGATCCCTCCATTGAACCATTACAGGCCCCTGCTCACACACCACAGCGAGGAAACAGGGGCGTGCGTACAGCCGGTCAGTCACACTGCGGTGCTTTCAGTGCTGCAGCTGCATCCCAATCATAAATTCATACCAACCTATAAAAACGTCCAGGACACAAAACAGACAACACAGGGAGCCGTAATGGATGAAAGGCTGTTTTATAAGTGTGTTCAGTGACAGGTCCACTTCACAGATAAGAAGGATCCATCTGTGTGTGTGGTCACAGCAGGGCAGCTCTACTACTCTACACTGTGGGTTCTCTCAGTCAGGGAGTGACAAGGTGGCAGCGTGCTGAAAGAATTTATGGCATATTACTGATATGGCATTCATCATAGCAGCGGTGAAAGGCAAGCATATGCGTTTAGGGGGGTGGGGGGTGCACGGGGTGGCTTTAGAGCCTCACAAGTGATCTATTTTAATCATATTTATTCATGACTATCCCGTTATACATAATCCATTACTATTCCTGTTCAACTGTATCCTCTGCTGTTTCGCAGTGCCGCTCATTTCTTCGCCTCCTCCCCTTTCTCTTGTAAAACTGTGGAGAAAAAGAGAAATTTAAATCAGCACGAGGGGCCAGCAGATCATCCTGTTTAAAGTCATCTGTGGCTCTGAAACTTTCTCTGACAAATACAATAAGGTGATTTATATTTAGCACAGGAAAAGGAATTCTGCTTTCGCCTGAACAACAGCTCAGGCAAAAGGGGTTGAGGGGATGGAGATTTGTCATGGTGAGCTTTATTGAAGCCTGCCAGGGAGAGACTTGCCCTGACTTCAGGTCATGCTTTAGCTTTGAAACTACATTGTTGTGGGAAGTGAAAACTACATCGACATACCTCGAACCTCCAGAGTGCACTCCACCTCGTCTTCCCCGAGGTCATTGATGGCCCTGCAGGAGTATCTGCCCCCATCAAACAGGCTTGGCTTGCGGATATTCAGAGTCAACACTCCCTGGTTGTTTTGCATCAGAAACTTGGGGTCTTCACCGATGATCATTCTGTTCTTCATCCAAACGATCTTTGGCTAAGGCACAGTAGGATGTTGGAGGAGCAAGCAAAATTGGTGGGATGCAGGAAAGGAGAGGAGAAGGGTGTGTGAGTGTGCGCGTGGGGGGGGGGGGATAACACAGCGAGGGACGTCAGGAGGGTAGGAGAGAGCAGAGGGAGGAGGGTAGGAGGTGAAATTAGGTCAACGTTTCGCCTTGACAAATCTTTGCCGATTTTGTGTGATTAAAAAAAATACATGCGCTAAAAGATCTAGCTGCTCCACCTCTTGTTCTAGCTTCCTACATAAAAATACATTCCTGCAGCAAAGGCATCAAAATCCTTTCTGACTGTTCACACACTCACTGCTTGACACTCAAAACCTGTAAAAAACACAAAGCAGGAAATCTGTGGCAAACCCTTGCAGTGCAGCTATCACAGGCCAATCCAGGTAAAGTCCACACACGATGGTGCTGTAGTGTGTAGTATAGTCATTTGCAACAAACAGCTGGGGGTTACCTTTTGTGCATTCAGCACTGCTTTATTGACAGCCATGACTTTTTTTTTTTTGTCTTAACACAACCACACTAGGACACATTGTGCTCACTTTATTTCACATTTATTTTACTCTTCATGCATAAACTAGGAAGCACACTTCTCTATATTTTATCTTTAGGTTTTCTAGATATGTTTGAATCTGTGAGCCGCACACAAACTACCATCAAAATCCACATGCTGATTGGTGTCTAAATACCTAACAGTCTAAATACCTTGGTGCTTGGTTTTACAGACCAATTTTTAAACCGATTTTTAAAAATTATTTTATATCTTAAAAATATAAAAAGACAAATAATTAAGAGCAGAAGGATAAATAGCTTGGGTTGTAAATGAACTCCAATCAAATGCCCAAAAAACGACATCACTGACACACACCTGTAAAAAGTAAAGTTCAGATACCTTGGGGTTGCCACGAACGGCACAGGAGATGGCGGCACTGTATCCTGCAATGACACTTCTGTCCACCAGGGGAGCTGTGAATTTAGGACTGCTGCTCACGTCTATCTCTTTGTAGGGTGAAGTGTTGTAGAGCAAACCTGGACATGGGGTGAAGACGTTGAGACACACATACACTCACACTGCTTGATGTGTAATAATAACAGTGGCTGCTATGAAGCCAACACAGATATAATGAAACATAATCAAAGTCAACATAGATGAAAATAAAGTACATATATCCATAAATAAATCCAAAGGCAGGGTAAAGAGGTAAGCTTCAAGTTTATGATTAAAGATTTCAACACGTCCTCCAGCAGACTGGAGCATAAAAGCTAACGCTGACTCCCCAAAGGTTTTTGTCCTGTGCTTTCCAGCTCTTTCTATGATGAATGTGAGACTGAAATAATACCGAATTTGCTTCCTTGTATCAATAATGGATATTCAACAAATTTACCCATTGATGGGTTAAGAGGAAATTCAAATAATTCTGAGAATTTTCTGAAGAATATGATGAAAAGACAGATGAAGGCCATGTAGCTGAAAAGGCTTACATAGTGTAGTGGGTGAAAGATGTTTTCATTTCGGTGGGGCATGTCTCAGTTTAAAAGACGCCAAGCTAGTTTGTACCACGCTGTAAAAGTCGATTCTGTCCAGGAAATGTGTAACACATAGACTGAAATGCATAATTATTAACCTTCAGTTGTCACTGTCCACTATTTTGGGAATGTTTTGTCTGTAATATCCACGCCGCATCCTCTCACACAAGCAACTGTTCTCAACTGGCTTTTGAGTTATCGAGGCAGGAAGCTGACTTTTTGTTTTATGCTCAGGTCAGGTGGGCACCGCGATCAACAACCCTCCAAATTTTATAGGCCAGACTGATGCTTGGAACACAAAAGAGATTGGCTGGTGGGCTGCCAAGTCTTCTGGGAGAGTAAGCAAATGCAACAACACAAAAACAGTAGCAGCATTTGGCTGGTGGCAGGTGTTAATTTCCCAGCCTGGTTGCTTTCATAATATGCGGCCAATATTAAATGGTATTTAACACTCTGTCAAAGAATATTTCTGTTAAGCGTAATCAGTGTGAATTAATTTAGCTTTAAACCATGTTCAAGCAATTAATCACAGCCGATAATTAATTATAGGTAGTTCTAATGTCGTTACTGTGTTCTACAGCGAAAATAATACAAAGCTGTGTTTTATTTAGTGTAGCTTCTGTTTTTCACTACTGTACCCTTTACAAACCACAATGCTCACTTTATCTTTCAATTGAATACAATGTGGTCTACCGCTCAGCATGCGTTAGATGTTGCTCAGCATCAAAAGCAATACTATCATGTTACAGAGAGCAGAGCTCCGCGGGGATTTCATTACCTGTTTTGGTAATGACAGCGGTGTTCTTGCTGATGCCAGGCTCATCGCTGAGGCCACAGATGTTTTCGCTGAGCACTCGAAAGGAATACTCGTTCCCCATGACCAGGTCAGACACAGTGCAGCTGGGCCTGCGGTTGTGCTCATAGACCGTGAACCACTCCTGATGTATGAGAGAGAAGGAGAGGTTCAAAGAGGCTTATAGCTGAGGTGGAGCTCTATATGCTGAAGAATCTCCAGTGCCCAACATCTATGTTCTTCTAGGCCGCCTTCCTGTCAATTCATTCAACATAACGACCATGGTAGCGTACGACGGCTTTGCGTACGACGTACGACGTTGGGTTTTTTGCACATTCGCTGAGCATTGCACATTCTGACTTTGGAGTAAATTTTCTAGGAAGCCAGAGTGGGAATGCCGTGTGGAGATGACATGTTTTTCACTTGTGAAAAATCTTTCTCACTTGGAATAATGGACTTCAAAGCCTCAAAACACCTTCCCAGATTGATGGGCAGCAAATATTGTTTCTTTAACATGATAGCTGATGTCTTTGCATCTTGGCAATGTATCTACACACCTGAACGCTCCAGACTAGCTTTTACAGGAGTGCTCTCACTTATCAACTATCAGTTAATTAAATGCATTTGATTATATGCACTTGTCTTTTGCTTTCCCTTATATTTCCTGTCGACACAGTAAGGGTGTACTTACTTTTTCTGCACACTGCTTCTGCATTTTGACTTAGTTTTTATTAATATAAATAATGGCAGGGTGTAATATTTCATATGTAATTTTACCCAATTTTAACACCTTCCAAGGATCTTTATTATGTGCTGATTGACAAACTGATTGTAAAACTTAGAACTGACAGTTGATTTCTTTTTTACCATGACTGTAGTGTAAAGTGGGCTTTTAGAGGTTTACTGCTTTCAAGAAATTGTTCATAAAATTGTAGGGGGGAGAGTAACAACAATGAGCAGAAAATGCTATAATTTTATATATATATATATATATATATATATAAAACATTAAATTGATGCTTTTTTTTAACATGAAACTTGGGTTAGTTCAACATAGAAGTTGAAAAGTGAGCTCTGGAAGTGATCCATAGGTGCACAAGGAGGCGACCCTGATGGGCAAAATGGGACAAATCAGGTGCAGTTTTTGTTTCTGTAGTTACAGAAAGTTTAAGCTTGCATTTTCTGGGGTTTTTTTTACATTCTGTTTCTTTTCTGATGATCAGACACAGTGTGATCGTTCCAAATTTATTCTGCAGCAGCTAATGTCAGCAAAAGATCCCAAAGCAGGACTGATCTTCATGGAGCGTGCCTGGCTGTTTAACATTTAGCAAACCACAATATAGAAAATGTCAGGCAAAAACAATTAAATCTAATCCCAGTGACATTAAAAACAAAACACAGAAGAATTTGGTTCAACTTGTACTTGGATGCATAATTTAAAAGACACTGTTGCTCCAGAGTTGCATGCCTCCAGCACTATTATTAGCGAATTACCTTGCTTGACAAACCCTCTCAGTACCACCTGTACACTCTGTCATGCATACCTTAGTCTTCTTGTCAGCTTTCTGAATGGTGTAGCCAATAATCTCACAGTTGCCGTCATCTTTAGGCGGCTTCCACTCCAGCGCAGCATTGAAGCCCCAGATATCTGTGACATGCACGGCGATGGGAGGACCAGGCTTTTCTGGTGGGATTGTGAGAAGTGGCAGAGTCGAGATACAGGTGGAGGATTTTGTGTGAAACTATGAACAAGACAGGTTCATTAAACTGCACAGCTCAAGGGTGGTGAAAAAATGTTCCACACATGCATAGCTGGCTGAGATAACTCTCTTCTTTGCCTAGACATAGATGTTGGCAAGGCTTTTAGAGGCTGAGAGAGGGAGAAATGTACAAATAGATATGGAGCAGGGAAGTCCCAGTGAGACAAAGAAATCAACACTTGCAGCCGTAGAGATTTGACAGATTAGACAGATTAGAAAGATTGACAGATTAGCAGAGCAAAAGACAATAGGATCAAGGGAAGGCGGTGATAGCTGCGTACATTACTAGAAAAACTGTTGGCATAGACGTAACAAAGAAGAAGTATGCCTCGATAACAAAGCAGAGAAATGCAGTGTATTTATCACTGATCCTTCTCTGTGGCCTTCACCAAACACAGTGCAGTAAAGAAAACAGTGCAACATAGTAGTGTGTGTCTCATTAATCTTGCTGTGAACACTCTTTTCTTTTGGAGTACAGTACAAACTGTGAGCACTGCTTCTGTTTTTCCCCTTTAATCCCTCCCGTACTGTCTCCTGCTAAACGAGTACAGTGACAGATCAACTGAGGAGGGGGGGATCAGAGCCTCTCATTATTAGCTCAACCTTCTCAGCAGAGGAAGTGACAGAATAGCCCTCAAAATCCAAACCTAATCCAAGTCTATAAGCAAATAATCTCAGCAGAGCCCCACCAAATAATCCACCCAGAACCCTGACCCGCGGAGACGAGCAGTAAGCTGGGGAATGAGCTGGCGGCCACAGAGGCAGGAGCCAGGATTATAACAGAGTGAGAGAGAGGACTGAGCACTTTGATGATTTGCTACTTTGAGTCACAGATCCTTCAGAGTATGAAATAAGGAATTATCATCAAATTTGACAAAAAAAGACTCTTGACATGTCACAGATTCAAGCTCGAACCATCATCCCATTTCAAAAAGGTTATTAATCATGCACTCTGTGAATTACGTGCTATGTTCTAATCTTAATGAGAGAACATGAGGTGCGAGTTTACATTCTTTAGGTGAAGCTTAGAAGGTGTTGCCATGGTGAAGGGACTGACCTACAACCTGGATGTGTATGTCAGCGCTGTCTGACATGTTTTCAATCTGAACAGACAGTGTGTACTTTCCAGAGTGGACCCTCTCGGCAGAGCGAATAAAGAGGATGGTGTCAACTTCACTGGTACGAGTTCCCACTGTGCGGTCCTCCATGAGAACACCATCTTTATACCAGGTCACAACAGGACGAGGCTTTCCCTGTAATTAAAGGAAAGGAAAGGAAATGATTCCAAATATTTCAAGGAATACAGTCTTTCCAAAAATCGGACACAACCCTTATAGCAAAAGAAGATCATAATTTCCATCATGTCAGACAGTATGTCTCTATTGTCCCATGAGACCATTCTGCCCCGCTAAGCATTTATTTTAAAATACTGAGGCAGCAAAAGACGCAGGAAGACTTCAGCACAGAACAGAGGAATCATCACTGTCAACAAACCTGATGTTACCCACATAGCAAAATTGGTATGGCCCAGATCTGGCCCACACAATGTGCTTACACATGGCCCACATACCGCAAAGAATGACAGCCCTTTGGTGGCCTAGATCAGGTTTGCCAGATGTGGCCCACGCATGGCCAGCGATGTGTCCACAAGTGGCCTTTTGCTGGCCCTGTGCTGGCCCAGAACAGTTTCAGCTCTGGCCCCAGATGTCAGCCTAATGTGTACCTTAAGCAAGCCATGTAATAACAACATGCATAATAGTGCAAAGTAACATGACAAAACTCTGTTCAGACAGTGAATGGACTGATTCTTATATAGCACTTGTCTACTCTGCCAGATTACTCAAACACACCACACTCACTTTCTCTAAACTGAGTGCTTCCGAACTACATTCATACATATTCACACTTGACATACAGCCTGGAAGAGCCAGTGATCGAACCACTAACCTTGTGATCAATAGGTGAACTGCTCTACCTCCTAAACCAAACCACAATCGAGCCAGATATGGCATGCCATCACATAGTGCCATCTATGCCAGGCCTGGCCCATATCTTGATGTCATATGTTTTACCATGCCAGAAGTCAGCCAGCAGTACCGGCTTGATACCAGATCTGGGCCAGATCTGCTTGCTATGTGGGTAGCTGGGGTAGAGGTGGGTTACAAAGCAGCTTGCAGATACAGAGATACACAGCCTGCCCAAAGATAGAGATATGCCACTGAAGTAAATCTGAATAAAGATTTGTTGGCAAAGAATTGCAACAATATCAGATGGACTGCAGAGTGAAGGCAAAAGGGCCAACAAGTGCTCAGCATCTCTGTAATATAAATATTCTGATCCTGATTTGAACCTGCTCTTTGCTCCTGCCGTACATCTGATATCTCATCCCAAACCATCTCGACTGGGTTTAGGTGACCAAGGAGTCCAGGCCATCTGGCGCAGCACTCCATCACTCTCCTTCTTGGTCAAATAGCCCTTACACAGCCTGGAGGTGTGTTTGGAGTCATAGTTCTGCTGAAAAATAAATGATGGTCCAACGAAACGCAAACCGGATGGGATGGCATGTCGCTGCAGGATGCTGTGGTAACCACGCTGGTTCAGTGTGGCTTCAATTTTGAATAATTCCCCAACAGTGTCACCAGCAAAGCACCCCCACACCATCACACCTCCTCCCAGCACAGATTTCCACTGGTCTAACGGCAATTCCTTGTGTTTCTTGGTCCAAACAAATCTCTTTGGGTTGTTGCTTTTCCTTAGTAGTGTTTCTTAGCAGCTATTTGACCATAAAGGCTTGATTCGCAGTCTCCACTGAACAGTTGACGTAGAGATGTGTCTGCTACTGGAACTCTGTGTAGCATTTATCTGGTCTGTAATCTGAGGTGCTGTTAACTTGCGATTTCTGAGGCTGATGACTCGGATGAATTTATCCTCAGCAGCAGAGGTGACTTTTGGTCTTCCTTTCTCGGGGTTGTCCTCATGTACGCCAGTTTCGTCGTAGCTCTTGATGGTTTCTGTGACTGCACTTGGGGACACATTCAAAGTCAAATTTTCCAGACAGACTGACCTTCAGTTCTTAAAGTAATGATGGACTGTCATTTCTCTTTACTTAGCTGATTGGTTCTTGCCATAATATGAATTCTAGCACTTGTCAAATAGAGCTGTCAGCTGTGTACCAACCTGACTTATGCACAACACAACTGATGATCTCAACCCCATTAAGAAAACAACAAATTCCACAAATAAACCCTGACAAGGCCCATCTGTGAAGTGAAAACCATTTCAGGTGACTGCATCATGAAGGTCACTGAGAGAAAGCCAAGGGTTTGCAGCGCTGTCAACAAAGCAAAGGGGGGCTACTTTCAGGAATCGAAAATATAAAACATATTTAGAGTTATTTATCAAAATTTTTTTGGTGCATAATTCCATATATCTTGCTTCACACATTTGATGTTTTCTTTTTATACCTACAATGTAAAAAGTAGTAAAAGAAAAAAACATTAAATGAGAAGGTGTCCAAGCGTTTGACTGGCAGCTAATCAGAATAACTAACTCAGTAGCTGAGTCTTCAGCTGATATGCCATTATTTCATCTGACCTCGATCTGGGGGCCCACCTAAACTAATGCTTTGGTTAATCTGTTGAAAATGAAACAACTGACTTGATTACTCACTAATAATGTCCTTACTAGTAAATTGATCTTTTGATTAACAATAAATTGATCTTATAGAATATTTAAAAAAACAAAATTTAAACTTTTGCACATAAAATATTTTATTAAACATGTCACCGATAACTTTAGTTATGGCCTGATATTACATCAGTGTAAAAACAGCCGCGGGAACACACTCAGTCCAGCTCGTGGATGAGATGACAGAACAGTCGGTGCTCTTTTTTCCCAGGAGAACACTATGTAGCCATGTTCTCTGTCTCAGAGAAGGCTTTTCATCTGCTTCTTCAAAAGGAGACCGAGCTATGGCTCGCTTTCTTCTTGTCTATTTTTATTTAGAACAATGGTTTACCCTTTACAGCTTATGGTTAGATTCTTTTTTACCACTGCCATAATTTGCAAGTTGCTGTCAAAAGCTGTAACGCTCCCTGTGCCTTTAGAACTCTTGTTCCCCTTGTTACTACCAACATTAGCACATTAGATTCCAGAAGAGGACGATATGTTTTCAAGTAGCAGCCATGGGGAAATAAGGGCTTGGCTGTTTTTTCTTCAAATGACCACTCAAGGATTCACTTAAAATATCTACAATGTGCAGTGGGATTGAGCTTGGGTAGGCTTTGATACAAATGTTACCCCATTTTTAGATTTTTAGATTCCCCGGTGCATGATATAGCCATTTGTTAAAGATAACTGAAAAAAGCAAGTTTAAAGTTAAGATAATGTGGTATTTACAGATGGCCCCAAACACCAGAAATGTGAACCAATAACTTTTGGCTGGGGATTGCTTGACTAGCTAATCATGTTTTTCTGCCATCTTTAGGTGAAATTGCATTTTCTAGTGGAAATAAATTTAGAATAGCAACTAGTAAAGATTTGAATGTATGTCTTTTTAAATCATTTTCAACAGTTAGTCATTATGTTTTCTGTCCAACCTCACGGTTTTGCTCACACCTCATATTTCAAAGCTCATGACTGATTTTGACTCCTTCTGTATTTTTAGATTCTATAAATATTCCATAGGCAGTCGATCTAGTGGAGGTATGTGTGATGTGAAAGCCTGATTTACAATGGGTGCAAAAATATTTTTAGGTGTCATGTGGATATTCTGCCTTTACTCTCCTTTAATTAAATATTAGACATGGGGTACTGACACTTTGTTCAAAGTTAAAGTGTATAAAATATCACCACTAGGCTTCAGTAGAGTTTTTACCCCTCAAAAAATGTTAGTGTTTGAGGGGTAAAAACAGTAAGCTGTTTACCTCAGCTGTCTATGTGTGTCCGTGTCTATTTATTCTGGAGGCTTTAAAACTCCTCCAGAAGTGAAGCTCACTTCTGTGTGATGACAGCGATACTGGGGAGAGTTGTTGAGGAAATCCTGAACTTTTCTTTTGGTAAGTGCTGCTGTTTTTGCCACTGTTAGCTGCTGTTAGTGTGTTAGTAAAAATTTCTTTAAAGTGGATCTACAATTGCTGGACTTAGTGGGGACTAAGACTGATTATAAGAGGGAAAGTGTGAATTCTAGAACACTTGCATGATGTTAGCTTATTTTAACACACGGTCGTTGTTGTTGTTGTTGTTGTTGTTGATTAGACAGGTCATTATCAGCCGTCCGGAAACAGGAGGGTCACATTTAATGACAATAAGTAATTGCAAACATATTTGGAATAAATAAGATGGTTTTGCACAAACCCTGACTTCAGTTTGGGAGATGAGGTCTGAGGTAAAGAGAAAAAGCATGATATTTTAACCAGATGCTGATTGTGTTGTCTCTTTCCTTCACGTTTTGCGTATCTTTGGTGATGAGAACCCCGTCTTATGTGATAAAACATACTGTAGGTACGATCCTTCATATCTTGAGTCTGGCGTGAATAAAAGTTGCCCTGACAGCAAAAGAACACCTATGAGTTCTCTTCTCCACCGCCTTTGATGTACCACATATGCAGCTGGTCTCAAGCCACACATATAAAACACAATTAAGCAGAACAGCAGTGTCCATCTCGGGTGCTATAGTCAAGATGGCAGGGCAACGTGATAGCTTTCACAAAGCAGTGCCTGCTCCTATGTATTTTTAATGGATTATTTAAATTTATTATATACAAGTTTATTAGATTGCGTCAATTTGTTGAAAGGCATAATTATACATCACATTAATTAATGTATATTTATGAGTACAATATCCTTTTTTTCTATTAAATGAACTCAAAAAATACCTCAAAACCAGAATTTTAGCCTTGAGACATAAGAGCTGTATTTTGGCTGTTATTCCTTTAACATAATCTCATTCTCCTCAACCCTCACTGTCTACTCATATATCCCCCCACTTACTCTGATTCAAAACCAAAAATCAATCATTAAACTTTATGAGAAAACAAGCCGTATTTGCTTTCACTCCATATTTTTTCATGGTCATCTGTCCCTCACCTTTGGTGACTCTGAGCACATGCCAAATGTAGGACTCCAATAAGCAGGCAGAAGGTAACAAAAGCAAACCTTTTATTTATATTAATGTATTTAACAAAGAAATCCAAAAGCACAGCAAATTGCACACATAAAACTTAAATGAATCCATAAACTTTAAGGGAAAGAACAAAGAGAGCACAAGGGAAGATAAACAAAGACTGAGGCGAAGGACACGACTACTTCTACACAAGAGGGGAAAGTGGAAACAGGAGGGTAACAAGACACAACTGAACCAAATCTATACAATGAGACAGAAGGTTCTTAGTAAAACTAAATGTAAAACCAAAGAGATGAAAAAATTCCAAATGAGTAACAATAATTGCAACAAAGAAAACACAGAGACATGAGTGAAGGTAACAGATGGGAGAAGACGCAGAATGAGACAGAGGAAGCACTGAGGGGACCATAAAAACAAACTAGAACTAGAATCAAAACCTAAATAATAAACAGAAATAAAAACATACAAAAAAATTCATATTTCCAAAAACTCAAAATGCTGGAACCACCCAGAGAACCCACTCCACATTTCGAGAACCACTGTTCTAATATTTGTATATTTCTTAATATTTGCTAGGATTGTTTACATTTCTGTTTTTTGTTTGTTTTTGTATTTTGAAGAGGAAATATGTGCCGTTTGCATGAGGAGTGAGACTGGTGTTCTGTTTACAGTTGTTTACTGCCCGTGACTGCACCTTGTTCATTTACATTTTATTCAGTTAAACAATAAACAAACAAACAAAAACCACATATGAGCACCTTGTATTGTCCACTCTTTTTTTTCCCGATATTGCAAATGAAGTGTAAAAGCTAAAACTCTAAAACCAGACTCACCTGGAAGGGGATGACCAAGTTCACCTTCTCGCCCACCTGTGTGATGAATTTGGTTCTCAGACGCCGAGGCAGGCGTATCTTTGGATTTTCTGGTTGGTGGACACAGAGAAGCAAAAGTAAACTTTGTGAAAGAGTGGGTGATGTGGGGGCGTATAGATATGTAAAATGTAAAACATGTAGAGCTTTTAGGTTTTCTGTATGTTCCTTTGCGTGGTTACAGTAGAAATTAATGACTCTTATTGGTTAAAAATCTCCGATATTTGCAGTAAATTTATAGTAGCTAAATTATTTTTTCCCCTCTGATTGATCCTAAATGGTTGCTGAACATGATGTCTATCCCTGAATACACTAAATATTTCTAGTGCTGTTAAACAAATGTGTTCATTAAATGCTGTGTTTGATTAAAGCTTGTTTCTGACCCACGATCTCTCGGATAGTGACGGCTTGGGAGAGAACGGCAGGAGGACTGTGGCCGGCAATGTTGACTGCGATCACTCTGAATAGCATTTTCTCCCCCACTGGGAGTCCCTTCACCCTGTAATGGATATTTCCCACCGGTTCCTCATTAACCCGCACCCACTGGTCACCTAAAAGCAATAGTAGGAATAGTGAAGAAACAGATCAGAAAACCAGGATTAGTGTGTAACTTTGAGATTAATGCTGAGAAATTAATCACGTATAAATATTGCTTACCAGTGAACAGGCAGATATACAAATAACACTAAAACACACACACAGGTACATTGGCAAATACGTCTTCACTCAAACTTTTTTCTTTTACCTACTAATCTTAAAAACTCACATACAGTTTGTAAATAGCTGAATGATGATTGCTATTACAGTAGGCAGAAAGTTGGGACAGTTTTCTACAGCGCACATTAATCCAGCCTCAGGTGGCCTTTTCTCAGGGGATCACAAGCTAGTGTACTCCTACAGCCTGGATAAATGAGAAGGTTGCATTAGGAAGGGCATCTGGTGCAAAATCTGAGCCAAATCAAACATGCGGATGTGTGTGCTGTGGCAGTGCTTTGGGAAATAAGGGAGCATCTATAAGTACCTCTCACATTACACCAAACACATGATTTCTTTTGCCTTTGCTCATGTTTTTTTGTTTGTTTGTTTGTTTTAAGAAGGATTTGTCATATCACTCATTTATTACTTTAACCGAAGGAATAACCATGACCATTACAGTTCCTATAATAAAATAACTTTTAGGCAGAGAGGTTTAGCAAATGATCAATCGTTCTCTTTGTATGAATAATTTTTTGGGTTGCCAGGATTTGAAGAATCTCATTTGCATGACTGATTTCTAATGTGTCTAAATTCCAGTGTTCAGTGTTACTGTAATCACATTACATTTTTCAGTAATGCAGTGCGAACTGAAGAAGCTTCTCAGATGAGAGGATCTACTCAAACAGCATGCTAACATAAAGCTAGCCAAGAGTGACGATAAAGCTCAGCAGACAGGTAACAAAAGCAGCAAGTAGTCAGGCTTGTAGCCTCCATGTCTCTCTGTTTGTGTTTCTACAGCAGAATCCCAGTGCCATGTAGTACATTATGAGTTGACTTGTAAAGGAAATGAATTTCAACGGGGTAATGTTGTGTTAAATCCAACATGTTAAACCTTCCAGTTTCAGGAAATAACATTTCTAATGTTTGACTGTGATCATCCCACTATCTTCTGCCTGTCATGCCTCTGGCTATACATAATTCATGTATATACACAAAACACAACAGATGCAAATATCACTGTTAGCATTTATATTGTAATGATTATCTAACCTGCTTAAAATTGTTTAGTGGCCCCTTCCTTTCTGCTGCATAGCCAAGATGGCAACCACTGAGGGTGACAAGTGTTTCACACGTGTAGAGCATTTCATGCAGCCTTGATTGAGAGCCGGAAAACAATCATACGCTCAGAATAGCAGGTGTAAGTATGAATTCCTCTTGCTAGCTAACTCAAAGGTGCATAAATATATATTAGCCCACAATTTACTGTTAATATCCCCAATTTGTAAAGTTCTGACATTTATCTAATGTCGTTAGTTATAGCTTACAAATCCAAAATAAATCCTTAGTATAAAGTGATATCCATTTTGGTTATTCTTACTTCCTTCTTTGCAGTATTCAATGATGTAGCCATCGATGCCACCTGCTCCGATTTTCTCTGGAGGACGCCACTTGAGTGCACAGGTAGAATCTGTCACATCATCTACTGTGAGACGAGTGGGCTCACTGGTGGGGGCTGAGAGAGACAAGAGCTAATTAATACGTTAATACGGGGTATAATGGGATGGGAAGGTAGGTTAAGCTGCTTCAAAATGAGCATTGTGTGAAAAGCCTCTGTTAATTAACCATTCTGCTAATGACAAATGGCAACGCACCAATGGGCATGAAGGGCTTTGAGCTTGCACTGGGCTGAGAGATGCCAATGTCGTTGACTGCAAACACCCTCATCTCGTAGAGTACACCTTCAATCATCTTCTTAGCCTCGTATGTGGTGGACTCGTAAACATCAAAGTTGAGCTTCGTCCATCTGGGCGAGCCTATCTTCTTCCTCTCCATCAGGTACCCTCGAGGAAGCAGGATCAACATACGGTGAAGTCGTTAAAAACAGCTCCACGTCAGTTAGAAAAAAATATTGCAATGTAATAAACAAAATGGAATTTAAACTCCTCTTTTCTCCTGGGAGGAAGACATCAGATGTGAATATTACACGCTGCATGTTTCAGGGGTACCTTTAACGGCAACTCCACCGTCAAAGGCGGGAGGGTCCCATGTGATGATGGCAGAGTCCTCGCCAACTGATGCGCACTTGACGTTCTCAGGAGAGTTTGGCACATCTGGAGAGGCAGGTTACAGTTGGAAATTGAAAGCATGGAGAGATGAAACACAGAGAGAAATGGGAGCGTTTGAGGTTTTTGATGTAGTACAGTACGTAAGACAACATGTGATTTGGGGAGTCAACACCAAATGCACTGGTAAAGCCATCATATGTTTCACTGATCACAAATGAAAAACGTTACATTTTTTATTACCTCTATATAGACACTGCCACTTTGTAGAATAAATTACATCAGTGGTGATTACAAATCATGTTAGAGCAAGCTATTCTGTGTGTTTTATGACTCTTAAAAACTATTAATCAAATGTTTCTATGTCCCTTATTTAAGTAATTTCATCCACTGCTCTCTATTCATTGCTTACCCTAAAATCCATCTTGGACTAGAGACTAGATAATTATTATTTATTATATAAATTATGTCTTGGTCATTCTTAACTCTATTAAGAGACAGACAAATTCCTTACAGTATGTATTTTAATGAAAAACAATACCTGAGGTGAAAGTCTAAAAACATATGTTTTTTTTAATATGTTAATTGTTCTGGGTAGAAGCTGCAAAGACACTGGACCTAAAATTCAGATGATGTGAGTTTTTAAAAGATGGCACCACTATTGAAAATTATGGATTTCCTTTTTTTTTTTTTTACCATGACCCAGTCTCAAACTCTGAGGAACTATTGCCCTCAGTCAGACAGAAGTAATAGAAAGGGATCAAGGAAAGAAAAAGGCAAAAGTAAGAAACAGCCACTGACCCACAACTCTAACAAAGAGATCCGCCTTGTCCTCGCCGACAGGGTTAGTCACCGTGATGGAGTATTGGCCCTCGTCCGCTTTCTCCGCCCCCTCTATTACAAAGCTGCACACGTTCTGCTCTGACTCCACGTGGACCCGTCCCTCAGCCTCGGACAACACCTACCACACAGGGCAGCACAGAGTGAGAGACAGAACAAAAGGAGATTGCTGAAGAGGACTGTGTCGCATGACGACAGCCACCACAAAGACAGGTGATTCAACCGTCCCACTCTAGTGTTGTTTCATTCTTCTTTTGTGCTGTTTAATGACTAACGGCGAGGTACTCCGATTGACGCAGAACATATAAAATATCTGACGCGTTTGTGATGCGAGGTGAAGGATAAGAGCCATTTCTTTCTCACTTGGTCTCCTTTCATCCAGCACACAGTGGGGGCCGGCTCTCCTGTGAAATGAACGTCCAGGCGAAGTTTGTTTCCAGCCACCACCGTAATGTTGTTCTTGCCGCCGGAGCTACCGGTGTCCAGGAAGATCTTGGGAGGATCTTTCATTGTGACCAGATGAAGACAGGAAGAAAGAGACCATTTAGTTTAGAACAATGATGTTGGTTCTTTTTTTGTTTTTTATATTTGAGATTCAAGGTGTCTCAAAGGTGGCACAAAGACTAAATTTACTGTTTTTTTTATTCTATATATGGTCTTTTTGGACTCTGGCAAAAAAAAAAAACACTAGAGGGATTTGGGGGTTTTACATTTGGAGCAGCATCATACTATACTGCCTAAAGCCAAACAAGCAAGTTGGAGCTTTTGTCTGCTCGATGGCTTTCCAGAGCTGTGAGCATTTTCAACTTTCACATTCTTCAGTTCATTATATATTTTTAAATTGTTTCATAGAAGAGCCTTTTGTGTTGCATTTTATGAAAAGATCACACAATTTTGAGAACAAAACAGAGAGCAAAGAGCAACTTAACAGCAGCTAAAAAGCAGTTTGTTGTGATTTAACTTCACACCTTTCTGCAGGGATGTATAAATGAACTCCAGGGTACGTCTGTAAACTCTAGGGTGTTGTTGCAGGTGGAACAAAGTGCACTACAGACATACCTAAGCATCAGTCTGAGTGTGGTTAAATAAAAAAGGAAGTGCAATTTCACCAGTATTGTTCAGTTTTATGATTAAGAAATGTAAGTAAATCTGCCAATAAGACATCTGTCACTATGTCTAAAATTACAGAAAATGCTCCACCTCATGGACCCATTATAAAAAAAATATAAGTTGCTATAGTAAAATGCTTCTGTGTTTTAATTGTTTTTGTTTACCTATTACTTTATTATTTTGGCATAGTATGAGTAACAATAGCAGAGTTCCCTTATCAGTAGGAAAAACTGTAAATACAGTTAAGTTCAGTGACAGGTTTTCAGTCCCTACAATCCTCTTATGGCTCAGGGACATTATAAGTGCAGCAACCAGAGCTAAGCTCCAAACAAAACCTGCACATATGGATGCTCGCCAGTATCTTCAGCCTTTGTTGCATTTTTCATTTGTCCATTCACTGACAAAATCAAGAATTTGACGTAAGGTTCAGACTCATTCGTCATCATATATGACCTTTGTTCTCCAAAACAAGGAGAGAAAGTTACTTCTTTCTCTTCTTGTTTTGAAATTAGAGCAAAGTGAACACAGCATAGACTCACTGTCCTGTTTTGAGGTACAAATGTGGCCTTGTGCAATGGGACACCACTATTTTGGTATCACGTGAGCTTGCTTGGTATCTCTGGAAACAACATGCAGACACACTGTAATGATTGTTTATCAGCTAATTTATTTTTCTGATGGTTTGTTTAGCAGTCTTACATATTGCACCTTTAAGGATATTTAATGCAAGTAATTATGTATGAAGTAACTTTATTTTAGGCCAGATACTGACTTCTGTGCCTAACTGTAGCTCTCATATAATCATAACCTCTATAGCTAACTGTTGATGAGTTTGTATAACACGAAAAACACAACATGTACACAAACATTACATTTTTTGATGACTATATGAAGATTAGAGATAGCCCAGATAACTGTCACCCAGTCTATTTGTATTTCCAAAGCATATAATAATGTCTGCGCTAAAAAACTGAAATGAAATGCTTGATGTGCTTCTGGGATAGAGGAAAACCTGACATAGACAGAATCTGTCCCACTAACTATAACGTACGGTTAGGCATCAATCAATAAGAGTGTTACACTAACAATAAATGATCAACTATTTGATTTTTTTAAAAGGGCACAAGGACATTTTAACCATTTCTCTGTTCAGAGGGTCACTCAGTGGCATCTTATATGATATTTGCTATATTTTCTCAACAGCTGATTAGCTCAATAATTTAAGAGTTCACTTGTCAATTTTTATTTTATTTAATTTAATAAATAATTTTTCTTGAATATAAGGGGTGTTGACACAACATTTTGATGTCTACTTTCACTTTTAAACCAAATTTCATGTTAGGTATATTTTAGACCTCTAATTGACAGAAGATTCACAGCTGAAGGAAACCTAATGGCATCCAGTTTTACACAAAAATTACAATGATGTCAGCACATTCACATATCTCTAACATTTACTGTCATACACGACAGTATAAAGTATGAATTTTGTCTTTTAAAAAAGCACCAACCTTGTCGTGGAACATATTCAATTTTTATCTCTGTGGGGAAAAATGAAACAGATCAGGAAGATTCAAATTTGCAACTTATAGGTTGAATTCAGAAGAACCGCTTGGTATTTTGATTTTTACGTCGCTCTCACCCAGGAAGTTCAGTTTTGCTGAGAGAGAAAGTGCGTAGCCATCAGGGACGAAGGTATAATCTCCAGCGTCTGAAGCGTTCACATCATTGATCGTCAGCTTGTGGATCCTGGGGACATGTCGCCAGATGTTACCAAGGAGACAGCAGTTGTTATGACCCGCATTTATGCAAAGGACAGTTGCCCTAGCAACATACTTCAAGAGACAATATCGCAGAGTGAGAAAGCTACTAAATGGCTTTCACCTTGTGTGACCGCTGTCACCTTGGCATATCTCCTTCCATAGGCCGCTCTGATGGAGGGCTTACTGAGAGAAAACCCAGACCCTTGGGGTCTGTTTGTTGTTTGTGTGTGACCATGTGTGAGTGTTTGAGGGAGCGTGTCTATGTGTTTAGAGGTTAGAGCTTTACAGATTGCAGCCTATCCCCAAAAAATGGGTCAAACAACTAAGAAAGCCCTCTGGTAATAGTTTTCCAAGCCATGTAGCAAACTGTTTATTGTCATAGCTATATGATTTTGTGAGCCTGGGTGTGTGTGTTTGCTGTTGTCATAATGCGTGCAGCTGTACATGATAGGTAGCCGAGCTGGAAACAACAGTTTTATCACAACAGAACATTAACCCACTGGAGTCTGATAGCGATACCTTCCAATGTGTGAAATTTTGATGCGATCGCTGGCCTCGACTTCGACACCATCCTTGAACCATTTTCCGGTCACGTTTTCATCAGACACCTCACACTTGAATACAGCTTGCTCAGATGCCTTCACTGTCAGGTCGGCTATGCTCTGTAGAACCTCCAGCTCCTTATCTGCACCACAAAGATCAATCAAAAGTTTAATTAATAAAAAAAAAAAGCCTAATTAATTAAGTGTATCCATGCAAAATTAGTGCAAATACAATGTTACAGTTTTGCGCTTGAGTATTACAACTTCCTGGATTTTATTTGTGTGTTCCCATTTCCAATCTTAGTGTTGAGTTACATTAACTACCCATTAGAAACCTAATTATTACCAAGTATTTATAAAGTAACGTTGGATTTGGAGGAATTGCTTCCTCCCCCTTTTTTTCTTTAAAAGAAAAAAACTCTACTATATACCTATGCTGGCATTGCTACAAACTAACAGCGACCTCCACAACCAAATGAAACCATTGCACAAATGTCAAAGCTGCAGTTCTGTGAATGAGCACTTGAGGCTAAAACTGAGTCAGTCTCCACAGACTCCTATGTTAAGCTGCCTCTTGCACCACAGGAATAAACATGATCGCAAAAACGTGTCTTTAGCCATTTTCCCCCTTTTATGCATTCGTTTTAGTACAACTAATCCATACATACATTTTGTAAACCATTTCAGAGACACCCCAAACCCGCTTTTCTGGTCATCTTTTATCTGAAAGAACCCATCCTACTCGGATTCCCTAACCACCACTATGGAGTAGCAGTTCTGAGTTCTGGATGACCTAGAAGATCCCAGAATCAGTACAGAAGAAACTAATTTTCTTATATCTGCAATTTGCTTGCAGCCACAAGTGAACGGTAGGAATGTAGATCAGCTGGTAAATCAACACCTTTGCTTTCACGCTCATCTCTTTCTTCACAATAGATCTGAGCAGTAGTCACATTACTGGACGGTGACACAGGCAACACTATGGCTATGCCCATCTGGTATGTGCAGTCTCTGAGAGGAAAACTATTATCCAGCGTTCCTTCATTACCTCATGGGCTTTAGCCATGCTGGTTTTAGCCACTTTGACTGTAGTACTTTGTTTATATCAGCTACCTAATTCACAGTTACTATAACTATGCTATCTTTTCTCTGTATTTCTATCCTTCATCTGAGGGGGAAGGACAGAGATTTTCTCACACTATAATCAATTTATGGGACTCGTTTGACTCACAGCGTGTAAGTGCCTGATATCTGAAGCCTGATATCAATTTTGGAGGTGTAAAACCAAATTAGTATGACGAATAGTGTGATACAACTGATACAAGAGATTAATGAAATAAAATTAATGATGACATGAGTAATGACTAATTTGTTGCTTTTCATGCTTGTCAGGATGGAAAACATCAACATGTGCTGAAGTTTGTTTCTAACTGAGGAGTCATACTGGAAATACATGTCTGTAAACTTTAAACAGCACCACAGATTTCATGGCCTTTGCAATTTAAGAACATTAATGTTTTAATTATTAATTTTTATTTTAATTAATAATTATGTAATGTTTAATTTTTAATTGCTCCAATAATATATGATCATGTTGTTATTTGCTTTTAATGCTCCCCGTTTGTTGTCAATAAGCCCGGTTAGCCTGGATAGCAAGTTTTCAAGCACTGGTGGACTGGAGGACAAATACCTTCAACCTCCAGCTCTGCCTTTGACTCCCCACCGTTGGTATAGACGTAGTACGTTCCAATATCCTCTTTAGTGGCTTCATTTATGATCAAAATATGCCTCTTCCCATCTTTCTTTAACCTGTACTTTGAACCTGCAGTGTCTCTATTCAACTCCACTCCATCTTTCATCCTGTGAAGAAAACACACACACACATATATACATCTGAGATACTTTAGCACAGGAACGCGAGAAAAGGGACTGATACTTGAGATGTTGGCAGTGTTGTAGATAGTGAGATCCTTCAGGAGTCAAAAGGCTTTGGGACAAAGTTGTGCAGTAGGTGAGGATTTTTTGTGTACAATATCTGTACCAAAAAAAGCTGTGTATAGCAAAGGAAAAAAAATGCATGCATTCATACTCATATCTTTTAGTTTGGCTCTCTAAAAATCTCTGAGTGGAATAACCACGTCCAAAAAAGTGCAGACAAGAAGGAAGCAAGGAAGACAGTGTCCCAGTTAACAGCCCATCTAGGCTTCCCCTAATTGCCTCAGACAGCTTTGATTGCTGTGTATTATTTCAACAAAAAAACAAAAACCCAAAAGACATCTTTGTAGATTTTGCCTAGAAACTGTCTGGCTTTGTACAACAAAGAAACTTAAAATAAAATAAAATAAAATAAAAGCCACAAAGATTCTTCTTTTGTGGAGAAGATTATTAGACAATGATATTAGAGTCAATTGCAAAATGTTTAGCTAATAGCAGTGTTTCATATAACAATTTGGTTGAGCTTATTGATAGATGCTTACTAATAAAGGTTTTGGTTTTGGGGGTTTTTTTTTATTCATTACACCTTTTGCACCGATAAATCTTTATTTTAAAGCTTTTCATCACACCATCTTGGAATAATAAACCATTACAGTACTGAAGTGACAGAACAGATAAATCTCCACCATTGCTTTTGGTAAATAGTGTCTTATTTGCTGATGGCAGTGAGCCAAAGTATAGTCACAGTAGAAAGAAAGTACACCTATTACTTAGTAGGTTGTAAAATTAGATAAATACACATCAGACTGGTTCGTACTGCCAATCTTTTTAAATCTTATCTTAAAACACGTTTGTATTTACTGGCTTTTAATACAATATGAGAGTTATTTGGCAATTCATATTTGATGTTTGCTATCAATATTATAAGTTATTTTACTAAGTATTTTGTATTCTTGTACAGCACTTTGGTCAACATTCCTGTTGTAATTAAATGTGCTATATAAATAAATAAACTATATAAATGATATAACTATATAAATACAACCTCAGTACAACAGCAAAACATGACATATTACACTTTGTCATCATTTATTTAATCAAACTTAAGCAGACCTGCAGAAACAACACTTGAACAACTAAGACAGGACAGAAGACAGAAAACCTGATTGAAACGCTGTGCCGTCAATAACCTCAATGAACCTCAATGAACCTCAATGAGCTCAAGTAACATTGAAAAGTGAGCCAAAACTCTGTGATGTGAAAGCCTGATAAAGTCATATAGAAAACAGCTACTTCAAGTTACTGCTGCAAACATTCGCCCTAAGAGGAATTGAATCACTGGGTACTTTGCTTTTCACACAATGCATTTTGGATTTTGCATTTTAGTTTTTAAGAAATAGATCATAATATGTTGTAATATGTCATGTGCTGTTGTTCATGTCACGCTGTATTTACAGTATTTAATTTTAAAATGTAAAGCCTTAGGAACTGACATCTGTCCTTTTGCCATGACTCTGTTGGAGTGTCCTTATGCAGAAACCTCAGTTACACACTATTAGCCAGTATCTTTTATGTTAGCTTGTAAAGATTTAAAAAATTCACTATGTGAGCTGCGTCAGCATTGCTTTATGAGGCCTGAAACGTATTGTCTCATTGGACTGTTTATTCCGTTAGACAGAGAGTTTTATTAGCTGAGTAGCACATTGATGAATTTCAAACTCAAAATGAACCGAAGGGTAAATTAGCTCACCATATGACGTTAGCGCCTTCCTCAGACACTTCCACTTCAAACTCCACCCTCTCACCCACCACTGTATGAACATCATCCAGCAGCTTGGTGATGGTGACTGGAGGTTCTGAAAACAAATAGCTTTGAGTCAAACAACAGATGGGAAGTGAGTCATTAAAGAGATACGCTATTTTATGTAAATCACCAACTGGAAACTGGACATATCTAAATCACCGGAGAACACAAATACGAATGGAGAGTAAAATAAGTGTGGCGAATAAACACATCTGCAAGGAAGCAGGACTTGAGGAGAGTGACTAATGCTTTTCTACGATATTAACAGCAATAAGAATCTATCATTAAAAGATATTAATTATGTCATAATACAGTATACATGTACCTGTAGGTCAGGTTTTTTAGCATTATTTTATCTTTTTGAATGGTAGATACCCTACTTTAGTACCTGTTAGCAGAAAAATAGGATAGCACACAAAACATGTAAACGCTCCTTCGTATTTGAATAACAGCATAGTATATTCCTGAATTTCTTATCCAAACCCACCAAACACACCCGTCTTGTGGAGGTGGAAGGCACCTCAAGTCTCCTGAGGTGGTGGGAGTCACATTGTGTAACCACATGGTGTGATGCTTGATGCTCTGCTAGCCTCAGCTATTTGTCACAGTCGGCCTCCAGTCCCCCTCCGGACGTTTCAATTCTTTCTCCCCTTAGCTGGTGTGCCCGCGAACTCTCTGAACTACACTCACAACACCACAGAAATATGTAAAAATCTGACTGGCATCACAAAAGTTTTGTGAAATGAATTTGATGTTGTCCACATAAAAGCTGAGGAATATATTCTCTCTGGAATACACAGACACAGCTAGAAGAGTATGACACTGAAATAGCCCAGTAGGTTTGTAATAGCGGCCGTACCTTCAAGTCTGGAAAAAGCAATATGTGATTTGTACTCTGATATGGAATAACCGTGACATGTTTGGAGGCTCCCAGAAACTCTAAAAGTGAGACACTGAATGCAATAGAAATGTAGATGTAGATACAAAGTCATGTAATCAATAGTTTATCATGAATTTGCCCCTTCAATGAAGTAGCTGAAAAGGCAACTGAGTGAGTGAGCTATACAGGTTTCAGTTAGGACAAGAAAAGCAATATTTAATCTAGCTTTAAGGGTTTCTTCAGTTACATAATCTGTTTAGTGTTTAATAAATAATCACAAGCTTCATTTCCAACTGTTTTTTTATGTCTGTTTATCTCGTATCCCTTTATATTATCATTTTGTTAGTCTATGTATTTATGTAAGCCTGTATTATTATTATTTATTATCATTATTATGCTATAACAAACAAATATGGGATAAATAAAGTATAAACTAAAAGATATTTATTAACTTAATCTAATAACTTGTTTTATCTAAACTGTTCCAGCTGGTCCCTGATTGGCTACTTTTCTTTGATTGGGTGATATCTGAAAAGTTTATTTTTGCTTGTATATTCTGTTCTTAGAAGGAAAGAGAGAAAAGAGAAATATTGGAAAAACTGGAAATTGGAATCGTCCAAGACAATCTAAATTGATGCATCTTTACAATAATGGTACTATAAAGGCCAAGCAAATCTACTTTAAAATTGTATATTGTAGTGCAGTATAGTATTCAGAATATGAATTTGAAGATGGAAATAAGCATGAGATTTCGCTTTAAGAATCTAGTGTTATTTCATAAAGAGCTCAGAGGAAAAATATATGAAACTAAAGCAAATCAACAGAAAAAAAAAATGGGTTTCTGAGCACATCTCAAACTGATGTCTGCTAGCCAGCTTACAGAAATCACCTCTACAGTCAGATTTTGACCTGGTTTGCTGGAGCTGAAAATGCTTCCTGTCTGAGCACACCTTTATGAGTCATTTTCGATCAAGACACATAGACACATTGTAGCTGCCTGTGAGTGGTTACAGAGCTTATTTTTATGGCTCTGATGATGTAAGAGAGTAAAGTATGGGATTAATATAAAAGCAGTAGACTGAGTTACATCCATTAAAATGTACAGTAAAGTGGCATGCATTTAGTCGATCAAATAGGCCCAATTAATACCGAAAATGACATGTGTTACAAGAATACGCAAAATACAAGTGCTTCTTTCAAAAACCCTGAATACAGAGCTATCATACACCAAATCTGCCTAGCAATTTTACTATTACCATTGATCCGTATTCAAATTGTCCTTCAAAAACACACATATCAGTCAAACTCGGATAAATATGTCAGCACATTAATACAAACAGCACGGCGACAATGATACATGACAATAAACAAAGCATGAAAATTTCACTCGCCACGTACCCATTAAAAATGAGTGAGCAGACAACAGAGCGCAGCATGTTACTGCGTGGCATAAAAGCATTGAAATACACAGATGACATGAAGGGAACAGAGCTGTCAGGCCTCTCAACACTCAAATGACAGCATTTGCTAAACCAAGCAGAAAAACCGCTCCCTCCTGAAAGGATTCCTCCAAAGACAGTGACTCATATACCTTTGACAAAAAGCTCCGTGAAGCACTTCTCCTCCCCGACCACGCACTCGTATGCTGCGTCATCCGACAGGTTGCACTTATTGATAGTGAGTGTCCGCTTGTTGCCCACGCTCTCAAACACATACCTGGACGCAGAGGGATGGCGGGGGAAGATTATACGAGTCGGATAAAGAAGAAATGAAGTGAGAGACAAAGAAAGGGAGCGAGAGCGAGAGAGAATAATGATTAAGTGCTTTCAGCAAATCCAACCACAGTCAGGCGAACGGGGCCTAAAGACAACAGAGTGACTCAAAGTTACAGATCGAGACAAAGAATGCACACATTTAATATATGCTCCCACACACATGCGTTGAGCTTGCTGTGAAAATATGGTGCCAAACATCAGAGAGCTACAGTAATGCCACAGTGTCATCACACGCAGTGATGAGGCAGTGATGAGAAAGATTCCCATGGTTACAAGCTGCAAGCATTCACATCATCAGACCACTCAAGGTCCATTAACAGTAGGTGTAATTTGAATACTGAATAAGTACATATTGTAAGGCTAACAGTTAAGCAGAAATGTTAGAAACAGAGTGTTCAGGATTAAAATGTATTACATTTTGATTTCATTGATGTAAACATGTCATGGTCCCTGGATTTCTTTATTATTCTCGTATACTGCTCGAGACAAATAAAGGAACACTTAGGAACACTCAGTGACGTGTTAGGAATAAAATGATGCCACATCATTTGATGGAAATAAAAATGATCACACGGCAGAGGGCTGAATTGAAAAGTACCCCAAAAATCAAAGTGAAAAATACTGTCGGCTGCGATTTCTGCCCCTCACAGCAGTTTCAGAAAACCTGACCTCTGACCTTGACCTTGAGGTGGAGGTCACTGAGACCCAAACTCATCTGATTTAGTAGCTACACTGCAGTATTCATTTCAAACCACTACGTCACTTCATTCTTGAATTCTCGCATTCACAAGCTTGCATGTCTGCACCGCCAGCCCGCCACTCGGCAAGGTGACGACAATATCCCATCAGACTTTTATGAAGCAATACCAAATGTAACTCAGTAGTCTGTATGCCCCCCTTGCTTGTATGCATGCCTGACAATGTTGGGGAATGCTCCTAATGAGACAACAGATGGTGTCCTGGGGGATCTCCTCCCAAATCTGGACCAGGGCATCACCGAGCTCCTGGACAGTCTGAGGCGCAACCTGGTGTTGTCTGATGGATTAAAACACAATGTCCCAGGGGTGTTTTGTGAGGGGGGCAATCAGTGGTATAAAATCCTTCATCCTCCAGGATCCTCCATGGATATGCCTCCCTACACCATCACTGATCCACCACCAAACTTGTCATGCCGAGGAATAGTACTACCACTAGCAGTGACGCTGACCCTAGTCAAATGCAAAAATAGTGAAAAAGCAGTGAGGAAAAAATGTCAGTGGCCTCCACATGTAAAACATTGCCTGTTTTGAGGGTTGTCTCATTGTTGCCCCTCTACTACAACTGTTGTTAATTTCATTATTGCCAAAGTAGCTGAAACTGATTAATAAGCCCCTCTGCTTGTTTTTTGAGCAGCGTATAATGTGATTATTATAATCAGTAGTAGAGGTTGTAATAAACTCCCCATTGCTTCTTTTTGTACCTTCTAATGCTGTTGCACTCATTGGCAAAACTAACAGGCAACCACGCGACCTAAAAACTTAAGCAAATGTGACCATGCCAAAAACTTGAGTAAATTCTACAGCCCAAGAAGTCTGTGTTTTAGTTATTTTGAGTAAAATTCTAGTATTTGTATGTTATTCTAATAACTAGCAGGTATATACGACTGTACAATGCATCCATACATACAATAGATGCACTTTGCACCGATGCACTGTCCAGATATTGTCCTCAACTGATGACAGATGAAACTTTAAATTGCAAGTACACAATCTAACAAGCCACATAATTGTAGGTACAGCCATCTTTAAAATACAGTCTGTTTGCAGAACTTCCTATGCCCATGTTACCCACAATGCACCTAACTCTGTTTAACTCTGCAGCTCCAGCTGACTCAACTAGCATCACGGGTGGTCTTTCATTGCCCATATGGAAAAGAAACAGAAAAAACTTATAAAAGACTCGCATCAGATTTGGCTTGCTTCATATAATGAATCATATAAGGCTTATATGATTTACTCATGAAAGTGGCCACTTTCTCAATACTTTCATATATTGTTTTAGGAAGTATCCAAAACATACAAGTTTCATTTATATAATTTTTCAAGGAATCTTTTATCTGTTTTCACTCTTGTATGCTTTTCATACAAGTTTCACACAAGACAGATACAAACTTTATAAGATTTATATATATCTTTTCCATATGGGTGATGTGTTATTTATCCATACTTCACAACACTCCCTCTGTAGCTACAGACGTCTTTTCATACTTTTTTCCCCAATGAAGGTATCATTATGTCATGTACAGCGTCCTGCAATCTTAAATTATGGTATTTTTAATAGAAGAGTAAATTAAAGAAGTGCAGATAGACTAAATTGAATCAGTATGGCATTTTTTCCTCATCTCTGAGGCTTTGGTAAATTAAATGAAACAAAAAGACAACTCAGCCTTCAAGAAAAATCACTTTACCTAATAAACAATGTTTTAAGCTGCTATCAGTGAAGGAAAACACAAAACAAAATTAAATTTATTTTCTATGGTGTAACACTGAGCGGTAAAATAGTGAATCTCAGCTGGCCATAATAAGATAATCTCTTTTTATATGTATTATGTCAAATGAGTTTTTGGCTTGGTTTTGGTTTTATGCTTTATCCACAGCAGTAGTAGGAGTGAAATAAAGCAACAACAAAAAAGAGCAGGGCTGTAATACCCTGATCCCAATGGCTTTTAGTCACTAACCTAAAACATTTGATTTGTTAGAGCTGAATGGTCACAGCCCACAGCCTGGAGAGACCTCCAGGGAGACTCTGCTCAGGCCAAAATAAAAGTCGCTTCTCCCGATGTAACTGTCTTAATCATAACAGGAAGAGGGCCGCCTTACTTTCCAATAACAGCATGAAGATTCATGAAATAGCAGATGGTGGAGCTATTGAAAACATAGCACTTGAAACAGCTGTAGCCTCTTCAATGAAAGACCACAAGTAGCCTTTGAAGAAGGAGGGAAAAGAGCACAGAGGAGAGCGACGCAGACACTGGATAAAGCTCAGCAGGCTAAAGAGGCTCAAAAAGTAACATATGTATTCTGTCAGACATCCCAGTCAGAGCTAAAGGATTTTGAATTAACCGTTTACACTCCCTGCACCGTGTTTTGCTTGAGGAAGGATGTGCTTGCTGAACTGCTTGAAATGTACTCTGCAACTCTTGCAGTTGCTCCAGTTGGTCAAGTTGTTCTTGCTATAATGTTAGTGACATAATGAGAGCAATCAAGCTAAGCTAAACTATTTAAAGGACAATTATGTTTTATTTATAGATGTTGTATCTCCCCTTAAAGTGACTATTGTGGCTGCAATGCAAACTTTGCACTCTTAACCTCTGTTGAGATGCAGGGAAATAAGAACTCTGACAAATCTGGGACATCCTGCCAGCTGATCTAATCACTAGCATATTCATCTGCCCACGAGTTTGTTTATGTGCATGGGGCTGACCTTAACTGGCGTCATACTGTCAAAAGTTTGTCTTCTTGGGAAAGTCATCACCAAAATGGTGGATTGCCCTAAAACCAGTTATCCTGCTACGGGAGCAGTAAGTCATTCTAGATGCTCAGCCATATTAGTGAAACCAGCGTCAAGAGACAAGGAGCTACATCAGATACAACACAAATCCTGTAGGATGAAGACAGAACGATAACAGGTCTATCCAAAAACATGGTGTTGAATCGCACACAGCACTTTTCTGAGTTAGATGTGAGTTAGAGTTAGACTTACAGTTGCCACAGTTATGTTTTCACAGGACTCTGTGTAGTCTGTAAAAAAAAAATACTAAGTACACCCCTTAATTAGCTTGTAGACATGTATTAAACAGCAAAAACCTGAAGTATGCATGTTCTATATCACTTCATCTTCCTCTCACATCATTATTTTGGTCCACTGTTCTTTACAGTGTTGCTTCAGTTTGGTGCAGTCCTTGTCCTGCTGAATGACCCAGCTTTAGCTGTCAGACAGATGGCTTCACACTCGATTCTGAAATGCTTTGGTATACGGAAAACTTCATGGTTGACTCAAAAACTAAAAGGTGCTCAGGTCCTGTGGCTGCAAAACAAGCCCAAATCATCACCATGTTGACAGTTGATATGAGGGGTTTGTCCTGATATGCTGCAGAAAGGGTGTACTTAGTTTTTCATTACATAGACTCCTATGAAAACTTTCTTCTTCACATAATCATAGATGACAGAAATGTGAATCTAAATACAAAAACTGGCACAAATGCAGGATAGTTGCTCACTTAGCTGATGGTTTGATTTCCTGTCCATTTTTGAACCATTTGACTGGAACGTTGGGGTCAGCCACTTCCACTGTGAGATGGATCTTCTCGCCCTTGTCCACTGTGTACGCTGGATCCAGCTTCTTCAGGAAAGCTGTAAAGACAAAGGCTTTAAGGGCCAAATAATACCTGTGCCAACCAACAGCAGGCATATGCTAACACATATTCCACCTGTCGTCCCAGTAGCAAAACTGCTCCTCCTTAAAACGCTGGCCTTTATATGCTGCTGGTATTTACAGCCTGCTGCCTGTTATCTCATTCAAAGCACAAACTCTGCTTTTGCCTCATAACTCCGTCCCGTACCATCACTCTTTTTGGACTCAGCCTTCATCTTCTTCAGCCTCGTCAGCATACCCCTCAGGTCTGTGATGCCGTATTGAAAGGCAATCTTCTCATAGTCGCAGGGCTTAGCTTTCTTTAGGATTTCCCATACATCCACTTCTGGTTCCTCCTTCCTCTCCTTCTTCTGCCTGGTGGTGTTTAAGATTGATTGCGAATGAGTTAATGAGTGCAAACCAAGTTTAAGACACATATAGATGGAAGATGCTTCTCTGAAAATGTAAATTATCTTGCCTTTTCTTGAGCAGTGCACTGAAGTCTAGCTCTCCAGCATCCTCATCTGCATCTCCACTGGAATTAAAAGAAATTCAATTCTGGGATTATTATTTATTTCTTTTTATCCTGTGCTTTTTACTTTATTTGTAAATTAGGTGGCAAAAATACATTAATAATGTATTTACATTCAATAATATACCCTTTTTTATTCCATATTACACATAGGAAATTCTAATACGCAATAATACTGAAGATGGTCGAACAGTAAACTTCTAACAAATTTGTGCCTGTGGTTAACACTTACCCTTTTACCATCCTGCATTCAGAATGATGCAAAAAAGAAAATGGGGGCAGTGAGAACATAGAGTGAATCATAAGCTCTGATCATGCCCTAAACTTGACTGACAGAAGAATCATAACAGACAAGCAGCATGTAATAAAATAAAAGTCTGTTTATATAAGACTCTTGATCTGTTAGGTCTCTGAAGTACACAAAAGCCACAAACAGAGGACCATGTGACATATCACAGATGTCCAGCAGATTTGGACCAACATTAACATTACTTATTGCAAATTCTGTGTTTCAAAATTCCACATTTTAAAAAGTTATTTAGCTATCAATACAATTTGAGCATGGAAAAAAGAGCTATAACTGTGCAACCCACCTAAGTGTTTTTTTAAAGCACAATCTTTATAGTATGACTAGGCTGTACTTTTGTGTAGTACCAATTTGTACCACAAGACAGTGGAGTGAATCAGTCAGACATGTCATTAAAATTGTTATTTACAGAAGCAGCTTGACTAAATGCAAAGCCTCCGGAGGGAATCGGAAATGTAAAGTGAAACGAGTCTGTTAAATCTGCATTCTTTCACATGGCCAGCAGGGGGCAACATCTCTGGTTGTAAAAGGAAGGCAGATTGTACAGAACTCCATGTAGCTCTTGGCTCCCTTATTCTATGTATGATGACTTTACATGTAAACCTGACTATTTGGTCGCTTCTATCGCGATCGGTGTGTAGTAAGTCTATTTTCATCTGTTTAGCAGGTCATGTCAGTGGGCGGATCCGGGGGTTTCTCTGTGAATTTCACATTCCTGTGGCAGCGTGCTAGGAGCCACATTTAATTTTTCCCTGTAGAAAGAAGTTTTCTTCCCACACAGAGTGGACAGTGGACGCTAATGTCAGTACTTTACTCGTTACTTGACAAAAGTAATCAGATTATCTTTGGTCATGATGTGATTAAAGGAACTTTATGTAAGAATGAGACATAAGCATAGTGAAAGGAAGAAGATACTCAAAAAGCGACAGTCACATGCAAAATATTTTGTTGATACAAGTAGGGGGAATTAAGCATCTGTAACCATGCATAAAACCCTTTATTACCCTTCAGATGCACATTTGCAAGTATAAAGTGATGGTGAATATGTCATGTGCTGTGGCATAATCAGTCGCTGTCTCGTGCTCAACAAGGTGACAAGCACTGTGTGTGGCACACACCAATAAATGTCTACAGGATCGAGTGCTGCTTGTTTTCCACCGTGAATGGTTTTGGCAGCTCCTTTACAGCGTGGAGTGTGTTTTCCTGGCATTGTTGAGGCTCATTGAACCCCTCAGAGATAAATGCCAGTAAATTCAGAGCCATTCTGAGTGATAATGCTCGTCCTATGGATGAACAGTTCATCCAAGGATAACATCCATCCGTGTTATCCTTGCCATCCTAATGGAGGTAAATTCTCGCTGGGTGGTATTGTCGTCGATCACCAGGCACACATGACCACCAAATGATAAAAACGATGAGAGTGAAAGCGATGTCTGCGGTGCTGTGGTCACAGCAAATGCAGAATCTCAATCTGCTTGAGCACTTCAGAGAGCTTCTCTCTACACAAAAGTCAAGTTATGTGAAAAACTAGACTGAAAGTTTAGATGAAAACAGAGGTGAAGAGCTCTGCTTCAGTATTTGAGCATGTGGAATGAGAGCAAAGAACGATTAATGATACCTGTTAATGTATAATAATATTATTGTGTGGTACGGCAAACAGTGATTCACACTATAAATTCAAATTATGAATGAAAAGAAGGCTAACACTAATGACGGTATAGAAATCGTCATTAGATGCATCCTTTTTGATGGCAGCTGAAGGGAACTTCTCTGGTTTCATAACTTGTAATGTAGAAAAACCTATGAGAAAATGAACCTATTCAGATGTAGTTCAGGGAACATTTTCCTGTTCAGTTCATCTCAATTGCTGGTTTAAGTATGTTCTATTAAAGGGTGAAGCTCATTTTGTAAAAAGGACATAATTTATAGTCAAAAAGATATAGTGGTGCTATTCTATGCATTTAGTGTGTTTGGTTTTAAATGGACCATTAGCTTGTTTGGTTAATTTGTATTAAAATATATTCTTGCTCAGTTTTTCTGGTAAGTAGATTTTGTTTTAAACTTGTTGTAAAATAAAGAAAGATAACAGATGCACTGTAACAACCAACGTGGCTACATGCTACCGCTAAGCTCTAAAACTGTAGTCCACAAACCAGAGCGATGGTCGCTAGAACCATCTTTTATTTACAGTATATTTATAAAAAACACATTATGTGTATTTGACCTCCACAGCTAGTAACAACAGTATTTTATTTTTCCTTGATTTAGCGTGCAGTAATGAGATTCGTTATCACCACCTATCGCGGCCCACTAAGAAATAAATCAAAATAAAATCCGGTGTCAGAGGAATTCTTTGAATTTAGATGTGTGGTGCATCTGAATCTGTTATTTTGACCTTCATCTCTGTGCAGTAGTGCCATGGCATACTATCTAACAAATGCAGATATGCCCGTACGCATTTCACTGATAAGAATAAACATAGTGGTATAATGAGAATTCTACCTAGAAATGCTTTTAAATGCTGGTGAAACACTGCTGTGTAAACATACAGTGTGTATTTTCTGTTTCCCTTTGAAGCCCTCTCAGCTGGCCGACCAGTCAGTGAAGACGCAACACAAAGAAGAAAATAGCCTGATATGCCTGAGGCACACAATGAGGAGCTTGTGCTAATTCAGGCAGACACGAAAATCTGGTGTTAATAAAACTCCAGAAATTAAGAGAAGAGGATTGTGTATCTTAATGCATGCAGACCTTGTGTTAATGAGAGAAGCACAAATGATCCTCCTATGGGAAACAGGATCCTCTATTCTTATTTTACAGAAGCTAAGCTGCAAGACTTCCACATAACAAGTTGTTTAACGCACTCATACGCTGTTTTCTTCCAGCAACATATTTGAGTTTTAACCAACTTTTCACTTTTCATTTATCTCACTAACCTTCTCTCTCCTTCACCCTCTTGTTCCCTCCTATCAGCACTCTGCAAATAAACGCACCGACATCCTGTCTAAACCACAATATGATGCTGTCTTTTTGCATGTTGCCTTTTTCATCTTACCTGCCCGTTTTTACTCATGCTCTAATGAGGGAGGGAAATTATATTTTTGATCACAGATTACAAAAAAGGGGCGACTTAAGGTATCGGTGCAAAGGTGTCAGCTGATTTACCAGCACAAGGCACGTGTACATATGTACAATTTAGCATAGTGGTCATGTTTTGTGTATTTCGGAAAACAAGAAAGGAGCACTGTGGTAGGGGAGAAAGGCAAAATCTCGACAAATGTAGGCATATGAAGCTAACGATATGTACAATTTACAGGCTGAGAACAGCTGAAATCTCATTTTTCAAAAAATAAAGAAGACTACACATTCGCAGGATACATTAGCATAGACCAACTTCACACAGGCCAGAAGCAGAGACGGAAATAGACAGTGAGAGAAACAGTTACACATACACACAAAAAGAAATACTCCCTTCGGAGACTGTTACTGAGACATGTGACGAAATACATAAGATCCTAAACCACGAGGGAGTCCAGGTGAAGCAAAACACCAAGGCAGCAGATGCACTGAGACGTGACAGAAAGAGATAGATGGCAGACTGAGTGACTCGTACAAAGTCGACTACAACCGAGGGATAGACAGGCACACGGGCAGAGACGCTGGTTGAGACTGACAGATGCCCAGAGGCAGCGATCTACAGAGGAGCATATGCGAGACAGTGTGATGGGTGACATGTAGAGTAGACTCACGCCGACACTGACACTCACGATCGCTTAAATGCCTCCAAGATGTTGTCCTGCTGGTCCTCTTGTGCAGCTGAAACCAGACAGAAGGAGAAAGGCTGGTGAGAGCTCAGCTAGGTTAATTCATTACTCAGCAGGCTTGAGCAGCAAAGGAATAATGGACTGATGACCTCGCTAGGCCACTAAATGATAGGACCTAATGTATATCGCACTCACTGAGTTATTGCCTGACAAAGCTAGTTACATAGTAATGGTGGATACGCCGAATGGAAGATGACAATAATGTGATTAAGTGTCTGTCTCCAGACCTACCCTGCACAGAGACTTCGAATGTGCAGCTGTCGCACTTGTCTTTGGAGGTGACCTCGCAGCGGTAGCCACCTGCGTCTCCATCCACTACTTTGATGATGCTCATCTCGTAAGTGTAGATCTGACAGAGAGAGAGAGGGGGGGATGATATGCTAGGAACACACACAATTCAATGAACACCCAAACGCAAAAGCTCAAACGTACACGCACGTACGTGCTGACCAACACATGCTCGAAGTATGGATAAAGCGAGCAGGGTGACACTGATGACTTGAAATGTTGCTCGGTTAGCTAGTCACTCACTAGACTTTGATTACGTGTTCATCTTGTCCTCCGTTTTCTACACAAAGATGTCGGGGAAGAAATGTCATTGAATGGTAAGAAAACAGATTATTTCTACCAGCTTTTATGCTGTTGATTTTTGTGAGTTTTACAAATATTGACTGAAATAAACAAAACTTTGTGGGTGTGATCTGGAAAGCATAAAATCTATTAATTGCAAGTTTTATTTTCAGTTGTTCATTACTGCAATTTGCTATTAATGTTGGCAGGATTTTGCACAGGCATGCCTTCGTGCCTTTGTTTGCAGTAGTATAATCCAAAAGATTCAATATGTTTTACACGAGAAGCTTTTTGTGCCGTGGTGGAATAAATGTGATTTCACAGGATTCAAAAAGTGAATAAATATTGAAGCACATTACTATTTGCTACCACTTGGTTGATCAGTATAAACAGCTGAGCTGAGTTCAGTTACAAAGTTTGGATCTTTCGTTAAAACCGTCAGTTTTACACAAAGTTTTATCCCATTTTTTTAAAAACCACCAAGAGTCTGAGACAAAGCAATGAGCATGCTGACTTGCATGCAGTCAGGATATTTAAAAACTGATATTTAGCCATTAGCACTTTCACATTTTATGCCTGAAACTTACAATGCAGGTCACTAAGGAAAAACATGTATTCACCAACCTGTTGCCAACTGGTTGCTGAAGGTTTGTTGGCTGTAATTTCACCAAAAACCTCCTTGTGATTGTTTTGGTTTGTAGCAGATTTCACAGAACAGTGACTGCTCTGTAAACAACTGCAAACTAACCACTGAGTGATAGTGAATTTTGCAAAAATACAACACATACTGTAAAAGGAAACATTTGACTGTCAAAGTAAAAGTTGCGCCAACTGAAACCAACATGTTTCAAAAAGTGCAACTTTGACGTCTCTGTTTCCATTTTCCATCTGACGCTTCAGTTTCACAACCACTTAGTGAATAGTTGGTAGGTGCAGCAGTTGGAGATACATTCTGCATTTCTATTTGTAGTCTATCATTTTATCCCCCCCCCCCTCCCCGACCTCCTCGTAATAATTTTTTTAATATACATGTTTTCAATCCCACTTGTGCATGAAATGAAACACACAGCCATGCAGTATGTCATTATAAACATTTGTGAAAGTATCTGTCTTCTGTATAGCTTACTGAACTGCAACCATTGCAAGAAGTTGGGTCCAGACATTTCTTCCCTCCTACATATTCCCTGAGAGCTGTAAGTGGTATTATTGCAAAGTGGAAGCATTTAGGAACCACAGCAACTCAGCCATTAAATGGCAGACTGTGTAAAGTTACTGAGCAGGGTCACCAAATGATGAGTCACATCGTACGTAACAGTCAACACGGCTCTGCTGACTCAATAATAGCCAAGTTCCAGATCTCCTCTGGCATTAATATCAGTACCAAAACTGTGCGATGGAAGTCTCATGCCATGAGTTTTCATGGTGTAACGTTTATGTAGCCCAATATTTCTGTCCATAGTGCTGTACGAAATACCATAACATACTCAGATATTTTGGTCTACAATAAAGTGGTCAGCCAACCAACTGAAAGATTTGCTATAATATTCATGAGGCTATGGTCCCGTTGATGTTACTGTCTCTTTATTAATACATTCACAAAAGTTATATTTAAAACAGAGAGTATAAATGTGTACCTTGGTGTTTCTGTCATAGGACTCTTTAAACTGAAGGTGCTTTCCAGCTTTGCTACCCAGGTCAAGCCACTTCCCCTTCAGCCATTTCATCACCGGTTTCTTTATCAGGTTTGAGGAGTCCACTTTAGCCACAAACGTGATGTCCTTGCCTGCCAAGCACGAAGATTAAATGCAGTAATTAATTAAACTGTGTGTGTAACAACTGGAATTTAGCACTAAGTGGCCATTCCTCTCATTTCAGATATAACTCAGTTTTTATGGCCAATGATTTTTGCCAGACCTTTTGTTGCTGTAACACTCTCCGGCTTCAGCACAAACAGGCCGGTCGGCTCAGACAGCTGAGGACCCTCCCCTGGAAGATGATCTGTGACGGGAGTGGAATGAAGAGAGTAACTAAAGTATGAATTTAAACAAGAAAATGTTATCTGGGCACAGCATATAGATTTTAGATAAATAAAGGCAACCAGGCGACCAAGCAAACCCCCAAATCATCTTCTAAGTGCCTATTTGAAAGTCATTTGGGAAAATTCAGAAATTTAGTTCAAGGACACAAAGCCTCAACCTACTAAATTCTGTCTTTGCACGGTTATTTAGTGCTGAAACTGAGCAACAGTCTCTCCACAAGGCAGCTTGTTTGCATTATGCCTTTGTTGTTACACTGCATAAGCCATTTGGGACCCTCTGACAAATGACAAGCGACCAAGGAGCAGGCTGGCCCACGGGGAATATAGAAACTCCTCAGATCACCCCTGAAGACATCATATTACTATTGACTCTCTGCAATCATCTGCCACCCCGACAGAACATAAGCTGAAACCGTACAGTCTTATCGTGGCAATAAAAAATGAGCTGCTCTTTTATCTACTCGCTTGTTTCTTTTGCAAGTAAATTGATGTAACCTTTGTAAGGTGTTTGCTTGTCAGTTGATATGCTTTATAGAAATGCTAACATATTCACTTCTCTTACCATCAGGAGGCAACTCTGCATCGGAAGGGGAAAAAAGAGAAAGTGAGGAACACGTCAGTCTGTACAGTATTTGTGTTGTCCCATTAAACACAAGCGTTAATTGGCCCAGTGATCACCTTGACTTCAGGTGATGAACACTCACACATTAAATCATTGTGCTCTCACACTTCAAAAGAACACAGATTTCTTTCTCAGAGTCTAATTAACATTTTTTCCTCTTTTTTTTTTAAGAAAAGTACAACTGTTAATGAGTTATTTCTTCAACAACTGTCCTAAAATCACTTCAACTGTTCTGAGGTACAGTACACAATCTACATAAACTGTCTGAGTCAGACATCCTGCAGATTTAACAAGAAAAAAGGTTCATACACAAGCAATAAGCCAATCGAATCAAATCACCAATCAGATAGAGTGAGTAGGACCCTGACTGGACATCCATTGGACGAGACCAGTTGCTGAGAGAATGGATCCAGGGTCACAAGTCAGATAAGGTCATGCGCTTCCATAAATTCAGAGAGCCATATTGTTGGCGCCTTTTCCTCTCTCTGCTTTTATGGGCTCAGTTAATTTGATCTTTTAATCAAAAAGTACCCCTGAGGACAGATCCAAGTTCAGATGTTCAGCGTGATTTAAAAGGTTTCCATTGGAATGCTAAATGGGTAAAACTGATTCTGGGATAGGGCTCAGGGGACACTTTTGAATGTTTACACTCTTACGCTGTTGCACTGGATGCTGGCTGTGTTTGGGATGGGGCTTCTAAATGAAATTGACTCTAGACACTGTGGTACTTTGGCACTGGGAGCTTTAAATTATGCCAAGCAACACTATTTAACCATGCATTACTTTTAGACTCTAAAATACAACTTATAGATTTTTTTAACTGTTTGCAAAGGATTGCACAGTATAAATAATATGGATTGTATGGGGTTCTTATTTCCTCATAATTTCCTAATCTTTTCTATAGAGTTTAATAAACTACAACTGCAGCATTCTCCTGTTAAAACCTTGGTCTTAGCATTCGTGGATATTATTTTAACATTAATTGTCTTAAGTTTGCCAGTGAACATTTACAGTAAATGATTCAGAGAAGGTATGAGAGGAAGCGCTGCGATTAGAACACCAACCCCATAGTCAAGCACAGAGGTGGAAACATTATGCTTTGGGGGGGTGTTTTTGCTGAGGCTAAAAGACAACTAGATGGATGAATTTTGGATGAGAACTTTCTTTCCCCCCAGAACACTGAAAATGCATCATGTATGGTTTTTATAGCATGGCAGTGAAACAAAACCAAGGTAACAAAGGAGTGGCTAAAGACAAAGCACATTAGCTCTCCAGCCCACAGTCCTTTAGAAAATCTGCAGAGGGAGCTGAGGTTTTTAGTTTCCAAGTGGCAGTCAGGAAACCTAAAGGAAGCAGTTACTGTAAAGAGGAGTACGTCCAAATCCCTCCTGAGATGAAACCCTGTGACAAGACAAGACAAAGTACTAAGTGATGTTTTTGGGGGGGATCAAAATACTTATTTCACTTTAATTTCTTTGGAAGTGAGCAAATTTAAAAATTCAGCAGGAAATAATTATTCCCTCCCAGTGTCTTATACTGGGCCTTGGTCTTTCCCCACAGTTCATTTACTGTATGCCCTTAAGCTATCTTATTTCTGATTGGCCTCATAAATTAGAGGTATATACGGCAGGTGGGTGGGGCTTCTTTTGACATAGTGAGCACCATGTGTCTGAGATACCCACATTAGGTATATCTAATGTGCATGTTAAACTTATGTTAAACTAAGCATTATTGTAACAATATTGTTATTGTAACAATATATACATATATTAAAGAGTGTAAAAAAATATAGTACTAGATTCCGTTTAATAATAGTTTTGTGTCAGATCATAAAAGATGATTTAGTGAAACCCATTAAAATGAATATTCTGACCAACTTAATTCACTGGTTATTGAAAACTTCATTCACTGTGTTAATTTAATTACTGAAATGCCTAGTATATAGTTTGTAGTGTATTTTCAGGTGAGCACTGACACTGACTAAAGAATCAACAGATACTTGGTTTCCACATTTCACACTTGGAGGAAAAGATAAGAGAGTAGTCGGGATTTCTCTAGTTCTATAAAGTCAAGTACTACACATGGTATACTACTATAATCCTAATTGTACAGTACATATTATTATTATTACTTATTAAATGTATGAAAACATAATGAAACTAGAGGAGCTCATTGTGTAAAGACATGAACAACAGAAAAATCATTATGGCTGTAAACAGTAATCAGTGCAGTGTAACACTCTTCAGCACTAGTAATAATTAGGCCATGTCACACACACAGATGGCATATATCCAGCAGAAACACAGGCGGGATATATCGCTTTTTACCAATCAGATCTCATCATTTCACTTTTAAAACAGACGTTTGCTTGGATGCTTTGGTGGAAGCAATCTAACCACTGTTCTCTGAATCCTTTTGAAAGACTTTTTTTCACAAGACATTGTCAGAAGCTTTTTTGTTATCTGCTATATTTGTATTTATTTACTCATTTTACCATCAACGTGTTTCATCTGACAGTCTATCAGTTGAATTTGCCGTGCCTTGAATTGCTTTTAAGCTGCGCCTTTGCATTGATTTCTTCCTTTTGATTTAGGTTCCTTTATCTGTCTGCTGTGGGGCACTTTGTCACTTTTGTTTACTCCATAAATAAAGTTATTCTCGTCATGATTAGTGTCGTTGTTATGTTCAATGTCCAGAAATCACCGCGGCTATATGTCTGCAAAAAAACTGCATCTTCATAATGTCTCCGTCTGCTGAGTGAAAATACTGAAGCTTTAAGCAACACCAGAGCAATCCCAGGCTTCAGTGAGGAAGCGTTTTTCATCTGATACCCATGTCCACTAACGCAAAAAGTGACTGACACAAAGCAAGCACAAACACGGAAAGCACAAGCAAGCTGGCATGTATTGTGTCGAGTCTTTTGCTTACCATCCCTAGGCTCATTGTTGGCTAAATGAAAAGAAACAGTTGGTACATGGAAATTAGTCTTCACAGCACAGCACAGGTCTCATCAGACTGCAGAGGGCTGTCTGAGTGTGTGTGTGTGTGTGTGTGTGTGTGTGTGTATAAAGAATGAAAATGCTTCAACAAAGATCGGATTAAAGACAATGCATAAGCCTATTCACTCAGACAACCACAGTATCTTCAGACAAACACACAAACACACAGATATAACAACAAAGCAAAGCACTTACCTAAATCTGTTAATGAAGAATAAGCACAGGTTTTGTAAATAAACAGGACTAAATAAGTGGTAATGCAGATATAATGTACTGTAAGCTTTCCACGCAAATGCATGCTGTAAATAAACACAGTATGACAGAAAAGTGCTTGGCGTCATAAACTGCCCGTGCCTCTGTGAGTTACAGTGATAATTGTAGAGATAAATCAATGTGTTTAATTTTACAGATGAGTAAGGACAAAATGAGCGCACACATATGTCAGCACACCTATAACGCTATTTAGCTGCAGGACAGTGCTTACCGTCTACAGCCGGCTGCATTTCTGCCACAGAAAGTGACATAACAGTGTAAAAGGAAACAATCTGAAAATTTTAATTATCAGGCCCCAAAACATAATAATCCCTGCACTGACTCAAGCTGTGATGCTGCAGGCCATGAGGCATGCAGGTTGTTGGTGGCAAGATCCAGATGTTGTACAGATGTCGACTGAGACTTCCAGATGTAAACAGTGTGCCAGATTACAGATATAAGTTAAAAACAAACAAAAGGCAGCAATCCAAGGATGGCTCAGAGGTTTTTGATAGATAAATTAGGAAGTTTCTGTTATGGTGGATCTGTGAGACCCAAGTCAGGCTGGACACAAAATTGAGTTGAAAAGTTGGGGCTGCCGTTTCAGATGCCCCTGGGCCGAGAAGGAAAGGCAATTTTTCCTGTAGTAGTAGAAAATATGATTTAAATTTGCAATACCTCAACAGACTGACTGGCGTCTTCTCATTGGATGATGGGTACTGCCATATTTAAACTTCTCTGCCATGTTAAAATAATGGGGGAAAAAACGTGAGTTCTCACAAACAAATACAAGCTGTTGGTGCCAGCTGTCTTGGGTGGCTTTTACCACCCAAGAGGGTACCATATTTCTGAATTTGGTAACCTTAGATTGTCTGAAGGACTTCTCGATTCTGTTTTGCTATTGTACTCTGGACTGGATGTCGGTCTGGGTGTTAGTTTGTCGTTGTGCATCTTAGACTCTTTAGATGCTATGATCATGTTGTCCATTGTAATCACAGATTGGTAAAAATTGTGTTTCCCAGTTTAGTTGTGGTGTCTAATTCCCCCAGAAATGCAAAATATCTCCATACATGACATGTAAGGGTGAAGTTGTTAACATGCACTATGCATATGTTGTTAAAATCACAGAAATAACATCAAGCTTACAGTCACAAGGTCTGGTGAACTTTCTGCAGCACTTTTGTGTTTTATGTTTTTTAGAATAGCAAAAAAAAAAAACACAGAAAAACCAACAACAGAGGCTTATCAGATTTGTTTTGTTTTTTCACATATAAATTCATACGGTCCTACACCTGGAGCGAGATCAGATCAGTAGAGTTTCCCTTTAGATTGCAAAACATCACGCCTCCCTCAGTGTTTATGTTCTCCCCCAAAGCGGGACTCTCAAATCACAGCCAACGTTTTAGCTCTGCCAACTGCAGCCAACGCTAACATGGTGGGCACAACAGAAAGGATTTGAGAAACAAATTAGCTAAGTTCACTGGCATATGGCATATTAAGCAAAAGGTCATGGAGTTAAGAACAGACTAAAGCCGTGCCAGCCATTTGCTTTGAGTGTTGCTTTGGCTTTTTCAATCATGTTTGCTTGGAATTGTCTGATTTGGGTTCTAACTGTATATTGGCCAATGTACCCCTTCAAAGACTGTGACTAAGCATAAATGAGCTGGAGTATGAGTAGAAATCGCTGCTCTACCTCATCATTGCACCTGCGCGCACACACATTTAATCACTCCCGGTGAGCTGCAGAAGGTTTATGTAATAATTCATCTTGACTGCACACACTCACACATACACGGGCAGAGAACCACGTGTCCAACTTTCTTGCTCATGCCCTCTATTACGGTTGGCCCATAATAAGAACTGACATTCAATCCAGAGAGGTGAACTCAAAGGGTGAACATATTACACAAATAGACTGTTCACATAAATGTGCAACAAAGTGTACTTCACTCTCTGGGAACCTGTTATTTAAGACTTTTTATGAGCTGCAATTAAAGGAAATTCACATAAACATAAATAAAGACCATCTTGCAACAGAATCAAAAACATAGACTGTATAAAAGATTGCTTTTTATACTTTCTGGGTCTGAAAAGAGCAGAGCTTTGTATTCTGTGACTTCAGTAAACCCTTTCCTGATAACTTTACGGTCTTAAAGCTGCTTTCACATCTTCGTGAATACAACACAGTGCCTGTTTTGTACATTATATTTAATTCTATCAAAAAGGCAGATAAAGCCTTGTTTTTCAGTCACACACATCTCTCATCACTTTTGATTGAGGCTTGAGGTTTCATAACAGTAGTTCATAAATCAATGAGTGGCTATGTCTTTTATTTACAGGTAACACACCAGCCACAATCTATGAACATATTATATATGTAAACAACAGTTAATTATAGTTTACTATATGTTAAGTGCCTCCCAGGCCCCCCGACTTCCAGTGAAATTGCTCTAACTCTCAGTTTGAGCTGATTACATATGCACATAGAAGGGTGGGGAGGTCCCAGAACAAAGCTATATATTGCTGAACATCCTTTTTTTTTTGCAGAGAGAAATAATTATGTTTCTTACAGATGTCCCTGATGGAAATAAGAGGAAAAATCAGCAAAAGAAGAAAATAAAACTCAGTTTTCTTTCTCACAAATACAAAGTAGCATCTTATATTATAGAGAAGGCTGGAAAACACTACAGGGTGATGACACGACCAGAACAATAACAACAACAATAATTAGTAATAATAATTTATATTATTGATTTGAACCCATCATCGGGCATTTCAGAAAGCGCTAGAGGTGCTGGGTATATCCCAGGTTTACTACTCCTGAATTAAAAATAAATATTAACTATTTCAGTTTGTAGTTTCGAAAAAGGAAAATTCACAGGAAAATGAGCTTTAGCCGATTTTCAGAATGATTCATTATTACATGTAATAATTAACTGTTAACTGACACTTACACAGTTTACGGTTCAATATTCCAGTTAAAAGTCATATTGAACAATAAAATGTTAAAATGTAAATATAAAAGCTTCCATCCACGTAAAAGATGGAGGTTAACAGGTTGAGAATCTCCATTCTGTTTTCTAACATTCTTAACCATTAGTAAAACATGTATTATGTCTATTTTATAGTGGTTATTTTAGTGAACCTTTATCTTCACGAAAACAGTAAAACCTCAACAGGTTATCTGACATTTGGATTAACAACTGATGTTAATGTGGAAGTTGATTAAAATCATTTCTATTTTCATGACACCAGTGTAAATTGTTTAGTCCTACTCACTGCCATAGTTTTATTTAGCAGCACAGATAGCATCAGTTCAGACTTCTGCAGTGGCTCTGCCGAACACATTTACTTTCTAAATTATTCATATCTTTATTATCGGCATTGGTAGTACAGTAGTAGTACTGATGCTATTTAAAACATGAGGAAATAGGCAAGAATTTCTGTAGCCATGGCAACCTAGAGATTTTAATTTCAACGCCTTTAATTGTATTACAATTTACCTGCAGCAATTAATACTAAATTTAATGTTTTCCTCTCTGGATATGTCCCCTCTGGAAAAACCAAAAGGGGCGATTTGTCTTCCATGTTGGATTTTGTCTAATCACAAACACTTTTTTGTATATCAGCTAAACATAGATACACATGTAGAAGCTGCAAACAAAAAATCAGACACAAAACCTTCTTTTTAATTAAATAAATAAACTAATATCAGGATAAATATTGTGCTGATAAGGTGCCAGCTTATCTTTTTCTAACTGATTTAAAATTGGTTGAAGTCCTCAGCTGTTCCCTTTAATTTAGGAACGCTATATTGCTCCAGTAAATTATATAAATGTAGCTAAAAGGCAAATATTCATCTGTATCCATTGCATGTAATCACAGATTTAAATAAAGCCAAAAATATCATATAGACGGGCTCGTGTATACACGGTGTGACACTTACCCGTGAATTAAACACCTTCTTCACCTTCTTCACTGCTCGAGATTTTAACAAGTGATTACCGAGGAATTCTGAACTGCTCAAGTGCATGTGTGTAAGTGTGTGATCATGCATCTCCACACTCAACCCCATCACCACAGAAGTTCACTGCTTCTGTGTTTGTTCGGGTTCATCTTTAAACCTTACCCTCCTCCTCTCCTGACATCTCTGAATCAGTGGAAGGAAAGACATTATTTTGATGATGAGGATGAAGGCGATGAAGCTGACAGCGATGATGAAAAGGATGAGAAAGATGAGGATGAGGATGATCTACAGACAGTCTGCGTGACACAGAGACTAACCAACACTGAACGCCGGTTTCTTACCCTTGTTATCTGTAAATGAGAGAAAAAAAATTATATTAGAAGCATTTCTTTAAATATTTGTTTCCAGTGCATGTTCTGCTTAGAGTGGGTGGCCACTGTATGCATTACTCAAAAAATAAATTGGATATCTGGAGCACAGCTAGTGGGCCCAGTTTAGATGTCATGAAGGCTCTTACCAGCAGGGGCTGCTGCATCCTTAACACCCTCGGCTGCTGCAATTAAACAACAATTATGTAAATTAATTTGCATGTCCTCATTATTTCATATCATACAACACTAGGAGCACAGCGTTTGGATAGTCTTTCAGAGCTGAGACTCGGTAAAATGTTTAAAGAGCCACATCCTGTAATCTGAATCCTCACGAGACAATAACTAATATAACCGAGGGCTGCTTGTTTATCGCTATATTTATCTAAAATGCAAAACATCATTCTGTTTCTTACATTCAGCTGTACACCGTCAACACAGATGCTTTCAGATAGGTTTTGGGAACCACTCTGCAGGGACACACTCTTTTTTTTACTAGCAGTGATCAGACACCTTCATAAATACACCACACTGCACATGAAATACACTTTAAAATAAACAGTTTCATTTTAACAACATAAACACACATTCACATGTACCCGCACAGGGAAACGGCAACCCTGCTTTGTGAACCTCTTCTTGGTTTCTGTAGGGTTTGCCGCTGGCAAAAGACAGAATATTGGATTTCAGCGAGGGAATACTGCATGATTCAAATGAGCCACAGTTTACAGAAACAGTGAGCTTGAGATAAATATAAGCAATTTTGTCAGCGATCATGAGGAATAATTGGGCTTAAAAAAAGTCTGAAAGGGGCAGCCGCAAGACAAAAATGCTTTTGATAGGATAAGTACATCAAAGTTCCAGGATCGCAGATCTAGGTTACTTTAGAAGCTCTAGGGTGTTTAATGAGATGGCAGATTAGGTATGAATTTCTGTCTGCCAGACAAACTAAAGCACACAGTAGCACAGTAATAATTCAGCTCTGGCAGCATTCGCATCTTAACCATCCATTTAAATAATTCTGCAGGTCTGCGCCCTCATTAGGGCCCCTGTTTAAATGTTAAGAAGGTTTCACTGTGGCAGGGAGGTACAGTTGAGACGGCAAAGTTTATTAAAGGGCTGAGCCACAGAAATGAATAAGGACATCATCTTGACAGCTATCATCTCTCCGAACGACCAACGAGAAGCCACAACTGGAACGGCAGAGCGTCCCATGAGCCTACTTAACAGTGGGTCTAAGATATCAAGGCTCAGCCTTGGCACTCTGGTTGTGATCAAGGCTGGCATACCATGTGTGGCAAACTGAAGGGGAGGCAACACTTCTATTTTGGATAAGGTTTGTTTTTCATGTAGCAATCTATTAATGCCTCTCTCAGCACTTCAATCCTTGAGAGGATCTGTGGCACAGCAGGCAGTTAAAACTTTCTTTAGGCTCCTGCTGAACCATCTTTCCCACCTCTCTCCCCCTTGAAATCAGAGGGAAAGTCGGTCACTGAATTTTGCTTTATTAAGTGCTCGTCTGGTCCTCTGTTTTTCAGGGATGTTACCTTGATGTCAGTGTGTTTGCTGGCAGGATTTAATCTTTGACTCAACATGATGTAACCGAAGACGGGAGGAGGTTTTGTTTTTGAGAAACAATTCTCACCCTGAGAGACAACTGGGGCGTTAAATAAATGTCACAAAATCACCATGGAAACAGCCCCGTGCTGATTTCAGATATGTGTGATTAATAATATAACCGTTTTGCCAAAGACGGCTGGAACTCAGAAAGTGTGCGCTATGCACAGGAGTCCCGCTGGTGTCTCACTTTACTGAAGGAAATATCACAGCCTCTCAGAGGAAAATTTCATATGAAAGACTGTTCATAAATGGTTTTAAACCCCACAGAATAGCATGAAAGTAAAGTGAGAGAAATTTCCCTGTTAAATTATAGTGAAATACCAGCAGCTGATTTGCCAGCAGTAAACTGTTATTTTACAATCGGACTACTGTAATCTACAATAACATTCTTTATTGTCAAGAAATCTGCATTGAATATAATCTTTACACCGTTCAGCTGTTCTTTTACTGTTTCCATTATCACCTCGGTAAACAATTTATTACACTGTTTACTCGATTAGGACACGTTACCATCTATGCATATTCGTTGTAACTCCATCATAACTTGCACAGCAGTTGTGCAACTATTGCCATCAGAGAATTTTAAAAGAAATAATCAATAAAGGGGAACTCTCAGTCGCCAACTTCCAGTTTCATAGGCAGCGTTAACAAGAATGAACTGGACCCCAAATTTGCAACAGAAAATGAAGCGGAGTGAAGCATTTTTATGATTATTTTATTGTCTTTTTGATAGAAAGGACTGAGCAATGATGTAGCTTCATTTTGATATGTTTTACAGGGTTTTGATTGTAGCAAACGCGCGAGGCAGGCGTTACTGAAGCAATCATAACCCAACAGTCTATAGAAAATGTAAAACTAAATGAATAGACAGCAAATTTTTATAGCAGTTTATTGCAAGGTACAACAAACAGAACCTGCTCAAAGGTCATGTCTGGGGTCTTAAATGTGCAACTACCTCTTACTAAGCCTTTCAAAAAAGAATTTCTACAGTTCTCCCACAGTTTTCTACAATAGTGTCATGGTTAACACTTCCTTCTCACAGTAAGAATGTCCTGGGTTTGACTCCACAGGCCAGCTGGTGCCTTTCTGTGTGGTGTTTGCACATTTTCATCGTGTTCCCTGTGGGTACTTTGCCTTTCTCCAGCAGTCCAATGGCATGCGTGTTAGATGAATTGATGTTTCCAAACTAGCAGTAGGTGTAAGTGTGAGCATGCATGGTGTGTCCAGGTTGTACCCTGCCTCTCCAGCCCCCATGCAACCCTGAGTTGGATGAATAGAATTGTAATAAAAAACTATATTGTACACCTGCAATTGCACATTAATAAAACTCAGGAAGGAAAGCCGAGTGTGAGTACATTTTCCTCACATTGTTTGATGGTGAAAGAGCGTTTCCTGACTAAAAGCAGTTCTATAGCTTTCTATTTTTTCTGTACAGCTTTCTTAGATGTAAAAGTTTCAGCTGTCATCGTATGAAATCTCAGTCGGAGCTTCATTCAGTGTCAGCGGAGCAGCAGCACAGCAATATGAGAGTGAATGAGAGTTTTGGTTCACTGGTGTCAAGATATGAGAGAAAGATATTGACGCTCAGAGACTCTGGTTTGACTGTCTTGAAATGTTATATGTGGTGTGACATCTTAGAACTGTCACTGCGGTTAAAGCTAAATCTGCAGTTGCAGGCATTAATGGGAGGCGTCCTAAACAACAGATGAATAAAACAAACATTTTGGTCATGTGATAAACTGGAGACAGATTAGAGAGGAGATTAGACTTGCTAATTTGCATCCCAACTGACAACCTTTTCTTCCCCCCTTACATCATAACTTGAAAATACGATGACAAAACAGCACAGGCTTTTTAAAACAAACGTACGGTATAAGATCTCTTTACCCTGTAGCTGCGTGCTGTCTCACCGCAAACAAGCAAGATAGTGACACACTCACCAGTCTCTGCGCAGTTTCCTCCACTGCACCCAGCACCGTTCATTGTGCAGTAAATTAGGTTTCACAAAAGAATTTTTAGCCTTCAAGGTCACTGCCACCTCCTCTCTGCATGATTACGCAGGGATTTTATACATTATCAGGATCACCCTTTCACATCTAATTTATAAGCTTTTCACTGCTCTGGATTGGTTATTTTTTTCCCATTTAGGTAGTTTGCATCATGAGGGTAGTATCAGCAAGCGCTTTAGATTTTTTCTGTGTATCCCAGGTGAAACATTTTATGCAGATGATGATAAAGGGGTGAAAAAATGCAAATTATTACCCAGCATCCAAAATGCAGCACGGAGAAAATATTTAAAGATGTACAAGGGACGTTTTACACTCGCAGCTGCAAGTGGCAATAAAGGTGAAAAAACAGACAGCACGTGAAGTGTAAAAGACACACAGATTGCTTCTGTTTCCAAGAAGTGAAATGTCAAACAGCGGCGAGACAATCTTTCTCTCAACACAATACTCCTTCTCTGCTGTTTATGAGGCCGGCCGCATTTGTGCTCATTTGTTAATATGTTGAAAATGAGAAGCTTTGAGTGCTAAGAGGCCAGTAGGATATCTTTCTTGTCGCGCTACCAGACGGGTCTCCCACTCGACAAGCCGATCTATTCATTCAGAGAGCCAAGTAATTCGCGTGCGTACCTCGGCAATCCTTTGGATAAGTAAGTGAATTATTTTTGGCACACCCCCTGAGGCATAAAATACTCACACTGATGCCAAAGAGCTGATACTGAGCAGGTTTGCAATGTACACCATCTTACTTTAATGTGTTGGAAAACCAAGATAGAGCATTAGCTAACATTAAATCACCTTAGAGCTTTTTTTTCTTGTCTTGTATCTTCTTTTCTTTTCTGCCATAAGTCAAAATAAAAGACAAAATACTTTTTTATATAATGATTAAAAAGTGGGAAATTCAGCAGATTCTTTCATGGTTATCTGACATTTCTTGACATGTTTCAAAGAGTGAAAGATAACTAAATCCATTTACATACACAGCATAATAAAATGCAACCCTGAGCAGGTAAATATTATCTCTCCAGTAGATTTTTATGAAAGTTAACTAATTTTCACTTTGCTGGGTTTTTATATATGAAACATTATAACATACTGTGGAAATGATTTGATGCCCCGAGTCAAGTGAATTTATTTATGAGCAGCTTTAAAAGAAAAACAGATGACCAAAGTGCTGTACAGCTTAAAAAATAAGAAAAAATTATATTAAAACAATACAAATAAAAACAAATATAAGAACTTAGTCTGGCTTTGAATGTCAGAAGCTAAAAATAGAATGTAAAAATACCTTTTAAAATAACTCTCAAGCAAATAAAACATTTCCAGTCTGGAAGAGATGATGCTCACTTTCTAGAAAACTACCCAGCATCCATTTACTGTTTTTATTTCATTTTATTTTTGTTTTTTGGGGGATTTTTTCTGATGCCAAGCTCAAAAAGAAATCAGGCCTGCTGACAACAGGGAATAGCGAACGCGACATCCAAAATCAAGCTGGGAAACACATGAAAGCTCTGGTGTTTAAGGCTTTGCTGTAATGACCTTTCAGATGACATATTATTAGGCCTACAGATTAAGCTACCCATAACTGTGTAACTCAGTTGAAATTGGCACCACATTTACCAGCTGCAACATTATTTGATTACCCGTTAAAGCTGAGCTAGGCAACATATTTTTGGCATCACTGGACACAAATATCTATAATAACCTCTGAGTATGTTTTATTTTTCAGGCCTTAGAAAATCTAGCCCACAATGGAGAACTCTGGCCATTGGCAAGACTTTTCAGACCATATCAGTTGTTAACATTGCTCATATAGATCCAGGACATTCAAGGCGTATCAGTGATAATCTAGATGTTTTTCATTAGGTTCAAGAGGTCCAAGAGGTAGATCCTATGACACACCTACAATCTGTCCCTGAAACTAAATTTTATGTGAAATGTACTCTTAAAAAAAGCTTTACTTTCCCACAAAACACTCATATTTGAAATGTGCAGAAAGAGGAAATCTACGGCATCTCAGTTAGTCAAGGTTAGTGACGTAGTTCTCTTTTGTAGCTCCACTTTGTGATCAAAGCTGATAAGATGGGTATATTTTATTTAAAAAAAAAAATCTTGCCTAGTGCAGCTTTTAAAGAACGATTTTATCCTTTTCTAATTATCCATAAGTGACCCGTTTCTCCTTCAGCCCACGCCTGTAGCACTTCCTCTACTGCAGGTCTCTCTGTCCAGCTCTGAGAAAGCTGTGAGCAAGCCGCAAAGTCACAACCAGGATCACTGTAACCCTTGAACCCTCCCTGCTAATGCTGAAGGTAATGCACAGCTGATGAAGGCTCTGTCTGCGAGGATCCATCTGCGCTCTCATTACCATCCACGCTTCATCGACAGTCCTCTCTGGCCTAGATAATTTCACTCAACAGCCGTCTGCTTCCCTGTCTTCCAGGTATCTGTTAAATGGATAATGTCTCTTGCGGTCTCCATTCCATCTTACTTTTCACTTAATGCAAATCGTCACTCTCAGCACTTTTCGGTCCACCCAATTCTTTGTCCTACTTTAATCTGATTCCACTCTCCTCTGAAGTAAATGGCTGAGCAGAGAGGCAGAAACTAGAACTGGGAGAGAGAAGAACAATGAGCCAGACCAACTGGGGTCAAGCAGCTCAAGGATTGGGTTCTTCGGTGGAGGAGATGAGATATAGGCTACATGGTTTATATTTAACAAATACCATGTGAGATGCGTGTTGAAAGAGGATTTACTCAGTTTTCGCTGACCCTGCCACTGCCAATACTTTCTTTAAATACACTCATCGCTTGATGCATAGTGCATCCATAATTATAGACCAAAAGCTTATCACTTATATCATTTTAACGTCTCGAGGACTTTAGCACCTCATGACTGTGGCTAAAAACTGATTAAGTCATAAAACTGAAGTCAAGACATAGGGGGGATTTTTAAGCTAAGTGCCTGGGTAGGGGATTTTCTATCTGACCACAGATACTAAAAGACGTATGCATACCTGAGTTTTCCATGTGCTTAGAATATAATCTTTCACCACATAGTGCATAATAATCCATATAAGTTATGCTTTAGATATTTTACTCATCTTCGTGCACTTTAGAGCAGTTTAATGTTCTAATTTGGTTTTTGAACCAGTTATAAATTAGATTTAGCTCTTGTACATTTTCTTCAACCAGCCTGCAAATATTGCTGTTTGGTAAGATCAATGTGTCCTTTGGCACAGCTGCCTTGATGTCCTGACATATTAACACTGAGAAAAACCGTTTTTGCCTCACATTTGAACACAACTGGTTGAGCGTCATTCTTCAGCTTTCACAGCTAATGCGATGAAGGGGAGCGTTTTAATCCAAACCACGATATTTTCCTAAACCTATTCAAGTCGGTACTGGTGCTTAACTCTTAGCCAAAAGTAAAAAGCATGTGAAAAAGAAGAAACGGAGTGAGAGAAAACAAACCAAATTAAGGTGCAACACACAAACTAAAGGTAACTTGTGACTTACTCCATCGCCACCCCTCCAGCCTCCTTCCTCAGGCTCTGTAGTTCTTCGAAAATCTTTCTTTTGTCATGCAGTGTTGCTGTGGCCAATGCCTAAGACATCAATGCCAAAGGACATTGTGTGTATGTGTCTGTGATGGCTGCAAAATCTGACATCAGCATTTTTACATCCTGAAAACAAGTTCCCTAAACCAGAGGTAATAACATTTTTTGCCAGCAAATAAAAGCCCAGCATCACTTTGTTAGCTCTACTTTTTTTTACATGCTGGTACAAGTCCCTGAAAGAACAATGAGATTGATCCAAATCAGCACCATTTGAGCTGGCAAACCAAATCTATGCTCTAATGACCCAATTCAAGAAGAATTAGTCAATGCCCATTTGTGTATCCAATTGGCTTTCCCATGGCTGCTGTATACTTGCAAGCAGCGCTGGAGTTCACCTCTAGCTCATCTCTTTTTGTCATGTTGTATCTAACTTTGTCATATTTGTGGTCTTTGATGCCTGCTCTGTTCTGTATGGGGATCTAGCTGCTGCTTTCCCTGTCTCGACCTTTCCATTTAAGGCCAGAGAAGTTCCCCCAGAGCAGAGACACGCCATCAAATATAAATTGCTACAAGGAAATATCAATCTTATTTCGACTACAGTGATCCTATTCAGCCACGGAGGTGTGTGTTTTTGATCCTACACGAAGTAAAACCAAGATGAAATAATTACAAAAATAATAAATCTGCTACTTCTTTTACCCAATGAGGTGAGGCCCTTGCACGTGCCTCAGAAAAGCATTTATACAGAATACATTTATACAGAATAAAGCTACTGCAAGCTAGAGCTTCTTTTTTTGTTTAATCAATCCTATTGACACTGACCTCAAGACAAGACTTTGTCATGATCGAGTTCAAACTTTAGGTATTGATCTGCTCGGCACTAAAGAAAACACTCAGCTTAGTGCTTGTGTTCTCTGAAGCGCAAGTGAAACACGCAGCACTGGAGACAGTTTAAAAAACATTTATATTCCAGAGATCACTTATATTACTATTTCCCCTGTAATGTTATAATCATTACAAATCATACGCATTAGAAAATACAATAAGAACCAGCAACTTATACGTTTTCTGGGCCGTATCGCAATTAGCCTTAAAAAAATATTAGTTTCTCTTCATAAATCTGAAAACAATAAGTAGATTAATTCTGCGCTGATCCTCGACAGTCTCTCTCGCTCTTGCGCGCTCTCTCTCCCTCGCTCCGTCCGCCTCTCGCGCTCTCTCCTCCCATTTTGCTTTTGAAGGGTAACCTCTGTGGAATGCGCTTCGTTAATCTCTCTTGACATTTCCCTGCCTTCCTTTGCTGCGTGCGCCTCCTGCTTATTCAGGCAGTTAAGCCAAAGGAGTCAGGCCAAGACAAACATTTGAATCTTGAAATCTTTCTCATCACTGAACAAAGCCAAAAAGGGCATAGATTCCTCATAAGAATGTGTGTTTTGATGCTAGATACTGAACAGCTGTCTCCTTTAAACTCAGTGACTGACATATCCGATGCTGCTGCAGCTCAAAAAAGGCACCCATTACACGGTTTTGTTTCTGCTGAAGCTTCATGTTGGAGTACCGCTGAATACATTAAGCGTGTCTATAACCGTAAGCTATTGCACCAGCAGACATGTTAACCAGAAACTGGGGCTAGTGTGGCCTCCTCTCCAGCTGAGTATAATGCCAAATTGGTGGTAACACAGTCCTGCTTCTCATACTTTGTTAATGCATCCTGGCACCATTCTGCACAGCATCCCTGTCATAGCCCTGCAGTCTGGATGAGTGTGTCAGGTGAAACTATAAGCTCCTGTTGCTGTGCTTTTACTTTTTGGAGTCAGACTTGCTCCAGAGGCAAAATAGCACGAAGACCAGGACTTAAAAACAGGATCTTTCTCCTGTTACACATTTGTAGTACTTGTGTCATTCATGAGATATAATATTTCTTTAAGATGGCAAAAGTTCATTTGTCAGCAGATGGTGATTCAAGAAATCAGACCGAAGAGAAAACCCCAAAGAGTGCAGATCTTAATCATGCAAAAAAATAACATCTGTGCCTCCTAACGGGCTGCACAACATCAAACTGTCTCATATGTGTGTCTGTGCTTATATTGAATAAAATAATTCTATCTAAGATAACTTATTGATTAAGATTACTTCCCACAAAGACACAGAATCAACAGCTTAAGGTAAACAGAGGAAAAGGTGTGATGGGACTTTGGTACATGTCCACAAGGGAACTTTTGAATGATACAGGTCAGTCCACTTACTAGCATTGTGTGCTTAATGGGCATGCCACTACACAGTACTGTGACGGACTTTTGACAATTGCTCTGCTACTCTGACTGTGCAAACTCTCGGCTGGACAAATGCCTCTCATATAACCTGTCTGATGTCAGATTTTAACAAACCAATGATTGCTTTTCTGAAAATATGGATTACATTCATATCACACTGAAACAACAACATTAAAACATTTGTTTTGGTGTTTCCAGTCATATCAAGGCAATTTGGAAACCCCTAATTTGAACAGCATAGACTTCAAATGTATGTAAATAAAGACCGAGCAACTCAGTGCATCTCAAATACAGTCAAGTGAAAAAAGGACGTTTTTTTCAGGACTTTATGCTTTCTTGTAAAAAAAAAAAAAAACTAATTACGCCTTTACTGCTTCCACACGATTAAGCAAGTAAGTAGGAGTAAGCAGCAGCCAGGTGCTGCTAGTCAGAGACAGATGATCAACAGATTAGAAGCTAGTGTGAGCACCTCCAGAAGGAGAAGTTTTGGTGTTTTGTTGGTCTGGAGACACATGAAGTGCGTGTTAATACGCTACCACAATCATCCTAGGAGTGAATGTCCCATCAAACTGACCCCAAAATAAGACCATTCAAGCGTCAGAGAAACTTCAATAAGCCTAAGAGCTACACCTGAGACATTACAGGTCTGAACAAGTATGGGTCGTTTAAAAGGGGAGCCAATAGAAATGTCCTCTCCCCTAAAAAAAAGAAAAAGAAAAAGACAATAATAGCACAGCTTAAGTTTGCAAAGTTGCATCTGAACACACCAGAATACTTCTGGAAAAATCTGCTTTGGACAGATGAGAGCAAAGTTTAGATGTACAGCCCCAACACAGCATATCAGTGCAAACACTTCATACCAGCTGTCAAGCACAGTGGTGGGAGGCTTGTTTTGCAGCCACAGGACCTGGGCACCTTGCAGTCATTCGTCAAACACAAAGTCATTAAGGTGGGGGAACGTTAAGAGAGCTGTGCATAAATGAAAGCCCGCAAACTTCTGTGAACTAAAGCAATGTTTTAAAGAAGAATAGGCCAAAATTCCTCCACATGAAAGACCGATAAAGTCATACCGAAAATGCTTCTTTCAAGTTATTGATGCTAAAGTTGGTTTTACAAGCTACTGAATCAAGGGGTGTACTGAATCAACGTAACGCCAGTGGGCTACGTTTCCTTAAAGAGAGATGTGAGTATGTGAGGTTTGACTTGGCAATGGATGGAAAAAGAGAAGTGCAGGACCCCTCATTTCATAACACTTTACATTTCTTTATAAGTTGACCCCAAAAAGTGGAATTTAGCCATACATTTTTAACAGTTTTAATAAATAAATGTGATTCAGGAAGTAATTAAATCATGAACCTCGGAGCAGAGACTGTTCTTTTTGAATTAGTCAGATTTAACTCAACCAGTCAGGCTGCTTCTGCTCTGGGAGCAGCTCTGCTTCTTACTGAGTGATGTTTTCAGTAACTGAAAGTCCAATCCTCTCCAATTCTTACGCATTTTTCGAACGCTATTCAACAGGGAATCCCTCAATGCCTGTAAAGCACCTTAATCCCAATATAAAAGCAACTCACTCTTTTATTAATATATGCAGTAATCACATGTGGCCAAGCTGCTGCTGTTGCTACACTTTCCTTAAATCGCATGACGGTGTGACCGAAAGTATTTTTGTATTTTTTGTATTTTCCACAATATTCAGATACACACATATATATATATATATATAAATGCAGTGTATTAGCAGGGGAGAAATAAAAAGAAGATTAATATTAAAGCAGTCTATTTATAAACAGACTCTGTGTATGAGTATCAATGGTATTATTGGCACTTGGCTGGCATCCACACTGGGAGCAGAGCATGACTGATGTAGTTTCACCATTTTATGATGAGGATGGAGAGCGAAGCTGTCAACAGAATCTGGGTACGCTTAAGCCTCTGCCCTCCCGATCACTCAATCATTTGCCAAGTTAATTTGACAGTCTTGATGATCTTTACAGCTGCATCACGTACTGAATAGACTGTCTCTCCATGTAGGAGGAGAAGGTAAATGGATAAATCTCGAGTAGCAATTAAATAGTTGCTTGACATGCAGGTAGTAATGGATGGTGTAAAACATCAAAGAGCAGATGTTCCCGTAATTCGAGTGATTGTCAGAATCAAAAATAATAACTGCACATCACAGAGCAGCTTTCCATGAAATCAATTTTTGACACAGTTTTAAAATAAAAAACATGCAGTTATGAAGATTTTATTGATCTTTTTCTTCTTTTTTTCTGAACTGTTGATCAAAATAACTGCAAATATAAGAAAAAATATTATTTTGAAACTCAAAAAATCTGTATTGATCAAATGTCCACTCATCTGTAAAATGAAAGCCTCGGGAAGGGAGTTAATCTGCCTGGTAAATAGGAACTCGCAGTTTTAACTGCACTGATACAACCAGGAAATAAACAGGAGCGGTCTTTGCAAATCTAGATGACCTACTTTTTGTTTTCAGCTGCTTAGTTTTAGCTTGTTGGAGGGGAAAAAAAAAAAACAATATTTAATATTTTAAGGGATTTTTTTTTCATATGAACCTTTAAAAGTTGTGAAAGGTGCTTTGAAGAAGATTTAGAAGAAAATGGTTGAACGTATGCTCCTCCAGACTGTGTCTAGGTTTGAACCATTTTAATCATTATTGCCCTCCTTTTTTAAAAAGGTCACAGTTTACATAAAATCTACAATCTGAACAAAGCTTGGCTGAGCAATCTGAAAATATATGCAATAATCTCTGCATTAACTTTAACATTTGCTGCTACTAGCCTCTCAAATGTTCTTCTTCAGCAAACTGAGTGCAAGTGGGACAAAACAAGCAATTTGAAGGCGTCACCTTAGACAGCTAATCAATGGATCGAGGAAAGCGGTGGTATTAGTTGTAGCCTTACACTGTGTACAACAGCAAACCTTCCTCAATCTGTGCTTTGATGAGAGATTTGGTCCCGAGATTGTTGTGCTGTCATCCCTTTAGAGAACCTGTGTGTGATTTATGTGTTGATTTATTACAGCAGAAAGGATGAAATGATATACTTTCTTCCCATTCTTTTCAGTATTTCATCTTGATCTCAAAAGCAAGCTCTGTGCTCTATAGAGACTTTACTATAAAGAAAAAGGTCACTAATAATGTTTCTCCCACTGAGAGAAGTTGATAAAGCTCCGACGGTGCTGACATTACCGTGTTATTCCGTTTGTACGCGTTCTGCAACGATCCTGCATTAAGCCTGATCGTGGCCACGGACCGAGGGATTAGACGCACAAGCTTGTGGAGGGAACACAAGAGACTGGATGGTTGTATATAATACTGACTTTTAATGATGATGATAAGAATTATGGCTTGTTTGAATTGGACCAGTCATGTCTCTTTCCCCCTGCTTCCTCTTCGCTCCTTGCCACACAAAAGGATGAAGATTTATGGAAGAACAAGAGCGCAGAAAGGGAAGGATTTGGTAATCGGTTTGAAAAATGGGTGTGAAACTGAAGATTAGATTTTATAGCAGTGCTGTAAACTTTCCTGACAATTTCAATGAATTGACATTGTGTGAACAAAGCGCTCTCAACATAAGAAAACAATTACTAAATGCAATTCTAATTTAGACATGAGGAATCTGTAAACAAAGGCAGCTTTAAATACCATATTAAGCTGTCATCCACTTCAGCTTTCCATTTATTTCCTTTTGTCTTGCAGCTCAAATCAACACCAGCCTGTGCTCCAAATAGGCTAAGGCCTCTCTCTGATCAAAGAGGAAGCTTTTAGAAAAAGGGATACATTTCTGGGTGTGTATCCACTGCGCATCGCGCTGCTTGGGCTGCGCTCTGAGAGGCTTTGTTAATGATATTTCAGGGGATCAGTTAACTTTTCACACTCTTTTTGTAGGACCTCGTGGCACAGTTGCTTGACTCTGCATCTGTCTGTAATCCATCAAGCAGCAGGCGCATACCTGTGGGAACTTGATGATAGCCTTGGTATGAAGTAATGCTACACTCGACCCGTTGTGAGACGCGTGGTTCGGGGAACTGAAGAGCGGAGATGTGACATAATAGACATGGGAATACAGGAAGTTTAACCTTCTGCTAAACAACTGTGAAAAAAAGAAGACAGGCTCTGGCACCAGTTTTACACACAGATACATGATTGGTCCAGCTGTAACTATCACTAAGACAGAACCTTGTTTAGATCAAAAGAATTCAGTTGCACATCTTAATTCATCCTTTAGAGAAAGCAGTTTTATTCTTGGACTGTGCTGGAGTAGCATGATTCAGAGCTCAAATTGATCCTTATTTATCTTATACCTGGCCTTGGTGTAGCCTCTCACTTCATCCACCTGTGTGAAAAAAGCCATTTTATTTCCTTTATCCTGGTCTTTAAGCCACCTTTTTTCTGAGTGGATACTACTTGTTAATGTAAGATTTGAACAGCTGGTAGTTTGGGCTTCTGTCCTCACAGCCAGAACCATGTGACCATAATAAGGACATTCCCTCTCTCTGAAATCAGATAAAATTTCTTAACTTTAAAACAAAATAAAAACTGAAAAATAATTTAATGGTTCAAAAAAGTGACATAGTCTCAATGGAGAACAGGCCTGCAGCAGTGCCGTGGCTCGATACTCAAATAAAAAGAAAAAAATGAAACAAACTAAAATTTATTAATGATTTTGGAGTTTTTTTGTCATCTATTTACGCTCTTTAGTCACAGAAACAAACAGGTTTTAGGCTGGTCCCATGAGATATACTAAAAATAAAGAATTGACCCTAAAAAAACACAGCCAGCCCACTCTCAGGATAACTAAGCAGCAACCTCCTGGCTGATAAATGAAGCCAGAAGTTGCAGAAACTGTGGCTCCATGACCACTTGATGCTGGCCTCAAAAGTGAGTCTGTCTCACCTGATTTCTGTATGCATAACTTCACAGCAGAAATAAACATTTTTTACAGGTTGGTACAAAAACATCTTGATCTCTAATTCAGAGGCAAATTTCCATCTAGATCTTTAGTTTAAAATGTATTAAGTTATTGTGGCATGGCTGTTTTGACTGGAACGGGTTGATGCTGACATCGATTTCTTTAGCCACTAGCTTTCCGCTACTTTTCACCTGTTTTCAGTCACTAAACTGCACAGCTCAACAGCATTTGCAGTGTCTCTGCCTCTTGGTCTGTATTTAATTCAATTCAATTCATTATTTGACAAAAACTTGGCTTGATGTGCAGGTTTTTATTAGTGGCATTCTAATGCTCAACTTATCAAGTATCTATGTCTTTGCAAAGCACTCACTGAAACACTAGCAAGAATTAAATGTGAAAATAGAGTTTACTCTCTCTTTTTAGCTACTGCTGGCTCCAAAAGACTAGGATGGCAAAGACCATTCTTCAAAACAAAAGTCCTCAAACTGACAGTTGGTCTTCTTAGCTGTTATATCCAGTCTACGAGACTAAAAAAAGCTGGCATCAGCAGACGATTTACACTCACTCATAAGTAGCCGTTGAAAATGCGCAGTAGTGATAGCTGTTTTCATTTGTCTGAGCAGCATCATACTGTCTAACAGACAAGTCTGCAGAAGTTCTGCTAAAACAACTGGAGTAGGAGCCGAGCAGTTCGATGTGCTCACTCAAAAAAAGTATGGTTACTCCTACTTAAGATATTCAAGAACTTGATGCAGTGGATGAATGCAGATATCAGTCTACGTCTGCCCTTCATCTGAATCTAAGCCAGATTCAGAGTCTTTTTTGTTAAGCTGAACCGCGCTCCTTTGTATGCTAACAGGGGAGGGAGTGTTTGGGTAGAGATGGCGGCCTCTGGCAGCGTTACTGGTAATTAAAAATTGTGTTGTTATGTCTACGCGTGCTCAGCAGTGGAGCAGCGCCAGCGAACTGTCACCCTGCACCCTGCAACTATTACCATCAACTCTGGTGCGCAAGGTCTAATTATTCTGTGACTGGCTCATTCCAAAGCGCCCACTGGTTCATGAGACATAACAATCCATGATTAACATGAAAACTATGATCCTACTGCGCTTCTTCCACGTGTCTTATATGGGTCAGCTAAGGTCCATCCAAGTGTGTTTCCCCTCCCTCTCTAGAGGCGCCTTTCCTTTTGTGGATCCACAAGACCACGGCCATCGCTTTTACACTTGAGAACTATTCTTGTGGCTGTTTATTGGGATGCGTGCTTCTTCCCGATCACCAAGTCTTCTGAAGCCCCAACAGCCTTAACACTGGATGAGTCACATGAGCTGTAACCAGCTGATCGACAGGGGCAGAGGGGCTCCAAAGCTGAGGATGTGTGAGGAAGTTCATGAGCGGGGCAATAATTTGGGATGGGTGGAAACACAAGAACAAGAGGAGACTGGGTGACGGCTGTAATGTGGTGTTAGGAACATAATATGTGTGATGTCAGGACGCTGGCCTGGAGACACATTGGATGCAGGGATGGAATTACTGCTTGATGGGAGAATAAAAAGGGAAAGGGTATAAGGTACACTAAAGGGGACAGATTTCAGTGCATCAAATGCATTTTATGATGCATCAACGCTGACGTGCATTTCTAAATACGGACTTTTGCAGACGCATGTCGCTTTCAGCAAAACGCCTTTTTTGGTCTGATCCACATGACTTTGAAAGAGCTCAATGAGTAAAACAGATATCGGAATTATATATCTGAGAAAATGGGAGTTGTGACTTTTACATAACAGCAGTGATATGGTGAACTTCATGCAGATTGGCGAATGGGGAGATTGATGCCAGCAGAGGAGACAGTGTAATAGAATGAGGGAGGCAATCAGGGTCAGATAGATAAGGTGTCTGAGGTGCAGAGATACGACGGCAAGGTAGTTACACCTGACTTGACAGAGGTCCCTCTAACAAATCATTCCCCTCATCTCTCCGCTTTTATCTGTTACCTCTTTCTTCCCTCGTGCCCTCCTTCACTCCTTCCCTCATGCATGCTCTCCTTTCTCCCGCTTAGAGCTGCAAGATGATTTACAGTTTGAGGTTGTTGCTGACAAAGGCGGCGGAGCATATTTCAGACCCAGTGACTGATAGAAACATTACAGCATACACTACATCACAGTGCTGTGGTGATGTTTCAGCGCTGAGATTACCAAATGTTATGCCACATCCATGGGAAGATTATCCGCTGGAACCACATACTTCCAGTTTATGGTGCAATGAAAGGGCTTAATATCAGTAATAAAAGAAGGCATTTACTGCCATTTACAGCCTCTGTTTTTCTTTTAATTAAATAACTTCAGTGTATATAAAATGTATGGAGTTTTGCATAATTATATGACACTGGATTTAGTGTAAAAACAAAGCGTATGCACTCTGTCTCTGTAATAAAACATAGTCACTTAAGATAATTGCATATGACTTGCATTTTCATCAGTTATAACTATGAAACTCACATCAGACGTCACTATAAGTTTGCCAACTTTTACCATCTTGCTTTTTTCAGCTAAATTAAACGTCATGTATACAAGACACTTTTCCTGTAAGAAAATACAAGTTCAAGCAGCTAAAAAGAATATATTTTTCTTTATCCATAACTTTGGATCGTTTTATTTTTGATTACCAACATTTAGGCAAAAAAAACCTAAGTGCATTTAAATCTGAAAGTATTTTAAATATTTGTTAATGTAATGCTTTATTTATTAAAACAGCTTGTTTAGCTTTCATTGAACTCAGTTGCAGTTTCGCACTATACCTCAGAACAGTTGTTTGGGAAAGAGAAAGCAGCACAGTGATACCAAATGAAGGCATGCACCTATAAACCTAACACTCATGCCACAGATTATTAAACAGCTTTAATTTGCATGCCCACTAATAAATTGTAGTCTATATTAGGTCATTCATTACCAACGACTTTATAAAACTCCTGATTTATTGTGATTGAAAAGATAATTTTATCAAGAATAAACACTAAGGGTTAAAATTAGTTAGAAGTGCCTTGATTTTTGTCTGTTTTTTTCTGTTCTAATCTCACAGGATGGACCAGCTTACCTGGGTTCTGGGGCTCAGGCATGACTGTGTCTGTTTACAGCGATTCCTCTGAAAGCGTCTTCGTCCCTGCTTGGCAGTGGCTCTGCCTGCATTTCCAACTCTTCCATCCCTTTTTATGACCTCCGCCACCCCCACCCATACCACCACTACCACCGCCTTATCCCCCTCATGCCCACCCAACACTTTTACTTTGTACCACTGCCATGCCCCCCCTTAACAAGCAGAACAAGGAAGGAGGAAGAGAGTGACAGAGATGTTGTCACTTGAAACCTTAGTGGTAGCTGCAGAGCCCTGAGGAGGCACTGAGACACCATGAGGGGTAAAAGTGGTTCAGAGCCATAAAGAATTCCAACCCATGGGAAAACCTGCCAGCTGATTAACTCATTAGGCCCTGTAGGCAGAACATTAATAAACTTACTGATGCTAATGAGCTCTGACTGACAATTTGACTGAGGGATGCCGCAGTGGTAAAACTCCACAGATGTTTTGTGTTATTAGAGGGGAGGATAATATGTTTTGCCACTTTAATGAGGGTTAGGAGGTTTAAAAAATGAAGAGTGAATCTTTTCCTTTTTTCCATGCCCTAAATCTATAATTAAGCATAGCTTAAGCTTGGGAAGGCCACAAAGTCAAGCTCAGCTGCAGTGCCAGCAGATCAGACGATCTCAGTCCCTGGCCACATCAGCTGATGGCTCAAAGGAAACCCCTCTACACTTCCAATTGACAATAGTTTCACCAGCTGACTCATTAAAGTTCAACCAACAAACGGTGTTTTTCTTCTTCTGGGGCGCTCGTCAAAGCGCCCTTGATATGCAGCGAAATAGCCTATCATTAAATGGTTGCCAGGGGAAAATAATAAATATTTGACCTATCAGCGTCGCTGAATTAAATGGTTTGGGGGCGCTTAAAATTGCGCCCCTGCAGAAAACGCGCGAAGATTTGCTGTTCTAGAATTTTACCTCAGTCAGTAGCCTAAGTGAGCTATAAGGTCAGAGAGAGACGATGGCAGCGGTATTGTTAACGGTTGAGGCACAGCCTCCCCCAAATTCGGTTAGATCGCTTCTAACCTACCCTTTTGCCAGAAGGACAATGGCAGAAAAACTGCAAGTTAAAGAGTTGGGACCTGACAAGCCCGAAATTCAACTAACCCAGGCAACGAAGGAGAAGTCAAAAGCATACAACAGGACTTTTTGTCGGAGTTGGTTCCAGCGCAAGTCGTGGCTGACAGGCTGTGCATATTGATTTATATGATGCAGCCGGCTTTATATTGTTGCTTGATTACACCACACAACATTGGATTGATGTAGCCTAAGTAATGAGTAAGTGGACACATTCATTTTTGCTTAAAGGCTACTGGATGCTAATTTCTTTCGCTTTCTACCTGTAACTTATGTAGCTAGAGGAAAGCTTTCTGTTGTGTGTTGCCATCTAGTGGGCATGAGGTATCACTGTATGAGTTAATCACCTAGCAACAAATTAAAATTGTGTTGTTTGATGTACTCATTAAATGGGTCATTTTAGTCGATATCATAAAAATTGCCCCCCCTGAGATTTTTTTCAGGAGCCGCCACTGCAAATAGGGCATGCTTTTTAAGAAGTTTTAGCTCGCTGACAGTCGCTGCACATCTGCAACCTCCTTTGCAACCCGTAGGTCCTCACTTCCTCCCGTATCAGACTTAATCAGTGTCATGTCTCTCAGTGATGCCTGCTCTTTTCTGTCTTCTTGCAGCTCTGCCTGCCTCCAGCTCTCCATGTATGCACATGGAAGGGTTGTGGGAGAACTATGTCACCATGTATAAATCACTGCAAATGCAAGTATCAGCCTTGCTTTCACTAACGGTCTTGAAATTAAGGCTTCTGTGACTCTAATCTTTTTCACTAGCCAGCACTTGCCTCACTTTATTCCGTAGCACAACAGACTGATCATGTAGAATTAACTTGTTATATAATGCATGTTTACCACAAATATATGTTGTGCTGTAGTGAATACCCATTTAGCATTGCTTAGCTACAAAATAAGGAGTATTTGGCAATTCTTTCTACTCCTAATGGGCTGTGTTGTTCCATTAACATAGGTTGTGTTGAAAAATTATTGTAAGAGGTGTTCCAGTATTTTTCTGTGTCATGAAAAGGGGTCTAAACTATATATCAATAACCCTGCGGAGGGTGTTGCTCTTCTGAAAAGCCTACCCTAAGGTTCTTCTCCCCCTCTTCCACCCAGTGATTTTTTCACTATCCCCAGCTGACAAGAAAGGGAGAGGGGGAAGGAAATCAAAAATGAGAGCAAAACAGCGGCAGCCGTGCGTTCCTATAGGCAATGACAATCCCATTTGTTCTTTTGTAGGCATAGCTGTCAACTAGCTGTACTTTGTGAGAGAGGAAAGCTTCATGCAGGGATTTACGGAGCAAGGTCAGAGTAGAGAGAGGTCACGTCATGAGTTCCTGAACTATGTATGCTCACACTAGGATTTGTTCTTCACATGTGTGACATATGACGTAATCAATATATTTACCAAAAAAAGACAGGATTTAAATGACAGAAAAAGGACAGTAAGCTCTTACTGTAGACCAAATTACAAACATCAGTGTTAAATTATGCATTTAATAAGCCTTTCACTTTCCATTTCTTCATCCATATGCAGTTCTCTTTTTTCCTTTGGTTTCTGCGCTCATTTTTTTTTGCTTTCGAAATTACTCAGGCAGCCCTAACCTTGCATAATAATACGTATTCTTTGAGACTTTAATTTTGGAGAGAGAACTTAAGCCAGAAAGAGAGGCAGAGATTGAAGAACAGCTATTTAAGGTAAGTGCAACTTAAGATTCATATGTTCAAGGAGAACAAAATACCCCAGAGGAAGATTATGGAGAGCTGTTTGAATAGGACATAAAAGGTCCTTGAGTCTGTTAGACTTACTGTATATCATAACTTTACATTACTTTACTTTAAAGCTGAATTATCTTCAATAAATCTTTTTTACACATTCACAGGTCATCAGTTGCAATTTATAATGTGACTAAACTCTCTGAATGAGCTGAAATTATTCATATATTGTGGATTCAAAGTGGCTATAGAAGACTTACTATAGGTGTCCTAAATGATCCACTGATTCCCTGCAGAGGATGACACCAGAGTTATTTAACGCTTGCATTAGTTAAGCCTCACTGAAAAACACTTAATGCCAGCCGAAGCAGGTCCCCTCCATTCTCACAGCAGCTTTCCCAAGACAGCGTCATAGCACTATATAGAGGTTAAAGCTTTTAATGGATGTCATTTAGCAATAATTTAAAAACAAATCTGTTAAGTAAATATATTTTATTGTGTTTGAGAAACTACATTCAGGGTGATATGAGAGTATTTTATGGAAAATGGCAGTAAAAAGACAGAAAATGGTCAGATGAGTATAGCTCACCAATAAACAAAGGAGTCTCTAAATGTCTCATCCTGGTGTGTCAAATACTGTCATTCTGTCAGATGCATGTAGTGTCCGCATAGGTTGAGTCAACAGCCACAACAAGTTTTCTTTTTAATATTGTAGGGTCTTTACTTTATGAAGCACCTTGATGCAACTGTTGTGATGAATTGGTGCTATATAAATAAAACTGAACTGAAAAACTGAACATGTGGTTGGATTTATAGTCTGGGCGACAGGTGCAGAGATTGCTCAGATGAAGATAAAAAAGCATAGAATTTGCCATCCACCACATCATACGAAACATTTTCAGAGGTGGAGCCAATGCAGTGTTAATTGCATAGTAATGGTCGCTAAGCAACTTATTTTCCTTACCAACTGGGAAATAGGAGGCCTACATACAAATTTTGCTAATCAATAGCACTGAAGTTTCTAGCAACCAAATAAATTCAGTGGCTCCACTACTTAAAATTACTAATATGCTTTTGGAAAATATTTGTGTTAAGGGTTTATCACTATGTTGGCAGTTCTGGCTCTATTTTGCACCCATCACAAAGACTACAGGAGGATATCCTGATATGAGCTAAAACACCTTCTTCCCAACAATAGTCCTACATATTTTAAATGTTATGTTTATTATGCAGACCTATGACACGTTTCCTTGATTTTTATTAGACAGAGGCAAATAATAATAAGGTGTATGTACAAGTACTTCCGGTGAGCCACAGGTTCAGGGTCACTACTCTAAATCTTCAGTTTCTAGTAGACTTTTTCTTCTCTTGAATCTGTATAGTGCCAATAAGATTTATAGTATGTCATCTCAGGTACAGTGCTCTGTCTATGGGCACAAGAAGCACCACCCAACTGTTATTTTTAAGAGGTGGAACCAATTAGAAGAAAAAGCAGGATGATCTTAAAAGGAGCTAAAAAAACTCCTTTCAGTAAATTAGTGAACCAAGGGTTTGCATCACAGCCTAATATAAGATAAATAAGGATTATTCTGAACTGTAACTCAATCAAGTACAAAAATGTGGAGTTATTAATGAGCCCCCTTTAAGGGTGCACAGTGTGACGCCATAAGCATGTACTTTATAAGCATCCATAGCAGTGAGTGACAGCACATACACCAAAGGAAAACCTTATGCATAACTGTCAGATGCCAGTGGCTTTGACAAAACAGCAGTATTTGAAAAAACAAGCTAGTTATTTCACCTGTACAGATAACGCAGTTTATAAATAAACCTCTGAAAGCAAAAATCTGAAAAGCTTAGATTGACTAGGCTCGCTTAGAAGGAATACCCTCGACCTGCCGCTGGGCTCCAAGCAAACACGTTTTGAACAGGCTGTGCAACAGTGATGCAAAATCTGAGACACCGTTTTTCAATATTTTAGTAAACAGCTAGGCCTAGCCCTGATTTGAGTCAGGTCCATGGAAACCTGAGAAAGTTTCTACTAAGTATCATCAAGCTGTTTACTCTGATGCCGTGTCCCATCAAAATGTATTTTACAATAGATCAGATTTCTGCAGTGGGGATGGACATAGGCCTACTTATAATGTGCTCATAGAAAACTACCTCACAACTTTGCAATCTTTGTAGAGTTATACCAGAAAAATATACTGCTTGGGTCCACTGCATTACACCAGCGTGTTTTTGGCCACAGCAGGTACCTGCTTTCAGGTAATAGTATGTGTGCAGCACACACTGCCAGAAACCAAACCTAGACAGCTAGCAACCATGCAAAAAAGAGTGGAAACTGAACCTGCACATGATGTTGCTTTATATGGGATGTGTAAGCTGTTTTCTAATACGTTCACACTTATGGTACACTGAAAAAAAGGGATTGGCCAGCTCTTGGATATAGTGTAGAAACTACATGAAATGCAGAGAGGCTAGATTAAATTGTTCATATCATGTTCGAGTGAAGTAAGTCAATAATATAGCAATGTTAAATCCCGCGACACTGCACGGGGTTTCAGTCTTGCGCGCTTTGGATCGTGGTTTGAGGAAGGCATCCATCTCAGTCAAGTCGAGCAGCCGCCTCTGCTTTTTTTGGTATACCGAAAAAAGTAAATTGGGTGGTTGTTACATTAAAAAAGTCTAACTTATAATTTGAACACAATAATTTCATGTTTCTATGAACGTAATTAAATGAGGATCTGTACAAAATTCAACAACTTAATTTGTTCTTGTTGAGATGACATGATACAAGCTAGTAAGAGTGGTTAGTTGCTGGACTCATGAAATTCACAAGATCGCAGGAGATGTCAAAATCACTGGGGATATAAGAGGCAGACAACTACACACACACCACGTGTATGCTATTGCTATTTATTGTGGTTCAACCTGTCAAGGACAAAAACAAAAAAATTCTGCATCAAGCCTTGAAATCATAGCTTTCCTGGATTTCCTGGTATGGTGGTTAGTGCTGTTGCTTCACCGTAAGAAGGTCCTGGGTTCAAATCTGTAATCTGGCTAGTTTGTGGTGGTTTCTTTCTGGGTATTCCTCCCACAGTTAAAAGTCATGCAGTTATTAGAGTCAGGTTTATTGGTGATTCTAAATTACCCGAGAATGTGAGTGCAAATGGTTGTTTGTCTCTATGTGATAGACTGGTGAGCTGTCCAGGGTGTACCCTGCCTCATAACCTATCACTTCAGGGTTATGCCCCAGCCCCCCTGCAACCAGGATAAAGATAGGAGGATGGTAGTTGCTGTAGATCCATTCACTTTTTATGTTAGCCAGACTCTAGACTTTGTTGAACATTATGTAATATGAAGACAACATGTAGTATTTAAGTGACCAAGTAGTATTGGGGTAAAAGTTATTGAATAGTGTTGAAACAAAATGACAAAATTGTGAAGGATTCAAACATTCCAAGAGCTCAACTTACTTCATCTAAACATGTTTCAATCACGTTTATTGAACACAAATTGCACAGGTTTATTAAATATGAAAAAGTTGTGTTGATTTAACTCAGTTGTTTAAGTTTCTGCCAAAGCAAAACATTTGTGTGCAACCAATGTCCACTATTGAATTAAGTAAATCCAACATGGCCTTTTTTCAGTGTAGACAGAGCAGTGTTCATAAGTTTTAGACTGCTGTAGATTGCTGTAATATGTTTAATTTGCTATGTAGCCATGGGATGGATGGATGGTTGCATAAAATTCAGTTCTTTACCCTAGAATATTAGAATGAAAACCCCAACAATCAGTTGGCTCTCTATGAGAAACACTTGGCAACAGTGGGAACGAAAAACTTCCTCTTAGAACAAAGAGCCTCAGGCAGAACCAGCATAAAGGAAAATCTCACATGATCCTCGTGGTGTAACTCTACATGGAAGTCATACCTGCGCTGCACCACCCCGATGTAGGATCAGCTTGACAGCCTCTAAAAAATTGTCTAGCGCAGCCACACTCAGTAAACGGAGGAAAGAGGGATTCTTAGCACGGCGGTAAAAAACTGAAAACAATTCAATTTTAATTTCTATAATTATCTGATTTGTCTGATCAGTTGTAAACACTGCAGTATGAAAAATTTATTCACAAAGACTACACTGCTGAGGCTTGGGAGAAAATGTTTTCTTTAGTGAAACTGTGGTAACATATTTACAACTTTGGATGTTTTTTTCTTTTTCCTCACATCGTGTTCGCTTTCTCTCTCATTTGTCACCCTGCTCCATTTTTAACAGCCCGGAGGCAGACAGGACATGACAGGGTCTTCCTTCAAAGTGGAAGTCCTGTTGTCATTTCACATAAATATACATGCTTTCATATTTGACTAAGAATAGTAAGGTGACACCGTTGTTTAGGGCTGTGACAGAGAGTAATGGGCTCTCCCACTGGGGGGGAGATACTGTATAGGGCTGCATGGTTTCAAAGGCAAAGCCGGGGGCAGGGGGGGGGGAATCACATGCCACAGTCACCATATGTTCCATACTGAGCTCTGGCTCCTTTAAGCTGAAGACGAAGCCCAGAGAGACAGACCGTTTCCATCAACAGAAATGTAATAGCAGTATGTGCACATCTATAATTTATGATCAAATAACCCGTTTGAATACCTCATAAATACAGTTCATACAATATATTAATATATTAATGTTGGCATATAAGATGTGGAAGGAATTTGTGTGTAAACTAAAGCAGATTTCAAGCGAACTTCTAAGGAGATCCACACAACTGTTTTAGGACAGCAGGAAAATATCAATTTTGTAAATGTAGTAATTATTTAGCCATTTTTGCACATCATTTCCTCGTTTCAGCTTAATTGTAACTCTTATAAATGTCTGGAATAATAAAGGAATAGGCTTTTTTTAAACAAAAAAAAAGAGTTCTGTTTCAAAGAGTTATATGAATAAATAAATAAGTTAAGATAAGTTGGATGTCCAAAAGTAACCTTGACTTCTTGGTATTCCAAACTTTAATGGATTAACAATGAATTCAAAACTCCTTTTCAGCACTTTGATGCTGAAATGTGAAGTTTAAAATGATTGATGCCTTTCACTTGTATCCACAGAGGGTTTATTGCATGTCAGCAGAACTCTTCAGCCAAGAATAAGCATTGAGAAATAAATCGCATCAATCACATTTGGCAGAAACGTGCAGCTGTTTTCTCTTCTCTCTGGTTTGATACTTTTATATTTGGCGGGTACCTCTAATCAGTCAAGTCACAGTACCTGACCCTTGGATTGTCCAACAGCATTTCAGCACCTTCAAGCCTAGTTAAATTAGCAGCTGGAGCCAGGATCCAGTGCTCACAGGCACAGAAAAGAGCAGCAACGATCCATAAATTCTGACTTGGAGGTGCCACATTTTGCAGCCTTTACTCACTGAGCCTATTGAGCGGAAGGAACGCTGCTATGTGCTAACAAACTGAGGCAGGACCTCTGAGTTTATAGAGCACTCACAGAAAGCTGAGCCCTTCATAAAAGTCCCATTCAAAATTAAATCTAAATAAATGATTAAAATACTTCTAAATCTTATCATACGCAAGCAGCTCTAAATGTAGATGTCCAAACACCACCAAGAAAACCCTAGGATTGAATACTTCATTCTGGGGAAAGAAATGTGCATTCCTCCACCGAAAAAAAGAAAGTCAATATATGCATATTTTAAGTATTCATGTAGCCCCCTCTCTGTATTTGGTTTCTTTTAATTTAGCAGGAGCACAAGGGAAATAATTTGAAATGAGAGAAACACCCCTAAACAGAAACACTGTAACTGAATTGTCAGGCACTCAAACCCCTACATCAGAGGGCTACACTTAATCCATAAGCTTCCCTGGCACTGGGCAAAGTACATACTACCAACTTTAATATGATTGAGAAGGTACTGGAGCCAGACCTAAGTCTTCAAATAGCCACTGCAATCCTCATTTCCAGTTTTTTTTGGTGAGTTCTAATTGCAGTAGTCACAGTTTTGCAAAGATTAAAAAAAGAAAAAAAAAGTCTAGCAGGGAAAAGAAATCTGATGATAAGAGGTCACTTGAGACACATTCCAGTGCCAGATGTGAACTGCTGCCAGTTATGACTTGATGTAAAACCCTGATCTAGCTCTTTAGATTAGTGCAGGAGCGGATCTAAAGAGCTTTATTTGTTTCATCAAAGACTTACCCCTTAGCAGGGCATTTACCTAAATAAAACTCTGGCTGAGGTAGAGCATGAAATGCTGACTAAAAGATGTAACACATGAATTACCCCTTAAATATTTATTATTCAGCTGATAAAAATTGCACTTTTCGGGGCACTTCTGTGGAAGTAATGGGGGTGAGAGGAAGGTCGAGGCAGTGTTTTATGATCTGTTAGCAGCCTCTGCTGGCGTTGGATGTGTCAGTACATGTTAATCTCACTCACAAGAGATCTCTATCATGTTTGTTTCAGTATTTCTGTTTTGGAATGCAAAGGAGAGTAAATTGGCATGTTTGGCATATTGTGACAGATATTAAACGTATATAAAATTGTTATTCCAATACTAATTATACCCTAAATAATGTCAGACGTATACTCTGACATTAAATTAATATCTTAATTTAAATAGAAAAGATTTTTGGGGGTTGTTGGCTCATCTCTAAAGTAAATTTTCCATCTCTCATTGCACATGACAAAATATAAAGCAATACTAATTTAAAATGTTTACAGCACCAAATAGAAATTAAAACTCGTTTATGTGGTAAGAGGAATTCATTATTGCTGACACATTACAAGGCATCACCAGAAATACAGACAGATTATTAGAAGCATTCTGTCAACAGTTGTGTGTGTGTGTGTGTGTGTGTGTGTGTGTGTGTGTGTGTGTGTGTGTGTGTGTGTGTGCAAACTGTTAGTGTGCAAGCAATGACGTTACCTACATGTAGAGCACATGAAGGTCTCCAATCATTATTAGGAATGATGCAGACAATGTAGGATTACTTGTTAATGATTAATTGATGGTAAGTAATTAAGCTGTCTAACAGCTTAAAGAAAAAAGCGGAAAAAAAACACTTGCATGTGATTTAATTTTATGTTGTTTGTTAACCCTTCGTTTGAAATCGTAATTACTTTTTGAAAAAGAAAAGAAAAGAAAAGAAAAGGAGCCTTTGTTATGAAAATCGCCGGAAGTTAATGTGTTATGCCACTTGAGGCGTTCTTCCGGTGTCTGTTTCTGTCAAAATGGCTCGTGTGGTACAATCTAAGGTTGCTATTGTTTCCACTGTTTTCTTCGTATGTTTACATTTCGCATGTTGTAATAACGGAAGAAGGGTAAGTGTGAAGTGTTATAACATAGACGACATCAATTTAAATGCAGTGAAGTGGATGCTGTACCTGTTAGCTATTTAGCATTAGCTGTGTATGACCGACTGAAAGGCTAACAGTGGATTTCATGTTCATTCTCAGGTTGGTGATGCCTTGGAGACTGAGTTCAGTGGTTTCTCTGTGCCTCTTGAACACTCATTTGAAGTTGGTGAGAAACATATTTAATTCTTTTCTTACTGTAACGTTGTATGATACGACATTGATTATGTTGGTAAGCTAACTAAGCTTAACGCAACAAGAAAATGGTCATGGTAAACGCCAGACTCCATTTAAAAATGTCTGTATAATATGTTTTTGCATTTATTAATGAATGTACCTGATTTGCTACAAATGTACATATTTTTCAGAATTGTTTTTTTGCGTTTATAACAACCTATGAACGCCTACACTTCACACCTACAGGAGCTTTAATGACATCCTATTCTAAATCCATTGGCATTAATAAGGAGTTGGTTCCCCCGTTAGCAGCTATAACAGTTTCCATTCTTCTCGGAAGGCTTTCTACGACATTTCTGTCTGTTTAAAATTAAATTATTCTCAATAATGCGTGCAGCTGGGATAAAGTCAGCTGTAACAATACAAACAGTTAAAAGTCATTTCACAGCCCAGAATTAAACACCCTTTGAAATCATAGCATTTGGATGGGCAAATTCAGTATTTATTATACTCTCAAAATGCAAAATCAAAACATGCTGTCAATCAAATAAAAAAACAGGCAGTTACAGTTTATTCCTTCATTTAACAATAATAAAACACTCTGCTTTGATGACAGACTTCTACCTTCAGTTTATGGTTAACTATGAACTATGTAGAGGTACAATGTGTTGGCTTTTTTTTTTTTTTTACCCAGATTTTTAAAAGTCTCCAAGCAGGGAAGGTTTGTTATCATTTGTAATCTATTTTTTTTTTTTTTTTTTCAGATGATGTAGCAAAGTTTCAAGTGCGTGGAGCTCTGCTGTTAAAGCCTGGAAGAGAGCCGAGTGTCTCACTAAGTCAGAACCCGCTGTCAGATGAGGACAGGACCAAATTGAAGGTGAACCATGTTAACCATTGATTCAGTGATGTTTTCTACACATTTCCAAGATGGCCCAGTGATGGAGAGATTTCCCCTGTTTCAAATAAATATTTAATTGGGGGGTTTTTTTGTTTTTGTTTTTTGGGTGCCGGGGGGGGGGCATCCATGACCAGGACATAAAAACTGTATTTAAATAGCAAGGGCTGTTTCTACTCTTGCCGTGCACTGCAAGTACTTGTCGGTAAGTACTTGCAGTGCACACTGCAGTCACCTATTCTCACGCTCACTCATGCATTCTGTTAGCTTCAGACATTTTTTACCTGTCACTTGATCACATATGAATCGAGGCAATTTGGGGTTCAGCATTTTTCCTGAAGAGCTGTAAATCAAATAAGCAGTCTTCAGATAAGTAGACAACCTTCTTCTTGAGCCACCACCTCCTCATCTGTAGAATTACCGGTGACTGAAAGTCACCCAAAATGTTGGTACCAACGTGGGTAACATCACTCACTTGTTCCACTGGTGTAGGATGTGTTTGGATGTTTAGCCAAGTAAAACAATAGGTGAACTTTCCTAGATTTATACTACATTAACCATAGTATCAGTTCAGGATGTGTTAATGTATCCTCCTTATAATGTTTCTGTATGAACATGCGTTTCTAAATTACTTGTTTTTAACTTGGCTATCCCCACAGGAAGTGGCTGCAGTGGACGGTCTATACAGGATCAGAGTGCCTCGTGTTTTCCTGCAGGCTGACAGACAGACAGAGCGGCAGATGGAAGGCTACCTCACAGCATTCGTCAGAGCTGTATGTATTTCCCTCAAATTCTCCAGAAATTACAGATAAGATTAAAAAACAACACCACCTGTAAAATTGAGCACATGTTCATTGACGGCTTTTGAGGGTAGTTTTCACTGCATGGTTAAACTTAGCTTTTAGATGGAGACAGGAAAAAGGTAATGACTTGGAGAAAAGTGAGTAAAATCATAGGATGTAATGATTGGTTCTTAAAATATATTACTGTAACTTGATTCCAGCTCCTATTTCTCCTCGTTCTTTTGGCTGTTATTGGCAAATGTTCATGGGTGTTTAAAGCAAATTAATTCACATGATTATTGTGAGGCAAGATTTTGCTTTACTCACGAATCATGAAAATTACTCTAGAACGGCTCACCACAAAATATAGAAACTTTTTTGTTAATACAAAATTATATTAAACATTTTCTTCCAGCTATGAAAGAGCAGCTTTGAGCAAACATTTTGGCTCTGAATGAGGTTTTTTTATGATGTGGTTAATCTGATGTGTTTTCCCCAAATAATTTACAGTCTAGTTGTTGCTTTTTTTGCTCTTCTCTGCTGGAAAAAATACAGTTGGTTTAGAAATGTTATGTTTTTCCACAAAGGATAGAACAGAATATTTATACAGTTATATGTTATACATATTCTAATGTGAGTTCCTCGACCAATTTGACTTGATAAACTCGTCATAGTGGCCTTATCAAAGGCAGTAAAGTTAATGGAAGTTAACTTACTTGTGTTAAAGAACAAATTTCTCACAGCAGGAGGTCGGCCGTTGGAAGAAAAGAATTGAAATAAAATAAGATGAACCGACACAAGGAGTGGGCGAAGTAGCCTCAAAGTTATATCACCGTATTTCAAGGAATATGTGTAATGATATTTGACAATGACGTTTTATTGATGATTGCAGCGGGCAGCATTTATTAGTGCAAACAAAATAAATGGATTTTTCATGTTTGTGTACAATGAGCAATGATGATAGACTACCTAATTCCAAGTTTGAAGTTGTCAGCAGCAGCAATATAATACTACAGTAATGGCACAGCAAGCACAAAAGTCACCTGGTTAGTGTTTTAAGTATAACAAAACTACTTAAAACTTAGCCTTGTAAGTTTTCATTAAACAAGTTTATTGTTTCCATCTTTAGCTATTTTTTACATTTTGCAAAGTATTGCACATGTTGGAGGTCTGACTTCTTGTAGCCCAACTACTATTTGCATACCATTGAAGTAGCCTCTTTTATAATTGCCACATGTTCATCTGAGGCTGGCGCGCTGCTCTCACTCTTAGACAGGAAAGGCGTGGTTCTTTTTAACATGTAAACATTTATACACAGATTATGTGATGTATCATATATGAATGTATGAAGTAGAGTCCCTCTATCAGTGGAAAGGTATTATGATAGTATAATATCATGAGTTACTTTGTGATCCTGTCAATAGAAATTAAGAAACAAAAACACATTCACACTTTGGAATAATATTGAGAAGCAATATTTGATCAGTGCTAGTTTTGACCTAAAGCTTCTCAAACGGTGTGTAATTAGTGTAAATTGTAAATATTTCTAAGCAATAAGCTGTTATATATTGTTTTAACATTCGCCTGTGATCCTCAGTGTGCCATGGTTGAGTCCCATCTGAGCGATGTGATCGCGCTCCACACTGACGTCTCCGGGTACCTCATCGGTGTCTCCATAGTGACGTTACCTGGGGCCTGCAGGGGCACTGAGGTCGAGGATGAGGTCGACCTTGAGATTTTCAACACCACGCTCAGCATAATGGCTCCAGTCAATGCACCTGGGTCAGTCACACTGCTTTTACCTGTGATTTTGTCCTTTTCTCCTTTACAGCTTCTTTACAATCTGACATTGTTTCCATCTCTACTTGTGGTTGTCTCTGCATAAGTCAAGGCCTCCTGCAGGTTTTTTCCACATCCTTTGGTTTAGCTTTTGCCTTGGCTTAGCAGCTCTATGTCAGTTGTCCTGGGTGGCACAAGTCTTTCTATACCTTTCACAACACTAATTGTCACCTTTCTTCCAGACCTGAGACGGCTTTCTTCCTTGAACGGATGGAACAGGAATCTGAGAAGAAAGGGAAGAACCCACAAGAGCAGAAATCTTTCATCGCTAAATATGTAAGTACTTACACAGAAAACTGCTGATAGGCTAGAAGGGCCTAAAGATGTACAGGTAATACATAAATGAAAATGACTGTTAAGCTCGTATTTTCTGTTCTCAGACGCATCACATCTTTTCAAATACGTCTAGTATGTTTTAATATACACTGGAGACATCAGTGCTGTACTGCACTTTTGCTTCTATTTCATTTGCCAGTATTTATGGCAGAAAAGTGAAAATATCTCCCAAAAAGTCAAAATGATTCCTATTGTCCTGTTGAAAGGCTCTTTTCTACCTGCAGTTTGTGTCAAACTACTTTTCAGTTTGTTTCTCTTACTCCACTGAAAGCAGCGATGCGAGTCCTCCTCCTTTCCTTCTTCTTTGCAATGCAACTCTGTTAAAGACACTAGTAAAAAGAACTGGACTTGGTGGTCAAATGTAGATGGACAGTGTAATCAAACCCTTAATTCTGGAACAGATAGTGTTTATCTTTATGGGGCATATGAGTATGCAGACTTGTTTTTCGTCTGATTTGTTTTCTTACCAAAAACTGCTCCAGCCAGCTGGTCGCTTGCTAGAGGTCCCAGTTTCACGAATCCATGTGTTGCTAGTCGTCCAATATTAGTTTTCCCACAAAGTGCATAAGAACATAAAAAGTAATCCCTTAAACCCAGTGGTAAGGTTTTGTGTGTCTTCAGACTTTCTTAGCTTCGAGCTGTTTTTCCAGGCAGAATCCAGCCCTGTATCCTGTCTTAGTTTGCCTGAGCGCTGTTAAATCTGTCTTGTTTTGCTGTTCTGTGTGTTTCTTGCTGTGTTCACTGATCTGTGTTGACCTGATGCTGTACTGTGTTCCAGTGGTATTTGATTCTGGGTGGTGCAATCTTCCTCATGGTCACCAATTCAGCACAGCCCCCAGCAGGGGGAGGCAGAGAGCAGAGCTGAGTCCCACTGAAGTACAGTTTCCTTACTTGTCCCCTTCTTCAGTTTGTATTTAACCTTTAGTCAGCGTGACTAAATGAAACCCCGTCTCCTTTCTGTGTCCACTCATTCTGTCCTTCTGTCTTTTCATGGTCTCTTCAGGTCCAATGCCAAATACTTGCAATGGTGCTCCCTTTAGGGGTTGCCACAGTGGATCTTTAGCACCAACCCCCTGCATTTCCTCCTTGACTACATCCGTCAGCCTCCTCTGAGATCTTCCTATTTTCCTCTATCTTCAATATCCAGTGTTCCTCTTCTGCACATGCTCAAACCATCTCAGCCTTGCCTCTCTGACTTTGTCCCTCCTATACTCTTTTCTAATCTTGTTTGTGCTTGTCACTTCCAATGAAAATCTGAACACTTCCAGCTCCACCTTCTGTCTTTTTGTCAGTGTAATTGTCTCCAAACTGTACATCATAGCAGGTCTTAAAACCTTCTCTTTCACTCTTGCTGTTATCCATTCTGCATTTCTCTCGTGCACTGTCTGTCATTTGGGTTGGCCCAGGTATTTAAAGTAATTTTCTTTCCCTATCTCGACTACTTGCATTTTTAACATTCCACCTGCGTTTCTCTCATACATGTGTGATTGGGAGGAAAGGTGAAAATGCCAAAAACATGAATTACAGAGATCAAATTTGTTTTTACTCGTCAGCTGTAAAAGGCTGATTGTGTATTGTCGTCACTACGCTGGGCTGGCAGGCGACATCGACACCCAAGTTTGTGAATGTGATAACTCAGAACAAGGCGACATAGAATTTTGAAATTCATAGCATAGGGGTATCTACTAGGAGGCTTAGGGATACCACTGGCATCCACCAGTATGTATTATTGGGAGTCTACGGGATAAACCACCAGTATATCTGAAATTATTATTCTGATTATATTTAGCATGTGTTTGGTGTTTGACCCCTGAGATCGTCACTCTATGGCCCTGTCACCCACTTATGCCTTTTCTTCTCTTCTGTTGTGAAAATGAACTGAAGCTAATCTGGGATGACCAATCAGGAGCCACTGATGCTAGATGATCACAGTTGATTTGTATGTTGAAACCAAAAATATTGCAGTATTTAGTTGCCCTTTTCTTCTTCTCTTCCAGTGGATGTACATTGTGCCTCTCGTTCTCTTCTTGATGATGTCTGGCGCTCAGGATCAGTCGGGAGCAGGAGCTGGCGGTGGAGCAGGCAATGGCGGTGGCCGATGATCAACAACACAACAATTTTTGTTTTGTTTTTGTTTTTTGTGAACTAAACAATACTTCTTGGGCAGTTTTTCATTGCTGTACATAATGCTGTTAATGGAAGATACATGTCGGTCACACACAACTTACCTCTTGTAGAAGAGATATAGTGCCCTGCAGATGACGGCGTTTTTAATTCTAATGTGAAAATAAAGTATTTATTACTTGAGCTGTCTTTGTTTTTTTGAGGAAGAGTTACTCAAGCTTATATTATTGCTCCTCTATTATACTATACTATAGGTCCTCTTTACTCAGATTTGTATTTAGTTGCACTAGTAGTATGCTTCCAAAACTTCATAGTCAGTGGAGGTAAAAAAATAAAAAAAAAAACTACTGTAGTGAAAGAAAACACGGGGAGAACATGCAAACTCCACACAGAAAGACCCCAGCCTGATGGTGGAATTGAACTCAGGACCTTCTTGCTGTGCAGCAACAGCGCTAACCGCTGTGCCACCGTGCTGCCCTGTTTATCCATCTAAATAATAATGTTTTTTTATTTTAGTTGCCTCATTTTGGAGGGTATGTGTTTTCTTAATGGAACTGAATGGCAGTTCATGTAGGAACTGTTGCTAAAACTGGACAACCTGCATTCAAACAGTCCAAATGGAAACTTGCACTTCAGGCTAGGAAATAAATCAATCAGTTTGACTCAATGTGTGCAAAAGTCCTCTCTTCTTGACAAAAACAGCAAATGGAAGAAGTATAAATTAAAATAAACTGCAGACAAGAAGTATAATAAGATCTAGAAAATGGGGTAACCAAATCTAATGTATGAGTGACATATACTTATTTTAAGACCTGGCCTTATTTTTCAAAACTGTTACTTTAAATCTAGTTCTATCTGCTCTTGTATATTCTGGCTTTCTTCCTGTTTTCTTTCACTAATGGGTGAAGCAAGAATTGCCTCTGTGTCACTCCACCACATGTGAACTGGAAATCCTCCATTCAGCAGTTTAATCTTTTATAATACACCCAAGGGTTAACCCCGTGGGATTAGAGCAGCTGCTGCTTTCCCCCAGCAAGTGTCAACTGTTGTGACAGTTTATTCAGTAAGTGCTGCTTAAAAAAACTGCACACACAGAAGGATATTTAAGGATATCCCTTAAAAAATATTTCACTGCATTTTATGATTTCTTATGTATGCAAGAAAATGGATGTTTGGGGAAACACTAAAAGTGCAAGAGAAGAATGCAACACACTGAACATCAAAATGTAAAAAGCAAAAAGGCTCTGCAACCTGCTTGGTTGGGGCCTTTTTCTATAGAGTTTACATGTTCCTCCAACCTGGCCTGGATTATCCAGTTGGCATTCTCATTCTAGGCATTTGCTCAAGGATCCACACACCTGCCTGTCTGTTAGCCCTGTGATGAACTGGTGATCTGTCCAGCTTGTATCACATCTTTTTCTCCATCACAGCTGGATAGGCTCCAGAATAAATTACAGTCCTCATCAGAATCACATCACAGAGTCTCTTTAAATCAGTCAGATTCAGACTTGGCTCATCATAGAGGGTTTCAAGAAGCTAAGATAGCGACAGCAAAATGCTCAGGCTTAAGGCTTTACTAACCATGATTGAAAGCAAGGTGGCTATCACCATCCTTTATTTACAGTCTATGGTAGCCATACATTAATCAGCTGCAGCTGTGTGTGATCAATATAGATCACAGCTATGATAATTAATGAAAGGAAGAAAAAACTGTTATTCACTGAAGAGATTTTGTTAATGCTACTGATTTCAAAGGCATAATCCTAGAATAGCAAGCTATTACTTGCTTGGACAGCAGCCCAATCCAAATGAAAGCGGGACAACCCCTCTACCACGGATCCTCCAATCTGTGTATTTATAATTATGAGTCAAGGAGAGAGACCACAGCTTCGTGGCTTTAGTAACAGAATGTCCCAGAATCCCTGAGTCAACATTCATCAGCATATGTCAGTCACACTGGCTGTTTTGAGTCCGCATGTCCAACTGTGAGGGACATCCTCTTCTTTTGGGAGGTTAAATGTTGCGCCTCAAGACTTTGGTCCCCTTTGCCCTCTTCCACTCACCAACCAGGCCTTTCTCAGAATCACACACACACACACAGTCCTACTCTGTGACTGTTTTCAGCCACTGCCTGCGCTATCTTGATGAATAACATGAGGGATAAGGTGATAACAACAGCTGAGAGAAAGATGAGAGCTGGAATGAAATAAGCCATATGACAAAAGTCATCTATTTGTAAAGAGATCTGCTTCTGTCAGACAGCAGCAGAGCTTAGACAAGAGATGGTGATCAATCTGGGTTTTCGTGTAACATCAGCTAAATGAGCCGAGACTAAACTTGTTTTGAAATGTTTCCTGCCACACAGTTTAAAAACCAGAACTACAGCTACACACTTACGTAACTCACACACTAATAAATCCAGAGGGTCAGCAGGGGGTGTGATGTATGTCCCTGTACCAGGGAGCGGGGAGGGGGACCCTGACAGTGACACATTATTGTTGTGCTGATGTTTAGGAATGGAATCCAGTGTATTTGTGGTTACACTGAGAGTACAGTCTCAGAAAATGGGAACAGAGACATTACAAGAGAGTTCTGAAATTAAATCTAAAGAGAGTTCAGCAAAAGCAAGTCTGGGTTGGAAAAAAAACACTGTTTTTGGGGGGGAAATGAGCAAACCTTTTAAGTAGTTTTTAATCACATTTGGCTGGTGATCTAAGATATGATGGTTGTTATTTTTAAATGTTGCTATGATGACTGAAATTAAACTCAGCAGACACTGATTTAAAATAAGTATCCAAAGGCCACGAGTCTGCATCTTATTGAGAACAATTTAAACTGTGGTAAAGATTTTGAGTTTAAGTTAATGTAACATACAAAAATTACCCTTTTAGAAAAGTTGCAATTTTTTTTCATTTTATATAAATTCATTAACATTTTTAATGCAGTTTGTCTCTTTACCAACCACTCAGAAGAAACGTGCACATATTTATCCCAAAGTCCAGAAATTAGCACGTGTATGTTTCAATACCATGAGACGCTAAAAGATGAATGACAGAAGCATTACAGTAGATAATACGATGGGAGAAAGCAGCAGGGTGAGGAGAACAGAGGAGATCTCAAACAGGCTGCTTGTACTGCAGCATGTTGCTCACAAATGCCTCTGTGTTTGGAGAGCACCAATGTCAGCACGTCACTATGTGAGGAAGGACGCTCCAGCCTTCTTTCACCATGTGATTTATGAGCAGTTATGAGTTTCATGTTGTGCTCAAACTTTGACGACCCAGTTGATTTTGGCCTGTCATTTTCACACTGTAAATCTGGGCACTCTAAACATGCAAGCGTGGAAGCCCGGCAGAAGCTCTGTGCCATGCTGCCATGTTATTTTTAACCTCCTTTTCTCTTGTTTTGAAAACCGATGTCCAGCAGACGACTTGTCTTTCTTTTTATAGTTATATTATTGTATAGTTTTTAAAAAGGGGCTAAGTACGTGTGCACTTTTATTGAGCTGTTTTTAGTCTCATTATACTGTGTATAATGACAATAAAGGCTTTAATTCTCTCAGCTACAGCTACAGTGGTGTTTGATGATCTAAGAGTACAGATTAAATATAAAAACTTCTAAAAAATTCAAACATAGACTCATAAGCTGTGCTTCTTGTTTTGGCCTTGAAGACCCTGTCCACCCTATCTGTTCCCTCCTTTTGGTTGTTTGGCCTCTTTATTTATTTTTTGGTAATTATCACTCTCTAAATAAATGTTGAGTTCAGGAAGTTGTAATTTTTAATCCCCCCAAAAAAAATACTTTTGATATGATTTATTTGAATGAATATTTCATAAATTGATTGTATATGTGTCATGACCCTGAAGAAGGTTCCTGATCCCCTTGTTGGGTCTAAAATTACAGTATATGAAGTAAAATAGTCAAATCCTATAGACACATTAATGCTCTGCTGTCTTTGTTCTTTCTCGCATCTTTCACTTTTGCTATATTTAATTAAATATATTCAATAACAGATTTAGATTGTGTACCTTTTGCATAAAAATGCGACTATGTTATTTATTTCTTCTCATTAAGTAGATTTAAATTGTTGCTTTGATCGTTTTCATGAAATATTTCTTTTTGTCACTTCTGTCAGTCTGGGATAAACACTCTTCATAGCATACATACTTAGAGCCAAATACTGTAAATGTGGACAAAACACTGAGAGGCCAGCACCTGCCTTGTCAATCAGAGAAAAGCTAAGAAAACTACAAGGGGAAGTTTTCACAGTCCCGGAAAAGCATCCCAGCAGGCCTCCGCAGATTACGGTCTCACACTCAATGAATCCCCAGCGACCAATTCTGCTATACATTTCACCACAGCCCCATCATGTTAACATGCAATGAAGTAACATGATCAGACACTTAACAGCCAGGTCGGGACTGGAATATTACATAGTGATTGCTGAGTGTATAATGTAGTACCCCTAAACACACATAGACCAAAGGTCATGGTACAATACTGGTTAGACCGCTCACTGGCAGCAGTAAGCAGCAGGTGCTGAAATTTGCTTTCATGGCTTACAGTGTGTATGTAGTATTACAGGAACCATCACTAAGCTGCAACTTGCGCCTCATTAAAATTCCTCTTGTAATAACAGTGAGACGGAGTTATTTCCTCTTTGACTGTAATTATCAGGATGTGCCAATAAATTCAATACTAAAGTGTCGCTTACAATTATATGTAAAAGAAAAAAAAAAGGAAAAAAAAGTTCCTTTTACCAAACATTATTTCCCCAAAATTGTATATTTAAAAAAAAAAACAAAAAAAAACCTTTTGGATTGTTAACGTTGTTTTCCACATAAAGTGAAATATTTCATGCTTTTGTCATTTTAATTTGAGAAATTATAATAAAATCAGATCTCTTGAGTCGGTGAGATCAGGTCCAGCTTCTAAAACTCCGTCACCATGTGGTCGGGGCTCCGTCACCATGGATTGTTGCATTGCTTTGAATGTTTTCCGTCCACTGAATGTGTGTTATCGTTGGTAATCAGGCCCATAGACAGAAGTCCAGGTTGCTTTGATAGCAACCCTCAGCTCATGTGTATTTTTGGGTCGGGTGTTCCTCATCTTCCTGTTGACAGTAGCCCATAGATTCCATGTCAGGTCAGGCATGTGTGCTGGCCAGTCAAGCTACAGTAATAACATGGTCAGCAAGCCATTTGGTAGTAGCTGTGGCATTGTGTGCTAAGTCTTGCTAGAAAAAGAAATTGGCATCTCCATAAAGCTTGTCAGCACATGGAAAGCTGAAGGGCTCTAAAACTGGTTGCATTGATTTTGGACTTGATAAAACCACCAACCAACCACCACCAACACCAGCTGATGATATGGCTGCAGATGTTGCAGAGCCTTCACAGATGGTGGAAACTTCACCCTGGACTTCAGACATCATGGATTCAAGGCCTCCCTACTTTCAATCTGTTTCTTTGGACCGATGATTAAGGTCCAGTTCTTTTTCTCCTTCCCCCAGGTAAGATGCTTCTGGATCAGGAGTGGGTTGATATTAGGACAGAACCTTTAAAAGGATGCCTGTGTATGGTGTTTACAACAGTATTAACATATAACTCCACAACACTGTAAAAATGTATCTTATCTTCAAACACAAAACAGTACACTCACTATACTAACTATAAATGTATGCTAATGTTATATTTAATTATTTAATATAACTGACAGTAAATGTGAGTAAAATCTGGACAAACAGACTAATTAGAAATTAGAAATTGCTATTTACAAGCTTGAAGTGCAGCAGCATTTTTGATAAACTTTGCTCCAAGTTCTTTGCCACGTGCGCTCAAAGCAACTGCAGATAGATGAGATTTTTGGGTTGACGACAGCTCCCCGGTGGGTAGACATCTCCCACTCGCTGTACAGAAAATAACCCCCTATAGCTTGTGTCAGTCAGTTTAAGCTGCAGTTTAAAAAGTCAGTCAAAGTTCATCGGGTTGCTGAGGTGACAGGACGAGTCCTTATTTGCAAAGGGTCACCACAGTGTATGGATCTACACATGTGACTTGGCACAGATTTTTACACCAGATGCTTCCTGATGCAGCCTGATGCAGCCCTTACAGGGATTTGTGTCTCCTCCTGGTCTTTCATGTATTAAGCAGATATGCTAATGACTCCTCTATGATGCCACTACAAGGCTAAGCACTGATATGCCCTGTGGATGTGAGCATATGCCAATTAGCCAAAACATTAAAACCGCTGACAGGTTGCATGAATAGCACTGAGTTTCATGTTGAAATGCAATGTTCTGGCAGAAAATTTGCACGTTTCCAAATTCATCTTGATGTCATTTTGACATGTTGACCTCACCGCCGCCCTCCTACCATGGCAATGACACTCCCCAAAGGCAGTGGCTTCTACCAGAAAACAAACACAACAAAGTAGCAAAGATTTTGAGTTCCAGACCTGCCAAATCCAATAGATTGACAGAAGCCACATGAGGCAATCCACAGAACACAAAGTATCTGCTGCCAACGTCCCTGTTTGTCTACATCCATGACACAAAGAGGTTTGGGCACATTGCTATATTTTTTCCCCCGTTCTTTAAACTAGATACTTAAATTTCTCAGTGCTAAACGCTATGTAAGCTCTGGGGTTTACCTCGTGCATGTGCTCAGTCCATGTGTACGCAGATAAGTTTGCATACTTGGGATGTATTTGCTCATCTCCATCAAGCGATCCCAAGAAAGGATCAGGAGTTTCAAGTAACAGGACCATCCCTTTGGATGGCCGGTACATCCAACCCAAACTCGTGCACCTCCCCTCTCTACTGATTTGGAAGTTAATAAGAGTGACACTCCGGAGATGCACAGGCACTTTCACAGGACGTCCCCGATTGATGCCAAACTGCGCCGTGAGAAACACGAGAATCATGCCCGTACCCGGGAAAGCAGGTAAGAAATCAATCTCACCTGAGTCTTTATGAGCATCGTGTCTTCAATATGTCTTTCATGACATTTGAACTGTCGTAGTCAATATTCTAAAGCTCGAGTACATTATACTGTGATGCATTTAAGGACAAATACGGCAGTTCAAATGTTTGACTTTCAAATGTAATGTGACCCAAATGTTTTTGTTTGATTGTTTTTTTGTATGTTTTAAATTAAGGTGGCTCAGGAGGTAGAGCAGATCATCTGCTAATTGTAAAGTTGGCGGTCTGATCTTTGGCTGCAGCAGTCTGCATGCCAAATTATCCTTGATACTGAAGCCTGCGCTGCTCAGTGTGATTGTTATATAGAATGCACTTAGGCAAAGAAAAAAGTGCTTTTGTGAATGAGTAAAAATGCATTATCTAAGAGGCAGTTCATTTACCATTCCTTATGGACTTTAAAAATTTTAATTACAGTCTGTCACAGTGTGTTATTACTGATTTATTATGTGTTTTATATGTTGTTTATTTGACGTTGTTAAGTTACCTCACGCTGACCATCCCTGGACGTTAGCTGGGAGCCAGATATCCTTCCTCACCTTGGATTGTGCCAGTTTGTTGTGGTCCATTAATCATGTCAACAAAGAGCCTCTCGCCGGGTGGTGATCGTTTCGTCAATGTCACAGCCTCGCCTGCAGTTTCAGTGCTCATATTTCTGTCTGTCTTTCTTGTTTCTGTCCCTAAGCAACATGATACACCTGTCCAAACACGCCCACGTTGCTTCATTCTCTGTCTCCAGCTAGAGGAAGATATTTCATATATCCATATCCTACCTGCTTCTTATGGATTTTTTCAGTGTTTCCAATTCCATAATAGCTTACATAACCCAAGTCACCCGCTCTCCCTCCGTCTCCATCCTCAATTGTTGCTAATCCGTCCTCTGCTGCCACAGTAATGAAGTGTGAAATGCTGCACAGTAATTCAGGGACCAAAATGCAAACGCTCATCTTGGTGTTATTTATGGCTGTTTGATTTTGCCTTTATGTAACATATAGCACCCGCGGCTTCTGCAGCTTGTCGTCTCCTGGAGGAATAAGTGCCATTAAAAGTTTAATTTGTCACCATAATGTACATGAATGCAAGCGTAATGTGGCAAATCTAACTAACTAATGTGATTAGCTAATCTTTGATGCATAAAAATACTCTAAACATAATTAAATAATTCAAAATGGAAATTTGTTATGGGAGCCTACATACTTGTATTAGCCCTTCAAAAAGGCCTTTTCCTTCTGAGTGTACTTTATGTCCTTCCAATCTCCATCTCACATGTGCGCTCGTCACCCATAGGGCTTCCAGCCAGGAAGTTTTGACACTTGACAGGAACTAGAGGGATGATCCTGGATCTCCCTCCACCTCATCTCACTATCTTCTGATCTTGCTGTCTCAGTGGGATGCTCTGAACCCGATCTGTGCAGATAGCTCTGTCCCACTGAGAGAGGAATCTGGGGAGGGGGTGAAAAAAGAGGTTTACCTCGTGACACTCCAAAACAAACACTTCTTGTGAAACACTGTGAGAGTCGCCGTTGACCTTTCCAGCTGGACTGAGCTGAGTTCGAGCGCTCTTGGGGAGGGCACCAGAGTTTTAAGTAAAATCTTTCAGGGAATCTTTCTCGTTTTAAAACGGTCAACTTGCTGAAACTCCTCCTGAGAAATGGCTTCCTCCAGATATCCATCCATTACAACCTGCAGCTTAATCATTAGCCGTCCCTTTTATGGCCTCACTGCCCTTAAATATTTTTATGCCAGACACCTCACTCTGTTCCCTCCATGTCTCTATTGCTGTTGTGTCAAGTCATCAATCTTCTGGGGAATCTGTTTATCCCAGCGGGGCTTTCTTGTTTATCCTGCTGAGTGTAGACAGGAATCCAGAGATGTTTAACCTTCACGGTGCAGCCAGAGATCTGGAATATTTCCAGTAACCCAACTTACTTACTGATGGCTTGATATCTTGATATCCAAGATTATCGGAGATGTTCAATTTATTCCCTTCGGACAGTTGCCAGGGACATCATATTTGGAGATGAATTTAATGACTGTTGGTCCCTTTTTAATCTGTCCAATAGCAATTCCAGTAAAAATCAGAATGAAGGCTTTTCTTGTATTGTGTCCCCATCCCACCTGCTGTGTTCCTTTCTGAAAGAGCTCAAAGGACGAGGGAGAGAAAGACCGATGAAGTGATCTGTCACCAGCGACTTTCTGCTCCCACCGTTTCCAATGATGACTTCATGACCTTCACGATACCCTGCTTCATCCTGCCAAATCTCTGTCTGCCCCATCCATCAAGGGTGCAGCATTATGCGAACGCATCAGTCTATTAAAACGTTTGAGCTTGTGCATTGTAAACTGGCAAGCTTGCTGTTGAAGTCAATCATGACATGTGGACAATATCCAAACTCAAACCTCGTCTGTAACTGAATCCTACTACTCAGTAGGGTTTAATTAATATGTCTGCATGCCCAGCCAATTATCAAATTCTCTGGCCTTAGTGATGTTGATCAGGTAATTGTTCTTGGCGTAATGAGCTCCTGCAAAACAATACCTCAGCATATATTTAGGTTTTAATTGAAGCACCCAGTGACACACATTACTTTACCTATTGAGGAAAAGCCAACACATTTAAAGTTGGCCCACTCCTCTTCTGGAAACCCTACCTCGGTGCATTAGCCACAGTAAAGAGAATTGCAAGCCAACACATTTCAGAGAAAGCAATGCCACCCCTTCAATTATATCTGATGTTTGCAGATGTTATGCCAGGCCATCATTTGTCCTTCTGGTTGTCACGCTGCTGGCATCCTCCCCAGTGGAGGGTCACACAGGCCGTAGAGGTAAAGTTTCCCCAGGCTCAGATACGTGTCGGATTCTCCTCTTCAGACATAGGGAAACCCCTATGGGCTCAGAAGTCACCTTTCTAAAGACACGGGATCCAGTGCATTTGCATTCCTGTTAATAATCTAAACTACACACAGGATAACCATTATAATCAAAAACAGCTTTAAAGAGTTTGTAGTTCATCCCATTAAATAATCTATACAACAAAAGAGGGAAAAAAATAAAAACATAAGGACAATGATTAAAAAATAATAATAAATATAAAAATCAACTAAACCTGGAGATATATAAACTCAAAGTGAACATGTATCAAGCTGAAGCATGAATTTATCCGATTTATCCTGTCAAGTTTATGTCCTTCCTCTGTTTAGGCTTCCAAAATGAGCTAATGCTATTAAAGAAGAAATTACCACTACAAATTCATGTTCAAAACATCTTTGTATTGTGTTTAAGAGATAGTAACTGACTGAAGGTTAACTCAGCCAAGCTGTACTTTCATATGATAGCAGTTTGTACCACAAGATGATGCAGCAAGTCAGTATCACCTTTATTTAAACAGGCAAAAGAACAAATGGTGGTGTGGGAAAACGCTGCCCCCTGTTGGTAAAACCTTTAGTTAAAATTGGCAGACGGGAACTACAAACAGTACCTTTAACAAATAAAGTTTACAGGTATATGAGGATTTTTATAAAACAGGATGCACTGTCGCTGCGTAAAACACCCAACAAATATTTAAAGGAGTTAAAATCAACTAATCAAATTACGTCATAATACTGAAGTTAAAAATACTCCTGCACTGGATGCTTTTATTTTCTTACATTATTTTTAATTCAAGACTTTTTATGAAGCCTGCAACTGGGACTGAATAAGTATACAACAAAGTAAAAGTAATGTAATTCTGGCCATTCAACAGATATTATACAGCTTTAATAAAAGCACAACTTTCAAATTAAGTTTTTATGTACTGACCCATACAAAGCCTCCACTCTGCAGGAAGTACTAGATCACTAAAAGCAACGACTTATACAATTATAATTGAACAATCAACCCTTAATCTACATGTCCTCACCAAATGGCCAAGCCTTAAATCTTTACTATCATTTTTAGTGGAGATGAATGACAATCAGGGATTCGGTCATAATACTGCCATAAAACTATATTTCAGTCTGTTACAGCCTCTTATGGTATAAAAATGAGGGGAGGGAGAGCAGAGTTTAAGTAGGGTGAGGTTTAGTTTAATTAAATTGTCTTGATTTTTTCTTAAAAAGTGAAAGAAAGCATGTTTTATGACTTCTCATTAAATGTTCATAGCTTTGAACAAAGTTATACCCTCCATATAGGACGTCAGAAAAACGAGCCTGTTCTGTCTTATTTTGTTAGACAAATCAGATAAATACCGGGATGTAACAGTCTGTTAAATGAGCGTGAATCATAAAATAATCGAATCGTTTTCTGTGTGAAATCTGAGAGACTGTAACTTGACATACGCAGAGGCACGATTGATGACCGGACGGGTGAGGGATCACAGTTTTCTCCGAACGTCAGAAGACGCAGTGACTCACAAACTGGAGGAAGAACAAACGGAGAGCCTGTGACACGATAAACACGCCCACAGCGGTGGGAAGGAAAAGCATCCCACAGAAAGTCTATTCTTAGAATCAGCTTCCTGTCATCAGTGGCCATGAACGGTGTTCCCAGCAAATGTATGCGGAGTCCCATACGTTGAAACCAGAACCTCGAAAAGCATGAGGGAACTCCATGAATCAGTGCTGAGCCGACATTTCACGCATACCCCTATGTGATCTACAATGTGTTGAGAGCAGCAGGTGATTAACTGCAGCTGCAGTGCTGGCAGACACTATGAAGAAGGTGCAGCCTGTAGAGGAAGATGAAAAGGTTTAAAGTAACCGCCGCTGCCACCCTGGGCATCGAGCTTTCAGCTTTTTGTCATATAAGCTCATGTGAGGAATCATGTCTGAGGACAGGCTGTAATTCCATATACAGTGTCTGTAGTAGACAGCAGTGAAATGATGCTCTCGTTTTCTTTTCCAGGGAGAAAAAACAGTAGTGCTACAGAAGGTAAAAACCAGCATGGAGTCCCGCTGTTGTGAAGGCTTTGCATGTGGATATTAATGCATTAAATTAAATCAATGTGTCATTATTTATCCACTCTTTCCTCCTCTTTTCAGTAACACTGCCACCATATGAGCCCAATATCCCCGAACCAACCACCAGGGCCGACTTCATGAAATGTAAGGCTTTTTATTTTAATATGAAGCTCCTGAGTAAAGAAAAAAAGATGAATAATTAATAATTAAGTAATGTCACGCCATGCTATTTTTTTTTTTTTAATTCAAAAGAATTATGGAGCAAACTTATTAAGATGATCAAAGATTAAAATAATAATGGTCAAAGTTTGTTCCACATAAAATGGTTAATGAATAAAAATTTAGAAAGTAATCGTGGTGTAAGACTTAGATACCAGATCACTTAATACCAAATTCAATTAGTCTATTACACTTTTTAATATGTATTTAAAAGGTTATTACATGTGTCCCAGAACCAGTCACTAACCACATTATTAAATAAATATGTAACAGCATACTCACAAATGTTATATCCCACAGAAACAGCGCACCACTTAAACGTCAAATGATTCAAAGTTGCCTCGTCACTTGCCAATAGTTGCTTCTAATGTTTATTATTATGCCTGTTTTTTTTGGCTGTTGTTGTTTGGGGGGGGGGGGGGGGGTTTAGACCAGGCTGACTGTTAAAATAGGGTCAGTAAATATTATTTACCCTGCTATACTCACTGCTCACACAGTAAGCAGCTGATTCTGAGAAAGACTGTAGGGGAGCACTCTGCAGGGGGCTGACTCTCATATAGCCCAACTTTTTTTTTTAGGCTTTTCCAACCCTGAGATTCATTCACTCACATTGCTGAGTTAGATTACATCATCAGGTTACTGATGTTGTCAGCAAACATGTACTATAACATGATCCACATTGGAATAAATTATAAGTATAATACTGTATTTGCGCAGGTGTGTCCTCAAAGTGGGTGTCAGTCATACAGTGGGCCCACAGCATGCCTTAGTTTATCCTTTTTTCATTTTTCTTTTACTCAAATGGGACAATAATTTACAAAATAACTGCTGAATGAAATAAGACTTTAAAAAAAATAGCGACTGAGACATTAAACTTTTCCCAGACATTTCTACACAAACCTCTTTCTGCAACCTTAGACGATGCCCCCTGCTGTCTGTTAGACAGAATAAAGGTTTATAGCACTGACTTTCTTTTTCAGACCCAGGAGTTAATCTTTACCAAACAAAGCTAGTAATGAGAAGCAATAATGAACGAAGGAAGGATGTTAAGGGTCATGAGGAGTTCAGAGAATCTGACGGCACTGGCACTTCATGTTTGCTTGCTTGTTAAAGCATCAGCCTCAGCTTTAGCTGCTCTTCCTTGGGTCCGACCTACACACACAAACACGAACAAGCTGGTTCTACTGGTTCACCTCCACCTGTTTAACTTACCATATCATTGATCATCTAATGCACAGCTAATGTGGGTGATTTTACTCTGCAGGGTTGAAACTACAATGTCCCAAAAATGGATCCCAAAAACTGCCTCTTGAGTTCTTACCATGTTGTTTCATGCAGGCTGTATAAATGAGAACCACCCTCTGAAAAATATCACTTTAATACTAAGGAAATTAAAGGAATGCCTGTCACACTGTCCACACATACTTGGGATGATCCAGTGTATCCACCTTCTTTTTTTTTTTTAAAGGCATTTTGTGGATAAAGTTAAATTAATTATGCTAAAAGGGTAAGGTGGGGTGGGTGGATAGGCAAGTAGGTAAACCTAAGTTTGCAGTGTTCGTAGTTCACCTGCCAGTTTAACGTAGCCCGTCTTTGAAGGGTCACTTGTCACATTAATCAAGTCTTTCCTCAACTCTCACTCCGAGTATCCCCAAAGTGAGAGAATTTTCCACATTTACCCAGGTGCTATTCATTAATATAAACTACTAATACTCCCAATAACACACTGGATTTGACAGAGCTACATGGTAATTCACAATATTTTCCAAATCCTAATCACTCCAGGAGCACTAAAACGAAGATTTTTCTCTTATAAACAATCAAAAAACAGCTAAGTCAGCTATAAAAGCTTGTATGTAGAAACTCAACACAACAAAAACTTACACATGTTAGAAAATCTGTAATCACAGAAACAAAAAGAAAAGTGAAAAAGCAGTGGAGGAAGTAAACTGCGCAGCAGGGGTTGTGCTCCTAAATTGACATCATGGTCAATGCGCTGCTTGTACAGTTTAACTCTGAAAAATAGACTTACAAGTATTGCACAGGGGTGGTACTGGGCTTTTCACTGAAACTGGGATGGAAGATCTTATGTGGCAGTTCAGGGAGTGTAAGAGACACTGCAAAACATCAGTGACAGAAAACTCTCGCTGGCTGCTCGGTACAAAACAGCAGGAAGCACATTCTTCTGTCAGATGAAACCAAGATAAAGTTATTCGGCTCAGAAGGGGTCCGGCGTGTTTGGCAAGAACCTAGCCACGACTTTCACAATGAATGCATCACAGTGCTGACAGTGAAGCATCGAGGTGGTAGAGTGCCAAAGGTTCTGGGGACATAGCATTTCTAGATACCCTTGGATAAGATTCCAGGAGCCTGTCAGAAGAGGAACGGTCCAAAACAAAACAGTTTCTATGTCATAAAAATATGACATTTAACATCTTTGGGTTACTTAACAGAAAAGTAAAACAAAGAGAAGCTGAACACAGCTGTCTATGAATAATGACGAACACCTGTCCAGATGTTTGGTGAGAAGGCCTGAATCTGTTTTAATAAAGGCAAAAGTAGTATTCAAGTATTCATGCAAGTACATGCACAAGGATGTACTTACGATGACAAAATAATGTTTATGTAGTGGAGGAGGGAAAATTACAATAATGTGGAATAAATGCAAAAATAGTTAATTAATATTACTATTTTAGGTTCGTGCCCCCAATTAAATCCAAAGATATCAGTTAAACATAATTTAAGCCAAAAATCAAACAGAAAAGTTGCACATTAATACTCTGAAAACTGCAACAACAGAAATTTAAGATCAAGGTTTTCGTTTTCTTTCTCAAAAATCTAATTTCTGAGTTGGATTCAGTAGATCTCGAAACTTAGACGTGCAATTTTAAAGTTGAAAGTCTTTAATTTTGGGTTACTCTGAAAGACAGCCACCAGTCCATCACCAGCCTCCCGGTCTCAGTTTGTATTTTTGCCCTCCCCTTTCCTCAGATTGGATCCCCCTCTCTTTCGATGACAGAACTGCAGAGAAACTGTTGTGGATTTCAGAGGGCGGCTCTAAGGTGGCTCGTACATCAGATGCAGTGTGCCCTTATCCCCAGAGACCTGAGAGATACGACCACTCACCACAGGTAAGCTTGGAGTTAATCATCGTTCTGGGCATTATGGGAACAGGCTCGGGGGCCCATCAAAAGAGGCAGGAAGTAAAACTAACAGGAACCAGAACTTTATTTAAACTTTTGGTCTTGGAACCAGCATGTTGGTGTTTTTTTTCCTGTATGTTAAAATCAAAAATGACTAGAGTCTTCCAAGTTAATATCTTGATCTGACAACAACAATTAAGAATCCAGAGACAGTTTACCATAATTAAAGACAAGCAAATTTAAAGGTTCAGAAGTGCATCTACTGGGGAAAAAAATGTATTAGGAACATTACTTCATCAAATTGCCTGCAAATCAAATCAATAATTCTGCTCATCATTTAATTCTTGAAGCCATTTTTTTGTTGCTAGCTTAATTTCCTACTATGGCTCGTCTAACCTTTAGGTGCTGTGCAAGGAAGGGCTGCTGGGCCATCGAGGGCTACTGGGAGGTGGAATACGACGGCTGGGTGGTGATCGGGGTGGTCAGCGAGAGCTCACCCCGGAAGATGCAGGACGGACCCTGCGGCATCGGAGAGAACAAAACCTCCTGGGGTGCCGGCTGGTCTGGCTCCTGCTGTCAGATCTGGCACAATGCGGAGAACGTGGACATCCAGATGCCCCTGTCCTCCACCATGGGCGTCTACGTCGACCAGCCCGCAGGCATCATAAAGTTCCTCTTGGTGGAGGGAGAGGCTGAGAAGGAGGTGCGGCTGATTCACAAATTCAAAGAAAACCTCCAGGAGAAGGTCTTCCCTGGATTCTGGGTTGGCACCAATTCATTCTGCCTTATTCGGAAAAAGGATCAGTGATACAGTAGAATAAGCAAATCGGGGGAAAGGGAGGGAGGGTCGCGTATCAATTTAAAAAGCAGGGGGAGATGGGGATCTTGTGATGTTTGGGGAACACGTGCTGTAACCATTTCTGCTTTCTCTAGTGCATGAAGAAAGCTTATTGGTTTCAGACAGTCCCCAGAGATGCCCAAATGTTGTACTAACAGGCATTTATCTGTGTTATTTAAACTTAGAAGAATGGGCATTTAATGGTATATTTCAATCCAGCTGGGACTTTTCATGAGCTAGACTGCCTGTTTTATTCAGTCTGGATGTTTTGTATGTGCCAAATGTAGTCAATAAACTCTCATATTGTGTAATAACACTGAGCTCTTCTATTATATCTGTGTGACTGCTGCCTAGCAGACTTAAACACAGAGCGCTGGTACACTCTAGAGGCCTTTTATAAGAATACATCTATAATGATACAGGAAGTCTTTTCTCTTGGTGTTGCTCCTTTATTTGAAACATAAAAGTAGTTAACGGAACATTTGTTTGTTTTTCGAAATGTCACACGTGGACATTTATCTTTTCAGATCCACTCTACCTCTCTTTCACCCTCTCTCACACAGTCTTCTCATTCATTCAATCTTTTCAACAACATATCAGGAGCAGAAAAAAAAAAAGAAAAAAAAAGAAAAAACCCATCTCCTACAAATCAGTTTTGATTTACAATCATTCTATCAGTCAGTCATTCATTGGCAAAAGTAAAAGTAAAAGTAGGCATGTTACGACGAGGTGCTGGTGTCCTCTGCTCTCTGCTCACATTATCTAAAGCCACAAGCTTCATATCAAAGCAACCACTGGTTTCTACCCCTTAGAAGGAATAGACTGGTTTCTATTGGGGGCAACAGCAGGCCTCTTGGTCATCTTACCAGGTAAATGATGGGAGTATACAGAAAGGAAAAAAAAAAACAAATGTGGCAACTTTAGCATGTTGAGCTAAATGACGGCGAGGCCCTGCAGTTAAATCTGACCTCGTCAATGATTAATGACCAACAGATGCAAACGTTTTCTGTGTTTAAACCCACAGATCTGTGCGGATCTTATAGGATTTTTTTCAGGGGAATGTTGGATTTATTTTTTCTCCATAAAAGTTGAGACTCTCCCTGCTATTTTTAAACTTTAAAAAGGACCAATTTGCCTATTTACCTTCTTTGAAACACGAATGCCTTTGCAGGTGTGAACTGAGAACCAGAGGTTAAATAGCACAGGGGCTGGCTCGCTCTTAAAAGTCACTGATTAACATGCATCTAATTTGTTTACAGCAACGATTTAAAGACAGTTTTGTGTGCATAGTAAAGTTACTAAGCACCACTACCTATTGCAAATCATTTAGACCCATGTTAGTTTCCTCCTGTAATTCTGAGGTGGAGGTAGGAACCATTTTTAGCACCATACGCTGGCGAATTTGTGTAAAGAACTACAGAACCTCTTATAAAATTTACACAATATGTAAGGGTACAGTTTCACAGTACAACTTCAAACAGTTTCACTGTAATGCTGACAGTGAAAAGAAACACCCCTGAACACTCCTAAGCTGAAATTATGGCCAATGTATCCATTTTTCCTTGTTTGTTGACATTTGTAAAGCTAGAAATGCTGCACAGCCGGGTGCTGCTGTGAAGGGCTGGATAAACTAGTTACAGGCCTAGATCCCTCTGTTGGTAAAGACGCAGGTTATAACATGTTAATTTTTAGCTTTGGTGGGGCTGATAGGTTGAACTGAGTCCATCTAGTTTGCGGTTTGCTTTCAGCTTTTCTGGTGTGCAAAGCTTTGCCAAACTGAGACGAGCTAAGCTAACAGTCTCCGGATTATGCCTCAACATTTAACAGACTTGAGAGTGGCATCGATCAAAAAAAAAAAAAAAGTTTAACTGTTAACTACCACATATTGCCTCATCTTCATAATAAAGCTAATACAACTCAAAGTTGGAACTTAAGCACAAAGAAGCAGCATCTATGATGAAGCGGGTACAGGCAGCTCTTCCCCAAAGTCTCATCACTTCACAGGTAACCTGACCAAAAGGCAAACGTCCAAAAAACACCAGGTACATGTTTACACACCCTGTTTTAGTGACTTTTAGTTCAGTGCAGTGGGTCACTACACAAACATCTCGAGGTCCAATTGTAATGTAGTGTCGTGGAAGCTAGTATTGACGAAGTGGGAGGGGCAGGGGTAGTGTTGAAACGTTATTAGTGTTCATAACCACATTTCTTTAGGAAAGTTACTCCACAAAGCATGTGCCGTTAATTTTGGTTAGTGAGAAATAAATGGAGGTATTAGCTTTTACACTGTGTCACATACTGTACGTCACATTTGCCAGAAAATCCAGGGTTCCTCCTCTCACTCCTCTCCACATTTCCTCCTATCCCTTTACCACTCTCCCTCTTTGTACTTGCCTCACTCCCTTTCCTTCCCTCCCTACACCCTCTCCTTCCCCCCTTCACTCAATGCTTGAGAGAGAAGTCCCCTGTGTTGAGACGGGGTCGAGGCAGGGCCCCAAACATTTCCGTCCCATCAGTGGCTCCAGGGGCCAGCAGAGCCTTCATACTGGCAGCGATGTGCTCCAGGTCAGCACAGCCCGACTAAGAGACAAACACAGGGAAAACGAGGGGTTAACAAGGGATATGGACTGAAACTGACCAGTATCGAATATTGCCTTTTCATGTTCATTTCCTGTACATTTCTGGTGTTCGACATTCCCAGCTCGACCGTAAACACTCTTTCTGTCAGTTGTGTTCGACAGTGCCGTCATGGCCATTAATGGGTGCAAATGAATAGCGTCTTTGTTTTAGTCTTCAGACAGCATGAAATATGTCAGGATGGACTGACACCAACGGGCATGAACGCTAAAAACAAAAGCCTGCTTAATTATCAAAATGTCATGACCCATTTCTTTTCAGGAGGTCCGTTTATCTATGCCCATCAAGCTGTTGGATCAGAGCATCTGAATTCTGTTTGCACATTTTTTTCCAGAATTTATTTTCATGACTAAAAAAAAAATCCTTAAACTGCCTGTTCTTAAACAGATTATAACATCTGTGTTTAAACTACCAGCCAGGCATTATGTCTGCATTCATTCTGAATCAGAAAACCTCATAATGACATTCTAACATTTAATACCACTGAAATTTGTTAGCTACAGATAGTACCACCAGATAAACCTCAGCTCAGCACTGAGTTTAACTCATGGTAAGTTATCCAACAATTCATTAAAATAATTCATTAATTCTAATTTGTTCCCCCTCCTTTCATTTATGGCAATGAACAGGGGTTGTAAAACACGACGCTCTCCGTGCAGCTCCTATCCACCATTTTTCGATGCATTATGCATTTACTTATGCAAACTATGCCTGAGTTTGGCCCAGCAGAAACTCCACTTTTTCCTGGACTTGCTCTCCCAGTTGCCGTTCTGTACTACATAACTTAGATTATCTAGTAAGTTAAAGGTATCAGCCTCCAATGCATGATCCATCACACTAACTTTACATTACATGAGTGCAGGCCATAGAGCTACAGTAGCAGACACCATCTGGCAAATTAAATTGTGGGGTGGCCTAGCATGTTATCTGTGATCGACACAGACGCACTACAAATAAATTCATGAGAGCTGCTGAACGTTGTTGTGATGCGATTTGATAACATTAGCACACAGATTAGTTTGATAAGAGCAGATGTGAGGTCACTGACGGGCAATCAAAAGGAAATGCATTATTAGATTTAATAAAATTGAATTCTCTTTGGAGTCGAATGTTATTGGACTGTTATTCAGGATTATGTAAGTATATTAGTGGGTCTACTGCATATTTTTTAAACTGTATAATGCTGAAATGCTTAAAAAAAAAAAAAAACATTCAAAATGGTTGAAAATGAAACGCTGCAAAAGGCACCACTAATTCAACCTACAATCCAAAGTTTCTGCTGGTTTATACTCTGAACTATCACTTTGCATTTTATGTAATGTTTTGGTCCCAGTAAGGATTCTAACAATTTTTCCAGTTACCCGACTGCTCAGTAGTCAGTGCTGCTGGCCCCTTTTGACCTGAGTCTGTATGTAACCAACCATGGTGATCAACACTTAGGAGAAGTTAAGAGTTAAAACTAGTTAGTCTGAGCTGTAAACGACTGACTGGCTGCCCACAGATCTCCATGTGTGACACAGAAGGTCAGATCATTTGGCCTCAGTGTCCGAGATGCACTCACCCGTTCTCCACTGTTGCTGTCTCCCTGAGCAGCTCTGCCTCCTCTGCAGCCCCACACAGGCACAGATACAGGCAGGGAGCGGGCCAACGCCATGGGATGGGACTGACGGGATGAATACGCACCCTGACCCACAGCCATACCGCGCGATGGCGGAGGGGCATCCTCGCTCAAGGAGCCTGAAACAAATTTAAAAATAAAGAAATTCAGCTCATGCACATATGTGTATGTGTACATATGATGCTCGGCATATTGAACGCTCACCATCCGTGCTCTCTTCCTCTCCATCAGATTCAAAGAACGGCTCACAGTCCCGAGAAACAGAGTCCTCATCCATAGAGAACACACCTGAAGCAGAAGGCATACTTTGAATTGGAATAAACACAACACGTGCATTACAAATTGATTTCTCGCTTTCTTTTCCTAAATGTTTTTGCACCCATTTCAACACCATCGAAATGTTTTAAAACTCTTTGTTTTAACATTTCTGTTTCAGAAAGTGAAAACGGAACGAATGAAGCGTTTTAATGATCAAAACACTGAAACAACCTGAATAATGAGCAACCTCCTCATTATCTAAAGTGTGTGTGGCTGGAAAATATGGCCAGCTCATAAAAGCTCATAAAACTAACAATTAAATAGTCCGAGGATGGAGAGTAATGGTGCCAGAGAGCCTGCAGGACTAAATGAGCAAATCACTACCAAGTCCCATGAAGATATTTTGGGTTTTCCCAGAGATTTTCCTTTTTTGGATGACAATTAGAGACGGATTGTAAAAATTAAAAAATTAATAATAATAATTATTATTATTATTATTAGACAAATGTCAAAGACCTCTCACACTGAAAGATTATCATGCATTATATCTGAGCATGGTTATGAAACTTTGATAAATACTGGAAAGGATGCACTGAGTTTACCAAAACACAGGATATCAACAAAAACACCTCACACCAACTGAGCACGGTGGTGGAGGAATGATGAATGATGCTTGTTTTGCACCATCATTTGCGGGACATGGGCACCGTGCAATCATTGAATCAAGCATGAACTCCTCTGTCTACCCAAGTATTCTACAGTCAAATGTGGGTCCATCTGTCCAGCAGCTAAAAATAGCTGAAACTGGATCGTGCAACAGGACAGTGATCTTAAGCACAACAGAAAATCTCCAACAGAATAGCTTGAAAAAACAAACAAACAAAAAAACAAACAAAAAAAAGAACCAAGATTTCACAACGGCTCAGTCCAGCCCTCAACCTCACTGAAATGCTGTGGAGGGATCTTAAGAGAGCTGTGCATAAATGAATGGCCACAAACACCATCTTTAGGCCTACAAAACAGACTAGGTAAAGGCAACGTGTTGAATTTTTATTAAAATAATTCAGCAAACATAAAGTCAAACTACAACTGAATAAGTGTGGACGCTGACGTGGTTTTCATGTGTCCTTTTGTGAAACCGATTGTAGTTTAATAGAACTTATATGTGGGCATATGTATTATAATAATTAAGTTTTTTTTTCTTAAATTAAAAAAAAAAAAAAAAAAAAAAAAAAAAAACAGAATACTTCAAGTCATCACGTTTCCAGTGAGAACACAGTAAGAATCTGCATGGATCAGGGACACAGCAACAGATTACGGTGTCGTTCCTCACCTGCACTTTCATTCCCATAGGGTCTCCTCTCATCCATGTCCTCTTCCTCTTCTTCATCCTCACCCTCTTCTTCTAAATCCTCAATCCCAGACCTCTGTCGACCTCGCTCGGCCTCCAACGCGCTCTTCTCATGTTCCCTCTCTCCGGTACCGTTCTGCCCGCCGCCCTGCCCGGTCACGGCTCCTGAGCTGTAGATCGACGGGTAGTTTTGGGAGTACAGTCTTCCGCTAGGACTGACTCCTCCCACTACAACGTCACTTGTTAAGCTCTGCACCAACAACAGAGAATCAAACACATTACAGATGTGAACTTTCTGAATCAATACCGCAGTTTGCTATCTAAAGCAAACAGTTCACTCACCCCCCTGTTTCCAGGGTCAGAGGTCAAGTCAACCACTAGCTTGGTTCCTCCCTCTCCTCCAGCTTGGCGTGTGTGCTTTTGGGCTGTTAGCATGGTTGTGGAGTGCAGCACACCGATGTCATCCATGTAGCGACGCGCCGACTCAGCCAGAAATCCCTGACCCCATACATTATAAGAGAAATCGCACTCCCTGGAAAAGGCACTGCCGCTCTCCCGCTTCCTCCCCACTTCTCCTTCTCCAGTCACCGACCGGAACTTCTTACAGGCTGTGAGTATGGCCAGGTCGCAGCCAGACTTTTGGCAATACACTTCTGCTGCAGAAAGTAGTGCCAGCCAGCTCTCTTTGTGGTTGTCTGGGATTTCGAGCTCGGATGACTGCGTGATGGAGGCCATAATGGTGCTAAATGCTGTTTACAGATTTCTTTGATGAGCTGATTTGATGAGACAACTGAGTAATACTAAGAAGTGATGAAGAGCTTTGAGGACTTGGGGGCACCAAACTTAACAAAATACTGACTTTGGTAGCTGTGGCGTGTCTGACTTTGCTCAAATGGCTGAAAACTTACAGTTACTCACTTGCTGGTGTATGGATAGTTTTTGCACTGATGAAGATGAAGGGGAAGGGTAGGACCTATTAGGCAGAGAGGCACTGGGTGACTTTGAGATATGACATACAAGGTGGTGTCCTTACACACTGGAGAGCCAGGGGAGAGAAGAGGTGTTGTCAAGTTGCTGGTGATACCTAAAAAAAATAGAAATAAATAGAGTTCGGTTAAATCACTACTGTTTTTTTTTTTTTTCATGTGAACAATAAACACAAAAAGGTTGGAAGAACTTAAAAAAAATGCAGACAACTGATTGGCTCAATTTGTGAATTTGTGACTTCTCAAAGAACATTACAAAAAGACTTAAAAGTTCTTCAAGCACAATCCAAGACTGAGATCATAGTGGAATTGCCTCTAATTACATTGAACATCTGATGTTTAAAGACAATTAAAGGATTCCAATTATACTTTAACCCCTTTAACAGCCACCATCAAATAACGTAGGGGTTGAAAGAGTTGCATATTAGGCAACAGCCACCTAACACAGGACCCTGGAAAGATTACCTAAAATTCAACTTCCACTGGATTGTAAGAAAATACATAAATCATACAGAGTACCAGTGCTTGTTCCTGTTACTGCATGTCACAGACATTAAAAACAGACTGATTTTGCAGGGGTTAGATGGGAACATTTCTCACGATTCACTAATTTTATATGGGTTTAGCTCCATAGTGTAGTGATTAACACATTCACTTGGCAAGCAAACGGTCAGTGGTTTCACTCTAGCCCGAAATACAAATCCCTTTGAGATATCAGCAGGTAAGGAAAACTCCATTGCCATTTACAAGTACCTGTAAACTCCATAAAAAGGGAAAGATGACAACCTAACCCTACCCCAACTCACTAGGTGGACGTGAAGAGGTTAACTGGGGTTTAGTCAACCTAGAAAACACTCCCAAGTCAATCACAGAAAGTTGATTCTGGACGTAGTTTTTTCAGACTGAAAAACTGGGGGGGGGGGGGGGGGGGGGAGTCTGGTGTACACAAGTCAACATGTGAGTCTCACAAGGAATGTAGCAACAAAAAAACAACAAAAAAAAGTGTTGATCTATGGATGTACCCCTACTGGCACCCAAAGATACCTTAGCTTCCCTTTATGCTTACACGCAGTTGTAACAATTGCATTCAAATAAACTGTTGTATATTTATTCTTCGTGTGATCAACCCCAAACCTTCAACCTGCGTAGTTTATTTTATTAAGTTAAATATAATAAAATGCCATCCTAATGCCTTCCACACTGTTGCATGCAAACACGCTCTCTGACCCACATTTGGTTTTATGGGACCTGGTCTAATTTAGGTGTGTGCAGGTTAACGTGTAAACCTGCATGAATTAGTCTGACTGTCGCAGCCCCCACCAGTTCTGTGGGCTGCATGACACCTACCGATGCTAACTACTGTAGCTACTGCACCGCTTTCAAACCACTCTGCTCGCTCCTGCTTCCATTTGCTGCCACATCTGCACTGATCTATGTCTCATTTCTGAACTGCACGCTGTGGGCATTACTGCACGGTTGCCACCACTGCTGCTGTTGTTGTTGTTGCTGTTGTTGTTGTTGTCGCTGATCTTGTTGTTTAATCAGTGTTGTGTGCAACCTCCTCATGATGGAAGCACACTTCACCTCCATTTTCGGGCTTTAGTAGGAGTCAAGATTTGGAAAGATAAATTACAAAAACGAGGTGAGACCTTCACCTACCTTGTCAGTTTCTTTCTTCCACGCTGCCAGATGTTTATCGACCTTAAAGTTGTTTGAATCTTTCGTACTGTGCCTTCTACCACGGTTTCTCTCCCCTTGCTAGGCTCGACACCAGCGAGAGCAAGCTAGCAAGGATTAATAAGGCCTTTTCCGGTCAGGAATTTCGCAATAAAAGTCTGTTTCGTCAACATAACACGGCGTGCATTTTTTTTTTTAAATTAAGTAAAATACAATTATTTAAAGTAAAATAATCTTGAACTCAAAGCTGTTGGTAAAAAATATTACTTTCGGAGAAAAAGTATTTTTTAAACTCTTACTTTACAGGAGAAAAATCAGTATACAGTTACCCATTGTTTTTTAAGGGGTTTTTAATAAATAAATTTAATACCTGCAATTTTTTAATCTCTCAGTGTGCATTTAAAGTGAATTTAGATTAAGTTTCAACATAACTTATCAAATAAGCGTCCTAGTGTTTCAAAGGCCAGACTTGCTTTAAATGATTTTTGTGTAAACTTGGATAACTTGTTTATTTACTTCCTAATAACTTCCAAAACTTGAAATTAATTAATTATAGGTAGTTACATACATTACTTGAGTTTATTGCCAGAGAGTCGCGTGGACATGTGTGGTCCTCAAAAGGAAATGTAAATCAGTTAATAAAATGTTAAAAAAATAATAATAATAATAAAAATCCACTGGTCCTACTAAAGATTAAGTTGGGGTACTATTAAAATGACCTCACCCTGACTACATGATCACACTCCCATATCACTACACTCAACTTTTCTAGAAAGCTACAAAGCCATCGTAGTCCACTGGCCTAAGTGTGCGCACTAGCCGCCGGAAGTCCTAAAGAACACAGAAGAACTGAGGTCAATTAAAAATCCTAAACACAAACAGAACAAAGCAAGCCCTATACTGAAAGTACAACTCAATGAATGACAGAAATTCAACACTACGGAGCCCAGGTATATGGGTATATGACTCCTGAGGAAATACTTTAAAACGAGTCTCTCTGGAGGAAAACCGATCCCCAGTTATTACTCAATCAGCTACAGTAACTCATTAAGGGAACAGTAGCTCTACTGCACACATACAGATTAGAATACTGTGTTGAATCAGCTTCCTTCTCTGAGCAAGACAAAGCGGCCTATTACACCTGGTCCTGTGCTACCTTAGCATCTCCCACAAACACAGTTCTTACAACTGCTGAATCTCCTAAGCACCAAAGGAATCCCTACACTACATATGCACTACATATTTACTAACTAAATGACAAAAAGATAAGCACTTGGGTTTAAGTTAGGTTTAGGTTAATAGCAATAATTTATTTATTTAATTTAAAAAAAATTATAAACCATTTTATAATGCCAGGGTTTGTGTTATATATAGCATTTTACATTCACTTAATACGGCAAATGTCAAGGTGATGCTAATGTATTTAAATGAATCAGTAAAGCCAGCTTGGATTCTGACCCGGTTTTTTATTTTATTTTATTTGTTTATTTATTTATTTTGTCAAGAAAAGAAATTGAGACGTATATGTAAGAAAGCCGTCCTAGAAACAAGTCTTTCCACTTCATCTAAATTAGTTTAAATTTTAATTGGAGAAAAGAAAGAAAGAAAAATACATGTATAGAAACACAAGTCAAATCCCTGGGTAAAAAAAAAAGTTTTAATATTTTTAAAATATGCTTTCACACATTTTTTTTTTACCACTATCTCTGCTCTTTGAACTCAGGACTCTCTCTCTCTGGCTCTTATCCGTTTTTTAACTCTGCCTAACTTGACGCCTCTCTGACGTCACCTGTTTACTGCCTTCCATTCGAGAGCACGTTTCACACGTGACAGACGTTTGGGGCCGGGCTCGTGCTCGCTCTGTTCTCGTGCACATGGAGCTGTCCCCCCTAGCCTCATCAAAGCCCACCTGCCCTACCAGCTACTCGGAAGTTATGGGCCTGCGTTGTTTCTGCAGTAAAAGCTGGATAGCTCCAGCAGCTGCCGTCCCTCCCTTTAAAGTGTCGTTAATGACGCAGCCCTCGGTGAACCAGCAGCCTGAGTGATTTTGGAGTTGTGTGTTTTCTGCCACCTGGCGGTCACAATGAGAGCTTGCAACAGCACACTTGGGTGCCGAATAAACATCTATCCAATGATCAGTATGAGCCGCTCGTATTGCTGTGATTATTACACTGCTATTTGGAAACACCTGAGAGTAGTGTAATTATGTTAGCTGTAGTCTAGCAGTTATATTGAGAAAAAGTGCAACATCACTGTCTGAAATTGCACAATAGTAAAAAAAAAAAAAAAAATGTGGGTCAGCAGCTCTAAATGTGGCATTTCTTCCTTTCTTTCTTGCGAGGCCAGAAGAAACTAATTGTCAGCAGAGCCCTGATATCATTATCACGTTCAGTAGCTATAGATCAGCATGAATTTGGAGTCATGTTTCTCTCAGCTGGCGCTCGGCAGGGAGATGTGGTCCTTTTGTAGCTAGATGCTCTTTTGCACTCTCCTCAGGATCTTCCTTGAGCTTTATAAATCTGTGTTTATATATTTCCCAAATAGACATTAACGTTGACATTTATCCTTTTAATAAGTTGCAATCAAATAAATATTGATCATAGCAGCTCTTGGTCACAATACATTTTTTCTAAACACATAAAACGGTTGTAAATCGATGAATTATTTAAACCCCAATCAGCCACACTATTTTAGCAGCAGATATAGGGCTATCATACAAAAACTCTATTATTTCTCTGTGATGGATATCCTCTGTTCTAATGTAATTATCTTGCTGGTGTAGAGGGGATGTAGGGATGCCTGAAACTGCGACTGCATCTGAAAGGTACCATCTGTTCATCCCCACCGAGATCAGTGCCAGAAATATTGTTTTTGAAATATCCCTGAAAGCAGCGAGTTTGTCTAAGGCCTGCCGATCTGCTCTGGTTATTCAGCTGCAATTTGACAGCCGAGTAACCCATTATGTTCAGAATATCTAAATTTAAATATTTTCATCTTTCCAGTAACTGTAGAGTTTTAGTATTAGTATTAGTGTGTAGTATTGTATTGATCATTCTGGTCATGTCAAGGCAAGATGATCAGATCCCACAAAGTTTGAGGCAAAGAGTGTTATATTTTGATGTAACTGTGAACAATATTTTATTTAAATGAAACTTTCCTAAAGCATAAATGGAAGCTTGGGAATATTTTTATGGTCTTATGTGATATTCTTGAGCCACATTCACATTAAAATGCTGTGCATGCCCACATTTTTCTGTCTTTGAAACCAGTACATTTTGTAACATCCTTTCTTCTTCCTTTAAGTGAGCTGAGTCATTGGTTTGTTTAAAAAAGAAAGTGCTGAAACCTAATTTTGAGTAGTCTAGAGTAGCTCTCATGTAATCATTTCCTCATTATTTTAGCTAAAGTTTACATCAAGTACTTAACACATGCACTGTGTGTTGGGATGTGCACAGTCTTTTGATGTAGGTGTTCATCCTAACTGTGAGGCACTTTGTAACTGTGTTTGTTGTTGTCGTTGTTGTTGTTTTAGACTACAACTAAAGTTATTCTTTTTTCTTTTTCTAATCCATTGCTGTTTAGAGTCAGCGTTGTTTGCTGCCCTCTAGTGGTTGTCATGTGCATTACATAAAAATTTATATTAAGGTATTCAGACATAAATAGGTCACTGCTTGTAGCTGACATTAAAATCAAATCAAATCAAATAATACCATAAACTCTTACATAAATATCGGCCTCTGTAATAATATTAAAGCGTTTAAAATATAATTTAAAAACAAAGCAGTACAAATTACGTTCTGATTGGGTGTTTTCTGACATGACGTTGCCATGGGCGGGGTTTTGCATTAGCAGGAAGCTTGACGTCACGTTTGTTTTGGGAGAACGACGGAGACGACAGGAAAATGGAGCAAAGCGCTGAGGATTATAAGGTACTCCTGAATTAAATGTTTAACACGTTTTCACTGGCTGTTTCTGTGAATGTTCGTAACTGTGCTGTTGAATATTGGGCAGAACTTCTGATAGCTGACTAATGGTAGCATCTAAAGCTAGCTGTGGATCTCCAGTAACGTTCGTTAAGCTCGAGCTGGGCTACGTGGTGCTTTAGCTCGATATAAGAGCTGGATATATTTTTTTGTATAGTTGTGTGTATAACCACACAGACATGAAAGCTTAAAGTGTGTTCAGAAAGTCGCGAACTTAATTCAACTTTTCCTGTTTGGCTGTCTCGCTTTCACCCACTGACCTGAGCAGAGCAGTGACTTTATAGTCATGTGATGTGAATGTGTCATTTACCAGCTCTTTGTTATGATTTACCTGCCGGGGCAGCTGTTTGACTGGTCACGTGGTGCACGGGCTCGTTAATCACATTTGGGCACTGGGTGGGCTACATTTGCATTTATTTATTTTTTATTAGTAGCATTTAGTTTTTAATTTTAGTTTGCTGTCCAGTTTTCCAAAAAGTTTTAGCCATCGTCAATCATTTTTCAAATGAGGTTTAAAAATAACAGGAAAATACGTTAATCTTTTAAATAAGGTCTCGACGACCTCGTTTGCCATAACTATATGCTATTAAGGCGTTTGAGCTATTTCCTAGGAAATACCGAGCTGTCATTTAGCTTCCTGAGTTGAACCCACCATGGTTTTTGTGGGTTAATGCTTGTGGTGTTGACTGACAAAGACTGAAACTAAATGAGCTAATTTTATAGGTAGAGTGTTATCATGTAAGTATTTCAGTTAGTTCCCATGATTTCTAAAGTTTACGTTATTTTTACAATGATCACGTTTTGGTTTTCTCACTTGACCTCAGATAACTACGAGTTAGTTTGTATCAGCTGTGTTTGACGTTAATTCTTGTTTCCATCTGCCATGTGATGAGTTTATTCCACGTGGATGTTTGTTTGTTTTTTAACTGCAAGACAGTAAACTTTCTTTGTTTACAACCAACCTGCTGTCAGTGTGGTACCACCAATTAGCCCGAAGTCAGGAACACAGACCTGTTTGGCGACCACTGGTTCCTAAGGCAAAGTGGCTGCTGGAGGATTTTGGGTTGCCAGGAGGTCACTGACCAGTTTGTGTGTGTGACTGGGGCTGAAAAGACACGTTGGGCTATGGGAGGACGCCAGAGTACCTGGAGAGAACCCAATCAGGTGTATTGAGAACATGCAAATTCCACAATGATTGGGCAAAAACAGGGCTGGGCTAGCCTGAAATGCTGCTTAGATGTCACACAGAGTGCCTAGCCTTTGTGAAGAGGTGTGGACAACCTCTTTACCTTGAGAACACCAGTAGCGATAGGAATTCTGAGTATGCACAGGTCATTAAATCCCTGCTCTTTGTATATGGTTCAAGTTCAACTTCTGAGAGAAACAAGTGGTGTTCAACCACACAAGGTATCAGTTATACTGTAGTTATTGATGACTGATTAAAATAATCTTTAGGCTAATTCTTATTATCTGCCTGTTTGAGTGACTGAAATTTGACACCAATCAAAAAAAAACAAAACACCTTTAACTGCAAATACATTTTACACTTAATTTCTGCCACTTCATATTTATGTGGGGCTTTTTTCTCCTCAGCTGATATTTGAGAAGGAGGGGGTATACCTCCACACAAATGCCAAGAGGAGTAACCAGGACACTAGTATCCCAGGGTTCATCCGCATTGTGGAGCGGGTAAGAAAGTGTGTGTGAGCTAAGACTGTTTAGGTCAAAGGTATGATCAGGAAAGCACGGGGGTAACCTATCATGTCTTTATTTTTTCAGGCTGGGCTGCCAGCTCTAGAGTGGAGTCCACTGGAGGATGACGGTCGCAACGCTCCTGCTGTACTCTACAGCAAAAAGGTTGGGAACCATCTATTTGCTACATGCTGAAAAATAAAAAGTATTTGTATTTGTTATTAGCTCGACTAGGATTCTCATCCAATAATCTCCACCTGATCAGGATGGTGATGGAGGGGAAGAGGATACAAACTTTGACCCGGGCTATGAGCCAGACTGGGCAGTTATAAGCACCGTGAAGAAAGAACGAGAACACGTCCCAGTCAAAAGTTCAGGTGCAGTCTGCTTTTCTGGTGATCCTAGCAAAGGCTCGTGCTCAGAAAACTAAAAACTCCTCTTTTTTTTTTTCACAGGTCAGTGGGCGTTCTCGCTGCCTCTCTCAGAGCTGTACTCTCTTCGGAGGTCTCGGTTCTCCTTGGGTCGAAACTTTCTCGTGCTGACTAGTAGAGGTGGCCACCCACTGCCTCCTTTGCACTTCCACAGAGGAGGAACCCGGGAACTGCTGAGGGGACTTCAGCGCTACATTATTCTGGACCCGTAAGCATCACTGCAATCATTTTAGCAGCAGATTTCTAATTACAGTGGAATGCCAGCATTGTTTACATGCTGGAGAAACCCAGATTAGTACCTCAGTTTCAGATGCCCTTTGCTTCTTTGTCAGCGTGTCATGTGGTTTCTGTTCTTGTTATCAGGTCACCACTTGACGGGCGGCTCTTCCTTGCCTACCCCCAGGACTCAGGCACGCTCCCTCAGTCCTTTGATAGGCTGCAGTTTCTTGATGATGGAGGCAATGATCTTGTCTCAGTAAGTAGATTTTTTTTGTTGTTATTTTTTTAGAGGATAGTGCATGTTGCATTTCTAGTGAGTAATTTTTTTTAAGTAATCTCGCACTTAATCGTTTTAAAATCTATGAATTACTAGCTTGTCCATTAACACCAGTGACCCAGTGATGAGGTCATCTTCCACCGAAGCAGCATCAGAACTTGAAAACAAAAGCTAATGTGGAAGTGCCAAAATCTCAATTTCCTCTAAAAGCAGCTTGAGCTATATAGATCCCCGATGTTAACACCTCCAACTGCAGAGTAGTAATAAACATGTTCATAGCATTTTTGCAGTTCAGAGTTTTTGGCCTCCAGAGCCAGTCTCCCCTCGGATGACAACTAAATTCCGAAACCAATTTCAGATGTTTTTATGTTTAAAGTAGGTTGCATTATTTGGGCATGGTCACATTGACAGTTGGATGCCATCACAGGCAGATTTGTCCAGTAGCTGTTTACCAGCCTTCACCTCAATTACCTGCACTAAATGTGCAGGTAATTGTACTAATAGATCACACAAAACAGAAATTATTAGCAGGTTTCTGTATCTGTGCACTGCTCTCATACAGATTATGCATACAGAAAGCAAGATGGGATCGGCCAAAAACGAAACCATCAGAGCTTCAAACAGGTTCCACCAAGTCAAGTGGCATTTCATTTCAATCATATGCAGTGGTACAGTACACAGTGAAGCGAGACAATGGTCCTCCAAGACCTTGGTGCTACATATAACAGACAATCAACACAGGACTACATGCGGTGGCAGCGACACAGTGGTTTCATCTGTCTTTTTTTAATCATAGCCTTTGGTACCAGCTAACATTAGTGAAGGAAACATCATACTTAAAACGACAGGCCTTCATTTACATAAACATTCTTTTTTTTTTTCACCTATAACAGAGGTTTATCCATGACCCCTATGCCACTACATTTGGTGGATTCTCCAAAGTCACAAATTTCTTCAGGGCAGCACTTCGGCCTCCAGAGTCCCCCATCCACACACGTACTCCTCAGGATCCCAGTTTGCCTCCACAGCCTGATGAAGAGCCCGGATTCGAACTCATCACCTGCGTAAGAGAAAGATACAAAAAGATAATTTGAGCGCGGATAGATGGAATAAAAAATAAGTTATTAATGTTTGCTTTTATTTCTTTCATCAAGGGTGTGGAACTTGGTCCCAAACCAGATGTAACAAGGGGACAGCCTCTGGATAAGTGGGAGGAGTTTTTGGACTCTGAGGGGCGAGTGACTTGCAAAGAAAAAATCAAAGAACTTGTGTTCAGAGGGGTAGGACAGTAAATAGAGTTAGGTTACGTTCACACTGCAGGTCTTGATGCTCAATTCCAATTTTTCGATCAAATCCGATTTTTTTTGTCTGCTTGTTCACACTACAAATAAAATGCGACAGCAAACGCGCTCTAGTGTGAACCCTCAAAGCGGCCCGCATGCGCAAAAGAAGACGTCACACACAACGCGCTCTGTTTAGACCCAGAGCAAACAGTATTGTTTGACTGATGGCCCTTAATATAAAGACTTCGGACTTTACGTTTCCCAATTTTTGCTTTAAGTTATTTTGTTATTTACATAATAATGTAAATAACCTAATAATGATCCTTATTGCTGTTTTAGAGAGGAGCGGTGCTTCAAAGGATAGTTGCAGATTTCTGTCAGAATCTGCAGATTATACAGTACAAATAAAATGTTCACGTTTCTCCAACGTTGTCTTCCCAACAGTTTCACTGGATGGCCAGGAAGCGTTCGCGATGTCTTCTCAGGATAATTGGCATCTGTCTTGTGTCACTGACGTAAAAGATGGATTTCATGCGACTTGACCGTTCAAACAGCAGTCGCTTTCTAAAACATCGGATATGTATCGGATTCAGTACCACATACGAAAGTGACCCAGATCGGATTTGAAAATATCGGATTTGTGCCGTTCACACTGTCATACCATGATCGGATATGGGTCGCATAGGGTCAAAGAAATCGGATTTGATGCGCTTTCGCCTGCAGTGTGAACGTAGCCTTAGAGACAAACATGTGTTTCTCATGTTTAACCAGGTGTGCATTCTTTGATGGGGTTTTTGTGTATCTTGCAGGGCATCACACACTCACTGAGGAAGGAGATATGGAAATTCCTGCTGGGGTTTTATCCGTGGAACAGCACTGCCAAGGAAAGAGAGGACATTCTTCGGGTCAAAACGTTAGTAGAATTTTTTTTTCCTGTCATATCTTTATGATAATTTATTGAAGCTTTGGGAAACACTCTCATTGCCTTGCTTGGTAAATGGTAAATGGACTGGTTCTTATATAGCGCTTTTCTACTCCACCTGAGCGCTCAAAACACTTTATACAACTTGCCCTGTTCACACACATTTCCTACAAAAGTGCTTTCATAGCTAATATTCAAACACACATACACACACTCCGTTGGGTACATCAGAGAGTAACTTTGGGTTAGTAGCCAGGGTTCGAACCACCAACCTTCCAATTAGTAGATGACCTGCTCTCCCTCCCTCCTGAGCTAGCTGCAGACACTTTTTTTCTTTTTTAATGCTTAGCAGCGAGCCAGTGTATTTCCTAAAATCTTGAACTATTCACTTGCTTTAACAAGCCCTTCTGCGTGTGCAGGGATGAGTACTTCAGGATGAAGGTGCAGTGGAAGTCTGTCAGTGAAGAGCAGGAGATGAGAAACTCCCTCCTCAGAGGATACAGAAGCCTGATAGGTCAGTGCGTCTAATAACAGAAGATCTGTTCAGCGTTTAGTCAGCTGCCCGTCAGAAGTTAAACTGTCTTTGTTCTGTTGTGACAGAGAGAGACGTCAACAGGACAGACAGACACAACACTTTCTTCTCTGGGAATGACAATCCGGGACTGACCCTGCTTCACGACGTGCTGATGACTTACTGCATGTACAACTTCGATCTGGGTGTGTATTTATGAACCGCTGGTAAACAGATGTGCACTTCATAAATTGATCACCGGTACATGTGACTGCCAAAAAGACCACCTTTGGTAGTTTCCTGGTCTGGATCTTTCAGGTGTAATGCCACAATCTTCCCAGAAGTGGACGACCCAACAAATTCGCCCCAAGGTCACACCGTGCAAGGCGCATAGAAATAGCAGAAAACCCATGGGCTAAGTTCATGACAAGTATGGCTTGTTTGTAAAAGTTGCCAGGAGAAAGCCCGTTTTCTCTAAAAAGAACATGGCGCAGGTTTAGAAAGAGCAAACTACAAGACTTCAGGAACAATGAAACCAAAGTAGACGTGTTGGGCCATGAAGAACAGTGCCACGGCTTTGCAGTCACTGACTAGACCATGAACTCTTCTGTATACAAAAGTATTCCACAGTCAAATCTAAGGCTGCACAAGAGCTAAAGCTTGGCCCAAATTGGGTCATCTAACAGGACATCCTCTCCCAAGCACAACAGCAAATCTACAACAGAATGTTTTAAGAGAGTAATCCCTTCAAAGCCCAATTAACTGAAGCAATGCTGTAAAGAAGAGTGGACCAAAACTCCTCCAGATACTGATGAAGTCATATAGAAACCCATCACGTCAACCTATTGCTGCTAAAATTGGTTCTCTAAGTACACCACGTGATTCAGTAGCTTACTTTCACATGACTTCATATTGTTTGTATATGAAAATAAAAGTTGAACAAGCATTACGGTGCCAGTACAAGTGGCGTCTGGTGACCAGAAAGATTTGTAACAACAGGGAGGAAACGTATTCTACGACTTCCTGTTACTTAACTGGCTAATTTTCTCCACTTCATTGTGTTCAGCAAACAACAAAATAAACAGTGAAACAACAGAGATGTCCATGATGTTTTAAGACCAATCAACAAAGGGTTTGGCAGCGATTCAAAGCGGTTTGAGTAAAGTATGTATGTAAATATGTTTGTAACACAGGTCTCCTTTTTCATCGGTGCAGGTTATGTGCAGGGGATGAGTGATCTTCTTTCTCCTATCCTGTTCGTCACCCAGAATGAGGTGGAGTCATTCTGGTGTCTGACAGGATTCATGGAGCTGGTGGTTAGTAAAAATATCTGTTCTCTTTTTTGTTATCGTCTGTCACAAACCCGTGATCTTCTGTTGAGACACACAAGAGCTTTTAAAGCTGTTACTCTATATTTGAGTCGATTTCTGCTCCGAATGGAGAATTATTAACTCGGCAGCAGCACAAACATAACCTTTGAAAGTTTAAATGCACTTGGGCCAGTGAAGTGATTTTTGTGCAGTGACTTGAGACCTCATCAACATTTGATTTGAATGAATATAAAAAGCCCACACTTAAAACTGCTTTGGATGTCTCTCAGTGTACTCTTCTGCTAACTCGCCGCTGTCTCCAGTTGTGAAGCAACCACAAAAACACTCACTGGATTTTGGTTTGTAGCCTGAGGCTGTTTGCCAACAATCACAAGCATTACACCTTATTAAATGTTAAATAAATGCACATTCTCTCTCTTAAAAAAAAAAAAAGTCATCTGGTTCAATGTTGTGCTGAAATGTGATATTAATCATTGAGATCTGAGGAAGCAGTGAAAGAAAAACAATAATGAAATTAGCGGAGTGTCAAAGCAGAAACATCCTAAAGATTGATGTATTTGTAAGAAGCCGTAGACTCCAGCTGAAGAACAGGTCTTTGTTTTTCTGTCCTGCAGCACCAGAACTTTGAAGAGTCTCAGGAGGCCATGAAGCAGCAGCTTCTTCAGCTCAGTATCCTGCTGAAGGCGCTGGACCCAGAGCTCTGTGACTTCCTGGGTAAGTGAGCTCCTATTTAGCCAGGCACATTAACAGTAGAAGTGAGAGTGTAAAATGAAACGTGCAAAGTAAAGCTGGGCAAGATAAAGAAGTTTTAAAGCTACCTCCTTCATTCTTGTGTTGATTTGCACCTCAGCACTAATTTCAGTTCCTATCTAACTTGTATACATGTGCTTCTGTCTAAAAGGAGCAACTTGTCAATTTGCATGGCATTTGGGGAAGAAGATAAAGTCACAGGGAGGGAAAATCTGGCAGCTAGGGCAGGTAGTGACCAAAGATTGTCATGTCACCACAGTTCCACTCATCCCAACTGATTGTTCTTACTCAGATGTTATAGTAGAACTCGGTTTGGAGAGGTTGTTCCTGGCGGATGAATTTACGGTTTGAGGTTGGGTCAGTTTGACACCGAAGGCAAAGTCGAACCTTAAATATAGCAGCAATGCAGAAAGATGACCAGAGGTGCACAAAAGGAAGACATTACCGTGTTTTCTGTTGAATCTGACCTCTCACATATAAGTTTAGATATGCTGAAGGTGACATACATGCCACGCATATGTATGAAACTGAGAAAACTCTGGATGTGCAATAATAATTTCTTTTTTGTAAAGAGATAAAATTCCAGTTCTCCCTTCCTTGCATGTCCTTCAGACTCTCAGGACAGCGGCTCGCTTTGCTTCTGTTTCCGCTGGCTGCTCATCTGGTTCAAGAGAGAGTTTTCCTTTGAGGATATCCTCACACTGTGGGAGGTGAGTGCTTGACTGTACCAATTTAACATATTTGTGTCTTGAATTGATTTTTGTTATGAAACCGAATCCCACATTATTATTTTTTTTTACAGTCTACAGTAAGGATTGTTTGGGCTGCATCTTGACATCGCATTTTATGGCATCGTGTTTTCTTCCTCAGGTCCTCTGGACTCGTCTTCCATGTGAAAACTTCCACCTGCTGATCGCCTGTTCGATCCTCGAGTCCCAGCGAGAAGAGCTGATAGGCTCGAACCATGACTTCAACACTATTCTGAAGGTGTGTGTCTGGATTAAAGATGACAGTTTGTTTTTTTTTTCTGTAATCATACAGATTTTCATCTTCTATAATGTTTTTCATCTGCAGCACATTAACGAGTTGACAATGAAGTTGGACCTGCAGAGCGTTCTGCGTGGAGCCGAGGCCATCTACCTACAGCTGTTTCTGTGCAAGGTAAGACACAGGGCCACTTCATACCTCATGATTCGACATACAGCCAGTAAAATATCTGTTGGTCCAAATCTGAGATTATTTTTTTTTTATTAGTATTATCAGAATATAATAGGAAAACAATTTATCTTGTGCTATATTATGTTAACTGATAAATTAATAACTTGCTTCCCCTTTTTCCTCTTCCCTTTCCACCCCAGGAGCTTCCTGTTATGGTTAAGCAGGTCCTGGGCCTCTACGTCCCACCCAGCTCAGAGGAAGAGAGCCCAGACTCACAGGCCAGCGAGACACAGCGCCTCCTCAGCCAATCACAGCAAGGAGCTGCAGCTTCTAATTCAGCATGTGGCCCCAGCTGCTCTTAAATCTGATTATCAGCTGGTGGACTGACACTCACTAAGAGATGTGTGAAAGACATTTATATATGAAATATGTACTAAATATTATCCCATGGTATGGAGTGAAGACTGTTGTTACCGATGGTCAGAGGCAGGGGGCACTGTGGAGGCTCTTTTCTCTCACTGTGTGTTCATGAAAGTTACAATCCAATGTGTTTAAACACTATAGCCGTACTTGCAGTGCTGTTTTTGTGTGTATGCTGTCCTCCTCTGTTTCCTTGTCACTTGTTTACATCTCCTGTTTTCATGACACTTTTGCTTCTGCTTTTACTTATTATTCAACTATATTAATTCGTTTATCCCTTGCTTACGTTTCAGTTTATTTTGTGTTTTCTTACGGTCCTCTCACCACTCCTCCTGTAAAGGGAAATAGACGAAGCATAAACTCACTGGCAGTATTTTGCTAGTACTGTAAGATGCCATTCCAGCCCTATGCAAAGGTTGTGCATGCCTTATAGGTTCCACATGCCACTTTGGTAATATTAAGCCTTGTAACTATATGTATGATGTTCTAGCATTTTCATCTCATTATTACCAAATAAATGGTTGAATCATAACAAAACAGGGTATTTAAACTCTACTTTATCCATTTGTAAAAACTTAAGCAGAAGAAGTTCAAGATAACTGAACTTGATCCCCCTGTGGATAAGAATCAGGTGAGGAAGGAACAGACGATAACATCCTCCCCAAGACTTGAAAAGGATTCATTTATCAAATGGTGGAGGTGAGCCTCAGTGTGCAGGTCTGAGTTTACCTGCAGATCCACAGCAACAATAATACACGAGCCGACCGTGGGTCAGGGGGTTGGAAGCTCATCTTGTAAACCGGAAGGTTGCCGGTTCGATCCCCAGCTCTGTCTTGCTCGTTGTGTCCTTGGGCAAGACACTTCACCTAACGCCTACTGGTGATAGCCAGAGGGGCCGTTGGCGCAATATGTCAGTCTGCCCCAGGGCAGCTGTGGTTACAACTGTAGCTGCCTCCACCAGTGTGTGAATGTGAGAGTGAATGAATAGTGGAATTGTAAAGTGCTTTGAGGGTCTCGAAAAGCGCTATATAAATGCAATCCATTATTAATACACATATCAGTGAGGAGTAACTTCACACCGGTCCTTGTCCTATAAAGTTACTTCTCATGCATAAACTCACCATAACAGGCGAGGTGTGTGGGTGTTCCTCGCCCTGTGGTAGCTGGGATAGACTGGGATAGGCTCCAGTGTATATCAGTGTAAATATGTAAATATCTGTATATTTACATATTTAAAATATCTCTAGTTATATATCTTAAACTATCCAGATGCAAATGTTTTAGATGTAGTTTAAAAACTGAAAAAATGGGAAATAGTTGTTTGAATTTTACATGTAAATACATAAAGACAGAAATTGAAATGAAAAGCTGCAGAATGCAGGAATCTATAAGAAAGATTCCAGCTCAATCAATGAGCTGTTTTAACTCCTTCCTTTATTCTGATTGGTTGCCCCTTGCAAACAGCAGTTTTGAACAGCAGATGCATCTCAGGTCCAGCAGCCAACGCTGTGTACCTGAGATGACTACTTTAGGGATATCAGCTTTCACTGACATCATATAGAGCCAGAAGTAGAAAAGAAATACCTAAACTGAGTGTTTAGAGCACTCTGAGCTTTTTCCTCACAGGGATTAGCTGCACACCCTGTCATTTCATTATTTGAAACTTTGGCCATATTTAATACGACCATTAAACATCGTAACTGTTTATAACAGAGGTAATAGCTCCCCTTTAGTGTAACAGCCAAATGCTGTCAAAAACTCAACTGATAGTCTCAAAATTGTGATAAATACATTGATTTAGTGAAGATGTTTCGCTACTCTGCGTCTGTGTAAAAATGATTCCAACGACTCGTTTACATTCGTCCGATAAATCTGAGGTCAAAGACTGACAGACTGTTACAGTAAACTGCACTTGTTTATGTCTTAACTTGTGAACTGGTTAAACTTTGCCCTCCCTCCCCTCTCCTCCCCCACTGGCCAGCAGGTGTCTGTGTGAGGTGAATAGCTCAAGGGGAAAATAGGGCCTCTGTTCTCCACTGTCCTGGGAAATGAGCTGGAAAATGAGGGGCGGGCAGCCACACCCCCTTCTCAGGACCTGCTGCACTCCTCCTGTGGCTGGTGGCTGTCTTCGAGCCCCTCGATCCATGTTGTTTGAATACAGCTGCGGTGTATGAATTTAGCAGGGTGCTTAAACAGCCCAACGATCTGTCACTCTCGCCCTCTCGCCCTCCCACCGTCCCACCCCATCCTGACCTCACTTGACTGGCAGAGCCAAACTTACTCAGTCCTTCATTCAAACTCAATCTGCTTTCAGCCCTTTTCAAAGCCTGTTTTATAGGCGAAGGCCTTGTCGACCGCTTTAAACCTAATATTCTCTCACTAATGCTACAATCGACTAAGAATTGCAGGATCATGTCTCTTCGTGTTGTCATTATGCAGAGTGTCTAAGAATAACCATCTCAGTTAGATAATGTGGCTGCTGATCTACTCCCTGTGCCTGAGATTCTCATCTATGATTTGTTTATTATGAATTCAGTTACTCAGGAAAATTGAATGAATCTGGTCTAGGCTTGGAACACTGGACACAGGATGCATTGGCATTGTTTTGTACAGGTTTAAACTTTAACCTTGCATGAATATTTTAAAGGGAAAACATTGTGCTCTTGTGTTAATTAGTTGTAAACGTTGAGTAAGTTCATGTACAAGCCCTGAAATACCCTAAAAGAACTCAGAATTTCAGTATAGATTCAATGCCTGCGTGTAGTACATTCAAACATGTGTTATAATATGCTTTTAACCACTGATTCTGATTTGGAGGGGGGGGGTATTAATTTTAAGTTTCAGTCTTTTTAATCACTATTGTGTGGATGCCATATGTTAGACACAAGACTTGGGAAAATTACATCATGCATCACGTTAAAAACACAGAACTTTTGAAAGCCTTCTTGTAATCATCCAAAGTCTCAATAAATACGTCCATGTCAGAGTGTAGTTTCTATTTTTATTTTAGTTAATTAAAATGTTTTTAAACATCCAGTGTTAATTTTTTTTAGTTTAGCTTCAGTAACAACCATCATATGAAGAAGGAAAATGTTATGCATTTTCACAGAAAGTGGGACTGTTTAATCAGGTCTGCATTCTTGGGGATTTTAGCTTTAGCTTGTTATGATATGGGTTTCAGGTTTTGGAATATTTTATGAGATTATGTTAAGTGGTTGTGATTATTTTTTATTTTCATGACTTTCATCAAAGTAGCTCGTGCTTACGTTTACAATAGCGAAATTTAATCAAGTGCTTTATCGGAACATTACTCACAGTATAAGTACAGATTTCAGGTGCATGTTCTCCCATTGTGTATTTCCATCTTTTAAATCTTTCTTATGTTTGTTCAGTTTACCATTTTAGGACTATTGTTTTGTCATATTCTGTCTTACTGAGTTTTTTATTTATAGTCCTTTGGTTGCTGTAATACAGAACCTGCCCAACTTTGGAGATAAATGAAGTGTTCTTTTTTTTCCCTCCATAAAAATACTGTTTTGGGTTACATATGAAACTGAATCACTTCTTTGTCACAGCAGGTATGAATTATTGATGCTCAGCTGAAATCAAGTCGTGGTGATCCACAGCATGGTGTTCGTATCTCTGTCCATTTAACTCCCATTTGAAACCTTAGCTGCCATTGACGCCTTAAATGTGTGAAGAGCCACCTGTAATGAGTGTGTCAAATACAATCTGTATTCTCCACTGGGGAGTGCGACCCCATTGTGACCATCAGTGGGCTCCCCGGGGAGTGCGTGAAAAGTGTGTCTACCCCATGAATGTGTGAAGTGTGTGTGTGCGAAGAGCCAGCAGCAGGCAGAAGGCCAGGAGCTGTTGTCTGACACTGATTTGTAAAGGGAGACAATACGGCTCATTGACCTGCCCGGCTCCACTGTCTGTTGCACATACCTCGCCCGGCCCTCCCCGCTGGCCTCGCCGCTCTTTAAACAAGAGCAGCAGATTGCCACAGGGAGGGGAGACCGAAGGGGACGCAGGTTGCTTTGACAATGACAATCTGTGACGACAGAGAAGCTCAGAGCCAAAAGTTTGACGAACACATTTATAACTACTTTTGAAATCCCTTCCTCTCCCCCGATAAATGGTGAGAAACGCAAGATGTGTGCAGTATTCAAGGTATTTTAATGTTTCCATCTAAAGAGTGCAAAAGCTTCCAAAAAAGAAATCTGTTTGCAACCCCACTGTCAAATATTATTTTTCTTTATTGATTAATTTGTAATTGTTTCAAAAATTGTTTAGTATGTTTGCACGCAGCTGTTATATTGTTTCCTTACAAAAGAATATAGAATCTATCTAGAATTACCTCATCAAATATCTTTGTTAAAAAACATGTGTAAAAACAAAGAACCTTTGGGGTATTCTCGCTTGAATGAAATGTGAGATTTTACTCTCATTTTATCTATCTTTAATTTTTAATCACTTAATCACAGTTCTCCAAATGCATCCTGGGACATAAGCAACATTTTAGGATTGCAAACCTGCAAACCACCGACTCAAATCATTATACGACACAAAAATCCCTGAAACTGCACAGACAGAAATAATGGGACTGTATGTATGAATGTTTGGGAAGCTAAAAAAATATCAGAACTTCAGGATCTTTCTCTGACAGCAGGACAAGACTGAACATCAGCGTTTAACATCTCTCCTCCCGTGCTCACGTTGTAAACAAACACCCTCATCCTTTTGTCATCCATGCCCATTGTCACAGTCTGGAGGTGCTTCTCTCTCTCTCTCTCTCTCTCTCTCTCTCTCTCTGTCTCTCTCTCTGTCTCTCTCTCACCCCTCGTTGCCTTCTCTTTTCGTCCTTCTCTTTTTTCACTGTCGGTGACAAGCTGTTGCTCTGTCCCTGCGGGCCACACCCTCTCTTGTCTGTTCCTCTTTTCCCCTCCCCTGCCTCCCTCTCTCCCCTTGCTCTCCTTCTTTCTCCCTCTCCCCACCTGTTGAGGCAATTGTTGCACAGATCGCATTGTTTGTTAACTTATTATTTTATGTCGCTCATGAGGGTCTCTGCCCCTTCCTATGGCATTTCCCACCCCTCTGGACCACTCCCCCTCTCTCCCCGACTGCTGGGTATAAAACTTTGAGCATCTGGTGAGGGGGGATATTCAGCAGGGCCACCTCAGGAAGACTGATTTCAGCAAAAGCCAAGAAGGCTCTACAGTGATTTACCAACTTCCATTTACCTGCAAACTATTCAGCTTCCTCGTGTGGCAGAAGGACGTTGGTTTTTCTTTTAATTCCCTCCTGGACATAAACAAGTTCATATTTTAGCCAGCAGGCTGTGCAGATGGACAGAGACATGTCTGTGTCTCTGTGGTGTGAGGAAGTGGAGGATGACCAGACTCAGGATCAGAGCCAGAGGGAGGCACAAGCCCAGGGCCACAACAGTGGCTCGCCTCAGCTGCGAGCCGCCTGGGACCCAACAGTGTCGGGGCATCGAGTGATCCAGAGGCTGCTTCACGTGGAGGAGAGATACATGCCCTCCATGCTCTACATCACCCTCATCCACAGGGATCCGGAGCGCAGGGAGGAGCTTGCCAAATGGGCCCTGGAGGTATTCAGTTCTCTCATGCTCCAGTTTTTCGATTTGCCTCAAAGTGCTGGGTGAGTTATGTCATCGGGACAGCTGTGATCCTGACATCTTTCATCCTTTTTCCCTCCTCTCCAGGTGTGCTGTGAGTGTGGTTGTGATGAGACAGTCTTCCCCCTGTCTGTCTCTCTGATGGACAGGTTCCTGTCTGCGTCTCTGTCTGTACCGGTCTCATTGTACTGCCTGGCTGCTGGCTGCATGCTTATAGCCTCGAAGCTCACAGAGTGTGACAGCGTGACCGCTGACACCCTGTGTGCGGCAGCTGAATACAGCTTCCTGCCATCGAACCTGTTGGTGAGTTTATCTCATACTCCGAATAACCTAATCCCATTTGGGAGTCTTTCCCAGCTGTGGCCCTCTAATACCTAACAGTGATTTGTCTCCACTGGATGCCAAAGTCTTTCAAATGTAGCCCATAAAGTTGGGCTTCAGCTAAAATTTTCCTGTTTTCATGCTCCCTTCCATTAGGAAATGGAGCGTGTTATCCTCGCCACCCTCCGATGGGACACAGCAGCAGTGACTCCGCAGGATTTTCTCCCACATTTTCTCGCCTGTGTAGAGGAGAGAGGAGACAGTGGTGAATCTGCAGAGGAGCAGCTTTCCACCCTGCGGCGGCACAGCGACACGCTGGCCGCCATGTGTGTCTGCGACTCCCGGTTTCTGGGAGCCCCGCCATCGCTTGTTGCTGCAGCATCACTGAACTGTGCCCTACGAGGTCTGGGCAACAAGGGCCTCACTCAGCTGGCCCTTATGAGTGAAGCATTGGCTGAACTGTGCCAGACCGACCTGGTGAGAATGCCTGTCTTGTTTGCAAGTGGACTCAATTATTAGATTAGATTTGATTTAAATGAGGTTTTCAGTTGGAATTTTAATTTTGCAAAGGGACAGAATCAACAAGAAGCATTTTTTTGTTTTGTTTTGAAGGGCCTCCTTGTTTCAAAGCTTTGTCAAATGCAGTGAAATACACATATCTTACACAAAAGACTTCATTTTTCTCTTTCTTGCTTTCCAGGCTGTCCTGCAGTGCTACAGTGAGATGATTGAATATGCCCTCCACCAGCGTCTGAGGAGTGGGCTTCAGCAGGGCCCCACAGAAAAAGACGAGGAGGTGGAGAACGAAAGGCCTGGAACACCAACTGACATGAGAGAGATTGACTTGTGAACACTGAATGAAGTATTGCATTGAAAGTGTCAACCAATCAAAACCCTTTAAGCTCATCAGTCAAACTGATATAAATTCAATATGACCTCAGAATGCGCTGACATTTTTTCCTCATATAATTTAGCTATTTTTGTGTGTGGTTGTTAATTTATTTTTGTTAATTTATTTGTGGAAAGGCGTTTTTTCCACGTGCCATATTTAATACTTCTATCAATTTTATATTAGGCCTAGATTTTTTTAAAGAATCATATTTATACCTTTTATTTATTATTCATGCGCAATTGTTGATTCATTTTATGTTAATTTATTTCAATTTACCATAACTTTGTGTTTTTGTCCTGAGTTCAATACACAGAAAATCTATTTTTAAAGCTATTAAAAATGTTTGTACATATTTTGTGTCTATTTTTTTTAACCTAATATCCGTTGATGCCTTCATGTGCAAAGCCACGCGCCTCCAAAAGCAATCTTTTATATCTGATGTTATCTCACTAAAGGGGGATTTTGTTTCATTAATTATGTGGCACATTTATCACGGTGAGCTTGCATTATGTTCACTATAATACAAAATTGTGATCACAATTCCAAAGCTCCTTACCCGTAAAAAAAAAAAAGGATGCGTATGATATTTCCGACGTTACCTGAAGGGAGCACACAGGAGGAGATCCGCATTCCCATGACGTCAGTTTTATCCGACGCAAATACAGCTCGTGCTTGAAGCATTGGGTCAGATATCCAAAACAAACTTGCGGTAAGATACTGCCTATGTAAGGATGTTTTTCAGTGTTGTGACAAGTTTTATGTGTCAGTATAACGCCGACCAAAGAGTGTAAGAGAAATTAAGAGAAAACTGTGTCGTAGAAAGAAATGTGCTACGCGTTTCTTGCTTACATGTTCGGCGATGTGAAAACACGGAGCTCTAACATCATCTGTAAAATCAATTAATAACGAAAGAGGCCTGAAATAAGCCATAAGCGAATCATTAATTTAGGTTTGCGTTGGGTTTACAGTGACAGGGGTTCGCTGTTAACGAATAGATTATTTTTGGGGGGCTAAATCGTCATCACTCCGTATCCATTTTCCGCATCCGTAGTGTTCTTACTTAAGCTAGTTAGCTTCCTAGCAATAGCTAAACAATACCATTAATTAACAAATGCCTTATTAATAAATAATAATATAGATGGTATCATTACAAATGGCACATGAAACCTCATCTCAGAATGCCGGTATAGCTCCTATTTGTAACACTTCTTCCCTCTTGGATTACATCTATTGCGTTAATTCTTATCAAAATGTCATATTACTGTTTTTTATATATCCAAGGATACATCGAAATCTACGAAGAACTACAGTTTTAGACTTTGTATAGATCCTTGCAGTCGTCTGGTGAATTCGGCATTCATCGGTCATCAACCAATCACATTAAAAGCTAAAAATGATTAGCTCACTTTCCTGCTGTAACCGCTGCGTATAATTTGTTGACTGAGATTAAGGTTGTATAGGAGTTAAATTATATAGTATTGAAAAAAATAGAAAAAAGATGATAAACTATGTCCAGAGCACTACCTGAGGTTTGTTATTGGTGAAGATCATTCAGATTCTCACACTTCCTAAACTACAACTACAGATACCAGAAGACACACCACTCCTGGAAATCTACATAATGTATACACCAAGTATTATGAAGTAAATTTAATGTAATCAAAACAATAGGAAACATGACCTATTTGCACATGAGTATCCTTACAGGGTCTTTTGTTTGAAAATGTCATAATTGAGTTGTGTGTTGTGAGATTTTAGGGGAAGGAGGTTCTCTGTGAGTTAAATGCATCATACAGATGTTTTTAATGTACCAAGTTACATATAAATGTAGGTATGTAGGAGAACTGACACTGGAAGATATTTTTGTTATTGATATTCATATTAAAGGAGGATGAAGTGGATATCTGGCTGGCTCCTGCTGCTGTCCATCTCTGTCGAGGTCTGGTCAGTGCCTATAGATCGCAATGCAGCCCAGCAGGTCCCTAAAGAGGAAGTGCAGGAAGAGAACATGGTAATGGCTCATTATTCTGTCATTTGTTTTTTCTTCTACCTCGTGACCTGTTTTTATGACCAGAGACTTGTTGTGGATAACATTTCCTTACAAAATAGGACACTGGCCTGTACTACGACCGGTACCTCAGAGAGGTGATTGAGGTTTTAGAGACAGACCCGCACTTCAGAGAGAAACTGCAGACAGCAAACACAGAGGACATTAAGGTTGGTTTCCACCTCTGCCTCTGTTTCACGTTCTTCCTTCTCAGTCGGTAGGCTTCCCTGTGTACTGTTTACATTCTAGCAGCTGGCGTTGTGTCCAAACTGTTTAAACTCACCTGGATTTCTCATGTTTGCCGTCAGAACGGGCGTCTCAGTAAAGAGCTGGACCTGGTCAGTCATCATGTCAGAACTCGCTTGGATGAGCTGAAGCGTCAGGAGGTTTCTCGTCTCAGGATGCTGCTAAAGGCCAAACTGGACAGCACCAACACACAGAGTGAGTGGGATTCCTTTGATCCACATCACTGAAAAGTTTGCAGTTAACTGTATACTAAAGTTCTTATTAGATTTAATAATCTTTTTTTAAAAGATGAAAAAGATTTTTAACACCTTCACAGAAATTTGTGAACCATCGACTTTTTCTTATCTTAACTGATTATGGAAATTTTGTATGTCAGTCCATTTTTATCAGTCTGTTATTTACAAAAAAAAAATCTCTGTACAAATCTGTGTGTTTATTCAGTAATATATATAGAACCAAATGGTAGTCCAGTATGAGATTGGTTATTCACATATGATCCATACAGGTCTTCAGATGGACCATGCCTCCCTTCTGAAGCAGTTTGAACATCTGGATCCGCACAATCAAAACACCTTTGAGGCCAAAGATCTCGAGCTTCTAATCTCAACGGTAAGTTGCTGCATCGATAAATGAAGAAGAATTTTAGGAGTTTTTAAAGAAATTTTTGTCCATTTGAGTGTGACAGATCTCGAGAATCATAACAACACTGATCAGACTGTCTATTTTGTGCTATACCTCACCTACTTTTAAAAAAAATATTATTAACAGCAATAGTAGCAGCAATAATATCTTTTATCTCTCTGGCTTCTCATCTAGGCCACTAAGGACCTGGAGAACTACGACGCAGAGAGACACGAGGAGTTCAAGCGCTACGAGATGCTGAAGGAGCACGAGAGGCGGGAGTACCTGAAGAGCCTGGATCAGGAGAAGAGAGAAAAGGAGGAGAAGAGAATGCAGGAGCTGAAGGAGAAACACCGCCAGCATCCTAAAGTTAACGCTCCGGTGGGCGACTGATAGACCGTGTTCGTTTTTATCAGAAACCATTAGAAATGACTCAGGTTTTCAGTCTGTTTTTAAAAAATATTTTTCCCACTCAGGGTAGCGTTGATCAGCTGCGGGAAGTTTGGGAGGAGACAGATGGACTGGACCCTCAGGAGTTCAACCCCAAGACCTTTTTTAAACTGCATGGTGGGTGACAGCAACTCGCTTTTAGACATTCTCTTTTTTTCATGTTAATGGGTTATATGTTTTTTTTTTTAAAACAAAGAAAGAAGGGTTCTCATTTATTCTCTGTTTCATTTAGATACAAATGAAGACGGTGTTTTGGATGAGCAGGAACTGGAGGCTCTCTTTACAAAGGAGGTGTACAATCCTGCTTACATCCACATCATGACTGCTTCAATTAAACTTTGATTTAGTTTTATCCTGAGACTGCTTAAAATCCTGGTTTGATTTCTATTTCCTTCAAAATGCAGCTCCTCTCTGTGTTCCTAAGCTCCTGCAGGCTTTTTTACAAGCTGACAGCAGACATATGCACAGCATCAGAGTAGCGGCTAACATCTGTTTATTTCCCTCCTCCAGCTGGAGAAGGTCTACGACCCAAAGAATGAGGAAGATGATATGATGGAGATGGAGGAAGAAAGGCTGAGGATGAGGGAGCATGTCATGAAAAATGTAAATTGTTAATTATTTATCTCACCATTTCCCACCTTTACTGGGTTTTTCTTTAACTGACGCAGCCACCCTTCCTGTGTTAAAAGGTGGACGCAAACAAAGACCGGCTCGTCAGCCTGGAGGAATTCCTCAAGTCCACAGAGAAGAAAGAGTTCAGTAATCCCAAAGAGTGGGAGGTAAGGAGCTCAGAGGTGGCCTGAAGGTTGGGGAAGTGGGTGGATGCTTTGCACTGGGTGTGTGGTTCAAGTTCCCAGGATGAGCCTGGAAAGCGTGGGTGCTGAAGTTGAACAGTTAATAAGTCTCTCACAAGTTGACCCAATGAAAAGTCTTTGATGTACTTTTTATTTTTTAATTCCTGTTTACCAATGGACATTTGGAAAATCAGACTGGGTGTGACAGTGGTGTTCTTTTCAATAATGAGGTAATGCATGCATAATGCTTTAACTAATTTCATCGATTGGGGATCAGATCGCGAAGGTCTCTGCCTTACCCTAGGCAAGGTATTACATTCCTTTGGTGTGTTTTTTTTTGTTGGGGGGGTTCCCCATAGGAATCACACTTAATCTGACCCCTCACCTAGAACTAATTTATCTAGGGAGGCTTTGGGATCACTGTGGCCTTCCATGGCTAGGGTGAGAATTGATATTTCCAGCTCTGAGCCCATGTTTCTCTACCATAAGAGGGTGGAGTATCCACTGCAGGTTAGGGCAGAGTTTTTGGATGAATTGGAATTCTCAGAGTCTTTTTCACCAGTGTTTTCACAGTGCGGAGCAGGAGATTGAGATACAGATTGGTGCAGCGTTTGTTGTGATGCAGACGCTGTATTAGTCCGATATGGTAAAGAGAAAGCTGAGCATGAAAGCAAAACTGTTGGATCTCCAGTCGATCTACATTCCTATCCTCACCTATGGCTCCAAGGTAGTGACTAAAAAATAAGCTAAAGGTTAAAAGCATTACAAGTAAGCTTATGCATAGGGTGGGAATCTTGGCCATTTGGGAGGCAACTCCTTCGTGTCTAAAGGAGCCTGTTGAGGTGCTTGAGGCACCTAAACAGGATGCCTCCTGTGAGGCTCATAAGTGAGGTGCTGGTGTTGGACATGTGCTACCAGTAGGAGGCTCTGCGGCAGACACTGAACATGATGGAGAAGTTATAGGCCCCAGCTGGTTTGGAAACATCTCGATGTCCCTCCCCGGGAAGAGGGAGGGACATGTTTTCTTTTTTAAATGGATGGATGTGTGCGTTACCTGCATCCCGCTGTTGTCGCTGCAGACTCTGGAAAACAAGCCAGTGTATACAGAGGAAGAGCTCCAGCGATTTGAGGCTGAACTCAGGGACAAGGAGGAAGAGCTGAAGAGGAGGGCTGAGACTCTGCTTCAGGAGCAGGAGCTGCTGAGGGAGAGAGGCAAAGCCTTGGAGGCCCAGAGAAGAGAGTACCAGCAGGTAACGATCCTACCCTGGCGGTCACTTTCTTACATCATCTGAAACTTAAAAAATAGTTAATTGTTTTTTCTTTTTTTAAATGGCAGGCTGTATTAGAAATGTCTCAGCGACAGAAAGAACAGCAGGCAGTGGATGGGCAGCCTCCTGCGGGTCCTAATGGAGAACTACAGTTTCAGCCACAGACACAGAAACCTGAAGATAAAGGTAAACTGATTGTGACATATCCAGCATTGTTGTTACATTCTTTGACTTGTGTTTTAATTCATTAATTTTTTTCATATTTCTCCCACAGAGGCAAAAGCTCCAGCTGAGCCCGAAGCTGAAGCCCAAAATAATCTGCCTGCAGAACCCCCACAGAATCTGCCTTTGCACACCTAATGTGCTCAGGCAGCTTACACACACACACACACACACACACCTAAACATACGCACATTTGGTTTGATTTACCCTGACACAGATATCCAGATGGGTTCTGCAAAATGCATTATGTGATCTGTGTGCATAGGTTCAGACAGACCGGCTTGTTTCTTGTGACATACTGAGTGTACTGAGTGTTCATGTCTGTGGTCTACATTAGATTAAAGATATCAAAGCACACGGTATTAGTACACGTATTCTCAGAAATCTTCAGTTTCAGTGAAGCTGTCAATCCTGCAGAATCGCATGTGTAAAATCACAAACGTTGCCGAATAAAATCTTAATTTAAAAGTATTTTGGGGAGCACTGTGTGGGGTTTTTTTTTGCAACACTAAATCGCACAGCTTCAGACATGATCGATTGTCATTATTTTTATGTGGGTGCTGAAGTTGAACAGTTAATGAGTCTCTCACGAGACGGAAGAATTTCAAAGTTTGTTATTTATATAACAAAATTTGCAACTATACATGCCAAGGTCAAGAATTTCCAGAGAGTAATGCAACACTTGGCTTTGTGGATAAGGAGGAAAACAACAGAAATATTCGCTTGTTGCTGAAATTCAGTTTTTCTCAGAAAGATCTGAACAAGATCTTTTTGTGTGAGCTATTTATTAATGTCAAATATGCAAGGACAGTTTAACGAAGAAACAGTCAGCAGGTATTTTACACTCTTGAACTATTGTGGAAAGAGATTAACAGTAAGTAAAAAGAGCCCGTGCTTAGATAAACTGGTCCAGTTTTTTGGGAGGTGCTGCAGGAGCCACATTCTTTGGTAGAAGTTTAAATTAATTAAAAAAAAAAAAAAACTATAATAATCCGACTACTGAGGTTTTTTTCAACATTTCCAGGTTTTATATTTTGTTATTATAAAACCCCATAAAATAAAATATATATATATAAAAAAATAAATATCCATTCACACTTCCGGTGCAGGGGGAAGCGCTTCCTGGTAGCTGAAACCCGTAATGAATACGTGAATCATGCCTCGCAAAAACGAGCTTTCGGAAGCTTTACGATCGCAAATTGTTGATCTGCACAAAGCTGGAAAAGGTTATAAAATAATCTCACGCACTTTGGATATTCATCGCAACACAGTTAGGGACATTGTGCTTAAATGGAAGCGATTCAGTACTGTGGCTACTCTGCCGAGAAGTGGGCGCCCTAGAAAGACGTCTGCAAAGACAAAGATCAGCGAGGTAACCCTTAATTACTCTGCAAACAGCAAATCAAGCAGCCGTGTGTACAAAACTAGACGCCTGCAGCATCCAGACGAGCTTCTTAGCTCTGAACCCTGATGAAAACAAATGTGGAAGTTATTATTTAGCGGCCAGTGGCCACATTGGAGCTTCAGCGGTCATGCCAAAGCGCATCAGTTGGATTTCAGACTAGACTAGGCTTGTTTTTCTTTAGAAGGTGTTTTAAACCATTTGTGGATAATATCTCTCACTGTGGTTCGCTGATGTCCCAAAGCCTAAGAAATGGCTTTGTAATCCTTTCCAGGTCGGTGGATGTCAGACAGGTTCTATTCAAGTGATTTCTGTAATTAAATAATAGGAGTATGGCTACTGAAATTGAACTCGGCTTTCCAAAAAATGTCGATTAATCACAGTTAAGTCATCATTTAACAAGGGAGGAAATTACTTTTTCACATAGGGCCAGGTAGGTTTGGATAGATTATTCCCTTAATAAATTTTAAAACGTATTTAAAAAGTTGGATTTTTTATTTACGCAGGTTAAATTTGTCTAATATTAAAATTACTTTGATGATATGAAACATGTAAGTGTAATAAATCAGGAAGCAGAAAACGAATAACTTTTTCATGGTACCATATATTGGTCCAGCTCACAGTATGAGAGCATGTGATCATACATGAGACACAGATCAAGTGACCCCCCCCCCCCCCCCCCAACACACACACACACACACACACACACACACACACACACTTTGCATTACTAAACATTCTCCGTTAATAAAAGCATTTTTGTCATTTTTCATATTTACATTTTCTAACCGCTAAAATGTCTTTTTAGAGAGTGTGAATATATAATATACTAATCTGAATGTCATTTCAGTTTATTTCTTGAAATGTAGCAAATGAAATTTGCTACAAATTTTTAATTATTTAATTTTGGCAATTCATTTCCTGCAATTTACCCCAAAGATTCGCACAATATCGTTTGAGTAACTCTTGTGAAATGCACTCAAAGAAGTAATGAGATGAACAGGATATAACATGGGTGACATCCCACCAGTGAATACTTGCCCCACCTACCTATTCCAGTCCACACCAATAAGAGCATGTTGCTTTTCCACTCCCCAAAAATCCAGAATTTAATTTTTATTTGTATAAAATTATTTTGGTAATGGGTTCACTTAAAGAAATGTTAATCACTCTACTGAAATCCATGACAGTTTGATCTCTGAGGTGCAGCCGCACATTAATGTTTACCATATGACTTGATGCATCTTTTCCTGTCTCTTAGGTTGGTAACGGCTCTAGTGAGCCAAAAGACAGAGGAGAAGATTTGCATCACAAAAAGGTAAATTTTATTAATTCAAGAGTTGAATTGACCACTTGAGGAACTGCAGTTTTTGGCACTTCTGTGTTTGGTTTTGATTTTTAGCCCTGCAGATTGCCACTTGGTTCATCTCCATGGAACCCCATGCTCTCCATTGTTAGTTTTCTATTCACAACAACTGTACTGGTGATCTGTGGTTTACTGCTCTTTGTAATCTGAATTCAACCACTTAATTCAACCAGATGTGAGCAGATGTTTTATGAGTTGTCCAGGCTGATCTCCATCGTCTACACTGACAGTTAGACTTGTAGTCAAGACCGCCTAAATCAAGACCGAGACAATACCAAGACCAGAGGGTGTCGAAACCAAGACAGACCGAGTAAAGACCAAGAGAAAGTCGAGACGAGACTGGACTTTTCTTTGTAAGCTCCTTTGACTACGATGACCTGGATGACTGAGAACCTTCACAGAACATAGCTGAGCCACTGTGTGAGAGCTGAGGAGCGGGTCTCACTCAAGGGGAGTCGACTCTTCTGATTCACTACAAAGCACTCTCTAAGCACGGCTCTTAGAGCTGATGCTTTTGCACATGACACATTATCGAACGCTACGTTGTGTGTCATGGATACTGTTGACTCCAAATCTCCCGACCACTATGTCGATCTGAGACAGCAAGACCGAGACAGCAAGGCCAAGACGGGACCGAGACCAAGACAAGACCATGACCACGTAAAAGTGGTCTCGAGACCAAGACCGGTCTTGAGACATCCACCTCTACTGACAATATACTGTTTATGCTGTCTTTATACTAGACAGTAAATGTAAAATTTACAGTGACTTCTGATTTAAAATAATGAGGGCTTACATGTAAGCTTTAAATTTAAATGAACTTCTTTAAAGTTTATAATATAATGGTATTAATTTTAGTGCTTGACTGAGGTTTTAGTTATTTATTTTGGAGTCATGTATCTCTCGGCATATGTCGTGTAAAAGTGTGCTTGACTGTGAGGATGCTTGGGTCTTTTTCTTCTGGCTCACATCTATATTCTGTCTCTTTCTCTATAGCAGCGAGGAAAGGCTACTGCTGTTTCATCTAAAGATGAGACTACAGAACAAGACGTTAGTGCTTATGTATTTGTTAAAATTGTTTAAATGATTGTTTAAAATATCTGATTTTTAAAGTAATCTAATAAAACCTATCATTCTATATATTTCTCTTTAAATCCAGAGAGACTTTAGCACCACCCACAAGGATGGAAAGATCATACATTCCGACTCATCTCGTACTCAAGCAGCAGATGAAGAGAATATGGTGTGTTAGCTACTGTATATATATATTTATAAATGATATACAATAAATTATCACATGAAGATGTTTGTAGCTCATCACTTCCTGTCTCCTAGGCTGGACCGTCAGATATCAGAGGAGGAAGTTCAGCCCATAAAATGGTAAAGCATCTTCAGTTTGAGCATTGTTTGGAAAGACAAGAACCCCTCATTCTGTTTACCTTTTAAAATCCAGAGACGATTAGTCGACATAGAAAACTGAAAAATACCATCTCAATATTATTAACATGCCTGATCTAAATTTGGCCACATTTACATTCAAATTGACCTCTCCAGTCCTTTTAGGGAGGAACCAAAAATAGCAGATAGCATGGTTTCAAGTGCAGGTCCTCATTCTGTTTTCCTGTTAAATTTTTAGAGCGATAACACCATCTGCAGTGATGGAAACACAGATTCTTACTCATCTGATGAAGATGAAGAAGACCCTATTGTATGTGAAGTAACAATAAGTGAAAATGATTTTAAGGATATCAAAATGATGACATCAAGATGTTCATCAGCCATCCTTTTCTGACTTGCAGGCCAGTCATCTGTCAGCTGGAGATCCGGACCATGAAATGGTAAATATGCACATGCAGTAAGAAGTGCAATAATTACTTAGTTAAAACTAAAGCAAACCATCCAAATAATGAATTTAAAGAAGGAACCCACACCACAAACGCAATCAAGACGCCCAACTTAGGCTACGTTCACGCTGCAGACGAAAGCGCATCAAATCCGACTTTTTGACCCTATGCGACCCATATCCGATCATGGTATGACAGTGTGAACGGCACAAATCCGATATTTTCAAATCCGATCTGGGTCACTTTCGTATGTGGTACTGAATCCGATACATATCTGATGTTTTAGAAAACGACTGCTGTTTGAACGGTCATGTCGCATTAAATCCGTCTTTTACGTCAGTGACACAAGACAGACGCCAATTTTCAGCGCCGGAGAAGACATCGCAAACGCTTCCTGGCCATCCAGTGAAACTGTTGGGAAGACAACGTTGGAGAAACGTGAACATTTTATTTGTACTGTATAATCTGCAGATTCTGTCCGAAATCTGCAGCTATCGTTTAAAGCATCCCAAAAAACCAGTCTGTGATGAAGGAGTAAACATATCCAGGAAACCAAATTTGACCAAATTTGATTTAAGTTTGAAGTTGTGAATTATTAGGCGCACGGATACTTCAAGATACTAACACAGGCAGCTGTAACCACTAAGTTCCTACTAGACTTCACCTCTTGAACCTCAGCCATTTAGGATACATCCTAAGCAAACATTGGTAACTTCTCTGTTACAATATTATATAGTTTTAGTAGTGCTGTTTGGCGTTAATCTCATTAAAATGACGTTAATGTCATGTTAGTGAGTTAGTGCAGATCACCCTGTGTGTGGGGCTGCACAGTGCACAGATTTTGGATCAACTTTTAATCAATTATTTAATTAATGCTTGATACACTGAATTATTTTGGAGACTGTATGTGTAGGTGAAGAGGAGCTTAAATGTGAGCATGACAGCAGGGTTTTTCATATAATATACCTGCTTATATCTCTTTCTCTTTTATGTTATAGCACCAAGGAGCAACCAACTCTGCTTCATCTGATGATGAAACTACAGAAGAAGATCCAACAGTTAGTATTTTTCATTTGTTATTTTTTTTACATATGGAAATGATGACATTTTGGTTCATTTCAACTACATTTAGCTTTTAAAGCATATTTCTGGCCTGTCATGTGTTACTAGGAGCAGTTTTTCTGTGGAGAGAAGAAGATATATGCTGGTTCCTCAGTCACAATGGGAGCCCTCCTCCTGCTCCTCCTGGCGTTCATTGTGAAGCACGGCTTGTCAAAAGCAGCAGCCAGAGATCTCCTGCACCTCCTAAACTTGGTGGTACCCGGATGTGTTCCAAAGTCGCTTCGCTTTTTAAAAAAGCATTCGACTGATTACAATGGAAAGACTGAGATTCACTTTTATTGCCCCAGGTGTACAAGCTACCTTGGTGTGGATCCCGGTAATGAGTGTAGTGTGTGCCAGCAGAGCTTGAGCAGAAAATATCTGATCTTGAAGGCTTACTACTTCCTTGTAATGCCGCTAGAAATTCAGCTAAGAAACCTCCTTGCGCGCGTCCACTCAAAGCTTGGGAAGCATTTCACGAGGGATGATTCCTTTTCTGATGTCCACACTGGAAACGAATACAAGAGTGAAAGACAAGACGGCAGTATTACACTCACCTTCAACTGCGATGGCTCGCCCGTGTTCAGCTCCTCAAAATACTCCATCTGGCCCATCCTGTGTACCATCAATGAACTACCGTATGTGGAACGGTGCAAAAACGTTCTGTTGCACACTTTATGGTTTGGCAAAGGAAAACCACAAGTTCAGAGTTTTTTGACTCCGTTCATTAACGAGCTTCAGAAACTGTCTGCTGCAGGGTTCTGTTGGAAAGATGAGATCGGCTCGGAGCATCACACCACGGTAACAGTTAAAATATGCACATGTGATGCGATAGCAAGAGCAATGGTGCAGAACTTTGAGCCGTTCAACAAAGAATTTGGTTGTGGTTTTTGCTACCACAAAGGTGAGATGGTTATAAAGGGCAGAGGTTTTACCAGAGTTTACCCGATACAGATGGACGGCTGTGATCTGAGACACATGCCTGAAACGGTGCAACTTGCTGAGTTAGTGATGGGAAATAGTTACGACCAGAGTCAAATGGGGGTTAAAGGTCCAAGTCTCCTGTTTCTTTTGCCATCATTTGACATTATCAAAGGCTTTGTTCCAGATTACATGCACTGTTTTTGTCTGGGCGTTGTCCGTCAGTTCGTCAATCTATGGTTCGACCCGCTTTATGCCAGCAAGGACTTCCATTTGACAGATGAGCATTTAAACGACCTGGACAGAGCCTTGTGTGAGATCCAGCCACCAAATGAAATCAGCCGAAGTCCCAGGAGCCTCAGTGAGAGGATGCATTGGACAGCTTGTGAGTGGAGAGCATTTGCTCTCCTCTATTCTCCTGTAATACTGAGGAATGTTTTGCCAGCAGTGTACTACAAGCACTGGATGCTTCTTCCTTGTGCCCTTCACGTCCTCCTCTCCCACTTTGCCACTCAGGATGAGCTCAACTGTGCAGAGTTGTGTCTGGTTCAGTTTGTAGCACAGATACCGTCTCTCTATGGACTCGAGCATTGTTCGTACGACTGCCATGTGTTGACGCATCTTACAGAAGGTGTCCGGAACTGGGGGCTTTTGTGGGCCAATTCAGTCTTTGTTTTTCAAGACATGAACAGCAGACTGTTGCAGATGTACTCTGGTACGCAGTCAATTTCATTACAGATTTTCAAGAATATCTTTTCATATGAGAAAATAATAAGACAAGGAAGTGCTACCCTTCAGGACGCCAGCACAGAAATCAAAGACTTCTTCTGTTCCATGACAAGTTGTGATCGTTTTACAAAGTCATTAAATTACATTGGAGAAGAGTTAGTGACTCTGGGAAGTGGCTCTCAGAGAGTTTTGACACCAAGAGAAATTGCAGCGTTGCAGAAGAATGAAACACTTTCGTGGTGCCAGCCACATCGTGACAGTGTAACCGAATATAAGCGTTGTGTTTATAAGAACATGCTGGTTACTAGTTTGGAGTGCAGTGGCACATTAAAAAGAAACAATTCAGTAATAGAAACGAGCAGTTGCTTTGCTGTGGTGGAGTCCTTGGTCGTTGTACCGAAACCCTGCAGCTGTGAAGGAAAGCCCGACTGCTCCTGCAGAGAACTGGTCTTTTTCTGCAAGCAGCTGCAGCGACTAACCAGACAGCCAACTATCCAGGACACACAGATCAACACAAACATCGCCAAATTCCTTGTAAAAGTGAGGAACTCAAATGAACTGTGTGCAATAACATGCCAGGACATTGTTTCCAAATGCTTCATGATTGAGCATGTGGGTCAGTTATATGTCATGAGAATGCCTGTGTTTGAGACACATTAAAGTCTGTCATTTATGATTCATGTCAGACCTCTCTGAGCTTGGGTGGGAATGTTGGAAATGCTCCAACCAACCTTCGTCACTTTGACAACCCCTGATTAAATCAGATAACTCAAATAAGAAAACATGCTGTCTATTTTCCAACAGGTGATACATCCAACACAACCCTACCATGGGCAGTACCGAAACATGCAATAAGCACAACCTCTGTATTGCATTACTTTATGCTCTTATTGCACCAGCCGGACAAAGTGCATTAAAAATACTATTTTATTATTATCTTTTTCAGTTGTGCAATTTTCTTGTTGTACATTAAAGTGCACCTGTACATATGTTTGGTATGTAGCAGAAACTACCAGTGAAGGTCCTTCAATTTCATGTTTGTTTTATTCAACATCAAATTGTTAATATCAGCTTTGATTAAAAACTTGAATCTTTGAAAAATTGCCTTAAGTTTCAGAATATCTTCGTTTGTTTCTCTCATTTAGCTGTAATGACAGACACACACATAAGCCTTTAAAATCACCATCATTATCGTTGTCATTAGATGGATCTGCACTGGTCCATGGGGAGTTGGGGCTGTTTCCCCATGGACTAATGTAGAATGTGACTTCTTTCTACAATCACAGGAGTCACCCCCCTGGAACCCCTAAAGAAATCATATTTTGGAGAGTTCAGAATATCAGAGTACAACCCATGTAAAAAAGTTGTAGACTGATCTCAACAGAGCCATTCACTGAGAGAGTTTGAGAATCAAAGTGTACCAAAGCTGTTCGGGCAAATCTGTAGCTGAATTAAAACAATTCTGCGAAGAAAAGTGGGCCAGAATTACTACACAACAAAGTGACAGACTCATTGCCAGTTATCACAAACACTTTATTGCAGGTCTTTAAAGTTGGCAAAACCAGTTATTAGCTTTGGGGGGTAATTACTGTGTCACACAGGGCCAGGCAGGTTTGGATAGCTTTTTTACCTTGTCTGACATATTGTGTTTGTCTTGTGACTAAGATGAATGTCACATGTATGACCAGTTGAGTCATTCCACAGGCTGTTTTTTCACTGTGTAGCACGTTTGTATCCTGTGTATAACACACTGTGGTTTCTCCCTGTTTACATATGCTTTTCATGAACCCAGCCTCCCCCTCCTTAAAATGATCATTATCTGATAGAAGCAAAGTATTAAGGATTAAAACAAAGTCATATCCCACTGCTGTTTTCACTTTTCATCTCATTTATTATAGAAAAAAATGTATGGGGTTCCATGAAAAACCTGACTTTTTTTTTTCTTGATTCCTTTAAATGACATGAGCAGAGACTACAGGTCAATAATTAAATTACTGGCCTGTCTTGGTTAATCTTTGCCAGTCAAGAAGAAAGGTCAAAGAGACTATAATAATAGTGGCTACAGCTTTTACTTTGTTGTTTTTAACACATTATTACGTTATTATAAAGCCTTCCCCTCCAAAAAAGAAAAACATTTTTTGCCTTTTTTTTAGTTTTGTTTTTTTTTTTCAAGAAAAAAACTATATCCATTCACACTTCCGGTGCAGGGGGAAGCGCTTCCTGATAGCTGAAACCCGTAATGAATACGTGAATCATGCCTCGCAAAAACGAGCTTTCGGAAGCTTTACGATCGCAAATTGTTGATCTGCACAAAGCTGGAAAAGGTTATAAAATAATCGCACGCACTTTGGATATTCATCGCTCCACAGTTAGGAAAATTGTGTATAAATGGAAGCGATTCAGTACTGTGGCTACTCTGCCGAGAAGTGGGCGCCCTACAAAGACGTCTGCAAAGACAAAGATCAGCGAGGTAACCCTTAATTACTCTGCAAACAGCAAATCAAGCAGCCGTGTGTACAAAACTAGACGCCTGCAGCATCCAGACGAGCTTCTTAGCTCTGAACCCTGATGAAAATAACGCTGCTTCACAGCTTTCGGATAACTGGTGTCAACTGGAAAGAAAAAAAAATATGGAAGTTATTATTTAGCGGCCAGTGGTGCCAGCTGTGTATAAGTGGGAGGTACGTGTCAAAGTAAGATCCGATTAGCCGGGAGTCTTCCTGCATTACACTGTAACAAATGATCGGCGCTATTCACCTACTCTGATGTTTCAATGTGGTAACATTGTATCAAAAAACAAACCCGCAAAACCTTCTGTCATTAAATGATTTCTACCGAAAGAAGCTTTGTTTAACTATTTGCTAGATACACTGAAAAAAATGTCTTTTTTAGTCATTATTACTATTATTTGCATACTTGTCATACGTTTAAGAACAAAAAACAGATTTGAATATTAGGCAAAGATAAATTGAGTAAAAACAAAGTGCAGTTTTTAAATGATGATTTCATTTATTGAGGGAAAAAAGCTTTTAAGACCTACCCGGCCCTGTGTGGAAAAATAATTGCCCCCTAAACCAAAGGAGGTATATGATTGTGCCACCCTTGGCAGCGAGAACTGCATCCAAGCATTTGCAATAACTGGAAATGAGTCTTTCACTGTGGAGGAATTTTGGCCCACTCTTTGCAGAATTGTTTTCATTCAGCAACACTGGAGGGTTTTGGAGCATCAACGGCCTGTTAAAGGCCATGCCAAAGCATCTCAGTTGGAATTAAGTCCAGACTTAGACTAGGTTGTTTTTTCTTTCTTTTTTTTTGCCCATGTAGCCCCAGACCATCACATTATCACCATCACGTTTGACTGTTGGTATGAAATTCTTTGTTAGTTTTACGCCAGATGTAAAGGAAATCAAACTTGTCAAAAAGTTCATCTTTTGTCTCATTAGTCCACAGAATCTTTTTTTGGTCAGGAATGGTTTTCTCTTTGGAACTCTCCCATGGATGCCTTTTTTGCCCCATCTCTTTCTTATTGTTGAATCATGAATGCTAGCATTAAGTGAGACAAGTGAGGCCTGCAGTTCTTTAGAAGTTGTTGTTTTGTGTGTGTGTGTTTCTTTTTAGTCTTTTTGAGTCATTTTGGTAGGACAAGAGAACAGTGAGAAGGTTTACCACTGTTCAAAGTTTCTCCATTTGTGGATGATGTCTCTCACTGTGGTTCACTGATGTCGCAAAGCCTAATAAATGGCTTTGTAATCCTTTCTCATGGTTGTCAGAAATATTAAAATTACCTTGATATGTGAAACATATAAGTGTGACAAATCAGGAAGCCTTCTTTCTGATTTGTCACACTTACATGTTGGGAAGCATTTCACGAGGGATTTTTTATATTTACATTTTCTAAGAGCCGGAATATCTCTGAATGTTGTTTGCAAATGTGTTTTTAAAGAGTGTGAATATATAATTATACCCTAAAAAAGGCATAAACTATTCTGAAAGTCATTTCAGTTCATTTCTTTTAGATTAAAAAGGAATTTTAATTAGATTAGCTACAAAATTTGAGTTATTTATTTTTGTCAGTTCACCCCCTGTAATTAACCACAAAGACTTGCACAAGAGGTCGTGGGGTCTTGTTCCCGAGTGATGGGAGAAGGGAGCCGGAGATCGACAGACGGATTGGTGCTGCGGCCGCAGTGATGCGGACGCTGCACCGGTCCGTCGTGGTGAAGAGGGAGCTGAGTGTAAAAGCGAAGCTCTCAATTTACCGGTCGATCTACGTCCCTACCCTCACCTATGGCCACGAGCTGTGGGTAGTGACCGAAAGAACGAGATCACGGATACAAGCGACGGAAATGGCCTTCCTCCGATGGGTGGCTGGCCTCTCCCTTAGAGATAGGGTGAGAAGTTCAGCCATCCGGGAGGGGCTCAGAGTAGAGCCGCTGCTCCTCCACATTGAAAGGAGCCAGCTGAGGTGGTTCGGGCATCTGACAAGGATGCCTCCTGAGCGCCTCCTGAATGAGGTGTTCCGGGCATGCCCCACCGGGAGGAGGCCCCGGGGCAGACCCAGGACACGCTGGAGAGATTATATCTCTTGGCTGGCCTGGGAACGCCTTGGTGTTCCCCCAGATAAGCTTGAGGAGGTGGCTGGGGAGAGGGAGGTCTGGGCTTCTCTGCTTAGGCTGCTGCCCCCGCTGCAGCCTAAGAAGATGGATGGATGGACTTGCACTATATTGTTTCAGTAGTTATTGTGAAACACATGCACACAGAGAAACAACGATGTGAACAGGATATCCTCGAAGCTCAACTCTTCCACTCCAGCTTGTTAATCAACCAGGGACCCAGGCGGAGTTTGAATTCATTTGAAAGCCTGATGCTTCGCCTTGTCCTCCCTGGCTTAAAAACTCAAAAAACACTTTTATTTGCTGTTATCGATTGTCCACCTGGGCCTTACTCAGAGTTTCTGTCTGAATTCTCAGACAGTAGTGGGGAATAGATTTCATCACAGTAGATTTCTTTCTACAAGTGCTGCAACTAAGTATAAGGATCTAATTCACCCACTGTTATCTTCTTCAACGCCTTGTGCCAACACAGTGCAGAGCAGGTACCTGAATGCTCCTCCCACAAAGGTCGATTATCTTGTTAATAGTTGTACTTCTTAACTGCGTACAACTTTAGATACTGTAGCTCCACTGAAAAAGAAAGTACTTGCCTTCCTGGTATAACTCTCAAACGTGGACTTTAAAGCAGATAACTCATAAGCTGGAGAGGAAATGACGTCTCACTAATCTGGAAGATTTATTGTAGAAGACCTGAAAAAATAGTTTGCTGCTTTATGAAAAGCTAGAACACCTTATTATTCATCACCGATTGAAGAAAATAAGAACAACCCTTGGCTTCTCTTCAGCGCTGTAGCCAGGCTGACAAAAAGTCAGAGCGCTGTTGAGCCAACCGTCCCTTTAACGTCAACTAGTAATGACTTCATGAACTTCTTCATGAATTAAATTTTAACCATTAGAGAAAAAAAAATACTCAATCATCTCACAGATTTAACATGATCTACAGCTACAATTGATCTTTCTGAGCTAACTTCAGTAAATAATTCCTCCAAACCATCAACATGTCTTTTAAACCCTGTTGTTGGGGTTTTCTCTGTTTTCTTTGTATTATTTTTCTTATAGAGCACCTCGAGGCAACTGTTGTGGTGATTTGGCACTATATAAATAAAATTGAGTTGAATTAAATTAAATAACATGGGTGACATCATATTTCATGCAACAACAAAGAGGGCACGTTACTTTTCCAGTCTCTAAAAATGCAGTATTGCCCAGGATTTCATTTTTATTTGTATGAAATTATTTTTTAATGTTTGATGCCTCCAAAGGTCTGGCTGTTCACGTAATGGCTTCGTTTAATTAAAGAAATGTTAATCACGCTGCTGAAATCAATGACAGGTTGATATCTGAGGTGCAGCCAGACATTAATGTTTACCATATGTCTTGATGCATCTTTTTCTGTTTCTTAGGTTGGTCATGGCCCTAGTGAGCCAAAAGACAGAGGAGATTCACACACTAAAAAGGTAAAAATTCATTAATGCAAGGACTGATGAACTTTGGGAGGAAAAATAGAAAGACGATATCATTCTATTTTTCAGTTAAAAAGCGAGAGAGACTCTACCGCTGTCCGCAGTGATGCACAGATTATATATTCCTGCTCATCTGATACTGAAGCTACAGATGATGATCCTGTGGTGTGTGAGCTCAGAATAAATTAAGCGTTTTCTGCTTTGTTTTTTTTCACAATATTAATATGATCATATGAAGACATTTATAGGTCATCCATTCCTGTCATCTAGGCTGGACGTGCGTCTGCTGGACCATCAAATAATAGAGGACAAGGTGTAGGCCTTAAAACGGTAAAACATCTTCATTTTTAAAGTTTGAAAACAAAAGAACCCTCTAATTTTGTTTACTTGTTCAGAGAGATTATAACCCTTAATGGAGAGAATATGAGGTCTGGTTAAAATGTGCAAAGACTCTATTGGGGAAACTATGAAATAAAAACATATCTGATCTAAATTTGACTCCAGGCTTATTCAGGCTGGTATCTTTGTCCAGTCCACTTTGTCTGCCTGGAAATTTCAGGTTAATACTGCTAGGAGTAGAACTAACATTTCCAGCCAAATTTAAATGTTCAACTTTTTATATATGCACTCATTGCATGGGAAAAAAGAAGCCTTTCCAGAAAGCTGCAGTACCTCAAATGGCGACTGAGTTATACATATAGATTGTATATGAAGGATGGACTTAACCATGGTCATATCATCTGTGGGTATGTGGAGAACCATGAAGCCTTATCATTGGTATTTTGGCCACAGCCATGTTGGCCTTTCAGCGCAAGACCACATTTGGACGGGAGAATTGAATGAAGTTATCAGCAACCAGTATTCATACACGTTATGGCTGTAGTACACCCAAATACCTGCTAGAGTAAAAAGAAGATATCACTAATAAAACAGTTTTTTGTACCAGGATGTGAACATGTCTAGGGCTGTGCGATATGACCAAAATCTCATATCCCGATAAAAGACCTCTACCGTCCGATAACGATATAAATCATGAAAATTTTAAATTTTTTGTAAATTCTGTGAATCTCGGGCAGCTCGACTTGCGTGAAGTGTTTCTAGCTGGGCGTTGTGTACCTGGAGTCCAGTGTTTTAACCGATGCATGAAACTATATATTTTTAGACATAAGTTGTAACGGCCGCCGTTTTCTTTGTGAGTATTTATTACACGGCGTGCTGCGGGGAAAAGCCTGTTTTAACGTTTGAGTCTAAGGTCTATTTTTTAGCACCTTTTTTGTTCCTCATATGTAAACACTCTGCATACCCTTTCACATGATTCAGTTTATTTTGAAAAGTCTCAACAGGATCTTGAGCTTTATTCTGAAAAGTTTATGTGGAAAATAAACAAGCGGACACGTGATGGTTTTACCGTCGTTGTTGCTAACGACAACGCATAAAAACAGTCGCTTGTCCGTCAGTAGTGTGGTTATATTAAATATTAGAGAAAGAGAGAACTTTAAGAAATGAATATAGCCACTACAGTGACCATCAGAACGGTGAAAAAATATTGCCGTAAACAGTTTATTTTGCAACACCATGAAACAAACGATAGCGTAAAATGAAACGATAGACGTTTTTATATCGTCATCCGATATATATCGTTATATCGAACAGCCCTAAACATGTCTACTTCTAAAGTTGGACAGTTTAACATGACACTCTGTGGGTTTGACTCATTTTTGAAGCCAGTTTCAAGTGACCACTTGAGGAACTGCAGTTTTTGGCACTTCTGTGCTTGGTTTTGATTTTTAGCCCTGCAGATTGCCACTTGGATAATCTCCATGGAACTCCACGCTCTTCATTGTTAATTTCCCATTTACAACAAGTGTACTGGGGTAAAAGGTTTTTACAACTCACAGGTTTGGATTGTATTCAAGTTTTAAGCGATGTATTATTGGATGGATGCTTTGGATGACATGTGGGTATCGCTATAGCTGTGATAACCACTAACTCTACTGTGTTCACCTTTTGCTTAAGAAACATTCTAAATGAACATAATGTCTCATTCTAGGTTACTACATGGCTGTAGTTATTTTAGTGCTTGACTGAGGTTTTGGTTATTTATTTTGTCGTGTCTCTGGGCACATGAAGGCAAAAGTGTGCTTGAGTGACAGGATACTTGTGTTTTTTTTTCTTCTGGCTCACATCTATATTCTGTCTCTTTCTCTATAGCAGCGAAAGGCTACTGCTGTTTCATCTAATGACGAGACTACAGAACAAGACGTTAGTGTTTATGTATTTGTTAAAATTGTTTAAATGTTTGTATAAAATAAATATCTGATTTTTAAAAGTAATCCCATAAAACACGTCATTCTATATTTCTCTTTAAATCCAGAGAGACTTTAACACCACCCACAAGGATGTAGAGATTAAACATTCCTACTCATCTGATACTGAAGCAACAGATGAAGAGAATATGGTGTGTTAGCTACCATACAGTATTAAAATTATCACATGGAGACGTTTGTAGCTCATCATTTCCTGTCTTCTAGGCTGGACCGTCAGATATCAGAGGAGGAAGTTCAGACCATAAAATGGTAAAGTTCCTTCAGTTTAAGCATTGTTTGGAAAGAGAAGAACCCCTCATTCTGTTTACCTTTTAAAATCTAGAGAGACACTGAATGGACATAGTCCGCATAGGAAAAACAGAAAAATACCATCTCATTATTATTAACATGCCTGATCTAGATTTGACTGCAGTTACATTCAAGCTGACCTCTCTAGTCCTTTTGGGGAGGGATCAAAAAATAGCAGATAGTGTAGATTGCACCTTTACATAGGTGATGTTGCAGAACTTCATATATGATCACCAGCCACTTTGTGAACCACCCTAATTCATTATAGAATGTAATAACATCACACAGTTGCTGCAAATCTGTTGGCTGCACATCCACAATCCAAAACTCCTATCTCATCAGATTCCACCAAAGTGCTTTATTGAATTGAAATTTGGGGCAGTTAGCATCTTCATTCTGTTTTCTTGTTAAAATCCTCAATAGGTTATTGTGAAAGAAAACACCATCTGTAGTGATGGCAACACAGATTCCTACTCATCTGATGAAGATGAAGAGCCTATGGTATGTGAAGCAACAATAAGTAACGATAAGTATTAACGATATCAAAATGATGACATCAAGATGCTCCTCAGCCATCCTTTTCTGACTCTTAGGCCAGTCATCTGTCAGCTGGAATAGCAGAGAGCAGAGGAGGAGATCCGGACCATGAAATGGTAAATATGCACACCCATACGGGTGTAATATGATGTGATATGGGAAACAGTTTTTTGTACCAGACTGTAAATATGATAATTTCTGGACATTTTGCCAGAAATCTGTGGGGATTGACTCTATTCTGGTGTGTGTGTGTGTGTGTGGGGGGGGGGGGGGGGGGGGTTAAACCCAGTCTCAAGTGGCCACTGGAGGAAGGACAGTGTTTTTTCCACTTCTTCATTTGCTTTGGTTTTTGTTCCTGGAGCTTTCTCTTTTTGACACAAAGGACCAGAGGTTCTATTCCAAGCTCCTCATCCTATCTCTGAGGCTTAGGTCAGCCACCCTATGAAGGAAAATCATTTTGGCCACTTGTATTCGCAACCTTTCCTTACCTTTTCACCAGTCCAGCAGTCGAGTCCATTTTCTACCTTCTGATCAGTTGTGAATAAGATCCCAAGTTTCTTGAATACCCTCACCTTTAGTAATCTTTCCCCCAACCAGAAGGCAGAATTCTAACATTTTCCAGCAGAGAGTCGTGGCCTTAGATTTAGAGTCCTAAATTTCATCTTGGACATTTCAGACTCAGCTACAGGCTGCTGCAATGCATGTTGAAGGTCATGCTCCATGAAGCTAACAGAACCACCTCAACTGCAAGAAATGTGGATTATATTCTTAAGTTCTCAAAGGGGATACCTTCCTCATCCCAGGAAAGTATGAGAACCTTTCCATACTTGTCCCAAATATGATTGGATACAGGAGCAAACCTGATGGAGTCCAACACAGACTGAAAATGTACCTGAATTTGTGCCAAAGACTCTGACACAGCTTGGATTTAGAGGTTAGGAGTTTGCTCTTTACACTGCCCCAGTCCTGGTTATCAGTTCCTCTCTGAACATACAAGGCCTGAACCAAGGCCTGCTTTCCTTTTCAGAGAGGACTTCATTGAGCCCAGCCAAAAGTCCATCTCCATGGCTACCCTGAGCTCCTCACACACTCAAGTTTTTGCTTCTGCTATAGAAGCCTCAGCTCTTGTGATCCTTTGATACCCATCTGCTGCTTCAGGAGACCCCCGGGTAAAACCAACCCCAGAAAGCCTCCTCCTTCAGCCTCATGGCCTCACTGACCTCCATTGTCTGCCATTGGGTCTGTGGTGACTAACATGGCAGGAACCAATGTCCTTATGACCACAGCTCCAGCTCCCTCTATCATGCAGGTTCATGAACGTGGCCCACTGAAGCACCTATCTAGAGGAATTTGATGCAAGACCAATCCCTCTAGACATAAACATTAAAGATCCTATGGACAGGGGCATGCACCAGATATTCACAGTTCTTCTTCAATAAGTGTTTACATTTACTAGGTCTGTCAAACACCCTTCCACACTATCTGATCCAACCAGGTGGTGATATGGTGGCATCTCTGGTCCCTTAACCCAGATGTCCAAGGCATAGGACTTCTGATCAGATGATATTTCAGCACAGTCATTTATTGAAGATTGCCCTCAGGTGCTGGTACCAAGTGCACTAATGGCTAACACAGAAGTACAATAACAAAACACCACTCTTGGATTGTATTTAGGTTTAAAGTTATGAATTACTAGGCGCATGGGTGCATCAAAGTTACTGACACAGGCAGCTGTAACCACTAAGTGTCTACTAGGCTTCACCTCTTGAACCGTTGTTGGTGACCTCTGAGTTACAGTATTGTATAGAAGTGTTTGTAGTAGTACTGTTCATCTTACCGTGAAGTTTTAGGAGAGGTTTTTGTTCAACTTTTATTTAAATACCTTTCCTTAGTTTCCTACAATGTAGCTTGCCATTGCCAGTGTGTGAATGTGTGTGTGAATGGGTGAATGACTGAATGTAGTGTAAAGCGCTTTGGGGTCCTTAGGGACTGAGTAAAGCGCTTATACAAATGCAGGCCATTTACCATTTTACCATTTTAGTTCAGTCACTTATTTTGGAGACTGTATGTGTAGGTGAAGAGGAGCTTAAATGTGAGCATGACAGCAGGGTTTTTCGTATAATATACCTGCTTATATCTCTTTCTCTTTTATGTTATAGCACCAAGGAGCGACCAACTCTGCTTCATCTGATGATGAAACTACAGAAGAAGATCCAACAGTTAGTATTTTTCATTTGTTATTTTTTTACATATGGAAATGATGACATTTTGGTTTATTTCAACTACATTTAGCTTTTAAAGCATATTTCTGGCCTGTGTTACTAGGAGCAGTTTTTCTGTGAAGAGAAGAAGATATATGCTGGTTCCTCAGTCACAATGGGAGCCCTCCTCCTGCTCCTCCTGGCGTTCATTGTGAAGCATGGCTTGTCAAAAGCAGCATCCAGAGATCTCCTGCACCTCCTAAACTTGGTGGTACCCGGATGTGTTCCAAAGTCGCTTCGCTTTTTAAAAAAACATTCGACTGATTACAATGGAAAGACTGAGATTCACTTTTATTGCCCCAGGTGTACAAGCTACCTTGGTGTGGATCCCGGTAATGAGTGTAGTGTGTGCCAGCAGAGCTTGAGCAGAAAATATCTGATCTTGAAGGCTTACTACTTCCTTGTAATGCCGCTAGAAATTCAGCTAAGAAACCTCCTTGCGCGCGTCCACTCAAAGCTTGGGAAGCATTTCACGAGGGATGATTCCTTTTCTGATGTCCACACTGGAAACGAATACAAGAGTGAAAGACAAGATGGCAGTATTACACTCACCTTCAACTGCGATGGCTCGTCCGTGTTCAGCTCCTCAAAATACTCCATCTGGCCCATCCTGTGTACCATCAATGAACTACCGTATGTGGAACGGTGCAAAAACGTTCTGTTGCACACTTTATGGTTTGGCAAAGGAAAACCACAAGTTCAGAGTTTTTTGACTCCGTTCATTAACGAGCTTCAGAAACTGTCTGCTGCAGGGTTCTGTTGGAAAGATGAGATCGGCTCGGAGCATCACACCACGGTAACGGTTAAAATATGCACATGTGATGCGATAGCAAGAGCAATGGTGCAGAACTTTGAGCCGTTCAACAAAGAATTTGGTTGTGGTTTTTGCTACCACAAAGGTGAGATGGTTATAAAGGGCAGGGGTTTTACCAGAGTTTACCCGATACAGATGGATGGCTGTGATCTGAGACACATGCCTGAAACGGTGCAACTTGCTGAGTTAGTGATGGGAAATAGTTATGACCAGAGTCAAATGGGGGTTAAAGGTCCAAGTCTCCTGTTTCTTTTGCCGTCATTTGACATCATCAAAGGCTTTGTTCCAGATTACATGCACTGTTTTTGTCTGGGCGTTGTCCGTCAGTTCGTCAATCTGTGGTTCGACCCGCTTTATGCCAGCAAGGACTTCCATTTGACAGATGAGCATTTAAACGACCTGGACAGAGCCTTGTGTGAGATCCAGCCACCAAATGAAATCAGCCGAAGTCCCAGGAGCCTCAGTGAGAGGATGCATTGGAAAGCTTGTGAGTGGAGAGCATTTGCTCTCCTCTATTCTCCTGTAATACTGAGGAATGTTTTGCCAGCAGTGTACTACAAGCACTGGATGCTTCTTCCTTGTGCCCTTCACGTCCTCCTCTCCCACTTTGCCACTCAGGATGAGCTCAACTGTGCAGAGTTGTGTCTGGTTCAGTTTGTAGCACAGATACCGTCTCTCTATGGACTCGAGCATTGTTCGTACGACTGCCATGTGTTGACGCATCTTACAGAAGGTGTCCGGAACTGGGGGCTTTTGTGGGCCAATTCAGTCTTTGTTTTTCAAGACATGAACAGCAGACTGTTGCAGATGTACTCTGGTACGCAGTCAATTTCATTACAGATTTTCAAGAATTTCTTTTCATATGAGAAAATAATAAGACAAGGAAGTGCTACCCTTCAGGACGCCAGCACAGAAATCAAAGACTTCTTCTGTTCCATGACAAATTGTGATCGTTTTACAAAGTCATTAAATTACATTGGAGAAGAGTTAGTGACTCTGGGAAGTGGCTCTCAGAGAGTTTGTACACCAAGAGAAATTGCAGCGTTGCAGAAGAATGAAACACTTTCGTGGTGCCAGCCACATCGTGACAGTGTAACCGAATATAAGCGTTGTGTTTATAAGAACATGCTGGTTACTAGTTTGGAGTGTAGTGGCACATTAAAAAGAAACAATTCAGTAATAGAAACGAGCAGTTGCTTTGCTGTGGTGGAGTCCTTGGTCGTTGTACCAAAACCCTGCAGCTGTGAAGGAAGGCCCGACTGCTCCTGCAGAGAACTGGTCTTTTTCTGCAAGCAGCTGCAGCGACTAACCAGACAGCCAACTATCCAGGACACACAGATCAACACAAACATCGCCAAATTCCTTGTAAAAGTGAGGAACTCAAATGAACTTTGTGCAATAACATGCCAGGACATTGTTTCCAAATGCTTCATGATTGAGCATGTGGGTCAGTTATATGTCATGAGAATGCCTGTGTTTGAGACACATTAAAGTCTGTCATTTATGATTCATGTCAGACCTCTCTGAGCTTGGGTGGGAATGTTGGAAATGCTCCAACCAACCATAATCACTTTGACAACCCCTGATTAAATCAGATAACTCAAATAAGAAAACATGCTGTCTATTTTCCAACAGGTGATACATCCAACACAACCCTACCATGGGCAGTACCGAAACATGCAATAAGCACAACCTCTGTATTGCATTACTTTATGCTCTTATTGCACCAGCCGGACAAAGTGCATTAAAAATACTATTTTATTATTATCTTTTTCAGTTGTGCAATTTTCTTGTTGTACATTAAAGTGCACCTGTACATATGTTTGGTATGTAGCAGAAACTACCAGTGAAGGTCCTTCAATGTCATGTTTGTTTTATTCAACATCAAATTGTTAATATCAGCTTTGATTAAAAACTTGAATCTTTGAAAAATTGCCTTAAGTTTCAGAACATCTTTGTTTGTTTCTCTCATTTAGCTGTAATGACAGACACACACATGCTTTATGGATTCCATAAGTCTTTAAAATCACCATCATTATCGTTGTCATTAGATGGATCTGCACTGGTCCATGAGGAGTTGGGGCTGTTTCCCCATGGACTAATGTAGAATGTGACTTCTTTTTACAATTACAGGAGTCACCCCCCTGGAACCCCTAAAAAAAATCATATTTTGGAGAGTTCAGAATATCAGAGTACAACCCATGTAAAAAAGTTGTAGACTGATCTCAACAGAGCCATTCACTGAGAGAGTTTGAGAATCAAGGTGTACCAAAGCTGTTCGGGCAAATCTGTAGCTGAATTAAAACAATTCTGCAAAGAAAAGTGGGCCAGAATTACTACACAACAAAGTGACAGACTCATTGCCAGTTATCACAAACACGTCTTAAAAGTTTCAAAATCAGTTATTAGCTTTGGGGGGTAATTACTGTGTCACACAGGGCCAGGCAGGTTTGGATAGCTTTTTTACCTTAATAAATGAAAAACTATTTTGAACTATTCAGGTTATCTTGGCGTAATATTTAAATTTGTCTCATTATCTTTAACATCCAAGACAAATATGCAAAAAACTATGAAATCAGGAAGGAGTCAAATACCTTTTCACAGCACTGTACAAATAAGATTATCCTGACAAAAGGTTTGGCCGTCTACAAGATTCAATTCTTCCACCAACACTAGAAGTATCCAATACTAGAAAACATGAAAAATTATAATTTTGTCTCTGTTGTCAAACTATTGTGTTTGTCTTGTGACTAAGATTAATGTCAGATCGCATTAATGACCATTAAGTCAGTCCACAGGCTGTTTACTGTGTACTACGTTTGTGTCTTGTCTATCACACACTGTGGAATTCCTGTTTTGTGTTTTCCTGACCCCAGCCTCGCCTTCTTCCTTTCACTGTGAGTCTGCAGACACTCCGGGTTGTCTCCTGTCATTGTTCCCAGGGGAACTGCTGATGCTTCTTCTTCTTGTCCTCATGATGAGTTGTTCACTGAGCCACTCAGGGCACTCCTATCAGTAAGATGTTAATCTCATTGTCTACTGTGGATCTAATACCAACAAAGGGGAAGAAAAGAAAAGGAAAGAAGATGGACACAGGTTTGGGGAAAATCTTAGTTTGAGGTATTCGTGTTTAGAACAACATTTGTATGACAAAGGTAAAAATGCTGGAGTTTTCTTGACATTATTTTTAAAAGCATTGTTACGGAAATATGGTGATGGTGGTGTTATTAAAGTGGGAGATTTTTACAGGATACACTTCATTTAACAACACAATGCTCTGCCCAGTGGGTGCTGCTTGAGTTTAAGTCACCTTTCTCCTTCAATATGAAACCCAACCATACACCATCATAGTAAGATATGGTGGCAACAAAATTAACACAAGTTAGAAGTGTGCATCAAACCAATAAATGTTCTGGGATGTTCTTAGGACTTATGAAAAAGAAATTTCTCCAGAAACTGACTTCTGGAAGACCAGACATCATCCTTCCAACCCTGCAGAAATCTTGACAAGATTTCCTATTCACTTTGCAGCTCATTTGTTGGAAGAAGTTTGAAATTTCATGATTTTCTTTTTTTTTCTTTTTTTTTCTTTTTTTTTTACATATTTTGATTCCTTAGAGTGAACCTCAAACAGAGACTACATTAAATCACTGACCTGCTCTGGTTAATTTATAGCAGTCAAGAAGAAAAGGCTGGAATTTAAAAGAGTGCAAGTTTCTTATCTCTGGTTATCATAACCTTTGCAGTTCATACTGTGTTGTTTTAACAAATTATTAGGTTGTCAGAATCCCAAAGAAAGTTGTTGCTTTTTGTCCTGTTTTTTGTTTGTTTGTTTTTTTTTAATAATGAGGAAAAAGTCCACACTTCCGGTGCAGAGGGAGCGCTTCCTGGTGGCTGAATCCCTCAACAAATATATTCAAATGTTTTTATTGATGGATATTCCTGTTCATGTGAATCATGCCTCGTAAAAAGGAGCTCTCGGAAGATTTACGAGCCAAAATTGTTGATTTGCACAAAACTGGAAAAGGGTATAAAATAATAGCACGCACTTTGGGTATTCATCTCTCCACAGTCAGGGAGATTGTGCATAAATGGAGACGATTCAATACTGTGGCTACTCTGCCGAGAAGTGGACGCCCTACAAAGACGTCTGCAAAGACAAAGATCATCAACGAGGTAACCTTAATAATCAGTCTGCAAAGAGTAAATCGTGCAGCCATGCGTGCATAAAGGCACCTCTGCGGGGCTGCAGCGAGTCATGAAGTTGATTAAAATAACTGGATCACAAAAATAATACATAAAACATCTTCGACGCATCTTATTTATTTAATTATTTATTATTTTATTCATTTTTTTATTTTTTTGCTTCGTTGCTTCATTAAAATTAATGCACGACTGCGTAGATCTCAACTTATAAAGGCGAGGGTTTCTCCCACGTTTGCAGCTAAAATCAGACCTGCAGGAGAAGATGCATCTGGGAGCATACGTGTGAATAAAAAGCTTTACAACATTAATGCAGGCAGTCCCCATGTTTTCAACGAAAAAAGACTGGTAACACACCGGCAGCAGTGAAGATGATGCTGTCATAGTTTTTTATGGGATCTGCACACCCGGCAGAGAGCAGAGAGATGGAGCCATTAGCTCAGGTGGAGCGCTGTTCACCTCAACCTTTACTAGAAAACGAGCTCCAACGTGAAGAAAAGAGAATCTTTCAGAACCTCCCACCCAGCGCTGTTTGTTTTAAACAGTGACAAAATCTACAGCAAATCCACAGAGGTCAAAATAAAAGCATATGTACACTCTTAACTCAGTGTGACATGATGGTTAAATTAGTCCCACTTTCTGCCAGAGTGATTCCTAATGTAGGTTAATATAAATATAAATTATATTACATAAATTAAAATGCTGATATGCTGCGTTAAATGCTCAAACACACACACAAACACGTTAAGACACACCAAATCTGCCTCATCCAGGAGACAACACTGTCAGAGCTCTTTATTAATATAAGAAAGTCTTCCAGTAAGACCGAAACTAAAGACTATTCCCTGCCACCTGATCCAACTCGCCACCAGGGGGTGATCAGTTGACAGCTCAGCCCCTCTCTTTACCCGAGTGTCCAGAACATTTGGTCGCAGGTCTGGTGATACGATTACAAAATTGATCATCGACCTGCGGCCTAGAGCGTCCTGGTGCCACGTGCACTTATGGACACTCTTGTGTTTGAACAAGGTGTTCGTTATGGCCAAACTGTGATTCGCACAGAAGTCCAATAACAAAACACCGCTCAGAATCACAGAATCATAAAGACATTGGAAACCTGAAATGACGGGGAGAAGGAAAGCAGACAACCTGACAAAAACTAAATGAAAACACAGACTAAATACACACAGGAGGTGATCAAGGGAAGTGGAAACACATGGGGAAACAACTGACTGGAATAAACATAATGACACCACAGGGAACGTACAACTATACACATTAAACATGGAAACACCAGATTTTTCTAAATAAAACCGGAAACATGGAGAGACGTAGACATGACAACACCAGCTAGACAATTAGGACATAGAACAAGCAGAGAGACAAACGCACAGGCATAACTGAAAGTAAAACACTGAGGACAAGACAGACCACATAGAGGACAGGAAAAGATTCATGATCGCAAATAGTGATGCATGAGGCTTGTCAACCACAACAATGATAATACTCCTGTTAAAAATCACTGGCAGCTACAAATTGATGTTTCACATCTTTAAATTACCAAATATAATGTGTAGATTCCTTAATTTATCTTTTTGTGTCTCTCAGGCTGGTCATGGCTCTACTGAGCCAAAAGGTAAAAGAAGAGGAGATTCAAACCATAAAAAGGTAAAATACCTTAATACTGATACTATATAATAAGAATTATTAAACCTTAGAAAAAAAATTAAATGTTATTTTACAGTTAATGATCAGAAAGACTGTAACGTCACATTCATGTCGAGATTATATATTTCCGCTCATCTGATACTGAAGTAGCACCCGTATATGTGAGCCGTACAGTAAATGAATTGCTTTTTCTTTCACAATATTAAAATGATCATATGAAGATGTTTATAACAAAGTCCTGTCTTCTAGGCTCATCATGGGTCTGCTGGGCCAGCAGATGATAGAACAGATTCAGACCATCAAACGGTAAATTATCGTTTTGAGAATTTTTAAGGTTTAGAAAGAGAAGAATCCAAAGTTACTTAAAATTCAGAGAGGCTATAACATTGGCCAAGGATAGAGTAAAAATGTGCAAAAAGGGAGTAAACTTACCTGATTTAAATTTTGTGCACAAACCAAACAAGCTTCTTTGTCCAGTGTCACACTTCTAGGGAGAAAATAAAATAAGCAACCAGATTTAAACCAAGTGCATTTTTCATCTTTTTATAGGAGCAGTCATGGAAGTTTTTGAAGAAGCTTATTTATCCTCCCTGGCCACTCTAGATACATGTGAAATACACAGAGTGGTCCATGTATATTTGGACACTGACACAAGTTTGTTTTTTTGTTTTTTTTACCCGTTTACTGAAACATATTCCATCTATAGTTATATAATGAACATGGACATAATGTGTAGACTCTCAGGTTTCATTTGAGGGTATCCACATTTAAATTGGATGAAGGGTTTAGGAGTTTCAGCTCCTAATATGTCCCAACTCTTTTTAAAAGAACCAAAAGTAATTTGACAATTGACTCAAAGGCTATTTCATATGCAGGTGTGAGCAATTCTTTCATTATGTCATTAATGTCAATTAAGCAGATGAAAGACCTGGAGTCTATTTGTGGTGTGATGTTTGCATTTGGAAGATTTTTCTGTGAGCAGACAACATGCGGTCAAAGGATCTCTCCATGCAATTGAAACAAGCCATCTGTAAGCTGCAAAAACAGAAACAACCCATTCGAGCAATGGCTAAAATAGTCGGAGTGGCAAAATCTACAGTGTCGTAATCTTAAGAAAGAAAGAAAGCACTGATGAACTCAGCAACGCAAAAAAAAACCCTATACGGCTACAGAAGACAACATTGGTAGATGATCACAGAATCATTTCCGTGGTGATGAGAAACTCCTTCACAACAGCCAACCAAGTGAACAACACTCTCCAGGAGGTAGGCATATCCATATCAACGTCTACCATAAAGACAAGACTGCATGAAAGTAAATAAAGGCGCCACTCATAAGCCTCAAGAATAGAAAGGCTAGACTGGAATTTGCTAAACAAAAAAACAAAAAAAAACATCAAAAAAAGGCATCACAGTTCTGGGGAAATATTTTTTGGGCACATGAAACCAAGATCAACATCTACCAGAATGATGGCAAGAAAAAAGTATGGAGAAGGTGTGGAACAGCTCATGATCCAAAGCACACCACATCATCTGTAAAGCACGGCGGAGTAATTGTGATGGCTCGGGCATGCATGGCTGCCAGTGGCACAGGGACACGAGTGTTTATTGATGATGTGACACAGGACAGAAGCAACCGAATTAATTTGGAGGTGTTCAGAGACATACTGTCTGCTCAAATCCAGCTAGATGCAGTCAAATTGATTGGGCGCTGTTTCATAATACAGATGGAAAACGACCTAAAACATGCAGCCAAAGGGAGTTTTTTTTTTAAGCAAAGAAGTGGAATATTCTTGAATGGCCAGGTCAGTCACCTGATCTTCACCTAACCCTAACTAAACTTCAGACAGAAAAGCCAAAAACAAACAGCAACTGAAAGCCACTGCAGTAAAGGCCTGGCAGAGGATTAAAAAGGGGGAAAAAAAACGTAACATTATATTTTAGGTTATTTAATTACAATTACTTTCGAACCCCGGATATGAAGGGATTGTGTTAAAAAATGCTTTAGTTCCTGACATTTTTTTTTTTTTTGTAATCATATTGTTCAACCCATTGAATTAAAGCTGAAAGTCTCAGTTGTTTCATTTAAAGTTCATTGTGGTAATATATAGAGCCAAAATTAGAAAAAAAAAAGTTATCTCTATCCAAGTATTTATGGACCTAACTGTAGTACAGCTGTTGTCAAAAGGTGGTGAATGAAGTTTCTTATTGAGGCCATTAGTTAGTTGGAGTACTTGGAGACAATAGTATCTAATACTGAAGATGCAAAACATCCTATGGTGATTATATATAAACGTTGAATGTGATCATATCATGCTTAGAAATCATAATTTTCTTTATCTCAGGCCACTCATGTGTCTGCTGGGCCTACAGATGACAGAAGAGGAGATTCAGAGCATGTAATGGTAAAGTAGGGGTGTCAAACATTACATGGGATTATTATTGGGATTAAATCATGGATCCGGCATATGTAGTTTATTGATATGTTTAGAAGTTTTTATACTTCTAAAATGAAAAAGGTTCCTCATTCTGTTTTTGTGCTACAATCCATGACAGCATATTGCGAGAGATAACACAGTCTACAATGATGGGGACACAGATTGTTACTCATCTGATTCTGACGAAGATGAAGATCCTACGGTATGTGAAGCTGCCTTGAGTGAAAAGTATTTTAAGGATATTAAAATTATGCCATTGAGATGGTCATCATCCATCTTTTTTTGACTCGTAGGCCAGTCATCTGTTAGCTGGGAAAGCAGAAACCAAAGAGGTAGATCCAGACCATGAAATGGTAGCGTATATGCATACAGGAAGTTTTAAAATGGGAGTCTGAGGAGACTGAGTCTGTTTTTTTTCTTCTTCTTTTTTCATAGACTGAAGGCTGCCACTTAAATAACATCCATAGATCGTCACGTTTAAATGTCCTATGCCTAGTAGAAAGAGGCAGGATTACAGCTTGCAAAATGTGTTGCTCACAAAAGCTAATTTATTTAAATTCATTTCAATTTTTTTTACATAGTGCCAAATCACAGCCACAGTCACCTACAGGTGCTTTATATTATGGTAAGATAGTCTCTACAATAAAATTTCCCACTCATAATTGTGCAGGAGCTATAAGAAGGTTCCAGGCACCTATATCCTCTAGATTTCTGCCAGCCTTCACCTCGTCTACTCTGTTTAAGAAACATCATTTGCCTCAATACACATTTTGTATCTCGTTCTCTTTTATGTTATAGCACCAAGAACCGACGAGCTGTGCTTCATCCGATGATGAAACTACAGAAGAAGATCCGACAGTTAGTATTTTTCATTTGTTTTTTGTTTTTTTTAATTTTGGTTCATTTCTACTGCATTTAGCTTTTAAAGCATATTTCTGGCCTGTGTTACTAGGAGCAGTTTTTCTGTGGAGAGAAGAAGATATATGCTGGTTCCTCAGTCACAATGGGAGCCCTCCTCCTGCTCCTCCTGGCGTTCATTGTGAAGCATGGCTTGTCAAAAGCAGCATCCAGAGATCTCCTGCACCTCCTAAACTTGGTGGTACCCGGATGTGTTCCAAAGTCGCTTCGCTTTTTAAAAAAACATTCGACTGATTACAATGGAAAGACTGAGATTCACTTTTATTGCCCCAGGTGTACAAACTACCTTGGTGTGGATCCTGGTAATGAGTGTAGTGTGTGCCAGCAGAGCTTGAGCAGAAAATATCTGATCTTGAAGGCTTACTACTTCCTTGTAATGCCGCTCGAAATTCAGCTAAGAAACCTCCTTGCACGCGTCCACTCAAAGCTTGGGAAGCATTTCACGAGGGATGATTCCTTTTCTGATGTCCACACTGGAAATGAATACAAGAGTGAAAGACAAGATGGCAGTATTACACTCACCTTCAACTGCGATGGCTCGCCCGTGTTCAGCTCCTCAAAATACTCCATCTGGCCCATCCTGTGTACCATCAATGAACTACCGTATGTGGAACGGTGCAAAAACGTTCTGTTGCACACTTTATGGTTTGGCAAAGGAAAACCACAAGTTCAGAGTTTTTTGACTCCGTTCATTAACGAGCTTCAGAAACTGTCTGCTGCAGGGTTCTGTTGGAAAGATGAGATCGGCTCGGAGCATCACACCACGGTAACAGTTAAAATATGCACATGTGATGCGATAGCAAGAGCAATGGTGCAGAACTTTGAGCCGTTTAACAAAGAATTTGGTTGTGGTTTTTGCTACCACAAAGGTGAGATGGTTATAAAGGGCAGGGGTTTTACCAGAGTTTACCCGATACAGATGGACGGCTGTGATCTGAGACACATGCCTGAAACGGTGCAACTTGCTGAGTTAGTGATGGGAAATAGTTACGACCAGAGTCAAATGGGGGTTAAAGGTCCAAGTCTCCTGTTTCTTTTGCCGTCATTTGACATCATCAAAGGCTTTGTTCCAGATTACATGCACTGTTTTTGTCTGGGCGTTGTCCGTCAGTTCGTCAATCTGTGGTTCGACCCGCTTTATGCCAGCAAGGACTTCCATTTGACAGATGAGCATTTAAACGACCTGGACAGAGCCTTGTGTGAGATCCAGCCACCAAATGAAATCAGCCAAAGTCCCAGGAGCCTCAGTGAGAGGATGCATTGGAAAGCTTGTGAGTGGAGAGCATTTGCTCTCCTCTATTCTCCTGTAATACTGAGGAATGTTTTGCCAGCAGTGTACTACAAGCACTGGATGCTTCTTCCTTGTGCCCTTCACATCCTCCTCTCCCAGTTTGCCACTCAGGATGAGCTCAACTGTGCAGAGTTGTGTCTGGTTCAGTTTGTAGCACAGATACCGTCTCTCTATGGACTCGAGCATTGTTCGTACGACTGCCATGTGTTGACGCATCTTACAGAAGGTGTCCGGAACTGGGGGCTTTTGTGGGCCAATTCAGTCTTTGTTTTTCAAGACATGAACAGCAGACTGTTGCAGATGTACTCTGGTACGCAGTCAATTTCATTACAGATTTTCAAGAATTTCTTTTCATATGAGAAAATAATAAGACAAGGAAGTGCTACCCTTCAGGACGCCAGCACAGAAATCAAAGACTTCTTCTGTTCCATGACAAGTTGTGATCGTTTTACAAAGTCATTAAATTACATTGGAGAAGAGTTAGTGACTCTGGGAAGTGGCTCTCAGAGAGTTTTGACACCAAGAGAAATTGCAGCGTTGCAGAAGAATGAAACACTTTCGTGGTGCCAGCCACATCGTGACAGTGTAACCGAATATAAGCGTTGTGTTTATAAGAACATGCTGGTTACAAGTTTGGAGTGCAGTGGTACATTAAAAAGAAACAATTCAGTAATAGAAACGAGCAGTTGCTTTGCCGTGGTGGAGTCCTTGGTCGTTGTACCGAAACCCTGCAGCTGTGAAGGAAAGCCCGACTGCTCCTGCAGAGAACTGGTCTTTTTCTGCAAGCAGCTGCAGCGACTAACCAGACAGCCAACTATCCAGGACACACAGATCAACACAAACATCGCCAAATTCCTTGTAAAAGTGAGGAACTCAAATGAACTTTGTGCAATAACATGCCAGGACATTGTTTCCAAATGCTTCATGATTGAACACGTGGGTCAGTTATATGTCATGAGAATGCCTGTGTTTGAGACACATTAAAGTCAACCCCTGATTAAATCAAGGAAATCAAGTAAAAAATAAGTAAATATGTTTTCCATGTTCCAACAACTGATTTCCAACTGATGTATCATCATAAACCCACTGTGGGCAGTACTGAAACATGCAACAAGCACAACTTGTGTACTGCATTGATTAGGTTATTATTGCACCAGCGGAATAAAGTGATTTACATTAGTATTTTATCATTACTTTTTTATTTTGTGCAATGCTTTACATCTTGCTGTTAAAGAGTACCAGTTCCATATTTTGTGTGTAAATTAGACACCACCAGTGAAGGTCCTTCAATTTTGCATTTGTTTTGTATATATCAGCTTTGATTAAAAAGTGGAAACTTTTGAAAATGTGCATGCGTTTCAGAACATCTTTGTGCTTCTTTGCTCTGATTTGGCTTTAATACCAGCAGCACCCATGCTTTATGGACCGGTTTGTTTTTTTTAATCACCATCATTATCCCAGCATTATCTAACAGTTGACAAAAGAGCTTCCTATGAGGAATACTTCACGTAGCTTCATATTAATTTTGGCTGAGGTCAATAGACTGATTACATCATCTGATACCAATAAAAGTAAAGATAATGTTGGGCACAGGTTTGAGCTTTTTGTGTCTAGAACAACTTTTGTGTGACACAATTGAAGATGCTGGAGGATTTCTCAGTGTAACTTTTCAAAGCAAATACGATTGTGGTGTTATTAAAGTGGGAGATTTCTACAGGTTACACTTCATTTAACAACACTATGGCCGGCCCTGTGGGTGCTGCTTGAGTTTAAACCATTTTTCTCCTTCAACAGGTCAAAGCCAAAGCACGGAACCCAACCACGCAAAAACTGTTTAAACAAGAACCAGTCAGCTAGAAGTCTTTCACCAGATTTCCACCAGCTATCCAGCCATTGTGAGAACAAAATAAACACAATTTAGAAATGTGCATCACACGAGTAAGTGTTCGGAGAGGTTCCTTGCGCAGGGGTACTGGTACTCTTGGACTGACAACTCTACAGGGGGCAACAGGCAGATTCAGGCAACTAAAATCCCAAGATTGCTCCTAGCTTTAATGCTTGACTTGGACTGCAGCTGTTGATTATTTTATATCCATTGATTATTCCATTAACATGGGTATGTGTGTATTTCTATGTGTCTAAATGCACTTGTGAATGAGTAAGCGTGTGTCTGCACTCAAAAAAAAGAAATTCAGCAACTTAATTTGTTCTTGTTGAGACGACATGATAAAATCTAGGAAGAGTGGTTAGTTGTATTTAAGGTTATTAAGGTATATTTAATTACCGTTACATGTTTAATTGCAAACACGTTGCATACTAAGATGAACGGTGGAACAACAAATGGAACCGATGATGAGCAGGAGTTATTGGACTTTCTCATTACCACAGGTTTTGCTCATAACAGTAGCATCGCGTCGACCCCGCCCATCGAACACCTCAGTGGCGTCAGAGTAGGTTTAGCCTCTACAAGGCTCTTTGTGGAGAAAAGTGGGAGCGGCATGGGCATGTTCAAATACTTTTAATTGACGTGCACCCCTAAATACCTTTTTATTGCAAGTCTATTTTTAGTCGCAAACTTCGCTCGACTTAAATGGATTAAACCAAACATCAAAGAAAAGAATTTGCCTAGAGGATGTTGTAATCAGGTTACTCGAGTTCTGCGATGAATCATTGCAGCCCTACTCTTGACCTTGACTGTTTAAGAAACATGCTAAACTTACACCTACCTAAATACACCTGCTTATATCTCTTTCTCTTTTATGTTATAGCACCAAGGAGCAACTAGCTCTGCTTCATCTGATGATAAAACTACAAAAGACGACCTGACAGTGTTTTTCATTTGTTTCCTCTCTTTTAAAATATAGAAACGATGAGGTTTTGCTTTGTTTTGTGGTGGTGTAAACGAATATAAGTGTTGTGTTTATAAGAACATGCTGGTTACTAGTTTGGAGTGCAGTGCCACATTAAAAAGAAATAATTCAGTAATAGAAACGAGCAGTTGCTTTGCTGTGGTGGAGTCCTTGGTCGTTGTACCGAAACCCTGCAGCTGTGAAGGAAAGCCCGACTGCTCCTGCAGAGAACTGGTCTTTTTCTGCAAGCAGCTGCAGCGACTAACCAGACAGCCAACTATCCAGGACACACAGATCAACACAAACATCGCCAAATTCCTTGTAAAAGTGAGGAACTCAAAGAATGCCTGTGTTTGAGACACATTAAAAGTCTGTCATTTATGATTTAAGTCAGACCTCTGTGGGCTTGAGTTGGAAAACATGTGCTAATCTTTAAACCAGCTCTTCTCATTAAACCTGGTTAAATCCATCCATCCATTTTCCCAGTAATCTAAACCGAAATGCCCAGATCACCCTGTCTTACCCACATGTTTCTGGGAGATGGGAAGGCAAGCCAGCTGAGAGACATAATCTCTCCAGTGTTTCCTTGGTTTTTCTCAGGGCCTCCTCCCAGTTAGACATGCCTAAAATACCACATTGAAAGGAACTCAGCTGGTTCCTTTCAATGTGGATGAGTAGTAGCTCTACTACTAGGCCCCTTCCAAGTGACCAAGCTTCATCCTCATCTCTAAGGAAGAGCCCAGACATCTTTCAGAAAAAGCTAACTTCTGCCATATGTATCTATAATCTCACTGTTTTACTTACTACCCACAGCTTGTGGCTATAGGGTCAGGGACCGAGCATAAGGTGACAGTGGCCTATAGAAAGCCTCCTGCAATATCAGGATTTCACTGTCTCGGTTTACAGGTGTCTCCATGTTTTATTTGGTTGACATCAGACGATGAATAAATTAATAATAAATAAAGAAATGAAATTTACTGAGATATAGAATAAGGACCGGCCTTTCACTTCAGTTCTTCGTAGGTTATAGCTTCACTCTTCTCTGTAGTTGGCTGATCGACCGGCAACAGCACAACCAAGAGTGACCCACAGACTAGTTGAATCATGCTTTTGACACTGCCCCCTTCTGACAGCAAACACTCTCTGCAAGTAGACGGGCCATCCATGATTGCCTGCAGACTGTCTTCACACTATCCTGCTTAGGCATAAAACAAGCATCCAGACTCCTCAGAGAGTCTGAGAATAACGCTGAGCTGAAGCAGTTCTGTGAAGACAACGAGTGACTTAAAAAGGTCTAATTTTCAGCTATAAGCAAGGTAGAAATATTCACCAGTTTTTCCACCAGAACCTGAGTTGTTTATCTGTCTCCAGATAGGTGAAAAACTAGTGAGTGTGTGTTTTATAGCAGATTGTGTTTGCACATTTTATGATCAATTAAAGCTGAAAACCAAGTCTTTCCACATGCTTTTTCCCCACTGCGTAATAATCTGTGTTTATTGTGTATCACACATTGTATCTCCTTGTTTAGATGAGTTTTTGTGAACCCAGCTTCCCCCTCCTCTCCTCTGAATCACTGTGAGTGTGCAGACACACTGGGCCTGTTGTCCACTGTCATGCCTCCCAGGGGACCTGCTGATCCTTCTTGTTGTTGTCCTCATGATGAGTTGCACCCCTGATTGTCGCTCAGGGCATTCCTATCAGCATTCCTCTAACCCGCTGACCTGTCATGACCCCACAGGGCCCCTCCCCTCCTGGTGACCATGCATCTGCCACATGTCAGTCACTGCTGTCACATCAGCCAAATATAGATGTCGGAACAAACCTTCCAAATTATCCAGTCTGTGTTTATCATGAAGCAATTTCTGTGACTCATCAGATTTATATTTGCATTTTTCTCTCTATGTCCTGTTGAATTCACTTGGGATTTCAGGTGAGGTTATTATCCTCTCTCCACCATTTTCAGGCAGTATAAACATCAAAATGCATTTTTGCTGCAGGGTAAGCACAAGTTATTGTTTTTTGTTTTTGTTTTTATTTCAGCAGCTAACTGAAATGATGCTGACCAAAACTTGACTGTAGCTATTAAGCAGTTAGCAAAGAAAAATGGTAAAATAATTATAGCTGATGTTTGTGCTAATATAAGAGCATCATAGTAAATTTTAGATTGGTTAATAAACATTCCTTTAGTTAAACTGTTAAGGGAATTATTATTACAGGAAAATATTTTAACAATTCAAGTCAAATCTACTTGTTGAAAAAACATCTAGAAACTATAGTAGAAGTAAGCGTTTTACACAAGTGTTTACATTAAAAATATTTTTAACTTTTAAATATGATAATGTGCAGCTGTATTCGGCATGGACGTAAAGAGGTGAGTTTATTTATGAGGTTTTGTTTGATTTTTAGTGTTATGCTTCCCCCATTTCTACGGGGTTTGGACTCAGTGGAGACCTTCAAAAAACAGCTAAAGACATTTTTATTTCAAAAAGCTTTTAATTAGACCAGGGTTTTTATGATGTATTTTATGACTGTATTATGTTTTTACCTTGTAAAGCACTTTGTGACATATGTCTGTGAAAGGTGCTATATAAATAAACTTTACTTACTTACTAATGTGATTTCTGGTGTCTGTGGACAGATGTTCATTCCATTCTGTTCCATTCAAACTTCTCCACCACCATGAGAAAGACCAAAGAGCTGTCAAAGGATGTCAGGAGCAAGACTGTAGACCTGCACAATGCTGGAATGAGCTATAAGACCATCAGGATGAAGTTTGGTGAGAAGATGACAGCTGTTGGTGCAGTTATGCAGAAGTTATTGAAGACATTTAAAATGACATTCAGTCGACCTTACCTCATGGGGTGAGGATCATCATGAGCAAGGTGGGGGATCAGCTCAAAACTATAGGGGCTGAGCAGTCATCAAGGACAAAACTGGTAACACACTACGCTGTAATAGATTGAAATCTTGCAGCGCCGGAAAGGTCCCCCTGCTCAAGCAGGCATTTGTACATGCCTGTCTTAAGTTTGGCGGTGAACATTTAAATGATTCAGAGAAAGTTCTGCGGTTCGAAACCAAAACCAAGCTATATGGCACCAACTCAACCCACCGTGTTTGGAGGACCTGAAGAATATCATCCCCACAGTCTAGCACGGATGTGGCAACATGTTTTTGTGCTAAGGGTACAGGACGACTTCACTGCATTGAGGCGCCCATCAAGGGGACCAGGTACCATAAAGTTTTGGAAGAGAACCTCCTTTCCTCTGCCAGAACACTGAAGATGGATTGAGAACAAGCCTTCCAGCATGGCAATAATCCAAAACATACCAATAAGGCAACAACGGAGTGACTAAAGGAGGAACACATTGAGGTCATGGAGTGGCCGAGCCTGTCTCCAGACCTCAGTCCTATAGAAAATCTGTGCAAGACGCTGAAGCTTTGAGCAGCCAAAAAACCTAAAGGAAAACAAGTGCCTGAATGCTTCCTGAGACATGTGCAAACCTGGCAACCGAGTACAAGAAACGTCTCACCACTGTGCTCGCCAAAAGGGTTGCAAATCAATGTATAACTTTTATGTAGTGTGGGGGGTTTTTCTAGATTAAAATGAAACTAACAGAAAAATTAGAGACTGTTCATTTTTGCTCTGGATCAAATAATTATTTCCTCCACTGTATTATTTATCCCTTTACACTTATTTGACAGCTCCAGTTATTCTACTTTTCTACTCTAAATTTCAGATTTTTTTCCATACAAAACAAGATAAATCAAAATAGACAGTACATTTGCTAATTAGAATATAAAAGCAGAGGTGAATCGATTAAACTGTCCCGTGGTCAACTGATAAAATATATTTGGCAAATACATAGAGTCATTTTATGTCCATTTTAATTGGTTGTTATTAATTTGGGGGAGGGATTATATCTTATTATATGCTCTTATAAAATAAATAATTTCCTGCAGGGCTTTTATTTGTAATGAAGAAAGGATCTGAACACATCCTCCACTACCGCCTTTAATCAAATTTAATATCGAGATTTACTTTTAATGAACTATGATTCCCAATAGGTGTATTGATAGTTGTAGTTATATAAAAGATTTGAGTACTACTGCTCACATCCATCACGACTACTCTGACTTGTTCAATCCCTTAAAGAGGAGCAGACATTGTAATTCTGTAAATGGTGCCTCCTCCTCCTCCTCCAGCTGCTGTTCTGAGCTTTTTAGTAATAAACCTTTTTCATGTAGTGTTGCCAAATCACAATGCCAAGCTGCTTGTCCCTTCCTCTCTTGTCTCTTTGTATGAAAATCCCAAATGAGTCACACAGAGTTGTCATTCCAGGCAACATCTCATGTATTTGCAGCTCATATTTAATCAACTCTGTTATTCCGTAAACTAGGAAGCTTATTATTTAGCTTTTGTCTCTCTGTCGATTTGAAATGGACAAATTACTTTTTGCAGACCTTAACTCATGAGTGCATTTCATCATTATTCGCAAAGACTGTCAAATTTTAATGTGAATAAATAGATTAACTGAATATTTTGCAAGAATCATTTCTGATTTTTGAAGTGATGTATAGTAATCTGTTAACTCAGCTGCAGATGTGAAAAAAAGGGAACAAAACACATTATATATTTATTTTCCATCGTTTTTGGACATTTTGTGGCTGTACAACATTCTCAACCTGGCTTATATTCATTAAAATACACTCACAGTCCACTCACATGGCAGCAGCTCAGTGCATTCAGGCGTGCCGACATGGTCAAGATGACCTGCTGAGGTTCAAACTGAAAGGTGGATTGGTGCCTTTGGATATGGCATGGTAGTTGGTACCAGACGAGCTGGTCTGAGTGTGTCACTCCTCTACTGGAATTTACCCACACAACCACCTCCAGGGTTTACAGAGAATGGTCTGAAAGAGAGCCAATCTAGTGTAGCATACTGGATGAAAATGTTTTATTAATGGCAGAGGAGATTAGCCAGTTTGTGTCAAGCTGATGGGAAGGCAACAGTAAGTCAAATAACTGCTCTTTACACCCATGCAGCATCTCTGAACACACAAAACAGTAAATCTTGAAGCAGAAGAGCACACTGTGTGCCACTCCTGACAGCTAACAATAAACTGAGGCTACAATTCACACTTCCTGGTCTGAGTTTTGATGCTGTGACAGAATTTAACAACATCAAAGCATGAATCCCTCCTGCCTTGTTTCAACAGTTCATGCTGTTGGTGGAGATGAAATGGTGTGGGCCCTTTAGTACCAACTTGGCATCCTTCAAAAAACATGACACTGAGTTCACTGTACTCAGATGACCTCCAAGGTCACAAGCTCTGAGTCCAATAGAGCACCTCTGGCATGTGGTGGAATGAGAGCTTGGGATTAAATCAACAACTGTGCGATGTGATCATGTCACTATGGACCAGAATCTCAGAGGAATGTTTCCAGCAGCTGTTTTGATTTGTGTCATGTAGAATTAAGGCAATAATATCCAACTACAACTAGCAAGGTGTGTCTAGTAAAAGGTATTATCTGGTATACTATACAACCTTGGGCCATTAAATTGTACCAACACCAAAATCTTTAAGAAAGTAGATCACATAACATTTCTTTTCAGTATTACAAAGACTTCTTCTGGCTTTTCTTTTTCTTTCTTTTCATTTTTTCTATTATTTTCCATCATTTCTTTATTCCCCCCCTCCGCATCTCAAAACTATTTAATTTAGAGCACTGGTGGCTCTCTGGAGAGGACATTACGTCACCCCGGCAACCCCCCCACCCCAATACCCAGGGGCTTAAAACCCGCCTCCCCAGAGCTCCTATTGGTGAAGTAACTGAGAAATTTTCATAGATACATCTTCACATTTTCCGACCAATCACATAAAAGAAGAAATGTATACATTTTTTTTTCTATTTAATTAGACTGAAGAAGAAAAAAAGTTCCCCCACAATAAGCCCCAGATTCCTTTCTAATGTCTGACTTCGCAAAAGTTCAACTTTGTTCATTCATGAAGTTGTTCATTGCTGACTGCGACCTTTTAAAAACCTCCAGTTAAACAGATATGATGATGTTTGCCTAAATTCCAGACATTTAGCCTGAAACCTTATGCTACTAGTGTACTGAATTTCTCCATTTCAGACACTAGAGGGTGCAATTGTACCATTGTGCCGGCAAGTTTTATCTATTACACAAAGAGGATAAATTGGAAAGTATTCACCCACATAACAGCTCAGATTGGTCTGCCTTTGTTCTGCGGATAAGCACGGAGAAAAGGCGAGGAGAGGTAGCTGGAAAGAAATGTGGGGATGTGAGGATGGGAGGTTTAAAAACGTGAAAGCCGGTAAGAGCGTGTTTCTTTAAGAGACAGCGTCTTCACGAGGAGAGAAAACGATTGGAGGTCGTCAAGCTTCACAGAAACAGCAGGAAGGGAGGCGGAAAAGCTCGAGTTTGTCTTTAATATAAACCTCTTTGAAGCGTTCATTTTGTTCAGTCACGGCTCATTTTTCCCCACAGAGCAACTTTATAATAACATATTTATTATTTCCGAGGGGCAAAAAAAGGTAAATATGTTCACGGTCCCTCTCTGATGTTTTTTTCTGAATCAGGCTACTCATTCTGTCCTGAAAATTCAGTGTTTTCACGTGTTTAACAGCTTTACTACTCAGTTAAAAGAGAAAGATTGGGTAAATCCAAAAACATATTTAAAAAAAAAATAAACTAGAAATACAGCAGATATAGATTACATTTGTTTTCTATCCTAGTTTACAATCTCCTGATTTGTCCTTTGACCTTTATGTTTTGGTTAGAATTACTTTAAATAAAAAATCACTGTAATGAAATGTGGAAAGTGGGCACCATGGATAAAACGGTACGGTACTTGTACATTTATATACTCATCTTTTGGCTTGTGGGAAACAATTAGTCTCCTCGTGTTTAATGGATAAATCTTTAAACTCTTGAACTCTGACCTCAAAACTGCATTTATACTGAATCTGATTTTAAAATGGAAATAAGAAATAAGATTTGAAAATTCTTTCTTTTTCTCCTGGAAATGTGCTTCTAAGCACCATTTCTGCTAAATTCTTTCATAATTTAAATTCTTTTCTTTTTTTAGGCTGCTTACTTAAAGAGTCAACACATCAGATCATTTGCCTTCACCTCACCCTGTCTCGAGCATCCTCCTGTGTCACACTAACCCTCTGCATGTCCTCAGCCACTACATCCATGAAACTTCTCTGTGGTCTTCCTCTTTTCCTCCTGCCTGGTAGCTCCATTTTTAACATCCTTTCTCCAGTATATCCACATGTCCTCCTCTGCACAGGTCCAAACCCTCTCAGCCTGGCCTCTCTAACTTTGTCTCCAAACCGCTCAACCTGAGCTGTTCCTCACTGTTATTTCTATTTCTGTCCATTCTGAACATCTGAACATCTTCAGCTGCACTTCCTGTCTTTTTGTCAGTACCACCGTCCCCAAACCATACATCAGAGCGGCTCTCACTAACATCTTGTACACCTTCCCTTTCACTCTTGCTGCTATCCTTCTGCCACATATCACCCCTGACACTCGTCTCCATCCGCTCCACCGCGCCTACCTAGTTGATCCCAGGTTTCCACCATCCACCTTCAGTGCCTCTACTCCCTGCAGCTTCACTGTTACACCTGTCTCCCTTCCATGCACAGACCTGTACTCTGTCTTGCTTCTACTGACTGATTCCTCTTCTCTTCAGAGTGTACCTCCACCTCTCCAGGCTCTCATCCATCTGCTCCCTACTCTTACTACAAATCATAATGCAATCTGCAAACACAGTAGTCCAGGCAGACTTCTGCCTGACCTCATCTGTCAACCAGCATGCCACCCCTCCATTGAAACTATGTTACTCCTCACTCACAGTTTAGCTTGCACCAGTCTCGCTGTTCTCATGCACTGTATGTCCTGCACCACCCTCACATTCTTCCCTTAAGAGACGTACACGTCTCTTACAATGTCATAAATAAATATTTTAAAGAAGAACCACATCCCTGGACTGCCAGTTTCACACTTTTATTCTGAAAGTCTTGACCGGATACCCCCCCGTGTTCGCTACCTGCGCTTTGACGCAGCGGCTGAGCCGTGCTGTCTCTTCCACAGCAGAGAGAGGGAGGGGATGGGGCAAGCTGGTAACCGGGCTGTAACGGGGATAACCTGCAGCCTCCGTCTCTCAGCTGCTCCGATGGAGTGAACCGGGCCACGATGCGCGTTTATTTCCTTTCTCTGTCGCTCATGGAAAGGGTAAGGCACACGGATTGATCGGGGTGGCATGGCGATGTGCGGCACGCAGATGTAGCCGTGCGTTAGACGGTCCAGCTGTTTTTATGGGTGGGTGGGGGGGAGCAGGGTGGCGCGTGTGTGCGGGGTGGGGGGCAGTGGGGTGTTGATAGGAAATAGACGCCTTGCAGTCGGAATAAAGCCAAGCGCGGCGCGACGCTTTGGCGACATTTAGGTTCGTCTTAGTGGCAAAAAAGGGAAATAATCCACTGATGTGTAATATCTCCGGCTTCAATCTCGTTAATTAGGCCTCCATCATTTACTGGATGATTGGCACCTCCCACCATGACGTGATAGCGGTGTGAGGCTATCCTGTGCAGCCTTTAAGCGCATGAATATACGCTGGTTTCCACATATTTGGATCATTTATTTTTCCGGAACAGTAATTAATTCCCTATCTGAGCACTCTGTTGTTAATAAGCCTTCGGGTTCGGGAGCCGTATTTCCTCCTGGATACAGCCCGCAATTACAATTCATGATGACACCCTTTTGCCCCCCCTCCAAATAAATGTAAGAAACAGCGCCGCGTCTTTCTCCTGATGCTTGCTCCGTATTTGCGTGACGGCGTTTTGTGGACTCATTTCCGTACATCATGCGCATTCGTTATTACCATTATGGCTGTGGACGCGCGGATACATAAAGCCGAGACATACCCAGATGGATGAATTACTCCAAGAGTATCGCGATGCTGCTGTCAGTGTTAAGAGACAGCACTGCTGCTTTTTGTGGTTTAAAAAAAAAAGTGTCCCGTTATTGTGTGTGTGTGTGTGTGTGTGTGTGTGTGTGTGTGTGTGTGTGTGTGTGTGTGTGTGTGTGTGTGAAATGGATCCATATGAGTGTTGAGGACGGATCACAACCTGGCTCGCGTTGGATGCCTTCATCATTTTATTCTCCTCCAGCTCCTCTCAGCACCACATCCATCGCATATGTGCCTGAAAATGACCTCTCACTTTCTTCTTCTTAATCCTCTTCTTCCTTCTCCTCTTCTAGGTTCACCTGGCACCTCAGTGAAGCCTGGGCCAGGGGGTCAGAGGTCGCCCACCAAACCTGCACTTCTCCCTCTTACCCCTACACCCCATCTCACCCCTTTCCTCCCCTTATACACCAGCCCCCTTTAGCTGCTGTCACCCTACACTGTCTTCTGTTCCAACAACTGGGACTGCCACCTTATAGCCTCACTCACAAATTCACAAAGCTGCCACGTCCATCCTCCCCCAGCACTTGTTTCTCGCCTGTGAGCCTCATCCAGTCAGCTTGAGAGGAAAGACACCCCCCCCCCCCCCCGCACCCCCCAGAAAAAGATAAACAAACTAACTGTTGTGCATTTCATGACGAGGGCTGACCGGCCGCTCACCAGACACTCTGCCTAAGTGTCCTAGTCATCTTCTCAGATAACACCTCTCACACCCAGGCCTCAAGATGATGTGCGAGGTGATGCCCACCATCTCGGAGGACGGGCGCGGTGGAGGTGGAGGTGGCTCGTCTTCCCCGGCAGGGGGCGGAGGAGGAGGGATGGGTGGCGGAATGGGAAGCATGGGGGGCTACAGCAGCCGGGACCCGCGCGGTGGCGGCAGCGGTGGAGGCGATGAAGGAGGAAGCACAGGAAACCTGGAGTCGCTGATGGTGAACATGTTGACGGAGAGGGAGAGGCTGCTGGAGAGCCTGAGGGAGACGCAGGACAGTCTGGGGACGGCGCATCTACGCCTACGAGAGCTCGGCCACGAGAAGGAGTCCCTCCAGAGGCAGCTTTCCATCGCGCTGCCACAGGTACAGAGGGCGAGGCGAGGGGTCAGGGGGTTCAGGAGGATTTGCAGGAGCCAAACATACCAAGCTGAAAAAGACACATCACTATCTTAACACACACACACATATGTCTCATTTCTCTTCTTTAGCTGTCTTCTCTCTGAACATAAGAGGGCTTAAAGTGAAGTAGTTCACATTTCTGCTTCTCAAGGTCAGGTTGAAGGTGTGAGTGAAGGAGGGTCATGTAAGGTAACAATATTCTGTGCAACAGGCCCAATCGTGGCCCTGTGCACACTCTAAGCCACAGGCAGAAGTGTACACGTGTCCCAAATGATAGTTTTTACTCTGCAAACAGCAGCTCATGTGAAAATGTGAGTAGAATCTGCAGCCTGGTTGTTTCACAGTGTGGGTTTGGTAGCTAAATGCAATGCATCATCACCACAAATGCAATATTTACATCATTCTCTCCCACATTTTTGTTGCTCACAGTGCTGTGGACACTGAAGGCCATCCTGCAGTAACATACTGGGATACACCGTACAACGGGGAGGAAAAGGATACAGTTAGTAGGATAATGACTGGATTAATTGCAGTTGTCTATTTACGGGAACTTCATATTTTGTAGATTTATCAGAGCAGGAAAAAAAAACGTTATGTGGTTCTTTATTATTATAACATAATTTACAAGCGTGCTGATTGACACGTGGCTGTGAATTGAAGGTGAAGTGTTCCTTTAATGTGGTGGGGATCAAGCTGTGGGGCAGGGTCCACTGTTGGGTATCAGAGTCACTGCATGTAACAGGGAAAATATGGAGCGAAACTAAGCTGAAAATAATTGGACTCTAAACCAACCGAGAGTCTGCGGAGCTTCATTTCAACCTGAATTATTTTTGTAATGTTTATTATTGAGAAAAAGTACAAAAACTGCAGCTTTAATTTAGATGTTTGTTACAAAAGAACAGGAATACTTGGCTTTTTTGGGCAAATAGTTATTAACGGTGATATAATGATTCGCATAATAGTCGATCATAATAATATTATAGTCTTAACAATAATATCTTAATAATATATATAGAAAATATTAAATAGGATATAATACCAATCAGTCAAATTCATCTTTAATTATATCTATAATTATAACAGCTGTGGGCCCTATTTTACTAAGTAATTAAGCTCAAAATGCAAGTGCACAAAGCTGGGTCTGTTACCATAACTATATGAATGCATACAAAAAGAACAAATACACACATATTTATGATATTATATATACGCATTACTGACACTGTATTGATGAATATTCTTTAAAAAACACATCACATGTATCTCCAGAGTTAAATGCACACAGGTTGTAACAAAAAAAATGTATAATAAGCACTTAAGTAAACAAAGACGAGACATTTATGCCTTATACACCCAAGATATTGATGTATTGTGAATATGCATTTAAATACTTAGTAAACATCGTAGTACAGGAGATCTGAAAAAGTCACAAAGCTACTTACATGTATAAAACATCAATGGCATGATGAAAAGCTGTAGGTGGAATTACAAGTAGAAGTGCTGTTTTTGAAGTGCTGTAAAAGTAAAAATATTGTGAGTAGAGCATTTCCTTCATCAGATGTTCTCATAGTGAAAATGGTTCCTTGTTGAATTATTGATACGTGAACCTATAAGCAGGATTTCAATGTGGGAGATGGTCCAGGTGGTGCTGAGTTGGGCTCCTTTGGGGGCGTTTAAACTACAGCAACGTGGATAAAGATCGGTTTGGGTGTATGTGAATCAGCTGGAAAAAAAAAAAACACTTCTCAGGCTGAAAATGAATCAGCAGAAAATCTGAGGATTTTTTTTAATGAAAAATCGCTGATAGAGTAAAAAAGTCTAGTTACAAATTCAAACATATGTTTTCTTAATCTCCCATGATAGAAAACTGAATAGTGTGGAATTTGTGATGGTAAATTTGATATAATAGGATATTTTTAATAATATATACTGATAACATTCAAAGTAAGTCACAAGTTGATTATTAAAGTAGACACATGTTTATTTATAATGCTGAAATCAGACTGTAATGTTTTCAGCGTGAGACTCTATTTTCTATGCATCATCACAATCTTATAGACTATAACATTTTTTTTCTGGATAGTAATCAAGTACCAAATTAGAAATAGTCGAGTAAAGTACCTAAAACTTAAATATCAACAATTCAAATTTTAATAAAAACAGGTAAATAAATAAATACTACTGTAATACTAAACAATATTTTCTTACACCCGGACGTCAGGAACAACAGGTGTAACTGACGGAGCAATTAAGGGCTCGCTGCCACATCCTAACACATACACTGCTTTATCATCTTTTTTTTTACTTTGAATGGACCTTCAGGAAAAACAAAACAGACATTACATTGGACTCTAAGACTTTAATCTTATAATTGTGACTTTAAACTCACCACAAAGTCATTACTGAGGGCATTAATCAAGTGAGAAGTGGAGTCATTTTCCCTTAGGCTTTCATACACTCCGGCTCTTTTTGCAGCCAGTGATGTTGCCCTCTGCTGGCCATTAGGAAGAAAGCATTTAAGGCGCTTGAGCACCACTTTTCAGACACTGAGGCTACATCTATCTTAGATGGAGAGATGTTTTTCCATCTCACTTCTGTTTAGATTAGGTTAAATTTTGGTTGCTATATGAGTAAATTAAGTCTTTAAGGATCTTAAAAATACCTCAAAAACAGCACAAAGTCTTAAACGACCTTCTGGGCTTTTCAAATGTGATGCTAATATGTCTGTGGCACAGACTGGTTCTACCTGAAGCCCGGGGATGATGGCGCAGTGTTTCATTTGCCCCTGTAGCTCAGAAGCCAATATTATCCCACATCCCATGCCCGAGAGCTAATCATGTTGTAATTCCACTCAACATAGAAGAGCTCCGTCTCTATTTTCAGGCAGCAGTCATTGTTGGATGCCTCGGGCTGCAGTGTTGTCTCCCTCATTGTTAGTACCTATTTCTCTCTCTCTTGCCATGTCTGAAATATCAAAAATGGAATAACAGACGTAGCGGTGCTGCACGTTCTACCAGAGAATGAGTGGACATTAAAGGGCCGTGTTCCCTCACTGAGAGGAGATCAATATGGTGCACACATCTGCAGAAGCACACAGATAGAGGAACACATGGACGGCTGTGGCACATTCTACTGTAGATGAGTTCACCGAGTTTATCTATGTGTGTGTGTAGACGTTGCCAGGAGAGGAAAAACAGGAGAGAGGGATGGAGTGAGCGACAGCACGGCTTGGAAAGAGAGAGGAAGAGAAAAAAAACCTGGTGATATGAAACTCACAGAGACTAACAAATCAAGTCCATTTGCATATTGCTGCATGCTAATGAGGTCTGGAGTGTGTTTTAGATGGTGTGTATCATGACGGGGGAAGACTGACATGGATGAAGGTGGGATTTAGTGGTAAAAACATCATGTCAGTCATGACGCTAAGAGATTTCCATCATCTACCTGACCGAAGTGATGCAAAGTGTCTTGTTACGGGGGTCTGTTTCACACCATCCTTTACACCAATTAATCCCAAAATTATAAAATCCTTTGGGCCCAGAACGTGCCATCTGTACACAGTAATTTCCTCCCTCGTCCTTCCTCTTCCATCTTTTCAAATAAGCCTCTTTCTTTTACTTGTTCCTCTGATCCTCCTCTATTTCAGCCCAGTGAGCACATCAGCTCAGAGGCTTGTTACAGACTGTACACGCTGTACTTCATAAATGCGTTTTTGGCTGATAGAGAGTGTGAGGTAAGGCGCCTATTTGCTGCCGTGTGGGTAAACTGATCACTCTTAGCACGGAGCAAAGATAACAGCAGCCAGCGCGCATGCATCAGTACGCTTTACTGGCTCGTTTGCATAAGCATTTTCTTTCCAAAACACACATGCTTTGGTGCACACGTGCTCAGGGATGGTCATGTGCTCTGCATCATGTGTGCATCACGCCACGGTCACACACGAGAGGACAATCAGAGCATGGGCGGGCGCTTATGGTACACATTGTGTGCATGGTCGCGGGTGTGAGATTGCAGAAGCAAAAACACAACCTCAGCTGCTGAGAGCTGAAGTCGGCCTGAGCGAGCTGAGAATGTCACCCTCTCTGTTGATTTGTTGCCATAGATTTTGATTGTAACTATTATGTGGCTGACCTCACAAAATATACATAATTGGAGTAAATTACACAAAATCACAACATTTCAGTTGGACCGTTGTCAGTTGGAAAAAGAAAGACTGGGCTGGCCTAATTTACTCTCATGCTTGTTTAACCTCCAGGTTTTAATGATGGGAGATAGCGGTCCATGCTTATTGTGCAATTAAACCAATTTCAGGTGCAACGCCTGCAATAAACCCAGTGGTTAGATTTTATATCAAGGTCTGGACTCCATGAGCGCTGCGGTAGACATGGCAAAGAGCGTACTGTAAGTGAGTCGTTTCCTTTTTCGGCCGCAGTGTAGCCACTTTTCTGTGCAAGTATGCGTTGATTTAATGTGCTGGAATTCTTTGAGGCCAATGAGCTTTGAGCTTGTTAATGAAATCAAGATCTGTCAAACGGTTTGCTGTGGTTAATTGCACTGTAGGTTAACGGAAAAGATTGGCCGTAAAAGCCTCCTGTTGGCTTTTACTGCTGCGCGTTTCGCTTTCTCTGGGATAGACGGCCAAAGCTGGAGAAGGTAACATACTCCTGTAACGATGAAATAAAGAAGTTTGGTCGGAAAAAATTTGCGGTCATTGAAATTATTTGCTTGTTTTGCCTCCACTTTGTTGACATTTATACTTATCATAAGAGGGTAAAATCCACTGAAAGGCACCATTAGAAATGAAATGCAGCATAAACATACCAACTTACAACCTTCCCTCCTCTTCTGAGGTTTAAGTGTGAAAGTCTGAAGCACATTTAGTTAAAGAATGAACGTACTTGGCATCGTGTCTGTGAGCTTACCTGGTATCGACTTATAATGAGTAAATCTATTTAGTGGGTTTGACCTGATTGACATGACATGTCACGATCATATCAGTTTTTCTACTGGCCCAAAGATAACATGGGAGGGAGTAATGGACACATATATGCTGGTTTGCTGATGTAAAAGGTGCCTTTTGTCCTAAACATACACTTTGATGATTCAGAATATTGTGACTGCTTGGTTATGAGCCACAGATGCCACTTTGAAGACTGGTTAGCTTCAATTTTTCCTTGGAAAAAAATGGCACTAAACTTCACAGCATGGAGTCTTTTTATAGCTTTCATGTTTGTTTTTTAATTATTATTAATTTGGAAAACTGGCCAAAGTTAGAGGAGGTAACCCCATGCTGAGATCGTTCCAATCTAGTTAATCCAAAGTCTGGCAAGTTATTTGGTGGTTTCACATGCTCTCAGCCAATACTGAGTCAGCAGACAATAAAAAAAATCAATCAAAGGAGAATTTTTGGTCTGCACCTTCTGTGCCAAGAAGTCATGAAAAAAGCTTTGATGATAGCATGCATTGACCATAGCGTTCTTTCAATGTGCTTTTAAACATCGGAGCATTTATTTCTGCCCAGAGTTGCATTAATTTTTCACCAAGGTCTTGTATTGATGCTGGATGAGTCGGACTGCTGTGGAAAATCTTCTCCAGCGTATCCCAAAGATTCTCAGTGGGTTTAAGGCCAATCCATGTGTGAACATGATGCCTGACGCTTCCAGAACCTCTCTTTCACAGTCTGAGTCTGATGAATCCTGCCATTGTTATCTTGGAATATCTCTGTGCCATCAGGGAAGAGAAAATGCATTGATGGAATAACCTGCTCGATTGCTATATTCACGTAGTCAGCTGATCTCATTTTTTGGCCAGATAACTTTGCTAAATAATAATGCATACTTTATTGATCACCGTGGGGAAATTACTCTCTCTGCATTTCACCCTTTCACTCAGTGAAGCAGTGGGCAGCTGCAAATCAGGTGCCCAGGGAGCAGTGTGTAGGGACAGCCCCTTGCTCAGGGGTATTGCAGGGTAGCCATTCAGTGGATTCGAACCCCCAACCTTCCAATCATGGGGTGACCACGCTACCTACTGAGCTATCCCTGCCCTGCATGGAGACCTGACTAAGCAACCCTAGATTATAACAGAGCCCCCCACAGGCTTGTACAGTAGGCACTAAGTAGGATTGGTGCATTACTTTATATGATGCATCAATCAGGAAAATCTGGACTCTGTCTGATATTTATGCACCTGAGCAAACTGAAGCATTTTTTAAAGCCTCACTGATGAGTGGTTTTCTGAAAGTAACTAGAAAAACATTTTTCCATTAATATGAGGTATGCTGTCAAATATATACACCAAATATACAATCAGGAATACAGAAATTAATGTGAAAATAACTGAAATAAAACAAATGTACCATACCATACCAGCTTCATACATAAAGCACTTTAACATAAAACCAGGGTTCACAAAGTGCTGTGCATATACAAATAGCATAAGCAAAGTAAAATAAAATTATTACTAAATAAATAAGAAAAAATAAAACATGTTAAAACAAATTGAGTCTAAAATAAATATGTTTTAGAACAAGTTTTAAGAGATTTCAAAACAAATAAAAGGACTTTAAAAACTATCCTAAAATGTACAGGTAGCTTGATGGCAATAAAAACAAACTAATGAAAACAAAAATGATCCATTTACATCACACTTTCTAAATGAATTTGTGACTATCATCAATTTTTCAGTTTTGCTGCATTCATGATTTATTTATTTTTATATCTATCTATCTATCTATATATATATATATATATATATATATATATTAGGGGTGCAACGATACACAAAATTCACGGTTCGGTTCGGTTCGATACTTTGGTGTCACGGTTCGATATTTTTTCGATACAAAAAAAATGTTCATGCCTTTTTAATTTGTCATTTATTAAAATTATAAATATATATTTTAACTCAAAAGTACAGTTTTTAAATTTAATGTTGCTGAAACAAAAGTAATTAAAAAAATAAATATATCTCAGGGCTCTCAAAATTTCAAAATCCCTGGTAGCCCTTCGGGCAGGGACTCTTCAGTTTTTGGTAGCCCAAAATAAATGTAAGTAGCCCGAATAAAAAAGAGAGCAATTTTTTGATTGATGTTTTGTTTCCTGTTTTGTTTCCTTTACAATATTATACATTAAAGTATAATATTGTAAAGGAAACAAAACATTAATCAAAAAATTGTTGAAAAACAAATTACAACATTGTATAAAAATTACAATCATCAACTCAAATACTTGGTTCTAATTGAACAGAAATTTCTATGAACTTGTAAGAACTGTGTAGGACATGAATCAGTCTGTGTCAGATCCTGAATTTAAAATTTCCACTGAAGTCACGGGTAAGAGACAAGTGGAACCAAGATCTAGGCCATTTGCTTTTTGAAGTTTGCAAAGACTGCTAAATTTTGCCAGTGGTAGTTCACTCTTTGCAACATAGTACGCTGTTCTAAACAGATTTTTCAGGTTTATTTTTAGTATGTTATTTGCAATTGGTGTTTGTTCTGGGAAAGATATTGCAGACTGAGCAATAATGCATTTCTTGCATTTCTCATGGGTTCTAATGGGGGCCTTTCTTAAAATGACTGGTCCCAGTAACAAAGGCGCTTGTCGACTCAGAAATCGAGAGAAAACCAACAACACACCCGGCAGAACATTATGTTATTTACACGGGTGCACATAAGTGGTCCGCATGTGCGCATTCGCTGTCAAAATAAAAGACGCGCACCAGATAAGAAGTTGCAACGCGCGTTTGACCGCGGGTCAGGGCTGTTCGGGGTTCTGTTTGTACAGTTATGTTTTGTTTATGTTGCCATAGTGACGGGTGACGCCCTCTCGCTGCGACGGTGTGTCCTTCCGGGGTCAGAGGGCGCCCTGTGTGTTGTTGTCGTTGTTGCTGTGCGGTTGCTGCGCTGAGCAGTTAGCTAGCGGCAGTGTTCTTCTGCAGATGTCAATAAACGGCTGTGCTCCCTGGCTAGCTCACGGGAAGCAAGACCAAACGACACCTCCGTCTCCTCGTTGTCTGAGCTCGCCACATTGGTGTCAGAAGTGGGATGATGGTGGCACCCCATGTTCTGACCCGAGTGACTTTTCCCCCGCCGGTCGTGACCGGCCGGTGCGCCAAAAGAAGGCACCTGGACATTTGCAAAGTGAAAGCAAAAAACAAGCGCAAATTCAAACGCGATTTCAATATGTCACATATTGACAGTGGCTCACCGATGCCAATGACATAATTACCCAGCTACATTTCCGAAAGAATGCAAAAGCATTGACATATATTTTTCCTTCCTACAATAGCACGACGGGCAGGGCAGAGATAGATTTTGGCAGCCCGACTGGAAAAATCGCTAGCCCCGGGACGTCGGGCTAGCGATTTTGCAAGCCCTGTGTTACAGGCATGGCCCTTTAAGGATGAAGCCTGATGGGAAATGTATTCGGGATGTGTGTAGCGGGACTGCCTGGTGTGTGTGTGTGAAGAGAGAGAGCGGAGAAGGGGAAAAAGTAACGGTTAGCCACAGAAGAGACGAAAAGAAAATAAATAAAAGGAATATAATAACTCCCTCGACAGCCAGAGTTGTGTCGGCAATGCTCGCTGTGAGTAAACTGTTTCAGCCCACTGTACGCGGTGTTCGTGCCTTAGAGAAGAAATAAAGTTCGGTGAAGCAGTTTCCTACGCCTCCTTCGATCTTTTTGCTAGCGGAGTTGACCTGTATAGTAAGCTGTTGCCGGCTACGATTCAGTTACGGAACCTTCAAGTAACTGCCAGAGGTTTCCTTACTACGGTTCGGGGCCGCGGATCTGGCGCGGTAACACCTGTATCTGATTGAGGAATCACTCATCTTTGGAAAAGAGTTTATTACAGAGAAATGGCTCTTTCCAAAATAAAAGCTATACTATACGCTTCTTCTGGGCTATATTCTCAGCAGCATATTGTAGCGGGTCAGGGCTGTTCGGGGTTCTGTTTGTACAGTTATGTTTTGTTTATGTTGCCATAGTGACGGGTGACGCCCTCTCGCTGCGACGGTGTGTCCTTCCGGGGTCAGAGGGCGCCCTGTGTGTTGTTGTCGTTGTTGCTGTGCGGTTGCCGCGCTGAGCAGTTAGCTAGCGGCAGTGTTCTTCTGCAGATGTCAATAAACGGCTGTGCTTCCTGGCTAGCTCACGGGAAGCAAGACCAAACGACACCTCCGTCTCCTCGTTGTCTGAGCTCGCCACATTGGTGTCAGAAGTGGGATGATGGTGGCACCCCATGTTCTGACCCGAGTGACTTTTCCCCCGCCGGTTGTGACCGGCCGGTGCGCCAAAAGAAGGCACCTGGACATTTGCAGGACTTTGTGTGGGGCAATGGGGTCGTCTGGGACGACTGACCCCTTAGGTGGGGGCTATGTAGCGGGTCAGGGCTGTTCGGGGTTCTGTTTGTACAGTTATGTTTTGTTTATGTTGCCATAGTGACGGGTGACGCCTTCTCGCTGCGACGGTGTGTCCTTCCGGGGTCAGAGGGCGCTCTGTGTGTTGTTGTTGCTGTGCGGTTGCCGTGCTGAGCAGTTAGCTAGCGGCAGTGTTCTTCTGCAGATGTCAATAAACGGCTGTGCTCCCTGGCTAGCTCACGGGAAGCAAGACCAAACGACTACCTCCGTCTCCTCCGTCTCCTCCTTGTCTGAGCTCGCCACAATATTAAACATATCAGGTCCCCATAAGGAGAATCATGTGCTAACGGCTGTCTAAATGACTTGGGTAAAGTTTGTAGCATGCATGCTTGTTGTTTTTGTCTGCTTCCACTTGTCTTTGCACTAGGATGATGTCAGCATAAATGTGCAGTCATATTCGTTGTGTTCCCACTAGTGCTGTCAGCGTTAATCTCGTTGAAATGACGTTAACGCCACAACATGGCAAATCTCCGTTGAGGAGCTACCCCTGCGTGGGGCTAGACGGCTAACACGTTAACGAGCTAACTGCGCTAACACACTAGTTCCCACCCATGTAATTGAGCATTGCGTGGCACATCCAACATACTGTTTTACTTTAGTCCATGACGCGCTTACCTTCAGGGTCATATGTCACATGAAAACCAAAATAATTCCAAACGCCAGATCTGAATGAGGGTGGGGGAGGTTCAATTTGCCATGTTGCAAGGAGAGCTTAACTTCTGTCTGGCTAGCTTGCCCTGCGCTCTTCCTTCTGACTATGCTGTCTGTGTTGAACGCTCAGTGGATCTGTGCTCGACAGTGCAGCCTAGGCGGAGTAGTCGAACGCAGATTCACTGAGCGCTCAACACAGACAGCATCGTCAGAAGGAAAGTTGATAAAATAAATTACAAATTTTGTATTGTTCGATACATATGCGTACCGAACCGAAAGCACTGTATCGAACGGTTCAATATCGATACGAGTATCGTTGCACCCCTAATATATATATATATATATATATATATATAATTGGCTAAAGCTAGAAGACTTATCCAGCCTCATTAACGTGGAGTTACATTTTCTCCTCACTACATTTTTTGGTGTCTGATGGAGAAGCAGAAGCAGATTCATGTCTTATTTGCAAAGCATCTTTAAAATAAAAGAAAACCTTGCAGCTTCAATGTAAATCAGCTGTCACACATTTCCTGACTGAATTTGAACTTCCACCCGTACGTCCCACCTGCTTGACCTTTCTGTAATCATTCTTGGATGAATGAGAGGTAAAGCAGTGTGTGTGTGTGTGATCAGTATGTCTAACCCGCACTCATGACCTCATGCAGCAGCAGCACTGTTCAGTCAATAACAGCACCCTCTTGTGACCTTGCAGGAGTTTGCAGTGCTGACCAAAGAGCTGAACCTCTGCCGGGAACAGCTGCTGGAGAGAGAGGAGGAGATCGCGGAGCTGAAGGCAGAGAGGAACAACACACGAGTCAGTACACTTCCATGTCTGTTTTACGTTATGCTCTCCTCTGATCCTGGCATGCAACCTCGCCTTTTCTGAAAGACTTCACACGAGAAAACGTAATCCTCTGAGACATATCAGAGGCGCACTGTGGTGAGCTTTTACTGCATGTGAACCACATGTGTTTCCAGCTGCTGCTCGAACATCTGGAGTGCCTGGTGTCCCGCCACGAGCGCAGCCTGAGGATGACCGTGGTGAAGAGGCAGGCCCAGTCTCCGGCCGGGGTCTCTAGTGAGGTGGAGGTCCTAAAGGCCCTCAAGTCCTTGTTCGAGCATCACAAAGCTCTGGATGAGAAAGTGCGCGAAAGGCTACGGGTAGCTCTGGAGCGCGTGTCGGTCCTGGAGGAGGAGCTACAGTCTTCCTCCCAAGAGGTGAGTCCCTGTTTCCCTCCCACTTAGTTTTCTTTTCAAATTAGAAATAGAAGATAATTACAGATGGGGCCTCTTTGATGATTCTCTTTGCCTTGTTTTTAGGTTCTCTCTTTAAGGGAGCAAATCAAACGACGCCAGCAAGGACTAGACAACGGCAAAGAGGTAATCGAGCGCATTTCATAGGCAATAATTGTACATACAGATCATAAAGCACAGTTAGTTTATTGTAGAGGGCAGAAAACAGGTTGGTTTTAGAGTTGTGTTCATACTGACCTGTGATATTGTCACAGCAACACATATATACTCTCTGCATGCAGCAGAGCAAAGCTGAAAAAACATGGCTGACATTACAAACCGCTGTGTTGTTAGCGTATAGAGGGTTTCCCATGCTGACCATCTGTAGCTAGGCTCATAGACCCACATTGTGTCTGTTCACATGGTCTTTGAGTACACAGTGTGAAGGATTATAGGAATGTTAACTAACACAAGAAAGGGAGTGACAGTGGAGTTCACCACAAAGAGAAAGAAGCACAAAAGAGCAGAAACAAAGACAGCTGAGAATTTTCATTGTCTTTAACATTCTGTTCACAGCAACCAGGCTGTTTGACTGTTGTGGCTTCCTTACTTTCCGAGGCGCAGCACAAACACGAGCAGGAGTGGTCTATAGTGTGCACGTGGGTCTGCAAAGCAAAGCTCTGACTTCAACACTTGTAGTTTAATATCAGAGAAACACTCATTGTTATACAAGTAACTTTTTAACATTAACAATAAAGCGTTTAATCATGTTTTGCTATCTTTTGCTATTTTTCCTCAGACTGCATACGTAGATCTTAAAGTGGGGGTACAGGAAATAAAAGCGGCTGCTGTTTAAAGCTGCATAAATCTTTCCTCACTCTGCAGCTGGAGCGTTGATCAGGTGCCACTGATTGCCAGAAGCTGCTGCAGTTATTGCAGTAACTGTATACAGTTTATTCTTAGATCAGTAGAACTGTCATATAGCTTACAGCCATCAGTGTCAGTTTATTCCCGTTAAGCAGCATTTCAGTCATTCTTCAAGGAGGAAGTTATGCACTGGTGGTTAGCACCGATGCCTCAAGACAAGAAGGTCCTGAGTTTGAATCCCATCCATCTCTGCATGTCAAACCAGTGAGCTAATTCATTAAATTGATGGTGGCTTGAGATGTTTTTATTAAAATGTTATGTTCCTTGGTTACATAGATATCACAATATGATGTGTGTATTGTGTTGAAGTGTACTGATTATCAAATATTGTGAAATGGTCACAATTGGATGAATTCTCATATAACCCACCCTCTATCTGCAACAGGATTTCTTAATTGCTTAAAAACTGTGCATTTCACAGTGTTAACGAGGAAAACTTACTCAAAATACTAACTGTTGTTTCTTTTTTTATGTACAAAAGCTTAACGAAAGAGAAAAACTGTGTAAAATCCCTGCTCCCACTTTGAAAGATGAACACATTGTAAAACCTGCACATTTACATGCACCTCTCATTCAATAACCAGAGCAGACCGACAATATATATACATTTTTTTTAAACATGGGCGATTTAATAGAATTTAAAAAAATAGAGCATTTCACACGTTTTTAAACCACTGTGTCACAAGATAGTCCTCTGAGTGGAAGATTAGGTTTCAGATGTTACAATAATGTTACTTTAACATATAGAAATGAAACATATTGTATTATAATTTTTATCTTACATTTCTGCAGATACAACTTTTTGCTCCACTACAATTAAATGTTGCAGAGTTCAAATTTAAGTTCTTAAATTTTGCTTCCTGGAGCGGAAATTTTTGCTTTAAAGGGGAAAAAAACACGACAGCAAAATCCCCGGAAAACCCATAAATTCTGGAAGTTTTATTCTTAATAATCATAATTTATCCTTTTTATATTAAATACAGTAAATCTTTTCTTTCAGAGGCTTCCCAACGGACCGTCCTCCATCCTGGACGACGGCGAAATTGACAGGCAGAGAGAGGGCGAGATAGAGAGACAGAGGTCAGAGCTGGGACAACTGAAAGAGCGACTGGCCCTCATGTGCAGACAGGTATTCGGTTCAGGAGCTCCTAAGGTCAAATGCTCTTAGCAAAACAAGCAAAATATCGCAAATCTGGAATGCTAACAGACAGAAAACGATGTGTGCCCGTTTAGCCTTGTATCCTTCATTTCCTGTCAGGTTGGCGAGATCGAGGAGCAGCTGACATCTGCCAGGAGGGAGCTGGCCCGATCAGAGGAGACCAACCAGAAACTACAGAGGGATCTAAAGGAGGTGTGACACTCCGAGCTATGTTGTTCATACTTTTTTGTTGTGGTTACTATGCTGTTTGTTTACGTGGCTGCAGCAACTGCTGCTGCATGCAAATCACCGTGTAGCCGTGATGTCACTGGTAGAGCTGCAGGCGATTTTTTGCATGGATGTGGGCCGGTTAATCAGTCAGTGCGCTGGCAGCTGAGTGAAAGGCGTGTGGAGCGTTTTGGAATTAGAGGTAGTCGAGCGAGTTTAATCAGCAAACTTTTATTTCTTGCCACGGCCTGTATCCTCCCACCCAACCCCCACTCTCACTTCTGTTGGACATAACAGGGTGCTTCTGACATCTGTCAGCGATAACTATCAACCGGTCATTATCATTCCTTAACTAATAGCAGTTCACACTGAGTGAATTATCTTTTTGAGAACGCCTCCTTGTAAATTTACCATTTGCTCTCTTATGCCTTTCTGTTTGTTTCTCACAGTGGTTACATATTTTCACAGGCGCTCTGTCAAAGGGAAGACATGGAAGAGAGGATCACCACATTAGAGCGCAGGTTTGTGTTTTCTCTCCACGTCCATCAACACGGAGAAAGTGCAGGATGGAAAGCGCAATAAAGAAAATCTACAAAGACAGAAACAGTAGAATGGAAAAAGAACATTCAGAGCTATTGAATGTGCTAAACTATATTAGGTATAAATGTAGGGATCCATTCATGAATTTAATTATCTGCATATTCATTCCCCCTATTTGTTCCCATTTATTTTTTGTTTTGTTAATTTTTGAATTCATCTATTTGTTTCATAAAATGTCCTTGCATTTTGTCCCTAATTCATCTTTTTTCCCATTTAAAATTGGCATTTTTTATAAAAATCATGCAAATCTCATATGAAGTATGTCATATAAACTTTCCCTCCCAGAAACAAAATACATGAATAAAAACACAGATGAAACAAATAATTTTATTAATAAAATGAGCTTTATTTTTTTAAGGAATACAGAGCAAATTTAAACATTGAGTCTCATATTTTATAAATGGATTGTGTGCATTTACCCTGGATATTTATTATTTTTGGTAGATTTATTTCTTTATAGTTGACATGAAGATGACCTTTCTTCCAAAATCCCGTCCACTCACGTCCCTGTTGGGGTCTGGTTTGCAGGTACCTGAGTGCCCAGAGGGAGGCGACTTCTCTCCATGACATAAAAGATAAGCTGGAAAACGAGCTGGCCAGCAAGGAGTCACTCCACAGACAGGTTAGGTTAACAGTCCCTTTCATCTCCATGCGTGTTCATGTCTCTGCTGCTGATTGGCAGCTTGGCTGTGTTTCGCATTGGCACAGAAAGAGCATCATTAGTGCCTTTTCTACTTCCCCCCCGACGGCTTTAAACATGTCTTTTTGCCCTCGGCAATCTTCTATTGCGGTCCGCGTTCCACCTGCACTCCCTGACATCCCGCTTTCCTGCAGAGTGAAGAGAAGAACCGGCAGCTTCAGGAGCGTCTTGATGATGCCAAACAGAAGCTGCAGCAAACCCTGCAGAGAGCTGAGACGCTGCCTGAGATCGAAGCCCAGCTCGCCCAGAGAGTGGCTGCACTCAACAAGGTGTGTACGTCCTAATCGGCCTCAGTAAACCCTTGTTGGTGTATTTTGGAGTGATCCGACAGGTTTGCCAAAGTCTTGCGAGCCTTTTTATCCCCAATCGTGTTTTTTTAAACAGCAAAATTTTCTAGAGACAAAATTTAGTACGTGGATGTGTGTGCACAAATTTGGTGCGAGCTGGAATGTGCAGCAATGCAGAGACTCAGTTGCATGCGTGAGTACATGCAGGCAGGTGCAAGCAGGAGCATTTGTAAGTGCATGTTTGTGTGCATTCACGCCCACATAAAGTGTAGGGGGGAAAAAAAACACAAGATGTCAAAAGATAGAAGAATAGCAAATATTTTATCAAGCCGGGGCAGCAATACATAATCAGACAAGCTGAGATGAAAGCCCGCTCAGGGCACAGAGTGAGCACAGCTATTACATCCTTGGGTGCTCAGCACGTCAAGGACTGTACACCGCAAAAATTCTTCCTGACTGACTGATTTAATTGCATGCATGTTAACCTCTTGCATTCCCGTAAAAAAATGGTTTCCTCACACCAAAAAATTTGCATAGAAGTCGCTCTGCTCTTATTAGTCAAACCTCTTCAACGACTACTGCTTCTACATGTTCGGGCAGGAAGGCTGGCGTGGAAGGATAAGATTAATGTCCTGTAAGAAACAAGAAAACAAACTTTCCTGTTACACTGTGATCTGTACAGGCATGTAACTAATTGAAGGAATAAGTCAACAAGCTGTTCCTTTTGTGTTAATTTGTATTAGTGTTGCAACATGATTCAGGCTCTAACCTTGCTCTCCAATCGCTCAGGCGGAGGAGCGTCATGGTAACTTTGAGGAGCGACTGCGACAGATGGAGGCGCAACTGGAGGAGAAGAACCAGGAGCTACAGCGAGTGAGTCACGCTTGCTTTTCCATCTTTCTGTTTTCATCCTCCCCCTCTTTTCCTTTTGTCAGGATTTACTCTGCACAAAGGCGCACTAATTTTCTAAACCCTGTATTTGACCGTGCACATTCAGATTGAAGTCGTTGTCTCTCTCTCTCTCTCTCTCTCCCTCTGTCAAGCAGATTCCCTGTTATTAACTCTCCTCCCCCCCTCCCTTCTCTCAGCCTCTGCACTGATTTTTAAAAATCTTTCCCTCTCGCTCATCTCGCTTACCCTGCCCCTCAGGCGAGGCAGAGGGAGAGGATGAATGACGAACACAACAAGCGCCTCTCTGACACGGTGGACAAGCTGCTGTCCGAGTCCAACGAGAGGCTGCAGCTCCATCTGAAGGAGAGGATGGCTGCCCTGGAAGAAAAGGTGACCGCCTCCGACCACAGAAAGAGTTTCCAGCCAAAGATTTTTTAAATCAGAAATGCATTAACTGCAGTAAATATTATCTTAACCCACAAATTAACTCCTGGCCTCGGGTACCTTCACTCAATTCTCTGCCCTCCAGGAAGTGACCAGTTTAAACTTGAGTACATTCCCAAGCCGTGCCTCAAACATCCATTAGCTCTTTTTGTGTCTTACTTTTCATTATTCCTGGAACTCATTAATTTATAAATACAGAGATTTACTACATGTAATAGACATAAACATCCAGATTAGAAATGCCTGGTGGTTGATTTTTTGTTAATCTCTTATCTACAATCTGTGCTTTATTTGCACTATCAGCAAACAAAAAGGTTTCTTTTCTAAATGTAAACTGCTGTGATTTTACAGCAGGTATAAAGTCCTGTTGATGATAAATTCCGGGTGGGATTAGGTTTAAAGGAATGTGCTTAAAAGTGGAGCTTTTCGTTTGCAGGGTAGCACAGTGAGTTGGTAAGATGCTTGCTGAGCTGTTACTTGTAGCATTGATAGTTTGCTGTAAATGTAGACTTTAAATTATACTCCTGGATTTTGAGATACGTAACATTTATAGGTGACAAATAATACTTTATTGTGAACAGGTAACACGGACAAAGTTAGCCAGTGACACAGTTTAACCCGAAAACTGCATGTCTTTTCCCCACATGCGGTTGTGTGATGCAGGTCATTGAGTTCTTGCTAAAAAAGCAAATCAGTAAAATGTCTGGGGTTCAAATTCGACAGCCAGCTGGAGACTTCTCTCCAAGCACTCTGGCTTCCTCCCGCAATTAAAAAAAAATGCACATTAGGTTAACTGGTGATTCTAAATCGACTGTAGGTATGAGTGGTCGTTTTTTTCCTTTTTGTTAGCCCTTTAAAATTAGCGGCCTGTCTAGGGTGTACCCCATGTCTCACCTCATAAGTGCTCAGATAGGCTGCAGTGCAGCTGCAGCCCTGAATTGGCTAAGCAGAAGAAACCGAATGGGTAGATGGTTATGAAGAAGTTGCATGCATCTGTGCTTTAATGCATACATTTCTATATATGCACTGCTGTTATTGTAGATGCAATCTGCATATGTAGATCATCTGTAATTCTAATGAAACACTGGCAAGAAATTGAGTCCCTGTAAAAAAACACACTGGTGGCAGACAGTAGACTAATTTTCTCAGATAGAACAAATAAGGTTTTCCTGAAATTCCCCTCATACTCTTATTACTTCTTATCATTTTTCTCCAGAATGCACTATCAGAGGAATTGTCCAACATGAAGAAACTCCAGGATGATCTGCTGGCAAACAAGGTGACCATACATCCAGGTTTTATTCTCAGGTTAAGCTAGCAGACATGATTTTCCTCTTTTCTCTACCATTTTTTTTTTCATTTGCAGGATCAGCTGATCGCTGAGCTGGAAAGGCTTCAGCTGGAGTTGGATCAGCTGAGAGCGAGGCCTGGGGGCTCTTATTCCAGGTTGGTACCATCATTTGGACAGCTTGTAGCTGTACGTCGACTGGCTACTGTTGGGCTGTATCTTCATTTTCCGTGCTCTTTTAATTTAATCCTCTATTATTAGACAATTTTAATTTTTCACATTGATATGTTCGTTTTGCAGTATCTCAGCTTTGGAGTTGGCACATGTTATGCTTTAGTACCCCACTTTGTTTGCTGTGTGTAGGGTTAATCGTTTCATCTTATCGTGTCTCATTTCTTCTTTTATTTTTCCAGTCGCTCTCTGCCAGGCAGCGCTCTGGAGTTGAGGTATTCCCACGGAGGCGGGTCCCTCCCAACAGGTTCCACCGCTCACCTGGATCCCTTCGGTAATGCCTCTGCCGGAGGCGCAGGCAATCGTCACTGGCCCCGCTGGAGCTCTGCTCATGAGGACACTACCAAGGTGAGATATTTTAAAAGGTGCTTCAGAAATCACTCTTCAAAGGTTTAAAAGTGAAAGTTGGGATCCTTTTTTTTTTTTTTTTTTTTTTTTTTTTTTTTTTTTACAAAAAAAAAAGGTGTAGCTCAGTGATACACTGTAGTAATTTTCAACAGCACTGACTCACTGGAGCTCAAGAAATAAGCTAAATGGGATTTGAGATACACAAAATTAGATGTTCCTAGCATAGACTGTATACAAAAGATGAACCTTTTTTTTTTGGATGCTGCACTCTGCACATGAGTTATTTCATATACCTACAAACTCAATTTGATGTTGAATGATTGGTATTTGCAAATGGGATCAGATGTCCGCTGTGTAGTGAATCATCCTGTCTTGCTTTGTGTGTGCAGTACTCAGATTGGGATCACACTCTGATTGGGACTGGGTTCCAGCCAGGGATGGATGTGGGATGCTCAGACGATGAGGACGACGGGGAGGCTCGGTTTGGCTCCGAGCTTCTGTCACCCAGCGGACAGACGGATGTGCAGACCCTGGCCATCATGCTGCAGGAACAGCTGGAGGCCATCAATAAGGAGATCAAGTAAGGAACGCCAAGAGCGCTTAGAGATTCAGAGAAGTAAGAATGTGAGAAACACCTCCCTACATGCTGCAGACTGACTCACACCAACACCTGCTACAACCTCAAAAATAAACATAACAGCACCTCTCAGACATGTCCTGAAGAGAAAATGCAGTTGTGGAAGAATTAATCAGCTCCTGCTAGTGATGAATTAATACATTATTAGATTGTTTATGGATGCACTGACGCATAAGCAGCAGTTGCTGCTACTCAAGGTGGAACTAGTCTTAACAACTGTGGACCCCCTTTTTCATTCAGAACTGCTTGAATTCTTCATGGCCAGTGTTGGTCAAGTTACTTGAAAAAAGTAATCAGTAACTAATTACTGATTACTTCCCCCAAAAAAGTAATCCCGTTACTTTACTGATTACTTATTTCAAAAGTAATTAATTACTTAGTTACTTAGTTACTTTTTAAAAACACGATTTACAACCTGAATAGGTAATAAAGTAATAGATCTTTCAGCCCAATTCTACTTTTTCTGCATAATCCATCATACAAAATGTAATCAAATGGGAAAAGTCTCTTTTTAAAACTTGTTTTATCAGTTTTAATCTTTTAACTTTATGCATCAAGCAAAAATTTAATTATATGCAACATTCACTGACTGGAAGAAATTTGTTTAACATTTAAACCTATTTTCTGCACATTCCAGCACATAAAATAAAATATTTTTGTGTGTTTACACTCACTCTTTCAAATAAATGCAAGTGAAGCACAGCAGAAAATAAATAAAGTCAAAGACTAGCGGTCCTGTTGCTCTATTTTCACCTGTATAGCAGGAGTGGCATAGGCGGAGGTTTGCCCTGGTGCAGGTGTGCCGCAGCGGTCAGTTGAAGAATCCGCAAGTTTCTCTGTGAATTTCACATTACGTGGTAGCGCACTCGGTACTTGCTCGGAAGTTAAGGGGTTTTCTTCCCACGCAGTGAACAGCGGACGCTAATGTTTTTGTCACTTTTTATGGTATCAAACTCAAAGTAAGGTCAGTACTTCCACGCTTTAAACGCTGCACGCTCATACTCTCTCCCGCACTCGATATATTATCCGTTGTTGATCTGCACACAGCTGTTGCCACAAACGTCGCACTTGCTTACGTCATTGTCATGAGACACTCTCGCAAGAAAATCACGGTTTTAGTAACGCAGTAACGCAGAGTGCTTACGGGAAAGTAACAGTAATCTAATTACCGTTTTAGCAATAGTAATCTCTTACTTTACTCGTTACTCGAAAAAAGTAATCGGATTACAGTAACGCTTTACTGCCCATCTCTGTTCATGGCACAGATTCAACAAGGCGCTGGAAACATTCATCAGAGATTCTGGTCCAATTGACACGATAGCATCACACAGTCGCCTGTCGGTTGCACATCCATGATGCAAATCTCCAGTTTCACCACATCCCAAAGGTGTTCTGTTTGGTTCACAGCTGAATTTGACTTATCAGCAATTAACATTTTGGGAAAACGCACTGATTAGCTTTCCTGTAGAGGTCTGAGTGAGGAGAATTTGCCTATTTGTCTAGATTAAATAATTAGCTAGAGCCATCAACTGCTAAGCTAGCATGGTGAATACTAGACAAAGCCATTTTTTACAGAATAAACACACAAAGTAGAAAAGTAAATTTGCCAACTTAAGTGACGCAGCTTATATGTGCAGTAGATATATTATTAGATAGAGCCAGGAGAGTTGATTCTTCTTGTCTCCAGTAATTCTGCTCTGCTGGCTCTAGCTACATTCATGACTATGGTATCAATTTTCACAGCAAGAAAGCTACCAAGCTTTTTTTTTCTCCAAACCGTCAAACTACTTCTTTAAGACTGTCCTGATTTGTTTAGAGCTCCAGGACACTTCTGGAGCCCTTTTCTGAGTTCTAATATTATCCACATGTTTGTTGCCCTGAAAACCCAGATTGATCCAGGAGGAGAAGGAGAACACAGAGCTGCGTGCCGAGGAGATCGAGAGCCGGGTCAGCGTGGCTTTGGACAGTCCGCCCATCCCTCCCTCTTCCCTGGGGAGAGACAGCACAGGACGGGGCTTCATCCCCACTTCCATCACATCCTCCACCCTGGCCTCCCCCTCTCCCCCCAGCTCCGGGCACTCCACCCCTCGTCTGCCTCACTCCCCTGCCCGTGAGACCGATAGACAGGTACGACTGGAATGTAGAGAAGAACTCCTATTTCAGTTCGTGTTAACCTTTTTACCTCACCTTGGTGTCAGCCTCCCTGTTTATGCAGACAGCTCCTCCAGACAGTGAGTCATTTAAATAAAGCATAAGTAATCACGCAGATGGGGTCAAGAAGTTTAGTTATTCTTCAGCGGCAACAATGTCAGATTGGGAAAGTTTGATTTAAGTGACTCGTGGTGCGGTATGAAGGTTCCAGCAACGGGCAGATAGATTACAAGTAATGGTGCAATAAACAAAAAGCAAGCTGTCAGTGGTGATTTTGAAAATTGATCATGTTTATGTAGGCGTTCAGTGAGAATGGCAAGATTGGTTACAGTTAGGAAGCTGGATGTAAGCCAAGGAAAATAACTCTTTTAAGGCTGTAGCAGGAAACCTAGTCGGCTTCGGCTCCTCTTCACGTCATAAAGGTGAGCTGTGCAACTAAACTTGTAAAATCAAAGAACTCCTCTTGCATTAATCTCAATTTTTAACTATTTGGTAAAAAAAAAAAAACAGGAAAAGGATTACATTTCTAAACAAATAGGATATATTAATATAACAGTTGTTGATTAGTAGATTTTGCTCATGTTTTTCAAAGCAGGGCTTGCTGTTGTCCCCTTTTTCCATTTTTTAGTTGTTTACATGCATCATTGTTGGACAGAGTTGAGACAATCAGGTCTGGACAGCGTCTGAAGTTGACTTTCTCGAGTATAACACACAGAAAGACACTGACAGCTTCAGACAAGTTGTTAGAAATGGATATATTTTGTGCCGTTACGTCGCAGTCAGAAATCATTCGAAGGCAAAACTTCAAACGTTTTATTCAGTCTAAATCGAGCAATTTGTGGCTAAGATGAATCTTATTGTTGGGACCTACAGTCACGTAAATAACAAGGTTTTCACAGTGCTGCGTGCAGTCCTGTGAAAAAATACACTCCATGATTCAGCAGCTTGTAGAACCACTTCTAGCAGCAATAACCTGAAGTATTCATGAAGTGATCAGTTTCTGTGTGCCTTTATTAGTCTCTCACATTGTTGTGCATTAATGTTGCTTATTCTCAATATTGGTTTGCATTCATTTAAGCACAGCGCTCTTAGGATACCACCACAGCATTTCATTCTGAGCTCCGACTCGGTCTTTTCTGTTTTGGTGTAGATTATTTTTGTGGATTTGCTGCTGTGCTTGGCGTCGTTGTTCTGTCGTGTGACTTAATTTGGGCCAAGCTTTAGCTGTCAAACAAATGGAGTCACATTTGACTTTAGAATCCAGCAAAAATGTAAGAAATCTGTTTCGGCCAGTCTCAGTCACAGTTGTGGCTTGGCAATATTAATAATGATGCTACAACAGGTAAAAAACATACTTAGAATATAGTAGCTAATATTTTTTTAATTTACAGACAAAACATTTAAGCAGAGCAGAGCTCACATCATCCATAAAATTATGATTTTTGTGTTTGCATCTACTGCAAATTATACAGTTTACATTTTATATTCCAGAACAGCAAAGATGATGACCGATCCCTCGCTCTTCTTGACTCTACACCTCCTCCCACTCCTCGTGCGCTGCGATTGGACAGGATGGCCCTCACCCATCCGGGAGCGATGCTCGATGACCCCAGAGAGTTTCGCAGGTAAGACGGCTGCGCATTCAAGCGTGATGCTTTCAATGTGTATTTGTTTTTCCAACTTTAGTTACTTTCTTTGTCTCTCCTTCAGTCTCTCGGCAGATGGCAGCAGCACCAACAGCAGCCAAGATTCACTCCACAAGGCCAGCAAGAAGAAAAGCATCAAGTCTTCCATCGGCCGGCTTTTTGGGAAGAAGGAAAAAGGAAGGATGGGCCAACCTGGACGGGATGGATCTGTTTCTCTTGGTAAACTGATAAAAGATAAGGGAGGGACTGACTGAGCATGAGTAATCCATGCTGTCAGCATTTACATCTAAACACTTTATTGGCTCGGTGAATTCGGAGCCAGAAAAGTGTTCATATCTAGTTCTTGCAATCTTTGACATCACTGTATGTTTCCCAGCATCTACACCCTCTGAAGACCTGGCATCTGGAGACCCAATGGGAATGAATAAGACGGGAACTCTTGGTCCAGCAGATAAAGACCGCCGCAGCAAGAAGAAGTCAGTGAATTATATGCTGTGCGTTTCATATTTTGAGCTTTTAATCGGACAGCACCAAATAAGAAATCTCTCTGTTAAATCTCTTATCAGGCATGAGCTGCTGGAAGAAGCATGTCGCCAAGGACTTCCTTTTGCATCTTGGGATGGACCTACTGTTGTGTCGTGGTTAGAGGTAGGTGATCATAGAACTGAGATCTAAATGAAACTTTCATCTTGATTTAATCCACTCCTTACCTCCTTCTAGCTGTGGGTGGGAATGCCAGCTTGGTACGTCGCCGCATGCCGTGCCAACGTGAAGAGCGGCGCGATCATGGCCAACCTGTCCGACACGGAGATCCAGAGGGAGATCGGCATCAGCAACCCGCTGCACCGCCTCAAACTGCGGCTGGCCATCCAGGAGATGGTGTCCCTCACCAGCCCGTCTGCCCCAGCCAGCACTCGCTCTGTGAGACTCTGAAACTGCACATACATTTAACAAGTCCATAGCCAAGGGGAGCACAAAATTATTAGCTATAAATTATAAAATGCTCTGGTACATAAAAAATGCATATCTACCTCATGGCATTATATGAAATAGTCACAAAAACCCAAGCCCTTTTTTCCATGCCGTCAGCACAGCTTTGAAACGGACGTATTTCATTTCAAAATATGTTTCATGTCTGCACCACATATGTTTACAGAGTAAGTACATCACCATGGTAACCAAGAAAACAGAGCTTCACGAAGCCGCAACTTTGCGCTTTAACCCAAACGGTGATCAAACATATTCGAGTGATGTTGGTCACCTAAATGTAACCAAACAATGAATGAACGTGTAAATGAAAAGCAAAAGAAATATACAGCAGGAACATGAACGGTAGTGTGAGAGGTGAAATTACTTATGCCTCCTGCTTCCTCCAAGAATTAGACTTTTTCGCCCAGCATGACGGATAAATAGATTGGATTTTGTTCATTTTTGCAGAACTTCCATAAAACTTGGTAATATCTACAGATGGGAGTCGTTTAGGCTGTGGGTTTTCGAATCTAGTTAGGTCCAATGGCTTATGAAACTGCAGATGTATGTGCCTAATATCTAGGATTATGAGTGAGTCATTGGAAAATGTTCGATCTTGTAGGGGGTCCCTGCTCCTAGAGGCTAAAGGGGGGGACCTCCAAAATTATAAGCCCTATTTTAAAACTCTCATTTACCTTAAAGAATGAATATTTTCTCATGATAAAAAGATCCCAGTCTAGACAGCTTCCCCCTAGAATTAAAGGTAAAGAAGCCTTTAATTGGAGCACACTAAGACCTTAAACGCCTTCATATGTCGATTTATGTATTCATTTGGGACGGATATCTATCTTTCTGCTGAGTATAGACTTTTTGCTCGGAGTAGCGCCTTGCCGCATCCATATTTAAAGTCTGAGGTAAATGTTGAGCCAGATGTTTGTTGTTTAGAGACTGGCACAAATGATCAGATTATAGTCTCTGTGAAGGCCACATAATTAGCGCCAAATGTCACAGTCGCTAGTCATAAAATTAAAATGTGACCTGGAATATATGATATTAATAAGGAATGATGTAATAGAAATAGCCTGTTGGGGCACATGACATGTAGGATGTAGGATTAGAAAGAGAAAGAAAGATGCAGATAAAAATGAATGCTAACAAACATGAAGCCTATTCTACACGTGATAAATGTCCAAAATGATAAAGATATGAATGGAAATAGGCTCTGCTGGGAGTGACGGGGTTCACCTTTGTCATCTGGAAAACATTGGCAACAAAAACTTTGCCCTCTCCCTCGGCAACAAAGACAAACCAGATGTTGAAAAATGTAGTAAAAGTGCTGCACGCACATGCATTTGTGGCACTGTTTTTTCCTCCGCTTCCTCAAGCAAGATAAAGTGAAAAATAGCTGAAAGCCATCTTCTTTAAGGCGTCTGCTTTGGAGCTTTTAACAAATGGCAGATTTTGGTTTTTCTTGGCTTTCCCTTTTCTGCATTTGGCTTCCTCTCTATTTACAGTAGAAATCATATTAATGATACGGTGAAATGCGGAAGATGATCGATCGTGCAATTTTGCCCAACAGGCTGAGCAGATTCATTAGTTATCGGTTCACATAAGCCCGTCGAACCTCTTGTTCGTGGAAATCACCATGGCAATGAGTCTTCTGTTGTGGTTGGCTGACATCTTTTGATGTGGCTGTTTTGGCATCGCGAAAATGTTCGAGTGTTGACTCATTGCTGTAGACAGGCAGTGAAGTGTGGTGTGTGTGCATTTTTTGTAATCTTTTATCTCACTGCTTCGCTTCTTTTGTTCACATAACTGCAGTCTACCAGTAACGTGTGGATGACCCACGCAGAGATGGAGTCTCTGAACGCCGCCACCAAGCCCCCGGTTAGTGCCCCAGCCGTCCTGTCTCTGTCTGACAAACTGCCCTTTTATGGTCATGGTTATTTTATTTTATTTATTTTGAATAATGTTGAGCGTCTCGTCCGGTCTGAATCACGTTGATGAGTCTCTCCCCTCCCTTCTCCTCTCTCTCCTTGTACTTCTTTTTTGTACTTCTGTCTCTCTGTGGGCCCAGGCCATAGTGTTGAGCATCTTCTTCTCTCCCTGTTGTTGCCGTTTCAGTGTGAACTGCTTCCAACTAATTACCCGTTCACTAACACACTGTTCCTCCCTTTTGTCCTCTTTTCCCGCTGCTGCTGTTGCTGCTTCCTCCTCTGCTGCTCCTTCACTATCTATCCATTCGTCCACCTTGCTCTTCACCTCCGCACCCCTCTCCCTCACCACCTCCACATCACTCTCTCTGGCTCTGTCTCTCTTCGTCTTCCTCTTCTCTTCTCTCTGCAGGAGCTGAAAGAGTTCAGCTGGGATCAGGTAAGGGATCAGCAGCGCCTTTTTGAAAAAAAGTTCGCACAACATGCTGCGTATTTGTCACTCATTTCATCTCTAACAGCAGTGAGTCATTTGCAGCGCCATCAGATACGAGGCCGAGCGTGAATCAGTGTTGCTCATCTGTGGTTGTCCCCTCCAGATACTGGCCTATGGCGATATGAATCACGAGTGGGTGGGCAACGAGTGGCTGCCCAGCCTGGGCTTGCCGCAGTATCGGAGCTATTTCATGGAGTCCCTGGTGGATGCTCGCATGCTGGACCACCTGACCAAGAAAGAGCTGCGAGGACAGCTCAAGATGGTGGACAGCTTCCACAGGTAGAGCTCGGCTTCATAACTCATGCTCTTTTGTCACGTCTCGTGTTTACAAAACTCTTACTCTCCTACCTTTGTGTGCATGTGACAAGGGAATTTTGAAGGTGTTAAAAGACAATGGTTATGGCACTCTGACAGCTCAGTTGTGTGTCTCCAGGCCTTCTCTGAGTTCTCTTTTGAAGGAGTGAAAGGGTCAGAGGTGCTGGGTTGTTAATGCTTTCTGAGCACATGTGAGAGTGGAAACACGCCCTCCTCGGTTAACCTGCTTGAACCCCTGACCCTCTGGCTCTTTGCCCTCTCCCAGGGTCAGCTTGCATTACGGCATCATGTGCCTGAAGCGTCTAAATTACGATCGCAAGGAGCTGGAGAGGAGGAGAGAGGAGAGCGCCCACCAGAACAAAGGTGACCCCTTGTTTCTCTGCCATTATCTCACCTTTCACGCCCCAGTGGAGGGATGGTATTGTACAGTTCTCCGAGCCAGTAGAAGCAGCTAATTCGTTTATTCATGTGGTGCTTTTGTGCTGTGTAAAGCATACCTTAGTGACTACTAACAGCAGGTTATTTGTTTTATTTGACTATTAATTTTATTGCATTTTTACCATCACCTTGTTGATCTGTTAGACCGCGGTTTTTATTGCCTGTGCTATTTCATGTGCCGTGCACAGCTCAAGTTTAAGAAGCAAAGCATTTTTTCTTGTGGAAAGGCAGAAATCCTGTGTGTTTCTGGAGCTCATCGTAACCAAACTGGACCAAGCACAAACTAATAACTAGCAGTCTTGGTTAAATACAGCTTCGAATAGAAACTCGCACTAATCTGGTGGTATCGTAAACATTTAAACTTCTACCAAACATCAATAGAAGATCAATCTTATCACAGCAGTAACAAGCTGATGTGAATACCATGAATACATCTTTTCACAGCCTCCTACATGCTGTCCCTGAGCAGAGAACAAGTCTGACTGGTACCATCTCCTGTTTGGTTTACGTGTCAGAAAAGGCCGCTTCCCACCTGGATTATCAAAGTGTAATTCGGAGTTTATGTGTGAACTTGAATCTTAGCTCCTTATACAGTTTTAAATAAACACGAGCCGCATGGCTCTACAAAGGCTGAAAATCACCTGCATCCGCTAATCGAATCTCTGGATTCAGATAAGTTTGTGATATTTTATTGAGACTAACGAGACCATACATGAAGCTCAATTTGATGTATTTGTAAAGTTATGATGCAAAATGCAATTGTGCCATGTCTTGCATGGGTAAAGAAGCTTTTCAAGAATTCTTTGGTTCCCATCTTGATAACTTCGAAGCAGGGTCAAACCACACCTCTGCTAAAAACTGTTATGCATATCTGTGCAAAATCTTTTGAGTTGTTCTGATAAAGAACAAACCAACAACATAAAATAAAGTGGCAGAGGTAAAGATTCATACCTTATATTTATATTGATACTGATCAGTATATGTTTTTAATTGTTGTTGTTTTTTTAATTCTAGTATTTGTTAACCCAGCAAAGAGCAAATCCCCACACAATTTACTGTCTAAAACAGAGAAATAGCAACAAGCACTGGTACCCTGGATATTTTATCTGTCATTTTATCTATTTTATCTGTTTTAAATGTCATATCACCATGTTGTATAGGTGGCTGATCAGTTCAAGTTATAGCTTTCTTCTGTCTGAATTATTTTCTCAGATTTGGCTGCTTCACCCTGTTTCAGTGTGAAATTATGTTTGTTTCTGACCTGCCATCAGTCTACACTGCCAGCACCTTTTTACCAAACTGCCTAACATCTCTGCGGACGGTTTCCATACTAATAAGAATTTATCATCTGCATAAAGGAGTAATAAGATTATGTAATCTCCGTAAAATGATGCACTATTTGAGAAGCTAAAACATTTAGAAAACAGTTTTTAATGACTAAACCTTTCCATTCTTCACAAGTTTGGGGGTTTTAGAATTTTAGCAGGGAAAGTTGCTGTACTGCTTTTAACCTTCGTCAAATCTCTTTAAAGTAAGCAGATGTAAAAAAGGAAAGTCTTTACAAGTAAACTATAAAAATACTTTCTTGCATCAGCGCTGGCATGTAAAAAAAAAAGTGAAACAAAAAAACCCTTAATAATGGCTATTTTCTTTGATTTCTCATGTTCCTGGGAATTCCTGTGTTTAGACCACCCATTGTTTCCCCCCCCTCGTCATACCTAGAAGAGATTATAAGCCACAACCTTCTAGCTTGGCTGGATAATGATTACATAAATGTCAACACGTTCGGTCATTAAACAAACCCAAATCTCTCGCTCTCCCACTGCTGTGCCTTGAAAAACACATGTTGTGCATTTACAGTCAGTTCATCTTGGCTTCTCCCCAGAGGAATCATGCAGATGAGGAAATTAGCGAATCTGGGTTTGTCTGATGATAGGCCTGACCTGTGTTGTCCATGTGCAGAAAATAAATCAGTTAGTCAAATGTTTCATTATTTCCTCTGATCGCTGACCCTTACAGAAGTCGGTTAATAAATCTGAGCAGCCCTGCATGTGTTTATGTATCCAAATTAAACTAAAGGAGGTGACTTCAGTTTTAATAAAGATTTAAAAATAGTGTGCAGACAGCTTTCTGTTTGCAGATGAATGCCTCTCCTCCCTTCCTTTCACCTCCTCCCTTTCTCTTCCTAGATGTGATGGTATGGTCCAATGAGCGTGTGATGTGCTGGGTGCAGAGCATCGGTCTGAAGGAGTACGCCGACAACCTCCGGGAGAGCGGCGTCCACGGGGCTCTGCTGGCTTTAGACGACACATTTGACTACACTGACCTGGCCCTGCTGCTGCAGATCCCCAATCAGAACACACAGGTAGTGAATTCATTGTCGATGCACATCAAGAGAAATGTCTTTGCATCAAAGTCTGTTCCTACGTCCAAGACAATTTATCAGATATTTTGCACTTTAAGATCCCTATAAACTTTTTTAGATTTTGATAATTTGCCATTTTTAGACAGAACAAGTTTAGCCAGTTCTGTGGTATTTACCCTAACCCTAATCTGAGTTATACAACAGGCAGCACAGTGGCAGAATTGTTAACACTGTTGCATCACAGAAGGAAGATTCTGGGTCCAGCTGGGACTGTGTGGAATTTGTATATTCGCTCTGTGCCTGTGTGCTTTCCTTTCGGGTGTTTCAGGCTCTTCCTGCAGTCTAAAGGCATGTAATTTAGGCTAATTAGCCAAAAAGTTGGCCACTGTTAGAAATGGTTCACCGTATCTCTATGATGGGCAGGCGACCTGTCCAGTGCGTACCCCACCTCTCACCCTATGACACCCAGTGTAGGCTCCAGGCCTGCTGTGACCCTGAAGTGTTTGTGATAATGGATGAATTTCTATTTATATGGCAACAAATTCCTAAAAACCAAGCAAAAATGCCTTTCCCCAGCTGTAATAGTGGGAACTACTGCAAAGGCAGTTTTGAGTACTTTGACTGGTGTTTATCTTTCTATCTGGAAGTCAGTGGACAGACGTAGTCAACACAATGATGTCACACATCTCCAAGATACAGTCCCAAAACATTTACAAGTTTGGAGTTGAGATCAAAATGAAAAAAAAGCTCAAGTTTGGGTGTGGTACGACCCATGTGGACCGAGTGTTCATTGAAAAAGTAGTGTTGACTGCTGAAGATGAGCCTGAATGCCAGCATGTTTATATATGTGTGTGAGTTGTGTGATCCCATCGCAAAACACAAGCCAAAGTACTCTAAACTGCGATTGTACGAGTCAATAGGGCCACATTTTGCCATGATGACACACATTCAAAGCAATCCCAGTTATGCTATCGTACCTGTAGCAAAGGTTTTGGGTGTAGCTGTATCCAAAATTCCTCTTGCTATTGCAGAAATGTATGCAAAAAGGGCGTATGTAATTAGGTGCACCATTGCACACTTAGTTAAACATATATAAGAAAATTAGTAATATAATAACTGTCTTTAAAAAGATCTTCTCAGCCTCTCCGTCTCAAATAGAATTACGTCTGTTATGTCTAAAAATGTCTAAAATGACACGTCAGGAGTTAAGTGCAGAGGTTGTTCCTGTTGCACTGAAAATCGAATGAGAATCCACAGTATTGTTATAAAACAGGTATCATGTTCAAAGAATTAATGTATGCCAGCATAGCAGAGCAGCCCTGATGTGAAAATGCATCATCTGCAGAGTCCAAGCTAATCTCCGAGCTCTCCATCACCTCTATCCTGCAGGCCAGACAGCTCCTGGAGCAAGAGTACAACTCCCTCATCTCCATGGGAACTGAGAGACGGCCCGATGAGGTGAGCATGCTAATATGTCTTTAAAAAAAGAAAACAAAATACCCATGAAGAATACAAAGGTTGTTTGCATGAGGATCCATCTTAAGGCTCACGACATGTGTCTCGCTGACAGGATGGGACTAAGACATTCACCCGCTCTCCCTCCTGGAGGAAGATGTTTAGGGAGAAAGACCTGCGGGGCGTGACCTCTGACTCTGCCGAGACCCTGCCTGCTAACTTCCGTGCCTCAGCCATCTCTACACCCTCCGTTACCCTGAGGAAGGTTCAGAGTGAAGGTGAGTATGACCCCGTGACCTCTGAAACATTTGCTCTCACCTCCGGATTCGTTCAGCTCTTTTGAGCCCTCGAGTCGCGTCACCATTTAGAGGACGAAACACTTAATGTTCTCATTTCCTGGCAGCCAATTACTGCAGTTTAGTCAAAGCTCCTGGAATCTCAGAGATTCGCATAAGGTGATTTCTATTTGGAGGTTTATAGGAAGACGAAAGGGAGACCAATCTCACTCCAGACTCAAATGTTTTACTCAAAATGCAATTTTCTTTTCAAAAACCTCACCAAACAGCTGGTAAATATGAAGATAAAAGTCAAAACAAAGCAGTGAGTGAAACAAACCACAGTTTAAAATAAGTATTATGAACATCAGTTAAAGGTTTACCGTAACAACTTCCAGGCAGTTGTTTACAAACCCAATTAGTAAGCATTATTAATTATCCATCATTGTTAACGATGTTAAACCAAAGCTCAATTTACTTTTATTAATGATGGTTATTATAAAGCACCAGATTCTTGCATTTGTAATCTCAGGGAACCACACATAGCAAGGTCATATCCTTACATTTAAACCTAATAAGTCCTCCTTGAGGTCTGGAGACCCTCCTTAAAACTTCCTTTTAACGGGAAGAAACATGAAGGGAGGGTGTCTGCCTTAAAAGGTCAGTGTGAGGGAAGAGCAGAGTGAGGACCTTATGAAGAGCGTTTGAAAAACTGGGGCAAAACTTTGGTTGTAGTGGGGTAACAGTGCAAGGTCGGCCCAGGTGAAACGGTACCGTGGACCTCTTAATAAATGAGCCGTGTGTTTACATTTGTAATTCTTGGAAATGAGCCTTGAGCTGAAAGATTTTTCTGCAGCCAGAATACACCGGATGTTATATAAGATGCTGCTAATGCACAGGCGGCAGTTGGTTGTTTTCATGCTACTCTGCTATTAATTTGCCAGTGGAATTTTGTGTTGCCTTCAGTGGAGGAACTGGCAATAACAAGGAGCAGACGCTTCAAAGTACAGAGAAAGACTATTTTCCCTCATTCCTCCTCTTAATAGGAATGCCTCTGGAAGGTCAGTGCTGTTTAAAAGACTTTGCAGTTATAATAATAACCCCCCTCTGTGTCTCGGTTTCCAACACAGCCAGCTCTGGTGCCCGGGGTGAATCTGCCTCAGTGAGGACGTACTCCTGTTGAGTGGCTGAGGTGAGAACCCTCCGACTTATTAATTAAACAGTCTGGTTTCATTCGTGTGGGGTTTCATGACACAAACATTTCCTCTAAGCTTCAGAGATAGCTTGCACATGTGTCCAAACTCTCCCTTTTTTTTTTTTTGAAGTCTTTGTTTTATGTATTTGTTTGTTGCAGTTTGGGATTTTTAAAGTGCTTGGTTTGGTTGGTTGGTGGGGCTTTGAGCTGAGTTGAATTGAGGCCACAGAAGCAGTGACGTGGCAGTAATGTTGTTTCTCTCCCCCCAGGGCGCTGACAGGATTGTGACTAGAGGACCCTCTCGCTCATCCACGGAGAAAGAAGCAATGAATATAACCATTTAACTTTAAATAAATCTTTCAGTCTGACCATTCTGCAATAACAGAAGAAAAGAAATAAGGGGGAAATCAAGAATGTATGAATGTATTTTACGACCAGACTGCGAAGGTTGAAACGGATACGCTGTTTTCTCCCTCTGTCTCTCACTACCTTCTCAGCTCTTCCTCTCTCAGTGCGAAGGGTGCGAAAAGGACAACACCGGTGTCGGTTAGAGTCGGTGCCGTTGCGCTGCGTAGGTCTCTCCTTTCTTCATTCCTGTCCACGTAAAGTTAGCAGAGTTGGCAATATCAGGGCTCATTTTCCTACCTACAGAAAAAAATAACACTTGCTGCCATTTATTGTCTTACAGTTTGAAAACAAGTAAATGTGTCGCCTTACAACTTCTGCTCAACAACAGGTGTTTTATAACGAGGGCCGGGACAGAAAGTAACCTCACCGTAAAGTCTGGAGAGGACCGAGAGGGTGTTAAAACTGAGTGACGACTTGGAGGGGAAATGGCCAGGTGGACATAAACGTGTCATAAACTTCACCGGTGTTCTCCTTTGTACTAAAGGGCTGGCTGGTGTCCAGTGTCAGCCATTGTGGCTCTTTGTTGGCTTCTATGGTCCTGTCAGGGGTTGGTTGCAGTGGTGTAGTAAAATCCGTCTGAATTCAGACCACCATTTAGCTCCGACCACATCAGAGGGACCCTCCTCACGGCTTGTCTATTGGGGCCTTGAAAGCCGATAAGATGAGTAATCTCTTTTGAAGGGAGTCCATTATAGAGATCAAAGGCACAGAGTTGCATGGGACAGTGTGTAGCAAGGCCATAGAAGCATTGTGTTCATGATCTCATGATGTCAATGGCAGGAAGTCAATTAAGTTACCGCTGGTACCACTTTCTAAAAAAGATGTTAATAGGTTTTTATAAGTTTTGGCTTTATTGATGTTAAAAGGACACTCCAGTGATATTTGTTTTTTACTTTCAGTGGGGTTCCACTCAGACTGTGGAAACAGATCCACAACAGCATTGTGGTTTTGGTAGGAACCTTTTTAAAGTTTGGAAAAGAAGTGATACAATCTCTGCTTCGGTATGAGATTTACTTATTTTTAATATAATCTATAAGTGTGGAACAAAAGAAAGGAGCAAATGCAATCTGGGCACTTACCGGTCGGTCTGCTAATTTAGCATTTTGGGGCAACAGCAAGTTTTTATGTAGCCTACAGATATCTGGGCCAAGACTGTTTATCTGCATGCAGGCAAACCTGCTCAAATGTGATTAACAATGTAACTCTGAATGCAAATGGAAACCAGAAAGCTTCTTGTAGCAAAAATCTGGTCTCTACTTACTTACATACAGACATCTGCTTATAGAGACTGGTGTAGAATCATTTTATACCTCGACCTACAGTAGAGCCTCTGCTAGTGACAGCGTGTCAGAATATATAACAAACATTAGCGTCTCGTCTCAACAGAGCTGTAACGTTCGATAGCTACACGTTCCTCTGATTGGTGGATGTAGACTGGGCAAATAAAATAGTTTCTACATAGCACGCCACTCGATCTTTGTTGAGTTTTATCAATTTCAGCTATATTCAAGAGAAGCCACACATAACGACAGGCAATATCTCCAAAACTGAGCAACTCACACCCAAACATTCTGGACGGTGGAAAGCTTGATTTTTAGGTGAACGGTTCCTCTAACCAAATATAATCTTTCTAGTGACTGTAAGACTGAATTAAAAAGGAAAGGAGGGTTATTCTAGAGGCGAATATGCACCGGAAAAATCTATTTTTCAGGAACTTGCACCAAAAAGTTCACCTTTCACTTAATAATTCAGTATCTCATTAGTGTCCTGTACATTGTTATAAATATTAATGTTTTACATGGAAATAATGCCATTTATTAAAACCTCTAAGCCATTTCGAAACTATGTCTATCTAGAAAGTGGTACCTAAGTTTAGAATATAAAGCCAGACTCCAACGCGAAATCCTCAGTCAGCGTCCACGGTGTCTTTACGAGGTTTGTGACTTGTAATCATCAGCTCAGGGTCTTGGGTAATCCTGATGATGGCAGAGGCAACAGAGAGACAAAACAGCAACTCAAAGGGAGAAAAGAAAAAGAAGGATGGACAGAAGCCGGTCATTTTATTGCACACAGAAGCCATAACCGAAATTTAGAGCGCTTTCTGGGGGCGTGGGGGTGAGATCAGAGAGAGGCCGGATGAGGTCGAGCCCGAGGAAGCCCAGGAAACAAAACCTTTAGCCTCTGTGTTTACGATGCATGTCAAACAAATGACAATGACCTAAAAACATTTTTTTGGTAGTGAAGATGATATGAGGTGTCGTTAAAAAATATATATCTGTATGATAAACCTACAGGGGGTGGGAGCCTGGGGATCAATTTGTAAAATGTGTGTATTTTTTTCAGTTGTATTTTTTATTTTTTACAATAACTATTTATTTTCTTTAGGTATGTATTGGATAAATGTATGTACATGTTCTGTTCCTTCTTGACTTCATTTGAACTAGTTTTAAAAGTAAATATGAAACATTGAAAATGGTCATTCAAATACGCTACTGTATGTGTACATTTTGAGAACAAATTGTGCAATGATTTAACAGATTTCCATGATTAAAGTGATAGTAATACAAATTGAAAAAAAAAATCATCTGGAAAATAAAGAAAAATAATGATGATGATGATGAAAATGGTGATGTAAAAGAAAAAAATAAATAAAGCGATCCAGGTGGATCTGCTGATCATCGCAAAGTTTTCCTGATTTTCTTTTATTCAGTGACTTCTATAGATAAAAATTTAAGATTTAAGAAGTTGTTTTGCTTCTTCTTTTAGAGTACAAGGAAAAGACATATTTAGTTTGTTTCACTTCACTTTGTAAATATCTTTTGCATACTTTGCAAACACCCAAGTACTAATAAGTAGTAGTAGTAGAAAATTTGCCAAACAAACTAGCAAAATAATTTAAACCAGCTGGACTTAACTGGGAGGTTTCAAAATGATTTTTTTTTTTTTTTTTACCAACAAATGCAGTAAAACCTGAAGAATTTAAAGCTGGGCTACATTTAAAGTGCGTTCTCTCAGTTTTTTGCTTGTACTCTCCACTTTAATTGCACGTACATCCACCAAACTTTTCACCGGTTTGCTGGTCGATAAAGTTTTTTTTTTTTTTTAATTTTTTCAAATATTCTTCAAAGTCTTATTGAAAACTTTTAGTCCTTAAAATGTGATCAAATGAACTTTTTCTGACTGTCAACAGCATTTTCTGGTGTACACCCAGCGGATACTTTGTTAGGTATACTGCTCAATAACACATGTATCTGCTAGCAACTCCATGCATTCAGTTATGTGGACATGGTCAAGACAACTAACTAGCTGAATTAAAAGCGTTCTCTCACCCCTATTCACTCAATATATATTCATACACCATGCATTTAATTATGGGTTATTATTCATCTCTGGTTTTCTTCCACAGCATGTCTTTTGTCTCCCTCCCCTCCCTGAGCTTGGTTCTCCTGGAGGATTTTTCCTGTTAAAGTCGCCAAAGTACTCCCTCTTAGGTGTCGTCTGATTGTTGAGGTTTTTCTGTCACACTGCAGGGTCTTTATCTTACAGCATTTAGGCAACTGTTGTTGTGGTTTGGTGGTATATGAATAAAAGTGAATGGAATTGAAATGGGGAGTATCAGAATGGGGAAGAAGGGTGACTCTACTAGTTTGAGTATTTCAGAAACTGCTGATCTACTTGGATTTTCCAAGAGAGAAGATTTTTAAGGGAGTGGGAGTTCTCTGTGTGAAAACACCTTGTTGGAGTCAGAGGTCAGAGAACAATTGCAAGACTGCTTTGAGCTGATAGGAAGACAACAGTAAATCAAATAACCACTCATTACAATGAAGGTATGCAGAGAGGCATTTCTGAACGCCCAACACGTCAAACAGATGACCTACAGCAGCAGAAGACCACACAGGGTGCCACTCTGTCAGCGCAGAATAGTAAACAGGCTCACCAAAACTGCACATCAGAGGACCAGAAAAACATTTGCAGGATCAGAATTTGGAGGCAACACTGTGAAAGAATGGATATATCCTACCTTGCATCACTGGTTCAGGCTGGAGGTTGGGCTCTAATGTTACGGGGGATATTTTCTTGGCAAGCTTTAGTCCACTAAGTACCAACTGAATGCCATTTAAACAGCACAGTCTGAGTATTATTACTGACCATGTCCATCCCTGTTCTGATGGCTGTTTCCAGCAGGAAAAAGCACCACGTCACAAAACTCAAATCATCATCTCAAACTGGCCACTTAAACATGATAAGCTCACTGTACTCAGATGGCCTCCACAGCCTCCACATCTCTTCCAATAGAGCCCATCTGACATGTGATAGAAGAAGAGTTTTGCATCATGGATGTGCAGCTAACAAATATACAGCAAGTGTGTGATGCTATCAACACAGACCGAAATCTTTGATGAATGTTTCCAGCATCTTGTTGAATCTATGCCACATGGAGTTCAGGTAATCCTGAAGTCAAGCCGGGATCCAACCCAGTACTACCTAATAAAGTGAGTGATGAGTGTACAACCGGCGTTATCTGATGTTCAAATTTATTCTAGAAAAAAATGCAAATTCAGGCATATTTCTATAGAAAATACCTCACCTGCATTAGAACCATAAAATAGCAACAAAAAAAGGCTCCACCTCAATGTACGTAACTTTTTGGTGATATCACTTTCTTTCAATTTTAACAATCGCTGCTGTTTCCAAAAGAAACATTTTACAACACATATCTCTAAAAGGCGTGCTCACACTCTGAGCCAGGAATCTACCCGAGTAGCACTTACATCCACCCAACATCACAGCTTTATATCTGTTTATATCTTAAAGGGCTTTTTAATAGAGCAGTTCATTAATGTGTCATTCAGAGCTTGATTTATAGAACGTCATTTGTTATAAAACAAAAACAAAAACGTGGTGAGGCTGACGTTTTCCTGGCTGTTTACTGCATTATCTGAATGATGTAGTGATAAATAGATTTTTTTTTAAACCCTCTCTAAAGACCTTTAACTGCAATGTGACAAGAAAATTAAACTTTATCCAGTATTTGGACTTCCATGAAAGCATGGATTATACAATTTGTGGATAGAAAATACATGTTTATTATCTTTAAATAGTGCCAGTAAGTTTATTTGATTGGTTTGTGTTTTGTTGTTAGTGCCGACCCAAAAAGTAAATCCACTAATGTTTTTCGACACATTCTTCACCTTCATGGGGCATAAAAATGGACATTTTCTTGTCATATCTTCACAAATACATATGCAAATAAAATCAGAAAAAATGGGAGACACAGTTTAGATGTTCTCAAGAAACATAAACGTTATCCAGGTGTAGATATCCTAGTGTGTGTAGGGACTCGTGCATGTTGTGCACCTCAGCCTTGGAGGTATGTAGTCTTGGCTTGCTCTTTTTCCTGAAGCAATTATTTTTAATCAACTACATGTATCTGGATTTATAGACAACTGAACACAGAATAGCCACAATTTTTGCTTGTAATGGATGATTTTTAAAATTAGGACTTTACAACTTTTAAGCATGTTTGGCACGTTTCCTCTTACCAGCAGATTTCAGCAGCAAAAAATACAATAAAAATGAAAGTAATAGTAATGAAAGCTGTACTTTGTATGTACATTAGTTAAGTTCAGAGCATACTGAGTACAAAGTTCCTTTATTACCATGTTTGGCAGGACAACTGAACAAACGCAAAGATGGTAAATCAGCTTGTTTAAGTGTCACATAATTTACAAACCACATGCTTTTACAATCATGAGCCACATGTGAGGCCCACATGCACAGATACATCCTGCCACAAAAAAATCCTCTGCCTGGCTGAAATCACGCTAGCATGTGCCCGCGCTGCAGTCTTAGTTAAACCATAACTGTAACGTTTCATGGTAAAATATACGGTGAGAGTTTGGAGCAGTAAAATGGAACCTCAGTAGGGGGCGCTCCTTCCTCTTACAACCCGAGCGGACCAGAGGCTGGAATTATCATCAGACACTGGAGAGACCTACAAGCCCGTGAAGGCTTCTTCTATAAATACACACAAATATACATAGCTTCATACATAAAGGTATACTGGTGTCATATTGTACACTTATATATATATATATAGGAATATATTAATATCAAAGACATACACATGCTTACATACTAATCAAAAATAACTTAGATTATGAAAGAAATCATACAAAAACAGTACTTCTTAAAGTAAAATTTCTATAGGACAATTTTCCCTAAGATCTAGTGTTGAGGTCTTCTTGTTTTTTTTAAATGCAAAAGTCACATAAAGTTGTAGTGGAAGGAAAAGAGATATCTGAAAAGGTCTGGATTTAAGAAGAGATAGCTTCCCTCATGTTCTAGGAAAGACCACGAGGAAGAGAAAGTGCACACAGAAGGATGTCAGAGCTGCTCTGCTCTGTGTCACTTCACTTTGTGCTGTCTCTTAAGCCCTCCCCCTTCTTGTCAAAACCTCCCTCCCCGTTGCCGGATTTGCTCTGGACAGCAGCACACAGACGCAGGACGAGTTGATTCGAATCCACCTCCATGCGATTCTGTTTCTATTATCTTTGGTGAGTGCTCGCACGTACGACTGCTTGACTCTACACTCACTGTTCCACTGTTTTTTATCCACTCCCAAGCAGCTGCCCCCAGCCACACCTATCCCTCGAGGTTTGAGAGATTTCGCTGATGCAACAGCACCCTTTGACTGGATCCGGTTGTTGGGATGGTGGCAGTTCGTTTCATAGAAGTACTGTTGTAGAGGTCCTCTCTGAGTCTGGATTTCCTGTAAGACACTGACATTCTCTCCTTTGAAGTCAGTGGCTTCTGTCTTGTTAACCCACACACTTATTGCCTCGCACACCGACTGTTCCCTTGACCTAATACCCTCCTTTGATCTGTCAGTCAAATGTGAGCGTTTATCCCTTTTAACAGGATGGACACCCTCGCGGGTTAATCTAGCAGAGTCTGCCCAAGACAAAGTCGTACTCCTGTCGAGTGCGCGGTCGCCGTGACCCTCGATGCGCTCGTCCATGGCCTCCTGCTCCTCCCAATCCCTGTCCTCCTCCAGCATGCCAGTCTCTAACATGAGCAAAAGAGGTGGGTCCTCCGGAGGTGATGGAGAGGATGAGAACAGGACCCGAGGATGAGCATCGAGAAACAACTCGTCTCCCTTTAAGATGTTATCCAGCCCTCCCAGACCCAGACCATCCTCCATTGTCAGACTTTCTTTAGGAAAACCTCTTCCAGTTCCCACGGTCCTCTGGCTCGCTGTCCCGATTTTTTGTGTATCTCTGAACTGATCTGAAGTTGTAGTCAGTTTTGGTCCTGTTTGACCCTTATGTGTTGTAGCAGGACTCACATGGTTTTCCAATGCAGAAACCTGCAATGGCCTATCAGTAGCGTCCTGAAGATTGTCTTTCTTGGAAAAGTCCACAAAGCCTGCGTATTCATACCTGCTGGTGCTGCCAGGTTTGTAATCCTTGGGAACAGAACTATCCCGGGAAACATCCTCGGCCCTGAGCGTAGCTCGTTCTGTGGGAACATCTAAGCTGCTTCTGTCATTGCTGCCTGAGTTGCTGTTTGATTGGTGGGTTCCTCGACTCTCCACCTTGAATGTCTCTTCGCGTATAGGTTTTACATAATCCTTACGGCTCTGGAGGTTTTGTCTGTTGCTGTGTTGACTGAGCGCAGCAGTCATGTTGTAGTCCGTCTGCGAGGCACTTCCATTGAAGCTGTAGTCCGCGGGGGCAGCTGCGAGGCGAGCGGCTGGGTCATGCCGGTGCTCTCTGCGTTTGTCGAAGCCAGGTTCGGCGGTCGCAGTAGCAATCTTGGACACGGGGTTGTGAGGGAAGGGCAGGGCCGAGGCAATCACCATGGCAACCAGGGGAAGCCAGTGCATCACTCCCAAGACGTATCAGCTGGTGGTTAAAATAGAGCAGACACAAGAGGAGAGAGAGCCAACGTTACTTTATACAATGCAAATTGTGGCTTATACAGTTAAACCAAGCACCACAATTAAAGTGTAAATTGAGAGGTTTTACTGGTGGCCTACAGCTTTATGAGACTGGTGCTTTAACTGCTGAGGTATGGCTCTAAAATCTTGGCAGAACTCGTGGAAAAATAGGTACAGCGAGGTCGATCTTTGTTTCTGCAAGAGGAGTTCAGCTATGAATGGTGCACACTTTGAAGAGCTCACCTCCGACAGACTGGCACGTATGTGTGTCAGAAACTTTACAGCCGAAGCTTTTAAAGGCATGATTTGTTTCTCTTCTGCTGTTGCTACTTTTCTTCAGAATTCAAGAATCTGGGACTTTCTTCTACGTGTTGTAACTTAGAATATACCTTCTTGTCAAAACACACACACATAATAAGAAAGCATACCAATACAGCTGAGATAAACCGCAAGTATTCTACCTGTTTACACCTGGGCTGTGAGTGAACTGGTGATGGAAATTTAATGACGGATACAGTACTGCATTCAGCTGCACCAGCCTGGAAGAGTTTCAATTATAGAGTGATCGCTATTGTAAACGTCCTGCCTGCCATAACCTGTATTATCTAAACTTTGTGCAGCTTGTAGTTACAAAAGGCTTTAGTGCTGCTTTTTGTGTGGCAAAAATAAGAAGCTGAAATTCTTCTGTATAACTCCTTTAGGTCATATACACAATATTATGTTATAAAAAGTACATACTAAGCATTTCATAAAACACATAGTTAACTGTTGACTAGTTAGTTCACTGTTATTGTTTTTGCCCATTTTACTTGGTCACAGAATCTTAGAAGAGCTCAATATTATTACAATATGACACCCACAATAACAATTCAGGGATTTCTATGCACAGAGAGATTTTTGGAGAATAAGTGGCACTTATAAGGTTAATAGGTTTGATATATGTAGACCAATAAAACGAATCATAATACAATACTTGCTGCATTACATGACTATTATTTAGGGTAGGGTACCATGTTGGTGTAACTGAACTGTGGTGTCAGTGGGAGTAGCATTGTATCAACACTATCCAATTTGTTAGCTCTGTCATTTCCTTCTCCCCTTGTCTGTAAACACACACACACACACACACATTACAGACGCGTAAATATCCTGTTATGACAGGCCTGATCCCTTCATTACGCTGATAAATTTCCAATTTCCACTCATGATCTGAATCATATTTAGACATTACAGTTTTCACAATTATGCTGTGGGACCTGAGATACAGTTAAACACCAGTTAAACTCCTGGTTTCAATAGTTTGTCCGACCACTAATTTGAAGGCAAAAATCTTTATTGCCAACCTATCAGATGTGCACAGTTTACAGCTTTTTTTTTTATCTAAAAAATTATGAGCAAATTTCCTGAAAATCAAAACTAACTGTTAGTATAAATTTCATTCATTAAAACAAATAAATATAGTCAACCAAACCGCACACTCCCTCGTGTAAGCCAAATGTAAACAATTCCTGACACGCAAAGGACGTTTAGGGTGAATTGCTTTGTCAACTCTGACATTATGTGAATGAAATAAAAAGTGAGATGACTCACATGTGACTCAATGTGAGGTTGCCCTCTGACTAACAGTAAAAATATTCCAGCCACCAATCTATACCGCAGGTCCAGCGAGATGGTATTCAAGCAGTACTCACGAGCCTACACGGGGGAGGTAAGTGAGGATTTAGTTATTTGTTTAAAAGCAGGGAAAAGGTCAATTGGAAAGAGTAAAAACGGGCGGAATGATGGGAATGTCAGTGATGTAACGTTGCTGGCGAGGCTCCTTCGTGGCAAAGGATGCAGACTTCTAAAAAACCACAGCAACATAAAATACGTGTCAAAAACCGAATGTTATGACTTCGTTTGTTTGCTGATATTATAATTGTTTGTTTTAACGGGTGTGTAAGAGCGACTGGGTGGGTGGATCATCGGTGGCTATCAGTGAGTGTGTGAATGAGTGAATGAGTGGTGACAAAACTAAATCCTTCCTGTGACAGGACCTGTAACTCAATAGAGCCACACCCGGGACACAATGCTGGCAGTGAGACGCAGCAAGGTTTGGTTGAGACATCATTCATGCTGTCACCCAAGGTGCTGCCGCTCAAAGTGCCTGCTGACGCCGAATCACACCTCAGCGTGTAGAGCTACATGTTTGCTTAGTTTACTGATCAGTGTACCAGGCCTGCCAAATGTTTTGTGTGATGGAAACCAATTAAAGTGATAAATCTGACCGTTAACACGAAGGGGAAGTACAGGATCAAATATCCCGGACAGCTGTGGAATACGTGATCAGTTGGAGTTACAGGTTTCCTAAAGGCCTTTGTGGAGCACTCAGACATCACACCGAGGGCAGGCAGGCCGACCGTCTAAGTGGTTTCTTTGTAAAACAGCAGCAGCAGGAGCCGCACTTCATCACCATGCTCCATTTGCCACAATGACATGCATCATTTGCTCTCCCTGCAAGGCTAGACACAAAGTTCTTCCACCGTCTGGACCAAACTCAAGCCCTCGCAACCTACACCCCCTCTCCACAAATGAGTATGCACAAATACCCCAGGCCGCGTCTAATTCAAAAACCTCACCTAGTAAGTAAAACCCTACTCGAGGCTGCACTCTTATGTTAATCCTAATCACCGTAGCCTGAAAGCCTTCGAAATGAGCAGCACAGGAAGAATACCACAGGATATACAGCCTAAACAAACAGATGGAACCACCTCATCGAGCAAAAATCCATGAATAAACAGACTAAACTGTGAGGACACTAACGGAGAGACCTCCAAGAACTCCATTTCTTAGCACTGATTAATATAAGTCCTTGATAGCTCACATGCTGGCTTTCTTTTCTCTGCAATCACATTGGCTGTGCATTTATTTAAGCTTCAGAAAAGCAGTCAAAACAAGGCGGAAGATACAACTTGTTCCCAACCTCTGCAATACAACATTCCCAGCAGATATGAGCATACGTCAGGGAGCATTTTTAAGTGACAGGTTGAAACTGTCCTATTTCACTTTGTTTTTAACCACTCTTAAAATGCAATGTTTCTCCTCGCTCTGACAGTTCAGCATTTTACTTTATATCTCTTTCTATGTATTTATTTTTTTTAACTCATTTTTATCAGATTAATATGCTGCTTTTTCTGGTTCTTACATTAAACAGCGCTTTTAGCTGAACACAGATTCGGTCTTTTTTATGGACACTTTTAAATACACATAATTGACATTTATTATTTTGTAAAGACATTTAAGAAGCTGATAAAGTTTTTTATAAGTCACTTGAAAAATTACAATACAGTAGAGACTAACTTCCTGTTAATGGATGATAACTTGTCGTACATTTTTCTGTATTATCAAGCCACTTTAAGTTAGCGTGAAACACATGCATCAATCCACATTCTTCACATGCCGTCACTCAAAACTCTTGCTCAACATTAACAATAGAAAAACTTTAAACACCGAATATAAACATAAGTGTTTTTCTGAGTAAATCTGACACCTGGAAAATTGTTCAGACTCCTGCCAGTGTTAAAGGGAAGAAGGAATCAGGGGGAATTATGGTACAGTGTGCCTCTGGCTCTCTCTTGAGACCCACCCCAGGAAACACATGCCATAAAGCAGATCCACACCTGGCAATGGCTACTGTGCTATTTAGCCTGTTTACAAGTTCCACATGTGTGGCTAATGTCAGGCACATCCATCTGACAGCGGGAAAATGCATTCAGTGTTAGGACTGCATTCTCTCCTGAACTAATCCTGCCTCTTTGAAGTTCTGTAACTCCCCCTCGATGGGGGTGGAAGATCTCGGAGGGAAGCTTCCCCTTGAAAACAGTTTACACGTCAGATTGCATCTTTCACCACATTTTAATCACAGGTTGGGTCTGACTAAACGTCTCAAAAGCATCTATTACAAACACTGACAGCAGGAGTGGCTGTGACACTATGTGAGATGGAAAAAACATGCAGGTAAATGTTTGTCCTCCCTCTGCTTCGTCCCCTCTTTCGAGGTTAAAAACAAAAGCCTTTACACCCATTTACAGTGCCTTGCGGTCCCGCTGTGCAAACAGCCCATTAATTCCAGCTCTGTGATTGTTTCGTACCATGCTCACCCTGCAGGATTGAGCCCCCTCCTCTCTAACCTTGGCTCTGTCAGTGACACCTCTCTCAAATGACTTGTAGATCTCTCTGGTTCACACTGGGAAACACTTCTAATGAGGTGCAAGCAAGCCATGCGTCTTCTTCTGTTTAAAAGCGTAAAAAAAACCCTTAAAAACTGTAATGAAATAATTTATATTACACTCAAACTTGCACTTTCACCTGCAAAAACCACCCACGAAGCCTATTCAGCCCCTTATCTGTTGACAGCGCGGAGTTAAGAGATCAGCTGCAGGTATGTTAAAATGGCAACTTGTGTGATCTACCAGCAGGTTTGTGTTGTGACTCGGTAGCATTCACCTCACCTGAGTGACTGCCAAGGAAAACAACATGTGAAAAACCCTACAAGTGTCGGGCTGCCAAGGAAAACACGTAGAGCGTCTTGATCTTCTCAATCAAGTGAGAAATGCTGAGCTTTAAAAAAGAAAGCATGAATCAAATAAAAAATAAAATTATAATTATCAATTCGTGCCTGTTTATGCATGAATGTAATTAAAAAGAGAGCTCGGGAAAATAAATAAATATAAAATTATTAAACTTATAGTAGCCTGACTTATATAACTTTCTGGTTGTTATCCTCAAAGTGATAGGACCTCACCAGTGCCTTTGAACCAGGGCACTGATAAGCTTCCATCTTCTAATCTAACTTAGCAAGTCTACTTACTCAAGTACGTTACTAAATAAGTATTAATAGAAACTTTCTGATTCTACTCCACTATAATTTGTATGCAAAATAATGTGCTTTATACTCCATAACAATAATTTTAAAGCTTACATTTTTTTGTTATATATTGCAAAATATAATCATATTAATAAATATTAACTATTATAGCTATATAGATTCAGTTATGATGCATGATCTAGTATAATGTATTGTATAATGCATATATTTTGATTCTGCATAATTCTGCACGTTCTTTTACTGTAAGTACTTTCAGCATATGTTGAACCTACAAGGTTTTTTTTACTAATATTTAAGCAGGGTTATGACTTTTTAGCTTGTTTCTTCAATTTGCAAAAATGTTATTCACATTCACACTTGTCTACTACATCTGTATGAGGGCACTTGAGCTTGGAAATCCGTGTTTTCTGCACCAGTTTTCTACTTTGTATTTATTTCTCATTAAACATTATAATATAATATGTTTTCCAGCTGGGCCCCACTGCCTTGGTCCCCACTATGCCACTCAATTTACAAAATCATGGAACCGCCCCTGTATCTGTAACTGACTGATTGCATAAATAAATGAAGAAACGTGTCTGTGTTTCGATTGAGCTGCGCTGCAGAATATTTAAACATTATTTTGAGTGTACGTGTGTGATTTAAAGGCATACCGTTTAGGTGAGATCCGGACCCCGCGTCCTTCCAGCTGACACCACATTGATTATAGTCCTGTCGCTGTTGCTCAACTGGTTTAAAAAATAAACCCCAAATCACTTTTACACGTTAACCACAAACGCTATTCACAAACATGTCTTTCTCCTTTTTTAATAGTCCGTGACATCGCACGAGTGCACCCAAAATCCAATGAGGGGAGAGAGAAAAAAGGAAAGGAAAGTAGTTACACACCAGAAAACTCTCCTGTCCCGGGAGCGCTTCCACTCAAGAGAAATACTGTATGCAATAAACCCACAAAACTATTACAAATGTTGACCCGCCTGAAAATGTGGATATTCCATAACTTGTTACTGCTCCAAGGAGCCCCAGAGAAAAATTATGTCAGTTCAAATAAGTGAGCGACGAAGTGGAGCGCTGAAGAAGCTACCCAAACGTTTTAAGAACTCCGAACTCCGCCTGAAACGCGTTCAACAAAGCTAGCATTAACTACAATCAAAACTTCCGGTTAACATTTTCAAAATAAAACATCAATTGAAGAATTTGAATTTCCATCGAATGCTGACGGAAAGACTGGGCTTTTATTTTAAAGAAGCGCGCAGTCTCTTCAGAATGGCCCTGTTATTGGCTTACTGCTAGCTCGACTCAGTTGAGATTAATTTCTTGGTGGAAGCGCAAAGACTGGGCGAACTCCCCCCCCCCAGGATCCTTTAGTAGAATATGGATAAGAGTTCTGGGGCATTCAGCGACTAACATCTGTCAAAGCAGATGTATGAAACAACCGCTCCTAAACAGACACCTAAAAGAGAAAACAATAATTAGCCCAAAAACAAAGTAACATATCTTTGCTAGCTTGGAATTAACATGGCCATGAGATGATCTTAACCGTCACCCCTCCTGTTTTTGATCCCCGCCTCACACTTCACAGGGAAACAGCCAGTAATGCCAGTAATACGGGCACAGATCCAAGTTCGGTGAGTTCATTATGGGGCATCAACTGTAAATTATTACAAACCAGCCGTAGCTGCACGGTTGTCGTTTGCAAGTGTGTGAGGCTGCAACATAACCCCGTTTGGCACAATCAAACCTGAAGATGTAACTCTGTGTTTTAATGCCAAATCCAAGTCTGCTCTCAGATTGCTTCCTCTTTGCTTGTGCCAGATTTCTAGGCATGTTTGCAAGACACGTAGAGATGTGAGTGCTTACAGGTTAATTTCGATGTTGGCATGCACATCAAATCCTAGGAAAGAGTAAATAGGCCTAAATTACAACAGGAAGATACTGTATACTCTGACAAGATGATTAAGAAAATACTGTGCACTGAGGCTATAATTCATCATGTTCGTGTTTAGATTGTTGGGCCTCCTTATCTGAGGACTTTAGGTGGTGATTAGTATGGGGACCCTTGAATTACTCTGGCAAACTAGCCTTGTGTCTAGGAAGGCCATGGCTTCTGTCTGAAAGGTTTAAGGCACCGAAGTGACTTAAACTTGGCTTCAATTTTTCATGGGAAACTTATGAGGTGCAAAAAGGTTATCTATTTTTTTGCAGTCACGTGACCTCTAACCAGATTTTGGAGGTGTGACATTGTATGGGGAAGGTCTCCGTGGACGTGGAACCCACTAGGCAAAAATGTGTACTCCCCAACCAGTTTGCGCAGTTGCATTTGCAATAAGGTTTTCACCAACTGAGGGTTGCGGGGTGCTGCACCGAAAACCTCCTTGTTGTTGCTAGCAAATTGATGCAGCTTTGAAGCAGTACATCATCCATTTCCATTTTTTTTTCAAGTTTTACTGCCATTCAGCTAATAGTTAGCGAGTGTTTGCAGAGAAGATGGTGCGTTCCATGCAAACTTCCTCCCTTCAGAGGAGCAATTGAATTTGACTCCACACGTGATCCACCTTTTGGATCCCAACATCTTCAACTGGTTCTCATTTTGAAGTGCAAACTTCGGGCGATTGAGACAATCTGCTAGTGACCAAAGCAGTTCCAATGAGGTTTCTGGTGTAATCCACTTCACCTAGTGATGTTCAGAAGGCCTATATATTTTTCGCTCACCAATAGTGGTTGTATCACATCCAAGCAATGTGTGCATGATGTCATATGTTCCAAATTCCTGATAGTCTTAAGGGCTCCATCATTAGTTCCAGGTAATACTAAAGCTGTTTTTGTGAATTATAGTCATTATTAGAAGGGGTGATAATCCATCATATTGTCATTAGCTAATGACCTGTCAATCACAAATGATCAGCCAATGAGCATGCAGTGTACTACTACTACTTTTACAGTCAGTCCATCACTTGCTTTTCAAGTCTTGTTTCAAAACACCAGCATGGGGACTGCTAAATCACTCAGCTTGAGCCTTCATAACAAGAATTCAGTGACGATTGCATGACATCACAATCAAGGCATCGCACTTTTTTACACTTTTTTTCTTAGGTTGAAGTGATTTATGGAGCTGCCTTCCAGCTGCACAACATAGAGACTAAAACCATTAATGCACACATAGTGGACAAGTCCATGTGCCACAACCCATTAAAAACATTGCTGCATTTCCTGCATGTGCTTCACTTCTTCAGAACATCAAATAAATTGATCAGTTGTGTGTAACTGCTTGCACCTTGTCTATATTTCTTGTTTGTTTTCCCTCCTCTTATTACCATGCACGAAAGGAGAAATAATTCTCATTTAAATTTCATCAGCTTATCTTCACAAGGTATTCACCGGCCTTATCTTTGTGAAGGTTGCATCAAAACCCCCCAAAATCTTTCAAATTCTTTTCCCTCAATTTATCCCCACTTGTTTGCACAAATGAAAAAGAACAAGCAGCTAATCTCCATTTATTTGATAAGAAATGTTACACTGGCTGAAAACAAGTTTTTTGCAGGATGTTCTTCTGTACGGTTGCAGGTTTTCAACAGTGATACCTTTATTACTAACCGTAAAGTGCATTTGAAAGATACTTGCTTAGAAATAGTGAAAATATTTATTGACGCTACAGGCAAAGTAGCAGGTGTCTGTTTTTTGGAGCGCATCCAAAGGATGTAATTTATATTTCAATGTGACGTAGTTTTGGCATACTCTGTATTAATTTCCATATTTCTCATTAAGTGTGTTATTATGTGTTATTTGATCCAGATCTAGTTCATGTTTTCACATGGTTTTGACTTCCATTCAGTCGTGCAGATATTTGCTGCTTTGATCTTCGCTAATGCTGCAATGCAGGTAGTTTGGATGTACTGTTAAAGCTGGAAAGATGAAAATAAGAGTTGTTGACTGGCCACTCTGTCCGCTCACAGGTCTTCGGGGGGAAAGTCAGCCAAGGCCTGTAGGAGTCACAATGGAGGTCTATAGAGGACGCACAGGCTGACAGACAGTTCAGCGGGTCCTCGGCGCAGATAAGTCACCCCTATACAGACCAGACGAGGGTTCATTGCTATTGACCTGCGAGAACAGCGCGTCCACTGAGCCTCCCCACCTTGAATGGCCTTGTTGAAAAGGAGAGCCATAAATTGGCGGATGAGCAGTGAGAGGAATGGGGGGGGGGGTCTACTCTGCCTCCCCTCTTCATCCCACCTCCCACTCTCTCTTGCTCTCTCACATGCTATCTCTTTCTTTCCTTTACCAAGTAGTGGTTTCCATCTCACCAAACCCCTTTTCCCCTGAATGTTTAAAAAGATGAAAGGATAAGGAAAAGAATGGAGACAAAAGAGCGCAGGCTTGTGTTACAACCCTGCCCCTGAGAGACTGCTCATGAAAGAGTTCGGGGATGGGAGAGATAGGGACCTGGAGAGGAGACACAGAAAGAGAAGGGGGGATCGTGAAAAGAGGGTTTTCAGGCCGCTAAAACGGGTCACTCTTGTATAGAGAGGCAGACTAAAGTGCAGTCTTCACTCTGAGTCGGAGACATTTAACACAGGACCATCAGATGGAAGGCGGCGTTGATATACTTGTACTCACTGAGTGATTGCACAAGCGCACATGACTTCACGCGCACACGCTTTGTTTGTCTTATCCACATCCAGCGTACAGTAGAAGCAGAGAACCTTCTGAGAGAATTTTCGGGATCGTCTTTGCCAATCAAACACAAACACTTGCGCGCACATACATACACACTCCCTGGTGTCTCCTTTGCGGCATTCCTACCCCTTTGGCATTTACTGTCAGTCGCTCGAAATCCGTTCAACCCTCCCACCATTCTCTCTATCTCCTTCCCTGTCTGAACTTGCCCTGCGTGCACTTAGATATTTCCACCTCGGGGTGCATCAATGAGAGTTTGAGTGGTTGAGAGAAACAGAGCAAGAGAAAGTTGTTAGCTCGGTGTGGATGGGAATCACCTTCAGACAAAGGCGATGACTGAAAAGGCAGGGATGCGTTTTTCTCGGGCTTTCGCGTGCATATGTAACTGTGACCGTTTCACAGCCGAGGAGACCCAGAGGTTTATCTCAGGCATTCATTCACAGAACAAGTTTTGCTTCATACTACCGCTCTAACACGTCACATTAAAAGCTTTCCTTAATCCTTAAGTCATCAAAACCCTTTAAAGTTAAGCTGCACTATTTAGCAGGCAAATTCAATGCTGTACAGTGGTTTTCTATTTTCAGCAAACAACATTATCATGACTGAAACAGGTTTCCGGTCTTTTATTAAAGCCCTGTAAAAAACAAAAAACAAACAGATTTCTTTTATAGCACAGCGCTGCCTTGTACAGAGTCTCTCCCTTCAGAGGAGCGATTGAATTTGACTCCACACGTGATCCACCTTTTGGATCCCAACATCTTCAACTGGTTCTAATTTTGAAGTTTCCAGATGTCGCTCTTATTCCCATCGGCCCCTGTGATGAATCTTTCCCACAGGCAGCGCCATCAGGCATCAGCTTGTTGCCTCTGCACTGGACATCTTCCTGCATTTGAAACTCGGATCCGAGCGAAATTGGAAGGTAGCTATTATAGCAATTATTGCAAATAGCTGAGCCGAGCTGTCAGGGCGAGGCTCTCAGTCTGTCTGTCCATAACAGAGCCACCAAGTCAGGCCTCAATTACACATCCTCAGCCTCCCCAAGGTACCTGGTGTCAGTCCTCCATCATCTCCTCTTCCATCTTCACTCACTTTGAACGTTATTTTAGTGTCTTCACCTGATTACCTGACATTTTCAATCCTTTTCCGTGTTTCTTCCATCACTCGCCTCACACCCGCCGCATTCCACCTCCTGCTCACCCCTAAAAAAACCTTCTCTAATGAAAACTGCACTGCCATTGCTACCACACACGTACACACTGAGGTATAGCTGCATGTGTTTCTAATTTCAGGCGTAATGCTCCGTTCTCCGCAATCTGACCCAATTAGCCAGAGCCTCCTGGAAATGCCCCAGTCGCCAGACATGGTGGCAAAGAGGTAAAGGTCAAAGGTGAGGTCATTCATGGGGGAGTTCGAATTGATGAATGCATCACTTCTGCCTGCCTGTCTGTCTTTGACATCCCTGTGTGCGCCACTTCAGCTGCTGTCCAGTTTCCCCATGAACATATTTAGCACAGGTGGAGGTTTGAGCGCAAAAAGCAAGCCAAGCCTGAAATTGAATTTCACAGCTTACTAAAGGTCAAAGAGGATGAATGACAGGGTCTGGAGCCAGACCACACATAAACATGCAAACAGCGCACATGTACACCGAAGCAAAGAATGCACGCACACACGCACACGCCCATACCGATACACTGCCGCTCTGACAAACAAACAGCACATGCGGCTACAAGTCTTTCCTGCATGAAACTGAAATTAGCGTATGGAATGTTCACCTTCGGGAAAACAGTTTGGGAGGGAGAGGGAATATGAGCATCAAAGCTCCAAAGCCCTCATTAGGAGAACGGGGTTTGGTAATTCAGTTTAATGCCTAATTAGAAACAGGTTCAAATGGGTGCAAAATGCAGACTGGCGCTGTGTTGCATTGCCTAGCAGTCTGCCTCGTTCCACGTCTCTCTCAGTTTGGATTTTGTGTGATGTGCGATGTAGCTGGGTCGTTGTCAGTTTACGAAACGGCTTCACGCAACGCATGCACACACTCTGCACGTCTTGTTTACATCATCTGCATCGCTGTCACCTCTCCCCTTACAGCACCCCCCTCTCTCCCGCGGATCACCTCTCAGTCACTCCTCCTCGTCTCCTTATCGGTGCCTCCTCAGTGTCCCGTTACAGGACCCAGTCCACCTACAGCGGCTACACTTTCATTCAGTCTGGATCCCCTAGATTAGACATGCAGCCTAAATAGTGAGTGATCTATTTACAGTTACATCCTCCGTGTCGCCGACGCCGGCACAGTCCACATCTTCCTTGGTTTCCCCCCTTCTTTGCCCTCGCCGTTCCTCTCCATCCCCTCACCTCCTCTTCCATGTGCCCTATTTTTTGCCAACGGGGGAAAAATGTTACACATTGTAAACTTTACTCACTGTACAACACCCGTAGGATTGGATTTCAGTGGCAGACTTTGTGTTTGAACTGGTCTGGCAATTAGTAGAGGATAGACTTACGGCTCACCTACTGCACAATGGAAACACCGGCCCAGTTGTACAAGCCCCTGTTCCCATTCTGCCCCTCTCCATCTGTCCTCCTGTGGGACTGTGTGTGAGTGGTGGGTGTGCATGGAAGGGTATGTTTGAAATTCTTGTCGGTTGCACAGTTTCATGTGTGGGAGTGTAAATTTGTTGTTGCTGGCACCGGATAAAAAAAATCAAACTCAGTAGATGCCAAGACTTTAAGAATACAGTATACAATGCACTAAGATCTGGCTTATAACTGTGGTGTTGTTATGAGTAGAAACTAGTGTTTGTTAATGTATAATTTGTGTAATAATCAAAGTTATGCCCTTATAAAGGAAAGATAACAAATACTCTACATGAAAAGTGGAAACCTGTGAGGCAGAAAAATGAAGCCAATGCAATTTGTCTAAAAAGCAATTGAGGTTGACTCCATTAGCGAGCCAGTTCTCACAGATGTCCACATTAAGATGTTCAGCTTTGAAGCATTAAAACAGTGTTTGCAACAGTGTGTTGCAAACACTGTTTGATCTCTGGTTATAGTTTCTCTCGTAAGGTGTAGATGTATGGATGTGGCTGCTTTGATTAACATTGATTAACCTTACCTGCACTAATTCAGTTCCCTAAATCCAACCAGTCAAATGTCTCTCTTTGGCTTTTAGACATTTGTTAACAGAATTATACTACAAATGCTGTGCAGTGTAGCCTGTCTGAGAATCTTGTGCTCCAATTGTGGTGAGTGAAATTCGAATATGTTATTAGTCTGTCACTAATTAGCAGATTGCACCTGTGCAGCTCATGCATGCTGCTTGCTAGCCAAAGCTTTTTAGTGTTAACTGATAACTTTGCACTCCACCCTCTGTTCTGCTCTCTGGGTCGCTTCTCACTAAAACGCTAATGCTGAGGTTTCAAATACATAGTCGGGAAACCATGACGTCACGGTGGTTGCATCCATCGTTTTCGTGCAATTTGTGGAATAAAAACAAATGTTATGTTTGTTTAGCTTTTGGATAAAGTGACATTGTAATATAAAGCATCTGTACAGTCTTGTTCTTATATTAATATTCTTCTCGTATTTGCTTAAATTGACACTTAAAGTTCAACTCTAAAGAATATCTTACTGACCTAAATATTTGCTGAATGTGTTTTTGTGTATCCTTAAGCTAAAATTAGAATGGACTCAGCAACAAGTGACATCTGCTCGGCAGTCCAGATTCCAGATCAGAATTTCTGTTTTTTTATTTTGGTAGTTTTTGTTTGTTTGTTTGTAATGAGCGACTCTTTTAGAGATACCACAGAAGGTAACTGAATGTGCATCAATTTATAAAATCACCTTTATATTAGTGCTATAGTTTTGAGGTAATTTTATTTTACTCTAGTTTTCGTCTGTCTGCCAAGCCAGCAAGGAAACGGCTGTGCGGGTTTCGTACTATACCGAAGAATGCTTCCTTTTTAAAGTCTGTTATACAACATCATGTATGACAGTTGAGATGCTACACTCATAAATCACCCCCCCCTTCCACCCCTCCCCATAAAGCCTCGGGCCTCCAGTCTTTACGACGCGGCGCTCTGGAATGACAAACCTGAAACTTCTCATCGTCTTTATCACTTTATTTCTAACTCCGTGTATTGATAAAGTGTCACGGTTCATGGAAAAAGCCTGACCCTTGTATGTGCAGTATGTAGCAGCTCCACCCTTGAGCCCCCATGCACTTTGAGGCCTCACCGACTGACACTGATATCTGTCAATGTATGCCTCAGGGGGAAGCTGCTGAGCAGGTTTCTTCCATTCAGTGAAGAGTCATAGCACCCTCCTGTGGAAGGGAGGATAATGATGCCCCCCCCAAACTCCCCAAACTCCTACCTTGCAGAATTTCCATAATCATTTTAAAGTTGCTTCCCGCATCTATCTTCCACCTTCCGTGTGATCGTTGTCACTGGTAATTCTCGCCTGTCCCGTGCATTCCCCAAAAGTGTAACCAAAGTGATATAAAAGAGGCTTGTGATAGATACAGTCATGAAGGCTGAGAGAAAGGAGGGAGGGGAGGAGATGGGAGTGAGGGTGAGATGCAGTGGGGTGAGGTGGGGGAGGAGAGGGGCTCAGAGCATCAAGCTGTTGTATTAATCTGCAAATTTCCTCAGATGACGCAAAGACTGTGACTTCGCCTCCCATCCCCTCTTCGTCTTCATCATCTCCACGTCCCTGCTCTGCGTGTCTCTCCCGATGCCTCGCTCTTGTCGGAAGGGAGACAGCGACAGACAGCAGGTAAGCTCGTCCGTCTCCTTGTTGTCATTTTTTTATATTCTCCTCTCCAATCATTCACGCCTCGCGCACATGCGCTAAATTTGCATCATTTGTGACTGTTCAGTGTTTAATTCCAGACACATTAATGGTTTGTTTCATCTTTTTTTGTGCAAAGATTGTGAATGTTTTGGGTTTTTATTTCATTAAAGACATTGGTTTGGGTGATTTTTCAGTTTTTCAACATGTGGGCCCCGTCATGTTTTATCAGATGTGAGTAAGAGGAAGAAAGATCAGAGAGGGATCAGAGAGGGATCAAAGCTGGAATAAGAAGTTTCCAAAAAGGTCTGGTGGCCAAATGAGAAGATGGATTTACTGTATGAAGGGAATGAGCTGTGTTAAATGTAGTCCTGCTGGAGGCGATAGAGAAATTGCGGCGACAGATCAAAAAAGGAAAAGACAGGAGAAGGAAGGAGAGCGAGAGGAGAAAAAGGGAGTTTATAAACTGCAGAGCTTTACTGGGGTGAAGAGAGCAGATGTGATAGACAGTCTGTGCTTAAGGAGTTCAAACAACAGATTAATGCACTCAGATTATCGTCCGTGAGAGAGGAGGGGAGGGGGTGCGTGTCTGTGTGTTGACATGTGTTCGCACACGCACATGCAGACAACACCACACACACAAGAACTCAAGTCTTTTCTCTCATTTTCACTCTACCTATTCTCACATCTTAGCAAAATAACGCTGCCACATTTATTGTTTGTATCTTCTGAGACGTTGGGATTTTCTTCTTGTTATTGTATATGTAACGCTGTCCAACAGATAGGCCTGAGGCATAAAGTGTTAGTTGTTGATGTCAGCTCGTCACATCCTTGACTTCCTTTGAATTAACCTCAGGACACTTCTGAAATATTATCCAGAGCCTGCTCCTGACATGCCTAATTTCATTCTACTGGTGATCTTCAACTTGTGTGAACTGACAGGAAATGCAAGTGAGATATCTTTGTGCACTAGAAGCCATTGGATTAGACAGCATTCATCAAATCCAAATTCGGTGCTGAATCTGATTATCTAGTATCAAAAGTTTCCTGTTATTCAGTCAAACAGTCAAGAGGCAGCATCTAGACTCATGTGCGCTCACGTGTGTGTGTGTGTACAGACCTGATGTGGTCGACACTGACCTTCACTGACTGTAACCCCGCTGCTTTTGCGATCTGGTAAACTCATACACCAGGCATGTGTTTGAAGGCAGTTGTGCATATGTTGAAGGAGTTTGGCAGCGCTCTGCTTTGAAGTGCACGGACACTCGTGCTGTGTATCTGTCATCGCTGATATCTAGAATATGGGTGCCTGTAGGGAGAGAAGGCCGTTACGGCGTTTTTGCGGTGCAGCATGTGCGCGTTATCTCTTGTCTTTGAGTGTAACTGTTATTGTGCAGCTTTACAATTATGTGTTAGCAGCAGAAGCAGGCAATCTTATCCCACCAGGGTTAATGTTTGAAAGCAGCAATCAAATGTGAATTACAGCTCAGTTCATGTTTTGCAAGGTAAAATGAGATCTTTGCAATACAAATGACCACCTGATGTTTTGTTAAACGACTTTCAAGGTTTTTAAGGCTCAAAATTGGCCTTTTGCAGATGGCCGAATCTGGTTCTGCCTCAAGTTTCTTACTATTAAGAGGGCAGCCTTCCTCGACAGCATTGCCAAGTGTTGTTCAAGGGAGTGTGTCTCATCTTTGAACCTTTCAACATAAAAGACTACAGTTGTTATAAACTGGTGCTATAACAAATTAAATTGTAGTCAATTGAAACAGTCTCAAAGTTTATATAGTTAAGACATTACTCAGATATTTCTGTGCATTTTCCTATTTTTTCCGTCTGTTTAATGAACAAAAATGTATTTTATGCTCAAATAAATGTGACCCAACTTAAAAGAAAAATGCTGAGTGTATTTTTAATACAGCTCTGGTGATTTTCTGTCGTGGAACGCCATCATGGTCGTAAACTCAAAGGAGAAAGAAGATTTGAAAAGGTCTTTGAAACTTTGAGCTAAAATGTATGTTTAGGAATGTTGAAAAGTAATCAGCAGTTTCCATTTGTCCTGATGACTAATTAGACCCAGAGGATAAATGATGAGTTAATTATTTATGAGCTTAAAACAAATTTGAACCTTTATAGTCATTTTAAGTGAGAGACAGATTGTAAGATGATGTCATCTTCTCAAATCTGTGACTTTGCTGTTTTTTTCCATTTATGTAGCAGGAAGACTTCATGTTATTTGGTTGATTTTCTGTCATGTAACTGACCAGACGATCACTGATTAATGCAAAAAACCCCAAAAACATTCGCCAGCTACAACAGTACAACACATTCATTTTTGTGATATTGCATAATGGTGCTAACAGGATAACACACCCAGATCTTTTCATTTATTAGATATGCGATGGCAGTTGTGTGTTGTGTAGTTTATTGTGTTTGCTGCTGTGGCCATCCTCATCTCCCTCTGCTGAACAAGGGTGGTGGAGGGGCGGGATGGGGATTATATCTCGATCCGTTTGCAAGGCTCACACCAAACAATCAACCATTGGACATAATCCTCTGACACACCCGTACACACCCGGAGTTACACACACATACACACACATGCACGCACAGATGGTTCCTTAAAATAAAATACAGCGTATATTTGTAACATCCACACACGGAAAATCTTTACGTGGATACACTATTTGAATGCGAATGTTTGTCAATTTGAATGCGAACCTTGATTGAAAGAACAAAATAATTATTGATGGGAATTTAGTCTGTGTAGAAAGCACCAGTGAATCAGGTGATTTAGCGGGAGACGCGTACCTTTGATCGGTTTACATGCCGTCACACAGTGATCCCATCTGGATGCAGAAGTTCTCTTATAGTTCATGTTCGTTGCATTAAAAAGTTGAGCCTCTCCTACAGTTTATATATCAAAGTTGCGTAGAAGCGAAGGTGACATTCTCACATTTACTCACTTAAAAACCAAGAGAAGTTCACTTTACAACAATAGTTTGCGTGACTACAACAACTTTATCATGTCAAATGGCCAAATCGATTATTCACGGTCCTTTGTTGCTCACTTCAGATTTTAAAATGTACATTTTTGTTGTGTATATCTAGTGGCAGCCATGTTTGTATGCTGATTTTTAGAAGAAATCAAAAAACTTGTGCGCGGTGAACGTTAAGCTCGGGGAGTTAGAGCTGCATCTGTTTGATCTCTTGGATCAACGTCTGTGATCGAACGGTCGGATTATTTATGTGGAAGACTATGGGTGGAAATGAGGAGGGGGGTTGACGAGCCTGCGACAGAAACTGAGGTAGTTCTCTCGAGCTGTACGCGCACCTTTTTATCTACAGCTGCTTGGGCTCATTTACAGTAATCAGAGCTCGCTCTTTGGGGAGATTAACTCATTCTGGCGTGGTGACCCGTCGCCCTGGAAGCCATGACGATTAAGAAGATGTGTCGTAAGTGCATGACCGCATGTGAAGACCGATTGTGATGGTTGTCACGCGCTGCACAGGTCATCATCACACATCAGATGGATGACCGCAGTGTTTACGTTGAGGGAACTCATGTTTATCCAGTCGCCATTACTCTGAAAGTCACTGTGGGAGGCTTTCTGTCTGGTGTCTGTATTTCGCAAAGAGGGCATGTAAACAGCAATGCTATCACTACTGTACCAGCAGGGTTTAGTGCTTCTTTTATTTTTTTATTTCTGCTCTGGCTTCACTCGCTTTGAAGTTCCTCTTCCGCTGTGTTTCAGCACTTATCACTAACATGTGTTTCCAGAGCTCTTGCAAAGATTTAAAGTTGTTCTCTCTTCAAAGGAATATGCGCCCGTGTCTGCAGCCTACCTGGCAGACTGGTAATACCTGTGTCATGTTGCTCTGAAATCCTGGATTTACTGTAAGCTGGCTGACCAAACTGAATTCACTGACTTGAATTCTTGCATTTTATTCGTGATGTAACAGAAATTCCATGTGGTGCATGGCCTTTGCTCTGTATTCTGTTTAGGGCTTTTCAGGCAAGACTTTAGAAAGTTAAGGAGTCAAATTTAATCTTCCCAAACTGTAAATGATCTCAGTTTTCCTCTGTTGAAAAGCAGCAGGTCAGCCCAACAAGAGTTGCTTCCTAGAGGCCAGATACATTTTGTCTTGAGGCAGCGCTGACATTTCCTGGAGCAGGAAATCTCTCTGTTGGGGAAGGAAGACAGATTTGCAGCACCGCATCAGGTCCTTGAGGATGTCTTTGCAGCTTACACTCATCACTGCCGCTCTCATCTCAGGATACATGCTGTTGATTAGTTTTTTCAAGGTCTCTTATCAGGAAAGGAGAGGATGAGAGATATTGTTATTCTCATAGTATTAGTCTTTTTCACATTCAGCAGGGTTTTTGGTTTTTCTTGTTGTCTGTTTAAAAAGTAAACTTTACTCATTCATTTTCTTCGCAGTAGCCCCTTTTGTAGGCTGGTCACATCTCAGTTTGAAACGTTCACTTTTTTGGGCTCAATTTTTTCCGCCTACTGTGGTCATTTAAATCCACACAAGGAGCGGACAGTTGTCGTAAACACTGATGAAAAGGTGAGAGACGTCTTTCTCTTATTCTCATTCGCATACGCAAGCAAATTGCATGTGGTCAGCTGACATTACCAAACAATGTTCATGCTACACCCTCCCCCTCCTCTCCTCGGTACTCCATTCACCGAGGATTATATCTCTGCAATTGAAACTTGGCTGGGCGTTCTCCGGCCCTGGTACGCACCAATTTGGGATAACTCTGGAAATCCAAATTGGTGCTTGGATTGGACACAGTCACAGACTAGAAAGGGGCAGAGATATGGCCAGAGGGAGCAGGAGGTGAGAGCGTGGAAGTGCACACATAAAGCAGTAGGTATCTTTTTACACATCCTCCCTTGTGTATTGTTCTTTTGGTTAATGTATACGACTGTATGCCATCTGCTCAAATTGATGGATTATAATGATGTGTGATTGCAGCTATCTCATTGAGTCAGACTCTCATTGAGTCAGACTGTTTGTAAATGTGACGCTCATACTTGTGACAGGGATTTGGCACGACCGCGCTGCTCTCCAGATGTGTTTATGTACAATTAATGTTGAGAGATGGTAGCGGTGGGGTCTCTGAAATTTTCTTGGTAGACTGGAAACGCGTCGTGTTATTTGACAGCAAACACATTCTTCCTCCATGACTCATTGTATATATATATATATATAGTCTGTATATATATATAGATATAGATAGATATATACCTATATCTATATCTATATCTATATATATCTATATATAGATATAGATATCTATATATAGATAGATAGATAGATAGATAGATAGATAGATAGATTTGAATTATTGTAGGTGTGATTTGGATTTATAGAGACAGCACACTTGGATTTCATTATTATCAAATTACTCTTTTCAGTAATGCTGTCCATGTGGTAATGCTGACATCATTCCTGCACTTCGGTCCAGGTTAAATATCTATTGGATGGATGCAGACATTCACAGTCTTTGAAGGACTCTGTTAATCCCTAGACTTTTCATTTAGCAGGCTCCTGACCGTGGCAGCTTTCTATGAAGTAACTCAACAAGTATTTGATGTATTGCCATTAATTTTCACTCAGATATCAAATGGTGCCCAGAGCATTAATATTGACCCTCTGAGTTGTGAGTCATCATCTTTGACAACCCCTAACCCTTAATCAAGAAGAAAAAGCAAGTAATCATTTTAACTGACACACAGCTAAAAGTATTGAGACTTTTTCCCAAAAGATCTGTGTTATCTTTCTCTAAAATATAGGGTTAGGAGAGTTGTATCACTTATGAAGACAGGCCTCAGAACATTAATGATCCTCCTGCTATCTTTGTAGCAACATCAGCAGGTAAACTTTCATTTATCCAGAAAAATATTTGATCAGTCTGGAAATGTATTGGTTAGTCAGCTATCTTAACTTCTTGGGCAACAGACAGCACTTCGGGACTTCGGTGTTACTAGGAAGTCCAGATAACTGATACGATTCAACTTTCTTGTTTTATTTGCTGGTCTCAAAGCACCAGTGTTCCAAGTGTCACGTGATAATATTCTATATAACTGAATAACCCCTAACCGGTCACGGCAGATGGCTGCCCATCCTTCAGCCTGGTTCTGCCGGGGGTTTCTTCCTGTTAAAAAGGAGTTTTTGCTTGCTTAAGGGGTGGGATATGATTATTAGAGTTTTCTCTGTTTTCCCTGTATTATTGTTGAGTTACAATATAAAGCACCTTGAGGCGACTGTTGTTGTGATTTGGTGTTATATAAATAAAACTGAATTGAATTAAATTGAATTATTAGTTGTGTATTATTTTGTACAGAATTTTTTCAGTTTAATAAATCCATCAGAAAAGATGGTGCACATTAAGCAAAGTTATAGATGAATTTGACTTATCTTTCTGTTTTAAGAGAAATGTAGGTGATAAACATCAAAAACACCTGAACAAATGCTTTCACTGTACACAGGGCTTCATTCAGAGCGTGTAACACATCCAGGGTTCACATCCTATTGCTTCTAGGGGGTCATTCTTTACCTCACTTTACCTCACTAATCAGCTAAATCTGTTCCTCTATCTTCTATCACCTCCATATTGTGCTGTATTTGGAGTCTGGCAGTTTCATCATTTTCCATTTAAAGGATGATGAACAGATTACATCTCTTGAGTTGTTTCTTCATGTCCTGTTTAGGCCTTGCCTGCTGTGTTTGGATTGCCTTCAGTTATGCGCATTTACCTCCATTTGGAACCTAAACCAAATCCTCACAGGACATTCCTGTTGTGTGAGCCTTAGGTGCTTCTGGTTTTCACTAATCCCCTTTGAAAAATAGGCCCGACCACCCCCAGCGGTAAAGTGTGAAGCCTTGCTAGTCCCTTGCTATGTTAAACATTTATAGTCTAAGCTAATCAGCACTGCTATGAGATGCTGCAGTTTGCTTTCCAAAGCACGTCGTCATTCAGCACTAAAACCCACCTTTTCCACTGTCCTCACAGACAGGATGACAAACCAGCCGACAGCCAACCAGTCCAACGCAAACAACGAGAAGGAGAAAGAAAACCAGCGAGATGACAACACAGAGATTGCGTATAAAGATGCTGGCCATTGTAGCCGCAACACACACAGCCTGCTGCTGGGACTCACGGTTATGGGTACATATGAAAAGAAGCACTCGGGCGATGCCATGATGAGGGCACAAGTTGAAGAAATACTGGAGCAAAACAAGCCTTTGTTTTGCTTTTATGCACATAGTTTAACACTCCAAATTCCCACATGTTTTACTGAATGACTAGAATTACAACTGAGGTTAGTTTTATTGTTAAAAAAAAGAAAAGGACCAATTTATGCTGCAGCAAAAATTACCACACGCAAACCTTGATGTAAATACTCCGAGATCATTTTCCCATGAGATGTCTTAGGCTTGTTGTTGTCTTTGCTCTGCCACTGTAAACACTTTGGTATGTTTCTCCACAGCTGTGTGTTTTGTCAAAAAAAGCCTGCAGAGTCAAGGAGTGTGTTATTTTTGTCTGCAATTTGTCACATAGATTTAAACCTTGATATGAACTTGTTTACATTTCAGTAGATGGCTCTCATCAGTCAGCGATCTCTTGCATCTCCAACGTTAAACACAGTGTTAGGGGCCCTCACAAAAAAGGCTAATGAGTCCGCCGAAAGGTTATAAACTGAGGGTGATTTCTGACACGGTTAATATTACTACTGAGTTTTACATATTTGTGACATTTGGAACTCATTTTTTAAAACAATATTCATTAGATTTTTAAATGTGCACATAAGGTAGTGTTTAGGCATGCGTTTCGACTTGTCTGGAAACTAAAACAATAGCCTGTGCTATTATGGGACTTTTTGAGGCATGGAAACATAGTATGCCTTTTTAATGGTTTGGGAAATGAATGCAGACATGATTGGCTAAACAACTGCTGCACAAAAACAAAACTCTGTAATTAGCTTATTTTTTTTCCGCTCCTCAGGCGTCGTCATGGGAGCCGTTTTTGGGATGATGCTGCGGTACATGCAGGTGACAGACAGCGCCGCCCTCACAATGGTTTCCTTTCCTGGAGAAATCCTTATGAGGATGCTGAAGATGCTCATCCTGCCTCTTATCATCTCCAGCCTTATCACAGGTGTGGCTGCTAAAGACAGCATCATGCTGGTGTTAATAAGTTAAAAAGTAACCAATACTGTGTTAACACTGTATCGGATGATTGTCCAGTGTGTGCATAATTTAGGGCACACTCATTGTCCCCAGTGATTACTAACCAACTACAACCTCATACTCCTGAACTTTAACCATAATAAACTAAACTAAACATGTTAATATGTTAACTGTAGAAAAATTTAAATTCTGACATTAGTAGAACTAATGGACTATTGCATGTACATGTAGTCTACAGGACTACGTGTACTTATTAGTCAGAAGTTACCATATTTGGACAAAAGGGTGGATTTCTGTTATAAGCTAACTCAAGCAAATTAACTCTACCAAGTTTGGTTAGGAAGGTGCATCTAAGACTGTATGGGAGCGTCACACAAACATACACAATGTAGGTAAAAGTATTGAGCCACTCCTCTTATGGTGTGTTCCATCTGAAGCTGGAAATTGGAATTTCCTAGTTGGATTTTTCAACTGGAACATTCCCCTCAAGTCGGACTTCCAAATCAGAAAACAACCCCACCAACCTTGACTTGGTGGCAGCCCATGTAAATATTAATGAAACTGTAAAACTCGTACTCTGCCACTGCACTGCCACTGTTGTGTTGATAAATAGGTCACAGTTAATAAAAATCTGCAATCTACAATAAGAAGTGCCCAGTTCTGCTTAAAATCTGCCGTAAAATCTCTCCTTAAAAGAGTCCCAGTTTTGAAGGTGGACCCTTTGGAAATTAATTGCAATCTCTTCAGCTAGACTCTATTTGTGAATATGCTGCATGTTTATAAGCACAAAAAAATAAAGAACCATTCCACTGCATTGCTAGTGATATATGAATGACTCTACCTTGCTAAGAAGCAAAAAGAAATCCAGTATTTCATAGCTTTTCTGACTTTGCTACTGGAACACAGTGAATTCAGGACTGATAGCTCCAGCATCCAGCCTCCAAGGCAAAAGCAATGCTGCATTAATTTTTGAATTCAAGTGTTTTCAGTCCCATCGTCACAGGTGTATAAAATCAAGGAGCTACCCATGCAGTCTGCCTTTGCAAACACTTGTGAAAATATAGTTTTTTCTAAAAAGCTCCCTGAATCTGCTTGTTCTCCTTAAACAGGATTCCACCTTTGCAACAAGTTGGTTTGTGAAATTTCTTGCATCGTAGATATTCCACAAGCATCTATAAGTGGTATTATTGCAAGTGAAAACATTCAGTAATCACAGCAGCTCAGTCATGACGCCGCAGACCTATAAAGTAACAGAAACAGGGTCAACAAGTGCAAAAGTCTTAATATCTGCAGCGTTCCAAACCTCGTCCAGCATTAACATCAGCACAAAATCTGTATGCTGGGAGCTTCACGGTATGGGTTTCCATGGCTGAACAGCTCCTGCACGAGTTAAGGATTTAAGTAAGTAACATGCAATTTAAATGCTCGAATTAAGGAGGAAAACAGACGTATAATATCAGTTATGTATGCTCTAATATTTCTCATGTAATTGGATAAAAATACTCCAGAAATCATCAAACTCACAACCAGTTTAGTGACTGAAATTAGAAAACCTAGCAGGTAGCTAGCCAGCTAGAGCCACCTGAGTTGATTCATGAATTAGCATGTGAAAAGCTAAAAACTAAAAAGCCAGCGGTTTATCCAAAAAACATGTATCAAACTTTAAACACTCTACAGGAAGTGTTTGCAGTTTAAAGTACTGGGAAACTCGAGCTTCGAGGTATAGACGCTGTTATTGACTCTGTGGACTTGGACACACGTTGTTTTAAATCTGTTGTCTGTCTCTTGTAGGGCTTGCTGGTCTAGACGCGCGCTCCAGTGGAAGGATGGGTAGCCGAGCCATGGTGTACTACATGTCCACCACTGTAATCGCTGCCGTCCTCGGGGTCATCCTGGTGTTGGGGATCCACCCAGGGAACCCTAAACTGAGGGGAGGCAACTCATCATCCACATCCACGAAAAACCAGGAAGTCAGCAGTCTGGACGCTTTCCTTGACCTGATTCGAAACCTCTTCCCAGAAAACCTGGTGCAAGCCTGCTTCCAGCAGGTACCCTCCACATTAACCATCTACTGCTTCATTATCTTGGCTCATCTTGAACCATAAGCTTTCACGCAAACTGAAAATGTTAATATAAACATAGCAAAGAAAGATTCTTGACTAATACGTTTCCTTTTAATAAAACGCGAGTGTTCCCCAGTATTGCTTTGCTGGGACTTTCAGCATCAAAGCTTTTGGTAAGGCTCTACTTTCCTTATATGAAATTTTCATCATTCAGCTTTAAGGTGATGATAATCAAACTACACTGAATAGAGAAAAAAATTGGTAAATAAATAATATCTGAAGTTTATTAAAATTGTATTTTTGTTTTTCAAGATAAATTTCCTCTTTAATTTGAATGAATGTTCACAGACATTGTTTCATGTGCTTCATGTGCTTCATGTGCTTCATGTTAATAGTTTACTAGAAAAACCATTGCAAACTACAGATTTAAGTTTCCAAAACAGCTACCACTTGGATCCTGAATTGTGATTGTTTTGTCAGCGATTGTCAACAATTATTATTGCTAATAATTATTATCCAAAGTGTATCATATTGGAAAGTCTTGCTTGTGCCCCAGGCCACATTTGAGGAGGTGAGCTTTTCTGGAAAAGGGATTACTGAGCAGTTTGAGAGAATGAAGGACTCGGACAGAGTTCTTAAAAACTTATGGTTCTCCAGAGAGGTCAGCTGTTCTCCAAACTTCATACGTAACAATTTTTACATATGTTGTCTGGACTGATTCAAAGGCTTCATTTGGCTAGAAAGAGGCTAAGAGGCCACGCAACTCTTTGGACTGTTGGAGGAAGCCAGGGTACTCACGGGAGACCTCACGCAGGTGTGGGGAGAGTATGCAAACTCCACACAGAAAGATCACAGGAGTCAAAGCCAAACCCAACCCCAGCAGGGGTGGGCAACTCATTTTCTAAAGGGGCAACATGAAAAACTGGGACTGGTGTGGATTGCTGCAGTAATAAACTTATAAAATTAAATTAATATTAAACAGAAATGAGTTCAGATCATTGGTGCAGATCTCCACAACAGTTCTGGGACAGTTTGTTGCCCACCCAGGGCCCAGAGTGTAATAATCTAGTTTAAAACAAATACTAATATAGAGCTTATCAACTGAACCACTGAAAACACGTCTTACATACTAAAAGAAGATAAATCAGTGCCATTGCAATTCATCAAGTCATTTATAAAATAGATCTAGGGTTGCTTTTTTCCATTCTTTGTAATGTATTGTGAGTTAGTGCTAATGGTGCCGTCGAAGAGGGACAATTCAGGAAGCGGCTTGTGTTTTCATGATGCTGCAGTTGCCTTCTTCTGTCCAATCCTGTTTTTTCTGTCATGCGTGTTCGTCTGAATGATTAGAAGTAGTTATCTGTGTTTGACTGGGCGATGGTCAGCCGTCCTGCAGCTACCGCTAATCTCTTTACAGCTGCAAAGCCACATACTTATTTAGTGCAGTAAGGCATCTGCTGGTGAACCGAGAGCTTTATTTCTGTCTGCATCTTTATTTTAAACTGCGTCTTTGTTCATATTCATCAGGAATCCAGTAAATTCAAGTCACCGCTTTAGCAGCAGGGAATTGTCCTCCCCCTTTCAGCCTTTTCGTCTCCTTTTTCTTTCCCTTTGTTGTATTTATGTTTCTCTTTTGCCTTTTCTTTAAACAGAAATCAGAGCACGTCGTGCCGCTGCCAAAACTTTGTTTGTTCACACACAATGGGAGTTACAAAATCTAAGCACCCCAGCACAAACCACAGAATAATCTGAATGTCGCCCCGTGTTTCCTTCAGGTTCAGACGGTGCTGAAAAAGGTGCCGGTCGCAGCACCAAACCAAACTGAGCCCATATTAGTGAACAGAAAAAAACTGGAATACAAATGGGGCATGAACGTCCTCGGTGAGTTGATAACAGAGTTCGTATTGCGAGACGCTTGCGTTTTCCAGGTCTCTTTTTGGTTATTTGTTCTCATTTTTCCACTTACTCGCTTGCTTTGTGTTTTCGTCAAGGTTTAATTGGCTTCTTCATCACCTTTGGGATCTGCATGGGCCGGATGGGCGAGCGTGGGAAGGTCATGTGTGACTTCTTCAACATCCTCAATGAAATTATCATGACGATGGTGTCCATGATCATGTGGTCGGTGTCTTGTATTCCTTCATTCGTATTTGTGTCTGTGTTTAAAAAGTGCGTGCCTCTGTTTTTCCTCTTGGTGGCCAACGTTTGACATTTTGGCGGTACCGCATACAACGGTCGGAGACAGTGATGGATAAGGCGAAGACTGTGTGCTTGAGGCAAATTGTGGGAACAAGCAGCAAGGTCAGATAGAAAAAAAAACAAAGAGGAAGAGGGAGAAAGTGTGTCAGTGAAGGACACAGACAGATGGAAAGAGGGAGAGGGTTTCCCTGGGACATGCTGGAGTCTGTGGTATGCTGGGGAGTAGCAGGAGCCGGGGCCCGGAACAGCGTTGTGGGCTCCCAGGGGAGCCGCGGTGGAAGATCTCCAGAATGTAATGGATCCATCGATGACAGAGGAGCTACTTGGTGGCAGAGCAGAAAGCAGATGCGGGCAGGAGGGACGTAAAAAGATGCGTGTGAGAGCATTCCTTCAGAGAGCAGTGCACGTCTTGAGGCTTCACAGAGCCCAGGCAAGTGGCGCAGAGAAAGTGTAGCGGTACTCGGAGCGGGGATGGGAAAGGAAAGGAGGAGTAGAGTAGGCGGTTGGACGAGAAACAGCAGGATGCTTGTCTCGCAGCTCCTCTAAGCCTCCTCTACATGTGCAGCTGGACACCAAAGGAACTGTATCATTGTCTGTATCACTCACTCAGTGTAAACAGATTACTCACGGGCTTATGGTGCGAGCCAAACACAGAATCCAGTGTATACAAAAAGCACGCATCATACAAGGGGCATATCTATCAAATCATATACATGGCATACCGCACCAAACAACTGTCACTGGATGCCAGCTGACCTGGGAGAATGCACCGTCTCATGATGGGACAAGGAGTCGCTTTAATTCAAGTGTCCCAATAACTGCAGTCTGTATTCATGAACGGGGACAACTGCTCTCCAGAGCTGGAAACCAGAGATCCAAGCATGTGTCCTGTCCCCTTGCAGAGAAACGTGCTTCTTTGACAGTGACTAAAGATTTATGAGGTGGCGAAAACGTTGGCCTGACATTAAAAAAAAGTAACAGGGTGGCTACAGCTCCTTAAATATTCTTAAAATATCTTAAATTCACATCAATTTATAAAAGGCTTTGTAAAATTTATAGTCATGTCACCACATGGATTACTAGAACACAGTGCCACCATTTCTGCGGCATTGTTTATTGTTCTGCTATCCCTTTTAAATGTGTTTTATATGTGTAAATATAGTTAATGGCAACAGGACGCTTATAGGCTAATTATTGACTTATTTAATGGTTGTTGTGTCAGAAAACATCTTAAAATACTGAAATGTGATCCTGGCAGTAACATGCAGACATGGTGAGTTCACTGACAAACAGCTATGGTGGTAACCACCAATAACTCTTAGTGGTTGAAGCCAGTTCATAGAAATATTTAATAGGACAATAACACTGCATGTGAAACATTTTTTTTAATGTTTGGGACTTGTGTTCCTAAACAAAGCCATTTTTTGTCTTTTTATTTTTGTGTGAACTTTTGTGCTTGACTATATATATAAAGTTTGTATTTTCCATTACATCTTAAATATTATTCTAAAGAATAGTAAAGTAGAAAGAGTAGCCTTCAAAAGACCTGTGGACACCTTGTCCTTTGTTGTAATTCATCCATAATTAATAGATTAAATTCAGTCAATCAGATCAAACAATTTCTGCCTTCAAATGGCTTTGTTGCTTATTGGACAGTTTAAAAAAGCAGAAAGAAATATTCATGTACATACACATATATAGTGTATACTAAATGGAATTTAATGGAACATAAACCACAATCAGTCCCAATCAAATAATTTCTGCTGTGATGTCTTCGTCCAGGTACTCCCCTGTCGGCATCGCCTCTCTGATTGCGGGAAAGATCGCAGCTATCGGGGACCTGGAGGTGGTAGCCAGGCAGCTGGGCATGTACATGGTGACTGTCATTGTGGGTCTGATGATCCACGGGGGCTTGATCCTACCCGCTATATTCTTTGCAATCACCAGAAAAAGCCCCTTTGCTTTCTACTCTGGGATCTTCCAGGCATGGATCACAGCCTTGGGCACTGCTAGCAGGTATGACAGCTTGCAGGAAGTGCATATGTATGTTTGGAAGTCGTCTGTTTGGGCATGTGTTCACACATGTGTGTCACATATTTCTTTTACAACACGTATTGCTTGGACAGCTGTTGTAGTTACCGTGATTGATCGGCGTAGCCTGCTACTCGCTTTCAGCTATTTGGGTTAAATCTGAAAGGCCTGAAGGCAAAAATCTGTATTTATGCAGCTACACTGACAAATCAGGACAGCAGAGCCAAAGCGCAGGCTATCATAGACGAGTCCATGTCGGACAGATTCTGTGTTGTAAGTATCTAAGCCTTCGGATTAGTTGCCACCAGCCAAACTGGCCCCGCTGTATCCTGCCCGGCTTGGCTTGGCCCAGCCTGCCTGGGATTCAGCATTGCTGCTGAAACCAACTGTTATTTTGGCACATTACTGAGGCTTTAGTGAATATGGGTAATCCTATCAACGTTTTCTCTAATTATATTATGACCCGACCTCAGCGGGGCCGGGAATCAAATTCCTTTAATTCACATGTTGGAGGATTGAAACAGTGGCCTACCCCAGCTGTTAGGACGAGGCTGTCGGCCGACTCAAATTTCTCCTGCCTTTTTTAATTGTTGTCTCTTCCCTTCGCCCTCACCTCTGCACTTATGCCTTTCACCACCTGTCTGCCTATTTTATATCCCTCAGCAGACACTTTGCGCCTGCTCCGGGTACATCTGCACCTTTTTTCCCTCTAACTCGCCTTCTTGTGTGGCCTTCTTCTTTCAGCGCCGGGACATTGCCGGTCACCTTTCGCTGCCTTGAGGAAAATCTGAAGATTGATAAGCGTGTGACTCGCTTCGTGCTTCCCATAGGTGCCACCATTAACATGGACGGCACTGCCTTGTACGAAGCCGTGGCCGCCATCTTTATTGCCCAAATGAATGACATCACCCTGGACTCTGGGCAGATCGTTACTGTCAGGTAAACCACACGGTGACTTGACTCTCATGACTCAGGTTTCATTATCAGAAAGCGGCACCGTTGAGGCGCCGCTGCTCTTTCTCCCACATCAACTATAAGCCTTTAATAGTTTCCTTACTTGGCTGCTTCTGAAGATGCCTTACAGCATCTTTGCCAGCCAGCTATTCGTTTCCAAAACCAAGAGCAAAAAACATTTATCTTCTACTTAACCTACTCAGATTCCAAGCACTGCTTTTTCTTCTATTTACATTTTTCATAAAAGAAACAAAACAAACCAAAGTGGTTTTAATATCTATACACTGGACCTTAACCAGTCCACACAGCGGTACAGTGGTTAGCAATGGAGTTGCACACAAGAAAGTTCTGGATCTGCACCTCGAGGTCAGCTGGGGCCTTCCCGTGTGGAGTTTGCATGTTTTCCCTGTGCCTGCGTGGGTTTTCTCCGAGTGCTCCAACTTCCTTCCACTGTGCAAAGGCTTGCATTTTAGGTTGATTGGTCTCTCAGAATGGGCTCAGGGTGTGGATATGAGCAAGAATGGTTGTCTTGTCTATCTGGTTTGCAGCGCTGTGATGAACCGATGACCTTTGCAGGAACCAACATCCCTCGCTCAGTGTCATCTGGGAGAAGCTTGAGCTACCCTGCAACGCTAGCTAGGCGTGCAGTTTATAAAGAGGATGGACTGACTTTTGTAGAAAGTGTCCAGTATACAAACATTTGCATTGATTATTTCAACACACAGAATGTTTTAGTTACCAACAAAATCAGAACTGACGCAACATGAGATGCAAATAAATAATAAAACTTTATGCATATATTCTGATTCTACATATACATTTAAATTTGTGCTGATATTGACGTGAAACGCTTCATAATGCTTAAGCATGGATGTTGGAGCACCTTTGAGGCCCTTGTGACAAGCTGTTTGTTGTCTTTTTGTTGTTGTTTACGCCATCAGCTGAGTAAACTAGGTGGTAGAAGGTCATGTGTTTAGCCAGAGGAAAAAGCACCTGGCACAATTTACTCACATGCTGTGGCCAAAAGCAGGATGGGACAGGAAATTGTGGGGGTGTGAATGTAAACATAAACCGCTGTGCACATTAGTGTAAGTAGCCTCCATCACGGTCTCTGTCACCTGATTGCACCAGAACAGGTTCCTTTTTTGTCCTGCTCTCTGTTATTTTTCCTAAGAAGGATATTAACAAACAATATTCCCTGAATGCCGTGTCAGCCCGTCCTGCTGTAAGGTTTTTGTGTCAAAGTTCATTCTGATTCAAATATTAGTAAAAAGGGAAAAATATCAATTATGTTCTGACTCATCCTGAAGTCTCTCGTCCTGCGTCAAACATAGATGAATGGAAAGTGACGTTTGACTTGACTGTATATAAAAGATGGACATGTTTTGGAACCAGAAGTGACTGCAGCTGGACAAGAGGAGCGCTAAGTTTCCAGCTAACACCTAAAGCTTGTTTAGCAATCTGCATCTGTAGCTTTTACGGCTGCACAAATACCAGCTGATTAGTGTTAGGCAACATTCAGATAAATTACAAATAATTTCACTCATCAAATGTCTCGGTGCATCTTTATCGAGAAACCAGCAACACAAACACATTTGAACTCGTTCATTCATTTTCTTTTCTGCATTTACAGAAGTGTACAGTCTGCATGCTTTAGTTCATTTTCAAACAACTTGCGTCAAGTATGTTACGAGGTATAGAAATAAATATGGAAGGAAGTAAAGAAATATTCATCTCCCATTTCTGAGGTTTGAGCAGGGGATTGGATCCAGTCTGCTTGGATCAGATTCTGCTTGTTGTGGCCGCGGGTTACAAATAACGCTCAGCACTTTGAAGTTGTTTATTGTGTGTCTTTCATCAACGGCTGTTTACCACGAAATCGAATTTTAAGAAAATGCTGTATGGTTTTTGTGTGATGAAACTGAAATAAAATCCATATGTACTACATAAATCTGCCCCACTTAATCTCCCAGTCACAGCGTGGTGATAATTGGCACTGCAGTTTGTCAGACACAATTGAGATGTAACTAATAACAGATGAATAGCTTCATGCAGTAAATATCACAGTTTAGAGCTGTATCCAAACTGGCTGGCCTGCAGGCCCATGTGGTTACTGATAATTCTCTAATTGCAGACATGCCATGACAAGCAGCATTTTTCAGAGTCTTTAAAGTTTTACTTTAGGAAACATCTTTTGTTGTGGACAGAGGAATTGAGTCCTTTCTATCCTCATGTACTTTATACAAGCATTGCATTGATGAAATACACGTAAATGAGCTCACATAAATCCGAGACTCGTTGGTGTGTGATGTTGAGAAACAGAATACTGGACCACTCCATGTGTAAATCTTTGTGGGTGGAGACAGATTAGGGTTTTTGATTTTTTTTATATGGTGATATTATAAACACGTAAAACTAAAACTCACCTCTCGCTACAATTTAAAGTCTTTAACTTTAAGCTAATTGTGCTTTTGGCTGCCACATGACTGACTAAACATGCTGAATCAGCAGTGAAAGCATGAATTGGTGAGTTCCAATATTAAATGTGGTTTCGGTTAAGCCTTTTCTGGTGTTTCAGTGGTTTTTGAGCACAATGGTCTGGTTTTACAGTTGGGTTTAATTATTTTTTCATATATTTTTTCCATCACACATCTCCTTTTGCATGTGGAATTAGTTCACTTTTGCATTTTTCAGTCTACCATTTTTGGCGAGTGTTCAGAAAACTATGAAAAAAGTCATGTCTGTTGCCAGCCCACATCACTCAGCGGATACAACCGCTATGTAATCAAAGAAAGGATATCTATTGGAAAAACTGATGGAGGCCATGCTATTTAATTTGCTTTAGCTTAGACCTGCATTACTAGGTAGTACTAGACACAGAATTTAAAGACACCCAGTGTGTCCTTTGATTTATGCAGATAGGAAAAAAAGGCAAAAAGAGGCCTAGGGCAGCACAGTAGTTACAGGGATGTCTGACACTTGACTCAAGCTGAACTATTAGGGAGTGATGAAAGGGTTGCACTTGATTGATTGACTGATTGGAAAAGGCCATATGAGCATAACTGTGAAAATGGGAAAAAGCCAGAATCGTCACTAAAATCACGATTTGATTATTTCTGCCTGCCTACAGCACATTACTGCAAGCATGATTGAAATATACCTTTTTCCCATCTCTTCTCTCCAGTATGACCGCCACACTGGCCAGTGTTGGAGCCGCCAGTATTCCTAGCGCTGGACTGGTAACCATGCTACTGATCCTGACAGCTGTCGGCCTGCCTACCCAGGACATCAGTCTGCTGATCGCTGTCGACTGGCTGCTGTGAGTCAGGTGTCTGATGAGCAGGCAATAACAAATCACTGCTCTGCAATCCATGTTAGGGTGCTATAATTAACGTATGCAAGAGGTTGTGAAAATGTTGGTATCACTAAGACGTCGTTTCGCTCACTGACACTGATGCCATTTGTCCACTCAGTGACCGAATGCGTACCTCCATCAATGTCGTTGGCGACTCATTTGGTGCCGGGATTGTGGATCACTTGTCAAAGACGGAGCTCACCGAACTTGATGCAGCCGAAATGCAAACGCTCCCGCAAGAGGGGGAGCTCGATTTCGTCCCTCCGCCGCCAATCCTCACGGAGATGGACATGGTCGACCCTCTCAAACCGCCCGAGCTGCCTCCTCGTTCCCCTCGCCCACCCAAACAAAACCACCACAGTCACATACTCTCCCAATCCCACTCCATCACTTACTCGCCATCCCGTTCTGTCCGGTCTCCGTCACCACGCTCCATCAGTTCTCCCTCTCCGCGTTCCGTCTGTTCCCACTCTCCCAGGCCTTTCCGTACTCATTCCCCACGCCTCCTGCGCAGGACAGAGCCGGGATATTGTGTCCTGCCCAGCCATGACAATCAGGTACGTACTTTCTACCTTATACTTTAAAGACAGATGGCAGTTAGTACATACATTAGAAATCTAAATCTTCTTGTTATCCTTGTTATTTAGCATAGAGTTTGTTGAATATTACGAATATGTGTCTATAGTTTTGTAACTTGTAATTGACCAAATGTTTGATGTTTTAATGTTTTAATAGGGTCATTTTACCAGTTCAGTATAAATATACCAAAAGCTTAGCCTTGACACTACTCTAAAGGCTTTTTTTTCCAATTCTTAGCTCTGTATGACATCACAGAAACCCCACTCACCTGCTGTTAAAACCCTCGGATGCATTAAGATAACTAAGGAGTATTTTGAACTGCAAATCATGTAAAGCTACTCTAATAGAGTATAAAAAACCAAAAATAAAACTACAGAGAAATTAATATAATATGCCCACTTTATCATGTATATTGAAAATGCATCAAAGATTTCTGGATGCAGATAAACACAAAGCCTTGAACCTAATAATATGACTATGATGACATCATCCTGGGAAAGACCTTTAACATTTAGCATGTTAAATTTAAGTATGTTGGTCAGTCAGTGCAGGCTGCATGATCTCATTTCGGTCTCTTCACACTCTCAGATTCCCACGCTGCCGCGCTCCTACAGAGAGAGAGAGAGAGACCGAGAGAGAGAAAGAGACAGGGAGCGGGAGCGACTGAGGCGAGAGAGTGAAACTGAGGAGGAAGAGGAGAGGGAGAGGGTTCTGGGCGAAGTAAGCGACGGTGAGGAGAGCGATGACACTGCTTACGATCGAAGGCACACCATCCCGCCGTGCGACCTGCCGTGATCAGATTTCACCACCAGCGTGTTTCACAGTCGATTTGTTTCCACTTTTACGACAGGTTTTAACCACTTTCAGCTTCACTCTTCAGTGGAGGTACAGAGTGGGCTGCATTGCTAATTTTTCAATGCACGGATCTTAAAATGTCATGATGGCAATGCAGTGTAATATTCCCAAGAAGGCCCTTAAAAACCAGGCCTGAGACTTTTGCCCTGTGGTTGGATGCTGAAAGAGTTTCTTTTCCTCCTTATCTTATCTACTCCAGTCTTGATTTATAATTTTTCTTCTGAAATCCACCCAAACCTAAAATGTTCCCAAACGCATACACGTCCAAGAATTCAACTGATGCCAGAGAATGTGAGTCTGCTCTTGATGAAAAAAGTCTGCTGGTGCTCTCACCAGCCTTGTAACGCACAAACAGGAATTCATTTTGCTCAGATTCCCTTTGCTTCCCTTTAAGGAAGTTTTAAAAAATTTACTTTTAATAGAAAAGTTTGACATTTTGAGGACATTTGCAGTGAGGAAAAATGTATTCACAGTTAAAGACTAATATCATTAACTGTAAATATATGTAGAACTTCAGGTAGCTTTCAGTGGAAAACGGCTGGCCTGGTTCTCTTTCAAGGTCATAAAACATTTACTAGCACCTTTAAATCTCATTAATTAACAGGTGATGTCTTTTTCTAACAAGTTTAAAAGCTGAATTTAAAATGTGCACTTTTGCTGGATGTTAAATTTTTCACTAGAGTGACAGTTTGATCCTTTCAAAGCCCTGCATTGCAGGTGGTCACCAGTACTGGTGGATTTACTTCACTTTGGAGATAGCCAGGATAGCTGATTCCTACTAGTGTTTTGGCTGAGAAAACTAGCAGGTAAACTGTAGCTTTATATTTAGTATACTGATAGAAAGTACTCGTTTTAATTCTGCTTTATCGATATAGTTCCAAATCAGAACAGTAGTCAACTCAAGGTGCTTTGAGTTGACTACGTTTGAGACCCTATCGTATTTTGGAGCGAAAAACTCCAGAATCAGATGATCCCCTTTGAACAAGCAGCAGGTGACAGTGGGAAGGAAAAACTCTCTTCTGACAGGAAGAAATCTCCAGCAGTGCCAGACTCAGGGAGGAAAGCCATCTGCCGTGACTGGCTGGGAGGTTGGGGAAAAGGAAACAAAGGAGTAAAACGAGATGCTCATTGCAGTCTGAGCCTATTGCAACTTAACTAACGGATGCTCCAGGGTCACCTTGTCGGAAATGAAAGTAGAGTTTTTCACACGTGAACTGACTGCAGCTATGAAGCTTTTCTAGCTGTTACCAAATGTAAATGTGGAAATATAAAAATGCATCTCAGTCGTTTCATTTATTAGTCTATAACTTGCCAGCATGAGAATACAGAAGGTATGTGGTTTCCTCCTGTATGCCCAGGCGCCACTCGAATTCAAACCAAAGTGAGAACCAGACTAAAGCAGATTTTTTTTCTTGTTTTGTGCTACACGTGAAAACTCATCATGCGCGATGAGTTTGTGCGTGAAAGCCGCGAGACAAATAGATCTTCCTATTTAAGACAGCAAATATCTTTCAAAATGTTGAACTAGTCCTTTAAAAATACCAACTGATACTTTACATCTGGCAGGCAGTATTTTTATACAGTTCTCTTTACGTGTTTATCCTCAGTGCTCTTTTACCTCATTCCCTCTGACATCAGTCACCGTTGATGTTAATATTGTCTATATTATCTAGGGTTTGTATTTTCTTTGTTGTGGTCTGGTGTGTGAAATGATGAATTTTAGGCCAGAAGCTGTTTCAATTTTGTTGTTTGTTTAAATTTACTTGTTATTTTACTCTTACTTATTATTTAAATTTGTTAATTGCTGTAAAATATCATCTTCTGTCCCACTGAACTGCCTTTCATTTCAAATTGAGCTTCATGAACTGCCTCCCTACATCCTTGAGTCTCAATGCAGAGTCACAGGTCCAGATTGTGTGTATACTGTATGTAATAAAATCTTAGAGATTTATTTAAAGTAACTGCACTTCTCTTGTGTTTCCTCTGCTGCTAAAGGAACTTGTGCAATCTGTGGGAGGATTTGCAGTCAAAGGGGGACACGCGTCAGTGTTTGGTGACTAAAGACGGTGGAAAAATCCTGCAGACAAAGATATTACTGAGTGGAAAGATTGCAACACACACATAAGCAGAATGCACACATTACACACGAGGCTGTAATGAGACAAAGACAGAGATACCAACACACTTAATCCTCTCAGTGAAGAGTTAGAGATGGGCGAGGCAGGGGAGAGTGATGGATGGGAGAGGAATCGGTAGGCGGCAGATGGCCAGAAAGACGTCAATCCTTTTCATTCTTCCCAGACAGCATAAGGGCTTTGTGGGTGATTGCAAGCAAGGCTGACGTTAGCTCAGGGACACGTCAGAGAGGAAAGCTGAGCAGAAAGGTGAACCCCCCCCCCCCAAAGAGCTTCTGCAAAAACTGAAAATCGAAAACTCTCGTTTAGGTTCGTTAAAATTCGAGTTTGCCTCGATCGACATTTGCGGCTGATGGAGTCCAAAGAAGAAAGCGCTAATCTGCCCTGTGGCATGAGAGAGCTGCCCCTTCAGCGCATGATGACGTGGGAATATCATGTCGCACCATCTGAAGGGAAACGAGGGTCAGGAATTTAATCACTGCAGCTATCACTGTTCAGAGCAGTTTGTGTGTGAGTGTTGGGGGTTTGGAGGGTCACAAGGAGCATCATCTGCTCCTTTCTATTATCTTCACTCCAGCTCTGTTTCAACATAACATCAGGACAAAAATTTAAGACACAGAAGCCATTTTCACAAACTAGACGAGAAAAACTCTTTTTGCAAAGGAATATATTTAAAGCAGTCAGTATTTAAAATTACAGGTGCTAAGATGTATTACATTAATCAAAGTATGAATCTCGCAACTATTTTCATGGCTGAGTGCTCTGAGAAATAATGATCTGATATATCATCATGTGGCCTGAAAGTTTTCCAGAGCTCAAGTTGAAGCCCACAGCTTCAAAGCCAATTTCTAAAAAGCTGCGTGTGAAAAAATTACAACATTTCTTTTAAATAAATACATAACAGAGACAGATTTTGTCTTGAACTCTAAACTAATTCCATCTTTCCCTCTTCACATTCTAAATTGTGTTTTTTTTTTGGTAGCGTAGTATAAAAATAAAAGATAATTTATGCTCTGAGTTCGAGATGGTTTACAAACGTGATGATTTCAAGGTGGAACACATTAGTCTGAAGTCTTTCTGGCATATTCTAAATCAGACCCACAAGAAGCAGGAGTGAGCCTGGCAGCCTGGTTTGGTTTTAAAACTCAGTCTGACATCTAGAGGCTGGATCGCTCGGCACATCAGCCTGCAGCTCTGACTCAGAACATTTCTGAGATTTCACAATTTTGTCAAAGAACCTGACTCAGTACCATCGCCTCCTGTACACGTGCCTCGTGATGCTTCTGTAAACATGTTTAGACTTGAGCACTCGTCATTACATTTTCCCACAGTCGCTGCACACGGAGTCACGCAGAAGGAATTCGAAAATGCGTGAGTGATAAAATGCGACCTTTGTTGAGTAAGGAAAGATGTATACATGATCATCTGCACTCAGAATACAAACAGGTAACACTATGCCCACATGCTCAAGATAACTTACAAAACCAGCTTTTAAAGTCTGAAATGATTCATGTTCCTTACTTGTTCTATTCAGCTAATACTCGTTACAAAATCAAGGACCCGTATCTCTCTTCTCTCACTGTAATCTTGGCATCTTGATACTTAAGATTGATTGAAGATCGAAAAAATATTTCTGAATATATGTTTCCCACATCATTTGGCCAGAAGACAGTCTGAAATCTGTACGACTGTATATCATCACACGAGCACATGCCACAATAGATTACACGAAAAATACTTCTGAAGGAATTTTCTTTTTCTTACGCAGGATCGCAGGGAGTCATTCTGAAGAGGGCACACTCAGAGGTCGCTCACTGGTGCCTTACTGTAAGAATGTAATGACTTGGCGTCTGGAGACTCCTCCAGAGCTCCTCTTTACTAATTTTAGAGGAAAGACCTTGCATAGTTCACATGCCCTGTCTGTTGTTTGAGATCTTCCACTTACGTAATGTCTTCTGAGACTGACGTATAGAAAGGAATACATGGCTTCAATGCCTTTTTCTGTGTAAATACTGCCTGTTATCACAAAGGTTTTCTTATTCGACGCTGGCCTTAAGTGTGTAGCAGCTGAAACTACCTTTTATGTCCTCTTTAAACTCATACGGGAGTACCTTTTTAAATTTGCTACATCTAAAATGTTCTAATCAGATCTTTATACCATACTTGGTTTAGGGAGGAAGCATTTCCTGCAACTGCACCTGCCTCTGAAAGTTGCCAACTCTTCATCCACTCAGTACTAAGAGGACAATACATTGTACAGATGTGGACAACCAGCCTGTCTGGTGTGGTTACTCAGTTGTGAAACCACATATACTTCAATATTTAGGTGATTCCTGGTTTAGGTGTGTTGACCATGGTTCACTGCACATCATTGCAATGCACCGATTTGATTTGTAAAATTACAATAAAAGTCTATAAATATAAAGTCTATAATTTAAAAAAAAACAGACATTTTCATGACTTTCGCATTGTATTATCCATCTTCTTCTGCTTATCTGGGGCCGGGTCGCGGGGGCAGCAGCCTCAGCAGAAAAGCCCAGACCTCCCTCTCCCCAGACACCTCCTCCAGCTTGTCCTGCAGGCCAGCCGAGAGATATAATCCCTCCAGCGTGTCCTGGGTCTGTCCTGGGGCCTCCTCCCGGTGGGACATGCCCGAACCCCCTCAACTGGCTCCTTTCAATGTGGAGGAGCAGTGGCTCTACTCTGAGCCCCTCCCAGATGCCGAACTTCTCACCCTATCTCTAAAGCTGGGCATAACCTGTGCGATTTTTGGGCCATTTTGGGCGATTTTTCAGTTGTGCGACTGTTTTGGGGATCGGCCCGAGTTTCGCCTTAATCATGTGTCGTGCATGGTGTAGTGTACATGGGGTAACGAGAAGCGATTAACACCTCACGACCAGCTCCCGATCAGCAATCGTATGGTCGCAAGAAAATCAAACCTGTTTGAAATCCTGTCGCCCCTCGTCAGGATATCAATGCAACCTCTCACACTGCGCATGCGCAAACACAGAAATGGAAGTAAAAAAGATGGAGTAGCATGGCAGCGCAGTGTTAGAACTTTGGCAAGCTCATCCGAGCCTTTTCGATGTGGTCTAACAAAATCATCTCGACCGCAACAACCGTGAAAAGAGTTGGATGGACACTGCTGCTCAACTGCAGCTGCCTGGTCAATGTTTTTCATTAGCAATTTAGCAAAGTTGATGGTGGTGTGTGTGTGTCTGTGTGTCTGTGTGAGTGAAAGAGAGAGAGGGTGAGCAAGATGCAGATTTTGTGTTAAGCTTCATGTTATGGACGCACAGTGTGAGCACTCAGGTCGCATCAGAGCATCAGGCCCTGCATCGTGACTCATGAACTTCTAACCCCTGCGATTCAGTCGTACAGTTTGAGCAGGGGCTGAATAATGCAGCTGAAAAAATCCTAGTGTTTGCCCAGCTTAAGAGAATGGCCAGGCAGCCTTCGGAGGAAGCTCATTTCTGCTGCTTGTATCCATGATCTTGCTCTTTCAGTCACTACCCACAGCTTGTGACCATAGGTGAGGGTAGGACTGGCGGATTGGCGGTGGTAGGATCGACCGGTAAATTGAGAGCTTCGCTTTTACACTCAGCTCTCTCTTCACCCATACCTCATTGTATTATTTTTATTTTTAGTTACTTTCTATTATTGCGATCCTAAGGTTATGTTAAAAGAATAGACTGAAAAATACAGACAAGGAAAATAATCTAAAACCTAAAAATACCATATAAATTATCTGACTGAGAGGGATCTCTTGTGACCCGAGCCCATGTGTCACAAGTGCTATACAATTAGTTTGTCCTTAATAATGAGCTGCAGCCGAGCAGCTATGGAAGACATAACCGGCCAAAATCATAAATAAAACATTATCCAGATGACTTGCTTCTGTATTCATAGGAAAAGTAGTAAAAGTTTGGGGAAAATAAAAAGATGGAACAATGCAAAACATAAATAAATAATTAATCAATAACATTTTGATAAATAAAGATAATTCTGTGAATTAATAAGAAAGGAAAAATGCTTGAGAGGCAAGTTGAGGCAGAAATATAAACTTTGTAACATTTTATGACCTGATTCATGTTTCCATTATATTTTTATGTTATTTTGATCTTCTTTTGGTTGCAGTTAACATCACAATCATTGAATTAGATTCTCTGTAAACAGTCTATGACTGATCCACTGATTATTAAACAGCTGCCTCTTTGTTGCTTTCTGCTGTGACTAAATTTATTCTGTACCCACGTCATGCTTTTAGCTTTATTACAGCCACCCTTCAGTCCCGAAGAGTGTTTGAGACAAAGAACAGATTTTTAGATTTACTATAAAGACAAACTGACGTTGCGCAGCGCAGTGTATCAAAGAAAATCAGTGACACAAGGATTATGTTGTGGTAACTACTTCATCCAGAACACCCCGTGACAGAAAGCTGTTCTGCCCCCAGCAAATACCATTTCTGCCACCCACCCCCTCTGCCCTGTATCGGTTACACATAACACATAAACTGGCTCCGGACCAACTACATGAACTCTGTCTGCACCACTGCCAGCCGATGAGCAAGCTCTTTGTTATCCTCATAAGCATAAGATTGCAGCGCCACATTTCTGCCATAACTCTCGCATAACAAATGCAGGGCATCAACACCTTAAACACTCCCGCCACTTTTAGCTGCTCTATAATAGTTTTATCTTCATGGGATATCCAATTTACTCAGACAAATGTGCAGCAAATGGACATGCATTAAAAAGACAAAGTAGTCTAACCTATAAGCAATTTAGAATCGCCAACTGACCCACAGTAACCCCACTAACTGCATGTTAGTGGGAGTTTAGGAGTTTAGATTGTGGGAGGATGTCAGAGTACCTGGAGAGATCCCATCCTGATACAGGGAGAACATGCAACTCCACGTATAAAGGCTGTGCAAGCAAAATATGTGAAAAGATTTTAAAATGATTTGGTGAAAAATAAATATTGTTATAGCTAACTTCATTATCTGCACATTTACTCAGCTGGTTCTTCCTGCTCTTGTGCAATCACTCTGTCCTTGCCTCCTTTGCACTGACAATCATACACAAACACTTTACATTCAGCTAGACATAACAATATAATGTGGTGATAATTATTGTAAGAGCAGGCTGGGAATCCATATTTGATATGAGTATAGCACACAGCTTGGTTATGTGAAATCATCGTCATGAATTTCTCGCCCACATTGTCATCCTCTCTCAGTCTTTGTGCTGTAACCCAAAAGTTAAATGTAACAGGGAAACACAACTTACAAATGAATAAAAGGCATAAACTGCTCCATTTCAATTTATAACAATATTCAGACTGAAAGCAGGGTGCTACTGAACATGAACTGACCAGGATCAGGATCGGTACTGTAAACAAGCAACAGAACAGGAATAGAAATGTTTTAACAAACTAAAATAACAAAGTACATCAGCTCATTTGCTGGTAATATGTTACAAATAACCCTGTCACTCTTTCCCTAGGACCATGGAGCAAACTCCCGGAAGCAGGGTATGACGGGGGCGCGTTTTATCTAGTCATAGGGGTAGATAAAGTAGGGACAGATCCAGCAGGGGTAATTCGGGTGAATTTATTCAATCCCAGATCTAAACTGATAGGGAACGACGCTGCAGTGGATCTCACAGAGCAAATGGATCCCCTAGAGATAGTCACCTACAAGGACGCACCAGAGAAATGGCTTGTTGCCGCAGATTACACTAGATTAAAACCTCAAGAGTTAATAGAGCGTGCCACAGGTTTCGGTGATAGGAATCTTTGGTTAGATTGGGTGGCTCAAAATGCTAAAGAGCAGCAAGTGGTTGATTGTGTTGCTTGTGCTACAGCTCAACCTCGTCTGTTTACTGAACCCGCTCCTCTGTATCCAGAGGATGAGTGGGGTTATAATTGTATGCTGAGATTAACTAGAGAGGCGGTGAACACAGGTAACTGCACCACTTTGTCAGGCTTATATCCGCCAATTGATAAACGTACACAACCAGGTTCATTCACACCTAAACGAGATAATTATACATGTTTTGAGTTCTCTACAGACAGCGTGAAATATACGGTAGGAAGAGATGTACTTATGTACGTCAGCATCAGACTGAATCCATTAGAGACAAGGCACCCGAGATGCACACAGCATGCCATTGGGGTGTCAAAAATTATACAAAAGACAGCACATATAGTGAGGGACCATCCGTTGAAGGTGCTGACCACCCACAGTGTGGGGTGTCAGAAACCTTAAGGCTGAACTGCCATGGACATCGGCCACTGAGTCGGCGTTTATCGCATTGAAACAGGACTTGTCAAGATCGGCTGATCTTGCCATCCCTAATTATGAACAACCCTTCTATCTTGATGTTTCAGAAACACACGGGATAGCTAATGGGGTGTTGTTTCAGAAAAAAGGGGGAGGAAGAGATGTACTTATGTACGTCAGCATCAGACTGAATCCATTAGAGACAAGGCACCCGAGATGCACACAGCATGCCATTGGGGTGTCAAAAATTATACAAAAGACAGCACATATAGATACCAGCAGACTAGTGGCTCAGAAAGCTAGAATTAGCTAATAATCTCTAATGATTTAGGCTACAACACCTCTGAGTGAGCGCACTGTAACATCATGACATCAGCAAGACTGCACAGTTTTCATTCTCTCCTGACTCCAAGTTGGCAAAATATAACATTAGAAGAATGTCAATGTCAGAAAATAATACTAACATACATTATCATTACTACTATTACTATAATATTATACTAATATATATAGTAAAGGGGAAGGTCTATACTAGACCTCAGACCCGCCCCTTTCCTGATGAGTGCCCCAAGTGCCCTTTTCTTGAGGCATTTTTAATTTATTTATTTTTTTGTAATTTGTGTGTGCATGTGGAGTCCTGCCTTTGCCCCTCAACAGTATCATTTAACTGTTAATCATAATTTTGCTAAATAAAAGGACCTGGCTTGCATCAGTCACATGACCACCATTTACCAATGCTCACCCTCGACAGCAGAGTGCGCTGGTTACGAGCGGGACCAAACTCAGAAAGAGCACGTGCATTTTTTGCCACCTGGGCGGTGGCGACTGTACGACATAGGAGTAGTAGGTTATTATGTACACGTTGGTAAGATGTCTGTGAAGGTTCTCAGTCATCCAGGTCATTGTAGTCAAAGGAGCTTGCAAAGAAAAGCGTCTGGACTTCTTTAAGTTTCTTAAAGACGTTTCACCTCTCATCCGAGAAGCTTCTTCAGTTCTAAGGTCAAATGGTGGGGAGTCCCAGATTTAAACTAAATGAGAGGTGAGATGAGAGGTGAAACGTATTCAAGCAACTTAAAGAAGTCCAGACGCTTTTTTTTTTTTTTTTTGCCTGTCCCATTTGGTTCTTTTGCCGTCAGAATTGTTGTCTGAAGACCAACAAGGATACCCAATGGATTTACTTTGCCAAATGGATCATCGTGGCATTGCCGTATTGGTCCATTTGATCGACCTTTGTTTTTATTATTTATTATATTTTATTTTCAGATGTTACAGACGGGACAGACATGAGTGAGGGATAGGAAAGGGAGAAAGAAAGAGGAAGGAAAAGAAAAACAGAAGGGGAGAGGGACAGTGAGAAAGGGGGGGAGAAAAAAAAGAAAAAGAAAAAAATCTCCTGGATCACCTGTTGAGAGAAGAAGAATAGAAAACAAGCAAAAAAAAAAAACAAAAAACCAAAGCAACATACTAAACACAACACCATCGCATTAATCTAGCTAAGTGTAAACAGCAGTAAATACTAAAAATTCAATGTTGTTGTGCAGCACGCAGGACAGACAGCGCACAATGTGCTTTGAAGTAGCAGCCAAGAAAGGTGTAATTTAAGTCTACGAGCAGTGAACATCCGTGTGCATACCTGTGTGGATCAGCGCACTTGTATTCAAATGGTTTCCACATGTAATGGTCTGCAAGAGGATGTAGCGAGCCATAGCCCCGTCCCCCAGGGCATGAAGCAGGCATGGAGGAGATCCAGGCCCCAGACATCCAGAGGCCTCAGAGTGCGAGAGCCCAAGGAGGACCACCGGAGGGGCATCCGTGCCACCCTCATGGGAAGGGCTGAGGATCCCCAGACGAGGCGTCACCCAGTAGCCACCGAGCAGAAGCTAGAGGGGGCTGCACCAGCGTGCCCGCCGGCTCTGCCGGCAGCCAGCTGTGCCAGAGTGAACCGAGCTGCAGGCCCAGAGGCCGGAGGCCCGAGGGCCCCCCGCACCCCGGAGGAGGCCTGACCGAGCAACAGGCGCCAGGCCCCGCCAGGTAGCCACCGGGAGTGAGCTGGTACATACCTGAGTGCCCAGCCCCGGACACCAAGAACCACCAATGCACCGACCCCTGAGGGCATCAGTCACCGGCAGGGAGTGTGGTGAGGGGAGATAGGCCTTGGAGGGCCTGGGAGTTCCCAGAGAGGTGGAGTCTAAGACCCGACTTGACATATAGACACAGACAAACAGGCACACACAGACACAAACATGCGTTCCCACCCTCATGCACACATATACAAACACTCAGCACTCACCCAACGTAAGGATTGACATAAATGGACATGTACACACAATCACACTCCCCAAACATACTCTATACCCCGGGTCCAGGTACCCTCGCCCCCAGAGGGGGAAACAGAACCCAGACCCAAGAGATGTTACCCTTCCCCCCGGGGTGGAGGCAAGCAGACCGTCCCAGGCTCCGCGGCAGCAGGGAGGCCAATCGGACAGCCAACATCTCCTCCCAGCCCCCCCACCCCGATGGCTAGCAGAGAAGCTAGACGCTTTTCTTTGCAAGCTCCTTTGACTACACGTTGGTAAGTTGTGTTGTGGCAACTGACGAATTGAAACAAATGAGCGTGCTGTGTGTGCAACAATCATTACCTGTCCTAGTCTGGTCATTAGCTGCCAGCTAACTGGGTAAGGGTGTCATGGGTCTGTAGCTCTGTCCACCGTTTTAGTGAACATATTTACCTTTAAAGTAAGTTACAGGGCTTTCCCTGCATTTCTGGAGGGCTTACATTTCACTAAAACCGATCTAACATGCATATCCACATAATTATGGATTTATATTTTATATTTATATATGTATTTTTTATTCTCATTACTTTATTATTATAGACTAGGAATAAATAATAAGAGAAGGATTCTGAATCAGCACCATGATGAAAACTTGTGGCCATAGTACTGTAAACACAGTATTCTGGAGAAGGTATAAAATGTCACTGCATGTGTCTGTCCCTCACCAGATGGATTAAAAAGGGCACAGGTAACAATGACACATGTACCAGTTGTTACATTGCAGAGGTGTTCAAGTACAAAAACTATAATAAACACAATTGCAATCTTTTGGTTCTATAACATTTTTCTATCATTACTTTGTCATGGACTAGGTGCAAGACTTGTTAAGTGTAGACAATTAAATAATAGATTAATGCAATAGCAAATTATGCCTAGTTCTCAGATGGACAGCAAGTAGAGAGTGATAGATGAGATGAGGAGATGGAAGGAGGAAGAGAGGCGAAGAGTGAGTCACAGGCAGAGCCTAGTTTATTTCCCACAGTTTTTTTTATTCTTGCCTTATGATTTCAAGCACTGTCACCAATCTTTGCATTTTAATATTATCTCATAGCACTTGTTTAATAAGCTACCATCTCTCCTATGGACTTTTTAACATCTACAGTCTCAAAGCAATAGAGCCCTGTCTTCTAGCATTATCAGCAGCAGGAGCAGCAGCAACCCCTCAACAGCAACATTGTACCCCATCAGGTAAAACATAGACTAAAATAGTCATCGTTTTTTTTATATGGTGCATCCTTTCAGTTCATCCTCTGTACAGAATGCTTTATTCTGATTGGCTGGTTGCTTAATATGTAACGTGTATATAGACTATATAGACAAAAGTACTGGGCCGCCCATGAAAACCCATTCCACGAAACTCCCAGCACACAGGTTTTGTGCTGATGTTAATGCCAGTACCATGGCTAGTTGCTTGATTTTATACACCTGTGTCAATGGGATTGAATTCAGACAGCTGTAGTCGAATACTGTTTCCATATAATTTAAGACAAGATATTGTAATATTATACACATGACAGCGTACATGTTGACTGGAAAGCTGTACAAATAAAAGTGATTTGGCAGAAAATGAGGAGAAGCAGAATTTAGTGCTAAAGTTTTTTTTCCGGAAATTATCTGGTTAAAGGAAATTCTAGGTCCATTCATTACAGTCATTCTACATTCATTCTTCCTGTGACCAAAACATGTAAGTAACTGTCATCTGTGTTTGGTTAAAGAACCAGAGGGGGTGGTTGTAATTTAAATCATTTTGCAGCTGGTGGAATATTTGTCATGTGAGATGCACAGAAAATGCTTTGAGGCATCTGGAAACATTTTACTTTTTTCTGTTTATTTACTGAGGAAAACGGATGCTTCGTGAGTAGCTGTGAGTCGAGTATAATCATGCAAAAGCTTCACATATAAAACTATGTTCACATGTCACTGCACTTCTTGGTTTTCATGTCTCCCTCTGCGTGTCCTTTCAGCAGTATCTTTTTATATCTTGGCTCTGTTTTCTTGATGTGTTGCCATGAGTTTAGCACTCTGCAGTCTGTCAGACCTGAGTGACACGAGATTCCCTAAAGAGGAACCCCATGCCTCTCTGATCCTCATCTACCTGTCCTGCACAAAGGCCTGTCAAAAGAGGCCCATTGATCGGAGGGCAAATAGCCCTGTTCTGCCCATACAGTGGTGCGTAATCCCTCATATATTCAGGCCACTCATCCATTCCATCCTCGTCCTCCTCATCTTCATCATCATCTCCTTCCTTTTCCCAGAGCGATGTGGAGACATGCTGGTACACCCTGGTGTCCTCGCACTCCATCTCTCTGTGGTAAAAGTAGCTGAAGTTGGACACAATGACAGGCACAGGCAAAGAGATGGTGAGCACGCCAGCAATGGCACACATGGAGCCCACCAGCTTTCCCCCAACTGTCCCTGGGCACATATCGCCATACCCGACTGTAGTCATGGTCACGACTGCCCACCAGAAAGCCTCGGGGATGCTTTTGAAGTTTGTTCCAGAACTGTCCACCTCAGCGAAGTAGACGGCGCTAGAAAAGATTATGACGCCGATGAAGAGGAAGAAGATGAGCAGCGCAAGCTCTCTCAGGCTGGCCTTCAGCGTCTGGCCCAGGATCTGGAGGCCCTTGGAGTGACGAGAGAGCTTGAAGATCCTGAAGACTCTCACTAACCTGATGACTCTGATGAGAGCCAGAGACACGGAGGGCTGCGTACCTTTGTCCTTTGCTAGCTCCGTGCCCACTGTGACAAAATAAGGCATGATGGCGAAGAAGTCTATGATGTTCATGATGTCTTTAAAAAAGTGCATCTTGTTGGGAGCGCTAATGAAGCGCATGATGAGTTCAAATGAGAACCAGCAGATGCAGATTGTCTCTACTATGAAGAATGGGTCCTGGAAGGCAGTGAATCCAGGTGAGACCAAGATGGTGTTGTTTGATATGTTGGGGTGAGGAACGATGGAGTATTGCTGCAAGATAAATAAGGAAGTAGAAGAGATTAAACTCAAACATTAGATTAAAAGAAAAATCAAAGCATATAACCTGCACTGCCCAAAAGATTCAACTTATTTTCACACACTCGTTGGTTTGGAAGAAGAAATAGGAGAATAGAGAGAGAGGAAAGTGTGGAGATACAGAAATTCTTTTATTGCTGCCATATAATCTGCATCATTATACCTGCATTAATAACCTTCTTTACAGCATTATTCCATTTAATAATATTTCTTACAGTATTGAGATTGCATTAAAGTTGTTTATTGAAGATCTTCATTTAAGGATCCTTTTATTATGTTTACTTTTATTACAGGTACAGCCAGAAGTATTTTACACACATTGCATAAATATTTGTGCTCATTTAGAGTTGTTGCCTTAGTCTACAGAGGGTCTCAAGCTCTGTCTGGCGTGAGTCCAGACAGTCTATTGTGAAAGGACTAGTGCATAGAAGGTTATTACCTTCTATGCACTAGTTTATTACCTTGTATGGAAGGTGTTATAGAAAAGAGAAGTTCTATGTCTGCTTATAGCTATTAAAGATGTACGATTAATTGTGACTAATGTCTGGAACCTATTTTAATCTGTCATTGATGCCATGGGGGGGCGTGTACCCCACTGCTTTATAAGTGTCCACAACATGTATTTTGGTCAGAAGACATATGTTGATGTTTTCTCCGGGCTGTTAATAAACTCAACGTTTGATTGCACTTTTCTGGGGCCTCCGTGGTTTGTGACACTGCTCTACATTGATCGATTTCGTGACAAAAGGTAGGGCAGTAGTAAACAGCTCCATGGAGATGATGTTTGCATGAATGTAAACAGAGAGAAATCAAGAAGGACAGAGTAAACATAAGGAGGAAAGTGAGAAGTAGTGATTATTATCAAAGTTTGTCCTCAGCACATTTGAAGTATGACATCTGTCACCAGGATCTTGTGAGATCTCTGATACGGTGCTAAAGTCTCTCTCCTCTCCATTTTCGCTCTCTTAGTTTTAATGCTTTTTTTTTCTCTCACAGACTTTTATAAACCAGTTTCTCTATATTTAAACATAAAACATTCACCTCATGTGACTCAGGATTGTATTACAGCCACCTGACACTTTATTTAACCCAGCTGCTTTTTTTTTCTGGGAACAAGGTGCAAGTTTGGAATAACTGTCTTTTAACAACTTATTTAAAGTTACTCTAAGCATTTGATGGCCTTGCAGTACATACTGTGCTCAACTCTATTTCCTATTTCCTCTTAATTAGATACACCTGGCTGAAAATGTCTGGTATAAAAAGCCTGCAGTAAATCCTGCTTCCGTCAAGGTCACAATGTTCAGGCTTGGTTTTGATATAGCTCTTTGTGGTGGGTTTGAACTGTATTCTGATAGATGTTTGGTTATCCACTAAAATAACCATTCAGCTCAACCAGCATCTCCCTAATTCCACATCAACCCAAACCAAACACTGTAACCTTGGCGACGGGAGGGTTTACTGCAGTCTGTTCGTCTTAAATTACATTATCTTTAGCTAGGTTGACCTAATAAACTGGAAACAGCATATGTTTCTTGTGTCCTCGTGTGTGCTGCTTTATATATACTTTGAACTGCCTGTGACATTTGCAAAGCAAATTTTAAACAGACACTGCTCAGATTAAGGTGAAATATACTAATGGCAGGTTGAATGATGTTAGTGTCCATCACTTAGATCCAGGCTGTCACATAAAACCAACAACATGCATGGTTCGAGATATTTTTGTTTGTAAGATTTTCCATCTCGTGAGTGACTGATAACGTGGAGATGGCTGTGCATGTATGTTTATGTTGGCTTGCATTGTATCCGAGAGTATTGCAGGCTCTGATCACTTTAGTATGGAAGACAAATCTGCTGGTCAGTTAAGTGGCAGAGGAGGTTCTTAATCAGTTTCGGCTGCTTTGGTGGTAATGGGATGAACAACAGGTGCGCTAGAGGGGCAACAATGAGAGAACCCCCAAAACAAGAATGGTTTGGGAGTTGTGATGGAGGCTACTGACAACTTTTCCACCTCTAATCTTTTCTGTTTCTTTTCATTAGTTTTGCATTTGGCTGTCTCCCAGAACAGTCTCAAGATCATGGAGGAGATTCCAGGAGACATGCAGTTACTTTTGGAGAGCTGGACAGGGCAAAAGAAGGTTCATAACCCATCAGTGGGACCAGTGTCTGCTCCTTTGTGCAAGGAGGAACAGGAGGAATGCTGCCAGACCCCTACAAAGTAATCTCCAACAGGCCACTGCTATAAATGTCTCTGACCAAACAATCAGTAACAGACTTTGTGAGGATGGCCTAGGGCCTGACATCTTCAAATGGGCCCTGTGCTACTTCTCCACCAGTGGAGCCTGATTAGCATTTGCCATAGAATACCAGACATAACAGATCCACCACTGGAGTCTGGACATAATCTGAGTCTGCAAACAGAATGGCTGAAAATATAAGAAACAAAATGTTACAATGGACCAGTCAAAGTCCAGATGTCAACCTAATTAAAAATCTTGTGGCGAGCCCTTCAAAGAGCTGTGCATAAATGAATTCTTACGACCCGCAATGAAGTGAAGCAACTCTGTAAAGAAAGGGGGCCCAAATTCTTCAGAACTTTCATGGAATATTCATTTATTTTTCTATTTGTTAATTGTTTTGGCAGTTTTTGTCCTCCATACATCAACATATCTATCTCTGTTTACTGGAGTAACGAGGGAGTGGTGGTGGTGCTTTGGAAGCATGCACGTCTGCTACCTGAACCTCCACAATCCATCTCGTCTCCAGGCTGCCGGAGCACATGCGAGACAAATTTAATTTTGCTGTAATCATCAGAAAAACCAATCCGTCTCCATCTTTTCCATGCCGTTTTCAGTGTGTAGCCTATGAGTCACTGTGTTTATTAATACGGGCTTTGGTTTATGTGTTGATGGGCTCTTTGGGGTGTCCTTCCTCTATATATAGCATATCTCCGAGGGGTAACCTGAGACAAGCTCATCTCCTTTCATGCTTTTCATGCTGGCTTCTCTTCGTCTAAGTCCTTCCACTCTCTAGTGCTTCTTCCTACTTTTAAAGCATCCACTTCATCTGAATTAGTCAACTAATAATTAAAACTCTCAAGCCGCTTTACCTGCTCTCTTTTATCCCTCATATTTTTCCACTGGTGGTTTAACTGCTCTCCTCATCTCGTACTTCTTTCCTCTCAGTCTAACTGGATCAGATTAAGTGGCAACTCCAAAATAATTTCAGCAGATAGTCTCCTTTACTTTCTCTCTTTCCTCAGCCTTTGCTTTCCTCTCCATTTTTCACTCACTGTTGCTTCAGGAGATAAAAACATTTTCATCTTGTGCTGCAAAGTGACATCTGTCTGCACTTCTTGTGCTTATTTGTTCACCTCATCACTTTCCTGCAGTGTTACGCTGTGTTCTCTAAGCACCCTGTCGTCAGCCTACTCCCTCACTCATGCGGTTATTGCAACTGACATAACTTTCCTTGTGCAGCCCTGTGAATACCGGTTTTGTAGATATGAGCATCCTCACCTCCCTACGCTCCTTTTCATTTCTGAACTCAGGCAGGGTCTCCAGGCAGAAGATGAGAATGGAGACCACAATGACCATGACACTGATGATGGCGATGATCCGGGCTCCGCTGGAAGATTCCGGATACTCAAACAGCATCCAGATTTGCTGCTGCCACTTTTTTTCAGGTAGAGGTCTTTCCTCCTCTTTGGCGAAGCCTTCATCCTCTTTGAAGTGGTCGATGATCTCCTCTCCGAGCTCGTAGAACCGCAGCTCCTCCAAGAACATGTCCAGGGGGATGTTGGCGGGCCTCCGCAGCCTCCCACCTGACTGATAGAAGTAGAGGATGGCGTCAAAGCAGATGCGGTTTCTGTCCAAGAAGACTTCATTCCGCAGAGGGTCGAAGTAGCGAATTCGACGCTGGGGGTCACCCAACAGGGAGTCTGGGAACTGAGCGAGGGTGCGCAGCTGGGTCTCATAACGCATCCCTGACACGTTGATGGCCAGACGCTCCGTCAGAGCCCACTGACACCGCCGGCGGTTCTCCCTTCTGGGATGCGCTCTCGGCTCCTTGCTGCTCTCTTTCTCCAACTTGTTCTGCTTGTTTTTGGCCTGCTTATCTTCATCACTGACCTCCTCAGCTTTTTGTTTATCTTTCATCTCGCCTCCACCTCTATCTCTACCTCCCCCCTTATGATTGTCCATGTCTCAGCCTGGAATAGTTCCTTTTTAAAAAAAAAAAAAAAATGTACTTTTTGCTGCTTCTTTGTTCTGCAAGAAGAAAAATGTAAGTTACCCTGACAAGTTCACTTCAACAACCTTTACAGTTAGTTACAACATCTTAATAACTGTGTATAAAAGGTGTATAAAAAATCAATTGTACATTGTAAGTATACATGAGTAAAATTTTATGAGTTGATTCTTTTACCAAATGTCTTCATTTTTTACACATTTTTCTACTGTTAGACTTTAATGTAACACCAGAAAATGTTACACCTGTACAACCTTCCCTGAACTGACTTCTAGGTTAAATCAAAATGGATTTTAAGATGATTTCATCTGTCTATATTCCATAGACGTCAGAGAAACTGCTGTCAGCTCCACTTTTCTTAAAACATGCTATACAGTGTGTTTGTTTAGATTGATTTCATACTGCATGCACAAATTCCAAGACATGCTGTTAGCGTAAACCCACCTTAGTTGAACTCCTCCTTTCACCTGCCCTACTGGCAGCTAATGCTTCAGGCTAATGCTTCAAACCCCAGGCGAGTGAGCGAGTGACCATGACTCTCCTGCTGTTCCTTCACCTCCATGTGCCTTCTGGGCCGACCCATCATCACACCATCCAGGCAACCCCTCCTTATTCTCCCTTGAGTCACATTTAGGAGGGGAGGGGAGGAGATAGAGGGAGCTTCTTCAGGGGCTGCTGTGGTGTTAATCTGCCACCCTGGGTAAAGTTAAAATTCTTAAGCTTGTTTGTAGGTCACTCACTGTCTGCGCTTGCACCCTTACGCTGTCTCTCGCTCTCAGCATGGGAAATGCTGTTAGGCGGAAATTCAATCTTGGACTTGCTCCTTGTCCAAGAGCACGCTGCCTATTCGCCCACTTTTTCTGACCCCAACAAGCCTCCTCGCTCAAAAATGTCAACCTCTTACAACCCTCAGTCTGTCTTAAACATGCTGTGCATTCTTACATACACTTGTAGCCTGATCTGTACCTGAACTAAGAAGTTTAAAAAGGAGAATAAAAAATAAAATAAGGGAGCAGTGTTTGCACTGATGAACATGATTTACACTCTAGAATCATACACAAACATTTGGTTGGTATTTATTTTTTGCCCTCTTTTGCTGTTACAGCTTAGCTATAAATTAAAACTTGCAGGTTACTGTGGTTTGTGCAGAATTATCCACAAATTGGATCAGAGCAGTGATAAATCTGTCATGAAATGTGCCCACACCATTACTCACTTTATGTTAAATATAACATATAATATATTTCTGTGGTTATTTTAGACATCGCCCTGCGACAGACTGGCGACCTGTCCAGGGTGTATCCCGCCTCTCGCCCTATGACAGCTGGGATAGGCTCCAGCACCCCCCGCGACCCTGAAAAGGATAAACGGAAGCGAATGGATGGATGGATGGATTTTAGACATCTTAAATTATACACCAAAACATCTTTGAGTCTCTGGGTCTGTGTGCAGGGAGACTTTTCTGATATGTACTGTTGCCTTCAAATACTTCAAGTAATTTACAGCTTTTAAGTGTTTATTTTCACAGAGGGTTTGTAAAGTTTGCTCTTTGCATTAAAAATCTCCAAATCAAATTTTGATACTTTGAATAAGAGTAGCTGGTGCAGAGGATTGTAGGTCTGAAGGTGTGGGAAAACCTGCTGGCTTGTTTACTGCAAGCTGCAGCTGAAGGCGCTTGGAGATCCTGGTATTTTTGGCTCACTTTATTAAACTGTGTGAGATGTGCTGAATCCTTTACTGGCATAGTGAGTGGTATGGTAGCATGCAAGCTATGCTCTGTATAAAAAAAACATAGATGTAGCTTCCAGGTCTGAAAAGTGAAGCAAATGTGAAGCAGTGTGCCTTAAACTGTATTCTTTGTAATGGCCAGCAGGGGGCTGACGCCACAGGTTGCAGAAGGAAGCCGAATTTAAAAATAATTTGTGAGTTGATGAGTTTATGGCCTCAAATGTTAGCTTACATTTTAAGTTAATAAAGCACTTTCTTCCTTAAAATTGTTATTATTATTATTATTATTATTATTATTATTATTATTATTAAGAAGAAGAAGAAGAAGAAGAATCTGAATCCCTGAAAAAATCAGGAAGTTTAATGATTTCCAAATGGGTTTTTTTTTTAAAACACAAAATGTTTTGCCATGTAAAATGAGGAAATTAGATTAAAGTTCATTTCAGCTTCTACCTTATCCACATGTTTTAAGTCACATGCCCTTCCTGAGCCAACTTCAAAGGTTTAGTGTCTCTGATTTTTTTTTTTTTTTTTTACCTCCAATCGACCCAGCACCCTTTCACATGAATACGTTGACCAGTGAGGCGTGAAAATGAAGAAATGAAATAATTACGTTTAATATTAAGTATACAAAAATGAATACTTTTAACAAAAGGCCAGGTCTGCTTGATCTTTAAGTTGAAGCAGCATTGAGATATTTAATGGCATCTGAGCATTGCAGAGTAAATCAGCTTCCTGCAATGATTCAAAGTGTTATAAAGATGGGAGATCTGCTTTATAACCGTTAGAATAATAGCATCAGCAAGTTTAGTGGAAAGCAGGTTCATTATACTGTTAGGTAAAGACACTACAGTATTGGAGAGAGATCCCAAACAATCAGACGATCCCATTCCTGCAAGTGCTTGATAACGGGGAGTAGGAAGAGCTTCCTTTCACTGAACGAAAGTAATCATGTCCAGACTGATGGTTTCTAAGGAAGATGACATCAGCTTAGGGCGGCTAAGTTAGTGGCACCCAAGCACAGATGTCCAGACACAGTTGAAGTAAAAAGGAAATTATTATAAAAGTTCAAGAACCCTCTCTAGAGCTAGTTTTCTTGTGAATGTATAGATTTCCTACTATCCCTGTCCTCCTGAACGCAGCAAAGCAAACCGCATGATTTTGTGGCACTTTGAACTTTACAAACAAACATGCTGACAGCGGCTGATCGTTTCTGCTGGCGGCAGAGGAGTCCTGCTGTGATGACTCCGAGCAGACAAAGTAAGAAGTAACCGTTATTAGCCCGCTGTTTGACAGCAGCGCCGCTTTGCGTCACATTATCATCGTAACCGCAGACAAAATGTCCCTCCGCTACTACAACAAAGTGGCTGTTGTCACAGGAGGATCCAAAGGGATTGGCAGAGGGATTGTCAGAGTGTTTGGTATGAAAATGTCTTTATTTATGCTGGCAGTTTGCGCATGCAGCGAGGAGTGGCGCACTGAACATTTTTGCGTCTTTTTTTTGTTGTTCTTTTATAGTGGAAAACGGAGCCAAAGTGGCGTTTTGTGGAAGAGAAAGTTAGTAAGGCTGTTTTTATTCTGCTACTTTGTAAAACAGTTACACGATTTCACTTTTAGCAGCATATATGAAAAGAAAAATAATGGGGTGCAGTGTTTTGCGGCATGATCAGACGTGTCTCGTAGGTGCAGCAGGTGAAGCTTTAGAGGCGGAGCTTAACAAGACCGGGCCAGGCTCGTGCAAGTTTGTCAGAAGTGACATCTCCAAGGAAGAAGACATAAAGGTGAAGTGCAGCTTTGTGGGTGTATGGTCTGAAATGGAAAGAGTCACATGATCACATGATGATCACATGATGATCTCACTGAACTCAGAGAGTGACTCCTGCATTCACTGCGGATGTGTATTTGTCATTTGTTGGTTCCTCTTGTCTCTGCAGAGGCTGATTGCAGTCACAGTGGAGCAGTTTGGTCACATCGACTGCCTGGTCAACAACGCAGGCTGGCGTGAGTCTTTTGTGTGTGTGTTGTTGTTTTTTTACTAACAAGGAGACATGACAACAAGGCTGTGTTGCTTACTGTCTGTTTTTGTGTTTGAAATCTTCCTCTTCAGACCCTCCTCATAAACCCACTGACGACACCACAGCAGAGGAGTTCAGAGACTTGTTGAATCTGAACCTCGTCAGCTACTTTTTGGCGTCTAAAGTACGTTTTCACAGCTTTGGGTGCAAATAATTTCTGTCTTCGGTGGTAACAAAGACAGTCCTTAAGGATTAAAGTGATACATTTAAACACTGATGAATGAAATAAATAAAAAATAACTTTATTTGAAAACGACAGGCGGGAAAACAATATAGGAAAAAATGTTTTCAGTGGTCTTAAAAGTACACAAGAATACCCCTAACATGGAATCTACCCTTTCCTTGTGTCTACAGACCACCTGTAATATCACTTTTGAGTTTCCAGGATTTTTGCATTGACTGATTGATTTTAGCCAAAGCCAGTCTGACTAACTAATAACACATAAACCCTTCACACTTTTCATTTCTGTTTGAGCTCTTGGAGTAATCGAAACATTATGTATAGAGGATCTTTGCACCACCTGAAAGTCTCGCTCTCTCTGCAGTATGTGTTACCTTACCTACGAGAGCGCCAAGGAAACATCATCAATATTTCCAGTCTTGTGGGAACTATTGGTCAGAAAGATGCTGCACCGTATGTTGCCACAAAGGTGAGCTTCTTTCCTCGTTTCCTAAATTTCAGCCCTCTGCCCAAAAGAATAGTATTGTAATGTGATGTTTTCTCCACAAGGGGGCGATCATTTCCATGACAAAGGCAATGGCAGTGGATGAGAGTCGCTACAATGTGAGAGTCAACTGGTGAGGCAAACTGGCATCTGCAAAAAATCCCCCCCCCCCAAAAAAAAAAAAAAAATGTTTCTAGGGAGAAGATATATTTTCAATCTCCAGATTAAATTAATTGGATTTCAATTTAATCACAAGGATAAGATATAAAAATGTGTTATGCTATTAATGAATCGCAGGGGACAGCTTGTGACTAATATATTCAAATACAGTTACCTTTGTGTGCTTTATATAGAGTTAACTAGGCTCATCCAATGGTTCCCAAACTAAGGGTTGGCCTCTTTAAATGGTCCCAGTATCAGTCTGAGGGGTTGTGAGATGGTTGATAGGAGCAGAAGTCAGAAAAACGTAATCTGTATTTCTTATTTGGACTTCTCTTCAGTCACTGCTGTCTGTGATAACTGCCACAAACCATAAAGCCCAACTTTCTGATATCAGCCCACCCCCCCCCCTTTTTTTTAAACTTAATTTCGTAGCCATTGATAAGCTCTGATTCACTATTTGGGCTTTTCTACAGTAGACAGTTCAAAATTACACATTCTGTTCTCATAAATCCACAAGACAAAGATACCAAACAACTATAATTACACAGTGAAATAAAAAATGTGATTCTGATAAATAAAAAGAAGAATTCCGATGTGATATAAAAACTGTAGAGATTCTACAAGTATTTCATTTCCTTTAATCTAATAATGCCTTTCTTTTTCTAATCGGAGTGTCTGGCTTTTGTTGCAGCATTTCACCAGGTAACGTGATGACACCTCTGTGGGAGCAACTAGCAGCACAGACACCAGACGCAGCTGCCGCCATTAAAATGGGGGAAAATGCTCAGGTACGTTCAGGAAGGTGTTCAGAAGCCGTGCAGATTATGGGGGCTGGTTAGTAGTGAAGAGTTGAGTTATGCAAAGTCATTAATGAAAAGTTATTAAAATGTAATAAAAATGATCCGTGCCATCATCAAATCACAAAGAATCTCCACATTGGATCAGGGCAGCGAACGCCTCTGGTGCTGTTGGTCAGCAGGCTGCTGATGGAAACTGTGCTACTGTTGCCTGAAAACAATGGAAGAGGAGAGGAGGAAGGTGTGTTAGGAGGCAACGTGAGTGAGGGAAAGGCAGGAGTGTGGAGGTCAGAGATAGGGGCTTAATGTGAGGAGCTAGCTGATATGAAGGAGAGAAGGAAGGCGGATATTTTTCAGAGCAAGTGTCTGACAGAGATGAGAGTCTGCAAGGTGGTGTCATGGGAGATTGTAGCTAGGCAGCATGAGATAGAGACGAGGATCAAATGGTGGAAGTTGAAAAAGGAAAAATGTAAAGAATTCAGAGAGGAATGTCGACAGCTCTGGCTGGTAGGGAGGAGTTACCAGATGATGGGGAAGGCTGAAGTGATGAGGGAATGAAAACAAGGACACTTGGGAGAGGAATGAGAAAGTATTGGAAAGTGTTCAAAGAGTTTGGCAGAGAAAAAGCGGGATAGTCAAGAAGATGCAGGCAGCTGATAGGAGTACTTGGAGGCTAGGTGTACAGCAAACACAGGTGGCAAAGGAGGAAAAGGCTTTTAGTGAGTTGTATGTGAGGCAGGACACTAAGGAAGGAAACTTTTATTGGTTCGCTAGGCAGAAAGATTGAGCTTGAAAGCCAAAAGTGCAACAGGACAGAGAGTGGAAGTTGCTAAGATTTTTCACCGGGAATTACCAGGATGGACATTATTAGAAATGAATACATCAGAGGGACAACTCAAAGTCTGAGAGGCAAGGCTGAGATGGTTTGGACATGCCCATAAGAGGAACACTGGATATACTGGAAAAAGCTAAACTAAACTGCCACACACTGGAATCTCTCTGTCAGGCAGTCAGCATCGACGCCTTCAGTCTTGGATCGCAGCTGAACGAGTTTGTGTAACAGGCTGCATTTTTTCCATTAGAGGTTTCCTTTGATTCAGGCAAGAAAACCTGTTTGAAGCTGACGCAATACAAGAGGAGAAACTAGACAGCCACCTCCTTTTAGTTTCGCATTTATAGAAAAAGAGTGAAAGACAAGTTTGTTTCAGTTCTTTAAGTGTTGTTGTTGTCTACATGTTTTGTTAAATTAGGATCTGTCATTTTCACACTTTTATTACGCCTGTTATCTAAATAATGGAGGATAGGAGACCCTCTGTTAAGCCTCTGTCGCATTAGGAGGTTTGTAGTTTTCCCTGTTCATGAGTTGAGAAAGCTGAAATTCAAAAGGAATTTACCCAGTGCACCCAGAAATATGCAGTCTAGGACTGAGAAGTGACACACTTTCTTCTCCAACAGCTCATGGGTCGAATGGGGACTGAGGCTGAGTGTGGACTGGCTGCTTTATATCTCGCTGCCGAGGCCACTTTCTGCACCGGGATTGACCTGCTGCTCAGTGGAGGAGCTGAACTGAACTACGGCTTCAAGAGTCAGATCCAGTCCTAACAATCCTGAGTGTCCTTGTGGTGGAGATATGTGCAAATGTGCTGGTTACATGACTAAAATGAATATTAAATAATTTTGGATATAAGGAAAGCAATTATATTAATTGATTTCAACTAGTTTGGTGCTTGAAGTTGAAAATTTAAAGCTTAGAATTTTGGCATCCTAACCTTGAAACTGGACCTGAACCACTCCCCTATGATTAGCCAATCAGCACTAGCCTCTCTGACCTATAATAACCTGCTTTCGCCTACCCCAATCAGAGGTTTGTTTGTTTTTTTGTTTTTTTTTCCTCTTCCCTCATGCTTCCAAGGACTTCCTGAATGAGACTGCTGACCAATAAAACCGGTCATTACAACTGCAGAGCTAATTATTACATTGATTTGGGTTTTTTTTAATACACTAACATCGTTGTGTCGTTATTCTGAGACGTGTAATTTTTTCTGAATTATTAAACTGGTAGAAAAGGTGAATAGAAGATCCTGAATATTTCAAAGTCGACACACGCTGCTCGTATCCTGACGCTTCTGGGTTCAGGGAGAGCAAGAAGGTCTCGTATTTCAAAGCGGAACGCAAGCTGACTTGGAGCGTTTGTTTCCACACGGACTAACAAAGTTGTTTATCATCACTGGCGTAGCGGAGATGGCAGCCCTCCGGACGGTGAGTCGATTGTCTGTGTGCTGTTTATTACCAGGTTGCTGTGATGTTGTGGGTAAATGATTAACCTGAATGGGCGGTAAGGTGGCCGGTAATCATTAAAGAAGATAAGAGGCCAGTAAAACATCCTGGCCCACTGCTACTGGAGAATTCGGCGCGAGCGCGGAGCGTGGCAAAATTGTACAGCATGGAAAAGACCAAACTTAATGCAGAAATGTGGAGATTTTATGTCTTCTGCTTATGGTCAAAATAAAAACACTCCAAAAAATACTAAGAAGATGCAATTGTTAATCTTAAAGGCGGTTAACAAATTCGGCTCACTTAGAAACGAAAAAATTGTATGTTTTTTGGGATCATTTGTTTCTGCTTAGGAACTTTGAGGTTTTCATGCGTGACGTCTTGTTTTTGGTCCGTCTGTCTTGTGCGTCGACTTAAATATTAAAGGGCTTTTAGTTGATGCACATTTACAGAAAATGCAAAGTGTCTGTGTACATTGCTACCACGTTATTACTCTTGTGTTTTACATGTAGAATGAATAGAATAAGTTACTTTCCTGCTGTATTAAATGCCACAATTGAATGCAAGAAACTAAATGTTGCTTTGGGAAATGGGGATATATTTCATTCATCAGGTTTGTGTGTGGCAAAAATCAACTCGGGGAAAAAATATAGCTAAGCTCTCATTGTGCAATAAAGACAAAATCTTGCATCATCTTTACGCCAAAATGCTTGCCTGGGCTCCATTGTGCAGAAATTATGGACACGAGGTGATAATTATATTGTCTGTCTGTAATGTCAGTGGTTTAGCTCTTTGACCTTCAAACATGCCAGAACTGGCCTGTCAGGTGAGCTGCCCTGTGGCCCTTTATCAATGCCAGCTGTCATCTACCAAATATTGGAATTAGATTTTAAACTTCTTTAAATGTTGTTTCAATTGTATGCATACAATTAACAACCCAGTACTTATTAGTTTGGTAAAGTTAAAACCATTTAGAAGCACAACCTGGATGTTTTAGCCCTGTATCCATTCTGCTTTTTTAAATATTTAACTATTTTTCCAAATGTTTCTACTGTTTAACATTGTTTTTATTGTTAGAAAGAATCTAGTTGTGTATATTAATTATTTACCCAATATTTAACTGATATTTAATCATTTATTTCAACACACTTGTTAACTTTAAACGCAATCATTTACTAACTGGTTAACTTTTTCCTAGTCATGATTTAGCAGTCAAATTGTAATTTCTGTTTTCTTTCTTCCCTGAACTTGTCAGGCTAATTATTTCCATTTAGTCTATGGAAGCTGTCGATGTGCTCCCAGTGGTTCAATTACTCAGGGCTCCAAATTGCTGCTTCATACCACAGAGGGGCATTTGTGTGATGACTATATATGAAAGACTCCGTGCTGTTCAGTTGGCAAAATTAAAATCAGTTAAAATATGGGAAACCCAGCACCATATTAAGAAAGGTAAACTAAAATGTGAAATTTCAAGAGTTTAATTAGAAGATTGCTTCCATAAGTATTAAACTGCCAGGACAGTTGATCTTAATACGGGTTAAATAAGTAAAAGTATAATATCCCATCCTGTCTTACCCCAGGGCTGAATTACCTTTGGATTTCTCATGTTACCTTGCGTGAACTCCAAGTATGAATGCCAAGATCTACAAAGCCAGTTAAGGAGTGGCACTGATAATTTATGTACCTAAACTAATGATAGGTTTTTATGAAATAAGCTTTTATGGTTGGCTGTTGCTGTCTTCTTATTTTGAAGCCCTTTGTTGCCCACATAATATCATTCTGCAGAGAGCACCCTGCACATGTGATCTGATTCTGGTTACAGCTCTTACGACTGTCTCCTTCTGGAATGTGCAGACAACATGATTGGTGCTGAGTCACACACACCCCTCAGAAAAAAAACAATATTGCACATAGTCTTCCTGTGTGTTCCCAAACGTGGATCAATGATTGTCACCTGGAAATCAGAGCTTAAACTGTTATCTGTTAACTTTTTGAAACTTTTTGATGGGTATTTAAAGAAAGCTGCCACATCATCTCGCAAAGAGTTTCATCATGCATTCCTTGCAGGCACTCCATGGACGACGACTTCAGACTTTCCCCTTTTCCTTCGGCTCGCTGCGGTTCGCCAGCTCCTTTAAGGTAATGAGGAAACCGTTAACATTTTCTTTTTTCACCAGGTGAGACCTTGAATTACAGTCTGGCGAGCCTGTGAATGGCTGGTTTGGTATGGAGAACATGATGGTAACAGAAAGAAGAAAGTAACGTTCATTAGAGGGATTTGTCTCTTTAGCTTGGTCGAGTTGCTTTTTATTTACAGTTTCTTTCCATTTCTGTGTCCCCCTCACTATGTGCCTGTTGTAATTATTTAATTCAGTTTAATTTAACCTGTTTAATTGTGTCCAAGTAATCTGTTAACCCTTACCTGACTATGTTTAACCACCACCAATTGTCCTTTTGCTTATACTGTGTCAATAACAGCAATTTCAAAAAACACAATCACTGTTGTCGTCGCTTGCTCTGCTCTTGTCCGTCTCCTTCCTTCTTTTTTTCTCCACCCGTGTCCGGCTCGCCTGTCCGTCTCCATCTCAGGCAGCAGGTCTCACCATTGAACGCAACACAGAATGCAAGCCGAAGCCCGAGCCCTCCACGCTGCTCTTCGGCAAACAATTCTCTGACCACATGTTGACTATCAACTGGTCGGAGAAGGGTGGCTGGGAATCTCCTCAGATCAGACCTTTCCAGAATCTGTCGCTGCATCCAGCTAGCTCTGCCCTGCACTACTCCATAGAGGTAAAGAGCACTCTGCCAACGTGCAGTACATAAACATGCATGATATTTTCACTGGGTGCAGCACCCTCTGCTGTAGTGTAACATATAAGTGAGCCAGTAGACCAGGAACTTGTAATAACAGCCAATGGCTGACACATATTGGCCAATGAAATGGTTAGGTATTGTCCTCTCACCTGATAATTTGATGAATATCAGTGCCAGAATGGGCTTAAAGTCGCCATAACCATTCAGTAAAAGGGAAACACTGCCACATTCATCTATACCTACATAGTAACTAACAAAAGTTATTTGTTTCTACCTTCTCCAGCTGTTTGAAGGCATGAAGGCGTACCGTGGCGTCGACAACCACATCCGCCTGTTCAGACCCATGCTGAACATGGAGAGGATGCATCGCAGTGCAGACAGGAGCAGCCTTCCTGTGAGTTTGCACACCATCAGAAACCTTGACCCTAATATATCATAGACTGTATATAAAAGATGGATACCATCCATTGATTTTCAGGATACTCTTTCCAGATCAATAGGTTATGAACATGCTAACCTTTGCTGTAAATGTGGGTATTTAAGGTGTCTGGTTGTTTTCTTGGTGGTTCTATTTTTTTTATCCCTGGAGGCTGCTCTTTGCAATATATATTGATATCAGTATTTTGTTTGTCCTTCACACAGTATATCATTTTAATCAGAGTGGAAACGCCTCAGAAAAGCGATTTTAGACCATCATGAGACACTGAGGCCTTATTCAGAGAGACTGTGGCACAGCATGACAAAGCGCTGCTCATTCTTTGAAGCCAGTCAGCGCAGCGAGGCTGCTGAGCACACGGACGGCTCTGGCAAAAACACACAGCGTGGTCTGGTAGAAAAGTTGATCCAGGCTTTTTTAATCCTTCATCTGGCAGCAAGTCAAGTGTCACGTTTTCTCAAAGCGAAGCCACATTTCTGCCCAAGATAAAATAGATAGGAGATAAAAGATCAGGTTGATGAGCATTTTCTCTTCATTCCCAAAATGTCAGTTACACTTGAGGAAGTGAAACAGGTAAAATACATATTACAACACTGCAACCAGATTTGTGGGAGGGGTTGGATTAAACCTTATTAGGGAAGTGCCAAAAATTCCTCTTGCAGGAAGAATGCTGGTCATTCATTCTTTGGAGTGGAAAAACTCCATGATTCAAACTGGGTCTCAAACTTGGGTCTCATCGCCTTTATGAGCTTTAACCTCACCCTGTGTTGCTTTATCTCAGTGCTGCTGTTGGTCTAAATGTGCTGTCAAGGATCTAAAAAGCTCAAACTTGAGTATACTTGTAGAGAAAACTACATTTGGCTGCTCCCTTGCCTTAGACTCACTACACTCGGGAGATGTGCATGTTTGATTTGGCAGGGTTTTAACCCGCCTGATGCAACGCCAAAGGGGATTTGCGTCTATGCTGGAAACGAACTAAAGCTTTCCACCACCACACAGGAATAGGTTATCTTTACAGTTTCACAAACGTGTTTTTTACACACCCTCCTGATGTCCTGGTACCAGAGTTCACACTTCATTATTGTGAAACTGTTTCACAGGGGAAACAAACTTTGAGTATAACTAAGATACTGTGAGTATGCAATATATATGTATTTGGAAGAGTCTTGAAAGTGTCACGCTAGAGGTGGGCGATATAAACGATATACGATAGAAACGATATAAATTTGGCCAACGATAGAGAGTTTGACTATATCGCTCTATCGATGATGTCATCAAGCTGCGCCTGTTTTGGTCGAAAGCGTCGCAGCGGCTGCAAAGAGATGAAGCACTTTTGAAATATGGGGAAAGCCAAAAACTGCGCTTCCTCCACTTCCGTAACATTGATTCATTAATGTTGAATTCTCTCGCAGCTGCTCTATTCCCATGTTGTTGCAGTATATTAATAACTAACCTCGTATTGTGGATGAATAATCTTAGTTGTTCTCCTGACTGAAGTTTGGCCCGTGTATAGCATCCTGCTATGCGATTGCATTTGTCCCTGACCACCAGAATCCGTCACGTTAACTTTTATCGAGTGGAAAAACGTTGGCGTTCATCCTCCAGCTTCACTGTGCTAATGTTATGCTAGCATAGCTGTGTCGCTAGCAATCACGTAGCACAACATTATATACCAGGTAGTCCAACTTCAGTAACCCTGCAAACGCCGCTGCTGTTTAGTTTCCTGTCTTCATTTATGTTGGAAGTGGTAGCAGAGCTGTACGTTTGAATTAGTTTCAAAAATCTCTCAGTCAGAACAAGGTATGAAATGTTTAGGTGTAAACTAGCGAGCTAACTTCCTGTTAACTTCTAACTCCGTTAAATTTAATAAATTCTGTTTTCATGGATGCATGGATGTTAAACTTAATCGTTACACCCGATAAAGCAGCAACGCTGATGATTTAATTAAAGATGAAAGAATTTAGACCGTTTTTAACTCTTAGTGTTCGTTTGGGACCTGAAGGGGACGGAGTTTTGGACCCAGATTACTCCGCGAAGCTCCTCACTACGGCAGCCGTAATGCTCTGACAATCCATCAAAACATTTTTTTAACAGATTTCTGCACGCCAAAATCGGTTCGAGGTCAGTAAGCACAACCAGAATTCATACATAAGGCACACTCTCAATTTTTGAGAAAATTAAAGGATTTTAAGTGTGCCTTATAGTGTGGAAAATACGTTATACAGAAGAAAAGAATATATCGCGATATATATCGTTACTGCACATGCTTCAGATTATATCGCGATATGAATTTTAGGCCATATCGCCCAGCCCTATGTCATGCTATCTAAAGCCTTCTGGAGAACAAGACTTCTGTTTGTCTTTCTGTTCTGCCTCCAAAGGAGAGCCTGGCTGCTGTTGGAAGTAAAGACAAACGGGGAGGATCGTAGATACTGAACATGTGGGCTCAGCTGTTTTCCTATTTATGCTTTATTCTTTTACAATAAATGTTTATGCCCTCTAGAATCCATCACTGACACGTCATGAATAAATTAAGCGAGAGAATTATAATGTTAATTTGTGACACTCGTTTAATTTTTGTGTTTTTGTGTTGAAAAGATTTTACCCCATGTATATTTCTCCAAAGATAGGATATTCTTGTGTTACTGCAGCCAAAAAATTAAGTACAGCTTATAATAAAGTAGAATACAGAAATAAAATATAAGAAAATTTGGGTAAAAAAATATGCAAAAGAAGAAAGACTCTCAGTAAATAAAAATCTAAATAAAATGCAGTCACATGCTTTGTAAAATGTTGACTACATAAAGGATAAATAATAAAGGATCATTACATTTAATCTAATCTACATTTAAATTTGGTCATTCCAGCACCAGCAAATGTCAGCATTAAAGAAGCTCAGTGTGATAGAGTGCAGGGTGAAAATACACTGAATGATGATATGAGAGAACAGGTAATTCTCTACTATACAGATAAGATGGCTTATAAAGTGAGTGCGTGAGGTAATGACAGCGATCAGTATCTGTCCTCGTGGCTGCCAAGATGAAACCGTCTGCCGGAGAAAGTAAGTAGTGCAGAGAGCGCGGGAGTAGATGGATAAGAGTTTGTAAGCAACCTCCTCTCCACCACAGCCAGAGTCATTTGGATGATATTATATTAGCCAGATTAATGGTGAAAGCTTACTGTTGAATGTCTTTTCCCTGTGCAGCTGTTTGATAAAGGAGAACTGCTGGAGTGCATCAAGAAGCTGGTGGAGATCGACAAGGAGTGGGTCCCCTACTCCCAGGATGCCAGCCTCTATATCAGACCCACTTACATTGGAACCGAGGTGAGCTTTAGTTTCACTAAAAGGCCTGTGCAGGTTCCACGTCAGCCAGGTTAATTAAATCAGGATGTGCTTGAAATGTCCTTCTCCTCATTAACAGTCTCCTCTTGTCTTTTCTTACCTCACATCCAGCCGTCTCTTGGCGTGTCTCGTCCAGGAAAAGCTATGATCTTCGTCATCATCGGCCCAGTCGGGCCGTACTTTTCAACGGGGTCCTTCAACCCAGTGTCCCTGCTGGCAGACCCTGCGTTTGTGAGAGCTTGGAAAGGAGGTGTTGGGGCCTACAAGATGGGAGGGTAAGTTTTTACCCTTAAGTGTGCATTTGGTGTCTGTCTTGCTGTGGTTATGAGTCGATTTTGTGCATAAAAAGAACAATTCAACACAATTGAGTTTGAAGGACTTCTGAGAGAAACCGGTAAACAAAGTTGAAACTAATTTACTGACGATATGGAACCCAAACAAGCAGAAAGAAGTATTAAAAAAAAACAGTATAAAATACATTTTTAAAAAGTATTTTAAAAAATCGGAGGCAGTTTACCAGCTTCACGGCTCTGTAATGTTCAGGTGGACTTTCTGCAGTGCTCCACACCACAGCGGTGTTTTCATTCAGCAGTGGATCTGGATGGAGCCCAGCTGTGCAGATTATTCACTTTCCTGGTGGAGATGAGAAAGCCGGCCTGAGTGTCAAAAAGGAAAGAGCTTGTGTGATATTTTAGGAGGTGTATTTGCATTAAAATCAGCCTTAAAATATTCAGCATTAACCGTACAATGGCTTCAGCTGGTACATTAATGGTCTGGACCATCACCTGTGCTTTTGAAAACATCTGCAGTTAGGTCAAAAATAATCACGAGACTGAGGAGACAAATCGGCGTTCCTATAATCTCCCCTGATTCCATGCAGCCTCTAATCACGGCCCTGCTTCCACATGACCCTGCTGTCCTACATCAGCACCTGCTCGGCTCCGGCGTGATTACGTAACACCGCTGAACACCCACTCGATTCGCTAAGCCAACAAATCTGCTCTCCTCCATCAAAGTGGAGTAAACACTTCAGCTGTCGGGCCTGATTTAGCAGCAGTAGTCACATGACTCCAGTGGAGCTGAGAGTAATTCGGTGGGCTTACGTTGTTTGTTACCTCTGCTAAGGAGTTTATTTTATTGGTTACTTTTTAGTACAAGATATGGCAAAATTTAACTTATATCTTCACATATTCATATCAAACTGAAATAAGAAACACTGTGAAATATCATCTCAGTGCTCTGAAGAAAATATCAGAAACTAATCCAGATCCAGGTTTCCTTTTAGATCCCAGGACTCACTTCATGCATGGTCTGAAGGGAATTTTCAGCCTAGCTGGAGGTTTCTAGTCTGTGTAGATTAAGAGCTTTGCAGTGTTGTTTAGCTGATTGTTTAAATGTTATTGTGCATTTACTGGTACAGAAAGTAGAGCCTGATTGATGCTGACGTTTTAGATATGATCACTAAAGCCAGAGCACATCAGTCGAGCAGTGTAGTTGGAACTGGACTGTGATTTTTATACTAGACAAGCAGATAAAATCCTTTATTAAAGCTATTTGTTTTTATCATTTGAGGCTTTTATCCAGAATCAAATCCATTTTATCTTTGAAGATTTGTGAATGTCTCATTCGTGCTTTCATCACAACGTGTCTGCACTGCTGCTTGAAGGCGTTTCACCTCTCGTTCGAGACGTTTCCTCAGTTCTAAGACGAAAGGTGAAGAATTCAGGTATTTAAGCCCTTGAGGGAGTTTTCACTTAAAAGGGTTTTTGACCCACTATTGATTGTTTGCATCACCACATGAGGTGTGAAAAAAGCTGTGGGTCATTATCAGCTGAGGTTACAGGTGAAACCGTTGTGAGACCTTGCCTCACCTTATCATGTGTGTTCGAAGAAGGTCGTTCGCAGTGGGCATAGATGGCTTCTTTCACTCTCCTTTCAAACCATCTGTGTTCTTGGTCCAAAATGTGAACGTTTGCATCCTCGAAAGAGTGACCTTTGACCTTTAGATGCATATGTACACCTGAGTCTTGTCCCATCGAGGTGGCTCTTCTATGTTGTGCCATGCGTTCATGGAGTGGCTGTTTAGTTTCTCCAGTGTAGATGTCTGAGGGACTCCTCGCTGCACTGCACACCATACACTGTGTTGAACTCATGGAGACATATTTCAAAGCACAGAGCTACAGCTCTGCTACGTCAGTCGAGCCGGTTTGCATTTCTGCATTCCTGACATTAAAGCAGAATATCACAGAGGGCTGTACGTCAGGGTGTCTGTATCCTTCACTCGAAGCTAATGCAGCTTGAACTTAGTGACGCTCAGAAAGAGCTGGCAGCCGAGCACAACTCAAGGCTGGGTTCTTAACACCATTGTTCATTGTTTATTGTTGTCAATCCAGAAACGATTGCGGTTCTGTGGTTCTCACGATGTTCCTTCTAACAGTCGTGACATTAACAGGATGCTTCCTCGTCAGCACAAACACCTTTTCTTTGGGTGCTGGTGCCTGTGCACAACAACGGTTGCTCTGTCATCATTCTTTGGACTGAAAACCTGACATGTCACCGTGTCTTCCTCACTTCTTGAAATTAATTATTATTGGATTGTGTGACTTTACTTTGGTTACAGGTTGTGATCTTGGCGGTGTAAGGCTTGTAATTGATGACTAAATATGTTATTTAAATGAAAAACGAGGAGAGAAAATCTGCTAATACTCTTGTGTTCATTTCAGTCTCTGTGGAGGATGTTGTGGAGTTTTATTTGTAAATCACCGGTGCTGCATGTTGGCACTGATGTCTGACCCGTCTTGTCGACATCAGCAGTTTTCATTTATTATTTGCATGTTGTATCTTGCTTCTTACCTGCGTGCTTCCTGCCATGCAACACACCTACACGAGTCACCCTCAGAATAGCCCCATTCATAGATGTATGGCCCCACTACCACTGACTGCCACCTGGTGTGCAAAACATGCATTACACCAAAACAAATGCAAACAAGAAATGTGTTTTTATATTATGTTTTTCAGTCCAAGCCGCTCTGTTCATATGTAATAAATCAGGCTGTCTGTCTTATTTAACTTCTTTCCAGTAACTACGGCCCCACAATAGCGGTGCAGAACGAGGCAGTGAAGCGAGGCTGTCAGCAGGTCCTCTGGCTGTATGGACAAGATGAGGAGATCACCGAGGTCGGCACCATGAACCTCTTTATCTACTGGACCAATGAGAAAGGAGGTCAGATTCTTTTAGTTCATATTTGGTTGTTTTTTTTCCCCCTGTCATCTTTTTATTGTTCACACAGTTTAAAACTGCTCTTGTGAATTTTTCCTCTGTGGATGCAGAGAAAGAGCTGGTGACCCCGCCGCTGGATGGCATTATTCTCCCAGGAGTGACCAGACAGTCGCTGCTGGACCTGGGAAGATCCTGGGTAAGAGACCGCTGTTAGGTCAACAAGACAGCTGCCTGAGCCCCGCCCACACTGAAAGTCCAGCACAGACGCAGGACAAGCAGAAATAGAACAAAAGGAGTCTCATTTTTAGTCTGAGTCTTAGTTATTTTGTAGCATCCCAGTGCTTGCTAGCATTTCCCAGCATGATGTTCAGTGGTGTCATTTTTTTGCAGACGAGCGTTTCCTAGTTTCAGAAATTGTCTTGAACAAATTATTTTGGTTGGTCGGGCTTCTCCGGGTTGCCAGGTGGGAATTTAATGAGGCATTCCAGCTGAAAGATTACGATTGGGATTTCCAACTTCTACCTTTGAATGTAGTGCAGCAATAAAAAAAATAAAATTAAAATAAATTCTTTCTTTGTGTGTTTCTGTCAGGGAGAGTTTAAAGTCACGGAGCGGACTATGGGCATGAAGGAGCTGCTTGGAGCTCTGGATGCCGGGCGAGTCCTGGAGGTGTTTGGTGCAGGGACGGCCTGCGTCGTCTGCCCCGTCGGCAGCCTCCTCTACAAAGGAAAGGTGGGAGTTCATCTCCTGGTTCTGATGCTGCTTATTTTTCATGAGTAATAGTGACATTGCGGGGTTTCCTGTGGCCCATTATCAAACATGAATATTTAATTTTTCTGCTTTGCTGAGTCATCAGGCAACATTTGTGGACAAATAATCATGTGGAAAGTGTTCATTTTTAAATATTCATGTTTGACGGTGTGAGGAATCCATGGAAATCACCAATAACGTCAATATTTCCTTCTGTTTTCTCTCAGATGTACCAGATCCCCACCATGCAGAACGGTCCAGATCTGGCCAAAAGGTTCTACAAAGAGCTTACTGATATTCAGGTAAGAGCGTCACAACATTTATATCCCAAATCTAAGTATTAGGCACTTGGAGCATCTTTAAAGTGATCAAGGGAACTTGAATGCTGCTGCTTCCAAGTGGCAGCAAGAGGGAACTGAAAAATACAGGGTCCAGATTCCTAAAGTGTATCCACACGAAGGCAGAAATGTGTAGTATTTTCATTAGACCTCTTCTGCACACTGTTCTCTTTCAGCAAGGCATGCGCACAGATGTGCAGAATTATTAGGCTTCAGATTAAATTTAGTGTATGTAAACAGAACCAAAACTCCAAACGTGTGCATGCTGAGTCACAAGAAGCTATTGTCTATGCATACTCTCTCACCCACAGAATAGAAGATGGACGTAGCCACTGTGGCATGTGAGCAGTGAGCATATTATAGACAACTCTCCTTTTAGTCGTAGAAGGACCAATGTTTACAAAAGACTTCAGGTTCTATTAAATATTTAACTAGAACCCGAGCCTATGAAGTCACTGAGATCACTGAGCACGGACGATCAAATTCCCATAAACATCAACTCTTTGCAGCCAGAGAAGTCGCCCCCTGCTGGCCATTAAAAAGAACTCTGGCTTAAAGCTCTTCTGCACTGGCTACACTCTTTAGGCCTCAGGGCTGTGCCCGTTTAGTTTATGTGAGGGGAAAAGACACAAAACACACCCATGCATGTTTTGTTTTTCTTTAACACACCCGACCTTGATGTCGATCAGTGCGACAGATATTCTTCGTTCTCAGATCAATAATCAGTCAAACATGATATTGAAAGAGTATTTATTTATGATTTGTTTTATGACAGTCTGCTATTGGAATAACAGCACTTGTTGCAGGCCTAGCTTATCCTGTGACTTTCTATATGTGAATTCATTTTCTTTTTCACGCCCACATTTCCTTCCTCTGTATTTATTCGTTTCCCTCTCCTCTTTTGCTTCCTTGTGTTTCCTGCAGTACGGACGCACACCAAGTGAATGGGCTCCACTGGTTGTTTAAACAGCTACTTTGCACATGCCGGTTGTATCAACATTTAATCCGCTGATTTCAGTTTGGGACAACCAACAGCGACCCATCCCCTCCCCCCGCACCCACCGCACTCCTTTCATCCAATGAATGCACTCCTGCTTCGTCACTCGGGGACACAGACGCCTCTCTCTTCCTGTCTTTTTGGACACCTTTCACGGATGTTACTGTCTCAGAAAACCAGTTGGTGGTTTGAATGCAGTACTACTAACGGCGACGTTTGCCGATATCAAATCCGAAGGAAATTTTAATTGTTGGAGGAGAAAAAAGAGATTTTAAATATTAACATGATTCACAGCATTAATACAGACTAAACTTCACTCAGATGCTCGTACTTTCATTTTAATCAGCCCAGCATTAACAAACAGGCACAAAGTTTGACACGTTTCAGGTGTCGTAGTCACAAGCTACAGGTTTGTATTTGGTGTTTAAGACTTTGGTAGTCACTGTTACTCATCAACAAATGAATTAAGGTGAATGTCACAACAGCAGTTGATATTAGCTCGTGGTATTTAACCTAAAACCTTTAACTGTTACATGTGAGTAGCCAAAACTGGAATAGCCAACCTTGTAAGGATGTGTTATTTCTTATTGTCGTGTACTTGGCGAACTGATCTGTAATTTTTCATGGGGCCACGTCGCTTGGACACCAGAGTTTGCACTGAGCTTAGTTGTAACATCTGTGTGTGACTCGGCCTTTTAGAAAATAATCATGAGTGGGTTTTAATGTTTGTTGGTTTTATTTGTAAAGACTTTGACAGCACAAAAAAAGATTTGAGCAAGCAGCAGCACGCACAAACAGAAGGACTGCTGAACGCCGACACGCTGCAGACGAGAGAGACTGTTAGATGCTGCACTCCTGAGAAATACTGTACGGTAGCAAATAGACTTGTTATTTTAGAGAGTTTTAAATTGTAATTTTCCCTCCTCGTTGTGATGTGAAATTCGGATGACTGTCTTCCAGAGTACTTGACTGTGTCACCATGTGTTTAGCTGTGACTTTCTCTGCTATATTTGTACACGCTGTAAGTCTCCTCTGTCCAAGTGCCTGATCTGTCTGTCAGCTTCTTCTTCATCTGTCCATTTAAAGCTGCTGATTTTGTCTTTAGGGGATGTAGCTGGATATGTAAAGCAATATCTGTTTTGTTTTTTAAATGTGCTGTTAGCTTTATTTGGCTGTTTTTGTTTTTACAATAAAGCCAGGTTGAGTTCAGTGGGTCCTTTTGTTTGTTTGTTTTTTTTTTTAATCATCTGTATTTAAATTTAGCATTTGATTAAAAGTTCTTCTAGATGATATTAATAATAATCATTTAATCAGTGTTTTGGTGATGAATTCATGATTTAAGCTTTGTGGTGTGACTGAAGGAACCATTAGAAGATGGGTACACTGTGGTGAGCAGCAATACTCAGGCTGTGGCGATCAAACAGAGATGCAATCCCTCACACTTACAGCACCATCAGCAGCATTAACAAGCAGTTGAATGTGTGCACCTGATAAAGTGGCTGGTGAATGTCTGTCGTGTTATTGTGCAAAGCTTTTGCGTTCTGTAAGACAAAAACAGAGTTGGAACAATTCTAACAAGCTTGAAAGTCAATGTTTGCTGTGACCGTCTTTATTCCTCAACACATCCTGAACTGTCGTAGGTGCGCGTTCTTGTGATTTCTTTAAGTAGTCTTCAGAATGAATTCTTCAGGCTTGTGGCCGGACATTCAGACCTCTGCAAGTTGTTCCATCCTGTCAAGATGATCTCATACGTCCAGACTCCGAGGAGGTCAAACCCTGATGCTTTCCAGATGGATCAGAACGTGGTACTTTTCTGTGTTTGTAATTCCATCAATTTTGACAAAATCTCCAAGACCACAGGCTGAAACCACGACAGAGGCTCCATTGTGTTTACAGATGGCTGTAGACGCTTGCTGTCGTACGTCTATTGTGCCTCGTCTGTAAATACTGACAAAGATTAAACCAAATATTTAAAATTTGGATTCTTCACTCCATCAGATCTTTTGCCACATATTTTCAGTCCAGTTCTTGTGTAATTTGGAATATCTCTGACTTTTCCCCCACTTTCCTTAAGAATAGCCTCTTCACAGCTGCTCATCTACAAGAGCGTTTGTGTCGAGGCTTCAGTGAGCAGTAGATGGACCGGCTGAAGGTCCAGATCTCTCAGGTCTTCTGCCAAGTCTTTGCTGGATTGTCTTTTTCCCTTAAAACATGGCATCTGCTGTCAGGGTTTTTTTTTTAATTTTGTTTTTCCCCTCCACTTTTTTTAGTTTGTAATTTTAAGGACAGACTGCATGCACAGCATGTTTTCAGCTAAAAACTCTGGGAAATCCTTGTTGGTGCAAAATTACAATTTCGTGCTTGTCAGAGTTATCTTTGGCATCTTTTGTGGTTGATCTGAAAAAATGGGAACAAATTACTGTTTATGTGACAGGCTGCTAGTAACAAAGTGCCTAAAGACACGGTGTGAAATTGGCTTTATAAGTTGCCTTTTTATCTTTGGATAATTTAATTGGTCAGGGTTATCTGTCCACTATCAAATACAAGCGTGTCAAAAAGCACCAAATGTCCAAAGAGGATTTTCTCACAATTAACTTTTATTCTTTTATGAATACAATAAAATGGAGCCCACGACATCCAACAAGGCAATCTTCTTAAAAATAAGTAATTCAGTTGCTTTACATACAGAAATCCAGACGCTTCTCCAGTAACTAAAGATGGACGCCGCCATCTTTTTCACAGAAAGAAAAAAATGAGATATGGCACAACTACTAAACTTTTCTTTTTCTATTTTAGCAGGAAAAAAACTTCATTTCATACAGTTTAATATTTTACATTTGTCTGCACTAAGACTGGAAATTGTTTCATAAGCAGTTTATGTAAATGCAATATAATCAAGATGTATTGCATGACTATAATACCACAGTATTTACCCAGGTTAAATACTTTATAGATACACTTTCACTTGAGTCTCTGCAATCATAGAAAAATTACCACCCACTTTTTCTGACGCCAAAAATCCCCTTTGAATAATAACTTTTATAAATTTATGCTGACTTCCCTCATGCAAGGGACAAAAACAAGTTCCGGTCCTCATTTCTGGTAGATGATATTAACCCTGAAGCTTTGTCGAAGCAGCAGTGGTGGATCTACTGTTCCTCATCCTCAGAGTCTGGTGTGACGCCTCCAAACACAGCAGAGGTGTGCTCTCCCAGCGGGTTGTAGAGGAAAGCTTCGATTTCTCCCCCGCCGTTGGTGTTTTTCTGGAAGTGGATTTCTAGCAGGTCCTGCAGAGTTTCCCGCTCCATGATGTCGGGTATTCCTGTCAGCATTACCGCCCGAGGACACTGCGTCATCTTGGTCTGATGGACGATCCACCACACACACACGCAAAACACACAAAACCCTCAAATTTATTAAAATATATTTTATTAGAATTTCAGTAAGAGCAGATACAGATAATCTGATAAATGCGCTTACCTTCAGGTTTGAAATTTTCCCGTTGAGGAAAGGCGTCACTCTCACTGTGTGCTTCTTCTTTTGGACACTGAAGTCATGGAACTCATTTTGTACCACACGTTTGGCAACTAATACAAAAGAAACAGTCCATCAGCTGGTGGTCAACAACAACAATCCTGATTACTCTTTATATGCACAGCTCAGAACATCATAATCCACCAAACACAGAGTTATTCTTGTCTCTACGATGAAGTTTCATTTAAACAAACTGTGCCCTGTGACATGAGGGTAAAATATTCGATGCTCACTGTTGTTCTCCGCAAACGTGAGGACCACCGTCTCAGAGTCAGACAGGTATTCACAGTCCACCACCTCACCGCCTCCATTTTTAGTTTTGGAGAAATGGATCTCCAGCTTGTCCAGCAGAGTGCCGGTCTCCATTCTGGGCAGGTTGGAGATTAAAATACGCTGAGAAGAAACCTCAGAGTCGATCTGCGGGAACAGACGGGACACGTGAGCAGATCAGCTAAACCTGGGCCGACGCCATCTTTGATTCGCTGTGGTCGTTTGTTTTACCTCCACCAGCTTGGGCAGCATCAGATGAACCGGCCTGGCCTCCACTGTGATGCTGCACTCTCCTCCCAGATCCACCTGATGCTTCTTCAGTTCCAGAATCTTCCTTGCCACTGGAAAATGAAACAGAGAGAGCCGGAATTTTAAATTTTAAATTTAATTTATATTATTGTAAATAGCCGAAAGTGATGATGAGAGCCTGAAGATTCATCTTGCAGATTATTTATTTCATTTTGGAGCCCTAATAATCTAATAATAAAGAACTAATAATTTTATTTGGCTCCAGTTTAAAGCCAAATAAGATGCAAAAAGCATCTTCCTGCTTGCAGCTTAGTAGCTGGTTTTGAAAAGTGACATTAGGCCCCCTAGTGGCTCAGTTTTGCCCTGCAGCTGAAGGTAGATACATTTATCAACATACTTTTTGAATTTTTCTGTTGAATGTGGCACAAAAACGTGAGTGCGAGCCATCTACCTGCTGTTTAAGCCACCTACAGAAGGTTAAAGGGGGAGGAGCTAAAGCAGCTTGTTTAATTTAGAAGTCCTGCACCAAGCCCCAAAGTAAGAAAAATAAAGATTATTTTGAACAGCAAATCACGCAAAGCTCCTCCGGTACAGTGCACGAATAAAAATATGGAAATTAGCATTTTAATACTTTATGCACACTTTTTAATGTTTCTGTTAAAAATAAGATATAATCACCTGCTTCCTTTTAACAAACGCAGATAAATCTAAACCACGCCAGTGCTGGCAAAAACTCACCGACTTCCTCCTCGAAGGTAATCAGCGCCGTCCCGCCATCCATCGGGTAAACGATATGTGGCTTCATCTCAAACTCTTGCTTGTTGTTTGCATTTCCAGTCGCTCCCTTGAAGACCACGTCCCTCTCTGGTACAGAGGTGAACACCTGAAATCAGCAGGTACAGGTTAACGGGGTGAGGTCACGGCGTGTCGGGCTGCAGAGGGGGGTGTGTCCCGTCAGGTTAACGTACGTCGGCCTGTTGCATCAGGTGCTTCTTATTGGCCTCTTCATCCTTAATAGCAGCATTAGTTTCCTTGAGCTCCGCCACCAGTTTGAGCTCCTCCTGCTTTAGCAGATCCAGCTTCGACTAGAAGACGCAGAAATCAAAAAGCATTTGAAGTTTTGTGGGATTCTAATGTGCTGTTTTCTAGTGATTCAGTTTTTTAATTTACACTGTTAGGAAAGCAATTACAAGTATTTACATTCACTCAATATTAACAATAACATGTACTATTTTGTTAATTGTTGTTTAATGCCATTGCGTTGCTTGTCCTATTGTTAATATATATTTTTATGAGTTATTGTCACTTAAAAATTTCCATTTCATATTTAACTCCCACCTTGTTTTCAAAGGCGCTACCTTAAAATTCATGGAATAACTATCATCTGTCCCCTTCACTCCTTGTTTCCTTCCTGTTATTGAACCTCTGCCATCTGACCAACATTTTTCCCTTGAGGGGAAGTGCAGTGAGGAAATTCCTTGGGTTTTACTCTATACTTATTCGCAGTGCTTTAAATGGTGGTGGAAAAACTCAGAGTAACACTGAGAAATAAGCATGTTTATGTCACACATGCTTTACCTTTTCATTGGCTAGCTGGTCTCTGTAGGAGCGTTTGTCAGCTTCCAGATCCTGGGTCAGTTTGTCAGTGCGGTGTTTGAACTGCTGCTTCAGATCTCGCCGGTCTTGTATAGTTTTAGTCAGCTCCTTTGTCTCCTCCACCAGCTGGTCATGCTTTTTCTGTGGACACAGAGGGAGAGCTGAGTCCAGGCTGTTGTTATTATTGATGTCTAATCAGCATGACATGTAACATCTCTTTAAACACGAACTTTTGTGGTTGTATTTTGTGCAGAACAACAGAACAACTCTTCTCGGAGTTTAATAAATGTTAAAACAGTTATTTTAATAACACATAATCTCTTCTGAGTTCTGTTCTTCTGCTCCTAATAAATACAGCATGCTTATGCTGTGTATATGTATTTCAGCCTTTATTTAACCAAAACTGAATCTGTGTGTGAGCATTCAGCTAAGATAGACAGCAGCTCAATCTGCAGTGTTTACAGAACAACACACACACACACACCTTTAGTGGGAGTGTTTCTGATTTTAAAGCTGAACCTATGGTCAAAGGCAGGACCTGGACAGAGACATGCAGTGGACCTCACACACCTGCACATTCAGTTTTCTTTTCACCCGAGCGCCTGCTGGTTATTGTAAACATTTCTCCTGTTTTGTGTTAAAACACCAGAAACAGAATTGCTGCTCATCTCATGCAACATACGTTAAAGTCTCCTTTACATTATGTCTACATTATTATACTCTTCCATTTTTGACCCATTAAGCCATGAAGGTTTAATTAAATTGTATGATTTCGTGATAAAAGCGTGTTCCCTCCACAGCGTGGATGAACGAGAACTTGGATTCAGAATGCTAACTTGCAGTTTTTTGAGAAGTTTGATATACGTTTGTGATCATATGATGCAAAATGTGCACTCTTGATCTTTCTCGTAACAGTAAATAATATTCCCAAAATGTCCAGGATGCAGATCGGGACTGACTCCAGAACTTTAACCACTTCTATGTTTGGCGACACCACCCCTGTGGTAAAATGTTCATGCAACCTCTTGGGTAATAGTGCTCCATACTAAACAGGACTAATCACACAGCCTCTTTAGTGGAGGTAGAAATCACAAGTTGGAGAACTGGACCTGACAGAAAACATGAAACTTGTGTATGTTTGGAATGCCTGTCTCAAAATAAAAAAGGTTTTGAGTCTGTTTTTTGAATATACACACATATGTAACTGATCTCAGGTCAGCAGGTAGCTTGTTCCACAAGAAAGGACCACAGTAACCGAAGCACCCGCAGCATACTTGGATCTCATTTTAGGACTGGGTTGTATTCAGAGACATATGAATAGTTTAGGAGCCCTGCGTGTAACTGGAGGTAAACTGCCCAAGTGTAATGAAGCCGCACTCATAAATTCTCAATGCACCTCGTAGTTTTTGATTGAAGCCTTAATCCCCTCCAAGGTGTCCTCGGATTGTGAATCCGGAACCAGAGAGAAGTCCTGAAACACAACATGGAGACACGGAATGCCGGAAGGTAAGTAAACGCCTTACACTCAGGCTGTGTAACACAGTGGGTTAATAGATATCTTTAACACACTTAATAAATGTTGGCAGGGAGAGCAGCATTACGCGTGTGGTTTAAAACGCTTTGATAATAACGACAACAACAACAACAGGAAGAAGCAAAACGAGCTCTCACCTCGTCTGACGACATAGTGAAAGTAACCTGGAAAAAAAGTTTACAAAACATTACAGATGTGACACACTGTCACTCACTTGAACAGCCAAATGAGGTTTTTAACAGAGGATCGACACAGACTGAGAGTCAAACAGCTAAAACACAGCTCAAGTAAACTTCACAACAACAAAATGTACCGCAGGCCTGCTTTAAACCACACACAGATGACATCTCAGTAAGTTGAATTACTCTGAACCTGGAAATAAATCACCTAAATCAAGCCTCTGATGAAAACTCCCACATTTCACCCACATTAGATATGAATTTGCGTGTTTTTATCAAGGTTTATTTCTTATTTAAAAAAAGCAGCCGCAGTGAACCTACCTCCTCCCGACGATCACTGCTCCGAACTCACACTCGTTCTTTCAGTTTCTCTTTCCCCGCAGGAGGATCCCCTGCGTCTTTACGTATAATTAATGCCGCGTCCCACCAGCAGGGGGAGCTGCATTCAAAATTAACAAAATGCTGCATTTAATTCCTGTGGGAAATACGGAACCTTACATCAGCTGCGAAGCACTTCATGAGAGGAAAAAATAATTCAGATATTGGAACATCTTCAAGTTTCAGATTCATTTAACTTCTGATATAAATACATATAAAAATTACGTCATATTTCCTTTTCTTTTATGTTTTAGCGGTGATGATCAGTCCGCACATGTACCGTATGCCAGCGTGTTTTTTAAAATTAATTATTAAATTAAATTTTTTTTTTTTAATTTTACAAACCAAAGAGACAAATATATTTTTAAATATAATAATGTGGATGGTATTCGTTAGGGGCAAATCTAGGAACTTGAGAACAGGTATTGCAGTGCAGACACATTATGTCAGGATCAAAGCACACACCAGTCTGATCTGATGATTGCTGACAAATCCAGATATTTCCTGTATATTTTTATTTTATCTTTGTAAAAATATTGTTTCAGCCATTTTCATGTTTTTCAAAAACTTAAAATATTGTTTTTCACTTGTTTAAAGTTCATCCCCACATCAATCATGTTTACACCTGTAACCAGTGATCAATTATATATTTTATTTATCGTTTACTCTATTTAATTTATAAAATATGTGTACACACACACACGTAGAAAAATATTTAGTATACACATCCAGAAATGCATATACTATTATATATTGTACATATATTTATTAGTTTCAGATGTAGCCATTCTTGTATTTTGCTTGTTTACATTATTGTATTTTGCACAACTCTGTTGCTTGTGAAGCTCGCACACAAGAATTTCACTCACATGTGCTGTACCAATGTACCTGCACATGTGATGTGACAATAAAAGTGATTTTGATTTGATTTGATTACTTCAATATTAAAATGTTGAACAAATATTCAATATTTAAGATTTCTCATGTGCAGTTAAGTTTCTTAAAATCAAAATTAGATTTTCCTGAAACTGCTAAACACTAAACAAATTGTCTGATGAGCTCTGATCACAATACAACGTACCAACAGCTAAGTGAAGATTTTCTATCATTAGTCTGCCTTTAATTCAGATGCTTAAAAAAAAATTAAAAATGAAAAAGCAACCACATCTCACTGCCACATTCATAACACCCTCATTGAATGTTCAAGTATTTGAGTCATACTCCTCTGAAAGTTCCCGAGAATCTCTCATGCTAAAAATGTTCATTGAATAATTAGTCAGGCTTACATTTTGTTCAACCTTTAAATTTGTATTTAGCTGTTCCAGCTGATCAAATTCACACAGAAGCAGCAGTGAATGATTTCTTTCAGCAGAAAATGTGAACTCATGTCTGATTCCAGTATCAGTCTTGTAAATGTTCACATTATTGGTGCCGTTTAGTTCCAACCACTGTTAAAAGCAGGCAGCAGGCAGCAAGATATCATACAACCTATTTCAAAGATTAACAAAAGGTGAGTGATGATTTTGTGCCAAGGTCAGACATCTGCACTACGTTACAGGGTAATTTGGTGCGACTACATCCTCGTAACCAAGAATAACTCAGATTACTTTTTCAGCAGCTGGTGAATATTACAAGTCTATTTCCACAGTTTTCCCAGATGGAATCCTTAAGAATATTTCATGAATTTTCAGTATGAGAAAACACACCCCACCCCACACAAACACGATGAGTCAAGAGTGAAAAATCAGTTTTTAAACATTTATTTGTGAAACCGAGTGAATTTAGAATCTGAGCTTCTGGAAGAACCACTTGTTCTTGCCCGTCTTGTACCTGAAACAACAAACAGGAGGTGAAGTCATTTTCTCTGATCAAACAGAACAAACATCACTGATTACAATCTGGACGTGCACACACCAACTGCTTGCTAAGAGGAAATTACAAAAATGTATCAAAGAACGGGTTTATTTTGATCATAACGGGATCTTTTTTCCCATGATTGTGCTGCCGCCGGACTTTTTGTCCACTTAACTCTACTTTAGAAAACATACTCATTTTGAAATCACGAAAGATGTAACCCTGATGTACTTTATTAAAATCGAAACATAAATCCTCTGATGTTAAATCAAGAGGAAATCAGGGAGACTCACCTCTCCTCAAACTTGACCTTGGCCTCCCGCCTGGCTTTGCGTTTGAGAGCTGGATCCCTGAAGACGTCCTTGTTCACAACAGTTTTGTCCAGAGGAATATCCACAGAGTATCTGAAGGAGTAAAAACATGTTAAAGACTTTTTTTTAATTGACACCAATGGCTGACGGCAGCTCGCTCTGCTGAGCACCTTCATACCTGTACGATATGAACAATCAGTATCGCTTTACTAGCTTCCAGATTCATAAATTACAAATGGATCATAAACCTGCTCAATGTTCAAGTCGACGTTCTCCCTCAGCGTCGCATCAACTTTGTTCAACGTTACACTGAATCAGACACATCAAGCACTTAAAGCAGCCTGTGTGGGTGAAAAGCCACTGATGTCAACCAGCAACTAACTGCTGTTTGATAAAAATGACTCCTCTTGTTCAACATTGTTCTGCAAATTACAATTTGATCACATCTTCGATCAACAGCTGAACATCACATATTCCTGCATCAGAGCATCAGCAGGATGACTGTCAGACCTTTTTATACCTCATTCTAAAAATGAAAATCACTGGACCAAAACTATAACTGGCCCACGTTCTGAAAACCAGGCGCCAGTTAAGAAATAAATAAAAAATTAAGCAAAATCTCTTTTCGTCATCAAGATAAAGTTCTATAGTTTTTATAGGTTTCGAGCACCAAAGATGTCTGAAGAGCATCTGTTCAGATAAAGTGACAGCAGCGTTTAACAGACCTATTTATGTACTTAAAGGGATCAGTCATTTTACGGAGCAAAACAGCCGTCCTAAAAAAACAGACTGCTTTTTGCTTAAGTGGCTCGTTCACCCTGAAGTAGTAACAATTATTCAGATCAAACGCATAAGGCAAGTCAAGCATGTTGGTCGTTTAAAACAAGTGGATCCAAAAGAACAAGCCGCAAAGAACAGCTGTTAACAGCTGGAAAGGACAAAAAGCAACAAAAACATCTCCAGTAATAAAACTTTGATCTGAAGACGCCACACATTCCAGCTCTCTGCTTAAATAACTGCAAGCAATATAATATTTAAACTTCTAATGAATGCACAGTTCAGATTCAGACACGCACTGTATTTATTTGCACCTCACCGAGTTTGATGGGTGGATTTATGAATATGAGACTCACAGAAACTGTCATTACACAAGTTTCACAATATTGGTTATCATTGATTATCTGTAAATGTCTTCACAGACACATAAATAATAATGGGAAGAACACCGTGTCAGATTTCAGCCCATAGATTTGATTGGATTTTTGAAAGAAGAATAACCAGCCTCCTCAATTAAACTCAAAACATTTAATCAACCAGATGTTTTTAAAAATGACAGCCTTTCTTGATTTAGCATTAATAATATGGTATCCAATCATGTTACAGCTGTTGGACACTTTTTATAAGACATTCCAAAAGACTTCATCTGTCACCACCACTTTATTTTCTTTACAGGAAAACCTAATTATGTCAATGCAGATTAGACACTGACCTGGTGGGCATGAGGTGGTTGTAGTTGAACACCTTAACGAAGGCCTTGATCTTGGACCTTTTGGCGATCTTCTTCTTGCCCATGGATGTGGTCACCTTACGGGGATAGCGGTCGATGCCGGCGACCAGAGCGTGGCTGTAGGGGCGGTCAGCGGTGCCATCATCAATGTTCTGCAGGCAGACATTAGCAGGAGGATGTGACATCAGAGACACGAAACACTTACAAGACGAAAAGCTGAATTACCACTGCAGTATGTATTTGAAGGCAAAGAAATGTATCAGTGTTTCCCCACGTATCAGTTTTCCTTTAATGTGCTGCCCACCCAAGTAAAGCCAGTTAGAGCAGTTCTGGTGAGTTACCCAGCCTTTTATTTTATTTTTCTTTCCACCTGAGGGAATGACACCATCTGGTATTGTTATCAGAGTCACTATACTTTTTTTAATCCCAAAGGAAATTATGTAAACTCAGTTTCTTCCCATCTCATGTTTTCCCTTCCAGCTGGTCAGGTATGTCGTAGCATTCCAATTATCATTCAGCTACCTTAACTATGGACTTACGCCAACTTGACCATCTTAGAATATCTTCTGAAAAAGAGATGCCTCCTTCCACACAGCACACACATGTGTGTACAATTCCAAACACTACTAAAGCAAAGTCAGTTTAAGCAAGGAGCTTGAGCTGTGCTCCACAGGCAACATGCTCCCCAGCATCCACAGAGATATTTACTCACCACTTTCTAGTTTTACATCCAATATATATACATGAAGTGATGAGCTCTGAGCACAAAGCCCAACTGTAGTTATAACAAAACGTTTGTAGGCTGTCTTACTGAAACACATGGGAAACACTGAATACACGGACTGTAATAGGACTTATTTTCCATCCCTCATCACATGGCCTGAAAACTGTATTCTTGGAAATTCAACATGCAGACAAATGGCAATTTGGCTTTCAGATGGACAACTCTGGTAAGAGCTTGGTGTGTACATATTCAGACACATGTGCCATACAATCAGCAAACTCCCAGAAGCTCTTCGGTCTTACCTTGACGATGACAGCTTTGCGCCCAGCGTAGCGTCCAGCTAGGACCATCACCACCTTCCCAGGCTTCATGAACTTGCCCATTTCTGCCAGAAAGAGAGGGCACATTTGAACTCAGTGTCAATATCAAATCAAACCCGTCAATCCGCCAACACGTCTCCAAGTCGGCCTCTCGTTTATGCTACATTAGCATTAGCTTTCAGCTAGGCTAACAGCTTTCAAGCTGTTTTCATTTTAATTATTTTGCTCGGACACATTATTAAGTGCACCGCATGAGCCCCTTTTACTTATAGCAAAACTAATACAGCTCAATAAGATGCCTACACACATAAACAGTCGGTTCAATGGGACTCTGAGCGTCTACACATCAAGGAAGCTGCCATGTTGAAAAGAGCACAGCTGGGGACGAAGCGCTGCGATAAATCTGCTCATTTTCTTTCTTTAGCAAACAGAATCTACAAACTAACGGCCACATCTGAACTAACAGAGTCGGTGCCGTCTATGTATCATGAGAAAAATGATAAAATTAGGCGCATTTGGAGCGATGGATGAAGATTGTTTGAAGGGAAATCGCACTCACTGATGCTGTTCTACGGCCACCGCTAACAGGAAAGGAAGTCCACAAGGTTTAGCTGAACTTTGACCCATCGGTCTGCCTACGTCACATCCGTAAGTATCAGCAAGCGACTGTTTTTTTTGTTTATTAATTTTTATTAAACAAAAAATTCACCAGAACTCGATCATTAAATAAAAGTTATTATTTTAGCACTTCTTTTTAAAAATAGAAACCTAAAGAAAAAAGACACCAGAGGCGGATTATTAGCTTTCTTTAGATTTTCACCGTATTGAACAATTTTCAAGTTATTTCAGAGTAAAAAAAAAAGACGTGGGACACAGAAATGTTTCAGTCGGTGGCATAGAGACTCAGTTATGAAATCTAAATAAGAAAAATTAGTGTAATTAGGGTAACAAGAAAAATCAGGTAGATTTATTATTATTTTATTATTTGCACCATCTGCAGCAGCATTCAGTCCCCCGACAGTCATCCACATGCTTTGCTCCATTAAACCTTGTGTGGTGTTCAAATGTTTGTTACTCAGATATTGTTGGCGGGTCTGGTGGACCCAAGACATTGCTGAGCTAAGTCACTGAAGCTCTCGGGGCAGACAATCTTAGGTTGTGCATCACCCTTGATTTGCAGCTGGGACTGAGTATGAGAAACTATAGATCCTTCCCATAAGACAGAGGGGTAAAATGTGCATTACAATTATTGTTGTTATCCATGAATTTTGAAATTTACTGCTTTACAAAAAAGAAGGAAATAGCAAGAATTTTGACTTTTTTCTCAGAATTCTGGAAAAGAAAAAAAAAAAGACGTGCCCACTTTTTTCCCCACTGGCCCTAATCCTCTTCCATTCATACTTGGTTCAAATTTGTGTATAAAAACATAAAATTAGTCTATTTTCCTCATAAACAAGAACATCAGTTTTAAAGTTTTTGATAGTTTTCTAAAATATTTGTGTTTTCTTTTTCCCGTGACAGGTGCTTGAAATGTCACATTGTTTGAACATTGTGTGGCAAAAAAAAAAAACAGGAGCAGAGAGGCAAAGCACGCACACACTGAAACAGGAAGCCACATATGAGGAGGACAGGGGGAAGGGGCACAATACCTCCACACTCACTGTATATGATCCCCAAGTCGAGTGGATGCAAAGTTTGGATGCAGTTTCACTTACTGGTGAAGAAATCATCAATCAGTAGACAGAACTGAATGCATCCATGGTGGTTTATTGTAGGAGTTTGAAGGGAAACTGTACCATTAACTGCACAGACACATGAAGCTGTAGATCTGATTTAATTTATCTCGAAATTCCTAAAGAAATTTCAGTAAAATCAGTTAATTCAGTGAATCAGAAACCTAACCCAACTGTTCAACCAATCCACTGCTCTGCATTGCTGATGGGTACCTGTGCAAGTGCAGTCATTTGGCTTAAAGTTATCCTGCTATCACAGTGTCCACTAGAGTGACTGCTCCCTCCTGTCTTTGAATACCTTTCATTCATATTAATGCATTCACGATCACATTTTACCAAGTCTTAAATGTACGCACTCTGGTGGCTTGAAACTGAAACTGTTTTTATTCAGCTTACTTTTTCCTCTTCTTCAGTCACTCTCATTTGGATGAGCTGTTTTCAGACAGCTGCAACCCACAGTCTGCTCAATCTGTTGTGCACAGCAGGACATAAAGATTGGATGCATTCTCATAGCCAGTCTCTCTTCAAAACATTGGCATCAGAGTCTAATCTATAGACTGTAGCTATAAATAAATAACCCAGATTAAGCCATCTCCCAACAGGCATTACCATTAGGCTTTTAGTAACAGAAGAGATAAAGCCTTGTGAGAAGCTCAGCAGTTCATTTATTACATTTAATTCATTTACAGACAAGGTTCCATTAAATAAGATTAAAAACTAAAAGATAAACATCGTTCATATCCCAATATATAATAAAACATAAACAGATGACCCAGTGTTTCTACTGTTACCAGACTGAACTGCTACAGTTACAGTACAGCTGCTACTTTAACCCTTAAACTGTTGAGCTAAGCTATTGAATAAATAAATGTGTGTCAATACATAAATAACACAACAGCTGAACAAAAAGCAAAAACAGGGGAAAGAATGAGAAAACCATAACAAACCTATCCCAAACACACTTTGCTATTCACGTAACACATGGTGCACACATGGTCTCGTGCAGGAAACAAACTCAGAGGTTTGATACATACTTGTGGTCACAGGAACACTGAAGCTTTAGTCCCAGAAACAAGACTTAAACTACACTCAGTTTGCAGGTGCAGTTCACCCCAAAATCAAATTTACACAACAGTCCTCTGGTGTTTAGTGCGATTTGTCCTTCTAAATGGTTTTGGTTTGCAGCGGTTTAAGAGAGATCCCTGCTCAGCTGTAGAAATATCTGCTTATGTTGAATAGAAACTAAATGACACAGTTGGTCCCATAAATGGATTTTGCTACTATATATGAATTACTATTCAAATGTTTGAAGATCATGACCTTCCCTACTAGTTATCCTTTGTGTAGGAACCTTTTACCTTCCACTAAACTAGTTCTTACCAAAAATTCTTGGTAAAATACCAGGCAGGAGGTGGGTGCAGCAACTGTGCAGTCTGGCCCTCGTCCTGAAGTTAGCATGTCACAGGGTCACAGGGTGGGGGAATTCCCAATGAATCTCACGATGTTTTGGCTTCAAATCATAACAAGCAGCACTAACAGCCAAACGATAGCATATAGAAACTCAATTTTGGGGTGAACTCTGACTTAATAGCATCTACGGTTTATACATTCAGTTATATAGGACGCGCAACTGAGCTGGTCTCAGGATGATGGAAAAAAACAAAACAAAAGTTTACATCCTACAATTATGTCAGTTTTGGGATATTCTCATCCATATGAGCTGGATTCAACTACACCTGAAAGGAGGAGGAAAGCAGCAGTTTATACAGGGTCAAAATGCTTTTTCAAACCTGAAACACCAGAAGTGACACCAGCTTCATCTGCTACAGCTGCATATTTCTTACATAACACCACCCACATCTGGGTTTTCCTCAGCGGAGGAAACCATATCGCACGTTTTCCTTTACGGGCTGACCTAAGTGCTGCCGTTTAGCCAGTTTGCTACACATGATTTACCAGCTGAATTATTCATTCGCAAACAGAAGCCACTGCACTTTTCACTGAGAACAAGCACCCGTGACAGCTCTTGTTTACCATGGAGAGGCCACGGTAGAGCAAACTTCCCGCTCGTTCATTTGCTTCCTGGATTGTCAGACTGGAAATTACAGTAGTGATTACTGTAAAACTCTCACACAATGTTTGCTGCATAGCTCAGGCCACTAACAGGTACGACAGGGGAATGATACAGTATGATGAGCAGCACAGGTCGCTAAGGTCAGGAAGGCTAAAGATGAGGTAATCTCCATCTCCACAATAAGGCATTTTTACAGTACAAGCAGCTGAGTCTTCGATATTTTAATATAGCAGGAATGCAGACTAACACGACATTATCACCCATGCATGTAGTGTAGACATCACATACTTGCACTTAACTTTAGAAGGGTTGCTGCTTAGATAACCTTTAAAAGGCTACATACTTAAAGCAAAGTCATGCTTTTGGTCCTGAATGTTTGGTAAGAGCAGTTTAGTTCAGCTGATAAAACAAACACTCTCATCCTCAGAAAGCATCTTTAATGTTCTTCAGCTGCCGAACAGCCAGATCCACAGGGAGGTTGAACCTGAGGTGGCTGATGCGACCCAGGATGCGCAGGGCTCCTTCGAAGCCGGTCTGCGCCATGTAACTCCACGAGTGATAGTGCGGGTGTATCAGAGTGCCCGACTTGCACAGCAGGTTGAGCCACGATACGAGCCGCTGCTCATTCAGAGCCATGCACACCAGAGCTTTGAACTCCGAGTCCGGTCCTCGCTTGTAACGTCCATGCTCCTTCAGCACAGTGTGAATGGCCCACAGCAGAGACTGCTTAGGCGTGACGGTTACCGGGCCGCTACCAACGTGCAGGCCGAAGGACTGAGAGAGCTGGCGGGCCGGTGACTCTACGAAGGCCTTCCCGTTTTTGGAGTGGTAGTACTTCACAAAGAGTTCCCATGGGTGCATGGTTTGTGAGACCGGTCTGTAAGGCAGAAGGCAGGAGATGGGTGCCAGCACTACGCTCATGGTCTGAGAGGGTGAAAAGAGGCCGTGAGCCAATAAGTCTTTCAGAGCAATGGCCAGCTCCTTCCTCACAGACGTCGTCAGCTCGTCTCGGGCCCCCAGTGTGGAGCTGCTGGTGTAATTGACCACGTGTTCGACAGATGGGTGCCTATGCGATCCCAGAACTCGCACCTTCTCCACAGCTGCCTCCAGACGCTGCAGCAGGGGTCCGTAGTCCTGCCCGCACAGATCCTGAGGCCACATGCTCTGGGGGACGTGTCCGGTCGCGCAGCCAAATTGGCTGGCAGCGAAGATTTGCAGCACGGCCAGGGCCTTCTGGATCAGCTGCAGGCCGGTCTCTCGCATCTTCTGGGCCTGCTCTGGGTCCACTGCAGCAGGAAGAACCACAAGAAAAACGCATATTAGGAACGCACACATTTTAAAGACTTTATTTTACAAACGCTACAAAGCAAAAAAAAAGTACCCTGTGTTATCAAAGCTACAGTTAAGAAATCTCTGTATACAACAAACACACAGAGTGTCCGACCTTTCTTCTTTGCTCCTGGAGATCTGGTATTGGTCCCTGCTGCGCGTGGCTGCTGGCTGCGTCCATCTGACAAAAGAGGGTTCCCCACCTCATCTTGTGGAAGAAAATGTCAAAGTTATCATGTGAATGAAATTAAAAATGAATCTCATTGCTAGTAAAACCACGGCTCAGAAGGCTGTGTACCCTGGATGAAGTTGATGAACATCTCCAGATCCCTGATTTGCGTTTTGAGCTGCTCCACCAGCTGCTCTTTGACTCTGGCTGGGTTCACTATCTGAGCGATGGCAGCGTCCACTCTCTGCCTCAGCTCCTCAGGTGACAAGTTCCCGATGTCCTCGTTCAGGTTTACATCCAACTTTTTGATCAACTCGTCAATGATGACCTGGAAAGCACAAGACAGGCTGAAGCTTAAACGCCTTTTACGTATTGTCACTGCCTCCAAGAGGGAGTAGAAGCTTTTGAATGTTAAGGGCATTCTTAAATTTAAACTTGATGGCTGTTTAAATATGTTGCTGTTGAAAGTTGCTTATTTGCACACTCAACAGATAAATGACCTGTATTTGTATAGCGCATTACTACTCCCTAAGGACCCCAAAGCGCTTTACACATCCAGTCATCCACCCATCCACACACTGGTGATGGCAGCTACATTGTAGCCACAGCCACCCTGGGGCGCACTGACAGAGGCGAGGCTGCCGGACACTGGCGCCACCGGACCCTCTGACCACCACCAGTAGGCAACAGGTGAAGTGTCTTGCCCAAGGACACAACGACTGAGACTGTCTAAGCCAGGGCTCGAACCGGCAACCTTCCAGCGAACTCCCAACTCTTGAGCCACAATCGCTCCAAATTTGGCCGATGACATCATGGAGATCACTTCGACTTTCTCATGTTTGCATGGCTTCATTCAGTGGCATCACTAACACACAGTTCAAAAGTCTAATGAATAATGGATTGGCTCAGCTGAGAAACTCTTTTGCTCTTAGAGCTTATAGTCGCAAATGAATCTGTGGAAATGTTGTACTTTAAAAAAAACCCCTCATTTTAAAAAAAAACAAACCTTCTGAACATAATGTGATCTCGAGCAGGTTATCTAAAAGTGATCTCCCCTAGATAAAACAGCCATCTTCCTGACAGCGAAATCTTTCGCTTTAGTCTCAAGTTCCTCACCCTTCCAGATCAAACCAACTTTGATTTCCTGTTATAACCTTCAGATATGCTAACAAAGAAATGGCACAAAAATAACTCAAATATAAATATAACTACTTGTACAGCTTTGTGATTACAGGATAACCTCTGTACTTTTTAATAAGTATTAATAGGTATGAGAGAAACAGCTTATCCTTACAAAACCTGGGGCACGCTGAGGTCAGATATTTGACTTGTTCCACCTGAGCTGAAACACGCAAACATCACATTATATTGCTCAGTATAATGTAATGTTTATGAAAGTACTCGAAGACACTTCAGACGGTGGAAGAGCCTGAAGTTTTTATTTGCACTTTGGTGGTTGTAAAGATTAAAAGAGAAACAGGGATTGAAAACCTGTAAACAGCATTTAAGTGCTGTGATGTTTGCATTGACACAAACCCACCTTCTGTCTCTCCATGACGACGGACTGCGGCAGCGAGTCGTAGCTTCCCTCCTGGTAGGCAAAGCGCTCAAGATCATCCAGCTGCGTCTTCAGCTGGAAAATGAGATCCTTCTGTTTTTCCCTCTGTGCTTCCAGACGTTCCCTCTTCTCCCTCTCACTCTGACAGGAGAAAAACACAAACAGTCACTCTAGATTTTACAGACAGGAGGAGCTGACAGTGTGAGCATCACAACACTGAAACAGCATGTAACAAACAGACACCAGTGTGGACGCTTTGCCAGCATCAACAAACGGAAATTTTGTTCCCAGCATTTTCCAGTTAAGATGAAAACACACAAAAAAAAACAGAATATTTGGGCCACTTCAAGGTCTGACAAACACTGAACAGGACTTTTACACAAACCAAACTCTCAACGAGACATCAGGTATCGCTTCATACTCACCAGATCGCCCTGCAAGCAAAGCATGCAACAGGGGAGACAAAGAAAAAGGGCTTTTAGGTCAAACACATGAGGAAAATCTATAGTCACACACACAGCAGCTAACGAGGACACAAGGCTGTTGCCGAAGAGGGGTTAAAAAGAAGAAGAAGAAAAGGAACAAAGCAGGTGGTTTCAATTTCCCTGTGCAAACACAAGCCTTTATTAAACAGATTGAGATCTGCTCGAGGCATTTTTATTGAGCCTGCGCTGCTGTGACTCACACGCCTGTGACAAAAGACAAAAGGAGACATTGTTTTTCCATGAGAGATGAGAGTTCTGCAGGAACACACAGGTGGGCGCAGCAGCCAATCCTGTGATGCAATAAAGACACTTTAATCAGAATAACTGGCTGCTAGAGAGTAAATGTGCGCATGTTGGGCAGTTTAATAGCGCTATGAGCATTTACCCATCAGAAAAGACAGAAAAGGAGGAGGCTGGAAAACGAAACCAATTAGTACAGGTATGCAATGTTTATCCAATTTTAATGCTGACACAGAAACAGCTTTTCAACCTTTTGGTACAAAATACCAATAATATACAGCAATCCTAATATATGGAGTGAATGTGAGTAATAGGAATCAATTACAGAGCAACACAAGGAAATATTTATTTTAAAATTATGACACTTCTCGTCTGCGCACTGTCTGGAGGAAGTATAAAATCAGAGTCCTCACCGAGTTCTCCAGCTGCTTGGTGTCCTGAGCCCTGCAGCCCACCACATGCGGGCATCCCCTGAAGGCGAACTCCTCCAGGTCTGCCAGCATCCTCTCCTTCTCCTCGCTCTGTGCGTGAACGATCTGCTTCAGTCTGAACTGGACCTGAGCGAAGTGAGAGGTGAGTGCGAGGAGAGAGGAGTTTAGTAAGTCCTGCTCCTCCTCGAGCCTCCTCAGCCGGGAGGTCATTTCCTCCTCGCTGGCCGACGTCGAGCATCTCTGCCTCGAATGAGCGCCGCTGCCGCTGCCGCAGCTCCCGCTCTCATCCTCGGGGCTAGCCACAGCGCCCACCGGAGCCCACCGCTCCCCTGCTCCGGCTAGCACAGCCTCGCTATCCGAGGCTGACAGCTCGTCTGTGGACATCTTTGAACAGCCGACCTCGCTTCGGAACCGTGTCCGCTTTAATGTCGACGCTTGGAAGATCGTTTATTTTCTAATGCCGAGCCGAAAACAAGTAGAATCAACACAGACGGAACAGGTGCAACGCCATCTTAGGAGGAAGGATGATTCATACGTCAAAACGCAGGCAAGTCAAGTAAACGGAGTCAATTGCCGGAAACTGGGCTCGCATGTCTTCAAAATAAAGGCTTAAATAAACGTTTAACTTAATATCGGAAATACATAAATGCATAAAAGGATGAGCTAAATGAGCTAAAGGGACCCCGTTGGAAATGAAACTTTTAATTATATCTTGCACTGAGAACCGGAGGAGCAGATCAGCTGATCACATTCTGCACTCAAAGGAAAATCTACTGGACCTCACAAACGAAATAATTCTGTGACTTACTTTTCATTAATTACCCCACCTGCCAAATCCCATTTTAACGTCCTTCTATATATTTATACAATGTATAAAACACACCATTACTGCCAACATGTAACTTTAAGCTTTCGATTAATGTAATAAATAATTTCACAGTTCATTTGAAGTGTCGTATTTTATCATTTGTTTTTAAATATTTTATTTTTATTTGTTGTTTTAGCTCTTTAAAAAATCAGTTTTGATATTTAATCAAGAAACGTACTTCTCCGGGTTAGACTATTATTTTGAAACGTAGGAGCGGATGTTTGGATTTCCACTTAAGCTGTAATTTTTACTGCAGGTAGACAGGAGGCAGCACGAGCCCACATAAAAGCTGAAATCACGGTTTCAAAAATAAAAAAAAATAAAAGTAAACTCTCCAGCAGTACGACGTCAGCCTAAAAAGTGAAATTCTGTGCCGGAAGTAAGGATAAGGGAAAACAGGCCAGGTAATCTTTTACGTGAAATTGTAGTGGACTTCCTTATTGTAACACCTGTTTTCTTTTTATCATTTGCATGGCCTTTTTGAAATGTGACAAAGGAGAACAATTATTTCTACTTATACCAAAGAACAAAAATATATATTATAATGTTATTTATTTCAGACATTGGCACTGTAAAATAAATATAAAACTAAATATAACAGCATTCATAAACTGCATTTTCTTTTTTCACAGCCCTTTCTAATGAACCACAATAAGTGACTGGACAACTTTTAATAATGTCACTTCTTTTTTATTGATTTAATGGATAATGTGACACTTTGACAGGGTAAGATCACCCAAGCATGAATTTCTTCACCTTTGCCTCATTAACACAGATTACTAATCCAATGCACAAAATTATGAACCCAAGATTTAATGAGTAATTACACCACAAAATCATTAAATGATCAGACTGAATGTTCAGAATGATGAAAGATATTGAATCAGGTTTTGACTGATTGACTATTATTGATAAAGAAATAACCTTTTCAACAGAAGGCAGCTGCAGCAAGTCTTAAAGAAACAGATGACTGACAAGTGGAGTGTTTCGATTGTCTTCTATTGTGGATGGAGTAGAGTTTCAAGTGACAAACTGAGTGTGCTTGGAATAACAAAGATAACTCCTTAAATACATTAGTCACACGGTCATCTATATAATTAGGTGCATTCAGACCAAAATGTTCAACTTCAAGATTGCAAACATCTTAGCAACTGAGGTGCAAATCGTTTTCAAAGTGTCATTTAAAAACAAAGCATTTTGAAATTAACGTAGAATTCTTTCTCCATTAGTGCGTTATATGCAAAAACTAAAACTAGTAACAGTTTAGAGGTGGTGTTTTCACACAATTAGGGCTCTTTTTTTGTTGGCGAGGAACACGTGCCAGTTGGGCCAGTAAAGCTTGGAGTTCTGGATGCAGGAGTTTTCTTCCGTACAGGTGTACCCGGTCGGGCAGCAGTGCTTCATGTTGCTGCAGCACACCGCCTAGAGGGAGGACAGAGGGAGGAAAGTCTGTAAAAAAACTGAATGGTTTACTTAACTCATACACGCTCGCTTTTTATTGGCACAAAACCTCACAATTCAGACGTTGTGATGCTTTATAAGGCATTTTTTTAAAAAGATGCTGCAATGTAAGTACAGATTTGCCTTTTAGTATTACATGAAAACACAACAGTAATACCACTAATTTTTTTTAAGTAGCAAAGTTCTCCTTATGGCTCTGTTTAGAGGCCTACATATTTATACAACATATTAGTTTAAAACCTATTCATGTTAACAGTGGTTTAACCTACTAATCTGTTTACAATGGAGCTCATGTTGAATCTCAAGCAGTGAATATATGTTTACAAACTAATTAGAGGGTAAAATGGTTGAGTTTGCAGTCTGGTAAAAGTTAACCTAACTGTGTAAAGGGTTATAATTTCACTGAAGGATGGAACTGAAATCTAGGGAATTACTGTATATAGTACAAAATGAGGAAATACTACTTTGGCTGTAAAATAAAATTACTTTCATCTGCTGACCTAAAACTGGACTTTCCAGGAGTGATCTCAAAATAGCAGTGAGCCTGAAGGCAGTCAAGAGGTGCAGCCTCCCTTTTCTGAGGTAAGCATATGAAAAATTTTGGAGCCCTTGGCTTACTGACAGTTCTCAGCTCTCCCTGACAGTTAACATAAAGCAGGAGGAAGGAAGCAGGACTAGTTTCTGTAAATCATACGTTAGAAGATGGACAGCAGCCCCAGGAAGTGGCAGAAGTCCTGCAGCAAGTTTCATCATGCCCGCAATTGGTCTGTTCATCGCACGTGATGTCTTTGTGCTTTGTTGGGCTGAGCTGGGGTTGAGGCTCAAGTAGATACACCGGTGTCAGTGGGACTCTCTCCAGCTGCATCATGATGAGCTTCTGGCAGGATCTGGATAAGATGTCACAGGTGTAACCCTGCGGGCAACAGTGCTCCTTATCCGGACAGCAAACAGCCTGCAGACACATAGTTGGTGCAAATTATAGTCCCCAGTTTGCATAGGCAAAGCCTGACCTGATGAGACGGCTACCAGAGTATATGATATTTTCATGCACTCACATTTTTGAGTGGACAGCAGCCCCACTCGCCTGTGAACAGCTTGCAGCAGCTGGTTTGTTCAGGACACTGGCTTGCACCTTCGCACTGGACAGAGTAGAGCTCGGCCTCGTCGCTGGTAATGGCTGGAATCTTGGTGTACCATGGAATCACCACTTCCCCTTTTATGCACGATGTGCGGCTATTGTCACATTTATACTGGTGAGGACAGCAGTGACTCCCATCCTCACAGCACACCGCCTGGGGAGAAGTGAAAACATGAGCAGTGGCTTTCACTTCATCAATTCTGCTGTTTCACTTCTTTTTTCATTGGTGTATATATAAAGGTTATAGAGAGTCTGAAGAAGATGCTGAAATTCTATTCTAGAAACTTAAAGACACATCAGTTTATAAATGACTATTATAAATTCAGAGTGGCAACCAAAATAAAGTTCATTCGAGTTCATTTGAGTGACTGTGGCCTGTAAGCTGCTAAAGTCGCCAGTTCTCAACAGGAATATGAGAAAAGATGTGAAACAGAAAAACAGGATATCACCATGCAAATTAGGGCTAAAGATGATGTCTAGTTGTGCTTTTTTGGGGCTTGATGAACAGGTGACATTCAGTTAACATCTCCCGTGACTGCAGTGTGGGCGGCAGGTTTTTCTTTCATAAGCTTCAAAGGAAGTTTTAGGAATGAAAAAACTCAGCCGGCCTAAAAACTGCTTGGTGATCTGTGTGGTTCCCCCGCCCTCCACACACACACTCACACACATACCTCACACCACATGGTCTAAAATAAACCATCTAATCCTCTTTTAAGATCTCTTGCAACTTCTTCAGGATGTTTTGAATCTTGCCAGGTCCTAAAAGAGGTTGGCTTTTAAAATGATCTAAACTATCTTATTTTCTTGTACTGGATTTTTCTCTTTCTTGTATTGTAGAAGGACAAATAATCTTCAGCTACACAAAAGACATCAACAAAACCACTGTGGTGTAAAAATAAGCTTTTTTTCAAAACCTGGGAAATGTTACTGACGGCCCAAGGTGTGTAATAACTGACAGTGTGTTAGTGTAGAGTTAGTGAAGCATTTCTTTACATATTGGAGGATTAAATGACAACAGCTTTGCAAATGAAACTGTGCTGTACTGCACAACTTATTCAAGCAATATGTTTGATTGGTGTTTGTGGACTGGCTGGTAATCATAATAAACATCAACTACCTCAATTGTGTTGTGTGAAAAAAATTACAAATTTGCATTCTCTCCCAAAACCGCCGTTTATATCAGGAGTGGAAGTATGACTCATAGATGTGACACATACGTGTAAGCATTGTTAGGATGCAAAGTAATAGTGACGTTAATGTTGACTCTTCCAATGACTGCCAATAGAAGCAACCATTTTAGAAAAGATGGACGAGAACAAGACCTTATTGACACTTTCTGTATGTCCTCCTGTCATTATAAAATTAAACTGCGACAAATATGCGCTGGGCTGCTGCATATTGATGTTTAATAACAGATGGAGGAGACACTGGAGGTCAGTGATGCTGTGAAAAAGCAGAGCTCACCTCAGGCAGCGGACAGCAGCCCCACTTTTTAAAATTCTTCATGTAGCAGCAGGTGGTCGACTGAGGGCAGCTGGTGTGGGCATCACAGTTAATCATGCCTTCTTCTTCTTTGTCCTCCTCCTCCGATTTAGCGCTTGTTGTTGGACTCTCGGTTGTAGGCTGCACAGTAGTAGGTGCTTCAGTAGTGAACGCAGGTACCTTCTGTAGCATGGGAGTTGAGCCTGATGGGCCATTGCAAGACACGGCGGTCGGGTCACAGGTGGTGCCGTTCGGGCAGCAGTGTTTGTGATCGTCACAGCAGACCGCCTTTTATGCAAAAAGACAAAAGTGCAGTCAGTCACAGATAGTCAAGTTCAAATACAAACAGAAGCCTGACAATGCTTGGCAGAGCAATGTTGACAAAAATAAAACGGGTTAAATGCAATGTAGATTAAAGATATTATTTGATATTTCTAGAAATACAACAACCTGCTTTTATTTTTTGTCACGCACTACACAAACAAACTGTGTCTGTGCAGAGGCTAGCAAAGACAAGGGTTAGTGCAGTCACAGAACTTTCTTTTGTTTTTAAGTAAAGTGGGTGCAGCAGTAAATCATGTAACACACTCACCGTTACAACGCACTTGTCCAGTCTTACTGACCTCAGAGTAATTTTACACTCTTAACAAGTCACATTTTTAACCACAGACTCTTTATTTTCTGTACACTTTATCTACATCACTCCATCATCAACCACGAAACCACTGCGTCACCGTGGTGGTGTAAAGAATACTCGCTTTACTAGCTGTAACTTAGCCAGCAACATGCTTAGGCATGTATTGGTAGCTTTGTCACTGTAAGTCAACTTTTACCTCATCAATATGATACTCAAGTGGTCTCCAGTTTTTGTAAAAGATGCAGGACATACAGCACGTACAGCAGTTTAAGCTCCTTTAACTAACAGGTTCCTGTTGATAGCTGCATGCAGCCATCCAGAGTGACGGAACTTTAGGTTACCAACAGTTTTCTGTTTGGTGTAAATTTGACATTCTGTGTGTGTTAATAAAGTACTTTTGAGAAATGTGGTCTAAAAACCGATTTCAGTCCAATGCTAACCTCTGGCAATGGACAGCAGGCCCAGCGACCTTCTTGGGTTTTACAGCAGGTGGTGCCATCAGGACAGGCTGCTGTGTGATCACAAGGAACTTTCTTCTCCTCTGCCTTCTGCTTTATGATTGCAGGAAGCTTCTTGGCCCAGGGCACAGACATCAGGCCGCCTTCACAGGTTTGAGCCTCCAAGTTACATTTCTTCCCTTTGGGACAACAGTGTATGAAGTCTTCACAACAAACAGCCTGGAATTAGGGCAAACAGAACACCATCAATATATTTAAAACACCTTAAACTGCAAGTAATTATACATTTAAGCAGAAATGTCTAAATAAATGGCAGACGAGACTCAGTAGTGTGTGTTCGCACTGCACTCCCCTCTCTCCTCCAAATTGAAAAGCATTTAAAAAAATGGATGGATAAATGGTAATACTGTACCTCTGGCAATGGACAGCAGGCCCAGCCACCTTCCTGGGTTTTACAGCAGGTGGTGCCATCAGGACAGGCTGATGTATCGTCACATGGAACATCCTTCACCTCTACCTTCTGCTTTATGATTGCAGGGACCTTCTTGGCCCAGGGCACAGAGATCAGGCCGCCTTCACAGGTTTGAGCCTTCAAGTTACATTTCTTCCCTTTGGGACAACAGTGTATGAAGTCGTCACAACAAACAGCCTGGAAATGAAATTACAGGATAAAAAAACACCTTAAACTACAAGTAGTTACATATATAAATAGGAACTTGGAAACACATGTGAGACGAGGCTGTGTGGTATGTGTTAGCCCTGCAATAGACAGGAGACCTATCCAAGGTGTAATCTGCCCCTTATCCCACCTCATGAGAGCCAGGATAGGTTCAAGCCATTCCCTCATCCATGAAGTGGACAAGTGTTTAAGAATATGGATGTATAGATGGTAATACTGTACCTCTGGCATTGGACAGCAGGCCCAGCCACCTTCTTGGGTTTTACAGCAGGTGGTGCCATCAGGACAGGCTGATGTATCGTCACATGGAACATCCTTCACCTCTACCTTCTGCTTTATGATTGCAGGAACCTTCTTGGCCCAGGGCACAGAGATCAGGCCGCCTTCACAGGTTTGAGCCTCCAAGTTACATTTCTTCCCTTTGGGACAACAGTGTATGAAGTCTTCACAACAAACAGCCTGGAATTAGGGCAAACAGAACACCATCGATATACCAAAATGACCTTAAACTGCAAGTAATTATACATTTAAGCAGAAATGTCTAAATAAATGGCAGACGAGACTCAGTAGTGTGTGTTCGCACTGCACTCCCCTCTCTCCTCCAAATTGAAAAGCATTTAAAAAAATGGATGGATAAATGATAATACTGTACCTCTGGCATTGGACAGCAGGCCCAGCCACCTTCCTGGGTTTTACAGCAGGTGGTGCCATCAGGACAGGCTGATGTATCGTCACATGGAACATCCTTCACCTCTACCTTCTGCTTTATGATTGCAGGAACCTTCTTGGCCCAGGGCACAGAGATCACGCCGTCTTCACAGGTTTGAGCCTCCAAGTTACATTTCTTCCCCTTTGGACAACAGTGTATGAAGTCTTCACAACAAACAGCCTGGAAATGAAATCACAGCACAGACAGAAAGGTGTCAATATACTAAAAACACCTGAAATGCTAAAGAGAAACTGTTAAAAAAATATCAGACGAGGCTGTGGTGTATGCTTATGCCCTGTCCTCGCCTCCTCTGCCTTTTACCCTTCAAGCCTGACAAAGTAAAGCAGTTAGGGAAATGAATTAATAGATGCCCCAGAAGTTTGATTCTGCTCATCTGGACGTAGCGTTTTCAGTGGGAGAAACATTTCATCACTCATCCAAGTGACTTCTTCGGTCTCAGCTGACTGCAGGTTTCCCCAACCTTATAAACAGTACATTTGCACAATGTCTGAAACTAGCCCACTGAATGAACAATGGGCTGTGAGGTCAGTTCCTTGATCGTTACTATGCAAATTGTCATGACTATTGATTAACAACCACTCCAGTCACAGAGAGTTGGGGAAGGCTGTAATCACAGCATTGTACGATGGTGAAAGATGTACCCTTAGACCTCCCCCTCGATTCAGAGATGGTCTTTCCCTTTTCACCCAAATAGCCTCCTTGAATCCCCGCTTAAACGAGTGTTCCTCACTGTCCAGGATGTGTACATCCTCATCACTGAAAGAGTGCCCATTGACCTGTAGTTTTAAATAGACTGCGGAGTCCTGGCCTGACGAGTTAGCTCTTCTGTGTTGTGCCATCGGTTTCGCCATAGGTTGTTTGGGTTCCCCCATGGTATAAATCATGACAATCCTCCTGTCACCTAACAGTGTACACTAAATTATTCTGTTTGTGTCGGGGGACCTGATCCTTGGGGTGGGCCAATTTTTGGTCCACCGTGTTTTGGGGTTTTAAAGCCACAGAGACGCGGCGTTTAGAAAAAATTTGTTTCAACTGTTACGATCCTCCTGACACATAATGGATCACTAAGGATTTTCGCTTAGGCAACCAGTTGTCCTTCTCTCCTGGATTGGCTGGAGCTTTCCTTAGCCCCCTTCCCATTACGAGGGTGATAGATTGTCTGAAGCAGTTACAACAAGGCAATACTGTTGACCGGACTTCATGCCACAGGCTATGCCCGGGGAATCTACACCAAGTCTGTATAGTGTACCGAAGATACATCAACAGGGTGTACATTTAAGACCACTTGACGGTACCTGCATGATTAGGCATGCATCAAGACAAATTAATAGATGGTAACACTGTACCTCTGGCAATGGACAGCAGGCCCAGCCACCTTCTTGGGTTTTACAGCAGGTGGTGCCATCAGGACAGGCTGATGTATCGTCACATGGAACATCCTTCACCTCTACCTTCTGCTTTATGATTGCAGGAAGCTTCTTGGCCCAGGGCACAGACATCAGGCCGTCTTCACAGGTTTGAGCCTCCAAGTTACATTTCTTCCCTTTGGGACAACAGTGTATGAAGTCGTCACAACAAACAGCCTGGAAACAAAATGACAGCACAGACAGAAAGGTGTCAATATACTAAAAACACCTGAAATGTTAAACAGAAACTGTTAAATAAATATCAGGCAAGGCTTTGATGTTTACTTGTGCCCTGCCCTGTCCTCGCCCCTCCAAGCCTGACAAAGAAAGCCAGTTAAGAAAATGGATGGATAAATGGTAACACTGTACCTCTGGCATTGGACAGCAGGCCCAGCCACCTTCCTGGGTTTTACAGCAGGTGGTGCCATCAGGACAGGCTGATGTATCGTCACATGGAACATCCTTCACCTCTACCTTCTGCTTTATGATTGCAGGGAACCTTCTTGGCCCAGGGCACAGAGATCAGGCCGTCTTCACAGGTTTGAGCCTCCAAGTTACATTTCTTCCCTTTGGGACAACAGTGTATGAAGTCTTCACAACAAACAGCCTGGAAATGAAATTACAGGATAAAAAAAACACCTTAAACTACAAGTAGTTACATATATAAATAGGAACTTGGAAACACATGTGAGACGAGGCTGTGTGGTATGTGTTAGCCCTGCAATAGACAGGAGACCTATCCAAGGTGTAATCTGCCCCTTATCCCACCCCATGAGAGCCAGGATAGGTTCAGGCCATTCCCTCATCCATGAAGTGGACAAGTGTTTAAGAAAATGGATGGATAAATGGTAATACTGTACCTCTGGCATTGGACAGCAGGCCCAGCCACCTTCTTGGGTTTTACAGCAGGTGGTGCCATCAGGACAGGCTGATGTATCGTCACATGGAACATCCTTCACCTCTACCTTCTGCTTTATGATTGCAGGGACCTTCTTGGCCCAGGGTACAGAGATTAGGCCGCCTTCACAGGTTTGAGCCTCCAAGTTACATTTCTTCCCTTTGGGACAACAGTGTATGAAGTCTTCACAACAAACAGCCTGGAATTAGGGCGAACAGAATACCATCAATATACTAAAATGACCTTAAACTGCAAGTAATTATACATTTAAACAGAAATGTCTAAATAAATGGCAGACAGAGCTGTGTAATATGTGTTCATCCTGCCCTCCCCTCTCCCCGCCAACCCTGAAATTGACAAGCATTTAAGAAAATGGATGTATAGATGGTAATACTGTACCTCTGGCATTGGACAGCAGGCCCAGCCACCTTCCTGGGTTTTACAGCAGGTGGTGCCATCAGGACAGGCTGATGTATCGTCACATGGAACATCCTTCACCTCTACCTTCTGCTTTATGATTGCAGGAACCTTCTTGGCCCAGGGCACAGAGATCAGGCCGCCTTCACAGGTTTGAGCCTCCAAGTTACATTTCTTCCCTTTGGGACAACAGTGTATGAAGTCTTCACAACAAACAGCCTGGAAATGAAATTACAGGATAAAAAAAACACCTTAAACTACAAGTAGTTACATATATAAATAGGAACTTGGAAACACATGTGAGACGAGGCTGTGTGGTATGTGTTAGCCCTGCAATAGACAGGAGACCTATCCAAGGTGTAATCTGCCCCTTATCCCACCCCATGAGACCCAGGATAGGTTCAGGCCATTCCCTCATCCATGAAGTGGACAAGTGTTTAAGAAAATGGATGTATAGATGGTAACACTGTACCTCTGGCATTGGACAGCAGGCCCAGCCACCTTCCTGGGTTTTACAGCAGGTGGTGCCATCAGGACAGGCTGATGTATCGTCACATGGAACATCCTTCACCTCTACCTTCTGCTTTATGATTGCAGGAACCTTCTTGGCCCAGGGCACAGAGATCACGCCGTCTTCACAGGTTTGAGCCTCCAAGTTACATTTCTTCCCCTTTGGACAACAGTGTATGAAGTCTTCACAACAAACAGCCTGGAATTAGGGCAAACAGAACACCATCGATATACCAAAATGACCTTAAACTGCAAGTAATTATACATTTAAACAGAAATGTCTCAATAAATGGCAGACAGAGCTGTGTAATATATGTTCATCCTGCCCTCCCCTCTCCTCGCCAACCCTGAAATTGACAAGCATTTAAGAAAATGGATGTGTAGATGGTAATACTGTACCTCTGGCATTGGACAGCAGGCCCAGCCACCTTCTTGGGTTTTACAGCAGGTGGTGCCATCAGGACAGGCTGATGTATCGTCACATGGAACATCGTTTGCTGGAGAAAAGACATTGAGAAAAAAATAAATCCACTAATGTTTCATGACTGCCATCGTTGTGAGCCCTCATTTCCACTGACTGAATGTAATAATCATCCTCATGAACCATTTGATAAGTGATAAGAACAACCAGCGAGATAATCATGAGATTTTGTCAAATTTGGAATTGACGACAATAACAGTTCCATGTTATAATTACTAAAATTACCCGGTGCACTCTTTGACCACTCGCAGTGTTATGGAGCAATGTCAGTTGTCAGTGAGTTTGAACACGAACAAAATTAAAGAAAATGAAGACGCCCCAATCAATTAAATATTATTTCTGAGTTATGACAGTAAAAAATGCATATAACATAAAAACTAGTATAATTTACCACAGACCAGGGACACATCTTTAAATATTTTTGTTTTACTTAAATACCTGTCAGTAAAGACATCCATTCTGTGACTAAGAATTCATAAACTCAAAACTGCAAACATTTTAATTGTATTTAAATAAAAGACTAAAACAATTACACGACTGCAAATTAAATATAAAATGTTTCTCCTGAAATACAAAGTCCTGAATGATCAGGGCCTGTCATATGTTATCCACACCTCATAACACCATATTATCCCAATAGTGCATTTCACTTTCGGACTGCAGGTTTACTTGTGGTACGTAGGGTTTTTCAAAGTAGACTGGGAGCCAGCAAATTCCGGCTCCCAGTTTGGATTGAGGGGGCAGACACCGTGTTTACTGTTAAAACATTTATTTTAATAAAGCTTATAGTTCGAGCTGGTTCAGGTGGATCTTCTGCTCCTCACAGGGGATTGTCTGATAACTGGAGTTTGGACTTATGTTTTGAATCGGTGCTATATAAATAAAACTGTACTAAAACTTTAACTGAATTGAATAACTGCCTTGGTCTAAAGAAGCCTGCTTTAAGTCACAAGGGGCAACTGTCCAAATGACTCCAATACGGTCATTTGTGTTGTACCATGATAGAGATGTAATGATGACATTGAATTCAGACCAAATGTTGGAAATATGAGAATGAAGAGGATGCACCATAGTTAAAGCTAATCAGAGATGTGTGTCCTGCTGTGCTCGCTGCACAAAACACATTTGATTGGCTCATGGAGGAAAGATAACTAATTCCTGTCTAAATAAAGATATAACTCATTTATAGTTGGCAGGAACTGAGGAGGAACAGAGCTGTTTTGGGCAGAAGTAATGCAGGCAAAAGCACTGTTATATTAAGACAGCTGCATTCACCACTATTCCTTTCTCTTGTAGCCAAATCAGAGTCAGTTTGGAGCAGTCTGTGTTATATGAGGAAGTATTTACCAATACAGTCACACATACTGGAACAATTTAGATGTCACGCTACAAAAGCCATTCTTTAAAAACAAAACGTCTTCTTTTTCCAAGTACTTTAAAAGGTTGACTGTCAAGTTTGATCTGTCAAACAAACCGTGTGGTGCTTCAGGTTTCTGCCCCTCAGCCTCAGTGTTTTTTTGTTCCATGACATTGCAACAAAAATCATCACATTAAAAATATATATTTGAATTGAAAATGCATATTGGACTAACAGCAGAACCAATGATGTATATTGCCAAAAGTATTCACTCATCTCTCTTCACACGCATATGAACTTCAGTGACATCCTGTTCTTAACCCAAAGGGTTTAATATGATGTCGGCCCACCATTTGCAGCTATAACAGCTTCAGCTCTTCTGGTAAGAGTTTAGATTATTTATTGTTTATTGAAACTTAAAGTTAGGCTGTGGCTGATTTGAGTGACTGGTGAATGCAGACAGGACTGCTAAACTGTTGATTCACAGAACTGGACCTCTTGACCATACTTGCCATACAAAGTTGTTTTTGTTTTTTTAATACACACAAGAATTGACACATAAAAATAAAAAATGTGGCTTTCTGTGTGGTTATTTTGTAGTAACAGCACATCCAAAAAGTGTAAAGTTCTATTCGGATGTTACTTAGCAGGTATCTGTATCTGTGCGTTATTTGTTCTTAGCATTCCGGCTTGTCCCACCAAAATGCTTCCACTGATTTCAGAGTGGGTCTGAAGTCCAATGGGCTATCTCCCACCCACACACTTCCCTACAGTGCGGATCCTCAGGTATCGTGCGTGGGGTCTTTGCTGGGATGGGCCGGGTACACACGGCTCACTCCTTGGCGGCGTTACGGGGCTGAGGGGGCTCGCTCGGCCATTCGGAGTGGGGTGCCCGGTTGCCTGGGTCGGTCACTCAGCACAGGCTGTGGCGGGTACGGGCGCGTCACTGCAACCCCCCTGTTTGCTCGGTGGCTCTGATGAGCCTCATCTGGGACTTCCTCGCTCTACGGGACAGCCGGCTGCCCCTCTGTTGGTCTTCCTTGGTCTCTTGTGTTCTGGGGGCCTCTGGATGTCTGGAGTTTTGATCTCCTCCATACCTGCTTCATACCCTGGAGGACGGGGCTGTGGCCCCCCCACACCCTCTAGCAGATCGTTACATGGAGAAACCTTTGGAATGCAAGCATGCTGATCCACACAGGTATGCACACAGGTGTACACACGGGTATTCACAGACACGGACTACAGCTTTCTTGGCTGCTGCCTCAAAGCACATTGTGCGCTGTCTATCTTGCGTGCGGCACAATATCGTTTATTATTTAGTATCTACTGATATCTACTGCTAGCTAGTTTATTGTGATGGTGCTGTTTTTTTTATTATGTTGCTCTTTGTTGTTTGCTTTCTCTTCTGTTTTTTTTCTCCATACAGGTGACCCAGGAGTTTTTTTTTTTTTTTTTTTGTTTTCTTTCTTCCCCCCCTTCTCACCGTCTCTTCTCCCCTTTGGTTTTCTTTCTCTCCCTCTCTTTCTTTCATTCTTTCTCCCTGTCCTATCCCCCAGTCATGTCTGTCCCGTTTGTAGCAACTGAAAATAAAATAAATTCATAATTATAATAAAGGTCAATCAAATGGACCAATATGGCAAGGCCATGATGATCCACTTGGTAAAATAAATCCGCTTGGCATCTTTCTTGGCCTTAAGACAACAATTCTGATGGCTAAAGATCCAAACGGGACACAAAAAGAAAAAAAAAAAAAAGAGTGGGTCTGAAGTTCCAGCGGCTCCCCCTTTTACCTTCAATATCATATTAAAATCAAGACTAGAGGTGATCGATCGTTTGCTCTTGTCGCACCTGTGCTGTGGAACAATCTCCCGATTGGCATCCGGGCATCTGATTCTACTCATTCTTTTAAATCACAGCTTAAAACATATCTTTTTAAACTTGCCTTTTCCACCTTTTAATTGCTGGTTTGTTTGTTTGTTTGTTTGTTTGCTGTGACCTATTGACCTCTTGTATTAATTCCCTCCTATCTTTCTATTGGTGTCTTTTATTATGGTGGTACAGCTTTTATCTTGCTTTTACCCATGTGCTGTAGTCATTCTTATTGGTAGCTTTTATCTATGAACATAACTCATTACTTTTATTTTATCCGTTATCAATGTTTGAACCTTTTATTTTTTTTTATGTAAAGCACTTTGGTATGCCCAAGGCTTTTAAATGTGCTCTATAAATAAAGATTGTTGTTGTTGTTGTTGTAAAAGTTCAAACTGGGCTGCCTGCACTGTAATATTTTGACATGTTTTTCATGAGTTACAGTGATGTTTCTGAACAAGCATTATAAATATGTTGTAATAGTTAGCAGGCTTGGTAAGGGAAAAACTACCACCAATCAAAAACATTCATTGAAGACGGGGTGTTGCAACATTTAATTATAGCTGAATAGACCTGCCTATCAGTGCCAGATTTGTCTTGTCATTACCAGGAAATAATGAAACTGGTAAGAGAAAAAAAGATTTACCTGAACCATTAATCATGCACGCACTGGCACACCTAAAAACCGACAATGCCAAAAAAATGGCCCAAAAGTGAGTCAGTGGACCAACTTTTAAAAAATAATATCTTGGAAAGCATTTGACATACGAAGCTAAAAATTCTCAGCAGTCATTTTAAGATGTTGAAACTTGAGATGGAATCACCTTTATGTGTCTTGTGATAAATCATGTGCATTTTTTTCCAGTCTCATTGTTCTACATTATTTGTTTCATGGGGATAGTCTCACCTGCAGCTGCCTTAGCAACTGATGACACATTTACTGTCTTACCAGATGGAGGAAGCAGATTGGCTGTGGTGACTTTGGGGGCGTTTTCTGTTCCTGTGTTATTCACTGCTTCAACTGGCACTTCTTCTGGGAACAGAAAAACACAAAGATCAAGATAAACACACACACACACACACACACACACACACACACACACACTTTCAAATACTTAGTGAGAACAAGGAACTAAGCTTAACGTTCACAGAAAAACAGTCAATGAAAAATTTCTGACCTTTCTGGTTTTCCCAAGCTGCTCTCACTCTGGCAGGGAGCTTTGCCCACATTGGCATCTCTTTCTTGGTAGAAGAGTCAATGCATTTGGAATGCTCGACATCACATGTGGTCCCTTCAGAGCAGCAGTGTATCTTGTCAGCGCAGCACACGGCCTGTTCACATGGAAAATAATAAAACACCATTAAGTCACGATAACTGGACGTCAATGCAGGACATGCAAATCCATAATTTGACTTTTTTGTCGTTCATGATCTCACTCATGGTATGGAGTAGCATTTTGTACCTTTGATAGTGGACAGCATGCCCATTTCCCTTCATTTGTTTCACAGCAGGTGGTACCATCTGGGCACTCTGAAATGCCATCGCTGCATAGAACTGTAACCACGAGCTCTGCAACAATATCACATGAACATCAAAACTCAAAACAGGAAAAGGAATAGTGATACGACTGAATTATGATACTTTGGCGGGGAAGTTGAACCTTTTTTGATGCAGCCTCGGCTGTCTGAGCTGCAGTCGTGGCCCTCAGGGCAGCAGTGTTTGCCATCGGGGCAGGAGATTCCCTGATAGCAGTGAGGAAATCAAGAATTATGAATTAAACAAAAGCATTGGAACCGTTTATCTATTCATGCAGTAAATGAAAGATTTCAAAGAGGAAAAAAGGTTCAGTGTTAAATAAAGAGCAACAAACGACCAGCTGCTGTTTTAGTGCAAGCAGAGACCGCTTTTACAATCTCCAGCCAGTTTATTATGGACACTTTTTCAGCTGCCATCCTACTAATATATTAATGGTTCAAGGTGGTGGTGGTGTGATGTTTGGAGGATGTTTTGGTGGTGCATTTAGTACTAACTGAATATCTTTTAAATGCCACAGCCTGTGTGCTGCTGACCGTGTCCATCCTCGTATGGCTGCAGTATACCTAACTCCTGATGGCTGCCTCTAGCCGGTTAATGCACCACACCACAAAGCTCAGACCAGCTCAACGTAGTTTCTTGACATGACAATGAGGTCAATGCACTCAAAAGATCTCCACAGTCATAAATCTGGGTCCAACAGAACACTTTTTGAATATGGTGGAAGAGGAGGTTCACATCATGGATCTGAATCTGATGTTATCATGTCAATGTACCAGAATCTCTGAGAAACATCTCTTTGCAAAGTTCAAGATGCAAAAAGATATTTAGTTAGTAACTAAAGGTGCTTGTTATATGAGGAGACTGCAATTATACAACAAGCACGTTATGCGCCATGGAGGTTTGGCTTTTTGAAATGAGGGGCTTGACCAAGCTAGAAGGTGTAGCTAATTAAGTGGCAGGTAAGTTTACATTAAACTTGTAACAAGAGCAAAAATCTATTCCAAGACACTGAATGTCCTCGGTAAAGTGTAGAAGCTTAGTGGGTCAACCAACTATGCAAACAAAGCATCAAAGAAAGATCCTCTTTTGAGAGGAAGTAAGCTCTATCCTGTGGAAGTGTCTTTTTCATGGCGTCGATTAAATGGTTAGGGACTTTGCTGTTTATCAGTTGAAAGACCGTTAGCTATAAATCTGGAAATTAAAAAAGATAAAGCCCTAAACTGAAATTAAAATAAAATACAAGCAGAAAAAAAACAATGAGACGAGACATAAATAATTGTTGCGTTGGTGCTGGTGAAAGATACTGAAGTATTGGTCATACATAACAAAAGGATTTGTAGATCTGAGCCAATTTCTGTTAGAGCTTTCCCTTTAAACAGAAGACTCAAGATGATAAACAAAAGTCTTCTAAAGTGCATGTTGTTTAAATAGATTCGACTTCCTACTGTAACCCAGTGACATAAAGACATCTTTTTACTTTTTCCCACGAGAGCCTGTGGGGTGGGTAAGGGAAATATCCATAGCTTTCCTAATGGATGTTCTGTAACAGCAGGTGGAGTTGTTAACAGCTTAAATGCAGTTTGCAAAAAAAAAGTTAAGATTTATTTAGAGTGACTCTTTTGAAAAGCAAAGAGAAAGGAGGTGTAGTTTTACCAAACTGTACTATGTTGTTCAGCACCGACCTTTGTTATAGTGGTGTGATTCAAGATGCAAAACAGAAGTGAAACATGCCGTACCCAACGTACAGTAACAACCAGGGAGCTTTAAAGGAAGTGAGATGATGCTGGAAATGAATATGACAATAACTAAATATGACAAGGGGACAAAATACGTGAACCTGTTATCCAAAACATCAAAGCTACTGACAGGTGAAGTGAATAGACAACCATCTTGTTGCCATGTACTTAGTAATCATATGCAAGTTAATCTGATATGTACCAGTCACCCAAAAATTTGCAGACTAACTCTGCCACCAATTTCCTGGTAGTGAAAACTTTCAGAGACCCTGAGTGAGTACCCCTTCTGATCAGAGCTCTTTTGGCTGCACAATATTAGAATAACGAGTTTTAATCATGTGGTTGATCGGTGTGTATGTATGGAAATCCCCTCCTAGATTCAAGATTCCTTCACAGGAATGAACCACAAATAAAAGATTAGTGTCATCACTCACTTTGTTTTTCCACTCAGTGCTACTTAAGTATGTGAAGCACGTCTTATTTGTGGTGGTTAGCTTACCTGAGTTAGAGGACAGCAGCCAAACTTCGTCAAACCCTTCAGACAGGAATACTCAGCAGGGCATCGTGACAGGTCGGGGCAGATGTTGTCGTCTTCCTGACTCTCGTATGTCTTGATCATCCTGAAGGACTGAGTGGTCAGAAGGTGGGAAAGAGGACAGTATTACTTCTTTTAATCCACCACGATTATTTAATCTGACTTTGTGACAGAAAACAACTAACATGTGACGACGCTTACTTTAGAGACTTTGGGCTGATCAGCAGGGGTTCTTTTCACCCAGGGGATGGTCAGGGTGGTATTAATACAGCCAGATAAGGCTTTATTACAGACTGTGCCCTCTGGACAGCAGTGGATGTGATCATCACAGCACTCAGCCTGAGGAGACAGCAGTAGTAGAAACACTTTGACTACCAAAGTTTGAAACAGCTATCACATTGAGGGAAAGCGGCACGTTCTTCTATCTGGATTTCAAAGTAGTAAAACACAGCTGAGGGTGAATAGTATCGCTGCATAATTATATTTACTTTAAAGTATAAGTGAAGGGTTATCTCACATGTACATTTAACTATAGACAAAGGGACAATTTACCTACACTGAAGGTGACGTACTGCAGCTTTGCTCAGTAGGTTAGGATGGAATTCCTCCCTTTTGCACTTTTGGAGTTATTTTAAAACAGAAATCTATAGAAGATTTTGTCCAGTTACCATGAAGACGTGAACACTACACATTTTACTCTATAATATTTACATACTTGATGGCTAATAAGCTGGGCTGTTTTTAGTCTATAGGAATGCATTTAGTTGGTGTGAATGAAACTGTTCATACTAATACATAAAGCTAATAGATTTTTATTGATTTAAACAAATGTCGTATAGCAAAATAATTTACAACAGGTCTGATTCTGGTTTTAAGTAAACCAACTCATCAATAACAGCAATCATTTCTTCTGATTATAATTGTAGATGTCTGGCGTCTCTCAGAAACGTTTCTATACATTTGTTTTTTGTTTTGTTTTTAGAGATTGTGAGATTTTCATAGATCAAAACTTGGTTTAAATGAGTTACTAGCAGAACATAAACCCAAATGGATATCTGTTGGGTTCCCCCCCCCCCCACTCTTACTGCAAAAAGGAAGCCAATTAAAACAAGTACAATAAATGTAATTACATTGTTGTGAACACTCAAGTTGCATGATGGTATAATAACACCTGGCCTTACGTTTTCATATCGGCAACACCCGTAACCGTTTGCTGGGCTGTTGCAGCAGGTTTCCCCTTCTTTACACAGCCCTCCATCTGGACACACATCAGCACCAACCACAGCCAGGACGGCCCAGCAGATCACAACCCACTTCTGCATCTGGAGGGGGAAAAGCAAAAGGCACACAAATGGAAAGTGAAACTGGCGGAAGGGGGGCTTTCTCTTTCACTGACCACCACGATAAATTATATTTGTACATTAAAATTCTGCACACATTCTTGATCTTATCAGGTCACAAAGAGTTTGATAACCATGCTCGGGCAGTCATGCCAGTGGTGTCTCGTTATATTCCTTATGTCTGTCTCCAAAAAAAACGAATCTCGACTATCTGGTCAGCTCGGTTCGAGTTTTAAAGGGAAAATGTCAAATAAAAGTGATGAACCGGGTCTAAACACTGAGCTCAAATGCTGTCTCTGACAAAATAGTGGTTTTCTTCTTTCTCCAGATGTTCAACTTTATTGAAGATGTTTCTTTTATCGTCATATGAATAAGCAAAACAAATGCACAGTCTAAAATGAAATAAATCCACTTTCACTTTCGTCTGGTTTATATTCCTTAATTATCCTAAAAATCGAGCCTCTCAGGGAAAATTCCGAGCGACACAGTTGAACTCTTTATATTGCAAGATAAATACACAGACTGTGAAACTTAAAACAGCTTTTTATAAGGTCCGCACCGATACATGCATAAATGCAATGATAGACGAAATAAAGTTTTTGATGCTCTTACCTTTATTGAAAAAAAATTAACAGAAGGGCTGTTGTGAGCAGGTGTTTCACAAGAGTCTCGCCACAAAATGACACAAGTGATAGCCTGCAGTCTTGAACACACCCCGAAAGGGGAGGGAGAGGAGGTGCCTTAATGCTGCTGTACACCTTTTAACGCCAGCCCTGTCTCTTCAATGAATCCGTTTTTTAATATTCATAAAACAACGTAGTACAGGCATAGTTGAGAATTTCAAAGAAGCATATTTATTTACTAAGGATTTGCAGCCATTAAAAATGCAATAGGAGCCTGTGACTAATAAGAAAATACGGATTGCTAACGATATCACGCTGTTTGTGTGGTACAGTGTTTGGCTGCCAAAATGTTTCGGGTATTTGCCCGAAAATGATCGCCCATATTCAGAGTGTTGTGCAAGAGTTTTTTGTCTATAATCTGTCAAAATAATAATAACAATAATACTATTTGCAATTTCGGTTTTTGCAAAAGTGACTCTTAATCTATCTATCTATCTATCTATCTATCTATCTATCTATCTATCTATCTATCTATCTATCTATCTATCTATCTATCTATCTATCTATCTACTTTTCAAGAGACATTTGGCCAAGAGGGCAGCAGACACACAACATAACTTATAACATAACACTTCTATCAAGATATTGTAACTGAAGAAAAAGTAGCGGGTTAATTAGAATGGAGACACAATAAACAAAGTCATACTAAATAGATCATGTCTTTATTTTGTAACCCTTTCATAAATCATGTTGACTACAGTTTATTTATCAATGTAAACGTCTGGGAGGATTTAAACGCGGCACTTTAATTACAGTGTAATGAATGGATGTCCCTTTTTTTCTTGTGTAAAGTGTGATGCTTCGTTGTTCAGGATACGGATACGCCTGACTAACGGAAAAACTGGTTTTCATGTGTCAGCGAAGTGCAATGGATCCTCCAGGTGGCGCCAAAGCAACGGTAGCGACAGCGGGGGGGCGGAGCCAAGCGAGTCCATTCCTGATCAGTCCGGATCTACAAATCATGCGCACAGGCCTCCTGCGGTTATGATACGCCCATGACTGCGCGTTCATGATTATGAAGTCGACGTGCACAGCTTGTAACCTGCACTCTGAGGCGAGCTAAGCTGCCTCCAACAAGATGTTTACGGGTTATCCACGGTGGAGCACCCGAATAATCAGACGAAGCACGGCAGAATGGTGTAGCTCTTAACTGATATGGGTGAAGACACCTGTGTGTTTCTCGGCAACGCTCATAGCTAAAGCAGAGGTGAGAAACGTCGCTTGTAAACAGCTAGCTAGCTAGCGACTCAGATAATGTGCAGTGAAACGCAGGTGGCTGACAGCACATTTCAGAAAGGTTTGCTTCAGTGAATGTGATCACTGCATTCACAGCTGCCTTGAAAGGCAGCTGTTCCTCCTCTTATCTATCTGGACTTCAGATGTTTTAATTCTATTACAACCAAAGTCAGCTAAATTAAGTGAGGAAAAGAACACAATGTCCTAGCACGCGATGTCTTCGTGCATCCGCTGTGTTGTGCAGCAGTTTTTTTGTTTTGTTTTGTTTGCAGAGAAGCATGTAATCTGCAGTTTCTCGTGTTCTGTCAGCACATGTGAAATGTTTATCTGGCGTCAGACGTGACAATTATCCATGCAGCATTGTGTAAGAGAGATTAAAAAGGGAGAAGGAGCTGTTGAGCTGCATGTGTATTGTGGGCACTTGGTGGAAGGAGACTTGGCCAGACAAAGAAGCTTATTGGGAAGACCAAGGCTGAGGGCTATTCTTGTCACTCTAAACTATAATAAAGTTAGCCAAGGAAGCAGAGGTCAACTACACAGTAAGGAAGTTTTCACAATGCAGTGCATGTTTTCTTTAACTTTATTTTGTTTAAACAAAGTTGTCTGGGGTTTTTTTTTCTGAAACATGCTCCATCATTTAGGAGTGGGCAAGAAGACAAGGCATGCGTGTTATAGATAAGTTATCATAATGCTTTAACAACTCCACCTACTGTAGACTCACCCTTCCTACTCACATAGTTCTTCTTTTTGCACTTAAATTTGTGTCAAATAGAAATGATGAACTGTGTCTTAACAATGAACTGAAATACTGTCAAGTAACAGTGCTTTTCCTCCTCCAGATGTTCCACTTCCTTTAAGTTGTTTCTTTTTATCATCATATAAATAAGTCAAAAAAAAGAAACCTGGCTTCCAGTTTTGTCTGGTTTATATTTCTTAATTTCCTTAAATTCAAGCTTCTCAGAGTGAATTCTGAGCATTATATGACAGTTTAACTCTTCGTAATGCATGGAGACGAATACAAAGTCTGTGAAACTTGAAAAGACTTTTAAAAAGGGTTTTAGTGACAGTAATTTGAAGGCTCTCAGGAGCAGGAGTCACACACTAGGAATTGTGATCTAACCGGATACTGATCCAGCTGCAAACTCAGTGTTTGGTTACTGATCCTTTGAGTCACTGACACTCCTTCCTCACAGTTTTACATAACAGGGAGATAGTGTTGTGTAAAATGGTAAGGCAGCTCTGTCAAGTTTAGTTAATATACACCTCGTGTTATCTCGGTTTACATTCTCACACATGTGTAATTATACTTTTAAATTTCACATTTAGATTTGCTTTTTTAGCTTTTTGACCCAAGTTTTTATTGTCTGAAAACTTTTAATTGTAGTTTATTTTTCAAGATGGGTATTACAACATAACTACACTATTCTTGACTCCAGAACTGCAAGGATTAGACAGGTTATTGAATAACAACTATTAAATTAATCTCAAACTGCTGCTGATAATTGATCAGTTAGTTTGAGTGCAAGACCATGTTTGAACCACTACAAATTTTTTAAGGGTGGAGAGCATTTTTTAAAGCTATGGTTTTAAATATTAATGTGATTGAAACCTTGGTGTGACATGCTGTTTCTCTTGGTCTTGACAGGTTGGCAGGATGGGCGAGCGAGGCGTCAGTGGTCCCGTGGCTGCGATCTCTCCAGTGCAGCAGATGCTGGCCTCTGGCACTGGAGCCCTCATCACATCTCTGTTTGGTGAGAAAGAAACAAAGGCTGGAGTTGTTCTCTGTGTCCTAGCATTGGCACTCAGTTAATTGTTTATCAGCTCTTGTGTGGTTGTGATAACTAAATTCATTCTTGTGTTTGCAGTCACGCCACTAGACGTTGTGAAGATCAGGCTGCAGGCTCAGCAGACACCGTTCCACCAAGGTAGGACCTCTTGTTCTTTTGTGGTTTACTGAGTTTGCTTTTAACATGTTTTACTGTGATGCTTTGCTCTTAACATTAACCCCACTAAACCTGTCCTCCTGTGTGTGTGCTCTGTCCTTCGTTTTCATAGCTTCAGCGTCTTTTTCTGCTCCGTGGGATGGTGTCTCACGTCATTCCAAGTGTAAGTATTTGCCCCGCCGTTGCTAACACTTGATCGGATGTATATTAGCATACCTGGTTTTCTGCTTTAAAAACAAATGTCTTCTGGTAGTGAAAACAGAAAGTTCCCCTTGTAAATACATTCATGTGAATTCTGCCTTTTTTTTTGTTTTTCTTTTAGACTTTATTTGAAAGGTTTCTCGGTAATCGGCACTAAATAAACAGGCAGAGGCAAGGACAGGACTGTGTTATCTACAGAGCAGCTGTGCGGTCATTGCTTTTGCCTGTATTATTAATGACATTTCTCTCCTGTGTGAAAGCTTGTGTGACTCAGTTTAGGAAACACTTGTAGCTTCACATTGCTATTGTGAGATGTGCTAATTTTGTTTTTTAATCATAGTTGTTTTTTGTTTGTTTGTCTTTTTAATAGCTAATAATCTGAGTGTGGTTTTCTCTTCCTCTGACCACCTCATGTTCCTCCTCACAGGGAAGTGTTTCCTGTATTGTAATGGGCTGATGGATCACATCTATGTTTGTCAGAATAGAACCAGTTGCACCAGCTGGTACAAAAAGCCAACTCAGTTCAGCGGGACTCTTGTGAGTAGTCATGCATTAGTGGCTTTGTTTTTCCTACAATTGGTTTACAATTAACATCATATAAGCTCTCTTTTTTGTTTTTTGTTTGTGCGACAGGATGCATTTGTGAAAATCACTCGCCATGAAGGTCTTCGGTCTCTGTGGAGCGGGCTACCACCAACTTTGTGAGTAACATCTAGTAAAGTTTCAGTACTCGTAGAATAGACACAGAACTGAAGTGTAAGAAGACCTAAATTCAGAATTAAATTTCTTAAACTTTAAGTAAGTACAGTTTTATTTTGAAAGAGTGTAGTATTTGGAGCATTGCACTCAATGTGCATAGCTTCAAATGAATTAAATATCACTGAGTTTTAGAGAAAAGGAAACCGGGAGTGTCTTGGAGAAAAGAGAAGAAATTAAAAAAACAAAAAATAAATAGCAGAACTTGGTTTAATAAAGTACTTCCTTGCGCTAAAGCTGCATTTTAGTACCTGACACGTCAGTCTCATTCTAGTAAAAAATTTGCATATTATTATAATTTTATGAGAACTTTCCATTGATATGTTGCAAAGTGTACAGTTCCTCTGTTCGAAACCTTTGTTTGTTTATGTTAACAGGGTGATGGCAGTACCTGCCACTGTCATTTACTTCACCTGCTACGACCAGTTGAGGGACTTCCTGAGATTCGGTGTGGGTCTTCAGGGCAGTCATGTCCCTCTTGTTGCTGGGGGTCTTGCCAGATGTAAGTGCATGGAATAAAACAAAAGCTCCCCACACAGAAATCACAGCAAAGTACTGACAGTGCTCTTCAAGTGAAACCTTTGTGTCTGTTTTGCAGTGGGAGCCGTGACGGTGATTAGCCCACTGGAACTGGTCAGGACCAAGATGCAGTCCCGTCAGCTGTCCTACAGCGAGCTGCGGACATGTATCCGCTCTGCTGTGGCCCAGAATGGACTTCTGTCCCTGTGGAGGGGCTGGGGTCCCACCGTTCTCAGAGATGTACCCTTTTCAGGTGAGACACATCATGTTGATTACACTTATCATGCTAGTGCGTAGGGATGGGTATTGATAAGATTTTCACGATTCCGATTCCATTTTCGATTCTGTTTAACGATTCGATTCTTTATCGATTCTTTTTAAAAAAGGAGAACACTAAGTTCGATTAGCTTAGAACTTTGTTTTATATCTTCTCTTTGAACAAGATAGAAATTTAGGAGTAACATGGCCTTACAAACCCAACAGTCAGATCAATGGGGTGTCACAGGGTCCCCAGGAAAAAAAATTGTAAATGTAAAATAAATATTCTTCTGTAGCAATAACAAAGTATAACATAAATTATTCAGTAGCAATTACACAAGAATATCCAGTAATGTCCCTGCCTACAATTAAACACATTCACTTAATGAAAATCGGGGCATCTGCTGTGGCAAATGGGTGCAAGCCTTTTACCACAAACTTAGTCACTGCTCGGTGACATTCGTCTATCCTGGCCTGAAAGGAGACGCTAACGGTAGACTGCAGCGAGAACTGCCAGCATCTGAGCCAGACTCTGTCTCATCATGGTCACCTAAATGCACAGTAATGACAGGTTTTGTAATAAGGCAGATCTCACTAACATAATATGCACTGTTAGTTGATTATTTACCTGCCGCATTAACGGGAGAGGACGTGCAAACGTTACCGCTGCTGCTGGGTTGAGATTCACGAGTCCGGAGCGGAATTAAAAACACGACATTCATCTAAGGTTATCGTGTGTTTTGTGAGCAAATGCTTTTGCATATTCGTAATGTTTCCTCCCTTAAATGAAATATCTACTTTGCAAGTATTGCAAGTTGCCCTGTTGTCATCCGTTTTCGTAAAGTATAACCAAACTTTTGAGCGTTTGAGCTGCTTAGGTGCCGTGTTTCCTGCCAGGTAAATGACGCTCCGCAACGTGGTAACGTAATTCGGGGCGACTGGAATCGATAAGGGAATCGTTTGCAAAAATGGCAAACAATTCCAAGGAATTGAAACGGTGGGAACCGGTTCTCAATAAGAACCGGTTTTCGATACCCATCCCTACCAGTGCGCCACAGAAACTTGTCTAACCACTCCTGCAGCATTGTTATTTGATCCCTTCCGTCTGTTCTAAACAGACGTCTTTTTGTTAAAATAGGACTCTTTCCTTGTTGTCATCGATGAAACTCTTCCAGAAGCCTCATAACCATAAGCTTATGAAGCTCACTGCCATAAATCATAAATTAGCTCCACGGATTTGACAAGGAGAACATTTATCCTAGACCTTCGATTTAGTTAGTCTCCCATAATAACCTCTAACCCTTTTCGCCTTGAAAATCTTATAGAGGCCCCCTGGTAAAAAAATAGGTGTAGCATTGTGTTTAATTTTTACTGCACCGCATTTGAGCTGCAGAATAGATTTTATCTTTACCAGTATTTATTGACTGTAAGGCTTCCATTTCCACTTCATTTAACTATTTTGATAAGGAGGAAGTAAAAACGTCAATTTATGCTGCTCTTTGTCCTGGTAATTGGGACACGGAGAGCGATTGGCTTCCATAAATTCTCTAGCGTGCTGCTGATGTTTGGAGTTCTTTCTTTTGAGTTTGCAGCCAAGAGGAGCTCGTACTGGTCAAAGTTAAGTGTTGGTTAATTTCAGAGAATTTCTAAATGTAGAAATCCACAGAAGAGCAGCTGAAAAGACAGTAGTTTGACTCTAATGTGGACCAAAGTAACAAATTACCAATCTCTGTGTTTGCAGCTTTGTACTGGTTTAACTATGAAATGGTGAAGGCCCGACTTTGTGAACAGTCTGAAGTTCCTCAGGCCAACTTCTCTATCAGCTTTACTGCAGGAGCTGTTTCTGGAGCAGTGAGTACTCTGCACACCTGCCCTTTGTTACAGTTGTTAAGCATGTTAAATGTTAGGATATCTGACACCTGTACTGATATCACTGAAGCAGAGTTAGTTTCTGCTTGAACCCAAATGATAATAAACTTTAAAAGATGTGCCGCTATGGAAAACAGTGCTTTCTTTTGCTCACCTACTGCGATTACCATGCTCATAAATTTATGTGAATGACTTTATAACACTAAAGCACCTGATACCAAAGTCTGAGAGACTGCATTGGATAACTTGGGGGAATCAGGCCAGTGTCGGTCACACATTCACACCGTGATGTTACTCGAGCAATAATTACCCAACTGGTGATATAAATAGTTTCCTTTCAAGTGCAGCTAACATCTACTGCAATTCATGAAAGAAGAACTTTTAATCATGGTGGAAATCCACGTAACATGCACCAATGTCTGCAATACTGCACTGTTTGTTTTCTTTATGGACTGATCTTTGTGCAGAAACATTAAGAGTCTGAAACTCTACAGATCCATTGTTTAAGGGAATAAAAGTCTAACTTTGCTGCCTGTAAAACATTCATGCAGATGTGTATCTAACTCCTTTTGTGATGGCTCTTACTGCCCAGTAAACCAATCATTGCTGAGTAAATGTTTCCTGTGTTGCCCTGAACTAAACTGGCACTTAGTCATATTGCATGTAGCACAGTTTATGACTCTTTCCGTCTGCTGTGTTTAGATCGCTGCAATCCTGACGCTGCCCTTCGATGTTGTGAAGACTCGCAGACAGATCGAGCTGGGAGAGATGGACACTTTGGGAGGTCTGCGCATGACATGCGTTCATGATGTAGGCACTTACGTTGTGTGAAATTTACATACTGATGTTCTTCTTATGCCCTCTAGTTTCTGTGAAGAGAACGTCATCCACCTGGCACATCATGAAGGAAATACGGGCCGAGTTGGGCTACAGGGGCCTTTTTGCAGGTACACATTTATCCGATTGTATGCCAATTGAAACTTATAATGTGTGCTTTGCATAAAAATAACATGTTTATTTTCCCCAGGTTTCATGCCCAGGGTGATCAAAGTGGCCCCAGCCTGCGCTGTTATGATAAGCAGCTATGAGTTTGGAAAGGCCTTCTTCCAAAAGATGAACCTTGATCGAGAGCAGCTGGCATTGTGAAGGCTGTCACTGTGCCGCTGGTTGTTTGTCACAGCAAAACATGCAGAGAATAATTCAGGACAGGTCTGAAGAGTCAGCCCATTTGTGGAGATTTCTTTTTTTTGCAGATCCACGCACCTCACCACTTACCCCGCATCCCTGGACACAATAAGGAGCCTGAATCCCAGGCAGAGATTTTCTGGGACCACAAACTTTGTGTGCTTAATGGAGTAAAGTTTAAAGATAGAAACTTTGTTTAGTGGTTATGTAAAGGAACATGTACCAAATCATTGTAGTCTTATTGTGCTCTCATTTTTCTAATGAAACGGAGGAAATGAGGAGTGAGTCTCAGTGAAGACCCTGAACCTGCTCACCTGCTATCCAGGACAGTGGGGGAGGGAAACCACCTTAAAGACTGCATCCTTATCGGGTGAAAGGAAAATGTTTCTTTTCCTGCACTTTGGATTGTGCAACAGACTGCATGGTGTGTGCAGGCCTGAAGACTTCCTGTCAATGTAAAGCATGACAATTTTGACATTTATCTGCTGTGTAGATGAGTAAACGATATGGTTCGTATGCTGGATAGATTCGGAGCACTCTTACGTTTGCAAAACAAGTGCTGTGAAATGAAATCATAAAAAGCGACTTAAGCTTCTTTTTAAAAAAATGTTTGTAAATGAGGAAAGCCATACTGTGGGTTTTCAAGGATAACCTTACATTAGTTTGGCTAAATTAAAGCAGGCCTTATTGGAATAAATAATACACTTATTCCAATTACGTGACATAATCTTCTGTGAAAACCACTGCAGCAAACTTCTCAAAAGTCACAGATGTCACCAAGAAATGTTGGGAGGCTTGTTACAAAAAGCAATAACAAAAAGGAGAAAATCTCCTCTGCTCATAAAAGTTTTGGACTTCTTATCTGCAATGAACAAAAACACTGGGTCATGAAACAAAATATTTCTGCCTTAAATTGCAAGCTAAATGTGATTGTGTGTCCTTTGTGTGTTTTCTTTTTTGTATGTGTGAAATCTGAAGGTGGCTTCATCTTTATGCAATGAGTGACTTATTTCCTATGATGTGGTATTGTAAATGACCACTATTTAATAAAATTTCACTTATGCGTTAAGTTATGTTGGCTCACTATTTATTAGATTACCCAATGGGCACACACATTGATTTGGGATAAAAGTAATTTTCCTTTTAAATCACCAAACAGAAAGTTTGAAATCTTTGGCTGATTGTCTGGATGCTCTCGTCCTGTCCCTAGCATCTGTTACACCAGTCCTCTGCATGTCCTCATATTTCCATGAACCTCCAAGGTTTTGCTGGCAGCTCCATTTTCAGGATCCTTTGTCCAGTATCTACTATCCCTCCTCTGTAAATGTCCAAAGCACCTCAAACCATTTGACCTGAGCTCTCCCTCTGATGTACTCATTTCTAATCTCCATTCTGGTCACTGCTGATGAAAATCATAAAGTCTTCTGCTCTGCTGCCTGACATTTTATTAGTGCCACCATCTCCAAACCATCACAGCAGCTCTCACAACCATCTAGTAAACCTTCGCTTACACTTTTGTTTGACCGCTCCACCCACTCCAGCAATGGTACACTTCACCTCCATTCCTCAGGCACCTCCGTCTGTCTTCTTTCTCTCATTTTCTTCATTCATCAGCTCCTCCAAAATACTCTTTCCATCTTTTCAAGACACTCCTCACTTTTTAGTGCATTTCCATCTCCTTAGCCTATCCTGCCGTGCAGCTTTTCCAACGTGAGCTTTCCTGTCAGTCTTCCTGTTTCCTCTTAGCCAGTCAGTAGAAGTCCTTTTAATTTTCCTTAGTTTCCTAGTTTCCACCCTCACATCCAACTAGCCTTTTCCTCTGCCGCCTCTCTCTATTTGTATGCAACTAGCCTCCCAGTACTCCTGTTTACATTCTGCATTTTACTATCCGCCTTAGAATATTTTCTTGTACTTCCTCATTAAACCACAAATTTTACCTCACCACATTAGCAGCAAACATAAGGACTAAATGCTTATTTCTACTTGTATAAATATTAATAAGTCCTAATGCTGGTAAATAGCGGAATAATGACCAGTATAACATAAAAGATTGTTCATACTGTGTATGAGCGTAACGCAAAATTTGTGAAAGCAAACAGCGGCATCTAGTGGTTTGTTTATTTTACTACAGATACTCGTTACCAATCAGGGGTGGAGCTTCTTGGAGGATTTTCACGCTGACTCCCGCGATATTTGCTCTGGTATATACAGGCAGTTTGCCCGTCACCGGGCCTCTTTCAATCGGATCGGAGACGAAATGGTGAGCAATCCTTTTTTGCTGCTTGTACTCTGAGCACCAATCCATTTTCTATCTGATGCATCCCATCTATTTGACACGTATAAGAAACGCAGTTTGATTTTAGTGTATATTTTATGACAGTCTTGTGTAGATTTCACTGCTATTTTCATCCCAAATATAAGATTTCGGTGTGCGTGTTGAGCGACTCTGGGGCCAAAATGGCTGCTTTAATTAGGCCGCTCTCCACGTTTTAAAGTACTTATTTTGCCTATTACCGCCTCAGTCTCCAGTAACTTATTTTATTAAAGTTGTGGATAAAATGGATTGTCTTAAAGCTAGGGTTCCTATTGTGTGGACTCAGTTTTGACAGCCGCACGGTGCGAAATGCTAAAGGCGGTTAGCTAAGCTAGCACGTCGAATCTAGCGTGGTAAATGAGTCCACGTTGGTTTAGGTGGAAAATTTACCTTACAGGTGCTAGGAACCGTGTGTATAACGGACACTTCTTGGATACACAAGATTAAAATTTTTTCTTCTTCACTCTTGGCAGTCCCACCGTAAGTTTTCGGCTCCGCGACACGGATCCCTGGGCTTTCTGCCCCGCAAGAGGAGCCGTCGTCACCGCGGTAAGGTCAAGAGCTTCCCCAAGGATGACCCCAGCAAGCCCGTTCACCTGACTGCCTTCCTGGGCTACAAGGCCGGCATGACTCACATCGTCCGGGAGGTGGACAGACCTGGCTCAAGTAAGTGCAACTGGACTGTAAATTTAATACAGCAAACCCTCGAATTTAAAAAGAGAAGTCATAGTTGGTAATCGGACCTTTTTCACAGCAGCAACTTTAGCTTCTGTCTGCAAGAGAAGCAAGTGTAATAAATGCATGACGATGCATCTTAATTTGATCATTGTTGCTGATGGTGGTAAAGTTAATGAAAGCTACCAATCGCCTCCTTTTTCAGCATTAGTGTTAAAGTTTGGAATTAAAAAGAAAAACGTAGTTTTAAATTATTTCCTGAAAGTTTGACAGCCAGAGAAAAAATAAGTGACCGCCATTAATGGCAGATTAAGCACTATTTGGCAGGTTCTGTTGAAATGTCACTGTAATAATACTTATAACAAAGAAAATGTAATTAACGATAGTAATTGCGTAGATGGTCATTTATATCTATGGGGAAGTGAGTATTTAATACCTTCCTAGGGGATCTTACAATATACAGATACTTTAAAACTAAAAACCTGAATAAGTTTATTCTGCTGTCATTCTCATTTTAATTTAAAAATTTTTTTTTTTTTTGTAAAACAAGCCTCGTCTGCAGTGAAAAAGGTCTAGGGTTAGTTATGGTGTTCTGCCTGTGATGATTCCCTCGACGGGCGGACAGAATGGGTCTATAACCCCTTGCTGAATGTCGAGCACTGAGCGCAGTTTCTACCATGAGTAAACAAATCTAATGAGTTGAAGAAGTTACTGATTATATCAACTATTATTCAAAATTAATCAACGCTTTCTCTTACAGAGGTGAACAAGAAGGAAGTGGTTGAGGCAGTGACCATTGTGGAGACTCCTCCCATGATCGTGGTTGGTGTTGTGGGTTACGTCAACACACCCCGTGGTCTGCGCTCCTTCAAGACAGTCTTCGCTGAGCACATGAGTGATGAGTGCAAGCGTCGCTTCTACAAGAACTGGTGAGTCTTGGGGACAAAATGAAGCTCATCCCGTTGCAATGAAAGTGCTTGAAGCAGATGTTAGTTGCTGGTGGAAATGTTAGGAACTGCATTTTCACTGAGCGAGTCTAACATCACGGTGGCCCTCTGTGGCAGCTCCGCTCAGGTGCCCCGTGCCCTGATGAGCTCCGGGCTCCTCTGGCCAGTGGAAAGTGCTTCTTAGAAACTGTGCCATGAGCCAAAACCCTCACTAGCTGATACAGCCCTTCTGTCCACACGGAGGGAGGGCAAGCAGCTATGCACTGCGTTCTTCCGCTGCCCCTCATGGGGGTTATGAAGGACCTGTGCCAACCTATGTGTTGCTTCATGCTCTCAGGTACAAGTCCAAGAAGAAGGCTTTCACTAAATACTGCAAGAAATGGCAGGATGAGGAGGGCAAGAAGCAGCTGGAGAAAGACTTTGCTGCCATGAAGAAATACTGCCAGGTCATCCGTGTCATTTGCCACACACAGGTTTGTTTGTTCCCTCGATTTTCTGTTGATTTTCTTGAATGTCTGTCAGTGAAGAGACCACGGAACTCGCGTCAGGCATGGCGCCCGAAACTTATGAGGATATCTTCCATGCTGCCTTCCTTCTGAGACTGCATAGCTAAAATTATGCAGTGCTCAAAAGCACACCGATATTTTCTGTCCTAACCAGGCTTTGTTCTTTGCAGATGCGTATGCTGCCCCTGAGGCAGAAGAAAGCTCATCTCATGGAGGTGCAGGTGAACGGAGGTACCATCTCTGATAAGGTGGACTGGGCCCGTGAGAAGCTGGAGCAGGCTGTGGTTGTCAACAAAGTTTTCACCCAGGACGAGATGATCGACATCATTGGTGTCACCAAGGGTCACGGATACAAGGGTAAGATACTTGAGCCTCTTTCACAGCATCAGCTGCTGGTTGAACCTGAATTTATCGCGACGCTGACCGAATGTCTCAACTCTTAGGTGTCACCAGCCGTTGGCACACAAAGAAGCTGCCTCGCAAAACCCATCGTGGTCTACGTAAGGTGGCCTGTATCGGTGCCTGGCATCCTGCCCGTGTGGCCTTCTCTGTGGCCCGTGCTGGTCAGAAGGGTTACCACCACCGCACAGAGATCAACAAGAAGATCTACAAGATTGGTCAGGGCTACCACCAGAAGGACGGAAAGGTGGTGAAGAACAACGCCTCCACTGAGTACGATCTGTCCAACAAGAGCATCAACCCCATGGTAGGATCTTTGACACATCTGTACTTTGTGTGTCAGCACTCCAGCCTGGAAGCTGTGATTGACCTTGTGTTTTAATTACAGGGTGGATTTGTCCATTACGGAGAAGTGAGGAATGACTTTGTCATGTTGAAGGGCTGTGTTGTGGGGACCAAGAAGAGGGTGCTGACTCTGCGCAAGGTGAGACTAAAGTGAAGCAATTAGTTGTGGTAGTTGACCAGTTTCATACTGGGATGATTTTTCTTTTCTTAGACAAAGTTGGTTAAGCAAGCTCTGGGATATAAAGACTTGATTCTTGTTCTCTCTCCCTCCAGTCTCTGCTGGTGCAGACAAGCCGTCGTGCCCAGGAGAAGATCGACCTCAAGTTTATCGACACCACCTCCAAGTTCGGTCATGGTCGCTTCCAGACCGTGGAGGAAAAGAAAGTTTTCATGGTAAGACTTTGTTCTAAAATGGCTAGTTTCAGACGGGTTAAGCAGACGACAGGCCCAGGATAAGACGTGTGAGGATGATTTTGATCTGAGCCATGCAAAGCTACTCTAGAATTAATGAATAAAGTGGTGAAGCTGGAAATGAGCCCAATAAGTTCCCCTTTAAAGATTGACCCCCTGAAAGTAAAAGCTTTGTAATACAGCAGTTAGTTTTTGAGTTGTCCTGCACTGTTCGTAACCTGGTTCAGTCTTCAGTATGAACTCTGGGTTCCATTCCAGTGCCACAGTGAGCTCCAGTGAGGCAGGGGAGCAGTGCCTCTCTGTGCTGGCTCCCTGTTCACTCTCTGGGAACACGTCTGCTTCGAGCCAACAGGAAGACCATTAAGTATTGTCACATGATTGATGGTTCTGTTTCTCTCTTCCACAGGGACCCCTCAAGAAAGACCGCATTGCCAAGGAAGAGACTGCTTAAAGTCCCGGACTACAATGTCTCTGCTACTTTGACTGTCACCATCTTCACTGTTCTGCAGAGTTGTTCAATAAAAACAAAAGATCAAATAACAGCCTTTTTTTTTTTTTTTTTAATTAACATACATTAAGCTACAAAAAGAGCTTGTATTACAAGTAAGAACTTTCTTCAACTATTATGTTGCTACCTTGATATCAACAGGTGCTGAAATTCTATATCGAGGCCTGAAATTTGCACTTTATCAGCTGCCATGTTTGCAGCCAGACCTGGCCATTTTGGACATGAAGAGCTGATGGGGTTCAGCTAACAGGTGTTATGTCAAAGGCTCAAGGTAAACTAAACAGACTGCATCTCGCAGCAAGTCGCCTCAAATAATTTAAATTCAAATGATGGTTGCGATGTGCAGTTAAGTGAATGAAGTTGACCTTGCACATTTACTAACTGGTCATTTCGAGTATACTTGTACTGAGTTGTGCTTGCATTTTCTATCAGAAATGCTTTAAAATAATTGGAACAAAGAAATGAGATGGTCCTGATAGGATACCACTTACTGCAGATCCAGGATGCAAATCTCATGTTGCACCACATCCCATTGGATTGAGATGTGACTGGAGGCCATAACAGTGCAGTGAACTCATTTTCAGGTCCAAGAAATCATTTTGGAAACTACTGGAACATTATGTACACTGTGATCTAAAAGCAGGCTGTGATACTCAGTTGCTACTAAGGGCTGAAAATGCACCCAACATCATTCCACCAGAAGCAGCAGCCTGAACTGCTTGTACAAGGTGTATGAGATGTCGTCTTTGAGCGCTGACATTAACGAAGTATATTCACCCAGATATGTTCTGGTTTTCAGACCATTCTCTGTAAACCCTGGAGATGGTTGTGCAAGAAAATCCCAGAAGATTTGCAGTTTCTAAATCAGAGCAGGCAGTCTGGCACCAACAACTGTGCCACATTCAAAGACCTTTAAATCACCTTTCTTCCCCACACTTGATTTGAACTTGAGCAGGTGATCTTGACCATGTGTTCACGTCTAAATGCACCAAGTTACTGCCATGTGATTGGTCAATAAAATACATTAATTGCATTAATGAGCAGTTGAACCTAATAAAGTGGCCAGTGAGTGAAGGATTAAAGCAGCCCGACACAGTGATGAACAGGAAAAAGAACACAATGCAAGTAGTTGTATTGTGAACCTGACATCCCCACTAATAATGACGTGTACAAATATTCACCAAACTCAGTAGTTTGGTGGGTACAGAGAGAGTACTGCAAGGCCAACGCAGCCCTGGTTCCATCACTACAGAAGCTGATCACAAAAATAAGCAGTGAGGAAAAAAGATGTTATGATACTTATTCAACAAGATAATCTGATAATATGATTTTTTTGACACATAAATGCAATGGCAAGAAGAAAAATGATAAACTAGGGTTAGAAATAAACTACACAATGATCGCTGACTTCAAGGTCACCATCTCCATGGTGTGATGACGCTGAATGTCCCTGAAAACTTTTTTAGTGTCATTGTCTTGTTATGAAACTCCTTCTCTGGCACAGCTTTGGAATAGCTTCACAATTCACAGGTGAAGTATTTACTTCCACACCTCATGTTGTAGAACAAAATGTGAACATTTCTAAAGCTTGTGTTAGGAATAGACCTTATTCGAAGCAAAGCAAACAAAAAACCTCTTAACTTCAAGGTGAAGAAGCCTGAAAGTGCAAAAAATCTCATAAAGCAGAATGAAAATGAACAGAGTGTACGTCATTACACTGCAGGGAATGAGTGAATACACATACAGTGAGTTACGTACAGTTTAATGTGCCCACTGAGCTTGTTAAGTGCGTCCCGTCTCTGCAGCTGAAAAGGTCGGCGTCAGCTGTGATGAGAGCAGCCACCTATGCAGAACTGATGGACGGAAAGACACAGAGTTTCGCTAACATGGCATGTTTTAACAGGCTATATGTGTCCTTGAGCTGTAATGCTTGCATTCAGCTGACATCAGAACTCGAGCAGTTGCTGTACGGTAATTAAGCCCCAGCATCATCCAGTCCGACTCATCACTGCTAAAAAACTGAAAAAACCTCTTCCGCAGGTAATGAGGAAGACCCTGAGAGGGTTCTACAGGCCATTTAGACGCCCCCAAAACGCCTCTCTGAGACATCCCTGCATAATATTAAGCACTTTTAGCAAAAATGTGGATCTACTGTGAAGACTTTCAAGGTCCCTCCCACGTCCTATTAACCTGAAAGCCCAAAGAGTTGACGTACGATCGTTCTCTGTTCAGCCGCATTTCAAGAATTTGACATTTTCTCTACCAAAGCAGTTCCACATCCTCCAAAGGACACTTGTGGTGAAGTGTTTCTGATGTACATGTAGAAGCAGCAGGAGGAGGAAGCATGCTGAAGCCCCGTGTCACTGTGGCCAGAGGACAGTCATGGAGATGGGCCCGCTCTTACATAATCACCTCCAGGGGCTCTGACCTCTGCCCTGCTGCAGCACAAGCAGCGCTGCAGATCAAAGCAGTGGCAGAGCTCGGCTTTACGTAACCCCGCCCCCCCACAGCCTCCCCGCTAAATGTGACGCTGAAAGGGCAAGAATTATAATGCCGTTAATTGCTCCCTGTATCCCATTCAGATGAGTCCAGGTGTCCCAGCAGGCACTAACTTTATGACCCCGTGCATCAGCATCTCTGTGCACTTTTCATAAAGCCCTCCCTGCACCATTTCACTCTATTAGTCCAGTCCTACATCATCTCAAATGAGCTCTCTTTAGAGCTGAGGATGAAGAAAGCAGGTAGGAAAGGATTTAAGAAAGCAGACACGGCTGCACTGTGGCATGGAAAAGGCCTCGACCCTCCTACAGACGAGCAACACACCAGACTGAAAGAAATAAACACATATTTGTCGTACTTGCAGTTGTTTGTGGTCAGGTCACATTATGGACGTTGCTTTTGGGCCGTGTTTGTTAGTTTGTGCTTGTTCTTCTTCTCTCTTACTTTATGTCTCAGTTGTCTTGCAAAATTTTATGGTTATGATTAGGTCCTTTGCAAAAAAAGGTATATTTTTCCTTATAATTTGGGATCAGTTTTTGGTTACTTTGCACCACTTTCTCATTTTGTTTCCACGTTCTATCATATTGTTATTCTGTTTCACTTTTTACTCACTATTGGAATCAGTTGGCCTCTGTTTTGCATCTCTGTGGTGATTTTTGCCTATTTGTTATAACTGTTTGTGTTTTGTGGTAATTTTTGTATCTCTTCTTAGTCATTTTGCATCAAGCTGGGTTTATTTTCTATCTGTGCGGTCTTTGATTGCTTTGCATCCTTTAATGGTAATTATACATCTGTGCCTGTTTGTGTCTCAGTAATTTTATATTATTTCATTGTCATTTTATTGCCTATGTGGACACTCTGTATCAATGTTTTAGCAATTGTGTATATTTTGTGTCTTTTACATTAATTCTGCATACATTATTATCATAACAAATTTGGTTATTTTGTATCAATTTCTGTCTCTTTTTCCTCTGTTTGTTGTTGTTCCTTTTTTTTGTTGTTGTTGTTGTTGGTTTTTTGTATCTTTATAATCATCTTTTTGTGCTTATGTCTGTTTGTTGTGGCAGTTTTTGTTGATTATCTTCCCATAAAAAGTTATTACCTTCTGGTTTAGTCTTCCATCACCTGAAATGAGCTTGCATCAGAGCTGGGAATGAATGAAGCCAGTACTGTTTGTGGCTCTTTTATGTGATTCTTTGTGTGTATGCATGTGTGTGTGAGCTACCATGCAGTGGAACCTCCAGTCCAGTCCTGTGGTAGCAGCTGTTCTTAGTGGGACAGCAGCCAGGTAACCAGGGTGCATGCTGGGACAGCGGAGAGGAGGGCCAAGCATTTGATTTATGTGAGTGTGTGAGAGTGTGCGCAGTTGCTTGCACATATAAGTAGGTGTGTGCAACTGTGTGTTGGTGTGCCTGCTGGCATCGTCAACGTCCGGCTGGCAGAGAGTCAGAGGCACGCCGTCCTGCAGCGTCGGGGAAGTGGCTGGGTGGCGCCGTGGCGTGGCGTCTGACAGGAGGACAGACTGTCGGAGGGGACGACCACACGCTCAGGACCATTATTACACACGGAGGAGGCCACAGGCAACAACTGGTCAAACAGTGACTCTCACACTGCTTTATCCCTCTAAGACCCTTTTTCAACAGATACATGATCAACAGTTTTTTGTATTTATTAATCTCGTGAAAGCCTTTAAAACCTGTTACGTTCGTCCTTTTCTTACTTTCAGCTCCTACACAAATTTTTTTTGCCAACTTTGGAAAATCTTAATCATCTTAATCAGGGCTTTCTGCATTTGTTTTTCTGTATCTGCATACAGATGAAAGGTAGCAGGGCTCTTCAAGGAAAAGGCGATGCGTCTCTCTTCAGTGATCAGGATTTTGTAATGTGTGAAAGCTAACCTGATGGATGCCATGTAGACTGTTTCATCAGTAATGATCAAATCTAAATAAAGCCATGAAGCACTTTTACAAAACAAATTCTCTCTACCAAACTCTACTTTTGACTATTAATGTTTAAACTTCTAAAGAATTATCACCAAAATGACCAAACATTTTAAATTTCCAGTTTTTGCTTTTATACTTTTATGTTTTTTATCTCTCCATTATAAAGTTATGGAGAGCCTTTTCCAATGGTTTTTAACCTCCAATCAAAAATACAACACAAATAAAAAGAGTATTTTGTAGCAGCATGTTCTTTGGCTGTGTAGCTTTCACAGGGCCTAAGGATGTGTTTTTGTGGCTCCTCTCCTGGCTAAATTTCCAACATGAAGGTTAGAAAATGTATTTGGCATGTGACAAACAGCAGTAATGTCACAGTGTGTGGAGAGAAAGGATGAGGACCAAGCTGTCGGATGCAGGAGGACATCCTGAACTCCAAAGCCCATATATACTGTATATTCACTAAGAACCCCCAAACCCCAACTCCTAATTATTTCTGACACAGACACAGAATCAGTCAGGACCTCATCTTTTCCATTTCTTGTGTGGTAAAACTTACATTAAAATGCACATGCATGGATGTAGCACAGTTGTGAAAAAGCAGTTATTTCCAATATTATAAGTTCAATTTTGACACAGTATCGATAAATCATTCTGTATTATCGTCAGTATGCGATTATCCTGATGCTCTCAAACACATTTTACACTTCATTGTGTTATGAACATCTGAACCATCACACAGCAACAGGCAGGACATGAGTCACACTACAAAATTCATCTGCCATCAGAAACCAAAAAAGAGTTAAGAAATGGATCACATCATTATGCAAACAGGTCCGCAGTTCATTTGTGCTCGTTGTTTTTTTTTATACTCAAAAGGTCCTCATGAGTCACATATGTGGGACGGCCTCTCCAGAAAGTGGAGCAACTTGATATTCATTCATAACCAAAGACCCAGTTCCTCAAAAGCATAAGAAGGTAATGGTTGACACAACAAACAGGCAAAACTTTCAAATTATTTATTTCACAGTCTGGTAGAATTTCCATTTTTCCCAGTGCGTTCCAAACCTTGCAGTCTCAAGTTTCAGGGAGAAGGTCAGTTGCTCCATTTCACAGATTAACTAGTAATTAACTAATATTAACTAGAGTGTTTTTATGTATCTGAAGCCTTCTTAGTTGAAGGCTATAAGTGGCTGTCTTGTTTTTTTTTTTTTTTTTTAAATTCAGTCAGTTCATGCTCCAAATAAATAAGACTAAAATCAAAATAAACCTGTAACTGATTATTGATGATCTTCAGTACCCCATCCAACCAGCTAGAAGAAACCACAGGACAATCCCAATGACATCAAAGACATCCCCACACATTGTTCATCAGTGACAATGTTCAGTTACTTTATTATTTGAGTTATGAAAAACCTTAAAGTATTTTTTTCAGTATCATTCCCTCCTTGACGTGGCCGAATGTATCTTAGCATCTTTCTCCTACCTTAACATACAATGTTGAGGGACCTCTATTTTGTAAGGTTATAGGATATTAGACAATATGAGGTGATGTCTTTACTTTTCCAGTATTTATTCCTCCAGTCAGTTGAACTGGTATGCAGACGTCAGGCAAGTGTGCTGCTACAGTGTTACAGTTGAACTGTGAGCTTCATCACAGCTGTTGGGACTTTTATTTTACTGTTATGAAGTTTATTTTACAGTATTTTTGGGGGGTCCTTCAGCTTAAATTCAAAGTGTGGAAAAAGGCATAAACAAGCAGAGAGCATTATCTCTTCTTCCTCCGAGGCATCAAATGATGTAGACATTTTTGGCTTTTTTGAGGCTTAAAACTCTTCAACCATATCGCGTTCAGCATTGATTAGGACTATAAGGCCTCACAGACAAGTCAGTGGTCTTCTTTTGTCTGTGTCTCTGTAGAGGACAATGAATCTGAGTGCTTCTCTGGGGCCTGCCAGACTGCAGCTCCTGCACCCCTGCACTGTGGCATCAGTATTCCAGGCCCGTTCATGGACACGGCGTTCCCTGAGCTGATGGAGCAGGCAGCAGCTCTGCACTCCTTCTCCCATTGTACCACCAGAGGGCAGAGCACAACACTGCATTTTCTTCACGCGTCCCAGAGCACTTTGTGTGCTGTAGCCTACTTAGGTTCTTCCTCTTTATATCCCCCTCTTTAAAAAAAAAAGTCCTCTATTCAGAGTTGGATTTAAAAGTGTTAGATGGTTGGTGAAACAGCAGTGACACGGCCTAGACTGCTCTTTGGTCCATATGATGAAGCTTCTTGCTGCTTGTACGTATCAGCAGTGGGGGTGATGTGAATGTGTCATTTCAGACTATGTTTGCTCCACTGATTTTTTTTTTCTTTTCAGCTGGTTGCTTAAAGCTCTCCATTGCTATTCAACTCTACATGACCCAAAAATAACCCGAGGTGAGCGCTGTCAGCAACTCCTCCATGGTCAGCACAAACAACACACACATGTACCCGCACACATGCTTGCTCATGCAGATCCACTGTTTGCATGAAATGGGAAAAAAATACAAACATTCCCATGCATGGATATCTGCACACACATTTAATTCTCAGAGAGTAAATGTGGGACTTCTACTGTGAGCTTCTCAGCAGTTATAATGTTGGTGGCATCTTGGGAGGAACAGCTCCAGTGGGAGCTTGCTCCTCAGTTCCAGAATATTGTCCAGTAAAGTCACACAAAGGTCACCAGTGGGTTTGATGGTTAGGTAACCTTGCAACGTGCCAGAGACATAGAGCCAAGCTCTGGCAAAAAGACAAAACCAGTGTGTTCCATGTTAATATTGCCAACCCAGGCAGGGTGAGGCCTCTTCACCTCCTCCGGAGTCCCTCCCTCCACGTCTTTGATCGTGCAGCTCTGCAGAGACACTTTGATTGCCACAGCAGGAACAAAAGAAAGAGAGGGAGGGGAGAAGAGGAAGCTTAGGGGAAAATGAAGGAGAGCAGAGGGTTAAATGCAGGGGAGCCTGGCGATGTCGACTAATTTGCACTCCAGTTTACCTGGATGTCAAATCTGAGGACTTTTCACTGACTTTCAGGATTATTTATTTGCTTTCTTAGACTCAGACTGTACTCTCTGTCTTAATTGTTAAAGCATGGACAAACTTTAGTGATGATTTAGTGCATCTGCAGGGTGAAGCTGTCATTAGTTTTGGTGCAAGAGCGCTCAATACAGGCCCTCTGCACAACTCCTGCTATACAAAGAAAACAAAACTGTGTACTCATCTAGTTACTCTCTGTATGAAACTGAAGAAAAGAGGAGGATGTTTTAACAAATATGTAAACATTGAAAGTCTTCCCACTTGTTCTACTTTACAGTTGTCATTCAGCAAATGGAAAACTGCACTTCCTCTAATAGTCAACTGTCTTCCAGGGGCCAGAACAGGCGACACTGAGGGAAATTTAAAACTGCTGGCTAAGGGTAAACATAAATTTCATAAAATTATAATTCACTTTGGCAGTAATGACAGCCGGTTACGTCAATTGAAGGTCACTAAAATTAATACTGAGTCGTTGTGTAACTTTACCAAAACAATGTCAGACTCTTTTCTCTGGTTCCCTCCCCAGTTGTACCAGCAGTGACTTGTTTAGCTTGTTAATCAACTAAAGATCCAGACAGAGTTTTAATTCATTTGAAAGCCCAATGCTTAGCTTTGACCACCCTAGCCAGAAACCCCCCCCCCAAAAAAGTTTTATTTGTTGTTGTTCTATTGTCCACCTGGGTCTTACTCAGAGCTTCTGCCTGAATCTCAGGATTGTTTTTTTTAAATAAAATAATTATTAGACTCAAGTGGCTTCTTTCAAGATGTAAAAGAACCCGCCCACCACTTTAATCACAGTCTACAGCTTGTTCTGACCAATAGCGTAGAAACTGAACATTTAACAGTATTTGCTGAAAACCCTCTTTCGTCTGATCATTTCCTAATAAAATTTAAATTTACAATAATGGATTACACAGCATTGAAATGGATTTCCTCACAGTAGATGTCTTTCTGAAAGTGATGTAATTAAGTTTAACAATATAATTCACCCGCTGTTATCATCTTCACCTCCAACACAGAGCAGAACTGCTACTCCTGCAGATGTGAATATCTTGTTAAGATCTTTACTTCTTCACTGCGTACAACTTTAGATACTGTAGCATTCGATACTAATAACACATTTTATTGCAGCATTTAGAGTATGCGGTAGGTATTAAAGGTATTCCGCTGCAGTGGTTTGAATCATATCTATGTAACAGACTCCAGTTTGTTCATCTAAATGGAGAGTCCTCTTCAAACACAAAGGTTAATTATGGAGTTCCACAGGGTTCAGTGCTAGGACCAATTCTGTTTACATTATACATGCTTCCCTTAGGCACTATAATTAGAAGGCATAGCTTACATTTCCACTGCTATGCAGATGACACCCAACTCTATCTATCCATGGAGCCAGATAACACACACCAATTAGTTAAACTGCAGGAATGCTTTAAAGACATAAAGACCTGAATGACATCTAATGTTCTGCTTCTAAATTCAGATAAAACTGAGGTTATTGTACTTGGTCCTAAAAATCTTAGAAATGCAGGGTCTAGCCAGATGTTTCCTCTTTACACTGGCCTCTAGTAACACTGTGAGGAATCTTGAAGTCATTTTTGATCAGGATATGTCCTCCAATGCGTATTTATTAAATATGTAGAACTACACAATATGTCCAAAGAAACCTTCAGTTAATCCAAAATGCTGCAGCAAGAGTACTTACAGGGACTAGAAATAGAGAGCAGATTTCTCCTATATTCATTTCTTTTCGTTGGCCCTGTAAAATCCAGAATTGAGCCTGGTTCTACTGGAGGTTTCTTCCTGTTAAAAGCGAGTTTTTCCTTTCCACTGTCACCAAAGCACTTGCACATAAGGAGTCATATGATTGTTGGGATTTTCTTTGTATCATTGTATGGTCTTAACCTTACAATATACAGCGCCTTGAGGCTGGGTTGTTGTTGTTGAGATTTGGCGCTATATGAATAAAATTGCCTCTGTGGGCCCACAGCGTGTAGCTGAACTGTGGAGCTATGTGGATGGGGCAAAGTTATGTTTATCCTACATGGACTCTGGGAATTCTTGCTTCTATATGGGTTTTCTATGGGCAAGGGCACTGTTGTCCATGTTGACATGATAGCATCACACAGCTGCTGCAGATCTGTGAGCTACAGAGGATGTGAATCTCCTGTTGCACCACATCCTGACGGTGCTCTGTTGGACCGAGATCTGGTGAATGTGGACTTTTCCACTTGGCGTAGTCTTCTGCTGCTTCAAGACCGTTTTATGCATTCAGAAATGCTCTTCTGCATACTTTAGTTGTAACAAGTGGTTATTTGAGTTCCTGTCAGCTTAAAGCAGTCGGACCATTTTTCTCTGACAAAACTCCTCCAGCGTGTCTACTAACCATGCCATGAACATCATCCTGTTATCTTGCTCACTTGTGATTGATTATTATTTGCTTTAACAAGTAGCTGAAGAAGTTTACCTAATAACGTGGCCAATGAGTGTTAACAGTCTTTGGTTTCCAACCACAATTTATGTATTAGAACTAGCAGGCACTGCCAGCATTTGTGTAAAATAAGACTGAAACCAAGAGCGAAGCCTGAGGACACCTTTCCTGAATAACAATGATTTAAAAGGTGACAACTTAAACTCTCTCCAAATTAGAAATAAGGGCTGAACTTGTCCTTGCCCTTCCAATCTGTGATATCACAGTTGATGTATTGTTTCACGGACATTTATGGCCCTGTGTCTGCCTACTGTCTGGCAGGTCCAAATCACTGCATAGCGTGACAAGCCAAGACACTGATTTGGAAAAAGTTATGAGAGAGAAGTCAGAGAAGACAGCACGACAAAATGAAGATGATATACTCGGGCAAAGCTGAGAGGGGAAAGTAAAAAAAGAAAAAAAACGTATTCATTCCTAAAACATATTAAAAATGTGACATTCAGACAGCTGCACCGAGGCCAGGTGCTGCTTTGTGAGGAAGCTGTACCTCTAAGGCGCCTCCACAGGACGCGCGCACACACACACACACACACACACACACACACACACACACACACACACACACACACACACACACACACACTTTCTCTTTAATGTAATCCAGGCTTGTAAAATGGCTTCTGCTTATGAATTCTGAATAAAGGAGGCTATACATAAAGAAGCCCTATTCATTTAGACTGCTACGTTGACATATTTCCCCCTCAAATTTATGGGGAGCAGCTCGTGTCCATGAACTCAGATAATGGCTTATTAGGATCTCAGCACATTTTTAAAGAGAAACTTTTCTCTGCCCTCTTATTTGATGAATCTGAAAGTGTCCAGAGCTTAGAGGATATCTAAGAGCATAATTTCACAGAGAAGTCTGCAAATCCTTTGATTTATATTTATTTCAGTGGTTTGACTTGTCTCTGCACAAGAAACACATGCTGAAGAACAATCTGCCTTTTGTCTCACAAATAGATTTGCTTTGTACACCTGCTTCAACAGCGTACAGTTAGCACTTCGCACGCTTATACACACTTGCAGCAGTGTTTTAGGCTCTGAAAGCAATGCTTTTAGGCTGGTGGTGTAGAAAGGTTTTGGATGTTCTTTTTGCAGGCAGAACTGTGTTATTGCAAACCCGTGTTTCTTTCTTGGGGATGCCTCGATGCAGAAAGATGCCGCTGCTGTTTGTGTCGAACATGCAGGCTTCTCTGAGGCTTTTTAGAAAGAAAGGAACAAATGTGCTCACTACTGTGTAAAAGAGCTGTGTTTGTAAAGCACAAGAGATAAAACTCCCAGACAGCCTGTTTTGTAAATTTATGGTTTGAGCTGCTTTTTGTTAAACAGAGATATTGCCATGCTTTAAACGCGGTAAAGTCAGACATTTGATGGCCGATGGTGATATTTTTTGGATTGCGGCTCCCAGTGGTCGATTACGGCGTGTTATCACAATTTTACAACAGCAGGCTGAGGCCCTGATTTTAGCAGAGCACACATGGTTTTATGTCTGACAGCTCAGCTTTTATTTTTATGGGTGTATGAAGGCTGATGCCAATATTTTTTAGAAGGAAGATGCCAAATAGCAAATATTTTGTATAGATATTCAGTGTCTGAAAAATAGCCCTCTATCAAACTCCTGGCATTTCTTTATTCCATATACTATATAAGGTTAACGCCAAAATGGTTCTGTAAAGAAAAGATGGTAAAAATGTCTGTATACTGAGTTAAAACATTTATTTCTGTCCAATGTTGCATTATTTATTTATTTATTTATTTATTTTTTACCAAAATCTTGTATTGATGCTAGATTTTCAATATTCTCATTGGACTTAAGGTCTACACTCTGTGGTGGCCGATCCTTGTGTGAAAAATGATGCCCCATGCTCCCTGAACCACACGGTCCCAATTTGAGCCTGATGAATCCTGGCATCTTAGAATATGCCTGTGCCATCAGGGAAGGAAACAAATCGATTGATGGAAAAGCCTGGTCATTCAGTATATCTAGGTGGTCAGGTGACCTAATTTTTTCGCCACATAACGTTGCTGAAGACCCGATCAGCTGAAGAAACCTGAGATTAGCGTATGGTAGAAAGGAGTCATGATTGAGAAGTGTTAAATATCCTGTTGCCATCCTAAGCACATTAATCACTCCAGAAATTATCCAGTTACCTATTTAATCCGAGTGACTTTTGTTGTAAGCAGTGTGTGCTTAAAGTGGACTTAATCATTTTTGCTGAATTTCATCATCAGTGTATCTGATGGCTAACAGTAAACAGAAACAGTTTATAGTTTGTTCAGTGTACCTTCCAAAATGCAGAAAAATATAATCTCTCTCTGACAGCTCAAGCTTCAGACCACAAGTTTGACAGGATTTCTGATCCTGGACCTGTTTGTGTCTTTGGCTATAGGCAGATGTGAGATCTTGTAAATGCTGATTGGTTTAAAAAACGGATTTCAACCCTTTACTACGAAGGCCTTCTTTTTACAGCCTTGCGTGTTGAAAAGGAGTAGCCTACATTATTCCCCATAATTTCACAATATTTTTCACATTTCACCTAATCTTGTTTTGTAATTATAGCATCTGCATCTATTGTAGTTTTCCTCTTTCCTTGTGAAATACTGGATTTGATAAAACTCTTAAATAACTAAACCTTCAAATAAAAAAAAAAGAGAGAAAATAATTATGTGGATGTTACTCACCTCTGCGCTTGTCCTCCCCTATTTGACATTTTACTACAGAGACTTCAGTCCACCACAGTAATAAATAATGTTGGTTTGAATCCTGTTTATCTGATACATTCCAGTTTCTTCCAATAAATCAGGACTCTTCAAAAGTCCTTAAAAGTTAGTCAGAGTCAGAGTTCACCAGGGTTCTGCACAAGGACTGATTCCTCTCTCGTTATATATATTAAAGCTTTAGCTGATATTATTGAAAAAACAAAACAAACAACAGAAAACAAAAACCACTGCATACATTAAATGTGCACTTGTAGTTCTCTACGAAGCCAGACAACACAAATAAATTAGGTAAACTATTCTAAATACTGACAAAACTGAAATTATCATATGCTGCCCTAAAAATCTCTGAATCATAACGTCTGATCAGTATTAGACCTTGGGCTCCAATAACACAGTGAGCAACCACAGAGTGATTATATGTCTCTTTTCTTAAATATTGGCTTCCTGTAAATCCAGATCCAAGATCTTTCTCCCCAAAAAGACTGCAGACTTGTAGTTGGTAGAGTTTCTAGTGGGAGGCGGGGCCTTTAGTTACCAGGCTCCTGCCATGGTGCACCAGCTAGAACAGCGGTAGGTCATCTACTTTTAAGATTATGCTTAGAACCCTGAATCAGCCTTTAGTTATGCTGCTATAGGCTCGAGCTGCTGAGGAAACTTCGCATGATGCACTTAGCATTTCTTCTCTGCTTCCCATTTATTCATTATGGGAAGCAGAAGGCATAGCTTACATGCCATTGTTAATCACATGGCATGTCACACATCTCTGCTTCTCCTGCTTCTGCAGGTGGTCGCTTCCTGTTAAAAGTGAGTTCTTACTCCTCACAGTTGCCAAGCTCTGCTTGTTGGGAATTGTTATTGTTTTCTCTGTAATATCATGGGGTCTAGCTCATGTTATCAAGCACTTCGAGACATGTGTTTTCCTGAACTTATCTATTTTTAGATAAAAGGCTAAAAAGTCACATTCACAATGAAGTAAAAACATTATAAATGCTAAAAACCACAGCTCTGTTTGACAAATACTTTCCTTTCAAGCCTGATTCTGTTTGTATTTCTTTTCTTCTCTAATAAGGACCAACATTTCAGATATCAAAATGTGACAGACAGACAAGTGCGACAAACAAGAAGGTGTTGTAGAGACACGCAGTGAAACGTGATGATTTGTTCCCCCTAGGGTTCGTATTTTATTCATCAGGACTTGATGCATCCAAGTATAGGATCATTCGGTTTTGGCACCTTCAATTTGAACAACACATTAAAAATCAAACGAAACAAAGAAATGACTAAGGCTGTGTGAGTTTTAAAAATAAAATACATACATACATACATACATATATTTATATATTTATAAAGAAATCGACCAAACCATTTAAAAAAGCAGTTTTGTTCCATGTAGATTGTTTGGTTCGTCTCACAAAAGCAGTAATGAACTAAATAAATAAATAAATAAATAAAAAACATAAGAAAAATACACATGAAAACATTAATACTTTAGCGCCTTGGCTTTTTCCCCCCCCCTTTATAATTATTAACCTTTAAAACTTAAGTTTCTCAAGAGCAGATTTGCTGTAATTTTATAGCATGCATTTAATTTCTGAAATTGTGAGTCACTTAGCTTCTCTTGTACTATTTCATATTTAACTTGTTTTTATTTTTGTGTTTGGCGTCCTCTTCTTTTCCTTGCCCTCTGCTCCTTCCTTTCTTATTTAGCAGAAGTCGTGTTTGGAGTCTTCGCTTTGTGTGACCTTTAACCCCCTTTTGTTGGCTCTTTCTGTTAAGGGGTTTCGACTCTCGCGTTACGACCCCCCCCATATAAAAAAAGAAAGTGAACAGGGACCGAGAAAAAGACGAGAAGGTTCTATTAAAAGATATTATTCTACTGTCTGCGTCTGCCTGTGGTGGCTGCTGTACTGCTGCTACCTGAAGGACCATCTCTTGTTCTCGACCTTCGAATGAAAGGATACTAAAAGAGTCTTTTCTCATATTACCAACAGCACTTGGTTTAGTTAACTCGATTTTTTTTTGTGTATGTGTGTGTGTGTTTTTTCTCTTTTTTTGCTTCGGTAAAGTCTGTATCTCTTGATTATTAACGTAATAATTTATTTATAAAAGTAATACATATATATATATGTATATATAGTACCTTTGTTAGAGATTACAGATTGGGGTAATTCTTACTGAATCCCAAGCTGTAACAATTCACAGTTTTAATGCAAAAAAAATGAACAAATCAGTCAGTAAATAAAAGAGGTGGCAGGCTGGCTGAGGGGGGAGCTTGACCTGTTGCTCCAACCAAACTTGTGGGGCAATACTGTCAAACCAAAGGGCAATGAAATGATGAAACCAATTCTTTGTCTCATAAATGCCCACCCGTCCCACCCTCCCTGTCAGCGCCCCGAACCTCACAAACAAATCCTGCTCAAAAATACCTGACAGAGCTCACTTCCTTGGGACATCCTGTCCCACTCTCAGTCCTCTGCCATTCAATCCAGGAACACAGCAGACTTGTTGAAACTCTCTCAACAATGGTAATGGAAAAGTCATGCAGCTGAACAAAAAGAACAAATGTCTATAAACATGGAAATCCATCTTCTCCTGGGGCGTTCTCCACCCACAGGGGTTTCCGTGTCTCCTGGTCTCCGCCGTGCTGGCCTGGCCTGTGTCGACTCTCTCATACAGGCGTGGTGCGGCGGTTCGCTGTGTTGGTGTGGCTCGAGTCTTTCAAGTCCTTCTGGATGCAGTTGTGGACTTGCAGGAAGTTGTGGTCCCTCTCAGAGTTGTAGGTGGCGGTTGGTGTGCCGGAGGATTTGAGGGTGTCCCGGGGAAGCGTGTACATGGAGATCTCCGTGGATGGCAGCGCGCTGAAGCCCTTGAGGCCCACCGGCGAGGTGTCGCGAGAATGTGACGGGTCTGTGGAGCGGGAGGAGGAGCGCGAGCGGCGTCTGTAGCGGTAGCGGTAGCTGGGGATCCGTGTTATGGCCGAGCCTTGGAGGTAGTCGGCCGCGCGCGCCCCTATTCGCAGCTGTCGATGGCGGTCGATGAACATGTGCACGGCCAAGACGCCCACCATCTCAGCCATGATGAAGGAGAGGGCACCGAAGTAGAAAGACCAGCCGTAAGAGTAGCTGTTCTTCTTCGAGTCACTTTTTGAAGGGTCTCCTGCGTTGGCTGATATGTACACAATGATCCCGATGATGTTGCTCAGGCCTTACGTGTTGGGAGATGTAAGATGGGCACAAAATAAGGGAAGAATTGTCGATTTATTGGGAGAAAAAGATAGAGGAAAAAAGACAAAGAGAAAACAAGACACAAAGTATCAGTCAAGATGAACTCAAGCCTTTAATCCTGGTAACTTACCACACCAAATATGTTTAGAGTGCTGATTCAGGCACTGTACACAGTCTGCTAATCCTGTCCAACTCCTCATCCAACACGGCTGATGTTACAGTCTTAATCTTTGCCCTTTCTGTGGCAAAAAAGGACATTTATGTCTTGTCTAGATTGAAATAAAGCATATTTTCTGTGTCTGAACATATATCCAAATATATGATCTCTTTATATATATTTACGTCTCCATCTATATATCTTACTTTGCCTTTTTAGTTTAGTCACACACACAGAAATGTTTGACATGGTATTTCTGGGAAGATGGATTGTAGGGAAAGTGTGTCAGGGACACCATATTTTTAGAGATGAGTCCCAACGGGTGGTTTTTAGCCTAGCAACAGGACCAAGAGAAATGAAAGGAAGGGAAGAGAAGAAGTGACTTGTAGCTGCAGTGACAGACGTGACCAGCAGCCCGAGAGTTTTCAGCATGGCCTTTTGAATTCATGATGTAGAACATTAAGTTTTAAAAAAGTACTTTATAGCAAATACTGAGAGGAAAAACACCAACATCGTGTCTGTGCAGTAAAAATTAGGGTGCATCTGAGATTTTGTTACCTTTACACAGAGCCAAGCAAGCAGCTTCCCTCATTTACACTCTATGGGAACATATTCACTTGACCTCATTTTAAAGTACACTGTAAACCCAAAGAATTTAGCAGAACTTGTTGATGAACTTAAATGTTTCAGTTTATCAGAACTCTACTATTTTGTGTACATTTCACATTTACCCTTTTCACTAAAATAAAACTAAAATGTTTAATAATTACATTGAAAAATATTTAGTAACTAGAACTTAAAGTTTTCATTCATATCTGCCATGAGAACAAGTTGACATTACCTAAAAGGAACGAGTGAAACACAATCACATTTGTTGTTCACTTTTGTGATCTTTTTTAATTACACAAAACTCAAAGATCTGGACACTGAAAACTCAAAAACATGTCACACAAACTGTACAAAAAATTAGGCAACCAATTGTGTACTTCTAAATTTAAAAGCACATTTCTTCAGTTCAACAGTATTTTCTTGGCCTCCACTGATGACACACTGCACTGTTAATATTCAAAAATATCAAATGCTAAAGACATATGTCTTTTTCAAATAGCAGATGTGACTAATTACACTGTAAACTGATGAAATGCTACATTTTTAAATGCTTATGTACAACCGTCCTGGTTCTGTTATTTTACAACCTGCTTTGTTAACATTCATATTCAAAATAATGACCATCAGAAATGTCTTGAAGTTCAGTTATTGCAACAAAAATAATAAAATAAAACAACAAAAACAATACTGTGCTCTGAGACGGTGATGCACACTTTTGGGGAACAGTTTACCAGATTACAGATTACACTCAAGGAATACAGTGTTGTTCAGTCCCTTGGTAATAGTTGTAGTAGTAGGTGTAGTGCACAGATCACTCCAAACATTACCAAGAAGTTCATCAGCAGTTCTTGGGAGACCTCCACAAAGTGACTCTGAAGGACTTTCACAGTCTGGTAATGAAGTGGGTTTTTTGTCAAAGATTACTATAACAAGGGCCGCTGCATCATCTCAGATATGGCTCATTTGATTCGTCCTGAATGAATCAGAGAATGTGATCACAAACTAATTCTCTAATTCACAGGACTATTGTATGACAGATCACCTCTCCAGTTAATCATCATAATCATCTTAATCAGAAAAGTGGTTTATACTTGTTGTGACGCAGGAGATTCTGCAAATCATTATAATACTTTAAGTCTTTAAGCACCATCCAGGAACCTTTGTTGTGTCGGAGTTATGTTCAAAAGCCATGTATTATTTTAGCTACAACTCTGCATTTTGTAGTTTTTTTGAGAACAAACTACACGTGGGTAGGTAAAAACAGATGATCTGTGTTCTAGACTGTAATCTGTTCTGAGTCCACTGAACCCCAGTGACAAATAAAGAGGAAAAGCTGAGATGGTCTGGGTGTGTGCAGAGGAGGGATATTGGATATAGTGGACAGATGATGTTGAAGGTCGAGCTGTAAGGCTGGAGAAAAGAAAGAGGAAAGCAAAAAATTAAAGCAAAGTGAATTCAAGAATAGAGTTCAAAGTCTCAGTTTGAGGTTCATTTCAAATCTCTTTTCATTATTAACATTTTACATTTCAGCCAAAACTTTTGCTGTCTTACCTGTATTAGGATACTTCTATTTGAAAAAAGTAATTGATTGAATCAGATGGCCGTTAGGTTTGGCGTGGAACGTGTTGGGCATGCTCTGTTTGAACCCCTTTGAAGGTTGGTGCTTTGAGTACACCTACATCGGAAAAAAAGTGCAAGTTATGACCTTTGCTATGGTGAGAACAAGAACCTATGCCTCTCATCAAATTGAGTGAAGTAGCTAACACATTTGGATTCTGGTAATATTAGATGTTGTTGAAAGACACTGAAACGAGAATTCTGACTTTCAAAAGGCTGAAGTAACATATCCCCCCCTAAAAAGTTTAGCCATCTCTCTACATCAGGGGTGTCCAAGTCCAGGCCTCAAGGGCCGGTGTCCTGCAGGTTTTAGATATCACCCAGTGTCAACACACCTGAATCACATAACTAGTTCATTACCAGGCCTCTGGAGAACTTCAAGACATGTTGAGGAGCTCATTTAGCCATTTAAATCAGCTGGACACGTCTAAAACCTGCAGGACACCGGCCCTTGAGGCCTGGAGTTGGACACCCCTGCTCTACATGGTCATATCACGAAAGGTTAACTTCTCTTTGCTTTTACCAGCTTATGTCACTTTTTCTCCAGTTCTGAAATCTTCATTAATTCCATCCCCTTAAGTTTGAAAGACTTCATCATAATGTTTATATAGGACAGAGAGCATTGTATCAAAAAAAAGGACAAAAAAAAATCAAATACCTCAGAATAACACATTGTCTATAGTAAAAATGTAGCAGTCTGTCTCAGCTACCACGGTGAACTCATCTTATTAGCTGTTAGCTTATTAACTGTTAGCTAACGGTGTCACTGAATGAGAATTGCTTTGCTGACATTTCACTAAAATGGGTTGGAAAAAAGTGAAATCTAAAGAAAAGTAGAATACTTACTGTGATACAAACATTGGTGGTTCAATGAGTCTTCAGTCCCACCCACTCACATTCTAAAATCAAACTACTGCAGACACATGGGCGGACCTCCATATTTGACAGGAAATTACAGCATTAGTGGAGTCTTTGTTAGTACAAAACAAACCTAGATAAAAAGGTCAGGTTATTGTTTTTAAAGCTTGCAGTTGATGCAGATTTTTATAATGGCCTAATAACTGCACTGCACTAAATGAATAATTTTTAAGTCCAATTGTTTTTTAAATGTTTTAAATGTTTATGAAATGTTCCAAAAAGAAATAAAAGCGACAAAAAAAAGAGCAAAAAAAACCCAAAAAACAAAACAAAACAAAACCCCAAACAAAAACAATTTGTTAAACTTTGTGGATAATGTTAGTGAAAGAACCTGTGAGCAACTAATAAAAGACAAGGACACTTTTATCCTCGGTCCCTGTTCACTCATTGTCTTTTCCCAGAATCTGAATCAACCCAGCTGCTATAGCAGACTAAAAACAAATATCTTTTATATTTGGGGTTCAAACTGACACCAGGAATCAAAACCTTCCAAAGATGTCGGCCATATAATTTAAATAAATTAGTAAAAGTAGCAAGCATTTAATAGCCAAAATAGTTGAAGTTGATCCAAAACAATAAATTATGAACTAATTCAAATGTAAGAAAATTTTAGATGAACATAAGCTATTTGAGTTAGTAGGACTGTTTTAAAAAAATTAAGTTGACATTTTCTTAATGTATTTAATTACTTTGAACATTTGGTTTACAGTGTAGATGTAGTCTAACCTCCAGCTTCCAACAGTTTAAGGTTTATCCCTTCTTTAAGCAGATAATCGTAACAGATTATGAATAATACCTGCTGGTTTCAACTGTTATGTGGCATTTAAGGTAAAGTGACCATCAGTTTGCAAAAGCAAAGACAATATGTTTGATTGATTTCTTGTATTGTATCAAAATAGTGAATTTGTTGCTCAGTAAAAGCAATTTTACGTGCGTTGTACTTGTCTGCTTTGTAATTAGAGCACATATGCTTGTACCCAAACTAAACGTACATTTCATCTACATGTCAGTGCATTCTGATGTTATTTATTTGCTTTGGGGTGAAAAGATGCCATGTTTTTCATGAAACAGATGAATGCTGAATTCAGAAATGGGGTTATAAATACAGAGGGTTGACTGATACATTGGGCTGATACTGCCATATCAAACACAGTACTTAAATATATGTTGTCCAGTAAATGCCAGTGTGAATACTTTATGACAGAACATAACATAGAAAAAGAGCAGTGCATTAGTTAGCACTATTGCCTCAAAGAAACCCCTGGGTTCTTATGTACCACCTTTCTGTGTTTGCATTGGTTTCTCCAAGTTAACTAAACATACATATCAAAGGCATGCATGCTAAGTTAACTGATTCTAAATTGGCCTGCTTGACTGTGAGTGCGAATGATTGTCTGCAGCCAGTTCAAAATTAGTGCAGATGGTTTGACAAATTCTCAAGCTTTTGTTTCATTTTGCGGGTGTTTGACTGACCTGCAGACACAAAGAAGATCCCTGCGCTGAGGATGATGTTGTGGCGTGACTTGTAGAACTCACTGGCAGCTATACACAGGCCTCCCATGAAGAGCAGGATGACGCTGAGGATGGGGAAGATGCTGGAGGCTCGCACCGCACCTGGAAATCAGTGGAAGACGGGAGAGGGAAAAAATTGGGGAGAGGGAGGCCAATGGAGAATGGGATGTGATTTGGTGTACACACAGAGGGAGGACAGCCAAAAGGGCAAAAAAGAAAGTGGGGGAAATGGCAGGGATGAGCATAAATCAGAGGGAGCGACAAACAAAGACAGAAAAGCATATTAAGATCCATTTCAGCATCTGGTCCTTGTTTGTGAGCACATCCTAATCAACACCCCAGCAGGCCTGTGAAAGACTCCATCAACACTGTCTAGTGAGTGTGTATCCCCACAGTGAGCCTGTTACCCAACCTTATGTAATCACACTGCTTGACTCTACCTCTCTCTTCCTTTGCACACTTCTCCACACACCACAGAGCAAACCGGTTGCTTCATGTGAAAGGCGGTCCACAAAAGCGCTACGAGACTCTGGCATGTATATGAGCCAGGCCGCAGTGCAGAGGGATACAGCCTCTGTCTTTGAAACAAAACAGTGTCCTTGCAGCTAATTATCATGAGGAAAAAAAATGGAAACGGGATAAGATGTTACTTTTGAGGTCAAACCAGGGTCATAAAAGAGCTGCACTGCACCCTGGGGTGTCAGGTAAAATTAGAGTTTGAGAAGCACACAGTTTCTCTCTAACAGTCACCTCCTGCCATACTTTTGCCTCTCACACTTCAATTTCCCCCATCCCTCCCCCTCTCGCCTGTTTAACATGCACACTTAGACTTTCATCAGGGTGGTTAAATTTTCACCACTTCACCTCATCTCCCCACGTTGCTGCCGCCTCAGCACTTTTCTCAGCTTCTCCCCAAAGTGCTGACACGGGGCTGGGTGGCTCTGTGTGGAGCTTGGCCGCTTGCACCTCCATGGGGACCAGCTGGAGGTCCCAGCGGCCCTTCTGCCTGCCTACCCGCCGCCATTCATCACTTCCCTCCTCACTTGATCTCTATCCTGGATCCGTTTTTATCCTTCCCGCTGAGCACCGTGAGACTTCTTGGCTGATTGCTGGCTCAGTGGGAAAGCTACCTTGTGCCCTCAGGTGGGCTGGTTGGCATCAGCTAACAGCTGCAATGCCAGTGGTGGCCACAGCTGGCAGGGCGTTCACCCTCCACTGGGCTCTCACTGGTAACTACAGCAAGATAGGTGACTGCTGAGGCTCTGCAAAGTGTATGCGATGGACGCAGTCATAATAAAAAATGAATAACAATTAGAAAAGAGTTGGCTGCTTGATTTCTTGATCTCACTCAAGACTATCTTCATCAATTTACTCCAAGCAGCAAACTCTACAGCTGATAAATGAAGGCAGCATCAATGTGTCAAAAACTGCAGCTCTGGCATTCAAAAAGGATGTACCTTTGTTTTGATGAAGGCAATTCCAGTACATTATTTGTATGTCACTTTGCACTAATTAGCAGGTATCTGTGTCTGTGCATTGCAACCATACACTCTATGGGTGCAGCAATCTTTCTACTCTTGCCTGATAAGTTATCCCTTCACCCTCTTATCCCAATATAATTATATCTAACTCTGAAAGGAAAAAGAGATGCGAGTGTCTAAAACTAATAGCTGATAATATAATAGCTATGTCTATCTTTGTGATAATGCCCTAGGGTGTTTTCTGACATTCAGACCTGAAAACATTGATAAATTCAGTCATGAATTCTTCTAAAGTTTTATAGGCAAAGATGACAAAACCCAAAAAGTTTTGATATGACACTTGTGACAAAACTGAAATACAGTAAGTCTGTTGGTAAGTAAAAAGGCATGTATTTAAAAACATATATCTCATATCATCCACAATAATACAGAGCTCCAGTTTGAATAGCTCTTATAGAAGCTCAACAACTTGGAAATTCACTAAGGGCAAAACAGAAGTTCTTGTCAAATTGTAACCATGCTGTGATTAGTCTCTTAGTAATTTAATTGGCTGAATAAACTGATATAGGCCATAACTCCTCAGACTGAAAAGTGAAGGCCAGTGAGGAAGTGCCTTAAAGCTGCATTATTTCTAATAGCCAGCAGAGGGCGACTCCTGTGAGTGCAGAAAAAATGTCTGTTTGAAATCTAAGGGGAAAAACAATCACTGGTTAACTTAATCTATGACTTTAGCAGACAATTTCCTGATAAGGTCACAGTTTCAACTGTTAGTCTCAAGTTAAAGTCAACACAACATAATGTTGATTTTGTGAATAATGGGCCCAACTAAGGCCAAAAAGTATGATTTAGTTTAAAGATGGAACAACTATTGACAAGTTGCTGGATTAAAACAGTACACTGTCTCTTAGTTTCTCACTCATATCCACCCTTTTCCCTTTCAAAACACCAAGGTGGTAATGGCAAAGCTAAGCTTGAGGACGCATTGGTTACATCAGCCAAAAATCAAGAATTGAGGTCTTGTTTAGCATAAAGCTGAGATATGGACAAACACAAGAAAGATAACATGGTGCTGATAGTCTGTTGAGACCATGACAAAGGGTTTTGGTCTAATTCCCTCCTGTATCTCTAAACCAACTGAAACGCACGCTGAGCTCAGTGCATGGTTGGCAGCAGCAGTGCCGGAGTGGGCTACACTGCATAAGCAGTGGTGCAGAAAGTGAAGTGAGCACACAGAGGTTTGGATAGGACATGCATCCCTTCTCTGACATTGGCAACTAAGATTTTCAGCATATAAGGTGCGGAAAGGATATAGCCAGGTAACGAGGACCTAACCACAAACTAACAACAAGTAATGATTGCGTGACAATTAGCTAATATGAAAAATAATCAGCAACAAAATTTAAGGATATGTCTTCATCAGGTTTTCACATAAAAAGGCTGTTAAAGTGGCAAAAAGCAGGTAGGGAGCAGGTGAGAAAATAATAAAAATACTTACATTATAGATCCACATCCCACTGACAGCGCACAGGAGGAGGCACATTGTTCACAGGTTTCATAGACTGAACATTCAGCTTTGGTGTGAAAGGTACCATTGTATGAAAATAGCACCTATTTGGATAACAGCCTATGACTGTATTTTTGGATGTTATGTAAAGTGGTGTAACGGACAGCAGTGTCATCCAACACTGCTGGTCCAGAGCAGATATTTCAACATCTAGTGACCACACTGACCTGAAATTCAGTATGGTGATTTGTGCTCCCCCAGAGGATGAATGCTAATGATTTTTGGTGACCCCATGACCTTTCTGTTCCGGGCATTACGAGGCCAAAACAAAAACAAAGCGAAACCGCTCCTCATCCCTAGAGGATTCACACTTTCATGCATTATTTGATATTTTAAATTTTAATGAGTATATGACATTTGGTGGGTTTGTTAATAGATCCAAACAAATATATAGAATTAATTAGAATGATCCCAGAGCTGACAAACAATTATTATTATTTTTTTTATCTCCAAAACTGCCAACAGCCTGAAAAAAATTAAATAAAGTACGATGTTCATTCTGTTCTGCGCTGTACATGGATGAGACGACAGTTATCAAATAAATTACAATAAAAAAAAAACTGCTGCTTTTACATTTTACACAGAAAAATCTGTTCGAAAAATGCAGACTGGATTTGTTTAAATAATGTTTGTCTGAATGGCCATCTGGGACAATGAATGCAAGGCCCACACTGTCACACAAATGCTCTTTACTTTAGGATTTATGGATTCACTTGTATATTTTTAAATGATGTAAGAATGCTCTGCCATACTTTTTATTTAGGATGTTACTATTTAAACAACTTGTAATGTACTTAAAAAAAGAAATTATGAGATACTGCATGGAAACAAAAAACTGTTTGACTTTATTTTTTTTACCTTTCATATTGTAAAAACAATGCTGATAAATTCAATTACAAAAAATAAAAAATCCGATATATTCCATCCATCTATTTCCTGCTGCTCCAGATTTCGCGGGAAGCAGTCTAAGCAAACACAGAGACTTCTGAGGGGACACCGAGGTGTTCCTAAGACAGCTGAGAGATATAATCACTCCAGCATCTCCTGATTCTACCCTCTGGTCTCCTTCCAGAGGCAAACAGGCAAAACATAAAATCAGACCCTTCAATTTTAGTTAAAAATTCAAGTTAATCATCCAGCATACCAAAGACAAGCAAATGATTCTAAAACTAAACATCCCGCCATTAAAGTTACTTTCCATTTGTGGTGTCACATGGTGCCAGAATTACAGGAAGAACTCTTTTGGGCATTGAAATGAGAACAATTAAGTGGAAAAATCTACGGAGAGCTTCAATGAGGTGGTATTTGTTAAAATTTCTCTGCTATGAGCAACATGGATAGAAACGATTTAATATGTGAAACCTTAGTGCTTGATCTATAAAGGACCTAGACAGCATTCATGTTTCTGACATTTCCTTTAAATTCAACCTAGCTGATCAAAACAAAAGACCTGGAGCACCTGGTTTTGGATAATAGGATGAAAATGACTGAGCTGAAGAGATTCACGGATCAGTAGCACCTTTATGAAACTGTTTCTGACCTGACATTGTAATGTCTCTGCTCCCTGTCCCACCCACATCCATCATGCCATCATTCAACATCACGATGTACTTATCGTTATATTTAACCTTGCCCGGCCACTGAGCTCCAATCTGTATGATGAAGAAGACTTTAATGCCGTTATTCGCCACCTTCCATTTTTCTTTCATGTGTCTGTCTCTGTCTGCTGCACACAGTCATCTCGCCATCTTTGTCACACAGCAAACGTCCCACATCTCATTTTTTCTTTGTCTTCCCCCCCATTTCTCTCTCTCTCTCACTTAATTTGCACTCAGTCAAAGCACAAGGCAGTTTGAGAGATAAAGTGTCATCTCGCCCTCCCCCCTCTCTCCCGCTTGTCTCCTTGCTCATCCACAGGGGATTGTGGGGTTTTGAGTAACCAGTGAGGGGGGATGATTAAATATTAAGTTGTCCTGAGAGTTGACCCCGCTCCTGTGTCCCGCTCTAAACGCACCACTCTTCCTAAATGCCTCCCCCTCACTCTCTGCCTCCCTCACCACCTCTCCCGTTAACCCCAAAAGTATTGACCTGGCCATTCACAGCACATTACCTGCGTGAGGGCACGGGGGCTCTTTTTCATCCATCAGCTTCATTTGCAGGGACAAAAGAGGGACAGAGGGCCAACCAAATTTATTGATTGTTGACAGTGGGGCTGTTTAATGGTGCGGGATCTCAAGGTGACACCAAAGTTGAGGAAACCTCAGAGAGGCTCAGTTGCAGACAAACTTAGAGAGGAAAAGGAAGCCGATTTTGACTTTATTTCACTAATCAGCTGATACGCACATTGGTTAGCAACAAAATGTAACTGAGAATTTTGTCCATCTTAGTCCAGAACAACAGCCGACGGCTTTGATTCCTAAAGCTGCTGCTAAGCCTTTACAGATTGTATTTATTAATTTAAATGTCCATCAGTATTTGAATCTAAATGTGAAATTTAATTGCTACAAAATTAACAACTGAATAAATAAACAATTAGTGTTGACAAGCTTATTATGAACATGAAAATTCACGACTGATTGGGTACTCAAGCTGTGAAATTCAAGACATGAAACCCAGAAAGGAACGACTGGGTTATAAACAAGCATTCAGCCCCAAAGGCAATTGGTTAGATATCTAATATTAGATGTGCTTTTATTAATCCAAAAATAAATGCTTATAAACATGTTATTTTATATATAGTAATGAAGCAACATCTTATGAACCCTTAAACAAGCAAACTAATCCTTTCAGTGTATAGTCAACAGCACAATAAGCATTAGCAAATGTAAGCAGACCCTTTATAAGCCTTTAATATTTGAGCCCTTCTTGTCTCTACAGAACGAGTGCCTCAGGTATGAGAGCTTCTGTGAAATCCTGAAAGCAATGAAAGCGATGCTGTGTAGTTCCAAGACGAGAAGCTCCAACTCATTTGCATGGCTTCGAAGGTCAGCTGGCCTGCAGTGCCACTCCGGTCCTCTGCATCCCCTGTGCTAACATCCATGTTTAGCAGTGCACTGAAAAGTGCAGCGACCTTCAGAGTGACCTCCCAGCATGCAGTGAGCCTTCACTGGGATCAGGCTGCGCCAACATGCCCCTGGGTTTGGCTGACCACGCGCTATCTCAGAAAGAAAGGCTGAAGTCCCTGCAGATTTTTCATGCCAGGATGCACTCTGTTCTCCCGTGTAATACTGAGTGTGTCAGTGCTCACTTATCGTTTGTATGAAGCTCACATAGCTGTGTCTCCGAGCAGCTTGTTGCCTGCAGTGAGGACAGAGGATGGGAATTGTTGGATGAAGACTGGGCAAATAACTATGCCCCCAGGCAGCGAGGCTGCATGTCTGAGAGGCCACCTATTTAAAACCAGTCCTTTCTCAAACTACATTCTCAGGATTTCACATCTTCACTTTCCATCTTTATAGGATCAGCTGAGGCCCCGTCAGAGTTTTGGATCCTGCCTGGAGGGATGCTTAAGCAGAGAAGCATCCCCAGGGGGACGCAGGCAGAGAGACTGACAGGCTGACAGATACACGGGGAATAGTCACTGCTGTGGATGGGTGAGTGGTGAAAGGACAGGTCTATGATACGCCACCTCTTTGTCCTTCTTTTACACATTTACAATTAATGCATGCTGTCTCTGATATACATACATGATCTCTTACTGATTAGAAATTTGTATCTGCACAAACTGTTTTTTAAATAAATTTTAGTGGATTATTTAAACATGGCTTTAAATAGTTCCAGATAATGAAAGCCATCCATCCATCTATAGGCAAGAGGTGGGATACACCCTGGAAAGGTCATCACTCTGTCGCAGGGCTGACACACATCCATCCTTAATTAACAAATGAACCCATAAACAGTTAAACAAAATTTGAGTTACATAAATCTCACCAGTTTGAAAACTACTACCTTAAAGGCATGGCCTCAAATGACTTTATTCAGTTAGAGGATGAAATGAGGAACTGCACCAAGGCCAAGATAAATGACGATTGGAAGAATCTGTAAAGGTGCTGGATGACTGAGCGTGCATCAGGACAAGTAAAGGTACTGTTGCAACGATGTGAAAATAAACAAACAAACACAAAAAGAAAGCAAATTAGGAACAAAAACATTATTTAGACAGTTGAATTGTGCATGCATTCCCCCTTGTCAGTGATTGCACTGCAAATACTGATGCACTGTAATACTGTAAGTAGTCTAGGTCAGCACATTCAAACTGATTTTAGTTCATGGGCAGCATGCAGCCAAAGTTTTAGTGGGTAAGACCAGTGAAACTGTTGTACTGAAAGCTATGTACAACAAACAAAGAAACAAGCTTTGTTTTTCATCATAAGGAAGTATAGCTGCATGGAGAAAATGTTCAGATTTAATGAACAAATCTGACTGTCTATATTCAGTCAATCTATTTTTAACCCCCCCCCCCAAAAAAATAAAAACCCCAACAATAAACAAAAACAAAAGACAGCTGTTGTCAATCAAATGAATGTGTCTGAATAGCAGGCACTGCATGTCTGTGACAGCAAGATGGCTGTAAAAGTGACAATTACTCACACCTCTGGCTCAGATGAAAAGATAGAACTTGGATCATGACATCATCACAAGTCATGATCCATAAACTACAAGTGCTTTTCTGGATGAAATTACTGTTAAAAAAAAAGTCTTGATGCACACTTAATCATCCAGGTAAGGAAATCCTGAAAAGTTGATTCTGTTGATCAGGGCTTAGCGTTTTTACTGCAAAAAAGGAAAAGTTATTCTCTTCTGCACACCTGCCACATGAAACCCAGCCGTGTGCCAGTTCTGGCTTGCAGGCCGTGCATTTGACAATCCTGACCTTGGTGAATGAAGTTTAACTCTTTTACAGAAACCAAGAAAGGTTCATACAAAGGTCTGCTAGCTTTATATGACTGTTTGTGCACATTTAGTGATGCTTATGATCTACACAAGTGCTATATCTTCACAGCAAATAGAAAAGGTCTCATTGATAATTATTATCAAGCAAAGTGGCTTAATTCTGACAGACAGCTGCTAAGAGAGGAGGGTAAAATGAGTGGCAAATCACTGCCAATCTCAACAATCCCATCCAAATGACAGCTTTAACCTCTGTGCTAATATGTAATGACGGCAGTGACCTTCGCGGTGCATTTTGTTTCTGAAGCCCTGACTTCAGAGCACATGAAAGGATACTCTCTGGAGTCCTGTGATTAGCACCGAGGTCACAGTTTTGATTTAGGTTGAGGTCACCGTCACAGAGAGCGGAGCATCTCGACTGTTTTATGTCGTGACATAAGTTTAGGAACTTTTCTGGTGATGAATGCTTCTTGCAGCTCTCACTTGCACTTACATTAAAAGCTGTATCATGGCTTATACTATATTTGACTTTAGCTGTGCTGTCTGCTGATAATTTGGTTTGAGGAGGCTGAGTTTGATTTCCAGAAACTTCAGGATGGTAAACCTGTTTTTGATACATTTGGAAAGCTCTGTATGGCACCAGCACAGTACTTTACACTACCTCTCTGTTATACATCCATTTCTTATCTACATTTGATGATGCAGATGCCAGTTTAAAGTATAAATTGTTCTGTAAAGACCAATAAAATTAAAAGTCACTGCTTTTCTCAAACTTGAATTGATTTCTTCTCCTACTGCTTGGTGTCTGTTTGCCTTGTGATGATTGGCACTTTTCTATTTACCAACAATATGACTGTTTTTTTCCTTCTTCTTCTGTCAGGAGCTGAAATGAGAAATGCCGCATAAGTTTACTTTCCCCAGATGGACTAAATCCCACCTACTGTGATTTTATTGAGCCGGAACACTGTATATCGCTGCTATTTGGTTTCTCTTATGACAACAGAAAAGTAGGCTAGCAAGGAAAGTATCATTACAGTGTAGTGATAATATATTATTTTTTAAGGCTTGAGTAACACTGTGTGCAGTTTTTTCTCTTTTTTCTTTCTCTGTGCAGACATCCTGGCTTCAGCATGATGGGAATTATGGAAGCGGGTTAGCCCCGCCCATCCCTGCCATCCTGCTATCATGCGTGCCAACCTGCTCGCAGAGACCCAGGGTGAGAGCGGATACTGTGTGTACTGTATTGATTGGCACGGCTGCAGCTCGGGCTGGCGTCCGAGCTCTAGCACTCTTCTGCACTGGCTGACAAACAACTTAATGAGACTCAACACCCATGCACACCCATGGCTGGGCTTCACCAGCAGCTGGTCCTGCTCATGTCACAGTGGTTCCACACTTGCAACCTTTGTCCAAAAGGAAAAAAAAAAACACAAAACTACTACCACTGAGGCCTCACAAAGCAAACTGAGAATATACAAGTCAGAGTTCTAGTCAGATTCCTATAAAACTGCAGTATATGTGTACCTTTTTTTTTTTTTTTTTTTACCAAAACTTCTTATTCTTAAGAATTCTCCTATTCTAGTAAAATGAGACGTGTTATATTTGAAATTTCAGTGCTCAAGCCAAGGCTTCATCATGGAACTTTATAACCTAGCGGGTGATGTCCCATCTGGCTACATTCTGTCATACTGTCTACGGACTACATAAAAATGTTCTGGGGAAAAAATGCAACATATTTTAAATTATATTTAAATCAACAGACACATACAGGGTATTTACCTTAAAATGTAAAATACCTCCAGGCAACTATTGTTGTGATTCGGTGCTATATAAATAAATCTGAATTAAACTGATAAAAAGATCAAATTAAACAAATCTTAAAAGTTCTCCTCTCTCAGCAAGTTGCTCTATAATTCCTGAGCAACTTGACTACCTGACATGTTGAGGGATGTCTGTAAAATGCTATTGAGTGCTCTGTATGTTCTGAAATGAAGCTAAATGGTGATAAATTAGGCTAAACTAAAAGTACAAATGACTAAACTGCACTTTTTCATTATTTTTATCTCAGTAAAAACTCACATGGGAACATAAACTGTATCTTTTGCCACAGCTTTTATATATTTTATATATGTAACATAACATATATGAACGACTGTAGAGGAGCAAGCCTTCTCTGGTATTAACGTCAGGACAAACACTGTACATTGGGAACTTCATGGCATGGGTTTCTATAGCTGAGCAGTTTCTGTACATTTAGATGATCCAGTAGTTTTGTTCATATGCTGTATTGCATTGTATAACATATTCACGTGTCTAAACATGCACACTGTCCTCTTTACAAATGCATCTCCCTGCACCTTCTATCCCTCCCCCCTGTCTTCCCCCCTCTCTCTTTCATTGACAGGGCTGAGAGGAAATTAGCATTGGCTCTTAATCAGCCTCCCCCAGCCCTAAATGTGCTGATGTGCAGGATGGGGTCATGCTAATCAGGTGCCTCAGCTCCCAGGCACATTGACTTAATACTACAAACGCTTATTAATCCCCCTCCACATCTCTCCCCTCCTCTTCCTCAATACCGAGCCCTTGCACCGTCCTCGTCCTGGCCGTGAGGCTCCCCCCTCCTCATCTACCTCGCATCAATCACACACAAAAAATATACAGTGTAAAACGATGTGTGCACAGACAACAGAAATTAGCTTTGGTGGCTAAATATAAAATTTGAGAGAGTGCTTGCACAGCTTTCATCCTGTTTCTGAAAGCTTATCCGTCTTGACAACACGCGTCGCAGGCACAATGCAATTCAACTTGAAATGACTGAAAAATGGATGCAGGTTCTACTCACTGGCAATTGTAAAGTGGCACAAGAACATTAGAGTTATTCACAATTGATGCTGAAGACCCCTCTTATTTATGTATTGTTAATTTTTGTATGTTTTTTATTTAAGTCACTTTAAGCAAAACAACAAAAATTAACTACTTGTGACTGCATATTAGCAAACATTGGAAGTGAATGACGTCAAAAGGACCATGAAAATACCCAAAGTCTCACAGGACAGTTTCGATACACCCTGAATAGGTTACCAGCCACCAGCAATAATATTTCACATATGGTCTACTTAGAATCACCAATTAACCTACCATGCTTGTCTTCGGACTGTGGGAGCAAGCGGGAATGCAGAGAGAACCCACGGAAGCACATGGAGAACATGCAATTCTAAACAGAAAGACCCCAGCTGGCCGGCAGATTTCAAGCAAAAGCCACAGCTTGTGTTAGCAGAACCCCCCCCCCCCCACCCACCCACCCACAGCTAAGCTACAGTTAGTCACATCATTTGAGGATCTTCCACACTTTTAATCTGTTTCAAGTCACAGCTGAAGGATGGTAATGAAAAGATGGACCATAGATAACTGCAATAATGCAGACTGTCAGACAGCTTTAATGAAGTGCTGTGAGATGGTAGAAAGAGGGCCGAGTCCACAACAACAGGAGGTGGAGTCAAGCAGCAGACTGTCACATAGGTTACTGGGACTTGAGTCCCATGTGAAACAAATAGCAATGAGAAAGTAGGTTTGAATGATTCAGAGTTTCACATAATCCTTATTTACCTTAAATGGGACTTGATGCTGTTTGTCAGGTCATTCACTCACTGACACGAGCTGTTGTTGCTCTTCCCTTTTTGAGGCCACACAACTTTTAAGTCAGGCTAATCAGAGTCAACTTTCTATCTGAGATCACCAAGAATATCCTCTCCCATCATACATCATACAGAGCAGAGTAGAAAAAAACTCTCCTGAAACCTGAACTTTCTTTTTCATGCTGACCTCATTACTTGAAATGTTTAACATGGTTAGCATGCACATCCACCTCTATGACTTTATATATGACAAAAAATACGAAAAAGCATAACATGACTACTTTAATGACAACATTATCCATGCCTTACCACTTTTTGGTACAAAGCTTTTTGTCAAAAAATTGGGCCCTGAAGGCATCATTTTTTTAAGTGCAGCCCTAATGTGCATGTTATGGGTGCACAATGGCAGCGGCCCCCAACCTTTTTTGCGCCATGGACCGGTTTATGTCCGACAATATTTTCACGGACCGGCCTTACGGTGTTGCGGATAAATACAACAAAATAAAACCAGTACCGATACCAAAAAAAGAGAAGATTTATTCATAACACACGAGAAAAGACCCAGGGAAACTGAGTTAATGATAAAAAAGATAAAAAAAAATAACGATAAAAAACGATAAAACCCCTGAAAACCATGAATTTCACACCTGAGCCTCAACTCTCGGTCCGTGGCCCGGGGGTTAGGGACCGCTGCACTATTGCCTCTAAAATAGCAAAAACTGTTATGAAAAACATTTTTTAATTGCCAAAAATGGTTTCCCAACCATTTTGCAGCATAAGTAAGTAGTGCTGAATTTCCCAAGTTTATATTTTGATGTAAACTCAGGAAATTAATCATGTTTTTGCTCTTTTGACTTATTTTTTATAAAGTTTCTAGAGTTTTGTACATATAAAATTTGGCTAATTTGATTGACAGTTTCTAAAAAAAAACTCCTTATCAAGCCTTTTAAAAACATCAGTTTCTTGTATTTTTGTTTTGTGATAGTTGAGATTATCTGCTCTCTGTGATGGTGACCTTGGCGCACATTTAAAAAAGAAAACTCTGAACAGGTTTACAGCACATATTAGTATGATAGGGATGCAAAATCTTTTCATGGATACGCTCACGTTTTGTTGTTTGTTTGAAACACTGATTTGAACCACCAGATGACAAAGATCTGAATACAATCCCATGATCTTCTCATATTCACCCTGCTGTCATTAAAGCCAAGCAGTTCTCCTACCGAGCACTGCACCGTCACATTAACATACCAACGCATGCAGGCCGATCCGTGGTGCACTGTAAAAGAGAAATCAGTTCATGTGACAGGCCTGCTCTCACAGCTAAAGTTCCCTTCACAGAACACATTTCAATTACTGTAATTACCCTCCACTCCACTGCTGATGTCCCCACAGATCACGCCTCAATGTGTGTGTGATGACGTCTGGCTCGCTGCCAGACCTTAGCATGACCAACAGCACACATGCTGGGAAGGAAACGCCCCACTGAGCTGCCTCAAAACAGGTTTGAAAGTATACATATATCATGAGCAGCACAAAGCTTGTGTGCTTGCAGCTGCTTTATAAACCCAATATTTTAATCAACATTACAACATATTTTACTTTAAATAGATTTGATGAAAGTTTGCTTACATCATGCATCAAACTGGAATCAAGAACAACATACAGAGGCATGATGTGGCCAAAACTGTGCTAAGAATCTTTTCACATGGAGACAAAAATGGTCCCAAAGATCAAGATTTTGTGAAAATGTCAAAGGTTAACTACACAGTGATGTCATAAAGCTTTGCAAAAACACATTTCAATACATTCTTCAAAGCTATAACTCAAAAACAGAAGGGGACATTGTTACCATGTTTCCTGTGTGATCACATAAAAAAACAGAGATATATGAACCAAACTGTGCTGCTCCTCAGGTTTCCTTAATCCTTGTTGCTTAACTCATCTTAATGTTCTTCTCAAAGTTTCTACACACATCTAGAAGCTTGAATGATGAATAGATTTACTGACTTGTGTTGATCAGAGTGTTAGATACTGTCAGGGTGGAAAATCTATCAGAAGACTTCTAATGCAACCAGGAATGTCCACAATACCTGATTTAAATATGTTCGCTGGCACCTCTGGACTGTTTTCAGTGAGTATACTATTTATAGATCTCTCTGTAGAGATCCCTGATATCTTCTTACACTCGTGCTGAATCTCCTCCAGATAAAAACTAATCTTTCATCTTGATTTTCATTTTTTTGGGAAGTGGATGGTGTCACAGGTGATCCAGGTGGTCCAAAGATTACTGAGAGTTCATTTACAATGAGCAACAAGGACACAGAGTAAAGTTCAGATCGTTTCCTCTGAATGGTCTCCATTAGGAAGGTGCTTAAGACATTAGAGTGGAACTTCTTGTTGACTGCAAGCTCCTGGAAGATCAGTTTAAGAACTAAAGAGCATTATCCTGGTCTCCTCACCTGAGGTTCTGCTCTGAAGCTTGGAAATTGTGAGCTCTAAAAATCTAAAAAAGCAATCTGAAAATAGCTGCTGTGCTGAAAACTGTCAGAGATGATCTTAATGGGAGTTTAGCATAATCTAAATGGCTGTTTCACAGAACTTTTTGATCATCTACAAAGCAATGGGCAATAAGCCTATCATACTCACATGTCACAAAACGAGGAACCTGCTATTTACACAGCGTAATAGTACTAGATGTCTAAAACTCCACGCTATACACAGCATCCCTCTGAAATTAGTGTTAAGACCCCTGTTCTTTATAATTGATCTACTTCCTCTTTGAAATATTCATCATTCTGGAATACAGTTATATTTTTTTTTATACTTTATGTGTCTACAAAACCCAACACCTTAAAGCATTCACCATCTGTATGATGATCACTGACAGTCAAACTAAACAATAAATAAAGTGACATCATCCTCAACGGTTACTTTTTACATAGATGGCTGTCCAGTCCACACCTGCCCCCATTTCAAAAGTCTTGGTGTGGTCTTGGATAATACTCTTCTTCACTGCCAACATCACTAATGCCTCATGTTTAGCTTACTTTAGTCCAACAAGACTCCGCCCCTTTCTTTCTCATACCCAAACATCATAGAACTCAAGTAAAAATATCCAGTCCCTATATATAGAAAAAATGTTTATTAAGATAGTTATATTGCTCTCTTTGCAATGAAAGAGCCTGCAAACAATTCTTTTGTACTTTTTGTATAATGGCAGTAAAGATTCTGATTCTGAAGTTCTCACGTAAGATTGCTGTAGTGCCATTTTGGTCTTCTTAAAAAAGATTCAAATTTGACAGAACCTCTCCTCATCCAGCATCGCTGGCTCCTCATTCTCCAGCACATCCAATACAAGAGCCTACTCGTCCCTTTCAAAGCCCTCCATGACTCCATGACAGAGACAACAGGCTAAGGGCCACATAAGTACCTCCTGCTAAACGCAAGTCAAATTGAGTTGAATAAAATCATTGTAATTATTATGTAAACTACAGAAAAACTAAATACTTTCAACACAAATTACCTTTTACTTAGAAGCTCAAATCCACAAATTTATCTCATACGGAATTCATGTATTGAACCAGTATCTTCTTTAGTACCCAGAGGTATTTTTTTCTCTTTTGATTGCATATGGATCGGCTTTCTCTCTGTCTTGCATCACTGCATGAAACATTTTCACTTTGGTTATGTGCTGCACAAAAAGCCCACAAACTGTCAACACTGACCCTTTTACCGCTCAATGTTTGAAGATAAAAAGAAGGCGCGTATTGGAAATTTCAGCCCTCACAACTGATGAATAAATGTGTAAAACTGATCTGAGAGGGTGCGGCCCTCTTTTCAAATGTCCCGGTGACAGCGGACCACTGTGGCTCGTCCCGCATACGCTAATCTCATTTTAATGTGAGGACGCACTCCCTCACCTCTGTGTTTTACAAGCTGAGCTTCCTCTATATTCTCCCTTAATAAGATATAAAGTTAGAGGGCTAACATTCACTCGGTCACCCAGGACAAAAATGATTGGCTATTAATTTATTGGCCCGTGTCTAAGCACTGTATGTTTTATGTATTAGGCAACGGATTCCTTATTTGTTGCCTTGGATACTGCAAAAAGTACAGGATGCTCAAGGTCAGTGTGACCAACTAGGAAGCTGCTGAAGCAAACACTCAGGCTGGATACTAACTACCACCACCTATTAACATATTTTATACCCGTTTGAGAGCCCATCCCTCCCCTATCTATCCCTACACACACACATACACAGACACTATCAAAACTCATACTAGAGACTCACTGCACTGCTCTGCAAGCTGGTGTGATTGCTACCCCCTGCCTGTGCCCTACAAGCCCCTGTGTGTCCTCCCCCAGACCCATTGATTTTATTGGGCGACACCAAAGCCAGTTTAGGCCAGCGTCCAGTCTGCCGCAAGGCCTTAGGGTGACATAGGCCATGAGAAGCCTGTCCTTCTGTCATCAATGTCAGCGAATACTTCCAGATCAACGCATGCAAGCAGCAGACTCAAGGCTGGATCTGGACAAACAAAAAAATCTGTGATTAAAGTCTCCTCCTAAATGGAAAACATTTTGCATGTGATATTGGTTTTCATTGACTTCACATGCTGAAACTACTCGACTGTGGGCCACTGTAAATAAATAGTGGGCGCTCACAGCTGTGCCCTCATTCTACAGTGTACACTTATCAGACTAATACATTCACACAGAAAAAAACAAACTTTAATTGAATGTGGGATTGATCTTTGAAGAAACAATACAAGAAAAAAAAAAAACAGAAATACAAATGGTATTATTGTTCTTATGTAAACCTACAATAACTGATTTTTGTAAAATGGTATAAACACAACACTGATTCATAAACTCATTTTTAAAATGTGATATGTCTTCTAAGTTAACTGCTGTCATATTTGTAACAACCTCATAAACAAATAAACTCAGTCTGACTCTATGGTTCATTTGTACTATAAAGACATTGATTTTTGTCACTTTTAATTATTGACATTCTAAAATATGTAAATTAACATGATTTGTGAATAAAGCAAAATCAATGTCTAATCTAGAGCTAAAAACATGCCAGTATTAACATTTGCATTTAGTCTGCTTTAAAATGATTTTACAATGCTTAATGTTTTGCATGTTTTCAATGATTTATAGGTTAATAGATCCAAATAGCTATGACTATTTTACAATCAAAGTACTAACATGGATATGTAACTAGTTAACTAAGTAAGCTAATAAGCCAACATCCAAGTTTTTTTTAATGCTCTTCAAGAAGTCTGGAGAACTTTTTTTGAAGACTGCTTAAAAAAATTACAAGACAGCTTGCCTGAGCGGGATCAGACTGTGTCCTTCAAGCATGTTGTATGAACTCTACTTTTTGCTTATATGTTATATTTGATTCCATAAATCGCGTCACCTATTGTGGGATGGCTCAAGACTTTTGCACAGCACTGTATATTTATCTGTTCAAATTTTAAACATCACTTGGTTTTGTGATGATTAAATCGAGGTGAGTAAAACATTCTCAAAACTGCTACTGTAGAAAATAACAAAGGTTTGGATCATATAATCAACAGTTTGACTAATTCAAAAGTTGAAGAGAGCTTGAGACACCGGCAACCATAGTCAATTGTCTTCCAGGGGCCAGAGCAGGCATTGAAGGAAATTTAAAACTGCTGGCTAAGGGTAAACGTAAATTCAGTAAAATCATAATTCACGTCGGCAGTAATGACACCCGGTTACGCCAATCGGAGGTCACTAAAATCAATATTGAATCGGTGTGTAACTTTGCCAAAACAATGTCAGACTCTTTTCTCTGGTTCCCTCCCCAATCAGACCAGGAGTGACATGTTTAGCCGCATGTTCTCCTTAAATTGCTGTCTGTCTGAGTGGTGTCCCAGAAACGATGTGGGCTTCATAGATAATTGGCAAACCTTCTGGAGGAAACCTGGTCTTGTTAGGAGAGACGGCATCCATCCCACTTTGGATGGAGCAGCTCTCATTTCTAGAAATATGGACAAATTTATTAAACCCCCCAAAATATGACTATTCAGAGTTGGGACCAGGAAGCAGAGTTGCAGTCTTACACGCCTCTCTGCAGCTTCTCTCCTCCTGCTACCCCCCCCCCCCCCCCCAAAAAAAACCCCATTTCCATTGAGACTGTGTCAGCTCCCAAAAACACAAAAAATAAACTAAAAACCAGCAACAAACAACTTAAACATAAACAGTTACAAAGAAAGAACAATACAGTATCCACATCTGAACCAAAGAGTAAAACAGTGAAATGTGGATTATTAAATATTAGGTCTCTCTCCTCCAAGTCTCTGTTAGTACATGACTTAATAATTGATCAACAAATTGATTTACTCTGCCTTACAGAAACCTGGTTGCAGCAGGATGATTATGTTAGTTTAAATGAATCAACACCCCCGAGTCATTCTAACTACCAGAAATCTCGAAGCACAGGCCGAGGGGGCGGTGTGGCAGCAATTTTTCACACCAGCCTATTAATTAACGAAAGACCAAGACAGACTTTTAATTCATTTGAAAGCCTGATGCTTAGCCTTGTCTACCCCAGCTGTAAAACTCAAAAACCAGTCTTACTTGTTATCATCTATCGTCCACCTGGGCCTTGCACAGAGTTCTCTCTGATTTCTCAGACTTTTTATTGGATTTAGTTCTCAGCTCAGATAAAATAATTATTGTGGGTGATTTTAACATCCATGTAGATGCTAAAAATGACAGCCCCAACATGGCATTTAATCTGTTATTAGACTCAATTGGTTTCTCTCAAAATGTAAAAGAACCCACCCACCACTTTAATCACACTCTAGATCTTGTTTTAACATATGGCATAGAAACTGAACATTTAACAGTGTTTCCTGAAAACCCTCTCCTGTCTGATCATTTCCTGATAACATTTACATTTACAATAATTGATTACACAGCGGTGGAGAGTAGACTTTATCACAGTAGATGTCTTTCTGAAAGTGCTGTAACTAAGTTTAAGAATATAATCCACCCACTGTTATCATCTTCAATGCCCTGTACCAACACAGAGCAGAGCAGCTATCTGAACGCTGCTCCAACAGAGGTCGATCATCTTGTTAATAATTTTACCTCCTCACTACGTACGACTCTGGATACTGTAGCTCCTATGAAAACTAAGGTCTCTAATCAGAAGTACCTGACTCCGTGGTATAATTCTCAAACACGTAGCCTAAAGCAGATGACTCGTAAGCTGGAGAGGAAATGGCGTGTCACAAATTTAGAGGATCATTATTTAGCCTGGAGAAATAGTTTGCTGCTTTATAAGAAAGCCCTCCGCAAAGCCAGATCTTACTATTCGTCACTGATTGAAGTAAATAAGAACAACCCCAGGTTTCTCTTCAGCACTGTAGCCAGGCTGACAAAAAGTCAGAGCTCTGTTGAGCCAACCATCCCTTTAACGTTAACTAGTAATGACTTCATGAACTTCTTCACAAATAAAATTTTTATCATTAGAGAAAAAATTACCAATAATCATCCCACAGATGTAATATTATCTACAGCTACTCTTAGTACCATTGATGTTAAGTTAGACTCTTTTTCTCCAATTGATCTTTCTGAGTTAACTTCAATAATTACTTCCTCCAAACCATCAACGTGTCTTTTAGACCCCATTCCTACAAAACTGCTCAAAGAAGTCCTGCCATTAATTAATTCTTCGATCTTAAATATGATCAACCTATCTCTAATGATCGGCTATGTACCACAGGCCTTCAAGCTGGCTGTAGTTAAACCTTTACTCAAAAAGCATCTCTAGACCCAGCAGTCTTAGCTAATTATAGGCCAATCTCCAACCTTCCTTTCATATCAAACATCCTTGAAAGAGTAGTTGTCAAACAGCTAACAGATCATTTGCAGAGGAATAGCTTATTTGAAGAGTTCCAGTCAGGTTTCAGAGCTCATCACAGCACAGAAACAGCTTTAGTGAAGGTTACAAATGATCTTCTTATGGCCTCTGACAGTGGACTCATCTCTGTGCTTGTCCTGCTAGACCTCAGTGCAGCGTTCGATACTGTCAACCATAATATCCTATTAGAGCGATTAGAACATGCTGTAGGTATTACAGGTACTGCACTGCAGTGGTTTGCATTGTCTCTATCTAATGGACTCCAGTTTGTGCATGTAAATGGAGAGTCCTCTTCACACACTGAGGTCAATTATGGTGTTCCACAGGGTTCAGTGCTAGGACCAATTCTGTTTACATTATACATACTTCCCTTAGGCAGCATCATTAGAAGACATAGCATAAATGTTCACTGCTATGCAGATGACACCCAGCTCTATCTATCTATGAAGCCAGATAACACACACCAATTAGTTAAACTGCAGGAATGTCTTAAAGACATAAAGACCTGGATGGCCGCTAACTTTCTGCTTCTTGATTCAGATAAAACTGAGGTTATTGTACTCGGCCCTGAAAATCTTAGAAATATGGTATCTAAGCAGATTCTTACTCTGGATGGCATTACCTTGGCCTCCAGTAACGCTGTGAGGAACGTTGGAGTCATTTTTGACCAAGACATGTCCTTCAACGCACATATTAAACAAATATGTAAGACACCTTCTTCCATTTGCGCAACATCTCTAAAGTTAGAAATATCCTGTCTCAGAGTGACGCTGAAAAACTAGTTCATGCATTTATTACTTCCAGGCTGGACGACTGTAATTCATTATTATCAGGAAGTCCTAAAAACTCGCTGAAAAGCCTTCAGCTAATCCAAAATGCTGCAGTAAGAGTCCTGACAGGGACTAGAAAGAGAGAGCAGATTTCTCCTGTTTTGGTTCCCTTCATTGGCTTCCTGTTAAATCCAGAATTGAATTCAAAATCCTGCTCCTCACATACAAGGTCTTAAATAATCAGGCCCCATCTTATCTTAGTGACCTTGTAGTACCATATCACCCTATTAGAGCACTTCGCTCTCGCTCTGCAGGCCTACTTGTTGTTCCTAGAGTATTTAAAAGTAGAATGGGAGGGAGAGCCTTCAGTTTTCAGGCCCCTCTTCTGTGGAACCAGCTTCCAGTTTGGATTCGGGAGACAGACACTATCTCTACTTTCAAGATTAGGCTTCAAACTTTCCTTTTTGCTAAAGCATATAGTTAGAGCTGGACCAGGTGACCCTGAATCCTCCCTTAGTTATGCTGCAATAGACGTAGACTGCTGGGGGATTCCCATGATGCATTGAGTTTTTCCTTTCCAGTCACCTTTCTCACTCACTATGTGTTAATAGACCTCTCTGCATTGAATCATATCTGTTATTAACCTCTGTCTCTCTTCCAAAGCATGTCTTTTATCCTGTCTTCCTTCTCTCACCCCAACCAATCACAACAGATGGCCCCGCCCCTCCCATAGCCTGGTTCTGCCGGAGGTTTCTTCCTGTTAAAAGGGAGTTTTTCCTTCCCACTGTCGCCAAAGTGCTTGCTCATAGGGGGTCATATGATTGTTAGGTTTTTCTCTGTATCTATGAAGCGCCTTGAGGCAACTTTTGTTGTGATTTGGCGCTATATAAATAAAATTGAATTGAATAGAATAGAATAAATACTGCTAAAAATAATATCAAGAGACTAAAATGCCTGCCTGTGACTAACAGTTAATTTCCTGCTCCAGCGTGGATCCACGGGCATCCACATCTCCTCCCCGCACATGATTTTTCCCTCTCATTGCTACACGTTGTTCGGTTTTAGTCTTAGCAGATTGCATAACTAGGCGTTTTCTTCCTCTGTTTCTTCTCTCTCAGCTGCTTAGCACCCAGTAGAGCAGCGGATGATGGGAGCTCCAACACGGCATGATCTAAAAACCCAGTGGCGCTTTAGTGTGCCTCAGCTGGCTTATATAACCCCGTGTGGATGCGCAAACTGCCTTGCTATTGGGAGAGCTGGACTCACGGAGCAGACACACACGCACACACAAACACGCACAGAGAGAAGCTACTGACATGTGGCGTGCTCGTATGTATTTGTACATGCGTGGATGTCGGCATGAGGACAGCAGATCTGTGCATGTGCGGTGGAGCGGGGGTGTATGTTGAGCACAGTAAAGTCAGATTTGTCTGTTTTATGCTCGGCAGCCACATCACCGAATTTCTCACTCCCTCCTCCTCACTATGCTGTCTGATGACATCACCAGTGTGTCCCCTTGATTTTGGACGCCGTGCTCGCCGGTGATGTCACTTCCGTCGGGCCTTCACCTGAAGTGACATCATTCCTGTTGCATAACTATCCCCTCTCTCCCTCAGCTGTGAGAGCAAAGGCAGCTTTTCTCCATCTTTGGCCACCCAGAGGCACCGTGAAACTCCTCATTATGGAAATGCCAGGTGTGTCCGTGAAAGGGAAAAGCACCGATGTATAAAAGCATCACTGGGGTTTAACATGAAAGACACGCATACTGCATCCCACATGACCTTATCTTGCATACGGGATAAAAAAAAAAACATGCAATGCTGCAAATCATCGTGACTGAGATGACATGAGGCACTGTGCAACTCCTGACATGTAAAACTATGAGTGTGAGGTGTGAGGGTGAAGAGATGCAGAGAGAGTGAGAGAGACAACGACCGAGAGAGGCCTGACCTATATAAGAAGGAGGCTGAAATATTTATGGATGTGAGTGTCCTAATTGGCAAGCTACTGGGAGCAATGCGGCCTTCTCCTCCAGTCACAGCCTGGGAAGAGGTTAACGTGCGCGTGCACAGAGCATCAGTGGTCTGAGGGCCAGACCGCTGCTTCTACCCCATGACTGTCATCCTCAGCTTGAGAGATGCCTTGTTATGAGTGTGATCTGCTTTTGCCAGGGCTATGGCATTGTTAGAATCATTACCAGAACTGTTATCGTAACCGCGGTGCATACGGGCGGGAACAACCGCTCAGAGCGCTGAGTCAAACGCAGCCTAATTGGCCGGGCTTAATCTCCAGCACTGGCACAAACCGTTAGGCTGTCTGTCAGGCCTCGATTACAATCCCTGCAGACGAAGACGAGAGGATGGACACTTTCTGACTTACAGTTTCAACTCACTGCAGGCTGCAGGGGGAATGAGGTCAACCAGGGCTCGGGACATTGGCATTTTTATGAAGTATGACAGAGCGTTAAAGCTGGCACCTATGTTTAATTATGATGAGTGTTAATGAAACGTAAAAATTCCAGATGTCAGTACTTACAGAAAAATATAGTTATATGACCAAGTCATCTACACATCTATTTGTAGCAAACTTTAGAGAGTAGAGTTCAAATATTTTTTAACTTGGATGAAGCTCACGCCCGCCTTCTGTATCAAGCTATTAGGCCTCATTTATTAGCAGTGCATATACGCAAATCTGCATGTAAATCAGTGATTTATCAATATTTCTGTACCTGAATTTGTTTGCACGTTAGAAAGGCGTTAGAAGTTCAAACCATATGTACGAAAATATGACAAAGGCCTGGCTTTCTTTGGAAGTTTAAAAACAAATCTTGAATTCTATAAAAATGAATAATACTACTCCTTCTACTACTACTATTACTATTCAGAATGTTTATTTTTATTGCCATTCATTATTTAGAGTTTTCCACAACACTATGAGACACAAAAATATCAGGAATGCAATGAAATTAAAAAACAAAAATGTAAAGATTTGTAAAGAAAACAAAAAAGTAAGAGGGAAGGTCCTACACCTTTCCTTTTACTTTAACCTTTATATTTAAACATAATTCATTCTTACTTACTTAAAATTATGTTGCCTTTAGTTAAAAAAATGACAAATCGTTTCTGGATATTATGACTTAAAGTCTCATTTTCGGTCAAATGATCACATGCTTTTTACCCTCAATCTGTCTTACGCTTTTTCTAGTAGTCTGTTAGTGTTTTCTCGTATCAACATTGGTGCCAAAATTATGATTTTTTTCTTGAATTGCCGTGAGTGTCTCAGGGGTAATGATATTCAGAACCAAGGGGATGCAGTGGGGCACTTTTGCACACAGAGTGCACACGGAGAAGTTTGAGTAGTGCGAATATTTCCTGCTGTGCAATGAAGAACTGTACCTCCGTATCTACAGTTCATGAATGACAGCTGCACCACACACTTCAGCAGAACAGAAACATGTACAGTCACTATCAGCTATCAGCAGGCCTGGAGCAGTCACAAAGTTACAAGTGTCCATATAAACTTTTCAGTGTGGATATGAGGACTCCAGCCAATGCGTTTCCAAAATCAGTATTACACTCCAAAAAAGTTTCTCTATGAAAGCTGTGTTAACAGATTGCATTACAAGAAAGAAGGCAGCTCATAAAAATTTCTTCTCTGTCCTTCCAAAAAAACAAACCAAATTAAATCCACTCAAAGAAAAAAGGATTTAAAGCTTAAGTGTGCTCATAAAAGTATTAACAATTAGTTACTGATTATTATACAGTTTTTCAAAAGAGGGGAGAAATCTCTAAATTGAATTTCTTATCTTTTAAGCAAATACAAAGATTAATGGGACTATTGACCTAGTGATAGTAACAGCACCTGTTGTGATTTTTAGGATTAGCAGGCAAATGAGTCCGACAAGCATCTCTGTCTTGCTTGCACAAAGAAAAAGAGAGCAGAAATCAATGGGCTGTGTTTACAGGGTACACAGCCGACTGTAACACTGCACGTTATGTTACACACAGCCAAGCAGTAAAAACAGACGAGCTGCTTGGCAGGGCTCAGCCTGGCCAGCCTCACGCTAAAGGCAGGAAGAGACGGTGCTGACACACGGGCCAAGAGCAGCGACTGGCACCGTGCTCCAGTCTGAGCAAAAAGTGGAAAGAATTTCAAAAAGAAATTATAGAAGGAGAAGCAAAATTCCTGAAGTGATTTTTTTTCTCGTGTGGTCACTTTAAAGACAAACAGAAAAAAGTCACAATTTTTCTGTATGTGAAAGTAAAGACTGAATATATACTTACGTAAGAAGTACTCAGATGGGTCTGCTTCATAATCTGTTTCCTCGGGAAAGTGGTCTATCTGTTTACACATGCCTTTGAAGTTTCCTGTTGAGTGAAAACAGAAAGAGGGTTCAGGAGAGCTCTAAACGAAACACTGCAAAAATCTACAACTGGAGTCAGTTTGATATCAGACAGACACGTCGACCTTTTACACTCCATATCATCAACAGACTATGTATCCTCAGTTCCATAGAGTAGGGAATTTGACTTTCCTCAACCAGTTACTACTGGTGTACCAGACTGAATCTAACACGTGGGCCATGCCAACATTACTTGTTTTATTGTATAAGTGAAGTAGATAAAGGTAAAAACCGTTTTGCATGTTCATGTTTTTGTTCTTCAGCTTTTCTCAGTCTGACTTTTTAAAATATCATTTTCACAGCTCCACAACTTGGAGGACAGGTTCAAAGGTCCTGAGCAAGCCATGGTTTTTTTTTTTTGGTCTTTACTGTAAGTTAACTGAATATTTTAGGTTTCAAACAGTACATGTACCTCAAGGTGCTTCATACTGTAAGGTAAAGATCCTACAGTAATAAAGAGAAAACCCAACAATCAGACAACCCCCAGTGAACAAGCACTTGGCGACAGTGGGAAGGAAGAACTCCCTTTTAACAGGAAGGAAGCCTCCGGCAGATCCAGGCTTGGGAAGGGGCTGAGGGGAGCGACACAGGACAAAAGTCCCACTGTGGAAAAGAGCCAGAGTTTAATATTAACTATTAATTAAACACAAACTGTTTATGATCATGCACAACACTTTTGTTCTTTTAATGGTCAACACAGACAGTGTCATAACAGCTCATATGAGTGGACTGATCTCTTTAGAAAGCACACCTGAGCATCAGGCCTCTCTGGCAGCAGTTGGCAGCTTGTAAACAAGAGCTGTGCAGCTGGTGCGACCTGGAGCTGCTCCAACTGCCGTGCAGAGAGAACCTCATCTCTTTTTGGCTGACACCTCGCCGTTCAGGTATGCTGTCCATCCAGGAAACAGCATCCCTCTCCTCTCCCCTCCCTCCAACTCTTCCCTGCCTGTCTGCTCCGTGCAGAGATCTGGCATTGATGAGGTCACTCAGGGTGACGTGGCGGGGGAGGCACCCATAAGGCATCCATTATGGTCACCTGCTGCTGCAGCGAGGAGGCAGATGCCTGGCCGTTTGATTGGACCAGATTAGTGTTTCATTAACTTCTTCATCTCCTTTCCCTCCAGTGTCCCTCTAATTAGGGGAACAGGTGTTGGTTACCATGGTGCTGAGGAGGTCTTGGCAGCGAGGCATGATGGGCACAGCGGGATGCAGTTATTGCTCTGTGAATGGCCCACATACAGCGGTGGGAAGGGGACCCCTGGTGATGACCACTCAGATATTAAAGAGAGCGTCACCTGACAAAACAAGCCATCAAAGCGCCCTCGATCGACTCTCTCATCATGACCTGTGGGTTAGCGCCAGCTGTTGTCTGGTACGAGTATTGAATGGAGAAATGTTCATCTGATTGCCTCACTGTCACTTATAAAGTTTGCCTACAGATGTAGCACAAATACTACCATAATTCAGTAAAAATAAAAACGGGCCAATTTTGTAATGAATGAACATTCGCAGGTACTAACAAAGCCATTAAACTACTGGAAAACACGAGAAATAGATGAGCTGATGCAATTTAAAAAGCGCAGGTCAGACCTGAATGGTAAAAAACACGTGATATATGTGAGAATCACCAGTTCACACAGATGTTTTCTTTAAGGAAGTCTGGGTACCAGTGTTCAAAATAAAGCTCAATAAGAACATTAATACTGCTTTTAAATTGTGTCATATTTAGTCACTCTGCCACGTTTCTTTCATTTCAGCCAAACCTGAAACTATTTTGCACTTTTCCCCCTAAAGAATTTTTATATATAAGCTTTTATATATCAGGTTTTCTCTAAAGGATTATAAAATCATTTAATTTAAATATCTATAAATATAATTTTTATAAATATCTATGGAAAATTTGCAGTCAGCCATTTGGCACGTGCCATATTCACCTTCAGATTCCCCTTCAGAGTTCTGAAAGAGGTCTGATTACTAAGAAAAGAAGAGGCTATAAAAAGTTGCTAAAGAATGAGGTGAACTCCTTAAAACATTCATGCAGTCCTAATATTTAGTCCTTCTTTGACTAAGAAGTTACAATAAAAATACAACTGTAGTGAGGTGAAGAGAGTCTTTGTAACTGAAACTGAAACTTATTTGATCTTTGTGACATGGTTCCCTGTTAATCAGAAGATCACTAACTGGTCATAAAGGGATTTACATAGTCAATAACAATGCTCAGGCACTAAGGTGGTCAAAGTGTGCTAACAAAATATCCCGTACACCATTACATCACCACCCCCACCAGCAGCATCCTGACCCACTGATGCACGGAAGGATGACTTTATGCTTTTTACGCCAAATTCAAAGTACAAATTGAGAGTCGTCAGTCCATTCCTGTCCTCAGCTCTAAACTTTTATTTTTCTATTCTAGGATCTGCAGGATTTCTGAATATGGTCACCTATGTGGATCATTTAGACAGAAGTACAGAAGCTCCACCCACCTGGTGTTTATCAGAATAAAGTCAGCTTAATGGAAGAGGAGCTAAAGTTCACATATCACACGCTGGATGAACTGAGGGGCTGCACTTCTCATACAAAACTACTCTAATAAATTCAGACATTCAAAAGGTGTGAAACAGTGTACCACTCATTTATCGCTTCTAATCCATTAATAAACAACGAAATAAAAAGGATTTTCATCAACAGGCTCTGTGGCAAAGAGGGGGGAAGACAAAAAGAGAGAAAAGCAGGCAGAAAGACAATTAATGGGAAGGAGGAGGAGAGATAAATATAGGAAGGGCAGGTAACAGAGAGGTTTTGAAGGACAGCGAGGGAAGATGGAGCAGGAGGTGGAATACATCAAGTCTGAGTGTCAGTGTAATTGCTGAGCCATGAATAGGGCCTCCAGAGTTTACCGGTCCTCCGCAGTTTTGCACTTGATGCTCTGATATATGATGTGAAGCTCCTCTTTGGATGGCGGACCAAATTTCCAGTCAGCTGCTGGGTGATTTCTTTTCACTAAAGATAACTGAAGCTGAAGGAAAATAATCCACCAAAGCTTCTGTAGCTTCTGTAGCATGCTAGTTTCAGTAGTGAGTTGGTGACTGCTGCAGGTGTAACCCCACCGCCTTCTGCAACTACTACCCCCAGTCAGTACCTCTTCAACATACCTGCTTAAATAAGCTTTAAATAAGTTGCATTTCTAGGAGAAGAGAGGCGAGGGGGGACACACTTGTGCCTCCTCTCAGAGCATATTTCACTGAAAGATGACTTGTGTTTACATACGACTACATTACACACTCCCAGTGGAGCTGTCTGAGCAAACTAGCAGCAGCAGCAGCAACCCACAGAGCACCATGTGTGTGTCTTAACAGCGTTATCAAGTGGGTGTAAGATTTGGTTTGCAGCTGGCTGGCCTATCCACAGTTGTGTGATTTGTAATACCAGCTGTGGAGAGTGGCCTATTGGGGGAACCACTTCAATTAGCGTGCTGAAAGATTTATGTGACACTTAACCGCTCCAAACGGTCCTTTTCTTGTAAGACATGTAAACTCAGCAGGCTGGTAAATGTTTTATAATGGCATTTTCATTTCAGAGGCCTCCCCACGTGAGTGTGAATGCAGGGGCACAACGCGGAGCGATCCGTTTGGCCATTAGGAGCTTTGGCAGGGGGACTACTGGTGAATGGGAAGGTATTACTGAAGACTCAGGTGTTCAGTGGGTCAAAACACTTATCACTTTGAAGAGAAACACCTGTGTGCACTGAGCAGCTCTTGTACTTTCAGCGCAGTATGCCGAGTAACCAAAGAGCTCTGTGTTTAAAATCACAAGGCGGCTGGAAAATCATATTTTTCCACCATGAGCCAGGATGAAGGTACAAACATTTTTTTAAAAGATCCTAAATTCTTTAACAATGCAATGAAGTTAATGGTGTTTCCTGCAGAATTCAAGTTGGTGTTATTTTAAAAATTACAAAATAGAGTATTCTTAATTGAAACGTCACACATATTGCTTGCACAGTTCTTCTACACAGAGAGAAAAAAAATACAGTAAATTGCAGGTGATCTTGAAATAACTTCAGAAATACCTTGGCAATATTTTTCAGACAAAGCTTGTGTTTAGATTAATTAGTGCACAAACTGCAGTGTGTTGAGTACAATTTAGTACATCCTGAACGTAGTCAGTGCACCGCACTGCTAGCAGCTTTAAGAGGCATCCTCTCAAGAAGAGACCGCAGTGATTTAGTATTCAAAAACCAAAAAATGTTGGGGAAATTCAGCCACTTGTAGCAACAACAGGTAAAAAAAAAAGTGAAGTGAAGTGGGTGGTACTGAGTTAAACTTTTAACAATTTTCAAGTCAGCAACTGAAGCAACTACCAACAGGAGCAGGAGGTGGTCAACACAAAACAGAATCTCTGAATGTTCAACCATCAAAATCGATGTTTTCTTTGCAAATATGCAAAGATGCTCATGTCTAGCAGGTATGATGCTTCACCCTAAACTGAACTCCAACATGCTCTCCTTTCCAACTTTGCACTTTCACTGTGCCTTTATGTTGATGTAGATTCTCAATCCTACAGTTCATGGTTGGTTGAAGTGCTCAAGTCAAAGCAACTGGACTTCATTTGGTTCTTGAAGATATTTCACCTGTCGTCTGAGAATCCCAGTATTTACCCTGGAGTGGGTTGTCAGCTATTAACTATCAAGACCCAAAAGAAGCCAAGGACTTTAGAAAATTTCAGTATGGCTCAAGTCTAAACTTCATGAAGTCAAAGTAAGTGGAAAAAAATAGCAATAGCGGATTTATTCCCCAATCAAAAAAAGCTTCCTTCTATAGAAGCCTATGTGTGAGGGGCAGGGCATGCTGCAGGCCTCTTATATGCTGGAGCACCACGAATCAAACACACACTAGCAGACGAAACCACAAGAATGCACGGTTACACTTCACTAGTTGAATCTAACTTGTTTGCCAAGTTTTTAGCATGTATCTTGAATATCATGTGCATACCAGTGTGTATGAAATTTATTGTGCTTTATTTAGCTTGTTAGAGTATAAAGATCTAGCTATTAGCTCTGTAAAGTACAGCAGAAAGTATGTAGTATGTAATGATACCCTTTTTAAAAACAAACAATTAACAAGTCATCCATGAATTGCTGTACTGAATTAAATGACGAGCCGTTTAGTATTTTTTCATCCTGGACCAAAATGACTCTACTTGTGGTTCAACAAGGTGAGCAGTCTGATTTTAGCCATATTAGCAGCTCAAAGTCAGGCCTCAAGCAATGCTAAAAACAAGCTAAAATTAAAATGGGAACTGATCTTTCGCTGTAAAACACGCTGGAGGTTTAATGTGTGTTGTCCGGTGGATGTCAGTGTGTTTAACAAGGAGTAAAATTAGAGGAATTTTAATATAAAAACCAATTTCTCTGCAGAGAAGCATTATAACATGAAGGATGAACAGATAAAATGAAAAACAAAATCCTCAAAGGACTTCAGATAACTTAACAGAATAGATGAAAAATGAAACTTTCTGACACTTCTGAATATTGAAATAACCACAGCCTGCTCAGCCGGACTGAAAAGCAGCAAGTGACCATGATTTATTGAGCTGCCGCCATAAAACGATAGAGCAGGTTTATCTGTGATCTCTTGCTGGGAGTGAGCCATCACCAGTCCCTCCACGGACCCTTAGCTGTGGTTGAGGAAAGTCTTTGAGCGTTGTCCAGAGAGGGTGTTATCCTGACTAAGTCAATCAGCCCAGACACCACTGACCGCCGTTCCCTCCTATACTGGGAATGAGCTATGGGCTAACCCCATGTCCTCTGTGTCCCCTCCCGTCCCCTGCAGCCATAAAGCACCTCATTACCACACAGCCTGGAGTGGCAGAAACACTCAGGAGTGAAGTACAGTGTGTGTGTGTGTGTGTGGCAATGAGAGGGGGTAGGAAGGTGAACGTACAGATTTACAGTTGCCCACAGCAGCAAGGCTCAGGGTCTAGTCCTGAGGGGCCGGAGCTTATCCAGCCGGCATCAGGCTCATTTTCACGGCCCTTACACAGCACATACACATAACACCGAGGAGGAGCTCTTGTTGGTCTGGTGATGTTGCCATGTTGCTCTTTATTCAAGCTTTCCCCAGGGTGATGTTCACATTTAGGTGCACGATATTGGACCAGCTCCAGCTGAGGCAGAGCTCAACCCAATGTGGATCTGTTCCAAAAGTTTAGGTGTTGACTGGTTAAAAAAGGTCCGTGACGAAGCTGAGAAAGTTTTTCTAATGCCACTGATAGCACAAGCATGGGCCCTGGCCCCTGGTTATTACAGGAACAGGAAACACTAACTCCTATTTTCTCTCTTGCCATCATTCTCGCAGGCAGTTTTCTGACCTGCTGCTGAGAAATTTCTTCAAGTTTTAAGGCAGCTTTGAGTCATTTCTTCCTCCTCGACTGTGAGTTAATCTCCATTTTGCTGCATATTGTATGATCGAAGTCACTGCGCAAAGCCTGACAGAACACACATGGAGGGATTTTAGCTTACTTTCCTTCTTTTTCTGAGTGATTAAACCAACATATCACACAACAGTATCATCAGCAGTAGGTGAGATCCTCAAATGCAGATGAAATAACAGTAACAAGCAACATGACCACGTATGATTCATCTATCTGGTTTTATATCCAGCGCAGAAGAGCATCAATATTCCTGCTTGAGCTTTCCAGTTATTTGACACATGAAGATCAGTTTACTTGTGTATCTTTGGAGAAGTTTCATCTGAGAGAGCGACTCAAGGGGGATCACTTATCATTGGTCTAAATAAAGAGGGTTGAGTTGGACTTTCATACCTCAGTGAGAAGTGGGGAAGAAATGAGTGAAAGCTGTTTTAAAATTTGCAGAAATTCCTCATCATTGGTTTACTAAGTTGAATCAAACGAATTTGTGCTAACAATTATCTTCATTGAGTAGCTGATTAATTTATCTGATATAAAAGAACAAAAAGCTCAGTTACACTTTCTACACACCCAAGATGACTCCACCCTATCCCTCTTTTTAGCTGTTTACACAAATAGGGATGTTTATGGGATGGAGTCTACGCTGCTTACAGTGAGTGAGGGACAGGGGACACACTGGACAGGTGATCAGTTATGTCTATTACAGAGATGCAGACATCCATTTGCAATCATATCGGCCAATTTAGAGTAACACGTTAACCTAACGAGTCCCCCAACACTATTTTGCTAGAGTAGTTCTTTAAATACAAATTCATCTCATCTATCAAGCTGACTGAAAAGCCTCCCTATCGCTGTGTTAATCAAAGAGCACTGTTTCTAATAACAAAGAAGCATAGATGATATATGAAAGATCGGTTGTGTGGTCAAGTGAATCTTATGCAGAAGTGCCTACAACCTGCGTTCTTTCTAATGGCCAGCAGGAGGAAACTGCTCTGGCTGCAAAAAGCTGTTTATGATCCAATCTGTGGAAAAATGGCCTTGCTTCTCTTTTGATCTATATGAGCTCCTGATAGGTTGTTGCAAGTATGCTTCAATACACCATGATGGTAGTTTTTAAAATCTGGTTCCTATAAAGAGTGAAACAGGGGATAAAGCAAGTTATGATTTATAGTCTGTTTTAACTTGAGATTGACAAGTTCTACTGTAAAAACCTGCAGTCAGTTTCAACCCTCACTCATCACTTATATCTGTTTTTCAAATTAAAAGTGGCCAAAATGCTGGAGATAGGGTGTTACTAACTGTTGATGTAATTGGACCTCTGCTTGCTGCCATAATGCACTGAAAACTATAACACTGCACACTGAAAAAAGTGCAATAAGCCAGTTGCTGAATTTGCATATAAGGAACTCCCTATCTTGTAATTGTTATATATTGTTTAAGGAACCAAGGCTTATCAGTTTATCAGACTGAATTATGTTGAAATGAAACGGAGTAGTCATGTTTTATCTCCAGAAGCTCCGCCCCCCCCAGAGCGGACTTTGCAGGAAAAAATGGCTGCTCCGTCCACCATGTTTTGTCTTGCCTTGGAAACTTAACAGCAGTCTAGAGTTCTTCACTTCAAAGGTAAATAAAATTTAAAGCTAAAATAATGTATATATGGACCTTTACTGAGGTAACATTTTTTTTACTGGTCTGTGGGCTGGTTATTGAGCAACATGAAAAGCAAACATAAGGCTCCAGTTAGCTAATGTTGATCAATATCTAATGATGTGATGATCAAATTAGTAATAATCAAATGTAACGTGGGTTAAGATTAAACCTAAATAAACAGACCGTCACAAACTTTCATCGGTGTCTGCAGTAAGTGGTGGTACCAGCAGTATCTTAATAATTACACAGAACTGGACAAATCTTTCCTGGATGGCAGAGGAGAGAGACGTCCGGGTCACGCCTGCCCACACATGAAACCCTCTAACAGTGATCAAGCATGATAACTGCTGCCACATTGCTGCAAACTGAGACAAAGGTCTGATGAGACACAAACACGTAGGAGGTGCATGATGGGAAGGGGAGGGTGGGGGGTTGGGGGGCTGCAGGGGGGGTCAGGAGGACTTGACTGAGTAGGAGGTGCAGTTTAAAGAGAAAGAGTTAGAGACAGAGAGATTCAAGCCCACTTCTGATTTGCCAGTGGGTGGCATTCTCGAAAACTTTCCAGGCAGCCACTGAGTGCGTCAGCATCCAGAAACCCCTCCTTCCCCTCCTCCATATCCTCCTCCTCCCACCTCCATCCTCAGTCCCTACAGCAGCCGTTGCCATGTGGACATCAGAACCATTCGCTGCGGTTGCCATGGATATAGCTATCTGGGATCACATGGTTGGAGCCGGTGAGGTGTCTTTAACCCCTGGACACAAAGCGGCTTCAGTGACACAGCATGCAGTATTAGTCAGCAGCTGTTATAGTACCAGCACAGCAGCCTGTAAGCTAGCGCTGACTCCACACAGAGGCCTGCAAAGGCAGTCAGGTATGCTTGTGTCCTTTCGGGTCAAACATATGAACTTACTGTTGGATTACACCACGGATGGAAAGAGATATATTGCTTATATGGGTCATTTAACTTCACAAATGAACACAAATGGTCTCCTCTAGTCTGCAGTTACACTATTGCGACATTCCCATGTGGATGCATGCACAGGTATGAGCGAATAAATCCCCTGTGGATGAAAAGGTAATGGGTTCATGCATGTTACACATTGACATCATCTCCCTCCTAATGAACAGCCATCCTAGCAGCAATGACAAGATCCCTAATCGTCTTATTCATCATCATAATCACACCTTATTCATCCTTATAATCACTATATTCATCTTGGTAATGACCCTGCTAAGGCTGGGAGGCTCATGTGCACCATCGCTCCCAATACGAACACACACACACAATACTGGGTCTTTTTCCATGTCAGCACTGGAGCAGAACTGTTGCTAACACTTAAAGACGCAGTTAAATGACAGTTTATGCACTTTTGTAACGTATTTGAAATATGCAGATAAGGTATCACTGCAGTGAGGATCAGCCATCAAGAGATTTCATTTGATAGCTGCAAAACGGGGCCTGACTTCAGATCTGGATACAGTGAAGGCTTTTTTGCCTCCACCCACACCACCCTCACCTGTGTTGGTGAATCAAGGAGGCAGAGGAAGAGGCTCAAATGGCACTTAAATCACACACATTCAATTTTAGAAGTGCAAAATTGGTATTTTGTAAGCTGGCATCTAAACACAGCTCCAACCAATCACAGTACAAATAATTAATGTAAAATGTTTTTGTTTTTTTACAGAATGCCACTAATATCAATTCCTATATAGTCACTAACTCCTCATTCAGTTTGTCTTTCATCGTTCTTTTTATAAACTGTAATCATAGTTTCTGATCTTTGCTTTCCAAATTGTAAGTGAAACTGAGCTGCTAATGCCAACTGATTTTGGGGGGAATGTAATAATTAATTTGTGTAACTAAAAGTTAAAAACATTGCACATGTACACACAAACTCACAAGGCTAAGAGAAAACACACTAAATGAATCTGTGAAATTTACCGATCTTATCTAGTTACATACATAAGGCTAAATTATTTTGTCGTTGCCCACAAACTGTACGAAAAAAGCCTTGGTTGTTGTCACAGCTATTTGGTTTTTGCACTACATTTCTAAAGGCTTGAACTTGACCACCTGGGTTTTTGTTGGAGCCTGAAGTTCTAAAGGGTCATTTGGATGAGAAGGTGGCATGGTATATTATCAGTAAAGCTAGTTAACAAAGTGCATTCACAGGTTGCAAAATCACAGAATCCTGTTGCACTAACAAATACACAAATAGCACTAGAATTTTAATCAAAAAATCAAAGAAGAGCAGACTTCTTGGACAACCTGGTAGTTCGATTAATTTCAGAGCAAACCAATGCTTCAACATGGAGGAGAGGTCCAGTTCAGCTCAGTCACACAAGCCTAGTGACCAGTTGCAACCATCTAGCAAAAACAGGTTGTGAGGGAAAAATTACAATTCTGTGATGGGCTGGAAAGGGTTGCTGACGTAGCGGCGAAATCAGCTGATAAAGTTTGACCCAGAGAGAGGTCAGTGACACCCTAGTAACCACCAGTTGCTGGGAAAGTGGTTGCTGGAGTCGTCTAGGTAAAATTAGTTGCAAATGCATATAGTGTTGCACTGAAAACCTCATTTTGATTGATGTGATTCTAGCAAGCTGCTGCAGTAACCTGTAGTTTGTTTTGGAGGACGACAATTTGTCAGCATCGACAGTGGCAATCATCTAGTGATTAAAACAACCACTTTGGTTGCTGCACCTTGGTGACCAGTTTGACCTGGTTACAGTTAGCAACTGTTTGCCAGCCAGTTGGGGAATAAACATTTTTCCCCTGTTGCCAGAGGTTGCCATGGAGTTCCTGACTGGTCTCTAGACGTGTGTGACTGAGACCTAAACAAGTCTAGTAAAAAACAGTAACTATAATGGACATCATGTGCCCATATTGGACATGTCCATAATAGTGGACACCTGTAAGCAGATGATTAGAAAGAGACCATTATCTTATAGTCTCTGAATGCAAAGGTGCTCTAGTAGACGTTACAAATGAACAATATGGAGTTGAAAATGACTCTTTAAGACATTTGTCATGGACATTTGGAGTCTTAGCTGTGAAAAGTTAACCGGAAAGCAAAAGGAATACAATATTAGCAGCCTGGCAAATAAAGATGCATCTTGCAGGCTGAGAGGTTGGCAGGTATGTAACGCAGCAGCTGTAGCTGCAGGTGATGTGGGAGGCAGACTAATGGAGGCAGCAAGGTGCCGTCAGGTTTCGGCTCGTTGGAGGATGACTGACAGATGTTAGACAGTCATTTGACCTCCCACAGCTCGGCTCGAGCGCTTGCCCAACAAAGGCGTTCTTCTCTGTCCTGAATGGCTGAGTTGTCTACTGCTTTTGATCTGAAACGCCACATCTGCGTCTGTCTGTGAGCCGCTGCAGCACTGTGTGTCTGTTTACTCCTGAGTTGATGTGTTGATGGAAAAGAAATAGGGAGGAGATCACCTGTGATACACTACCAAAGGAACTGCGAACCCTCAGGGAGGCCAGACCCTCTCAGTCATACTCGTTTCCTCTCACTGCTTTCTTGACTCCTCTCTTCAAGCCATCCTTATTTATAGTGTTCTACTTTTATATTCTGCTTGCTGCCCTATTGCACAAGAAGAGCTCAATATGTAACCACTGTCACAGGTTCTGTTTAGTTTTTATCATCTCAGCCATCTTCAGGAGTAAATTTATTAACTTTGAATACTGCTCAAAATTTGAAATGAATGTGTCTTATGTTAACCCTTTATCACTCAGATATTATACAGGCTATTGTAGGCCATGGTAAAATCTAGAAAGAGCGGATTTTACCACGTGCACAGAGAGCAAGAGTTGTCTGTGTTCAGACAACAGTACCTTGTGAATGCTTTGTACTACTGTGATACACCAAATATGCCCTAAATGCTCATTGTCTCTTCTTTCTGAAACCATTTGAATTTTGATTCTAACACAAATGGTGATGGGGTTACAGCCATTTAAAGAGAGCTTGTAAAATGGGCCAGATTGCCAGTTTGATGGTAAAAAAAGAAGAAGCTGTTTTATGCAACAGGAAAGGGTGTAGTTGCCTTTTGCAAGTGTCACCACCCTCTGCTTTTTATAGAAATTATATTGGGAGATGATATTGGGAGATTACATGGAAGACAGGTGATTCTTTCATAAAGCATGTGGTCTGTGTGGAGGTCGAGGTGGTGGATGGATCAACAAAACATTGGTGTTTAGTGGAAAGTGTTGCTTGTTTTCCACGGCCAACCTACACAGCGTTTTGTTTTGTTATGTTTTCTCTTTTTTTCACTTAAAAATATTTTTTGCAAAAGGAAAATTGACAAGAGCAAAGACGTTCACATCCTCTAATTAAATGTGCTCTCTCATACTGCTCTCTCAGTATGAATGTAGACAAACAGCAGATCTGACCACTCACAACAGACACCACTATCTGTCCTTGCGATATATATATATATATATATATCACATTTCATAGTTTAGAACTGATTTCACAAAAATTAATGTGACGCGAACTCTGGCCAGAAAGGAGCTGTGAAATGAGTGGGAGGATCATTTTCAGGCACGGTGTAGATTAATCGTATCTAATCTAGAAGTGCTCTTATTTTCCAGCACTGGAATCACAGATAAATGGTAGCTGCGACAACAGGAAGGGGCATTTGATCAGAAAACATGCCATTTATATTTGACAACTCATTCACTCATTATTTGGCTATGTAAACTGCACAGTATTTTATTAGATTAGAATATTATTAGTCTGGCAGAACAGTAGGAGCATAATAGATAACAGTTGGAGTATGACATTACAAATAATAAAGAGCAATGTAAAACACTCCAGAAGCAAATACCTTGCATGAAAAATCAAAGTGCTAGTTTTATCCCTCTATATGAGATGACATCTTTAGATTATTAATATTGAACCATCGCTGTGCAGTATTACTGTTGAAGCTGCTGGAGGTGCTGCTGATTTGAAGTGGATTTCTATAAAGGAACACCAGAAAAATCTGACGGTTTGTTAGACATTTTGGATAGTTTTCAGAGGTCAAACATAGTTGCTGGTTTAGTGAAATGAAAGTGATATAAAAAAGTCTAAAACTTAATTAGGGCAGCTGTGGCTCAGGAGGTAGAATGGGTCATTTACCAGCCAGAAAGCCCGTGGATTGATTCTGTGACTGCTCCTTTCTGCACGTCAAAGTATCTGTGGCCAAGATACTGTTGTCTGTCCCTCAAGTAAACTATGTGGCCATTACACTATGGTACTACACAGCAATCTGGGAACTGATTGGCTCTTGTTTAAGAAGCTGAGGCCAATGATTAAGGTGCTTCTGGCAGGCATATAAATTATAACAGGCTTAGAAAAAGCTAAAAGCTGTCAGTCAGCAGCTTTGAGCTGATATTTTGATGAATTTCTGCTAAATGCAATTCTTTATTTGCTTTCAATGTGGACTGTTTGGCTTCCTGCTGTATTATAAGTGAAGACAAGATGAGCACCATCACCCTCATGTTCAGAGGAAGTGGGAAGGATTTCTCCTGCCTGTGGTCCATCTGTGCATCACAGCCGAGACGTGTGGAAACACCAGGACCTGTTAGGTCAGGGAGGGCAGGAACCGCCGTGAAGGAGAGAACAAGCTTTCACAGATCCAGGAACAGGAGTACCAGTGAGTCACTGGAGCTGCAGCCGAGTGCGTCACAGCCTTCTGGTCAGACGGGGTGAAAGCTGTCCAGTTCTTAGAAGAGTCCCTCAGCAGCACCCACAGGGAGAGGCATTCCCAGAACACAGGCCAAGTAAACACTTCACACGAATAACAACAATTGGAAAAGCAACACCTCACCTACGCCAGTCACAATCATATAATGATCTCCATGGGGGGGTTGAATCTTTTTGGTCCTCTTTAGAAACTTAAAGCATAAAGCATGCTTTAAAAAGCTGTTTCACATGTGCTCAGCAGTACAGTAGTTTTAGAGTTTTAGGGATGTCGCTGACCAGTAAAATCACTTATTTTAGTGTTTATTTGAATGAAAAAACACATTTAAGCACAGCATGCACACAAGCACAGGCAAACAGATCCCTGCAATGAGGTGGATGCAGTTTTGCTGCAGGTGGAAAGTGTGAGGCAACCGGGAAACAGAAAAAAAGAGGCAAATTTATATAGAGTGGTAAGCAGGATAATTTGTTCCTCAGCAGCAACACTGACAAACAGCATTTAGCATCAGTCTGCCAAACTTGGTGTAAAATCATGAGAATTCAGCGTTAGAATGAAAATTAGGATGCTTAGAAGTAACTTACACTGACTCATAAATGGGGTGATGTCAACCCAAATCACTCATTATGCAGGGAAAACGAAGAGTCAATCACAACAACCAGTCCTAATGGCTTGGTGTTTGCTCTGTACTTGCTGTTGTGTATGAGTATTTCACTTCTCGTGTTATGACATCACAGCATCACATCAGCCAATCGAATGCACAACTCACCCTTCAGATTCCCAAGTACGATGAGAACATGTAAACATAAACATGCTCACGGATGAGGTTTTCTCAAAAGACAAAAATGATCTGCAGTTAAAGTAGACTCATTAACACAGAGAATTAAGATTTCAGGTGAAGTTATTTCCAACAGGACGATTTTAAAGGATATTTGTTCCTGCAGTCTGAAATTTGAAAAGGGTGAAGGAGTTACAGGCACACAAAACTACTGACAAAGAGGCTGACATTTGGCAGTTTTCTGCAAACATTTTTAGTTTTCACACTGTTTGATTAGCCATTGACTGCATTTACCTTAAACCTGCCTTCTATCTAATGGCCAGCAGGGGGCGACTCATTTTGTTGCAAAGGAAGCATCTAGTCATAGAAATGTATGAAAATATTACACAACTTCTCACTAGATCCATGGCCTCAGTAAACACTTTCCTTATCAGTTAATGGTCTCAATGACTAGTTTCAGATTTTACTGAATACAACATGATATTTCTTTACTAAATCAATTTGCAGTAAAATACATGATAAAGCAGGACATGCTGCAGAGCAAGCTGCTTTTCAAAGACCAAGATGGGAATGACCGAAGTGCTCAAGACAGAGGCTAAATTTACCTGTGTGTGTGCTTAAGTATCAGAAATGATTATTAGATAAAATGTAGCATTTTACAGTCATAATAAAACTTAAAAAGTGACATTTTCATAGTTAACCAGGGCTGACGACTCCACACCATCTAAAATTGATGGAAATTGATGGAACCAGTGCGCGTTTATTCACAGAACTTGGTTTTAAAACAGCTTAGTCTTAATAACAGCTGCATGGATGCTTCCTCCATTTTTATACTCTGCAACAGGGATCAGTTTAATTGTAACATGAACGTTGCTAATACCACAGTGTCACTAGTCATTGTTTCATGTTTCTGTTTCTAACAGCTCTTCTGAGGGCGCCAGAACTCATCCAGTACAACTCCTCATCAGATAGTGACGGTCATCGTTGCTTAAATATGGGGAATAAAGCATGAATAACACAGTCTTCTAATTCTATGAAATCTCTCCTGCAAACTCCATTTGCGAGAAAGACTTTGGTGGAGGAACTAAATTATGGACAGAAGACAAAAGACATGCCCCTGTTTTCAGTGCAGGTGCCGTGTAAATGGGCAGAATACTCTAATAGCTGTTGGCCAACATGAAAAAAAAAGGAAAGAGAAAAGAATTAGAAACTGGGCAGGTACAGGATACACGCCATGCTGCTACAGGACATAAAACATCTTCTCTGCATGACTGAGATGCCTCCTGCCTGCCGCACAGTGCCGCACTCCAACAAACCGACTCTTAATCCCTTAGACCTGAATTAATGGAGTGGCATGAATTTAAAAGCTTTGTCCGGCAGTCCAGGGCAACAACAATCTAAAAAAAAAAAAACACCATTTACTGTACAACACACATCCTAAAACTGCATGAGTCATTTTTAATTAAACAACCAAGGCTTGCCCTGCAAATGTGTGACTGATGGGTCAATGCAAAAATTAATTATTATTGTTTTTTAAATAATTTTTTCAGGGCTTTTCATGAATTTATTAGCTATGCCAGAGCCAAGGGATTGGCTAGGGATTATCACCCACACATAACAGTTGCTTATTATTTAATGGGCTTCATCACTGATTGAAAAAAATAACAAAATGAAAAAAAAAAAGAATAGTGTTAGTTCTTATAAAAACTGTGACAGCACCCCTGACTGTGGCCAGTAAAATGAGGGGCAACAAATGGAGAAGAGGCAGACCAATTAATACATTATTTACATTACTAAATATTAATCACCCATAATTTCAGCTATTTCTCCAGAAAAAAACCCTCCCTGGTCTCCTTTGCTATTGTTTTTTTGTCAGGAAAGACAAAGTTAGAGATGGTTTGGACATATGCAGAGGAGAGATAGTGGCTACACTGGACAAAGGGCATTGAATATGGAGCTGCCAGGCAGGACATGCAGGGCATTGGTGTGACAGAAGAGGCTGTTTGAGATCAGGGGAGATGGAGGTAGCTGAGCCCCAGTGGGAGCAGATGAAATAAGTAATATGTTGAATAATGCAGATTTTTGCTATTAGAGCACAGCAACTGATCTTGGGCTTTTTTTTTTAACACCACATAAATGAATTGATAAATCAATGAAAACAATTGTAGTTCCAGCCTTAGATACAGACTACTCAGTTTCTCAAAATTGTGTAATCAATTCTTCTGTCTGGTCTGTTAATTGCCAGAAAATGCTCCTAAAGCCCAAGACTAAATACTCAAATTTGCTCCTAAAAAACTCCAAGTAATCCATCTATGAACTTAGAAGACAAGAAACGGAAAACTCACACTGGTCATCAGAAGGTCATATTAGCATTTTTCTTGAGAACAAGTCCCTTAATCCATTCACTTACTGAACTGATTGGTCCACAACCTTCGAGCGTACTATGTGAAATTTGGACCCACTAATGCAGCCACCTTAGTATCAGCATTCTAATGTAGCTTTTAAGTCCATATCAAGGCACTTGAAGGTATCTAAACTAATTTTATCCTGGATTTTTTTTCAATGAAATTTAATTTAAAACCATCTGATGCTCAGATTTTCTGCTAAAAATGACTAATTAAATCTGAGCAGCACAAACTCCACACAAGATCGAATAAATACAGTTTACACACACCTCAGCTCAGAAGAACTTTTAGAAAGTTGCTGTAAGTGTATTTCAAGTTCAGGCCCACATCATTTCTGAAGCAACCCTTCATCCTCCTCACAAACAAGTAGCGATCGATATCTTCTCTTGTCCATTTTTAACTCGTGCGTCTTTGCTTTTATCGCTTTAGGTTGGCTGAAGCTAATCAGATCAACTTGTCAAACTTTTTGTTGCGCAGAAACGAGGGCGACGTAATGCTCTTTGCGTGTGTTGAGATCTAATCTCTCTGTGTTCGTGGTGAAGCTCGCAACTGTGCTTTTGCATCTGAGCGGGAGAACAAAGCGTCCTTTAAACTTTCTCACCTCGGGTTTATATGCACAGCCTGGAAAACATCACACTCGATTCCGCTCAGTTTAATAAACTGGCAGCAGCGCTGAGGTATCTGCGCCGTGGATTGTTCACCTCTCTGCGCTTGTGATGATGAAGTAGTTGCTGATGCTCTTTTGGCTGTGATGAAATCCTAAATGATCTGACCTCCGCTGCTGGCCTTTTTCTATGATTTACATCACATCCCCTGCAAGTGAGCTCACGGTATAAGCGCAAAATGTGCACAGTGAGCACAGCAGGACAGTCTGTGGTCGTTATAAATTCCCTCTTAAAACAGCTGCCCATTGATCTTATAAACGTGCCGCACTCTTATTTAAATCAACTGGACTCCTGACCACCATTAATAACGGCAGGAACACTTGCGGACAAATCTGCAGGGTGGGAGTGTGGTTATTTTTACTGCCGACTGTAAAAGATCACAAATCAAAGGCAGTCGATGCAGGTGTTTCTCTGGATTATAACCATTGCTGTATGAGCAGCGAGACAGGAAACATGAAACAGGCCTGCTACTATTATTACCAAAGACGAAAACATTTTGTGGTTAATCTTATTAAAATATCTTAAATTGGAAAAAGAAAGATCTGTGCATTTCATCGTGATTTGTGCTTTTCAGAATTTATTTGAGAATTTCTTTGTTTGGAGGAATCGACCTCAACTAATGGCTATTTTACTAACTGATTAATGCGCTGATTATTTTCTTAATTAAGAGATTGATCGTTTGCTCAGTTAAATAGAAACTGATGCCTCCAAATTCCTTGTTTGCCACATCATCAGTCCAAATCAATGCAGCTGCTGAATTTATGACCCTATAAGAGTAGACAATCCTTAAAATTACCCAAACAATTATATAAAAGAGATGACTAATCAATTACTCGAGTAACTAAGCCTCTGCACAAAAGTATGGTACTCAAAAAGGTAGCATGAGTTTTACTTTCTGTCTCAGCAGGTGGTTAAATATAGGAACAGGGATTAAAATTCTATTTTATGTGAATTTAATATATTACCTGATCATCCACAACCAAAGAAAATAAAACACTACTGTATTATAGTATCATAAAAATCTACTTTTTCAGCTACAATCCAGTTCTGTGTCAATTAAGGTTATTTTATTTTAATACTGTAAACGTGTAAACATTATTCTGCAGATTAATGGAGACCTTCTGTCTGTGTGTCCTTGGGCAAGACACTGAACCATCAACCCATTCACCCAGAGAAGTCACTTTGAATAAGGTGTCAATTAAAATGTAATGTAAATGTAAATAAAGAGAAAGAAAGTCAGTAATGCTCCCAGGGCATGCTGGGTAATAGGGTCAAAGAGCACGGCCCTGTTACAGGGTGCACATAGTGCACAACAGCAGGATAAATAAGTGCATGGACTGCATGAATGACATGCAAGTATAGTGAGATAAAGTCGCTAAAGACTTTATGAGTGAAATACAGCACCTTGAGTCGACTGTTGTTGTGATCTGGTGAATGAAAGTTGCCAGAAATTAAGCCAAAATCAATAACTCCTAGTTACAGTAGCTGGCTGCAGTCAGCCAAAAACGTCCCCCTCATTCTGCTACCATATGGGGTGGAGGTTAGGGTGGGGAGTCATTATAATTGATAGCTAATGAGATAATCACTTTTTATGTAGAAAATGATTAGGTATTTTGGCCCAGCAGGAAGTAGGACCGCAGTACTATGTGTCTAAACCCTGTAACTAATGCAGAAACTGTGGTTTCAAATTATGTCACCAGCACAAGAAGCAATCACCCAGTTTCACATCATTCACCCAGTCACCCACCCATCTATCCATCAATTCTCAAGTGCCTATCTGACCAGCATGTGAAGCTGGGTACACTGTGGAAAGGTTGTCAGTTCACCACAGGGCTAACGGATAAACAGAAACGCATGTGTGGGAAGAAACTGGAACTCAAGCACAGTGCTCACCGCCCACTGTCAGTGTATGGTAAATAAAATATAAACTATTTACAAGACCACAAACAAAGTAAAAACCAGCGTTGTTAAAGTTCCCGGAATAAAAAAGTTACAAGACTGTCACGAGGGTGGTGAGGCTCTGCCAGATCACTGACGGTGCTAACTAATGTTAAAGGCACATAAAATTCAACATCTATTAATGTGTTAAAATGCTAAACTTTGTTATTAAGTAATCACAAATGTCTGTGGAAAGGTTTATAGCAGTCCATTCAGTGGATGCTGAAATAATTTAAAAGCAGCACCAGTGTGTATGATTCCATCCAGTTAGTATTTTGCACTGTTTGTGTGATCTGTGCTGAAATGATCGGGACTACAGGCCTGTGGTCCAGGCTGACTCACGCTTGTGTTTGCAGGGCACTGGGGGTCCTGATCGCCATCCCAGCTTGTTAAATGCTCTTCAGAGCTGCTCTTAGCAACACACACACACACACACGCATGCACAAACACACAATCTCTGCCCAAAAAAATGTTGTGTATCCAGCCACCTGCCCACTCACCATCTCACACAGGCATAAAAATCAGTTATGAAAGAAAATACACTTCCTGTTAAAGTTCTGACTTGTAACTCGTCCCACACTGACGCTCGGTCAGGAACCCCCTCACTGTGTTATGTTTTAACACGGTGCCGTTGTGTAAGTGAAAGATACCATTTTATCATCGATTTCTAATGTTAGGAACGGTAAAAATCGCACACCCTCCAAACGGGAAAGTTCTAGTTTTGTCTGGTATCACTTTTCTTGTTCTTTTTTCCCCTTTTTTTCTAATTGTTTGGTTAGGCTTAGGTGTTAAGACGTTAAACTGCATGTTTAGATTTGGGCATAAAATGAAGTGGTTAGGTTCGGAGGGGAAAGTGTGATTTGGATTCACAACATAAAAAACATGCTAAACGGCTATTTGTCTGTTTCTGTGCCTCTAATCCAATGTGTCTGACTAAGCAGTCACTATGTAATGAGTTGGGAAACTCGTAGTTACATTGTCTCATTACATATTATAATAAATTGAGTTACTGGGATCTGCATATCTATCTACAAAATAATAATGATGTCTTTAGCACACAGACACCCCTCTTCTGTCTTATCTTTAACAGATACCGTATCTTTTTGCCTTTTTATGAACATATATAAAGTACTGTAAATTAAAAATAAATATATAGGCTTTTTAATTAGAAAATGAGATGGCAATACAACACAAGTTGTGTTTGGTGCCTCGTAAAGTGTAGCAAAGTCATATGAAGGTGTAGCAAGGTAGTCTGAGAGGTGAAACTCAGGGCAGAGCAAGTCAATCTTAAGACTGCTGCAAAATTCAAGCCTATCAACCTTTTTCACTTTTGACCTCACTTATCTGAAGCTTGGACGATAAGACAATGATGTTCAGAGACTTTCAAAAGAAATACTGTGAAAGTAGTTCACTGTACCAGCAGACCAGAAATGGTTTTTGTGGTCACTGGATGCGATTTTCAGCTGCATCCCTGAACTGTAAACATAATGTGGAGCAAAAATATATTCAGAACTCCACCAGTAGTGTATTGGAAGATACAGGAAGATAACCATTTTCACATATTTGACTCGAGATGCATTTAGTATTTATATCCTTATGATATAATAGTTCAAAATGACCTTACAAATAAATGTCCAAAAATGTTTCATGATGGCTGCCGAGTAGAAAGACTTGCCGCTAGAAGGACACAACATCTAGAGCTAAACCAGGACTACACGTCACTGATGGTTTGTGCTGTTTCTGTGGATGACGACAAAGTTGAATAATATAGCTCTCAAGCTGTTTAAAAGCATAAAAATTAACATACAATAGCAAGCAAAGCTCAAAGCCAGCCACTCTGCTGCAGCACTGATGCGTGTTAGAAAGTGTGAATGTTCTGCAGCCTGTCCGAGCATCAGTCCTGAATAATAGAGCCCTAATGATATTCCCTGAAAGGGGGAGTGAGACATACTTTTTACAGTTGGCTACATTTACAGCGATTATGACTCACTCTATGTTAATATGTCAGTCTTTCTTTGCAGTAAAAACAGGATGTTTTGGATTCCATCGCTGGCTAATAACACACGGGCCGATAAGTCATCATCATCTGGAAAAGGCTCAGTTATACCACATCCTCCAAAAGAGGTCGAGTTGCTCTCTGCCAACTGTTTGTGATGTGGATAGATAAGTCCACACAGTGCGATCAGCGTCTTATGCAAGATTTTTAAGGATCAAGAATGAACTTGGAGTCCTTTTATGGGTTCAGAGGTGGAGGAAGTAAACAGAGATATTAGTCACAACACAGTCAGAGCACAGTTGGGGAGGATTTCAGTGCCTGGAAGAAATCTGCAGCAATGGAAAAGATTTCTTACTGTTGAGAAATGTCATGAAATCTACCTTGTGTTCTGCTACATCAATCAGGAGCAGCTTCCCTGCACCAGTATGATGGCTGCGTTGACAAATTATCAGTTACTAAACATTTTAAATAGTACAAATTTTACACAAATTACGGCCTTCCTTTGTGTTCATCTGGCTTCCTCTGCCACATTTCATTTTTGTATGTTATGCTCATACTGAGGTGCCTGTGCTCTCTTTGCTTTTGCCTGGTGCCTGATACCACCCTGATTCCACCCAGCATATGATATTAATCTTAACACCCTCGCTCTCCTTTCTTTCTCACAATGCCCTCATCTCCCTTTCTGTTTCCTCTCTTCTTAAAAGCATCTAGTGAAAAATCACTCCCACCACTACCACCACTGTGAGCGTGTGCGAGCGAGAGGCTTTTCCTCAGGCAAACAAAGTACTTGTCGTTTTGAATGCGGCGAGAACTGGCAGATCGAGAACATAGTTCCTCTTTAAGACAAGCTTCAGGTTGAGTTGTGGAAATTTTCAGCTCACTTTTGTATACTTAAAATATTGTGGACTCCTTTCTTCCTTTAGTGTCTGAAACCTCTATCAAGTGATGCTTCTAACCTTGCCCTCTGCAAAATTACCAGCAGCATACCCGTAACACCAATCCATGACTTATGAACTGAGCAGTTTAACACTATTGTACAGCGTAGAGGATGCTAACACAAAAGTGCCCTTATACAGCTGTCCATGTGACTATTTTAGGTAATTATTTGTCAGATACCATTAACTATTGAAACCCTTTAGCTAGTTATTTTAGCTATTTAGAGAGCAGGGCTATGCTGTGCATAGTACAAAGCCCAGCCACAAGGTGGTTTCCCTCGAGGTCCAAGGTGGGGCCACCATAACCCTATTTTGGGCAGGGTGAACTGGTCCCTTGGTTTTCTTTCTTTTGTCGACGGTCCCCCAGACAAGCTGGAGGAGCTGACTGAGGTTTTGGCTTCTCTACTTAGGCTGCTGTCCCTTTAACCCGACATGGATAAGTGGCAGAAAATGGATGGATTTATAACCTTAGGCTAAATTTAAACAGTTTACCAATTTCTTTTGTCAAGCTATATGGCATGTGTGTGTGTTTGTGCCAATTATGTGTATTTTTTCAATTCAAATCCTAAATTTATTATAAAAAATTGCAACTTTCCATTTTCCCAGTAACATCCTGAACATGCATACCATGCATTACAGTAATGCCACCCATTGGTATATAGTCTACTGGTGGGGGGTAATAGTGCTAACCTTTAAATAAGACAATAAGCCCCGATTAGGTGCATGAAATGTAGATTTCAGTCTCTTGCCAGAAAATAATTTAAAAAGAGTTTTCAGTGAATTTAAATAATTCGATCAGCTTCTCCTTGCTCTTGAATAGTGCAGACCTCAGCAACACCTGTGCAGTTTAGCAGATAAGGTTATTGCGGAAAGATTACACAGTCTTCGCAGAGATACAAATGCACAGAGAGGCATAAAAGGCAAACTCATTTCCAGTAAAGGTGATGTGGGGAAATGCAGTTAGATGCAAGCAGTGATGAATATGACAGCAGGAGTTCGGACAGCTCGAGGGAGTGAGTAATGGTGGTTTACTGTAAACACAATATCTCATGCCAACATAAAAAAAAAATCTTTTATGCTATTGGATGTCTCTCAAGTGGAAGCGTTACTCAGTTTACAAATTCCCATGATTCATATGGCTTTGGACATGCTGATCAATATTTGTGATCGTGAACCTCTCTCACTCTCTCAGCCTCAGAGTCTGATGTCATCAAAGCTGGAGATGCTCTATCGACGGCAAACGGCACACTGACTTTGTGGATCTTTCCAAAGGATATAAGCTTTTCCAGTGAAGCCAAGCTCCATTTTAAAAGCAGAGATAACAGTTAGGAATCAGAAAATGCATGCTCACACTGTCAAAGTCACCTTTCCCATCTCTGCCAATTACAGTAAGTTCTCTGAGGTGCAATTCTGTAGCTCAGCCCGACATCACACATCAGCAGGAGAGACAAATTCCAGCACTGCGAGACAGCTGCTTTATGCTCGGCATCGCAAATTGAATTGTCTGAGGAAGTACAATATATCAGAACACTAAAATGCAGAGTTGTTCACTTTTATGAAGTCTCAACCCTCATTTTAAAATATATCAAGTGCTGTGTCGTAAATGGAAGTGCTTTAGAAAAACAAAAATGAAAAGTGACTTCTGAGCACCCACCAGGCACCGTGCAAGATGGTTTCTTATTTTTACACATTCTCAAAGACCCAAAATGATCCCAACTGCCTTTCATCTGCGTTGTACAGAGGACTACAAACCTGTTCTCCATACTAGGGACAAGCGATTGCCTGCACAGCTTAAAAATGTCAATGCCTAAGTGCAAAAAAATGTGCAGTTCCCTAAATGGCCTCCTGGCAGGCTCCTGGCAGGCTCGTAAAAGATGACACCTACTGGTTGGTGTATATCAGGGGTGTTGAACTCCAGGCCTCGAGGGCCGGTGTCCTGCAGGTTTTAGATCTCACCCTGGGTCAACACACCTGAATCAAATGATTAGTTCATTACCAGGCCTCTGGAGAACTTCAAGACATGTTGAGGAGGTAATTTAGCCATTTAAATCAGCTGTGTTGGATTAAGGACACATCTAAAGCCTGCAGAACACCGGCCCTCGAGGCCTGGAGTTCGACACCTGTGGTGTATATGATATCCCAGTGCTAGTGTGGTCCCACATCATTATAACCATATTGGTCCAGGATCAACATGGCAACTGTCCAGTAACGTTGTTGTGATGTCATAGTGTGTGTTTATAAGAATTTCAAGCGTTTTCTTTATTAATCTGCGCAGCATAACTAAATATATTATCAAGTTAGGTTTGCTGTTAGCCTAAATTAGGTTACTCATGTTGTGCATTTTTAATAGCATTAGCTAAGCTGACGTAACTAACTGAGTACCCGGACAACCTGATTGGTCAGATGTAATGCCGATTTTATGATGCTGTAGGGAAAACACCAACACGGGGATATCAGATTGTGCCCCACTGGTTAGTGAAGTCCAGACATGAAGTGTGAGGGAGTGGATCTAACTGCGAAACCAAGGGAGACTCTGGCTAATGAATCCCTAGTCATTAACCAACGAGCCTACCCTTAATAACTCTTCTTTGTGACTCTAATAATGAGCATACTTTGCAAAATTAATTTCATGTGTTTTTCAAAATGATCTATATTGGATTAACTTTATGGGCTACTGAGCCTATACAGTGTTTACAAATGTCACAGTGTGAGGAAGCCAAGAGTAATTTACAACCAGATATACTGCCCCCTGGTGGCCATTAAAAAGAACGCAGACTTAGTTAAAACTGCATTAAAAAGCTTTTTACAGACAGGTATGATAAAACCTTTCTACCTAGCATCTACCGACTTACTTAACTGACTTTTATAAATTTTCTTTGTATCTGTAACTGCATGGCATTGCCGCAAGCCGGAGATAGCGCTGAGTGCGATAGGCCGTTGCAACGCTTCTGTGCCTCAGAGCCTGCAGACCAAACGCAACTCATGTCTCCTGTCTCTGCTTTTCTGTTAAAAAAACAGGTTAGTAGTTCACGTTTGCTCACTGCAATGCACATATAAAGGCAAGAAACCTTTTTTTGTCTTAGTTTAAAAACCGCAAATGTTGCGAGAGAGTGTGTTTTCACCGATTGAGAAAAAGCTAACTATACCGCCATTTGTAATGGCAGCCACCATTTCACTTGTAGTCTAAATAGGCAACTGGTCTTATTACCTGTTTTATTTTGCGATTAAATGCAGCTCTTAGACACTTCTTTTATCCTGACATTATTGGAAGTTACAGTTGATTAGGACCTACCCAGTTCTTATGTGTCAAATGTAAATAGTCTGATGTGTACTGTTTGTGGACGATTGTAAACTGTTTGTGAGCAATGGTAGAATATTTTTGTTTATTGTTTACAAATGTAATATATGGTTTGAATCTGTTAGAATATAAAGAATGTATAATGGTATATAAGCAGGTTAATTGCAGTGTTAATGGTACTGCACAGAAGGTTTTTGATGCTGAAATGCAGTAGAATTGGTTACAGATTTATTGTAAATAAGGACACTCATATACAATGATTATTTTATAAGTTTATTCTTGCGAGAAAGCAAGGTAACCAAAAGGGTTTGACCTAAGGACCTGATTGAATGTGTTTTTGTTGTTAAAAGAGAAATGTGTGTGTCTGAATGAAAGGAACTGTTTAATTCTGTTAATAAATCAGACAAGGAAGAGCCTGCAGACCGAACGCAACTCATGTCTCCTGTCTCTGCTTTTCTGTTAAAAAAACAGTTTAAAAACAGACCTCATCGAAGGCCTGTAACACAACCATTACAACAGAACAAAAAAGACATCATAATTACAGACACTTTATGAATTTAACACCAAAACACTACCACCAACGATCAAAGCACCACAAAGAACAAGCAACACAAATCTCATATCACCTGGATGTGTTTAGCAGTGTCATACTAGAAGGTGTAAATGAGAAGCCTGCAAAGGCGGGACCCTGTACCTTAATCCTGATTGTGGTGACTCAGTATTATACATCACCGAGGAATGGTTACATCACTAGAGTCAAGGAAAGCTGTGTCACACTGTGTTGTCGTTGACCCACAATCTTATTGCATATGCTTAAATCATAGTGAGTTTGTTCTCAGTAACTATAACACAACAGAGTTAAATAAAAAGTTTAAATAATCTCCACAAAAAAAGCTACTTTGAACTGCTCCCTCATTCACCAAGGGTTACTGCAGCGGGTACCTCCACATGTCCGATTGCAGCAATCCCCTGAAGGTATTTGTGTCACTTTCTGGGATTGAATCGGGGATCTTTCACTTGTTGTTGACTGTAAGGGGGATGATTTTTTATAACTCACTTTTATAATTGTAACTAAGATTCAGTAAGGTAAGGTTTAAAGTTGTGGACGTAGCTACTTTGACAGGCGACACGAGGAGCAGAACAGCCGTGTGCTAAGCCTCACTGTTTCAACTGGATCTCTTGATCATGTCTGTGTCGTAAATGCCATTTGGATCATTTAAATTCAACAAGTAATCTGGCTCACTGTGAAGACTCATGACCCATTCTTTCTGTGGCAATGTGAGTGATACACCTGAATTCAAAGGTGTGTCCCAATATCTTGTCCATATAATGTAGTTCTCCTGTGAAACAAGGAAACTGATGACAGACAAATGCCCCCCAGAAATTCAGTTCAGATCAATTCAGTTCAACTAACTTTTATTTTATTTATTTATTTATTTACAGGCGCTTTACATATATGGTAAAGATCCCATAATAATACAGAGAAAAGATCAACAATCAGACGGCCGCCAATGAAGAAACACTTGGCGACAGAGGGAAGGAAAAACTCCCTTTTAACAGGAAGAAACCTCTGGCAGAACCAGGCACAGGGAGGGGCGGGGCCATCTGCAGCAATGTCTTACTTGCACCTGCCACAGAGTTTTAGCTCTCTTTGTTTAGTTGTATGTGTGCGTGGGTGTATGCGTGTGTGAGGGGTCCCAAATCCCCCAAACTCTTAAGATCTTGAGAAAGCACTCGTTATACCTTTCTGTAGTTCTTTAAACACCCCTCTCTAGTGTCCTCTGCCCCTCCACCCCACCCTCTACACCCTCGAACTGCCTCCTCCTTTGGTCGGCCCAAGGCAGAATGATTAATTTGTGGCTACTGATTTCTCTTCCTGAACTGAAAGTATGTATGGGGGGAGGGGAGGGGGAGGTAGTGTTTGAGGGGGGAAAGGGGTGAGGTTGTGGGAGAGAGGGAGAGGAGTGTGTGGAGAGGGGTTGGCTGGGTGGGGGGGACACATCCAGTATTCAGTGTAATGCTTCTCTGCAGTTCTTTTCCCCCTCTAATCTTTAATGTAGGAAAAAAGAAGCCAATGGTTGCAGTCTGGATGCGTCAAACCACCTCCCTTCAGTCCCCCCCCCCCAACCTCACCTCCCCCCTCCACCCCTCTCTCTCGGTGGAGATTGGCAATTCACTGAGTGTCCACATGTCATCTCTTGCCCTGCTGCAGCGGCGAGCAGCGCGGCATGCTGGGAGGAGGAACGGAGGGGAAAAAAGGAGGGAGGCAAGATGGCTAGATGGATGGAGGCATGCATTCATCCAATTCCCTGTTTCATTACATCTATGTAAATGCTACTATCTACAGTGTGTGTATGTGCTTACAGCCCATCTCCATCCTTTACCCATCCCCTCACCTCCACACCCTCCATCTCCCCCCTCCCCTCCCCTGATATAAGACAAACATCGTCTTGTGCACCGTTTTCACCGCCACCAATTCTTCACTGCCTCTTTTCATTTCTCTTCCCATCTTTCCTCTGTATCTTTTCTTTTTTTTTTCTTCAGTTAAATCTGCACACAGCTGCTAAGGAAATTTAATATTGTGGCCTCTGAGAAGCAATGGAAGGTGGTCGGGTTAGAGAAGATGACAGGCTGTCTGATCGGCACTTAATTCTGTTGGGTAATCAGTTTAATTAAGCCTGTATGTGGTTAGCGTTTGCACTGACGAGCCTGTCTCTCTGTGTACTACAAGCACATTTCTGACAAACGGCGTTGGGAGAGGAGTATGACCTACATTTGCTGGCTGACAATCACACACAGCATGTCTGACTCTACATAGTAAATGAGAGAAATGGAATGTGTAGAACAATCAGCAAATGTCGTGTTTGTCAAATGACCTTTCAAGGGCACATACTCAGCAGCAGCAACGGGTGATGAAATTAAAGTAGATGGAAAGGTGCACAAAAAAAATCCTCTAGATGAAGAATGCAGCTCTGACAACGTAGAAACCAAAATGTAAGTGCAAGACGATGCCAAATGATCCCTTTACAGGAGTGTTTATGGTTGAAATCTACTGAAAGGACGCCCTAAAAAGTCCACGAGAACCAATTGATGAATAGTTGGCATTTTAAATTCAGTAAAATTAGGAATCTGACTTTTCAAAAGAATAAAACTGAAATAACTGTAATGTGACACAAAAAGACATGGAAGATGGATGTGTGTCCAAGTCACATGGCTGCAGTCATGTTTTGTGCCGGTGTTGCCTTAAGGGGAAGATGTTGTCTTCTGTGAGCAAAGTTTGCATTTTTACTCAGCAAATGGAGCGTTCGATGAGAAGATCAATATCACTCTGTAAATATGAGGCTGGAGAGCGCAGACAGTTAGCTTAGCTTAGCACAAAACTGGAAGCAGTATCACAATATCTACGTAAAAGTAAGTCTGCATCACATTATTTAACCCCCATACAGTCACCGGCCCATGACATTAGGTACACCTGTTCAGCTGCCCATTAATGAAAATATCTAATCAACCAAAGAAATGGCAGTAACTCAATCTATTTAAGAGTGTAGATAAGGTCAAGATGACCTTGTGAGGTTCATACTAAGTATCAGAATGAGGAAGAAAGGTGATTTAAGTGACTATACATGGAAAAGAACTGGTCTGACAGGAGGATAGGCCAAACAAGAAGGCAACAGCAACTCAAACAACCACTCGTACCAAGGTAAGCAGAAGGACATCTCGAAACATACAAGTCCAAAGGCCGTATCGGGTGCCACTCCGCTCAACTAAGAACAGAAAACTGAGGCTACAATTCAATATGGCATACAACAAAACGTTGGGCTCTGCACAGCAAAATCTCCAGTGTTAAATTAACACTAGAGAGTGTCTATATGGGTCCACACCTCTGAGTGTTAAATACAACACTGTTGAGTGTTAAATTAACACTTTTGACAGTGTTATATGTTTAAAAGTAACCTAGTCAGTTTTGAAGATTAACAATGGCTAACACTGAGCAGTGCTGATTTTCTAACACTGGAAAATAACTCAAAATGTTAGAAATATTCCAGTGTTAGAAAATCAGCACTGCTCAGTGTTAGTCTTTGTTAATCTTCAAAACTGACTAGGTTACTTCTAAACATATAACACTGTCAAAAGTGTTAATTTAACACCCAACAGTGTTGTATTTAACACTCAGAGGTGTGGACCCATATAGACACTCTCCAGTGTTAATTTAACACTGGAAATTTTGCTGTGTACCTATGATGGCAAAGACGATTTGATTTCGTTCAATGATCAGTTCATTCATTTGGGTTGAAAAGAGGAGCCTTTTAGGTTCTTACTTTCATTTTATTTCCAGATGTGTGGTTTTCAATACTAAGGCATAGTGAGATGACTTCGCAGGCCAAGCTGCCCCGCAGCGAGCGGTATGAAGAGCACTGTGGGTAAATAATAGATTCATTTTCACAACTTGTTCATGCCGTCATCCTAAAGACCGGCACAGCGTCGGCCCTGGCTGTGATGATGTAATGGCGTGACACACACAATAAAAAGGCTGGTTACAGAAGCACAACTGTAAGACACAGTGTCACTCATAAAGAAGGGAGCAAAACATGCATGTGCAGTCAGACTCTACATGACAACTGCAGTTATTTCCAGGTGAAAGTCTGATTTTGTGTGGATATGTGTGTGACTTTTCACACTCTGGGCTGCCTGTATGCATGCTGCTATGATCATGAGAGACTCCCTGTCCTGGAAAGTGATCTGACACAGCAAAGAGAAGCCACGCTGCTCCTCATTAAATATTCATTCTGTTTCTTACTGCTCTGAGGGAAACAGAGACATGAAGGTGATCGCTCACATACATGCCTACACGCGCACACGTTAACAAACACACACACACACACACATGTACGAGCATAGGCCAGAAGAGAGGGGGGAGGAGAAAATAAGCGTGCTCCACTGGAAATTACATCATCTTCTTCAGTGGACTTAGCAACACCTTATCCTTGCCCACATCAGGATGTAGCGATGATAACAGCAGCAGCTTCATTTTTGACAAATTCCCTGACTCGCTCTGATCTGCAGATTAGTGAGGCACGGTCTTTTTTATCCCGGCAAAAATCAGCAGCATCGTCAGCAGTTCAGCTGAGGCTTTGTGGAAGCGTTGGAGTCACAGTACATACCGCCACAGACATGAATAATCATGTGTCAGCCTTTCCCAGACACCAGGTTTACATCATTTCACGTGGGAAGCATATTAAATCATCATCCTTCAGGTTAAGGACCCAAGTCACTCCGTCAAGCTGCTCCGGCTCGACATGCGATTGGTAGAACCAACAGCATCTAAATTAATGAGAGTCAGGTCACGTTCAGCATCGGCCCAAAATGCACCAAACGAAACCAAGGATGTCGAACGTGCCCTGCTCCCGGTTTAAACTTGAAGCGTAACTTCTCCTTCGTGTTTTGGACTGAAGTGGTTTTCCGCAGCCTCAATTGACAGACACAGTCTCATTACAAATGTTTGTTTTCCCAACAGCACCATTTGCTGTGACAGTGGGGTCTGCCAGCCCTGTCGACTGCAGTAAATACTCACTCTGGAGTGCAGTAAACATGGCCATCTGAGCAGTGTCACACTGACAGGCAGCTCTGATGTCCTCTAAGGCAGGCGGGCAGCCTCAGGGGGCTTCGCTCCAACATGGCCACCAAAGGGCACGACGACGGACCCAAACCTACTGTGTAAGAGTGGCTGCTTAAGAGAAGTTTTTTTTTTTTATCCTAAAAAAGTGAAAATTAGTTAAAAATGAATAAAATAACCATATATTTTTTGGGAAAAAAATAAAGCGAGTGTAAAGCAAACAGAAAACTGTTTTCTTTAAATGTTTTACAGCTACAGGAGAGAGAACTTTCTACATTTTTTTGACACAAAGTGCAAAATGCAGGGAATATTTAGTATGTGTGCTTTATTTCTCTGACTTAGAGCAGAGGTGTTATTGAACAGGTTAACATGAAAACCCTGCAATCCCATTATAATCATTTTTAAAACTCACGTGGAATAATAACGACCCCGTTTATTCTTATTGAGGTCTTAGTGTGTGCAGTAGCAACCTGATTTCAGAGGGGGGCAAATGCTACCATGTAAACTCTTCAAGCAGGTTAATTTCTGTGCTGTTCTTGTTCATGCCCACAGTATTAATGTGAAAAGAAAAAAATGGCTGTTTTCAAGCTGCAGAAAGATTGTGTTTAAAACAATCACTGAACAACCACTGAAGAGATGCGCCAGAGGTCAGCTAGTTACTGAAGAAGATGAAAGCAGGACATAGTTTTCACTTTTTGCACATGTCACAATGTTCCAGTTACCATTTCAAAATTCTTCTAAATACTGCTTATGCACCGAGATGAACACTGTTCATGTTGTCCTCAATGCTGAGGTGCTGCTACTGAAGATTTGAGAATATTTTTTCCAGGCAGATCATCATCCTAAACATCCAGGATGACGATGAACATACAGCGCTTTTCCTGTTTCTCTGTCAGATATATACCATTATATATATAAAACATTAAGTTCGGACTGTGTGAAAATGAAAGACAAGAGCTTTACGCTTGGCTATGAATGATGTCAGTGAGTTTGGATATCCTTATGGGGTTAAAGGGCCAACCAATCAGAAGAAAGGTGGCTTAAAGGGATTGGAGATACTCAGACAATCAAATTGAATACAGTTGTCATGGTCCTGGGTTGTTTAGTGCTCTGAGTTTGAGTTATGCCCACTCTCCCCTTCACTGTTTGCAATTTTTATTGAACCACTAGCAGCAGCAATTAGACAGAATTCAGTAATTAAGGGCATAAAATGCAGGAACGTGGAACATAAAATCAGCCTTTATGCGGATGATGTGTTACTTTTTCTCCAAAACTCACAAACCAATATCTCTGGGGTGATTGAATTGATAAACTCTTTTGCAAGAATATCAGATTACTCAATTAACTGGTCAAAATCTACAGTCCTTCCGATTAATTGCTCCTTCCATAATTCTTCTTCTACACCACTGCAATCTGGAAATATAAAATATTTCGGTATTAATGTTTCTCCCAAGCTTGCAGATCTAACAAAAATAAACCATATCCCACTTTTAAAGAAAGTAGAAGATGATCTGGCTAGATTGGAAATGTTTACCCATATCACTCATGGGAAGGGTTGCTGCTATAAAAATGATGGTCTTACCAAAAATAAATTATTTATTCTCAATGATCCCAACTAAACCGCCACAAGATTGGTTCAGATCTCTCGATTCATATATGTCCAAATTCCTTTGGAAACATAAACCCCCATGTATAAGCTTAAAAACACTACAAAAGACCAAGGATAGAGGAGGATTAGAACTACTTAACTTTCAGCACTACTTTTTAGCCAACAGGCTTCAGTTTATCTCAGGATGGCTAAAACATACCTTCTTAGACGAACCTTGGCTAGATGTAGAACAAGCACTTTGCAATAATCTAGAGATTTCAGACCTACCATTTATCAGCTCAAACATCCAACGACATGAATGCTTCAAAAGCGTCAGCATCAGCTCTTCTCTGACAGCATGGTGGGAGTTTCTAAAATTGACGGAGTCTTCATTAATCCCATGCAGACGTACACCTATCTGGAACAACCCTGACATATTACAAAACAATAATATGATAAACTTTCCATATTGGAGTGGTAAAGGAGTCAAATATTTAGAACATATATTAGAAGGAACAGAATTTATTCCATTTGACGGACCTTGGTCTCTTGTGTTCTGAGGGCCTCTGGATGTCTGGAGTTTTGATCTCCTCCATACCTGCTTCATGCCCTGGAGGACGGGGCTGTGGCCCCCCACACCCTCTAGCAGATCATTACAGGAAGGAACCTTTTAAATACAAGCACACTCATGCTCACAGGTGTACACATGGGTGCTCACACACACAAACTACAGCCTTTTTGGCTCCTACTTCAAAGCACACTGTTGATCTTACGTGCTGGACAATAATGTTTAATATTTAGTATTTAGTGTTATATTCCCATAGATCATCGTGATGTTGTTTATTATATTGCTCTTTTTTTTCTTCTGCTTGTTTTCTCTTTTTTATTTCTCAACAGGTGATCCAGGTGATTGAAATATGTATTTTTTGTCTGCTTGTTTTGTTGGTTTTTATTTTTTGCCCTTTATCCCCGTCCCTCTTCCCTGCTGTTTTTCTTTCCCTCTTTCTTTCTCCCCTTTCTTTTCCCCAGTCAAATCTGTCCCGTATTTAGCAAGTGAAAATAAAATAAAATAAACAATAAAAGGTGAATCAAATAGACCATTACGGCAAGGCTGGGATGGTCCATTTGGTAAAGTAAATCCGTTGGGCATCTTTTTTATCCGCCTTTAGACAATAATTCTGATGGCAAAAGAGCCAAACGGGACAGGCAAAAAAAATAAAAAATAAAAAATTAGTTTCAGCTGTGTCTCGTCACTCTGCTGTGTCCACTTTTCTTGATTAACTGTGTATTTAAGGCCTCAGTTTGTCTCAATATCTTACTGTGTCATACTGTTAGCTAGATTTATTGTTTTCGGTGACAACCTCAACCCTATCCAATCAGAACATATCATTTTAAGTTTTTTTGTGTGGTCGTTATTGTTTCCTAAGTGTCGTCAGTCACAGAACAAAGAAAACCATTATTTAGATACATCGAAAACTTTTTGGTCCATTTTACTTTTCTCTAAGATACAGAGTTAGGGTTATCGGGTTGTTTGATAACTGAAGTGACCTAAAAAATGAGGCCAGGGGTGAGAACGAGCAACCTGTTACTGCGTCTGTCCTGCAGTATAAAAAACAAAAGAGAAATCAATCCCATTGGCTCAACTGTCTGTCTGTCTGAAATTACAACTCTGTCTGGTCTCTTTGCATTGTTGCACAGAAAACAAATCAATCACAGTCAAATGCCAAAGACATGTGATATCTAAATACACTATAAAGCCTTGTATATACACTTTGAATACTATGCTGGGCCACTTGGACTGGATCATCTTTGCCCTCTCTGGCTGTGTAACCTTATGAAACTGCATCATGTTGTCTTTTTACTTCCTCCTTGCCCTCTTTGTTTGCCCTGTGTTCGCTCCTCCATCTGTCATGCACTGCCCTGCTGGCGTTACCTCCGTACGTCCTCCTCTGACCCAGACCTCCCATCACCTCAGTCCAAGACTTCTGTGATAGTCGCAGAGGTGTCAGCAGCTCTCCCACTGGGTGTTAAGAGGGCTTTGCAGAGGTGGGAACATCTCTGTCTGCTTTCTTTAGTGCTGCTTTGTTTCTTTGTATACCACGATTCCTTTGATTCCTTTTAACCACAGCATCCTAGCAGCTACTTTTCCAGGAGAGCCAGTAGAAACTTTATACTGCAGTGATACGAGAAAGCGTAACATTTACAGGAATCTAGTTATAGTTTCTTATTAGTAAAAAAATCCTTTTGAAAGTTCACCTGCGTCTTCTTCCCGGTGTGTATACAGTCTGTGAGTTCTCCTGCTGTCTCATCATCATCCTGTTGGGGAGGCATCCCTTGTTTTCTCCTACTGGCTCCCTACATTTGTTTTGTTCTTTTGGATTTTGTTAGTTTATCGGCTTTTCCTCCCACACTGTGAAGCACTTTCTGTTAATCCATAAGTTCCTGACTAAAGCTCCTTTATTTATCCACCTGCCTGTCTGTCTCAGCTTTGTCTGTCTTTGGGTCTTTTGTGAACATGACTACTAATTGTGACATCTTCTAAATGAATAACTTTTTAAATCTGGGGGTCAAAGTGATACCTATTCAGAAGTGTCTTAAACCTGCATTCTTCTAATTGCCAGATCATACAGAATATCCCAGTTCAAGCGATTTATGACCTCTGTAAGTATTTTTTATTGTTTTTGGTCTCAATCGCTTGTTTAAAATCTTTGGGTGATTTTTTAAAAATTAGTCTACATTAATTTTTTTTGCCAAATTATGAAAAAGATAGATTTCAAGGGTCCATATTGAACTATTTTTAGCCAGTACAAAACTCACAGTAAATTAGGAGTCAGCAAATCTTCAGCTGTGAGCATCAGAGACACTTTTGGAATTTATATTTGGTATTTCCATGTCAAAGATGATGAAAATGATAAAAATCATAATAATTTACATGTCTAGCTATTCACATAGACATATAAAGATATACAGATGTAGAGCTGTACAGTTAAAAAAGTTAAATGAACTAAAAACTACTAAACTGAATGCTAATATTCTCATATAGGCCGACGTACATGTAAAGAAGTTGCCAAACCTTTACGAGAACTTCTTTGAACATGAGCTCTTACAGTGCAAGTGTGGGTAAAACAGAATGCTTACCTCATGCTGCATATCCATTACACAATTACATTACACAGTCATGGCCACTATTGTTATTGTTATCACATTAGTATCAATATCAGCAGGCTGTACTAAACTGAGCTGGGGTAAAACCTCCAAACAGACCAACTCTGCTTCATGCTTTCAACCAACTCGGAGATGATGCAGTGTGTTTGGGCTGTGTTCTGACACAAAGCAAATACGCTGTAATAGATTGCAAATGAACTGCACCACGGACACCACCAATTAATCAAAATGAAGATTGCTTTCTCTGTGCTATTGCAGGAAAAAAGAGTGAATTGTGCCTCCTTTAAATGAATGGATTGTATCTGCAGTTAATTATCAGTTACTACAGGGTCTCTTTGGGATGCTTCCACAGCTTAAGGATATGGCCGGGGAGGTGGAACAGAGAGCAGCTCTACTGCGATGGAGTCAGAGATAGACCTGCTGGTAATTACACTTCCAATGTAAGAGGATCAATTCTACGTAATCAGAGTGCAATCCTACTGAAAATCGAGTGGTTATTCAAGCCACTTTAACATGCAAACTTTACATTTTCGAGGGGATAACATGTCTTTAATAAACATCAGCTGAGATCAAATAAACGATGATGGCTGAGAAGTCTGACTGTGCTGGTGCTCGATATCCAAACACTGCAGAGTGTTTGGAAGGAAAATTAAAAATTTTTTTTTTTACATATGTTGTCCTGTCTTCAAAATCTCTGCAATCCACAGAAATTCAGTTTATGACACCAAAACATAACATTAAATGTTGGATTTTTGGCACAATGTCTCGTAAAATATCCAAAACATACCCAAATGGACACATAAAAACCCCAATGATTAGTTGAAGCAAATAGATTCAACTCTAAAAAGCTGCAGCAAATGAAAACACAAATATTTTTTTACAAACTGAAAACATTTTGATATCTTTTGTGTACATCTGTAGTAGGAGCCAAATGGCAGGTAGTTTAGCTTAGCAAAAAAACAATGAAAAAAAATAATGAAACTGTTACGCTTTGCAAACATTTAGTCAGACATACCTCTTTCTTTTACCTTGCAGCTCTTGTGCAGAAACAAAATAAAGCTATGATGCATTCAGAGTCATTTTGCTGCCTTGAACATATCCAGTTTCCCAATGTTTACCGTCTTTATGCTAAGCTAAGCTAGCTGACAAATGGCAATAGTGTCATATTTACCAAACTGACTCATGCTTTCACATCACAGCGTGTCAAATACTGCTGTTTGTTTAGAAAAGTGTGATACGCACAAGTTATCCTAATTCACTGGCACGGCAATGCTGAACATCACCAACGGTCATGTTGCTCGAAAAATCAACAAAGCCTGTTTATATTTTAATCAGTTGTTTGTTTACCAGGATGTATTCTTTGGGAGCAGCCGTACTCATGCATGTTAAAAAATGATGTTTAGTGGTACCCGGTGAGTTTAAAAGTCAGGGGGTCCCAAAGAAGCATCCATACATGACGAGGTGGAAGCAACACCCTATCTGTTTCCCTGCTGCTGCAGCTGATGGATCACAGCTCTCACACCAAGCTCACCTTTAGTGTTTCTCTGTGATTCTGTGAACTTCTGACAAAACATTAGTATTTGATGCTGTTGGAGACTAAAAGCAAGCTCCACTCACATGAGCGTGGCATCAGTTTTCTCATCTCACACTGAAATAAATTCCCAGAATTTAAAGTTTTTACTTAGAGTTTGAAACACTGCCTGGTTGTTTTTAAATGTTCACAGAGATATTTCAAGCCACATTATTATTACTCATCCACCTTCATCATTGTCATCGTCATTGGGAAGCTTTAAGGATTATAATCAGCAGTTCTTTATGCATCTCTGCATAAAGTGCTTTTAATCTGAGAGCATATCAATGCAATGTTGTGGTAACAGCACAATTCTTATACCAGCAGATGTTGATCAGAATCTTTATTAAAAATACAGATTTGAGGTGGCTTCTGTTTCGAAGCCATATGTCCTATTGTCATGGAAATATGTGGGGTTAGGAGCAGACGGCCAGCAGTCCCTGTATCTCGTGCTCTGCTGAGTTGTGGTGCCACACAGTTTGCTTACACAAAGATTGGCCCTGGGTATGTTTCATATCGATTTGTACTCTGGTCATGTAGGATAAAGATAGACCCCACCCAACAGGACCAACTGCAGCTAAAAAATATCACGTGGCAACAACACACAGAAACACACATGCAGCCCTTCTGGCTGTGAGGACGAGGAGGTGTTGGGGGTCAGAGCGGTTAATAACTGATGTTTCTCCTCCTCAAAGCATGTCCCGTCATTAATGCTTTGTAGTTGACTTTTTTCCTAATTCATAGCTAAAGCGCATATCTGGAGTACGGGTGGGTGGGTGGGGGGCATCTCCATGCAAAGAGGGTGACAGCATTTATGGGAGAGTGCTACTGAGGTTTACAGCCCCTCTCTCATTGATCAAAGCCATTCAAGGCATTAATCATACACTAAACCAATTACCGTGCCATCACACTCCTCTGGCTGTCCATCTAATCTCAGAGACTTCATCAGGACAGCCGAATGCAGCTTCACAAAGAGCCATCACTATTAATGTACAAGGAGGGAATCATAATGATGTCTGCTGTGTGCTTTAAACCTCCGTGGTTCATTCGAGATTGCTATAATTCAGGATAAATGTTTTTCTCATTACCAGGGATCTGTCTGAGAATGAGAGGGGATATGTAATGATCGACATGGTTAATAATAAGACTGATGATGGATGTGTTTGGTTCTATCATTGTTCAGCACTAATGCTTTTTCAAACTTTGATTTACTGGGAAGGAAATGTATTTTTTAAGCTAGCTTTTTAAAATTAAGGTGTCTAAAATGTAGCTTTAAACATCAGTCTAACCACATTTTGTTCATTCTTAGAAATTGCTTAACTTACTTTTAACCCATTACTTATTTATTCAATACATTTGTTTTCAATTTGTTTTGTATTTCAGGAAATTAATATTTATAACATATGAGTTATTTACTGTTTCTAGCATGTAAAATTCAGTTTTTTCTATTTTACGATTGTATTTTGTGCTTTGGATCTCCAAAGCACAACAGAAATATGTCACAATACTGTGTTACATACAGTTTATATGATAGCAGATTATACATAAGACTAAGTTGGCTTGCGTATTTTCAGCACTGTAAATGCAATAAAACTTCCCTACAAGTGTTAAGCTATCGAAATGCTTTGTGTGTGGTAATGTTTATAGGTTTTCTTCTCTTGGTTAACAAAACATGGACAGATGCAGTGTTCACCTCCATGAAGAAGGAGAACTTGTGAGTGGAGTCAGTGCAGAAAGAGTTCAGGCAGTAGGGTGAGGCGGGGACAGTGTTTACCAAACTTAGTCTCTGTCTGCTGCCAAAGTATAATTGGCTGCTCGTGTTAGCGTTATTTATTTACAGCTTTCCTTCGTTGGTCCAGGACAGTGATTGAAACTGATTTGCCACACTCTGTCATATTTTGAAAATTCAGTTACTACTAAGGGACTCGTCCACGCCTTTGCTGTGTTGTGTTTCCCTGCTGGGTGTCTCGCTGACCACAGTCGATTGTGGCAGCCTTCAATCATTGAGCACCCTCTCCACACAGTCACTCAGCTGAACTTGAAATCCATCATCTCAGACTACAGCTGTGGATTGAAGTGTTTATTCTGCTCTGGAGTTTCATGCTAGACGGTTGCTCTAACCAGAACCTGCAGCAGGTGAAGAACTGGTTCTGGTGCTATATCAAAGACTTACTGGAAAGGTAAGTGACAGGTAAGTGATAACACAGCTCCTTTACATAACTGTGACAAAGTACTTGACAGCTAAAATACCACCTTAAATATTCATTATTAATACCCGCAAATCAGGAATTCTTTTTTATTACTAAATAAGGCAAAAATGTGGAAATATATCCAATCAAAAAAACCAAACAAAAGTCTTACAAGTGCACAAGGGTTCATTCGCTGGAGAACAATTTCTTAGTAGTAATAGGCAGCCTCTTTAATTCTCATCAGTCTGGTCTCGGTGCAGTGACCTCCATGGTGCAAAGAGTTAAAGGACCGCTGCTAGCAACAAGACTCTGTTCCAAATGTTGTTTGGAAGAAAACTTCTCTGGATGCTACTTTGTGTTTATTTGGATCCCATTTTGGGCCTATTTTCTGTTAAGTTGTTGCGCTGTTATGAGTTTTTGACCCCGGGAGTAAAGCAAACTTAAAAATGTTGGTCCCAGAAGTGAGGACAAACCAAGCAGACTTAAAGCAATCTGAAACAAAAGATAAAGACATCAGGTTTAATATAAACTGAAGACAGACTATATTTGTCTAATGATCTCAACCAGACACGTAATCAATAAACTCTACACTGATATCTGAGTCTGTTGGTTGTAGCCGTGAGAATTATAAACGACAGCCTTAACGGCATCACAGCCAAAGGCCAGAGTTCTGCACTGTTCTTAGACTGTCTGCAGCCCGGGCTTAATCTGATAATGTCTGGTCTGTAATTTGGCCTTAGTGGGCAATAAAGAGGGCAAGGTGAAGACCAATAAAATAGTCATGTTCGTCAGTGACTGTGTGTGCTGTCTCAGCGGAGCTCCGGTGAGGGCAAAATGAAGCCCATCCATCGCCGGCTGCACAGCATTGACAGTGCAGTGCAATAGAGCTCAGTCACTTTACACAGTGTGTTATCAGATGAAGGGGGGAGGCAGCCCAGAGCAGCGATACTGTCGGAGGAGAGGGGGCTCAGTTTTTACTCCAACAAGTGGCCGTATTCGCTTCCATCTACGCTGCCCTCGACTTGTAACTGTAATCCGTCCCATGCAGCTGTACGTACAGGGGATCGGTGTCATAATACAGTGTAATGCCACTTTAGGGCCAGAGCATTAGCCTGGGTGGGCATGCTCCAGCTGGGTAATCCTTATCTGATTGGACTATGAGACTAATCCTGCTCTTTTCTGCCACTCTGCACTGCTATCTTCTTTTATCTCATCCTGCCTCTCTGTTATGCACTGAGCACAAACATCACTATTCAAACATGCACAATATGCACAGAAATGACTCCCACATGTGTTTTCAGATGCACCAATGTGCAGTACACAGATACTCCCACATACAAATACATAAAATCATGAGGCAGGAAGGGTGAACTGTGATCTGGGGTGATGGACAGGAGCTGTGTAAGTCTCCTATAGTACGTCACCTCTTAACATAACAACAAAAAGACACACCCACATGTTGCCTTTGACTCTTTAGAGCCCTTATGAAGAAAACCTGAGTAGCAGCACAAAATTCAAGCATGCTGGGTAGTATATATGTAGCACCTTAGCAATATGAGTACACACGAGCACATACACATCTGGCAGCACAGATATTTAAGGGCCAATTTTACACCTGGGGATGATAGAACAATAAACTCTGTGATCAGAGGATGCCCTTCTCTACCATTTCAGCCACAGCCAACTTAATATGCACCCATTTGAATGATCAGCCACTGGATACATTTTAATAACCCATGACGGAGATCAGTTTGTTGATACCTCGACTATAAGCGGCTGTAAAAATGTCACCTCCCTGATTTGATAACTCTGCATACCTTTATGGCTAACCTGGCTTTACAGATGTTGCTCTGGTGCTTTTCTGCAGACAGATGTGATCATTTTTGGATTGACTGTTAGTAGCTAACATGTTAGCAAAGTGTGTGTTAAATTGAAGTTCAGTTGAAGCCTAGCCAGCAGCTATACTCTACAGCTGCCTGTGTCAGTGAATTTAAAGAAATTGTCCCCACACAGCTGCCATGAAGAACAACATAACAAAAAAATGCCCTGTTTTTGTACACATGCATATCTCTGCTATAAAGTTGGACATTTTAACTCGGTCTTTAGGGATGACTCACTTTCGGAGCCAGCCTCAACAGCAGTTTTTTTGCACCTCTGCGATGGCCTTCATCCCCAGAGGATGCTACTTGATCTCAACAGATGCTGGGTGAATTGGCACAAAAACGCTTTTGTGAAACCTATTTATGTTTCCCTGATAATATAGGTTCAACATAGGCTGTGCTAGAATGATGAACAGGTTGATATTTTACCTGCTAAAGATATTAATGTCGCCAGCATGTACAGACTCACAAACAACATGGGTTCAAAGTCTTGTTTAAAAATGCTGCAAATATTCTAAATATATTTTCTTTACCTGCAACATTATGCAACAAGAATGAACCTGATCTCTTTTGGATTTGGACTGTGATTCAGACAAAACAGGAAATTTAAGGACACCAACTGGGACTTTAGAATATAAAGGGTATTTCTTTGACATTTCATAAATCATAGGTCAAATGATTAGATGAAAAAGCATCCATCCATCCATCCATCCATCCCACCATTCTCTTCTGCTTATCCAGTTTAAGGGTTGTAGCAGGTTGGAGTGTGTGCCAGCTCTCAAAGGGCGAGAGGCGGTGTAAACCCTGGAAGAAGCGAACACTAAGTGAAAAAACTTTCACAGCTTAGTTAGTTATTGTATTTTAGCTTTTGTGGTTTGGACACAGCTAGAAAGACTTAGATTAGTCTCACTGCTTTAGGTCCAGGCACAAAAGAAAAATGTGGCCCTCTTTCATCATGAAGTCCACCATTTCTCTCCAACGTCTCTTCCTAAACTGTGTCCTCATCCTGAAGCCACAGTAGAGCCTGAGGGTGGCGCTGTAATGAAGACGAATGCCTCAGATTACGAGCGACGTGCACGAGGAGGGGGGAGCAGAGGCGGCTTTTTTACAGACGTCCCAGATAGGACGGAGGAGCGGCGGCCTCCAGGGACCAATTCATCCGCATCACACATGTTTACTCTGCACCGTTCATGCTTCACCAGCTGAATCTCTCTCTGCACCCACACTGTGTGCAACCACATCTGTGTGTATGTGGAACCGCAGTCACTGGACTTCTAATGCTGGTTTAAGGCTGAATGGCAAAGGACCAAAAAGAACTAAAGTAATGTCTGGATAAAATCAAACAACTAAAAAGAAAATTAAGCCACTGTTCAGTGTGCACTGATTAAAGCCCCAGGTTCACCTAAACTAATAAAAAATTTGACAAGAGGATCAAAAACTGAAGGAAGACGGACACAGAATAAATAAAAATCTAAACCTTTTCAAGGAAACTCCTAAAATTGTGCCACGTTAATGCGTTTTCATATAAGTGATCAAGAGCTATATTAAGAAATAGTACTTAGTATTTTTCAGATTAGTATTTTCACACTAATACTGAAAGTTTTCTAGACTTGCAGTGCATAAAAGAATCTGATGTTTCTCTCAAAATAAAGCCATCAAAGGCACTTTTTAGTCCTAGAAACCTCCTAAAGCATGATGATGGTCCTGTTTCTAGAGCTGCTTTATCCTAAAAGCATGAAAGCAGTTGATTTATTGAATAGAAAAGCTGGAAAAAGTGACGGTTTGCTTAAAAAAAAAAAGAGTTAGATGCTAAAACAACTGATCAATTATTACTCTTCATTGCAGCTTGTGTTATCCATGCGATGACATAACTGGTAACTGTGCTGTAATGTGCTGGCTGATTATGACATTGTTCCAGTTAAAACGATCTCCTCAGGGGGTCCAACAGAAATCATCTGATGTCCCTGGAACCAATCACATCTCAGGAATGTGACAGCAAGTGATCCATCCCCAGAGAGCTTTGAACAGAGTGACGCATTCCGTTTGAACTTTAGTCATATCCATGAGGAATTTTGCAGTTGACAATAAGAGTCCTATATCTGAGGCATAAAGTTTTGTATTATGTGCATGTTCTTGCAAAAGCACAGAAACACACAAAATTCTTCTACCTGCAGACATGTTTGAGAAATTGTTGGCCACATGATGAAAAACTCAGCCTGCATATTGATAAATGCACCGGCACGATTTGACTAAATTTGCCTTACTTATTGATTACCAATCTATTTATTTACTCAAATGATATTAGGTCCAAAATATAAAGCATTAACTATTAGGGCTGCCACAAACAATTATTTTGATAGTCGACTAGTCACCGATTATTTATGCGATTAGTCGACTAATCAGATCATCATCCACTGGACGTAAAACTACAGCTTATTGCACCAGCAGCATCTGCTCTTATATAACTATCATTAGCTTACAGCTTTAAGCTTTTAAGGTGCTAACTAAAAATAAAGACAAGATGATAGTTTATTCAATTTTAATGAAATTTGCAGATTGTTTCGGTAAAGTTTAATAAACTCCTTGCTATCTAAAATATAACAGGACACCGGAGTATATTCTCCAGCATCTCACACTTCTGATAATCAGCTGTCTGCTTGACGTTTATTCAGCTGTGTAAAAACTATAACTTTAATCTCAGCCAAACCGATTTACTCAGGAACAAATAAAATACTAAAAAAAAAAAAAAAAAAGCCAAACAACAACATTTTTAATTTATCTAAGTGACTCATATATATTTAACCTGAGTCGCGAAAGACGGCGGTGGGTTTGAAAACAATTTGCCGGGAGTCCGGTGTTCTCACGGCGCTAGTGACCTAGCCCCCGGCTAGCTATCGAGCTAGTGGGTAACAGACGTCTCCGAAAACGTCGGAGCGCTTTTGAAAATATGTGGTGTCCTGATAAACTGAGCCGATATTTGAGGTTTACAGAGCTACATTCTCGCCTGAAAATATGTTAAACGTTTATTTTGTGACCCAGAAAGAATAATAAGAGCAATATTAAAACTAACTAGCTACCGCCATTGTTGGAAACTAAGCTGGGCCGCGCTATGAATTCTGGGACACAGCTGCTTCTTCTTCGGGGTTTAACGGCAGCTGGCATCCTTGTACATGCAGTGCTGCCATCTTCTGTTTCAGTCCGTTATTACACTCTTAAATCCTACTACCGGTACTTATTCCTGCGTCTTTTGCGATCTTACAAAGCTTCAAACGACACGTCGACTATTAAATCGATTTTGATAGTCGACGTAATCATGACTAGTCGACAAATCGTGGCAGCCCTATTAACTATGAAGATACACCATGATCACATCACGTTGCTGATATGATGAGATCATTTGTAAGTAAGGCTGACATAAATGCTTGTGAGCAGTAGTGAAATAGAGCCTGCAGATGTGGTTTTGAGGCTTTGCCCTCAGCCTCTTGAACTTTATGTTGTTCAGAGTCAGTTTAAAGGTGAATCCAAATTCATAAAAGAAAGGTTTTATTCAAGCAGTAAGTAAAGCCACACAGTCAAAGTTAAGTACAAAAAACAGAATCCAAAGGTGAGCAATTCCAAACGGAAGTACAGACCCATTGGTGAGAACAGTGATAAGGAACAAAGAAACTGAAGGGACAAAACCAAAGAGGACAACAGACAGGATCAGAAACAGGAGGAGAACAAGACACAGGTGGATGTAATCAGCACGATCAGACAGGCAAGAAGTTAAAACCAAAACAAAACATCCAAGAAAAGAAAAGTAGTACAGGAAGCCAAAAATACTGAAGCAAAATACACACGACCAAACACAGAAACAAGAAAACTCACACTTAACAAGACTGACTCAAAGAAACACTGCACCACAAAGATGCAACTAAGGGAGGGAGGTACAGCTGAAAACTAGAGGCATGAGCCTAAACAGAAACCAGTGCTCAGATAATGCTGCACAAACTCAAACTCAGTGATGAATACACCAAAGGAGGAATCCTGAACTAAAGCCAACACAAAAGTCAAAGCTTTAAAACCAACAACACAAAACCTTCACAACACATGTGACCTAAAAAGTAACAGTTTTATAGAAATGTTTATAGATTTATATATACATTTATTTTATAGATATTGTAAAACTCAGTAAATGCCAGCATCTAGAAAACTATTAGCAATAACCGCTTTCCGTCACTCTTAGCTCAATGCGTCCCAAGTTGCTACTGCAAAAGCTCTGGATGCAAATTATGCGGTGTCATAATAAACGGAAAAATTAGTTCCCCCAGAAATAAAAAAAAAAAAAATTTTAAATGCTGTTGCACAACTTGCTGTTGTTTTTGAGAAAGATTTAGTGATGAAAAATCACATATGGCATCCTGTTATAACTGTTATCCATGTGATTTCCACATTTCTTTAAATGCCCCTGAACCCACCAAAGTCTGAACAATGTCTTCCCGTCATCAGTGCAAGATGGCAGCTTCCATTTCTGCCTCATTTTGGTGTCACTTTTGCTCACTGAGAGAAAGTTGTGACATTTTTTCAATTTTCATATAAAGCCGATTTGTTGAAACAACAGTTCAAATCAATTTCTGAGAAAGAAAAGCAGCAAATCCTAAAATGTGCAACAAACAGTGTTGACTGATCAGTTATTTCAGCTTTAGAAAGGAAAAGTGAACATCTGCTAAATCAATACGAGATATTCTGTGTTTTACCCAGCGCAAACCTCCAAAGCACACTTGCACGGTTTTATACTGAGGGAAAGTAAATGATCAGTTTTCTGTAGATCCACAGGAGAAAGATTTTTCTGTTTCTCTGACAAGCAGTGAGCGGAGCAGAGGTCGAGGTGCACCCAGTGTGGGTATTCCCATTTTGCTTTTTCACAGGTTCTCTTCTTCTGTAGCTGTTATACAAACACAAACGGTCGCCTACCTGCGTACACTCAGTAAGCAGAATGTGTGGGATACCGAGCTGCCAAACACACAGTCTGCATTCACTGCTGCGAGGAGGATGGAGCGACCACTTCAACTATTTGCAGCCTCAGCCGCTGCCTGATCACCAGCTCACTTTAGAGGAACCGGGGAACCGTGAATACTATCCGTCTTGGCACTTTGATTTAATAGAGCAGAGCTACAAATTGAAGCCTAATTAACATCTGAAATGTAAACTTGATATCTCTCCTCCTGACTCTCTATGTGCTGAAACAAGGCAGGGTTTGGTGCTTATCGCTGCCTCTCTCCAGCTGCATCCGCTCTATATTTTCCTATTTTTCAATTTCCCCCTCACAATTTTTGGTATAAAATTGCTCAAACTACCTATAATTAAATGTACTCGCTTTTTAAGACCCAATTTCCTGAGCAGGAAGTCATTTGAATTAGAATTTAAATGAATCTGACCCCGCTGAGTAAATGCAGTGGCCCCATTTTTCCACTCCCCTGCCTCTTCTGGGCCGGGGATCATTCATGAATCACAAATGACAAATCTGGGTTTATTTCCTGCCATTTTGATCCTGGATTCAAAGGAAGAAGCACATTGTGCTAATGCAAAAGGAACACACACACACATGCGCGCACAGCGAGTCTAAGTGTGATGTTTTTTGCTCTCATCTTGACTCCGTGCTGTTCTGTTTGCCAATTAAATAATGGCCTGGCAGGGATAAAAGCCAGTCACTGTCACAATTACACTCCAGCTGTAACTGTGATCCTATGTCGACTAATATAATCACTGTATCAGTGTTTAGTGTTATTCCTCTTATTTATCAGGTGAAGGCCAGCTGAGCTCTTTTGCCTCACATCTCGAGCTGTGTTGGTGAGACCGCAGCTTTCTGATCCCAGCACCTGAGCAGCTTCTCGGGAACAGCTGAGGTGTCAATGCTGTGATCGGAAGAAGGGCTGTGCACCAAATAAAGGTGTTTTTAAGGGTAAATGTATTGAATCTCATTAACAGGAACAGCAGCATGACTTGAATACCATTACACTCCTTGTTCTTTACTTTACTTTTCATTTTCAGAGTGACATATTTCCGTTGTTGCATATCGGGCATATCTATTTTTTTTTTTTAGCAGACCTGCAAGTAATGATTATTTTTGTGCTCCAGGTTATTTAGAGTTTTGCCTTGAAATTGCTGAAAAAGCATAAAATACTTGTTAATTTGCTTTTATATTCAGACTTTAATAGTTATGACAAAAAAGCAGCAAATCATCAGACTCAACAAGGAAACGTTCAGTATGTTCAACTGACTGGCATCTAAAATTCAGTGCCAAATCACAACAATGATGGCCTCAAGGCACTTTACAATAGTTTTAAACCAGGAAACGTTCAGCCATATTTAATTTAAATGTTTTGTTCGGATATTCATTCACCCCAACCTCCTCCCTACAGGGACTCTGTGGCATTGTAGCAGTGTCCCCTGACTTCCTAATTTGTTCCTGTCATATTTACTAAAAATGAAAGAAATGTCAATTTTACACAACTAGGGAGAATTTTTAAACATGACAAATCTTAATATATATTTTTTTCATTTTAAAGCAAAAGCACATTGTTTCACACATCATTCAAATGTCATTTTTGTGTCTAAACATTTGACGTGGCAACATATTTGTTTTTTCTTTGAATATATTATCAGTCTTTAACTGGATGTTGACAAAAAGATTCTTATTTTCACATCCAGCTCCAAATCACTTGGATCTGAGTTTGTATCCAGCTAATAAATTTCCAATTTCCACTCCTGTTTTTTGGTCTGTTTTTGGTCTCCTCCACCTTCGCCCTCTGTTTAGTCTCTTACAACCTGCTGTTTCATAGTGAGCAGAAATCAAAGAGGGAGGTGCACTGCCTCCACAGATAAATAATGACCTTAAACTCTCCTTAAAGCTCTGTAAGCCAAGAAAAGCTGTAGATTTGGTCAATAATTCATCCCTACTCCACAAGCGACCTCTTTCACACTGCCATTTTATCATAGTTATTTTAAAGATATTCATTATAGCGGCTTTAAATGTTTCTTCTTCTTAAACTTTGAACAGAGGGTGCTGCTTATCACAGGCGGCAGAAGAGCATGAAGTCAGCCACTGAGGCCTTTCAGGGGCTCACAGCTAAGACGATGAACAGATTTGTAACGCTCTGTGCCCTCACAAGGTTACAGCACCTCACTCCAAGTCAGCACCGACCGCCTCCACCGGGGCATGACAGGAAACACGCCGCCGCCGTCTGACAGGGCAGACACTCGAGGTCGTCTGAAAACCTGCACTCAGGACGTGAGGCAGTTTGACATCTCAGAAAGTACCGGGCACAGGGAGGTCGAAGGTTATATGACAGGCAGCCCTGCCATCATCAGGGTTGTCAGGCAGGTCAGGCCTGCTGACAGATGTGACTGCATCTCGACTTTTGGGTCCTCACACTCTGTCCAATGTGCTGCCCCGGTGTCACATCCTCTTTAAAGGTACAGATCTCCTGCAGCTTCCTTTAATTAGGGTTAGACCAGCTTATTGGCATGCCAATATATCAGGGTGATATATGATGAAGGTTCATCTCCACCTACAGCCTGTGAATGTGTTGTTAATTTATTATTTAAACTCTAAAGCCGGACTGAATAAACAATTCCAGACTGGTGTGGGTGACTTTTATGCAACCGGAAACCTGATTCAGCCTGCCTGCAGGAGCTAAACACCAAAATTAACCGTTGAAGTGCAGCAATTCAGTTTCGTGATTTTTATATAAGGGCTTATTTTACACCAGGTAAAAGTTACAATAGTTTCTTCCAAAGCTCAAAACTGCTGAGATTTAATGAGTTACATTAGTTTTAGACCGAATTTATGTGGAAAGCCTACTTTTTGGGATCCATGCTAACTTTTCTTGACCTTGTGATCCATTGCAAGATGCAGATGCCATTTCTACCAATATAAGTTTTGGTTTGTTCATGAAAGAGATGAAAACTGAAACCATCCACAAATTCAGAAAAACTCATTCTAATCCGAATTGTTCTCATCTATTAGCTGCACATCCCTGTAGTCCTTTGGGTTTTCCTCACAGAAACCTGTTTCACCCTGCTGGAAAATGGACTTGTCATTTCGGCTAAAAGTGAAATTTCTCTGTTTCTTTTTCAACAAAACATAACTAATACCTGAAAAGTGCTAAAAAGTGAAGTTCATTTCAAACAGATTTAGAACATGAAACCTAAATGATGGTGTCAGGTCTTTCCAGCTCGTTGATTTGTTTGGTATAAGGTAGAAATCTCCTTCCCCATGAATGCAGAACACATATAAGCTCATAAGCAGCAGCCAGGTCACATGTTGCATTTTTACTTTCCTTCTATCACATTGTATCATTTGAGGCACCAAGAAGGTCAGTGACGTATTCAGTATCCTAAGAGATCTTTTGGCTTTTGACACACATTTAAACACCCTTTGCAGGCAAACTCTGCAGTGGATCTCATTTACATTGAGTAGCATAGAAAAAGAGAGAGAATAGGTTCACCTCCCACAGTACACTTGTGTCGTGGCAGTGCTGAGGCCTCTTGGGCGGGCGGCTTCAAACGCACGCAAATGAACACGTTGGGAAAGTTTATGTTGCACTACAGCACCACAGAAGAACCGACTTTCCTCTTACCTTCCAAGCAACACGTCCTCCACAGGCCCGAGTGGGTCATCACCTCCTCGTTCTTCTTGCTGGTCTCGTTCTCGCTCATGGACTTGGTCCTGCAGACGCCGCGGGAGTACAGCCAGTAGTCCGTGCCGACCGCGATGGTCATGAGGCTGAAGGCCGCGAAGGCGCCCACCGTGGTCAGCAGCATCTGGACTCCGCGGTCGAACAGACCCATGTTTCCGCATTCCATGAAAGGGGGACCCCCTTTCCTCTTGATGTATAGGAAGTAAATATTTGAAAATTTGCGGGACCAAATCAAACCGAAAAAAACGGGATATACTCGAGCGGAAGGAGAGGGAAGAAGGAGGCGGAGGATGCGGTAGGAACCTTATGGTTGCGTTTGGGTGAGGACCAAAACAAGAGAAAAAACTAACTATGGCAGAGAGAAGGGGGAGAGAGGAAGAGCCGGTGAAGTCTCTCCTCTCTGTTTGTTTTAACTTTCACACCCAAAAAGATGTGTGGAAAAATTAGGTATGCAGAGGATGACAGCACCTCAGCAGGCCTGGAGCTGCAGATGGAGCCCAGCACTGGAGCCACTTGCAGCAAGAAAACAAAAGCTACAAATGTGATTATTAACACAGATCTATGACTGGTTAATTAAAGCCTAGGGTAACTAAGAGGAGCCTAAAAACAAAAGCAAGGCTGATTTTGTACAGGCCGGTCAAAAAACAACCTGTTCGTTGACTTGTAGAGATCACAGCTATAAGCACTGAGCTGAATTTACACGAGCTCAAATGGAGCAAAGAGACAGCTGGGTGGGTGGGGGGTGCGGTGTTGGAGTAATGGCAGGTTTGAAGTACAACAGTTCAATACGTCTGTTACAACAAGTTGCTTTAGTCAAAGGCTATAACATTACGTTTACTAGTAAGAATTCAGAAATAGAGCTATTCTAAAGACTATTGTTGTTATTAATAGTATTATTCTAGTGGCTTTTATTAGTAAAAATAAACTGGGGAAGGAAACGAAGGACAAAATCTAAATCTGTCATATTAGTGGTGACAGCGAAGAGTAAACAAACGGACCGATTCGAGTCCTGTCGAGAGGAAATAAAAGCGATTCCCTGCGTGTTTTATAACAGCCTGTTGTGAGGTTAAAAGCAAACCTGTCTTCTCACAAATCAACCCGGTGGAATGAGGAAATCAAGGCTCAACGACTAAATTAATTCATTAGCCGGCGCAAAGAAACACACACGCTCAAAACCAGATCGAAACCTACGTAAACCTAACAAAAATAGTAATAAATTAGTTTAAAAAATTATAAATTAACCGCTTAGATTTTCCTTTTTCCTAAAATTTTGATCCCCAGTTTCCATATGTAGCCCTATAGCTCTGGGAAGGTTTCCGCCGAAAATGGGGGTCTGCGGTCAGAGGAGGTTCGGTGGTCGACGATCCGGAGAGAGCGGGGAGCATCCAGCAAGGCAAGCCGACCATCACTCGACATGGAGCCGGCAGGAGGAGGATGAGGAGTCGGTGTGGGCGCCGCCGCAACCCACGGTGCTTCTTCGGCGGATGGAGGAGGATGGTGCTGCTGCTGCTGCGTGGATATCCAAATTCACCGTGGCAGTATCACACCCAGGACGGTCCCGTATGTATAGCCCTTGCGCCATGTAATAACAAGAAAAAATAAATTCTGATGAAGGCTGCGATCCCCCTGCTCTCGCCTCCTCCTCCTCTTCTTCTTCTTCTTCTTCTGCTGCTTCTGCCGCTGCTCTCTCTCCTGCGCTCTCGGGTGCAGGTTCGGCCGCTTTTGCAGGAAGGGGGTGAAAAAATGATATTACACAATCAGGAGAGCGACTCGCACAGATCCACGGACAGCGCTGGTGTTGTCACGATGTCAATGTGAGCAGCGCTATACATTCAACATATCCACTCCAGCCGTTTCCCACCTTTTTCCTCGGACGCTGAGTGATGTCAGTGTAAAGAAGCCGCTCTTGAATCGGAGGGTCACTTTCCTCCTCCTTCCGCTCTGGCGACGCTTTAAAGGCCCACAGTGTCGGCGTGTGTGCGCGCGCTCAGCGCTGCAGCAATGGAGGCCAGTTGCTGGAAAGATATTAAAGATTTTTTAATTCCGTTTCTGTGAGTGGTGGAGGGGACGGAAGGAGGGGGTGTTGCGATGGTGGACTCTCTCTCCCCCCTCGCTTTCTCGCTCTTCTTGAATGGTGGGTTGCATTTGTGCACACATGCTGGAATTTACGCATTTAATGGCTTTATTGTGATGATTATCGCCCGATCCAGTCGTTGCAGCTCTCGCACTCTTCTGTGAAGTAGCCACACTAAATGTCACTTTTCTCGCGTTTTTGTTGTTTTTGTTTTGTTCTTTGTTACTGAAAGCCTCGATTTTTCAGCTACAGCGCACGGCGTTACAGGCAGACATCCCCGCTCTGATTACGCGATTTTTCTTTAATTATGCTTAGTAGCGAGAGTGAATGAGGCTTGGCTGACATTGAGTGTTTGAAGATATGAACCCAGCGGTACATTCAATTATTATTTTATTATTATTTATTTTTTATAATGACGGGCTCCTGTGTAAGTAATGTCCGGCATTAGCGCAGCGATGTTGTGTGAGTGTTGTGAGAGAGGCTGTGGTGCTGAAAGAACAGCTCCCTGAAGCGCTGATGTCCCTTCGTGGAGTTTGTCGCCCCCTGGTGTTCAAACGTGTGTATTACAATTGATAAAACCTGTGTAACCCAAAGACATCGAACCTCTGAGGTCCCATGAAATTATTTTCTCAGTTAATTAGAGGTGCTCACCTTATTTTCAAAATAACACACTATAAATTAAAGCTCTAAGTTGTTACTTAAATTAAAAGTATACAAGAATCATCATACGTAACTTTAACCTTACTTAATCTTCAAGCTACCAGGTGGATTTATTTCGGACTCCTTAGATTTTCCTTTTTCCTAAAATTTTGATCCCCAGCTTCCATATGTAACCCTATAGCTCTGGGAAGGTTTCCACCGAAAATGAATATTATTTACATGTGACAATATTTCCTACCATGAATTTGTCTTTTTACTTTTCCTATAAAATCATATAGTATTTTAATGCCCATGTTTCATGTGTCTCGTTGCCCTTGTATTTTCTCTTCAAACCTTTCAGACTTGAATAAAATGCATTTATTTGATCACTTAGTTAATGTGAACATGCTATTTGAAAAAAGGAAAAGAGTTATATGAGTTATACACTGTACTTTTTCCACATTACTGAAGCAACAGACAGTAATAAAAATGTGCTTCTGTGATTTACAGCTAGTAAGTTAACTGAGTGTGTACTGTCATGAAATAACAAAAAATTAAGAAAGTGAATAAAAGTGAATAATAAGTCATGTTGAGGTATTATTTCAGTATTTTTAGATTAGAGGATCATCAGGGGGTCCTTTTGTCCCTCTGTGGGGGGAAACTCCCACTAGGTTTAAATCTGGGACTCCTCACCATTTGACCTTAGAACTGAAGAAGCTTCTCGGATGAGAGGTGAAACGTCTTCAAGCAACTTAAAGAAGTCCAGACGCTTTTCTTTGCAAGCTCCTTTGACTACAATGACCTGGATGACTGAGAACCTTCACAGACATATTCAGTATTTTTGTTTTATGTCATTTTATATCTTGGCCTCTATATTGTTTTCAAGTTTTGCACGATTACTGACCACTTCAGTCACTTTATGGACCGAGACTATCAGTACAGCTACAATGACTTGTGATTATGAAATTAATTAGCTATATAAAATTCTTTAAGCAGGCCACAGAGTTCTGTCAGTATGTTCCTGAAACACATGGTTTAAGACAGTTGCTTTTGAGATTGCTAATTTAAGGTCATTTTAGGTCTTTAGGTGGAAGTAGGGGGGGAAAGGCCTTAAAACAATGCTAAACTGGGGGATCTTTTGTTTATTCTTTATGTTTTTATTATTGTTCTTGTTAATACATCTTTGTCTGTCTCCCATTTTCACCTAGAGCCAGCTTAAAATCAACAAGACCTCAGGAAGGTTTGAATCTGCTTTAAGTGACAGGGCTAAACCCAGCACCAATTCGCTGCACATATACAGTACAGAAATAATGGGACTTATAGGAATGTATCAAATGTGTAAATGTGAAAATCCAACAGACAAAAAAAAATTTCAAAGAAAAAAAAAGTTTAGCATAGGCTGTCTTCTGTTGTCCCCCCTTAAAAATATAGAAGAAACTGCAGAAAGGCTACTTTTAATTACACATATGTATCTTTTGGCTTTTGAAAAGCCACACACACAATATTCAAGGAAGAATGTATTTGTAGGTACAGACTCTACATCCGTTACTCAAAAAATAAATAGCTAATTATAAAAAGTTGTCATCAAATATACAAATAAAGACAAGATTCTTGGGAATTTCCCCATTGCATTATTTGCAATAATGATATTTTAAAAACTTTGATATAGGATTGCCCAAGAACGTATCTTTGAAAAAATACAAAGACAGCCTCTGAAATTGCAAAGCCCTGATTTTATATATTGTAAAAAAATTCACGCCCTTCAAAGTACTTACTGTGCTATCTAATCTGCTGACCCATGGGTGCTCCTTTACCCAGACATTCAATCTAATCAGATTTAATTACTGAGGATGGAAACAAACGTTCAAAGTCTGACCACCCTTAAGGCAGCCTCTGTTTTTTTAAATCTTATTTTACCCCAGAGTGCAATTTCCCGAAGGCCGTCCTGGACCCAAAGCTCCAGGGACGCTCTAACAAGCTCCCGATTAGGGCTGGATTTGCAGCTTGCTGAGTTACTGTCAGATTGGCATAAAGAGTGCACATGGGACCAGTGCAAGTGTGGTTCTGAAGGCCTAAATTTGTGAGCCCTCCTCGCCTGCCAAGGATAATTGCTTAATGAAAGTGAACAGCGACCCAAATCCTGGCAGAGAGGGCAAATGAGAGCTCGAGGTCTGTTTGCAGGGAAAAGTGCTGCAGAGATCCTTGAGAGTTTACCACCCTGCAGAATGAACACCAGTTTCACTAAGTAGCTGACAATGGTGCAACGTAACTGCATATGGTTCCTCCACCTTTTTTCAACTGGAAGGTCTCGGCACCTGTTAGTTTAGGCAAACACAAACAAGCACCTTTTTAAAGGTTCAGATTGAAGAACATTTAATGTTGCATTTAACAGTTACAATGCAAAATGATGCAGTACTGCCATGCTTTATTTCTGTACAATCACGTTTAATAGAGCTGGAGTCAGGACTTTATAACTATAGCCAAACCAGGCCACAAAAATGTACTTTTAACAGATTTTTCCCTCTAATGTAATTAATTATTCTAAGTAACGTGATTAGTTATGTAATTAGTTGTTTTCTTCTTTTATATATCAGCTGTATTTTTAAGAGTTACTGTACATGGTTAGGAGTTCATTTTATTTGTATTCATCTCTAGGTATATGTGTGTGTATATACCTTTAAGTCCTAGGGTATTTAAAAATAACAGAGTAATACATTGTTGGTATTTCAAGTGCATTTTTTCCTGGTAATTAATTCTCAAAGACTTTTGTATTTTCTCTATTTTCACAAGAGTGGATGTCCCAGCAGATTCGCTCCAAAATATGACTCACAGAAAGTGCAATTAACCCAAAAGGTACCTCGTGTCTGTGAAGGTTCTTTGAGTAGTGTTATAAGCAAAGTAATAATCTATTTGCTTTCCAATTTATTCTAAGAATTCTGGATCCTTTAACCAGGAAGATTGCAATCGCCATCTAGTGGTAAATAATGGTAAGTTCGGTAAATTTAGTTGAAACGAAATGCTGAACTAAGAGCAGCAGAAACATGCCTGTCTGATCTCGTCTGACCAGGGCTGATATCTGACATGTGGCCCTGAGGCCTGAGAGAAACATGATGATGAATTTTTTCACAAGAAGATGTCCAACCTATATGCACACTCCCTCTCTCCCCCCTCTTTGACGTTACATGAGCAGCTGAGTGACATTTTTCTTCATCATCACAGCTGAAATGGGGCTCTCGACCCGAAAACAAAGCTCAGCGTGCTCGTCACGTGCTGACACAGCCAAAAATGCAGAAAATGGAAAAAACTAATAGCAAAATATTGATGTTTAATCTCTTTGCAGAAGATGCTTTAGAAAATACTGAAGTCTTTTTTTTTCACGAGACAGTTGACAAACAGGAGAGCCAAGTATTCCCAGGAATTCTTAGATGAACACGAGAAGAGGAAATTTCCATTTGAAACTGCAAACATTCAAACAAGTCGAGGGCCCATTTAAAAAAAAATAATTTTAATGTAACAACAGGTCATAACACAGTTTTGCCCAGCTGTTTCAGTGTAGACAGTTATTAAATTTAAGACTGTTGAATGGGAAAACCAGAGTAACGTTAGTGAGAACTTCAACATTATGCACTCCATACTGCACATAAATGCCACTTGTTTTGCACAATATCCAACTGCTGACCTCTGTATATTTTATTTTTATTTAATTTTATATACAGTGGGGCAAAAAAGTATTTAGTCAGCCACCGATTGTGCAAGTTCCCCCACCTAAAATGATGACAGAGGTCAGTAATTTGCACCAGAGGTACACTTCAACTGTGAGAGACAGAATGTGAAAAAAAATCCATGAATTCACATGGTAGGATTTGTAAAGAATTTATTCGTAAATTAGGGTGGAAAATAAGTACTTGGTCACCTCAAACAAGGAAAATCTCTGGCTCTCACAGACCTGTAACGTCTTCTGTAAGAAGCTTTTCTGTCCCCCACTCGTTACCTGTATGAATGGCACCTGTTTGAACTCATCATCTGTATAAAAGACACCTGTCCACAGCCTCAAACAGTCAGACTCCAAACTCCGCCATGGCCAAGACCAAAGAGCTTTCGAAGGACACCAGGAAAAGTATTGTAGACCTGCACCAGACTGGGAAGAGTGAATCTACAATAGGCAAGCAGCTTGGTGTGAAAAAATCAACTGTGGGAGCAATCATCAGAAAATGGAAGACATACAAGACCACTGATAATCTCCCTCGATCTGGGGCTCCACGCAAGATCTCATCCCGTGGGGTCAAAATGATCATGAGAACGGTGAGCAAAGATCCCAGAACCACACGGGGGGACCTGGTGAATGACCTGCAGAGAGCTGGGACCAAAGTAACAAAGGTCACCATCAGTAACACACTACAACGGCAGGGAATCAAATCCCGCAGTGCCAGACGTGTTCCGCTGCTGAAGCCAGTGCATGTCCAGGCCCGTCTGAAGTTTGCCAGAGAGCACATGGATGATACAGCAGAGGATTGGGAGAATGTCATGTGGTCAGATGAAACCAAAGTAGAACTTTTTGGTATAAACTCAACTCGTCGTGTTTGGAGGAAGAAGAATACTGAGTTGCATCCCAAGAACACCATACCTACTGTGAAGCATGGGGGTGGAAACATCATGCTATGGGGCTGTTTTTCTGCCAAGGGGACAGGACGACTGATCCGTGTTAAGGACAGAATGAATGGGGCCATGTATCGTGAGATTTTGAGCCAAAACCTCCTTCCATCAGTGAGAACTTTGAAGATGAAACGAGGCTGGGTCTTCCAACATGACAATGATCCAAAACACACCGCCCGGGCAACAAAGGAGTGGCTCCGTAAGAAGCATTTGGAAGTCCTGGAGTGGCCTAGCCAGTCTCCAGACCTCAACCCCATAGAAAATCTGTGGCGGGAGTTGAAAGTCCGTGTTGCTCGGCAACAGCCCCAAAACATCACTGCTCTCGAGAAGATCTGCATGGAGGAATGGGCCAAAATACCAGCTACTGTGTGTGCAAACCTGGTAAAGACCTATAGTAAACGTTTGACCTCTGTTATTGCCAACAAAGGTTATGTTACAAAGTATTGAGTTGTATTTTTGTTATTGACCAAATACTTATTTTCCACCCTGATTTATGAATAAATTCTTTACAAATCCTACCATGTGGATTCATGGATTTTTTTTTCACATTCTGTCTCTCACAGTTGAAGTGTACCTCTGGTGCAAATTACTGACCTCTGTCATCATTTTAGGTGGGGGAACTTGCACAATCGGTGGCTGACTAAATACTTTTTTGCCCCACTGTATATGTACACACACACACACACACACACACACACACACACACACACACACACACACACACACACATATGTATATATACATATTTAGTATACATACACTCATATATTTGTACAGGTACATATATTTATTCTTATAATTCTCTGATTCCCATTCTTATATTTTGCTTGTTGTCATGTTATTGTATTTTGCACACCCCTGTTGCTTGTGAAGCTTGCACACAAGAATTTCACTTGCATGTGCTGTACCAGTGTACCTGCACATGTGATGTGACAATAAAAGTGATTTGATTTGAATATTTATGCAAAGCATAAAAGGACGATTTTCTTTGTCTCTCTCTTTGTTTTTCTTTTTTTCTTCTTTTTTTCCTTATTAGATAAAAAGGAAGGTTATCTGATGCCAGCCACATGAAAGGATGTAGGCATGACAAACACAAAGAATAAGAAAAAAGTTTATTAAGTTTAGTAATGCTGTACTAAAATTAAAATTAAAAACCTCCAAATACCTCAAACAAGTTTAAGTCATTTGGAGTTTTTTAATTTTGAGTGAGCTGAGTGAGCGTTTTCACATGCTCCATACAAAGCCATGGGTTCATCATAGGCCTACTAGTATAAAAAACAATTTTCTCCTCCTTACATGAAGCAACACTTTGGTGGACTTGCTCTCTGCCTAAAATCCTGACCGTCTTGAAAAATCTACTTCACGTTCATGTGGGGGTTATATCCCAGCTGTAAGAGTGTGAGATGCAGTGCACACCCTGAGTGGGTCACTAGTTTATTGCTGTGCACTCTCCCTCTAGCATCTGCAGAAAAAAAAATCTCAGTGGGTCCGGAAAGTGATTTTAAAAAGATTTTAACAACAATCGGAAACACATAACAAAGAAGGAAGAAGGAAAGCTGGATCAGGTGGCTCTGTCCTGTCCCAGAAGTTATGCTGCCTCAGGCTGCTGATGTCCTTCCCATGATGCACCAAGCATTTCATGTACACCTCCCATATGTTTTACTACTTCATGTTATTAACTTTCTCCTTTTTCTCCCCCAGAGTGGGAACATTCCTCTTCTTTTTCCTCTCACCCACCCCCCTGGTCCCTGATTACGATGGAGGTTTCTTCCTGTTAAATGGGAGTTCTTCTTTTCCACTGTTACCAAGCCCTGCCCAGTGGGGGGATCATCAGATTGTTGCAGTTTTCTCTCTATTTGTAGGCATTTATCTTACAATATAAATTGCCTTGAGGCAGCTATTGTTGTGAATTGGTGCTATATAAACAAAACCAAATTGAAACGGAGTACCGTGCTTTGGCACCAACAGTTGCAAGGTTTACACATGCATCCTGGGATGAATGTTGGTACTTCTTGGAGACGTTGTTTTGTACTGAAAATTTATTCTTTTTCTGACATTTCTTTAGTTTTAGTTGAAAATTGTAATTATTTCTTTCCCAGTAATAGAATGACTTATTTAAAATAATTGGATTATTTGAAAAATGTATCTTACAGACCCAGAAACAGCCATGACCTTCTGTCTAAATGTCTTAAAGAACTATTTTAGGACATGTGAAAAACTGGCAAAAAATCTTGAAACCTTGAATCTATTTTTTAAGGATTTGAAAAAGTGATAAAAAGATCTGTTCATCAGTAAAAACAGACAAGGGTTCTTTAAAGCTCAAATATTTGCTTGTCCAAGTAATGTTGACATTATTTTTTCTTTAATTTCCATTGGATTTATGTAGCCACATGCTTTGTAATATAACACCAATAAGGAAAATCTGACTTTAGATGAAAAAAGGCAAATCTGCAGCTCCTCTGACTTTAAGAGGGACGTATATTATCAATTTCAGCACATTCTTTAGCTGCTGTTCACTCTCATTACCTTCATAGCGTTTTCAGCTGTAGCGGTAAGTTGTAATTAGAAAGAAATAAGAAAATAAAATCTGCTCAGTGATAAATAAATAAATAAATAACAGAGTTAGGAAGTCTGTGGTAAATGGTGGAGCAAAAATCAACCCTTGTGTATTTTATACTGGGCCTTGTCACGTTCTCTTGGTCTGAAACAAGTTGTTGTTGCGCCTCTCCCTTTACAGACTTTCTTCTGTTTGAACAGTAGAAAGTGGGTAAAGGCTACAGCAGCTGGGTGGAGCTTCTTTGCTTCTGTGTGCCTGAGATAAACATATTCCCTTACAGTTAATATTCTACAGAGCCAAGACTGGAAACACTGAAACTCTGGAGTGTTTAGAGCTGTCTACAGCTGAGGCTCGCATGGCTGTACACACAGCTTTTATATTAAATTTCGACCATGTTTGAATTCAAATATTCACCATTGTATGCATTTTTATATTTTAGAATATACTGACAAGCACAACAGTTTCACTATAGAGGTTTTATATTGTGGTGTTCACAACACAGTGACAAGGAGAAAGCACAACAGCTAACTTCTTCTGCGTCAGCTGCTTATGAATTGGCCCTTTGATTCTGTGGATTCACATGGTTATCAGCTGCTATGAGTGGAGTCATTGTGTTGATTCAGTCTTAGAGTGCGACCTTTGTGAGCGTCGAGCAGTGCAGGGCTGTTTTTATTGTCGCAGCAAAGCAGACATGATGATGAACAGGCAGAGGAAGCTGCTGAATTTGCCCAGGAGCACAAGCAAATACATGTGCTGAGAGAGTTCAGGGGCATCTTCTCGGTCATGTTTTCTTTGGTTTCATCTTTCTACATCTATTCTTTCTTTGTTTTGTCTCTTTGTTCCTTCTGTTCTTATAGCTGCTTTTGTGTCTTTCTCCTTTCAGGAGTTTTGTATCTCTCCCTGTGATCTGTGGGTTTTGTATGTCTTTGTGCTCATTTCACACTAACATTTTGGATGCTTTATCTCTTTCTAGGAAATTTTGGTAGGCCTTGGGTTTGGTACGCCTTTTCAGTTATCTAACTATAAATAATAATGATTATGCTAACCAGTACTGGACATGGAGATGGACAGGGGCATGCCCGGTGGGGGGGGGGGGGGGGGGGTATCCTACTTATGCCCTGCTCAAGGAATGCTTTTGGGCTAAATATGCAGTATCCAGTACCCACTGGATGGCACCATAGATATAATCATATTGAAATTTAATGAGTACATTTAGTTAGGTTATTTTACTGAACTACAGATTTAACGTACTTTAGTATTCTGCATCTACTTCTCTGTAATTTGGATGCAGATGTTATACTTTATACCCCATACCATTTAATTTAAAGCTTGTCGTGGTTCGAATTTGAGAAGAGACATACGACTGAAAGTCCATAGTGGGTCAACACAAATGATTTTATTAAAACACATATATGTGGTGAAGATGGGCTCTGGAAAACATCAGCCTCAATCTCCCCCGAACAATAGGTGGGTGTGATATTTATACTTATGATGACCAGTAACTCGCGTCACCACAGATGAAAAACAACATGCATGTTCCAGTAATTCTATCTCAGGAGATATTCTAAAAAAGAACAGCTACTTCCTTTGTTCGTCCACCGCCTACCAGATGCATCCTGTTATTACACTCTTCTGGACTTATCAGAACTAAACTGTCATGTGCAGTGGGGCAAAAAAGTATTTGGTCAGCCACCGATTGTGCAAGTTCCCCCACCTAAAATGATGACAGAGGTCAGTAATTTGCACCAGAGGTACACTTCAACTGTGAGAGACAGAATGTGGAAAAAAAAATCCATGAATCCACATGGTAGGATTTGTAAAGAATTTATTCGTAAATCAGGGTGGAAAATAAGTATTTGGTCAATAACAAAAATACAACTCAATACTTTGTAACATAACCTTTGTTGGCAATAACAGAGGTCAAACGTTTACTATAAGTCTTTACCAACCTATAACAAACTTAACAAACAAAAGTCAGCTGACTGTCGATGACCCAAGGTGTTACACAAACAGGTGTGGCTCATAATGTGGAGAAGTGAAAACGAAACTTAACATTTGTGACCGGGCAGTTTAATTACTGAGTATGCAGTTATTTCAGCAGGTCCACTCGAGGCGTGGTATTGAGAGCTTGTTCATTTCTACAACAGCTGGACTGCGGGCTTCATCCATCCTGTTCTTGTTTCCTTTGCGCAGATAAAGGTGAGACCTCCGCGAGGACCTGAACACAACACACAGAGAAGAAGAAGATGTCTGAGGCAAGGTAAGGCAGCTCATGGTGCACGGAAAACTTTTAGAGTGCATGTAGTAAATAGGGGTGGGGGAAAAAATCGATACTGTGTAGTATCGTGATATTTTGTTTGCTAATAATGTATCGATACAGGGACAACAGAAATCGATATTTTGTTACAAAAAAAGTTTTTGTGCTCTGACTTCAGAGCATGTTGATCAGCTCCTTTTTCTGAGCAAGAATCCTGACATTCCTTCACTGTCCAAATGTGTTTAACTTTTTTTTGGCAGCAATAAACATGACAGTTTACTTATTTTAATTTAAGACAGGTTTTATTTTAATTAAGTTTAAAACTTTTTTATTTAATGTAAAATTATATTTTGTTTTAATTTACTTTCAAATTCTTCAGTTGCTGAATGGGCTGCATAGTTTTCTTAAATTGCATAGTTCAGAATAGCTATAATTGTACCAGATGGTTGCATTCAGTTAAGTTGGACTAGACTGTAATACAAACCGTTCAGTTTGTCAACAATAAAACTGACTGAAATGAGAGAAAGACTGAGTGCGAGACTTTGATATTAGATAAAATGAATATTGATAAAGTTTACCTTTATGTACAGAATCTGAATATCGCAGATATTTAAAAAAAAGAAAAGAAAATCGCAATAATATCGTATCGTGCATTAAGTATTGTGATAATATCGTATCGTGGGATGTATGGTGATTCCCACCTCTAGTAGTAAAATACTACTAGAGGTGACTAGTACACACCCAGCGACTTTAAAAGAATCGTTGGAGGAACAGGACCGCTTTACTTCTACGTATCTACTCTTTCACTTTAATCAGCTGCAGTTCCGGTTACATCAAAGTTTTCATGTTAGATTTAATTTTAAAAACTTGTGATGGGACTGCTGGTTTTTACACGAAAACGTGTCTCTTTGTTAGCGGTTAGACTTTTAGCCTTTTCATATTTTAATCTTTTAAACCTAAAAAATGTACAAATATGCAATGTCCCCTCCCAAAAAACATATCTTTGCTTTTTTCTTTCTTTTCATCACAATGACTACTTACATAAACGTTTGGAGGGGCTATAGAAAAACTTTATACAGAGATGTATTAAAGGACAAAGTCTGTGGTTAAGTCATAAACACTGCAACTGTAACAGACATGATACATGAGCACTGTTGCATTAATATTAACAATCTGATAATGAGTGTGCTGCTAATTAATATCCCAGGTGTTTTTCTACCACTCTAACCATTGAGGCCTGAAGAAAATACCTCTAGAGCAAAATGACTTAGTCACATTAATGTTACCTGCTTATGCATGTCTGAAGTCGGGCTTTATAATAAGTAATAAAAGTCCCATCAGGACAGGAATTGGGTGACAAATATTCAAGTTTAAATGTCCTGCATTTGTATAGCGCTTTACTCAGTCCCTAAGGACCCCAAAGCGCTTTACACTACATTCAGTCATTCACCCATTCACACACACATTCACACACACATTCACACACTGGCAATGGCAAGCTACGTTGTAGCCACAGCTGCCCTGGGGCGCACTGACAGAGGCGAGGCTGCCGGACACTGGCGCAACCGGGCCCTCTGACCAAAAGTTTAAATAAATTTGAAACGGATGAAGCAGAATATACACAGTACACACCCAAAGAAGAAGAGCTATATCTTCTGTTGGTGTACAGCAACAGCACCAGGACAAAACAGAGAAAATGTATAAAAAAGAAAAAACACAGAATTGCAGTACACCATTGAGGCAATTGATTGCCTCAATTACAATGAGTATCGGTAACTTAATATGCAAAAGTCATAAACATCTGCCATTGAACAGTATCTTCCCTGCTCCCATTTAGCACTATGTTGAAATTAGGAAGGAAGGTAGTGATGGCTTTCAGGCTGAATTTTATAAAGTTTTCAAAGAAGAACTCAAGCCACTTCTTCTATCCTGCTTCAACTGGAATTTGAATCAGGGAATAGCCCCACCATCATGGGGAGACGCTATTATCACAATTTTACCCAAAGAAGGAAAGAATAAAGAATATTGCAAGAATTACAGACCCATTTCCCTTCTAAATAACGATTACAAATTGTACGCTTCGATCATTAGCAAAAGACTTCAAAACTTTGTACCAGATCTGATAGAAGTGGATCAAACCGGATTCATTAAGGGACGTCAGGCACAGGATAATATAAGGAGAGTCCTTCACATTATTGATAATGCAGAAAAGACTAATATCGGTACTGTGTTAATAAGTTTAGATCAAGAAAAGGCATTTGATAGCGTTAGCTGGCTCTTCCTATTTGGAGTATTGAAAAAATTTGGGTTTAAGGACAGTTCAATACAATGTATAAGGACAATCTATAATCAACCTACAGAAATTAAATACATTTAAAAAAAATTAAAAATAAATTAAAAATAATTAACAAAAACATTTATAAATTAAAATAAGTAGACCAAAAATTGTTTAGTCAGGAAAACTGTCAGAGTAATGAAAAATAATGCCAAATAATAATAAATAATATCAAAATGTGCTTTTGGCTCTCTGGCTAATATCTGAATAAGGCAACAGGGCAGCAACTTGAGTGAATTACAATGCCATTTGTTTTACATTAACCAGTATCAAACAGTGAAATTTAGGTCATCTTGCGCAGCCCACAATGTTTTAGAAATAGTATTACGAAAAACATTAAAACATACAAAACATTAGTGTTGCTTTGCATTATGTTAATGAGAACAAAGGCACGTTGTATAGTTTGGACCTATTGGCTGAACACCTGTAGATGCAATAATGTTTTGAGGCATTATTTAGATAAAAGGAGAGAACTTTGAACTAGCCTTTTATAATGCTTCACCCTGCATCCTTCTTTCAGATGAGTTCCTACATAACCAAGTCATTCTTGAGGGTCTGTAACCTGGGTGTGTCAGGGTTCCTGGGTCGGTGACTCAGTGTTTTCAGTTCACATTCACTGCTTATCTACTGCCTGTTCCACTTCCTGTTTTATTGTATTAGCCTTGGTCTGTGTGTATTATGTTCAGTCCTCTTCCCATTATCATTAGTTCATTATGTTCAGCTGTGTACTCACCGGTCTCTCATTATCATCATTATCACCAGTCTGTGTATTTAAGCCCTCGGTTCTACCCATTCAGTGTCGGGTCATTGATGATGTACGTCTGATGGCAATGTCGTCTGTATGTTCAGTCAGTCGTTCGTTCGTTCGTTCGTTCGTTCGTTCGTTCGTTCGTTCGTTCGTTCGTTCGTTCGTTCGTTCGTTCGTTCGTTCGTTCGTTCGTTCGTTCGTTCGTTCGTTCGTTCGTTCGTTCGTTCGTTCAGTCAGCCAGCCAGCCAGCCAGCCAGCCAGCCAGCCATTTCCTCCCTCTGTACTGTTTGCTCACTCCTTCGGCAATAAACATCCACCTTCACCTACCTGCCTGTGAGTCCAGCGTTTGGGTCCTCCTTCTCTCATCCACGACACTACCGCTGACAGAATGACCCGACCCCGCGTTGTGGACCCAGCGGACTCTGAACTTTTCGAGCGGCAGGAGGCAGCGCTCCTTCGCTGGACGGAGGGGCTTCGGGGAAAACAGCGGCTCTTCGCGGAGAGAGAGCACGTCTTCGAGGGGACTCGCCTGGCTCTGGGCGGGCCTCGGAGACGCCGCGTTCCCCCACCTGCTGCCTCAGCTGCACCGGAGCATTCGCCGCGGAGAGTGGGCGTCACAGCCCAAGCTTCGGCCGCTCGCTCTCCCGCCGCTCCGCTCCTCGCTCGCCCGCCAGCCGCTTCACTCTCCAGCCTTTCCGCCTCGCCACGGCACAGCGGCTACACCTCCCACCTCGGCACAGCGGAGGCTACCGCGCCAGAGGCTCAGCCGTTTATCCGGCCCGCTTCCTCTTCCCGGGGAAAGTGGCGCACACGCCGCCATAAAACGGACTCTGTTCAGCAACTCCCGGTGGTGAGTTCCAGTGACTGTTTTCCACACCCCTCATCTGATTATCCACTTAAAACACACAATAGACTCTTTTCTGATACATGGGGAGTTTCCCTCCTGGAGGATGATGTGGACTGGGAAGATTTTTTTTCTGCTCTGGCTCCCCGAAGACTGTTCAGTCAAAGACTGTAAATAGTGGTGGCAGAAAGACCAGAATACAACCCGATAGACCTGTCAGTGTCACTCACCCAGTCATTATTTCCACTCCTGTCAGTCAACCTACGCCCACTCCTGTGCCAGCTCCCAGGAGGAGGGCAGCTGCGACCCAGTCTACCTCCACACCCGCTCCTGTTTCTCGGGTGGGGGTGACTGGTGTCCAGCCACCTTCTGTGCCTGTCCCAGTGCCCAGGCTGAGGGCAGCCAGAACCCAGCCTGACCTCCCTGGAGGCTTGAAAGAGCTAACCGGTCCACCTACTACTTCACCCCTTCATCCACCTCCTGATCCAGCTTTTCACGCCCTCGCAGTATCACTGGTTAGGCTAGCTGAGGTGTCCCCTGCTCAGGCACCAGCTTTATTAGCCCAGGCTGCACTGTTGTCCCCTTCACTAGCTCACTCTTTAGCTCAGCCATTAGCCTCACCGACCTCTGTTTCTCCATTGGTCTCCTCAGTCCAATCTGTCCTCTCACCTGTAGCTCAGTCCCCTGTCCAGTCAGTCCAGTCTGCTCCTGTCCCCCAGTCACCTCCTGTTTCCCAGTCGCCTGTCCACCATCCTGTTCGGTTCCCAGACCTGCAGCCACAGCACCCAGAGCCAGCTGTGAGCTCTCCTGCTCCCCCAGCCAGGGGTTTCCGCACCCGCTGGCCCGGCCTGTCTCCAGCCGGAGGCTTCAGCTTCGCCTGGTCAGGCCTCTGCCTCGGCTGCACCCACGCCCGGCCCGGCCTCTGCCTCGCCTTCAACGTCGCCCGGTCCGGCCTCTGCCTCGGCTGCACCCACGCCCGGCCCGGCCTCTGCCTCGCCTTCAACGTCGCCCGGTCCGGCTCCAGCCTCAGAGCCTTCGTCCTCGTCTGGCCCAGCCTCAGAGCCTTCGTCCTCGTCTGGCCCAGCCTCAGAGCCTACGGCTTTTGTTTCGCCTGCTCCAGCTTCGGCCTCTGCTTCGCCCGGTCCGGCCCCGTCATCGCCTGGTCCGGCGTCGGCCTCTGCTTCGCCCGGTCCGGCCTCAGCCTCAGCTCCTGCTTCGCCGTCGCCTGGTCCAGCCTCAGCCTCTGCAGCGACGCCTGGTCCGGCCCCCGCATCGCCATCGTCTGGTCCTGCCTCGTCTGGTCCTGCCTCGTCTGGTCCTGCCTCGTCTGGTCCTGCCTCGTCTGGTCCTGCGCCCACCGGGCCATGGCCGGCACGCCTAACACCGGAGAGCCGCCGCTGCCTTCCGCGCGGCCGGCCCCCTGAACTGCTCCGTCTCCTTCGCCGCCGCCGCTGCCTTCCGCGCGGCCGGTCCCCTGAACTGCTCCGTCGTCTCCTTCGCCGCCGCCGTTGCCTTCCGCACGGCCGGCCCCCGGGCCGCCGTTGCCTTCCGCACGGCCGGCCCCCGGACCGCCTTTGCCTGAGTGGCCGCCGTTGCCTTCCGCACGGCCGGCCTCCCGAACTGTGTCCACATGGCCGCCCACCTGAACTGTCTCGGCCTCGGGCCGCGTGGCCACCCTCCTGAACTGTCTCTGTGTGGACTCCGTCCCTCCGTCCTGGGCCCCCTCCGCCCGCCCTGTTCTGGTTCTTTTTCTTTTGGCCGTCGGGTGCCGGCCTTTGGGGGGGGTACTGTCAGGGTTCCTGGGTCGGTGACCCAGTGTTTTCAGTTCACATTCACTGCTTATCTACTGCCTGTTCCACTTCCTGTTTTTTATTGTGTTAGCCTTGGTCTGTGTGTATTATGTTCAGTCCTCTTCCCATTATCATTAGTTCATTATGTTCAGCTGTGTACTCACCGGTCTCTCATTATCATCATTATCACCAGTCTGTGTATTTAAGCCCTCGGTTCTACCCATTCAGTGTCGGGTCATTGATGATGTACGTCTGATGGCAATGTCGTCTGTATGTTCAGTCAGTCAGTCCTTTGTTCACTCACTCACTCACTCACTCACTCACTCACTCACTCACTCAGCCAGCCAGCCATTTCCTCCCTCTGTACTGTTTGCTCACTCCTTCGGCAATAAACATCCACCTTCACCTACCTGCCTGTGAGTCCAGCGTTTGGGTCCTCCTTCTCTCATCCACGACACTACCGCTGACAGGGTGACAGTTTACCACTTTCTAGACCAAGTAAAATCTTTTGAGTAAATTCTAAAGTGTTGGTCAGGGCTTTGGTGTAGCTGAGGTGAAGTGCATAGATCAGTCCAAACATTACCAGGAAGGCTTCACCAAATCTGGGGAGACTGAACACGGCATCACTTCCAATGACGACAGAGATTTTCACAGGTTGGTAGTGAACTGGACTTGTCGTGTCATGGTCACTGATGACAGTGAAGAGGGCCACTTCAACACCATCAAGCTCCAACTCATCAGATTCGTCCTGAATTAATGAAAAAGAGATACTAATCACAATCTAACCCAAGAAATACAACAGACGACATATAATTTCTCATTTTACCAACTCCCATTGAGATCCAATACCTCTTTTACAAGGGAGACCTGAGTCTCATTGTAAGAGGTGAAAAACAGAAGATCCATGTTCTGCACACATAAATCAGCTAATTCACCAGAGAATCAAGTGGTGTGAGAGACTGAAACTAAGCTAAAGGAAATACACAGGAAAATGTTTTACTAAACATCTTATCACTTTCAACAAAACACCAATTCAGTTCATTCATAGTGAGGAGACAGAAAAGACCATACATGGAAACCGTATGGGTAGACTAAACAAAGGTAAGTCCAAACAGTGCATCAAAATACATGTTTGTACTTTGATGCACTGTTTATATACACAGTAGTATCTGTTAGATACTTAAGGATACTCAGGTTCTGAAAAATCCAGAGACATCCTCATGCAGATAGACAGGAAGGGCGTGGAGAACGGTAGTGCGCTTGGTGTGGATATCATGGATTTCCTATTTCCAGATGAAAAACAGAATTGTATATACAACAACAACAGTCAAATCAGAACATATGTCCACAAATAACCTGTTCACATCTTTAATACAGTCAGACAAATAGCAAACACAAAGTGGAGTAATAGCAAAATTCAAAAAGCTCATTTAAATCATTGAACCTGTCCAATGTTCCACTGGTTCAACCTATGAAATGTGTAACAATCTATTATTACCTGTTCATTGTGAATTCTTAGACTTTCAGCCAGGGCATCTGCTGTCTTCCCAGTTTTTGATGCCTTCTGTCTGAATAAGGTCATCAGTCGAGGAAGATGGCGGTCAAGTTCAGCGTAGAATGTATTGGGCAGGTTCTGATTTGTAATCCGCTGAAACTCTGCATACAACTACAGCAGAAGGACAACACAGTTCAATATGAAGAATCTCGCACACCTTTATAAAGCAGCAAAAAGCTGCCACATGAGTAAGAATTACAATTTTCATTTTAAAGAGAGCTGATCCATATTACCTCAGACTCCATTTTTAAAGCAGGCCAGAGGTCCAAGAGCTCCTTCACTCCTTCACAACCCTAACCCTGCACATATAGTTTAAAATATAGCGTTTCTAACAAGCAAACGGCTTGAAAGAACTCTCACTGCAGACAGGTATCTCCGCTGTGTAACTGCAGGGACAACGGGCTTGTTTGGACCCAACTATTCTGAGTCATGAGAGGGGGTTTAAAAATTTAGAGAGATTAAAACACTTTGTTTCATACTAGGCGACCGGGCGCCACCTCTAGAACAAGTGGTATCTAACTTTTTAAACAGCCTGCGACCCTCATTACAACAACTTAATGCTAGCTCTGCAAGTGCAAAGTTTCCTTCGGGGAGAGCAGCAAAGCACATAAAAAAACAGGACCCGACATTTCTGCCATTCTTTTTGACACGCACCCAAAATACAACTAAATATTCGTATTTTAACAATAAACTATTATCAACATTGAAAACGTACTGTAAGTCCAGTGATGCTAGTTGCTGCCATTAGGTCCAACTTTCTCCAGTCGTCCGTGTTGCCTCTTTGGTGCTGTTCCCGCCCATATACCTTTACTTCTTCTGTGTTTCGTATTAATGCTCATTAGCGCCGCCTTCCGCTTCGGAGGGTGAATCAGAGATTAACTCGGAATAAAAATTGATTCCTGCAGCTGCTCAACACTAACGGAAAAAATTAAAAATATATATGTAGGATACATTGATAAAACAATGAATATTAAAATAAATACATTTTGTCTTCCACTAATGCATTTAAGACAATTTGATTTTACCTATTTGGTGAAACACTTTGAGATTTTATTGTATTTTAGCATGTGCTACATAAATTAAGTTTATTATTAAATCCTACCTACTTGAAACAACAAAAATAACAGGGCTTTACCATTCTTATATGTCCTAACTTAACTGTGTTACGTTGTGCTTAAGTTATGATTTTAAGTGATGCTTACTTAATATAGAAATAGTTCAATTCAATCAAATATTATTAGTTTCATTTACTCAAAAGGAAGAACATGTTACACAAACTTGACATATTTAAGTTAACAGAACTTTTTAAAGACTTTGAGTATACACTACTTAATCTATTTAATTACTTTGAACATTCGGGTTTACAGTGTGTGCTGTACATTTTAAATAAAAGTGTTTAAACTATTAAAGTTGTTCTGTAGTGCACTTTTTACTGAGCTCTGCGACCGAGCTGTCATGTACAAGTTTTGTTTGAATTCCCCCAGAAACCTCACAAACAGATGATGCTTTGTGTTACAGAAAGGAGCTACAGGAGGCCTTGTGCCGCTACACCACAGACACCCTCACCTACATCCACACAGTGAGAGCATTCTGTGAGATTTTCTCTAAATGGATGCTCTGGAGAGACACAGAGGTAGAAATGATGAGGGATATCAAAGATAGACTTGAAGCACTTGACCTAAACTTCAACCATGTTACTAAGTCAGAGAAAAAAGGTAAAGCCTTTGTGGAGTATATGAAGAGCAAGGTGACTGTGAATGTAGACAGCAAGCGTGTAGCGCTGGAGAATGAGCTGGTCAAAGTGTTGAAGGACACTGCAAGTGGCCTGGAGAGTCTCAGCAGCTTCCTGGATGCAGTGGAGAAGCTGGCAGTGACCTCGCTGCATGTGTTCACGGAGAACCAGGTGTTACACCTTCCAGAAGGGATCAGTCCTGAGTATGTTCAGGCTGTCATCATGGCTGCACGAGGGATCTGTCCTCTGCTGCTGGATTTTAAAAGAGACGACAACGTCTTCTTCCTTCCCAAACTCCAGAATGTGGAAGTGCTGGCATATCAGCTGGACAGATACATACAGACCTCCAAGACAATCTGTGATAAGTTGGACAAAAGGTAAACAAATAAATGATATACAAAATATTAAGGAATTTTGCACATTAAGTATCATCTATTGTATAAAATAAGTCAACCTGCGTTCTTCACAGCTGCTTCAGTGACTTTGGTCTGAAGATGGCTGTAGAAACTGTGGTTGATCTTGATGTGGATTTGTCTGAGGATGACATACAGAGAATGCTTGATCACGTAAATCAGCTTGATGAGATCAGGTAAGTTTTTCTGTTCCCAAATATGTGTCAGTGCAGAACTCTTTTTTTTTTTTTTTTTAATCTTATCTCAGGGCTCAGATACTGCTGGTGTCCTACTGTCCTGCATAAGATGTCCTTTGATGTTGGTGCTGTGATGTAGACATTGCCACTGCAGTGAGACCGGTTTCACTCCTAGTGCATCAGGGGTCTTGAACTCCAGGCCTCGAGGGCCGGTGTCCTGCAGGTTTTACATCTCACCCTGGGCCAACACACCTGAATCAAATGATGAGTTCATTACCAGCCCTCCGGAGAACTTCAAGACAAGTTGAGGAGATAATTTAGCCATTTAAATCAGCTGTGTTGGATCAAGAACACATCTAAAACCTGCAGGGCACTGCCCCTCGAGGCCTGGAGTTCGAGACCCCTGATAAATATGCTTGGTCTGGACACTACACTATACAAAAAATGATGTAGCTTCTGGATCTTAAAAGTGAAGCTAGTGTAAATGTTCCTTAACCTCCTGGGACCTGGCATCCACATATGTGGACATCACAATTTGGGTTGTCAAAATACAAAATTTTGCTCTACAAGGGCCTGATATCCACTTACGAGGACATTATACTGCCACTGCTCTATCAAAATTTAAAACTAATGTCCGCATATGTGGATCTCATTTCTCTCAGAAACAAAAATCAGGTAATTCTTTGTTTTTACATTCATCAGGTCACAATCAGCCCAAATAGCAAAGAGAAATTAAAAATGCATGACTTGAAAGAGTTTGGGTCGTGGGAGGTTAAACCTCTAGTCTTGTTCATGGGCTGCAGGGAGGACTTTTATCCCTGCAACCAAAAAAATGTTTTGCAGGACACATGACATGTTTTTGTTGGTCATGTAACCTTAAAAGCTAAACCCAAATAGTGTTAATATTGCAATAACATGCTGACATTTTAAAATGTGTCACCCCACTAATTCTTTTTAAATTTCTTCTCTCAGGATGAACGAGCAGTTCCGAATGGTGTTCTTGTTCCAGGAGGAACCATGCCATGGGTTCATTAGTGAGTTCGACAAGCGACAGCCCACCATGCTGCAGTTTCTAAAGGAGCTGGAGGAGACAGCTGTTCAGTTAGACAGAATGAATCTGGGGGCAAAGATTTCCAGTGTGGCAGGCAGCTCCGTGGGGGCAGTTGGAGGTGTGCTGTCCATTGTTGGTTTGGCATTAATTCCTTTCACAGCAGGAGTTTCTCTAGCTTTGACAATGACTGGAGTCGGGCTGGGAATCACCAGTGGAGTCAACAGTGCTGTGACCACTGCAACAGAGCTTGGAGTAAATGCTACACAACGAAAGAAAGCCTCTGAAGTCTTCAAGAACTTTATGGAGGATGTACAGAGTCTCCAGAGTTGTCTGGAGGAGGTTACCAGTCAAACCATCGCCAAACTGGACGCACATAACATAAATATGGTTGTGGGAGTTGGCAAGATTGCAGCTAACGCTGGTGCTATTGGAAAGGGTATTGATGCACTTGTTGATACCGCTTCTGCTGTTAAGATGTTACAAACTGAAGAGCTGCTCACGAGTGCTGGGAAAGTTGTGGCTCAAGAAGGACAAGCGTTACGTAATGCACCCAGGGTTGCTTCAGATATCCCAGATATTGGTCAGGCAGCAGCCAAAGGGACCCTTGCACTCTCCAAGTCAGCAAGAGCAGGTCTCATTGCACTTAATGCTCTCTTCCTCAGCATGGATATTTTCTTCATCTGTAAAGACAGCATCAGTCTGGCTAAAGGCAGCGAGACTGAAGTCTCACAATTCATCAGAGCCAGAGCTGCACTTTGGCGTTCAGAGATCGACTCATGGCAGAAGATGCATGACTCTCTGAATGAAGGTTTGCCAACATCAGAAAAAAAGAAGGCTGTCCTGGAGACTCCAATTTATCTGTAGATGGAGGTGAAGAAACAGAGTGAAGCAGAAAGGGTAGAACCATCTGCTGAATGATTAAAAAAACTGCAATGAAACAGTTGTAAATTTCTGATCACTGAAGTGCTCGACTCATGCTAACTGAAACTATGATCAGATCATAGAGCCGTTTTATGTGGAAAATGTTTGAAAGCAATCGTCAGACTGTAGGTCTTTTCAGTAACAGCATGCAGCGAGGCATCCTCATGCTGTAATTACATTAATTGCCAATAAGCCAACTGAAAAAAATGTATATTCTAGAGTTGTGATTACTGCAATATCAAGTATCAGAGAAAATATCTGTCAGTGTCAAATTTGAATAATATATGTGATTTGTACATAATTCTGCTGAACATTTTATTTGCACAGTCAAATATAAAACCGTATTAATAACATTATTTAATCAAGTATGCAATAAAATAAAAAATAATTACTTCCAGATATAGACATTTTTTTGTAATAGTTCTGTTATTACACAGTAATTACACGAAGTTCTGGTGCATAGATTTTAGAACAGATGAAATATTCTTGTACCAGTCTGCTGTGTGTGTACTGCACTGGTAATTTAACAGCAGCACTAATCACATGTAATGATCATAATGTAAATGTAGTCTGTTTCTTTTTGTATAAATACTTGTATCCTTAAATTTTCCCTCTGTTGATATATAAAGTTTTAACTGATCCAATGAAATGTGTTAATATCCAGAATTGTTTTAGTGAATATAATTAAAAAGCTATGCCTGTGGTCGATGATAGGCAGCAGATACTAGATGAAAACTCTAAAACAAAAAAACAAAACAAAAAATTGATGTTGTAGTTTTTCTTGTTTAAGAATCAATATTTTACAATATTTTACATAAAAATAGAATGGCCTCTTACACATTTGCAAGCTTCACTTATAAAACATGGGACAGCTGTAATTACAGTTTCAAAGGCAAATATATGATGATGATGATGATGAAATATTCCAGATGAAGAAAAACAAAATTCCCACAACTGTGATGCTCTTAATTTTATTGCTACAGTATTTAACAAGGTCATTGTTAGTATATGTGCATATTGTCCTTAAAGTAAAACAAACAGACAAATAAACGTACAAGTAAAACCCACTTTTAGTTAGTAATTTGATGTGACAGTTGGAAATGTAAATTCCAACAACCAAAAACTCAGCAGTCATTGTTCTTGCTGAACGTGGTGCTGAGATAAAAGTACAAGGAAAAACAGAGTGAACAGAAAGTGAGTCAAAGAAAAAGAAATACAAAGACAGAGGTTATCAGAAGCAGATGTGGTTGTGGTGGGTGAAGAAACTGCTGCAAGATGCTGAAGCAACAATTTCAAGTAATGCAAGTATTGCAATATGTAACAACAACAAATGTTTCTCAGTTGAAAACAAGGATTTCTTTTAAGATTTGAAATAAATTCATAAACTATTACTGATATAACCTCACAGGTACACCTTGTTGTTACTATGTTGGACCCCTCTTGTCTTTAAAACTGCCTTAAATTTTGTATAAAAGTAAAGAGGTTTTGTAAGCCACACATTACTTTAGTCAAGTATGTACATTTAAACATGGTTTTAGCTGTCAAAGAGCAATACAAAGAACTGAATAACAATAAAAATTCACATATTTTATTACTTAAAATATATATATGAAAAAATGAAAAAACATATTGCTTTATTATGTTATATATTTATATATCACCAGTGGAATCAACAGTAGGCCACTGGGACAGTTTGGCAGTATCCTTTGCGTGTCTTTAGACTTGGACTAGTGTCCAAAACACTTGATCAGCAAAAAACGTCAGAATATACACTCTTTTCCTCATTAATGATGCCTAATGATGAAAAACTAGGGATTCTACACTTGCCATTTTATCCTTTTATAAAGAGTTAGATTTTTAGAGAAAAACAAATTAAATTTTCATCTGATCAAAGTGAAACATAAATTTGAGTTATAGGGTAATCGATCAGTAAACAGACAGGACTGCATTAGATGGGAAAACTGAACCACAGTGTGCTCCACTGTTTTCTAAATGTATGCTATAGTGCAAACGTCATGCAGTAATACATTTTATTAATAATATTACGGAGATATAAATGATATAAATGTGACAATGAGAAGATGAATCATATCAGAAATTTTTCCCTTTTTCTTTTGTGAATTCTGTGATTAAGTTTAAAAACTGGAATCTGCTTTTCAAAGCTTTGGTCTTAACTGATTACAGGCTGTTTACTAGCTGTGATTTTTGGTCATTAGTTTGTTTCTTTTTTTGAAATTGTATTTGCAATGTGTTTTATGCTTTACTATTTTCATTATATAGCAAGTAACATTAAGTAAAATTCAAATTATCTGTACGGTACGCTGATTCTAAATTTAATAAAGATAAATCTTATAAATTTTGGAAAATTGTTTTTTTCATTAGATTAACGGAATTAAGACTGGATTTCGGTCTTCAGTACTGTTTGGAAGGCTGCGTGTGCCCCAAGACTCCTGGGTCCTCTGTCTGCCTCTGGCACCTGAGGGGCATTATTGAGTACAAACACAAACACTTTTTTTTCTTTTCTTTTTTTTTTTTGCCTATCCTGTTTGGCTCTTTTGCCATCAGAATTATTGTCTAAAGGCAAATAAAGATGCCCAACGGATTTACTTTACCAAATTGACCATCCCAGCATTGCCGTAATGGTCCATTTGATTCACCTTTTATTGTTTATTTTATTTTCACTTACTGAATACGGGACAGACTTGACTGGGGGAAAGAAGGGGAGAAAGAAAGAGGGAAAGAAAAACAGCTGAGAAGAGGGACGGGGGAGAAGGGCAAAAAACAAAAACCAACAGAATGGGCAGAAAAAAAAAGAAAAAGAAAATGCATCTATCGATCACCTGGATCACCTGCTGAGAAAGAAAAAAGAAAACAAGCAGAAGAGAACAAGAGTAATAGAATAAACAACATCACAATGATATATGGGAATATGACAGTAAATACTAAATATTAAACATTATTGTGCAGCACATAAGATCAACAGAACACAGTGTGCTTTGAGGTAGGAGCCAAAAAGGGTGTAGTTTGTGGGTGTGATCACCCGTGTGTACACCTGTGAGCATGGACGTGCTTGTTTTTAAAAGATTCCTTCATGTAATGATCTGCTAGAGGGTGTGGGGGGGCCACAGCCCCGTCCTCCAGGGCATGAAGCAGGTATGGAGGAGATCAAAACTCCAGACATCCAGAGGCCCCCAGAACACAAGAGACCAAGGAAGACTAACAGAGGGGCAGCCGCGCCACTGTCCCAGTAAGAGCTGAGGAGAGTCCCAGATGAGGGCTCACTCAGCAGCCGCGGAGCAGAAGCCAGGGGGGGTTGCAGTGACGCGCCCGTGAGCTCCGCCGGCAGCCAGCTGTGCCTGAGTGACCGAGCCCCAGGCCGAGAGGCCGGGGGCACCCCACCTCCGAAGTGGCCCGAGCGAGCCCCAGGCTCCAGGCCCCGATAAGCGGCCGCCAAGGAGTGAGCCGGTGTGTACCTGGACGCCCATCCCCGGACACAAAGAACCACCAACGCACCGATGTCTGAGGGAGTCCGCCACTGGCAGGGGAAGTGGTGGTGGGGGGAGATAGACCTCCAAACCTTGGAGGGTCTGAGATGTCCCCAGAGAGGTGACGTCTGATACCCAACCTGACATATAGACACAGACATACAAGCACACACAGACACAAACATCCATTCCCACCCTCATGCTCTCATATGCACTTACTCCACACTCAACCGATGTGGAGACAGACATAAAGAGACGCTGTACACACGATCACACTCCCCAAGCATACTCTACGAACCGGGTCTAGGTACCCTTGCCCCTGGAGGGGGGAACTGCACCCAGGGTGGTGTTACCCTTTTCCCTGCGGTGGGGAGAGGCAGACCGCCCCGACTCCGCAGCAGCAGGGAGGCCCCACACTCCAGACCGCAGTCGGACGGCCAACTCCTCCTCCTAGCCCCCCCGCTCCAGCAGGCCGCAGAGAATGGGGGTGAGAGAAGACTCCAAACCTCCCTCCACCCGCTCATTGTAGTGTTGATGCATGTGTGTTCTAAGGTGCATTTAAAACCCAGGAGGGCATGGAGCTACCTGCCAGAGAGCAGCAGGTAAGCGCATAGTCCCTCCTGCTAGCCCTCAATGTCTACGTGTATTTAAATTTGAGAGGTGGGCAACGACGCCAGGGGTGAGGTGTACACTCTGGCACCTGAGGGGCATTATTGAGTACAAACACAAACACTAATGCACATGTTTACCATATTTTTTTCATTTTTTTTTTTAGGTATTGCTTGTTTTTTGTAATAATCGTGAGCGAGATTAAAGAGATCAGCAATAAGGTCTCCATCCTCTCCAGTTGCTACAAATGCTTACATGCATCAATATCATCTTCAGAAATTATTTTAATTAAAATTACACCTGGTCTCATCTCTGTGTTTCTGTAACATAAATAACGAGCCTACATTTTCCTCACGACACCAGCAATCAGCTCATCTTTCATCTTTCTACATCTATTCTTTCTTTGTTTTGTCTCTTTGTTCCTTCTGTTCTTATAGCTGCTTTTGTGTCTTTCTCCTTTCAGGAGTTTTGTTTTCACATTAACATTTTGGATGCTTTATCTCTTTCTAGGAAATTTTGGTAGGCCTTGGGTTTGGTACGCCTTTTCAGTTATCTAACTATAAATAATAATGATTATGCTAACCAGTACTAGGCATGGAGATGGACAGGGGCATGCCCAGAGGGGGGCGTAAAATATGATTGGTTCCTACTTATGCCCTGCTCAAGGAATGCTTTTGGACTGGAGTACTGCTAAATGTGCAGTATCCAGTACCCACTAGATGACAGCATAGATAGAATCATATTGAAATTTAATGAGTACATTTAGTTAGGTTATTTTACTGAACTACAGATTTAACGTACTTCAGTATTCTGCATCTACTTCTCTGTAATTTGGATGCAAATGTTATACTTTATACCCCATACACCATTTAATTTAAAGCTGTAGCTAGTAATTTATTATTTGCACATCTGAAAGTAAAAAACTCTAATAATTAATTATGATGTATATAAGTAGTATTTACATTAATGAATCCAATATTAAGGAGGATTATGGCTTTTACTCACCCGCTTCTTTCACCACTTTGCAAAACAGTGTTTTTCACACGTATAACACTATTTGTGGGAGTGTAAAGGGTCGCATATGAGCTCAGAAATCATGACCAGTGTTTGACATACCGGTTTCGTTCTCTTGATGTTAAATAGTGTTATTCTTCACCTCCCCACCCCGGAGAAACCCCCGCAGGATGTGGCAGGATGGGTTAGTTTCGATTATGCATGTACTGTACATCCGTCTCCCCCGTACTTTGAGGTGGTGTGTTCGAGTTCATTTGGAAGGGAAACGTGGATAAAAAAAAAAAGAAAAAGAAAAAAAAACATCGGATAAATACTTGGCTGAGAATCGGGACATTTTCAGGAAAACACGGTGTACATTAAATACTGTATCATAAAATTCTTTACGATTTAAGGGGGAATATGTTTGTTGCGTTTTCATTAATAAAAGTCCTTTCAGTCACCACTTTTATTTTCCGATAACACTTGAAGGCAGCATCAGGAAAACAGTTAATCAAGACGAGCAAGTTGTTGTTGTTGCTTGAACGTCAAATATCGCTACTAAACTTTTTCACCCTCCTTAACAAACAAAAGTCAGCTGACTGTCGATGATCCAAGGTGTTACACAAACAGGTGTGGCTCATAATGTGGAGAAGTGAAAACGAAACTTAACATTTGTGACCGGGCAGTTTAATTACTGAGTGGGTATGCAGTTATTTCAGCAGGTCCACTCGAGGCGTGGTATTGGGAGCTTGTTAATTTCTACAACAGCTGGACTGCGGGCTTCAGATCCATCCTGTTCTTGTTTCCTTTGCGCAGATAAACGTGAGACCCTGCGAGGACCTGAACACAACACACAGAGAAGAAGAAGATGTCTGAGGCAAGGTAAGGCGGCTCATGGTGCACGGAAAACTTTTAGAGTGCATGTAGTAAAATACTTATATGTACTGATTAAGTGACAGACTAGAACAAAACACGGAAGAAACGATTTTAAAGACACACCCAGCGACTTTAAAAGAATCGTTGGAGGAACAGGCCCACTTTACTTCTACGTATCTACTCTTTCACTTTAATCAGCTACATTTGTAATCCGGTTACATCCAAGTTTTCATGTTAGATTTAATTTTAAAAACTTGTGATGGGACTGCTGGTTTTTACACGAAAACGTGTCTCTTTGTTAGCGGTTAGACTTTTAGCCTTTTCGTATTTTAATCTTTTAAACCTAAAAAAAAAAATTACAAATATGCAATGTCCCCTCCCCGCCTTTTGTAATTTGGCGCCATCTAGTGGTTATATTATAAAAAAGCAACTAAGAAGGTTAAAGATGAATAGTGATTTCTGCAAAAGACATTTTAACATGTACTTGTTAAAGCACAGTAGTGTGTGATTTATAATGTTAAAGGTGGTTCTATGATATTCAGCAGTAACAATGGCAGAGCACACAGCTGTATTTATTCAGTTTGATATTTTTAATTTATTCTTCTACTGTGAAAAGGCCTGTTACGTGAGAAGAGATGTCTGTGTAGGCTCTCATTCATCCAGGTCAGGGTAGTGGAAGGATTTTGGAAACAAAGTGGCCAGACTTGACTGGATGTGATGATTTCTCACCAAGCCCTTTAGTACATAATGAGACTTGCGCATGACTACCCTGTAATTTTATGATGCTCTATTGTGTATATAATGTTGTATATTAACTGAGAGATCAGTACATGTATTTAATTCCTGAGTATCAGGCACATCGACACACTGTGTTTTGTAGCCTGCTCCTCATTTGCTCAAAATGTATGCCCCTTCTAATTTATACAAATCAGACGCATCTGGTGTGATGAACTTTCACCACCATTGGTTTGAGATAAAGGAACTTGGGCAGACAGCCCACATCTGTTCATCCAATCAGGCATAGGTCAGTATTGTACAGGCGTAAACAAAAACTTGTCAATCCCTAGTTGTCAGTTTCTATGAGCTCAGCCATCTAGCGTCCAAAATGGAAATAATTTGACCAAACGCCACTGTGGATGTGTAAATGTATCGATGGTTAATTTGTAACTTTAGCTGATAAAGCCATTTTCAAATGCTAAGCTACCAAGTACTACGTAAGCTCAGGGATAAATTCATTGACAATATGCACTGAAAACCAGTATTTTGCTTCAGCTATTTAATGGGCTTGCAGGCACGATCATGTTAGCCCAAGATCAAACAAAAATTCTTCCACAAATTGAGTTTTTGGTAGAAAACCTCTAATATTAGCTGTTGTGGACAAAGTGCTACCCACTTAGTACTACTAGCAAAATAAAATCTGAAGCTGAATCATTTTTGGGTTTGTGTTGGACTCTGTACTGTGCTGGGTCATTTTGTGGACATGAGTGATTTGTGGATTCACACTTTGCTAATCTAATATTAGCAAACTGAAGCTGAACTGTAGGGGAGGTGGGCAGTGAGGCTCAACACTTTGAGATAAAAATGTCACATTAAATTGCTGTGACTGAAAGTTGAGGAAGGTTTTATAATATTTTGGTTACACTCTAGTGCATTCACACATTTTAAATAAAAGTGTTTAAACTATTAAAGTTGTTCTGTAGTGCACTTTATACTGAGCTCTGCGACCGAGCTGTCATGTACAAGTTTTGTTTGAATTCCCCCAGAAACCTCACAAACAGATGATGCTTTGTGTTACAGAAAGGAGCTACAGGAGGCCTTGTGCCGCTACACCACAGACACCCTCACCTACATCCACACAGTGAGAGCATTCTGTGAGATGTTCTCTAAATGGATGCTCTGGAGAGACACCGAGGTAGAAATGATGAGGGATATCAAAGATAGACTTGAAGCACTTGACCTAAACGTCAACCATGTTACTAAGTCAGAGGAAAAAGGTAAAGCCTTTGTGGAGTATATGAAGAGCAAGGTGACTGTGAATGTAGACAGCAAGCGTGCAGAGCTGGAGAATGAGCTGGCTGAAGTGTTGAAGGACACTGCAAGTGGCCTGGAGAGTCTCAGCAGCTTCCTGGATGCAGTGGAGAAGCTGGCAGTGACCTCGCTGCATGTGTTCACGGAGAACCAGGTGTTACACCTTCCAGAAGGGATCAGTCCTGAGTATGTTCAGGCTGTCATCTTGGCTGCACGAGTGATCTGTCCTCTGCTGCTGGATTTTAAAAGAGACGACAACGTCTTCTTCCTTCCCAAACTCCAGAATGTGGAAGTGCTGGCATATCAGCTGGACAGATACATACAGACCTCCAAGACAATCTGTGAGAAGTTGGACAAAAGGTAAACAAATAAATGATATACAAAATATTAAGGAATTTTGCACATTAAGTATCATCTATTGTATAAAATAAGTCAACCTGCGTTCTTCACAGCTGCTTCAGTGACTTTGGTCTGAAGATGGCTGTAGAAACTGTGGTTGATCTTGATGTGGATTTGTCTGAGGATGACATACAGAGAATGCTTGATCACGTAAATCAGCTCGATGAGATCAGGTAAGTTTTTCTGTTCCCAAATATGTGTCAGTGCAGAGCTTGTTTTTTCTTTTTTTTCTTCATCTCAGGGCTCAGATACTGCTGGTGTCCTACAGGCCTGCATAAGATGTCCTTTGATGTTGGTGCTGTGACGTAGACATTGCCGCTGCAGTGAGACCGGTTTCACTCCTAGTGCATCAGGGGTCTTGAACTCCAGGCCTCGAGGGCCGGTGTCCTGCAGGTTTTACATCTCACCCTGGGCCAACACACCTGAATCAAATGATTAGTTCACTACCAGGCCTCTGGAGAACTTCAAGACAAGTTGAGGAGATAATTTTGCCATTTAAAGCAGCTGTGTTGGATCAAGAACACATCTAAAACCTGCAGGACACTGCCCCTCGAGGCCTGGAGTTCGAGACCCCTGATAAACATGCTTGCCTGGACACTACACTATACAAAAAACGATGTAGCTTCTGGATCTGAAAAGTGAAGCCAGTGTAGATGTTCCTTAACCTCCTAGGACCTGGCGTCCACATATGTGGACATCACAATTTGGGTTGTCTAGACCAAAATACAAAATTTTGCTCTACAAGGTCCTGATATCCACTTACGAGGACATTATACTGCCACTGCTCTATCAAAATTTAAAACTAATGTCCGCATATGTGGATCTCATTTCTCTCAGAAACAAAAATCAGGTAAAAAAAAAAAAAATCAAGTAATTCTTTGTTTTTACATTCATCAGGTCCTAATCAGCCCAAATAGCAAAGAGAAATTAAAAATGCATGACTTGAAAGAGTTTGGGTCGTGGGAGGTTAAACCTCTAGTCTTGTTCATGGGCTGCAGGGAGGACTTATATCCCTGCAACCAAAAAAAATGTTTTGCAGGACACATGACATGTTTTTGTTGGTCATGTAACCTTAAAAGCTAAACCCAAATAGTGTTAATATTGCAATAACATGCTGACATTTTAAAATGTGTCACCCCACTAATTCTTTTTAAATTTCTTCTCTCAGGATGAACGAGCAGTTCCGAATGGTGTACTTGTTCCAGGAGGAACCATGCCATGGGTTCATTAGTGAGTTCGACAAGCGACAGCCCACCATGCTGCAGTTTCTAAAGGAGCTGGAGGAGACAGCTGTTCAGTTAGACAAAATGAATCTGGGGGCAAAGATTTCCAGTGTGGCAGGCAGCTCCGTGGGGGCAGTTGGAGGTGTGCTGTCCATTGTTGGTTTGGCATTAATTCCTTTCACAGCAGGAGTTTCTCTAGCTTTGACAATGACTGGGGTCGGGCTGGGAATCACCAGTGGAGTCAACAGTGTTGTGACCACTGCAACAGAGGTTGGAGTAAATGCTACACAACGAAAGAAAGCCTCTGAAGTCTTCAAGAACTTTATGGAGGATGTACAGAGTCTCCAGAGTTGTCTGGAGGAGGTTACCAGTCAAACCATCGCCAAACTGGACGCACTTGACATAAATATAGTTGTGGGAGTTGGCAAGATTGCCAAAAACGCTGGTGCTATTGGAAAGGGTATTGATGCACTTGTTGATGCCGCTTCTGCTGTTAAGATGTTACAAACTGAAAAGCTGCTCACGAGTGCTGGGAAAGTTGTGGCTCAAGAAGGACAAGCGTTACGTAATGCACCCAGGGTTGCTTCAGATATCCCAGATATTGGTCAGGCAGCAGCCAAAGGGACCCTTGCACTCTCCAAGTCAGCAAGAGCAGGTCTCATTGCAGTTAATGCTCTCTTCCTCGGCATGGATATTTTCTTCATCTGTAAAGACAGCATCAGTCTGGCTAAAGGCAGCGAGACTGAAGTCTCACAATTCATCAGAGCCAGAGCTGCACTTTGGCGTTCAGAGATCGACTCATGGCAGAAGATGCATGACTCTCTGAACGAAGGTTTGCCAACATCAAAAAAAAAGAAGGCTGTCCTGGAGACTCCAATTTATCTGGAGATGGAGGTGAAGAAACAGAGTGAAGCAGAAAGGGTAGAACCATCTGCTGAATGATTAAAAAAACTGCAATGAAACAGTTGTAAATTTCTGATCACTGAAGTGCTCGACTCATGCTAACTGAAACTATGATCAGATCATAGAGCCGTTTTATGTGGAAAATGTTTGAAAGCAATCGTCAGACTGTAGGTCTTTTCAGTAACAGCACGCAGCGAGGCATCCTCATGCTGTAATTACATTAATTGCCAATAAGCCAACTGAAAAAAATGTATATTCTAGAGTTGTGATTACTGCAATATCAAGTATCAGAGAAAATATCTGTCAGTGTCAAATTTGAATAATATATGTGATTTGTACACAATTCTGCTGAACATTTTATTTGCACAGTCAAATATAAAACCGTATTAATAACATTATTTAATCAAGTATGCAATAAAATAAAAAAATAATTACTTACAGATATAGACTTTTTTTTCTGTAATAGTTCTGTTATTACACAGTAATTACACGAAGTTCTGGTGCATAGATTTTAGAACAGATGAAATATTCTTGTACCAGTCTGCGGTGTGTGTACTGCACTGGTAATTTAACAGCAGCACTAATCACATGTAATGATCATAATGTAAATGTAGTCTGTTTCTTTTTGTATAAATACTTGTATCCTTAAAACTTTATATATCAACAGAGGGAAAATTTAACTGATCCAATGAAATGTGTTAATATCCAGAATTGTTTTAGTGAATATAATTAAAAAGCTATGCCTGTGGTCGATGATAGGCAGCAGATACTAGATGAAAACTCTAAAACAAAATAAAAATTAGATGTTGTAGTTTTTCTTGTTTAAGAATCAATATTTTACATAAAAATAGAATTTAAATTGTTGTCAGAACATTTAGTCGGACTCTCTGGTAATGTGATAAACATGGATACCTTTTCCAGTGGCCTCTTACACATTTGCAAGCTTCACTTATAAAACATGTGACAGCTGTAATTACAGTTTCAAAGGCAAATATATGATGATGATGATGATGATGAAATCTTCCAGATGAAGCAAAACAAAATTCCCACAACTGTGATGCTCTTAATTTTATTGCTACAGTATTTAACAAGGTCATTGTTGGTATATATGCATATTAAAGTAAAACAAACAGACAAATAAACGTAGAAGTAAAACCCACTTTTAGTCAGTAATTTGATGTGACAGTTGAAAATGTAAATTCCAACAACCAAAAACTCAGCAGTCATTGTTCTTGCTGAACGTGTAACTCTCTGAATGAAGGTCTGAAGACAGAAGACAAAAAGAAAGCTTTCCTAGAGATTCCATTTTATACAGCGATGAAGTGACAAGTACAGAAAAAACAGTCTGTGTCTTTTGAGAACAAACAAAGGGACAGAGAACTGAAATTCCAAAAAGAATTTTATTTAATTATGGTGGTTCTAGGAGGCTTATCAGGGTTTGCTGCATGGGTCTGTGGCGCATTTAGCAATTAGACATGAGAGTACTTAAGGTGAGGCCAAAGAGTATAAAAGTGTGCCACTTTGTCTTTGGTCTTAGTGGCTAGTGTGTGGACCTATGTGGAAATTCTGACTGATTTCTTGAGCTATACTCTCTTTCTTGGTCAGGACCAAAGCTTTGCTAACATCTTTCTTGTTGCTCTCAGAAATAGCAGCGTAGCAATATTAATTTAGACTTTGTAATAATTTGTTTTGTTTCTGATTCTGATTAACACAGACAAGTTCACTTATAACTTGTCTTTCTCTTAAATATTTACCCACCAATAAAAGCAAAAACAAATAACAAATATTTTATTTCAACAAATATATAAATCTCTTTTCCACCAAGGATGGACCCAAACTTGGATGCTGCTTTTGTTCCAGGAAATGCCATGCTCTCACTTCATTAGTGAACTTAACCAACGACAGGACAACATGATGCAGTTTCTTAGAGCAGTGTGCTGTTCAAAAGCCTGCTTGTTCCACAAAGATGGTGGTGCATGAAAGTAAAGTAATAAGTAATGCATCTAAGATGGCTTCAGAAATCCCAGTGGGTCAGGCAGCATTCAGAGGGAGCATTCACTTGCTCTCTCTATCTAGAGCTAGAGCTAGAGCCATTGCATTCAGTGTTTTTTTTTTGTTTTTTTTTCCACTGGCATGATGTCTTCATCTGTAAAGACAGCATCAGTCTAGCTAAAGGCAACAAAAGTTTTATCAGAGCGAGAGCTGCACTTTGGAGCTCAGAAATGGGATCATGGCAGAAGATCTGTGACTCTCTGCATTAAGGTCTGGAGACATCAGAGAAAAAGAAATCTGTCCTAGAAGCACCATTTTTTCCAGAGATGAAGAAATAAAAACCAGACGGTCTATGTGTAAGAAAATGAGTCACAAAAGAGGACTTTATTTATTTATTGCAGTTCTAGGAGGGTTACTGGGGTTTGTTATATGGCTGTGTGGTACATTCACCGTTAGAGAACTTAAGTTGAAAGAACAGAGTAGGCCACTGGGACAGTTTGGCAGTATCCTTTGCGTGTCTTTAGACTTGGACTAGTGTCCAAAACACTAGATCAGCAAAAACGTCAGAATATACACTCTTTTCCTCATTAATGATGCCTAATGATGAAAAACTAGGGATTCTACACTTGCCATTTTATCCTTTTATAAAGAGTTAGATTTTTAGAGAAAAACAAATTAAATTTTCATCTGATCAAAGTGAAACATAAATTTGAGTTATAGGGTAATCGATCAGTAAACAGACAGGACTGCATTAGATGGGAAAACTGAACCACAGTGTGCTCCACTGTTTTCTAAATGTATGCTATAGTGCAAACATCATGCAGTAATACATTTTATTAATATTATTACAGAGATATAAATGTGACAATGAGAAGATGAATCATATCAGAAATTTTTCCCTTTTTCTTTTGTGAATTCTGTGATTAAGTTTAAAAACTGGAATCTGCTTTTCAAAGCTTTGGTCTTAACTGATTACAGGCTGTTTACTAGCTGTGATTTTTGGTCATTAGTTTGTTTCTTTTTTTGAAATTGTATTTGCAATGTGTTTTATGCTTTACTATTTTCATTATATAGCAAGTAACATTAAGTAAAATTCAAATTATCTGTACGGTACGCTGATTCTAAATTTAATAAAGATAAATCTTATAAATTTTGGAAAATTGTTTTTTTCATTAGATTAACGGAATTAAGACTGGACTTCGGTCTTCAGTACTGTTTGGAGGGCTGCGTGTGCCCCAAGACTCCTGGGTCCTCTGTCTGCCTCTGGCACCTGAGGGGCATTATTGAGTACAAACACAAACACTAATGCACATGTTTACCATATTTTTTTTTCAGGTATTGCTTGTTTTTTGTAATAATCGTGAGCGAGATTAAAGAAATCAGCAATAAGGTCTCCATCCTCTCCAGTTGCTACAAATGCTTACATGCATCAATATCATCTTCAGAAATTATTTTAATTAAAATTCCACCTGGTCTCATCTCTGTGTTTCTGTAACATAAATAACGAGCCTACATTTTCCTCACGACACCAGCAAACAGGTCGACGGAACCTCGGTGTACCTGCATTCATCCTGCTCACCTGTTTAACACCTGCTGCTGATTCAGGAAACACGCCCACGTTACCTGGTGATATTAATGTGGGCTGCCGCTGCTCAATATAATGTTACGCCATTGCAATATTGTGCACAAAATATGCAAATGTAGTTTGTTTCCTGAGCACAGAGCTGTTGGAGCTTGTGTTTCCCTTCAGAGAGACCAATCTGGGTTAAAAAGGATAAACAGGCATTAAAAGAAGGAGCGATGGACACTGAGAAAACTACAAAGCACTTTATAAACGAACCCACTTTATCAGCAGGTGATATCTGGTCACCGACAAACAGCTTTCAAAGCCTCTGCTGAGTTTTAGTTCTCAGTGGATGGTTAAACCCTGGGCGTAATTAACTAATTTAACTGTAAAAGGCTTGTTAGAAACCATGAAACACATACCAACTTCTTGATGTTAGAGAACTAAAAATGCTCAAGAATAAGACTATAAAGGCAAGGAGGTGTCCTTTATAAAACCTGTTAATAGCACCTCTAGATTTATGTCATAGTTTATAATACAACACTTGTATTTCAGTAATAGTCTATTTATTTGAATATAGTGGTGTAAAGTTCTTACCGCTTTTTCCATGGAAACTCCACACGAGTCCAGATTTCCGAGGACACAGCTCACATGGGAGTTATCTATGGTACTCCAACACGTTCTCACTCCCAACTCGTCAAATGTGCGACGCATGGTCAGGGTCCCTCTGCTTCACTTCACTTCACTACTCCCCTCGCGTCAAGAATTAACGTGCAGGGCACTCCTATTGAATACTGTTTTGCTCACCTAAACGTTGTTTATTGACGACAACAGATTGCCACGGAAGAGCCTGTTGTCGTTATATTTATATATTTTCAAAATCACAGATTAAATTATATAATGTAAACAACTACCTGAGAGAAAATTATAGCAGATAAAATTAATTACAGGCTATTACTTTTGTATATTGCATTGATGTTGTGAGTGATGTATGCTGGGTAATGTCACTGCTAGCACTTAGGTGACTTTATTGTACCAGTTTTATAAACTGTTCCTTTTCATAGTTGGAAATCCTTGTACATTTTTAACCTGTGGTTCTTTCTGTTACAGCTTTAACATATCTTCTCCAACTTCTCTCAATACATGCAGTCATTTTACTGCCTGCTTTGGATAATCACGCTCTTACGTATTTAAAAAAAATAAAAATAAAAAATCAATAAAACAGAACAACTGTAATATTAGGTAAAACATTTTCGGTGCTGTTCAAGAATACACGGTGACACCCTTTTTTTTTGATAAAGTGTTTTTTCATATTAGATCAACGGCAGTGACGTCATCATACTCGATCATATCACAGGTAACTAAGAATCTGAATCTGTAGATTTTTTTCTTTTATTTTTGTAATTTAAAACACAAAAAATATAGAAAGAGTGAGCTCACAAAGTTGCTTTTAGCAGTTTTATGGGTGAAGATTAGCAATTTCGTGGAACAGCGAATCACTTAACATTTAAGTGCATATATCTTGCCACACCACATGTGCGGTAAGCTAGCTAAATTAGTTTCTGTTAGCCAATTCAAGAGAACGTGTTGTTATGAGATAACAACAGAAGTGGGCGTGGTTTCTTTGTAGCGTTTATTAGGAGTGAAAGCAAAACCAACCAAACTTATCTGTATGTGACGACATCAACCTGCATCTGAACACAGCCAAGACCAAGGAGATGGTAATCGACTTCAGAAGAACAAAGCGATCTGAGCACTCTACCCTCTACATTGATGGGGAGGAGGTAGAAAGGGTAGAAAGCTTTAAATTCACATCTCGGCCGACCTTACCCGGTCCACAAACATTTCCCACCAGGTAGGGAAAGCACAACAAAGGCTGTACTTCCTCAGGAAACTACGCCAGGCCCAATTACCCCAGAGACTGCTAGTAAACTTCTACTGCTCCACCATTGAGAGCCTTCTGACCTTCTGCTGCACACTATGGTTCAACTGCTGCACCATGGAGGACAAGAGGAAACTGCAGTGGGTGGTGAGGGCAGCAGAGCAGGCAATTAGCACTTCACTAACCCCCCTCAGAGACATTTATACTGGCAGACTTCAGCAGAAATCCAGTATCATCATCAAGAACCCCTCGCACCCTGGACACTCACTCCCCACCCTTCCCTCTGGTAAACGCTACAGGTCCATCAGGTCGAAGACAAACTCAACAGAAGTTTTTACCCACAGGCTGTTAAACATGGCCTACCTCCTGATTGGAGGTTAACTGCACTGCCAATACTCATGGACATTACATCTTATTTATAATCCGTATTTCTATTTATACTTTAATGCAACCAACATTCCTACCTCTTTAAACTGTATTTATTATAACTTTATTTAGTATAGTGGCAACAGCACCCCCCCCAACACACACACACTCAATGTGCAATACCACTGATCACACTGCACCTCTCAATGCACCTGCTCCTCAGATGGCATGTAAATGTATGTATATATTAGGGGTGCAACGATACACAAAATTCACGGTTCGGTTCGGTTCGATACTTTGGTGTCACGGTTCGATATTTTTTCGATACAAAAAAATGTTCATGCCTTTTTAATTTGTCATTTATTAAAATTATAAATATATATTTTAACTCAAAAGTACAGTTTTTAAATTTAACCCTAACCCTTGTGCATGTTTTTTATTTTGACAGCGAATGCGCACCTGCGGACCACTTATGTGCAGCCCTGGTTATTTAGCTCGTCATATTGCAGCCACAGAAATTATTTTGTCCATGAAACCATAAAGCTGCACTTTCTTTTTGCCTTATAGTCTGATTTGTCATAAGTTCTCCGTTTTGTGGTAAGCTTTTCTTTGGCTGTCACTTCTTCACCCTGACCTGTCTTATTTGGCTCAGCAGAACTAAAATATAAATCCTGTTGCTTTTACACACGCACTCACATAAGCTCAGCGATTCTCTGCACGATCAACCTCTCACATGTTTAAGCTTGCTGCGGGAGATTTCACTTGTCATGTTTGCATAGTAAGCTAACGATTAATAAGACGATGTCAGAGGAATTGGTGCACAAATTATCATCACTCACAGATCAGTGCTGTCGCTCTCTATACACAGTTCGCACGATTGCAAAGTGAAAGCAAAAAAACAAGCGCAAATTCAAACGCAATTTCAATATGTCACATATTGACAGTGGCTCACCGATGCCAATGACATAATTACCCAGCTACATTTCTGAAAGAATGCAAAAGCATTGACATATATTTTTCCTTCCTACAATAGCCCGACGGGCAGGGCAGAGATAGATTTTGGTAGCCCGACTGAAAAAATCGCTAGCCCCGGGACGTCGGGCTAGCGATATTGCGAGCCCTGTATCTGATTGAGCAACCTGTTCTCACTCCCAAAGCGTAACATTTTACGCTAGGTGACAAATCGTCACCATATTACGTTTTCGGCTACCCACCACGTTCCTAAATGACGACCTCGGAAAAAGAGGAAATATGAGAACCGTCTGGACTGAACCTACACATGTTCGCTCTTTTTCTTCAAATCGCTTAGAAACACGCTATTTAACATCATTAAAGTCCTGGTTAAGGTCAGGAATAAGGTTATGGTCAGGGCTAGGGATAAGGTTAGGTTTAGGGCTGGAATACAGGGCTGGAACGTCTACTACCGCGGGAGCGTCATTGCACTGGATTCCAGCCATAACCCGCTGCGTACCATAAGAACGCCGAAGGTCTCCTTTCGCGTTCCTCAGGAACGCCGCGGGACGTGACAAAACGTCGACATGTTACGCCTCGGGAGTGAGAACGCTCTGGATTGAGGAATCACTCATCTTTGGAAAAGAGAGTTTATTACAGAGAAATGTCTCTTTCCAAAATAAAAGCTATACTATCCACTTCTTCTGGGCTATATTCTCAGCAGCATATTAAACAGCTGTCTAAATGACTCGGCTAAAGTTAGTAGCATGCTTGTTGTTTTTGTCTTTGCACTAGGATGATGTCGGCGTAAATGTGCAGTCATATTCGTTGTGTTCCCACTAGTGCTCTCAGGTTAATCTCGTTGAAATGACCTTAACGCCACAACACGGCAAATCTCCGTTAACGAGCTACCGCCGATCGCTCTGTGCATGGGGCTAGACGGCCAACACGTTAACGAGCTAACTGCGCTAACACACTAGTTCCCACCCATGTAATTGAGCATTGCATGGCACATCCAACATACTGTTTTACTTTAGTCCATGACGCGCTTACCTTCAGGGTCATACGTCACATGAAAACCAAAATAATTCCAAACGCCAGATCTGAATGAGGGTGGGGGAGGTCCATGTTTCAAGGAGAGCTTAACTTCTGTCTCGCTAGCTTGCCCTGCGCTCTTCCTTCTGACGATCCTGTCTGTGTTGAACGCTCAGTGGATCTGCGCTCGACAGTGCAGCCTAGGCGGAGTAGTCGAACGCAGATTCACTGAGCGCTCAACACAGACAGCATCGTCAGAAGGAAAGTTGATAAAATAAATTACAAATTTTGTATTGTTCGATACATATGCGTACCGAACCGAAAGCACTGTATCGAACGGTTCAATATCGATACGAATATCGTTGCACCCCTAATGCTTATGTATGTGAGCTTTTACGTGCAGCAGCTTCACATTGTGGTCAGCGGTGGAATTACATCCATGCTGAAAATAACTAACACTGATTATCAGTGGGAAGAATTAAATTAGTCTTTGTGAAACAGAAATGTGGTTTGTAGTTAAAGGAGTAGTTATGTACTTTAAAAGAACCTGATTAAACATTAAACCAGGATAACATTTGGATGACATCTGATCAAATCTGGCTGCTGAATGAATTCATAAGTGAAAACTGACACAAGCTGACAACACAAACATGTTTCCAAAAATGACATTGAGCAACAAACCGAGACAACCAACTGTATTAGAGGCAAAAAGCAAAACACGTTTTTAAAAAAGAAAAAAAAAAACAGTTGTCCAAAGTGGGGAGCACAGTGTTGTGGTGTCTAACACTGTTTCCTCACAGCACTACGATTCTGGGTACTAATCCGCCATCTGTCCTGAGTGGAGATTATATCTTGTCCCCATAGGTGTGCAAATGGTTGTCTGTGTTAGTCCGAGGACAAAAGGCCACCTGAACAGGGTGCCTTTCGTCGTGTGGCAGCTGGGATATTTTGTTTTTATTGTTGGTGAAGAACTGAAAACTCAGAATTTACATTTAGACTAGGATTTTGTTGAACTAACTAACTATTAATATATGAGGTTCCATTCAGTTCAAGGAATTAAATTTTAGCGTGGCTGCAACTTACTCCTTAAGTTAAAAATGATGCTGTATATTGTAGTTTATATGTTATACTACTTTCACAGTGAATCACATTTTATAGTAATACACTCTGAATGAGGATTTAAGTAATTACTCTTAGATCTACAGTAGAAAACAACAGAAATCCGGATGGTGTAATAGTATAATCTCAGTAACATCACCAATTGTTACATTTGCTGCATTTTACAGCTGTTTTCATGAGTACGGTGAGTTACCGTAAAAATAATGTAATCTCATGGAATTTTCCCACAATTACATGCAAATTACAGTACTAAACTGCTAACATCCTTTAGAGTTTTTTACTGTTGATTTTTGCAGTACTAAGCTATGGAAATTACTGCAAAGGCTAACAGTGTGCTTTAAGTCATACAGAATAGATATCAGAGCCTTAAACAGGCTGGCTTCTGCTAAATGGGTCAAACTGGGCAGAAAGTATACAAACACATAACATCCTTATAGAATATCATCTAACACAATAGATCAACTTACCTCAAAATATATAAAGCATATAAACAATTACAGCAATATGATACAACAAACACAGCAGTACTACTAATCCAAAATACTCAAATCTTCATAGAACTGAAAAAAACATGGAATTTTATTTTTATATCCATTCTGCTGCTGATACATACTTTGGGTTTCTGAATATTAAACTTGTTACTGCTTTTCATAGCGTTTAACTGAGTACTTTCTACCATATTGAAAAAACTTTAATGATAAAATTATTTTAACATTACCTAATAAGACTGATTCAGGACAGACAATTAGTTATTTTAAACTTTTCTAGCAGTCCTTCACAAACAGGGAACAGTCAGTCTATTCTCTCCATCTGTCAGCTGGTGCTGGCTCTTCATCCTCCTCTTCCTCACACACTGCTGAGTTTGTCCTGGTGGATCATCAGGGGTGCAAAGCCTCACACATGATGTGCAGCAGTGGGTCCCTCAGTCTGTCCTCACTCTGGACACTTGCAGTTGTCACACATGAAAATCAAATGTGTGATAAGCTGCAGGATTCAAACACAAGTGTAACTTATAAACACATGTTCATACTTTTATTACACAATCAGAGAGAAAGAAAAAGAGAGAGAGAGTGCAGGACAGACAGACAGGTGACAGTCTCAGCTGTATACAGAACAGCACAAGAGGAGGAGGATTTTGTGTTTGTGTTATTACGATTGCTAAACAAGAAGAGTTCCCAGATGGTGCAGTGGACACATGTGTGACTCCGGTGATTAAAGCATCCTTCTTTCAGCTTAACGAGTGAACCGTCAGCTCGTTCAAACACACGTTAAAGTCCGTTTGGCTCGACACCCCTCAACAGAGGCAGCAATATAACATAGCTAACATTAACAGTGCAGTGGATCCGGCTTGTGCCGTGATATTCAGGACTGCAAACCGAGCAGCATCACTGACTTTCAGCTTGTTGTGTTTGTATATGACTGACTTTAATTATCCATGAAATCATCACATTCTCTGTAAGATTAAGGTCAACTATTGAATGGCGTATATTTTAAAGTAAAGGTTTTAAAACCAAGTTAACGCTGCAAGTACAAACATCACTAATGCCACATAACTTTGCCGACATGTGACCAAACAGTCATGTTTTAATGTTCTTCATTATTAAACATTCGTACATAAATAAGTGACATCATATTCAGTACTAACTTTTGAAAGTTTACTCTTCGGCCGCTCCGCCTTTTTCCCCGAAGAAATATCCACACCCACCGCTGCGCTAGGAATACTGGGATACACGGGACCACGAAGTCTACACCGGACCCGCCCTTCAAATTTGGGAAAATTAACCGCATTTGTCGATCGCATTTGGAGTACACTTCGAATTGGGACTCCCTTCGGCGTGTCGCTGTGACGTAATCGATCTACAAACGCGCACTACAAAGCGTGTGGTCGCTGGATTGGGACAGAGCTGTACATATACGCACTCTTACAGACTGGAGGAGCCAGGAATCAAACCACTAACCATCAGATCAGCAGGTGACCTGCTCTACTGCCTAAACTGCAGCCACTCAGAGGTAAGCATGAGTAAATCGTCACTAGGTTTTGGATAAAGTGTACACTCACAAACCTGTCAAATCTGCATTTGAAACATTGGCTACTATAGCAGTATAGTATTGCAACGTGGCATTTGGCTCTTCTAACTAAAATAGGAAAACAGGAACATAAATTGTGCCATCATTGCCAGACCTGGACCACATCTGGTTGACATACACCCTGCCATGACACCAGTCAGTCAGAAGTGCCAGCTTGATGCCAGATCCGGGCCAGAGCTGTTTTCTATGAGCCTGGGCCACAAAACCCAAACAACAATCAGGCCAGATGTGGCATGCGATCACATAAACAGTGCCATCTACGCCAGGCCTGGCCCATATCTGGATGAAATACGTCTTATCATACAAGAAGTCAACCAGCAGTACTCGCTTGATACCAGATGCAGGCCAGACATGCTTGCTATGTGGGTATAAGTTACATATACTGTATATAACTAGCAGCTCTCTCCAGCTGTGTCGATCTATATTATCTTTTTTGACCCCAAGTGTTTATTTCCAGAGAAAAGAAACAGCAGACTATGCTAATAGGATGTGATGTTACAACACTAGTCAAATATTAATGCATAATATTTGTTTATGACATAATTCTTTGTTATGGAAAAAAATATTTTTTAAATAATCATGAACATTAGGAGTAGTGATTTTAGAACTTTATGTATATAATTTGTCATTTTTTACTGATGTAGGCCAAAAATAACTACTTAGTACCATTTAATTTAGTTTAAAGGCTTATTTGCAAGATGCAGGAACCTAAAACATTAAAAGCTAAAAATTTATTTCGCATGAAACGGGAATTCAAACATGGTGATAGAGCCAGGTGCAGATGCAAGTCAGATGTTAATTTGGCTGTAGGCTATGGCACTTGGCCACAGCTGGAGCTAGTTGACACAACTTGGTCAGGAGCAATAGGATTGACGGAGTGTGTTTAAATGAACCTGACAAATGTCACAGATGAAATATTAACTGTTTATTTCCTGGTTTGTTATATACTACACATCTGTTTGACCGTTACCAGTTAATCTGTGACACCAGTTAATCTGGAACACCGGCAGATGAGTTTGCACTCTTCCGTAAGAGAAATATTCCAGCGTGAAAAGTAAAGACAGCAGACAGTGTGAGGAGAGGTTCTGGTTCGGTTGTTGTGGGTAATCACTCAAGGTCAGGTGAGGTTTGTTCATTTAAATTCGATTCTAAGCTTGATAAAAGTCTAATAAAAACCAATGCCTGCAATTACTGTCCTGAAAGGGGCGATTGTGGCTCAAGAGTTGGGAGTTCGCCTTGTAATTGGAAGGTTGCCGGTTCGAGCCCCGGCTTGGACAGTCTCGGTCGTTGTGTCCTTGGGCAAGACACTTCACTCATTGCCTACTGGTGGTGGTCAGAGGGCCCGGTGGCGCCAGTGTCCGCAGCCTCGCCTCTGTCAGTGCGCCCCAGGGTGGCTGTGGCTACAATGTAGCTTGCCATCACCAGTGTGTGAATGTGTGCGTGAATGGGTGGATGACTGGATATGTAAAGCGCTATATAAATACCGGCCATTTACCATGAACGGTCCCTGGAAGGCAGAATTTCCAAGGTTGCAGGCCAAAACCACAAGAATTACATCTTATATTAAACCGGCTGCAGCGTCTGCACCTGTTACATGAGTTACATGTGCAAAATGCCTGATGATGTTTTGTTAATTCCTGCTGTTTGGGATGCTATAGTCCTTTTATTAGGGATGTTTTTGTTTTCTTGGTGGGAAGTGGGGATAAAGTCCCAGTTTAAATTCTGAGTGATTCAGGAGACTATGACTCCTATATAGTGAACCTGTATAGTGTGCTGCCCTTCTCAAAGGAGTCTGACACAGGTGACTGCCTCCTCAGTAGTGGGAGGGGTTTTACCACCCTCCCTGTTCCTTTGCATAAGCTCATCAAACCATTAAGCTAGCACCATTACAACTTATTCTTCTGATAATGGAACCTTTTGAACATCTTGTTCTATACTGTGTGGGTCCTTTGCTGCCCTCAACATCTGGAAATAAGTATCTTCTTGCAGTGATATGTCAAAGTACCAAAATTCCTGCTGGATATCCACTGAGGTCAGTGACGAGCAAGGCATTGGTGACAGCTCTAACTCAGTTTGTTTCGGTGTGAGTGGTCAGAGTTCAAATTTTTCATCTCACATGTTCGCCGAAGTTTTGTAAACCCTGCACATAAACCATAATTGGTCATCAAGATACCATGCACAAAGACAGGGTGCTCTGGAAAGGTTTCCCCAGATGTTAAAGTCTCTTTAGCGTACCTATTGTATAAAGCTTAGTAGAGACTGGGAAGAAGGTCTGCCATGGCTGATTTTGGCTGAAAGAAAACATAGGTTTCAGCCCTAATGAGCTTGGGTTTTGACATAGTGTGCGTCGGCCCTTGGCTGTAATAAAAAATAAAGGGGTTTATTCCGAGCCACCTAAAAAACTTGGTTGAGTTTGTAAATGGATTTAGACTTTGACTGCTTGTAGCTGGGATTGCCAGTTGTCAGTTTTGTTGTGGGGACCAAGTTTCAGCCTTTTTGCCAGTTGTGGCATCTCTGTATCGTCCCCCATTTACAGGCCCTCACAGGTCCTTAATGAGAAACTTTTGATCTAAATTACTTTCAACCCTAAAATGAAAAAAGTTGGTTCAGCGCTGTCATGTAAACTTACTCAAACCGTATTATGCAAGTGACCAAAATTCTAGTCGGTGTGTTAAGGACACCGTTCACCCTTGTTTGTTTCTTCACTTCCGTACTTTTCTGAAATTGATGAAATACCAGAGCCTGATGACAGTTTGGTCATTTGAAAAAATTTCAGTCTCTTTGTATTCTGAATAAATTGGTGAGGTTCCTACTTGCACGGACTTGATTGATCATGATACATGATACATGATGCCAATGCATTTTCTTTCCATCAACGAACTGTTAATTGAGCAGATTTGACACAGTTTCTTGAGCTAGTTGAAAACTTGCCCCCTCCCTCTGCTGTCAGTGTACCATATTTAGTTCCAAATAATTAATGAAGTAATTATGAAGTAGAATCAAGTAATCTAGAGGTGTTTGTAGAAGTAGGCTGAGTGTAAAGTCTCCCAGTTCATCAGGGCCAGAGTTGGAGATCTGTGACTCTCTGAAGATCTAACAATATCAGAGAGAAAACAGCACTTTGGACTCTCCAGGTTATCTTTTCAGCAAATAATGCTGTGGCAATGTTGTGGAGGATTGTGGAGGCTCAAAGCATGTGCATGATGATAAGAGATTTAGGGGTCATTTACTCTATTGGTCTTGCTGCAAACACCCAGGTAATACAACACTTACCTTTCTACTGTTAAACTGGTTCTAAAAGTAATGCAGGTTCAGGTGAATTTCTTTTTGTAGTTTTCTGTTTTGAGAACTTGTTTACATATATTATCAGACTGTTTCGATGCTTTGTTGTTTATCAACCTCTGACTCAACCTGGCTGTCACTGCACACATGTGCTTTAGTGAGTCATAGTGGTTTTAATGATTTACTCTGAGTTACTAAATTGTGTTTAACATAATAATAATAATAATGGATTGGATTTATATAGCGCTTTTCAAGGCACCCAAAGCGCTTTACAATGCCACTATTCATTCAGACTGACAGATGTGAGGCTGCCATATCGCGCCATCGGCCCCTCTGGCCAACACCAGTAGGCGGTAGGGTAAAGTGTCTTGTCCAAGAGAGCCCGGGGATAGAACCGGCGACCTTCCGGTTACAGGTGCGATTAAAACTGTTCAATGTTTTGCTAAAAGACTGATTTATTAAAAACTTAGAATCAACTCTTTAGAGATTTCCTTAACTGAAGGGCTGAGCATGCATCTAGACTTTTTGGTGAATATGCTTTGAGATCAGGTCAGCAATATGAGAATGCTTTGGACTGTTGAATGATTTTCTTACCAGTTAAATTTCTTTTTAGGTTTATGATTTCCTCCTTATAGTACTGTTTGCTGACTTAATCTTATCAGTTCTGTCTGTGCCATAGCTAATTATTCTATTTCAAGTAGAGTTGCCTGCATTGGTGATATAAAGTCCTTCATAAGATGCGTGATAGAGAAATTCTACTTCTCTGAACTATTCCCATATTGAACAACTGTAAAACCAGTTGTTCAATGTCCGTCATTTACAATATTACATTCACAATAATATATTTTTGATTGGATCAACCTTTTCTTCTGTACTGCTTGTGTTTAGTGTAACACATTTTAACACATTTCTTAATCTGAGAGTCACGTTCAAACAGTGCAAATGTGCACTCACGTTGTTTTTGGCACTCGCTTTCTGGTTGGTTCAGTAGCATTGAGTCTTAAATACAGGTATCATTCTGGATGCAGCACTCAAATTTTCAAGCAAGAATTCTGATAAGATTTGATTTTAAATACAGATTCCTATAGTACACTGTTAGACTTTTTGTCTCCACTTTGTGGTAACATACTGGCGTCACTGTTGCCAGCGTCATACTGTGACGCCGTGTTACGGTAGCTTACCGTTCTGCAGGATGATACCGTTTTTTGCTGTTGTGGTATAATACTCTTGGACAAATTATGGTAACGCACTGTAGCTTTTTTTTTTTATGTCGTTATCTCGTAAATTACGTCAACAAAGTAACATCATACTGTGATTAAGAAATTGGTATACTATCGTTTATTCACGGTATGTCACTGTAAGCCCGCTGCAAGGTAATAAACTGCAACATATTTACCAGTAACTTACCGTTAACACACATCATCAGTACCAAAAATATTCATCTCTGTTAGCGGTCATTTACTGTTGAGCAGGTTGTAATTTACCGTAATTTCAGGAAACAGGTAACATACTGTAAGAGACTGGAGGGTTCCAAAAAAAATTGTATTGTATGAAAAAAAAAAGTATCATTTATATGTATTTTTATATAAAAACACACACACACATATATATATACACACACACTATCGATTGATTGATCGAGATAGATAGATATATATACACACACACACACACACAAAATATAATTCATGTGCTTCACACCACTTTTTTATTTCTGTTCTGATTTTCCTCTGCAGAAATACACATTTCCAAAGTCAAAAACTGAAAAGAACTGAAAACATATTTTCATTGAGGAAGCACTTGTTTTTACTAAACTATGTAATACATGTATTTTCTCAGATGGTTGTACAAACAATAAACGATATTATGTCATATCCATATCATGCCAGACAACATATACTCAAGTGTTGGGTTTTCTTAGTTATTTTTTGTAGGGTCTTAAACCTACAATGTGAAGTTGGCACCTTACAAATAAACTGAATTGTAATAAATATAATATCAAGCCCCACACTTCTGCCTTTATATACACTTTGTCCAAAATACTGGCTCACACCACCAAGTCAAGGCGCAAAGCAGGGTCCACAAGGACATGGATGAGCATGTGTGGTGTGAAGGAACTTGACTGACCTGCACTGAACCCTGATCTTGCTTTGTGGACTGAGTTCATTGATTTGTAGGGTGAGCCAATACATGTGAAACTGGCAGGTGTGCATGTGGCTGGGGTCAGCTGATCTTGCTTTGTGGACTGAGTTCATTGATTTGTAGGGTGAGCCAATACATGTGACAATTAAAGTGTAAGTAGTGAAGTCCAAGGTCAGTGAGAAGTACTGAGTGATGCAACTCGAGCACAAAGTACAATTCAGAATCATTAACAAGTATAACAGCTATCTTCCCAAAAACCAAGCCATCATCAGTGTCATCTACAATGGAAACGTAGCCTTCGACATACTTGGTACCTTTGTAGACAACTGCTGACACATCCAAAGTGGTCTGATTAGTGCAGCCTGCTTTTGCCACAGCTTCTTGAATGACAGTTCTTTGAACTGTAGGTGGAAACAGTTGGCTCACTGAGAGGTAGGACTGCAGTAACTGATGCCGTTCTGTCACAGTCTTGCATAAGTTGACAAAGTTGTGCACTGTTTTTGTACGTGCTTTGAAATATGAGTGCTTGCTCTCAAATCTAAGGGTCCACAAACAAATGAGTGGTCCAAAGTGAAGGATAAGCTCTGCATAATGTAACAAATAGTGATGTTTAGCTTTTAAAGCTTTGTCAGGAAACCTACTGTGTCGCAGATGTATATAGTCCTCTATCAGTATCTTTAGGTAGGCAATGTCATTGTGACTTATTTTGGGGGAACATACAAGATCAACAATGTCTCTAAGTTTAAGGCATAACTACCAAACCTCACTATCCACAGGATGTTTTATCTTTCCACCAATGTACAGAGGCAGAAGTCGCAGAAGACACCAGTTCTGTGCTGCTGAACTCCCCCAGCCTCTGCCCTGTTTTCACCCCACATGGCTTACTTAAAGCATCACTTCCTACGTGTTTGAACTGTACAATTGCTCTGTTTAACTGGTTGTATGTGAAATGCCCTTCCACTTGCACAAGGGTATCAATACATAGCGACAAGTCACTGGAAACCACTCCTTCAAATAAATCATGGCCCAAACATGGAGGTAACCCAGAGCACACATGGAAAGACTTCAGTGAATTAAACACAGAGTCAAATTTAATTCCATTCACAACCAAGTGGTAACTTGTAGATAGGACCTCAACACTGTCTTTATAGTTATCAGCTGTTCTTTTTTGTCCAAGTGATAGTGGATCATTGATAAAGCTTTCCCTGTCAATTAAGCATTATCTGCAAAAATGTTTGCTGCAGCTGAAATTCTCAGTGAAACCACCTATGCAGTGGGAACCCAGATTGTCTCCTAAGATGGCTATCAAAGCTGCCTTCATTATGGTTCCATCCTCTACCAGAACCCCTGTCTCTTCCATATCTTTAAGGTCTGCAATAAGACTGGAAAAAACTTTGTTATGGACAAAAGTTTTGAAGTCAGTGTCCTTGGAAAGCAGAACAAGTTGCATTGCATCAACAGAGGACCGGTTATGTGGTAAGATCTCACCTAGAGTCATGTACACTGCCAGGATTTTATGTTTCTTTTTTCCAGACCCTAATGGATTAACCACTTCAAGTGCATCTCACCCTGGGTCAACACACCTGAATCACATGATTAGTTCATTACCAGGCCTCTGGAGAACTTCAAGATATGTTGAGAAGGTAATTTATCCATTTAAATCAGCTGTGATGGATCAAGCGCTTTGGGATCCTTAGGGACTAGTAAAAGCACTATATAAATACAGGCCATGAGGGCACACACACACACACACACAGAGGGAGATCATTAATACAAAGGATTGGAGCCGTTTTTGGATTTTCACTTGTTGTTGACTTTAATATGAGTAGTCACATAAAATTCATTCCAATTTTTTGCCTTTGCTTCAATTAGGTTGTTTCTTTAAATCTACAACACTTTCCTTTTCAAAACGTTTACTGACATAGTAAGGAGGTAGCTAGGGAACTCAGTAAGTATGAGCAACAGTAGCTTAAGGACACTATCTCCAATAAAGAGGATTTCATCATCTGCAGTTCATAAAAAAGTGCCATATTAAAAACAATTCAGCAGACCCTCAGAGTGCAGATACAAACTGTTTTCAGCTATAGAGGTAGAGGTACACTTCATGCACTTATCAACATACAGTTTAGAGGCTTGCATTAGAGTGCATTGGTGCTTGGGCATCTTTTATTTAGCATGGTTATACCATTGTGAATGTAGCTATATAAACATGCTCAAGAGTCTATCATATGTTTGACATGCAACTAAAAATTCGAAAATATGTTTTTAAATCAGTAACTTTGCAAATTTAGAGGAATTGTTTTTGGACAACATATGTATCACATTTTAAACAGGGTTTGAATGATCAGCACTGACATACAGACATTTATGCGCTGGGTATAACAGACATGCTTACCGTGTGAAAGGCCCTCTGATGTCTTGGAGCAGAGAAACATGCTGTATTTTTGCTTTTCTCTATTGTATAAGCAAAGTCGTATAAGCAAAAATGACTAAGAGATGTTGGTGTTAACATGTCTTTTTATTTCATTCACACAGACAATGAATACTGAACAGCATACATTAAACCAGGTATCTCCCAACCCAGTAGTTACCAATCATGCGAAGCATGGCTGGTTTAACACGACGGGCATAATGACTTGCTTCTATCAGCTGTACAATATTGTCGTTAATTGCACATACTATATGTTGTGGTGATCTCAGTTCAGTCATGGTGTGTTCTGCAATCCTGCTGAATTGTGTTTTAGTCCCATCGTTTGTGTATGCGCGTACAAACAGGCGTATGGCGGGGATGAATCGGAATGTCTTGAGCCTCAGCATCACATCGTCGTAGTAGGTGTCAAAGTAATATTTGGGCAGTTCGAGCAAACAGCAGTGTTGCACCTGACTGGGATGAGCTGTTCGACATCCATAGCATGTTTCCTGTAGAAAGGCGTTTAGCGCCAACATCACCAGGTGATGGGTTGCAAGCATTGCTTTTTACGATGAGTGCATCGGGTGCATACACCTGTAGACGTACCTAGAGCGGCTGTGGCTTGGATGATGTTCCGGCTGTTCGTGATGGTTGATACCGACGTCATCCTGCACTCCTTAGTTAGAGGTGTCTGTGTTCCTTAGGTCACTCTGTTGATGTTCCAAATGATGAAAGAGTCTTTATATGTATAAGGGTTAGACCAGACCACTAGGAGGTGTGATTACCCCCCGGGGGTTGGTCATGGTTTCAGTTGACCTCTGACATGATAAGATAAGATAATGGAACTGTTTGTAAGGGAACTACAGTTGGGATGTGAGAGTGCTGGGATGCTCTTGATAAGGGAGCCTCTTTTATTGTTTCATGACTTCTTTTGCTGACTGTTGGGGGCCTAACTGTAACCCCCTCTGTCTAACTGTTGCAGAGTTAAGAATCTGTAGTTTTTAGAAGTAACACAAGAAAAGTTTATTTCTAAAGGAATACCTGTTGTTTGTGGTGCTCTATTTAAAGCTATTAGCCTCTGTGTCTTTTCGGAGCGCTAAAGAAAAAAGTAAAATGCTCCTAAAGTAGTTAACTCATCTATGTGTAATCAACAAGTCTTACTGTTGCAGTGTGTTTGTGACTAGTAGATAATTATAGGGCTAGTTGCATTAGAGGAACATTGGGGGTTGATACAGTGCTAGTGTGGCTAGGTGTGAATATGTGCTTTTAGAAGTATCACAGTTTATTTCTAAAGGGATACATGTTGTTTGTGGTATTCTGTTTAAAAACTATTAGCCTGTGAAACTATTAGAAAAGTGAAATCTTCCTAAACTAGTTAAATTAAATGCTGTGTGGGAATACACGGTTTTTAGAAGTATCACTGTTTATTTCTAAAGGGATACCTGTTATTTGGCAGCACGGTGGCACGGTGGTTAGCACTGTGGCCACACAGCAAGAAGGTCCTGAGCAAAAAAAAGTGCCATTATATTACTACTGACAGCTTTTTCCACCAGGCCAGGAACTTCAACATTATGCACTCCACACTGTATATAAATGCCACTTGTTTTACACAATATCCAACTACCAACCTCTGTATATTTTAGATATTTTATTTATTGTTTACTCTATTTAATTTGTAAAATATGTACACACACACACACACACACACACACACACACGTAGAAAAACATATTTAGTATACACATCCAGTAATGCATACACTCTTATATTGTACATATATTTATTATTCTCAGATTTAGCCATTCTTATCTTTTGCTTGTTTTATGTTATTGTATTTTTTGCACACCTCTGTTGCTTGTGAAGCTCGCACACAAGAATTTCACTTGCATATACTGTACCAGTGTACCTGCACTTGTGATGTGACAATAAAAGTGATTTGATTTGATTTATCGTTATGTTTTTTACAACTACATGAATGTACTATTGCTATGTGATTTTTTTTTTTTACTATTACTGAAGGCCTGGAACTGATCATGATCATTTGCAGCTAGCAGGTTGCTAATGCTATCCATCAAGTCTAAAAACAGTATGTTACAATGTGGAGATAATCTGATCAAAAATGATCAGGTTATATTCTAATTTGTATTCAGGCGTACATGTGCACTATGTTTATTTATATTAAGCTTGTGTTTCTGTCATGGAGGGATTGTGCTCAACTGAATGAAGGTTATCAGACATTATGAAACATATGATACGTAAAAGCGAATTTTGCCAAAGTGCTTCTTTTTTTAAATTATCTTTTTTTTCTCAAAGAAATCTACTACATCATGTGTAATTTTTTTGTCATGTATAATTTCCATTGCAAATATTAACCACAGTTAAATTAAGAGAGGATGGCAGTAAAAACTCCGGAGGTGTGATGCCATCAAGTACACTGCTGTAGAACGATCGCACTGCGTTCTCGGGAGGACTCCCGTGTAAACTTATGAAGTCTGGACTAGCAAGAACACGAGGACTGGCGTACTTGAGTATTTAGAAATGGCCTAACAGTCTGCAGTCTATGAACTAACGTCAGCTAACAATGTTAGCTTTGTGGCGAGTAGCATTCAGTAATTGTAATAAAAATCACACATCAATAATACATCGAAGATAATGAGGTTTCGCCCATCCCTTTCTTTTTATGAAGTGGTGTTTTAATTTCCAAGTAAGAAAACCATTCATGCCCGTTCACTGCTGGCCCTGTTATTCTGGCTCTGGGTCCATTGTGTAACTGACGCCACCAACATTAACAGGACGCTTACATTAGAGCCTCTTATTGCACGTTTTGTCTGGGTTTCCAGCAATCAAAATCAGAGTATTCCCTTACTCCCCAACACTGCTCACCCAGCATCAACAAACACCATGTGACTCACAGATTTTTTCGTTCCTGTGTATATTTTTTATCTGTCTTATGTAGAACCAGTATGGAGCAGATCAGAGACCGTGTTTTCAAGCATAAAAACTACAATTTTGGGGTCGGTCTTACAACTCCAGAGTACATAGACTCTCTTGAGAGTTTTGAAATAAAAGACAGCGATGTCTTCCTTGTCACTTATCCAAAATCAGGTTTGTGAAAAATTTCATACATTATTTATATTTGCTGTTTTGTGGTGGCCAGACTGATCCACTGATCACCTCTAATGTCTTTCCCCACATCAGGCACTGTGTGGGCTCAGCAGATCATCATTTCCATCCACGAACTGGATGGGAATCAGACTAAATATTCAAACAACATGGAGAGGATGCCGTGGCTGGAGTACAAGACTCCAGACACGGCTGAATACACTCTTCTTCCCTCTCCACGACTCTTCGCCTCGCATCTCCCTGAACACATCATGCCTCCAGGAGTGAAGGAGAAGAAGCCAAAAGTCAGTACTTTATAGAAGCTCAATTTTCTTCTGTTTTTTTTTTTTTTTTTTTGCAAAAATAGAGCAAATTAAATTAGATTTGTACTTGCTAAGTTTAATTACATTTTTGTGATGTTACCTATTGGTCACTGAAGTCCAGTTTTTTGGGACTTGCACTTTGACACTTGGTAGCTTTTACAAACCAGCAAATCCTAGCAAATGAAAATAGAGTGGTTGATCTTTAATTATTTTCAAAACAAATGTTGTTTATTTGACAGTGTATAGGGTGCCCCAAGCAAGTGAGACTTAAAACAATGAGCCTGTAACACAATTTTGTAATGGGATCATAAATCAAGGAATCTGAGGGTCATTTTTATCATAGACTTGTGCACAAACACGTGGTTCCAGGTCCAAAAAGCTAGCACTAGCATGTGTTTTATTTTAAATGATTCTGTGTTTTTCCGTCCATCCATTTTCTTCTGCTTATCCGGGGTCCGGGTTGCGAGGGCAGCAGCCCAAGCAGAGAAGCCCAGACCTCCCTCTCCCCAGACAAGCTAAAGTTGTACCCACAGCAGACTGACAGAAGCGAGGCTGCCATATCGTGCCATCGGCCCTTCTGGCCAACACCAGTAGGCGGTAGGTCTTGCCCAAGGACACAACGACCGAGACTGTCCGAGCCGGGACTCGAACTGGCAACCTTCCGATTACAAGGCGAACTCCCAACTCTTAAGCCACGATCGCCCTGGTAGGGTCTCCCATGGCAAATTGGTTCTGGGTGAGGGACCAGACAAAGAGCGATTCAGAAGACCCCTATGAAAAAACCATAGAGGGAGCAGTTCACCCTGCCCGGGATAGGGTTACCGGGGCCCTGTCCTGGAGCCAGGCCCTGGGGAGGGTGCCTGAGGGCAAGCGTCTGGTGGCCGGGCCTTAGTCCATGGGGCCCAGCCGGGCACAGCCCGAAAAAGGGACATGGGCCCATCTTCCTGCGGGCCCACCACCCGCAGGATTCACCGTAGGGGTCGGGTGCAGTGTGAGCCGGGCTGCAGACCAATCTCCGTCTACCAAGACTGGCAATTCTGTGTTTTTATTTCAGTATATTTTTTTTGTCCTTTTCCTTTCTTACAATGAGGTCATTGCAGAGTAAGGCTACATTCACACTGCAGGCGAAAGCGCATCAAATCCGACTTTTTTGACCCTATGCGACCCATATCCGTTCATGGTATGACAGTGTGAACAGCAGAAGTCCGACATTTTCAAATCCGACCTAAGTTACTTTCGTATGTGGTACTGAATCCGATACATATCTGATGTTTTAGAAAGCGACTGCTGTTTGAATGGTCATGTCGCATTAAATCCGTCTTTTACGTCACTGACACAAGACAGATGCCAATTATCAGCGCCCAAGAAGACATTGTGAACGCTTCCTGGCCATCCAGTGAAACTATTGGGAATACAACGTTGGAGAAACGTGAACATTTTATTTGTACTGTATAATCTGCAGATTCTGACAGAAATCTGCAACTATCCTTTGAAGCATCGCTCCTCTCTAAAACAGCAATAAGGATCATTATTAGGCCATTTGTAAATAACAAAATAACTTTATAACTTAAAGCAAAATTGGGAAACGTAAAGTCAGAAACAAGTCTTTATATTAAGGACCATCTGTCAAACAATACTGTTTGGTCTGGGTCTAAACAGAGCGCGTTGTGTGTGATGTCTTCTTTTGCGCATGCAGGCCCCTTTGAGGGTTCACACTAGAGCGCATTTGCTATCACATTTTATTTGTAGTGTGAACAAGCAGACACAAAAATCAGATTTGATCAAAAAATTGGAATTGTGCATTAAGACCTGCAGTGTGAACGTAGCCTAAGAGGTTCATCAAATCAAGTAGAAATAGGAGAAAAAGAGCTATAAAAATGTACAGGCTTTAAAACATATTTTAAAAGATATTATTTGAAATCAAATTTTGACCCTAAATTTTAAATTGTTTTTTTTTTAAACTAATGACTTTTATCATTTTTACATTTAAGTAACAAACTGTTAATATTCTGATTTTTTTTTATAAATATATATCAGATCGTGTATTTGATGAGGAATCCAAAGGACAACATGGTGTCTTTTTATCACTTCAGCAAAGCCCTGGCAGAGCTGGAAACTCCCGAGAGCTTTGACCAGTTTTTTGAGTGGTACATAACAGGAAACAGTAAGTTTCCTCACTTTATAGTAATCAGTAACCGATTCATCATTATGTGTGGACCCTCTGTTAGAAGGCCTGCGCTTTACTACCTAGTGATTTTGTGGTGCTGTGCTAGTATTTAGCACCGACTCCAGTTTTGTGTGTGTGTGTGTGTCATGTGTGGATTGAGCACATTGACAAAATCTGTACTACATTCGGAGGCACACTACCACTGCATGATTAGCATGGGGGACTGATCATGCCTGCAGTCATGCTGTAGGTAACTACAGAGCTTACACTTGAGCTCCTCCTCTGACATGAGGGTTGTATGTGAACTCAATTAAATGACAATGCCAAATGACTGGATGCATTATGCCACTACACAGTTTTTGCGTCATCCTGGTTTGACCACGTCAGGGAGTGGTATTTAAACAGAGACCAGTACAACATCCTCTTCCTGACCTACGAGGAAATGATTTTGGTAAGATGTTTCTTCGCATTTTTTGTTGTTCCTAAGGAAACTCAAATAAAATATCTGGCAGAGTTTAAGGTTCTTTTTCTGTTGCGTTCCTGCTTTTCTTTCAGGACCTGAAAGGATCAGTGAGGAAGATCTGCAACTTCTTAGGGAAAAACCTGACTGAAGCCGCCATCAGTCAAGTTGTGGAAAAAGCTAAGTTTGAGAAAATGAAGAAGGACTCGAAAGCAAACTATGAGCACCTTCCACCAGAGACGTTCAGTGGAAAATTCCTGCGCAAAGGTAACATAACAGACCTGCAGCTGCTGTGCAGAAAAATGTTATATCAGGGTTTCAGGTGTTGTGTTTTTGTCTTTATTACAGGTCAGATTGGAGACTGGAAGAACACACTGACTGTTGCACAGAGTGAAAGAGTGGATCAAGTCCTTCAGGAGAAACTTGGTGATTTGCCTTTGAGCTTCATCTGGGAATAACCAGAGCAGCTCTTCAGGGTCTCCCAGGAGCTTTAAAAGCATTGATTTCTGTCATGATATGAGGTAATTAGACGCAGGGTTTCTTCAGCACAAACTGCTTTTATTGAACCGTAGCAGCAGTGTACGTGGCTACATCAATAATCTAAAAAAAGATCTGCTATTTAAATAATAATAAAAAAACAACATCAACAAAGATTAATGTTTGCTCACCCAAGATGAATTCATGTCATGTAGATCATGATTCCAGAAATCAATAATGTTCATTAATAAAATGTTTATCAGTCAACATATCTGACATGCCTGAAACCAGTACAGTGCGCTTTGGATTCTCATAATTTCTGAATAGTCACTAACTGTTAATTGTGTTTTTGAATCACACTGCTTTTGAAAGTAGCCTTGACCTTCAAATATAAGAAATTTCTTTACATAAATGTACTTTTGCCATGAAGACAGTCTGACTTTTGGTTTACCCACAAGTGATTTCTCCTCCCATGAGTCAACATTTAAGACAGAAGTATCTCATTTATTTGTGTAGAAGAATCCAAAGGAAAGGATTCTTTTTTGGTAAGAAACAAAACATTACAAGAAGAAATTGTGCAATTGCAGTGTAATTTTGGTTAAAGATGTGACATTCTTCCTTTATTTGATCTGATACAGAATCAAACCTCAGACCTGTAAACAGCATCCACTGAATATCATGTAATTAATATGTACAATACAGGTTCTTAACACATGATCTATGCAAGATAGACTATTAAAAAATAATAATAAAAAAACAAAACAAATCTAATTTCTTTAATCTGACTTACATTTCTGAACATTACTAGACATTTTCATTTTCAGCGTTATGGCTGCAAAGTTAAACTTTGATTGCCACACAAGAGTGAATGCTCTCATCTGGGAGGCAAGAGTGACATTTTGAATTTAGGTAGTTTATCTGTGAGAAACTCTTTTCACACAAGTAAGCTGATCCAAAGATGAACCGAACTCCACATTATTCATGCTCATATAGAATAAAATTGCATGTTGCAAGCACAAGTTTGTCAGGTTTTGAGAGTTTTTTAATATCACTCCATTTGTGGTTTTAAATCTGAATAGCCTTCGTTTTTCACACCAATCTTCCAAGAACATCATTGTTATGTAGTAATCGGGACACAGCATAAGTCAAATGTACAAATTTTTTAGTAAAAGTAAAAAAGCTTTTAGTAAAAAGTAAAGCATAAATTAACACTTCACTTCAACATTAGCTATAGTACCTCTTAAGGAACCTATAGAATATTGTCACATGGGGTGAAGAACTACATAAACTGTGTCTCTTCCCCTTATCTATCTGTGAAATTCAGAACTAAGATGGAGCAGAACAGTGACTTTCTGTGCAGATATAAGAGCTACAACTTTGTGGCCAGTATACATAGACTCCCTTCAGAGTTTTAAAAAAACAAACACCAATGTCTTACTTGCGTCTTTCACAAAGTCAGGTCAGTGAGAAATCTCTGTAGCATCCCATTATTTTGTTTTATTCAGTACAGACTGATCCGCTGGTTACATATAAAATCCCATAAATTTTCCATCAGAAGGCACCGTACGGGCTCAGCAGATCAACACTTCTATCTATGAGGTGGACGGGCATGTGAATGGATATTCTAACAACTCGCAGAAGATGCCATGGCTGGAGTTCATAGGGTTGCATACACTCCTCACCCCTCTCCACAGCTCTTCAGATCACATCTCTCCCAGGTTCTCATGCTGTAACAGTTGCTATTGTAATACAGTCTATCACCACATGGCGGTGCCTCCTGTCTCATGACTGGTGTGTCACCCCCTTTTTGTTCTTCTTCGCACTCCTCCTGTAATGGATGCTCCCGTGTATACGCGGACTAGTGTGCTCTTTAGTAATGTGTGGTAGAGGTAGGACTTTTATTTTTGATATTGTAAATAAATGAGTACTTTTTGGAAAGTCAGAAGCTGTTGCTCATTCGCTATCCACCTGGACACCTCCGCGGCTGGCTTCATGTCCACCGCACGTTACAATGACTCTAGGACTGAAAGACAAGAAGGGAAAGGTCAGAGCTGTATAGATGCTCAAGCAGCCTGGAGAAAGAGAAGGTTTAGTTGACTTATTCTAAGTAGTCATTGTCAGTAACACAATTGTCTGTGTAAAGCACTACTTCTCTAGTCATGCCTTGTTTTTTCACAGTTATGTGATCAAACAAGAAAAACTTCCTAAGAGCTAAATATGGTATGTGCCCTACATATTTTCTCAGAAGAGAGTCTCTGCTCCTAACTCATTTTTTCTCAACAAAAGAAAAATATTGACTGATACATTTTCAGGGTTTTAAAATGTAAAGCTGTATGTTAATACCACATACTGAGTATCATTACCTATTGTTTTATGAACATTTCTAAGTTATAATGGAATTTGGATGAGACTTCACATCAACCAACTTATGTTAATAAATATAAGTCACATGTCCCAGTGAGGAGAATGAAGTGTGCACTTTTGGTGAACGAAACATAGACAGCACTGTGAAAACAGATACTTGGCCACCAAAGTTTGAAGCCCGATGAATGAATAGAATATTTGTAATGAGAATAGCCAACTTTTACATCCAAGTTGTTTGTCCAAAATTCAAAGTGCACGTTGTGACCAGGAGATATTTTATTTTGTATTCTTATGATCACAGTTATAATCAGAAGTATCAATCATTAATCATTTACCATTGTTGAACCAGTTGACAGAATAATCTTTGAACCACATCTGGGTTACTTTGACTAGAATATTAATCTACACAGATTATCAGTACTGTAATCAGTCTATTGTTGTTCTGTACTATTCTTGTTATTTGCTTAAAGCTGTTTCACAGTTCTGTAACCACTCAGAAGCCTGTGGGTCCTGTTGGACCCTGCCTTAGTTCTATGTTCAGTTCTGCACGTACACAGGCCTTTAAAATACATGCACGCTCTTATATAACACATGCACGTTTACACACACACTTAGTAAGAAAAGGAGGGTCGTCTGAGGACAGTTTTCTGATAGATATACTTTCACAAAAGGCACAAATGTAATACACACTTGTTTTTCTCTAAAAACTAGCAGTTGATGTCCATATTAGGTAAACTCTCTGAACAGGCCCAAACTGTTATCATTTCCAGTAAGGTCTGACTGTGTGACGTCATCAGTGTAATAAAAACCTTGGGACGTGGTTGTTCGAGGGAGATCAGCGCTTAGAGGCTTGTGCTGCTCATCTTCCCCATATGTACATATGTATAATAAAATCACCTATTCTGACATCTACTGAGACCATGCAGTCGTTTGTCTTCTCCTCAAATTCGAACCATGACAACGTCTCCAAAGTATGTTTTGAGCTGTTAGAGAACCAAACACTATCATACAAGGAGCTTATTTTGTCACAGCCTGCCATAGCTCAGGTTGTAGAACCAGTTATCCAATACAAACAGCGTTCACTGTTCCTCTTTCACATGTGCTGTAGTTTTTACAAGCTGATTCATATAAGAGGAGTGAGAAGTGAAATTCTCTGGTGTGAAAAAACAAAGACTGAACTGGCCTAAATGCTAAGCGTTATGGAATGCACTGCAATGCCTGACGGAGGACAAGAAGTGTTTGCCATAGTGATGGGTGATGTGGCGTCTCCACATAAGAAGATGCCCAGAAAGCTGCAGAAGAAGCAACGTGAGGCAAAGTGCTTCAGCCATTTAAGGAGAGCTGCGGGTTTCCACCAGCTTTTGAACAATCATCTTAGTATTATACATAATAAAAATCATTACTGTGTGGGTGCGGTGCTCTTTGTACGTTTGGGTCTCCTGAGTGAGGCAGAGATTCATGGCAGCCATATTTTCCCCTACAATTACTTAACAAGTTTAAGAAAAAGCACTTTGAGCATACTTGTCTTCTATCGCTCATAAAATGAACCCAACATGAGCCAACAGCACTTGCCACCACAACACACAACAACATTTTTTGGAACATGAACTTAATTGCTTTCTTAAAACATTTTTTTTTGCATTTGGTATAAAACAGACTCCAATTTGGACAATCTCAGGCTCCCTCCCCACCGGAGAGGTGACACTCAATGTCCCAATTGTCAGTCTGGATAGCCCTGACCACCACCCAACATACAATAATGTCATGAAAGCATCATTTTAAAAAGGGCTATGCTAACATGGCCAATAACTTTCATTCTAATGATGTGCAAAATGATTTGGGCACAAAACAAAAGAAAACTTGCAGACTTCACTATTTACAGTGTAGACCCTCTAAACTAAGTTTGGGGGATGTGATCTTTCAAGAAATGCAAACCAAACTGTTGTTGTTTGTTTACTTACACAGCACGTCTTGTAGAATTAACTGGAGTCACCAGCAACAGCATAGTGCAGTCATATCTCAAGTCTAATAACAGAAGACAGGAAAAGATCAGTAAAGAATCAACTTCCCCAAACCAAAGCACAAAAACAAAAAGTAAAAGAGGCTGTTCTAAAGTATGATTAAAGTCCAGCCTGATTAATATAAATGTCACTGACAGTTGCTAATATATTGGAAAACCAAAATACTTACCACTGAGTTGATGTCTTTCTGTCCAACAGCAGGAGTGCTGGTCCCGAGCCTCAAAGACGGTAAGAAGCAAGCAGAGGGAGAAAAAACAGAACATTTTTTAGAAACTGATTTGATCCTTAATGGCTGTGCAATCATTGTAACATAGAGTTTGCTTATGTTGTTAAATAAAGGCTAGATTTGACACATCTCTGAAAACTTCGGCGCATTTTTGCAAATATGTGATGTCTTGATAAATCGAACAGATATTTGAACTTTACACAGCTACATTCTCGCCTGAAAATATCTTAAAAGTTTATTTTGTGACCCAGGAAAAGTAATACGTTTTTTAGCCGCGCTCCTCCGCCATTGCCGCGCTTACAAGTACGCACAGGCTCCGACAGCCACAGCCGACAAATGCGATCCTCCTTTTCCCCAGACTACCCTTTCTGGGTCACAAAATAACCTTTTAAGATACTTTCAGCTGAGAATGTAGCTGTGTAATGCTCAAATATCTACTTAATTTATCAAAATATCACATATTTGCAAAAGTGCTTCCACGTTTTCGAAGAGCTCTGTTATCCACCAGCGCAATAGCTGGCCGGGAGGTCAAGGCTTGATAGAGTCCGCGAGCACAGCTAACTCCTGGAGTATTGTTTTCAACCCCCTATATATATATATATATATATATATATATATATATATTAGGGGTGCAACGATAAACAAAATTCACGGTTCGGTTCGGTTCGATACTTTGGTGTCACGGTTCGATATTTCTTCGATACAAAAAAATGTTCATGCATTTTTAATTTGTCATTTATTAAAATTATAAATATATATTTTAACTCAAAAGTACAGTTTTTAAATTTAACCCTAACCCTTGTGCGTGTTTTTTATTTTGACAGCGAATGCGCACCTGCGGACCACTTATGTGCAGCCCTGGTTATTTAGCTCATCATATTGCAGCCACAGAAATTCTTTTGTCCATGACACCATAAAGCTGCACTTTCTTTTTGCCTTATAGTCTGATTTGTCATAACTTCTCCGTTTTGTGGTAAGCTTTTCTTTGGCTGTCACTTCTTCACCCTGACCTGTCTTATTTGGCTCAGCAGAACTGAAATGCTTTTACACGCTCACTCACATAAGCTCAGCGATTCTCTGCGCGATCAACCTCTCACATGTTTAAGCTTGCTGCGGGAGATTTCACTTGTCATGTTTGCATAGTAAGCTAACGATTAATAAGACTATGTCAGAGGAATTGGTGCACAAATTATCATCACTCACAGATCAGTGCTGTCGCTCTCTATACACAGTTCGCACGATTGCAAAGTGAAAGCAAAAAAACAAGCGCAAATTCAAACGCGACTTCAATATGTCACATATTGACAGTGGCTCACCGATGCCAATGACATAATTACCCAGCTACATTTCTGAAAGAATGCAAAAGCATTGACATATATTTTTCCTACAATAGCCCGACGGGCAGGGAAGAGATAGATTTTGGTAGCCCGACTGAAAAAATCGCTAGCTCCGGGACGTCGGGCTAGCGATATTGCAAGCCCTGTATCTGATTGAGGAATCACTCATCTTTGGAAAAGAGAGTTTATTACAGAGAAATGCCTCTTTCCAAAATAAAAGCTATACTATCCGCTTCTTCTGGGCTATATTCTCAGCAGCATAAGGAGAATCATGTGCTAACAGCTGTCTAAATGACTCGGCTAAAGTTAGTAGCATGCTTGCTTTTTTTGTCTGCTTCCACTTGTCTTTGCACTAGGATGATGTCGGCGTAAATGTGCAGTCATATTCGTTGTGTTCCCACTAGTGCTTTCAGGTTAATCTCGTTGAAATGACCTTAACGCCACAACACGGCAAATCTCCGTTAACGAGCTACCGCCGATCGCTCCATGCATGGGGCTAGACGGCAAACACGTTAACGAGCTAACTGCGCTAACACACTAGTTCACACCAATGTAATTGAGCATTGCATGGCACATCCAACATACTGTTTTACTTTAGTCCATGACTCGCTTACCTTCAGGGTCATACGTCACATGAAAACCAAAATAATTCCAAACGCCAGATCTGAATGTTGCAAGGGGAGCTTAACTTCTGTCTCGCTAGCTTGCCCTGCGCTCTTCCTTCTGACTATGCTGTCTGTGTTGAGCGCTCAGTGGATCTGCGCTCGACAGTGCAGCCTAGGCGGAGTAGTCGAACACAGATTCACTGAGCGCTCAACACAGACAGCATCGTCAGAAGGAAAATTGATAAAATAAATTACAAATGTTGTATTGTTCGATACATATGCGTACCGAACCGAAAGCACTGTATCGAACGGTTCAATATCGATACGAATATCGTTGCACCCCTAATATATATATATAATAACACCCAGCACGCCCCTGCGGGCGGTTTATCCTTCAAGCTCGGGTCCTCTACCAGAGGCCTGGGAGCTTGAGGGTCCTGCGCAGTATCTTAGCTGTTCCCAGGACTGCACTCTTCTGGACAGAGGTCTCCGATGTTATTCCCGGGATCTGCTGGAGCCACTCGCCTAGCTTGGGAGTCACCGCACCTAGTGCTCCGATTACCACGGGGACCACCGTTACCTTCACCCTCCACATCCTCTCGAGCTCTTCTCTGAGCCCTTGGTATTTCTCCAGCTTCTCGTGTTCCTTCTTCCTGATATTGCTGTTATTCGGAACCGCTACATCGATCACTACGGCTGTCTTCTTCTGTTTGTCTACCACCACTATGTCCGGTTGGTTAGCCACCACCATTTTGTCCGTCTGTATCTGGAAGTCCCACAGGATCTTAGCTCGGTCATTCTCCACCACCCTTGGGGGCATCTCCCATTTTGACCTCGGGACTTCCAGGTTATACTCGGCACAGATGTTCCTGTACACTATGCCGGCCACTTGGTTATGGCGTTCCATGTATGCCTTGCCTGCTAGCATCTTGCACCCTGCTGTTATGTGCTGGATTGTCTCTGGGGCATCTTTACACAGCTTGCACCTGGGGTCTTGCCTGGTGTGATAGACCCCAGCCTCTATGGCTCTTGTACTCAGAGCTTGTTCTTGTGCTGCCATGATTAGTGCCTCTGTGCTGTCTTTCAGTCCAGCTTTGTCCAGCCACTGGTAGGATTTCTGGATATCAGCCACCTCCTCTATCTGCCGGTGGTACATACCGTGCAGGGGCCTGTCCTTCCATGATGGTTCCTCGTCTCCCTCCTCTTTCTTGGGTTTCTGCTGCCTGAGGTATTCACTGAGCACTCGGTCAGTTGGGGCCATCTTCCCAATGTATTCTTGGATGTTCGTTGTCTCATCCTGGACTGTGGTGCTGACACTCACCAGTCCCTGGCCCCCTTCCTTCCGCTTAGCTTACAGCCTCAGGGTGCTGGACTTGGGGTGAAACCCTCCATGCATGGTAAGGAGCTTTCTTGTCTTTATGTCAGTGGCTTCTATCTCCTCCTTTGGCCAGCCTATTACCCCAGCAGGGTACCTGATCACGGGCAGGGCGTACGTGTCGATGGCCCGGATCTTGTTCTTACCATTCAGCTGACTCCTCAGGACTTGCCTGACCCTCTGCAGGTACTTGGTGGTTGCAGCTTTTCTAGCGGCCTCTTCATGGTTCCCATTCGCCTGCGGGATCCCCAGGTACTTGTAACTGTCCTCTATGTCTGCAATGTTGCCTTCTGGTAGTTCAATCCCCTCAGTTCTGACTACCTTCCCTCTCTTTGTTACCATCCGACTACACTTCTCCAGTCCGAACGACATTCCAATGTCATTGCTGTATAGCCTGGTAGTGTGGATCAGTGAATCGATGTCTCGTTCACTCTTGGCATACAGCTTGATGTCATCCATGTACAGGAGGTGGCTGACAACTGCTCCGTTCCGTAGTCGGTATCCGTAGCCAGTCTTGTTAATGATCTCACTGAGGGGGTTCAGGCCTATGCAGAACAGCAGTGGGGACAGAGCATCTCCTTGGTAGATCCCGCACTTGATGGTGACTTGTGCTATGGGCTTGGAGTTGGCCTCTAGTGTTGTACGCCACATCCCCATTGAGTTCCTGATGAAGGCTCTTAGGGTCTCATTGATCTTGTACAATTCTAGGCATTCCAGTATCCAGCTGTGGGGCATTGAGTCATAGGCCTTCTTGTAATCAATCCAGGCCGTGCACAGGTTGGTCAGTCTGGTCTTGCAGTCTCGGCTGACTGTTCTGTCTACCAGTAGCTGGTGTTTTGCGCCTCTGGTATTCTTGCCAATTCCTTTCTGTGTCCTGCTCATGTATTGACCCATGTGCCTGTTCATCTTAGCCGATATGATGCCTGACAGGAGCTTCCATGTAGTACTGAGGCAGGTTATTGGTCGGTAGTTGGAGGGGACCGGTCCCTTCTTGGGGTCCTTGGGGATCAGGACCGTCCGACCTTCGGTTAGCCATTCCGGGTGTCTCTCGTTAACTAGCAGCTGGTTCATTTGTGCAGACGCTCGTGGAGTGCAGTCAGCTTCTTTAGCCAGTAGGCGTGAACCATGTCGGGCCCTGGTGCTGTCCAACTCTTCATACTGGAGACCCTTTCTTGGATATCTGCCACTGTGATGGTTACTGGACCCTGTTCAGGGAGGTCGCTGTGGTCTGCCCTCAGATCCACTAGCCACTGAGCATTGCCGTTATGGGTTGCGTCCTTCTCCCATATGCTCTTCCAGTATTGCTCCGTCTCCAGCCTTGGTGGTGCTGTTCTCTTATTATTATTGTTCCCTTGCCACTGAGAGTACACCTTTGCTGGTTCTGTGGAGAACAGCTGGTTTATTCTCCTGCCTTCTATCTCTCTGGTGTACCTCCTCAAGCGGCTGGCCAAGGCTGTGAGTCTTTGCTTGGCAGTTTCCAAGGCCTCAGGTATGGACAGCTTGCTGTATTTCTTATGCACCTTCTTTGTCGCACCTTTCTGCAACTCCGTTAGTTGGCTAACCTCCCTCCGTGCTACTTTGATCTTGCCCTCTAGCCTCCTTCTCCATGGAGGGTACTGCCCCTTGTGGCTGTTCAACTTGTAGCCAAGCATTTCACTGATCACTGCTACCGTATTGTAGATCAGCTTGTTAGTGTCGGTAATCGTGGTTGTAGGTATTGTCCGTAGTGCTGCATTAACATCATCTAGCAGACCTTCTCAGGGTACTTCACGTAATCTTGGTAACCGGCTACGGGGATCCAGGTTACAAGCTTGGCCATGATCCTATTTTTCAGGTCAGTTCCTCTCGCACTCAACGATCCTTCTCCTATCGCACTTGGGGCTATGTACCCAATCTGGGGGTGATGATATCTCCCCCCCTGACCTGGCGTCCTGACTCCTCCTTGCCGTAGCATTTGTGTTGTACCTCGTCAATCTCTAGCTGTGAGAGCAGTCCCTTCTTTCGAATGTTGGAACACTGAGCTACTAGTTGTTTCGCCGTCATTGTGGATGTTGGGTATCGAAGAATCCATAGGTCCCTCATCCTATTCATGTAGCCCCCCATGTAGCATGTAGAGTTCTAATAACAAAGTGATAAAAACTGAGTTCAGCCTATTTAATATTTTTAATTAAACACAATATTACATTTTACAGTGTACACATTTCACGTTGTCAATGAAAATGTTTATTTCTATTTCTTAATTTTAACACTAACATTTAATTTAACGTTTGTATATACCTTATATTCTAATATTTTTATTTGTCATCCTCAGATTTGACTGTCCTGAAGCAACATGTGGAAGAGCCCTCCTCTCCAAGTCTAACAGATACATTGTCTGTCTCAACCACCAGCGGTCAGAGCAGTGACACAAGTGATGCCGGACTTCAAATGGTTCAGCCTCTATTGGACAGCATACATGAAAGAAATGTAGATACAGTACTTAATTGACTTATACTTGACTCTTTAGTTGCCATTACTTGAAAAAGCTTAAACACGAAGATAAAACAGATTAGAGAAAAATAATTTAATATAGTATTTCATGTAGTTTGCTCTGCAACTATAGTGTGTAATAAGACTTGCTCTCTCTCTCTCTCTACAAATATATAGCTGTTTTTGTTATGTATGTTAACCATGAAATGTGTTTCCATGATCAGTGTCCTGCTTTTCAGGTAAATAAAACCATTTCTAAGAAGATACTGGTCCTAGAAAGGGAGAAAGTAAGACATTCCAAATGTTTTGATGCCCAAATGTCATATGGGTGTGATTCACAATTTTATGTTCTGTGAGAGAGTTGCATTACTTAATTTGTTGGCTTTATGGAGACTTTACAGTCTTCCTCACATTAACACTGCATTACAAGAAGTGCTTATTCTGTAGTCATTTTTTTTCCCTTTAATTCTGTTTTTTTTTTTTCTTTTCGCCCAATGTTAGGCCTATCTGACCTCAACTGTTTAGCTGCCAATAATGGTGGATGTTATGCTATTACAGTACTGTTACACAGAATGTATGTTAATAGAATAGAATAGAATAGAATTCAACTTTGTCATTGCACAGGTACAGGGCAACGAAATGCAGGGCAATAATCCATGCAGCATTCATATTTGAATATGTTATTTCTGATAAATAAAATTCATACATTCATAATAATCAGTATTGTGTTTTTGTAGTAATTTGCACCTAAAACCTAAAACTTTTTTCATTTGATGAGTAACACTATAAATAATATCAAACTTAACTCTAGTTATGAGTTAAATTTTACTCTATATGGTAGTAGAAATTTTACTCCATGAGAGTTTAGTTTTAACTCCTATAAAGAGTTGAAAAATCAACTTCCGGAAAAGAGTTACTCTAACTCTGCACTAGAGTTCATTCGATGGTCATGCATGTACACTCAAATGTAGTTAATCTGAACTCCCAGAGAGTTTATTCCAAAGACCAGAATTAGCTGTGCACATAAATAAGTGACATCATATTCAGTACTAACTTTTGAAAGTTTACTCTTCGGCCGCTCCACCTTCTTTCCTGAAGAAATATCCACACCCAGGAATACTGGGATACACGGGACCACGAAGTCTACACCGGACCCACCCTTCAAATTTGGGAAAATTAACCGCATTTGTCGATCGCATTTGGAGTACACTTCGAATTGGGACTCCCTTCGGCGCGTCGCTGTGACGTAATCGATCTACAAACGCGCACTACAAAGCGTGTGGTCGCTGGATTGGGACAGAGCTGTACATATACACACTCTTACAGACTGGAGGAGCCAGGAATCAAACCACTAACCATCAGATCAGCAGGTGACCTGCTCTACTGCCTAAACTGCAGCCACTCAGAGGTAAGCATGAGTAAATCGTCACTAGGTTTTGGATAAAGTGTACACTCACAAACCTGTCAAATCTGCATTTGAAACATTGGCTACTATAGCAGTATAGTATTTCAACGTGGCATTTGGCTCTTCTAACTAAAATAGGAAAACAGGAACATAAATTGTGCCATCATTGCCAGACCTGGACCACATCTGGTTGACATACACCCTGCCATGACACCAGTCAGTCAGAAGTGCCAGCTTGATGCCAGATCCGGGCCAGAGCTGTTTTCTATGAGCCTGGGCCACAAAACCCAAACAACAATCAGGCCAGATGTGGCATGCGATCACATAAACAGTGCCATCTACGCCAGGCCCGGCCCATATCTGGATGAAATACGTCTTATCATACCAGAAGTCAACCAGCAGTACTCGCTTGATACCAGATGCAGGCCAGACATGCTTGCTATGTGGGTATAAGTTACATATACTGTATACAACTAGCAGCTCTCTCCAGCTGTGTCGATCTATATTATCTTTTTTGACCCCAAGTGTTTATTTCCAGAGAAAAGAAACAGCAGACTATGCTAATAGGATGTGATGTTACAACACTAGTCAAATATTAATGCATAATATTTGTTTATGACATAATTCTTTGTTATGGAAATTTTTTTTTTTAAATAATCATGAACATTAGGAGTAGTGATTTTAGAACTTTATGTATATAATTTGTCATTTTTTACTGATGTAGGCCAAAAATAACTACTTAGTACCATTTAATTTAGTTTAAAGGCTTATTTGCAAGATGCAGGAACCTAAAACATTAAAAGCTAAAAATTTATTTCGCATGAAACGGGAATTAAAACGTGGTGATAGAGCCAGGTGCAGATGCAAGCCAGATGTTAATTTGGCTGTAGGCTATGGCACTTGGCCACAGCTGGAGCTAGTTGACACAACTTGGTCAGGAGCAATAGGATTGACGGAGTGTGTTTAAATGAACCTGACAAATGTCACAGATGAAATATTAACTGTTTATTTCCTGGTTTGTTATCTACTACACATCTGTTTGACCGTTACCAGTTAATCTGTGACACCAGTTAATCTGGAACACCGGCAGATGAGTTTGCACTCTTCCGTAAGAGTAATATTCCAGCATGAAAAGTAAAGACAGCAGACAGTGTGAGGAGAGGTTCTGGTTCGGTTGTTGTGGGTAATCACTCAAGGTCAGGTAAGGTTCGTTCATTTACATTCGATTCTAAGCTTGATAAAAGTCTAATAAAAACCAATGCCTGCAATTACTGTCATGAAAGGTCCCTGGAAGGCAGAATTTCCAAGGTTGCAGGCCAAAACCACAAGAATTACATCTTATATTAAACTGGCTGCAGCGTCTGCACCTGTTACATGAGTTACATGTGCAAAATGCCTGATGATGTTTTGTTAATTCCTGCTGTTTGGGATGCTATAGTCCTCTTATTAGGGATGTTTTTGTTTTCTTGGTGGGAAGTGGGGATAAAGTCCCAGTTTAAATTCTGAGTGATTCAGGAGACTATGACTCCTATATAGTGAAACTATATAGTGTGCTGCCCTTCTCGAAGGAGTCTGACACAGGTGACTGCATAAGCTCATCAAACCATTAAGCTAGCACCATTACAACTTATTCTTCTGATAATGGAACCTTTTGAACATCTTGTTCTATACTGTGTGGGTCCTTTGCTGCCCTCAACATCTGGAAATAAGTATCTTCTTGCAGTGATGTGTCAAAGTACCAAAATTCCTGCTGGATATCCACTGAGGTCAATGACGAGCAAGGCATTGGTGACAGCTCTAACTCAGTTTGTTTCGGTGTGAGTGGTCAGAGTTCAAATTTTTCATCTCACATGTTCGCCGAAGTTTTGTAAACCCTGCACATAAACCATAACTGGTCATCAAGATACCATGCACAAAGACAGGGTGCTCTGGAAAGGTTTCCCCAGATGCTAAAGTCTCTTTTGCGTACCTATTGCATAAAGCTTAGTAGAGACTGGGAAGAGGGTCTGCCATGGCTGATTTTGGCTGAAAGAAAACATAGGTTTCAGCCCTAATGAGCTTGGGTTTTGACATAGTGTGCGTCGGCCCTTGGCTGTAATAAAAAATAAAGGGGTTTATTCCGAGCCACCTAAAAAACTTGGTTGAGTTTGTAAATGGATTTAGACTTTGATTGCTTGTAGCTGGGATTGCCAGTTGTCAGTTTTGTTGTGGGGACCAAGTTTCAGCCTTTTTGCCAGTTGTGGCATCTCTGTATCGTCCCCCATTTACAGGCCCTCACAGGTCCTTAATGAGAAACTTTGATCTAAATTACTTTCAACCCTAAAATGAAAAAAGTTGGTTCAGCGCTGTCATGTAAACTTACTCAAACCGTATTATGCAAGTGACCAAAATTCTAGTCGGTGTGTTAAGGACACCGTTCACCCTTGTTTGTTTGATTGATTGATTGATTGATTGATTGATTGAATGCTTTATTGGCCATATGCAGGTTGCCCCGCAGAGGAATAGGACCCCCCCCCCCGACTTACACACACAACAAAGACATCACATGGGAATACAGTCGGAGATCGGCAGCGTTGCAGAGAAAACACTGAAAAATTACACAACAATGGGAAAAAGTACAAGAGGAAAAAAAGAGACCTCTTCTCAGGCTGGGCACCTATGGGAGGGCAGCATGAGAACAGGAAACAAAAAAAACTCCTCTGCACAGAGAGCACATTAATGTCCACATCACAACATTAGAGCACGTGACTAGCCACAGGGGTGGATAGGGGGGTGGGGTCTAATCCGAAGGAACACAGCAGTCGTCCTATACAGCGCTACCATTTCAGCGCGGCACGCAGACCCGCTGTCTTCCCCCGCAGGTAACAAGCATCGAAGGCGTTTGGAAAGGGAGGGGGATGAGTGTGTGCTTATCAGTGTAAGTGTATGTGTGTGCGTGTCCAGAGTTCAGCTGAGACAGTGTCCTTCGCCCTATCAGGCTAAGTAAACAGTCTGCCAGCCAACCCAGGTGGCCTTGCATGGGATGGGAAGAACAGTCATCACACAGTCGTTATCAGGGAGTTGTTTTGGTGGGCTCCAGCCTTGGGCCTGAGCAGCTGGCGCCGTGGTGTCCATATGTTGAATATTGTTGATTTCTCCTTTATGCGAGCAGCGAATTTAGCACTCTGACACTGGTCTCTCGATCTCCCGTTGGAGAGCCGTGAGCCTCCCCATGATGGTATCAAACTTCTGTTCCGTGGTGTTGTCAGTCTTTTGATTCTGAGACCCCACAGCTGCAGTGAGCCGTTCTGCGATGTGTTCCAACTTTCGCTCAAGGGTGTCATTGTGAGCAGGCCCCTCTCTGATGTATCCCATCATACGCTCAATGGTGTTAGTTTGAGTCTTCACGGCAGCTGTAAGCGTCTCCAAGGTGTTAACCATGCTGCGTTCGTTGTGAGAGGTCGCGCCTCGTCCCGTCGCTTCAATTCCAGCGGCCAGCCTTGGGGGGGTTTGAACAGCTGGTTCCGCTCTCTTATTTCTTTTTCTTTTTTTCTTTTTTTTTCTTTTTGTCCTGTTTGGATCTTTAGCCATCAGAATTGTTGTCTTAAGGCCAAGAAAGATGCCAAGCGGATTTATTTTACCAAGTGGATCATCATGGCCTTGCCATATTGGTCCATTTGATTGACCTTTATTATAATTATGAATTTATTTTATTTTCAGTTGCTACAAACGGGACAGACATGACTGGGGGATAGGACAGGGAGAAAGAATGAAAGAAAGAGAGGGAGAGAAAGAAAACCAAAGGGGAGAAGAGACGGTGAGAAGGGGGGGGAAGAAAGAAAAAAAAAAAAAACAAACAAAAAAACAAAACAAAACACCTGGATCACCTGTATGGAGAAAAAAAAACAGAAGAGAAAGCAAACAACAAAGAGCAACATAATAAAAAAAAAACGGCACCATCACAATAAACTAGCTAGCAGTAGATATCAGTAGATACTAAATAATAAACGATATTGTGCAGCACGCAAGATAGACAGCACACAATGTGCTTTGAGGCAGCAGCCAAGAAAGCTGTAGTCCGCGTCTGTGAATACCCATGTGTACACCTGTGTGCATACCTGTGTGGATCAGCATGCTTGCATTCCAAAGGTTTCTCCATGTAACGATCTGCTAGGGAGTGTGGGGAGCCACAGCCCCGTCCTCCAGGGTATGAAGCAGGTATGGAGGAGATCAAAACTCCAGACATGCAGAGGCCCTCAGAACACAAGAGACCAAGGAAGACCAACAGAGGGGCAGCCGCGCCACTGTCCCAGTAAGAGCTGAGGAGAGTCCCAGATGAGGGCTCACTCAGCAGCCGCGGAGCAGAAGCCAGGGGGGGTTGCAGTGACGCGCCCGTGAGCTCCGCCGGCAGCCAGCTGTGCCTGAGTGACCGAGCCCCAGGCCGAGAGGCCGGGGGCACCCCACCTCCGAAGTGGCCCGAGCGAGCCCCAGGTTCCAGGCCCCGATAAGCGGCCGCCAAGGAGTGAGCCGGTGTGTACCCGGACGCCCACCCCCAGACACAAAGAACCACCAACGCACCGACACCTGAGGGAGTCCGCCACTGGCAGGGGAAGTGGTGGTGGGTGGAGATAGGCCTCCAAACCTTGGAGGGCCTGAGATGTCTCCAGAGAGGTGGCGTCTGATACCCAACCTGACATATAGACACAGACATACAAGCACACACAGACACAAACATCCATTCCCACCCTCATGCTCTCATATGCCCTTACTCCACACTCAACCAACGTGGAGACAGACATAAAGAGACGCTGTACACACGATCACACTCCCCAAGCGTACTCTACGAACCGGGTCTAGGTACCCTTGCCCCTGGAGGGGGGAACTGCACCCAGACCCAGGTGGTGTTACCCTTTTCTCTGCGGTGGGGAGAGGCAGACCGCCCCGACTCCGCAGCAGCAGGGAGGCCCCACACTCCAGACCGCAGTCGGACGGCCAACTCCTCCTAGCCCCCCCGCTCCAGCAGGCCACAGAGAACGGGGGTGAGAGAAGACTCCAAACCTCCCTCCACCCGCTCATTGTAGTGTTGATGCATGTGTGTTCTAAGGTGCATTTAAAACCCAGGAGGGCATGGAGCTACCTGCCAGAGAGCAGCAGGTAAGCGCATAGTCCCTCCTGCTAGCCCTCAATGTCTACGTGTATTCAAAATTGAGAGGTGGGCAACAACGCCAGGGGTGAGGTGTACAACCTGATGGTAATTTGGACTCCGTGTATCGTGCCCACCCCCAAGATCCTATATGTATGTGTAATGAGAGTGTGAGTAATGTGAATGTCTAAGTTGTGGGATAAAATTGAGGCAGAGGCAGCCAGAAGGGGACAGAGGGGGGGTAGCCTCCTCTGCACCCTGGTGACATACCCCTACTCCAAGGCCCTGCATGTGTGGGTGGTTGTGGTGGAGCGGGAAGAGGGAGGCAGCTGGAGATGGGGAGGGAAGGAAGGGAGGGGCAGGTGACCCCTCCCTGGGGCCAGCTCCCCCGCTGACCCCAGTAGGCACTCCCATACTCCGCGACCCGCCAGGGAAAGGGGGCCCAGGCCCATCCAGACCGGGGCCCAGCGCAGCAGCGCCCCCCGGCCCCACAGAGCCTGGGACAGTCCACCCAACCCCACTACAGAGAAAACTGCACCCACCCCACCATCCATTCATCTTCCAGACTACATGAGACAATAGACGCCCAGGCTGAGATCTTCCTCCACCTCTCCTGTATCTCCCCCTCCTGCAGAGAGTTCCTGAGGAGAGGAAAGCTCCTGCAAGGTGTGACAATCTCCCCCACCAGTTGAAGAGCCCCCCAGGCGGCTCGACGCACCGGCGGCACCCTGTGCCAGGGATGGTCCCCCATGCACCCACCCGCCCACAACCCCGGCAACACACAAACCAGGACCCAAGGCCCCGAGGCCCGGCCCGGGCCCCAGCCCAGAGACGGAGCGCCCCCAGAACCTCACACCCATCCCGGACCCACCCAGGGGCAGACAGGCTACCAGGTAAGTAACCCACGTCCGTCAGCACAGACCCTCCCCTAGCCCCGCTGCACGCAGCCACGAGGAAACAGTCACCCGAGAGCCAAAAGAGCCCCCACCCGGACATGACCGCTACCCCGGGTTGAGCCCCCCAAGGAAGATGCCTCCGGGGAACCCCCCGACGCCCTAAGCCTGTCCCTACCCCCACACCAATCACAACAGTGAAGGCGGGACCAAACTATGACCCCCCACCCCCACTAGGTAATGGAGCTGATCAAAGGAGCCCAGAGCAATTGATCTGATGTGGTGGCAGAGGCTGTATCAAGACTAATGTAATCTAATAGATAACTTCTATATTGGTTAGAATTAAGATTGTTTTTATTTTTCCAGTTCATGAGGACTGTTTTCTTGGCTATGCATAGGGCAGTGAAAACCATATGGGCTATATTCTTTTCTGAAGTGACATTATCTAAGCTGCACAACAAACACACTAAGGGGGAAGTTGGAATGTTACATTTCAGACACTTTGATAAGTCTTCACATATCTCGCGCCAAAACTTCTGCACTGGTGGACAGAACCAAAGAGCGTGAATGTAATTGTCTGGTGTATTGCCTTGACAGTGTGAGCAGTTGTTGGAAGATGTAAAGCCCATCTTGAACATCCGATGACCTGTATAGTGCACTCTATGTAGTATTTTGTATTGTATTAATTGCAGACTGGGATTTTTAATCAATTTAAAGGTTCTTAAGCATACCTGAGACCAGAAGTTTTGGTCTAAGCTGACTGATAAATCTGCTTCCCACTTTGCAATAGGAAGGGATATTGATTCATCTAATTTAGAAAATGTTCTGTATATTTTAGATAATAATTTGGGGGATTTAAGAGTAAGGAAATGTGCCGCACTTGGTGGTGTTTGTAATTCAACTTGACTGAGGTTAAATTTCTTTTTTACTATGGATTTAATTTGTTGATATTCTAAAAATCTTTTCTTGTTGATCCCATATTGTGCAACTAGTCTGTCAAATGGAATAAATTCTGTTCCCTCTAATATATGTTCTAAGTATTTAATTCCTTTACAACTCCATTCTGGGAAATTAATCATATTATTGTTTTGTAATATGTCAGGGTTATTCCAGATAGGTGTACGTTTGCATGGGATTAATGAAGACTCTGTTATTTTTAGAAACTCCCACCATGCTGTCAGAGAGAAGCTGATGTTGATACTTTTAAAGCATTCATGTCTTTTGATGTTTGAGCTAATAAATGCTAGGTCTGAAATATCTAGATCCTTGCATAGTGCCTGTTCAACATCTAACCAGGGCTCATCTAAGAAGGTATGTTTTGACCATTCTGAGATGAACTGAAGCCTGTTGGCTAAAAAGTATTGGTGAAAATTAGGCAGATCTAATCCTCCTCTATCCTTGGTTCTTTGTAGCGTTTTTAAGCTGATACGCGGGGGTTTATCTTTCCAAAGGAATTTGGAAATATATGAATCCAGAGATCTGAACCAATCTTGTGATGGTTTGTTAGGGATCATCAAAAATAAGTAATTTATCCGCTCTCTTATTTCTCCGATAGGTCAGGGCCAAGCCAGCTCCGATCAGCAAGAACCCCGTTATCATGGTTCCGAATAGGTAGATGTCTTCAGCGTCCTCGATAGACAGTCCCGCCAGGCACAAGATCCTCCAGGTCTGCCACCCATCCATCGTGTAGCCAGCAGGGAAAGTCCCTCCAGGGCACTCAGGCTCTCCCGAGCCCAGACTTCTCATTGAGAAGAGGGTGTCAATAGCATTCAGAGACCAGTTGATCAAATCCATAATTCTCTTTTATCTGTTTTGATTTGATTTTATCTGTTTTGATTTTATATACTGTTTTGTTTGTTTGTTTGTTTGTTAAGTGGGTTTAGAGCTCTGGGTAGCTCCCCAGCTGGGTCTAGACTGGGTCTAGAGAGTATTTTAAATTCAGGGAATTTAAAATAGAAAGTAGCTCGTCCACAGAAGGACTGGTAGCTCCCCTTACGATAAGGGTTCAGATCGCGCGAACAGGTGTGAAATGTGTGTGTTTAGTTAGTTTGTTTGTTTGCTTGTTTTAATCAATTTTAAATCATGCTTTTTATTTGTTTTTGTTTCTAATGTCTCTGTAAAGCACTTTGAATCACCTTGTTGTTGAATTGTGCTATACAAATAAATTTGCCTTGCCTTGCCTTGCCTTTTAGGTTTTAGAGAACGACAGTGAGAGACTGTTCCAGGGAAAGTAATGCACACGAGACAAGACAAGGACACAAGAGGCTAAGCAGGGAAGATAAGGGGAAGGAGGAGAGGAGAAAAAGTGCGACCGCCTTCACCGAGAGCCAAGAGAGACTTCACTTCTGTACTTTTCTGAAATTGATGAAATACCAGAGCCTGATGACAGTTTGGTCATTTGAAAAAATTTCAGTCTCTTTGTATTCTGGATAAATTCCTGTCTCATTTGCTGGTAGATAAATGCAGTGAGCTGTCAGAACTGATTTTGTATTGCTGTTTGTTTGGTGAGGTTCCTACTTGCACGGATCATGATACATGATACATGATGCCAATGCATTTTCTTTCCATCAACGAACTGTTAATTGAGCAGATTTGACACAGTTTCTTGAGCTAGTTGAAAACTTGCCCCCTCCCTCTGCTATCAGTGTACCATATTTAGTTCCAAATAGAATCAAGTAATCTAGAGGTGGTTGTAGAAGTAGGCTGAGTGTAAAGTCTCCCAGTTCATCAGGGCCAGAGTTGGAGATCTGTGACTCTCTGAAGGTCTAACAATATCAGAGAGAAAACAGCACTTTGGACTCTCCAGGTTATCTTTTCAGCAAATAATGCTGTGGCAATGTTGTGGAGGATTGTGGAGGCTCAGAGCATGTGCTTGATGATAAGAGGTGTAGGGGTCATTCACTCTATTGGTCTTGCTGCAAACACCCAGGTAATACAACACTTACCTTTCTACTGTTAAACTGGTTCTAAAAGTAATGCAGGTTCAGGTGAATTTCTTTTTGTAGTTTTCTGTCTTGAGAACTTGTTTACATATATTATCAGACTGTTTCGATGCTTTGTTGTTTATCAACCTCTGACTCAACCTGGCTGTCACTGCAGCACACATGTGCTTTAGTGAGTCATAGTGGTTTTAATGATTTACTCTGAGTTACTAAATTGTGTTTAACATAATAATAATAATAATGGATTGGATTTATATAGCGCTTTTCAAGGCACCCAAAGCGCTTTACAATGCCACTATTCATTCAGACTGACAGAAGTGAGGCTGCCATATCGCGCCATCGGCCCCTCTGGCCAACACCAGTAGGCGGTAGGGTAAAGTGCCTTGTCCAAGAAAGCCCGGGGATCGAACCGGCGACCTTCCGGTTACAGGTGCGGTTAAAACTGCTCAATGTTTTGCAAAAAGACTGATTTATTAAAAAAGCTTAGGACACTGAGAATGTGGTTCGGAGAATGGGAAGTGTTTTACCATTTCAGATAAACCGCAGAGGCATGGCCAAGGAGTACTTGGAGTAAATTATTTCAGTAATTCATATTAATTGCAATTTAATGTAAATCAATTTAAAAAAGTCTAACATTGCTCCTAATGGGACTATGATAATTGCAGTTATGAGTGTTTATTAAATAGCATTTATAGGAGAAGAGTCTGGAGTGGGTGAATTGCTTGAAAGTGTGAGTGTCCAACTTCTTGGTGAATATCTCAAAAAAGTTGACTTTTTATCTATACGTAACCTTTCCTGGTGGGGGAAATGTTTTTTCACTCATCCAAGTGATTTCTCAGTCTAAGCTGACTGCATGCTTCCACTTGTTGAACAGTACTTTTGCATAATGACTGAAGTTTCAATCATTATGCAAATTTGAAAATGCTACATCCTGATGAAGAGAATCAACTTTTTAGAGATTTCCTTAACTGAAGGGCTGAGCATGCATCTAGACTTTTTGGTGAATATGCTTTGAGATCAGGTCAGCAATATGAGAATGCTTTGGACTGTTGAATGATTTTCTTACCAGTTAAATTTCTTTTTAGGTTTATGATTTCCTCCTTATAGTACTGTTTGCTGACTTAATCTTATCAGTTCTGTCTGTGCCATAGCTAATTATTCTATTTCAAGTAGAGTTGCCTGCATTGGTGATATGAAGTCCTTCATAAGATGCGTGATAGAGAAATTCTACTTCTCTGAACTATTCCCATATTGAACAACTGTAAAACCAGTTGTTCAATGTCCGTCATTTACAATATTACATTCACAATAATATATTTTTGATTGGATCAACCTTTTCTTCTGTACTGCTTGTGTTTAGTGTAACACATTTTAACACATTTCTTAATTTGAGAGTCACTTTCAAACAGTGCAAATGTGCACTCACGTTGTTTTTGGCACTCGCTTTCTGGTTGGTTCAGTAGCATTGAGTCTTAAATACAGGTTTCATTCTGGATGCAGCACTCAAATTTTCAAGCAAGAATTCTGATAAGATTTGATTTTAAATACAGATTCCTATAGTACACTGTTAGACTTTTTGTCTCCACTTTATGGTAACATACTGGCGTCACTGTTGCCAGCGTCATACCGTGACGCCGTGTTACAGTAGCTTACCGTTCTGCAGGATGATACCGTTTTTTGCTGTTGTGGTATAATACTCTTGGACAAATTATGGTAACGCACCATAGCTTTTTTTTTTTTTTTTATGTCGTTATGTCGTAAATTACGTCAACAAAGTAACATCATACTGTGATTAAGAAATTGGTATACTACCGTTTATTCACGGTATGTCACTGTAAGCCCGCTGTAAGGTAATAAACTGCAACATATTTACCAGTAACTTACCGTTAACACGCATCATCAGTACCAAAAATATTCATCTCTGTTAGAGGATACCGTGTTCCTACAGGCGGTCATTTACTGTTGAGCAGGTTGTAATTTACCGTAATTTCAGGAAACAGTAACATACTGTAAGAGACTGGAGGGTTCCAAAAAAATTGTATTGTATGAAAAAAAAAAGTATCATTTATTCATTTATATGTATTTTTATATAAAAACACACACACATATATATATATACACACACACTATCGATTGATTGATCGAGATAGATATATATATATACACACACACACACACAAAATATAATTTATGTGCTTCACACCACTTTTTTATTTCTGTTCTGATTTTCCTCTGCAGAAATACACATTTCCAAAATCAAAAACTGAAAAGAACTGAAAACATATTTTCATTGAGGAAGCACTTGTTTTTACTAAACTATGTAATACATGTATTTTCTCAGATGTTTGTACAAACAATAACAATATTATGTCATATCCATATCATGCCAGACAACATATGCTCAAGTGTTGGGTTTTCTTAGTTATTTTTTGTAGGGTCTTAAACCTACAATGTGAAGTGCCTTGGCATTCATTTTGTTGGCACCATACAAATAAACTGAATTGTAATAAATATAATATCAAGCCCCACACTTCTGCCTTTATATACACTTTGTCCAAAATACTGGCTCACACCACCAAATCAATGCACAAAACAGGGTCCACAAGGACATGGATGAGCGTGTGTGGTGTGAAGGTTTTTTAGTGTGCTCTGTAATGTCTGTTCTCTTACCATTGCTGGTATGGATTCAAAAAAAAAAAAAAAAAAAAAAAAAAAAAGACTGTGCGTATGTATGCACATATATGTACATGTGTGTGTAGATATATATGTATGTATATGTATGTGTGTATGTGTGTGTTTGTTACTTGTAGTTATTACTGCCTGTTACCTGTGGTAATGTAATTTATAATTTATATATTCTGTATTCAGTTATGAAGGCTCTAATTGTTGTTTGCGAGCTGCAGTTTAGATGCTTGTATGCGCCCGGGGCTGTTGATGGGACTGTATGCAATAATGGGCGTAGCTGCGGGAAGTATATTGTTTTGTTTTGTTTTTTGTTTTTTTGTTGATGAGTGAGTATAGGGGTGGGATTTAATAAGTTTTCTTCGTCCCACTCCTTTTTCAGGCAATTTTTGTTTTTTGTTTTGTGCATTTTATGTTCAATATAGGTATTTGTTGTGCCTGGAAATGAACAAATAAATGAATGAAATGAATGAATGAATGAAGGAACTTGACTGACCTGCACTGAACCCTGATCTTGCTTTGTGGACTGAGTTCATTGATTTGTAGGGTGAGCCAATACATGTGACAATTAAAGTGTAAGTAGCTGAAATAATTTTTAACAAACGGGTAAAAGAAGGAAAAAAATCAAAACTGTTGCACTCAAAAAACCTATTGGACAGAGACAGCATCTTGCAAGACGGCAAGAGAGCTTGTCTTCATTGTTGTTCGACTCGTGTAAATGTCCAGAAAGCATGGGCCATGGATCATCTGTGAAGACACAGGTAACAACACATTGGTCACTTAAGAAATTCGCTAGAAATGGCAACACTAGTTACCTAATTTGAAGTTTTCCACTCAAATTCAGTATGCCGCTGGAGGAAAGTTGTGACGTGAGGGTTAATGTGAACAACCTTTCGCTTCACAGTGGTCCCAGTCTTTCTACTTGTCCCAACCTTGGAGGTACACTTTGTTCCCTCTTCAGGGTTTATCCTTACAAAAAACCTTAAAACATGCCATAATAAATAGTAACATACAGTAACATTGAGTTGTGATTTGAAATAATGAGTTACTTAGGGATAATTTATTCATCATCTATCACTATTAGCTAACTGTTCAAACATACCTCTGAATTAGTTCCAATGTTGCACACGCTGACTCCTGGTATTCCAGGTTCAATACATAGAATGAACCAAAGAAGACTGACATTGCATCAGCAAAGGTGTTCTCTTTGTCCAGCTCAACAATTACACGGCCCTCTGCACTCACCATCCAGCAGGTGGCGGTGATTAAATTTTGTCCTTAAATGTATAGGGGCAACATTGTCATTACGCAACAAAAAATAATTTCAATACTTCACTTCTTCACACTGTCTAGATGGACAAATCAAATAGCTATGTACAGTTAATTATCAGTGGCCATATGCACATAAGTCAGTTTTAACATATTATAATTTTACATAATTGGGAATTATTCTGCACATTAAACACACCTAACAAAGAGTCAGCCCAATCAAATTACGGGAGATGAATCAACTGTATGGTTATTTTGGAGTTTATAGTTTGTGCTGCTGTTAAACTTTACAGTATTGACTTCAGTATTTCTGCTGTTAATGTAGCTAGACTACCATGTTGATCAGTAATATGTAATGTGAAATTTGATATTGTTACTTTGCTGGATACACTGAGACACATATCCAACAACCTTGGTTTATAAAGGAAATTACAGAAATTTGAGCTAACAAAACAGAGGCTGGATACCTGTGTCCACGAAAAGCTCCTGTGCCAAACAGAAATTGTAATATGGTCTAATCAGCTCTATTTCATAAATGACTTCTTACCAAGCATGATCAGCCTTGGGGTGCTTGGCAGGTTGCTCTCTGCTTCAAGAGACATCCTGGTAGATGTTTACTGCCATAAAAAGGACCAGGACATTTTATGTAACAAAAACAAAAACAGGACAGCAAGCAACAGCATTAAACATAGAGCTGTATGAAAAAAGCTTACATCTGCTAAGACAAAGAGGGAGTCTTCGTCTTCCTTGTAATACTTTATCATGAGAAGTATGGCTGCTGTGCCAACCTTGTTGTTGGTCAAAACTCCCTCACTTTCTATCTGCTGGATGAGTGTCCTTACACCAAGGTTCCATTTGAGCTTCTGGCTGAAGAAATAGTTAATAATCCTTCTGCCTTTGGTTATGAGGGCCAGACCTAAGTGCTCACTGATATCGATGCCTGTGAGCTTGTAAAAGTGGTTCGAAAGACCTTTCCGAGTAAACAAGAATGGCCACTGCTCCTGAATTTCAGCTACTGAAAGTGAGGGACAACTGTTGATAAGCTGCCGCTGAGAAATATATGTGAGGCACATGAAGTCATCCACATCAGGTCTCTCCACAGCTCCAGGTCCTTGTGAATTAAAAATTGTAAACAAGATGTGTTTCTTTTCCTCTAAAGAAGCTGGCGTTTCCCCCTCAGGAAGTTCAACTTCTAACATCTAACTTTTTTAGGTGGGGTTGCATTACTGTTGGGACTGTAATCTTCCTCATTCCTGGTTCTCTTTGTTTGACGAAGTCTATGTGTTGTATTATCTCGATTAACATGTTGATGCTTCTTAGTAGTGAATAATGTCCACAACCCAGTCTTTCTTTTTTTTTTTTTCTTTCGTTTTCTTGTGTTGGGCTGTCTGGAGCCAGCCCTTACAGGGGGGGGGTACTGTCACGGTCCTGGGTCTCCTGACCCATCGTTTTTAGTTCTTTGTGATGTTTGTATTATTGTACTTGTGTGAGTTATTCTATGGTTTCTTAGTTTCGATCCCTTGCCCTTCATGTTTCTCTGTGTCCCCTCTGTTCTGTGTAAGTCTGTGTCTGCAGAGTTCCCCTCTGTGTCTTTCGGTTCTTAGAGTCCTCTGCCTTATGGTTATGTCTCTGTGTTTCTTAGTTGCTCTGTCTCCCCTAGTCTAGTTCGCGTCTCTGTGTCATATTTCCTGTTTTACGTTGAAGGTCCGTGTCTTATGTGAATGTGTTCAGTTTACGCTTCCTTGTCTCATCAGTTCTTATTTCCCCCAGCTGTGCTCTCCTTCTGTGTCTCATTCCCCTCGTTACTTCCCAGTGTATTTAAACCCTGTGTTTCTCTGAGTCAGTCTCGCGTTGTCCCTCATGCTGTGTGGATCTCCCTGTGTCTCTCTGTGGGTTTAGTTTGTGAGTTTCCAGTTTAGTTTGCTTTGTATGACTTTCTCCTGCCAGCGAATAAAGCTGAGTTCTTTGTGTTTAAACCTCGTGCCTGAGTGCCTGCATTTTGGGTCCAACTCCTGCCTGCCGCACAGCGTTTCATGACACAAATAATGTTTGTAACAGACAGTGCTGTTTAAATTTCAATGTTAACAGTTCAGTGCAATACTTAACTTGTTTGCTAATTAGGCCAATACAAAATTCAAATAGTTTAAACTCTGTTGTATAGAATATAGAACATCTCTGAAACATCAAAAGTACAGTTCTCAGTAACAATCCCTAGTTAGAGGGATTGTTTAAAGATATATGGTCAAAACCTCTGAAAAGCATGCCTGTGATAACAGAAATCAGGTAAGAGCACAGTACTCAATATCAGCTGGGATAACTGAAAACATAAACAACACAGTAGTTCCCAGTCAAGGTACAGTTAAGCTGACTGTACCAATCTGTTCAAAATGTCTTTAAATGGTCTCTCGCCACTCGTGATCAGAGAGATTGGCAATGAGGGTGAGTACTCTTGGGTTCACATGCAGTGTCTTCTTCTTAGTTTTTTCAATTTTTGTTCCCTTCTCTGGGTTAATGTTGAAGAAACGCCTTGATAAACACAATAATCCATAATAAAACACTATAAAATGAAAAAAAAAAAAAAAAAAAGAAAGGGAAAGGCAAGGGAAAAGTAAAAGAATTACCTCTGAAGAAATTCAAGTGTGGAGCCAAGTTCCAGGGGATAGTGGATGTTCAGGCAGTAGTAGCTACCAAGCATCAGACAGATTGCAGAGATGAAGTCAGTTATTTGGTCATTTACAACTTTGTGGTCAATGCTGAGCATGAACAGTCTCGATGCAAAGCAGGAGGACCCTTGGAACGAAATACAAGTGTAAAAGAATTAACTGTAAAACCTAGGGGTGCAAAGATACACAAAATTCACGGTTCGATACTTTGGTGTCACGGTTCGATATTTTTTCGATACAAAAAAATGTTCATGCCTTTTTAATTTGTCATTTATTAAAATTATAAATATATATTTTAACTCAAAAGTACAGTTTTTAAATTTAACCCTAACCCTTGTGCGTGTTTTTTATTTTGACAGCGAATGCGCACCTGCGGACCACTTATGTGCAGCCCCGGTTATATAGCTCGTCATATTGCAGCCACAGAAATTATTTTGTCCATGAAACCATAAAGCTGCACTTTCTTTTTGCCTTATAGTCTGATTTGTCATAACTTTTCCGTTTTGTGGAAAGCTTTTCTTTGGCTGTCACTTCTTCACCCTGACCTGTCTTATTTGGCTCAGCAGAACTGAAATATATATCGTGCTGCTTTTACACACGCACTGTCATAACGCTCAGCGATTCTCTGCGCGATCAACCTCTCACAAGTTTAAGCTTGCTGCGGGAGATTTCACTTGTCATGTTTGTGTAGTAAGCTAACGATTAATAAGACGATGTCAGAGGAATTGGTGCGCAAATTATCATCACTCACAGATCAGTGCTGTCCGAGCGATTGCAAAGTGAAAGCAAAAAAACAAGCGCAAATTCAAACGCGATTTCAATATGTCACATATTGACAGTGGCTCACCGATGCCAATGACATAATTACCCAGCTACATTTCCGAAAGAATGCAAAAGCATTGACATATATTTTTCCTTCCTACAATAGCCCGACGGGCAGGGCAGAGATAGATTTTGGTAGCCCGACTGGAAAAATCGCTAGCCCCAGGACGTCGGGCTAGCGATTTTGCGAGCCCTGTATCTGATTGAGGAATCACTCATCTTTGGAAAAGAGAGTTTATTACAGAGAAATGTCTCTTTCCAAAATAAAAGCTATACTATCCGCTTCTTCTGGGCTATATTCTCAGCAGCATATTAAACACATCAGGTCCCCATAAGGAGAATCATGTGCTAACGGCTGTCTAAATGACTCGGCTAAAGTTTGTAGCATGCTTGCTTGTTTTTGTCTGCTTCCACTTGTCTTTGCACTAGGATGATGTCGGCGTAAATGTGCAGTCATATTCGTTGTGTTCCCACTAGTGCTTTCAGGTTAATCTCGTTGAAATGACCTTAACGCCACAACACGGCAAATCTCCGTTAACGAGCTACCCCTGATCGCCCCGTGCATGGGGCTAGACGGCCAACACGTTAACGAGCTAACTGCGCTAACACACTAGTTCCCACCCATGTAATTGAGCATTGCGTGGCACATCCAACATACTGTTTTACTTTAGTCCATGACGCGCTTACCTTCAGGGTCATACATCACATGAAAACCAAAATAATTCCAAACGCCACATCTGAATGAGGGTGGGTGAGGTTCAATTTGCCATGTTGCAAGGAGAGCTTAACTTCTGTCTTGCTAGCTTGCCCTGCGCTCTTCCTTCTGACGATGCTGTCTGTGTTGAGCGCTCAGTGGATCTGCGCTCGACAGTGTAGCCTAGGCGGAGTAGTCGAACGCAGATTCACTGAGCGCTCAACACAGACAGCATCGTCAGAAGGAAAGTTGATGAAATAAATTACAAATTTTGTATTGTTCGATCATATGCGTACCGAACCGAAAGCACTGTATCGAACGGTTCAATATCGATACGAATATCGTTGCACCCCTAATAAAACCCCCTTTACCATTCAAATGTGTCTTAAAATAGTGAAAGTGCAGACATTTAATATACCGTATCCTTGCATTAGCTTAGGTTCTGTGCACTTCTGTGCACACTGTACTGATTTTCAACTCACCACAAACAATGATACATGGTGTCACAGGCAGGCTTTCCACTTGGACTTCTTTTGCCAGACATGTTTCATCAACATAGTGGAAGAGGGTCTCCTCTTTTTCATCGAAATAGGAGAGGAGGAGGAGCATCATATCTTTCACGTCTTCTGAGCAGCCCTTCAGCTGTCCCCTCTGCATTCGAAGCTTTATGACAGCCTCCAAGACACGCTTGCTCTTGTCTGCACAAGTGGTTTTCAGAAAGTCCAGAAGCCGTTTTCCCTTCTTTTCCAGACTGGTGAGGAAAGTCTCTTTCAGCGGTACCCCAGTAAGTTCTTCAAAATGGACTGTCATTCCAATCGCCTGAAACAAAAAAGGCCACTCTTCTTTGAGGGTTTGCATGTCTGCTCCGCTGTTTATTGCTTTGCGCTGAGAGTAGTAGGTGCATTTCATTAGAGTCTTTACTTCTTCATGACTGAAGCTTGTCTGTTCACTGAGAATCTTCATATGTTCCTTCTTCTCCTGCTGGGTTTCCAGTGTCTCACTGACTGGCAAAAACTTCATGTCCCACTTTATGCAGCCATATGTGTCTTGAACAGATGCTCGCTTTTCAGGTGTCACTTCATCGATGTCATCTGATCCTCCCTGTTTGCGCTTCTGTAACACTGGTGAAGTAGACCTCTTCACATTTTCAATTCGTGCCTGAATCTGTTTTACCAAAGAGTGGTACCCCTGTCCTACCACATCCCCCTCTATGACATCCTGCAGTGACTTGGGATACATTGCAACCAGTTTTTTTGCAATTTCAGTCGAGGCTCTTCTACTTGGAGAGGCACAGGCTTTCATCATCTCCTTCACAATGATGCGGATCATCTCCCTCCGCAATCGAGGCTTTGGTCTTTTCTCTCTCTGAAGACACTGGATCAAGTCTTCTGGAAAATCTTCACTTGGAATTCTAAAGTTATCTACCCAGTCTAGAGAATATATTGGACTGGGTGAGGGGGAGGCAGAAAATGAGGAGCAAGAAGATGGAGACGATATGCTGGCCTGGCTTGAAATTTCCATATTTGGTGCTGTAAAACAATATCACAAACAATAGATTAATTGTACTTTTTGGACCTTGGCCAAAGCATAATAGAAAAAACAGAAAGCCCTTCATGGCTATTGTGCAATGAAATCATAATACTTACTGGTTTGTTTCCAGGCAGCCAGCAGTTTTCTTGCCTGAACTGGTCTCAGGACAGAGTTCAGATCAGTCTCACTGATGAACTGCAAGTCCTCAGATGTCTCCACTCCTAATGATTGTAGTGCCTCCAGTACAATTTCAAGGATTAAGGCAGACAGGTCCGGCAGCACCTTAGTAATGGAACTCCTTATGCTGTCCCCCATTTCCGAGATGTCTGATAAAAGAATGTGAATAAAGGTCAATTTACACCAAGTGGTACCTTTGGTCTTAAAATATGAAGCTGATCTTGCTTGATACTACACTTTTATACAGTGTAGTATTATTGTGACAGCACACTGTGTTTCAGTAGAACCATTTGGTACCCATACTTCATGTAAGATGTTAATGGATAGAAATCAATTAAGTCAATGATGTTCACACACTGCATCTTTTCTTTTTCCTTTCTCACTGAGTGCAGATGATACTGAGAATGGTATTCTGTCACGTGCACCGACACCAGAAAATAAACACTGTCATTCTTAATCAAAATGAGAACTACTTCACCAAACTCAACAGAGTCAGAGCCCCCTGTGACAAGGAAGTGTCCTTTCTTGTACTGTGTTCCCTTGTACATCATTTCTACTGTGACCTTTGTATTGGTTTCAGTAAAGTCAAACATTTGAACTGCTTCTTGAATAGCTTTACTGTACAGCACTCAGTAAAATGGAGAACCATCTTTGACTTTCAAGACAGATTGACACAATGACCCTGCTGCAAGATAGGCTTGAAACATCTGATGTCTTTCAGAGAGTGTATGGCAGAGGTTTTTGAAATTTTTCAGATTTCTGGCACACCTCTTGAAATAACTATGCTTACTTTCAAAGCGCATTGTCCATAATTGTCCATTTCAGAATCAGTGCTGGGTAATGGCGTAGAAAATGGTGTTTTGGTCTCAGGCTGCATTCTGGGAACAGAGCTTTTCTTGACTCTAAATATTCTTGAATAAGAATATCAAGATATGCTACCTGAGCCACTGAAATTTTCTGAGCACACACCATGTCTACAATATCTTTCAGCTGCAGAGTTAAGTTCCACACATCATCTGTGGGGTCTGTCACTATACTATGAGAGGCAGCAATCGGAGGAAGTTCCAGTTCTGTATAGCCTGTCCTGAGAGTTTAGCTGCTTGAGGACTGACCTCAGATGGCTTTGTAGAAGTATCAGAGGCATGGTAACTAAACTGTTTGATGTGTCGGTTCAGAGTGGAGTAGTAAGTGAACCATGCTTTTTTCTTTATGAAGTATTTCAGATACAGTGCCACATCATAAGCCAAAACTCCCTCAAAGATATCATGACCTAGACATGGTGGCAAGCCTGGCATACAAACGTTGAAGTATTTCAGTGAATTGAACACTGACCTGAACTTCACTCCTTCGACGTCTGGTGTATTGTCAATCTGGAGGCGATCAACAGCAGAGTTGTAGTTCTCTTTGGTACGTTCTGGTCCACACAGATTTGCGTTAGCACCCTGAAATTCAGATTTCGTTATCAGGCAGTACCTGCAGAAGTACTTTGAAGAACTAAAGTTTTCAGTGAAGCCACCAATACAGTGAGAACCCAGATTATCACCAGCAATGCAAAACAGAGTTCCTTTGACTCTAGTTTCATCTGATGCAACAATCCCACTGTCCTCCAATTCTTTCAAGTCTGCCAGTAATTCAGAGAACACATTAGCATGACCAAACTCTTTAAAATCTTTCTCCCTGCACAGTAAGACAAGAGACATGTGATCTGTGTCTGAGCGTACATGAAGTGGCAAGTTTGCCACTGATGCATATACAGCTAATACCTTGTGTTTTGTCCTTGCAGACCCTAAAGGGTTAACGACTTCAAAGGCATCCTGGTAGAGTACTAGCTTGAGACATGATGGGTTTTGACCAAAAAAATCATTTGATTTAAACAGCTTACTATCACTTATGTCACACAGAACATCAGCAGGAGGCTCAGTAGAGGGCTTTTCTGATTTCTGCCACAGATCAGACTCTAGCAGACATCTCAAAGTCTCTCTTAAAGGCACATAATAGGCAAACCTATCTTTTCTGTTTTCATCTCTCCCTAAAAATATTTTCTTTGGTTCCACATAGTTGAAGGCTTTTTTAAAGGTCTGAGCTCTGGAGTGCACTGTCCTCAATGACATGCAGAAAAAAGATCATAGCTTTTGACAGACTCGCAGACTTTGTTGATGTTCTCCTCTGATAATGATGTGTCATCTTTTAACAGTGATGCAAGTTTACCCAAACTGTATGTCTGTCCCAACTCATGCATGTTCTGCATTTCCTCTACAATGTTCTGTATGGTTGAAGCAGGCAGTAGAAACTGACCCTGCAATTTTAAGTAGAATAGTGAAATGTTTCTCAGAAAAAGATCACAGAATTCAGGGGGCATTTCCATGTTATCTTCATCTGTAATAGACTGTGCAGCAGGCTCGGAAATCAAGGGTACAAAGTCATCTGATGTGGTTGGAACAGATGATGATTGACATGCAGACTCTCTATATAAATCACCAATGCTGCTGTCTGAGAACTCTCTGTGTTTACGTGACATGTGAGCAGTAAAAGATGATTTAACTCTAAAGGTATTTGTGCATCCTCTTACTGGACAAGTGACCACGTGTCCTTCCACAATATGGCTCTTCAGATGAGCTATTAACTCTTTAGAGTTCTGACACTGACGTTCACACATCGCCATTGCACATGTAAACGAAGAAACCACCGCCACACCAGTCCATTCTGGCTCTGGGTCCATTGTGTAACTGACGCCACCAACATTAACAGGACGCTTACATTAGAGCCTCTTATTGCACGTTTTGTCTGGGTTTCCAGCAATCAAAATCAGAGTATTCCCTTACTCCCCAACACTGCTCACCCAGCATCAATTTGCCATGGGAAAGCCTATCAAGGGTCAAAGAGACCCCCAACAATGTAGACCCTGGGACAAACAAACCTCTCCACCATGTGACTTTGTGATTTTTCGTTCCTGTGTATATTTTTGTATCTGTCTTATGTAGAACCAGTATGGAGCAGATCAGAGACCGTGTTTTCAAGCATAAAAACTACAATTTTGTGGTCGGTCTTACGACTCCAGAGTACATAGACTCTCTTGAGAGTTTTGAAATAAAAGACAGCGATGTCTTCCTTGTCACTTATCAAAAGTCAGGTTGGTGAAAAATCTTACACATTATTTATATTTGCTGTTTTGTGCTGGCCAGACTGATCCACTCATCATCTCTAACGTTTTCCCCACATCAGGCACTGTATGGGCTCAGCAGATCATCATTTCCATCTACGAACTGGATGGGAATCAGACTAAATATTCAAACAACATGGAGAGGATGCCGTGGCTGGAGTACAAGACTCCAGCCACGGCTGAATACACTCTTCTTCCCTCTCCACGACTCTTCACCTCACATCTCCCTGAACATATCATGCCTCCAGGAGTGAAAGAGAAGAAGGCAAAAGTCAGTACCTTATAGAAGATCAATTCTTCTTGAAGAAAGAGGCAGTCTTAAATAGGGCTGTGCAATATGACCAAAATCTCATATCCCGATATAAGAATTATATTGTCCTGATAATGATATAAATCACAAAAATGTAACATTTTCTGTAAATTCTGTGAATCTCGGGCAGCTCGACTTGCGTGAAGTGTTTCCAGCTGGGCGTCATGTACCTGGAGTCGAGTGTTTTAACCGATGCATGAAACTATACATTTTTAGACATAAGTTGTAACGGCCACTGTTTTCTTTGTGAGTATTTATTACACGGCGTGCTGCGGGGAAAAGCCTGTTCTAACGTTTTTTAGCACCTGGCGGCTCTTTTTTACTTCTCATCCGTAAATAATCTGCTCTTTCACGTGATTCAGTTTATTTTGAAAAGTCTCAACAGGATCTTGAGCTTTATTGTGAAAGGTTTATGTGGAACATAAAGAAGCGGACACGCGATGGCGTTACCGTCGTTGTTGCTAACCACAACACATAAAAACAGGCCTTGTCCGTCCGTAGTGTGGTTATATAAAATATAAGAGAAAGAGAGAACTTTAAGAAATTAATATAGCCACTACAGTGACCATCAAAACGATGAAAAAATATTGCCGTAAACAGTTTATATTGCAACACCACGAAACTAACGATAGCGTAAAATGAAACGATAGACGTTTTTATATCGTCATCCGATATATATCGTTATATCGAAAAGCCCTAGTCTTAAAGTTTGAGAAAGTTAAAAGCATTTTATTACTTATTGTTGCAAAAATAAAGGAAATTAAATTTGTACTTTTAAAGATTAATTAATTTTTTTGTGATGTTATCTATTGGTCACTGAAGTCGAGTTTTTGAAGCTTGCACTTTGACCATTGGTAACTTTTAGAAACCCTCAAATCCTAGCAAATGAAAATAGAGTGGTTAATCTTCAATTCTTTTCAAAGCAAATGTTGTTTTTTGTTCAGTAAGACTTAAAACAACGATCCTATATCAAAATCTTGGAATGGGGTCATAAATCAAGGAATCTGAGGGTCATTTTTATCATAGACTTCTGCCCAAACACATGGTTCCAGGTCCAAAAAGCTAGCAATAGCATTTGTTTTATTTCAAGTGATTCTGTGTTTCTATTTCAGTATATATATTTTTTGTCCTTTTCCTTTCTTACGATGAGGTCATTGCAGACTAAGAGGTTCATCAAATCAAGTAGAAATAGGAGAAAAAGAGCTATAAAAAAATACAGCCTTTAAAATATATTTAAAAAATATTATTTGAAATCAATTTTTTAAATTATTTTTCTTTTAAACTAATGACTTTCAATTTTTACATTTAAGTAACAAACTGTTAATATTCTGATTTTTTAAAAAAAATATATATATCAGATCGTGTATTTGATGAGGAATCCAAAGGACAACGTGGTGTCTTTTTATCACTTCAGCAAAGCCCTGGCAGACCTGGAAACTCCCGAGAGCTTTGACCAGTTTTTTGAGTGGTACATAACAGGAAACGGTAAGTTTCCTCACTTTCAATCCACATAATGATGAATCAGTTAGTGATTATTATAAACACACTATATCTATTTATTATCTATATCTTTATTCACATAAATGTTTAAGAATTGTCGAGGTAGAATTACTGATAGATTATCATGGGCCTTGCACCACAGACTGCAGAAAGAAACAAATAAAACTTTTTATTAGAGTGTGCAAGGCTCAGAGTAACACTTGATAAGCTAGAGATGAACAAATGGCTGCCACTCCTCCCGCTCCTGTGCTTTGAAAAATGTACTATGTAAAGTGTTACCTTTGTTCTAGAATTTTTTGGAGAAAAATTACTGATTCATTAAAGTTTAAATTCCAAATACTGGACAATTCAGATTCAGTGGACTATGAGAGAGGGTGTTTATTCTGAGTTAATATAACAAATGTGTCAAAACACGTTTTTCTTGGCATGCACCAGCAGGAAGGTCATGTGCACTCTATGCCCATGCAGTAATCCATGTTTTAAAAGGTACAGTTTAAAATGTATAAAAAAAATCTGTTGCTAAACATTTAGTCTTTTCTGTCATGTGATTCATCTCACAGCTCTTGCAGCTCTACATACTTGAAAGACTTTGGTTTCTGTGACCTGAAGGTTTCAGTGTGTGGCAACAGTGGTTCCACTTTAGTACCCAGTGATTTTGTGGTGCTGTGCTAGTATTTAGCACCGACACCAGTTTTGTGTGTGTGTGTGTCATGTGTGGATTGAGCACATTGACAAAATCTGTACTACATTCGGAGGCACACTACCACTGCATGATTAGCATGGGGGACTGATCATGCCTGCAGTCATGCTGTAGGTAACTACAGAGCTTACACTTGAGCTCCTCCTCTGACATGAGGGTTGTATGTGAACTCAATTAAGTCAGAATGCCAAATAACTGGATGCATTATGCCACTATACAGTTCCACCGTCATCCTGGTTTGACCACGTCAGGGAGTGGTATTTAAACAGAGACCAGTACAACATCCTCTTCCTGACCTACGAGGAAATGATTTTGGTAAGATGTTTCTTCGCATTTTTTGTTGTTCCTAAGGAAACTCAAATAAAATATCTGGCAGAGTTTAAGGTTCTTTTTCTGTTGCGTTCCTGCTTTTCTTTCAGGACCTGAAAGGATCAGTGAAGAAGATCTGTAACTTCTTAGGGAAAAACCTGACTGAAGCCGCCATCAGTCAAGTTGTGGAAAAAGCTAAGTTTGAGAAAATGAAGAAGGACTCGAAAGCAAACTATGAGCACATTCCAGCAGAGCAGTTCAGTGGAAAATTCCTGTGCAAAGGTAACATAACAGACCTGCAGCTGCTGTGCAGAAAAATGTTATATCAGGGTTTCAGGTGTTGTGTTTTTGTCTTTATTACAGGTCAGATTGGAGACTGGAAGAACACACTGACTGTTGCACAGAGTGAAAGAGTGGATCAAGTCCTTCAGGAGAAACTTGGTGATTTGCCTTTGAGCTTCATCTGGGAATAAGCAGAGCAGCTCTTCAGGGTCTCCCAGGAGCTTTAAAAGCATTGATTTCTGTCATGATATGAGGTAATTAGACGCAGGGTTTCTTCAGCACAAACTGCTTTTATTGAACCGTAGCAGCAGTGTACGTGGCTACATCAATAATCTAAAAAAAGATCTGCTATTTAAATAATAATAAAAAAACAACATCAACAAAAGATTAATGTTTGCTCACCCAAGATGAATTCATGTCATGTAGATCATGATTCCAGAAATCAATAATGTTCATTAATAAAATGTTTATCAGTCAACATATCTGACATGCCTGAAACCAGTACAGTGCGCTTTGGATTCTCATAATTTCTGAATAGTCACTAACTGTTAATTGTGTTTTTGAATCACACTGCTTTTGAAAGTAGCCTTGACCTTCAAATATAAGAAATTTCTTTACATAAATGTACTTTTGCCATGAAGACAGTCTGACTTTTGGTTTACCCACAAGTGATTTCTCCTCCCATGAGTCAACATTTAAGACAGAAGTATCTCATTTATTTGTGTAGAAGAATCCAAAGGAAAGGATTCTTTTTTGGTAAGAAACAAAACATTACAAGAAGAAATTGTGCAATTGCAGTGTAATTTTGGTTAAAGATGTGACATTCTTCCTTTATTTGATCTGATACAGAATCAAACCTCAGACCTGTAAACAGCATCCACTGAATATCATGTAATTAATATGTACAATACAGGTTCTTAACACATGATCTATGCAAGATAATAGACTATTAAAAAATAATAATAAAAAAACAAAACAAATCTAATTTCTTTAATCTGACTTACATTTCTGAACATTACTAGACATTTTCATTTTCAGCGTTATGGCTGCAAAGTTAAACTTTGATTGCCACACAAGAGTGAATGCTCTCATCTGGGAGGCAAGAGTGACATTTTGAATTTAGGTAGTTTATCTGTGAGAAACTCTTTTCACACAAGTAAGCTGATCCAAAGATGAACCGAACTCCACATTATTCATGCTCATATAGAATAAAATTGCATGTTGCAAGCACAAGTTTGTCAGGTTTTGAGAGTTTTTTAATATCACTCCATTTGTGGTTTTAAATCTGAATAGCCTTCGTTTTTCACACCAATCTTCCAGGAACATCATTGTTATGTAGTAATCGGGACACAGCATAAGTCAAATGTACAAATTTTTTAGTAAAAGTAAAAAAGCTTTTAGTAAAAAAGTAAAGCATAAATTAACACTTCACTTCAACATTAGCTATAGTACCTCTTAAGGAACCTATAGAATATTGTCACATGGGGTGAAGAACTACATAAACTGTGTCTCTTCCCCTTATCTATCTGTGAAATTCAGAACTAAGATGGAGCAGAACAGTGACTTTCTGTGCAGATATAAGAGCTACAACTTTGTGGCCAGTATACATAGACTCCCTTCAGAGTTTTAAAAAAACAAACACCAATGTCTTACTTGCGTCTTTCACAAAGTCAGGTCAGTGAGAAATCTCTGTAGCATCCCATTATTTTGTTTTATTCAGTACAGACTGATCCGCTACATATAAAATCCCATAAATTTTCCATCAGAAGGCTCCGTACGGGCTCAGCAGATCAACACTTCTATCTATGAGGTGGACGGGCATGTGAATGGATATTCTAACAACTCGCAGAAGATGCCATGGCTGGAGTTCATAGGGTTGCATACACTCCTCACCCCTCTCCACAGCTCTTCAGATCACATCTCTCCCAGGTTCTCATGCTGTAACAGTTGCTATTGTAATGCAGTCTATCACCACATGGCGGCGCCTCCTGTCTCATGACTGGTGTGTCACCCCCTTTTTGTTCTTCTTTGCACTCCTGTAATGGATGCTCCCGTGTATACGCGGACTAGTGTGCTCTTTAGTAATGTGTGGTAGAGGTAGGACTTTTATTTTTGATATTGTAAATAAATGAGTACTTTTTGGAAAGTCAGAAGCTGTTGCTCATTCGCTATCCACCTGGACACCTCCGCGGCTGGCTTCATGTCCACTGCACGTTATAATGACTTTAGGACTGAAAGACAAGAAGGGAAAGGTCAGAGCTGTATAGATGCTCAAGCAGCCTGGAGAAAGAGAAGGTTTAGTTGACTTATTCTAAGTAGTCATTGTCAGTAACACAATTGTCTGTGTAAAGCACTACTTCTCTAGTCATGCCTTGTTTTTTCACAGTTATGTGATCAAACAAGAAAAACTTCCTAAGAGCTAAATATGGTATGTGCCCTACATATTTTCTCAGAAGAGAGTCTCTGCTCCTAACTCATTTTTTCTCAACAAAAGAAAAATATTGACTGATACATTTTCAGGGTTTTAAAATGTAAAGCTGTATGTTAATACCACATACTGAGTATCATTACCTATTGTTTTATGAACATTTCTAAGTTATAATGGAATTTGGATGAGACTTCACATCAACCAACTTATGTTAATAAATATAAGTCACATGTCCCAGTGAGGAGAATGAAGTGTGCACTTTTGGTGAACGAAACATAGACAGCACTGTGAAAACAGATACTTGGCCACCAAAGTTTGAAGCCCGATGAATGAATAGAATATTTGTAATGAGAATAGCCAACTTTTACATCCAAGTTGTTTGTCCAAGTCTTTAAATTAATTTTCGTGCAGCATAACACACCCGCTTGATACCAAACACAAAACTAAGGTGCACTTGATATCATTGTTACATGCTTATAGAGCTGAAGAAAATGAGGAGGGCCTTCATAAATCCAACAGACCTGTAAGAGCTCATTCTACATATTATTATTTAAATGCAGAATAAAACACTTAAAGATCGCGTGACCTAATTCAACATGTTATATTCAAAAAAGAGTTACTGTGCATGAAAATTCAAAGTGCACGTCTCCAAAGTATGTTTTGAGCTGTTAGAGAACCAAACACTATCATACAAGGAGCTTATTTTGTCACAGCCTGCCATAGCTCAGGTTGTAGAACCAGTTATCCAATACAAACAGCGTTCAGTGTTCCTCTTTCACATGTGCTGTAGTTTTTACAAGCTGATTCATATAAGAGGAGTGAGAAGTGAAATTCTCTGGTGTGAAAAAACAAAGACTGAACTGGCCTAAATGCTAAGCGTTATGGAATGCACTGCAATGCCTGACGGAGGACAAGAAGTGTTTGCCATAGTGATGGGTGATGTGGCGTCTCCACATAAGAAGATGCCCAGAAAGCTGCAGAAGAAGCAACGTGAGGCAAAGTGCTTCAGCCATTTAAGGAGAGCTGCGGGTTTCCACCAGCTTTTGAACAATCATCTTAGTATTATACATAATAAAAATCATTACTGTGTGGGTGCGGTGCTCTTTGTACGTTTGGGTCTCCTGAGTGAGGCAGAGATTCATGGCAGCCATATTTTCCCCTTCAATTACTTAACAAGTTTAAGAAAAAGCACTTTGAGCATACTTGTCTTCTATCGCTCATAAAATGAACCCAACATGAGCCCAACATGAGCCAACAGCACTTGCCACCACAACACACAACAACATTTTTTGGAACATGAACTTAATTGCTTTCTTAAAACATTTTTTTTTGCATTTGGTATAAAACAGACTCCAATTTGGACAATCTCAGGCTCCCTCCCCACCGGAGAGGTGACACTCAATGTCCCAATTGTCAGTCTGGATAGCCCTGACCACCACCCAACATACAATAATGTCATGAAAGCATCATTTTAAAAAGGGCTATGCTAACATGGCCAATAACTTTCATTCTAATGATGTGCAAAATGATTTGGGCACAAAACAAAAGAAAACTTGCAGACTTCACTATTTACAGTGTAGACCCTCTAAACTAAGTTTGGGGGATGTGATCTTTCAAGAAATGCAAACCAAACTGTTGTTGTTTGTTTACTTACACAGCATGTCTTGTAGAATTAACTGGAGTCACCAGCAACAGCATAGTGCAGTCATATCTCAAGTCTAATAACAGAAGACAGGAAAAGATCAGTAAAGAATCAACTTCCCCAAACCAAAGCACAAAAACAAAAAGTAAAAGAGGCTGTTCTAAAGTATGATTAAAGTCCAGCCTGATTAATATAAATGTCACTGACAGTTGCTAATATATTGGAAAACCAAAATACTTACCACTGAGTTGATGTCTTTCTGTCCAACAGCAGGAGTGCTGGTCCCGAGCCTCAAAGACGGTAAGAAGCAAGCAGAGGGAGAAAAAACAGAACATTTTTTAGAAACTGATTTGATCCTTAATGGCTGTGCAATCATTGTAACATAGAGTTTGCTTATGTTGTTAAATAAAGGCTAGATTTGACACGTCTCTGAAAACTTCGGCGCATTTTTGCAAATATGTGATGTCTTGATAAATCGAACAGATATTTGAACTTTACACAGCTACATTCTCGCCTGAAAATATCTTAAAAGTTTATTTTGTGACCCAGGAAAAGTAATAAGTTTTTTAGCCGCGCTCCTCCGCCATTGCCGCGCTTACAAGTACGCACAGGCTCCGACAGCCACAGCCGACAAATGCGATCCTCCTTTTCCCCAGACTACCCTTTCTGGGTCACAAAATAACCTTTTAAGATACTTTCAGCCGAGAATGTAGCTGTGTAATGCTCAAATATCTACTTAATTTATCAAAATATCACATATTTGCAAAAGTGCTTCCACGTTTTCGAAGAGCTCTGTTATCCACCAGCGCAATAGCTGGCCGGGAGGTCAAGGCTTGATAGAGTCCGCGAGCACAGCTAACTCCTGGAGTATTGTTTTCAACCCCCTACATATATATATGTATATATATATATATATATATATATATATATATATATATATATATATATATATATATATATATATATATATATATATATCAGAGGTGTGGACTCGAGTCACATGACTTGGACTCGAGTCAGACTCGAGTCATTAATTTTATGACTTTAGACTTGACTTGAAAAAATGTTGTAAGACTTGTGACTTGACTTGGACTTTTACACCAATGACCTGGGACTTGAATTGGACTTGAACCGGTTTACTTGAAAAGACTTGATATTTCACCCCAAATATAAAATTTAACATGCATATTATATAGAGATTGAAAATGTGACGTCATTCAGGGGTAGAACCACAAAGGATTCTGGGAACTCGTGGCAAGAGGTACTAGCGCACGCAGGCTTTTAATTGAAATCAGTCACACAGCGATAAAAAGAAACACAAAAATGTCAAGAAGCTGTTGTATTATTAACTGCAATAGCCGGTCACATGACAGCCACGGGAAGCCGACGGGTAAAGAGATTGGTTGTTATCGGATTACGTCGTTGAAGAGAAATTGTTCGAGCCATGTTTCCGAAGTAACAAAGAGGCGACGGGTGGCCTGGATTGCAGCCATTCAAAGATCAAATATAACGTCCCAGAACACTCCAGCTCACATGTTAGTCTGCTCAAGCATTTACACGAAGGTCAGTCTTCTGTTGTAGTTAATACGTCATTTTCATAACATAATTGGTGATATAGGTTACAAGCAAGTCTGACGCTGAACAGAAATGGTCGCGCTATGCTCCTTTATTTATTGTGTTTATTGTGCATAAATAGTGAATTGTCCTGACACAATATTGCGTTTCACTTCTGTTATTATGGTACATTGACAAAAACATATACTTTTATTCACAGGATAAAACAGTTTTTTTGTATCACTAATTGCCCAGTGCGATTACAGCATACAGTATTATTGTCACTGCTACATTTCTGTAATGAACCAGAAATTATTTCCACTGCTAATTAATTACCATTGAGCTCAAAGGTCCTATTAATAAACGGTTAACGAATGTGTATTTATGAAGACGATTTGTGAGACTGGTAAACTTATGATACGTACGATGGTCTTTCGTTCTACACGGTGCATTTCAAGGTCCTGTACCCATCCGTCGGTAAACTGTACCTGGGCTTGTTGCAGTGACCTGAAGTTACTAAACTTCATGAGTGTATGCACTCACTCCAAGAACCGTATGATTATAAATATGCATATAAATATGCTACGATGAGATAGCTGACTTCATCTAACTAGCAAATGTTGTCCAGGCTACGTTGGTGATGCAGTTTTTTTTAATGTATGATATTTTTGTCATGCGATTTTAAAGCCGGTCCTACAACCGCATCCAAGAATAACATGCAGCTTATCTCAGAACCGTCGGTGAAAATTATTCTTGGAGCTAAGTTTAATTGAGCTGCATTCTAAAGAGGTGCAATTTCACAATTTGTGTATATTTTCTAAGTTCACTATTCTGTCATGTGTTGAGAAAAACACAGATTTAAAAATTACATGGTCTAATATTTACATTTAGCATATAACTGCAACATTCTTTTTTCGTTTTTTTTTTAAAGACTCGAAAGGACTTGAAATTCAAAATTTCAGACTTGTGACTTTACTTGGACTTTTACACCAGTGACTTGAGACTCGACTCTGACTTGCCTGACATTACTTGAGACTTGACTTGAGACTTGAGGATAAAGACTTGAGACTTACTTGAGACTTGCAAAACAATGACTTGGTCCCACCTCTGATATATATATATATATATATATATATATATATATATATATATATATATATATATATATAATAACACCCAGCACGCCCCTGCGGGCGGTTTATCCTTCAAGCTCGGGTCCTCTACCAGAGGCCTGGGAGCTTGAGGGTCCTGCGCAGTATCTTAGCTGTTCCCAGGACTGCACTCTTCTGGACAGAGATCTCCGATGTTATTCCCGGGATCTGCTGGAGCCACTCGCCTAGCTTGGGAGTCACCGCACCTAGTGCTCCGATTACCACGGGGACCACCGTTACTTTCACCCTCCACATCCTCTCGAGCTCTTCTCTGAGCCCTTGGTATTTCTCCAGCTTCTCGTGTTCCTTCTTCCTGATATTGCTGTTATTCGGAACCGCTACATCGATCACTACGGCCGTCTTCTTCTGTTTGTCTACCACCACTATGTCCGGTTGGTTAGCCACCACCATTTTGTCCGTCTGTATCTGGAAGTCCCACAGGATCTTAGCTCGGTCATTCTCCACCACCCTTGGGGGCATCTCCCATTTTGACCTCGGGACTTCCAGGTTATACTCGGCACAGATGTTCCTGTACACTATGCCGGCCACTTGGTTATGGCGTTCCATGTATGCCTTGCCTGCTAGCATCTTGCACCCTGCTGTTATGTGCTGGATTGTCTCTGGGGCATCTTTACACAGCTTGCACCTGGGGTCTTGCCTGGTGTGATAGACCCCAGCCTCTATGGCTCTTGTACTCAGAGCTTGTTCTTGTGCTGCCACGATTAGTGCCTCTGTGCTGTCTTTCAGTCCAGCTTTGTCCAGCCACTGGTAGGATTTCTGGATATCAGCCACCTCCTCTATCTGCCGGTGGTACATACCGTACAGGGGCCTGTCCTTCCATGATGGTTCCTCGTCTCCCTCCTCTTTCTTGGGTTTCTGCTGCCTGAGGTATTCACTGAGCACTCGGTCAGTTGGGGCCATCTTCCCAATGTATTCTTGGATGTTCGTTGTCTCATCCTGGACTGTGGTGCTGACACTCACCAGTCCCCGGCCCCCTTCCTTCCGCTTAGCTTACAGCCTCAGGGTGCTGGACTTGGGGTGAAAGCCTCCATGCATGGTAAGGAGCTTTCTTGTCTTTATGTCAGTGGCTTCTATCTCCTCCTTTGGCCAGCCTATTACCCCAGCAGGGTACCTGATCACGGGCAGGGCGTACGTGTTGATGGCCCGGATCTTGTTCTTACCATTCAGCTGACTCCTCAGGACTTGCCTGACCCTCTGCAGGTACTTGGTGGTTGCAGCTTTTCTAGCGGCCTCTTCATGGTTCCCATTCGCCTGCGGGATCCCCAGGTACTTGTAACTGTCCTCTATGTCTGCAATGTTGCCTTCTGGTAGTTCAATCCCCTCAGTTCTGACTACCTTCCCTCTCTTTGTTACCATCCGACTACACTTCTCCAGTCCGAACGACATTCCAATGTCATTGCTGTATAGCCTGGTAGTGTGGATCAGTGAATCGATGTCTCGTTCACTCTTGGCATACAGCTTGATGTCATCCATGTACAGGAGGTGGCTGACAACTGCTCCGTTCCGTAGTCGGTATCCGTAGCCAGTCTTGTTAATGATCTCACTGAGGGGGTTCAGGCCTATGCAGAACAGCAGTGGGGACAGAGCATCTCCTTGGTAGATCCCGCACTTGATGGTGACTTGTGCTATGGGCTTGGAGTTGGCCTCTAGTGTTGTACGCCACATCCCCATTGAGTTCCTGATGAAGGCTCTTAGGGTCTCATTGATCTTGTACAATTCTAGGCATTCCAGTATCCAGCTGTGGGGCATTGAGTCATAGGCCTTCTTGTAATCAATCCAGGCCGTGCACAGGTTGGTCAGTCTGGTCTTGCAGTCTCGGCTGACTGTTCTGTCTACCAGTAGCTGGTGTTTTGCGCCTCTGGTATTCTTGCCAATTCCTTTCTGTGTCCTGCTCATGTATTGACCCATGTGCCTGTTCATCTTAGCCGATATGATGCCTGACAGGAGCTTCCATGTAGTACTGAGGCAGGTTATTGGTCGGTAGTTGGAGGGGACCAGTCCCTTCTTGGGGTCCTTGGGGATCAGGACCGTCCGACCTTCGGTTAGCCATTCCGGGTGTCTCTCGTTAACTAGCAGCTGGTTCATTTGTGCAGACGCTCGTGGAGTGCAGTCAGCTTCTTTAGCCAGTAGGCGTGAACCATGTCGGGCCCTGGTGCTGTCCAACTCTTCATACTGGAGACCCTTTCTTGGATATCTGCCACTGTGATGGTTACTGGACCCTGTTCAGGGAGGTCGCTGTGGTCTGCCCTCAGATCCACTAGCCACTGAGCATTGCCGTTATGGGTTGCGTCCTTCTCCCATATGCTCTTCCAGTATTGCTCCGTCTCCAGCCTTGGTGGTGCTGTTCTCTTATTATTATTGTTCCCTTGCCACTGAGAGTACACCTTTGCTGGTTCTGTGGAGAACAGCTGGTTTATTCTCCTGCCTTCTATCTCTCTGGTGTACCTCCTCAAGCGGCTGGCCAAGGCTGTGAGTCTTTGCTTGGCAGTTTCCAAGGCCTCAGGTATGGACAGCTTGCTGTATTTCTTATGCACCTTCTTTGTCGCACCTTTCTGCAACTCCGTTAGTTGGCTAACCTCCCTCCGTGCTACTTTGAACTTGCCCTCTAGCCTCCTTCTCCATGGAGGGTACTGCCCCTTGTGGCTGTTCAACTTGTAGCCAAGCATTTCACTGATCACTGCTGCCGTATTGTAGATCAGCTTGTTAGTGTCGGTAATCGTGGTTGTAGGTATTGTCCGTAGTGCTGCATTAACATCATCTAGCAGACCTTCTCAGGGTACTTCACGTAATCTTGGTAACCGGCTACGGGGATCCAGGTTTCAAGCTTGGCCATGATCCTATTTTTCAGGTCAGTTCCTCTCGCACTCAACGATCCTTCTCCTATCGCACTTGGGGCTATGTACCCAATCTGGGGGTGATGATATCTCCCCCCTGACCTGGCGTCCTGACTCCTCCTTGCCGTAGCATTTGTGTTGTACCTCGTCAATCTCTAGCTGTGAGAGCAGTCCCTTCTTTCGAATGTTGGAACACTGAGCTACTAGTTGTTTCGCCGTCATTGTGGATGTTGGGTATCGAAGAATCCATAGGTCCCTCATCCTATTCATGTAGCCCCCCATGTAGCATGTAGAGTTCTAATAACAAAGTGATAAAAACTGAGTTCAGCCTATTTAATATTTTTAATTAAACACAATATTACATTTTACAGTGTACACATTTCACGTTGTCAATGAAAATGTTTATTTCTATTTCTTAATTTTAACACTAACGTTTAATTTAACGTTTGTATATACCTTATATTCTAATATTTTTATTTGTCATCCTCAGATTTGACTGTCCTGAAGCAACATGTGGAAGAGCCCTCCTCTCCAAGTCTAACAGATACATTGTCTGTCTCAACCACCAGCGGTCAGAGCAGTGACACAAGTGATGCCGGACTTCAAATGGTTCAGCCTCTATTGGACAGCATACATGAAAGAAATGTAGATACAGTACTTAATTGACTTATACTTGACTCTTTAGTTGCCATTACTTGAAAAAGCTTAAACACGAAGATAAAACAGATTAGAGAAAAATAATTTAATATAGTATTTCATGTAGTTTGCTCTGCAACTATAGTGTGTAATAAGACTTGCTCTCTCTCTCTCTCTACAAATATATAGCTGTTTTTGTTATGTATGTTAACCATGAAACGTGTTTCCATGATCAGTGTCCTGCTTTTCAGGTAAATGAAACCATTTCTAAGAAGATACTGCTCCTAGAAAGGGAGAAAGTAAGACATTCCAAATGTTTTGATGCCCAAATGTCATATGGGTGTGATTCACAATTTTATGTTCTGTGAGAGAGTTGCATTACTTAATTTGTTGGCTTTATGGAGACTTTACAGTCTTCCTCACATTAACACTGCATTACAAGAAGTGCTTATTCTGTAGTCATTTTTTTTCCTTTAATTCGGTCTTTTTTTTCTTTTCGCCCAATGTTAGGCCTATCTGACCTCAACTGTTTAGCTGCCAATAATGGTGGATGTTATGCTATTACAGTACTGTTACACAGAATGTATGTTAATAGAATAGAATAGAATAGAATTCAACTTTGTCATTGCACAGGTACAGGGCAACGAAATGCAGGGCAATAATCCATGCAGCATTCATATTTGAATATGTTATTTCTGATAAATAAAATTCATACATTCATAATAATCAGTATTGTGTTTTTGTAGTAATTTGCACCTAAACCTAAAACTTTTTTCATTTGATGAGTAACACTATAAATAATATCAAACTTAACTCTAGTTATGAGTTAAATTTTACTCTATATGGTAGTAGAAATTTTACTCCATGAGAGTTTAGTTTTAACTCCTATAAAGAGTTAAAAAATCAACTCCCGGAAAAGAGTTACTCTAACTCTGCACTAGAGTTCATTCGATGGTCATGCATGTACACTCAAATGTAGTTAATCTGAACTCCCAGAGAGTTTATTCCAAAGACCAGAATTAGCTGTGCACATAAATAAGTGACATCATATTCAGTACTAACTTTTGAAAGTTTACTCTTCGGCCGCTCCACCTTCTTTCCTGAAGAAATATCCACACCCAGGAATACTGGGATACACGGGACCACGAAGTCTACACCGGACCCACCCTTCAAATTTGGGAAAATTAACCGCATTTGTCGATCGCATTTGGAGTACACTTCGAATTGGGACTCCCTCGACACCACTGAACAGAGGCAGCAATATAACATAGCTCACATTAACAGTGCAGTGGATCCGGCTTGTGCCGTGATATTCAGGACTGCAAACCGAGCAGCATCACTGACTTTCAGCTTGTTGTGTTTGTATATGACTGACTTTAATTATCCATGAAATCATCACATTCTCTGTAAGATTAAGGTCAACTATTGAATGGCGTATATTTTAAAGTAAAGGTTTTAAAACCAAGTTAACGCTGCAAGTACAAACATCACTAATGCCACATAACTTTGCCGACATGTGACCAAACAGTCATGTTTTAATGTTCTTCATTATTAAACATTCGTACATAAATAAGTGACATCATATTCAGTACTAACTTTTGAAAGTTTACTCTTCGGCCGCTCCGCCTTTTTTCCCGAAGAAATATCCACACCCACCGCTGCGCTAGGAATACTGGGATACACGGGACCACGAAGTCTACACCGGACCCGCCCTTCAAATTTGGGAAAATTAACCGCATTTGTCGATCGCATTTGGAGTACACTTCGAATTGGGACTCCCTTCAGCGTGTCGCTGTGACGTAATCGATCTACAAACGCGCACTACAAAGCGTGTGGTCGCTGGATTGGGACAGAGGTGTACATATACACACTCTTACAGACTGGAGGAGCCAGGAATCAAACCACTAACCATCAGATCAGCAGGTGACCTGCTCTACTGCCTAAACTGCAGCCACTCAGAGGTAAGCATGAGTAAATCGTCACTAGGTTTTGGATAAAGTGTACACTCACAAACCTGTCAAATCTGCATTTGAAACATTGGCTACTATAGCAGTATAGTATTGCAACGTGGCATTTGGCTCTTCTAACTAAAATAGGAAAACAGGAACATAAATTGTGCCATCATTGCCAGACCTGGACCACATCTGGTTGACATACACCCTGCCATGACACCAGTCAGTCAGAAGTGCCAGCTTGATGCCAGATCCGGGCCAGAGCTGTTTTCTATGAGCCTGGGCCACAAAACCCAAACAACAATCAGGCCAGATGTGGCATGCGATCACATAAACAGTGCCATCTACGCCAGGCCTGGCCCATATCTGGATGAAATACGTCTTATCATACAAGAAGTCAACCAGCAGTACTCGCTTGATACCAGATGCAGGCCAGACATGCTTGCTATGTGGGTATAAGTTACATATACTGTATATAACTAGCAGCTCTCTCCAGCTGTGTCGATCTATATTATCTTTTTTGACCCCAAGTGTTTATTTCCAGAGAAAAGAAACAGCAGACTATGCTAATAGGATGTGATGTTACAACACTAGTCAAATATTAATGCATAATATTTGTTTATGACATAATTCTTTGTTATGGAAAAAAACATTTTTTAAATAATCATGAACATTAGGAGTAGTGATTTTAGAACTTTATGTATATAATTTGTCATTTTTTACTGATGTAGGCCAAAAATAAATACTTAGTACCATTTAATTTAGTTTAAAGGCTTATTTGCAAGATGCAGGAACCTAAAACATTAAAAGCTAAAAAATTTTTTCGCATGAAACGGGAATTCAAACATGGTGATAGAGCCAGGTGCAGATGCAAGTCAGATGTTAATTTGGCTGTAGGCTATGGCACTTGGCCACAGCTGGAGCTAGTTGACACAACTTGGTCAGGAGCAATAGGATTGACGGAGTGTGTTTAAATGAACCTGACAAATGTCACAGATGAAATATTAACTGTTTATTTCCTGGATTGATGTCTACTACACATCTGTTTGACCGTTACCAGTTAATCTGTGACACCAGTTAATCTGGAACACCGGCAGATGAGTTTGCACTCTTCCGTAAGAGAAATATTCCAGCGTGAAAAGTAAAGACAGCAGACAGTGTGAGGAGAGGTTCTGGTTCGGTTGTTGTGGGTAATCACTCAAGGTCAGGTAAGGTTCGTTCATTTAAATTCGATTCTAAGCTTGATAAAAGTCTAATAAAAACCAATGCCTGCAATTACTGTCATGAAAGGGGCGATTGTGGCTCAAGAGTTGGGAGTTCGCCTTGTAATTGGAAGGTTGCCGGTTCGAGCCCCGGCTTGGACAGTCTCGGTCGTTGTGTCCTTGGGCAAGACACTTCACCCGTTGCCTACTGGTGGTGGTCAGAGGGCCCGGTGGCGCCAGTGCCCGCAGCCTCGCCTCTGTCAGTGCGCCCCAGGGTGGCTGTGGCTACAATGTAGCTTGCCATCACCAGTGTGTGAATGTGTGCGTGAATGGGTGGATGACTGGATATGTAAAGCGCTTTGGGGTCCTTAGGGACTAGTAAAGCGCTATATAAATACAGGCCATTTACCATTTACCATGAACGGTCCCTGGAAGGCAGAATTTCCAAGGTTGCAGGCCAAAACCACAAGAATTACATCTTATATTAAACCGGCTGCAGCCTCTGCACCTGTTACATGAGTTACATGTGCAAAATGCCTGATGATGTTTTGTTAATTCCTGCTGTTTGGGATGCTATAGTCCTTTTATTAGGGATGTTTTTGTTTTCTTGGTGGGAAGTGGGGATAAAGTCCCAGTTTAAATTCTGAGTGATTCAGGAGACTATGACTCCTATATAGTGAACCTGTATAGTGTGCTGCCCTTCTCAAAGGAGTCTGACACAGGTGACTGCCTCCTCAGTAGTGGGAGGGGTTTTACCACCCTCCCTGTTCCTTTTGCATAAGCTCATCAAACCATTAAGCTAGCACCATTACAACTTATTCTTCTGATATTGGAACCTTTTGAACATCTTGTTCTATACTGTGTGGGTCCTTTGCTGCCCTCAACATCTGGAAATAAGTATCTTCTTGCAGTGATATGTCAAAGTATCAAAATTCCTGCTGGATATCCACTGAGGTCAGTGACGAGCAAGGCATTGGTGACAGCTCTAACTCAGTTTGTTTCGGTGTGAGTGGTCAGAGTTCAAATTTTTCATCTCACATGTTCGCCGAAGTTTTGTAAACCCTGCACATAAACCATAATTGGTCATCAAGATACCATGCACAAAGACAGGGTGCTCTGGAAAGGTTTCCCCAGATGTTAAAGTCTCTTTAGCGTACCTATTGTATAAAGCTTAGTAGAGACTGGGAAGAGGGTCTGCCATGGCTGATTTTGGCTGAAAGAAAACATAGGTTTCAGCCCTAATGAGCTTGGGTTTTGACATAGTGTGCGTCGGCCCTTGGCTGTAATAAAAAATAAAGGGGTTTATTCCGAGCCACCTAAAAAACTTGGTTGAGTTTGTAAATGGATTTAGACTTTGACTGCTTGTAGCTGGGATTGCCAGTTGTCAGTTTTGTTGTGGGGACCAAGTTTCAGCCTTTTTGCCAGTTGTGGCATCTCTGTATTGTCCCCCATTTACAGGCCCTCACAGGTCCTTAATGAGAAACTTTTGATCTAAATTACTTTCAACCCTAAAATGAAAAAAGTTGGTTCAGCGCTGTCATGTAAACTTACTCAAACCGTATTATGCAAGTGACCAAAATTCTAGTCGGTGTGTTAAGGACACCGTTCACCCTTGTTTGTTTCTTCACTTCCGTACTTTTCTGAAATTGATGAAATACCAGAGCCTGATGACAGTTTGGTCATTTGAAAAAATTTCTGTCTCTTTGTATTCTGAATAAATTGGTGAGGTTCCTACTTGCACGGACTTGATTGATCATGATACATGATACATGATGCCAATGCATTTTCTTTCCATCAACGAACTGTTAATTGAGCAGATTTGACACAGTTTCTTGAGCTAGTTGAAAACTTGCCCCCTCCCTCTGCTATCAGTGTTTGAGTTTGTGTTGAGTTTGAATTTGAGTTTGTATTCCCTCAGCCGCAGACTCGCTGCTGTTTAAATGTTTGAAAAGGAAGATTAGATATAAAAAACGTCAAACATAGACTCAGTCTGCCTTCACATTTGATATGAGGCCAGCACGTATAGTGGCTGTGTCCTGTTTTAAGATCATACATGTAAAATTGTTGTCTGACCTCCGTCGATCCAGCCGCTCAGAGTCCGTGGTTACCATGGTTACTGCATAAGCAGCTATAACGTTAACAGCTGGCACTGAGGAAACCTACACCAGCATGGGTGTTTATGTTTTTCATTGCAAAAGAACTGTCTGAATGGTTAACTGAAGTTAACTTGGATAAATTATAGTTAAGGAGTTTCACAGATAACGCCTACGTGAGCGACTGTTCACCTGAAATCAGCAGGCTATTACTGAAATACATGTGCTATATCATAAACTATGATATAAATAGGGAGGTCCTATTAACATGTTTAGTTTTAAAGGACACCTTCCTGCCTTAATTAGTCTCCTTCATGAGCAGTATTAGTTTTCTTCTAACATCCAGAAGTCTGCACCATGTGTTTCATAGTTTGTAACAAGCCTTTGACAGGTAAACATAACATGACCGAAAAAGAAAAAAAAAGAAAAAAAAAGAGAGAGAGTGTTGACATAAGAAGAGAAAATGCTCTCAATTATGGAGACAGGCAAATGGTTCATTTATGTTTGATGTGTGTTTATTCCTCCCTAAATATCGTCGGTGAAGTTTGCCATGCACGTCAGATTTTCCTGCGCATTTTTATACCTCTGCCAACAGAGAGAAAAAAAAATCACATTCTAACAGACAGCTGGTGCTTAGAATACAGTTGAATAACTATTAAAAAACAGATGATATTTAGATGATAGTTCAGTCTAACACATGTGCCAGTGAACCATTAAACGTCTGTGAAACTATGCAGTTATGAAACGTAACATTAACCTCAGCCAAACCGATTTGCTCAGTTGTAAATAAAACAGCGAAGTAAACGTGACCCGACAGACAGAACCTGAGTGAATGAAGTCCAGCGTTTAACCACTGAGAGCTAAAACTCAGCTGAGGTTTCAAAGCTGTGTGCCGGTGATTGGACATCAGCCGCTGATGAAGCTGCTTCGCCTATAAAGTGCTCTGTAAGGAAACAAGCTCCAGCAGCTCTGCGCTCGGGGAAAACACTATATTTACTTATCTTGTGCAGAAAAATGCGCTGACATTGCTTTATATCGAGTACGGGCTGCCCGGTTAAACTGTGACTATCACCAGGTAACGTAGGCGTGTTTCTTGAATTAGCAGCAGGTGTTAAACAGCTGACAGATGAGGAGGAGGATGCATGCAGGTAAACTGAGGGTCTGTTGAGCTGATCGCTCGTTTCGTGAGAAAAATGTCAGCTCGTTATTTATGTTACAGAAGCACAGAGACACAAGACCAGGCGGAAAGAGACGATCGTTCGGTGAAAATGAGAATCTGCGAATGCAACATGTGGAACACGGAGAGTGGAATATGTAAACAAACCGGTTAACGTAACCCCCTGGGTGCACTCTGCATGCTGACTGTTAGCAGAGCTAGTGAAATCTCTGAAAACATCTGAGCACTTTTGCAAACATGTTCTATGTTGACAACCTGACCAGACATACGTCGCGACATTCGCGGCTAAAACACTTTTAAAAGTGTAGCTGGTGACAGAAAAACGGGGTATTTTAAAACTACACCACCACCATTGCTGCCTGTGATTTGATCTGCATTCTGGGATACCTGGCTGCCCCAAGTCTACACAAGCAATCGATTATCTAGGATCGACCTGTTTTGACTTACTTTGCACGGCAACCAATCAAATGTTAGAGAAGCTGCATGGGCAGCGTTAACCCCGCCCCCTGAGTTTGATGGGTGAGGCTGACAGATAAAATTATTTCATGATGAGAGCCAGGCGCCATGACTGCCAAAATGAAATAAATAAATATATCATTAAATAATTAATTAAATGTGTCAATAATTATTTAAATGTGTCAATAATTAATTAAAATGTGAAATACATAAATAATTAATTAAATGTGTCAATAATTAATTAATTAAATGTGTCAATAATTAATTAAAATGTGAAATACATAAATAATTAATTAAATGTGTCAATAATTAATTAATTACATGTGTCAATAATTAATTAATTACATGTGTCATAACTATTTATTTAATTAATTAATTCCAATTTTAATTAATTATTGCCACATTTAATTAATTATTTAATGGTGTATTTAATTAATGCATTATGGCAGTCCTGGCACTCCATAGATCACACCACCAAGTCAATGCGCAAAGCAGGGTCCACAAGGACATGGATGAGCATGTGTGGTGTGAAGGAACTTGACTGACCTGCACTGAACCCTGATCTTGCTTTGTGGACTGAGTTCATTGATTTGTAGGGTGAGCCAATACATGTGACAATTAAAGTGTAAGTAGTGAAGTCCAAGGTCAGTGAGAAGTACTGAGTGATGCAACTCGAGCACAAAGTACAATTCAGAATCATTAACAAGTATAACAGCTATCTTCCCAAAAACCAAGCCATCATCAGTGTCATCTACAATGGAAACGTAGCCTTCGACATACTTGGTACCTTTGTAGACAACTGCTGACACATCCAAAGTGGTCTGATTAGTGCAGCCTGCTTTTGCCACAGCTTCTTGAATGACAGTTCTTTGAACTGTAGGTGGAAACAGTTGGCTCACTGAGAGGTAGGACTGCAGTAACTGATGCCGTTCTGTCACAGTCTTGCATAAGTTGACAAAGTTGTGCACTGTTTTTGTACGTGCTTTGAAATATGAGTGCTTGCTCTCAAATCTAAGGGTCCACAAACAAATGAGTGGTCCAAAGTGAAGGATAAGCTCTGCATAATGTAACAAATAGTGATGTTTAGCTTTTAAAGCTTTGTCAGGAAACCTACTGTGTCGCAGATGTATATAGTCCTCTATCAGTATCTTTAGGTAGGCAATGTCATTGTGACTTATTTTGGGGGAACATACAAGATCAACAATGTCTCTAAGTTTAAGGCATAACTACCAAACCTCACTATCCACAGGATGTTTTATCTTTCCACCAATGTACAGAGGCAGAAGTCGCAGAAGACACCAGTTCTGTGCTGCTGAACTCCCCCAGCCTCTGCCCTGTTTTCACCCCACATGGCTTACTTAAAGCATCACTTCCTACGTGTTTGAACTGTACAATTGCTCTGTTTAACTGGTTGTATGTGAAATGCCCTTCCACTTGCACAAGGGTATCAATACATAGCGACAAGTCACTGGAAACCACTCCTTCAAATAAATCATGGCCCAAACATGGAGGTAACCCAGAGCACACATGGAAAGACTTCAGTGAATTTGTATTTGTATTTGTATCTTTATTTATTTCAGACATAATAAAACAAACAAAAAAAACCTCACCCGGCCCGGACACGGAAAGGATTGACAGATTGATAGCTCTTAAACACAGAGTCAAATTTAATTCCATTCACAACCAAGTGGTAACTTGTAGATAGGACCTCAACACTGTCTTTATAGTTATCAGCTGTTCTTTTTTGTCCAAGTGATAGTGGATCATTGATAAAGCTTTCCCTGTCAATTAAGCATTATCTGCAAAAATGTTTGCTGCAGCTGAAATTCTCAGTGAAACCACCTATGCAGTGGGAGCCCAGATTGTCTCCTAAGATGGCTATCAAAGCTGCCTTCATTATGGTTCCATCCTCTACCAGAACCCCTGTCTCTTCCATATCTTTAAGGTCTGCAATAAGACTGGAAAAAACTTTGTTATGGACAAAAGTTTTGAAGTCAGTGTCCTTGGAAAGCAGAACAAGTTGCATTGCATCAACAGAGGACCGGTTATGTGGTAAGATCTCACCTAGAGTCATGTACACTGCCAGGATTTTATGTTTCTTTTTTCCAGACCCTAATGGATTAACCACTTCAAGTGCATCTCACCCTGGGTCAACACACCTGAATCACATGATTAGTTCATTACCAGGCCTCTGGAGAACTTCAAGACATGTTGAGAAGGTAATTTATCCATTTAAATCAGCTGTGATGGATCAAGCGCTTTGGGATCCTTAGGGACTAGTAAAAGCACTATATAAATACAGGCCATTTACCATTTATTGTTGTATGAACTACACTTCTTGTAAAAAAAAACTGATTGGTAATGCGTTTGAGAAAAGCTCCTGCTGTGAACTTCCTTCTGTGAGGGCACACACACACACACACACACACACACACACACAGAGAGGGAGATCATTAATATAAAGGATTGGAGCCGTTTTTGGATTTTCACTTGTTGTTGACTTTAATATGAGTAGTCACATAAAATTCATTCCAATTTTTTGCCTTTGCTTCAATTAGGTTGTTTCTTTAAATCTACAACACTTTCCTTTTCAAAACGTTTACTGACATAGTAAGGAGGTAGCTAGGGAACTCAGTAAGTATGAGCAACAGTAGCTTAAGGACACTATCTCCAATAAAGAGGATTTCATCATCTGCAGTTCATAAAAAAGTGCCATATTAAAAACAATTCAGCAGACCCTCAGAGTGCAGATACAAACTGTTTTCAGCTATAGAGGTAGAGGTACACTTCATGCACTTATCAACATACAGTTTAGAGGCTTGCATTAGAGTGCATTGGTGCTTGGGCATCTTTTATTTAGCATGGTTATACCATTGTGAATGTAGCTATATAAACATGCTCAAGAGTCTATCATATGTTTGACATGCAACTAAAAATTCGAAAATATATTTTTAAATCAGTAACTTTGCAAATTTAGAGGAATTGTTTTTGGACAACATATGTATCACATTTTAAACAGGGTTTGAATAATCAGCGCCGACATACAGACATTTATGCACTGGGTATAACAGGAGCAGAGAAACAAGCTGTATTGTTGCTTTTCTCTATTGTATAAGCAAAGTCGTATAAGCAAAAATGACTAAGATGTTGGTGTTAACATGTCTTTTTATTTCATTCACACAGACAATGAATATCGAACAGCATACATTAAACCAGGTATCTCCCAACCCAGTAGTTACCAATCATGCGAAGCATGGCTGGTTTAACACGACGGGCATAATGACTTGCTTCTATCAGCTGTACAATATTGTCGTTAATTGCACATACTATATGTTGTGATGATCTCAGTTCAGTCATGGTGTGTTCTGCAATCCTGCTGAATTGTGTTTTAGTCCCATCGTTTGTGTATGAGCGTACAAACAGGCGTCTGGCGGGGATGAATCGGAATGTCTTGAGCCTTAGCATCACATCGTCGTAGTAGGTGTCAATGTAATACTCGGGCAATTCGAGCAAGCAGCTGTGTTGCAGTTGACTGGGATGAGCTGTTTGACATCCGTAGCATGTTTCCTGTAGAAAGGCGTTTAGCGCCAACATCACCAGGTGATGGGTTGCAAGCATTGCTTTTTACGATGAGTGCATCGGGTGCATACACCTGTAGACGTACCTAGAGCGGCTGTGGCTTGGATGATGTTCCGGCTGTTCGTGATGGTTGATACCGACGTCATCCTGCACTCCTTAGTTAGAGGTGTCTGTGTTCCTTAGGTCACTCTGTTGATGTTCCAAATGATGAAAGAGTCTTTATATGTATAAGGGTTAGACCAGACCACTAGGAGGTGTCATTACCCCCCGGGGGTTGGTCATGGTTTCAGTTGACCTCTGACATGATAAGATAAGATAATGGAACTGTTTGTAAGGGAACTACAGTTGGGATGTGAGAGTGCTGGGATGCTCTTGATAAGGGAGCCTCTTTTATTGTTTCATGACTTCTTTTGCTGACTGTTGGGGGCCTAACTGTAACCCCCTCTGTCTAACTGTTGCAGAGTTAAGAATCTGTAGTTTTTAGAAGTAACACAAGAAAAGTTTATTTCTAAAGGAATACCTGTTGTTTGTGGTGCTCTATTTAAAGCTATTAGCCTCTGTGTCTTTTCGGAGTGCTAAAGGAAAAAAGTAAAATGCTCCTAAAGTAGTTAACTCATCTATGTGTAATCAACAAGTCTTACTGTTGCAGTGTGTTTGTGACTAGTAGATAATTATAGGGCTAGTTGCATTGGAGGAACATTGGGGGTTGATACAGTGCTAGTGTGGCTAGGTGTGAATATGTGCTTTTAGAAGTATCACAGTTTATTTCTAAAGGGATACATGTTGTTTGTGGTATTCTGTTTAAAAACTATTAGCCTGTGAAACTATTAGAAAAGTGAAATCTTCCTAAACTAGTTAAATTAAATGCTGTGTGGGAATACACGGTTTTTAGAAGTATCACTGTTTATTTCTAAAGGGATACCTGTTATTTGGCAGCACGGTGGCACGGTGGTTAGCACTGTGGCCACACAGCAAGAAGGTCCTGAGCAAAAAAAAGTGCCATTATATTACTACTGACAGCTTTTTCCACCAGGCCAGGAACTTCAACATTATGCACTCCACACTGTATATAAATGCCACTTGTTTTACACAATATCCAACTACCAACCTCTGTATATTTTAGATATTTTATTTATTGTTTACTCTATTTAATTTGTAAAATATGTATACACACACACACACACACACACACAAACACACACACGTAGAAAAACATATTTAGTATACACATCCAGTAATGCATACACTCTTATATTGTACATATATTTATTATTCTCAGATTTAGCCATTCTTATCTTTTGCTTGTTTTATGTTATTGTATTTTTTGCACACCTCTGTTGCTTGTGAAGCTCGCACACAAGAATTTCACTTGCATATACTGTACCAGTGTACCTGCACTTGTAATGTGACAATAAAAGTGATTTGATTTGATTTATCGTTATGTTTTTTACAACTACATGAATGTACTATTGCTATGTGATTTTTTTTTTACTATTACTGAAGGCCACTCACCATATCAATACTAACTAGATTTTTTCAAAATCTTAATGTAAAATGAGTAACAGTATGGTGGACACATTAGGCAAGGCTGCACTTTTTGCAGTGATCTCGTATAGAAAACTATTTCTGTATCAGTAATATGTTTTCTTTTTCTCTGTTGATAATCATGTGGAACTGATCATGATCATTTGCAGCTAGCAGGTTGCTAATGCTATCCATCAAGTCTAAAAACAGTATGTTACAATGTGGAGATAATCTGATCAAAAATGATCAGGTTATATTCTAATTTGTATTCAGGCGTACATGTGCACTATGTTTATTTATATTAAGCTTGTGTTTCTGTCATGGAGGGATTGTGCTCAACTGAATGAAGGTTATCAGACATTATGAAACATATGATACGTAAAAGCGAATTTTGCCAAAGTGCTTCTTTTTTTAAATTATCTTTTTTTTCTTAAAGAAATCTACTACATCATGTGTAATTTTTTTGTCATGTATAATTTCCATTGCAAATATTAACCACAGTTAAATTAAGAGAGGATGGCAGTAAAAACTCCGGAGGTGTGATGCCATCAAGTACACTGCTGTAGAACGATCGCACTGCGTTCTCGGGAGGACTCCCGTGTAAACTTATGAAGTCTGGACTAGCAAGAACACGAGGACTGGCGTACTTGAGTATTTAGAAATGGCCTAACAGTCTGCAGTCTATGAACTAACGTCAGCTAACGCCAGCTAACAATGTTAGCTTTGTGGCGAGTAGCATTCAGTAATTGTAATAAAAATCACACATCAATAATACATCGAAGATAATGAGGTTTCGCCCATCCCTTTCTTTTTATGAAGTGGTGTTTTAATTTCCAAGTAAGAAAACCATTCATGCCCGTTCACTGCTGGCCCTGTTATTCTGGCTCTGGGTCCATTGTGTAACTGACGCCACCAACATTAACAGGACGCTTACATTAGAGCCTCTTATTGCACGTTTTGTCTGGGTTTCCAGCAATCAAAATCAGAGTATTCCCTTACTCCCCAACACTGCTCACCCAGCATCAACAAACACCATGTGACTCACAGATTTTTCGTTCCTGTGTATATTTTTTATCTGTCTTATGTAGAACCAGTATGGAGCAGATCAGAGACCGTGTTTTCAAGCATAAAAACTACAATTTTGTGGTCAGTCTTACAACTCCAGAGTACATAGACTCTCTTGAGAGTTTTGAAATAAAAGACAGCGATGTCTTCCTTGTCACTTATCCAAAATCAGGTTTGTGAAAAATTTCATACATTATTTATATTTGCTGTTTTGTGGTGGCCAGACTGATCCACTGATCACCTCTAATGTCTTTCCCCACATCAGGCACTGTGTGGGCTCAGCAGATCATCATTTCCATCCACGAACTGGATGGGAATCAGACTAAATATTCAAACAACATGGAGAGGATGCCGTGGCTGGAGTACAAGACTCCAGACACGGCTGAATACACTCTTCTTCCCTCTCCACGACTCTTCGCCTCGCATCTCCCTGAACACATCATGCCTCCAGGAGTGAAGGAGAAGAAGGCAAAAGTCAGTACTTTATAGAAGCTCAATTTTCTTCTGTTTTTTTTTTTTTTTTTTTTGCAAAAATAGAGCAAATTAAATTAGATTTGTACTTGCTAAGTTTAATTACATTTTTGTGATGTTACCTATTGGTCACTGAAGTCCAGTTTTTTGGGACTTGCACTTTGACACTTGGTAGCTTTTACAAACCAGCAAATCCTAGCAAATGAAAATAGAGTGGTTGATCTTTAATTATTTTCAAAACAAATGTTGTTTATTTGACAGTGTATAGGGTGCCCCAAGCAAGTGAGACTTAAAACAATGAGCCTGTAACACAATTTTGTAATGGGATCATAAATCAAGGAATCTGAGGGTCATTTTTATCATAGACTTGACTTCCGGTGGTGGAGGGGTTTGTGTGTCCCAAGGATCCCAGGGGCTATGTTGTCTGGGGGGGTTTTGCCCCCTGGTAGGGTCTCCCATGGCAAATTGGTTCTGGGTGAGGGACCAGACAAAGAGCAATTCAGAAGACCCCTGTGAAAAAACCATAGAGGGAGCAGTTCACCCTGCCCGGGATAGGGTTACCGGGGCCCTGTCCTGGAGCCAGGCCCTGGGGAAGGGTGCCTGAGGGCGAGCGTCTGGTGGCCGGGCCTTAGTCCATGGGGCCCAGCCGGGCACAGCCCGAAAAAGGGACATGGGCCCATCTTCCTGCGGGCCCACCACCCGCAGGATTCACCGTAGGGGTCGGGTGCAGTGTGAGCCGGGCTGCAGACCAATCTCCGTCTACCAAGACTGGCAATTCTGTGTTTTTATTTCAGTATATTTTTTTTGTCCTTTTCCTTTCTTACAATGAGGTCATTGCAGAGTAAGGCTACGTTCACACTGCAGGCGAAAGCGCATCAAATCCGACTTTTTTGACCCTATGCGACCCATATCCGTTCATGGTATGACAGTGTGAACAGCAGAAGTCCGACATTTTCAAATCCGACCTAAGTTACTTTCGTATGCGGTAGTGAATCCGATACATATCTGATGTTTTAGAAAGCGACTGCTGTTTGAATGGTCATGTCGCATTAAATCCGTCTTTTACGTCACTGACACAAGACAGATGCCAATTATCAGCGCCCAAGAAGACATTGTGAACGCTTCCTGGCCATCCAGTGAAACTATTGGGAATACAACGTTGGAGAAACGTGAACATTTTATTTGTACTGTATAATCTGCAGATTCTGACAGAAATCTGCAACTATCCTTTGAAGCATCGCTCCTCTCTAAAACAGCAATAAGGATCATTATTAGGCCATTTGTAAATAACAAAATAACTTTATAACTTAAAGCAAAATTGGGAAACGTAAAGTCAGAAACAAGTCTTTATATTAAGGACCATCTGTCAAACAATACTGTTTGGTCTGGGTCTAAACAGAGCGCGTTGTGTGTGATGTCTTCTTTTGCGCATGCAGGCCCCTTTGAGGGTTCACACTAGAGCGCATTTGCTGTCACATTTTATTTGTAGTGTGAACAAGCAGACACAAAAATCAGATTTGATCAAAAAATTGGAATTGTGCATTAAGACCTTCAGTGTGAACGTAGCCTAAGAGGTTCATCAAATCAAGTAGAAATAGGAGAAAAAGAGCTATAAAAATGTACAGGCTTTAAAACATATTTTAAAAGATATTATTTGAAATCAAATTTTGACCCTAAATTTTAAATTGTTTTTTTTTTAAACTAATGACTTTTATCATTTTTACATTTAAGTAACAAACTGTTAATATTCTGATTTTTTTTTTAAAATATATATCAGATCGTGTATTTGATGAGGAATCCAAAGGACAACGTGGTGTCTTTTTATCACTTCAGCAAAGCCCTGGCAGAGCTGGAAACTCCCGAGAGCTTTGACCAGTTTTTTGAGTGGTACATAACAGGAAACAGTAAGTTTCCTCACTTTATAGTAATCAGTAATTGATTCATCATTATGTGTGGACCCTCTGTTAGAGGGCCTGAGCTTTACTACCTAGTGATTTTGTGGTGCTGTGCTAGTATTTAGCACCGACTCCAGTTTTGTGTGTGTGTGTGTGTGTGTCATGTGCGGATTGAGCACATTGACAAAATCTGTACTACATTCGGAGGCACACTACCACTGCATGATTAGCATGGGGGACTGATCATGCCTGCAGTCATGCTGTAGGTAACTACAGAGCTTACACTTGAGCTCCTCCTCTGACATGAGGGTTGTATGTGAACTCAATTAAATGACAATGCCAAATGACTGGATGCATTATGCCACTACACAGTTTTTGCATCATCCTGGTTTGACCACGTCAGGGAGTGGTATTTAAACAGAGACCAGTACAACATCCTCTTCCTGACCTACGAGGAAATGATTTTGGTAAGATGTTTCTTCGCATTTTTTGTTGTTCCTAAGGAAACTCAAATAAAATATCTGGCAGAGTTTAAGGTTCTTTTTCTGTTGTGTTCCTGCTTTTCTTTCAGGACCTGAAAGGATCAGTGAAGAAGATCTGCAACTTCTTAGGGAAAAACCTGACTGAAGCTGCTATCAGTCAAGTTGTGGAAAAAGCTACATTTCAGAACATGAAGAAGGACTCGAAAGCAAATTATCAGCATTTTCCGCCAGAGACGTTCAGTGGAATATTCCTGCGCAAAGGTAGCATAACAGACCTGCAGCTGCTGTGCAAGTAAATGTGACTTCAGGGTATCAGGTTTTGTGTTTTTCTCTTCATTACAGGTCAGATTGGAGACTGGAAGAACACACTGAGTGTTGCACAGAGTGAAAGAGTGGATCAAGTCCTTCGGGAGAAACTTGGTGATTTGCCTTTGAGGTTCATCTGGGAATAAGCAGAGAAACCCGTCTCCCAGGAGTTTTTAAAGCATTGATCATTAAGTGCATTAATCAGAAAACCATAAAAATGTGTTTTTCTGCTATTTAAATAATAAAAAAACTTTAACAAAAGATTAATGTTTGTTCACCCAAGATGGATTCATGTCATGTAGATCATGATTCCAGAAATCAACAACGTTCATTAATAAAATGTTTATCAGTCAGTACACGGTGCTTTGGATTCTCATAATTTCTGAATAGTCACTAACTATTAATTGTGTTTTTGAATTACATTGCTTTTGAAAGTAGCCTTGACCTTCAAATATAAGAAATTTTTTTACATAAATGTACTTTTGCCATGAAGACAGTCTTCCGTTATTTAATCTGATACAGAATCAAACCTCAGACCTGCAAACAGCATCCACTGAATATCATGTAATTAATATGTGCAATACAGGTTCTTAACAAGGACAGGGCCCTGCACGGTATGTACCACCGGCAGATAGAGGAGGTGGCTGATATCCAGAAATCCTACCAGTGGCTGGACAAAGTTGGACTGAAAGACAGCACAGAGGCACTAATCATGGCAGCACAAGAACAAGCTCTGAGTACAAGATCCATAGAGGCTGGGGTCTATCACACCGGGCAAGACCCCAGGTGCAGGCTGTGTAAAGATGCCCCAGAGACAATCCAGCACATAACAGCAGGGTGCAAGATGCTAGCAGGCAAGGCATACATGGAACGCCATAACCAAGTGGCCGGCATAGTGTACAGGAACATCTGTGCCGAGCATAACTTGGAAGTCCCGAGGTCAAAATGGGAGATGCCCCCAAGGGTGGTGGAGAATGACCGAGCTAAGATCCTGTGGGACTTCCAAATACAGACAGACAAAATGGTGGTGGCTAACCAACCGGACATAGTGGTGGTAGACAAACAGAAGAAGACGGCCGTAGTGATCGATGTAGCGGTTCCGAATGACAGCAACATCAGGAAGAAGGAACACGAGAAGCTGGAGAAATACCAAGGGCTCAGAGAAGAGCTCGAGAGGATGTGGAGGGTGAAGGTAACGGTGGTCCCCGTGGTAATCGGAGCACTAGGTGCGGTGACTCCCAAGCTAGGCGAGTGGCTCCAGCAGATCCCGGGAATAACATCGGAGATCTCTGTCCAGAAGAGCGCAGTCCTGGGAACAGCTAAGATACTGCGCAGGACCCTCAAGCTCCCAGGCCTCTGGTAGAGGACCCGAGCTTGAAGGATAAACCGCCCGCATATTTTTTATATGTATATATATATATATATATATATATATATGCACGATCTGATATCCTTGTGTCGGTGTTGTTCCCACATCATCATAATAAATGTTGTTCCAGGGTCCACATTACAAGTAACCAATCACCTTCTTGTGACGTCATACTTTTGCGACTTCGAAAAATACCCCCCTAAAAAAAACAAATGTTCTTCGAGAAACCGCCTTTTGTCCGCCGATCCAGCAATTTCAACCTTTTGTCCGCCGATCCAACAATTTCAATTCCTCTCAAGATACTTTTCTATAATAAACAGTAAGCATAATACATATGTTTTCCTTGAAATGGATAGCTGTTTGTTTGCTAGTGATAGGCTACTTGCGAACCAGTGTTCTCCAGACAGAGAATTGCGTGTCAATGTATTATGATTTATTATGAAAGTACAGGTGAATATAGCTCTCCCGTCAATATATTATGATATATAATAAATGTACAGGTGAATATAGCTGTCATAACAATGTCAGACAAAATTGCAGTAGCTTCCCTGATCATTTTACAAACATAATTGAAGAGAATCTGGACTAAAAGGCCTAGACTTATGGTTGTGTGCTGAATCTATGAATCAAACTATCACCTGGAAACATAATTAACTGGTCCATAGCTGTGAAACTGGACATGAGTTCTTGATTCTATGGAGATTAACAGTAATCCAGAAATTTACAAATTTGTCCTGGGACATTGTGTAAATGTTGTCCCTGGGACATCGCGTAAATGTTGTCCCTGGGACATCGCGTAAATGTTGTCCCTGGGACATCATGTTAAAGTTGCCAGAGACATACCATATGAAAGTTTAGCTTCTTTTAGCCCCTGTTTGTTTTATATTATATATATATATATTTAATATTATATTTAATAATCACATTGTATTGCAAAAAACCCCAAAACAAGTTAAAATGAATTAATGAATATTGACTAATTCAACCTTTGTTATTTTTCCACCAGAAATGGACGATATAATTAGAAGAAGTGTTCTGAATGACGAAAAAAAAAGAACTGGAAAAGATACACAACTTTGTGTGCATGTGTCACAATGCCAGGAGGACCCATTCAGTGTTGTGTTAGAAAAATTGAACTCATTAACCCTTCATGGACATTATAAATGTTTAAATGTGGCCTCAGGTAAAGACAGGAAAAGAGACTATTACAAATTCAACTGCATCAGAGCTGGAAAAAAAAGTCGAAACAGCTACAGAGCAGTGGGCTGTAAGGCCTATGTTTCATTTAAAGTACTCAAATGTTGGAAAGACCACACAGTCATCCTGCAGCATACATATGATAAGCATGATGGGCATGATCCTTCGGACCCAAAAGATGCACATTTCAACAATATTTCCAGTGATTTGAGGAGGAAGATTGAGGAACTGCTTTCCCTTGGAACTAAGCCAGCCATCATACTAACCGAATGTCATAAATGGGCCAAAGAACATGGACACTGTCAATGGAAAATTGTATTTAGTAGTCAGTATAATCTTTTAGTGATATAAGTTTGCATATGATAGAATACTGCATGTAGTTATTTGTATTAGGAAATATTCAACCATGTATACTTAGAGGCATATAATCAATTGTGTGTGATCTCTATGCAGGCTTGGTGTGCACTCCAGGAATGCGCCCCCACGTCCTGGGAGCATGAGAGTTCGTACCTTGTTTTATTGTTTTACGGTAGGATTAACGTAGCTATGTCTGTTTTAGTTTAAGTGCTTCTTTACATATAGATGAACTGCTGGACTTCCTCACCATGTTATTTAGGGTGAGGGGGAGACTGCCCTCTTTGTGACCAAGGATGTACCTTTTGTGCCTTCATGTTATATGACCCTTTGATCAGCAGGACACACACACACACACACACACACACTGAAGTATAAAATAAAGACGGGGGCAGTGCTCAGGGCGAGTCTCTCTGTCTGGAGGCTGCCCTTGCTAGCAAGAAGTTCTGTGTGTTTCTCTTCTCTGAGTCTTTACTGAAGAAGTGTTTTATAACATTTTCCTTAACAGACACAGAGATCTTCACAACAGAGGGCATTTTGTCACACCACGTGACATTGACAGTGTTAGAACCTGCATGATGAGGAAGAAGCACTTTAACTGTGGAGACAGTCAAAGTGTACATACCTTACTTAATGGAAAACATCAAGAACATGTTCTCTTCTATCAACCATACACATCTGACCAAGAACTAATGATTGTTTTGCAGACACCTGTAATGAAATCAAACATGGAGAACTATGCAAAACAGTTAGTATTTGTTGACACCACGCACTGCGTTAACCAGTATTCATTTCCCTTATTCACACTTGTTGTAAGAGATGATCATGGGCATGGAGTCCCTGTGGCCTATGCTATTGTCAGCAATGAAAGTCAGAAAACCCTGGAAACTGTTCTTGGAATAGTTTGTGAGCATTTCCCAACTTCCCCGAGGTAAATAATACATTGACAGCTATTAATTTTGAAATAATTCCTTTTCAAAAAAGTTATAACATGCCAGAATCTAATGCTATAGCTGCAGCATGGGCTGCAAAAAACTTTCCTTTCCAGTTGTTAAAGTTATTCCTATAGGCTGTATGCAGTATTTTATATATCTACTTGTGAGTTGAAATGTTTAATTTGGCATTGAAGTGGTGCTTTGAGATAGCAAAAACATTTTCATACTGTTTAATCTCATTTAGTGTTTTCTTTTTTTCTGTAGAGCATTTATGGTTGACAAAGACTCTGCACAAATAAATGCTTTGCAGAAGGTTTTTCCAGAGTCAGCTATCCTTCTATGCTGGTACCATGTCTTGCAGGTAAACCACATTGTTTTCTTTTCACGTTGTCTAAGATGCACCTGAAACACATTTTTACAACAGGGTCCTGTTGTTATGATTTGCCTCATTGTGATATTCACCTACTCAGGTTAATGAATATAAAGGGATAAAATGTTGAGTGACTATGTCCATCCATTTAAGACCACAGTGCACTCATCTTCTGGTGGCTGCTTCCCAAAGCTCTTTTTGACATTTAAAAATATGTTTGCCTGGTTGATTTCTGTTATGCACAGGTCCTCTTGTCCAGTGAGTGACAAAGTTATTTTTGGACGTCAGCTTTCTTTTATGCTTTTTGTACAGCTGCTCCTCTGTCTCTCTCTCCAGATTAACTTTTTTTTCTCTTACATTCACAGGCTGTTAATCGATGGCTTTCAAAATCAGAGTCCGGGGTCCATGGGCTTTCTAACACCCAAAAGAGAAATGAAATCATTTCTTTCTTTTGTAAGCTGAAAGCTTGCACATCTGTAAGTGTAATTTGTCTATTTCACATTTTGATTTCTTGATTACACTAAGAGCATAATAACTTTCAGTTGCTAAAAAAAAGTTACAGAGAGATACAAAATAGATTTTTGAAACAATTTCTAAAACTGGCTTCTTATCTTGCTTATCAAAACAAGTACTTAAGCTGTGCAGATAATCATTGTGTCACCCACTGTGCAGTAGAACTTGTGAGTGGGATTCTTTCACAGACAGATGCTGAAACCAAATATGCTTATAGGTTTAGTGTTCCTTCTTAGCCATTGTAAGGGAAGAAATAATTGCTTCTTAATACAAAAACACGACATATTATTAATAACTTAAAATTCTTAATACATAATATTAAAGATTTCAATAGGTCTGTTAAATGGATTGAAATATATTCTGTTGCATCCAATTCTCTTAGGAGGACGACTTTAAAGCCACATCAGCAGAGTTCTGCCAGACATTTAAGCAATACCCTTTGGTGTGCCAGTATTTTCAGAAGCACCTCATTCAATTGTATTGCTGAAAAAAAGATATTATGCATTAATCCAAGAGGCTAAACTGAGTAGGTTCTTCATGTCATTGCCAGAACAGGTTTTAGGCAAATCCTTTAAATTCTAGCAGCGTTTTTTATGTTATCACAACAAAAAACAGAGTAGGTGGATTTGCCTAAATCAGCTAAACCGGCACAGAGCATTCCTTTATAAAAGACGTGTGCAATAGGTATTCCAATTTTTTAAAAAATAATACAGTCTTGATTTAAACTTTAAATTCCTTCAATTACAGTTACTAATCATTTCAAATAACTTTTTTTTTCAGATTTTTCCACCGCCTGAAATACCAGTTTTTATCTGGCTACAAGAATAAGCGTCTGGATGATCTGATTGAAGTGCTCCTAGGGAAGGCCGACGACTACTTCTCAGTCATAAAAACCCTGCAAGATGTGGGCCGCATGAAAAACAGGTTTGCTGACACCTTGTCTCAAGTTTCAGACTCTGCTTCAAGACTGATGGAAAGTGGTTGGGCTCTTAAAATTACAGTCAAGAACAGCCATGGAGTTAATGCATATCAAGTCCCATCTGAGTCAAGAGAAGACATAGTGTATGATGTCTGCCCTGTTGAGTCCTACTGCAACTGTACATGTGGCTTACGAGGACTTCTTTGCAAGCATCTAGTGTTACTTGCAAAATTAGCAGAGGTTGACAATGACATCTATCCAAACATGGAAACAGACATTTCTACCTTGGCAAGAATTGCAGTGAAAGAAAGGCATTACTTTGTACACTGTGAGGACTTGAAAGTGATAAAAATGCCAAGTTTGTTTGGAAATCTGTGTTTTTTTGCATCGGCTGAAACACTTCAGTGCACTTGTTGTACGTTCTCTCACTATAACACATGTGCTTGCCTGAAGGTGGCTTGTAGCCATTTTAAACAAATGAAAAACTCTCTGAAAAGTCCTCTATCAACTTTGAATGACACTCCTGTAGTTGAAAGCACAGACAAAAAATGCACAGAAGATGCAGTTGGAAAACTAAATGCTGTTTTAGACACAGTTAAACAGTGGGCATTCATTCCAGAGGGTATTACTGCAATGATAGATGAACTGCATACAAATGTCTTAAAAACAAAACAAGAAGTAGGCAAAAGTATATGCCAGTACGAAATAAAGACGACAGATAATGCACGCAAAATTAGGCCATTGCATTCTAGCAAGAAACGTTCGGCCAGCATCGACATTCCAACAGTCTGTGAAAATGAATGTGAACAGTCGATAACCACTGAAAGAGAGACATCCTCTGGAGAAAATGAAAACCTTTTGGAATACAAAACAAAAAAGAGAAGAGTTAAAGCTAAGTATATGCACAAGTAGAATTTTGTGTAGACATTTCAAAGGGACTGCATCCATTACTTCTGTTTATCGAAACCTAAAGCTGAATAGCTGTCTTAACTTTCTGCCAAGGAACAGATGAAAAGAAATTGTTTGCTCTCTCAAGCAGTTGTTATTTATGTGTGTTATTCATTACTTTGGTTTGGTTGCTGTTTTTGATACAAATTTATCTGTGCCCATTCTAATATTTTCACATGTTACTATTTTTATATTGCTATGTATTATAAATAAAGGATTACTTATTACTATTAAAGGTCTGCATTTGTAATTGTTGGTATTATTTATAAAATATGCGCTCTTAAGTTTTTTGCTCCATAAAACAGTACCTGTCACTTTTTGGACATAGAGTATCAGCTGTTGAGAACCCCCGGCTCATACAAAATAGAAGTAAAACGTTTCAACATCCAGCCTTTTTATGATTAAATACAAAGTGTAATAATAGAGTTATCAGGGTGTGATTTTGTTAATAGTTAGTCTTAAGTGTAAGTTTAATAGTAATGATGAGTAAGAAAATATAGCCAGAATAATGGAATGAGACTAATACCTGACCTCACACTGAGATTTGGTATGAAGTGGCATGTTTGTGCTAATGCTGACATTGGGGCTCAGAGTTCCTCTGTGTGTATATATTTGTGAATGTTAACTTGGCTAATGTCCAAGGGTTTGACTGCTTTCCTGTTGGATTGTATCACACAGAACGGGGATAAGAGCACCAGTGGCCGTGCACACCCTCATCTCTCTCCTTCACCCAATCATTAGTGTTGGAAATCGGCATTAGCTCAGAGTAGATTAGACTTCAGTATAGTGCAAGTGATTTGATTTTATGATTATTTGATTCAGTTTTTTCTGTGTTCAAGCTCAATTACTTTAATAAAATATGTTGAATTCAAACAAATAAATAAATAAACAAATAAACTGTGTACATTACCCTTTTAAACCTTTCTGAAACAAGACAGGTAAAAACCAGTGTATAAAAGTTTACATAGGTATAAATAGCTCTAACACTTTACTCCAGCCTGGCGTCCACATATCTGGACATCACATTTTGGGTTATTTAGACCAAAATACTAAATCTTGATCAACAAGTGCCTGATATACAGTTACGAGGACATTATACTGCAACTGTTCTATTGAAATTTCAAATGAATGTCCTCATATGTGGCTCTCATTTTTCTCAGAAACAAAAATTAGGTAAAAAAAAAAAAAAAAAAAAATCTGGTAATTCTTTGTTTCTACATTCATCGGGTTCCAATCTGCCCAAATATCAAAGAGAAATTAAAAATGCATGCCATGGAAGATTTCGGGTCTTAGGGGGTTAAAATGACCAGATCCCTGGGGCCTGTTTTCCAGGCCACTAAATTGAACCCAGTCAATTACCAATTGCACAGAATAAAAACCTACGAGGTCCACTAATAGTCCAAAAGTCCAAATCTTTAATAGAAAAGCCAGGCAGAACTCAAACAAACAATAATCCAAACGAGGAGCATATATACACACTGGAAAGTAAATAATTATAAGTTATTAAATCAGACTAATTAAATACAGTAAAACTAATAAGGGAAGACGAACACAAGGGAAATAAAAATGACAACAGTGTAAGCATACCAAAACTCAAAATAAAACAGGAAAGCTACTACAAACCGAGTGTGACACAATTACATTCATATTGAAACATATGTGATAATTTTCTTTCTTTGTAGCAGTTTTAAGATATGTGTTAAAACAGTCATTATCCTGTTTGGATTAGGAACCAAACATTTTTGCCAAATAGTTAACTTAATAGAAACTTAAAACAACAATGAACAATTTTCAAGATTCTGATTTACAGAGCAAACAAAAGGTTTCATTATTTAAGAGACAAGATCCAGTTTTTCACACAGGAACGAAATGACAGAATCCAGTGCAGCAGGGCCAAAGGTGTGTGTCAGCAAACTGAAGGTTGAGGAATCAGTCAGTTCATGTTTAAGGTTGTGTTGGATTTTGCGAAGGGTCTGTCTGTTATTAGAAAGTAAGATTAACAATGTTACACCAATAACCCAAATACGGGGAAATGACAAATAATACAAAAAAAGATACAACTTTCATATTATTTTACTAACTTACTTTGTCATATCAGCACTTGAATGGTCGATGCCTTTACAGACCATGTCTCTTGTGACATCGCAGGCCAATCTTCCTGCAAACCCGAGGGCTAGCTCCCCAGCCTCCTCTTCACTCAGAACACTAAACACCGTTACTTTAGTTTTGGCCTTCTTAGGCCTGTCAAGAATCATTGCGGGCAGTTTGGCTTTACGGCCCTAAAAAACAAAAAGTGCAAACACCAAAAGAGCAGAGAGAGACACACACACACAAACAAAGTTAAATGCTTTTGTTTACATGGTGTAATTGTGTATATGTTGCAGCAAATGCACAATTTCCAGCCACATTGTCACTTTATTGATACGAGTAACCCGGATTTATTTCAGGTGACATCAAAATCACGAAATGTATACCTACCCCAATCAAACCTCTGAAAACATGAACTGACATGTTCTCTGCGTTGATTCTGCGCTTGATCTCGTCTTCTGTTATTGTGTAGGTTTTCTTTTTTGAGCTTGGTACAGATAAGCGACCATGCACTCTGTAAACTGTACTAGTTCCTTCTGAATCAGTTTGGAATTCTGTATCTGCATCGATCCTGTCAACATCATCAGCAGCAGCATTATCTGTACTCAGACTTGTGCCGTATACTTCTGTTTCTTTTTCTTTGTCTTCAGTCTGTGTACCTTCATCTCTTTCAGTCTGTGTACCTTCATCTCTGACTGTCAGTCTTCCTATCTCACTGTTACTTGTCGGTTTGCTGCAGATGTTCTCTCCCTTAGGAACTTTTCCTTTGTCATTCGCTGCCTGATGCTTTCCCTGATGACATTCTTCGCTGGCTACTTCTATTGCTCCTCCTGTATAGCCACCTACTATGCTGCACAACTCCTTTCCCTCTGCTGTGCTGCACTGTGCTGTTACATAAAGAAGAATGATATAAACAGCACTATATCAATTTAATTGTGTTGGGAAATCCCCACAATACGACACAGTTATGTCTAAAATTGTTTTGTGTAAAAACTGGATCTTGAAACGTCCACTTTAATTACACAGTCCTGGTGTGCAAAGGCAAAATTACGAAAAATCTTTCACTTTAAACATTTTTGGACATTGTTTAGTTATATTGTGACTTACTCTCACAGAAGATACAGATGCCACAAACAGACTTTGAACAACGCATGTGTTTGTATGCACCACATTTCTGGCACTGCACCTGTGAATTTAAAAAAAAAAAAAAGAAGAAATAAACAAACAAAAAACAAATGAACAAAGTCCATTATATAAACAATCTATATGGCTAAGGACATGTCATAGTGTACCTGGTCTTTGGCTGCAATCACACACCAGCACTGACTGCACTTCCTAGTTCGATCTGCAAAATATAATTTGTTTAAGTACAAGTTACATTTTCCAATGTTAGAGAAAAAGAAGGCGGCTAATTTTATCTTTACCTATTGAGGAAAATAAGTAGTGGCAAAGTCGCGACCTGAGCTTTGGGATTTCAGTGTTGTACTCCTCCACTTGTGTTTTACCGTCAATGAGAGATTGGGCAAACTAATAATTGACAAAGAAGAAAAAAAAAAGAACAAAAGAAATTAGATTAACAAAGAAATGGGTTTTTTTTTAACCCCCCGAGAAAAAAAAACAGAGCAACCAAAGCAAAGCATTACTGCTGAAATGGTTCAATCTACAAAAAAATTTCGATTTTACCATCCTGCCTCTAAGGCTTTAAAAACCGAATAGGCAAAAATGTAAACATTACTTATATAGGTTAAAGCTATAGTTTTCAGTACCATTATGACATGCACTCCACATGAGTTCCCATCCTGTTGATGTGGGTGGCTCACATGTGACAAAGTCCCCTCTCCAGTGCAGCCTCTTGCTGAAGCAAATGAGCTGAGAGATCGCAGTTATTACAAATAAAAAGCATATAGAGAAATCAATAACCACGTTCGGTAATGATTTCAATTAAATTAAATATGTTATGTTAAATATGTTAATTAATTACCTCCAGTTTTTCAACACCGCACTTTTTCTGACCTCCGACTCTCCAAATGAATTCATATAGACTATGGTCCTCTTGGGTATGTCACAAAACTGTTTTGTAAAAAGATGGATATGGTAGGCTTGTGCCTTGAGCTTTCCTAATGAGGGACACTGAAAAGTATCATGCACTAGAGAGAGTGCAAAATCTGTGCAACTTACAAACAAGGTCCAGTGGCTGCCGTTTTCCAGACAGGCTCCAATCAATTTCTCATACATCTGAAAGATGTTTTTCTGGAAAAAAAAGAATGTGACAAGTATGCAACCATCATCCATTTCTGTCTTCTAGGAGCTTTGTCTGGTTGTAGTTCTTTTTTCTCCTCCTCTCCCCTCATCTATTAATTAAATTGTTTTCTGACCTTCCTAACTGTTTCCGACCTGTCTTCCCAATGTGATGTTTAAGCAATATATGTATGGTCAGAAGGGGGTGAAATTTTCATTGCAGTTGTACGTGTAACATTGCATGTGATAATAAAAGGCTTGATTGGTTGATTATTCAACATGAGTTGACATTTACCTGACATTGTGAAGGAGTCACAGTTTCTGTAAGGGTGTAAGAACATAACATGTGGATTTGTCACACTTCTTTTTCACAAGTTAATAACAATCAATAATTTTCATTCCATTATTAACAAGCTATCACACAATGTCCCAGGGACAACATCTACACGGTGTCCCAGGGACAACATTTACACGATGTCCCTGGGACAACATTTACACGATGTCCCAGGACAAATTTGTAAATTTCTGGATTACTGTTAATCTCCATAGAATCAAGAACTCATGTCAAGTTTCACAGCTATGGACCAGTTAATTATGTTTCCAGTTTGATTCATAGATTCAGCACACAACCATTAGTCTAGGCCTTTTAGTTCAAATTCTCTTCACTTATGTTTGTAAAATGATCAGGGAAGCTACTGCAATTTTGCCTGACCCAACCCCCGGGCCACGAAACACCCAAAAAGTTGGGGAACGCTGGTCTAGAGAACAGTGGTTAGCTAATGCTGTCGTCAAGTAGCCTATCACTAGCAAACAAACAGCAAGCCAAGTGAGGAACATATGTATAATGCTTACCGTTTATTAAAGAAAAGTATCCTAAATTCACTTCAAATTCGGCGGACAGGCGGCGGTTTCTCGCTTCTTCACTTGTATTTCGAAAAAATTCTCGAAGGCGGGTATTTCGAAGTCGCAAAGGAATGACGTCACAAGAGCGTGATTGGTCACTTGCAATGTTGAACCTGGAACAACATTAATTAGGATGATGTGGGAACAACGCCAACACAAGGATATCAGATCGTCCATATATATATATATGTATAGAACAAAAAAAAAACACCCAGCACGCCCCTGCGGGCGATTTATCTTTCAAGCTCGGGTCCTCTACCAGAGGCCTGGGAGCTTGAGGGCAGTATTGCCAACTCCTCAGTAAGGAAAATCACTATTGGTTGTCCTAAAAGTCGCTAGAAGTCACTAAATGACATCATCGCCTAATTTGCATAATTGGTCATGCTAATCTAATTGTAACCTATGTTGTTGGAGAGAGAAATAACATTGTGGAAGAGACATAAAGTGAGTAAAAAACGTCCTAAATGCATTTAGAGTTTATTTAGAACTACAAATTAAATTTCTTTTAGCAATTATTGTTTTTTTTAATGTCACAATTCCAACCCTGCTCCTTTACCCGGGCTTGGACCGGCAAAAGTGACCCGAAATAGGCACTCTGGTGGAGTTACTTTGTGTGTGTGTTTATAAGTAGTTTTAAACCTTGTGATCCACAAAACAGCATAAGAGTAAAAGAGTAAAAGAACTGACTGCGTTACAGCACCCGCTGCTTGTTGAGAGTAAAAGCGATACGCGCTTTCACGTCTTTTTTAGCGACTTTTTTTCTAAAAAAAGTCGCTAAGGGGTCTGAAAACTTGCTAAATATAGCGACAAAGTCGCTAAGTTGGCAACACTGCTTGAGGGTCCTGCGCAGTATCTTAGCTGTTCCCAGGACTGCGCTCTTCTGGACAGAGATCTCCGATGTTGTTCCCGGGATCTGCTGGAGCCACTCGCCTAGCTTGGGAGTCACCGCACCTAGTGCTCCGATTACCACGGGGACCATATATATATATATATATATATATATATATATATATATATATATATATATATATATGTTGTTAGAAGAAAACCAGCGAACATGATGGAAGACTAGAGAAATCACAGAGAGAGCTGGGGCACACTAACAGAGGTAAGTACAATTAGCAACTGAGTAATCACAGGAAATGAACAGCTGGTGACTGATGACAAGCTGGTGTGAAGATCAGGGTTGGGACAAGGAGTCAGGTGTCACTCAAACAAACATTCGTAAATCTTTGTTTGGTGTCTTTCTCCCTTTTTTTTGTAATAACTCTTGAGCCAGGTTGTGACATTCATTCAATGTCAGCATGGCTGCCTTCCAGACTGGGCAGAGAAGTCAATGCATTGTCTTTCCATTAAAAAATTACTGTTTTTAATTAAGCAGATTTGAAACAGTTTCTTGAGCTAAGTAAGAACTTGCCAACTCCCTCTCCAATCAGTGTACCATATTTAATTTTGAAAAGTTAATGAAGTACAATCAACTAATCTAGAGGTGCCTGTATAACTATTCCGAGTCTGAGGTCTCCCAGTTCTTCAGAGCCAGAGTTGGAGATCTGTGACTCTCTGAATGAATGCCAACATAAGAAAGAAATCAGCACTCTGGACTCTCCATGTTATCTTATCAGCAAATTATGCTGTGGCAATGTTGTGAAAGATTGTGGAGGCTCGGAGCACACACATGTCAATAAAAAGAGGTGTACGGGACATTCACTCTATTGGTCTTGCTGCAAACATCCAGGTAATACAACACTTACCTTTCTACTATTAAAATGGTTCTAAATGTAATGCAGGTTCAGTAAAAATGTGTTTTGTGAATTTCTTTTTGTAGTATTCAGTCTTGAGAATTTGTTTGCATATATTATCAGACTGTTTCTATGCTTTGTTGTTTACAATGGGAAGCTACAATGGGAGTGATTATTTATTATTTCAGATTAACGGTAAACAGAGGTGTGGCCAAGGAGGATTTGGAGTAAATTATTTCAGTAATTCATATTAACATATACAATTACTAAGGGTTGCAAGATACAATGTAATCTTGTAATGTAAATTTACACAGGTAAAAGTCTAACATTGCTCCTAATGTGGCTATGATAATTGCTATTATGAGTGTTTATTTATTAGCATTTATAGTGTGGATGTGTTCAGTGGATGAATGGCTTTTAAACTAGGGCTGCTCAATTAATCGAATTGTAATCACGATTACGATCTGGGCTTTCAACGATCATTAAAAATGACTGAGCCGATTATTAGCCCCTCCCTCGTGCTTTACTCTCGCGCTGCTCCATGTGGCAAATCGAGCGCACCTCTCTGCATTTCGAACACGTGTCACAACAATTAAGAGGACCCGAGGGAAGCTCGGAAAGCTAAGCAGAAGTTATTTGGAGGAGAGTGACTGCCGTTGGTTGAAAAGAGAAGTTAAAAAAAACTTCATTGGTGTGGAAACATTATGGATTCGCAGAGTCAGACGTGGATCAAGTAGACACAGTGTGTAAACTTTGCTACGGTGTCGTAACTGCACCACAGAGCAACACTGCAAGGTTAAAGAAACATAGATTTTTACATTTTTCATTTATTTTTTTATATTGCAAACATTTGCATTGTTATCAGTATTTGCACACTATTTTATATTATTTTTTAAAGTCATTATTCAATACATTGTTATTGTTAACCCTTTAAATCCCTGTAGAACCGCGTAAGCTAGCGCAATAATTTGTTTTGCATATGAAACCAGAGGAGTTGTACTTACATCTTATGCCATCAGCTTGTCCTAGGTCACAGTTTCCTTCCACATAAAGCTTTGCAAAAATTGCATAAAAAGCACTTGCAGCAACAAAAACATAATATTCCAGAAACACGCTTTGCCGATCCGATCAGCTGTTCATAACACTTCCCACATTGAACAAGACGTCAACGCGAACTGTCGCATGTCCGCCATTTCCTGTCCGAAACCGGAAGTGACGTCATTTTCGCGGAAAATGTAGTTTTTTACTTGTAGGCCTTAAAAGCCTATACTGGTGTTTTTATAAGTCATGTTTGACTTTTCTGAATAGTTTCTGGGATGCTTGGAACTCGAATTGCACTGCTGGAAATAGTTTATTTTGATGCACATGCTGTTTTCTTTGCAAATTTGCATCATTGCTGTATCTCCAAAATAAAACTATGAAGACACTCAAAATAAATTTCCTGTGGTGGGAAACTATTTTGTACAACTTTTTTGTATTTAAAGTTTTGAGGGATAAGCCTCTTAAATTTCTTTTTTGCAATTAATGTAATTACTATGGACTTAATGCATACATATTATTAAAATATGGGCTATAACAGTTGTATTGATGTATAGCAACTTGAAATGCTCCCACAATTGGCACTACAACATGTAAAAAAATAATAATAATATAAGCTCTGGCGGACTTGGTTCTATGGTAGGTCTTAAAGGGTTAAATAAATATCGTCAAATAATCGAGATCTCAATTTCAGTGAAAATAATCGTGATTATCATTTTTGCCATAATCGAGCAGCCCTATTTTAAACAGTACATTTACATAATGACTGAAGCTTCAGTCATTATGTAAATGTGAAAATGCTACATCCAGATGAACAGAATCAACTTTTTGGGAATCTTCTTGCCTGGAAGGCTGAGCATGTGTGAAGACTTTTTGGTGAATATGCTATAAGATCAGGTCAGCAATATGAGAATTCTTTGGCAGGATTGTTGAATGATTTTCTTACCAGTTACATTTTTTTTCAGGTCTATGATTTCTTCCTCATAGTACTTTTTGCTGACTTAATCTTATGAGTTTTGTCTGTGCCATAGCTAAATATTCTATTTCAAGTAGAGTTGGTTTCATTGGTGACATGAAGTCCTTCATGAGATGTGTGAGAGAGAAATTCTATTTCTCCAGACTATTCCCATATTGAACAACTGTAAAACCATCCAAATACCATTTTCAGTGTCCGTCATTCACAATAATAAATTTGTTGATTGGATCAACATTTTCTTCTGTGCTGCTTGTGTTGAGTGTAACACATTTTACTGCATTTCTTCATTTCAGAGTCACATTCAAACAGGTTTTTGAATTGCTCTTTGTCTGGGCTTGCACCCAGCATCAATTTGCCATGCGAGACCCTACCATGGGGCAAAACGCCCCCCAACAATATAGGCCCTGGGATCCCTGGGACACATAAACCTCTCCACCATGATAAGGTAGCAATTCACAGATTTTACATCCCTATTTCTTTTATATATCTGTCTTATTTAGAACTAGTATGGAGGGGATCAGTGACCGTATGTTCAGGCATAAGAACTTCAACTTTGTGACCAGTCTTACAACTCCAGAGCACCTAGACTCCCTTGAAAGCTTTGAAATAAAAGACAGCGATGTCTTCCTTGTGACTTATCCAAAGTCAGGTTGGTGAAAAATTTCACACATTGTTGGTATTTGCTGTTTTGTGCTGGCCAGACTGATCTCTAATGTCTTTCCCCACATCAGGTACTGTATGGGCTCAGCAGATCATCATTTCCATCCACGAAATGCATAGCTATCAGACTAAATATTCAATCAACATTGAGAGGATGCCGTGGCTGGAGTACAAGACAGCTGAATACGCTCTTCTTCCCTCTCCACGACTCTTCGCCTCGCATCTCCCTGTACACATCATGCCTCCAGGAGTGAAGGAGAAGAAGCCAAAAGTCAGTACTTTATAGAAGTTGAAATCTTATTGAAGAAAGAGACAGTATTGAAGTTTGAGAAAGTTAAAAGCATTTGATTACTTATTGTTGCAAAAATAAAGCAAATTAAATTTGTACTTGTGAAGATTAATTTAATTTTTTGTGATGTTACCTATTGGTCACTGAAGTTCAGTTTTTGAGGCTTGCACTTTGACTACTGGTAGCTTTTAGAAACCAGGAAATCCTAGCAAATGAAAATAGAGTGGTTGATCTTCAAAACAAATGTTGTTTTATGTTCGGTAAGAATTAAAACAATGATCCTCTGGGGTCATAAATCAAGGAATCTGAGGGTCATTTTTATCATACACTTTTACACAAACACATGGTCCCAGGTCCAAAAAGCTAGCACTAGCATTTGTTTTATTTTTAATGATTCTGTTTGATTTCAGATAGAGGAGATAGATAGAGGAAGAGAATCTAGCTGTCATGGTTCTGGGTCGGTGACCCAGCGCTTTGAGTTTATTATTATTATTTTCTAGTTTATTCTGATTTTGTATTAGTTCTTTGGGTTTGGTTGTCATGTTTATTATCCCAACCTGTGTCTCCCTCTGTGCTCTGCTCGGGTCCCCGAGTTTTGTGTTGTAAAGCAGTCTGTGTGTTTCCTGTTTTACTTTGTACATCTGTGTCTCGTTATGCCCATTAGTTCCAGTCCTCTGTGTTTCTCTGTGAAGCTTCTGCGTTACTCTGCATTATTTTGGTGTTTTTTCCGTGTCTCTCTTCCCCTCGCCTCATGTCCTCCCTTTGTGTTAGTTTTCCCAGTTTAGGTTTATGTTCTGTTCTGCCCTCACCTTGGTTTTCTCTCTGTAAATAAATCTCCACTTGCATCTCCACTTCCATCTGCATCTTGGGTCCTCATTCATTCCACCACACAACTTCTGCCCCAGCCGTGACACTAGCATCCCAAGTGCCAACTTGCTTGAGCAACTTAGTGGACCGTATGTCGGGTGGCAAGAAAACTGCTAGAAGGTTGTCAGCATTCGGCTTCACGGAAGCTCAAAAACAGACTTTAAAATAAATTTTTAAAAATATTATCTGAAATCAAATTGTAACATTAAATTTTAAATTGCTTTTCTTTTAAACTAATGACATTAAATAGTGAATTATTACATTTTAAAAAAATGTTTATTAAGATTTAAGATTTCAATTTAGTTTTTTTTTGTGAATTATTACATTTAAGTGACAGACTTTTAATATTCAAATTTTTTTTAAATATATTTCAGATCGTGTATTTGATGAGGAATCCAAAGGACAACATGGTGTCTTTTTATCACTTCAGCATTGCTCTAGCAGACCTGGAGACTCCCGAGAGTTTTGACCAGTTTTTTGAGTGGTACATAACAGGAAACGGTAAGTTTCCTCACCTTTAATCCCCATAATGATATATCAATTACTGATTACTATAAAGTAATATTTTAATTTGTGTGTGTATATATATATATATATATATATATATATATATTTATTTATTAGGGGTGCAACGATATTCGTATCGATATTGAACCGTTCGATACAGTGCTTTTGGTTCGGTACGCATATGTATCGAACAATACAAAATTTGTAATTTATTTTATCAACTTTCCTTCTGACGATGCTGTCTGTGTTGAGCGCTCAGTGAATCTGCGTTCGACTACTCCGCCTAGGCTGCACTGTCGAGCGCAGATCCACTGAGCGCTCCACACAGACAGCATCGTCAGAAGGAAGAGCGCAGGGCAAGCTAGCGAGACAGAAGTTAAGCTCTCCTTGCAACATGGCAAATTGAACCCCCCCCACCCTTCAGATCTGGTGTTTGGAATTATTTTGGTTTTCATGTGACGTATGACCCTGAAGGTAAGCGCGTCATGGACTAAAGTAAAACAGTATGTTGGATGTGCCATGCAATGCTCAATTACATGGGTGGGAACTAGTGTGTTAGCGCAGTTAGCTCGTTAACGTGTTGGCCGTCTAGCCCCATGCACGGGGCGATCAGGGGTAGCTCGTTAACGGAGATTTGCCGTGTTGTGGCGTTAAGGTCATTTCAACGAGATTAACCTGAAAGCACTAGTGGGAACACAACGAATATGACTGCACATTTACGCCGACATCATCCTAGTGCAAAGACAAGTGGAAGCAGACAAAAACAAGCATGCATGCTACAAACTTTAGCCGAGTCATTTAGACAGCCGTTAGAACATGATTCTCCTTATGGGGACCTGATGTGTTTAATATGCTGCTGAGAATATAGCCCAGAAGAAGCGGATAGTATAACTTTTATTTTGGAAAGAGACATTTCTCTGTAATAAACTCTCTTTTCCAAAGATGAGTGATTCTTCAATCAGATACAGGGCTCGCAAAATCGCTAGCCCGACGTCCCGGGGCTAGCGATTTTTCCAGTCGGGCTACCAAAATCTATCTCTGCCCTGCCCGTCGGGCTATTGTAGGAAGGAAAAATATATGTCAATGCTTTTGCATTCTTTCGGAAATGTAGCTGGGTAATTATGTCATTGGCATCGGTGAGCCACTGTCAATATGTGACATATTGAAATCGCGTTTGAATTTGCGCTTGTTTTTTTGCTTTCACTTTGCAATCGCGCGAACTGTGTATAGAGAGTGACAGCACTGATCTGTGAGTGATGATAATTTGTGCACCAATTCCTCTGACATCGTCTTATTAATCGTTAGCTTACTACGCAAACATGACAAGTGAAATCTCCCGCAGCTTAAACATGTGAGAGGTTGATCGCGCAGAGAATCGCTGAGCTTATGTGAGTGCGTGTGTAAAAGCAGCAGGATATATATTTTAGTTCTGCTGAGCCAAATAAGACAGGTCAGGGTGAAGAAGTGACAGCCAAAGAAAAGCTTACCACAAAACGGAAAAGTTATGACAAATCAGACTATAAGGCAAAAAGAAAGTGCAGCTTTATGGTTTCATGGACAAAATAATTTCTGTGGCTGCAATATGATGAGCTAAATAACCAGGGCTGCACATAAGTGGTCCGCAGGTGCGCATTCGCTGTCAAAATAAAAAACACGCACAAGGGTTAGAATTAAATTTAAAAACTGTACTTTTGAGTTAAAATATATATTTATAATTTGAATAAATGACAAATTAAAAATGTATCGAAAAAATATCGAACCGTGACACCAAAGTATCGAACCGAACCGTGAATTTTGTGTATCGTTGCACCCCTAGTGTATATATATATATATATATATATATATATACAGGGAGTGCAGAATTATTAGGCAAATGAGTATTTTGTCCACATCATCCTCTTCATGCATGTTGTCTTACTCCAAGCTGTATAGGCTCGAAAGCCTACTACCAATTAAGCATATTAGGTGATGTGCATCTCTGTAATGAGAAGGGGTGTGGTCTAATGACATCAACACCCTACATCAGGTGTGCATAATTATTAGGCAACTTCCTTTCCTTTGGAAAAATGGGCCAAAAGAAGGACTTGACAGGCTCAGAAAAGTCAAAAATAGTGAGATATCTTGCAGAGGGATGCAGCAGTCTCAAAATTGCAAAGCTTCTGAAGCGTGATCATCGAACTAGAGCAGGGCGATATAGCCAAAAATATTTATCACGATATATATTTGAAAATTTGCGATAACGATATAACTGACGATATAATTGATGCGAGACAAAATACAACTCCACAACATTACTAGCGCAAAAAGACAACCTTCCATTTATTTTCACTTAAACAAGAAGCTGGTTTTTATGTACATTAAAGCTTTATAAAAATTTAACAGTGCAAATGCAAATTCCTTGCTGAAAGTTTAACCAAAAGGCATTTCCAGTAGAAATGGGCTGACATATCCTGAGCATAACCATGTATAATATCCACTGAAGTTAAAAAGAGGTGCTTTGCAACATTAAACTGCAGTGTGCAGTACGTATTTTTCGGACCATAAGGTGCACGGGATTATAAGGCACATTAAGCGAAACAAAGCAGTCAGATAAATCAAACTTTATTAAACTCATTCTTCTTGCTTCCTCCACTTCTGTACCATCGATTCATTAATGCAAATTGATGAGGCGACTTTTGTTGTGATTTGGCACTATATAAATAAAATTGAATTGAATTGAATTCTCTGGCAGCTGCTCTATTCCCATGTTGTTGCAGTATATTAATGACTAACCTTGTATTGTGGATGGATTATCTCAGTTGTTCTCCTGACTGAAGTTTGGTCCGTTTACAGCATCCTGCCATGCGATTGCATTTGTCGCTAACTATCAGGAACTTTAACGTTAACTTTTATAAGTGTAAAAGTGTTAGTGTTCGTCCTCCAGCTTCACTGTTTATGCTATGCTAACATAGCTGTGTCGCTAGCGATCACGTAGCACATCATTATATACCAGCTAGCCCAACTTCAGTAACCCTACAAACGTCATTGCTGTTTAGTTTCCTGTCTTCATTTATGTTGGAAGTGATAGCAGAGCTATACATTTGAATTTTTTCAGAAATCTCTCAGTCAGAACATGCTATATCATGCTTAGGTAACTAGCGAAACTAGCGAGCTAACTTCCGCTAGCTTCCTGCTAACTTCTAACTCCGTAATGTAATAAATTTTGTTTTCATGGATGCCTGGAAGTTAAACTTCATAGTTACACCTGGCAAAGCAGCAATGCTGATTGTTTTATTAAAGATGAAAGAATTTACACAGTTTTTAACTCTCAGTGATGCTGCAGTGTTCGTTTGACCTGAAGAGACGGAGTTTAGGACCCAGATTACTCCCAGACTTAAGAGCATCTTAGTCCGACAAATACGACAATAACGACGGCCGCTTGCATGTTCTGCAAAAAAATGTGCTTTGTCGTGTATCTGACGGACAAACACCAAACCAGTTCCACATCACTGAAGTTGCACCATTTTTACAAACCAATTCTGGTTCATCTGTTTCACTCAACAATCGGCCATGTACGTATGAAAACAAAGGCACTGCGCATGCGCGTTTTACTCATTCTATCGCGATATTTCATTTTCCTATCGTTGCCTAACATTATACCGGTATTACCGTGAACGGTATAATATGGCCCAGCCCTACATCGAACAATCAAGCGTTTCATTCAAAATAGTCAACAGGGTCGCAAGAAGCGTGTGGAAAAACCAAGGCGCAAAATAACTGCCCACGAACTGAGAAAAGTCAAGCGTGCAGCTGCCAAGATGCCACTTGCCACCAGTTTGGCCATATTTCAGAGCTGCAACATCACTGGAGAGCCCAAAAGCACAAGGTGTGCAATACTCAGAGACATGGCCAAGGTAAGAAAGGCTGAAAGACGACCACCACTGAACAAGACAGACAAGCTGAAACGTCAAGACTGGGCCAAGAAATATCTCAAGACTGGTTTTTCTAAGGTTTTATGGACTGATGAAATGAGAGTGAGTCTTGATGGGCCAGATGGATGGGCCCGTGGCTGGATTGGTAAAGGGCAGAGAGCTCCAGTCCGACTCAGACGCCAGCAAGGTGGAGGTGGAGTACTGGTTTGGGCTGGTATCATCAAAGATGAGCTTGTGGGGCCTTTTCGGGTTGAGGATGGAGTTAAGCTCAACTCCCAGTCCTACTGCCAGTTTCTGGAAGACACCTTCTTCAAGCAGTGGTACAGGAAGAAGTCTGCATCCTTCAAGAAAAACATGATTTTCATGCAGGACAATGCTCCATCACACGCGTCCAAGTACTCCACAGCGTGGCTGGCAAGAAAGGGTATAAAAGAAGAAAAACTAATGACATGGCCTCCTTGTTCACCTGATCTGAACCCCATTGAGAACCTGTGGTCCATCATCAAATGTGAGATTTACAAGGAGCGAAAACAGTACACCTCTCTGAACGGTGTCTGGGAGGCTGTGGTTGCTGCTGCACGCAATGTTGATGGTGAACAGATCAAAACACTGACAGAATCCATGGATGGCAGGCTTTTGAGTGTCCTTGCAAAGAAAGGTGGCTATATTGGTGGCTGATTTGTTTTTGTTTTGTTTTTGAATGTCAGAAATGTATATTTGTGAATGTGGAGATGTTATATTGGTTTCACTGGTAAAAATAAATAATTGAAATGGGTATATATTTGTTTTTTGTTAAGTTGCCTAATAATTATGCACAGTAATAGTCACCTGCACACACAGATATCCCCCTAAAATAGCTAAAACTAAAAACAAACTAAAAACTACTTCCAAAAACATTCAGCTTTGATATTAATGAGTTTTTTGGGTTCATTGAGAACATGGTTGTTGTTCAATAATAAAATTATTCCTCAAAAATACAACTTGCCTAATAATTCTGCACTCCCTGTATATATATATATATATATATGTATGTGTGTATATATATATATATATATATATATATATATGTATATGTATATTTACATATATATATATATATATATATATATATATGTATATTTACATGTACACATGTATGTGTATATGTATGTATAAAAATATACGAAGTAACATTTTGACATATATTAATAAATTGACATGTACTGTTTCTTCATTAGTTACTTTTAGTAACAGATTTTGCGTTAAAAATTCTAATTATTTGGCTTGTTTGGCTTAACTGCAGATTTCAGTTGTTTGTAGACACATTTGATCTCTAAGGTTATTTTTCATTCAAATGGCAATAACATTTGCCTTTAGGTGACTATACAAATAGAACTGAATTGATTCGCTAATCAATCAATCAATCTTTATTTATAAAGCACTTTTCATACAAAAAAAAAAAGTAGCACAAAGTGCTTTACATGGTTAAAAGCAGCCCACCCCACCCTCCAACTCACTCCCCACACTCTCATCCTCTAATCCTGTCATACCTTTATTCACATAAATATTTGAGAATCGTCGAGGAAGAATTATTGATAGATTATCATGACCATGGGCCATGCACCATAGACAGCAGACAGAAACAAATAAAACTGTTTATTATCATCATCATTGTTTATTTGTATAACACTTTAAGAACACACCAGGCAGACCAAAATGCTGAACAACACAGATCAAAACAACTACCAAATTAAACATACCATAAAATCATTACATACAATAAAATAAATAAGAAGGTGTCAGTTTCCTACAGAGTTAAAAGCCAGGGAATAAAATTAGGTTTTCAATCTGGACTTAAAGACCTGCACTGATGACGCTTATCTAATTTGGAGGGGAAGGTTATTCCAGAGCATCGGAGCCGCAATTGAAAATGCTCGGTCTCCTCTGTATTTCAGCCGTGACTTAGGGACCGACAGCAACAGCTGCTCAGCTGAACGGAGCGAGCAAGGAGGAACATGTGGCTTCAGCAAGTCAGATAAGTAGACAGGAGCCAGACCATTTAAAGATTTAAAATCCAATAAAAGGACTTTAAAACGAACCCTAAATTCAATGGGAAGCCAATGCAAGGAAGCGAGAACCAGAGTGATGTGATCGAATTTCCTACTACCGGTTAAAAATCGTGCCGCTGCATTTTGCACTAACTGCAGGCGTGACAAGATGCCCGACCTGACCCCTATTAAAAGGGAATTACAATAGTCCAGACATGAGGTGATAAAAGCATGAATAAGAGTTTCCAAATTTGGGTTTGGAAAGGAAAGGCTTAACCTTCGACAGGCGTCTGAAGTGATAAAAAGCTGATTTTACCACCCCATTTACATGACCTTCAAAAGTAAGCGCAGAATCAAGTTTAACACCAAGATTAGTGATTGAACTTTTCAGATGAGAGGTCAAATCACCAAAATCAACATCTGGAGAATCTGGAGCGATGTGGGCCATATAAAATTGCTTCCGTTTTGCGACCATTAAAATTCAAAAAATTATTTGCCATCCATAATTTTATATCGCTGAGACAGTCAAGCAGTGATTGACATGGGGAGGTATCCAAATGACTAAAAGGTAAATAAAGCTGACAGTCATCGGCATACAAATGAAATGACACTCCGTGTTTACGAAAAATCGCACCAAGGGGGAGTAAATACAGCGAGAAAAATAATGGCCCAAGGATAGATCCCTGGGGCACACCCAAAAGCAGAGGGGCCACAGAGGAAGCGGCCAGCCCCAGCTTGACACAAAAACTCCTTTTGGAAAGCTATGATTTTATCCATGATAATGCCAAATCAGAAATTCCCACACAGTGGTGTAAGCGGGAGATCAGCAGGTCATGGTCCACTGTGTCAAATGCAGCTGTCATGTCCAATAACACAAGCACAGAATATTTACCACGATCAGTAGCAACAAGAATGTCATTCATAACTTTAACAAGAGCTGTCTCCGTACTGTGAAAGGGCTTAAAACCAGATTGGAAGACAGTTGCGAGTTATTCAAATAATCCAACAGCTGGGTATGTACAATCCTCTCCAAGATCTTGCTTAAAAAGGGAAGCTTGGAGATAGGTCTAAAATTTGACATAATAGAACTATCAAGGCCAGGTTTCTTAAGTAAGGGGTGTATGACTGCATGTTTAAACCCATTAGGAACTTGACCGGTTAACAGACTAGTATTGATAATTTTCAGGATATAAGGTCCAATGATGGGAAATACTTTTTGGAGAAAGCAGGGAGTAACAGCATTGTTCGGGGAGCCACAGGGCTTAGCATGTAGCACCAACTCCTCTAAATCACGCAGAGAAATCGGTGCAAAAGCAGAGAATAGGCTTGAGCAAGGAGCATGCATGGCCGGATCAACAATAGGTGGGATCAGAGGCCTCAGGCTAGCAATCTTGTCCACAAAACAGGTAATAAACTTATTGCACATAGCCTCAGAGGACAGCAACAGGTCATAACCCTCCAAGTTAAGTACAGAATTTCTAGTATTGTATAAAACACGAGGGTTATGAGAGTTGGCCGAAATAAGTTGAGAAAAGTAGGAGTGTTTATCGGCCTTAACTGCCCTCTGATAAGTTTTCCAACTAATCTTTAGGGCTTCCAGGGAGACATGCAATCTATCTTTTTTCCACTGTCTTTCACATTTCCTACATTGTCTTCTAATAGCTTGGGTACGATCTGTTAACCATGGACTAGTCTTAGATTTACATTTTCTTAGTCTCAAAGGGGCAACAACATCAAGCACAGATTTACAAGCAAAGTCAAAATACAAAAGTAGGTCATCTGCAGTGGGCAAGTCAGGGGCATAAGACATTAATTTTTCAAACAGTATAGAAAACCGCTCAGCATAATCAGAGCCAAAGGCACGATAACATCGAACAGGTGCAGCCTGATTTGCAAAAGCATTAGCAGGAGCAATATCAAATAAGATAGGCATATGATCAGAGAAAACTGCATCTTCAACACGTACATTGCAAACAGATAAACCATGAGATAAAACTAAGTCCAGTGTGTGACCACCAGAGATGGGTAGTAACGCGTTACGTGTTACTGTAATCTGATTACTTTTTTCAAGTAACGAGTAAAGTAAGGGATTACTATTGCAAAAAAGGTAATTAGATTACCGTTACTTTCCCGTAGGAACGCTGCGTTACTAAAACCGTGATTTTTTTTGCGAGAATGTCTCATGACAATGACGCAACCGAGTGCGACGTTGGTGACAACAGCTGTATGCAGATCAACAATGGATCATATATCGAGTGCAGGAAAGAGTATGAGCGTGCAGCGTTTAAAGCGTGGAAGTACTGACTACTTACTTTGAGTTTGATTCCATAAAAAGTGACAAAAACATTAGCGTCCGTTGTGCATGGGAAGAAAACTTATTTTTACAGCGAAAAAAACCCCTAAACAAGCACCGAGTGCGCAACGACATAATGGGAAATTCACATAGAAACTCGCGGATTCTTCCACTGACCGCTGCGGCACACTTGCACCAGGGCAAACCTCCACCTACACCACTCCTGCTTTACAAGTGAAAATAGAGCAACAGGATCGCTAGTCTTTGATTTTATTTATTTTCTGCTGTGTTTTACTTGCATCTATTTGAAAGAGTGAGTGTAAACACAAAAAATATTTTATTTTATGTGCTGGAATGTGCAGAAAATAGGTTTAAATGTTAAACTAATTTCTTCCAGTCAGTGAATGTTGCATATAATTTAATTTTTGCTTGATGCATAAAGTTAAAAGATTAAAACTGTTAAAACAAGTTTTAAAAAAGGAGACTTTTCCATTGATTACATTTTGTATGATGGATTATGCAGAAAAAGTAGAATTGGGCTGAAAGATCTATCGCTTTATCACCTATTCAGGTTGTAAATCGTGTTTTTAAAAAGTAACTAAGTAACTAAGTAATTAATTACTTTTGAAAACAAGTAATCAGTAAAGTAACGGGATTACTTTTTGGGGAAGTAATCAGTAATTAGTTACTGATTACTTTTTTCAAGTAACTTGACCAACACTGGTGACCACGTTCTTGAGTGGCACCACTAACAGATGGGACAAAATTAAAAGAGTTCACTAAGGCAAGGAAGTCCTTGGCCAGAGGCTTCCCCAGACAGCAAAAGTGTATGTTAAAATCACCAAGCAGGAGGATCTGGTCATACCGTGAGGCACAGTCAGCAAGAAACTCTGAGAACTCGGATAAGAAGACCTTGTTATATTTCGGGGGGCGATAAACAATCGCACATAACAACGAATGCGAGTGGCCCAGTTTACATAAACAGAGTTCAAAACTGGTGTAGTGAGACGAAGGGAAAAGCTGCTTCAAGTCCAAGTGAGCCTTAAAAACAGCAGCAAGCCCTCCTCCGTGACCAGCAGCTCTCGGAACATTAAAAAAGGTACAGTCAGCAGGTACTAGTTCAATGAAACCGCTCAACTCACCGGGAGAAATCCAGGTTTCAGTCAGGAAGAGCAAATCCAAAACACGAGAAAGAAAAAAATCCTTCAATATGAAGGTCTTATTTGCCACCGACCTGGTAGTTATTACACCCAGCCTGAGAGGAACTGGGTCCAAAACTTCCAACGCATTAGCAAGCAGATCCACCTGTCGAAGGTTTTTCTTGTCAACTCCGCGCCAGTGTAAATGTCGTAGAGGAAAGAGATTTGCAGGACCATTTTTGAAAGACTCAACAACAGGAATCAACCAGGAATCCACCGGGTCCAAGGCACGCAATGCAACCAAGAGTCGCGGACAAAAACGGCGATCAATCAATGTTTAAAGAAATCTATATCTCTAAATGTTTTGTCTTTTCAGTCATGTGATTCATCTCGCAGCTCTACATGTTTGAAAGACTTGACGTGAAGGTTTTAGTGTGAGACAACAGTGGTACCAGTTTAGTGACTTTGTGGTGCTGTGCTAGTATGTTAGCACAGGCACCATTTTGTGTGTGTGTGTGTGTGTGTGTGTGTAAACTCAATTAAATGAGAATGCCAAATAACTGGATGCATTATGCCAATATACAGTTTATGCGTCATCCTGGTTTGACCACATCAGGGAGTGGTATTTAAACAGAGACCAGTACAACATCCTCTTCCTGACCTACGAGGAAATGATTTTGGTAAGATGTTTCTTCAAACTTTTGTTGTTCATTAAAAAACTCAAACAAAATATCTGGCTGAGTTTAAGGTTCTTTTTCTCTTGCCTTCCTGCTTTTCTTTCAGGACCTGAAAGGATCAGTGAAGAAGATCTGCAACTTCTTAGGGAAAGACCTGACTGAAGCCACCATCAGTCAAGTTGTGGAAAAAGCTAAGTTTGAGAACATGAAGAAGGACTCGAAAGCAAACTATGAGCACATTCCACCAGAGCAGTTCAGTGGAAAATTCTTGCGCAAAGGTAACGTAACAGACCTGCAGCTGCTGTGCAGAAAAATGTGATATCAGTGTATCAGGTGTTGTGTTTTTGTTTTCATTACAGGTCAGATTGGAGACTGGAAGAACACACTGACTGTTGCACAGAGTGAAAGAGTGGATCAAATCCTTCAGGAGAAACTTGGTGATTTGCCTTTAAAGTTCATCTGGGAATAAGCAGAGCAGCTCTTCAGGGTCTCCCAGGAGTTTTAAAAGCATTGATTTCATTCATTGGAAAGCCTTAAAATGTGTTTTTCTGCTATTTTAATTTTCAAAAAAACAACAAATGATTAATGTTTGTTTACCCAAGATTGATTCATGTTACGTAGATCATGATTCCAGGAATCAACAGTAGAATGTAAATCAGTCAACATATCTGACATGTCTGAAACCAGTACACGGCACTTTGGATTCTCATAATTTCTGAATAGTCATTAACTATTGATTTTTTTTAATCACATCACTTTTGACAGTATGTCCTGACCTTCAAATAGAAGAAAATTCTTGAAATAAATGTGCTTTTGCCATGAAGAAAGTCTGACCTTTGATTAACCTACAAGTGATTTCTCTTCCCATGAGTCAGCAGCCAAGACAGAAGTATCTTATTCATTTGTGTAGAAGAATTAAAAGGAAAGGATCCTACTTTGGTAACAAACAAAACATTACAAAAAGAAATGGTGCAATTGCAGTGTTATTTTGGTTAAAGTGTGGTTCAGCATGACATTCTTCCTTTATTTAATCCTATACAGAATCAAACCTCAGACCTATAAATGGCATCCACTGAATATCATTTAATTAATATGTGAAATACAGCTTGTTAACACATGTTAGTGTAAGCTAATAGTCTATTAAAAATAACAATCTTATTTCTTTAATGGGACTTCTTTTTCTGAACATTACTGAAGATTTTCTCAACATCAGGGCTGCAAAATGTAAATTTGATTTTCACACAACAACGCTCTGATCCGTGATCCCAAGAGTAACATTTGGATTTATCTGTGAGAAACTCTTCTTACACAAGTAAACTGATCCAAAGATGGACTAAACTCCACATTATTCATCTTTATATAGCTGTCTGGAATAAAATTTCATGTTTCAAACACAGGTATGTCAGGTTTTGAGAGTCTTTTAATGTAACTCCATTTGTGGTTTTAAATGAGAACAGCCTTCTATCGTCAAGCCAATCTTCCAGCAGCAGCATTATAATGCAGTAGTCGGGGCACAGCATAGGTCAAACGAACACATTTTCTAGTAAAAGTAAAACATAAATGCTTAACACTTTAGTTTAACATTAACTATAGTACCTCTAAAAGAATGTACATTCACATTCATTCATTCACATGGGGTGAAGAACAACAAAAACTGTCTCTCTTCCCCTTATCCGTTTGTGTGATTCACAACTAAGATCGAGTTGATCAGTGATCGTCTGTGCAGGTATAATAACTTCAACTTCCTGGCCAGTCACACAACTCCCGAGCACATAGACTCTCTTCAGAGTTTTGAAATAAAAGATGTGTTCCTCGTGTCTTATCCAAAGTCAGGTCAGTGAGAAATCTGACCTGACTTAAATTAAATCTGAATAGCCGTCGTTTCTGGCCAGTATACATAGACTCTCTTCAGAGTTTTGAAATAAGAAACAGCAATGTCTTGCGTCTTTTACAAAGTCAGGTCAGTGAGAAATCTCTGCAGCATCCCATTATTTTGCAGTTTTATTCTGTCCAGACTGATCTGCTAGTTACATATAATATCCCATAAATCTTCCCTCAAAAGGCACCATATGAGCTCAGCAGATCATCACTTCTATCTATGAGTTGGACGGGCATCTGAATCAATATTCTATAAACTCGCATGAAGATGCCATGGCTGGAGTTCACAGGGGTGCATACATTCATCCACAGCTCTTCAGAGCACATCTGTCTCAGGCTCTAATGCTTCCAGGACTGATGGACAAGAAGGGAAAGGTCAGAGCTGTATAGACGCTCAAGCCAGCCTGAAGAAAGAGCTGGTTTTGAGATATAGTATGACAAAGTTCTTTAAGTGGTTAAAAAATTATTTGCTCATAATTTTTGTGTTTAATTGTATGAAATAAAAGATAACTTTGTTGCCGAAAAGCAGAGTTCTATTGAAGTTTTATTGTTAAGGAAAGGCATTCAAGGATTAGAGGCTTTGTATTTGTAACAAGTTCATATGAAAATTCAGATTTTCTTCTTAGTCAGTTACATAGCACTATCATCATATATCAATCAAATTGCTGATAACTTAGCACACAGCTTTTTGAAACATAAACACTCCTGAATGGAAACAATAAACATAGTGGCAGCTTAAAGCTTCAAATGGGTCACTTTATGGTGACAACATCTAGCTTTTATATACAGCCAATGAAAACAAATTGTTTATACATTTATATAAAACAACTCTCAAAACTATCACTTTAGCAAAACACTGTAGACCTTGAGACTCCTCAGAGCTTCGATCAGTTTTTTGAGTGGTACCTGACGGGAAACAGTACGTGTCCTCATCTCCACTATCTGCCTAATGATGATGACCAAGAAGAGTCCAGGTCTGATAAATGATAACAGATATCAATGTGATCAGTAAGAACTGAAATTGATTATTTTAAACTGAACTGTGTTTGACATACTTACCCAGTTATTATCCAGTGGATAATAGCACATCCATATAAAAGAATTCAAGTTGCTTTATACTTTTCCCACATTCTGTTTCAGTAAAATATTTTTGGTATCTCACATACTGCATATTTGTTTGTTACTTTATAAATTAAAACAGTGGTACCTCAGTTATTTGACTTCTTACATTACGTAAAACGTAAAACCTTTGCTCCAAATTGAGCTATTAGAAGATAAGTCTGTGGGTTGAAGAGATAGTAATCATTGACAGGTTATTATGACAATGAAAATGTCATAATAACCTGTCATAAAAATGTCAAAGGATGTTCTACCCACTTACGCAGTGTACCTGCACCGTTCCAAAGCAAACAAAGCCAACGCTCAAAAACAGCTTGTAATCTTTTGAAATCATTCTCCTTTTCAACCTTTAAATCACTGCTATTCTTGTACCATCTCAGGTTTAAATACATCTTAATTTTAAAAACTCAAACACAATTTAATCCAAAGAAAATTAAAGTGAAAGATTTCCTGAAGAACTGACTTTGTTCTGTTTCCCCCCCCTTTTTTTTCTTTCTTTACTTTTGATAAGATTTAAATGACTTGCTTCAAATTAGCTTCTAACATGCTAAGTGGACCACTTGCAAAGAGGACAGTGTAGTTCCACATCTATTGCTATAATAAAAACTGCAAAAAGTTATTTGTTTGTCTAGCATAAACTTTTTCTTCCTCCACCTGTTATCGTGCTGTTTGTACTTGAGTGATAGTGGGGTAAATATAATCAACAGACACTTGATTTTAATTGAAAATGCCAAATGAGATTTTAGCTCATGGGGGAACTATAAGATCGATGGCTCAGTGAAAAAGAATCACAACTCGCCATAATTTCTGTTGTGAGCTCTGGTAGATTTTCTTTGTGTACAGGCTGTGATCAGCTGACCTGTGCTGCTGCTGCTTTGATGTTTGCTGCTTTTTGTGGATTTGCACAAGTTTATTGGTTGAGAACCCGATGTTCCCACCTCTGTAAAGGATGGGATTTTTATGTAAATATCAATTTGACAAGCTGAACGCATTCTGTACTGTACAGGAGACACGGCACGAGATTGATTGACAATGCGCTGTAAAAATGTGCTGTAAAAAAAAAAAAAGCATGCAAAATTGCACACACAAAAAAATCTGCGAAACAGCGAGGCCACGAAAGGTGAACCACATTATAGCGAAGGACCACTGTACTTCATAATTACCATCACACATTTGTTTCATCCTTTACTGCACACCGTTCATACAGGACTGACCGGAGGGCAAGAGATGGTTGCCATGGTAATGGGAGTGTGTTAAGAAATAGAGAGATATTTTTTAATGCGTATCTGCTCGTTAGATTGTTTTATGAGAGGCCCAGACTTGACTAGGTCACAGGCCAACCAGAAACTGCATGTTTTTGCAGAATATGGGGAACAGACAGAGTGAGACTAAGTTTAGACAGGTTGCCCTGGCAACAGACCTCAGAAAGGGGAAGGTATTGCAAGCTGCACAGGACGTTTTAGTGCACAGGCATATTAATAAATCAGACAGAAAAGAGGAACTTGTACCATATAAGGAATGTTTGTATTGAAACTGTGACGTGTAAAGTACCGAAATAACACCATATAAGACACGTTGAGCTTCAAATATTAGAGATCCTGCAACTGGCGTTTTGGGCTGTGCAGGGGTCTCTCTCTTCCAGAAGATGATTGAATAAAAAGAAATATAAATGTTTTAACACACTATGAGTCTGTTTTCTCTGTTCTATCACGGCGACAAAAGAATCGGGGTTAATATTTGGTGTTTCCGCCCGGTTCTCCTTGCAACAGAGAGAACAAATGTGGCCGAAAGTTGGATCTGATATGAGGCAAACAGAAGACCGGTCTAAAAAGGTAGGTACAAACCTGTTCAGAGAAAAAGCAAATCTGTGCATATTGGATGAATTCTAAATTATCTGTTCGCTGAGTTGATGATCTTAACTATTAAATTAACTCAGTAGTGGTAAAACTAAAGTCTTGAGAATAAAGTAAAACTTTGAAGTAATGATAATGAAACTTGGAGAATGACAGTACTGAGTTAAAAGGGATATGGTATTTCATGGTAAAAGAGAAAAAGAAGTTATGTGTGTTTAGGAAATTAGGTAATTGGTCATTTTTATGGGTTTGAGTCCCTATTGATCATAAGGTTGGACCTGCATCGGTCAAATAGTTCTGGTGGACTTTTGGTTGTTGTTTCAAATTATTATAAAGTATCCTAGGACGGAAGTTTGACTTCTAAGAAGTGCATAAGCTTCGAGGTGGAGACCTCCCGCTTTTTACAGACGTGTAAAAAGACCCTCCAGCGTGGGTAATTACTCCAGGTGGCACCTGCCAAGATTTGGGGCCTTGGGCTAAAATAGCCAGTGATTGGATCACTTTGACGTTTGGAACGGTATCTGCACTTTTTTGGGCAGCAAAGGTTGGATCTTGGGCGTTGGATGCTTTTAAAATTAAAATAGGGTGTTTTGAAATTGGGCCAGGCACAGTTTGTAACTGATACTGGTTAATTGATCACAAAAAGGTTGGACCTTAGCATTGGACGCTTGTTAAATTTGTCAAAATTGTGTAGGATTTTGTGTTGAGTATGTCAAGGATCCCTGTGTTTGTTGTAATGACTAATATAATATATATAATATTATAATAATATATTTGTAATATAAAATAAGTATTTTTGGTATTTAAAAGAACTTTGCAATTTAACAGTGATTTAAAGGCTGAAAGGATGCTGAGTGTGTGTGGCTGTGTGTGTGTTTCAGCAAGGAAGAAGCAGGAAACTGTGAGCTTGTGACGTTGCAACACGAAAACAGAGAAATTAGAGACTGAATGTCTTAAAAAAGTAATAAAATGATATTAATTACATATTTAGTGTGTCAATACAGGTGGACTCTTCTCAACCTAAAAACATGAGTACAGCGGCAAAAGGATAGATTAACAGAATTGGGACGCGGAATAGGCCAGCCTTTGGCTTGAAATTTTACAGCTTGACCTCTCATTCTGTCCCCATCCTTAGAAGAAGCTTGAAGGACAGTCAATCTCAGACAGACAGAACACCGTGGACTTGAAGAGTTAACAGCAGGCAAAAGACAGTGCAACTGACCTATAACACTGAAGGGTCAAGCAGCAGCATGTATGAACACCACTGATGGAACATGAGCTTTGAATCACAAGTTGGAAACTTGACAAGTGACACGACTGTTTGAAGGCACTGGACGTGATATTTGCCATGCTGGGAGTTAACCTACAAGAAAAGACTGAAAGATCAACAGAGAAGAAACAGAGAAGAAGAAACAGCTGAGTTGGGCCTGTGTTTGCTGGAGATTTGAAGGCCACACAGGACACTGTGAGAAGAGGGACAGGGACCAGTGAGAGGTCAAGCCCGGACGAGTTCGAGTGAGAGAGTACAGGATATAATTGGATTGAAAATGGAGGCTGAAATCATGAAGGTTTAGGATTGTCCACCACATCACAAAAAGAAAAGAAAAGAAAAGAAAAAGACCGAGAAAAATAAATACATGAACTAACAATTACGTGAATGAATAGAAAACACACATACACAAATTGTTACATGTGAAATTATTTTTTGGAAAGAATCAGAAGTGAGACAGTTTCAATCCACAGCTCAGTGCAAAGAGGCATGAATTACACTTGATTATAAAACACACATGCAATGAAGAATCAGCTTACACTCAATTAATATGACCACATAACATAAATGCAATGAAGAACACGCTTACACTTAGGAATGAGAATACTTTTAGGTGCAAAGCAGACCTGGATCAATTTTTTACATGCAGCAGTCGGAAGAAAGTTATAGGTTAACATCACTGGAAATGTTCAGGCCAAGTTTCTGGTTGAATTGTTCACAGCGCCACGTGTTACTAAACCTCACCAGCGAGCTCTCACTTCTGGCTGAAGACAAGGAATGCAGTTCCAAAGAGCAATAACATGGATGAGAAAAAGAAATCTAAGCTCAAAAGCTCTTTGCCCAAAAATCAAACTTGCAGCGTAACATCTCACAGTCCATGTCCACACTGGGGACGCTGCCTGAGAAGAATTCATCTCTGAGTGGCAGCCGCCGATGTGGTCTCAATGTCAACTCTCCTGATGTTAAGAAGAAATTCAAATTGGGACACAAACAAACCGGCAGCTCTGATAGCAAGGTGTCTTTGGGTCCTTGCTCCCTGATGGGAGATCACTGTAGAAAGAAATAAAAATAATTTAATAAGGTGGTAATGTTTAAACATGCATTCCTCTTTTCACTGAAACTTCTTGAGAGATGACTCAGTATGCAAATTAGTCGAATGACTCAGGACAGGAAAAGAAAAAGAGGAACTTGGGTTTCCTGTCTGACTGTAGGAGTGAAGCTTGCACTGGAAGAGACACTGTGACTGTGTGGCGTTTAACAAGATTTTCTGTGTATTGAGCAGGTGAAATTATGTCAGTTGACCTCAGACTGTCAGGATGCTGAAGAACCTGAGGCCATTGAAATATGATGTGGGGAAAATGAACAGAGGGTGTGATTTAAGTCTGATTTCAGACTGTTAAAAAAAATTGTACATGGTGTGATCAGCTACATGAGATGTGCCCTTTTTAGGATCACTAAGCAAACCACATGTCTACCTGACTTGCCATATAACAACTTTTGAGGGATAAACTTATTTTAGCAACTAACAGCTTCCTCTTTTCTGAGAACATACAGATGTAGAAAAGGGCAACCTCAGCTCTGAGTTCTTGGAATAACTTTGTTATCTTTGTACACACATGTAACCAGCTTGTATAAATAAAGAACGCAGACAGTGACAGAGCGCAACTCCGTGAGTGTCTCTCTGCGAGTACGAGCGCTCTGTGGCTGCCCTTGCAAGTAAATCAACTGCAGTGTTTGTGTTTTCTAACTCAGTTGTCTCAGCTGAAGAACTGTTTGGGAGATTCGTAGAAATCCCCTGTCACAGACTATGCAAGTATTAGTTAAGCCAAAAGTATGGCAAAGCTTCTGTGGCCCTGAAGTTCTAATCCCAACAACATATGGATAGATTAATAAGCAAAAATTTTCTGTGTTTAAGATTTTTGAGGTTGTTGTTGTGATGGGTTGATTCGGTCGGTTAGGTTTGGGTGTTCTTATTTTAATAGCGGGAGTTTTATTAAACATAGACATGTCTAAGGCGGCCCATTATTTTTGTAACAGTACACTTAGAAAACCTGTCAGGTGATAATTGTTTTGTGTTTTGATGAGATAATAATCAGCTCTCTTTTTCTCATTTTTGTTCTAAGCAGGCCTGAAAGATTGAATTAACAGCGCTGTAAAAATTTCCGGGAGAACAAATATAAGGTGAGTTTTTCCAGATTACAACTGGCTGAGGAGAAGGCTACCTGTGGGAACCTGATCAGGTTGTAAGTCCTTGTCTAAAAGGATGCAGTCAATCCAGTCCAAGAGCATAAAGAACTCTTTTCCTAAAAAACAAAAAACAAAAAAATAAAACAAATGAATGAGCTCATGTTGCTGAGGGTGGAGAATCTGATTATTTGCGCGGGAGTCTCCGCTATCAGCAATATCTCGTGTGAATGCGTGTGAATGAATGTGTGTGACTGGACCAAGGTTAGGATGAATAAATGTGGACAAACAATTTACCATGCCAGCCAGAGAAAGGGGATGCTTTGCTTTGCTTTGTTTTGCTTTTGCCATGAGCAGGAGGAGTGGAAGACTTAATTCTGGGGATGCTGATTTTGGGTTGCTGATGTTTGCGTTGAGAAAATTTCTGTTTTATTGACTGGGGTTAGATTATGGTATTACATTATATTGTTGGGAAAATGCCAAATGCTAAAGGGGAGAAAATTTTTGATATAACTCATGTTACCATTAACCAAAGAAACACATGACTGATAACTGTTCTGTTTTAAGTTTTCGTTCTTATAACACAGGTTGGATCATAAGTGGGGAAAACTGAGTATGAAATGTGAAGTTCAGGTTAACACACAGGTTTTGTTTCTATGAAGTTCCAAGGATGCAGGCTCTGGATGGAGCCAGGAGTTCGAAAAGATTTGACATAATGATTAAATTGATTTCATCCCTTAAACACAGGTTTGCAGGCCCGGAGCAGATAGACCCGAGAGGAGGATCGCTGAGGTGTTTTGAGAAATAATATGACTAACCTTTTTCTTTTAAATTCCTAAGCTCTGGTGAAACATTTTCAGTTGGACACAAGAGGTGTCAAAAAGGGGGAATTTCAGGTTTAATTTGAGAGCATTGAGATTAAGTAAGTTAAGATCAAGTAAAGATTAAGTAAAGTTAATATAAAGGAGCCCAGAACATGATATTTTGAACCAACTTTTTTGGGCTGTGCAGGGGTCTCTCTCTTCCGGAAGATGACTGAATAAAAAGAAATATAAATGTTTTAACACACTGTGAGTCGGCTTTCTCTGTTGTATCATGGGGACAAAAGAATCGGGGTTAATAAGTGTTACCTGCAATTGCAACCAATCATGTTAACATTCTGTTCCTGTGACCGAGTGAGCAAAGAGACACGGAAGCCCTTTTTAACTTAAACCTTTAACTGCGTAATAAATGTATTAAGCAGTTTATTAAGAAAATGCCCTTTGAACATTAGTGTCTTCTCTCTCATAAAATGTACCTAACATTTCCCATAAGAAATTCTGGAGTGGCGCAAGGTCCTGTTCCCCATTCAGACGTTTGCGCTGTGGGCCGGCTCTACGTAGACAGTCAGCTTTACTGCAATTCCATCACCAACTGTAGTTGTATTAATGCCACTCCAGATAAAAAATCCACAACATTTTTTTCTCCTCCTCTTCCATTAACATCTATATAGCTTATTCATTCCAATTCAGTAATTTAACATGATGTCATAACAGATATATCACCATCTGTCTCCAGAGCATAAAAGTGTGGATTACAATGTTCTCCTTTCCTTCTAAGGTTTTACTTTCTTTCTACCTGCTTCTCTTTTTCCCATGTTTTTCTTCTTTCTCTTTTCTATCACTGCACTGATCAGCTGTTTTCCTAAGCAATTGTACAAAACACCCTTGATCTTTTCACATTTTTCCTCATTCATTTGAGAGTCGGCCACAAACACACACACACACACACACACACACATACACGTGTGCTTTTTTCACTAAGGTATTTTACATGGAATGTGCATGGAGCGCGCTCCAGAGAGAAAAGGTTAAAGATATTTAACCAGCTTAAAAAACTACAGGCAGATGTTTTATTACAAGAGACTCAAAGACCTGTCACAGCTACAGAAGAACTTAAAACACCTAATGTGTTCCCAGCCCACTATAACTCTAGGCAAAGGGGATTCACAATTTTAATACATAAAACTGTTAATTTCACAGTACTTAAAACAGTTATAGATACAGAGGGTAGATTTCTAATCCTCAAATTATCTATACTTAACAAAAAGTTATTGTTACATCCTGTGAGGCTGTGGGAGTGTGTGGGCGTGGTGTTGTCTTCTCCCTCTCCTCCTTCTTTCTTGCCCCTCCCCTTGTCTCTCTCTGCCCCTGCCTTCTCCTTTAGGACACACCTGCTGCTCATCTGCCCTCGTTACCACCAATTACCCTCAGAGGTGATAAGCTGGAGAAGAGCAGTGTGGTGGGGTGGGAGAGGCTGCGGCTGGATTTCCTCTGTGCTGGTCAGTGTGTGATACTGGTTTAGGTATGGAAACGGCCTGCTGTGTGTGATCAGCCCCACCGTGCGTGGCTCTTTGTGAGTAGTTTTTAACTGAGCGGTGGTTTCCCTTAAGTAACGGTGGCCTCCATTATTTTGTTTAGCCTGCCTGGTTATTGTTAATAGCAGCGTTGCTGTCTTTTTCTGTTGAAGCCTTGTTGTTTTCCTTTGTTGAAGTGGTCACTATCTCTTTGGGTTGACCTGTCTGATTTATCATTAAAGCAGCAGTGCTGTCTCTTTTTGTTACCATTTACATGATTGAGGTATTTTGATTATAATAAAGATTTGTTTTGTGTGACATACCTCTGCCTGGCGTTCTTTTCATTTCACCTGGACCTAGCTTTTATGTGGGGACGTAACAAAGTGGTGGCTCGTCCGGGATCGGAATGAAAGGAATTGAATTGATTACAAGTGTGAACAGGTGTTTGTGTTGTGTGAGGGTCGTTTGACTAGCTGCTGCTGCTGCTGCTCTCCCCAGCTAGCACAGGGGAAAAACTAAATTTTCACTGCTTTTATGACCTTTTTAGTGGGGAGAACATAGCTCTGATTTAATGATTTAACAAATCTTTTGAATCCTTTGTCCTCCACAATGCTAAATGGCTGGGAGTCCTCAATCACCATGCTAACCAGGTCTTCATCTATTGGAGATTGTTCTCCTGAGGAAAGACAATAAAGACAAAGCACAAATATAAATATCACACACGTAACTTATAACAGCTGTATAGTATTGTTATATCATTTAGTAACATTACTGCATGCTATATTATCATGGCATTTGATGGCTCACCTGGTCTTGCTCCACAATCGGTGTTCCCCTTATTCTCATGCAAAGCTCTGTAGTGCCTAAGCATGGATGAGGTGTTGTTGTTATATCCCAGCTCCCTGGCACATAGCAAACACTTACCTTGTACAAAAGTAACAACAGCTTAACATAAATTGTATTGCACCATCAGTATTATAAAATACATCTTCTGTAGAAATTTACATACACCCTAAAAAATTATTCAGGGGCTTAGTAAATATCATTATAATTCTAAGTTAGATGACCTTGATTAAATCTTTGAAAATCACAAACGTGTTATCTTGAGTTGAAAATATTGAAAAGAATACTTAAATTTTCAACACCAGTTTTTGAGTTGAACTGAGCTCTTTTGTTCAAGTTTATTTAAAAGAAATTCTGTATTTGAAACACAGGGTGCATTATTTAAATCTACTCAATATATCTCATAGAAAGTACTCAAAATAACTGAGACACTGGTATTCATACTTATCATTGTCTTTAACTTTAATTATTAATGGTTCAAAATCAATATAATTTTGTCCCCCAATACTAACTTAAAACTTTGAGTAAGACTAATGACCTTTGGCATGTAGCGCGCGCGAGGAGCATGGCCTCATGGGAGATTTTCTGCACGTTGAACGAGACAGACACACATCCACTGCAGACTTGGTAACGTTTTCAGGTAAGTAACCAATTCTTACATTAGCTGTCTTTATCCACACCGTTCTTTTATAACATGTTCTGAAGAAAGCGTTTGTCATGGTGGCTCACTTTTCGCAGCGTGTTTGTGCACGTTAATTTAAGTTTTCAACCAGTCTTCCAGTCAAGGCGGCGGGAAACCGCGCCCTTTTATCCTTTTACATTCTGAGTCGCTATCTGGGTTCCGGGTAATTTGACTGGAATGTCCCGGTACCAGCGACCTGACCGTTTAATCGGGGGCATTTTAGGAACCACGAGAAAGCAGGTGTGCTCAGACATTTCTAGAAAATGGCCCTGTTGAGTCGCGGTGCGGGAGCTGCGGTAGTCACGCGGCCTGACTCACTCTGTCAGGTTGTTCAGGAGGAGATGAACAGACGTCATCAATGGCTTTGGTAACTAAGAAGACCTGCCCGCGGAAGAGTTCATAGCAGCAACCATGCTGCTTAGCTTTCTTGTTCTATGTGGGGTCTTTCAGAGCATATAAGACGCTGCTTTCAGCTTTGTCCCGAACAGGGCCAGTTTTTGAGAGAACGCTGAGAGGACCGCCCGGGTCAGCAGATTACCTCATCCAGGGCCGGTCCAAAGTACTATGGGGCCTTAAGTAAATTTAGACTTGGGGCCCTACTTCCTTTCAGATCCCAGAAAATAATGGGGGGAGAAAAAAAAAAAAAAAAGCTTTGGTCCTTTGGGTCAAGCCAAAAGTACCATCATTTCCAGTATAGTTACTCCCAATTTACATAAATAAATGTTTATTTCAATCAAAGCTAAAATTTCTTATAAGAGATTGATGTTATGGCAGATTACTCAGTGACATGTTTTGTAATGATAAAGTTTTGATTTGTATTTTTTCAGCACCATCTTCACCACCAGGAGAAAAAAAATCTGCATCAACTACAAAGTAAAGCAGGTAATTTTACTCAGAGGACTTGATGTGTTAAATTTTGGAATTGGATATGATATTGTTTTATACAAGCTGAGTAGTGGATGGTGATACCACCTAAATATTTATACTGGTTTTGTGGTGGGTTATTTTAGTCATACAAATGCCAAATCTAAATTTTGAGAATTTTTCAGTTCGGTAAATATATTGATGAGTTCATGGTCTGTCATCTAGTGTCACCATACTATCTTTTATTTATACAGCGTGGTGATGTGATTCAGATTATTTCAATGTGGTTAAGTATTGTACTTTGTTCCATGTTGACTTATTTGTAAGTTGTATCCTCCACCTGAATTGGTAGTGAGTATTGGTTATTCAACCAGTTAATCATACAAAACTGCGTAAATATGGTTATACACCATTCTGTCATCTTCATACTGTGAGACATATTTTCTCACAATTATTTTTTTTTTTTTTAAGGTCACAGGTGATGAGATGGCAGTGTAAACTCTGCAAACATGAGGAGTCATCAAAAGTGTCACTACTGAAACATTATCGAGTGAAACATGGTACATTTGGTCATGGCTATTCCATACCCTGTCTTCATTTGAATTGTCCTTGCTCTTTTAAGACATGGGGTGCCTTACGCTCACACTTGTCTAGGCCATCACAATTATGGCCAACAGTATCGAACGCTGCACTAAGGTCTTGCAGGACAAGCACAGAGATGAGTCCACTGTCAGAGGCCATAAGAAGATCATTTGTAACCTTCACTAAAGCTGTTTCTGTGCTGTGCTGAGCTCTGAAACCTGACTGAAACTTCAAATAAGCAGTTTCTCTGCAGATGATCTGTTAGCTGTTTGACAACTACTCTTTCAAGGATTTTTGATATGAAAGGAAGGTTGGAGATTGGCCTATAATTAGCTAAGACAGCTGGGTCTAGAGATGGCTTTTTAAGAAAAAGTTTAACTAACTCAAGTACTTCTGATTTGAGGCCTTAATTTTCACAGGAACTACACTATCCAGAGTCATACGTAGTGAGGAGGTAAAATTATTAACAAGATAATATCTTGTTAATAATCAATATCAAAGGCAGAGGTCATGTCCAACATCAGCAAAACATCACATCCTGCATCATATCTCATCAACATGTCACCGGAGACTCTAAGAAGTGCAGTTTCAGTAGAGTGATCTCCACGAAAGCCAGACTGGAATTTACCCAGAATGCTGAGTCCACAGTGATGCTTCTAAACATATTTAAATTATTTAGGACGGAGAGGGCGTTCCCTCGGACCCGCGGTAAGGACCTGCGGCGACAGGAGAACCCGGGGGATTCCCACCACAACTGAGGACAGTCGTTAATAATCAGTGATCAAGTACCACTTTTGTTGCACCGTTTGAATGACAGAGCGGGGCTCGGGTGTGACCATTCAACGTGGCTGACAGGTAAGCTTTAAGTAAAGCTTTAAGGCGCAAGTGGAATACTTAGACGTTGATGAAGTGGAGCTTCCTGTTAAGTTGCGGGAAGCGCTTATAAATTAATATAGGGCCTAGAAATTTGACCGCTATCGGTGAGGGCGTTCCCGAAGCGGGGTGATTGACCAGCAGGGTGGGCGAACCTGGGCCTTAGAGGCTTTTAAATTAGTCGAAATGGTAGGATGACTAGTACTAGAGGAAGATGATGTGAAGTTGTGAATGGAAATAATTTATCTTGGGAGTCAGTGTCTTTATAAATGTGTGAATGTATAAATGAAGTGTAAAATTGTTATTTGGATGAATGATCAAAGGTGCACATTGTTTTGAAAGTCTGAGAGAAAAGGGTATGTGTGAGACAATTTTCTTTAAGGAAGCTCAGGGAAGTGTGCAAAAATGCTGATGAAAGTATTGTGTGAATTGTGCTACAGAGCTGAGTTAAAGAATGGTGATCTGTGTGGAAAAAACTGTTAATTGTGCTGAGGATTTGTGCCAAAAGAGCTCTGCTAACTACGCTGGATTTTGATGTGAATGCTTGCAAATGCAAAGAGCTGACTATACTTGTGTGTGCTGAGGATGCATTCTTTTTATATCAACACTTAGCAGAGTTACAGAGGGTATATAGACTGTAAATATAAAATAAGAGTTCGGTTAGGCTGTAGAAACAGATGACAATCCAGTGAAATGAAGAGTGTGTGTGCGTATGAAAACTGCCGTGTGTGTGTCTGGCAGGAAGTGAAACAGGAAGTGAACATGTTTGCCCATAAAAGGAAATTGGCTGATGTGTGTGTAACGAGTGAGAGAGAGACCTGTTAAAAATCTAGATAGAGGAATTAGAGAATGAATGTGTTAAGAAATAGTAATGAAAATGATATTAAATAAATGTTTTAGTGTGTTAATGCAGGTGGACTCTTCTCAACTTGAAAACATGAGTACAGCAGCAAAATGATAGATTAACAGAATTGGGATGAAAACAGGCCAGGCTTTGGCTTAAAAATTTGACAGCTTCACTGCTCATTCTGTCCTTATCCTGAGAAGAAGCTTAAAGGACAGACAATCTCCTGATAAAGACAGAAGACAGACAGAGCGACACCGTGTACTTGAAGAATTAACAGCAGGCGAAAGTCAGTGCAACTGACCTAAAATACTGAATGGTCAAGCAGCATGTATGACGATGTTTTGTGTTTTTATGAGCTAATAATCAGCTCTCTTTTTCTCATTTTTGTTCTAAGCAGGCCTGCAAGATTGAATTAACTGCGCTGTAAAAATTTTCGGGAGAACAAATATAAGGTGAGTTTTTCCAGATTATAATGGGCAGAGGAGAAGCCTAACTGTGGGAACCGATGAGTGTTTGAGTTCCCGTCCAAAAGGATTGCAGCAAGTCAATCCAGTTAAAACATAATAAAGAACTCTTTTTCTAAAAACAAAACAAAATAAAACAAATGAATGAGCTCATGTTGCTGAGGGTGGAGAATTTGATTATTCAACAGAAAGTTAGTGTTTTAGGAAATCTTTCACTTTGAAAATCAAAGCGAAGTAATGTCTGTTAATGATAACAGAATAGCAGTGATTTAAAGGTTCAAAAGGGCATGAGTATGAGTGCCAAAGATTACAAGTTGTTTAGTCATCAATAGTCTCTGTTTGCTTTGAAAAGACACAAGCACAGGTGGTCCTGGGACATGTTTGTGTCCAGGACCTGTGTCCAGAACTTTTTGCCATGGTTGCACTGGTGCGCCTAACTTTTTTTTTCTTAGTCGCACCAGCACAAAATTTAGGTGCATCCAAATTTTCAACCGCAACGCTTAACACCGCAGTTTTACATGTGCACTTTTTTGGGGAGAAATTGCTGTCTATACAGACAATATTCAATTGTAAACAATTAAATAACAATCTTGTCAACACAAAGTTCTTTATTTGGAGCACATTTCTACAAAAAAGATAAGTTACTGAAAAAGTGCTTGTGCTGAAAGTGCTTTGGCACGCTTTGGCAATATTGTAGATAATGTTAAACTTAATCATCACATCGGCCTCCTCTAATGACTTGTTTGCTGCTGCGTGCCACTGAAAGGCAGTGGGGAGAGGAGACACTTGGGCAGTGCATTTATTGCAGCATATAATGTGTTTTCTGGATACACTGCTACTTTTTCAGCATTCAGAGATTGATGGCTCCGTGTCAGAGCACTGGCTATGAATTTCAGACGGATCAGGCCTTAACAAAAAATGTATCAACAGTTCTTTTCATCTTTTCTTTTTACCCACAGCTACATCCACTTCTGTCGGGCCTCACTAGGGCTGGGTATCATCACTGATTTCTATAATCCATTCGATTCCGATTTACGAGGTCCCGATTCAATTTTGCCTCAGACAGTCAGAAATATTATATTTCTGATCATTTATCAGTACTGATACTGTGAGACTTCAGAGGTGTAGCATCACAGCAGATGCCTTTGTGTCAAAGTAACTGAGAATAAAACACAGAAAAACATGAAGGAGATTTTCCTGGCCTGGCTTTTTATAGCAGATAAACTTAAAAATGTTCTGCAATTTTGCATAATTTTAAAAACTTTAAATTTCTTCAGTAGTGAACAGCAGAAATTAGGCTTTCTTGTCCAAGGCCCATCCATCCATCCATCCATCTTCTTCTGCTTTATCCAGGGCCGGGTCACGGGGGCAGCAGCCTAAGCAGAGAAGCCCAGACCTCCCCCTCCCTTGTCCGGGGGAACACAAAGGCGTTCCCAGGCCAGCCGAGAGATATAATCTCTCCAGCGTGTCCTGGGCCTGCCCCGGGGCCTCCTCCCAGTGGGACATGCCTGGAACACCTCACCCAGGAGGCGCCCAGGAGGCATCCTTGTCAGATGGGAGAAAACAAACAAACAAAAAAAAACAAAAACAAAAAAGAGACAGCGGCTGACACCGTTGTAAACAACAATAGACTGGTGGGTAATAATGAGTGAATGAATAATGCAGAATACAGAGGTTTGAGATGGGAAACTGTTCACGTACACAGTAAGCTGTTCTTAAAGTTTGATTTTTATTGTGGTGGAAGCAAAACAGCAAAAGTCAGAGGGAATTAATGACGACATTTATCAAATGTGAAGCATAGTTTGGATCTTGTTTTGCTGCTGGTTCAGTGAATTTTGGTTGGAGAGAGACAAAACCTGTAGATCAGAATTGAGTGGAAAAAAGATATAAGTAAAACCTAACTGCTTAACACTTCAACATTAACTATAGTTGTTCCTGTTACGACCCCCTCTGCTAGGCGACAGGAGGGGAGAAACATACACAAGCCCTCTCACGAAATCTGAGTAAATAAGGGGTTTTATTACAAACATTAAACTGAAAACTGACGGGGCTGTTCAACAGACCACCGGGGAAACAATTGATACACAATGAAAAGAACAGGCAAGAGTAAAAGCTAAGGGTTAACTAAGGCAAGCTGGCAGCACACAAAATAAAAGCTAAGGGTTAACTAAGGAAAGCCAGCATCACAAAACTCTAATGAAACTAAGTTCAACTATATACCAGGTTGAAACAAATAGCAACACAGCAAACAGGTTTAAAAAGCAAGCTTCACATGCAAAGCAGACGAGGAAGCCACTGCATGTTCACTTCAGAGCAGCAGTTCCCCATAGTGTGAAGGATCTTCAGCCTTTTATACTCCCAGGTGCAGACAATCAGCCAGTCAATTGGTCATGGAGTGGTCATGGGATCTCCAGGCAGCCAATCGTCCGCGAGGTCTGGCACACTTAGATTTGCATAAGCACAAAAGGGTAACAGTTCCTCAGACTATAGAGATTGACAGACCACGTGACTTTCACGCATTGCATGCCGGGAACTCGTGGCAAAACAATCCAAGTACCGCATCAAATGCAAGCATTTTCAGCACCGTAAAACGTTCATTCTCCGGTTCCAATAAATTCTTGGTTTTTCTTTGCCCCCCAAAGAAGGTATGTACAAAACGAAGGAAACAATGCCGGTCCGTACAAAGACAGACTTGATGAAAAGTCAAAGAAAAGATACGAGGAAAAAAAATCAAACGAGTGAAAGGGTTAGACCCTTACGAGCACACAGAGTGGACAAAATACGTTAGCGTGCTGTCCACTTTCACCACGCTCATATTTATAATTATACGGTTCTTGGAGTGAGCGCATACACTCATGAAGTTTTTAGTAACTTCAGGTCACTGCAACAAGCCCAGGTACAGTTTACCGACGGATGGGTACAGGACCTTGAAATGCACCGTGTAGAACGAAAGACCATCGTACGAACAAAGGTAAGTTTACCAGTCTCACAAATCATCTTCATAAATACACATTCGTTAACAGTTTATTAATAGGACCTTTGAGCTCAACGGTAATTAATTAGTAGTGGAAATAATTTCTGGTTCGCATTACAGAAATGTAGCAGTGACAATAATATTGTATGCTTTAATTGTACAGGGCAATTAGTGATACAAAAAACCTGTTTTATCCTGTGAATAAAAGTATATGTTTTTGTCAATTTACCATGGTAATAACAGAAGCAAAACGCAATATTCTGTCAGGACAATTCACTATTTATGCACAATAAACAAAAGAGCATAGCGCAACCATTTCTGTTCAGTGTCAGACTTGCTTGTAACCTATAACACCAGTTATGTTATGAAAAATGACGTATTAACGACTACAAAACACTGACCTTTGTGGAAATGCTTGGAGCAAAGTAAATCCGTTGGGCATCTTTCTTTGCCTTTAGACAACAATTCTGATGGCAAAAGAGCCAAACGGGACAGGCAAAAAAAAAAAAAAAAAAAAAAAAAAAAAGAAATGCTTGGAGCAGACTAACATGTGAGCTGGAGTGTTCTGGGACGTTATATTTGGTCTTTGAATGGCTGCAATCCAGGCCATCCGTCGGCTCTTTGTTACTTCAGAAACATGGCTCGAACAATTTCTCTTCCACGACGTAATCCGATAACAACTGATCTCTTTACCCGTCGGCTTCCCGTGGCTGTCATGCGACCGGCTTTTGCAGTTAATAATACAACAGCTTCTTGCCACTTTTTGTGTTTCTTTTTATCACTGTGTGACTGAGTTCAATTGAAAGCCTGCGTGCGCTAGTAACTCTTGCCACGAGTTCCCAGTATTGTTTGCGGTTTTACCCCTGAATGACGTCACATTTTCAATCTCTATTGCCACATGGGGTGAAGAACTACATAAACTGTGTCTCTCCTTATCCGCCTGTGTGATTCGGAACTAAGATGGAGCAGCTCAGTAACTGTCTCTGCCGGTATAAGAACTATAACTTTCTCTCCAGTTACACAACTGCAGAGTACATAGACTCTCTTCAGAGTTTTGAAATAAGAGACAGCGATGTGTTCCTCGTGTCTTATCCAAAATCAGGTCAGTGAGAAATCTCTGTAGCATCCCATTATTTTGCAGTTTTATTCTGTCCAGAGTGATCCACTGGTCAGATATGATATCCAATACATTTTTCCTCAAAAGGCACCATATGGGCTCAGCAGATCATCACTTCAATCTATGAGTTGGATGGGCATGTGAATGAATATTTTACCAACTCACAGAAGATACCATGGCTGGAGTACATAAGGGGTGAATACACTCGTCGCCCCTCTCCACGGCTCTTCACATCACATCTCTCCCCTTTTCTCATGCCTCCAGGACTGATGGACAAGAAGGGAAAGGTCAGAGATGTATAGACGCTCAAGCAGCCTGAAGAAAGAGCAGGTTTAGAGATGTAGTATGACAAAGTTCTTTAAGTGGTTAAAAATATAATTTGCTCAGTATTTATGAGTAATTGTATGAAATGATAGATACATTTGTTAAAGAAAAGCAAAATTTTATTGAAGTTTTACTGTTAAGGAATGGCATTAAAGGATTAGAGGCAGTATTTGTTCATATGAAATTCAGATGTTTTTTCTTAGTCAGTTACATAGCACTAATAGCACAAATAGCACACAGCTTTTTGAAACATAGATACTCCTGAGTAGAAAAAACAAACATAGCAGCAACTAGAATGCTCAAATGAAGCTTCAAAATGTGGTTTCCATATCAATGGGTCACCTTATGGTGACAACATCTAGCTTTTATATACAGCCAATGAAAACAAGTTTGCTTATAAAACAACTGTATATATAAAACTTCATATATAACTTTATATATAAAACAACTCTTAAAACTAGTAGAAATTACTAAACTGCTCAAACTCAAGATATTGTTAAAGAATGAGTGATTTTGAAAGTGGCATGGATTCTGTTTTTTCGTTTTGTTTTTATGTCAGATTGTGTATTTGATGAGGAATCCAAAGGACAACATGGTGTCTTACTATCACTTCAGCAACAGCCTTGCAGACCTTGAGACCCCTCAGAGCTTTGCTCAGTTTTTCGAGTGGTACCTGACGGGAAACGGTACGTGTCTTCATCTCCACTATCTGCCTAATGATGATGACCAAGAAGAGTCCAGGTCTGATAAATGATAACAGATATCAATGTGATCAGGAAGAACTGAAATTGATTATTTCAAACTGAACTGTTTGACATACTTACCCAAGTGCACAGACTAAGGGATAATAGCACATCCATATAGAAAAAAAAATATGGCTTTATAGTCAAAGGAGCTTGCAAAGAAAAGCGTCTGGACTTCTTTAAGTTACTTGAAGACGTTTCACCTCTCATCCGAGAAGCTTCTTCAGTTCTAAGGTCAAATGGTGGAGAGTCCCAGATATAAACCTAGTGGGAGTGTCCCCCCACAGAGGGACAAAAGGACCCCCTGATGATCCTCTAATCGCCTGACCCAAGGTGTGAAACTGGGTGTGGGTCCCAATCAGCCAGAATTTCGGGTGAGTTCATTGTGAAACCTGGCCCCACCTTATCATGCGAATTCCTGAGATCAGATGAAGAAGCTTCTCGGATGAGAGGTGAAACGTCTTCAAGTAACTTAAAGAAGTCCAGACGCTTTTCTTTGCAAGCTCCTTTGACTACGATGACCTGGATGACTGAGAACCTTCACAGACATATGGCTTTATACTTCTTCCACATAGCATTTCACAAAAATACTTTTGATATGACACATACTGCATATCTACAGTGGGGCAAAAAAGTATTTAGTCAGCCACCGATTGTGCAAGTTCCCCCACCTAAAATGATGACAGAGGTCAGTAATTTGCACCAGAGGTACACTTCAACTGTGAGAGACAGAATGTGAAAAAAATATCCATGAATCCACATGGTAGGATTTGTAAAGAATTTATTCGTAAATCAGGGTGGAAAATAAGTATTTGGTCAATAACAAAAATACAACTCAATACTTTGTAACATAACCTTTGTTGGCAATAACAGAGGTCAAACGTTTACTATAGGTCTTTACCAGGTTTGCACACACAGTAGCTGGTATTTTGGCCCATTCCTCCATGCAGATCTTCTCGAGAGCAGTGATGTTTTGGGGCTGTTGCCGAGCAACATGGACTTTCAACTCCCGCCACAGATTTTCTATGGGGTTGAGGTCTGGAGACTGGCTAGGCCACTCCAGGACTTTCAAATGCTTCTTACGGAGCCACTCCTTTGTTGCCCGGGCGGTGTGTTTTGGATCATTGTCATGTTGGAAGACCCAGCCTCGTTTCATCTTCAAAGTTCTCACTGATGGAAGGAGGTTTTGGCTCAAAATCTCACGATACATGGCCCCATTCATTCTGTCCTTAACACGGATCAGTCGTCCTGTCCCCTTGGCAGAAAAACAGCCCCATAGCATGATGTTTCCACCCCCATGCTTCACAGTAGGTATGGTGTTCTTGGGATGCAACTCAGTATTCTTCTTCCTCCAAACACGACGAGTTGAGTTTATACCAAAAAGTTCTACTTTGGTTTCATCTGACCACATGACATTCTCCCAATCCTCTGCTGTATCATCCATGTGCTCTCTGGCAAACTTCAGACGGGCCTGGACATGCACTGGCTTCAGCAGCGGAACACGTCTGGCACTGCGGGATTTGATTCCCTGCCGTTGTAGTGTGTTACTGATGGTGACCTTTGTTACTTTGGTCCCAGCTCTCTGCAGGTCATTCACCAGGTCCCCCCGTGTGGTTCTGGGATCTTTGCTCACCGTTCTCATGATCATTTTGACCCCACGGGATGAGATCTTGCGTGGAGCCCCAGATCGAGGGAGATTATCAGTGGTCTTGTATGTCTTCCATTTTCTGATGATTGCTCCCACAGTTGATTTTTTCACACCAAGCTGCTTGCCTATTGTAGATTCACTCTTCCAAGTCTGGTGCAGGTCTACAATACTTTTCCTGGTGTCCTTCGAAAGCTCTTTGGTCTTGGCCATGGCGGAGTTTGGAGTCTGACTGTTTGAGGCTGTGGACAGGTGTCTTTTATACAGATGATGAGTTCAAACAGGTGCCATTCATACAGGTAACGAGTGGGGGACAGAAAAGCTTCTTACAGAAGACGTTACAGGTCTGTGAGAGCCAGAGATTTTCCTTGTTTGAGGTGACCAAATACTTATTTTCCACCCTAATTTACGAATAAATTCTTTACAAATCCTACCATGTGGATTCATGGATTTTTTTTTCACATTCTGTTTCTCACAGTTGAAGTGTACCTCTGGTGCAAATTACTGACCTCTGTCATCATTTTAGGTGGGGGAACTTGCACAATCGGTGGCTGACTAAATACTTTTTTGCCCCACTGTATTCGTTACTTTACAAATTAAAACAGTGGTACCTCAGTTATTTGACTCTTGACGTTGTAAAACCTTTTTACCAGATTGAGCAATTAGCAGATAAGATAAAAAACACACAAAGAACGTTCTGTCCACCTACCTGTGCTTGTGTCTTTCCTAAGCAAACAGAGGTGGGTCACACAAAAACAGCTTGTAATCTTTTGAACTTATTCCTCTTTTGACCCTTTAAATCACTGACATTCTGGTATCATTAATATACTTTACTTCACTTTAATCCAAATTGAAAGATTTCCTAAAGCATTGACTTTGTTCTAACATTGTTTTTTGCTTTTGATAAAAGTTCAGTCTTGTGGCTGTAAGTGATTTACTCCAAGTTAGCTTCCAACATCCGAAGAGGACCACTTGTGAAGAGGACAGTGCCGTTCCACATCTATTATTAAAACGAAAACTCCAAAAAGATATTTGTTTGTGTAGCAAAAACCTTTTTTCTTCCTCCACCTGTTATCATGCTGCTGGTATTAGAATTGTAGTGGGGTAAATACAGTCAACAGACACTTGATTTTAAATTAAAATGCCAAATGACCAGATGCCTTATGCTGCTATACAGTACCAGCATCATCCTGGTTTGACCACATCAGGGAGTGGTATTCAAACAGAGAGCAGTACAACATCCTCTTCCTGACCTACGAGGAAATGATTTTGGTAAGATGTTTCTTTGCATTTTTGTTGTTCCTAAGGAAACTGAAATAAAATATCTGGCAGAGTTTAAGGTTCTTTTTCTCTTGCCTTCCTGCGTTTCTTTCAGGACCTGAAAGGATCAGTGAAGAAGATCTGCAACTTCTTAGGGAAAGACCTGACTGAAGCTGCTATCAGTCAAGTTGTGGAAAAAGCTAAGTTTGAGAACATGAAGAATGACTCGAAAGCAAACTATGAGCATCTTCCACCAGAGAAGCTCAGTGGAAAATTCCTGCGCAAAGGTAACATAACAGACCTGCAGCTGCTGTGCAGACAAATGTGATATCAGGGTATCAGGTGTGTTTTTGTCTTCATTACAGGTCAGATTGGAGACTGGAAGAACACACTGAGTGTTGCACAGAGTGAAAGAGTGGATCAAGTCCTTCGGGAGAAACTTGGTGATTTGCCTTTGAGGTTCATCTGGGAATAAGCAGAGCAGCTCTTCAGGGTCTCCCAGTAAAAATACTGGCAGTGGCATGTTGTACACCTCAGGCCTCCTAGTAGATACACCTGTGTTATCACACTCACAAGATTTTCAGTAAACTTCATCTCTGTCTTGAGGCCACTGAGATTTATACTCACCCAACACTTTTAGTAGATACACCTGTTATCAATTTGAAAATCCTGTGTGGCTTCATTCTCGAGTTATCACATTTACAAACTTGGGTGTCCACCTGTCCGTTCATTAGGGTGACAAAAATATCCCATCAGTGTTGTAAAAAAAGTAATAGTAACTGTTATTCAAATATTAAGTAAATTCATTTTCTTCTTTTATGAAAAAAATCAAACAACCATCAGACTTGTCCTTTGCAAACAATTTCCCGAGTTTATGTTCAGTCACTTGCTTCAGATTATATTCGAGCATCTTCTGACTACTCTGCCCATGAGCAAGCAGTTTTCAGTCACATCCACTCCTCGTTTATCAAGCTCAGTGTTGTGTCCGTTGTGCTCAGCTATAAAATGCTTTATGACATGTTTTGAACTTCAGTACAAGAAATAAAACACAAGACATTAAAGGTAGTTGTATAATCTGCTATTGCCTTTATTGAATGTCAAAAGGAATTCACTTGTTTCTCAGTGAAGGATCAAGGCTGTTTTGGTCACTGAAGCTGACTCCACACTTCAATTATCATCATCTGAAATGAAAAGAGTTCAACATAAATGCAAGAAGAATCTGATTTATGAACAATGAACACTCAAAAACCAAAGACACACAAACTTTGGAATTTATAATTTAAAAAAAAAAAGTGCAGACAAATGCATTTCTTCACCCTAGAATTGAATTATTTCATTTATAGCATTTGAAAGATGAGCTGTTAAAAAAAAAAAACATTAAAATGTTTCTTTGAGGTTACAGGCTACTTTTTCTTTTTTTCCTTTTTAACTCTGAGTAACTTCTTGTGACCCCAGAGGTTCATGTGATTGGATGTTCCAAAGAAAGTGTTCAAAAACAATGACAGCAATCATAAATAAAAAAATATGTCAAAAAAAAAATAGCCACTGGTCATTTCATAATCACCATGTTTCTTGTTAATGCAGCATAAGGGAGCCACTGGAGAGAAAAAGACCTTCTCAACCCCAGAAACAGACTTAAGAATTAAGTTTTATAAAAAGACTAAAACACTAAGAGAAAATGTGATTTTAACAAATTCCAACAGTTTCTTGGATTTTTACAGAGTTTATATCTGTTCTCTGACAACTAAGCATGCAGTCTGGTCCAGTACAGATGTGATAATGTTACTCCACCAAGTTACACCAAAATGGGCTAAAAGTGACAAAACACTCAGATTTGAGCACCAAACACTGAATGTGCAAATGTAGCATGCATTACAATCCATTTAAAAATATGAATTAGTTAATCGACTGGCATTTGTGGCCCTGACCAATGAGGGCAGCAGCACCGTCAGCTGGTCGGGCACATCCCTGCTGTCCTGTGTGTAAGAAACATTTGTACCTGAAGAAATCCTGCACTTGTATTCACCGCTAACACACACCAGTGACAGAAACCATTTTCACACCAGCACCAACATGTTAAACTGGAACATCCTGTGCTTCCCACACAAGCTTTAGTTCAACCTCTATTTAAAATAGGAGCTAAACCATACCTTCTTCCTCCTCGTCTTCTTCATCCTCCTCCTCTTCCTCATCTTCATCAGAGCTGAAGGTCCCATCAGGCAGGCTGTACACACGGATCACTTGCTGTAGATGAGAAACAGAATATCAGCTTGTGAGCTCGCACACCTCCCAGCTGCCTTTCAGTTCTGCTCTCTGCGCCGGCTCACCTTGTTCGGGTCCTTCAGGATCAGGTACTTGCCCTCGTCCAGCTTGAGGCAGATGTCGATGACGCAGCGCAGGATTCCCCAGGCGTTCTCCATGCTCAGGTTGATCTGGCTGGCGAATTCATTGGGTTTGAACTGCTGGGTGCCCAGGATGACGTGGCGAGCAGAGTCCTTCACGTGGTACCGAGAAACGTACCTGGAGAAACCACAGAGTGATGCAGAGACAGTCAGTCCAGCTTACTGCCTTGGCCTACGAGCACTGCAAGAAGGAACTGGATTGCTCCTCAATCAACGATCAGTGAAAAACCTTTTTCTGCATCTTAATATTTAAATTAGCCTCCTCGTCTTTTACACACAGAATCGGAATCTCGCTCCTCACCCCAGTTTCAGGTACTCTGATCCAGCCAGCATGGCGCAGCAGGTCCAGCGCGCCAGTTTGTAGCTGTTATTCTTCAGCTCGGTGGCCAAGACGGCTCCTCTCTGAGAGTCCAGCTTCTGACGCCAGTCCACACCATTACAATACTACAGGACAAGACAAATCAGAGGCACCAAAGCTTATAAACAGAACAGCATATACTTAGCTGAAGGAGGAGGTTAACTGCCTGTGAACAGAGGAGTGGCTCTAGTAGCGGATGCCTTAAAAGCATCTGGAATGACAAAACTGCCTTCATTACAGCAATATTTCACAGAGTCTGAATCTGGAGATCTGTCACCACTTCTCTGATTTTTACTCACTGAAAATTCACATCAGACAGATGCAGCTGAGAGGTACAACCATGGTTATTTTTAACACAGCATAGACTCTGTTCTGTGTGAGGTGAAACATCTGGAAGGACCTGTGTCTGTATGAGAGCTTGGTCTCCAACAATAGACTCAACCCACAAACATAGCTGACCATAGGTTCAGAAGCACAGAAGGAGTCCTACTTCCTTTTGCTGACATCTAGTGATCAAACACGTGAAGTACAGAATGCAGCAGTTTTTAGAAGCACGTGAAAAAGACTGAGGAAAAACACATTTCTGTTTTTTTTGGAATTGCCATTTAGGCCTATTTGTTTTCTCCAGAGCACCTTCTTTCCTTATTTTTCTAAGTTTTTGTAAAAACGGTCAGGGAGATATATCGAATACATTTTAAGCTGAGCAGATGAAGACGCCGCACCTAGCAAGGGCTTTAATTATTTCGGGCCATTTCCTCGACTAACAGACAGATGAGCCTGACTGACTAAGCTCTACTTCATTAAACCCGTTTCCGGTCTTACCCTGGAGTCCCACTCATTCAGAGTCTTGACGTTAATGAAGGACACTTCTCCACTGGCTCCAGTCATCACGCCATCGTGCTCACAGCGGACGATCAGATCGATGTCTTCTCCGAGCTTCCAGTGACGGTACCTTTAACACAAATACAAAATATCAGGAATTAAATCCAGGAATATTTACTACAGCAGTTACAACAGCCTCCTGTTCTGCTGGAAAGATGAGAAATTACAAATTGGTTTGAAGCTACTGAACATACCGGTAAGCCACAGATGCCACCTCACTCTTGTCCATATCCTCCTCCACAAATGGGTTGGAGTTAGGAAACTTGTAACGGTCTCCACCCTACAAGAAAGAAAACAAAGACCACTCACTTTCATGAGCCAATTTTGTGTAAGGCTAGCTTAGCTTAGCACAGAAAGGCGTTGGGGCTTCCAGTCACGTGACTTCGTACCATGCGTAAACACTGCTGGCTGAAGTTGTGGTTAATGTACGTGGCCTCCATGGCCAGGTTGCGAGGAGAGTTGAAGGAGTTGCCCTCATCCTGGGGAGGCTCGTTGGCAGTCTCGCTCACAGTTAGCAGATCTGAGGGGAACAGTTGGAGATCAGAGCGTCAGTATGTCTGATAGAACTCAGTCATGTTCACTGGTGAATGTTTTGGGGCATTTTTTCCCCACAATGAGAACGTCTTTCAGGGTTGTAAATATATGTTACATTCAAGTAAACAAAATGCGGGGTAAATAAAAGAGTGGTTTAAAAATTCTCATTGCAATCCTTCAAATTTTCTTCTCTGCAGAAAAACACCTGGGTCATGAGCTGTTCTCTCAGGCTTTATTTAACTTCAGTCAAACTTGTTTTTCCGAGCAAACTAAGTGTAAAACAGAGTGAAACCAGCTGCTGGTGACTGCAGGTCGCTCACCAAAGTCTGAGTTATCTCTCTTGTCGAAGAACAGCTTGTTGCCCACTCTCTGCACGATGATGTCCCAGGAGTTGACTGAGCGCGTGCAGCACATCAAGGTGGCCAAGATGGCATCAGTGGCAAACACGTTACCCTGAGTCTTAGCCAGCTGGAGGGAGGAAAGAAATAAACAATCATGTAAGAAAGCTGCCAAACACAGGATTCAGACAGCAATGCATTTTTGCATTTTCAGGCAACATATTTTTTTACCTTGCGGATGACGGGGTCGTCGGTGGTAGTAACAGTGTGGAAGATCCTTTTGATGCTCTTCAGCTGCTTCTCGTTGCGGGTGGTGATTCGATCAAAGGCCTTATCGTAGTACTCCAAAGCACCACAGCACTCACTGCAGGAAATGAGAAGTGAAACCTCATCATCACCTGTATTTCCCCCTATAATAATCTATTACAAACAGCGGCTCAGCTTCACCTACATGTCAAGGGGGTCAGACACCTCCATGTATCTCATCTTCATCAGTCTGGGGAAGTCCATCTCCTCCTTCACCTCCCAGTCACTCCTAACCTCCACAGAGGAGTCTCTGGGCTTCAGCTGCGCCTTCGTGAACAGACAGGGATGTCAAGAACAAAGTCAATAACACCAGAGTACAAACACACCTTTGAGTCTTAAAACCTTGAGATCACATTATCTTTAAAAATGTGTTTAAACATGATGTGAGCCACAAAAGCAATCATACCAGAAAAAATGTAATTCTTACTGTTGGCGAGGGCTGAGATTTAAAGCAGCATATGCTGACATTACTTTGACTAAGATGCACTACAAAACTAGCCAATATTAAATGATACGAGGTCAGGCTCACTGGGATTTATTTACTTCTTAAGCTTATTTGTGAAACAGCCAGAGTGTGAAACTCAAATTTACGCTGTGGCCAATATTTTTTCTGGACTTCCAGTATCAGTTTACCTTCCAGTTATTTTCTTGATTAATTGTTTACATCATAAAAATGAAAAAATCCAAAACAACCTGAAGCAAAAACACATGAACCTTCCCATTATTACATCACAAAAAATTGAATTTATATTTCAACAGTAAATAAACACCTGGGATTTTTGGTCCCATTTCTGACGGACACCAAACTGCTTTTGGAACTTCTTCTGCAGCCGCATTCGCTCTCTGACAAGACAAAAACATGGGATCAAACTTCAAGATGTGACGATTTCACCGCCCGTGACCAAAAGCGTTCAGATGTGCTCTCCTCTCACCTCTCTTTCTGCTTAGCGCTCTTCGGGAGCGTCTGCATGTTGAATTGCGTCATGTTCCTGCGGTCTTTGTCCCTGCGCAGGTTCCTCTGTGAAAACAAAAACATACTGTTACCAAAGTCCTAAAACGTTAGATTAAAAACATTTAAATATCACCCACTCTGCGTCGATCTGTCGTACCTGAGCAAACCTCATGCGGTTCCTCTGGTAAGCCGTCTTCTGGGTCTTGGCAGTGTCCACCAGCTGGAAGCTTGTCTCATCCTCCTCGTGAAAGTAGGCGTACTGACTGCCGCCTCCAAACTGAGAGGAATATTTATCTGAGGACAAAATAAACATAAAAAATTAAGAAATCAGCAAGAAACCACAAAATAAATTGAAGGTTTTTTGATGATGTTTGAAATGCTTGTGCAAACAGAAAAGTAAATCAGAATATAAAAGAGAAGAAACTGTGATATCATACAAATAAAACAGATGTTGTGGTCTAATCCTGCTGATATTCTAATGAAACACAAGAAATTATCTTTTCCACATAATTTAGGTGTAACAGATTCGCTTGAAAACCAGCTACATTCAAGTCTATTTTCATCTAAAAACTTTATTCTAGATATAAGAAAATCAAAGAAAATCTGCCAAATAAAACGTACCAAAGAGGCAGATTTTGTACAGCTAGGGCTGTTCGATATAGCGATATATATCGGATGATGATAAAAAAACGTCTATCGTTTCCTATCACGCTATCGTTTGTTTCGTGGTGTCGTGAAATCAACTGTTTACGGCAATATTTGTTCATGGTTTTGATGGTCACTGTAGTGGCTATATTAATTTCTTAAAGTTCTCTCTTTCTCTTATATTTAATATAACCACACTACAGACGGACAAGCGCCTGTTTTTATGTGTTGTCATTAGCAACAACGGTAAAACCATCGCGTGGCTCCGCTGTCCGCTTGTTTGTTTTCCATGTAAACCTTTCACAATAAAGCTGAAGATCCTGTTGAGACTTTTCAACATAAACTGAATCATGTGAAAGAGTATGCAGAGAGTTTATGGATGAGAAGCAAAAAGAGCCGCCAGGTGCTAAAAAATAAACCTTAGACTCAAACGTTAGAACAGGCTTTTCCCCGCAGCACGCCGTGTAATAAATACAAAGAAAACATCAGCCGTTACAACCTATGTGTAAAAATGTATCGTTTCATGCATCGTTTAAAACACTCGACTCCAGGTAAAGGACGCCCAGCTGAAAACACTTCACGCCAAGTCGAACTGCCCGAGATTCATCGAATTTACAGAAAATGTTACATTTTTGTGATTTATATCGTTGTCAGGACGATAAATGTCTTATATCGGGATATGAGATTTTGGTCATATCGCACAGCCCTATGTACAGCTGTGACTTACTTGTGTATCTCTTGTCTTGGTAAGTAGCTCCGGTCCAGTCTGCAACCTACCAAACACAAAACACACAAAGTCAGTAAAAAAAACAAACCCTGGAAAACCTTTTTCCTCTTTTCAGAGCAAAACTGATAACAAACCTTTCCCAGACGATCTCCTTTGCTGAACGGCTGGTAGGGCATGTCTTTAAATTTCTCAGGGACCGCACAAGGACCCCAGCCGGATGGGTTGTCCTGGATCACAGGGGCGTGGAACTTCGCCATGGCCTGAAGACAGAGGGGAAACGGAAAAAGACGACAAACCCTATGAGACCAAACATTAAAAACCTTCTGGGTCTAGCTGACTGATGGTACACATACAGGGTCTCAGGCAATGAGCAGCACTGATTTCTTCAGCAATGCACTAAAAGAAACAGGCATTGATCAGCTTGCGCAGTGGGCTAGTCATCACTGACCCCTGAAAGTCAACTCCATGATTTATGGCTATAATACAACATATTAAAACAGTGACAGGATTCTTCAGTTAAACAAATTTTCGTTTTAGTTACAATTTTGGCTTCCACTGATTGTTAAAACCGAATTGCTATAATTATTTTCTTTACAACAATTGCCTTGTTTGAGTTTTTATTTCATTTATCTCCTGCATAATTAGCCAATATAAGCAAGTCTTTGGGATAGTTTCTTCCCACATTTCTCTTTTCTTTAGGTGGTGGATCTAACTGATGGTTAGTTGTGGTTTGCCCCTTCTCAATTTTTTTTTTTTTTTTATCATTCAATGCTTTTAATGTGTCATGCTGTATTATTTCCCACCATCTATCAACAAAGAGATTTTGGATCCCTTTGACAAAAACAGAAAGAGAATTCTGGTACATGAGTGCCTAAAAAGTACTTAGATAGCTCGTGAATCAGTCATTACAGCTGTATGATCAACATAGGATCCTGCAGTACACCACTTGGGATCCTATGGTACAAGCTGCTGCCTAAGCATGTAACAAACACCTTTTGAGCTATTAGCGTGGGTGGAGGGTGTCTCTGTTACTCTATAATTAAATCAGCAGGGTGCCGTGGGGTTTCTATACCACAATGCTGTTTAATTACAATAAAGCAAAACAAAAGAGCTTTTGAACAAAAATGAATGTGTGTGGATGCACCCCAAATGATTTTAGTGTGGGGCAGTTTGACCTGTAGAAGTCTGGTCTACTTTTGACACTCAAGGCTCAGTTACAGCACAGCAAATGCTGCATGCCCCACAGACATGAACCACAGGCCACAAATACAGTATTTAAATGGTTTAAATGTTGATTGACCCACAAGTGGGACATCTGGGCCATTTCAGATGGACCTGAGGTTGCATTCATGTTAACATACTTATCCTGAGTCAAGCCTAAATGTAGGCTGCAAATGTGGGCCACAGCTGGGTCAAATATTTCTTTGTAAGGTTTAGGTGGTACAGTTAAAAAAAAAACAGAGTAAAGGAACCGGTACTGTGTTGAGCCCTTCAAGATAACATCTGGCATGCTCCCACCAACAAAGAACCGCTCTGTGGCTAAAATAAAACATCCCCTACTAACTCGGTGTCTTTTAAGACCGATGAACAAAGACCAATCAAGACAATCTCCAAAGCAGATTGAGTGCGCAGTAGACCTGACGTGGATCATTTCATCATCCTGTAATGCTGCATTAAAGTTGGTAACATAAAGTAATGATCGGTGCTCACTGCTGGTACATTCACGATTCTAAGATTTCAACCATAAGGACGTCCAAGGACATTATTTTATCGTTTGATTTGATGTTTAAGATTTGTGATATTAAAAACGAATAAATGGGCTCTTTACGGGCTTTCGGTAGCCAACTGGTAATAATCGCTGTTTAAAAACTAGACATACTGAGACTAAACGCACAGTTGCTAACTTGAGATCAGCCAGTGTAATTATTTAAAAGAAATAGAGCAGCATTGAAACGCTTTTTCTGCACCGTTAGCTCATTGTGGCTAATGCTAAACCTAGGCACCGCCAGGTGGTCATGCTAGCAATGCTAAGCTAACCGGGTGGAGCGCGTCACGCGCGTAAACACAAATCTCTGATGTTTGACTGAAAATGCTGCTAAAAACAGGCGCTTTTCACACGTCTGTGCGTGCTTTCTCTGCTCTTACCGTGAATTCTGTGTCAGTATATGGAGTCTTTTAATCCAGCAGTTGCTCTGACGCTGCTCTGCCCCAACACAGCGCCGGTATGAAAGGAAGTGCGAAGGGCCGTATAGCGCTGTGTTTCCTGCAGTGTTACAGCAGCAGCCGACGTAGTACGTCAGTTGTTTGTTTGTTTTTTACCGTCGTCTGAAATGAGCGTTCCCTAAAAAACAAGATAACTGCTATTTTTACATTACATGAAAAAAAAAAATACAGGTTAATGTATGTAATTTTAATAATTAATTAGGCCAAAGAGCAAATAAATTGTTGAATGGCCTTTTGAAATGCTACTCTCAAATTCTATGCTTATGAAGTTTAGTTTTCCATATTGTTAAAGAGAAATACAACAATCATTCATAAAGATATACTGTAGATCTTTGGATGTTATATAATTTTGCATATTACTACATTTTTAGCCAATGTTATTTGGGTTTCATTGGCTAATTTTCAAGAGATTTTTTAATCCCTTTGCGTTAGTTACGTGTCCTTTTATTTTGAAAGAACGCATCGGATGCAAAGCTATGCTATCACGTCTAACTTGACAGCTGTTGTGTGCTGCAGTTCAGTGACGTCACCGCTAGAGGGTAGCAACTACATGTGTTCCTGCTAGCGATCAACGACACAATCAAAAAATGTTTCCAAAAAAGCCTTAAATACTGCGGTTTGTCAACAGTGGTTGTGTTTTTCAATAATTGCAACAATAATCACTCAGACGTTTTGCTTTTAACAAGTATTTAAAAACTTTTCTTGTCAAAAAGTGCTGCAATTTCCCACTTTGACCACAGGAGGGCAGTGAATACCTTACATTGTGATCACCCACGGTCTCCACAAACGTCCAAAATATATATTTACACTTCCGGGCGCAATTTCCAAAATCAAACATTTAAACAGTTGTTAAAATATCAAAAAACAAGGTAAATGGGGTAAATATTATGTTTTCTTACATTGATGTGTAGAAATACATTTGAAACTACAAATTATATCCAATATTCACAGCCTAAAATACCTATACTTTCTAAAAAGCATGGAATGAGTATTATTTAATTAATTTTGTTAAGCCATTTAAAACAGGAAAGTATTTCCATATGGTCAATTTTATATGGTGATTTTTTGGTATCTTAATTTTTGTTCAGTCAGTAGCAGAATCCTGGTAAACCCATCCATTCATCCATCCATCCATCCTGAGGGTGTCATAGGGTTTGGTTACTGGGACAACAAACTCAGTTTTGAGGTTCTTTTATTTGCATTTTATGTTATTTTTCACTGCATGCACATTTATTGCACTGCACTTATCTGACAGTTTGCAGATGAAATTAAATTTTATGGCTTGATTTAAACTCCTGTGTTTGAATATAAATGGAGCCTTTGGAAGCAGCTGTGAGTGATGGTGTTTCTCAGCCTATTTGTTGAAGTTCTTTGTGCAACTGAACCAGCGACAACTAAGAACAAGCACAACTGGAGCTGATTAACGTCAGCCAACAGTTACTACCACTGAAACTCCCGAAAGTCAGAAAGGAGATGAGACGCTCGTCAGAGCTTTGTAGCAACAGAACAGGAGACAGCCACATTAGAAAAATCGTTCAGAGGATTCAAAATCATTCTGCAGATCAATATGTCATGTTTACAGATTACTCCGGAGCTGTATGCATCACCACGCTGTGCAGTCACATTTGTGGGGAGCTGCACGTGAACCTGCAGCAAAACAACACTGTTTGCCAGCTGAGAACTAGAGGTGTGTGTGTGTTGTGTGTTGAAGGCTGGCCTGGAGGATTTGTTAATCTGTATGAGTAACACCTGGACATGTTATTGGGTTAGAAAATGCAGAAAGTGTCCCTCATTCAAGGTCCTGCTGTTGCGTTCCATATAAAGTGCTGGTTACTGAACCTTGCCACGTGTAAGTTGTTGTTTTCTTTCCTTTTTGTGTGTTGTCTTCTCTTCTTTTTGCCATTTCTGAGATGGCCTGTGAGGGTGTAGCTCACAGTGTTGGACTGTATGGACTCAACTGGAGCAACTGGAGCAAAGTTCACCTTAGAGGAAAACAGGTTTCTTTTTCTTTTCTCTGTCCTTGTTTTCTCAGCAGATACAAGATTCATACAGGTTCCATTTATTGTCAGTCCACCGTGTTTCATCTTGTCTTTTTAATGCTGCTTTATGCAAGTAATTAGAGCTTAATCTCATGCACGTTCTGTCAAAAGTGCTTTAGAAATGTAAATCAGACGCACATCACCTCAGAGGCCTCGAGAGGGGCTTCTAAACGAATCCCCGATCCAATTAAGATGTTACTCATGCGGCGCAAAGGTCAGGAAATCTGATTAAAACACAAAAAGGAGTCTGTGTGCGCGACTGTTGTCAATTTGGCAGAGAGAAAATGAATTCTCCTGCAGCAGCGTCAGCCCTTCCTGCTGCTCAGGGATCAGTCGGGTGATGAATAATGCTGCCATCTTCGCATATCTGCAAGTCTTTCTCCACATCTGCATTCTCGTCTCCGACATGTAGTCGAGCTCGAACAAAACCACAGATTCTCACTGTGTAGACAACAGATACAGCACTACAGTGAACTCTGCCATTTTCCTTGTTTTGTGTGTTGATTATCTCCCGGCAGCTGGGCGGTGAGTCATATCAAACTTGCCCACAGTCGTCCTTCCGGGATTTCTGGAGCGGCGCTGACAACAGATGGTCAGCACAGTGTGTGCTAAGTGATTTTATTATGTATCTTGATGGATGTATGAATTATTTCTGTAAACCAAAAAGAATATCTTTTACACCCTCACACAGAGGGTGTTTTGCTAGCTAGGTGGAAAGGAACAAGACGGCCGCTGTCTGACGCAGAGGTGTATTTTTGTCAGACTTGATGTTTCTTTGCAATTTTACAGCAGCAGCAACATCTTTCACACGACTTTGTTCTAAACCAAAGGTGTCAGACTCAGTTTTACTGAGGGCCACCGTGGGAAAATCAAGTGCCAGACATATACAGTTTACTGGCTCCAGTTTAATGAAAAATCCTTGTTTCTCAGTTTTTTCAAGTAGAAACTAAACATAGGTCAGGGAAAAGTTGCACCATGGAAGAGAGTTCAAAACTCTTTGGATTTTGTTCACAAAAGAATGGGAAACTGGAGCGTGAGGAAGGCGAAGCCTTCAATTTTAGATCTACGTTGCAACCCTCACCTGTGCTCACGAGCTTTGGGTAGTGACTGAAAGCACAAGATTGTGGTGAGGAGGTCAAACATCTGGAGGGAGCTCAGAGAAGAGTTGCTGGTCCTTCCCGTCAAAGGGAGCGCGCTTCATTGGCTCAGGCGTTTGATTAGGATGTTCCCAAGAGGTTTTCCAGCCACGACCAACTGGAAGGAGAACCCAGGAGAGATGATATGTGTTGAATGGCCTGTGGAAGGCCTCAGGATCCTTCAAGGGGAACTGGAAAGCGTTGCTGGAAAGAAGGATATCTGGGAAACCTTGCTAAGCCTGCTGCCATCGTGACCCGAAGATGATGATTGATGTATGTTGAAGGAACAATGGGCTGGGTGGTCAGTTCCTTAATCTTAATTATGCAAATTCTTATGACCATGAGGGCGACTGTGGCTCAAGGGGTTGGGAAGTGCATCTGTAACCGGAAGGTCGCCGGTTTGATCCCCGGGCTCTCTGTCCTGATTCCTTGGGCAAGACACTTTACCCTACTTTCCTACTGGTGTTGGCCAGAGGGGCCGATGGCGCGATATGGCAGCCTTGCTTCTGTCAGTCTGCCCCAGGGCAGCTGTGGCTACAACCGTAGCTGCCTCCACCAGTGTGTGAATGTGAGAGTGAATGAATAGTGGCATTGTAAAGCGCTTTGGGTGCCTTGAAAAGCGCTATATAAATCCAATCCATTATTATTACCACTGATCAACAACCACTGTCAAGGACCATTGATCACTGGCCATGAGTACCATTCACAATTGTTCCTTCAGTGGGCTGGTTTCAGTCATTATGCAAATGTACTGTTTATAAGATTGGGGAAACCTGCAGTCAGCTGAGACTGAAGAAGTCCTTTGGATGAGTGACGAAATGTTTCTCCCACAAAACGCTACGCCCAGATGAACAGAATCAACTTTTCTACTTACCTGGATGATTGAGCATGCATCAAGATGATTGATGGATGGATAGAAAAGAATGTATTCTAGTAACAGTTTCTCAAGAAAACTGCCATTTAGCTGTTTCAAGGTAGCAAGTTTGAGACATTTATTGGAAAAGAATGAATAGTGAAAAACTAGCAGGCTGGAGGTGTCAACGTTCTGCAACATAAGTGTCAAAACACAGGAGGTCTCCCCGAGTGAGACAGGGAGCTAACGGAGCTGCAGATGAGGAATATTGTTTGCAGAGCTGAGTGATAAACTGTGTCAGTCTTATTTGTGTTGTAGGAGACTGGAGGGGGGTCCGTGGGCGGCTGGAGGCAAATCAGAAGTTAGTAAGGGGAACAGGCAGAGCGTGGGTAGGCTGGGGAGCAGGTGATTCCTTTCTTTGACAGGTTACAGAGAACAAGTGATGAAGTGGGCAAGTTTGCTCCACAGGCAGCAGCCGAGTGTGTTTCCGAAGGAGGAAAGATTTCCAAGACAGCTGGGAGCAGGAAACCAGGAGAGGCGAGGAGAGACGGGATTATTACAGGCAGATGATTGCAAACAACAGGTAACAGCACAATGTTCATCACAATAGTAATGACGATCTGCTGCAACCTCCAGCACTTGATTAATAAATCAAGCTGGACCCAGTGAGAGGAGCCAGGGCAGCAGCTCCACTTGATACTGACATCCACCTCACACCAAGCAGCTTCACAGCTGCAGGAGGTACAAGATAATTATAAAACTAAACATCCTGAAAATTTAAAAGCAAAAAAGTAAATCTTTAACTTTTCTCTTGAAAACGTCTGCAAGTCTTGCCTAGCCCTTTTTACAGGTTTGGACCAAGCAACTGGAAAACAGAGTACAAAAACATCTTCTAAGGTCCTGCCTTAGACATCATCATATCATCCCACAGATAATGTAATAACTGAAATAATACAAATAAAAATGAATAAATAAAAGAAAGAAACACCTAAACGAGCAGATTTTTATATAGCTGTTCTTGGGAAAGCAAAATGTATTTGGCACCAGCGTGCATTCAGATCACAAATCTGATTGGAAAAGCTGTCACACAGGACAGGATTTAAAACAAATGCCAAACTTTACAGAATTAAAAGGCATTTTATACCATATTTATGTTTTTGTCTTCTTCATAAATCCTGATTCTTTATAACTCATCCACCTGGATGCTGGAGTTAAGGGCATGGCCTACTTTGATTGGCAGGTGTGGTGACTCACCTCTGCTGCTTGGAGTCACTGATCATGAACTCTCCACTGAGCATTTCCAATAATAATGTGGCTCCCTGTGCAGGACAGAGCATCTCAGAAAAGTGTGCTTCAGCTGTGCTGAGTTAAATTCTAATATTTTGTTATTCTGTTGCTTCAGTGAGCAGAAGAATCTGATTCTTTGTGTTTCGCATATTCACTTTGAGCGTGACAGCTAGCCTTAGCTGAACGCTATTTTTCATCCCAGAGTGAGTCTAATAATCAGTTACATTTCATATCAACACAAAAGTGTAACCATTATTTATTATCGTTATATTTTCCACTGTGTTACAGACAAAAGCTGTTTGGTTGTAGACGTACACGAGGCACCACACATTTGAAAAAGCATGTCCTTGAAGTCTGAGCTATCCTCAAATGTAATATTTTTTCAACATTACACAGAATTTATGGTTATTCAACATCTTTATGTAAGACTTCGATGTCTAAAAACGTACCCTAACATTTATTTTACCATTTATCTGATATTTAAGACACAGAAATCACATGCAGCACACCTCACACAATGGATTAGGGGGAAAATAGAAACATCTTTTTAAAACAGTTTATTTCCTCTCTGTGTTTCTATAAATATGAAGCTTTTTTCTCAGAATCAGGACCTGGCGCTGCTTCCCAATTGAAGATAACCTCATCTTCCTAAAACATAAATCACTTTAATGTGTGTAAACGTGTGAGTATGATGGCTTAAAGGAGTACTTTGCAGTTTTCCAACCTTCCCCTGTTATGGATCAAATTAAAGAAATGTCAGCAGAAATGTCACCCATCCTTTCACACCTCTGAATCATACTGAAATGATTCATACTTAATGAAATCATTATTCCCTCGATTCTTTCCAAGATAACGCTGAAAAACAGATGCTCTTTAAGCAGGCAGGGAGGTCTGCTGGGAGTCACTGTGTACGCTATAATAGTGTTTAGATCAGTTACAATAATCCCCTATAAATTATCAAGCTTTTACGCATTTATATGTTATTGCACTTTTTTAATGTGAACATAAACTATGACATCACGCCTAAGCCCTGATATACTATCAGCCGCATAGTATGTAAGTGTAACACTGTGGGCATGTGTTAACCACTAAATACTAACATGTAAACTCAACTCATGTTTAAATAGACTTTCTCTGCATTTTTTGTAAAATATATGAATTAAAATCTGTAAAACAAGTAAATATGTGATGTCATATTGTCTTTAAAACACGTTTCTCAGTTTTAATGATAATTTTGGACAAATAATGATGAAAGTAATATTCAAAGACATGTATCCTAGTGTAAAGCAAAACTTGATATCCAGCAACACAAAAAAGCACATTCCAGTGTAGCGTGCACATTTTCTGTTAATAAATGATGGAACCTGCAGACTTTTTTGCAGTAATTAAAAATAAATGTGCCTCATTTAAAACTGATCACTGCTTGTAGTAAATAATCAATAAAATTGATAGTTGATGCAAAAATGGGCATGTTTGTCTGAAAAAAGGAATATAGCTGAAACCAAAGAACTAGATTTAGGACAGATTCAGCCCAGAGAGCAACATCCATGCTACCCGGTGCTTCACCATCCTGGCAATATGAAGCTTAAATGCTTTGGTGATTGGGTCTTCGTCATGGCTGCGGTTCAAAGTGGGCTGGTGCTACATGTGCTGAAAAGACACTGAGCATTTGAAGGACAAATTGCTTCACAGTTCACTCTCAAAGTGATTACGGTGAGGACAAAAGGAAGGACAATGAAGACAAAGGGAAGCTGAAGATTCCTTCTGTTATGCAACAGGCTGCTAACACTCATTCTCCTTTAAAACTGTTGTTTACTGGTATTTATGTTTAGCCTTGTAATCATTTGGCTTTCAGTAAGAATGAATCAACTTGCATGACTCTTTTTGAACTGCAGCTTTCTAATGAAACATAAATATCTTTCACTAGTTTTGTGCAGTTATTTTTTATTATCTAAATTTGTATTTTTTTAATTTATTGGACATTTCTTAAAAATTCCACAAAAATCATTTACAATTATAAATAATTTTTTAATATTATAGGCAGCAAAAGACAATTACATGTTAGCCTGCAGGAGACCTGTGATTCCTTTATTCAAAGTCAAACTAAAGCCAGACACTCAAAAAAAGTAATAAAAGGCCTTTATTCTGCAAAAACCCAGCCAAAGTCCAAATTTGTCAGTTTTTTTTGCTTTTTTGCTTCCTAAAAAGTTCTAGATACTCTGTGCAAAAAATTGATCTGATTAATAAATTACATTTTTCAGCCATAGTTTTGAAAGCTATTTCCAGACAGTGAAGTCAAAGTAGCAAACACAGGAAATATTGGGAAGTTCCTCATTTGGCTGTTTTAGTGTGCAGCTGGAGGATTTTCTGTTCTCTGTTTTTCCTGAACTGCATCACACAACAAGTCTTTGATCCGCCCATTTTAACCTCCAACAGGCTTTTGTAAAATAACGTTAACTCACATTAACTAAAACAAGTCTTCACAGTCCTGAGGTCTTTGATGTTTGTAAGACTAAAAGTGAGGATATTCACTGAGCTCAGAACTACCAGAAAATCATTGGAAAATCAGATGGGCCTAACGTTTGAGATGTAAAAAAAAGAACCAATCACATCGTCTTTGTCTTTAGTAGAGATCATAGTGATCAAACTATAAACACTGTTTGCCAAGCCGGGCTGGGATAATTTCAATAACATCTCTTTCTCACAGTAAAACAACATGTAAAATTTGAAAATGCCCAACCTGACCGATCATTTGTTTTTAAAAATTATTCATTCTGTTTGAACACGACCCTGAGGTAACACATTTGTACTGTTTTACTCTTTGTTTCTGGTTGAAGTTAGAAAATGATTTTTGTTCACACACACGTTATGCATTGTAACACAGTGAACAATGATGTGCAGCAGGAATGAACTCCTGCACATAGTCAGCACTGATGTTTGTTAAACAGATATCAGCTGATGAGGATGTGGCCATTCACTTGTTATAAATAAGAATTATTGTAGGGTTTTTACTTTACAATGTAAAGCACCGATTTATAAATAAAACTAAATTGAATTGAGTGAAAACAGACATTTGTTTTCATCGAATTAGACTTACTCACACTCCAAGTGTTATGATCTAAAGCTGATTTGTCATTTCTGTAACAAACCCAGAGCATTGCATCAAACATTATTCTACAGTTTCATTATGAAAGTGTACAGTGGAGAGGAAGACAATCAAGCACTGCTATCCACAATATTTTATTTCCTTTCTCATAATTTGCAAGGGAAAAAACTGAAGTGCATTTTGTGAAACATTTCAAAGGGTAATTTTAAAATTTGGGATAGATGGCTGCTCCAAACAAGTTAGATCATATAAAAGGTCCCTTTGTTATCTGGCTATTAAAACTAGGCTCATCTTATAGCTGCGATTTCTTCTGGGAGAAAATAGCTTGGTTCAAAGTCCAGTACTGCATTAAACCAACCATCCCTCAACGTTAATACACTTCTTACACTGCTTTGTAACAGTCATTAATATTGTCTTTGGGGCACATTTCATTTGTGCTCAAAAGCAGAGCAGCAGCTGCATGGAGAGATTACTGAAGATGCTGGGCACAAGCCCAGGGCCCGAGCTGGGAAGTCTGAGCATAATCAAAGGGCTACAAAGAGATGCAGCAGAACAAACAACTACATAGTGACACAAAATTATCACAAAGATATGGAGAATGCCCAACAAAGGATGCCAGATGACCATGAAAACAACCTCAAATTGTTTTGGGTCGTCAGGTCCTGTGCGGACCAACTGTGTGGGGTGATGGAGCACCTCTTCAACCTGAGCCTGAGGTTGGGAAGAGTCCCACAGCTCTGGAAAACCTCCTGTGTTGTACCAGTGCCAAAGACTTCACGCCCCAAGGACCTCAACAGCTACAGGCCGGTGGCTCTGACATCCCACCTGATGAAGACCCTGGAGCGGTTGGTCCTGGCTCAGCTTCGGCGCCTAATAAGCTCATCACTGGACCCACTTCAGTTTGCCTACCAGCCTGGCATTGGAGCGGATGATGCCGTCATTCACCTCCTACATCGTTCCCTCGCTCACCTGGAGACCGCTGGGAGCACTGTGAGAATCATGTTCTTTGATTTCTCCAGTGCCTTCAACACCATTCTTCCCACGGTTCTAAAGGACAAGCTGGTGAACTCTGGAGTGGACCATCACCTCACTACCTGGATCCTGGACTACCTCACCGACCGACCACAGTATGTGAGGACTCAGGGCTGTGTGTCGGACAGGGTCGTCTGCAGTACGGGGGCCCCACAGGGAACGGTTCTGGCTCCGTTCCTCTTCACCATCTACACTGCAGACTTCTCCCACAATTCCACCCAGTGCTTCCTGCAGAAGTTCTCTGATGACTCTGCAATAGTCGGCCTCATCACTGATGGGGACGACAAGGAGTACAGAGGACTGACCCAAGACTTTGTGGACTGGTGCCAGCTGAACTACCTCCAGATCAACGCCAGTAAAACCAAGGAACTGGTGGTAGACTTCCGCAGGCACAAGCATTCTCCACTGCAACCACTGAACATCCAAGGTATGGACATAGAGGCTGTGGACAGCTACAGGTACCTTGGTGTTCATCTGAACAATAGACTGGACTGGACTCATAACTCAGACGCCCTCTACAGGAAAGGGCAGAGCAGGCTGTACCTGCTGCGGAGACTCAGGTCGTTTGGAGTGGAGGGCCCACTCCTGAAGACCTTCTATGACTCTGTTGTGGCTTCTGCTATCTTTTATGGCGTGGTCTGCTGGGGCGGCAGCATCTCTGCTGGGGACAGGAAGAGACTGAACAGGGTGATCCGAAGGGCCAGCTCTGTTCTAGGATGCCCTCTGGACCCAGTGGAGGTGGTGAGTGACAGGAGAACGGCGGCTAAGCTGTCATCCCTGTTGGACAACATCTCCCACCCCATGCAGCAGACTGTGACAGCACTGAGCAGCTCCTTCAGTGGGAGACTGCGGCACCCACGGTGTGGGACGGAGAGATTTCGCAGGTCTTTCCTCCCCACTGCTGTCAGACTCCATAATAAAGACTTTAACTGATCAAGCACACACATCCATACATATACAATAATACTAAGTGCAATAATCCTTTCTGTCATCGTTGTATTTTTACTCAGTTGTATATAGTATTTGTATTTGTATTCTATTTTTATCTTATTGTATATTTATTTTATTTTATTCTACTGTATATAGTATTTTATTCTATTCTGTACAGTTGTGTACTGTATTTATTCTTATTGTATTCTAATTTTTGCCTCATAACTTTTGCACTGTCCACTTCCTGCTGTGACAAAACAAATTTCCCACGTGTGGGACTAATAAAGGTTATCTTATCTTATCTTATCTTATCAAAAACCAGAGAACTGCAAATGAGCTACAGGGAGACTGGGCCTGTTGAAGACTTAGTGAAAAGCTCAGAGAGAAACACATGGTGCTGAGGATGCTGAGACAGAGCCAAGTTTGCTGTTTACAATTTTTACGCTAATCTTAGCTACAGCAGCTGACCTATTAGATTTATAGCTACCATAAAATGCATAAGAGCATCAATACACATAAACTAAACAAACCTGTGGATTTTCCTTAGTTTGCATTACTTTTTCATTCATACAGTCGGAGAAATAAGTATTAGAAAAAAACATGAAGAAAACCCTTTACAGAAAAGTTATGAATTGATTTGCATGTCACTGATCGGAATAAGTATTTGATCCCCAGGTACTTGGTGGAGAAACCCTTGTGGGGAAGCACAGCTGATCACCGGGTTTGCACACATATCAGGAGCCGTGTTGTCGCTCTCCTCTTTACAGAAACTCCCTAAGTCTTTGAGGTTTCTTGGCTGCCGCTTGGCAATTGGAAGCTTCATCTCTCTTCACAGATTTGTGATTAAGGTCTAGAGACTTTAGCCACTCCTTTGTTGGCTTGGTGGTATTGTTTGGTTCAGTGTCATGCTGGGAGACACATCTTCATCATTCTCGCTTTTGGAAGGAGAAGCTCATCAATGATTTTGCAGTACATGGCCCCATCCATTGGCCCCTCGATGTGGTGAAGTTCTGATGTACCTTTAGCTCAGGCTGTACATTTGCCTTCTTAAGCAGAGGGACTTGGTGGATGCTACAAGATTTCAATACATTACTGCACAACGTGTTGCATTTTGCAGATGCTGGCCACTCTGATTTTCTTCCAAACTGAAGCTTCCCCAAATGTTAACGGTGCTTAATATTCAGTTGTCAAACCAGCTGAGTTGTGGGATGGTTCTCAAAAAGGATCAAGGCCGAGCATTCCACACAGCTGCTTTATCCTTGGGAAAAATGCATGTAATCATTTGAAACAGAAGTCATGTGGTCATCCTCTTTTTCATCAGTGTCCATCTTCAGGATACAACACTTTAAAATCTCTGGAATGGTGCATCACACTTTAAATTATTTTCTCTTGAACGCAACATTTAAATAAGGAGTTCAATACAAAAGCTTTACAAACATACCTAGACCTACATCTTATCCGAGACCTTGGACAATAAAACCATCAAATCTAAATTTAAAGGTCATAACTGAAGACTTATTTGCACAGTATGTTACATTGAAAAATAAGGGGACACATTGGACAGGAAGGTCTGATTACTTTCCCAGAAAATTCATTTCCTGGATTCTGTTTTTTTTTCTAATTCATTTATTTTAGATGCATCAATTTCTGCCATTTTCAGAAATCAATTTGTGGTGGAAGCCTTATTTATGCAAGAAAAATACAAAAACCAGGCACCAGCATGAAGCACAACATTTACTGGAATATAATGTATTCTTTATTGCTTTCTGAGTCAACACACACAGATAAGACTCTTCTGTCCTCCCTTTTTGTTTGCTATGTTTCTGAGATGAGTTTAATGAGCTGACATGTCTGACAGGCTCCTTCTGAGTCTTCTGTATAAGGAAACAACCATGCATGTGTCACCCTTTCATGAACAGTTGACTTATTAGGCTGTGGACTTTTGTAACCAAGTTTAATACTTCCTCCAAATGAAAGACAAAAAGTATTTAGGTTGATTAGATATTTACTTTAACAAGGAGTTGAATAGATGTACCTAATAAATTGGCTGGTGAGTGTATATTTACTTTCTGTAAAAAGCGTAGGTGCCAAAAGCCACAGAATATTTGGCTCTTTCCATTTAATTAATTTATTTTCTGTGATTAATTTATTTCTATTTCTTATGGTTGACATCGACTGTAAATAATGGCCAGGACAGAGCTGATTATCAAATAAAAGACCCATGACTGAAATGGAAAAGACTAATAATGTGACTGAAATTAGTGGTGGTGGTGGGGAGGGGGGTTAGCAGGTTTTCCTGATTTTTAACTGGGAGGACAAACACCTGTGTTGTTAATACTTGGATCTGTCTCTGGAATCTGTAGTTATGCAAATAAATGTGTTTAGATTCTTCGTCTGAATAACTGACTGAGTCATAAATCCAAACACTGGAACTGCAGCAGCACTGCTAGGAAAAAAACCCCCAAAACGACAACAAATAGAAACTCTGCTCTAACCGGCATCCAGGAGAACTGTGAGACTCATTTGTCCCTGATGGTTTGAGTCGAGTCAGACAGTCTGACGAGAGGAAATATAACACATGAGACACATACTGTTGCTATGCACCGAAGCAGCAGTATGTGTCTGTACACTTCAGGTAAAGGTTGATTTCTGAAAATAAAGACTCCCCCTCATATGTGTTAGCTGTGTTTTAAAAGCCTTCAGTGATTAAAATGCTTGCATGTTTGTACATGTTTCTGTTATTTTAAATGTGCTGCAGAATCAGCTGCAGTTGTATAATGTGTTCATTAGGATCGTGTGTGGACCTTGTTGTGCTCGTCCTCTTGAGCTGATGACAGTGTTCACTCTGAGTTTCCATAGTTTCTCCTGCCAAAAAAGTGAATAATCGCCTATTAGAGTTAACTTGAGTCTTGGTCCATATTATACGTGGGTGAGAGCCTGTAGGCAGAGAATCAGAGTGAGTCATAGTGATGCCACCAGCAGACCCATCAACTGACTATCACCTCTCCATGTACAGTAAGCACCGCTGGAGGAGGAGGGGGGGGGGTTCACACTATATTTATAGTCTAACAAACTGTAGTAAACAAGAGCTCTGTTCGGCCACAACAAATCTCCACTCTCATCAAACTGCAAGCCACAGGGGCCGGGCAATATAAAGTATGTGCCAAGCAAACCCAGTTTTAATGTGTCTTTAATGACGGTTTTATGCTCCTCTGAGGATCATTGCAGAAGGCTGTGCGTGGGCTGAAGACCAGCAAGCAGCGGCAACTCGATAAAACTGAACAGAAGCATTGTTTCATTGTATTTACAGCTGGATAAATAAAACATGCTGTGAGGCATGTTTAGATTCATCAATGAGCCACGGGACGTTGGGTTTCCATTAAAGATGCAGAGTTGTTATCACATTTACTGACAATTAAATTTATTGTATCACCTGCAGGTTTTTTTTTGTTGATGGAAAATATGAACTGTAATTGAAATAAAATAATTTTTTTACTTCAATTTTTGAGCACCACGTGTCCACACAACCACCTAAATCTTTGGCTTCTGGTGTATCAATCACTTCCATGGCCAGGAGTATAAAATCAAGCACGTACGCATGCAGACTGCGTGGTACGCTGTCATGTAAAGTTTGGTGGAGGGACGATTATGGATTGGGCTCTGTTTTTTGTAGTCATTTCTTTCGTTGCCAAGTTTCAAAAATGGTGGTTTTGATTTTCGTGAATGAGACACTCTCATGACTCATCAAGTAATGCTACTGGCAGTAGGTACTAAAGGTATGTGTCTTTTAATACCTGTTTGGATCGCTTGGAACCCCAGCCGAGCAGGTACTAAACAAGTACCTGGTACCATGGAAAAGGGGCTAAAGATGACTGTGATTAGCAAGGAGCAGATCTGACTCAGAAATCGGGGGACATTGAAACTAATAAGTAAGTAAATTGTCAGCTACACAATAAAGAATACTGTAGTTTTGTCAGAGATTATTAGCCAGGTAGAACTCAAGCACCTGGCAAGCAGGTGGTTGAGGTGCCCTAGTAGGTACCCTAACCCAAGTTCAGTGCATTTATTTACAGTGAGATAATGGTCTATACAAAAGATCAGCAGCTGTGATGGTCCCAGTTTGCACAGGCAAGAATATCCTCAGATCTACCGTTTCTGCAATGCTCACCAATGTAGGGTTATTGAGGAGGACAACAGAATCATTCTGACAGGTACTATAACACAAGAAGGTGCCAGTGTTCTGGTAAACCATCCTACTTTGGCAAACTGTTCTACCGCATGTAGTTTATGCACATTTCTGCTGTCACAGAATAATTCCCGCATAAATTTAAGTAGGTAGGACGGTTTGCCATTTAACTTTACCCATCAGAGTATGATTCTAGCTCATATTCATAAAGGTAGGACGGTTTAGTCATGCGCAACGGGCAGGATGGTTTGTAAGGTAGGATGGATTCCCAGGACACTGGGCTTCACTAACTGTTGCTATGTAACGATCCAGCGAAGACTGAATATCTGCCACTGCCTTACGTAGTGGGAACAAGCGAGGACCTCAGGATCAGGTGCGTGATTGTTTCAGGTGTGTGGAGGCAGAAGGCAGGAATTCAGGTGGAGTTTCTGCGCGAACATTTAACCACACATATACATACGCACACTCACACAAATATGCACATAAAGAACATAGTCGAGGTAGATCGGTTCAGATAGAAAGTTGTGAGTCAAGAGGTGAGGACAGGTGGGCAGTGACAACTTTAACCTCCTTTTTACTGTAATTGAGAGAATAAGTTGTACAAAATAAGAACTGAAACTTGAGAATGAAAGCGTGGACTCATCAGGAAAGTGTTTACTGAGGTCAGACAGAAGGTAGACACGGAAACACCCCCTCCAACTGCATCTACCTCTCCATCAGCTCCCCTCCTCAGGATATGTCCTAAGTCCTTGACTGCAGCGCTGCATCCGCTTCTAATCATATCATCAAGTATGCAGATAACACAACAGGGGTGGGTCTCATTAGGGAAAACAAGGACCCGTCCTATCAAGAGCAGGTGAAGTGATTGGTGGACTGATGCACTGTCAACAATCTGATCTTAAATGTTAAGAAGACAGATGAGATGATCATTGACTTCAGCACAAGCCAGCCCAGGCATTCCCCATTCATCACTGACAGTGGAGTGGAGGAAGTCAATAGTATCAAGTTTCAGTGGTGCAGATAACCGATAGTCTTGACTGGTCACTTAATACATTATTACGGGTTAAATGGGCTCAGCAACTGCACTTCCTGTGCCGGAAGAGGAGACCACACCTTACCCCCTCCTGTCCTCACCACCAGTGTCCTGACCAGCCATCTCCCTCTGGTTTGTGAGCTGCACGCCATGAGAGAGGAAATCGCTGCAGAGTGTGGTGAGGACTGCAGAGAAGATCATCGTGACTTCTTCCATCGAGGATGGTGTGCACAGACGCTGTCTCAACGGAGCCCATAACTGCATCAAAGACTCAGCCCACATTCACCATGTACTAGCCGTTCCCCCTCCTGCCCACTGGAAAGCAGCATCAGGTCCAGGTTCTGCAATAGCTTTATGTATGGCAATTTCATGCCTGAAATGGTGAATGTATACTGGATTTCTACATATTCATTTCCTAATATTCTGTACAGTTTTCCCCACAAATAATAATGTTTATGTCTATTATAATCTCACATGTACATATCATAGATACTTAAAAAGTGTTTTTTATACCTTTAGACTTAGATTTTTTTATTATCTATATGACTTCCAGACGCGGTGGGAAGATCTTTTAGACTGGCTTCTTCTTCCTTGGTCCTCCATTTGTCCTGTTTCCTTAAGTTTTTAAGGACATGCTGCACACAGTACCTGTATATCGTACGGTTTCAGCTAATATCCTGATACATGTTCAACAATCCACGTATATAGGCAAACGTTAGAAAAGTGATTCAGGTTATCTGGATGCAGTGTTTTTAGTGAGACAGATGTTTCACAACCAACTGAAAACAAGTGGAAAAAGCAGCCAAAGAAAAACATTGAAAGAACTTCTGAAGGTGTGAAACTATTGCTCAATAGCACTTTAAAAACTACAAGCAAGTCTGACTCCTTGGAAGTAAAATGAGCAGTGGCTCAAGGTTTTTGCACAGACCCATACATTTTATGAATAATCACTCCACCGATACTGGTGCCATGATTAAAGTAGAAAGTCAGTTCGTTCTGGGGTTCTTATGCCATAATGTTTTAACGTGTTTCATGAATAAATGATGACTACATGTAAACAAAACCTATTTCCATTTTCAGTATAAATGAGCTGTCATTTAAATGCAAGGTGCTGTGGAGTAGCATGGATCTGTGCTTCTGTGACGGGGTTTGTACAACTGTGTTTTCCATGCAGAATTTTACGCCATTGCTTTGCCAGCAGTTGTGAACTGAGGGCGTAGTGTTTAGTAAATCCACTTTAATTACTACTTTTTTAGGGCAGGAAAAAGAAGAAAGGCAGGTCGGTAGTAAATTTTAAGCAATATTTGGCGTTTAATGGAGATCCTCTTCCATGAGCCCCAATAAACCTTTGTATGCTCAATAGAGGCAACTTGACACTGTTTGTGAGTAATGAACAAAATCATTTTTACAGTTATGTGAAAAAAAGTCTGTGTGTAATCACACCAAAGTGCAAACAGTGTGTACAGGAGTCCATTCACATGTACCGGAGTCTGATAAAGAAAGGACGCCTGTCTGGCACATAGCTTTACTTTATGACAATTAAAACACACAAAATTACCAAGAATGCACACCAACACAAAGCCAGTGTGACCAAGTTTGTTTTACATGATAACTCACATTCCCGAAGCAGCTCAGTACACCACAAAGACATAACTTCAGATAAGAAAATAGTAACTTATTAACTTTTTAAAATCTTTTTCAGTGTTGCAGTTATACAGATCATAACGGTTAATTAAGGCGCAGATCCTTCAGAATTATATGTTTAATTACAGCTGTACTGAAATTGATGAGGACCATAAAAACAGTATTGTGGCTACTGCTCAAATATTTCTGGATCCACCCTGGCCTACACACCTCAGGCAGCACGTGTATAATTAATCAGCGAGCCTCGGCACGATGGCTCAGTGTTCAGCTTTCAAGAAACAACACAGACAAATTAGCTCTTTCGCTAAGGTCACAATCTGAGCAGCGACACAGATTAATTTCAAAGTACACCCATGTAATCAGATAATTATCTACATTATTTGTATAGAATCAGTAAGAATGCTGTAACATAAAAAGCCATGCAACTCTGTCTCTTAGAAATTGTCCTTATGAACCATTCCTGCTACGGCAAACACGTTTTCATGGAAACTGAATGCAGCTTGATTTCTTTTATAGCAATAGAAAATAATACAGAACACTCGCTGCACATAGGGATGGGCAATCCGAACAAAAAAGCTACCTGATATTCACTGAGAACTGTTCAAGTGTTCTTCAAAGCTCGTCTCCTTGCACCTGTTCTAAGCGACCGGGACGTGACAGCTTTATCTGGCAGTGTTTGCTCGTCTTCACTTTCATTGACTTTATTTTTAAAGAGTTCCACACAGTCTGACAGCTGTATTGATCTTTAGTGCTGCATGTTAGTTACCAAAAAACCTTCTAAATCTTCAACTTCTGATCTTAAAACTAAATAAGAATCATTACATAGAAACAAAAAAATATCCACAGGCCTGAATGTCTGATGCAGAATTGGCGCAATTTTAATATCTTTGCCATAAATCAAACCCGCTGGCACGCTTTCTGTAACATCTCTGCAAATGTGGTGATGGTTTAGACTTCTACCCTGGAGACAGTTGCAGCTTCCTTGAATAGTACCGTGTCGTCTTCACTGGGCCACACATTACCTTTGGCATCCTGGTTCTGGCCCAGGCTGTATGTCTAATATCCCTGTTCTAAGTAGTGGAGTCCCACTTGTCTGGCCTTGAATGTCAAAAGTCAAAATGGCAGCTAGAGACAAAAAAAAAATGTTTCCAGGTATAGGGGCGATGTTTTCTTTTCTCTTTTCGCTTAGCTTGATCATATTTTCAATACGAGGGCCCGAGACAGTAAATATCTAAATTACTAAAATATGCACGTTGAAGATTCTGGTGTGGTTTAACTGTTTTGTGGAGCAGTCAGCATGTGTTGGGAGAGTGCTGGAGTTTTATGGGTAAATTCGTCTTCCACGTGTGAAAAACTAGGATACAAGTATTGTTTTAGTTAAATTTAGACATCAAAGAAATATGTAATTTGCTAAATTAAAAGATAACATGGGTTTCTTTGTCTGTATGCAGGTGTAATAACATTATTTTAGCAACCTGTGCATAGCAAATAATTCTAATAGTAGGGCAATAAGCGAACCACAAAAATCTGTATTTTAAAACCAGAAATAATTGCAACCCTATGATTATAACCTTACCAACTTCCCTACGTCAAGCAACCTTACTGAATGAACAGACATCAATTTAAAGAACTAATGACGCACTCTCATAGTATATTCCCTAATTTCTTCTTTATTAATACATTTTTGTCTCTTTCTTGTGGGAAAATGTTGCCATGCATGGAAAAGTAAACCTGTCAGTTAAAAAGCAGTGTCGGTGTGAACTGTGGACGTAGTATTTCTATAGATGGAACTGCTGAGATCAGCCACCCACATCTGATATTATCTTAAAAACCCTTATGCTGCAAAAAAAAAAGCATATTATATAAAATCTGAATATGTTATTTGCAGACAATAGCTTGAAAGATATGAATAACAATATCCAGCAGAAAATTTATGAAGCATTTTAAACTGATTTCAAGGTCACTGGTTAAATATTCAAGCTTTTCTGCAGCATAAGGAGAAAAGTGAATGTGTGTTTTTCAGCACCTTGAATTTTTATTTCTGAGGCTTAAAATGAAACAACTTTAAGGCTGGATCAGTCTGTCAGTGGTTTTAAGTCTTATTAAAATAATGAGTAAACATTTGGCCCGCTACCTGAGCAGCAGGTACAAGAAACTTAAGAGAATTTGTTACATTCACCCTTTGGCTTGAAATCATTGGATACCTGCCTTCACTCAACAGACTGCTCTGACACTACCCATATGGAAAAGAAATCGAAAAAACTTATAAAGACTTGCATCAGATTTGGCTTGCCTCATATAGTGAATCATATAAGGCTAATGGAAAAGATATATATAAATCTTATAAAGTTTGTATCTGTCTTGTGTGAAACTTGTATGAAAAGCATACAAGAATGAAAACAGATATAAGATCCCCTGAAAAATTATATAAATGAAACTTGTATGTATTGGATACTTCCTAAAACAATATATGAAAGTGATGAGAAAGTGGACACTTTCATAAGTAAATCACATAAGGGTATATAAGCCTTCAATATGATTATATATCAGAAATGGGAGGGTTTTTTTCTCCTTCTATAATCTGAGTGTCAGGTAGAAACAAGTTTCATTTGTTTCAGTTTGCTCATTTTAAGTTTAAATTTAAAATTATATATATATATATGATCTGTATCTATAGGAATATAAATAAAGGTGAACACTACATGAAAAATTCACAGCATTTCCGCTTTCCAGTGTAATTGCGGTTTGACTCGTGTGAGCCGGCGTGTCGTCATCAGAAACGCGCGAGACGCTCTGGATGAAAGAACTCGGTCCTGCGTCACGCTTCACATCTTCACGGTGAGGAACTACGACACGGACAAATGATGCAAGCGAGGGAAACCTGGATGACGCTAATGGAGTTTGCGAGTGCCCGCAGCAGCTTGATCTTCATTAGTTCAGAGATTATACTGAGTTTAAATGGGGCATTGAAATTAATGAAAAAAAAATAGAATATTTAAATAAAAAAATGGTTTTCCTATGAACTTTTCCTTTTTTGTTGGCATGTTTTAGAACAGCAACTTCTGTATGTCAGCGGTTATTAGAAGCACTCTCATTCTGACAGCAGCCTCAGGGCTTTCACACAGGTATCAGTTCAGCACTGACAGATTAATGGATTCTCTAATATCTCTTTGACTGTCACATCAATCCAGCCGTTATTATAAAGCACTTTGGTTTTATGAGGCGGCTTTTTTCAAATTATTTTACGTGCACAACTGCTGCTCTGATGACACACTGGAAGCAGCTGGATAATAAGATTTTGTAATTATGCTGGATCTAAAACTGTTAAAGTGTTTGATTTCTGAAAGCAGGGCTGGAAGCTCTACAAAAAAAAATTTCTACAGCATGAGCGTGGATATGCTCATCTTTTATATCTAACGTTTATTACTTAATATGGCCAAAGCTTCTAACAGTGGGGTCAGAAGTTTTGGCAAAGGCACAAATCTTGTCTTTCATACAAACGTTATTTGTGGCGTGGTGGATATCAGCCTCTGGGCCAAATCCTGAATGATGGCAATGCTGATTGTTCACGCACATTTCTAAGATTAAATCTCGGTGGGATTAAGAAATAGATCTGAGGAGATTCCTGGCCGTTGATCCAAAAAGCTGATTTGACCTTAGTTATCGCTTTGATTTCTGACGTGGTGCTCCATCATCCTGGAAAATGCACAGATTACCACCCCATTGCTCTTGGACCATTGGAAGAAGCTGATCTTTGAGCATGTTTTTAGTATGATCAGTCCTTTAAAAGCAAGCAGATAACCTGAAGCCCACAAAGGGTGATCGACTTGAAGCACTGATAACACAGAAATGGATTACCATCAATCAGGACTTGGGCCAGAACTGATTATTCACCAGTAAAAAAAAAAGCAAAGAATGCTTATGCTGAAAATAATCCAAGTAAAAACTGAAGTGGCAAAGTGTACAAAACACAAAATGTGTGCCACTGCCAAAACATTTGGTCATGAGTTTAAAATTTCTGTATGTGCGGGGCCAGCCAATCAAAAGTTGTCTTGAACAGAGAAACTTGTTTTAGATGGAGGATAAACTGAGGGAAGTGGAAGCTAAATAGGGATTCATCTCAACTGCTAATTGTGTAAAGTTACTCTAGTAGAATCAAAGAATGAAAATATGAGGCAAGGAAATGAACATAATGGGTCCCTGGAATTTGAAAAAGTGCAGCAGGCTTGGAAAATAATAACATACTAATAATGTAAGTAAGAGAAAACAGTTTTCCACAAATTATATATTATATAGATAGTTTATATCATAGATCCACAGTTCTCATAACCTTAACTATGCCTTGCACAGAGCCCGGTATAAAGTGTATAAGGATTAATTTAACAGTGCACCATGCATCCAAGGGGTTAAATAAGTATTTAAAGATAAAATATGACACTATTAATGAGATGCTGAGTATGTTTAGGAGCTGGCAGCTGGTGGTTATGTTAAATTAAACAATCATATTCAAAAAATATGTAATACATTGACTTTTTCCTGGATTCACTGAGTGTGAAAATTAGTGCTTTTGTCCTAACCCAATCAGAAACATTATTTTTTTTGCATGTTGTTCATCCACCCCGACCACCTCTTTACCTGTTTGACTCTCTATAGAAAACACAAAGTGTGATCCCGGCAGAAAAATGAAACTAACAGACAAACTAGGATTTCTAGGAGCTGGAGCTGCAGGCATTTGGTTTTATAATAGTTGCAGTAACAACACCCATGTCATCAACCTAGATGGCGACTGAAGCTTAAATACAGCCAAACCTGAGCAAATGATTTTCACATTATGGAATATAACAGCTTAAAAGAGCAGAAAAAATGGTGATCAAACCAATTAAAGGCACATATTTGTACATACAGGCATGCATATAAACAAAATTTACATTATAAACATGCTTTTTAATGTGTACACTGATGAAAAAATGTTAAGACCCACCCAAGTGTTCATTAATGGGTTGTTATGGGTTGTTTTTTTTTTGGCTTAGAAGCAGGCCACCCTGTATTATACTCACTCCACATCGGTCCCATAAACTTAAAGTTCATGTTTTACACTAGAGGTAACTTATCTCCAATGATGCGCTTGGTTCCAAGTTTTCCTCTGGTAGCGTTTTAGTGCTCCCACCCTTGGTTCCGTTGAGAAGCAGTGGGACAGTCAGGGTGGCCCCGTTGGCGTCTTTCCCTTTCGCATCCCCCATGTTATCCCGCCTATCTGGGGAGGCTAGCTCTGTGACTCCAGGCGTCGCGCCTTTCTCTAAGAATAACGGCTGCGAGCTCTGCAGCTGGTAGCTGCTGTTTCCATTCTGGGCAATTCTGTATATCTCAGTCATTTCTGAAACCACCTCTTCATCATCATCCTCTTCATCCCTGATTGCTCGTCTCAGGCTCTCTCTGGGCATGAGCGCCCTCCTGCCCTCGTCCTGCTGCTGGTGCTCCAGGGGCTCGTGGTTCTCCACCTTCCTCGTGGAGCGGCAGAGGGCTTTCCGGAAACCCCGCTTGAAGTTGTCTGACAGGAAGCCGTAGACGATAGGGTTGGCGCAGCTGTTAGCATAACCGAGCACTACGACAAAGTAGTAAAGGCCCTGGTACTCTGGTGGCAGGGCCACCAATAAGTTGATGATGTTGAGGGCATAGAAAGGTAACCAGCAGAAAACAAACACAGCAACAACAATCACAACCATGCGTGTCACTTTCCGCTCCGACTTTCTCCGCTTGGTCGAGGTGGCGTGGACTTTCTTCCCCGAGCTGCGGATCTTGAAGACGATGAGCAGGTAGCAGAGGCAGATGATGAGAAGAGGGCAGAAGAATCCAACGGTGGAGGTGTAAATGATGAAAGCAGCCCTCCAGATGTTAGCCGGCTGGGGCCAGGCGATGTTACAGGTGCCTCCTGCTTTCTGGATGTTAGCAAAGATGACCACTGGCAGAACAACAAGGAATGACAGTGCCCACACGGTGCCATTCACCACTTTGGCCACCTGAGGGCGCCGCCACTTAGAAGACCGAATGGGGTGGACCACGGCGAGGTAGCGATCGATGCTCATTACGGTCAGGCAGAAGATGCTGGTGAACTGGTTGATGGAGTCGACAGTCATGACCAGTCGGCACATGAAGGAGCCGAAGGGCCATGACTGGAGCGTGTTCTGCACCGCCAGGAAAGGCAGGCCGAGCATGAAGAGTTCGTCGGCGATGGCCAGGTTGAGAATATAGATGTTTGTCACGGACTCTATCTTTGAGTAGTGCAGAACAATGTGAATCACTAAAGTGTTGCCGCCCAGGCCGATGATGCAAACAATTATGTAAATGAGTGGGATGAGGACCCCTGCTACGCTGGGACCCGAGAAGGCATCAGGGGCGGTGGAGTTGGTGGAGTTGAACAGCGTGTCGTTCAGATCGCTGTCGTTGAACATGAGCGGAAACAGTGGGAGACCCGGCGAGGGGCTCGCAAAGCTGCCGTTCTCCCACGTCTCAGCCGTCATCTCCAGGCCGGAATACGACGCGTCACCCATGTTGCTTTGTGATCTCAGCTCCCACCCATCTGTTCTGCTGAAGCAAAGAAAAATAAAATAAAGTCACTGAACTTCATAGCTGACATTTTTCAAGTTTATTTCAGAAAGCAATGAAAAGAAATGGAAAAACTGTTTTTCAAGGACATGACAAAGGGTAACAGTACTTTTACTTTAATATTAAAGCTCTTCAGACTCAGATTAAGAAGTCATCAATAATAAGAAATATTAACCTGAACATATATATTTACTATGATGTACTATGATGTACAATTTGTAACTTTGTATAAATTTACTGGGTCATTTTAAGAAATTTCATCAACAATGTTGCTCTAATTGGATCTTTTTTTCAATTTTTTAAAACACAAAACAGTATGCTTGTTAATAGATAAGTGTAACACTAAAGAATTTACTATTTGATTGAAAATGATGCTCACAAGGTATCCCAAGCTATTTATTATTTGTGTGTACTGAATATCATTTTTAATATTTTATATATATATATAATATTATTTTTTCTAACTATAAGCTTGGTCTGATTTTTTAAAATACTGCTATAGTTGTACTTTCAGCACCTTCCTTATTTTATGAAGCCGAGGTTCTGAGGTTGGACTTAGAGGCATAAACCTTCAGATGCCCATCTCATCCTGGTTTAAAACTGGGGATTCTTTGCATGTAAAACACACATTAACCACATGAAGACAGTATTTGTTTTTCTTGGTATAACTCCTATATTTCTGTTCTGTCACCAAATAGTTTGTTGCCATTCAGGCCACTAAACATTATTTTTTGCTATTTGCAGGTTTAATAACCTAAAGCCAGCCTTTCACTTAATGACTTTTCGATTTCACAGATGCAATAAAATCCATCCAGTCTTCCAATAAACTCATTGGGGTTTCCATTGTTGTAAAAACAATGGAAACAATTGATTGCTTGATGCTCATGGGACCCGACTCCAGCAGAGCTGTTTAAACCCATCTTTTTCTTGTCCTAGTCCTACTACCAACCCCGCCCACCCACCTTTTAAAGCCAAAGTTCAACACGTTTTACCCCTCGGCCATAAAAGGTGGGTGGGCGGGGTTGGTAGTGCGGACACCCAAGTTTGCGAATAACTCGGGAACGAGGTGTTGTAGGATTTTGAAATTCATACCATAGGTGCAGCTACTAAACATCTTGGACGACTTTGAATCTCAGTGACCTTGAACTCAAGGTCAAGATAAGAAGTCAAGCTTTCAGAAAATCACCTTGGGTTTTCAAACTTAAATGTCCACCTACTAGGAGGCTGACTAGGAGGAGACAAAAGGTCTCCCAATTTAGTTGTCCAATACATTTAAATAGTAGTTATGTTGTAATTTTGCTAATGAGAAATAAAACATATTTAGGAAACATCTATCTGGAATTATAAAACTTGTGGTAAGATGAAGTGTCTGTATTCTGAGCACAGATTATTAGATATAGTATTACAATGCATTTGTAAATTAAGAGTTGGGGTATTTTATAAAATCAAGCTTTGCAAGTCACTTTTTCACTCCCAAAAAGTGTTGTTAGCCATAATAAGCTAGGCTGTTACATGAAGAGTTAGCAGAGATGTTTCTCAGAGGGTGAGCTGCAAAAAGGAAAGGCTGTAGATAAAATAACGAAAATGGGATAGAAATGGATATGAGATAATGACTCACACAGCAAATAGATAAAGATGCTTGTTTGCAGCATGGTTTCACCATGCCATCTATATTTGGTTCTTTTGATAAAGCAGGTAAATTAAACACAGGATATTCTCACACGTGGAGAAAGCAGATAATTGAGATTTCATTAGCAACCCAGCAGCACTCTAGTTAATGTGAACTGGGAACACGCATGGAGGAGAGTCGACTGGAAGACGTAGGGGGGGTGAGACTGTGTCATGCTGACCAAACACTGAAGGGAAATAACAGCTGCTACGCTCACCCACACAATCTCTTTCATTTTTAAATGAAGCATGTGAGAAAGAATGAGTATCTGGCATGCTAGAGAAGGTCGTGTTGCTCTGCTTATTGGTCACTGCTGTCCAAACTGAAATGACATATTGTCAAAAATGTTGTACAAGTTGTAGACTGAGAAGACTTTATCTGTTAACAGTTGAAGCATTCTGTTGTTTTCAGTGACCTGAAACTAGGATAGCTGTACTGAGGTCCAAAAGCAAGAAAAGGTCTGTTGTCCTAAAGAGTTTAACACTACAATTTCAATAGTAAACATAAACATCGCCCCCTGGTGGCAAATAAATACAGCAATTTAAGGTACATCCGCACTGGTGTCACTTTTCAGCTACATCCATTTTTTATATACAGTTTATGGTACATTGTGATGGACCGAGTTGAAAAAGCAGGAGTCACAGGAATTATTAGAAAACTAGGGTTTCCATTTATTTAACCCCCCAAAAATTATATTTACAAAAGTAATAAATGTTGAGCTCATAAAAGAGGTCAAAGAAACAAAACTCAACAAACCAAATGACTGCCCAAACAAACATAACTGACCTAAACATGAAATGACACACAAGGGTACATACAATGCCTGATCAGACCACTATGACACACGAGGGGTAACTAAACAAAACACAATTGTAAACAACAAACAATGCAGTAGATTCTGGTTTGTTAATAAACTAAACACCAAAGAAGGAAATCAAAACTATTAAACCCTAAACTCAAATACTGAATTAAGTACAAATACTTTGTTTTTAATTAAAGAAAATACACATTCTCCCCTTCAGTAGGAAGTGGTGGTGTGGTCCAATTATCCCTCTTTGTATTTAATGGTTTCAAACCCTGTCTACCACCTTTTGTCTGGCAACTCCCAGGGATCATGGCAGGTAAAGAGTAAAAGAAACAAAGGTTAGTCAAAAATAAAAGTAATGAACTGGTATGAATACCTAAGTAAACTAGATGTACGTGCTTACAAATAGAACAAATGTATCCAAACCAATTAATAAAGTTATTGGAAACTAAAGTGTGTTATTGTGTTCAAATGAAGAAATGAAAATATACAAGTTACCGACTTTAGAGTGTGGCTATGGGTTTGGCCATCACATACATGGTATGGTGAATAATAACGGCTTTAACTTGAAAACAAATGACAGCCTTAATGTTACGCCTGAACTTCAGATCACAGGATTTTTAAACATTAAGGCTTTCTAAAAACCTGCAGAAACCCTGATCAGAGAAATTAGAGCTCGCTCACAGCAAAAACTAACACAACATCTGTATTTAGTAATAACTTTTGTTTTAAGCTGTAACAAACCAACAAACAGAAGGCTTAAGAATCTTTTTCGTCTTCTAAAATAATTGATAAGTGGGAATAACAAATACAGAAGAGCCTGTGAAAAACAACCTTACTGAGCTTCAAAAGTTTCGAGGGTCTCTACACTCATGCTCTGTTCTGCAGTACTTAACATCAACTGCACGATGCCAGTTCTCGATTGAACTGCATTTAGTGGCCAATCATAACCGGAATCTCCATATGCCTCCATTCTAGCTCAAGATAACAAAAAAGAAAGCAGCTCGTCATCTCATTCGTTAATTTGAATGAAGGGAAGAATTTATAAGATCGTTTTTACCAGCTCCAGCCTTTGCCTGTCATTGACAGAAACAGAACTTTATTGGTTTTTTACTATTAGAATTATAACTACAAAAATAAAAGCAATTTAAGTTTAATAAGTTTTAATGAAAGCCATTTTTTTCCCAAAATAACCACACAGAAACTATTTTTGTGTGTTGAATGACTTTTTTTAGCCCACTTCCACTTAGGGTTAGTTGCCTTGAAACAGCACTAAACATGCCAGAAAGTGTGTCTACTGGAGTGTGCAGACTGGAATTTGGTCATGTTGTATCCACAGTCTATGTGTAAAATAGACACATCATTATTCTGGATGATTTCCTGGCCTGGCTTGCTGTTTCCTGAATTAAATAACTTTTGTCCAAAACATGAGCTATTTTTAAACCATTGAAACATCCATCCATTCTCTTCCACTTCTCCTTGTAAGGCTCAATGTTGGGGGCGGGGGCTGGAACCCAGCTGTCTTAGGGCGAGAGGCAGGGTACACCCTGGACAGGGCACCAGTCTGTTACAGGGCTAATGACGATCGTGGCTCAAGAGTTGGCAGTTCGTCTTGTAATCGGAAGGTGTGTGAATGTGAGAGTGAATGAATAGTGGAATTGTAAAGCGCTTTGAGGGTCTCGAAAAGCGCTATATATATGCAATCCATTCATTATAATACATAGAGAAAGACAACCATTCACACCTATGTGAATTTAGAGTTACCAATTAACCTAACCCCACTAAGTGCATGTCTTCGGAATGTGGGAGGAACCCACGCACACACGGAGAGAACACGCAAACTCCACAGAATCGAACTCAGGACTTTCTTGCTGTGAGGCAACAGTGCTAACCATCGTGCAACTGAGCTGGCCCACCATTTAAACAAATATATCTGTAACATTTTTTAACACAATGTTGTAGACTAATGGAGATGATGTAGCTCACCTACAAAGACTTTAAGTTAACTCTTTAATAAGTACACAGCAGTACAGCCTATTCAGTGTATTCAGTGTCATACTGTGTCAGAATAAAAGGATGAATTTTACAGAAAGCCTTCTCGAAATCGCTTTGTTCTTCTTCTTTTTTTTTTTTTTTAACTTACAGAACATCTAATGTGTGAACAGCAGAGCCCTGAGCTCATCCAAGAGTTCATCTAACAAACTGACTGAAAGCTTATTGTTGTGCCAAGGCGGCAGCTGCAGACTCAATAAAAAAGGATTTCAGTCTCTTTAGTTTAATTTAAGACACGTGAGGAAAAATGCAAAGTGCAAAACACGAAAACAAAAGCAGCCAATCTACTGTTTACCTCTTTACGAGGCCGAGTAGTTTCTTGGTTTTGTCACATTAATCATTTTTCAATATCTCCAGTTCCTCGTGATTACGCACATTTCACATTACATTCCCCAAATTTGGGCACCATGGAAACAGGGGGGAGACAAAGCCCAGAGATCAGGGTCGTAAATCAAACTGAACCAAATAAAAGAAGGATGAGTTTTTTTGTCTTCTCGCGGTGAAGTGTTTGAAAGAGAGGAAGAAAGAGTACACACCGTTTTTCTTTTGCAAGGAACAAGGACAAATTACAAATACCAGCAAATTGGGTCTGGTATGTTGTACTGCTGATAAAAGCCTGTGCACATGGTGGTTTTGTACTGCCCTGAACTCATATCGCTCTTCAATTAAATAACAGAGAAACTGTAAAAAACAAACAACAAACAAATACAATTATGTCCTCTGGTTATGTTTAAATGTGTCCCTGTCGTCTCGTTAGCTGTCAACATGTTTACCAAATCAGCTGCAGTCATTAGATTATCATTATCCAATGAGAAAGATACACAGTTTTAATATTGCTAAACTGGTTTGGATTTGCATGTATGTCCATAACGTGTTGATAGCAAATGTCTTTCTAGAAAGAGTAACACTTCATAATAACAGTCCCTCAGCAAGAAAACATAATGGTGTATTTTTAGGTATAAGGAAAAGAATATTCAATCACTCAGTGTTGGGTGAAAAAACATGTAATCACCTGTAATTTGCATTTCTAAAACAAAGATATGCACAAACCTAAATATGAAACAACAGTCTGAGTGTTTGCAGACCTTAATGAGCTGTTGCACCTGGCTGATTGAAAGGAAGCATCGCAGCAAGAGATCTTTCAGTTGAAACAATGGGAGGAATTATACAACTCTATCACACACAAGTGTGGGAAAAGACGCTGGTTTCTCAGTCAGCTGTGTCTAATGAAAATTTGGAGCTAGTACAAGCAAAAAAAGGATAGTTATGACCGGAAACATTCAGGCAGACGGACACTATGAAAATTTTAAAGCAGTATGTCTTCAATAGAAACGTAAAAAATACAAAATGAGGAAATTAGCAAAAGTATAAGACAATGCATGTAAAAAAAATGATTAAAAAGCTCCCTGAATAAGACGAGATTCACACGCAGAAACCTACGGAGCCCCTCTTTCAATTAAATTTTATTTATATTGCACCAAATCACAACAAAAGTCGCCTCAAGGTGAAATAGATAACGTGTGCACATCATATTGATACAATTCCTGGACAGCTGCTAAGAGACATAAGCATAAGAGTAGGCTAAACCTATACACCAGAGACAGAGACAGTATGATTGAGTTTTATTTTATGTTGGGAATGAGCTACAAATGCATTTTGAAAAGCCTGGCAATGCAAGGAACCATTATTATGGAGACACATTTAAACAGGATATTGAGAGCCCAGTTGCTTTACAGACGTAAGTACGACCTGGACGCCGGGATAGATTTTATTGTCAATCAACTGCAAGGGCCTGGGAAGGATCACGGTTATCGCTCAAGTGTTTCGTGCCCACAAATTAGCATTTTGTGCGCACGTTATAGCTATTTCGTGCCCTTGAAATAGTATTTCGTGGGCACAAAATGGGTATAACGTGCCCACGAAGTAGTATTTTGTGGCCACAATGTATTTATCTTTTGGACCATCAGAGGGGCTCTGCAGAAACCAGCTTTAACACCTTCCATTCTGCAAATCTGAGCTGTCCACTGCTATTTGAGAAAGACTTCATCAAGTGCCATGCCTCAAACATTTCAGGCCATTATAGAAACCAGAGACGTTTTTCTCAGCTTGATCCAGCTGTTACGACTTTATCACTTTCTCACATCATTATGTTGTTGTTTTTTTTTGTTTATGGGCATTTCCATAAATTTTAAATGGTAAATTCAGTCTTTGGCTCAAAATACAGAAGATCCATATAAATTCAATGCAGAAATTCCTTCATTTTAAAATGTTACATTATACTGTATATATTTTTTATACCTTTTTAAATTTCTTCATTTTTAAATGATTAGACTGGCAAATAGCAATATTAGGCTATTATGAGACAACAGCTAACTATAAGTGTATTACAAATACAAATTTACTTTACATATACATTAGGTGACTTTATAGTTAGACATTTTTCGTTCTTAGGCTTAGGATGTTCAACCATCCCACCCTTTCTAAATGAGAATGAATACTGTGTAGTGCCTCAATAAATATCATATCAGGCTCGGATGGCACTGGTGTAGATGTGAACCTGGGGACTGTAGTTAGAGTTTCATTGTTTTATTCATTCACTGAAGGAGAGGAGGACTCGACCGCGGGACAAAAGAAGGCAGAGTAAAAAACAAAAACAAGAAAATCTAAATCATTAATGAAAAGGCTGAGGTCGTACGCAGGAGGTCAGTGAGCGAAGCAGGCAACTTCAACAAGGAGCTGGCAAAGGGCAAAAGAAACCCTGGAAAAGGTCGTACACAAAGTAAACTAGAAGAACACGAAGCAAAGAGCAAACCTGAGCAAACACACAGAAAGCTTCACTATAGGAAGCAACATGAAGATAGCAACTGACAACAACAACATGGAATAGTGAAGTATGTTTAATAACTGGACTGGGGTGAGATAACCTGAAGACCTAAAAACATAAAATCACAGAATACTTGTTTACCTTCAGCTGCTGTTCGTTTTTTTAATATGACGAGTTACAAATCTCACTGCTAAGATATGAATCATGGGACAAATGCTAAAGGACATTGTGCGTATTTCTGAGTCACCAGAAGCTTTGACTAAAGAACAGATTTCACAACCATCATTTGAATAGACAGTAAAAAAAAAAAAAAAAATATATATATATATATATATATATATATATATATAGCGTTTAATCAATTTATAATTAACAGGGACAATTGGCCTGCTTTTTAAATTACACCAACTAAACACTGATGACTGCTGCTTTTCGTGAGTCTGTTAGATGTGAAAAAAATCACGTAAACTGCATCACAACAGGATGCTGTGAAAGAGCTGTAATTGTTTGTGTGATCACTGCTGTGGTTAGACACATCCCAGTCATCACCGTGGCATTTCTCCAGGATTTCCATACTTAACTTTGTCGTGATCGCTTTCATTCCTGCTGAGCGTGATATGGTGTTAGGTCGGGGATCCAGTTACGCACCACAAAAACCCATCTCAGCAGCATCAAACCTGCAGCGTTCAATTAAAATTCTGCCTTTCAGTGTTTAGAAAACACTCCTTCATCTTGGAGGTCTGCTTTGTGTTTCTTCAGTGACATGTACATGTGGTTCACTGCTACAGTTAGAGGATCTGGTCTTACGCTCTCAACTATAAGCACACAATCACGAACGTTAGGGTGCGTGAATGGCTCATAACGTCAACACACTTCACGCCACTCCACAGACTGCAGAGACGAAAATTTATTTTAGTACACAACCCAGCTAGATAATGTGACTCAGCTGTGGTGGACCTACGCAGAGCCTATGCGCACCTTCACAGGCCGCCATCTACATCTACGTCATCTACATGTCACAGCTGTTTACCGTCATGTGCTTAAGCTGATGTCAGTTTTTCAGAGAAGAGCAGAATTCTACAAAGTGTTAAAAACAATTAAAGTGCTTCAATACAGCCAAGGTCTTTGCTTCCTACGCTGCTTATTCTATCTTTAATGTGTTTAATGTGTGTCATCTATGATAGACTCCACTGAAGCAAATCTGCATGGTTGCATACCCAGAATCCTTCACTCTACATAGCCAAACAGTATGCAAACAGAGACAAATGAAGTACCGCGAATCCTGCACAAAGTGGAGATTTTCTTACATGATGCTCACTTCATCCCCATTTCTACGCATATTTCTACCATTTTTGTGTTCTTGCACATGATTTTTCATCTGTCTTCTCTCACGTGTACTTTTCTGTGTCTGTGTACACAACATTCATGACGTCCAGTTTTAAACGGCAGAAAAAAAGGCCACATCTGTAAGTTGGAGGAGTTGGTGGAGGAGCAAATTACTTATCACACCAGAGACACCATGATGGATTTTTACTCTCAATTTCAATTATTCATCTGTTATTATTACTATCTGTTATCATTTAAACTACAGGGTTAGGTTGAAGATAATATCATATTTTGCAGCAGCTGTTACCGTTTTTTTTAAAGCTTTGGCTTCTTGGTTGCCATGGTGACACATCTCCAGTTTTGTCACAATACATGCTGAAGGTGCACTAATTACTGAAATAAACTGAATACAGTCGTGCTTTTTGTTTTGTGCCGGTGTATACAATTATAGATCGGTTTTTTGTGGTAATTCCACACTTTGCTGTGCCACCGGCTGAGGCTGCAGCTATAACCAACAACCAACAGATTTTAAGGTTTTCCACTTGTCATAGGGAAGTGCCTTTCTTCCATTTCTTCCCCTCATTAAGATGCTCCTAAGCCTCTTAAAGTCCTCTCCACTCCTAACAGTTTTTCACCCGAGGAGCTCTTCTAAGGGCTCAATGCTCTGTGAAGATCATTCTTTTTCATGATATGTCTCAACTCTAAGCCGGATTTCTCAGAAAACATCATAATGAAGGGAACACTTGAACACTTATCAATTTTCTTAGAATTTTCTTTTATCACTAGAAACACTTCATAGTACTGAGAAGCTTTGTAAATAAGTGCTCTTTAATTAAATATAGTATAAAGTATATAAAGTGCTAAGTGTCCTGATGTTATCACCATGTAACTGTTCTTCTTATCAGCTTTGACACCAAAAATAATGGCATGCATGGGGGCAGGTTTGGTATGAGCACTAGAGGGGACACATGGAGTGACGGGTCGTCTCAAAAAACTTTAGAAATGCTGCATCACTTTCAGATTCATATTCCCAGAGTTTCTGATTATTTACTCTGCTGAATTTACACAAATGGATAACTTCCGTCCTGATTTGTCTTTGACTGGTTATTTATTTAGAAAAAGAAACAAAAAGAGTTAATAAAAAGTAACCCGGTATATGTCTAACTGTCAGGCCAGTTTTGTGTCTTTAAATGAGCCATCCCTCTATCCATTTTTACTTGTACCGTCCCTTCTTTAATTTGACTTTGGCACATATGGTACAGTGCCAAAGTCTTAAGCCTCCCCTCATCCCTTTATACTTTACAACCAAAATAAGAAATAGGTGGAGGTTTTTTTTTAAAACAATGTTCAAACATGTTATATGAGACCAAAATAATTCTAACGAGCCAGAAAGTCTGTTTGATATGACCACCTTTACTCTCCCACACAGCCTGATAAATTGAGTTTAGGACAAAATTCAGAAAATACTAGAATTTCATCATTTCATCAAAACTCAAGCACAAACTTCTTGGACTGCAAACTGGCCACACAGCAAGCCCTATTAGTTTTCAGATAATGTCATTAAAAATGCTCCAGCCAGAAGAAACGCAACAAACACAGCGCACAGTTCAGCGGAGGTGAAGCGGAGTCTGGCCGCTACTGTCTGGCCGGGCTTGTTTGTTTCCACTGCCTTTGATTTTGGACTTTTACTTCTGCCTCCTGTTCGTCTGGATTCGGCTCCGCTCCTCCTCTGTGACTGTTGTGGCATTTTAGTGCCGCCATTCGCCTCGCTCCTACCAACACCACAACTGTCTGTTTTTTTACCTAGAAAGATACTCCAGGAATAGAAGTTATATACATTTGAAAACTAATCTGAATTCATTTAAACTCGCAAAGAGAAGCAGTTCAATCTATGATAAGTTGTTATTTTTAATCGATTTTTCTAAATCTGGCAGTATGGGAGTGTCAGGGATCTGACTGCAGTTGAACAATATATATCAAATATATAAAACAATTCATTTACTTTTTGATTTTTCTGTGTCACCAAAATGGGTATTACTCTCTAAAAAAATTAATAAATTAGTGCCATTTAAACCATTAGCTCTATTCAAAAGCCACAAGGAACAAAGAGCCTTTTATTTTGCAGCACTTATGTTGTCCTGAGGAACAAAGGCATAAAGAAGAGTGCACGTGACCTCATTTGCACTTAGATAGGAAAGTGATCACATATCACAAAAAAGTTTAAATAGATCCAAGAAGAATTCAAAAGAGAGAATTATAATTGGTTTCTTCAAAGCACCTCAGCAGGAGATTTAGGATGCTGCCAGAATTGGCACCCTGATCGTGTAGAAGGAGCACAGAGGCGTTTTAACGGTAATGTGATCCCTGGTTGAACTGTAGGGGTGAGGATTTTTCTGTCACTCAAGAAGTCTTCAGACTTTGCAGTAGTCCTAAAACTTTTTTCCATGCTAAATAAATAAATCAGAAATTAAAAGCTCAGTCTGTGTCAGACTGTCAAATCATTCCGAGGTCATAATCAGCTCAAATCAGCCTTCAACAACCCTGATATATTTTTGAAAGTGGAGCTCTGCTGGGTTTTCATCCATTATTTAATTTGTTTTTCTCTTAATCTGGCCCACATACTCATAGAGCATCATATGAATGTTGATCCAGAGCCATCACTGCAGAGCACGAGCGAAAAAACGTCCGAAGGAAAATGAGGTCATAGCGGATGAAAAGAAGGTTTGGTGTCCCACGAGGAACCAAAAGTTAATGTGAAATTATTATTTTAATGGACCTTAGTGGGACTTGTATTTTCCATCAAAATAAGTTGGCAGAAAAAAAATGCTTGTTTATATTTAGGAAAAGATGACAGTTTGTTGTCTTAGTTTCAGTGAAAGTTCAGGATTTAACTAATATCAAAATATTTGTTTTATTCTGTCTTCACACAAAATAGATAATGCATAGATGGTGCATTGCAATGTGAGGTCCAAGTTCCCCAAAAAGCTGGCAGACCTAGGGACATCTGCACAGATCCCCTCACAATCAGACAAACTTTATATAACTCGGGCCCAAGAGGACCCTACAGGACTCTCAGGTGCAAAGTACAATCGACACCATAACTGTGATCATCACAGAAGTGGAAAACAACAACTTTGTCTTTTCACTGATTAATTTTTTAACCTGATTCTTCATTTACCCATTTTCTTCCACTTATCCAATTCACAAGAGAGCAGGAGCCTGCTATAGACTGAGAAGGCGGGGACACAGATCACCAGTTTATTGCAAGGCTCAAACAGAGAGAAAACAACCATTCATATTCACGTCTATGGCCAATTTAGAACCCGCAATTAACCTAAACCCACTAACTGCATGTCTGTGGAAGAAAGCCACATAACTACTGTTACAAGCAGAAGTTCAGATAATTCAGGGCACCAAATACTGGCCTCGTATCTAGTTCTGTTAATGGCTTGTCTGTTAACTGCATTTTATTTGTAATATTCCATTCAGTCTCATTAATCTAATCAATGAGAACGTTTTCAATTCTGTGACCCAAACATCAGTTTTTGCTTTCTTTAGATTATTGTTCACCAGCTTTCTACTGTCACTACAATTCTTCACCTTTCACATAGCAAAAGAAAAATACTTGGAAAAAAACAGAACACCTGACTAAAATGAAATATGATCTATATTTAAGCCGTTTGATGTCAGCAGCCTTTGACTAGATGATGGTTAGAGATGTATCAGGGACTCATCTCTTGTGATCATTGGTGACACATTTATTTCTTCTTTATTTTTGGTTGTCTCACTGAGTCATTCCGGACAGATTTACAGATTTATTTATCCAATACAGTGGCGGAAACAAGGCTACAATTTGCAGATGTCTCCTAAATGCATCACAAAAGATGCTGTCCTGAAAAGATGACAGGTTTGAGCATAGACTGACTGAACGTGAGTGTGTCTGATTGGGCGAAATGGCTGATTGTGGGGTGAAACTTTCTCAAGAACCGCTCATCAAAACGACTAAAAAATCGAATAAAAAAATCTGTCCAGCAATCTTTGATTGATTTTTAGACCATCTCTGATGAAATCTCTAAATGTCGGGGGAAATCTCAACTCCCCCGTGAGAGGGGGGAGTTGAGTAGAGACTTGATTTTAGGGTTAAATTTAAAATTAAGTTTATATCTCCTTGAGGACACTACGGAGAAATGCCTATTAGATTTTTTAAAAGTCTCCATGGAGTCATCCTGAAAGTATAGTTACCTTTTTTCTATATCTCAAAAACAAAAAATGTACAGGGCAGGCTCATTGTGGCCACCATTTATACTATGACATTTCACCCAGATATGAATCCATGCAGTTTTACACCTGCACTTACATAACTGTAATAAATGCAGACTTCAGGAGTTTCTGCATCAAAAAGGTCTGCACACGCTCTGATGGTTCAAGCTAACACACTGTTTTAGTGTTACATTTTACATGTAATGGTATTAAAGGTAACCGACCCCTTTAATATGTCTTGAGCAGTCTTAAAATCACCCCAGTGTGTGTTTATTCAAACATTCTTTGAACAAGTGGCTTTTGTTGCAGAAGTGCCTTTGTGTGGCTGAACAAACCTGCAGCTATCAGAGCTGCTGGAGGTGAAAGCTGCCTTATCTCAGACATGAAGGTGCGACTGCTATTTGTGGTTTCATGGAAGTGAGTGGCACACAACGTACAATTACTGTGAATGGGAAGAAGTTGTTTTTATTGTGAGCTGTGGTTTTGTTGGAAAATCATTCAGGCAATGGAGTGGTTCACTGTTTAAACAAAGCCTTTGAGTTTTGTTTTGTTTTTTTTAGAACATGTGAAGTCTATGAAATACTTTCTCACAATCGAGATATCGACCGAAGAAACAGTGTAGCATTTGTGGTGCCATTTTTTTGGAAACCTGGAATGTTAATGTACCGGCCTTTGTGTGACTGTAGGGTCTGTACCTTACAATATAAAGTGTCATGAGGCAATTATTGTTGTGATTTCAAGTCAATTTACATAAATAAAACTGAATTGAAACGAACTGTCTCTAAAGCCCTTTGGGTCAGCTTCTGTTGTGTAAGATGCAAAAAAAGCTTCATTTTTCATAGAGTACGTGTGAGGTACATTTTTTCATTTCCCAAAAGATTATTTATTTCAGCTGATCAGATTTATTTGTGGTCTACACACTGAACACTGAGGATAGAAACGAGGTATTAACCCTATCACATTATTATTGAGTCGATACCAAAACCAGCGTTGGTATCGATCTTATCGGTAGTTTTGGGTCGATCTGCCGACCTCTGGCAGATGGTTTTAATAATCCACAGAGGAACTTAAGCGTTTTTGCTTTAACCACCATGTGAGATCATAAGCTGGTATTTTCTTTAAGCCAAAGTCAGATAAAACTGATTGATATTAACAAAGACATAAATTATCTGGTGTGAATTCGTTTATCTTATGCCATTGTCGTGGTTGTAGAGTTGTTTTTTAGTTGGTTCCCAGTTTGTTTCACTTTTACTTTTAGTGGTGAAGTTTCTTTTATTTCTTTTATTTCTTGTTTTTGTATTTTTACTTTCCTCGCTGTTTCCATCTCCATCTTTCCTCCGTCTTGTCTTAGTGCTTGTACCTTCATGTTCATTTCTTTCTGCATTGCATTGATTGTTTTCACTTGTGTGTAATTACTTTCACGTCTGTCCCACTTCTGTTTGCTCCTGCTGTGTGTCATTCCCCACTGAGCCCCCCACACTACTGCAGAGATGTTTCGTTAGATAGAATTTACAGAAGTTCCTTAAATGCATCACATGCAGGAAGTCATATAGTTACAGCTGAAAAGAGAGGCTTGCTGAGAGTGTGGGTGTGATTGTGGGTTGCAGCCTTCTCAGGAACCGCTCATCCAAACAACATGAGTGACTGTTTCTGTTTGACTCTGTGAGTACTTTGACTTTCAGACCACCAGAGAGACACAATATATATCAAAGTAAGAACTTTCTGTCCTTCTCTTACTTTCTCACACCCTTCAAATGCCTCTTTTATGGTTAAATTCAAAAATAGCTTTTAGTTAGGGGATGGTTTAGTTACTTTTGTACCTGGGGAAGGTTAAACGTGAGAATGCATTTAGAGTTTTTCTCACAACAGAAAAATAATTCTCAATACTTAATTTGGTTCTGAAATCAGTAATGCATTTCCCCACCCACATTAGCTTTTCTCATTGTTTCTGTGCACACTGCTGTGATTTTTACACATACTTCACTACTATAGATATTTGCTAATCTGTTGATACACTTCTGATCTGAATCTCACAACTCAACAAACCATTTGTACTTTTGTCAGTCAGACTTCTGGATCTCTCACGCTCCTGAATACCATCCACCATCGCATTAGTGTTTTCAGTCAAATGACTTCAAGCATTTTTCAAATATGCATGAAAGACCAAGGCCAGTAACACACTGTCAGTGGTAGCCGTGAAACCGCTCTTCAGTTGAAAGCAGATATAAACACATTCTCAGGAGAGGTTTAGTTGAAAAACATAGAAAGACACACACTTGTGTCAAGGTGTTGTGGGACTGCTAAGTACACATAAGCGTATACTATACATACACTCATCAACCACTTTATTAGGCACGCCTTGCAACTACCAGGTCAGACCCCCTCTTCACCATATTGACGTGTTAGCATCACACAGTTTTTTTCTTCCCCATTCAGGTTTGAATTTCAGGACATTGCCTTCACCATGTCCACATGCCTAAATGCTTTGTTGCTGACAGGTGATTGGCTGATCAGATATTTGCAGTTGAAAAGGCGTAACTAATAGAGTTGCTGCTAAATATGTGTAGCGTGACTTCACTGGACTGTCAGCAGCTATGTGGCGCAGCACTGGATTCACTCCAATCCACGAGACTGCAAATGCCAACTCTAGAGTAAATCAAATGAATTGTTCTCGAGATAGGTGCTGATTAAAGCCAGATTAGCCACCGGCTGGCCTGTGTGGTCAGCTGCTTCTCAATCTCTCAATCCCAGTCACAGAAATCATTTCAGACTGTTCAAACAACCAGCCACGGTGAAATGCACAGCACTGAAAACGACTAACTGAGCTGATATTTGAAACAGGCTGTATGGTTGTAGCTGACTAACTCTAATGTCAGAGCATCATAATGGATAACAGATGACAGTATAATTAGTAACAGTACAAAATAACAGATGAACAACTCAAAGCTGACACTGCATGGACATCCGTGTGTTGACCACATTTTTCACGCCTATACAAAAGCCATTAAAACCAGAAAAGCGCAGGTCAATTATTAGTAAATCACTTCTGCCATCTCCAGATAGATGCTGGAGGTACATAAGCACACTGTCTTTGCCTTCTGCTGCTGCTACAGACTGATGCTGCCATCTCGTCACTGTTGTTTTTTTAAAGAACGTGACAGTTTTGGCAGCTCGGCCTTCTCTTTCCATCTGCCCCTGTCAGTTTTCTGCTCTTAAACTTGTTTTCTGTGCTTGTATTCCTAACCATCTTTCTTCTCTGTGGAGTTTGCAGTTGTGGGTATGTCCACAATAATCGTAAACCTAGAATTTCACACAGCCCATTACTGAATGTCGTGCTCATTCATTCATCATTAAGACTTCATTTAAAAATGCTGCAGTTGTGGAGGTATGAGTCAGGATACTCAGGGATCAAAGTGAGATTTTCCAGGTGGGGACAACCTCCAACAGATTGCTTGTGAACAGACGTGATCAGCTGACCTGTGCTGTTGCAGACTCAGTGTAAAGCAATAACCTTGCTTTACACTGATTTACTCAGTAGTATTCTGTAATATATATTCTGTAATATATATGCGGTTTGCAAGCTATCATAATGTTCTTCCAACTGCTTTTCTGAATGAAGCAAATTTATTTATCTAGTGGTTTTCAAGACACAAATGTACCCACAAGGTACTTCACATCAAATAAAAACCTTAAAAGGCAAATAATAATAAGTTACCTGAATGCCAGTTTAAAGTCAACTGAGCTCATTGATCACAGACTGGAGGCCAGACAGCTCCAAAGAGTGGGAACTATGATTGCAAAGGCTCTGTCACCTTTAGTTATTAGTCTAGATTTAGGGAAGGATCACAAGGCCGATCAGAAGTCTTTGGAGTCGTGCTGGTGACACATGACTGCAAAAGTCTGCAGCTGTTGGCTCTGTTCTACAGTGTGTCTTCGTCCTGTCTTCCTCCGATCACCCCAACCGGTCGCGACAGATGGCCGCTCCTGCCTGAGCCCGGTTCTACTGGAACTCTTTTCCTGTTAAAAGGAAGTTTTTCCTTTTTATACAGTTCCAACAATTTTGTAAGATTAAATATTCCGATCTTCCGGAAATGTACCTTCCAGAAAATGAAATCAAAGCGTCCACACATCCTGAACAAATCTACTCTCTGAAGTAAATAAATCTACAAATGAGGATGTTACATATGAGTTTAAGATCTGTCTTGCTGAGCAGTCCTTACTTTTGAAAAAAATCGAATTTTCCTTACATCTTTCTCTGAGAGTGAAGTTATCAAACTTTTTTCCACCTAACTCACTTCAGCTAGCAAGACTGTCAGTTCAAACGAAGTAACTTGCTTGCTCCCCGCAGAGCTAGCTAGATGCTTAAGTACTGGGGTCGCAACTTCACTGATCCAACAATGTGAGACAGGGATGAGAATGAAAAAAGGATGAGTGCAGCATGAAGGCAGGGTGGCATTACTTTCTGGTTTTTTAAGAGCGCTCCGCAGCATCTCCTGGGAGGAACGCCAGGCTGCAGCACATTTATTATTTGGTGAATGAATGACATCAAACATGGGGTACCATGGAGCCGATAGCTCAGCCTGTGGAGTACTCTGAATAATTTCTGCCCAGTACCACTGACTCTCCATTGAACTGGTTCTTCTAGGCAAACTACTGACTTAATATTTGAAACAATCATGATTTGATATCACAATGATGAGGAGGCCACTGCCCATGTTGCTTTGTTACTTACATATAGTAGTCAAGCACTTGACTGTAAGTATTTTATAATGCATTTGTCTACAGTTTGAGGCAAAGTGAATGCCTCACTTTGCAAAATCATCCATTTTCTTCTGCTAATATCATGATGGCAGTGGGTTAAGCACAGCATCCAGAGATCCTTTGTCCCAGGACGTTCTAATTCTGAGACAAGACGAGATGCATAATCTCTGCAGTGAGCTCTGGGTCTACCCTAAAGGGAAGGCATTCAGAAGGAATCCTAATGAGCATGACCATCTCAGCTGGCTCCTTTAATGCAAAGGCGCACAGGCTCAACATCAAGCTCCCCACACAAAGTCAAATTTCAATCAGATCTCATTGGGTTTGAATTTCCTTGTCTTCAAGATCAGTCATAAATAAGGTATTTCTGAAAAAAAAGATGTCTAAAATAGATTGTTTTCTTGCACTTTACCACTGGGAATGACTTCTTTTGCTACGGGATCAAGATGACTAAATATATTCACATTGCACAACAGCAGCACAGTGATCTCAATGCAAAATGTAAGGTAAACACAGTTGGAAGATTTAGGGTTTTTCTTTTTGTATCTCACTGCAGTTGCAGGTTTAACTCGCTGCGGGAGCGGAAATGCCAACATCTTAGCTGTCAAACGCTGCTGCACCTGCTGGGCTGAGCCGAGCATTCATCGCAAAGGACACAGTCTCCGACAGCCGCACAGCTTTAAAGGTTCGGAGCATTTCAGGGAGGAGCTTTGTTATCCTGACAGGTGAGTAGCAGTGCAGATCACCAGGTGTTCACGCAGAGGCCAATGAGATGCGCTTATACTTTACTTTCTATGACACGTCATACTTCTACTCTTACTGCAGTTCAAAATGCATTTAAGAGCATTTAAAAAAACCAAGAAAATATGGTTATAGATTAACCTACCACGTGAAACTTAATCAATCATATAGATTGACATTTAAACTCTGAAGCTGCCGCCTGGGAACTGTTGTTGAATCATTTTATACGTGTAACTAAATCAATAATCATAAAGGTGTAGCTCAGGGAAAGGGAATGCTTTTAAGTAAATCTGTATTTGTGTGGAGTGAGAGCCACATGACAGCAGGAAATCATTTCTGAGTTTTGTTTGCCAGAAATATGAATTGTGTTGTTTATCCTCAACTACTATAGTTAGAAATTCTAATACACAAAATGTGAGACTGATACAAAATTGATACTAATTGCACATACCTGATACAAAATTTTGTATCAGGTATGTGCAATTACTGCAGTGTCATGTGGCGGGGACACCTGCATCTACAGTTTGTTTGCAGGAAAATCAAGCCTATACTAAAGCCTATACTGCCAATGCAGCTCTTAAGTTCTTCTAGTAACGTTTAAGGAGCAAATATAAGACCATAAGTCAGTATCATCAAGTGTATAGTGTATCTTTACACTGTCACTTGCAGAAATAAGTGTGGAAACCAGGATATACAGGGTTTCATCATTTATATTTTAGAATATTCACAATTAAAACAAAAACAGATATGAAGCAAACCAATGTTTTTAAATAAATATGACTGATAGTGTCCTACTTATAACTGAGATAATTAAGAAATGTATTTTTAAAACTTTAGAGGCACCAGCGTCTTCTTTAATTTAAGCCATTACCCACGGTTCTCTTATCAAACTGAATTTGTTCTGCTCATTTCCAGCAGAACGTGGATTCTTTGCATGCTTTGCCTCTCAGCTCATGCACAGTCTGAAAAACAGTCTACAGTCTCCCTTTAAACCAAGTTTATCCCTTTGTTTCATTTACATTGCTGTAGTGATGTGCGATACCACTGATTTCCTTTCCGATCTGATACCAAGTAAAATTCGGGGTGGTATCGACGATACTGATCCGATACGATACTTTGTACAAAAGCTTATCTTATTTATTTTATTTATTTATTTATTTATTGTATCTCAAATCACCATGATTACAGGACATCAGACTACTTGTTCTTATCACTTAATAATGCAGAATTCATCATATTGAAATAAAAAAACTGAAGTCGTGCGCTTTTTGAACACCTTGCCTGCCTGCAGCACTAAAGGACTCTGTGAGAGACGTCTGTCTCACCCTGGCAGCACCTGTCCCACTCCTCCTCTTCAGTTCGCCTCAACATAAGCTCATCATATTCTGTGATATGATTTACTCTGAGGTGTTTGACAAGGTCAGTGGTGTTGCCACAACACCTCACTTTCTTGCCACATGTATCGCAAACCATGTCTCGGCTGCTTGTGGAGGTAAAATACGTCCACATATGACTCCGTTTACGCTCAGCCATTATTGTGAGTGCACACGCCAGGGGCTGCGAGACATTTATACAGACGTATTTCACACATGACTATGAAAGGCGGAAGAGGAAGTAGTTCCTTCCAATGTAGACAATCTGAATGATATAGTTTCTTTCCACTGTGTTCCTGTTAATGATAAACTACAAAGTTACCCTAAATTACTAAAATATTGATATTTTAATATGAGAATCGATTCTAGAACATAAATGATTGGTATCGGAGGAATCAATATTTCAGTATCGATCCGCACATCACTACATTGCTGATTTACTGAAGGTAAAAACATATGCAAATGAATAATTGACAAAGGTTTATTACATCTAATTCGTAGGTGTGATGGTGGATAAAAAACATCATTTGGAAGCACCACATTGATTTTGTATATATGAGTATGAAGACAGTTGGTATTTTGTTTATTAATAAATCCATCCATCCATCCATCCATCTTCATCCGCTTTATCCGAGGCCGGGTCGCGGGGGCAGCAGCCTAAGCAGAGAAGCCCAGACCTCCCTCTCTCCAGCCACCTCCTCCAGCTTATCTGGGGGAACACCAAGGCGTTCCCAGGCCAGCCGAGAGATATAATCTCTCCAGCGTGTCCTGGGTCTGCCCCGGGGCCTCCTCCCGGTGGGACATGCCCTGAACACCTCACCCAGGAGGCGCCCAGGAGGCATCCTTGTCAGATGCCCGTACCACCTCAGCTGGCTCCTTTCGATGTGGAGGAGCAGCGGGTCTACTCTGAGCCCCTCCCGGATGGCTGAACTTCTCACCCTATCTCTAAAGGAGAGGCCAGCCACCCTTCGGAGTAAACTCATTTCCGCCGCTTGTATCCGCGATCTCGTTCTTTCGGTCACTACCCACAGCTCGTGGCCATAGGTGAGGGTAGGGACGTGGATCGACCGGTAAATTGAGAGCTTCGCTTTTACACTCAGCTCCCTCTTCACCACGACGGACCGGTGCAGCGTCCGCATCACTGCAGCCGTAGTACCAATCCGTCATCACTCGCGAACAAGACCCCGAGATACTTGAACTCCTCCACTTGGGCAGGAACTCATCCCCGACCTGGAGTGGGCACTCCACCCTTTTCCGGCCGAAAACCATGGCCTCGGATTTGGAGGTTCTGATCCTCATTCCCCGCTGCTTCACACTCGGCTGCGAACCGTTCCAGCGTGAGCTGGATGCCATCACCCGATGAAGCCAACAGAACCACATCATCCGCAAAAAGCAGAGATGAGATTCTGAGGCCACTGACAGTAGGTGACAGTCCATGTCCGAATTGCCAGTCTTGGCAGCCAGGGATCAGTCCACCAGGGCTTCCGCTCCTGGCCGCCGCCCGGCACACAATGCACCCAACCCCTATGGCGCCTCCTGCGGGTGGTGGGCCTGTGGGAGCATGGGCCCATGTCCCCTTTTCGGGCTATGCCCGGCCGGGCCCCATGGACTAAGGCCCGGCCACCAGACGCACACCCTCGGGCACCAGGAAGAGGCTCTGAGCACAAAATCCATAGAGGCTGGGGTCTATCACATCAGGCAAGACCTCAGATGCAGGCAGTGTAAAGATGCCCCTGAGACAATCCAGCACATAACAGAAGGGTGCAAGATGCTAGCAGGCAGGGCTTACATGGAACGCCATAACCATAGTTAGTAGTATACAGAAACACCTGTGCAGAGTATGGCCTGGAAGTCCCGAGGTAAAAAGGGTGGTGGAGAATGACCGAGCTATGATCCTGTGGGACTTCCAGATACAGACGGACAAAATGGTGGTGGCTAACCAACCGGACATAGTGGTGGTAGACAAACAGAAGAAGACGGCCCCAGTGATAGATGTAGCGGTTCCTAATAACAGCAACATCAGGAAGAAGGAACACGAGAAGCTGCAGAAGTACCGAGGGCTCAGAGAAGAGCTCGAGAAGATGTGGAAGGTGAAGGTAACAGTGGTCCCAGTGGTAAGGATTAACTCATATTACACAAGACATTTTTAAGACTTCAGTTTTCACTTTTTTCATGCCTCCCTTAACCAAAACACACTTACATCCAGAGGGCCATCACTTTACCCTACATCACTATAATCAATATTTAATTCATCACTGTTTAATTTCACTTTTTAAAAAGTCTCTAATTAATTAAAAGATTTTAAAGTATCTGTTTCCGCTGCTGCACGGGTCAGCCATTGTTATTTACAGGGGTGTTTTTTTCACAAACCTTCATTTTCTATGTAATCTTTATGAACATTATATATAATTTCCAAATAAACTAAATTAAACAGCAGGTGAGTGGAGCCACAGCGTTCATTTTAGTGTTTGGCAGACTTCTTTTTCATAGAAATTAGCACTTCAGTTTTTGCCATTCAAGTAATCAGTGAAGCTACTTTTACAAATATTACTGTTGTAATGATTACTGATCCTGTTATTAGGAAAGGAGAAAAAGAACAACCTTGCAGTGTTTCAGTCTCCCTCTGATTCCTCAGCATGTGACTTCTTTTCACAAGCCTTTATATAAAATGAAATTAAATCATGCGGCTGCTCTGAAATGTTGACAACAACTGAGTGCTCCATGTCTGATTGTTGGTGGTAACAGAAGAACCGACCGTTTACGGTTTAAAGCTGTATAACAACATCTCCAATTACTTTAAGAACACTTTTCTATTGCTTATCTGAAGTGCATATGGAAGGTCTGTGAATGAGGAGCCAAGGTGTAAAACTCTTATTCAAAGTTAGTCTACTGGAGCCTTCTAGTCTCCACAAAGCCATGAAAGGTTCAGGTCTGAGCAGCAGCTCAGGGACACTGTTAAAGACATGTTTAAAGAGTGTATTTGCTTTGTTTTGTTTTGTTTTTTCTCTTGAAAGCCAAGACTGAACCTTTGAGCAGCTTGCCAAGCAGTGAACCAATCAGTTTCCCAGTAGGGAAGAGTGCAGAAAGACTGTATTATAATCAAAGGCTGGATGCTATAATAAGATATTTACCATATCTGTTTTTATAGCCTGTAACATAATGTTGGTGTATTTAGAAACACAGAGTCTTTAATATCACATATCTGTAGATCTAATTTGAGTCATCGGGTTGAATGACAGTTTTAATATATGTGAAAGGTAACTTAATCAAGAGGTAACCATAGCAACATTACAAAAGCTTTGCACAGCACATTAAAAGCACAGCAGCTAAAGGTTCAAGGTTCGTCCCTGTCTATAAAAAGCTTCATCTCCAGCGGCTGATATTCGACACCCACCACCCCCATCAGAGTCATGTATGACTCTCAGGTTAGAAACTATTCCCACAGTTTTGCATTTAACATGTAATCCCACTTCAAATAGATTTAAGGGTAGAGTTGATGGGATATTGTGATACTGGACATTTCACAGGTTTCACTGGTAACGTTAACGTGTTCTCGTGCAGATTTGCAAGAAACTGCTTGAATCACAGAGATGCACACTTTTTTTTTTATTTAGGCTCATTCACTGGTTACACTACTCATTAAATCATTTTCACTTTACTCCATAACATAAACTTAAATGCATTGTGGGGTAGCTGTAACAGGTAGGGCAGGTAATCTAGGAATCAGAAAGTTGGTGGTTCAAGCCAGCTATGAAACCCAATTAGCTCCCTATAAATTCATCTAAGCGTGCATATTAAGCACTCAATATAGAAAAAAGTGCTTGTATGAATGTGTAAATGAGACATGGTTACCAACAATATGAACCTTAGTCAATGTGGAATATGTATTTGTTGTTTGGCTTTAACGTCACTCTGGGGTCTTTGTGGTTTGCACGTTACCAATATGCTCTTACCCTTTTCTCCTATAGAAAATGTCCATATCGGCATTCCTGAAAAGTTGTAAACCACTCCATCTTTTTCCTCTTTCCTGCACATGGACCAGAGTCAGCTGATTGTAGCGCATGTATGCAGGAAGAAAAAGGCATGGATGATGGGTTTTTTCTCCTCTTTATCCACCCATCGTACAGTTGTACGACATCCAGAAGTACATAGTTGTACCCATCGTGTAGCTATGTTGTTACTTGTGTTGCAAGTTGTTACTTGCAACACAAGTAACAACATAGTTGCAACTCTAACGTAATTACTGAATGTAGTGCAGTAACTGAAAGACGCAGTATTATTACAGAAATGTGTTAGTTTGAAATGCACTGCAACCAACAGTAGTTGTTTGGATTTTTTGATTAGACACCAGAGAGGCCGAAGGATGAAAGAAAAGTTGTTAATTTGATTGTTAATCACCAATCCTACACTCACCCATGGCACAACGTGTGGGTAAAAGAAAAAGAATACAAGCTGGAGAAATAAGCATCAGTTTGGTCATTCAAGGTGTCTCAGAGTAGAGCTGCTGCTAAGCTTCCTATATGAAGTGTTTCTAGACTCCAGACATACTGAAGAGATTTTGTATCTCAGCTGACTTGGAAATGCCTTGATGTCATCACCTCTGGTGATGGGGGCCTTAGAGATAGAGATGAAGGCATTTTAGCTTAAAGTGCTGCCCCTGTGAACCAGACTCTGATAAGGAGTTGAAATGGATGGATATACTTGTGATATATACTTGGAACATTTGTCATTTGCTTTAAACACACACAAATGTTTCATATTGTCACTCTGAAGAAAGAAGTCCAAAAGAAACTATTAAATTTAAAAGGCACTTGTCTGAATGGAGGGCCTTTATTTGTTATTAATTTTTCATCCTGTTAAATATATGACAATCTTGTTCCGGCTTTTTCTTATGGTTACATTTCTTATGGAAACATTTTACAGGTACATTTATGATTGCTTCCAAAGTGTCTTAAATATCAAATCTTACTTGGTATATATATATATTAAAACTCAACAGCTATACCTTGCACAGTACCTGGAAAATGTTATTGGCAGCCAAATATTCCACGATGTTTTCATCAGAAAAGCATTTCTGTGCACCTTTCTTATGAAGCTGTCTCTCTCTACTTAAAGATTACATGCTCATGTAAATGTGATTGAGATTTAGAAAACAGGGCCATGCGTACACACAAAGCTTTATTTCTGACACCACTAAAGCATCTAAGCTTTTGTATATAAACACAGTTTGAACTGTGAGTTTAATTTTATGCATCTTACTTCTGGAGAACATTTATTATGTATATTTCTAAATAACTAAAGATGGCATTAAATAGTTAGTCAAAAATGAGAACAGTTTTAGACATTTCCACAATTCTTTTATGGTTCTACCATAGCAGTGCTGTAGAGAAATTCCCATTAGACACAAAGTAACACTATATTTGAATTGTGCAGCCACACAGCAAAGCCATGTAGAGGCAGGTCATTTCATTTCACTGTCCATTTACTTCACAACTGTAGTATTCAATCTCACACAGTGTGTCACAATAGAAGCATCATGAGCACCATTTCAGAAGATCAGAAGTGTCACAAATGCTTTTCTTTTGTTGAAAGGGCTCGCTTTTCTTTCAAAATGCGTGATGTGGCCTTCAGAGAATCTGCAGAGGAAAAACAGACAGATCGATACCACTGCAGGGAGCGCTGAGTCTCAATAAGAGAGCAAGGAAGCATATTTTTGTAAAATGTCAAACTTTAGAGACAATATAATACCGGCTGAAATTACATGCAAATATGTATTTGCATTTTCTCTTATTGTTCCTTATTACAGTTACAAAAGCAGTTCAGTTTCCTCTTAAGACCAGAGAAGGCACTAGTAGGGCCTTTAGTGTCTTCAGGGATTCTGTGGCTATGCTGTGGTTTTTGTGCAATCATAATGACTCATTCAATCTAATAACATCTGGAAGGTGAAGAATACGCAGGAACCTTCGGGCTGAAAAATAAAGAAAATATTCTGTTTTGTTTAAAGGTCAGCGTTGTTTTGAGATACCAAGATTTGGTGAAGAGCTGGCGCATTTTAGAACATCGGGGATTTAGCAGTTTTGGTTAGGCTGATTATAGTATTTACATTCTCAATCCAATAATTGATCAATCAAGCCATCCATCCATTTTCTATCAGTATCAGGTAAGAGTGCAGTGGAGCTATTGTTAGTAAACATGCCCAGACCTCCCTCTCCCCCAGCCACCACCTCCAGCAATTCAAGGGGACCACCAACCTTTCCAACTCACTCTCCTCATGCCCTGGCCTGAACCCCCTCATCTGGTTCAGCCTTTGAGAGTGATAATGATACTGATACTGGTGATATATCTATACTGTCAACTCCTCATGTATATGGTAAACAGTTATCGATGATTCTGATTCTGATTTTCTCAGACACCATTCAGAGGATGCTCAATCCTCTGCTTGTTTCTGTGATATTTTCTCATGGTCACTACCCACTCTTCGTTGCCATGGATGAGTGTAAGGATGCAGATCAGCTGTCATAATCAAATCCCTGCAAAAGACCTGTACAATATCTGCATCACTGCAGACACTACACTGATCCCTTTCTCGGTCCCCACTCTCCCCCCACTCAAGAACAAGACTCCAAGATCCTTGAACTCCTCCGTTTGAGGCACTGCTGACTGCCTGTTTAGGCGCATGCTTGTTGTTGCCCCCATTAACATTGGTGTGAGCCATAAGTCTGCTTCTTGTTTTAACGACCTCTAATCGTAAACCAGCACTGATCCTGAGTTCTTTTTTCTGACCTGCAATACCAGTGCCTATCATGGGGCGATTGTGGCTCAAGAGTTGGGCGTTCGTCTTGTAATCGGAAGGTTGCTGGTTCGAGCTCCGACAGTCTCGGTCGTTGTGTCCTTGGGCAAGACACTTCACCCGATGCCTACTGGTGGTGGTCAGAGGGCCCGGTGGCGCCAGTGTCCAGCAGCCTCGCCTCTGTCAGTGCGCCCCAGGGTGGCTGTGGCTACACTGTAGCTTGCCATCACCAATGTGTGAATGGGTGGATGATTGTGTATAGTGTAAAGCGCTTTGGGGTCCTAAGGACCAAGTAAAGCGCTATACAAATACAGACCACAGACAGTTCTGGAGAAGACTGTTCAGTGCACCTTAATTGCTTGTATAAATGGACATCTCTGTTGCTGTTCACAACAACCAATGTGGTAACCATATACTAGGCTTAAAGCGTGATTTACACTTCTGTGTGAAATCCACATCGTAACTTACAGCATAACTGCAAATCCTTTTAACACTATGCTGTAACCTTCCACGTAACCATACACTCTTAAAACATAAAAAAGGTTATATCGTAAATTATGACGTTGATTTCGTAGAAGTCTAAATCAGGAATAACATGGAATGATCCACCCACTTCTCACCAAACACTCTGTCATCCTTTCCACTCACCATTCAGACCTCTATTACGCCCCTGAGCGAAATAGAGGTCATTGGTTAATGAAGACAACAGGACCAAATCATCCACGGAGACAAATTCCCGAGACCACCACCACAACTGAAATCACCTTTTGCATTCCTCTGCTGCTGCCTGCCCTGGCAAAATCCAGCAAACATCGGGAATGAATGTCTGTGAAGGTTCTCAGTCATCCAGGTCATCATAGTCTAAGGAACTTGGAAAGAAAAGCGTCTGGACTTCTTTTAGTCGCTTGAAGACGTTTCACGTCTCATCTGAGAAGCTTCTTCAGTTCTAAGGGTCCAATTGGTGGGGAGTCCCAGATTTAAACCCTGTGGGAGTTTCCCCCCAAAGAGGGACAAAGGACCCCCTGATGATCCTCTACCTAATCCCATGAGCCAAGGTGTGAAAGCAGGTGTGGGTCCTAATCAGCCAGGGTTTCGGGTGAGCTCATTGTGAAACCTGGCCCCACCCTATCATGTGATTTCCTGAGGTCAGATGACCCAGGATGTGAGTGGCCGTCTGGGAAGGGAATGAATCTGACAATTCGATCCCATTTTTTTATTTAATCTTCCAGTTATTTTTTAATTTAAACTGAAAATAATCTTGTCCATAAAATATGAAAAAAGTCCATTACTACTCACAGCTCTGAAACTTTGTCAAAGTAGATCTGCCATTCAAAGAGTTTCAGTGTATTTTAAGAACAGACAAAATATGTACAGTCTTATAAATATAACTACTGCTATTTAAAAAAAAAAAAAAAAAAAAAAAAAAAAGATTTATCGGCCCTGTAAAACCAACTACATATGTCACTAAAACATGTTTTTTTCTTGTTTTTGTTCTTTTTTTTCTTCTGTTTTTTTGTCTACAAGTGTGACCTTATACAACTGTGTGGGACGCGTTGGTCAACATATGGGGAAAAAAGTGATGTTGTTCATAAAGTTCATGTGTGGCTGCCCTGGCTGCCCCTGGGTGGGTCCGGGATGGGCGTGAGGTTCTGGGGGCGCTCCGTCTCTGGGCTGGGGCCCGGGCCGGGCCTCGGGGGCTTGGGTCCTGGTTGGTGTGTTGCCGGGGTTGTGGGCGGGTGGGTGCATGGGGGCCCAGCCCTGGAGCAGGGTGCCGCCGGTGCATCGAGCCACCTGGGGGGCTCTTCAACTGGTGGGGAAGATTGTCACATCTCGCAGGAGCTTTCCTCTCCTCAGGGGCTCTCTCTGCAGGAGGGGGAGACACAGGAGAGGTGGAGGAAGATCTCAGCCTGGGTGTTTATTGTCTTATGTAGTCTGGAAGATGAGTGGATGGTGGGGTGGGTGCAGTTTTCTCTGTGGTGGGGTTGGGTGGACTGTCCCGGGCTCTGTGGGGCCGGGAGGCGCTGCTGCGCTGGGCCCCGGTCTGGATGGGCCTGGGCCCCCTTTCCCTGGCGGGTTGCGGAGTATGGGGGTGCCTACTGGGGTCAGCGGGGGAGCTGGCCCCAGGGAGGGGTCACTTGCCCCTCCCTTCCTTCCCTCCCCATCTCCAGCTGCCTCCCTCTTCCCGCTCCACCACAACCACCCACACATGCAGGACCTTGGAGTAGGGGTATGTCACCAGGGTGCAGAGGAGGCTACCACCCCCCCTGTCCCCTTCTGGCTGCCTCTGCCTCAATTTTATCCCACAACTTAGACATTCACATTACTCACACTCTCATTACACATACATATAGGATCTTGGGGGTGGGCACGATACACGGAATCCAAAGTACCATCAGGGTGTACACCCCACCCCTGGCGTCGTTGCCCACCTGTCAATGTTAAATACACGTAGACATTGAGGGCTAGCAGGAGGGACCATGCGCTTACCTGCTGCTCTCTGGCAGGTAGCTCCATGCCCTCCTGGGTTTTAAATGCACCTTAGAACACACATGCATCAACACTACAATGAGCGGGTGGAGGGAGGTTTGGAGTCTTCTCTCACCCCCATTCTCTGCGACCTGCTGGAGCGGGGGGGCTAGGAGGAGGAGTTGGCCGTCCGACTGCGGTCTGGAGTGTGGGGCCTCCCTGCTGCTGCGGAGTCGGGGCGGTCTGCCTCCCCCCACCGCAGGGAAAAGGGTAACACCACCTGGGTCTGGGTGCAGTTCCCCCCTCCAGGGGCAAGGGTACCTAGACCCGGTTTGTAGAGTATGCTTGGGGAGTGTGATTGTGTGTACAGCGTCTCTTTATGTCTGTCTCCACGTTGGTTGAGTGTGGAGTAAGTGCATATGAGAGCATGAGGGTGGGAATGGATGTTTGTATATGTGTGTGCCTGTATTTCTGTGTCTATATGTCAGGTTGGGTGTCAGGCGCCACCTCTCTGAGGACATCTTAGGCCCTCCAAGGTTTGGAGGCCTATCTCCCCCTACCACCACTTCCCCTGCCAGTGGCGGACTCCCTCAGACATCGGTGCGTTGGTGGTTCTTTGTGTCCGGGGGTGGGCGTCCAGGTACACACCGGCTCACTCCTTGGCGGCCGCTTATCGGGGCCTGGAGCCTGGGGCTCGCTCGGGCCACTTCGGAGGTGGGGTGCCCCCAGCCTCTCGGCCTGGGGCTCGGTCACTCAGGCACGGCTGGCTGCCGGCGGAGCTCACGGGCGCGTCACTACAACTCCCCCTGGCTTCTGCTCCGCGGCTGCTGAGTGAGCCCTCATCTGGGACTCTCCTCAGCTCTTACTGGGACAGTGGCGCGGCTGCCCCTCTGTTGGTCTTCCTTGGTCTCTTGTGTTCTGGGGGCCTCTGGATGTCTGGAGTTTTGATCTCCTCCATACCTGCTTCATGCCCTGGAGGACGGGGCTGCGGCCCCCCCACACCCTCTAGCAGATCATTACATGAAGGAACCTTTTGAAAAAACAAGCGCGTCCATGCTCACAGGTGTACACACGGGTGATCACACCCACAAACTACACCCTTTTTGGCTTCTACCTCAAAGCACACTGTGTTATGTTGATCTTATGTGCTGCACAATAATGTTTAATATTTAGTATTTACTGTCATATTCCCATATATCATTGTGATGTTGTTTATTCTATTACTCTTGTTCTCTTCTGCTTGTTTTCTTTTTTCTTTCTCAGCAGGTGATCCAGGTGATTGATAGATGCATTTTTTTTCTTTTTTTTTTTTCTGCTCATTCTGTTGGTTTTTGTCTTTTGCCCTTGTCCCCCGTCCCTCTTCTCAGCTGTTTCTCTTTCCCTCTTTCTTTCTCCCCTTCTTTCCCCCAGTCAAGTCTGTCCCGTATTCAGTAAGTGAAAATAAAATAAACAATAAAAGGTGAATCAAATGGACCATTACGGCAAGGCTGGGATGGTCAATTTGGTAAAGTAAATCCGTTGGGCATCTTTCTTTGCCTTTAGACAACAATTCTGATGGCAAAAGAGCCAAACGGGACAGGCAAAAAAAAAAAAAAAAAAAAAAAAAAAAAGAAGTTCATGTGTGGGCTTAAAGCTGAGGATCAGAAGTGTTGGCAATCTTTTTCTGCCACTGTTCAGAACGAAATCAACATTACTTGAATAACTCAGGGACTCGTGGCTCAACATGAATATTTAACATCTTTATTTGTACCTCCTTTCCTTAGAACTCAGTAGGAAGTCTGATACCCTAAGGGTGCTGCTGCCGCCGCCTTTCTGAAGCCTAGAGAGGGGTTATGAAGGCTTCTCCTAAGGGCTCGGGGAGTCAGACGAACTTAATAAACTCGCAGCCTGAGATCCAATTCTGGCTTTACTTTTACTGTATGCTCTGGGGACCTTTTTCTTTCTTGTGTTGGCCCTGTATATGAGGTAGATGTCAATCTCAGAAGCTGAAGGAAAAAAAAAACATTTTGTTTTTCGCATCTTTCAGCTACATGATCAAAGCCGCTTCCAGACTTGTACTTCTTTACATAAATTTTGAGGCAATTTAAAAACTTGGACTCGTGTTTCGATTTGCAGTCACATGGATTAACTGGAAGGATGCAATATGAAAGCCTGAATTTTGATCAAGTGCAGTTTGTTTGCTTATTTAAGAGACTGATGATCAGCTGAGTGTTTTACTGATTGGTTGACAAATCTATTTAACTTGTTTAAGCTAACATAGCAGATCTCTCAAGAAGGAGGAACATGGGTAGACTATAGGCTCATTATCAATGATGCAGATAAAAGGCCTGGATTTGATTTCAGGTGTGGTGCTTGCATTTGGAAGATTTTGCTGTGAACACTCGACATGCAGTCAAAGCTCTCCATGCAGGATGAAACAAGTCATCTTTAAGCTGAAAATAACAGAAAGAAAGAAAATCCATCCAAGAAAGGCTACAATAGTTGGATTGGCAAAATTTACAGTTTGGTACATCTTGAGAAAGAAAGAAACCACTGGTGAACTCAGGAATGCAAAAAGACCTGGAAGTCCACAAAAGACAACAGTGGTGGATGATCGCAGAATCATTTCTATGATAATGAACTCCTTCACAACGGCCAACCAAGTGAACATCACTCTCCAGGATGTAGTGTAGGTATATCAATATTCAAGTCTACCATAAAGAGAAGCCTGCATGTAAATATGGAGGGTTCACTGCATGCTGCAAGTCACTCATAAGCCCCAAGAATAGAAAAGCTAGATTGGACTTTGCTAAAAAAAATTAAAAAAAAAGAAGAAAAATCTAAAAAAGCCAGCACAGTTCTGGAAAACCATTCTTTGGAAAGATGAAACCAAGATCAACCTCTACCAGAATGATGGCAACAAAAAGTCTGGAGATGGTGTGGAACAGCTCACGATCCAAAGCACACCACATCATCAGTGAAACATGGCGGAGCAGTGTGATGGCTTGGATGTACATTGCTGCCAGTGGTACAGAGACACTAGTGTTTATTGATGATGAGACACAGGACAGAAGCAACCGAATAACTTCAGAACTGTTCAAAGATTCAATGTCTGCTCAAATCCAGCTAGATGCAGTCAAACTGATTGGCCATGTTTCATACTACAGATGAACAATAGGGTAGGGACCAAAACATACAGCTAAAGCAACCCAATAGTTTATTAAAGCAAAGAAGTGGCCAACTCAAACCTGATCCCAATTGAGGATGCATTTCACTTGTTGAAGACTAAAACTTCAGACAGAAAAGCCCACAAACAAACAGCAAATGAAAGCCGCTGAAGTAAAGGCCTGGCAGAGGATTAAAAAGGAAGAAACCCAGAATTTTCATTTAAAATTAATTTTGGTAATGTAAAGAACCAAAATTAGAAAAAAAATGGCCTCTGTCCAAATATTTATGAACTAAACTGTATTTAAGATGGACACTAAGGAAGGAGAAAAGGACTTGAATCAATTCATTAGGCAGACACATCGAGCCGGAAAGGATGTGCAGTAGGTTAGGATGATCAAGGATTGAGATGGAAATGTACTAACAACTGAAGAAAGTGTACTGACAAGGTCGAGAACTTTGAGGAGCTGATTGTAGAGAATAAGAGTCAGAGGAGGATGAATGAAGATAGTGAACCAGGAAGTGCAAACAATAAGTAAGGAGGACGTGAGGGCTGGAGTGGATGAACATACATCCAATGAAAGGTGGATTGTCCAGATGACATAGCTGTGAACGTATGGAGATGTCTAGGAGAGAAGACAGTGGACTTTTTAACCACTGAAATCAAAAAGTCCACAACAATCAGTGTAATGGTACTGATGTTTAAGAACAGGGTTGAAGTGCAGAGCTGTAGTAACTACAGAGGAATAAAGCTGATGAGCTATACCATGAGAATATGGGAAAGAGTTGAAGGAGAGAGGTTCTCCTTATGAGAATTTCGGAAGGAGCTTCATTGTGTTTTTGAGGATCCAGAGAAAGTATATGATAAGGTGTCAAATGAGGAACTGTGGTGCTGCATGAGGAAGTCTGGAGTGGCAGAGAAGTATGTGAGGGTGGTGAAGGACATGTATGCATAGAGACAACGGTGAGGTAGGTGGTAGGAGTGACAGATGGGTTCAAGGTGGGGGGGATAACATCAAGTATCAGCTCTGAGCCCCTTCTTGTTGCGATGGACAGGTTGACAGATGAGGTCAGACAGAAGTCTCTGGGGAGAGTGACTGACAGATGCCATGTTGACCTGTAGTGAGAGTGGGGAGCAGGTGGAAGGGGGCCTGGAAGAGTCAGTCCAACTATAATTTCTTATGTAAAGAGTTTATTTTAAAATATGTTTATTTCATTAAAAATATACTATATTTCTTCATGACTGAACTTTTATTTAAAAGGTGCATAACCATGACAACCTTTTTTCATGACTGGAGTAAACCAGCAATGTTAAATATTTTATCTGTACATCTCTACAAGAAAGGGGAAAGAAAACCCACCACAATCTGTTTAAATGTAGTGAGATATCATAATGTTACCAGAGATAATTTACTCTCCTCTTAAAAGGCAATTCTGCCTGAAATGAGGCTGTGGATTGTGCTTGTTAGCTTCCCACCTGTGGTGACTCTGTGTGTGTGTGTTTGACTCATTTGTGGGCAGATGATGGCATCAGTTTGCTATTATTTTGCAAATGCATCTCAATTAACTTCAAGGATCACATTTTCAATAAAATGAGTGTTTGACTCCTTTAGATTTGAAATGCAAAGCAAAAGAAAAAAATCAAATACCAGGAAAAGATCGAGCATTTTACATCTTGAGTGGTTTCACATGATGGAGACGTGATGCGTTTTCTACTCTTTCACAATAAATGGTGGAAATCAAGTTGGCTGGTAATCACACTCAGACTGTCATAAACACAGTAGGGAACTTCTTTTTCCTTTTTTTTTTTTTACAGGAGAAAAAGGAAAGTGTTTTCTCCCAAACGTCTTGTCAAACACTCAAACTTCACTTCACTGAGATACCGCTCTGATAATGATCTCACCAAAGATACCAGTATCATAAATGGGAGCTCCATATTTAGGTCTAAAATCCCAAAATGTGGCTGAAACAAAATGAAACAGGGTGTTTTTGTTAAGCTTGTTTATAATAATTTTTAATAGCAGTTAATTGTATTTACTAAAATGAGTGAAACACAGTAAAATGACTGGATTGTAAAGATTTTAAAAAAGGAGAAATTGTATATTTTTTGCTTGTTTACATCAAGGTCTAAGGTCTGTATTTAGTTATTTAGAGTATGTACTGTATTTAGAGTTTGGTTATTGTGCTATGTAGAGTTCTTCTAAAAGCAGTAACCACACAGGAACATAGATGATGGTGAGTATAACTAGATGGGTAGATAAGTAGTTACAATCTTTTCTTTATTGATTTTTTTTTTTATCCAAAAATGCTAAAAAGTTCTTAAATGCAATATTAGCTTTCGTTTTCCTTGTTCTTCCATTATAGTAAAAACATCTGTGTTTGCCCTTAAACTATAGAAATGCATATTGTAATGTATTTTTAATCTATTTTTTAGCTGAACAAAAGCATAAATAACTGGCCGGTTAATCAGAAATACACACAAGCTGCAGGACTAAAATATATGTATGTAAATGAGAGTACAGAGCAAGCAAAGAGATGCGGCTGTTATGAGAATCTCATCTGCGTTTCCTAACAAAGTGCCTTTGAAAGAAGTCACTAAAGCTGCCTGAAGGATTCAGAACCCGACTGCCCTTTTGTTACACAGTACCTGTGCAAAATCATGGATAAACCCAGGAAACAGAATGAGTAGCTCATTAAAATGCATTTGCCTGCAGGAGAGAAGACCATTGCATGGAAATGGCTGCAGCCAAATGCTCCCAACAGGTGACGACTGGACTCTCAATGAGATAAACTAGATGTAGAAAATGACCTTTAGTATAAGACCATAACAGAAAATGTAAAATATTGGGAATTTTGGACTAAATATGCTACTAGTGCCTAAAAGAAGTAACTCATTATATGTTTCTGCCTCATTTCATTGTCAAATATAGATGCCTCTCACTTATATTTGACAGTGAGGAGCAGTTTGCACTGAGTGTGAACTACCTCAGAAAAGCACAGAATCCCTTTTTAAACAAGAATCGCTGTAAGATACAGAGATTTTAATCTTTTTTTTTCTTTTCATGATACCAAATAAGCTTAAATATGCAAGGTATTTGTGAAGTAATACATCGCTCACAAGTAGTTCTTCCATCTCCCCTGCAATATTGAAATACATCCTGATCAAACCATTTTTTTAAAAAGGATTTTTTCACTGGATGCTGTTGGCAGTGGTGAGAGCCAGCTGCGTAGGCTAAGATTAAATTAGGTTTAAATGAAGCTTTACTGCATAAAGTCCTTCGAGTGCACAAAAGACACAAAGATGCACAAAAAGACTACACACAAAAACTAAGAATAGCTAAAAATACAAAATAAACCACGGGGGGGGGGGGGGGGAAAACTAATGACCTAAACTATAGAAAAAAATAAAATTATCACAGAGAGCACAGAAAGAGACTAAAAGAATTAACAACTGCAGGATCAAAGAAACTGACCACAAAAACAAATAAAACGACTAAAAGCATCACCAAAATTAATTTTAAAAAAGATTCACAAAAACACTAAAAACAAAATAAGAACCACACAAACAAAAACTGACCACAAGCATGTGACTAGAAATACCATGGTGAGCACAAGAAATGATCCCCCCCCAAAAAATCATTATAGAATCATCAAAGAAGGCAAAAATAACTCACAAACAGCTCAAAAATACAATTAAAGAGATGCAAAAATTTCTAAAAGAGACACACAATCCAAAGAAAACTAAAACCAGCAGAGGAAGAAGAAAATGGCCACAGCCTTCACAATCATTCCGTGACTCATTCAGTCTGGGGAGGGGGGTGGTCAGCCTTCTCAGTGGGGTGGGTACCTTTTACATGTGTGTACGGAGGGGGTGCTTTTGTGTCACAATCTGCCCATGGCTGCTGTAGCTGAAAGGTTTCGGACTGTAGTAGAATCTTTAAAGTTGCTTATTTGGCATTTATTGCAGTGAAAAAAATGGTCTAAATGTTAAAAAGCGTGCAGTTTGTTGTGTGAAGAATTTGTGCCTTTAATTTTAATTCATTCAGAAGTTCCTAAACATGTCTGTGAGGGTTATTTAAAAGCATTTAACGGAAAACTCTCGTTAACCATAAACCATCTGAATGTACAGGTGAGCTAACAGATCATCATCAGCTGCCCGCACTCATTCACAGCAAACATCCATTAGTATGAACCGGTCAGGTTTACAACAGATACCCAAACTTACCTTAAAGCTGAGACTTCTCCGCACCTTCAGGACAAGACTTTTACCGGGGCTTTGCTGGATTTATCGGTGAAACAACGCGAGAAGAGCCGCTGCACTTTGCCAGTCCTCCGTCGGGATGAGTTCCAGTGGCATCTCCAGCAGAGAAGCAGCCCGCTGCGCTCCTCCGTCCGCCTCCGTCTCACTTCTCCCTCCGTCTGCTCCGGACAGACTGATGCACTCAGAGTCCCCACCGCAACATTATGAACAGCGCAGGTCGCACGGTCTCTAGCTTGTAACTAGGTAACAGCTCTGCTGCCGCACACAGTCAAATAGGAGGTGTTAAAATCCTTTGGTGTGTGCGTGTGTGTGTCGTTCCCGTGTGTGCACAGTCTGTGAATGTGACTGTAGTAGCGCAGGTATCATTTCAAAGCCTAAAGAACCATTAAAAAGAGCAGGTGTGGTCTATGATACTTTAAATTAAACACTTTAGCTAGAAAGCTGCCAGTCGGGCATGTATAAGTACCTCCCTCTACTCTAAATAACAGTCAGCCTGCACTCTGAAAATTGAGGACCTTACAGAAAAGATGACATAACGGGAGATATGTCTTATCATCCCCCAAAATATCACAAAGAACATAAAAGAAGGCAGGGAAAAAGCCACAAGAAATGACAAGTACAACACAAAACTATACAGAATGATGGAAAACAGAGAAGCGGATTTAAGAAATCAAAATCAAAAAGAGTAAAAAGATTAAAATTACAAAAATCCAGAGGAATGAACATCAGAATCTAACAAAATGATAAATAGCCTTCAGTTGGGTTCAGAATTGGTTGGACAAAGACATTTGTAGTTTACTTTTGTAGAGCATAAAAGCTTTTAACTCCAACAACCCATATGTAAATGAAGTGCAGACTTTCCACTTTAGTTCAAGGGGCTTCATAAAACCACAATATTAACTCTTCAGGAATTGCAGCAATGTTTATACAGGTTCTTAAAATTAATTAGACAAACTAATATAATTTTACTTTTATAATGAGGAGTGTCCTTAATACTTGTATGGAAATCCTTTGCGGTCACTAATTGCCTGAAGTGTGGAATCCATGGACTTGAAATGCTCTGTCAGGCCTTTACTACAGCCACCTTCAGTTGCTGCTTGTTTGTGGATGTTTCTGTGTTTAGATTTGCATTTATGAAGTGAAGAGCTGCTCTGCTGGGTTCAGATCAGGTGACTGACTTGGCTGCTGAAGAATATCCAATTTCTTTGCCTTACGAAACTCCAGGATTGCTTTTGCAGTGTGCTTTGGGTCATTATCCATTTACACTACGATGTTTTGCAGAATTTGGATGAATCCAAGCAGAGAGTACACGTCAGAGTTTATTGCATTTCTTTTATCAGCAGTCAGTAAACGTTAGTGGTGTAGTTCATCTGGCAGCCGTACATGGCCATATCGTAACATTGCCTCCACCATGATTAACAGTTCATGCAGATCATGAGCTGCTTGCCACATTAGTTCTCTTTATGCCTGGTACAGTCTAATCAAATCTTGGATTAGATGTTTTCTAGTAAAGTCTAACCCGACCCTTCTGGACTTGAGTGTAAGTAGTGGTTTTCACCCTGATCTCTGTTATTTCCATTAAAGGTTTTTCTTCATTGAAGACTTTGACAATGACACCCCTACTCCCTCAAGTGTTCTTGACTTGATTGGATGCTGTCATGCTGTTTTTCTTAACCATGGAAATAATTCTGTCATCATCAATTTAAATTGTCTTCTGTGGTCTTTAAGGCTCTTTTCTAAATGTACCAGATTGTTGATTTGGCCACTCCTGAAGATTTTTGCTGTCTCTGTGATAGGTTACTTCTAATAATGGCCTCCCTCACAGGTCTCGCCTGGCCACAAAACTGCTGGTCAGTCAACCTTTTGATCTAAAGCTGAAAGTCTGCACATCACTTTTACCTTGATTGGTTGATTTAAACCCATCATGATGTACAGTTGCGGTTCGACTCAGCATTTTGGAGTTGTTATGTTTTGGCTTTGAATAATGGATTATTCCTGTATACTGGTGGTGGTGGTGATGATTATGATGATGATAGATTATTATTATTAGAGTTCCATGTTTCTGTTTATGTGTGTTTCAGGATTTTTGTCTCATGTTTAGCATTTAGGTTCCATGTGTTATATTCAGTCTGTCTCTCAGTGTCAAGTCTGCGTCTTTGTGTGGCGAGGTCTTGTTTCCTGTTTTATTGTGAAGGTCTGCGTCTCTTGTGAATGTGTTCAGTTTTACCTCTTGTCTCGTCTCGTTAATTGCTCCCAGCTGTGTCCACCACCTGTGTGTAATCTCCCTGTGTTTCTTTGTGTGTATTTAAGTCGTGTCTTCTGTTATTGTAGTTGCTGGTCCGTCTGTGTATCCACCATGTCTCACCCGTGTGTTCTCCCTGCTGTCCATCTTTATTCTCGTTCTCGTTCTCGTTCAGGTTCGTGCTCTGTAGTTTAGTTGTGTCCAGTATAGTTTAGTTTGCCATTTTTTCCCTGTGCTGTGTATTCAATAAACCACTTTCACAACTTTACAAGTGCCTGCAATTGGATCCTCCTTTATCATGGGTGGCTGTAGCTCAGGTGGCAGAGCAGGTCAGCCACTAATCAGAAGATCGGTGGTTCAATCCCAGGTTGCCTCCTGGCTGCATGTCAAATATCCTTGGGCAAGATACTAACCCCACGTTTGCCTACTGGTGGTGGTCAGAGGGCCCGGTGGCGCCAGTGTCCGGCAGCCTCGCCTCTGTCAGTGTGCCCCAGGGCAGCTGTGGCTACAATGTAGCTTGCCGTTGCCAGTGTGTGAATGACTGAATGTAGTGTAAAGCGCTTTGGGGTCCTTAGGGACTGAGTAAAGCGCTATACAAATGCGCTTTACCATTTATCATCTCCACACGGCTCACTCCCCTCGCCGTGACAGTTGGTTTTGGACAGAATTAACAGTTTCACAGCATTTTCTCACACATTCAACACAAAAATATTCAAAACACACACACACACTTCAATGTTTATACATTTTTCTTGTTACTGTTTTGTCATCACATCTCGTCCTTATGTTTGTCCTTTTTTCATTCCAATGTAAAGTTGTTGTTTTTTTAAATCAGAAACAAAAGTCAACCAAACAGACAGACACACAAATCAGCTACAAGTACTGAAAAATCACCCAAAAAATCTACAAAAACTGACAGAAGATCAACAAAAAAATACGAAAACTACAAAAAGAAAACCTCACCCCAAAATAAGTAAAACAAGAGCACAACATTATTCACTTCAAAAGCTGATGATTTCTTTGTGACAGCAACTAAAAACTAAGGTAAGAACATAACAAAACAGCTTAATAATAAGTAGAACACTCACAGTTCAGTGAAATACAAATGTGCTGTGAGGGTTCAGAAAGGCGCTGTTGCCATAAGAGGACAGATTTTCTCTGGAAGACACAGAGATTTTGCACTGTGAAGATTTACTGCATGAGGTATGAAAGCTTGGCGGTTTCTGTCCTTGTGGAAGCAGAGATGAATCAGTGTGTGAGAGAAATTATTGCACCTTTAGTGATAAGATGAAATCTCTACTAACAGATATCTGAATATGATTATGCACAATTAACCAATCCCATTTAAGCAGGCTTTGACTGCATACAGAGAAACAGTCCATGTGGTTAAGGGTGATGCAATGACTGTTAAGCTATCAAAAACAGTCAGATAAACCAGTAAAACATACTGAAAGCAAAAATATATATAAACAGAGGTAAAGCAAACACAAAGAAGTAAAAACAGATGGAATGCAAATAAAAAATAGACTCACAATAGCCACAAATACAATGTTTTAAAAGAGACTGCTAACATCTAAGAGATTTAAAATGACTACAAAGTGATACAAAACTACGAGAGAGATGGAAAATAAACACAAAATGTCTGAAAATAGGTCAAAAAAATACACACAGGGAGATGGAAATTTGTCACAAGGTGACAAAATTAAGTACAAAGTTAGAGGTTGAGCACCCTCAGAGTCAGAAACATGGTGGAGCAGCACTGCAGACTGAAAGATGATCTGCTCACTTTGTAGACATGCAGGGCTCATTCCAGTCTGACAGAAACCAGCTATTCATAATGACAGGTGACCCTATACAAATGAAAACATAATTATGAATCCTGTATCCTGTTTCTGCTAATTGATCCGCCTAAATTCAACATGCCGATCCTTTAAAATTACAGACAGTGAGATGTTAGATTTTAATCACACTTAATGAGCTGTAGTGATTCTGGCGGAGCTCAGGTCTGTTTTGATGTAGCATCACTGTGATGCAAACACTACGCTGCACATATTAATACCATATGCCTGGTAGGTTTATCATAATGTACAGCCAACGCACAAAAATATATGTTTTTGGTGTGTGTGCATGTCTGTATATGTCAGAAAAAGGCACAATTTCATGCTTTTCATGTTAGTCACATTGTCCTTTTTTAGTGGTCAAGCATCAATGGACAGATAAGGCATCTTGTCTTTGCTTTTCCCTGATGCACATTTTCCCTGGAAAACTGCTCAGCCATGTATCGAGTTTTTCATTTACCAGCAAATGCACATAAACTCTGGGACAAGTCTGTCTGTAAGATCTAGTTTCCATGAAGTGAAGTAACCTGTTTTTCCAGGTCTATTCAGCTACACGAGCATGTTCTCTGCAACAAACGTTTCAAAGGGCCAATCTCTCAACTCAGCTTCTCATTTCAGATCACACAGGGAATGGAAAATCTGTCGAGTGTTGACTATACTGCAACTGCAAGAGTCATAATGATGCCGCAAAGGAGAGAAAATAAATAAACGCCTCTTTCTCTGTGCATTTTTGTCACTGCTGAAAATGCTTTATGAAGAAGAAGAAGAATCGCTTTTTGCGTTTGATGATAGTGCTTCTTTGCTGTCCTCTGTGGTTTATCCCCAAAATGTCAAGTTTCAATCAGAAGCTGGCTTTGTCTAAAAGAAAGAAAGAAAGAAAATGGGCTTTTTGCCAGCAAGACTTTCAGTTTGTAATGTTTGATATAAATGATAGAAATTCGTTATTGGATGTCTATGTCATGTAATGCTATTCTGTCACCTTCTCCCTGCATTTCACAATTACACACAAGGCGCGTTGTGGGAATCGGTTCCTTGACGGACCAGCTGTGGCAATGATAGATGCCAAAAAAATAACAAATCAATTTTAGAGACCTAGAAAGTCCACATCAGAAGACTGGAGGGATAACTGTTAGCCAGGAGACCATGGTGTACTTCCTGTTTGGACCTTTTGTTTTGTACTTGATTTGAATTCTACGTGTTGAGTCACTGGTTTTTTGCTTGGTTAGATTTAGGCAAATATAGTGGTTTGGGTTACAAAAAGGCCCTTCACAAAATGAACAGTTCACAGTGAAGAGGGATGAGTTAGGATGGACAGTGCTGATGATTAAACAGTATTCTTTGCCACCATGGCAATGAGACCAAACTGAACTATATGATTTACATTTTTATTTAAACCATTAACAACACACCTATCTGTTAGTAATTTATATCTTCAGGTGCAGGCTATGTCCCTGACACATTTCAGCACATAACAGGAGGTTGCAAGATGCTAGCAGACAGGGTATACATGGGACGTTATAACCAACTGGCCGGCATAGTATACAGAAACATCTGTGCTGAGTGGCCTAGCTAAGATCCTGTGGGACTTCCAGATACAGACAGACAAAATGGTGATGGCTAACTAATCGAACATAGTGGTGGTGGACAAGGAGAAGAAGACAGCTGTAGTGACAGATGTAGCGATACGGAATGACAGCAACATCAGAAAGAAGAAACACGAGAAGCTGGAGAAGTACCGAGGGCTCAGAGAAGAGCTCGGGAAGATGTGGAGGATGAAGGTAACAGTGGTCCCAGTGGTAATCGGAGCACTCAGTGCAGTGACCCCCAAGAGTGGCTCCAGCAGATCCCAGCAAGGGCATTCATTTGGCATGGACGGAAGGGACATGTCCCCAACAATATTCAGCGATTATTGAATTGTCCCCACCAATAATTTGATCTCTTCGAGTAAAGAAAAACAAACCCGATAGAAAGAAGAAAAAAATGATCTGTCAACGTCTCGTTCATACGGAGCCCCGCAGGGGACATGGGAGAAAAAAAAATTAAGACGGACTTTTGCGAGATCTCGCAAATCCTAAATATATGATTTAGTTTAGGACATGCCAAGATGCTCTTGAAGTATAAATGATATATCTTGTAACTTGTATCTTGTTTCTTGATTTCAGACCAGAGATATTCTCTTCAGTCCTCTTTTATGAGAGTTTCTTGCTCTTAGCTTCATCATTACACCATTCTCTGCAATTCTTTATTGATAATGGAGTGTTAGGTAGCTACAGAAATTGGAAGCTAAATGAGCTCCCAGCCCCCAAAAAGCTGAAGATAAAAGTAATAAGAAGGAATTAAATATGTTTTTATCTTCAAAGGCTTCACAGCTACATTATTAAATTTGGGGAAATTTTAGCACTCCTCTTCCACAAAATCCTCCCACATACTAAGGCCGGTGATAATTTGGACTTGAAGTGGATCCATGTGAAATAGTACTTATTTGACAGCTGCCATGAGGTTGGGTATAAAAATACATCAGTTTCAAATTGCCATCTAATATGTTTGTCATATAATGTGTTTTCTATTGTCTGTCTTTCATTGCAGGGTTTTATTTTATTACATTTCTTACTTAATAAGCAATAGAAAAACAATAAAGCTGTCGTATGTGCATCAAATGTTCACAAGATTGGTGACAATGTGGGTAAAATAATTTTTAGTCCTGCTGATAAATAAGAAAGACATCTTTTAATATAGTTTTATTGTGAGCATGTGTCCGTTTTACGGCCCGTGTGCTGGTGCTGCTTTGTTGGCACCACAGATCTCATACACCAGATTTGTCATCAACATTTTCCTTTCAGATGTATGGATTGAATGGTGCAACCGATCAACAGACCGCCAGCGCAGCTTTTTCCAGACTCCCTATAATCACTTCTTCTGTGCTTTCACAAACAGGCGGTTCTCTGAAATAAAGTGTTTCTCTCCCTCCAAGGCTACAAAAGGATGCCTTCACTCTCGTTAAAACACCCATGACAACAAGGATGATGAGCCCATCTGCTGCCGCAACAGCGCGTGAGTCTGTGTGAGTGCACATGCACGGCCAACCAGATGAAGATTCATTCCACATTTCACATACAATATATGTGTGTCCTCTGCGGTGAAAGCAGACTGTGAAAGAAAAGTGAAACCTCCACAAGAATGTGGGCCACCCAATACTGAAAGTATTATAGAGTGTGTATAAAAACACAGAGAAAAGGGCAAAATATGTGCAGAACATAACAAAAAAATACACTAAAAAACACACTTAAAGGAAGTGATCGGCCAAACATCAGAGACATGTTTTATTTTTTACAACAGGATGGATATTTAGATGAGTAGTTACCCATTTGGATTTTAAATATGTCAGTTTATCCAAATAATGGGTATTTTGAAATCTTGGTCTGTCTGTTCAGGAAGATCAGTCCTCTTCTTCAGTGAATGTCAAGTTTTCTTAATTTTTTACCAGCAAAGTTACAAAAATACTGTTTTTTGTGACATATGTATGCTCATCTGAAACGTGGAGAAAGTTTCATATAATGAGGTCAGCATGAAGAATGCCAAAACTCTAATTTTATAGTGTTCTAAACAATTGGGATTCACAGTTTTTTCTACTCTTGGGTCTCTGTGTTGTCAGGAAGAGCGCTTAATATGGACATTCAGGAAGCCCCGTCTACCTGATGGGAAAAGAGCAGCCAGTCCGAAAATATTTAATTTAATGGAAATAATTAAGCTTTCAGATGGAGCATGAACTGTTACATGAACAATTATGTAGCCAGCATAGATTAAAGGAACAGCAATCAAGTGTCACTGATCACTCTTCAAATATTCCCATTCATATTTTTATATTGTGCTTTAGTTGTTTGTTTTTACAACTTTATTACTGTAGCTCACGCTCACTTTGCCTCATATTTTCAGGCCGTGCCGTCCAGTCAGGGTAAGCAAGGCAAGCAGTGCTTGTCCATTGAAATCTAAAAATAGACATTAATTAAAACCAAAGTTAAAATGATCTCTCTCATTTCATTGAAAATAATAATTTGTCATAAAGCTTCTGGCCTGTTTGCATCTTTCCTTTAAATTACTTCCATCTCGTGGTTGCCGCTGGCTGTTGTCTGTAAAAGCAGGATCCACTCTGATGGCACGCCTGCATCAGCTTGTGAAGCTGAGAGGCCAGTGGCTTTATCTCTTGTTTGCACATTGTGGATGAAGCTTTGGTCCTTGACGGGAAACTGATTAGAGACAAGCGTGCTGCAGACAAGCTGTAGCTAGCTCTGCTTTCAATGATCTGAGATCAGTTACATCTTTGCTTTCTGTGGTAACGGAGCTAGGGTTAGCGACTAAACAAACTTCTGTAAATTAGCATCATTAACAGATAGGTTTCCTTTTACTACCCACGCTGACCATGTGGGGTAGATTTAGAGTATATAGTGAAAAAGTTGTTAATAACTGCTTTAGCATGTTAGCAAAGTAATCCATGATGATGATCTCCTAGATCTAGTTTAATAAAACAGGCGTGTAGAATTGGTGGAGTCTCCAGCAGTTTTAGATTACCTACTTGACTAAATGTGTAAGTTTAACCTGTTCTTTTGCTAATACCTTTACTTTTCATTAATATTTTCAGTTCCCCTGCAGATATTTACATTTAACCATGTCACACCCTGCCTTTAACTTCAGCTGTGATTCTCTGAGCTCGAAAACAGCTGTGTTTTAGTGTTCCTTGCAGAGCAGCCACACTACAAACATGATTTTGGAGAATATGATAAATCACTGCAGATTAAACAGATTGCAAAACATTTAAAATGAGCTCAAGTGCATAAAAGTGAAGATGTTACCTGATTTGTTTCATCTTCAAAGTTACACACAAAGGCAGAGAGAGGGTCTAACTACTGGTCACTCTTTTCTGGACCACTTGAAGACATAAAGGCACCGAATAGGTCTACCAGATGTCAACGTGGTTTGGTGCGTTTCATGCAGATAACAGTGGTTGACAATACCCTCGTATGTCCTGGGACTGGCTCACCATAATAAGGTCACACGTCAAGAGTATATCTACACTGCAGTTTGAGCTTAGTCTTGGAGCCAGGGGCGATTTTAGGATAAAACCCTTAGTAGGGCTCAGCTCCCAGTGATAACGTCATTTATGTCGTGCACTCCAATTTATAATTGATGAAACATAATAAAATGCTTTTAGTATTGTGAGTTTTATACCACAAAATAGGTTTTGAGAATGAGTGAATGATGGTGTAAGCTCCTAGTAAACATCGTTAACCCTTCATAACTCTCCAAATGTCATTTTAATTAGATTCACGTTACAGTGTTTCTTTTAAAAGCAACCTACTTAGTCGGATGGCTGATTGGAGTGTCTAAAAATAATTTGGAAGAATAATTGCAGATCAGAATTTAATCCAGTTGCTTTGGAGTGGACCCTTCAATTATCAAACCTGAGGCAAAGGTTTAGTCATGTTTATCAGAATTTTCTAAAGCAAGTTGAAGAACTATTTTTAGCAAAGCAGATCGAAGTAGAAACATACTCAACATTGTTTCAGTCACACAGAAGCCGTCCACCAACAAACCAAGCAATTAATGTAGGATTAAACACTCCAATTCCACTGAAAAGCACACAAATCAATCTTTTTTTCTGGCTAAACAATCATTGTTTTCCATTTAACTTCACTATCAGTAAATAAAGAGACATAAGATATTATAAAATCAGGTTAGGGAGACTCCACATTTGATTACAATGTAGCATACTGCTTAGATATGTGAACTCACCATTGGTGAATGCAGGCAAAACAGAAGCTGTCTTATGTCTTATAACAGTGGTGTTGACTTTGGCCACACGCCCACTCTTACCTGTTTCTTTGTGCTGTCTGCTTTTGCTGTCTTCAGACAGCTCTCCCTCTCTTGCTCTCCCTGTCGATTTTCCTCTCCATCCATATCAATTAGTCATACTGGAATTGAATATTGGGCTGCTACGACTGGCGGTCAGTTAAGAGGTAACATATGAAAAAATGTCATTTTCAAAACAGCATCTTTCCTTTCTTCGCTTGAGTTCATTATCCATAAATGTACTGTAAATAAATAATGAAGCCCAATTTGACAAGAATAGGAAACTTTAACAGACTAAAGTAAGGACATCAGCTTCTTGGTTGGCAGCGAGTGATATGCCAGAAGACTGTGACTCAGAAAGCTCACAATCTCTAGCATCCAGCGCCCGTGTGTGTGTGTGTGCATCCTAACACCGTGACATCAAGAACACTGGACATTTAAACCTGTTTTCATTCTAAGCTGCACCATCTCAGTAGAGACTCCAGTAAGTCAGATAATACCAAAATACATTATTATTACTGCTGTTATTATAGCAATTTTTAGGGGTGCTAGGATGAAATTTCGGGATGCTTGAGCACCCCAAAAAAGGTTTTAAACTCACAGGTGCCCGGGGCTCCGTTATACTGCACATAGCTTAAGTATAACTTTTGTCATTTTGTATGAACTTGAGTTCAAAATCAGGTCAGATGTTTTCCTAGGGCAGAGATGTCAAACTGATTTTACATTGTGGGCCACATACAACCTACTGATCTCAAGTGGGCCGGACCAATTTAGTCCAATTCCGTTTTATTTTATAGCGCCAAATCACAACAACTGTCGCCTAAAAGCATGGCCAGGGAAACTCGTATTTCTGTCAGTGTAAAGTTTAACTACACATTTAGTGCTTAAGATATTTTAATATAAGAAAAAGAAGTGCAATTTCTTTTTTCCGCATGAAAAAGAGACACTGTAGTATCTGTCAGCACGGCTCTTTGGGCTTAAATTGTAAGAAATAAATGTGTAAATTTGAAGAAAAAGTTCTGGTAGCTCAATGACCTGATTCTCTTGCAGTTATAAAGCAAAATGTTTTTGTCAACTTAAACTTTTATTGAACCAAAAAAAAAATCCCACAACATTTCTAAGGTAATTTTCAGTCATTTATTGTTTTTCTATTACTTAATCACTTTGATGTTGGATTTGTGAAAGACGTAGGCCAAAATTGGACATTTTGAGTCAGATTCACAAATACGTATCAAACTGAAATGAGAAATTTTATCTGTATCAAAATCTAACAATAACAAAAGAGAACAACAGGAAAGTTTGCTGTCAAGTTTAGATTCTTCAAAGAAAAAGAGAAATAAAAAAAACACAAAAAAAGGAAACCGATATAAAAATGTTTGTGAAGGATGCAAACAGAAGTGCTGCAGCACTAATATTCACGTGTTTGCTGTCACCAGCCTTTTGTAGAAGGTCTATTATCGGATTTTACCATTCATATTTTCCATGGTTCAGATTAGGTCTCAGCAAAAGAGCTGTCAACTGGCTCTGCCTGGGAAGAAAATCAAGGTTATCCTTTTAGTCGCTCAGTCTGGGCACAATACATAACAGTCCTATAGCTTTGGTATTACATTCTCTTTATCTGATGTAGTTTACCATCCATGTGAAGAGTGCAAGCCGCACAGCGCCTCAGGGACCAGACTCCTACAGCATCAAAAAGGTCACGGACACTGCCCACGTCTTTCCTGCCTGCTTTATCATTACAAATAGCACAGACTGTAAATGGCAAACCTGATCCCTAAAGGAAAACAAAAACAGCTCCACAAAGTCAATGAAACTGTCAAATTAAAACATCTTCTGGATGTCTTTGTTTAAAGGGGATGTCTGACCCTGCTTCCAGCTTGAGCTCATTACCTGATGTAATGTTTGTCTAATTAAATTCACATGCATAAAAATAGAGGGATTGTCGATTGCACGTGGGTGAACGAAAGCAGCCGCCTAGGGCTCAGAGGGCATCCACCTCAAAACGTGATCCTTAACTTTTAGCTTTTAACCGTTTGTTGGACAGTCCTGCGAAGACTCTGATGAGTCAGATGTGATGATGAGGTGTGGGCGAGCGCGTAACAAAAACAGGATCTTCTTAATGAGATCCCTGCTCTCTGCCTTTTAGCTGTTTAATGAGTGCGGCTCTTTTTCAGTGTTTAGTACGAATTAGTAAACAAAGACAGGAGAAATGTTAAAGGTTCACTGCTTCTTAGTGGTGCAAGCTACATTTACTTAAGGACCGTACAGTACTTCCCTCTTGTCTTGATAAACCTGCAGGGGATTATCTGCTGAATCTGCTGTTGCTTTTATAATGAGCTTCAGTTCATTGTTTACCTCCCTGCTCTGTAGGGCTGTAGTCAAAGAAAATTCTGGTGAATAAAACTCGACTTTTGGGGCATGCACACTGTCTCTGAATAAAGCACGTCTGCCAGAGTGTGGACTGCACTCTGCCTGCCACTGATCTTTTCTCTGGTTTTGATGAGGGAGGAGGCTGCACATCCACTTGGCCTTTGTGAAGCTGCTGCTACTGGCAGACGCTGGAATCAAAGCCATACGTGGAACCACCTGCTGTTATAAAACTGCTTCTATACCAAACATCTTGAGACACGTCACTTGTGATATGTTAATACTCAAGGCCCGAGGCACTGAAGATAAAAGGTGACAGAACTGCTTGGTTCTTACAAAAACTTCACAACTTTAAAATTGTGTGGCATGTTGGTTGTGATATGCAAACTGCTGTTTGTAGAATTGTTCAAACTTCAGCACCATTTCCCAGCTGCCAAATTTGTAAGTTGGGTGTTTAATTTTGACCACGTTGCCAGATCGTTTATGAAACACAGTCTAAATACACAATCTTCTTTTTCTTCTTCTTCTTTCAGATGCTCCTGTTAAGGTTCATGACAGTGACTCATCTGCTTCCATCTCACCGAATCCTTTGCTTTCTCTTCTGTCACACCAACCCTCTGCATCTCCTCTCTCACTGCATCCATAACTCTCCTCTTCCTGTGTCTTTACCCAGCAGTAGCACAATTTCAGTAGTAGTACTCAGCCTGCTGATTAATGGCACCAGTAGCAGTCGTTGTTATCCTGGTATCCCCTGATCCAGTATAGAAATCTCAAACCTGATGTTCTGCACATTTGATTTCAGCCAGATGGCCTTCCTGACAGATCCGTCCCTATTTAATCTGGGTTTGAGACTAGACCTGGCACTAATAATACACTGACCTGTGGCTCCATACACGATTAACACACTAAATACAATTTCAATCTATCTGCCAGAGCAACCTGGTAACCCGTTTATGAGTTTTTGGCTTTAATATACAGCACTGTGCAAAAGTCACCGCTCATTTCTTTTTATTTTCTTCCAAGGAGAGATAATGCCAAGGCAGCTTGTGTTTTGCCTGCATTCACCAATGGTGATTTCTTGTAATATTTTTTAGTAGGTGTTGGGGCTTGAATAGTTCTCCAGGATTTCTGAAGATCTTTTAAAGTTTTTCTTTGGACTGTGGTGTCAGGTTGGCTGCGAGGCAAAGCAGGCCTCAAATGCAGGACTCCTTGAATAACAGTGAATTTATTTAAAGTGAAAAATGTGCAACAACAACAACAATCCCAAAACCTCGATTCCACAGTCATGTTTGATCCTGACTCCCAGGTGCCGGTGATTTTACTCCAGAAGGCTGTTCTCCACTACAGCTCGCTCAGTATTAACTATTTGCTCACCACTCTCTCCACACCTCCGCTCCACAGGTTTCTCTACACATGACACAACAAGTTTCTTCACAGGAAACATAAACTAACACCAGAGCTGAGGTTACAATGATTGTAGTCATTCATCGATACAGCGCAGACAGAAGCTCACACACTGCCTTAAATAGTGGCTCTTGACAAGGTCATCACAGGCAGGTGTGTGATTGCCAGAAGGTGTGTGGAACCAAAAGGGGAGAAATATCCACTGATTGCCACCACTGCAAAAAACCAGCACACCCAGATACACACACACATAACCACACAAAGCAGGATAGCACAAAAATGTGGCAGAGAGGTTGAGGTGGAGAGACGGAAACAGACAGAGGACCGTGATAATTGTCTGCTTTTTCACTCATGTTCAGTCCATTTTTTAAGCCATTTAACACTGATCTATGAATCATTCAACTATAAAAAAAGACACCCAGCTTAAGGGCTGAAGCAGTGTTGGGTCTACACATAACAGACAACTATAAATAACTAACAACAAGAACCAGTTTTAAATTGTATCTTCAGCACTTCGTTACTATCATCCGTCAAAAAAAAAACCCACACACATTTGTTTCACTTTCTTTAGTTCAATCGACAAAAAATAAAAAACACAGTTTGACAGGCATAAAATCTACACCACCGTGATGGTTCCCAAAGAGCTATTTGCTGAAAATCTGCCATATTTGCGTGATTTGCAGTGTGCTCTTAAAAAATCTGAGCAAACTGTACAGGTGGAAGACAAAAGAAGAAGTGGCTACAAACTATCTAACTGAAGAACTCTTCATGAAGACTAGTTACTGTACAGAGTATTCAAGATGCTGAACAAAGGTCTTCAAACCCTATTTCCATGTATGTTTTTAAACGTTTTGCTAAATCACCATTTTCATGAAGAGTATGAGCTGGACACCTTTAGGAAAAAGTTGTAATTGAAAAGATGTGCTATGAAATGAGCGTTCAAGGGCCATCTACAAAGAACAACACAAAAAAAAAGCTACAAAAGCATGCAACTTGGGCAGTGTAGTGTCACCAGAGATAATTTCACACATCACTGCCCTCCTGTAGGTTATTGCAGGAACTTAGTTCAGAAAAAAGACTTTTCCCTGTTTAATTATATGAAGGAAAAATATTTATTAACAACTTCACTGTTACAGTATGCTTTCTTATCAAAAATGACTTCACACATCAGTGGTTTGAATAAAACTGCAACAGTTTTGGAGCTGAAAGGCAGGAGAAACGGGAAGGCCACAGATGGATGTAGTGAAGGAGAACTTGGAGATGGCTGGTGTGGCTGTAGCGGATTGATAAAGGACTGATAATCCACTCTGAGAGCAGACAAGACAATAAGTAATTAGACTGGGCCCCACCCACCAGTGTCTGTTACATCGTTAGGTTGAAAGTGTTAAAAGAACAAGAAAAAGCTGACTTGTTCTTGCCAAGAAGAAACCGCAGGGCTAAAACATGAAGCCACTGCAGTTCCTCTAGTGGCCACTTGGAGGAGAGTCCTGCAGACGCAGCTGTAGCTTCAACTTTTTTAACTGGACTTCATCCATCCATCCATCCCCATCCAAGAAGTCTGAGCTGTAGTTCGGGTCAGTGAAATTAGTCAGTTATTTAGCAGATGTCTGTATCTGAGCATTGTATTAATGCAGCTTTCCAACCCTTGGCTCATAACCGAGCACGCCAACCTTTAAATATGGTCACTTCAGGCTCCATAAATACATGGCAGTGGCCAAAAAGCTAAAACATGAAGTTTCGTAATAGGAAGACAGCAAACTTAAGGGTGATGTTACAGTGGCAGCATCCATATCCAGGACTATTGCAGATTTCTTTTTATGAAAGTAAGACAATGAAAGTCTGATCGGTTGAACTGGAGTCGCCCCTACAGTCATACCTGGGCATCAAAAGAACTGCCTCCATCCTGGTTCAAAAGACAGACCCTGAAAAGTTGGGTTGCATTGCAACCACCAAATAGCACTTAGCACTTGTTAAGCAACTACACACAAAAAGATATTTAAATAAATACAGAAAACCAGTGCAGTTTCATCAATAAGCATTGCAGAAACCTCTGTAAGAGGGAGAATCAATCCTGTGTGTGCTGAATAATGGAAAGATTGCATTTGTACAAAGAACCTCAGGCTGTCAATCATAAAAAAGACAAATAGGAAAAAAGAGACTTAACTCAAACGATGTACTTCAGCAACTGAGCGGAAAGTACAGCGAAGTGTTCTTCAGCTGAGGTGAACTGGAACAACACACTAAACCCCTGGGAGCTTCATCCCTGACCTCCACCTTCTGTGACCACAGAAGAGAAGGGCTGATTTGACATCTAAAATTGTTGTCTCTGAATAAACACTCCAGTGATGTAACTGCCATTCACTGACTAACATATTCTTTCAGCTTTCAGGCAAAGAGAAAAGGGAAGAAAAAGAAAAGCAAATTTAAATTAAATTTTGTTAAAATTTTTACTCTTTTCGTCCAAAAGAAGAATAATGGACACAGGGATGAATAGATCATGTTTTTTAAACAGAAGGACATTCATTTTACTCGTCATTTCCCATTTATCCATTTAATGGGTTTATAACAATTTAAAAAAAGATATATTCACAAACCAACTGCAGCCTAGTTTCCCTCAGACATCAGTGCACTTTATCATAAGCACTGTCTTTTCATTGTGTTCAGTTTTCTTATTCAAACATCAAACATCACACATTTCCATTTCTATTTTGGATAATGTTTGGGAAGAGAAGGAACAAATGAATGAAAAATAAGTTTTTGACTCTGCACGTTTCTCCTGTTTTGATGATAGCATCTAAGACTCCTGTTACACACATGCCTAGAGACTGGCTGGAGAACCCTTGGCAACCATTGGCTCTTAGGGAAAAATGTTTATTCCCCAACTGGTTGGCAAGTGGTTGCTGGCTGTCGCTAGGTGAAACTGGTCACAAAAGACTTATATATCATGTTTAACCTAGAGTAGCGAAAGACCGCGGGGGGTTTGAAAATGATGTGAGTTCACTGTTCTCACCCCGGCTATCTGTTGAGCTGGTGGGTAACAGACGTCTCCGAAAACGTCGGAGCACTTTTGCAAATATGTGATGTCTTGATAAACCGAGCAGATATTTGAAGTTTACACAGCTACATTCTCGCCTGAAAATATGTTAAACGTTTATTTTGTGACCCAGAAAAAGTAATAAGAGTAATATTAAAACTAACTAGCTTCCGCCATTGTTGGAAACTGGAATTGGCTGGGCCACGCTATGAATTCTGGGATATGGTGGGCCACGAAGGATACACCCGACCCGTCCTTCAAATCTGGGGAAAAGGATGACACATTTGTCTGATGCATTTGGAGGAGTCTACGAATTTGGACAGCCTTCGTCGCATCGCTGTGACGTAATCGGCCTACAAATGCGGCCTCAGGAGGATGCAGCCTATGAATTTCAACACCCCCAAAGAGGATGCCTCCTTGTTGTTGCTTTGGTTGTTAGGAGATTGCCACAGTCATCCACAGTTAGTATGAAAGAAACCTGTCTGCAAACACTTGCTTAATGTTCATCGAGTAGTAGTGAAACTTGAAAAAGTGTAACAAAAACCTAAAACTGAGAGTTTTTACCTTCAAAGGGCTTCAGCACCGAAACCAACACAAAAGGTACAACTTTTGTTTTGAAGGTGAGCGTGTCCTTTTTCGATTTGCATCACTGCTCAGTGAGTAGTTGGCAGTGGGTTGCAGACAAGTGGCCGCAGTAATCTGACCAAAGCAGTCACAAGAAGGTTGTCAGTGCTGCACTGTATACCCAACCAATTTTATCTTGCAACTGCCAGTAGACCCCAGCAACCGTTCACCAACCTGTTGAGAAAACCTTATTTTCCCCTTTTCAACCACAGGTTGCCAGGAGGTCTCTAGGCCAGAGTGACTGAGACCCAATCTCACCAAAGTACAAAATGTTTTATCAGGCTGGCAACTGCTAGTTTGCATCATAATCTGCTGTTCATATTGTTTAACCCTCAAGCAACCTGTAGATGAGGAGCCAACTACACCTCCCACAGATGTTTAATTCCTCCAAACCTTTCAATCTAAAGTGTTTCACTAGACAGACTGTGATTATAAAACATCTTCATTACTTGGAAAGCTTTAAGAATCATTATGAAAACAGATGGTTCCACACTCTAGATATGTATAACTGAAAAAACAAATAATTAAAATCTTCGCTCATATTATAGGAGTGTGACATCTGCTGCAAACACACAATTAGGTCTGTAAGTGTTTGGACAGTGACTGGTTTTTTTTGTAGTTTGCTTCGATGAACCTCCACAGTAGCTTTCAAATTAAACCATCCACATGTGGATTAACTTTTTTTTAGCAATTATAGATATTTTTTTATATATAGCTAACCAATTTCAGAGACATAAATGAAACTGGACAAACTAACACAATTTTAAAAATGACGTTTGTTTTCAATATTTGGATGAAAATCCTTTGGAATCAATGACTCCATGAAATCTAGTCTTTACTCCTGCCAGTAAACCCTAATAAAAATTGCCTCAGCAGTTTCTTTTCTCTATAATAAGGCTTAAGTAGCTTTATCTCTTGCAAGCTTTAGTTCTGCTACTCATACGCACAGCTTCACAACATTACAGTTTCATTAACGGCTCAGTCCAAACCATTCTTAACTCTCAGTGGTGCCTCTGTAATCATACCAGCATTAATGTTTGTGGTAAACGGTGAAAGGCTGCGGCCATATTATGATAAATGTTTCTTCGTCTTTAAGAGAGGATTTGGGTACACCACCATAAGGTAGTGTGCAAAAGTCTTGAGCCACCCCTCATTTCTTTATCATTTTCTTTCACGGAGCCAGACTTTCTCATCATTTTTAAGTGGTCTTGAGCAATCACTCTACAGAGTTTCTGAAGGTCTTTCAGAGCTTTTTCTTTTCTCTTTTCTTTTTCACTGATTTTCAGCCCGGTCCTTATCTGACAATTTTCATAGGAATATTTTTGTTTTGTTTTTTCAGCCACATAACACTGACCTATGAGTCATTCTAGCATTTTAAAAAAATGCATCTAACTCAAGAGACAAACCAGTCTTGTGTCTACACATAACAGACAACTTACCAAAAAAATCCATTTTAAATCACATCTTTAGGAACATTTTTACTTGAAGCCTGTCAGAAAAAATAACATTTCTTCTAATTTCTTTGGTTGAACTGATGAAAATATGGTAAATTTAACACAGTTTGATAGGCATGAGATAGTATTTTTGCAACAACAAGGTGATTCCCAAAGAGCTATTAGTAAAATTGCAGAAAACTGGACAAGTCAAATATGTGGCAGGGCTAAACTCTGCTGCATTTCATCCAGTGGTTTGGGGGATCTTACAGTACAGTACAATCAGTACAATCTGGAATGTGTCTGTTTGGGAACAACAGTCATTTTGGCAAAAGCGTACCTGAAATGGAACTCTAATGGTCATGAATTGGCTTCCCCGGAGATTTAACATGATTGAACCAGTGTGGGATCAGCTTGACAGAGAACAAAGCAAAAGGCAGCTGACATCTAAAGAAGAGCTTTGAAGGTCCTTCAAGAGGCCCTGAGAACTATTCCTGATCATTACTTAAAGAAATTACAAGAAAGCTTTCCTAAGAGGCAGAATTGTACAAACTCTGTTTTTACCTTAAATACCTCATTTCCATGTATGTTTGCAGATGTAATTGCTGAACCCATATCTCATTTTCCTAGGAAAATAAAAAGAATTAAGGATCGGCGTGTGCTGTACAAATCAACATCTGTCAGTTTGCAGTGCAGGTTTTGCCATCATGCCACAAGCAGCTGCTCCATTTTGAATCCTAAATAGCTGAAGGTGTGAAAGCTATCCATGTCTGTGATTCAAAGCACAACCACAGCATGCATCTCTGCCTCACTAGAGCTTCTTAAGCCAGCTGGAGGCTTTATCAGATTTCAGGGCTATTTTTGTTAAATCTGTAACTTTTGGGAAATGTTTCCTAACAAATCAGTACACCACCCTGTGTGGCCCGTCTGTAGAATTATCTTTTTAAACCAAGATAATCTATTTCTATCACTCTGTCAGCCATATTACAAATCACCTCGTCTCCACACATGGGAATAAAATCAGAGCCGCTTCTTGTGTGTTTGTGTATTCAGGTGTGACGGCTGCTTACGCTGAACGCTTATCACTCTTAATGAAAAAGTAAAGCTGTTTCCGTGCTCCTTTTATCCATGTTGACAGGAACCAGCTGCTACTCCGATTAGATAAGTGGCTCTCTTTTCAGGCTGTAACCTTCACAGACCCACTTCTTAGTTTCCTTTAATCCCTGTCTTCAAGTTCATTTTTCTTTGGACAGGCTCTCTGCTCGTCTCAAGTCTCACCAGGTTTCAAAATGTCAACAGAGGAGAGTAAGATTAAGTAAAGTGCAGGAACTCTGCATCTCTTAATTGAATCTTGGAGTATACTTCCACATCTATTCATGAGTCTTTTTTATCTGATCATTTAGAGCTCTGAGACTTCTATACCCAAATTTTTAATATGAGCATGTCCTCACAGACTCTGTGAAAATGAGTTAACACATATACATAATTGAAATGCTCTCGTAACATATCTTTTAAAAGTCATATTTGCTTTAGAGACCACGCTAAATGAGCTGCACACTAAAAGCTGCAGACCCCTATTTTACAGCCAGTGCTGTGCAATAATTACATCCAGTTTTAGCCAAAAACGAGCTCTTACGTACATGTAAAGTTAAATAATTCCTGATTCTGATTCCTCTTTTTCTCCCTGCTCTTTGTGGTTCCCTGTCTGTCTTCATGTTTCTCCGTGTTATTTCTTTCTTTTTCTTTTGATTATTTGTTCTTTGTTTCAGAGTTGGATTTTCTCTTAAGGCCCAGTCACAGAGACATAAGTAATCTCCAACCAGTTATGAGTGGGTGCTGGAGGTTCTTGACAGTCACTGTTAAATCAAATGCTGAAGCCCAGGTCTAGACACCAGTCAGTGAACTCCTGCGAACCACTAGTCGCTAGAGGAAGTTGGTCACAAAATCGGTTGCTATCAGAATATTATGGTTGCCCTTTGTTTGTGAGGAAGACTCCAACTTGTCTGCAAACTCTCATCAACTGTTAACTGTGAAGAGTGCACCATAAACCAGAAATTGAGACTTTAAGGTAAAAGTTGTGACTTACTGCTGCAACCAGCATGTTGCAAAAGGCTGGTGGTTAACAGGTTTCACCGACTGGTCTCAGGTCCTCCATATTTTCAGCAATCTATTTCTCCAAGTTTCACTATCATTTGGCGAGTATTTGCTGAGTGCTTATTAAAGACGAGTCTGTATCTTCAATGCAATCTGCAATAGATCAAAGTCATCACAAGGAGGTTGTCATCTTCTTTGCAACTATCTTCACTTAGTGATGGTCAGCAACCACTCACCACCACCTGGCGCCCACTTAGCAACCAGTGGTCACAAGGTGATTGCGAACCGATCTCTAGGTGAATGTTACTGACTTTCTGTTTTTGCCTTTGTTCTGCCGTGCCATAAAGACACCTGTGTCTCTCCTTTGCTTTTTGTTTTTGTCAGATCTTCTGTTCACCTTCCTGTGTCCTCTGTTTGAGTTGCTGCCTATGTCTCTTGTTCCATTATTTTGGAGTTTCATTGTTTCCTCATTGTCTCTATTTTGTATACCCTGCAGCCTACCTGTAGCACTTTTATTAATGCATTCAGCACTCCAAAATTAAGCAAAAACAACTGAAAAATTAAGAAAATGCATAAATGCCAAAGTGGAATTTCTCTAATGGCCACTTGAGGCTGGCTTTAGGTACTCAAAAGAAGTTGTTCCCTTTTGTTTTTAGTTTTGTTGTTTCATGATAGTGTTTCATTGGATAAAGATTCCTACCTGCTGTCAACATGTTTCTGTGAAATACATGGCAGTACACACAACAGTGCGCACAATATATTCTCAAATCCTTCCCTTGAAGCATCTTTATTGTCCACTTGTCTCATACTGTGTATGATAAGATGTATTTTTTGATTATTCCCATCAGTTTCTGCAGTTTGATTATCTGCATGGTCTGTATATCATTTCTGTAGGGATTGTTGTTATTCTGCTTGTCATGCAGCAGCACTGCCATAGAAGGAAGGGTGTAATCATGTGGAGGAAAAACTGACAGAAAGCTAAAAATAAATCCAACAAACAAAACCTTTGTGAGCATTTGTAATAGAAACACTAATAAATCTCATCCTAGAATCAGTATCTGGTTTTATTTATCTTAAGTTCAAAGTTTCTGTTTTTACTGCTTGAAGAAATGTGCATGGCACCAAAAACCTGCAATCTCTGCAAAGACAATGCCTCTAAAGTGTTCGGAGGACAAGAATTCCCCTAAGAGGAGCTCACATCGCACTCCATGTATGTTCACACAGTATAAAGGTTGTATAGCCTCTCAGAGACTGCAGCACTTTGATAGTGGCTCAGCACACTAAAGGGTCCTTTACGTTTGAAGCAATAATACCTTCACATTGCAGAGGAGAGAAATGCATTTATCTCAGAATGTTCAATAGCCTTTGAGATAGATAGATAGATGCTTAAAATACAGAAATCAATAAAATTGTATACATGAATAATTTGTACTATACACATACATACAAATACTAATACTAGTGTGTGTTTATTGTTTGAACCTGATGAACTCTGTGGCTGCCCTCCAATCTTCCATTCAGTGATGGTTTCCCATTAAGACTCTGGGAGTGTTCACCACTTTATTACAGAAACACCACCATGTGAGAGCACAGAGGTAATGTACAGAGGCTGTTTGTACCAACAGGGCTTAAGCTAAGTTACCCTCTCACATGCTCCAGTGATGACCTCTGGTTTCTTTATTTATACATATATTTGTGTTTATGTGCATCGCATACATGTTCATCAAAACTGCACTTTCTACCAGCACAAGCTATGATTCCGTCCATGATCTCATCCAGTGCCATTTCAAAATTAACAACACTGCCACTGGTGGGGAGAAAACTGTGGGCCAGTTCATGACCAGGTCCTTGCCCACTCCTCACCTCAACATGTAAGCACCAGCTCTTCTTCCTCATTCCTTGCTCATACATACCAGCACACCATTTACAAAGTGTTTTTTCTTGCTTTGACAGTGTCACGGCTGAAGGCCAAACCAGGTAAACGGACTCAATTGCAGATACAAACGGACGCACTGGTAAACGTGATTACAAGACTTTATTTAAAAACAGAAAATTACAACTATGACGTGACTATGAACTGTCAGCTATGATGCTACGTGAGCTATGAAACATACGTGAGATTCTAAGAAGTAGAGTAGCAAACGTGAACTGTACAATAAACATGGCGTACTAGGAAACTATATACACATGAAATCTGTGGTGTGGGGAAAAGGGGAGTCAGGCCGGGGAACGAAACCAGGAGTCTTTGAGTCACTGTAACGAGAGGAGACAGAGTTCAGAAGATGTTCCAGTGCAGGTCAGGAGAGAGCAAACATGGACAAGTACTGTCTTACTTATTGCAGGTGGAGGAATGGCATGAGAGGGGTAAGTGGGGCGAGTGCGACGGTGATGGTTCCAGCCAGTGATGATCCGTGGTATTCAGTAACTGAGGCAGGGAGGCAGGCAGGTAGGAGAAGCGAGCATGAGCTCTTCCGTTAAACCAAATGAAAGTGAGTACTGTCAGAGTTAGAGCGTGGAGATCGGATGGATGACTGCAAGCAAAGAAACACTTGGTGAACAGAGAATATCGCTAGAATGATATCACAAGAACTGTGATGACATACAATAACAGAGGTTAGCTGAAGATCACCTTTTCAAAGTAAAGGTATGTTTTAAACTGGTCCGGTTTCTGCTTATTTGTTCATTATTTCTAGTGTTTAGGCGTTCCTGTGCCTCTCTTGTGTTCCTTCTTGTCATCCTTGTCTCCACATTCGTGTATTTCCTGTTTTACTTTGGAAAGTGTCACATCCTGTGTTCAGTGCTTTTAGTTTAGCTTCCCCATTGTCTCATCTTGTCTGATTACTCTCAGCTGTGTTCCACCAAGTTTAGGTTTTGTTAGTGTTTTCAGTTCATCCCTTCGTTGGTTACTTTGAAGAGTTTTTTGTACAGCCACCCAAAAAAAAGGCTTGCTTTCAGTTTAACATCATCCTGCTACACCGTGTCTGCATTTGGGTCCCATCTCTCTCGTTTCCACTCTCTAAAATTCAAGCACACCCTCTGTTATGGTTTGTAATTCACCACCAGACATAGTATTAGTCCAATAATCCATTAAAATGCTCCAGAAGGCTCCAGCAGCTCACACAGAGATTTGAAAAGGTCAGAGTTGTTACGAGAGGTGAAACTATCTATAGAGGCCAAAACTGTTTGTCCCAGAATATAAATAAGATTAATTATGTATGTATTGTTGTAAATTTGTGCCTGTTGAGTCTTTGAGAGACTCCCTTTTGGAGTCAGGCTAACGTGGCCGTTAGAGGAACTGCAGATTTTGTCTCTGGTCAAAATAGCATCACTCAGCTAAAGCTGTTTAACTCTTTAAACTAAATTTCTGTGTTTCTGTAATTTTGTTCATTTGTTTGTGTTTTTCTGTGACTTTTTATATGTGTATATCTTTTTTTGGATTCAAATGCTTCTGGTGCTTATTTATGCATGGATGTTTTTGCATCTTTGCTTTTCTGCCTCTGTCTCTAAAAACCATGAACTTGCAGGGATGTACACTCCAAATCAGACAAATTCACATGACTGGAAATACATGCTGAGCTAAAAGTGTCTTCTAAATAAAATAAACATCAAATTAGTGGATGGGGAACAATTTGAGCTAATCAGAAAAGTGGTTAAAACTTTATATATAACTGTTTTTAAAGTCTGTGTATTGACCTTTATGTTTAAAATGAACAGGGAACCCTTTCAAGTTCAAGTAAACTCCCCTGTGTGTGTTTCTTGTGATGTTTTTTACTCAATCTGCTAATGGTAAAGGTCACAGATGTTAAACCGTTGTGACTGTTCAGAGATCAAAGAAATATATTTATGGTCGTGGTCAAGTGGTGATTCATACCTTAATGGAGACAAAGGGAATAATAAACCTGAATGCATAAAAAGTCAGTCAACAACCAGTTGTTGTTTAACTGAGAAAAAAAATTCACATTTAAGATGCAGCAACAACAGCACCGATACTCTAGGACCTTCTTTCAAGGACAAAAAAAATCAACGAGCCCACAAGAGCGACAGTTTGGTTTTGAAACATCCACAATCATCTTGACCTGCTTTGCTATCTGTGAAAGAAATAGAAAACGCTGCACAAATTAAAGTAAATGATTCAGCACAGACATAATTGAGGAGTTGTTTGGGGGCATTCAGCTTTCCCTCTGGAAATGAGTGTTTTTTCGCCTCTAACAGAGGAGCAGATGAATAGCTATTATGAGGAGGAGTCGATGAAAACAAGAGAGGACAAAAGATTATTTCTGTCCACGTACAGCGAAGCCTTCAGTCAGTGAATGTAAGTTAAAAAAGCATTTACATGTGGCTCATCATCTTTTAAGAAGCCGGTGAATGAAAGGCAGTGAGTCATCACGCTGCTTTTGATGATGGGTGGATTTGTCACAAAGGTGCATGGATTGTTTCTCAGCTGACCTTGAACACTAAATGACCACATTTGTGATCAAAAGAAGAGAAACTGCTCTGTGAAGAAGAAATGATATTTTGACTTAAATGTCAGCGAGGGGAGCCATAAGAATGCTTTTTAAATGGCAAGCAGGTCACGGTCCCTAACCTCTGATACTACTTTAAGGCAGCTGGAGATGCACCACAGTAAGTACATATCATTATATGATAGTGCTATCATTCCCTCCACACTCCGTTGTCATGTCTAGAGATGGGAATTAAGAACTGGTTCTTGTAGAGAGCTGGTTCCCAGTAGTCTAGTTCCTTGGAATTGTTAGTCTGCTTCACTATTGACCTCGCTTACTGGTAACATTTGCACTTGCGCTACAATCAGCTGATTTCAGTTTGTCAGAGGAGAAAATTATTAGCAGTCTGGATTTGGACATTACTTTTATAATTATTGCATAACAGACTAGAACATGATGGTAAAGTGCATCCAGAACAGGAACAACTGACTTAAGCTGCCAAGACAACTTGAGCTCTTTGCAAGCATGCTAATCCATGCTAATGCTGAGCTAGCTAAGGACCCAGACTGATGAATGCCGAGCCCAGCAGACCAGACCCTGACCTTAAACAGAAAACAAATTCATGAGCAGTCAGGCTGCAGCCTCTGTTTCTATCTGTTCATGTTTCTACAATCACTGTGGTGATCACTCTGAACTCTCTTTATGCTGGTTTTCAAGTTTGCATTCACACCTGAATACTAAGAAAAATGCAACACGGAACTGAGGGAGACGTGGGAGCACACGGCGAACACAGCTGACACGAGTCATAACAAGACAGGGGAAGAGCAAACACAACATGGCGTACACTGATGGGAGACTATCAAAGTAAAACAGGAAGTACACAGAGACGCAGACTGGACGGGGAGAGAGAACATGACGAGCTGGGGAACATAGATGAACATGATGGAATAAAACACGAGGAGAAACACGGCACGAGAACTCACACAATTAAATAAACACAGAGACACAGACGGCAAAGACACAACAAGGAATCTAATAAACAAAAGCTAAACAGAATAACCAAGTCACTATAACACACAATAACAAAGTAGACTGACATAATACCAAATGACAAAAACACAAGAAACTCGCACTTGCACTGGAGTGGCTTGCAGCTGAATGTAAAGAGGCAGGAACACCTTAACACCTTATTCTTATTTGATAAAACAGTTTTCCCTTTTGGTTCTAAGATGTTATGACGCCACCCACCACTAGCCAGAGCAGCACCTTTCTCTCTTTGTGGCAAGATGTTAGAAATGAACAAGGTGTGAATTAAGCGGATGTGGATGCTAGCCTCCTAACGTCAGCCACACTCGGCAAACTAATCTCAAATTATGTTTGCAACCCTAACATCATCCATTTAACCGCGCTTAGCTTTGGCTATTTTCTAAGGGTTTTCTTACTTTAGACTAGCCAGCAAGGCTAAAAACTTTGTTGTGCCCAAGCTTGCATTGTTCAGTAATCCCTCAAAACTATAATGGATTCAGATCCAGTAACTCTAACAAACAAACAGAAATAGCAAACTAGGCGATTTTTCTGAACAATAAAATCCAGTCAAAAATAAATGTAAAAAATTTAATGTTTGCATCTGTGGGCCAGAACAGCACCTTCAGTTACTGAATAATTAAATCTGATAGGCTGGTTAATGCACATAATTATTAAATGAGAGTAATTTTTCCTGTGCTGCAGCAGGGCATTGCTTCTGGTAACATTTATATACTTGCTTGATAATTTAAAAAGAAAAAAATGATATCCCACAGCCCTCTTAAACTCTCAGCACAGCCTTTTTCCTTCTCATCGCAGTGATGCCTTCATGGCACAAACGTAGAGCTGTGGTCATACAGTAGTACATAAGCATAGAGGTATAAAGATTAAGATAAACATTTATAAAGCAGCAGCCAATTTCAAATGCAACTTTTTAATCAAACCAACAAATATCAGCAAACACACAAAACTGTTTTTTGTGACTTTTGTGACCATGCAAACACTGCGCTACACAGTTTAGTGCAGGCTACACTAATGTTATTGTAGGATCTTTACCTTACAATATAAAATGCCCTGAGGCTGTTTATGTTTTGAATTGGTGCTAATCAATCAAACTGCTTTTAATTTAACCAATTTACTGTGATAACACTTATATTGATGCACTATATTGGACTGGTTACATCTAGGGTGCTGTTACTAGGTTATATCACGGGCGGCAGATATCAATTTATATTTTAGGTGATGAAGCTGATTAGATTCACTCACTGAAGTCTGCTTTTTATACTAGCTTCATAATGTCTGCAGGTTAGAAATCTGCTCACATAACACCTGCTTATATCTTTTTGAGTTAACTTGGCTAAATCTATAAAGAGCAGTGAATATTGCGGTAGGAGCACAGGTCAGCTGTTCACAAAGGAAAATCTGTTGGAGCTCACAAAGCAAATTATGTGAGTTATATCTATGTAATTATTTTCTTCATGATGCACTGCTACGCCTCATCTTAGGGTTAACCCACCTGCCAAATCAAGTTTAACCTCTGTGTGTATCCAGTGTGTAGACATATGAACTGTCTCTAATATCAAAACTCCTCAATATTCAGTATTCAGTCGTCCAGAAGACCTTGTGCTACTGCTGCAAAGCCCTTAAAATGAAACAAGAGATACCCACAGGCATGCCCTCTTGATTAGCTGTGGTGTCATTTTGAGTATTTTAAAATGCAATTTGAAAGGTAACGTGACCTTCTGCACAGTTAATTGGTAATAAAGTAATGAACAGGTTTCTCTGTCTGTGTGATGCATCCAAAACACCTGCCTGACTTCATCGTGGCTCTATTTAAAACATCTTTTTTTAAAGTCTGAGTACAGTAAAGTGGTACTGGTAAAAAAGGTTTATTTAAATACATAAACAGAAATTTACTTTGTAAATCGGGTGATTTTGCTGCCACGTGCTGAATTCTTACTGTTCTTTTCTTTCCTTTTCAGTATGCCTGCACGTTTTCTGGGATTTAATTAATGTAATTAAATTAATTGTTATTCACTTGTATCTCTCTGAGTTGCGTATTGCCTGAAATCTATTAAGTGCAAAATTATGAAGCCAAACTTCATGATTATGAAGCTTCTGTGAGAACAAATACACTATAAATATCTTAATATTTGCTGTAGTACTAATCACTCTGTTTTCCAAGGAGCAAACACAAATCATAAAAGTTGAAGTCATAAATCAATTATAGTGATAATATTAAAGAGACTCTACATCTCTAAGTGAGAAATGGGCTAATTTTCTCAAACATCTTTACCACTGAACTTTTTGCTGTCAAAGGGGTCGCCCTTTTCATCACATTTTTAATGCAACCCTGACAATGCAATATGCAAAGTGTCGGATGCAGCGAATAAAGCACACAATCACTGGACTCCAGAGCAGTGCAGACGTGTTCTCTGGAGTGATGAATCAGGTTTCTCTGTCTGACAGTATGATGGGTGAGTCTGGTTTTTGCAGTTTGCAGGAGAACAGTACTTCTCTGAGTGCAGTGTGTTAAGTGTAAAGTTTGGTGGTGTCGGGTTGTTTTTAAGGAGTTCAGGAGTTCAGGAATTGTCCAAAGGAACATTTTGGACAACTTCATACTCCCAACTTTGTGGGAACAGTTTGGCGATGGCCCCTTCCTGTTCCAACATAGCTGGGCACCTTCCACAAAGCGAGGTCCATAATAGATGAGCAAGTTTGCAGTGGAAGAACTGACCTCAACCCCATGGATACCTTTGGGATCATTTAGAGTGGAGACTATGAACAAGGACTTCTCGTCTAACATCAGTGTCGAATGTTCAAAACGTCCCATAAAGTCACTCCTTAACCTTGCGGGAAGCCTTCCCAGAAGAATTGAAGCTGTTATAGGTCCAAAGGGTGGACCAAGATCATATTAAATCCTGTGGATTAAGAACGGGATGTCACTCAAGTTGGTAATTTGTTTACTGAGCATAAATGAACTTTTGCACCTCAGAATCAGTTTGGTGCACTCCATTCTCCAGCCATTGGTCATGTGACACAAAAAGGGTCCACACAATATCAACGTCATTAGTGCCACTGTAGTGCAACTGACTCAAGGTGACTGAGGCTGGACTACACCGCCTGCTGGATGCTGGCATGGCATGCATGTCCGAGTTGTTGCTGCAACCCAGGATGTCCATGAAAGTGCCGTGTGGTACTTGTGTCAGTCTTGCGGCACCCCGGCAGTGTGCAGGTGGGCTTTGTTCTGCTCAAACAGAACAAAGCCCACCTACGCACTGGCAGAGAAGTGTAGGTCTTTCTGCATTTCTGATATGTCATGTGTAGATGGGAGATAGCCATACCACCTATTAAACATCTTGTATATACATGTGTTATAGTTTTGGACAGACAAGGTGTAGTTCAGTGATTCAGTTTAGCTGGTAAAGCTGTTAAATCACCACACCTCTAACTTTGAGTCTTATTGGTATCCAAATGGATTAGTAATACAGGAATTCACCCTGTATAGAGCTGTATATTGTTGCATGCTGTAAACATGATTATTTCTGCTGTAAAGTTGAGCTTTTTAACACTATTTCATGGTCATTAGAGGAACTGCAGATTTTCACTGACGTTATTTTTCAGCTCTGGGTTTGCTGCTTTAGATTAGATTAGATTAAAAATGAATCGGAACACGTTTTGCTCACCAGTCCATTTCAAATAACTGTTTGTTTTTTCTGTTGACTTTTTGCAGTTCGATTGTTTCATTTAACGATGATGTCATAAGTACACTGTTTACTGTATCAAATGTTTGTTATATAACATAATGTGAGTATCCAGCAGAGATACTTAGCTGCTACATTTTATGTGACTTTCCAACACTGTTATAGTGCATTATGCCTACACACCGCTGCCGTAAATAGATCTGCTTTCCTTACCTAAAGCTCACAGATCTGACAAGGCAGCATTTGCATTATAGATATGTGGTTACCATGGCAACTTAGTCAAACACAATGACCTTAAGCGAGAGGCTAAAGAGGAGTGTTGGAAATCAAAGTTTCACATGTGGAAGTGTGTCTGCTTTGGCATGAGGGCCTGTTGTTGGGACTTAATGACCAAATCAAAACACTGAGTACACTTGTTTATGCAGGCGAGGAGATTCTAAATGGCACAAAATGGGATGGATGGCACCTCAATAATTACCAATATCAAGGACAATTTTGCCTCTCTTCTGTCGCACCTGCGCTTTATGCAGCAGGTTCAGACCGCTTCGTCCTCATGACTCGCTGCTGCTGTTTCAGACCGTCGCCACCGCAGCTGCTGGAGCCCACTTTGGAGGCAATTATTTTTGCTTTGACTGAATCAAAGCTCATAGAGACTGGAGCCGCATACTGATCGATGTAAGTGTCTGTCTATGTCTCTGCCAAATGACTCCATTAGAAAAACGTACATTCATAGCACGAGGCAGCTTACAACTTCAGCCACATTACTTTGAGTTTGTGTTTGTTGCATTCGCTTTTTTTGACATCTTGTTAGATTACTGCTCTTCTGTTGCTTTCTGTACCTGCCATGTGCAACACAACATAAACATCTTTAGGAGTCAAACACACACTTTAATCTGAATGAAAGTGCAGTGAGCGCTGTTCTTCCTGAGCACTGGGCACATGACCCCCCTCATCCCCAACTGAAGCCATGAGGATAGAGTTAATCTTATAGTGTCCAACAATGGAAAGCATGTAACTGAGTACTTTTACTCATAAGGTTTACTGAGTTACAGTTCTGATGTAATCTGTTTAGGTATCACAGGTTACATATACCTCAGTTCCAATGTTCCCTCTAATTTTTCATGTGTCTGAGCGAACACACTACTCTCTGAGCAGTCTCTTGGACCACTGTGAGCAACAGCAGACGTGTGCACTGTGGTCACGCCAGCATCGATTCCATCCAAGTTACATGGTTTATTAAAATAATCAAATTACAGCATTTATGTTTGACTACTTTTAATTAACTGTTTTAGCCCACTTACAATGAAAATTAAAAAAACAAATCTTGTTCATGACCTGTGTAGTATGTTAACACTATTGGAAGTAAAAATAACTTGAACTCCAATTTTGAAAACAAAACTTTCTTCTTTTTCTTTTTTTAAAGCTCTGACTTGTATTATGAGTCTGTGGTCTGGGAGAGAGTCCTGTAACTCTCTGTCTGCAAAATACAGAATATAATGACCAATGTTGGGCAGTTAATTATATAGTTACTTCTTCAAAAAAGTAACTGAGTTTTGCAAACAACAAAGTTTTTTGCAGCTGTTTACTTAAAAATGCAGCCAAGGCCTTTTTTTAAAACATAAAAAGGAGATAAAGGGGAACAACAGCCTGATACCTGCAGGCCTGACAACAGGAGATGTGTCACTCCTGTAACACCTGTAACATTCAGTAGTCGCCTCATTGTTCTGACACACCCAACAAAACTATTGACTACACACTAACCACACAAGATTTGCGCTAAACGTAGCAAATCTCTCACATCTCAAAACACCGCCGTCACTCCTAAAACTTCCACCTTCCTAAACAATAAATGCCATGTTGCCATATCATTTTTTGATTGGTCGACATGGTACAATAGGAAAGGGAAGGGGGGTTGGTTTCGTCTTTGCTCACAGGTGGAGAGCGCTTTTGAGCGCTTTCCTTATAAAACGCTGTTTTTACCGTTTCTTCCCGCAGTAAATATAAACAACTATAGTATTCAGGAAGAACACCAAACATTGCAGATATTTTTATCATAACTCTGGTTTTACGTGGTCTATCAGCACAATTCAAAAACTGGTATAAAGTCCACACTTTTTCTGTGCGCAGAGACTGTGCCAGCAGGGCGCAATTGCGCACGTGCGCAGCTTAGAGGGAACATTGCTCAGTTCACAGATTCAGCAAGGTGCTGGAAAGCTTCCTCTGGGATTCTGGTTGATGCTGATATGAAATCGTCACACAATCGATGTAGATTTGTTGGAGCACACACGAGCTGCCCTGTTGAATCGTGATCTGGTGATTGTGGAGACCACTTGAGTACAGTGAACTCCCTGTCATGTTGAAGAAGCCATTTTAAAACAGTCTGAGCTTTGGGACTCCTTATCTTCCCAAGAGCAGCCATCAGAAGAAGGTTACGGGATTTACATGGTCAGCAACAATATTTAGGTATGGTGTGACTTTTAAATGATCTAAATTTGTTACTAAGTGGCTAAAATATCTGATCCATCCAGATATCAAGACTCATGATACCAGGGGACGTTTTTCCAATATTTTATTGTCCAATTTGGAGAGCCTGTGTGAACTGCAGCCTCAGTTTCCAGTTCTTAGATCACAGGTGTTCCACCTGGCGTGGTCTTCTGCTGTGTGTAGGTCAACTTTTCATGTAACAAATCTGTATTAACACTCAAAGCTTCATGTCCATGAAATTATGTGCGTGTTTTTTACGGTTTTTCTACATTAGATGTTGCTCTGATTTTAAACTATTTAATATAATAAAATATTTATAATATAGATATCTTGTTCTTGGCGCCCTTTCTTGGCAACCCATGTAAAACATCTGGAACTGCCCCTGCTAAGCACTAACTTTCTGTGATGTTCTTGAGAGAAAAGTACAGTTGTTAAAGTCACGCTTCTGATTCAATTCAGTTAAATTTTTTACATCCTAAATCATAAGAAAAAAGCTATTTTCCTCTGTAGCCTTCAACAAGGGCCAGAGAAAATTCTTAACTTTAGACAGTTGGTTTGGTAGTGTGAGCACTGCTGCACCACAAACATCACTCATCCTAATGTTGCAGTCATCCTGTGAACTCATTCTAGCAGCATTAGCATCCAGGCACTCTGACACATCTGCTGACAGTTTATGCTCTGACGATTCTCTTAGTTTGCCTTTCTCCCACCAGACTAACAGTAATCATGCTACTAACTAATACCTTTTAAATAAACATTGTATGCTATACAATAATAAAACCTTAATGCCCTGGGCATGTGCCCACTTTTCCCATGCAGTTATCTGTCTGTGTAAACACTGGATAATAAATGATATTAAATCTTCCACTACAAAGGTAGCCAGATGAGATAGTCAGTTGAAAGAGATTGTTGCATCTCTTGTATTAAAACCAAATAAACCCTTCGGTTACATGTTGATTGCAAATATAAAAAGAAGAAAACTGTTTCTGCACAAATGTTTCTGGACCAATCTGTACTGTATATGGTTTTGCATTTATGCCAAAAGTGGCAGGAGGACACAGAGGGGGGTAATGTGACATTAGACTGAATCATCAGACTAGTGAAGAGCTGGGTAATTTTAGATTTTAAACTCTTCCATAAACTTAGTTTATCTAAACTTTGTGATTGATTTCCCTTAAATGCATGCTGTGGCTTCTTTGTGCTCAGTTTATGTGTAGGGTTTTATTTAGTGCCTCTTTACAGATGTTTTAAGTGTGTCTCTTTTGTGAGTGTTTGGTACCTCTTTTTGGTTATTTTAAGTCTCTCTAATTGGGTTTCTTTGTGTCTCCTTTGTAATTCTAATTAGCTATTTTAGGTCTATTGTTGTAGAACTGGGTCATCACCTTACAATATAAAGCGCCTGAGGCGATTGCTGGTGGTGGGCGGGTCGATCCAATCCATGTGTAATGAGATCGATACTTTAGTTTCTGCATGCACTGCTGCAAAGGGGCAACCTGGCTGCCTGTGTAAGTGCCGCTGCTTTCAAGTGTCACAGCGCAGAGCAGCCACAGTTTGGTCCTGTCACGTGTCTCAGCAGCGCTAGGCAAAGAAGCAAGCATGTTCAGCTAGCCAGGCTGCCCAGCAGCGCAGCATGGCAGAGAGTATCCAGGAACATGATGGTGGTAACAGTAATATTTTAGTTATCTTCAGCATTGCTGTAATTTTTAAAGTGCAGCAGGCTAATTCTTATTTTAATCAACTAAAAAGGTATAAATTACATTGAGACCTTGATATAATTGAATTAAAGCAAACATTCCAATTATAATATGGCTCAGATTTGATTGAATGTAATTACCCCTTTGTGTTAACTGTGAAACAGATACAGCATGATTATTATATTTAAACTACAGACTTACTCATTATAGTATTTCTGTCCTGGGTTTTAACTCATTAATAACTTAAAGGAAAAATCCCCCCAAACACTTAAAGGTCATGAAAACCCATTCACATTTAGCAATGGTGATGCATCTATGTTAATTACTAAAAAGTATCCGTATCGGCAATAATCGGCCTTGTATTTACTCGGTATCGGATCAATACCAAATCTTAGAGTATTGCACACCACCAGCGATTGCTTTGATGTGGCACTATCAAAATAAAATTAAATTGGATTATTTTGTGTCTGTAGTTCTTTCACGTCTCTGTGGGGGGTTTTGGATCTCTTATTTTCCGTTTGGTGTCTCCTTGTGGTTAATTTGTTTCTCTTTAAGATTGTTTTGTGATATTTTTGGTTGTTTGGTGTCCCTTTGTGGTTAATTTGTATCTTTTTTCTGTTTGTAGTTATTATGTATATCTTTGGGTTGTTTAGAGGCTCTGTGGCTACTTTCTCTTTTTTGTGCTTTTAAGTCTCTTTTTGATTATTTTACATCTCTTTTGTGATTGTTTTGTGTCCCTATTGCATCCTATTTTGTCTCATCTGTTATTTTGTGTCTATGTTTTATGCCACTTGTGATTGTTTTGTATCTTTTTGCGGTCCTTTTTTATTCACAGCTCTCAGAGTGACTTTTCAGTAAGAAACAAAAATCCAAGGCCGAAGAACATCTTGGACACAAATATCCAGCACCCCGTTAAATCCATTTTGTGGTTTGCCTTGCAACAAACTATTCTCCTATGAATGGAGCAGTGGGAACAATGGATTCTTCATAATGGACAGAGTACAATGATGAAAGCCGTTACAGCGAGATCAGTCAAAGCGATGCAGTCAGAAAAGTCTGCTGCAGGCAGATTACCTTATCTCGTAATAAATACTCCAGTTGATTGGCATTGGTGGCAACAGATCTAATTTGACAAGGGTCAGCTCAGAACAACCCATCTGAGAGACTTATCTGGCCTATTCATGTCTCTGCCGAATTAGTTTTTTGGTAACACAGAGTCACATTCTGTCAGTTTTTCCTGCAGCAGCACAGTCACACGCTAACTTAAAGTAATATTTTCAACCAAACCTTCCCTGTTTGTGTATACTATCTCCTTTATGATTAACAATGTTTGCACGTGCAGCTTCAATTGAACCATAGAGAGGCATTAAATAATGAAATCAGGGTTTGTTTTATATTTTATGACACATTCATAAATGAATAGTCAGTATGCTTAACAACTGAAGTGCTTCTTTAACAGCAGTAATACACTCAGTGAGGACGTCATTAGGAACGCTGTACTAATACTAATGCACTGAACCTCTCTTGGCTGTCAAAACAACCTAATTTCTTAGTCTGGACAAGATGTGGGAAATGTTTATTTGAGATTCGCATTATTTCTGCAGGTTTGTTAGCTGCACTGTTATGATGTGAATCCAGCACATCCCAAAGGGACTTTTGTAATTGGTTTCAGAGCTGGTGACCAGGAAAGAGAAAATTCTGTGTATTTTGATACTGGAAATAGCCACTGAAAGATGGCAAACTGTGGCTGTAAATGGACTCAAATCGTCAATAACAACACTGAAAACAACATTCAGTGTGCTATGGAAACTTTCCACACCATTACACCACCAGCAGCAGACTTTACACAGCACAGGTTGTATGCCAACCTGCAGGCATAAAAAAGTAATCATTTCCTTTTCATCGCCGGTAGTTGCACTTCCTCCCTTTGTTTCCGTTTAAGCAAATTTTTTACTCAGCATATACGCTGAAATCTAGTGTATGTACTTCCAAGTTCTTGACAGATTGTCTCCTGTACTCTGAATTCTCTTCTGCATTGCAGCATCTTTTCGCAAATTTTGGCTGTCTTCTGTTTGGGCTTTTTTTGTTTTGTTACTTTTTTAGTTTTTTGTTTCATATAAAAAATTCCATATAAAAGCCACCATTCGGTTGTCAAGGGATGACATATAAACCCTGCTTCCAGGTCCAAACTACACTATGTTTATTAAGGCTGTTGTCATTTTAACGTGTTTTAATGTTTTGTATTTTGTTCTATTTAATCTGAACAAGCCCTTAAAAATAGTCAGTGATCACTGTTGGCCTCTCTCAGTTTTTATTACTGCCATTCATCTGCAGCACATTTTAAAGCTTTGTTTTTAAAACACAGTTTGCCAGACACCAAATATTTGAACAGGTCAGAAAAGCATCACTCTGAGGCTAACAAAGACTTGAATGAGTACATGAAGCTGAAGATCAGGAGGTTTTTATAATGAGTAATCCAAATCATGCAGCAATATATAAATGACTAACCTCGTATTTTGGATGGATTATCTCAGATGCTGTCCTGATGAAGTTTGGTCTGTTTTCAGCATGTTTTTCCTGTCGTGTGATTGCATTTGTCGCTACCCATCTGGGGCTCTCATATTTAATTGATTGGAAAAAAAATAAATGAATCCTCCAGCTTCACTCTGCAAAAGTGTTTTTAATATCCTAACCATAGCTCTTTAGCTAGCCAACACGCGGCGTACCATTATATGCCAGCTGGCCCAACTTCAGTAACCCTACAAACGTCCTTGCTGCTTAATTTTCCTTCTTCATTTTATCCAAAGTGATAGCAGAGCTGTATATTTTAGGCTTTCAGAAATCCCTCATAGTATATCATATTTAGATGGGAACTGGAAGCTAACTAAATGCTAACTTCTGTTTTTCATGGATGCCTGGATGTTAAACTTTATTGATACACCTGGTAGAGCAGCCACACTGATCATTTTATTACAAATGAAGGAATTTAGACAGTTTTAAACTCTCGATGACGGCTAATGATGTCAGACTTAAGAGGCAGATGAAAAAGATAATATGAATGTCGCCATCATGACATCATCCATTGGTGTTTGAAGCCCCGAGGATTTTTGCCATCACCATCTTTGTGTTGAAACTTGATGTGAGGAGAGAGGGGTTGATCTGACTGTGAAAGCCAATGAGCATAATCTAAATGATCCTCATTTTTGAAACTTAGAATGACCAACATTTATAAAATTGACTCCTTTTTCTCAGTATGACTCGAAATTTAATGTCTGTGGGGTTTAACATTTGGCAGCAGCCTCAAGTGGCTATTAGAGGAACTGCAGCTTTGGGTCAGTCCCATTACAGGCTGTGCATTCATGCTGCTAATACCAAACTTTAACGCTAGAAGGTGAGCCTGTGCCCACTGCAGGCTCACATTTGTTTTTTCTGTTTTTCTCTGAAGGAAGGGGGCTGAACACCTCTGAACTCTGGCATCAGCAAAGAGTGTCCATCCAAACAACTGCTGCTCATCCATCTTTCTGACCGAACTCTCGCAAACCAGCCTATCTGCTGCCAGCAGTCATGCCAGAATCATGTTAACTGAAGGAAGGTTTTATGCTGTGAAGCCCTGCCAAATGACTGGCTGACTACTGGTCCTGATAAAGTGCTTTGTGAGGGAATATTCTGTTGACAGCAAATGTGGCTCTAAAAACTGGATAGTTTGTCTTTTCAATCAAGAGTTTATTGTGGAGGAAAACAAAGAGGAACTATGAAGAGTCCCAGTAAGTGAATCACAGAGCAAAAGGTTATAAAAAGACAATGATCCTGACTCACGAGGTCTAAGATATATCTGATTTATTGCACAGAAAAATCCACCTCCGCACACTCGATGACTTGTTTTTGTCTATTTGCAGATTTTGCCATTTGTTCCACATTAAAGTTGACCTATGGGCCTCAATTGCATCTGGACTCCTGGAATAAAGTTGCTTCTCATGAGTCACAGCTTAAATTAATTCACATGAATCTTATGCTGGACCTTAGTGCTGCCCCTCAGTTCATCCTCTCCCTTCAATAAGACCTTTTAGACATGGACTGTGTTTTACCATCATCATCTTGGTGTTTGGTGACTAAGAATCTTTTGGCACTGAGTCTTTATTGACTCTAATGAGGACCTTAATTTAGGAAATGTGTTAAATAAGACATAAACTGGTAAGCACGTGTTATTGAGGTCATGGAGCGAAGGAGCTGGAGGTCTGATGACATACTGTATACTCCTGTAGTGTATGACTATGTCGACATCGTTTTTAAGCCTTTTCACTGTATTTTTCCTACAAGTCAGGGAGCTGCACTGAGGTGCTTGGTTTCTGGTTATGACAGAAGCATCTATTTCGTAATGACAGTAGAGTGGAAAAGTTGAAAAAGTGACACATATTGTTAAAATTACATTTATTTGACCTCAGCTATCTTCTGCTGATGAATCATTGCATGCAAAAGTTCTCAGAAAGTACTTATTTGCACTTAAAAAAGGGGAAAATGTTATCATTTATTATTCAGCAGTTTTACAGCCTAGAGCTTCTTGGTTAAATCAGACTGCAGGTGGCCCAGGAACTATAATACGTTTGACACCCCACAACAGTATGTCCGATCCAGGAGGAGAAGCGCAGTGTTTAAAGCAGTCTAAAGCATGAAGGTCATTAGCAGTTTCTTTATTAGTGTTAGTGTGGAGTTTTATTGATAACATCTTTTTAATAATTATTTCCCAGGGTCACAAAATTTCTCCTTGTCTGTCTTTGTTTCCTTGTTTCTTTGCTTTAGTTCCCTTGTTTCTTCTCAGTAATTTATTTTGGTAACTTCCCCCTTTCTCAGTTTACTCAGTTTGCAGATTCTTGTAGATCTGTCCTTCCTCTTCTCAAGTCTTAATCTCGCTCCTCTAATAAAAAAGAATCCTCAGAGAAACAGTTGACGTCCTGAAACAAAATTACTGAAACATTAACTTTTTAGACCTTCCCGTCAGCGGTTGAATGAAAAATTCAACTTATTTACTGTATATCCTCCAAAAGTATTACTTTTCATAATGAACTAGATCAATTACATTTACTGTGTAGCATATCTTCTGCCTCGTAATATCTTTATCACTGATTTTTATTTATCTGAAGTGTCCACAGAGCTCCACTGTTGTCCAACAGCTTGAAGACTGTGTAAAATTGTCCTTTATTACCACAGCCATACACTCCATACACCGTATGGTTGAAGGAAATAAAAGAAGCAACATATCAGCTGCTTAAAGTGCCTGTCTCTTTCTGCTTCCTCCTTTTTCTGCTGAATCAGAATTTCTTTTTTGAAGAACTGAACATTTATAAACTTTTTAGGACTTATGTCAGTCTTTCTTTAAAAATAGAAAACTTGTTGCTATCGAGGCTGAAGGAGTCCAAAAGTACTGACACACTGAAATATAGCAACAATCTCTGGTGTTTAGAAACGTGACATCCCACTAGATGGGGCCTCATATTTAAAAATGAAAGAAGTCTGCTCTTTTCAAGTGTTGCCTTCATGCAGATGAAAACGTAGCTGATGCTTCATCTCGCTGCTGTGATGTGGCGGCAGAGGAAAGTACATTTTCTCTCCCTCTCCTGTAAAAACATTTTCACTTTTAGGTTCCCGTGACGCAAATATTTTGCACGTGTAGCACCTTATTAGGCATGAAATTAAAATAAATTAACCTTTTTTAAATGTTTTTGGGGCATTACCAGAAAGGCTCATAGTCAAACAACGTCGGGTTATGGGTTCAGTAGAGGTTACCATGGAGATCTAACAAGGTTAGACAGCGTGTTTCACATACGTGGATACCCATTATGCTCACTTTGCAGTACCTCCCTGTGTGTTTTCTCTCCCTGAACAACTTTCCTGACACAGACCTCTTTGATGTAACATCACACCATTTCACTTCACATTGTGCTGAAAATTTCTGTTTGTCATTAACAGTTTTTTTTTTTTAAATATCAGTCTTACATTTTGCATCTTTAACTGCTACAATTTCCAGATACGGTGGGCAGTGGTTACCACTGCTGCCTAAGAAGGTTCCTGTTTTGAGTCCTGGCTTTGGCCCTTTTTCATGTTCTTCTCATGTCTGCGTGCGTTCTCTCCACTTAACGGATGGGTAATCCTCTTACTTACTTTATATTTTTCTTGAACATAAAGGGTTTGGAAAAACTGAGCAAGTCCTTGCACTGATGGAGTGGTGCATTGATAACAACTTGGAACAGAATGTCAACTAAACCAAAGAGATCATCTTTGAAATCCGAAGCCAGCATAGCTGCACACTACATGTTGTCAAAAACACCACAGTGGAGGCTGTCGTACAGATAACACATATCCTGTCCTTGTCACAGCAGCATCTGCTCTTTTTGTGCTGATAGAGAAGAAATGACCTACCCTGTGCATATCTGTGATGTCAGGACGGTTAACTGGAAGTCCCTGCAGCGCGTGGTGACGATAGTGATGATCATTGGGTCTTCTCTTTCCACAAGATCTGCAGCGAATCACTAAACATGCCCCCAAACCACCAGCGCTACAAATGACTGGACTGCTCCATGTAGTCAAAACGAAGCTTTACAACAGAGAAATCTAACGTGCAATAGTTATTCTTATACTTTTATGTATATGTGCATTCATTTTCTTCTGCTTATCCAATTAAGGGTGGAGGCTGGAGCCTGTCTTAGCACGAGAGGCAGCGTACACCCTCACCAGTCTGTCACAGGGCTAACACAAAGAAACAGGCAACCATTTACACTCATATTCAAACTTACAGCCAACTGAGACTCTCCGATTAGCCCACATGTAACCTCAGTAAGTGCATGTCTGCATGACTCAAACCCAAAACGATCTTACTGTGAGGCTACAGTACGTTATATGTTATATGTGTGTGTATATATAACCACTTTGCATATACATATAACAGTATAATACACAGAACCTTTGTTGCACTATTATGAACCAGGCAACATATTTTCATTCACATTTACACTGTCTGGTGTTGCTAGTGGCGTGTTGTGCTATTGGAGCACTTCATAACTCATGTGAAGGCTTTAAAGCTTTTCCAGGACACTCGCGCACATCCAAATGAAAACAGAAAAAAACCCTCATGATTAGGACACATTACTAACGTCCATGTTGCAGCTGGCTTTCATATTTTTATTTCTAACACAGTGTGCTTCTGTGAAGGCCATTTCATTTTTCATTTTTTCTTTCTTTTTTGTGAACTTTAGTTGTAAAAGTGTTGCAGTGCAGAATACATATTTACAATATCCTCTGTATGAAGTGTGGGTGTTTTAAGCGAAAGCTTCAGCCTACGTCGTTCCTGTCAGCAATTTGAGTTCCTCAGATTTAAGTCATTTATGCATTTTTATCAGCATTCCTCAGTCATTTTTGAATAAACAAATATTTTAATAGCTTAAGCATTAGCTGCTGATCCAATATTCATAAACTGGAGTGCTTCTGTGAAAGCAGTGCATTTGAATGTCTTCTCCACCACCTCAGAAAAATCGCCGTTGTTTTAAATTAAAAATGCCTGATTTCATCCTGTTGATGTTATGACATTATCTTTAGTGGTCACAGCTGCAGTGTTTGTGTAATAACGTGTAACAGCGATAAGGTCATGAATGAGCTGTCTGTTGCTCAATGGGCATTTTACCATGTTTCACATCATTAGACGAGTTGTAAGCGGTGCTGTTGGCTGAGCTCTGGAGCGCCTCCAGTGTCGCTGCCGTGTCTCCGAATGGCAGCGCCGGCCCTCTTTTCACTCTGACTGAGTTTGTTTCCTGTGCAGCCGTCAGTCGCTCTGCACCATCAACAACATGGCCATACGCAGAAAAGACAGCTTCCTCTGGGGAAAAGGTATGCCAATTAATCTTTTACTTTCAATCGTTGTCATAAGTTGCCGCTGCTTTAAAACTAAAAGTGGTTTTGATGATGTTTGTGTTGACTATTTGTGTGATTTAGTTTAGAACTCAAACTGCTTACAACTGCTGCTTTGAATATCATGCTATTTTCATATTACTTTCGATGCACAATAATGTCTTTGCCTAGGAAGGAAACTGAACTTTTTTACAACGTTATAAAAAAAATTACTTGGACTTAAATTCTGCTTTAGTGGCTGCACTGCACTCAAAGTAACCCTTTTTGTTCAAAAGAGGAAGAAAAGCAGCTATTTTAAGCGTGTTGATTGACCACTTCTTTAACCTGTGAAGGGTGAAGGTGTGATATATGAATGTGTGTGAAAATGAGCGGGGGGGGGGTTGTCAAGACAGTCCACAGAGTTGCATGGCTAATTAATGCATTATCAAGTGTATTTATCCCCATCCTGAAGTGTAACTGATGCTTTCTGTCACCCAACAGTTCCAATCAAACTCCCACCAGAAGCGAGGAGGCAGGGTGAGGCGCATGAGTTTGAGCTGCTGGATGACATTCAGGTACTGCGGTGAATATTTTCCTCTAAGGTCTTTCATTAAAATGCCTCGTTATTCTGCTGTATGCACCCACTCCTAGCAGCCTCGGCAGAGTTTTTCACAGCGCACAAAAGGCCATTCATACATAACATTTAATTGAGATATGAAGGATTTGAAGGCTGCTTTATAATAGCCGACAAACTGACCATGAATCATTGAGTCTGCGAGTATCTGTGATGTAACACCAAACCTTGGTCTTTCTCTAACGTCACTGCCTTCTTTCTTGCAGAAACTCAGATTGGAGATCAATCACGTCATGCCTAAAATCCACAGCCCTGAACTGAAGGAGCAGAAGTGAGTATGAGGACAAGCATTCTTATAGCAGCTATTCTCTGAGTCAGCATGGCTTCTTCCTCTTGTTTAAGCGACACTTTGATTCAGCTTAGTCTCCTACACCACACGTAATGCTCAGTCGCACAGCCACCTTTACTCAGATTTGCATTTGACCAAGTCAGAAGCAGGGGCATTTCAGTGTGATGATGCACTGCACAAGCCTGATAAACAAATCGGATTAACTGTTTTAGGTTGTTAGTGTTAGGTTTACCACCAATTAGACCAGGATGCCACTTTTCAGACCAACCATTCCCATATTTAGAATCCCAAAGCCCACTATGTAATCTGTAAATATTCTGTGGCCCAAACATTTAGTTGCATCTCTAAGTGATACTTTTGTCACACCAGGGAAACCCTTTGCTTTTAAATAAGAATATAACCACAATACAACTAGCTGGCAACCAGCTGACAACCATTAGTTTTTCAAACTCTCACAAGGATTTTCCATCGGAAAACTGCTCTCAGCTCCTTTTCTCCCAGGGAATATTTTCCTGATGAGCTCATTAGTTGATCATTTCAGGTCATCTTGTATTTATTTGTGATTGATGAGTTATTAGCCCAAAAAAGCACAGTTTCATAATCTGATTCAGCCCTTGTTTTAGCTAGCTGGTAGTTCAAGAAACCCAAAAGCTCAAATTGCGACTTCATAAAGAGATTTCACAAACTGTTGGCTGGTGTAGCTACGTCCATCGTTTACACGATATAAAATGGTTTTATTTTTATTTTTGCTTTTTGTTGGAAATATTTAATTAGAATTTTTTTACAGTGATTTAAACAACCTTTCCCGACTCATATGCAGTACCTAAACCACCCTACAGGGGGCTGTGGTCCACACATTGGGACTCACTAATAATACTGGACCAAAATGAACGTGTATATGCCTTTAATGTCACAGACGGAGAGGTATTTTATAACCTATATGCTGGTGGTGGCCTTGAGCAGTCAGGAGGGGCAGGGGCCCTCTGTTTAATTTGCTTGTCAAGCCTTTTCACTTGACACTTGCAATCACTTTCTCCATAAATTGTTCCACAAAGAGCAATTTTTACTGCTTTCCTTTTAAAACAAATCCACACAGTTTAATTCAGGTACTTCACATCTGTGCTACCCTTTATTTTAACCTTTTACCCATTATTTTGCTAAATGTTTCAAAAGTTTTTAGTCATCTTTGGAGGCTGGTAATTAGAGACAATGTGTTTTGGAGGAGACACTGTGATCCGGCACGAACTGAAGCACCAGCTGTAATAAAACAAAGTTAATGAGCACGCTTACAGTCACAGAAATTTGGAGAGAAAAATGTCTTTTGACACTATGGGGAGTCCTTATTTGGAGTTTCTGCTTTTTGCTGTTGCACTTATGAGGCGATAATAGTCTAGTGTGACACTACATTTACACATAGCTGCATTACTGGCATCGCAACCTCAGTTTCTGAGTACTGCTGCCACGCCACAAAAACACCGACCACTTATCACAAAGCGCTCGTTATCGGAAAGTAGTTTGGAGTGTGATAAATGAATTCACAGAAAAAATGATTTATTTTAACTTGAACATTGATCAGTCACAAAGTTAACTTTTCATTGTCTTTTATACCAATATATGTATTATTTATGTTTAGTAAATTGAAAACTGCTGAAGTAAAGGAAACCAAACATTAATCCAGCAATCTGCTCCTCATATTCAACACGAAAAAAAAAAGACAAACACAGCTCTCAGTTCAAAATAAACAACAAAATGAGCTACAAAACTTTATGATTTATAACATTACAACATTTTTTGTCTTCTGTTGCAGTAAAAATGTTGCGAGGAACAGGAAATTCCTACGTGGGAAAAAGAAATTTAACATGGACTCCAAAAAAGTGAGTTGATATCATATTTGTGTGTACACATTTTCATACATTAAGGAAAGATTTTTAATTTAATCTACAAAGTAAGACAATCCTTTGTAAGACTTTTTTAAAAACTCCACATCTTCCAGTGACAGTGACAGGAGCAAACAAAGAAGCTAGGTGTTGCTATAGATGGATTTCTGTAGTCGGCTGTAGTTTATATGGAAGACACCAGTCTGAAGCACGCACTAACTACTCACTGAGCAGAAATAAAACTTGAAAAAGTGCGACACGAGCTGAAAATAAACATTTAATTAGCAATCCACTAGTCAGACCAAACCAGTTGCAAGGAGGTTTTCACCAACTAACCCTTAACATCACATGGTCAGTGGTCACATGACTGCAAAAAACATCAGAGCAAGAAAGTCTGTTTAGGGTGGAGGTCCAGACAGATGGATGGGTCAACCAAACATCGGTATATGCTATATTTCTGTTTTAAGTCATCCTCAGTGTTTCTTTTACAAACTAAATTGTAGTAAAAGGGTGTCAGTGCTGTTTCTGTTAAAGTAGCATCAGATATTGATGTCACTTTTATCATGATGTCATGTAAGAATTATAATGAAGGTCATGCAAGTGTAACCAAGTAGTTATTTTAACCTTTGACTCCAATAACTTTACATTAAAACGCCTAATTTATGTCTTAAAATAAAGACAAGTACCAAGGGTATATGAAGGGGAAGCTATCCACACGGACAAACAATCATTTTTCTTGAAAAGGTCAGTATTTTAACACGAGAGTCTGTGGGGACTGATTTGAAGCCACCTTCAAGTGGCCATTAGAGGAACTAAAGGCACATCTTGGGCTTCATGTACAGGTTTGTCTTTGTGCCTAAGCCTTGACTAGGTTTGTTAACATAATAGTTTCTATTTTTCAGCATTTTTAAACTTTAATTTTTAGCAGCATATCAGTGCCTCATCCAGTAACCCAACCATTGTGGGTGGCACAAGCATTATCCAGTAGGATAAGGGGAGGAGCCAACACCTGTAGGGTCACTGCTCATGAGCTGTATACCTGTAGATTATACATAAATGGTGCTATTTCTTAGTGCATACTTTTATATTTACTTCTGACATACACAGTGTTGTTTATTTCAAGAGATTAAAGGAAACTTTGTTAGTCACAGTAAAAGTTTTAATTCTACTTTCACTCACTTCAACATCTCTGTATCAGAAGGTCAACAGCAACACGGTGACAGATATCTCCACACACAGCGGATGTCGAGTTGAGAGATGTGTATGTGATGCTCAGAAGTGCAACCAGTGCACAGGCACAGACGCACAACACGAGCAAAAGCGAGAAAAACCACATCCTGTTCCCTGAAGTGGGGCAGAGACGCCACTTCACCACTGCGACCTCCATCTTTTTCTTTTTCTTTTTTTTTGCTTCCTTCCTTTCTGGGTCTTCAGCTCAAAGCTGAGTGTCTGCAGGCCTGAGTGCAGAGCGGGCTCAGGCCTGCAGACAAGTGGGTGGATAACACGCTTATAGTCTTCTTGGGGTTAAGGGTGCTAAGTGGAATTGATTTGGTTAGCAGGAGTATGCACTCAGAATTAAGAGTCATATTTTGAAGAACTGTCTCTAAGTACCTTTTTGAGATGCAGCAATAACAACATGCGGTATTCATTCAACCCTTCACATCTTGTGTGCTGGTGCTTGGTGGCGACCGTGACTTAAAAGGAGAAGAAGAAAACTTTTTTAAAGTGTGATACGACTAGGTTAGAATTAGCAGCACTGACAAGAAGAACTAAAAGCTGTGGCCAAAACTTAACACGAAGCTTCCTGTCGCTTAATTTGCCTTCTCGATGAAAACACACCACAGACATTTGATTCACTGATTAAAAATTTGTCCTCCTAGTTTTCAAATTCATTTCTTACATGTCTGACTTTCCATTTCCCCCCTTGCTTCAGGGTGTCCAGTACCTGGTTGAAAATGGCCTTCTCGAATGGCGGGCAGAGTCTGTGGCAGAGTTTCTTTACAAAGAGGAGGGGCTCAATAAGACCGCCATAGGAAACTTCTTGGGAGAAAGGTGGAGTATTAGTATAAGTTTCCCTGCTCCTTCTTTAAAGTTGTGAGATTTAACTAAAAAAACATTAACGTGTGTGCTGAACTTACTAAGCAATTTAATGAGAAACTGCAGCAGGTTACTTTAGACCAATTTATGTAGGTACGTTAAAAAGCCACCAAGATTCACTTTTCACCAGTTTTCCACCCACATACATGATTGGTTTCAGTTTGCACACTAAACATAAAACCATATATCCACCTCTCACAATGGAGTGTTTTTTTGTTTGGGTTTTTTTGTGGGCTGTAGTGTTAGGGGGTTGGAGGGTATCATCGGGGGGGGGGGCTGTTTTGAAAGCACCATTTGATGGTTTCAATGTTCCATTAAATATTTTCCAGTGATGTGTGAAAACATTTGTTTGCCCAAAATTTGACATTTTTGTATTGTAGTGCACTCTGTAGACAGACAACCTTTTTCCAAAGGTTGGAACCATTTGTCAAAAACTCCTCTTTAAGATTTTACATAGCACGAGATGGTCCTTTGCATATCTTAAAATGAAATAAATACAACCTCAGATGAACAACAGCATGTGACACATTGCACAGTGTCATTGTTTATTTAACAAATACTGAACCAAAATGCAGAAGCAACGTCTGAAAAACTGAAAAAGTGCACAGCATGATTCAGTATTTTGTAAAACCAATTGTTTATCAGATCGTTTTCTGTATGAATTTATCGTTCTCTCACATCAGCGTGAGAGAAACGCAGCCCACTCTTCTTTACACAGTTGTTTCAATTCATTGAAATTCGCAGCATTCGTTTACTCAAAGCTCCTTTAAAGTCTCACCACAGCATTTCAGCCAGGTTGAGCTGTGGGCTTTTGCTGGGCCATTGCGACACCTTGATCCTTTTGTTTTTCAGCCATTCTGTCCTGATTTGCTGCTGTGTTTGGTATCATTGTCCTGTTGACCCAGTTTGGGACGAAGCTTAGACGAGGGACTAATAATAGAATAATTTGGTTTACAGAGGATACATTTAAAGACTGCAAGGTCCCCAAATCATCACCCCTCCTCTACTGTGCCGACAGTTGTTATTAGGTGTTTGTGCTAATATGCTAATAATGTGCATTATTCGGTCATGTCTTGTGGTTTATTCCGATCCAACTTTGCAAATCTAAATGACGCTGCCATGTCCTTTTTACAGAGAAGATGCTTTTTCCAGGCACCCCTTCCAAACAAGCCATACTCGTCATGAACTTTAACCTTTAACCTGCCTTTTTGTATTTCTTTGATCATTGTACCTGACCTTACAAGATGTTCCCTGATAGGAGGATTGTAGCATTGTAGGAACACAAACCTGAATGCTCCAGACTAGCATACTGCTTTTATAGTTTATTATCAGCTTATCGAGTGTAATTCATTAGAAATGCCTGGAAAAAGTGTACTTAGTTTGAAAATGTTCTTATTCACATGACTTCGTGACTTTCATGTATGCTGTGAAACCAGTGTGCTCTGACGGTAAATGTGTATTCTATATTTGAGCCTCATTTTGAGGGTTGTGGTTTTCATTATTCAATTATCTTTCATTGTTTTGGTTGTCACACAGGGAGGAAATGCACCTGAAGATACTGAAAGCGTTTGTTGGTCTGCATGAGTTCTCAGACCTGAATCTGGTGCAAGCACTGAGGTTTGTGAAAGGAAGCTTGGAGTGTTGCAGCAGTTTTACCTTTAGTCTTGCTTTCGTCCTTATTATGAAACCCTCCTCCTTCTTACCAGCCCGTGTGTGTTGTTTTTCTTTTTCTTCCACCTTTGCAGGCAGTTTCTGTGGAGCTTTCGTCTCCCAGGAGAAGCTCAAAAGATTGACAGGATGATGGAGGCGTTTGCAGCTCGCTACTGTGGCTGTAACCCCGGGGTCTTCCAATCCACAGGTACAAGCACAAAGAGGCTGATTCATTTTCCCACACACTCCAATTAAAACACACATTTTTGCTTCTGTAATTACAAAATTCTATACAAGACTCATCATCTGCTAAGAAAAATCTGCTTTTCTTTCTGAAAAATAAACCCAAAGCCAGAGAAACATCTCAGGCCTCCCTGATTAGAGTTAACAGATTATCCAATAAAACTTTTTTTGGCCTAAGCAGCTGTCAGCTGCTTACACTCAAGAAGGTGATGAAGAAAGCTAAACTGTGGTTTTCTGTTACAGACACCTGCTACATCCTCTCTTTCGCCATCATCATGCTCAACACAAGTCTCCACAACCCCAACGTGAAAGACAAACCCACTCTGCAGCGATTTGTTTCCATGAACAGAGGCATCAACAACGGCGAGGACCTGCCCACTGAGCTGCTCACGGTCAGCTGGCTTCATTATTTCATGGCTTTGTCAGGCCCTGCTTGTACAGTCAGGTGATAGAAAAACCAAGGCGCTGATTGGTGACAGCATTATAGTTTACTCTAATATCCTTTAAATGTATTGCAGAAGTACTGCAATGCTCCTTGGTCAGGGTGGTTAACTGACTGCAGGGCATTTCTTTCATCTCCTTACGTAGCTTACCCTTACTTCTTTAGTGACACCAATAATCTCTGATGGGTTTCCCCAGTAGTACATCATTCTTGCGCAGTGAAATGCAGTTATACCTTAAATCACCCTTCGTGTTACAGTGTTACCTCGGGGTAAAGTTTATGTTATTTTCAGCACTGACTGGAAGCAAGTTTGAACAGAAAATGTAATAGTTGCCTAAAAGTGGCTAGGCAGTAGATAATTTGAAAGTAAAGTAATGACGCAAATTAATGGTTGATATATTGGTTAAAGAGACAGACTAACTGTTTGTTAAAAGAAAAGATAGCACTTGAAATAGCTAGCTAAAATGAATAATATACTTCAGAAATCATTTAAAATTAACAGCAGCAATTTGTTTGCTAATTTTGTGTATACTAAGAAGAAACCACACTCAATTAACATACTTTAAATTATGACCAGTTGAATTGCTAAAAGTATAAATAAACTACATTTATGACAGAATAGCAGATAAAAACTTGGAACAGTTATTAGCAGTGTTATTTAGTTAATAACATGATTAAGTATCACCATCAGTTTAACTAATGTGCTAATTTAATGTTAGTTTTGGAAAAACAGCTAAAGTTAAGCTAACACTGGATTTGTTCAAGCATACTGTAATATTTAAGCAGTTAAAATGCTTGGCTAATACATGACTAAATAAAATTAGCGACAAAATATGGCTAGTAGTTAAATGTTAGCTAACAGTTGAAGTCATTAGCTAACAGAGCAAAGCTGTTAGCTAAACGTTGCAGATTACTGGTTGAAATTAGTTACTTGAATAGTTAATCACAAATAATTAGTATATAATTTTATTAAATAGATAATAAAAGCAGTGAGTGAATGGTTGAAAAACGCAGTACATTATAGGTTGAAGAAAGCTAGTCCTTCCAGAGTACTTGAGTTTTCTTTAAATACTAAGATACTGTTCTTTTTACTTATTTAATAGACCTAACCATGTATCCCAACATGAAGTAATGTTATTTTAAAAAATCACTGTCATGTAAAAATATCTAAAAATGTTGGTATTGATCAGGCTAAAATAACCTGGTGATTTTATATGAGTTTATCTGGATGTTTAGGAATCAGGAAATGACCCACATTTGGGGTTATTTCTTGATGGTTATCTATAGATTCAGGGATTTTTTTCGTTGTTTCATTGTCTTGTGTTTTTTTCCCTATTGATATGCTGATATACGTTAGGTTCCTTTGATGCTAATCTGTTAACCTTTAGTAAAAATGTCACATCTGTGTTTCAACATGATTTCTTGTGTACACTGCACTAAATTACGCAAATCAGAATTTTAAAAATGCTTATCCGATGTTTCTGTGCACTTTCAAATTATTTTCAGAAACTGTACACAAGCATCCGTAGTGAGCCGTTCAAAATCCCAGAGGATGATGGGAATGACCTCACACTGACGTTTTTTAATCCAGACCGCGAGGGTTGGCTCCTTAAAATAGGTGAGATGAAGAAACTAACACCACACCATAAACCCGGACTCCAAGACAGGACGTCAGAGCTTCTCTTTGCTCGTGTTTCTAATGTCTTGTTTGCTTCATTGCAGGTGGTCGAGTTAAAACCTGGAAGAGAAGGTGGTTCATTTTGACAGACAGCTGCTTGTACTACTTTGAATACACAACAGTACGTTCATTTATTTTTTTCTGCCGCTACATAAGTCAGACATGATGACAATAAAACATGGCCATGTCAAACATCTTCACTCTCATCCTGCAGGATAAAGATCCAATTGGGATTATTCCTCTGGAGAACCTGTGTGTCAGGGCACTACAAGACTCAAGCAAACCGGTAGAGCATCATTCACTTTCTGCATCACATTGTATGACTGCTGAGTTTCCACACACATATTATTTGCCACCCCAGCCCTCAATGAATCATACAGCAGTTGCTAAACGAATTTCTAGCGCAAGTGCTCAAAACAGTGAGTCAGGAGGCCATCAGAAGATTATTAAAATAAACAAAAGGCATATGCACACAGTAACGGTGCTACATGTGGGTCTGCATGTGTGTTTAAACAGTTCTGCCTGGAGTTATATAATCCTAAAGGACAAAAGATCAAGGCCTGCAAGACGGAGAACAAAGGCAGAGTGGTCCAAGGTAAACACCAGTCGTATAAGCTCAGTGCAGCCAGCGCAGAGGAACGGGACGACTGGATAGATGCAATCAGGTGAGAGCAACTGATGCTGCAGAGGACACGTGGGCGGCCACGTGTGTCAGTGACTCATGTTTATCGAGGCTTAATGTGAAGCACATGATCAGGAAGAGTTCAAACAAGCAACAGTGATCAAACTTATATGACCTACATGTCATCTCAAATCTAAACCTGCAGTTTTATAATGCACTCATTGCCTGGTAACCATACAGAGCAAAGAAATCGTGTTATCTGTAGATAACCAATGGTTTAATAAAATATTAAAGTGTTAGCTAATTAATTTAAATTGCGCTGGGAGTTTTAAAGACTCTTGCGTGTTAGAATAAATATAACTAAACTTTCTACCTCACAGACTGTTTTGTCAAAGCTACAAAGTAACAAATTGTTATTGTTTCTGACAGATATGCACAGAGTGTGCTTTTCATAGACACCTTGAAGCACCAGCTATGGCAAAATTAGATGCTTAATGCAAATGGGTTTGAAACAGTGACAAAATCTGCATAAGAAGGAAAGAGTCTGTGTTTTACATCCTCTTTCAGTTTTCTGGTGACTTTAGTTCTCTGCCACCTCCAGATCCCCTGTTATATTCATATGATGCCATATATGATCCCAAGAGGCCTTTCAAGTCTGATGTCATTGTCTCAATTTAAGATTTATGTTGAGGGATGTTAGTCATGAGTGATGCTGCGTGGTTTGAATTACTCACTTTGAAAAAGTGCTGATCCCAAGCTTAATGGCCATACTGAAATCAGGCTTGGTTTCACATGGTGTGCACTATAGCCTACACCATGAGTTTAGTTAGTAAAAATACATTTCTATTACACATTTCTATAGAAATATGACAAAGTGCTCCATAAGAAAATGCAAAAAGACAAAGACAAAAGGTTACCTAAATGAAAGGTCAAAAAGATGAGTTTAAGGTGCTTTTTCAGGCTCAGTGGGAGAGACTTCAAGAGTCTGGAGGTAACTGATGCAAAAGCTCCATTTTCTTTAATTTTCAGCCTTTGGTGCTTTATAGACACCAGACCTAATGGGGCCTGCTAGGGACATATGTATGTAAAAGTTCACTGATGTTGTGATGCTTGTGCTCACCTATTCAGAGCTGTAAAAGTCTAAACCAGAGTCTTAAAGTGGACTGTGAAGTTAATGGGGAGCCCATGCAACTGAATTAGCAATGGTGTGAATACTTAGAGTACTTAGATATGTAACATGAGCATCCAAAGTGATGTCTGAATCAAAAGACATCCTACTAAAGATTCAGCAAAAGTGGGAAGGGGACCTAGAGTTTTCTTTATCTTAGACACAAATCTGCCAGAGCACAAGCAAGACAACTTTTTTCCTCATTTAGTTAGAGAAAATTGTCATCCATCTGACTTTTAATAGTCTAAGCACCTACGTGTAATCTGTAACTTAGAGGGAGTGACTATAACAGAAATAGTAAAGGCCCCAGAATAGAACCCTGTGGCACTCCACAGGCTAGAGAAGTGGAAGGACCTGAACTTAGAAGCAGGCACAGAAATGAAGAAAGCCACTCCAAAACAGGCTTTTATACACCCACCTAGCATCTCAACCTATCAAGCATAATGTCAGGTCATTATTTTAAAAGTGGGTGACATGCTTCACACAGTAGTGCTAATAATAATGTATAGCAAGGATGTCAACCACATACAGCCCACTTTGATCTTAAGTAAAGTGAAACACTGTCAGTGTAAAGACATTTAAGTACACATTTAATCTCTGAGATATCTTAATACAAGATCAATAAATGTTCAATTTCAATAGCACAGCTCAGTTTTTCTACATGATAAAAATGTAAAATTACATAAAAAGTTCTGGTAGCTCACTGCTCAGACTGTTCTGTTTTTATAAAATATAACGTTTTTTGTTGATTAATTTTTAAAAATTTCTGGGGTTTTTGTTTTTAAAAACAAACAAACATGTGCCCTTTTTCATATTTTGCAAAACCGTCCAGCGGGCCAGATTTTAGTCTTTGCTGGGCTGATTTTGGCCCCCTGGTCTTATGTTTGACATCCCTGTTGTTGGCTGGAAACTGCAAGACATTAAAAACACAAAAGCATTCAATGCAGGAGACGCTTGTACCCAGAAATCACTTGACAGCACTGATGCTAAAGGGCTCCCAGTGTAAATTTCTCTGGCTTTGACAAAACATCAGTCCCTGTGCTTGTTAGTGGGTAGTCAGTGAGGGACGACGAGGGTATTCATTACATGAGCTACCATTTGGTTAGTTACACGGCCACAACATGGGATCATTATCAAAATGTATCACGCTAACATTTTTATTGGACATTAGAAGTAGAATAGAGGCTGGTGGGAAAGCTGTAAATATTTAGATTAAAGTGATTAAGGGTTAATGCTAAGTTAGAGTGATTACAGTCATCATCAAGATTGAATATCTGAAAATGTCCATCTCAGTGTTCTTAAGATCATGCATTAAGAAAGGCCTACAAAGAGTGCAATAAAGTCATTTTACAGTCATTCTTTAGTGATTTCCACTCACCAAGGTTCTCAAAACTGAAAAAAATGCTTAAAACTGCTACTTCTACTGTTACTTGAAGTTCTTGGTTTTCAAACTAAATCTGTTAAATGTTGTTTCTCAGGGCGAGCATCACCAAGGACCCTTTCTATGACTTGGTGACACTACGCAAAAGAAAGATCATCAGCAACACTTCCTCAAAGGACTGACACAGCACCATCAGTGATCATGGATGAGTTTGACTGATGAATCATGTTTCATTTTAATGACTGCTCACGAAAGATACAACCAAAACGTCATTGCTCTGTATTTCAAAGAACTGCGCAAATTGGGATGTGATACGTGTAGTGTAAAAAGGAGAAAAGTGAACCGTGGTTTTCACATTACTTCTGCAAAATTAATGCACTGCTGCTCCGACTTCAGGGGCGACAAGTCTGACGGACAAACATCTGCTGCAAAGCTATAACAATCATGAAAGTCTAACCCAGAAGACATACAATGACCACAAAAAGACTCAAACGACTCCAGAGAGCCATAAAACAACTACAAAGAGACAGAAAATGACCTCAAAGAGACATAACAAAGACACAAAAGGACACTTCAGGGACATAAAACGACTTTAGACACAGAAAATGACCACAAAGATTAAACAGCTTCACACAAAAAAACACAGATAGACTTGAGCAAGACATAAAATGACTAGAAAGAGACACAAAACAACTGCAAAGAGACAGAAAACAACTTCAAAAAGAAACAAAATGTTTTTGAAGTGAAACATATTGACTTCACTGAAACACAAAATGCCAACAAAGTATCAAAATATAAATTGATGCACGCCTTTTAGACATGCACACTATTCTGTTAATATGAAAGCATCTGAACCTGTCAGCTTATTAAATAAATGTTCACTGTGGTCATTTTGTTGTGAAAGCTGAGATGGCATTTGCTCGGTCAGACCTGGTAGCATTTAGGTTACAGATTCAATGCATGCATGAATAAGGTTGGAATTACATGTGCCTTTACTTCATCTTCAGTTCCTTTTTAAAAAGAATTACAAAAGACCAACGTCTGGCACCTTTTTACATCTGATGTCAATGTGTCATAAACCAGCATTTGCAGAGACTGGAGGTCTTGTAGGGTCACTGTTTTTAAGACTACAGCTAGATTCCCAAATTGGATACCTAGAGAAAAACAGGTAGTTGTCAAATCTCAGCACAGAAACTTCATGAGTTTGGTTTAGGACCGCAGCTGAATCTACTGATGAAGTGAATTCAGAGATTGAATTTGAGATTGAAAACTCGATTTCTTTTGAAAGTATCTCCCATCATGGTGTCCTTGTGCATGCAGCCACTGGCTGAGATAACAGAGAGAGCACAAGTACTGGTTTTCAATAATGTTTGCATGATTGAACTTCAATACTTGCAGGAGGAAAAAAAAACTTTTATTGGAATATAAGAAACAGAAAGATCGGCTTAACACTGGTCTGACTGAGTTTTATGACCACCTAACATCAAAGGACTGAGATAACAGAAGAACGCCACAACTTTTGAAAACTGTCAGAATTTAATTTAGACTTTAGACATTTGTGTGCAGCCAAAAATGATTATAAAAGTAAAATATCCTTTTTATTGTACACTGGAAAAAATCGGAAAACATATTCAGGATCAGCACAGGTCTATAAACACTGTAGAGAGCCTTTCTTGATTCATTGGTTCCACAGTTTAACTTGGATTAAACCCGATGAATCCAAGGTCCACTACTGACGATGTGTCCCAAATTTTAAAATGATAAGCTAGATTAGATCCCTAATCCCTAAACCTAATCAAGGAAGGAAAATGGCAGATTAGCCTGGGTAAAAGACCGAAAGTTGAGACACACAACCATGCGTGCTGCTGGCAAAGTTTCTGGGCTGCCTTTCCTCATAACAGCCATCCATCAAGAGTCTCTCCATCTAAAGCAATGCATTATCAGGGACTGTAACATCTAGTCCTTTTTACTGAATCAGATTAAATCTAGAAAGGTTTCCAATGAAAACAGCATTGTTGACAGTCCAAACTAATGAGACTCAAGGTCAAGGTTTGACACAGTTATCGGGATCTGAATTAGGTTTGTGGCTTGCAGCTATTTATAGAAGTCTTTCTTTTGCATTAATTACAAATCTGCAGCATCAGACAGCAACAGGATTCGTCTGTGAGCATCTAAAACGAGAGAATAAATGCAACCAAATAAAAAATGAAAGAATGCTGTCATTTTAACAGAATAATGCGAACTGAAAAGGAAAAAGAACTTTTTTTGTGAACCTAAAGAAATTTTTACAAAAATGAACCACAGAAATGAAGCAAAAACACAAATACAATGGCACAGATGTTTGTGTATGTGTACTTGTAAACTCTTAGTCTCCCCGTGGCTGCAGACTATTTGAAGTTACATATATTTATTTGTTCATATTAGAATATTTAAAGTGATGATTTTACAGACCAATGTAGCAAATAAAATGTACAGGTTATTGTAAATGTGTATCAAACGGTTAAAAAGCACTCATACTTGTTTCTTGACCCTGATGTGCTATAGTCACACTTTAGCTTGTGTAAAAATGCATTTAGCACTTTTGTAAACCTGCTCCAGCTGTTTTGTAAATGAAAATATGATTTTTTTTGTTATTGTATATTCAAATGAATTTTAAGTTATAGATCTTTGTACAGCATGTTTTAGATCATTTTTTGTATAATTTAATGACTTTATACTTGTGTGGTAATCAAACTACTTTTCATGTATTAAAGTATATCGTATATTAAAATTGTGCAGTTCTTTTTCCAGTAGATGGCGCTACTTTACCACTCCACACCCTTTCTTTTGATCAGGAAGCTCATGCTGAATTATTAACCCCAACAGTGACTCGCTGAATATGTTAACCAGATTATTACTGTGATGATTACTGTGCGAGGTATGACATCATATCATCATATGTTATCTTGTTATTTTCGCTCCTGTTATTATCAGATTAACATGATATGTTATGCGTGGAGGCTTTTCCTGTGAAGATGCAGCATGTCTGATGTTGCGATAGAGTTGTGGTTTCCTGGGAGCAAACATGCAAGAGAGAAAAAAAATATATATATATATATATATCTTCTCACAGCTTTATTCAAACCTACAGCGTATTGGCTCATTTCTTTGTGCCAAAGAAACGTGTTTCTTTATGCAACTTTGCATCATCTAACCTTTGTGTTTAATTGACTTCTCACAGAAAATAATAGCTGAAAAATTAAAACCTATCTCCCCTCAAAAGTATGTGAACCTACACAGCTCAAACTCAAAGAATGAAGTAAAAATAACTCTGTAGTTTTCTTTGTCAATTTCATGAATATTTCTCTCACAGTAGCCTGATATGGTTTATGTTTATACCACCTTATCTGCCACTCATAAAATGACACATACCAAACCCATATTAGTCAGCATAGTAAACAGTCACATGTTGACTCGTGGTTATTGCAAAATGATCACTCCAGCTAAAAGCACGCTCACTGCTCCGCTGTTTGAAGGGGGCGGACAGATGTGTCCCGATTCGGTCAGACGGTGAGATGTGTGCACTATTTTGAGACAGTTACTTTGAAGCAAACTTACTTATTTCCACTTTCAAAGTGCCATGCCTTCTACTTTAGAGTCTTGGTTTGGATTCTTATCTGTAAAAAACAGAAACTCACTCAATCAAATTACAAAACGGTCTCACAGGCTGATTGGTGAGCCACAGCTGAACCCAGCATCCTTGCACAGCAGGCAGATGTTTTCACTGTTACACCCTTCACACAGTGAGTTTCACTCTCTTTCTTTCTTCAGGATGCAGGTTTACAGTCACAAAGTGCAGAAGAGCACGGCATGAAAGCAGGTTCCTGGAACCATCACTCGCATGAGTAAACAGCTTTTATGTGTTACTATTATTATCACTACGTTGTATTAGGCTTACCTGCTTATGCCATGCATGTGAGGATGGAGGGCTCCTGTGTGGACGATCCAGTCTATCCACAGGTACAAATAAACTAACGTGAACTTGATCTTTTTTGTTTGTTTGCTTGTTTCAGCCGGTTTGGAGGCTGCAGAATTAATTATTAAATCGAGAAACTTTACTGCTAACATCCATATTTCACGTGTGGCTAATTACACTTACAGTATTTAAATATGGGCAATATCAGTCCCCTATGAGACGTGCATGAGCAAGTCAACACTGAGCTCAGTGTTTAGAGCAGAGGTGTCAAATTCTCCTCTGTTCGCCATCTCAAGGGGTCTGGACCATTAAAACCATTGTAATCTACTTGGCTACCAGTACAGACCAGTATAAAAGAATGTCTCCCACTGAGTTGTGGTTGATTTGTGCCATTTTGAAGCTTCGAACTGAATGTTTTCACAGTTACCATCTGTGTTTTAAAACAGGTGTGATGAACGAGGGTGTGAAACTGCACACGCAACTGCTAACAACTTATGATTAAAAAATAGTTCGCCGAGGAAATACCCAAGATAATTGCACTTTCTGACTCTTAGAGCAACCACAATTTGCAAAAGTAACTTAATGTTTTTTTCAGTATGACTTGAACTTATCAACTGAGCAGTCATGTCCCCTTGGGCTGCATTCAACACCCTGATGTACAGCTTCAATTGATGTGTATGATAAATGGACTCGAAGCACTAAAAGTGCTTTATACAACTTACACAACCGATAAAGATGTTCAACCCAATATCATGGCAAAACCTTGGTGGACTGGCATGGCTGTTACATGTTTTGCTGCGATACTGGGTTTGGGAGGTTTTGCTTTGTAGTGACTATAAAGGAGTTGAAGCCAGGAGCGGTTGTTTTGTTTTTACATAAACAGCTTCATCCTAAATATCAGGATGTCAGCGCCTCTTCACTGTTATGAGGAGTGACTCCAGTCAGGTGAGTGACTTAAATACTGCGTGAATTCTGACTGTTTGGACAGTAAAAAAAACACCAACACATCCACCGCAGCATCTATCGGTTAGTGAAGTTTTTCTGTGAAAGTTTTGAGCTGAGCATTATCACAAGCAACATCTTGGCATTTTCAAAACAGGATGTCACAAATGAGAGGTGAAACTGAGGACAGTGTACATTTATAAGAACTTGCAGCATGATTTTCTTTTCTTGTTGACCTTAAAAGGAACCAAAACTTCTAAAGTAACCTTCATCTGTCATCCAATAAGCCTTTAAACTAGAAGCGGAGCACATGAGGTCATCAGGAAAGTGGTTACTGAGGTTGTAACCTAAGTAGGAAGTAGAATTATTATTTCCCCGAAGGGGGGAAAATCCCAAAGTGCAGACGCAATATTCAATCGACAACTGTATGATCAGTTCTGTTTGTTAGCAGCTTTCAAGATATCATTTTTAAATTTTGTGTGATGGTAGGTAACAATAACAGCTCTTTTATGTTGCCCACAATTTATTTTTAATCGTGTTCAAACTTCACACCAATATGCTAGGCCGTGGGGTGTGCAAAATGGCTAAGCATTTGACCTTGAGCTTCACTGTTGGCGCCCAAGGTCAAAGTTGATGATGGATTTTTCTTTTTTCAATAAACCGCATCAACTAATATATCAAATGAAAGGGCATGGCAGGAGCTGTACAACACACTTTTTGTTTTTTCAATACGATGCCCTATTATAGTATAGTGATGCCATAAAGTTTTTAAAAATTACACACTACATAAATATCTTAAAATCTCAAGTTTTTACAGCTTGCAGAAGCCAATTCTGCTCTAATCATACAGGGAAAATTTATAAAATACACCATTTTAATATGTAATGCCTCAAAGTCACAGGTTAGACATATGTGTGTTGTTGTAAAAGCTGGCTGATGTTAGCATGTTGTAATTAAAATATCATAAAACATCAAAGTTTTAGTATAGCCCTTGCAGTACTGGGGGGCAAGCAGCAAGCAGTCCTCGAAAAGCCATAAATAAGAATGTGTCTAGCTAAAACAGGTCACATGACTCGCAGCACCATCCTGTGGTACAGAAAGGTATTACAGAAAAGTACAACCCAGCCCTAATTTGGCTTCAGTTGATATCTCTTATATAAAATACAGACACGTTTGATTTTTGATTTTGTTAGAGCTAGTTAATCGCTTTATTTAAACACAGAAATTTATAATAAGTACCTTTAAATTCACCTAACCCTCCCCAAATAGGTTAGTGACATATATTGTTGTTTCAGTCATTATGTAAATGCACTGTTTCTAAGGTTGGGGAAACCTGCAGTCAGCTGAGACTGAAGAAGTCACTTGCATGAGTGACGAAACATTTCTCCCACTGAAAACGCTACGTCCAGATGAACAGAATCAACTTTTGGGGGTTAGCGAGATACAACGGGTTTTCACTGTGATGAAGGCGACTGCTGTCTTACCCTTACATCATCATGGTAACTAATGCTAAACTCAGAACCTGGTCCTGAGCAAATTATGTTCAGGGCTTTGGTTTAAACTCTTCTGTAGCTCAACATTTTCACTGATTTTCTCCACTACAATCTCTAACTGGAGTAATTTACTACCGGAGAGAAACAAAGCAGTGTGCAGCAAAGTAACACCAGTGCAAAAAGCACCACATATTTAGAAGAATAGACATTCATTCAGTTGGTCCTAGTGTACCCAAATTCCATTTTCCACTGCTGGAATTATGGCTAATAGATCAGACATTAGAAAATTAATCAGTCTGTATGCAGAGTAGATAAAATCTGATTAATTTCTCTGTGATCTGACCACAAACTAATTTGCAGGTCTCTGTCATTGGCCTCTACGACTGTCAGACATGAATGGACTGATACTTAAATGTATCCAGTTTTCTAGACAGTTTAAATCACCTGCAGCATTAAGTGGTGAAGCAAATATGTACGTCCACTCATGGAGACAAAAAGTTACAATTTTCTGCAGCATCACCAACTCTTGACTTGTTTTTAACATCAGAGTGGATTTCTTTTCTAGCTTACTCTATCTGATAATATCTCTGACCGAAGTAGGCGGTGCGCAATCGACCCAGATTGTATGGAGGAAGAGTCAAATGATGCATTTTAAATGCTCCTTTACTGTCAGAGCCTGATACAGAGAGTTCAAGCTGCTAACCAGTGTGATTTCTCTTAAATCTGACTTGAGTTTTATGTTAAGTTGGGAAATTAAATGCAAAGAAGGCCTGACTTTTTATGTTGAACCTGCTTCATAGTCTAAGCCTCAGTTATTGGCTGAGAGTTATTGACTTTTTTTTTTTTTTTTTTTAAATAAGCACCAAACTGAAAATCTATAGGAACTTGCTTAAGGTCAGAAAGAGGCACCCCTCCCCATCTGTACCCCTCACCACGAAGCAGCACTCAGCTATAGTTCACCAGGAGACATCATGTTCCTTCTAACTTTGTAAGCAGGATAAGACCTGACCCCCACCTCCTGCTGTGCAGTCAGGCAAAGCTTTGAATATTCGCTGTTGATCTTCATCAAATCTCAGGGCTCAAAAAGCGATCTCCCCTGGTTTACATTTCTGAAAATAACAGGCTATCTGTCTGCATGCTGCTCTTTAACTGACACCAAGTCACACAAACACTTTTTTTTCCCCTTTTGTTTTTATTCCATTTCTGCAACAGTTCAGATCATTTGTGTCTCAAGTGGTTCTCAAGGATTCACATTTTATTCTCCGACCTGTTTCACCTGCGTATCAAAACAAAATCCCAAAGTGCAGACGCACAGTTCCTCATACATTATTCACAGTCTGTACAACACACTCCAATAAACACTGTTGCCAAGGGTCCTCAGTAAGGTTACACTCAGGTACAACACCACATCTGATCACTTTTCCTGTCCCCATGGAGACCAGAATACCTAAGAGGTGTTATGTAATCCATCCATGTCACCTGGATCAGTCATCGGCTGCTCTCTCAGTCTTTAGGTTCACGAGTGTAAAACATGAAAACACTTTAGTTGTAAAATAACTTAATACCAAAAAAGTGTAGAAAATACATTTAATAGTGGCAATAAAATCTCCCACGAGCACTTTGGCCGAAAACGTCTCGAGGGAGTTCAGCTGCAGCGTGTCTCTAGTGTTGACCTTCAGCTCAGCCTGAAGCAGCATACGTGTCCAGAGGGACAAACTGCACTCATTTTTCGTGAAGAAACGTCAGCTGGTTGCAGTGAGGCGATACAGAGACTCACCCGCTGCAGCAGGTTTAACAACCAGACCCTAAAGTGTCCGAATATCCTCGTGTTTTTTCTCATGATTGGATGCAGTTCCTCTTCTGATGCCGGCGGCGACTTTTGAACCCTGTTGGTAAATAAAAGGGAAAAAAAATCCTTCAATTTAATCACACAATAACTGATTCTTGACCATGACGAAACGAAAAACACAAATATTATCGACAGACATCACAGGGCTCCTGCAGGTCCCTGAAATGTCTTTAAAAAGCTTAAAAATGCTAAGGATTCAGAAAGGTTCAAATGTTCTCTTCTTCTGTCACTGCAATTTTGAATCTCCTAGTAAGATAAAGTGCTTTGCAAACACTCGGCAAAAGATATTTTCCAAAATGTTTCAAACAAACAAAAAAAAGTCAGGTTTGAAATTAAAAGGGTAAAAACTTTTACGATGTTCTAGTGTCATGTACATCTAGATCTAGATTCAAAATCTAAATATTTAACACCACCGGAAATTTAATTTGAAACTAAAGAGCATCGTTTCAGCTACTTGCCATTTAACGTGGACCAGAAATGAGTTGATTTGATGATAGAGGCTTTTAATGTGAGTGTATCAGACAGAAAATCCTGGACTTTCAAAAAGTTTACATGTTAGTTTGTAACTCTACTTTTTAAACATTTTATAGACAAAGCACTCAGGAAATATTTGCCTTGTTGCTCACTCGGACCACTGAATTATAAAATAAAAGATCTGTGATGACGCACCGTCTTCGTCTGCCGTGCTGATGGTCTGCATAGACACGCTCCTCTGAATGAACTTCGACGGCTTCTTGATTTTGGTTTTCAGTGGTCCTGGTTTCTCAATGAACTGAAACGAGTCGTCGGATTCATTTCCTGCAACCCTGTTGGCCACTGAGACTTTACAGTCTGCTGTGATAGTGGGGGAGGGGCTCTGAGGAGTGACCACGCCTTCCTCGATAGTGTCTGTACTGTGATTGGCTCCTCTGCCTTTCAAGAAATGCCTGAAGGAGCTGCGCTTTTTGGGTCCATCTGCCTGGTTCTTCTGACCTCCTTTTCCATCCTCCTCTGTAGGTGAACCCGGACTCTGTGGGGAGGATCGGTCCAACTTTTCCTTGTTTGCATTGAGAAAGCCATTCTGCAGACCGTTCCTCTGGTTCAACCCACCTACTAGCGAGTCCCTCTGAGTCGACAAGTCCTGTAGCGAACCCGTCAGACCCAAACTGTTCCCGAAAACCAGCGAGTACTTGGGATTGTGGTACTTATGCGCAGGAACTTTCAGATCAATCTGCCTGGAGTCCCCAACAGATACCTGAAAGCGAGATGTAGTGACGGGCAGAGGCCGGATGTGCTGCATCTTTGGCTTCATGACTGGTGTAGGAAGAGGCGGCTTAGTGATGTTGAACTCTCTGTACAGGTCCACCTGCTCAGACACTGCGTACAGCTCTCGGAAGTCGTTGTCAAAGAAGTCCACAGTGTGTCCCGACATCACCGTGATTATGTTCCTGTCCAGCCGGGACGAACTCCAAGTGAAGCTGCAGAAAAAAAACAGGAGCGTAAACCAAAGCGGTGATTTAAAGTGGACAAAAAATATGAGATAAAACACCGGGAGACACAACTGCTTGAATTTTATTATTTAAGGCCATTTAAAGAATATATACATATACACACACTCTCCTATTTAGCAGGTTTTGGCTAAATCCAACAAACTCAGAGGTCAAACTGGGCTTTTTAGGGCAACAAGAAGTGCTTCCAAGTCTAGTCAGCAGGTTCAGTAACCATTCATCACAAGCTGCTGAGATTCACTTCAATTCAATTTTATTTAAATAGCTCCAAATCACAACAACAGTTGCCTCACAGTGCTTCAGTATGACCTATCCCATGTCCTTGCTTCCTTTGTAACAGCTACATCACCATTTTCGGGTCTTTCAGATGTAAAAATGTAAACTGTGTAAATTTTGGTTAAGACTGGAAGAAATTTGTGACCATTTGATGAAATCCAATATGGCGGTTATGTCAGGGGTGTTTCCATGTGTCGGCCGTAAGTTTTCACGCTTCTTTTCACTGATTAGTTTTTTAAGGCTAACATCAGCATCACCAAATGAGACCACAGAACAAATTTCATGCAAATTAAGTTACTTTTTTTTTTATAGCAACAGGGCCACATCTCCACAACAAGGCATCTCATGGAGCTGTAAACTGATGCCTCAAGCTATGGATGCAGTTATCCAACAAACACTAGATACACTTTAGATCTTACCGTTGGTGCCATATTTTGTGAGACTGCAAAATTGGTGGATAGTGGCAGCATAAAGTCAGGTTATAAGACGATCGATGGGAACTCGTTGAGGCAAACCTTGCACATGGTTCCTCCATGAACACAGCGCCAACTTTGACCCTTTGGTGGCGCTACATTGTTTGAGATGCATGCATTAAATTTGGTGAAAATTAAAGATGTATAAAAATGCCGACTCAATACGGCTGCCTCTGTAGAATCACTTTTGAGCCCTCGGTGTTGACCACATAGCTGCAGCCTGTAACTTTTCTATTTAAACTTGCATTCGTAACGAGGCATCACGCATGAGTCAGGACATGACTGTGCTCATTTCACCTGCCACAAATCGGTCCCTCCAGTTTTGACTTTAGTCAGTGAAGGAAGATTCGCCTCATCACTGATGTGGTCAGATGACGTGCATTCAGACTCATTTTGTGTGTTTGCAGCTTTCAGAACAGCGATTTAACAACGAGAATACAGCTGTGTGGATCCTGTCAAACTCGGAGCTCAGAGGTGAAATCGAGCTCTTTTGCAATTCTGAACTTTGCACTAATGGTTGCAGCTGTTTTATCAGCACGTATGTAGTTATGGCAACACAACATCTAAAACTGAACAAATGACATTATTTTGCCTTTATGTAGACTAAACTGTATCTAAGAAGTCTTTCTGGGATGTGCAACAACAATAGATTTTTATGTTTCAGTTCATTTAAAGCATATCAGTGCACTGCACGTGTCTGGCTCTTAATGTGATCTCCATTTCCCAGTGCGGCCATCACTAACATTCGATTTAATGTCCTGGATTTAGATTTTTAAAAAGATAAATGTTAGCTTTTGTCATAGCCCAATCTGCACCAGAAACCTGATTTATTCAACACGTGCAAAAATGCGTGTACTTCCTGTCATTGCTGCAGGTTAAAAGGAATCTTTTTCTTTGTAGATTTGCATTAAAATTACTGTTTATATTGATACCTGACATTTATATTCACTGTTCATACTGATATGACTGCTATACGGAAACGTAGGCTCGATGTTTTTTATGCCGTTAACTGTATTTAGACGTGCACTGGTTGTTATATGATCTCCCCCCTTCTGGGTTACATATGTTCACCTCTGCAGAATTCTTTTTATCCTCAGCAGCGATAAAATTTATCTATTTGTTTGTTTGTTTCAAATCTTTAATCATTCATTTACTTGGTTTAATGTTGTTGTGATTTGACACTGTATGAAAAAAACTTAATTGAACTATTAAACTAATAAATACGGTTTTATTTTGATCCCAGAATGTGCTGTAAAATGCTTCAGCTTACTACAGCAGTCATGCACTGTATATGCCAAGGGCTTTTAATGTGAAGGATAAGGAGAGAAAGCCCTTTTTTGTGTGGATCTGGCAGCGGTACCATTTGCAATACTGGAAAAAGGTTAAAGAATAGAAAGGAACAGAATAAAACAAAGCAATGTATTACTACAATTAAAAATGATTGAGGAAGATAAGAGAGGTACATTGTGTACAGACAGAGGCTAAATGCCTTTAATTTGTGGATATTGCAACCAAAAAATAAAACAAAAAAAATAAACTTAATCAACTGTAGAAATCTTTAAAAGCTGGATAATTAATTCACCCGCATCACTGCCTGGTGTAGGATTTCATTTAAATGTCATACTTTCACCTAGTGTAAGTTTTTTTTATTGTTTTAATGGTTTCTCTGAAACTACTTAATCATTTTAAAGCACTCAGGAGAAAGCGGTACGATTCCCTTATAATAATCTCCCAGGTCATAAACGTCCGGCTCGGTCACCAACGACATTTACCAAAAAGCGGATCTACAGCAATGCATTTATCTTTTCCCACACTGAACCAACAGCAGATAAGAAGAGAGTGTGTTTAAAAAGCACTTTAGTCATTTTACAAGATTAATAAGCTTCAGAGTGTGTAAGGAGTTATTTCGAGGTTTAATGGAGTTCCTTTTGTGCTGGCTGCTTTTAGAGAAAATGTCTCACACCTAACAGTCACAAACAAGCTGCTCTCATTATGTTGGGTTTATACAAAAGATACAAAAAGTCAATCAAATAAAGCACAAATAATGGTTATTTAATAACCATGTCAGGATCAGTTAATCTGCTTTGGAGTGAAACTGTGTCAGAGGGACATTGTATTATGTGTAAAAGTGAAACTGTCCAAATGAGTCTCAAATGTGACTCTGAACATGTCACCGTAACACGGAGTAGAATATAGGAGGTCAAGCGGCTCAAAGTCTTGACTAAAAACAAGATACAACTGGACTCGGCACGCTAAACTGGACTTTTATTTTGAAGGATTTTCTATTTCCCAATGAGAGCATACCTTAATTACATGATTTATCTGTTAGTGTGAATATTTAAATTCATCCCATTCCTTACAGCATATAGAGACATCAGAAAACAAACACCTTGCTGTATATAGTATAATTTAATTTTGTACAACCACAGTTCCTAAAAAGTTGGGACGCTGTGTAAACTGTAAATAACAACAGAATGCAATCTCATAATCCTATATTTTATTCAAAATAAAACACAGAAAGTATCAAATATTTAAACCATTTAAAGAAAAATCTTGGCTCATATTGAATTTGATGGCAGCAACGTGTCTCAAAAAGGTTGGGACAGGGCCGTGTTTCCCACTGTGTAGCGTCCTCTCTGCTTTTAACAACACTCTGTAAACAACTGAGGAGAGCAGCTGCTGGACTTGTAGAAGAGAAATGTTCTCCCATTCTGGTCTGATATAGGACTCGAGCTGTTCAACAGTCCTCTGTCTTCTTTGTCGTATTTTTAGTTTCATGGTGCTCCCGGACTGCTGGCTGGTCAGTTCACATACTGCATCTATTCTGTGCTATTCTAATAGAAACTCTGCAGTTTAGCTGAAAAAGCATTGTCTGGATCGGAGCATATGTTGATCTGTAGACTATATGCACCTTTCAGTAGCAAATGTAGGTGTGCCAGTAGATTTTCCAGAAGTGCAAGCTGCCAGTTCAATAGGCATAAAAGCATGAGATATGAAGATAAAGACACAGAAGACAGCGACATTTCTGGATCATGTTCAAACAGGACGTCTTTGCATGATGGAGCTTTAACCTCCATTTGTGGATGGCACAGTTAATTGTGTTCACAGACAGTGATTTCTGAAAGTGCTCCTGCTTTTAATGCAGTGCTGATTTTCAGCTTTATCACTTGCACACAGAGATTTCTCCATATTCTCTGAATCTTTGGAAGATTGTGTACTCTAGATGACGAGACATAGGTTTTCTCAATTTTACACAATTTGCAGATGCAGTTTAATGAAAATTAGTGAACCTCTGCCCATTTTTACCTCAAACATCTTCTCTAAGATGTTTTTAGACCCAATCATGTTATTGACCTGCTCCCAATTAACACAAATACTTGCAAAACATTACTCCAGCTATTTTCTAAGTACCACTTGTTCAGCCTTTTGTTGCTCCGTGACTTTTTGAGACATTTTGCTGCCACTGAATTCAAAATAAGTGCATATTTTTCATGAAATGTCTCAGTTTTCTGTGTTGTGTTATGAATAAAATGTGTTTATGGGACATGCAACTTATTGTATTCTGTTTTTATTTACATTTTTCTTCTTCTGGGTGCTATAAAATCTTACATAAAATAATAAATTGAAACGGGTTGCTTTATCAACCTTTTCTGCTTCCTTTGAATGTACCTGACCACAAAAAGAAACACTGGTTTGATATTTACCTGTAAGACCCGAACATGACCTTCTCTCCATCCACCAGCATGTATTTGGAGCACAGGGAGCCTGGCAGTTTTCCAAAGGACAGGGCCAGCCCTGCACCTTTTAGCATCCGCACACGTAGATTCTGTAAAAGAAACACCTGTTGGATTACACACTGGCTTACCTGTGTCAAAAATGTCACACAGGTAAGCCTGAGTAAACGGACCCCAGCTATCGGGCATCCGTGGCTTTTTCAAGGATGACTGGCTGATTTACAGAGATGCCAAGTCAAATTTCTGCAGGCACACCCAGAAACATAAAGTCAGCTTTCATAATAAGTAAAGGCTAAAACCCAAACACTTCAGCCACCTCTGTTTACTTAGAGGGAAGCAGGAAAAGAAAAGGACGTAAATGCTGAGTAGACAAACTGGGAGGAGGCTCTCCTGTGGTGTCAACCCTGGCGTGGGGTGAGAGCGTCAAGTTACTGTCCTTGGATCTGTTCTCAGGATCTATGAATGTTCCCTTGTCACTAGTAACAGTAACAGAGCCCGGCACTCTGAAAGGGTCTTTCACAGCCTTATAAACTGATACCACAATGGCCGCCATTCCACCACTCCGGTTAAACCAGAGTGGAGCTGAAAAACTCTGCATACAACAGATAAGACTGGGTATTATGACACGGTGAAGATAGGATGACAGATGACTCACTATTTGCGCTTAATCTAAATCAGCACCTAATGTCACTTCTCAGGTTCTGCACCACAAGAAGCAGCAATTACATGTTAGCTCGTGCTAGCGTCTGCTCAGCAGTCGATTTTCCAGTAATTCCTCAAAAATTATTAATTTGACCCTCCCTGTTTTACACTGGAAGGAAAATACTTCTTTTTATTTTCACACATATTTTCACACAAGTGCTCCAACAAGTCCATTTCCTCACATTTTATTGATTTCCTGCTGTTTATCAGTTACCTAACCACTACGTCTGCTACTTTTAGCTAACTAGTTAAACTGTTCTTGCGAAACCTTTAATGATCTGTTTTAGTTACTTAGATAATACTTTTTCAGCCTCAATCTTTGACTTTTTTTATGACTGAACAATTTAATCAGTTACTTTAATCCTATTTTTAACCTATTTCAATAATTTACTTAAAATTTTAGCTAACCGCTACATCCGCTACTTTTAGCTAACTAGTGTAACAGTTCGTGCAAATCTTTGCAATCTATTTCAGTTACTTATATAAAATGCGTTTTTTCATCCTTAATCATTGACTATTTTGCTGACTTAACTATTTAATTTGTTAATTTTATCCCTTTTTAAAAACTATTTCAACCATTTACTCAAAATTTTAGCTAACCGTCTACTGTTTATGTTTTATGTTAAGCTGTATCAATTCTTTAAAAGTCCCATTAAAAACTACTCCATCCATTCAATGCTGGATACTTTTCTGAGCAGTAAATTGGCAGGTTTCACAAACGAAATTCCTGTAACTTCCAATGCACTGCTGCAAAGGCAGTTATGAGAAATCAAACATAAAACTACCCTTAGGGTTAAGTGGGAAAATGTAAGGTTTTTGTAGTTGGTTCGGTAAGTGTATTGCCAAGTTTTCCTGGTTCATGTTTTAACTAGATCAAACCTTTGAGGTAATTAACTTGTCAGCGATTTCCCAGAAAGCCTGGCCTATGATTCAGAATAAGTTTTAATCTGGGATAATTCCAGCCGTCATCGGCATTGTTCCAGGACTCAGCAGTGACCTACTGAGCTGTTTTCCCATGTTCATTTCCTCTTTGTTTACTGTGTTAGAGAACCTCCTCTCTCTGCAGCGCTCTGTTTGCTCACCCGCAGATGCATCGCGTTAATCTGCAGCCGAGAGCACATATCCAGAAAGTGGGGCACTCCCCTGGCCTCCAGCACAACGTAAACTGCCACGCCACGCCGTGACGAAGCATCCAGCAGGTCCTGGAGAATCTGCAGGTCCGTGAGGAGGTCCATGACGATGGCCACTACCTGCGAGAAACAGACGGGAGAGGAGCCATCTCACGTTACTCGTGCATATCCATTAACACTTGTGCTCTTTTTCAGTTATTTGAGCAGTCATATTTTTTTTTCAATTTGGAAACAACAATTGCTGAACAAAAGAAGAAGACTTTAACAGCAAGCATACACAATACACAAGTATGTGAATATTATTCAAATATAATAAATAATTCACAAAATATTGAGACTAATTGGATCGAGGCTCTCAAAGTTTTAGTGCCATTTAAAGCAGATAGCATGTGACTGAGGGCATCCCCTAATGTTCGCACCATGTGTGCTCACCGCAAGCTGGTTGAAATTTTTATTTCAAAGCTAGTTTAAAGTTGTTTAACAGTTCATAAGGTGGTCCTGACTTCCATTTATACCAGTTCATTTGCTTACTGTTAAACTTAAGTACATTTTGCATGGAGCTACAGAGGCTATAAGGATGGTTGTGAGCAGTCATGTTGGCAGTTCAACTCCAGGTCCAGCCCCATCAGCAAAACTATTTCTCTTTTACTTTTGCTTTTTCATCCCACACATCTGAAATTAATTTGGTAGCCTTGGTGTGAACTTTAAAGATATTTAAAAAATGTAAACTCATGAAATGAGTCATGTAAAAATGCAGTCTATCTATACACACTTACACCCACTCTAACTGACAGATCAATAAAGAGCAGACGTCACGGTTATGTCACCGCAGTCGTGTACATAATAACAGAAAATATATGAAATAAAACCCGAAAGACGTTGGGACTAAGTAAAAAAACCAAAACCCATCTTTTTGTGCCTTTAGTCATGGGAACAGAAATGTAAGTTTTTAGAGAATCATCAAAGGCATCCTTTGTTGTGAATCATCATCATTTTTGTTTGTTAAACAGACAAAAGAATTTCATACCAGACACACACATAAAGGCAAAGTCAGCAATAATGAATGATTAGAAAGATAAATTAGAGGGATCCTTATAGAAGACACCTTGTTACCAACTTTAACAGACAAAACAAATCAGTCATTTTCATTGTTTCTTCATTTATGTATCAGTCAATCAGCAGATATATTAGAATGTGTGATATGACACATTTATTTTTCACTATGACTGAAGATAAGCTCAGCTAAGCCTCTGGATTTAATAGTATCATTGCGGTCACAGCATGACCGAGCTAATTTATATTTGGCTTTAAATCTACACAGAGTCTAGGCTGTAGGCTGTGCAACAGGCTGAAACCATTGCCAGCATTTATACTTGTGCACATTATGCTTGCGATGCTAAAATACCCGTTGGTGGTTGAGTTTCTCTATCCGAGCTGCTCAGTTCCCTTCCAGTCAGTTTGAAAAATAGCAGCACAAGAAGGACTAACCAGAAATGAGTTGAAGGAAATGACTGCACTCACTGCAACAATGCAACGAGTATTTTCCTCTCTAGAAAGATGCACGTCAGGTTACAGCACAAGTGTGTGGTTGCAGCATACCTATGATTTAGATATAACTCTGAGTTCTGAACCCTGAAGTTACAGAGGAAGCATCCACGGATACACCAAGTCCAAACTTCATCATACAAATTTAAAGTGTCTTGGGCAACAAACTACATTTATGCTGTGGCATTCAGAGGGTAGGGTCACAATTTGGCTTTAATGACATGAAAGCACTTATCCATCCTGCCTTGTACCAGCATTTAGGGTGCTGACAGTGATGTCATGGTGTGGGAGATATTTTCTTGACTGTCTTAGTAACCGTTCAGAACTCAGTTTTATTGCTGACCGTGTCCATCCCTTTATGACCACAGTGTACCCATCTTCATATGACACAAAGCACCAAATCATCTCAGACTGGTTTCTTGAACATGACAGTGAATTCACTGCCCTCCACAGTCACCAGAGTAGAGCAGCTTCGGCACGTGGTGGAACCGGAGATTCATATCATGGACGTGCAGCAGACAAATCTGACAGATTGTGACAGACACTATGTGACAGATTTTCTAGAGCAGAAAAACATATTTTCTATTTTGTGTGTGTGAAGATTTTCTTCTTCACATGATTTCTTAAAGAGTAAATATGTAAAAACAAAAATGGACACGAAGATAGTTACAAACAGGATGCAATGATTTAAAAGCTTGTGACAGACACTATCTCTACTTTTAAGATTAGGCTTAAAACTTTCCTTTTTGCTAAAGCATATAGTTAGGGCTGGACCAGGTGACCCTGAATCCTCCCTTAGTTATGCTACAATAGACGTAGGCTGCCGGGGGATTCCCACTCACTATGTATTAACAGACCTCTCTGCATTGAATCATATCTGTTATTAACCTCTGTCTCTCTTCCACAGCATGTCTTTTATCCTGTCTTCCTTCTCTCACCCCAACCGGTCGCAGCAGATGGCCCCGCCCCTCCCTGAGCCTGGTTCTGCCGGAGGTTTCTTCCTGTTAAAAGGGAGTTTTTCCTTCCCACTGTTGCCAAAGTGCTTGCTCATAGGGGGTCATATGATTGTTGGGTTTTTCTCTGTATCTATGAAGCGCCTTGAGGCGACTTATGTTGTGATTTGGCGCTATATAAATAAAACTGAATTGAATTGAATTGAATTAACTCTATGATGCTTCTCGTGCTCTCACCATGGACCAAAACCTCCGAGGAATGTTTCCAGCACCTTCTTGAATCTAATAAAGTGAATGGCAAGTGCACAGGTAATTCAGTAAGTGTAAGGAAATAAAAGCTGAAACCACTTCTGTTTTTTTCCTGTAAAACACCTCAGACCAGCCTGATGGGGAAAAGTCACGATTCCTGTGTATTTACTTTTAAATCCGGCTGCGGGATGCACCATTTAAACATTAAAACAACATCTGAATGTTTCCACCACTCCCACTGCCAGTCCGAACAAAGGCACCAGGGCGCTAACCTGTCATTAGTCTTGTGATATGAAGTTTAAACACGCAACCTTCCACTACGGCAGCAGTTCACACTTCTGCATAACTTGTTTTTCTAGGCGATTAAAAGTTTTAGCAAAGACAGTTTGGACAAATGCCAGCAACGGCTACGACTCACAGCACCGCTAATCTGAGCAAGAAATCAGCAGCTACATCTCTAACAGATGCATTTATAACACTTTACAGCATACAGTTTAATTATGTACTGGATTTATTAGACCAATAAGATTGCTGTTTGTACTGAGATGTTTTATAGCCTCTCCTGGTTTTTGTACCCTTAAGAGCAGTTTGAAAAGATCATGTGACTCTTTTTTTCCCCCATTTCCTTATTACAGTTTGCTGGATGAGTCCCAAACAAACTGAAACTAGTTCTCCAGGAAGACACGAGTTTGAATAACACAGTAAACCAGGCATGACTCAGTGAAGCTCCCGTCATCAAATTCTCATCCAAACTGCTTACGATGCATTTTATGTTGGAAAAAACATCTATCCAGAAAATGCTTAATCTGAACTATTTCAAGGTTTTCTGGAAATTGAAGCGTTATTTTCATACACGCCCATTTGGTATGGCTAACGGTTATTCCACCTGCCAAGACTGTTTTATTACATTGACCTTCCACGAGCTCTGGCTGATAAACCTGATAACATACACTTATTTTAAAGTAATAAAATAAGTGTATGTAGAAGTTCATTTTCAACAGAGGGTGAAACGAGGCCAAGCACAAGAGAAAGAAGGATTATTTTGAAATGTGACTCATGTAAAGCTACTCTTTTAGACTCCAAGAGTAAAAATATGGAGCTGGAAGTAAGCAGATTAGATCCACTTCAGTTGTAGTGGTTTACAAGTTCACCTAAAAGAGGTTTGGGCTGTTTGTCCACAAACAGCAGGTTTACGATGGCGCTGTTGTGAAATTTCAGTTTTTAAATCAACCACTCCTTTTAGGTGGGTACAGAGATTTGCCAATAGCATTGTGCTTTCAATGAGGGCTTTAAAAATTAATTAAAGGCACCTGTCAGCAGCAGAGAAGTATTTACATGACTCACAGTTCAAAATAACTCTTATTTGTCTTATACCAGCCTTTGGTGCAGACCCCAAGTTGCCTCTCTGCCTGACATAAGCTGTTTCCGGTTTAGCCCCTCCTCCATTAAGCAAACTTTCTCTTGATTGGCTGGTGCTCATAAACATAAGGTTTGAACAGCAGGTGGGTGGGACTTCTCTGTAACACACAACCATCATCAGTAAGAACAACTGAAACAGTGTTTAGAGGCCTTGGCACTCAGGGTCCACCTGGAGCATAGTACCTGTGTATATTACAGGAAATAAGGAAAAACACAACAGTTCCCCCCATAGAGAAGTAGTTTAACAACCATTCGAACAGTTTCCAGGGTTTTTTTCCCAGGTGTAGCTGCATAAGCAGAGACCAGCCTCACTAACTTCTGATGCAAACAGTTATTTTGTTCTGTAAGAAGCCTGAAATACAACAGAAACCAAACAGTTACTCCTAGTAGGCGTCCCGGGCAAATAACCGTCCTTGGACTTTCTATTACTATTATTGTCATTATTATTTTATATTATTGTTCTGTTTATTTTTATCCTGCTGCTAAACTAATTTCCCCTTGTGGGACAATAAAGAAATTGAATTGAATTGAATTGAGAATTGGGATAAAGTGATGTCCACAGCTGACATATTTATATTTAAGCGAGATCTTTTCAAATGCCCACAGTTAAAAAACACACCTCACAGTCACTCTGATTCGATTTAGCATCAGTTTTTCAGCCCCGAAAGCCATGTTCATGTTTTATCATGTACAGACATCTAAAAAAAAGAATTTACACAAAGTTTATTTAGTAGCTGAAGTGACACTTTAGACATGAGCAAAGATCAATGTAATATTTTTATTGTTACTTTTAACGACCTGGAAACACCTGGAGAGCTCTGTGTGTTTGTTGGCGAGTGCTGCTGCCAGTCTTTGTTCATGGCTGGGCTTCAGCTTGTTTTCTCTGGTATCTATCATCACGTGTGATATAATGAAAAACCTTCCACTGTGGCAAATTGGATCAAACACTTGAGCCCTGTGACGTGAATGGACAACACCTTGTGTAAATGACTTCTCCTGATGGGATTCTGGTGAAGAGCACCTTCTTCTTGTGCATGAAAATACGCATGACATCACCTGAATCGAAGAACTCGTTGTTTTCTTTCCCTTTCAGGCGACATTTTCTGCTTTTTCTCTTGAATGCAGTTCGACCGGTAACCATCACCTCGGCTTTTTCATATGTACATCTCAGCTCTTCTCTTGGATTGTGATAATGATCTCCTGTAGAGTAATGTTATGCATCCAGGATTAACGTGTGCGTGCGTGCACCACTTAAACTGCACAAGGACTCTTTCAAGTATCTGTCAGGCTTTTAGGAGGGGATGAGTTATTTTACCTGAAGGGGAGCAATCTGTGCCTGATTCATTAAGCTGACACGGCGCTGAGCAGACTGCTGTAGATGGATAATAAAGTGGATTATTAACTATTCAAATATGATGAGTTCTGCACATCTTTATTCGTCTTTCCACCCAGCAAATACAGCCTCTGGTGCTGCCTGTCAAAACCAATCGCAAGTGAGCGATTCTCCTCATTAGCTATGATTTTCGCACCTGGGATTTGAGCCAATCAGACGGAGTCGTGCAAAACTCCAAGTGGGCGAGGAGAAGTTTTTTTTTTTTAAAAAAGAGCAGCTTGTTAAATGCCAACCTTAACCTGGTCTGCAGGATCTTGGGGGAGGTTTTAATCGCTCTGCTGGGTGCGTGTCGTGATGTGAACCTGCCACTCAGCTTTTCCCTTCTGCGTTTTAATGACTCAGCTTGTTAAAACTTGCACAGGACTCTCCCATTCATTTAGCTTTTATCATTTTATTTACCCACGCTGGCTTCGTTAACCCTCACCTCCTTCTACCTTACTAGAAAATTCTCTGAACAAGCGTTACAACAACGCTACTGCAGCGCTACAGCTTGCAGATGCCCCTCAAACACGCCGTGTGCAGTTTGCTGGTCATTACGTTTTGAGAAAGAGGACGTGAGGATACACTGGCGCAGTGAGTGTGCTGGTTAAAATCAAACAGATCTGAGAAAAGTTTCCGTCCGATTCCTTAACTTCAGTAACTTAATGAAACCATTAAAAACATGCGGCCTTCAGAATATGGACTTTGTCAGTGTTACAGCCTCTGACAGCTCACAGAAGTAGGTGGAATTTTGCCACTTTTACAGTTCTCGTTAGTTTTTCCATTTGAGCATTTTTGAACCTTCATAACTTCAATCAATGAGATTTTCAAGGCTGAAAAAAACATTTAATCTCTGTTAAAACTTCCAACTAAATCAATTTTAGAAACACCAACTGCATCACAATGTTCCAAAAAATATTTATTTTATCTTTAATTATTATTTATTTATCTTTTTTATGTTTCCCATAATCAGCTTTTAGCATTAGTATCATGGGATGAATTACATTTTTAACAGAAAACTTTAATAAATCAACCCCTGGTACCCTGATTGTTTGATCTGTTTTCTGATAACTCACGAGAGAAAACTCAAAAGAATCTCATCGACATGTGGAATAGGAACCTAAACACCAGATAAAGCCAGGAAAAACCTTGGAGCACCTCGGGAGTAGTTCTCTTCATAAAGACAGCGATGGGTGATCAGGTGATCATGTTTTAGTCATAACCACCCTGTCTGCAGGGACCCAACGAGATAGAAACACAACTTATGCTCGACCTCAGTACATCCCTTCAGCTCATCCTCCGTCTGAAATAAACCAATTTAAGTCCTATACTTGAAGGCCACAAGACACCTCAAAAGTACAACTACTTTATGTAAAAGTACAGATATCCCACGAGAAGTATCAGAGAATATCAGAGGGAATATATGAAGAAATAAACCCAACTGAGTTTCTGTTTGAAAAGAAAACAGCAGCAGCTTTTCCCACTATGACGTTCCCAAAGAAACCCTGAATAAATCAATCATTCCCTTTTACGATGCAAGCTGAAACTCGGAGCACCGGAGTAGAGCGCTGCGCCGTGATGATGGAAATTCCAGGTAAAAAGTCAGATGTGTATCTTTTATTTTCACTTTGACTTACAGCTGAAAAATGACAAAAAGCTCTTTGAGTTACAACAAATGTGAAAAACTTGAAACCCGCCTGCAGCTTCTGCTCTGTGGCGACTCATTAAACTGTTAAGACGGTGCAGTTATCAAGATGTAAACCTGCAAAATGTAAGTACATGTACAAAGTGTACATATATATGCCACAGTGTGAGTTATACGCATACATGACAGTATGGACGACTAAGGTACAGATTGAATTATTGAAGAAATCTTTGAATAATCTTTATTCAAGCAGGCCTGAAACTAAATATTATTATTATTAATAGTGAATATTCTCCTGTTTTGTTTTGTTTTTCCATAACTCTCATATATTAAAAGTGAGAAAACTTACTCTCATTATCAAATTAATCATCCAATTACTGCGTGACAGGATGAATCTGGAGGAAGGAAGTGCTACACAACTCAGCGGGGTGAAAACAAACTCAGTCCAAAAATTATTCTTGGAACAATTCAGGCAGCGAACCCCTTTTTTATATGGACATTTTAAATTATTTAAAAGTATTTTTTAACCCTAAAAAGATCGATTATCAAAACTTTTGATATTATTGATATTATTTTGTTTTTAACAGGCCGTCCCTGTTCACAGTTCACTCCACCTGTCCTTTGCACTCAAAATAAATCCTAAAAAGCTGAAGCTTTAACTCAAACTGACATTTATGATGATGAATTCAGCAAGACAGGAAACATGAGGACTGACTGTAACCGGCTCAGTCGGGGGGGGTTCTTTGTCACTTTCGTGGTCAGGTGAGCGTCTGCAGCCAATCGCTGTTAGTATTACAGTGTTATTCTCCTTTGTTAGAAGTAGGTCAGGGACTTCTCCTTTAATCGCTCCATATATAAGAGAGGAGTTTCCTTTGTTTGGTTCAGGTGCAGGAGCTGACTCGTAAACTTTCCTAAATCTGAATCTGCAGGTGTTTTATTCCACCTGTTTTATTGTTTGATACATGCAGTCACATTTTTGTATCAGCACTTTTAGAGGCAAGTCATGTAAGAAGCAAAGTGCTCGGCAGGAAAGCTCAGAGGTTTCTTCTTATTTAAAGTTTCACTATTTCATGCCTGTAGAATTTGGATCTCTGTGGGTTTGAAGTTAAATGAGGACAAAACTGAATACTTCTCACTGTTTTCTGGCTTCATAAGCACTACATCACAGACTAAGCGAACACTCACCTGCAGCCCTGACTGTTTTTATCGCTTCAGGTTAACAAATAAAAGGACTAAAGTTCCTATAAGTCAGGGTGTCCCAAATTTGGTGGGTTATTATAGAAAAATGTGAATAATTAAAGGAAAACTTTAAAACACTTGTGCGTAAATGTGAGTTTGGTTTAGATGCTGTAAACAGGGTGGATATGCAGGGTTTCTCTTCTTTTCTGTTACCTTGTGTGACTCCTGGATGAGCTTCCTCACCACCGCCTTGATGTGCGGTCCCTGCTCTTTGGGGGGGTGGGTGTACACGGACACCCGGGTCACCCCCTTGTAGACGCCGCTGCTGCCGGGCCAACCGATGTCCAGAGACGGGACCTCTGTGTCTGACATCTGGGGCCAGTAGGTGGAGTGGACCCCGGAGTCCGCGCTGGAGGAGCCCTTGGACTTATCGTGCTCCCCGGACTCGGAGTCGCTGTCCGTGTCGTACTCGTGGAAAGTTTTGCGGATAACTTTGACCTCCCGGGCGCATAGGAAGTCTTTGGTGTTGTCCTCCTGGAGGCGCATCTTGAAGGCTCCGTCCCCATTCCTCAGCAGCTGCTCCAGGGCCGCACGCTGCTCCTCACTGTAGTAAAACTCTGGCTTGGACTCCGGGACCTTCTCGTTAACGTGCTCATCATCCATGCACACCAGCTGAGACTCCGCCATGGCCCAAAGATTTAAAAATAACTTCCCCCCTCAGTGCGCCACCGCTGCTGATTCCGCTGCTGCTGTTGCTGCTTCCCAAGAACCGCAATACCTGTGCTGACAGGTAGCAAGGGGGCGGAGCCAACAGGTACGTTATTAAAGAACATCCGGCCTGTAAACTTTCAGAGTACAACTTTCAAAAGGCAACAACGGAAGTTTGTCAGTGGTGGATCCTTCAGAGTAGAGGAACGTTATTGTAGTTAACCAGAGATGTCAAACTTATTTTATGTTATCGGCCATATACACACTACTTTGCTCTTAAGCATTATTGTAAAGAAGTTTAACTACTCATTTAATCCCTTACTTGACCTAATATGAGAACTAGAAATGCAGTTTCAACAGTGGCTCATTGCCCAGATGGTTCTGTATTTATAAAACATTAAAACAAGTTTTTTTTTAATTCACAGAAATATTTTTAACTGTAGACACAGCATAATAAAAACAGAGATTTTAGTTGATAGTGGAAAACAGGAACTTTTATGTCATTTCATTGTTTTATCTATTACTTGACTAATAAATGGTAATGCGGGAGGAGTCTTTATCAGTAGGAAAAGCTGCAAAATTTATGACAATGCAGCTAAAAGTTCAAAATCTATGTACGAAGGTTTCCAGCAGGTCGGTTTGGAGTCTTATGTTTTGCATCCCAACTAAAAAATACTTCAAATTAAAACTAAATGCAGAAAAGCATCTTATGTAACTAAAATAAAAATAAAAACTAGACTTTTGAAAAAAGTTCTCGTTGTCCAGGGCTGTGTGCTCGGGTGTGCACTGGCTCACTCTGGCTCTGCTGCTTGGCGGGGCCTGGCCCCCCTGGCTCTATCGGGCCCCTTGCAGGGTGTGGGGGCTCTCGGGTCTCTGGGTCCGGGGCTCAGTCTGCTCTGGCTTAGTGGAGCCTGCAGGCTCGTCGTCACTGCTGCCCACCGTGGCTTCTGGGTGACCCTCGTCCGGAGCTCTCCTCCTTTTCCAGGTGGGTGGCGTGATCGCCCCTGCGGTGGTCCTCCTTGGGATTTCGTGCTCTGAGGGGGCCTGTAGATGTCAGGGACCCGGGTCTCCTCCATGCCTGCTTCATATCCTGGGGGGGCAGGGCTGTGGCTCCCCACACCCACTATCAAACACTTACATGGAGAAACCTTATGAATACAAGCGCACTCACACACACAGGTTTGCAAACACGTACTCACAGACACTCACTATCTTGGTCAGCTGCTGCCTCGAAACATATCATGCATCATTAATACCATGTGCTGCTCAGTAACATTTAATATTTATTATTTACTGTTACTCGTGGTTGTGTTGGTTGTTGCTATGGTTTCCTTGCTGTGTTGTTTTCGTTTTGTTTTTTGTTTTTTTTAAGCAGGTGTTGAAGCAGATTTTCAGTCTTTTCTTTCTTTCTTTATCCCTCTTCTCTATTTTTCTCTCCCTCTCCTTCTGTTCAATCTCTCCCCAACTTCTCTTTCCTTATTCTGTTCGGTCCTGTGCGTTCTGATAAAAATCTAATAAACTGTGACTATGAAGTCGACCTTTCGTGGCCTTCAGACAAGAATTCTGATTGTGGCAGTGCCGGACAGGACAGCAAAACCAAGAATAAAAAGTTTCTATATTTTTCAGTTTGGTAAAAATTTCTATTACATTTAACATTTTATTACGGTCTTGTACCATTCTGTAGCCTACTGGTTTTCCTAAATATTGCCAATGACATATTCCCTCCATTCAATAACAGTCAAAAAGACTAAAACTAAGAGTGAAAATTTAAATAAATAAATAAATAAACCTAAACATGTTCAAACAATCTAAACTGAACGTAAACAAAAAAAAAAATCCAATCTGGAAACCAACAGAAACTAAACTGAACTGAAAGCAAAAAGTCAAAATAGAATAAAAATAAAAAGTAATTAGAAAATACAAAACTATAATAACTCCGAAGCAAAGGTTCCCAAATGGTGTGTTTTGGGATTTTGCACAAAAAGTAAGGAATTAAATCTTAAATGTTCTATATCAGAACACATCACCAGGCCCTGATTAGTAGTGATGAGGGGGAAAAAACAAAAACATCTATTCACGTCCACTTATCATTATCAGGTTTGCAGAGGAGCTGGAGTCTATCACAGCTGCCACAGGGTGACAGACATGGTACACCCTGAACAGGTCACCAGTCTAACGTAAAGAGACACACAACCATTCACACTTATGGGAAATTCAGAGTTACCACTTAACCTAATCTCACTAACTGCGTGTCTTTGGACTGTGGGAGGAAGCAGGAGCACCCGACGAGAACTGACGCAAACACGACAAACATGGAAACTTCACAGACGGTGGAGTCAAACTCAGGACCTTCTTGTTGTAAGGCAACAGTGCTAACCACGATGCCACCATGCTGGTACACAAAAGTACCTAAAGAAAAAAAAAACTGTCTGGAGATATTACTGCAAAAGCTTCCTGTTTCCACACATGTTATCTTAGTCACCTAGAAACCAAACATCGCTTCTCATCCCTGGCCTAAAGTAAGAGAGCACCGGATCTTAACGAGACGCAGAGCCTGTGTGAAAGTTTCTGATACAGAAATGGATGCATGTTACATTAGCGGTGCTCTCTGCAAACTAAAAAGTGTCGTTGGTACCCTGCTCAAAAATCCCTTCATCTGATGGTTCAGATAAAACTGTCACTGATGTCATTCCACAAGACATGGGGGTTGTTTTCTGCAGCTATAAATAGATGCTGTCCTGCTACTCTTCAGTGAGCTTTTTTCTTTAGAGAAAAAGCTTTGAGTGACTCTGGATAACAAATGGATATCAGACAGTGAACTTTCTCTTACATCAAAGACACACATGTTTGGATTTATTGAGTATTTTACTTTTTTCTATGTTATAGTCTATGAGCAAATTTTCATTTTTTTTTATTAAGTTATGTTTTCAGAAATGTGATATTGGGTTTATTTGTATTGAGTTGGGCTGTTTTCATCTCCACTTCAGTATTCCAGGTGCCATAGCTGTACAACAAGCTACTGACAGGATCACCTTCAACCACCACAACGACCTGCTTGTTATACACACATGAATTTTTATAAGAAAAAATAAAGTATATAAGTGTCTTTTTTTTTTTTTAATTCCAGAAGTCTCAAAGTCAGTGGGGAAGTTTTAAATGAGTTCTTTGTTCCTTGCATCAAAAAAGTAAAATGAGTGCAATTTCTTTGTCTTTAATAGGGATTTTATTTTGAAGGGCAACTCTCCTTAACTGCCCATATGGAAAAGAAATAGTAAAAACATATGATTTACTCATGAAAGTGGCCACTTTCATGAGTAAATCATATATAAATCATATAAGGCTTACATGATTTACTCATGAAAGTGGCCACTTTCTCATTACTTTCATATATTTTTTTAGTAAGTATACAAAACATACAAGTTTCATTATATAATTTTTCAAGGGATCTTATATGTGTTTTCACTCTTGTATGCTTTTCATACAAGTTTCATACAAGACAGATAAAAACTTTATAAGATTTATATATATCTTTTCCATATGAGTGTACTTCTGGAGTTTTGGTTAACGTTAAGCAGGTGGACAATAATTCAAGTACATCTGCCATGATTTCTATTATTTTCTGTCAGGTTTTGTCTTCCATTGGTTCATGTTCACATTAACCTTGTGAATATGAACTTTTTCATCTCTGGCTGTGAGCACCAAAGCCCCACCCACCTGCTTGCAAACCCACTTGTTTGCGAGAGACAACCAATCAGAAGAAAGTTAGCTTAAAGTGAAGCCTTAAAAGCAACTGAATGTAACTTCCTGTGTTTAAAACACATTTAAAGCTTTCGAAATTAATTAAAACAGCCAAAAAAATTTAAAGAAACAACCTCGGTCATGATTTCCATATCGTGTTTGTACTGTGCTGAAGACAAATCGACTAAAGTTAAATATTGTAGGGCTGTCTGCATGTCGAACTGTGTAAATGTGTGAAAAAAGCGCTGGTGTGAATGTGTGCTCAAACTGTAAACAGTGCATTTGCAAATTTGAACCACAAGAGGTACAGTGGGTGATTGTAGCATCCAGTCAGCCATAAGAGGAAGAGGAAATACTGACGGAGAGGAAGACGTTGTAGAACAGCTATTTAAACCACAGCTGAAGGACTCGGGAGGCGACTTTTGTCGCCGCCAGCACAGAGTCTGGGAAATTAACGATAAAAAAAATGCAGCAACAGTTTATGTTTGCTATGTTAGCTTTTTGTAGATATGTGATTCACAAGGAATATTGTTCGCTCGATTAGTGCTTCATGGCTTTTTAACCACATCGTTAAAAGTCTTTTCTTCTTTTTATCGTTAAAGACTCGGTTATACAGCAGGGCCTAATAAATGTAATTATAGGTTTTACTGCATCTTTAATATTCTGAACCTCAGTTTTGTTCTGTTAACTTTCACATTTTTAGGTTTTTTTTTTATTATTATTCTTAACAACTGCATTTTATTTATTTTGTATTGACGTTACACTTTGGTCTTACACGGCCTAGTTTAAACGGATGTGCAAATCATTTTTATAATTTTTACCACGACTCTAAAACGATATGTGACGTCATTAATGTTGGTTAAATGTGATTCATTAAAAACTTTCTAGTAAAACACTGCCCACTAGTGGTGAGAGTTTAATTCATAGGGTAAATACAAAAATGTATCTTTAAAGGGGGCGGAGTTAAAATGGCTCATTTCAGGGCTGGTAGCTGCACCAAAGCCCAGTAAGAGATAAAAAAATAAAGATTATTTTGATTTGTGAATCATGCAGAGACCAACTCCAAGAATAAAACATTTTACATAAAATAAATAAAAACTCACCTTTAAAACGATAGAAATACCCAAATGAATATCAGGAATATCACAGGTAAAATGTGATAAGATAAAACCCCACAGAAAGCCCTCGTTATGAGTGAGCATCATTTAAACATGAAGGTGGTGATAAAAAAAAGTTTATTTAAAAAGTCAATAACATTTTTTGATAAAAATGTGTCAAAAGTGAGCAGACAGTCCATTCATCAGCAGCCTGGCCAGCAAGCATTCAGACAACATGCTTACTGACACGTCATGATACAAACAACATCCTCAGGCATCATTTGCAGCATTTCCTGTGTGCCAGGTGAACATGTGGGAGCTGTAGGAAGTTCCTGCAGGTGTCTCTGCTCCTTTGTAAATAAAGCTGCACTGCCTCAGTCCTCTGGTAGGAGGCTGACACGCAGCACATACAGAAGCCTGCTGGTTCACGTTCAGAAACCCATCAAGAGCTGACGCAGCCGCAGATCGAGTCTGAACGCACGCAGGCGTTTTAAAATCATCGCCTGTGGCGTTTCCTTACAGCTGCTCTGTGTAGTTTGCGGGAAACAGCCCAGTCGATCCTCTCAGCCTGCCTTTCCACCACGACGCATCGGAGTTATCCAGCACGTCGATGATGTCGCCGGCGGAAAATTCGAGCTCGTCGTCTTCCTCTGCGGTGAATTTGTAGAGTGCCCTGACCTGCAGCGTGGATGGTCTCTGCAGATGGAAACCAAACAGTGATCAATACCTGACGGACACAGCTGTAGCTGTGAGAGTCCTTTACTGGACTGCTTTTTGTGACTTCTGCATTTTAACATTAGCTAAAAAGTCATATTCTGTAACTTGTCTTTAGCAGCCACACATCCCATACAGTGACATGAGCCTTTAAAGTTTACCCAAAATGCACTTTTTAAAAATGTTTTCCACTGAATTACCAGAAAACAGATCAAACATCCAGACTGCCAAATACTTCTGTTTCTGTTCCTCTACATCTCAGACAGTGCAGTTTATTGAAACTATGATATATCCTGATACCGATACTCAAAGTTTGTTGTTCAAAAATAAGCAAAGTGTGGCTTCAGACTGCGACACTTTGAGTGGGTGTAAATTGATTTGACTGCAGTTTTTAATAGAGCTTAAACGTGTTTTTCACTTCTGTGTAAAGGCAGTTCTGAAAAAGAACATTTTCTCAGGACAAAGCAGAGTACATTCACAATGACTGCACAGGATTTAAGGGGGTAAATGGCTGCCAGGAGCGGCTAATCAAACGCTCCTGATTTACTGATCATTGGCGAAGCACAACACTTCAAAGAAAGCAGAGATTTTAGCTGCTGGTCTGAAATATGCAGGTGCGTGCACGGACTTCCCCCTGAGGTCAGCAGTGCTCAGAGAAACAGCTAACAGCCCAAGAGGCTACATCTTAGACTTTACATGTATCAATTAGCATATTAAAGGTCAAAGTTCACAACAGCACAATTAGAAAAAGACTGAACAAGTGTGGATTGTTTGGAAGGGATGCCAGAAGAAAGACTTTTCATGGCACCATGGCTTAAGTTTGCAAAGTTACATTTGAACAAACAACAAGACATCCATTGTACAGATAAGGCTAAAGTGGAGATGTTTGACCATGATGCACAAAACCAAACACGTTATCGGCACAAACATCTCCTCTGAACACCAAAGTATCCTCAAGTCAAATGTGATGCTGCCTGATAGCTAAAGCTTGGCTCAAACTGAGTCACGCAATGACACGGCTGTGCGAATAGCTGAAAGAGAAGAACCGAGGTGCTGCAACGGCCCAGTCAAAGTCAAAGTCCAGACCTCCCCCTGACTGAAATGTGGTGCAACCTTACAGGAGAAGCTGTGCATAAATCAATGCCCGCAAACCTCAATGAACTGAAGCAACTCTGTAAAGACGAGTGGGCTTAATTTTCTCTGCAGCGATGTGAGAGACCGATAAAGTTATACCGAAAACAACAATTCAAGTCGCTGCTGCTAAAGACGGCTCTGCAAGCTCAGTTTTTCACACAACTGTTTATATTTGTCACCATTTATTCCGAGTACTGAGATATGTGTTCCTAACAGTCATTATTTTTATTAAAATCTTAAAGCTGTGATCTAGTTCGTTTCATGTTGTCTTATTTGAAGTTTAGAATAAACGCTGATGTCACCCGGCTGAACGCAGTGTATCAACATGATGTTAGCTGGTCTACAGTTTCCTGTGTTTACCACAGCCAGTAAGCATCAAAGCGTGGCGGGGCTGACCTGAGGCAGAGGCAAGGTTTCAGAGGTGCGTCTCAGAGGCTGAGCCGAAGTAGAAGGACTGTTTCTTCCTGTGTGGCCGATCGTATGCGCTCGCGCCTCCAGCTCGGGTCTTCTGCCCTTAAAGCAGAGAGCAACACACACTTTACGTTCCTGCTTTTGCTTATTGTACAACACAGAACAATGAGCCGAAACGTTACGACCACCCCCGCCTAAAATAGCTTGGTCTCGACTCTTTAAAGGCAAATTAGATTTTGCTTTTCTGTTTCCTGCACTTGGTTTAAAGTTCTGAACCTATTGTTATCTTTGTGGCTAAAACCTTTGCACGTTATTTGCTATCAGAGACTTCAGAGCTGAGAGGAAGAAAAGCTGTAGCTCATACCATCGAGCTGGTACTCTGGTCTGAAGATCGGCGTGGAGCCGTATTGAAAGCTGGTGTTGTACGTTGCTCAGGCAAACTCCCCCTCTTCACCTGCAGGAAGGAAGCCGACAGGAAGAAGATAAGATACAGTTTTTATTTCTATTTATGTTCAGAAATCTAACTTTTTTCATCTTATGCATGATTGATTTTTACAGTGAAAGAGACTTCAAAACAAGAACAACCGCAGGTAATGTAATATGGGTCTGCGTTTAAGCTCCTAAAATAGACTGAAGCAGAAAAGTGCATCTTTATACCTTCATGGAACATCATAAATACAAATTAACAAGTTCTTCCAACCAGAACGCCCAGTTTTACAACGAGCTGCTTTCAAATGTGATTGTTTTCAAAGTAAAACACAAAGAAGTGTATTACATTCTCAAAAATATCCCAAAATGTATTGATCTCATCGGTTTCCTTCATCGTAGGACCCAACATTACTGAGCTTTCAGTGTAGACGTGAGTGGTTGATCAATGAAGAACTTATTACCAAAGGTTAAACTAACATCCAGCTAACATTTTTTGGTTTCCCTTTCAGTTCAACTCAATTCACTTTTATTTATATGGCGCATACAACAACACTTGCCCTGAGGCAAGTGTTGTTGTATGCGCTCAACAACAGTTGCCCTGATGCAAGTGTTGTTGTATGTGTAATGCGTAATTTTTGTCCAAAATGTATCATTCTTTATTAGATAAACTTCCTTAACTGCTTTATAACACAAATATCTAATGAGCCAATCACATGGCAACAAGTGCATGTAGACAACCTGCTGAGGTTCAAACAGAGCATCAGAATATAGTTTGTTGATGTCAGAGGTCAGAGAGGAATGACCAGACTGATTCAAGCTGACAGAAGGACAACAGCAATTAAAATCACCACTCATAACAAATTTATGCAGAAAAGCATCTCTGAATGCAAAACACTGCAAACCTTGAAACAGTTGGGATTTAGCTGCAGAAGACCACATCACTGCACGCCGCTGCTGTCAGCCAAAAACACGAAACTAAGGCTACGATTTACATGGGCTCACCAACATTTGACACTTAAAGAAAAACTGTGCCCGGTCTAATGAGTTCTGATTTCTGCTGCAATATCCTGATGGTAGGGTCAAACCTGAAAGCATGGATCCATCCTGCCTCGTATCAAGGGTTCAGACTGGTGGTGATGATGATTTTTATGGCACACTTTTGGGCCCCTTGGTACCAACTGAGCATCGTTTAAACACCACAGTCCTCTTGAGTATTTTGCTGACCCTGTCCATCCCTTTGTGACCACAGCCTACCCGTCTTCTGGTGGCTGCTTCCTGCAGGGTAACGCGCTAAAGCTCAAATCATCTCAAAGTCTAATCGAGCACCTTTGGGATGTGATGGAACTAAAGATTTGCATCATGGATGCACAGCTGACAAATGTGCAGCAGCTGTGTGATGCTATCATGTCAACATGCAGCGAAATGTTTGACGGCGTCCAACCCAGGACTCGGAAATGTGTATGTCCACATATTTTCGTATTTAAAAAAAAAAAAGAAAAACCTCTACCAACAGAAAGACGCAGAATTCAAAGACTCGAATAAGACACGTAGACGTTTGCGTGGCGCTTTTAGTTTCTCAGGATTTTTACAGTTTCCCTCCATCACTTTGATGTGCTCACATTAAACCACCTTCTTAGCTTTCATTTCCTCTTCACACTCTTTTACATGATCAGTCAAGGGGGGCAACTGGTCACAGTTCTGCTTTTTATCAGTTAATCATAAACTAAAAACATACTCTATTATTTTCATGTATTTCCTGCTCGCTCTCTGCCTGAACAGGCTTAAAACATTACAGCTTTCCTACAGCTTAGCTTTAGTGATAAAGTGATCATTCTGCTTTTGTCAGTGGCTTCAGATAATCCTCCTCGCATGTTCGTTCACATTCAGGTGCCTCACTTTTACAGCATCTCTTCAACATTAACAGGCCTCTATTAATAATAGGAAGGGAGGCATTGTGAAACTGAGCACATTTATATCTCTGATTCAGTCTCAGTTTCACCCCTAACACAGTGGCTTAAGTGGTTACGAAGAGGCTTGAACCAAAGCAGCAAATTCTAGAGCGCAACTATGAAGTCTGTGCATGAAAACTGCAATTCCTCTAATGGCCAGTTAAGGCTGCCCCCAAATGTGGGTCCCCATAGAGTCCCAAGTCAACAAGTCCAGCTTTAGAAGAAATAAACATTTTACAGAGTGGTCAATAAAACAGTTTTGGTCTTTGTGGATAGTTTCTCCATGATACCAACTGTGCATTCAAAGGTAGTTAGTGTTTAAAATTAGCTATAGCTGCCGAGCTACAGTATGGCGTCGTTGCCTTTTGGAACATTTCTACAGGAAATAATGTGAGGCTCAGTTAGGACAAGAGAAATTCTCATATTTTATTTGCCTTAGCACAATTAGCTCATATTTTATTAGCCTTAGCACAATTAGCTCATATTTTATTAGCCTTAGCACAATTAGCTCATATTTTATTAGCCTTAGCACAATTAGCTCATATTTTATTAGCCTTAGCACAATTAGCTCACATTTTATTAGCCTTAACACAATTAGCAGGTACCTCTGAGTCCAATTTGCTAGCATAACAAACTCATATGTCCAAATATAGAAACCTCTGGCTCCAAAAAACGAGCATGACCGCATCCAGCACACTAACGCTGAGATTTCTAAATGTCAGCTCTGTAACCTTCATGTGTCATCATGTTTTATACACAGTCTATGATTTGAAGCCAGTTGGGGACCCATGTGTGTAGAGTTCTGTCTGCACAGTTTTGTTTTTAGGCTTTTCCAGCTTATCCTACCATCGAAAAACAAAAGCATGCTAGGTTATCGTTGCCCATCTTGCACCAGGACTTCACCAGGAGTTCTTCTAAAGGTCAAGAGGTTTAATAGAAGAGTTCAAAAGCTTCTCTGCAATAAACATGTAAAAATGTTCTTTTGGAAAATGTCATCGTTGGAGTGTTTGGCATTTAGATCATCATCATGGGTTATCAGTTATCAGTCATGTTTTCAGTCTATTAAAGACTAATTTTCCCTGATTTTGCAGAGCTGGCTTCAAATAGTCTTTGTTAAAAATGTTCTCAGTATGACTAGAAAAAAAATTCTCATTACACTGAAATTTAACACGTCATCTTTTTGCAAATTTATTGTAAAGGAACCTGACACCTGAAATGTGGTTTGACCTTCTGCAATACCACAGAAACTGTCACATCATTTATCCCATTATCTCTGTGTGACACATTACTGTATGTTTGCTGCAAAATGTAAAATTTATAATCAGGTTTTGATTTCTGTAGATATGCTCGAGGCGTTACCGGCTGGGATGGGGAGGGGAACCCTTTGCTGTCGTTGAGGCTGCCATCGTTGAGGTAAATCACCCTGCTTTTAGAGATGGTGTTGGTTTTGTAGAACTCCACCAGCTTGTTGAGGGAGGTGAACTTCTCCTGCCACAGGAAGTACTGGCCTTTGTTGTCCCTCATCACTCTGAAGTGCTGGACGTCATTCTCATGTCTGAGGAGAAGAGATAAAGATTACATCTTTACTATCCATGGCCCACAGACTAAATAACTACTAAATATCAAAAGGTCATTTTTAATTACACAACACTATGTGGATAACATTTCAGGGTCAGAACTAACCGCTTCCCCTCAGTGGGAAGTGTCTTCTATTCATTTAACTAAAAAAAAAAGACTGAACCTTCAGATTCTTGAAGCCTTTCTTGTACTAATAAGGAACAAAAATTACTTTATTTACAGTTTTTAGACTTAAAGACTCTTGGACTTTATTAAGGAAAGGTTTAAAAAGTGGTTTTTGGCCCCTCATACAGCTTCAGTCTGGCTATACTTTTACACTAATTTGACGAATCGCATCCATCACATCTACTTCTGTCCAGATTTATATGCAGCAAAGACCAAACTGAAGTAAATCAGGTCTTAAAACTGGATTAGAGACAAAGGCTGAAAGGTCTCTCCTTGATCATATCAGACTTCCAAATTGAAACAAATGTGTGATTGTGTAAATGATGTTAACTGAAATAAAATTGAGTAAACAGAGTCTTTCGTGGCCCTTTATTATAGAGAGAAAACCTTGATGTACTAATCCTGGTCAGAAGCTCTTGTAAAACAGTGCCCTGAAAGAAGGAGTTGAAATTTGTTTAATTTCTTGAGGTTTTTTTTCTGCTTCTCATTCTTTTCTAAAGGGAGTGCGCAAGAACATCTACATAACAGACGACCCCCTGTTTCCTTCATCCCACTGGTTCCTCTCTCCTTATCTGGATTGTCCTCTGCTGGTCGATGCACAAAACTACAACATCAAACAAAAACTCCCTCAGCACATAACTGGGTCAATTTATATAGTGTAAAAAAAGTAAATCTACTCAAGGCACATAACAGGCCTAAGAGCACTTGAAGTGTGGATATTATTTATTTAAAGTGTGACCAGCGTTTTCACCGCTATGAATCATACGGTACTGTATGTACAGTGCTTGTGATGTGTTGCTTCGAGCAAATGACAACAAAAATTCAGCCAACACCCAGGAAGCAGCCAATTTATAGTGTAAAACTACCACCCAACTATACAGAAGTCATACAGAGATCTACAGCAAGTCAATGCTGAAGTCCCCTAAACTTCAGTTTCTTTCCAAATTATGTTTGGATGACTAAAGCTGAGGCTGAGAACTCTCCAAACTGTGAAGCACGGTGGTGTTAGCATCATGCTCTGGTGCTAATTTAATGCCAATGGTACATTGCACAACATGGATGTAATAATGAACTTAACTACTATACAGTTAAAACGTGGGCAAGATTGAGTGCTCCAAGAGAACAATGATCCCAGACACACATTAAAACTGGTTTTGGAACAAATTTGAAGAAACTCTTTCAATTCTTCGAAGAACAATGGTCGAATATCCAGAAATAATTATGCCAGAAGCTACGAAAAGAGTCTGGTCGAGGTGCAACTTGCTAAATGAGATTAAACCAAACATTAGTGTGGCTGAATGTCCCTGTAAGTATACTTTTGAGTCTGTGTGGATTGGAGAAATTCAACAATTTTCCGGTACAGTTATTCCAACCTGGAAAACGAACAGTTCAAAGAAATCATTAAAAGCCCCAAATCACCAAGACATTGATGCCAGAGCACGAGTGTATGTAAACCTCTGACCACAACTGTATACATTAAAAACCCATGGACATACTAAAAGACAGCACCTGTTACTGGTTACTGAAAAATTAAAATACACGAGTCTTGAAACCATTTAGGACTGGAGATATTTTGCACGGGTGTTATAAATAACATAAGGACAGTCTTTCAAACTGTCCCGGCGGATCCTGTAATCAGAGCGCTAAAAGGAATCATCTGCGCTGGTGGTCTGACAGACAGCGGACACGAGAGGATAAACTGACTTCACCTCTGCCTCACTTGTTTATTCTGCAGCTGCCTTTGGTGATAAAAAATAAGAACCTCCAGCGAAGGAGGAAAGAGCTCAGAGGGCGTGACACTGTAACGCCAAAATATTAGGGAACTCTAACTGATCTTTTAGTAGATGTTATCACACTTCCAGTTTAAAAACAACCTAATTATTTTCTTAAGCACAAGCACATTAAAATAATTCAAACAATCTAAATGTCAACTTGATGATTTTCTTGACTGTTTTTTTTTTTTGGTCTACGGAGTGCACAGACCAGGGGTGTCCAACTCCAGGCATCAAGTGCCAGTGTCCTGCAGGTTTTAGATCTCACCCTGGGTCAACACACCTTTATCAGATGATTAGTTACTTATCAGGCCTCTGGAGAACTTCAAGACCTGTTGAGGAGGTAGCTTAGCTATTTAAAATCAGCTGTGTTGAATCAAAGACGCGTCTAAAACCTGCAGGACACCGGCCCTCGAGGCCTGGAGTTCCCCACCCCTGATATAAACGAAGTACATAGATTTTGTGTGTCATTTTATGCTGGAAAAACTATACAGCAGCCTTACATCAATAACTGTGCAGCCTCAAAAGTGCCAAAATGAAATAAGTAAATACATCACCAAAATATTATTTAATTAAAACTGTAAATAAAAAATGTTTTAAATACATAATGAATTAATTAAATTAATTAAATTAATTCTTAATCCAAATATCAACAGTGTTTACATTTCCAGAAAACTTTCCCTCTGACCTCTCACCTTGAGGTCGAGGTCACTGAGATTCAAACTCAGGTTTTCAGTAGATACACCGATGGTATCAGTCGCTTTAATCTCCAGTTATCGCATTCACAAACTCTGGTGTCCATGTCGCCTAGCTGGCTACCCGCCCACCCAGCAGGGTGACGACAATACGCCATCAGGCTTTTATGGCTGAGGCGTAAAATGGCAGTAAAGTACTCAGTGAAGCTGTGCACAAGTGTCGCCAAGTGTCAGATGTTATCAACCTGCCGTCTCACTCTGAGCTGTCCTCCAGTCCTGACTGTACTTGTCACGCAGGAACGAGCAAGTATGAAAACTCAAACTCTTTATACTTAGTATGAAACAAACACTGACCAAAAGCAAAGCAAGGCTTTGACTAGAGCAGATTTAGTCCCGCCCACTGACTTTGGTGCTGCGGTTAAAGATAAATAAATTCATGCAGCACAGCATGCAGTACCATATTAACCACAGTGAATAGGATTTTGACTAAATAAATCCACAATTAATTAATTACACTTTTAATTAACTGTTTGTTTATGTATTTATTTCATTTTGACACTTTTGGTTCTATGTCTATGTTGGATGCACATAAAGCACAGCTCTAAATGATACTCTGTTTTATTTGTGTGTGTTATTCTGATTTATGAGGTTAAGCTACAAAATTAACCTCATATTGTATGGAAAATAATACTTAAGTATTAAATAAGACCTGAAACTAGCAACTGAGACCATGAACTCATCAGAAACATGTTCACTGGAGTTACAGTTCAAGTGACAAGTATGGTTATTTTTTTCATTAGCTCGTCTTTTCGCAAACAGACGAGTCTCCCTCTGCTGGCTGGGAGAAATAATGCAGATATAACGTACTTTTATATTAATCCGATTGGCCTGTTTCATGGGAACTGTAGTTGGACCAAAGAGACGGTTTTGAAAGTGTATAGCCGGTTATGGTTCAAACCAAAATGGTTACCAGGAGCAGTGGGGGTTGTGGGATAGGTTAACGGAGTCGCTGTAACGCTTTAAGATCCGAAGTATTTGCAAGTCCCTATATAAATCTTCTTTACACAGTGAATACACATCTGTTTTTAATGACAGTGTGGTCAAACAAACCCTCGGTGTTGTGGCTGGTGCCATCCATTGCAAAATCTTGGTGTTTATTAGTTACCAAAGTTGGAAAAAGGAAGTTTGGTTTCAACTGAAACCCAAGATTCGGCATTTTTGAATGAGAGTGAAACTGGTCTCTACCACTGTCCATTCACGTGACACTCAAACAGCACACAGAGCTGGAAGTTTAGCTTGAAACCATAAACTATTAATAAAATAGACATAGCATCATCACCCACTGGTTTCTGGACATATTATTTTGAGTTACGGTTTTTGCAATGTTAGTTTCTTTGACCATATTTAGAAGGTGTGCTGTTAAGTTATCATTTAACAGTATTGGGAGATTGACTCTCACTTGGAGCCAGCCGCTTGGTAGAAACATAACATAAACAAAACTTTAGCATCTTCCCATCGTTTACATGACACATAAAACCGGTCAATACGAGACACCAGCAGACTTTCACCACTGAGCCAAATGAAAAACTTTGTGATTGGTTTTTATAGCACAATTTTTATAACACATTACATGGTGCAACTAGTAATTTTTTCTTGAATTAATCATTAAAAATCAAGTAAATGTCAAAGAAGAGCAGAAAGGTAATCAGAAATCCAAAGTGATGTTTTCGATTGTCTCATTTTATCCTAATTCAAAGACGTTCAGTTTACATTTTTAAAGAAAAAGAAGCTAAAACATCAGGTTATGTGATGAGTCCTTCTTGAAAAACAACACCATTTGGTTCTGGATCTAGCCCCGTCTGGTCTATATGCGAAACAAATGTAAAAATATTTCTTTACTGTTTTATGAACTAAAAGAATGGATATCCAGTTTGATGCTGGTTGAAGACGCTGACGTACTAATATGCCTAGCATGCTGTCAAAGAGCTGAACAAACAGAATAAGTGACTCGGTAATATTCTATAATTTACTTCCCCTTTAACTGTCAAACCAGATGTTGACTAAGCATAGTTAAACATGCTGAACATCAGCACGTAGGCACGCTAAAGTACGCATTTAGCTTCAGCATAAATATAGCTGTGAGCCAAACTTTAAGACTTCCCATTGCTTTACTCACTTGACAGAAATGGAGAAATCCCCCAGGGAGGTTTGGCACCCTCGGATCAGAAACTCCCCGACAGTTTTGGACTTGAGTATGTCCTCTGCAGCACTGCGACTGGCGTCCTCCTTAAACCACCTGCACACAGAGGCCACAATGCTGCTGGTTATCTAAATTAAGTCACTCACACTCGTGCACAAAGCGGCCAGGAATCGTTACAAAAGTTTAAAACCAAGAATGAACCAATGTTGCTTTAGTCTATTTTATTTACCCTTTATTCATGCCTGTAATCCCACTGAGGCTCAATGTCTCACTCACAACAATAAAAAAGCTAAAATTGCCTAAATCTTTTGGTTTGTTTATACTGCTGCTTTTTTATGTTTGCCCGAGTTAGAGTTATGCTCTGTTTTAGCCAATCAGCCATAGTTTCAAAAACAACAAAACCTTTCAAATGGTAAATGGACTGGTTCTTATATAGCGCTTTTCTACTCATCTGAGCACTCAAAGCGCTTTACACAACTTGTGCATTCACCCATTCGCACAAGCACATTTTTCTAAGTGCTTCATAGCTAACATTCACACACATTCGTACTCCGATGGATGCATCGGAGAGCAATTTGGGGTTAGTATCTTGCCCAAGGATATTTGGCATGCAGACTAGGGGAAGCCAGGAATCGAACCACCAACCTTCCGATGACCTGCTCTACCACCTGAGCTACAGCAGTCTTTTACACGCCGTTTGGCCTAAACTATCCTGTAGGAATAAATTTCCCTGGGTTAAGCCAAACATTTCGTACAAGAGTTGATGTGAACCCAAGTCTAACCCTACTACAAGCTCTCACAGCAGTTTGTGCAAAAATTATGAAACTTAACTGAATTAATTTGTGTTTCTCGACACTGATTTTAACCGTATTTTCACTTCTTTTCCACCAGGCCCCTCGCTCCGCCTCTGTTGTTTCGTGTCAGTGCGCACACACTGAAGATTTTCCACTCAAAGGGTAAAAGCATTGGCATCGTGAGTCAATTTGCAGCTCACGCCTCAGTTCAAGACCCCCACAAAGAAATGATTTTTACACATCCATTGGATTTTCAAAAGATATCTGTTTGTAGTTCAAGGCTGTAGGTCCCTCTCTTACCCCGGAATCTGGAAATCGATGTAGTTATGTGGTACATATCCTTCCCGTCCATTCATCTCCGCCTTACACCAATCACCTTCAACGTTTATAATCTGTTCAAAAGCAAAAACAAAACGTGTCAAGCTGGAGGAAATGGAAAACATGCCTTCATTATCTAATCATATACTGACCTTTAGTAAATCACCCTTTCTGAAGCTGAGCTCCTCGTCCTCTGTTGCGATAAAGTCATACTTTCCTGAGGCTTCCATTGAGAAGTTTCAGGGAGGTTTAGAAGAACGTGAAGGAGAAGTGGCAAAGGGCTTTTTCTGCAGGGATGAAGACAAACACCAACACAAGTTATGATTTACAGGTTGTAAAAATACAGCTGACAGCAGTGAAACTTGAACATGCAAACCAGATAACAGCATTTTATTTAAACTGATGGTGTGGTTTGTGCCTGTCGGAAGCCACAAGAGCTCAAGCTGTTGTAAATGTAAATGTTAGTTATTATGCTTCCATCACCATATACTTATGTTTGGACTACAACAGAAACTCTAATGATGCGTATTTTATTTTCTAATAGGTTTCAGTGTGCACCCTCTGCCTGGAACCAACCATTCAGTCTTGTAGTGCCGAGGTATTTTTAGCCTTTTGTGCTAATGAACTCAATATTTCTTATGAGACATTTGAAATCACCATCTTGGGCTCTGGTATACTTATACACAGCTCGTAATTTATAGGACATGGAAAGGAAGGACAAGGGAATGACATGCAAGGAGTAAACAGGAACTGGAAAACTTCATTTGTCGTCCATTTTTACATTATGGAGAGACACAGACGCCACTTCTCCATTCCCTGCAGTTTATTTAAACGTATACAGAAAGGATGAGAAGACAGGGGTCGACGCAGTATTCGAGAAAATGCAATTCTCCAACGAAGGAGCTCTAAAACGTGGATCTAATGTTAAGGATCTGAATCCCATGACAGCAGTTATCATCACAGCTGGTTATTTTATTTTCCCACCAACGTGAATAAAACCTTCACTTGTTTGTGGTTACAAAGTGAAGGATGTGGTAAGCTTTCGTGAAAAAGCTGGCTCTATCGTTGCAGCTGTGGAGCACTTTGCAACCTTACACAGTTCTGACAAGAGACACAGAGCTGCATAACACCCGATGCTGATATTAACCTAGCAAACAAATGCCACCTGTTAAACCACACACAGACTTAAAATAAACTTTAACCCATATAATGGTTTTTATCTTTAATAATGAACAGATGTCTGAAACCTGACTCAAATTCAGATGTAAAAAACTTTAGTTCCTGTTAATTAGACTAGTTATCCCAGGCCAGCGGTACTTTTGCAGGTGCCAGGGAACTATGTAAAAGCCAATATATAGGAGCTAGGTAACCTGAAGCAACACACAAAAAGGTGTAGCTAAAACAGTGAACAAACAGTTTAAAGTTTACTAGATTAATCATTGTAAATCCTTGAATTAACAGCTAAAGTAATCCAATGAAAGCCAAAGACTGCCAACTACATTTGGCTGATAAAAAACAGGAATTAACATGTTAAGTAGTCAGCTAAAAGTGACGAAAAAACCTGAAAATAAGTGCAGCTAAAGTAAGGAATTTAAAAAAAGTACAATTGTTGGATTAAATGCTGAATTAGTTATTTTGAAGTCAAGGATTAACAGCCAAAATAGTCAGATAACAATCCAGGACTAAAAGCTGAATTATTTACCTAAAAGTTGTGATTAATATATGAATTAGACAAAAACTAAACAGGGCTTAACATCTTAATTAGCCATATCAAAATCCCGGATTAGCAGTTGATTTACTCAACAGAACGTCATGGAACAGCTAAAGCATCCCAGTAAAAATCAGGGATTAACTGCTGAATTAATCAGACAGATTCATCAGTTAATTCAAAACACAGGATGTTAATAAGAAGGATAATAACAGATTCATATAGCACCGTTCAAAAATCCAAGGACACTAAAGTCATGGATTAACAGTTGAATTGTGTTGCATTAAAAATGACAAATTAACAGCTAAATATAAATCACAGATTAACAGTTAAAATATTGAATATTTAATTAGTCGTATTGCAGAGCACAGTGCACAGCGTCATATTATAATAGTTTTATTACACAACACATAACGGTTAGACATGGAAATTGTGAAACAAGGGAGGCGGGGGTCCTGTACTTGGGTGGTAGCTGAGGAGTCACGTGACACATTTCTCAGTGATGTATGCACGTAACAGAATATGCAAACCGTTACGACGTAACTGAAAAAGTAACAGTAAAACATTTGTTGAGCTACAAAGTGCTGTGATGTCACACAAAGCCGCATCTTAATTTTTGATTATTTTTCACATGAATCGCATGCGTCACACAGTCTTGATAATGTAGATCAGATAACGACAGTATGAGAAAAGAAACAGCATAATTAATCATAGCAACAGATAAAACGAATGCACGAATAACCCAGATTTTAAAAAAAATGGCAAATGATGATTGAAATCAACAAGAGTGCAGAAAAAAAGAGAACTGGTACCGCTGTATGATTTTATTTGTAGGTTTACTTGATCCGAAAAGAAAACAAGTTTTGTGGAATTAATTTATGTCACAAGCAACATTAAAGGTGTCACTAGCTGAAAGTCAAAGGATTTCTCAGTTGGCAGCTTCGGCTCGTCTGTTCTCGCACTTCTTCCTCTCTCTCATACCCTTGGGAGGAGATAAGAGGAAGAGTTGCAAGTGATGGAAAAGTACCCTAAACTTCTTCTCATGTGTTGTATCAGGTCTGTTAGTTCAGTTAATGCCTTGTTCAGTTTTCATCATTTTAAAGACCTTGTTATTGATTTCTTTTTTATAAAATATCTGAATTGTTTTAGATTAAAAGCCTCAGCTTATTACGTCACAACTCATAAGTCGTCTTTGCTGCTTATATGCCAACTGAAAAAGACAAATAACTGCGAGGATAGCAGTAAAAACTGCAAATCCCATTTTAATGATTGAAATGGTTAGCTAAAAGCTATGAAATATACGCTGAAGTCCTTTAAAGATATGGGTAAACAGCTGACATCCATCAACAAAAAGTCACAGATTTAGACCTGAAATGATGAGCTTAAGGTTATGGACCAATCCTTGAAAGATTTGGATAAAAACAACAGATTAAATCTTGCAATGGTAGCTACAACACAATCGTTCAAACTATGTAATGAATAAGCAGTAATGTGCAAACAGTAAACTAAAATCTATTCTATCTCATTGTGTATTCAGTATCAGTGCGGGTTTAGATTACACAACAGTAACCAAAGGTTGTCAGCTGAAACTGCTAAAAATTGTGAATTACCAGTTGAAAAACTCTTCTTTCAGTAATAAGTAAAGAGTTGCGATGGGTAAAACTCACAGACAAATAGTTGAAACCTTTGGATTGACAGCTGATCACAGCCACAGATCAGACGAGCGGTGAAACATCTTCAACTTAATCAAGTCCACTCGCTTTCTTTCCAAGCTCCTTAGACTGAAGTTGAAAGATTTCTCTTTTATTATTGGTATTGGGTAAATATTTAAAGTGGCTAAAAAAAAAACAGCAAAAAGTGGACACATAAATATAAACACTGTACCTCTGCTGCTCTGTAGTTCCTGCTGCAAATACAAGCTTGATGCTGCCTACTTAAACAGATTTTTGTATATGTTTTAATGAAATATTCGGAACAACACCGACGGTGTGGCAATCAGGGCTGCTTTAGTGAACCTGACGTGCTGATTTTGGACAAAAAAAATAAAAAAATCTTTTTAATACGAATGGTTAAAAGGATTTTTAAACAGAATAAACCAGGTGAGTTAAGATTAAAGTTAATGAAGGCTCATTTTAGTTAATCAAACTAACTGTCCATTAAAAATAAATAACAGGTGCAATTCAAGCTGTTTTTAAAGCAGGCTGCAGCTTCAGGAAACCCCCTTGTTATGTGCTGCACAGCTGAAACACTGACCAGTATGCAGCCAGGGCTTTGTGGTTAGAGTTTGCTAGTACAGTTTCAAATATGCCTTAAAAGCATTTCTGTACTCTTTTATTTAGACCATCAAAGTTGTCGCCTCTGCTGTATCCAGTTTGGTCATGGTTTACGAGACTGATTCATCTGGGGATTATTTTCTCAATTAGTCTGAATTTATGTGGCCTAAAAATGTTTCAAATGCCATGTTTTGCCAAAAATTCACATTATTTAGTGCTAAAGAGGGGAAAAAGAAGCATTTCAGAGCCTCAAACTCAGTAACTCCAGCTGCCACAAGCATTAAATGTTTCCATATCTGAGGCTTAAACTGGATAAATCCCAGCATGTTGTGCTTAAAAATAACACTCGATTGCTGACTTGAATTAGTTTAGAACTTAATTAGTGTCCTTTTCAGCATATCCACCAAGTACTAAAAGCAAACAGAAGGCTGCACGCATTTGTTCAGTGGTACTAGCAACCAACTGCAACTTTCAGAAGCGTCTTTCTCATGTTGATGCACCTGCATCATAAACTGCCTCTGTGCAGCGACCCTTGCAAATGCAAGAGTTCACACCGGTGCTCTGAAACTTCTTAGATTTCACCAGCAGTGCAGAAGTCACTGACATCTTTCTCTGAATTAAAAGTTTCAAAAAGTAAAGCTTTAACTTTGCTGGGATGGTAATGAAGCAAATATATCACTGGCTTTTGATCTGTCAGGAATCCTGATGGGTATTATCATCACAATCATCTTCAGTGACGAGGAAAACAAACAAAATCATTTTTATAATCTAAAATTTTAGGGCAGAAATTTGCTGCTTTAAGCTTCTCAGACGTAGATGTTGGGTCAACGCGACTTTCGGACCTTTAAGGTACGTGGGAGATTGATTCATATTTATAATGGTTTTCCTCAGCATTGCTTGTTGTGTGCCCCGTAAATAAAAATGACTTGGGAGAAATTACATGCTGCTCAGAAATCCTTTTTACTTACAGAAAATGCCACTAAAGTACAATTTACTCATTTTTAAAACTGTCACACATCATGATCAGTGTTTCAAAGGGGTCAAAATGTAAAACATGAATTTGTTAACCCAACATTTGCACCAGTGGATATTAAGGAGTTCAATATGTAGACATGTAGAGAAAGAGCACACAGCGCACAATCGTTACTGGTAGTTAAAGCAAAGAGGACTGCAGAATGGGAAAACTCCAAGTAAAACCAGACACAACAATATTAAAATCTTTCACTAAATCTAGTGTAGAAGCATTATTAGCTAACCCAGGAATATGTTCCCTGTAACAGGATGCATCAGATGTATAAGCAGTTGTTCATTTAAGCTCGCTTTTAGTCTTTTTTTTCATCATTTTTAGGAGCCAAAACTAAAAAAAAACATCAAAAAAGCTGTTTTGTGTCACTTTCTTTTGCTTTTTATATTAAATAAATGTTTTACATCAAAATTCATATACGTATTTAGATTAAACTCTTTAGCTGAACCGCTTAAATTTTAGTTTCCACGTGGCGCAGTATCTGTTTATCTGAAGCTCGTGAGTAAAATTCAAAATAAATTAGAAAAATAAATAAAATGTAAATGTGAAATTTCCCAGTCCAAAGTGGCACCTCGGGCCTGTCTAAATTGGGGATGCAGCTTTGATACTAATCCAGTACTGACTGGGTAAGCTGGATCATACGTCATAACAAAGCTCTGAGGAAGCTAACAGGTAACAAGGTGCTTCACGCTCGTGACGCCGCCTTTTTTGGATGTTTGCCAAACACGCAAACGTAACCACAAAAGACCTGAGTCAATATTTTTCGCTCGCTGGGAAACTTTTATTGCACTTCCAGTAAAATAACTAGATTGACATGATTTCACCTTAGTTATCTCTGTCTGCTCCACTCCGTGTGCTTTCGCAGCGGCACTGAGAGCAAGGACAGGCCAAACTAGCATGACCATTTAAAACCATTTAAATTCACTAAGCACTCACACTGAGCTAAAATCGGTTTTATATTAGCCCCGTTTCCAGTGAGGACTACAGCTCATTAATGCAACCCTGCTATCAGATGGTAACTGTCATCAGCAGACACCCAAAGTTGAGGTATGATTGTCAGAATGGGAACAGGATATGGTTGGACTGGTGGATCAATGATTTGGAAAAAAAAACATCATCAAGTTTATGGAAGTTTAATTAGCTGTAAACACTGTGATTACATTACAACTTCTCTATAAATGTTCTCATTTGTCAACGCTTCGTACGTTTGTTATTTAACCGTTTTTAACTTTTCAAAGGGCCTCTGTGTTTTCCTTTGATGAATTAGCAACTAATACTTAAAAAATGAGAATTTTAATAGCTTTCTTAAAAGCAGAACATGATGCAAAATTGTCTAATACACCTGACGCCACTTTTATGACCCAATAGTAAAAAGCAGTTCAGTTCAGTTTCAGTTTTATTTGTCATATGCAAGTTAGCACAGGGTCAACATTGCAATGAAATGTGTTTGACGAGCAGCAGTCACTCAGCAGCATGGTACAGTAGAAGAAAATATAATAAAATATAATAAAATAAAATTATTATAGCAGCATATATAACTGAATTAACAACTGTTCCTTTCATTTTTCATCTGGATGTTCTGTTGGATTCACATTCCACAATTGAAGAAACAGAATTTATTCCACTTTTAGTCTATTTGTCAAATAGAAAGTGGCTCCTGATGCTCATTCTTTCAACACAGGCTTCATGCAGTGTTTGCAGAGGAGGATGTGACCACCACAGCTCGATTAGAGGAGATGGAACAGGCCTCTAACATGAGGTCTGACCCAACTGCAGCCACAGAAGCAGCTGTTCACAAGTCTGATGAATTAATGTCAGTTATGAACTAAGTACACGCAGACCCTCTCTTTTTCTCAACAACAATAGCTTTTATAACCACTTCCCCAAAGCTGGGGGTACTCTAAGCATGCAAAATGGGGAACAAACAATCCGATTCAAACAGATCTGAGAAACAGGCAGAAAATGCGAGAAATTCTTACTTCAGGCGTGAAGATCTGCCATGAGTTTACTGGCACTGACGAATAACCAGAAGATGTCAGAGCCTCAAGTGGAGTTCAGCCTTAATTAATGAATTCAACTGAATTTAAAAGGCTGGAAGAACGAGCTGTTGGGTTTTATTTGCGGGAATCTATCTATATTAAATTAAAAGAGACACGTTTTGCTTTTCAGCGACTAACATGAGAGATGGAGAAGTGAGAAACTGAGAAAAAGAGGAAGAGCAGTGAGCAGGAGCTGACCTGAGTCTTTTTAACAAACAGCTTTTTCTTTGAATATTTCTGATATTTATTGTGGTTCGGCTTACCTTTCCTCCCCTCTGGAGTCGACTCAAACTTTAGACGAGCTTATTCTAAGCCTGCCCGCTTCTCCCTGCGCAGTTTGAGCGCAGCAGCATATTTTAAACTTTTTTTAAATGCAGGAAAAATCTTATTAAAGTCCTGTTTCTGTGCTGAATGAAGTTTCCCCGACGGGTCAGTAGAGTGAATGAAGTCGACTGAGGACGGAAGATAAACACGCTCAGCGTTCGTCTGCAGTCTGCGGTCTTCGCTCTGCTGCTGCAGCTGCACCAAGAGCGACGCCTTCCCTCCAACTTCAGTCCGCCTTATCAAAATAAAAGCCACGGGTTCCGCCGTGTCTTCTCTCTGTGTGGTTTTTTTTATTATTTATTAGAGCCCAACATTAAACCAACGAGCTATTGTTACTATTATTATTATTATTAGTAGTAGTAGTAGTATTTAGTAGTTATCACAGCAGATCATCTGCCTCCTTCACCACGTCCCCCGTTTTCCTTCTCTCACCCCAACCAGTCGCAGCAGATGGCCCCGCCCCTCCCTGAGCCTGGTTCTGCTGGAGGTTTCTTCCTGTTAAAACGGACTTTTTCCTTCCACTTTCGCCAAAGTGCTTGCTCATAGGGGGCTCATATGATTATTGGGGTTTTCTCTATATGTATTATTGTAGGGTTTAATTTACAATATAAAGAGTCTTGAGGCGACTGCTGTTGTGATTTGGCGCTGTATAAATAAAATTGAATTGAATTACATCAGTGAATCTTCTCTGTTGTCTTCTCTTTTCCCTCCTGTCTAACAGCTCCAGCTTAAAAATCCAGGATATCCGCTACCCTCCTGTGTACATGTCCAAACCTCCAAAGTTGCCTCCAAACTGTCCGACCTGAGCTGTCCCTCTGATGTTCTAATTTCTGATCATTCCCACTGAAAATATTAACATCTTCAACTCTTGTAAACCTTCCCTTTCACGCTTGCTGCTATTCTTCTGTCACAAATTCCCAGTGAAAATCTTGGCATCATTAAGATTTGGATCAATTATTTATTTATTTTAAAAGTTTGTATGCATTTATGTTTTTTGAGCACCTACATAAACTACACAAACTTATGAAACATACCACACATTTACATTTTAAAGAAGGCTCCAGTTGCCAAGGTAACCCTTTAATGTATTTACTACCAGGTTATACGTCAATCACAGGTACTCTTCACTCTCACTGAGAGTCACTTCAGTCACTCAACTGCAAATACAGAAAAATCTATCTCAGGTCAAGCCCACTTTGTCTCACCAGCGGTTATTTCGCCAAGTGGCCAAATATCTTGTGATGAATCTCTTCTAATATGCAAGCATCTTAAGCGAACCCTAGTTTTTAGCAACCCAATTAAATTAAATTACTTAACCTGAAATCTGGACATCACTCACTGGTTTGATCATTTCTTCATCATGCTTTTTTTTTTTTCAAAGTTTGAAAATTGGATAAAGGGAATGGTCGGTAACAGAAACTAAATATCTATGAGTTTACAATGAGAGTGAAACTTCTCTATAAATGCTGCGCCATCACATGATCCCCAGAAAGATGCTGAGCTGACATTTAGGGTTTAAACCAAAGACCTGTCATCCACTGGCTTCTGGACTTTACATTTTAAAGACTCAGCGTCAATGTCTTGACTGTTGCCATGTTAGTTTTTAAAGGTAGAAGTGAGCATAACTGGAAAAGAAATTGGACTAAGTTATTAGTGCAGTCAACCACTCAGCAGGCAGCATTATTTGTCACTTACACTAAAATATTTCAATTTTTGAACAAACTGGCTGCGCGGCTCTTCTACATAAGCAGACACAGAAAACACTAGAAATCAAAATGGACCTCCAACCTTTGTTTTCTACTCTGCATGATTCACAACTCAAAATGATCCTCCCCTCTTTAAGCTGTCTTTCTTCCGATTGGCTGCCAGTCACAAATAACAGCAAGTGGGTGGATAACTGTGCCTGTGGTTACCATGTTAGTGATGTCTTGACTATGTTATTAAGTGATTTTTCACATATTTTGAATAAAACATTAAAAAAAAATACAGTTTTAATTTCAGTTCAGCATCACGTTTTGCACTTAAAATACCACATAACAGTCATACAAATGATATATGCTAATATCTTATTCAATGTCCTGCAGGTACAACACACTCAAGAATATTCAGATGATAAATGTACTTTGCAAACCTACCTGCTGAATAAATAAATCTTCAAAGAACTGCACTAATGTACAGTCCTATTTAAATCAACTTGCAGAGACCCAAAAGACTGAAAACCTGCCAGAGCACATGAAGAAATGAAGAAATAAGAAACGCAGATGCGTTCATCAAAGCAGGAGCGACTGTGAGCAGGATGCTGCTGCAACATTTGTGAAGATACCAGAATGGTCATAAGAAATGAAGATGGGGAAAATTTTACATTGAGTTCTGCTTATTTTCAGCATGGTAGTAGTTTATCTAAAATCTAAAAATCTAAAAACACGGATAATCTGCAGCTCTTTAAGGACTGATGTGTATTCATTAAAAAACAGGCTCCCTGATCTTTAGGAACCCAGAAATCACAAGATCCTACATCTACACTGAAATGCTACATCAGATAGATAAAATAAATAATATTTAATACTACACAAAACACATAATCAGGTTTTAATTTAAAAAAAATTAGAACAGCGTTATTATGACTATTTTTAAAAAAAAAAAATTGTTATATTATTTACTTTTATTATTACAACAACTCGCATACCAAAATAATTTCTCAAATGTGGGCTAAATTAGCAGTATTTTTTTTTTTATTATAAGCGGTACTAGTAGTAGTAGTATTTATTATTATTATTCATTTACAGAATCAACGGTCCACAATTTAAAAACTTGCTTGATGCTTACAGATCATTTTCCTACAAGAAGACTGAGGCTAATGTGTCCACAGCTGGGACCAGTAGCATGTAGTCTGAAATCCTGTGAGCACATATCATTTTCAGAAGGATGAGGAATTGAATTTAAACGAGAATTCTTAATTAGTCGTCAAATGTACTCCAGCAGCTACACATGCACTCCTCTGCAGTAAAAGTCTATTAGCTTTCCTTTGCCTGATCTCACAGGAGACCATCTGAACACTGAGACTGGGGTTTCTCTCTAATATTGTGAGGTGTGTACCTTCCAGTTTAAAGTGCTTTGAGGTCACTGTGGTTGTGAATTGGTGCTGTATAAAGTTTTATTAAATTTGCTTTCCGGTATAGTTTGTTCTCAAACATGCAGCACACACATGGCTGTACAGTCTGTTCTGGAGAGAGAAATCTTACATGCACTCTCGCTTTACATGCATGAAACTTGCATAAGAGGATGTTTGGTTGTGCACACATCACATGCCATCACCTCTAAATGTTCTCATCACTCATTTGATCTGTAAAAAAAAACTTATAAGACAGTTTAATAGAGTCATTTTTTCAAACATTTTTTATCAACATAGTTATTCATATTTTTGAATGACTGCAGATGAACACAGGATGTGCTCAATCAATGAAACTACACATTTACATAAGAAACTGAAATATGCTTTAAAAAGCACTAAGCGACACGAGACTCGCTTCTCTTTCATTTTCCTCTGTAGTCTTAAAACAGTCACATTATGTGCATTAGATAAAGATCAAATCCTGTTATCTTGATAACTGCTTGTCTTCTTATTTAGATGCTTCCTAAACAGTAAATGGTGAAGATACATTTTTATTACTCAGAAAAAGCAAAGAGAAAAGTGAATTCTTATGCATTTTACATCCCTGTTCTGTTCTTTTGTTATGTATTAGATTGTTTTTATAATTCAATCAGTGACTATTACCTCAATGGAGTGTGTGTGTTAATGTTGATACAACAGAAAATAGTGTATTTATTTTAACGTTTTAATTAACTGCATGGAGAAAAGTGTCAAACACAGCAAAGTAGAAATGATGCATGTCATTTTTTATCCTCTTTATGTTTTTATGTTGTGCTTAAAAATCTGGATTTTGTGCTTTTCTAAAATTTGGTATGCACAGAAATGAAAAAGCCTTGAACCTGGTCTGTGTTTAATTTTGCATTATAAGTTTTTGATCTTTTTTTTCTTTCAGATTGTGTCATTTAGTTGATTCGGCACACGTTTGTTTTGTGTTCACTTACTTTCTGTGTGTTTTGCATCATCTGCAAAGTAAAACCAAATCAGACCATTTTATTGTACTTTACACAGATCAGACAATATTATTGCATTACTCGGGTTATAGATAAATAACACAGAGAAACAGCTATATCATATTACTCAAAGTGCATCATGTGCATTTAGTAAGGAAGGTCCATTCATGTCCAAAAAGAATAGACAAAAGCACGAGTGACTTCTTCTCTATGTCTTGAATGTAATCCGGTTGCAGACCACAAACATGGCGGTCTTCTTCTTGGCCGAACAAGGAAATCCCTAAGTAAAAACAATGTACTAAAGAGTTTGATCTTTTGTGTGAATATTTGTAGGACTCGTTCCAGATTGTTCCAGTTTTCCACCTGGTTTGAACCACTGGTTTACCTGCAGTGTTAAAGCCTCGGTCAGGTTTCCTTCATTTTCCTCATTTCAGGTTTAAAACTGACCCAGAATGAAAGTAAAATGCACTTTATTATTCTGTCATTGTTGCCATGTGAAACATATAACTCTATTTCTATTCTTTTAACTGACATTTCAGTGCCGTCTCATTAATAATAATAACTTTATTTCTATAGTGCGACCTTTTTAAAAAAGAAAAACAGAGTTTATCCAGTGCTTTAACAGAGAAGCAAAAACAATCATACAGAATATAAATAAGTATAAAAATAAAGAGATTTTGAGGCAGTAAGATGATTAATCCTATGCTGAGCTACACAGAAGAGTCACAATTAAAATCTCGCTGTAAAGCCAACACTGGCATTAGTCATCCGTCATCACCGACACAAGCAGACATCTCTGTAATATTCAGCCAGAGACGGAGGAAAGGTGGTTAGAAATCAAACAGCTTCTTCCTGTAGCATGACAGGAGTTCCTCACTGAGGGACTCTGTCTGGCCAGCCTCATGCAAAACAAATGAGAAAACAGACTGAATGCATGTGTGCCGAGCTGCTCTCGGCGTGTCAGAGCTCACAGATCGCAGGAAGGTGTAAAAACGCAAGTCTGACCTGAATCTCCAAACCGCTCGCTGTGCACAGCAGCTGCAGGTGGATCACATCCGCCTCTTGCCCTGTTACTCAATACCACAAGATAAATACACAGTTGTGTGTGTGTGTGTGTGTGTGTGTGTGTGCGTAGACACAGAGACAGACATTAAACTTGGGTTTGTTTAGAAATGCCACAGGTGCATGTAGTGGCCGACTGTTATTAACTCTCAGTGTGAACATGTAACATTTACATGTTTTAAAACCGTTTAAACTTATTGGGAACGCACATTAGTGCAGCTGTGTGCTTTTCTTTTTTCATTTAAAGTTTTTGTAAATTACTTCCAAAATGAACTGAAGCTCTTAAGAACTGCCAGAACTCTGTGCCCAAAATATCGGTGTACACGGTTGAAAACAGGCCTGGGCTCCGCTTTCATGTATTAACCAATTTGTGCCACAAGATGGTGCAGTGAGTCAACCAGACCTGTCATTAACCTTCTTAATTACAGTCAAAAGCCGAAGCCTCTTGAGGACATGGAAGTACGGCTGAAAATAAAAATCAAAGGTTAAGAAAAAATATTTAGCACTGGTGAAATGCTGCCCCCTGGTGGAGTTTAAGGTAAGACTTGCACAGAGTGATTACAGAAAGTGCCTGCATTAACCCACTGACTGTATATTAAAGAAACAGCCAGTGCAGATTTGCTTTAAATGTGAAATCCTTCAAATGACCAGTTCAAGAAAACAGAAGATGGCAAATCAAAATTGCACATCAGTAATTTTTGCAAGTAAAATGAAGAAGTCACCAGTTTTCTGAATTAGTCCCTATTAGAGTTATTTGTTCCACACTATTGTATTTATACTGTCCCACTGCAATAATAGTAGAAATGTGAAACAGGAAAAAAAGCTTCAGACTTAAATCATTTGTTTTCCTTTTGGTGCTTGTTGTCTTTAGATGCTGCTTCCATTTCTGTTTTTCTCTGTTAACTGGCATCTCCAGTTTTGCACATTTTTATCTAATGCTGGTGGCAGTTTGTTCATAGAGTAATTTATATCCTGCCATGAAATAAGAGTGACATTACTAAAAGCACAATATTAAAATTAATGATTAGGATCACCATTAGATAATGATTAACGCGTCTGTTGGTGAAGTATCTAAAGCTGTTGCTCCGCCTATCGCCTCTATTCTCTATGCCCACCTCTAGTGTTATGACACCGCCTTCCCGGCCTCTGAGAGCGTTGTGCCTCACTACAGTGTTACAGTAGAAGATGTGACAAGCCACACAGCCACACATTCTGGACTGTTGGAGATTGCGCACTAGGTCTGTGGAGGCGGCCAAGTCTGTGTGGACTGTGTGACACTGTCTGTAATCATTACTTGTTGTTTGTTGGGGTCTGCTGTTGAACTGAAGGTGGTTTATGAGCCGGACATGATTCGGATCATCTGTGGAGGCACTGCTGCTCTGGACCTGCTGGTTGTTGAACTGGCTGTACTCGTAACTTGTTGTCTGTGGAGGTCTGTTGGGGTACAGCCTGTAAGGGTTACTTGTTGTCTGTGGAGGTCTGTTGTTGAAATAGTCCTGGCTATTTGATGGAACCTGATTGGAAGCTCAAAAGAAAGAAAACAAAAATCAACACTTACAAATGTTTTCATGAGTTTGTTCGCTGTCATTTCATTTATTAACATCACAGAAAAGTTACTTTTGAAGATGAAAATATTTTGTCATTGCAAATTTTGCCAATTTTATGCTCCATAAACATGTTACTTAGCATGCAGTTTCATTTGCATATGAAGGTTTTCACAGTGTTGTATCTTAGCATATTTACCATCATCTGAACTACTGTCAAATGGGGAAGTAGGCATCTTCTTGGACATCTTGGCGTCTTCACGCTCCCTCTTTTCCGTCAGGGCTGTAAGTGCAGCTAGAAGAATTGATATCTCCTGTTAGAGAAGGAGTTGGATCCAGATCATTCTTAAGTCAGATTTAAACATATATAATTAGTACAGCAAAGATATCCCAGCCCAGCATGTGTTTTTCCTTCAACTTGTAGGAAGTCCTCCAAGTTCTCCACAATCTCAAAGTCAGAGAAAGTCACCTACCTAATATTGTGTTGGTCCCTATTTTGCTAACAAAACAGCCCTAACCCATTGAGGAATAGAATAGAATAGACCCCTGAAGGTGTGCTGTGGCATCTGACACCATGATGTTAGCAACAGATTCTTTAAGTCCTGTAAGTCGGGGCCTTTCTGTGTGGAGTTTGCATGTTCTCCACATTTTTGGATAGGTTTTCTCCCAGTATTCCACAGACATGAAATTAGTGGGGTTTGTTTCTCTGTGTTAACCCTGCATCAGAATGGATGAACTGAATTGAATTAAAATGGTAAATGGACTGGTTCTTATGTAGTTTTGTTCTACTCTGACCACTCAAAGCACTCTGCACACTTCTATCTTTCTATGTAAGTGCTTTCTGTCTAACGTTCACATGCATTCATACTCCGATGGATGAACTGAAGACAAACTTGGGGTTAGTATCATGCCCAAGGAGATTTGGCATGCAGACAGAAGCAGATGGGGATTGAACTTTCAACATTCTGATTAGAAGGTGACCTGAGCTACAGCCACTCCCATAATTCATAACCTTCGAATAACATTTCTATAATAAAGTATGCCGGAGAGGTGGTGGGGCTCCAAAGTGACCTGTGTTTGAGCACTCTGACATTGATATGAACAGGAAAAATATTCACACATTTTTGCAAAATTCACCAAAGCAAGTCATAACATGCCATTCCCAAACAAGCTGTGTTTCCTGATGTAACCTTTCTTCAGGTTTTTTCAAAGCCACTGGACAACTTAGGCATCAAAATTTTGATCCAATAAATATTGGAGCATTTTAAAGGCGTTTTAAAACACCTGCATATATTTTGAAGGTTCCAGGAAAGAGATTCAGAGTGATTAGTAACACCTAAAGTGCTAACATACCACAATCAACCTGTCAAACAGGGTGTTCTTAGTACTTAGTTTCACCTTTAAAATACAAAAACACATATAAACAACACACACTTCTGTCTTCACAAGGAGAGGCTACTCTCAAAGTATTCAAAGCAGCTCAAATGTCATATTTAATGTTACAGAAACAACAGATTAATAGTGAAAAGCAAACAATGAGCACCAAATCTCTGCCGTTTTTGTTTCATTCACCTCTCAGATTTAACCTTTTTTTTAATATCTGGATATTTGGATATCAGCAATATTACTGCTATGATTTCAACTTTGTATGTGTGTTTGTGTGTGTCTATGGTCCCGCATGTGTTACAGAAACTGTGAAATCTTGTCAGACTTGACTGTCTATGGGCAGATTTTGTCAACATGGTAAGCATCAATATGCAGTCATAAAACACAATAGGCAGCTGAAGTTCAATTTGATAATAAGTGTTGTCTCTGAACTTGTAACTAGTTTTGAATTGCTGTACAATAAAAGAATATTTAGAATTTATTTTCATAAATTGAATTCAACCTAACAACATTTTAGTTTAATATAGTTAACTAAAGTTCACATACTGTCATCACATTGCATTGAAACTACTTCCTCCAAAGCAAACTGTCATGGAGTGAACGTTAGGACCCAAATGCAGTTTTCATAGTTATGCAGAAATAACAAAAAACTAACCTTTTGTTAAAGTCGAGGAGTAATCCACAACACACATAAAAAATAAGAAAACTTTCAAAAAGGATCACGAGGAGAACACGAGAGCACACAAACAGATACTGAAACAATGACTGACAGGCAGGGCAGGACTGTGTAAACACACACAAGGGACTTTCAGATAAAACAGAAAGTAAACAAACCACTAAACAGATATGACAATGACATACAAGGAAACACTAGAGGAGGCTGGTCTTAAATACATAAAAAGACAAGGATATAACTTTAAATAACTCTTAACATTATCTGGATTATAAAATAACAAGAAGTAAACAGAAATGACTAAAGAGTCACAATGAGCCCAAGCAGGGAAGGCCAATTATAAACTCTGCAATGACAATACAATCTGACCACAATCAACTAGAAGTAAAACAGAAATGAGGAACAGTACAGGGGCACAATGTTGAAAATATAAGATTTCTAGATAGAATTAGAAAGAAAACCTAACATAAACTGAAAGGAAAGCCTGAAGTCTCCATGACAGAAACAATCGGTAAGGTGCATACCATGCAGGTGTTTTAGTCATCACATGAGTCAGTGGTGCATACCTATCATTCTCTGATTATGCCAACAAAACTGAACTGAGCGTAAAGTCATTGTAGTGCAGCCATTCCCAAAGAAAAGTGCTGCAGTTCACTTCAAAACCAGAAAGACCCTCTCTGATCAGTAAGTCTGGTTTCTGTTGTTGCCTTGAAGCCTGGCGTTCCTGTGTGTGAGACAGTGGAGGAGATTCTGTTCCTGTTCATGTGGGATTGGCACTCTGGATTTGTTACCTTTCTGTTCCAAAGACCTTGTAAATAGTGATGGGCCAAACGAGGCTTCATAAAACACTGAAGAATTCAAACCATTTGTGCCGCAATAATATCGAGGCTTCGAAACAATCTGAACCCCATCTCCACAGTGACACCTGCTGGCCAATTTGGGAATTACCACATCTTGATGGTGCAATTCTGTCAGACAATGACAGAGACGAGCCCTGCACATTTCCAAATAAAGCAACTTATTATATCAGACTGTCAATAATTGTGATCAGCAGGCGTTGTGGAGAAATCTCTGTACAAACTCAAACAATTGAGACTGTAATGATGACTTTGCTTCAGGAAAAACATTCTCACTTTGTTAACCTTCATGCTGCTCAAAATAAACCAATAATATAGTAAAAGATTCTGAGAAATAACTCCTGGGTTTATTGTAATAACCAGCTGTTTTTGGGATCAGTCAGCTTTGTTTTGTTTTTTGTTTTTTTGCTCACACCCCTCAATGCTTGGATGTGTTTGGCTAATGTTTAAGTTTTCTGGGAGTTCATGTCATCAGGTTTGTTCTACACGCTGTCAAGCAAAGCTAGAAGCTGGCATAGCTGAACTATGAAGAAACTTTTCTTAACTTTACACTGCTGTGGATGTTGTATGTTATAACACTGGCATGATGATGTTTTACTGTGAATCTGGGGTTTTGGTTATATTGAACCTGCCTCGTGTTGTTTATGAGATATTCTCACCAGAAGCATCAGTGACAATAAAAAAAAGAAAAACTCATCTGTCATGAAAAGGTGTTAAGAAATAGATGAACTATAATTAATGATTACTAATAATGTGTTTTTCTAGCTTTTATTATCTACAGTGCAAATATATTCTTTATGGAGGTGCAGTATGTGAATAACAGGTTGTAGTGAGGATGACACAACCTGATGCATGTTTTTATTGGCAGCAGACATGTATATTGATGTATGGGTCTCTTGTGGGGCCTCCTCACAGTGGGGCATGTCCAAAATGCATCACCTAGGTGCTGCCCTGGAGAGATCCTGGCCAAATGCCCAAATGACCGCATCCTGTCACTGTGGAGAATTACCACAGAGAACAAGTAGTTATGGAACAAATGTCCATTCCACTGTACCGCTTACTGCACCATATACAGCATATGCATGATACAGTACTGGTGTGTATTGTTTTTTTGTTTGTTTTTTGTTGGGTTTTTTTTTTTTTTTGCCTGTCCTGTTTGGTTCTTTTGCCATCAGAATTATTGTCTAAAGGCAAAGAAAGATGCCCAACGGATTTACTTTATCAAATGGACCATCCCGGCCTTGCCGTATTGGTCTATTTGATTCACCTTTGCTTTTATTGTTTATTTTATTTTCACTTGCTACACATGGGACAGACATGCCTTGGGGAAAGAAAAGGGAGAAAGAAAGAGAGGTAGGGAAAGAAAAACAGCGGGGAAGAGGAACGGTGATAAAGGGCAAAAAACAAAAACCAACAAAACAAACAGATAAAAAAAATATATATCAATCACCTGGATCACCTGTTGAGAAAGAAAAAAGAGAAAACAAGCAAAAAAAGAGAGCAATATAATAAACAACATTATCGCGATGATCTATGTGAATATAACAGTAAATACTACATATTGAATATTATTGTGCAGCACGTAGGATCGACAGGGCACTGTGTGCTTTGAGGTAGCAGCCAAAAAAGGGTGTAGTTTGTGTCTGTGAGCACCCGTGTGTACACCTGTGTGCCTGAGCGCGCTTTTATTTAAAAGGTTCCTTCATGTAATGATCTGCTAGAGGGTGTGGGGAGCCACAGCCCCGTCCTCCAGGGCATGAAGCAGATTGGAGGAGATCCAGGCTCCAGACATCCAGAGGCCCTCAGAGCACAAGAGACCAACAGAGGGGCAACCGTGCCACTCTCCTGGAAAGAGCTGAGGAGAGCCCAGATGAGGGGTGACTGGTGTGTATTGTAAAATATTGCTGTACTGGCTAATTACACCATAAGGCACAGAAAAACTAATTGTTGCATAGTTGGCATCAGTGGGTTCACACCCATTTGTATGTATATCCTCCAGCATGTCCCTCCATCATCTCAGCATTTCTGAAAAGGTGCTTGTTTTACACAGTTAAATGTAAAATGAGTAAATATTTGCAGGACTAAATTCAATTTATAAGGAAAATTGATAATGCATTAAAATTTTGGCCTTTGGGTGACAAGATCCATTCAAATGAAAAATGTACTGGAACTCTTATGTAGCTGTATAATGTGAATATATATGCATCCAGTAACATGTAGGACTCTCTGAAAGTCTTTTTGACTTGGTGCCTCCTACCTCTGAGTCCCCATGCAAGTTTGTCCTACACATAAGAAGAAATGCTTTTGAGAGGTTTGTTCTCTTTGGATCTACCTTCTTATGTTTAACTAACTCGGATACAGACTGTATCTGTGATGGTCACTTGTCTGCTAACAAATGACCAGCTCAGATTAAGCACACTGCTGATGCATTTGCTTCATAAATCATGACATGCTGCTCTCCCCTACATAAACTGCTATTATGAGTTCATTGCTGTGTATTTACTTGGTATCAGGTCAATACCAAATTTTTCAGTCTCATACATCAGTAGTAGGTGCCTCCTTCTGTCTTTAAGGCTGAGCCTGGACAATCGCATTCTCTCAAGTATGTGTATTTACATGGAGGTATTCTGCTGTAACTAATCATCTAAAGTATTTGAAAATACACCCATAAACAAAAACGAATGTAAACATGGATTATCAGCCACCAAAGCAGCTGCTGCACCATTAATTTATTGATTAATTGATGAACTCTTGCAGAAATTGAACACAGAACCTTTGGTGGCAATCACTGCACTAATATAAATACTCTTAAATCTACTGAAAACAACAATAATGTCTTTACAAACAGTTTAAATGAACCATAGCAGTATTTAATAAAGGTTAAAGATGGGAATGAGATGAAGTGAAGCCTTTTTATTTAGTAAGTCCTGATGTAGCTGCAAGGCAATTTCCTGCCACTAGATGATGCTCTTTGTACATAAATTGGCCACAATTGAAAGAGTGACGCTTCAGATTTAGCAATTTCATAGGTATCATTTTTAAATATTTCTAGGACACACAAACCTATAATTTACATTTAAAAATAACAGCATTTACAATTACAGGTTTAAAAGGCAGGTGAAACTCTATTCTTTCTCACAAATTAGAATTCATAGTGCTTGAATAACCTTATATCCTGTACTCTTTAGAGAATCTTTGCTATATTACTATTGTTCCCTCATTTCAATTAAAACATCTATTTTTCAATAATATTCCTTAGTTAATTATTTACTCCTTAACGTTGCCAAAAAGTCTCCAAAGTTAATTTAAGGTTGTTGTTTTTTTTAAATGAACTTAGTTATATAACTTAGTTATATCACCTTGTTTCACTAATCTGTTTGTTGGACCCAGTAAAACAAGAAACCAAAAATAATGTTTTGTTTTTTTAAATATTGCTATTACATTTTTTAAAAATATATGAAAGGGCACTCCTATTTGCATATGAGATTCTCATAGATATAAAGTAACGTGTGTTCATGTGTATACCTGTCTCTATACATTTGTGGGGACCGATCCTGATTTGAAACCAAGCTATTGAGGACATTAAAACGTTTCTGTTTTTCACTTTCAGGCGCGTGTTTAAAGGTTTAGTCGTGGTTTTAGTACTTACGTTAATGGCAGGTTAATAGTATTATGCAAGTAGTATGATGAGACTAAAGACTAGCTAACTAATTAGACTAAAAGAAGTGAGACTCCGCTTTACGTGCCCGCAGGTCCTCACTAAGTAGGAAGGACAGTTGTGTATGCCCGTGTTGCTGTGATTAGCTCCGCCCCCTCGCTCCTTACCGTGACGCCGCGGTGACGTGTTGCTGTAGTGGCTCGTGCAGCAGCAGGTAGTTTCATTCAGTCCGCTTCAGAATTCCGGACGGAGTTAACGGCTTTGTTATCATGGACCTGGCTTTGATTTCACCCGTTTTACAGCTCAGAAACGGATAAAAAGCAACGTAAGCGTCTGTTTTTTTGTATTTCCTCCTTAACGTCGACTCCAGTTTGGATTTTACCCTCCAGCGGTCCGATTTTAGCAGCTTGAAGTTGGTTCTCCTTCAGCATATGTGGGAATGTGAACTCTCATGGATGCCGATACACTGTTGGAGTACTTACACACTTTTTCCTGATTTTCTGGGAGTCGAAATAGTGGACTACGCTCGTGAAAACTACGTTATCGTGAAAACTAGTTGTGAATAAAGCCATGTTCACCATGTTTATGTAGAAGCTGAAAAAACGTTAAAATAATGATTTCGGAGGAGAGAAGCAGCCACGTAAATAAACAAACCCTGAACTTTCCCGTGGGTTTACTCATCCGCTCTCCCAAAAGGCGCCTGGCCAAACTGGGAAGGAAACCCAGCAATGGATCTGTCCAGTAAGTCTCTACATGCTTTAATCGAATCTACTTTAATTAGTTTTATTTACATATCGCCACTTTACTACAGCAGTAATCTTACAGTGTAGAATACTGGAGAGTAACTCCAACCTATGATAAATGCTATTGGCAACGGTGGGAAACAAGAACTGCCCTGTTTTCTACCTCCAGTAGAAAGATAAAGGTTTATAATCGCAGCAGCATTAGTTTTAGAAGATGTAATCGTTTTAAGTATACGCATTAGCCAGCTCCAGTTATAACTTTGCACATTAAGACATAATTTATATTGCTATATCTGCATTTTATACCAGTGCACCAAGAAATTAAGTGATTTGATGTTGAGATGAATATAAAGATGTGCATGATTAATGCTTGTAATGATGATAATATTAGAAATTAAGACTATGGGGGAAATATTGTTAATAAGTTAACATTTAATTTCATTTACGTTGGGTTTAACTTTATTTTGAGCTGTTGTACTAAAGGATAAATGAGTTATATCTGGTCTTAGGAGACCAATAATGAGAAAAAAAACGAAGTTATAGCTTTAATTGCAACTATATTAATTAAAGGAGCAATTACACAGCCTTAGTAATGACTTTTTATATGTTAGCAGTATTTTGGCCCATGTTTTCTTTTCAGTTAGATTTTATGACTGTATTTCTGCTTTTTTTTTTTTTCAATAGAAATGCTATGAATGAGAATAACATAGTTGTCTATTGATTAAGGTAACATAATGACTTATGTAAAGGTTTAAACAGGTTCACAGAGACCAAACAATTAGCTGATGAGTTTAGATAACTGTAAAAACAAAATCCTGGTTTGTTTCAGTTCTAAATTTGGGTCTGAAGTGGAGAACTTTAGACAGATCATGGTTCATGTGCAGGATCTTTTAGTGTTCTGTCCTCTCACTCCAATCAGGTCCAACAACTCGAACAGCACTGTCCGCTCTGCTGAGAGCGTTGGCGTCCGGCAGCCAGCCAAGAGCAAAATCCGCCGCCACAACAACAGGTTTTCCACTGTGTTCAACCAAAGCCCCAACCTGAGAGACGGTGGACGGCATGTCCAGGTGGCGAGTGGTAGTGGCGGGAGCTTGTCTGGAGACCTCCAGGTTGTGGACGACCCGGCTGAGCTATCCAGCCAAATGTCCATTCCTGGTATCCTGAAGATCTTTGGCAGTGACATCTGCCAGGGGACCAACTACAAGAGTGTGCTGGCTACCACTCAGTCCAGTGCAAAGGAGCTGGTGAAGCAGGCCTTGGAAAGGCAAGAGGTTTTCTCTTGGTCCTAAAACATGTTGTTGAGTCCTTGCAATAAGATTTATTCCTAAAAGAAACAAAGTAAAAGTGAAGTAGTGCTACTTTTAGGTCAAACTAGATTTTAACATGTGAGAATTTACTGCTTTTGTTTATTTGATCTAATTGTAAATTAAGTATGTCTGGATTCTGAGCCGATGTTGAGGACAAAAAGGGGAAACTTAGAAATCAGAAACATTTATGACTGCTTCAGTGTGAAAAACAACTTCCAGACTTATTGCTAATGCTTCATTTCTCTGTTTTTTTCTCTTCAGGTACTGTCTGGAAAAAGAAGACCCCAACAACTACGTGCTGTGCGACGTTATTGGCCAGACGGGGGCTGATAACCAGTGGAAGAGAGAGTGCTTTAGGGTTGTGGGTGACAGCGAGAGGCCGCTGATGCTGCAGTCGCTGTGGAAGCCGAAGGATGGCTTCTCCAGGCGTTTTGAGATCCAGCTGCGGGCGAGCGTGGAAGAGCAAAGTTTAAAGGACAGGGACACGATCACAGCAGGTATGCATGGTGCCTAACACCTGCACCGTGACCCTAACATCCTCCCACTGGGGTTATCAATCACTCAGCCTTAGCCTTGGGAGCCTTAGATGTTTCTTATTGCTGGGTTTCATTGTGCCTCTTATCACTGGTTCAAACAGTCATGCAGCAGAGGTCAGGAGGAAACAAAAGCTGCCCTGCTCTTATCTTTGCTTTAATTCAAGGGTCCATAAGGTCCTCGCAAAGCATCAAGGCACAACGCAGCTCTTCCCACCAGGCCTATAGCTGCTGTGTTTTTCTTTCTGTCAGAGCTGACTTCCTGCGCTCTGGGGGCTGAGCGGTCCTGTTGACTTTGGCTCACGTTTGTTGTGGTCCTTTTCAGCTCTGGACCGACACTCTGACGGCTTTTTAATCAGGATTGGTCTGATAGCGCGAAGCTTAAATTACAGATAACCTTAATTATAATTTGATTTCTACTGAAGGTTTTCTTCATTTTTTAAAATTACGGTTTTTGAGCTGATTGTACATTTTAAAAAAGGTACAGTGTTTAGTCTACAGTGTTTATTAGTTTTTAGAGTTCCAGTTTCATTTTCAGATTGAGTTTTCTCATTTATTAGTTTAAGAATGTTTAGGGTTTTTTTTTTCTTAGTTTGTTTTAGCTGTCAGGAAACTGGTTGGTATTTGTCAGATTTTAAGATTTCAGAAGTTTAGTATAAACACAGGCAGTCACAGGTTTCATTATAGGGTAGACCAAATTAACAAAGACTAAAATTAAAGACAGATTTTTTTCCCCTGTATGCAGAGTTTTTGTTAGATTCTGTGTTGTTCTATGAGCCGGTAATTTGTTGGTGATTAATAGACTCCATTTCTAAGCTAGCATTAGTTAGTGTTGCTTTGCTTTCAGTTTTCATGGAAAAAATCATGCAGGGTGATTCACAGAGAAAGCAGTTGAGAAGCTGTTGGTGGCACATGAGAGTATTGGGTGACTACAAAAATGGTTTAATACATAAAAGACTTATCTAAGTCACATTCAAATATTGGCGTTTAGAGTTCTATATCTGTGCAGCTCTGCACTGGTTCTCATAGCTCTGTGATCTGCCCTCCCCTTCCTCCTCTCTGACCGGGGGAAAGCTGCCTTTTACCTCCATCGGGTTTTTAGGCATCAAGCCCAGCCTGTCACAGCAGTGCTGAACAATGTGGAAAACACCCATTTCCACAGCTGATAAGGGCAGCGGAGCACCGGGTGTGAAGCCGGACCCTGTGGACATTCCACCTCGCTTAATGGCTCCCAACGAGCTGAATAGTGTTTGTGTTACGTCAGGCCGACAGAGCGGCTGCTGGTATCTGATAGAGGTGGTCACATCTCACCTTCCCTGCACATTTCCCCCCTTTTTCCTCTAGTTATGTTGCATTTGAACTGAAGCCAGAGCAGAAAAGTGTTATGCTGGAGTCAGCTCGGATGACCGGAGTAATTTTGGGAGGATTTCTGTTTATCGTAAAGATAACTTTATAAACACGAGAGGTAGTTCTTCTGTTTTTCCTGGCGCTGATTCAAAGTTTGTCTAAAGCTGACATTATTAATAGAGGCCACAAATTTGAGAAGTCCAGTCTTCTGCTGTGTTTGTCCTGTTTTAATTTTAAATGGTTTATTTCTGAATTTGAATTAGTTATTTTTTAATTAAGTGACACGAGGCATCTGGAGCATCAAACACTCTGTGTATCTCTATTTTAGTATATTTAGTTTGATCTATATGATGTTTGATCTGTGCAATTCTGCCTTGAATCTGTCAGTTAGAAATATCACTGCAGCGCACCTGAGATTGATTAATTGAGATTAAGTATACCACAAGAAGAAGAGCTGCCGGATGTTTCTAGGTAATGAAGATCTGATAAACTAAGACGTCCTTGGGCTCTGTGGATTTTATTTTAGATCATTTTTTTCTAAGAGACTAACAAGCGGATAGAGTCCAGCATCATCAGCATAGAGTGAATTAATTACTGCACCAAACTTTGGAAGCTTTTTATAGTAAGAAGATAAAGACTTTTTAAAAGTCCAAAATGAGTCGTGAAACATACTCAGGTGTCAACACACTCGATGACATAGCATCTTCTTGTCCACCCAGGGATCAATGCCCAGGCTCGTAAGCTGCAGAAGACCCGCTCCAGAGTGACCTCCCTGTTTGTGGACAGCAGTGGGGAGGACACAGATGGACTCGGCATCTGGAGGAGCCTCAGCGAGATGGATTTGTCCGCGATGGGCAAGGAGGCTAGCAAGGCCCAACAGAGTGCGCTCAGAGAGGATCCCGAGGCTGAGGCCGACAAGGAAGTGCTGCGTCTTGGCATGGAAAAGGAAGAGACGGAGAGCAGCGATGATAACACAACCCAGTACTCCATCCACCCACCCTTTGACTTCCCTTATTTCCTCCTGCTGCAGGGCTACAGCCACAGACAGGTGAGTGGCAGACCAACTTAAGGTATCTGTATATAACTATAATTACCTTAAGCAGATGAGACCTTTCTGAACTCCAAAGTTTCAGATAATGAGGTCATTGTAGGAAACAGTTATCCCTGTAAGCTCAGACTTCAGCCTGCTCTAAACACTCAGTTTCAGTTACTTTTTTTCCTACCCTGGGCTGTGTATGATGTCACATAGAGGATAAGCCTAATTTGGTCAACTCAGGGAAAGAAGTCCCACCCACTTGCTTATTTGTGAGTGGTAGCAAATCACATGAAAGTTAGTCTAAAGTTGGAGAAGCTAAAACAGCTTGTTTTGCATTGAGGTTGAACTGAGGGGCCTGCACGAAACCCCGTGTGAGAGAAATAAGGATTTTATTTTTTTATTTATTTTACCTGCCACTCATGCAAAACTGCTCTGGTATAGTCAAACAACAAAAATATGGATCTGGAAATGAAGAGAACGATGTGCTGCTGTAATATCAGCTACAGGTGGGTGCTGTTGTTCTCTTTCAGTGCTGTTTTCAGCCTGGTCACATTTAACCAAATTATTGCCAATAATAGTATCCACAGTTTAAAGCTGACCTACAGATGATTGAAAACTTATAATCAAGCAGATTTGCAGGCAGTTTCTGAACTCCTTCTTTGACATTTTAAAGACTTGAGGTTCATTTTTATTGTAAAGTTTTAGTTAAGTATAATAAACCTGGTTCTGTGAAGACCTGTTATTGCCCTTGAGTGTGTCCTGTGAGCGTGTAAGCAAACAAGCTTAAAAGAGACAAGAGGAAGAGAAACGTATTGTGGCGAACTGAGCTTGTTATGTAACGCAAGGAGAAAATCCCTCAGTCAGAGAGTCAGACAGGGCGGAATCACTGCTACACAGGTGTGTTAGGACCAGGTGATCCTGTTCGGGCTCAGGGTCATCATGTGTCAATGAAAGGATGAAGAACAGAGTGCTCAACCTTCTGTCAGAAGGAAACCTGCTTAGGATCTTTGGCAGAACAAAGAGGCAGTCCTGATTAGGAGGATAAACTGTAGCATGTAAACACTGCTGTGCTGTAATCAACATACCAGTGTACCTGACCTCTGTTTCAAACTGTCCTTACTTCCAAAATCTGTCCTTGTCAACATCGCCTGTTTAAAAATCTCTTTTGCACAGTAAACCAGAGAGCACGCTGTGGCTTTAGCCCATTCCCAGGAACAGGAAGCTCTTTCTCGCAGTGTTTTTATCCCCGCTGCTGGGGATTGCTGACTGAGCAGGATGCTGGGAGCACGGCAGCACACTGAGAGCTGCAGCCGACCTAATCTTACTCTGCAACAATGGGTCGACCCAAAGCCAAAGCAAAGGAACGAGGCGGGTCTGTGGCGGACCAGCGGTCGTGCTACAGGAACTGAAAGCTGATTTTTGGGTTGTTTTTTGAAACTGTGTTGTTGGAGACCAAAGAAACAAAACTGAATTTGGCTTTCCTTGGCATTTATTTCAGTGGAGAGAGAGTTTTGATGCTGAGCCACAACTTCTGCGGTGGCGCGATGCCCATTAACTTTTTATTGTTATTGAATGAGCTGCGTTTTTAAGCAAGCCTGAGTGTGTTTCAGTCAGGATGGTGGAGTCAGCATATGTTTGACTGGTGGAATATTGGTTGATACCATTACCCATTACAGCAATGCATCCCAGTTATTAATCATTTTGTCTGTAAATAGCCTTTATATCTTAAAAGTAACAAAGCAATAACACCCTCTCATATGAATGCTGTTGTAGCCCTGCCTTCACGCTGAGGCTGCTTGGCTTTAGGCAGCAGAGATGATAGGCTATCATCGCCTGACTAAGAGTCTTAACGTGGTGACCCTGAGCTCCTGGTCCTCACCGTCTCGCTCATAAGCCCTTCCATTCCTGTCCCGCCTTGCTCTGCCAGTTCAAGTTGTACTTTTACCAGATGATCCTACTGCTGCTTGCACGCACACTCCTGGTTTATTTCCAAAGTGTTACACAAGGAAATCAATCCCAGGCTTCCCGCTGACTGCTACTTTGAATGAATGTTTGCTTGAAGAATAGAATTGCATTAGAGGAAGAATTAAGGTTGCAAAATGAAAGCTTGTGTTGTTGCTGTCATGGAAGACACAGCAGGAAGTCTTCGCTGGTGGTACAGAGTCCAACAGCGAGAGCATTTCACTCGCAAAGAGCTGCGCTCGTTACTGTAATCACAGCCAAAACCTGTGCAGATAAACAGAGAATAAGAGTATTTTTACTGCTTTCCATCCACCATCAGTTTTCTGTGTACAGGTGTGATTTAAGGAAAAGCTAAAACTGTTGGACTCTTTTTGGCAGTTCCACAAACGAGTTACAAATCACTTCCTGTGCCCAATAGGTGGCATTAGAGAACACCCACTACTCCTATGTCTTGATCGGAACCCACAGTGACAAAGTCATGAATGTTGGATTGTGCTTATCACATTTTAGTCGGTACTGGCAGATTAAATGAAAAGTTTATGCCAGATTGGATAAAGTATATTTGAGTTACAACTTCTTGTGTCATAGAAGTTGTAACCTAACTTATATGGCTTCACAGTTAAATATTGCCAAGGTCTTCAGTTAGAGCTTACCAAAGATCACACCAGGAGGAGTTGGGGGCGCGTACCAGCGTAAACGGGGGATATTACAATGGAAACCGAAGCAGTTGATCTGCCAGATTTGCAGCTGAATTTATTGTGCGAAACATTTGATACAAATGTCTTCTTCTTTTTTTTTTCTTTTTTTTTTTTGCAGGATTTTGTCATCTATCTCATGAGTGGGACCACCACCATCTTTGGCTGCTGCAGGGAGCATCACACTGGAGAAGATGAGGAGAGGCTGAAGGTGGACATCCTCCTGTTTGCTCCAGATGTGTTACCACAGCACTGCTGTGTCAGACGACTGGACTCTAACAGCCAAACTTCCACAGGAGGAGAGCACAGAAAGACGCTGACGATGCTGAAGCCCCTTCATGGAGCTCCCGTGACCCGAAATGGTTTACTCCTTAAAGAGGAGGTTGAACTGAATCCAGGAGATTTGGTTGGCTTGGGGAAACACTACTTGTTCATGTTTAAGGATCCTACAAGCAAACCAGGATCACTCCACACGCCTCCTTGGATGACCAGACTCTGCCCAAACTCTGACTCAAAGACCTCTTGTTTGTCATGCGGCTCCTTGGTGGCTAGGAAAAAGCTCCAGAGGAAGCCTTTACCTCCTCGTTGGAGAGACCTGGAGGGCACTGAGGCTTCGCTGAGCTATGAACTCGACCAGGAGGAAAGAGTCCTACAACAGATCCTGGACATGTTGGACCCCAATGGGAATGAACCGAAGCTGACACCGGCTTTCCTGCTGAGTGTCTGCATCCAGCACTCAGCCTCCACATTTGAGCTGACGCATTTCAGACAGCTGCTGCTTCAGCTGTCCAATCAGATCCAGCTCATTACATGGGTAAGGACAAAAAGTCGGCAGCACGTTAAATCTAATGACCAAAGCATTATTTGGCAGTTGGGTTTCCAGTCAGTTTTTTTCTTTTTTCTTTTTTTGCTTGGGGTTAGGGTTTTCAAATGTGAGAGTGATAATAAGGTTAAAAAGGTTAAGGTTAAAAATCTAACAGCTCTGATACTAGAAAGAAGATTTAGAAGAAGTTTCAAAGTCCATTTTTGATGTCGCAGAGCTCTGTGTATGTGTGCACCGCTGAGAAAAATCACACAGATGCTATTGTGCGCTCTGCAGTTTCCATTATGGAGCAATTTTTGTTTAGAAATTGTCACTAAATACTGGAAAAAGTAATTTGGTTGCCTTTATACTTTGTAAGTAACGCGCCTTATCAGGTTCAGTTGATCTCTGCTCTGTTAGGTTCAGTTTTAAGGACCTGAAATATGTGAGATTTGACTCTAAACATTCACACTGAGGACTGAATGAAGAGCTGCAGGACAGAACCAAATGCCCAGGCACTGCTCACAGCTTTGAGCCTTCCATCTACAATAATTACGCACTCATTCTGATAACAACTTCCCCTGGCTTTCCAAAGAAATCAACATTCCTGTCACAGCCGCATCACGCGGAAAATAAAACATACTTTTTGGGGAATAAAATTTTAGTACAATTTACAGTAAATTGTGTGCAACAAACATTATCAAATCACATCTGTATGACTCATTTAAATGGTCATCCACTCCTATTGCATGTGCAATAAGGCCAAAAATGCCTGTATCCATGCTTTTCAGTAGCAAAACTGACACTGCATTATGTTCGGATATCCTGACAGCAGCTTTCCATCCCATTACATCCCATTAGTAAACTTAAAGCAGCCATGAAATAATGTCTTATCTGTGTTTTGTCCCCCTTAGGAGAAGACAAAGGAACTTGCAGCAATCCAGCCAGAAACGTGAGTACAAGATATATGTCCTCTTATACTTTCTGAATGAAACTAACATGATCCTCTAGAAAAGGGTTAAGTTCTTTTAATTTTAGGTTGTGCACAAAAAGCTAAGTTTGTGTTGTGATCACGAATAATCATGAGAATTAAAAACTGTCTGTCTCAGCAAGAGAAAAGCTATCAAAGGTCAACAGATTCTGAGTCAGAGGTCATTGTGTGGGCTTCGATAAAAGGGAGGAATCCAAAGGATCATATGACCTACATGACATGTAGAGCGAACAGCTGTGTAGCAGTAGAAAACACAGCAAGTCATAACAAACCCATAAAAACACCTCCTACATTTGCTTTCAGTCAGTTAACTAATTAGTCCATCACAAATCAGAAACTTTGACTCATTTTATTGGGAAAAGACAAAACGCAGCTTCTTGAAGTGGAGCAGAAACTTGTGTTTAACTGTGCTTAACCACGCACAGTATTTTGCTGATTTGCAGAAATTAAAAAGGAAGTTAACTGTAAATGGTTTGAAGCAAGCAGACATGGAGACCACTTTTTATACTAGATAACCAAAGACTACTGACTAGCATGGCTGTCACGTTGGAGGCAAAACATACATATAGTAAGTTTAAATATCAGTTAATCTGCAGAATTAATAGTAATTGCTTGATTTTTAAAACATCCCACATTTAATTGTTTAGTAAACTCAAACCTCCCAAAACAACACGTGACTGGTTATCAAAGTACTAATCAGTTAAATGTTAAACCTTAACGGGGAAGTTAAGAGTGAATGGATAGGATAAGATGGAGTTTATTTATCCAGAAAACCAGTAAATTAAAATTTTCATTAAACACAAGAACATAAAAGTTAAAGTAGTTCAATAAAATGCAATAAATATCACATTTGTTGAACGGACACTTGGGTCTTTGTAACAACCTTTTTCTGTTTATAGACAGCTCACAGTGTCTTCTCAGGCTTGCTTCAGATCTAATCTCCCACTGGTTGTTTTATATCAGGAGCTCTGGCGACGAGCAGTCGGAGCAGCTGCAGCTGCTCAGTATGAAGGAGCTGATCCCGGGCCTGCAGCCGCTGGTGCTGTGGATGGCTAACTCCATCGAACTGCTGCACTTCATCCAGCATGAAGTCCCACAGCTGCTGCCATGGAGGCTGGACCAGGAGGATGAAGGTGGGCATTCATCATTCTCACCGCTGTCTGTGTTTGTGTGTGTGCTGTTAAGACTTATTTGTATGTCTCTACAGGTCTGCTTGACTCTGAGATATCATCCACTCGGACAGCCTGCGAGGAAGCCATGACAGTCTTGGAGGAAGTCATCATGTTCACCTTCCAGCAGACCGTCTACTACCTAACAAAGGTTGGCTTGATAACATAAAGAGCTCACATAAAAATTACATCACATCTCCTTTGGCCTCTCTAATCTCAGTGTTGGTCACACATGAACCAGGAAGTCTAGTGCAAACAGCGTATTCTGTTTTCATTGAGCGTTGTCCAGACAGAAAACACAATAACAGAATGGAAACACAAACTCTCAGGCAGGAAAGGCCTGTGAGATACTGAGCGAGTGTCTTTTCCACTGACCACGACATAAACACGCACACAGTCCTCTCCCTCGAGGCTACGCTGGTTTGTTAAATAACATAAACCAGAACTGCAATGTGAGCGTTTTCTTTATGTTGAATGTTGAAGCTACATTGCAAAATGCTTTAAAGAACAGCAGGTGTGTTTTAGTGTGGTTTATAGAGGATTTAAACACAAACAAAAATGAACAGCGGAATTATTATTTTGCAGACTAAATGTAAACATAATTAGTGTAAATGTGGCTCTTTAGCCAGGACACAGCTGATGGTGGATGGAGAATATCTGACATAAAATTGAACAATTAAAAGCAAACCAGCTTGTCGCTGTTTTTGTCAAAAAGATAATTAGATGGTGTCTGCTGGTCTTTAAAATGTTTTAAATGTCTTAAATACACTGTTTTCCACTGAGTGCAACATAAACACAGTCTTCTCTCTCTGGGTCACTTTGGTTTGTTGATTAACAAAAGCAGACCCACAATGTGAAAATGTTCTCCAGCTTTCGAGTTACATGACAGAATATTTTGAAAAGCAAAATTAAACGTCGAGAAAAATGCAGCAAACAAAATGAAAAACACATTTTCATGTTCATAATCAGCAGGACTGACCAGAACATATCTGGCAATTGCTGTGCAAAGACGCCCAGTGATGCAAAGCCAAAAGTGGTAAATCTGCATCCGCCCAAGTTAAAAATATGCAGCTGTAACTGTAAGATTCAACTTCAGATTAAGATGTGATAACCAACAGACTTTAACAACATGTCCACATGCATCTATTACAAACAGTTTTTTTTAGGTCTTTATAGTCTCAGGCATGAATTCTATGTTGTTATTTCACGGGGATACGGTGGTTAGCAGTGTGACCTCATAGCTAGAGAGCATGGTTTGAAGCCTTCCTGTGTGGAGTTTGCATGTTCTTCCCATGAGATCACTCCAGGTACTCTCTTTCTCTCACAGTCCAAAGACTTGCATCTTCGGTTAATTTCCGGTTTTAAATCGCCAGAAGGTGTGAATGTGAGGGTAAAGGGCTGACTGTGTCTGTGTTATCCCTGTGACAGCTGGCTCCAGCATCCCCGTGACCTTAACCCTTTCATGCATGAATTATGACAACCTCAATCAGGATTTTTTTCTTAAGTATTTTTATTCATCTTCAGGCATGAAAAACAGAGTTTTGAACTCTTTTTTTTTTTTTTTAATATGTACTTTTCAGAGCGTTTTATACATGTACACTTAGGTGGACAACATATGTTTTGACTTATGAATTTGACAAACGCACAAATAATATTCACTCTGTGTTGTGTTTATGTGCAAGTATATCATCAAATACAAGAAAACAGCCTTTGAATAGCTGTACACTGTAGTGACCACTATGCTTGAAAGGGTTAAAAAGAATAAAATGGATGGATAAAAAAAACATGGCCCTTAAATAGAGCCCTGAGGAACACCACAAGATACTGTAAAGGGAAATGTGAGAAACTGACAGATGTTAGGAAGATAATTTATTCTAAACCCTTAAAACCTCTGGGCACACTCTTTGATTTAGACTTGTGAATGTTGGGAATCATCTTGTGTCTGGATTTGGATTTGACAGCAGTCGGGTTTGTAGTTTTACAGCCTGATGAGGCACTCCCAGGCTGATTTTATGTGACTTTCCCAGGCTGAAGTGGCACTCTAAGGCTGTCTGGTTTACACCAAATCCAGTCAACATTAAAGCACAAACATTTAAAGCCCTTGTCCACTCCAAAATGATGGTGGATTAAGGTTCATTGGATTGGGTGTTTGAGCTTTATTTTAGAAAACATTAAATGTGAAGAATTTAGCAGTGGAAGACTGACAGAGAAAGATAATCCACCTTAAATCTGAGCATAAGACACTACAACTCATATGTTAATGTTAGAGATTTTAAAAAGGGGGGGGGGGTTGGAATTTCAGTTGTTTTTAACTTTAATAATTGCCTTCTTAGAGATAAAATGCCAGACAGCATATTTTTACAAATCTGAAACCAGTCTGGGATGTTGAGGATTTTTATGAGTAGAAACTGCACCACCGCCACAACCCTGCAACTTCTGAGGAAGGAAGCAGGAACAGCCTGTCCTGTTTTGTTTACTCAAAGATTTTTCGAATGACTTTCTGAAAATATAATTCTCTTATTGTATGTTTTTAGCCTTATAAAGTGTTTTGTTTGTCAGACATGAATTTATCCCTTTTGAGGCTTTGTATTCACTCAGCTCCACCTTTACTGAGAATATAATGTACTCTGAATTGTCTTGACATGCATTACTTATACATGTTTCACTTGACTGTTTTTCTGTTGGAGAAAGGGAGGATTAGCGGCTTTGAGCCTGTTTCCTGCAGAGGAAGACAAGTTGTCATATGAGAAACACCCAAAAGACAAAAAGGAAGGGAGGAGGAGTCAAAAAGGGTCTTTTTGTTAATTTCCTGTGAAGTATGACTCTTCAGTTCTTCTTTTTCTCCCTGCTAAAGCTATTTGTGACTATACTGTAAATAAAACTGTGGAAAAAATGTGTTAAAGAAGCAGAAAAAAGGCGTCTATGTGCACAGAAAGTAATTTTAAACCATCAGCCCAGCTCAACACCTGCAGGTCTGCTGAGTTTCACTGTAAACTATCAGCTGACCTGTTGCCTCAGGCATGCAGGGTTACGGCCTCTGTCAGCGTGTCTGAGCTCATTATCTTAGTCATGTTGTGTGAGTGTGTTGGTGTGTTCGATGAGGCAGCGGTTGATGTCATGCGTGTGAAACAATGGCGGAATTGTCTAAGCAGCAGCATGAGGAGTGATAAGAGCTGACGGCGAGGTAGTATTCAGTACAAAAAGCTTGCAGGTTTATTTATCTACACTGTAAATCTGTCTGTGTACAGTCTGCTTCCTTCAAGCTGCAGGTGGATTTTTGAGCTCAAAGTAAATACAAACTTGGTGCCATGCAGCCTCAGATTTTCAGCATCAAGTTCACTTTCTAGGACATCAGAAAAATGCCCACGTTTTCCACACAAACAGCAGGGAGGGTCATGTTTGGGTTATGAATGCTGCAAATATAGCACTACCATACAGTCATTTAATCTGTGGGAGAATGAAACTGTTATAAACAGATTGTGTTGTATGAATCATTTTTGAGTGTTTAGTTAGCTTTTCTGGGCACTGCACAGATTTACAAGTTAAAAAAAAAAAGAGGCTCCGATCAACAATTCAACAGGTGCTCTTGTTCAGTGAGACATATAGAAGCACCAAGAACAAAATGAGATGCAAGTATAACCGTGAAATTATGCTTTAAGTTTATTCTTTGAGCAAATTAGCAGAAAAAACAGACTTTATTCTAGGAGAGCCAAAAACGGTGTGAAAAAGACTTTAGTTTATCAGGAAAGAAAAGGGCCCTTAAAATACTCGCATGTGTGTCTGAAATAAGTCAAACTGTGGTGTAACTGCAGCACCGGGCTATTCATGTCTCTACAGCTGCCCTTTGTGCCGTGAGCCTCGGGCTTTTCTGCAGGGCTTCCTGTTCACTCTGTGAATGCCTTCCTGTCTTTGAATTATGATGTCCTGCACACCTTACACGTGATTTGTGTTGCACCTCTCTTTGTGTAATTACTTATAAATTAGCCTTTTAGAAAAAAATACACAAGTTTTTCTGAGTATTTAAATTTGCCCTTTTTTGTAAATTCACTATTTTTACTGTTTTTACCTTCAGAGGGCCCTAATGTGCCATTACATGCTTTCAGTTGTTTCTTGAGTCACAGCATAACAAAGGGAGTTCATGTCAGTAGTTCATGATGTCTCCTACCCCCTCCACAGAGCATGTATTCAGCCCTGTCTGGCCTGCTGGATGGGAACCCTTTCTCAGAGAGCGGTCAGCTGCGAGTGCCCGATGGTCTTGAGAGCATCCTGGAGGTCCTGAAGGAGGCGCTGAAGCTGCTGACGGCCTTCCAGGTGCATCCAGACATCGCGTTACAGCTCTGCGCCTACCTGTTCTTCTTCATCAATGCATCGCTCTTCAACACCCTCATGGAGAGAGGTAAGATCTGTTATTTCTCATTTAATGTACATAATATAATATTAACTGTGAGTTTCTTTTTAGTCTGTCTTCTTATTGTTTTCTCATATTTTGTCTTATTTTGCTCTTTTATATGTATGAGAATGTTTATGCTTCTCTTTCTTTAACTTCTAATGAAAGCTGACGTGCAAATAAACTTTATAAATATCATTCATGTCCTCTCTCTGTTGTTGTTCAGGATCTGTCGCTGGGTTCTATCAGTGGTCCCGAGGCGTGCAGATCCGGGCCAACCTGGACCTGCTGATGGACTGGATCCAGAGCATCGGTCTGGGTGATCTGGCCACAGAGTTTTTCCAGAAGCTCTCTGCTGCTGTCAATCTGCTGGCCACACCCAAAGAAACCCTGCTGCAGGTCAGAGGACATCCTCTTTTCCTTTCCTGTTTGTCTTACCGCAGGCGGGTGTAGCCGAGCGGCAGAGTCGCGTTTACGCCAGCCCGAGTATTTCCTCTAATGTGTACGAGTTAAATGTTTCTGGCTCATTTAAAACTTTCCATTTTTGGGGAAATCTAAAGCTCAATTACATTTTCCAAACTCTCGGCTCCTTCTGTCAAACATTATGGTGACCAGTAACACCGCAGAGCAGCGTGTCAGTCATTTTAGATTGTGGTCTCCTTACAGACCAGTTTGATCTTAAACTGGCCGAGTAAAAACCAGTTATGAGAAGAGAAGGAGGAAAGGGAAGGGGCACACAAAGGAAAGAAGGATAAAAGGGGGAGGAGAGAAACAACGAAAGGCAAGAGAAGGAACAGAGGAAATACAAGAATAAAGGAAAGACACAAAGAAAGGAACAAAAGGAAAATGAAATGAAGGAGAGAAAGAAATGAAAGAACAAAAGAAAGAAGAGTAAAAAAAGAAAGAAAATAGATAAATTAGAAAAATAAAGACGGAACGAAAAATGAAGAAAATGAGCATTGAAAGGGAAGAAGCAACAGAAAAAATGAAAGAAGAAAGGATTTCTGTTTTACCACAAAATAACCGACATCATATTAAAAGAAAAAAGAAAACATACAGCGGGCTGAATCAGACGCACTGTCAGGCCTGTTCTGGCCCCCGGGCCACATGTTTGACAGCACAGAGCCGAGGCCAGTGCTGTCTGTGGAAGCACGCTCTTGCTTTGTGGTTATTGTCCCCTTGAGAACAGCTGCAGTATGAGGAAACAGAGTAAACACACTAAAATGTTTTAAACCCTGATGTCACACTGCCAGTGAAGGTGTGACTGACTTCACTTGGCTGTGATGAGGATATCCTGTTTGCTCGGACTAACACTTCAGAAATTATCAGGTTAAAGCCTCGTTTAAGGAGCTGTTCAAACACAGAGAGGAGAAAAATCATCTTAAAGGCTGACAGACAATCGGAGAACAACCTGCTCATATTTGCGTCTACACTTCAGCCTGTGTGGTGCTGCGGTAGCTCGCCACTTTAGTCCCTCCTTAAGCAGGCTGTTCACATAGCTACCTATTCAGATCCTGTTTACTCTAAGAAGGAAGCTGAGCTCTCACTTAGTATGTTATTAAACACTGAGCCACTGAAGGGAAACGGACCTGCAAAGTTCCCCAGGTACAAAGCACCTAGAAGGTCATTCAGTTAGTTAACGTTACTTAAGGACATGAGGGCAGTTTAAGCTGGCCCTGACTGAGGGGTGGGCGGGTAAGGAGTTTATATTTAGGCCTTCTTGTGTCAGTCTGAGGTCACATGGTTTGTCTTTAAATAACCTCAGTCATATAAATCAACCATTATTTTTACCAGTGCATAACCTCAGGAAGTCTTTCATCTACAGCACACTTATTGATTATTAAAGAACATGATGCACACTCTCTGTGTTTCATATACCCAGTTTAAAAAACGGAAACATTTACTGACTATTGAACCATAACTCTGGTTTCACACCGCGAGGCTGACACCTGTTTTTACTGCATGACGCGCAGCACCCCCCATGACTCATCTGACGGGCGCAGCGTTTCGTCTTTTCTGCCTCGGAGTTGCTGCTTCTCGCCGCCCCTCCCCCCTGGCATGAGGTCGCTTTGTGGCTGCCGCTAAACGGCACACCCTCTGAAGATTTCTGCTTTTCCATCTGGAGCTGCTAAGAGCTGAAGTGGCTCGCTGGCACAGCTGTAAATTACCAGATGTGGGAAGTGGTGTCGCTTGTTGTGCCAGAGAACATGGCATCTGGAGGGCCTTATTTTAGGGGGACATTAAATCTCAGACATCTTTAAAAATGAGACATTTTTAAAGTTTGGGTTGTTTGTAAGCGGAACTTAAAGTTCATCTTCTTCTCCTCGGCTCAGCGTGGCGTCTCTGTGGCCGAGCAGCTTCCAGCTTCTGTTGGCCCCAGCAAGTCTGAGCACAGTCTTTACCTTCAGTAGTTCCAGTGGGAGCAGACCGAATGAAAGGTGTCATGTTTGTAAAGTTTGTCCTGTAACAGATGCATGAATAGTATGCAGTGAATCACCTGTTTCCATATCCTCAAGCTACTTCCAGCAGAAGGAATCCTCTGTGTTTCAGGAACATCAGCAGGCAGAATGATGTCATAACATGTCATCATACTAACAAAACAAAAAAGATACAATAAAATAAAAAAGGATAAAGATGATTGAGTATGATTTGGTTATGTTTTTGTTAATTTTGCATCATTTTGGACTTCAAACACACTATGACGCAGCCAGGCGACTCGCCTGTTTCCGTGTCCTCGAGCTACCTTCAGCAGACGCTCAGCTCAGATCAGCTGGCAGGATGACATCACCCGATGTTTCGGAAAAACACTCATTATCAGCGTCTGTCTGTTGTTAAGGCCTGTGCAGCTGAACAAGCACATCTCCTTCTGGGATTCTGCTCATCGTACAAAGAAGACAAAGACAAACTAAACTAATGTTTATAAGGATAATGGTTTTTTTAAGTATTTAATTTTGATCCTTTTGGACTCCGTAGGTTCAATAACACAACCAGGTGACTCACCTGTATCCTTATACTGCTGCACTCATCAAAAGATCAAATATCAAATATTGTCTTAAGTGTGCTTGAGTGGCTGCAGCTGTGAGGCGATCATCATGTTTCACGATGTGGACTTTCCCGCTAAGAGTGTGGAGATAAAGGCGAGTTTACAGTTCTCACGCTGCACAGAACAAGCAGGACGAGTTGATTAGTGAAACTTAGCGCGCACCTCTCACTGGAGAGTAAACACAAGAAAAACTGAAACTTTAAGTGCTACTGTGGACACATTTTTCCCATGAGGCCTTGTTACCACAGCTTCCTGTTTGCATGTTATCTAGTTAGTTTAGAATACTTTGCATGTAAATGAGAGAGTTTCTCATATGGAAGCATGATGGGAAAAATACAGTCCAATAAGGAGCTTTTATGACTCCTACTTAAAACTAAAGCATCAGGGAAATTCTTTTATGAACCCATATTTTAACCCACGAAGAGCTTCAGAGGAGCTTTGCCTCGTGTTTATTGATGTTTTTGTCTTTTCTTTGTTGTTTTATGTCCTTCCAGGCATCCTGGGTTTCTCTCAGGACCGAGTTCTCTGCTCTGAAACCCGCCCAGCTTCACCACATGTTGAGGGAGTACAACTCTGGGAAGGCCTGCCCCCCCGGATGGAGCCCGTCACTGGGTGATGCAGAGGACGCCGTCAGAACGGGTAAAGAACAGACTTATTGAATGATGACGTAGCAGCCTTGTGTCCCGTCTGTGGTCATTTTTAGCCTGTCCGGCTTTTTACCAGCTCTGTTCGAGTGCAGCACTTTTTTAGCTCTCTGTGTAACTACAGCCCACGGGCTCACAGTGTCCCAAACACCAAATATTTGAATGCTTCAGAAAGAATCGCTGTTGTGGACGGATCATCGCAGATGTTTTCTTAGCTCAAGTTTGGTCCTTCTCAGTGTCTTCTTCCTGCTATATTATGGTGTTTGAGTCTCTACATGCACTTTTCCTGAGAACAAGTTAACCTTCATTCTATCCTCCAATTCTCTTAAATCTTCCCTCTGCTAATGTGTTTAAGAGCCTAACCATATTTCTTTAGGAAGCACAGCACTGTAAGTCAACCCGTCTGACCTCAGCGACCCTCCAAACCTCGCTGCTGCTACATCCAAAGTTATATTAATGCTTTCAAAGTCATGTCAAGTTTTTCTTCTTACTACTAACATGAGTCATAGCCCCATAAATTCTCTTTATTTTATTGTAACACCTGAGAGGACAGCCACACTGATCGATTTATTGTAACTGAAAGAATTTGAAGTGTTTTTAAATCTCAGTGCTACTCAGAGATTGTTTGTTTTTTTGGAACGGACATTTGGAGCATTTGGGCCCCAGTATAGTTAATAACAGTCGATTTAACGAGCAGTTTCCAGTTAAAATCGTTCTAAGGATTAACTTAATGCACAGATTCTAAATGATCAATTTTAGAGGCCTGTAAAGGTCACATTATGAGGTTGGAGGGTTAGCAGTGGCCTAGTCAGACCTTTATGTTCTGGTTTTTTCGGGCCTTAAAAACATCTTAGTCAGGTTTAGGAAAACCTTCTGTTTTATGGCTAAAGCACGGCCCATCACTAAAGTAACCCTGCAGGCTGAAAAACGATGAGTTTGGACTCATCTCAAACTTCAAAGAGCCAAACCTCGTCTGTAATTGAGAGCGTTTAGCACCTTTGAGAAGAATGTTGTTAATTGACTCGTGGCGGGTATGAACGAGCTGCTGTTCTTCAGCTGCTGCCAATCAGAAAAATAAACCAACATTTTCTGATTAAGCAAATTAGCACAAAAAAAATTATTTTTCTAATGCCCCTAATATGTATGCAAATATTTGAATGTTTCATGTTTACAAAATGTAAAAACATCACATTGGGTTTTGGCTAACTGTGATGCCTTTTTTGTAATAACTTTTATTGGGAATGAATAATAAATGCAACTGCCTAATACATTCTCCTGTCATCAACAGTTCCCGTTACTTTTTCTTGGATTTCATAATTAAAAGGTTGTGACAAAGAGTTGACAAAGTGCATTTTAATGCAGTCTTTGTGAAGTTCTTCATACTGCAAGTGTTTTTTGTTACTAGAAACATTTTCAGTTTTGTCCTCCCTACAAGACGACCTTGTTTACAGCAAACTGCAGTAATCAGACTCCTCGCTCAGGAGGAATCAGAACGACCTGTTGTGCAGCTTTGCACGCTCAAACTTGTTGTCAGACAATTTTGACTGAGGAATATGTCATTATAAATAACAGGGCAGGCAGCAGGTTTAATAATGTGATTAAAAAACAAAAAGAGAAGAAGAGACTCTCCTCAGCAGCTGAGAAGCAATCTTGAAATTCCTGAAACATCAGCTGACGACGCCTGTTTATTGTTATACTCATTATATTGTCAGGTATTTGTCCTGTGCAGCTGTGAGCGCGTCTCCTTTCATGGTTTTGTGCATATTTATTTAGAGGTCGAGGTGTAGAGGTGTAACATTTACGGAGGCCCAAAGCTGTCAATCTCAAAAAAATCAAAGTTAAAATATAAATGTAAAAAAAAACATGGATTTCAGATGTTAATCAATATAAATCAATATAATAATCAATATAAAGATTATTATTTCAAAAAATGAATTGTTAATTATATCTTGTTAGTTTTGCAAATGAACTGATAACAAAACTATCCCAGAAAGTCGAGCAAACTTCAGAGTTAAAAGATTTACACTCTAACTCAGAGCTGCTGGAGTGAAGCTTCTTCATCGGGGGAGCAAGACTCCGCTTAACGAGCTGAAACTGAGAAAAAAAATGAACATTAGCAGGATTAATGTGGGCGTACGGTGGAGAGTAATCCTGGCCTGTCAGCCTGTTTCCACCAATCACAGTTAACGCTCAGCCACCACCACCACCTCACTCTAACCTTTTTCACCTCCAACTTCAGATTAACCAGATTCCAACAAAGTGATTTTGTTGAGAGGTATTCATCATGCGAAGGATACAAAATATTTAACTCCTCCTCTAAGTGAAGATAAAACAACCCTTTTATCGCTGTAACCATAAAAAAATGTTTCAGCCGGCACGTCTCCTTCTGAGCTACAGATGTTTGTGAGAACCACCTTTCACCAGTTTGGCTGACGTATTAGAAGTTTGCGCTTTAATGAAGCTGCATTTCTTTTTATTTGTGGTGACTTCAGATTTTCCGTGTAGGCAGCGAACGATGGTGACTAGGGGATCGCCCCTGATTCAGCTCTGATGCCCTCTCTACAGTCACCATTCTGGTTTAGTGCAACATGCTGCCTGCAGAGCTACTGATTGGTTGCACGTCACAATTAAAAACATAATTTACTGGTCTCCTTGATTACAAAGAATTGGTATCAGTCTGGTGACCCGTGATCAAAGCCTTTCTTAACAGCCTGTAGTGTATGTACTGCTTTTAATCAACGTTAAACCAAACCCAGCAGCTCCACATAAACATGCAGGATCAAATTTTATTAGAGTTGTAATGAAGTTCAGGTTGTTTTTGATGGATGGTGATTGGACTTTCCCTTCTCCTCTTCTTCATTTGCGCAGCCGACATCCTGGAGAGCTTCGACAACCACCCGCCGCTCATCCTGCCCAGCAGCACGTTTCACCTGGAGCTAGGCAAACCCATCGTGGAGCCGGCGCTGTTTGAACAGCTCGCACGTCTGCAGGACTTCATCAGCCAGCTTCCTCGCAGTGAAACCCGAGCCGAACCCGAAGCGGAGGAGCAGGTAACGAGCTCTCTGCGCCGCCATAACGAGACGGCAGTAAATGAGACACTTTGATGTTTCCGCGTCTTCTGTTGATTAATTTTACTTTGCCCAAACTCAGCCTGTCAATGAGACGACTACAGACAGCCAGTCTGCGACCTCGGCCTCGGTCAGAGTCGCCCAGGATCCCGCCGAACAGGCGGTCTCCGACCCGGTAGACCCAGACTCTCTTACATCTGCGGAACCAGCTCAGGCCCGAGTCCCTCCCGGTGACCTGAGCAGCTGTGAGGCCGTCCTGGCCCAGAAGCTGAAGAGCCTGGAGCTGCAGAACACCCTCCCAGGACAGGCCGACATGGGCTACCACAAGAGCCTGGCGCTGGACCCATCCTGCCTGCTCACGCCACCCAACACCCCACAGGGGATGGAGCTGGCTGAGCTGGAGGCCGACCTGCAGGAGGGCACCCGCCAACTAAAGAAAGGTAAGAGTGTGCTACAAATCAGGAAAGAAGTATCAGTCCGAATCTCAAGTAAATACAAACCCAAACAAAGCTCTAAATATCTATTTATCTACTCTTTGAACCCTGAACATCAGGCTTTAACAAACATTCACCTTCCATAGGTTTGGTATGAAGTTACTGTCATAAAAGTTATTTATATTTTGTTTCTGCTGTAAAGATGTTTCAAGAACACAACAACTTCCATGTGGGATACGAGGGCCTGAAGCCATTGATGAAAATATATGAGCGTTAATCAGTACTGCAAATCATTTTCAGAGCTCAGCTTATGTTTTTCTGGCTTCTCAGATGCTTTAGTGGGTTTTTTGGTTGTCAGTGAGCGTAGAACATGTTCAGCAGTCACTAAAACAAAGATTGAGCCCCCTTAGTTGGTGCACATGCCAACAACCTGACCACATTTTTGTAGTTCTTTCTTGGCTTCATTGGCACGCAGCAGGTTTTAATTCAGATGACGCACAGGGTGACTCCCACCTTTGTCTCCGTCCCGAACCCCCTTTAAGTCTTTAGGAGTATTTAGCAGCCTGACCCTGTGGGCCGGCTGCATATTTGTCCACATAAAGGTGGCTTCGCCCTCCTCCTCCTCCTCTTCTTCTTTTACTGACTCTGGAGGTCAGGAATTTCAAGTGGAAGGCTGCTCAGGGTGGGTTCACTGTGCAGAGGAAAGAGAGCTTCCTCTCCCACCCCTATTATTTATGGACGCCTCCGTCATGAGGTCATCTGTAGGAGTGAGAGGGAGTCGCTGAGAAAATAATGAGTCAATTCCCAAGTTTCAAACATTTTTCGACTCAACTGTGAAAAATAACCACATCCAGAGACTGTATATAAAGACGGACAACACGGCATGACGCACACTCACACTGTGGCGGAGCCTTCAGGGGAAATTTGGGTTTCTGTTAGTTGGGGACTCGCTCCACCTCTTGAGCCACAGCCACTGGAGCTGCTTGTTGCCTTCAGCTCTAAGATGTGTTTTTAGTCCCAAAGTAGGTAGAAACATTTCCTCAACACATTTACCAAATACACACCAAAGACACAACATGCATATAAAACAGAGGCTGTAATGGTTAAAAGTGCTGTAGTGGATTCAGGAAGGAGGATCTGCTCCAACGATCCCTCACATCTGAACCTTCAGGAACGCTTTTCATCACCTGTGCTAAGGCGCTCGCTGACAGATGCCCCGGTGGGCCTCAGCGCTCCAACAGAAGCAGGATTTGGTTGATCTTAATCAGACGTCTTTACTCTCATTGGTCACTTGTTGCTTTGTGTTTTCCCTCTTAACGCTTTTAACAAAAGTAATTTGCTGAGAAGCTTTGAGGATTACACTGGACCTGAGCCATCTGGCACCTTCTCTCTACTTAAGGGCAGGAAATCCCTCAGTTTAATCAGCACCGTTTATACTTTTATACAAAGGTGGATCCATTAAATGTTAAATGTTCATTTCTTCCACTGTTTGAATAATTTCCTGCTTCTCCTTCTTCCATTACTGATAAGCACTTGTGTGTGTTTGTGTGTGTGTGTGTGGGGGGGGGGGGGTTGTTGTTGGTATTTTTATTTATTTATTTTTATTTATCCTTTATGAACTAACGATAAAATTGTTTCCAAGGAAAATAATTGGCACATTCCTATATGATTTTAAAATCTGCAACATTTAACTGTAAATTAAACTAAGACCAAAGTAAAGAGGAAAAGCTTTAGTTTTCTTTTCTCTTTACAGTTTTGTGATAAAAGCCCATTGTTGTTCAGTCTAATTGCAGGGGAATTTGAACGCTTCAGTATTTTCATCAAGTATTAAATAAATCATGATGAGAAGTGATAAATTTGTCTCTTCCTAGACAGTTCAAGTTAAGGTTACCCAAGTTCATGTGATAACAACCAACGCCTATTTTTTTCAGTCGTTTAGCTTCTAAAACCTCCAAAATCACATTAAAACTTTATGTGGCATGAATATAACTTCATAAGAACTGAGATACATTCTGCAAGGAAAGCTATTTTTTAAGGTTTTCTTCGAGAATATTGGCAAAAAAACCAAAAAAAGTAACTTTAGGTTTTCTTCTGTTTTGTCCTTATAATAATAATAATAATAATAATAATAATAATAATAATAATAATAATAATAATAATAATGTTGTCAGTGTTTTGTTTTTTAAAATGAAGCAAAAGAATAAAATGAAGCGTTTGAGCATCATGCTCACATCATGCTGTAAGTTATGTAAATAGAGTTTTTATATTCGTCCTGCGCTCGCCTGCATCTAGCTCTGAGGTTTCAGGTACGCGTGATGATTGGTGAAGGTTTGATGACAGAGGGGAGGTGATGTCAGGGAAGGAAAGCAGCGGCGGATCCGTCATGGGAATTTACAGCTGGGTTGGTGCGTGGAATCTTAATCGACAGCGGTATTGTTCGGGGCAGTCCTGCGTGGGGGGCAGACAGTGGGGGAGGAGGGGGAGGATCAGGGTTTATTTTTGGGGAGGGGAAGGCTGCTGTCGATGGTGTTTTGACAGGACGACCCCAAGCGGCAACTTCAGGACAAAAATAAAATAAAATGATGTGAAAATCTGCAGTTCCTCTAATGCTCACTTGAGGCCTCAGATTATGTCATGTGAAACGCTCGTTAGCTCCCCTAACAGCTAACGCTCTGGCCACGCATCATTGGCTGACGTCACTGTGGCTACGTCCATTTTTTATAGCAGCGTGAAAAAGACTGAAAATAGATTCAGTCTGTGATGTACATGCAGAAGCTCCACCCACCAGACCTATTGGAGAACAGTGTGGGAATCAACTCCTGGACACCTCTTTGATCTGATGTGTTTGTCTGTGTTTGTTTAGCCAGTGGAAGTGTTGGGAGGAAGACGGGAAACGAGGAAGCAGCAGCAGAGGAAGAAGAAGACAGAGAGGAAGTGTTTGCGGTGGAGCTCCACAAAGGGCCTCACGGTCTCGGGCTGGCACTCGTAGATGGGACGGTAAGTATTCACAATCACTGTTTGTAAATAAAGTAGTAGGCAGGAGGAAGTGAGTTTAACTGATGAGATCGGACGCTAATTAGTTCAGACTGCAAACTGCTGGAAGGCTGAAAGCTCTCATTTAATCACTAAATGTTCCTGCAGTCCAGACTCTACAGATCAGTGCTTAACACCGTAATGACACTGTGACAAATAAGGTGCTACAACACAATAAAACTCTTACAATGAACTGAATCTGATGTGTTTGCTTCCTTATGCTTATCCCGAAATACGTAGTTAAACAATTGTTTGGCAGAATGATCAGAAAACACCAACATGTAACATGTTCCACCTACACTGCAATATTTGCTTGATTTTCTTCCATTGTCTTTTTATGTCATTTTTTTAATCTGTTGATTCTGACAGACATCTTTTAAGCTGTGTAATAAAAATACAAATCCTCCTCTTGGGAGCTTAAATATCTGCAAAACGATGTAGAAGGACTTTTTCTGCTTTACTGCAGAGCTTCTGCAGTGTGTCACTCCTCTTTTACAACCAACTTTCAATTAACAAATTTTCTAACCACCTCTCTAATGTGTTTACAGCATCATGGCAAAATTCTACTCCCACCAGGGATGAAAAAATATTTAGCAAATATGAGGGGCATATAGATCTTAATTATAACTTAATTATAAAAATGTTGTAATCCCTTCAATGCTCCAAGTTATCACATTTTTTGCCCTGTTTTTATGTCTTCATGTAGAAAACACCGCTGAGAATGAGTGGCATTTATGTGAAGTCAGTCGTTCCCGAGTCCCCGGCCGCCAAATGTCAGAAACTCAGAACGGGCGATCGAATCCTGGCCGTGAACGGTGTCAGCCTGGTCGGGATGGAATATAGCATGTGAGTGTAAAAGTACAGATGGCATATCAATTGCAATTGTGATGTTTGCAAAAACTCAGTCCAACATAAACACATGAGAGACCGAGCAAAGAAAGCTAGCTAGCAATAGTTAAGGACTTCACTGAGGAGTCGGTGTCTGATGTAAGTCTATTTGGATGTCGTCAACGTACAATTGATTAGCAGTGCAAAGTTTTTAAAGGTTGATCTAAGTAGTAGCACATATCATGGAAGTGGAGCCATATTGAGGTACAGCGCAGGTCATGTAGGCCGTTGTTGTTACCAAAGCTTTAACAACAGCAAAACACATGATAAACTGTGCTTAATAAAACATATACCATGTAAGTAAAGTATAAAAAGCACAAAAAAGAAAATCATCATATAAAGAAAACTTAAGACATCTAAGAAAACAGTTCACAGATTAGTGTGAGGTATTATGTAAATCGCAGCACTGTTTGTATTTTTAATCTTTCGACTCTAAATATAAACATTTTAAATAGAAAATAGCAGAAATCTAAAACACGTCATTATGGTATCACGGTAAAGCGAAAGGCTCAACAACTGACTTCCAACTTATTGTGTGTTCGTTTCAGTGGGCGGGAACTGATTCGCTCATCCGGAGACACACTTAAACTTCTGGTTGCCAACATGGACTCCAAAGCAGGCATCAAAGCCTCCACTTTGGCAACTTGCTGAAGGAAGAGCGTTAGTGGACGATAAAGTGCAATTTGGGAATACCGGAGGGCGTGAGCTTCATCCCAAAGTCAGTATTTCTCAAAGGATGGATTTCCCCCCAACCAAAGGAACACGAACTTCCTCCTTTTTGTTTGTGACTCATTGTGGGATGGAGACAATCAAACTGAACTCAGACTGTAGGCGCTTTGCTGGCAGGCAGAGGGGGAAGACAAGTTTTAAAAGCTCTTTTTTTCTTTACCAGCTTCTAAAAACAAACTCAAAAACGGTGAAAGGGGGAGTAAACCAGCCCCCGAAGAGCGCCGCCAAGCCGCTCCGTGATCCCTCACGTCTGGCTTCAACTGGAACTATTTCCAAATTCATTTTTAAATTCTATCTATTTAAAAAAACTGTGACGCTTTATATGTTACACTCCAAAACCAAAATATGTTACCCAGTTGTTTACTGTGTTAGAGAGAAGTACCTGCCTGTGGGCATGTCTCAGATCCACATAAGTTTCCAAAACAAGGAAAATTGTCTTTGTGTTGCAGCGTTTGTTTCATGGCAGGAACGACTGAACATTAACCCTCAGTTTTCTGCTGTTTCAGGTTCTTCCTTCTATAGATTCATCATCAGTCTGCTGCTGTAACACCAGAAAATATTATCAGTCGTTTAAAAGTAAAATCTAATTAGCACTTGTAGCGTGTTACTCATTTTTCCACACACACAAACACACACATAAAAAAAGCAGGTAAAGGTGCGTTTGGTTTCTTTAACTTGCAGGCAGATTTCCCCCCGAGCAGATTATGTTTCCAGGTTAAACACTAACTCGTGCTTTAAAGCAGCGGTTCTCAAACTATGTCAAACACATACGATTCAGGGAGAGTTATTGCGAGGAAGCTTTAATGTTACGGATTATAGGAAAGTGGATCAGCATGATGTGTAGGAAGCATCATGGTTAAGAGAAGACCGACTCTGAAGATGACATTTTTGATTGACCAGCCATTTTCCAACCCTCATTTATGTCTACGAGTTGTGGGTAGTGACCCCTCAGAAGAAGAAATGCACTTCCTCCTTAGGTTGGCTCAGTCTGAAACATGTGGTGAGGGGCTCAAAGTAGAGCCACTACTTTATGTCATAAGTAGCTGTGGTGGTGCAAACATTTGATCAGGCCTCCTTGAGGCCATCCTTTGGAGGTTTTCCAGGTAAACCCAACTGGGAGAAGATTGTGGAGTAGACTAAGAGTTCCTTGAAGAGATGATCTATTTCTTCAGGCCTGATGACGCCTCAGGATCCTCCAGAAGAATGGGAAAATTTTACTGGGGTAAAGGGTTTCTGAAATACCGTGCTGAGTGAGGTTTAGTAAAATTCAAATATCTTGTTGACTCTTCCCGTGTCAGTCCACTGACTTTAAGTGATTTGAGCTGTTTAGAGCTTCGTTAAAGAAAACAAGAAGCCTTGAAAGTAGGTCCAGAGGAAGCGGATGACATGGAGGAGATCCACATCAGGGTAAAATGAGAAACTGCACCAGATATCCTCAAACCAAAGGCAGTTAGGGTCAGACACATAAAACAAGTGGCCAGGGTTAGGAAAAAAAACTGCTGGGTCAGCTTCAAGTTAAATTGCAGGTTAGGTTTAGGCACAAAAGCCAAGTGGCTGGAGTTGGGATTAACCATGAGGATCTTTTTTAGGGTATAGTTACGTTGCATCTTTGACCTGTTGGGCATATACGGAGAGATCGGTAACTTCTTCTGGTTTAGACTAAGCCAAAGTGGTTCACCAGGAAGTTAAGAAGTTAAATTAAGACGAAGTCAGAGGATCACAACTAGCACTGCAGGTTATATTTATCAGTTACTCCACAGCTGATTTTCTTTATCTTTTTGCTGTACAATATGGTACAACCCTTGTTTGTTAAGCTGTGGACAACCAATTAAAAAAACTTGATTAATTTTTAGAGCTACTTTTTTATTTTGTATTAACTGATAAAAATATGTAGGTTGTGAATCTTTGTGAGGCATGTCAAGAGAAAACGTTTGAGAACCGCTGCTTGGAAGTTTTGCTGCAATCCAGAGAAACAGAAAAATAAGTTATTGGTAATCATAACCACAGTGAAGCCTCTTTATTATCAATTATTCTACAGGTTATTTGCTTCATTGATTTTTCTATAAAACAATAAAAAATAACCTCATGAGTCCAAACCTAAAGAATATTTTCTTTTGTTTACTTAAATGAAAAGCTGTTTACGCACTACAGAGCCATCTGTAGCCTGGCTACACAGAGGTCAGAGGTCAGGGTGACGTCGTACACCTATTCCACTTACTGATGCATGACCCACATTTCGATAGGATCAGTTTTTCAGAAGAAAGCTCTGCAGAAGGGGAGGCGTCTGAGGCACCCACACTAAGTCCAGCCTTGAAAATATGAAAGAAATTAGCACAAAGAAAAGAGAAACGCAGCTACTTTAATGTTAAATACCAAACATGGTTCATGTTGTCTTATTTTTTTAGGTCAACACACCATTAACTCATTGAGACCATTCAGCAGATTAGCCTCACACATTTTCCTACACAAACGCCCTGTTTGTCCCAGCTTCTTACTGGGATAGTTTATTGGGATTTTGGCACCATAGATGTCGGATTGTGGCCTAAACCATGCAGAGTATTCCTGGTAGTTTGAAGCAGATTTCTTCCTGCTGTGTTAAACATGGAAAAAAAGTAAAAGCACTAAACTTCATGTGAGAAAGCAACTTAAAAGTTAAAAAGCTTTCGGGAACATGACAGTACACATTTTATGAGGTATTGGGTTAATTGCCTCATTAATGTGGCTCTAATTACAGTTTAGTTTCCCTCCAAACCGCAGAGCTCAGGCCAAAAATAAAAATGAGACATTTAAATTCCAGAACTTCTCCAAACTCCTCTGGAAGAACTCAGTTTATTATAGGAAACATAAACCCGACTTTGTTCTGCTCAGCATTAACGTGTTCAGCTGGTTTAATAAATGAAAGCATAAAATATCTTCTGATGTATAAAAAAAAAACTGCCGCAGAGCTCGATCACCTGACGTCTGTCTGTGTTTTTCATCTGTTTTGTAATATTTATACTGCACAGTATTTTTGAGCCTGTGGAATAAATATTATTTTGACTTGGAAAACCTGCCTCATTTTACGGTCTGTTTCCTTAAACCGGGCCTGTGTTAGTAAACAGGAGGAGGCGGCTTTGGGGGTGAAGCTGGGATGTAAAAGCTGGGCTGGGTGGAGCAGCAGCAGCAGCAGCAGTAGGAGGAGGAGGGAAGCTGTGGGGTGTGGTAGCTGCATGGCACGCTTTGGTGGCCACTGTTTATAGCGACTCTGCGGTTTCCACCAGCCAGGCACTTTCCACTGACCCAGCATGGCAGCGTTCAGCCAACGAGGCCCTGCAGGGAAAAGCGCCACTCTGACCTGGTGTGAAGATTTGCACATGCCGGCTGAAACTGCATCCCGAGGGTGTAATTAAAGCATGAGCTGACCGCGAGGAGCTGAGTGAGGCGTTCCCTGCAGCTTTCTTACATAAATCCTCCTTTAAATGTTGCTGAGGTCTCACTCGAGGCGCTCATTAGCTTTCATTTATGCTTTGTTTTAATTTTTATTTCTTAATTTAGTTTGTGCGGAGTTCAGTTCTTTTCAATAATAAAATGGGAAGACCTGAGTGAGGTCATGAGGCATCTATCGCCATGTTTGTTAACACTAGCAAACAAAAAAGGGATACCGAAGACATACCTGCATATTTTTATATTTTACGAGCAGCAGAAAACATCTTTTAAAACTGGTTGGCCGACTTACCAAATTACTTGATTCATGGTACTAAATTGTGTTTAATAAAACAGTACTGTTGTATCCACCAATAAAGCTGTAAAGCTAATATTTACATTAGTAACTGCCAACATGGGGGTGGTTATCCAGCTAGCTGTCACTGAGGTCATCAGGGGCATTAATGTTGTGGTAATTTGGGGCTTTTAATGATTTCTTCAAGGTGTTCTTTAAAGGGAGAAATGGCTGCACAGCATACATCTTTAATGACTAAAACAAATACAAGAACTTGGTTAATGAGTTTGAATTAATTTGGGATTTTCTCTAATCCACGCAGGTTCAAATATATATACCCATTCTGGTTGCCATTAACAACCTGTCACACTTCTGGGTGGATATGTGTCTACTCTACGTGGCAGAACTGACAGAGATGATATAAATTGGTTGGTTTGCTGTTGCAGACCTGATTTTTAAACATAGTCCACACAGTTTCAATAGGGATGAGGTCGGGGCTTTGGTTTGGGATCGTTGTCTTCGTGGATCCCAACTGTGTCCAAGTTTAAACTGTCTAGCTGTTGTTGATATCTCTTGCATGATTACAACTGGCAGCGAAACAGCCCCAGAGCGTAACGCTACCACCGCCATGCTTGACAGTTGGGACAGTGTTCTTAGGTTTAAAGGCCTGTCATTGCATTTGCAGCTGCAAATTTCAAGCTTAAAGGGTTTTTCTGGATTTTAGAGCAGGGTCTTCTTTCTTGGTGAGCACGCTCTCAGTCCGTGGTGATGTAAAACTTGCTTTCACTATGTAAAGCTGGTTTTACAGCAGTGTCTTGAGTCCTGGTTCCTTGGTTGTTCCTGAACATCCTAACAACTTTTCTTGTTCCAGACCTTGGTAAAGTGATGACTCATTCACAGACCTTGTTCTTAGGTAAATCTACAATTCCCCTTAGATCTTCTCTGAGCTCCTTGACTTTCCCATTATTCTGAGTATTTGTCAATCCAATGAATGTTGTCAAAGAAATCATTTTTATCCTGGCAAAGAGGAACTACCAGCTGAAGTCAATCATGACCCCAATGAGAAGTTAATAGCCTTTGGACTTGTCGGGATAATATATTGTAGAAAACTCAGCACCCACGTATTTAAAGATTTAAGTGAGTGTACGCTGTATATTTGAGCCTGTGTGGATTAGGAAAATCCGTATTAAACATGTGCACCACATTTTTGTTTCATTAAAGTCATTAAAGATGTCTGTTGAGCAATTATTCCATCCAGGAAAAAGAGGATCCCTGAAAGCCCAGAAAGAACACAACATTCATGTGTATGATTAGGGTGTGTTTACTTCTGACCTCAACTATGTGTGACATTGGGTGCTGTTCGAAGTCACCTTTGTTGTTGTTATATTGAAACTCAGGTGTATAACAAAACTGGTGTCTACAGTAGGTGCAGGTACCTCAAAACAGCTTTGTAATTCACAGACCCCTGATTCGATGCAGAGTCCTGATTCGACCTAATGTAGTGGTCGTAGTTGAGGATGGGACAGTCTGTAAATGGCAGTCTGTAGTCATAATACACGGTGGCCTCTGGAGGACTCTCCTCTGGCCCTCCTTTGAAGCCGCACTCCTCCAGCGTGCTCTCCAGGGGCAGGCGGGCCTCCTCTGTTGGCACTCTGCTACTGAAAACCTCCAGGCTCGAGGTCTGGATCCCAGCTCGGTCCTCGATCACACTCATCAGACCAAAAACTGTGCGGCTGCTCGATAAAACGACCTCAAAGTTTCCAGGGTGCACTGTGGCCGAGGTGAAAGGTATCAGTCGGACACTCAGACGGATGAACCTGGCGGTTTAAAGAAAATGAAAATTTAGTTTTGAGTTTAGACTCTATAAAACTATGTGACTACACTATATATTTTTTATTGAATTGAAAAGAAAAAACAAAAACAATTTCCTTCAGGGTCAACCTTCGGGATCAATAAAGTTTTATTGAATTGAACTGAATTGAATTGAATATATACAGAAGATGGCTCAAAGGTTGGTTAAGTGGTTTTGAAAGTCCAGATGAGAGTAAAGTATTCAGATTACTTAATATATTATCATGCTTTTTACAACTACATGAATGTACTATTGCTGTGTGATTTATTACTATTACTGAAGGATACTCAGCGTACCAACACCAACTAGATTTTTAAATCTTAATATAAATGAGTAACAGTAGGTGGACATTAGGTAAGGCTGCACTTTTTGCAGGCATCTCGTATAGAAAACTATTCTGCGCTTATATAAAACAGGTCCGCTGCTCCAAATCGTAGTAAAGGGACCTCTGGCTAATACGTTGGGTTCTGCGGGCTCATAGCTGAAAACTAGCTTTACTTTGTTGTCTGGGTCAACTTTGCTAGCGAGAGACAGAGAGAGGCGTTGAAAGGCTGCTCCAACGGAACTTATTGTTTCGGAGGAAAACACGAACACAGTGTACAGTCGAGTCTTAATAGCTTACTTACAACTGGACTACACTGCCCATGAGGCTGCATTCTTTAGGGCTATGCCTGTAACACTCTGCCTATTGCCTTCATATTAAATAATTTTTTGAACAATAATTTTTAAAACTATTTCTTCACGTCATTGCATGCTGCAGTTAGAGCTGACATGGGCCAAGAGATTGAGACACAGGCATTAGGGGGGACAGCCTAACATATAAAACAGGAAAAGACCGCCGTGTAATCCATTTATTTCAACAAAGTAACTGTATTCGGAATGCCACCTTTTTAAACGGTAACTGTAACGGAATACAGTTACTCATATTTTGTATTTTACATACATGTATTCCGTTACTCCCCAACACTGTTTCTAATTAACCAGCAGGGGGCGACTGCCGTGGTATTAAGAATAATGTGAGAATCTCGTCATTTGATTTACAGCGTCCTGATGAATTTCTGGTCTGAATCACTAGTTTAATGTCTGAATGGTCGTCATCATTATAGTAAATTAGGGAATAATTTAGAGCACAGCACTTACATTTGCCATTTGTGACCTGTTGCCAGTTAACCTGATTAGGTACAAAATGTTTCTCCCATTCTTTCTTTTTAGCATAACTTAGTTTTCCAGCCTTTATACTGCCCCCATCCCAGTGTTTTGTAAGGTGTGTTTCGAAAAGAGCCAATGTTTTTCATGAAACATTAAAATATGTCATTTTAACCATTCGATGTGTTTTCCGTGTTAAATCAGATAAACAGAAATGATTAATCTCAAGCTTTTGTTAACATCAGACAGAACGCATCAAGGCTAAATGCAAATAATGAAAATACTGCAAAAACATGTTTGTTTCAGCATCTTAACCACACGTCCGAGAAACAAACTCCAGGCCTAAACCCCTGGAGACTTTCCAGACACGGCATGCTGTTTGCTAATGTAATCAAGCAATCAGTGGGTTTAAATAACATCAGCTTGTGAAATGTAATGTTTTTGACTCTAAGTCTAATTTTATCAAATCAGTACAGCAAAAGAGGGGGAAAAAAGTGAATTCAATTCAACTCGGGCTGTGCACATTATGTTATGTGTGTGATTTACTGCTAAAACATCCTTCTGTGGCACAGGAAAACAATCACAGCAGCCAGGTCAGAAAAAGGCAACGGCACCTGTCAGCGGGCCAGCTAAAGGTCGCCCCGAGTCCTTTGTTTTCAGAGCTGTTGAGGCTGCTTGTGTCCCAATGTTGTCATTTTGGGCGTCTGAGTTACAGGAGCGGAGTCACAGTGTGATTTACAGCTGAGGGTCAGGAATAACTCAGCCTGGTTAACCTCACTCATGGAGGTTTGGAATGAATGTCAACACAGCCTGATTGTGTTTCCCAGGAGCTGCCCAGTTTGTCCCAGTGCAGCCACAGAAACTGTCGAAACTGCTTTTCTCCAGGACATGTCTGATGTCTGTCTGGCTTTATGATATTTTAAAACCAGCTGCTGCTCCTCCCACTTACTCTAAAAACAAGTCAGAGGGATTTTGTGGCTTCATGTCTGCACTGTATGCAAATTTTAAAATTGTAAATCTTTTTTTCTAAATCATTTTCTAGGTAAAATCAAGTAAAATCAAGTTAAATTTTAATTGATGATTTACAATCAAAATATAAGTTTTTCCACATATTCCACTAAATATTTATATTTATTTTGGTAAATATAAAAATGAGCAGACATATGAAAATAAGGCAATATGAACAGATAATAAAAAATAAAAACAAATAATAAAATTGTACATAAGTTATAAATAGTAAAATTTATGAAAATAATAAAATATTTAACTCTTTTAGAAATATTGAACTTCAAGGAATTACACAAACAGGAAAACAAGGTTACATTAATTAATTTTTTTATTTGAAAATTTTCCAAATGCTAAAATCAGCTAATTTTGCCAAAATAGTAAACTTGAGAAAACTTTACAAAAATAAAACTGTGATATTTTTCAAATCATACAAACTCATGAAATACCAGAGCCACATCTGTCACATCTATGTTTGTGTATTTGTAAAACGCGGCACTGATTCTTTTATTTGCAAAACTGCGTTCACCTTTATTTTTATCTTTATAGAATGAATGTTCTGTTCATAAAATATAACACATAATGAGCTCAATACCTCTGGGCTTCAGTGTTTTGCAGTCTCTGCTGATGTTTTACATTTTCTGTCTCCACTGGTTCTTGTCTTTTTATGAAGTGCCCTGGTATCTGAGCGTGGAGCTCTGCACTGTCACTGTGGGAAATAAAATCAAGTAAACTCATAAACCTATAAAAGGAAAAATAATCAAATACTGATAGAGAAATAAGTTGGTTTCACCTCAGAGACTGTATTTGTTTCATCAAATCTTCATAACTAATCATGTCATTGAAGGTCTTCAGCTGCTGAGTCAGCATGTGGAGCTGAAACTGCTGACAGGGGACACCCAAACTCATCAAACCTGCAGCACAGTAAAAACATAGAGAGCGTGCACGTGTAAGTGGAACGCCCTCCTCTGAAATCCAGTTTAATAACAGCACAGCCTTTACTCATCTGCACCGAGATTTAGATGGTTGTTTAGTTTTCCTTTTAGGGCTTCAAAGGCCAGGATCATCTGGTGCACAAGCCATATTTTGCCCACATGTGAGTAATTATCTTTAGGACATGAAAATGTCTTAACACGGTTAAAAACTAAGGAAAACGTTACCTAAAGTATAAAATGGTGACATGCCTGGTTAAAAACAAAATAGAGTAAAATAATAATAATTGCAAAGGTTTTTCTTATTTGCTTATAAAAAAGCTGATGTAGAATGTGAACAAAGTGTCAAATAACATTAACATGAGGACGCGCAATCCCTGCAGGCTTTAATGGTTAAAATGTGATTCCCTCTTTTCTCCTGCAGCTCACGAGTGCCCCTCACAAAGCTTCCAGATGCTGGCCAATAAAAAAAACGCTTTTATGGAGACGTGTTAAAGACGCAGAGACAGTTTTGTTCAGAAGATGAGATAACCTGAGGTCTCTCTGAGAATCGTGTATGATCTATAAACCTGGAAATGAAGCTATAAATGATCACATTGGATGTGCTGTAAAAGTAATTTATTGATTATTAAGACCTACAGCAGTGATTCTGTGCTGTAGGTCTTCCCAGTCAGAGTCATAGCTGCGGTGTTGTGCTGCAGGTCTGCGCCGTAATCTCTTTGGAAGTTTACTCAGTGTGTCTGAAGTCAGACTCACAAAAGGAACATTGTCCTGGTTTTGTTTCCCAGAGCCAGCTACTCTTATCTGTGAGGAGGAAATGAGGCTCCGCTGACATTACCAAGAGCCTGATTCACAGTACCCTCCATAAATACTTCAGCACAATGACACTGTGGCATTTAGTACTGACTCACATATCTCCTTCTCTTCTGCGATTATCTTTATGTGTCACTCAAAGAAGCGAGAGAGTCTTCTCCCATCCTGGCAAAGAAAATCTCGGATTATTCAGGTCAGGGGTGATGGATTACCCAGCTCAAAGTCCTTCAGGCTGACTGATTCACTTCTGTCTTCGTCACCGCAGATGAACAGCTGATCGATCTCCTGCTGATGATCAGAAAACCACCCGATCAACTCGTCCGGGAAGCTCTCAGACTCCCGCTTGTTTGCGTTCACGGAAATCTTTAACCACAGGAAATACCACGTTACAGTAAAATCAGTACAACCATAAACTTTAGAGATGAGACACAATGTAAACATAAATAATACAAAATAAAATGAGAAAAATCTGCGTGAAGAATGCATGTGTGCAACATGTTTATTTGCAGCGCTAAAAGAGGTAGAACTTCCACAATTTCACCCATTTATTTGGGCCTATCAATAAATATGTGAAGATTTCAGCGTGTTTGCAGCTTTTTTCTCTTTAGTGTTTTTTAATCTGAGCTTTTTTGTAAGTCTGACTCTTAAAGAGTCAGTTTCCCAGACATGGTTTGCTCCTGGTAGTGTTTGGTTATGTTTGAGGAAGAAGACTGTCCTTTGGTTTAATCGAGAGAAAAAAATTCACGTGAGAAGCAATTTAATTTACATTCAGCCAAGACCACCTTATTTCCTGAAGTCGATCAAACTGCCCCACATTTAACCAAACAGACCACCATCTCGATTTTAAACTCGCTGTAATGTGACACTTGCAGGCTTTACAGACCCACCATCCACCCCAACAGCCACTTTCTCAAAGTGTTAAGAGTCACAAGCAAATCTGTTTACACCCAACAAACCAGGGGCGGTTAACACCGTACTTCCTAGAGCTTCATCTTTTTCCCAGAAACACACGACTCACGTATCATTCAGAGTAATCGTGCATCTTCAGACACATTTTTCATAGCCTTCTGTTTCTTCTTTATCTTGGATGTTCTGTTTGAGAGTGAAACTTTGTGATGTTGGAAGGTTTCTTACATTTTTTAACTTTTTATGCTGATTTTTGGTGCGTCTGACGCGCTGCTGCTTTTTCTTCTTCATGCTGTGGTTATATGAAGAAAGCTGCTCTCTGAGCTCAGCTCGGTGTTTCCTGTCGATGCCACTGTGAAAGAGCAGATGTTGGACAGTTCAAAGTATCAGTATAATAAAGGTCTACGACGTAGTTTAAGGTGGACTTGAGAACTTTTAAGAATGCTATGGATTCTATAAGAAACAAAATCGGAAGAACAGTTTGTTTCTAACTGAGGATGATTATGAAAACATAAAGTAACAAATACGGCATGCAGGGCAACAGACAGGCTGGCAAAACCTGATTCTTTACATTCACAGATGTTACTACTCTTTCATCATCCCTGAAGTGTGAGCATGAAAGAATCCACTTCTGGTGAATTATTAGTGACGGAAAATCCCGGTGTTCCTGTTAGTTATTTATGACGTTCAGAGAAAAAACTTTACTTCTACGACTTCTTATAAAAACCTGTCAGAAGCTATGAGGATGTTGTGCATTGTTTTTCTACTTACCTTCAGTTCTTTATGCTATTGTACTGTTGTATTCTGTCTCTCTTTGCCAACAGTTTCAGCAGTTTTTTGTTTTCATCTGATCCGAATTCAGGTCAGTTTCTGAATTTATATTTTTAAATTTCCATTCTTTCCAGGGACGACAGCTTACGTCACTGGTATTCTTTCAGCCTTTCCCCGTGACAAACAAACCCAAACATGATGACACAGAGTCCAAATGAGCTCATCAGTAACTGGAAACACGCCCCAAAAAGCTTAATGCTCTGCAGAAAGCCTGATAAATGGTTAATCCTGCTCAACCCCACATCACACATCACAGCAGCAGAGTGACAGAATAAAAAGGATAGCCAAGATGGTTTCGTGATGGCTCATCCTTCCTGCTCATCTCAAACAATGAAGGCAGGAAACAAAGCTACGGTGACCAGTCTGCTGTCTCCAGCTTCCTCACTCCCAGTACCGGTCAGTGCCAGTCACAGGGCTGGGACCTCCTGAATCCAGATATCGAGCCCCTCCTTCAGATACAGACAGGAAATCCTGTCTGGAGATGAAGGTGTATGACCTGGACAGCCAGGAAGATCTCAGTGTGACCAGTTTGTTATTAAGCTGAAATTACACACTTACTGAAAGTGTTGATGTATTCACTCTGTGGAGTCAAGTCCTGGTACTCGTTATTTGGAGGAAAAGAGTGTGAGTGTTGTAACATACATCAAAAAGACCACAACAGTACTGAAGTGAACAACGCTCCACATCATGTTAGAAACCAGTCTTCTGCCGTGTTCTAGACCAATCACACCCCCAGTGCCAATGACGCTCCCCAACAGCAGCAGCCTCCCCCTCCATTAGTGCTGCCCTAATCCAGTCCACCAGAACAAGCCTGATCCACGACCCACTGCCACCATCCTGGAGCTTCCACTTCTTTTGTAAAAAAGATCCACATTTAAACGTCTTCTAAAGGTTTTGTAAAAGATGTGGTGAAGGACACATAAAGTTATCTTTCTTCAAATGTTTTGTTTTGTTTGTAGGAGACATAATCCACACGATTTTTATCCAGGAAACTGGGGTTCAACTTTTCTTGTGTACTTTTTAACTTTTAAGTTTAGTTTTCCCTCACAGTTTGCTGAGGTTTAGAACAAAACGATCTCGGTAGTTTCCCGACTCTTTAGTCCTATCTTGAGATTTTGATTAAACATAGTGGACGTGAACTTGTTTCATACTTATAGATGCCCCTGAATCCCCCTGTGAAACAAGTTAACGAGCTCCTCCTCTCCTCTGATAAAAAATAGGTGGTGATACAGTTCGTACGCTGATGATACGACTCTGCCTGATAAGTCTGCACCATCTTTTTTATGTTATGTTAATATACTGAAATCCCTCCGAGGGTCAACATGAAACACTGAATCGTCTGTGAATGAAGAGCTTATTTTATTTTCTGTTTTTTCACAGCTTCCTTTGAGGAAAATGTGACACATGTTGAGTCTTTGATCTCCCGTCCCATAAAAATCCTGCTGGTCTCATTCATATTTATGCCTTGGATTGCTTCAAAGTGCATTTCAGGTTCAACCAGCCTCTCAGGCGCGCTCTTGGTATGTGAGGGCTGTCATTAAGACAAATTCAGGAACACATTCATTCACTTCTGCACAAAGTTATGTATTAACGCAGCCCCGGGTAGCAGCAGTGATGACGCTATGGGTAAAACGCTCAAAGCAGCTGACATGAAACTATCAAAAATCGAAACGCAGAAGGTTTAATCAGACACAAACCGAGCTTCTGTCTTAATGTTTATACTTCACTCTTTGAACAAACATTGCATTTTGACTTTAATAGCTTTAAGCTTTAAGAGCTTTATCTGTCCCCAGGTGCAGCCCAGGATTTATGCTCCAAAGCACCACCATCAGGGAGCTCTGGATGTTTGATTTGGCAGAGTTTTAGCTTTACTTCCTGACCCAACCCCAGTGCTGTGTAAACCTGAAATCTGTGAATAACACCTGACCGTTAGGATCTGTATAAGAACAGTTCTATCAGTTACCATCAGGTCATGATTGGTCTGTAGGTCAATGAAGTTATTCCCTGCAAGGCTGCAGCTGTTTACAGTATTAAAGTCAACGGGGAGAATCTGACTCACAGCCACCTGTGAGACAGAAAATCCTGAAGTAAATTTGCACCTGAACAACATATTTTGGTTATGCAACTTTACCAGACATGTTCAGGCCTCCACGGAAAAAAAAACAACAACCCACCACTGCGTAACTTCACGGTGACGGAGCTGTGCATAGGTGGGATTCTTTTCTGTTAAAAAGAAAACTGAAAATGTAAAAGCTGAAAACATTTCTAATGTTCTCGGCATAACAGAACATCTTTATATGGTATGCCCTCTTTTCCTTGATGGTGTTGGCTAACTGACAAACAACAGCACGAGCGGCGTATAGAACAGTAAACAGCTCCAATATGTAGATGACAGTGCAAAGCTGTGTGTCGGCTCTGCTGCACAACCACTTACATATAGCATTTCGTTGCCCTGTACCTGTGCATGTGCAATGACAATAAAGTTGAATTCTATTCTATTCTATTCTATTCTATATAGCCACATATTTCAGTACGTTATGTCAACAGGTCCTCATCCCAACACGTAACATACCGACGACAGTGACAAATCATCGGTATGTTACACGTTCGGAGGCACGAGAGCGGGTTTGCATGAATCTATAACTGTTAAGATTATGATTAAGGTTAGGGCTGGAATAGAAAGCCACAAAGCCACGTTGGGAATGATAATGCTCTGCTTATGCTAGTATAAAATCGGTCCTGTAATGAATTGCCAATTGAAAATGGATGGATGAAACAGATCCGATACTAAGAATAAACAATATAAAATTATATGACAGTCGAATTGTGATGTTGCAGAGCTCCGTCTGCTGTGCAGGACTCAGAGGATTTTTCATTATGGACTGATACCTGATGAATTTAGTTTCACTAAAGAGCCCACTGTGGGAAATGAGAACCACAGAGGGTCGACCTGTTAGACTGAACCGAAGACGTTTGTCCCCTTTATGCAGTTTGGGCCAAAACCCATCATGTTAAAGAACAAAGCGTATCGTTCATCCTTTATATCGTTTGGCCTCAAAATGTTAAATCACAGTTTGTTCCAGACATAAAATTAATGTAAATACTTTTTCAAAATAAAATCTAAATGAAATGTCTGAACACTGAATATAAATGTGTGCATGTCAACTAACATTAACCACCTGGAGACTCCTCTGGTTTATCTTGTGACCCTTTGGAAGGCACAGTCACAGTGGAAGAGTAACTTTTTACTGCAGTAACTCTAATCATGTAAGTGCTCTTGCAGGTTGAATTTGAAGTACTTTTATAGTTTAATTATTTAACTGCTCTCAAAAATAGAGGAAAAAAACAACCATTGCAAAGGTTTATTTAAAAAAAATCTAAATAATTCCCAGCAGATACAGAACATTTTTATGAAACTCAATTTAATATAAATAACTACAAAGTTTGAGTATTGAGTAAAAAAGCTGCCAGTTAATGATAAAACTGTTTACATGAACATGTCAGAGAGCTGTGACCTGTAAGCGCTGTACGACCTGAGGAGAGAGTAATCCCGCTTATGTCGAACACAAAGGTCAAATCTGCAGTTTGGACTCCTGCTGAGATCCTGCGAGCCTCAAAATCCTCTCTCGAAAACTGATTTTACTCACTTTATTTTAGCTTAAACTCAGGATCACTGCTGGAAATACACCGCAGGAGTGTTTGTGTGCAGCCTGTAGTGTTTGGCACCATAAAAAGCCTGATGCGCTGAGTGATTATGAAGTATACGTGAGCCTATAGCGCCCTCTGCTGAGCTCAGTAAGACCTGGAAGCAGGTTACTTCTGACATTGACAGGTTAAATAACCATTTATTTATATGATAATTATTTGTGTAATTTATTAAAACCCACAAGAACAGTCACTACTAAAATAAGTTTAATTTTACAATAAATGCATCACTTTTTAACAGTTGAATAAATACTTTTATATAACCCATAAAGTTAAATAATTTTCAATATTTCTAAGGCACTAAAGAGTTCATGTGTTAAGGTTAAACTGTGTGAATCACCTGACACAGTAAAAAAAGAGTTACAGTAACAGTTTCGAAAGGTTTCTGAAGCTTCCCATGCAATCAAATGTACATATTTGTGCTTTTTCTTCTGGATTTCAAGGTTAATTATCATTTTATTTTAGCTAAAACTGTGACGTCTGTCTTATGCATCAGTGTTGTGAAAAGGATGGGCCCAAACTTTTGCGCCTGTGTGGATTAATTTGCATTTTAAGTAATTTTGCCAGAGAGACTGGAAATGAAATACCAGACCTGTGTCACTGTTACTGTCTAAACTCCATGACACACATTTATGTTCATCTTTCCTTCGGTTATATTAAGGCACTAAACATGTGGGACTGTTCCCTTTAAGGTGCAAACTTGTAAAATCACCTGTTGGACGTGGTTTATAGGCTAACATTTTCTAAATCCGCATGTTTGTGTCTTTATTCTGCCCTATGGTCGTTTTTCTTCTTTGTTTAATGGCTTTTCATCTGTAACCAGCGCTACAAAGACAAATAAATACTGCTTGTTTTTCTCACTCGCTGATAAATATCCCCCCCTAATCATTTTATCAGTTCAGCATCAGAGAGGAAACAGACTTACCCTGAATGTGACTCACAGCTAGTCAGTGATCAGAGCTTCTTCCTGTTTGTCACTTTGTTTACTGGTTTCCATGCTGACCAGTTTCAGGCATGGCTGGCTGCTCCAGTACAAAAGAAAGTCTTTTTGTTCCCTCTCAGAGGATTGACAGCAGGCTGTGGTTGGTTTTGTTCAGTTTAGCTAAAGTGAGAAGTAAAAACAGTGGATGAAGGTCCTGTTGTCTCTTCTTTGTCCACTAGGTGTCGGTAATAATCTGTGACAGTTTTCATTTCTGTAACGAAAATGTTTAGTTTTCATCTTTTATTCTGCTTTTTAAATTTCACCAATGAAACCAGAACTTTTAATGACACATTAAATACAAATTATTTGTTTCAATGCGAATGTAAAGTTATTAAATAAATGCAGAAATATCAGGAGATTTTCAGTAAAGTATCTACGAACCATAATATTTGAGGAGTTTATATAATATACAGATTTTCTTAGACACTATTGAACATTTATTTCCTGTTTAGTGATATTTCAGTCAATCTGCATTTTCACTCCTATTAGCAGTGGTGGAAAAGACATAAATACAAATATGAAACACGGTACTGTGCAAAAGTCTTGAGCTGCCAATGATGTTTTTATAATGAGAAACAGGTGCAAGCATACGTGGAGATACAGCATATAAAGCAAATATGAGTTTGTCAATATTTGATATGACCGCCTTTATTCTTTAAACACCGTCTGAACTTTATTTCTGTAAGCAGTCTGCAGGAATACTTCCCCTAGTTGATTTGTAATCACGTTCTCTTGTAATTCAGTTAACCTCAGCCTTCACCCCTCATTCAAAAGGGCTCTTTGACAGCTGCCCTTTCACTGAGAGTATTTGTGATGAAGCTTCAGTGAACAGTAGCTGGACCAGCTGAAGGGTCGGGTGCATCTCTCAGGCCCCTTGCAGGAGTTTTCCCAGTCTCTTGTGGACGTGACTTTCAGATACTTTCCATCTACTGTAGATAGTTTTTTTTAGGCCTGATACTTTTTCTTCTTTTGTCCTTCACTTGTCCAGTTTGCTCAGACAAATGCTGCGATATGCCAAGTTTTTGGCTGTTGGAGCAGAAATACTATTTTATGTCTGTCAAACTGTGTTATATTTGGCATTTTTCATAGATTCAACTAAGAAATTGGGAACAAAGGATGTGTTTCTGTGACAGGCTGAAACAAAGTGTCTACAGATACAGTTAAGTGGCTTAAACAAAAAAAAAACATTCCTCTGAAAATAGTCAGATGGCGTGGACTTACTGGCCCTGTGATTGGCTGGTGGCCCATCCTCACCCTCCAAAACTGAATTATTGCTCAAGACCGCTTTAAAGAATTACAAGAATATCTGACAAAAAATTATGGTTGCTGGTGTCAGTATGTCAGTAATTTACTGAAAACTGTACTTTAAAGTTTGTATTTTAAAACTGATCAAACATGAAACTTTACTTGTAAAATTACAGAGTAAAAGGTTGTTAAACGCAGTAATAGTATAAGTAGACTGAGAGCGGAGGACTTGAGGTGCTGAATTATTTCTTGTAGACGATGTGATATCTCGGCCGCTCAGACTAGAAGCAGCTCTGTTTTTGTTGTATAAGAAGTTTGATCATGAATATTCAGAACCAGCAGCAGAGAAACATCAGTGGAAATGTTAGAAATGAGTCACAGCTCCTCAGCTTTTTTTAAATGTCCACGTCGCTTTGTAAAAGCACTCACTGCAGGTCTCGTTGGAGAGGTTTGTGTTCCACTTTCTTCTGTGATTCTATCTCTGTCAGGGCGTCATGTTTGACGAGGACGCACAAAACTCTCATCTGAGCTTCCTGATCATTCACTGGAAACTTCCTCACTGAGGAAGTTGCACATCATGGATTAATGTGGAAGTTTAAAATAGATGCAAAGATTTAAATTATAAGGCTGCCTCGACCTCCTCCTCTAACCTCCACCCACTCAGCTTCACATCCTCACTTCTCTGCCCTGATCAGCTGTTACCTCTGAAAGACTCTCCGAAGCACAGCCTCAGTCAGTTTGGCCAGCCAGCCCTAATGCCTTAATAAATAATGTTTCAATACATTTAAAATCAACTTTCTGCATCGGAGGTTTTAGTTTATCCATCGCTGATGTAGTTTTCTTGCATAAAAAAGTCTCTCCTCATAAAGTACAAAAGAGTAAAAGTAATGATAGAAAGGAGAAAAATATGTATAAAAATGAATAAATAAAATTTACACAGAGTCATTTCAATGTGACAACATAAGCTGTAAACATATCAATAACAGTAACTTCACACCGTTACGCTCCCTTAGCTGTAGTCACCTGGCCGTGGCGTATTCTGCAACCTGTAGATCCACCACGGCTGCCATCCATCATCTGGATCTCAGGATCACTGAGATCCAGATGATGGATGGCAGCTCTCCTCCACATGTCTCATCCGGATCTGGCCAAGTGTCTGATTCAGCAAAAGAGCCGAGGTTTGTGCCGGCAGAGAGGTGACGTATTTGGAAAAGAGCTGCGGGGAGTGACGGCAGGTCCACGTGCTGCAAACCGTGCAAGGTGAAGGTGATGGAGGGGCGATGATGTCAGAGGACACAGAGAACAGGTGTGCTCTTACACTGTGTGCTGATCTGCAGACAGTTATCTTTACATATGTGTGCATGTTTATTCATTTTCATGACATCTGACATCATATCATCTGTTTCACATTAACAGTAACACTTTTACGAAACTTCTTCTCCTGCTTTGCTCTTGTTTTTTCATCCTAATGACGCTTTAATCTATTAGCCTACTTTTTTTATGTAATACACTCTTACTCAACATATTATGAAATTATTGCTTGCATATTTTTACGTAACTCTGCTTCCTTCTTTTCTGCTCATTTTTGCCTGTTATTAATAATAATTTCATGCTGTGACACAGTTTTCTTTTCCTTCTTCTCCTTGATGGATTAATTAAAGATTCAAATGAAGTCATCTCCACGCTGATTAGATGAAACTGAATGTCATGAATTGAAGCCACAAGGGTTTAGATCTTCATACTAGCTGAAACTGTCAGTTTAAATTCTTAAACAATGGTCTGAAAATGGTTCTAACTGGACTACGTTTAACATGTGAGCGTGAAAACAATCATAACTCATAATCATAACACCAAAAATATCTGAATAAAATCCATCCTTATTGAATGTAAGTGCTGTGTTGTTGTCTCCTCTGAGACTCGTTTGTATTCCCCTTCGGTCTGACGGTGCGGTCGTCTTCCTGTCCGTCCGTGGCTGGACTTTTGAGCTGGCCAATGCTTGCTGATGTCATCCCCCAGACTTCCTGTATCCAACACAACCACGCTCCTTATCCCAAGTCTTCTCTACCACCTCATTTTACAACATGTGGTTTGTTTGCGTGGCTGTTTCTGGGTCTTTTTCATTGTCATGCATGATTCCTCTGTATCGATATCATGTTCTTTTAGTGCTTAAGGACACGTATGTGAATTTTAACTGAATTTAAATGTGGATCCTGAGTTTCCTCATTTGTGTCCTTGTACTAGAGTACAGAAATAGCTCCACAACTTTTTATGATCATTAGTTTGGCTTAAATAAAAGCCTAAAATGGGCAACACAGGTACCAGTGCAATTTTCCATAAAAGCATCTTATTTGGTTGCACTGCCTTTAGCGAGAAAGACTAAAGAGACTGACCTCATTAATTTGATTTTACTCCTTGTGAAATTCCACATCAGCAAATGCAAGTTTTCATGAGGGAAACACAACATGTGGCTACAAGCTGCTCTTTGCATAGAAATAAAGCTTTAAAAATGGGCATTGTTTTTAATGTCTTTATTTAATGTCACTGTAACTCGCGCATCTTTTTTTTTAATGTCATGTTTGCATCTGTTATGATCTGTTTATTTTGTACACTGTCATTTAAAGAGCTTTATTCTGTATTCAGTACCTCTTTTTATAAAATTAAAGAGTAAAAAAAATAAGGAAATGCATTCGGTTTAGGAGTCTGCCTCCAGTGGCCATTAGAGGAACCGCAGTTTTTGGCTTCATTTTTCAGATTTGGAGGATTCTGCTTGAAAACATCTACAAATCTCCTTTTTTCAGATGCTCATGTTTCTTATTTATAATTGTAATTGTTCATTTTTTATACTACACTGTAAATATTGTTCTTGTTTTCGTATTTATGTTGTTCCTGATGTGTGTTATTGTTGGTCTTCACCGAGGTTTAAGTGCCGGATGTGCGGCAATGATAATAAAAACCCTTGAATCCTTAGGGGTCACTTCCATCTCACCCTATCCCAGCATCATCCTCTGTCACACCAATCCTCTGCATGTCCTCCTTAACTCCTTCCATAAGTCTTCTCTGAGGTCTTTCTCATTTCCAGCGGCCTGGCAGCTCCTTCTTCTCTTTTTCCCATATATCCACTAAACCATCTCAGCTTTGCCTCTGATAGAGTCTCCTCGAGTCATGTCATCCCCGTTTCTTTTATCTTGTACCCAGAATAATCTGCAGGTAAATTAAAACCTCATGTCAGACCGTCTTTGACCCTTTTTGCCAGTAATGTAAATTGATGGAAATGCGTTCCTGTTGTTTGCTGTCTCTGGAAGCATCCGGTGTATTTCATGAGTCCATTATGCTCGGGCATGAATTAGTGCCAGCAGCAGCTGAGCAGCAGGACCACAATAAAAGGCTGAATTATTCCTGACAGTGAGACTAATGGCAGTATTTTTCTTGCCTCACAAATTCAGTATAACTAAATTTCACTTACAGAGATGGATTAGCTGTTTGTTTACTGAGGCTTGAAGTGCAGCAGCTCCCGCAGAGCGGTGATCAGTCCACTAATCAAGCAGATAAATTAATAAACATCTAAGTTTCTGTTTCTGCTGAACTTCACTGGAGGAAAATATCAAAGCTGGCCTTGGCAAACGCACATGATGGCAGGCTGACGTGGCACAGAGAGGGCGACGTGTGCAGAGTTTCACCTTAAATAACACAAAATCCTCTAGTTTGGTGCCAGAAAACAGCACTCGGCACACTGAGTTAACCAAAAAGGACAAAAAAGGCTGCAGACTGGTCACTGAGAGCAGCTTTTACTAAACAGCAACAGCCAGATTTGGATATGTAGAAGTGATTCGAAATAGAAGTACAGGTGATACGTCCCATTCTCTACCCAAACATTTCCAAAACCATCAGATATATGCTTACAGCTCATAACCCTGTATCATATTTGATTTGTGAGTTTTTGTGAGTTTTTCACATTGTCAGTGTGATTTATGCACCTGTGCTGAGGAAGGCAGACTCATCCTGAGTACATGATGTCAGTCAAGACTATGAGACCCATAGAAAACTGCAGATTTGGGTCCAGTTTGGATCAAACACCCCTTGCTATCTGGAGCAATGCTCAGTAAATGACTGGTTTCTTTTTTTTTCTCCTATCCACTTCACTGGTTAAATTGTAGGAAAAATATATCAAAAGTGGGATATCTGCTCTTGTGAGGTAATTTTATAATACTTTACATCGATATTTATAAGTTTACAAAGTGGACGTAAGAAATTATTTTTGTTGGCGACTGGCAAATAACAAAATGGTGCATTAGCGCCACCAGCTGGTATGGAAAAGGTCGTGTTTGTAATCAGCACACCTGCTTTATAATTGTTTGGCTAGACCAAGTAACACACAAGGGGCAAATACACTAAAATAAAGCTCATGACTAAATAGACAATGACGCCAACCAAACCCCAAATCACCCCCATGACATGCAGCACATGGTTTGACCCAATAAGGTGGCTTCAGGATTTAAGGGGTCTCAGGCAGCTCACAGGTGTTCCCTTTGTGTCATTTGGGAGAGTTGGCGCCTCCAGCCACTTCTGCAAACGTGGTGGTAAGTTTTTAAAAATTGAGTTGTTTGTTTGACTCTGTAAATGTGGTTTTTGGGAGGTGGGCTCACTAAAAGTCAAATTTTCTAACTGCTTAAGTGTCTGATTGCAAATGAAGTGCGTCTGTGTGGGTAGATGACGTGTTGGGCCTAATCTGTTCTCGTGGGCATGTGTGGCTATACCTGTAAAATATAGTTTTCTGGCTAAGTTATGAACAGTCATATCTGACTCTTTTATCCCTGCAGGTGAAGCACTTCCTGGAGGATTCCCTCCCTGATGGCACCTCTTCTCGTCGCCGTCTTTAACCTTTCTGATGCTTGATTGGCTCGCAGATAAAATCAGAGGGGGACATGGTTTTACACTGTAAATGATGAGCTCAGCTTCAAAAAGGGTGAGGCACTGAATATCAGCGTATAAATTGGGGACTGGCTGCTGTTATATCTCTGACTCTTTGTGCTTCTCTGCAGACTCCAAGCCCTGAAGACGGTTGGTGTAAAATGGACGAAGAGACGAGAAAGATTTCTACTACAGTGAAATGCAGACTCCAGCGTAAGAGGCTAAATGCTGATTATAAAGTAGAAATGTACTGGCTGTAAACTGTGGTTTGTTGGAGGCTGAGGCTTGTGATTATGTGTTCAGGTGGTTCACAGAACAGCAGTTGCAGCGCTGCAGAGGAGCTCCTGAAGACCAAACACGGGAGAGTTTGCTCTGAGGATGCTGGAACTTCACTGGAAACTTCTGCATTTGTCAAGTGAGTTTAAAAACTGAAGCCTCAATGGTTTAACAGATCCTGGTTTGATACATAACACTTGTTTCTTCCCACAGATGGCGTCCATGGTGCAGGCGATGGACTAGCACATCAAGGTGGCTTAAAGCGGGACAAAGCCCCGGTGATGCTTTCACAAGACCTGCGCATACAACTCCAGGTCCACTGGCTCTCAAATGGCTATTGTCTGCACTGCATTTCAGACTTCCCCAGGCGACTGGGTCAGTGCAGCTTCTATCTACAAAGGAGCAGAGATGGACGCTTCCTGAGCCTCCCACACAGGAACCGCATGTTATCATTCAGGGTGCCGTCATGGCGTTCTATCAGATGATCGCGTGTTACATACAAGGTTTTTTCTGGTATCGGTAACTTGAGGTACCTTCCTCAGCCAGGAGACGAGGTTTGGAGCTCTACGTTTAGCACTTAATACTCCAACTACTCTGTGGTTGGTTTCAGGCACTTACCGAGTCCTCTTGGGTTAGGATTAGGCTCTTATTCCTCTTTGGTTAGGAAATTTTATTTTTTTTAGCACTACATATCGCTCTAGGTTGAGTTAGTCTAGACTCTTCCTTTATTGAACAAAGGCACTTACCGAGTCCTCTTTGATTAGGATTAGGCTCTTATTCCTCTTTGGTTAGGATTTAGGCACTTAACCAGATCCTTAGGATTTGGCTCTCCACACCCCTCCTCGGCTGGCATGAGGAACTCCAGATTCCTCCATGGTTGGTTTGTTACTCTGCTGCTACAAGACACTTTGTATGTAACTGAGATACCAGCGGCTTTAAAACTGCTTTGATGGCTCCAGAAAGAGACCATGCTAGAAATGCCAGACCTGTCTCAAAGCTTGTGGAATCATTTGTGGCCATGTTGCTGATGGAATGGACTGTCTATGTTTTGACTAATAAATAATTTTACACCACTAATCTGCTTGAGTCCTGGAGTTTACTAAGGTGGCTGGTTCTAAAACAAAGATCGCAAATCAGTCCAGCTCAACTTGTGGCTCAATTACATGTCAGAGTTCGGTCTGTTACCTGTTGAAACTTAAACCTACTTAACTGGTCTCCTCCCACCAGTGTTTGCTTTGTCAGATTTCTGCTGCTCTTCTTTAATAAGGGGATCTTGGTCTCTGAGAACGTTTAATGATGGAAAACTGCATTCACTTTAAACAAACAGTTGTAGTGAACATTGCAAACTAAACTGCCTCAAGCTGCAACTCAAAAGGGTTTTAATATGGTGCAAGAGTGCATAAATTTCCACTGTACACAATGAGGCTGGAAGTCAAAGCTGAGTGCACATATGTAAGGTTAATGCGCAGCCCCACCACTAGTGTAGTTTTGTGTTCTTGGTGAGCTGTCGTGACAGTCTAAACCTAAAAGTAATGCTTTGGTAGTTGCTTCCAAGAAGTTTGCCTGTCAGTGCCATTTGCAACACTCGGGTTATCTTTTCCTCTAAAGGAGTCTGAAACATTTAGACATTAGGTCAATGTACTACTAAAAAGGAAATCTGAAGCTGTAATCTACAAGTGAGTAAGCAGAGTAGGGGAGGAACAAAAGCAGTTCAGTTATTTTGGGTTGAAGTTGTAAAACTGAAGTTTTCTCAGATTTGACTGGAGCTTCTAAACTAATGTTGAATTAAAGACTGAAATCGAAACTGTTTAACTCAAACAACATTTAGTTTCATGGTGGCGATCGTGGCTCAACAGCTGGGAGTTTGCCTTGTAATCGGAAGGTTGCCGGTTCGAGCCCCAGCTTGGACAGTCTCGGTCGTTGTGTCCTTGGGCAAGACACTTCACCTGTTGCCTCCTGGTGGTGGTCAGAGGGCCCGGTGGCGCCAGTGTCCGGCAGCCTCGCCTCTGTCAGTGCGCCCCAGGGTGGCTGTGGCTGCAATGTAGCTGCCATCACCAATGTGTGAGTGGGTGGATGACTGTATAGTGTAAAGCGCTTTGGGGTCCTTAGGGAGTAGTAAAGCACTATACAAATACAGGCCATTTACCATTTAGTTTCAATCATCTAGACATCTAAATGCTTTTAGATTTCGTCAACTACATCTAAAGGTATTTGTGTATGCGTCTGTACTTGGGAGGCTTCCCCTGAAAGCATCTTGCACAACATTAAATGCAAAATATGTCCATGTGTCTATTCTTTATGAGAAACAGGAAGCTAGTTATACAGTTTCTAACCTTACTGCACAAGGAGCTTACTCCTGATTGGATTACTTCCAAATCGCCTTTCTATACCACTTAATTAGCTCTAATTGGATCTCACCCTACAAAATATTTTCATCTCATTCTTATTCTCTGACTGAAGTGTCAGAACATTTTTTTTAGTTATCTTCTTGTTTTCGTCAGCAAAAAAAAAAAATTTGTTTTAACAAAAATGATTGGTCAGCAAAACTTACACTGCTCCATACTTCCTGTTTTTCTTCATTCGGGTCCTTTCAACATTATTTAAACAGAAGCTTCAGAAAAAACATCTAAATTCAGTCTGAGGCTGCTGAGCTGTGAGACTTGGGCTGTGGGTGAATAGTCCAAATAGTCACTTTACAATAGACAGATGTTATTTATGACTTTTTTTGTTTTTTGCTATGAAATTGTCCATAATGTAATACGAAGCATAATTTTATCACAGCAGCATCTTCAGAGGTCAGATGTGGGTTTACAGCCTGATGTTCAATGAACAATGAACAAAAAATATCCTTTTTTTCATCTGAAGGTTGTGAAATTCTTTCATTACAGCAGCTAAAAATGAAAAGCAAAAAAAAAATGAATTAAATGAATAAAAGGGGGATGTGGTTCAGTTATATGAAACACAATGTTACCAAACAAACATAAGAAACCTACTTAACTGATCCTGAAGCCTTCCTTATACATATACTACAGGTACCTCATCCTTGCACCCGCACTCCCCACAAGCAGGTGGTAGTAATACACCTAACTGCCAAAAGGAAGAGGAGGAGGAGAAGAAGAAGCAGCAGCAGCCACGCCCTTTCATGCCACCTGCAAAGGTCTTTATCCCTACCATGACCTCACAGATCACTGGTAACTCACAGAAACAAAGAATGTAATAATTTCTGTGTAAGCCTGCAGGCTGAAAGCGTGTGCCTCATTTAAACAGGTTAAAAGCATGATGGTAAAAGTTTGACTTTGAGTGGCTGCATATGAAATGAACCTGTGCAGGTAGGTGACCATGTGTGGCTGCCGCCATGACAGTCAGTGACATTTGTTTGTTTAACTGATTCTTCATGCGGACTGTTTGCGCTATGGTATTTTTCTGTCACCTCTATTTTAAGCTCCCAACTAAGTTTGTCCACTCATGTTCTTGGGTTTTCAAATCAATCTGCCCACTGGTTTGGGTTAATGGTTTAATTTACAAATATTTAGCCCCCATTTAACCTCTAAACCTTAATGAAAAAGCAGCAACAGCTGGAAAAGTTTAAGACGTGCAGCGATTGACGCAGGAGTATGAAGAGCATTTTACAACTCTGCAAATTATTGAATTTAAAAGCTATGATATGTTTTTTTTAATTTGTTTGTTTTTTGAGGTTTTCATTGGAGATTTTCCTCTAATAACAGACTTGTCTACCTTGTGCTGACCACCATGCCATCCTCTAATCAGTGATGTTCATTTACATTTTTCCATTCAAATATCTTATTTACAGCAGGTCTCCCAGACATGGATTGATGGGAAATGGGTGGAAACATATGTGAACATACAGTATATAAAACAAAACCGGTTTATACATTTTAATGAGTTTGGAAGTCAATATTTGGTTTGACCGCCATTGTTCTTCAGCACGGCCTGAACTCTGTTGGGCCGCCTTCTGGTAATTTCTTTTTCATGTGTAGTTCTCCAGGCTTCTTGAAGGACATTCAAAGCTCTTCTTTGGGTGTTTCTGCCTTTTTCTTCTGGTCTCTGTCAATGATGTTGACGTCTGTGGAGGCCGATCCATGACTGAGAGTTTGTGTTCCTCTATCAGAGTGTGCTTTTACCACATTGGTGGTGTGTTTGGGATCACTGTCATGCTGATCCCAGCTGGTATTATAAAGTGGATCAAAGTGGCCACACTGCACACAATGCTGAGATATGCTTTTAGGAATCGCTTGTTCAATTCAAAGAATTTAGAGACAAAAGCCAACAATTAAATGACTCTAAGCACTATGTGGCAATGAGAAATTAAAACGGGAAGAAACCTCTGGCAGTGCCAGGCTCATGGAAGAGCAGCGATCTGCCTCAACCGGTTGGGGGATGTGTGTGAAAATATTATTTTATGCCTGTCAAACTGTTAATAGATCAGCAAAAGAAATGGGAACAAATTGTGCTTTTCAGACAGGTGGCTGGTAACAAAGTTCCTAAAGATGTAATTTAAAATTGGTTCCTTGCTAGGTTTTCTGTTAGTTGTAGACACAACACTGGCTAACCTCTTGAGTTAGGAGGCTTTTTATACTTGAATGATTCATAGTTAGCATTAAGTGGCTTAGCAAACAAAACTTTCCTTTGAAACTGGTAAAAGAAAAGACTGGAAGTGAGTGTAAAAGCAGCCAATGTCAAAAGACAAACTTTGAAAAACCTTCAGAAAGCCTGAAGAACCTATTGCTCAAGACCGCTTTAAAAGTTATAAGAAAGTCTGAGTGCTTTGAAGACAATATAAAGAAATGCAGCTGGGTTGAGACTTTTATCGAGGACTGTTTACTGGAGACCTTTCTCTGATTGAGCCGCTTGTTCTGTTCGCAGTCTTCTAAGCCTTTCAGACGCTTGAGCCCCTCCCAATGGAAGCCAAAGGAAAGTTTGACTTTAATGCAGTAACAGATGATGAGCTGGGCTTCAAACAGGGCGACATAGTCAAGGTCAGTGCGTAACTTTACTCAGCTGTACACAGTTTTCATTAGTGCTGTTGTGCTTGTCTTCATAGTAAAGGTTGTGCCTCAGCACTACAAGCAACCCATTTAACAGGCGCAGCTTTTACTTTGAAGGCAAACTCTCTCCTTTACCAGTTTGTGTGGCACTCTTCAGTTTCATAGCTGCTTCATGAGTAGTTGGTGAGTATTTGTAGGTAAGTTGCAATCGAGGTGCCAACCTGTGGGTTACTACAGCAACCAAAGCAACTCAGTGAAGAGCTCTATACCTCTTTGTGACCAATTCCACCCAGTGACTAAGAACAACCACTGGTCAGTATGTACGACTCGTTTTTTAGGGGTTTCCATCAGCTGGTAGTATTTTTATTTTTTAAAAAAATACCTACTCAGCCAGGGTTCCAAGTGAGGTGAGTTGAGCTGAAAATGTGCTGTCAGTAAACTGTATGCCACTGATTGGTCAGAGAGTGACATCACTGGATTAGCCATGAGAGCGCCTCATTCACGACTTTTGAAACCCCATCCATCCATCCTGATATCCATCCATACTTTTGAAACCCGGCAATGAAAATGGCTGCACACAGTCAACAGGTACACCATCACATGGTACGCATTCCCTCAGTTACTATGTTGTTCGTGTCACATGATGTCATGGGAATTTTGGGCCGGGTTGCTATAACAACACCACCAACACAGAGGTGGTAATTTAACTAATGGAAAATGACCAAACGCCAAGTTGAGGTGAGTAGGTGCTAGTGGAAAAGAGGCATTAAATTCTAACTCAGCATTCCTCCCATCTTTTATATACAGTCGATGTATGTTGCATGTTTGAAACCATGGCAATCGCCACCTGCTGGCCAATAAAGAGAGTTCAGGTGACTTTCATTTCTACAGGATACCTCCAGTCTGTCCCAGCTTCTCAGTTTAAACTGTGGTTTTGTTTCTTTTCCTGTGTTATTTTTCATCATGTTCTGTTCTGCTTAGCTTGTGACTCACAATTTCCCCTTTATTGCAACCGATAATAATAACCGCTTTCCCTGCTTTCATCACAGCAATCGGACGTCACTCCCACAGATGTCCGACTGTGTTAAATTTAAAAACTGTCTGGGATGTTGTCTCAATATGTGGGTTGATGGACGGGAGGTTAAAATGCGATGCAGTCCAATATAAGTAAGAAATCTGATACTCCTGTATGATGTTTTATCTTTTCGCATCTGGACAGATTATACGTTATGACAACATCTGGTGTAAAGCAGAGATGAATGGACAGGAGGGGCTTGTGCCACGTAACTTCCTTGACATTCATTTTCCAAGGTAAGAAACAGATGAACAATAATCCGCTGCAAAAGCAGAAATCCTTTTCATTCTGTGTGCAAACCATTTAAAATGACTACAAAGCAGGAATGAAGAAGATGCCCAAAAGTCAGCTGCACATTTTCCTTCAGTAACACGAATGTACCTGAAAAGTCTCAACATTTTCACACTTTTGAGCTTAGAAGTTCATTTAAGGTCTTAAAAAGCCCAAATTTAGATGTTAAAATCATACAGGAAAGGCCCAAAGGCAGGATAGTTTTGCTTTTACAACACTGGCTGGTAGGTGTGTGTACTTGCATGTTTGATGCATGTTTGCATCAGATAGTCATGAGCACAGGACCTGTTTCTGCAGATGGTTTCGGGAGGATGCCACTCGTGGAGATGCAGTGGAGTTCCTGATGAACAAACACGTGGGAGAGTTTGTGATCAGAGGGTGTCGGACCAGCCCCGGAAACTTCTGCATTTCTGTCAAGTGAGTCAAGTGTGTCTCCCAACTAAGTATTACACACATTACATTGTACCTGATCATTTAGACCTTTTTATTGCCTTAAAAGGGAGAAATAAATACAGTTCATAAGGCGTTTATGATAAGGTCACACTGGGGGAAATGGTGGTAAAAAAGAAAATGATTCTGTTTGCTATGAACTGCCACTCGCAGTTTCCATCTTCAAATTCATTTCTGATACATCAAGACGGTGTTAAAATGGAAATAAAACTGAGTCAGTCTGCTATTAGTCTGCAATTGAATGGGGTCAAATTGGCCGTTGTGTGCAATCTGGTTCATATAATATGGTGATTAACTTTGATAAACTGGCAAAAATCTCACGTCTGTTGCAGTGTGCACACACAAAAATTGACTTTAACTGCTTCCATTCAGTGTCCAGCCAGAACTTTCTAATAAGGATGTATAATTTTGAAATGTGTTTTTAATGTTGTGAGACAGACTTAAAGTTCATAAATTCTCAATAATTTTTTATTTTCAGTTCAAAGACATTTGTTTGTTTCAGTTGTTCTAAAGAGGTTTATGTAGTCAAATGTCAACCATTCGCCCAAGCCCCAATGAGCCATTCCCTGTGTTCTTTTCCTCTTAGCATTTTACTAGCATCATTTTTATTCGCGTTTCTGTCACTTAACTGAAACTAGGTTTGAAATAACGTTAAGTATAATAAACTTGGTGTGAGTGATTTATAGTAAAGTTATTCTGACTCTTAAATCTGTTCTCAGGTATGAGCAGGGCATGATGCATTACAGATTGCTGAGGGACAAGAGAGGTCATTACTTCCTGTGGAGCGAAAAATTCACCTCTCTGAACAAACTGGTGGACTTCTACAAAACCAACTCAATCTCCAAAAGCAGGATAATCTACCTCAACGTCAATGCGAGCCTGGACCAAGGCGGCCCCTCCGATGATCAGCCGGTGAGACATGATTGCTTTTATTGAAAAGCTCAGATTTAAAGAGCAGTTTATGACAACAAGCAAGTTACGAGGCATGCTGCTTCAGTCAGTTTCACTTAAATAGTCTCAGAACATCAGTTGTCTCAAGGTGCTTTACATTTTAAGGTAAAGACCAGTCGATACCCTATGAGGAGCACTTGCAGGATGGAAGAACTCCCTTTAGATAGGAAGTGACATCCAGCAAATGCACGTTCAGGGAGGGACCGCCGTCTAATGTGACCAACCAGCCAGTAACTGAGGGAAGACTCACAGATACAAGTTTCAGGCATCTCTCTCACTACTTTCACTTAACAGGGTGGTGTCACATGTTGGTTGTTTTGTTTGCGCAGTGAAAAGTTAAAATGGTGCCAGCATATCACATCTTGCTTATTCAAATATTCCAGCGTTGCAGCTGTCAAGTCAATTCACTTTATGGAATTAACCTGAGAGGACGAGAGAGTCCGTGCACTTTCAAACTCGGTTAGCTTGCCTTTTGATTAATTAGATATTTTTGATAAGGTGATCACACCAGCAAACATTACAGCTTTAAACATGTGGAACACCATCGAAGTGTAGATGCAGCACAGGAGGGCTGATCGGGATGACCTCATCCAGCCTAAACTGTGCAAGCCTCATCGAGAAGTTGTCTGTCGGGTATTGATCAGTGTTTGTTTTTTCCTCCCACAGACTACGTCTTGTTTTCAAGTGATGGCGATGTGCGACTTCCCTGCTATACAAGACGACGAGCTTGGTTTCAACGCAGGAGACGTCATTGAGGTGCTGGATATGTCTGATCCTTTTTGGTGGAAAGGGAAGCTGAAAGGAATTATTGGACTGTTTCCTGTAAATGCCACGAGACCACTGTGAGGAAATCCACCCCTGATGCTTTTACTACACCTGCTTACACTCGGACTCGGCCTGCAGGTGCACCTGCCCTCGATTAAGAGTTTCTAAACCTTAATGAAAAGCAGGCTTTTAGATAATATGCTGCACATCAGCCTTCAACCAGAGGAGTGAGTCAGTACAGCTTTTTATCTACAAACGAGCAGAATAACGATGAATGTCTGCTCATGTTTTAACACATGGATGTATGCCCTACACACACTTTTTTTTTTTAACCTTTTAAATAAAACATTTTATGTCCAAGATTAAATCTGAACTCATTATGAGGGGAGAATTTTTTCACTTTTCTTATTACAAAGTTGATTCCTGTCAAATCTATCCTGTGATATTCCCTGTTACTTATTTCCTGACTTCTTTAGTTGTATCCAGCTGATAGACTGTACATTGAAGATGGAAATGGTTGGTGGTCTGAAAAGTGAATTCCTAAAGCTGCATTCTTTCTAATGGCCACCAGGAGGCAACACCTGTGTTTGGGGGGGGAAAAACAAAACCCTCTGGCTGTATTCTTTCTTCTGCCCCAGCCATGTTTTCATGGTGGAAACAAAAACACAAAGGTTACAATGTGCTTGTTAAGTGATGATGTGACAGCCCTGTATTTATAGGTCAAAGCATCTCCTTCACTGAACAATGGCCTCGTCTTTTAAACACATCGAGTGGATAAAGAGATACAGTAAGAGTAATGTATCTGCAACCAATCATGTCCCAGGCACCACAGAAAATAATATTCTCTGACTGATTTGGTTAAGGAGCTGAAGTTTACAGATGTAGGTGCAGGAGCAGGGCCTGCTGCTTGTTTCCATTTAGTTTTCTAGCAGATAAGCAATTTAATGTTACTTGATTATTATTTATTTATTTTTTGTTAGCAAGATTATACCAAAAACTCAGCAAGATCAATTTTATAAAAGTGTTGTTGAGGTGAAGTGTGGACAAACAAAAGAACCCATCTGACGTACATCAAAGTCACTTTACTTAAAAATCAGCAAAGGAAGGGGGGGGGCGGTTCATTTACATAAGTGGAAGTTCTCTACAGGCTTTTAGTTACTACTGGGCCCAAGAAAACACAACACATGCTGTCAAAATGAATCTGTAGCACTAGTAATGGTACTATCAGCTTATTTTATTGCATTTTGATTAGTTTTCGGAAACAAAATAAGCCACAAAATACTCAGAATTTCAATTTTAAAAAGTTATGGCGCACCTAAGGAAAGCTAAATACTAAATGGAAACATGAAGGTTTTAACATGTTACTGTATTTCATATCTTACTGTAAACTATATGTGCATTTTTTGCATGGTATTAACCATCCTCACTCCAGTGGAAACATTTTTGAGAGCTGTGCTATTTCTGGTTTCCTCAGACAGAATTGTGCAGATGCACACTTCTCTCTTCCAAAAGCTGTCATCACTTTCTCTGCTTCACCTGGAGGTAAACTCTTTTCTCATATACAGAAATTTGGTGTGGTAGTATGAAGATTGCACAAGTCAGTTGGTTCAGAATGCCCTGATATGATATTCACAGTGGTGAGAATAAAACAGACTGGTGTGCGCACCTTATAAATCTAATGGGGAATTTCACGTCCACACTAACCAGGATGCTGCAGAAGAATAAGTGATGGCCAACCACAAACCAGTTTCTCTTAAAGTATTTCTTCTGGCCCATTCTGCGTTTATCATCATGGTCATTTCTATTATTTTAGTTGTATCCAGAATAGGTTAGCCTGAGGTTGGCTTTAAAAAAGAAAAAATGGAGATTGACCCTCGATCTTGGGACAACCAAACTCTTGAAAAGGTGATTATGAAAACATTCCTTAGAAGTTGCTTCAAAGTAAAGGTTAATGGGCAGGGATAGCTCAGTAGGTAGAGGGATTGCCCCATGATTGGAAGATCGGGGGTTCGACTCCACTGAGCAGCTACCCTGAGGTACCCCTGAGCAAGTTTCCGTCCCTACACACTGCTCCCCGGGCGCTGCATTGGTGGCTGCCCACTGGGTGAATGGATTAAATGCAGAGGAGTAATTTCCCTACGGGGGCTAACACATGCACATAAAAAAAAAACAAAAACATTAATGCATTGCTTACCTCCCAGTGGATATAAATAAATAAGAATATGAAGAAAGAGGCCGACGGCAGCTTTTATGCTTAAATTTAGGTTTTTAATTTCTTTTGTTAACTTGTGGCCTGACCACTTTTCTCAGTGGATGCATACACTGACCATTGTACATTTAAAAAGGTCGTGTATGTATGTTATCTAATAATCTAATTAGATTGGTAATCTAATAATTGTATTTTTCTGTCCATCCACTCCCTCCTCTCCTGGAGCCTTACATCCTCTCTCAGGAGATTTTAAATCTCACCCTGTTTATTTTTATGTTTGTCGCTGACTGACTCTCACCCTCCTCCACCTGGAGTGTCCTCAGGGATGGAGGCAATGAGGACAGGAATCTCTATAACAACATGTCATCCATGAGGCTAAACCAAGGCCAAGTAATAGAGCTTCCCACTCACTCCCTCACCTGCACTGACCCTGTGCATTTGCAGTCCTGAAGGAAATCCTCCACCATGACAGCTCAACAGAAACAGCAACAAAGAACATTTAAGTTTATTATATATTAATATTTTATATATGGTTTTCTTATAGTCCCAGGAGACTGACCTTCACATGCAGCTCCAGGTTCTCCAGAGTCAAAGGACAGGAGCACATGTCAATTACGTTAATGTCTGAATGCAGCAGGACACACACCATCTCACAGAAATCATTATAGCTGGATGCCCTATTTAGGGTTTAAAAAAGAAGAAGAAAACCAGCAGGGGTACTACAGGCTGATTAATTATAATGGGCTCTGCAAAGGAAGAGAACTAATTAAACACCACACTGACTGAATTCTTGGCCCTGGTAAAAAGGTAATGTTCACCTCTGAGTGTAATGAACTCAACAGTCTGCTCTCCGCTCAAACAAAACAGCACGTTGGAGTATTTCTGGCTTAATAATAACAAACAAAATCAGGCGAATTAGCAAACAATGCTAAATGAAAGTAGCTATGTGTTGAATCCTGATGTCTGAGTGTGAAAGTGACATCTGCCTGAAAACGAAGCAGGCTCCACTGCTTGGGGTTCATTTGTATTCATGTATGTAGTGTAAGCAGCAATGTTATATAACCTCCATGATGTCTGTAAGACACATAAAAAACAAGACGCTCAAAAACCAGATGTGCTTTTAACTTACTGTGAACATCAGACCTGTTTATGTTCAGTCTGTTGTGAATCTTACCAGAATATTCAGTCCTTAAACCTCATTAAAAACAACATATTTTATTAAAATCCAACCATCTGTATTTCTCTGCTTGTAACATTTCTAGAAATCTGACTCATTTCCCCGTTACAGCACCAGACTAGACCACAGATTCGTTTTCGAGCTGCTGTACTCTCTTATTTTTTAAAATAATGTGAGTGGCCTTTCACTTCATAAAACTGCATTGTGACTCACCGCCTACAGCACAAAGCTCCTCTTATTATTTATCACTCTTTGAATAAAGCTGGTGGCCATCATCTGGACTTCAGCTCAGCTCGGACGTTTGTACTTTTTGTCTCCTACGGGAAACTTTCAAGGTATTCTTGAGGGTTGGATTTGATTTTCTATCTGAATGCATGTTCATTCAGCAGGGGAGACTGTGCCAGGTTTGTCTCATCCACACAAATATGTCTTTAATTTGACCGTGAGGATGAATGGACCTGGAGCCGTCCTTTTTAGAAATGTAAATCTGTTTCCAAGGTCATGGTTGAAAGAGAGAAACAGAGCTGCTTGTAGTTAGCTCTTACTCAGACCAAAGCCACTTAAATTTCATCCATCAAATGTAACAAAATTGTGGAATAATGTAGGAATTTGTAACAACAAGGTCTGAAGCTCTCTAGCTTTTATGAGCTGCAGAAAATTATGTCATAATATTGCTTGCTGCACTTAATGAAAAGCTCCTGCTATAACCATAAAAAACTCTCAGGACTCTCATAGATAAACGGAGCCACTGAGAACAGTTCAGCAAACTCCAAACTGCTTTGAATAACACCAAAATATTAAAGTGTGATAAATCAGCAAACTCTGAAACACATACAGTCCATCAGTAGTTGTTATATCATCATAACAGAGAAAAATATCAACCATAAAGCCTTCTTGTGACCTGCTCTCATAGGAACAGGGCTGGTTATTTATAACTGGTTTATAAACCAGTCAGAAATCCTTTTTAAGATGAAGAGACCACAGTCAGAGCCAAGCCAGAACATCTAGAAGAGTCTTTCCACTTTCTGTTAACCCCATTGTGCAGAAAATCGAATCATTTCAACCAGAAATGCTCGCAAGATAGTTTCCAATGAGTAGGAGTGAATGGAGCTAAATGGCTAAAACAATCTGGTTCTAGTTTTTCTTCTAGGTTCTCAGTCGCAGTCGTTTGCAGTCGTCTTTAAAGCTTGAAAACAGAAAACAACTGGACTTCTTTAAGTCTGTGAGGTCGTTTTACCTCTTACCCAAGGGGCTTCTTCAGCTCCAGCTCACTGGTAGAGATGAACTATGTTGCCAAAAGTATTTACTCACCCGTGAATTCGGGTGTTTTAAACACTTCTATGACCACAGGTGTATAAGTTGCATCATCCCCCAAACTATTCCCACAAAACTGGGAGAATGAAAGTGTCCAAAATGTCCTGGTATGCTGAAGCATTAAGAGTTTTTTCACTGGAACTAAGGGCTGACCCCAACTCCTGGAAACAACCCCACACCATAGTGTGAGAGATTTGTGATGTTTAGCGTGTTTGGAGTGTGTAGTTAATGTGTTGTCTTGTGTAGTTAGTGTGTAGTGTTGTGGATAGTTTTGTGTTGTGTGTCAGAACAATGAGGCGGCTGCTGTCTCCAGGTAGAAACAGGAGTGATACACCTGCTGCTGTCAGACCTGCAGGTATCAGGCTGTGATGTTCTCCTTTATAGTGGACAGAAATCATTTTTTGGAGTGGCACAAATAATTTGTGGCATCTTATTGAAGAACAGCTGATTGTTCTGTAAATAGTTTGAAATGGTTATAAAAAAAGAGTAAAAGGTAAATGGCTGCAAATAACTTTGTTTGCAAAACTTGTGCATATGATTTTAAAATTCACAATTTATATTTGCATTTAAGGTTATGAAATATGACTTAATAAACATGTTTGTGGTTGTTACAGTAAAAAATATAACTTTTTCTAATCGGATTTTATGTTTTTGCCCTGATTTTAGATCAATTGTGTTAATACAGTATGTCAAAATGAAAACATAACTGTAAATTCAGACACGTGAGGTTGTGCTGAAAAGGATGATACCAAACAAGGCAAAGTAAATCGTTTTTAAAGGTAAAAAGTAGAAGTAAAATCAAAAGTGGTTAAAAATGGCCAATAATACCCTGGACCCCAGAGGGTTAAACATTTTTCTTTAAAGTAACTAGTAACTATAATTAATTACTTTTTCAAAGTAGCTTGCCCAACACTGCTAACAGCTGACTGACTGTTTGGTAGTGAGGAAATTTTGAGGAAATTTTGTTTCTTCACAGTAACACGCTGGAATTCACTGAGCTGGGAGCGACCTGTTCTTTGTAGAAGCCGTCTGAAGGTGCTAGATTACACCTGTGGCTATGATGCGATTGGAGCGCCTGAATCCACTGATGGGTGGATGGGTGACTGAACACTTTTGGCAGTATAGTGTATTAGTCATTAGTGCTTTCAAATCCTAAAATCAAACAGATGAAAACAGTTAATGCTAAATGAACTTGTGGCCTTTTCTATTCGAATGAACAAACCCGTTTTATCCACTTACATGAAGCTTTTACTGTTCAAACCACAAACGGAGAGAAGCGTGACATAAAGCAGAGTTGTTTGCCACAGCGCGTGACGCTGAATCGCTCTGTCTCTGCAGTCTGCTGATAATCAGACGGTGTTAATATTCTGAGCAGTGAGCTGCAGGGTCAGGAGGAGCTGCCATCCCCGCTGCTGTGAACACCCTGAATATCCTGTTCTGCACGCCTGACCAAACTTATGAGATTCTGCGTGTTTGAGAGGAAAATAACACGAGCATGTTCGTGCGCACACATTCGTTAATTATATACAAGCACTTAAAAAAGGACATGCTGAATTATACTCATGAAGAAAAGCAGGTATTAGCCTTTCAGCCACGTGATGTGCTTCACAGAGAAAACAGCTTTTTCTCAAATTTTGTCATAAAATGTGTGACACGGCAGGACGCTGCCAGGAAACCAATCGATTTAAATGAACTATGAAGCCAGAAGTTCAAAAATGGAAATATTGAGCTTAACAATAGACTGTAAATTATTTAAAGTGATGACATTAAATGGCTTAATCCTACATTCTTTCTAATGTCCAACAGGGCTGACTCATTTACAGGCACAGCCTCAGACACTTTAAGTTAAAATACAGTTTTGCATTTTTACCTCACTTTTAATTTACTTTTTACTGTAATTACATTTCCAATTACTGTATTTAAAAAACTGCCATACTTTTTTGGTTTCTAGTGTTTGTTTTAATGTGGAGCATCCTGTAAGGTGGATTTTGAAAGGTTAATTAAAATGGGAAGAATAAAATGCCAATCCATATAGCTGGGCTTGTGTGTGAACATCCCGGCAAATCATTTAATGCAGATTTACTTCAATCCACGAGTGCAGCGCCTGATACTCTTTATAGCCTCAGGATGCTGCGGTGTGTTTCAGCCAAGAGGATTTTAATCATTTTAATCCTCCTCCTCTCTGGATTGTTAACACGAGAACAAGCTAGAATATTTATGTTGTTGTTCTTTGCGAATTTAATGATTATCATAAACCACTTCAATTAACAGGACGGTTTAGGACGGAGGCAGCGGCAGGAGAGCCTCGGAGGATGGGGAGGCGATGAAAATAAATATTCTCCCTCTACGCAGCGATGTCATCAAGGAGCCGCTCGGGAAGAAGAGCGAGAGAGAAATTAACTCCAAGCGAGAGCGGTGTCAGAGTGCAGTTTATCTTCCTTCAGCACACGTGTCCACGCCGTGTTGTGTCTGCTGCACGAGCTGCTCTCATTCGCTGGCGTGTTTTAGCCTGTGTGGTGGGGGCGCTGCTGTCTGCGCTGGTGAAAAGAGCACATGGCAGATGTTCGGTGTGGCACATCCCACCACCCTTCACCTGCTCTTACTTCTGTCCTCTGCACATGTGCAACAACGGGAGGCAGGGAGGGGATGAAGGATGGAGAGTTCTCTCCAGCTTTTTGTTCCATTATCCCACGATGTTTGTAACATGTTAGCGAGGATGTTCTGAATATGAAAGTCAGAGCTGGGGATTTAAAAAAGAATAATCTGTGGATTAGTATCTGAAAACTGTGTCTAATTGAAGCGCTACAGAGAAGGAACACTTTGCAAACACTTGGTCAGACAATTTGTCGTAACCGCAGTCCTTTTTTGCATATTTGTCACATTTTAATGTTTCAGATCCTCAGAAAATTTGAATGTTAGACAAAGATAACCTTCCTGAATACAAAAGGCAGTTTTTAAATGATGATTTCCAAAAGAGGTCGTCCTCCCAAAATCACTGCAAGGGTCCAGTAACAGAACATCTAAAAAACCTGCAGGTCTCACTTGGCTCAGTTAAGGTTCAGAGTTCATGATTCAACAGTAAGAAAGAAACTGGGCAAAAATGACATCCATGGGAGAGTTCAAAGGAGGAAACCACTGCTGACCAAAAAGAACACAAAGGTTTGTTTTTCTTTTGCCAAAAAACATCTGGATGATCCTCAAGACTTTTGGAAAACACTCTGTGGGCTGACAAACAAAAGCTGACATTTTTTGGAAGTTTGGACTCCAGTTACACCGGCATTTCATGAAAGAGCATCATATCAACAGTCAAACATGGTGGTGGTAGGATGATAGTCTGGGGCTGGTTTGCTGCTTTAGGATCTGGGCGACTTCCCATAACTGATGAAACCATGAACGGTTTGTGAACTAAAGACCGACGGCACTTGGGATATTTGATTCTGTTCATTGTTGTCAGTGTTTGAGTTGTGATGAAAACTTACATATTAACAATTATGAAACTGAGCTTATTCCTCATTGTTAGTCAGATATGACATTAAATGCTAGTTTCGGTTGCTATTCAAGGTTTGGGAGACGTGCAGGCAGCTGAGACTGAGAAAGTCACTTGGCTGAGTGAGGAATATTTCTTCTACTGAAAACTCCAGAAAGTCCAGATGAACAGAATCAACTTTCTGAGATTCAGTGATTGGGCATGCAAGACACACCAGCCAGCCCACCTCTGAATGGCTAAAAAACAAACGGCTTTGGAGTGGCCTAGTGAAAGTCTGGACTTAAATCCACCTGAAATGATTTAGAATGATTTATACTCAAAACCCTCCAATGAAGCCGAATTAAAATCATTTTACAGTAGGCCAGTTATTGCAAACACTTGATTGCAGTTCTTACTGCCAAGGGTGGCAGTGTTAGCTTTAGGTGGCAATTACTTTTCACACAGGGTCAGGTAGGTTTGGATAGCTTTTTCCCCCTTAATACATAAAATCATCATTTAAAGACTGCATTTTGTATTTACTCGGGTTATGTTTGTGTAATACTAAAACTATCTGATGGTCTGAAATATGGCTAATATGCAAAAAACTAAGAAATCAAAATAGAGAGCTCTGTACACGCATGTTTTGCACATAAATGTTGTTTCTTCACATTCCCATGATGGCTGTAGTTAACATGGGATTTATTAATAGGTCTTTAGAAATGCGGTGAGTAATTACCACACACAAAGCTGAAGTTTTATAGCAATTTTCTGTAATCAGTCTTCACATCCTCCCAAAAACAAATCACTTCTGCAGCATTGTAGCTAATTTATGCAAACGCAGCATTTCCAGTAATTACACAACAGCAGCAATCTTCCACCTGATCTTTGCCTCGGCCTGCCGCACTCACACAGATTGCCATCGGACTGAGAAATTGAGTCTGGTTATCTGAGGAGAAGCTCGAACAGACAGGCCGGCGAGCGACTCCTGCGTCTGACTCCTGGTGAGATTAAAACTGCTGGACGTCAGCCCACAGGGGATTCAGGGTGCTGCGTAGCATTCTGGGAGATTGCTACCGTAACCTTTACTGAAGGAATCCCAGTGTTTAGAGGATTTTTATTTTTGCCCAGCAGTAGACAGAGCAGTTCGGGTGAGGTCAGACGTGAGGCACAAATCCCTCTGGGATAAATGAATGCTGTTTTTCTGCATGCAAATGTAATCCACGGTGCTCAGGTTTGATTCACCTGCTGACAGATGGCATGTTTGTTTCTGCTGCATGCAATGTGGAGCAGCAACTTCCTCCCAGCTCTGGGATCTCATTATTCCTGCCCAGGGAGAATTGATCAAACAACGCAGTCAAACACGCCGCTGCGATAATGAGCCAACAGCAAGCTAATTATCTGCTCTTAGACCTCCTGCAGGAAAATCACCTCAGCGTGCCCAGAGCTGCTCCTGGGTGCCCTCCAGAACAGTTTGGGCTTCACTGTCAGCCAGCAGGAGCTTTAAAGCAGCTACAGTCCAAATGAAAGGGACGGATCACATTCAGGATGACAAGGGGACAGCGTGAAAGCTGGAAACCAAGAACAGAACCTTCTAACATGTCTTATACCAGAGAAATGTTTCATTTTTGACTTGAAATCCAAACAGCAGTGTCCCAGTTGATTAACGCACCTTTTAATGGAACTGAAACGCTTTAACACTCGGACGCCTGCGCTATGAAGCAGGATTTGGGGCTGAGCATCAGGTTTAGTCCTGGATTTCCTGTCTTATGGAGGGAGTTCACTTCTTACTGGGCTACGCAGACCTAACCAAAGTACAGATGCATTGACTGACCAATCATCCGTGTTATATAGAGGGACCAGTTTTATAATCTATGTTTCAGATTTTAGGACCAAACATAAAAATATACGCATCTATTTTCTGCATCCTTAACTGAGTACATGCAAATTCATGTGGTGGTAAATTGTATAATGCATAAAACGTATCTCTACAGCAGAGAATCTGTGTAGCACCTGAAACATACTATAAATTAAATTATAAAGGTGTTTAAGGTGCCATATAATCTAGACAGGTAGAAAGAGTCCAACCATCCAACCTTTAGCTCAGTATGCCTCGCTAACCCATTAATCTTCCTTTAGAGTGTTTGAGATAAGAAATCTCCACCTACTGACAATCAATTCCCCAATAATTAGCACCACCGTTACGAGAAGTTCCCTCGGACCTTGCTTTGTAGGTCGGCAGTACTTAAAGTGTCGTACTGCTTTAAATAGAGTCTGTTTGACACCACCAGAAGCAGACTCACAATTAAACCTCTTAAAAGCTTAATTTCTGGTGTGGAACCTGGATAACCTGCCAACAACAAACAACAACCACTCAACCACCCAGTCAATGGCTTCCTCACCTCAAAATAAATAAATAAATACATAAAAATACTAATAAATTAAGAGTTGGAGAAATCTGTTCATATATCATGTCTCAAAAATATTTATAGTGTAATACTGAAATTTTGTTTGTTGTTAAAAATGTTATAGCAGTCAGGAAATGGACCAAATAAGCCATTTTTTTCTATTTGGCTCTTCATGTGCATGTTGGATATTTATGACCGGTTGTTTTATATCTTTTTACCCTTTATCAAAATAATAAAGTTCCTCTGTCAAAAGCTCTAAGCTCTACAAGCTGTAAGTAATTTCTTCCAGTGTAAATCATAAAAGAGCAATGTAATCTTAAAACCGGGCTCCTGGGCTGTGTGTTGTTTCCTACTTATTGGTGTGATTTCTGTTTTTATACTATTTTTGTAACTGCAGTGAGATGAGAAACACGTATCGGTTTTACAGGGATACGCTTGAATTCGTGCAGACGCTGTTATAGAAGAGTCCAACTCAGAATTCAATTTGAATTAGTAGGAGTAGGATTTCATTTTATCCTCTGTTTGCTCTTCATGATCCTGCCTTGTACCTGTTTTTAACGATGCTGCCAGTAAATGAGAGAATTAATATTTATCCGGGCTGTAGCAAACAAAGATGTTATATTACGATGATATGGTATTAAGACTGTTCATGTTGTCGGTATTGGAAAGACTGTTTGGATTCAGTGTGGCTGCTGCTGGAGCGTGGAGGAGGTAGGACACAGGACGCCCACTCGCTCACTCTGAATGCACCAGACAATGACATGTGGGCTCAGTCGGACATCACGTGGACTTCATGCTGCAGAGCTGGCAGGTTAAAGACTTGAAGTATTTGTCAGTAATGACAAATAACCCTACCTGTTCACCCTCTACTTTGCAGAAAAGCATTGTTTGAGGAAAAATGTAAATAATTTTTTAGGCTGGGTCGCTTTTAGCGCTGAAATTGCCAAGACATTAGAGAATATTTTTTGAAACTTAAATTAAACAGAGTTTGAGTAAGGGTTAGCATCACTCAGCACTTTTCCAGCTCTTATATATTTATTCCCGTACTACACTGGAGTACCTTTGGTTAAGTCACAGTTCAAAATAATCTGTATTCATCTGATGGGACCTTGGTGCAGCCCCAAGCTGTTGCTCCTCCCCCTTTAAGACAAATTTCTTAGGTTTAAACAGCAGGTGGGTGGGGCTTATATTCAGATTAACCTCTCTTTATGACCTCACAGAGAGCACCAAGTAGAATAAACTGTTAGAAACCGAGTGTTTAGAGCTATTTGAAGCCTGAGCTTTCCACTCACAGAGATTACATGTGCATATGCTGCCCTCATTATTTAAAAATCTGGCCATGTTTAATGGGAATCCACCATTTTTACAATAAAAAACAGCATAAGGATCCACTTTGTGATGGAAAAGTAGCTCCTGAAATGCTGTACTATATCTTTAATGGTGTAATGGACCCTGTCTTTGAACGTGTCCTCACACCTTCACACTTCTGAGATTACTTACTGCGAGGTCACAGCGGTCCATGGAGAAATTTCCTCTCCTCTTCCCACCCTCGTCTTCGGGGATTTGTCATCTGATTTAAAGCATCGTCAGCTTGTCAGTTTTTACAACCGTTCCCATCCCAGGGAGCGAGGAGAGCAGCTAGTTTTTCTCATATAGCAAGATTTAAAAAGTGAGGGGTAAATTTACGACATGGGCTGCTAAGAGAAGCTGTTGGATACACAGCACTGACATGTTGACGGTTGAATAATCAGCTCTGGGATTATCTCAGCAGTGACAGCACAGTGCAAAAGAAAAGGAAAATAAAATCAATGTTCTTTTCCATCAACACTGTTGTTGTTTTTTGCTTCTCCCTGGCTTTCGAGTCACCCGTCTCCCCCCAGACACTATTCCCTCTGCCTGCAGAATAGCAATCTGCTGCGGTGACACAGCCGATGAGTCAGGAGGCCGTGAATTAAAATTATCGTCTGACTTCATCTCACCCAGCGAGCGTGCCGTCGCAGGTGAGAGCGGTCGTGGTGATGCTCTTACAGCTTTCTTTTGTGTCCAAATGGAGACGTCTGACATTGACGAATAATTATAGTTTCCTGATGTTTTGAGGGTCACTCCAAAAATCGATCAGTCCCTCCCACCCGACCGCCTCAGAACTGCAGCTTCGATTCAATGATGTCATGCAAAGATTTTACCTTCGTTCCAGGACTCATTTCTGAGTTACACGCCCTCAAAGTACACAGGGTGGGTTGAAATTTGATGCTTTTTATCGCACTTTGTATCAAGAAAAGAAATCCACGTGACCTTTACAAGGCTAAAAAATACATTTAAGCTCTGATGATCAGTTTTTACTCCAACTTAAAAAAAGATTCTTGCGTCAGATTGCGTCTCTTTATCAGCAGACAAATTTTGAGCAGTATCATGGGATATATCATGTCCACACATACATGGGTATTTTGGTAAATGTAGATTTAAATGCATTTTGTACACACGTAAACAGCATTTTGATTGTATGAAAACTGTGCTTTTACCACAGCTTATGCCAGTGTTTAACTCAGTGTTTAAATCTGAGATTTTGTCTCCCAACGTCAACGTGATGACCATTATTTTCATTTTTATGTCAGACTGTGAGCTGTTGTTGTTTGTTGGCATTTGGTTGTCCAACATTTCCTCACAGTTAGTTTTTTTCTTTGCATTTTGATGTGAATCGGGATATTTTTACTAAACAATCTCACTTTTAATAAAGTCCTGTGTATGTGTGAATGTTACCATGGTTTCAATAATGTCCATGATGTAGAGGAACAACAACAAACATTGGTTTTTCCATAACTGATTGGAGACAACTTCAAAAAGTGCATTATGTCATCATGTATGGTAGGTAGGGTAGGTGATCAAAACACATACCAGCCTCATCTTCTAACCAAACAGTTTTATAATATAATCATGTTTAGTGAGTTTAGCCTGTGATTTCACCTTGAATCACTTTTTGAGACCAGCTTCTTTGGTTGATTTTGAATGTGATCTTCAAATTTGGCTTTAAAGACATAAACCTTTGAATCAAAGAGCACATGGAAGCCACATTTTCTCCTGTTGTGTTAATTTAAGTACATGTCATTTAGTGATTAACTAGGCCTTAATTCACCCTGGAGTAATTTGCTTTTTTACTGTCACGTTTTTCTTATACACGTGTGATTACATTTGCAAAGCTGTGGTCTTCCTTTAACACACTTCACAACATCATGCAAAGTACTGTGATGAATATTACTGACTCCTAATAGACAGCATCGTTCTGTGGTGATTGATTTTGGATTTTAAAACGCCAGTTTAGTGTTTTTTTTTTAGCATTTTGAATATTTTTTAAATCCTCCAATTACCCTGCACTAACAGCTGACTGTAGCCCACAGAGAGCCTGATCAGGTCAAGAGTAGCTGTTTTTACAGCCCTTACCACAACAAACTAAAGAAAAATTTCCATTATCATTCACTTACATTTCCCACTGCAGAAATAAAACAACTAAACACCATCAACGAGTCATTACTTTTTTAAAAGCACACTTAAGTCTCGTTGATATCTTCTCGACAGGCTGTTTTCTTTAACCTTTTTCTGTCTGAAGGAGGTAATAAAAGCACAAGCCGATACTCACACCTATTCATTCCCTCATTAATTTCAAACTGCATTTGAGCCACAGCTGCACGTTTCTCCGTGCTAACGCCTGCTCTGCTTTCCTTTCGTGCTGCATTCATGGACGTGGGATAAACTGGAAGCCAGTTTTTGAGCGTCTAAATTCGATTTTTTAAAATAAGTATTCATCTCAGCTCATTTTTGAAGCTAAAACTGATGTATTACCTGCCGCGGCTATAGCGCCCTCTGGTGGAAACATAATTAGTTGTTGCGGTCCGAGGCTTGATTTAGACTTCTGTGTGGAGTCTTTGCTGAGCTACAACGTAATCTATGTAAGTGGCTGACGTTGTCGCCGGTATTTATATTGATTTCCCGCTCAGGAAATTGTACAGGAAGTGATATATTTATCCAACAACCGATTAGAATCCAGTGTTTAAGTCTTCCACATGCACAAAGGTGTGAAGGTATGATTAGTATTAGATTGATACAAGCACAATAGGATGTCTAAGAAGCTTGGAAAGAAAAGTGTCTGGGCTTCTTTAAGTTTCTTAAAGACATTTCACGTCTCATCCGAGAAGCTTCTTTAGGTCAAAGACCAATTGGGGGAGAGTCCCAGATTTTTAAGTCCTTTTGGGAGTGTCCCTAAGAGGATTGTGGACCCCCTATTGTTCCACTACCTAACCACACGAGCCAAGGTGTGAAAACGGGTGTGGGTCACAACCAGCCAAGGTTTCAGGTGAACCCATTGTGAGACCTAGCCCCACCCTATTATGTGACTTACTAAGATCAAATCTCAAAACTGGATTATAGATGGCAGACAGTTGGTGCCGTAAACCACCCCCTCTGTTCAAAGATGGTCGTTCACAGTGGACATAAATGGCTTCTTTCACTCCTCTTTCAAACCATCTGTCTTCTCTAACCAAAATGTGAACACTGGCATCCTCGAAAGAGTGTCCCTTATCCTTCAGATGCAGATATACAGCTGAGTCTTGTCGTGTCGAGGTGGCTCTTCTAAGTGGCTGTTTGGACTCTCTAATGTAGAAGCCTGAGCACTCCTCACTACCCTGTACAGCATACACTACGTTGTTAAGTTTGTTTTTGCGAGTTTTGTATTGGGGATGAACCAGTTTTTGTCTGATTGTGTGGCTGGGTCTGAAGTAGACTGGGATGTCGTGCTTGAAGAAGACTCTCCTGAGTTTCTCTGATAAACCACTACATAAGGGATGACAACATTGTTCCGTTTGTCCTTCTGAGTCTCCCTAGTTAGATCTTATTTTCTGTGCATTTTCATGATTAGGGACACTCCGCTTAAAAATCTGGGACTCTCCACCAATTTCTCCTGGAACTGAAGAAGCTTCTTGGACGAGAGGTGAAATGTCTTCAAGAAACTTAAAGAGGTCCAGATGCCTTTCTCCTCAAACTACAATGACCTGGATGACTGACAATAGGATGGATAGTTTGTTTTTATGCTAAAAGTTCAGTATGTAGCACACTAAATTGTAATAAATGTATTTTTTTAGTTTTAAAAATATTTTAAAATTACATTTAAAAAAATATAGCTTAAACATGCACTATAAAATGTCTGTACTTTTTTGTGCTACCCACCATATGTATTTTATTTATAGCCTATAGCACATTTCATTAACAGAAGTTGACCCAAGTGTTTTAGAGTCAGGCACATTCCAGGTCTCCAAAAAAACAGTTTCAAAATACATGAAAAGCTGAAATGTTGTTTTATTCTATTAACTAATTATTATGGAAAATACAAATCTCACTGATTTAGTGGTCTGTAAAAAGTGCCTTTATAGGTTAAACGTATTGATAATAGTATCGGCGATTTATACAAAAATTTGCAGTATTGTAAACCACTACTGTTGACAGTTTTACATCTGAATTTTAATTCGGTCTAACGTGTAAATTCCTGCAATCCTGGAAGGCGTCACTGACGCTCTGTGCTCTGATTGGAGGTCAGGGGCGGTGGGCGGGGCCGCCGGCCGAGTGCGGAGACAATAGAGAGGGGCTCGGGAGACAGACCACGGCGGATGCACGGTGACAGACAGCAGCCGGTCCCCGCAGAGCCTTCACTCCCAGCCGGTCTCCTGAGTCGCTGAAGGATCCGAACGTTGTCTGAATGGACTGACAGCTTCCAGCACTTTGTCAACGGTAGGAGAAGATTTCGTTTTTCTCCCAGTAAAACCAGTTAACAGCTTACGAAACGCTGCTCGGTGTGTCTTTTCAAGCATTTAAAGCTCAGATCCAGCTTGAAAGTGATGCCTCACTGCTCTGAGGCAAAAGCACAACACTCCACGGCTGTTGTGTGTCTATGCACGGGCACTATATTGGGCTTTGCACTCTGAAAACAATGTATTCTAAATATACAGCTGTAAATCTAAAACAAAGTTCACCCAACCTGAGCAGAACAATAGAGCTGCTGTGAAGCTATTGTCTCAGAGCTACAATCTCTGGTATTGACTTTCCTCCCTCTACATTTACAGAGCAGATTTCTCGCCACAGACATGCTCATGTGCTGCACGCTGTTATGGATATAATGCATGCACGCTTTGTGTCTGCAGATCACATCCATAGTTGATCTCTTTGTGCTGCAGTTTTTATGTCTGAGTGTCTGTAAACAGTGTTACTGACTCCAGATCTGCATCAGGGATGCAGACATGGGGATTTATGGTGTTAATGGAAGGTGATTAATCATCAGACGTGGTTCTGGTTCTGACATTTTAGATTTTTTTTCATGCGAAAATTGGACAGGTTTGCTAAACCCTAAGAATTCAGCATCTCAGATGACAAAGGTTCACCAGTGTGTTGACTTTGATGCTGATGCTTATCGGTATTTTCGTGCAAAGTTTATTTTTTGTCTGCATCCTCCCTGCTGAGGGCTCCTTCATCGCATCGCTCTGGCTCCCATAAATCCATCGAGTTTAGAGGAATCTGAAACTTTGTGGGATTAATAGCCACGTCTTGTTACTAGTAGTGGATATATAATTGGCTGCAGCTCAACACGAGATGCCAAACTGCTTAAAAAATAATTCACGCCTACTTTCACAAGCATAGCCTCAATCATATGTCCAAATATAAACAAAGGGACACTTTTGGTGACGCTGATTGGTCGCTTAAAGGTTTACAGGACACGCTCCCTCACCTTTTTGCAAACGAAACACTGAAGCGGCTGGCTGGCGCTTGGAGATGATTGAAATGGAAGTGGCAGTGATTCGTGGTGCTGTCGCAGAAAGGAATTTTGCGACAATCGAATCCCTAAAATTGTCTCTTTTGTCTCAGCTCCTTCTGTCCGAAGCACGATGAAAGCCCCCTGTGGAACCTGAAGTCCAGAGCGCAGGAGTTCTTGAGTGCCAGTTCCACACCTTCATCCACTCATGGGCTACGAGCTGCTTCTTTCATGTCGCTTTTAGCTTCTCAGATGACAGGATTTCTGCTTTCTGGTTTTGTTTGTATGTTTGTACAGACAAACACAACCAACACCCTTATTCAGGGCGTTATTAAACCTCTTATGGGTATTGATAAAGCTATTTAAGGTTTCATTGACGAAGTAGCCCCACGTGAATGAGCCTTGAGTGTTTGTGTTGTTACAACAAGGACTTTAAAACATGGATGTAGTCACTGCCATGGATTTTTGGACTTCACACTTATTTGGAGCCAGAATATTGAGATAAGAGTGCAGAGTGCATTCATCAGCTAAACCTGGTGAGCTTTCATAGCAAACTACAAACAATAACCTGAGCGCTAGCATTCAGACACAGATGGTGAATACAACACTAGATTTTCTTTTCACAGAAACTGCAGCATAAACTTCCTGGATGGCCTGCACCACACAGCCCATAATATTTTATTTCACAGAAATATTTGTTAGTTCAGCCCTGCAGAGGAGACGTGAAAATAAAACCATGCACATCTCCTCGGCAGGCAGGAGGAAGGCGGTTAGAGAATGTGAGATTAAATCAGACAAAGAGTGTACCGCTGCCTTCTGTTGCGTGGGGATCGCAGCAGCCGAAATGCTTTGGCAGTAAAGGAGAGCGCCCAGTGATGCGCTGCTGAGCGCGCAGGGACAAAGCCTCAGTGTTCGCAGGCGATGTAGGTCGAGCCGGTTAAAGCCGGCTGCTTTGATGTGCTGCACAGCTCCGTGAGCGCCGTGGGAGCGGACGGCCGAGCCTCGCCGGAGGCCGCCGCACAAGAGGACGCTGAACTCCAGCGCCGTGACTGCTGGCGTGATGCAGTCTGACTTCTGCAAACATTTCCAGAGGGACGAGCTGCTCACGGGGCAGAAGTAATCTCTCCGGTTTTGTTGCTTCTCAGTGAGCAGATTTAAAGAACAACAGTTCACACGTTAACATTAGATCAGTGGCGGTGAGCTGAATGACTGAGGATGGAGCTGAAAGGCCAACAACAACCAGCACAGAGAGGGGAAGAGTCAGCACTTTCCAGGGCTGATAAAGGAATAAGTCCGAGGGAGGATGAAAACTCTTTAGCTTTAGTAATATTTCTGTATGATTTCAAACTGATCTCACCCATACATTTTGTGGCATCACTGAAGTAGACATCTGGTCTTTACTGATGTCTGAAGGTGCCGAGGATGTGGTTTGTACGTCTTTCAGTCAGTAGGTACTCGTCTTCCAAATGACTCTTTTCTCGTTGTGTAAAATGTAGCAGACCTGGACACGTGCAATTGTTATGAGATGATCAGTGCTGTTTGGAGTTTTAGCCAAGCGGCAAGGAAATCTGCAGTTTCACTCGCAACCACTTGAGGCTTCTCTAAAAGTGAGTCAATCCCCACGTAAATGTCCAAAATCATCCATGTTATAATGTCAACGAGCAAAGAGCAAAATGCAGAGTCCAGAAGCCGATTAGTGATAACCACAGTGGTTACATCTGTCTTTTATAAATAGTGTGTGGTTTTAGCTCATAGCTGTCAGGTGTGGGTCTTTATATTATTCCTTTTGTCATAACCAAAAGCCAAAAATCTAAAAGCTGAAATGATTATTTCAGGATTTTATATACAATAAAAGAAATGTAGTAAATCCTCAGATTAGAGAAACTGAAACCAGGTGATAAGTTGACATTTTTAGAAGCAGTGTCATTTATTGGTTATGTAAGTGGTTGGTCATCTTTTCAGTAATTATAATCTGTATTAGGGCAGGGCAATATGGCCAAAAACATTTATCGCGATATATATTTGAAAATTTGCGATAACTATATAACTGACGATATAATGCATGTGAGACTCCACAACTTTAAACTTAAAAGAGCTTATACACACACAATACGGTAACATTATGTTGAAGCACAGTACGTATCACTCCGCGAGGCTACAGTAGCCATAACGCTCTGACAATCCATCAAGCTGTGCGGCTTCGTAGCTTAGCAGAGTCGTACTAAAACATTTTTCGACAGATTTTTAAGCGCCGCGTACCAAATTAAATCGGTTCGGTAATAACGACGGCCCGCTAGCACGCTCTACCAAAAAATGTGCTTTGGTGTGTATCTGACGGACGAAAGCCAAACCAGTTCGACTGAAGTTGCAACATTTTTACAAACAAATTCTGGATCATCCGTTTCATTCAACGATCCACTTTCGCCCTTCTCATTCTCCGTCGCCGCCATGCTCTTTCTGCCATGTGCGCATGAAAACAAAGGCACTGCGCATGCGCGTTTTACCCATATTCTATCGCGATATTTGATTTTCTTATCATTGCCTAACATTGTATCGATATTACCGTGAACGGTATCTATATAGTAGCAAGAACCCACTGTACACACGGTTTTTGCCATGCCCGCAGGGCTCGTTTGCTGTGCTTATGTATTCAAAAAATTAATGTATCATGTTAATCTTTATATCTTCAATATAGAGTCAGATGGCAAAAATGTCTTTTTACAAATGAAATTTGTTCCTAGATTTGTGTTAGAGGAAATCATGACACGTTGTGATGGGTATTTTTGTTTGAGCTGCAGATAACCTGACAATCACTTCCTTATTTAAATAATCAGTTATTGTCGTGTTAAAAATGTTTTTATGAAGTGTTGTTCATCATCTGCCCTGGTGAGATCTTCTCTGGGTGGAATAGGTGATAATGACACTGTCATTCTTCTGCTCTAAACAGAAGAATTGAGATTTTTAAAAGCTGTGACATTCACAGTGTCTCACAGCAATAATTCATGTTTATCTTTTGTTACCAAAAGCCCAAACTCCCAGATTACTCCGTTTACAGTCATACCTGACAGAAGCAAGTCGACATGCTTAGCGTGAACCATCAAATGTATGGCATTTGTTCCTAAAATAGTCAATTTATGGCAATAAAAAGCTTACAGGTTGTGAACTGAGAGGAAGGGTCATCAGTAATGGCAAAAAGTCACCATTTTCTTACACTGATTGGCTGTTTTCTTTTAGTTGATTGATTGGACCTGTCGGTTCACAGAGTTCAGTGGACTCAGCCTGACAGACAATGACTGATGACCAACAGCAACCAGAAGACATTTCAGCCCATTAGAGCTCAAACTGAAGCCTTTTTGTAGCATTAATAAAATATACGGTAAACACAAGAAAAGCCCAAGGCTGCTGCTAATGATTGCTTGCGTTATTGATCACTGTAAAGACTTTATTTTAGTTATTCTGTCTGTTGAGAAAAGGCTCAAGAAGACGGCCTAAAATGTATTTTTAAAAATTTATTTTGTTCACTTAAACCCCAAACATACTTGGGTCACTGTGAAATAGCTATAGGCAGTGGCAGAAAAACTAAACTGCTGTTGTTTTTTTCAAAATGGCACATTATTAATCACCTTCACCTTAAGTGAAGCCATTATTCTCTTTATGGAAAGCTTTTTATGCCTATTTTAAGTACATTAGCTCAGACAGTTAAGCTGCCAGACTGTCGCATCTCAAATCCCACGTGTTTCGTCTGGTCCTGGATTCTGAACATTGCAAGACCGAGGTTACTATCAGTCATTTTGTCAGGGTTCATGCTCTCTGCTTGTGCTGGTATCTTTAATAAATACCAAACATTTCGTTTTGAGAACTTGAGTTTGTCTTCAGATTGTCTTCTATTTTTTTGTCTTTAAAGTGGAACAAGGTCCTCCATTAAAAAGGCTTGTAAAGCTTTACTCAGAACACCTAATAAGAGCTTTGACACCTTAAAAAGCAGATAATTTGGTATTTTTGTTTTTGTGCTTGATCTCTCTCCAAACAAAGAATAAAACTATAAAAATACTGACACATGCTATTCCTCAACCTCCTAGTAGATGCACCTATCGTATAAATGTGAAAATCTGTGGTGATGTTTAAAAAGAAATTGACCTGCATCTACGGTATGAATGTTGAAATCCTGCATGGGTCCTGGGTCCCGAGTTATCACATTGACAAACTTGGGTGTTCACGCTGCCTGAAAGATATGTCAAGGACTTTAGAACTGGGCACTTTCAGTGTAGTCACACTAGTTAGCGATTAGAAGTCAGCCATTGCTAAATTCTCATAGAGAACTGGCAAAACAATGTGAGAGATGTGGATATTCATCAGAAACAACCAAAATAAAGAAAATACACCTCTAAACCTATTTAGAAATCTTTGAAAAGAGAACGCCCGGCGTCAGATGGAGGCAGCCTCTGGTGTGCTGTTGAGACTGTTACCAAGTCATCACCAAAGAATCCACCAGGGATGGGCTTCGCCAATCACTAATTAACCAACCAGTCATCCAACTTTATTATAGGCCTCTGTAGCATCAGTTATATCGGAAGTGGAGGATATCTCGTTACTGAACGAAAAGTTAACTGAAAGCTTTTTAAAAAATTGTTTTCGAGTGGCTTCAGCGAGACTTTACTTTATCACTTAGTTGTGGTTATTTGTTTGTCATAGGCTAACAAACGATCAGATCAAGTATTTTTCCAAAGTATTTTTTTCTTGTTTCTTAATATTTTTTTTTTAAAATGTCTACCTTTTTTTTCCCAATAAGATTCCAAGATTAATTCCACCAGATGGTTGTGAGTAACAAACCATCTGCTGCGACATATTAATAAGCTACATGATGGTATTGCTCTTCTTTAATTTAACAACAGATTGAATTTCTTCCTGTCACCATATTATTGGCTAAATAGACCTGCTCATTGGTGCTTCTATCAGATCTTTTTCTTCTTCCATGTTCTAATTTTTTTTTTTTTTTTTTTAGATCCACGTTTAAAAACTCATGGTGGGATTTAGATTGGGATTATTTTATGAATTGTTACTTTGACAGCAGTCAGAATCCTTCACATGCTCTCCAGATAGGATTAAAGTCACTGACTGTAGCAGGAAATATTAAAATCCCCCTCTAGCATAAATCCCATACACTTTAATGCTCCACTTAGGCAAAGAGTATTTTAGAGATGAAGGCTAACATCAAACCTGTAACATACCCACTGCGCTAAGTGGGTTTATGTTCTGTACTTGTAACTGCTTTATTTAGCATGTTAGCATGCTAACATTTATTGATATAACGTGCACATGGGGCTGATGTGAGTCTTAATAGAACTGCGGGCTTTTTCTTCAATAGATTAGAATTATTCAAACTTCCAAAAACTGAATAGTTTGTACAACGAAGTTTAGAAGAATAAGACAAAAATTTTTATTTATTCATTTATTACATTTACTATAGTAGTGCAGTTCAAAGGCCCTGAGTAATAGTGAACGATAACATTTGGAGAAAGTCTTACAAAACTGAGAAATTATCACCAAAAGTTCTTGTTTTATGTTCTCAACTTCAGAGTTGGAGGAGTAACCAACAGGTATTTATCCACTTGTGTTGGAGTGACATAAATTTCAGCACCACAGGGGGAGCACAAGGTGGACATCAATAGTCCTGACAGTATTTGGCACTCAATGACACCTCACCTCCAACCGACCGTGGCAGATGGCCGCCCCTCCCTGTTCCTGGTTCTGCCAGAGGTTTCTTCCTGTTAAAAGGGAGTTTGTCCTTGCCACTTTCGCCAAAGTCCTTGTCTCATAGGGCTTAGTCTGATTGTTGGGGTTTCTCTGTGTTATTCTAGGGTCTTTACCATCGGCGTAACTTTGTGTTGAACATTGGGGGGGTCAAGATGTCTGTCTAAATAAATAAACAAATCTAGCTAAATTCCCAAATGATTAAACATGCAACTATTTTGCTGGTAATACCTGAAATGAGTAAAGAAAATCAACAGCCTATTTATGCAAGATAATTCATAATTTTATTGGGGGGGTTATTTTGGTTGAGTCGGATTATTGGGGGGGTCATAACCCCCCTGGAAATTACGCAAATTACGCCTCTGGTCTTTACCTTACAATATTTAGCACCTTGAGGCAACTGTTGTTGTTATTTGGTGCTAGATAAAGAAAACTGAATTACATTGAACGTTGCAGACTTATAAAAACGAATCTCTGCTCAGATAAACATATAAATTGTACTAGTGGAGCTCAAAGTAAACCAAAAACCTAAGAGGTCCTAAAGGTTAATAACTGTAGATATGTGTAGCGGTGCGCTTTCAAAAAAATGTTCTTGCTCTTTTGAGTGTACTGGGTACAAAAGGAAAACCACTGTGGTGGTTTATGTTATAATTGTTAGTAAATACCTTGAAATCTTTAAATGTATAAGACATAAAAGATTCTTCAGACTGTGAAGGAGGTCATCTAAAGCTCAGGAGTCTTTTCAAGTGTTTGGCCTGTTCGTTTAGTGTGTTTGAGCACAAATGTTAACCTTATGTGAACAGTCAGCAGCTCAGCAAAGGCGTTAGGATTCATCCTACAGACATCCTGGATATGTGCACCAAATTTCATTCCAGCCCATCAATAGCTGGAGAAATCTGGAGAAAGTCATGATGCTGCTGTTTCACCAGACGTTCACGAAGCAGACATCAGTTCTTCTTTTGTCTTTTATGTCCAAATCATCCCTGAATAGGTCATTTTCCCCCCCTCTTGTTTTTGGAAACTCTCTGAGGTATGAAAGATTTTTGTCGGGAGGCAGGCATAGAGTAAGATGGCAGCCTTTGTTCATAAATATTTTTTTCAGCCTGGTGACGCATTGATTTCACATTACAAATGATTAATTGGGTGCCGATGTTTTGCAAGTCGATGCTGGCCTGAACACACACGAGGTGGCAGAGGCTGTTTTTCCTGCGGCACCGGGAGACCATTACTCAGCACTTCTGTCGAGTTTGTCAGGTTTACTCATCATCACAGCGGCAATAGTATTCTTCTTGTAAGTGATCAGTGGTCTCCTCGGATTACTCTTTAGATTACACCTTAGAAAACACAGAAGGAAGCTTCCGACTTTGTCTTTGGCTCAGGTTTTGTGGATCTATGAGTTCAGGAACAAATCCTAAAACGAAGAAGAAATTTCAGCTTTAAATCTGTCCCTATGCAAACTAAATGTACCTACAGGGACTCAAACATCAACCATGTGTCCCAGTTAAAACTCTGGCACTCTCTACAAGCTCCAGCATTGAAACCAGACCCTTCAATAAATGTATTCGGTTTGTTTTACTGTGAACGAGACATTATTAGAAACAAGAGTGTGACATTTTGGCAGTCCAAGAGAAGCTCGAGTTCTGCAGGGAACCGCTAGAAACACAAAGCATCGTCAGGCTGTAGCCATGGCAGCTGTGCCACCTCGCTGCTGCTGTTGCTGCAGGAAAATCAAAGGTCATTAAAACTCACAGCTTTCTGACTCTGTGCCACTCCAGCTTTCCATCAACAGGCGCTCTCACCGTTGGACTGCACCCACCTGCCAAGCGGCGCAAAAGACAGGTAACCTTATCAGGGCATAACAGACGTAAAGCAGACTGGTTGAATTCCAGCCGGGCTTTGTTTACCGACTGAAAGAATGATGGGAAGGCGGTCTCGTGCCACTCGTCAGAGAGGCAGACATGGCTCCTTGATGCCCTTGGGGGAGCAGTTACCCCGTAGACTTAGCGGGAGCACCGGGAGCTGCAGCTAAAAAACGTTACACCTAATTAGCGGTGGTTGTGACTCCTTTCATCTCCGGGCTGTTTGATATGACTTCAGTGTGAGAGCACGTGAGGAAGTGTTCACGCTCGGATAGCAGGAAGACACCGAGGGTGAAACATAATTAATGCATATATGTCAAAGTTGCTATGGTTAGGTAAACGTAACGATAGAAAGTAAATGGATGGTGAGTTCTCTGCTTGATCTGACAACAAAATGCGTCTTTTGTAGAAGACCAGCATTCATATTTGGTCATTTGGTGACATCATTCGACTTGTTGTTGCCAGGTTTTAGTTTTCTAAATTCTCACAAAGTTTCTAGGAAATCAGCAGACCTGAATTAATGAATCATTGAGCCCAGAAATCAAGTACATGATTTAATTAACATGATTTTTTTTTTTCTTCTTAAATTTTAGTGGGCTAATTTTTAGTGAAAATACAAAGGAGGTGACTTTAATGTTTATTGCTAGTATTGCTCCCATGAGCAGTACTAGCTAACAGTATAATGGAGGATTATGGATAATAGAGTCCAGTAATCTAAAGTCAAGACAAAGTCCAGAAAAGGACAAAAACTAACAGTATAAAGCATAGATAAGAGCAGTTTTCCCAAAAATTAGGAGATTACTGTGGTGGGTTTTTGTTGTTTTGGTTCTTTTGTCTGATGCAAGCTTGTACATGGAGTACTTGTTATTTAAAATAATGATTTGGTTTCACATAATAGCAGCAGTGTCAGTAATAACAATGGTTTTCTGGGCTCCTTTAATGCTCCAAATGAAAGTCTGAAACAGAACAGGTGTGTGGAAAAAACATTTACTGTCCTTTAACAAAAGGTCTCTGCAGTGTCTCTTTGTGCTGTGAAAATGTGTTTGACACACGAACAAAGAAGGGAGGCGCAAAGTGCTCCTCCTGGCATTATTTGATCATCCTGAAAGCAGAGGTGAGATGCTTCGTTCTCTTTGTGCATCTGGTCTCGTGTTCATTTACTGGGCCCTCGCTCTGACCCTGTGAACTGTACTGCTGGCTGAGCAGAAAAACTGTGCAAGAAAACGGCCATTATTTTGAAAAGGGCTCGAATTTTAATTAAAAATCTACCTACGTATCTAGCATGTAAAATTGAGATGCCCGAGTGTGTCTGTTTGCAGCTCTAAACACTCTCTGGCTGTCTCATCCTTTCTGTGCTTTATTGACCTTGTCAGAGGGATGCTGAGAGGACCGGTGATAGACAGCCAGTTGGCTCCTTTGGGTTCAGCTGAGTCCTCATTTTTATCAGCTTGTCGTACTTTAATGCTCAGCACATACTGTTTATTTCGAGGGCCATTTCCATCCTCCGCTGTCACTCCAACACAGCCGAGCTCACGGCTTCCTTTCACTGTTTTTTAACGCAGTGTTTTCAGCATGTCAGGGTTTCAGTTTTGAACATGTCAGTCCTGCTTTATTTAGCAGTAACAGAGGTTCTGAAGAAACAACAAGCACAGTTAAATACTACATTTTGTTTACAGCACAGCCAGACTTATACTGTTAGCTTAAAAATTCAAGATATTCATCACTGATGTCAGTTTGAGTTTTTCTGTGTGTAACAGATTGAGGCATTACTGAGATTTGGAGGCAAAGACATAAAACACAGTTGTGTAAGATGTAAGTAGGCTATGAGACTAAATTCACACCAAAAGTAAAATGTTGCTGTAACAATACTGTTTGATAATAAATTTCATACAGTTGGAAAGCCTGTTTATTTCCCCTTGAACACATTTGTACCCACAGCTGCTGCTCAACCCACAGTCATGGGTTGAGCTGCTCAACCCACAGTCATGGGTTGAGCTGCTCAACCCACAGTCATGGGTTGAGCTGCTCAACCCACAGTCATGGGTTGAGCTGCTCAACCCACAGTCATGGGTTGAGCAGCAGAGTTGAGTATGTGGGTTGAGCCCATGAAAAACTTGCCAAAAATCGTGTTCTGTTCTCAACTCTCGTTCGGTGTCGTTTATATGATTGGACAATTGAAAGATGAAGAAACGAGACACGTTACATGAAAAGTTCTATTCATGTAACAAACAACTCGGTGGAACGTGGAAGAACCCGACTCACCTACAAACACTCAATGTTTACGCTGAGCGGTCAGTGCAAACCGGAAACGGAGACCTTCAAAGGCTCAACTTTCAAAGTAAGTTGCGCCTTTTGAGTCATGCTCACAGGACGACTTTTACTTTGAAGGTAAATGGTCTGTTTTTACAGTTTTACTACCACTTGGCGAGCAGTTGCAGACAAGTCGGCGTCTTTCAAAAATGAACAGAAAAAAAAATATGACATTAAATTCTCAGAAAAACATTTTTTCCTGTGGGTTGTTGTTGTTGTGTTTTGTTTTGTTTTTTTTGTTTTTTGTTTGTTTGTTTTTTTCCACAATAAAAGCCACCCTGTGAAGCAGCAGGAAGTGTTGGGTTAATAAAGGCTGTTGTTTAATCCAGCTTGAGTATGCTGCAAACACTGAAGCTGAGATCAGTGACATTAAAAAAAAAATAAACGTCCCGGTTCACGTGCTGCATTTGTTTCAGTAAAGTAAATCTGCATTAATAGGCTTTTATTTACTCAAATCACAGTTTTACTCTCACTGTGTTTTTTCCAAGCGGACCATACTCTGTTGTTGTTTGGGTTCATTGTTTTCACACGCGTTACTTGAGTTTCTTGTACACATTTCCCCATCGTGCACACTCACACTGTAGATGGGAGCCAAGTGGGGACAGATGGACCCGAAACACAGGATGTGGCTAGCATCCCGTCTCCTTCAACACTTTCTCATCCCTGTTAATGAGACGTGGTGCAATTCTGCTGGGCCATCAGGGCTGTGAAGTCTCCGCATTCATCCAGAGATCTGAAGTGTTGCTTGGCTCCCCTCGGCAGCAGAAGGAGCCGGAAGGCGAGACAGATTTGCTGAGTGAATGGCAGCAGGCGTGACGGAGAAGAAACACGTCAGTTCGGAATTAGACGTTCGTTAATGTGGAAAGATCGTTAATCAGCTGCAGAGGATCAGCGCTACAAATAGTAACACTTCTCTGCTCTCAGGGATGAACTCGTTCAATTAATTTTCTTCATTTTCTTTCATCAGTCAGCATCAGGACATTGTGCCGGGGTTATATCGCCTATCTCACCCAAAGCTATTCAACTTGGATGTCTTTGCACAAGGTTAACAAAAAAGTTTGCTGCTCGGCGACTGAAGTTCTATTTGTGTTAAATAAAACTAGAATAAAGTAGAAACAGAACTCCGGTGCAGGGAGATTTTCTGTTTTAACCTTGTGGCTGTAGTAATGACACGTGGTGCTTTTTCCATTATCAGTATTATCTATACAAAGCTAGTTATGTAAGAGTTAAAACCCTTTATAATCTAAAGCAAATGTCCTAAAATATTATTAGAGAACCAGATAATTAGATCATTTTTTTTAAACAAACACTTGGAAGAGAACTACCTTTTAACAGGAAGGAGAGACATCAGTAAGCTTATCATCTATATAAACATTTTAATCTTGCAAGGATGCTAATTTACCTTCATTTACCAAACTTGCATCATTTTTTGTCTTTTGTATACTGAATGTAATATAACATGAATTTGTGTCTGATGCATTATTTGTGCCAATTTTAGTTTCTGTTTAGACTTTGAAGGTAACTGAGCTGTGTGAATAACGAACCTCTGTCTGAATCTGCATATATTAAATGGGCTTTGATAGAAAAATTCCCACCTTTTGTTCTTCGATTATGCTCTCTTTGTTGCTATGAGGAGCTGTGATCTTAGAAACTATATTTTCTCAAAGTAAGAACACAGTGTAAAGATTACATAACGGTTCACTGGCCTGGACTCAAAGCGTTTTCACTTTCCCTTTGATACCAGTACAGTACACACATGCAGTACAAGATATGCTTTGCAAAGCAGTGGTGTATAGTTCAGGAATGCAGCCATGGGTGGATAAGTTCCCTCACAGTAAACCTCGTCTTCCTTCCTGCTCTCCAGGAAAATCCATCTCCAGACCAGCCCTCGGCCCCCCTTGCCCCGTCCCTTTAACCAATATGAACTCCTTGCCTCATGGCTCCCGTGCCTCCATCGACATCCTGGAGGAGCTCCAGCTGATTGCTGCGCAGAATCTGGAAAAACTGGACATCAACAAGTACTATGAGATCATCCGTGAGCTGGGAAAGGGCACCTATGGAAAGGTGGACCTGGTCATCCACAAAATCAGAGGTATTAACTGTGGCTGCTACTGTAAAGAACAAAAAATTGTATTAATATCTACAGAACAAACCAAAATAAACAACTGGTTGATGCAAGTTTACCACATTTCAAACAAGACAGACATAAAATCCTGGTGGCCATAAATTTTAAAGAAATCACTTTAAATATAATTTTGACCAATAAATGTCCCCCCCCTTCTTTCTTTTTATTTATTTATATATATATATATATATATATATATATATATATATATATATATATATATATATATATATATATATATATATATATATGACTCTAAATGGCAAAGTATCTGAATTTTTATTTATTTTGTTTTCCAAAATACAAATTGCATAGAGCACAAGGAAAAGCTTTTAAATGGTGTACCCATGTTGGTACTCTGGGCAGCTACCTGTAGTGATCAAGTAACTCAGTGTCATTTTAAAACAAATCCATTTACAATATTTTTAAGACAAATTAATAATGTAAAGGTTTTTGTTTGTTTTGTTTTCTTGCTCTTGGGATTAATAGTCAGTTGTACTTACATTTATTAACTTCTTGGTATTTTTGTCTAAATTTTATTGAACAAAAATACCAAAAGCTTTTCAATAAATAAAAATAACAAAACAGTAAATGGAATATATTTGAATTTCCTAATTCAAATGGCTTTTTAGTTTGGGATCTGCATTAGCATTAACTTCATGATGTAGCGTCAGTTAAATAAATTATCATTAGTTTCATTGGCTAGCTAGCTGTAGCTAATAAATGCCATGATGGTTGTTTTTAGCCAGAAAGATGGCTATGATCTTTTTTCCATGTAAGTAAATTTCCTCCTTTTTTTTCACATCTGTTTCATCCTCATCTTGCATAAGAGGAAAAATGAACCAGAAGGTAAAGCCCATGAAGACAGTTTTCTTTTTGAAATTCAGATCCATTGCTTCTTCTGGGGAGAGGAGATTTTCCGAGAAACTCATTTGCCCACAAAATAAGCAGATCTGCAGGGTTGCACTTGCAGGAAATGAGATGTTGTCCTCATTTGTGGCCCTGTTTTGTGACTCAGAGTAATAACACAGTCTAATATGAAAGCAGCTCTCGAGTCAGATGACGGCGTGTTTGTGAAGGTAAAGTACTTCTGCTCACGACTGAAGTGTTTACTTTCAAAAAAGCCAAATTGGAGGTACTGGAGGTCGCTTTCTTGCAGGGATTTTTAGCCCAGGTCGAGATCCAAACTGCCTCAATTCACCACTTAACTGACTGAAAATCTGTTTAACCTTTTCACATTAAAATCCAAATTGTTGCCCATCTGTTCTCAGCCTCTTAATAGTCTTTTTTTTTTATTTTTTTATTTTTTATGGAGTCACAAAGCCTCTGCTTCACTGCCTATTTCAAGTAGCAGCAGACTCTTGGAGTGACAAATGGTGACCTTTTCAAGCCATTTGAGGTGTGCCGTTAATGGATTTATAAAAAATGTTATATACCTTTTGGTTTCATAATTTGGTAGTGACCCGCCAGCTTCTTCCCAGAGCCGTTAATAAGTGTAGCTTAAATTACCTGACCTTCAGTGTGGAGCAGAAAATCAGGTTACCTGTGGAAATGGATGGACTGAAGGTGTAACATTTAACCTTTTTACTTTCTTTTTTTAAATGAACAAACTCAAGTGTTTCATCCCCAGATGTTTCTGCGACATGTGTAGAACTTGCGAGTTTTTTTTTATCCCTTTAGCGACATTTTAAGCAGTCACATGCCGTCTGAAATGCATTTTGTATTTCAAAGTTAAAACTCAATTAAAACCTTAAAAGGTTGTTTTCACAATATCTTATTAATTCAATTCAAATGTCTGTTTCTCTTTGTCATCCTTTTTGATGAATTTGAAATTTGAGTTTGTCAATCATTGTTTTTATTTTTCTGTATTTCGTATGTATAAGTACTGCTGGTGTAAATGAATCTGTGATATGTCAAAGCTTGTTAATTTAATCTTATCACAATAGCAAAGTTCTGACAGTTTACCGAAGTGGATCGTTAAAAATTTTATTCATTTATTTATTTTTTTGTTCTTTATTATATTATTTTTTTTTTTTTTTTTTTTTTTTAAATCAAACTTTCAGCAGTTAAAGTCAAATGAGATAAAAATACGGTAACACGGCCAATCAGAGTAGAAGTGGTTGGTTTCAGTGAAAGGATGAAGTGATGGCTGCACAAAGACAAAGTATAAAATAAATAAGGATTATTTTGAACTGGATGTATCTGGAAATGTGTAACTGATGCCAGTTATGAATTATTTACTTATAATTTTAATCACAGTTAAATAACATTAGACATAATAGTCTAATAAAGTCTTAAAAAATGTTTTTCTATCAGTGGTTTGAGATTTGAATAATATGGCAAATTCTATTAACATTATTTTCTATGTATTATTATAATATTTATTTTCAAAAATGTGCTAGCTATATTGGACTGACTCACTTACATAGATTAAATAGTAAAGTATGTAAGCAGAGATTCAAAATGAGAAGGTATATTTCAGTGTGATAGTGACAAACTAGAAACTTAGATTAGGTTATAGAACATCTGTTTTTAAATCGCCAGTTGCCAAAACAATAGGTTTATATTTACACGAGCAGCATATTTACCTGATGATGAGTTTGTTGTTATGTAAAACTGTAAGTAAGTCACGGTTACAGAGGAAAACAACCCCAACATCTTTGATGTTTTGTTCAGGGACTCGATTGTTCAGTGGGGTAGATTTATTTCGCCCTAAATATAGGTTATATTTAGTTTCTGCTCTAAAACTCTCAGTCGTAGCTCAACAGGAATCAGCCGAGTCTCCCTGAACAGATGTTGTTTATTTTTGCAGCTTAGCCATCAGGATCTTTTACAAAGCAACTAAATTTCCATATAAACATGATGAAATTCCTGCAGACGACCTGCTGTTGTTGGAATCTGTGCAAATCAGACATGTTGGCGCTGCACAGCCAGGAAGCTGCATTTATTATACTTCAGTCCTGTAGTAATGTTACTAGACAACCTGCTGGTTATTGGGTTTGGTGTTCACTGCAATTAAACATCTGCAAACCCATTTAAAGTGAAATAAAAAGGGTATTTTTTTTTTTTAAAGTCTAGTAACAGTTTCTCTTATCAAAGTAATGAAATAATACACTGCAAACAAGAACACATTTTTATGTTTAAGCTAGCACTTTATCATATTTAACTGCTGTTCGAGTCCTTATCAATTCATTTACTTCCTTCAAATGCATCAGGATAGGTTGGCAGAGTAAAAGGATGGACGGTGCTTGTGAAAGACCTCCAGTGGACATCTTTGTAAATATGACTCTTTAAATTATTTTAGATATGATGGAAAGACCTTTGAGAGAATGAACATTTTCTCAAATAGCTGTTTCATCGATCATGACAATCTCACGACCTGTGGTTAGATTCTGTTGATCTTTTCTGTACAGTCTGCGGTGGCACAAAGTGTTGCTACCAAGAATACCTTTTAATTTATTTCTTTTTAAACTGTGTCACCGACTAACAGAAAATCCCCCTCGACCTTTCTAAAGTGGCTGGATGCTGTAAGAAGCACAAAGCACTTTAGGAGAGCTGATCCGGTGGTATTGGAGAAGTCTCTGCTGACACGCTGCCTGTTGGAGGGGAAATTATAAGCAGACATGGCAGCCGTCCAGGTTATTGTCTGGGGGGTTTTCCCCCTCAGCGTTCAGATTATCAGATTAGTCCTGGGAATTCATGTCCCCTCGGTGCTTCTCATGTTCTCGGCCACTGAGCGGAGGTGAGGCGGCTGAAGACAACGTGCTGTCGTGCAAGTTTTACATTACATTTCCATCTGTAAACGACGCTTTCTGCAAAACTTTAAACATGAAAGCAGCGTCATCCTGCTCACACAGTGCAAATATAACTACTGCAGCAGAGGATTTTAAATACTTAAAGCATAAATCATCAGGATTTGACTCTGTCGAGATTTTAATTATTCATCAAATTGTTTTAATTAAGTTTCTTGGAAGCAATTAGACAGCTGTGAAATAAATCCCTAAACACTTTGATGGGGTGGAAAAGAACAAGAAAGGAGGAGTGAGACTGGAGGTTATGTAACCGGTCCTGTCCTCGTTTTCAGGCACGAAAATGGCGCTAAAGTTTCTGAAGAAAAAGACCACCAAGCTGAAGAGCTTCCTGAGAGAGTACAGCATCTCCCTCTACCTGTCGCCCTGCCCGTTCATCATCAACATGTACGGGATCGCCTTCGAAACCGACGACTACTACATCTTTGCTCAGGAGTACGCGCAGGCGGGAGATCTGTTTGACATCATCCCTCCACAGGTGAGAGCTTAGCCATTCCTGTAGTTTAACAAATAAGCTGCTCCAAATCCTAAGGAGCCAGGTCAGGCGTTTCAGACATGTCCGACTGGGAGGAGATGCCGGGCAGACCCAAGTTGTATTGAGAACACCTCAATATTCCCCTGGAAGAGTGAGAAGCACAGCAGGGGTGGCCGACTGCTGCCGACACGATCCAGACCTGGATAAGAAATCTGAGTGGATGGATGGTTTCTATATTTGATGTAGGTTTATTCAAATAATCCAGATGATTATCCCTTAATCCTCCTTGAAACTGAAAAGCCCCAGCTGCATACATGCTGCAAATTACACATTGGCATTCAGTCCCGACAGCGCTCGGGGTCCTCTTTTTGTGCCAAAACACGAAAATTCACGGACTAAAATGTAAAGCATTATTAAAATAAAAGGCCGTCGGAGTGAAATATTTTATGTGTTTGCTAAAGAGGTTTTTATAGTGCCAAGATCTAAATGAGACGACCTTAAAAAGACATTCTGTAAATTCCCGTCTGTAGTTAACGAACCTTACACCCTGCAGACAGAATCCAGTGAATCCATCAGTATGAATTTATGTCCAGAATATCTGTTTTGTATTGAAAACTGATGGTAAAAACTGGCCCGTCTGTACTTTATGCTGGTCTATTGTGTCCCGGGAAATGGTGTAAAAGATGTAGATGCCGTGACGTCACGTTTTGCCTCGAAATGAGTGTTCTTGTCGTCAGCAGCCAGCACTCTGCTTCCTGTTTACACTGGCCAAACATGAGCCCAGTGTAAAAGGTCACTATGATGAGCATTTACATAGATGTGTTTGTATAAAGGGAGATTATATCTAAAACTGTGTTAAAGAGCTTTTACCACAGTTAATGGGGATTTAATCTAACGTGCCCGGTGGCTCCGATCAGCTGTGACCTACTGTTAATATAGTAGATCGCAGGAAGTGCAGATGTTATCTTGAGGGGGAAAAGGAAACGCAAGCACCACCTTTATTGTGTCATCTACAACTGGTTTCATGTTTTTCTGTGAGTTATGTAATGTTCAGTTCCCAAAACACAATGTGGGCAGCTTCTCAGGAAGCATGGCGCCGGTAAGAAAGTGGTAAGTATGAGGTTTGATAAAGCAAGATTCAGATCCTCTGAACTTTGTCCCCTTTATATGGACCTAAACTTCAGTTTCATGTACATGACCTTCTCCTACTCCTCTTGTTCTCTGTTCAGGTGGGACTTCCTGAGGCGGTGGCGAAGCGCTGCGTGCACCAGGTAGCCATTGCTCTTGACTACCTGCACTGCAAGAAGCTGGTGCATCGTGACATCAAACCCGAGAACGTCCTCATTTTTGACCGAGAGTGCAGAAAGGTTAAGCTGTCAGACTTCGGCATGACACGACGCGCCGGATCACCAGTGAAGCGCGTGAGCGGAACCATCCCGTACACGGCACCGGAGCTGTGCGACACTTCCCGACATGAGGGGTTCTGCGTGGATTACAGCACAGACGTGTGGGCATTCGGGGTGCTGCTCTTCTGCATGCTGACAGGAAACTTCCCCTGGGAGAAGGCCATGCCCAACGATGCCTTCTACGAGGAGTTTGTCCGCTGGCAACGCCGTCGGACCGCCGCCGTGCCGTCGCAGTGGCGCCGCTTCACCGATGAAGCCTTGCGAATGTTTCGTAGGCTCCTTTCCATCGAGCAGGATCGCCGCTGCTCTGTCAAAGAAGTCTTCAGTTACTTCAACCAGTGCTGGATGCTGGATACCGAGAACGGGAACTGTAATGGCAGCAGCGGGGCTTTGGCGAGTAGCGCGCCTCCTCTGGACATCAGCTCATCGTCATCAGAAGAGGACGTACTTGTGGACAGACTGAAGCAACAGAGCCTGTCGCCTGCCTGCGTGGCGGCAAAGGGAGGGATCATGATGGACACCCAGTACTCCTCCATGTCCACCAACAGCTCGCCGTCCTCCACCGGCAGCTACGAGCGAGTCAACAGAGAGAACAACGAAAGAGGGCGCATCCTGGTGACCACGCCCATTGAGATCTGCGTGTAGAGACGGCGCAGCGCTGCCTTCGTGCTACCTGCTCACGCGTGTGTGCTGACGAAAAAGATTTCTCCGAGCGGGAGAAAGAGGTGCGGCGAGCGATGTTTGGCATCGGGAAACGAACGACAGTCTGACGTATGTTGTAGCTTTGTCGTGGATTTGCTCATTTCTGATGAAGATGAACTCTGAGGAAATGACCCGCGACACTCACACAGCTGTAGCTTCCTGTGTGTGGTTTCAGTTACAGGATTAAAAAAAAAAAGCAACCAAGAAAAGCTGAGGACAGGAAAACAAAGAAAAGCAAACATAATCCACAAGCAATAGGTTAAAAAAATAAAAAATAAAGAAAAGAGAAACTGAAGAAGACGACGAACATGGTTTGTGTGTAACGAGACCGTGACTTTGTGTTTAACGTGCTAGTTATGTTCACATTTGGTAGATTTGTTCATGTAAAGCGTTTTTTATTTGAAGTTAATTTATTTATTTATGTCACATAAATTTATTTAGTATTTATTTTATCAAGTGGGACCACAGAGCTGAAGATTGTTTTGTTCTTTTTTTTCCCCTATGAGAAATAAAAAAAAAAAAATAATTTTCAGCTACAACAAAAAGAAGAATTGTAGAAGCAGGTGGATTTTCCAGGCCAATGAAAACGTTCACCACAAGGTGGCAGTGTGGTGAACGTTTTTGCATTCTATTTCTGTTTTTTTTTTTTTAATTATTATTATTTTGTATTTTGCTGAAAGACTCCTTCAAATCAAAAATGTTCTTGTCTCGAGTCCCCCCAACACAAATGAGCTAAGACTAGCTTAAATAACATTGAAATAGCTCGTGTTAGCAGGATGCTACACTGGCTTACTGCATCACTTTGTGGTTCAAAGTGGTATTACATTAAAGTACCGCCTTGTTTAAACAGTACAAAGACGGCTTGGACATTATGCCGTAGCTGTTTTTCTGTTCGTCCAATTCTTTTGGTTTTAATTTTAGAAGCTATTAATGTGTTTCTACAAAATTACCTTAAAGTGGCCATGATGTTGTGACCGCTCATAAAAAATTGAAGTCTTTTTTTTCCCCCATGTTTTCCCATGATTCCCAACAAGCTGTACAGTAGTAGTCAACTTTAGCCTACCCCCATTATTAGGAAGTAATCTAAATGCACACTTTTTATGGTCTGTCAAAGATTATCTGCTAATATTATCAAATAACTACTAAAAAAAAATTCAAAACAGTTTTTCTAGTTGCATGGTGCGAAAATGGAAAACTGTACCCTTTCATTGAACAGTTGGTTATTCTGCGATATGTTTGGACTGTTTTGGGGGGGGGGGGGGGATAAGATGTCACCAAAGCTGTTCAGGTAAAAGAGCAGATTTGGTATTTGGTGATACTATAAGTTGTCTTCTTTTTTTAGAATTGGTTTAATAAAAAAACAAACAAACTGTAAACGCTGAAAATGTGACAGGAGACACAAAATGCTTCTTATACCCCTTTTTTCTTTTGTAAAGTATTGCATGGAGTAACGTTACTGTGGTGAAAATTTGCTAAAATAAAACTCTGAATTAAAAGACTTGTAATTATTAAATACATTTATAAAGAGTAATCAGCAGATCTTACCTGAGGCAAACTGATCCCAGCGAGAGGATAGACTAAGCTTTTTGAGACGTTACTGACATGATTGAGCAGCTGGAAAAGGGGCCCCAGGTACTTTCCTGCAGCCAAACCTGGAAGGGGAACTTCTGGGTCAAGCCTTAGCCCATGGATCCACCAACCAATAGGGGACCCACTTTGCTTTATAACCAGACAGGCAGCCAAAGGCAAAAAAAAAAAAAAAAAAAAAAAGGCTTGATAGAACCAACTTCCGATGTGTAGACTGGTCCGAGGAGTCTGGAACTTCCCATCTTTGGTAGGAAAGGAGCCCAAGCTAGTTCAGTAGATGGAGTGGTGCCAACTAGATATCACTGTTGGATAGAGAGCTCTATAATTGTCATAGGAGACAACACCACCTCAACAGCTCCTTTGGAAACAAGACTGTCCAATGCCTGGTTTTACTGGAGGTTTCTTCCCGTTTAACCTCCTAGGACCTGGTGTCCATATGTGTGGACGGCACATTTTGGGTTGTCTCGACCAAAATACCAAATTTTGCTCTACAAGCGCCTGACATCCACTTACGAGGACATTATACTGCCACTGTTCCATCGAGATTTAAAACGAATGTCCTCATATGTGGATCTCATTTTTCTCTCTCTTACTGTCAATTCTTTTTTCAATCATTTTCTCAAAGGATAAAACTGCCTATGAAAAAGGAGGGATCTGCCGCGCTTGAGGTGTTTGCCAGCAATAACATTCTGAAAACTGAATTAAAAAAGGGCTTGCTCTAGGTGTTGCAGATGGCGAAATTACAACTAAGTACACAATCAGAGACCACACTTATGCAATCACTGGTGACCAACAGTTGGCTACAACACAATGCAGGATGAGTGCATCACATTGATTTATGTGGACGTAAATTAATCAAAGCCCCAGCTGCCTCACAGAACAAACTCCTTTCGGCTATTTCTATCAGTGACCTTGACCTTACCCAGATCACAGGTTAAGGTAGGAACACTCACCAACTGGTCAAGCGACCAGTTCACCTCTTCACCACGAGTGTCTAGCACATGTCCCTCTTCTCCCCAACATTGAGGGTTTAATCCCAGACTCTGATTTACCAATGACAGCAGGAAGTCTTTCTGTGTTTTAATGTGATGTCTGTGGTTTTTTATTCAGCAGATGAAACCTTGTGCAGTGATTCCAGCTCATACTCTCCCCTCTCTGATCATTAAAAAATGAAAACGGTCAATCAGAGTTGGCGCTGGATTTTTCTCTGCTCGGCTTTGAAGCAGGGAACAACTGCAAGCTAGATACTGTCGTTTCATTTGATCAAACTGTGGCTGTATCAGCACATGCATTACTGCTTCAGTGGTTGAACGCACACTACAGTGTTATTTTTAAGCCTTAGATCAAGCTTTGCTATAAGTCGGTCACATAGTTATGCCCCAATTAACTCATAACGCCCTGCGAAGCTGTAAAAGCACTGAGCCATGTTTGAGGCTTGGCTGTAATGAGCAGTGACTGCCTTCAAAAACTGGCTAAAGAAAGAATTACATAACCCTCCTACCTCTCATACAGTGTTATCCATACATCAACCACAGAGCTACAACAACCTACAGAGGCTTAAACCTAAAGCAGCTGAGCAGGACATTTAAACTGAAGCATTTTACAGGCTGATGAGAACGAGCAGGGTGAAGCGAGCCTTTCTGATGCCAGTCCGATAAAACAATCTGCCTGAATACAAAGGAGACGGGAAGCTGAGCTGGAAAGCAAATCATTAGGCATGTGCAGCATAGTAATTATAGCAGAGGCCTGCACTTACTGATCTCAGTTTCTCCCACCAGCGTGTTTACATATTCAGCAACGCCAGTGAGGCGTTTGCTTGTTTAGTTTTATCAAGAAACAAAAAGTAAAATACCCGAGGACTGGAGGTCACGAGGGTTACGCCGCTGCCTTTGATCTGCCTTTGTAGTTCAGAAAACAAAGGTCTTATTACAGTTTCTCATATCAGCCACGACACATTCATGGAATCCATCCTTTTCTCATATCTCTGAACACAAAACCTTTTATAGCAGAAAACCTCACAAGCCCGCCAAACAGCTTCATCTGCTCAACATCAAACAAAGGTTTCAAATCAAGAAAGCAAGCACTTGAAATAACGCCACTGAGCATTTCACATGTCGAAATATTTAAATGGTGTATATATAGCAGCTGGTTCAGTTTAGCGTAGTGGTAAGCCTACACGCCTTTGAAGCGGGAGTTGTAAGTTTGATTCCCAGCTGGGACATCTGTATCCTGTGAGGGTGCTGGGCTGGAAGACTTGGTAGTAAGCCCTAAGTGCGATCGTGATATCGGCTATGGACGGCTATGTGCGAAGATGAAGCCCAAGCGGGGCTCTTGCTAGAACCTCAAGCTCTTTATTCACAAACCAGGTGAAAATAAGTGGCAGGAAATTAATAACCAATTGTAGCTCAGGAAGTAAAGCATGGAGGATAGTTTGATTTGATTTCCAACACAGGATGCAGACAGATGTTGCACACACTCCTCAGGAGTAGTTGAGGAAAAATGTGGGCAGAGTTTTTGTAGTATTTAGAACATTTGTCCCAGACCCAGCATTTGGAATTGTAGATGAAATTGAGGCACCACCTTCATCAATTACTCTAAAAAAAACCAAAGGATGTGATTTAAATGTCTCTCTTAATGCTTATTTTTTAAAAAGTAAATGTTTATGGGCTTTTGTTGCTTCTATGTTCTGCTGATGTGCTCCTACATTACGTAACAAAGCGTTGCTCCGAGCGTCGTTCACGTGTTTGGTTCGTCTCGGTGTCAGCAGCAGTTTGTGCTGAGCTGCAGAGATGAGAGGAGGGCTGTGCTCAGCCCTAAGACAAGAGATCCGCTCGAGCAAAGCGTGGCTTGTCCTGAGGCAGGAAGTGAAGAGACGGACTGAAGAGGAGGAGGAGTAAAAGACAGTTTGTGTAAGTTTAAAGAGGCAAATGTTAGGCTGCTGTGTCCTTTTTACATTTTTACATTAAGAAAATGTTTAAACCCCAACAAAGCATTGGGATTTAAAAAATTCTTATCCATTTTTGACTTTTCTGACTCTGACCTTGTCCTTTTGGTGGAAGGATCTTAATATGGAAAAGTTCAACAAGCAAGTCATCGAAAGATCAAAATGAACCAATGAAAATGCAAAGGAAATGTTTCATTTTTAGCTCATGTGATGATCACAGCTGTGACTAAAGGTTTAGTTACCATTTCTTTCACTGGAACATCCAAACAGTCCAACTGAAGTTCAACGTTCGGCTTTCTCAGACCATCTAAAGGAGATGGGGGTCTGCAGGCATACTAACAGTGTCTTCTGATTAAATGCTGAAAATTTCCATTTTCTCATATTCAAATGGCCTCAAACAGCACAGCTGCACATGCAAAAATAACACCATCGCTATGCCACTACCGCCGCCACCGTCTCCAACAGCCAGGCTTTTTGAGCAGGTGAGACCAGCAGCCCGATGATGATGATGTGACGAAGCAGAGGTGTAAGAAACTCCCAAATATAGAAGCCATCTCTGTGACACCAAGGCTATTTCTATCCAAATGAGTCAAACGGAGCTTCAGATATAAACTGTTGAACATAAGCGATGCAGCAGCTTGCGGCCCACATGTCCTCTACCACCGAGGAACAACAACTCTGAGACGATCGGTGCAGGTCTATAAAAATCAAAGCCTTACCTGATTTAAGTTTGGCCCGGCTCACCTTCAGGGTCACCTTCTCAGGCCTTACCGGACATTTTTAGATCATTCCCTGGAAGTCCTGTTCAGAAAGCTTTCAATGGTAAACATCAACACATTTGGTTGAAACTGAAGAAGCTGACACGGCTTTCATGTGGAGGATCATCTCTGGTAACGGGAGCCCCATCTTCAGCTACAATTGAGTTGGTTTGAGCAGCTTTGAAGCCAGATTTGAGTCCGTTTGAGTTTATCTTCTTCCCGAAAATGAAAATCAAGCCCATCGCAAGTTAACTAGTGATGACAACGGGGCTTCTGAGACATCTAAAATAGCAGCCATGCTAAGAAACCACAAACGGAGGCCACCAGATTTGACCCAGCCTTACGATTTGGTTATCTGGCGTCACTTTAACATCTGGAGTCAGGCTAAGCAGTCATAGAAAGGTGGTTATTATCTTGACAAGCAGAGTGTGTTCACATGAAAGCAACCGCGCCAGCAGCATCTGACCAATCAGACACATGGACAGGTAGCAGCAAAGCCACTGATCAGCACTTCAGACTGTGTGTAAAAACTAGTCCTGCCTTCACACTAACGCCCACAAAGAAAAAGAAAGATGTTACAATAAAGAAGTTAACATTACTGAAATTAAACTCGCGTCTTACTTATTGGTTACAAATACTTTGAAGACTTGGAGTGAAATAATCTCCTACGATCGTCTTCTATTAAAGAGAGTTCGTTTCTGATCGTTAAACTTCAGATACCAGCAGCAGGATGTTTTCAGTTGTTTATCAGCAGAAAGACTTAAAGTCTGAGAATAAAACTCTTCAGATGGTAATTTGCCGAACTCACTACCTGCCCTGCAGCATCAACCATTTTGCTCCTGTGTGGGAGCAGGAATGAAATTTCGGCATGAACAACATTAATAAACTTGGCGAAGCTCAAAATCATTCGTGCATTTCCAGTTCAAAACACAGACGAGGCTTCAGTTTAACAGACTTTTATTATATAACTTTAACGATTTAGTAATTAATTAAGAGGAAGTGCAGGCATGAAACCAAACGGACCGTTTCCTTAAAAGCTTTTTAAACATTTCAGTCCAGTAACGACAAACACAGACGGACAGTCAAAGCTGCACTAGGCCACTCCAGCACTGCTAAAGGGTCAATTCACCCAAATCACAACTGATTATTATTATTAATTTTAATATTATTGATAATGATAATTATATTATTGTCATTATTGAGGACAATGCATAGACCCTGGCAAAAGTTAAATCACATTTTTGATTTTTTTTACCCATTCACTGAACTTTTTAAATCACCAAAACCTCCTCAGGCTGCCTGTTTTGGAAATTCCGATGTTTTCTCTTAGATTTTAAAAATTTGTTTTATATTTTAAAACTGTTTATTTTCATAGCTGTTTAATATAGCTTCCATTGTATTGCAAAGGCTGAATACAACAGCTGAAATAAACTGTAATGGCCCTTTAGCTTTCCAAATTCATCATTATACAAACAACTGAACTGGTTTTTGTCTGGGCTCAGCATCAGTGGTATAGAGTTAGTTACTAGTAATACAAACATTTCCAAATATTTTTCCTGGAATTAAAAAAATTCTTGTGCTCACCAGAGACGTTTTGGCCAAAATTAAAATCACCAGGACTGACAAAACTATTCAAACCAATTTTTAAAGGTGAAGTTTCTCACACTTAAGACACAAAACACTTTCGTTTATCACCTAGCCTTAAATAACAGGAAATTGATAGAAGTCAGCACTGACTAACTGCTGTTTACAGGGCTACAGAGCCCGACTGACTTTTGCCAGCAGGTGGCGCTAATGAATTGATAGTTGAAAAAAAAAAAAAAAAATAGACCTTAAAAAAAAAAAAAAAAAGACTACTGAAATTTGATGATTAATTGTTGGGGTGTAAATTTACTTTACTACCATAAATATTGTAGATTTTTAAAATACATTTATTAATCGGGTGTTTTCTCACAAAAGGGTTTTTGCCTTTTGTAAAACTCCTAGCATTAAAAGTAAAATCACCCACCTCAGCTATGCATTTAATCCACCCCCTTCAGTGCTAATATCCTATCATGTATCCCAGAAGCTTTACATTTATATCTTAGTTCAGCATTTTCCCATCACCCAAATTTCAAACCTCTAAATAAACGTGTGATTTGACTGAACCGACCCTTTAACTTTCCTTTATTTTTATTATTTTAAAAAAATCCTTCTATGTGAGATAAACACTGATAAACATCTTTTTAATGGGTTGAATCTTTTCCTCTATTTGGAGAAAAACAAACTCCTGACACCGCTGAATGAAATGTGCTTGACTCTGGTGAATGTGCAGCTTGTTATCTCCATCAGCGAGGACAGGACGCCCTCGTTTCTAACTGTGAATCTTAGCTTAGTGCAGCTTTATTTAAATTTAAATAATTTAAGTAGAAAAGGGAAGAACAGACGGACATAAATAACAGCTGAGTAATAACTAGTAAAATTAGACTATAAAGTGCATCATAGCAAACAGCCGTGCATGCAACTGGAGGAAAATAAATTATGTTATGACTGAACAGGAATAGAAAAGTAGTACAAAAACAGTAGAAAAAAGTGGCCTCATATAAAGATATTATACTCTATACCGTACATCAATAAAGCTTATTTAAACTCTAACGTAATGTTCAAATTATAAACTATCTTTGTGGCTAGTCCAAGTGTGGATCTCCAAGAGGAGGAATAAATAAACACAAACCATCTCAGCTCAGTCCAGTTGGGGTAAGTGCCTGTTAAAGACCTACAGAAACAGAACCAAAGACACTTCTTACTGAAAATAAACCCAAAGTGGCCGCCTGCTTCCATCTGTCTGCCGTGATGGGTGAAACCTTACCAGAAGGTTTGTTCTTCTGCTCGAGCACACACGTACTTTAATTAGTGTTTGCAAAACAAGGGGAAAAAGAAAGATTAACAGCTGAGGTGAAGTCAGGCAGCTCCCGTCGCACCCTGAGGAGATCTGAGGACACAAACACAGGAGGACGACGTCAGGCAAGGACACGATTTTTTTTCTTTTTAACGCTTTGAATTCACCTTGTTTGGATACGTGACACAACTTTTGGTCCTAAATAAGCTCTTCAAAGTCCCCAGATTCCATTTATCAATTTAAAATGCATTAATAAACAGTGTTAGCACTGCTGCACATCCAGCCCACACACCCACAAAAAAAAAAGGACTCTTAAACCCAAGTTTCATGTCCTGGTTTAAAATAAAAGTAAAGGTCGACAGTACAAACCTCCAGTGCCCGCATGTGTCCTCTGTGTCACCTCTTCTGCTGTCTGGTCGCACTTATGAACAGTTTGTTCTGTTGGAGACAAACGAACGTCAGCCGCAAATAAAATGCCAAAATCAGGACGTTCACAAAAACAGCTCAGAAAAACAAAAAGAAGAGCAAACGTTTAACTCGTGCTGAGCTTTTAGACAGCATCAGCTACGAGGCTAATGCTAATGGGGTCAAATGCTGCAGTTCCTCTAACGTCCACTTGAGGCTTCAACAGCGAGCCAGTCCCCAACGTGCAACTTTACAGCAGAAATAAACACGTTCAGCCTGCTACAGGGTCCAGTTTTGACCTCTGGTTTCATCCTACAGCAGGTGGACTGCTTTCTAAGTCAGCTGAGGCTTAAATTCCAGATGTGGCTGCTGCGACTGACACACTTACTCAGACTCAAACTCCAGCGCCTCGGACTGCAGCTGGCATCGGCAGCGCTTGTTCTGCTCTGTAGATCTTCTGCAGGCTCGAGGGCCTCGTGAAGCAGGTGGAGCAGAACAAAGACTACTGCCGCCAGCTGCAGTTACAAGACGATGGAGTTTGGGAAGAAATCCACTGGAGAGACAGCAGTTTAAATGAATCAAAGTAAGACCTCCTTATAACCATTTAATAAGGCATTTAAGGAAAAGACACTGGACATGCACTTTTGATTTTAACTCTTCTGTTAAATAATTAAAAAAAAAAAAAAAAACCCAGACTAAAATGTTTTAATATCCAGTTAAATTTCAAACTGCTTCTTTGGCCTCGCTGTGTGTAGCATGTGGAAACGTCCCTCTACTTTCACACACGCCTTTAAACATCTGCAAAAAGCAGCAACAGTGACCCCTGCAGGCCAAGCAGCTCCTCACACTCCACCTCATTGCTATGTTTTTACCTTGTGCTCTGGACATCTCATTGAGAAGTTATCCTCATTGAGGACACAGCCTGGAAAAACAAAAGCAGGACATGAAATAACCAAAGGAAAGTCAGTACTGAGCATCACCGAAGTGCTGAACTCGTACCCGACTGGATGGCACATCTGTAGTGATAATTCCTGGGGCAGCCCTTCTGGAAACAGCCCATTATTGCACCTGTTTGCTGGCAGGTGGAACAAATCTAAAAAAAAAAAGAAAAAAAATATTTAAAAAAAATATTCATATATTTATTCTGGCTCTCTGATAGAGTAGCTCTGCATGATTAAACAGTTCAGAATAATCCATATTTATGGCTGGCTCTCTAAACAGACATCTCCTCCTCACTTTAAGCCAGCTTTCTTCTGATTGGCTGTGTGTCGGAGATGACCCCATGAGGGATATCCACGGTTTATGACATCACACAGAGCCATGAGAAGAAAAGAAAAAAAAAGTCTGTACCTCAGTGTTTGGGCTTTGAGGAGCTACTTGCTCATACACTGACCTCATAATGTGAAACTATGAATGTTCATAAGAAACACGACCATCTTTGGGACTTTCAATAGATTAAAAAAAGAAAATCGTGTGATAAGGATCATATGTTCTCAGAACTCACCGTTTCCTGCGCGAGCCGCGCTCCCTCCTCCAACCCGTACAGCTTTCCTCGGATAAGGAAGACGCCGGCAGACCAGATGCCGCAGTCCTCGTGGATCCAGCACTCATCCAGGTGAAGAGGCACCTTTGGGGAGGCGTTGCCATCAGCAGCTCTGCTGTCGTCTGAGGGATTTACCCCTCGGCTTTTAGAGAGTCCGTTTAGCTCCTCCTTCTGGGCGTCCACGCTGGGATAGTAGGGGCCGTGAAGGTCCCCGAGGCCCATGACGTTGGCGGTGTGGCCGCACAGACAGCAGAACAGCGATGACTCGCACCGGCTGTCTGAGCTGAGCCGACCCGGCTGAAAACAGGAAGTGTTGGGAACAAACCCGGACAGAGACTTGCAAGCAGCCCGCCGCCCTCCTTCGCTGCTCCGAACAGTTGCCTCCTCCTCCCGGTAGTTGACCACAGTGCACGCTCGCCGCTCCAGGTGAACAAACGGGCAGAAACCGCCCGATTTCTTCTCCTTTTTGTCCTCTTTAGTTTTCACATATTTGAGCTTGATCTCAGTCTCTGTCGGAGAAAACAGAGACGAAGGCCCAGTCTGACGGCGGCGTTTCCTCCGCCACCTTGCGACAGTTTTTTTGTTCGCCACCGCACTCCTACAGGCTGAAGCATTCTGGTGCGGTGGCGGCGATGGTGGCGGGATCCTACGCTTCTGTTTTGTTCTTCTTAACTTTTTTGTTTTAGGAACTGCAAGCGGCTTCTTTCGTTTGTGATTAACGGTTTTTGCATTTGAAGCTTCGCGCTGATGCTGCGTCTCAATCTGCGGGGACTTCCTGTCCGTCCCAACATCTGCGTCAGACTCCTCTGAATGGCTTCTTGCTCTTTGTGGCGACTTCACCAGCAACTCGTCTGAGCTAGACACCCTCAAGACGTAGTCCATCACTTCATCGGAGTCGCAGCTCTCGTTGTATATACCCACAGCGTCGTGTTTGACTCGCCTGCTCAAGCTATGGCGAGATACGTTACAGGTGAGCGGCGGGATTTCTGAGGCCGGCCTTCGTATCCTAGCGCTGCGGCGGACTTCGCTTTGCGGCGCTTTTTCGCTCTCACTCTGAGGAGGAGGAGTCTTCTGGTAGCATTTGTTTTTCTTCTTCTGATCAGTGACAGAAACTTCGATGATGTCGCTGTCATCGCTGGAGATGTCGACCGCAGATTCAGCTGTGTTGGCGTAAACGGCACCGAGGTCGGATAGGAGGACGACGGGCCGGGTGTGATGTACAGGAATGTCCACCGAGCTGTCCGAGGAATCTTCCGAGTACGAGCTGTCAGGGCTGGGTGAGCTCAGAGGCTGAGGTAGGTGGTAGCACGCTCGCTCTTCGTCGAGTGAGGACGCGGCGGGGGACAGGGGCTCCACCATGTGTGTCACGCCGTCCTGCATGAAAGAGCCGCACAGGAGCGGCTCCTTCGCAGCGGACACGAGGAAGATGACATCAGAGCCGCTGTCGCTCTCCTCTCCGCCGCTGCTTTCAGGAACGGGGCCACCGCTCTGCTCGGGCCCACAGAAACCCCGATGCCACAGGCTGCCATGGACTCCGTCGTGGTACAGATCCAGCCCTGGACCAAGCGTCGAGTTCATGTAGCCCCCCAAAGACTCTGGGCCGTCCTCCATGTCCCTGCAGCGCACGGGCGCTCCTGGCTGCGTGGAGAGCGAGCCGTAGGAGGAGGAGGAGGCTCTGGATCTGTACGAGGAGGCGAGATCTGTGCTCACTGGGCGTCTGTGGTACCACTCGGGCTTCTTGGCCAGGTCCATGGCTTCAGCGTGGCTGCGGGTCAGTGGGTTGTAGCTCTTTGACAGGTCCATCGCCATGAGAGGAGGATCCTGGGAGGACACATCCATCACTGCAACACACAGACGAGCAAAACCCTGTGATCCAGTTAGCACAGCTTCCCAGTGATTAAAAAAAAAACACCCCAAAAACACACAGACTGAAAACTGAAAACAGTCACTGGAAAACCAGAGCAACTGAAACTTTAAGAGCTGTTTTGTTAGTGGGTAACAAATAAGTTAACATTTAAAACCACACGTGCAACTTAAAGAATATTTATGGAACAGACAAAAACAATCAGTTCAGTGTTGGTAAACAATGGATGGTCATATGACCTGTTTGTTATTAATATGAGTTTACAGGTAAATGGTATAATAAAAAAAAAAAAATGTATTAGAAAATAAGCATACAAACGCAGATCTGCATAGACCTTTATAGCATGAACACATTACGATAAATCAATGAAAATTTATTTTATTTTTTTAAATTTCTGCTGTCAGTCTCCAGGATTATCAGTAACAGTGATTGGCCCACAGTGACACTGTAATCCATCATTCAATTACACTATCCTTCTTTTTGCCTTTGTACAGCTATGACTGATTACAGACTGACCTTGATGCATTTCTGTTTTGTATTTTTGAATCATTTCCCCCCAAAAGCCACGCAATCAATAAAGTTAGACACGAAGTATCATTCCTTTTTTTAAATTTGCATTTTGTTCTTTTTTTTTTTTTTTACCCGTGATAATCGTGACATGAAAACCAGCTCCTATCCAAGAAATATAAGACGATAAAGGATTTAGTTTCACAGTATCGTCCTTTCTAATCAAATTTCGATGTAGATGTAGCTTACTATTATTTTATTTATTTAGCCGGACAAGCAGTAAAATATAAGCTACTTTTAAATAATACACAGGAAATAAATGTAAATATCACAATAATTTATATCTGATGACTAAGGATATGGCTATAGTGATTGATGGATGAGAAAAAAACCCAACTAATTAATCGATAAGTTATGTCAGCTTTTCCTCTAACAGGTAGGCCCGTTCACTCAGATGCCTCCTAAAACCTGCCTGTTACAGATGTTTTGCTGTTGTCAAACAGCTGGGGATCTTACCCCTGAGGTGTTGGCGGTTGGGGCGGACCTCCCCGATCCTGACACTGCGGACTTTAGGGTGACACCTTCCCCGGAGCAGCGCGAGTAGCGCGGTTAGCTAACGCAGCTCTCCAGGCCCATGGCCCGGACTGGATGTAAACAGCAGCGACGCCAGCCCCAGCTCATGCTAGCCGGACAGCAAGCCGACGTCGGCCCGCTACGCTGCTCCGAAACGCAGCCGATACTTGACGCGACGATGACCCGTGAACATTTCCGCGGAGGTGAAATCCACCAGGTAAACCCCGACCTGCTGCTACCATCGGTATTTTAAAGTTGTCATCATGGACGTCTCTTCCCTCCTAAGTCAAGCCACCGCGAAATAAAGCGGAAGAGAAGGCGGCGTCTTCAAAATAAGAGCTTCAGGAAACCGTCAACATCTATTTGTATTTCAACTTTGTGTCACCTTTGCAGTCACACCGAGCTCAGGCACTTCTGTTTTGTTTGATTGAAAACTTTGTTTGTAATCGTGACTTCACCAAAATATCTGTTACTCTTGTTTTTTTGATCATTTTCTTTTTAGTATGCTTATACTGAAGACTTATTTCACACTTTACCAAACTACTATCCCATATCACCCAGAACATCCCCCAAAACACTACAAATGTGCAGCTCTATGGGCGATTGTTTCTGCCACTTTTGTGGTGAAGACTTTTGTGGGAAAAAATGTGCCGGAAACAAACTTCCCTAAAGTATAGAATTTTGCATATTAATAATTTATTAACTGCATTCTTTTCAATAGTACTATGTAAAATGATGTTCATGGAAATCTAAAATAAACTCCTACGTCACACAAATGGGGCTTTTATTGTGAAATATTCAATTGGAAATCACCTTTAACTTTCAGGTATCTTCACTCACTCCTTCTAGCTTTCACATTCTGATTCTTATTTACTGCTGCGTCTTCACAAAATGTCAGAATAACTTAATAAAAAAACTGTTACATTTTTATCTATTTATTTTTGGTACAAATTATTGCTGTTTTTTATTTTAATTAGAAGCTAAATAACGAAACATGTAGCTCTATGATACGGAGGACCACAACTGCCAAAATAAAGGTAAATGTGTTGATAAAAACTTCTTATATACAGTGGTCCCTCGCTATAACACAGTTCACCTTTCGTGGTCTCATAATTTTTTTTGTGCAATTTTGCATGCTTTTTTCTTTCTTTTCTTTTTTTTACAGCGACTGTGCTCTGCGTCCTGATTGGCTGCAGACCATTGTCAATCAATCTTGTGCTGTCCAGTACAGAATGCCTTCAGCTTGTCAAATTTACATAAATCTTCGATGCTAGCAGTGTGACTCTGAAGTGCTGTACTGTATGTTTGTAAGTTTTCTCCCCAACAAACACAACAATGTCCATGAAATGTTTTGCACCGTCATAGGCTCCTGCGGGTGCCTTTGGTTTCATTCTATACTACTGGACTTATTTTTCTACGAAGGTTTGAACTTTAAGAGTGTTTAAACAAGAGAGAAAATTCTGAAAATGTTCGTGCCTGTTTGAGTAAAGTGTATAAAGTGTGTAGTGAGGGGTTTTACGGCCTTAAAACATCCATAATAATTGTAAAAAATAAAGTTGGCTACTTTGTGGATTTCACCTATCGCGGGTTATTTTTAGAACATCACTCCCGAGATAGCCGAGGGACCACTGTATAGGAACCCAGTGCAATAATGAAAAGCATTTCACCTTTAGCACAATGGAACACAACATCGCTGGTTCAATGAGACAAATTCATTTAATAAAAATAATAGTTTTACAATAAAAACACTGCAGTGTTAAAGCCTGAATACAAATATAAATTACAGTGCAGCTGTATCAGCCAGAAAAGGAGTTTAATTTAAAATATTTTCCTAAAATGACAAACAACAAAACAAATATTTTACAGTTTTTTATATGGTAATATTCAGCAAATACAAACACATCACAGATTCAGTGTCAGAAAGGTTAAAGCAGTAAAAACATCTTTATCTCTATAAAAATCTGAAGTAAACTGTGGGGTGAGGTGGCATATAATGAGGAAATAAAACTGACAAGTCGTCACGGCGACGTCCGTCCCAGCGCCTGATGAGCCAGCCTCAGGTTTTCTCTCAGCTCGTCTGCCTCTCGCTCCGCTTTTGCCCGAACGATGCTCAGCTCCGTGTACATGTCCTTGTACTTCTTTGTCGCGTTCCTCTTGTCCTGTCACACCAAAAAAACCGAAATCTGGTTTATTTAGCTGTTTCGTCCACTCGATTCGATCGACTCCAGGCACAGATCACCCTCAGTCCTAATTAACACACTTGAACCCTGCAAGTAAGTCACCTGTACACAGATCGTGACTACAGCTAATGTTTGGAAGCCCCGCCCTGGTAGAAGCAACATTATCTGCTTATTTAGTCTGATAGTATGAGCTGTTCAGGCTCAAGCACTCCTTCAGTTCTCAAAATCAAACACTGAGGTTTAAAAACAGATGAAACTCTGCAGCACGGACTGGTTAACTAGCAGGTTACAATATTATTATTAGTAATATTTGTATTATTAGTGCAGCTGCTGTGAAACTGACCCTTTGAGCCGACTGCAGCTCGTCCTTCAGAGACGTGATCTCCTGCTTCAGACACTGGACCTCAGACTCCTTCACTCGCAGCGTGATCTGAAATGAAATGTGTTTTTAACCTTTGAGTCGGCTCACGAGCACATTTACATAGTTTACATATTGTACGTGTGAGCCAATCATGAAAAACCATCATTCTTTATGTGGAATCACCAGAGTGGGTGTAATTTCAGTTTTTACTGCAGTTTGTGTTGATGGAGCCAGAGGGCATCACATGCCGAAAGTTGACACCAGCTCCAGAGTAGCTTTGCATGACTCACAATTCAAAATAATCCTTATTTTTCTGATCCTGGGCCTTGGTGCAGCCTCAGGTTCATCCTCTCCCTGAGCTCCTCTTTCTTTTAAAGCCACTCACCTTTATGAAGCCTTCTTTTGATTGGCTGCCCCTCTATTTGGACAGCAAAATAGAGGGTGGGACTTCTTATTACTCGGTCCTTTTTAATAACTTTGAATGCTGGAAATAAAGCCGTGGCTAAAATCCTCTCGATGACCATGCAGTAGCCGAACTCACCTCCATCTCGTACACGTCCATCCCCTGACTGAGCGGCAGAGCGTCCTGTTTGGCGAGCGTGCACAGTCTGGTGATCTCTGCTGCCAGGTGGCCGCTCAGCTCCTGAACAAGTAAAAGTGAAAAACAGGAGAAACGATCAAGCTGCTTCACCTCTGACCTCAAAAACACTTTTTTAAAAGTATTTGGAAACATGTTTAAACCCCCACAGCGACAGTCGAGCTCACACCTCTGGTCTCACTGGAGTCTGTGAATATCTTTCGCCTGTTTTTTGACTCCTGCAGCTTTTATTCACAGTGAACAACAGCTCAGCTTTTTAATGTGCGTGCAAAAGATTGTAAAGCCACAAACACTCAAACAATGAATGATTTCTGACATGATCCAAGTACAAAAGTCCACGAATCTACTTAGGAACAGTAAAAACACTGAATTATCCTGATTAGTGTTTCACCAAAGTGTAAACAAAGGCTGCATAAATGGACCTAAACAGAGAACAATCGTCATGTGGAGATTTTTACGATGGCGGCCGCAGACTTAGACGCTAAATCAGAAAGCTGCAGAGGAAAATGAGAGTGATCTGAACTGTCTTTAAATTTCAGGATGTCAGAAGAAGCCGTTAACAGCCTTCATTGTGCGTCTCACCTGGTTTCTGGTCCTCAGGTCCTGGTTTTCCTGCTGGCACTGGCACAGGGCCTTCCTCTCGGCATCCAGAGCCTGGACCAGATGTCCGTTCTCCAGACACTTCAGAGAAAACTGCTGCGATAAAACCTCGAGCTCCCGCTGGCAGGAGGCCAGCTCCTCACTGCAAAGACACACACTGAGAGTCACAACCTATCCGTATTTTCTCTGTTCAGCTCTCCTGTCGGCACACCGAGGTGTTCCCAAACCAGCTGACAGACTCGATCTGTACTGGGCCTGCACCGGGTCCCAAACCCCTCACTGGCATCCTGATCACATGCCTGAAACACCTCAGCTGGCTCCTTTTGATGCAGAGCAGCAGACAAAGGTGCCAATTCTCATCACTGCTGCTTCCCACTCAACTGCAGCGGTTATGACAGGGTGCTGGTTCCCAGTCTGGATCCAGTTTCACTCATTTCCATCAGAAAATAGACTGATTTAGAAAACTGCTGTGAGTATGAGAGCCTGCTGTGATTTACATGTTCTATGTTATGTACGAGCACCTCCTACCTGCCTTCACAGAGGAGGGCAGGTAGGATTTTTTCGGGCTCTGATTGTTGAAAAAAATATCATGGGATTTAAAACATTTGCCAGCCAGTTCAGTTCAGGCTCTGCACCGGCACCGTGTTGGTGGGGAAAAGGTTTCCTGTGGATTCTGGCACAGAGCTGTGAGCTGCAGGTGCTTTTGTTCTCCCTGTAAAAAACATCTTTGACCACCAGAATCAACAGTCTGCTCTTTGTCCTGACGCCGGCCTGCGGTGATGATTTTTCCAGAATGACATTTTGGTTTAACTCCAGTGTTTCCCTCCTGTCTTGTAAAACCTGCAGGGATGCTCACGTACCTGTGCTGCCTGTGGACTTCCTCCAGGTTTGAGAGCCCACTGCTGTTCTCGAACTCACATCTCCTCTGCACCTCCCTTTGCAGCTCCAGGCGGTGAGCGTTTTTGATGGCTTCGATCGCTGAGAGGAAGAGGAGGAAGTCTGAATATTTGAAACTGAATCGATTTTGGGCAACACCTCATCTCTTACTGGGCGGTTTCCCTCACCTGTTGCAGTAGCAGCACTCTCCTCCTCTAATAGTCTGTCCCTGTCCACCAGGAGGCGCTCCACTTCCTGTTTGTGTCGACGCTGCAGCTCCTCAACCACCTTCAGGTGAGATTCCTCCATGCATGCGAGTCCACGCTCGCAGGTGACCTGCAGGCACAGCGGACGCTCACACAGGTCACACACAAAGCTCGTGACAGGAAGTCAAACAAAAGTGGATGAAAGCGGCACCTACCTTCAGCTTCTCCGTCTCTTTCTCGTGCTGTAGCTGCGCCAAAGTCATTTTGTCCTCGGAGACCGTCAGCTGCTCCTCCAGCTCCTCCACCTTTCTTCTCAGAGCTGAAATCAGCTCCACGTTTCCATCTGGTTCATCGCTCTCCTCTAAGCTTTCATCTGAGACCTTCTGTGGGATTTCCATCTCATCTATCAATTCCTCCTCCTCTTCTTCACTCTCCTCTGCGCCCTGAAGCTCCGCGTCCTGGAGGTAAATCTCATCAGTCTGGCAGCCTGCGTTCATCTTCGATGTGCGTCGTTGTTCGAGGTTTGACAGTTTTGCTTTGAGGTCCTCGTTCTCCTCCCGGAGTTTGGCGCATTTTGAGCAGTTGGCGTATTTAGCCCAAAGCCTGCACAATCGATGGCGGTAAAGTGCTTCGGTTGCCGCCGAGTAAATGAACGACGCTATCCAAGGATGATCTGAAGAGTGAAACTCATACAGTCTGTCTGCTGTCGGCTGGAGTTCCTCGTGCACGGCGGCGGCGCTGAGGGAGGCGGCGAGCTGGTCCAGCATAGACATTTTAATCTGTGTGACGGCTTTGAAACGCTCAAAGTCACTCAAGTCACTCATGCCGCTCTCCTCCTCCGTCTTCGTGGTTTCCAATGCTATATCGTTAGCCTCGCCCTCGCGTCTGCCCTCTCTGCCTTCCTGCGCCGCCTGCTCGGTCTGAAGCAGACGGTGGCCTATGAGCAGCATTCGTGTCTCCAGCACCATCTGTTCTGCCGCCTCGCCGACCCGCACATCTGCGGACTCGATCAGCTTGGACGGATCCTCCTTCAGTTTCTTCAGCAGCAAACTCCAAAAAGCCTCCTCCCACTCCAGTTGGCTCACCACAGCAGGACTCCTCTCCCCCTCCTCCACCTTCGCCTCACCTCCTTCCAACGTGTCGATCGCCTCTAAAAGTCTCCCCAAAGCGCTCAGCCTTGCGACCATCCCCTCGATCACCTTCTGGGTCTTTTCCTCGGCAGAAACACTTCTGTCTCCTTTCAGCCTCTCCTTCTCTAACTCCTCATTCAGCCTCCTGATGTCAGCCTCCGCCTCCGCCGCTCGTTGGCAGGAAAGTTTCTCCGCTTCCTGCAGCTCCCTGCAGTTCAGCTCTGATTGGTCGAGCTGTCTCTCCAGCTCTGTCAGCTTGGCCTCGGTCGCTTCGAAACACCGCAGCAGGTATCCCTCCGGTTTCTCGTCCCTCTTCTTGTTTTCATCCTCTCCTACCGGGTCGCTCAGCTGCAGCAGCACCTCCGTCTCCCTCAGGGTCTCCTCCAGGGAGCTGATCAGCGTCTGGGCCTCCTGGAGCTCCTGGTTCTTCAAGTTCAGCTCCATCGCCAGATCTTCCACCCTGGTCTTCCCCTGCTGCTCCACCTCAGGGAGGTCACGGGGCTCTGAGTACCTGCTGCTGAGCTCCGCCTTCAGCCTTTCGATCTCGCGGTCTGCCTCCGTCAGCTGGTTCAGCATCTCCTGGTTGCGCTGGTTCAGAGCCTCGTTCTGGCTCGTGAGCAGCTCCACCTCCAGGGAAAGCTTCTCCAGGGTCACCTGATCAGGAGTCACCTGCTTCAGCTGGGACTCGTCTCCCTCTGCGGGCTCATGGGCCCACGAGCCGAACTTATCCACCTGTGTCTCTGAGACAGGAAACAGCTGACGGGCGTCTGCGTGCAGCTGGTCCTGGAGGTCGGCTGTCCTGTCATCGAAGCTCATTCCCTCACTCTGAGAGTGTCGGCTGTCTGATGCAGGTGACAGTAAAGGTGAGGCCGCTGTCTCAGATAATAAATCCTCCAGTTCTTGCAGCTCGCCCCCTGTATCGCAGAGCCAGATGCTGGGCAGCTGTGGTGTTGGTGAAGGTGTTTCCTGGCCGAGCTGCTCCTTCATGTTCTGTCTGATGACGTTCTGCTGCTGCAGGAGCTCTCTGTACGCCTCCTTTAGGCTCTTCGTCGGGTCTTTGAGTGGCTTTTCTTTCATATCTGATGGGTAAAAATCAGCTTCAGGACTGACGGGAGAATCCAGCTGAAAAAAAAAAAAATAAAAGTCATAAAACTACAGAAACCCGACTGAAACAATCAAAGTCAGTCAAACACACCAAAGAGTGTCTGAGATAAAAGCTGCTTTCTCACACCTGCTGATGTTGAAATCTTTCTGCGCTGAGCTGAGCTTCCAGTTCCTGTCGTCGATGCTCCGACTCCTCCAACTGAACCTTCAGATCTTCCACCTCCAATAACACAAAGTACACAAAGAGTTAATCTACACAGCCTCACACACCCTCCATCAGGTGAGCCTTACTTTTCATTTTATACCTGTATCGAAAAGAAACAGACAAACTGATCAACTGTGTCAATTAAAGATATACTTGCAATAATATCTGCATAATTACCTGTTTTTATGGTTTAACTTACACATCAACAGACTCTGAGACAACTTATCATTTATTTCTGGTCATGCTTCTTTAAAACTGAAAGTCCACTCACCGCCTTCCTGTAGCTCTGCAGCACCTTCTCCATCTCCTCTGCATCTCTCCCGTCAGAAAACAGCGGGACCGTCCTCTCCAGTCTGAACATTGTCTTCTCCACCTGCTTCCAGCACTCCTCCATCTCCTCCTCCATTCTCTGCTGCGATTTCGGACTCAGCGCTCGGACGCTGCCGTCCTTTTCTAGCAGAGAGAAGCCCAGCATCTTCTCATACCTCCTCCTCCTCTCCTCGCGCCGCTTCCTTCGCTCCAGGTCACCCAGCTCCAGCGAGCAGGGGGATTTCTGTAGATCGGCGTCCACCGCCGGCTCGCTCTCAGGCTTGAATTCAGCCCAGTCGAAGGTTTTGTAGCGGCCTTCGCGCCGTCTTTCCGTCACGCTGCTGGCTTTGGGGTGAGGCTCGCTCTCCGAGGAGACGTCGGCCGAGGGAGAGTCCTGAGTCACGTCTGGTTTGGGGAGGACCTCAGGTGGGCTGCAGGGAATGTGCTGGCCAGGTAAACTGAGAACAGGATGATTTAAAATTTAAAAAGAATAATCAATCATTTTTATTATCATTTAAGTGCTTTTAGTACGTCAACATCTTATTTTAGCTTCACCTTATCTTTCATCTACTTTTATCTCATCTTTAAATCACCTGTAAACACTTTAAACTGCACAACCTGCACAAAACCTGTTTGATTTGATTTGATCACCTGGCCACATCAGGGGCGTTGGCCGGATGGACGTTCTTCATCAGCGCCTGGATCCAGTTCTTTCGTATCCCCGCGGTCATCGCCGAAAGCGTGAAGACGCCCTTCGGAGTCTGCGACATAAAAACATGTGACTAACCTCCATCTTTAGAGCAGAACATGAAGTGATGACATGCAGAAGCGAAGACTTACGTGGATCTGAAAGCCGTAGTTTCTTTGCACCTGGTACTCAGACACATTGTAACACTTCATTAGGTTGATCTCTCCTTCCAGATCTGAGGCCTGTGAGGAGACGAAAGAAAACGTGGTGAAGATCTGGAAATGCACAAAAACTGTTTATATTCTACTTTATGAAGCCGGGTTTAAAGTACCTCCTCGGCCGTCGAGTCCTTGTAGTATCTCAGACTGTCAGTCGACAACACAAACCAATATTTCTTCCACTAGAGGGAAGCAAAGCACATTTCACACAGGCTGGTAAGATCCTTTAAATCATCACCACAACCTGAAACAGCCAGATTTGGATTACTTTAAAATGTTTACCTGGTCATTTTCATCCAGTTTGACCATCCAGCCTTTCTTGAAGTTTAACAAGTCTGGCTGTACAGAAGATAAAAAATACAAAGTTTGAATAAAACACACAGAAAAGAGAAGAGCTGAGACTGTTTGTTGCTTCCATCATTTTTGACCAGTAGTTTACTTATGTGATAAATTTTAATACTAGACAAAGACAAACCGAGTAAATACAAAATGCAGTTTTTAAATGATTTGAAAAGCTGACTTCACACTCGGCCACACTGTCAGACCGGCTGGATCAAGAAATCACTTAAATAAACCTGTCTGACAAAAAGCAGCTGCGATCTCTAGAAACAAAGTCACTGACATCTGTCAGTCTCAAAGGGATACAAAGCCATGTCTGGGACTCCAGTGAACCACGGTGAGAGACAAAACTTGGAACAGCGGTGAACGTTTCCCAGGATTGGCCGGCCTATCAAAATTATTCCAAGAGACAAAAGCATCCAGAACAACATTTAAAGGACTGCAGGTCTCACGTGGCTCAGTTAAGGTCAGAGTTCATTATTCAACATTCAGAAAGAAACTGGGCAGAAATAGCATCCATGGGAGAGTTGAAAGGAGGAAACCACTGCTGACCAAAAAGAAACAAAGGTTTGTTTTTCTTTTGCCCAAAAACGTCTGGACGACCCCCAAGACTTTTGGGAAAAATTCTGTGGACTAACGAGTTGAGTTGACTGCCGTTACGTCTGGCGTAAAGCTAACACAGCATTCAGCACCAACAGCCAAACATGGTGGTGGTAGTGTGATGGTCTGGGGCTGTTTTGCTCCTTCAGGACCTGGATGACTTGCCCATCGTGCTCAAAAAACAAAAACAAAATGAAGGTTTTGGAGTTTAGTAAGACTGAGATGTTTTTTTTTTTTTACCACAAACACTTGGTTGCACGGCTTGCCAAAAGTGGCACATTTGGGTGGCAGTTACTTCTACAGACAGGCCCAGGTAGGTTTAGATCGATTTTTAGTACTGTAGTATTTCCATTTGCAAAACTGAGGGCTGGGTAGGAGGGGGGAGCTCCACACCATCTCATGTTTGAATCAGATATCAGTCTGAGCCTGACTGATCTGTAGGACTGTGTTTATTATGCCACAGGTCAGCAGAGTAGAGTTTCAGCAGTTGGAGGCATGTCACACCTGCTCCACCGACAGCTTCTCTCTGTGTGTTTGCAAACGTTTTTGGTCAAAGCGAGTTTAAACGTGCCTGAAAAGGTCAGAACAGACGATGCTTCCCCTGATGTTTCCTTACAGGTAAGAGGAGGGTCTCTACCTCAGCTTTCTGCTGGGATCAGATCAATAATCAGTATCAGGTATGAGTAAAAAGTTGTGCTTAGAGTCACTTCTGGAAACTTCGAGGCTGAAATTGCCCTCGGATCAGTGGCTCACCGTCATGGCCGTGTCTGATGTCCTGCGGTCCAGAGACCTGGCTCTTCTCTGGGGAGGGGGGGCAACGAGAGAGGACGAATCTCCACACGACTGAAGTTTCTACAGAAGGAAAAAAAAAGAAGCCCAAATTAAACTTATAAGAACTTCCCTCACAGGAAGGCTTTCACTGATGAGAAGACGTGACGCGTTTCCTCAATCAGGACGGAGGCTGTTTGGATGTGCTGCCTGCATTCCACCAACCAGAGTAACCGATAGTCTGGACGCTTGGCACAGACGTCAGCTGTGAGGATTAGGCCCGCCGCGGAGCACCACGGGGAGCCCGGCGGGCTTTTCTCCACTGCCTGTTAAACTCTCACTCGCTGAAGCGGGTCTGACCGTGGAATGCATGAAAAAGGTTTTTAGAGGATAAATAATCCCCGGGACTCTGCAGCTTTTGTCTTACTTTTCAAAATGATGCTCCAAAACTCAGAGTGAGATTGCCGCACGCCTGTTATGATCAGATTTCATGCCGGCTCTAACAGCACGTATCAGACTCTGGATTACACGCATTAAGTGAAACAAGGGTCCCCTTTTTTTGTTTACTTGAGCCTCCGCTGTTCAAAAGATTCATTCTTCTTCCTTATATAACCACTTTAAAAGGGGAAAAATGTCCAGTTTAATCACAACAAAACATTCTTTGTGTTTTTTTTCCTGGCATTTATATTGAAAAGTATCCAAAGCCGCGACGCACGGAGGAGCGCGGCGCTCTGACTGCAGACAGAGCCGCTCCTCTGTTCCCTGAAGGCCTCCCAAAACCGAGGGGGAGGAAGTGAGGAAGAAGAAGAAGAGGCTGACTCGAGAATCTCCAGACAGGCTCTTTTGACCTTCTCATGACTAGAAAAACAAACGCACCCAAAGACACATAAATGAACGCATGGGCCTAAATATTCTGCTGCTGCTGTATTTAAAAAGTAAATCCTCTGGAAAAGGAGAGTGTGTTTAATCAAAGATTAACCGCGGCCACTGAGACGACCATCTGTGATTTAACAATGTTTCTGCAGCAGCTCCGGCTGCTGAAAACAAGGATTTACTGTGAAAGGAGCGAACAAACTAAAATAAAGAGCTGAAGGAAGCAGACTAATGTGATGCACTCACGCTGTTTACTCACTGTACACGACCAATTTAAAAAAGATCACCAGCTAATCCAACGTGTACATCTTTGAGCTGCAAGAGGAAGTCGGAGTACCTGGAGAGAGCCCAAACAGGCCTCGGGGGAAACACGCGAACTTCACACAGAAGTTCTCAAACTTGAGTGTCCATGCCACCTCCCCACCGGCCCAGCGGGGTGACAAACAAACCCATCAGTCTTTTACAGCTGAGGGGAAAAGAAACTTGCCTGGAGACGGCAGTCTGAGATCTGACTGTCCGTTATAAAATCCATTCATCTGTTTTTTTTACTGGTTCAGAGACACCTGTCCCAGGTGGGGTAGACCTCAGTCGGTTGGGGGGTGGGGTGGCAGTGAACCCGCTTAGAAATGTGAAGCCATGTGTGACCATTTTGGATGCGAGGATGGAGAGGAAAGTTGTCAGCTAAACTTTATGTGTACAATGCACAAACACAGACTTCTTGCACAGTCAGCACACAAAGCGAGCCATGTTATGAGTCATAAATAAATTTAGAGGCACCAACAACACAATGACAGTTGACTTGAATTAGCAGACACCAGTGAGCTCCAGTGCCGGTGTAACTCACTGGGTAAAGCAGGGATCTCATGTGCCGTAAGGCCTCAGGTGGACATGAGAGGAGGGCCAGCTTTTGGCTGAAGGTTGCTGCTCGGTCGATGGTCCCTCTGTGAAACAGCGAGTTAATCTCATGTGTGCTGCACAACACGCTGCCCACAGGCCTCTCCTGCTTCGTTTAATGGACTCTCCTTTAAATCTGCTTTTCTGGCTCATCAGGAGGAATCTGAACTACTAAACCCTCCTTTCAGAAACAGAAAACCCTGAAAACATTTCTGGATATTTACTACAGTGAGCCCAGTTTAACAGGTGATCTCGCTTTAAGTATCATCCGTGGGAATGTTTGTGTTTTGCCGTCACACAGACTCCTGCTGGGGTTTGCTCACCTCCTTAATCACCGGGGTCTAGCCCTGACACACTGACTAGCATTCACAAACAGATGTGCGCTTGGAAACCGGGAGGCGCTCATTCCTCCGAGTTTATCGGTAAATACATGACATCATGTGTTTCTTCAGCCCGTCAGCAGCACTTCAAGAGAATCGCGAAGAATCCCCGAGCGCCTCGGTTCCTCACATTTAATTGGTTTATTCCGAATCCCTGGAAAATAAAGAGGAACGGCGTCTGAACTGCTTCAGGGCATCAAAACCAGTTCTGCTCGCAGTGAATCACCAGCCTCCCTCCCACCTGCCGACACATGCGCTCGCTCACGCTGGAAGAAAGTCATGCCCGGACACGGCCCGAACGGCTCGTCCACGCGTTTCACGCCACGCTCTCATCACCGGCTTAGACAGAATGAGCGCTCTGAAGACCTGAACGGGTCCTCGGGTTGTTTACACCCACACTGACAGACTGAAGCAAACAGCCTCAGACTGTAATTTGGGAGATTTCCTAACTCTCCGTCTAACTCTGGGCAGCGTTTGATCAGGTCGGACCTTCGGCCTCAGAGTGACGTCTTTCATGGATAACACCTGGCTGCTGCCTGAGTCATGTTCAAACCAGTCCAACCTCGCGGCCCGGCCCGGTGCAGCCTGAGCACAGCTGGATACGACGGCTGGTCTGAATCACGGCAAACCCACGCTAGGATTAATCATTACCTGTTCACGGTTAGCCAACGACCGCAGGCAGGAAGCGGGTTTTTAATTGTTGGATGCCGGCGTTGAAGGATTTAAAATTTTATTTTCTCAATCACGTTTTTATTATAAGCTCTGCGCTCCTGCACAGCCTCACCACAATGAACGATTTCACTGAGAATTTTTCTCATCTTGTTGTTTATCGTTTGCTCTGGGCTCTTTTCTCACCGGGTTAAAAATAGGCCTCTTTTGTAATAATGTGAAACCAACCTCCCAGTTACACATTACATAACAACACTGTCTCTGTGTTTGTTCTTGTCTTTAGTTTTCTAATTTTTGGATGTTTCCGCCTGTCTGTGCCGTCACAGTTCACAGCGCTCTCTGTCTGTATACTGAATATTACAGTGGCCGGCGGTCAGTACGGCTGCCCGCTCATGGCAAAAACATCATTTATTTACCAAAATTATTAAAGAACACCATCTTTTTTGTTTTTAAAGGGGCATTCCTGTAACTTTAAACATGATTCATTCAAATGAAAAACATTCGTTTGAATTGTTAAAAAGAAAATGTGGGTTATTAAGCAGAGACCAGAGCCCAGCGGTGTTTTACAGATGAGCTGAATATGAAGCCTTCTCACACCTCACAGGAAGAAGGTTGTGGGTTTGAATCCAGTGGCTGGCTGGCTGTGAGGTTTTTTTGTGTCCACACAGGACTATGAGTGTTTCACTCTCTTACTCCTGTGATACTGACGACCTGTTCAGGTCTTCCTTCTCCGATAATAACTGGATAGACCAGGTTCTAAATATCGTCGCCCAGTTTGACAACAAAGCAAGAAAACCTCACTCAGATATTTTAACCGAATCTTTCTCTTTGCCTCCCAAAGCCAGCCAAGTTTTGCAGGAAGGCCACGAGATAAATACGTCCCATTGTCTATTAAGAAACTTGACGGTTAAACTAGTTTTAAAGAATGAGCTGTGTTTGTAAACCAGGGTTGTTATGATGCTAGATTTTCAATATCAGGAAAACCCTTGAAGTGTGATGCCATTTTCACTTCCACAGGTGAAAAGCATGGTATAAAAGACAAATGTATTACAAACATATTAAATAACATCAATGATGACACTATCTTTAAACTGTAAACCAAACACCCCACAGGCACAGTCAGCACGGTGGTGGGGGGATGACGATTTGGGCATCTTGCAGCCTCTGAGTTGATGATGAGCTTCTCTTTATAATCAGTCAGATGTGACTCAGCAGCAAATCTACAGCAGACTGGCTGAAAAGGAAAAGAACGGAGGAGCTGCAGTGTCCCGGTCAAAGTCCAGACCTCACTCTGACTGAAATGTTGTGGTGGGAAGAAGAAGAAAATGCCTCCACAGCGATGTTAAAGACTGTTATTTGAAGTTACACCTGCTAAAGGTGACTGTACAAGCTACTGAACACTGGGATGTACTTTGTTTGTCTCAGGACTTGAGTTTTTTTCCAGAGTCCTGGGAAAACTTTCTTTTTCTCATGGCTGCATAATATTGAGTACTGTTTCATAAATGCATGAACAAGCAGAAACCTGCAGAAACTGAACGACACGCCCCATTAATCACCGACTTTAAAGAGGGCTTCTCACAGAAAACCTGAAACATGCTGGAAGGATTTCACTCTCCAATAAAAATATTTTCTATTAGAATTTAGAGGATATTTGAAAAAAACTTTATGAAACTCAGCACGCTTGAAGGTGAAGATGAAGATGAAGATGGGGTAAAAGACGCTGGACGTCGCAGATTTTTGGGCTCACAGTTTCAGACACTCGCACTGACCGCTCATTTAAAGAGAAAGGAAAACAGATGCAGGTTCTGTGTCACAGAAGCAGTTTTTACATCTCACCTCTCGTTTGTTGGTACGAGTCTCGCTCCTGCCCGTCCTCAACATGGATGCTCCCGTTTCCTGCTCTTTCCTGGTGGCCTCCGATCTGTTTTTGCTGGAAAACAGGAAGAGCTGATTAGATTCTCCTTCCACTCAGGTACGAGGACCTTAACGGGATCCTATACTAGTCTGTGGATGCTCTCCTGCTCACATTCATCCTCCGGGATTTCAAAAGGTCAAAAATGGCATTTTTCTATTAAATCGAGGCAAAAGTCACCAAACTTTCAATTCAATTCAATTCAATTTTATTTATATAGCGCCAAATCACAACAAAAGTCGCCTCAAGGCGCTTCATAGATACAGAGAAAAACCCAACAATCATATGACCCCCTATGAGCAAGCACTTTGGCGACAGTGGGAAGGAAAAACTCCCTTTTAACAGGAAGAAACCTCCGGCAGAACCAGGCTCAGGGAGGGGCGGCCATCTGCTGCGACCGGTTGGGGTGAGAGAAGGAAGACAGGATAAAGACATGCTGTGGAAGAGAGACAGAGGTTAATAACAGATATGATTCAATGCAGAGAGGTCTATTAATACATAGTGAGTGAGAAAGGTGACTGGAAAGGAAAAACTCAATGCATCATGGGAATCCCCCGGCAGCCTACGTCTATTGCAGCATAACTAAGGGAGGATTCAGGGTCACCTGGTCCAGCCCTAACTATATGCTTTAGCAAAAAGGAAAGTTTTAAGCCTAATCTTAAAAGTAGAGATAGTGTCTGTCTCCTGAATCCAAACTGGAAGCTGGTTCCACAGAAGAGGGGCCTGAAAACTGAAGGCTCTGCCTCCCATTCTACTTTTAAATACTCTAGGAACAACAAGTAGGCCTGCAGAGCGAGAGCGAAGTGCTCTAATAGGGTGATATGGTACTACAAGGTCATTAAGATAAGATGGGGCCTGATTATTTAAGACCTTGTATGTGAGGAGCAGGATTTTGAATTCAATTCTGGATTTAACAGGAAGCCAATGAAGGGAAGCCAAAACAGGAGAAATATGCTCTCTCTTTCTAGTCCCTGTCAGGACTCTTGCTGCAGCATTTTGGATTAGTTGAAGGCTTTTCAGCGAGTTTTTTGGACATCCTGATAATAATGAATTACAGTAGTCCAGCCTGGAAGTAATAAATGCATGAACTAGTTTTTCAGCGTCACTCTGAGACAGGATATTTCTAATTTTAGAGATGTTGCGCAAATGGAAGAAAGCAGTCTTACATATTTGTTTAATATGTGCATTGAAGGACATGTCCTGGTCAAAAATGACTCCAAGGTTCCTCACAGTGTTACTGGAGGCCAAGGTAATGGCATCCAGAGTAAGAATCTGCTTAGATACCATATTTCTAAGCTTTTCAGGGCCGAGTACAATAACCTCAGTTTTATCTGAATTAAGAAGCAGAAAGTTAGCGGCCATCCAGGTCTTTATGTCTTTAAGACATTCCTGCAGTTTAATTAATTGGTGTGTGTCATCTGGCTTCATGGACAGATAGAGCTGGGTGTCATCTGCATAGCAGTGAAAATGTATGCTATGTCTTCTAATGATGCTGCCTAAGGGAAGCATGTATAATGTAAACAGAATTGGTCCTAGCACTGAACCCTGTGGAACTCCATAATTAACCTCAGTGTGTGAAGAGGACTCTCCATTTACATGCACAAACTGGAGTCTATTAGATAGATATGATACAAACCACTGCAGTGCAGTACCTGTAATACCTACAGCATGTTCTATCGCTCTAATAGGATATATGGTCGACAGTATCGACGCTGCACTGAGGTCTAGCAGGACAAAGCACAGAGGAGTCCACTGTCAGAGGCCAAGAAGATCATTTGTACCTTCCACGTTTCTGTGCGTCTGAGCTCTGAAACTGACTGAAACTCTTCAAATACCATTCCTCTGCAGAGATCTGTGTGTTTACAACTACTCTTTCAGATTTTTGATATGAAAGAAGTTGGAGATGCCTATATTAGCTAGACTGCTGGGTCTAGAGATGGCTTTTTGAGTAAGGTTTAAATACAGCCAGCTTGAAGGCTGTGTAATAGATCATTAGAGATTGCCTATATTTAAGATCGAAGAATTAATTAATGGATGCTTCTTGCGAGCATTTGAGGAATTTCGTCTAAAGAACTTTCAACGGAAGAACTATAAACCCAGACTTGGTATTCATATAGATAAGGACACATGAGGCTGTGTCACCTTTAAAGTAAACCTGGATGAACCTGAAATGAACTGAGTGTTTCTTCTTGTCATGTCCAGCACACTGTGGGGGCTTTTTATAAGAGGCCGGTTTCTTTAACTCCTTTCTGAATGTGAGGATCTGGTGGGTTCAGACACTTCCGTGCCCTCAAACTGAGGTTCGTTCCCTGACTGGCAGGCAGACTGTCAGTGTTGAGGTCCTGAGAAACAATGCCGAGGATATCTAATTACACCAGCGTTTTGGAATTTCTGACCTTATTTGGGGGGGAGGGATAAGGATTTTGTGTTTTCGTTTCCCAAAAAGGCAACAAGAGCGAAGAGCTGACATGATTTCTCCTCACGTGACCCGTTCGCATGCTGCTGGGGCACAAACTGGGAGGGTTTCTCTTGGCTAAATATAAAAATGCAGCAGTCAGATCTCTAATGGAGGGGTAGAGCGTGAGGCTTTGATCTGCCGTTTAGCGGTGTGTGATGCCTGTTCGGCTTTATGCTGGGGGAGGCATTGGATGTCCTTTGTGCTAATTGCTTGCACATTTCTCTGCCAGTGCACTTTAAATGGCTCTGATGAGTTACCCGCAGATTACACACAAACATAAATAAGAAAAGAAAAAGCTGCTTGCTCAAAAACACGAAGATTTATGTAATCATAAGATGTTTAAAATGAGCAGGAAGCAGCTTCGCTTCTAACCTCCCGTCCTGCCTCTGGTTCTTGTTGTTTGCTGATGTTTGGATGTTGTTGGGTTCAGTCAGCCGGTTGTTTCTGCCGGTGTCGGAGCTTTCAGAGGCCGCCAAGTCTGAAGAACCGACCGAGCCGCCGAAGCCGGCTGAGGTCAGAGAGCCCCTGGGGTCCAGGCACAGGTAGGAGGAGGCGTTGCCTGGAGATAAAACCAACACAAAAAAGTTTCAGACTGTTAGATCATCAGAGAGCAGGAACATCAAACCACAGCTTGGTTTAAGTCCACGAAATTAGGCGTCCCTTTGCCATAAAACCTCAGCCAAGCTTTAATCACAAACCATTTCACTCATCCCAACCTTCTCCCGCCGGCTTTTAAGGAAACACCAACACATCAGCGTTTTACCTCATTCAGCACCATTTAAAATAACAAAAATCACAGCTTTTTACCACTCTGATAAAAAGAACAATGTCAAGCTGATGCTTTATATTCAGACTTTTATCAGCTTGTCATCACTGCATCAGTTCAACAGTGCGATAAGCCATACAACACAGGGTGAAAGGAAAATCACTGCCCCTTAAAATCAGCAGATTTTCACTCTGCAGTAACTGTGTAGTGTACCTTCACACTACACAAACAGTCTGAGTTACAGGCCCTCAAATACACAAATCTGTCACTTTCTTCTCTTCAACTTTTTCAGCTGCTTTCGACTTCCTACAGTTTCTGCTACACATTCAACCCACTTCCACCCCAGCTCCACCTTTTCTTGCAGTTTCTGTAATAATGTGTGTCAGTTAGGCAGCTCTGCATATGGAAATGACCTTCCTTTGGCTGCGTCTGAATGAAATTATTTCTTTCTTTTTTTCGCGACGAGCAAATGAATTAAGCAGAAAGTTAAATCCGATCATTCTGTGTCTATTTTTAATGACTTTAAAGCAGCTTCTCTTGGGAAAAACACGCAGAAAAAGTCATGCAGATGGTTCAGGTGTTTTCGCTTCCTCCCCATTGTGGGAGAGGATAATCCCACATTTAGAGTTAATGCTGTAAAGTTGCTATGGTAGCATCAACAGAGAAGTACTCTGTTTACTGTATGACAGCCTATTAATCATTTTGTTTTGGCTGCTACGATACAAAGAGACCGTTAACACTGAAAACACTGTGAAAGCGCAAAAATAAAAGCAAAGCCCGACTAAAGAAGCAGAAAAGACAGATTTCAAAGATTTCCCGTCGAGTTTAAGTCAGTAAATTTTCTCTAATGTGCAGGTCTTAATTTAAGTATTCAACTTAGGAAGCTTTGTGGGGATATATGTTACTCATTCAGTGTTGGAAGGGTTATCAGGCCCTTTGTAAAGATCCATAATTCAACAGTGAGAAAGAGTCACGGGTGGAAAACATTCAAGACACTTTGCAGTTTTTCCCAGGAGTGGACGTCCCAGCAAATTCACCCCAAGGTCAGGTAATACTCAGGGAAACTGTAAAAGACCCAAGAGCTCCATCTCAGACTCCGCAGGCCTCTGTCAGCATGTTAAAGGTTAAAGTTCATAACAGTCCAACTAGAAAACAACTGAACGGGTGCGGCGTGTTTGGAAGTGTTGCCAGGAGAAAACCGCGGCAGCATGGTTTAGTTGGCAAAGCTGCATCGACTTCTAGAACAACGTGCCGTGGACAAGCGAGGCCAATGTGGAGATGTTTGGCCGCGGGACCTGGGCCCCTTGCAGTCACTGACTCAATCACGAACTCCTGTGTAAACCAAAGTATTCTAAAGTCAAGCGCGAGGCGTTCTGTGTGGCAGCTAAAGCTTGGAGCAAATGAAACAGGACAATGATCCTCAGCACAGCAGCAAATCTCCAACCTGACTGAAGAGCTGTGCATAAACTAAGGACTGCAAACTTCCATAAACTGAAGCCACACTGCAAACAAGACTGCACCAGAGTTCACGTTTTCTGCCGATACTGATAAAACGATTGTTTTGTTGCTGGTAAAGGTGGTTCTACAGGCCACCAAAAAACCAGGCGCACCTTTTTCACAGCACTGCACATTCACCAAACGTTTAAACATTTTATTAAAGACAAAAGAAAATCCACTCTGTAAAAAACTAAAAAAAACTTTGACATGTCAACAATATGAAACAACAAGTCTGAACTCGGGTTTATCGGATTTCTGTTTGCCTAGTCTGGAAACAAAGAAAGCATCAGCATGTACTGATTAGTGTACTTCTTGAACATTTATTGACAGGCAAAACAATCGAGCCACAAGCCGTCATCATCATGACTGATATCTGTTCAGTGCAAAGGTAGAAGACTCCCTTTTAAGCTGATTTAAGAATAAGTGGATCCATTGTGATTTTACGGTTGCCGCTAACCCTTATTTGTAGCAATAAGTCTGCCGACTATTTATTTAATTATTCCCTGAACCTGCACAACTAACGGTCAAGTTTTACGATCTTTTATTTTTGTCTAAAAATGGTTGAGAGCATCTGTAGAGCCATTTAAAAAGTATTTGTTTCTAAAAACGCAGAGCTTTTAAACTGGAAGGTCAAAGAATCAACTGACTGAAATCTCAGCTGATGTGTTTGTTTCAGTAAACATTAGAAATCTCCAAATGATGAAAACATAATGAAATGGGATAAATGTGCAAAAGAAATTAAAAAACTGGATGAGTTCCCCAGAGGAGAGCCTGTTAAGCAGGGGAATCCTGACAGAGGGAGCTTTGTGTTTAGCCTCCATCTCTCTAATGAAGCAGCCTGTAGTCAAAGTCAGCAGGAGTTAATCCAGACCTTCATTATGGGACCTTTCCAGACTATGCAACAAGCCTGATGCCAGATGGGCACTCGTGTCCATTTTGTCGCAGCCTGAAGCTCCAGCAGGGAAAAATACCTGCCCTGTGCCGAACATCAAGCCCATTAGGACTTGTTTAAGAGGCCTTGGAGGGCTCATGTCTGCTGTTTGGCTTTTATGATGCCTGAAGGTCAGAGGCACAGGATTTCCTGCACATCTCTCCAAGTAACTCCACTTCCTGTTAAAACAGAAACTCATCCAGCCCGTTCCCCCGACTGCCCGCGAGTGAGCGCTCAGCCGGCACGCCTGGTTAGAGGAGGGTTAAACGAAACGGACAAATAAAAATCTGCGAGTGTGCGAACATCTGCAGGACGTTAGGATGGTGCGAGAGGACAGGAAACGGCTGTGATTGGCTGATAGACATGAAAGCCTGTGTGTGTGTGTTTGTATGGTTTCCTCCGCTGCACCTGCAGGGGTCCGCTCAGGGCCCAGAGGCTCGGTGTCGGTGACAGTCCAGATGGGAGTCACATCTGGCCCCCCGTCCCGCTGGTCTTCCTGCCACTGGCCGGGCTCTGGCCGGTCCCTCCCCGAGGATGGAAAACTCGGATCGGTTGCTACCATTTTTGCTGGACTGGGCTCCTGAAGTTTGTTAGAGAGACAAAGAAAATTCACACTTTTAACATTAAATTAATACAGGTACAATAATGTGGCTGTAAATTAACAGGTCATTCATGTTTGAAAACAGATTCTGTACAATAACAGACACTTTAAACGTTCTCATATGCTTCATTCTGCTCTAAACACTAATTTTTTAGACACTGTTTTCTACTCTTGTCACTCTGTCTCTATGATGTCATGGAGGGGGGATATGCCTAATTTCTGACCACAGATCCACAAACCACCTGCTGTTTAGGAGGGGCAGCCAATCGGAGGAAAGCTGGCTTAAAACGGGGAGGAGCCAAAACACATTATTTCAGAGTATTTTCAAACAGAAGATGAACTGAGGGGCTGCACTGAGGCTAAGAGTCAGATAAATAAGGATTATTTTGATCTGTGAATCATGCAAAGTCACCATGAAGTCTTCTGATTTCACTCAGAGTTCTCTAAACTCTCCATTTGGAAATGAAGTTGAAACTTTCAAAGGCATCAGAAAGTTTCTTCCTTAGTGTTTCTTTCAGGTTTTCACTGAGGAAGTATCGTCTAAACATCTCCTGACAGGTGATTATTTACTGGCACAGTTGTGGTTTTCATCTTAATAAGACCAGTCTTGATTCTTTGGTATAAACTTGTCTGAAATAAGCCTCATAATCAGCATGCATGAACACAAAAACTGGACACTTTAACACATGAGCACAATACCTGGTTGGCCACAGGCTCAACTTTGCGTTTCTTCTTCTGATTCTGTTTGTGAGTTCGCAGATAAACTGCCAGCTGCTCACTCCACCTGGAGACAAAACATGACACAAACAGCCAACTAAATCTTTATACTCACCCATTGATGATTAAAAAAATACCACAATTAGTCTCATAATATCAACTTTTTCAAAATAAAAGCTCCATTTTGCCTCAAAGCATGTGATTTCTCAAATAAAACCATCCAGTTAGTTTTAGAAGGTTATCGTGATAAATACAGCCCTTCCTGTACAAATAAGTTTGTACAGGAAGCCATCAGGACGCCTCTAAATGTAATTCTTTTCAAAATAAAAGCCTCCAAGTAGGTATAGAAAGCTACCAGGATGACAAGAGGTATGTGAGAGTTTCTAAATGTGAAGCCCTATTTAGACAGAGCAGGGTTGTCACGCTCATTTGATCTTGAGGAATGAAACTGAGCTTTCTCTCATTGTAATAAAGTTTAACTACACATTTCATCTTAATATAATAATAAGCAGAGTAATTTCAAAAATCTATTTCAGTTTTTGTACATGATAAAAAATCCTTTTGCAGTAAATGAAAGAAATATGTCAGCATGTCTCTTGACTTAAATTGTCAAAAAAACAAACCTACTGGTAAAAATGGAAAAAACAGGAACTTATTAAATGTATGAAAAAGCCGTTAAATGTCCGGGTGGCCTTCCATAGCCATCCAGGGGGCCAGACTGTAGATTTTACTGGGCTGGTTTTGGTTCCTGAGTCTTATGTTTGACATAAAACAAGACCTGAGTTAGACGAAATTATCAAAATGCACTTATATGTCCAGTTTTCAAAACAAAAGACTGTAGTTAGATACTGGAAGCAATGAAGATGCGTCAAGGCTGTCAGAGTTTCAGAATAAAGGCCCTTAGTTAGTCATAGTAAATTACCGCTGGGCTTTAACATGCCAACTTTTCAAAATAAAGGCTTTTTTTTTCCAACTTGTGTTTTCAAGAAAGCTTCTCCCTTTTTGCTCATTTGTGCCCACACATGTCAGCAATCTCTTTTTTTAACGCTACTCTGAGGTTTTTATACCGACCCATTAATGATGTCTTTATTGTCACCACGGATGAATACTTCCTGCTCTGGGGTGACGATGCAGAGGGCGTTCTTCTGGCCCGTCCTGGGCTCTGCATCGAAGATGTCCGCGCACACGTTCACGTTCACCGTCCCCTGTGGCAAAGTGCTGGGCTGCAGGAGAATCAGAACATCCAAATTATTCCTCCAGGGGTCAAAGAGCGAGTTAAGACGTCATGTTTACTAAAACTTCAGATTATGGCCGCTAAACAGAAAGCAGTTTGTGGTGTGAAGTGTGGAATGAAAGGGAACGGGATTTAAGGGGATCACAGAGAAACAGAGAGGGGGGATGTGTGCATTAAAGGACGGGCTAAGCCCACATCATCTGCTGTGGTTGTGTGCACAACATCTGGCTTAAAGATGCCTTCTGGATCCCAACAAAACATACAGTAGATGCAGATGCATGCACAGGCTGGGGCTTAATGTACACTCCGTGTTATGTTTTATGTTTGCATTTGTTTGTAATTTTAGTATCTGTGCTGTTTCTCACCAGCTCATCCAGAGCGAAGCTCAGGCTGCCGTCCTCGTACAGGATAAAGAAGCGCCGCTGCCATCTCTGACGATGAAGGACAGGAAACTAAAATCACCACAGGATCACACTAATGCCACACTCGTGTGTTTTTTAAAAAGTTGACCTACCCTTGACCTCTGCATCGGGTTGTTAAAATCTGTCCCCTCTGGAGCCAAACACAGCCAGCCTGCATAGATGGGTTTGGCCTGGAAGGGCACAGAACAGTGATGTCATATATTAGTCCGTGTTTTGAACTGTGTGGATTTGATGCCTGTTGTTATTGTTGTGGGATTTGAACCTGTAGTCTGACAACAGAAACATGTACAAACCCGCCAAAAACACCTTCTGTTACGTCGTGGATCTGTGGGCTCTTTGTTTTTCCTCTTTCAATATTCACATGTTTGTTTGTTTGTTTTTTAAATTTAGAAATATAAAGCGTCTCAGCAGGTTTAAACTTTTTTTCTGAGTGACAGTACATCAGTGATCCAGCACTTTGTAGAACCACCTTTAGCAGCAATAACCTGATGCATGGGTAGCCACAAAACTATATCACAATATTTCAAGAAAATGTGTAATAATGATATTTATGAACATTGAAGAAAACACTGGCAGCGCTCAGTGGTACCCCTCAGCCTCCTGATAGATACACCTATGGGATTAATTTGAAACTCCTACGTCGCTTCGTTCTTGAGTTATCACATTCAGAAACTTGGGTTTCCACTTTACCCACCTGCCCGCCCTGCCGGCAGCGTGGCGGCAATATCAGCCTTTTACATCTGACAGATAAAAAGTACCTAACAGTGTTTTATCGGAGACTGCAGCTCACAGGCAGCAGAGCAAAACAAAGGGCATTTTCAGTCCATGTTCTCTGATGAGACAGAATAACTCATTCAGCAGCACTGTAGTGCAATAACAGTGCCACAGCATAAGTCAGATGTAAGCACATAAACAGCCTGGGATGTGTTTCCCCTGGTAATTTTCAGTAAAAGTACAGAATAACTTATTCAGACTTTAGTTTAAATTTACAAAAACAACCTTGTAACTCTTCAGGAGCTGCACAAAACCCTCACAACAAAACAGAATCACACATATCTCAGACTTGCATGGTTGTGGGGGACGTCTGGCCCACTTGTCTTTACGATGTCACTTCAGTTCATTAAGGTTTGCAGCACTGCTTTACGTTCAGCTGTCTGCAGGTCCGACCACAGAGTCTCAGTCAGTTTGAGGTCTGGACTTTGAGTTATTCCACCACCTTGAGTCTTTTCTTTATCAGCTGGTGTGTTTTGGATTATTCTCCTACTCAATCACCCAGATTGCCTCACATCTGACTCTAGAACACGTTGGTATGAGGAGTTCACAGTCTACTGAATGAACACAAGGTGCCCGAATCTTCATCCTTCCACCACTGAGCTGACAGTTGGTATGAGGCATTGATATGTTGATATGATAAGTCTGGTTGCGTGCATTGTGCTCAAACATCTCCTCTTTACTCTCATCAGTCTAAAAACATTGTTCCAGAAAGCTTTGCAAACATAAGCCCTACAGATATTTTCATTTATCCTGGACCTCTTCCAAACCATCCACACTTGTTCAGTCTCTTTATAATTTTACACTCATCTCATAAACTTGAACATTTATCCTGCTAGCTGAGGCCTGTAGAGACTGAGACGGAGTTCTTGGGTCTGAGCATTGATCAGTAGCACCTGGGTGGTGTTTGCCCTCTAAGTGAGGTTGTACTTAGTTTTCACTTTTAACTCATGCCATGCTTTACACATTCGCCTAACAAGCAAAAGATCCCTGGTTTTGATTCCATGGGGAGACACAAATCCCCTTAGGATTCAGTCAGGAAGGACATCTGGCCAAAAGAAAAAAAATCTGCTGTATCAAACATGGTGAGCTACCCGCTGTGGTGACCCGAAAGTATTAAATAAACACATTTATTTTCTTTGTGCTTCCTCCTGTCTCAGACACTTGGGTTCTTTTGTTTTCAAAGTCATTTTAAACATTAAAACGCTGGGGAAAAGTGCCACAATTACAGCAAAACAAGGAGGTTTTCTCTGAGCCTGCAGCGTCACTGGAAAACCATGTGTGGTGTTTGCAGGTTTGATGAACGGTGTTGAAATTACAGGGCGCGGCAAAAGCAGGCGGGAGGGGGGACACAAAGTGATGGCATATTTGAACAATGTGAGGCATGTAGGAAGCTGTCACTATCACCTCCTTACATCACCTCGCCTTCATAAGCGTGTTTTCAGTCCTGACATGTTTTGCTCAGCACTAAGTACACAGGGCTGAAGCACGCCTGGTAAAAAGATGATGTAATTTATTTTTTCCTCAGGCTTTTGTTTGACAGATTGATGCATTTAAAAAATTTACAAGTAACAGAAAACCAATGAATTCCCAGTCGTTCCTTCATAAACAGAATTAAATCTTTTATTCCACTAGATTTGCTCAGTAACTATTTATAAGTATTGATCCCAAAATACAAAGCAACAACCCTAACAGCACACCTTTAACTGGAATAACAGTTAACAGAATTAACAGTAAACACTACCTATGCATTGATGCATCAGTCTTAATCACATCATGTAATTTAATCAGAGTTCATTTACATATTGGGTTTCCAAAGAGTGCTACTCTGCAGAACAATGGGATAAGGCACTGCAGGGAGGTTACTGTAGTGGGGCTGGGTGGTGAAATCACAGAATTAGTCATGACTTTTAATCTATTCTGGGTGCAGAGTTTCAATTTTTGTTTCTCCCTTGTCCTAGGAAACTCATTACCCAGCTCTATTTTTGCATAGCTGTGGAAGCATTTTTCACATAATAAAACAAACCCCGATCCCTTACCACCTACCTTAGTTATTCATTTGGACACAGCTCCTAACATTGATGAAATGGTTTAAAAATGAACTAAAAACTTAAAGTCAACATTTCTTTTTAAGTTTTTTACATTTGTAATATTTTAGGCTATATAAAATTATACCATATAATCTAAAAGTAAAGAAATATAAAACAATCATATTAAAATAAATAAATAAATAAATAGAATATGTTACATAGTAAATCTAGAAATCCATTAATTAAAAACGTAATAAAAAATAAACCGCTGGTTTGGTAAAATAAAGATTAAATAACTTTAAAAGTCTGATTTTTATGCCGAAGACCACGGAAAATAAGTTTTATTTATAGTTTATAGTTTTATTGTGGACCTTTCGACTTGAAGGGAGGCTGATGTGGGACTTTTATATATTCTGGGAGACATGGGACACTTTGAATATATAGACTTCCTGACACGAACATTTCAGAGATAAAATAAAACAAATTATGACCTTTTCTGATTCTTTTACTGATCAACCAAAATGAAATCTTAAAGTTAGCATCTTCATATTTAATATTTGCATGTTTTTAGACTAAAGCTGGCGGTTTAATGATAACATTTTTTATCCAGAAAGCTCACTAATCCAAACAAAAGCGGCTAAACGTTATGACAGGAGCACCTGAGGTGATCGTGAACTCACCTGCTCCAGGTCGTGGTCGTTGAGCAGATGGAGCTCGCGCGACTTGAAGCAGTTCTGACATTTGCTCTTATTAAAAATATTCGCCTGGAACTTGCTGCAGGGAGTCGCCGCCGCCTTTTCCCCGGACATGTTTCGGTGAGCGCCGCTTCTCCTCCGCGGGGACAGATCCAGACACGGCCCGCTCTCCTCCTCCTCTTCTTCGTCTCCCAGTTTAGTAAAGCGGTTTCTCCTCGAACAACATCTGTCACACTGAGCCGCGCGCTCCTGTCGTCATGGTCATGGCCTCTGACGTGATAACGCCACTCCGCTTCCGATCGAAACCTTCAAAATAAAGCTGGTTTTTAACGGTTTGTTTTAGCTTTAAGATAAAACACACTGCTAAAAAAAACACATACAGCTATTACACATCCATTAAACAGTAATGTTTTATTAAAAAAAAAGAGAAAAGTAGAGTTTACAGCGTCATCTACTTCTCTCACAGCGGTTTAAGTAAGACCTGCGCTCAACTTCCGGCTTACACCTACAAAGTAAAATCGATTATTAATGGAGTTTCCTTCCTTAATTCTTAATTTTTACAGAAATGAATATTAATTAACTAATAATGATTAATTAATAATTAATTATGTTTAAAACAACATATATTTGAGCAAAGTTGAGGATAAAGTTTGAAAAAAACAAAGCGGCGAAATCACCTCACCTTCCGGTCACACCTACAAAATAAAACTCATTATTATAGTTTTTTTTACCTTTTTTTTTTCAAAATACTTCACTCCAAACACACACACACACACACACACACACACACACACACACACACACACACACACACACACACACACCTGACTAATAAAGTAAATTAAAAAAGTAAATAAAAATATTAATTCTTAAATAAAATAAGTGAAATCTGACTTTGTACCAAAATATAACACCTGGACAGAACCTACAAAGTTATTGTTTCCTTATAAATGAGACACATACTCTAAAGAAATACATCAGAAATACATAATATCAGAAATAATAAACTGCTGTTTTCATGGCATTTCAACAAAAGTACAACATACAAAATATTTTTTTTTCTTAATGTCCCCGAAACAGCTTCTTGTTTATAAAATTACCAGAAGATCCAGTATGCTAATAATAACAAAATCAGTTTTAAATCATATTCATGTGGGAGGTTCCACTATTACATAGAACTCTGATGAAGATGAAAAAAACAAACATATAAAATAAAAAATAAAAATTGTTTTTATTTATTTCTCCAATTGTGAAATTTTGCTGAAACAATAAAGATTTAAAACATAGCACATTTATTCTGAAATGCAGACAAGCATTGGCCAGGTATCCTATAATATCAGTACATCATACCTGCATTGACAGGAGTCATACGATGCATATCTACATTAATACTGTAATACTGTGCTGTAATAGGCTTTATTTATTTTGACAGTATAAACAGGAAATGAAAGGACACATTACATCTAGTTTGAATAGATAAACTGACCTTCAGAGCAAAACTTGTTGTTCTTACCAACACTCATAATTTGGATACTAACACTATACACAAGTTCAGAACAGCAGTGTGATGCAATCACATTAACTTAAATCTTTCAAAATAAAAGACTGCTTTCTAAAGCTCTACCTGTAATGTTTACAGCACTTAGAATCAGAGGGAGAGCAGCTGGATGTAAAATTTATCTCATGAAAATAAAGGAGGTGAAGGACCACACAGTAATTAACACCACATGTATTAAGCCAACATTATAATCAGTGAAACACAGCAGGTGCTCATAAAAGAGTGACCTCTGGTCTCTCCATCCATCTATAAAGGGTTAACATTAAGGAGAAACTAATTATTATATCAATAATCTTATCATTCATCTTTATTTAATGGGTATGTTCAAATACATCTCACAGATAGTTCAGAAATAAAAACATCACAGCAGCAGCCAGGCGGTGGATGCAAGCATTTATTTGAGGCGATGGCGTGGAAGGATGGGGAGTCGTACAAACTAAACATGTTTTAAACCTTTGAACCATTCAAAACTGTAGAAAATACAGCAGTGTGTTTATCACCATCTGATGTGTTCTGTTTATTACAATAAAATACACGTTTGCCTACAGAACATCGCTGCATGTGCAAATACGGGCTTTCCTTCCAGTCTCTGGTGTCTTAGTTCATATTTGTGCCTGCACTTTCTAAGCAGATTTAAGATACTTCAGAATAAATTAATTTCATACATTTTCTTCAACAGATGCAAAACTGCAGCACACAAACAATAAAGCTTAAAAAAAATGCTCAGTTGGCTATCTACACAACTTAAAGGTGCTTTTCTCAGCATGTGTTCATCTGCTTTGTGGTTTTAATTAAGACCATGGTTACTTCGTCTGATTTTGAAAATTAATTTCTGAATATTTATGGTTAGACGGACACAGTCGACCTTTTGTTAAACCCTTGCACCTTTTTTTACTGTCACTACGTCAGGTTATTCACAAAAATAACGCAGGAAAGCGACATGATGTGTGGAAACTGATTAAAACCAACAACGGAAGAAGCGAAAATTACTTTTTTAAATTTTAACTTCTAGTCCCAAATCATGGACTTCCTGTTTAATAGAAAGAATCCCAGTCAAGCAGCAGAAGGCGAAGATTTTATGAGCCGAATCTGCCTCCCTGTAAGAAAAACTAACCATTTAAGTTAGGACATTTTATCAACACTAGGTACTAACTAATACTAAAACTAAGATACAACGTAAACATTTTTATTAGCTGTTTGGCTCCATTCATTCAGTTCATTGAAAAAGTCACACTCAGCCCCCTGCTGGTCTTCTGGATGAACTACAGCCACCTTTGGGAATAACAGGAAGTGGAATCGCTCTCTAATAAATGTAGAAAACATGTTAAAATGTATTTAAAAATCTTATTTAAAGGTCTGAAACACTGCTGCATCCCCTATGAAGGCAGCAACATATAAAATATTTATGTATCCGAGTTTTAGTAAAACAGCTAGCTTTCATGACTGATCACGAGTTCTGATCTTTACCCAGGTCAAAGTTATCAGTAATCAATAATAAATCAAGCTGAAAAGTGCTGCAAATAATGATGGAGCTACACAGCTTGGCCAGAAGGAGGCGTTTTTGTTTTGTTTTGTTTTTTACCTGTAACCTAACAAAGTATCACAACAGCCAAACACACATTTGTTGCTCTAACAAAGTTCCTCTAAAAATAGCCTCACACCTTGGCAGACATCCCGAAACTGCTCTGGGCACTTTTTTTATGAAGCATTATCAAAATTTACTTTGATTTCAGTGACGAGCGGCACATTAAAACTGCTTGTGGAGAATCACAAATCGAATCTGATAAAAAAAAAAAAATTCCCCAGATGCTGTCTGCACTTCTCACTTTGTATTTTTTAAAAACTTTGATGTTTTTTTTTTTCATTCTTCCCAAAATTGGCTAATCAGAATAAGGTAAGCTTTTTGGGAAGGAAGGGGGGGGGGTCTTAAAGACGCAGGATCTACAATGGTGTGTTTCACAGAAAGGATGAAAGTGAATAACAGTGTTTTTGAACAGAATCATGCAGAGCTGCTTTAGTGGAGTCCCAGAATAAAGATGCAGAGTTAGAAATGAGAATCACATACACCCCTCAGGTGGAGGGTTTAACCATGGGTCAACTGTCCCTTTGTCTGATCAAAAGTTTCCAGCTGAAACTTTTCAAATTTGGTTTTGATTACTCTCGAATTAAAGCAGCTTTTAGTGTTTCGCCAATCGAATGTATCTCTGATAGTATTTACAAAGTCGCCATTCAGGCTTTACTGACAAGAAACAAGTCAACATTTGGTCTATGTAAGCAGCACACAGCACTGTATATGTTTAAGGAACATTAACATGTGACATATATAGCAGGAAATATTACTCTCGAAAAATAAATAAATAAATAAATGAACACCTTTCTTTTTCTCAAAGCCACGGAAGAAACATTACGATGGCTTTTCAAACCCGAAATGAACGTTTGTGCTCAGGAAGAAAATCCAAACATTTGACGGTTGTTTTTTTTCTCGTACAGTGCATACTTGATAGATAGCTACTCTGAAATTGTCAGGCAGTATTAGTGTAGGTAAGATACATGTCACATTCATTCTACGGCAAATGTTATGTATACTAGAGTATCTTTTAAGTTCAGAATGAGTTCACTCACAGTCTGGGTGTTAGGCAAAAGCTGGAAGTTATTTAGTACTGAAGACACACACACACACACACACACACACACACACTGCAGTCCAGCAATAAAACTGCTCCAGCTCTGGTCTCTAAAGGACAGGATCACGACGATCAGAGGAGGAGGGAAGCAGACTGACGCCCAGCCCACAAACAGAAAACGAGGAGGAGGGACGTGTCTGTGCTTTCAGAACTCGTGTCTGTGGTACATGTCGGGGTCGTAGTATTTGGTGACCACCACTCTGTTGGCAAACTTGCGTCCAGTGAGGGCTTGCATGGCTTTCTGACAGTCTGCAGCAGAGACGTACTCGACGAAGATCTGAAATGAAAAAGCGCCGGTGAGTCCTGAAGAATCGATGCTACTTACGCTTTATAATATGTTTTCTGACTATAAATCCAACGCCCCCTCGATGGCGGCTCACTGGACGTGCACAGAGTGTATAAACATCACCTTTCCGCAGCCGGGTACTTCCACGCCGTCGACAGGCCTGGGGATCTCGATGGAGCGGACAGTGCCGTACTTGCAGCACTCCTCGCGGATGTCCTCGAGGATCTCCTCGTAGTCCTCGTCGTCCACCAGCTCCTCGGGCATCACCATATTGAGAAGGCACAGCACCTCTGTGGGCATGCCAGAGTTCTGGAGCCTCTGAAGCCCAGGCACCTGCAGCGTCACCGGCGTCTCTATGATGGAGGTCTGCAGCGCACACACGGCATAAAAACGCTAAAGCTGAGGCCTCAAAGTGCAGAATCCAAAACCAGCGACTGGCAGCATTCCTCTTTTATACACAGACTGTGCACATGATGCAAAAAATGAGACCACAGGTTCATGTTGCCACTTGTACTCACAGGATTGGCGTTTTTAGCTCCCACACTCGCCCTCTGGACGATCAGCTTTTTGTCGCCCAGCTGCATCCCATTGAGCCCGGCTACAGCCTGATGAAGAGCAAACAGACCTGTAGCCAAACAGCACAGCTCAAGATCCCACCAAAACACTTCGTCACCGTTACCTGATCGGTGGCGCTGATGTCTACGTATTCGCAAAAGGCGTAACCTTTCGACAGTGACGTGGCACTGTCCTTCACCAGGTTGAACGCTTTGAGCGGCCCGAACGACGTCAGGAGCTCCTTAACCTGCAAACAAGAGTCCGGGAGCGAGATCTGAGCTGGAGAACTCACCGCTGAATGTGTTTGTCTACTCAGTGAATTCTAAATGTCCATTTGAGACTCGAAAGCAGTTTAAGACCACGACACATAGAAGCAGAATGTGAGTCACTCGTAAGGTGCTGGGCTGATCTGTACACACTGCTGGAGCATTTTACACTGTAAAGATTTCTCACTACTACGCTGCTTCCTGGGAAAACTCAGGAACAACACCAGCACATAAAACTGTTCAAAGTCCTGAGAATGATCAATAACCCTGCAGCTTATTTCACTTTGTCGGTTAATCAATTAAATACAGGCTTTGAGTCATTTCCCCATTTTGCTGAAACAGTGTTTCCCACATATAGAATTTCCTTTGGGCTGGCAAAGGTATATCTGGGGATTGATTTAATAGTGCTGCTTATATTTTGAAAATGTAATCGCTGCTGCCTGGCTTAATGTGCAGGAAGCTGTGATGGCGGCCTTTCACGTCATTCAGCTGCTCACAGGAAGTGACAATTCCTCACTTCCTAGTCATAATCTATGAATAAACCATACATGCAAGCAGGGTGGCATTTTGGTAGATGAGCCACGGAGTCGCCACCTCCTCATTTACATGAACTATTTGGGCTACTTTATGCAAATCAAGCTAATCTGGTTATATGACTCCTCTGAAAGCTAGAATAAACACAGAGATGCTTGTTTCTCACCTCTAATGTGTTTTTTCTGTGTTTTAGTAACCTGCAAGAAAGCCTCCCAGCAAGCTGCCATGCTGGTTTTGTTTGGAAATCTACATCAGTACAGGAGGCTAAAGGAGAGGCACAGCACTGATGTCTCTTTCTAATCACTCTTGAAAAAAGGTTGTACCAGGAGTTTCTCATCCTGCAGTCCAACGGACTAACCCAGCTGCACTGCAACTATCCCTGGCAGCACCGGTCCTTCTCCTGCTCTGGAGAACCTACTGTGAGGCTGCAGAGCAGGACGAGGACGACTGTCACCAGCTGCAGTTAAAGACGGTGGAGTCGGAGTCTGTTGTGCTATTGGATGATAGACTCCCTGGAGAGGCAACAAGCAAGTACTACATAATCCTCATTTCTGATTCTTTCCATGACCATGATTTACTAAACGTTCTATAAGACCTGAAATTAGTGACCGAGGCCATAAAGTCATTAGGAAAACGTTGCTGAGGTATACAGTCGACACTCTCCTGTCAAACCAAAGGAGGAGAGAGGAGTCGCCCCCTGGAGGCTTTTACGAAGAAGGCATGCTTAAAGTTATATTGTAACTTTAAGCATGCCGTAATGTTACTGTGTTATATTAGAGGGGGTTTACCTTACAATAGAAAACACTTAGAGGAAGCTGTTGTTGTGATTTGGCCTAACATAAATAAAACTGAACTGAATTCTACATTGGCTTTCAGATCAATAGGCTACATCCATGTTTTATACCATCTGTGTCTGTAACTTTGTACTGATTATTCGTAACCTTTAGTGTGTGCGTGGCTCCTCCCGAGCGCAACCGCTACAAACTGAATTCAGATCTGTGGGAAACACTGTAAAATATGGAGTCTATGGATAATTTAGAGGCTGGAATGACTTAATTTTGTGGTATTTTAGCTTCAAAACAGACAATCGATTGAAGTGTTCAAACACGGTCAAATATATAAACAGATATGCATATAATAGTAATCCCATATTCAGTAGATGGTGTTAAAAAAAATAACTAAACTCCACCAACACAACCCCCAAACCTCAATGATCAATCCCCGGATCTTAAACGCGCTCCAAAAGCATGATGGGAGAAAGAAAGTAGCCTGTAAGCGACCTGCGGACTCGGAGTGTATCCGTGTGAGGACCAGAATGTCTTACTTGCCTTGTGTTACATGTTGGCATGGCAGCAGTAGATGAGTACTACTGAACAAATTATGAGCGCAGACTTAACGATCTTACAGGCCCCTAGCTGGGGACAAAGTGGGGGAACAAAAATGAAAGAGCTGTGAGTATCAACGCAGTGGCAGTGACTGCAAGTATTAAGAAAAAATAAGTCAGAGAATCACAGACATCAGGCTGCATGTGCTCTGCAAACTAACTGAGGCTAAATGAGACAGAATGGACAGTTAGAATTAAGTTTCTCTGCGTACAGGTGCACAAAACAAACTGTTTTTTTAGTCTTTAGCAAAGGGAAAGGCCACCTTTTGTTTGAGCTGCTGCAGCGTTTCTGGAGTTGTTTACTGACTTTCTACGTCCTTTCGTGAGTATGTAGTCAGGCACTAAATTTCCATTTAAAGGCATTTAAAGGTACTTTTTGTAATGACTCTTATTTTAATTAAAATCAGGGGGTGTATTGAAATGTTTCTGGGAAATTCTGATATTATTTCCAGATTTGCCTTTCCCATGATGCCACTGTAAATAACAATGTTCTTATCATTCTAGTAACTGAATGGGGTGTTTTATGAATCCTTCTGTATATCTATGAGTCTCACTGTTCCAAAACTGAGGGGTCCTGATCGCAGAACCACTTTACTCCAACAGCCAGGCCTCACCTGACACTCTGAGGCTGCGAGCTGGCTCATAAGAGCTCAGCATTTCATATTAAAGTAAAACTTTAGCTTCCTGCATCTGAAACATGCAGGAAGCTAGTGCAGAGATGCCCTATTTGATGAACTGCTTCATTATGAGGCTAAACTGACATTTAAATGTTACATTTTAAATTGACAAACTGCACCATCTGGTGGTAAGAATTAGTACTGCACTAAAGTACGCCCAGCTGTAGCTCGATTTCAGTCGATATCTCCTCAACATTCAGAGGAGTTCTCCATATAAACTTATATATAAATCTTATATATAAGTATATATAGCATTTATATATATTAGTGCTGTCAGCGTTAATCTCGTCAAAATGACGTTAACGCCATAACCGCATTAATGCGGCAAATCTCCGTTAGCGAGTTAACGCGGATCGCCCCGTGCAAGGGCTGCACGGCGTCAACGTGTTAGCGAGTTAATGCGTTAGTGCCGTGCAGCTATATATATATATATACATATATCGTTAAAGGCACCTACCAATCAACAAACAACAGAAAAATCCAGAAAGGCAAAGAAGAAGAATTTTTTTAACTTCTTAAGGTGGACTTTTTCTTTGATAATGACCCACTGGAATAAATACCACAAAGAAGTAAATTCATGTCACTTTAAATATACTGGACTTTGCTTACCTGTCTTAAATCAGTAAGCTTAGCATGAGAAAGGTGTAAGGAGTTTACTTATATTTAATGATTAATGTAAAATCAGAGATTCACCAAAATAAAAGCTGTGACATTATGGAACACAGGCACAAGCACTGTATGTTGTGTTGTTTTCTATTTTGTGCTTTTACACCATGCGGTCCCTTCAGCTATTTTGACTTCCATCGGAAGCCTTGTTACTCGAGACTAACCATATTTTTTTTTATATATTTCTCACGTCACAAAGAAATGTGAAACGTAAAACATACTACGCATGTTTCAGGGTGACAAAAACCTCATGTGAGCGTAAAGTGAGGAAAGCTGAGCGCAGCTGTTCAGCCTGCGCTCAGATAAATACCTGGTCGTCATTAAGATAGTTGGGGAGGCCTCCTATGAACAGTTTATGAGGGGAATCGGGAACAACAGTGGAGACGACGCCTACACAAACCACGAGAAGAGAGAACAAACAAATCACGAAACAAATACGAGCTTACAAAGCACAAATGACCCATGAAGTAAAATCTAATCTGCTCATTTCCAGCTAGTAGAGTAGCTTTGCATGACTCACAGTTCAACAAGCTCCTGCCCCTTTAAACTATCTTTCTTCTGATTGGATTTCAATCAAAAGAATGAGTGGGGATGCTAAGGCTGTGTGATTAGTCAATAACGGTAATCTTGACTATTTAACACGATTATTTACTAAGCATCACATGTAATTCAAACGCAAATAAAGAAACCAATGTGGAGGTGGTGTAGAATACAGGCTTGTTCAGAAGGGGAGGCGGGGTCTGATTGGGGGGGTGGTGTTCTTGACCCTAAAGCCCATCTCACAAGGTCATCCCAGGACGTCCAGGCAGCAGGACTAACATGCTTTGGGAGACCTGTGACAAAGAAAAATGGGCCAAGACCCTGAGACTTCCTTTAACCATGTGCTCATTGGGCCTCATGAAATCACAGGTGTTGTCAGATATAGATGGGATCAAGATCAAATATGGACTGAACTAAATCAGATCTGAACTGGATTTCTCGGATAAAGCTGTGATGTCTCAATTATAATAAGAAGTTTATTCATCTCCGTCCATTTTCATCAGTCATTGTTTCATCCCAACTAGTCTACTCCCAAAATCAATACTGAAACTAAACAGAGGAGTGGCCACAGCAGAGCTAGAAGCTCACTGTGACGTCCTGCAGAGGTCTTAGCTCACATATACTGATCTCATTATTAAAACCTCATCCTGGCTAACATGAATATCCACCATTAAAAGAACTTGTATATGTCAGGAAATAAGGTCTGGCTTCATGTAAGAACAGGTCATTTTAACTCTAACTAAATTTAATGACGTTAAATGACACTAGATAACTCTGAAGAGAAGAAGAAGAAAGCATCGGAGTCAAACCTGGGACGTGGAACGCCGGCTGCTCTGAGATTCCGGGTAACGGCCGATAGTCGTGAGGTCGTCTGATCTTGAGCGACTGACCCTGGAAAATGATCCCATCGAAGGCCATGGCCTGCGTCGTCTCATCCACAGACCGAAACTAGGAAAGAAAGTCACACTGAGTCACAGCGCCAACAAAGAACAATTCTAATAACACCTACTAACACGACTGCTTCAGCAGGAATCTGATAAATCCTACAGTGAGCCGTTACTGAGGGTGAGATTTAACCTTCGGCTCGTCTGTGAAGAATCGCAGCAGAAGCCAAAACTGTGCAGACACCACGCACATGTATGCAGCAGGCGTGAGAGCCTGCAGCGAGTCAGCACGCCGGTGCGCCTCACGTTAACTAGTGCTAGACAGCAGCTCAGACCTCTCAGACAAGCTGCTTGTGCTCAGAACTGAACATGACGTAATGTTACTGTGAGAAGGACGGGCGATTTCAACGGTCAATAAAAAATAAACAAATGAAAATGTAGATAAATAATAAGCACACAACAAATATTCTCTAAAAAGTTTAATTATCTACCAACAGAAAATAATTTGTTAAAAATAGTTCGAATAATAAATATATAAGTGTTATTTACATATTCTTTACCAACCTAAAACACTGAACAGTAATATGAACCCTCACCTCTAGGAAAGCAAAGTTCTTATCCTGGTTAATCTGCACGGCGAGAACGGGGTTACTCGGGGCTTGTGAGAGTCCCGCGAGGCGCATCTGGGCGTTAAAGAACTCGGCCATGGACTCCTGAGGAGACAGAAATCAAACCTGAGGCGCCGCACCAGCAGGTCTGTTTGGTACGAATCTACAGCGACCACGAGAGTACCTCAGTCACTCCAAACGGGATGTTGCCAACGTAGAGGCGCCTGGCTTGTCTCGTCATCTGACTGCCAACTATGGGCACTTGTGTCGGGGCTGCAGCTACTCCAGTAGTGGTGGACGTTGCCAGCAGAGCTATTGTTGGAATCTGGCCGGCCGCTGAGGAAACACGAAGGAGGGACAGTGTTTGCTGCCAAATAGCTGCACACAGACGCCACTATTAATGTGTTTCAGGGATAATATCCCACAGTCAGACTGCAGAGAAACAAACACGTAGTTTTATGAAGCACAGCGAGTGTTTAAAGGTGTCAGCGTGGTTCAGAGCTCATCACAGAACAAACACGAGCATAGATTCTGTCAAATCTGATTAAAAAACTACAAAAAACATAAAATAATTTGGTCTAAATTAACACAAGCATCTCTGAATCCTCCAATCAGAGTGCTACCAGAGACCATGTTAATGGGTTATAGAATGAGATGATATGCTTATATGTTTCCTGGTTTGGCTGCCGATTGGCTTTTGGAGCAGGGACAGCACTACCACCAGTACTCAAAGAGCGCCATGGCTCTCTCACAGCGTCCCTGCATTAGATAATAACAGCAGACATCTCCATCGGCCATCCCAGATCCAACCTTCACACCTACTTCACGCTGTCGCTGACCAGCTGTGCAGAAAAGAGGAAGAAGCCAAGCACTGCCTGTTCAGATCAAGCAAAGCAGAACGAGAAGCACAGACTGACAGTTTTCATTGTTTTTTAAGCTCCGGTTACAAAGAAGCTCTTTGTGCGTTTAACCTGTCTCCTCTGCAGCCGTGGCCGAGCTGAAGGATCAACAACAGCACAAACACAAACCAAAGCAGCCGATTGCTTTATTTTCTTTTTACACTGGACCCTGGTGGCAGTCAACATCAAAAACACGCAGACAGCGCTGTAAACACGACTGTTTCAGCTGGTTTTAGGATTTACGGCAGGCTGTCTGACTTCTCCAGCCCACATGTAAAGTAGCAAAGCTCAGATCGGGGTTCAGTGTTGGAGAACAGATGAGTTAGAGAGCTGGGGAGCACGAAGCCGCGAAGCAGAAACTCACTGCAGCTCTGCTGAAGTCTGATTTAGAGGCTAAAGAGGCAAAGAGAACAAGTCGGGTACCTTGCATAGCTTTATATTGCATTGGTGTGATGTGTTCAAAGCCAGGAGGAGGCACGTCCCAATACTTGCAGGTCCTTTTCTTCCTCGTTCGTCTTGGAGAGTGGCTGCACGCAGAAAACACACAAACATCTGAGTGAAACCTTTCAGTGGTTACGTGAACACACAATTAATTATTGACATATTTAATTAATAACACATTTAAATAATTATTGACAGTTTTAATTAATTATTTAATGATTTATTTATTTAATTCATTTTGGCACTTTTGTCCCCTTCATCTCTCTCCTTGATATAATTTTATCTGTCAGCCTCACCCATCAAACTAAGTGGGGGGGGTTAACACTGCCCATGCAGCTTCTCTAACATTTGATTGGTTGCCGTGCAAAGTAAGTCAAGACAAGTCGATCCTAGATAATCGATTGCTTGTGTGGGGCAGCCAGGTATCCCAGAATGAACAGGCAGCAATGGTGGTGGTGTACAGTTTTAGAATACCCCGTTTTTTTGTCACCAGCTACACTTTTAACAGTGTTTTAGCCGCGAATGTCATGGCGGAATCTTCACGTCTGGTCAGGTTGTCAACATAGAACATGTTTACAAAAGTGCTCAGATGTTTTCAGAGATGTCACTAGCTCTGCTAACAGTCAGCTGACAGAGTGCACCGAGCTCACAGCCCCCGTGTTCCAGCTTAACGGGTGGGGGTGGGGGGAGGTGTTACGTTAACCGGTTTGTTTACATATTCCACTCTCCGTGTTCCACATGTTGCATTCGCAGATTCTCATTTTCACCGAACGATCGTCTCTTTCCGCCTGGTCTTGTGTCTCTGTGCTTCTGTAACATAAAGAACGAGCTGACATTTTTCTCACGACACCAGCGATCAGCTCAACAGACCCTCAGTTTACCTGCATGCATCCTCCTCCTCATCTGTCAGCTGTTTAACACCTGCTGCTAATTCAAGAGACACGCCCACGTTACCTGGTGATAGTCACAGTTTGACTGGGCAGCCGGTGCTCGATATAAAGCAATGTCGGCACATTTTTCTGCACAACATAAGTAAATATAGTTCTTTTCCCGAGCGTAGAGCTGCTGGAGCTTGTTTCCCAACAGAGCACTTTATAGGCAAACCAGCTTTATCAGTGGCTGATGTCCAATCACCGCCACACAGCTTTGAAACCTCACCTGAGTTTTAGCTCTCAGTGGTTAAACGCTGGACTTCATTCACTCAGGTTCTGTCTGTCGGGTCATTTTTACTTCGCTGTTTTATTTACAACTGAAAGAATCGGTTTGGCTGAGGTTAAAGTTACGTTTCATAACTGCATAGTTTTACTGAAGTTTAATGGTTCACTCTGTTAGACTTCATCACGAAGACTGCAACCTGGACAGAAATATTACATCATCAGTTTTTGCCGTGAGACTGGGCTGGGCAGACATCTCCGAAATCATCGAAGCACTTTTGCAAAGAGGCTGTATCTTGACAAACCGACCAGACATCTGAAGATTAAACCGCTACATTCTCGGCTGAAAAAATATTAAAACGGTATTTGGTGACACACAAACAGGGTTTTTCAAAAGTTCAGTTCTGTTAGTTTCAACATGCCAGTTGTTGTGTGCTAGAAACAATGGCCACCAGGCCAAACCAATGGTTTTGACTCCATCAGCGTTAACCCCGCCCCCTGGGTTTGATGGGTGAGGTTGACAGATAAAATTATTTCATGGTGAGACCTGAAGGAGTCAACTGTGCCAAAATGAATGAATTAAATAACCCATTAAATAATTATTTAAATGTGGCAAAAATTAATTAAAATGTGAAATAAATAAATAATTTGTTAAATGTGTCAATAATTAATTAATTAAATGTGTAAAAAAAATTTTAATTAATTATTGCCACATTTAATTAATTATTTAATGGTGTATTTAATTAATTCATTATGGCAGTCCTGGCGTTCCATACAACTCTTTGGGTTGAAATTGTGATAAATAAATGTGTAAAACTACAGAAAAAGTTCTGGTAGCTCATTGGCCAGGCCGTCCTGAGCCTTATGTTTGACACCCCTGTGTTTACTGTTTTGGCTGCAGGAATATCCAAATCTCTGGGGTAAATAAAGAGTATCGTATCTTTATGTGACAGTGATTGGAATGACATCTTTTGCTACTTTATGAATTCAAAAATATTGAATTCAGAATTCATTCATTCAGTAATGAAAATGAACATTTCTTTCACTTTGTTTATGGTCTGAGGATCTACAACCAAACACGGTGTACACGGACTCATCCTTCCTAGGAAGCCATGCAGTTTTCCACCTGTGCTTCTTGTGGTCTCGGGAGGAGCTGCGGCGATCCCGGCTCTTCCTGTCCCGGCTACGGCTGCGTTTCTCCCGGCTGCGGCTACCTCGGTCTTTGCTCCAGCTGCGATGCTTGTCACCTCGTCCGGGAGATCCGCTGCGACTCCTCTTCTTGTGCCGCTCCCTCTCTCGCTCTGTGAGGTCAGGAAAAACACGGGATGACGAACACGACAGAGCAGCGGCGCTTCTTTTTTGAGCGATAAAACCAAATGTTTTCAGGCTGTACCGACACCGCTTTACTCTGAGAGAGGTTCAGGTACACTCCGAATGATTTTACTCGTCCACCTCACCTGAGATCAGCCAGGAAATAAAACTAAGTTGACATCTCTAGTTTCACAGGAGTTTGCCCGGAATATTGGAAAGCTTCAATAAACTCTGAGTTCAACATAAAAATTTTCCCCAGTGAGCATCCAGGCCAGTAGATCAGAGTTTTACTGGCCTCTTTTACTTACCGGCAGCTTAATCTCAAAGAATATTACTTAATTTATCAGCACATTTAGGGGATAATATAAAAGTATAAGAGAGGAAAAACATCAGCTAAAGCAGTGCTAGAGCAAATACTGAGACCGGTGGCTGGATTTAAAGATACAGACAGTTTTCATTTCTTCCTCATTCAGTTGGCTGTCGTGTCATCGCCATCAGTGACCAACCAACCCTAACCTGCTGCTCTGGAGATGGACAACAAGGACCTTGTTATGGACAAACTTTAAACAGATGTGGATCCATGCCAGTCAGAATTCTTATTTCTTTTGTACCTTAAAGACTTGAAAGAAAAAAGACTTTACACATATTCAGACAGACAGCACAAGGTTAGGGTCTCTGCTGATGAAGTCCTGAACATCAGAGGGTTAATGATGTCTGGTGGTTTAATGGCCTTTTAATGTGAAAATACTGACTCTAAGAAGAAAGTAGCCATTAGTGAAGGTTCATTTTGATCGGTGGAAACAGCGTCACTTGCCCGAACGGGTCAGCAGCTCATAACCCTGGTGTGGTTGTTTTTTAACCTCACAGGCTGTGATATCGCTGTAATTTTCCATCTGTAGAAGCACAATTTACTACTGTGGATGTGACAGTGCAAACAGCTCTGCTGGAGATGAGTGGGGGTGTCAGCCTCTTTTTGCAGAATTGATTATTTTCATGTCATTCCATTAACTCTTTAATCTTTTGAGTTCTACAGATAATTGCTTCATAATTATGGTGTAAATATTTAATAGATCTACCCTTTTCACCGCTGATAATTAAAGAAATTCTCCTTTCTGTAGTACCTGCAGGGTCTGACACCCTTGGATATGTTGCTGATCATATATCTCTGAGAAAAGTGGCAGTTTAATGTGGCCTTTCTTCTTGGCTGTACAGTTCTTAAGACCTTTTAACAAATCGATAAGAGGTATTCTTGTTTTCTGTGTGGATCTGATCCAGCTGTACCGGAGCTCTTTGATTAAATGTCAGGCTGTGGACGAGGTCTGTTTGACTTTTTATTCTTTCTTTGTGACTGGAAACCTTGTTTAACTTCGCTGGCATGTTTTTATTATTGCAGGTATATTACGCATTATAAGAGATTAATAACACCTAAATGAATGAATATAATAGCAAATATTCACTGGAGAAGCTGGGAAAAAGTTAAAAAGATTCAAAATTGATATTGGGTTAAGTCTGACTGCTGTGACATCATTCAAAGATGTTAGTGATGGGAGAGTTGGACCGCTGCATAAAGTTATCCCAGCTTATCCCAAGTATTCTCAGTGGCACCGGGTGTGCAGTCTGCATTGGCCAAGAAGTGTGTGAAAATCATGTCTCATGCTTACTGAACCACTCTTGCACAATCTGAGCCCAACGAATCCTGGCATCATTATCTTGGAATATGCTGACCAAATGAAGGAACATCTGATCACAAAACAATATTCTACTCTTTTCTTTACAATTTTTAATACACACACACACACACACACACACATATATGTATATTTTCATAGGCACATGAGCTTGTGAAACATAATATATTTTTTTAATGATATTTTTTTTTAACTAACACAACTTGAATGAATTTTCATTCATCCAAGTAATAAAAAAAATTTAGCCAATGAAATATGTAAAAATATAAAATTTTAATTATTAAAATGTATAAAAATAAAATGACATTTTGACAGAATTTCAAAACAGATAATAAATAATAAATGAAATAGGCTTTAAAATAGTATTAAAAATAATAAACTAGTGTAGGGATTACATATGCAGATACACGCAGACATAAGTATAAAGTGATGATAAGTATGTGTTAAGCTCAGCTCCAACTCCTCATTATTACTGAAACAATTACAAATAAACTGTTTCCTTCATTTTTTTTGTCCTTTTCTAATTTCTTCCCTAGTGATGCTGTTCGATCCATCACTCAAAGATTATTTTTTTTAATTAATTTGTTAATAACGCGTTGCAATACTTGTTAATGGATGCCGAATTCAGAAACAGTACCAAATGATTCAGAAAGTGCCGTGTTACTACATTTCTGCCCGCAGGTGTCTTCACGGTGCAGGAGAAAACTATAAAGAGGTGCGCGGTTTTCCTGGAGTTTGGCCTCCTGCTGCCTCAGGTAAAATTGACTGTGCGCTCTTACCGGCACCCAGACTGCGTCCAGGGCTGTGTGACAGATTTAGCAGCTTCAGAAGCAGGCTGAAGTCTAATCAAAATATGATCGCACAGATAAGGCAACTAAGCTGAGTCATAGAGAGGAAAAGTACGCGCTGAAGTTGGTGTCGGGTCGCGATATTCATTCATAAAACCAACTGAGCGAGCTAACGGTCCGCACCGGCGCTACGCTGCTAGCTTGCAGAACGAACTGGGGCACAGACGGACGGCAGCACTCACCCTGTCGATTCTCGCTCAGCTGTTTCTCAAACTCCTCGAAATCCGACATGATGTGTGTCACGCTGCTGTGAAAAGAAAAACACGGCGGCTCCGATGTGTCTGACGGGAAAGATGAAGCGACCTGTCCGCTCTGTCAGCGCAAAATCCAAGAGCTCCTCAGATTCAAGATAGACTCACAGCATCCGGCAAGCCCTTCAAAATAAAAATCAAGCGGAAGTTTAAAATTGTAACATTTAGCGGTCGCAAAAGAAGAAATTTAAATCCTAAAACAAAAAACAACATTGCATTTTATATTGTTTTTGTTGTTTTAAATCTTCCCCATTATCAGTATTACTTTATTATTTTAAATTATTTACCTGCTGTTTTATTTATAGCTGGTATTTAGTCCTTTCAGTTTAAGTATTTCACACAGTGTTAGAACTCCTGAACTTTTTTTAGGACATAGCTTACCTGACGTAGGACTTCAGTGAACACTGAGCAACATTTTCTTCTTTTCTTCATCCCCACAGTTGCCAAGTTATTGAGTCCACCTGGTGGTCTGCTGCTTTTAAAGTCCTGTTAGCACCAGGATTGTGGTTCAAAACTTGACTCAGTATCTTTAAAATAGCACATCAGGTTATCAGATTTCATCTCTGTTAGAGCTTGTGTCATACTAAAGACACATAGGCCGATTCATATCTGGTCCACCCGCTGACCTTAGTGTAAAAACACTAACACAACATTAATTTGGGATTTGTAGGTTTTCACATCAGAAGTTGAGGCCGTACACATAAACTACAAGATCAAAGGTTTTTTATATTTGCACCTGTTTTACTAATGTTTCCCACAAGCTTTCAGGTTCAGGTATTAGATAAAATGTGATAAACAACATCAAAGATTGATCATTTTGCCTTTACATAACACAACTACTACAGCAGTAGAGGCTGAGCTCGTGCTTAGCTGTTACTCGTTAAAATTTTACTGATTCATTGATTTGTTGAGGCCTTAATGTGACCCAGTGTAGGTGATAAGGCCATATTCATCACGATTAAACATGATAGTTTTAGTTTTATTATTTATTGATGGATACCAATGTAACACACCTGGGGCTCTTGATCCCAGCTTCAGTGTAAGTTGTAGTAAAATTGAATTTGAATCCCTTATTTCAGGTAAAATGCAACCTGCAAGATAAGAACCACAGACCTCGGGATGCTTAGAAATACTTACAGTATGTGTGCTGTTTTATGCAGCAATGCGTAATTATTTATGGGTCACAGAAGAGGGGCAGCCTCCTGTAGCCAGTAGGAGCCCCATCTCCTCCCCACCTGTCATTCTAAACATACCATGTTGACAACATACATGGAAAATAACTGACTCAGCTGTGCTGCTATTAAAAGAGCTCAAATCCTAAAGTATTGCAATGCCTGGCCGGTTGGGCTGCTGTCATGTCACAGGAGCTGTGCTGAGCAGAGCAGCTACAGCTCCTCAGGAGAGGAATTAAACTCGACTACCTGCAGAGGCCCAGGAAGCGGTAAGCAGTGGCTGCTAATTCGATTCCTTGCAAATGTCGAGGTTGGGTGGCTCAGCCACTCAGAAATGAGCTGCTCATTATAATCTAGCTGTGAGTTATGCAAAGTGCAGAGACCACGTGAGGACGGTGGGGAAACTTTGCTTTAATGTAAAATTCGACCGCAGACTCAGAAGGCAGAGGGACTGAGAAGTGCTCCGTTATTTCCCGACTTTGTTTTGGGAATAACCTGGCGAGTCCGGGGTGACACTGAGCCTTTGTGAGGGCCACAGCATCTATTTTTAGTGCTGTGTATTTTTAGAAAACTCTTCTTGGACAAACAGCCAGTGCTTGGCATGGTGAGCCTTAACTGAAAGGTTATCCTCAAATTCCTGGTTGGATACAACATGCGAGTGTCTGTCTTCACTGTCAGATGAGAAATGTGTAGAGTTAATGGTGGTATGAGGTGGCCAGTGGACTAAACACCAAGTAACTTTACACTGAAGTCATTTTGTGTCTTTTTGTTGCTGTTTTTTGTGCATTTGTCGTACTTTTAATTTCAGTCACCAAAGACTGAGTACAGAGTAATCCAGACTCACACTGGACCTGTTGTCATTTTGTCTCTTTTCACAACTTTTTTTTTTCTTGTGTCTGTTTGCTTTTTTATATTTGTGATTGTGTTTTATCTCGGCATTTTTTTCTCTTTGTTTAAACTAATTTTGTGTCTCTCTGTTGTTATATTTTTTTGTTTTGCAGTTGCCTTTTGTGTGCGTCGGTTGGATAAATATCTGTTCCTTTGTTATTTTTCTCTTTTCCTGCAACTTTGTCTTTTTATTGCTTTTTTGTGCATTTGCTTTGCAATTTTTTCTTTCTTAGTTTTCCCCTGTTGTGATTTTTTTGTGTTTTGTGTTTTAGTGTTTACTGTCATTTTTGTCTCTTATTGCAGGCTTGTTTTTCTCTCTCTTTGTAGTAACTTTTTGTATCTTTTTGTTGCCATTTTTATCTTTTGCGCTACATAAACAGTATAAATGATGGCTGTACCTAGAGTGACGTCATCCACTGGTTTCTGAGGTCGTGTTTTTAAGCCTCGAGATGAGCATTTTCTCCGTTGCCATCTTGGTTTAAAAAAAGTGGATGTGATGAGGAGGAGCAGGTCCAACTGTCAGACGGTCACTGGCTAGTGGTTATCACAGATATGGTAACCCATCCAGGGATCTGGCATCATTTCCTAATGCCTAACTCTAACCCTACGATTCACAAGGCAAATTTGTTTAAAGACTTTAAATAATAGTGTGAAAAGCTGGACTTGATATCAAGTAGTTGATTAGAACTTGTGTATAAATATTAAAATATCCAAGTATACTGTCCGTACAGAAGAAAGACATTAATGATCTCTCATTTGTCTTTATTTTGATTACTGGTGTAAGAACGTGGTTTAAAAACTCTTCTCTGTTTTTGTTTCAGAGTCATAAGAACACATAGTTAGACTTAAAAAAGGTTGTAACGGGTGAGATGGATTCCAATGTAACAGAGCCGGAGAGCTTCTGGGTATGAAACGCATGTAATGACTCACTTCCATCCCATCTCATCTGCATCAGTAAAATTCAAATAATATTCAATTTGGAACATAAATCCATGTTTCAGACTTGAAACATGCTTTTTGTGCCTAACCACGAGTTCAAGAGCATTTGTGGCTGTAAATGAGCACCTACCAGCACCTGTGCAGCTCACACAGCAGCTGGAGTCCCATTGTCGTTGCTAAGACGCAGAACAAAACCCTGACAAAAAGGCAGAATTACATTTTTACACTTTGGCAATTGTACTGACTGCCAACCGAGGTCATTAGAGGACTGATTTTAGTCTCGGCTAGACTAACAGTTTCCCACGCTGTGTTAGAGGTGTGCCTGTGTTTCCTCAACATTTTGTCAACAAAATGTCAAACGTTTGACATATATCAAATATCTAGAAAGAATCATCCTTTAATTTCATTCCTACATGTTACAACTAAAACATTTTTCAGGAGATGGACTCGACGTGGACCACCACTGTGCTCCTGGTGCCCTGCGTGGTCCTGCTAACTGCTGGATTTTTCTACCTCTATGGTGTAATCATGGGACTGTTGTCCAAAAAGTCTGTACGCAACAAGGTGGTGGTTATAACTGATGCTTTATCTGGGCTTGGAAAAGGTAACACACACACACACACACACACACACACTTTGGTAATTTTAGGTGAACCTTTTCACAGCATCTTTAAACTGAACTTGGTTTCTTAGCAGTTCTGTATGTTGTGTGAAGAGTGTGCAGGCGTGTTTCACAAAGGAGGCGCGAGGCTGATCCTCTGCGGGAAAAACTGGGAGAAACTCGAAGAACTCGCTGATGATTTGGCAAATTCTTCGGATCCAACAGTGGTAAGTCTAAAAGCACTGAAATTAGAGATGATAACAGCTCGTAGACTGAAGGACCGTTGACAAAGTACTCAGTGAAGTACACTATATTGCCAAAAGTGTTCACTCATCCATCCAAATCATTGAATTCAGGTGTTCCAATCACATTCATGACCACAGGTGTAAAAAACCTAGGCATGTGGAGTGATCCCAACTTTGTGCAAACAGTTTGGGGATGGCCCCTTCCAGTTCCAACATGGCTGGGCACCTGTCCACAAGTGCTGGAGACTTGTGAAATGGATGAGCAAGTTTGGTGTGGGAGAACTTGACTGGCACAGTCCTGATCTCAACCTGACAGAACACCTGTGAGATGAATTACAGTGTAGCCTGTGACGCAAGCCTTCTCGTCCGACATCAGTGTCTGACTTCACAAATGGGCCTCTTGAAGAATGGTCAAAAATTCCCAGAAACAATTCTAAACCTTGTGGAGAGCCGTCCCAGAAGAGTTGAAGCTGTTGTGGTTGCAAAGACTGGCCCAACATCTCAGTAAACTCTGTGGATTAACAATGGGATGTCAGACGAGAAAAATCCTTTGGGCAATATATTGAATCAGTACACTGTAAAAGATGTAATCACTAATAATGTGCAGTAAAGCTTCCTTTTCACTGGCATTTATTACCAGGCTGCATTTTTTTGCTGGTGGAGCTGCTCTTAGGGTCTTTGGTGGATTGTAAATGTCAAAGTAATTTAAAAAATGAAGAAGTGAAAACTTACATTTTCTTCCCTTTTAAGATGATGAAACATTTTTGAATTAACTTGAACCATCTTTTCAGAATTACTAGGCTCCACATAAAACGAGTAATTTCAGAGTTTTTGCTGTTCAGTATAATCAGAGTTTGCAGTGTGAAATAATGACTTAAATGTTTGAATGCAACAAAGCCAGAGAGCTTCTGAGTATGAGACACCCGTTTTTCATATAATCACATTATGTGAAAATCACCTTAATCGGATCCTAATTAAGGGTTTGACTGAAAAGATCAAAGTGAAGCGACAGATGTGCATGAAGACTTGATGTTTCATGAGCTTCAAGCTCTTTTATCAAAGCTTCATAGATAATATGTACCCTCAGCGGTCCCAGAACCTGTATCTTTTCTGACCCTTAATAGGCCAATCGAAAAGCTCTAACTCTCGTCACGATGTGCTTCCCTCTCGCATTATCAAAAATGCCCTGAACACTGTAGGACCCTGCATCTCGCTTCTAATGAATTCATCCCTCTTATCAGGCTAACCCTCGCCAACCTTCATTGGCTCCCCGTCAAATACCATATGGTTTTTAAAATCCTTTTATACACTTTTAAAATTTTAAATAACTTGGCACCCAGCTACTTAATCGACCTCCTTGACCTACACATCCCCACGAGAGCACTCAGATCCTCTAACCAGGGGCTCTTAATGCAACCAATGTCTCGACGGAAGAGTAGGGGGGATCGTGCTTTTGCCGCACCAAAACTCTGGAACAGTTTGCCGATTGATGTCCGTGCGTCGGAATCCAACCAATCCTTTAAATCACGTTTAAAAACCCACCTGTCTAAGCTTGCCTTCCAAACAACTTGGTTTTTAACTTCTCCCTGGTTCATGCTTGTTGCCACGTCACCATCTTATAACTGTATATCTTTTGCTGATAATTGTATTTTCCTGCTCCTTTACTGCTGTAACCCCGCAAATGCGGCTTGTCTGTGAAACACTTTGATGTACCTGAGACTTTTAAATGTGCTATAAAAATAAAATTGAAACAGAAACTGAACTGAATATCATAGATAACTACAGCATCAGGAAAACTAGGAAAACACTAAGAATTTACTGGGGGAAAAGAGGTAGAGCAGACAGTGAAGACAACAGTTATGAATATACAAAGACTGAATACAGGCACAAAAACTACCAAAATAAAACAGGAAGTAAAACAGGGAATAAACAAATCACTGGGGCACAGGGGAGGCAGGATAAACAGAAACTCAAGTAATCACATAAAAACAAAACCACAACCAAGAAGAGAACAAAACTCAAACATGTGAATACAAACATAAAGAAACCAACCAGGAAACAACTTATAAGAAATACAAATCTCAAAACATCACCACACAAAAATCCCAAAATTAAAACCACAAATCAGGCACAAAATCCTGACATGATGTTCTTAGCGTAAAGAATGATAACATGAAGCCAACACATCAGTGCATTTTGTCAATAAGAAAAAAAATTCTTCCACTTACACAACAGGAATTAAGAAGACTCGAATATAAATTTACCTCCACTCCTATTGGCTGTTGTTCTGCCCGTCACATCACTTCCTGTGACCACTATTTGGCTTTATAGAACAGCCACTAATGTTGCTGCAGGTCACGCAGAGCCCACCGTGCAAATGTCACACATGATGCTACACTGAAATTCACTGTAGCGCCACACCCGTCAAGAAAAGCTCAAAACCTTCCACATTTGTTCTTCTAAAGACTTTTGTGTATGAAACACAGACAATTAATTATATTATTTCTGTCTCTGCACATTTATGTAAATTCTGTGTTTTTCAGCATGTTAGCTATTATTACTGCTATTACTATTACTACTAATAATAAACAGATTTTAATTGCTCAAATCACAAGTACTGCATTACAAGTGAAAGTAAATGAGATGTAGTCACCATACAGCACTTTGCTGCCATGCAGACCTCCTCTTCTATGCTGTTTCTCCTCTTCAGACGTTTCCTCCTAAGTTGGTGCTGCTGGATTTTGGAGATACGGACAGCATGCCTGAGGCAATCGCAGAGATCCTGGACTGTTATGGGTGCCTGGATATTATTATCTTTAACAGCAGCATGAAGGTGAAAGCTCCAGCACAGACTGTGTCTCTGGAGGTGGACAAACTGCTGATGGACAACAACTACTTTGGGCCCGTCACTCTGGCTAAAGGTAGATGATGGGAACATGTTCAACTTTGACCTTCTAAGGGTGAGACGATGAAGGCTGAATTTCTCTTCCAGGCGTTCTGGCCTCCATGATCTCCAGGAGAAGTGGTCACCTGCTGCTGGTTAACAGCATCCAAGGGAGACTAGCTGTGCCTTTTCGCAGTACCTGTGAGTTTTTAAATTCCCTTTTTCATGAAACTTCAGATAACTTCAGTCTGCATAATGTTCGTATTATAAAAACTGGTTTTAGTTTATGGTGAACTCATTTGCTGTATGTTGAGGTAATCTGTTGTAAACCTGCTTAAACTGTTTCTGTGGAAACAACAGAAAAGTTAGTTCAGTCTGTATTTTGTTTCTGATCAGTTACAAAGCAAACTCGAGATTTTTGACACGAATCAACAGTTCTAATTACTCATTTCTTTGATATTTGGTAACAGCAGAATTAAGAATAATCTTAGTAGCTAAATGCAAGAAATGGTGATGTGTTATTTTCTCTATTTTTCTGCCAATAGTTTTTCTCAATATTGCACATAAACACAAAAAAATATGAAAAAAATATTTAATTTACTAAAAAATGTATATATTTGAAAAATATTATTTTATTGAAAAAAATTCAAATTGGTATGAAGAAAGTTCATTTTAAATAACTAATGTTAGCCTAACGCTAACATTGACTTACCATTAACACTTAGCATTAAGCAGCAAGTATTCAGATTTGGACTTTTTTTTATATATATATTAAAAATGACTTAAAACAATCGATTATCAAAGTTTTCAGACTCCTTCAAAGACGATATTTAAAAATTTGAATGTAAACATTTTAAAATTCCAGTGCAGAGTTTAGATTAGATTAGAAAACAAGTTTCGATTATTCCTGCTGTTTCCTCAGAGAAGATGATGACAGGTTTCACTCTGTATCTTAGACGCAGCCTCTAAACACGCTGTTCAGGCCTTCTTTGACTGCCTGAGAGCGGAGGTGGAGGAGTACGGCATCTCCGTCAGCACCATCAGCCACAACTTCATCAGCTGCTCTGCGTCTGGAGCCCCAGCCACCTCCAAATCCCTGTGGTCGTGTGAGTAAACTCAGAGGAGGCAAGACAGATGTTCAAACACTTCTTTTATTGTTGAAAATGCTGAGTGTTATTTCCTCTTCCTGTCGGCTCACTGCAGTGTTGTACACTAAGAAGCCCCTCGGCGTTTCTCCTGATGAAGCCGCCGCGGAGATTGTGAAGACTTTAAACAATAAGAGGAAAGAGGTGGTGATTGCTCCCTCGCTCCCTAAGATGGCCATTTACGCCAGGTCCTTTTTCCCAAATGTGTTCTTTGCTGTGATTGGTGCAGGGGTGAAGAACGCCGCCATCGCTGCTGAGATGTAGATACTGCCTCAGCACCGGGATGATGGGACACATGACATGAGGTTTTTAACAAATCAGTGGAAGTCAAAGATTTTTTAATGATCATTTGATGTTCGTGCGCATGGCGCAACAGTCCCAGATTTAATCCACATCACATTATCTGTTGCTGTTGGTTTAATTGAATTGTGGGAAAATCAGCAATATGATTTTCATGAATCATGAGGCTGCCACACAGAGTGGGGGCCAACAGGGGTCCAACAACAAATGTTTGCCTCTGAGCTCCTAAGTGGGTAAATCCAGCCTGTGGATTAGTGTTTTGTCTTATACTCAGATTTGTGTGTAAAATATTGATTTTCTTCATTTTAATAAACAGAGTTTCCTTAAAACTCAACAATCAGGAGTTACAGCACTTACTCATATTTATAAATGTTCACTTCTTCTTTAGTTTTCATAGCAGTTCTATCAGAAAGTGACGAATTGAAGAGATTTTGCATCTGTTGCTGAATTTATGGACCTATTGCTGTAGGTTGTTGTTTTTTTTGTTTGTTTTTTAAAAAAAAAAGGCTTGTTAACATATTATTGTTGGCACCGAGATCATATGTAAGACTATGGACAAATGTTATTTTACAAGTTTGGAATTTTCACATGATCTTAGAAAGAATTTCCTGAAAATGACCACATAATTTAGTACTTATTATGGCGACAATGGAATTTTTATTGTATTTAAACTATAATCAAAGTATTAACTATGAAATATTATTAAAATATGAACTATTTACTCATTATTCATTCATCATGAAATGTGTCATTTACTGTATGAGTCATGGTTTGAAGTGTAATAATTACTTTCACTACTGCCACTGAAAATAAACTGTACAAATAACAAGCTTGCAAAAAGTTCGAAATTTCAAATTATTTCTGAATAAGTTGACATTTCAAGAAACTAACCTGAAATTTGTAACTTCAGAGTGGCGTTTTTTTTTTCAAGAAGAAGAAACCAGCTTCCATACCTTACTGACTAAACCTCACAGAGAACTTAAAATTGTATCTATATCTATAGATATAGATATAGATATATATGTTTATACATACACACACATATATATATGTATTTACTGCTCTATAATTTACGCCACATTTTGGAAATGTTTGTACTTACTTGACTCAAATTAACAGATACATTTACAAACAGCTTTTACATGAATTATGTTATTGAGCTTTAACAGAATCCTTGGAAATAAGATACAGAAATATTTTCATATTTGGGTTCATGTTTATGATCGAAATAGTTAGGGATGTTTCAAGGTCATGAAATTTATGACTGTGAAGAAACACACAGCTATATAAATATATCCTGGCTGCTTTTGTCCGAGGTGCTCTTTGAAATAAAATCACTGGGTTAAATAAATCAATCATCTTGAAACACCTCTGGGCTCTTAATTGAACAGCTATTTTGAAGCAAAATCTAAATTAATTTTAACTTAAATTGCAATGGTGGGACATAAAAACTTCATGCATGGAACAATTATTCTTAAAAATCATTTTATAAACTCTGTTCCCAACCACAGATGTCAACTTGTGGTTCTTTCAGTGCCAAATTTCTCTCTTATAATGTCTCTCAGTAGAGAGTTACAGAAATGGAACCAATAATTATAAAAAATACTAGGATTACTGTTCTGATATGACAGTTTTCAGTGAAATGAATATCCTATGAATCCCATTATTTTGTTTTGAAGGTCAAAGGAATTTAATGATTAACTCCTGCCTCATGGCGCACTCTGGCGGACAAGTCAGAGAAGACCTGATCGTCGACGCGCTGTCGTGTTTTAGCTGTTTATTTAATTTAATTTTTTAAATAAATGGCTTTTAGAATACTTTCCAGAGTCTGCACAGTGACTCGCGGACTGAAATCCTCTCAGACCGCCTTCAGTACGTTAAGCTCCGCCGGCAGTTTAAAGGTTGAACATGACCGACGTAACCAGCGCTTCACGGTCACCGCCGGCAGCAGTACTGGTAAGCACACAGCCGGAGTTGCAGCTCCCCTTCCCGCGTAGAGCCTGTAAGAGAGCCCGAGGTGTCGTCGCGGCCTGGTGGAGGACATTTGAGATGATTAATTATTTTAAATTCAATATTGTGTTGTGTGATGTGTTTCTCTTTCAGTTGTTTATTTGGATCCCTCTCACACATAAATTGTGTGTAGCATTCAGGGCGCTCAGCGAAATTCCATTTAAAAATGTGTGTTTTAATGGTTTCTTTGGTTAAAGTCAGCTTCTTTTTAACCCATATCAATGTCATATATTTTAAAGGGTTCAGTGCCACTTAGCTAAGAGATCGGCATACTTATTGTGATCTGTACTAATGTATTTTGGTGAAATCTTTGCTAAGTCAAGACCTAGCACAACAAGTTGCAGGGGAGAAGTTGGGGTTTAAATGAAGGTATTTTTGATGGGAATTTGGTATTTTCTGTTCCAACTGATTTAATTTTGCTGAAAGTTTCCCAAGTTCCCCATTTGAAAGAAAATAAGCTGTATTACTTTCTATGAAATAGCATGAGATAATTTAATCTAGGAAATACAAAAATCATGTGGTGATTTTTAATTTTTTTTTCTTCCTATAAGCATCTGCTTAATATTATTGTAATAAGGAGCCATTACTGTCCTCTTTCTAGCGGACCATGAATGTGGGGTGCTGAAATACAGATTCACTGGGGAGAAGGAGGTGGACCTGATGTCGACCTTCGTACCCGAGACATACAGGGGCCATGGTGTTGCAGCTCTGCTGTCGAGGGTAAAACTCCAGGTGTCAGTCAACTCGTTTCAGGTCATACGTGATTTTTTTTCTGAGTAGTTTTAATGTTTGTTTTGTTTCTTGACAGGCTGCGCTGGACTTTGTGGTTGAAGAGAACTTAAAGGCTCATGTCTCCTGCTTGTACATAAAGAAGTACGTTGAAGAACAACCAGAGCAGAGATATAAAGAGTTTGTCATCACTTGACTGCAGCTTCTATGGCACCTACGTGCTGTATGTCTGTGAAGGTTCTCAGTCATCCAGTTCTTCATAGTTTAAGGAGTCCAGACGCTTTTCTTTCCAAGCTCCTTAGACTACATACTGTAATTCTACCTCTAATTAACTACACTCGCACAGTGTGCAATGTACAAGTGAGAAATCTCACATCAATGTAATTCAATGTACATTTAAACAATTTTAAATGTAATGTGGACTATATTTGGATAAAATAACCAAAAATATAATTAAACCAATGGGTTGAAGGTGATATTTGTATTATAATAAGAACAGTTTAACAGATAAACTGTGATTCTTTTAAAAATATCAGACTGTGTGCATGCATGACTGAATTTTCTACCAATAAAATTCATTAAAATGTAATTAAAAACCTTTGTTATACTATACAAGCGTATCATTATATTATACATGCAGAATTATGTAGTTGATATGTAGAGTAAATAATACAACTGCTATGTTATTTTTATATTAAAAAGCTTACATAAAGGGACATCTGCTCATTTCCACATGTATATTTATTCCTGGACCCCACTAGAGTAGCTTTGCATGAGTCACAGTTCAAAATAAGTTTTATTTATCTCATACTAGGCTTTGGTGTGACCCCTGACTTCATGCTCTGTTTGAAAGAAGCTTTCTGTTGATTGGCTGCCCCACATAAACAGCAGATGAGTGGGACTTCAGGGCTGATTGACCATAAAGTGGATATCCCCACTGTATGAGATCATACAGAGGCAAGCGTGGGGAAAAAAACAAAACAAACTAGTAGAGTCTGAGATTTTAATTTACAGGAATTACTTTTATATACACTGGCCTCATAATTTGACACTGTGGCCAGAGACTTTATGTATTTCTGTCTGTATATTAAGAAGGCAGTGTAGGTCCTAATCTGCAGTTAACAGAAGTGGACTAAAGCTAATTAGTGCAGTTGATTAAATTTTTCCTGGCTGATCAATCCAGCTTTAGACTGAGAGATTGCTTGCAATTAGCATAAATAGTAACTAATCACAGAATCATGCAGAGGCAAAAGTAGAAAAGACTTTGTAAACCTTAGTGTTTAAAGTATCCTATCTCACATGTATTACTTGTACATACTTTGACCTCTTTGGTTGAAACTTTGGCCACGTGTAATACAAACCATATGGAACTAAGACGCAGTGTAATGTAGAAGCTTGTTTAGGTATCAATGTTATTAGTAATATAACTCCGTTATAGTGAGCCTACGTTAATAAATGCAGCAGAATAAATCACAAAAAGAAAGATTGTGGGAAAAATGGGCTCCGGTGTTACCACGAGCCTCGAATCACAGATGAAATCAGCGTGTTTGGCGAGCACAGCTGGATTCTGGCCAGCTGATGAGATTAATTCCCCCACAGCAACAGCAGCAGCAGCATGACAAGAGATTGGCCACAATCGAGCGTTTAATTGGGTTTGCTTGCTAGTTTTTAGAAGAGCAACAAAGTCAGTGAAAAGCACAGCTGTATTTAATTTCATCTTCATTACATCCTCAGTGACACAAACTGTGAGCTCGAGAGATATTCTGCTTTTTTTATTGTCTGCTTTTGTTCCAACAGATGTCAGTCTTACTCCTGTAAACATGTTTTCCTGCACTTCTGTGTCGGCCTGATGCTGTCAGCGTTTGAGTTACAGCATGTCTCGCATCAAAAGTACCAGAGTATAAAGACAGCAGCTGTTTCAGGGGAGTTGACAGAAAAGGCAAATTCCTGATGTAACATCTTATCGAGAGATGTTCTTTAAAAAAACAAATCCTGAACAGTCAGTCGTGGAGAATATCTACAAACTTTGCAGCTGTCTTGGGTTTTTTCATTGTTGGAGTGGCTGTTTTGTGGTTGTTTCACAGGTTCGGTGGTTGTTTTGTATGTCTTGGCAGACATTTGTGTCCCAGTTTGCTATTTGACATTAATTTGTCATCTTTTTTAAATCTTTTATAGCTGACCGACTGTCCAACATCAGATGTTACTGGACACTTCAAACAGAGTCTGGTCTGTGCAGGTAGACCTGCGGTGATTCGGCGATACGTCCCTGATGGTACAGAATGAGGTAATTTTCTCTTCCTCTTGCTGAGCAGATCATTGAGCCTCGTTCTTCAGAGGACAGTTTGATCAAACATAAATGAAACAGGCTGGCTCAGCAGAAGCTAAAGCAGAAATGAAGGATCAGTCTTTCATCAGGAGCATTTACATCCAGTTTAGTGTGAAATGTAGCCCGTTTCCCTTCCCCACTTCTCACATTATCTTTTTTTAAGAACCAGACACATCTGATGTGTGGAGAGGAACAAAATATACAAAAAAAGTCCTGAAGTAAATATTTAAATCCAAGAACAAGAGGTCCAGGAAATCAACCCCAGAAACGTTTCCATCTTTAACAGTACGCCTCTCCTTGTGGTTCTGGTACATTGTCCATTTCGACCTCGTACGCTGTTCCTGTGGACGGCTTGTGGCCATTGACCGGCAGTTCTAGAGGTGCCTCGGCATCAACCGGCACAGTAGTCAGGTACATGTCCCACATCTGCTCGGGGACGTTCATCTCCATCATGTTCTGCTTTATCATCAGGCTCTTCTCGATGTTCCGCCGTTTGTATTTAAACTCGATGATTGTCTTTGTGTAGCGGTTCAGTGCCGTCACTGCAGACCCCATGCAGGTGCCGAAAGAGCCCCATGCTAATCTGTGGAGAGGGTTAAAAAGAGGGTTAGCCTACTGCTGAGCTGCAGCTGCAAGAACCCCAACAATAAACACGGCTCTACACAGACGTACCAGCAGTGTTGTTTGTGCTGCGTGCTATTTTAGTTTACAATCAAGAACTGGTAAAAAGTAATCCCATTCCCAGGGCTTCTGTCGCCTTCCAACTCAGTAGTATCTGACTGTATCCAGTCCTACGGATATAACCAATCGTGTCAGCTACCTTGACAGCCGAGAGACAGACCTTTGCATTGACGACTTTTCAGTAACAAGTCCTCAGCTAATAAACATGCTCTTGATACTCCTCTTCTTCTGACTCTAACACTGATTATAATCTTCAGCTGCTTTTAGTATGACCCAAAATTAGCGATTGGGCCCATGAACTCACCAGCAAAGCATTTACTGAGCCTTTATTGTGAATAACTGGAATACATGCACCCATGCACTGCAGTCATAATATCAACCCATCTGTCAACAAAAATAAAAACACAAATGGCAAAACTAAAACTCCCAGATTTTTGGGCAGGTATGCAACACTGCACAGTGTAGCAACAGACATGCCAAACCCTTCTCTTTAAATGTGCCCGGCACCCTTCATCTTCATTGCTCAGTGAGTACCATCTCTTCTGCACATAATCGCGTAGTTTTGGTGCAGTTAGTGAAAGCCAGTTGAACAATCTGACTGTTCCAGGTGCTCCTAATCAAATGTACCAATTAAAATGATCAAAAAGTGTGAGAATTTTTGTAAAAGCTGACGTTTTGGAAGTTTTTCATTCATGTGAAATATGTAAGTAATGCCACAACCAGGTATGGGCATCCCAGCAAATTCATCCCATGGTCAGACCGTGCAATGCTCAGAAAAGTGCAAAAATCCACAGAGCTAAAACTCACTTAAAGTTCATGACAGCAAAATTAAAAACATTCTGAACGACTGTTGTGTGCAAAGGTTGCCAGCACAAAGCATGTTCTCTCTAAAAAGAACATGGCAGCATGGCTTAGGATTGCAGAGGTCAATCTGAACCAACCACAAGACTTCAGGAACAATGTCCTGTAGTTGACCATAATGCACAGCGCCACATTTAGAGAAAAACAAACACTGCATATCAACACAAACACTCCATACCAACTGTAAGCACAGTGGTGCAGGGGTTATGATTTAAGCTTGTTTTGACAGGTAAAAATCTTGGCCCAAACTGCACCATACAACAGTTTATTATTTCAAACACAGGAGCAAAACTACAATAGAATGGCTATAAAAAGAAGAATCGAGGTGCTGTACCTGTGCAGAAATGTGAATGGGAAAGCATGCCTCACCTCAGAAGTGTGACTCCTGGAAACATAAACTACTGTTACAACCTCAGAAAGAGTCTGCTAGAGTTTGGCTGTGGACAGTAGAACCACTGTCTACCAATGTCCGGTTCATCATGGAATTTTTGAACTCAGTTAAGCCCACAATAGTGCTGCCTAGCTGACTGATCGAGCGCCTGCATACAATACGGTGGCTGTGGATGAGTCTCAAGCCCGAGAGGCAAAAAATTATTTAGAAAATCGAAGGTAGTGAGCCTTAATTTTGGCCGTGATTATTTGATCTAGTGAGTAAAAATGTCAAAACAGCCAGAGATGAAGGTTAAAGTTGCTTACAAATAAGACCAGCTGTAGTCCCATGTTTTGGGTCTCCAATCTTCTGGCCCGGTGGCAACAGCCAGCTGGAATATGGTAGTAAACATCATGTGGGCCACCATCCCACAAAGGCCTGAGAACAAAAAAAGATAAAAAGACACCAAGTCAACAAGTGACTCTTCATTCAAACCGCAAAAAAAGACCAAAACTAAATTTAATAGAGTTGGGTTTGTGAATCTGTGACAACCGAGAGAGGACCATACTGATGGCTCTTTATCTTAAAATTTATATGAAGCAATTTATTTGTGTATAAGATTAATATTTGGTTCTTTTAGAGGCTCGTAGTGCTAAAGTATGAGTAAAAGATCCCCTGTTTTAACATGGGAGTAGACAGATCCCTACTTCTTTAAGATTCCAATCTTTCTGGTTTTTATGCTGGATTTTTATGTTTTTCCTGCTAATATGTTTTTGTGTTATTTGTTTTCTATGCCTTTTGTCTTTTCAATGTTTTTTTATCCTAATGTTAATCTTGTTATGCTAATGTAGTGTTAGCAAAACAAATTAAGTGTTTTTAATACTGATATAATGTATTTCTGTTTTTAATAGAAATACATTGTTTTTCTAAAAATAATTTTTATGAATTCGGAGGGGTAAGAAAATAGAATTTAGTTGAATACGAACTGCACGGCCCCTTAGTTCCAGTTAATGAAACTCTTAATGCTTCAACATACCAAGAAAATTTCATGCTCCCAACTTTGTGCGAACAGTTTGGGAATGGCCCCTTCCTGCTCCAGCATGACTGCACAGCAGCGCACAAAGCAAGCTCAAGAACAGTTTCCTTGCAATAACTCAAACTATATATACATAACACGATTTATTTACATATTTATTTCCTTTTTTTACTGGATTGTATATTTGTACATTTTATATATTTTTTCTCTAAATACTGTTCATATGTATATAATGCTGCAGAAACTGTGCATCTCATTGTACATCTGTATAGTGACAATAAAGGCATTCAATTCTATTCTATCCTCTAAGCTCCATAAAGACATGGGTGAGTGAGTTTTGGTGTGGAAGAACTTGACTGGCCTGCACAGAGTCCTGACCTAATTCATAGAACACCTTTGGGATGAATTAGAGTGGAGACTGTGAGGCAGGCCTTCTCCTCCAGCATCAGTGTCTGACTGCACAAATGTGCTTCTGGAAGAATGGTCAAAATTCCCATTAAGTCACTCCTAAACCTTGTGGAAAGCCTACCAGAAGAGTTGAAGCCATTATGGCTGCAAAGTGTGGGCTACCATCATAAAGCTAATGGATTAATGGGATGTCACTGAAACTCATATGCGTGTGAAGGCAGATGAGAGAATTATTTTGGCAATGCATTGTATTTATGATTTGTGAAAAACGATCACATGCAGTAAAAGACATTATAAACTCCAAGTGTGGATGATCCACATTTGTAAAACATTAAAAGAGTACATGAAATGACTGTAGTGACCGCTGAAGCCTGAAACATCCCTGCACAACGCATACGTGATTTTCTGACTGACTCTGGGTGAGGTGGACTGGCCTGCCTGATCCAGGCTCTCCCTCAATCAGCAGCCTGCCCCTTCACAGCTGCTTTTCTTGGGATTAACTAATAACAACAGGGGGGGATGGGAGTCGGGGGATGGGGGGAGTTGAGGGGGCGGGAGGGTGCTCCTCTGGGCAGGTCTTGGCGCAGTCCAAAACCGCAGCCCCGGCTTCAATCGGATTAGTCCAGAAACCAGCAAATCCTCCAAGGCAGCGAGTGGACGCAGAGCAGTTAGCTGCTGCGAGCGCTCGCTCACTGTCAGCCTCATCTCATCCAGCCACCATGACCTGCTGCCCTGCTGCTTTTATTCACCGCCACACAAGCTTCACCTATAATTTATCTCCACGTTTCTTGTCGATGTTAAAGGCTCTATACTTTAAGTCTCTCCTTATTTAGTATTTAAAGATTTAATCACGGGTTTAGGATAAAGTTGATTTAAGCAGTCAGCAGCTATAACTCCTCTTATGAGCAACTGTTGGCTTTAATAAACATGTCCCACCAACATCCATTTACAGAACATTTATCAGCAAAAAACAAAAAAATTGTTTAAAGGTTTAATTAAAAGTAAAGAGGCATAAATGCTTAAGGGGAATTTAAGTTGCGAACATGAATGTTTTTATAACCTGCACTGGAGCTCATTATGCAACGTTACCTGACAGGGCAGTGCACATGGCAGCAAAGGCACTGAGCTTCAGTTTGTTCATGACACTGAAGCAGGGGCACTGCTCCAGAGTCATCAGAGCCCCGCCCGCGAAGAGCAGGGTGAGGTACAGGGTCTCCGCCACGATACACAACCACAGCACTCCTGTGAATACAAAAAACAAACAAAAACAGGGAGGAAGCATAATCCTGCATGTCTAAAGGAAGACAAGCATGCATGTACAACAGGTCTGCTCATTTTATGTCTGGAGATCTGAATGAGCCTGTCTAGACTGAATGGATTTATAAAATCAGGACAGCAGCTGCTAATTCTAGATTCCTTACAAGCAAGACTTGCAAAGGTAAGATTTCTCAGTATGCGTGTAGTCGAAGGCCCTTTCCCAAGCATTTTACTGAAACTGCATTAAGTTTTATAGCATTATTAGAAATAATGTTGGATAACATATTTAGAAAGTCACTGATACTTAGATATCAAGCATGTAAAATACTGTAAATCATCTTGAGGCATTCACGGTACATGTAAGTGTAAGACTGTCTTGGTTTAGAGACAGAGACATAATGTTTGTCGTTGTCGTTGTGAGACTCGAGTGTTTTATATGCCCCACATCCACCTGGACTCCTGAGCTGCATTAAATTAACCCAGTTAAAACTGGAATAACAACAGGTCAACAACAAGTCCATGTAATTTACATTGATTTAATTCATATTAGTTTATGGCAATGTTTTTAGTTTAAAATCTTCTTTAATACAAAGTCATGTTGCTTTTGTAATTTATCGTCCCGTTAAGCATCAAATAGAAACTAAAGACGGGCATAGATACCTAAGACCATGCAGCATCCTTGACTTCTTATTCAGATGTTTTGAAGCCCCAAAATGGCAAAATTGGAGATTCCCGAGCGGGCCTTTATGAACTAATGGTTGACATCGTGGGAACTATGTCCATCTTTTATATACAATCTATGTTATCCTCTTGAGGTCAAAGTACCCATAAGGTAACAGAAAACTCTAAGAAATCAAAAGACAGTTAAAAATATAAAAATCTCACCAACCTCTTTCATTTTCAGGTGCAATATCTGAGAATTCTCGACATTCAAACCCTGAAAAAAAGGGGAAAAGGTAAGTTTTCTTATGTAGAAGAATCCACTTTGACACTAATCACGAAAACACCCTTAAAAGCTGCAATCCCCCAGCATCAGTTCTGTACGCCGAAATTATTCGCTGGGTCATTCCAGCTCAAATCAACGTGGCCATTCTGCTCGACCATCTCCCGTTTGCTGTAAATTTCATTATGCACAGTTTGGACAAATACAAGAAAAAAGTTCTGTATAGATGGATTTAAAATTTCATAGCAGTCTTTTTATATGCCCAAACTTTGGACCATAAACTTTTTATGCAAATTGAGCAGAAAATGTTCTACAAACTTTGCTGATTTAATTTGGAATTCTTTTTTAAATGTGTATCTGTAAGAAAATCTCACATTCATGGTTATTTGTTCAATCAGCTATGCAAATTCTTGTGATTGTCAATAAAATTAATTAAGTGCACTCAGTAGTATCAAAAATACTTACAAGTATTTTTTTTACAAGAAGTCATGACTTTTGAATATTATATATTTTTAAAAGTATATTTTGATATAATGTGAGTCGACAAACACTGACATCTTTGCACCGCAGCCGCAAATATAAAACTGATTGTAGCGTCTGATGATATTGTTTTGGTGATACGGCACCTTGGTGTTGGAGCTCCCAAGGAACTGACTCTTGTGCTCTGATCATATTGGTGAAAATCAGCAGACAATTTGGCTCTTAGTTGCATGCAAATCCTTATAAAAATGTATTTTTCTGAGATTTATTACCAGAGCTTATGAAACCAACTGGGGCGGCTTGCATGCAACAGCAATGGCTGTAATCTGGAAGCTTTACTGTTTGGTTTATTTTGCTCTGTAACAATGACACTTTCATACACCCTACATATGTCCTGTAACGTGAAATTTTTATAGCGAAATTTATTTCTATTTGAAAACATTTGTACTTTTTCTTCCTCCATGCCAGGCAGATTGCTGCTTATCTGTCAGTATGATTCCTGTGGAAAGCATGTACACGTTTGTAATTAGGTTTTATGTTTCGCTTGATGAGATTTAGCTTTGACCTCAAGTAGAAAGCTGTAGTTATGATGCAACATGAAGGACCTTTTTGCAGTACCTGCATGCAGCATGTCACAGCTTTAATCCTAATCTGTACTTTGTCTTTTTCATTTTCCTCGTGCACTACCTTACCCCCTCCACAGGTGTAGCTTTTTCATTCGTTATTATTGGTCATAATGACCCAAAATATTACTTAAGAACAATATTGCACTGTTTGAAATGCTATTTCCCTATACACAGGCATAAAACAACAGGAAATCTAGCTAAAATGTGCTGAATTTAGACCTAAAGAGAATTTAACCCAGCTTACTCGAGTGCCAAAGCACACTCGCAGCTGTTTATCTCACCTTATCTGTGCATTATACATAAATGACCTTAAATGACTCAAGAGATTGCCTCCAGATGGTGCGATTCCAGTAACTGGGTTGACATTTATAAGCTGTAGATTAACTTGAGAGACTGTCTTGTGCGTTTACAGGAGCTGCTTCCTCCATTAGCTCTTCCTGTTTTTGAACGTCTGCAGCCCCAAAGCTAAAGGGCTGAAGAGCTTAGGGTCATCTTACCGTTCATGTCGGCCGCCTCCTCGCAGGAGAAGAATATCCCCGTGTGGAACTTCCTCATCAGAAACTTCTCCTCCCCTGTCTCAAAGATGTACTGCACTAGGCGGCTGTCGTTGAGGTTGGTGCTGTTGAAGCGGATGCAGTACCACTCCTTCTTGTTCACCGGTGGGCCTGTGCAGAAGGGTTTGGCCACCTTCCTGGTCCCCTCGCACCAGTAGCTGGTGGTCACCGCGGATAAGGCAAAAGCAAACGCCACAAAGTTGAGGGTGAGCGCCAGAGAAGCCCGCCGCCCGCGCTCTAGCCTCATGGTCGAGGCAAGGCCAGAGGAGATGAAATGAAAAGGCAACTAATCCTGGCTTTTGATATGTAGCCACCGTGTTTCGCCTCCCAGCGGATATATCAAATCTTCATAATCTTGTTGCATTTGGGGCTCCTTGGGTGAGAAGTGTGTACATCCCTCTGCCGGCTCTTCTGATGTGCTGCCACCTTGATGAAAGGGTCCATCCTCCGCACTCCCACAGAGACAATAGAAACCCATGGCACTATTGGTTTTCCTTCATTTGAACTCCTAAACTGTCCCCTCTGTGCTGCCACTCCAAACTCATCGCTCCTCCCCTTCTACAAAGCTCTGCCTGCAACATTATCCATTACAAATGGCAAATTATAGTCCAGACTTCCTTTGAACATATTAGCAAAAAGCAAAGATTACAACAAGCTTAGATTGTAATCCAGAAGCAGGCTCTTCCCTGAGTTTCCTGCATTTGCAAAGTAATTGCAGCCGCAGGCATAAGATCAAGTCCCTTTTTACAGTTGGTGACCTGTGACATAATGTGGACAGTCTCATATGAAAATCCATTCACTGCGTGTGTGTGTGCAAGCAGGGCAAATCTCTTCTAATAGCCTGCTGATGTAGCACACAAATGAAGACAAACTACTTAGAAGTACAGTATCTGAAGGAGACAGATGGTTGGAGGAAACATCTGCTGCCTTTACTCTGATGCTTTTGTCTATAATTTGCTGTCTTTAAACTTGTCGTAATTTTCTGCAGCTCAAGAGTTTCGCTAACAAATGTGTCGTCTTTGCTTTGACCTATAGACAAATGACTTTAAAAGCTGACATGCGCAAGTGTCGTGCGTAAGTTCCTCAAGTCTCATCTATTATTAGAGACTTTCTATGGAGAATGTCGAGTAAATCAAACAGACTTGCTCTACTTAAACGTGCCTTCGGAAACATTTATCACCCATCACAGTCTTTTCATTTTCAATGTCCCAACAGATTTTGATGTAAACAAAGACTTTTGCCTCAAACAGCAAGTAGGCAGTGCATGAAAAACAGACACTTGACCCTGTGAAGCTCTCCAAACTTAGCTGATTCCCAGCTGTTAATGGTGTTTTACAGATTGTGAAGCTGGCATTCACAGGTGGTGAACTCCAACGTGATTACCATCACAAACTCTAACAAAAACACTGATGTTGTCTATTGTTTTGCTACCATCAAAATTATTGTTTAAGGGTACAAATAATAAGTACAAACTACAAAAATTATGCTTCCTGTATTTACCACTTCAGGTTGATGTTAAAATACGAAAATGGCACTTAAGCATGATAATTAGTATGCTAACTGTGTCGTACAATAAACCACATAGCAGCGTCTTTGGACAGTTTCTCTCTTTGTAGCAATTGTAGAAGTTGAACTGCTTCATAATTCTGAGTGATTGGATACTGCAAAGCCAATCCACCATAACACTTATTCTGGAAGAAATCAGTGTCTAACTTTGTAAGCATTTTGGCAGAAATATTTTGTTTTAATTTAGGGATTTGAGATTACATAATTTTTCTAGTTATGACTTCAGAGTACTCTGAGACATTAGCAATGTCTATTTCAAGTAAAACTACCAAAACAACAACAACAACAAAAAGATGCCATTTTAGAAGACCTGTTTCTTTATTGTTTTGGTAGTTTTAGCTGTTAGCCTCGATGAAATTAACTGTAATAACCTTGGTGGTCCCTGCATTAGGACAAATCACAAGTGGACCAGAGAGGGTTCTAGAAAATCATCTCTTGGTGCCCACAAGAGGCAAAACGAATGCAGCGGCTAGCTCAATGGGGCGGCCCCCAGAATCCCCACATAGGGGTCCAAAAGGGCAGCCCACAGTTCACCTACAACCAAGCTTGCTAGCTTAGCCGATAACTTCAGTTATGTACATATAGGAAAACTATTGTTAGCTAACATTAGAAGAAAGCTAGTTTTATGTAATGATGCCCATCTGGGCAAAAGTGGAAAGCTGCCAAAAGAGCACTCAACTTTATTGTTTTGGTTTTCAAAGGTGTCTCTGAGCTGTTGTGTCCAATAAATAATGCTAGCAAACACTGATGTCACAGCTCACACAGTCAAACTGCAAGTTATTGCAAATTAAACTAAAATACTGTATGAAGTAGATGAGACTGTGTAATTGTTTCTAAATCTTAAGGCTGATTTGGTAACTTTGTTTGCTAATTAATTATCTCCAGGTTACCTGTATCTTAGTTGCTAACATTATCCCTGCAAGTTTGCTAGATTACTGTAGATTACTTTGATAACTAAAGTAATTCCAACTTACTTAACTGATTTAGCCATCAACAAATCATGTAATGGCATGAAACAAACATATATTGTCACGGTTTGGCAGGGCAAACCGTGGGGATGTAGGGAAGGAGGACCCAGGCGCGGAGCTCTGTGTGTAAACAGTGCGTTTATTTACAGTGAAAAAACAACAATAAATCCCCGTGCTCTCCCCTGACTCCCGTGTCGTGTCTCTCCGTGAAAAGTCCGTGTCTTAGTGCTCTCCGCTCCCGTGTCTCAGCACTCCTCGTGCTGGCTGCTGTCTGGCGCTCCACACTTCTCCTGGGAACACAATAGAAGCAGCCGTCAGGACACATACAACCGCGGGGACACACACATTAACTAAGTTCAACTGGATGACTAACGTGGAGTCTCACACAATGATCCCGCACCAATGGGAGCTCCAAGACTCTCCTAAGTAGCTCCCCCGACGAGCCCTGATCAGCAGCAGGTGTGTGGCAGGAACTTCGGGTGTGGCCAGTCCCCTAGCAGGGCCACACCCACCAGGCCTGCAGGTGCTTGACATCCATCCTACAGCCAAACACATATATACACACACCCACACATACCTGCCTATACAGAAATGTGGACACAGAACAGCAGCACAGTATCACCTATACATATAACAATATAATTCATAACTGCTGACATATATAACTAACAGCATGGGGCAGTTAGCCAGTTAGCTGTAACCTAACTGTGCAGCATGTATTTGACATTTTGCCCAAGTCGTTATAAGTACTGAAACTCAGGTGTACAGTATATGCACTGGTCTCTCAGTTTTTGTTTACACTGCCCTGTGTACAGTAGTGTGAGCACTGGCAGCTGTGCAGATCATTTAACTGCCCTGGATTTGTAAACTCCTTTAAAGTATCCGAGATGTCGAATTTTCCCTCTCATCATCCTCATCATGTTTTTGGAGTCAAATCGAGTCAAATCCAGAACACACTCAAACGATTCATATAAACTAAAACACAAAAGCTTAAAAAGAAACTGTACTCCGGGATTAGTGTGATGAAAATCCACAGTAATGACCACGATAAACTCATGTAGGGACAATTTGACTTAACCGTGTTACACAATGTCCACTACAGTCATAAGATTTAAAAGACAAGGCCATATTAAAATGGGTTTCATCTGGAGTAGACACTGATAGAAAATAAACAATAACAAATAATATAAGGGGGATTTTTGACCGTCTGTATGTTTGCCTCATTGCTGGCATTTATATGGTAAGTAGGCATAGACTTTTAGTGATTCCTCTGAATGCACATAGATTATACTGAACATTAGCTTCCATGTAATAAATTACAACCACAGGATACTTAAGTCCAGCGTTACACTTGATGAAGTGGTAAGCCGGTTGGTACAATGAACAGTTCCCAGGCTCATTGCTTTTTACATAATAATACCTGCCAGTTTGCGAATGACAGATGTGAGGTTTGAGCGAATGCCTTTTCCCCTGACGTACAGATGCTCAACATTTTATGCAATTTTGAACTAAACCTAAACGATTATGTAAAAGTATGTGATGGTATTTTAAATGTGAAATGAATGACCTGGACTTTACCTAATCTGATTTTGCAAAGGTAGATGCAGATTTACACAGAGACTCTCTCGGATTATGTTTATGCATAAAGGAAAATTTAGGATTGCTTTGTCCAACTTTAACTTCATTTAAAATGCAGAAAAATCCAAATAAATGTGCATTGGCTTTCACTTCATTCACCAAAGCTGGTACACCTTGCACAGGATGAAACAGGATTATAATCAGCTGTTATGTGTGTCAGCAGTGACCTCTTGGTCCCTGACGCGTGAGAGCTGCCGATAGATTATTGTAGATTAATTCTGATGCTGATCACAGTATAGCACAAATACTCAGTCGTGGTTAGAAGTTTACATACACTCATCGTGGGCATGAATGTTGTCATTTTGGGCTTTTAATGATTTCTTTGAATTGTTCTTTTTCAGGGTGTAATCATCGTACAATATAAATCTTTAATCACTTTTAAAAAACATGAATCGGATACACCAGTTTTCATTTATTTTTGATTTTCTCGAATTCACACAGATTAAAAAGTATATGTTCAGGATCAAGTATATACATAGACCCACTTGAATCTTTTAATAAGTGGTACTGAAGGTTTAACAATGTCTTTAATCTTGATAAAACCCTCAATTGGATTGACCAGTGCTGAGGACAATGGGAAACTCAGGGATCTAAGAAGGAAACATGGCGATATACACAAGTCGGAAGGTCTCTGTAGATTTGAAAATTACCAGATAAGTGTATTGAAGTACAAATTATTCAATGTGTGTGCCAATGTCTGGAAGGAGACCGAAACTGTCTTTATTTGTCAAATTGTTTGACATCACAAACTGATTGTTATTGTATTGTTTCTTAATGGTTTCTCCGCCACACTTTAATGGTTAATACACCAGTACGCATAAGCTTTCAATATGATGTCTTTAATGCTAAAACATAATTGTTGTTATCTATGATTTTTCAAATTTGCTGTTTTACAAATACTGTTATATTAATACTACTTTAAATATTAGTACCTTATAACATACAGTTGATTAATTGTTTTCCTAAAATTCAAAATGCAATAATTTGCTTTTTAAGTCTTCCGATTTCTCTTAAAATCAGAGACATTTTTTTTATTTTGCTCCTGGTCAGTTTCATTAATTTTATTCTTTTTGATTATTTTTTAAAAATGGGGCTTTTCTTCCTCATTGGGCTGCAAAGTTATGTTTGCACTTAATTCGGAAAAGGCGTATCATCGGGCGTAAGTATGTTTGCGGCTGTTTGTCCCCAGATAAGATTATCTGTGTCTCCACTATAATAGTCTTGGACCAGATTACAGCACAATCTGCTGCAGTGGTGGGAAACCTGCAGTGACTGAAGGTAATTACAAATGGACAGTTTCTGGTGTTTAAGCCTCTGCAGCTCTCTTTAGGGCAACCAAACTCAAACACTTGGCGACAAATGGCCCAAACCACCCAGTAACATATGATTAATTAACCTCATGTGGTGGCTGGATCATCTCTGACACCCCCTTCATTGCACTTTGAGCTGTTTCTTTGTCTTTTTCCTGTCACATCATATTCAGGCATTTGACCTAACAGACCCACATCGTGAAAACAATTTAATATTCAACCTAAGACACTGCTGTTCTTGATGCGAGCTCAATCATGCAGGTAAGTAAATCCCAAAAAGTTGATTCTGTTCATCTGGACGTAGCGTTTTCAGTGGGCGAAACGTTTCGTCACTCATCCAAGTGACGGTCTCAGCTGACTGCATGTTTATCCAAACTTATAAACAGTACCTTTTCACAGTGGCTGAACTTAGCACACTGAATAACCAATGGGCTGTGAGATCAGTTCCTTGATCATAAATATGGAAAATATCATGACCACTGATCAACAACCACTGATCAATGATCAATAAATAGACTGCGGAGTCCTGGCCTCCGCTTAGCCAGATTTTTTTGGTTTCCTCGATGTCTGCCACTTTTCATATCCTCCCCGTTGAATTAGATGTTTTGGTCCCCCGAGTTAATGTGATCCATGAATTGTGGTCCTGAGATGTATCATCAATGAACTGACTCACAGCCCGTTATTAGCTCACTGGGTTAATTTCAGTCATTGTGCAAAGGTACTGTTTATAAGGTTGGCAGTCAGCTGAGACTGAACAAATCACTTGGATGAATAACTAAACATTTCTCCTACTGAAAAAGTTCCAGACGAACAGAATCAACTTTTTGGGCTAACATTGCAGAAACAGTGATTAGCACGGTTACCAGCAAGAAGATCCTGTAGTCCAGGGTTTTCTGTGTGGCGTTTGCATGTTCTACCCATGTTTGCATGGCTTCTCTCCAGGTACTCCGGTTTCCTCCCATGGTCCAAAGACATGCAGTTAGTGTGGTTAGGTTAACAGAGGATTCTAAGTTGCCCATAAGTGTGAATGGTTGTCCGTCTCTTTGTTAGCCCTGCGACAGACTGGCAACCTGTCCAGGGTGCACTCTACCTATCGCCCTAAGACAGCTGGGATAGGCTCCAGCCTCCCCTTGACCCTCAGTTGGATAAGCAGAAGAGAATGGATGGATGTATTAACATAAAGATGATTTTGGAAATTACCAAAACTGTTAATTTAGGACAGCTGTAGAATAAACCTTACATTGGGTGGTGGTCTAATACATTTGTTTAACACTGTCTGGTTTAGTGTAAGCAAATTCCTCCCAAGTGGCAATGATAAAAGATGGCACCAGTCTATGCTCGTCTTTCTTTGGCCCCAAAGTCAGTATTATTATACTTCAACCCTGTAACTAAATATTAGAGTGTATTTACACAAATTCTGCTTAAAAAGGCAAATATCCTCCCAGATGTTGAGCTTCTAAGTAACGGCCACCTGCCGCCTTTAATCCGCTGCGCTTGCCTCCTGTATTTAACTCTGTCTTCAATAAAAAGGTGTCATAGCAGTGTGACGCAGTTATCCCCCTTAATCTTCAAGACAGCTGTCTGGATTTAGGCAGTGATGATCATAATCCCATTTGGCACCTTGAGGGGCTCGACAGAGCGAACACAAGACAGAGCGCACAAACTCCACAGAAGTTTAACGGCCAATCGCAGGAGATACAAGAATTTAACCTTTCTTGATCAGGATGGGGAATACTAAGAGCAGCGCTTTGTCGAAGGAGCTCCTGGAAGAGCTGAAGTCCAACACCAAATACACAGAGGCCGAACTGTGCACCTGGTATCAGTCCTTCCTTAAGGAGTGTCCCAGCGGGAGGATCAGCAAGCAGCAGTTCGAGGGCATCTATGCCAGCTTCTTCCCAGACGCGGACCCCACGGCGTATGCGCGGCACGTTTTCAGGAGTTTCGACACTAATGCAGACGGAACTTTGGACTTTAAGGAGTACATCGTCGCTCTGCACCTCACCTCCGGGGGAAAGACTCTGCAGAAGCTGGAGTGGGCCTTTGGCCTCTATGATGTGGATGGAAATGGAACCATCAGCAAAAATGAAATCCAAGAGATTGTTAGGGTAGCTATACTTCATACTAATTTTATCTGTTCTGAATACACTAAAATTACATGACTAAACTGAATTCGCGTTACATTCATCTATTGAATAATCACGATCACTTCTGTGAATGTGTAAATGGACCTTTGATGATTTCAATTTTAAGCCACAGCCTCCTCCAAATTATTCCACTTACAATTACTCAAAGAAAATGTAATATTCCGACGAATATTTGATTAAATTCATCATGAATCATTGGTTAAACCTATAAAATGCGTTTACTCTCCTGCAGTCAATATTCAACATGATTCCTGCTGACGCACAGAAGAATCTCCCTGAGGATGAAAACACGCCGGAGAAAAGGGCTGAAAAAATCTGGACATTTTTCGGAAAGAAGGAGAACGGTAAACCACACTTTATTAACTCTCATCTCGTTATCTGCTGCAACTACACAAGGCACAAGCATTTTGTTGACGCTTCTTTTTTTGGTTCTTTGCAGATAAAATCTCAGAGGGAGAGTTCATTCAGGGCGTGATGGACAACAAGGATATCCTACGCTTGATACAATATGATGAACCTCAGAAAATCAAAGACAAGCTGAAAGAGAAGAAGCAGTAGAGTACAGGCTAAAAACAGAGCAGAAAAAAACCTCACGTGGTTTTAAGACTGATTTTTGTGGTTATATTTCAACCGCTTTAACCACATTTCTTGTTTTTTATTGTAATTAATCATGTTCATGTTCTTTCTGGTAAACTAGTTAAACAGTGTTTCATTTTTTGTCATTGCAAGTAGTAAGTAAATAGGGAGATTAGGCACATTTGATAAAATAAAATAAAATAGAAGCTGAACAACTGTGCAATGGATCAATTTTAAACAGTGTAACCGCTCAGGCTAGAACAGGGATGGCAACGTGAATGTTGGGAGTCAAAACAGTGTTCACGTTTAATTAACCATTATCCATATTCCCACTTTACAAAGGCATCCATAGGCTGGATTGGACATTTTTGGCGTGTCCGTTTTGTTTAGCCTCCTTGGTTTAGATGTTGTGCTTTGTGTAAACGAGCTGATTTCATGCAGTTAAATCTTTAAATCACACAATTTACAATGGACAGCGCACAAGTTTGTTCGTTATTTTAGTTTGTTCAATTTTGTTCAAATATGTTTTGTACATTTTTTGTGTAGTTGTGGCAGTGAACACGTTAACTCATTATTTGTTTAAATGTTCTCTTTTGTGTACGTGAACATGAAAACCTGTCTGTAAAGGTGTATGTGTGTTATGTGTTGTGCTTTTTAAGTGTCGTTGTATAACATGGTAATATCCACCAAGGACACTTCAGCCATGTCCTCGACTCTTTTAAAAAGCAGTGTGTCTGAAACATGCATTTTGAACACACTTCCTTTCCACTTGGAATTTGTTTTAACTGATATATTTGTAGTGTTTGCACTGTTTCACAGAGTGACTCATCCTAACCAACTGTAGTTTGTATACAACTTTATTTTGGATTATCTTTACACATATATTTACTCTGGTTTGGTTTCCAATGAAACTTAGTTTGGTTTCTGTATTTTAATCCTTAAACGTTTATATTTTAATTACATTTATATTATCTGGACTATTTATTAAACAGCCACTAGACACACCACTGATTTTTATATTAAACAGGTGGAAAATACAAATGAGGACAGAATTATTTGCCCCCTTGTGAAAATTCCTATTTTTAAAGGTAATTTGGAGAGGGAAGGAATTTGCAAAAGCTTTCCCAAACATCCTACTGTTATTTTGGATGCTTACATTTCTTTACTTTGTATACAGAAACAATATTATTTCACATTAACTACCCCCGATGATAACAGTCACTGTGTATCGTTTTTCCTTTTCTGCAGTCTGTTGTTTTAGTCGGTTGATCCGATGGTCTTCTGCCACGAACTTTGGACTTCAGTTCACCCCACAGATTTTCAGTGGGATTCAAGTCAGGGCTTTGTGACATAATCAGCGTCACTCTGAGAACGGGGTATAGTTTCATTCAATCTTTCTCCAGGTTGTCCTCGGCATGCCTCAGTCTGGCTTGAATGTGCCTCTTCTGCAGAGTTTTTCTTGGTCCATAGCCTCAGAGTGCATTTCTGTGCAGGCTTCTAGTGATTGTCTTTTCTGTGAATACACATCCCTACTTGGCTAACTCCTTCACTATCGTCTTGGCAGTTGTCCTGGGGTTAGTAGACACATCTCTCACTAGTTTTGTTCACTTCCTACCTCCGCCAGACTTGCTCTGTACTGTATGGCTCTCTTTAAATATCTTAATACTTCTCACTCCAGTTCTTGAAATGCTGTGATAACTTTAGATCTTCATCTCCTGCTTCGTCTAAACTGATTTCTTTTGTTTTTAGAATCATACTTTCTCAAGTGACAGCTCAAACCCTTGCTGAAGTTTTTATACTGTGTAAATTGGAAGATAACACATAGTTTTAGCCTGTTTTACAAGCACAGCAATAAAAAGGTCAGTTTGTCAGGGCGCTAATATTATTGCCCTTTAAGGTTTTTTATTTTTTCTGGAATAATTCGATGGTTGTTTCCAAATAGAAATCATTTATTCGTTCCAAGGAAAACAAGTATGATTAAAAATGGGAGAAATCCCTTGCTCTGTTAACAAGCACTTGGGGAAAAGAGATCACTTTTGATGACAGGAATATCCAGCCTGGTGATAAGTCACCTCCTCTAACATGTATACCTAAAGACTCAGTTTCCTGACTCTGCAGTGTTATGAGCCGTCCTGACACTCAGTGGTTGCATGCCAGCCTTTTATTGACAGCCAATTTACTCTCTAATACATCTGGCAGCTCTCCAGCGTGTTTTTTTCACACTTGGATTCATTCATTAGATTGAAAGCAAGAAAATCGGGATGAGAGCTCCTTATGAAGGGAATTAGGCTCAGGTTAACAATCCTTCTGTATCAGCCAATCCTATTAGGAGCTGAAGGTCAGTTGAGACACACAGCCAACTCACAGTTAGGATAATGTGGGCTTGGCACAGAGAACGATACACTGCTCCAACATGCTCCCCCGCATAGATCATTTGCTTCCCGCGGTCCAACTTGAATCCATTAGTATATTTTACTTTTAGTTTAACTTTTCTTTGTTAAGCTTAGGCTACGTCCACACTAGCCCGGATAGATGTGAAAACAGGGTTTTCGTCTGAAAACGCTCCGCGTCCACACTAGTCATTTTCAAAGAGTCCACACTAAAGCGACCGAAAATGCTGACGTTGCAGTTCTGTGCATGCGTGAAACGCAAGATGACTCGACCTGCGTCATTTCCCTCTGCCGTTTATTTACATTCCGGCTCTTTGAATCGTGGCAGCGAAATGGCAAGACAAAGCAACGAATTTTTCAAGTGGACTGATAATGAGGTAGATTTGTTGCTCCGAGTCACCAACGAGTACAAGGTTTCCAAAGCAAACGAGAACATCGACTGGGAGACGGACCAGAACAAATACGCAAAATATTGGACCGCCTCAAAGAACAGTATCCGGTTGTTCAGTGATGACGCGACGAATCCTACTTCCGGGCCTAAAGTAGTCTGCGTTTAATATGGCTTTTGTGTTGTTAACATGTTTAATGTTTTGTATTTTCTTCTATTTGATCTCAAAAAGCTCCTAAAACAGTCAGTGATCACTGTTGACCTCCCTCGGCTTTTATTACCGCTAATCATTTATTTAAGCTCAGTTTTTAAAACCTTAGGATGTAGCTACAGCCCAGCCCATGCAGCAGTATATGAATGACTAACCTCGTATTGTGGATGGATTATCTCAGTTGTTCTCCTGGCTGAAGTTTGGTCCTTTTACAGCATCCTGCCATGCGATTACATTTGTTCCTGACCACCGAGAACACTCACGTTAACTTTTATCCAGTGGAAAAAAAAGTTAGCTTGTTTATATTATGCTAACATAGCTGTGTCGCTACCGGTCACGTAGCACATCATTATATACCAGCCAGCCAAACTTCAGTAACCCTACAAACGTCACTGCTGTTTAGTTTTCTGTCTTCATTTATGTTGGAAGTGATAACAGAGCTGTACGTTTGAATTTGTTTCCAAAACCCCGCAGTCAGGACATGCTATATTGTATTTAGATAGAAGCTAGCGAGCTAACTCCCTGCTAACTTCTAACTCCGTTAAATGTCATAAATTCCGTTTTCATGGATGCCTGGATGTTAAACTCAATTGTTACACCTGGTAGAGCAGAACGCTGATCATTTTATTAAAGATGAAAGACTTTAGACAGTTTTTCAACTCTCAGTAATGCCATAGTGATCGTTTGATATATGGACCTGCAGCGGAGTTTAGGTCCAGACACGGCTAGTGACGTCAGACTGAACAATCGGATTACATGACTGGGTAAGTGGTCACATGACTGCATCATATGACCAACATGCGTCATCGTTTTAGAAAGTCTGCGTTTTCAAGTGTCCACACTGCGATGGGACAGCTCCGTTTTGAAATGTATGCGTTTTTGAGAGCGTTTTCAAAACGCCGTCTCAGGCTACGTCCACACGTACCCGGGTATTTTTGAAAACGCAGATTTTTCTATGCGTTTGCACCTTTCGTCCACACGTAAACGGCGTTTTTGGTCACTGAAAACGGAGACTTTTAAAAACTCTGGCCAGGGTGGATATTTTCTAAAACTCCGTTTTTGCATTTACGTGTGGACGAGAAAAACGGAGAAAACGCAGCGTCAAAGATGTGCACCTTTTTTGACGTCACAGTGTGCGCCACGTTATTGTTTCGGTGAAATGAATTTCTACAATACTGTTACTGTTAATTCTACTCTCTGCAGTGTTTAAATGCTTACATATACACACACAGTTACTGTCCCTCCACACATACGACTCGGTTCTGCTTCTATGCCCCAGCTTTGTTTACTTTTTCCCACCGAGGCTTCTAGACTTCTGATTGGCCAACATTTCTACACGGTTAGGAATATAGCGCCACCTGCTGCTTTGGCATGTTCCTAGCAGCGTTTTCCTTCATTTCTGCCTTTACGTGTGGACGGGGTAGTTTTTTTAAAACGAAAACGGAAAATCTCCGTTTTCAAAAATACCCGTGTACGTTTGGACGTAGCCTCAGTGTGGACGGGAGGCCAAAACAGAGAGAAAACGATGTGTTTTCAAACGAAAACGCTTTAGTGTGGACGTAGCCTTAAAGCGATAAACAAGAAGACAGTTTGTGTTTGAAGTGACACACAATCCCTTTTTTATGCTAATTAAGAAAGATTCAGGTACTTTTTAGGCATATATTTCAATTTGTGATTAATGCTTAAATCTCCCTTGTTGTTGACTGCCACCTATCTTTTATGGTACTCTGTCACAAAGACACCCAGTGATCTCTAAACACAACACACAGAGCTCTGAAACTCCCAAACTAAATTTAAAGGAAAGTATAGTTAGTTCTCCCTGTTTTCTCTGTATTATTGTAGAGTCTCTACGTTACCTTACAATATAAAGAAATATCAGGGAACTGTTGTTGTGTTGCTATATAAATAAAATTGAATTGACATATTTCATTTGTAGTTTAACACAATAGATAAAGGACTGCTGTGCAGTCAGTTAATATAGAATCTAGCTGTTATTTCATAAAGTGGGATGAGCTATGACTATATAGACAGCGTTTACCTTTCAGTCTGCCTTTGGTAGCTTTTAGGCCAGGATCTAAGGTTGGGACAGCGGGCACAGGAATGTGATCAGCTCTCCTGCTCCGAGGAACACTGGCTGGTCTTGTCCATGCCACAAAGCTGACACACCAAGTCTTTGTGTGTCATGGGGTGCACCTGCTTGGCACTGCTCATCTCACGGTGAAAAATGAAGGCATTTGTTCTTGCAGTGTCCAGGAAGTGCAGCAAGATGATCCTCTACCAGGGAGCAATGTTTCTGTGGGTGGAGTAGTGCAGAATGAGCTGATCTGACAGGTCAGCTCCACCCATATCTTTGTTGTAGGCCATGATTGGTGGCCTCACTTGCAGTTTTAATCTTGCTAGTGTTTATCTTGAAGCTAATAGTGTAGCCACTGCTTGATTCAGCCAATAAAAAATGTCATCCCTGATTTAGTTGGCTTGGCCTTCATATATTGTGTCAAACCAGTTTTTGCCGCTTTTTTCTTTTTTTTTTACCCTCATCCTTTTATCCATCCTCAGGTCTTCTACCTTGCCTTTTATACAGACTTCACAGTGTCCGTGGAATAGCTGAGTACTCACCTGTAAGCTTGTTTAACTTAACTATTTAATGTTTAAATCCAATCTGTATATTGTACCTGTCTGAACAGGTCTCATATTTGCCATCATTTGGCAATTATTGGCATTATTTGAGGTTTAAAGCTGTTTTTGAAACTTGCAAAATGCGAGTATCTGTGGGCTTGTTAATTTAGCCTAAGTTGAATAAAATCACTGGTTCGTGTGTCGATGGGTTCTAGACGTTGGTACTTCAGCCTAACAGCGGCCTCCTTCACTTGTGTGACTATCTGGGCCTTATATTCATTCTTCCAGTGAACAAGTACTAAATGCAAGTTCAACACCTGGAATCAACTCCAGATCTTGTATCAGTTTAATTCAGAATAATGAGGGAACAGATCTCATATGCTCGTCAAACTTGTCAGCTGTTCAGTTTAGTTAGAGCAGAGGTGTGAAACATAAGGTCGGAGGGCCTCCAGTTTTGAAATTTTTGGGGCTTATAAAGTATTTTCTAATAAGTATTCCAGCGTTTTCTTAATGATAAAGACATTCATTTTCATTTTTCATAGTCATTCATGTTACAAAACACAGATAAGCAATTAAATGACAGAAAATTTCCTGTTTTGTCACTACTATAATTTTTTTTCTTTTCTTTTTTTTTTACAATGGGTCCACAGTACTTAAAAAAGGACAATTTCTGTAAATTAACAAACAAAAATCATTTTTTGTAATTACAGGACAGCCTCGGCAATGAGCTACCAGAACATTCTCTGTAATTTTACACATTTAATTGTTGTAATTTATGACCAAAGACTTGTGGCAGCATTTCTCTGTTATGCAGAAAAAACGAGATGTACTGCTGAAAATACACTTTCTAAGATACGTCAGGGTTAAGAGTGTAGTTTACATATTTACATTGATATAAAGGGGAGTTTCCCTGATCCGGTCCACAGACGGCTATATAACTTTCACATTGCTGCTTTTTATAAAAAACATCTATAATTCCCAAACAGTTCATGCTAGATGTCTGGAAAACCTCGTGAATTAAAGCTGATATTGATTGTGCCATTGTTCAATAATATAATTCAGGTGTAAAATGTAAAAAAAACAACAACCCCATAATAATCATATTTGGATTCATTATTATGAAAATCTGTAAGAAACACTTGAGCAGTGTTATGAGCTGCAGGTTTAACATAAAACATGTTCACCAGGTTTATGAGTTTTAATTTTTTTTATTCACATCAATCAGATCTTAAATGAAACATCTTGCAGATCTAACTGCCCATTTCTAAACCCCCAGCCCCCCCTGGCAGAGTTACATAACGACACGCTGTGGCATTTAATTTTCAAAGAGGAGATTTATTTTGGACACTGCATTCCTCACTACACCGTCGGGACAGAGGTCACCTGTGATCCAACATTCTTAAAAACATTGGGAAAATCGGATTAAACTCACGTTAATGAAAACAATCACCACAGAAGGGCAGTTAACTCAACCGTTATGTCATTGTGGATTCTGGTCAAGAACATTTAGTTGGAACGTAACTCGTCACACTTAGTGCACAACATTGAGACACACTTATAAAAACCTCTACAACAAATACACTATTTCAAACCTACACATGAAGCCGTTTGGGGGGTGGGGGTCAAAGCAAAGTCTGAATGTGCTGCAGGGGACGAACGGTCAGTGTTTTTCATAAGGCAGCTAAGCATTTCTTTACTTTTTCACAACTTTTTTTGAGTGCCTGGCAGCTGGATTAAAATCTTTATTATTTAACTTTGTCCTTCTGGGAACATAGAAAAGAAAAATTATTCCAAAACAAACAAAATGTAAAGACCGCGACAGACAAACACATATATGTAAACACGGACACGTAGTCTACATGCAGTCTCTGATATCTCTATCACCTCGCACTTCCCGCTGCATGTCGACCCTTAAAGATCTTCTCTTTAAGGGTCGACAAAACGTGAAACAGACGACGTTGAACAGTGCAAACATCGAACCAGTATGTACAAATGTACACCGATGCAGAGAAGAATAAATCAAGGACATTCCAGGTATATAACCGTTAGGCACTAAAAGGTGTTTCAGTGTAATTTGGACCACCTTTTCCTCCTTCGCGCTGATTCAAAATAGACCCTGGCCTAAATCTTGGGACTCCGTCTCGGGACTTGTGCTGAGTGTAATCAAATCCCGATTGCAAAATGCTTGGAAAAGTTGAGGTTTCTGGATATTTATGCTGTACACTTTCCTTTTTTTTAAGTGGGAGAAAGCTCCAAAATTATGGACAAGATAGAGAATACCTTGTTTAACTTCCATAAACTACACCGAAACAGCCATCATGGTTCCACAGAGTGTGCAGCTCTCCACGTACAGTGAAAACAATATATTCAAAACATGCATTTCCACCAAAATGGACCAGCAAATTATGAAAATATATCATTCCAAGATCTCAGTATGCTTCAGTATCCAAAATAATATCAATAATCAGACTTTTTTTTTTGTTTGGTTTACTCAGACTGGAAAAGTGTTGGCTGACGCTAAACTGAACAATTCAAAATACGTACATTTTTTTTAATAATCTCAACTTTACAACAGGTAAACAGCAGAATATGTTAAATGGCATTCAGTAAGCTAATGTGGATTATGATGGGGTTTAAATTTAGAAGGAACATGCTGGTACTTGGGTCCGTTACTGTTAGCTGGACTGTTTTCCTCCTCACTGTTCCACTCAGAGAGAGGATGAGCAGACCTCAGGGGTCTGAACATGCACCGTCCCCGAATCAGTGTCATCAAGTGTTCCTGGATTCTGTGGATGTGTTTTAATACTGAAGACAGGACAGCTGATCCCAGGTCAGGCCGGGACGAGCTATATGTCCATATCCACAGGCCGAACATCGCCGGTTTTGTTCTCCTTCACCCACAGCTCTCTGTCTTTGGCGGGATCCACATTCTGCAGCAGCTGGTCGACGGGCTCAACCATCTGAAAAGATATTGACAGTAACGTGACCCCTTAAAACTTCAGTCTTCATTCAGAGTTAAACACCTAAAGGTCAGGTGCACAGGAGGTGCTGAGCGGTCAGTTGATTGGATAATCTGCCCAAAAAGCCCAAAAGAGTTTGGTAACAAACTAAACCACAAACTTTAGTGACAGTTTTTATATAACAACATGTTTCATTACGTGCAAAATCAATGACTTTGACCCAAATGACCGCTTCACAATCAGCTGATTTTTTTCAGGCCCCCAAACTGCAGTGGAGGAGGTCGAAATGCAGCGTTTTTGAGCCCTCATAACCCCACAAGTACAGGAGATATCCACATGAAATGTTCAGGACTGAAAATCAGGAAGCTCATCACCCAGTGTCACAAATATTAGCACATTTTCGAGTCTGTGTGGCCTGGATGTCATAACGCAGGTAAAAAGGAGACCTTATTTTGAGCAGCTACCTGTCCCACCTGGTGACATGAGGCTTTTAACTTTACCCAACATGCACCTTTTTAGGTTTTCTCTTGCAAATGATCAGAAAACAATTTAAACATTCAGGAGAACAGTGCTTCTTTTCCTGTTTCTCTAATTCTCTTTATAAGGAGCTCTTATTCTCAGAGACGTTAACCAGTGCAGTTTATTCAAACTGTGATCCCAAAAATGATTCTAGAAGCAAATCATGTTGTACATAGATGAGATTTTGGACATTTGGAGCAACTCAAAAATGCAAGAACAAGTCCAAGAGGGGAATCCACCTTTTTCCAGATGGGATTCATGTCCTCGGACTTCACACTCGGCTGCACAAAGCAAAGAATGTAAGCCTCAATCAAGCCAACGGAAATGCAACATGAGGCCGAGACCATGGTCGGGAGTTTTGTTCATATGTGTGATTAAAGGATGTCTGAATGAGAGGGAGACAGGTGGAAAGGTGAACATCCAAGGAGCAGAGGTAGTAAAAGCAACCTTAAATAACTTGGATCAACCATCCAAAGCAACAGAGGTGAAGAGGAGAGTGCAGGCAGGGTGAAGCAGGTGGAGGTGAGTGTTAGGGGTGAGTTGTGACAGAAGGATAGCAGCAAGAGTGAAAGCGAAGGTGGAACGGCTATGGTGTATGGATTAGAGATGATGGCACTGGCAAAAAGACAGGAGGTGGAGCTGAAGATATTAAGATCTAAACTGGGAGTGACCAGGACAAAGGATGATGAATATGGAGGATAAGAAAAAGAAGAAGAACTAATGATGTGAACCAGAGATTTTAACTCAGAATACTGCGAGTCTTCCATAAAGTCTGTGTGCTAACAGAGGCTAAACCAGATCATGAGATTACCGTGGCCTACGGCTGCAACTCCCATCTGTATTCATTAGTCGGGTTCATTGAGCTTCAGTGTTGCTGCACATTTAAAATCTTCCTCTATGCAGACGAAAACAAAAAGTGAGCAATCCAAACGTAAAAGCTGTGTGACTTGAACTGTCCTATATTTTGCTTGCAGATGATTGTATTGGTTTCATCTCTGGTGCGTCTGTCACCTCTCCGGTATTCATGTTGCCAGCTTTCACGCAGAGAGGCGCCCTCGTTCTGGAAGCTTCCTACAGCGCTGACAGAAAACGTCTCGTCACATTCAAAGGCCTTTGGCCCTAAATGAGCAGAACGTCTGGGCGGGTTTCTCTGAGGATCTGAGAGAGCTCAGCCGGCGCGCTGCATCAAAGGCTGACGCGGGATCGCCCAGGGCTCGCTCTGTCACAGCACCTACGCTCGCCAGCTCAAGAAGCACGAAGCACGAAGTCGCATCACAGCAGTGACACCACTGCTGATGGTTTACTCGGACCCGTAATGCACCGATTAGCTGATTATTCAGTCTGTTGTTCAGTAAAGGTGAGAATCACCAGACGGTCCACGATATGATGTTATCACAAAACTTCTTATTGCGATTTTTATAATATTCTGCGATATGCTCAGTATGGCAGTTACATTTATCGTGACTCAAAGTTAAACTTTGTTAATATCTGTTTTAGCCAATAAAAAGGTGTCACTTCAGTTACTTATTTTCTGCAAAATGAAATTGTCAAGCATACCAACGCTGTCACCGTCTGACATCAGACTGCTGCTGAATGGGGTCAAGTCGGCAATTACATGTAATCTGTTACTGATAACACAGCAAATAACTGTGATGTTGACATAGACAGAAATCCACATTTAACTACTAAATGTGAGCTCAGCAAACTTCCTGGTCTATAGGAATGTAACCAGAATAAAACCAGCTGGTGGCAAAGACTGATTCACTGATGGTAACATGTTGGTTATCTGTCTGCATTTATACACTAAACTCAATTATTTGCAAAGCTACAACAATCTCTGAGTGTGACTGCAGTCAGTCCAAGTTAGACTGAGCCTTGTATCAGGAGACCTGTGCCTGGTGATCTAAAGATGCTGTGAGTGTGCAACACCCTCAAGCTCCGGGAAACCATTAAACTAGGACGTAGCATTGTCATGGAGTTCAGTGTTGGTTTCTCGTTGAGCTGATTTAAGTTTGCTCTGCTAACGTTATTCCAGGACGGCGGTGCATGAGATGAGCCCTCTGGTTCATACCGTTCCCATATCACCACACACACATCGCGATGCTATGCTGTATCGATTTTTTTCCCACACCTCAATCATTTGGTTCAGAAAATGTACGTTGCCAGGCGGCCTCTTCACATTTTATAATTTATCATACATGACAAAAAAAAGGAACACGTCCCTTTGAGATGCTGAACTTTGGATTTTTCCCCCTACTTTTGCCACAGAAATGATTTATATATCATATTAGTACTACTTTTGATACTTACACCCTCGTTAAGGCACTGGCTTGGTGTAGGCGAGAGGTGTGGCATGGGTTACCCCAAATACTTCCATCAGACTAAGCCCGAATGTGGCCCAAAGAAAACTGCAATGTGTGACCTGTTTTAGGTGGATTAACTAGCCAATATTTTCACTCTGGCTCTAAATACAAAAAAAGTTATGATATACAGTGATGTGAGTCTATAAGAAGCAAATCAACTCCATTCAGTATTAAAACCAACTGTTTTAAGGATAATGCGGAACTACAAATTAATAGAATGTAGCTACAAAGCAGGGATTGAAAAGATGTTTTTCCAAAGTCTGACACTGAAGGCTCTCGCCGACAGTCTCTGCTTGGATCTGGAAAAAAGGGAACTGCAGTGTTACTGTGGAATAAATTAGGGACGCTAGCTTCTGGCTCCGAAGTGTGTGGGTACATCCATCATTACAAGCCATCTACAATCTTAAGGGTGAGATTTCTGTTTTCATCTGTGAATATGAAATGAGTACACAACATCAGTGGCTTTGGAGACGGATTTAGAGTTCTTGTGATCAAAAAACAGCAGGAAACACAGAATTACAGTTACCAGGAAAACTGAGCGAGAAACTGAAGTGATTAAGTAAAAAATAAGGTGAGAAAAAGGCTCTGCAGATTACACAAAGACTAGAAACCTGCAAAGACAGAAGCAGAAACTACTAATAAGACAAAACCATTACAAAAAAAGAACAAAAACAGGACACAAAATGACAACAGAAGCCAAAATAATACCACAAAAAGGTGCTAAAACTGCCACAAACTCACACTCTGGTTGAACATGTCTGTTTCATGCCGTAGGGTCGTATACTGTCGTAAATGCTGCTGAATCCACTCGATCCGCTCCACCTCCAGTTTCTCCAGCTCCTACACGGAAAAGGGAAGACAAATGTCCTACTTAGTAAGACAGACAGCCGATAACCGCTGTACTACTGACATCACGCAGATTATCAGTCCTTCATTAATGAGCAGAGATCCCACCACTGAATATGTTGAAATAAAAATCCAGCTTTTGCTCTTTTCTCTGACCTCATATATAAAACGGCCGAGGTTCTTTCAACACAAGCTTAACTTTTACATTTGAATATAATATTAACAGTATTTAGGAAATATTATATCTTTCAGAGGTTATAAATATGATTTAAAACCAGATAAATAATATTTTTTAGACAAATACCTGCACACAATGCTATTAAGTGTCCACTGTTAAAAACCATAACACCTTTAGTTCATTGGTGTAAATGTTTAAAGTCTAATTACAGAACCTAATTGTACTTATTTGTGATTTTCCTGCACAGTATACATTACACAGTATAAAGTGTCACAGCTCAGACCTAGAAGAGAAGACATGCATCATATTTTGTTTCGGTCTTTTTGGCTGGTGAATCACACACAGCTGTTTACCATGCTGGTTGTCACCATTTCTTCAAACCACTTGGACTGGGTTTGGTTGTAGAGGTCCACACAGCGCATCAGGTCATCACCTGGAAAAAACACATAGCAACACGATGAGAAGAACAGCTGATGGTGTTTTATTTTGTTTCAGCTCTGAGTGCAAGATCGTGGATCTGCTGGTTAACACGTGCTGCAAGGCCTGTAACGATCAGCAGAGGGCGCTCAGGGATCAGCATTCAGCGAGCGCAGCGCCATCACAGATGAATCCCAGCTTCTCGTCGACCTGTACTATAAATGTTTAGCACCTTTCAAGACGATAGAAGCCTTTAATGAACGGTTTACAGCACACTTCCTTACATAAGCAGATGTAAGGACATTTCACGTGTCGAGAAGTGTTTTACTGTGAGTGGAACGTCTAATTGTGGGTGTCCACAGAAGAAATCCTAAATTTCAGGAGATATTTTGTTGCTGTATCTGTATATTCAGGGTGTGGACAGCTTTTTGCCTTTATGGTACTTGTTAAAGTTTTTTCCTTGAGCAACTTGTTCAGATTTTAGTTTATTTGCTGTCTCATTTATGTAGACCACAATGACTGTGACTAAGTTTTATGAGGCATACAACAGTATTAATCAGCATGCTTCATCCCTGCAGTAATGCGTTATATAAACAGTTACTTTAATAATCATGACCCAAGGGTACTGAATGACCAAAGTAAGATATATTTTTTTCCCTTTTAAATTTGTGTTTAATAAATAATGAAACTGTAAATAACAGTATAGTATTAAATTATAATTATATGGACATTCAACATAATCTAATAAAAGATGAATTGACCCAGAAGGAATCACGGCTAAATGATGAGCCTGGATGTCAAACAGTAGGTAAAAGCAACTCCTTTTATATGATATAATTCGAGCAGCCACCTCCATCATGTGATACGATCCCTTTATAGTTTAACCAAAATGTAGTTTTCTGCTGTGACGTATCAGGAACAGATATTCAGGTATTCAGATATTCATGGCTGTTTCTGTTCCTCTACGCAGCCGACACTAAACTGATGGTTGTGTTTTTTTAACAGAGCTTAAATTTGTTTTTCATCCCTGAAATCTTCTGTAGATACCGGTATGTGCTGGAACAAAGGGCCATACTTCAACCTGCCCTCGACCTTGAGGTCCTGTAACTGTGAAATATTCACAGGATGAAGGTAAAGTTTTACATGACTTTTTCATTTCCTCCCCTCAGATGATTCAAGTGAAGAATTGAAAGAAACTGAACATTTTATGTGTTTTATATTATAGAAATACTGTATTTTTTATAGTAAATTGATAAAACTGCTTTGATGTTGCTATGTTTGTGTTTTGTTTGTGTTATATTGTATTTCATCAGCACTGTGGTTTTTATTAGTTCAAGCTCAGTTCTTAGACAGTTGCCTTTATATGAGGCTGTAAACAGGATTTCCAATACACGCTAAACGTCGACAGTTAAAACAGATGCACGTAGCTTCTGGCTCTGAAAAATGAGGAGGACACACAAGTGCCTCTAACCTGTATTCTATTTAATAGCCACCAGGGGGCGAAACCTGTGAAAACAAAAGGATTTCTGGTCCTCTTGAAGTGTACAGGACCTCTCTAAACACTTTCCTGATGATATTATGGGCTCAGTCACTCGTTTCATTGGGTAAAGACTTGTGACTGAAAAGTCATTAGCCATTGAGCATGCAGTCTGTCCCTCGCTCATCATATTGAGTTTGAAAAATGCTCTTCTAAGGCTTCAAAACGACATCACTGTAGCTACTGTCTATGATACTAAACATCCTTTTGATGTAGTCTCTCCTTCCAGTTTCTTTACTGCTGACCAAAGACGGCAGGAAGTTTAAGCTCTTTGCATCCTTACACTGAGCTAGGAAAAGAGGAAAACCATAGATGCTTTTTAAAATTCCTTCAGCGCAGGTAAAATGGGTAAAACACCTCCCTGTGTTTAGCAGCGAGTAGTATTTGGCCCAACTTTAAGGTAGCAGCAGCACAAAGCCGACATCAATCACCTGAGCCTCGTGGAAGTTATTGATTAGTGTTGTGAACCGTGACTAATCTACTGAGGGGCGGACAGAAAGATTAGTTCCTGCAGAGCGTTTCCTCTCCAGAGGAGAAATATGGAGGGAAACTATTACAACAGGATCTTTTCTCATCAGGATGCCAAACATAGAGTTTCTTCTCTTTGGCGAGAAAACCCCCCACATCATAATAACAATGCATCCACACAGTCTGCAGAATATTGAACATATGGCTGATATTTTAGTTTAAGCCTTCCACGCTGCAGATGGATATGGAGGATGAAAAATGCATAAAAAATATCACAAATCAATATTTATTTATTAATGTACTTTACAGTAACAGTTTTATTTCTGCACATATTTAACTTTTAATTTAAATTTCTACATTTAATTCTGTACTTCTTTATGTATTTATTAATGTAAAATAACCAATTTATTTTTTAAGTAATGTATTTATTTTACTTAAGCGATAGAACCCTCACTGTAAAGTTGACCAACTAAAAGCTTAGAAAGTTATTATGCAAACAATAACATGACAATGACGTCTAAAAAGGATATAAAGGCACACACTGTTGTGATGTTAGAGGACCAAATATTCGACTTCCTGTCCACACGCGAGTGCAGAGCTTGAGTTTTTGAAAACTTTAGTCTTCAGTGACATAAACAGATGTTTTCATGTGTGAGCGAAATGTCAAAAGGCATAAAAAAAGGTAACTTTTCTAAAATACTCAAGTAGGTTTGGGCAGGATCATCCTGATGTGCTCAGCAAGCAGCTGCTAAGTACAGCTGATAAAGATAATAACAGCCAGTGGTTCTGCAGTAATACTGACACTACATGTTGTAGAGTAATCATGCGACAGTAGCTACACAAACGTGTGAGTGTGCAAACTTTAGACTGCTACTGTAAGTTTGACTTCCCTGTGCAGTACAAAGCTACAGCCAGGTGAGCTTAGCTCAGCATAAACGGTAGAAAAAGCGGTACGGTAACAATAAGGCTGGTTTCCATCTTCTCCTTTCTTTAAACAAAAACAGGTTTACTGTCCAAAACGTCAAACTGCTCCTTTACCCCAGGAACAAGGGGAACTAAAACCACTTACAAACCTCTTTTATCGTTTCCAGCTGCTCACAGATGTGCTTTAAAACTTCATTATCCTGTTCTTTTATCCAGCTGTTTCAGATTCCTGTAAACTTTCCCCCCTCACATAAAATTCCCTGAATTTTCCATTTATTATTTGACGACTGTACTTTTGTGAGACTTTGACCTCTGACCTGCTTGTGTGGATTTCCGCCGGGCCTTCTTTATGTCCTCCTCCGTCTTATTGCTGAGTTTAATTTCCAGCTGCTGGGTCTTCACCTCCAGATCCTTCTGCCTGTCTGCCAGGGCTTTACGTGCCTGCGGCGCGCACAGAAACAATGAGTCATTCGTGGTAATCCTCAGATTTACTGCACCTACATCTATTACTACAGTCATTACAGCCTTTTCATGCTGGCTTCTGACTTCCGTGCTGCGATCCTGGTCTCATCCTTTAATCTTCTTCTAATCCATACCATTGAGTCTTTCCTCTTATTCTGTACATAGGCAACTCTCCAAGGTTGTGCTGTGATTGTGTTTGAAATGTAAACACAGAATAATATAATAAAGGCGATGTGAGCCAAAACAGCCCATTTTAAACCTGAGACATTGAGCAGCAGATATTTCTTTTCAGTTTTATCAGTTAAGACAGAAAAACCAAAAAAATAAAGCATAATGCAGATATTAAAAAGTGGTATAGTATAGTACACAGTAAATATGAAGACTGTTTAAGAGCTTAAGGTAAAAATCTAAAAGAAACTGAAAATAGAAACGTATGTAAAAAGTTGAATATAATTCATTAAAGTGTCTACAGGACAAGAACTTAATAAGTCCATCCATCGCAGTCCAGATCACGAGGACGGCTGTCTAAGTAGTAATGCCCAGACCTCCATCTCCACAGATCCTCTAGCTCTTCTGGGGGATACCAAAGTGTTCCCAGGCCAGCCAAGAAATCTCTGGGTCTGCCCCAGGGCCTCCTCCTGATAGGACAAGTCTGGAACATCTCACCCAGGAGGCGCCCAGAAGGCATCCTAATAATCGCTCCTTTCAATGTGGAGGAAGAGTAGCGGCTCTACTCTGAGGCTGTCCTGAATGACTGCACTTTCACGCTCTCTCTTCACCACGATGGACCAGTGCAACGTCTGCATCACTGCAAATACAGCGGGTAATGAAAACTACCCTTTTCATACCGAAAACCACGGCCTCAGACTGAGATGCAATTCTCTTTCCAGCTGCTTCACACTGGTCTGCAAACAGCCCAATGTGAGCAGGAGGTCAACGCTCGACGATCTGCAAAAGCAGCGACGAGATCCCGAGGCCATCAACCCGCCACCCTCCATCCATCTGCCGCTAGAAATCCTGCCCACAAAAATTCTGAACAGCATCTGGACAGCCATGGTCGCAGAGTCCAACACCCAATGAGATGAATCTGACTTACAGCTGGCAATAAAAAGGGCCAAGCAATTATAGCAGTTGCACAGGAGGACGTCAATACCCTATACTTCTAAAATCCAGATGCTCTGAGTACACAAAACACATGTAGACTGATTAGACAAACTCCCACACATCCTCGCATAGCATTGAGAGTATAAAGAGCTGGTCCAGTGTTTCAGGACGACTGGCACATCGTTCTTCTTGAATCCAAAGTGTGACTAATGGGTCCTCTCCAGCATCCCGGCATAAGCCTTCATGACTTCCACACAGTATCGCTGAGGTGTCGACCACAACAGCCCCACATCATCCAGAGCTTTCAGAAACTCAGGGCATCACAGTGAACTTCATCCACCCTGCCACTGCCACCAGACTCTGCCTCCACCATAGAAGGAGTGTCATTGGGACTAAAGAGAAGCATTCCTTCCAAGACCTGACTATGTCCTAAGCTAAGGTCAGCTGAACGCCTTCCCCAACGTACACAGTGTGGACAGGAAGCTGCTTAACCCTCCTGAGTCGCCTCATGGACCAACCGACACAGCGTTGTCTTATTTTGCTGAATAACTACGATGCAGCAAAATAAAAACAGAATAAAAATGGCTTTCTACAAGTAGGAAATGATTTCCACCTATGTTATGTGTGGCACTAATAAGACCAATAATCTTAATGGAAACAGCAAAAGGCTCCCTAGATCTCTAGTAGAAATGACGGTGCATGAACAACTGCCAACAAAGCGAGGTTGTTGGCTCTGCTTCTAGCTCTTCTGGCAGTGAAAACACAGTGTTCACATATTGCTGCCACCCACCACAACATGCCACAAAAATAAAAGTGAAAAGCAGAAAAAAAATGATCTGTGCAAGACAGAATCCACATCCATTCATGAGCTGATACAGCAGGTGGGAAGCAGCAACAAAACACCGACTGCCATGAAGGGCCGAGCGTAGGAGGTACCGGAGTTGCTATCATTATGTCATCACTCTGATCCAAACAAACACTCGTCTGCGTGAAGCTTTACTGCATGTTTTGTGTGCATGTCAGCGACGGCATCACCACGCACCTTCTCCACGCTGGCGTAGCGGCTGGCCAGCTGCTTCCTGAGGTCGGCGATGTGATGGTCGTACTTCTTCAGGTCCTTCTTGAAGTTGTCGCCCCTGAAGGTCAGCAAGGGCTTCTCTACCTCCGTGTGGAGCTGTGAAAACAAAGCAGTCAGATATCAGTAATGTGCAGCGTGCTTTAAGAGCTTTCTGGTGTTCCTAATGCTTTGCTCTCTCATTTTCAGTAAAATGCAGTCAAATACAAAACCACCCACCCATGCACAAAATCAGAAATAAATCTAAAGAATGACTTTAAGCTTTACTCAGCTATTCAGCAATTATGGCAGAGCTGCTTTAGGTGCCCCTCCCTGAGCCCGGTTCTGCTTCCCTTTGTCACCAAGTGCTTGCTCAAAGAGGGTCATTTGATTGCTGGGTTTTCTCTCTATTATTACAGAGTCTTTACCTTACTGTCCTCGAGGAACTGCTGAATTTAACTGAATTAAATTGAAGTTAAATTAAAGCTTGAGTCCACGTTTAAACTGAGCTTAAAGTAGAAAAAAGTGGATATACACGAACTAGAATCTTCAATCTACCAACAGCACTCATAGGTGTGGTTAATTTTACCTGTGATGTAAATCTGAATACAATGAATTATTCCAAAGAGTGGTCCTTGGCTTTACTTCATCTATATGAGTAAGATCCACTCCTGATCCTCACAGGTTGGCAGGTGGTGACACCCCTAACCTATGGGCACGAGTTGTAAGTGACCGAAAGAATAAAACCGTGGATACAAACAGCAGAAACTAGTTTCCATTGGGTGGCTAGGCTCTGTGTTGAAAAGAGCTAGCTGAGGTCCTCTGGGCATCTGATCACGATGCCTCCTTCGTATCTTTCTTTGGAGGTTTTTGGTCAAAGCGAGCTGAAAGGAGAATCTCTGGTTCAGCCACAACTAGCTGGAGAGACTTTATATATCATCTGGATCACATCGTGCAAAAGCATCTGGAATACACTGCTTAGCCTGCTGCCACTATAACCCAACTTTGGACAAGTGGAAGAAAATAGATGGATTTTATCAGTCTAGAAGAAAGCATTTAGTCTCCAAGAGCGGCTCTAGAGGTGTAAAGCTAACCCGATGTTTACGATTGTTACCATGTCTTTTATACTGTACCTGCCCTTTTACTGCATCAGCCACTGGTACTCTGTAGCTTTAGGTAATTTTCAGTGTTTACTGGTAGCGGCTAACTCCCTGGTGCCCGGCAGCAGAGTTATGTGGTTGTATCAGAGACCTCACGCACCATTCAAATGTTTCTGGGATTTACATGTTTGTGGATTTTGATTGTTTTTTGCTTAATTTTGACAGGGGGATGTAGCATGGAGCGTTTCAGCCCACAGTTTGGTTAGTAATGTCTACCTGGATCAAAACTTACTCCCATTTATGTTTATTGGATCCATATCTTAAAGTGTGAACAGCACAATTTGCAGTTTTTAGGCACCTTAAAATCAATACATACATTGGCAGTGCATTTAACTTGGATCTTTATTAAACTGTGGAAAAGTGCAGCTAAATGGGTGTCAACTGTCTCTGTCTCTCAGCAAAAGTTTGTCCAATATTACGATTTGTTTTTTTAAATGACATTTCAATGGACTGCGAGGTGCCTTTCAGCACTGATGGCTCTGCATGCTGAATACTAATCTGGTGCAAATGGCAAAGCTTGAAGCTACTGATGAACTGTAGCTTATTTAAAACTCGGAGAGCAAAACAAGTTGCGGCTTCTGCAGGCTTGATAAGACTCCTCATTCCTCCGCCTTGTTATACTTTACCTCCACCCACGATAACAAAGCATGGAGCCCTGCTGGAGCTGGGAAAGGCCTGCATAGCCTTCGGCGTGGGGCTTGTCAGAATACGTAGCTAATTAATTAGACAACAGAGAACTACGAAAAGCTCAGAGGCTGCCTTTGCTTTATTTAAGGCTGCCTCTGAAGCCACTATGCTGTTTCTGCATCACCGGTAATCGGACTCACAGACGGGTCATTTTCTGTGGTCAACACAGGCGAGGCTGAAGTAAACAAAACCCGTCACCTCAGGATGTGGTCGGATCAAGTATCCGTTTCCACAGCTGACTGAAAACATTCAACACTTGACCTGAAAGTGTACAAAACTGAAAAATCAAGGCAGAAGAAAAAACCTTCATGATTCTGTCTACAGGATAGAATAATAATGCTAAAGTAGAGCTGATCAACTAATTGAATCCTGGTGTTTAATCTGTATATGAGTAGATTTTACCTTGTTGGAGAACTTGAGGTGAACTTCAGCCTCATCATGGAGACTCTTCTTAAGCTGAGTCCACGCTTCTCCGAGAGTCCTGAGAGAACATCGACGTGAAAGAAGTTAAACTAACAGATCAAAAGCATTGAACGGTTGGGTCAAAGTGTACAAACGAAGCAGATACAAGATGTAGAATTATTACCTTAACAGCATAAAAAGCAAAAGCAGATTCTGTGCAGCAAAACAAATAATCCATACGTACAGAACCCGAGCAAAGTTTCAAATAATGGTCTCAGCTTATATATAACGAAACAAAGAAAGTCCTCAAAGGACAAAGGACTCTGTGCAGACCTCAACAAAAAAAACAAAAAATAAATTTGCTCGTTTAAGTTTAGCTTTTATTCTTTTCATTACTAGTTTCTTCTTTTCGGTGTTAGCGACAGCTGTAAAAGGCTGATGGAGTATTGTCGTCACCCGCTGGGCAGAGGGAGTGGAAACCCCAGTTTGAGAACAACAAGTCGCTTAAGATGTCAAATTGATACCACAGGTGGACGGGCAGCTGCCAGTATTTTTTATAAATGATACCAAAGGATCATATTTGTCAAGGCCATGGATCAAAATGGCATGTAGTGTGCTGTGAGCGGCAGGAGGAAGGATCCAAATGCAGGACTCATAAAAGGCAAAAACTTAAAGCAGCAGCTTTATTTGCTGGGAAAACTCAAACATGAATATAAGGAAACTAAAACCAGAAGCACGAAACACTAACTAGAAATCTGGGGAAACTAGAAAACAGAACTGAACAGCTAACTGGAAAGCTACCACAAACACAGAGGAGAAAACACAGCGTGGAGAGGATACGATGCGACGCCTGACAAAGAGAAACACAGGACTTAAACACACCAGCAGGACAACGAGAGGATGGGGAACAGGTGGTAACACAGCTGGGACAAATCAGACCTAATGAGACAAAGGAAGCAAAGGAGAATACATGGACAAAGGACACAGACTGTCAAAGTAAAACAGGAAGTATAACACAGAGGAACATGGAGGAACACGCAGACGAGCGTCACAAGACGAGGAACATGAAAAAGACAAAATAACAGAAACCAAAATCCTAGGACTAAAAATATAACACAAGCAGAACCAAAACCCATGAATCACAATAATCAAAGAATATAACTAAAACCCACACAAAGACACTGCGTCACAGACCCAGTACTGTGACACAAAAAGCTCAGAACATCAATACAAACATGTGACTGACAGTTTGCAAAAATCCAAAGCTTCTTCAGCCTGGTTGTGTTGGAAAATTTCACCAAACTGACAAAAGGTAGAACACGCTTTTCTTTTTTTGAGTTACTTTCATAAGAATGCAGGATTGTTTCTGGTTCTGAACTCTCCTTTTAGTGGCAGCAGTTTGATCCCTGGCTCCTCCAGCCTGTACGCACAAGTACCCTTGGGCGGGATACTGAACCCTGAGTTGATCCTGAAGCATCTTTTGGACTGTGTGTTAGATTAAAAGTGCTTAGGCATAAAAAAGTGAATGTGTGTGTTTGAATGGGTGAATGTAGCAAGAAAGCACTGAGAAAGCTCAAATTGAGCAGAAAAACATTTTAAAAGTACCAGCCCGTTCCTTTTTTTTGTCTTAGCTTTATGCTGTCACTGAGAACAGATGTCAGAAGAAATTTGGTTTAAATATAGAGCGGCCACAAAAGTAGAGGAGGTCAAATGAATTATTTTGTTCAAGTAGGTACACCAAGCCCCAGTTTAAGATAAACATGGATTATTTTAAACTATGAGTCATGCAAAGCTACTCTAGTCCCAGAATGAAAACATGAAGCTGGAAATGAGCAGAATTTGTTACCATGTCTTTTAAGATGATCTCGAGATTGTACAAACAAAAATAATTATTGATATTCTATGTATATGTTTGACCTGATGCTTTGTATGTTTGAATGTGGGGGAAATAAATAACGATCTGAGTGCGTTTGAAGAATTGGTTTGACCTCCTGCTGCCCTGTGAACATCCTACGACCAAACTGATCAATACAAGCAAAGGTCAGTCCAGAGCAAAGCAGTACATACTGATCAATCATGACATCAAAGCAGAGAAGCAGTGTGGGGAATGTTTATGGACTTACCTGATAATGCGACATAGTCTGCATAGGCTTTAATGAATACTGGTAGTAGAATACTTATTGAATGAGTACTTCAGTCTGTTAGCACTAATTAGCAGGTATCAGTTTCTGTGTTATGGCTGCACCTTTAGCATTAGCTCGTAACTTAGCACTCTGTCTGAATATGGTCACTTCTGGCTACAAAACCCCAACATGAAGGCGGTCAAAACGCTAAAGTTGATGCTTCACAATAACACAAACCAGTGGGTGACAACTGGTTTCATATAGAGCACTTGTAGCTCAGTCACAACAAAATAAAAAAAATGGACAGCAACCTCCACGCCACTGTCATCTCAACAAGAATAAATTAAGTTGTTGAATTTCATACAGATCCTACATGATTTAATTACGTTCACCACAGAAACATGAAATTATTTTGTTCACATTACAAGTTTGAATTTTGTAAATGTAATAACCGCCCAATTTCATTTTTTTGAGCGTACCTAACGTGCCTGGTTGCCGTCATAGCAACGCGTCTGGTTGTCGTCATAGCAACGTCATTAATATGCAACACGAACGCTTTAAAAAAAGGTGGACGTCGAGGCAAGAACATACCCGCTGCTCGGTCTGTGGCTTTTTGTCAGACTTGGGGATCAAAGTGCTGTTTTTTATAGCCATCTTCCTTGTTGCCGGGTTTCAAAAATGGCAAATGGTTTTAATTTTTGTGAATGAGATGCTCTCATGACTCATCAAGTGATGCTACTGACCAGCCACTCGATGGCATGCAGTCTGATGACGTCACATTTTAGTCAAGCCGAGTAGGTACTAATGGAAAAGGGCCTCGTGTGCATCTTCTACATACAGTGTGTGGTTTAGCTGCATACACCCCACAAAGAAAAGAGAAACACAAACCATTGGTAATGTAAATTTCTTAGGCCAACTCCAAATGCAGCAAATGCAAAATATAAAATCAGTTTGTTTGCACACTTGATTTAAATATTTTCTTTATAGTTCACGTCTTGAGAAAGGAAATACACATGTAACAGGATCAGTCACACAAATCTCAGAGTTAGTAAATATGGCCCCATGTCATCAATGCTGTGTTTTTCAATCATTTCAAATAATATTATAAATATTTATAATTATAATATTATAAATATCATAATATTTTAAAGTGGTCACCTAAACTTTTTTACTGGACATTTTTTTTTATATATCTCATTGAATTCTTTGATATTTGATCTTCAGGTTGCATCTAATTTAATGTAATACAGTTTTTATGAGTGTCGGGAAAGCAGTTAAAGTCCACCGTTGCCAAGCCTTTCCCTTTCTACCAACTGCTTCTGGGATCGACTCATAGGCCGTCGTGTTATTTTGCCGACAGACAAACACGATGACAGGAGTCATCTCTGAAAGCAGCATCAAACACAAACAGGATGAATCTATTTTAAAATCGTCCTATCTTTAGAAGCGGTTCTGGTGATTATTGAAACTGTCTCCTGTTTCAAGAGGAAGCTTTTTGAGCTGCACTCACTGATTCATCTCACAGCTTCTGTTTACTGCACTCACCCTTCCTCCTGCGCTGCCAGGGGGCTGAGAGACAGCTTGGAGAGGTTCTTGGCATATTCCTCCTCAATCTTTATCCTGAAACACAAACAACAAGATGAGGAACTGTCAGCTGCCTGGCTCAAGGGAGGACAGACAGAAACAGCTTCAGTGGTTGGAAGAAAATACTTTAACACAAATACTCTTCTGACAGGAATCTTAAAAAATCCAACACCGGGCATAGCTCTGACCCTCGTGTATCGGCAGCCCAGCCGAGCCCCTGCTTTGCTTTACAGCAGTTCATTTTCAGAGCGGCTCTTCACGCCTTCATTGTGAGATTTACTAATTTTCGCCCCGGGCTGCGTTCAGCCCCGGTAGCCGTGTTTGTGCCCTCTGTGACATTCACTACCTCACATTTACCGGCCACACCTGAGTAAATCTGTCACCCAAAGAAGGTCACCAGGCCCGTTCCTTGACTTAATGCCTTGACTTAATTCTCACAGGCACCGAGCAACCCAGAGAAATGGGAAAAGGTCAGCTCCGAGTGGAAATCTTCCCAAAGGAACTGGGAATCTTGAGTCAATTCTAAGTATATTCACAGGAGATTCCTCATTCACTTCCCACGACGTGAATGGAGCTTTTGTTGGATAAGGTGGAGCTAATTCTATAGGGAGGCGTGAGATCGGATGTAAAAGTTATTTGTGGTGTTTTTGACGCCCTGGTTCTGATTCAGTAGGAGGATTTTTCCCGCATACGAGAAGATTTGGCACACCCTCGCGTACTCAACCATAAAAGGCATTTTGTTTGTCAAATACCCAGAAATAACAGGAAAAAGCTCAGACTTCTCTTAAGGAAGGTAACACTGACTCTTTGTCTTAATGAAGATGTGGATCAGTCGTGCTGATGTGTAACGGTGACCTCCCAAAGGCTCATTTTGAGCCCGGAAATATCCTGCTGAGATCTACAGCTCTCTAATAACAGAGTGAAACCACACAGGGGAATGACTGGGATCATTTAACCTGCAACTTTACTGTGTGTGGATTTAATGTGCTGCACATAATAAAATCATTTTAGGTATGCTTTCGTCGAAAAGCTTTCATACACATCATCCTACCAGGCTAAGAGGCTTTCCATTTCTTACAGGGAGCGAAAAAAATAAATGCTTTATTACAGAGTTTTACTTTAGTTTCAGTTTTTAAGGTTTAGTTTACTTTAGTTTCACTTCATTTTTTGTTCAGTTTCACTTTTAAGGAGGTTTAGTTTCAGTTTATTTTACTTGAGTTTCACTTTTTAAGAGGCGTAGTTCAGTTTGGTTTAGTTTCAGTTTATTTTTTGTTCAGTTTCAGTTTTTAAGAGGTTTGGTTTAGTTTTACTTCTAGCTTTTAAAAAATATTAAGTAGCTGATACGCTCATACGATACCTCTTTGAACCACAAGTTCAAACAGAGACTCATTATAGTGTCAAACGTGGTTTAGTTAACTCTTAGTTACTTTATTGACAGAACTCATGTTTCAATCATACTTAGCTGAACACAACAACATTACACGACAGGTGTGTTGAAATATGAAATGATTGACTGAATAGGAGTGTGAATACGCTTGTTCCACAGTGTTTGTTCTTGGTTTAAACCTGGACCTGTAACAGCAGTGTGTAATAACCCTGAGCCACACCACGTGAAGATTTTAAAGTAATTAATAAGATCCTACATTTGTTTCTGTAGCGAGTGTGAAGCTGGTTAAATTCTGCGAGGACTGGAGTGATGTGTTGCCTACATCCAGCATTTGTCAGGAGTCTTTCTGCCACGTTTTATACTAACTCTAGATGCGATAACGCTGCATCATTCAGACAAGTGCAAAACTCTTATTGGGAAGAAACGAGGGTGTGTATAAAGTGTCCAGTTACATTACTGGAAAGCACTGTTCTGTCCTCGGGTGTATTTCTAATCTGTACACAGCAAAACTGAAGAAGACTCCATGCTTTGAGCAGGTTGAAACTGAAATGTTGATCAAACACAAAGAACTCAGTGTTAGAGATCTGAACTTTCTCAGCGATGCTGATTTTTACTGCCTAATAACCTGTAATCAGCACCTACAGCATGCATTCACAGGGTGGAACGACCCCTGCTTATTCAGTTTATTTCAATGTAATTTAATTTATTCAGCACAAAATCACAACAGCAGTCGCCTTAGAGCGTTTTATATGGTAAGATAAAGACGGCAACGATCCAGACAACCCTCTTTGAAAAAGCTCTTGGCGATAGCGGGAAGGACAAACTCCCTTTTAACAGGAAGAAACTGGTAGAGACAGGGTAAGGGAGGGGTGAGGGCAGGAAGACGCACTGTGGAGCCGAGCCAAAACACACCGCGAGTGTTTATTAGGGTGATAATGACCTACTGGTAGGAAAAAGAGACCAATGAGTGTGGAATTAATAAAAACAAACGCAATGACTCAGTGGGTGGATAAGAGTGGGGTCAGATGATCAGAGTTTAGATGGATAAAAAATACTTATAAAGTCAGTGCAGACTACAAGACAATCGAGACTATGACCAGACTTTTTCCATTAATAGCCTTGGTAATCCTTCCATTCACAAAATGTGGTTTTCCAGCTCCAGCTCTGGGATTATTTCTGACTCCAGAGCAGCTGTGTGTCTCAAACTCTTGTTAGTTAATTAATTTAATCTGCTGACACCAAACTGCTTATTTCCAGCGGAGCCGAGCCGTTACCTCTCGTGGATAAACTCGGCCATCTCCTTCTGCAGCTGTTTGCCCTTCAGCTGCTTCTGCAGGAGAACCTCGAAGCCCGTCACCAACGTGGTGCCCTGGGGGTCTTTCCTGTCGGTCTGAGGAAGAGGAGCGCATCATTCAGTCACAGCAACAATGAGTTCACGGACAGACCGTCCACTAACACCTCCTAGTTGTTTACATCTGAGAGCGTGTGGAGGACCGGGCGGTGTTGTGAGGATGAGCTGCCGGTGTTGAGTCACAAGCCGTGCTCATGAAAGCGTGACTCACACTTGCATGTCAAGGAGGGCATGCGTTGGTGTGCGTGCGTCAGTCACCGGTGGGTGGGTGTGTGTTACATGTGTGTGTGTTACATGTGTGTGTGTTACACGTGTGTGTTCCTTTTTTTTTTTCTGAGCACATGAATGTCACACGAACGGTCGGGCCGGGATGTGCGGAGCTCGGCATCATTTGTGACGGCAAAAGAGGAACCGAAGTGTCAGATTCATGTCGCACAGCAGGTCCGAGCAGCAGGTCAGCTGACAAACAAGACAAAACATCGCAACACGACATGACAGGCCGCAAACGAGGAGCCAAACAGCAGCAGAAGAGGCGGCAGGGGGAGGAGGATTGGATTTCAGTCACTTAGACAGGCTGAAGGGTTTTTGTGTACAAATCTAATTAAGGATGGTAATGTTTGGAAAATTGCAGGAGCCACGGGAGAGACGTCATTTGTGTTTGCATGAAAACCGATAACAGGTTTTGTTAAATGAGAAGGAGAGTGCTGGATCGACATATTGACTGTTTTCTGTCAGCGCACATAATTTAATGTGAGCGTTTTGCTTTTATCTGCTTTTAGTGCCAAAGATTTGCTCAAATGGTCAACAAAAGGTGCTGACTGGAATAAAACAAATCCTTTGTGTAATGCTTGAAAAGGCTAGTTTATGTGCTGGGTAAGAAAAATGGAAGATCCAACGTCACATTTGCAAAGAAAACAATCACTTTACAGGGAAGAGCTGCATGGATCCTCATGTCTGTAGTTTCATCACAAAATAGGACTTCCTGTCTTTTATTAAGCTTATCCACATTTTCAGATTTAATGATGATTAGATACCAAAATATTCTAGTTCTGGATTCAGAACATTGAACATTGATCGGTCAAGAAAAGATTCATGTTCTGTGGCTGGTTTTTCTTCATTAGTGAAAGGTTCCTTTATTTGCTTGTTCAGTCTACACTTAGGTAAAGTCAGCACCCGATGGGCAAAGAAAAACACTGTCACATGGCAGGGAGAAGACACCAAAGATGGGTCAGAGAACATCTAAGTTGATCCATCCACAACACGAGATTAGTCATTAATATCTCACTGTTTATAGCACCTGGTGTATGAGCGTCTACCAGAAGTCTTTAATTTAGGCACCAGAAATCTTATGGCACTTTCTAGTCCGCCTATAGGACAAGATCATGTGTTATGTGAGTGTTTCACCATCACCTTGTTGGTGTTTTTCAAATGAGACGTAATGAGTGAAGTGTGGATCTGACAGTGAAACCTCAAGCTCCTTTCCTGATGACTTGTAAGTGAATATCTCAGATAATCCTACTCTCTGACGCTCACGATGACCATAATTTATAGAACGAGCTTCACTTGTTGTTCAGTATGACATGCAACTCATCGGGAGAGTGTTTACTGAGGTCGCAGAGAATCGAAATCGAGGGCTGTTTTCCTGAAGACTTTTGTGCAACCAGAAGACTTTTCCAACTGGAGGAGCTGCCCCCGTGCTGTTTTAAGGCACTTCTAGCTTGGCTTCATTCTTTTACCTTTCTTGTATATAAATAGATACATTTATGCTTAAACATTTGTTAAAATGGACTTCTAAAATTAAACGTTGTTTACATTTTAATCTATGAAGCCAAAGCTAAAGAGAGTAATCTACAAAGCTAAAAACAGCTGCTGCACTTCACAAAGGTTTCCGCCTCTAAGACTGCTGATGCTGTCACAGGAGATGCAAAAATAAAGCCCGGGAGCGAGTCAGGACTCTGCTGCGTCTCTGTGTTTTTGAGGAACTCACCCAGAAGTAATCGCAGTAGCTCCATTCGTCGGGCTTGAGGAGCTGCTGCTCCGGACCTTCTCCAGGCAGAGGAAAAGTCACACAGTTTATCTGAAGTAAGAAACGAGAGGAGACAGAAAGGTGACGAGTTATGACCCAACTGAAACAGAGCTGCTGAAGTGCTGCGGGAAGGAAACTAAATGTGGACGCAAGCAAGGTTAGAGTTTTATCTGGATCATGCGCATGGCAGGAAAAAGGTCAGGCGTGAGTAAACGTATGTGGCGATGAGGAAGGTGACCCATGGAGGCTTCAGGGAGGAGAGAGAGACAGACTATCACCGAAAACAAAGAGAAAGCATTTCTTCTGTACAGCTCAAATCGAACAAATTAACTTTGTAAACTTGACAATATGTAGTGTGAGAGATAAACACACCCAGCACTCAGCCTGAATACAGACTCCATGGTCCACAGCGTCTTCAATTACTCTCTGAGTTGCAATTATGTAATGTTCACCATCTGCGAGTCCTCCCTCCTGGCACTGCAAGATACCCTCTGTGCCATGTCAACCGCTGCTGCAAACTGCATGGGCATCCAGGCAGGCTGCTTCATCCACAAACGCACAAAAACACACACTGACTCACACTGTTTACAGCATGAGTTCACCACTGTACTGCTGTCACACAGGCTGGAGAGAAACAACATCTACCAGCTGCTTCTTTCTTTTCACTCCAGCATGTGAAATAAAGAGCAGGACAGGGCTCGTTTTAAGCAACACAATATCAGTCATGTGCATCCAGGTTTACCTCTCCAGCTGGTGAGCGATGCTTCAGGATTAAAGTTTGGGGTAGATTCAAAGCCAGGGAAGATTTATTCACAGCACACTCTGTGTGGTACCCATCAAACTAAATATAAAGCATCAAGCAGAATGCTCAAAAACAAAGCGGTACTTTTGCTATTATTGTGTGGGTGGAGCTCCTGCTTTGCTATCAGATCTGCAGAAGCCGGTAAACATGGATCTCACACGCTGCTGTTCGGGAATTGGTTTATCTTTCACAGTGTTTTTCATATATTCAGTGCTTCTCTAGTGCCAGTGTTTTAATGAAGCCATTCTCAGGGTCTGGAGTGCTGCGGCTCACTTACATAAGAGAAAATGCCATGAGGCCAACATCACCTTAAGCCTTCACTCTACTCAAAATGCAAGAGAAAGTGATGTCTGTGAAGGTTCTCAGTCATCCAGGTCATCGTAGTCAAAGGAGCTTGCAAAGAAAAGCGTCTGGACTTCTTTAAGTTACTTGAAGACGTTTCACCTCTCATCCGAGAAGCTTCTTCAGTTCTAAGGTCAAATGGTGGAGAGTCCCAGATATAAACCTAGTGGGAGTGTCCCCCCACAGAGGGACAAAAGGACCCCCTGATGATCCTCTAATCGCCTGAGCCAAGGTGTGAAAACAGGTGTGGGTCACAATCAGCCAGGGTTTCAGGTGAGCTCATTGTGAAACCTGGCCCCACCTTATCATGCGAATTCCTGAGATCAGATGGCCCAGGATGTGAGTGGGCATTAAGGCATCTGGGAAGGGAACTCAAAACTGGATTATAGATGGCAGACAGTTGGTGTCGTAAACCACCGCCTCTGTTCAAAGATGGTCGCTCACAGTGGACATAAATGGCTTCTTTCACTCCTCTTTCAGAGGACAGAGAGGACAGATGGTTTGAAAGAGGAGTGAAAGAAGCCACCTATGGCCACTGTGAGCGACCATCTTTGAACAGAGGCGGTGGCTTACGACACCAACTGTCTGCCATCTATAATCCAGTTTTGAGATTTTCCCTTCCTAGACGCCTTAATGCCCACTCACATCCTGGGCCATCTGACCTCAGGAAATCACATGATAGGGTGGGGCCAGGTTTCACAATGAGCTCACCTGAAACCCTGGCTGATTGTGACCCACACCCGTTTTCACACCTTGGCTCATGTGATTAGGTAGAGGATCATCAGGGGGTCCTTTTGTCCCTCTTTTGGGGGGAAACTCCCACTGGGTTTAAATCTGGGACTCTCCACCATTTGACCCTCAAACTGAAGAAGCTTCTCGGATGAGAGGTGAAACGTCTTCAAGCAACTTAAAGAAGTCCAGACGCTTTTCTTTCTAAGCTCCTTAGACTACGATGACCTGGATGACTGAGAACCTTCACAGACAATTGGAACAATACTTGGTCTGCGACACTCAAGTACACATATTGAGAAAGGGCCACAGTCTCCAACCAAATAAAAACTTACTTGCTAGCAGAGAAGCGAGCTAAGATTAGCCAGCTAACTGTTACGGTAAACAGTCATTCATTTCAGTTGGCTGTTCAGGTAACATTAACCACATTATTGGGTTTTCAGTTTATGTAGGCATCTTGTCTCAAACTCAGTTTTGACACCTAAAACCAAGAAGTATTTCAAGCCAATGTTAGCAAACACCAGGCTACTTGCATGACCAAATTGCTAAGATGGCTAAGAAATTTCTTTTTAATACAGTCACAGAATCATTAAAAAGGATTAAAAGTTTTTTTTAAGTGTAAATGCTCTATATTGCTATATAAATATAGTCTATATTTATTTATACCAGGGATTATAAAGTGTAATATGTACCCATTTTTAAAGCAGCTTTGTTTCTGGCCCCTACCATTTCTAGCTTTCACTTGAAAATGGTTGCTCTTTAGCAACAAAATATATATATGTATATATAAATATATATATACATATATATACACACATACTGTCTTTAACGATTGCCTCTTGCTGTCTTCTGCACTGTAGCTGTGGCCAAACACAATACCATAAGAGCAAATCAAAACAGTAAAGCCTTGGAGGCTGGAAAAATACACAAGGAAATAAAATTCACAATGAAGCTACGCTAAGCTGATAATTATCTATTTTAGAGGCAGATGACGCCTGATTTTTAATGGTAAAATAAAAGTGTCATACTTGTGTATATTACAAGCTCTCCTATACAAGCCATGCAGTAGATTTATGACGCAAACATCTTTATGTTGGAGGGCTCAACAGAGAAGGCAAGAAAGAAGTATAGAACAGTTAATTTTTTTTAGATTTTCAGTATTTGTGACAGAGGAGTGTGAATATTTCCATATACAGGTATATTTCCACATAAAACCTTGATTATTTTGCACTTAAAACTTCACCAACCCCAGCATTAATATGTAGTGGGCTTCCTCACTCTCCTCTCTTTGCCACCACAAACAAAGCATCATAACAACTTCCAAAAAACAGAACGTAAAATAGATGAGTAATGCTCTTCTTCTCTTTGTTATATAATTGCTAAAATCCAGAGGACATGTTAATATGGCAAACTGCCAGTGAAACTCACGGGCATGGTAGCAAGCTAATAAACAACATTAACTCACAGTAGCACATTGTAATGTAAAGGAGCAGCGGTGTGATTTACTCTGTGTGCAGACCAGTCACTTTGTTCATTTTCTGCCTCAGAGACCATACTGATTGTCATGGGCACCAGATTTTCCATTACACTGGCTCCACATTTATCATGACTGTTGTTTATCTGCCTCTCACATCCAGCAAAAAATGAGACCATTCATCTAAGGGAAGCCTGTCTGGCTAACTTACTTCTCCCTGATGGCTGCTTAGTGAGGTACTCTGGGGCTGAGAATAAAATATTAATATAGATTACCTTTATGCCACAGCGTGTGATAAATCAGACCGAGGCCAGTCTTGGGGGGGTGTTTGAAGTCCAGCCATCGGGCTTGACTGTTTGAATTTAGCACAAAACAAAGCTGCAAGCTATATATGAGTGTAGATTTGCTGAGTGAACTGGCACATTTAGTCCTCAGTCAGCATTCATAAGCATTCGCCCTCATGAGAGTTTAGCATCCAAGCTACAGGCAATGCTTATTTCATTACATATTTTTGTGTTTATTTATTTTGCTGACGAGAGTCGGGGGAGGGGGGGGGGAATCAAGTCAAAGAACAAATGGTCCGTGAGAGACGTAAACCTGGCAGATGAACAAACAACTGAAACGCTCTCTTGCAAATGTTCGTTTTCGAGCAGCAGATAGCACATTTCCTGCAAGACTCCACCTTCACAGCCGTAAACAGGTTCACCTTACTATAACCCCCCACTCAGTTTTCTTCTTTATTGTCTGTTAATATTGTTTCCAAGCCTGGGAGCAACCAGGAATGTTCTTAGTTTATTAGCTGATAAAACAGGAGACAAAACGAGGTTAATGATTGTTAATACAAATACTAACTGTAAGATACATTTAAAGCCATTAATCACATATACAGGTTTAATATCTAAAACATGTTTTAGATTGAAGGTAGCTGAAATATATGGTGCCATTTACACCATTTGCACACACAGATGTTAGGCAGCATTGACACCGATTAATTTCAGGCTTCAACGCTCTTGCTTCTCATTCACATGCATTGGATGATGTCACATGTTGCTGAACTGAATTATGGCTCTGTCGCTTCACTTTGCTCATGAGAATGATGCGGTGGCGTGCACAGGCATCAAAAAATAGGAGCTAATACTAACTTTTAATTGTAGCTTGGCTAGCTTGCTTTTGATAAAGGCTGGTTGCTAGCATAATGCTGCAGTCACAGCCTGAATGCAAATCACAGACTTGTCTATGAACACTATCCCGCTCTTGGCCATACAGTAGTGATACTGAGCAAAGAGCAACACAAACCAGAAATGGAGAAGGTTTATTTTACTTTCAAGGTGAAAATTTCCATTTTGTTACATTTTTTTCAAGTTTTACTAGCAGTTAGCGCGTTTGTGTACTGCTAGCGACCAAAGCAATCGATTTCATCCAGTAACCTCCAAGAACGAATGACGCGGAACAGATGCGTTTCCCTAGCAACCAGTACTTAAGTCACATCCATTTTGGCTCTTGATCAATGTTCACACGATGCCACATGAAATATGAGCGTAATGATACCTAGCCACTTTATGAGAGATCATATGTTAATTAGCTGAACTTTTCTGGCATTTACTTTTTCACCAGCAGCCCAGATACGTTTTTTTCTTTTTCTTTTCAGAAATACTTAACATCTTCTGATAGTGAGCCAGCTTGGTAGCTAACTCTGATGAACCCTGTGAATCCTTTTCACGGTAACATGGCAAAAAATCTGGACCGTGTTTTAACTCTTCTTTCCATTTGTTCGGACCCAGATTGCCGTTTCTTCACTGAAACCTCCTCTGCAAAGATGCCAGCTGACGTGGTACCGAGCACGTGCAGCCCAGCAACAAGTCAAACCACAGGGGCATGAATGTTTCACTAAAAACCTCAAGTCTCAAAAATTATTAAATCTGATCCGATCGGTCAGATGTGGTGAAGGTGAAAACAAGGTTGCAAGGCGGCTGCTTCTCGTGTGTGAAGCCTCGGCGCCCCGCGAGGGTCCATTTTCCCAACAGTCATGGATGTGAGCGTCTCCATGACAACTGTGGAGGGGTTGTGTAACGTGAGGTGCACCACGACGAACAAAAAGACACCTCTGAGGGCCGACGTCACTGATTTAGTTGTTATCACCTGTATTTTTTTTTTCCAGCTGCTGCAGAGACATTTAGCATGCATGATTGTTTTTTTTTCTTCCCAAGCATCAAGACTTCCCAGAAATTCCTCTTTTTTTTAGTGGAGAAGGAAAGAAATCTCTCCATGAGAACTCTTTGGATGAAGCCAAAGAACAACAATAGATCTGCGAGCTGTGAAAGGCTTTGGAAAAGCAAACAAAGAGGAGGAAGAAATAATCTTCAAAACAGTATGTCTTCTGTGAATATCTGAATGGTTCCCCCCTCCCTCTCAAACCACCACCACCACTTTCTCCTATGGCGGTGTTTTCCATTTCAGCACCCATTAATCAGTGCTATTGCCTTTGTCACCATGGAAACTGGACTTGCTGCATCTCTCTCAGGTCTGGTGGTGTTTTTCACAATAGCCAGACTGACGGCTCCCGTGGCTGCAGCAGGTCAGCGAGCCCACCGAGTGCAAAATCAGCCCCTCGCGAGACACAAAACCCACCTCTGTCTGCTTCTCCATCAACGCACGACCGCCTAACCGCTGCCCCCCACCACCCCCTCACCACAGCCTGCATTATGGACTGAGAGATTACATAACAGCAACTACTGTCTGGGTATCTTCACACAAAGCTACTGTGTGCATTATAGAAAAAAATCCCTGCACTGTGGTGAAGACCTCAGTTTCTACTCCGAGTGTGACCTGCAGAGGGTGATAACAACTGGAGGAGACAAACACACACTTAATCTGACATATCATAAAAATACCAACAGGATTCTGCAGGCTCCTCACTTATCAGTCATTAAAAACACATCAGAGAGTCTCCAAAGCGTGAATTAATCTTTGACAGACATAAAATCAATATTATAGACTGAGGCCGCTCAAGTCAATGAGACCGATATGAGTGCGAGACTCCCGCACAGCTTCTTCATTCAGATGATTGAGGTATCCAGTATTGCAGGGAACCCCCTCACATTACTCCACAAGGACATGTAATGCATTATGATTTGAGTTTAACGTCAACAGATGGTAAAAGAGAAAAAACAAGTGATTTGAACTTAATTGAGGTGCATGAGGAGCTTCAGCAGAGGATGCACAGATAGAAGCACAAAGAAGGAGAAGAGGAAGGATTAAGTTTCTCAGTACTCACAGTGATCTTGGTCTCCTTGACCTCCTTGATCTGCCTCTTGGCCGGCGAAACAGAGCCGGGGGGCTGCGGGGCGAGACAGGAGGGATCGTCAAAACTCTCCTCAGTGTCAAAGCTGGCTTCCATCATCATCCCTCTCACCTCCTCCTGCTTCTCTATTCTGGGAAAGCCTCACTCTCTCCTCTCTCCTTTCTCTTTCCCTCCACGCACCAAGGCTGCCAACGGTCTCACAAGCCGCGGAGTGAGCGGAGAGGAGTTGCGTTGCAGGAGGGGGAGGGAGGGAGGTGTGTGTAACTGCGGTGGGAAGGTAGCATGAGGGAGGAGGAGGAGGGAGGCAGTAAGGGGAATTGGTGGCGGCTGTGGGAGCGTGACAAAGTCTTGCCTCCGGTTAATCTGCTGTCACATGAGTTTTAAGGTTGTAGCCCAATCACCACCTCACCTCCACACCTGCCTTCCCCTTTCACCTCACCCAATGATGTCCATGCAGGAGGAGAGATAAAAGATGAAGAAACATCACTGAGCTAGTTCAGGGATGGAGGCACTGGAGGATGGGAAGAAGGGAAATTTGCGAGGAAAGAAGAAAAAACAGAGAGAGGACAAGGAGGCAGATGAGGAGGGGGGGGGGGGGGGGGTATTTACATGATCCTTGCCCCCCCTCCCTCCCCAGAGACCCAGATAGTGAGGGAGGAGGGAGCAGCGAGGCGTAGGTGTTGGTGATGGGGGTTGGCTTGATGGAAATGGCTGAATGATGATATTTAAGAGACAAATTACAACTGGGAGGAGGGGGGAGAGAGCAGGAGGGAAAACAAGCAGCCAATGAGAAGCAGCGTCTCTGATTGTGTGTGTGTGTGTTTGGGAATGAGACGCATGCACATTTCAGGGTTAAGCAAGTGTTCAGCACTGCTGTGTGTAAACAGTGTGTTTACACCGGCAGCTACATCGCTATCGTCTTCCTCACGTGATGCCGCTTCACCCGAGGCATTGAACGTAAAAGCTGCGCACGGAGCAGCTTCCTCGCCACACCTTCGTACAACACCCACCTGGTCCAACAACAACACCATCAAACGAGAACGACACCGAGGAGCGCGGCAAACATGTTCTCACCTTGGTCGTGCAAAACATGGCGGCTGGCAGCTCTGACCGCAACAACCACAGTCCAGGTTTGGCGGGATCCGTGGGCCCGGCGCTCCCAGAGCTCCCAGTGTGAGCTTTGATTATTTGTTATTATTTTTTGGCTGGCCTGCTTCTTCACAAACTCTAACATTTGTCCAAATCTCAGACGCCCATATGGCCCAACTGTCCGTCCACCTATACTCTCCTGTGTGATCATGACACTGTATGCCCTCATCTGACTCGTAATTAGTCACGTGGGTTGGCATGTAATCGAAGTTGGCCCGGGTCCATCGGAGCTGCGGGAGCGGCCCTGCTTTCAGTGGAAAGAGAGCGCCAGCTTCCTTTGAAGTGGAATCTTTTACAGGAAAACTGTGGCTGTGGTGATATGGGTGATTGTGACCACAGAACAGCCTGACCAAACTAAAGAGCGTGCTGTGAGTGCTGCTGGCTTTTTACAGAAAGGAGGACACGAAAAGACACGATGCACAAACAAAAACACGCGACTTTTTGGCAGTTCAGAGTTTTAGCAGCAAATCTGGGCGATGTCTCACTGAGCTGAAGTATCTAGTATCCAATCCTGACAATCATTGCTAAAGAGTAAGACAGCCAACAGGGCATCATACAGTAATTCTTTGGGGAACAGGCAGTGATTCAAGACTGCATGGAGGTTCTAGAAAAAGCATAAAAGCTTCTAAATACTGAACTCTGAAGGTGAGCTTTCCCATTTTTATTTAAACAGATGTTTTAGCCATTTCTTGCCAAATGTGCAACAAATGAGCGAGCTATCAGCTATTCTTAGTAAATATATCTTCAGAGAAATGAATTCCAAGTGCTCAGATACCAAGGTTACATTCTCAGACTGTGTTGTTATTATCCTAAAGCAATTTCAAACAGTTTTAACCTGAGAACAGCTGCAGTTTGTCATTTCTGAGAAACCTTCAAACCTAAACTTTGCCAAAATGACTGTGATCACCTCATGTTTCAGTTTAAAGTGATAAAGAGAGGGAATTTTAGGTTAATTTCTTCCTGGTTTTGGAGTCCTATGCTATAAAAGAAGATGAGACTGGAATAATTACATTTATCAGCATTAATGAAGGTGACAACCTTTGTTACTGTAACAGCAAATTATTTTTTGACAGCTAAGGAAAATCTACATGTAAGTGATCTTAAATAGACACGTGGTGCACTCAGTAAGAAAACTGTCAGAGTGGAGGATGCTTTTAGTAAATAGAAAGCAGTCTTAGCACTTCTGATCTATTCATAGCTTATGAGTTGCTATTAATTTAGAAACGTTACATAAAGGTGATTTGTATGAAATCAAACTTAATTTTGGTTAATGATTGTCCAGTTTTATCAACCAATCACCAGTGACGGGGTATCAGATGCTCAAATTTGAGATACTTGTTGGTTAAAAGACGAATGCATTGACCCTGTGAGACTGTGATGGTGATGGTAGGTAACTCTGATGTTAGGTTTGGCAAAAAAACGGATGTAAGCCAACTCCTAAGAAATGGGTGTTTTTATTGGACGAGAAAGTGGAAAGTGGAGAGGAGACTTGCTTTGATTAAAATGTGATCACACCATAAAAGTAATCATCATCATCATCTGCTGTTACTTCAGACTCAACATCATTGCGCGCCTCTTTCGGCTTACCTGCTTGTGCATCGCAGGTTTCCTCAGAGAAACATTAGCGACCTCTGCAGGCTGACCTTTCTTTGTGCTGCTGTGGCATCCGTTGGCTGAAGAAAAGCAGATAATTACTGACGTTAGAGTTTAAAGTATTTTTCAGCACTGAGTTGACAAAAACGAGCAGATGGTAAGTGAACGAGTTACATCCTGATATGCAGAATTTCAGAACAAGAAAGAACTAGCGCTGTCAGAGTTAATCTCGTTAAAATGACGTTAACGCGACAAATCTCCGTTAACGAGTTACTGCAGATCGCCCCCGTGTGTGAGGCTGGACGGCGTCAACGTGTTAACAAGCTAACGGCATTGACGCCATCCAGCCCCATGCACGGGTGTGTTAACAATAAGGTGTTAACATCACCTTATTGTGTCAGACAAATTGAACTGCAGCTGCAGGGATTTATATTTTGATCCAGAGGACAGGGAACACCTGGGAAAGATGCATCAGTTAGGGATTCTCTTTTCACCATAGTGCCCCCTTGTGGAATAAGTAAAACAAAGCAATCTTGTTTATGGCATCATTTGATTTAATTTAGTTGGATTTGGTCGCCATCCATCCAAACATTTTTAGCCAGTCACAATAAAACCATAGATGATATCTCAAATTAAACACAAAGGCAGTGAACGGGTCATCCAGTCATGGTGACGGGAAAAGCGTCATAATGTAAATGGGCGGGGCTTCTACCGTTCAGCCGCTAAATCTGTAGAAGTGTGGAATTCATAAAATATGAATCTACATTTTTACAATGTTTATCTACTAATTTTACCCTTGTTGGTTTATACATGAGAGAAATAGTAAAAACTGGCTAACTGATGTTTAGCCACAAATACCTTTTATAAGTAGTGACATTAGAAAAACTACAGCTAAGTTTTTAAATTAAAAAGTAAACGTCTATAATAAAGGCACACATCCTTGAAACATTTTCTTTACAGGCTACGTCCAACTAAAATAAGACATCAACTCTAGAAACAACCCAAAATATCATGTTAACTAGCTGCTGATTCAGTAATTAATTGAATAATTCAGCAATCAGTGTTTAGCTGTTAGACCCTTTGGAGGACTGAGTATTTTTTACTACTACAGTGTTCTAATTTCACATTGGTACAGTGTGGTTCTGTCCTCAAACTCACACAGAAAAGCATATTGAGATATTCATAATCTGGGCCCTCGGGGTTCACAGCTCTGTAGCATGTCCCTGGTTTCATCCTACAGGCCCATGATGGTTCCTCATTTCTTTGTGATTCATGAGCTGTCGGCTCGTTGTATATCAAACCGGCCCATCTCCAGCTCAAGGTAAACACGTGATCCCGGCAGAGCGTGACCCCCGAGGCCACGCGTCACAGCCGGGGACGCTGATCGGATCAGGGCCCCTCCAGGACACTGAGGCCTCTCCAGAAATAGGGATGAACGTCACTTTACTCAGAAGGGCTCTAAAGAATCCACAACCCTCGGTGACCTTTGTCAGTGACCATAAAACTGAGTATTGGCAGGTTTCTGATCCATGTGGTTTGGACACAAAAGAGAGCAGAAAGGACCCTGTGAGGCCTTCTGTTAAGAAGACAGCTTCAGGGTGAAAATGGGACTCTTGAGGATTTAAACAGAGACAGGAAATGTGGAACAGCTAGCCTGGCTCTTTCTGAAAATACAACAGATCGACTAGTTAATAAACTAATTTTCTTGACTTTCAATGTCGAGAAAATTAGTTTGTGTTGACTATTTCTCACTGACTGACCTCACAAGAACAGCATGAAGAGAGCCAGAGATTAAAAATAAGCAATAATTAAATGCAGAGAGGTGAGAGAAAAAGGCAAATGAAAAACACTCAATGCATCATGGGAATCCCCAGCAGCCTAGACCTATTGGAGTGTATCTAAGGGAGGATTCAGAGTCCCCTGATCCAGCCCTAACTATATGCTTTATAAAAAAAAAGTAAAGTTTTAAGCCTAATCTTAAAAGCAGAAAGGGTGTCTGTCTCCAAAGTCCAAGCTGGGAGCTTGTTCCACAGAAGAGGGACCTGAGAGCTGAAGACTCTGCCTCCCATTCTAGTATTAAACACTCTAGGAACAACAAGTAAACCTGCAGTGTGAGAGCGAAGTGCTCTAATGGGGTGATATGGTACTACGAGGTCTTTAAGAAAGGATAAGGAGTGTTTATGACAACACGCCTGGTACAAAAATCAGATTTTTTTAAAGTCACAGTGAAGAGAAACAGAATATGTGAGCAGGAATATGTATGAGTAATGTTAAAATGCAATAAGCATAATGCAGCACGACTGCCTAATGTAGCTAATAGTCCAGTATGGTTTAATATGATATGCTACATTTAGGTAATCACACATCGGCCAACTACCTTGCAGAGATGACAGTCCACATCTGAATGTCTGAACTAAAACCAAAAACAACACATAAGAAAACAAACCTGTAAAGAAAGAAAAGACAAATAACAAACATGGAACTGTGAAAACTGACGCTAAACAGAATATGTCTGGGACCACATCGCATGACATTTTCCAGCAGACATGAAGGCAGACCTGTCTCAGCACTGGCACTGCATCAGTGAAAAAGAGAGCTTCTCTGGTGGAAAAGCAGTGATGGTTTTCAGTGACTGCCTCGTGCAGCTGTGGGAGAAAAAGCATCTGCACACCTGCTTACCAGGAAACATCTCTGATTCTAGCTGATCAGCACAGTCTCTTTATTAACTAAGGAGACAGACTCAGAAGGTGCATGTTTATGTATCTGTTGTCCTTAAACGCGTGTTAGGCAACTCCGTCTTATCTTCTTCCCGTTGGATGCCGTGCCGTTATTTCTCCCTGCCTGCTCGGACCAGCTGCTCAGATCCCCGGTTTCCTGTCCAGAGGTCAAAGTCAACATTTGTGCGGCTCAGATCTGAACCGGGCCTTCACTAAACGTCTTTCTCTCCGAGGAGGGATCGCGCTTGCCTGGTTAAACGCTGACAAACTCCCCTGCAGCTGACTGCCTCCCCGGTTGTTCTTCCTCTAAGTGTGTTTGGGCCACATGCCAGCACAAAGAAGCAAACCATCTGCTATGTGCAAAGATGTCGTTAGCGAGGATGCTGGCAGCGATGGAACATAATAAGCCACTCATTAAGAAAGTGCAGGATTTCCTCTCGTAGTGTTGGATGAGCTTCACGATAATGTAGCAGAGAAATGTATTACGAGAGATTTGTCAAAGGTTCCTTGAGAGCCTTTTGGAAAAACGTTACAGAGTCTCTGGAAAAATGATTAGTATTGTGTCACATTTAGCTGAAGGAACATGGTCTTAGCATAATAAGCAGATTAGCACTGATGATGAATGATTGCCAAAAGGCTTAATATGTCTGACTGGATAAATGTTGAAAAATTAAGTTATAACCTGTAGCTCCAAATGCAAATAACCCCAGTGATGGAAGGAGTTTATGCACCAAGATGACACTCATCAGCTTGTTTTTGTCTCTCTTGGTCATTCCTAACCACACAAGCCTCCTTTCTCATTCCTTCAGCGCCTATTTTCTGCTCTAGGTGCTCTTATTTTGTTTTCCGTGTGATTGTGCCTTTTGCAATGCTTTCTAAAAATGGATGACTAGGATGATGAAGGCCAAGTTTTACCATATGGTGAGGAGTTCTGTCGTGCCAGCGGTCTCTGCGGGGCTTCAGCTGACGAGGACGGACGTCGCCATGTTGTTTCTGGAACGATATAAACAACAGGAAGGAGGACAGCGTGGAAAGAAGTCAAAACAAAGACAAAAACAGAACTTGCTTTAACGTGAATGTGCAGGGCAGCTTCTCAGTCACTGTTTCGCAGTTGTTCAAGATTAAGGACGGAAACAGCTTTATAGAGACTTCAGGTGTATAAATATGAAGCACAATAGAGCACAGAAAGTCAAGGATGCCTTAATTTGTTGGTTTCAAAATCTAGACAGTCAGAAGATGCCTTGTGAGACAGTGGGAAGGAAAAACTCCTTTTTAACAGGAGGAGACCTCCAACAGGCTCAGAGAGGGGAAGCCATCTACTGAGACCAGCTGGAAGAAGAAGGGAAGAGAGAAAAGAGCAGCACAGAAAGCCAAGGACAACACAAACGGTGGGAGAGAGTAGAAAGTGAAAAGAAGTCCTGCAGCATGACTGAGGATAGTTCAGGGTCACATTATCCAATCCTAACTATCAGCTTTACCAAAAAAGGAAGTTTGTAGCCTCATAATAAAAGTAGACAGGGTGTCTGCCTGCCACTTTTAGAAACTCCATGAACCACAAGCCTGCAGTCTGAGAGTGAGGTGCTCTGTTACAATAATATGATACCGTGAGAGATGATGGAGGCTGATCAGGATGTTGTACGAGGAAATCAGGGTTTTATTAAATTTAAATTCTGCATTTAAGAGGCAGCCAATGAAGAATCATCCACCGATGTGCTAGCACAAAAGATTTTTCTAATGTCATGGTGACTTTGTCAGCAGAAGTTGAATTAATCCACAGTTTCTTCTGTTGCAGGAGTGCATGAAGACTCCACCAAGCAGCAGGTTATATGATTGGCTTTTCTGTTTGTTAGCAGGATTACTAGAGACGCTGTGGAGTTACGGCTTACAAGTAATTAACTCTCAAAACATTTTTTCATTCTTTTCTACAGCGGCAGAGGACAAAATTAGATGTTCATGCAGCATCTTCACAAATATAAAACTGAAACAGGGCGACATTGTTATGAATTTCTCCAAAGAATTTCGCAAACTAATTCAGATCTTTCTGCATCCAGAACTTGATTCATGCAGAGGGAAGCTTCTCAGTCGCTGACTGATTTTGTTTTTGCTCTTGTGACAGCAAAACAGTCGGAGTCAGACTGCTGGTCTGTGTGACCAAAGCAGCCCAACGGCCAATAAAAATGTATGTACAGAGGGTATGTTTGTGTACATGTTGGTGTAGAAATAATTTGGTAAAATTTAAATATTAAAATTTTATTTGAAAATGTGGATTCCTGTTTATTTGATTGTTTTTGTGACATTTTATCTGGATTTTTCCCTTTTTGATTTTCAGACCTCATCTCAGCACAGAAAAGCTGTTTAGTACTTTAAATGTTATTTTTTTCAGACATTGGAGAAGTGACTGCAGATAAGGGCAAGAGGATAAAGGAGAAGTTTTCGTATCCTGAAAAATGCAATAAAAAAAATTAGACTGTACTCATCCATGTATGCAGTCCTTTTAGGTGCAAAATGCCATTCTGGATAAATTTCAACTGGCTTCCTGTAGTTTAGCCGTTTAGCATCAATCATTCCACTTAGCAGAGCAGGAAGTCCTTTACGCTGCAGTAACTGTGGGTGAATTAGTGTCGGTCCTTATGTGCAATCAAACAGCTTCTTCTAAGAGAAACACTAAAGTGTGGATTAGGAGTGATATTCAGCAGCAACGTTACTGTTTTGGCAAGAAAGCTACACACAAATGTCCAAATAGGCATGAAAAGCTTAAAGTCAAGAACTTCTAATATCTGTTATTGCAATGAGGACACTTTAACTTATAAGTCACTGGATATCACATTGCATACTTTATTAATGAATTAATACTTAAATTAGACCTACTAATTTAGGTAGACACTGAAGAGCAATATTTTGGTGGTGATTTGTTAGAGCAATGCTCCTGCTATTTCTAATCTGAGTGACTGAATTACTGAGGCCCAAGAGTGAAATTATGGGGAACTCCACAAGTGTAGTGAATGTGTTTTTTTTTTTTTTTTTTACACCAGTGGTTATTAAATAATTATGTGTGATCAAAGGTAAATAGTAAATGCAATTTTGTGTCTTCCTGCAAAGTTCTCGATATGTAGGTGAAGGGTGGCAGTGATATAGGCTGTAGTTTTAAGCTGGTTAAGTTTAAATACTATGTGAGGTTTGGGCACTAAGAAGTAGATGGTTAGGTTTGGGTTCTGAAAGCTCCTTGGTTAGTTTTAGACAATAAAACCTTCTCAGTTACACAGAACAAGAGACTGGTCAACAACCTCCTTCCGGTTGCTACTTGAAATCGTATCCCCCAAACAGTTGGTGAGTGGTTGTTTGAGTTTGCTGGGTGAAATCAGCCGCAAAGAGGGTGCTGCATCAAAACTGTTAACATGTTAATCTTACCTGGTATTTCCCTCTCTCCCACATAAACATGGCAAGTGGTTAATTTACATAAATGCTTTTATTGTAAGAAGCTGGAAACACAAAACAATTCTCCTGTATCATTAAATATCTTTAACTGTTCATTGGCAGGAGGCACATTGCTTCATCAGCTGACTGTATACTGTTAGTCAGTTCTTCAGCACCAAAGGTTTTCATGCACAATAACAAAGCCTCAGCTCCTGCCTGTGAATCTTTTTCATCATTCCAAATCCCACTCTCATATTTGCAGCTCCAAAGGGACTAATTCTGTTGTTTGTTTTAAACTTCCATTGTTTTCATTCAAATTCTGTTGTGCTCATTCAAATTCCGTTGTTTTCATTCAAATTATGTTCTTTTCATTCTAATTCCATTGTTTTGATTCAAATTCTGGTCTGTTCATTCTAATTCCGTTGTTTTCATTCAAATTCTATTCATTTCATTCTAATTCCGTTCATTTCATTGAAATTCCGTTGTTTTCATTCAAATGCTGTTGTTTTCATTCAAATGCTGTTGTTTTCATTCTAATTCTACTCTTTTTATTCAAATTCTATTGTTTGTTTTAGAATTCCATTGTTTTCATTCAAATTCTATTCTTGTCATTCTATTTCCATTGTTTTCATTCAAATTCCGTTGTTTTTGATCAAACTCTGTTGTTTTCATTCAAATTCCGTTGTTTTCATCCAAATTCCATTGTTTTCATTCAAAGTCCATTGTTTGTTCTCAAACTCTGTTGTTTTAATTCAAATTCCGTCATTTTCATTTTAATTCCGTTGTTTTCATTCAAATTCTGTTCTTTTCATTCAAATTCCATTGTTTTGATTCAAATTCTGTTCTGTTCATTCTAATTCTGTTGTTTTCATTCAAATTCTATTCATTTCATTCTTATTCCATTCATTTCATTGAAATTCCGTTGTTTTCATTCAAATGCTGTTGTTTTCATGCAAATTCTTTTGTTTTTGATCAAATTCTGTTGTTTTCATTCAAATTCCGTCGTTTTCATTCAAATTCCGTTGTTTTCATTCTAATTCTGTTGTTTTCTTTTAAACTTCCATTGTTTTCATTCAAATTCTGTTCTTTTCATTCAAATTCTGTTGTTTTCATTCAAATTCCATTGTTTTGATTCAAATTCTTTTCTGTTCATTCTAATTCTGTTGTTTGTTTTAAACTTCCATTGTTTTCATTCAAATTCCATTGTTTTCATTCAAATTCTGTTCTTGTCATTCTATTTCCATTGTTTTCATTCAAATTCTGTTCTTGTCATTCTATTTCCATTGTTTTGATTCAAATTCTGTTCTGTTTATTTTAGTTCTGTTGTTTTCATTGAAATTCCGTTGTTTTAATTCAAATGCAGTTGTTTTCATTCTAATTCTACTCTTTTTATTCAAATTCAATTGTTTGTTTTAGAATTCTGTTGCTTTCATTCAAACTCTGTTCTATACATCCTAATTCCGTTGTTTTCATTCAAATTCCATTTTTTGTTCTCAAATTCTGTTGTTTTCATTTTAATTCCGTCGTTTTCATTTTAATTCCGTTGTTTTCTTTCTAATTCTGTTGTTTGTTTTAAACTTCCATTGTTTTCATTCAAATTCTGTTGTTTTAATCCAAATTCCATTGTTTTCATTCAAATTCCATTGTTTGTTCTCAAACTCTGTTGTTTTAATTCAAATTCCGTAGTTTTCATTCAAATTCCGTTGTTTTCATTCAAATTCTGTTCTGTTCATTCTAATTCCGTTCTTTTCATTGAAATTCCATTTTCATTCAAATGCTGTTGTTTTCATTCTAATTCTACTCTTTTTATTCAAATTCTATTGTCTGTTTTAGAATTCTGTTGCTTTCATTCAAACTCTTTTCTATATATTTTAATTCCGTTGTTTTCATTCAAATTCCGTTGTTTTCATTCTAATTCTGTTCTTTTCATTCAAATTCTGTCGTTTTCATTCAAATTCCGTTGTTTTCATTCAAATTCCGTTGTTTTTGTTCAAATTCTTTTGTTTTCATGCAAATTCTTTGGTTTTTGATCAAATTCTGTTCTTTTCATTCAAATTCTGTTGTTTTCATTCAAATTCCATTATTTTCATTCAAATTCCATTGTTTTCATTCAAATTCCATTGTTTTTTGTTCTCAAACACTGTGTTAAATCAAATTCCGTCGTTTTCATTTTACAGTTTTTCTCAGTCGCTTTGGTGCGTTTCTCAGATCAGAATTGAAATTCTCATAACTATTAGTTCAACCTCCACAACACTCAGTCATTTGTGCACATCATAGTAGCAATTTCTCCTCTCTCTGAACAAACTGCAAATGATTTTGGACATGAATCAGTTGCTTCCATACATTTCCCTGCTGCTTTCTGACATTTCCATTTGCTTATGTCATGTCAGTCAAAAGTAATCATACCTATGGATGCTGAGTAGTCGTTCCCAATAAAACTAATAGTCATACATCCATTGCTTGAGTCATCACACACAAAATTGTTGAACTAGTTATCACATGCCAAATATTGGCCATCTGTCAAGCAAATCCTATACCTTTCTGTATCATTGTTCCTGGAAATGTCTCCGAAATTGAACAATTGATCTCGGGTGAATTACAGCTGTTACTCATGAGGAGGCGTGTGAAAGTTTAGTTGTAACCAATGACAAACAACTTGTTCACTGTCAATTATGGATGAATCCTGTGAATCCCCAATTGGCAAGCATATATAAACTGCGCAGGAGCTAGTGTGTACCATTTCTACACTTCTGTGACACAAAATGGAAGGTCAGCACCGTGGAAGAGGGGTGAGGATGCGGGGAGGAAGGGGAAGGGGAAGAGGGAGAAGAGGCAGATATAGGCGGATTCCTAATGAAATAAGGGCTACAATTGTGGACCACGTTGTCAATCACGGCCTCACCATGGAGGAGGCTGGTTGAAGGGTGCAACCCAATATTGGAAGAACTACTGTCAGTTCAATCATTCAAACATTCCGTAGGGAAAACAGGTATGCAAACAGTAATACACTGTACTGTACTGTGCCATCTCAGACACATCACATGTTACTGTACTGTATTTGCAATTTCACAAAAAGTTCACTCTGCACCACATAGGATTGTAAGACAACCTCGCGGAGGCGGAAGAGGGCCCCTTTTTACCCACAGCAAGAAGAAGCCATTTGTGCAATGGTCATTGCAAACAATGCAATAAAGCTGAGAGACAAAGCGCTGTCATAGAGAATTACACGGTATTTGGCAATATTGAATCTGTTCCAATTTCAACAATTGACAGAGTACTCAAGAAAAATGAAATCCACATGAGCAAATGGCCCTGCTAGCAGCCATGGATGCAGCATATGACGACATCACAGCAGGGTCCTGCAGAGGATGGATTCGCCACTCCAGGAGATACTTTCCTCGCTGCATTGCGAGGGATAACATCTGTTGTGATGTAGATGAAAATATGTGGCCAGACAGACAGGAACGTCTGGATGTGCCAGAATGATTTACTGTACTGTTACATGTGCTGTTTATTGTTCACATTAGTGCACAGCTCTACCAAATGGGTGATTTTATGTTTACATGTATTCTACAGTGCACAAGTGACTGTAGCATATTTTTCTTTTGCACAATTCTGTAGGATTACAAACACTTCTACACAATGGAAATGTGAAACGTACGTATTCAGTGTCTCAGTTACTCCCAAGACTCCCATAACATCTACAGTGACTTTACTGCACATTTCAGATGGCTGTACAGGTAGGCCATAGTGCTGTCATCAGCATTTTCAGGTGTCACCAATTGTTTTTGCAATGGGAAACACTGAAATTATAAACTGTCATAGTGGAAACATGACAATGCCATTTGACTATCTTGTTCATAAAGATGGTGTCAAGACTTTTCATTTTGATGGCACTGACAGTTTCATTGACATGGATACTTGCTTTTGAGGTATGGATAATCAATTCTGTGCATGTGACGTGCTTTTGCAGGCTATCCACTAGGTTTTGCAGTTTGCACTAATTGTTTTGGGAGATGCACTAACTGCTGTGCAAATGTTAATGATGTTCTGAGAAACGCACCAAAGCGACTGAGAAAAACTGTAATTCCGTTGTTTTCATTCAAATTCCGTTGTTTTCATTCAAATGCTGTTGTTTTCATGCAAATTCTTTTGTTTTTGATCAAATTCTGTTGTTTTCATTCAAATTCCGTCGTTTTCATTTTAATTCTGTTGTTTTCATTCAAATTCTTTTCTGTTCATTCTAATTCTGTTGTTTGTTTTAAACTTCCATTGTTTTCATTCAAATTCAGTTGTTTTTGATCAAATTCTGGTCTGTTCATTCTAATTCCGTTCATTTCATTGAAATTCCGTTGTTTTCATTCAAATGCCTTTGTTTTCATGCAAATTCATTTGTTTTTGATCAAATTCCGTTGTTTTCATTTTAATTCCGTAGTTTTCATTCTAATTCTGTTGTTTGTTTTCAAATTCTGTTGTTTTCATTCAAATTCCGTCATTTTCATTCAAATTCCGTCATTTTCATTTTAATTCTGTTGTTTTCATTCTAAATGGAAAGATTTCAGCTGATCCTCCTTCATGCACCTCCTCTATTACAGTAAATGACACCGGCTGAAAACAACAAGCAGCTTCCTAATAAACACAACGATGTACGCTGGCATCCTGGAGGCAGCTGTTTTGAAGCTTCATATTCAGACGTGAAACAACAGCAAACTAACAAATGAAAAGAGACTGCTGCCGCACATGGCTTCTGAATGTAAAAATAGCTTTTGGGTTATTTTTTTCTGCTCTGTGTGTCTGTTTGTGTGTTTGTGCTTGAGCCAAAGAGCAATCGTTGCCAGAGTTGCTGTGGGAGCAGCCTCAGTTTGTCCCGTGGGAGCCCATCCTATCCCCCTGGATTCCTTTCCAAATGAAGTGTAAAACACACACACACACCAGAGCAGATGTTTGTGAAAGGTCACCTGCCTTCGAGCTTCTGTATTAGTACGACTCCTCAGCGGTGGGAGCAGAAGACAAACAGCAGAGAAAAGACACTTCTGAATCCACAGTCTCACTGCTCGGTATCGAGTGCCACACGTTTAAGATAATCAGATTAAAGTGGATCGAATCGGCAGGCCTTTCTCCACATGAACAGGCTGCTGAGATACAATGATGGGGAGGAATGATAATGAGGCCTCTCACCGTTCACAGTGTTAAAGCACTGAGAGCTGAATGCTGAGATATATAAATTAAACCAGATCTGCTGGAATCAGCACATTGGAGGTGTAGATTTACTGTAATGCCCAAAGGCAATAAACAGTACAGTTTGATTGTTTAAGCTGATTTTCAGTGGATTCAGATGGAACGTTTTGTTCCTGGGTATCAATTCCTTTGCACAAATATATGACGGTGTTTAACAAAAAAAAGGAAAAATCATCATGGATATGCAGGACAATTAATTCAGTCAGAAAGCACTTTTGTGTAGACGTCAATAAAAACCAAGCTAATGTTTGGATTCCAAAAACTGGAGTTCCTAATGGTCAGTTTAGTCTGGATACACAAGTCAGTCAGTCCCCACAGACTGTCATAATGACTCTACAGAGGGTCAATTCTTTATATTGATTACCAAGCTGGTTTTGTTAAGACTTAAAGGTAGGGGTGTGGCAGCTTTGACCTACATGTGCTCCAACACAGGAAGCTGTAGATTATCAATTAGGCTTCAGTTAACTGGAGACCAGTTGGCAACCATCTTACAACAACTGGTCACAAGAGAAAAATATGTTTTCTGTGACTGGTTGCTGTGCTGCACAAAAGCATTTAGTTACCTACTAGCAACTAAAGCAATTGCAAGGAGGTTTTTGACTTTTTATAATTTATTTCAGCCACAGCTTCCAGAAATCACTTGTCAACTGGTTGGGAAAACACATTTTTCTCAAGCAACCTCTGTTTGATAGGTCATGGACTGGTTTCTAAACCTGAGTGACTGAAGCCCGATGCTCTACCTCGACAAGCTAGTGTGACTGAATTGGGCGTCTGTCATGTTTACGCTGTTGGTTTCTTATGAAGCATTTTTTATGGAATTATCTGAAAAATAAGAAGCAAATGGGTTGATGCAATTATGGTTACATCCAACATATTTAGTGTGTGATTACAACTGTTTTCCACATGTTAGAGAGACAGAGGAACCATCATTTAACTGGTGTATCTAATCTCAAGCTGGTGTTTTATTCAGTGCTCTATCTGTACCTTTACTGGAGCTGTTGACATAATACCGCAGTCCCTCAGGTGTAATGTAGCTGCTCCATCCCGGGGGAAGAGGCCGGCTGTCAGTCTCCTCAGTGGGTGCGGCAGAGCTCTCGGGGGCTGGCTTCTGTCACAGAACAAATTCCCAGTTTACTACCACATAAACCCAGCATGTGTCCAGGTGTTTCTGCCTGAAAATATTACAATACATTATTTTAATATGGATGTACAGCCTGCAGGAGACAACATACTGCTATGTTTGACCTTAACTCCTGTTGGTTAGCTCCACAATATTTTTAATTAGGCAGTTTGTCTCCTAATTTCCTATCAAGTTGCACAGTGCACATTTGGTTGATTAATCCCAGACACACGGAGCTGAAAGCTAGTTTGGTTTAATAACGTGGCCATTAACTGCTGGGGATCCTGAAGGCTGTGCAAATAGATAGCTGAGTTTACCCCGAGTGAGGGAAGATTGAGTAAACGCGTTTGTAATGTGATGCTGCTGCGTCATTAAAGTTTATATCACGTTACCGCCTCTACACAAGCTTGCATACACAGTAACTGTAAGGAGTCATGACAACCTCTGGGATAAGTAATGTTATTATCATCGTATTCCCATTCGGCTTTTCAGCGCTTCGCACTTGCTAAATAATGGTGTTATTCATGTGGTGAAATATGATCCACTGAATGGATAAATAATGATAAATGCTCGCTCCACCTTATCAGCAATCCCCAGGAGCCTCCGTCATGCTGAAGCCATTTTATTTGGGCTGCACTCGGAGCGCGCAGGGCCAGAAATTACTGCAGCGTGCTTTACAAGGGAAAAGTCGTTTTTAATCTGCAGGGATCGCCGCCGCCCGGCTGTTCATTTTCAAACGCAGGCTAGCGTGGCCCGTACAGATCTGTCTGCTGAGTCTGACAGAGGCTCTGCTGAACTCCAGGACGGTGCACTCCAATCAGACATCTGAGGGGAGGTGGGCGGATGCGACGGGACAGATATATAAATGGGAAGATTACAAGCGGAGTGATAAAGGAGCTGTATCGTGTTTCTTTGCTCGGATGGGTAACAGGGCAGAGTGGGTGGATAAAGTCGATTGATGTGCAACATTAAATGGGTCTCATTGGCTCTTTTCTATCCTCGCTTCTGATGTCGGTGTGCTGTGAGAGCAGCAGATAACTTCAGCTGTGGATCTCTGCAGTGTGTTAGATGCTGAACTCACAGCTAGGGGATGTTTACTGCACGGACAAGATAAGTGACATCCTCTCCTGACAGTGACACCTATGCCATGCGGAGGCAGCAAGTCTTTTTTGCACCAAGCATTAAATTATACCTGTTAAAATGCAACAATCACTGGGGCATTAATTATGAGAGAGAATGTCAGATGGTATCGTTATAGAGCGTGATGCATGTGGTTCCACCTTCCTTTTTGAGGAACCCAGATGTTCTGTGCACATCTGCAGTACTGTAGCATATAGAGCATGTTCATTAGTGTCCTATTTGAGATTGACTGAGCCAGCTGCCTTCCTGCTGCTGCTATAAGCAAAGCTTTGTGTGTTGTCTCTCATTAAAAAAGTACAAAACTAAGAGAATAAATAATATTTTAAAAAAGTAGCAGTGGCTTGTTTTCCTATTGAAGGGGAGTCAACACAAAGAGTGATGATGGAAAGCTGTAGAAGTAAACACTGGCTGGTACTGAGTTACACTTTTACCAGCTTTAAGGTGAAGCGATCGAAGCGTCTACCAATGCAAACAAAGAACAACACTGAGTTTATCGAGCGTTTGCCACAAGAAGACAGTGCACATCACTTTGGTTCCTACAACAAGTTTTAAGTTGCCACCACAGGAAGAAACATAAAGGTCACGAAAAATGCAAAATCAGTTCATTATTTAAAAGAAAACGACACCGTGCTCAGTGTCCAGAGTTCCTGAGTCAGACCCGGTCCCCCATCAGTACAGATTCAACTCTGTTAGCACATGTAACCCTCCATTTGCTTGAATGGAGGGTTACATGAAACTTGTAATTTATTCGTTATTAAATATTTCTGTACAAACCAGCGTGCCATAATTGCTGCACTGCCCAAAAATTGGAGTTGTGAGGAGCTCAGGGTTGATGGGCGGGTCAAAAAAGAAAAGATACGAAAAGGAAAAAGACTTCTACATGGGAAACTTTTGATATCGTCTTTGATTTGATTATTAGGTTAATTACAGTGAGAAAGGGCCGCAGTATTAAAAAAATCTAATTAACCTAACATTCAACTCTTTGGACTGTGGGAGGAAGCCGGGGGACTTGGGGAGAACGCTGTATAGAACGATCCTGGAGGGCTGGTGGAATTGGGCCCAGAACTTTCTTGCTGTGAAGCAACTGGACCTGGTTGACCACTGTTTTCCAAATTTCTGTGCCCAAGGCAGGCCAAAAAGCAGGTCAAGCCTTCAAAGCACACCTGTATTATTATTTTACAGAACCCTTCATGGCAACTGGAGTGATTTCAATGTTAACTTTTAATTGTTTTCTCAGATGAAGGCACTTTTGAGCACGACACCTGCAGTTGTTTTGCACATAAATTGTACTTATCCCAGACATTTTCATGTAGTTGCACGCCCTTACTGTCCGAAGTGAAGATCCTGGGCTCTTTGGGATGTTTGGTTTGGTTTCTGCGTGGCTCTTTAGTTTCCTGGCTGTTATTAGTAAACCTCATCAAAAACAAATGACACACACACACACACCACACTACTAACACAGTCTTTTTAGATTTCATTCGTCATTTAAGTGAACTAATAATAATAATAATAATGTTTGTGGTCTCCAGGCATGCTTGAACGTAACTCAGTGCACACTGTGGTTTGTATCTATACAGAGCAAAACATCCACCGGCAAATAATATACCAACTTCAATTCAGATGGTTGTTTTGTAAAAAAATTATGTAATAACACAACTGTCACCCTCTCAAGACTAATCTCCCTAATTTTAACGTGTCTTTAGATAGCGGTGGAAACAAAGTGGAGGAAAAGTTCCCTATTTTTGATGGAAGCACAGCTTCAGGGAACTGGAGTGTTTATCTTGTTCATCACAGAAGTGCTGGCAGGGCTGTGGCCTCCCGTTAAACGACAGGAAAGAAGCCGTCTTCTTGCTTAAAGAAAGAAAGAACAAATCAGCCTTTCAGCGGACTGAGTAGGGCATCTGTGAGATAATTTCCGGGGCCTCCTCTTTTTTCTTCTTTTCTTTTTCTAAACCAGCGTCCTGTGTGGAGTGGTAGCACACCCTCCCCGAGGCTTCCTCTTGCTTTTAAAATTGCTTCTGTTTGAAAGTCTGAGCAGCTGCCCCGGGGCACAGAAACAAACCTGTGAGAAATTGTGCTTTTAGATGTTGTCGGAGCGGTCTAAAATTATACACTGGTGCTTTTCTCTTTTTGATATTTTAAGTTGCTTTAAAACCACATTCAGATTAAGAGCCTCAAATAGGTTTGAGATTACTTTGACTTCTCAGTGAAGCGATGTCCCAATTTGAAGTTCTTTCCACCCATATTTTCTGTGGAAGTCCTTAATTTACTGCTGCTCACAGTCTGTTTTTTTTTTTTTGTACTGCATGCAGTCTAAAATGAATCCCTTTGTTCGGTGTTAAGTGTTTTAAATGTTATTATGGAGCGTATAATAAAGTTAAGGCCCCCTAATCTGGTTTCCTTTGTAGTGGGAGATCTCAGTGCTTCCTTTCTCTCCCCGTCAGCCCTCATCAACCAGGAGAAGCTCATGGAAAGCAGCGAGAGGTCTACACAGCCTGTCTTGTTAGTTCCTGCCTTTTCAGAGAAAACCGCCCTAACGCAAGTGGAGGGTAACATTAAGAGCAGAACCCCAGAGGATTGTGGGATTGGGCTGAGATATCTTACAGATCTGTGTGGGTTTTTTAAAGCTCAGATATCACTGGGCTGCACTATTCACTGCCAGCCAGAGGACGTGTGAAATCAATGCAATAAACAAATCAGCAGCTGATAAGAATCTAATGATAAGGGTTTATCTTCACACCTCAGGGCCAAAACAAGTTAGGCATCCTTCAGTTCTGGTTACCTGTATGATTATAAAATTTAGAGATTTATAATGTTTTGAGCCACAGTCCTACCATGAAAGGTCCCAAACTTGCAGTTGGTGCTCCTACAGGTAAGATAACCAATCTTTGTGGCTGATATTTTTTAACCCTAAAAATCAGCAGACTCACACAATAACAAGAAAGGACTGGATGCTGTACATGTGTTGCCAGGCGACATAAAAATATAAAATGCAAAGATATTTGTCCCTCAAGTTTTTCCATTTCTTTCCCTCACACCTGTTCTGATAATTTCAGCGATCTCCCTCCGGTAATTTGCCGACATTTGCGAATCTTTATATTGATGCAGCGATTATTATTCCTTCAACTGTGGCGATAATTGTTATTCTCTCACTGATAAATCCAAAACTGTGAAGCAGAAGTAGCCGGAAATGCACAGGAGGAATCGACGGTGCAGAACAGGCCAGTCACAATAATTGCAGACTTCTCAGGAGGTGTACATCAGGTTATGTGTCACATTAGGACGTAGATTTCCCGGTGAAGCTTAAAGTGGGCACGAGGACGAATGCAGCAACCTCCAACAACCACTCACCCACCCTAACCGACCTGTGTGACTGCAGCCGAGCTCACACAAAGAACTTTTCATGCCTAAATCTAACAGCAGCTTTACATGCTAATAACATGAAGTATTTTTTAACCCTTTTATACATGAATTATGACAACGTCAATCAGGATTTTTTTTCTTAAGTATTTTTATTCATCTTTTGGCATGAAAAAAAGATTTTTGAACTTCATTTTTTTACTGTACTTTTTACTGTACTTTTCAAAGAGTTTTTACATGTGCACTTAGGTGGACAACATCTCCTCTGAAGTGGGTGGCAGGGTATGGAGTGACGCATCAGTGTCCAATGTACTGGTTTATGTGCAAGTATACCATCAACAGCGACACAAATACAAGAAAACAGCCTTTGAATAGCTGTCCACTGTAGTGACCACTAAAGGGTTAAAAAATGAGTGATGAAATAATTGATTAATAAAAGATTAAAAGCTATGTATATTTTATAAACTGTCAAGAGACTGTGTTGACCTCCTCAATATGCTCTAAAACCAAAGTATCCATAGCAACAAAATGTGTTTCCTTAGAAAATTAAGCTTTTAAACCCTTTGTTTGTACTTTTTTTTTACAGGAGCTTTGAATATTCACCTCAACTCAAATCAATTTTCTTAGAATCATAAAAATTTGCTACATGTCTCCATTTCTGCTTCATTTAGATGTAAAAAAGCTAAACTAAATACATGGTTTCACACAGTTGCAGTATTTCCTTTTAATAATTAGAGTCCATTTGATGCTACTCCTTTTTTTAATCACATAAGGCAATTAAAATAAAGTTCCTACCATGCTGTTAAGCTGAGGGGCAGTCAGTCATCCAGCCAGTGGAAACGAGTGAAGAGACTGAAAGGATTATTAGAGCTCATTACTGTCCAAAATGATCCAACGTCTCTCCAGGGTCACAGCTCAAGACACAGAGGGAGCAGAGACACTGAATATCTTTTTCATTAAGAGGCTTTTTTCCCTGCTTGTACCAAATGAAAGCCCTGGCAGAGAGGCATGCTTTGGTTGTGATCAATGCGGGACATTTTCTATGAAGCTTTGTCGAGCAGAGAAGGCCAGTGGTTGTCAGTCTGTTTTTGGGAAACACAAAAGCGGACACTGTCAGACGGAGCTGTGATGTTCGGGAGGGGGACAACAAGAACTTTTCTGTCTCGCCGGCTTGTTCTCTTCTGTTAAACTGAATTAGCTCTGCATGTATTGAGTATCAGACTGCTCATGCTCAGACAGACGAGGTCTGTCTCTCTCTCAGAGAATAAAGATGCTTGTGGCTGCGGCACCTCCGGCCCTGCAGGATTTCACAGATATGAATTTGCACTGTGCAGATGTGCATGAACGTGCACGAGAGCAGATTTTAGGGCAAAAATTAAAGCCGAAGAAGAATTTAAATACAGTAAAGCTGTATTAATATATGTATGTATATGTATACTGTATCAAAAAGAAAAACTAGTTATGAACAAATATGACATACAGAATGATACAATTTCATTAGTTTTTAGTTTAGGTTTAAAAATGCTTTGTTTTCTTTCATTTTAATTTATTTTATTAAGTTTAAAACAGTCATGTAGACATCACAGTGCCTCCTTTAAGCTCTGCGTTTGCAAATTTGACCAGTTAGACATAGTCACGAAATATTGCTTCAGTTATTGCTTAGTGTGGATAAAGAAAGCATAAAGTGATATAAATATAAACACTACATTTACTGATCCATAAACTGACATTTTTATTTTATGTTTCTAGGCAAACTGAGTTTATTAAATTAATCAAAATATAATTTCCATGTTTGTCTAATGTTCTGCGTCTTCTCCTGATTCTGTCACTGGAGTACACAGCTGCTTGGTCTAAAAGTTCAAAATAAAGAGGTAAAAAAACAGAAAACTAGGTCATTTTTGTTAGGTTGTCATTTTTCTTAGTGTAGATCAAAAGAACTTGGCTGTCTCGTTGGAAAGGAAAAGATCCAAAGAGATCTAATATTAATGTCTTTTACATCATCAAGACACTAACGAGCTGTTTTGAGACCAGTCGAGGGGAACAATCTCGTACACGCCTGACAATAAACTGTAAAAACACATTTTCCTTGTTAGTGCTGGTTGTTTAAGGTTGTATCATGTCTGAAAAATCAAAAGCAAGAACCTTAAAATGAGTGGATGTGACGCATGACAGTGACATACTTCTTTAAACTCGATGGAAAGATCAGTGTCATGTTGGTTTAATATTCCAGAATCATGGTTATTGGCTGGTAATGGTTACTGCTTTCCACCATCTTTGGTCCAGGATCCGGGGGTCCCAGCAGGAATATTTATAAAGGAGCTGAAGTTTCTTTAACAGAGTGGAGACTCAAATGTCAAAATGTCCACCACATCTGAAGGTTTCACAATCATGGACAAGCGATTTATTCACCAGATTTAAACAAAAGTTTGTTACCCAACGACCAGGCTTCTCGTCTCCTTCTCGGTACCTTTCAAGCTATTGCTGAATAAAAAAAACATCCTTGGTTCATCCTTCAGATTTAATGGATTTTTTATGTGCTCAACAAAACCTCTAATGCTTTAAAAGGTCTATTTATCTGCTGGTGTTGTGTGATTTTGTAACCATTTTGGAACGTCACAGAGAGACAGTTCAAAGAGAACTGCAATCAAAGTGAAACCAGACGCGAGGTTAGAATCCCGTCCCTTACTTCACCTTGCTTTTGATTTTATAACCTTTAGCAAAAGCTTCTCCTGAAACGTTAGCCACAAACAACTGGCAGCAGCTCTCGTCCACACTGAAGATCACCGAGCGTCCTCTCACATAAGCAACAATGCACTTCTCGCACCGGACTGTTTATTTTGGAGCGTTGCCACGGCTCATTGTTAAAACAACAGTATCCTACTCAGGCTTTGATGGCCTTTATTTCCTCACCAGCTGCCTGCAATAATCCTCTAAAAGGAATATAATCAATCCGCTTCAAATCCACTTTTAAGGTTGTCTGCCTGCTCGTGTCCGGACATTAATCATCGCTTTCTGCTTTATCCACCAATATAGAAGTTTAAAACCCCTAAAACATGCTGGCTAATCAGGGGACACATTGAGCTTATTTCCCATGGAGATAGTATAAATAACCTGCAGCATGTCACCTCTGTAATGTAGGGGTTGAGCTTTTTTTATTATGCAGGATTTGGATGAAAATTTGTGTTTATGATTGTTTATTTGGATGCATTAAACAGAAGAAGGCTTGACCAAAAGAACCACAGTTTACTTTGGATTGCAGTGTAGCCAGAAAATGTCTGAGTAAGTATATACCCGTTACAGTGTCCCAAAACAACGATTACAACATGGCATCAATACTGGCCAATGATGACATGACTTCAAATGGCTTTTCTGTCAGATTTTCTCTAAAATCAAGGGTCTTTTCTCAGTATTTACAAGTTCACTGAATACCTTTGTACTGGTTTTATGTATGCTTTTTTCATTTTATGGTTTTACTGTATTGTAATTAGGGCACTCAAGAGAGTACTCCTATGGCCTTCCCAGTTTAAATAATACTAATACTTTTAAATGGTGACTTTACAAATAATTTTTCTTGTAAACAAAATGAGGATAAAAAGGTCAAGGTTGACCGAATTACTTGTTTTTGGACCTTGTATGTTCATTCATACCACCATATTACTATTTTAGGAATTTTCTACAGTAGCTTTGCATGATTTACATTTTCATAGTTCAAAATAATCCTTCTTTGTCTTATTCATTCTTTCTTTTTTCTTTTTTTAGCTGATTTATCTCCTCTCCCTTTCAGACAATTTTCCTCTGACTGGTTGTCTCATGGTAACAAAGTGGGTGGGTGGGCGGAGCTTCAGTCCCTAAGAGCTCTCTCTTTGATCTGATATAAAACCAGAGCTACAATTTGTGTAAATACATGCCCAATACATTTGTGTTTTATTTCTGTTCCATCATGTTATTTTTTATTCAACTGTTTAATTGGTTAGTCCACTTTTCTTTTACTTTGCCAGCTTCACATGTGCCAAACTTACATTAAATATTCTATTTGTCCCAGTGTACTATTCTCCATTTGGGACATTTTAAGGTGTCTGGATCTAAATATAACTGTAGCTTGCACCTTGTGTTTAATCCATGATCCATCCTCATCCGCGATGGGCAGCAGGTTTGTGTAACTCTATCAGTGCATGCCCATGTAAAGGAAGAAGGCTTCACACCAAGGACAATGGTGTGATATAAAAAGGGACAGTGCCACTGGTAAAACCACAGGGTAACGATCCCATTTAACAGCTTCTGCGCTGGAGTTTTGGAAAAGCTGAGACACTTTGTTTGTGATCAGGTCCAAACACAAACTGTTCAGTGTTTCTGTCCTTGTACTTGTGCAGCAAAGTGGGTGAGTATGATAATGTTCAGGATGCATTTTTTAAATGTTATGTTGACATAATTTTTAATTCAAGAGATGATTGGTGTGTGTTTTTTTTAAATCTTTGATTTAGGAGAAAATGAGCACCGATGGGGAAATGACAATTTTTGGGGTGGCTGCCCAGTACCTGCGCAAGTCTGAGAAGGAGAGGACGGAGGCTCAGACACGGCCATTTGACAGCAAGACGGCGTGCTTTGCGAGCGATGAGAAAGAGATGTATGTCAAGGCTGAGATCCAGGAAAGGGCAGACGGCAAAGTCAGTGTGAAGACGGCGGATGACAGAGTGGGTGGACTGAAGTGTTGCTCTAATAAACTGCTTTGGTGACAACTGAACACAACCTGGGAAAAAAAAGAGCTTTCTGTATATGAGATGTCTCACGAGGACATTATTCTTTCTAATATTTTAGAAGGATTTTATACAGCTGTCATAAAATCTGCAATAAAAAACCTCCTGAACTTTATTATTCTGGCTTTCAACTGAGACATTTAATCTTGCCTGAAGCCCTAAATGCTGCTTCAGTTTCCACAAAAGTAATAATTTGAATGAAAATGTGATTCCAGATTATTAAAATGTGTAAAGGCAGTAATTATCCTGCAGGCATTTGGCCTTTGAAAGACCTTTTTCCCCCTTAACTTTGGGCATCATGTTCTAATATTCATCTTTTTTCAGACTTTAGCTGTCAGAGAGGACCAAGTGTTTCCCATGAACCCCCCAAAGTTTGATAAGATTGAGGACATGGTGATGATGACACACCTCCACGAGCCTGCTGTGCTGTACAACCTCAAGGAGAGATATGCAGCTTGGATGATTTACGTAAGTCAAACATAAAATATGAAGCTGCGCACAGAGTTAATTAAAACAGCGAGGCGTTAAAAATGGGAAACCAGATTTTCAGATTATTCAGAAGCTGCAGTGTGATTGTTTAGAAACAGATGACTTCACTCTGGGCTTCATAAGTTATATAAGTAAAAACGCAAACTTAAATTAGGAGTTACTGTCGTTTTTTATGAATTATTTTTGTAAAAAATACTAAAAGTTTTAATTTTATAACTAGGAATATACTTTACTTTATTAGAGTGGATCCATAATGTTAAAAATTTGCTAAAATCCAATTTCAGATTATTTTTTTTTTACATTAAAAAAATACATTATACTTCATCTGTACTATAAAAACCAAAAGTGTGAAATTGTCCATTTTCATACAGTATAACTAATTTGATAGTTGTGCCACAATTTTCATATTTATACAGTAATTTAGCCCCTTAGACATGTGCACAATGAGAAATAAGTTTCTATTTCTGAATAGATTCACTTCACACACACAGATACCTGTGAACTGTTGTTTAGCAACATAGTAAGAAAGTGCTAGAATTTTCTGTAAATGAAGCACAAACTTACTAGGCCTTTTAAAAACTCACAGCAAGACACATTCTCCAAAAGGTCCCATTCATTCACTCATTAGGAGGCCTAATCGATAGCAAATGGCTACAGGTACCTGTGTCGGCACACCTGTGAATCAAAGCAGCTGCAGGCCTAACTTTAAGCTTTATCAACATCTAAATGGATGAGATATGAAAACAAATAAAACACAAAAATAAATAAATAAAAAATACCCCTCAATAAAACTCTTTTAAAGCGGGAAACATATTTGAAACAAACTTTAAATCTTATGAAGTTTGGCATGTTAACATGACAGTCTGTGGGGACTTGAGTCTGTCTTGTGTGGAGATTAGAGGAACTGCAGTTTTGGGCTCTTCTACATTAGCTCAATTTTCAGCCCCAGAAGAAAGGACAGAAAAATCCAAAACCAAGTTAATGAAATAGTCTGTTTTAATGAAGCAGACTAATGTTCCACATGTGGTCAATATAACTTTTGCTGTGATGCAGATTTGAAGGCTAAATTACTTATGCAGCTGCAATGAGCCACCTGATGTTGCAATCGAAAACCTGAAAGCCTCTTCCGTGTTTCCCACGCAGACCTACTCTGGACTCTTCTGTGTGACTGTGAACCCTTACAAATGGCTGCCAGTCTATAACCCAGAGGTGGTCCAGGCCTACAGGGGAAAGAAAAGGATGGAAGTCCCCCCTCACATCTTCGCCCTGTCTGACAACGCTTATCAGTTCATGCTCACAGGTGCCAAAGCAGAAACGTCTCTGCAAAAGGAATCTTTACATTTTTTGTCTAACTTCCATTTCTTCTGTCCTCAGACCGTGAAAATCAGTCTATACTAATCACGTAAGTTTAACAGAGACTGTTTCTCTTCACGAGGACTTTGCATCGAATGACTCGTAGGGTGAAATGTTGGCTTTTTCATTTCTTTTGTTCCTCAGTGGAGAATCTGGTGCAGGAAAGACTGTCAACACCAAGCGTGTCATTCAGTACTTTGCAACAATTGCAGTGTCCTCAGACAAGAAAAAAGAGGCAATTAACAAAATGAAGGTAAGTTCATCAGCGGTCATGAGTCAGTGTTTCAGAGTGCAGTGGGCATCAGATTTACGTGAAGGTCCGCTCTTCATCAGGGGACTCTGGAGGATCAGATCATCCAGGCCAACCCTCTGCTGGAAGCTTTTGGGAATGCTAAGACTGTGAGGAATGACAACTCATCTCGCTTTGTGAGTGAGCCTCAGGGACTTTACACTTTGATTTAATTTCCCAGATGGCTGTGAGAAATGAGATGCCCCTTTTTTTTTTGTATTGAACAGGGTAAATTCATCCGAATCCACTTTGGTGCGACTGGTAAACTGGCATCTGCAGATATTGAGACGTGTAGGTTTATACTCACTAAGTTTGGATAAAGAATGAGGTAAATTATCTTTCCACAAAGAGTAAAATGTTTTTTCTTTCTGAAAGATCTGCTGGAGAAGTCGAGGGTGACATTTCAGCTGCGGGCTGAGAGAAGCTACCACATCTTTTATCAGCTAACCTGCAACAAGAAGCCTGAACTGATAGGTGAGCTGATGAATTGTTTTTGAACTACTTTGATGCTCTCAATGTTCATTTGCATAAACCTCATTTCTTTCCCTTCAGATCTACTTCTCATCACCACCAACCCCTACGACTTTGCCTTCATCAGTCAGGGAGAAATCAGTGTGAAAAGCATCAATGACGCTGAAGAGCTAATGGCAACAGACGTGAGTGGACTCAGATCTCGCTGAGCTGAGTTACAGCTCATTCAAATCTGACTTGGCCTCTTTTATTTTAAATACAGGAAGCTTTTGATGTTCTGGGCTTCTCCTCTGAAGAGAAAGCATCCATCTATAAGCTCACTGGCGCTGTGATGCATTATGGGAACATGAAGTTCAAGCAGAAACAGCGGGAGGAGCAGGCTGAGCCAGAGGGCACTGAAGGTGAGGGCGATACAAACAAATAAACAAACAAAAGAAAGAGCTATGAATGAGGTCACATATCTATATTCTTCTGTTTTCCCTGCAGTGGCTGATAAAGCAGCGTATCTGATGGGCCTGAACTCGGCAGATCTGCTGAAAAGCCTCTGCTATCCCAGAGTGAAGGTTGGAAATGAGTACGTCACCAAAGGGCAAAATGTTCAGCAGGTAAGCTCAGAATCTAAAAGCGTTTCATCCTGATAACAGCTCAGTCACACCAGAGTAAAAACAAGATGGAAACCTGTTTGCAACTATGTAAAAAAATCAGCAGTTGCTACGGTGATTGATTTCCTTTTTTCTGAATTTGCCAAACATTTGTTTGGCCAACATCCTCAGTCTCTTGGTATTCAGAGGTTGCAATTGCACAAGTCGCCTGTAGGGAAGCAACCTGTCTCCAAACAACAGCAATCTAACTCAGACTGACTGAATGACATTTAACAGATTGGCGAATGTTTAGAAATGCTGTCTGAATTGTAAACGCAGCCAGATTGGCAGCACTTTGTGATCAATATGTGCTGATGAGCATTTCATGGCTCCCCTCCATTGTTTTCCCTGGAGTGACTGTAGCGTAAGCAGCCTACACACTCCGAGATTCTGAAGTGTGACATTGAACGAACTAACTTTGATAGGACATCAAACATGATGCATGCAGTCTGTACAACAATATTACTGAAATGAGGGCAAGATGCGAGACTATCTATCTATCCCGTTATGCTGCATCCTCCTCAGCTTAGTCTTAGATGTCTTTTGTGCAGCAATGTATGAAGATAATTCACCATCTTTCCAGGTGTACAACTCTATTGGCGCCCTTGCAAAATCAGTCTACGAGAAGATGTTTTTTTGGATGGTCGCAAAAATCAACCAGCAGCTCGATACGAAGCAATCCAGACAACATTTCATTGGAGTTCTCGATATCGCCGGCTTCGAGATCTTTGATGTGGGTGTTTAAAAATATATCTATATGTACATATATCTGTACATTCCTCACAATCTCACAGAAATTTGTTTATTTACTTGAATAACAAATCTTATGTGTTTAGCACAACAGCATGGAGCAGCTCTGCATTAACTTCACCAACGAGAAGCTGCAACAGTTTTTCAACCATCACATGTTTGTGCTGGAACAAGAAGAATACAAAAAAGAAGGGATTGACTGGGAGTTCATTGACTTTGGTATGGACCTGGCAGCCTGCATTGAGCTCATTGAAAAGGTATTATATGCAGTATGATTTAAAAAATAAGAAACATGAAACTTAATGTTTCAAATACGAGAATGTTATTAACAAGAATTTTGGGGTTTCCAAGCCAATGGGCATCTTCTCCATCCTTGAGGAAGAGTGCATGTTCCCAAAATCAACAGAGACGTCTTTCAAGAACAAACTCTATGACCAACATCTTGGCAAGAACAACTGCTTCTTGAAGCCCAAACCAGTCAAAGGGAAGCCCGAAGCCCACTTCACGTTGGTGCACTACGCCGGCACCGTGGACTACAACATCACCGGGTGGCTCGAGAAGAACAAAGACCCGCTCAATGAGTCGGTGGTGCAACTTTACCAGAAGTCATCAGTCAAAATACTGGCCATGCTGTACGCGCACTACTCTGGATCAGACGGTAAGTATGCCTTTTTTCCACTAGCGCTCGATTGTTTATTAACATGATACGGTCGTGTTATGTTTTAAACTGTCATTGATGCAGAGACAGCTGCAGGAGGAGCCAAAAAGGGATCCAAGAAGAAGGGGGCATCTTTCCAGACTGTGTCAGCTTTGTTCAGGGTAACATAAAATTTACCAGTGGTTTCTAGGGTGCGCATCAATTAGAAATCATCCTGGAAATCAGTTTAAATAAGTAAAGATTGTATTTTTTAATAGAATATTAAAAAATAAATGGTAACACCAAAACCCGTCGTTTTCTTCACAAATTGTTTGGGGGGGAATTAAGCTTGTGGTGTAGTTTCCTTCGTCCGTATTTTTAATGGTTGCCCCAGATTTGCTCAAGGTTAACAAATTAAACCTTGCAGTGCCTCCTAGAAAACCTTTTTTATGGGTAATCTTAAATATTGCTAAGCAACTGCTAGTCATGAGCATAACAAAAAAGTATTCCTGAGTTTAAAAAGAAGTCAAAACTATTAGAACAAAACTTCTACACGTGTGGATTTTCTGCAGGAGAATCTTGGGAAGCTTATGACCAATCTGAGAACCACTCACCCTCACTTTGTGCGCTGCTTGATACCAAACGAGACCAAAACACCAGGTAGTTTTTAATAATCCACTTCTTCTGACATTTATATAACCACAGTAATGCAACTAAAATAATTACTGCCTTCAATAACAGGCATAATGGAGAACGGCCTCGTTATCCACCAGTTACGATGCAACGGCGTGCTGGAAGGCATCCGGATCTGCAGGAAAGGCTTTCCCAGCAGAATCCTCTATGGTGACTTCAAGCAGAGGTAAACACTCAAAGCTTTTGAATATTTCATAATTTTTGCTCTTATACTCAGATTTATCATTTCTCCGACAGGTACAGGATTCTTAACGCGAGCGCAGTTCCAGAGGGACAATTCATGGATAACAAAAAAGCTGCGGAGAAGCTCCTTGGCTCAATCGACGTGGATCACACGCAGTACAAGTTTGGACACACTAAGGTTTTTAGTTGTTAACATATAACAAGGGTTAAATGGTAAAGAAGAGCAATGAGAAGTGAGAGTGGTAATGACCTTTCATTTCAGGTGTTTTTTAAAGCCGGCCTGCTCGGCGCCTTGGAGGAGATGAGAGATGAGCGACTGGCACAGGTCGTGATGTCCACTCAGGCTCTGTGTCGCGGATACCTCGTCCGGCTAGAGTATCAGAAGATGATGGCCAGAAAGTAAAGATGCATACTGCATTCATGTGTGGTGGACTAAAAACAAAGAAAGAGGAAATCATACATTAACTCTTATAGGCTGTGCCAACAGGCCCTGCATGCTTTATAGATCCATCACAGCTAAAACCTGCATCTTAAATGAAATGAAATTTCTACTTTGACAGGGACGCAATCTACACCATCCAGTATAACTTCCGTTCCTTCATGAATGTAAAGCACTGGCCGTGGATGAAGCTGTACTTTAAGCTGAAACCTCTTCTGAAGAGTGCTGAGGCTGAGAAGGAAATGGCCCAAATGAAGGTGGACTTTGGAAAACTCAAGGAAGATCTGTCCAAATCAGAAACCCGTCGGCGGGAGCTGGAAGAGAAAATGGTCTCCATCGTACAAGAGAAGAATGATCTCTTGCTTCAAGTCCAGGCCGTAAGTTAAGAACCACTTATTGTCCACGTGGGTGCTGCGACTTTTGAGAAATAATGTTAGCCCACAATCTTGATATCAGGAGGCTGACAACCTGCTGGATGCAGAGGAGAGGTGCGAAGGACTCATCAAAAGCAAGATCCAGCTGGAAGCCAAACTCAAGGAGGTGACCGAGAGACTTGAAGATGAGGAGGAGATCAACGCTGAGCTGACCGCCAAGAAGAGGAAGCTCGAAGACGAGTGCTCTGAACTGAAGAAGGACATCGACGACTTGGAGTTGACCTTAGCTAAAGTGGAGAAGGAAAAACATGCAGTAGAAAACAAGGTGAGTCTCCAATCAACTGCTGTATCATCTCAGTAGAGGAGAATTGTTATATCTTCCTTCTTAATCATCGCTGTAGGTAAAAAACCTAGTAGAAGAAATCATGAGCCAAGATGAAAACATCACCAAACTGTCCAAAGAGAAGAAAGCCCTGCAGGAGGCTCATCAGCAAACACTGGACGACCTGCAGTCCGAGGAAGACAAAGTAAACGCGCTTACCAAAGCCAAGACCAAACTGGAGCAGCAGGCGGATGATGTGAGTTATCCTGCACGCAGAAGTACTGAAGTGTACAACTGCTGTTAAGATGTGTAAGATTGCTTTATCTTTAGCTGGAAGGTTCACTGGAGCAAGAGAAGAAGGTCCGTATGGATCTGGAAAGAGCCAAGAGGAAGCTGGAGGGTGACCTGAAACTTGCTCAGGAGTCAATCATGGATCTGGAGAATGACAAGCAACAGCTGGAAGAAAAGCTGAAAAAGTAAGGACTCAATGTTTTGGTGCTGAAAAGAGTGTTTAAAATTGTTATTTTCTTTATACATATAGGAAACTGAGTTTGTAAGATAGTTAACAGTTTATGGGCAAACAAAGTGTTGAAGCCAGGAAAGGTGTTAGCTGTGAATGGAGGGGCTGTGAGTCACAAACCCACAAAGAATTAATCTGTAGTTTCCCTCTGTGCAAAGTTTTATCATCTCCCGGCTCACTGTTTTGGTTTCTGTTTGACATTCATGCTCCAAACATAAGAGACCAAAAGGACCAGAGCTGGTGGAGATGATAAAGTTTGTACACAGGCAGCTTTAGGCAAACATATTCTTCAAACCAGCTCTTTAATCTCACTGCTTACAGCTTGTTGCACTATTTAATGTGTGTTATATATTCATTTATGTGGCACTGTGCACTCACTGGTTACTTTATTAGGTTGCTTGCTAGTACTGGGTTGGAGCCCTTTTTATCCTTGAACGTGGTCAACTTGAAATAATGACAGATCCCTCAGAGTAACATATTTCTTTTTAACTCTTCAGGCTTCAAAAATGACAATTTTCAAGCATTCAGCGAGTTTTCCTTTTTTTTTTTTTACAGGAAAGACTTTGAGTTGTCACAACTGCAGTCAAAGATAGAAGATGAACAAGCACTCAGTGGTCAGCTGCAGAAGAAAATCAAAGAGCTCCATGTGAGAATTGTTTTGAATTACCTGAGCTGGTGTCCACTTCAGGATTTACATTATTGGCAGATAATATAATGATACAGATGAGAAAGGTTCATCGACTGTATATCTACTTATTCTGCTTTGAGTAGAAACACAACATAACAGATACAGTACCTTTTATCTCCATCACTGCAACGTCACTAATATGAAGCTGATTCTGTGCTTTTCTGTAGCGGTTTTCAACAATAGCACTCAACTGATTTCAGATGATGTCCAAAACATTATGGCCAATAGCCTGTACACAAAAGATGGACACTGGCTGTAGCATCACTGGACATTGCATCCTGATAGTGACACTAACTGGGACCATAATTTACAAAATAAACGTCTTGTGTTCAATAAGACCTTAAACTAGTGATTGAAACTTTAAAATAATCAGGAAAGTGTTTACTGAGGTCATAGATTGTAAATAAAATGGGCAGGAAGGCAGAAAATGAAAATAAGTCAGGTTTAAACCTCTGCAAGCGAATAAATAAAGAAGGCTCCACAAGACTGACGTCAGTGGCTACAGGAGGGGCCGTATCCCAAAAAATCTGACTAAGACATGACTTCAATTTCTTCTGTGTAATGTTTCATTATCAAAACTGGCAAAATGTGAGCTGGTTTTAACAAAAGCAACAAGAAGAACTGGCGAAAAAGGAGGTACAAGTTGCTCTGACCCACTTTTCTAAACTTTTGGTCTTAAGAAAAGTGGGTCGGGTGTTTTTCCCACAACTAAAATGTTAGCCACATGAACTGGATGTCTCACGTGTCCCAGGTTAATAAATACCGCACATGCACTAAAAGCTTTTAATTTAAATGGTGCAACCATTTTTAAATAACAAATAAAATTCCTGAATCACATTTGCAACTCAGGCCCGAATTGAGGAGCTGGAGGAGGAAATCGAGGCAGAGCGTTCGGCTCGAGCCAAAGTGGAGAAGCAGAGGTCTGATCTGTCCAGGGAACTCGAGGAGATCAGCGAGAGGCTGGAGGAGGCCGGAGGAGCCTCCGCCGCTCAGGTGGAGATGAACAAGAAGCGTGAAGCTGAGTTCCTCAAACTTCGCAGGGAGCTGGAGGAGTGCATACTGCAGCATGACGCTACCTCTGCTGCTCTGCGCAAGAAACACGCAGACAGTGTGGCTGAAATGGGAGAACAGCTGGATAACATGCAGAGAGTCCGGCAGAAGCTGGAGAAGGAGAAGAGTGAGTTAAGGCTGGAGTTGGATGACATGTCGAGCAATATGGAATCCGTGGCCAAAACAAAGGTTGGTCATTAAACTTGTCTTTGTCTTTACGCTCCCTTCAATGTAAAAACATTACAACGTTTATGTTTTTGCTTTCTTAAATTTGAAGGTCAATTTAGAGAAAATGTGCCGATCACTTGAAGATCAACTGAACGAGGTGAAAACCAAAGAGGAGGAGCATCTGAGGCTCATTAACGACCTTTCGAGCCAGAAAGCTCGGCTTCAGACAGAAAACGGTAAGGAGTAAAGTAAACAAGCTGGAAGTCAAATAAAGTCACAGATACACCTGCTTTAATTCTCTTTACACCTCCCATCCAGCTGAGATGTCTCGGCAGCTGGAAGAAAAGGAGTCCCTGATGTCACAGTTAACCCGCGGTAAGCAAGCCTTCATTCAGCAGATCGAGGAGCTGAAATGGCTTCACGAGGAGGAGGTGAAGGTAAGCTGTGCCGAAACACACTAGCCTGAATGTTTGGCAGTTTAGTGTGTTCATGGTGTCGCTTTCATTCTGCTCAGGCTAAAAACGCCTTAGCTCACAGTTTGCAGTCATCACGTCATGACTGCGAGCTGCTAAGGGAGCAGTACGAGGAGGAGCAGGAGGCCAAAGCTGAGCTGCACCGCTGTCTGTCCAAGGCGAACAGCGAGGTGGCTCAATGGAGAACCAAATACGAGACAGACGCCATCCAACGAACCGAAGAGCTCGAGGAGGCAAAGTAAGAACAGTCTTCATTTCACTTTAAATGTTGTGCTAATGATGACCCGAATTTCTCCTACAGGAAGAAGTTAGCCCTCCGTCTGCAGGATGCAGAAGAAGCTGTGGAGGCCGTTAACTCCAAGTGTTCCTCTCTCGAGAAGACGAAGCAGCGGCTGCAGGGAGAGGTGGAGGACCTAATGATGGATGTGGAGAGGTCTAATGCTGCTGCTGCCACTTTGGACAAGAAGCAGAGAAATTTTGACAAGGTTTGGCTTTCATGAGATATCCTAAAATTGCTGATGTGACTGATGCATTCGTTAAGAGGTTCAGTAAGAAGAATATCCTGCAGGAGGAAGGTAGAGTGGAACAGGTGAGAATTACTTTAATAGTGGTCAACACTCCCAAACCTCTCTTCACGCAGCTGTTAATAAGACAAAACTCGTAGGATAATTAAAGTACTGACTTCAGTTCAAGCCATAACTATTTGTCAGCAATCTGCTAACACTGCTCAGTTGTTTAGCAGCATTATAGACGATATCTGGTGCCAAAGACCCAAAGGAAGGATAAAGATTGTATGATACCTGATGTCTTGTTGAGCGTCCATATGCAAGCAGCATCATGTTTTGACAATAAAGTGATATATTTATCTGAAACCATTTACTGATATGTGACCCTTTTATTGTAAAGGTTGTTGCTGAGTGGAAGCAGAAATACGAGGAGGGTCAAGCAGAGCTGGAGTCAGCTCTAAAAGATGTTCGCTCTTTGGGCACGGAGAACTTCAAGATGAAGAATGCCTTTGAGGAATGCCTGGAACAAGTGGAGACACTCAAACGGGAAAATAAAAATCTGCAGCGTAAGTCAAGGTCCCCCTTTTTATAAAAATCTCTAATAATGCAGCAAAATGTCGATCGTTATCATGATTTCCTTCTCCCTGCAGAGGAAATCATGGATCTCACGGAGCAGCTGGGAGAGATGGGGAAAACCATCCAGGAGCTCGAGAAATCAAAGAAACAGGCTGAGCAGGAGAAGTTAGAGGCTCAGACGGCTCTGGAGGAGGCAGAAGTGAGTAGAAGAACAATATTTAAACAAACTCTGCTGTCTCTGGGTATTATTGCTGCATGTCCTTGTTCAGGGCTCACTGGAGCACGAGGAATCCAAGATCCTTCGAGTCCAGCTGGAGCTAAACCAGGTGAAGTCTGAGGTGGACAAGAAGCTAGCCGAGAGGGACGAGGAGATCGAACAGCTGAAGAGGAACAGCCAAAGAATCATCGACACAATGCAAAGCAATCTGGATGCCGAGGTCCGGAGCAGGAACGACACCCTCAGAGTGAAGAAGAAGATGGAGGGAGACCTGAACGAGATGGAGGTCCAGCTGAGCCACGCTAACAGGCAGGCGGCCGAGGCCCAGAAACAGCTGAGGAACATTCAAGTTCAGCTCAAGGTGGGCCGCGTGTAGACAGCGAGAAGAGTTTGTTATTACCTCAGCTTAAGAACATGCTTCTATTTATAACATTTCTGTTTAGGAGGTCCAGATTCAACTCGATGACGCCCTGAGAAACACCGATGACATGAAAGAGCAGGTGGCCATGTCGGAGCGCAGGAGCAACCTCGTGCAGGCTGAAATGGAGGAGATCCGAGCAGCTCTGGAACAGACCGAGAGGAGCCGCAAGCTAGCGGAGCAGGAGCTGCTGGATGCCAGCGAGAGAGTTCAGCTGCTACACTCACAGGTTCAGATCCACCAGTTTTACATGTGCACACATTTTTTTATTAGCAATAGATGGCACGACCACAACGGACAGCTATTGACCATGAGTTGGTGGTAGGGTAGAGAAATGTTGGGGGTCAGGCCAGAACTGGGGTTATATTTATGAAGAATATGCAATCAGATGAAAGGCATCCTGCAGACTAAATGATTCAGTAAATGATATTAAATGATCAGGCTGCTCTCCCTGAGGTGAGATCAGTGAAACCTGCAACCTGCAAATAATTTATCTAATTTAGCGAATCGATGTCAGGTCATAAATTTGTTGACGAAAATCTGTGTCAGTGTCTGTCAGTAATGGGTACAAACCTCCAGTTGTTTCTTCTTACTTATAAGTTTTCAGTAGATTTAGTAGAACAAATAAAAATATATTTGGCAAACTTTTCAAACCAGATTTTTATTTTTCTCAGAATTTTCTCAGATCGCAGCAGTCGTAGCTCTACAGTTAGAATCCACTTTTTCTCTGAAACAACATCTATTTAAATATTTGAAGGTATCACGACTCATTTGGAAACCATCATCATTATTTGTCCCTCTTATGTTAATTCAAATCCTCGCCTGCAGAACACCAGCCTGCTCAACAGTCGGAAGAAGCTGGAGGCGGATCTGTCTCAGATTCAGAGTGAGATGGATGATAGTGTCCAAGCAGCCAGGAACGCTGAGGAGAAAGCCAAGAAAGCCATCACTGATGTAAGTCGATTTTTCTCAGTGTAAGCCTAAAAGATGCAGCAGTATGCTAGCCATTTTATTCCTTTTTTTCAGGCGGCCATGATGGCGGAGGAATTGAAGAAAGAGCAGGACACCAGCGCTCATCTGGAGAGGATGAAGAAGAACCTGGAGGCGACTGTCAAAGACCTGCAGCAGCGCCTCGATGAGGCCGAGAACCTGGCCATGAAAGGCGGAAAGAAGCAACTCCAAAAACTGGAAGCCAGGGTAATCTGACCAAATAACATCTTTCATCAGCTTTAGGAACAGGAGGCTGTTGCCCAAAAACACACGAGACTGATGACCAAACATTTTCGCCCTTCCAGGTGCGAGAACTCGAGAACGAGCTTGAAGCGGAGCAGAGGCATGGCTCAGAGTCTGTGAAAGGTGTGCGCAAACTCGAGCGCAGGATTAAGGAGCTCACCTATCAGGTAGAAAAACCCTGTTCACGTTCACAATGCAAGGTTTTTACAAATGTTACAAAAAATGGAGATCGTTTCTTTTCTGTCACCAAAAACTAGTCCGAGGAGGACAAGAAGAACATGATGAGACTGCAGGAGCTGGTAGACAAACTCCAGCTGAAGGTGAAAGCGTACAAGAGGCAGGCTGAGGAAGCTGTGAGTGTTTTTTCTGTCAAACATGTTGTAGTTAGATGTTTGGAGAATTTGGAGAATTTCATTTAGTTTTTTTTTTTTTTTTGGTTGTTAACAGGAAGAGCAAGCCAACACTTACCTGACTAAGTTGAGGAAGGTGCAGCATGAGTTGGAGGAGGCCGAAGAGCGAGCCGACATCGCTGAGTCCCAGATCAACAAGATGAAAGTGAAGAATCGAGACACGAGCAAGGTGATCGAATCAGCCAAAGCTAATGCACCTTAAACTCACTGTAAGTGCTAATGACTTCTTGTTCTTCTCATTTTCAGGTAAAAGATAGCGGGGAGTAGCGGCGATTAAAGGGCATTAAGATGATATCGAAAGCTGAGTCTCTGAAACTCATTTGAGCTCATTTACAACATATTCTTAATCAAACGTGTGTTTTTCTTCCATTTAAAGCCACTGTGGGTATAATTTATGTAACTTAATTCTCAGATAAAGACCTAAAATTGGTGGAGAACAAAATCAGAGATAAAAAGATGAAGCGGTGCTCAGTTACAGAGCAGTACCATGATAACGTTGATCTGGACGCTGTAAAATGAGCAGCAGCATCCTGCCAGCGGCTGATATTTTAATAACTGAAAAATAAAAATTCTGTCTTTGGCTTCCTCCCACAGTCCAAAGACACATTTAGTAAGGTTAGGTTAACAAATCTTCACATCATACACACAGTGACTTTAAACCTTAAGCGAGGCAGTTATCTTCTGTATTTGCTTAAATGTATTTGTGTTGTGTTATTGAATGTGTGTTGCCTCAATTATAATAAAATCCTTAATCTTAAAAAAAAGTGTCCATTAATACAAATGGCTATTGATGCATATGGAATAAAAACTGAGACCTTGTGATTGAATGAGTCGGAGCAAAACATGAGACAAAGTAGGTTTGATTTTAAAATTGTTTAATGCTGCTCTAAAACTGAAGACAGACAAAAGGTAAGACCAGAGAAGAAGAAGAAAAAGAGGCTGTCACTGGGACAAAAAGGAAAGACTAGACGTGCTGGATGTTCTGGGTACTAAACATTTAGATGTTCTGCTAAAACGAGCTGCTTGGTGCAGATTAGCATCATGCTGCTGAAATTCTACAGGATGCTATTTGTGTCAAAATAACAAAAAGTCAAATTTAGTTCAATATTTCTATTTCTGTTCAGAATTTTACAGAAACATTTATTGCATGTTATCATTTGCCATCCTGAGAAGTTATAAAATAACTTGTATATAAATTAAATCATTGCACTCTGGTTCACTTTTCTCACCAAAAATGATGAAACTGAAAAGTGACCCAGGAGCAAAATCTTGATCACTGATAGAAAGGTGGGAAAATTGTAACCAAATGCTTCATAAATGCATCTTCCAGCCTCCATTCTGCACACTTTCAATATTAATAGTTACTTATGTGCATTTCAAAGACAAGAGCAAATGTGCGCACATCCAAGCAAACTCTATTTATGTGCTAGACCAAAGAAACGATATGTTCCTACAAAACCGGGAAACATCTGCGGACTAGTTTTTAATTCTTGTTTCTGATCTGCAGCTACTGGCAGAGAAAAAACGCTTTTGTGTAGATTTTTTAAGAATGAAATTGGTACATGGAGCAAAACAGCATCAACACCTTTCCCCCTTTTTTTCTTTTATTTTGACACAAATTTATTATCCTAAATGTCTCTAAGTGGCATCTTATAAGCTTCAAATGTGTAAAGTTAGAAGTGTATAAGTGTTAGTGTTGATTTATAATTACTGAAAGCATCTGCTGACCTTTAGAAAACAGGAGACCAGCGTCTTATATTTTCATGCCAGCAATTAAATGAAGTGATGTTGATGTTATATAATCAATCCCACAGGTGTCCCCTTCAATTAAAGTCCTCAACTCTGGAGCTGTGGTTGTGTGAGAAGTTATAAGTGTTAAATAAGCTGCTCAATTACTCTGAGACATAAATACTTTAAGCTAAAGCATCTAGAGAATTTATGCCACTCGTTAAGCCGTGTTTATTTTAATAGGTGTTAACATGCTATGGTATTAATGTGAGAATCGATGAACTTTTATATATCTGCACTGGTGAAGTGCACTCTGTTACTCGCCCTGTCCCTCCTGGGCCTGGAAAACAAGCAAATTGATGCAAAAAACAATAAATTTTTTAACCATTTATAAGAAAACACGAAGCTGTTACTTTCCAGAGTGCTTGCTTCTGTCATATTTCTGCCCTAAACCTAACATGGTGGGGAGTGTATGCCTGTTATTCTTTCAGAGGAACAGCTGAACACTCGTAGCTACAGTCTACATCGAATGCAGTACCTTCGAGCCTATTTCACGGCTCTTGGCTCTCATCTTGTTGGCCAGAGATTCGGCCATGTCAGCTCTCTCCTCGGCCTCCTCCAGCTCATGCTGAACCTTCCTGAATCTGGCCATGTGCACATTGGCCTGCTCCTCCTGGGGAACAATTGTTTTCAGTGTGATGGCGCTCTGACACTTCACTGTATCTCTGAATATATTTGTGCCGACAGTGATTCACTCACAGCTTCTTCAGCTTGTCGCTTGTAGGCTTTCATCTTGCTCTGGAGTTTGTCCACCAAATCCTGCAGCCGAATGTTGTTTTTCTTGTCTTCCTCGGACTGAAAACACAAGATGAACATCTCTTACAAACAGGAGAGACAAGAAAAGACAAATATCCATTCTCATTTTCTTAACTGCTAAAAACACCAGCTAACTTTACCTGATAGGTTAACTCTTTGATTTTCCTCTCATATTTTCGGACTCCTTTGATGGCCTCGGTGGAACGTTTTTGCTCGGCTTCAAGCTCGTTCTCCAGCTCGCGGACCTGGAGACGTGAGGAAGTAGATTTTAATGTTACAGTGAGCTTTCAGTTTTCTGTAGGGCTTTGATTTAACTGAAAATGTGTAAAAATGTTTACAACCAACTTTAACAGCACAGTTTTCATGCTCAGTACACTCATGTGAAAACAAAAGTGTATCCTTTTTAAAGTCGGAGGTTTTCCATGTCAGGACATAAAAAATGTAAATGAATTAAATACAACCTCAGATGCACAGCAGCACGTGAAATACTACACCGTGTCGTAACTAACGAAAGCAAAGACGCAACGATTCACATGATTCAGCAGCTGTTTGACTCTCCTTCAGCAGCAACAACTTGGTCAGTCCCTCAATTTGCTGTGGAGGAATTTTAGCCCACTCTTCTTTAAAATGTTGCTTCAGTTCATTGAATTTTACAGCACTGGTTCATGCACCGCTGTCTGAAGGTCCCATCACAGCAACTCGGTCAGGTTTAGGTCTGAACTGGGTCATTGCACCACTTTGATTCTTCAGCTGTTCTGTTGGAGATTTGCTGCTGCTGTGCTTGGACCATTGCCCTGTTTCATTAGGACAATGAACTCCTCTTTGTACCAATGTGTTGACTCTAGAACACTTTGGTATAAAGAGGAGTTCATGATCACCTCAATGACTGCAAGGTGCCCAAATCAACAGCCTTCCACTCCCGTGCTAAAAGCTGCTATGGGGTGTTTGGTTTTGTGCACTATGGTCAAACGTCTCCATTTTAGTCTCACCGGTCCAAAGGACATTGTTCCAGAAGTCTTCTAGTTTGTTCAGCTGCACGTTTGCAAACCTAAACCACGCTGCCCTGCTCTTTTTAGACAGATGAGGGTTTCTCGTGGGAACCCTTCCAGACAAATACAGTCACGAACATTTAGCATGCTAACTGATGCCCATAGAGTCTGCAACGAAGCTCGTGGATTGCAAAGTCTGACTTTGGGGTAAATTTGTTGGGAAGGCCGGCAGCTCTGTCTTAAATGTTTTCCACATGGTGAATAATATTTTTCTTTGTAAAATTGTTTAGAAATGGCGTGATGACTCTTTTCAGACTCATGGGCACCAACGATTACTCCTCTAAAATCATTACTGATGTCTTTCCTCCTTGGAGCCTTGTTAACACATCTGAATCCTACAGACCAGCAAAATGCCAAAACTTCAGCTTTTACAGAGGTGCTTATTTTTTTGCTGATGATCAATGAATTAAGTACATTTGATTACCTGCACATAGCTGCTACTTTCCCCCTTAATTCCCGTGGAAACAGTAAGGGCATATTTAGTTTTTTCACATACTGCTTCTGCATTTTGGATTATTTAATTAATTTTAAATAAATACAGACACAGTGCATTACATAATCTGTTGTTATTCATCTGTGGTTGTATTTGTCTCATTTTAAGACCTGCTAAGGACTTAGCGAAGATTATCTTACACTCTTTAGAATGAAAAAAGGGTTGTTAGACCACCTACTGTACCACAAACCTGTTTCAGTTTCATTTTTAAATGTGTTCTAAGAATACAAGTGGTTTGACATTTAGTAGTTTGCATATTTTATGCAGATTCTTATAAATTAACTTCTAATTAATTAAAGCATATTAATGGAATTTTATTCCCACTGTTAAAATGTAATTTCATAGCCATACACACCCTGGCCTCCAATTTCTGAAGCTGCTTCTTTCCACCCTTCATGGCCAAGTTTTCAGCCTCATCCAATCGGTGCTGAAGGTCTTTCACCGTCACCTCCAGGTTCTTCTTCATCCTCTCCAGGTGAGCGCTGGTGTCCTGCTCTTTTTTCAGCTCTTCCGCCATCATGGCAGCCTAGAGACACCGAACCATGAGCACATCACATCTTTATGATAATCAAACGTGTGATAACTCAAATAAAAGCCCTGTAAGAGCGTCATACATCAGTAATGGCTTTCTTAGCCTTCTCCTCGGCATTCCTGGCCTCTTGAACGGCTTCTTCTATTTCACAGTGAAGCTGAGTTACATCCGCCTCAAGCTTCTTCTTGGTGTTTAGAAGGCTTGTGTTCTGGAAAAGATAATTAAAAAAAGACTGTGACCTGTAAATCCCGCAGGTCAGAATGGGTTGTTGAACAGGTGAGCAGCCTACCTGAGAATGCAGAAGTCCCGCGCGCTCGCTGGCATCGATCAGTTCCTGTTCAGCCACTTTTCGACTGCGCTCCGTCTGCTCCACAGCAGCTCGAAGCTCTTCGATCTCGGCCTGCATCAAGGCCGTTCTGCGCTCCATCATGGCTACTTGTTCCTTCATATCCTCCTGTCCTCTCACAGATTCATCCAGGTGGATTTGGGCATCCTGGAAATGCATTCAGGTGAGCGTCCAGTTAATTTGTCTTTGCCCACCTGAGAGATCTCACTGACCAACACTTGTCTAACTTGAGCATCAGGTCACAATTTACAGTGTATGGAACAGCTTGGTCATCAGCTTGGTTATAACTTAAGCTAATTTAGCTTCCTATTCGTATGAGGCAGGTTCCTATGTGAACTAAACTGATATTCAGGTTCGGTAACATAAACATTTAGTGGCAGCAGTCTTCCAGCTGGGTGTCTTTAAATCAAAAAAGCGATAACCAAAGGAGCTCGAGTGAAACATGTTAACATTTGTATTTCATGTTAATCCGAGAAAGAATTATTTTGGGCTTTTGTCACTTTTATTAGGTTTTGTTTGTATTAAAAGGTGACAGAGAGAGAGGGTCTCGAATCGAATCTGGGTTTCTTCATTTGGCCTGCTTCACTGTTGAGCTAAAATTGTGCCCTGGTCTAATTTTTGGCTCTTCAAGCTTCAGCCACACAGGCCTAGAGACCCGTCGGCAACCTTCTGGAAACCTCCGGTTGCTAGGGAGAAATGTTCATTCTCAGACTGGTGAGTGGCTGCTTGAGGTGAAACTGGTTGCTAAGAGGATGCTGCAGCAAAAATGTCTGATTGCTGCGGCTACCTGTAGTTTGCATGGAACTTATATGCAAAGACTCTTGTTACTCCACTCTTATCTTCCAAACCTGTCTCTATTTTGCTTTTGCAAACACGCTTTCAGTATTTCAGCCAGTTCTTAAAGTTTTGCATGAAAAAAAAAAACCCTTTTGTGAATGTTATAAAAGTATTAATGTGTGGTTGTACCTTAAGTTGCCCCTGAATGTTCCTCAGGTGTTTCTGAGTCTCGGCTGCCTGCCTGTTAGCATGGTTCAGCTGGATCTCCATCTCGTTCAGGTCTCCCTCCATCTTCTTCTTCACCCTCAGAGCGTCGTTCCTGCTGCGGACCTCGGCGTCCAGAGTGGCCTGCATGGACTCCAACACTCTCTGATGGTTCCTCTTCATCTGGTCGATCTCCTCGTCTTTCTCCGCTGATTTCCGGTCGACTTCAGCCTTCATCTGGTTCAGCTCCATCTGTGCATGCAGGATCTTCGACTCCTCCTGCTCCAGGGAAGCCTTAAAAACATTTCGGTTGCGTTTCACACTGTAATGGTAAGAATGCAGTATTTTTCTGATTTTCCTCACTTCCTTTTGAGTTATACCTCAGCTTCTTCCAGCGCAGCCTGCATGTCATATTTCTCCGTTTCCACCTGCTTCTTGAATTTGTCGAGCTCGTGAATCGTCTTTCCGCTCTCCCCAAGTTGTTCTGTTAAGTCTGAGATCTCCTCTATGTGTTGGAAAATCAGAATTGCAAGAAATTTCCAAAAAACTCTTTTAAAGTTGTTGATCCACACAAAACATTCTGATCTGACTCACGCTGCAGGTTTTTATTCTCCCTCTTCACCGTCTCCAGATGATCCAAAGCTTCCTCATATGAGTTCTTCAGTTTGAAGAGCTCGGTGCTCAGAGATCGACTCTCTTTCTGAGTTCCCTCGAGCTCAGCCTGAGACTCCTCGTACTTCTGCTTCCACTCAGTCAGAATCTGAGCTCAGGGAGACATTCGCTGGTCAGAATTAATGCTGTAATATGTGTGTGATAATTAATATAATAAATACATAATACCTTGTCAAAGTTTCTCTGCTTCTTGTCTAGTGTAGCAGCTAAGCTGTTGGATCGTTCCACATCCACCATCAGGTCCTCCATTTCATTCTGAAGCCGTTGTTTGGTTTTCTCCAGAGAGGCGCACTTTGAGTTCACCGCCTCGATTTGTTCTTCAGCCTCTTGCAGACGCTGGGCAAGCTTTTTCCTGTCAGAAGTTAAACCACTCGTTTCAAATCAAAAAGTCTTAGTTTTTCTTTTGTGTGTTGTGTTGGTGTTTTAGGACACATTTTTTTCAGCCTTTATTTAACAAGGAAGCAAACTACTGGAGATTATGAATGTCATCTGTGAGAGGGCCCTAGATATCACAAGGTTAGGCAGCATTAACTAAGAAACCAAAGTTCCCAGAGAAACTCCGGGTTCAAATCCAGGACCCTCCTCTGTGAAGATAAAGATGGCGAGAGGCCATCCAGCCATGAGCACGGTATAATTCTTCCTCAGCACTTTTAACACCTCCATGCTTTTGTCTCATGTAGACTAGACTCACTAACTTTACTGCAACCAATCAAATATTAGCAGCTGTTCCAAAATGCTGCAGTCCAGACTTTACCTTAAAGCTCCAGTTTTAGTCTCATTCACTTCTCACCTTTGTATTAAAATAGGTTTTCTTCTTTTTCTTTTTTTAACTATTTTTTAATCTTCCTAATCCTCCACCTCAAGTGAAGGAGCGAAGTCAAATATTAATCCTAGCCTCATATTTCTACAGGAATTGGCCCATCGGCTTGGTGAGGATAATGGAAAGTTTTATGGGGTCATGTATGATTTTTTTAACATTTTGATTTTATTGTAATTTTCCATTTCTAATTGTGATAATTTACAGTGAAACACATCTAACAGGTCTTTCAGCCTTTTCCCTGAAAAATGATTGAAAACCACAATTAATCACATGAGAACATTTTAGAAAACCTGTCATGGATGGAGGAAACGTTACAGACCCCCCCAAATAACATTACAGGTTTCTAAATTAGTTCAAATCTTTCTGTCTTTTTAAATAACTGGTCTTTTCAGATAAGGTCCCGTGAGGTCAGAAGTGGCAGAGAGGACCTGAATCCAGGTTAACGCAGGGTTCATGTTTTTCTTTGGGTTGACAACCCGGAGCTTTGGAAGCTTGTGCCCCCCACACCATCCTCTTGCAGCAGTCTAACAGTCCTATCTTTTTAGATTTAGTTATGCTGATTGTAGCTGACTGTAGATGCACTAAATCAAACCAGTTTTTTCCTTTCTTGTTAATGATGATGTGGAAAATTAAGTGTTGTGCTTTGTTAGAAGCAAAAATAAATTATGAGTAGTAATGTGCATTTACTTGTTTACTCATTATTATATCAAAGTGCTTAAAACTGAGCGATATTTAGTCAAAGCATGATGCACTGATCCGTTCTCGTTGTTTAATTACTTTGCCTCCTCGAGCTCTTCGGTGCGTTGGATGGCATCAGTCTCATATTTGTTCCTCCAGAGGGCCACCTCCGAGTTTGCCTTAGACAAACAGCGCTGCAGCTCGGCTTTGGCCTCCTGCTCCTCCTCGTACTGCTCCCGAAGGAGATCGCAGTCGTGACGAGCTGACTGCAGACTGTGAGCCAGGGCGTTTTTTGCCTGCAGAGGAACACATCAATATGAAACACCGTGCGTGAAAAGAGTAAAGTAAACCAGCTGTTTGCAGGTGTGGGCGCTGATTACCTTCGTTTCCTCCTCTATCAGTCGTTTCAATTCATCAATCTGTGTTGTGAATCCCTGTTTGCCTCTTGTCAGTTGGGAGATGAGACTTTCTCTCTCTTCCATTTGTCGGGATAATTCAGCTACAGCAGACAAAGGAGAGAAGAAGACTTTTTAATTAAGGCTCTGTCATTTTATCGACTCCAATAAAAGGAGGAATTACCGTTCTCAGTCTGAAAGCGGGCTCTCTGATTGCTAAGGTCAGAGATTTGCCGCATGTTTTCATCGTTTTTAGTTTTCAGCTCCATGAGTTGATCTTCGAGTGAGCGACACATCTTCTCCAGGTTAACCTGTGAGAATATAAATGAACACAAATGAGATATTCAAGCTGTTAAAACTGTTCCTCTTGTCACACTAAAACTAATTAAGATGGACTTATAGTGTGCTTTATTATTTTCTTCTTATATATTCTTAAAAGCACAGTTTTAACTCAAGGTCAGGCTTCAGGGTGCTCTAAATGTTCTGTTTCAGGGAGTTTTTTTCTACTTTTCTTCTCTATCCGGTCGTTAAGTCTGACGTCACTAGCCGTGTCTGGGCCTAAACTCCGCTGCAGGTCCATATATCAAACGATCACTATGGCATTACTGAGAGTTGAAAAACTGTCTAAAGTCTTTCATCTTTAATAAAATGATCAGCGTTCTGCTCTACCAGGTGTAACAATTGAGTTTAACATCCAGGCATCCATGAAAACGGAATTTATGACATTTAACGGAGTTAGAAGTTAGCTCGCTAGCTTCTATCTAAATACAATATAGCATGTCCTGACTGCGGGGTTTTGGAAACAAATTAAAACGTACAGCTCTGATATCACTTCCAACATAAATGAAGACAGAAAACTAAACAGCAGTGATGTTTGTAGGGTTACTGAAGTTTGGCTAGCTGGTATATAATGATGTGCTACGTGACCGCTAGCTACACGGCTATGTTAGCATAATATAAACAAGCTAACTTTTTTTCCACTCGATAAAAGTTAACGTGAGTGTTCTCGGTGGTCAGGAACAAATGTAATTGCATGGCAGGATGCTGTAAAAGGACCAAACTTCAGCCAGGAGAACAACTGAGATAATCCATCCACAATACGAGGTTAGTCATTCATATACTGCTGCATGGGCTGGGCTGTAGTTACATCCTAAGGTTTTAAAACTGAGCTTAAATAAATGATTAGCGGTAATAAAAGACGAGGGAGGTCAACAGGGATCACTGACTGTTTTAGGAGCTTTTTGAGATTAAATAGAAGAAAATACAAAACATTAAACATGTTAACAACACAAAAGCCATATTAAACGCAGACTACTTTAGGCCCGGAAGTAGGATTCGTCACGTCATCACTTAATGACCGGATATGATGTTGACAAGACTGAATATACCTAACATGATATTCTCAGAAGCTCCACCCGCCTGCCAGGATTGAAGCATAAGAATAAGACGAATAAGCAAAATATCCTCAAAACTGTGGCTGAACTACTTGAGCAAAGCCTAAGGATGAAAAAGTGGAGTTCAGCAACATCACCTTTGCTTTTGCAACAGTTTCCATATTGCTGGCCAGATCATCAATCTCCATCTTCAGTTCACTCTTCTCCTTCTCCAGCTTCTGCTTGATTCGTTGGAGGTTGTCGATCTGCTCACCCAGCTCGGCCATGCTGTCCGCCTGCTTCTTGCGTAAAGCCGCCGTCGTGGCCTCATGGTGCAGCGTGGACTCCTCCAGGTCGCGCCGCAGTTTGAGGAACTCAGCCTCGTGCTTCTTGTTCATCTCGATCTGGGCGGCGGTAGCTCCTCCGGCCTCCTCCAGCCTCTCGCTGATCTCATCGAGCTCCCTGGTGAGGTCAGACCTCTGCTTCTCGATCTTGGCTCGGACCGCCCGCTCGGCCTCAACTTCTTCCTCCAATTCTTCAATGCGAGCCTGAAAGCAGAAAAACACAACACACGATATCACCGAGACTTAAACAGGTCATTTCTAACAGTGTAATTAATTTATGGTCTAACTCTGAACTTCATACATGGAGCTCCTTGATTTTCTTCTGGAGCTGGTTGTTTATAGCTTGCTCGTCCGAAATTTTGCTGAGCAGCTGGCTGTTTTCAAATTCCTTTCTGTGAAGATAAGAAGATATGAAGTATTTAATCAGTTCATTTCCACTTGAACACAAAACCACTGCAAAAGTTTACTTCTTAATTTTCTCCTCAGCTTGTTGTTTGTCATTTTCCAGGTCCATGAGGGATTCCTGCGTCAGCTTCAGATCCCCCTCGAGCTTCCGTTTAGCTCTTTCCAGGTCCATGCGGATCTTCTTTTCTTGCTCCAGTGAACCTTCAAGCTTTACAAGCAAAGTGCACAAAGTTAATTGAGATATTTAGCGACACCAGGGTCTGAAAGTAGTCACACCAGCTCACGTCATCCACTTGCTGCTCCAGCTTAGACTTGGCTTTGGTCAGAGTGTTGACTTTGTCCTCCTCTGCTTGAAGGTCATCCAGTGTTTGCTGATGAGCCTCTTGGAGAGCTTTCTTCTCCTTGCTGAGTTTGGTCATGTTTTCATCCTGACCAGCCAGCTCCTCCATCAGGTTTTTAACCTGCAATAGGTCATAGGTCACCGCTATGAACATCAGAGTACAAACAGAAAATAATCCTAGAGCACACAATGAGTGAGTCCTCCTAGAGTGAAACAGTAGATGGATTTTTGTCACATGACTTTGTTAATAGAGCACTAATAGAGGGTGAAGGACGGGCATTAACTTCTTGGTCTAAAACACTGCATACATTTAAATGGCCACCAGGGGGCAATATCTGTGAAACTACACTTCAGCTCTGTACTTTCCTGATGACTTCCTGTGTTCAGTCTTGCACTTTGAGTTATATTGAATAAAAGTCAAATATATAACATTTGTCGCAGCGGTCCTTTGATGAATAAAGGTAAATATGTCTCACTAAACTAAAGTTATGTCTCTGTTCCCATTTTGCCACTTTGGACTGAATCCGGGCTTCAGATTAGATCTAAGATGTTCACGAGGTTGTGAGACTTGCTGGTAGAAGATCTTGGGACCTAAAAAGCAGCTGTAAACATGCGAACATTATCATTTAGCTCTTAGCAATCGTGGTGTCTAAGTGCATAGAGCTGCGACAAGGCAGCCCCTTGTTGTTTTTGGTAATCTTGATCTATATAAAAGCAGAAAAGGCAAGGTGAAAAGCATTTTACTGATACCACTCATGTATTTGTGCAGATTGTGCAAAATAAATCCACCAACTTGACGGTGTTTCTACATGAACTGCCATTAAGTTTGATCAGGTTTTCATATTTCATGTGAAAGTGTTCGACATCAAAAATGACAACGCTTCATGTAGAACAATTCACAGAAGATTTTTCCTCCCTATCACCAAAACTAAAACGTCCATTAAAAGTCACAAACCTTGTTTTCGGTAGCATGTTTCTCCTTCTCAACTTTAGCCAGCGTGAGCTCCAGGTCATCGATGTCTTTTTTAAGCTCAGAAGATTCGTCTTCGAGCTTCCGCTTCTTGGCGGTCAACTCTGCGTTCATCTCCTCTTCGTCCTCCAGCCTCTCCGACACCTCTTTGAGTTTGGCCTCCAGCTGAATTTTGCTTTTGATCAAACCTTCGCATCTCTCCTCTGCATCACAAAGATTTTCAGAGTCCTGAGAAAATGAAATGATATATCAGCATTAAAAACGAGTGCGTGAACTCTGATTTGACTGACTGGATGTTATTTGACACTTACAGCTTGTACTTGCAGGAGGAGGTTATTTTTCTCCTGCAACAGAGAAACCATTTTCTCTTCGAGCTCCTTTCTCTTGGCCTCTGACTTTGCCAGATCGTCTTTACACTTGACGAAGTCTTCTTTCATTGTTGCCATCTCCTTTTCAGTTGCTGCGCTTTTTAGAAGTGGCTTTATTTTAAAGAACAGCTTCATCCATGGCCAGTGTTTGACATTCATGAACGAGCGCAGGTTATACTGGAGAATCCAGATGCAGTCTCTGAAAAACATACAGTTTTTATTCCCTGCAGTGGTTGTTTTTTAGGATTACTGAGGAGTATTTGTAATGATGGGCCACCTTTGTGCGATTAAATTGTTGAATTCTTTTCTCATCAGATAGCCACGACACAGAGCTTGAGTCTGGGTCACAAGAGAGGCCAGCTTTTCATCTCGCAGCTCCTCTAGAGTGCCGAGTAAGCCAGCTTTAAAGAATACCTGCAAACAATATGGCGTATGAACAGATCAGTTTGTACCTAAAAGCTTTTAGAACTTCACAGCACTCTGGACAAACACCTTTGTGGTACCAAACCGGTACTGTGTGTGGTCAATGTCAATCGAACCAAGAAGCTTCTCAGAAGCCTTCTTTCCATCGATGAACTGTCCCTCTGGGATGGCACTGGCATTCAGGATTCTGTATCTGTTGGATGTGGATAAATGGGAGCAATCATAAACACTAATGATTTAGTTAAATGCTCATTATTAGCTGTTTTTGAATTGTAATCAGTGCCAACCGCTGCTTAAAATCGGCATAAAGGATCCTGCTGGGGAATCCTTTCCTGCAGATCCTGATGCCCTCCAGCACACCGTTACAGCGCAGCTGGTGAATGACCAAGTGGTTGTCCATTACACCTGCAGTGAAGTTGACACAACAGATTATAATAATCAGGTAATAATTTGCATTATTTTTGTCTTAAATAAGTGTTTTCTTTCATGTGTACCTGGTTTTTTAATCTCATTTGGAATCAAGCATCTGACAAAGTGAGGATGTGTGCTCCTCAAGTTGGTCATTAGCTTTCCGAGATTTTCCTGCAGAAGAACAATTACCAGATCTCTGAGGTTATCACACATTTAGAATAAAGGTGCAAATAATCCAAAATCAGTTCAGTTCAGCATTCACACCGGGCACACATAACTTGGAAAATTAGACTATCAAAAGGAATCGCGGACTCGTCCTCTTGGGAAATGAGGTCAAATTTAAAGGTCCTTGACATCCAAAAAGAGACTCTATAAAACTTGTCAAAAAGCCAACATTTGTCAAGTGGAGTGATGTCAGCGACCTGACCTGAACATGAATCTTTTTGAGCAGATTTGATCAATGAGCAGTTTTTATGTTTTGGTTTTACTGAAAACAAGAGTTAGGGATATCCCATCCATTAGACCAACAACTTAAAAAACAACAACCGAAGTAAACACGAGGAGGCTTTGCCACGATTATGGACACAAATTTCTCTAAGACCAACCCAACAAGTCATTAGTATTCAATTTGTGTTGCTTACTGGAGGATCACCACCCCTAAAAATCAAAACAGTGAAAGTTAACTTTCCACAGATCACTTCTGTACCCTGAAAACAGCAGACACTGTCTGAAATGAGCCTCCCTTCTTCTTTCCTCCCTTCTTTCCACCTTTGCCTCCTCCAGCATCACCACCTGATTCTGCAAAGAAGGAACAGAAATATTAGTTTGCATGTCTAAGGTTTGAAGTTCCCACTGATTTTCAGATTCAGGAAGTTTATTTCTGTGTGTGAAGCAGATATAATGCACCTGCTTCTGCACTGGAAAAAGAGGCATACAAGTACGACAACAGTTTCATTGATGACTTCTGGTACAGCTGCACCACCGACTCGTTCAGTGGGTCTTTGTTCTTCTCCAACCACCCGCTAATGTTGTAATCCACGGAGCCGGCATAGTGCACCAAGGAAAAGTGCGCCTCAGGTTTGCCTTTGACAACCTTTGGTTTCTGGAAAGCACTTGTTTTGCCAAGATGCTGGTCATAGAGTTTGTTCTTAAAAGAAGCATCTGAGGCCTTGGGGAACATGCACTCCTCTTCAAGAATAGAGAAGATGCCCATTGGCTGTTGAATACATAATGGAAACACATGAGATACGGTGTCCAAAATGAGATCTGATCCATTTATATCAGAATGTTTATCCCACCTTTTCAATGAGCTCAATGCAGGCTGCCAGGTCCATACCAAAGTCAATAAACTCCCAGTCGATCCCCTCCTTTTTGTATTCTTCTTGTTCCAGCACGAACATGTGATGGTTGAAATACTGTTGCAGCTTCTCGTTGGTGAAGTTAATGCAGAGCTGCTCCATGCTGTTGAACTACAACAAGAACCCAGAATTCAACAAATAGGAAAGAGAGTATATTTGACTGCGAGAGTCGAAACTTACATCAAATATCTCAAATCCAGCGATGTCCAACACACCGATGAAGAACTGCCTCGGCTGCTTTGTGTCCAACATCTCATTGATCCGAATGACCATCCATAAGAACATCTTCTCATAGACAGATTTGGCCAGAGCACTGACTGCATTGGCGACCTTTTTAGTGATACAAAGTAGGTGAGAAAATACTGTGTGGGAAAAACAAAAAATACAATTATAGATAGCTAAAGGCTGTAAAGGAAAGTATACCAAGGTAATCTGGGCTTCTTGCACTTTATCCAGTCTATAATAATGTTCAGGCTAGTGAGCCAGTTCATTAAGGGGACACTGACATCAGTGCAGGGTGATTTTGTACACTAAAAAAATGAAACATCACTATTGTTGGTTTTGAGGAATCCTCTTGTACTCCTAACTCATAATAAACCCACTAGATTAGTGTTAGTATTAATTTGACCCGACTCAATGAAAATCAGTTGAGTTAACCTGCAATAATACAATATTTCACTGAAATAACACAAATAACTTAAGTAAACCCAAACTGTTTCCTTAACACATTTGTGTGGAACCACTTTTTAAAGTAAATCCCCCCCAAATTTTTTGAGTGTAGTTTTTGCCAGATGATACATTTTTATTTGTCTGCTAATTACACAAGGACATAGTCCAAGAGCTGTTAGCTAGGTCACACTAGAGGAAACCAAAAAGGTGGGCAACCTCCTGTTGACTAGGAAAAATCAGTAGTTGCCCAGTGACTGTATTGGTGAAGGTTTGGAAATGATTGACAAATTCATAAAAGCAGACAGACTGGCAAATGTTTCAATCAGTCTGAGTCAGCGTGCACCAATGAGTGCAACTCGTCTTCAATGTGTCTCTTAAAAGCAATATTGGACCAACTGACTGTATTATGGTTATATATGGTTATGCATCTGTCCTGCAGCAACTGTGTCACTGTGCATGGAAGAGTTTCTGTTTCAGGACTATGGTGTTCTGGCTTGACTATAAATAATAGTTTATGTGTATGTAGACAACAACAGATTTGATATTTTTGCACATTTATCATAGTTAATTATCAAATTACCATAAACAGCTTGCATTAAAATTACAAGCTGATATTCAATCACACACTGATTTGTCTTACTGCCATTTTAGATTCATTATACAAGGTTGCAATAATTTTGTGCAGCAGTCTCCAGCCACCGTTTAGCATAACTGTATGACTGGGGAGAACATTACACTAACATCACTTTATGACATTTTAATACATGGCAATGACATCATTGTGGCTGGACTTTAAAGGAATTGTTCATATGGTCTGAAAGAAGCTTATTTTGAGTTCCTTTATAAGGACTCAGTCTTTGACAGGTGATGATTGACTTAAATGTCAGACTCGGAAAGCAGTTCTGCTCGAGCAAAGACCAATTAATGTTGTTTTTGATGGGGCTTTGAGACTTTTTACTTTAGTAAATTGGCATCCAACTGCAGTCCATCTCACCTGCGCTGCTCTTCTTTTCTTGCTATTTTGCATGTATATAGAAAGGTGCCCAAGCAAACAAATGCAGGAAGATTATGCCTACAAAAAAGCTGTATTCTGTCTAAGCCCTTGAATCCGCATTATGTATTTCTTACACAGAGAAATGTGAGTCCTTGACAGTCTAGTTAGTACAACTGTTGCAATCATTAGTTGCTATTTATCTTAGACTGGAAAATGTTATCAGTATTTTTAATTCCACCTGGGGGCCTAACAAGTGAGGCAGGCAACTCTATCTGCCAAAACAAATGTAAAATCCAAAGAGATTTTATTAAGCTCTGAAGCTTATCCCTGATTCAGCAAAGTAGTGGAAATGAACTTCACAGGGATGATCAAACACCGAATCTCCCTGATTAGGTGGAATAATGGGAACCAGTGAACATCTTACCAGCACCTAACAGGATTCATCACATTAAAGTCCATTAGAAATTTTTGTACTGTGATCTTTGCATACTTTTCATTTTCTATTTTATTTTTGTCATTGTGTTTTATCTTGGAGTCCTTGGAGATGACAGTTCTTATGAAACATTCATGCCCTTCACACAGATCTGACTCTGATCACAGGATTTGTTTTCCAGCTGATGTGAGGAGGATAGCGACGACACTTCTCTTTGCATCATTCCCTCCCCTCTGGTGCAATAATTTAAACTATCAGTCCAAGCTATCACGCTTTAAGAGTCTTTATGCTGTTACTGTACCTGAGGGACTGTCTGACCTTTGGTGACATATTCATTCCCCACCTTCACTCTGGGGTAGCAGAGTCCTTTCAGCAGGTCGGCAGAGTTCAGCCCCATGAGGAAGGCGACTTTGTCTGCCACTGAGAGACAAAAGGACTTCTTTGACATAAAGACATTCATGGTGTGTTTATTGATAATGAAAAGGCAGAAGGACTCACCCTCAGTGCCATCGGGCTCGGCCTGCTCCTCACGCTGCTTCTGCTTGAACTTCATGTTCCCATAATGCATCACAGCGCCAGTCAGTTTGTAGATGGAGACTTTTTCTTCACTGCTGAAGCCCAGGATGTCAATGGCAGTCTGTGAAACATGACAAATAATGAGCTAAAGTTTAAATTTGTATGTCACTGCAAATGATTAGAACTGCAGAGCTGACTCACGTCCGTGGCCACCAGCTCTTCTATGTCATTGATGCTGGCCACAGAAATCTGCCCCTGACTGATCATGGGGAAGTCATACGGGTTTGTTGTTATGAGGAGCATTTCTGAGGAGAAACAGAACATTTCTTATAAAAATGTCTTAAAGTTAAATCATGCTTTAAGACCTAATATGCTCACATTACCTATAAGCTCTGGCTTGTGCCCGGTCAGTATCTGATAGAAGATGTGGTAGCTCCTCTCTTCAGACAACTGGAAAGTCACTCTTGACTTTTCCAGCAGATCTACATGGATTTACAGGAAATAATTAACAATCCTGACCATCTAATACATGTTGTTTAGATAGCATGTACATATGTTTGCAACTCATTTAACTGTTCCTCAAATTAAATCTTTTTTTTTTGTTTTTGCTTTGTTTTATCATATTTTGACTTTTTTAAACGACCTTAAGTCATTGTAAACCCATGCAGGTTTTTATGTTTTTGGCTATTGTGTTACGCAAATTGAGATTGCATGTAATTAAATGTGCTATATAAATAAAATTGCCATTATATGAGGATGAATCAATTACGTAAAAGCAAACTTACAAGTTTCTATATCAGCAGAAGACAGTTTTCCTGTAGTTCCGAAGTGAATTCGGATAAATTTGCCCTGTAAAAACATAAAGCCTGTGAAAACCCTCAAAGAAAACATAATACAAATGTCATCCATTGGATTTATACCCACCAAAACCCACCAAACAATTAAATTACACATCTTTCACTATTCGGTTTTCGCTGATTTAAAAACGTACAAATCTTGAGGAGTTATCGTTCCTCACAGTCTTGGCATTCCCAAAGGCTTCCAGCAGGGGATTCGCTGAAATGATTTGATCTTCCAGCGTCCCCTGAAAAACAAGACCAGCACCATGTTTGGGATTTGGTATTAAATCCAGGCTTCGGATCATGAGCTGGATTCTTGTCTTACTATCACTACCTGGATTTTTCCAGCAGAGTGATCCTTCTTGTCACCACCGGACACTGCGATTGTCGCAAAGTACTGGATGACACGCTTGGTGTTGACGGTCTTTCCTGCACCAGATTCTCCACTGTGAAGACAGAATATAATACAATACTTGAAGTCGGTCAATAAAAGGAATTCATTTTGTAATGTTTTGGAATATGAGGCTCGTTTTTAGCTTCCATGCTCAGACTCACGTAATCAGGACAGACTGGTTCTCACGATCTGTTGGGGAGAACATAAATATAGTTGTACTTCAGTACAAATTTATACAAAACAGCCATGTGAACTGCTGGTTTGTCTTTAATAATCTTCTAAAAGCTCACAGAAAGTCTTTCTCTTTCTCACCTGTAAGCATATTTTGATATGCATTATCAGAAACAGAGAAAATGTGTGGCGGGGCCTCCATGCGCTTTTTCCCCCTGTAGGCTGCCACCACCTGTGGGTCATAAACTGGCAGCCACTTGTAAGGGTTCACAGTGACACAGAAGAGCCCAGAGTAGGTCTGCAGAGGAGAATATAAGTGGGACAAATCAGCGAGTCATATAGAGAGGCGAGAATGTCGTTTATTGCTTACATAAATCATCCACGCTGCATAACGATCTTTGAGGTTAAACAGCACAGAGGGCTCGTTGAGGTGCGTCATCATGGCCATGTCCTCGATCTTGTCGTACTTTGGAGGATTCATGGGAAGACAATCTTCGTCCTTAACTGTTACAATCTGTAAGAGTGGATGGAGAAGAGAAAAGGAAAGAGGAGTGATGAGATTCAGCACAATATAAAACTCAAAGAATCAGAAAAGCAAAATATTTTATTAGCTGCTACTGAGCTGGGCTTCGTTTGCTTCTGTTGTAGTTGTGTTTTGATTGTTTGTGCTATTAGTCTGTGAGGTTCATTATGTTCTAATTTTTAACAAATGATATCTCTCAGTGGGCACACGTGGCATAAACTACCTCTGCCTGGTGTGTTTATGCTCTGACACAGTGGAAAAACCACCCAAAGGAGACGGCTAAATCATTTGCTAAATGTGATTAAATTTGGTATCATGTGAGAAAAAACTTCAAAGAAAAATTTTCTCTTATAACCTGGAAGAGCAGAAGAGCATTTCTGCTTTAGGTTTATCATCTAAATGCGCATGTTTTCCTTTTCACTCTGAACAGGAGATGATTTCTTTAAATATCTGCAGCTGAGAAGTTTTGCAGAAGCACAAAATGAACTCGGAAGACCTCGTTTTGTGTTTGCAAAGACAACAAAGGACAGTTCAAACTAAAATGTCAGCAGAGGAAATCAGACGGCGATGGTTGCAGAAAGATGAAAACATTTTTAAAGAAGATCTAACAAAACTGAAACTTTTTTCTATCTGCTTTGTATCCAGAAGGACACAGCATAAAAATCAGCAAACATTAAGGAACCTTCACTGTTTTTTAAAAAAGATTATGACACTATTTTGGGGAAAATGCTCATAGACAAAATGTTACACAGTGGATAAGACAAATAATTTCAAACTCTCCTCTAAAAAATGACATTTTTTTAGCTTTACGTAAATGTATGTTTATGTAGTAGATGTATACATATTGCCACATTTGGATTTACGTGTTGCTGGTTTGTTCATCTTTGACCTTAACCTTTTTCAGAATTGGACTAAGTGGTACTGACCTTTGGGAACCTCCTCACTCCAACCCTTTCGCTACCCTCACCCCTCCATCTTTGTTCTATCTCAAGAAGTTTTGACCTTTCTTTACTATTGTCTCCCTCCTTCCCCTGCAGGAGTGATGGAGGGAGATGAGGATGCGTGATACACTGAATGCATTACCAACCTCTATCCGTGCAACCTTTTCTCTCCTCTGTTATTTCTTTTCCTTCTTCTCGCTTTCTCTCTCCTCTAACTGCTTTGGTGGAGCAACGCATGGCGCAGAAGGCTTGAAAAGTGTCATGCACGCTGGCCGTGCATTGACTTTGTCTTTGTGCTCCAAAACAAATTGTCTGACGGACTGTTGGGAGGGTCATTGACATAACTTCAGTGACCCTTCCTGAGACAGGAAGAGACTGAACAGGCTGATCTGGAGGGCCAGCTCTGTTCTAGGATGCCCTCTGGACCCAGTGGAGGTGGTGAGTGACAGGAGAATGGCGGCTACGCTGTCATCCCCGTTGGACAACATCTCCCACCCCATGCAGGAGACTCTGACAGCACTGAGCAGCTCCTTTAGTGGCAGCTGCAGCACCCACGATGTGGGACGGAGAGATTTTGGAGGTCTTTCCTTCTAACTTCTGTCAGACGCCACAATAAAGACTTTGCAGATGACCACACATGCGCAGACAGACACACACACATCCAATACACCACTATAGCCATCGCCTAGTCTCGCTGATGTGCAATATTACCGAGTGCAATTTTTCTGATACAACATAGTATTTTATTCTGTTTTGTGCAGTATGTTATTCTATTTTATCTCATTCTATTCTATAGATTCTTAATTTTTGCTGCTCTTAACTTTGTACTCTCCACTTTCTGCCATGACCAAAAAAATTCCCACAAGTGGGACTAATAAAGGTTTATCTTATCTTAAAACCCTAACCCTGACCCTGGACAACCAGACTATGTCATTTCTCTTCTTACTCAGTTGTTCTCCAAAGTCTTGGCAATCAGGAAACAAGGAAAACAGTATTTATAGCTGACACACAAAGACTAATTTTGGCCTTTTCCTTCATGGATTAAGGTTAGAGTTGCCACCTATGACGACGCCGCGTGCACAAATATTCACCTCATCAGCTTCGGTCTTCACGGTGACTTGGCCACCTTCTCTGCTCTGGACGACACCTTTGATGTACAGCTCCTTGGGTTCGGGCACGAAGCAGGCTGTTCTGGCATCAAACGGACGGTTCTGAGCCTCAATTCGCTCTTTCTCAGGTTTCCGGAGATAGATGGCTGCCGGCCCATACTGGGCCATCTCAGCATCGGTGCTCATGATGATATCTGAATTTTTAAAAGAAAAAAGGAACGTCAGGAAATTAAAAATAGTTTGCGAGAGAATGACTGTATTTTCTCACCCACCAGATATCTAGACCCAGTTCAGTTAAAAATGACAGGGCAACAAGTGATTAAAAAAACAAATGCAGTCCTGAGTCAGCACTGTTGACAGGGACCAGAAGAGTAGATGGATGGTTCCAGCAGGAGGTTGAAACTCCTTTTATCGAGATGCTGCTGAAGCAAACCGGATGCTCCAAACTTGGCAATGTCACTCTGTCCAAATGTCAATCTCTCTGCATTATCGATCTCTGCTTGACACTTAAATATGGCACAGGATCTCGCTGTGGTAATAAGAACATGTCAGCAGCAGCAGGTGATGATCCTCAAGAACTATTTTTACATGCCTTCCATACTGTCGAGACCTGTCTCGGCTCCATCTGCAGGACGCGCGTCACATTTAACGCATGATGAATCTCTTAATCGGGTTATTCAGCGTGACAGCTTTGATTTGGAGTGGGAGAATTTGTCATTGTATTTATTAATGGGCATAAACCGGACATAAACATTGTCTGCATGATGTATTGTGACTTTCACGTTCATACTGGACTCAAGGACCAGCTGCTCATTCACCTCCAAAGCACCTTGTTTGGATTAACTGGCTTAAAGTCAAGAGAGATTAAAGAACACTGTTATTTCTCCTTTTATCATATTTCATCACATTCCATTCTTTTAAAGTACAGTCCATGCACGTGCATCAAAGAAGTGTAATCTATGATCTCAGTAGCACTGACCATCACATCTTCAATGTAAGACTAGCAAATACTGATATATTCTAGCAAAAGGTCCAAAATATGGCTTTCTAAATGGTGTATTATCTGTTTTTGCACTCTATCAGATTTACATGTGCCATTAATACATATAAAATGCTTTTCAAAGGTTATCATGTCATTCTCGTCATGCCTGTTCAATGTTGTCACTTTGCATTCCAAAAACGTTTTATTTGTACCAGCGTATTTTTGCATACTAGAGAACTGGAGAGCAAGGCGGGTTAATGCTTGTTATTTTTTATGCACTAAATAAAAGTTTATCGAGCATCACCTGATAGAAAAAACAGCTTATAATTAAAGAAAAAGTCAAACAAAAATGTAAAAATTAATATTCATTAATAATTAATAACAATTCTACATTTAAATCATTTTTGTATATACCTTAATACAAACATATTGGCAGGCATTGGTTTCTGGGTCTAACTCAGTGGCACTGTGCTTTATGCTTAAATTATTCACATTTAGATGCTTCTTGGCCCAGATGACTCCTAAAGTTGGTGACAGTCAGCCACCTTGGGGGAACGTGTCTGCTTTGATTACAAGTTAACACATAACAGAGTTCAGCGTGTGCCTCACTGAAGGCCGTGTGAACATCACAGGCGTATGGAAATACACGGTGACCGCTTTGTGCCACATTTAGACTAAGCATGGGAGAGTGTCTGTAATTTAATATGTCGTCATATTAGAGGGAGAAGTGCACGGGAGCAGGTGTGAACAGCAGCTTGTCAGCTTGAAAATATATCACATCTACTCTCAAGCAGTATGGAAGAATGTATGTTTACAGGCTTTGTAATAATAACAATAATAGCAAATTGAATTAACTGAAGTGTCAAATATGAACGCATAAATCTGATAGTCAGCTTTGTCTTATATAATTTAAATGAGGCATTTTTCTTGATTCATATTTATGGTGAGATGTTGCATTTTACTCTCCAGAAAGAGCCCATTTTGATTTTTAATGCATAATAGGACCTAACAGTGGGTCCAAGGATCTCATCCCGATACCTGATGGCAGTGAGGGTGCTGTTGGAAGGCCTGCAGAGTCCCTCCATGGATTTACTTCCCCGACCGACATTGACCCACCACCAAACCAGTCATGCCCAACAATGTTCTCCAGACCCAGCAGAGGCACCAGTTGTGGGCCTGCCAATTCTGGTATTCTATGGCAAATGCCAATCAGACTCCAAGTGCCAGGCAGTTAACACAAACCCAATACAGGATGTCAGACCCTCAGGCCACCCTCATGAAGTCTGCCTCTGATTGTCTGGTCAGAGACTTTCCCACTGTGGCCTGCTGGAGGGTTAAGGGCTTCCTATGACCCTGTCCGGCTAAAGTAGCTTCCAGTTTCCTGGAATCTCCTCCGTGCTCTCAGGACTGCGCTGGAAGACACAGCAAACCTTCTTGCAACGACATCTGCGCAACCTTCGTAAGGTCTAGGTATTGCCTCGTGCTACCAGTAGTGGCATTGACAGGAAACCACTGAAAAAACAATCAGAAAAGATCATGAGGGAGTGGCCTCCACCTGTAAAACCATTCCTGTTTCTGTTCCTTCAGAGCACATGTTGCTAATTTAATTAACACCAAAGCAGCTGGAACTAATTAACACCCCCCTCAGCTACGTAACTGACCCGATGCCACACAAAATGGCTTTCTTTCATTTTTTTAAGCAGTATATATTTTGGTCAAATTTCTCATCTCTGTGAATTTTAATGAAAAGTATCCCACTGTTTCTCAGACCCTGAAAGAAAAATCACTGTTATTAAATGTTGATTTCGAAAACTCGCTCTCTATATAAAGTTTATTATGACAGTTATGAGGCCTCTCAACGCTTAGACCACAAACTGAACAAGTTTTTAATGATTAGTTTTTGTGTCTTTGTCATTGTTTTTTGTCTCTTTATGTTCTGGTTTTAAATATCTGTATAAACCTCTGATTGAGTATCCAGCAACAGTTTTAAGCTGCTGCTCCTGTGCTCGAGGTGAATGAACAATCCCACAGTGTGACTAAAATATTGATGAGCTGTTGGACACTCTTTGCCCCGTATGTCCACTTAGCATCCTGTTTCTGTCAGTGCAAACAAGTTGTCAGCTCTTCACGTTCTCCTCCTCCTCCTCCTCTCTTGGAGGTTACCTTCAGCACTTGTATGTAACCCTCCTGCGCTCAAAGTCACACATGTGCAGCGGTAATTCCAGCCCTGCTTCACACGGATTTCTACAAATGTCATGACCATAGCAGCTGCTGCTGGTCACTGCGGTGCTGACAGGAGGGGGAAAAGGTGGACTTTCGTGCGGCCAAATTAGCTGCTTTTCTGCAATGACTGATTTTCAGGCCTGTGGCGTTCAGGGCTTTTATCTCAGCCCTCTGCTTTTCTGCTGTAGCTGTGAGCCGATAATAATGTTACAGTTGAACTGGTGAGTGTCTGCAGTGCTAATGAGCAGCTTTTCAATACTGGCTGTGTGCATCGTTTTTTTGTTGAAATCCTTAGCGTGGTAGCAGCAGCTGAGTGGGAACAGGCTGTTTTACTCCATTCATTTTGTCCAATCACTCTGTATGTTTTACTGTGAGCTGTTTGCATCTTTTCTTCTATTTTGTTGTAACGTGTAAGTCTTGTTTTTAAGTTTAGTTTTGAACCCAGTAATGTTTTCCTGATTGTTGTTAGTAAGAAAAACAGAAATAAAGAATGCATTACTTTTATCATTTATTATTTTTTTAACGGACTAAGCAACAGTTCATTAATACTTTAACTGTTTTATAATTTTACAAGGGAATATTTTATTTTCATTTCTTTGCTCATAGCCGGGGCAAAGCCAAGAGAGAGGCACAACCCAACACCTGGCCGCTCCTCTGGTCACTGCAGAAGTTTATCTGTACCAGTTTTATTCCCACATATTGTTAATAAGTTCCATTTTTAAAATTGTGGACTGTCGTGTTCATTTCTGGGAGAAGATGAGCAAACTCGAAACATACGTTTTCAAAATATTTTAAACGGTTGAAGGTTAAAATCTCACAGCACCATGGACGTCCCTCTGCACTGTCACAGGCTGGATGGACAAAAGTGTGCCAACGTTTTTTAATACAATAAAAACAATACATGAATGTGATTGGTTAAAAAGTTGAGGAGGAGCCGCAGTTTAGACTTGGCTCTCCCTTTGGTGATCAGTCTGGTGTCTTGCAAATGTTTCATCTCTGCTCCAATCACATGTCTTCTTCCTGCAAAAGGAAACTCCCTGTTGCTATGCAGTTTAGTCATTTTCCACAACAGCCTCACCCTGACTGTGCATGCATGTGGATCCTGCTCCACACCCTACACAAAGCACAAATGTGTAAACTAAAGATAAAACGTGCAAGAAAAATAGTCTAAAAGTTCACCCCTTAAAATGAAAAAAATTATTTTATGGTTTATTAAATTCAGTTCAATTAAATTTTATTTATATAAAATGTATTAAGGTTCTGTTTTAAGGTGCTTATTGTAAGGTAAGACCTATTATAAGCAGCACTTGGCAAAGTAGGAAGGAAGAACTCGGTTTTAAGCTGCTGAAGAGACGAGATGTGAACGTGTCAGTGCTGTTCCAGGGACTTCTGGTTTAGACTTCCTCCTGACCCAGCCATCTTGTTTTCCCACCTGCTCCGGACAATCAGCTGGGAGAGAGCTAACGCTGGCTAAGCTACCTTTGCCTGCACCGAGTACAGGGGCCTGGCTAGCTACGGGATTTTCAAGGGTGTGGAGCCGGGTCTCCAGTTCAGCGAGTCTGGCCTCCAAAGCTGTAAACAGGTGACATTTATTACAAGTATCATTGTACTTGTAATAAACTTCTAAACTTCTTACACACAGAGCAGGAAGTTGTAGGAGGGACAGGTGAAGAGGCCATGCTGCTAGCGAGTCAACTACAACCTGAGCTAAGCTAGCGAATCCCTGAAGACACAGTGAGTGAATACTGTGATTCAGCAGAGAGTGTGCTTTGGATAAAACGTGAAGATTACACTTTTAAATAAGTCGTTATCTAAAAGTTTACATTAAATGGGCTACACAGATAAGCTACACCAGGGGTGTCCAACTCCAGGCCTCAAGGTCCGGTGTCCTGCAGGTGTTGGATGTCACCCTGGGTCAGCACACCTGAATTAAACGATTAGCTCATTACCAGGCCTCTGGAGAACCTCAGGACATGCTGAGGAGGTAATTCGGCCCTTGAGGCCTGGAGTTGGACACCCCTGAGTTACACAAAACACCACGTGCTTTTTAACAGGAACAGGAAGTGACACTGTACTGCAGATATTAGAGTGAGATCTGATTGAAGATAGTCCACTTTAACGCAATTCAACAGGAGTGTTGCATTAATTGTTTTGGAATTGCAACCATTTGTAAAATAATATTAGCCATTTCTTGGCCAGATGAAGCAGATTTAAAAACAAACAAACAAACAAAAATACAGAGATGATTCCAAGTGTTTAATTCGCAATTAGTAACTGTTCACTCAAACAGTCCACATCCAGGAATGTACTGTCCAGTTCAGGAATACCAAGTGGCCCGAGAGAGCGCAGAAGTATTAAACATCCTGGTTTTTCTTCTCACTGAAAAACTGCAGTTATTATTTGATTTAAGGTACACTGTTAAAAACTTATGGACTGTGTATTTCTTTCCTACCCACAGCATGAAAGCACTTAATGAGGACTCGGGAAACGAGAACCAAGAGAACGGCTTTAATGCCACGACAGATGTCGACACGTGTGTTTGCTGAGCTCAAACTACAGCTACCCGACGACAGACCGTAAAGAGCTCATTTCAAATACCATGTGCTCGGTGTTATCACATGCAGATCATAAAAGACAGAACCATCAGTGATAAATATTACTTCATTTCCAAGATTGTAATTTTTAAATAAAAAAATAATAATAATTTTGTAAACTGAACTGAAGTGTTTGTTCTGTTCATTTGTATTTTCTGCTCCTGCCGGAGAGCCGATCCAGTGTGACTCCTGCTTTTATTAAGGCCTTCTATGACTGAGCTCAAATTAAGTCATTATGATTTTAAAAACAGCAGCAGACAGCACTAACAGAAACTTAATGTCTCATAATCTTTATTTTTAAATAAACAACTTCATAAGAAGCTGATTTTATCACAGCAGCATAACCGTCAGCGGGTTTATCAGTCTGTCAGCAAAGGTTCAAAACACATCAAGAGGTTATGGTGTGAAATGGAAAACACATTTTGTAAGCATGTCTGACCAGATGCTTTACCACCTTTCCTTTCGTAATATGTGGTCCAGTGTATCCTCTCTGAAAACACTGGAGAACTGTTCCAGCTCATATTATTGCTCCCACGCACATACTTTCAGGTCACTTCACTCAGCTACAAACATTCCCGTGAAAAATTGACTTTTTGACTTCAGCTTATTTGTATCATAAGATTTTGCAGAACTAATTTGTTCTTTTTTTTTTGTTCAGATAAATGTAAAAGTTGATTCTTAATCCCAATAAAAACACTTCAAAGTAATACAAAAAAATGCAACGATGCACTGTCACAAAGCTGAAAACAACCATTTGTTCAGGGGGCTTTTTGGAAGTTGATGATTTCTATTTCCTAAGACTTCGATTCCCCTTTACCAGCAACGTCACGACTCCTCGCTCTTAATTTATTCAGCTGGGACTCTGCGACATCAGCTCGCTCCTCTGCCTCCTCCAGTTCATGTTGCGCTTTCCGAAACTTAGCCAAATGGATGCTGCTTTGTTCCTCCTGTGTTTCAGAGAGCCACAGTAAAGAAGAGTTTTGTCTACATAACACGCCTGCATTTCTCACAGTGTTTAAGGATTTTCTCTCACCGCCTCCTCACACTGCCGCTTATATGCTTTCACTTTGAGCTGCAGCTTGTTGACCAGATCCTGCAGCCTCGCCGAGTTCTTCTTCTCCTCCTCACCCTGAAATCAAACAGAAGTGCTTCTCTCACATCTCTTTGAACATTTTCTCTCCTTCTCTGAGCAGCTTGTGAAATTTGCTTTGTTACGTAACGGACTTGTTACCTGATAAGTGAGCTCTTTAATCCTCCTTTCATATTTCCTCACACCTTTCGCGGCCTCTCCACTGTGTTTCTGTTCTGCCTCCAACTCATTTTCCAGCTCACGGACCTTAATAGAAATATATTTAGTTTAGATTTGAGCCTTAATTTCTCGGCATGTGTCGTTGCTCTCTGTCAGATCGTACTTTGGCTTCCAGCTTCTGAATCTCCTTCTTCCCTCCTTTAAGTGCCACCTGCTCGGCCTCATCCAGACGCTGCTGCAGGTCTTTCACCGTGGCCTCCAGGTTCTTTTTCATCCTCTCCAAGTGAGCGCTGGTGTCCTGCTCCTTCTTCAGCTCCTCAGCCATCATGGCAGCCTGCATGCAAATGTGAACTGTGAAATTTTAATCCAGCCTCAAAGTCCAGCAGCCCTCATTCAAGTGACAGCGCAGTTAATTGATTTGAGGAGGAGACTGACATCCGTGATGGCTTTCTTGGCCTTCTCGTCTGCGCTCCTCGCCTCTTGCGCGGTCTCCTCCATCTCCGACTGCAGCTGAGCCAAATCAGCTTCCATTTTCCTCTTAGAGTTCACGAGACTGGTGTTCTGGTCATTAAACAACATTGAAATATGACATTGAAAGAAGTCTTTGGGTCCCTTACATTAGTGAAAGTGTCAAAATTAAAGAGAGAAATGAAGAGAAAAGTAGCTGAAAATCTGAACTTTAACGCATCATCTGTAAAACACAGAGGAGGTAGTTCGATCCATAATTTCCTAAATCAAACTGCCGATGTTTCGTGTGTTTGTTACACAGCGCTGATATAAAACCAGATTTTATTGGGCAGTTGGTTTAAATAGAGCTTATTTTCAACTATTTTATACACAGAAAGACTGCAAATAAAAGTTATTTTTACTATTGATTAAGTCCAGTTCTCTAAAAAATTACACAAAAAAATACACTAAAAAATGGACTCTATATTTTGCGCTCTCACCTGATTGTGCAGCAGCTGAACACGCTCGCTGACCTCCATCAGCTCCTGCTCAGCGAGCTTTCGACTTCTGTCGCACTGCTCCAGCGACGCCCTCAGCTCCTCGTTCTCCGCCATCATAAGGTTGTTGCGGCGTTCTATGATAGCTAGCTCCTCTTTTAGGTCCTCCTGACGTTGGAGGGCTTCATCCAGATGGACCTGGGTGTCCTGAGGATGGAGGCAGTAGTTCTGGAATTTTAAACATCATCCCAGAATTTTTAACCAGAACAGAAAAAGTTCCCACGCACCTTCAGCTGAGTCTGCAGATTTCTCAGTTGTTTGGTTGCCTCGGCTGCCTGCCTGTTGGCGTGACCCAGCTGTATTTCCATCTCGTTTAGATCCCCTTCCATCTTTTTCTTCATCCGGACAGCGTCGTTCCTGCTGCGCGTCTCTGCATCCAGCGTGATCTGCAGATATTCCACCGTTCTCTGGTAATTCCTTTTAAGCTGGTCGATTTCTTCGTCTTTCTCCGCCACCTTCCTCTCCACCTCTGACTTGATCTGGTTCAGCTCCAGCTCAAGTTGCAGGATTTTGGCCTCCTCTTGTTCCAAGGAAGACTTCAGAGAGAGAAAACAGCAATTAGTGTTGTTGTTATTTTATAAAATCTTAAAGTTTGTTGGGGCGAAAAAATACCTCAGCTTCCTCGAGAGCTGCCTGGGTGTCTCTCTTCTCTTGTTCGGCATGTACTTTGTGGCTTTTTCCAGCTCACGGAGCATTTTGGTGGACTGTCCAACTTGCTCGGTGATATCTGTGATTTCCTCTAAAAGACACATCAACACACTTTATGTAAAACATTGACTGCAGCCTCTCAGAATCCAAACAGCAATTTATTTCCTGCAGAAGCCTTACGTTGAAGATTTTTATTGTCTCTTTTCATGCTCTCAAGGTGATCCAAGACTTCTTCGTATGAATTTTTCAGCTTGAAGAGTTCTGTGTTCAGCGCTCTGGACTCTCTCTGGGAGACTTCCAGATCTGATTGACTCTCCTCATACTTCTGTTTCCACTCAGCCAAAACCTGGCAGGAAGCAGCACATGTAATCAGTGTAGCCTTATGATGATACAAATGAGGACATGTTTCAAAACAGAAAGACCCACCTTGTCGAAATTCTTCTGTTTCTTGTCTAAGGTGGCATTTGCTGCGTTTGACCTTTCTAGCTCAACCATGAGATCCTCGAACTCTGCCTGCAGCCTCTGCTTGGTCTTCTCCAGCGATGCACACTTGACATTTGCTGCCTCTGTCATCTCCTCGGACTCCTGCAGCCGCTGGACCAGCTTCTTCCTTTGAACCGAACATAAACTGCGTTAAAGCAGAAGAAGCCCATCAGCGCTGACCCGAGATACACACTGTGAGGTTTTTTACTTTGCCTCCTCGAGCTCCTCGGTGCGCTGGATGGTGTCTGTCTCGTATTTATGTCTCCACTGAGCCACGTCACTGTTCACCTTGGACAGGCAGCGCTGCAGCTCAGCTTTGGCCTCTTGCTCCTCCTCGTACTGCTCTCTTAAGAGCTCGCAGTCGTGACGAGATGACTGCAAACTGTGAGCCAAGGTGTTTTTTGCCTAAAGAAATTTAAAAACGTACACAAAAAAACTGCTTCATGCCTTTTAAAACTGCTTCACCGAGATGCAGTAACAAATTTTTTTGCCCTCTGGGAACAGAAGGAACAAGCTGTGACTACAGCTGTGAATCACACTGAGTCATGACTGCAGGCAACTTTTACATTTAATATTTATGGAGCAACATTTGAATGCCTTTGAAGTCTGATTTTGGTCTCCCGACTCTAGCTGCTAAATGTTCACCAGCTAATCTCTAACATGGCTCTATTTTTCATCCTGAGCAGGTGCGGTACAGATGCTTTTTAAAGGTTTCTCTCTGAAAGGAGCCGTGAGAAACAGCAAGACAGAAACAACAAAACGAGGAGCGGAAACTGGCTGTGAAGCTTTATCAAGCTGACTTCAGATTCTGTTTTTTCTCAGATCCAATTATGAAGTCACTCACAAAGATCTCACAAAGTTGGCAACACAATAATGTGACAGAACAGCTGCTAGATTTTACTCTAAACCAGTGCTTCTCAAAGTGTGTGGTGCACCCCACTGGTGGGGTGCAGAGTTCTGACTGGTGGGGGTGCAAATATGCGCATCCGCTGAAAAGCTGCAGGCGCGTGTATAAGTCGACAGCTGCAATAAAGAAGTGTACTGAAAAGTGTGAACATGTGGTCGGGTCTGTCGTGCATCGACTACAGTGGTGCCGAAACCCAGGATTGGGGCACGAGACACTGAACCACATGTTTGCACTCTTCAGTACACTTCTTTTCATCTACAGCCTACACACATCAACAACAACAACAGGACCTAGTTCATTCTGTTTCAAGCCGGCAAGGCAAGATTGCAGATGCTGCTCAGGTTTGTCCGCCTCCCCTGCAGCCACGCCCCAGACCACGCCCCGCCACAGCTCTGCAGTCAAAAACAGGCTCACTGCAGCCAATACGAGTGAATAGTATTAAACTCTCACTAAATTATATTTTTTTCATCTCTGTTCACAAGTTTCTGAATTTTCTTTTTTTTTTTTATAAAACTAAGACTGAACTGTATTTTTCCATGTTTGGCAATGTTCATATTTCTTCCTGCCACGAGGAGTCGCCCCCTGCTGGTCATTAAAAATCATTCAGATCAATCATGGCTATTTCTTATAATTCAGAATATACTGCCCCCTTCGGCCTAAATGTAAAAATGCACCTTCTTTACACATTCTGAATATATTAATAAACTTATTTGTTTTTTTTCTTCTGGCTTTTACATGTTTGACAAATATGTTAATCACAGCTTTACAGCTTTTTGTATTGTACACAGAGAAGACAGTGATAAATGTCTGATAAATTACTGACCTGTCTTGGAAAGAGTCAGTCGAGGTATTGCAGTCATGGACTGCAAAATTAGTCTGCATGCATCAAACGTTTATTTACGGTCACATGGTTTGGCTCCAATGAACTAAAAGATTCCTAAAAATCTTTGATGTCTGTGGCCAAAACATCCAGTTCAGCCAGTCATTGTTTCCTAATGCAGATAGATATGAAAAAAAAGCTAATAAACTGCTAAATCATCATAGCTGATGGTTTTGAGATTGAATTTCTCATCCGTTCACAAGAGATTAGTAAGAACTCTAAATCCTTGCTGTGACTAGATATCAATCTTTGTTGTGCCTTTCAGACCTTGATTTCTTCATCCAAAAGCCTCTTCATCTCTTCAATTTTGTGACCGGCTGCAGTCTTCCCTCTGTTCACCTGGAACAGAATGGACTCTTTTTCTTCCAGCAGACGGGTAAGTTCACCTGTCCAGGACAAAAAGAATAAAAACTCACGTATCTGAGCATCTAAAATGTTCCTTTTATCCTTTTTTAATTAAAAACCTACCATTTTCTGTCTGCAGTCGAGCACTCAGGGTAGTGTAATCACTAAGACACCTCTGGGCTTCATCTGCTTTGGTCTTGTATTCATTCATTTGATCTTCAAGGCTCCTGCACTGTTTCTCCACGTTAGCCTGAAACATAGAGCTCTGGTTATAATAGAAGAGAAGATTTCAGAAAAAAAGTCCCCTCTGCAGACAGATGTTTACCTTGCTTTTCAGAACAGTCTCCATACTCCTTGCCATGTCATCGATTTCCATCTTCATCTCGCTCTTTTCTTTCTCCAGTTTCTGCTTGACCCTTTGAAGGTTTTCTATCTGATCGCCGAGCTCCACAACGCTGTCCGCCTGCTTCTTGCGTAAAGCAACAGCGATGGATTCATGCTGCAGGGTGGACTCTTCCAGTTCGTGGCGCAGTCTCTGAATCTCAGCCTCGCGCTTCTTGTTGAGCTCGGCCTGAGCGGCGGAGGCTCCTCCGGCCTCTTCCAGCCTCTCGGTGATCTCCTCCAGCTCTCTGGACACGTCAGACCTCTGCTTCTCCACTTTGGCCCGAGCTGCACGCTCAGCTTCGATTTCCTCTTCCAGTTCTTCAGTGCGAGCCTACAATTTGAACGCATGAAACTGGTATCATAACGCTGAACGTCAAGTGCTCGATACTTTGAGACTGCTACAATTACATAAACACCTGAAGCTCTTTAATCTCCTTTTGAAGCTGAGTGCTAAGAGCTTGTTCGTCGTCAACTTTGCTCTGCAGGCTGCTGATTTCAAAGTCCTTCCTGAGAAGAGAATGATTTCAGGTTCAGATAATATTTAACTCCATTTATAAGATCAAAGTTTCACTAAAGGATGGATGGAGCCATCATTCCCATGTTGTTTTTTCAGTGTGGGATGGTGCTGAATATTAATGTAATTTAATGAAAATTTAAAGAGTATTGCTATTAGTTTTTTTTATTATTATTTTATTAGTATTTAAACCTTGTTGTGTTGCCATAAAGTCCTGTTGTTTCCACCTGTGTGTGTTTTCCTTCACTTTGTGCCTCTGTGACGATTCTATGATCTTGTCGATTGTCTGGATTTTTGTCCTTTTGAACTCTTCCTGCTTGTATTGAAAAGCACTTTTTGTTCATTATTACATCGGCTGCTTTGCTACCTGCTGTGTGGGCTCAATACAACAAGGTGGTGTGATTAGCTGACATTTCAAACAGGAAACAGGGATAGTTGGATGTGGATTCACTCTGTGGTTTAGGAGGTAAAACAGCAAAAGGTCAGCTTCAGATAAAAAGGAATAAAAAGCTTTTGTCTGGACGGACACTGCTGAACAGGATGTTCTTGAGTTTAGGAGGTAAAAGCTCGGATTCATTGCTTGGCGAAATCTTTTTTTTAGTAATCTATTTATTAACTCACTTTTTCAGTTGTTCCTCCGCCTGCAGCTTTTCATTCTCCAGGTCCATGATGGTTTCCTGGGACAGCTTCAGATCTCCCTCCAGTTTCCTTCTGGATCTCTCCAAGTCGGCACGCAACTTCTTCTCCTGCTCCACCAGCCCCTCCAACTGCAGGATGTTTACATCAATCACTAAGTCTGCAGCTAACATTACAAGTTTACGTGATGGCTTCATCTTAAGAAGCACTGAGCCTTTTATACTTACATCATCAATTTGTTGCTCCAGCTTAGTCTTTGTCTTTATTAGAGAACTGACTCTGTCCTCCTCTGCCTGGAGGTCGTCTAAAGTCTGCTGGTGCACCTCCTGCAAAGCTTTCGTCTCCTTTGAGGACTTCAACAGGTTTTCCTCAAGAGTCGTTAACTCCTCGATCAAATTCTTAACCTAAGGAGGGGACTTTGTTAAAAACAAAAGCTTTAAAAGTTCAGACAACAGAAATCATCAGAGGCACCTTATTTTCAGTGGCATATTTCTCCTTCTCCACTTTGGCGATGGTAAGTTCCAGGTCGTCTATGTCCCGTTTGAGCTCGGAACATTCGTCCTCCAGTTTCCTCTTCTGGGCGGTGATTTCAGCGTTGATCTCCTCCTCTTCCTCCAGCCTCTCGGAGAATTCTTTGGCTTTGGCTTCCAGGTGGATCTTGCTCTTTATCAAGCCTTCACACCTTTCCTCAGCATCGCACAGGTTCTCCCTCTCCTGAGGAACCGGGACACAATGACTGTTATAGTGCAGTAAATTTTTAATTTAACCTCGGGTTAATAGTTATTCTTTTTCTGAAGTTTGGACACATATTCATATTTCATGTTTTTGCACAGGGATTTGTTTGGAATCTTCTATTTTCCTTTAAGGATAGCTGAGCTGCCTGCTGACGGTGCAGAAGCCGACCATTTCCCTTTCTCTGTGATGGTATAAAGAAAACTTTTAATGAATACTACAAGCTATTTCCTTTGTCTTCATGTCGGCGGAGCTGAAGCAGACGTTAGAGGAAGTGTTCAGACGTATGTTCAGGAAGTGATCAGGATGCAATCAAAATGCTCAGTCACAGTGATCTGGATGAGCTCTGAGTCAGATCCAAACTGTGTGTTGATTCAAATCAACAATGAGTTCCCTCAGAAAGTTATATGGAAGCAGCTGGCAGTCAATAATCAGGCCACAGAAATGTTCCAGTGATGTGTTTGTGCAGTCCCTCCACATTTCGTTTCTTCAAAGTGCTCAGATTAACATCCTGTCAGGTCATTTTCTTCTTATTTAACACTTCCTTAATAAACTGAAGATTATTTCTGCACAGGGGTCAGTCTCGTGTTACCACATTGTCCATTCACTGTCGCTCCCAGCAGGTCTTTTTCTCGTTTTTCTCTTTAGTGGTTTCTTAACAGCATGGAGGAAACATTCACGCTTCCTTCAACAGCTGCTCGAACTCTAGGAAGCGCTGACATGAGCTCTAATTTCAGAGGATGGTGATTCTAATGGCGTTATTCTGCACAGCAGAGAGATCTTGCTCTTCGTTTCCTCGAGCATCACAGCCTGCGTAGGCGAACTCACAGTACTTAAATAAATCATGTACTGACTGACCTTCATGTCTGAATAAAAGATAGACCAGCATTTTCTTTACATCACTTGTTCTTGCATTAATAGAGATTACCACAGTAGTAGCAGTGGGCTTTTTCTGTGCACCAACACCAGAAACCTTTGACTTAAATCTTAATATGTTGTAACGCTGTTATAAGCATTATTTGCTTTAAGTTTAACATCATGGTCGGTTTGCTTTCTTCTTATTTTAAGTTTGTTTTCCTCCAGTTTCCCTGCAGTGATCAATTATACTAGTTCTTATCTTACCTCATTATTGATCATCTTTTAATTTAATCTGATCTTCAAATCAGACAGAACAAAATCAATACAAACAGACCACTTTGTCCCGCTCAGGGCTGAGTGTTTACATACTGCTTGTATTTGAAGGTAAAGGTCGTTCTTCTCCTGCACGAGCACGACCATCTTCTCTTCCAGCTCCTTCCTCCTGGCCTCCGACTTTGCCAACTCCTCTCTGAGTCGAGCAAACTCCTCCTTCATGGTCTGCATCTCCTTCTCAGCCTCTGCACTTCGTAACAGAGGCTTTATCTTGAAGAAGAGCTTCATCCAAGGCCAGTTCTTCACATTCATGAACGAACGAATGTTGTACTGGATGATGTAAACGGCCTCTCTACAGAGTGAAAAAGCAAAACAATGAAGAATTTGTTACAGATGTGAAGGTGATGAGAAAATCTGATCTTTTTAAGGTTTATCTAAGTTATTCCTCACTTTTTCACTAGCTACAATGTCAGAGTAGCTTAAAAAATGAAAGGGAAAAAAAATGAAGGGAAGCAGAGTAAAAATGAGAAATTATCTTGGCATTTTTAATGTGGGACAAAGATCACGACTGCAATTACAATCATAATTAATGACAGTTTAGAAGAAATAGTCTCCTTTGTTACCATAAAGGACGCAGTTATGAAATAGCCTGTGTTCAATCCCATCTAACTTTCTCTGTCCTAATTTTCCATAAATTCTACATCCACTAATCCAAAAGAGAAAAAAAAGTGCCAGACCTTTTCTTCATCATCTCCTTTAACCTCAGCCTGGTGACGTAACCTCTGGCTACAGCCTGGATTCGAGTCATCAGCACAGCTAGACGCTCATCCCGCATCTCCTCCAGAAGACCCAAAAGGCCGGCTTTGAAAAACACCTGCAAGTTGAGAAAGATTTCTCTTCAATTTCAAATTATCCATCCATTCTCTTCTGCGTATCCTTGTCAGGATGACGTGGGGGCTGGAGCCCAGCCAGCTGTCTTAGGGCGAGAGGCGGGGTACACCCTGGACAGGTTGCCAGTCTGTCGCAGGGCTAACACACAGAGACAGACAACCATTTGCACCTATGGGCAATTTAGAGTTTCCAATTAACCTAACCCCACTAACTGCATGTCTTTGGAATGTGGGAGGAAGCCGGATTACCCAGAGAGAACCCACGCAAACACAGATAGGCCCCGGCCTGATGGTGGAATTGAACTCAGGACCTTCTGTGGGGCATCATTGTGCTGCCTGCTAGCAATTTCAAATCATTTTAGCTGAAATATTATATAATATATATATTTTTTTTAAACATACCTTTGTGTATCCGAATCTATACTGGGTGTGGTCCACGTCAATGGACGACAGCAGCTTCTCGGAGGCCTTCTTGCTGTCAATAAACTGGCCCTCGGGGATCGCGCTGGCATTCAGAATCCTGTATCTGTCACACACGTGTGGAGGTTTAGTCTAAAACTCGAGGCAGTTCTTCAAACAAATTACATGTTACCTTTGCCTGAAGTCTCCATACAGAATCCTGCTGGGGAATCCCTTCCTGCAGATCCGGATACCTTCCAGCACTCCGTTACATCGCAGCTGATGAAGGACCAGATGGTGATCCATGATTCCTACAACAGATAGAGGTAACTTTCCCCCACAGGGTAACTTCAGTTCAAATGTTTTTCTTTATTTGTTGTCTATTCCTGTTTGTTTTACCTGGTATCTTGGTCTCATTTGGGATGATGCATCTGACAAAGTGTGGATGTGTTGACCTGAGGTTGGCCATTAGTTTGTTCAGGTTCTCCTGCAACACATCATGCTTTCAGTCAGATGGACTGATGGTAACATGTGCTGCACCAGTGTACCAGCACATGTGATGTGACAATAAAAGTGATTTGATACCATTATAACACCCGCACCACAGAAATCACATTAACAGTAGATGTTACCCGCTGGTCTTTGGAATCATTATTCTCGAGCTTTGACTGTAGCATTGTTACTAGATATGACAATTTTTAGATCGCATGATGGAGCGCTCAAGTGTAAGACAATGTTAGCAAGCTTGGTTGGCCGGTTGCTTCCATAAACTGTGTGAGTGCAATGCAGAGATGCAGATGCTCGTCAGTGAGAAACACGAAAAGTCACTGAATCTGGATCACAGAGTTCCCGGGATAGGCTATTATAATATTAGTATAATAAGCCACACTCTCTGAATAAGTAAGATGTTTCATCTTTATATTTTAATGTCTGATAAAAAGAAACTCCAAAAATTCTTTGTGTTGAGCTTATAAACTGCTGGCAGTAGATTAATATTTATTGTACAGACACAGTTTTGTCAGTTAACTTGACACAACACAAATGTGTGATTCACAAAGTGTCAAACTGCTTTTAACACTCAGTTAATTTCAATATAAAGACAGTAGCTAAGGTGACGCATTAAAGCAGATATTTCTTTCACGCAGGAGCAAAACTCTGAGGCAAGTTCCCAAATAAACATTATCACGAGGAACTGTTTTATTAATTTCTTGGAACCCTAGTTTATCCAAGATAAATAAATTGGACGAACTGAGGTCTCATGTCACAATGGCTCGTCAAAAAAAACAAAACTATAGCTTCTTGGCTTTCTTTTTGTTTTTCTATTCATTTTTGTGCTATAATCTATTTTATGGTTCAAACGTGAGCAGTTAATTAGTCTCATTTATCTAGAGCTGTCTGGGAATTTGGGAAACTTCAGACCACTAATCTGTAGTGACAGAGAGCCTGGTGAGGTGGAGGTAAACTCTGGAAAGAAGAGGAATGAGAGTCAGTAGAAACAAGATAAAATACATGTGGAAAGGTGAAGATGCAGTGAAAGTAGAGTCAAAGCTCTGGAGAGTGCACGAAACAGGTAAGGAAGAGAGGACAGGCAGGGTGGGTGGAGACGAGTGTCAGGGGTGCCTTTGTGAGAGCAGCAAGAGTGAAAAGAAAGGTTTAAAAGATGGTGGCGAGACCTGCTGTGATGAATGATTTAGAGACGGTGGCACTGACAAAAAGACGGGAGGTGGAGCTGAAGATGTTCAGATCTTGATTAGGAATAAGCAGGATGGACAGGATTAGAAGATTAGTGGATGTTGATGATGGAGCTGACAGAAGAGGAAGACCACAGAGAAGATTCATGGATGCAGTGAAGGAGGAAGATGGTGAGGTGAACAGAGATGATCTGCTGTGGTGACCTCTAAATGGAGCAGACGAAAAAAGGAGGAGGAATGACTTGAAATCTATTATCTGGTGAGTCTTCTTCTATGTGTCCTTAAATGTTACATTTTTACAAATTTATGCAAAACAACAAAAACAAATGATTTATTCAGGGAATGTATAGAAGACCAGACGAGCTTTCAAGCTTGTGGTCCCTCCTCACAAATATCAACCAGTTGTATTATTTCTTTATCAATATTTGATGGACAAAGAAGAAACTATTACAACTATAACTACTGCTCCAGTTCTTAATACAGAAAAACTGTGTCATGTAAGTTTATTTTAATAAACTTAAAAGGATTTACGGGTAAATAATAACTATGTCTTACCCTAAAGAGTGCAGAAACTGTCTGGAAGGAGGACCCCTTTTTCTTGTAGTTTTTCTTGTTCCTATCAGCAGCAGCTAAAAACCCCCACATGAGATAAATGGTGAAATCTTAATCTAATCTCAATCTCTCATCTGTGTTTGATGTCTAAAGAGCTGGCATACCATCAGCTGATGCATACGTGGCAAAGAGCTGGCAGAGCAGTTTGAGGGAAGCTTTCTGGTAAAGCTGCACCACGGTGTCGTTCAGCGGGTCCTTGTTTTTTTCCAGCCAGCCGCTGATGTTGTAGTCGACGGTGCCGGCGTAGTGCATGAGGGAGAAGTGGGCCTCTGTCTTTCCTTTGGATGGTTTGGGCTTCTGAAAGATGCTGTTCTTCCCCAAGTGCTGGTCGTACAGCTTGTTTTTGAAAGACCCGTCTGTGGCCTTCGGGAACATACACTCCTCTTCCAGAATGGAGAAAATGCCCATTGGCTGAGAGGCGGAAAAGGTGATTAGTGTTTCATTCCTGTCTTCTACTCTTGATTTGAATATTTAAGGTAACAAAAAAGCAAACAAACCTTCTCAATGAGCTCAATGCACGCAGCCAAGTCCATGCCAAAGTCAATAAACTCCCACTCGATCCCTTCCTTTTTGTATTCCTCCTGCTCCAGCACAAACATGTGGTGGTTGAAAAACTGTTGGAGCTTCTCGTTGGTAAAGTTGATGCACAGCTGCTCCAGGCTGTTTATCTGCGTCAAACAGAAACGTTTCACCCATCAAACAATCAGAAATATGTTTAAAGGGATTTGATGTTTTTTCATCTCTGCAGGAATCCCCTTCACCTCAAAAATTTCAAACCCTGCGATATCCAGGACGCCAATGAAGTGCTGTCTGGGAAGTTTGGTGTCGAGCTGCTGGTTGATCCTCGTGACCATCCAGAGGAACAGCTTCTCGTACACGGCCTTCGATAAGGCGCCCACAGCATTGTTCACCTGAAAAATCAGACATCATTTTCACATTGTGTTGCCTTTAATAGCTCAGCTTGTACAGCGGACTGTAGGTGTGTAATAATAGGAATCGTTAGGTTGCTGGTTCAACTCCAGTTTGAAGGAGGTTTTGCAATGCTTTCTGTCTGTACTGATTCAAAGTAGGTTTAAAAATACTGGATGCTTACAGATGGGCTGTGGTTAGTGGGCGTTTTTAGCTGTGGAAACATCATGTACCTGCTGTGGAGTCTGGCCTTTGGTGACATATTCATTCCCAACCTTCACTCGAGGGCAACACAGAGCTTTCAGCAAATCAGCAGAGTTCAGACCCATCAGATAGGCAACTTTGTCCGCCACTGCAGGAGAGATAACACAGAGGGGAAGGTCAGTGGGAGAGTGTACCCTGCATTTTAGATGAAACTCGCTGCAGCCCCTTATGACCTTAGCCTGGATAAATGGTTAAGAAACAAGACAGATGGATAATGCAGGTCAGCAAAATGTCACATCAAAACTGATAATAATCATAAAAATATGAGGAATCAAAAACAAATGAAGCAAAATTTAAAAATAACCTCTATTTCAGCGAATTCACTTTTTGTGCGCTGTGTTCAGATGACTCTCGGGTGGAAACAGCAGCCTTGTTCATTTGCTCGAGATATGGCAGTGCCTCATGCAGAACATTGCAAAGTAAGCAGTATTATAAGAGTGAAAGAAATAAGTGGAAGTGCCTGAGATCAAAGGCCTATTCTGAACAAAGAGGGCAAATTCAAGTGTCACATCACGCCTACATGAAGCTTTCAAAGCAGGAAATGCATAGACCTCTGAAACACTTTGTGGAAACTGATGATTCACCAACTAAAACTATTTTGAACTGAGCAAAATCATAAACAGGCCCCTCTGTGTCACGTATGCATCTGTTTCAGTGTATTTAGCAGAGGTATAACGTGGAAATCTAAGGCTACAGTCACATTGGGGGAAACAGTGGTTGGAGACTGCAGTGACCACGTCAAGTCAACTTGTCAAGACAGCAATAAAATGGCAATAAGAGTCAGACTGTTATCAGTTTTGGGGATCAAGTTGGCAGCTACATGCATCAGACAGTCCATGTGCGTTTCATTATTTGATGGAGCAGCCGAGTTGTGCTCATGAGCACAGACTGACTGAATATTTAGGTCTTTGCAGTCTGCGTTTATTAATTGGATGACGGTTAATTGCAAACCTTGAGACTGACTGCAGCCAGTTCAGTTGGACTGAGACAAGTTGCTTCATACGGGGCGGCCAAAGCTGGTTGAAGGTGGTGTAGCTAAACTTCTTGGTGACCAGTTGGTGGCTGCAGCTACTTGCAACTGGTCCCAGACAGCAAAAAACATTGAATGCAATCACTCGCCAACCACCTTTTTTCTTCCTGGTTAAAGGCAGATTGCGGTCCTAGTTTTGGTCAGCTGTGGGGCCCAAAAGTAAAAGTTGGAACAAAATTCACAGTGAAGCTGTAAAGTTGTCCCGCTGATGCCTGCTTTGGTTTTAAATTAGGGTGGAGGCACCACCTCAGACGTCTCACCCTCAGTGCCATCGGGCTCGGCCTGCTCCTCCCGCTGCTTCTGCTTGAACTTCATGTTCCCGTTGTGCATGACGGCACCCGTCAGCTTGTAGATGCCGACCTTTTCCTCAGTGCTGAAGCCCAGGATGTCAATGGCTCTCTGAAGAACAGACACAGACATGGGAACTTCTCTGAGTTTAGTGCCAATGTCATGATTTTAACCATTTAAATGTAATGATATGTTGATGTTGTGCATTGATTTATTTTTCAAATTAATAGTAATACATTTATGCATAATTATTTTCACATATAATTTAAGTAATAAAATTTAAAACCAACAAAAATCAGGTATTTCAAGTCTTTCATCTGATGTCAAAATATATCAGTAAAAATACTGTAAATAAGTGCATGGCTTCAGCCTGTACTCCACATTTCTGTGCATATCTTGCACTTACATCTGTGGCCATGAGCTCCTCTGCATCATTGATGCTCAGCACAGTGATTTCCCCCTGGCTGATAAAAGGGTAATCATAAGGATTGCTGGTTATCAGCAGCATCTCTGAAATGAGGCACAGAAAAATAGCTCATAGCTCTGTGCAGGACCAGACGCCATGGAAACTGTGTCACAACCATTTAGAGCTCATTGATTGGTATATTCACCGATTAAATCAGGCTTCTTGTTTGACAAGATCTGATAGAAGATGTGATAGCTCCTCTCTGCAAGCAGCTGGAAAGTCACTCTGGATTTTTCCAAAAGGTCTGACAATAACCAGAAATAAAACACAAATCACAAAACTTGAATATTAATTAATATTAATTATTTCAATTATTCAGTCACAGTCACATTCAGGCCTCACTCTCTCTCAGACGTTTTGCAGCTATAAAGTTTAGATTTTGATCGAAAATGTATAAGAAGACCTTCATTAATTGACCTCAGGCATAAAACAAAATATATTAAAAAAAAAAAAAAAAAAAAAGGTCTGAAAAATAAAGGCAATGAGGGCGCATTAATCCTGCATTCTTTCCAATGACCACCAGGGGGCGACTTCTCTGCTTCCAGAAAGCAGTCAGATTATATGGAAGTCTATGGGGAGAAGGAGTCTAATGATTACTTGATGTATGACTTCAGTACCTTGATTGTGAGCTTATGATGTCAGTCACTGGTTTCAAGTCATATTTAAAACTACATGATGTTCATTTTGCTGTTATCAGGCCAAAACCTTAATGTTATTATAATAAATGATTTCAATTTTACTAGATTTTTCATCAGTTTTCAATCAACTTAGGCTTCTAACTGAGCAATTTATACAGCTAGATTGGACAGGTGTCTACTGCAGGTAGAGTTGATTTAGAAAATGTCTCCTGTGCTTCTGATTTCGCTGTGACGTTGAGTGATTTTGGATGAGGAGGGCATTCCTATCACCTCTCCTCTGCACCGTCACACTCCTGATGAGCAGCTGGGTACACTGTGTGGAAAACATAGATGTCTGTGAATGATCACCTATCATATTCTTTGGGGAGACAGTGAAAGCCAAAGCCTTAAACCAGAGGGTAATTTCACTGTGGCTAAACCCATCTTTTGTATAAAGTCTGTCCCAACATTCGTGACAGAAAAGCTGCAGTTAATTATCTTTATTATTAACTGTTAAAATGGGCACTTACAAGTTTCAATATCAGCTGATGCCAACTTCCCCTTTGTTCCGAAGTGGATGCGGATGAATTTTCCCTGGAAAAGTTTAACATATGAGCTGGGACACTATTTTGACCATTGGACGTCTCTGGTAATCAAGCTCTAAGATAAATAAACTACATTTAAAGAAAAAAACAAAACAAAAGTTATTCTTAAAGCTCACATCACCTGATATAATCAGTTGGGGTTTTTTTGTCATTATAACAGCTGAATTTTCTTAGTATGATAGCATGATGTCAGCCTCGGCTGGTCTTAACTCACAAATCGAGACGAGTTGTCATTCCTCACAGTCTTGGCGTTCCCGAAAGCTTCCAGCAGAGGGTTAGCCTGGATGATTTGATCCTCCAGAGTCCCCTGCAGAAGAATAAAAAGACATTTCAAGTTCTTTTCATTTAAATTAAGGTAAAAGCTTTCAAATTTTCTGCTCATGTTTCATCTCTAGATAATTAGAAGATGAATTAATTGGACTGAACCTGCATTTTACTGCCCGGTTGTTCCTTCTTGCTTGATTCTCCCATTGCTGTGATTGTTGCAAAGTACTGGATTACTCGCTTTGTGTTGACTGTTTTCCCAGCACCAGATTCTCCACTGATAAAATGTGACATCAGACAAACGATGGGAATGAAATATATGCAGAACGAAAAGTAAACAGCTAATAAAGTCATACTTACGTGATCAGGATAGACTGATTCTCTCGATCTGAAGAGAAGAAAGAAAGTGGATGATATCGGAGTTTGAGGGGCTGATGCACGTTTGTGGGGTTTTAGGCTTTGAACTTTTTTTAGTCTTTAAATAGAGTTTCATTTCACTTTAATTTTTACTATATTTTATGTCCCCTGTGCGTCTATTTAGGAAAGGAATGTATGAGTGAGAGATAAAAAGTGCTTCAAGTCATGCAACATACAAATCTGTGCAAAATTCTTGAGCCAGCCAGCCTTCTTTTCTTTATATCTTACTTCCAAGGAGCCAGCAACAGTTCTCCTAGCTTTCTAAAGGTCTTTCACAGTTTGTCTTTGGAGACTGGATGCGTTTACACCCATTTTCAGTCCAGTCCTTGTACCTGACCATTTTCAGAGATTTTTTTTTGTTTGTTTGTTTGTTTTGTGTGTGCCAGGTTTGCAGGTCCTGCAGGTTTTAGACATGTCCTTCTTCTTCTTCTTTCTTACATTTGTATTGGCAGTTGGCAAATAACTGAAAGGTGCATTACCGCCACCAACTGGTATGGAGTATGGTCTGGAACAACGCTCAAAAAAAATATATAAATAAATAAATAAATAAATAAATAAATAAAATTTTTAAAAAAATTTCAAATCCTTCCAAACAGGTTCTAGACATGTCCTTGATCCAACACAGCTGATTTAAATGGCTTAATTACTTCCTCAACATGTTTTCTCCAGAGGCCTGGTAATGAACTAATCGTTTAATTCAGGTGTGTTCACCCAGGGTGAGATCTAAAACCTGCAGGACTCCGGCCCTTGAGGCCTGGAATTCCCCACCTCTGGTTTAAGGCATTGAACATTGACCAGTTAAATCAGGGGTGAGCAACTCCAGGCCTCGAGGGCTGTAGTCCTGCAGGTTTTAGATGTGTCCTTGATCCAACACAGCTGATTTAAACGGCTAAATTACCTCCTCAACATGTCCGAAGTTCTCCAGAGGCCCTCATCATTTGATTCAGGCGTGTCGATCCAGGGTAACATCTAAAACCTGCAGGACACCGGCCCTTGAGAGGCCTGATGTTCCAAATCCCCGATTTAAAGAAATAAGGGGTGGCTCAAGACTTTAGCACAGGACTGTAGTTCCACCTGAGAAGGTCGTAAGAAGCATGAGAACTTCTTCTGTTCTTCTGTATACACACCGTTTGCTTCACATGCTGAAGATCGTGGAGGACTGTGTAACACGAAGCCTGAGCTGTCAGTGATTCCTGTTTATCTGTTTTATGTTTGAAGTGAAACTAAAGCTGAATCACTAAAGTCTCTATTATAAGGTGACTGCTTTCATCTGCAGTTGTTGGAGAAGCGTGTTAATTAAGTTGCTCTACTATTTAGTTATCCTGTGTGCACAAGATAAATAACTTTTTCTCACAATATAATTAACTCGCGCACTTCTGATAATTAGATTTATCCACTGTGCACGACACAGACACAGCTTACACCACCTTTCACCTCAGGACTAATATTGGTTTTTCACAATAAAACTAAAGAAATAAGTAAATACAAATTATTTTGGTTTACGTCAGTGCAAAATTGTAATTACACGTTGGACCTGGTAAAAGGTAAGAAAAAAATCATGTTAACAGGACTTTTTATGTATTTCTTAAAAGCTGTATGAGTATTGCTTTTTGTGCATATATGCCTGTAATTTTGGTTATTTAATATTGATCTTTTTCATTTCATTGCATTATGCTGTTAATTTTTTTAGCATGTTTAATTTGAATTTTGTAAATATTGGATAGTACATCAAACTTTTTGAAACAATTATGTTTTTAATTATCTAAAACTATACACAATTTTAATTGAACTGTTAATATAACTCAAAAAATGCAGACAAACATGACGCTAGTCATGCCAATAACAATACTATGGGGCCAGACCTGTAAGCATGTACTGGTAAGCGTTGTCAGAGATGGAGAAGATGTGTGGGGGGGCCTCCTGGCGTTTCTTTCCTCTGTACCCGGCCACCACCTCTGGGTTGTAGACCGGCAGCCACTTGTAAGGGTTCACAGTCACACAGAAGAGCCCAGAATAGGTCTGAATTAACAAGAAAAAAAAAAGCAGAATACAGACTGTTGGTATTGAATTAAAGTTAAAGATATTGTGAGTCACAGTTGTCCTTACATAAATCATCCAGGCAGCGTAGCGTTTCTTGAGGTTAAAAAGCACGGCGGGTTCGTGCAGATGCGTCAGCAGGGCCATGTCCTCTATCTTGTCAAACTTGGGTGGGTTCATTGGCCGAATGTCATCCACATGCACTGTGACAACCTGAAGTACGATTTCAAAAAGATACATTGTAAAAAAAATGACAGATAAAGACAGAAAAACAGATATAAGATGTCAGAAATAGTCAAATAATAGCTGGACTCTTTCACCTTTCCATCCTCAATCTCCACATTGACCTTAGTGCCATCCTGGCTTCTGATTTTTCCCTCGACATACTCCTGCTTCGGGTGAGGCACAAAAACGGCACTTTTGGCATCAAACGGCACATTCTGAGCTGCAATTCTCTCCCGCTCAGATTTACGCAGGTATGGGGCGGCCACCCCAAATACTTCCATGTCCGTGTCACTCATTTTGTTGAGCTGAGCGATAAGGATGAAAAAAGAGTTTAAAAGTAAAGTGAAGATGACGAGAAATTAAAAAAATATGTTGCTTACCTGAGTCAGAATTTCCAAAGAATGCTTGAATCCCAGAAGTTTTAGAGCCTTTAAATCATAAAAAATGACTGTACTGTCTGTACTGTTGTTAATTTTCCAATGGTGCACCACAGACACCTGACTAGACACCCTCACCAGACTTTGACAGCTTTTATAAGAGATGGTCGGGGGTTCTGCTTCACCTATATTTGGAGATCTGGCTCTCATGCCACCTTGGATGAGCAAGTATGTCCATTTTGTACTTCAAACTGTCTATATATAGGTGTATTGTGTCACTTTTAAACTGTTTCAATTGTAATCCTTCAGACTTTCCATTAAAAAGCAATGAATGGCATGGACAACAGCTTTGGAAGCTTACTGTCCCAACATGGCAGGCCTAATTTTCTGGGATCAGGGAAGATTAGCTCTGTTGGGGCTTCGCTAAAACTCTGCAGAGCAGAGCCTGTCACACACACCACTCTATTGGGGCAGCTGGGATAGGTGGGCAACATTAGCGCATCGAGCATTTAACCACATTTATTTAAAAGAAAACAATAGGTATTTGCTTTTTATTCATATTAACCAACATATTGATTAATTAATAAAGCTCTTGAGTCTCTAGTGTTTTAACATCAAGTAAAGGAAAGTATTTGTTCTCTTTTACTTATAAAAAAAAATAGAAATGCAGACAATTATCTCCCTCAAATGTCAATTTAAAGTGTGTAATAACGCATGAAATTACAACAACTCCCAGACGTTTTAAGAACCATCATGAGACTAACACGGTGTGTCAGTTAGTCACTGAACACTTTATCAAACTGATATGACACAAGAAAAGCTAAATATGGAAGTTTAGTCTTCTTGGATTATTGTGGTGATGATATGATATCATTTAAATAATCTACTTTCCTCAATTTATATTTTAAATGCACAACATTTATTTATTAAGTATATTTTACTTAAGGTTATAACTTTAAGCATTTAGGGAGGAGTATATTTTCAGGATTTCTGAATTCAATAAAAAATCATTAGAAGAGTTAATGGAGTATTGCATGGGATGAGATGCTTTAGTGCATCTGACACAGAATCAGTGAGAAGCTGCGTCCTGGCTAACATGATTTACCATAAATCCATTTAAAATCCTTTGAGCAAGTGTCTATTAATGTGTCTCCATCCCCAAAGATAATATAGTGCAGATGTGTGTGTTTGCGTTTATAGGATATGACTGCAGTGTTAAGGCAGGACTTACTGGAAGCTTAGCTGACTGTTTTATCTTTGGATCCAGTGCTATTCAGACTTCCCCACAGAAAAGTCAGGATAATGTTGAGATTTCCTTAATTTGCTTGAGTCTTACAATTTTAACTTTGAGAAACTTGGATTATGATCTCAATAAATTTAACTTAAAGAGTCAAATAAATGCTGTAAACATAACTTTAGTTAGATCGTGTGTTGAAGCAGGACAGAAGCTCGGCTAATTTACTGAGAAACGTTTAACTGACAACTAATTCTGATTTGAAGAGTTTCAGTCGGGTTTCAGAATTCATCAAAGTACAGAAACAGCATTAGTGAAGTAACAAAGTAGACTCATCTCTGTGCTTCTCCTGCTAGATCTCAGTGTTCAATACTTTTGGCCATAATATTTTATTACAGAGATTAGAGCATGTATTACTGCTCTGCAGTGTTTTGAGTCATATCTACCTAATAGACTCCAATTTAATCATGTAAATGGGGAATCTTCTTCACACACTACACTAAATTATGGAGTTCCACACGGTCCTGTTCTAGGACCAATTCTGTTTACATTATACATGCATCTCATTAGGCAGTAGCATTAGAAGACAGCATAGTTGTTCACTGCTATGCAGATGACACCCAGCTCTATCTACCTCTGAAGCCAGATGGCACATACCAATTAGCTTGACTGCAGGAATGCCTTTAACACGTAAAGACCTGCTTCTAAAGTCAGATAAAACTGAGGTTATTGTATTTACCACTAAAAATATTAATAACATGGCGTCCGACCAGAATAATAGTCTGGATGGCATTGCCTTGGCCTCCAGTAACACTGTGAGGACTCTTGGAGTCGTTTTCGTCCCCATTTTGCATTCAGGAGACAGACACTCTCTCTACTTTTAAGATTAGGCTTAAAACTTTGCTTTTGGATAAAACATGTAGTTAGGGCTGGATATGTGTTTCATCTTCACTCACCTTTTTAACTGTTTACACACAACTCTGCATTTAATGATTAGTTATTATTCATCTCTGGCTCTGCTCCAGAGTATGTGTTTTGTCTTGTCTCTGTCACCCCCCTACTGTTTCTGCTGGAGGTTTCTTCCTGTTAAAAGGGAGTTTTTTCTTCCCACTGTCGCCAAGTGCTTGTTCATTAGGTGTGTGTGTTGTTTGATTGCTACTGCCTTCTCTCTTATATTTTTGGAATTTTATCTTTCATGATAAACTTTCTGGACATACCTTCGTGGTCTGCAAAGTGAAGTCAAAGCAGAAGTGCCTTAAACCTGCTTTTTTTTTTTTAATGATCAGCAAGAGGAGGCTCCTCTGCCTGTGTAATAGTCAACTGCTTTAAGATCTCAGTCAACACTTCCCCCCAAAGTTTATGGGCCCACTCACTTGTTTAAAGTCATAATGAATACAATATGAAGATGGTACTTTCAGCTGCTCCCTTATTTCCCAGGGGCTGGATCTGCATGTTTGATTTGGCACCAGTTTCATGGAGAATGCCCTTCCTCACACAGCCCTCCGTTTATCAGGGCTCAGGACTGGCACTAGGAATAGACAGGCCTGTGAGCCCCTGATGCTGGCTCCGGGTAGCTTTCACATTTAAAGTGAATGTGATGATACCATGGAGCTGATGCTAAATATAATATGAAAGTCATTTAGTAAATTACAGTTGTTATTATTATGTCAGAAACCGGGATAAATCAGGATATGCCAGTTAGCTAACAATAGGTCAATCAGAAGTCATTAGCTGATGAGCATGAGGTGTTTCTTGTATTTTTAATCAGATTCACTTTCATCATATCATGTCCAGTTTCAAGAAAACCAGATGGAGACGGAAAAATGCAAATCTGAGGCTCCAAAACAGAACTACAGCCCACGAGTTCATACAAATAAAACTGGGACATTTTTTAACTTCAGACTGTAGGTCAATATTTGATTAAGCCACCTTAGAAATGATAAAAGAATGTTCACTGTAATTTCATGGATTAATAATGCATTTACAGACAAATAATAGTGATGTACTTGCTAGTTTCCTCTTGTAATAAACATGCATTTTAAGCATTATGACAACAGCAAACTGTAACATATGCTTCATAAACAAATGGCCCTCTCAACTCTTGCATTCCATTTGAGGGTAAATTCCACCTGATGGATTGAACTTTGACTTTTTATAATTACTCCTTCTCACAGCAGAGGAAATGATATGGTAATACTGAGAAAGAATATCCGTGTGATATGGGCATTTTGTCTGGGAGTGCATCACAGACAGTCTAATTGGCGCTGATTTAATAGCCTCCTAATGTCACTTGAAGGTCTGGCAACAGCTGTGATTATAATTGGTTTTGGGAAGACAAGCGTGGGCCTAACAGGCAAAGGGACTTACACTACCCCGACCCCTCTGTCATGTCTCAACACGGCAGCAAATGTGCATGTTGAAGTCTGACTGTGAAAAGGCCATGAGATATGAATTTAAGGGTTGCGGGATGAAAAAGAAGAAGCAGGGAGAAAATCCCCATCAGCTGCTTGTGCGGTGCAAAGACCGAAGCTTTGACCCGACGGAAAACAGATCTGACGATGAGCGCACATACACAGGGTGAGAGGTCAACGGGAAAGAAAAGGATCCGCATCAAAGTACAACTGCAAAGCACACTTCCAATAAATTCTTTAAAAATCTAATCATGTTGCCACAAACATGTGCAAGAAGCTTTCTGTTGAGCTCATAGTCAGCTTTGTTGGACTAGGATTAAGCCCAGCACAGATTTGTGTCATTTCTGAGCCAAAGCTGCTGCTGCAAAGAAAGAAAGCGCCCCACTGCATTTAGATTGACAACACGATTGATCTGCACACAATGAGCGATAGTGGAAGGTGTTGATGGAGCCTGACAGCATCGTCAGTCTGAATGAAGCTTAGTTTTAGCTTTCACTGCTCCTCGGTTAGAATTAAAAAGAAAGTAAAAAGAAAGCACAGAAGCAGATTTTTTTATTATATTTCTTTATTTTTATTATTACACGACACTTCTGCCAACAGATGTACAACAGAGTGAAGCACTGTTGTGACAATAAATCAGTGCGAAATATGTGAATAAATTCAAAAGAAACAACAAAATCAAACAAAAAGCAACAAAAAGGAAAATATTACTTCCTGATATATTGCATCCCTAATGTTCTTCAAGAAGCCCAAACCAAACCTCAAAAACTTTGTGTCACAGTTATGCAAGATATGATCATTTACAAACTGTTGATAACTTTTTGATTGTGGAGAAAATCCCCCCAAAACAAAAAGAAAAACAGAAAAGTACTGTGATCTGCCCCCTAGTGTTGATAATCCTCCTCCTCAGTCTGGTACATATTAAAGAGGTCTAACATGAGGTTTCACTTGTGTAAAAATGTATAGTTTGTATAGTTTTATATATATATATATATACATATATATATTCTGTGTAAGAGCCTTTTAATCCAGAAATCAATGTGTTCCCCTGTGGATGGTCCACAGAGCAGTCAGCGCTGAGAGCCCCCTCTCCTCCAGGAATGAGGGTGGTGTCTGGCCTCGGAGGGCCAAGCGGCTGCTGTGTTTGCTTTTCTAATCTGATTTCCAAAGGAGGAACTACAACAGGTGCACAGGCGGAAGGGATATTAATAAATCAATACTGGCTGGTGGTAAGATCGCAGTCCCTCTTTGTTGTCTGTTAGACATGATTACATAATGGTTGAGATTTTCTTCCAAAGGAAAGGACGGTGGAAATTATCCAGCAAATGGTGAACTGTGCGTTTTTTAATGATACAATCAGCCTGTGGATAAGGGCTGTCTAAAAACACTTATGCATTATGGCTGAGCTCAGTCTTCATGGACTCGCTGACAATGAGGCGAAAGTGTTTTGAATTCAATTTTCATCAGCAGATGATCAGACGAGTCTATCAGGAAGGAATATGTCACAGACTGATACAGATAGCTATGATTTTTGGGCATAAAGCCCCACAAATTGACAAAGACTAAATATTTTTGATATGTTAAACCTCTCTCAAAACATCATACATCAGTGACGGCAAAGAGAGACAAAAGTGTAGCAATTTAGGAGAAAGAATATTGGAAAGACCAGGTAATACAATATCTACAAAAATGAGATTTGATAAAGTTTTGTCAACACAATACATCCAGCTCCTGCTACAGTAGAACACACCAGTCTATACACTGCTCTCCTACCCATTGATTTAACCCATTGATTTTTCCTTCAAACACTATTTCCCTGCCTTAGAAAATAATCACCAAATAATAGATTACTTGAAAGATAGATTACATGGTTTAATCTGAAATTCTGGTATTTGATCATTCATCTGTAGTGGAAAAGTTACTCCTGCTGCTGGCGTTTGGTGAATTAGACGTCTTGCCAGCCTATGAAAACAGTTTCCATCCACACAGTTTCTTCCTGTCACCTTATTAATCAGTCCAAATACTCGAGGCTCAATAGTCTGAGCAGCTGCCTCCAGAATGAAAGGTCAAGAGTTTGTCCTTCTCCGTCTCTGTCTATCTGCCACCTTTATTCACTCATTTTCTTTAAGGTGTAGAATGATACTGAAGTCTCCCAAGCTATAAAACATCACAGACACCTGTGCTTTCATACTGCCTTTGCACACGCCTCGTGGCTGCTTGTAATTCACTCCTAAACCATCTCACCTGGATTTAGGTCATGTGATTGCTGAGGTCATTGCTCAGTGAGCTCCTCACAGAGCCTGGGGGTATTTTAGCTCCTTCCTCCTTCTTAAAAAACTGATCCCGCTAAGCTGGGATGGGACGTCGCCGCAGGATGTTGTGGTATCCATGGTGATTTCAAATTCTGAAAAGATGTCCAACAGTTTCAGTAGATAATTCATCCCTACACCAGTGTCTCCTCCATGCTTTATGATGGTAACGATTAATGCAGACACCATCTGTTCACCTTCTCAGCATCTAATTAAAACAGCTGATCTGACATCAGACCAAAGTCCAGGTTTCCACGAGTCTAACATCTGTTAGACACTTCATTTTGTTTCTTTATCTCAGCAGTTTTTACCAGTTTAATGATCCCTCATTAATTTCTTTGCAGCATTTCCACATGTCCAGACCTTGTGATGTGTCTCCGGATTGAACTGCAAAAAGCACCGAGGTGAGCTCTGACCCGAGGTACTGGTAACTGCTGTGCTTTTGGAAGCTGATCTTCTGCCGCAGGGGAAACTGCTGCTCTTCTTTTCCTGGGGTGGTTCTTATGGGAGCCGGTCTCATCATAGATTTTTGTAGCTGCACTTAAAGAAACACCTGCTTGCAGTTTTTTTAAAGAATGTTACCTAAAGTTAATTTTAATTGCATTGTATAAAACTGCAGGCACAGAGTCACCAACACATTTATGATCACGTGTGACCTGGAGACTCCCTCTGCTGCTTCAAATCCTCCCCGTCTGCTGTCCCTCCCAAACAAGCAACTTCCGTGTCCTCCTTTAAATCTCATCTCCTGGCTTTTAATTACAGTATTCTTTTTCAATGTTAAGTGTTTCAAAGTGAGCTATAAAAATTAAACCCATAATCACCCACATTCTCTTTCTTTTCTATATTTTAAGACATTAAACATCATGTTTTTTTAAAAGTAAGTGAACAAAGTTAATATTTTTTAGCCTGCTGTGGTGTCATTCATGAATCATGAACACTGTCGTAGTTACATGAGGCTGTCTTCTTGTTTGATGGCAGATGCTCCCTTCACCCTGGCCAAAAAGGCTAAAATGACCAAAGAAAAAGTGGAAAACAGTTAAACATGAGAGGTTTTTGGACAACGTTTGTGTTTTTTCCATTGTTTAAGCACTGCTTCCAGCCCAGAGTGATGCCTTAAATCCCCTATAGCTGCAGAAAAGGCGAACATTGTTATCTTTTTACAAAAAATGGCTAAACAGGAGAGGTTTTCGGACAAAGTTTGCGTTCTCCATTCTTTAAGCACCGGTTCGAGCACCGTTTAAGCACCGGCACCGTTTCAAAAGTACCGGTTTGGTACTGGTATCGGATAAAACCTAAACGATACCCATCCCTATTCATGATCCTGCAGCTTGTACCCAACTAGAGCAGCTTTGCATGATTCTCTGTTCAATAACAATCCTTATTTAGCCCATACTGGGTCTTGGTGCCGTCCCTCCAATCCTCTCATTGAAACCAGCTGTTTTAGCCCACATCACTCTTCTTTTAAGGCCGAGTTCTTCTGATTGGCTACTCGAGGTGAACACATTATAGATATGACGTGCTCTGTGGCATGTTACAGAGAAAACAGTGGTAAAGAAGACAGGCTGAAACTAAGAATTTAGAGTCTTCCGAGTCTGAAGCCTTAATGTGTGACGCACATGCATGTTGACACATTATTTGAAAGTTTAGCCATGTTTGATATGAAGAGAAAAAAAAAAAAGAATAGGTCCACTTTTAATTTAAAAATCAAACATTAAAAACATGAAGCTAAATGTTTGTCATTCAAGCTTGAAATAAAAAAAAAAAAACTATATCGAGGTCATTTGGCTGTGTGTGGGTTTGTTTGTTTTTTATTCCACAGTTTGCAAAATGATCACAGAGTCATAGAAAGTAAGATGCAAATATCAGGCATACTGCACACCACCGAGTGTCACTGCAGATATGTATCTTTATGGAGTAGTGTAACCACAATAAATAAAAGCCCAGATAAGACGGCAGTGGTGCAGAGACACGCCTGAGGATGAGTCCGCTTTAATGGGCTGCTGCTCATTTTCCCTTCTTGAACCTCCTCATGTGTGCCGCTATCGAGTTGGTGATCTCCACACTTCTTTTGTTCTGTCCGAAATAATCCACGAACTCTCCGTCGGGTCCCACGAGGTACATGATGATTGTGTGATCGACCTGCAGAAGACAGACACATAAATTTAGTAACTGAAGGAAATCATGAGTTCTGGGAGCTGATTGAGAGCAGACGGTAACTCACGATGTAGTCGTTGTCTTCATCCTTTGGCCCCTGACTGAAGTACACTCTGTACGCTCTGGAAACTTCATTGATCTGAGCCGTCGTTCCCGTCAGACCGATCAGCTTTGGGGAAAACTCTGAAAGATGAGACAGTAAGAAAGTTTAACACCTAGAAACACAGGAGTAAAGCAGCTAAATGACGGCATAATAATCAGATTTTATCAAGAAGCTCTAATCAACACAAACCACTTTCACCTGCAGACCTGCAACCACAACTCCAAAAACAAAAACTTTATTTATTTGCAACTTTTTGTCCCTGATCTGAATCTGTGCACACCTGCATTGTTTTTGCTTTCAACACCTATCCCATTCAGTGTCATTGGAGCTCGAGGCCACACAGAACCCAGGACCACCTCACTGTCAGGCATCAGTGCTAACCACTGCAACACTGCTCACATAAGTCACGATATTTCTTATTCTCCTCAATCATTAAAAAGCACAAACAGACCAAACAGAATCAATTCTTGTCCTCTCACAGTCTGACCATCAGGTGATGCTGGCTCAGAGTGCTTTTTAGGGACATCGATCTGTGTACAGTAAAGGTTTTGTGTTACGTTACTTGACAGAAATGTCTGCACGTGTCTGTCTGCTGTTATTTTTGACCACTGGATGAACAGAAATGTGTTGATTTTCCTTCCACCTCAAGGCGCTTTATATTGTAAGGTAGACCCTATGATAATATATACACAGAAAAACCCAACCATCATATGACCCCCTATCAGCAAGCACTTTGGCGACAGTGGGAAGGAAAAACTTCCTTTTAACAGGAAGAAACCTCCGGCAGAACCAGGCTCAGGGAGGGCAGCAGTCTGGTTGGGGTGAGGGAAGGAAGACAGGATAAAAGACATGCTGTTAGGTTCTAGCATCAGTTTATCAGACTTGGTATTTAGCTACAAAAGAGTGTTTGTACATATAAATACACACACAGAAGCACTAAGGTGTTATGAAAATGAAAAATATTCTATTTGTCTAATAGAAGTCTAATAGTTCTATAAAAGCAGGGGTTCAGTTGATACCTCTGCTTTTCTTCTGAGAAGATGAATTACAAAAATTACAGAAAACTAAGCTGGAGTTGTGACGTCATAGTGGAAAATGTTGTCATGTGCGTGTACTGAGGCACAGTTTGATCACGTTGCTTTCTTACCTTTCACATATGTAGCTAAGGCCTCTGGTGTGTCCCTGTCGGGGTCGATGGTGATGAGGATCGGCGTCAAGTTTGGCAAAGTTTTTATTTTGTCTGCAAAACAACAACAAAAAAAGCCAGATGTTGAGTAAAATCAGGACTTTGACTTCTCGCTGCAAATAAAAAACGGTTTAAATACCTATTTCATCCACCACTTCGATCATCTTCTCCAGTTCATCGGGGCAGATGTCGGGGCAGTGAGTGAACCCGAAGTAGATGAGGATCCACTGGCCGAGGAAGTCCTCGCTCTTGGTGGGCTTGTTGTTGTGATCGATGAGTGAGAACGGGCCTCCCAGCGCCGCCTTCCCTATCGACTTGTTCCTCTCTTTTTCAATCACTGCCAATTGCAACACAGTCACAGAGGAGGGGCATTTAGGACCCCTATCACTTTATCTAACCTTTATATCTATAAAATACACAGTCTGTCTGCTGTTTCTTTCTATACAGGCATTGAAGTTTAGTCTTAGAGCGCATTAACCAGTGAAATACTTACTTTCTTCCTTTTCTTTCTTAAAATATTTCATCCCTCCGAGCAGCGCACCACCGATGGCAAACGTTACTGCTAAAGATTTCCACGTCACAGGCTTTAAAGAGGAAGCACAAAGGAAGCAAAAGGACTGAACGGGTATAGTTATACAGATATTTATGTCTTGACATTCTCTACCTGCAAATAAACTCTTGGTAAGCTTATTTTAACAGCTCCGTATCCTTTGGGTCACCTTAAATAAATCAGTTATAGCTGAGTTGGGGAGAAGACTGCTACAGACTGCTGCTACAGGCCCTAATGTCAGTCATGTCCCTGCCCTATATGACAAAAGAAACCTTTAAAACGTAGTTAATGTCTGAAAATTTCAATTGAGAACAAATGGAGTTGATCACGCTGGGGATCAGCTGTAACATAAACGTTTAACTCTTACCCCAGACGTCTTTGGCTTATCTCCTGATGAGGGTGGAGGAGGCATCGAGGAAAACCTTCTTAAGCTGTGTTGATTCTGCCATTGCGTTGCTCTGCAGGTGTGCCGCTGACTCCCATTCACCTGTCAATGAGCAAGCACAGGAAGCTGTGAGTTGATTTAAGTCATAAAATATAAAAATGCTGCAGTTAAATATGGCCACAGTTTCAAATGAGGTCAGTGGATACAGGGGTGGTGTCATCAATGCGGCTGATGCATTTCTCTTTGCTAAGATGGGCAGTAATGTTAAAGCAGCCTCTTAACTACTTAAAGTCACTGCTGTAAGTCTGGAAAACAAAGGCATTTATCTCTGATTTCAGGAACAGCAGCGCCCCCGTCTGCAGCAATGATAACTGCACTGAGAGTCATCTCTACTCTTGGACCTCTAACAGCTCAGCGCTCATAAATGAGGCAAAGGTTACTGCTTTAAAGTGATCTTTCCACAGAATCTCTTTTATCTTCTCCTCTTGTCTCAGCTGAAAGACGCTGGATTTCGCTGCTGCCCTGAAGGTTCAATCTAAAATCCAGGTTTGTGACAGTAAGCTTTACATACAGTAGGCATTACATATGGACCAGCGTAATAATTACACTGCTTAATTAGCTACACTCCCCTATTAGCATTACCAAAGCTGCTACATTATTATTATTACCATCTTATTTGTATGTACTTTTTATATTTAGTGGTGTTTGACAGTGGGTGGGTTGTCACATTTAGGAATAGACAGATTTACACAGTCAATATAAAAAGTAATCAAAGACGTCCTGGCCTGCTGTTATTAATAACTGGTTGATGAGGAAGGATTGTCAGCTAACGCAGCTGAGCTGTGCTCTCCAGGTTATAAAAGCCGGCCCAGGTGACCTGCTCAGTCTCTTCCATTCCACCAGGTATCAACTCTCCTTGATGTTTGTGTCTTGGTTAGTTTATGTTTAATAAATCATCTTTTATTAAAGTACACATCTTTTGTGGACTCCCTCCTTGTTGCCTACTTTGACACAAATGACACACAATTCAACTCACACCGGACACACACACACAAAAATACTACGAGGTCGATAAAGGACACAAAGGTTTAATCTTAAAGTTCCTGATGGGCTGATCACACCAGTCGCGTTGTGTTTCCCAGGTCACGGAAATCAAGAGCTAATATTTCATCAAATACACTGATCGCCCACAGCTGTGACATCAATATCAACAAGCACCAATGTTCACAAGGTCTGTGGCTCATCTAGTTTCCAAACTAGGTTAAGGTGGTGCTGTTAGGAGGTGAAGCAGGTGTAAATGGAGATGGTTCTAAATTATTGAGTACCCGCCCCCCCGCGCGCGCGATACAGACAGCAAAATTATTTGCCAATGAGTATTTTAAAACTATTTGAAATTGTTGTCACTACACAAAACCTGGTTAAACTACAAAGAAAGACCGGGATCATCTGACTGTTTGCCACATGACTCTAACTGTTAAATGTTTCAATGAAGTGTGCTAGCTCCGCGGACACAGGCAGGTTTGACCTACCAGGTAGCAGTGAGTTCTCCGCGGGGACAGCGTGTGTTTCAGGGCCGACTGCCTCGGTAAAGCGCCGAGTGTGAGCTTCGCCGGACTCTGTAAGACTCTGCTGTGAAGCAGCCGGCAGCCCAGGCTGTGATACAGCACACTCAGAGCCATGGTTGGACCTGAACAGAACCGCTACAACAAGCAGGAAGCCGCTACAGCTTTGGTAAAGCATGAGAAGTGAACAGGAACTCTGCGGACTGGCTTCTGTTCTCAGATCAGTTATACTGCAGCGGTGCTAGTTTTAAATAGCCCACAAGGCGCTAAAGTGGCTGATCTCAGATCCGTAGCCAGGGAACGGTTACTAAACACAGGAAAATACGTCACAACCTTCTTCTTCTACGGTCTCATTTGGCCGTGTCTATGCTGCCACCCGAAGAATGGAAAAGGTTTACTTTTAGACTAGACTGGTCTTAAATTCACTTTATTTTACTTGATTTAACAGAAGATAAAGTTTAAATAATAAACGTTTTTTATTTTTATTAATTATTTTACAAAAGTGTTCAATAAAAACTCAAACGGATCAGTGCATTTTAGCTGTCATAGATTTGTGTTTAATCATGTTTCATCAGCCAAAACAGGCTGATGTCTAAATGGCAGTCGTACAGTGTGGAGGCCAGTCTGATCTCAGATCCTTGTTGATGTGGTAATAAAGCCAGGCCACAAATGGGAAGACTGTGATGGCAGCAGCTGTGGAGACTCTCAGTATCCCGATAGGAGCTCTGACAAAATGAGGAGATGAGGGGGGAGGAAAGGAAAACAGAGAGCAGATGAAATATAAAGGACAAAGTATGGTTGAGTTATAGGCTCAATGTAGGCAGAAAAAAGAAGAACAACAACAAAAACAACAGACAAAAAGAAAAAAAAAATTAACAATGCTAAATTTATTAGCTGAGATTAAATTTTAAAAAAAAAAGAGAAACATGAAGAGGATATTCTTTTGACACAAAAATATGAGGTAACATTTGGATATTCTCTGAGTTTACCTCAGAAAAATGAACAGAAAAATCACTAGGATTAAATTGTTTTTCTAAGAAATCTCACAGTAATTATTATAATATATTATATATACACACACACACAGACACACACAGAGAAAAAAAAAACTATACAAAGTTAAGTTTTTTGAAAGTTAAAAAAAAATATAATCAAAAAGTTAAGAAAAAACAAAACAACAAAAGACAAAAATATTTTGTAAAGTTCTCAGTATAAGATGGAAATGAGATTCAAACTAAATCTGTTACCTTCCAGAGTGGCGACACAGGAGGAGCCAAATTGCAGTCAAAACGAGACCTGAAAATTCTCTAAAGGGATAAAAACTATTAAATATCCATGTATAAAAATAATAATCTGCAAAATATGTTACATTAGTGTTTCATACAGAATTAAACTATAATGATACAGCAGAATGCCTTTAATGAAGTGAAGCTTCATTATACTTATATCGTCTGACAGGCAGCACATTTTTTTTGAATGGAGAGCCTAAATATGCGTAAACGGTTTGTTTTTCTCAGATCGGGTGAGGTGTGGCGTACCTGCCCTCCTCCTTCTGGAAGATCTGTGCGGTTTTCTCTTTGTACAGCGTCCATCCCAACATGGCACTGATCGCACTGGAAATCAGCACATGAAGGTCAGCAACACGCCTCCAGGGCAAAGTCTCTGAAAAGGAAACAAAAATAATGAAGGCAAAACAATTGAAATTACAACCCAAACTCTGCAACGAGCTGCACAGTCAGGATACAGCCGCAGGGTGGCGCTACGTGCACTGGGGAAATGCACGAGTAAAGTTCAGCAGCAAAGTAAGATACCAGCTTCATGCACGTTAATATGAGGACTTTATTGTTAATAAGCGAAGCATCTACTGGCAAATGACTCCAAACTCATCCCTGTACCTGTCACACGAGGCTTCACAGCAATACACGCACTCAGGACTGCAGGGACGCCGTAACCAGCCTGAAAAAGAGGGTGGTGTTTATAATAAACTGTGCAAAAAGATCAAAATGTCTACAAACATGGACCAAAAAAAAAAAGTGTACTCTTGTGTAAACTTACCATCCATAAACCTGCATCTGGATCATTGATCTGCAGCGGAAGTCAGGACATAGTTATTGATCACAGTTCAAAGAAGTGCTGAGAGAACAAGAAATCAAACTCTCACCTGGACGTACGACGCCAGAGCGAAGAACAAACACATGAAAACGTTGCAGATTTGCCAAACAACACGAAGCCACGGCTTCCTCTGCTTACAAACTTCTCCCATAGCTGCTTATTGTTTCACTCCCCCGCCCGGGCCAACGGGACGTGCACACGTTTTAAAGCAGGCGCACCTGCAGTTCCGCAAGGCTGTCAAATTGGTCAAAACCGTGATGGGTTCGTTCGATATATATCACGTCTGCTGACGGATGCATCGACCACAGGCGGTGTAAACGACACTCACTATCGCGTTGTTTCTTTATTTTATTTATATATTTACTTTTTATTTTGTTTAATTTTCCAAAATTTGCACAAAAAAGTAATTAAAGTTGTTAATTTAATATGTCATATCCCGCAAGCATCTTCTAAAACAAACAAACAAACAAACGTGTACGTAAGCATCAAATAAACCTGGCACCCTTTTATTCCTGGACACCTTGATCGTTAAATCGAGCACACATTTCAAAAGTCCGCAATGACGTTAGTCTGCTAGAAGACACGCCCTATCCGATTAATCAGACGCGTCCTTGCCGCCGCCATCTTGCAGCGGGGTTCTGAGACCAGTTAAAGATGGAATCGGGGACAATTTTCCATATTCTGCTACTGTGAAGATGCTGATAAAGTTCTCCACAGCAGGGAAATATGATCTAAATCCTTTAAATGCTTTATCAGGATGAGGATTGTTTTGTTTTCCTCATGTTAGGTTTGATTTATTGTATTTTTGTCTTTTCTTTGTTGTCATTGTTGTTGTTGTGTTATTTTAACATGTTCAAAATAAAACCGCAAAAAGGAACAGGCTATGTTTCGACATTACTTACACAAAGCATGCAGTTAAATATCATTTTACAGAAGCTCCTTCTCTGTGTGTGTGTTTTAATATGAACACTTGAAGGTTTGCATTTATTTGTCTCCAGTTTCTGACGTTTCTGACATGAAATGTTTTCATTTTAATAATGGAGATCCCGGTTATGATATATATTTATATGCCTTAATAATGCACTAGGAATTACAGTAGTTCCCCGCACCAATATGGTGGCTGGGCGGAGGTGTTGCTGCAAAGATTTATGATATCTTTACAAAATAAAAGTACCATGAGTATAAACCTTGTCACTGGTCAGAACAAAGACCAGAAAAGAAAGAAAAATGTCTGAAAATCTAAACTAAAGCGAACAAAGCTGCTTAGATTTTTATTTATTTTTTTTGTTTCATTCTTCTTCTTTTGTTAAATATAAATGTGTAAACACTACTTTAACACTTTTGTATTAAATCAGCAGACTCAGACTCTTATATTATACTAGTAAAGTTTCATTTGTTTAGTTGTTTCAAGCCCACAAAATTTAACTGTAGCTTTGACATTGCTTGTATGTGGTAAAAATGGCATTAAAATACATAATAACTTGATTTACACGTGTGCACACAGCATTGGGAATCTATTACGTTGGTGCAAATCAAAGTGACAGCAGGTGCAGCGAAGCAGCAACACAAGACAGTTTAGCAGGTGCTGGTCATGGGTCACTGCTCTTTCACTTCTCACTGATTTTTTTGCCTGTTTTACATTTTGCTTTTTTGTCTTATACTGTGACAATCAAGTGTGCCCTGAATATTAATTTAAATGTACCATGCATTTATTTCGAGAATTATCTAAATTAACTGTGATCTATAAGAAGTATAAGGAGTGAACACAGCATCCAGCTCAAAACAAGAAGCAAAAAGGTTTCACCTCAGATGAACTTCAGTGCAACCTTAGACACTATTATTTTAACATGTATCCAGCCTGAAGCTTGTAGATTATTCCAGGAAGAAGGGCAACATGTTCAAAAGCTTTTTGGTAATTTGGATGTTTTTATGTAGAGCTGTGAAGGCTGATTCTTGGCACGCTTTTACACATTCTGCAGGATAGTACACTGAAAGCACACTGAGTCACAAACAGGTTTAATCAATGTGGCAGTGAGCTAAAATGAGGTGAAACTCCACTAGATACTTATTTTTAATCTAATATAGTCAATTTACCTCAATTTCAGTTTAATTTCAATTAAATTTCACTTATTCCATAAAATGTAATTCAGGATTCTGTGTCATATCTCCTGCTTATAATATCTCTTAAGGACATTGATGTGACTCCTAATACATTTTAGCCAAGCACTGCTGTATTTTATTTTGAAACAAACTCCGTTGAACGTCGGTTCTGTCTGCTGCTCGCGTGTCGACCGCTACTTATGTATGGAGGGACAAAGATGCCAAAAACGACATAACTAAATAAATAAATAAATAAATAAAGTTACATGAATGAAATCAAGCCGTAAATAAATACAATACAATACAATACAATATAATTGATTTAATAAATATCCATTCATTTTATTTGAAAACATACTGAGTTATTTCACTGTTTTATTATTTTGTATTTCCTGTGCTGCAGTGCATCATGGAATAATTTACGCTGTCAATCGCCAACAGACTCTAGCATATGATTGGTTACCCTGTACAGCAAGTCAAGACAGAGAATGGATGACTGCCACAATCAGTTAGTGTTGGTGTCCACTTGGCTGCCAGGTATCCCATTACGGATTTTGACTAAAATCCCAACTGGTAATGATGGAGGATTGTGGGACAAAGTGCAAGTCAAATGCTTTTTCTGTTGTTACATTCACCAAATACACTTTGGGTTTTTTTCTTATTTTTATTTATTTTTTAGTTGTGAATGTAGTGACACGATCTTCAAATGTCTAAATGATTTGTCAATGTAGAGTCTACTTGGAGAAGTGCTCCATTGTTTTTGGAAATCTGTGGTTAGCCTAACACCCAGTTTGCCTTAGCAGCTATGAGCTGCCGCACGATCTGATATCCTCGTGTTGGTGTTGTTCCAGGATCATCATACTAAATGTTGTTCCAGGATCAACATTGCAAGTGACCAATCAGAATGTTGTGACGTCATACTTTTGCGACTTCGGGAAAAACCGGCGTAAAACAAAAAACTGTACTTAAACTGCAAGAAACCGCCTCTGTCCGCCGATCTGACCCTAACCCTAACCCTAACCGTAACCCTTTAATAAACAGTAAGCAGAATTGATATTGTCCTTGCAACATTGGAATTTCATAAATGCACGAATGGCTTGGCGCGCAAAAGAATAACGTCACAACAATGTGATTGGTCACTTGCAATGTTGAACCTGGAACAACATTTTCATGATGGTCTGGGAACAACACCAACACGAGGATATCAGATCATCCCTGAGGGGCCCAGGCTGTCAGATCTCACCTAATTGGCACACCTGAAAAGAAGTCTATTCCCAGCACTCTGTTTCCAAAGCACTGACCCTAATCTCTAAATGGATGGAAAAACTGGATTTACTCCTCTTAGGTGATATCAAACAGGTGATGTTTTCTTCATTTCAGCGTTTTATTTCTTCAACAACAAATAAGTTTTGCTGGTATCAAAGTTAATCTTGGACTGGACAGTTTCAGTGGAGCACTGTCAGTATATTTTAAATTGTGTCACTTGCTTGTTTTTATACCTGATGTTCAGATTGTATTATACTTCTTTATAGCGTTTTATTTTCAATTAATTAATTAACATCAATTAACTGACACTGAAAATATTTTAATGCAGGGAAAGAACTCAGAACCTTTTCATTGGGGGCAGAAACATCTGGACCAGCAGGTGCTGAAGAGTGATATCATGCCAGATTAAAAAAAATATTTGTTATCAAAATTTAGTCAACTGTATTCTAAACACCAACTGTCTGTTATAAATGTTGAAAGTCTAACAAACAACAAATAACAACAAGCAAATGAATATGAAAAGGGCTTTTTCAATGAGAGTTATGTACACATTTATAGTATTTTTAGGAGAGATCTACAGAACAGTCTGTTAATTAATTATCATATTATATCTAATATACTGGTGTACCGTTTTTCACCACCATCTTCCAAATGAGTCCAGTGTTTATGTCCGTTCACTTAGAACGTCAGGGATAATGAATTATTTATCGACGCATTTCATGTTGGCACTGTTGGCCCCCCATACGGTGGGTGTTGACATGTCCGTGTCATTTGGTCAGCTGATTGCGGGTCGTAAAGCCTCTGGGGTAGCCAGTTTAGTTAGCCTAGCTTGGCTGTATGTTTGTTTTTTTTAACGTTGGTACAAAGGTGGCCTTTAACGTAGCCCTGACGTTTTAAAAAGCTGTAGCAATTTACGGCATTTCAAGCGCCGCTGCCTGCCTTTTTTTGCGGCTGTTAGCCTAGCAACGGTTAGAGTGGCCGTGGGGAAGGGAGTGAAGTTGCTCTCCGAGTCTCTGCATTGCAGCTCCGGGTGCTGCTGATGGAATTCAAACACACAACAATGGCGACTCCCAGCCCTAACAACTCAACAACACCCAGCAGCAACAACGCAGGAGCACACCAGCAGCACCAGTCCCAGTCCCAGCACATTACCACCATGAGCAGCATGCAGGGTAAGTGGGAGGCGGTGGGAAAATATTCTGGTGAAGCTGGAGGAGGAGGGGAGGGCTCACATTCTGCTGCAGTGAAGGTTAATGTTAGCAAGGCTAGCCGTGGGAGGCTCAGGCTACTCCCAGGACTGAAAAACATTCCCAAGGGAGCGGACTAGCATCCCCCCTCAGACAGGAGAGCTGTTATTTCCGAGCTCACCAATTGGAAAAATAATCAATTTATTATTTCTTTGCTAACGAGTTAAATGTCCTTGTTACCATTTTTTGGTGTTTTATTGCCCCGTTGCATCCTGTTTTTCTATTGCCTGGACATAATCTCGCCAAGTCCCATTACAAAAACAGGCAATTTTAGCTAGCGGTGATATTTCTTTATCGTACATAAACCTATTAAAATATTTATGTTGGTAAATAACACAGACAGTGGGGGGACATTGTTCAGCTTAGATTAGAGCAGTGTTTCTGAATGCACTTGGGTTGCAGCACTCTTGACATTCAAGATGATCTTCCACACGTACACGGTGGCTTGCACCTCAGTTATGTTAGTGTTACGTAGGCTGACTTTATCAAAACGCCCAACGATTAAGATTTTCTCAGAAATATTTGCTGTACGTTGATGGAAATAACGTAAGTTAAATAGCTGGATTCGTTATTGGAGTTTAGTTATATCGGATGCATTATTTGCAGATCTATTAAGCAGCAGGTTTATGCAACTCAGTGCAGCACATCTCCATACTTGCTTGTGCAGACAGTAGTCAAGGCTTTCTCAGCACCACCACACGAAAATGCTCTTTACCTATGCCGTGGTTTTTGTACAAACAGTCTCTCATTTTAACTTTCAGAGTCCAACACCTGCTGGAGATGTCAGAGTGAAACAGGTAGCTACACACTTCCTTGACTTAGTAGAGTCAGATAAGCAGATGACTTTAAAAATACAGTGTTTAATCTGGATAGTAAATTCTTGGGAAAATGAAACAGCTATTACATACTCTGATTTAGAAAATAAATCTCACAATATACTGATGTAAGAATCCCTGAATCATGAAGGTGAATATTGCTTGATTGGAATTAGGTGTATTTCACTTTAATGTAATCAGTGTAAATGAGATGCATGCATTTTTCAGCCCTCGTAGATGTCACAATAATAAACTTGATGCCACTTTAATTAAGCCTAACGTTAGCGATAACATAACCTTCAAGTGCTTTGATTGTTTAATTTTTATATTTACATTTACGTCACGTAATCCTGTCTCTGTTTACTTTTCCCTGACTGTATTTCATCTTTCATTTTAATGCTGCTAACTAACGATTCCTAACTCCTCCCGTGATGCTGATGGATGGTGAGCTGTCCTAAGAGGAAAAACAAAAGTGTTTTATTTATGTACACATTTGTTGTTGTTGTTGTTTTTAAGTTCAAATAATTTCACGATCATAAGTCATGCTCGTTCCTTTTTAGTTTTACCTGCAGGCCATTTTTCCTTCTTCACTGACTGACACCTCATCCTGCTCCAAGTGCTTGGCTCATAAACATGCGTGCATGCCAGTGCATTGCCATTCAGGAAATGCATTTAACCTGCGATAGATGCACCCGAATGTTTGACAGCTCCGAAACTAAAGCCAGGGCAGTTTTTGTAAATTGCTTCTCGGGCTTTTGAGTTGTTGGGATGTTAAAGTCAAAACTGACAAAGTAGTAGTCTATCTCTTGAGGTATATAACACAGGCTGGCATATGGAAGGTGAAATATAATAAAAATAAAAAGCTGTCTTCTCACCTCTAGGGTTTCAGATAAACCTGTCTGGAGCTCCCCCAAGTAAGCCAAATCTCTTTTGCTTCAGCACCAACAGTTCTCATCCCTTTGTTTCTGCCTGACAGTCTGGTATGGGGGAGTCTGTCCTGCTGTTCTTCACTAATCTGAGTCAAAACTTCTGATGGGTTCAAGTAGGCTTGTGCCGGTACCTGATGCTTTTAATATGACCTTTTCAGATATCAGCATATATCAGGCTACAGACGCATGCAGTTATAGAAATGTTGTTTGTTTTGTCCACGTCAGGATTTTTGTGCTGCGCAAAAAGACTTTTATTTTTATTTTTTTGTCAGACACACTTCCAGGAAAAGCGTGTCTGTTCTCGTCGGCACAAGCCTAAAATTCAGAGCTTCCATTGATATTTTGGCACGAGATCTCTCAACGGACCCCCCCTCTCCCCCTTCTGCCAACCAAAGAAACACCAGTTTAAAAAGTGCAATGGAAGCTCTACCTGGCTGGTTTTCAGTGTGCAACTAACCAGCATAAGTAGTGCCTGTATAAGTGTGTGTGTTACTTTTTTTTCCCCTCCCCTTGGCATTGGTGCACTCCAGCATAGCCCTTTCTTGTCGAGACAAGGTACGCACACTGTGAAGTTGTCATTTCACACAACTTCTTCCATTGAAACCTAGTGGAATTTCAGCACTCGCATTCCTGTGGTATTTTGGGTGGAGTGAGCTGTCCTTCGATTCAAGGTGAAATCAGAGCAGTTGGCCTGAGGAGCATGTTTCCCAATATATATTTCATTTTATTTTTTTCTTTCTTACCCACCCACCCCACCCCCTTCATGTTTATCTTTGGGTTGGTCTGTTTGCATTGTAAGTGGAGGTGGTTTAAGCAGCATGCTGGATTTCTGTCTCTGCATCAACATCAGTGTCTGGGTATTTTTTCATCTACTGTTGACATGCTTTGGAAATTTGAGTCTTTAAATTCTTAGTTTTGCACAAAGCCAGATGGTAATGCAAGTTATGATTATGAGAAACATAAACAGTGACATGATCATTTCTCACTGGTTTTTGTGCCTAGTTTGCATTCATCTGCTATTTTATTTGGTCTGTACAGCCAAACGGTCCAATCTAGCAGTCCTGCAGTAAATCCTCCTCTTTATAGTACCCGCTACGACTCCTACCAACTGCGTGAGGAGCTGTAGGGGTTTGGTTACTTGCAGATTGAGTGGAGGCCCTTGTCGTCTGGTCCACGGCTGCCCTGACTGGTGTTAGGGACATGGAACGCCACCCCTCTTATGAAGAAAGAAGCTAGAGCTTGTGTATGAGGTCTTTCGCATCCAACTGCAGATTGAGGGTCGTCTGGGAGAGTCTGGCAGAGTCTCCAATCGGGGAAAACTTATTCTTAGGCCATGTTCTGCTGTTGTGGCCCCCTAGACCCAGAGTTGAAAGGTGCTGTCATCCAATGGATCTTGGTTATTTTGTGTCTTTGGTCTCTGGAGAATGTCGTAGGTAACAGAGGACCAGATGACTTTGGATTTAACTCAAGGATGCATTGTACCTACAGGTTTTTCTATTATTTAGGCCACCACATTTATATCAGTACCTGCAGATCAAACACCTGTGTAAAGCAATAACATAGATTTCCCTGAAATCATCTTCATTCTTTCACTTTTAAGGTGTTGTTTTTTTTGTTTTTTTTTAAAGATTATTATTATACATCATCAAGTGTTGTCATGGAGATATCAGATTTACTTTGAAAAGCCCCGCCTCTTTACTATGTATGAGTTGTAAATTATAAAGATACATACCCATTATATTACCAGGACTGATTGGTTTTTCTGTTGTTTGATGTACCCTGATTGTTTTGATGAGGCAACATTGAGTGCTTAGAACAGCTGTCTGAACGACCTTCACGAGGGAGGATTTTTTGCAGGACTGCTCAAGTAGATCGTTTCAGTTTTAGCTAATGATACTAAACTGGCAACTGACTGTACACCAGTATCAGCCTGCTTGCAGTTGAGTCAGTGAGGTTGCTCCACTCACTTATTTATTTGCATTTTTTTTGATTAAAGTAGATTTATTCAAAAAGAGATTCATTCACTTGTTTTTCCAAGTAAACTTTTTAGTGTTATTATCAGATTTTTTTTTTTTGTCCATTTCCTCAAAAATCACAAAAAATACAAACATTAGGAAAGTGCGCTGACCTTTTAATCAAGATAACTCATTGCCTTCTGTTTGTTGCTCAGTCATGCTTACGTGTCTAGTCAGCCAGGAAAAACCCCGTCTGGATTTCAACATGGAAATATTACAAGATTGTCTGCTTCCCGTACAAAGACAATCTAGTACTCCAAAGCTGTAAAACTTCTGACTTTAGAATGCATCTTATCGGACCCACCATGTTTTTCTTTTTAATTCCATTATTATGAGCTTTATGACAAATGTGGTTGGGTGAGGGTTGTATTGTTCCCATGAAAAGACCAAAGTAACTGACTGAGCTGTCAGCAAACCTGAATAGAAATAAAAACGTCCTGTGTTTTTATCGATTTCCCAAAAGCTACAGCCAGTGTGGTTTTAAGCAGACATTATTTAAACTGGAAAAGTTGTACGTTTGTTGGGGACTGTTTTCATTGGTGGATTAATCCCATTTTAATCCAATAAACTCCAATATGTGTGTTCATGCTAATGCTGTTGTGCAGTTTGAGACTGCATATCTCTATTGGGGATGAAAATTCTCTCTGCAGCATGCCTGAATTGAATCCCTGGAACCAGAAGGATATTGAAGACAGATTTGTTTACCTCTGTCTTCATGTTCCAGTTGGTAACAACATCCATGTGACTAGAAGCATGTGACCTCAGGTGGTGCTTTTTGCATTGTTGTCTGATGAAGATGAATGCAATAAATCTGTAAAACTGGGGCCCTGCAGTTCATGAAGTTTGAATTTTTTTAAATTTTGTTGAGAACCTCAAGATGGTGACATTAGACTTTTTCCAAATTATCATTAATATTTATTTTCTTTTTTTCCCCTTCTACCTTGTTCTGCCGGAGAGTTCTTCCTTTTAAAAGGGAGTTTTTTCCTTCTCACTGTCACCAAGTGCTCGCTCACAGGGGGTCGTCTGAAGACCGTTGTTGTGATTTAAAGCTACATAAAGAAAATTGAATGGAATAGGTTTTCTTATAATATTGAGATGTGCATTTAGGCAATCGTGAAGAACCCTTTCAAAAGTTTCTGGATGTGGATTGAATCCACAGCGCAGTGGTTCGAACCTCACTGCAAGAACGTCCCTGACTTGGATAAGTGGAAGAAAATGGATGAATGTCATGAAACAGAAATGCTACACCGCTCCCAAACTCATCTCTTTGGTCTTTTCATGGGGTAGCTGAGTTTAGAAAAATTGGCGAAATTACCAACAATATGTTCGAAGGCTTGCGGATGAGTATTTTTGTAAATACGCAGGTGTTGCAGAGGTTGCCAGTTCCCATCCCAATAATCTATAAAAAGCATGTCATCTATAGATTTCAGGAGGTTGGGATGCATTTAATCATCTGCCCAGTCCTTGTGTCGCCTCATTTCATGGTTGGTATCGTTTTCAATCACTGATCATTCGGAGCTGTCGTGTGGGATGAGTTTGGTCGTTTCCTCGGCGTTTGATTCATGTTTCTCTCGCTCAGGTAAACGTAAAGCCCTGAAGCTGAACTTTGCCAATCCTCCCATCAAACCCATGACTAGATTCACACTGAACACGGCCGGGCCGCCCTTCCAGAACCCTCACATGTGAGTGAGCTTTCCCCCAGGCTTGTCTGTTAATGTAGTTCATCCAGTTTCTCGTCATTTTGGCCGGCTCTTTCTTTCTTCCCCCTCAGAGAGAGGCTGAGGACACACAGCATCGAGTCCTCGGGAAAATTGAAGATCTCCCCAGAGCAGCACTGGGACTTCACAGCCGAAGATCTCAAAGACCTGGGCGAGATCGGCCGAGGAGCTTACGGCTCCGTCAACAAGATGGTGCACAAGCCGAGTAACCAGATCATGGCGGTCAAGGTGATCATTGCCCTTTCTCTGTCTGAGCTAAAACTGAACACGGGAGCGATGTCTGTGAGTCTGTTTGATACGTATGGAAGCATTTTGTCATTTTCAGAGGATTCGATCAACAGTCGATGAGAGAGAACAGAAGCAGCTGTTGATGGACTTGGACGTGGTTATGAGAAGTAGTGATTGTCCTTACATCGTGCAGTTTTATGGTGCTCTGTTCAGAGAGGTGAAATGAAGTCACTTTGTTACAGAATGAACAATAATGTCTCACCTCAAAGGAAACAAGTGACTGAATATTCCTTGTTTGTTTGTTTTTTCAGGGGGACTGCTGGATTTGTATGGAACTTATGGCTACCTCGTTAGACAAATTTTACAAGTTTGTATATGGCTCATTAGATGATGTGATTCCAGAAGAAATATTAGGAAAAATAACTTTAGCTGTAAGTTTTTTGGACTTGAGTCTTCCTTATTTTATCCATATTAGAAGCCCGATTATCGTCTTGTTGTCCTAAACTCTGTTTTTGCATGTTACAGACTGTGAAGGCGCTTAACCACTTAAAAGAAAACTTGAAAATTATACACAGAGGTAAGAGGATACCTGACTTTCTCCATTGTAATGCATTTGGATCATTGCGTGTCTTTTCACCAGCCGTGTCTCTTAACTCAGACATTAAGCCGTCAAACATCCTCCTGGACAGGAACGGCAACATAAAGCTGTGTGACTTTGGCATCAGCGGTCAGCTGGTGGACTCCATCGCCAAAACCAGAGATGCCGGTTGCAGACCGTACATGGCGGTGAGTAACAGGATGAGGTTACCGAAGTAGAGCTAGCCACAAATCGGCTCGAGTCCATTGAGCTTCATGGAAAATGACAGCTCTGACAAACCAGTAGTTCAGTCACTGTCCACTTTATTTATCACCAGCTTATTCATGCTGTTACTCAGTGAACCAGCCATGTCCCAGTAGTGCCGTCTACAATACCACAGCTTGAGTTAAACATTAGGATGGAGAAAATGTGTCGTCTAACGTTGGTCATTGTGTATTTCCATCATTCTTATGGAAGAAATTGTGGCTACTTGGAAAGAGCCAATAACATGAATTTCAGTGGTTAATTAAACATTAAAACAACATGTTTATAATCACTAGAAAAATTCAGTAAACAAAACAAAACACAAAATTGGCTCATTTTTGGGGCAATTTTACCTGAAAATCAGGTCTAAATGAGGTTTGAAATCTTTGTTCCTGCTCATCTTAGAAGAGCTCTAAATAGAAACATGCTAAGATTTCTATTCAAGTCTTCTCCTTGTATAAAGACTCTGGTATCTCTGAAGCTGCTGATCTCTTGAAATTTTCACAGTAAGAGTCTAGTTCAGGACAGAGGTGGGTTAATGGGATGTTAAAAACAACTAATTGGCTTTTGTGAAGCTCTCTGTATACCTGACTGCAGCACCATGAATAACTGAATAAACAAAGTGCCACCAGTAAAGCTGAATTTAAAGTGGCTGAGAAAGACCTTGTAATATACGCTACAATATGCATTATGGGTAAATGATAGTTGGGGAGATCGGGGATGGGATAGACAATGAACCTTCACTGTGTGTTTTTCCTGCAAATTGCCCATCTCGTAATAGACTCCGTTCACCATCTTCTAATGGCTGCTGCCATCGGGATAATGACGCGAGTCACGCGGCAACGATCGCTTCAAACAGGTTTCATAAGCATCAGAGTCCCTGAATGTGAGCTGGAGCACCTCTAGGTATTTATTTGAAGCATTAATTTCAATGATCACCAGGACATAAAACTGCACCGACTGCATTAAAAAGCTTTTTCTGCTTTCTAATAACAAGTTTTGCTTCTTCCACAATTTTTTTTTTTTTTTTTTTTTTTTTTTTTTGTAACCTGTGTTCAGCATATTTTGTTGTGCTGCTTAATTGGATCTGGTATTTAGCAGCACAGGGATGTGGTAGAATGGAGTCGATGCATGAAAGTGCAGCTGACAAAATCTGATAAATTGCAGAATTTTTGAAGCAGAGTCTCAAAGGTTTGTAGTGCCTCGTAGAATCCAAGAACGTAGCTGTTGAGTAGTTACAATGAGGACCAATCAACTATTAACTGGTTATTTTAAATAATTTCACTTATCAGTAAGAAGGTTACTGGTCTTGAATGTTCCTCCTGTGTTTTGTGCTGACTGTAAACGACAGACAGTCAGAGGTTACAACAGTTCAGCCTATTATATCACATGAAGGTCTTAACGATAGTCTGTGCAGAGACACCGTCCTCAATACTTGAAATCCTGTTAGAGGAGAAAAAATGAATTGTTTAAGAAACAGTCGAATATGTGTTTCTAAGGATTTTTAGTTCTTTATGAGACTTTAAGTAGAATATTTGGAGATCTGTTGCTATTATTTGGAAAAAAAATTTAATTTTTTTTTTAAACGTGCAGGTCAAACACCTGACAATAAATAATCTGTCACATTGTTTTTTCTCATTAATCACACTGTGTGTCGTACACATGCTTGCGTGTGTGCATGCAACCACAGCTTTCAAAGAGGTGATCTCATCGTGACATCATCGCTTGAGGTTATTTTTGCCGCAGGGTTACGTCAGCTGGGGGGCACCTCCTTCTGACCCTCCGTACCTCCTAGCCCTCCTTGTCTCTCTGCAGCAGTTTCCATTCTAAATTTGGTTAGGCGATATTAGGACCCGGCGGTACGCGGCCTCCTCTGCACGCTCTCCGCTCTCCCAAAGGCCGCGGCAGGGCGCTTCATTCATGACTCTGTATGAACCATGTTACCCGGGAGCTTCCCACGGCTGTGAGCTCAGCGTGCAGGAATCTCAGCTCCAGTTTCTGGTTTCCAGCTGGCACACACACCAGGTGTGTGACCGCCGTGCTGCTGGTTACTACAGGCTCAGTGACGTAGAAAAACAGACCTCGGTGCAGCTGGGAACAGAGCACACACTTTACCTCAGGCTATAGCCTGTACCGGATGCATGTGGACGTTGGACTTTAGAGGACCAGTAGCTCTTGTTCACAGCTGTTAGTGGTTCTGATAAAGTTTGTAATAATTTGGCTAATTTTCTATTTTTTCTGTAGATACTTAAAGTATTAAATTTGAACCAATTTCTCTTTACTTTAGTAGTTTGGTTGTGGTTGTATCCAGCACAGTTATTTGGCTTTTACAGATTTGCTCAGAGCCTAATAAAGTTTGGTTTCTCAGGGCAAAGATGCAAATCTGATTACTGGAGAGGAAAATCCAGATATGGAAAAAAAAAGTGCTGTCTAATGATTTCTTCACTAACGTTATGTGCAGTGGTTGTGTAGACGAAGTCTTGGCAGATGCGTGCAGCCTCTTGCTGCAGCGCAGAGCGTCCCACTCAGCTGGGTGACATCAGCCTCTAATTCAGGCCTGTAAATGGGCCAGCGAGGTGCCTCCTCCTCTCAGTGCTGCAGCAGGAGATCTCTGCAGCTCTCTGACGCACTTTGTCTCAGAGCCGCAGAACAGACACGGGAGCAAAGTGAAGGTTGATAATGTCAGAAGAAGCCTCGCAAGGCAGGAAGGAGGCAGCGAGCTGATGAACCTCAGAGCTGATGGCATGTCGTTGTGCAGGCGGAAGCATGCCCAGAGGCGATGAGCTGGTTTAGTGCTCTTAGGGCTAGCTGTTGGTTTTGGAAGCACAGATTTCTTTCTTACCATCTTGTGTGCAACTTAAAATGCAAGAGAAACACTTGGGTTAGATCCTAAAATCCAAACTAAAGTAATCCTTTGTGCTTTCCTTGCACTGTGGAGGTTGTGGGCTTTCTTTCTGTTAATGCTGAGGTAGAAAGGGTGTGCAGGTTTAAACCGAACACTCACAGTGACCTCTGGTGTCTAAAGCCTGCAGCACAGTTATTGCATTATAGGGGCAAACCTTTCCAACCTGGGAGGTGATTCAAAGCTGCGTTAAAGCCTTTTCTAAGACTCCAAGACACACGCTGTTTATCTCTTATGGTCAGAGCATAAGCCTGCTCAGGAGCTGTCTCAGCAGTTCAACAGCATAGATGCATCATCTCAGGACATTAATTCACTAACGTACTTGCTAATATGTTAGTGATTCAGACTGTTTTTATCTTTAAAGAACACACGTGTGGTTTATAGCAGCGGTCCCGTTTGGTGCCGGGCCGTGAGAGATGAGGCTCGGGTGTGAAATTTATGGTTTTCGGGGGTTTTTATCATTACTTGTTTTTTAATCGTTTTTATCGTTAACTCTGTTTCCCTGGGTATTTTCCTGTGTGTTATGAATAAATGTTCTTTTTTTTTTTTTTTTGGTTCCCGGTACTGGTTTTATTTTGTTGTATTTATCCGTCCGTGAAAATATTGTTGGACATAAACTGATCCGTGGCGCAAAAAAGGTTGGGTACCACTGGTTTGTAGTATGTTTCCATCACTAAAAACCCCTGATGAGCTTTTCTTTTCCTTGAAAACCAGTGTTCAATTTAAAGGTGCTTGCTTCGTCCTGTTTCTGTTGTCAGCCGGAGAGAATAGACCCCAGCGCGTCCCGGCAAGGTTACGATGTCCGCTCAGATGTCTGGAGTTTGGGAATCACACTGGTGAGTTTCAGCTCTTCTTACGTCTCTTCAGGTCCTGAAAGAACCTGGACAAATGACTGTGGAAATTGTATTACATATTTTGCATGTTGTTCTTTTGGTCTAGAAACTGAAGCACAGGAACGTGTACAGAGAGGGCATCGTTGCAACAAATCCCTATTGAAGGCAGAGTCAGCCTTAAGCTATGGGGGGGGGTTCCCCCAAAAAATCAACAAATACTTTAACAAGACTTTAATATTCAGTTTGCAAGAAATTTAACTGTTAGATACAGTTTAAAACAACAGTGGTGACTGGTTTTGGTAATGTGGCAGACTTGTTCTAAAAGCAGTCTTCTTGGATTACATCTCGTATGGTGGTACAGTGGTTGGCATCCTAACCTCACAATAAGAGGGTTCTGGATTCACATGCAGGCTGCACGTTCTCCCTCTGCTTGCACAGGCTTCTCTGTACTCGGTGCTCCAGCTTCCTCACACTGCACCTTCAGCACACACAGACCAGAACAAAGGAAGAAAAGCCAATCGCTGAAAGCCTCATGGTTTCCAGGGACGACGCGACCTTTCTTTTATTAGGCCCATGATGACAGTGCATACAGTATGAGCAATAAACCTGCACTATAATCATTGTTGGAGGTCTGAAGTTCACCTTTAAACCGTTAGCACATTTAAATATAGTGTGGAGTAGCACCTCTGCTCTCTTCTCTAAACAAAGATGCTTTATGCAGTAAATGTTTATTAAGAAATAAAACAATCTGCAGAAAATGTTGGGATTTACGCCATATTTGTAGTTTTCCGCTCTCGGTGTGCTTGAACTTTAATGCTATGTGTTTCAGTATGAGCTGGCCACGGGACGGTTTCCTTACCCAAAGTGGAACAGTGTGTTTGATCAGCTGACCCAAGTGGTGAGAGGAGACCCGCCGCAACTCAGCAACTCGGAGGAGAGGCGCTTCTCCCCCAAATTCATCGCCTTTGTCAATGTGTGGTAAGAAATACCTCCATAGACAAGAATTTCTGTCTCTTTGTAGTCTGTGCTGTGTTCTCTTCTGCCCCCCGGTGGATTAATCACTGAACTGCACCCTCCCATAATTTAACACCTCTGCTTTCTTTCTCATCTTCGTCTCAAGCCTTACAAAGGATGAATCAAAAAGGCCAAAGTACAAAGAGCTGCTGGTGAGTTCATGTTAAGTCACCCTAACATTTCATGTTTTTCTTTTTCTTCTAGGAGTTTGAGTTAATGTAATAATTTGTTTCTTTTTAATCCACCTCAGAGAGATCCGTTCATTCAGATGTACGAGGAGCGCTCAGTCGACGTAGCCGGTTACGTCTGCAGGATCATGGATCAGATGCCGGCCTCTCCCAGCTCCCCCATGTATATGGACTGATAGCAAGATGAAACAGGAACTCATCCATAAATATAAACCACTCTGCAATGACAGCATCAAAAAGAGATAACTAAGTGATTAAAAAAAAGAAAAAGTCCTTGTATAAATTTGCTCGGTCCCATTATTGCAGTGTTAAAAAGAGAATTGTAAAGCCTAAAAAAAAAAAAGAAAAAAAAAAGCACCACGTGCAGTAAAAGTGGTGTCCTTTCAGTCATTTCTGTATATTAACACACTTCTGTTTCTTTCTTGTTCACAAACGCACAGACGCACAGTCACCTAAATATTAATAGCAGCTGAATCAATCAATCATGACTCATCCTGATCAGGATACATCTCAGTGATTTAGTAACAGTGATTTTAAAGAGAGGAGAAAAAAAAAACCCTGGAACTTGTATTTATAGAACCAAAAATCGTGGAGACTCTTCGACATACTGGAATTATGCTCTTTGTGAAATGTTCCCACCTCTTCATGTAACGAAAGCATCGTGTTTGGTATCTTAATGGAACTGTGCTTCTCTGGGTATAAAGCAGTTTAAAAGTGTTGGTAGTCAGTCATGTTGGACCCGCAGTCCACTCAGTGCTCGCTGTGCAGTGGACTCTAAGCTGATTTATGAATAAAGAGAGAGAAGGTTAAAGGTGTGTTCTGCCTCTTTACTCTTACAGTGTCTGTTCTGCCTGGATCCAGGTGACCTGCACCTGCAAAAAGGCAGCTATTTAAGGAGAAAAATGTAATATATTAAATTATGCCATGTGCCATACAATTCCTAGCGAATCTAGAAAAGCACAAAACGTTCAGATGCTCAGACTATGACTGTGATTTAAACAACTTTTTGATGTGTACAAATACTGTTAACTACTTCTTCTAGCTGTTTACTTGTAATTGTGTTGGTTCATACTGTAGTTTAACTTTATGAGTTTAATGGGGTGGTAGTAATATTATTGACATGTATGCAAAACCTAAAGTAGTGGCGAAACATACAGTAACAGGCACTGGGTGGAACAAAGAGTCACAAGAAACTACTTTTTGTCTTTCCAGTTTAGAACGATTATGTTCTTAGAACTGGTATGGATTGCTCATATTTCAGTGGTAGATTAACTGATGCAAGATCTCCAGGGCTGAAAGTGTTGCAGTGATTTTTTTTTTTTTTTTTCTTGGTCACTTTGGGAACATAACCAGGTCGCATGCAGATAATCAGATATCAGCAAAGTATCAGGAACCCTGAAACCCATATTGTGTGTAGTTTATATTATGTAACATGAGCTTTATGTAAAAGTTTAATAATAATTGTGTATTAATAACACTGATAATAAACTAAAATCAATATAATCTAAAAATTGCTTACATGCACTAAATTTAGTGATTCTGTTTTTCTTTTTTTTTTATATATAATATATATAATTTTCGGTTTTTAAAGAGCTAACCACGTGTAATTTAACGTTTAGGCGTTTTATTTTGAAGTACTTTGTTTACGTTAAGCACATCTTCAAGAAGAGGCTCTGTTCCCGCCTCTGTCTCTGAAAACCCCGCTCTGATTGGTCCACATCTCTGCCAAACAATCTCGGAAACCAATCGGCATAAAGAACGGACAACGTCATCACTAGATGCCGGAAAAAAGTTGTCACATGTGTCATATACGGTGTCAACCAACTTGGTAGCCCTTGTGGAATGAGCGGAGACCGTCTGTGGGGCAATTAATCGATCAGAAAGAAGACAGTAATGTTTAAGTAAGACTAACTCAGCGCGTTTACATGTGATTAATCGGTACGCTGTGGTTTGAATGACTGCGGGAGACGATTAGCATGAACAGGCTCCATGTGAGGCTCTGGCACTTCACGTCGCTGTTTGTGAACGGCAGGACTCTCCCTGCTCCTGTCCGCTGTGATTCTTCTCTCCATCGGTCTGTTTTTCAGCTTTTTCGGACCATGGCCTCCACTACCACTAACAACAAAAACAATTTACCGAAGAAAGCCAAGCAGAAGGAGCCGCTGCGCAGAGTGAAAACCAAAGAGAACCGCAGCAAGCGAGGAGACGTTCACGGACCGTCCACTGTGTACCTGCAGGTGGTCGGAGCTGGAAGCAGAGATAATGCTGCGTCAGTTTACGTATTCTCCGAGTTCAACAGGTACTTCAAACCGTCTGAAGGCACTTTGGAGCACATTTTTTGTGCTGTTGTATGTTAGAAAAAACTTGACTTTTTAATGTACCCCACTGTAAACACACTTGCAAAAATAGCAGGCATTAACAGCAGGTCAAAGCGATCCTGGGCTCCACTTTACTGCAGTGATGCAGAGAAAGCTACACTTTTCACTTCTGGTATTTCACAGGTTGTGGGTCCTCGAGTCCTCACCTCAGATCTTAGTTCTCCTCAGGAGAGGAGTCGAGACAGGTGTTTAACAAAATGAGACATCCTTCAAATTTTACTCGCCTTCGCACCTAAACGAACTTGAGTGTCATCCCATTCTTAATCCTTAGGGTTTAAGCTAATGTCAGCCCAACATTTGCAGCGGTAGCAGCTTCAATTCTTCTGGGAAAGCTTTCCACAGGTTTGGGAGTGTTTATAGGAATTTCTGACCAGTCTTTCAGAAGTGCATTTGTGAGGTCAGACATGGCTCCCACAGACCATTTGTATTTAATGGATTAATTGTAAGTTTATGAGATTGCATCAGTTTGTTGGAAGACATGAATACACACTAATCAGTGTATCTTTATCAAGTCAAGTGGCTTTACTGTCATTCTAACCATGTGCAGTGGTACAGTACACAGTGAAATGAGACGCCGTTCCTCCAAGACCGTGGTGCTACATATAACAGACAATCAACACAGGGGTTTGCACAAAAGTGCAAGTGTGCAACAACCCCCCCAAACAAACAGTGCAACACCAGACAGAACAGAACGATAAGACACAAAATAGTGCGATAGAAAAGTGCAACAATGACGACCTCCACAGATGATCCATCAGTGTTAAGTGGACAGCGATCTCTCTGTGCTCTCCTGAAGTCATCAATCATCTCTTTTGTTTTGTCCACGTTCAGAGACAGGCTGTTGACTCTACACCAGTCCATTAGCTGTTGCACCTCCTCTCTGAATGCTGATTCGTCGTTCTTGCTGATGAGACCCACCACAGTCATGTCATCTGCAAACTTGATGATGTGGTTCGAATTGTGCATTGCTGCACAGTCGTGAGTCAGCAGCGTGAACAGTAGTGGGCTGAGCGCACAGCCCTCCAGTGCTCAGTGCGGTGGTGTTGGAGATGCTTTTACCGATCCGAACTGTCTGAGGTCTCTCCGTCAGAAAGTCCAGGATCCATTTGCAGAGGGAGGTTTTCAGGCCCTGTAGGCTCAGTTTTCCAATCAGGTGTTGTACATATGTGTCTTTATCATCCAGGTGGGTGAGGGCAAGATCTACGGTGCTCTGCACATTCTCTGAGTACTCTCCCAGGAATGTTATCTGGACTAGCAGCTTTCCGTGGGTTAACTCTGCAAGGGGTTTTTCTCACGTCAGCCAAGGTCGAGATGATTTCCTCACCAACACGTCATTCTGAGCAGGAGGGAGGGGAGGCGTCACCATAGCAGGCAGGTGTCGTCTACCTGTAGTTGATGATGGCCGCAAACTGGCCGTTGGTGATTTATGAGTGCTATATTCTGTTTTTCTATTAAATAACCTTAAAAAAGACCGTGTGGTCAGGTGCCTCCTCAGTACTCATTTGGGTTTCCAGATCTGCCTGACAGACTTCTTTGAGATCTCATCCAGCATCCAAGTGTCCAAAACAGCCTCAGATCAGACGCTAGAACCACAAAGTCAATCACTGACCTTCTCATAGACTGGATAAAAGATGAACATAGAACATTAAACCTGCCTTTGGCAGGGGGAGTGGGGCGCTCCCTTTGTTCGGTGACCTCCGGACACATTTTGCTGACTGGTTTTGAGGCTAAACATGTCTGTTGTGGTTATTACTGGAGGCAGAAAGATGTTTCTCCACAGTGTCCTCCTTGATGAGGGTTAGCCAAGTCTTTAGCCAATCAGCATGAGGCATCCCTGGTTTCTCACGCAGCTCCTGTAATTTCTCATACAGTATCTGGCTCAGTGATGATATTTTAGAACTTTTCACTCCCTTTCAAAGACCTGTTTGAGGTTTAAAGTTAGGTGCAGGTATGGGTAACGGTTTGGGACTGTTTTGATTTGACAAAGCTGGAAATGCATTGATATTAGTAAGTGTCCCAGTGTGAGTGTATGTGGAGCAGGCTGTAGTTACTTTATGGTAACCTCTGATAGCAAAAACTAACTTTAAACCTTTGACTGCACTTACTCAGGTCCTCAGCAGCACACACACCTAGTTTTACGCAGCTTGGAGGTGTTATCGCCTGAGTAGGCGAAGAAAAGGCTTCTCAACATGATAATAAGATGCTTTTGGACAGTTTGGCATAAAACGAAAAAATAGGAACTTTGACACAATCTGTGGAGCATAATGCAGCAACAGGAATGATCATGATAATAATCTTTTTCCCTTAAAATCCTGAGACCAATCGCCTGGTGTAATTCAGAGGTTCTGATCGCAGCTCGCCCAACACTTTCTGAAATACACCAATGCAAAACAAACCTCTCTCTGCTGCAGGTACCTGTTCAACTGTGGTGAAGGAACGCAGAGGCTCATGCAGGAACACAAGTAAGCTGGTGATGCCACAGCAGCGTTAAGATTCCAGTCTGTCTGGTGGTTTAAAAACAGCATGAACATGATCGTCATGTTTTCCTGTGGCAGGCTGAAAGCTGCTCGCTTGGACAACATCTTCCTGACCAGACTGAGCTGGGAGAACGTGGGAGGCTTGTCAGGTCAGTGAACACAGGTTCATGTTAATCCCTGTCATCACACTGGTGCTCCACACTAACACCAGGTATATATTACAGAGCTGAAGTCACATAGTTCATACATGACAGTAATATTCAGCATTAATGGAAATAAAATGTTTTCATCACCAGTATTCATCAGTTTGTGTCTTTCTGCATTATTTACAACAGGGAGGTTCTAAAAGCACAACTTGATTAGTGACATATTTTGTAAAATATATGCATTCATGAAAATGCCGGTTGAAGCTGAGGACAGTTTCATAACTGTGGATGGAGCCAAATACACTGAAATAACAATCCAACCCAGGCGGAGGTCTGCCTCTCACCTCAACCTGCAGAATTTTGTGCTTCGTGCTGTTGCAGCTCAGTTTGATTTATGCAGCAACAGCTCACAAGAACAGTCGTCTCAAGGTGTTTTATATGTTAAGATGAAAACTTTAGGAACTGCAACAATGTCACGGCCCTTTATGGGCAAGTACTTGGCAACTGTGGGATTCAATTCATTGTATACAGCACCATACTCGCCTCAAGGCACTTTATATTGTAAGGCAGACCCTGCAGTAATACATGCAGAGAAAAACCCAACAATCATACAACCTCATGCAAGCACTTTGGTGACAGTGGGAAGGAAAAACTCCCTTTTAACAGGAAGAAACCTCCAGCACAGCAGGTTCATGCTTTTGTCACCTGGAGAAAGGGATGAACCCTTAATCCCTTTAAACATGAAGAGACCTCCTTTTGTTTCCACTGGTTGCGTCTTAATCATTTGCCTTAAACCCACGCTGGTTGCAGAAGTGAAGGCTTTGAAAATCGACCGACTCCCACACGAAGACCTGGAATAATCTACAGCTCTTGTAGCCGAGATTTATTACGGTGGTTGGAATTATATATGCACAGTTCAAGAATAAAACATAGAAAAGAGCAGAATATGACCCTTTAAACGTGACCTGCTTTACTTTGATTGTTAATTGCACAAAATTTGAAATAATTTCTGAATGTACAGGTCAATTTTTTATTTTTTTTTAACTTGTTATTTTCAGTTTTATATGAAAATAATATTCGTGCACCCTTAGATGATTTATGTCTATATTCTGTATAAGTAGAGCCATTACACAGAATAGCTATTTGATTTTGGTTAATTTCAGTATATTAAATATTCTTATATCTCTTTGTTCTGTAATAATATTCATCTGTGTCTCGTTGCAGGGATGATATTAACCTTGAAGGACACCGGCGTCCCTGAGTGTGCTCTCTCTGGACCTCCACAGCTGGTGAGAAGCTGGATCAAACAGTGCAAACACGCCTTGAGGAGCTTTTAATGTGAAAGGATTCACTTTACATCTGCTCTCTTCCTTTTTTTTTTTCTAATCACAGGAGAATTATCTGAATGCCATCAAGTCTTTCTCTGGACCACTGGAGGACATCAAGCTGTGTATGTTGAACTTGAGACAAATGCATTATTCTTGTGTTACGTCTGTGTGATATTCACTGTGTCGTCCCAGCGGTCCGACCGTACACTGAGGAGACGTACTCCGATGACACCATGACGGTTTATCAGGTGCCGATATTCGGTGGGTTTGTTTCCTGATTATTATTTTTTTATTCCTTAGCCTCAGGAAGGAGTTTGTTTGTCATCTAATCTTTTTTTTATTTTTTTTATGCCGTCATCTCTGCAGCAAAGTCGAGGGACAATGACAGAAATTGCTCCCACAGGTCGGGCAGGAACAGCCCCACTCAGGCGACTCCACAGAAAGCCGACGTTAGCAGTGCAGACGATCCAGGTGAGTCAGAGCAGGCTAGACTAGACATGCAGTATCATACAGATAAGATTCATTTGACCACCTGAGGTTGGAGCATTCAAATAAAACAAAGCCAGCACAAAAACAAAATCAAATTTAAAAATTATTAATAATCATTTAAAATAAATCGGCGTCATCAGATTTGGAAATAATTTTAAGCGTAGCTACAATGTGGGATCTTAAGCTTTAGGCTTCATGCCGTCTTCTGTCAGGACTGAGGTGTGAATAAACGTGTAATAGGCCGACTGTGGCTGCGTGTCTTTGGTAATAAAATGAACAAACTGAGTGCAACAATCGCTTCAAATTTTAGGTGAAAGGCGAACAGCAGCGCGAGATTCCTCTCTGGTGGTTGCCTTTGCCTGCAAGGTAGGACGCTGTGAAAATACGTCCATCCTGTGACGTGCAAATTGAAGCTTATTGTATCTGACAGTTTGCTTTTTACCTGTCTGACACTTTTACAGCTTCACCCAAAGAAGGGCAACTTCTTAGTTGCTCAAGCCAAAGAGCTCGGGCTGCCCGTGTAAGTGGAATCACTGTTATGTTCTTTCCAAGTTAACATGAGGTCCAGTTGTCTTATCAATGTGGACTTTTTGTTTTTCCTAATGTTTAAAAGCTTTGTACTCAGTTGGCTGAGGATTTGGCAGACACTGGTGTGCACAAATTATACTTTACATGAAACAATTCTTGTCTATAAAAAGCTTTGCAGTAAAAAAAAAAAGATGCAAAATATTAGTTTTAGTTTTGCTTCATTTTCAGTCTGATTTGAACTGTTTCCTGATCTTTCCTCCTTTAAGGGGCACAGCTGCTATTGGTCCCATCATTGCAGCTCTGAAAGACGGGAAAAGTATCGTGCATGAAGGAAAAGAGGTGAAGACTCTGTTTTCTTTTCGTTCAGGCTGCAGCTCTAAGCTGGACTTGCTCACATTTCTGTCGCTGCTGGTTTTCAGATCCGACCCGAGCAGGTCTGCACTCCTACTGATCCAGGACCAGTCTTTATTATGGTCGAGTGTCCGTCTGAAGAATTTCTTGGAGCTCTTTGCACCAATCAGCAGCTGGGAAGGTAATAGTTTAGCTGCCAGTCACATTTGTTTTTCCAGCGCTATTTTAATTATTATTTTAATAAAATCATGCTGTTCTCAGACAAAACAAATGATGAAAGTGATCAAAAATGTTTTGGGTTTTAACATTTAGGTGTTTGCGGTTTTTCTTTCTAGTGGATAGTTTAACTATTTGTCTTTTCCAGTGCAAAACAAGTTGATTTATGATTTTTTTTTTATTAATTTATTAATGTGCTGATTTATCTTCATTCATTTGCAACATAATGGTGTTTTCCTGGATACAGACCAAGCAGAATTAGCATTGGAGAAGTTCCTTCAGTTCATATATCTGATGTATATTTATCATAAAGATTTAACTTGACAGGAGATGCATTAATGAGTCACAGTGTATTAGTGTGAGCTATGGTACAAACTCATAAAACTGAGATTTCAGTTTGCAGGTTGTTGTCTTGTTCGTTTATCTCATGTTATAAACTTTTAAATAGGTCATAAAGTTTTGATATGTGTCTTTTTTTTCCCCTCTTAGTTATCATGATGTCATAAAAGTGTCCTGTTCAGATTAACTCAGTTCTACAAAAAACCTGATAACATGAGAGCTTGTAGGACCTTGAAACTTTTCTTTTTTTGAATTAAAGGAAACTGTATCCTGGTAGAAACTAATTCCCCCACATCAGGCTACGTAGAGTCAAAGAGTCACAATTTGCAGTTTTCTTGCTCTGGAAGACCTGATATGTGCACATGACGCACTTAGATGAAAATAGTTTAGCGAAGCAACACTGCCACACGTGATGAAACGGTTCTACTGTAGCCTTCGTGCATTTAGTGCCTGTGTGGTGTTTAACTTGACAACGATAACCAGTTATTGTGTGTAAGTTTGACCCAGTGCTTCTTTCTGTGCTGTGACAGGAAGTGTGGTTCTTATAAATATTCTCTAGAAGTGTCTAAAGTTGAGGTTGTCACCCCCTCCAGATACCAGACAGGTGGGACGGAGGACCCTGCTGCGTTGGTGGTCCACATGACTCCAGAGTCTGTTTTGAAAACAGACCAATACAAGAAGTGGATGGAGAGGTTTGCAGTTTCTCTCTCTGTCTGAAAACGTTTTGCCACAGCATTTTGTCCACCGAGCACTCAGTGGTTTGTGTTTCTGCAGGTTTCCATCTACGACAGAACACCTGATCCTTAATGAACACGCGTGCGCGATCCACAACATCAGAAGTCACAAGATTCAGGCCCAGCTCAACATGATCCACCCGGAAATCTTCCCACAACTGAAAGCTTACAAAACAAAGGCAAGGCTGATGGACAGATGAAACATTTTGGTCTTCGCTGCAACGTTCCCTTTCAAACGGGGAAGTTTGACCTTACACCTTTTACAATAGACTAATCCCTGCATGCATTTAAACTCTACTTGTACTGTGCTGTAAAAGCACATTGTTTTATACACTGAGAGTGAGAAGCGCAGCTCCCAAACTGCATGTAAGAAAACATCAAAAAACTCTTATTTTTTGGTTTCCTGTAGGAGCCTCAGGCGGCCTTACACGTCCCGAACGTCAGAGCGGAGTGTCTGCTCAAGTTCCAGCTCAGACCTGTAATGGAGTGGCAAAGGTTAGTTTGTCCTTCAATCCCTCCAATTTAGCCATCGTTACTTTGCAGCTCCGAGCGCCGGCTTGTCATAGAAAACGATCTGCGCTGGACCAGCCCCTCTCAACTGCTTTCTTCTCTCGTCTTTTTTTAACCTCATCTTACAAGTGTCAGGGTTTTATTTTTATTTTTTTCCTACATTGTTTCTGTCAAGTACTGCAGAGGCGCATCAAGGTCAGATGTAGGGGGAGGGAAAAAAACCCACTGCTTTTTCCCCAGCAGTGTTTTTGCAGGCAGTGGTGTGTGTCTTTTTCACTCTTGTCTCATTTGTTAGAGATGCCATCCCCTCCTGCAACTCTGAGGAGTTTGTGAAAGAAGCTTCTGAGGTCCCAAACTTTCTGGCAGAAGTGGACAAGTGCAGGAAGATTTGCTCCGCTGGCTCTGCAGAGCTTTCCGGTCAGTTATGGAAACTAGCACCCGCCCAAAAAGTGTTGGATTCACTCAAGCATGGTCTATCTACAGTGCCCTATTTTTGTCTTTATCTGTATTAAGTTCATTAATATCACAAGAAATTATATGAACAACTGAAAGAGTGTAGCTTGAAGCTACAGCTTATGTAATACAACAGTCAGAATGTAAGGAAAATTAAATCGACTGCAATTTTAGCTTCAGATGGATATGGATGAACTCTGTGTCGAGACCATCATCACACTATACATTTAGCACAATCCCGAGTAATCATGTTATTTCTATGCTGTAATTTAAAAACAAGTTTTAATTAAATTTGTTTTTATTATTCCTCATTTTAAACAGCTCATAAATATTATGTTTGGATTTCAGTGAGTTTAATCCAATAAATTATGGATTTGTTGACTCTCAGTAGGTTTTCTTTGTTATCACTCATATTTAGTTTTATGTTTTGGGAGTAAAAAGATCGAGTTGATGTTTGGCTTGTGTTTCCTCACAGCTCTATACAGTCATACGTGGAGCAGCAAGTCAATAATATAAAAGGCTTAGTGATTTTTGGCATAAGAAGTCTTCAAATTAAAACAATGTTGCAGTTTAGGCCTTTTGTTTGATACTTTATATTTAATTTCCAGGTTAATTTGTTATTAACACTAACTGGAAAACATTTTGCTTGAAGGATTATGGCAGTTTTAACGTAACTTTTTCTTTGGTTATTTAATGAGCGGTTTTCCGATTTTAATACATTTAGTTTTTCCAAGGTGAGGAGATCATTTGTTAGACTCAAACCAGTCAGTAGTTTACTTTCCAGAGTATCCAAACACTGCTTTGGATAAATGCACTCCATCGACTTATGTAATGTAAACAATAGTGGTCCAAGAAGTGAACCCTGTGGCACCCCACAAGTTACCTTTAAATAAACCAGAATCTGTATTATTTATATGTGCATACTGATACCTGTCATCCAAATATTGAATTAGCCAGTGATAGGCAAGCTTCTGATGCCATAGCTGTCTCATTTACTTAAAAGCACCGTCTGATCATCCAACACCCTTTTTTAGATCCTGAAGTATTCCCCCGGTGTGCTTCTTTCTCTCAGTTGCATTGGTAATCTGTTTTTGTTTGTCGACCTCACTCATCGTGCATGTATGGTTGTGTTGTTTTTGTTGCAGGTCAAGGAGGAAAATACCCAGAGGTGGTTTTCTTGGGAACTGGGTCAGCTCTTCCGATGAAGATCAGGAATGTCAGCGGCACTTTAGTTAATATCAGGTAACGTCTCTCAGGACAGGCAGTGTAGCTCACCGCTGGTGTCAACATTGAAATAAAAGTTGATTTAGAATTTCAAGATTATTACGTAAGAAAGAGGAAAATCATCTTTTTATCAAGAACCAACATTTTAATGAGATTGCATATGTTGCTTTTATTTTGGTCGGTCAAAACAGGAAGCCAAAGAGAAGCTTCGATGGTCTCTTAATCCTGTGAGATCCTTAATTTATGTTCATGTTTGACTCCGTGTTACAGAGGAACTGCTAAAATGACTCAAACACATTTAAAACTTTTGGCTCTCAGTGAAAAGTGAGTCTGACTTGTGCAATCAAATATCTGTTGTCAACGAACAGCCCGGCCGTCTGAGAGCGTCTCATTGTTTCCACAGACTGAAGCTTTTATCTGCAGTACAGAGGATATTATTCACTGTGTCTCCAAGCACCTAATGCAGTGTATGACCTAAACCTAGACTAGATATTGCACAAGTTTCTTTTTGTTTCATATTGGCAATAGTATGCTGCCGTAGATAACAAAAGGGCTGAATTTTAAATTGAAGCTGTTGCCTCAGTTCTTTGTTCTCACGTCTCACTGCTTTCCTGGGGAGTTTGGGTGACTTCTGGTCTTCTCTTTTTAATCAATTCCACTTTTCCCACCCTGTCGAAGTCATTCTGTAGTCATCACTCTGATCCTTTCATTAAAGCTCACTGCTATTCTGACATTTAGATTCATAGACAGCCATCTGTGCATCCTCCTCCACCATCCAAACTCAAGACATTACATCTGACTTCAGATGATCTCTCAGTATTTTATTATTCTTTTGTGTTTAGCTTAGGAAAGGTCATTGCATCTTACAGTATGTGTGGTGGTATTTAAACACAGAGAGGTGGGAGGTATTCCCACAGAGATCAAAGATGTTTGATGTCCAAAGTGGGGAATTAAGCGATTTTTGAGTGGGTGGAAAGGTGGAGGTGACGGAGAACATGAAAGGATTAGCACATAAACTACAAGATGCTCTAAAACAGCTTACAAAGTGGCTTTTCTCCATATGTATCTTCTTCTTCCAGCACACCACCGTAAAGAACATCCCTCTCCTGAAAGTTGCCAGATAATCAATGTTATTTGCTTCCCCTGGTGGTCATGAAGGGAATAGACCTGAATAATGGCCTAAATTAAATATATTTAAAACCTAAATCTTAAAGCCATGTTGTTATTGCATCATTTTTCAGTGCACTGAGTTACCACTGTGTTTGGTCCAAATAAGAATGACAAAGTCTTATCTGTGATGTAAATTAGGTTCAAATGTTCCATTTTTAAAAAATCAGTTTTAGACAGTATCTCATTCAGCTGCAGGAATCTGCTGCTGCATCCTGGCAGGTGTTTTCATCGTTGTATACACCTGATGTATTCCCCATGTATCCTCAGTAGTGTTTAAACAGTGCTTCACTGTCTCTAGTCAATTTTAAGAGGCTTAAAAACTGATTAAAATGATTTCTTAGTGTAAATTTGTAAAACCTACAAAGGCGTCCTGTAATGAATAATGATGCGTGTGTGCTGAGAAGGCTGTACTCACCCACTGTTTGCAGTTTAGTGTTTGTCTGAGCATGTTTCACATGTTTGTTTGTACTCGCACGAAGCCCGAGTCAGTCTTTGCTGCTGGACTGTGGAGAGGGAACCTTTGGTCAGCTCTGCAGACACTACGGGGACGACGTCGATGACGCTTTGTCCAAGATCGCCACGGTCTTCATCTCACACCTGCATGCTGACCATCACACAGTAAGCAGCCGTGCATCAGGTTTTAACTTGTAAAAACAAAGTTAGACTGCTCGACTTACACTCGGTTGTGATCTTTTTGTTGCAGGGGCTGGTGAAGCTGCTGTACCAGAGAGAAAGGGCGCTGGTGAGTATTTGAAATAATGTTTCTTTTTTCTGGATTGAAGTGAAAACTCAAGACATGAAAGGTTGGTTAAAAATAGAAACCTCTGATATATACTGTGTGAATGGATGGATGACTGGATGTGTAAAGTGCTATACAAATACAGGCCATTTACCATTTATACTACCTCCTAGTTTTGCGTAAGGATCCCAAATAATGACATTCAGGGGTTTGTGTCACATCTATACCTCCAGGCAACTTTGGGAAAGCCATTTAGCCCGATTTTCCTGGTTGCTCCGGTTCAGATCATGACCTGGCTCAACCAGTACCACAACTACTGCGAGGAGATTCTCAGTCACATCAAGTATGTGGACACAAAAACATCTTAACTCATTAGGGCACACTCCACCTCCATGCTTTATGAGTACTGGATTAGTTAAGCTGAACTGTTTTTGCTGTTACTGAACAGTTTCATTGTGTCTTTGCATTTATAATAATGTGAAATTAATAGTAAAACCAAAGCACAATTGCATTTATGTATATTATACCACTTGCACTACATTATTTTTGTGTACTGGGCAAAGAAAGAAGTCTGTTTGGTGTATTTTTGACAAACACAGTTGTCGTCATGTTATCAGCAGCTTTCGGGGGTTTTAATTTTGTTTCTTCTGATTGGTTGAAAAGTGTTTGTTTCATAGACTAGTGTTTCCCAACCTTTTGGAGCCACGGCACATGTTTCACATCAGAAAAGATCACACGTCACACCAACAAACACAAATGTCACAAAAAGCATATGGATCATTTTTCCCTGCGCACCAGGTATAGCGGTATATTGTTCCGCAGTATACTTCTTTTGCTTTCTTCTGACCACTACTCATGCTCGGGCCTTCATCTGGGTCAGTTTTCTCCAGGACCAGGTCAGACTGGATACTTTTATTTTCAAATATGTATCTATTGCTGTTACGCGCTGCGTTGTCTCACTCGCAGCTTGACTATTATGTCATTTCTTCTTCGTTTTCTTCTGTTTTACTGGCACTTGGCAACCCATTTAATTAGAGCAGGTAGTCGTACTGCCCTCTAGTGGAAGAGAATGTAACTGCTCTGCTCCCAACCTATGTGCCGTGGCACAGTGGTTGGGAAACACTGTCTTAGACTACTATTAAATACTTAACAACATATCATTAACAATAATAATGATGTTTATTTGTGCTGCACATATCAAAACCAGTATTATAAGAAACACAGAATAAAGAACAAAGGACTGTCTGACCGTCTTTAAATGTTTCTCAAAGGTCAGACTAAACTAACGGTTCTAACAGGTGATGTCATGAATGGATAAAGGGCTCAGGGAAGACTGAATACCTGGAGCTTCCCTGAACCAGTGATGAGAATTTCTGTTTTATTTGAGTTTAAAAATTGAAAGAGGGCAGGTCTGTAATTGAAGAATCCACTTGTACAGTTAAATTTACAAGTGTGTTGTTTTTTTTTACTTTATAGAAATATATGACATAGAAAATACGAGTTTTGAGAAATGCTTATGGAGTAACTCGGTAAACTAAATTACTAGAACTATAGCAGCAGGAGGTCTTTCAGCCTTTAAGTTGCATTGACTGAAACCATGAACAGGATAACAGATGAGCATAGACACTGTGCTCACTGGTTTCGAATCGTCATCAGCTGTGTTTTGGCTGTCATCGTGTAGTTATTTACATATTTGGGTAAGAGATCCTTGGCAGTTAGATCAGACTTCAGAAAAACCTACAAGCCTGTTTTGGTTTGTTTGTTTGTTTGTTGTTGTTTTTTTTTTATCATATAATTCCTAAAGGCACCAACAGTTAAAAACATGTCGGGGAGGTGTAGAGCTGCCTGTGTTGGGAGCGATCAGTCGGCTCAGGAATCCAAATGAATTCTTGTAGATTTGCTATGAAGGGAGAAACTCGTCCATAGAAGCAAAAACACATTTGCAGACTGCAAACATGACCAACTAAATGTTGGCCTTTCACATGGGAGTCTATGGGGATTGGCTTGCTTTTGGAGGCAGTCTCAAGTGGCCGAAACAGGAACTGCACTTTGGCTTTATGTTACATTAAGGTAATTCCAGTGGTCTAATGTAAGTCGTCTCTCTGTTAATTTCCTGCACCAGGTCCTTGTGATATCAGTTTCTGTATTTAGTGAAGACACCCTTCACACTAATCATGCACGCACTTGTCTGTGCTTAAAGGTGAAACGGTCAGTTTCAGTGCGTCGTTTCTCTGAAGGATGTCTGATTTGTTTTTCAGCCTCATCCCCAATAAATTTCTGTGTGACACCGTCGAGGTTCCCAAACAGAGGACGAAGTCATTCATCCAAGCGATGCTGAAGAAGAACAACCTGCAGCGGGTCAGCAGCCGTTTGAACGTCACGTGTTTGTTTATTTATTGAAGCCTTTTTAAAGTGACTCATCGTTTTATTCCTGTGTGTCTCACAGTTCCACACATGTTTAGTGCGTCACTGCAAGAATGCCTTTGCCTGCAGCTTCACTCACCAGGCAGGCTGGAAGCTGGCCTTTTCTGGAGACACCATGCCCTGCGACGCATTCGTACACATCGGTTAGTCCTACTCAGACTGATTAAAGTCCATACGTCACCCAAGTGTATCTAGGCAGAAGCACATAATAGCAAATTGAGCGTCCGCTTTCGATATTACAGTGATTCATATAAGGTCATCTTGACTCTAGCTCGACTACACGGGTTGTTTTGAATAATTTATCCGATATTTCTTAATGCTCTCAATCACTCTTGTAGCTGGCAGCCTCTTCTAATGGTTCCTCTGGGATTTCTCTTCATTGACTCTTCTTAAATTGCTTGACTGGATTCTGTCCAAAGCAAAGCCTCCCAGAGACAGCCAGTGTTTCCCAAGTCTGTTCATTATAGATGGCTCAGCTCACCGGACAAACGGGGCATGCGGATTCTTGATCACGCTGACCACCTGATTGATTTCCTGTGGGACGGGAAGAAGCTCTAAGTGCTTCCCTCTGATTTGGGCTTCTCAATCTCATTCTTTCTTTTTTTAACCCAGGAAAAAATGCGACCTTACTAATCCACGAGGCCACGCTGGAGGATGAGCTAGAGGAGGAAGCTGTAGAGAAAAGGCATAGGTGAGTGAAACAAACTGTGTGGCTCTGCAGGTACTTTAAGGTGATTTAATGGAAACGAAGGAAATGTTGGAGGAGGAAAAACGAGCAGGTGGAGCTCCGTGTCAGCTAGCAAAGAGTTCTCTTCACTCGCTGATTGAGGCAGCCGTTATGTTCTGAGTGCATTGTTAAATCTCTTCATTCTCCGCACATATTGACATTGATTTTTGTTCCTTTTTTACGGCGCCACTGTGAGCGTCTGTCTTCACAAAAGCGCGTTTTTATGTCTTTAGAAAACAACGTTCCCATCGGAGAGCGACGTAAATCTGTGACTTTATGACTGATCTTTTCTCACAGTACAACCTCCCAGGCCATCGGTATCGGCATGAAGATGAACGCCGACTTCATCATGCTCAACCACTTCAGCCAGCGCTACGCTAAGATCCCTCTCTTCAGCGAAGACTTCAACGACAGGGTGGGAATATCCTTCGACCACATGAGAGTAAGTCTCAGTGAGACCTGGCTGTAAGAGCAGCTGTGTCTGACTTCTTTGACAAATAATGTCTCACTGGATTTGACAGCTGGTTTCCAGATATCCTGTTGCACTTGAAGGCATCACGGGGACACTGCGTGAAACATGGTCCACAGACGTGTGCAGGTGGAGGCTCTCTTAATGATCACGCAATCCTGAAAGTTTTAATACTATAGTGTTGCAGACAGGGGTCCCCGTGGAGTTAAACTTGGAAAGTTCGACTCGTTTCATTTCAGCCGAGCTTCAGTTGAAATTTCTCGGCTCTGCTTTCAGAAATGAACCATCTTTTCTCCAATTCATCCACAGCTTCAGCAGCAGGGTCCATTTATGCGTTCCTAGAGAAGGTTTTGCACATTTATATACAACAACAGCAAGAACTTCAGACAATAGTATATTAATACTTTTAGAAATAACATTTTTTTTAAGGTTTTAAGGACATCTCTACATTTCAGTGAAGCTTAGTTCCTCGGCTTTCCTCTATGATGAGCCCTGCCTTGATGTTGAAGGAATTTTCAAGCTTGGCAGAGATTGGCAGTCATTTTGGACTGATTTTCTTTGCTAATTAACTTTACCTACTATATCATCTGCTTGGCATCTCCTTCAACTCCACTTTAAAGTTGATGGTGACTTTAATATGTAACTTTAATATCTTTAGATACTTTCAAAAGTATCAACATCTTGTTTTTTTTGCTTCATCTGATTTTTTTGCCCGTCCGTCTAAATAAGAAAATTAAAGAACAACATTGTGTCCGGACAGGATTAATCTCTTTATTCAGTACGGTGGTCCCTCACTATAACGCGGTTCACCTTTCGCGGGCTCCCAGTTTTGCAGATTTTTTTGTGCACAATTTTGCATGCTTTTGTTTTTCTTTTTTCTTTTTTAACAGCGCATTGTGTTCTGCATCCTAATTGGCTGTAGAGCATGTCAATCAGTCTCCTCCATGTCATGTCTCCTGTACAGTACAGAATGCGTTCAGCTTGTCACATTTACATAAAAAAAGAACATTACGCTGGATACCAACATCATCCGCATCAAAGCTAAAAAGCTTTATGAAACTTGAGCTGACAGCGAGGAGCAGGATGCTGCGGAGTCCAGGCCATCGACGAGTGCTTTTAATGCCAGCAAGGGCTGGTTTGACAAATTTCAGAAGTGCTTTGGACTTAGAAGTGTTTGACTGCATGCACCGCCTCTGTGGATACCTCTAGAGCAGAGGCATAGGTGAACAACAAATTTAAAGCGATCATCAAGGAAGGGAGATATAAGCCTGAACAAGTTTTCAGTATGGCTGAGACAGGCTTATTTTGGAAACAAACGCCCTCTCGCACCTTTATAATTCAGGACGAAGCCAAAGCCCCAGGATTCAAGGCCCAAAAAGATTACGTGACTCTGGTTATGTGTGGAAATGCCGCGGGCTTTATGATAAAACCGGCGCTTATTTATAGATCAAAAAAATCCTAAAAAAACAAACTTTAAGTGTGAAAATGTTCACGCCTGTCTGAGAAAAGTGTGTAGTGAGAGGTTTTACAGCCTTAAAGCATCTGTAATAATTGTAAAAAATAAAGCTGACTACTTTGCGGGTTATTTTTAGAACATAACTCCCGCAATTAACGAGGGAGCACAGTATTAATAAAACATGTATGTAAAAACAGGAAGCTGGGACTAAACCTGGACCTTAGTGGAGGCTGAGTACTTTCTCCCTATGTATGACTGACGTGATAAACTTCTGGCTCCTCAGCCTTGCTCATTAGTGATTGTAAGACAGCATACATTACCAGTAAGACTAAACCAAAGCACGAGAAATGGCAAATTAGTATTTAAGTTTGATGAAATATCTCCAGTTAAAGGCACATTTAGAAACAGTTTTTCAGCTGTTTCTTAATCTAAATGTTAGCAGAAATGCTAGTAGTTGGATGGGGATTGCTGCAACTTCCAAGACAAGATTTTCCATTTTTTGTAACATATAAACTACCAACAACAAACATTTATACAAGAATAACAAGGAAATTATACTGTATATAAAACATTTACTGTAAAGAGTATAAATAAGGATAAAAAGAGCTAAATGGTTAAAAAAAAAAAAGTCTAAATGGAATGGTTCTGAATGCTTTCATTTAAATATTGTGGCAATTTCCTTTATTTCGTCTACTCACAGATTCGTTTTGATGACTCCAAAATCATCCCCAAACTCATTCCTGCACTGAAAACCCTGTTTGCCGAGGAGCTCGGCGAGATGGAGGAGAGGAGGGAGAGGAGGGAGATGAGATATCCAAGAGGAAGCAGCTCTGAAGTGACCAGCGAGCATAAGACGGGAGCGCCGGACGTCGGCAGAGGTGCTAAAAGAGACCAGGAGGAAACGGCAGCACACGTAGAAACGAAGAGGCTGAAAACCAGCTGATTCCTCTCTTTCATTTAAACATGAGTTTTGAAAAAAAAGAAAGACTAGATGAATCCATCTTGAGTTATTTTATTTAAATGAGCTGGAGATTTTTATTTGACTTGTGTGGTCTGATTAAAGAAAATGCGCTTGTTGCATTAACTGTGCAGATCTGTGTTAAACGGAATAAAGCAAAGCTCGCCATGTGTCCTTCAACAGTGATTTGTAATCTGTTTCCTGCTGGGTGCCATTTCACTTGACGTCTAAATCCAGACTTTCTAAACTTTTAGAATAAAAATAGTTTAAATTTAGTTACAGTCGCATAAAAATAGCAACAAATCTATATAGTCTGTTCAGCTGAAGCTATTTTGTGGCAACATCCAGAGCTGAAAAATGAAGCTAAAGTGTAATTTGCATACATTATAGTTACTTTAATGTCAAAATGGAAGCTGATACCAAAAGAGAGTCAATCCCCGTGGATGCCCATGTTTAACATTGTATTTACATGCTGCTGCAGTAACAGGCTCAGTCTCTGTGGAGCGTTTCCCCTTCATAACAACTCATCCAGCTGGATTCTGTAGGGAGGGGTGTGGCCATGTTGATAAACAGGTGTGCTGACGTGGGCACCTGGAGCTTATCAGTGTCTCTGGATCACATCTGATGTGCTGTGCTACTTATGGTAGCATATGGTCAAAGTAACTATGGTGACAGCCATATATGCTAACCCTCCAAAATGCAGTGGACGCTGTCACTGTAGCAGTTTCCATCCTTTATGTGATCTGTGGCTTTAAGGAATTCACCAGAAGAAGTTCATTTTTCTAATGTTTTCACATCTTGCAGCAGCTTTTTTTTTCTGGTCTTTTACTGAATAATTTGATTTATGAACAAGCCACAGTCATACTGCACTTTTACTCCTGTTATTTATCACACACTGAAATGCCAAAAGGTGCAGATGTTCGGTGTCTTGCCCAAGAACACTTCAAAAGGCTGATTGGAGAAGCTGGGGATCAATGAACAGTACAATGTAATAGAAATAAATAGAAATGATTAGAAAGGCTTTAACAAAGAAATCCATTCTTTCAGCGTCAGATGATGTTTGAAAATTAATAAGATACCAGGATACTTTACGAGGGGTATGTTGAATATTTCCACACAGGTCCACATGGGGGCTTCAGTGAGCCATCAGAGCTTCGAGGTACCTGTTACTGTGGCCTAAAGGAAAAATCATGGTAATAAGCCTCATGAAGAGATGGGCTATTATCTTTTGCCACTGGAGGGAGGGGCGGCTGCAGGAATCTCCTCTGCTCACAGCAGAGGAAAATGAGGAAAAGTACTGAGACACCAGAAGGGTCGGGTGCATTGTTAGAAACTACACTAAAGGTGCTGGCTCACTATGAAACTGTAGTTTGGCTTTTTTAAAAGTTGCCTTTTGATTTGACGTATGACACGAGGCGCATACAGTCTGCAGGCATGAATGAACTTTGGTTTCAGAGCTCTGACCTTTCAATTACAGCGAACTTGCCCTCCGAGAAGACATTTACCACTGCCTTGTTCTCCCGCAACCCTTTTTCTTGTATGACAGTTTTACCTTTGTGTCTAGGTTAAAATTGTCAACATTTCCATCACTTGTGATTCTGCTCTAAATTCAAGGCAACAGTTAGAACAGATGAACTTCCTAAAAGGATCCCCTCCTCTTTCATTAGACAGTTGCCAGAACCATGAAGTAATTGTGAGTTTTCGGAGATTAGTGACTTGAGCGGTGGGTCTGCGATTAGCCTATTTTCTGGAGTGTGAAGCAGTGAGATGAAGATGCATTGCTCCTGAGCCTTCTGAGTCCATTTAGAGGCCTTTGCCACCACTGAGGCCGCTTCTATCAGAGGAGGCACGCGTGATAAGCAGAAAGGGGGCATAATTGGGTTTTGACATAAGCATAGCAGAGTCAAAATGGTGGATTGATGGACCTAATCATCACTTGACCAGCAGTGGACCACCACAAATGAATATTGAAGACATGATTCAAATGGATTTACCCGAGATTTCGCCAGCTCTCTTTTTACCCTGTGTGAGTGACTGCAGTGGTATTCATTCCTTTTTCTTTCCCAATTATTTGTATTTTTTTTAAACTGCAGTAAATTAAAGAATGGATGCAAGCAGGCAATGACAGAAGCTCGCAGGGAAGAATACTGATTGCTTTCACTTTGATTTTGATTGATATTTATTTTTAGTTTTCACTAGACAACCAGGGCTTTCACTGCTTGCCCTGAATTGCAAGCTTTTCTTCTTGAAAGTATTTGTTTTAGGATATGCAAAATTAAAAACAAAAAACTAAAAAGTACAATATTTTTTTGCCAAATATATTGGACTAATAGTAGAAATCAGCACAACATAGAAATACACAAGATAGAAAGTAAATGACTTTTTTCTTTCAGTTTCTTAACATCAGATTTGTTTCAAACTTCTCTGATCATTAGGCTTGTTTTTACAAACCTCACCACCTTCCCCTAGATTTTAGGACTAGCTTCACTATTGCCAAAAATAAAGACCCAGATCATCAAGGAATCTTTGTGGGTTACTAATGAAGCCTGCTGGCATCAAAGTTTCCCCCACAATGGTGACCATGTGAAACCAAGACTCACAGATTGTGAGGATGTGCATCTCTGGCTCATTAGGCACCCCTTTGGACAACGATCCTCCACAGGAAGCTCATTCAGAGTCTCACATGTATCGAGACTTTGGACAGTTCTTTTTCTTACAGTTTCAGCAACTTTTAAACGGAAGCCCTGAAGTTTAACCTGGAAGTTCTTATTTTTTCATGTTCTCTTGAATGAATGAATCATTTTAAACATTTGTCTGAATCATCTGTCTGAATATAGCATTAGAGGGAAGCATGTCAATATCCGATTTTTCTGAGTTATGCATTTAAAAGAAAAATAGATAAACTTTTTAAATTGCAATAAGGCTTAAAGTTATGTGTGATTAGCCACAATGAGTGACAGGTGGGTGCCGGTCTGCTAGACCTCACCTCCACTAATTGGAGTAACTAAACTAGAGCACTGTGCTGTGTTTTAGCTGTTGTGCATTTTAAATGCAGGTCATCCTGTGCAGTTAACTGGACCAACAGACTATCCAACAAATGTGTAAATGAAATTCTAGCGCTTTACTTGTGTACTACTTAGCATTAATATGTAGTATTGGTGTTTTAATAATCACAATAGCAACATGATGTTAATGTTTCTGCCATTTTGGATGTGTGACAATCATCGTCAAAACGTAGGGTTAAGTGAATAAGACCTAAAGACCAGCCAGTTACCTGTGGCAACTACTAGTTGCTAGGGAAAAACATGTATTTCATTGTCAGTTGGTGAGGAGAAAAAAGTTCCTAGCTGTTGCTAACATTGCTAACAGAGTGCTAACAGAGTGCTAACAGAGTGCTAACAGAGTGCCCGGTTGACTGTGGTTTACATTGAACACGCTGACTTGCGACACAAACCAAAATGGAGACTGTTTGAAGCACAGCATATACTTTGAAGGTGAAAAATCCCCGAATCTGGTTTGTGTTACACTTTCTCAAGTTTTGCTACTACACAGCTAGTAGCTAGCAAATGTTTGAAGACAAACACGTTTCAAGTTTTATTGTCATGTACAGATAAATAGTGTAGCAACATTTACCTGTAATGAAATTCTTAGGCTCGTGTTCCTCAGCTTTACTTGAATATATAGAAAGTGTACATGTTAAAGAAAGAAACAGCTGGGAACCAAAAAAATCGTATTTGGTGCTAAACACACTTTGCGATTGAATCCGATTGCCACTATTTGCCAACCAGTCAGGGAATAAACATTTTTCCTCAAGCAATGTGTGAATAATGTCACATGAGAAACCTCTGTAGCATTGTAATATTACACACACAACTATGGATGCATTTTGCTAAAACAAACAGAAAAACAACTAAAAAAAAAAAGACTTTACAAACCAACGATATAAACTCTGTGAGAAGAACTGATTACTTTTTCCTTCAGCCTAGAGAGACATTGCTGTTGTAAAGAGTGTAGTTTTTCTTCTATTCAGCACGCAGCAAGATAAACTCGGTTAACCTTTGTTACATTTTATATCTAAAAAGCTAGATATTTGAAAAACTGGATCTCAATCTGCAAGATGGCATCAAACTAGTTGAGGTGATTTAGAAAACATATTTCTTGATAATTGGTTGAGTCAAGCCTGTAGCATCTGCAAATAATATGCTATGGCTAATTAACTCTTACCTTGGAAACCTGCATGTGCACAGGTGGTTGCAGGTATTTGTGAGCCCCTTGAGGGATTATTTTTATTATTACTTGTGAGAAATTAAGGCTAATAAAAGACAGTAGAAGCCTCGCTATCATCCCTGGATCTGCATCGTGCGTGGCTCGTGTGTGAGAAGGGAAGTCATTAAAATATAACATCTAACAAACAGACAGCTGTGCTACTCGTGTTTGTCATACTTTATTTGGTGTGGAATGAGGAGAGACAGATCTGAACAGAGCGGGACACCACCAATCAGATACACCTCCCCACCTGAATCCTCCACTTCAATCCAGAGTCAATTATGCAGCCTGCTCGCCTCTCCTCACATTTAATGCCTGGCTGCTGATTCAGAGAGCGGCCCCGTTCTGGTCTGGCAGGAATCAAAGTGTGAGGTAATCTGAGGGGACTTGTGAAGAAAAAAGAGGCACCAGTTTGCGGAGCCTCTCAGATTGGAGGTCACAGTCCAGGCCGGCACATCTCAGACGCACAGACAGGTCGGTAATTATAGGCGGAAGATCTATCCCTGCTGATTAGACCAGCTATTTCTACATAACTGTCCGTCAGCTGCCATCTCACATCTTCATCTTCATCCACTCTGCTCAGATACCTTTATCCACCGCTACAGATCAGGCCTAAAGCCTGAGGGAACAAATCCCGAAGCCTCAACCCACCTTCTCATAAAAAAGACTACAAAATTATGATCAAAGATCCGAGCCAGACCTTTGATAATGTTGCGAATACAGTGAAAATGGCTTTTTCAGAAGTGGCAGAGCAGCTTTTGTGCAAGTAAAGGAGAGGTGGTGCGACGCAGAGCATTAATATTCCATCTAGTTCTGCCTGGGTTAGCCTCTCTCACCGCCCCAGCATGGCTGCGCTGCATTAACAGACTGTCTGAGGGAGAAACCTCGGGAGGCTCGGAAAGCACTGGCTCTCACCTGGTCCTGCATGTGAATAAAGATCTTCTCCCAGCAGAGAAAACAATCAGCCGCTGTAATATTCACAAGCAGTCGGCTCACAAATCTCACCTTCCTGGTGCAGGCAGAACGAGGAGACATTAAAAATGTTTGTTTTTACAAGGTGAACTGTATTTTTCTAGTTTGTTATTTTGACATTCAGATAAAGACTCGTTGAGGATTAAGGAGCTTGAAGTGAAACAGCAAAATATGCTTGACATGCATTACTCATCACTTCTCAAAACGATGTCCCATGAGGGCTTGCGTTCAATGTGAATCACAGAAATTCTCAGCAAAATATCAATCAAATTGAGGATTATGTGGGATCTTTATTTTTCATGCTTTGTTTGTGCACTAAAACACATTACATGCTCCTCAAAAATCACTCAGCTTAGTGTTTGAGACCCGGTCACTGATAAAGATACAGTTTATGGTCCAGTCTGTGGGGAATAATGATGAAGTTCGTCATTAAAACGTATAACAACATCTCAACATCTCTGCAGAGGGGACAGCAAGGTGAGTTGCTGCTTTATGTTTTCAAGTATGATGAGATAACTGCTAGCTATCCTATATGATGCAAAAAAAACAAACAGGCGAGGCTTTAATTTAATGATGCTCTTTAGCTTCTTTAACATGATCATCAGAGACCACTCGTGCCATGCAGATGGAGGACAAGAGGCCACTTCAGTCAGGACAAGAATAATTTAACAGATTATAAGCCGTCATTATATCGCTGGCATTAGCTGCTGAAACACACATACTTACACCCCCCCATTAATTTTTTTATTTTAGTGGTTTGCACTGCCCGCTGGCCTTTGCTGTGCGATCATATATTCAGGTCATAATCTCTCTCTTTTTGTATTTATTGGACCATCAGTAACAAAATTGATTATAATGCTTTGATGTTAATTCTAAACCTGGAAGTCTGCGATGTTCTCCTGCATCAGTCAGACCCCACTGCTGTGAAAACTGCTGTAAAATGTCATTTAAGCCCGAATCAGACCGCAGTGGCTCATTCCTACAGCATGTCTCCGTTTTTGCAGGAAACCCTAATAACTTTTCCCTTTTTAATGATGCGCCTGTATCACTTAATGAAAATCTATAATGGCCTCATAGTGGCTTATAAAATCCTATTTAATCCCATTTAGTAAAGTGAATGAACTAGGCCCATTTAGCAGCTATTTAAACCTCATTTGTTTACTAAAACAGTTTAAATTTTCAGCGTAATAATGCCATAGGTTCTTTTTGTGTAAGACAAACGCAGGACCTTTGTCACTTTATCTCCCTGTCTCTGTTTATTATTATCTGAATATAAACCAGTATTATGGAATAGAATAGAATAGAATAGAATAGAATGTCTTTATTTTTATTGTCACAGGTACAACGAAATTGAAAGCTGTCTCCGATTGGTGCATCATCCATAAAAATATAAAATTTAACAATAAAATTACTTAAAGTGGTAACAAGAATAATATACGTAGACAATGGCCTGAGCCCACATGCACACAGACATCAACAGTATGAACAAACATTGACATAAAGATGGCTTCAGCCACCATGACGTTCATTTTGAAACGTCAACTTCAGGTTTCAAAGGTTTTTAAAGCCACAAGTGACCACATCTGGATGAGGTGTAGGGATGCGGACAGCATGGTGGTGCAGTAATTGGGATTCACACCACACTCCAAGATGATCCAGCAGCAGACGATTGGTTTGAATCGACTGGAATGGGTGGAGTTACGTGTATCTTCCTCCCACAGTCCACAGATAGGCATACTGAGATAACTGCTAATTCTAAATTGCTCATTGGTGTGAATGTGAGAGTGGATGGTTGTTTGTCTCTATATTTTAGGCCTTTTGCAGCAGCTGTGAGAAGCTCCAGCGCCCCCATGACCCTAAACTGGATAAGGAAATAGGATGTATGGATGGTTGTAGTCTTATATCATAAGCTAATGCCAGCAGTATGAGTGCAATGCAGAGAATGCACAAATTCCTACTAATTAGTGACATAAAACACTACAATTCCACTCTTAGGGTAGGGGAAAAATGCTGAGAATGCCACGTGGTTATTAAGCAAAGAAAGGAGACAAAACAAAGGCCAGCAAGACAAGAAATGTGGTTTATTTTCTGCAAAAGAATGAGAGAAAATACACACGCAAGGCTGAAGCATCACTTCTTTATAACCGTTTGGCTTATGAAGAAGTTAAAAGCCAAATTGTTATACCTGGTGGCATAAAAACACTTCTGCAAGGAAAAGACTCAAACGCGGCTTTGGCTACTGCTTATAGAAAAAACAGGACGGATTTTGTTGCTGCAGTTGGATGAAGAGACTGCCAGTGCCCGACTGCTCACTGGCTTGTAGCAATTATCTGGAGGATTGTGGATGTGTGTCTGTGAACTGAAATCAGACAGGAGAAGAATAATAACAAATTGCAAATCAAAACAGCCATTCACTGCTCTCCATCCAGGTGTTCTGAGCATAGACGATGTCACGATGTCCATTCTGAGGAAGCAGCTGGCAGCGGTCGAGAGAAAACAGGGAACACATCTGCAGAACAAAACCATATTATCTCAGAATGAGTCCTTTTCTGCAGGAGACATTATGACTTGTAGCAAGAAGAGTACGGATGTATTTAAAAAACAGTGATGATGGCTTTGTTCCATTCACATTTACACAGTTAAAAAAAGCTGCTTCTTTGTGCATCTTGGATTTCTGGACACAAATACAGGAAACACAGCTGTCATTAGTGCCGTGCTGTTTTTGGAATAACAGGATAATAGGTGTGAAGAAGGTGGGCGACAAAATGATTTCGACCATCAGGCTCAAACTATAGTTTAAGAGGCCCATCATCAAATATTGCTGCAGGATGGAAGAGCTTTCTAATTCGTTCACGGCTGATGCCGACCTGTTCTAATTTCATTCAAACATGTAGCAACAATAAAAGGATCGATGCAGCAGGGAGAAGTTCAAAGTCAACTCAATGACTGAAAGGCGCCCAGGTGTCGTGGCCGCAACACAAACTCGAATCATCGCTCCTCCACCATCGCGGTGAAGTGTTTGTGTTGATATGACATGTTTGAGTTTCTTCAAATGTGGTGCTGTGGATTACGGACAAACATCTCCACTTTTAGGTGTTGTTCCAAAATTCAAACCTAAGGTGTAGCTCCTTGTTTTTCTTCTGGTAAGATTGTGGTACTGTGCTAACGCACCTGAATGTTCCACACCAGCTAACTGACGAAATTTCAGCCTTTATAGGGATGTTCGCACTTGCTAAAAAAAAGTGCATCACAGGTGATATGAAGCATCTTAAACTACAGTTTTCATGCTTGTTAATAGTTTTAAGTCTTTTTACAGTTTTCTCGTTTTCCATTCGTACTTGTGCAAATCATCTCTTACTTGGACTGACCAAAGGGGATTTGTCACTGGACAACAACTGTAAAGAGTTCAGCAGTTTAAATTGAAAATACAACAAAATGGGACTATTTGCAGTATTTTGTGGGATGTTAGTGAGGTTGATTGTTTAAAAAAATGGTGGCATAAATTGATCACGGGTCTCCAAATGTCCTAAAAACCTCTGGTTATCTGCCTGCATGCAAAAACAGTAAATAAAAAAGAGATAAGCTCTCAAGGGGAACAAATGTTTAACAGCTTTATAAGCACCAAATTCTGCTACAACAGGAAAATTTGACATCTGCCGCCACACATGCACACACAACAGCAATCAGAGAGTTAGTTTTAGCACTTTATAGAGCCTTTTGTAAATTGGACAGTTTCTGAATTGTTTTTTTAAGGCTTTTATGAGCCTATCGGGGGTTAAAAATGTGTTGCAGTCAACAGAAGACCTTGTAATTTCTTTAAGTTACTTGAAAGTCAATACAGTATTATTGTGAAGGAAAGCTTGTGGGACCAGGTCATCGTGTGCTGGAATGAGGCTCAGGAGGTAATCAGATGTCTTACGCAGAAGCATTTAATGAAGCTCGGTCGAGGCGGATAGAGTACAGTAATGGAGTTTGAGAGATAGAAAGCCGCGCTCCTTTCTAAAGGTCATTAAGAGCTATTTGTACTCGCTCTGTACACGAGTACACAACACTTTAAAGTTTCACACTTTGTGGAGGGAGATGAAATGCTGTGCATGGAAGGTTTTTCTGCTAAACTGGGAACAAAAAGTCCTGAAATCTGTTCCCCTTTGCACCACATACACGGGTATCACATTCTTACACTTTAGTAGTGACACACTGCTGGCGAGTGACCACTGATTGACCCCTTCTCCTATTGACTCTTTCTAAACTGTGAATGGTCCGTACTCTTGTACCACCTTTTTAACCTTCGCTTACTTCTGCTGAAGTTTTTTTAATCCAGCCATTCAAGCACGTGTGTTCAAGCAAGCCTGCATTCAAGGTTTAATGTCTTCAGATTGAGAGTTTAGCTTCAAAGTGCTCTGAATCTTCAGTTTTTGATGCTTTTTTTTCTAGTTTTGGCTTTGTGTAATTATAGAAAGGAGATAACCTTAGTATTGTAACAAACAGAGCGACCCCATATATGGATGAACAGTGGAGTGCTATGTTTTCAGCCAATGCTTGAAAACTCTGTTAACTTGTATGGCTGCAGTTTATGGCTGTATGGACTGTGACAGACTAATAAACTATCTCCTTACTGCTTTGTAGGTTTACTGGCCAGAACTGACTTAATGAGACTAAACATGAAGTGCATGAGTTAGTAGTCATTAGTGGAGTGAAGCCCAGTTTGGCCGTGCTGTCAGATATAAAACTAAGTGTGTGGAAATGGCACAGACAGGAAGTGTCAGCTGCAGGTCCACAGGAAGGAGTAGTTTAAACAGATGCTCTGCACTCAGCTCCAAATAGCAGTTCCTGCAACACAGAACAGACAGAGCATCATCGCAAGAGGCCCCGGGGCCACAACAAAATAAAAACTAGATTAAAATCCTCGAATTTCACTCACCAAAACTGAAGCACACACTTCTCAGACTGGCGGTACCTCACATGAAGCCATATTATTTGTCAGGAAATTGCATTAAAAATGCCCCAAAAGGCACAAACACTGCAGAGAGGTTCTGTTTTGTGATTCAAGTTAGTGGAGGTAAGTTCCTAGCAGACAGCAGCTGATTGATTCCAATTACAGGCAGCTCTGGCCAAAGTGCCAGGGTCTTAAGTCCAGCATCCAAGAAGGATGAGTTATAAAAGATCAGCCCTTGTGGAGCTGCGATGAAGGAGAAAACTATCCATAGAGGCTAAAAACAGGCTGTAAACATGCATTTTAATGGACGTCTATGGAGACTGATATGCTTTGGAACAACCCTCATGTGCTGGATTATCTGTAGGTGGTTTGTCAGTGTGATGCTATGAAAAACATTTAAAGAAGATACAGGGCCTCCATGCTAATGTGTGCATGGAAATCTTCTTGCACTGTGCACACATTAAGTGTCATTTGTATGCAAAAATAACACATAATTGTATGCTAGATTTATCAAACGTGCACCGGACAATGTTATAAATAAATGCATACTGCTAGAATTTTTAAATATAAAGAAACATTTCACCTCAGCAGGGTGCTGCAGGTAGGACGAGGAGAACAACAGCCGGAATTTATTTTTGAAGGTGATTTGTATGAAAGATGAGATCTTTTTGGGATAAAACTGAAAGTTATGACCAGGCAGATTGAACGAGGAGCCCCATGTTGCCGGTCCTGTTCCATCTTTCCTTCGGCACGTTGTTAAGGAGCTCCAATTATCCCGAGTGGTCCCACATCGCACATCTCTTCATTTTCAAACCCACTAGCCTTCAGCTTCCACGTCCATCTCCACAGCTTTGATTTCCCTGCAGGCCAGCGTGCAGTCCTGCTGCATTCGTGCTTCAGAGGCAGGCTTCCCTCGCTTCTTGATGTCACCTCACACATGTAATAAGGAGAAGGAAAATCTGCGCCTCGTCGTACTGTGTCCTTGTTATCCTGAGGTGGTAGAAGATTTCCCCCGCTTTTTAAAATAAGAGGGCTGTGATTGGGAAATTTTCGGTTTTGCTGAATGAACACGAATGGGTGTCCTTGGGTAATAAGCTCTCCAGAAAGAGGAATGCAAGAATTTCCCTTTTCTCTCACAAATGCTAATCGGCAGTGAAGTGAGCTGCTCAAATTCTGCCATTGCCCGTAAAGCCGGGTGAAAAAGGCTGACAACATTTCAATCCAGCTGTGCAGAGAAGAAAAGCATAATCACACTCTGCAGAGGCTTCTGTGTGGAGATGCTGTGAGGAGATAAACGCAGCCCCCTCGGGGAAGGTGGGCAGACAGAGACGGATTTGCTTTATCTTCTTAAACAGCGACATAAGTGAAAGGTTGATTTAAGAAGTCTGGAGATAATTAAGACCTCATCTTGATGTCAGCCCCCCTTTTTCTACTGACAAGACGGTAAAGAGCACATTGTGAACATTCACACCTTTATATGTTTTTATATTAAGCCGCATGCCTGTTTTTCTTCTTCTCAAACTGTGCAAACAGCAGAGTTTAATGGGAAGTTGTTTTTGAGCGTGTTTGCAAATCTGATCGGACACACTGTTTCAGCATAAAAGCTGTGCTGTTCTGTGCTTTTGTCAGACTAAAAGAGATTACCACAGGGATTTACTATACCAGAGTTTTCAGATGATAAGTATGAAAACGGGAATATGAAAGGGTTTAAATTTTTGTATAACATTCACACTTAAAAGGGAAGTTTTGTATCGTGGCCAAGATTCCTGAACGACAGGAGTACGGACAAAGTGAGCAAAAAACCATAAAGAGTGACCACAAAGGGGAGCAAAATGACTTTACTGGGGCACAAAGTCAGTGGAAATAAAGTGACTACAAAGAAAAGCAGTGATGCATCATCTTTATAATAACTGGAGAAATCAGTAAAGGTCTGAAGTTGTTTGGAGAAGCGATTTCCATATTTTGGCCAAAAAGTAAATGTTGCTCTCATCACTTTATTTGTAGGAATCATAGTTGGTTATCTTTGTAAGGACATTCATTAACATTAATGCATCAGCTATGTCGCCTTACTCTAACGTTTACCATCACCACACCAAACTCAAACAGGGCTTTGGAGGCTGTGTAAGAAAATGCGAGCCAACCAAAATGTTCTGGCGACATTAAATCAGTCTGATGTTTTCTAAAACACAAAACGATTCTCACACAGCTAGCAGGACAAGCTCTTTTTTTGTAGTTTCATGTATTTTTTGTCAGTGAGGAAAGAACTTCAGTCAGACTCATGCTGTTTGGGATTAACGATTCTTGAGAAAACTGCAACCCTCAATCTGCCCGTTCTGCACAGCCTCATAAATGCTTTCAGTGAACGTGTGCTTAAAACTGTCCTCTTTCCAAAATGATTGTCTGCATGTGAAATGTTTATGGGACATCTGTAAATTGTAGCTACAGAAAGAAAAGCTAGACCAGAAACCCAAGGGGTGAAAAATGAACACTGAAGTTTTTATTTGTTTCAACATTTTCCTCCTTCATTAACTCTGCAGGAGTCGGGGATGTGACTATTCTGGATTACTGACCATGTTAATCACATTACATTTTTCACTAACACAGTAATACAATACCTTACTGTACTAAATTCATGAATTATTCTAAAGTTACAATAATGTCAAACACTGTGCTACAGTTTGGTTGGTGTGCAGGGAGGAGGAAATGTTTACAGCTTTTGAGGAGCGGTGAAACGAACATTATTTTTTAAATTTTACAACAAAACAAGAGCGTAAAATTAAAGTGCAAACTGCATCCAGGACAGAAACAGCTGCTTCATATTGTTGACAGAACATCTGCTTTTTGCAAGCATCTGCACAGACAGAGTGCTAACACAAAGCTAGCCGAGACCCCAGAGTCAGCTGTATGCTTCAGCCCAGCAGAGCCTGATCTTCAACAAAAGAAGCATCGAGCAGTCAGGACTGAAGCCCCAGTTTTGTTCTTGTTGTTGGTTTTATGTTCATATGTTACTCTATATTTGTGTGTCCTGATTAGGATAGACCTTTTTGTCATTATGTGGCAGTGCATTTCAGGTCATGTAACGTTAAAATGATGTAACTAGTTGTGCAACAAGCTGCTTTTTCTGACAATTATGTAACGTACTGAATTACTTGTAGGAAAATTAACAAGTAATGTGTAATAAATTACATTCTTGGTGTAACGACCTCAACACTGGTTCTGACTCAGCCAGTTCGGTTGTATCCAGTCGGTCTAGGCTGGGCCTCCCCTCAGTTACTACGAGTCACTGAACTTTTTTTTTGTGCATTTTTAATGGAAATATTTGAATATGAGCTACTGTGTCGTAGAGACTACCCAGAAATGAGTGCTTCAGCTTTGGTGAATGAAATTCTAGGATTTTATTTATCTGCTCGATGATCAAATGACAACCTGAAGTCAACGTGTAAGTATGGAAACCCAGTGGCTACATCAGCTTGAAAAAGTGAGTCAGTTCCCACAGACTCCCATGTTAAAACTGCTCATCATTCAAACCATGGCTACAGCTTGGCAACCAAGAATCTTTCTGGTCACTATGGATAGTTTCTCGCTTCATAATAACTGCACAGTGAATAAATATTCCAGGGTCTGGCTGCTTTGATTGAAAAGCAGCGGTAGGTGAGATCTGTTTGCTCGACTTCACCTGTCTTGCTTTAAATCACTGAACTGGACCTCTGGACTCTGTTTGTGGTGCCTTTTGGTGCAGTACATATGACAACAGCTGCCACCTGTGCACCTGGTTTGTATTTGCTAGTTTCAGTTGGGTTTAGATTTCTATTGATTTCTTTTTTGCACAAAGGTCTCAGTGAGCCTTTCCAAACTGCTGGCTCTCATACTTCAATTCATTGTGTTATTTATTTTTTTACAGATAAATATTTAGTGTCATTGGTCTCTTTGTTCTCACTACGAGCTGCGGTATGCCAGTACAAGACATTGTTCTGCAACACAATGCACGGTGACAGAGAAAATATTGCAGCTTGGTTGTTTTCTAAAGTCCTTCTTCCAGCCGTCACCTTTAACTGTGCCTGTGTGTAAGAAGCTGAAGTTCTGGCACCGAGCTCAGTATAGACAGAACTACACGGACAGGAAGACAAATCCCTAGTAACAGCATTTAGATCACATTTGTTAAGTGGATACAAACAGCATAGCCTGACAATCGTGTCTGCTGAATACAAAACAGCAGCTTACAGTAAAAATGAATGAACCCATTCAAATGCTTCCAACAGACATACAAATTTACGGCGAAGCCAATTGTTTCTGAACCGGGGACGTTTTCATTTATCACGAGAAAGGATCAGGAGTGAAAGAAAGAAAAAAATGTGGCTGTGAGACTGTTTCTGTTGTGACGGAATGAATGGAGCAGACTTTAGCTGAGGTAAGGGCTTCTGACTGTGGTGATGAATTGGTCGAGGCTTATTATCATTGAATAGTGTGGTGATATAATCTCAGCCTGTCCATAAATCCAATGCTGTGTCCTTGGTTTAAATTTTACTACATGCTACAAAAACTTTTACTGCTGCACAGCGTCATATGGTGGTTCGGATTTCTGGATGGTCCGTGTGAGGTGCAGCAAAGCATGTGAAGTTTACACATAGACTTCATATAAAAGATGGATGTAGCCCCCTTGACATGTTGGTGAGCTGAAGTGTTGCTGTTGCAATCACTGCTGGAGGTCTTTGAAAGCAAACATCACAAGAACTGGGCGCATCTGAATGAGAAAACCGAGAGAAGTTGCAAGCTTGTTGTCTCTGTAGATGAGCGTCATAAATTACGAAATGAACATCATGTTGTATTCAGTAAGACATGAACCAATCAGGAAAGTGTTTACTAATGTCACTGAGAAAGTGTGCTGAGGGTTGTTTCCCCATAAACTTCTATATAACAGCAACTCTTTTGGTAACCACTGGAAGTGCCACCTGCTGGTCATTTGAAAGAATGCAGGTTTAAGGCGCTTCACTTTCTAGATATGGAAACTGAGTCCAGCTTTTTTAAGGTAAGATAAGAATAAACTTTATTGTCTCACACAGGAAATTTGTCTTGGACAAACAGTACTATATGTAGCTGCATTTGCATTATAAAACCCATCAAAAAATAAAAGATAATACAATAATTTGTCATGATACAAATCTGGCAAACATGCAGGTGCACGACGATGTGGCGCCGGACCTTTTCAAAAGTGCTAAGCTCTTGTTTGCGAGTGCAGTGGATGCTGGGAGGAATACATTCTATTGCAGCTACTCCCGTTTTGAAATGTCAAAACATTCCTCAGGCCCTCCGAACCTTTAACTATGACTCTGATCATCAAATAAGCCAACAGAGAAATATTTCTTTGTCTGTGTGTTTGCATTTAATTTTGGTCTTCTGACGGTGTGCTTGTTTAAAGCTGTTTCTCTGTTAACGGCTTCAGTTGATTCCTTCCATTCACAGGATATAGCAGGAGCTCAATATGCAAAACAGATCAGAAAATAGAGAATCATGTTTAATTTTTAAATGCCATGGCTTTGTTTCATCACATGTAAAATTAATGCTTCAATTATTAAAAAATGTTGCCAGCTGGCAATAATGTTGGTGGCACAGAGGAGTCTGGGAAACTGTTTCACAATCCATGAATGTTGTTTCTAAGAGACACAGTTGAACTTTGACCCTGGGTCTTGCAATACATTAAAAACCTGCCCCTCTCTCTCTTTTGCTCTCTCTGTCGCTTGCTCAACTTTATGGATGGAGGGAGCAGGCTGGGTGCAGAATACTGAAATTCCATAGGTTGGTTGTTTTCTCAGTTCTCCAAATGTTTGTTCTTTCCTGGCCAGAGGGTATAAAGAATGTTTTCACTGCATTTAATTAAAATCCTCTGTTTCCTTCCTTCACAGCCTGCAGAGTAAATATGATTGTTCTGCCTCATTGCCTCACGATCCAAATCGAATCATAGACCCTTAATATTGCTACACTCCTATTTGTTGTTGTTTTTCTTCTTCTCGGTGCAGCAATACCCTCGCTGTCCCCGAAGCGATACATCACACAAAACAGCAGAAGCACAATAAAAACCAGAAAAGGACTGTGGACTGACTCTCCATCCTCTCTGCTGTCTGATGCGAGTTTCCCAAGGCAAGTTGTTTTTCAGCTGCTGGCAACAAAATCCGGCTCTTGCTGTTAAAATTGAGGGAAAATAACAATGGGAAGAGATTCACCTGCGTAATCTCCCCCTAAGATGGCCAGCAGACGCAGCAGTGCTATCCTGTTACTTTCTCTAATCTGGATTCTACCAGCGTGAAATCCTAACAAGTATAGATCTCATAGTTTCTTTTATGAATTATTTCTGCTCTTTTCTGCTGTGGAGGGAGACCTGGGGGACCCGGGCTTGTCCAAGCAGGGACATTAATTCTCCTGCAGTAGGCCTACATAGCTTGCAGTCACTCTATTTATACTCCTGCGTGAGTAACCCTGGATAAGATCTTTAAATTTGATGTCACAGCAGCAGATCGGACTGGAGGTTTGTCGAAATCTTCCACGGCAACAAAAAACATCTTCCCTTGCAAATATAACAAGAGCTGAGAGCTCAGATGCACAATACCACTGATGCAGTTTCATGCTCATTTGCTCGGAGTTTGAAGCATTAGCGCCTTGGGATGTGAACTCCTTTTATTCTCGTTAGCTCCTTGGCTGGCCTGCTTATGATCAGTAACGACTTAAAATGAGATGAAATAGATGCACTCTGCATCTCTCAAAGCCTCAAGGCTCTCAGACAGATGACAGATTCAATGATTTATTGTGACAGTCCTCATCTTTTCAATGAAACGGAGGCGAGTTCACACATTCATTCTTACCTGTCTCCAAAACAGACGTCATTTCTCTGATGCTGAATGTTGCTTTTTGTAAAAAATGCAAAGACAAAATCTGTTTTTAGCCAAACTTCTGATATTGCTTTTAAAATGGTCACTCTGGTTTCTATGGGTTCAACTAATGATCATTTTAATTAATGCCTCCGTTTATTTTATCAGTTAATCACTCACATAGTCAGAAAATACATATAACAAGATCTCAGCTTATTTTAAGTTTATCGCACTATATTACATTTTTATTAGACTTAAGACTGAAAAAAAGAAAAGAAGGCAGCAAATATTAACATCAGAGAATATGGATCCACAGAGTATTTTGGGGCTGGTGTTTGAAGTAAAATACCTGATTAACCTTTGTGATATACACTATATCTCCAAAAGTAATAGCTCACCCATCCAAATCATTGAATTCAGGTGTTCCAATCACATCATAGGCACAGGTGTATAAAATCAAGCACCTAGGTATTCAGACTGCTCCTACAAACATTTGTGAAAGAATGGGTCGCTCTCAGGAGGTCGGTGAATTCCAGGAAGGGAGAATTTCCAGCAACAAATCCAGTTGTTAAAAGTGGAACCAACTGGGAATGGCAACAACTCAACCACAAATTGGTAGGACATTTAAAGTCATGGAGCAGGGTCAGTGGATGCTGAAGCATATAGCGCACAGAGGTCGCCAATTTTCTGCAATCAATCACTACAAAGCTCCAAACTTCATGTGGCCTTCAGATCAAAAACAGTGCAAAGAGAGCTTCATGGAGTGGGTTTCCAAAGCTGAACAGCTGCATCCAAGCCTTACATCACCAAGCACATACATAATGTAGGATGCAGTGATGTTAAACATGCCTCCATCGGACTAGAGCAGTGCAGATGTGTTCTGGAATAACGAGTCATACTTTTCCATCTGTCAATCTGATAGATGAGGAGAAGGGATGCCAGGAGAATGCTACTTCTCTGACGGCACTGTACCAAGTGTAAAGTTTGGTGGAGGGGGTTGTTTTTCAGAAGTTAAAATTGGCCCCTTGGTTTCAGTCAAAGGAACTCTTAATGCTTCAGCATATTAAGACATTTTGGGTAATTTCATCTTCCCAACTTTTCGGGAACAGTTTGGGGATGGCCCTTCCAGTTCCAACATGATTTTGGTATGGAAACTTAACTTTGAGATGAATTAGAGCAGAGACTGTGAGTCATCATCCAACATCAGTGTCTGACTTCAAAAATGCACTTTTGAAGGAATGGTTAAAGATTCCCCCAAACACTCCTAAACCTTGTGGAAGACCTTCTCAGAAGAGTTGAAGCTGTTATAGTGCAAATGGTGGGCTGGCATTGTTTTAAACCCTGTGCACTACCAATCCATAGGGTTTTAAACTTGTCACTCATGTTCATATGTGTTGAATACTTTTGGCAATATAATGTATTGCTTAGTTCTGTGTAATAAATCAAGAAAAAATTAACCGTACCTTGCTTAAAGTGACATCAAAACTGTGTTTGTTCAGTGTGTTTTGGTGTCATTTTGATTTGTTGCATATCTCCTACGTTTTCCAGCCAGGAGCGCTTAGTTTAGCCAGTTTAGAGAGTGTGGGAGCAGGCCGCTCACTACCAGCATTTCTACGATAAATCAGAGCAGCAGCACATACAGAGATTGTTGCAAGAGTTGGAAAAGATGACCATCTGCTGAAAAGATCCTTAAAAATCTCCATAATTACTTTGTTTATAAGTTTCCTCTTTTAACTTGTTTTTTTCCTACATCAGAACATATTAAAGAGAAGACAAATTGTCAAACACAAATACAAATGGTTACTTTCTCATGCTACTGTTTAGCTCTATCGGTCCTCTCTTATTAAGCATTCTGGCAGAACTATTTTCATCTCTTGAAGTTGGGGCGGTATACAGAGTCCTCAGCAGTTATGGGCATTTCTTTAAAGAAGTCATGTTGACAGCTACATTTAAAGTTTTCAATAATCTTTTATGCTAAATTTGATGTTCTGACCCTTCCATCCACCCCAACCTCCTGAATGCATGACTATGTTCTGTGCTAAAAGATGATATGACTGGAATATAAACTGTATGTTTTTGGGTTACATGACTAATGAGTCTATTATTCTCCATGTAGACCTGACTTTGACAAACGTTGTCTATCATGGCATGGATTTTTGTTTAGAACATGTTTATTTCACTTGAGTTGTTTAAATATTATCCAACTATGGCTAAACTACCTTTTTCTCCTCACAGGGTTGTCCTGTATACGATGGCATGTATAGATTGCGTTGTTGGCCGGGTCTAACTTTAAAAGAGGATTTTTCAATCTTAAGGGATTCTTGGTTAAATAAAGGTGAGATCCAATATAAAACCACGTGTTTTATATACAGCCCCAGGGCGCACATACAGATCATAGTAAGGCAGTGAAAGGCCAGATAAATCCAGAGACATACAACTGAAGCAAATCACTTCTGCTGCAAATCTCCTCTGCTCTCCTCTTGCAATCAACGGTGCTGCACACGCTGAGTATTGCTTGTCCAGTGTAATCACAGAACAGTCTCAAAGCACAGGAAGCCTGGATGTGCACTGGAGGCTCAATATGACAGACACTTTTCAGATAAACAGAAAGAGAGAGGAAAAAAACTGTGGTTAGGTGGCTGTGTAGTTGTAAAAGAACTTTCCTTCAGATTATAATTCAAGTTAAACCTAACACGGTAAAACAGGCTTCACTAGTCTATCAAATGGGTATAATTTTGACATTAGCACTGAAAGCACTGGTTTTGATCATGTTTCCCAGTTGCCTTCCTTTGGAGGTTTTCTGGGCATCCCCAGTTGGGAGCAGACGATCCGGTAGACCCTGAAGTCGCTGGAGGGATTATATGTCTCATCTCGTCTGGGATGATCTTGGGATCCTGTGAGAGGACTTGGAAAGCACTGCTCAGGAGAAGGATGCCTGGAATACAGTGCTTAGCCCGCTACCACCATGACCCAACTCCGGATTAGTGGAAAAGAATGGATGACAGATTTTTCCAACATACAGCCTTCTGAAACATTGGGGTAGCTGCTACGAATTAAAAGACACTACTGTCATTTTGAACAATGATTGGCTGCGCACAAGGCTTTGTATTGACTTGCCCACTGGCAGATAAAGCTGTTTATTGTTTAACAGTAGGGATTTTCTTCAGTCTTGAACAACTGGGAAAGGACTCAAATCATTTGTTTGTTAGCTGATGCCTCGGGCAGCCCAACTGCATAGGTTTTATGTGCTGAAAAAAAGATAAACTGATCTGTAAATCAGATTTAAAATGAAGGCAAAATGAAAACAATGACCACAACCACAGAAAGTTAAACTATTCATTTAATTTTAGTGGAAAACATCACTGGCCGATTGGCCAATTTAATTCACCATAATTCAATTAATTAAGAGGTACTCATGTCTTAAAATATTTCTAATTGTATTCATCACACACTGGATCAAAACTGGTCTCCAAAAATGTCCTATTTTACAGTGCACACTCACAGACCTTTGTGAGTTATATCTGTTCAGGTGCTCATTAATGCAAATATCTAATCAGCCAGTCACATGGCAGCCACTCAGTATGTTTATTCATTTAGGCATGCAAAGAGGACACTATCAAGAAGTCTTGCCGAAGTTCAAACGAAGCATCAGATTGTGGGGAAAAAGGTGACTTTAGTGACTTTGAATGTGACGTGGTTGCCAGATAAGCCCTGTTTATTATATGGATTATCAATAAAAAGTAACGCTGGTGGTTGTATAATTGTGTGAGGGATATCTTCTCGCACATTTTGGGCTTCATAATGCCAGCTGAGCATCATTTAAACCCCATAACCTGTCCATCCCTTTACAACTGCAGTGTACCCATCTACCAAGGGCCGCTGCAGGCAGAATGACGCGCCACATCACAAAGCTCATCTCAAACTGGTTTATTGAACATTACAATGAGTTCACTGTCCTCAAACGGCTTCCACAGTCACCAGAGCTTAATCCAGTAGAGCACCTTTGGGATGTGGTGGAATGGGAAATTAGATTGTGGATGTGTAGCTGACAAATCTGCAGCAAATGTGTGATGCTATCATATCAACATGAACCAAAGGCTCTGAGCAATGTTTCCTTCATGTTATTGAATCTGTTCGATGAAGACTTGAAGCAATCCTGACGGCAAAAAGGGGGGAAACGTGTTAGTAATCATCATCATATCACAGGACAAGTGAGATTAGTCTTTGGTAGCAGCATTAGCGGCATCAAATGTTAGCATGATAGCATAAATAACTTGCATATAACTACAGGGCTCTCCAAAAAGCAGGGACTTCCTGTTGCGTCACTGTTTTCTCTTCTATTCTTTACCAAAGGAGATCAATGTAAAAATCAAGCTAAACTGTCATTAGATGGCAGCCATGCATCAGTGTGTTGCCTCCTTTACTCCTCATTAATTTGCAAGTAATCAAAACCTGCTCAAACATGATTGGATAAAAGCACTTAAAGATGAATGTAAACTAGAAGCTTCAGGGACCAATAATCATCTCCCTTTTCTGCAGATTCTGAATATTCATATGCAGAGCTATGTTTATAGAGATTTGTATTAGTGTAACATTGAACGTCTCTCGCCTTTGGGAGAACACAGGCATTAGCTGTTCAGTGTTACAGTACAGGGTGCGGCATCCCCCTCATGTAGGGACGAATGAAAACAATATTCACACAATACAAATGATGACCTGGGTCATAACAATCTGCTGAGATTGGGTTGATCTCTTTGTTCTGCGTCCCTCACCAAGAACAAATGATTGTTCTTGGTCTTCTTGTCCTCCTCTCATGCTTATTCACCTCATGTTCTGAGATTGTTTCCATCCAGTTTTGTTACCAACATTCAACCCACTCTTGCTGCACTCTGAACCGTTTTATTGGTTTCTTCCCATAACAATCAACTTGTCTTGTGAACAAAAACATTTTTTTCCATGCATTGCTGCTTCCATTGGTTTTATCTGCAGAAAATATATAAAGGCAGACAGCAGTGGGTGAAATTTGTCTGCTTTTTTTACTTGCATATTGTCAAATCAGAGACAACTTGGTATTCAGCCCCTCTTGTCTGTCTTTATTCAGCCTCGCTTCTTATTCTACAGGGCGGGCCATTTATATGGATACAGCGTAATAACATGGGAATGGTTGGTGATATTAAAGTCCTGTTTGTGGCACATTAGTATATGTGAGGGGGCAAACTCCTCAAGACGGGTGGTGACCATGGTGGCCATTTAGAAGTCGGCCATCTTGGATACAACTTTTGTTTTTTCAATAGGAAGAGGGCCATGTGACACATCAAACTTATTGGTAATGTCACAAGAAAAACAATGGTGTGCTTGGTTTCAACGTAACTTTATTCTTTCATGAGTTATTTACAAGTTTCTCTTTGTTCACAGCCATTGACATGTCGAAGAGGTTAACACGTGAGGAGCGGATCGAAATTGTGTTGATATCTGGTGAACAAAGTAACCGGGTCATTGCAGCAGATTTCAATGCAAGACACCCTACGAGACCACCCATCTCCCATGCTACAGTTAGCAAACTGCTTGCTAAGTTTCGTGAAACTGGTTCAGTGTTGGATTTGCCAAAATGTGGATGCAAGAAATCTGTCACTAATGAAGAAACATCAGTGGCTGTCCTAGCTTCATTCAGCAAGAGCCCGCAGCGTAGCACTCGCCGCATGTCACTGGAGAGTGGCATTAGTCGAACATCCCTTCGGCGGTTATTAGCTACTCATAAATGGCACCCTTACAAACTCCAGCTACTGCAGCATCTCAACGAGGATGACCCAGATCGGTGCAGAATTTGCAAAACAAAAATTGGAACAGGACCCTCGGTTCACGCAGATGATTTTGTTCAGTGATGAGGCAAACTTTTATGTGAATGGTGAAGTTAACAAACAAAACCACACTGACACTAACCCACATTGGATGGATCCCTCCAAGACTGTTGGAGCAACAAAAGTGATGGTTTGGTGTGGTATATGGGGCACAACGATAGTGGGTCCATTCTTCATCAATGGAAACCTCAAGGCCACTGGATATTTGAAATTACTACATGATGATGTGTTTCCCTCTTTATGCACTGAAGCTGGCACGTTCCCTGAGTTTTTCCAGCAAGATGGTGCACCAACACATTATGGGTGCCAGGTCCGAGCATTCCTAGATGAACAGTTTCCTGGAAAGTGGATTGGTCGTCGTGGGCCAGTTGAATGGCCCCCAAGGTCTCCCGATCTGACCCCCTTAGACTTTTATCTTTGGGGTCATCTGAAGGCAATTGTCTATGGTGTGAAGATACGAGATGTGCAGCACAGGACTTTAATATCACCAACCATTCCCATGTTATTACGGTGTATCCATATAAATGGCCCACCCTGTAGAATCATTCACTCCACATTAGAAAGCAAGAAGCCAAGAGGAGCTGGGAAACCATATTGCGAAGAGTCTATTTCAAAGCTATTACTGATGCTGAATCCTTCTCAGGAATATAATTTCCATCCTCGGTAACTTCGTGTTTTCCTCTGGTGTCCTAATTTGTGCTATGGAGATATTGCTTGTTTGTCAGCATAATAGGCCACGCAGAGAAGTAATGGCCACACTGCCGTGTAGTTGCATTCTTTCTCTTCTCATCCTTCACTCATTATTCCTCCTCTGGTATGTGCAGCTGCATTAAGGGCCAGGTCTCCCTTCATTGCTGGTCAAATGGCTGCTCTTTCTTCTTCTGTTTCCTTCTCATTGTGGGAGTCGGGGATAGAGGGCAAATCTCCCGGGGAAACAGAATCTAGACCAAAGCCTTCCTATGCGCCGGCTTCATAATTAAATTGGCAGATTAAATTCTCCCTTATTGTGCAGGATTTAATGAATATTCACTTGGCTTTGGATCGTCTGGGTGATGTGAGCTTTGCTTTAGTTATCACATTGACCCCATCAGACTCCTAACCTCCCTCTGCTCATCAGCTCAGCACTCGCCATAGACCTTTTGACTTAATTGATCCGCACCGCAGTGACACTTTGGTTTCCACTAATATGTGTATTTAAAGGCTGCTTGAGCCATCAATATGGAGTGATTTATCACCTGACTTGACACTTAGAAATTTCTGGTGAGGCTATGACCAAAAACGCAATAAATGATCATTGGCTATTTGTCCAAACAGATACGACATATTTCGCTAAGAAGTGACCTTTTTTCAGCAAAGGAAGAAGAATTTGATGATGCGTTTTCTCAAAATATCTCTTGTGATGATTGGGTCATCAGAGTTTATGACACTGACGGAAGGCAGTCAGCATGCAACCAACCAGTTTTAGCTTCTTTAACCCTGTAGCGACTAACACACAAAACAACACAGGCTTTTATTCATTTTTTAAAAATAACAAAAGCAAACAGAGCGCTACTTGGTGACCCCCGTCGACTGGAAAAAAATAAATCTGTATTCCCTGAGCCCCTGGGGACAGTGTTGGGCAAGTTACTTTGAAAAAGTAATTAATTATAGTTACTAGTTACTTCTTCAAAAAAGTAACTGAGTTAGAAACTGAGTTACCAGATTCTAAAAGTAATTAATTACTTGAAAAATAACTATAGCGTTACTTTAAAAAAAAAAGTTTAACCCTCTGGGGTCCAGGGTATAATTGGCCATTTTAACCACTTTTGATTTGAACTCTACATTTCACCTTTAAAAACGATTTACTTTGCCTTGTTTGGTATCATTCTTTTCAGCACAACCTCGCGTTTCTGAATTTACAGTTATGTTTTCATTTTGACATACTGTATTAACACAACTGATCTAAAATCAGACAAACAATATAAAATCTGAGTAGAAAAAGTTATATTTTTACTGTAACAACCACAAACATGTTTAATGAATCATAATTTATAACCTTAAATGCAAATATAAATTGTGAATTTTAAAATCATATGCACAAGTTTTGCAAACAACAAAGTTATTTGCAGCCATTTACCTTTTACTCTTTTTTTAATAACCATTTCAAACTATTTACAGAACAATCAGGTGTTCTGCATTCAATAAGGTGCCACTCCAAAAAAATAATTTCTGTCCACTATAAAGGAGAACATCACAGCCTGATACCTGCAGGTCTGACAGCAGCAGGTGTGTCACTCCTGTTTCTACCTGGAGACAGCAGTCGCCTCATTGTTCTGACACACAACACAGAACTATCCACAACACTACACACTAACTACACAAGACAACACATTAACTACACACTCCAAACACACTAAACGTCACAAATCTCTCACATCTCAAAACTCTCTCTCTCTCTTTTTCTGCTGTCTTTCTTTCTCTCTCTCTCTCTCTCTCTCGCCGTCACTCACTAAAACCTCCCCCTCTTCCTGAACAACCGAATGTCATGTTGCCATATCAGTTTTTGATTGGTTGACATGGTGCATTTTCCCACCAACACGAATGGGCTGCTTTTTGTTGCGTTTTTTTTATTTTTTGGTCATAAGCAGAGAGTGCTTGCTAGCGCTGTCCTTAGACAGTAAACGTGGCGAAACTATTGAAGAAAAAACAGGCGTATATATTGTTTATCATGACTCTGCTGTTACGTGGTCTATCAACACAATTTAAAAATGGGTATATGTCACCTTGTTGCTTTGTCATCTTAAAGTGGTCACGTGATTGGCTCACCACGACTACTTTGTTCATCCTCAGTCAAACAGCAGCACTCATTTGATTGTTTTGCCCCCTTAGCTCCAGGAGTTGTACCAAAAAGTGATCGTCGGGCAGAAAGCAATTGCCGCCCGCAGGAGCGCACACAGCTGCTCAAAGCTGTAGCGCCCAGATTACTTACGTAGACAGCTACTTCCGTGCAACTGATATAGGATGCGGTAAGCGGGCTAAGCTGGCTGTTGATGAGTGAAATAGTTGCAAAGAGGGTGGTGCGCTGAAAACCTCCCTGTGATTGCTCTGGTTGCTAGCAGATTATCATGTTCTACTGTAGTTTGCGTGACAGGTGGTGAACTATCTGCTCTAACTAAACACCGAGCTGTAGTGAAACTCAAAAGAAGCACGTCAACCATCACAAGGTGTGCATGCTGATGAAACATGTTTCAAAAGATGCAACTTTTACTTGCATTGCTCTCTCCATTGTTTTGCTATGACTTAGCAAACACTTGGTGAGTGTTTACAGCAAGTAGCTGTCTTCCATTACAGCGACAGGTGACCAGGGCAATTGCAAAAGCCAACAGCCTTCAGCAAACCAACCAACTGGTCAGCGAGTACAAGTGGTTTTTTTCTAGCATCCAGTGGCTGCCAGGCAGTTGTCAACCCTTTTGTAGGCCTGTGTGATTGAGGCTAAAGCAACCCTTCTGGATATGACATTTAAAGGCATATTACTTCCTCTGCTGCACAGATCGTTACTTTTCAAGACAAAACACTTAGTCCAAGTCCAGCCGCCATTCATGTTCACGGTTTAGGAGCTGTTATATGAAACACAGTATTTACAAATGCATTGGAAAGAGCTGTTTTAATCAGTACTATTTATATGAATTCCCATAATAATTCAATAAAAGGCTTTTCACTTGGACAAGGTCTTATTACCACATGAGTCACGGCTAATGTGTAGGATTACTTTTCTTCTCATGGATTCAAAAAGAAAAAAAATGTATGGATGTCATGGTGACATCAGTGGTCACTTTGAGTAGAGAATAACTTCAGTAATTTTACATTTGTATAAACATCCTTCCTACTTGTTCCTACCTGGTACTGATTACATTTTCCAGTGAGGCTTCAATACTCCCCTTAGCATTACGAAACCTTTTTCTGATATCTGTCTGAAAAGGTTTAGTTTTAATTAATGCATCCAACAATAACTGCACGGTTCTCTCAGAGTACTCTGATTCTATAGTGCCTTGCTTGTTATGCTAGCCCTGCGACAAGCTTGGGACTTGTCCAAGGTGCATTCACCTCCTATTACTCCTGCCATTACAACTGGAATAGTGGAAGAAAATGGATGGAGGGAGGGAGAACAACATTAAAGCTTCATGCAGTCACTTCCTGTGGCCAGCTCCCACTCATCTGAGAAGATCTTGGTTTGCAAAATTAAATCAACAACTTTTCCAGAACCTCTTTGCTTAGGCTGCTACCCCCGCGACCCGACCTCGGATAAGCGGATGAAGATGGATGGATGGATGGACTTTTCCAGAACCCAAAGTGATGCTCGTTTAGCCCCAGTAACAGACCGAAATGTCAAAATAAATTAAAATAATTTGAACTGTTAAAAAGAAAAATTCTCACATTAAGAAGCTGGAGCCATAATATATTTGGCATTTGCAGATGCATGTCGCAAACCTATTTGGATAAAGCGGGAACAGAGTAATTACAAGCAAAGCAAACAAACAAAAAAGTCTTTTACCATAAATATAAGATAATTAGCAGCAGACAATTAATCTAAAAAGGCTTCTGAAACAACCCTGTAGTGACAGAGAGACGATTTTGGATTTCAGTTGAAGGTAACCGTATGACAAATGAGTGTGTTACCTACCACCCAGAGGAGCAGTAGAAGGAGGAGGACAGGTGGAGGAGAGCTGGGGATATTTTGGGTAGCAACTCCTTTCATGCCATTATCGCTGTCATTTTGATGGTTAGCCATTCATTAGGCTTGTCCGGCAGCTGCCCTGAACCCTTCCACAGTGGCAGCTAATATGTAACGTGATTTCCACTGTGTGAATGTGATTATGCTGTGTGACAGACAGAAGAGGGCAGGATGCGAGGGCAGATGCAGACAAACATGGAGGAGGTCAAGCATAATGAGAAGAGCAACCGGTCCCTCGTCCCGCCAAAGAGGACATTGAAGCTGACAACAACAAGAAGATTTGAGGAATTTGGGCAAAAGACAAACAGCTAAAAATGTCACGAGGAGCCAGCGCTGCATCATCAGAGAGGATCTATTTGTATGAACCAGTATCCAAGAGCATGGAAACAAGGCTTGTGCCAGGATGTCCTGTCTGGATTTGAGGGTTTCTGACATGCAGAGGAAGCACAATGAGGTAACTGCTGTCGTATCTCAGCTGAAAAACTGTTTAATAGATTCCAGACTGGAACACCGTGGGTTTACAAAACATGGAAACCAGTGCATGATAATTCTCAGCTCACTAGTCAAAGATTTGCCATTAGATCTTCAATATTCATCCAATTACAAGAGGTTTTTCTCAATCCAGAGTGAACCAAGTCTAGACTTTGCAGTTCAGATAAACTTCGGAGATACCACAACACCTCTCTCTGATTTGAGATATACTTTATATTTCTTAATCTCTTAATCTGTACAGTATTTCTTTAAGAGATATTGTACATTTTCAGGTTGTCTCTATAAGTTTCTATTTGTGCTCCATGTGTATGCCTTTTGGATTGTTCTTTGGGTTATTCACCTGTGTGTTTATATTGTTTGGTATGACCCTGCACCATTGCACTAGGGAACCCAGTCACTGGGGGCACAACTCATTGTTCTAGTGCTGGTCCAACCCAATTTGTTTTTATATATAGCACCAAATCAAAGCAACAGTCACCTCAAGGCTTATAATGAAAGCTCGACATAAAATCTTTGACAAATCAGATATGTGGATCATAAAGAATGAGATTCCCATACCAGACTGGTCAAAGCCTGGGTTAACAATGACTATAACGGGTATTGTTGATCAGCAGCGTGGTGGTGGAAACTGAACTACTGTTGGGCAAAGACGGAAAAGAGCAGAGGGGGAAGGCATGCTCAGAGGCAGTGAGAGAGAAAGGGCTAACACACTGGGCACACTGTGTTAGTGTTAGGATAAGAGGAAGGCCTCAGAACAGGTTCATGGATGTAGTGAAGGCGGACATACAGAGGGTTGGTGAGACACAAGAGAATGCTATGGATAGCGTGAGATGGAGTCAGATGACTTAAGTCTGCAGCCAATGGAAGAAGTAGAGTACCAGGAGATATTTTAGCAAGTGTCCCTGGTGATGTGTTTACATTGAAGCCGATGACAACCGAGGAGGTCAGAAGACATATATATTGACACCTTGACACCCTTTCCTCCCTGGAGGAGGAGAGGGTGGTTGAACATCAGGTTATTCATCATCTTTATATACACCTGTAAATGTTTAAAATGAAAGGACAGGCAAAATATGAACAGCATTTATTTTAAGCCCATGCATTTTAAACTGAGTCAGATGGTTTGTGTGCTTAAAGCTAACCCAATTTGACCACGTTCCCTTTTAAATCTCGTTACTTTATAAAAGCGGAAATCGAGACGCATCACCCCATCATCACAGAGTGATGGTGCGTGTTTGACAAGGCGACAGACGAAACGTAGTCTGAACCTCCCTCCTGCACTCATTCTTTGCTCACACCTTATTTCTGTGCACAATTGACTGCATCGCCATAAAGGCGCCATTATGTGTTGGGGTGATTGATTATTTTCCAACAATGTTCTCGCTGCAGCTCAAATTCTTTGTCAGTTGAGTCAAAGAATGGCGTCTTTTCAGCCAACTCTATAACCATTTGAAGTTAACGGTCAATTCTTTGACAAATATATGCCCGTAACTACACCGTATCGACAAAAGATATTTTTCTGATTGTGGTTCTGCTCATACAATTTGAAAAGAAAACTTCGAGTACATCTTATTTTACTTAATTGATTTCTTCCTGGTTTAACAGCGTCTTCAAAAATGGTCTTTGCTGTAGAGCAATAACACTGTAATAACAGTGCATCTCCAGCTAAGGTTGTGCGAGACAACGACACCAGTTCTTTTCTGCGCCGTTTGCGGCAAATTGGCCACAGCAGCCGTACATTTTTCCCATTCCGAACTTGGTGACCCGACATATCTCCTTTGTGAACTTATACTTTAATGATCCCGCTGATTATTCTGATTGTCCATCAGAAATCAGCACTTGACCTCTGGAGAAGAGCTGTTTTATTCATGAGGAACGGCGCCTTTGCAGCAGCCTTGTGTTTTGAAGCTGATTTTGCAGATTTATATCGTGCCAGCCACTCCAGGCCACACGGCAGAGCATTAAAGAAACCCCAAAGTTAGAGAATCAAATGTTCCCACATAAATCATACAGTGTTATGAGTGGAAACAGCTCGGGTAAAGTTGAGCAACTGTGGTGAACGCTGAAGAAAATAAATCATTTATCACCTCTAACTGCATCGCTGAACCATGCAGTGGTGAAATACAGGAGGTGGGCCCAGGAGTGCTTTGTCACGAAAACAACTCCAGTTTATCGGTACTGGACCACAAGCACTCGGCTATAAGGTGCACCGTGAGCTGCAATTCAAATAAAGGTTATGAGTCAGACATGGGGTTAATGGAAGAGCTGCGGTATGAGGCTGACCCGTTACTGTGATTTAATGAACTGTTTTGTCTGTTTTTTGCACTGTTAAAAGGAAACTGTGACATTTTTGCCTCGTGATCTATTATTTTACCCCAGCAGCAACTTGTCTTGTAGAGGAAAACAATAATTTTTATCCCAGTTAACAACTTGCTTCTAAATGAGACCAATTTTCTGCAGCAAGCGGCAACTTACTGGAATTGGTTTCAATTAAGGTTTTACCTGAAGACGTTCCGCTGGAGGTCATCAATTTGGAAACGTAGCTCCTGCTCTGGCTAATGATGCAAAACGATCTTTTTTATTTCCCGTACTGTTTTCGCTAACATCTCCTGTTCTCTCTAACTTCTCCTCTCTTCCTACCTGCACTCATTTTCTTTGGTTATATCTGAGGGATCAGAAGGTGCTGCAGATTTATGGCTCCCTGGACTTGACCACTGACCAGTCTGATTCAGCAGATAATTGCTGAGTATGAACCGTTATCAACTGGACAACCAAGGTGATGTGATTTATTACCTAGATTCTCAGGTTAACTTCATCAGGCAAGCTGTCAGACCAAGTGGGATCAAGAGGAGGAGAACAAGGGGAGAGGTGCTGAAATGGTGGGAATGTAAAATTAATCCCTGGAAGGGGGAGTTGTTCAGCTCTCAGTGGTTATAAAGCAATTAAACACATGGATAAAAGCCAGATAGCATGGAAAAGAATGTGAAATTTCTATGTGACAGTGTACCCTACAAGTGATAAATTACAAAAGAAAGCAAATGAATAAAATAATCCACTGAAACAAAACAAATCGCAGTGATGTATTCCTCATTTTGTTATCTTATAAAAGACATCATGTTCCTGATACAGGCAGCTGAAGTAAAAGTGATAAGAAGATAAATGAATTTAGCTATAGCTACAGAACAAACAGGGATATCTTACAGTGTTATATTATCATTTAATAATGAACAAACACCTGAGAATGCACAGTTTGTCCTGCAGTAAAATAAAATATTACACCAATGCCATGATTCATTTCAATAAAGTTATATGCGCTGAAGGCACATGTAATTGTACTGTACAGTGCTAATTTACCTAATGCTACTTTTACATTGTGTTCACCTTAACTCTTGTTATTGCATTAAGTCCCACTCTGCTCCCTTTTCCATCTCATTTTCTTCATATTGGAAGAAATGTTTTACATTTTTTATAGTTGTCTGATGTTGCTCTGAAATGTTCCTAATTCTTTTTGTTAGTCTCTCTCCCGTCCTTCTGTGCTGACCTGTAATCTATTTTTGTGTTTCACTGGGGGTGTGGCACCTCTGGTGGTTCCCACCTTGGCACATTTGTTCATCATCATCATCCACTCCTCTGCAGGTGAACGTCATACTCTGCTCTATGTGGTAGTGTCGCTTGACTCACTAAGAACAGTAAAGAAAGAACTCGGCTGCTCGTGCTTTTGATATTTTGCAGTTTGAACTCTGTTCTTCTCTTCCTAGAAATCTCCCACTGCGTTCCCACCTGTTCTGGATACCTGCCCTGATCTCTAAAAACCCCACTGTGCCACCAGCTCTTTATTGTTACATTAAACATCGTTTCATCTCCATCTGCTTTAGTCTTCTAAAAACCTTAACACCTTTAAGGTTCATTAAAAATGTTTTCCGAACATTTACCTGGACAGTTTGCTTACAGTGTATATCAAATGTGTTAAGGAGTTACAGTTTATGACGAATACCTGTTACCTAAGTATCAGGTAGAACCCTGGCATCTTGAAGAAGTCTATGTAAAGAACAATAATCTGTTAATGGTCATCAAAACAAGAATTGCGGATTTAGTCACAGCATAGCCAATCACCTGCTGAGGCTTGAAAATGTAGTTCTGGAGGTTGAAAGTGCTCTTTTAGCTGCAAAGACAGTTAAATTGACTCCTAGAGAGGAAGCACGAGAAAACAGTGCATGCAGTTTACTTTAATAACAGCAAAAAGCCTGTAAACGTGTGTGTTCATGCCACTTATCAGAGGAATGTTATCAACAGAGCTCAGAGTGAAGTTAATTAATGACTAACTAATGGTAAAAGACAAAGCTACATATATGTACTTCTGCAAGTTTGCCATTTGTGCTTGGATCTTCTGCAAGAGCATTAGGGGCCAAAACCTTATAGTGACTAGTCTCGCTACTTTCTAGCAGTTATTTTAATTGCTATATAAATGAACTTTATTTTATTGGTCATAGCAAAAATAAAAGCTTATCACCAGTCAAAAGGATGGAAGCTATACATCTATCTTTGCTGTTATTTGCCTGTAAACTTCTAATGGATTCATCTTTGAATCTTTTCTTAGAACACAGGTGTCGAACTCCAGTCCTCGAGGGCCGGTGTCCTGATGCTTTTACATGTGTGCCTGCTGCAAAACATCTGGATAAAATTAGTAATTCATTAGCAAGACTCCATAGAACTTGACTCCATGCTGAGGTGGCGATTCAGCCATTTGATTCGTGTTACAGCAGCTCATGAGTGAATCAACATGGTGCAATAAAAGTACTTTTCGAAGAACATTTTTCCAAAAACTTACATTTATTTAAATTTACTTGCGCAAGGTTAGGGGTTGCCACCTCTGCATACAGCATACATACATAAGTCTTGCTAATGACCTACTAATTTTATTCAGGTGTGTTGCAGTTTGAGTTTGTTGGAGTTTGACACTCCTGTCTTAGAATATCTATAGTTGTTCTCACAAGAACTGGATTCTACTTGTGGAATCCAATGGGAGGGGGAGCCAATCATAAAAAGTGGGTTTTCAGGAAGGGGCTTTAAAGAAAACCATAACGGCTCATTTCAGATAGTGAGGGGCTACTGAAGGGTGTAGGGGGTGGAAGATGGGAGGGAGTAATCCTTTTCAAGTATGATTACTGTAATCCAAGTCTTTGGTTGTAATTTCGTTCAGAAGGTTTGTAGATGTAAGTTTGAGAAAGTGGACAGTATAATAGTAATAATAGTATTACTATAGTAACTAATTGGCTGACATTATGTATTTTTACTCCTTTTTCTCAGAGTGTGTCTCAAAGAAACAAGGCTAAAAGGAACCGATGTTACGTGGGCAGAAAATGACATCCACAGTGTTTTTTCAAGGACACCCCAAGGTAACCGGGGAGCTCCCACTCCTCTGCACATCACTGCTTCATTTGCCATAGGCCACACTGGAGTGCTCTCTCACCATTATCCCTCTCCTTCCACTGTGACAACATGCTCTTTAAAATGCCTCCCACAAAGGCCAAAAGATGATTGCTGGAATGTGATTGGCTCTGCTGGGGCTGCCTGGTTGCTATGGAGCAGCTACGTTTTCAAAAAGCTGGTTTTCATACATCTCAAGTGGATGTAGTGACGCCTATATGGCAAGACTAGTAGGTGATTTGTCATGTGTCTCTGAAATTAGAGGCAGATTGGATTAAAATTTAAAGAATTTAAATGATCGCTGGGAGGAAAATGGGTCACTTCAGCTGCAAATAGCCATACGATGAAGCAAAGAAAAGTAGGATTTTAATAGCAAACAGAACCCGCGCTCAAAGAATATCCAGTGTTTACAGTGCCGATATTAACATGGAGGGAAAGCAATGAAGCATTACACTGCAAACGTTCCTACAAAGAGATTATGATAGAGAGATATGATGTTTGTTCACTTCATTTTTATATAATAATATTGTGCTATTCTTAGTTAGTGTATTGTCTGTCTCTGTTAATGTTCGTTTATAATGGAGCACTTTGACGAAAAATAATTTCCCCTAGGGATCAATAAAGTATTCTGATCCTGATGATTCTGATTTTGCTCTTCTTAGTAGTGAAAAACCTCAACAATGTTTGTCGCATTTACATATTTAATATAATACAACTAATTTTAATATTAGAGCAGAATAGAATAGCATAGCCCATTATTGTTATTGTACAATACCTATGTCTACACAGTTTCAACCTGAGTAAAAAGATTCTGTTTTTCAATAATGATTTAATTTATTATGGGAAAAAATACATTCAAACCTACTATGTGAAAAAGTCATTACCTTCTAAACCTGATGACTGGATATGGCACCCTTGGCAGAAAGAACTGCAGTTAAGTGATTATGATAACTGACAATGAGTCTTTCACATTACTGTGGGGGAATACTGGTCCACTCTTCTTTGCTAAATTGGTTTAATTCAGCCACACTGGAGGTTTTTTGAGCACGAACAGCCTGTTTGAGGTCACGCCAAAGCATCTTAATCTGATTAAAGTCAATACGTTGACTCGGCCACTCCTTTTATTTCTGGTAGAGAGCAGAAGTAACGGATGGCCGCAGAGCATCACACTACCACCGCCATGTTTGACTGCTGCTGTGATGTTCTTTTTTATAAAATGCTTTGTTAGTTTTATACCAGATGTAACAGGACTCAAACTTTCCAAAGAGTTCAGCTTTTGCCTCGTCAGTCAGCAGAATATTTTCCAAAGGCGTTGGGGATCATTCAGATGATTTTTTGGCAAATGTGAGATGACCTTTATGTTCCTTTTGGTCGGTTTGTGGTTTTCTCCTTGGGACTCTCCCATAGATGCTATTTTTGCGCAGACTCTGAGTGCTTTTGTGACCTCCTGAATGAGTCCCTGATGCGCTGTTGGAGTAATTTTGCAGGCCGGCCACTCCTGGAAAGGTGCACCACTGTGTTTTTGTTTCCAATTTGTGGCTCTCACTGGGGTTTGCTGGAGTCCCAAAGGAGTAGAAATGGATTTTTAACCTTTTCCAGACTAAGAGAAGCCAGTCTGATGAAAATATTTTAAATCATTGTTTTAAAATATTTCTGTAGATTGTGGAATAGTGTGCTCCTTCTTGGGATCTTGATTCAACAGGTCTGGCAGTAATCAGGCCTGGGTGTTGCTAACAGAGCTGATCTCAGTTAAAAACATGGTTGATCACAGTTAATTTATGATTTAACAAGTTTTTTCACAAATGGCCAAGCAGGCCATTTGTTGGACTGTGGAACTGCTTTGAAATTCATATGAGCTGCTCGCACTAAAGTAAAAAGCACCATCACTTATGCGGAGACCCCTTTGGTGCCAGCTGCGGTCTCAAGGCTGGAGCCGAACAACAACACCCTGATAACGACTGTGTTTAGTCTGTTCCTTCCCATTCCATGCAAGGCCACCTGGGTTGGCCGGAAGACTGTTTACTTAGCCGAGCAGGGCGAAGGACACTGTCTCAGCTGAACTCTGGACACGCACACACATACATATACACTGATATGCACACACTCATCCCCCCTCCCTTTCCAAACGCCTTCGATGCTTATTCCCTTCCGATGCTGCACCCTTTACCCACCCCTGTTTCTTGTCATGTGTTTCTTTGGTGTATTAAGAGTTTTTTCATGTGCAGAGGTGTTTTTTTCTGTTCTCAAACTGATCTCCCTGTTGGAGCTCAGTCTGGAGGGAGTTATTTTTTTTCTCCTCATCTTTCCTCATGTTGTGCTTTTCCATTGTTATCCCTCTCTGACCTGTCTTCCCCATGTGATGTTTTGTGTAATGTATGTATGGTCGGAGGGTAAGATGGCGCCGCCATTGCGTGCAATAGGTTGGCAGCCTTATGAAATTTCCCCTTGTGGGACTAATAAAGGTATTTCAATTCAATTCAGGTTAGGATAGCTTTTTTTCTTAATAAATGGAAAATGTATTTAACAAACAGCATTTTATATTTACTGAGGTTTTCTGTATCTAACATTAATTTGTTTGATGATCTGAAATGTTAAAGTGCGACAAATAAGTAAAAAGAATAAGAAATCAGTTTCCTTATTTTGCCCTTTGTGTTGTCTAGTGATGAGTTCTGGTTCCTTTGATTCATGTTCTGATTTTTATTAAAAGTTAAAGTTTTATTTCCCTCACGGTTTTCTTTCTCTGTTCTCCTCTGTCTCATCTTTCTGTTAGTGCCTGTTGCACCCAATGGAATGATTATTCTTGTCTCTTTTATTTCCTGTTTTACTTTGAAGGTCAGTTTTTTTTTTTCACCTGCATGTATTTCACTTGGTCTAGTTCTACTAATGTTTATTGTTCCCAGTGTGTATAAATAGTCCTGCCTTCCTCTTTGTCCTTATCGTTTGTCTGTTCTCCTTGTGGTACGGTCTGTGATCTGCTGTTTTTGTGATTCCCCATGCTCTTTGTTTGATCTCAAAAGGTTTCACATAAAGGGTATTAATACCCAATAATACAGAATTTTTTATTTATTGAGTTACTTATTACTTATATATTGAGTCCCCATTCTGCCTATCTCTATGCTTATGTTTTCTTTGCCAACCCAATTGTTTCATTATTATCTGACGTTGAACAACTCAGGTGTGTAAATGCTCCACTATCATGGTTTAATGTTTTCTTTCTTGTTTTTTTTCTCAATGCGTAACAGCCAGAAACACACAGAGACGTACTTTGATGATGTAAATTAGCTCCCAATCAATAAAGTTAGTGGGCTGTATCTGTTTGGTTTGCTTTGGTTTGTGTGTTTTGTACACCCACCATCTACCCCAGCCACCCTCCTGAGGTTTCCAGTACTGTTTATGAATGAAGCATTTCTTTAGAACAAATCTGTGAATGTAAATCAGCCAGCTATTAAAGTGAGGAAATAATTTGTTTCCATATAAACTCTTTTTCACTTTTTCCAGGAGACAGGGTTTTGTGAGAATACAGGTAAAAATTGCTCTCAGCTTGGACGTACAAAAACCCGTGCGCTGACTGAAAAAACGTTCAAATCCAGGTGCGTAAATGCTCTGCCATTTGAGACCTCACACACCTCTCCCCGTCTCTCTGTAAGGCTGAAAGGAAAGCTCAGTTTGTTGCCGTTTTAACTGTGCCATGTAGAAAGGGAGACGCGTTAACTGACTTTGACCTTGTTGCCAACATTGCTGGGACTGTAATAAAGCACTGCTGTGCTGTATCAAAAGTATCTTCAACAGCTGGAAATAATTAATCTTGACAAACTAAACTCCAGTTCTCGCTGCACTACACTCCTCTACCTTGTAAAATCCATTATACTTGTTGATTATCTTCTAATTAGAAAGTAAATGTTGCCTAAGACACTGAGGCGGTAAATATGGAGCGTGGTGCCATGCATGTGTAATTGATTTCCTGCTCTCAATTTCCAAAGGATAACAGTGAAGATGAATTATTCAGAGCGTCCTCACCTCTCAGTGGATGGATGACCTTTAAGAAGGACTTTAGCCACGCTTGTTAGTACCTGACTGATAAACTCAGACCTTTCAAAGAGCTCTGAAATTCACGGGGTGAAATATGAAATCTGAGAGATTATTTTTGATGCCGGCTTGTCCGTTCTCGTCTTCATGCACTCGCTTTGGCGGGATGTGGAAAACTCAATTTGCCATGAAAATCTGCAAGACATATCGCATTAGGTCGGACTGATTGTAAACTCTTCACATGGGTGCAAACTGAAGTGAAATGAATTTATCATTTTGGTTCCGCCACGAGATTCATGCCAGACGAATGAAGTGGTGCTGTCACTTGCATTTAGGCCTTTGAACATCGATCCAGTCAGAGAAAGCCAACCACCTGAGGAGATGAAGGCGGCTGAGCAAACCTGCTTATAAACACTTCTTATTAAGTTGGATTCATTTTTTTTTTTTACATCACAAAGAGCGGTTGTTTTATCCTTTTAAATCCCCAGCTTTGTCAACATGACTTTTATTATTCAGCAGTTGCTCCATTAATGCACTCTCTGACACTACGCAGAAGAAGAAAAAGAAGCTAAAGTGAGTGTCTCTAGATAGCTCGAACTGCAATATTCCCACCATCAGTCTGAAAGAGAATAAAACATTTGCCCACTACACATGGTTTCCTTCCCAAGTGAAATTCCCAGACTGCTGACTGTATAAAATTCAACAACACTATCTTCCTTTCATGCATTTTTGAGAAGAGCAAAGGGATCCGGAGGCTAGCGTCACTTTGATCGTTCACTGGTTGGTTGGTTTGTTTGTTTGCTATTCTGAAGCCCGGCACTCTATTTTCCCCTCTTTTTTACGATGAATTGATAAACCATCTGCTCCAGTGACAGTTCAGAGCAGAGTGTCATCAACTCAGATTCATGCAGATGCTGCTGTCAGGCTGCCAGCCGGAGAACCAGAGACACGTCGTACTGCAAATTGTTTGTGTGCACGTGTGTGTAGGGGTGTTTACCACAGAACAGCGTGTGCACTCTTCCTATATTACCATTTATCTATAAGACTAAATGCACACTTCACTAGCTGTGTCCCAATTCAGTGGCCACATTCTCCAAAGGCTGCATTTAGAGTCCGATTACGTCACAGCGAGGCGACTGTCCCAATTTGAAGACTCAGCCCAAAAATGTGATTCAAAGGTCACATTGGTCCCCGATGGGCTATTTCTTTCTTACAAAAAATGCGTTAGAGGATTAGTCTTTTAAATGTAAGTCGATTGTGAGTCTTCAAAAGCTAGCTGTGCAAATGTTAAAAGCTTAGAAGCTCTAGTGCTTTTAAGCTCTTAACATTTGTATAAAAGTGTTTTTCCACCTAAATCTGTTGTTTTCTTTACCTAAAGTAAACCTACTGTGATTAACATGTTGGTCTTCCTATTTCATTTAGCTGAAAAGAGAATGACGAGTTCTTCACAGGGTCCAAGACTTTAGCCACCGTAGGTTGAATTTACAGCAGAAATCTCTCTGTTATAGAGCCAATGATGGCCAGTGACAGGGCGGGTAGATAGAGTCCACTGTTCTTTCCATTAGTCCTGTCAGCAAATTTAATCTTTATTTTTATCCCAAATATGGCTCTGAAATAAACGTTTCTTTGGATGCTGTGTGTCCTGCTCTCCAGGTATTCCATGTTACTCCAGGTGTTAACATAGTTAAGATGTTGTCTGCCTGTGATCAGAACATTTGTGGAGAAGATGAGTCTGAAGGGGAAAATCAACTCCTTGCCAAAAAAAAAGGGAAAATTAAAAAAAATACAAAGTTTGCATTTGTTTTCAAATATTATGAGTCTTTATTTAAAATAAAGTAATTAATTCCTAAGCTATTATAAAATGCTCTTTATTGCTCCGTTTGTCAACTGCCGTTTTCAGTTTCCTCAGCCTTTAGGGTTACGTCTATCTGGATTCAGCCGAGGGTGTGAAGGGGAAGCACACTGCTGCTCCTCGGCCTGGTTTGGCTTCATGGATGAGGTGTTGGGACAAAGGCCGTCCACCAGGCCTCCTGTCCTAATTGCCTCCATCCGTGAGGAGACTCCAGGGCCAAGTTCAGCAGTGGGTGAACCAGAGAAGGATAATAAGGAAGAGGCGGAAGATGAAAGTCAGCAGGAGCCAGAGAAGAGAAAACGAAAGAGAGAGGATGAGCTGCTCAGTCTAATCAGAGAGGACAGCAGAGGGAGAGTGCAAAACAACAAAATCCTACCAATAAACAGTTAATCATGAAATTACCCTATTTTTTAATTTTTTAAAAATATATATGTATATATAGCTATGTGCAACATAAAAGCTGATTAATGAAAACTTACAAAGAAGCAAAGAAGAACAACACTGATGAGCGTGTCTTTGTTCTCTCTTCTTCCTCTCGTTGCGGCAGATGGCCCCGCCCCTCCCTGAGCTTCGTTCTGCTGGAGGTTTCTTCCGTTAAAAGGGAGTTTTTCCTCCCTGCTGTCTCCAAAGTGCTTGCTCATATGGGGTCACATGGTTGTTGTGGTTTTCTCTGTTTTCTCTGTATTATTGTAGGGTCTCTACCTCACAATATAAAGCACCGTAAGGCAACTGTTGTTGTGATTTCGTGCTATATAAATAAAACTGAATTAAATAAGAATATGTAAAATTACTTGCATGCATTACATGTATGCTGGAGCCTCCAAGGTTAACCTGAGTGTAGTGACAGAGGGACAGGTTCTTTTAACAAGGCCTGATTTTTGGGTGAACTTGGAGTCAAAGATGGCGTTGCTGGATCTTCTGGACATAGATTAGAGCGATGGATAAGGAGCCATAACTCTTTTCGAACCGGCAAGTGGAACATCAAACAGGGTGGTTTCTTTTCCACTGTCAACCACATCGTCCATCACCACATCCATTATTATTAATCTTTAACAGCACCCTTAAAACAGGAATACTTGCCTGGCACAGTAATCGTGGCCTGGGGGGTACTTCCTCCAGAGCAGACAGTTCAGTTAATCCTGCCAGAGAGCACCACCGACTGCCTCCAACCGTTATGCCCCTCATCCTTGCTTCATCTTCCTCAGGCTTGTCCTCCAGGGCCATTCACCAGCACCAGTTACTGTGGAGAACAGAACCTGCTATTATGACCTGAAATGGTTTTAAAAAAGTGTAAGCAGATATTAAAATACAGATGGTCTAATCAGGTTTGTCAGAACTGCCCGCTGCTCGTTTGATGTTTATTTAATTTGACTAAAGATGCTAACTCCTTCCTCTCATGTCATTAATATAAAATGACACAGAGGCAGCATTTTTAATTTAATTGAATTTTAACACTTCATACATGCTCTTTTTGCTTGGAGATACATTTGCAGATGAGAAAACAGGATTTTTTTTTAAACTGAACTTTACTGACTTTTTATTTTGAAAAGGATGTCTGGGTGTATATCACCAGGTCTGAAACCAAAATCCACCAAAAAGGTGATAAAAAAAAACAAACATTCTGCTTGCCTTTCTGTAGAGTTAATTTAAAGGTTCTGAGCTGCAACATGTGTGTTTGAACTGACAAACTCGCCTGAGACACAGACTTACATTTATTGACATGCTGCCAGTTTTATGAGACCGTTTTAGAGTGAAGGTACTGTAGCTTCTAACAGACCATGTAAAACACAACAGCTGCATGGGGAAATCTCCACTTTGTTCCATTATTCAGCTGCCTTCCTTTGAAATTTGGCTTATGTATGATTGAACAAGGCTTAAATTTAGATTGGATTTTCTGAGAAGACTACTTGCTATTTTAAGCCCCAACTTTTGTCATACTGACGGAGTCTGTGACATGGGTACAGCTGGTAAATGACATGGTTAATATGCACTCTGCACGGTCACTACAAGACAAGCTTGGCAGTGAGTAATGCTGGATGAATGACGACTAAAAGCTGCAGGCAAAAAGATCGATCCAGGCCTCAGAGTGGGTACATGTCAGCACTGGGAAAGGCACTCATGGCGTTGACTGTGACTGTAGCATGCAGGAAATCTACAGTGGGTAATGAACACAGCAGATTTCCATGTTTAGCATTCATTTAAACATTTTAAATACAGTTGGCTCTACTGTTTGGTGCTCTGGAGGTAGCATACAATGGGATTATCAGAGCTTGTACCCTGCAAACAGCTGTCTGGTCCTACTGCATAAAATGGGATTGATGAAAGCAGTTACAAGGTGCTAAAACACTTCGGGAACCAAAATAATGAGCTAAAAGAGGCAAAAGAAATCTCTCTTTATTTCACTAATTCTTCCTGGACTGAATCATTTAATGCCACCAAAAACATGACGTTAGTTTAATCCTTAGTAGAGATAAAAACAACAGTGCAGGATTTAATCTTAATTTTGAATTATTTTTTAAAAGAAACTCAAAGAATGAGATTTATTTCCTGTTTTCAAAAAGGCCTATAAGTAGACTCTAAAGTTGCAAACAAATTAGATTTTTGGCATTTCATTCTGAAAGCCTTTTAGTACTGATGGAAAAATTTGCATCATCGCTCAATGTCAAAGTGTTTTCTGGCTTCACCAGAATAAAGAACTCAAGTAAGATAAATTAGGAGGAGTGAAGTAATTGGCAACTTTGTATGAGATAAGTACTCAAGAAAATATTAAGATGAATTATTTAGACCAACCACAGGAATCATTTATTACCACATGAATCTTCTGCGTAGCAGCTGCTTCCTTCATGTAGCCAGTGACATTATAAAGTTGAGAAATGACAAACTGCAATGGAATCTGTGGATTCAGTGGTACGGTGGGAAAAGGCTGATGCTGATTGTCGAGGCAGAAGGAATGGGGATCAAAATGCAAGACTAAGGAAACCAGGAAATGCAGGTTTAGTGTTGATAATTTACAGGAAAAAAAACATAAACAGGGCAGGAAATGGTAGGAACGGTGGAAAACTCAGGGAATGCGGTGCAAGGAAACAGACAAGCATGGGGGATGACGCAACAAAGGACAATGGGTGAGTGAGAAAATAAATACATGCAAGACAACGAGGGGAGAGTAACAGGTGAGGACACAGCTGAAGGCAATGCACCTAATGAGTCGGAGGGGGAAGTTAACCTTGAAACAAGGCACAGAAAACAGCTGCTGTCAAAATAAAACAGGAAACATGACGTGGATCTTGTTGGTGCACTGGACCAAGCTGTTAATGAAGCTCTAATGTTTTGTAACTTTGCACATAAGTTGCTTATGCAGCTGATAGTTGGGGTTGAGGGTGGGTGAGGGTGGGTAAGGAGGGCTGAGCCTATCACAGTGGACATATCGAAACAGTAGAATCAGCAGAAGCTGAAGATGATGTTTAAACAAAAACTTTGAAGGCCAAAGTAAAGAAAGTTTCCATGTGAACATCAGCTGAACATTGATCAGGAGGTCCCAAGGTGAACCTCATTCAGATTTCCCCTGTGAGGTCTCCTACGTTGCCCCCAGCTGAGTAAAGAGAGTCAGGTTCAAATCCCTGAACTGGGGATGTGGAGCTACACCGCGTGGGGTCCGATGTGAAAACACAAAAGAACCTGAAGAAGCTGGTGGAGGCGTCCGGGGAGGGTTCTTGTTTTTTGTGAAGTGCAGGGCAACCTGCAATGGGTTCATCCCATGATAGTTGCCCAGGTCCTGAGCAGCATGTGCTCTTGCTGGCTCTTGAAAGTCAAGGGGAGAAGGTGTTAGTCTCATCTCAGGCTCACAGCAGGTCTCCGAGTTGAACCTCTGAGAAGTTACATAGATCAAGGCAGCTACGGGAAGCTGGAGAGCCAGATCCATGACTTCCACATCTATACTGTGGGACAGGCTGCCATGAAGTTGAGACAAGTTGCTATTTGTAATTCAGAGCAGAATATTGTAGCAGACTTGTTTATCTCTAATATCAGGATTTCTGTGCAGGTCCATGATTTCTTAAACAAGAAGTCAAAAAGAGAAAGTCTGAAGCATATAGCAGTGAAACAGAGGTCAGTGCATCAAATGGTTAGAAAAAAACTATCTTTAAATCATTTACTTCAGTTTTACAGATAACTCTAAATAGCGTTTAGCGTCTGTGTTGGTATCTGTGTAGGGTTTAAACAAAAGACTTTGTGTTACCATAATCCTCAACATTAAACTAGCCTCCAAGAAAAGAAAAACATAAAGAAGGATTAAAGTTTGAGAGTAAAATACACCTGTAGGGTTTAACTGACGTTTGACTGGATCTTTGATTAAAGCCACCACTGGGAGGAATGATTCATGATTTGCTTTAATTTATACTACTTTACTTTTCAGATTGTATCCTGAGCTGTGTTTAATAGGCTACTGTGATCACTTTCCATGGCAAAAGTAACAAAAACGTGCTGGTAACTGCACAAAACACTTGCATGACAATACTGCTGTTGACTATCAGCTGAAATTAGAACATATGCCATTTTGACACATTTTCCCTCCAGCCCAGAGGAAATGAATCAGCTATGGTGTTTGTCTCTCTGCCTCACTACAGCTGGAGGTCACACGAGACTTTTTGTGCTTATTTATTTCCTCCAAAGGAGGATTTCTGATTAGTTTTTTCACCTTCTAACCTTCCGTCTATGTCCAAATCCAAGGCATGTGGTGCAATGGGACTCGTAGGATGTAAATAATTGCTGAGATTGATAACATTACCATTAAAGGAATATGCTGCTCAAATTCCTTTGAGGAACGAATCCTCAGCAGTTCCTCACTGAAGAAGGATGGCAGATGAAGCTTTCCCTGAGAGAAACTCTGTTGTGGAAGAGAGTATCATCGAAAAGCTTCTTGCGTCAGTGGAATTGATGTCAGAATGATGTTTGCGTTGCTGTTAAGTATTTAAGTTTTGGATTCTTCTCCATATTTTATTGATTTTCCTCTTTGTGTTTCTCACTATTTCCCTTTTTGCTGTGTTTCATAGTCCATGTCTTCCTCTCCTTTTCAGTTCTGGTCACTCCCTCTTTAATTTTGGCAGTCACATTTCCCTGTGTGTCTTTTTTTTACTTCCTGTTTTTTGTCCTTTTCCCTTCGTTATACCCAATTTCTCCACTTTGATTAGCTTCACCTATATTGATGTAGTCTATTTACATTCCTGCTTTTTTTCTCTCCCTGGTGTTCAGTGACTTTTAATTTATTTTTTGGATTTTTTTGTGGATATTTTAATTTTTGACTATTAAAAAAATAAGAGCTTGTTTTTTTTTTTTGTTTGTTTTTTAGACATACCTGCATCTTGCGTCCTGCATTTGATACATTTACAACATAACAATGATTGATTGGTGGCGGTGGGTGATTGAACCTTACTAGTCCTTGGTTGGGTCTTTTGCTTTCAGAACTGTCTGAGTTCATGGCACAGATTTGGTCACAGAGTGTCATGATAACATCACATAATTGCTCCAGATTTGTCTGCTGCATGTCCGTTGAAAATAGTAATGGTTTAGATCACAGATGTTAAACTCTTTTTAGATCATGGGCCACATAAAACTCCATTGGATTTCCATCCAGTTAAATCCCCCTTTTTATATCCCTCAGCTGGCCTGGGAACGCCTCGGTGTTAGGCTCTCTGCTTAGGCTGCTGCCCCCGCAACCTGGCCCCAGATAAGTGGAAGAAAATCGATGGATGGATAAATTCCCATTCCTGTCAGAATAAAGAAGTTTAACTACACATTTCATCCCTGACATATCTGAATATAAGAAAAAGAAGTGCCATTTCAACTGTACATCTCAGGTTTTTTTGTTTTTTACATGAAAATGGGCTTCATTTGTAACAAATAAATATGTAAAAATACCCCAAAAATTCTGGTGAAAGTTTTTGTAAATTCACGAAAAATGTCGTTTTATTATTATTCTTATTTATTTATTTTTATTGTGGACCCATTGTAAAAAACGAAAAAACTTGGTTTTTTGAAAAACTTGAACTTTAATGTCATTTAATTGTTCTGTTAATTGCATTACTATTATTTAATTGCTTTGGTGTAGCATGAATGGACATGTGGAAAGTCTTCATTATGGGAAAAGCTGTAAAATGTATGAAAATAAAATTAAAAGTCCAAAATCTACGTTCTTCTTTGTATTTTCCAAAGTCAATCAGTGGACCGGATTGGAGTCTTGCCCGTATCACAGTCTGGCTCCCCGGCCTTATGTTTGACACCCCTGGCTTAGATGGAGAAGCTGATGAGTAACAGGAAGGCTACATGGGCTTACTTATCTGCTTATTTGTCACTTAGAAAAAGAAACTTTATGCTAAAATCATTTAATGTCTGATCGACCTCAGTGAGACGTTTGTGTACACACATGCACGTCTGTTCCATAATGTCTGGAACAATTCAGAGCCTCAGTGTACGAGTGAAACGTGACATAATGATGGATGTTTGTACCAAACCAAGGCTTTGTCCACACACTAGCAAACAAACATATGCAGTATCATCGCACCTGGTGACATTTGACTGCTTCTGCTGCCTTAAAGTACAAAGTAACAAGGGGACACCGCAACACAATGTGTCATACGCTGTGAGCAAACACCTTCACTGAGATCACAGCCGATATGGTTTAATTCAGCCTGGCAAATCGCCACAAAGGGAAACATGGCAGGAAGCGTTTTTCATTTTAGATACTCATCTTCTTTGTGTTTAAAGCGACCAAAGACTGTCACCCTCATTCTGCAGCCGTCACCTGTCAAACACCTCCTCCACGCCCTCCACGCTGACAACCGCCCCTGGTGAGATCGAGAGGCGCGTGATGATGTTGAGTGAAGTGAGCCGGGATGATTACACGCGCACTTTCAAGAGTACGTCAGCGTGTCGTGCGGAAGATTTTGTGATGTGTATTTAATTTTTTTGGGGAAAAGTTTTGAGTGGCCCCGTCAAATCCTGTCCACCCCCCCACCTCTCAACACCCCCACGGAGAACACTCAGGTGTTGGCATGTTGACAAGAGCAGCTGCCTCAGTCAACCCTGTGTGCTGATAAGAAGCAGTACATCTAAAGACTGAATAATAGCCTGCTGTCCTCGTGCCTGCAGATCACTCCCATGCTGCAGGACAGCAGGGGACAGGCAATCAGCGCTCAGTCTCCGGGCACTGGGAGGGAAAAAAAACTGAGAGCAGTCCGTGCAGTCAGCGGGAGGCAGGTGGATGATGTGTTTACACTGACATCAGCACAACTGGGAAATACTTACGCAGCACTGTGTTCGTAGGTGGAAGATAAAGTTTGTGCACCCTTTGGAATTAGAATTTCTTCACAGTTTATTCACAAATTGTGTCTTTGCTTGCATCTATGTCACACTTATGCAGATGACTACAACATAACAACTTTTCATGTGTTTCCTCCAAAGGCAAATGATGGGTTAAATTTAGTGACTCATAGAACTTCCTGTAGCAGCGACAACCTCCAGCTCATGTGTCCTCTGGCTGTTTACGTGACTTACACACCAGTGAGAAGCAACTTTGGACCATTCCTCCTACCAAACTGTTATATCATAATATTTTATCTGTGTTTGGTAATTGCCTTGCAAGATCAGCCAGCCTCCCCTAAATGCCAGATCACAGAGTCCTGCCCTGAAAGTATTCCACACATGTTTTTATTCCTCCAATCAAAGCGTTCTGCACTTTTGCCACTTTAGCCTCATCTATCCACAGGAAACTGTCCCGCAATTTATGTGGAAGTTCTTGCAAACTTGGTATGTGCTAGTGTTTTTCCTCGACAGCCAGCCTTTGTTGTATCCTCCCATTAACACAATTCATATTCAGTGTTTTACGTCTTTCAAGGTACAAATAGTGTTTTTTGATCTTTTCAGGATGCCCACACCTACACAGAGCAGCAGCTCCTCTGATTTCCTCCATTTGTACACAGTTTGTCGTCCTCCAGTCTGATAAACACAAAGGCCTTTGTGAATATTTTTCCGGCCTTTTCAAACTTTCTGTAATGAAGGTGTTATGAAATCTCTGATAGAGGGATGGTTCACACTGGCCAATTATCCTTGAGAAATGCAGGCTTTGTTAGTAACCAAACTTTGAATGCCTTTATTTACACAAAGAGACACCTCTACAACCCAGATGTCCAATTTCATCGCACTAACTGGAAGACCTGACTCCAAGTAGCTTCTGAAGAAGTCGTTAGAACTGAGGCGTAATTATTTTTCCTAGCCTGGTCAGTGATTGACGACTCAGTGTGCTCAGTAAAAATATGAAAAGTACCTCAGTTTGTGTGCCATTAGTTTTACAAACTGTGTTTGTCTGATTTGGATAAAGAAAGACAATTTAATAATAAAGGAAATTTTACTAAAAGTTGATCGCTGGCCTCAGATCCAAAACACCCATCTTCTTTCATGTGTCTGCAAATGCCCACCTGCTCTTGTTTGTTACCTTTTGGGGGTTTTATTCTTTGCTTACAAATGTGAAATCCTAACACACGCTGCTATATGCAACTACTTTGTTTAGTGCTGTAATTTTAAAACAGATATTAACAGACTGACCTACACGAAATGCATATATGCATTCCCATGTGAATTCTCCGGGACTTCACCTCATGATGAATCCTGTGTGTTTCATCTTCTTGCACTTTAAGCATTTATTAAATCCACCCAATCCACCTGTATCGACGCGTACCCTTTTCTCTCTCTTTTGGCAAGAAAGAGTAAAACCCTTATCTCTGTCCTTCAAATGTCTTGTAAACAGGATTTGATGGACTAAAGCTCTCTGGTCCAGAAAGCACAAGTGTGGTGAGCACTGATGAGCATCATTCCTGCTTCCCAGGCGAAGAAGAAAAGAACTTCTCTCTGAAACTTCCTCTCCGCTCCACCTCACTCGCTTACTGTCTGTCTGCAGATTATCAGTGGATGGCAGTTCTATAATTCTGCAGGTATGATGAGATTACGCTTCGCACTTTGAGTCGTGGCTTGTGTGAACGCTACATTCCAATGTATTCGTGTCTTAAATGTTACGTTAAGCTCCTGCGTTCTCTGCTGCAAAGCTATTTACAGAGTTCATTCATTCTGCAGGCCATTGTGAACCATCCACAAGTATCTAACCTTCAGTTTTAGTTTTTAAAATTATTTATAGTTTGATCCAAAAATGTCAGTGAAGACAGACCTTCCTCTTTCTTTGTCAAAGAGTTGAAGAGAGACACAGTCAAACTCTTTAGAGGTTCATCTGCAGGTGATCATGTAAGTCTTTTGGAGTTTTGTTTAAAAATAACAGCTTACTTAGTTTAATTCTAGTGAAATGATCTGAAAACAGTCATAGGAGTCTGCGTTGCCTGTTTTCAGGTGTTTTCTGTTTGATTTGATAAAGAAATGCCTTGAAAGGTGCTATAGAAATAAAATTTTACCTACTTATCCACTTAATGGCCAACGAATTTCTTGAAAATTCACTTACTACTGTTTGCACTGGATAAATGACCTTTGCGATCCCATAATGGGAAAAGTGTTAAAGTCAGGGTGTTATTATCAATATGGTTCATAAATGTAGTTGTAGTGAAGCAGGTCTGTAGGTGAAATTGATTCTAAAGTAAACACACACACCTACACACTAAACCACACAGAGAAATGAAGAAAACTGAGAGGCAAAGCAGGCATTAGGACCATTTAAAGACTTCTCTGTGTTTTTTCTTTTTTTCACAAAAAAGACCTTCGGCACTCTCCGAAATGGATTTTAAGCCAGTCGCTATAACCGGAGCTTCCCTGACTGACTTCGCCGTGTGTCTTTTTGTCTGCAGAAAGGTAATTAACTGAGCTGTGAAAGCCCAGAACATTTATTGGACTGACAGAAACAAAATGTATTGTTTGATGAACTCCATCCTTGTAATTCTTTGCAGATTACAAGTCGGACTCTTTGTGAATATTAACTACAGGTACAGCTTTGCTACAGTGCAACACAGACTTTTTTTAAATGAAGCTATACTTATTATTCAAGCTTAAATTTTTCTCACTAGTGAAAAATAGTAGAGTGTTTGTCTAATTAAATATCTAGAGGCTATTTTCCTTGCAATTTGATTTCACTGTGACAGCTTTTCGCTAAATAGATTTTAGAAACATTTGCTTTGAAGATTCTGCTGAAGATGTTTTGGCCTTATCGGACTTGAGGTGCATAAAAATTACTTGAACACTTGAGAGAAAGTGCTTATGTCCCCCCTTGACTAATATATTGCTTTAAAATTTGGAGATGATCCAAAAGAAACTAAAGCTTTCCTAATTCACGTGGCCGTGATGTTTGACCTCAGATCATGAAGCAAGGCCTGGGAACTCCAGGCCTCAAGAGCCGGTGTCCTGCAGGTTTTACATCTCACCCTGGGTCAACACACCTGAATCAAATGATGAGTTCATTACCAGGCTTCTGGAGAACTTCAAGACATGTTGAGGAGGTCATTTAGCCATTTGAATCAGCTGTGTTGGATCAAGGACACATCTAAAACCTGCAGGACATCGGCCCTCGAGCCCTGGACTTGTCCCACCCCAGCATTACATACTAAGATAGTGTTTTTTTTTTATTTTTATCCTTGTCCATATGATTGGAGCAGAAATGGCTGAAATCTTTGGCTTCTATAGGCTGTAAAAGCTTAAGATTTTAAGACATATTCATTCAGTGTGTGACTATGCAAAACGTCCATAATTGTGACACTATATGACATTGCATAAAAAAAATTAAAATACAGCTCTCCCCATACCATTTCATGTAACATATTACTCCGTGCAGTTTATGAGGACTAACAATGAAGGTCACGCTCCAGTGCTTAGCCAGCCTAGGTACTCGTGTCCTCTGAGGGTTAGTATGTTGCTTGGAGATGATCCATTAAAATTGTGGGTAATATAAAGTTTTTTGGTGTGACCTTGACCATGATGCAGTTTTCACCAAAATTTATTTACTTTGAGGTGCTATTGGTATCTATCATCATCCAACATTTGAAAATGATATCTTGAAAACTGTGACCAAAAATTGTGCTAACATACAGACAAACAGACAGACAGACATACAAACCAAAAAAGTGAAAGGATTTCTTGATCCCTCCCATGTGGGGGAGAATAAATTACAGTCCTGTTATGACCAGGACTGTAATTTATTTGTAAATTGTTTGTTTTTTTGATTTGTTTTAAAATGGTGTTTGTTTTTTGACATTCACAATATTGTGCCTCAAAGGGTGACTTTTTAAAGATCTACTGTAATGCTCTGAGCTGTGTGAGGGGGAAAAATAACCTAAATAACCTGAACTGTGGCACATGCCATCAAGCATGTTAAAGACCTACAAGCTTTCATCACACCAACACACTCGTGGCTCAAACCCTGCCCTACTTGCCAGTCTTGGCTCCCTGGGTTGTTTTCCCCAAAATAAAATCTCAGTGTGACCCCATGTGCATCGCTTAAGTGTGGCTAAACTTTTTGATTGCACCTCATGATTCTTTGCACATAAATTCAGCCACCACAAGTGGGGAAAAACAGCCAACAGCCATGTGCAAGAGCTTTTACAGCCCCACCTCTCTGTGGCTGATTTGCACAGGATTGATTTGAGAGCAAAAGTTCCGGTGTACACCCTCCAGCGCACAAAAAGCACAAACTCTTGAATACATGGTAACTGTTTGGTGTGCCTGCTGCTTAGTTCTACACACAGGATGAATTTGCAGGCGAATAGTGCTACCACTACCACATTTCTCTCCGACTTAAAATGCCCATTTGTATTGACAACTCCCCTGAAAGCGAACCTTTTGCTACTTTGGATGCATACGAGTATCCAATAATCTAAAAGCATGTTTTCAAGTAAATCGAATGAGTGAAGTCATGGTCCCTGGAGGATGATTCGTTTGCAGCAATTGACGTGTTCAGGATGAGCTTTACTCTACTTTGTCTCTACTCTGTCAGTTTGTATTTAAACTGAGCGTTTTAATGAATATTTAGACTCAAACTGAAGTCTTGGCTGTGAATAGTCACTGACAGGCAGGTTTGCACTGAGCATGTAATTTACATACTTAGGGTAGGCCATTATTTTGTCATGCTTCCACTTTACTGGAACATGAAGGCTTAGTCTATTTCCTTTCCAATGTGTTTCCAAACATTGCTTTTTCTTATGCACCGCTTGTCAGCTTGTTAAATTACATTTCAGGAAATCAGAGAAGCCTTTTCCACTGCGAAAGAAATACTTTAGTTTCCTAAGAAAACTGAGAAAGTGGTGAAAACAAAGAAGAAATACTAGGCGACAGGAGGTCTGATACATTCCTATATCCTGCAAACAACATGACCTCCTCACTTTGCTATGAAGCATTTCCAGCGCTTTGAAAGACGCGTCTGTAAGTATTCAGGTGTAGAAGACGTGATCAAACATTCGCTACAAAATGATTTGGCCTCTCTGATGATATGTAGCCAGCTGCCACGGGGGCTGTTTATTTCTCATGCATTATTCATTTGAATCGTATGACCCATAATGCATTCTCTATCCATTAATGAGACAATGCTCATTATTTTCCCTGTGCTTATCACACAGCCTCACAAGAAAACAAAATCAATCTGCGTCACCGGCTGCTGTTTGGGTCGGAGAAAAAGGGCCAAATATTGCTGAGCCCCATGTTTTCCGTCTGTGTTTAAAATTCAGAGTCCCTTCTGTTTGGAGCAGAAACAAAAATCCAAGTGATCAATTTGATTTTTAAACAAAGCCATTCTGTTTTGCTAAGTATATGTGGGGGGGGGACACCAATCTTCTCCAAAGGACAAATGTTGTTTCTTCTGTACCAGTCTCATGCACCATTAAATAATGGAACATAAATAGTTTGGATTATGTTTCATCTTTTGAAAACTAAAATGAAGAATGTCCTGTTGAAATTGCAGCCCAGCCATCACATCAAAGTCTTGCTGACACTGGACAACATCGCATCTGAAAAACACAGTTCATTATGTGAGAGTGAGGGACCGGCGAGACGACTTTATTTTGGAACCACGTTTGTTGTTTTGGGTTTTTTTTAGGGGGATTTATTTGCTTTAGTGTGTCTGACGTACAAATATGATAAACTCACAACTGTGTTTAATGCATGTACCTGCATTGCTCATTCTGCCCCTGGTAATGTGAAATCAGTGCACAGCACAACATACAGAATCAATAGACAATCAGGCTATCCAGTTGTTTTCCCACAGTTTGATAATTACTACCTTTAATGCCTCAGGGGGCTTTGTCATTGGAATTTCCTAAAATCCTTTACGTGTCTGAAGACTAGAAATGAAGCACCAAGAATAAGGGATGATGTTTTTAAACTTTCTGTCCGTGCACATGTTTGTTTTTAGCCCTCATGTGCAGCCATGTGCACAAAGGCAGATGTAATATATGAAAAGCAGCACAGAATCCTACCTTTCAAGTAAAATATAAAAATTAGCAGTAAATGTAGCCTTAAAATGATCGAAACATGTTACAGAGTACGGGCTTTTTCCATGTGCAGAGACTCTTCAACACCAGAATATCAATTTCCAAATGCATCGTCACATAATTACCAGTTAACAATATAAAGCTATGGGCTGCAGTCCCACACGTCAACACAAAGTCCTGTTCTGATGAGGACACACACATTCGATCTGTCTGTTAGATTTTAGGTGTGAACACAAAGCCAACAGCACAAAGCAAAGATGAAAACAGCACAAAGAGACTTTAAAGCGGTTGCCGCGGGGATTCTACTTTAGAAGTATCAACAGATACAAATGGAGGCTTCAAATCTGACTGCTTATCGCTACTTTTGTAACAGTGCCTTTTTTAGGGTCGGCATACACCCAGTTTTAACATCATTCCAGGGTTCTTGGCTAGCTTTGTGTTAGCATGCTGTCTGTGCAGATGTTTGCAAAGAGCTAAAGTTCTGTGTAATGCAGTTGTTTCTGACTTGGATGCAGTTCACACTTTACGATTGCACTCTTGTTCTTTTGTGCAATAAAATTAAAAGCAATGTCCATATCTGTCTACCCTGTGCTCAGATCAATGAAGACCCTTTGTAACGCAGGTAACTACAATATTTGTAACTGTAATGCACAGTAACACACTATATTATGCATTATTGAAAAATGTAAAGCGATTTAATTTGTCACTTTGAGATGCGTCTAAATATATTTTCAAGGATTTAGCAACTTTACTCATTGTAGTTTCAAAATATCTAAAAGATTTGGGATGAATTTCAAAATTATTGTAAAGGTCTAACAGCATGACATGAAGAGCTGATCAACACACAGAGGTAAACAGAGGATGCAGCATAGGAAGAAATAGCTGTTGGCACATTGGTGTATATAAATATATATTAGTATGCATGTATCAAACTTGATGTCATAAGTGTATTAAAGCTCTGTCACACAGTCTGGCTACAGTTAACAAGACTGCTAAAGTCTAAAGTTTGTAGCCGTCTTCGAGGTTGTCCGGGCCAACCTCAGTGAGCAACTTGTTAATATGCAAAAATAATACTTTTAACAGTCTCTGTTTTCAGTTTTAGGACCTAGCATTATCTATCTGTGTATCTAGATACTTAATAAAGATCATGGCTACATAGATGCATACATTAAATTTTTTGACATTACATCCGACAAAAACAGTTCGGGCACCACTTTGGGGATTTGGGAAACTGTGATGGTATTTTATAAGATTTCTGATTAGTGGATAAAAATGATTTTAGGCCAGCGTAGAGGAATTTAAATGTTAAGAACTTAAAGGCCATGAATTAAATAAACACAGATTTAAACTGCCAAATATTTTGTGCAAGCTGTCTCATCTTAGGGATTCCGAGAAAATGTCAGTGACATTTTGGTAGGTGACCCGGCACTAAAGCTCTCAATGTGAACTCGTGGAATGACTGAGTTTATCATACTTCCAGTAACATATGTGTCCCTGCTCCTGGAGTCCTCCTTGTAAGTTTAACCCCCGTATGAACCCTCCTGCAGTGTGTCATGACATCTGTCATGCCCGGGGCCTCGTTTTAGCACGGGGGGTGTTTTTGTAGCGATGGGTGATACGGTAGGTCAATCATGTCACCAACAGGATGTCCTCCACAAAGGTAAATCACACTCAGGTTTCCAATTTCTCTCCTCGTAAACAAGTATATCTGCGAGGCCAGCTCAGGCGAGGTGAGCACTGTGATGCAAATGTGGAGTGATGGGGAGGGCACGGGGATGTTAATTAAAAGTCAGACTGTGTTTCCCGGCTCAGATTTCAGGCTAGCGAGCGCCTTCTTATTTCCACTCAACCCTAACCTCACTTTTCTATCAGGATGCTCAGTCTTTCAGGCGGCCATCATGTGGAAAAACTGACTTCCCCCCTTTTTAACCTCTTTCTCAGATGCTCTATTCGTTCTCAGAGGCACGTCTTAACTGAACAGGTGAAGAGTGGTTGTAAGAGCTGGCAGGACAATCTTTGATGCTGATGTTTGAAAGCATCTTTTCGCCTGTGTTGGTTGAGATGAAGAATCCAAGTCTAGTTGTGAACTCAAAATAACTGCACTATGCTCATTCTCTGCAGGTGAACATAAACAGCCTGTATGTGGAAACTTTAACTGTGAAAGTTGTCACTGAAATTTAGCACAGGCCCTTTGACTCTTTTTAGATCCTAATCTTGTTGAGAATGAATGAAATAACTTTGGAAAATGGGTAATTTTACAGCAAAGAAACGGACAACCCATATCTTACAAAATTTCAACATCTGACAACAGCAACCATCAAAAAGGCATCAATTTCTGTCTCTATTCTTTCTGCAATCTGCAGCGGTTCAATGGGCCTTTGCTTCTCTGGGGGTATTTCTTGGATTCAAAGTCTGATAGGCTGTGAGGCGGTAATGACTGTCCCCAGGTGTTTCATGTATATCTGTCTCGTATACCGCTCCTCTGACTGTGCATGTTGTGCATGCAGCTCTTTGATTGAGGCCTCAAATTCTGCATAGGGATGATTACGTCTGAAGCAGAAAGGCACAGCTGCCAACTGACGGAGCTTTCAGCCGTAGAAAGAGCAAATGTGGAAAGTGACGATAAAGCTGCTTTCTCTTTTGCGAGGTGTCTGTCATTTTGAGCCCAGCTATATGTTACCGGATGCATGAGAATATCTGCAGAATGGATGGTGAACACATAAGTTTGATCATTAAAGGGATTTTTATTACATCGTTTGACACAATCATCACATTGTATTCAGAGCTGTTGATAAGAAAAACGAGTCAGTGATTACCTCTTCTGTGAATGAGATTTCTTGATTGCTTCTCAGCTGTGCTAACAACCATTATATTAAATAACAACGCTTGGAAAAGCTATAAAGCGGCTAAAACGCACTATGATTTAATATGTTTTACCTGGTCGACTGCCCTCCTTGCCCTTGTCCCAATAACTAATGTACTGTAAATCATCCATTGCTGGATGTGATAAAGTTAACTGCAGTTAAATGCTTTCCCGCTGCTACCACTGGTATTCTTCTAGGATATATTCCAGTAGACCAAACTCCTCCATGCCATGAAAAGAGCAGCAGGAATGGGTCCAGAGCACTTGATCCTTAGAAGCAGGAGACAGAACCTAAAGTGCAGTCTGTGCAAAAGTGCCCCTGAGATAGTCCAGCATGTAGTGGAAGGAAATAAGATGCAAGCTGTGACATGTATACTGAGAAGCCTGAGTGCTTGAAACATGACCATACTGGGTGGCCAGGGTATAAGGAGCATATCTCGTCTTATTCTTCTTTCAGCTGATCCCTTAAGGAGTTGCTACAATGGATTATCTGCTTGCCTGGCAGCTCCATATTCAACATCCTTTGTCCAGAATATCCACCATCCCTCCTCTGCACATGTGCAAACCATTCTTTGCCTTTCTAACTTTATCTAGAAACTGCTCAGCCAGAGTTGTCCCTCTGATCTACTCATTTCTAATCTTGTCTCTTCTGGTCTCTCCCAATGGTAATCTTAGTAATCTTAGTAACTCTACCACCTCCAGATTGGCCTCCTGTCTTTTTATGCTGTGTTAAGTGCTTCTGTCTCCAAAATACCATCTTTTAAACCTTTCCTCTCACTCTTCATGTCACAAATCACCCCTGAGACTCCACACCACTCCACCCTTCTTCACCTTTGTTGTACACTGTCTGTTGTTTTGGATGGCAGACCAAGAACAGGAGCATATGTGCCGCGTGTAAATCTGAAGTCCCTAAGTCCTGATGGGAGACACCTCCAAAAGTTGTTGAGAACAACGGGGCTAAGATCCTGTGGGAATTCAACTTCAAGACAGACAAGCAGCTGCTGACGAACGAACCGGACATGGTGGTGGTTGACAAGGAGCAGAAGACTGCAGCTGTGATAGACGTGACAATCCCAGCTCACAGTAACATCAGAAAGGAACCCGAGAAATTCATCCAAGAAGTACCAGAGGCTGAGAGAACAACTAGAGAAGATGAGGAAAGTAAAGTCTGAAGGATCTTGGTGGTAATAGAAGCATTAGGTGCTGTAACTCCCAAATTGGGAGAGTGGCTCCACCAGATTCCTGGCACCTTGCTTGGAAAAGTGCAATCCTAAGATCATGTGCAGAACCCTGAGACTCCCAGGTCTTTGATAGTGGACCTGAACTTCACCAAGATGGGGCTGTAATGTACTATACCCTATTAAATACTTTCTCTTCATGATGGAAATGGGAAATCGACTCGTTTACCTTTCATTTTCCTCTCACTGTGGAAAGAGTGTAGTTACTAAGTATATTTCTATTATGTTCTAATCTTGCAGGATTCAGTTTTACATTTCCCTTAGATCCTGCTGTCACACAGATACCACACGATGTCCTTTTGGTTTCTGTGTTTGGCTTATACACCAAAAACTACACGGTCAGGTTTATGAGATCCTGGTCGGGTTATGACTCTTCAAATGAATTTAACCAGCGTGTTGAAGTTTGATGTTAACGTGAAATCGAGGCTTCCTGTACGTGACACATTAGCAATGAGTTGCGAGTAAGAGACCCCTCCCCGTTTGCCGTAACACCGCAGTTATGCCATTTTGTACCTCAGGACCGAGAACATCCCGGCAGATACCTCATCAACATGGATGCGTGCGTCAGTGTGAAAGACCAGAACCTGCTTTCTTCTGCATTCTCAAAGCAATCATATGTGGATATCGGCGTTACATGGTCCATGAACATTAGTGTTATGACTCAGAGGTGCTCAGCACACAATCTGACATTTCACAAAATTTATATCTTATCTGTCGGACACAGATTACGACCAAAATCTTATTAGGCCCACCTGTAAGATCACCCTTATCACACAGTGTGGAGGGGCTTTAAGAGATTGAAATACCCCTGGTGCTAGGAAAACTGTTGACAGTGGGGTCTGGGATTTATCAAGAGTTACAGGAACACTTTAAAAAGAGATTTTGCTGCTGATTTTCTTTTAATAGAGACCAAACTATAAGAGTGAGATATCTCTAAATCTGGGCACATAAAAGCAATTCTGTCTGCAGTGCTGGACAGTATAACAGGTGAACAAGCTTTTTAAAACCCACTGCAAAGCTGTGGACCTGCGTTTGATTTATTTTCTATTATTCTTCTGATGTGCTGAAAACAATATGGCCTTCCGTGTTGTGAGCCGAGAAAGACAGCACACACACAAATGAGGATGTGTGTGTTCAACAGGTTAAATTACTTGAGCCTTAGTGGCTGTAAGAAATTAGGTGAAGGACAAACTGTGGACTGTGATTCATTGCTTGCCCTGACTTCATCCTTGCTTTGAGCCAGAAGACGCTTTACCAAAAAAAAAAAAAAGAAGCAAAAGAAAAAGAAAAAGAAAAAGAAAGCTTTAAAGACATTTTTTGCAGTCGTGGTGTCCTACTTAGAATTCGCTGTCAGTACTGCTGGCATCGAGGCTCCGTGTGCAGTCAACTGCTGCCGATCCGGTGCAGGCATGTCAGACACACACTGTGCGAGTCATTAGTGCAACAACGGCCAAGTCTGATGATTAGGCTGAGTTTGGATTTTCAAAGGAATTTGAACAACCAAGGGAGCAGAGAATACATTTTTTAGCTTTATGATTGCACAAAGAGTTGACTCTGTTTGAGTCTCTACACTTTCACGGGGCACTTAACGGCTTCGCAGATTAACGGCAAACACGATGACGTAAACATGATGACGTATGATGACAAAAGAATTACGTGGTTGTTTCAGTGAAAGTTATAGTCAGGTAACATCCAGGTATCCACTTTAAAAATTCTGTGTATCAAAAATTTAGATTAACAACAGATCCAACTAATTAAAGTTTAAAGCTTCTGTTTGTAATTACCCACTGGGGGGTAACCATAATTTTCACCACCAGGGGTCAGCATTTTACCAGAACGCTTTAGAATGGCCTCCTGTGTAGTAAGAAACAAGAAGATCCCGTATTTTTAATTTCAGAGCCCTTAGTTAGTAGTAGCTATGAACGGCTAATTAACCCTTTAAAGCCGATCGGAGCGGGCACGCTCTGTTTTGCCTAACTATTTTTAAATCCCGGTAGCACTGCAACCACGTAAGCTAGCGCAATAATTTTTTTTGCATATAAAACCGGAGGAGTTGTACTTACATCTTATGCCATCAGCTTGTCCTCGGTCACGGTTTCCTTCCACATATAGCTTTGCAAAAACTGCATAAAAAGCACTTGCAGCAACAAAAACATAATTTTCCAAAAACACGCTTTGCCGATCCGATCAGCTGTTTGTAACACTTCCTACGACCATCAGCGTGAACTATCGCGTGTCTTCCATGTCCTGTCCGAAACCGGAAGTGACGTCATTTTGCGGAAATGTAGTTTTTTACCATCAGGGCCTTATGAGCCTATACTGGTGTTTTTAAAAGTTACGTTTGACTTTATGACTTTCGGTGTCGTTTCTGGGATGCTTAGGACTCATATTGCACTGCTGGAAACTGTTTATTTTGATGCATATGCTGCTTTTTTTGCAAATTTGCATTATAATATTTATTTTCGTTTTTCCTGCAGTATATAAAAATTGGTATATTTCAAAAATGAAACTACGAAGACACTGAAAATAAATTTCCTGTGGTGGGAAACTATTTTGTGCAACTTTTTTGTATTTACAGCTTTGAGGGATAAGCCTCTTAAATTTCTCTAACTAGAAATATATGTTAAAAAAACAAAAATGATTTTACATTTTTTTGTAGTTTATTGCACTTTTTTGCAATGTATGTTATTACTATGCACTTAATGCAGACATATTATTAAAATTTGGGCTATAATGGTTGTATTGATGTATAGCAACTTGAAATGCTCCCAAAAATGGCTCCACAGCATGTAAAAACATAATATAAGCTCTGGCGGACTTGGTTCTATGGTAGGGCTTAAAGGGCTAAACTAATCTAATCCACACAGCAGTTAAATTTCTTATGAAACTCATGGCAACCAAAAATTTACTCAGTAAACATATTAACATTAGACAGTTAGATCCTCTATATACTTTACTGCTACATGACTGATTGTAGCTTAAACAGCTTTAAATGACTAGCATCATCATCACCATCACTCTTGATCATCGTCAAGAGCCATCAGTGCAAAGCTACACTTTTGTTTAGTGTTGCGTCTGTTAGTGCCGGTGGGGCAGAGGGTCATTCTGCTTGTGCTTCGGCCATTGTTTACTGTCCCATTCTCTAGAACACCTTTGCTTCCACAATAGCATATTCCTCTGCCAACCCACATTAGTCAGTTACTGAGCTCATCTTTGTATAATCAATGGAAAAGAAATCCTGTGAGCTACTGTCTAAAACCGTGTGTGTTTGTATGTGCATAAGATGCCGCAAGAAGCCCGTCGGTCCATTGAATGGTGGCGCAATGCAGAGCTTTTATACAGCGTTCATTGATTTTAGGGGGGAAAACTGCTAAAATAAATCTAGAATTAGAATCATTACTGTTATCAATTGGATGAGCTTTGCATTCTTCAGGCAAAAAAACTTCAACATAATTCAAGCTTTTGTAGTTTACTGTTTCTCAATTTCTTTTTCTGTTATCGAGCTTTTAGGTACAATGAGTATATCCTTTGGATAGAGGACGGGATGGGTGGAGCCTGAAAACAGCTTAAAGCAGTGATTCGTTTAACATTTATCTATTGAAACAAACCCCAAATCCTTATAATCATTCAAAACCCAGCTCAAATTATGAATAAAGTTTCAACCTTGTATTTATATGAATATTTTTCATGCCATGAAGCCTATGCTGCAGTTTGTCTAACTGCACCATGAGTGGAGTGCAGCAGCCTCTCAGGCCACTGTATGCCATGTGTCCACTCCACAACAGACTCGATAAACTGATCCGTAAGGCCAGTAATGTTGCGGGGATGGAGCTGGACTCCCTCAAAGTGGTGTCGGAGAGGCGGATGCTGTCCAAGATAAAGACAATGTTGGATAACACCTCCCACCCACTCCATGACATGCTGGTCAGTCACAGGAGCACGTTCAGTGGTGCTTTTCGGTAATCTCAGTCTCTCACTGAACGACACAGGAAATCATTCCTGCCTGTGGCCATCTCCCTGTACAACTCATCCACTTAACCCACTGTATACTGCAATAGCTACACCCTTTTTGAACATGTTCTTCCCTTTTCAGCGTTTTATTAATAAGTGACTTTATGTATATATATGCATGTATATATGGTGCTATTCTTAGTTGTGTATTGTCTGTCTTTTTTACTGTTTGTTTATAATGGAGCACTGTAACGAAAAATAATTTCCCCTAAGGATCAATAAAGTATTCTGATTCAGATTCTGATTAAACACTGATGTAACACCAGAACAGCATCTGATATGCTACTTCCTGCTGTACTTCTATTGCTCTGTCATAGAAGGTCATCATTGTATGGAGGTTGATATTCCATGAGCTGCACAGGATTATTCCCTAGAAGTTTAGGTTGGTGGTGTCGGAGCAGGAGTGAGGAGATGCTCCGGAGCTGGCTGAATGTGATTTGAGGAGTTTGATGGAAGGAGGCCATGGATGGTACTTTTGATGAAAAGTGGAGGTTGACGGGGTTGAGGAGGGCTGCACTGGTAGACAAGGAAATGACAGCTGACAGGAGCAGAGGAAGAGATGACAGCAGTGAAAGGCTTCATGCACAGGTAGAGGTTGTGGTAAAATCTCTACTTGACCCCGTCACGAATGCCTGGGGCCTTGTTACCTGAGGTCTGGTGTGTGTGTGTGTGTGTGTGTGTGTGTGTGTGTGTGTGTGTGTGTGTGTGTGTGTGTGTTCATACTGTAGTTCCTTGCATCTCACATATATTTTCTTTACACATTGTTCAATTTCCTTAAGAAATCTGAAGCAGCAATAAATTAAAACTATGGCCGAGACCCCAGACTGAGTAAAGTGCTAATTTAAACTAATGTACAGTAGCTTACGTTAGCCTTTTACTTATAATATTTGGCTGAGACTTTATTAATTAAGACAATTCACAAGAATCGCTATTACTCCTACAGTATTGTTCAGAGTTTAGGTATCTATTTTCACTATGTGTTTATACACCACTCTGCATATAATCTTTAGTTATTATTAATCTCTGGCTCTCTTCCACAGCTTGTCTTTGTCCTGTCTCACTGCCCTCACATCAACCAGTCGCAGCAGATGGCCCCGCCCCTCCCTGAGCCTGGTTCTACCAGTTGCTTCTTCCTGTTAAAAGGGAGTTTTTCCTTCTCACTGTCACCAAGTGCTTGCTGATAGGGGGTCATATGATTGTTGGTGGTTTCCCTCTAGTATTGTAGGGTCTTTACCTTACAATATAAAGCCCCTTGAGGCTCTGTGTGATTTGGTGCCGTATAAATAAAATTTAATTGAACTGAAAATCACAAAGACTTTTTACCCAAACTGTGCTTAAGGTCCAGGCCATGTGATGAATCGCAGCCAGATGAACTGACAGACGTGACTGACATTCTGGTTTCCATCTTATCATTGAAACATTACAGAGGAAACTGCTTTTGCTAAAGCTACTTAACTTGCTCCAACCTATTCTGGTTCTCTTTATTTTTCCTCATATATGCATATACCATTACAATATAGGATTAATGAACATGAATATGAGCGAGAAGCTCAGCATTCATACTTTTATAAACACTCCAGCTTGTTATCATCCCCGAGGTGTAAATTAGTGCCGTTTTGTCAGAGCTGCAGGCGTAGTCTTTTTAGATGTCATCTGGCACGCCCTGATACACAAGGTTATGGTATTAGCACTCAGAATGCATCATTTGAAATGAAAACGCTCTGCATTTTAACCCAAACTGTGACTTTTTCTTATACCTCAATAAACCTCAGTGCCTCAACAGGACACAAACCAGGATCTCCTCGCTGACACCGTTGTTGTGGAGCTCGTCAGTTTAGGTTCCTGTTCAGGCTTTTTTCTTTTTTTAAGCTTTGCCATTTCCTGTGACATAGTTGAATAATGCAGAGATTGTAGATTTCATTGTCTTTCTAGTAATGCATTTCATTTTCGTGTGTTTTGGTTTATGTTCTCATTATTAGTCTAGTTGAGGTTAAGTTTCCTGGTTCCTGTCTAGTCTTTATGGAGTTTTTGGATAACTGTTTTAAGGAATTGCTGTTCCAGTGCTAGTTTTAAACTCTTGCTTCTTGTCAGATTTTCTGTTTGCTCCCTGGTTGTGTTTTTTTTTTTCTCTCTATTTCTTTTTGGACTCTGCTAATGTTCCAACATTTGCCATTTGCAGGAGATTTAATTAACCAGCTCACCTTTTGCTTCTCAGTCGCCTACACCTTCACTACACCTCTGTGACACCATTATCTCCCTTTGGCTGACATCGATGCGGATGTAGCCTCGGGGCACCGATGCCACAGGACACATCGCTTGTAGTGGAGGAGACGAGAAGCATTTGATAAGGTACCTTGATTTTCTTCTCTTTCTGTATGACATCCGTAACAGTAGATATTATGTTCATCTCAGGCTCATATCTCTGCCTACGAGCACAGAAGCCTCAACCATCTACCGCTCAAACCTTTTGTTTGCAATATGCATCCAATCAGAAGAAAGCTATCTTAAACTGTGTGTGAATTGAGCTGAAGTGGTTCTTTTGAGGGACCAAGGCCAAGCAATTCACTCTATTAGAGTCCAAGGCTAAATGCATCTATAAATCAGCAGACTAGGGTCCCCTTTAAAACCATAACAGCCCATAGTTTTTCATTGTCTTTAGCAGCCAGTTGGATCCGGGTGTCTTGGAGAACTCTGACAGTTTGATTCTGAAGTTAAAATAATCAGTGCAATACAAGAAGTAAAAAGAGAATTCATGAAGAGACCCATCTGTCTGCAGCAAGGAGGGCAGTTCCTAATCCAAACTCCATCTCACCTCTGCATCATCTCCTGAGGCCTTCCCATATTGTACATCTCCAATGCAATAATCACATGACATTTAAAACTGAGCTCCTTTCAGCAGCATGAAAAACAGCAAACACACACTCAGAGAGACATAATTAATTTCGGTAACACATCGTGCTGGAGAAAGGAGTGACTTTTAAGGTTGACTGTTTCGGTTACATTGTCACGCTGTGCCGTGGACTTTTCACATTCTCAGACCTTTCTGTTAGAGAACCCCCTTCACACAGTGTCAAAAGATTACCCAGCCGAGGCACATTAAAATGAACAAAGTGCTCTGCAACTCCCATTAGCTGAAGAATTTCTTTGAATCCGTGACCCAGTGGGAGGCCCGTCTGTAGAAGAAAAAGCTTTCCTAATTAAGTGAAGGGATTGTATGGCGAGTCAAGAGTATTGAAGCAAGCAGACATAAACTTTGACGAAAAAATAAAAGATTTCGGAGGAGAAGCACTTTCTTTTATTAAACCTCAGGTTTGAACAGAATGGGAAAGTTGTGCCACCTTATCGTCTGCTGGCCCCGACGCAAAAAGCAGAGCGCCGGAGTGCACGTCTGACAACCACGCAGAGGGCCATGGGGAAATGGTGAGGATGATTAACTCCAATTTAGCACTCATTAACATTCCTGCCGGATCATCACATGCACTGTTGTTGATGAAAATCACTACTGACAAGTCTATAATTATGGGACACTTCTGAATTGGTCTGGATGACCGGCTCCTTTCAGGATGAGGGCACAATGAGAAAACCACCAACTTAGAGAGATGAGGACAAAAATGACATTTGCGGACTCTGGCCCGTTTCCATTGATTGCTTTGTCAACATGCAATCTCACTCTGGCATCGCAAGGGGAAGGTCGTCCAGGCGGGATGGCCCAGGGGGGAATCTGAATAATGCAGATTGTCTAAGTGAAATGTAGCGCCGGATACCCCCGCACCCCCCATCCCAATCCTTTGTGGTTCTGCTCCAGTGCCCTTGTCCGTCGTCTCTTTTCCCTCCACGCTTCAGCATGTCCCACTTTCACAATGGGCAAGATTTACCACTTTGCAGACGAGGAGAGCACACTTTCACCAAGATGAAGGCTATTTATTTCCCCCCTTCAGCGGGTGGCAGATTGAGAGCTTGATATACAGGTTATCACTGGTGTATCTAGGTTTCCCCCGCTGAGGATCACACTTGCGGCTACATACTGTACTCTAGCCCAGTTCTATCTGTGGGGTTGCACTGCCTGGTGCTTTCATTTTGGTGATCATTGCTCTGTGTGTGTGTGTGTGTGTGTGTGTGTGTGCGGGACTGAAGATGTGAAGCCAGAGAAGAGATACATGGCAGATAATGAAATATTCAGTCACAGTGATTAGAAGCAGCGTCGGCAGTGTTCTGAGTGCCTTCCGTTCGTGTTAAGTGAGAAGGGGATATTGTTCATTTGGAGCTCGATGATGAACAGATGTCCACGCGCAGCTTCCCTGGCATGAGCTGCTGGAGTCGACAGATGCCCTGGACCTTGTTCCACCTTGGACACTTTGCTCAACGCCACCTGTGTAAATTTTGCTGCTAATTGAACATCTACAGCTCACTAATGGCCTCCGCTGCTGCTAACCATCTCCTTGTGCCTCCTCATGTTGGATGGCCACAAATATTCAGGCTGATCCGACCTCAGAAGCCCACGAGAAGATGTTCACGTTTTTGCATTCTGATAAGAAAATGCCTTGATTGTATCTACAGAGAAACATCATCATTCTTGCGTCCATTAAACTGTCGCAGAGCGTTTCTATCTTCATTCACAGGGGGTCAAACACTGATGTGTGATACAGTCTTCTTTGAAAGACTGATAAAGTCAGCACTTTCACTCAGGAAAGTGTGGCTCGCATCCTTTGTGGACCAATTTTCCACTTTTGATTCCGATTGAATTTTAGTAAATTCAATTGGAATCACTGGGATACGTTGTATACCAGTATACAGAATATGTTTTGTATACTAGTAAGTCTGACCTCCTAAGTTTAAGTAATCTGTGAAGACGGCATTGAGAGACAAATGAAGGGCATCCAGCATCAAAATCTGACTAATCGAACACAAGAGCTGAGGCAAACCTTCACAAACAACCGAGTGCATCTTTGCAACAGGTCTGCTCACCTATTCATAAAATGGTCTTTCTAAGCAACCTATGAAAACTTTCTGATCCCTTCTTATTTCTTTTATTAGAAAGGCGAGATTAGTTCCAGACTTAACCTGTTTTCCTGGGATCCTTCCTACATACATACTTTCATAAACGCAGGAAGAAAATTCTTCTACTGCAAGTGAGCTCGACATTCAAAATAGAGCATAAATAATTTTTTGAACATGATATCATAATAAATATAATACATCAATATGCATGCATTAAATCTACAGGCTGACAATCATATTTCATTTCCTGTTCTTTTTTGCCTTTTCTTGTTTTTGAGAAATTCCACATGATAGTCATGTTTTGAAAATGTGAATATGAAGAAAATGTGTGTAGAACAAGTTGTTTTTGTTGTGATTTGGCAAATAAAATTGAACTGAAATGTAATTTTAATGTTTTCATTGATGTTTTCATGAGAACCGGTCTTGGTGCAGTTGTGGAGGCAAACTTGGGTTTTGAGTGAAATCACATCTCAATGCTGGATTAACTGCTTTAGTTGGGCTACAGTATGGGCTGCTGTAATGGCACATGCAGTCATATCAGTGATAGTTCACTTTAGACATTTGGTTAGTTTGAAGAACCCAAACAGACCTGGAGATGCATTTATCCCTCTAGTCCATGTTGAAAGCCGTTTTTTGTGTGTGGCCTTTTTATCTGAATCAGGAACACAAATGATGTCATGTAATTCTGAGATCTGTGATTTGTGATTGTGAACACCAGTGCTCGATGTTCAGGCTCTCTAAACTTGTATCTGATAAATAGCTGCTTTTAAAACTAATATGCCATTAGCTAGATTTTCAACCACAATATTTGGGGCTTAAACAGCATCCAGCGAGTCTGCATTTAATAAATTCTCCCCAGTGCAGAATGAGAATTCTGCTTCTTGTTCTGGTTCCATAAATTGACTTGATAAGCAGTGGATTGTTTGACATCCCATTCGGCTGCAGAAAGCAGAATTTTCTAATCTGCCTTATTAGAAAAAGAGGGCTGTATTTCAAACACGTACAACCTCCTGCCATTCAAACATTTGAGGCGCCCTAATGCTTCCTGTTGTCAGGCTGGTGTTTGGCAGACCAAAACCACTGCCATTCAATTCCTTTGCAGTTAGTGAGAAATATGGTAAGACACCTAGACTTGCTGTGATTTATTGCATTTCAGTAGATTATTAGGTGGCTTTTATGGAGGAACCAGGGTGGTTTGACAGAAGCGGTACCTTGGGGTGATCTTGTACTCCTGGCAGATCGGCACAGGGGTGGCAGGGCAGAAATATGAATGTCGTCGGCACTGGTTGTGCAGCATATCACATTAATAAACCACCTCAATGCATCACTCTCCGGCCCTCTGGCCTGGACCGCTGCCCAGAACAAAGAGATTGAAAGTCATTTGAATCAGGGGTGCAGAGCAGAACTCACTCGAAATAAAAGCTACCGACTACACCGCCGGTGAATACCAATCACGCTGAGAAGGCCGGCAGAGCAATTGGCTTAAACAGATGGGACAGGAGAGCAGAGGCTTCCGAACTTGCATTTGAATCCTCTGGTTTTTAAGATTTCTCCATCACTGTAGAAATCCAGTGATAGTTGTCAGTATGTGCGCTGCTACACTGCAGGAAATAACTGCTGATTGGAAAGAAATTTTGCAGAAATTACAAATCGTGAACAAATACGGTTTAAAAAAGCACTCATGTTGCTCCAAGGTGTAACTTGGATTGAAACTTGACAATATGAAAATGCACTTTCAGTGGAAACTTACTGAAATTGGAAGTGCATATAAAAAGAACAGAAAGAAAAGGTGAAATAAAAATAAAAACTAAATGTAAAACTTTAATATCTGTTCAACAGATCCAAAATCTGGCCTTTGAACTCTTTACTTTTTGCACCTGAGCTGCAGTGAACCGCTTTATTCAAGGTGAAATATGAAAATTGAAAATATGGGAAATTACAGAAAATATTTAAATGTACAAAAATGTCACAAGCACACATTTTCTGATGTACAAAGCAGGCTTTAAAAAGCGAGGCGTTAAAACTTTGGATGATTAAAAACAAAAGCAAAACAGCTAAAACAAATGATTAAATCCATTAAATCAAAAGTGGATTTTGGACAGATCCGTAATCTACACAAATTACTATTGGACATATATAAGCATGTTTACATCTGATACCACTGTGGGATTTATGGGTACACTGACAGGTTGTGATAATAATCACACCATCCTACACATCCACATCAGATCGTCACTCTCACTGGATGATCAGAGCTGGAAAGTCAGCATGCTTGTTAGTATGCAAAAAACAGTTAGCAATGACATAACCTTCAAAGCGGTGATGCTTTCAAAAGAGAATGTCAGGCGGTGAATTTGGTGATTATGGATATAATGATGTTTTGATCGGGTGAGTTTGTGTAGGTCTGACCTGGTGAGACACTCATTCCACAGACTTCTGAAGGTGCTCTGTAGCACGAGGCACGACGGAGTTAGAAACACAGATTTAATATCAGGACATTATGAAGTGGGGGCTTCCATGGAACAGACTGATTAAGATCTTAGGGTGAAAAATTAAGACTGACTCTCTGCTTTGTCTGTGCTTCCTCAAAGTGCTCATGAACAATTTTTGCAGTCTGGCAGAGCAGATTATTTGGTGAAAGAGTTCCAGTATTGCTTGCACAAGTATCCCCGGACACCGTGCAGTTTTGCAGATAGATTCTTGCAGACGTTTTTCTCTTAAAGAGCTAAAACGTACTCATTAGAAGAATGACGAGTGGTGGAGTAAGGTTGTCACCTTTTATACTTTGTTTTGCCTTGTTTTCACTCAGTGGTTATATTTAGGCACAGAAAACACTGTGTTTGGGATTATGGCGGTAAGAATGTGGTCTGAATTCAAATGTAATCCCAACAACAAACCTGCACATTAACAAATGATGCAGACGACTTCTTTTTCAACGGTCCGCGTGTAATTAATTTGAAGTAAGAGACCCATTTCAGTATTATAACCAGTGGATCTTAAGAGCTTGAAAGGAAAGCTTGAAAACCTGGAGATTCCCAGGCATTTAAACACTATCGGGGGTTGCCTTTTAAGAGGGTTGGTGGCTCCCTATTAATCAAGTGCATCATCACACGAGCCAAGGGGTGAAAGCCTCTTGGATGCAGGGGGGGCTGTATGGAGGAGAAAACTGATGACAATTCTAAGGGCCCTAGTAAATTAGTCAAGTTTTATATGACAACCATAAAACAACTTCACAAGTTACTTATAAAGAATTTTTTTTCTTAGGATTAGTTTAGCAAAAATCCACTCAGCGTCTGACCCCTGCCTCCCACCTCCTTATTTCAAGATATGGTTTGATGCCAGTTCGTCTAGCTGACGCTGACGGTCTGAGCGGTACTGCTGCAGGAGAAAAAGACTGAAGTGTGGCTCTATTACATTAAACTCAGGGTTCCAAAAAAGGAAAAGAATGACAAAGCAAAGTGCAGAGAGGTATTACAGCATGTGACACTTGTCTTCTCCATCAGTGGTGGAACTTAAACTTATGACCAAATCCACATGAGAGACTCTGCTTGAGTTTCCTACTGTTAGCTTACACTTTTTCAAACCTTTTTCTTATTTTTATTCTACCAACTATTTATTTTGTAAGAATACATCATCTTTATATCCCAGGTACAGACATTTTTGGAGAAGTGTGTATTGCTGTGCTTATATTTTGAACACCTCGTATGTCTGATTAAAACTCCTTGAGGTGCACTAGGATATATTTTAGTTTGCTGTACATTGCTTGAAAATTAATATCGAATTGATTATTTAAGTTATATCCACCAGTCCCTGGTGGCACCCCTTCTTGGATGAGAGGTGAAACATCTTTAAAAAAGTCCAGTCGCCTTCTTTTTAAGCTCTCAAGACTACCAGGACCTGGATGACTGTGATCCTACACAGGAAAAACCACTGATTCCACTGTCTGCACCCACTGTCTTCCCAGAGTCCTTCCCCTAACTCATATTTTTGATGTAAAAAAGAGACCAGGCAGCTTTCTTCCATTGATCCAGCGTCTGGCCCTGATGCTTGCAAGCCTGTTGTAGTTGATTTCAGTGATGGACAGGATTCAGCACGGGCACACTGACTCTGCTGTTCACTGATTATCCTTCTTTGGACCACCATTTTTTTTTCCTGCTTCCAGCACATCACATTCAAGACCTGACGCTTCACTTGCAACTACATCACTTGAAAAAGTCTGTTGTATTCAGATAAAAAAAACGTATTCACTTCCCCTGTCACTGCTTTTTGTTTCGAATCAGAATCTGGTAAGCTAGAGGAAATTAGTCTTACCAGAAACAAACTAAACAAAACATTATTATCATAAGTTTTAAGTCCTAGGGTTGTTTTTAAGATGGGGTAAGGTCAACATTTTCACCACAAAAGTTTAGAGAATTCGAAAAGAACAAATTCCAAAAACTGTTGCAACTGCACGTTTTAGGGAGTGAGTGGCACCAACAGAAGGTGTAAGCAGCTGGTAGTTATCTGCATTAAACACTCAAGATCGCTGGTCCATTAAAAGAGACTGTCATTTGAACGTTAACATACAGTAAATCGTTCTGGGGAATTGGTTTTGATGAATTATGCTGTTTATCGTGAAATGATTGTGTTATGTTTCAGTTTGGACTGCTCTAATAAAAAGAAGTAACTTGAGTTCAGCTCTGGAACCACCAGTGAGATACCGCCCATAGAGCAGCATAGCGGGCATCAGCAATGGCTGACAGTGATGTCAGATACAGCGTGACAGAAGGGGTTGGAATGGAAGAGGGTTGCAAAGCGGTTTGTAGATCTGCAGCAATTGCGGTTGTGCTAAAGCAGCAGAGAGCACATGTTGTGTAAGATCACCGAATCTGCCGGGACTGTGCAGCTCTTCTAATGGTCAGTTAGGGTTGGTAGTAAAAGCGAGTCAGCCTCACCGCGTGTTTGTGTGAAGCCAGCGTGGAATGCCTTCAACCTTCCAGTAGGAAGCATCTTCTCTGTTTCCAAAAAGGCTCAAAGTTCAACTACATGGGAAAACAGCCTGCTTCATTTCTGTTCAGACTCTGTAAGAAGGTTTCTGATTGCTAGTAGTCAAACCGAGTCCATTGCACTACTTTTAAGCACTTTGCAACCTGTTCTCTAATCTGTGCCTTCCTCCTGTTTTGTATATACACCTCATCTCTGTTATTTATTCTTGCTGTCCTACTATTTATGTTTTTATACCATGCAGAGTTGGTGTGGAGCACCCACAATTGTACAAAGACTTGTCTATTCTTTTCTATTCTATTTCAGCTAATATTAAATTAAACCACGAGTTCTTGTTGTCAATTATCATCACTATTAGAGTTACCAATTCCATTGTATCTTCACTTTTTACCAGCCAATAAGAATGAGGTGTCCACACAATCAGATCCGCCTCAGCTCTGTCTGGTTTGTTTTGGTTTTAACTGTCTACAAGTCCACGATAGCCAATCAGACATTGTTTCTGCTTTTCAGCCAGATCACCTGCGTTGCATCAGCTTCATCAGCAACAGTACTAAAGGACTGTCTCCAAAGTTTGGTAAACTTCCTGAGCTCTTTGGTGAAATCTCTTCCTCGCTGTGTAAAGGTGTTTTCATACCTGCAGTGTTTAGTCTGTTTAAATCGAACTCTTGTTCATTTCCCCCTTGATGCCGTTCGTTTGTGCAGGTGTGAACGTAGTAACAACCACACGGAGACCCTTTGGAGGACATGGTCTTGGGGCCTCGAGCCAACCAAACTACCAGGTGTACGTTGCAAGTTTGAGTTAAAAAATTTAGCAGTGAAATGAACGTATATTCACAGTGTTCTCCTATAGTCCAGAACTGAACACCTTCTTCCTGTGTTTACTTTTGTTTCTCGTTCCTCAGACACATCTGGCCATTTAGTGGATTGGATGGTCACACGTCGTTTGTAGTGGCACATTTTGGTTCGCTTGCCGTTGACTTGGAATTTTCTCTGAGTGAAAACAATCAAGCCTTGCAAAAAACTGCAAGTTTACAAACTCATCAACTGGTTTGGACGAGAGTAAGTGCCTCGTTCTAGTGCTTCCCAGCTGGCTGTAAGAGTGGGTCAGTTACCTCCATACCTGATCCCGTTTCTCTCAAAGCCCTCCTCTCCTCACCTGCCTGCTCACCCTCCGATGGCCATCACCTCCTGAGGAAACAAACCACTGGACTCCCTCCTCATTTTAAACTCCACCTGTAACTCAAGAAAGTGCACTAAATCAACCCCTTTTTGTCTGTGTAGAAATTCTCTGTGGATTCATTGGAAATAGGCTCACGTGTCTCCTTTCCCTCAGAAAGCTTATATACAGATTCCTTGTGTCTGTTAAACCTCACTTGTTTTTCTTATTCATTCTGCCTTTCAGTTCACCAGTAACTGGACTAATCATTCGTGACACGCTCATCATGTCCAAAAATACCAAGAAGGTGGTGACAAAAATGTTAACAAGGCTTTATTAAACGATGGTGATGTCATGGTGGCTGTACCCATCTTTTATACGGTTTATGGAGCAAAAACTAAGGCTGAACAAAATCTGAGGCAGTTTCACAGAATTGAGGCCTTTACATGTGTTTATTGTGTGATCATTGTTGTACGTGAAAAAGAAGTAATATGCTACAAGTCAGTGATCAAATGTCTCACAGTCCTCATAATTAATCCTCTTTAGTAATATTAATGAACCTCACTTTGTTTTTAACGCTTGCACAGACATTAACTTCTCAATTTACTGTAGCTTGCCTTCACCAGTGCATGAATGTGAGAGTGAATGAATGGTGGTATTGTATAGCGCTTTGAGTGGTCCCGAAAAGCGCTATATAAATGCAATCCATTATTAATTTACCCAGTCTTATTTCCTTGTTCTGCTAAATGTTATACCTGGGGTGAATATTTTATCTCACAGCTGTGCCTCCTGCGGTCTGTTGATGCTCTTTTTGCTGTAATTTCAAACCAGAAATGCAATAAAGTTAATAAAGCTGAGGTTAACAAAAGTTCTTTAACTGCACTTCTCACACTGTTTTTATCTTATCTATCTCATCACTGACTCCTGCAACAGCACTAGAGAAGATAAAGTGCACTGATGCTGTGTTTTTTGTACTTCACTGGTACACTGAAGAGTTAGTAACTAAATTGTGGGGAGCTAATTGCTCCGCGAGGTCCAAGGAATAATGGCTGCTTCAGCACACACCGCCTCAAAAGCTCTAATAGGCTCTTTTGATGTGGATTAGAAACAAGCATTTATTAATTACAGCAGAAATACTGCAGGCAGTTGTCGTTTTTTTTTTAAACACATTTCTTGATTATTTTCTCTTCGTCTTCTCTTCATTAACCATTTTCACTGCTTCAGACCCCGTCACACGTTTTCTTAACGGTTTCCTCTGCAAGTGTGCAAGTTCCTTTTGACAGCAGCCACATATTTAATTTAACACGAGTCTCTGGGGATCAGTTAAGAAAGCTGAAGAAAAAGGTGTTTGTTTACACATGCTGAGGCTGAAACAGCTGTTGGCTGGGTAAATAAAGTGTCAGCAACCAGTGACAAGCCAATTCAAATAAGAAAAGAAGCCAATTAAGCTAATGTCATTTCAATAGCTCGATTGCTCCGGGTTTAGCTGCTTTTCAATAAATTCCCGACCCTGTTGAAATAACATGAACCCTATTTAAAAACTCAATAATAATCAAACTAAATGAGCTTTCTGGAATAGCCATTAATCACACAGCCAATTAGCAAACATTACATCCACTTTCGCTTTGCACAGAACTATTTATTATTAAATGATCCAATTTAGTGAAATTAACTCTCAAAAGGAGTCAGGTGCTTTTCCACTGATGTTGGAGACAAACGTGCAATAAACTAGATAGAAATTTCACACATCAGCGCTCAAAAATATCTCGAAAAACTTTTCTGTGTGTTTGGATGACGAGGGGAAAGAGAGGAGTTACTGTATGTCTCAAACAGAGCCAGAAAAAGCTGTTTCAGTGCAGCTGAAATGGCCTGTTTGTGTCAGAGATATTTGCTGTCCTTCAGCTGATTGCACCTCTGTTTTTTGGTTTTGCAATGTGCTCCAGCTCTGATGTTTCTCAGGTCGCCTGCTGTGCTTCCTGCTCTGATTTGGTGTCACTGGGAGAGGATCCCAAAATTACAAGAGCCTTTATTTATTTATTTGTCACTGTGTGTCTACCTGCCCTTTCTTCCATGCTGCTGCTTTGTTTCCCAAACTGACAAACGTATTACGGCTAATTGAATATGACCCGCTGACAGCTGTCTGAAATAATGAAGCCTCTTTTCCCTTGCATTTTCTCCCCCAGGATGGCCTCTCTCTCCAGCACTTCAGTCCACATCAAAGTGCCTAATCAGTGTGGAATCTGGGGCTGAAGGAAATATTGATCACACTGAGAGCCCGAGCGTCCATATTTACTGCTTCTGCACTGAGGGAGAGGTGGCATTATGGAGCCCAAAGCTACGCTTTCAGACTCTGGAGATGATATTATTTGGTGTAAAGATGCTTTTTGGTTTGTTTGTTAGAAACAAAGTTGAATTTAAACATCGGGGTGTCTGAAAAGGGGCTCCAAAAGTAATCCACAACCTGTGGGCGATAATAGAATATTTTGACTGAAAACGACTCAACCTTAGAGCTCTTTAGTTTTCTGAAGTGATTTTTGTTTGGCTTCTGTTCTTGGTTCCTTTTGAAAATTCAGCAGCTGTTTATATTTTTTGTGTTTCTCAGTATGCCTCCCCAGGGGCACTTTTTGCTAATTAGTCAAGCCTTGGATTGTAGGTTATCTTTGTTTTTTGGGGGTTTCTGTGTGTTTTGGTCGGTGTTTAGTTTTCTATTATAAAATATGGTCCATTCTCTTCCTCCTGTAGCATCTCCGGTTATCTTTCGTCTTTTGGTGTTTCTCAGGCTTTAGTGTGAGTGTCCTTATGTCACATTCAGTCTTTCTCCTTTTCGCACTCGTATTGTCTGTGTCTGGTCCAAAAGGGGGGGGGCATCGGGGCTACACATAATTACAAACATACATGCATAGTACAGTCACAGAAAAATGTAGCCACAGCAATGAAAGTGTAAAAATATCTGCATTAGACCGTGGAGCAAAAGCAAGAGACAAAGATGAGAGACATTTTCTCTCTGTGGACATCCAAGAACTCCCCACACGACGACAGTTGACATATTTTCACGTGTTTTGCAGTTTTTGAGAAAGATACGATCCTGCATGTGTCCATCGCCTCGGTGTCCTCCTCATTCATGCTGGTGACCTGGAATAATAACATTTTTGCTGACAAACTGTATGAATTTGTCTACACTATAACTGAAGTATATCAGCTGAGTGGTTACAATGACTTCACTGATTGGTTCTGCTTTCCTCCTTGTTGTGTGTTTCACTTCCTTTTTCCGCTGTCCCTGATTTCCTGATTGTTTTTAGCTGCGTTTAGTTCCTCACTTGTTTCCTCTTCCCTTGTTACTTCCAGTGTATATATGCTCTCAGTTGTCCCTTGTCCTTTTGTCAAATCATCTGCATATTTGTGTGTCCTCTTGGGTATTTAACAATATATTTAGCTGAAGAATCAGTAACTGCCTAAAATGAAATAAGTATTTTTTGGTAATGGCACACTAAAATGTTAATCATTAGGAATCTTTTTCATCCACAAATTCACCCAGTGACTCACAATGCTGCTCACAGACTACTTGTATACAGCAGCTGCTGTGAAATGTATGTCTGCACATATAATATGAACTTACACAGGTGACAGAGCACGCAAGAAATGACAATGCAGGCACATTTTAGGGTGAAGTAGAGACAGTTGTCTACCAATCAGAGCACTGGCAGTTTGGAAGGTCAGAGTGTCCTTGGGAAAGAGCTCCATTGGACTCTTGTGGACCGTGTGTGTGTGTGTGTGTGTGCGTGTGAATGTTAGGATAAAAGCATTTTGTATAAATGTGCATGTGAATGAGTGAATGAGGCTTATAGTAAGAAAGTGGTTTGAGTGTTAAAATAGAATAGAAAAGGGCTTTATGAGTGTGAGGCTATTTACCATAAAACAGCAGCTGTGCATCAATATTTCAGTTCAAGCACTCAGTTAGAAGATTTTTCCAGACAAAATATACCTTTTAAATTTGTTACGATTATTTATTTCATCCTAAATCAAGTTTGATCTCCAGTTAACGATGCAACTGTCAGAAGCTTGGGAAGTGACTAAAGATACATAATAAACTTGATTCACACAAAACTAGTTACAAAGTGTTACACGTATGGAGTCCCTATTTATGGTTAAGGACACAAAACCTGAAGTTGATTCTGTAAATGAGAACAGCCAGAATTTCTAATGCTCTCCTAAGATGAAGGGCAAGCAGGGTCAAAAGACAAGAGTGTAAACTAGCATAAAGGTTTTCACTTGCAAAAGCAGCTAGTTGTGTTTATTGTGTAGAGCTGACATTTGGCAGTTTCAGTGTGGAAAGAGTTGACACTATTGAGCACCTTTAATGACTCTAGAGAAAATAAAACATCAATAAAACAACATCTGTGAGCTCTTAATGAAGATCTGAAGACAACATGCTCCTAATGTGGCTTATGCTATCAAACAGACGTTCAATAATTAACAGATAATCCAGCGTGGTGATGAATGGTCGTCGCTGCTCGATAAAAAAGGACGAGAAAAAAAAAATACAAAAATGTTAAAACATTTCTGCACAACCAACTCTCGGTATTTTAAAACCAAATGACCAGACTTGTCGATAATTTGCATTAATTAATTGAATATTTATGGCCTCAAGAGGACAACTCGTGACGTTTGGTCGACCCTCTGACCTTTTCCTCGTGACTGTGGTCTGCAGCTCATTCAAACTTCCTCGCAAACTCATCAAAATTAAAATGACATATTGCAGTAACACATTCATGATCCCATGTGGTTAAACCATCTTTTGTGAGCACTTCATTTAATTCCTAATTTCAGCACCTCTAGTCTGGCCCAGACTAATGAATCCATTTCAGTATGAGCGGCTCTTTAAGGCAGAGCGACCCCCATCTATTCAGTGGCAGGAATACTCTGGGGATTTAAATGGGAATTTAACTTGGATGTATAAAATCAAATTAACTGATGAAAGCATTTAATGCTATATTTGTAATCTAGAGACCACTTGGCAACGTTCACAATGCAGATATGTGTTCATTAATCATTTGGCCAAGGATCTCTACTTGCCAAATAGGGGTCAGTGAATTGTCTGTATTCTTAATGATACTAATCAATGTGTACGTTTATATTCAGGATCAGCTTACTGTTTACCAGCAGAGATTCACACAAGAGGCCCTTGACTGTGTAATGAAAATGTAAAGCTGCACATGATTATCCATACTATGTGCTGACATGGTATTATACTGGCCTTTGGGCAATAATGAGGTTGTGTTAATAGACTCAAGTAAAGCAACAAAGGGACTGATACTAAAGATTCGTTTTGCTATAGTATCCCAGTGCAATCAGAGAAACAGTTCTTTTCCCAAAGCAATAAAAATGTAAATGTATTTACATTTTGTATTTTATTTATGATAAAACACTTAAGAATTATTAGAATTTATAGAAAACTGCCATATATCACTTCACAAAGCAGTTATTATGCATATAAAAAAGGTCAAACTATGAATCCTGATTTTACTAATCTAGTACTGTTTGTATTATGAATTATACAGAAAAAAAAAAGAAGCTAAAAGTCAAATGAAACAAAACTAAATCTAGTTCTAATAAAATGTGCCACAAACTTAAATCACACAGCCTGACTAAACTAACAACAGCCACACGTTTCTTTAGTAGCAGCAGCTTCCACTACAGGACTGAGGAAGCTATGTGGGGTTGTTCCTGCCTGGACATTCGCAGTCCATTTATATTTCTTAACTGAGCCTAACTCAACCCTGAGTGAAGCTACAGCATGCAAACCTTTTGTCAACCCTTCAGTTGTCTGTTAACTTTGTGTTTTGGGTCATTTGAAATGCCTTGATACTGCTTACAAATGATTGTCTCCTGAAAGTTTGCAAGATGTTCAGAACCTGAGGAAGCAACGCAGCTTTAAACTGTGCACAGTTGGGCAAAGAGTTTCTTCAAACATAGCATTGTGCAGGTGTGGCCCGGGTGAATCCAGGAGGTCCTTAGCAAACTTTAAAGTCTCATTATATTTGTTGTAGAGCATTTGGTTTGTGCTTTCCTTCCATTAGCAGTATACTTATTCAGTGTTTTCCTCTTTGGATGCATGAACACAGATTGATTTCTAAATGTTGCATCCTTTTGAGCTCTCTTTGACATCTTTTATATTAGCATATTGCACTTTTTCAGGATTCCCACTCTTATAGGTGCAGCAGTACTCCTGAAATTTTTCATCATTTGTCTCATGTGGACTGAAGAAGCTCAGACTCCTTAGATTTGCTATAATGGGTCATGTTGTGATACCAGCTTATCATTCTGAAGTGAAACAGAGTGTTAGTACTTCACTACACTCTCATGTCCTTAGCATAAAACACCTGACTCCATTCAGCTTTTGGAGAAGGTTTATTTCCACTTTCCAGTCTGGGTTGTGATGATTCAACTCGTCCTGTTTTGGCCTGTCATAGTTCATATTCTGTAAATGAAAACTATCTTCAAAATAATCATCAACAGTAATCTCCAGACCAAAGACGAGGACTTGTGCTTTTAGATATTTGAGACCATATCATATAAAATGATGTATTTATGTAATGTTTTATTGGATTGTGTTGTCGAATATGTTGGATTGTTTGTGTTTTCTCCTCAATATTTATAAAATATTTGATTATGACATTGTTTTTCCATCCAAAAATTCATAATCCTTGCATTTTTAATATTAGGTTTTAAGTTTTGTGTTCTTCCATCTATTTTTTTAACCTTATTATTCTTCATGTTGACCTCGCTTCATAAAGTTTTAATGTCACCGTGAGAAAACAAACAATACATATACATGCCAGACACTCGTCTAACCCAAGGCCGGCACACGCTCACGCTCCACCTTGCTGTTTCAATGCCAAACTAGTTCCCGTCTCTAGCTGTGCCGTCTCTCACTTTCTGTGGACAGAACATGTATTTGCATCTTAAGATGTGCTTATTCCATCAAACATTCATGAGTCTAGACTGACTGTTCACACAGAATTCAGAGGACTTTGGCTCAGACAGACATTAACAGTCCCAGACATTTTGTCCACATAATATGACATCTTTTAATAAGGGATGGGATCCATATTGGAAACAGGGGAATTTGAGTCAGGATAGCACGGTGTTTAAAAAAGAACATCAGGGAAAAATATCACGCAGCATTTCGCCCTCATTTTTTCTCTGTTGTGTGGAAGTATTTTATTTATGGCCACTCTGGGTGAGAGAGAAAAAACATACAAGCTCATTTATTACCCGTTAAACGTGAGAAATTTCCTCTGCCGTGCAGCAGAATTACAGCGCTACAGAGCATGAACAGTGTCAGAACTAACAGCAGACGGTTTCTCACACTGTAGCTTATTTTATTGATATACAATAAGACAAATCATTGGACAATCAACTTGCCTTTCCACTGCCTTCATGCCTTGTGTGCTCAATAGGACAAACCTCGCATCAGCCCAGATAATAGTCCCAAAATATCATCATGTTCCTCTTGTAACTCACTTTGCTTTCCACCCAAATTATTTTCCTCCCCAGATGATAACTTGTGCAGAGGGAAAGCAGGGAGGCAGGAGCATTCTCTGAAGCACATGTCAGCAAACATGGCAGTGAACTTTAAAAGTAATTTATTCAGCAGACGGGAGCTGAGGAAGATTGATGTTCATATTTCATCCATCAATGGTTTTCATAATTCACTAGCCTGGTGGACGGGTGCTAGTCAGAGCTTGTCAAGCAAGCTATGGCAAGTACATTCTCAATTCAGCCAGCTTATTGATAATCAAATCTTGCCAGTGAGCATGTCTTGTGTTACACGATGATCAGAGCAAACGTTGCTCTCCGGAGAGCGCAGAGGGGAAAAGGCAGCAATGCCGGCCCTGCAGTCAGTGACTGCACAACAGCCGAATCGGGAGGCTGAGACATCAAACTCCACAAAACTGTCACAAGTCACAGGAATAAGTTTTCTTTAAAGATAGGGGCCGTGTTATGCTGGGGGACCCTCTTAAGAAAATCTCTTCTGTTCCTGAACTCTAGTGATTTTTTTAAATGCAGAACCGAATTTAATTTACATCTTATTAAGTGAAGATAAATCAATGAAGGGGTGTAGTAAACAAAATGAATGGGATAGCTTGATGTTGATCTTAAAGCCAGAGTTTTCAGTGTCACAAAAAAGTCACTTTATAGGACAGCAACCTCTTTGCAACTAGTAAAAAATCATTAGTTGCCTGGTGACTCAATTGAATTCTTTTGCATTCAGTGACAAATTGCAAGTAGCAACTGGTCATCCTTTCATTTGCTGTTGACTGCACAGGTCACCTGGTGGGAGTCTCCAGACAATCTAACCTGACAGACTGCAATCACTCAGTGCAGCTTTGAAAGTCAATGGCTAATTTGTCTAATTTCTATGTTGGGTTTGTGTTTCCAGCACTGCTAGTTTAGAAACTTATTCTCGTTAACGACAAAAACAAGACGAACATCTTTTACTTGCTAGTAAGTCTATGCATGTGAGAATGTGTGTGTGTGTGTTTGAGTGAGTGTGTGAGAATGTGTGTCTCTCTGTGTGCATGACTTCCTGCTCATCAAAAGGATCATAAAAGCAGGAAGCAACATCACAAGAAACAGATCTTCCAGATGTATCTGCAATAAAAGCCTCTCCAGCCAGTCAGAGACAAAGGAATGTCTTGATCCTATAGATTGAACTCAGACCTTACAATTTTAAGAAGCACTATGACAACATTCAACAATTAGACTTTAACAGTCTAATTTATAGATGCCAACACATTTCTCTTTAAAATACAGGATTTGATTCAGCTGGCTTCTCCATGGTTGCATTTATAATCTTATATAAAAACACACGTCATTTTCCTTTTCAATTGCCCTCCAGTAGCAAACGCGTCACTATGTGCAGAGGAATTTCTGAGTTTCACTGTATTTTTTCTTTCAGATCTTAGGTTCTGGCTCGTCTGTAGCTTATTGCAGAAGATTCTCAATAAGCAGCGACAGATTGCTGATTTTTCACAGTTAACACGTTGTATTCCCATCACAAACAAATCGAATGTAACTGCCAACTTGGACCCCGTTCAATCCCAGACTGATTGCATGCTGACTCTGTGTTATTGCTCTTTTATCGCCATCTTGACACAGCAGAGTCACTTTGTAGATGGTTGCAGATGTGGTCCCCGTCTTCAAAGCAACTGTTTCAAAAGCAAAGTTAATTACCCACAATCAGTCGGTAATTTTGGTCACGCTGTGGTCTCCAGGATAACTGTTTTCTTTAGTGTGACTGCATTAGCCTGGCTAAAGATTACTATGGTACGTTATTCTTTAATTATAACCTGGTCTGAAGGTAGTTGTGTCAAAGTTTCAGTTTAAAGCTGTCAGTAAGTGCCATATTTTCATTAATTACTTAGATGAAAATATTCTCCAAGGGCATTATAATTTGTCTGCCGAAGGAGAGAGAAAGCCTGGCAATGCCATAACAGTTCATATATTATAATATATTGCATTGTCTCTTAAGTATTGCTCTCAAAAGATTATCACCGTGGCTGTGTTTGCCATGATGTTGTTTTTTTTCTAAGTATTTGTAGAAATCCCTTTTCCCTGTGCATCTTTTGTTTACTTACTTTCCATCCTTGTCTGTTTCCCTCATTGGATTCACCTGTGTGAAATGCTACGCTAACTAAGACTTCCAGCGCATTCAACCGTGGTGGAAGGTGGTGGAGAAAGCAGGAGAAATATGAGACTGCAGAGGGCACGGGCTAAACCAAAACTGACCGGAGGGAATCATAGCAGGGTTTGCATGCAGATAGTAGGGTTAGAATCTGGCATCAGCAACACGAATCCATGAACCCAATCTGCCTTGTGTCTACAGGGCAGGCTGCTGGTGGCACATGGTACTTAAGCAGAAATGTGTGGCTGTGGAAAGAAACCCACTAAAATCAGTAACTGGCTTTTCCTCCACTTTTTTCAAAGACATTTCTGGTTCAGAACCAGTTGCATCAAAATCAGTTTGATGCAACGCCACAAAGTCAAATATGTACAAAACAAAACAAAACAATCTTATCTGTGCATCCTATTCGATGCTAATCAGCTAATTATGCTAACGTACTGAACAAGGAAAGCGAATATTGTACCCACTAAGCATCTGCATATTAAAATTGTCATTGCGAACATAAGATGCAAACTTCTTATGTATTCATGGGTGACAAAACAGTTTCAGCTCTGTTAGATTGTCATTCTCTTCAGTTTTCAACCGGAAAAATTAGAAAACTGAAAAATGTGTTGGGAAACACTGGGGTAATGTTTTACATTTGAATAATTGAGTTCGGGATATTATTTATTTAATTATCAGTTTGAGTAATCAGAATTAAATGGATGCCAACTGAAGGACTTCGTACTACCTACAGCCCTGACGACATCTTTTAGTCAAAAAGGAATAATTTTAGGTCGACTTATTGTAATCTTTTAATATTGAGGGAAAGAAATCTCATTAGATGTTCTTAGCTTTCCAATTTGCATCAGGTGAAATGCTCTTATTGAAATTCTCTCAACTGTCTTAACCTGTCAGCCATAAATAATTATATATAGATATATAAAAAAAAAATCCCAATCAAAATGCAAGGAAGTGCATGCCTGTCAGTTAATATTTAATGAGCAATATGCAGTTTGCGATGAGGGAAATGGAATTACTGATGGAATTGTTTTCCTCGCTCTAATTTCATAAAGGGCATAGAAAGGAGGCAGGAAATGGCTCCCCTCTGCTGAACCTGGATGCTGTAAAAATTATAAAACTTTCCAGGTAACTTTTTCCACACAACACTGACGCAGAGGTAATCAGAGGTTACTGTTCAAACTCGAGCTGTCATTGTTTTGGCAGTGTCACGGCAGAGGCAGCCTGGACTTCAGCTTCATATGTTCACCATCGGCCTGTTTGCAACAACCAGCAGGTTTCCAGCTGCCTGGGGAGTCTCGCACATAAAGCCGCCTTGATGCAATTCTCCCTGACGTTACATGACTAATTGCTTCCCAAATGTTCTGCCTAGACGCTTGTTTCGATTTGTAACAGGCCTGATAAATTCTCTCTCAATGGTCGTCTCAGACAGAGCACTACCTCTAGATGACCATGGCTGACAGCTTATCATGGCCCACGAGTTTTGTTTTCTTCATTGTTTGGAGTTTCGACAGGGATGGATGTCTCAGTAAGTCATGGAAGACAAATGATGACAAATCCTGTACACAACACTGAATATCCTGGATGCTGCCCGGGACTCTGTGGAGTTCCTACTGAGCCATTTTATTTTATTTTATTTATTTTCTCTGCTTGCAGACATTTTATCTCTGCGTTCTTTTTAATTTATTTGATACATGGAGATGTCAACTGTGGATAAACAGTGGTGGAAGCAGTATTGATATACTTTGGTAAAAACTGCCAATATGACGGCGTAAAAATACCACAGTGTAAAAATGAATACAGATTAGTTCCCTTATTGTGTTCCCTTTAAATCACAATGTACTCATAAATATAAAAGCATTTGCTTTGCAGGGGGGGGGGAAAGTATTCCCAGCACTAAATAACGGGGAGTTCTAACACTAATAGGGCCATTTGAAATAATATAGCAGTCACATTGGATTTTAAGTGTTCTGTGTAGTTACAGAAGCAAAATCTAGAGCTTCCCAACCTATTTGTTAAGACCCTAACAAAGACATTTAAGATAAATGTGAGGTGTCCTGATGGGGGAATAACCAAACGTATTCTGCTTCACTCTTTTTAATCTTATATTCATACTTAAAGCAGCTGATATAGCTGCTTACAGTCCAGCAGTGGCAACTAAGAGGCCAACAGGAGCTATTTCTCATCACTGAAAACCAGTAAGTTTCATTCTTTGACTCATCAGCTTGATCTGTCTTTCTAAAAGACATTTTTGATTATTTAAATAAACTTTATAAACTGTAGGTGTAGAGAGTGTGTGTGAGAGTTTCCCCTTCATTTGATAAGATTTCACTATTTTGAGTAGGACTAAAACGATCAGCCTGCTGAGGACATCTTCTGCTTCTGTTGCAAAGGGCCTGAAGGACAGCTAAGCTACATCGTGATAACACAGTCTGCATACAAATGATAGAAGTCGTCACCTCAGTGTTACTCACTGGTTTTTTTGGACTCTGCATGTTGAAGCTTTCGTCATTTAGCCACTGCCAGGCTAGATTTTTAGAGCCAGCCGTTGCCATATTTGGATGAGAGGGTGGAGTGCTACGCTGTTAGCTAATGCTATCAAGCTTGGTTAGCAATAAGTAGCCTAAGAAAATAATTAATTAAATAACAAATTAACAGTTAGTAAGTTTTCTTCAGTCATCTAGGCTGTTTAGTTCCCCCTTAAGATCATGTATGTTTTCACAATGTTCCCTTAATTTTTTTTGCAGTGTATATTTTGGCTTTGGTGAATTTATATCTTTGATGAACTCTACTTTGTAACTGGCTAAATTATTTTTAAGATAAGCCCATTAGCCCAAAGACTTCAAAATGGGCCTTGAGTTGTGATGAAAGGCTAAATAACACAGTTCTGCTTTTTTAACACCTTAGTCTATGGAGACAGCCCCAAGTGGTCACTAGTGGAACTGCAGTTCTTGAGCGAGATTGCCACTCTGTTAAAAGTACAGTTCTCTTATACCTATGGTAATACTGACTAAAACACGTGTATATATTTGACACTTTTAATTTGTGTCTGCTGAAAGATGAGGAACAAGCTTTACTAACCTCATTAAGGTTAGAAAGGTAACCTCACTTTACTTCTGCCATTTCTGTCTCTGGCACACAGCCTGTGTCGTATCTAAAAAGTTTAAAAACAAAATCTGTCTTGCAACATTTCAAATGTTTAAAATATAAGATCATAATTTAATAAATGTGTAATTTTTCCATTTGAAAGCTAAAGTAAAAGCAAGAAGGAGTGGTAATATTTCACTACATATCGTACTGTGTATGACTGTGTACGTGACAAATAAAAATTTGAATTTGAATTTGAATTTGAATTTAATAGCCAAGTAAAGTGGAGATGTCATTGCAACATTCCTTCCCATGTTTACTTGTGTTTACTAAAGTGTAAAAAAAAAAAAAGCCGTTTATTTTGTTGTAGCCCAAATCTTCTTCAGCACTAAATCTGCTGCAAGCCGGCTGTGATAACAAAGGGGTCCAGGCTGAGGGCATGATGAGTTTCAGCTGCAGTGTGATTGTGCTCGTTATGGACGGAGAGCCTCTGTTACAATGCACCCAAGAGCATTTTGCATTAGACCTGTGAAAGAAGCCTAAAGCAACTTCTCAACGCTTAATTTGCACATTAATTCTTGCTGACAGGCGTTCAGATAGCCGACGAGAAATGGCTCTGAAAATTAACCTGGTGAATTTCTTAATGGCCCACGAGTGTGTAAAAATATTACAAGTTAATAGGACATTACTGCTGTGATTTGTGTTCCGTTTAGAACAAAGACTTATAGCTATGCAGAGTTTTAGCAGTTTATCAGCGCGAAAATGTCAAAATTGATAAGTTGCTTTTGTCTAACATCATAATAGTTACTAAAGTTTATTCCTCACCTATTTTTAAGGCTTTAAGTACTGTGCCAGCAAATAAAAGGTGAAATATGTTTATTTCACAAATAATATTCTCAAATTGTGACATGTTATTTTTGGCCTTTCCTTTATTTTTACCTGTATTCTGTAATCTGTTTCATTCTCATTGCCGATAGTGAAACTGGTGGAGCCTGCAGTAGCAGGTTGATGGTGGCAGCATGTGTCAGATTACAAGACTTTAACTCAGGAAACTTTTTTTGAAGTTAAGTTGTTCACTTTCTCTTTATTCAGGCCAATTTTCTGAAGGTTAGTTTTTTTCCAGGGAGTTTTAAGTGTTTTCACTTCCTGCCTTTGTTCTTTTCTCCTTCTTGTTACTGTGGACGTTCATGTGTTCCTTATCCGTCTTCATGAAGTGTATTTAGTCTTTGTTCCCTCTGTTTCTCTGTGTTTCTGAATTTATCCAAGTTGCCAATTTGCCAAGTTTTTTCTTGCCATCACTGTACAGAGCTTTGTGTTTGTTTTAAGTTGTTAATTAAAGTTCTTAAAGAGTTTTTCACTCTCTGCAAATATAACCTAATTTTGTGTGACAGTTTTAACTTTTCTTATAAAAAAATGCATTGTTTTTGTGCAGCAGTGGACAAAAATACCTATTGCACAGTTTGCTAAGTGGCCATAATCATTACCTTACATTTTGCCATTTAGTTTTTACTGCCTATACTAAATCTCATAAATAACAGCAACTGCTCAGAACATTGTAACGCGCTAATAATCATGTTTTTCAAGGCAATCGCATTTTCTTCCTTTCTTCCTTAGTGATTCGATTGAAAGACTTGGAAAAACAATCAATCTAGACTCTTGGATTTGTCTGTTTTTGAACTTCTAAGCTTGGATGAAAACACATTTCCTTCAACCGACAGAAAAAGCAAATAAAAAAATAAACCAACATGATTAAGTCTTCATGTGCCCAACAGAAGTTAGCTACAGCTTCCTAACTTGCAGCTAAAGTTAAAAGCTGCTGAATATCTTTGTTTTTTGCTCACCCTGCTGCATGATGCATGAGTACTCCAGTTCAGATGCTGGTCAGAGGCAAAACACTGCTCTTTAGCATGCTAGGAAAAACATGAAAAAGTAATTGACATTGACAATCTCATGCGGGCTTTTTATAAAATCTATACTATAATCATTTTATCTCTAAAGTACTGTTGAAAAGTTGTTACTCCAAACGTGTGTGGAAAAGGACTTTGACAGTGTTATTTAAATGCTAATTCAGTGCAAGTTAAGGACATTTTAAACTACATCGTTATATATTTCTTCAGCAAACAATTACTGTTGGCTGCTTTTATTTTGGAATCAAATTGGTTGCAAATTCATAAAATAAGTATAATTTTCGTACTCTAAATGTCTGAGAGCTCGTTTTACACATTTAATTTTAATTTTATGGATTAATTAATTATGAAAGTCTTTACAAAAAAAGATAAATTACACTTATCTAATATTACTCTCTTCCACCTACCACCTAAATCTGAATCAGCTGCAGTTGCTTTTATTTATGTCTTAACACAGTGCCTGGCCGACTCGTGACCTGCAGAAATGTAATAAAACTATTGTTTCATGCTGAATGTGTAATGTGGTGTTTTTTCTTTTTCTTTTCAAATTGAAACTAATTCATACAGGGAGGCACATACTGTGTAAAAAGTCATTGTATTAGCTATGCTTATTACACCCACACATTGCTCATTCATAATTAAACTGCATATCTTAATAGCTGCAGCTGAATTGTCTCACTTTACTGTGGATTTTTTATGAGCAGGGTTTGTGGGCTTCCTTCATGTTTCATCTGTATTCGTGTATTTGATAACTTCTATTAGCTGGGATAAAAAATGAGAAAAGACAGTGGTTAAAAGAGTTAGAAAAATAAACAGAATTGCGCGTGAATGCAACAAAAAAAATCACTTTACTTACTCAAAATAATAGTTGTTAAAAAAATCATTCTTCAGTTGGTTGAACGTACACGGCTGTTAAATAAATCAAGATGTTTTTTTCCTCCCTGGTGCTCTGAATTCTGTGCTGCACACAAAAAAGTCAAAACCCCTATTGTAAATATGAGGCATTTAGGAAATCCTCCTTTTATTTCCTTCTGGTTAAAAATTTATCCAGTGCTTGTTTGTGCTTCTACCTTCAAAGTCACCCCAAACAGGCTCTACTTCAGCCTGGCAGCTTCAGATGCTTCAAGGCAGCAGCGCATAAATACAATGAATGAAGTCGGGAGAGGAGTAATGGTGTTAAGAGGAGGGGGGGAGCACCTCGGGCCCTCGTCCCGGCATTCATCTGCCTGCTATCAGTCTGAGGAAGTTGCCCTTCAAAGCTCTCAGAGGGTGAAGCTTGGAAGACATGCCGATAGATAAAGCCGGCAGCTCTATTGCGCCTGTCATCCAACGCCCATCACCATGTGCTTCCTGGAGCAGCGATAAAGATGGATGAGGTTGCCGTGCGATCCCAGCCAGCCAAATCGCACATCGGAATGACGCTGATGGAGCTCTTGTTAAGGAGGATAGGAATTCTCTCTGTCTTACTCAGGTGCGTTTTACTTACCCAGTTCTCCATATGGATCCTTTACCAGGTTGGAAATAGCACTACACCTTACACAACGCTTTCTCACTCCCAGCTCTTACTGATGATTGATCAAGATCCATTCTCATCATTCTTTAACCTTCGGCGAGCTAAGGGTGATAACAGCAAAATAACACAATACAGAGAAGGTCAAAATCTTGGAAATGTCCGCTGGTGATTACTTTATATTGTTTAGCTGTTGGAGACCAATTGCAAGTAGCTGAAACAACCGCTTTTTATCACAAGACATCTCTAAACATTTGGATCGACTTCAATCACTCTCAGAAAATTCGGTGAAGACTTGCAAATAACTGGCATCTAATTTCTAAATGCAGATTGCCAACATGCTGCAATCTGAGTCAGTCTGTGCAGACGGCAGCAACCAGTCTATAAGGTGCCATATAGGGGAGTCGACTCCCCTGACTGAACGTTGCAGAGCGCCCACGTCACTGTGGCCTTAAATCGCCGTCCTGCAGCAGTCACGTAACTATTACTGATTTTGTTTTCACATCTATGAGGCTTTGGTTGGATTCTGAATGTGAATTTCTGTTAATTGCTGTGTTATCACAAACAAATTGCACATATTAGCCAGATTGACCCTATTTAGTTACAAACTGATAGGAGACTAATTCCATCTAATTTCCATTTTATTGCTGGTTTTAAGCACCAGAGTCACTTTGCAGATGGTAACTGACTGGTCACAGACCTGGTCTGACTTTTAAAGGCAACCAGGGAAGTTCAGTGCACCACAGCTTTGTTCTTGCTGTTGTCTCGAACACACAGGAAGACCCCTATATGGTCTGTTTCCACCACAAGGTAAAAAAAGGTTTATGCACTAAAACTACCCGCTGCAGTTTAAAATTGTTAAACATTTAAAGGCAAACTTCTGTCTGCAACAACTTCTGCCTCTCTGACATGTCCTTGCACCAAAGTAGTTCCAGTATGATCGTATCATTTCTACTTTGGCTGCCAAAGGCTCATTGGTGAAAATGAGGTACATCTTTACAGACTCAATACATGCAACAAGATGTTCCTCTCTGCTGCAGCACCAATTTGAGGTGTAATTTCACATAAATGTCCTAGTGCACCTGTAATTGACCATACTATTTTTCTGAGGCCTTCTGAGGCAGCCCCTGGTTTCCATTCATTCAATTATCGGTACAAATGGTAATGCACAACAATGAGCCTCATTTCTGCTAAAACATTATGAAACATCACTGTGCTGCAGGGTTCGGACTAAACTATTAGTGGGAAAGACAAGTATGGTAAATGTGGTTTCTACTGGTCTCCAGTTATAGAAAGTATTCATTGAAATTTCTTGACATATAGATGCTGGTAATACACAGTTGTTATTGTACAGTCAAGACCTCTGCCCACTATCTTTTTTTATTACTGTGGCTGTCGGTGTGGACAGCTCGGCCAGCTAACTAAACATCTTCACATCGAAGAGGTGACTGCATGCTATTAACGCTAAATATGAAAAATCTTTCCCTCTTCGCGGTGTTGTTTGTCTTCAGCTTATCAGTAATCTAGTTTAACACAATAAACCTTCATCAACCTCTCAGCTTAATTGTTAGTTGATTAACTGAGCCAGCAGTAATTTTCCACTCTTACTGTCATCTGTAAAATTACCTCCCAGAGCACCAAGTGGGTCTAGAAGTGCTGAACGACTCCAGTGTGGGCGTTAAAATGCGTTCTGACATCGTCAGGACAAATATTTTGCATATGATTTTATAGAATTAAGCCAAAGAATAACAGTTTAAACTTATTCCTTTACATTTGGGAGTTGGCCAGCACGCTCACACATCTTTGTAATGGAATTAGTTTGTTTACATTGTGGTGCTACTGTACGCAATCTTTACACCACTTGCTCACAGCCTCATTAAAACACAGAACTGCTACTGTTAACTTGACCCAACTGACAACCCCCACACATTATTTCATTTACGAATTATTAAAACGATTCTTCTCGCTTTGTGTCGAGGAAGATAAATTCAAGTTTTTACTCTGAATTTTCTTTTGGAAATATTTTCTAGAGTGCATAACATGAACAAAAAGAGATTAATATTCAGTTTGCTGACGACATGGCCTTGTGTGTGTGTGTGTGTGTGTGTGCGCGTGCCCAGCACATTTCTGCCTAATAATGAGGGTGCAACAGTATTTATAAGCTGCTTTCTGTCCACAGAACATCTGGCCCAACCTTGTATTGCAGAGCCAACCAAATAAGACTGAGTGTTAATGATGTTTTTACTGGCCCCAGCGCCCACATTAATCTCTATGAGCAGGTGTCCACAAAGGCAGGCCTGTGTTTACCTTTGGTTTGTTAGCATTGTGCTAGTCATCTAACTGCTGTCATGGGAAAGCACTGTTTATTCTCCTCAGATAATATGCTGTGAAAGCTGCAGTGTGGCCCTTTGCAACAAGCAGGATAGAAGTTTATTCCTCATATATCTTCATCACATCCAAAACGTTAAAGAACCTCAAACCTAGTTTTGTTTTTGTTTTTTGTTTTTTCAAGGGAAGGGTAGCCATTTAAAAAAAGCGATTAATAATAATAATGGATTGCATTTATATAGCACTTTTCGGGGCCCTCAAAGCGCTTTACAATTCCACTATTCATTCACTCTCACTCACTGGTGGAGGCAGCTACAGTTGTAGCCACAGCTGCCCTGACTGACAGAAGCGAGGCTGCCATATCGCGCCATCGGCCCCTCTGGCCATCACCAGTAGGCGAAGTGTCTTGCCCAAGGACACAACAACCAAGACTGTCCGAGCCGGGGCTCGAACCGGCAACCTTCCGGTTACAAGATGAACTGCCAACTCTTTGAGCCACGATCGCCCAAAAAAAACAAAAGCAGAAACAATTTGGACAAATAGGTTTTGGAAGATTTCCCAGCTCATAACCACTTCTATTTGCATGTCACAAAATTTCTTTTTCTTGTTCATTATCTCAGCAGTTTTCACGCCGTACAGTAAACAAACACAGACCACCAGGTGCGTTTCAGTACATCAGCATTTATGAGGTGCTTTGCATTAAGCACAGGCAGCATTGTTTGCAGATATATGTGTGCGAAAGCTGTTAGTCATTTGTCATATTTGCTGAAGTAAAAATCCCATCCATATTCTTTTGATTATGAGCTATAATGTTATCACCATCCATCATTGTGAAATGAAGGCATGTGCTCCTGTAGAAGCCACAAGTCTGTATGATACCAACCTCGTTTTAACAAAAAAAAAGCATTTTATTCATGATGTCTACCTGCAATCGTAAACAGAAACAGCAATGTTTGCGATTGGTGGAGGTCACTGTTACCATGGAAATGTTAAAATCCGTGAATGTCAGATTGGTTATTGAGAACAAAACTTCAGAAACCACGGGAGCAGAAATTGCAGTGAGGAGGAGCAAAGTTTACTGAAGCCATACTGATAACTATGCAACGCTTTACTACACAAGCCAAACAAAAACAACAGTCATGGAAAACAACAATCATCACTTTGAGAAAGTTGGATGTTCTTTGCTGTGGAATCTGGAGTTTGCAATACTTTGTGGAATGAACTGTTATTCAATTCAGTTTAATTCAGTTTATTTATACTGCACCAAATCACAAATCACAGTTGCCTCGACGCACTTTATAGTGTACGGTAAAGACCCTACAATAAAACAGAGAACACCCCAACTATAGATAACCCGCTTTTAAAGGGAGGAAAACTTCCAGCAGAACCAGGCTCATGGAGTGGAAGAGAGCCAGAGATTATAATTCACTGCAAAAACTATTTATTAGTGCTGTCTCGTTAAAATGACGTTAACGCCATAACCGCATTAACCCGGCAAATCTCCGTTAGCGAGTTAACACGGATCGCCCCGTGCGTGGGGCTGCACGGTGTCAATGCGTTAGCACAGTTAGCTTGTTTACACAATTTCCCTAGTGATTACTAAAGTATTCTGATTCTGATTAACGTGTTAGCGCTGTGCAGCCCCATGCATGGGGCGGTCTGCATAACACTCGCTAACGGAGATTTGCCGCGTTAATGCGGTTATGGCGTTAACGTCATTTTAACGAGATTAACGCTGACAGCACTGCTTTTTATGTATGCAGTTTTGTAGCTTATTTTCTTATCCAAATCATCTTGTGATTCTTCTTGTAGCTATGTTATGGTATGTTTCTATTTGTTCTGAAATGCTAATGGGGAAAATCTAACTTGAACCAGTGTTACTGGACCACAGTGGTCTTTGGTGTGGAGCCATTTCCCTCATTCCTGGGTTTCAAAAATGACGGGTTTGATTTTTGTAAGCAGTCGCTCTCATGTCTTATCGCGTGACGCCACTGACTGACTAGTTCGTGGCGGGCAGTCTTTTGACGTCATATTTTCAGATTGACCCAGATTGCTTTGCCCAATATCTGCTGAAATGACCCTATACCACCTAATGGAAAAGCCTAAAAACCGAGTTGAGTGGAGATGAGTATGTAGTCGAGGAAAAGAGCTACAGGGGACCCAAAGTCGCTTTTCAACCGTAAGGGTTGCCCCTGGTGGCTATTAAAAGAATGCAGGTTTTAGGCTCATGTTCATTGGTGTCACTTTGCAGACTGGACATTACGCCCATCTTTCATGACTATAATCTGGCTGTTTGTTGACTTTGATGGTGTGGCTTACATTTCTAAGCCTACTTTAGCCAGTGTTTTTCACTGTCAGCACTGTGGGCTCTTGGTAATGAGCTCAAATGTCACATCCTTTCAATGTTTGTTGCACATATTAAGTATTTCAGAAAGAAATCCGTGCAGAAACTGAAAAGGACAACTGCAGAGTCTCTGGAATTTCCAAATTGTGTTCCAATCTGTTGACCCATCAACACCAAGTGTTCATAATGCATGAACAAAGCAGAAGATTTTATTAATGCACAACATACCTACTCTCTCTTTGACCTCTCACTGTTTCTTATAACTGCTTACAGTCCACATATTGTCATTCATATTTTTGTTTCTGTTGTCATGACAACTGAAAAACCAGATCTCACAGCTGCTGAGAAGTGAGAGCAGGGTGGAAATCTGTGCCTGTCCTGGTTCTGCCAGCTCACTGTGACGAGGAGCCACATTAATCAACCCCATCCAGTGGACAAGGGGAGAGTCCAAAATTAACATGTCACCAATTTTAGCCTGTTTTGACGACAAAGAGGTTACCGCCCCCCTCCGCAGGAATACCCTGGCCCAAATATCCGTCTCTTTGTCAGCAAAGAAGCTAGAAATCTTTCACCGATGTTAAAGGTTGAGCGATAATAAAAGAAATAATCAGGCTGCAGAGAATTGTTTGGGCTATTTCAATTGAAACATATTGCTGAGCTTGTATAATTTCAGGAAGGTCAAATTAATCTATTATGGAAAGCTAATTAAACTGACATTAATCTCTTATAGGCAGTTTTACTGACTGGTTGCTTCAGGCAGATAAGAGCCAGACACCTCTGCAGGAAAAAAAGGCTTCTTTTCATACGAGACTATGGAGCTCGCCATATTGATTGGGTATTGATTCAAGGTTCAAGACATAGAGAGATCTCCACCCTCAGCTCCATGCTTTTTTATTTCTGGGAGAGAATTGCAGCAAATCAGATAACACTGTTAGAGAGCGAGACGGGAAGATAACCCAGTTAGAATGCAGGGAGGCAGTATTTTGTACCGGCGATGCTGTGATTTGGCTCTCATCTGCAGGCCCCTGCTCTCATCCCACTGGCCAATATGAGATGTAATTTGGTCACACCAGATTGAGCACCTCTCCGTCGACCCTGAGGGCAGCAGGCACTCTGTTAGTTATGGTGACAGAGAGTGCGGCTATTTATCAGCCCGGGCGATTTCTTAAATGAGGACGTATTGGCAGGTGCCCAAGCAGGATGAGAGGGGACGAGGGCTTCAGGACGGCTGCAGCCAAGAGTGCTGAGGTGACAGCGGACGTCTTGTCTAGTTTTAAAGTAGCAAAGAAGCTGAGCGCCGGTGGTCGCAGACAGGAAGTCGATTATTTGCATTCACTGCATTGTCGCAACGCTCGATGCATTTTAATTGGACACAAAAACGAGGCTGTGAGTTGCAGACACAGTAGAAATACAAATGATAAACAAGCACTGCGGTGTAGAAATATTTCAGAGGCTGTCTGTTTAAATAAGATAACAAGACATTTTTCTGTATAAATCAATAAGCTTGGCCTGCTATCAATTATCTTTTTTTTTTTTTTTTTTGCTAAGAATGCAGTTTAGCTGCAGTCAGATGCCACCACGTAGGCTGCATAATGAGAAATGGGACAAGCTCACTGATTAATTTATAACAAAAGAGTCAACAAAGGAAGGAGTATTGTATATCACCTGGTGCAGACAAGATAAGTGCAGGGTCTAAATTATATTTGTTCAGATACAAACATAGATGGATTACCTCCGTGCCCAAACAGTAAATTAAAATGCAGCACCTTCACCTCAGCAGGCGTCTCGTCCTGCTGCAAAAACTTTTTTTTCTTCTTTTAATTTATTTGCTTATTTATTTATTTTTCATTTAAGTGGGCAGCAGGATGGAATAATAAATCCTCCTCTTTGGTGACTGGTTAAGACTCATTAAAAATCACTATAAAGCATCGCAGCCAACTGTGGCTCTGTACCATGTGAATTGCTTGCAAAGTAAATATTATGCCTCGGCCATACTTTCTTTCAGGGATTTACATTAATAAGATAGTGGGTGTGCAGTAATCAGCTAATGGCAAGCCTGGCCACGCAGGGCTAATAGCAGCAAGGTTGTGCTACAATTAGCCAGTGATTGCAGGCAACAGCTGAGACGCCGTGTTTCTTCTGGGGGAAAAAAGCAGAAGTTTCCTTAACGAGAAAGCTTTTTTTAAGGATTGCTTTGTTTTAAAATGTAACGCTTTCCCCAATTTGTAAGCAAAATGCGGCACAATCTGCAATTACTATAATCCCCGACAGCTCAGTTTCTCAACAGCAACGACTCTATTAAATCCAGAAACAAGATATCCAAGAATCTGCTTTGTTTTGGAGACTATCACAAAAGAACACTCTGTGCAGTTGCTTTTCTTTACAGCTACTTGCTCATCCCTTTAACGCAGCAGATGAAGAACCTAAATGTGAACAGAGGACCTGACCTCTATTCAAAAGAACGCAATGTAACCTCTGCAAGAGAACCGAGGGTAAAAATAGCAGCCTCCTGGTTTAGAAGTTTTTAATCTCACAGTGCTGCATTTCCACACAAGTTTAACTGGAGACGGATGGAGAAAGGGATGAAAACCAAAGCAGGAATGTCACTGAGCTTACTGCTGACCTGGTTGCCAGTGTTTAGCAAGGATGTCCCTGGCGAACAAAAACAAAATCAGAAAATGCTCCGAAATGAGCTCAATCAAATGAGAAACGTCCAACGTGTTTATACCAATATTGTGTTTAAGACGCATCCCAACTCAGTAATCGTGTGCATTTAAAAGAGTCATGTGACACACCTGGAAAGATCAGACTCTTTAAGCAGTGTCTCTCAGTTACTTGGTTTTTGGGAAACTTTCAGTACACACCGATACCACGAAGGACTGTAGTCACTTTCATTGATATTATTTACGTCACCTGTCTCTTGTCATCTCCTCTCCACATGCACTCCATGTGTGTGAGCAGGTGGACTCACAGCAAGCTCAATGTGAAATAAATGAGGTGAATAATGCATTTTTTTAATTTATCTTTTATTTTTTATCTTGGTCCTGATGTCATTTATCTTACTATTACATAAATAATCCTCAGGAAAAGTACTTTTGAAAGGTCCGTTTTTCTTATCCAGCTGGTGTAGTAAATACATTACCCAGAGAAATGAGGAGTAGTATTACTCTTCTTTCTCTATATTTATGAAACAGTCGTTACTGAATACTCAAACATGTTGTCATGATTGGAAGTTGTGCCACTGAAAGTCGTTGATTCTAGTGTTTTTTTGCCTTGTGTGCTTATTCTCCTAAGACCTGAACTCTTCCATGGCAAACATTTTTAATTTCCCTTTGATATTTGGACATATTTGTACCCGATGAATGTAAATTGTAAATGGCCTGTATTTATATAGCGCTTTACTAGTCCCTAAGGACCCCAAAGCGCTTTACACATCCAGTCATCCACCCACTCACGCACACATTCACACACTGGTGATGGCAGCTACATTGTAGCCACAGCATGTAAAAACAGAATGAATGTAAAAACAAAGAATTACCAGTTGTTGTTTTTTTTTACCAAATTTTGTTTCTAAGAAAAATGAGAGCCACATATGAGGATATTCGTTTAAAATTTCGATAGAAGAGTGGCAGTATAATGTCACTTGTATCAGGCCGTTGTAGAGCAAAATTTAGGATTTTGGTCTAGACAACCCAAAATGTGATGTCCACATAAGTGGACGCCAGGTCCTAGGAGGTTAAATATAAGTGATTTTAATGTTTGATCTTTAATGTTATATGGGCATTATTTCTGCACTCTTACACTCACATGTGTCTCTATGTTTGGTTTTGTTGATTAATTTAATATGCCATTAAAATGCAGGTACTGGTGTCAGGGTCCTGTGTCGGAGCGACCCAGGGTCCCTGAGCAGTTATGAATTATATTGTTATTGTATGTATATTTGGTGTTGCTGTCCCTCTTCTCCCTGTTTGCGGATGTGTGTGTGTATATGTGTTTCTGCAAGCGCCGGTTTGCGGGCGCCTTTAGGCCTGGTGGGTGTGGCCCTGCTGGTGGACTGGCCACACCCGAAGCCACACACCTGCTGCTGATCAGGCCTCGTCGGGGGAGCTACTCGGAGCTCCAACCGACATGGGATCATTGCGTTAGACTCCCAAGTCAGTGTGCGTTTAGGAAGTGCAGATCGTGTGTGCCCGCGGGGGTCAGTAATTAACGGCTGCCTCTATTGTTTTCCTACAGGAGGAACGTGGAGAGGAAGGACAGCACGCACAGGGTGTGCAGAGTCACGAAAGCGGGGAGCACGAACACGGACGCCACTAGAAGACACACACGGGAGTCTTGGGGAGCACGGGGATCAATTGTGCATCAATATTTACCTTCACTGTAAATAAACGCACTGTCTTTATTCAGAGCTCTGCGCCTGGGTCCTCCTTTCCCCACATCCCCACGGTCTGCCAGCCAGACCGTGACAACTGGAGATGAACATTAGCATGCGCAGCTAACTCTGGCAAACCTGCTTGATGAATTTAAGTGCTCGTGTTAATTAATACGCATTGTCCCTTTTTAAAGAAACATAAATGTTGCAAAAGAAAACAAAGTGAAGCAGGATCTTATCTTATGAATAAATAAAGAATACAGCTTATTATTTTAATAATGCCATCAGACTAAAACTTAGTATCAGCAGAAGCAAATACCTGATATATCAGAAATGTTAATGATTCTTAACATTTTTTATGAATGGAGGTTCATTTTTATACCTTTTCAAGATTTCACTCTCCAGAACTACAGCTGTGACTTCAAGTCTGTGAAGGTTTAGTGGTTGGAGCTCAGTGTGGATGTGTGTCCTTGTAGTAGCCTTGAAGCTCGAGGTTTTTGTGAGAGGAGAGAAGCTGCCACACTCATTGCATTTCAATTTTCATACATTTCTTTGCATGTTGAGTAGGTTTGTATTATTGATGCAGTATTTGGGTTAGAGTGGCCAGAAAGACATGCTGGCTTGCATACTGCAAAATGCGACCTCACGCAGTAAAACACTGAGGTACTTTGGCTGTATTTGAAATACAATGGTAGTATGAGTATTGTAACCACATCCAGTCTCGCTCAGCTCCTCCGTGACGTCTTATTATTGTTTGTTTTTCTGCTTTTCCTTTGGTGGTTTTCAGCATTCTTCACTCGTCCAGGCGCACATCTACACGGCTAATTTCACCCCTTTGTTTTCCCAACCTAGGAGGGCTGAAATTTATCTTATCTAATTTCAAGGTCCAAGTACAGAGAGTGTCCGTCTTAGATAAATTCATGATACTGGGCCGTAAAAACATAACCAAGAGTAGATGAATCAAAACAAGCCCTGCAGGTGTGTGGAAATGAGAAACCAAGAAAGAAGGACAAACCAGATAAAGAGAAAACATGCACAAGACAATTAAGGATGCACCTTTTGGTAAAATGAAGCTGAATCGCATTGCAGGAGGATGTCACAGCAGGACTCTACCTCCTGCCAGCAGGGAGGCAAACTGATTCCCATCTTTTCAAATCTTCAATTTGACTTCAAAGACCTTTTGGGCCTGACCTTTTTAGACCCTCGCATTAATACCAGACATGAAGATCTCTAAAAACTTTGCAGGTATGCAGTCGGGCTTTATTACAATGAACGCATGAGAGCGTGTTTTAATGACAGCGTGTGCCAACAGAGTTATAGATTATACAAATTTATAACCTGGGCATCTGCGTCGCTTCTGCTCTGATTCAGTGATCTTTATTCCCTTTGGTAATCGAGGGCAAGACAAAGTCATTTAATGCCAGACCTTTAATTCACAAGAGTCGAGGCTGAAAGGGAATTAAATCTAAGAGTTTTGCATGTATGAATTAATACATTGTTAAATTCACCTTATCAGGGTTTAGTGTGATTTTTTTAATATTTGTTTTTCTGCTTAAAATGCTTATTTTAGAAATACACAGTGAATGTGCAGCAGAAGGTTTCTGATCAAACTCCAGTGCTTAAAGAAACAACGATTAGAAGGTGTTCGGTTTAGCCTTCCTCAGCTCTTCGAAAACTATTTTGTTGTTACTGCTGATCTCCAGACTGTGTTTTCTTGTTTCTGTCTTTCTCCAGAAGGCCGTAGCGTAGCCGTAGCGAGGGAGCAGACGTACAGGCTGCGCTGCCATACATCCACATCGCTTTTAAAAGACAGGGAGAGGTTGCCTTTCTCCCGACTGCCTTTATGGCGAATTAATGATTTATTGCTTTGGCTTCTTGCTCTTCTCATCTTACTTGGAGGGGGGGCAGTTTAACAAGCATGCTCATTTTCACTCCCAGCCTTCACAACGTCCTCACTCACAGAGAAATGTGCCACGGTGCCGCTGTGTGCTGCACAGCTGTGACCCAGTTCAGACACTTTTTCACCACAACAACCTCAGCGGGGAACAAGAAAACCCAAACCCGGCGGCACGGCTCACGGTGCACGCTGCTCCAAAAACTCAAACCGGCTTCTCTGCATATCAGGCAGCCACGTTCACCACGACGGGCAATCTGATGCACCCACTGCGTAGGAGTGGACTTCATTACCGCACACTTTGTAATGTCTGAGCTTAAAGCTACTTTCCAATTACTGTCTGCAAACTTAAGGAGAAAATAATTTTCTTGCCTGTTATCCAGCAGCAGGTTGCATCTTCAAAAATAGTTTTAAGGTCCAACAGGTGTCTGAGGGTGGGTTGAAAAAAAAGATAAGGCAAATAAATAAATAAATAAAACAGGAGCCAATCCCCCCGCCGCCTGGCATGCATGGACTGCATTCATAAAGCAGCTTTTCTACTTTAACTTAGCAAACACTGTGTTTTTAACTCATGATGGCACTTTGAATAAGTTTGTGATTACTGTGCAGCAGCTCAATAGCTGCTATCTGGTTGCTAAACTTTACCAGTGGTAATTTACATAACTTAAGTACCCTGTTGATAGTGTTTTGAGGTATTTAATTGTAAATATTTGATAAACAAAATAGATTGCTTTGTGGTTAATATCTCTTTAAAGCTTGTTTAAGATATCTGTGCTCCAGTTTTGCTCCTAATCACCAATTAGCATCCATGAATGTGCTTCGCTAACCAAGCTCGCTATTAGCTGATAGTTTAGCACCAAGGTTATTATAGTTAAACTAAAACTAAACTAAAAACTTAAAGTAGATGTGAAAAAATGTGGTTAACTAAAATAAACATATAGATGAAGGATCTTTAGTATTTGTTAGTTTGGTAAAAAAAATAAATGAAAAGAAAAAAAAGATGATGAGACTTTGATGGATGTGTTTATTGAGACTCTGGATATCTGCAGGATGTCTTCAAAAAGTTAATTTTCTTTTTTTTACATTTTAAATACCTGTCCTAATTTTCCTAAATCGTGCCTCTGGCCTAAAGCCCTCCACAAAACAATAATAAAATATAAAAAGACTGAAGCTAATACTGAAACTGAAAACTAAACTGAAGTAAGAAAAACTACAGTCAAAATGAAATAAAAATCAAAACATATTAGTAAATACAAAACCCCAGTGGGTGATTTCTAAGTGGATATGTCCCTCTTTTATACACGATCTTGCTTAAGGACACTTGGACGTGTAGAAAGCTGTAGTTGGAGATTGAACCAACAACCTTGTGATTAGAAAAATTGGTTTGGTCAGCTTCACCTTCTACTTTAAACCGAGGGAAAAATAAATGGAAAAGGACTTTAAGGACAGTTTCATGAGAGAAACTGTTAAATATATGAGCTGAAAGCTGGTAGGACAGAGACAGAAACATGATTTTTAGTTGATGTGGAGGAACACTGTAGATTTAACGGCTCTCTTCATCCATGGAAAGCTGTTATATCTGTCCGCTCAGACCACAAAGGTGAATTTGGTATAAAATGCACTTAGAGAGCCAAAAAAGTACTTTGTGGGATGTGTTCTCTTGCTAGCTTTCCTATATTTATATGACATTTACTTGTGACTTTATTTTTATATGTTTACTACTTAGGAGAAAACTTTTTAGAGCACACTCAGACTTCTCTCACCATTGTATTAAAGCTGCAATAACCTTCAGGATGTTCTCTGTGATTATGGTGCTGCACCAGCATCCGTGCCATAATCCCAGGCAAGAACACCCTCCTGGGTATTTTTGCTAGAGGCATAGCAAACTCATAATCAATACAGCTTGAGTTTACACCACTTAGTTGCCTGACGATAATGGAAGGAAAAAAAAGTATATACATCTACTTTTAGATAGGGCGAATATCTGGTCTGTACTGCCTTTCAAATGGGCATGTTTAGGTGACGGAGCTCAGCCATGTTACTTCTATCCTCCACCCTGATTCTGTGAAAAAACTAGAAATTCATAACAGAAGCATCATTTTTAAGTGTTTTTATTTTTCAACTTTTATCATTTATACAACAGTAAAATAAAGAAACACATCAGAATGTGAGGTGATGTGCAGACACAGAGCACCTTTAACTGCAACACTTGATAACCACCATTTCTTTCTTACATTTTTACATTTTACATTTTGCCCCCTTTATTTTTGTCTCGCTCTGTATGTTGGCATGCAATTTTTATGTCTTTCTGCAACATTACAGGCTCTGACGTTTCTGTAAGTTTTATTTCTTCTATTATCGTGTTGATTGAACCTACGATAACCTCCACACGTCGACACATCGGCCTTAAATTGTTACTTATGTGAAAAAATGTAGTTTTGATAGATTTTGCCATCAGTGCCTTAATTTGCAAAGTCATTTTACTCCTCATGCGTCCCAGTTATAAAGACTCCTACTACTGCATGTTCAGCAGTGCTTTACAATTGGGTTCAGAAAAATACAAGCAGTTTCCTTTCTAGCCATGTGAAATAAATATATAATAAACCGTAAAAATGAAGCCGTGTTATATATGTACATCTACAGAACTGTTATTTAAAGAACTGTTGTAAGGTTTGAGAAGTAGTCTGGACAACTATCAGGTGCTGTGAAATGACATTTTTAGAGCACACAAGATTGCCATATTCGGGAAGAGTTACATTTACAGAGATGTTTTTTAGTTTTACTGGCTGTATTCACATTATTTCTGAAAATATTCCTCGCTTAGCCTAAAAATAAATAAATAAAGGAGTCCTGCTATAAGACTTTTAAATCTCTGTCCAAGAATTAACTATCAGCAGTGTTGCTTTAAGAAGTAATGAGCAGTACTGCTTTGTGAGAAAAGTGAAATTAGAGCGCTATTAGTCTGTGCTTGCTGTGTATATCTTTCAAAAACTTGTATGTTGGTGTATAAATACTTCTGAATGACACTGAGTCATTTAATAGTGACCATCATATAACCAGAGTAATCTGGTAGTTTCAGCCACATTAAAAGCTTGCTGTTGCTGTTTGGGTGAATTATTTCCTCCTCAGAAGCGACATCAGTATCCTTGAGCTGCCGTGCTAAGCTAACAGGTGCTTCAGATGTGAAGAGGAGCTTGCAGCTGATAGGTAGCGTGACTCAAACATAGTTTGCAGTCCATTGTGATCTTTTTCTTGTGTTTTTCAACCACAAATTAGGAACACTGCAATTTTTATGATGTCTGAGTTGTCCTTTGTGCTATAAAGTTTAAATTTTCTATTATTTTTTTTGTTATTTTGAAGAAAAAAGAGGAACAGGAATTTGTACATTAACATTTTAAAATGTAACAGACGGATCATTTGAAAAGCAGATAAATAATAAAGTGGTTTTTTTTTTCCTCCTTTTATTTTTTTGCGGCCACACAAACACAAACACATTATTTATCCACAAGAACTAAAGTCTAGAAACTACCTTCAGCTGCTCCCTTATTCACAAGGGTCACCACAGCGGGTAGCTCTGCATGTCTGATTTGGCAGATTTTTATGCCGGATGCCCTCGCTGATGCAATCCCCAAAGGATTTGTGTTTCCTCTCTGGATTAAATCTTCCACTTGTTAGGCAAACGTGCAAACCACTGCACTATGGAGCCACTCCACAAGAAATCGAAACAATATAAACATAACCAAACATTAACATTTTACAACTTTGTCCCATGAGTCTTTGTGCTTTCCAGCTCAAAAGTGTCAAGTATAGTGTCAAGTATGGTACACCCTTACTGCTTCCATTTCAGAGTGTAAGCAGCAGCAAGGTGCTGCTAATCAGATGCACTTAATTAGCTAATCATCATGAAGTGAAAGCACTTCTTTAAAAGCAGAAAGCTTTGGCAGTTTGCTGGTCTGGAGCATTGATGTGTGTTAACAGAATAACTTACTATCCCTGGAGTGTAGCACATTCACCCCATGGTCAGACCGTGCAAAGAGCCAAAGAGCTCAGACCTCAGATAACATGTTAAATCTCAGAGTTTATGACAGTACAAACAGAAAAAGCTTATTCAGTTGCCTGGAGAAAGCCTCGCAGGTTTGCAAAGTTGCATCTGAACAAACCACAAGACTTGTGGTCTTGTGGTTTGCCCAACACGGGCTTCTCCACTTCTACAACATGCCCGTGTTGTAGAAGTGGAGATGTTTGGCCATATTTAGACAAAACCAAACACAGCGTATCAGCACAAACAACTGTCAGCACGGTGGTGGAGGGTCATGATTTTGGCTTGTTTTCAGTCGTAGGACCTGGAAAGTTGCAGTACTTGAGTCGACCATGAGCTAAAGTATTTTCGAGTCAAACGTGAAGACATCTGTCTGACAGCTAAAGCTTGGACCAAGACGGGAAACCTCCAACAGAATGGCTGAAACAGCCCAGTTAAAGTCCGGAGCCACTGCAGCATCTCAAGATGACTGAAAGAGGTTTAAAGAGATGTGTTGCTGTAGTCGCACTACTGAATGATGGGTTGTACACGGGACTTTGGAAAACTTTTTCACATGTGCCCGAGCAAGTAAACTTCAAAAACTAGTATAAATGAATATAAAAATATGAGTAAAACAATTTTAGTAAAAATATCCTTTGAATCACCAACATATCTGAGGCCATTTTTGGGACTGGCGAAAGCCCACCGGGGATGTGAGCTTAGCTGAACCAAGCTGGTCAAATAAAAGGGTAAAAAAACCTTCCCTTGCTGATAGACCTGTTTGTGACTGTCACACGTCCAGCCCACCTGGGAATGAAGCCATCAGCGGGGGATGTCCTGGTTAGGATTCTTGTTCAATCTCTGCTCCTGGCCGCCGCTCGTGTTGCCTGTGGCATTTTGATTGAATGTTTTCTATTCACACACAGAGCTCCCTTTAATGGCCCTTTTCATGTGACAGTGATCTATATGCAGGTAATTACAATTGGCTATGATGGATAGTGCTGTCAGATTTACCATGATTATCCTGAGATTAAACGTGTTTCAGAAATTCCAAATGTCAAAAACTATTACAAGGTCACTGGAAGAGTTGGTTTTCCAGTTCTTCAGATAATTTATGTGAAATTATATGGTGGGCACACTCACCGTGAGATCGTGCATGCTCTGTGTTGTTTTCAAGTTTATGCAGAAACGATATAAAGAATATTTTTTTTAATTCATTCAATCATTATTTCATCCGAGTCCTATTTTTAGCCCCTTTTTCTACCATGTATCTTTTAATGAGGAGTATTAAACTCTTAAAAATTACAAAAGGCACAAAGTGGAGAAAGTCATGCCAATTTTTGTGAGTGATTTAATCGCCTTGCTGGCATACACCTCTCTTATGAGTTCTTTTGTTTTACCCCAAGTCCCTTTTAGAGCCCCAACAGACATTTATCTTCGCTGTCATCGTGAGAAACAATTTGTTGTTAATTGACCTCCCTTGTTAAATAAAGGTTATGTAGAATATAAAACTGCTCAAGGTTGTTCTCTGGAAGCTCGGTTGGGAATCTGCCAGACAGGCAGGAGGAAGCCAAAAGAGTTTCCTGAACTAAGAGGACACTCGCCAGAAAGACAAGTCCTTAAGCTATAATTGGTCTGATTAGAGGGTCTCCTAAGCCAGCACTTCTGATTAAGTGGAGTGATGGAGGTGATAAAGGCTGACTGGCAGGTGGCGCTGGACCATTAAGTGGGCAAAATGAAGCAAAGTTCTTGCCAGGTTGGACGGGGATCCTTTCCTTATATTTTATGCTTTTGTGAGCAGCGAGATGTGACCGTATCAGTCATCATCTTATGCCGGTGCCGTCTCCATGCATCTTCCTGCCGCAGCCATTCATAGACTGACACGTGCTCAGAGTGTGAACAAAAGCAAGGGCACAGGCAGAAACATTTCTGCTTCAAGAGTTTTACATTTTCCTCCTCAGTCGAGGTTTAATCATCTCATTCTTTGTCTTTTCTTCCTCTGTTTGTGCTGCTGGACCCAAACATTTCTTTGAACCTTCTGCAATATGCACAATTCAATATTTGTACTTACTGTGTGTGTGTGTGTGTGTAATAAGCAGATTAGATTTCATTTTCCCTCTGAGACACACCAACAAGTTAAAATTTAGTTTAAAAACAATAACTGGGGAAAGGAGAACGCACGGCCCATAACTCAGTTTGCAAACCACACGAAAAAAATTGCTCTTTTCTTCCATTCTTGGTGACTTATGGCTTTTTTGTTCCCCACAAAGATGGCAGGTGCCTCGGTTTGTTCACACTGGTATCTTGAATGAACACACTTCACTACTGTCAACGTGTTGCTGAATGCATACAGTGATATATGCAGGGCTAAATATGAAAAAGAAGGAATGCAGCTCTTTGCTCACAAGTGCATTTGTTGGAAATTTTTGCTCGTGCCCTGGAGCGAGCGTAGCCTTTTCCTTTTGCTTTGTTTATTTGTATGGGACTGCAACAAGTTCATCTCAAGGATATCAGAAAAATAGGGAAAGCTGCTCAAAAACCAGATAATAGATTCAGATTATACCTGCCCAACAGTCAGAACTCAAAATATATTATCTCCAAAAAATGACAAAAAGCATTAACCATCAATCATTGCAGCTTAACCTTTGATGCCAGGTTAGTCTTTCTGTCTGCTAATCCACTGGTGAGTCTCAGGTGATGACAACATTTCACATCTTTTGTTGTAACAAGTGGTTATCGGGTGTAACAATTCCTATTCCAACCCCTGGTTATCATTTATGAATGCAGCTGAAAGAAAAGAAAGTCATCAGATGATAGATGGTGGTTTAAAGGTTGAGTGTTTCTAACACTTTGTGCTCTGTGCATGGACCGTTTACCTGCATGCAAGCAAAGCCTGTTCAAACATCAGCCTGGAATAGCGGACTACAAACGATAACCAGAAAGCTTCCTGTACCAAAAATCTTGTCCCTTGCCTACAGATTATATTTAAATGCAGATATCTGTTTATAGAGATTACCAGGCTTTTATCTGGTCAGTTACACCAGGCTCAGCACAGCAGGGGCTGGCTCTGATAACATACTTGGCAGAGGAGACGGGCAGATGTGGCGTGGAGTACAACGCAGGTTTTTGCAGTTGTGTTTCGGTGAACCTTGCCTGAATGTGAGGTGATGAACAAATGAGTCAAAGACAGCAAAAGGGATTTTTTTCAGTCAGTTTTTATATGTTTGTTATTTTCTCTTCTTTTGCAGATAAGAAAAAAAATGCAATTCACTGTTCCTTTTGTGTCCTCAAAACAAAACAATACCCAAAATTCATGCAGCTTTGCTAGTGAGGTAGTAGAGAGGTCAGACTTTACATTATTATGAGTTTGTGAGTAAAAAAAGAAAAGAGCATCACAGTGAAATTGCAAAATGGACCTTAATCATAAGTATTTCCAAAGAGTTCTGCTTCAAATTTGTGGAAGCACCTGCTAGGTAAGCAAAGTAGCTCCAGAACACTGGTGGCCCATTGAGGAGGGAAATTATGCTGGCGATAAGCTCTGAGTCAGCATTTTTTAGGTTTAGTTTGGCTTAAAGTGTTGCGAGAGTCAGCTCTCTTTGATGGAACCAGGCAGAACACTCCTAACACTACATGTATGTGATTTTTACCATTTAGCGAGTTCTGATCTGGTCACCGCTTGCAAGGATGAACTAAGCAGGGTACAGTACAGCAGGGAACTGGGAGTGACCAGCAGACTGCAAGACCCTGCATAACATAAAACACAGTAAGAACAGCTGCAATGGGAGCAGCAGAGCTTGGAGAATGAAAGCGGTGAATTCTGCAGAATTACACACTACAGCATCTCCGTGTAGGGAAAAACCTCTGAGCCTAACGTCTCCCACCTCTCCTTACACAGGGTTTCTTAATGAATCCACTGTGATGTCCTGAAATGACATTACAGAATGGTGCACTTAAGCTATATGCTGTCAGCACAAGAAATGTTTGCAGAGACTTTTAAGAGAAGAGCATAGCACTGCCTGAACGGGACACAGTTATGCAGCGGGCGCCTGGAATACAGTACGTGTCGGGTATGACAACATGTGTTTGTGTTGCGTAAAGAAGACACAACCACAAAACCCTGGAAGATCCAGGAGTTGCACAGCTACATGGCATTATAGTGAGATAAGGCTGACAGGCCTTCATTTCTGATTCAGAGAAATGACTCTTAGACTGAGCATAAGCCTGGTCTGTTTAAAAAAAAAAAACCTGGCCACTAACCAGAAAGAAGGCTTAAGAGATTCCTCTTCTCATAATACACGTCAAGTCCTTATTGCCTCCAGGTTATTAAAAGTAAATGTTATATTGACATTTCAATCACTCAGCCTTATTGCTTTTTCCAAGACACTGACAGCGAACACTTGCATCTGAGGACATTTTCTTTTGGACTTTTGTTTCGGCTACAAGCAAACCTTATGCTGTCGAAGCAAAGGTCACGTGCAGAGTTGCAAATGTTGTTGTGGTCCACCTTTGCTGCGGATAACAGGGTCTTCACAACGACGACTGGAGCGCTCCCTTCAGAGTGTCTTTTCAGGTTAAAGCAGCCTACTGTAAACTCCAGCTGGTGGTTTTCCTGCACGCGCACAGTGTTGAAGAGTTTAATGCAACAATGCGGCCAGCGATATTTTTCATTTCCTATTTTCGCAACATATCCAAGTGTAAGATGATAGTTTAATTGAAAATATGTCACTTTTTTCACCAGCAAGAATGTGTTTATGAAACCCTGAGCATCTATGCCATCCGTAATAAACCAGCAGTTCCTCTCAGTCTGTGCCCAGTGACAGTTTCCAAAGCTGTGACATTTATATCCAAATGGTAATTGATTCAGAGGAAGCTGTTAGTATGCAGCTACAATTTAACAATTCTCCTCTTGAGGGGGGAGGGGATCAAGGCCCGGAAAGCAAAGAAAGGATTCTCTCTTTTCTTTTTTTCCTTTTTGCCATTGGAGGTTGTTGTTTTCTGTGTTTAAGACAGCCCACACAGCCCCCTCCATCCCCACCCAGACCCCCTGAGAAGGCAGAGACGACTGGAAAGAGAGAGGTGGCTTGTTTTCCACATTTTGCTTCCTAACTTGACACACACACACACACACACACAGCTTGTGTGGAGGGATGCTGCTGAGGTTGTTATTGATTGGATGCCACTGACAGAATGGACTTTGTCACAGGCAGTCCTCCCCACTCAGGCTGCAGGCTGTGTTTACTGGTGCGTCTTACCGGCGAAGTCGAGGCACCACCACCAACAACAACAACAGCAACACAAGGGACAGACAAGCAGCAGTAATCCTCCCAGATATGGTAAAGCCTGCTGAACAGAAATAATGGCATCGCGTCCAGCGTGCTGACTGCATGCAGGCCCTGCAAAATTGCCAGCGCTGTCACTCATGATTACCACTCGTGAGCACTAGCCACGGACAGTTACAATTATGACACGCTTAACGAGAACAAATGAAGCGATGATTGGCCATATAATGTGACCTCCAGCTACTGACGGCCGGGTTCATCGCGTGTCCTCGCTCTTATCGTTCAGCAGCTGCTAACGCAGATGAAAGCCATCACTTATCATGAGCCGGGCTGTTAACAACAAAAAACACCAAAAACTTTAGTGCACCTGTGGCTCGTTTTACACTCCGAGGACTTTTCCCTTCATTGCAACCATCCACGGCTTCTCTGTAAGCTGTTGCCCCCAACATTCAATTTGAGGTCGGGTTGGAACAAAGGCAAAATGAGTTTAGCACTACAATCTTAGCTAAATTAACTGTGTTTTTCAGTTTGCTCTAATCTGATTTATCCCCTCCCCCACCTCCTACCCCGTCATTCATTAGTGTTGAGCGAGTGATGAAAAGAAGGAAATCATCAGCTCTCTCAGTTGTAAGGCCTTTATTTTCCCCCGGCTTCTTTCCTTCCACTCCATTTTCTCACAGAGGCACACAAAATGAATGTCATTCAAACTTAGGAAATGTGCTCTGCTTGAGCTTGGTCGGGAAAATGGAAGCAAAGGTTGCTGCCTTCTAACATTAGGTGGTTGTTGTTAACCCCAAAGCACCACCTTTGCCTGAACTCGAACAAAAAGTGACTGAGAATAAAAAGTCAAAAAGAAGACTTGAAAGTGTGCAGCCATAAACTACATCAGAGTGAAGCTCTCCAGATGGTTTTGTTTGCTGGAGTAAAATCTGACAGTACGTTTTTTACATTCATTCCATCAATTTTAACAGGATCTCCAACACCACAAATGCAGCTGTGAACCCTGACAGAGGCTCCACCGTGTACAGATGACTGTAGACGCTCACTGTTGTACGTCCTGATCTCCTCCTCTGAACACACGGACAATGATTTGAACCAAAAGTCTCAAGTTTGGATTCATCACTCCATCAAACCTGTTGCCAATGAGTTTCAGTCCGGGATACCGTCCCTTCCTAAGGAATTGCTTCTTGGCGGCCACACTTCCGCTGAGACTATTACGAATGGTTTAGGTCAGGGGTGGGGAACTCCGGGCCTCACGGGCTGGTGTCCTGCAGGTTTTCGATATCACCCTGGGTCAGCACACCTGAATCAAAGGATTAGTTCATTACCAGGCCTCTGGAGAACTTCAAGACATGTTGAGGAGGTAATTTAGCCATTTAAATCAGCTGTGTTGGATCAAAGACACATTTAAAACCTGCAGGACACCGGCACTCAAGCCCTGGAGTTTCCCACCCCTGTTTTAGGGTAAACTAGGCCTGCATTCTTTTATCCTCCATTTGCCCAGTTTCCTCAAATTTCCTAATTTTCCACAACATGCCACATGCCAGGTTTTCAGCTAGTAGCTCTTTGGACATCACCTTGTATGTGCAAAAGTATTGTTTTATTTATGTCAAACAATGTCGACCAGTGTTGGGCACATGAGGCATTTTTGCAGAGATTCAAGTAAAAAATAAAAGAGAAAGAACAAATGATGTGTGTTTGTGACAGGCTCCTGGTAACTAAGTGCCTGAAGTTGGTTCTTGGTGATGTTGTGTCATGGTCCTGGGTTATTTTGACCCAGCGCTCTCAGTTTTCTTGTGTTTCTGTATCATGTTAAGTTCATTTGTTGTTCTAAGGATTCTATGGTTCCTAGGTTGTTCTGTTTAGTTTAGTCTGTTAGATTCCCCCTTTCATCTTTGCCCTCTGTCTCCCTCTGTGTGTCTGTTTATTTTATTGTGAGTTCTTATGCCTTGTTTCATCATGTTCCCCAGCCCGTCATGTCTGCTTTCTCCCTCGTGTTCCCTCGTTTCCTCTCGTCTGCCTCTCCACTCCGGTATCATGTTTCCTGTTTTATTGTGAAGGTCCTGTGTTTCTATGTTTGGTCTAGCTTCCCTGTCTCGTTATGGTTATTCGTGTCAGCTGTGTTCCTCGTGTGTCCTCACCTCCCTGTTATACCTCTTTGTATTCATGTCTGCGTCTCCCTCAGTTCCGTGTCGCGTCCTCCCTCTTGGCAGCGTTTCCTCGTGTGCCTCTTAGCAGCATTAGTTATTAATTTCCCAGTTTAGTGTTGTACCGCCTTTCCCCCCATTCAGCGAATAAAGCTGCATTTTGAGTTGAAATCCAGTTTTCAGTGAGTTTGCATTTGGGTCCAATTCCTGCCTGCACACAGCTAGTTCATGACATGTTGTTTGTTATGTGTGGGCACGAGGGCTTTGTTATTTATTTATTTATTTAGACTGAATGATTTGTGGGAAAATGGTCAGGTGTAAGGACAGGACTAAAGATGAGTGAAAAAGCAACCAGTGTCCAAAGATAAAGTTTGAAAGACCTTCAGAAATCCTGGAGATTTATTGAGACCACCTAAAAAAATAAGAGTCTTGGATGCAAAATATAGAGAAATGAGGTATAGCTCAAGACTTTTGCACGTACTGTATACAGTCTTCGAGATCTATATCTCAGAGTGCAATAATAACTATTTATTACATAGATATTTGCTCCTAACTGTGCAGAGCAGAAACGTATCAGCGCCTTCTTCTTGACTGGAGTGCTTGACATTAAAACTCTACTTTGTTTTCCCACCAGCTGATGGCCAGATGTCTTCTCATAAATACTCATTTGTTCGTCACAAAACAGCTGTGACGGTGTGACACACACACACACACGCACACGCACGCACAGCTGCTGCTCGACTTTCTGTTTTGATTTTGACTTTGCAATCATTGATCTCCTCTGAGAAAACTCGCTGAGCCGTTTTCTCTCCTTCCCTTCTTGCGCTTTGTGGTGATTTTTCAGACGTGAGAAAAACAAGATACGGACTTAAGGTAAAGAACCAAACACAGAGGCTAAGAGTTTTAATTTCCCTCAACCCTAGTTTGCATTCTTTACGAAGTCATTAAGTATTCTTTAAGGTGTAACTCATCCAGTCACCGAGGTCCAAATTAGAAGTTTTAGTGTAGCTTATAATCCCCTTCTATGCATCATAGAGCAGTCAGATGTGTCAAATTGAAACAAATTACAGGAATCAGCGCACCAAGAAGTCTCTCTGGCCGTGCGGCTTTAGTTCATTTGATGAAAAAAAGATGGAAATGCACTTCTTAAATGTTCTGCGCCATTCTGTTAGTTGCTCCCCTGTTATCATAAACTCCACATCTACAGAAGAACTTATTCAAGCGTAAAGCTCCTGTCAAAACAACAAACAAAAATAATGTAACACTCATTTAACCTTTTACTAACACTGTTTCAATGTAACCACTTAGAACACGTAGAAAGTGCTGCAACTCTGAGAAGTTCTCTTTTTCAGGGGGATGAAAAACTCTTCAACTCAATTCACTTTTATTTATATAGTGTCAAATCACAACAGATGGTCAACTCAAGGCGCTTCATATTGTAAGCTAAACACCCTAAAATATTACAGAGAAAACCCCAACAATCAAACAACCCCATATGAGTGAACATGGTGACAGTGGGAAGGAAAAACTCCCTTTTAACAGGAAGAAACCTCCAGCAGAACCAGACTGAGGGAGGGGCGTCCAGCTGCTGTGACTGGTTGGGGGTGAGGGGGAAACACATTGTGGAAGAGATCAATAATAACTAATGATTAAATGATTATGTGTAAACACATAGTGAGTGAATAAAGGTGAGTGAAGAAGAAGCAGGGTCACCTGATCAAGCTCTAACTTAATGCCAAGTCAAAAAAGAAAGTAAGTATTCTGGTTAGATTGCACTGTGGGGCTCTTACAAATAACCGTCTGGCGCTCACCTCTCATTGGTTAAATTTTAAAAAAGTACACTTTTTGCTTTGTTTGAAATGTGTTTTGTCCAATATCCAAAGTGCCTGAACTGAACTCCTAAGACTCGACTTTGTTCTTTTGACTGAAATAAGATGTTGAGTCATCTTCTTGGATCCACAGTGGATCCTTTCTCTCAGTCACTGCCATCAACAGGTTGAAATTTGGTGTAGAGGTGGACACACCAGCCATCTTAGTTCCCTTCTGTTGTTCTTTCCTTTTTATTTGACACATCACATGATGTTTGAAACGGCAGAAGTATTACATCCCTGTGTTATTGTGGTCAAAGCCAAAATGTGAAGGCAGGCCAATCAGATTGCTGCTTCTGTACACATCAACTCCACCTTATACTTTTCCAAAGTTCCTCAAAGTGGTCGAATGATGCAGAATATTCAATTTATTTTGATTTCTTTGGGTCTTAAAATACTTAGAGTGCTCAGACTTTCTATAAGCTGTTTAATAACAGTGGAAAGAAAAGGCTTGATACTCTAACAGCCGATGTCCTTTATCATTTTTAAGGTCAAACATCTCTCAGCCTTAGCTTGTGCTAAACCAATACCTTCATCATCAATCTGTTTGTGCTTTTCATGGATTGGATCCAGCTGAGTGGTGCTTTTCCCCAATATCATGAATGTTATTGCTTTCACCACCACTGTATGACCTGTGATGGCCTGCAGCCAAGTGTAAAGCGGTAACCTTTGCCCTTTCTTTATTGTATTTTCTTGACCAACCATAACAAATTTGATCAATCTGGATTTTCAGGTAATTTCTCCTGGAAGACACTCTTAGTACACTTTGTACAACTGCTCGTTCGTGTGAAAAATGACCAAAACAGCTGTGTCAACTGCGAAAAAAGACAGCAGTGGAGCGAAGTTAAAACCCCCGACTCCTTTCTAACCTCTGAACACCTGGCTGGCTGTGCATCGGTCGTGAAAATTGGTTTGTTGGGATTGGATAATTGAAGAAATAGCTGCACGCACCGCCCTCTCCAAGTACTGGAGCGGTCTGTGGATCCATTTGACCATGGAACAATCCTTTTTGAATGACTATACTGCAAGCTTGACTCATTTAACAACACTGATTCCTTCACACCCTCTCACATAGAAACATCCCCTTATTTTAGACTATGCATTTTAACCATGATTAAACAGAACATACAGTAGTTCTTGAGGACATACTTGCTGCTTGCTGCAGTTGCAGAGACACGTTGTGTTTCCTTATCGAGGGAGTTGCTGTAGGGTGCAAACCTGGATCCATAATTTCCATAACATTTCTTGGATATGCTTTAACACTAACTCCAAGTCTGACTTATTGTTAATCTTTTGGAAAACAAAATACAAGTTCATACATTCAATAAAGACTGAGACTGACAGGAAGTGGTGATGGTGGAAGGTGAAAGGTGAACATCAAAATTAATCTGATGGATTTCAAGAACCTGGATTTCTTCTTAAGGACAGGGGAGATTCTGATATCTCTTTCACACTACATCCTAACATACTGATTTTAATAAACATTATAACATGGCGGCAGTGTGAAAAAGTCTTGAGTCACTAGGAAAATAGTTAAGAAGTTCAGGGATTTATTGAAACATCTGCAAACATTCATGGAAATATTACATGACAGACTAAATGTTCTTACAATTCTAATCAGCTTCAACGTCAGTATTTGGCATGACCACCTTTATTCTTAAACACAGCCTGAACTCTCTTAGCCAGCTTTCTTGTACTTTCTTCAAACAAAAATTCAAAGGTGGATTCATCATTCCTTTCAAGCTGTTGATGGTGATTTTCATACCTCAGCCTTTTCTCCTGGCTTCTTAACAGCCGCCCTTCCACTGAGACCATTTCTGATGAGCCTTCAGTGAACGGCTGAAGGTCCAGATGCATCTCTCAGATCCTGTGTCAGGTCATTGCTGGAGTTCTTTCTCCAGCTTATTAAAGACATGACTTTTAGATAGTGTTCATCTGCTGTAGATTTTCAGGCCTAACACTTTTTTTTTTTGTCGATACTGTGAACTGATCTGATTACAAGAAACAAGTCACAACAATGAAAGTGGCTCCCTGGAAACAAAATAAAAAGAAATGAGGGGTGACTGCAGACTTTCACAGTTCTGCATAGGGACAAAAGTCCTGGGCCACCTACACATGACACCTACATGACCTGCTTGGCTGTGGAAACCACTGCCTTAAAGCTCCTGGCACTCGGTTTTGTACAGATGTTAGTGCTGGAGGATGTTTGGAGCTCAGCAGTTATATAAATGCAGTGGGTTGGCCACACTTGCACACTATGTGTCTCAGCACCCTACTCTAACTTTATGTGGTCTGTCACTTTGTGAGTGAGTGCTGTAGTTCCTCAGTGCTTCCACCTACAGCACTTATAGCCGACAGTGGCATATCTAGGAGAGTGGAAATTTCCCAGACTGACATGTTGCAACAGCAGCATCGAACAGACCATCCTTTCACAAATGTTTGTAAAGGCAGACTGCATAGCGAGGTGCTTGATTTTATACACCTGTGGCAACGGGACTCAAAGATGAAGAGATGTGACTCAGTACGTTTTCCCTTATAGCGTAAATCGGAGGAGTAACAGCTACACTGAGAAAACTTCATCAGTTTTCTCAGAATTGGTTTGTTCCCCGCAGAGCTCAAGGAGCACTCTTTATGAAACAGGGCAAAAAAGCTGCTATTTCCCTCATTTGCATGATATTTGGTAAATAATTCATCAGATCAGCGGGATCTCTTCCACATGGGAACAAAAGTTTTGATGACAGAGTGTCGATGCTCTCCGAGTTCACCCCACCTGTCATCAACATTATCTGTTAGCTGCACTCTTTTACTCTCTCTCAAGAAGGATTTGAAGTTAATTATGCCAAAGAAAGGAAAAAATGTCAATCTGAATTATTATTATTAATATTGTTTATTTATTACTTATTAATGTTCACCCATGGAGTTAAAAGAAACAATAAGTTTCATCATTGTTGCATATTTCATGAAAAAAAGACCTCCTGTCTTCAATTTAGGAAAATATTGATCGAGATTCTTTGATATAGGATAAAGAGACACAGCAGAAAATATACCATTGCAATATAAAACTGACTTATTTATTCATATATTATTTATAAATGTGAATTATGAGATAAAATTAACTTATAACTTATTTATGTCTCTTTAACACTGAAGTGCCACATATTCAAAATAATAATGTTTAAGCCCAAAATGCTGACTGTAAGTAATTTGATTACATGTTTGATTACATAATTCTGTTACTTCAGTACAGTTTAAAATATCAAATTGAATCTGGTCAAATAAAATTTCCTCGACTGGTATATACTCGGTTCATGCGTAGCATATTTTCTTTAATAATTAATTATTTGAATAATATAAATTGAATAAATTCAACATATCCTAACTGACAGATTCTGAGGAATAAATTGTTTAGCATACATCAGTGACTTTGAATGTGTGGATATTTCTAATTAGCATTGGGGGGATTTTAAATTGTTTTATGGAAACTCAAACACCTGCCAGGTGGGTAGATATGAGCAGCCGGCTCTCTTTGGTGGCGCACATCAAACCAGCTTTTAAGTTTTCAATTCACATCCAACGTCAAGCTTGTGAAAGATGTCGGGTCAGTCTGGCTCATTAACAAAGGCAACAGAATGGACCCTTGAACAGGACTGATGTCAAAGGAGAGCAATTCCCTCCTGCACCAGAAGTGGGGCAGACATTTTGGATGGTGCTCTGAGCTCAGTCAAATCAAGACCCACATAAAATCCCTGATTGAAAGGCAAAATATAGACCAGCTGGATACTAGAGAGTGAATATGGAGCAAATATCTGTGATACTAATCAACATAACAATTACCAGGCGAGCGCTTTCAAGATTATCCCCTCTGTGGGGCGAAAGGCGATTATTTTTACAGCGTGATTGTTTAGCGCTCGTGGTGTGGAAAGCCGACACAGAGCTCGAGAGCTCCTCGGTGTCATTTATTATTATTTATTTCATTTGTCTGTGGAAATACGGTCTCATTATTCTTCGGCGAATTCCGACCCCGTCGTTACCTGTCAGCTCTTTTTGCTGAAACTAGCTTTGCACACTAGAAGCTGTTTAACACTAATAGACAATCCCTCTTGCTTTTTTGCTCAACATGCCATCTGATGTGCCATTTTGACTGACAGAGGAATGGAGGGCCAATTTGCAAATGCCGCCTTCCAGAGCATCCACTGTGGAAAGACATTCATCAAAAGCTCTGTGCCCTTTTTCTTGTCTTCTTGTCATATTATCTGTACAGTGCTGTCAGGGGCACTGCAGAGTTGATCATACCATATATCAAAGGCCTGCATGGTTAGATCACTTGAATGATGTAAAGGATGGGTGGGCAATTAACTTCTTCTTCTCTCTTTTTTTATTCTTTTATCTGGAACTTGGAGTTAGCGGTGTGGGATAAAGTGCTTTAGACAACTGACAAGTCAAGTAGGGGCACGGAATTAAACGCCACCACTAACACGGTGCAACGTGTGCAAGATTTAATATCTGCTCAGGTATCTTAGCAAAAGACACAGTCGAGCTGCTACATTTATAAGAGGTTACTGTAGTTATATTTATTGGCTGTAATAATTGTGATAATGATAGGCACTGCCCTGAGAATTACATTTCAACAATATCATTAACCCTTTAAGACCTACCATAGAACCAAGTCCGCCAGAGCTTATATTATATTTTTACATGCTGTAGTGCCATTTTTGGGAGCATTTCAAGTTGCTATACATCAATACAACCATTATAGCCCAGATTTTAATAATATGTATTCATTAAGTGCATAGTAATTACATAAATTGCAAAAAAGTGCAATAAACTACAAAAAAATTGAAAATCGTTTTTGCTTTTTTAACATATATTTGTAGTTAGAAAAATTTAAGAGGCTTATCCCTCAAAACTGTAAATACAAAAAAGTTGCACAAAATAGTTTCCCACCACAGGAAATTTATTTTGAGTGTCTTCATAGTTTTATTTTTGAAATACACCAATTTTTATACACTGCAGGAAAAACGAAAATAAATATTATACTGCAAATTTGCAAAAAAGCAGCATATGCATCAAAATAAACTATTTCCAGCAGTGCAATATGAGTCCTAAGCATCCCAGAAACGACACAGAAAGTCATAAAGTCAAAGATAACTTTTAAAAAGACGAGTATAGGCCCTGAGGCCCTGATAGTAAAAAAGACTACATTTCCGCGAAAATGACGTCACTTCCTGTTTCGGACAGGTAATGGCGGAAATGCAAAAGTCCGCGCTGACGTCTATTCCAATGTAGGAAGTGTTATGACCAGCTGATCGGATCGGTAAAGCGTGTTTCTGGAATATTATGTTTTTGTTCCTGCAAGCGCTTTTTATGCAGTTTTTGCAAAGCTTTATGTGGAAAGAAACCGTGACCGAGGACAAGCTGATGGCATAAGATGTAAGTACAACTCTGGTTTCATATGCAAAAAAAATTATTGCGCTAGCTTACGTGGTTGCAGTGCTACTGGGATTTAAAAATAGTTACGCAAAACAGAGCGTGCCCGCTCCGATCGGCTGTAAAGGGTTAAACGTTAAATAGAAAATTTAAAAAATATAAAACAGGTGATTTATGAAACCATTTGTACTCGACTGTAAAATGTTGATTTTAGAGCTCAAGTGGAAACTTTTAACATGGGAGTTCGCCGATGTGACTCGCTTTTGGACCCAGACTCAAGTGGCCACTAGAGGGACTCAACTGATTTTTGGCTTCATTTTTCGTGTCTCTGAGGTTGCTGCCTGGTAGCAGCCAAATGCTAATGTGTGCCCTGCATAATCATCTAAATTTACTCTGAAGGGGATGCTAGTTTACAAAATAAACATCATGTTGCTTCAAAGAAGACTTTAAAGTAGAAACTGAGACCATAAACACATCGGGGAAGTGTTTACCGAAGTGAACAGTGGAGCCATTTTTCCCACAGACTTCTATACACTTACACTTCTTTTTGCTCTCAGGGCAGCTGCCCTCTGCTGGCCAGCAGAGAGAATGCAGGTTTCAGGTGCTTCTTCACTTCTTCACAAGTCAGCTACCTCCAAATTTTACATACAATTACAGCTCAAATATTTTGTGTTGTGATTTTTATATCTTAATTTTTAAACAATATTCATTATATATAAAGTCAAATATTTCAAGACTTTAAAAAATAATAATTTTTATAATTATGGCTAATAGATTATGACAATCAGATATGTTTTGTTTGAGTAAGTTACTGTTCAGACGGCATCAGTACCTCTTAGTCTGTGTCAGTACACACAAACATAACCATGGGGTTGACAGCTCACCTGACAGCTGTCTGGATGAAGATGATCGACACCACAAGGAGGCTAAGCCACAGGTCATTGCTGAAAAGTCTGGCTGTTCACAGTGTGCTGTACCGAAGCATATTAATGGAAAAATTGACTAGAAGGGGAAAAATGTGGTGCACAAGCATGAAAAAGCACACCAGCATATAGGAAATCAGCAACTTTGACAGGACTGTTAAGCAAAGTCGATTCAAGAGTGCGGACAGCTTCACAAAGAGAGGACTGAGGCGGTATCAGAGCATCAAGAGCAACAGCATCCATCCATTTTCAGAAAGAAGTGGCAGTCATGAACCAGAGACAACAACAGAACCACCTTAAATGAACTAAGAAGAAACAGAACTGAACAGCTGCTCAGTGTCTGAAGGAAGAGTTTAGTGTTTAACGTTTCAGCAGTCTGTGATGATTTGGGATGTCACGTCATCTTCTGGTGTTGGTGGTGGTTGAACAACTGTGTCCACAGGGCAAAGCCAATGCCACATCTACCAGGAAGCTTTAGAGCACTTCATAGGACCATCTGAAGACACTGAGTTCTTTTTCCACAGTGCCAAAACTACCACCAGATTGTTTGCTGATCATACTGTGCTAATGTTGCCTGATAATTCAACTGACCTGAACCCCACAGAGACTCTACTGTCAAAAATAAGGTGAGAAATGTCGAATGCAAAACTGTAGACAAGCCGAAGGCTTCATGGTAATGGAAGATGTTCAGAAGCTCAGAAATATTATTTTTGAATGATCATGGGATATGGGATTTGTGAGATACAGCCATGGTACAATAAAAAGGTAAAAGACATAATAAAATGATCTACTGGGTCTTTAAATTGAGTAAATACAACCTGAGCTTTATTGAGTAAACAAAAACTAGGCTTTTTAGGACCAGAACCCAAGTGCTTGAAACAGGAAGCAGAATGAATGATTTATTTATTTAGGCTAATGGACAGAGTCTAAAACAAAGTCCATATCATGAAGCACAAAATCCAAAATAACTTAGAAGGAAAACACCTCAGCAGGATAACAGACATCCCGACAAAGGGAAAACAGCACTATTTATACACACACCGGATAATCGGGTAAGCGACCGCATCTGGGAAAACGAGACAATCAGGGAAAATGACAGACAGAAGATAAAACTTGAGACAAGACACAAGAGACACAAAGTAAAACAAGCATTGACAAAACACTAAGTCAAAATACTCATACAGCAATTTGACACTAAGGGATACTGCTGGCTGGGGAAATAACTCAAAATAACAAACTCACAGCTCATGATAAAATTTCAGAAGCAGTGTCTGGAAGAACTAAGAAGATGCTCTGATTGGGTAACTTGTAGTACGACTCTCCAAAGCAATAACTTGATGTAATCTCCATTCTTCTTTAGTGTTGCTTCAATTCATTGAGGTTTGCAGGTATTTGTTTACACGCAGCCTGGACTCTGGTTGGGACTTTGAAACACTTTGATTCCTTTCTTTTTCAGCCCTTCTTTTGCAGGTTTGGCGATGTGCTTGGGATTGCTGTCATGTTATATGATGCAAAGATCACTTTGTTATACAGTGGAGCTCATGGACGACTCAGTGATTGTAAGGTGCCCACGTCCAAGTCAGCACGCCTCCACCACTATGCTCACAGTCGGTAGGAGGTGTTTGTGCTGATATTCATCATGACCAAACATCTGCATTGTTAAAGAAATCTTTTGGTTCCCTTCCAAACAAACTATACTGGTTCACTCTTTTCCTAATTGTACATGTAGTGTATGACATGTAGTTTATTTATTTTGGTTTTTATTTTGCAATTACTTTAAGGAATGCAGAGTCTGGCCTTGGGGTGAATTTGCTGGGATGTCCGCTCCTGGAAAGATAAACAACTGTCTTGAATTTTCAATCTTTCTGACTGTAGAGTGAAGTTGTTTGAAAATTGCCTTAATACTTTTCCCGGATTGATGGGCAGCAACAATTCCTTCTCTATTGTTGCTGATGTATTTCCTCTTTGGCACGGTGTTAAAACACACCTAAATGCTTCCGACTAGCAAACTGCCCAAACTTCACACTTGCCCATGATCACCTGGCTGCTTCTTACCCTCTTTGTTCTCACAGAAGCCGTATAGGTCTGCTTAGTGTTTTTACATTCTGCTTTTGAATGTTGCTCATGTTTGTTTTTGTTTTTTTTAAAGATAAATAATCACACAGTGTAATATATCACACCTAATCCTAAGATCTGCGAAGGACCAGATGATTTTTGAAGTCCTGATATATAAAACTTTAGAAGTGACAAAAGGGTGTACTTTCTAATCATCAAAATTAAACCAAAAAAGCATGAAATGGTGTGTACTGAATATAGGATACACAAAAAGTATTGCTTGTCACAATATTCTAATGTTATGAGATGGTGCAGTTCATGAAAACAAAAACTGTTTTACATTTAAAAACAACAAAAACCCACAAAAAAAAATCATTATTTGTCCTAAAATGTCAAATCTAATCTCCCTACCCTTAAAATTAAATCTGTCACCATAAGATTCACATGTGATAATTCAACTATGGCTGACAGTAATTCACTCACACATAAAATAAATGTTAACAACTGTTTGTTGTGGCTTTAACATTAATAATACTACAAGAATGCACCAGTGATATCAGTTTTACAACTTAAGTGCATTAAATGTTGCAGAGGACCCCATAAATATCATCACCTTGCTATGTGAAAAATAGAATTGCTGTAAAAGTAATAACAGCAGACCTTGGTCAAACAGCATTCACCTTGATCAAATGGCACTAGAGCTGGCTAAAACAAATAAATCTTGGCAGTAGTTTTAGTCTGCACACCAGATGGATGAGCTTTGACATGCGGGATAATAACTGAGTGAATGAGGACAGCAGACTTCATGCAATGACAGCAAAGTATTTGAAAGTCAATTTGATACGGTTTCCTTTTGCTGTCAAATTACCTGTCTGGATGTTTTAATGTGGTAATGCTCACCATCTGCTCTGTCAGATTTGGCCAGAATAAAGCACATATTTTAAAACGATTAAACCTTTGAGAAAATGGGAAAGGCTGAGTTTTTAAAAAAAATAATTCTATTAACTATGTCCCACTCCTGATATTTCTCCTTTTGAGTGATCTGTTCATAAAAAATGTTTGCAATATGTTTGTAATAAAACCCTGCTATCGGGAGATGTAGTATATGTACAATTCACTGACTACATAAAGAAGATGGACACAAACACTGTGACAGTAGCCGTACGCTCATCGTGAAACTGAGGCGATGTTGGTGTTTTGAAACTAGATGAAATCAGATGCAGTGTGGGTCTTACTGAGACACTGCATGGTCCAGCTCAATGTGACTTTCACTGATTCTTCTGGTTTAGTGACCATTTTAAGCAAAAATGACCTTTTTTTTTTTTCTTAAGGTTTAGTCTAGTCCATGCTGTCATCAAGGTCATTTTAGTTTTGAGTCTTTATCTGTTCTCATGTGTCTCTCCTTGTGTTCTGTGTCTCCCCAGTCTGTCGTGTGTCTCCTGTGTTACATGTTGTCAAGCTCTTGTTGTCCTATGTCCCGTTTCCTGTTTTATTTTGAAGAATCTTGTGTTCCATGTTCAGTGTGTTTAGTTTTGCTTCTCCTGTGGCGTCATGTTGATTTGTGTCAGCTGTGTTTCCCCAGATGTTTCCACTTCCCTCGTTACCCTTCTGTATATTTAAGTCCTCTGTCTCCCTCTGTTCATTGTCCGGATATCTGCTTATCTCGCCTCATGTCTATGGATTATTTGTGTTTCCACAAGTAGGGATGGGTATCGTTTAGGTTTTATCCGATACCTTTGAAACGGTGCCGGTGCTTAAACGGTGCTCAAACCGGTGCTTAAAGAATGGAGAACACAAAATTGGTCCAAAAACCTCTCATGTTTAACTGTTTTTTTTGTAAAAAGATAACAATGTTCGCCTTTTCTGCAGCTATAGGGCATATATGGCATCACTCTTGGCTGGAAGCAGTGCTTAAACAATGGAAAAAAACACAAACTTTGTCCAAAAACCTCTCATGTTTAACTGTTTTCCACTTTTTCTTTGGTCCTTTTAGCCTTTTTGGCCAGGGTGAAGGGAGTATCTGCCAACAAACAAGAAGACAGCTGCATGTAACTATGACGGTGTTTGCTAGTTCACCTTACATGCATTAATGTAATAACGTGGTTAGCCTACTCAACGTAAATTACACACAAACAACATTAAGCTACTCACGCAGAGAAGAACGGCTGCTGCTGCATCATCATCCTCATCATTTCTGCTACACTGGCAGGGCTAGGGGCCAGGACTCTCCTCTTCGGGCTTTTGGGGATGTTGCTAACTCCAGGTCCGATAACAGGCACCACACCCGCAGTAGATGTGCTCGATGTGAGGTCTCGCAGCAAGCTATCAAATACGGCGCATTTCTCGGCTTTAACAAAACGCTATACGTCGCCAGGTGTTTCATCAGATTCAAGGTGTTACCTCCTTTGACAGTATCACAGTATCAGCTTAAAGCACTTGTTGCAGGCTGCTGAGTTTGCATCTTTTGCTGCGAAGTACAGCCAGACTTTGCCATAATGGCACCGGATATCAGTACCCATCCCTATCCACAAGTCTCCATTTTTCATGCTTCTTTTCAGGTTCATGTTAATGTCATACTTTTCTTGTCTCATTCTAGCTGTTCTCAGTTTAGGTTATCATTTAGTCTTTTCCTCAGTTCGTCTTTGCCTTTGTTTTTGTTTTTACCATCAGCCTAAATAAACGGCGCGCTTTTTGTTATACTTTGTTTTCTTTCCTGTGTCTGCTTTTGGGTCCACTCCACAACACACTGGCCATCCTGGCTGTGACAGGATTCAGGTGTCATCACCTTTATAAGGGGACAAAATTGGCACTCTGGAAACACAGAAAGCAGCACACGATCAGGTGTTATGACCTAGAACATAATCGTTCCCTAACAATAAGTGGTTACCAAGTATCATATGATGTAAACGTGAAATTACCAGTAAGTGAAAAGTTACATTTTTTTGATAGTAGTGTAGAAAACAGTGAGCTTAGAGTCATCAAGACAAATACACAAAAGATCACTTAACATTGATTTCGCCAGAAATTTGAAATAAAGTAAATGACTTCAATGGGAAAATGATTTTAGGAAAATCTTTAACACTGAAATTAAATAGCAGCCCGAAGTCATGATTCCCAAAAGCCATATTTAGTAAAACATTCTCAAGTTTGACTTTTAAATTGTCAGATCTGTGAAGCATATCCTGAAAATCAAGTCAGCATTTGTAGAAAATATTTTCTGGGAGCTGCGGTGAACTGAGAAAATGTCATCTTAAAGTCATTTGTTTCCCATCAGTGTACAGAATATTCAAATATGTCAGTCAGATGTTGGCATTAAAGTGAAGGGATGAGTAATCAGATTGCAAAAGCAGGATTTCTGAAATACTCTCATATGTATGTGCTTAATATTAACCTTTCTTAAAGTAGCCCTTTCCCTAAATTCAGCTTTTACTCTGAACGTCAAATTAAAACTTCCTCCCCGCTTCAACATATTTCTGCAGCGCCCAAATCCGTCTCACCTCCCCCTCCGCTTGGATGGGCTTTGATTTATAATTCTAAAGTAAACCAGCTGGGGCATGTTTGCATAGACACACACACACACACACACAAACGCACGCACAGCTTGTGTGCGCACTGATGCGTGAATATACACCAACAGCAGCGCCTCGCCTCTGCAGACAACTTCTAATACACTGTTATCTTTGTGTTTTTTCCACCTCGCGACTTATCGAGTGCAGCCTGCAGGCATATGACCAAAGAGAGGGGAGCAGAGATGATTGATAATTAAGTGAAGTACCTGTATCGGTGACGTGGGTGGGGAAGACAGAGAGCGAGAGAGAGAGAGAGAGAGAGAGAGAGAGAGCGATGGAAGGAGGCGGGCCGGAGAGGAGAGAGAGGTCTTGCCTCTTGTCTTGCCGAGGCTCTTTGATTCAGTGGCAGTGGCTGAGACAACCCTGTTACCGGCCACTGTTAACCTGGTAAGTCCTCATGTTCTTCTTCTCTCTCTTTAAATCAGACCATTTACCATTTATCTCTCTTTAGAAACGAGCAGAAGTTACTTTACAGGTCAGGAAGTCGGAAGAAATAAAGTTTGCGCATAAAATGGAAACAGATGAGGCGACACAACGCAACGCAGCGGCATATTTGGGATCTCCGTGAAAGTCAACATTAAGAATTGGTTCTTTTTTTAAACCAAAGTAGCCGATATTGGTGTTTTGAATTATATGAATATAGAAACGGGTCGGTGTTTTTTTTTACTTTCCGGGTGCTGAAGCGCTCCAGCAAACCAAAGGGAAACTTGGGCGCTGTCCACGGTGCTGAAAGTGTTCGCGTGTTTAAAGACGGTCCGGTTGTCGCAGCTTTATCTCTGTCTGTATTGACAAAGTTTCTCATGGATAACCCCTCTCTTCTCCACAGTGTAACTAAGAGCCCCGATCATACTCGAGACCAACAGCTCGTGGCAAAGCAAAGACAGATTCCCCTGAAGGACTCTGTGTATTTATCGGGTATCTGTGTCCAGATATAAATCCAGACCTTTGGTCAGACCCAACTTTAGAAGAAAAACACGCTCTTTATTGGATGACCACGACGTGTGAAGATGCATTGCGTGTCCGATGAGTGCAAAATCTGCCAGTTAAAGTCCGTGATCAAGAGCTCGGCGCAGACAGGAGTACCCGCGGTGAAGAAACCCGCAAGAAGCTCCACCCGGTAAGAAGTGGAAGAGTGATATTCAGTGAAGAAAGAGAAGAGAGTGGGGGCCAGCAAACAAACACCAGCGCGTCATCAAATGATGGGGATAAAGCACCTTCTGCTTCTTTTGGTTTACTTAGACCCTCTGAATGTCCTGTGCGCCGCCACCACCAACAAAAAGAACAAAACCCCGCCGAGGAGGATCCCAAAGGTGAAGGAGGTCAACGGCAGCACCACCGCGGTCCCCGGAGCCGCCGCCGTCCCGGGGAAGATCACCCAGGTCCAGGCTCCGCCGCTCGTCGCGTTCCAGCACGACACCTGTAAGGGCTACTACGACGTGAGCGGTCAGTTCGACAACGCGTTCGCCTGCAACAATACCGATCACCGCTTCTGCTGCGGCAGCTGCTTTCTGCGCTTCTGCTGCGCGGACCGGGGTAAGCGGCTGGAGCAGAACAGCTGCAACAACTACATCACCCCGGACTGGATCAAAACCCAGCCCCCGTCACCGGCGCCAACAGGTGACACGTACGACCCCGCGCTGGACCAGACCAACACCACAGTGTACATCACCTGCGGGGTCATTGCGCTCATCATTGCCATTGGGATTTCTGCAAAAGTTGCCTACGATAAAGCCACGAAGCCCCCTCAGGAAATGAACGTGCACAGGTGAGATCTTTTTTTTCTTTTTTTAATGTTGTCACAATCCAATCTGGGAAATTATAAATTTTAAAAGATGTCCTTTATGTAATTTCAGTTTTACACTTGTGTTCCTGTCTGGACTCTGTCAGTGCCGTTTACTCATATAAATCTGAACCTGTTTTCATGTGTCAGAGTAATTAAGACTAATTCTTAAAACTACAGTTTATCAAGTGATCAGATGGGGAAGCCTTTTTTGCAGATTGACACAGACTTCAGCTCACAATCAGATTTTTTGCTGTCACTTCCTTCCAATAGATTTAAAACCCAATCTATATAGTTGCTCTCATGGGGAATCAACTAATCTATAGTAACGCACATAACTTACACCTTCAGTATCATGGGTTCAGTCTACCCCATGACCTTTTAACATGTACCATTACTCTTTTTCCCAGAGATTTGCATTAAAAAAAACCATAGATACCTTTACAGGGCACACATCCCATTCTCTGGCAATCCTTGAAGGCGGGTGGTGGTATTTTATGTCCGTCAAACCTCCAGGGAATAAAGCAAATGCCACTGAAAACCATTATAAGTGATCACGTTCATCGTGATGGGAGTGGTCTCTTTTGCAATGACTTTTTTTTTAAGTCCTCGAGGCACCAGTAGTGGTCACTGAATTGCTCAGTGAATATTAAAGCCACATAAAAACACATCCTGTAGCCATTTCAGTCACAAGCTGAACAAATTGCTGTATGATGTGTGGAACAGGCCAAAGGCAATGTTTGCCCCCCCCCACACACACACACACACATCATCATCATCATCAGAAAGTCAATTATAAGATATTTTCCATGCAAATGACTTCTGTTTCCATCCTTATGTCCTGAATCAGACCTCTTCGTCTATTTTTTTCAGCTTCAAGGCATTTTTTGTTGCCTAAAAATAATTCCGCTGACCAAATTATGGGCACCGTTGTGCATTTGAAAGTCTGCTGTGCTAAACACTGCAAATGGTGTGCTGTTGTATAGAAAGCTTTAACCTGGGTGTAAAATCTTGCAGTTTCTTATAATTTGAAAAATTTATGACTGTCAATTTGAAAGCTTGGAGTATTGCAGCTAGACTCTTAATAAATTAGAAAGAATAACTGATCTTTCAGGACTGTATTGTCTGCAGCCCAGAAATAGCCAGATAACTGTGGAAAAATTCAGACTGTGGTTCATTTCAGCAGGATATATCATTTCCAAATTTCTCATTTATTTTCCATGCAGTGCAGTCTGGAGGCTTTGCATTGCATTCTAAGTGATAAAACGTGCAGGACCCTACTCCCTATTTGAATAAAACTGAGAACTTTGGTACTTTATGCAAATCAAAGGCCAGATGCAAGATCATTGGGAGCTTATTTCTCACTTCAAGTGTTGTCACTGTCTGTCTATCCATCCATCCATAGAACCCTAAAGCGACTGAAAACTTTGTTATCTTTCTTATCTTTAATAACAAAGGGATTACAGATAAAGTAAATCTACATTTTAATCATCCTCTTTGGCACGATAGCTCAAAATGCCACACTAGTTGTTCATGTTTGCTACCAAATGTGTACAGCTGTGGTTTCAAATATGGCTCTTTCACTGTCTGTATCTTTAAATGGAAGTGAGCCACTGTGGCCACCCCATCTTTCTGGAAGAGGTCTGTGAAATGGCAGCACACAGATCGCATGTCACCTGACACAGACTGAATGATACTTCGAATGGAAAAAATTATGCCTATTCTGCCTTTCTGAACTATTATTTTACAATGAACTATAATGTGATAACAATAATAATGATGATAGGAAACATTTTAGAAGCAACTTTATGCCAAATGGTAGCACAAAAGTCATCATGGAAAAACACCAAACGATCGAATAGTTATGTCCTTGTTATTTGGCTTCACAGTTTTGACATGCATTGTGCTGACATTAAAGATAAAAGAAATAAACTTGTTCAGTTCCTCAGATACCAGCAAAAGACCACGTGGCCTACTTTGCTCATGGCTGAAACATTTTAGGTAACAGAGGATCTGATGGTGGACTGTTCTGAAGATTTAGCAGAGTGTGGTGACTGTAACTGTGATGCCATAATGTTACAGAAGTCTTTATAGGTTGCTTTCATCCACAGGAATGACTTTTATGGTATCGTAGTATATCAGCTCATGCTGTTATAGAGTAAATTTCTACAGTAAGGGTTCTTTTATTGTTCGTGTGGTTAGAATTTCTTGTGTTTTGAATTTTGGTTTCCACCTTGAGATTAAAAAAATCTTTTTAGATGCATCTCCGTCTGCATTGCTGCAGAAAAGGTAAACTGGAAAACCACTGTCTGTTTTACTGTTTGATAGACATTTTGCACGTAGCTGATTGCTTCCATGTCTGATGGATATTCCGTCGTCACTGAAGCAGGTATTAAAAGGATAATTAAGGATAGTGTTTAATTAGTCATAGGTTTGACTAAAATTGCATTTTCCACCAACAATTAAAGAAAAATTATAGTCAGTTAGTCACTGCTGTTGTTCAATAGTCTCTGGAGTCACCTCCTATTATCCATAGTTGACTCTGGACAGAGCAGTAGAGGATGTCTTGTTTCTCTCCAGAGCCCAGAAGTTGACTTAATGATAATTGCGCATTGTTATGCTCGGGTCATGAAGCTTTGTTGCCTGCTGATTTGAAAATGTCGAGGGAGATTACTCAGCTGTCTTTCTTAGAGAAACAAAGTAACAAGTTCTTGATAGAAAATGTCCAAATTCAAGCTCTGACAAACAACACAAAGAAACCTTTTCAGCAAATCAATTATAGATTCGATTTAAGCTAGAGTGTTGGCTTTCTCCTTTCAAAAGCTGGCACAGCAAGCTTTTAATATCCATATGGACTTTATAATACAGTGTTGTGTTTGTAACGGACACAAAAATAACAACAAATATCACGATGCAGATTTTTTTTTTAGTCTGTACTCTGAAAAGTGAAGCAACATTTAGATTTATGCCTTCGTACTGCTTTTCCATCCTAGCCATGGGGTGTACTTTCAAGTGGATCTGCTTAATGTCACCACTTCAATATGAGGGCTGGTGTTGAGAGTTTAGAGAGAGGACAATTAAACGAGGAGGCACGGCCTGCTGGGTGCTCAGTAGCATTTTCCCTCTTTTTATGATTTATTTATTTTCACCAACCATTTGGCACATAGAGCTGTTGTAATGATGTCTGCTGGAATAGACCTCAGAGGCTGGCAGCAGACATTCATGCTGACAGCCGTGACCACAAAGAAGTAGTGGAACATGGGATTAGCTTTATATTTGGCAAGGGCCTGCTCCTGAAAAGTGTGAGCGTCTCTCTTAATTTCCGGTGCTTCTCCAAAGTGATTTAGACTCCTACCTCTGTGACTGAGGGAGGAATGTGAGCAGAATATTGAGCTGTTGGCAGACCTTTGCTGTTTGGTCTGTGACCTTCACCGAAACGCAAGAAATGTGAGTGAGAGCTAAAGTTTTATTGATCGCTTTTCTCGGAAAAAAAAAAAACAAGATGCAATTTATGCTAGTTACACATTTGGTGCTTGTGAGCGTTTGGGGCAGCGCGGTGCAGGGCGGTTGGTTTGACTTACCTCTTCACATCCACCAGGACACGGGAGACCACATCTAGGGTTTGGGAGCGGAGTCTGGTTAATTTTCAAACCCTTTATATGACAGTTTTATCAGAAAACGTATAACATCAATAAGGACGAGACTTCATTTGAAATGTAAAAGCTCCAAGTTTCCATAATTGTTACTATTTAGCATGTGGCTAAACACATTCTTATTCAAATCTAACCCTGCACAGCTCACCTGTAACTTTGTAGATGTTCAAAGACAAATGAAAGGCGTCTTGCAACAGTTCGACTCACTCACGTTCACGTAAATCACTGAAATTGGAGGATTTTTGGTTTCAGTTCAGTTCAACAAGAAAACATTTGCAATATTATACCTATCCTTTATATTAAAGTTGTTACATACACAGTGTTGCTATTAGATCTCTAACAACAGTAGGTGAGTTTAATTGCAGTGTTCCCCAAGGATCGATTCTTGGCCCTTTGTAATTACTATTGTAAAACTTGGTTTACCACAGTAATTATTTTTCTCAGTTCATTTTGAGGCTGCCTTCATTTTAAAATCTCTAATGTTCTGACTGTAAAATATGATCAGATTGGAGTATGCATCTTTGACTGATTATTCTTGCTCCAAATTTTTTTCTTATTGTATCCTAAAAGATTCTTCTTTACACGAGCTTTTATGAATATTGTATATAGCCGAGCTCATGTAATCATGGCACAAAGTTTATCTAAACTTGTAACTTACTTTTAGGACTTTATTTTTACCAAGTACTTTTTTACATATTGAGTCTTCTTCTTTGTAAATAACATAGATAGATAGAATATATTCCATTTATAACAGCTGCTCCTACAGTTTTGAAGAAGCTGTGTGAAACTTGCTTCCTTCACATTTTGCAGTTTTATACCTGATTAAAGTTGGGTTAGTTCCTGCAAACTATACAGGATGTGCTCCTGCTGCACGCAATGAGGTATCAACTGGGACAATGCAAAATCAGGTCGCCTCTGTCTGTGAAAACGAAACAGCTAAAGTGTGCTCATCCTGGAAGGGAAATGCTATTAATATACAGTATATCTCCCAAAGTCACAGAGTTATGGAAAAGTGGACTATGTGGTTCCTTTAGGTTGACATTGACACAGTTAAATTGCCCTTTCATTTCTTCTAAGAAAGCGCACTGCTGGCACTCCGTGTCAGAGACAGACACTGAGCCTCCAAAAGTTGGAAGCAGAATTAGTGAAATATCACTTTTATTTTGCGGCTGCAAAGAAAAGACACGGATTTATCGCTTTGCAAACAGGCCTCGAGCTTGAGTCCGGTACAAATAACACTCTGTATCGTGTGCATTGCTTTATTGACCACCTGACTCCCTCGTGATTGTGGATGTAATTAGGATTTCCTTTTCGCCTTGCCCCAAACCTCTGTGGCTCAAATTGAAGCTGCAGCTAAACAAATTAAGAAGAGCTAAGAAAAGAAAATGTTGGCAATTGGAAACGAGAACATATCAGTTCATGTTTTTAACATCACTGCGGTTTCCTTTCAGAGCCCTGGCTGACATTTTGAGACAACAAGGACCGGTTCCCATATCTCAGTATGAGCACGAAAACATCGCAGCGCTTGACGGGTCCCCCAAAGATGAGACACCGGTCAGAACCTTGAAGAATCATTACACACCTGTTCACGCCAAGGCAGCAAACCACGGTAGGTGACACTGACTGTAAAATAGAGTGTGTGTGTGTGTGAAGGCCAAATAACTGGCTTCATGTGTAGCTCTCACCGTACGTCCATTTACAAATCCAGCTTTACGATGTGGTGACGTGAAGGCGTAAACAGAGACCTCCTTTGCTCTGGTTAATCTGCCACAGCGTCCTGTGATTGGCGTCCAGTGAAACAGATCCTTTTTCTTGAGTTGCTCTGTAGAGCCAGCACTCACGGAGGTGCATAAATGAAGCACAATCCTCTGTCTGAGTTCTCCTCTTCCTCATGCTAAGGTTGCATAAGCCTACTCAGCACTGGCTAAAAATTGAGTCGTAAACTATTATGTTCTGCGGGATTACGCCAGCTTTTTGTCCAGAGATAATTCTGGTGTAACGCTGTTCCTGCTACTTTTATCTGGTTGGTCTCCAGATCCCTGCACCAGGGATTAGCTTGTTTGCTAAGTGCCCTAGTATGGTGTCCCAGATTCCGTAGTGTTATGTTTTACTCTGGTGTCATTCTGCCTTCACCATTTTCTCCATCAGCACCACCACCCAACATGAAGTGTCAGAGGAGAGCTCATACTGAGTAGCAGGATATCAGAGCATGACTCATTTTCTGCTACAGAATGACTTGATTTCATTGGCATATATGATTGAAATGGAGCCGCTCCAACAGACAGGAGAAGCAACACAAGCCTATAAGTTTGTGTTTTACCAAAGAAAAGCAAACAAGAAAGAAAAGTAAATCACGTCTCACATAATCACCAACTCACATGGTCGAAAATAATACAGTGTACGTTCTTTTCCATCATTTTCCTATAATTTGTTGCCATTTTGCTCTGCTTTGGGATTCAAAGGTGAACTTCATAAACTCTCAAAACAACAGCCGAGACCCAGGGGGATGTTTTCTGAGATATTGCCTTTGGTACTGGAACTTATAACTGAATTAGTGAGTGTATCTTTAAAGTAATAAACTGCATTTTATTTGTCAAGGTTGAGCTAATACAATCACTTTCTGATGCAGTAGTAATTTGGCGTATAAGCTGCAGCACTGGTTCAAAAAGTTGTGAAAGCCAGGAAGCCTGCGGGAGAGGCACGCATACACACATGCATGTCTGTTTGACAATCTTTATTGGCATTAATGCATTCTTTAAACATCACAACCAAGCCTGAGACTATTGCCTAAACCATAAACCAATTCTAGGTTTAACCCTGGCGATCGTGGCTCAAGAGTTGGGAGTTCGCCTTGTAATCGGAAGGTTGCCGGTTCGAGCCCCGGCTTGGACAGTCTCGGTCGTTGTGTCCTTGGGCAAGACACTTCACCCGTTGCCTACTGGTGGTGGTCAGAGGGCCCGGTGGCGCCAGTGTCCGGCAGCCTCGCCTCTGTCAGTGCGCCCCAGGGTGGCTGTGGCTACAATGTAGCTGCCATCACCAGTGTGTGAATGTGTGCATGACAGGTTGTGTGAAGCGCTTTGGGGTCCTTAGGGACTAGAAAAGCGCTACACAAATACAGGCCATTTACTATTTAGCAACCTGAAACAGGCAGAAGTGACGCCAAAGTAGCAGAAATGCACTAGGGGTAAGTTTAAAAGCTCATCCGCTTTGATTAAACATTGAAGCAGCTTTTAGAATAAGCTTCAGTGTCTGTTTGTGTGAGTACAAACGCCGTGTAAGGACTAGTCTGTGTGTGATTCACAAAGTGACACATAACGTTCTTCAGTATATGGTAACACCCACAGAAAAGATGTTGGTAAGTTATGAAACCCGTGTTTTATTACCCGGCTATTGTTTGCTGTGTGAACAGAAGACCTCCCAGTGAACGGGTGAATGGTGACCTTAAGGAGGATGACGGATGTTGAGATGGCTGAAATTTTGGACAGTGCTGGGAATTTAAAATGAGGAAAACTATCTCTTTTAAGTATTACGGTGTTAGTGCGAGCATTTACACGATGTATTGCAACATATTATTACTACTACTGTTAAGTATGTGGATTTGTGAGCCCACTCATTTACACCAGAAGAACGGGGAGAGTTTGTTGCTGCTTGGCAGCATGCGGCTTTATTTTCATTATCATAATTATTGTTAGCTTTACAGAACATTACAAAGACAGATCAGTTTATGCACAAAACACACACGTCTCATAAGACTGCGTTTGGTTTTCATTATATCGAGAAACTGAGGAAATGTACGTTTTTATGAGGGCGACAACAAAACACTGCAGTAATTTTAAAGTAGTAGAAGAGGTCTGCGCTAAAGAGGACATGTTTATGTTTTAGTTCTATATTTTTATCCTTGGACTCTATTGGAGCGATTTACATTTCATGTTTCTTCACTGCTCGTCTGTTTCAAACAGTAGATGAACTTGAATTCCCGCTTCATCCTTTCCTTGACCTCATGGTGTTTACTATTTAAGCCAGCTATTTAAGCAGAAAAAGAAAGAAAGATGTCGATGATCCCACAGGTGCAGTACTCTTTTGGCAGCCTGAAACCATCCTCTGGATCGCTGCAACAAATCAGAGTTAATGGGCAGAGAGAATGAAGACAGATTTGAATAGACTTCTGTGAAACACTGATATACAACCATGAAAGAGAATAAAATATACTCAGAAGAAGCTACACTCAGCGGATGGGCTCTAACAGTATGAAGCTCATTCTCTCTTCTTAATCTTTTTTATCACTGTCTTTATATGTTGTGATTAAAAAAATAGCCCTTCAAAGAATTATAAGCCTACAAGAGCCAAGTCATATCTCCCCCAAAAAAAGGACAGAGTTAGAAAAAAAGGGGGGGAAACTCATTAAAAGAGGTTTATGACGTGTAGCAAGTTGTGTTCTGGATGTGAACTCGAAACATCAGCAGTGCGTTATGAGCAAATCGCACTTGCTGTTCCGGAGGAGAAACTGTATTATAGCCTATCAAGATATGATGCTGATGGAGTGTGTCTTCTGGTGAGGATAGTACCCCTCCAGAACTGTCCCAGAGTGAGCATTATCACTTCAATTTCCTGAAGTTTTGTTCTCTACTCTCATTTTGTCCTCTAAAGTTTTTATGTTGCTGCGAAAATAGGCGACAAATGTCTTCCACACTTTCCACACGGAGAATGAAATCATCCTTTCAGGACACTTACAGCAACTGGGTTCATCTTAGTTTTGATGGAAACAACTTTGGGCTGAAACTTTCAATAGATGATGTCATTGCATCAGTTTGCTTGAAGAGTAGCAAAAAACTGTGTCTGTATTATATGTATTATACTTGTACTCCGTTATTTTACTTGACATTCAGATATAACTGTATATGGGAAGGAACCCACTGTGGTGAATACAAAAGACATTAATCCTCTGCTTTAACAGCTTTCACTCCCCCGAGAAAATGTTGCACCGCATTTTTAACCCTGGCTGGAGGGATTTGTTCACATTCAGCCACAAGAGAATTAGTGTGGCCCAGCACTGATATGGGCTAATAAGGCCTGGCTCACTGTCAGCGCTCCAAAGGTGGTGCATGGGACTGCTACCTGACAAAACTGTCAACACCTTGCACTCTGTTTCCATCTTCAGTCTGTTGTTGCCTCCTCTCTGAAGGATTTCTGTAGGTGAGGGACATTTGATTTTTGCTCATATGGGTAATTGTACATCCTCCTGCAGGACTAATGAGCACAATCACCTTTTCAAACTAGAAACCTCGGTGTCAGGTCAAGATGCCAGATGAATCGGCTGTCCTGGTGAGCAGATTCAGAGGCTTTGAACAATGCAAGAGAAAACATTTTCTGCACGCAGCTGGTTTTTGAGGAAAAAGACAAATGCTGCTCTGAATAAAGAGTTTGATTTTGTTTATTTGTTTAATCAGGTGACTTGATACCATTTTCATCTGTTTATATAGGATATCAATCTCTGCAACCAGCATCTAGTTAGATTAGCTTAGCAAACTGGGGGAAATAGTCTGTTTATTTCTGTCCAGTGGTAACAAAATCTGAAATGTCCCTAGAATTTTGACCTAGAACTATTTGGAGAAAAACTGGAACATGATAACAGCAAGAAGCTGGCCTGAAGACAAATATTAAAACATTGTATATTTAGTGCATTATCTGTAGCAGTAACATATGTCCAAAGGAAACAAGGTTAACCTTAGTTTTTGGCCAGAACACACCTTAAAGCAACATGTTTTTAAACTTCCCAGCAGCTGCAGTGCAACTCAACATGTCGATGCCCTTTTATGCTTCTCTATATTTCATGGAGGTGAAATGTCACACTTTTAGGTCCTGACACACTCCATCTCAGTTTCAGGAATAATTAACAATTGTAAAAAAAAATGAAGATACCACTATATTTGGTATTCCAAGCATAACAAATGTGTGGGAACCATTTTGCTTTGGTGACACTCATATGGATCCTGCTGCTGTAAGTAACCCTTTAAAACTAAATAAGAGTAAGCCAAACTATTTCAGGCTGGAGTTTCATATAAATAGAGGGAGTCATACAGTGTTTTCCTCAAAGTTTGCAAACACATCAAGTAGAAATAAAATAAAATAATAAATCGAAGCGGCTTTAGGCTCAGGCTGCCTCGCAGGAGCAATTTATATCATGGTGAGCGTCTCCAGCTCATGGTTTTAGTGTTTTAGGTGTTTTCCTTTGAGTGTACAGAACTTGTGAATCATCAACATTTCACCCTGTGAGAAAAAATAAACAGCTATAGTACAGCATTCATATCTGCACAGAGAGAGCAGTATTAAAAATCAGGCACTAAAAGGAGTGAAAAATGCTGCCTCCCATCCTCGGATATTTCCTGATTTCTTTCAAGGTCTCAAACTAACAGTGGTGGTCAAAGTGCGTCAGTAATCAGGCTTTAGTCATCCTCTGGGTTTGATAAAAGGAAACAAACGAGCTGTGTTGCCGAGGCGTGATGAAGACCAGGCCTAATGCTCCCACTTGTTTCTTCTCATTATGATAATTTGAAATGCTGTTCGATCTCCGCTTCCCCTGGCCCAAAGGTCTGAGTGATGTTATTGACTTTGAAGTGGCTCTTTGGAGAAATAGGCATTTAACTCTTTGCTAGTTAATGCAGAGAGGTGCGAACCGAGAGCAGAGAGGAGGAGGAGGAGGAGAAGCTGTTTGATGAACCACCTCTACGAGTTTGCATGTTTTTTTTTTAAACGTTTTCATCGGTTAATTAATGCTGCCGTTTTTCATTTTCTTTTAGGCAGCTTTGTGGGAGACAGGAACACTCAACACTGCCACGGTGCTAGCAGACACCTTGTGTTGCTCCTTTGTGTTCACACCAGGCTCTCAGTTACACCCGTGTTCATCCCGATGAGGGGAAATCACCGATTACAGATCTTTTAACACAAACGGGGTTTAAGCTTTAACATTGGTCATTCTTACACATACGCCTCCAAAAGTCTTAAAGACTTTAATCTAGTCTGAATTATATGAAAACCCAGTTCTGTCCTTACTAAGGTTCCAAAACCTCTGCAGTTTTATCAAAGGCTTTCAGCTACTTCAGAAAAAACAAAGGGCCACTGAAAAGAGGAAATATGAAACCTTGAAATCTGCTGATTTCATTTCTGGCATCCTTAAGCAATGCATATTGACAAGCTAATCAACCCACCTGAGAGTCAGTTTTGCCAGTTTTGCCATTTTATCCCTGTTTAGTATTCTTGTCATCTGCGGCTGCTCTTTTATAAAATGGCAGAAACAGCTGGGAATTCACTGCAGACTCTCCTTAGTTCAGAAGCGCAGCCACACCAGTATTTAACATGGTGAAATGTTTCTGTTAAATTCTTTCCAATAAAGCGTTTTTAATCAATGGATTTACCTGAGGGGGTCAAGTAAATTCAGGTGAGTTGAACTTTGGCGATGTTGCTCTGGTAGCCAATAGCAAACTGTCTTGAGAGCACTGATCTGTGAAGGAGTGAGCGACTGACTCTGAAGAGGAAAAGTGTGTTTCGGCATTCGTTGGTCCAATTTATCTGACTCCAGTCATTTTAATTATCTCGAGTAACATTGTTCCCATTTTATCTAAAAGTTTGGCTCGAAATCGGTTCACATAAATGAGATGTCAGTGAGACTCGGCTGTCATTGCTGCTCACAAAACAGAACCAGAATTCAAAAATTGTTTGGGACTTTTTTTTTGTAGATTTTCAGATGGCTCTCAAAATTAAATGACATTTTAAACTGAAGTACGGTCTTTTAGTCCACGTGCATGTACAAATATTCGAAAGATTTCAAATATTTTACCATTTGTTTGGTTCCGTTTTCGCATCGATATAATCTGCAGGATTTCTGTTGGCCAAGGTTTTCAACTTGTGAGTCTCATAATGTTATTAGAGGAAAAATGAATGAGACTTCACAGCACACTTGCAGCTATGAATACTAAAAAGTCACCATTGTCACAATATGAATGTTTTGAATGCCAGCTGGCCCAAGAAGTGCACAATAATCCATGTTTTCCTTTAGTTTTCATGTAACTTTTCATAATCTTTGGAGAATCCAGGATATCGAGCAGCTCTGCTGCTCCAACAGTGACGACAAACTTGGAAAATAACTGAATGTGAAATATGTCAGACACTTTGTGTATCTTCCTTAGGTCCTCCGAACACTAAGATATTCACCAGTAGAGGATCGAACAAATGAAGAGATCAGTAACAGCAGGGAAGGATTCACTTAACAGTTGTCAGTCTTAACATGATGATGCAACTGCCTTTTGAGTTGTGAAACAGATGATGTCAGCTTATCTGAGTCTGCATCACGAAGCCCGTGTCTCAACTTGAGGCACAGTACACAGCACGTCCTTTAAACTCTCAAATTTGTTGCTGAAATATTAATTTTCCACAATCTTTGTCTCACCAGGACATTACGGAAAAGAGAACCTGCGCAGCGGAGGCCAAGACATGCACAACTTCATCTCCTCTGGGTTTGTCACACTTGGACGTGGCCACTTGAAAGGTAGTCCATCCTCATTATCTGTTTTTCACTTCACAGTACAGTGAAGTGCAGAATAACAATCATTTCACTCGCTGTGCCGTGCTGTCGAGCTCTTTCTGCCAAATGACTGTGTGCAGGACTGCGCAGTAAAAAAAAAAGTCAAAGAATGTGACTTTTGTTTCAGCTCAGTGGAAACTGGACGCTACAATTCATAATGGCTTTAAGTGACATCTTGCAAAGTTCCCACACAGACACACATTTCTTATCTATGATTAAATCCACACTTCCAATGACAAAGTAACACTTTCCAACTCTGTAGGCAGCCAGTGTGAACGTAGCATGGCACAGTTGTAGATTTCCCTCCTATTGTCCTGTAAGGAGCATTAGATTAAGAATGAGCCGTAAACAAGAGGCCTGTTGTGTTTTTATAGCGCAGCACTCCATAGACGAATCGGGGCAGATGTCCTGGCAGGGCGATCTGGACATCCCCATGTCCTACGGTATGTTCTCTAAATCTTCCATTTTCCAGCCTCACAACCTGTTTTCTGCTCACACCTGATAAGAGAAGTTGCTCACACTTCACACACACACACGGATCAGTGGAGTGCCCTTGGCCGATAATCACAGCTCAGTCACCGGGTGTACAGTGCCAGAGTTGTAATATTTTATTTATTCTATGGGAGGTGGTTCTCAGAGCCCTTGCATTTCTGCTGGTGGCTGTTTGACAGCAGCTCTGAATGAATACACTGGTCGGCTTTATTTGTATGACCTCTACGCACAGGTGAGGATGTCAGACGTTAACAGGGCTGCTTTGATGCTTATAAGTGAGAGCCTAGCCAGGGGTTAACACTTTTCAGCAGTCGGGAAGGTAAGTGAAAGGTTCACAGTCTGAAGTTTGTTTGTTTTTCCTTCTTTTGTTGAGTTAACGTGTGATTAGTTGTTTTCACATGTGAATTCCTGGAGAATCAGGTTGAAATGGCCATTTCTCAGCTGTGTCACGCAGCAGATGATCCTCTGTATCAGATGTTTTATTACTACTGGAAATATTGAATTTGCTTATGGCGATGAGTCGCATGTCACCCACTTTCTGACTGTGAGTTATCCAGATAATTACCTGCTCTATTTGCATGAGAGAGCTGGGAGGGTGAAGTGTGCTTAATGTCCAACGTGACTCATTTGGACATTTGGTTTCTGACACACAGCTCTGCTGGGTAACGTTTAGAGAAGATCGAGGCTGCAGGACGTGATGAGTGACTTTTATGTGACTTTGATCGGGAAAATACTTGCTTCTTTATCGTGTCTTTAGTCTTATGTTCTATTATTGAATGTTGAATCTGCTATTGAATCCTTTCCAGTTCTTAAACCTAAAATTTGTGGTTTATCTTTGAAGTTCTCACTTTTAACATCATAACTGATCCGAATTCTCAGGAGACTGCAATTTAGACCCATGAAGAACATTTTGTTGCAAGCTTGTCTTTTTAAGTGACAATGATGTGCCAAGAGGTGTTTCTCCTTTAGAAAGTGTGGTGGCAGGAGGACTGGTGATTGAACTGATGATTGTAACCTGATAGGTTTCGAGTCCCAGTGATAGAGAGCGACAGAGAGAGCGACAATGCAGTGGAAATGGCTTTGTGAGATTAAAAAAAAACAGTCTAGTGTCGTTAAAAAGGGGAGAACATTTCTGGATCATTCAGCTTCACACAACCTGAACACGTTAAATTTGGACCAGTCGAGTTGACCAGCTCACAGTCCTAACATGTCACCTGAGAAACCACTGTAACTCGTCTCGGTTATGTCTGCACAGACTCTCACTGAGCTAAAACCAGCGAATAAGTGTGTCTCTGTCTGGAAAACAATCACATAGGTTACATTTGGATTATTGTAAAATTATTGATTGTTGTAAACCCTACCCTCACCTATGGCCACGAGCTGTGGGTAGTGACCGAAAGAACGAGATCGCGGATACAAGCGGCGGAAATGAGCTTCCTCCGAAGGGTGGCTGGCCTCTCCCTTAGAGATAGGGTGAGAAGTTCGGCCTCGGAGGGCTCAGAGTAAGCTGCTGCTCCACATCGAAGAGCCAGCTGTTTCGGGCTTGGCAAGGTGCCCCCTGGGCGCCTCCGGGCGAGTGTTTGTCCACCGGGAGGAGGCCCGGGCAGACCCGGACACCTGGAGAGATTATATCTCTCGGCTTGGAACGCCTTGGTATTCCCCGACCGGAGAGTGGCTGGGAGAGGAGTCTGGACTTTTGCTTAGGCTGCTACCTCGGATAAGCGGATGAAGATGGATGGATGGATGGATGTTGTAAAAATACCCAGAAAAACTCAGTACTCAACATAAAGAAAAGCTCAAGAAAGGACTTCAAATTGCAAATTGTTTGCAACTTCACTCGATGTATGTGAACATTTATCTCTAAACCTTAATATACATACGTAAAAGATGCGCTTTTTCAATAAAACCCAGATATAAAGATCAGAGATGATAATTAATCAATTTAAAAATTATCTTTTTAAATGTATTAATGACCACTGAATGTTTTATGTACAGGACTGTGCAAGAGGTTTGAGCCACCCCTCATTTCTTTATATTCTGCTAGAAAAATGGGAAATGTGTGCAGGATGTTATTGTACATATGTTTTTTCAGTTTTTTTAAGGGCACATTGCACACCGTGCTGACACATTTCAGCTAATGACAAAATGCAATTTCATTCTTATGAAGCTGGATTATTTTCTTTTGCAAAAAAACTAACGAATCATGTGTTTAAGCATCAGGCTGTTAGCAACAATGTGCCTAAATAGCTGTTTTAAAGTTGGTTCTTTGCCATCTGTGTGAACTGAATACTATCTTTCCTTGACTTAAGTGGCTTTTTAATGCTTAAATGACTAACAGGAAAAAACAAACAAACAAACAAACAAACAGTGTCCACAGAATATTTTGGAAACACCTTCAGAAAGCCTGTAGATCTCCTGCTGGAGAGCACTAAAAAAAATACAACAACGTCCGGCTCCTTGGAAGCAAAAAAAAAAGGAAATGAGGGGTGGCTCAAGACTTTTGCACAGTACAGTATTTTCCCCTGAGGCTAACTTCAGATAAGAAGGACTTGCTCCGAAGCAACAGAACCAACACCAAATAAAATATAGCAGAATGCCTAAAAGCTTTTCATTTAACAGACACAGAAAAACCTTAAAATCTAAGAATAAAGCGAAATTGTTGCCACTGATAATGAATTTGCTGACATATATTGTTGGGAACTGGCAAAATCTCAGCCTTGAAGCTCCCTTACAGTAACACACTGAAGAAGTTGGAGGTAATGCAGAAACTCTACTTGGAAATATTATGAAAGAAGCAAATCGATTTCAAAAGACACAAAACGAGTCAACACAAATGCTGAAAGTGAAGCTAGCATGCGCATGTCATTAAAGCAAATACTGAACAGCAGTTCATGAAAGCTGGAAACGTCAGCTTTCATGAACTGGATGAATCCCTCTAACTAAAGACTAACGCTTCAGCTGTTGTCTGAGGCAGCGACCCTCTCCTGACTGTACCTGTCACCCTCTCACTGCACCTATTAGCTGACACGCTTTAGCAGCCTGATGGCGGTAGCTGTCACTTCAAAGCGGAGGTCCTGTCAGCTTCCATCATACGTGTCTTCGTTTAACAGCTGGCTGTCGGCGGGATCCCCCCCCCCCCCACACACACACACACTTCCCGAACACACGGCTACTGTCAGGAGGAAGTAGACTGACAGATGTGCACGTGTCACAGCTGACTGCATCCTGCCCTGGCTCCAAATCTGCTCCAAAAACATTTATTTATTTATTTGTTTTTAGCAAAGATCATCCACAGCGAACATCTGCACAGGTCAGCTGTTCCAGGCAGACATCACGTCCTTAATTCTGGTTCATGTGAAGAGGTGGAAAGTTCATTTACTCAAGTTGTGTTGTAGTCAGAGACCGTTTGGAGGAATTTTACACATTTCATTCTTTACTTCCTCCCTTTTCTTTCTGTTCTCCTTACCTTCCTTTTCTGGTCTTGCTTCCTTCATTGCTTCCTCTCTCCCTTTCTCCCTTGTGTTATTCTTCCTGTATTCCTCTTTTAGTTTTCAGTTTGTTCCTTTCTTTCACTCTTTCTAGATTGTCACGATGCATTCTCCATTACTTTTCTCCTTCCTTTATTTATCTTTTACTGCATTTATCATAGTTTTTGTCCTTCCTGCTTCACCTTCGATGGATCAGTTACCATTAAACACACCAGTGTTGGAGATACAAGGCTTTGGTCACATAGACCAGGTTCAGTAGTTGAACACATTATATCAGTGAAAGAAGAACTATTTCATTAGAAGTCCATTTTCTATTCAGGTACATCCTGGATGCATTTATTGGCCTAAAAGGCTGGATGAGACATTCACAATCACTCCGTTAGACAATATCTAAGCATGAATACTTTGACCTTACGCCCCATATTGTGTGTGTGTGCAGCATTGTTTTGCTTGTGTGGGGGTGCTATAGTGACAGGAACAGTACAAACAGTACAGATTTGAATGTACGTCAGTCCCACCAAGCTGTTAAACAAAGATCCAAATAATGTCATTAATATTCATGCACCTGTGATATAACATGACTCTCTGAGCTTTGAGTGCATCCACAGAGACACACGAGCATCTCTGGTTTGCCTGCAGGAGTGCTCGGATCAGGTGGTAAAGTGACTAAGTGAGGCTGGATGGATTATATGTAGCGATGCTGCTTAACAGCTCCAGATGTCAGTTTATATGCAAGTCAAGCAGATGCAAACAGCTGATGTTTCTAAATATTTTAACTGAATAAAACTGGTTGAGATGCTCCGTGTTTTGGTTTATCCAGAAGTGTGATCACTGTATTTGTTTCGTATAAGGTCTGGTTATGAAATAAGGCAGGAGAAAGCAGGGTGAGTGGTTTATTTTAAGGCCAAAAGTAACATAATTCAGTTTATTTGATTTTTCCTGTTTAACTCCATCATAATTACAAGAGGGTCTACTGTTACATTGTTGATTTAGAAAAGCTTCCTTTAGTAAAAACGCTTGCGCTCCCTTTTGCAAGTCAAGGAATGTCAGTTTAATCAAAGTAGCACAGATTTTAAGGTTTTGTCTAAGAACATGTTCCCAAAGGAAAGGAAAATTCAAAATAAGATCTCTTCTTTGTTCAACCTGTTTCTCTGAGTTTAATTTGACATCAAAATGACATTCAGGGCATTTTCCTTCTTTCTTTTATCTGAAATAATTAATCAGCAGCGCTTTAGATAACAGTAAGATTCAAAGAAAGCTTGACTGGCTTGTGCATCAGTATCAGAAATTTGACTCAGTGATGGAATTAAAGGCTCAGCTTTGTTCTCAGAGTTCTTAGATCTACATCTAAACTTCAGATTCTCATTGATGTGACACAAATCTGTCTATTCTGGTTGGTCCAGCACATTTTTTGGTAGATTTTTCAAGTTTTTATTGCTATTTCATTTTTTAAAAATGACTTTCTACCATCCATGGATGGATGGATGTACACGACCGGTGTTACACAAGTTAGCTACAGAGGCAGCTTCTTTCGCTGCGTCCTCAGTCAAACCTGTTTGCACTGGCTGTTGGATGGTTTTATGGACAGAATTTCTAGGCAGAGCCAAGAGGCTGAAGATCACCTCCTTTTGCTGCTGGTGTGGTCCTTCATCAGGCGCTGGCCTTTAGCTCTCACTGGGGTGGTTTGCAGCGTGAAGTGTGAAGCGCCAAGAATGAAAATTAGCAGCTCCAAGTCTGAGACCATTGTTCTCAGCTGGAAAAGGGTGGAGAGCCCACTCTGGGTTGGTAATTAGAGGAGAGACCCCAGGGTAGACCCATGACATGCCTGAGTGATTGTCTCTTTCAGCTGGCTTGGAAAGGCCTCAGTGGCTCCCTGAAAGAGCTGGTGTAGGTGACAGGAAGCGGGGTTTCTGGGCATCTCTGGTTGGACTGCTGCCCCCAGATAGGGAGCAGAATGTAGATGGATGGACTTCTTTCAAAAGTAGTTATATGACTTTACCAATTATTACACATACATTAGTTTTTCTGTAGTTTTAAATGTCTATTTTGAAACAGAGAACGTTGCTACAGTATTTATTGTTGCGACTACAAAGAAAAGGGTGCCGTAAGCAGCAAGAGTTTTCCTCCAGCTGTTGACATTTAAAAACAATTAGCAAACATTTTCTACTAGTAAAGTAAAATCTGCAGCTTTAAAATACTGTTTAATGGAGTAAATCAGCCACAAAAGCCGTGCAGTAACACGGTCCAGTCATGTTTGAGAAGCAGGAACTAAAATATGCTCGCTGCTGTTTCCCGAATAGTTGTCGACTCACTGTAACTCTGAGGCTAACGTGTAATATCTCTGAGGTTAAACAGTCCCAATGTGTGCATTTAGCGAACATCTCCCAGACATCTTGTGTACAAACATCCCCCTCGTCCTCGGGGCTTATTCATCTCTCTCCTTGCTTTCCCCGCCTGTGGCATCCACTGATGTGCATCCTGCTTAATTACTTTTTCATGAGTTGCTCCCTGTTTTCATCCTGAGGGAATTGTCTTCCAACCTCCCCAACCCCCCCACCTCCCCACCCCGTCATCCCAATCCACTTAAGGTGACCTTGTCTTATTGGGACGCACTGCTGCAGCGCTCCCACCTCCCCTTGCTTTAATCCCTCCAGGCCTACAGTGTGTCTGTGCCTATGCATGTATGGGGCTGCGTAGCTGAGTGTGAGTACAAATGGAGGGGTGTCAAATTGTGCCAAGTAGGTTTCACTTTCCAGTTTGCCTCCATTACCGAGTCCTTATATAGGCTCGTCTTTACAGATGCTCGTAGCGGCTGAAAATCTGAGCATGCTGTAACTGAAAACGTCAAACGTGAGAATCACTGATCAATAAAATCCTGTAAGGTGACATCAGCCAATTGCATACTCATGTTTACCAAACGAGACTATGACGCTTTATATTGATTCAAAGGGATCAGTGGTGAGTCAAGCTCCTTCTGGATCCAGTGACGGCTCCCTGCTGCTGCTGCTGCTTGAAATTCTTTCTAAAGTTTCCAACTTCATCTGGAAAGATAAGGATGTGCACCAGCAACCGAGATTTTATTGGTTATAGAAGATCATGCATTCCCCCCTCAGTGTGCAGCCACCGTTTGTGATTGGAGCTGATAATGTGTAATTATTTTTGATATCTGATTTTGAATAGGCTTAATGCTTCCTCGGCAGTCTTGGTACAAATATCCAAATATCACTGGGTTGAGATTGTAGTCGTTGTGGAATGCGTCTTGAAAAAAATGCATGAAATGAAAAAGAAACTCCTCTAAAAGAAAAGAACTATAATGTTTTTGAGTCTAAAAGGGAGACAGATGGTCTAAAACAAAGAATTAGCGATGAAAGAAAGTCTCTTAGAGAATTTTGATTCCTCTGAAGCAAAATATTCTGTTAGTAATAGTCAATGAAGTCAGTGTGTACAGTTGCACTACTGGTACTGAGTGGGTGTGCCCCATTCTACAGTCCAATAAATGTCCCATTCAGCTGTACAGTATGTCTCCCATTTAGCCGGTGGATGTTTCCCAGCAAACCTTCTGGCATTTACCCGTCTCAGAGCTCCTGGGTGGTGAAATAAGATGAATTGAAGGACCGTCTGCATCTGCAGCTTGTCTTTTTCTTATAAATCTGCCGTTTTTTCTTTTTGCCGCTTCTGGAAATGGAAATATTTTTCAACAGTAAATCTATTTTGTTTTTCCCAGTGTGTACCGTTTCAGCTACCTGCTAAACCAAAACAGCCTTTTCTTGCTCAACCAAGCCTTCAATTTTCTGGCAGATTTCATGCTCAGTGAGGGTCACAGGCACCAATCAAAATGTTGCTGGTATCATTTTTCGATAGCTACTACATTGTGCATCGACACTACACTCATAATGATAAGCAAAATTGATGCTGCCTATTTACATAAGACTGTCCAAATAACAACAACAAGAACATTTCATTCAGTGCCGGCCTTCAGACTGGTGTGCAGGGTGGTAAAGGAAAACCAGACTGTGCTCACATTTTGGTAAATGACTCAGTTTTTATTGACTTTGCAGTTATTTTTCATCAATCATTACATGCTTTGACCACAGTTTCTGCCACAATTAGTCTTTTCCCAACATTAACTTAACAATAGTGCATGCCTATGCTCTCTTGTTAGGAGGTTACAAGCAGCATCAATACCATAAAATTCAAGTTATGTGAATATAAACATTATTATTATTATGAAATTAAATAAAATATTATGCCTATATAAGCTGTTGTATGTGCAAAAATGAGTCGTTTCAGCCCATAGGTAGGCGGTTGCTAGGCAACGTGATGATGTCACCATTTCTGGCATAGATAAATATCTTCAGGAGCCCTAACATGTACCTGTGTTTGTGTGTTTGGTTACTGAATTCCTCACCTTGTAGAGCGACATCATGAACAACAAGATGTGGTTTGTTACAGTAAGATTAAAATAAAAAAATTGTCTTGAAACTGTAAAAAGATCACTGCAAATTGTTTGACAACAAGCCTTTTGATAAGAGCTACTGTTTCTTTCAACCGATTAATATGCTTCCTTCCAGTCTTCATATTTATTATTTTATAAAAGATACAAGATCTGAGATGTTCCACGACCGCTATATGTCACAGAGTTACTGAGCTTACAGAGCTACAGGACTTCTATTACAAGGGCAGGAAAGTCTGTGATAGACCCGCTGTGTTCTGCCCACACAGACCAGTTCCCATCCCAACACTTATCTAAAACCAGCAGGGCTACCAGCAGCATCTGATGTATAGTCTTCGCAGGTGGTGAAACAGAGCACGGCAATGCTGCTGGTTTTCTACAGGAAATACGACTAGATTAAAAAAAAAGAAGAAGCTGTTTTGTTTTTCATCAAGTCTCGTCTTCTGCACGCTTACTTACAAGCCACAGCTCATCTCCCAGCTGGTCACATCTATACAAATGGCAGACGTGGCGTGGGATCCAGGTGTAGACGCAGCATCAAACCTGCTGGATTAAGATGATCAGAGCATTCAAAGGGCTGAGACTCAAAGGCAAGGCATCACATCGGGCGAAATACAAGTGCCTTATCCCTGCAGCGTTTCATCCTGCTCTGCTTTACATATGAACCTAAACGCACAAATCTTGTAAAGGCAAACTGCGCTACTCTCACTATCAGACACCTTTTTTCAGCATAGTGGGGTGGAATAAAATATTCAACATGATGTCAGGGTCATACGGCCTTTGCTGCGGTTGTTTACTGAGATGAGAGGAGCAGGTGGTAACAAGGTTAAATGGACTATTTTTGCATTGTGTATTTATGCAGAAAAATGAATCTGCTTTTATTCCAAAGAGTAATTGGTTTATTTGCATAATATTGCTGGGCCACCATGGGATTATATTGTCATAGAAACTCCATTTTTAAAAGAAGAGCCCATTAGAAACATTTGTCTGTGAGAGACACTTACACTGTCAGCTATTATTTTAACTCAGTTTAAATGCACTATATTTACATGTTGGATTGAGAAATGAGATAAAAGCTGCAGTCTTCTGCAGTTAATTTGGAAGTAAAGTCACAGGAACATAAATAAGTCTTTCTCGCTATAATAATATTTGTCTGTCTTCATTATTAACATTAAGATTTTTTTTAAAAGCATTTATTATAAATTTCAGTTCTTTTGATTCTCCTATATATTGTCTTGATTCCATCATTTCCCTGTGAATGCGATGTTACGTTCTCCGTTGTGTTAACTCCGCCCACACCGTCACCAAAATTTGTATAAGCGATAAAATTTGGTTTGAGCCACCAAGAAATATGAAATTAAGAATTTGGAAAAACACCACAGGCCTGGTTGTCGCTAGCCTACCAAAAACTTAAATGTGAAGAGGGCTGCAAGTCTCTGAGTTTTATGACCACTGGCATTGATGAAAAACAAGGTACAACTTACTGCAAGATGGTCAGTATAAGCTTAATACAAGCCCATGGTACAGTCATGTTAGGCCGCTGTCACACAGGCCTCGAGAGTGGTCGCTGACTGCCTGGCAACCACCTGTTGCTAGGGGAAAATGTGCATTTGAGTGGTTGCTGGCTGTTGCTAGGTGACACTGGTTACAAAGAGACTGCAGACTGCCAGCAGCAGTTTGCACGGAAGATGCCAACTTATCTGCAAACACTCAGCAACTACTCACTGAGTGAAAGTGAAACTGAAGAGTGTGACTCAAAAACCAGAAGCAGAGACCAATAATTCAAAGCAGGGTCGCCCTCAAGGCCTGTGTTACCGAAGCGTCATTCATGTCTTCCACAACATTGGCTACTGGATCTGAGTCTGCATGTGGATATGAAATTATAAATATGATGTTGGTAAAAAGAAATTGTACACAACGACCTCTAAAGCTCTAAAAAGTATGTGAGAGAAGCTGTAGTTTGTAACTTGCGTACCCTCAACAGTGTGATGCTGCAATGCAAAATTCCTTAAAACTTCATGTACAGAGTGCAAAGCCAGATATATGCAGATATCTGTTAGCAAGTGAATCACGTTTTCGTTGCACCAAAATATAAAAACGTTCGCAAATATTTAGCAATAACAAACCTTAATAACTTAAAGGTCACTGCATTTATTGCAGTGCCTGTATGCTAAAACCTTAAGAAGTTCATTTCTGCTGCAACTCTTAAAATCATTGATGTAAACCAGCCTCCAGATAAACTTGGTACGTGACCTTTTTGATTTGTAATAACATATTTGACTGTTTCTGGGCAATTTTCAGGCAGCATCAGTCTGTGATTGGTCTTTATCAAGTCATTTCAAGTCAGCGCAGCGTTTTCCTAATCCGCAACTTTCTCAATGAGCGTGATTCCAAACAGCAGGGAGATGGTGCAGTCTCCGTGCAGAGATCTGCGGCTGCCAAATGCACAATATGAATTGATTTGTCTCCTTATCTCCCCTGTCCATTAAATAGGAGGCTAATGAGCCTGATTAGAGTGGTTAGATGAAACTCACACTCGGAGAATCCCACAAGTCTTTCCAACCACATGGCCGCGAACTGAATATTGAGACTCATTCATGCATCCCGACACACACACAGATAGCCTCTTAACACCTCGTCTGATCCAGCCTCTCCTCATGAATTATGTAGCGCTTGTTTGTACACTGAAATAACATCTCGAGAGCTCACCAAATGGAAGGTCAACCCGAGCTCTCGCCGTATCTTTTCCTGACACCGTTTACCTGAAATTGGAAATATATATTGTCCTTTTTGATATCGAGGCTAGTGCATATCTGTCTGAACATATTTATGTATAACATTTTGTATATCGCTTTGAATTCTAATATCAGGTTTAGTAGTCAATGTTTAAATTAAGAGTATGTAATTTTATAAGTGCAGAAAAAAGTCAAAGTAGTGACTGAATGTGGGTAAAAGTTACAAGTAAAAGATAAAAGGAAGGAAAATGTCTTTACACAGAAGGGCTATTTCAAAGTGCTTCACAAACATTTAAACTGAAAAAATAACCAAGAACTGCCTCATACGGGAGGCTTTAAGAGTATTGTGAAAAATGTGAATCCAAATTTAAATGTAATCCCAAAGACATACGAGAGTGAGAAAAATACCTTCCACGGGCACTTTCTGCAGTGCAGTTGTACTGGATCTCACCGCACGCCTTTCTTTTATCAATACTGTGAGTTTCTGCAAACATAAATCATTAGTTAACACAGTTCATTAACAGTCCCTAAAAGCTCAAATTAAACTTGATTTATTATGGCTTCCACTAATTTTCTATTCTGTTTTGTCTGTCTGAATCATGGAAAACTACCCTAGAGGAGAATCTAAATATGGAGCTGGAAAACAGGGGCCCTTTAAACGATTACTCCACGAATGCTGTGCTGCAGTTCCATCATATGAAGCAGCTCGCTATGACAGGATATGAACTCACATTCACTGCTCAGACACAAACACTCTGACGGTAAAAGGTGATAAGGAGAAAAAAGGAGAGAAGAAAGCCGCAGGGCCCCCATGGTTGAAGTGGCACAAAGATGATCCGACAATGGCTGAAGGACACGTGGCAGCAGGTGGGTGTGGAGGTCATATGGAAAGGTGGACACCCACTGAGGACAACAGGAAGGGAATGGCTGGTTGTATTTGTAATAGTAGCAAGAGAAGGGGAAGAAAGAGAAAGCAGCCTATGGTATTTATAAATTTGGGATTTTCAGAAGAAACTAGAATCATTGTGAAAAAGGAATAGAGCTGATAAAAGTTACGATCTTCAAATCTAATTTGAGATCATTCCAATTATCTTAGATGTTTAAAGGTTTTAAGAAAATCCACTAAAACGCGTCACAGTGTTGTTTTCCTTCTGATCGTTGAGCTGAAATGAAAGAAAAATGCTCTTTAAGATGATATAATATCTCTCGTTGAAGGACTAAATCTCTCACTGATGCATTTTAATGACATGTTTTTTTATCGTGACTGTTAATGGACCATATGCTGAGTCCAATAAGCATTAATTCATCTGCTCAGACAGCAAACCTGTGAATGAGTCAGGCTCCACTTTCACATCCTTGCCTTTGAAGGCCGGAGGCTGTGCCACCGTAATGCTATTAGCCGCATAACAAAGTTGTGAATTGAATGCCGTGGTGACGAGAAAGCACTCTATGACATGTAAAATCCTATTAGGATGCAGATTAGTGTTATCTGCGCCGCACCTGTCAATATCTATTATGAGTGGGGGGCAAGGACACGGCAGAGCTGGACATGGAAATGCTTCAGTCAGCACACTGTCCACAAGCAAATACCAAGAGGACTGCTTGTATTGGTATGCAAAGAATTAGCTATCGTACAGTAGGCAGGCAAGCTCGAGGCAGCGTTGCTTTTATCATGCGGGACGTATTCTCCCTTTACAATGATGAGGGACTGCATGGGACCAGAGAGCTGCCAGAGCGATAGAATAATTAAAGCGAGAAAAAAAGCTGACAACCAAGGATAAAGAAAAAGAGTTTCAGTGTTGTGAGGAGAGGCTGAATGTTAATGTCTCTGTTGTGAAGGACAATATGCTCATTTGGAAAACAAATGGGACTCCATTTCGTAATAGTTACTCTCGTTTGACCAGCAGAGACGCGCACGCTGACATTGTAATGATGGGCTTTTGGCTAAACGTCAAAACTAAGCTTTGGGGAAACAGAGAACGGCCTTAGTCGAGATGAGAAGTGTGTGTTTTGAATCTTGAGAACATCGCTGTGGCAAATAGGGAAAAAGGTAAAAAGAAAACTAACTACCCTGATGTAAGTAAATGGAAAAATATAAGGTAAGAAGCACAAGTAGCAGGGAAAAAACAGATGAGATAAATAATGTAGAGGATGCATTTAAGGATCGATGGCTTTTGGATCTTTCATCATTAAATTCCCTCATAATTAGTATAAATGTAAAAGAGCTTTTTGCAATATGAGATTGAACACCAATCAGGGACCTGGTTAATATTGTGTCGATCCCCTATTTGCTGCCTAAACAGCTCTAACCCTCCACCAAACCCCTGACGGATGTGCTGTGGTATCTGGCACCAAGATATTAGCAACACATCCTTCAAGTCCTTGATGTTGTGAGGTGGGACCACAGTTTCATTGGACATATACTGACTTGTTTGTCCAGCACGCACCACAGATGCTGGATCACTGGTTCGCCACTGCTCCTTCCTTGGACCCTTTTTGATAGATACTGACCACTTCAGACTGGAAACATCCCACAAGAGCTGCAGGTTTGGCGGCCAGTTATCTAGCTATCACATTGTTCCTGCGTCAACTCTGAGGACAAAATGTTCACTTGCTCCCTGATAGATCCCGCCCACTAACTGGTGCCATGATGAAGAGATAATCAGTGTTATTCACCTCACCTGTCAGCGGTCATAATGTTATGCCTGACTCAGTGTAATAGATGTGAGGTTACAGCTCTCGCATTGAAATATGGTCACTGTCCAACCTACCTGATATATTGGCTGGGGTCAAAACTGTTTTTTGTGGCTGTGCTGTAAAATTGCTTTTTAATGCTGTCAAGTTGGGCAATTTAACAAGGGAATATATAGAGACTGACTGCCAACTTCAAGTGGCCATTAAAGACACTTTTATTGAGCTGTTTTGTGCATCGGATAGCAACCCAGCTGCAAAAGGTCGCGCAACTTAAAACCAACCTCCCCATTTTAAGTGTAGCTGTGTCTTATATTGCTTACCCATCCATCCATCTTCTTCCGCTTATCCGGGTCCAGGTCGCGGGGGCAGCAGCCTAAGCAGAGAAGCCCAGACCTCCCTCTCCACAGCCACCTCCTCCAGCTTATCTGGGGTAACACCAAGGCGTTCGTTCCCAGACCAGCCGAGAGATATAATCTCTCCAGCTTGTCCTGGGTCTGCCCCGGGGCCTCCTCCCGGTGGGACATGCCCGGAAAACCTCGCCCAGGAGGCACTCAAGGGGCATCCTTGTCAGATGCCCGAACCACCTCAGCTGGCTCCTTTCGATGTGGAGGAGGAGCGGCTCTACTCTGAGCCCCTCCCGAATGGCTGAACTTCTCACCCTATCTCTAAGGGAGAGGCCAGCCACCCTTCGGAGGAAGCCCATTTCTGCCGCTTGTATTTGCGATCTCGTTCTTTCGGTCACTACCCACAGCCCGTGACCATAGGTGAGGGTAACGGCGTAGATCGACCGGTAAATTGAGAGCTTCGCTTTTATACTCAGCTCTCTCTTCACCACAACAGACCGGTGCAGCGTCCGCATCACTGCAGCCACTGCACCAATCCGTCTGTCGATCTCCCGCTCCCTTCTCCCATCACTCGTGAATAAGACCCCGAGATACTTAAACTCCTCCACTTGCGGCAGGGTCTCGCCCCATATTGCTTACCTCCAGATGATATCCAAAATTTGCCAAATATAACTGTGGGGAAAAAGAGTGAATGCTCAAATTATCATAGTGAACAGCTGAGTCTGTTCACCTCAGGACATTCTGAGGGGAGTCCTAGAAATGACCTTGGAACACCTTCAGTAGAAGCTGATAGTGTACTTTAAGATGTATGTAGGATTTAAATATTATTAATATCCTTCTTAGACAAAATAAAGCATTTTAAAACGTTTTTAAAATATTTGAGCCATCTTAAGATGCATAATTGACCCAGGACAGTGTTAAAATGCAACTTTGGTCGACTGAAGTATCTATGTAGAAGCACAAGTGTTTTCTGATAGGCGCTCGCACACATTACATAAACAGCTTTGTTAAAGCGCACTGAACTCATCAGAGACAAATCCTGTCCAAACAAATCAGCCTGCAGTTGGGCAGAGATGTGATTCGTGTTCGTGAAATCTTCCCACTCTTCCCGCTCCTCGCTCGTTTTACTGGTGCTTCTTGTCAAATTGCGACCAGTGGCTAGCTTTCACAAAATGATGCTAATTGTATGTAAATCATCATCAGAAATTACATTTGCAGCTCGTCTTCAGGTTGAGTCTTCTGCTCTAAATGCTTCGTTAGTCAGTGCCTCTGCATGTTTTGTGTGAACAGAGCTGCCCACAGATTTCCCGTGACCCTTTGGGCAAACCTAACTTGAATAACTTGAGCGATACAACCGCCACACACATGCACTCACACATGCACGCACGAAGACTCGCTCACAGACCAGGCTTCATTCATAAATCCAGCTCTTTAAAAAGCACAGATGTGAAGCAGTATGAAAAATTCAGCTGCCGTACTGCAGCACACTGTGACAGAGAGTTCAAGGCTTACTACACAGCAAATCTGAGGTGTATAAGCTGTGAGTGGGTAGCACTGAGAGGTCTGCGATTAGTATCATCCCTTGTGTGTTGTCCTGGAAAAGCAACCAGCACACACAGCCCTGCATGACAGAGAGGCTAAGAGACAGAATGAGAAATGTTAAAGAAGGAAACCAAAGGGGAGCAGGGTGAATTCACTTCTACTAAAGGTGGCCTTTTTGCCCATAATGCGATGCATCTATCAGGGGTGTTTCAACAAGCCGTGTGGCCACTTTTCCGAGTGCTCATTAGAGTCGACGCCAGCTGGGTGCCTGCAGGAATGCATGATGGTTCATTACAATATTTACGGATGTTGGACTCATTCATCATTGAGTGTAATGTGGTTTGCAGAGAGCTATCAGCATTAGTGTTAATTTAAGTGCGTGCCACTGAGCTGATGCGCAGCCCACGGCATCGCAGTAAAAAGGTTGGGGACAGGTCCAGCTGGGGTTTTGTCTGGATTCAGGTCCTGTTAAAGAGCCCTGTCCAGGGAGTGCCCTCGTGCCTCATGGGTAGGCTCCAGTGCCACAAGAGGACAGTTCACAGAGGACACAGAGGTTTAAGGCCATATCTGCATTTTTTTTAACCAGCACTATAGATATGCAAAGGAAAAGTGAAACCAGGTCACCCTTAAAATAAGTCTGTCTCAAGTCATAAGCAGTATGCATATAGACTCATGCATTAGATTCCTAAAATGACATTTTTAGACACAAGTGTGTTTCAATAACTCTTTTAAAAGCCAACCAGTGATGAGACAGAGTCTCCATCTATCACTCTGTATTTTTTCTTTTTTTTGTCTGAAGTTTTCTGATCACACACACTTGCAAATCAGTGCTTACACAAGTGTGAAGTTTTGTTTGTGAGAGTGTGAGTGCCGCTGATACAATGCAGTTGCAGTGATTAAGCGTGCAGCTGAAGGCCAAAAGCCTGTCGAAAGAAGTAAACACAAGTGTAATTCAGTTTTCTTGTTCCAAGCAGGGCTGTCATGGTGTCTGCTTTCCACTTCATCATTACTGTGGCAAAATAAAAAAACACAATAATATTGTTCTCCCAGTATCAACAGATCATTTTTAAATGGCAAGAATGCTGTGGTCATTCACGTATTGCATAAAATAACATTAATTATTACTTATTTATCATATTATCAAATGTGCCTTATTGACACAATATCCATACTTAAATTTTAATTAATACTTAACAATTACGGATTAATTATTAAGAAGACTGAGTACCTCGAATGCAGCCCCCAAACTGACGGCACCATCAACAGCGAGCCACTGACCAAAGTCACCCAATTCAAATACCTCGGGTCCCTCGTCACCTCGGACTGCGAAACTGGTGGCATCAGGTCACTGGAGTCCTGTGCGACAAGAGAATGCCAATTCATCTCAAGACGAAAGTCTACAAGTCAGCCGTGCACCCAGTGGCACACAGAGTCAAAGTGCTCAAACGACTTGGCCGAGTGATGAACGAAGACATCAGGAAACGATGGGGAGTTGTGCTGATCACGGACAAGATGCGAGAGTCGAGGATTTGATGGTACAGCCATGTTGTCCGTTGCAATGAGAAATCAGCCCAACGGTTAGAAACGGGCGGCAACAGCCCGTGAGGAAGGCCAAAAAAGCGCTGGCAGGACCGAATCAAAGTCAATATGAAGGCTGCGAAAGGCACACCGGAAGATGCTCTGGATAGGAAGAAGAGGAAGGCGTGCAAAATAGCGGACTCTGCATTGAGCAGGACTGAATTACGGATGAATAATTATTAACTAATAATACGAAATTAACACTTTAACAAATACTTATTTACTAATAGTTACATAAACTTTGTTAGCTGTTAAACTCAATCTGCTAATTTTCTGTACTAAGCTGACTTCAAATCTCATAAAATAGTCAAAAGTTTAAGTTGCAGTGCACAAAGAGACATCGTTAGTTGGTTTAGCTTGCCAAAAAATTATCTAAACCTAGTGATTTTCTACATGTGAAGCTCCAATTATCAAATGTTTGGCATTTTTAATCATTTGCAATTGATTATCAATATGGTTGCAATTACTTTTTGCCAGTAAACCAGTCAAGTAGTCCTCGCAGCTCTGACACATTTGAACTTTGCCAATAGGAGCGTCTACGTGAAGCTGTAATTATGCAGTGATTTCTGTATTGATAGGTGCAAGTTATACCCCTTTCACTCATAGGTGTCTTGTGAATGTAGTCATTCATAATAACTGAGTGCAAATCGGAGCCTCACAGTCCTGATGAATACATTTCTGTGAGACCATGTTTGCTTTGATGAATAAAATGGTAAACTGAGGGCAGCATATCGAGCTGTTTTGGGTGTCTGCAGTGGAGCTATTCCACTATATTGCTTCTTAAATGTTTGTGTTATGATGCAGAGTTTACGTGACCTCCATTCACGTCTGAAGCAGTCGCTGGTTTATTTATTTGTGTGAGAATCCAACAGCCATTTGATCCAGCAGACTGTGAATTAGCTCAAACTCCTTAATGAACTGCATTTTTTCTCCTAAATTCCAACATTTCTGCTGTATGAGATGGAAAAGAGATGTCTTTACAGAGTAGTAATGATGCATGAATCCGTCTCATCTCCCCTTATCGTCGTGATATGAGCTTTAATATGCTGCACAGCCGTGGCACTATCTGATAAGATGTGGCTCCGGGCGATTGGAGCCTTCATGGGTGCAGTGGATAGAGAGGAGGAGGAGGAGGCGCTGAGCGGCTGAGCAGCTGAGCGGCTTTGACTCTGGGCGCATCATATTCTTCCCATTTTTCTCCAGCTCCAGACAACAAGCCCCGGTGAAATGACTGCGGGTGCCGCCGACTGTGAAATTAATTGAACTTGTGATCCGAAGGGTAGAGACCAGCATCCGGCCTGAGGAGGCGAGTGTACATTCGTGCTTACATTAGCCCACGACAAAGGAACAGCCAAGGCCACGGGCGACGACTGGATCTGCGGTCAGTTTCCCCGACGAGATGTCTCGAGTAATGGCTGAGCAGCACTTGACTCGTATGACATTGTGATCGTGTGAGACGTGCTGCCACACTGCTGGCTCTTGTTAGAGGCGTTATTTTGGAGAGAAATTGGATTTGTTCACAGATCCACCATGTCAAGTTAGTGATGAGCGTGTAGATAATGATTTTGTGTTTTCTTGGCCAGAGATGCTGCTCAGATTGCCAGATTCAGAGCTGAGCTTTGGTGACAAGTAGATGCACACGAGGTATAAAACGTCTCCACAAGTTGTAATGATAAACTAGCTACAGCTAACATATGGTTTTTGAGAGGGGCCTCTCTCCCAGTTCATCATGTACAGAAGCTCGGTCAGAATCAGTTGGCGGTGCATCTTAACACTTGTCACCCTTTTAGTTTCATTTCGTTGTTGACAGGCAGTGTTGGTCAAGTTACTTGAAAAAAGTAATCCGTAACTAATTACTGATTACTTCCCCAAAAAAGTAATCCCGTTACTTTACTGATTACTTATTTTCAAAAGTAATTAATTACTTAGTTACTTAGTTACTTTTTAAAAACACGATTTACAACCTGAAGAGGTGATAAAGTAATAGATCTTTCAGCCCAATTCTACTTTTTCTACATAATCCATCATACAAAATGTAATCAAATGGAAAAGTCTCTTTTTAAAACTTGTTTTATCAGTTTTAATCTTTTAACTTTATGCATCAAGCAAAAATTAAATTATATGCAACATTCACTGACTGGAAGAAATTAGTTTAACATTTAAACCTATTTTCTGCACATTCCAGCACATAAAATAAAATATTTTTTGTGTTTACACTCACTCTTTCAAATAGATGCAAGTAAAACACAGCAGAAAATAAATAAAGTCAAAGACTCAGCGGTCCTGTTGCTCTATTTTCACCTGTAAAGCAGGACTGAGGTAGGCGGAGGTTTACCCTGGTGCAGGTGTGCTGCAGCGGTCAGTGGAAGGATACGGCAGCTTCTCTGTGAATTTCCCATTACGTCGTTGCGCACTCGGAGCTTGTTTAGGGGTTTTTTTCGCTGTAAAAAGAAGTTTTCTTCCCACGCACGACGGACGCTAATGTTTTTGTCACTTTTTATGGAATCAAACTCAAAGTAAGGTCAGTACTTCCACGCTTTAAACGCTGCACGCTCATACTCTCTCCTGCACTCGATATATGATCCATTGTTGATCTGCACACAGCTGTTGCCACGAACGTCGCACTCGCTTACGTCATTGTCATGAGACATTCTCGCAAAAAAATCACGGTTTTAGTAACGCAGTAACGCAGCGTTCCTACGGGAAAGTAACGGTAATCTAATTACCGTTTTTGCAATAGTAATCCCTTACTTTACTCGTTACTTGAAAAACGTAATCTCTGTTGACAGGTAGTCTGATTTAACTAAATCTGTCTTCTTAGATCAAGTAGTTCAGTCGCCGTCACCACCAAGAGCTAAACACAAAATACCAGAATGTTATTATGTCAGCTACTGATGTTCTGTGTTGCAGGATCTTTATACTTCCCACTTTCAGCACAAACTGCTTCTAACAGAACTTAACAAGCTTTGTCCAGAACGTGTAACTTTCTGAAACACCGTCTGCCGCAGTGCGAAGGCAGGCAAGGTGTGGACTCCTTCTCCAGCTCTCCCTTGTAATGTCCCTCACTTGTGAATCTTCTGTAGGTACAATTAAGTGCAACACAACAGACAGCTCTGACAAGACTGTCTGACAGTGTGCGCTGACGCCTCGCTCTTCTATTCTGTACTTGAGAGCAGACTTTTTGTGATGCACTCAAGTGTGACTGTTTGACCACACATAAAGATGCTTCTCTTTACACACAATTGTACAATGACCTCATCTGGTGTAGAGAGGTCCTCCGAGCTCCTTTGATTTGTCCCGATCCTCAGAGTAATCCAGGCCAAATTGGATTTTTATACTGTTAGCAGAGACCACAATAAACTTTAGCCTGGCATCAGCATCGGCATCAGGGGTGGAGGTTTTGTTGCTGTTAAAGCCTTTGGTTGCACCTGGTGGATGATTATCTGAACCATAGCAGTATTTTCATGACTTTTGTTTTTTCATTTTCATTGCTCGTCCAACTCCACAAAAGATGAGTTTTAAAATTTGCTTCAGTTTATATAACTGTACACATGTACCAGCATTAACAAGGATCATCATTACAGGTGGCGGTAATTCACCTCATTTAACTTCTGGACTCCACTCAAAAATGAGCAAACACAAAGTTATGATTGTTTTTTCTGAAATTTATTGTGAAAGCCAATTTAACATCATAACTGTTGAAATTAACTTTAATTTTCCCCAGTAGTGACCATTGCCAAAGGGGTCAAATAAAAAAACAAAAAAAATGACTAACTGTTGTAACATAAAAGTTCTTGGCTTAAACGAATCAGTTACATGTTTCCATTTTTTCATTTAGCCTCAGACCACAGGCTAAGCCGAACAGGCTGGAGACTGGTCTTCTCTGTTAGAGATCTGCTTTCAGCGCTTTGTGTCCCTGAGGTTTCTCAGAACTGTGGTCCCTGGCCCTGTGGACACAATGCAATCTGTGCCGCCCCACATTAGATAAGTCTCCTCCAACTCTCATCCAGGTCACATTGCACCACAGAGTGCAGCAGGGCTTCCAAGACTCTGCTGCCTCCGCTGATGCTCAGGCGGAGAGAAGACTGCACACGTGACAAAGCGCTGGGTGAGTGTTTCAGGTCAGCTGAATCCACAGCTCCAAACAGACCTGATTTCTTTATCAACAGGTCACCTTTAGGTTCAAACTAGTTTAGCACAAAGCCCGCCTGTGATATGACCAAGGTTCTTTTGTGAGTCCTGTGGCAGAGATCTCTCACAATCTGTGAACTCTGAAGTAAAATGTTTTATATGAAGCTAGAAACCATAATATTTCAGCTCCATGCTGTTAAACAGCAGACTTTTTGCTTTTGGTGCAGGACACATCCATAATGTTTTAAATCCTATCTAGTCTTGTTTACAGAGTCTTGACTTTTTGAAAGTAAATCTGGAGACAAAGATTCAAGCGACTGACCTTCATCCTCTCCAATTTGTTTATATCTACATGTTTAAGCAGCCACATCTTCTGTGATGCCGTGTACATTTTTAACCTTAGTTCTGTTTTCACACAGGAAATCTGCGAATGCACTGCAGAAATCTGCATAACAACTTTGCACTTATCACCACATATGCTACAAATGTCCCCCTACTTGATATTGATTGACCTTTACCCTGGCATGTATCTAACATCAGCATATTGCCGGTCATAGATTATCTTCCTTTAGCCACACGACCTGGATGAGCAACGAAACTCGAGCGTGGCTCACAACACGATGCCTTTTTTTCCGTGTGATATGACACAGCAAGGAAACCCAGTAAAAAGATGCCGTGACTCTCATATCAACTTCGTAACCAGTATTTTTCACACAGTGCAGGCTATAATTATAATGATTAAATTAAAGATTATTTTACACCTGCGTGTTAGCGCTTGTTAGCGAGAACGCCTGGAGGGCTTCGAGGCCTGGACCTGGAGCTGGAAGTTTAAAACACAACGAGACAAGACGACTTGATCCTGCGCATCATGCTCACGTTCAACAAAAGTGCAGTTACATCAGACAGTTACACAACTCAAGGAAAGACATCAGAAGATGCATTTAGTCAGCAGACGTCAGTGTCTAAATTTATTCATTTAAACGACAAACTTGAGCCACTGTAACCGAGACACAATTTCAAAGATGAAGCTAATCAGCAGAAGTATAAATGTTACTCCCACAACTTATTCATCTGTTTAAAAAATAGAAAAGCACTTCATAACTCTCAGTTTAGCAATACCTAACTAAGCTAATTAGAGATAATGTAATAGACGTGAGAAACAGGCTATAGAAGCAGTTTTTAAATCTAAATGAATTTATATTTTCAATCACAAATGTCCACTACTAGATCTAAGTCTAGACACGAGGCTGCGCTGAATAACATCTCTCTCTTTTTTTGTTTTTTTGCATTTTCTCAGCTCTTTTCACACATTTCCCTGTTTGACATTCTGTCTGTTTGCATGAGAAAGAATTACAAAACTCATGAATAAGTTATGAACAAAACGCCTTTAAATGCGAGGCACGCTCAATGCATTTCACAAGAAAGTGCACAGTGCGTGATAAATGATTATTTTCTGACTTTTTGTGCTTAAAACTAAACTGACGTTTCTGTCAAACAGCATGCCAACTACTTCGATGAAGTATATTCGAGTCTCTCCTCGTGCCAGAGGACCATCTGATTATTCAATAAAAACACAAAGTTTGTCCTTTAACAGATAATCGTCACACTGAAACCTTGACAACAGAAACACATCTTGAAAATGGAGTTTAATGAAACAGTGCTGGTTGGAAAAGAACACGTCCAAGGCCCTGAGTCACTCGAGAAAAGGTCATTTTTCTCTTTCCTCTTTGCACCTTTTTGTCAAAGAGGTAGCAGACGACGTGTTTTATGTGTTACATTTCAGCCTGCTGTCGGTGATGGGCAGATAGCACAGATGCCACATATGGTTGGATGTGCGTTCATGCTTGGAATGACTCAGACCAGCTTCAATTTCACACAGTGTCTGGTTTCTCTGTCGCAGCCTCCCTGGCTCCTCTCACCATTTGTTTCTTTTTTCCTCCTCGGCCCCTCGGAAGGATAAATTACAAATGATAAAAGTGTGTTTTGCAGCCAATCTCCCTAACACAATGCTGACGCCTCCAGTAATGAGGTCATTATTATGCATATCACAGATATCAAGAGGAATGAGCTTAAGAGCTTACACATTTAATTGATTAAGACAAGCAAGCAGCCATGTTATTTGGAACAAAGACAGCTGGGTTTTTTCCGAAGGTCATGATTTCTGAACAACATATCTAACAAGTTCTAATAAAATATTGCTCTCTTTTGGCTGGATAAATAAACGAGTGTCACACTGAGGTTATTCCCTGATGAGAAACCATCTGTTTGGTTTTTATAACAGTCAGCCTCTCTGGGCAGCTGTGATTGATGCCAATCAGTGTCTTTATTGCACATAGCTGTGATTAGGAAGGTTTGTGGTTTCAAATATAAACTAATCCTTAAAATTCAATAAAAATTCAAACCTCTGGTGTTTAACATTTTTCATGATGGCCATCATTCTCCCCCTGAATGAAGGGAGCATGTAATCGACTGTTTGTTAGGAGTCCACAAATTTCAAGATATAATTTTCAAATTTTGTGTGATGGTGGAGACCAATAACAGCTCAAGCTGACTGGATAAAGGACAATGGATTGTCTTCAAGCTTCACAACAATATACTTGACCTTTGGCATTTGGCCTTCATTGTTAAATGGACTGAGGCAATCAGATCGCTTTATACAACATGCCACATTCACCTTTTTCTATGCGTTTAAGTGCTTCCATACTCCGATGGATGCATCGGAGAGCAACTTGGGGTTAGTATCGTGCCCGAGGATATTTGGCAGACTGGGGGAGCCAGGAATCAAACCACCAGCCTTGAAATCAGCAGAGTACCTGCTCTACCTCCTGAGCTACAGCCAGCCCCACTGTTAGTGCTCAAGGTCAAAGTTAATCTTGGAAAGCTCAGGAGTTAGAGCAGGTCACCTACTGATCGGAAAGTTGGTGGTTTGATCCCCGGCTCCTCCAGTCTGCATGCCTAGTATCCTTGGGCAAGGTACTAACCCCAAGTTGCTCTCCGATGCGTCCATCGGAGTGTGAATGTGTGTGAATGTTGTTAGAAAAAGCACTTTAGTGTTTAGTGTCAGTGCTTGTGAGAATGGGTATGATCGGGTGAATGTGGCATGTTGTATACAGCGCTTTGAGTACTCCGGGAGAGTAGAACAGCGCTGTATAAGAATCAGTCCATTTACCCTTTACCAAAAAGAAGTCAAGAATCAAAACTTAGTAATACATTATGGAGAGAGCATGAATATATCTTAAAATCTCACGTTTTTACAGCCTGTAGAACCAAAGATGTCATCCAGTTCTGCTCTAATCATAAGGGTAAAAAAGATAATAACATACGTCATTTTAGTACGTCATGCATGAAGGTCATAGTTCAAAGGTCAAGCATAAGCATTTTGTATTGTAAGCAGGCTGACATTAGCGTGTGGTAATAAAAATGTCATAAAACATGAAAGTTTTAATATAACTCTGGCCCTCCTTTGGGAACTGCGCTCTCTGAGTGCTTTTGTTCTTGTATGAGTTTTCTTTTTTTTTTTAATACAGTATTCATGAAATATCTGAATTAATTTTAGGAGCTTTGTATTTCAGAGCTGGACGCTCAAGACTTAAACTCGAGAGTTTAATTTGAGCTTAATGAGACTGTTTTACTTAAGACTAAAATCTGAACACAAGACTGTGATCGTGTCGTGTTTTTAACAGATTAAAAACAAGTAACCGTAAATAACTAAGCAAGAGCGAGGTCCTTAGAGCTTTGAGGCTTTTATGTTTAAATATTTACCTGCAGCTGTTTCTACACAATATTAATAGAGATCTGGAAGCCAAGACAGATGTAAGTGCAAATGACATCAGAATTTTCTCAGGGACTTAAATGAATAGAATATGAATTGTCTTCAAGTGCTCTGACTTGGCTGCATATGAAATGGCTTGGTTTAGGTCCAATATGACTTAAGATTTGCTGCAATGATAGGAAGGAGAAAGGTTTCAACGTTGGTTTGACTTGTTTGTAAGTGGTTATATAGATTTATTTATATAGAAATAATAGAAATAAATTGTTGGACTGAAGAGTTATTTTGTGAACCTGCAACTGAAAACTTAGCTGGACTTGGACATCTTGTTCACGACAACATGGCACTAAACCAACTAGTGTGTTGTGCATTTAGACTAAACTTAGAACTTAGAACTTTTATTGCCATTGTACAGCTGTTTGCACAATGAAGGTGCAAAAGTAAAGAAAACAATATACAAGAAAAGAAGAAGATAAACAATATAAGAACACTGTGTGCAGTGTATACACGAAGTTTGGGTTACAGGAAACGTTGTGGGGGTGGGAACAAGGACGTGTAATAATATAGTTGTTAAGGACAAGTTAAGGGATGAAAATGCACATCTGCCGAAATATTGCACAGGAACAAAATATTGCAGGAAATGGCAGCAAAATAATAAATAGCAAACAAATGCTGATGTCATTCGTTTTCACACCTGTAGTTGATGTATCAGTTGATCAGTTTGCAAACTTGTAGCCTTCTTCTGTTTCTTTCTTTTCTTTTTTCTTTTTGTACACAGAGAAAATTCCACGTGAACCAAAAGGCATCACTACAAACCACGCGAAAACGTTTATGCTGCCTGCTGGTCAGACGGGTCGGGCATGAGCAACAAAAGCAGATAAAGAAAGAAAATTTCACTTCTAACATTCATATTAATACGTGTTTGCACTTTGTGTACTCTGCGTGTTTCTGGTATTCTGCTACATCCCAGAATGCTATGGGAAGCCGTTTAGCTCGAACACCTGCTAGTTGAGTTGGCTCGAGGTCGAATTACATTCTGGCCATGAACAAACTGCTCTGGAGTTTGTTTAGAATCAGACAGACAAACCATTAGAGAGCTTTCTTTTCAGTTATCTCCAGCCTGAGTGTAGAAGTGTGAAACCTTTCCTGGACCACAGTCAGCTACAAATAGCCCCGAGCCTTTGAATAGAGCAGATCTCAGTCTATAAGAAACTGAACCATGATTCTTATCAATTCTAGTGTGAAAACATTTAAATCAATGACAAAGTTATTTTTCACAAGAGAGGAATTATGAAAATATGGCAACCAATTGGTGTGAGATCCAGCCAAAGTATCCCCTGGACACAAATCAAGACGATATCTCGCTCTTACAATTCTTAGGACAAGAATTCCTCTGAAACCTTTACAAAAAAAATTTTTTTTTAGTGGACAGGTCTCTTTTTACCTTTTGCTGGACTGATTGGAAATTCAGGACACTTCTAGTGTGGTCTAACCTCGTGGCCTCTGGTCCCATCCCACTACTTTTTCCCACTGAGATCATTTGAGAGCTGCCACTCCACACAGCGGCAATAACTTCCTCCAGAGGTTCATCACCTCACCTCGCCACAAAACCTTCAATCAACAGGAGACCGACCTTAGAGCAGTCTCTGTTTTTACTGGGCTGACAACTCAATTAAATGCTCACGCCGGGACTTTAACAGAAAGCGCGGTCTGTCGCTGAGGTAATTTGGACACCTTTTGTCACAGAGTGGCTCGGCTTCAAACGCTTGTACCGTCCGATAATTTAGTCTTCAGTTAACCGCTCCGAGATCTTTGTGCTTCATAAAGCAGCACGCCGTCATTTTGATTTTGGTGTCACAAATCTGCGCGTTTAGATATTATGCACCTCATCGCATGCTTCTGACTTACTGCTGTAATTCTGGCCAGTGACGCGCATGCCGTTGCTCCTCTGTTGCATTTCTCAGTTGAAACATAGAGTTCTACAACTTGTATCACTATACTGTGCATAAACATAGAAAAATAGAACAGCAGTCTAAATTTAAGAAGTGAACTGTTTCTCCTTTACAGTTGTTCCATATGCACAACGTCCTCCAACTAAACTCGTGTTCCCGAAACCTCATAATTTAGGAGTGTTTAAAAGAAAGAAAAAGTCTACATTGGAAGGTATGTGGGCCACACAAACTCTCTGTTTGGGTTGGGCAAGGAAACCCTCACAGTGTGGCCTAACACATACACAAATTTAAAGTGTTTTGAAAGCTCAGTTTTCGTCCACCTTTCTATCTAAAGGTGAAAAACCAGTGTGAATTTTACATACACTTTGCTTGTCATCTAAAATAGATCATAATAACAGCTTGCACAACCAGCCTGTGGGTTTTTACTTACACGGAGCGTTTGATGTTGGTATAAAAGTTCTGTGATCAACAGGAACCTAAAGGTTTGATTCACTAAAAATAAATCTTTCATCTCAGAGTGAAGCCTTTGCGTGATTAAAACTTCAAAAATGTGGAAGCTCTCATAGAAAGCTGCTGTGGGATCTGTGGTGACACTTACCTCCAGTTTGACAACCATAAATATGGTATCACCTGAGACCTGATGCTGTGCAGGTTTAAAATGTAAGCAGAACACCGAGTATTCGGGATTTAGCGCTTTTTCTTCCTGGAAAAAATAACCTTAAAGAGCAACCAGCATGAGCATGAGAGAATAATTCAACTTTTCTCAAGTTTTAAAAGACAAACTGTGATTGTTTTCACTGGTTGTTCCTTAGTTAAGAGCATCCTCGTCTGTTGTTTGCCTGTGAATGCCGGGGTTAGACAATCTGAACATAATCCTGATGTCAGTCTTTCTGAATGCTGCAGTTGTCCTGACAGGCTTGGCTGCTGTGCACAGATGGTGTTTCCTCTCTGACACCATCAGGGATCCTTGTTGGCATGAAAAATGGCTTTGTTTGTGAGAGTTTCACAACAGCTACAAACACAGTTACCTTCAAATTCAGTCCAAAACATTAAAGCAACAGTAAATATATTAAACACTATAAAATTTAACTACCAGCTGTCTTCCTGATGTAACAGGTCCTTAAAATTAAATGCCAGATAAAGGCAACTTCATACGAATTACAAAACATGATATATTATGATGTGCAACTATTCATTTAACTAAAATGAAGCCAAAATGCAAAAACAGTCCCGTCAACAACCACAAAGACCATCAGTGTGTTTATAGGAGTTATAAGGGTAAGTAACGGAGAGGATAATCACATGCACTCTTAACTGATCACTAAGTTTTAGCATTAGCTCTATAAAAGCAGAAGTGTTGACAGTTTGCTGTCCTGAGGCATTCAGGTGTGTAATCACAAGACCAAGGAGGAAAGGCATTAGCAATGATCTTTAAAAAAGACAGAAAATGATCAGAAAATGATCAGTCTGGGAAGAACTTTAAGGCCATCAGCTACTCTGAGAGAGCTGCCAGCCTTCTCAGGACGCTCCAGTAAATTCACCCCACGGTCAAACGGTGCTGTGCTCAGTTAGCATGTTAAGATTAAATGTTACAGTTCACAACAGTAGAAATAGACTGAAGAGGTATGGCTTGTTTGGAAGGATTGCCAGGAGAAAACGTCTTCTGTCTGAGAAGAACATGGCAGCATGGCTTAGATCTGCAAAGCTGCATCTAAACAAACCACAAAACCTCAACAATGTGAATGGCCACAATGCAAAGCACCAAGTCTGGAAAAAACATTCACCATTTTCGCTTCGTACCGACTGTCAGCAGAGTGGAGGAGGGCTGATTTTTGGGGCTTTTTTTTTTTTTTGCACAAACAGGAATTTGGCACCTTGTAGTTACCAACTTTACCATGAAATCCTCTGTATACCAAAACATTCTAGAGTCAGACGTGAGGCCATCTGTCCAACAGCAAAATCTTGGACCAGTTTGGGTCATATAAGAGGGCAATGAGTTTGTGGTGCTGTGGTGGCACCATGAGAGAGCTGTGCATGAATGAATGCTGCACATTTCAATGAACTGAAAGGATGCAGTAAAGAACTGTGTGCTAACATTCCTCCACAAAAAGTGAGAGACTGATAAAGTCTCAAAATCACTACCAGCAAAATAATATATCAATTTCAAACAGCACAAAGTTACTGCTGCTGTTTCACACATTGCTTCTGGTAAGAACCAAATGATGCTTTCTTATGTCCTGAGACATGAAACTTGACAGAGGGTCTACTTTTTGGTGTGAGTGCAGCATGATTGCTTCCAGTGTCCATGTGAGGACACAAACTGACACCAAGTGATGCAAACAGAGACTAATGTGTCTGTTTAAATATTTTAACACAATCTCCTTTCTGAGTTTTCACTGTTTGGGTTTTTAAATATAAGTGTCACTATTTTAAAGCAAGGCTGCTTCCCAGCATGACAATCAAGATAATGACTTTGGATTCTGATGAATATTAGCATAGTTTGTTTTTCCAGCGTTGAACAGGTTGTTCGGGAGGATTTTTTCTTTTTCTTTTTATTACCAGAAAATCTTTGTCATTTCCTGCTGTTGCTTGTAAATCATGTCCATCCAGGTTACAAGCCAATAGTGGACCTGTGGTATTTGTATACGTGTATACATCCTACTTGTGGTATTTTGTCAGGCTAATAACTTTTTCAGTAATATAGTAAATTACATATTGAAAAAGGAGCACTATAATGCATGTGTTTTGATTCCCACAGCCTCAGTGTAATTATTTTCTTCCCCAGGTATATTACAAAGAGCTCTCTGCGGAGAGTGATGAAGGTTTTATGTGACCAGCAGCTACATGTGCGGCGCTTGCACTCGATCATCAGAAATGTTATGTGAATTAATGTGCTGGTGATTTTTATGGTGGGCACATTGATCTGTTTTCTTTTCAGCAGAAGTGAACCACACATTAAGCACGTCATGAGAAAATAATAAAGCTAATATCGGTGGCGTTGTTAGGAGGATGACACTGGCTTCTCTCTCAGCCTGAAAAGAGAAACTTCTCCAAAAGTCTGGCGGTATGGCAGCAGATACTTGGGTATCGCTTGCCAGATGGCAGAAGGGTGAACAGGCTGTGGCTCGGGTGGGTATTAACTTCTAGTATCCTTTGGGCTCTTCCTCACCTCGGCGATTTATCAGCGTTAAGACTCTGCTGCATCAGTGCTTGGCTCAGACAGGACATATGATTGTAATTCACCACATAAATCAGTCATCGGCTGCAGGTTTCTAATTGTTCCTCGCGTACCTTCAAAGTAAGACAAAAACACAAGTGAGGGAAGTGTGGAGCAGGAGATTTTACACAGTGTCTGCAGTGGTGCTGATGCTGTCCCGCTCTGCTGTGAAGGTGAAGCTGCCAATTTACTAGTTAAACTATGTTTCTGCTCTCGCCTATGGTCACAGGCTGTGGTTAGTGACCTAAAAAATTACATTGTGGAAATTAGTTTCTTCCGAAGGATGTTTGGGCTTATCCTCAAAGACCTTCAAAGGATGAGGAGGCTCAGTGATTTAGGAAAGGCTGAGAGGAGAGCAGCTCCTCCTCTGCATCAAACGCGCTGAGATGAAGTGATTTGAGGTTCTTGATCCCTCCAGGTGAGGTTGGGTGTTGTGTAGCTTGGGAACTCCTCAGTATACCCCTGAAAGAGTTGGAGGCAATGGTTGGAGAGAAGGCTTCTCCACTTGGGCAAAAGCCTGATCAGCAGAAGATGGATGGACGTGCAGCCACAACAGAAAACCTGGCAAAATATATATTTATGATCTTAGTAACACCCCCTCAGGACCTACACAATCTACCTTCTCGTATTAACTACAAATGCATCTTTGATTCTCACCATAAGGCCACCCTATAACACAAGCACACCCATCGCGTTTAATGATAGAATTTATCGTATCTCATTTAAAAATCCAAAATCTGCATAAAGTTATTTTTAAAAGTGCTACTTTCATTGAGTATTAACAAACGTAATGTTCAAATAACATTAAAAGATATAGAAATATAGGGATAAGGCTGGTCAATCCAAGACTAGGAGAATCGCAGCTCATTTAAAGAACGCGAGAGACATTCAGTCACTGCACTAAAAATGACGAATACTAAACACACGTAAAAGCCAAGCATGCAAATAAGAAGCAAGAAAAACTGAAAGCCACTTATGATAATGCGCTCCGAGATTTAAAGTAACTGCACCCACCTTTAGGAGGATTCACTGTAATCCAATCCAACACTTAAGGTAAAATCCTTCCTGGAATAAATTAATTTAAAAAAAAAAGAATAAATGATAAAATCTACTATTTATCAAAGACTTCAATAAAAACACGCAGCTGTACAATAAAACTGTAAAAACGTCAGGATTCTGTGGATTGCATTGTTACTGCTGCTTTCTGGTTTTACCTTACACCAGCAGAATTAATCATACAGTCTTTAAACAAAGGTACGCCTCCACAAACACCCCGAGCCTGTATCCACTGGAGCTGGTGACCTTTCTGTGGGGTTTGCCACAAACAAGGCAGCCTTCACCTGTTTAGACCGGAGAGATGTTTTCAGTGGAAGACGAAGTTCCAGGTTTGGTCAACAGATATTTAAGACTGACGGTTTAACATCCTCCATGTTCCTGCCGGTTAGAGCTGGATGGATCTACAGCTTTTTTTAGACATGGTCATGACTTTATCTCACATTCAGCACTTAATAATCGCAGAAAACTAAACAAAATCTCTCTAAAGGCATCACCCTGCACTAAATTTTCTTCATAATTCTCGTGTTGACTCTTCAGAGGCTTAACAAGACACCGTGTCATTAATATGAAATGAGATTTATTCACTGAACACAGATCTTCCATATAAAACTACCTCGAGACAGTGCAGACAGTCCTGAAACACTCCTCCATTAATTCTTTAAAAGCTTCCTTTTGATAAAACGCGCATGAACATTTAATAAAACTGCATACTCCATGTATCACACGCAGTGAGATCAGTTCCTTTCTTCCTACCAAACCTCTTTAAATATTCACAAAATATCATCTTCCTGCCCCTAGATGTACATTTTCATCAAAAACTGTGACTAAATATAAATAAATATTCTACATTTCTAATATTTGTCGTGATCCACCGAGGCTCAGATGCGTTTCCACGGAGGTAAATGATATTAACTGAGCAGTCAGCGGGGACCGTATATGAAAAGCCGCATCTTTGACGAGTTCATTAGATTTCAGGGAAATGCAATGGAGGAAAACACTGATAAAGAGCTGCTGTATGTGCAGCTAACGAAACAAAATGGGCACGGAGTGATTAAAACATATCTGAAGAGGGATTAGAGAGGTTAACAAATGCTTTATTGGCTCTTACAAGATCAATGAAACACTTCATTTTGTGTCGGCGACTCACAACAGGAAAAATGTCCTCTATGTATTAATATAACCGGCTTCCTTATTTCACATTTCTCTCACATCAAACCTTTGCGGTCGCTCTTCATTTCTACTTGTTTTACTGATGGCTTTGATGTTCCTTTGTGATGATTTAACTTAATTGTGATGATTCACTTACTGGCAGCATTTACACGAGCAGCTATTGTGGCAATTGAAATGTCACCGGGAGAGAAAAAGCTTAAGAATACAGACGTAGATCAGAGAGAGAGATCAGAGCGGAAGTGAAATTCACTCCGAGAGGCGGCATATTTAATGCTTGACCTCATTATGGAGATCGAGCAGAGAGGTGTGTCTCTGCTTTATTGGCCTTTGCACTGACGATGTTCATTTCAGAAAATTACATGATCTTTGGCTGGAATCGGTGGCCTACTTTCTGCTATGATAAGCACTCTGTCGAGATCAGACACTGAATTAATAACAACCGCGCTTATTATATTGCGCTGCAATCCTCCGCTTCCTGCTATATTAAATCTCTTTTTTTGGTCATATTCTTTTCTGGGTTTATTTCACAATGTAGCCTTAACACAAAGGCATTGTTCAAAACACTGTAAGTCGTTCTCTAATGCTCTTAATCCACCTGAGAATTTCAGGAAATGAGTCTAAAAAGTGACGGGTATTAGCTGAATATTCTCCTCTGTGCTACAATCACAGTAGCAAGGCACAAGAGTAAATTAGCTCTTTAAGCTTTTTAATTTGAACATGTGTTTTGTTAAAGATGCTGAATCTGCAATAGGATGATTTATAGGTTTGGTCCTTAAAGAATAAATGTGCTTTGTCAGCGGACAAAACAAAAGTGTGCAAATATTTTGCTTTTTTTTTTTGCACACTTTTGTGTCACATACTTTGCCACAGGTCATTCCTACGCTGTACAGGTAAAACCACTTGGTGCATTGTTGCTTGAGAAGGAGCCACACGAGGAGAGCAAGAACATAAATAGCAAAAATATCCGTGAAAGGTTACAAACAAAAGTTAACTGGGAGAAAAATTGTTTCCCTTCAAAACATAATTGAGAAGGGAGAGCAGTTGTAAGGGAAGGTCATTTCGTAGAAGCTGCACTAACAGGACAAAACACAACTTCAATTGATCGCTGATGGCAACACAAACCACAGTGACCTTTGATTATATGGTTACAGTTCAGGACGGGCATTATTTTACACGTCTTAAAAGTTAAGTGTGCACAGTTCTCATGCTTATTTAGATGTTATAATGATTAGAAACCACTTCTTAAATTACCAAACTGTTGTTTTCTGATTATGATTAAAGCATATCTGCTTAATTAGACACATACAAATGATAACGTGGTTCAATGAGTGAAGCCGAAGGTAAACTTATCTCGCTCCTCTCACTTCTTTGCACACTAACAAACTGCTGTGAAAACACAGTAATGCACAGTTATTTGTGAATGCTGTGGAATATTATAGATGCTGATGCCTTTCAGGAAAAACAAATTAACAGCAATCCACTCTGCATTTTTATAATTAGCTATTCTCCAGTGACACTTTGATTGCTGTGGGTATGTGCTGTGGTTTCCATTGTCTGCGTGACTGAGAACAGCGTAAAGATTTCACTGGCAAAGGGCCGTCGTGACCAAGACTGCTGTAGCTAATAAACTGTTTATGGGGAATACAGTTGGAACACTAAAATAGCAATAATACAGCAAACAAACATCATGACCGGTGTTTTATTTTTGCATGAAGGAAAAAGAAATCACAACTGTTATTAATAAAATTTACAGCTTTAATTCTCAATTTAGTGGTTTAATATTGTAGCTGGGAAAAAATGACTTGATTTATTTAATGCAATACACTTTACAGATAAGTTAAATATCTTTGCCATCACTTATGCATCCAGTTCACAGAAAAAGTTTAATATCCTTCATATGCTTTTATTTTTGTGTATGCTGCAGGTAAGACTGGGGCACAAAACCTAAAACAACGAACTCTAAAAAGCTCCACAGAGCTGAAGGGAAGTGCAGGCTTGAGTAATAATTGAGGATTTGTCATCTGAAAATATTTTAACTAATATTTAATTAATTTAATTTAAATGCTTCTCTTACAGATCGTATGCTGGGCTATATTTTGTAGCCATGGCGACTCTTTTTTTGTAACTGCCTTTGCCTGTAGTGTGCAGCACTGGAGGAGGAGGTTTGATATGACCGCACACAGTGTGATACGGACACGAGCTTCAAACTCTGCGTGCATGCTAATGCCCCAGCCCGGCTGGAGATGCAGGGTGGCCCCGAGGCATTCTGTCAGTCTGTCAGCTGACAAGCTGGATTCTTATGAAGCTGAAGGACTTAGGAGTAAAAACAAAAGTGGGGAGGTGAGCATGGGTCCCTTAACACCACTGCAGAAAATAAAGGTTTTACGGTCAGATAGTTTTAGGTTGTTTGTGGCTGGATTTATCCGGCAGTGCAGGGAAAATCCAGGGTGAATTGCTAAGCAAGACGCTGTCCTCTGGCTGGCTGAAAATGTGAAAAAAATATCTCTGGGTTTAATGGAAATGGAATGAACTAGACTTTTTTAAAAGAGCCACAGACATTTGATTTAATACAATTGCAAATCTAACATTTGATTTCTAGACGTGTATAAACGACAGGTTTATCAGAAATATGACTGATCCTAGATTTCACTCAGTGTGACAGTACCTCTGTAAACCTTCAGTAAAAACATATAAAAAGATGCTAGTGATGGACATTTTGGAGAAATTATTTGCCAGAGGGGAGTCTGAGATTGCAAGTTCCTTCAAGAAAAGACAAAATGGATTTGACAGTTGTGATCGCACACGTTGCCGACTGCAACTCGAACCATTTAGATTTTTATTTAAATGTTTGGAAAATCAGAAACATTAAATGTATGCTGAATTATCCATTAGTAATTCCTGCCTCCAGTGAACCTGTGAATGCTTTAGAAAACTAAGAACTGCACTGATTGTAAGGCAAAGCCCAGACTGGGCCTAGTTGCCTGGAGCAAACAGAGGGAACATGGACTGAAAGAATCACGATCTATAAACCAGCACATGGTGTCACATAGCTAATGAACTGCAACAGAACATAAAGACTGTAGTTTTAACTTTGGATGTGTTCATGCTGAAAAAAATCTTTTTAAAAACAAAGATTTAAAAAAGATTCAAGTACACGAAAAAAAACACAACCAGAAGAGTATGATAGGTTTCTGCAGAAAGATGCTGGGACCATCACAAAGCTGCTCAGTCATGCCTTTATTCACTCCGCTCAGGTGTGACAATTACAAAATTAACCCCAATTTACCTTTAAGGCTTCTGAACTGCCACTGCACGGCTGGTAGGGGAGTGCTGACACCTGGAACAAAGAGATCATTCGTACTCAGGTCAGCTTCAATCTGCTTCCTACAATATCTCCATACAAACTTTGTGCGTTCGTGTGAAGGGTCTGCCACATTTAGCGCTGGTCCCAACCAGCTGGCCTAAAGCTGAAGTAGGTTAAAACACTGAGTCTACACGCGTGAAGGTGCCGAACCTGCTTTGTGCCGGATAAAGAAAAAACTCCACTCACGTTGTTTTCCTTGGCCACACATAGATGCAGAAACTGAGACTGAACATGCACGTTTAGGTAAAATCAACGCGCAGTCGCTTTGTCTGGTACGTAAACACCTTTATTGTTCTGACGTTGTCGATAGTTTAACAGGGGTAGGAGGAAAGAAACCTGAGATTACAACCCACCCCTTTATTTTAATATCATTACCGGGGAATTTTAAAGACACAACTGGGAACTTAAGCAGTTAATTGAAGACAGAGTTAATAGAAGTAACACTATTGTTTGTTTTTCACTGTCTGAATGAGGCGCTTTTGGCAATGATTCAGGTGCTGGGCAAGAACAATTCCATTTGAAGTCTCCAATTAGTTGAATTGATTCCATGTTAAGCTCGGTCACCAGAGACAGCCAGCGCAAATAGAAAATGAGGTGAATGTACCTCTAATATTTGGGTCAGTGCTGCGACTCAGAAATAAAATACATCTGCTCCATTTCAGCTTTTCTTTTTCCATCTTTTTGTTGTATAATTGCCTTAATCCTTTTACTTTTTGTTTCCTCGAACTAATATTAATGCTTTCAGAGTGTGATACATACAGAGAAGAATCAAAGGAAAGGGATAGAAAATAGCTGGTGTTGCATTGTATAATGCCGGCCATTACCTGCGCCTGCAGGAGCCAAAGAGACTATCATGACTCACTTTAGATTAGACCAGGCTTCTTTCATTGTTCCCCAGGGCAACATTCATCTTGTGGCAGTCACCAAATATTGACTGTAATGGTGACAAATGTGGTCTGCATAGTACAACGCTTTACAGCTCCTGTATAAGGCGGTTCATTACTAGAATTCATTATATGTGCAGGACAGACCGGGCAATGCTGCGAAATTTGAAAGGCACCAATTTACTTTTAACAATATGCAAGGCCTCCCTAATCCCTCACTGTGCACCTCATCAGTGAAACGGATGGCTGTGAATATAGAGCCTATGAATCTTTAACCACCTCTGCTCCTTTCATTTGTTTTAGAACACCCCAGTTGTACAAGTTGCTTCGCTGGCAGAGCTGAAATTCAAAGTATAAGTTCTGGAGTTAATCCCCGGCTGGGTGCCGTACCTGCGCAGTCATCTGGGTCGCCGTGCAGCAGGTGACATTTCGGTCCCGATCGCTCGCAGGGCCCTCAACGCTCCCTTTCATTATCGGGAGCTCCAGTTAGCTGGATCCCGCGGTGTCTCGTGTCGGTTTATGTAACTCGTGTCCCGTCTGCGTGGACGGGCTCGCCGTACAGCGTGCTACACCCCGAGCCTCTTGCGCTGCCCTATTTAAGGGGGTATTTTAAGACTTCCCACACGGGTTCATTTGCCCTTATCTCCTTTTCAAGTTCAGCTGTTTTCCTCTTGAAGCATTCTTCAGTGTCAGACCACAGGAAGGAGCCCGAGGTAATTTACACACCATTGTTATAATGAATTAGGAGCTGCGTGTTAGAAATGGGATGGGTTTCCTGGCGTATTGTAAAAGGCGCTCCAACGAGTCATCAAACGGCAAATAGGTCATCGGGCTTGTACGGGTAAAGGTTGGGTGCGAGACTGTCGTATTGTTCAAGTAATGGAGACGGATAAGCATCGGTTTCAAACATGTTGGAAGTTGTTGGTAGGAAATGAAACTGTTTTCATTTGAATTTGGTCAGAGCTGCTGGCGTCCCAGATATGTGTACAAGGTGTCCTTTGGTGTCAGTGCTGTAAGGGACGACACCTCCAACTCCTCACGTGTACATTGCATGTTTTATCAGGGTCCCTTGAATCCACTGGATACCCCAAAGTGTCAAATTCTGCACCTACTGTGTTCGCCTCCATCTCAGTGTTGTCTCTGTCAGCTTATTATTGGTCCCTCTTGCTTACTTTTTGATTTCATTTGAACTCGTCTCCATTGTTCTCTTCCTTTAGTTCATCTGTTCAACATGACCCTTCTCTTCCTGGTGTCTGTATTTAGTCAGCGTATTCTCCCTCAGTGTATGTCAGGTCAGAGTCTCTACTCCTTCCCTGTTGTCTTTCATCCGTTTGTGTCATCTTTTTATCGCGACTCTTCAAGTCTTTGCCCACCGCAGATTTTGGGTCGTTATTGTGAACAAAGTCCTGACAGTTTTGTGCTGTGTGGATTGTGACAGCCTGGACAGGCTCGTTCCACCGATGCCCACAATTCCCCTCGGTGGCTGTTTTTTGCTCGCTGCGATGGATCTGCAGGGAAACCTTGTTTGTCCCTGTGATGCCACTCGGTTTGTGTGGAACATGAAGACGTTTGAAGACGGTCTGTGTGGCACTTTCTGACAACAACTTTAAAGATTGTGAAAGAATAAATGTAAAATTCTTTGAAAACTAACATTTGAGATTTTTTTTCCTTTAATTATTTGACAGATTGGTTGTTTGAGAGACACATCCACATGTTCACCACTATTGATTTATTGGTCAGTGTTAAGCAGTGATTACATGATGCATCTGATAATTTGCTTTTCCTTCCTTCCTAGCTCCTTTCCTTTCTTACTTGTATTCTTTTAGCATTTATTTCATTCCTCACTTCTTTGTATCTTCTTTACTTTCTTCTTCTTCTTCCTCCATTTGTTCATTCCCTCTATCATCATGCCTTTTCCCAGTTTTCCTTTGTTCCTTCCTACTCCTGGTCTCCCTTCTTGTCTTTCTTTCATCTTACACTTTTTTCCTGCCATTCTTCCTTTGTTTATTGCTTCCACCTTCCTCCATTCATTTGTTCCTTCTTGTTTGGCTTATTTCCTTTCTCCCTTCCTTCCTCTCTCTCTCTTCCTTCCTTCTTTTCAGTCTTCTCCCTTTCACCTCCTTTTCCTAACTTTCTTCCTTTTCTTTATTCCTTCTTTTCTGGCTGTCTTCATCCTTCCTTCCTCCCTGACTCTAACACTGACCTCTGACATGCATGCACAAAATCTGGTTTCGCGTTGTTGTGGACCACGTATGAGTGAAGTTATGTTGGACGAGTTGATAATCGGTTGAGTGGAGCTGAGCAGTGAAACCTGGATGTAATGACGTGACCCAGCAGTGGCTCTGGATTTTTTTTTCCCTTACAGCCATTTTTATGTCTTTATGTTCTTCACATGAAGGCAATTTCAATAATGCTCCACTCAAACGGCAATGAAATCATTTTAATGGCTTTTGCTCAACTTTCAGAGAAATATAATTAGCAGAACATTATTTGAAAACACATTTCACTCTGCGACGTGTTATTTGTGCCTCTCTTCACAACCTGGAGTAACAACTTCTCAAACTGGCTTTACTCGCACGATGATCTCCGCTCAGATTTCATTCATCACAAACTGCACACTAGGAAATAATGACGAACTCTGAAATGTTTGTGCTTGATTATTTTAATCTGCAGAGATGATGATAGGTTTCCAACCCTGTCAGCAATAAAGGGGACGTGCCTACCACTTCATAATGGAGCCTCTATTTCACACGGTGCTGATCAGCATTTCTGGCAAGTTGGTGGAGACCTTTTTATGACTGCGTTTAAATCTCCACCTTCAGCTGCTTGAAATCCATCAGTCTTATTGATTTGTCAGACACTTTTGGCTGTAGACACTCTCTTAATTAGAAAAAATTAGTCTCTGCTTCAGTTTGAGTCATACTTTGTATAAATTTACAGAATTTAATAAAAACATCTGCTAACTTGAAATCAAAAGCGATGCTCATTAAAGAAGATTTTCATGCTCGCCATCATTTTATTCTTAGATTCTACAAGCGCGATATGATTGATTGTGCCTCCAGATTGTGTGAAACAATCTCTTCCCCCCTTTAAGGTCACCTTCCTTTTAATGGCTCAGGTACACTAAAGTAAAAATAACACAGCAACCTCTTTACAACTCATCTGCAACACATCTGTTTGCAACAAAGAACTCGGCTCAGCTGGTTGCCAACTGGTTGTAGTCTGGTTACATTCTCATAGAAAAGCAGGGCTGCCAAGCGTACGTGTCACCACGTCACCACGAGCCAAAGTTTTTCTGACTGACTAAAGGTTATACCTTGACCTTGAGGTCGAGGTCCATTAGATTCAAATTCGTCCGAGATTTTTAGTAGATACAACTTTTATATCAATTTGAAACTCCTACGCCGCTTTGTTCTTGACTTATCGCATTCACAAACTTGAGTATCCACCTCGCCCACCTGGCAGGGTCACAACAATAACCCATAAGCCTTTTATGGCTGAGGGGTAAAAACTTAGGTTACTTCTACACTAATCTGGATAAATTTGAATACGGCATTTTAGTCTAAAAATGCTCCACGTCCGCACTACAGTTTTCAATCATTTCCGAAAAGTTGAAACGACTGAAAACGCAAGACAATTTGACCTTCCTCATTTCTTTCTGCCGTTTATTTCCTTTCCGGCTCTTTGAAACGTCGCGGCAAAATGTCGAGGAAAAGCACCGAGTTTTTTAAATGGACTAACAATGAGGTGGAGTTGTTGCTGCGAGTAACACAAAAGTACAAAGTTACAAAAGCGAGTGAGAGTTAAAGAATTTGAAGAAAAGCTACCTGGAGCAGGTACAGGCTGATATTAATCTTTAATAGGGCTGTCAAACCTGAGAGCAACCAAAACAACCGCTGTATAATGCCCTCTGCTATCTTAGTTTAATACCGTAATTGTAATACCGACATGTTGAAGCAGAGAAAGGGTGCTCCCCAAACCATTTTACAAGCTGTGCGGTCTAGTGTTAAGATTTCTCCTGCCCAAAACCATTCAAGCAGACTTGAAGTACACTAAACTGTACTTTTTCCAAGAGTTGAAATAGTTTCGAGCTAAAATAAAATATCCTGCTGCTCAGTCATAGCAGAGACGTTCATCATGGAGTAGTTAAAAATGCAAGGCATTGGCAGGAGTTCATTAGTATCAACTAATCAATCCCCTGCAGACACTCTGATTTATGCTTGATATATTTTGCTCTGCGGTGCAGCGCACTGGTGCCTCCACCCGGATTTGAACACACTCGTTTATCATCAGCAGCTCTCACGCCTCCAAAGCTCTTGTTTTGTTATTAGGTTTGCTTGTCAGGAGCAACAGCAGACACTGATAGACACCTGAATCTCTATGTGGATTCCAGTCATGCAATGCCCACCAGGATTTCATCTCCGAGCAGTCATAACCTTTGCAGGCTCGCAGACAGATGTGTCTGGCACCCAAAATGAACAGAAACAGCAAGAGGTGGAAAAACGAGGCACTCTGAGAGCTTGTTAGTGCATCACTCTGTCTTGTGGGAAGCGGCTGGACGTTGTTTGTTCCCATATTCACAGACTTGCACGAGTCTTTTCATCTCTCACTTTTGTCTAGTTTCAGTTTTTATTTAGTTTTCAGGCCATCAAAATGCAATTTCCTGTCTTTTTATATATATATATATATAAGTGCTGTCTGTGCGATCGTCACGCTGTGTTATCCACAGGCACATATTTGCAGTAAACACATAAAGAAATCTTTGCCTCTGCTAATGCAATCTTCTTTCTGAGTAAATAATAAATAATATTTTAGGTTCAAGTTCTGAAAGAAAAAACAGATGAAAAGTGAAGCAGCTTCTTTCTGAGTCTAATTAAAACACATGTTTGGTTAGAGGCGAGACAAAGCATTGAGAGACATAAAAGCAAAGATCAAAATGTGGCTGGTGGAGGCTCCCTGACAGCAGGAGTCTTCAGATAGATGACAAGAGGTTGCAGAAATTTCATTTACACTCCCCAAGATACCTGAAGGCACAATGCAAATCAGTCTTACAAACTGTCGCTTGACTCTAGTTTTCTCTTAATTCCCATCTTTGAATGGATACCCTGGTGTTTATCGTGTCTTGACTATACACTTGTCATTCTGCAAAAAGAGCAGGGTCCATTGTTTAGGTTACTTAAGGCGGAAACTGTTTCGTTGAGTCTACATTTAAGGTATTAAACTGAACAAAGCGAGTAGCTGTTTGTAAGGGGAGGAGGTTGAGGGCAGCGAGACTTAGTATTGGTTTTGCAAATGTCACTACAGAGGGAGGCATAGATGTTTTTCATTTACTACCGCTCGGGAAAACGAGCCTTTGCAGATGGATCTGATGTCTGATCGATTTGGTGAATAAAAGAAGAAATGAGAGCCACTCAGCTTGTTTGAGGTTTTGGTAAGGCTTAAAATTATTTAGAAATGTGAAGCTTGTCCACATCATTGCATTGAGAACATCTGGGTTACTGACTAAACCATAGGTTAGGAGAGATATCTTCTTTTTTTTTCCTTATATGTTGCTAAATTTTCTTTTACTAGATTAAAGAAAACCTAGTGTAGGACCACAGCAGTGCATTAGCCATGGCATAAACACCAAACACAACCTTTAGGTATGTCTATACCACACATTTAACCCTGAATTTCCATGAAAGAAAAGCAATATGAGCAAATTCTACCATTATTTCTCTAGTTTGAACAGAAAGAGCAACACATCAAGGTCCTAGTCTATTTCACCTTTCTTCATCTTCACCTCTTTGTTATCGCCTAGGTCAGAAAATGTCTGGCATCCCTTGGAGGATGCATCCATCCTTCATTCTCACCTGTGTTTTCCATTCTCTTTTATTTGGCAGTGTGGGATTTCTTCACCTGTGCATATGGCAGACCACCCATTCTACCCTTATCTGTTCACTGACCCTTCCTTTTGTAAGAACCAGACATGTCTTCAAAAGCTCTGACACAAACCTTCATAGACATTCATTCTCTTTCAATCCTTCCTTTCATCTCTGGCCTCTCACCTGCTCCTTATCTTCCCTTGTTTCCTTTACTTCTTATCTTATCTCAGCCTTTTGAAATTCAGCCTTTCAGATTTTGGGTAGAAAAGTGTTTTGAATCCCCAGAAATGTTCACTTAGTTGTGTAATTTTTATTTTCTTCTGATTTCACTCGGCGTATTTCTGTACTGACAGGTAGCAACATCGCAGCTGATGAGTTTTCATTTCCTCTGTATATTTGACACCTGCCTCAGGTCAGGATCATATTTCAAGCAAAAGATTACGCATGAAAAAAGACACATAAAGAAGCAGTTTGTAAAGTCAAGTTATATAGCAATACTGTTTTACTGTACACATCCCTGCTGTTGTCTAATTAGTAGTCACTCCTGCAGTCAGCACCACGGGGGTGCTTTGAGCGTGGGGTAGACAACCAAATGCTGTGGAGACACAGAGTATAAAAAGACCTCCTAAGAGGAGAGTCAATTAACTTGCTTTATAAAAGGACTGCCGTGTTGTTACTTGGCATTGTAATTGTCAAATTGTTAATGCCACATGTTTACCTTTGTACTAGTGGCAAAACTGCAGGGTACAGGCTGCGGTTATACAAACACTGAGCGGCTTTTTTGTAACAGAATAACTGTTTTCACTCGAGGAAACCTTGAGCGGGCTGATACAGTCGATTCAGAAAGTACATATTTGGGTTTTCCACTTATTAAATTGATAAAACTGATGGTTTTCGATATCAATCATCATATTCTCCATATATTTATATTTGACATATATCATATATTTGAACATAGTGCATTTCGTTTCAGTGCTGAGAAATGTGTCATTGCTGAGAAATCTCTCAAAGTCGTAGCTCAAGGAGTCACACAGGGTTCATGTTCATGTGTCAGATGACCGAGCTTTCAAATCTTAAAAGTGGAGCCAGTGGGAAGAATGTTCATTTTGTATTTTCATATTTACAGTCAAATGGATTATAAAACAGGCTCTGCTCTAAGGCAGGACAGCCTGTGACTGCTAAGTGGGTGTGCAGTGACCCTCAGCTTTTCTGTAAGAGCCACTCCTCAACTGTCACGCCCAACTTTAAAATATCAGAGATGACAATCTTCAGGCTAAGGCTTCAAACAGGACGTCTCAAACTGATAGGTGACAGTACATTCAACTTTTATCACATATGGAAAAGAAATATAGTGAATCATAGAAGGCTTATATGATTTACCCATGAATGTGGCCACTTTCTCATTACTTTCATATATTGTTTTAGTAAATATCCAAAACATACAAGTTTCATTTATATAATTTTTCAAGGGATCTTAATCTGTTTTCACTCTTGTATGCTTTTCATACGAGTTTCACACAAGACTGATACAAACTTTATAAGATTGATATATATCTGTTCCATATGGGATGTTAAATCTGCCAACAGGACTTGAAGTGTGCATTTGGAAACTTCTATATAATATTGTTCTTTTAAATAATGAATGGATGGATGGTTACCATATAGTCTTAAGGCCATTACACACCGAGTGAGTTGCAAATAAGTGACACAAACTTTTCGTGTAATCCAATAAAAACATCAAAATGCACTTGGAAAAGAAGTTTAATCAACATCAAGCGATGATGAGCTGATGTTTCTAAACAAGAGAAGGAAGAAAATGAGATTCTGGGTTTATTCACTTCTCATGACAAAGAGGCAGCTGGACATAATTCATGCCTCATCTGAGGAAGCAGAGGAATCATTCAGAGAGCTGATGTCTTGTTTTGTGTCTGAGGTAAAACAGTAACATTTTCCTGTTTGTGTATCACTGTATATTAAGTACCACTGCACGTTGCACCTGTTGCAACATGCAGTGGTCTGATTGGTCCAATCTGTTCATTTGGATCTGAAAAATCAAGCTTGGTTTGAAAAAATAGACCCTAAACTCTAAAGACCCCTCTGTCCAGAGATGCATGCTTCTTTTCAGTTCAATTTCCAAAGCCTCCGTTTCCTCTCTGTGACTATATATGTATGTATGTACTGGCTGGATTTTGTTCAAGTGTTATATATCGATGAAGTATATCCCAAAACCTGAGAGCAAATCCACTAGAGGAGACAAACATATGTTAAAAATTTACATGACATCACCTAAAAAAGATTCCACACCTAAAACTAATAGATATTGATCGTCATGGCAGGTGTAAAAGAAAACAAGCTGGTCATCTTCATAGATGTGTCCTCTAAGGTTGGTTTATTTTACCTCTTTGTTTGAGCCTTTCCAAACTGTGTAATTCCTGCACTGAGGATAATGCAAATTACTAAAACAGAACCCCTGACATTTTTAAAAAAGGGTCGGCACATTCAGTGTGCATAATACTAACACTGACTTTATAGATGCAACAGTGCCACTGACTCGTCATAAAAAGTCACTGTTTTGAATTTTGATTAGAATTTTGATGGGGCTGAAGTTAAACTGGATTTCTGCTGGACTTTCACATATCTCACTCTTTCCAGGTGATGGTGCGGAAGGACTGAATGTATTCAGTTTGGCCTTACAGTTGTGGAGATGTTACTGATAAATGAAATTACAAAAAATAGCCGAGAGCATCGGGAGTTAAGGTCAGCGAAGATCACCTTGCTTGCTTTAAATAAAGCAGTGTTAGTTCAACTCTGAGAGAGGCCGAAAAGCGAACCACATTCTTTGTTGTCATGTGTGGCTTATATTCATCTCAACCTCCTGAAAGGGTTTATTCAGACTAAATGTTTTCAAGGGTTTTCAAAGGCTCATTTTTAAGGTATAGATTGGTGAGGAATGCAAACTACAGCTGTAGTCTTTAAATATCAAAGATCAGGATGTATTGGGTTTTATTAAATGCCCCATATTACTAGCAGCTGTCTGATAGAGGCCTGTGAAACAAGTTGTTATTGTTTTGCTTGACACTTTGAGTCATTCAGGCCTGGAAACCAGTAAGTGATCCCCTGCAAAACTCCAGCTGCTAGGGAAAAGTGTGTGTTCCCTCGCTGGTTGGTGAGTGGCTGCTGGAGGTTGCTAGCTGTCACCGCGTGAAATTAGCTTCACCAAAAACCTCCTGGGGATTGCTTTGGTCACTACTACATTGTCACAGTCACCAGTAGTTTGCAAGTAAAATGCAGACTTGGTGCAGCACTTTATACTTATTTCCAACAATATCACCAGTTGCATTGACCAACCCCCCCATGACCCAGTCAGGGAACATACATTTTGTCCTTACAGTCAGTCAAGCTTGCAAGGAAAGCCTGTGAGCTTCATAAACTGACCATGCTGTAGATATATGACACTTAAACTTTGTGAAGATAGCTTTTCTTTAAATAGTGAGAGGATTATGTGCACCAAACTGTTCATGAAAAGGCTGTACGAGGCATACATCAGTCAACTTTATACTGCGTGTGTCACGAATGTGACAGGTGCTACACCGAAGTCCTCAGCAGCTAATGAGTAAAAGTTTCTAAGTGTGTCAGAATTATTACAGTACGTCAAAGGAAATCAAGGATCATTTTGACCTGAGGTCAAACCTCCTGCCAGCCGCATTTTGCACCTGCAGCCAAGTGGCAAGCTGCCGACCTTTTGGGCTTAAAGCCAACGTTTTAATAAGTAATCTGACTATGTACCTGTTGAGGCGCGACCTGACTGCCGGGCATGTTTGACACAAGGCTGCACAGGGTGAGCAAATGGTCTCTTCAGGCAGGGCCAGTAAAAATTAAAAAGCACAGCAGGGAGATCTGAAAATTATGAATGCACAATCAAGATATTGTTGCTCGTTGTTATGAAAATGGGGTTTGTGGCATCTATTTTAAAAGGTCCTCCTGTTTTGAAACCATTTGGGTTTGTCTTGACATTTCCGAAAGTCCCACTGCGCTCAGATTTTAACGAGTGCTGGCATTATCGCTGGAGTGTTCATTTGAGATTCTTATGAGGGTGGTCGATATTGTGGATGACAGCACCTCATCAATTAAGCCTGTGGCCTCTGCAGTCACTCTGAGTATGCAACTGAGAAAACACAACATCTGACTCCTTATAATCACAAGTCTTCGAATAAACACTGTGAGATGCCATAGCAGCGTCTCTCCACACATACGGCCTCGCAGCGTTGCGCCGTCATTAATTAGCGTCATCATCTCCGATTGTTTACTTGTCGCGAATGATCATTTAATTAGGTAACTTCAGATGGAGGATCCAAATATTATGGATAGATTATAACAAGATCAGTGCCAAACGTCTCCGGCAGCAGCTTAAAGAAGCTGAAGCTCTGTAGGAAAAATATCAATCACATTTATATGTAAATAGATGTAATTATCTGTTGTAATCATCGCACATTACTCAGGAGGCGGCGGAGGAACGGGCGTTTGTTGCTTTAATTCTGTGAATGTGACAGAAGTGTGAAGGAGACAAAGCAACTCAAAGACATGCAGGGAGCCAGAAAGGCTGTAAAATAACACCCACTTACACTGAAGCCTCCCGGAAAAAGATCATCTCAGTAGTCAGTAAATGGCAAGACACTGATGCTGCTTTTCAAGGTTAGCCTGGGAAATAAATGGCCTAACATATACACAGAGTAAAAGCCTCACAATGCTAGTGTATATACATTAATATACTCAAATATTTATTGTTTCTCTGACACAACAGATATTAGCAATGGTTGAAATCGTGTGAACTTTAAATGTTAAGCTGCCGTGACCCATCGAAGAGCATCCTTGAGTATAAATATGTAAATATGTAAATATATAGATATGTAAGAAAATTGTGTATGTTTCTGTTCTGTGTCCTGTGTACTGTTTGTTTGTATATGTGTCTTTTTGGCTGCTGTTACAACCAAATTTCCCCTTGTGGGACAATTAAAGGATTATTCTATTCTATTCTATTCTATAATTAATTAACTCTGTTTTCTGAGCAAAACCTCTAAAAACCCATTGCACAGCACTAAACTGGTGACCATAAAGCAGCAGATAGCAGCTAAAGAATCAGATGGAGGGGACCAAAAACAGAGCTAAAAAAAGGGAGCTAGTGTTAACCTTAATAATGTTTTTTCTCTCTTTGGATATCTGAAAAGGCAGATGGCTCAACTTATCATCTTGCAGTACATAGTAAAGCACCTATTCCCAACCTTCATGCTGTAAACTGAAACCTTCTGCTGATCGACCAAACCTTTCACAACGACGATGAACAGACGAAACTGAGAATTTGCGATTTAAGGTCGACAGCGGTCTAAGAAGACCTCCCGGTCACCAGACTCCACCTCCTCCAGCTCACACTTGATTAAAACAGTAGCCACATATTGAAGATGAGATTTAGGTGTTACTCTAGAAATTGTAACCCTGTAGCTGATTATAGCTGAATGATCTTAAAGCCTTAATCTTGAATTTATTTATAATTTGTTGTGTGATAAGTAGAATAGAGATGGGAGAGCCTGTTATTAAAGAGCCTTGATTCCTTCAGATATCCCACAAAATGCAAAGTACAGAGCACATTCCCAGAATGGGAGCACAGCCTTGGCACAGAAAGAAATATTGTGCATAAACACAGCTTAGGCTTGTCCCTCCACACCTATGTGTTACTGCTTTTTGCCCTGCAGCGTCTGCAGGTATTTTCTTCTTTCTGTTAAAAAGTCACAAGGTCACAGGAGGAGAGGGGAAAACAACAGGCTGCGCCTCCTCTTGACTGGAAAAAGCATGTCAGGAGCACATGATGCATCCAAGAGCTGTGACACACAATCCCTAATCGATACTGGAGAAACAAAGATCCTCGGCCTCGCGGGCCCCTGGTGGGAAGCCATCATGTAATGCCAAGACAGTCGTCTCGGTTCTCCGGTCTGTTCTTTTCGGCAAAGAGGGAGAGCTCTTTGAAAACAGACCAACATCTGTCAGAACTGTGGGCACAACTGACAGACTGACAAACAACTAAAAACATACTAAATCACTGGAAACAGCGACTGCACTCGTCTGTTTTCAGAGTGTGGAAGTGCACATCAGAGACTAAACAAAGAGCATTCTTCAGCTGTTTGTTCAGAGCGATTTTCTAGTTCACTCTGAAGCTTGCGTGACGCCTGACTGCGCAGTCGTCACTGATGAAAGTCTAAACTTGCACGAACTCCAATTAGCTGTAACTAAAATGAAATGCATTCCCAAATTGAAGGGAAAGACGTAAACATTTAATTTTAGTATTCCGTGAGCTCTCTGTTAAATGCCAACGAGCAGATGAGGCTGCCTCATAATTACAAAGTCATTAAAAGATCCCAGTTGCAATTTTCCAGTTTGTGGTGTCTTGACAAAACCTGCCCATTTCTCCTTCATTTCATCGTTTCATCAGTCTGCTTATCAACAGTTGCTCCGTGCCAAACGACCAATGTAATTACGGGAAAACACGGAGCGCAATTATGGAAAATAACTTACTGGATAATTTGTTTTTTGAATACTCTCCTGTCTTTCCTTTACATCAATGATTTCCTTTACATCTATAATGAGAATTAAAACGCTTTGCCAGTTTTTACTCATTTGCTTCTGTTCATGCAATGAGGCTTATTAAATTCAGCTTTTTGCTTGAGCTATAATCTCTCTTGGTTACACACAAAAAGTCTGTAAACATATTCTTTGGCATTAAAAAAAATAAAATCAGTAAAAAGCAATGGGCCAAAAAGTTCTATCTAAAAATGGTAAAACAACAACTACTGAACTGAAGAACTGCAACAAGCAGGAGGTTTGTTACTAATATAACTACAATTTGTTTGTGAAATATGTTTTTTTATTTTAATACAGAAGAAGAACATAGCTCCACGGATTTGCCTTAATTCTGACAAAATTGTAGCAATCAGGTCTCGCCAATTAAAAGATCGACGGACCTTCTGAAAAGTGAAGGCAGTGCAGTGCAATTCCTTCCAATGGCCACCAGGGGGAAACAGCATAAGTCTGTGGGAAAGTTAGCATTTGCTTCACTTGCTTAAAATCCTCTGTTAACACTTTACTGGTCTCAGTCACAAGTTGAAGGATAAAGCAGGTTATGATTGACAGGTTGCAAGCCCATGAGTCTGCAGTGTGCTTCAGTCTCTCAGTCTACCATTCGTCGATCATTACACCTGGTTTAAAACAGCAAATAGAAAATCAGCTTGGGACTGTCACAGTGAGTCTGACAATGAAGGCTGTATTTTAACTAATACTGCATTAAAACAATCTTTCAGGAGCACAGAATATAGTTTCATCTGAACCAATGAGCACGTGTGTTTTACAAGTATGATCACAGAGTTCTGGGGTTTTCCTTTAATACTGAGCAGCTTGTCTATGTTCTCGCTTCCTCTCCTTCAGCCTGCCCAACTTTCCACAGACAGAAGACGCTAGAACAGGAATTCAGCGTTGCTCATTAATTACAGCTCTCATTAAATGTGGCCATTTAATGAGAGCTACTCTGAAATGAATGCAGAGATGTCGGCATTCTTGCTTCTGAGAGGACACTGCATTGATGCGAAGAAAAAGTTCTAATAAAAAGAAATCTTTTGGCAGAATCATTAACGATATGTGCACATTCTCGTTGTTTTTAATGAGGTCAGTGGCTGAGTGACGGTTCAGGTACTCATGTTCAGTTTGTTGCTATGCCGACACGTCGAGCACACTTTTATGGAACATAAGACGTCGGTGACTTCACGATGTCGCTAATTTCGATTCGCCCAGTGTCAGCGCTGTGGGACTACCATCCAGCAAAGAAGGAGTTAGTATCATAGCTGTGGCGTCCAGAGTTTGGTGTCTATCCCCTGTGGGGAGCGAAAAGGTCAGTCTGCTTTCCAAATATCAAAAGCTGCACATATTATATATTTCTATTATAATCCATTACACATTGGATAGCTGACTTAAATTTGCTTAAATCTACTGTGAACCTTGTGAACCTTCATGGATCTTTTGCTAAAATGGATTTTCCTGGAACGTCTGCACTTTAAACACTCACACTAAAGGAGGACTTTTGTGTATTTCTGTAAAAGCATTGCACTTTTTGCTCCATTAAAGCTGGACATTCTGTTTCCAGTTCATCCCTAAAGTGTTGGATGGGGTGAAGGTCAGAGCTGTGTGTACACAAGTTGAGCTTCTCCACACTAAAGTGGGGAAAGCATTTGTTTACAGGGCTGGCTTTATTGAAACAGGGAGAACAGCTAACAAAAAGATCCCCCAAAAAACACTGGAGGATGTAGCAGAGATTTCTCTGCAGTGGAGGAAAGGATGCTCCTAAACCAAGAAAAACAGAGCCGAACTATATGTGGATGGAAAGGCGTGTCGAAGGAGAAAGCTTTAGATAAACCTTTGGGGTGGGGGGACGGTTTGTGAATATGTTCTTCAGTAATCCGTTTCACTTTTGGCCAGTTGCAAGCCTGCTTTTGTTTTTTCTAAATCTGTTTGTTCCAACTTCAGCTGCTTACTTGGATTCTTCAGGTTTCCTATCCTTTTTCAGCCTTCTGGTTCATGGAGTCCTCTATTTCACGGCAAGGATAACGGCAGCTTTGTGTGATGTGACTTCTGACATATCGAAGAAGACATCAGATAAATCTGTGCTTATCCTTGTTAGTAATTCACAGACTCCAAGAAGCCGTGCTCCCCGAAACACCATCGGTCAAGCTCGTGGCAGCGTGTGGGTAAGGCTCTGAGACTTGTGTGGATCGCGTTAATGTTAGACACCGGCGTTTAAATAAGCAAAATGAAGCAACTTTCCTTTTCACCACAGCACCATGTGAGATGGAAAAGCATGAAAGGATTGGTGAAAGGATTTCTTTCCTGTTTTTTTCAAATCCTGGTCTTTACAGGATGAGATGATTTGGTTTACTTGTAGAATGAAATAAGATGAAGTCATGTGCACAGAGAAATGCTATAATTACGCTGAGTGCAGAAAGTGAAAAATGACACTGAGAATTTTTAAATACCCGGTACGCTGAGATGAGCAACAACCTTCCAAAACTCATCAAAGATGGGCTGCAGCCAATAAACGACTGAACGTTGCATGCCTTATCTAAAGTCATTCCCCTGAATGTTCATGAAGTCTAACTCTTTGTAACTTCATGTGTGTCCTCCAAGAAAATGTCTGATTAATAAGTAGCAAGTAATTTATTTTTTGGTGAAAGAAAGAAGGGGAAAAAGAATCGTTTGCACCACCAGCTGGTGTTGTGAAACCATAAAAGATGGATGTTGCTTCCGAGTCTGAAAAGTGAAGCTGGGAGTGCAGATTTAAAGCAGGGGGGCCTTAAGTCTGTGTTCTTTTAATAGCTGCTAGGGGGTGGAGCCTGTTCCTATAGAAATCTTGACCTATAAATGCTTTTGTGATATTATTATAGATGCAATCAGTCATTTTGGGTCATATCTAAAAGTAGATTACAGTCACTCCAAGAGTGTGTAAGGAGGATTTTTCAGGGCATGCGTCGGATTTACCCCTTTGTTCATACTGTCTATGCTTGGAAGGGACAACAGTTAAATAATAATGGTAACACGTTCCTGTGCCATGGCCTAAAAATTAGCAGACGAAAGAAATATCGTCGAGTGAGATCACAATTAATTAGACAAGTGTAGTCCAAAGTCATACAGGATGTCCTTGTCATTGTTTTTTAAAAGGTTTGTTTGTTCTAGTAGCTCGTGAGCTTTCTGACTCACATTTTCTCTTCTCTGATTCTGTGTTTTAATTTTTGTCTACATTTTTCAGAGTACAGTAGTTGTTTTAGTTTCCTCGGTGTTTCCATGTCTACTCCCTCTGTCTTATCTTTCTATGTCTGTCCCCCTGTTTCAGTTAAATTGTCGTTTGTCTACTTTCTGGTTCATTTTAAAGGTTTACTTTCCTTCAGTGTAGTTTCACCTTGTTTCAGGTACGTGTTTATTTCCTGTTTTATTCTGATAGTCTGTTTTCATCTGTCTTGCTTTGCCCCTCCCCCTGTGTGCTTGTCTTGAGTAACTTCACCTGTGACTCGTTCCCCACCAGTCTCCACTCAGCCCTGAGTATTAAATGGTCCTGATCATATGCTCTTCTTTGTTCTTGTTGAGTCAGCTGTTTTTATCCCTCTTGTTTCTCTCAGTTTTCTAAGTTTAGGTCCTGCTTTTTTCTCCCCTTCCTATTTCCTTTGCCTGCGATTGACTTTTTTTTTTAATTTAGTTTGTTTTTTCCATCTCTTCGGGTCACACAGTTTCTCCTTCCATTTCTGATGAGCCCCCTGGGGAAACTGTTAAGATATTCATTGTGTGTACTCATGGTGTACAGTGTGTTTAACTGCATTATGGTAACTGTTGTTTAACAGAGAGACAGTATTATAGTTGTCACCACAAGGAGGCACTGTTTCATTGTAAGGGCACGTATGCTGAGTCATCACGCCCCTGAGGGAAAAAAAAGTATACAACAAGAAAAAAGGCACCCATGAGGAAAAGTTTTGCCGCATGTTGATGTGGAATAAAGTTCCCAAAATATTAAGGACATTTTTGCCTCCGTCATTTTCCTTCGAGTTGATCGCTGTCGAAGCTGCAATACTCAACAGAAACAAAAAACAGCACTTTACACAACAATTTTTTACCTGTATTACTTTTAAATATTTCTACCTTGTCAGTATTTTCCAACCTGCCTCAATTTCCTTAGTGTAGTGCAGTAGTGCATATATCTCCCATATATATCCCTTATATATAGGTTACTCATTAAATGTATGTAAAACTGTGCCTGTCTAAAAAGTTGCTGTGCATAGAAGGCATTCAAACATGAATGACTAAAGTCATTTGTTTCAGGAAAGTAAAGCAATTACAAGTAAGTATAACCATAAAACATATCATAATCATATATATATATATATATATATATATATATATATATATATATATATATATATATATATATATATATACACCAGTGCCCAAGAACACCTTGTGCATCTCTCTACAAAGTCAAGGCAGTCCTGCCTTTGACAAAACAGCAGAGAACCGTCTGGCAATTTAAATGTAAGCTGTAGTGATAGTTGAGTCACAGTAGGGTTTTTAGGTTGACCAAAGTTGTTAATTAAAATGTGTCATTTCTTTAGTTCAGCTTTGACGAAGGTTGTAGAGGAAATCTGATAAATAGCATGTGCAGAATTATGTAATTGTCGTCAGTATAGCAGAGGTGTAAACATGACTGCTGAATTTAATATCCAAAGCATCTCATCTTGTCTGGTGTCACATTAAATTTTAGTTTTCAGTTTCTGTATACACGTTTTTCAGTTCATTTTGGTTTGATTTGGGCATTTATTCCATTTTTTTTCCACCAACATTAACAAATAACACAAGTGGGCTCCCACAAGTAGTGCTCTATTCATCTGTTGCGTTATGTGGTTAGTCAAATTGCCTCACTTCACTTTTCCAGTTCAAAAAAGCGACATTAATTTATTATATATCATAGATTTGTAGTTGCCAAATACACAAAATGTCACTAAACTGCTTTTTTTTGTTTTTACAGATGTAGTTTCTCTGTTTCAGATTGTAAAGTGTTAGTAATAATTCAATGTATCCATCATAGCTTCCCTTTACAGATACATGAGAGCTTAAAATCCTGAATGGCTCTAGAGAAACTCGTCTTCCTCTGTAAACTGGCCTCTCCATAACACATGCATATGTAGAAGGGCAAAATGAGGTGATCTGTCCCACCAAGACCACATGGTACTTCACACTCTGCCAGCATAATGACATAGCATGGGCTGTCTCGGTAGCCAGCGTCTGTCCATCAGCTTCCCCCAGAGCGAGGCGTTTAAAATGGATCTGGGTCACAGTGGGATCCCCTCTGTCCACCCGCTGGAACCTGGAAGCATTCAGTTCATTTGTGACAGATCTGCCTGAATTACTACAGCCAATCCATGTGACACACTTTACTGACAGTGAGAGCTGCTGCATTATGTATTAACACCTAGACGGTGTGTTCTTTTTCAGTACACGCTGATGCATTCAACATGCCACTATCTCTGTGTGAATGACAAAACTGACATTTGCTCCACTTTTTTGATTCCGTACTCGAGTGACTGCTGTTTAGCACTTTAATAACACTTTAATAACAGTACTTTTTTGATTCCGTACTCAAATCAAAAAAGTACTGTTATTAAAGTGTTATTAAAGTGTTAAACTGCTGTTTAGCACTTTAATAATAGGTGCTGCAATGGGTTTAAGGATTGCTGGAGATAAAACCTGAGAATTTCCTGTTTAAAAGTGACACATGGATTCATTTTTAACATTTTACTTTTTATACATGTATAAGCTTTTTCATACAGAGAAAAACCCAACAACCATATGAACCCCTGTGAGCAAGCACTTTGGCAACAGTGGGAAGGAAAAACTCCCTTTTAACAGGAAGAAACCTCCAGCAGAACCAGGCTCAGGGAAGGGCGGGGCCATCTGCTGCGACCGGTTGGGGTGAGAGAAGGAAGACAGGATCAAAGACATGCTGTGGAAGAGAGACAGAGGTTAATAACAAGTATGATTCAATGCAGAGAGGTCTGTTAACACATAGTGAGTGAGAAAGGTGACTGACGAAGAAAACCTCAATGCATCATGGGAATCCCCCAGCAGCCTACACCTATTGCAGCATAACTAACTTTGGTTTAATGGTCTGTGTTCTTTTGCTGATATTCTATTTCTCCTCCTCCTTTTGGGAGAGAAAAAATGCAAACACAGGGCAGTGAGACACTGAAATGACAAGAGAAGAAAAATCAGAATCCACAAGAGACTAATCGTGAAAAGAGAGGCGCTGTTAACACCGGGCTAATAAGCTGAAACATAAAGTGAAAGCTGACACAAGCGTTGGTAGAAACACTGGAATTATTTTAAGTTACTAAACAACTTAAACTAAAAATGACATCCTAGAGCATGAAGGCACGAAGTGGTTCTGCCCCAAACCAACCTCAAGCATACTTTTTTGACCATACCTTGTCAGGTGTAGACAACTGGGAATTAAGCCTTGGCAACCCCGAAAGACTCTGCTGTAACTCCAATTGCAAGGCGAGTAGGGGTTGCAGAGGGGTGTAACACCCTATAATGGAGTACAACAACACCACGCCCATGGGTGAAAATGAAAAAAGTTATTAACTCTATATTGTCAGTACAACACAAGGAGACATTCCCAAACCTACCCTCGCACATGAACTGACAGCATCCACTGGCCGTGGAAGAAAGATTACGTTTGTGCTTTTAGAAGCTGTTAAATACAGCAACGAGTGCAGTACTCATATTTTACTTATCAATTTTATGCATTCATATTTAATATTGAGTAAATGCACCTTCAGTAATAAATTCTTTTATCTGTATTATTCTCTCATTCTACCTTTAGTCTGAGGCTCTTCTCTTGTTAAGGCTCATTAGTTCCAGTAAAGGGAAATTTTCATACAAGATCATTTTCAACTCTGGTGACAGTCGCAGTAAAAACCTGGGTACATAAAGAATCTTTTTATTTATTTTTACATTTTGGTTTAGAAGAACTCGACTGGTCGGCACAGTCTCAATCTGAATCTGAGCTTTGCTAAAAGCATCGACTGTCAGCTGAGCTTTAACATTCAGTGGTTAAATAAGAGCAAATACGTGCAGTCTTTTCCAAAAGCCTGACGGCATTCAGCCCTGTGGCAGCTGGGATAGGCTCCAACCCTCCCATGACCCTGAATTGGATAAGCAGAAGAAAATGGATGGGTAGATGTATGGTTGGATAGACTAATGGCATTACCTTTGCAGATGGGTGAAGACTATTAATTATACCCACATGTTTCAGTATATTTCAGTAGTGCATTAAACTGCCAGGTTTTGTATGTAAAACAGTGTTAAGCCTTATCTATGTAATGCATCTGTAGTGCATCTGTGCACTGCTGTTGCAGCAGACTGCATAGCCCTAAGAGTTTTGTTGTGTTGTCGTCCTGCTGGGTTTCAGGCTTTAGTGAAAGAGGACATCTTTTAAAAGGCTCGGCTTTGCATGACGCACTTGATGTTCTCTAGTGGGGGAGATTTTCTTCTTACTTTTAAAAACAAAATACTTTTTGCATCAATTTACCTTCACTTCATTTGGTAATCCCCTGTAATTCTTAATATGTAGCAGGATTCTTTAGCTGTCAGTTTATTTGAAGGCACGGACTTTAAATTTCATATATTTGATGTGAAATGTCAGCTTGCTGACCAAACACATCTAAAGAAATAGAGACTCCAGCCTCATGAGTAACTGAGTTTGGTGTGAATGAGCTCCATGCTCCATGTTGCCATGCATGGGACTAGATCTGATTTATTTTTTTTATATGTATATATAATATTTAATATTTTCTTTAGGTCTCCGATATGTGCTCAGTTTAGTACCAGAGGCACTGCACAATGCTGGTGATCCCATTCATATTTATATAAAGGCATCACACCCATGCATACTCTGAACCGGAGATTACCTCAAAGGGAAACCATCTTTGCCGGGTGATAAGCTTTTGAACCTTGGCTAAACATTTGTGGTACATTTTAATGTGTGAAATTTATCTAGAGGTCTGTTTTTCTGCTCTGGGGAAAAAGCAGTTTCCCCAATTACTCAGATAGTAAAAGGTTATTTACTCGGTACAAAACCTCTGTTCATAGAAGGGTAATTTAACTGGGTTTTCTATAGCTGCTATAATTGGCCCCTTGATCAAACCTGTGTGACTGGAAAACAGAGTACAGCTGCAGGGAGGACGGACCGAAGACATGCTTTATAATGATGCAACGCACCTAGCCAAAATAGTCAAAACCGTTTAACTCTCAAAGCCTTTACATTCAAAAACTAACTGAATGTAAAAGAGACTCCACCAACTCCACATTAAGGATGTTAGCAAAAGTCAACATTTGTCTGAAATGTCACAAACTCCCACCGGCAAATCAGCGTCGGTGACCTACGGGCACCGATCTTTCACAAAGGCAGAACTCAAGCCACTGTCATCAGCTCAAAGCCTCTTAAAGAGCTCACACGCAGCTATCAGAGCTGTGCTTTTACTGCCTTATTGAATGATAGATGAACATATTTAAATGGAAATAAGCCACAACTGCATAACCATGAGTTGTATGTTGTTCAGGGGGGGAAAAAAGAAGATATAATTGAATAAAGGCAATATTTTCACTTATTGGAATTCCCATTGCTTCTCAGTGACAGAGGTCTCACAACATATTGCTTTGTTCTATAGCCAACAAAACAACACATTACAATATTAGCGCAACATCAAATGACACACCCGCCGCAAAGATGGATGACCGTGAGGTGCAGCCGCTTCCACGTACCCAGACAAAGTGACTATAATCAATCATCTTGGTAAAGCGCTGCTAAACAGTGGATTCTGTCAAATGGAAGAAACACTTACAGGCTCATAACTGAGCAGTGGCAGTTTACTGCTCACTTGAGACACTGAACAAATCAAAGCTTTCATGTCTGGGGATATAGCAAATACTGACTTGAGTGGATGGAAGGGCTGACTGATACTCTGCTGAAATAGAGAACAACATTTGTCACGTTATTATAGAAGAGCCAGTCGTGCCGAACTCATAAAGGTCAGTTTTTCACTGCTTCAACACTGCGGCATAGATAATGCATAAAGTGTAGTGACTGTCAAGGCAAAGCAAGGTTATTTGTATTGCACAGCAGCTATGGATGGCCTGTATAACACGGGTGTATAATGTATTGAATAGGACCGATAGAAGAATCTGTTCTCAGATTCTGAGTCTTCGAAAAACCCCGAAAACAAAAATTGGATCCCTTGAGCCATGAGATACGTTGACATTTTTCATAAGCTGTTGTCAAACAGGCATATTAACAGTATTATAACAGTAATCCGGTCGTTAAGTCTGACATCACTAGCCGTGTCTGGACCTAAACTCCGCTGCAGGTCCATATATCAAACGATCACTATGGCATTACTGAGAGTTGAAAAACTGTCTAAAGTCTTTCATCTTTAATAAAATGATCAGCGTTCTGCTCTACCAGGTGTAACAATTGAGTTTAACATCCAGGCATCCATGAAAATGGAATTTATGACATTTAACGGAGTTAGAAGTTAGCAGGAAGTTAGCTCGCTAGCTTCTATCTAAATACAATATAGCATGTCCTGACTGCGGGGTTTTGGAAACAAATTAAAACGTACAGCTCTGTTATCACTTCCAACATAAATGAAGACCAAAAACTAAACAGCAGTGACGTTTGTAGGGTTACTGAAGTTTGGCTAGCTGGTATATAATGATGTGCTACGTGACCGCTAGCGACACAGCTATGTTAGCATAATATAAACAAGCTAACTTTTTTTCCACTCGATAAAAGTTAACGTGAGTGTTCTCGGTGGTCAGGAACAAATGTAATCGCATGGCAGGATACTGTAAAAGGACCAAACTTCAGCCAGGAGAACAACTGAGATAATCCATCCACAATACGAGGTTAGTTACATCCTAAGGTTTTAAAAACTGAGCTTAAATAAATGATTAGCGGTAATAAAAGCAGAGGGAGGTCAACAGTGATCACTGACTGTTTTAGGAGCCTTTTGAGATCAAATAGAAGAAAATACAAAACATTAAACATGTTAACAACACAAAAGCCATATTAAACGCAGACTACTTTAGGCCCGGAATTAGGATTCGTCACGTCATCACTTAACGACCGGATTAGATTCCAGTTATAACCATCTTATTTTTATTTGGGCTGTATACCTCATGTTTGCTGTGCTGCTGACTGGTTTAGTTTAACTTGGCTTTGTATATGTTTTTGACTTGATTGTTATTACTTTTGAGTCGGGTCAGTTATTCTATATAATAATGCAGTCTGAATAAATCAAAAAGGGGCTTCTTTTTTATTGCCTTTCTTTGTGTCTGCTGATGTTGACACACTTTTATTTGCTTTTGTTCTTCTCGTAACAGGAAACCACCACCATGACTACCAGCATAGCCACCTGGACCTGACCGCCCTGACACCTAAAATGGGTAAGAAACTGCTTGACTGCTGATGTGTAGTTACAGGCAGAGTCCAATGTAACCCTAGACTGATAACGTGATATACTCTTTTTAGTTTAGCCTGATTTCATGGCAGTCATTGGCTTCATTTTCCAAAATGATATGCATTATTATCTCTAAGTGATAGAAAGCCGAGCAATTTCTGTGATAGACTATTTCCAATTTCAAAAACAAAAGTATGCCTTTCACAGGGAATTTAAAGTACGAGGAGCTGATAAAGAAATCCTCGGAGAAAATGAAAAGCAAAAAGTGTGATAATCAAAGGATCGCCTGTGCAGTTTGCTCGAGTTATTGAAAACCCAGTTACTCTCATAGCATCCCATCTATTTTTCTAAATGTGATTTTCTGTGAAAGGGGAGCAGCTCTTCACTGTGGAATTACTGAACGGTTCTGCATCTAAATGGCTGTGAAATGAAAGAGGCAACCTGGATTTTTAATTACTTACAAAAATCCCCTCTGTGATATTCTAAAACTGCAGAGGCCAGTGTTTTGTGTCACTGTTTCGGGTTAAAGTTATCGTCATTGAGTCATTAAACAAAGTTTTTTACCATTAACGGAGCGCTGCCATCCACATCCTGCCTGCGCTTGTCTGCCTCTTAAACAGGCCGGCTTTTCATGGGAAAATGGGTTTCGAAAGTGCTTTCAGAACCAAATAAAACTCTTCAAACAGCACTTTTGAAGTCTATTTAGCTTCTGATGAGGATCATAGCTGCAATGCATAATTCAAGAGTTGCTGGTTTGGACGTTTTTGTTAACCCTTGGCAGCATTCCTGCAATATTGTTTTTGACCAAGGGCGACCTCTAGTTTGAAACATACTGTGCACATTGATTGTTATTGATCCTTTCTTTCTCACTTGGATTTGTTAGCCCACAGACAAATGAGATACGGTAAGTAATACACATACACATGGTGTTTATGTGTATCTTTTCATCAGTTTTTCTTTAACATAATTCATGTATAGTAGCAACTGAATTCTTTTCCTGCACACTGAGGGTCATTATTCTCCTTTTCTTTCCTTTTGTTCAAGCGCTTGTGTATTTTTTGCAGTTGCAAAACTTCACATTGCTGCATTACAATCCATGACCTTTAGTCCAACCTTAAAAATCTTTTCTACACACATTTTTTTTTCTTTCTTTTTCCTTCACTCAACCTACCCCACAAACCCCCACACACACTTTCTGATTCTGTGAATGTCTCCCCTCTACACCATATGTTCCTTGGTGTTGTGTGTCCCTATCCTCCTTGCTGCAGTAGTCGCCCGGTCCTATTTTTAAATCCAGCACCCGCGTCCCTGCCTGAATCCCAGCCCTTTCCGCCCACCGCGCCTCCTGACCCGTGACTGGGCGTCCTAAATTCTGAAGCCACAGGAGCTCTGTGCAGTGCAGGGAGCTGTAATGGTGTTATACATATCACAGATATCCCCAAATGAACTGTTAAAGGCGTGCAAAATGATCTGTCGTTTGAGCTGCTTAGATGCAGTTGAGTGACGCAGTTTCCCGCTGACTCAGAACTGCAAAGAAGACAAATTAGTCATTTCATTGAAGCTGCAACTTCAGTAAATAATATCCTTGAAATGCCTTGACACAAAATCCTTAGCAAGCCTTAGCAAGCAAAGCGCTCTTTGTTAAGCATAGTCCTTTCTAAAATACAGCCCATTCTGACTTTTTAATTTTTAGTTCAGTTCAGTCTAACATGTTATCTCTTCTTTTTAAAGTTCTGAGTATGTTTCTGTCCAGCAAAGAATTAAAATTACATCTTCCAAACTGGGATCCCAGTCTGAGAGGTTCTTAGTGCCAGAAGTAGCCATGTTTAGACAAAAGGCTGAAGTGTAAACTATCAACCAGTCCCAGCAAGCTTGGTTCACATTGTGCAACCAACAGATACACTGTATGGTCAAAAGTACTGAGCTACCTTTACATTACCTACAGAAGCTGCTCGGCAATGGAAACCTATACCATGAAGCTCCCTGTGCACACTTTTTGTGCCGATGTTAATCCCAGAGGAGTTTTGGAAGTCTGGAATTACTGGTGAATTTCATGCACCATGTGCCTCAGCACTGGTTGGGATGCTGTGGTTTCTAAATGTTTCCATTTTGCAAAAATACAGTTTACAGTTGACTGTGGAATATCTAGTAGGAAGGAAATTCTGTTGCAAGAGTGGCATCCTATGAGAATACCATGCTCGAATTCACTGAGTTCTTTAGAGCACAACATTCTTTCACAAATATTTGGAAAGGCAGAGTGCATGCCTTGATATATGCATACTTGATTTTTTTCCTCCAGTGGCAGCGGGACTTTTGTCCATAAAGTAGTTAAGGCTGACGCACTGGTAGCTGTTGGTCAACAAATGTTGAAATGAAAAACAAGGATTTGTAAAGTTTTTTTGCAGAACTGTTCATCTTGAAAATGAAATATGTGTAGAGATGTTTGCCTGGCCATGCCAGATTCCAAAAAGCAGGACATCACAAGCTGAAATGATGCCGAAATTCACTGCTCAGTTGTGGCTATTTTTAACAAGCACCACAGTTCAGAAGAAAAATGACAGTGATCATTTGGAGCGAGCCCCAAGTTTTTGGCATTTCTGAGAGAACTCATGCAACTATCTTGCCCAAAATAAACTATCCAAATGTCACAAAAGAAAAGATTTTCTCATCTGAATGGAGCCATGTACCAGGCTTAAATATAAAAGGGTGAGAGGGACTTTGAAAACAAAGGGGAAAAAAACAAGAAAAAGTTGCAGACGGACGCAAGGAATAGGCGAAAACTTTCGACATGGTTCAGAAGAAAGATACAAAAACCACTTGAACCACATCATTTCATGAGTGGATGGAGGAGGAACAAGGAGCATATGGAGGATAAGAACAGAAATAACTGGCCTTTTCTGTTAGTTCTGACTTTAAAACAGCTCAAAATCTGACCAGCATGCACATAAGATATGGTGGGTGTAGTTACAGTGGTTACCCCAGTTACCCGTGCCCACATTCACATTTTTAATACTCTAACTTGCTGTTCAGTGTCTCAGTTGTTTATTTATTTTTTTACCAAAAATGTGTAAAACAGTCCCTAAATGCTCTGTAGTCCTGCTCAATCTTTCTCAACACACATTTCCCACTGCATCACTTTCCTTTCCTTTCCCCTCAAGTAAAGACTCCCAGTGTAGAGCCCATCCTTTTGACTGACTGTGTGCTGACTGCAGTGCACCACTTCCTCCCCTGTCCCCTGTAGAGCGACCCCAGCGGATGAACAACATCCTGACCTCAGCCACGGAAGCCTACGACCTGTCCCTGTCCAGATCCTTCCAGAACCTGAGCCATCTGCCGCCTTCCTACGAGCTGGCCCTCAAGTCTGACTTAAGTAAATACTTTCCACAGATCTAGCAAGTGGTCCTTCAGTCGTCCTCCATCACTGTGTCATACCTGATACGCTGCAAAAACACAGGCGATGACATCACCCTCATGTCGGGCCTGTGCATTAGAGGTTTTACTCGATTCACCGCGCCGGGCCCGATGAAACATCTCAATGTCCATTACAGAGACATGCATCATGATAACTACCTCCAGATGTTTGTTAGCTCATCATACAGATAGTACCCTCACTTTTCACCTTTTTAGGGAAATAAACTTTTTAAAATGCATGACAGCACGCTCAGAGGCTCCACACTCATTCCCATCCACTCATCTATCGGCTCATAGACTGACATCTAATTGGCGTGTAATTTAGTTCCATCTGTGGCCCATGTCATGTTGCTAATGTCTCTTAATGACATATTAAGAACCATTTTTTTTTCAGCTGAATGGCTTCTATACAACAACTGGATGGCACTTTAATGTCTCGCCAATACTACAGTTCATTATCCTCATGGTGACATTTTCAGTTTGATGATAACGTGGATGCTGCTGCTTTAACCTCCTGACTGGTGCATCGTCCACTGGTTCGTAGAATGGTTTCACGTGATGAGTCAAGTTTTTCTTCATTTATTTAACTTTCATTAAAGCCACAAGTTTCCTGAGGTATGCTCCATCTGTGTGGAAGGTCTTTCCTAAATGACAGTAAATTACATTTATCTTTATTGCACAGTAAGATGGGACATGAGGCATGAGCAAGAAAACAAATAGGAAATCTCGACTATTTATGAATTAAAAAAATTTTTAATGCGATCTTTAAATTAAGCTGTTTATTTAATGTTATGTTTATCTTGTGAATTAATTCAATCCCAGGTCATCAAACTGCAGCTTTGCTAATTTCTAGGCTGGGCACGTGGATTGTTAGGGTCCATTGAGTTGACGTATTTAGTGAGATTTTATAATCAAATATTGATTGCATATAGCCTTATTCATGCTTGACGTTTCTGGGGCATGTTTCCATGTAGCCAAAATTAATCAAACTCAACAACTGCATTAAAAGTACCTCCACACATTTGCATCAACATAAAGTATAAATGTTTTTCTATTGCATTAAAAAGAATACACATGCATCTTCCATACAAAATACAGGCATCCGGTGTAATGATAAGGAGGTTTTTGTTCCAGCAGCATATACCTATTCCCTACCAAACACCAAGCAATCACTTTCCAATCTGTCGGGGAAGACACATTTTTCCTTACTCACTGAGTCACTGGCAGATCTTTAGGTCTGTGTGTCCTTGGCTTTGCAGACAATTTCACAGCAACCGCCTATAACCTCCAGCAACTGCTTTTTCTCTAGCAACTGGTGGTTGCCAGGCAGTTGCCAACCAGTGTCTAGGCCTGTGTGAGTGGGGCATTAAATAGTTCAATTCAATTCAATTTTATTTATACAGCCCCAAATCACAACATGAGTTGCCTCAAGGTGCTTTATATTATAAGGTAGACCCTACAATAACACATGCAGAGAAAAACCCAACAATCATACGACCCCCTATGAGCAAGCACTTTGGCGACAGTAGGAAGGAAAAACTCCCTTTTTAAATAGTATGCTCTAAATGCTCTAAAATTCCACAAAACATATAAAGCTGAAGCAGATCAGTCATTCCAGCAGCTGATGTGGGCTGACATGACTGTTAACAACTGGCATATATATTATATGTATATATAAAATTGCTTTTATCCTACTCGCTTATAGCTTTAGCACCCAGAAAGTACACATTTCATCGCTGACTTCTGGGTGTATGTTAGTTTTCCCTTAAGCTCAGAAAGAGCTTCACAAGAGTTTGCAAAAATGGTTCAAATAAAACCTTCAAAGCATCAGGAGGAATCTTAAGACAAGGTACGCACACAGAGAAAGCCACTTAAACATGTCACTGGTCCTTTTTTACACTGTGTGGTTATGTGATAGAAAAACATGCATCAGAGCAATCTCCTCTCAGCGCATTCCACATTTGTCTTTTATAAGTTTGTCTTTTCTTTCACTTATCAACTCAGGGCTTTGCTCTTATCTTGCCAGAGTCCTGTACAAACACAGAAAATCACAGAGATGAATCATGTTGAACTACAAAGAAGCTTTTTGAATTTGAGACAGGGGCCCGGCAGAATTTGTCAAACACGCAAGGAAAGTCATCCCTTGAAGAAAAAAGAAGTTCTAGCATGAGTGAGATCTTTGGAAACAAGCCTAAAAGTAATATAATTAGTTGCAATTTTAATGAAACCATCTGGAGAGACGATGATTAGTAAATTAAATTAGCATGGTTTATTTGCAATTTAAAATTGGCAATTATAAATCATTTCTGGTGTGTAGTTTTTGTGTGTGTATGAGAGAGAGAGCGAGAGCGGCACTTCCATCCTCTCCGTCCTTCAACGACGTCAACGACGCAGGGATTGAGGACGCAGCTCTAAAATAACCCGCTTAGCTCCTCCAAGGAGGCGGCACAAAGAAGGAGAAACCAATCATATTTGGCTCTGCTGTTTTTCCCCTTAATCACCCTTAAAAGGGATTAAAACACCTTTTAGAACAAATAAGCCACCTTTAATCCGCCCAAAAAGAAATACCTAAATGATATTACTCTATCGCCCTTTTACATTCTACCACTCCTACTCCAAACCTCTGACAATCACTTTATAATTGATGTTCCACCAGTTTCACGAGTGTTAGCGCATTATATGATTACGGTGTTCTGTGATCAATAGCTGACACATAAATACACTGGCTATACTGCATGTAATCTAGCAAAGTGGGAGCTGGGGTTTAATTAGCAGTTGTTAGCAATTTCCTGTGTTGTAGCGCTGCTTCACATTTGGGACCCTTCAGCCTCTCGCAATCATTTTAACAGTAAAGTGCTGCGTTTTATCTGAGCCGCAGAGATGAGATCAAGTAATTTCCATTGCCCTTCTTAAATCATTTCAGCCACTTACACTGTAAACAGTGGAACATGTGTACATCCATAAAGAATAAGACCTAAATCAAATGGAAGCGGAGGCAGTTATAGAGGAGCAGGCCATTTCGAGGATGACTTTACTTATCTCAGTGGCAGAAAGGAAAAAATAGCTAATTTCAGCTGATTGTAACAAAAAGCATCTCTTGTTTTCTGATCTGTTCTTGTCCTGTCCTATGAAAACTTTGACTTCAAATATAAAAGTAAACAATGTGTAGGAATTTGTAGAAAGTGGGGGACGTTGCTACATTTTACTACATCGCCATCTCTGTGTTGAGAAACTGAAAACACTGCAGTAGTGATGTGTCAATAGCAAAGCATCCAACCCTAAAGAATGGCATCCTTCAGCATCCATCTAAATGGGATCATACTTTCCAAGATAAATACTGAGTTATATAAAGAAAAAGTAGAGAGTGAGACAGTAAACTGAATAGAAAAGTGGTTACTGAGGTCATAAATCATAAAAGCAGTACAGTCATTTTCCCATAGACTTCTATACTAAAACAGGCATTTTGCACCACAGTCGAGACAGTGCAAAAGATAGATGTCGTTACTGTGACGTCACCTGTTGGTTTGCAAATTCCTGTTTTCAAGCCTCAAGATGAGCTTTTCAGGCATCTTGACTGCAAAAAATATATGTGGGGAGGAGTTGGGAAGACTTAAACTGCCTGCTCATTAGCTAACGACTGACAATTCGTTAGCAAACAAGTTCGCAGAAAATACCACAGATGGTCATCCTTTTGGAAACGAAATCAGAAAGTTGCTTCTCGTAGACTTTTTATGAGACTTTTTGCAACCTTAGATATCCCCATGGTGGTGTTCACATAGACCACAGTTTACGACATTTTACCACAAGGAATGAATGCTAATTTAATCTTTAATCTTCCCTTTTCAGACCCTAAGGTTATATAGACTCTGCTCCGTGTTGTGGGTTTTTTTCTTATTTATGCCATATCATTATCTGAGTGTAACTCTTGAGATCTTATTGACTGGAAACTTTACTTTGACCTGTCATTAGAGATATGAGCCGCAGCTTGTCAGTTGTGTCTATACTTGTAGTTCGGTTGACATTTCCCGCCGTAATGTCATATCTAAACCAACCCTTCGGGGAAGAATGCTAGACCGCATCGCCACAGGCAAGAGTTGGGCTTCCCTCATTAGGAATGCAGAGACTAGTGGACATTAAAACCTCAGAGTGGGAGAAAATAAGGTGACCTTCTGCATCCAGGCGTGACATCTCTCCCAGAGAGACGAGCATCCAGACAAACAATTCCCATCATCCCCTTTCTCCACGACCTGGTGAAGCGTGATATAGTCCTAAAGCGCCAATTCAACCTCTGTGTTCTGCAGTAATTAACTACTGCAGAGGTAACAACTGCTCAGCACAATAGTTAATCAGGCAGGCTCCTTGGTAGCCTTCCCCTTTTTGCGAGCACGGCCAAAAACCAGGTAGACAGAAGTCTGCTGAGAGCTACCTGTGGCTAATACTGCGGTAATGATTTTACCATTAGGAGTGTGTGCACACAGCGGAGCGGCGGCCTGCTTTCTGGCAGAGGATTAAATGACTGGTTGCCCGTTCAGGCACCACCCGCGCATGAACTGTTGAGTACTGTGGTTTGCTGATGAGTGTTCTCAATGCTGAAGGACAAACACATTGACAAGAGCTTGGAGTTATCCTGTTTTTCACGAAGGGGAAAGGACAAACCAATTCAAACTGCTTTGAATAGCACTTTCCAGCTGGTGTGGGATTATATTATCAGTTCTTACTGCCACTATTACCGTGGGGATCGCGTTTTTGTGAAAGACCGGGTTAATCTGCCGCCGCAGCTGAGTGTTTAGTTATTTGACTTAATGATGTCGCGAGACGCACTACACAACCGTCATCTGTACTGAGCCACACAAATGGCACGAGCCTGGCCTTCAGTAATAGTAGATAGAAAGCTTCTAATACCCAAATGGCCACAGAAAAGAGATTTTATGCTCAGTAAGGAGTCTCCTTAGAGGTGGACACCAAGACTGGGGAGAGATTTTATTTTTCTGATGCAGGTACAGGCTCTTGCTTGTGCAATGATTTGTTTTGATTACTAAAACGTATCAGAATGAAAAATGATCTAATATGCTGCAAAGCACGACTTGCCCAGGAAACATTTTGGCAATGAGCAACCATTGCTTTAATATTCATTCAACACATTGTGTCATGATTGGACCAAATTTAGACTTTCTAGCAACGGGGGCTTATTACCCAGAATTCTTTGTAAATCAAATGGAAATAAGATAATTTTTAATTCACGAGCTACAAGGTGGGATTATTCTGCAACCTTTGATTCCTAACACACTGACTTATGCTGCTGACAGTCCAGGGTTAGACACGACTGGATTATATTACTCATACCGAAAGAGCAGAGTGATGATCGTCGGGCATTATGTGACAGTCTGAAGGTCAGTACAGCTAAGCTCACCATGATGTTCCTGTGTACATAAACGACATAAACATGTTTATTCAGTGTTCCCTGATTTACCGGTGCCTTTCTGTATATGCATGTTCTCCTAGTACTCTCTTCGTTTTCCTCCCACGGTTTAAAGACTTGGCCATGGGTATGAATGTGTGATTGTCTGCCTTTCTCTGTTTGTTCTGGACTTGTGACTTGCCCAGGGTGTATCCTTCCTTTTGCCCTATGAGAGGGGAGACAGGATCAGGCTGCCCCTGATCATAAGCTGGATAAACAGTTAAGAAACTGGGTGGATGCTCATAATTTCCTGGTTTATAAGAAAGGTTCCCGACTCCCGCTGTTGAGCATGGAAACAGCACCCCCACCCCCCATCTGTCTTTCCACCTCATAAGCCACACTGCAGTTTTTGCCAGTGTACTGCAGCTATTTTTGACCAGGGATGCAATGTTGCTGTTTCAGTGATTGATGGGTGCATTTTGCTAATTTGTTGAAATAAAGCTAGCTGCGGAGAGATGTGTCATAAGCCAAGCTATCCAAAATTACAGCCATTCAAAGCAAAGCCATTAAGACTCAATGCGCCTGCCTCTCCCTGATGATCTTTGTCTCCTAACTCCCCAGGTGATAAAGACATAGATGACTACTACGCCAGGAAGCATCATCCTGACTTTGGTGGACGGGGACCAACCCACATGGTGAAGCTGAACGCAGAACCCCAGCAACACCAGCAGCACCAGCAGCGGCAACGTCCTCGTCGAGTCCAAAGGGCCATGTCGCAGGACCACGTCCTGTCTCCTCCCAGGACGCCGCGACGTGGAGAGTACGGCCTGTCTTCATACGGTGTGATGGCGGCTGCAGCATATGGAAGCAGCCGCCACCTCTCGGAAGAGCAGCTGCTCTCAGCGGACCGCCTCCATTCCCAGGATCCGCTGTTGCTGTCCCCAGCAATGAGGCGTGACAAGTTCCGGGAGAAGGCCATGGCGAGGGCGATGTCTCATGCTGACATGCTGATACCCACCACGCCAGTTATGGACCGCCACAAGGTGACCAAGATGTACTCTCAACCCAGTGCCTCTACTGACTCCTACAACACGCTGACGGTCAACCACCAAGTGACCACGTCTAAGAGGCAGGCGTTTGCTTCCCGACGAACACACACGGTGGACCACCTGCAGTACATTCCCGGCCACCACCACACATACCACACTGCCAGTAAGAACGAGGTAACTGTTTAACTCCGGGGTTGAAGCATTCCTGACACCCACCACCAACATCGACAGAAGGATACTCAGCAGAACTGTTCAGTCTTCTCATCAAAACAACCTCCTGCATTTAAGAAAAGAGAACAAAAAAAATAACTCTTCCGGCTTTTTAGCACAAGCTTTCTGTGTCATCCAGATTTTGGATAATTAGAATCAAACCCTGGCAAAGACATTTCTCTTTTAGAGCATCATAAGGGCTTTGCGCGGCGACACAAAGATCCTTCATGTCGGACATTAGACAATGTGAAGAAAATATTTTTTAAACTGGATTTGGGACTGGAAGGGAATTGTATCAACTTTATAAATATATAAATATAATATATTTACTATTTGTATTTTCAGTCCTTGTTATAGCTTTAGAGATTCTCATTAACTGATGTAAGCACTTCAGATGGTGCCTCTTGAATTGTCCCATTTCAGCGATGAAGTGGATTTGTGGGTTAAAAAGCACAATTAATGACTTCCCTTTTTTTCGATTAAGTTTTCTCTTCTTCTTCTTCTTCTTCTTCTTCGGTGAATGGCCAGAACATATCAGCTTATTAGTGAAAAACGAGGCTATTTTTGTTGCATATAATAGGAGATTGTAAATAGGCTACATTAGCAGCATTAACCTAGAAAAGCTGGCCCTCCGGCATTATTTTTTCTCCCACCTGGAATCCTTGATTCCTACTTTAAAATTTTGTTTTAGATAAGGTGAATTCCCCCAAATAACATTATTTCCACAGATGTCGGCAAAATATGTGGATTTAATATATATCTGGGGGGTATTTTTTTCTTTACTACCTGTGCTTGTAGCATAGAATGATTGTGTGTGAAAAAAACTTTTACCAGTGTTGACTGGCAGCTTCAGTCTGCAGAAATAAGTCTACAGGTGAAAACGGAGCCTGATGGTCATTCAAATTTGCTGAATTTCCATATCCTTGCTTTGTCATCCGTAACCCCATCCATCCATAATTCTCAGTTTGTGATTGGTCAGCTGCTTCCATCTCTACATATCAAGCACTCCGTGTTAAGAAGCGCACAGGTTGTGTAATAGTTTGTCGATGTGATGGACCAATCAGTACTAAAGAGGACATCACAATCGCCTGTCAGTGAAGCATTGATTAAAATGTTTGAGATATTTTCATTAAAGCAATGCCTTATTGTATGGAATCCCATATGCTCTTAACTGAACAATCATGCTTGTTGTCTTTGCTTTCTGTGCAATATTATTGACTATAGTTTACCAGCAGAACCAGCAGCGAAAACCTATACGCTGAGAGATGTTGCAGTATATATACCTCAAAAATTCAATTGAAGAAGTCTCAAACTTTGCAGCCAAAACAACCATTAGGTATATCAATCTTCCAATTCTTATTGAAAGTTGTTTAAACTTTACTCGACGAAGATTTATTAAAGTTTTATGGGCTTACAGGTATGTGAAAATACTGTGCTTCTGTTTTCAGTTGACCTGGGAGGTGGGGAAGGTTTTCTCGGTTGCTATATGAAGATCCAGTCCAGGAAGTGAGACAGTCGGGGTCCAGATTTTATACTATTAATAGAAGTGTGGCTGTTAGGATTTGTGTAATTCCTTCAGGGCTTGGGTTTTCTACATGGACTCGCCACAGTGTGTCATAAAGATTGCCAAAGACAGTTTTTTAAGGCAAATTTCTATTAAGTGCAGGAAAATTTAAGCGTGCCATTGCACTTTTTAACTACAGGTGGAGTGTCATGCTGCTTCCTGCCAATCTAGTCCCTATTTAAGTCCCAATTCAAATCCCAATAAAGCCAGTTAAGCACCTCCTTTAGGAAATGGTCACATGTCCAAAAAAATAGCTTTCTCACTAAGACAAGTCCCATCTTAATTTAAGCCTAGACTGAATATAAAAGATGGACGTAGCCACCAACTTCAGCTTTCTGCTGAAGCGGTGTGTCTGATGGAGAATCCAAAAACACTTTCACACCCTTTAGAAATAAACATCCTGCTAAATTAAAGATAATTTGTAACTAACAATTGAAACTATGAACTCATACAGAAAGTGTCACACATCAAGTGAGCAGTACAGTCATTTTCTGATAGACTTTTATAAAATTAGTACGGAGCCCCACAGGGGACATGGGAGAAAAAAAATTAAGGCGGACTTTTGCGAGATCTCGCAAAACAAACTCGGGATCTCGCAAAACTTTTGCGAGATCTCGCAAAACAAACTCTTTCTGGGTCACAAAATACACTTTTAAGATATTTTGAGGCGTGAATGTAGTTGTGTAAACGTCAGATACCTGCTCGGTTTACAAGACATCACATATTTGCAAAAGTGCTCCGACGTTTTCGGAGATCTGACACCCACCATCTCGAAGCTGACGGGAGGTCGAGACCTACTACAGCCGGGAGGAACACTGCTTTCCCGGCACATCGTGCCTCGACCTCCCGGTCGGCTTCGAGCTGGCGGCCTCCGAAGAATGCGGCTAAAACTTTTGCGAGATCCCGAGTTTGTTTTGCGATATCTCGCAAAAGTCCGTCTTAATTGTTTTTTCTCCCATGTCCCCTGCGGGGCTCCATAAATTAGAGATTTAAAGCTACATCCAACTTTTATATTGTAGCTCAGTTTATGGTATAAAGGCCAGAAATGACATTATGTTTTCATTAAAGGTCAGGAAATGCTCCTCAGAATAACCTTTGTATTTCTACAGACTTGCTATTTCCATTCCCAAAATGTCAGGAAATAAGAAATTGAAATCGTGTCTCTTTGTGACAACTCTCAGCAGACTGGACAAGTAAGATATCAGGAAAACTGTTGTTTCTTTAGATATTTGAGTGGTCAGCCACTGTATATACAACTTGGATACAATGTTACTTGTGATTTGGACTGTGCAATTTAAATGGAAAACTTCAAAGGAAAGCAATGGCTCATTCCATTCAATTCTGTGATTATGCTCAAGTACGCTCATGCATTGTTGCACGTTTTCCTTAAGTGTGCTTCATTTCTTGTCATGACAATACATTTAAAATTGATTTACGTTGTGGAGCATGAAAGGTTGGCCAAATGTATCTTAAGTTCAAGAAATGTATTTCTTTGTTTTAATGTGCCACTTTATGTTTTAATGTCAGATATGCATTTAATGATGTCAGTTTGAGGTTGTCTTTTTTCCAACTTTACTGTCTTTGTACACTATTTTTTTCTTCCTATATTGGAAAGTGCTTGCACAAATGAGGGCCATTTGAAGGCGGCGTGATTAATAGACTGCTTTAGACAGATATGTGTTCATCCAACTCGCTCGACTAATTTCACAAACTTCTGCTCCTTCTTTTCACTTAATTAATAATGATGTCATCCCAAGAGCCTTTTCTCTATGTGCAATATTTCCTGTTCATGCAGTATAGCTCTATAGCTCTATTACTCTTTTTAAAAAGTTGTGAAGTTCATTGGCTGCCATACAGGCTTTGTTGTCCTTTTTATTTAGGATTGTGTTGTCTTTCATAGTCAAAGAGGAGTTTTTATAATACAGATAAATGTGGTATGAATGAAAACACGTCTATGTAACTGCACAAATAACCGGAGACTAACTTAAAGGCTTCAACAAACAAATTATGACTGTTCTTGTGCATTTTTCTGTTTGTTTACAAATTATTAAAGCAAACCATGTGTGTTGTATATATGCGTTTAATAATGTGTGCTTATATTAGTCCAAGATAACAAAACTATGAAACCCGTAGCGTGAACCTGGGGAGGACTTGGATATTATGCAGATGCAGAAGCACGAAAAACTGCAGTTCCTCAAATGGCCACATGAGTTTTCCTCCAAAAGCCAGTAAAAAACAAAGTAAGGTCTCTGCCACATAGGCCTGGTCACTAACCTTACTGCTTACAGCTGGAAAAAATGTGAATTCGGGCCAGTTGGTAAGTGTTTGCAGGAGGTTGCTTGCTGTTGCTAGGTGAAATTAGTCACAAAGAAAGATATGATGCTGCAGCAAAAACCTCCTTGCAATTGCTTTTGTTGCTAGCAGATTGCCCTGACAGTCAGTACTTTGTATTGAACTCTCGCCAACTACTCACTAAGAGGTTGCAAAACTGTGAAACTTGCAATGCAAACCTTTGGAAACATGATGGTTTCAGCAGTGGGACACAATTGTTGTTTTTGTTTGTGGTTTGAGCGTTTGACGTTTCACTACCCTCGTCTGATAGCCTTTTTGCAAAAAAGTGGGCGATCTACTTCACTAATTAATCCTTCACAGGTGGCATACTTGGTCAAAACTGGAGCCTCCCAGCAAGTTTCCTGGTTTGAACCCTGGTGGGTTCACTTCTGTGTGCTTTCCATGGATACTCTAGCTTCCTAACACAGTCCAGTGCATGTCAGGTTAGCTGGTGATTCTAAATTGGCCATAAATATGCTCTAGATAGTGGTTCCCAAACTTTATTGCTAGGCCACCTTTTGTTTTACAAGAAAAATGTTCACATCTTTTTTCACATCACGCTGTGCGCCACGTTATTGTTTACATGAGATGAATTGCAGAATCGCAGTTACTGTCCCTCCATTTACAAAGGCAGAGGCGTCACAGTGTAATTGTTTTACGTGTAGTTGTTTTTTTCCTGTGCTATAATATTCAACATTGCAATAATTACAATACCTTTTTCAAAAAAATGCCTCTCTGTGCAAAATAGGTTTAAAAACATAAACAGCTGTGGGATCCTGTTTGTCCGTGATTTGAACCGAGGGAACAAATCGTGGCAGGATCAGCCTGATGTTATTTGTATCCAGCTGTAACTTTACTGTATAAAGAGCTAACATCTCCAAAATGTCAGGAGTAGTTAGTCATTACAACAAGTGTTTGTGAACTAAAAATCAAGAATGTGGGATACTGTTTGTCCGTGATATGAAGAGCCCAGCGCTGCTCCCGAGGAAGGGAAAACCAATTCTGCAGGGAGACCTACCTCGGCACTTGTGCAGGTGAAGCCAAAGGGAAGATTTGCTTCACCATATTTTCTAGTCTTTGGCTTAGAATGAAGTTGGTTTGGAAACATATTCAGTGATGCTTCATCTCCTGCTTTGCGTTTGTGTGGGCGCCCCGTACTAGTAGTGTCCAAGCGTTGTTGTTTTTTTTCCCCTTTTCATACCCCCCCCCCTTTGCAATGGCTCTGCGCCATACCCCCCCAGGGGGGTAGGCCCCACACTTTGGGAAGGTCTGCTCTAGATAAAGTAAGTAGAGTAAGATTCTGCATTCAAAAATGAGTCCAAAGGGCTCTCTTACAATAATCTACAGTGAAAAAAGAATCTATGCAGTCCTGGAAGTGTTTCCATAGGAATTCTGGGGGTAAATAACAGTTAAGTGCACTTAATAAAATCTACTTGATCATCTGGAAGTGTGACCACCTCTATAAAAGCAAAAGGTTTTAGCAGTTTACTGATGTGCAGCATTTAGGTGCTGACCATGCAATGCTCAGTGAAATTATAAAAAATAAAATAAAATTTCAAATTCAAATTCAAATTTTATTTGTCACGTACACAGTCATACACAGTACGATATGCAGTGAAATGCTTGGACAACTGCTCGTGACCTAAAAAAAAAAAAAGGCTATGAATAAGATAGGAAATAAATATGAAAAATTAAAAAGGGTAAATTTAACTAGGAGGGAATAAAATATAAATTAAGGTTAAAAATGAAATAACTGTACAACACAAATTAGAATGAAGGGTAAATTTAACTGGGAAAGAATAAGATAAAATATATAAATTAAAGTTGAAAATAAAATAACTGTACAACAACAACATAAGAGCTACATTCAGACTCTACAGGCCTCAGTTAGTGTGAGAAGTCAACGTGCATTACAGAATAATTAGAAAAATACCGAGTATGTTTTTTCTTTTATTCACTTCATTTCCTTTCCTTTCATTTACAGTACACTGTTACTCACAATAACAGTCAACTCAAGCTACCTTCCAGGCATTGAGTTGACTGTGAACTCCTCGGTACACCAAGCTATCCTAGAGTCAAATGTGAGGCCTTCTGTCAGACAGATCAAGCTTGGCCTAAAAATTGGATCATGCAACAGGATGATGATGCCAAGCAAATCAGTGAATCTACAGTAGAATGGTCCAGTCAGAATACAGACCTCACCCTGACTGAAATGCTGGGGGCTTGGCCTTAAGAGAGCTGTGCATAGATGAATGCCTGCAAAATCACAGAACTGAAGCAATTAATGAAGAAGAGTTGGTCAACATTCCTACAAAACAACCTGAGAGGTTGATAAAGTCATACAGAAAATGTTTACTTCAAGGTTATTGCCGGTAAAGGTCGTTCTATGAGAAAAGATGAGTTGGGCATAAGAACCATCTCAGCATTGTTATAACCAGGTGTGTCCTGGCACACCAACAGACACCTTGTGCATATCTCTAAGACAAAAAAAACAGATTTGGATCCACTGAGAATTACAATGTGGTTGGTTTCGCTTTATAATAATTTCAAAGAACACACAAAAATACCAGTACCCCAACCTGCCTTTGCATTCCTGGTCACTGACACCATCAACAAAAAGCACTGAGCCTCATTACTTTTATGACACATGTATTAATACCTTTTGCTCCCATCATGTCCTGGTCCATCTGAAACCCTCTTGAAATTCATAGCGGAGTGAGCAGGCCATGCATTTTGTACAATACCAGAACAAAACCTAATGGTCACAATAGTGCACACACAAATGGGCAGATGGCAAATAGCAGTGGTTTCCACTTTCTTCAACACCCATCCATTTGCATTTAGATGGAAAAACGAACAAGGTTATTTGGACAACTGTGGCCCAAATTGAGGAGCAATGGTCAAATGTTTGGCCATTAAGCAATTTAATCCTGTTCCCTCTGTGTCCTTTATCAGGTTAATTAATTCAGATAGCTGCTTGAATGATTCCGACCATCATCAACAGCCACTGGTGTTCAAAAAGGTGATATGGTGTATACTGTAATGTGGTAAACCAACAGTCAGAAGGATATATCCTTGTGCTATTGAGCCCTATAGTGCTAATTCCAACAATGCAAAATAACCAAGTACACTCATGAATCATTCCTTTGTTGTTGTTGGTATTTTTCTGAAGAAAAAAACAAAACAAACAAAAAAACATGCAGAGAACTTCAGGGTTTTATCTGTGCTGAAATATGGGATCTGAGTTGTCTGGAAGGACAAAGGATTTCAAGCTGCTGAATCACCACTGTGATCCAATCAGAAGCCACAGCAGCGTGAGGGACAAACGCTGCTCTGATTGATTGATGTGCCAAACAAAGAACGGACAGAAGGCAAGCAAGCAAGAACCAAAGGAAAAAACCCATAGCCTTATCCTCACCATCCACTTTAGACAACTTTTGAATTTTTATAGCGCTCTTTGGTGTTTACCCTTCCACTGTGTCTCCTCCATTTTATTGTACGAGTCTCTCTCAATCTGTGTGTTCTAGTCTTTTAACTTATTTACTTTTCTTCCCCTTCTTCCTACCTGATGATTTTTTCCAATATTGCAGATTCACAATTGGCACTCCTTGGTTTTATTCAGGGCCCATTTTTATAAGATCTTCATGAAATACTTTGAGTTTATATTCTTTGATTTATACTAAAAACGTTTTTATTTAATTTTCTTGAATTTCCAGTTTTCTCTTACTTTAACTTAGTCTGTTCGTCACTTTGTCAAAACACTAAAACTCTCAAACTCATCAGAACTGAATTTCATCTCCTCCGTCTATCATCTCATATTTGCATCCAACACTCTTAAATTTCAATCATTCTACACTTTAAACTGTAATCATACCTTTATATAAGCTCCAACTGTGCAACACATACTCATAGCTGGCAGATGAGTGAATGCATTAGATTGTTAAGTAGAATATTTACCTAACCATAAAGAGGAAATACTCAAATAATAAATGCGGCTGACCAGCCACAGGGGTGGAAATAGAAGCTATTATCTTTGCTGCTATTATACCAATAGGATCCAACCTGAGCAGAAATTGGACAATTCATGTAATCTATGGTTCACTACGAGAGTTCTCACCTCCCGGGAGAAATGAATGGATGTGGGCACCATGTAAATGCAGAGAGTTAATAGAGTAGGGTGCTTAAGGAGCCTGTGTAAACACCGTGCCATTCACTGGTGACCATAGCACCATGGGAGTTTGAAGATGAATGCAGCTAACAGGCTGCGGCTGTTCCCACTGCAAAGCACACACACATACGACTTTCTCGTAGGCGGCTGCTATCGATCCCTCCGACATACTGCTTCGCTGTTGCTTAAATGAGAGCAGTCAGTAGCAGAGCTGTGTGTGAGATAGCCTCTAGTGATAGTTGGTGAATGGGGGTGGAGGGGATGGGTGGGAGGAAATTGTATAACTATAACATAAAAAGTAACAATAACCTGGAAAGGATGTGCATTCTGCAGATAAATACAATCTAAGTTTTTTTGTGTTAATTTTATGAGTTTGACAGACAATCGAGCATTCGTCTGAGATTCTTACAGTCACAAGAGAGTGCCTTAAGTGTTTTAATCCTTTGTGTTTTAAATCATAATAAAAGGAAAAAGAAAAGCATTCAAAGTATATGAAAAGTGCTGCATACACTGTATAAATACAATTCAGTTGTATTTATACAGCGCCAAATCACAACAACAGTCGCTTCAAGGTGCTTTATATTGTAAGGTAGACCCCTACAATAATGCATACAGAGAAAAACCCAACAATCATATGACCCCCTATGAGCAAGCACTCATAGGGGGTCATGGCGACAGTGGGAAGGAAAAACTCCCTTTTAACAGGAAGAAACCTCCAGCAGAACCAGGCTCAGGGAGGGGCGGGGCCATCTGCTGCGACCGGTTGGGGTGAGAGAAGGAAGACAGGATCAAAGACATGCTGTGGAAGAGAGACAGAGGTTAATAACAAGTATGAATCACTGCAGAGAGGTCTGTTAACACATAGTGAATGAGAAAGGTGACTGAAGGTGGCTGAATTTACTTGACTGAAGGCTTCTGCATAGGACACATCCATGTTTCCTTGACTCCCTCTAGAAGGGAAGAACCTCAGATCTCTTCATTGACTTAGTTTCACAGATTTGACCTGGCTTTCAATCCTTACTGTGTGATATGTATTGGCATTTATGCAGCATAAACTTTATAGTATATAAATAAATGACTTTATCGGGGAATACATAAATGACTAATTAAGAAATAACAAATGACTCTGCTAATCAAATGTGGTTCGTATCATTTACAGGGCTCTCCTTTGATCCAAAATGACTGTCTCCGTAGGAACTGTGTGGTGTGTCTTACCTTCTTGTGGTCTGCGCTGATGTGCTGCTGTTCATTGCATTTACATGAACCTCATTATTTCCTTTCTGTCACATAAGACATTTCTCATTGTGAATCCTACACAGGATCCACAGAATGATCCCTTTCGTGATTTTATAACCCACAAATTAAGCAGTGAATGATTATGAAGTGGCTACCTGCAGATGATAATAATCCATAACTCGGATGTGATTAGAGTAATTTCCTAATGGGCTCGGCAAAGCACCGGCGGACCACAGATGGATTAGTTGTATACCTCAAATGATCCCAGACCTCATCACCTTGGTCAATTTTACCCACCAAGAAAAGTTAGAGGGCCGCTGAGCTGCGCATCAGAGATGAGGACTCTGTCCAGAAAATGATTATGATAATTACCGTCATAACGATAATAACAACAGTTATGGGAGTTCTTGCAAACTCCCTCCTCAAATATCATGGAAACATCCTCGTTAGGGTAGACCAAAGGAAGCCTTATGTTTATCAGAGTAGCTGCAGGGTTTTACAACAAATAAGAGCAGCCATTGCTATAAATGTCACAATGCATCCAAATGGCCACGGTTTCATGAGTGACTTTAACATACTTGTCAAACACAGTCATCAGACCCTGAAGAGAACAAAGTGAAAACAAGACACAAAATCTGCAAATTCATTCCAAATCCCTCCAAAATTGACCATAATTAGATGTTTGTTGAATGTAACTGCCTAAATTATATTGTGATATTGCACATAACTATCTTCCAAGCTCTTAAAAAGTCCTGTTTCTTTGCTCCAGTGTTCAATTAAATACAAAGCTTACTGCCTCACAGATATCCTGCCTGCATTGTCTTATTGACAACAGCCTTCATTAATCACACACCATACACACCATTCATTCTCCATCTGCTACCGAGATAACAATGGCACTAGTTTTGCTGAAGTCACACACGCTGGATGCTCACAATTCTCAGTCATTCTTTACCTCCTTCCCTTCTGTTTTCTCCTTCATTTTTTTCACACATTCTAGGCAAACTCAGAGTTTTTCCCTCCCTCAACCTGGACTTTAACTCGTGAAGCACAGCAGATACTCCAGACTTCAGACAGTACAGGTCACAGAGCAGATCAATGTGCAGAACACCAGAGGCCGGGCCCTCTCCAGAGTCCGAGCTCGGCTCTCGTGTCCATTTGATCAAATGCCAGCAGAAAAAAGTAACGCCTTTCTTTTCATGCAACCAAAATGAAAGCACTCCGGATTTTTTAAAACTACTCACAGTTTATTTGCAGTCAGAACAGCTCAGTGTTCAACAGCCCTGTTACTTAAAGGTTGCACTCGAGCTGCGCTGCAACAGTACAGCAATTCCATGAATGATTAAATGTCCAGAATTAAAGCTGCTTGAAACTGTTGAACAGTTTAAGACAGCTCCCGTGTAAATGAATGGTCATATGCAGATGCAGTTTTAATAAGCATGTAAATATGAGATGGATATGTTTTTAAGGTTTGTAAATGTGTACACAAACTTTAAAACTATTTTTTTTTTAAAACTTAAGGTAATACGTGCGAGAAACAGAGGAGGAGACTTCCAGCAGGCATTTGGTGTTCGATCGGTCTCCTATAACTAAAGTTGTGCTCTCATCTGTGACCCAAACAGGTTCCAGTTTTGATATTCTCTGAAATACCAAATGGGTTGCAGTGCTGGGCTGTGAACACAGGTCCCGCTAAAGGGTGTTAGGTGATGGCATGGAGTCTGCTTCTGACAATTTGGTCTATATGCATTTTGTAGGAGTCTTGCAGCTCCTCACACTAAGCAGCAGATATTGGTTCTGCGGTGTGATTCATGCCCTTCTACAAGCTTTTGCAGCTCTCCATGTGTAACAGCCCGTCTCCTGGAGCCTCTTAATACTGTGCTGTGAGACACAGCAAACTTTCTTGCAATGGCACCCATGAATGCACCATCCTGGAGAAGTGAAACTGCTTGTTCAACCTGAATGGGCTGCAAGTATCGACTCAGGTAACAACAGGTACCTGAAACATGTAACTGTTTCATTCTGCTTCGCTGTGAAGTTGTACCTGGACTGAAACAGAGGTTTTCTGTCTACAAGAGGCCAAACTGTAAATAACAGTGTATGGTTTTTAGTATATTGTAATAACATTTTCTGGACATTTTTAAGTTAAACATGAAAACCCATATTACTGTTTATATAATCAAAAATTAATGAATTTATTAAAATTAATATTGTAGTTATATACCCATTTACTAGTATTGTGGCATTTTTTATGGGTGGTATATCATTTCATTACATAAAATATAGATTATATAAAATTACATTATAACACCCTATATATGTTATACCTGATTATTTGCACTGCAGCAGTGTTTGACCATATTAGGTAATTTACCCATTATGGTTTTACCCATTTAACAAGAAATACACACAAAAATACACAAAGTTTTTGAGTAAATTAAAGCTAAAAAAAACTGAAGAATGGAAATATCAACCAACTATTAAAAAAAAGACTTCAGTGCTTTCTTCAAAGCATTAAACATGCTTTAAATACAGCTATACTAACTGTATGATATATAAATAATAGCCATAGCTAACGTGACACCTATTCTCCAATCCACATTTTGAAGTGTGTGTTAACCTTTTGGAAACCTCCCTGTTGGTTTTTTTTTGGAGAGAGAAGTGGCCATGTTTAGTCCAGAACCTGGTGTGCAAGATAGCAAGCTACATCCATCCTCTCTGGGTTCTAACTGGTGCTAAGTAACATGCTAATAACAACCATAATATACGAGAAAATACCAGAAGTTTCTCACCAAAACTCAAAGGACAAAGACCCTCTGTATCTCTCAGCAAGACATATTTATTGTTTTCACTTACTTCCATTAAAAGGCTCCAAAAGGCACCAACAGCACAAACATCCATGAGAGGTCCAATTAGCAGTAGGAAGCCTAGCAAACAGCGCTCAGCTACAGCTGGCTGATCAACAAACCTGCCAGTCAACGTGTTCTAACTTTAAGCCTTAACAAAATTCACAAGGTTGAGATATTTAAAAATACCTATGCTTGCTTCACTTTTCGGATCCCTTCACCTTGACAAGCTACACCTGTCCTCCATGTACAGTGTATGGGTTATCCTCAGTGGCCATTCAAGAGATCTTAGGCTTCACTTTTATATCATCAAAGGTTTAGCTTGAGCCTTAGCCAAAATTAACCTCGAGGCTATGTAAGGGCTATTTGATCAAGAAGCGGAGTGAGTGTGAGTGCTCCATCACATGGGCTGACCTGAACGATCACCAGACCTGTACCCGTGAATGGCGTAGTGAAGGAAAAGAAAAAAGTCCTCAGCACATGTAATTTAAACCTAACGTGTGATAGGTTACATTGATAAGCGTTACTTGTGCCGGTCTGAGTGTGGTTTCTGCCAGCAACACCGTAGCACGTGACACCCCCTCTTCACTTTGTGCGAGGATGGGGCTGAGGTGGGATGTGAAGCTTCCCACTGTGTGAACATGATGAAACGAGGATGTTCACAAGCCATCAATGAGATGCTGCTAATCTGACTGTATCCTGCTGGGAAGCGTCTGACAGAGGGAACCACCAGCAGAGACCATCACTTGTTTACAAAGAGGTTTATGTGTATTGCGCGCGTGTTCACTGTGCAGGTTTATCTTTAAATAAACGCTGTTGGTTGTTGTTTGTGGCTTAAGAGACTATGATGCAGTAGACTTAGTGAATGGTTTAAAAACACCTCCTCTGTCTAACACTTTAACATATTTAGATTCATTTTACGCCAGGTTGCATGCAAGCTGAAACATGCAGACAGAGTCTTAAGCTGGGCATACACTGTGCGATTTTTGGCCCATTTTGAGCCGATTTTTCAGTCGTGTGACCGTTTTGGCGATCAGCCCGATTTGGGTATTCATCGTGCATCGTCGTGCATCACGTGGTCGTGAGCAGTGTTGCCAACTCCTCAGTAAGGAAAATCGCTATTGGCTGTCCCAAAAATCGCTAGAAGTCGCTAAATGATGTCATCGCCTAATTTGCATAATAGGTCATGCTAATGTAATTTTTTTTAGAAAAAAAAAGTCGCTAAGTTTTCAACACTGGTTGTGAGGATTTCAAACCTGCTTGAAATCCTCCCGACCAAGCGATTGATGATCGGGAGCTGGTCGTGAGGTGTTAATTGATTCTCGTTACCCCACGTATACTACACGATGCACGACGCACGATGAAGGCCAAAATCAGGCCGTGACACCATCACCGTCCTGAGGGTGTCACCGCAGCTTGTCACACTGCACACGCGCAAGCACATAAATGTCGGTGAAAAAGACGGAGTAGCACGGCAGTGCAGCGTGTGATCTGGACACAAGCGATGGAGGCACTTGTAGAACTTTGGAAAGGTCGTATAGTGTGAGACCCTGCATCGTGACCTACGAACTTCTAACCTCTGCGAGTCAATCGTACAGTTTGAGCAGGAGCTGAATCGCACAGTGTTTGCCCAGCTTTAATCTGGGCAACTAGGCTGAAGCGTCTCAGAGGAAACAGGAGGGGCACAAAGTAAGCACACAAAAGAAAGAAAAATGGTCTGCAGCTTTCTCAGCTGTCACATGCTTCTATAGTAGGTGGCTTGTTCACGAGATCATGTAACAAATTCATCAGTTAACAGTATTGATCCCGCAGTGGACACAACCCCGAGCCTAGGATCCTCCAATGGATCTCTGGGTCCTCAGATATGCCAGGATTTACATGAGAACAGGTAATAATATTTATACCACCTTGTTGTGGGCGTTGCAGTAAACCTGTCCAGCTGTGCAGTGACATTTGTACTTGTGCTGCTGATTTTGTGGACTTGCATGGTGCCACCCCAGTAATATGAGGTAGATGAGCAGCTTGTCTCATGAGGCGAACTGTCCTAGATTTAAAAAACAGTGTATGACCTTGATTTCTACTGTAGAGAAACCTACAGAGCTCTGATTTATTTCCTTAAGCCTGGAGGAAAAGCAGCACCCTGTGTTTGAGCACTGTGATCTGGTGCAGCCTACTTTAACTCAGAGTTTGAGATAGCACCTTACAGCCATTGACACTAACAATACCAATGCTGTATTCTGCTTGAGCCTTAAATTTCACATATAAATCTGACGAGCTCTTTAGCTCGTTAGATACCTGCTCATAGATTACGCATGCAGCCATTAGCCAATCTAGCCTTCCTGGACTGTTTTTCATCACCTTATCTGTGCCTGTAACAATACACCTACCCACACATCCAGCATGTTTTAGATAAAATGGTGGAAGCTCAGCCTTCAGGCTGTTTGATGACTGAAAAGCTACATACAGGCAACATATGTAGGCATGTAAAAGAAATGCAAACAGACAGTTTACACCACACTGGCAGGGGAGTCATGAAATGAACATAATATATATGAAAATCAAAAGACCTTGGATTTATAGGAAATCAGTTTTTTAAAACGTATACATGTTAATACTCACTGTATGTTTGACTGTGTTTCATTAAGATAGACCCAGTCGTTAAGGAGATAGGGCACATATAGACATATATATACTATGATCATTATAGTAACATACCTGTACTCATTTAAAAGTCACAGTTCTGATACATAGAGTAAAATATAATTAGCCATGCTAAAAGCTTCTATTTGACAGAGATGTTTATTTAATTATTGTTTGTTTATTTTAATCGGGGGGGTTGTTGGGTAGACTGGTACCACTGTTCTGAGGAGTGTCAAACAATGCCAGCCGGTCCAGGCTGCTGGTGTGTCTCAGTATGTCCTTGAGCATCAGGCCGTAACTGTAACTCCTCATTTTTCACTGAAAAGGGTTACTGGCGTGAAAGACAATCTCATACCAACCATAACAAACACGTTGTGAGAGCCTAAACGTGACCGAGAATGAAAGTGAAAATAAAAAGAGAGTAAAAAATAAGAGAAATGATCATTTTTGTCATCACAACCCCATAGGCTTTATACAAACGATGGACATTGCCATTGTGATCGGCTGCAGACTTGGTTCCTTCTGGAGCCCAAAGTTACATATGCAGAGTTATTACCTAGTGTGGTTAGTTTTGGTGCCTCTTTAAAAAATAGCGCACAATGGGTTTTTTAATCTCGCCCTTCTTCTGGATTTTTCTAAGGCTTAAACTTGATTGGAGTGCTTGACTGGCAGGTTTGTTGATCAGCCAGCTGTAGCTGAAAGCTGTTTGCTCCCCTCTGCTAATTAGACCTCTCAAGCATGTTTGTGCTATTGGTGTGTTTTGGAGTGTTTCAATGGAAGCGTCTGACAAACAGAGATGCAGAGCATTCAACAAATTTGTGCTTCAGTTTTGGTAAGTGAAGTTTTAGCATATTAATAGCATGCTACTTAGCACCATTTAGCTGATACGTGTCTCTGTGCACTTAATGTGCAAAGTTTATGAATCCTTGTTAACCAGGTTTGCTAATTTTAATCAGTATAAGGTGACTTCTGGCTAAAAGCCACTGGGTGACATCAGGGTGGCTACATCCATCTTTTATATTGTCTGTGCTTCCAGTTTTTAGACTGACTCATCTGAGCCCTGCTTTAGATTTTAAAAAAAAAATAGTCAATGTATTCTTTTCCTCAGACTTTCTGTGAAACTTGAAGTAAATCTTTGTCATACCGTACAAGTAATGGAGCTAAAATGGAGGTTTCTCATTTTATGGCTCAAAGCCACGCAGTTCAGCTTATTATGCTAATATGGCTGAGATCTGAAAATAGAATTTGTGAAAATTACACAATAACTTGACAACTCTGCGGGGGGTCATCTGAAATTTGGGACCCGAAAACGAGGTTATGTGCCACAAAAAATTCAGCGTATGGGTGTAGAGGCATTTCAGAAAGAGGCACAGCCAGACTGCATGAATTGCCAGATGAAAAGTGCTGCATTTGATTCCAGGGATGTGAAAACCAGGCTAACTGCTAACCTAATTAATATTGTTTCCCTCCTGTGATTTGCCAAATCAGAGAGTGCTAATTTCACCCAGCACTGCACACACACTACCTAAAGTCTAGAAAAGGGTGTCCTTGCTTCTTGGTAACCACAGCTACGTGGTGCTTATGTGTTGCTCTGGGTGATGTTTGATGCTTTCAGCTTAAAAGAAGAAATACGAGATGAGGGTCCGTGATAGGTGTGTATGTTCTTATTTGATCAGTTAATTTTAGTGCCTCAAGGATTCAGAGACTTTAAAGATTATCATTATTATAATTATTATTATTGAATTGTGGGTTTACTTCTGAATCTTTTGCTGAGATGGTAAAATAAAAATAACAGACAGTAAATATTAATAATAATCCCCAAATTCCTAAGTTTTGTCATTTTCTGTGGCTGTTCAGGTTGCATTGAATGACATAAAATCCCCAAATGTTACAAAGCCACAAAAGCATGTAGAGATTTTCCACATGACATGATCAGTGTGGCCAACTTAGCAACTTTGTCGCTATATTTATATTTATAAGTCGCTAAAACCCCCTTAGCGACTTTTTTTCTAAAAAGCCACTAGCGACGTGGGGCAATCGTGGCTCAACAGTTGGCAGTTCGTCTTGTAATCAGAAGGTTGCAAGTTCGAGCCCCGGCTCCGACAGTCTCGGTTGTTGTGTCCTTGGGCAAGACGCTTCACCCGTTGCCTACTGGTGGTGGTCAGGGCCGGTGGCGCCAGTGTCCGGCAGCCTCGTCTCTGTCAGTGCGCCCCAGGGTGGCTGTGGCTACAATGTAGCTGCCATCACCAGTGTGTGAATGTGTGTGTGAATGGGTGGATGACTGAATGTAGTGTAAAGTGCTTTGGGGTCCTTAGGGACTGAGTAAAGCGCTATACAAATACAGGCCATTTACCATTTTTAGCGACAAATTGTAGTTAGAGACTTATTTATGACGACTTTTTGACGCGAAACCGCGTATCGTTCTTACTCTCAACAAGCAGCGGGTGCTGCCGTGGGCACCTCGCCTGTGCCAAAGCGCTCACGGGCGGAGGATAATCCTCCCCCAGCTGCTATCAGGGCAGGAGATGTTCACACCTATGCGTCCAAACTGCAAATGAATCGCCCATGAGCGAAGCCGCCGCTCCCGCACTGACTGTAACGCAGTTCTTCTTTTACTGTTATGCTGTTTTGTGGATCACAAGGTTTAAAACTACTTATAAACACACACACACAAAGTAACTCCACCAGAGTGCCTATTTCGGGTCACTTTTGCTGGTCCAAGCCTGGATAAAGGAGCAGGGTTGGAATTGTGACATTAAAAAAACAATAATTGCTAAAAGAAATTTAATTTGTAGTTCTAAATAAATTCTAAATGCATTTAGGACCTTTTTTACTCACTGTTCTGCCTTTTATAACTTAAACTGGATATTGTGGACATAAATGATTGTTTTTCTCTTTGTATTAGCTAGCTAGCTAGCTAGCAGACAGTTAGCTAGCAGAGATTGTTATGGGTGCTGATGAAATATCTTTTGGTTTTTTTTTTAATGTTTTAAGCCCAGTCCTTTGCTCGGTGGTCCCTCCCCTCTGCTATAGCCAATATGATAATGATTACTAATTACTAAGCGCAACAGTTCTATTCTCTGCTTTTTGACAGTTACAAATACACCATGTGGGTACTCATGATCAGTGTTGGTCAAGTTACTTGAAAAAATTAATTAGTTGCTAATTACTGATTATTTCTCCAAGAAAGTAATCCTGTTACTTTACTGGTTGTTATTTTCAAAAGTAATTGGTTACCTTATTACTTAGTCACTTTTTAAAAACATGATGCACAACCTGAATACGTAATAAAGCAATAAACCTTTCAGCCCATTTCTATTTTTCTGCATAATCCATCCTATAAAATGTAATCAAATGCAAAAGTCTCTTTTTTAAAACTTGTTTTATTGGTTTTAATCTTTTAACTTTATGCGCATTGCATCAGCAAAAATTAAATTAAATGCAACAGTCTGTGACCGGAAGTAATTTGTTTAACATTTAAACCTATTTCCTACATATTCCAGCATATAAAATAAAATAATGTTTTGTGTTTACCCTCACTCTTTCAAATAGATGCAAGTAAAACACAGCAGAAAATGAATAAAATGAAAGATTCAGCAGCTCATAAATCTATCGTCACCTGTTTAGCAGGAGTTTTGCCCGGTGCCCCAGCGGTCACTCTGTGAATGTCACAATTCTGTGGCAGCGTGGTCAGTGCTTGTTCAGATTTGAAGTTTAATTTTTCGCTGTAGAAAGAAGTTTTCCTCCCACGCAGAGTGTACAACGAACACTAATGGTTTTGTCACTTTTTACAGAATCAAATTTAAAGTAATTTAAAGAAAGTAACGTCCAAGCTTTAAACGCTTCATGGTCGTACTCTCTCCTGCACTCCATACCATCCATTGTTGATCTGCACACGTCTGTTTGCTGCCACAGACGTCGCACACTCAAAAGTCATTGTCATGAGACACTCACAAATAAAATCATGGTGGTTTAGTAACGCAGTAATGGAGCATGCTTACAGGAAAGTAACAGTGATCTAGTTACTTTTTTACAATAGTAATCCCTTACTTGTTACTTGAAAAACATAATCAGATTACTGCCCATCTCTGCTCATGATGTGCTGCATGCTGCCTTGCTTGTTGGTGTGAATGCACTTATTCAGTTTCATTGAAAACAGAAAACCTTTTTTTCAGCAATATTTTCTCACAAACTTTTTAGCATTTTAGCACGAAGACACTGCTTCAGTCTGTACCTCCTGCTGAGCTTAGATGCTAATCTGCTTCACGTGCTGCAGACAGTGGTTAGAATATTGTCATTAGTGGAGTTGATGCATCTCTGCTGGAAAACTAGGCGATAAAACAGTTTCTAAAATACTACAGTCATCTTTTCTGCAGTATGTTACAAGTTCATACTGGTGTGTATCAGATAGTATCTGTTGGTCAGTATCAGCTGCAGATATATCAGTCAGGCTTCAGTATTTATTCTCTGGATTATGAGGAGCTGTAAAGAGCTGAGATCAAAGAGATATGATCGTTACTATCCCAACTGTCACCTCTATATTAATGCTATATTGTAAGATTGTATCAAAAATATTTGGCAGTGGTTCCACATGTAAAGCATAAATCTTGAAACTACAGAGTGGGAAACAAATGAAAGACTTTGTAAACCCCACTGCTGCTGTGTTTTGTTTTACAGGTTTTATTTCCTGTTACTTTTTTGTTGACTTGTCCAGATACGTTACCAGAAAATAACACTGCAAGCTCCACCATTCAACTCTGCTATCTTTTTTAATTCACTTTCTGTGGAGCAGCTCCTGGCTGTATACCTGATGATATCACATTTTTGAGTCCTCGCTCTGTGGCTTCTGGCTTTGGGAGAATCATTCACAATCGCATGTATTGATTTGAGTGTAAGAAATTCTTAAATACATGCCTCTCACTGGATTTATGGGTTGCCTGATAAAAGACTGTTGACCTTAACTGGTATGTACTGCAGTAAAAGAGAAACTGTGAAAAAGAGGAGCCTCTTGTGGGAATTGGTGTGATGTGAATTTTCAGCTGTCCTGCAAACCCCTACGAGAAAAATGCTTTAGAAAAAATTCAGATGTTTTGATGGTAAATGGTAAAAAGATCGCCCCGTTAAGGTCAAACCTCTTTGTGTTCTCTCTATAAGTCTGGGGAGGCTTCAGAACAATTAAAATCTGGCGTGACAGTTCGGAGCAAGCTGCAACAGATTCAGGAGAAAAACAGTACACTCATGAATTATTCAAAACGATTGTCTTTCAAGCGTAAAAAAGTAAAGTCTGCCAAGAATCTTTTTCTACTGACAATGTTTGAGTCAATTACAAAACACAAGTGTGAACGTGCAGAAAGCAGTTGACAGATACAATCAGATATGTACAGTCTGAGAGTGTAACCGCATAATAAACTTGTTCAGCCAAACAATCGTTTTGGGTAAACGATGGTTTGTTTTGAGTCTTCAGACACAGACGAGCTGCTGTAATTATAATCCTGTTCCTTTTCTGAAATGAAGTGAGTAAAAAAAACAAAATCAATGGCTGTCTCAATAGAGAGATGAAAATGAAGGGAAAAAATCAATTGTATCGATGTAATCCGAGGCAGTAAGTGTTCCTCCGTTTGTTTGTCGGATAAGCGCTGAATGAAATCTTTAAAGCTCAAACAGCATGGTTGAAGTGAGACTTTCATCATCCGACAGAAATTTCATCAATAAATTGCATCAACCAAACGTCTAATGGAGCGACTCCTGGCCACAGTGGTCGGCAAACACGTTGACCGTGTTGTCATAATCTCTTCCAACAACGCTGAGATCTGCCGCACACTTTGATGCGCATCCAGATTTATCATGTGTTCATAAATTTATTGGAGCACTAAATGTAGCTCAGTCAGACAGCAGTCGATCTGGATAAGACTTCCTAAAACCCACAGCAGCCATCTGTCTCGGGAAACGTGCGATCCTTCTGAAATAACATTTTATAGATTTATGTCTTTATTGTGAAAAGAAAGGGTTTGCATAAAAACAGACAGACCAGGATAGTTATTTGGTACTAACAAAGACATTTTTGGGTCAATTTAAAGGTATTGAAAAATACAAGATGATGTAAGAAAACAATATATAAGTGCAACAAAGGCAACATTTGCATTCCCTTGTTCGGCTACGTTTGCCACCCTCAGACTGTAAATAAAAGATGAAAAAAGAGCCACTATGACATCACCAGGTTGGTGTTTGTTTTAAGACCATACCTGACCTGAGAAGCCAGTGGATACGGCTCAGTCGTACAGTAGCAGCTTGACAGTGAGAAAGTAGGTCTATATCATGGTTTACTTTGCTTGGATGTAATTGTTTATGGTAATGGTACCATAATTTAATAAATGTAAGACACAATCCCAGATACTGAGTCACAGGTAAGGTGTTTACTGAAGTCATTGATCAACTTCATTGATCATTTTCTAGGAGGATTCTATACAAATGGGCTTCTTTTTGCAGCCAGAGATGCTTGCAAGTTTATGGCACTTCTGCAATAGCTGCAAATATGTACTGCATACATGAATCAACTCTTTTCACTATTTGGTTGTTAAGTGATGACATATGAGCCCTGCATCCAGGTCAGAACTACTCTGTGTTTAATAAGGTTGTTGTGTTTTTAACATGTTTTCATGCTTTGTATCTTGTTCTGTTCTACAGGGTGGGCCATTTATATGGATACAGCGTAATAACATGGGAATGGTTGGTGATATTAAAGTCCTGTTTGTGGCACATTAGTATATGTGAGGGGGCAAACTCCTCAAGATGGGCGGTGACCATGGTGGCCATTTAGAAGTCGGCCATCTTGGATACAACTTTTGTTTTTTTCAATAGGATGAGGGCCATGTGACACATCAAACTTATTGGTAATGTCACAAGAAAAACAATGGTTTCATTTCCTCCTCACTATGAATTTATTTTTCTTTAGTCCGAACGTTATCCCGCATAACAAGAAATGCAAAAATAATCATACTCTCCTCAAACTGACACCATAATGGACCGAGGAGAGCGAGTGGTCTGACTTCATCTAACCCCGTGCCATCTACACCGTAATTAATGAAATCGCCTCACACAGACGCAAAAAGCCGGAGCAGCCCGTCATGCTGATTGCTTGTGAGATATTGCCAGTGGATGCAACTCATGGTCACACCAACAAACAATGATTTTACATCACAGAAGATAATTTTAAGTGTATTATGTGAGGTGAACCTTTACCTTGAGAAAAGAATTTTAATACCCAGAAAAGTGTCTCTGAAGTACCGAGGAGTACCTTTGTGGAATTTTATTTTTTCCAAGCTCAGTGTCTTGCTCTGACTCATCCTCACTCTTATTTCTTGGTTTTAAATGACCAATGTCTGCTATGTTCAGACCAGGCAAGCCAGTTATCACCTGCACTTCCCATCTCATGCTTTCCTACCAGCAGGCACCGTTGTGAGTCACTGCTGCGAGACTCTCAAACCCACAGATGGAAACACTCTAACTCAGCAGCCTTGGATTGAAGCTGGCGAGGGAAGTCCCGGTCCTGGATTAAGATCTGAGACGCCAGATTGAGATGGCCTCCAAGCTTGTTACAGTTCCCGGGATGTAATTGTGATATACGACGTCTCTTACTGACTGTCCTTGATGGTACAAGAAGGAAAGATCAGTCAGGTCATTCAAATGTTTTGTTGGTAAACACACAGTAGTGGATGTTTATTTAACTACAATCTACTGTGCCAAAAAAATAGACTAATATGCACGGATGAAAAATATGAAGCATGGTTTGTGTTGCAAGTAAAATTCACATGTTTGTAAAAGGCATTCAAGCCTGTAGGTACACATTGCACATTTCTAAGTTTATATTGGCGTATTCTGTGTTGAATCATTTTCTAATTACCAAGCTACAGTAAATGTCTCTTGAAGCTGAAATTGCAGAATCCAAGCAGTGAGGAGGGAAACTTGCTAATTGCTGCTTATTTTCAGAGTCCTGAACTGTTTCCACCGACTAATCTAAAGTCTGAGAGGCCTTAGAGCTCCACGGGGAGTTTCTCCAGGTAACTCAGCGGGATGGCCATATCGACTTCTCAGCACACAACAGAATGCTCCCATTTATCTTGATTAAGCTCGAACATCTGTACGGCCTCGGCCATCAAAGTATCATTGAACATTAGCCTTGGTTAGCCTGCTCAGCATCCACACAAAATCTTGGGGTTCTAAAAAGGGGGAAAGGGGACATAAAATACTAATCTATACGACTGCAGGATTGTCTCCATGCTCCTGATGGGCATGTGGATCAATATCATTGATTGGTCCCACTGCTCAGAGGGGAATTAGCATTTAAAAGGAACTTCAGCTGCACCTACTGGAGGGTTTCTCCATCAAAGGTGGGACATGACTAAGCTGTGACCTGTGATCTCTGTGCTTCGGGAGAAACTGTACCAAACACTATGCAGCTTTACAGCTCGGTTGCCGTGGAAACCTCTGCATTATGGATTACTGATTGTGAAATCTCAGCCATAAATACAGGCAGGGGTAGTGGCCTTTCTGCACTGCCTTTATCCCTTTGACCCCGGATAGATTGCTCTTATTTCCCGAGGTTCACGAAGCCAAGCCCTCTTGATATCAGAAAATTAGATGTCAGGCTCTCTCCTGTGAAGCAAGAGTCATAACTTTCTGTATATTGGTTTACTTGGTTTGAAACCTTTGCTGAATGCTTTCAACTCAGTTTCAGGGCTGACATCATTAGGGTTTTATTGCTTCCAAAGCGAGGATGACTTCCTGTAATAGACAGTGGTCGGCGACTTCAGAGTCTTCTTATAAGCTGGAGTTTCCCTCTTTTCCCCTCACTTTACTTGCGTTAGAGTGTGTTCAATTTCCACATTTTGTGTAAAATACTAAGAATAATAATTTTCATGCTGCCTGCATTTCTCTCAAGACAGCCTTATGAGTTCAGGGACAGCCTTGGTATTCACAAAAAGGGCATTCACACTCAAAAACCTGATGTGATTTTATTTGACATCTTGAACATTTGATATTCACAGCACAGGTTCACCTGCTGGCTGCCATGCCCTTTAATTACAGAAACACAAACAGGCAGGTAGCATCACTGTTCCTCCTTTTCACATTTATTTTTTATATAATCAAGAATTTCCTTGACTTTAAAATCTCCTTAACAGTGGAGGTCTGGCCACCCGAAACAGGGTTATAAACAGCTTATATAAAATGTCAGAGAAAACCCACAAAACTCTACAGGGTCCTTAAAAGAAAAACAACCATAAACCTTCATGTTTATGCTTTCAGACACTGCTGACATCTATTAATAGCTTACTGTCCAGATCCATCCTCACCGTCCTCAGTTTCTGTCTTCATGGCACTGGACATGGATGGTGCTTGTTCTCTGTCTGCTCCATCTACTCTGGCTGCTATTGTCTTCATCAGTTATTATGCTATAAATAGTTTTAACTACCTCCTGTATCATGCTAATTCTTCCATTCATCTTCTTCCACTTATCCAATTCAGGGTTGCAGGGGGCTGAAACGCATCCCAGCTGAGACAGGGTGACGGGCATAGTCGACCCTGAACAGGTCACCACGGGGTTAACACAGAGAAACAGACATCTTTTCACATTCACGTGCAGGTTATAAGACAACGTTTGAATTGAACGTTAAAGTACAAAGTGGTTTCAGATCCTTTTGTTTTCCTCTGGGCACACAGAGGAAATGAAGCCAGAGCAGGATCAAACCCCTTTCTTGCCCGTGTCTGCTCTACTCCCTGGCCAACAGTAGCAAGGACAAGGACTAGCATTTGAAATGGGTTTCCAAATGGAAACTTTATGCGAAAATGCAATTTTCTGATGATACTGTGATAACATTTGGCATGCACGCCTTCACATACTGAGTGAAAATGCAGGGGAAAAGAATGACATCATTCCCTTGAACATTATCTTCTGTGGCAATAAACGTTTGTGCAGGAAAGTTACAACTGCTGAGGAGCTGGCTTTTGTCCTTTTATTAAAGTTTCTTAATGACACACTATCACTGAGGACAAAGCCGTGAAACACCCTTTTTTCTAAGTCTCAACCTAATTCAAACAAAACTGTGACCTCCATGAGAGTCTTGAGTGTGGCTGTTTTAAGCCCTTTCAACAGCAGGAATATGATTAATATATACTTGAACCTTCTTAAACACTTTTTAGGCGGTATATGTTAGCGGGACAACCATATAGCCTGTATTAAAGGGTTGTTCATCTTAAGTACACTACACAATCTTTTATATAATTGCTGGCCTGGAAGTGCATACAACACAGCTTTTATGTTTGGCAGTTGAGTGTAGGTGCCGGTCTTCCAAACAACACTTCTGATGCTCTTTGATGAAAGTTGTATGGACTCTGAATTGGATAAAACTCTCAATTGAAACGTAGACACTGCTATTTTTAGAAGGAGAGTTTTATCATCCAGTGGCCTCCTGGGTACAAACAAACATGTTGAAATCAATCTGACCAACATCAAACATAGGACTAGAACAAGGATTTTGGTTTATTTTCAGCAATTTTAACAGTTTCTATGATTTGTTTTTATCAAAAAACACTGCAAGCCCTTCCTCCGGTGCCTTTTTTCAAAGTCAAAACGAGACGAATGCATGACTCACCATGGACTCATTCTGAGATAACGTGTTAGAAAATATCAAATTATTCATGTCAAGTGTGAAAATCGCCCTTTGAGCGTATTCTTCTGGCCAGTGTGCTTCACCCACTGAGGCTCGCAGTAATATGCAAAGCCACAGTGGCCTGTTAATTTCTCACCTGAAGCATCATATTCATGCAGACTCTCAGTATCAGTGCTGAAAGTGACCTGAGATCTTCAGGTCACATCTTCTCTTTTAAAGAGGCTATTAGGAATGCCTGTTAATTGATAAACTTTGTCATCTGGTAACTATTTCTCTGCAGGTTTTATTAATCTATAAACCCAGTTCTGAAAATGAGATACTGTGCAAAATGTAAATTAAAAGAGAAAGAATGCAATGATTTGCTAATCCTATAAAGCCACATTTCCCTGACAACAGAACTCATAAGTTTATGAAGCTTCTATAACATTTCATGAAAATATTAGCTTTTCAATTCGATGCCAGAAACACACAAAAAAGTTTGAATGCGGCAAGAAAAAGTCATATTAGGAAAAAGGAACAGCTGGAGGAACATTTTGCAACTAATTATATAACTGGCAACAGCTCAGTAACATGATTTGGTACAAAAAGAGCACCTTAGAGAGGCGGAGTTTATCAGAAGATAGCAGAGTTTCACTAAACTGAAAAAAAAAAACGGGATCTACAAACAATTTCAGAATAATGTTCGCCAATGAAAAATTGTCAGGACTTTGAATATCTCATCATCTACAGTACCAAATATCATCAATGATTCTGAAAATATGACGCATGACATAACTTTTCACCTTATCACATTAGTTTGAAAGCACATTTGCACCAAAGAGCAAACCCCGCCAGCCTCGTTGAGCTTTCCAAAGACACAAAATTCAATTTAATTTCACAAACATGCATCAGCAGCTAAACAGTCGTCACCTTGTTTTTAGTGCATAAGAATCTTTGCTGGGACAAAGCATCAGCTAGCCAAACAACTTGTTTGTATGCCCAGACAGCGCTCTCTCTCTCATATGACTGTAAATACTAAAGTAGAAAATTACACTAGGATTCCTTTTATGTGTAGACACTGTTACATTAATGACATCGTGGTTTTTATGGAGAGTCCAGAAAATGGTTGGTTTATCCAGTGTTATGATAATGATTGTGAATCCCTTTTGCCTTTGATGTACAACTATACCCATTTAAACCAGAGTACACAGAGCTGTATGGAATAGGAAATAAAGCTATGTAATATCAACAGAGTTTTCGTCTGCACGAGTACATATTGTAAGAGTCTGCATTATGGTCATGGCGATTGCTTTGCCTTGCGACTGAAATCCAGCGACATTCATGAGAGATCAGGTGAGAATGCAGCCTATTCTTATTCCTGACATGTCATTCAAAGATGTTTTAGATAAGATAAGATCACCTTTATTAGTCCCACACGTGGGAAATTTGTTTTGTTACAGCAGAAAGTGGACAGTGCAAAGTTACATAGCAAAAATGAGAAAAACACTGGAATAGGATCAGATGATAAGAATAAGAATAAGATAGCGTACACAATAGAATAGAATAAAACATGAAAAGCAACTGTCTTCATTCACACACATAACGTGTCCTTTAGTGTCTCTGGCCTAGTGCACTGGGTTGTGGAATTAGTGAGTCTAAATCTCCTAACTCGTCATCTGTCAACAAGCTGCTGCTGTGAGGAGGCGTGTTTTAACCCAAACTATGATCTTTTCCAAATCCTGACTAAGTGGCTAAACCAAGCCAGGTGAGTGAACAATGAAATCCAGTTTAATTCAATTCAATTTTATGTAGCACGAATTCACAACAACTGTCGCCTCAAGGTGCTTTCCATTGCAAGGTAGAGACCCTGAAATATAGGAGAAAAAATTCCAGCAATCAGACCATCCCCTATGAGAAAACACTTTCAGCAAGTGTAGAAAATGCCAACTTATGCATGTAAAGTAGAATCCATCTTGCTTTGCTTTCCTGCTTTGTGCTCGTAGCTAAAGCCATCGTCTAGTTTAGAGGAAATGGTGTTCAGGTTGTCAATAGATTCAGTAGATAGAGGGTTCTGTCATGTCCTGGGTTTCTGATCCTAGATTTTTAATTTTGACTTTCAAGATCTAATTATGACCTCTGCAAAGATTGTTGTGTTTTTGGTGACGTCTCATTTTGTCTGTAAACACAATTGCATTAGTAACATTTAGGACATTGAACCCAGTGGGTGTTGAACTCAGGGCTGCCTTTGTCATCAATTCTGTTCATAATTTTTACGGACAGCATTCCCACTGAAACAGTTCTCAGTGAGAGAGTTAGATGGATTGGGGCAGCATCTGCCGTGACGCTGATGCTGTATTAGTCCGAGAGAGCTGAGCACAAAAGTGAAGCAGTCTATTTTTCGGTGGATCTACGTCACTACCCTACATATGGTAACGAGCTCTGAGCAGGGACTAAAGGTGAGATCGCTGATACAAGCGGCAGAAATGGGCTTTCTTTGAAGGTTGGCTGGGTGGCCTAGGTATGGGGAAAAATTAATATATATACAAAACACAATCCATTTCCCTGCAAATGCTCCCAAGCAGCTTAGCTGCCTTGGTTTAGTTTGTTTTCTCTGATTAGTTCTTGTTATTTAAATTGTTATTTGATTCTTAGTTTGCTAGTTCTTTACATTTTCATCTGTGTGTATCTCCTTAGTGTTTTTATTTATCCGTTCTTAGTTCTTCTTTTATCCCTCAGTGTTTCTCTTTCATCGCCTTTGTTAAGTTCCTTCATGTGGCTGAGTTTCCCTGATTTTGTATTACTTCTCACTTCCTGCTTCCTTTTGATCATCACTTTTCTTTTGTGCTTCACATTTACTTTTACTTCCCCCTCCTTGCTCATTGTCTTTGATTACTATTACCTGCGACTCGTTACCCAGCTGTGTTCACTTCCCCTTTAATTGCCCTCTAGTGTATAAATGGTGATGTCTTTGTCTCAGCATCTACTAATCTCCAATTGTGTGTTCACTGTAATCGCTGGCTTTTGTTTTGCCTGTTGCATTGTGAATTTTGTATTTTTGGACTGTTTCAACTGCCAGGTTAAAAGGTGTGTTTGGAGTTAACGATGGCCTGTTTCTGAGTCTGCCTTTGGGTCCTAATTACTTGGTTCATGACAGCTTAATTCAGTCACTTACATTGTAAATATATGTCTATTTAGCCTTGCAGCTTGCTTGCCTTTAAATCCCCTCAGACTGTGCCTTTGTTCCTATTTTGTGCTTTCTCTGCACCTCGATTTCTTAGTCTGACTTAATTTTGATCAGATTTAAGATCTGACTGAAGTTACAAGCTGAAGCTAGAAGATGATAGATGATAGTCAATAACCTCTAGCTGAAAGGGGGGGTTTCCAACAGTTTCCAAGGATGAAACGGTCGAGACTGTCTAATGACTGCCCACTTTACCCCATGATTGGACAGGGTATTCACTTATTGCAAATATCGATTTTTGATTTACAACACTTCATGCAGATCTGCTCTATTCTGGCATGAATAGCCTTAATTATGAGTTTGAGAGTGAGAGAGAAATTGAAAGAAATTGCACTTTTTTTTTTTCTTTCTTTCTTTTTTTTTTTTCTCAAAAATGTGTCCACCTGCTCACTGAATGTGCCGTTGAAGGAATGACAGTATTTTCTTTCTAATATAGAACGCACCAAAATAATGAAAACCACTAAATAACAATCAATAGCCTCTCTGGAACAACAGTCAACCTAAATTTATCCTCTCCAATGACAAAGGGTCTTGCAAAAATCTTACGGGTATAATTACTGGCCCCTTTTAGGACCTTCCAGCATCTCCACCTTGAACTGAAACAGCTGTGAACCCAGAGACCACACGCAGTCAGATCAGCAGGCGCATGGCATGCTTTGTTCTTTCTCCAATTATCAGACTGAGAAAACAAATCTGTCAGAAATGATACGTGGCTGAGCTATTGATCTGTTTATACAGTCCACATCTTTTTCACTTTCCCACAGAATCTATTAGCACTGCCTGCCTTTCTCCATCTCATGCCACAGCAGGGGAGAACAGTCCAAGCCATTTACGTCATGAAGGTCCAAGGACCACTGGAGGCCAGATACCTATTCTCTAGCATGCAGGAATCAAATGTGTTATGGGCTCTATTTTCATTTGAGCTGTATGAATAAACTAGATGGCCATGACCATTAGGCTGCTCCTAAAGAAATGACACACAGAGTGAAGGTTGCATCACACCCTGATGGTGAACTCTAGTAAATAAAATGTTCCCCTATTTAATAGATGTTCACAGTTTCAAGGTGTATAGCAAACCTGTTAGTGTGTGTTCCCTTTATTCTCTAGAATTTCTTAGTCGTTAAAGGTAACCTATTATGCTTATTTCCAGCTCCAAATGTGTACTATTAGGCTTTGCTTGATTCACAGCTCAAAACGCTGGGCTTCAGTGCTTTCCGAGCTGTTTTAGCCCCGTTCACTTTAAGCCAACTTTCGTCTGACTGACTCCCCTCATGAACAAAGGATGTGAACAGCAGGTGGGTGGTTGCATCTGTGCTTGCAGCCAAAGCTGTACACTCCCCTGAAGCATGAATCATGCTTCTTTTTTTTTTCAATAAATACCATCAAAGTGACTCAAATGAAAAAGTAGGGGTATGCTTGAAAAATCTCTGATTGTCCAACGTGCATTCTTGTGCAAGATAATGAACCCCAAGTTACACCCAAAGTGTGTGTCTGTCATATCTTTGTGGGGACCAAATGTTTGAAGTTTACTATACTTATGGGGACCAAAATCCTGGTCCCCATAAGTTTGAAGGCATTTTTGAGACTTAAAATGTGGTTTTGGTGTCAGGGTCACAATTGGGTTATAGTTAGGTATAAGGATGATGTCTCTTAGTTCTCTTTCATTAAAGCTTTAGTGCACGGTCCTAGGGGCCGACTGGATCATCCAAACTATCCCTTAAATCTCCTGTTCAGCTGTTCTGCTCCTCTCCTCCCTCCCTCGTAGGTCATCTTTGGGGTTCCACTGTAGTCACTCCCATCTGACTAATTGGTCCACATGCTAAGTTATTGTGAAGCTCTTAAAGTTTTGGGCTATCAGAAAGAGTGGTCTATGGAAAAAAAAAAAATTCAAAATATATTCTATTATAATCCAAAAGGTAGACCGATCCCCCTACACCTCCGTGGAGAGGATTTAGCCTCCACAGAACAGTGTTTTGTTTTTTAAATGTCTTTTTACTTTATTTTGTGCTCTTGAATCAATTGTGAGATCATCCACTTGTTGTTAGTATTTACAACAATCCACACAATTTCATGTTAGTTGTGATTCACACTGTTTTCACACTTCTATAATACACATGCACCAGTGCAGGGAGATCTGTCTTGCCTGTTTGGTACAATTATTTTGATATATTTTATAATATTATTCTAATATTCTTACTACAAAATGAATTATAAAAAAGAATACAAAAATAATAGAGCCTTGTTTAATTTTTTTGTGCAATTTAAGTGCAGTTTGTTGGCTTAGCAATACATCGCTGTTCTTCCTCAACCCTCGGCTGCCACTTTCTCTCATCCTAACACCACCGATCCTCCATAGGTTGACATACGGTGGGAAAAACTCTTCCAAGGTCTCTATTCCGTCTTTCCCTCCTCTTTCCTAACCACACCTCTTCATAAAAAAAGAAAAAACAGGGTTTCTTCCAAAAGTACTGTGTGAATGTGGGTTTTACTGTAGAGTGTTCTGAGAAATCAATAAGAGTGGAAAAGATAAGTAAAGGTATAAATGCAACCTGTTTGTAAAATACTTTATGGGTTCAGTCTATAAGTTAGTGTTTTATTAATGCCTGGCTGCATGTTGGGCTCCCTGAGTGCTACTGCGACAGTCAAACCATAAAGGCAAACCTCATAAATGAAAAATTTGAGTAACAAGTCTTTAACTTCTTCAACAATCAAATTAAACCCAAAACAATCTGAGAAACAGTTACGCACTTCTGAATTAAACAAAATGGACAATAAAGTTTTCATAAGCATTTCTTATTTTACTCGCTTCTATCAAATGTGAACAGTCTTGTTTATTCCTGCCATCTGGACCTCAAATGATGTGTTCGTGTGAAGAGGAAGGTGGACTGGTGCAGGCACAAACCAACCTGACATTTTATTCTAATATGTTTCAAGCAACAAACTCTGAGGCTGAAAAATGAAGCCAACGCCGAAGTATTAAACATCGCAGTTCTTCTAATGGCCACCTGGAGCTTGCTACAAAAGTGAGTAAATTCCCCTACACTCCCATGTTGAAATACCCAAATTTGGAACAGAAATAATCATGTTTGCAGACAGGTAGAGTAAATTGTTTGGTCTTGATGTATCAACAGTTTTTCGGTGGGTGAATTTTCTACCAAAGCATCTAAGCTGGCTTGAAGTAAACATCGATAATTGCGCCCGTGGTGGAGGTAAACCTAACTCATTTGAGTCACTGACCTAGATCCCTTGACTGTTTGTGCTGTTGGTGCCTTTTGAAACCTTTCATTGACTGTCTGACAAAGAAATACATCTTACTATTCAGATAATCCCAGTTTTGCTGCACAGAATTCGAGGCTCATGTTTGTATGTTACTTTCACAAAGCTACTAAGAAGTGCTATCTGTGCGTTGCATCCATACACGTTGATGGATGCAGCATGCTAATGAAGCTAATTAGTATTAGCACTCCAAGTACAGCAGCAGTCAATACTACAATGTTGAGGCTGCTGCAAATGGATAACGTCATGGCAGCAACATGCAGCTGGTTTAAGTCCGTGGCTGATGCTCGATAACAGAAGCTGAAGCAGCATTTTTTTTCTTGATTACCTGCAAATAAGTAATATATGCATATGTAAAAATTATTAAAGCTGAACAGGCAAAGACAATTTGCCCTCACTTATTCTTAATAACACACTATTCCATGTTTGGGTTGACTTTAGGCAACTTTAAGTTATTGCTTTTGCACTAAGAGCTTATTAACCTATACTCAATATAAAATCTCCCCCACTTCAGATAGTGTTAGGACTCTGTATAGATATGTATGAAATTTGCAGGAGATCGCAGTGCATGGTGGAGCTGAAATGGATGAGTTTTTGCAGGTAGAGGGGGATTAGATGGGTTTATTTTCCCTAGATCTCATTGGAAACAGTGCAGGGGGATCACTGAAATGAAATCTGGACAGACACGTCACAGAAAAGTAGCAGTGGACAGCAGCATGTACAGAGAGTTTGTTGGTTGGGGAAAGAGTGGAATCCTTTACAAAGTAAATGCTTACATTTCCTCTTAATTCATTTATCATTACAGAGCACTGATATGTAGCATAGTGTTAGTGGCTGCTGTTTACCTTTCAGAAAAACAATGAATATCACATTTCCTCATGCATTTGCAAAGGTGAAAGAGCCTTTATGCTACAGTTGCTTGTATGCCTCAACCTCTGGGATTACTCTACAAAAAGCTGTAAATATGCAAAGCAGATTAATTAGTTTTCCAAGGTGACCTGTGCAAAGAAAAGGGCTCCATGTGTCAATAAATCAGTGATGTAGTACCTAAAATGTAATTTGTCTGCAGAGGAATGAATATCTGCACAATTTTATTGATATTTGCTCTGGAGTTAACGAGGCTCTGTGCGTGGCTTCATTGGCCAAAAAGTATTTCTGTTTAATCCACAGCCTTAAAAAACCGCAAGGGTTGGAGTTGTTAGAGCATCTTAGTTCTGGTGGCTTTAACCGGGGGGCGTGCGCGCTGCACCTCAAAGTCCACAGTTCATTTGAATCCCATCCTAAAGCTCCTGCCAAACCAACAAACTCAGCGTGCTGACTCAAGACGAAGCTTATTAGCTCTAATCCCTGGCAATGCTCTCTGTTTGTATTATCAAACAGGATTAGACTGATACCTGTATGTTGGTTTACCAATATACTGGCTCAACTTTTAACTTTTCAACACTACTAAGTCACATAATCTGCCTGTGATATGAGAAGTCTCTCTTTGACCGCACGTCTCGGAAACCTGGAATTATATTTTGAAATTTCACGTAATTTTATTTTACATTTCAGTGTTATTTAAAAAAAAAACACAACAACAGTGGATCTAAAGGAAAAGCTGACATAAAGAGTCTCAACACCTCCAAGCAGGGAGACCAGGCATCACGCTTTATGTGGGACTGCACAGCGTTTGCGTCCCTTGTTGATTGGACCACATACTGAGACAACGTTCCAGTTTAATTGGCTCTAGTTTTGAAACTGAACACTGCAAATCTAAGTCTGTCTTTTATCCAATGGCTAAGAAGAAAGCAGAGAAGGCTCTCGTCACTGGTCAAGTGTAGGTTAACCCATCTCGTCTTTTACTGCCTACACTGTACCCAATGGAAATCTTTACAAGGTCACCAGCTATGCAGACTACAGCGAAATATGATGAAAAATATCTCAAAGAAAACAAAATCCAGCTCCTACAAGAACCGGGAAACTGCTCCGAACTGAGCAAAGCAGTTATTTTTCACACAGTGAGGGAATATGAAGTGACGTGACAGGACACGTGGGTCCCACGAAATACGTGTGGCTGGAGAATAGATGGTCCAGTCTTGGGACGCGTCTTTGCTGAGCCCCACAGATTAGTGACATAACATAACAGTTCAGTTCAGGTTTAACTTGGACAATGTTGTTGTTGTTGGTGTTGGTTGTTTGTTTGTTTTTCAGAAGGGTTTTTCATGCATTCATTAGAAAATGCTGCCAAAAGCCTGGAAAAAAAGCGTTTGATCATATTTTAGGGATAAAACAGTTGTTAAATAAGCTTCTAATTACAAGAAAAAAGCCCAAATTCAAACCTTAAGTTCATTGGATGTACATGTTTATTACAGAATTGGGGAATTCACACTTTAGGGGATTCATACGACTTGTGATTTTAACTACAGGTTTGGCATTGTCCCATTCTTACCTCAGATCGTGTTTTATCGTTCACCTTAAACTCCATCATCGCTCTACGTTCTGCTCGGTCTTTTGGTGGCTGTTTCTCTTCATCTTATGTGTTCTTGGCGTATCCTTGACCTGCATCGGCGCCTCAGCACAGTCAACTGCAGCTCATGTCACCTTCGTAAGACCGGGCCACAGATTCTGAGCCAGTTAGACTGAAACCTTAGTAATGTTAGACCAATCGAGAGGATCATGAAGATTTGTGGTCTTAACATCAACTTCAGTGGGACTGCCATATGTCCTTTTGGGCCTCATAGCATTAGTAGTAGTATTATTGTGAGTACTACATTTGCAAAAATCAGTTAAATTATGTGCAATAATACAGTGAAATTCAAGCCCAGCAAGTAATCAACTGTTAGAGATTAATCCTGATGTCTCAGAGGAAACATGTCTACTCTATCCAGCTGTAGTGTTTTGACATAAAGTACATTTAGGCTACGTCCACACGTACCCGGGTATTTTTGAAAATTTTTATTTTTTCTGTGCGTTTGCACCTTTTCTCTACATGTAAACGGCGTTGTAGGTCACTGAAAACGGAGATTTTTAAAAACGCCTGCCAGGGTGGATATTTTCGAAAATTCAGTTTTTGCGTGTGGACGAGCTAAAAGGAGAAAACGCAGCGTCAAAGGTGTGCGCCTTTTTTGACGTCACACTGTGCGCCACGTTATTGTTTCGGTGAAATGACAAAATACTGTTACTGTTACTTGTCCTCTCTGCAGTGTTTAAATGCTTACATATACACACACAGTTACTGTCCCTCCACACATACGACTCAGTTCTGCTTCTATGCCCCATCCTTGTTTACTATTTCCCACGAGGCTTCTAGACTTCTGATTGGCCAACATTTCTACACGGTTAGGAATATATCGCCACCTGTTGCTTTGGCATGTTCCTAGCAGCGTTTTCCTTCATTTTTGCGTTTACGTGTGGACGGGATTATTTTTTAAAACAAAAATGGAAAATCTCAGTTTTCAAAAATACCCGTGTACGTGTGGACGTAGCCTTAAAATCACTCATGCGCATTGTTGTTGGGCTTCTTACAGGACTTGAGGTTTGGTTGCCTTGCAGGCCACCAGTGTTGGTCAAGTTACTTGAAAAAAAGTAGTTAGTTACTAATTACTGATTACTTTTCCAAGAAAGCAATCCTGTCACTTTACTGATTACTTATTTTTCAAAAGTAGTTAGTTACTTTATTATTTAGTTGCTTTTCAAAAACATGATACACAATCTGAATACGTAATAAAACAATAGACTTCTAGTTTTTCTGTATAATCCATCATATAAAATGTAATCAAATGCAAAAGTCTCTTTTTTAAAACTTCTTTTATTGGTTTTAATCTTTTAACTTTATGCACATTGCATCAGCAAAAATTAAATTAAATGCAACAGTCTGTAACCGGAATAAATGTGTTTAACATTTAAACCTATTTCCTACATATTCGAGTATATAAAATAAAATAATGTTATGTGTTTACACTCTTTCAAATAGATGCAAGTAAAACACAGCAGAAAATAAATAAAATCAAAGATTCAGCAGCTGTGAGTCCTGTCGCGCTTAAATCTATTGTCACCTGTTCAGCAGGAGTGGGGCGGGTGGAGGTTTGCCCACAGCGGTCGTGTCAGTGGGAGGATCCGGGGGTTTCCCTGTGAATGTCACATTCCCGTGGCAGCGCGCTCGGTGCTCAGATTTGAAGTTTAATTTTTTTGCTGTAGAAAGAAGTTTTCTTCCAACGCAGAGTGAACAGCTGACACTAAGTTTGATTCTGTAAAAAGTGACAAAAACATTAAAGTAATTTAAGTATGTCTGAGCTTTAAACGCTGCATGGTCGTACTCTCTCCATCACTCCATATTATTCATTGTTGATCTGCACACGTCTGTCGCTGCCACGGACGCCGCGTGCTTGTACATCATCGCCATGAGACACTCTCACAAACAAAATCACGGTCCAATAACGCAGTAACGCAGCGTGCTTACAGGAAAGTAACAGTAATCTAATTACTTTTTTTGCAATAGTAATCCCTTACTGTAATTGTTACTTTTTTCTAGTAACAAGTAACACATTCGTTTTAATGCGTTACTGTCCATCTCTGGCGGCCACAAGAAGACCTTTATTGTGCCTTAAGATTTTTGATTCTGTGGAACTTTATGGGATGGGTGTATCTTTTGGGATATTCCCTAATTTGGAGTTTTGATGAAGTCGGTGGAGAGTGTCGCCTACTGTATTTGTCCAGTCTGAGTATGAAGGCCATATCCCGAAAGAATCCACTCCCATCAGGACCGAAATATTTCACCAACAGATAAAGGTCATCTTTGTACTGATTTCCAATTACCCTTCCTTTAACTGACCCAAACCAAGCATTTCTTTAAATGTATCTGCCAATCGTATATCCCTAAAGGTCTAATGTGTGTTGGAATTTGTCCAGATCACTTAATGAATCATAATAAATCATTTCAAAGATGCTATAAATGCGGTGAGTCACCCTGTCTTACACAATCTTGCACAGCTACTCTTATTTAAATCGATTCCTTCACTCCATCATACAACAGTCATTGCTTTTCTGTCACATAATATCATTTCAGCATGAAATCTCAACAATGGGGGGAAAAAACGGATGTATTTGCACAAAACCAGGATTTAGAAAGTTTATTTCTATAGCGTTTCTCACAGGGATGAAATCGATTCGCAGTAAAACGCAGCGAAAACATGTTAAAATAGAATAAAATCGTAATAGAAACAGTGATATAAGTATATATAATAATCTCCGCAGAAGTCCTGCTTAAACAGGAAAGTTTTCAACTAGTTTTTGAAGGACTCCACAGAGTCAGCTAAACGTAGATGAAGTGGCGTATGTTCCAGAGTTTTGGTGCCGCAGACTGAAAGGCTCTGTCAGCCCTGGTCTTTAATCTTGTACGAGGAAGAGCTAATAAATTTTAAACCTGCGAATGAAGACTGCAAGCAGCAGAGAGTTTATAGAGCAGTTGAGATAAATAATCTGTCTGTGAAGGGCTCTGTAGGTAATTTAATTATTTAATCTATTATTATTATTTTTTACTTTCATTTAAAGGGAACTGCAGATGTAAAGAGCATAAACCAGGAGTAATGTAATGTCACGTACTGGAACATGGTGGATCTGCTGTGGAGGCCCAGTAGAGAAAGAATCTCAGTTTTTATTGTGAGCACCGGCGTTTCTTTGTACAATGAGCTGACCCGCGCTGCTTCGCTTCTAAAGTTCGTGGCTCAGCACGCCAACATACCATTCCTGGCTTTGGATTGAAGGAGAAGGAGAAAAAAACATTCATAAATATTAAAGCTTGATTAAAATTTAGGACCTCTGACTCCTGCTGCTGTCTAACAAATGATTAACCCTAAAACACTGACTCAGTTGAGATGACTCAGTTGCACAAAGCAGATTGTATTATCAGCTTCTTGTTCCTCTCTTTCTGTCAGCAAAAACTCACAGCTCCGAATGAGTAATGAGGATACAGTTGCTGTAACTGTATTTCTTTGGGCACGAGCATGTGGATCCTATGAAGCTGAAGGGAACAGAACCTCAGCTCCTCTTAATGTTTGTTCCACCCAGGAATAGCCAACATTAACCTGAGTGTCACACAGAGGTGAGACAGGCTTCCTCATGCCGCCGGCAACTCAAGCACATGAAATCACAGAAAACAACCAATGATCAAGAACAATTAACTTGATTAACGTTATTATGTATCAAACTACCCATCAGATTTATTTATCTATAAACTGAAGGTCCCAGGAACGCTACTCTGGATCGTTACAGTTAGCCTGTAGCAACACGATGCTAGAAAAGCAGGCAAAACGATTGGTGTCCAGGACAGCTATTTAGCTCAGACATTTCTCAAACGTAGGGATCAGACGTCCACACTAAAACTTTATTCTGCAGTGCTTAGTATCAAACACATTACAAGACCAGCTCTAAATCCTTTGCATGTTTCTGTGTTCATCTCCCAATGCTAGCTCATTACAGCAAGAAGGAAAAGAGCCACCACATCGTGGTTATGATCAGTTTACAGGTTAATTAATGTCAGCGTGTTGAATTCTCAGGGTGGCAGACCACTAAGTTAGGAACTGTGAAACAGACAACAATATTATCCTGTAGCATATTAGTGCAGTCATCCAAACACATCAGGGCTGCACATCCTTGTAGCTTTATCAGGTAATCTTTTGACCCTTTTACATCCTCCAACCTTTTGGCTCGTGCACAAAACTTTATGTTCAAAAACACGTTCAAATGAGACACGGTTCTTTAACTTTTGTCTAAAATGATATATTAACTCAATCTCACATCACATCTAGTCTGCAGGCCTGCTGGTGGAATATGCCCTCAGATGACTGATCAAATGAATGAGATAAAACCCATCTAAATGGGCCGTTTAAGAGAATTAGGCACGTCATGATCACAAGCACTACATGGAACGGGCAATTAATTCCTCATATGTCAGTGCAAAGTAAAAGAACAAACTAAGTTAATTAGTAAAACATTGAATTAGCTGATCAATTAACAGCTCGTACTGTTTAAAATTTCACTAAAAGTTAATGACACAGCAAGCCCGAAGTCCAATTCTAAGCCACATGGCAGCGCTGCCCTCTGCTGGATCATGCTGCTCATTGCAAGTATAGACAAGCTTCATGTATCAGCGCCACATGATGGTGCATTTTAAAGAGAGGACAGCAGTAATCTAATGAAACCAGGGAGTAGGTGCAGCCTTTGCTAAGTAGAAACAGCCCCGAAGAGCCGTCTTCGTAGCTGAGGAGCTCTCCATCGAGCGTAATTGTGTTAATGTGTGAGCTCGTGTTCAGATCAATGGCCACATAGTGGCACTTGTCTTTCCAAAAGAGCGCACGAAGCGAAGCAGACACAAATGTAATATCAGGCCGGTTTAATGGAAGCAGCAGCATCAGATTGCAGCGACACCCCTCTGACGCTGTGGTCCCCTACACACCCGAGGTGCGAAATCTCAGAAGCTCAATAAGAAGACGACAAAGGAAAATCCCAAATTTGACCAAATTTCTAAAACGATTTCCTTTACTTTCACAGGGTTAATTTTACTACACAGATCTCATGACCAGTGAACAACTTGCAGATAATTGCTCCAGGGTACTTAGAGATCAATACTGTACCAACATAACCGTCAGTATTGGAAAGCTTGCTGCATCAATCTGCCTATAACAGAGAGCCATTTCCTGCCCCTACTCTTCTTTGTATGGAAAGAGTTCAGGCTAGTAAGGTAGATATTTTCCTCTCATTGTCTTGTCCTGGAAAATTTGAGGCTTTTTTTTCTGAAAAAACAAAAAAAAAGGCTGTACTGGAGCTGTTTATTAAAGTTTTTGTAAAATCGTTTTAGAGCCCAATGGAGCCGTGAGTCTGAGTGGTTTGGGGGGAGTCTATGGATATCCTCTGGGGAAAGAAAGCCAAGCACCTCGCCCTGCATGTAATATCAGGACAAACCGCCTGCGATGGTAGAAGATGGTAAGGGGATGGTGGTCACAGGGTTCTCTTGAGTAGGTGGAGATAATGTAGGAGGGTGGGTAGATGTTTGCTAAATCTGTATGGCTGTATTTTACTGGGTTCTCTGGTCAGACGGTGGGCAGAGATTTTGTCGGCTTCTCCTTCAGGATTTGTGATTTTTCACTGTAACTTGTTGTCGGTTCTTCAAAAATACAGACTAAGAGACTTGATCCAGAATTCGAAGGTAGGTGTTTGTTGACTTGTTTGCTCCTTTCCTGGGTGTGGACTCGTTTCCAGTGGGCAAAGAAGCTGTTTGTATTTTCTTTAGAATTTCTGATTGCAGCATAAACTTCCTCATTGTACTTTTGTGGATTTGTTGTGACACAGAGTGTTTTGCTTATTGCAGTATCTTGTAAATGTTCTACAATATCCTTAGTAACGTTCGTGTATAGGAAAAAGACACATCCTCCCTTCCAGATTGATTTTTATTCCACATTGCTTCCATACAGTCAGCCAGGAAGTCATGCCAGGGAGCCCAGAGAACATCCCCCTGGGGGAGTGCACGCTGTCCCAGTCCAGGGACCAGCTCACGCCCCCGAGCCGCACGGAGAGCACCGTGTTCAGCCTGTCCCGCACCGAGTCAGTTTGGACTACGGAGAATTCCCCCAAGAAGTCTGAAGTCTTTTGGTTCCCCATCCACCTCATGTCTACCGGGGGCAGCTTCCTGGCATGTGGCATCATCATCAGCGGCCTTTACTTCGCTGGCCACTGCCGGAAAGTCACCAACATCCTGGGACCAGCCCTGCTGTCCATTGGATTGATGGTTTTTGTGGTGGGCGTGGTCCTGATTCCTATTACCAAAGAGAACAGGAAGCGGTCGAAAATGAAGAAGCCCCTGAGTTATTACAGGCCTCCGGTGTTTAACCTGTGAGGGCTGTGATGTTTTTCAGCACAACTATGTTTGGATGTAATTTCAGGAGAAACGTGGAGAACACTCTGAACTGAGGCTAATATTTTCAGCTCTGTGGAAAATGATTAATAGAAGACTGTTTGACAACAATTATGTTTATCTCTCTGGATTGACGACACTATTGTTTCTAGTGTGCATGATGTAATTTCATTAATAACAGAGGCTGTTGAAAATAGGATGAGAGCGCATGGACAGGAATGCGCTGCAGAAAATGCAATTATTTACACCTGCACAAACAATTTAGCAAGAAGATACAAGGCAGTAAAGTGTCCTTATGAATATTTGCAAAGAATAAAATAAAAATTATGCAAAGACTGACCGTGTCAGTCGAAGTCACGACATCTTCTTATTGTCACTTTGTGTTTTACTGTGTCCAGCTGCGTGTGGCTGTGAGTGTTTGTTGAAAGAACCACGAGGAAGGATGCTTTGAATCTAAATGTATTCATCCTTGAATTATGTAAAGAGTGACGATTTGACTGGTGTGACCTGAAAGCACATTTACATAAGATTTCAATATTAGGTAGCAGCCAATTTAAAGTAACCCCTTCACAGCCAGATTCCACTGTAATGTGCATTAAATATTAATTCCTTCTATCCACTGAAAATGCACTCTTTGGGCTAGCAGTGCAGATCATATTTAAAGTAACGATAATCAATATTTGTATATTTGCAAAGAATCGTATGACTGCTACAGAAAGGAATCACTCTTTGTAATGAATGAACAACGATTATCACCAAACTCCACGGTTCCCCTCGGCTCCCAGAAGCATTTTAGCCTCTTTAACTCCTTTGTTTGGTTTACTGTGTTGGTTCACCGACTGAGCTCTCATTTGTGATGACGGCAGGCAGCTTCAGAGGAAAAAGCTCCAAAGACCTGTGTGAACCCTTCCAGCGCAGCATTGTTCACCACAGAGAGTCAGACACAAGCTGAGCGAACACAATAAAGTGTTTTGCAGCCATGAGGCAGGTTTCTAACGAGAGCAAAGCCAGAGGTAATGGAAGAGGAAATATTAGATAGAGACACGTGTGCAAATATCTGGTAACTCACTCAAATTTGTTCAGAATTAAAGTATTTAATTTATATGTATCATTACATTAAATTCGAATGCCTGCTCAGCTTAAATATTTTTATTTAATATAACAACCACAGCAGATGTCAAATAATCAGAAGATGAAAATGTTAGAGAAACTCTGAATATTTAATTAGCAAAGACATTTAAGTTTGCAATCTTTGCTTTATTTAATCAGGATTATTTCTATTTCAATACCGATACTTCTACTCTATGTGTTGAATCTGAAACAATGCAATATCTGTAATTATCGATCCAATGTTTTCATGTGTCAGTCTGCTTGTGAATTAATCTTTGAGCAATTATTTATACATTTTGTCATACAGGTTGCCAGGTAACACACAAGACCAGGAACATATACAACATATAACATCTAAAAATAAATGTTAAACTAAAGAAATACTAATTTACACAAGTTGAAGTTACTGCAGTAGTGATTACTGCACCTCCAGTCATCAACATAAATCAAGTCTAAATGTACAAAATAACAGTGAAGTTGTTATTGGTGTGTTGCTACAGGTTTATATTGAGATATATTTATTATATTTAAGATTTATAGACATTTACAAATGATCCTCTGATGTAATCAGAGTTTTATTTGCAATAAACAGATTATTACAATAATTTTTTTTAATCCAAAGTTCATGGTCTTCACATTTGCCTTGGATATAACAATACAAACCTTTTGCTTTTAGACAACAAAATAGCTTTTTGAATATTTCACCCTTTTATAGAAACAAACGGATTAATTCATGCTGAAAATAATCATTATTCACAGGCCAGTAGGATGCATTCATAATGTCAGAAGCACTGTATATGCAAAGTCTTTTCAATTAGTGCCGTTATAACTTGAACTTTAGTCTTTGAAGCTTGTTCAATTTTTTGATTATATTTTATTATTAATGCTTTTGACCTTTGTGTTGAGGAGTTGTTCATCCTTTATTTTTTAAATATAATGCAGAAGACTCCTGCAAGTTAAGTGCAAAGACTCGAATCAAATGTAATAGTTTAGCTGAAAATCAAAGGTGACAGTGTTTTAATCATTATTTCAGTTATGATGCGTTTACATTTTGATTTTTGTGAAGAAGCGGTTTCAGGTTTTTATTTATTTAGCTGTCGTTACTCAGTTACGACCACGTCTGTCAGTGTTCATGCGGGGCGCAACAAGTTCTACTACTCAAGTTCTGATTACTCAAAGTTAACTTTAACTTTCCCTGTTTGGAGGTTTAGAAGTGTTAGTAAAAATGATTCAATCAAACATGTATGTGCACATACACTTATCGCAATGTGAGGGGAAAGCACAAATAAAAGTCAACTTGAAATCCCTTTAAAATTGGAAATTAAAGAAGGACGTGGTAAACCTTTCGCACTCTAAAATCAAACTAACTGGAAATTAAAATGTTTGGGGAGTTAGCAAAACAACCACGAATGAAAAAAACACCCGAAGAAGTTCTAATCCAACATCAGCACAACAAATAAATACACCTGCTTCTTCCTGATATTCACAACATACACGATGCATACATCTGTATAATTTGACAGCCAAATATTATGCTAAGGAGTCTTGTGAGTCCTGCATTATTTGCATAGCCCAGACCAGCCTGCGAGATTCTGGACTCTAACTACAATTTTGAATCCTTTATTAAATATCAATAAATATCAAAAACGAAACCTGCCTGCTGTATCTGCTTCCTCTGTCCCCTCACCACGTGGCAGATGTCTGCTCCACCTGGCTGAGCGCTTCCTCATAAGGGGTCTTTCTAATATTTCACAGCGCGCCTACAGTGAAAAGTTCCCTGAAATGACCGTTGTTGTTGTGAACTGGAGAATTCAGGATGTTTGACTTTTCAGTGTGAAAAACGAGCAAAAAGGAAGTGTGCATACGTGTGTGTTTGTTTTGTGTGTACACTGAATGCACCTGCCTGAACACATTGTTTATTTCTACTTTAAGGCGGGGCGTCTCTCTCCACAGGTGCGCAGCCTCGGCTCAGGTATAAAGGATGAAGCAGCTTGCCGTTATACAAGCTTGAAGCGGCTGTGATCTGTCTAGGATGGATGCGATCAAGTGCATCGGAAACTGCTTTCTTATGTTTCTCATCGCCGTCGTGTTTGACGTGCTCGGCGTGATCCTGCTTTTAATCGGGATCTTCGCCAACTTGCGCATCAACGGACTCTTTTATGGCGACTTCTTGATCTACACTGGCTCCCTGATCATTTTCATCAGCCTGGCCTGCTGGCTCATGTGGTACGTGGGCAACGTCCAGGTGTCGGTGGATGACGGCTGTAAGAAGAGGAACAGCATCGTGCAGCTGGCCAGGAAACTATCCGAGAGGTTAACCATGAAGCTGAAGGGAGGGGAGGAAAGCATGAAGTGTGTGGAGGATGAGGAGAGCAGCCATGGGGGATCCTCTCCACACAAAGCCAGCAGGGTGACGTGGGGCAGATCCACCGCCTACTCCAACGAAGGCTACGATACCTCATCGGACATCCCTGACGTGGAGAGCAAAATGGGCAAAAATGACACGACCTGATGTCATGATGAGTACCTCCATGTTAAAATGCGCATCTGGCCGCTTTATTGTGCCTCTTTCTGGAGCCTTCTGTACAGTATGCAGAGAAAGAGGGATGATACTACTGCAAGTTATATTTTCCAGGCTTCTCAGTCAAACCTAGATGGGCATTATGTCTGGACCTGTTCTGTCAAACATGTTTAAATAGGCTGTAAATCACAATGTTAGAAATACTGAGGCACAAGGCCCTTTATACTCTGTTCTTTCTCGCTGAGCTTATACTTTGCTTTTCTGGTCTGCAATTTCATATTAATGACTTTGTACATTTCCTGGAAAGAATTCGCCACCATTTGCAGGGAAATAAGAAAGAGAGTTCACTCGAGGCATTCTCAGCGAATCAATTCAAAATGAATTGTGAGTCCTTTTCAGTCGCAGCACAGCGGGGCACTTTAACTTGAAAATGTGTTAAAGCAGAACTTTCTTTGTTCTTTCCAGAAAACTTTTAAAAGGAATGATTAGGAACGGTGGATCTATAGAAGATAAAACACGACCTGTTGTGCTGTAGCTGCTTCAGGCCCCAGAACCTCACTGGCCCCGGACTCTAGATTCTTCCAACTAATAGTTTGCAGTAACTCTTTTTATGAATCACCTACATTATAGTCTAGTATTGTGACCCCCTCTCTCCCATTTTGTTGAGGCTTTTATCTATTAGAGCTTATTTTCTGCTTGTGTTGCAAATTTAATATATAAAATTGTGCAATAAAAAGGAAAGAATTGGGGGAAACAGTGAGGACATCAGGGGCCCTGAGCAGACGGACAGCCTTGCAGCTAGAAATACAATTCTGGATGCTCAATGTTTATTTATTTATTTTTGCTTGTATAAAAAAATGAACATTAACATTCATTTTAACAATTGTTACAGATTTAGAGTCTATGAAAATCAGACTTTTTTTTTATTTGTATTTTTTCTGTACCTGATTGTAGATTTAATATAAGCTGGATAAGCAGAGAATGCACAGATATACCTCTGAGCCACAGCTACAATTACAAGGTGAAAGGACTGATTATTGATAGCCCTCCATTACTTCATTTTTTCCACTTTTCCACTGATAACTAGACACAGTAAAGATAGGTCATGTTTGCTGTTTGCTTTGCTGTCAGTTCAAAACAAACACTGGTCAGACTGGTTTGAATAAGCGAAGCGGTGATGGCAAAGCAAAGCTAGACAAGGCGTAACTTTACTTTATAGCATTTTCCATACGCAGATATGATATGGATTTGTTTGGGAGAGTACATTTCTGATTGTACGTTTATATTTATAGATATGTTTGGGAGCAGCAGCCTCTGTTTGATCCGGAGGTTCAAGTTCCACTGACGGCACACCTTATGCAAACGCGGCCTCTGCAGGGTTCAGTTGATCAAGCACTGAAATGGCTTCTGACAAACAGAGTCAGTGTGACTGACAGCTCAGCTCGCTTTAATCAGAGCCGCGGCGTTACAGTAAATAAAGCTGAATCCGTCTCCGCTGTGCACACTTCCTCTAACAGTAGAGAGGACAGCGAGTCAAAGCCGGAGACAAAAAGGCAAATAGTGGCAGCATGACTGGTCAAACAAGGTACTCAGAGAAGTTTCCATTACGTGCATTTCCTCTTTGCGGCTGCACTTTATAATACGTGTCACTATTGTCGAGCTGCACGAACCGTGAAATATCAAATAGTTGGAAATGCTTTAATGCAGTGTATCCACCCTGCAGAGCTGCTCCCAAGACAAATACAAAAGGTAACTAGAGTATATCTCCAGGGATAAATCTCTAGTCAGTGAGACTGAAGCGACGAGGAGGCTCTGAGCGATCTGATAAAAGATGCGACGCCTCGAATCGCTTTGGTTTCATTAGCTGAACAGAAAGATCCGGGGTCCCTGAATAATTACTGCAAGCTTATCACCGTGTAAACACAAGCTCGGTGGCAGCTGATTATGAAATATATGTGCATAAATCTGTCACACTGGTTTGAGACAATGGGTTGAGGTTTCGCAGTAATGACACGTGGAAGGTGCAAAACAAGTCAGCCCTTCAGAGGAATGAAGGCGTGCTGTGGGGTTTTAAAGATCTGTTAATGAGCAAAACCCGTTGTTTTGGTTTTTAGACCAGTTTTCCCACAAAGCTCTGCTATGAAAGAAATGTAGAGGTGTGCTGGATAAAAAAAAGAATGTTCCCCAAGACAGGAAGCACAGACTTTTCAGTCTCGTCAGGCCTTCAGACGACGTCCATCTGCCCGTCTCATCCGTCCCGGCTATGGAGCCAAATAAGTGCAGCAGCACATTCCTGGTGCTGGCTTTGATTTTTGACATCGTCGGCCTGATCCTCTTCTTCATCGGGATCTTCGCCCCGTTGAGCTTCTGGGACTTTTTTGTGATATCTGGACCTTTGCTGATCTTCCTGAGTCTGATCTTCTGGATATTCTGGTACTTGGGGGACCTGACTGTGTCTGAGGAGGAGCTCAACTTACCCAAACATGACATCCTGTAACTACAGTGTGAGTGAAACTGGACTGAGTCGTGTCTGGGCGAGCTTCTGATCACTTTCCAACTGATCGCACGAGCAGGTCAAACTGAGCTGACTCTGTGGTTCTCTGGAACTCACTGAGGTTTTGTGCTTTACATCCAAATCCGGCAAAGACCAGGAGCACATCTGACTACTCCCAGGACAGAAAGAAAACTCCACCATTTGTCTTCAGGCTAAAAACAAGTTTCCGGCGCACTGGACAGCAGCGATCCCCACACTTTGATGGAAATATATTTGACTTTCATGCATTTGAAAACTTGTGCCAAGTTGATGCATTGTGCCTTATTTATGTCACTGTTATATCTGTCTATATATTGTGAGTTTATATTTATATTTATATTTCAACCTGACTTTGCACATTCATGTAAGTCTTTGAAACTAGTAACTAAATATGCTCTGGGATGACTGACGTGTGATCTTTGTGTGGTAGCTCCTCAAACTGGCCAAACTGGTACTGTGGGTTTTGGGTTGGGGTTATTTTTAGTTAGATCCACCCAGTCTAAACGCTCTCACACAAAGAAATGTAAGTAGAGAGGTCAGAAACAGCGGCACACCAGCAGCTCATTTAAAGTAGTTTACCTTAAAAAGAAACAAAAATGCGCAACCTGAATGCTGGATTCAGTTTACGCACCGCAACAGTCACTAAAGGGAGTGAAACGAATACTCTTTCTCCGCACCCAATTCTTCCCAGCCTTAATCAGCACTCAAGGCGCCATTAGCTCCCTCAGACATGCGAACTGTTATTAATGTGTCCATTTGGTTTCTGCCCCTGAGAGAGGAAATGGAGAAGAGGCGTAATGGGTCTCTCTCTCTTTGGAAAGAGATGGAAACCCCTCCTGCTCAGCTGCTCCTCTCCCCCCGGGGACACCACCTTCTCTATTATGCTAAAATCCCAAAGTTGCCTACATGGTATATGTTGTTGCAATCTTAATCACAGCCACACGTAACACAATCAATACTTGCACTTCCCATGTGACACGCTGTTTATGAGGGGGTAGAATGAGGCCATGAGACTCAAATTTCAATCCTGGGTGGTTAGCACAATATGGTAAAGCATACACCACGTCAGAGAAGCGCCTGTGGTTTTAAAGAGCTTTGTCCAATATTTTCTAGCCATTAGTGGACGCCACTCTTCCTGGATTGTAGCGAAAACTGGCCTGACTGTCACTACGGAAAGTATGACGAGCATAAAGATCAGGAAGAATAAATTTGTCTTTCGTTTTTCTGCCGTGGTTTCTGCTAGGCGTCAATGAATCGTTTTGAGTCCATAAATCATGAATTGTAACCTAATGTTTGAGAACTATCAATTACTGAAAATCTCTGTTGTGTATTAATGTATTATCAGATAAACATCAGCCCATTAGGAAGCTTTTTTTGATAAGCTGGAATCTTTGAATGTTGTTATTAAAAAGCAGATGAATGTCTGTGTTGGCAGTAGGCAGATAAATCTTTCTTTTGGCAGGCGATGAAGTGATCATAATGTGTTTATTATTTCTACTTCTCCAGCCTAACAGCTTAAAATGGCTGTTGGCTTCATGATGTCATCGTTTCAGCACCAGGGAAGGTGTATGTCTCCCCCCAGTGGTCAGTAAGGTTTATGTCCCTGGTTGGAATATTGTTGACACTACTGCAGAACGGAAAAGGAAGAAGAAATGAAACCACATGACCTCGTTTTTGGAGAGAAAGTGACCCTGTATTTATTTTGATTCTACTTACAGTTGATTGCAGTGAACTGGCCAAACTATTCCCTCTATTAAATCTGTGGAAATAATATTTGTGTTTATGAGGTGAAATACAGCCTATAAATAAAACTGTTTGAGTTATTACACTTAAAAGGTGGAAATTTACATTAACTATACTGTAAAATTACAGCTGATTATGTCTTTAATCAATATATAGTTAAATAAAAATAAAAATAGTTTGTGTTTGCGTCATTGCATTTGTACAAAATTATCTCAGTAAAACCATTTTATAAAATTAATTTTACATCTGATTTTACTGTTACATACACCCTGCTAGCTCTGGGTTGGACCCCATTTTTACTTTACTTTCTGGATTGCTTTGATTCTTCGTGGCATAGATTCAACCACCATCACACTGTTCCTGCAGATTTGCCAGCTGCGATCTCTGATGTGAATCTCCCGTTCCATCGCATCCCTACAGCGCTCTGTTTCATCGAGATCTGGTGAGCATGGAGGCTGTTTGAGTACAGTGAACTCATCGTCATGTTCAAGAAACCAGTTTGACTTAAGCTTTGTGACCTGGTGTGTTGTCCTGCTGGAAGGAGCCATCAGCGTGGTTATGAAGTAAGTAAAGGGGCCCAAGATGTACCATGAAAATACCCCCGACGCATCACAACAACAACCACCTGAACAAATGACACAAGGCAGAATGGACCCATGCTGTCATGCTGTTTACGCCAAATTATGAACTTACTATTTAAATCTCACAGCTGAAATTGAGATTTACATTTTCCAGTATGCTTTTCTGTAAACTTTGGCGGTAACTAGTGATTATTTCAGTTACTGTTGAGCTTCATATCAGCTCAAAGCAGACATTTTCCTCAGACATCTGGCATCAGCAAGGCATTTTATCTCAAAGAACTGCCACTCATTGGATATTTCCACAAACCATTAAATATTCAACAGTTTCTAAACTACTCAGACCAGTCTGTCTGATACCATAAACCATGCCACGCCCTAACACAGTGGCAGGTGCGCATGTATAACGTGTACACTGGAATAAACCAACAGGTGAGCCTTTATTTATTTTTGAGGTTTATTCAAAAAGGTTGCTTTTCTTTGTTTTGGGCATTTAAAAACAAGAAGGAATTGACCCTGAGTAACTTTCAGTCAAGGCAAATGCATTACCCTTCCAAGTGTACAAAAGCATAGTATTTTATGTGGATATCAATCTCCAACCTGTTGGAAATAACCAGTGAGAACCTCTAAAGTATATGTTTTCAACAAACCTCCTGTTCCTGTTTAAATATCTTTATATCTGTCCTGTACATTTTAGAATTTCACCAGAGCCATTTAGATGTTTCCAGAGGTATCGGTGTTTAAAACCAAATTAAAGCCACCCCCGTTTACTCTTTCATTTGTCTAGTTCCTGCATGGTCTAAATGGTCCTTTTTATTTATTTATTTTTATCTTTTTTATGTCTACTTAATCTTTACTATTATTTCATTTTATTTCTACTCCTTTTACCTCTTTTAAGCAAGCGGCAACAAAAAACTGCAGTTCCTCTTTTGGCCACGTGAGGCTGCTATAGCAGTGAGTCAGACCCCTCAGACTTCCATATTAAAATGTTCAGCTTTACAGCACAAACAAATATGTTTACAGAATGATACAAAATACCTGTCCTTTATGGATAGGTTGCTCTTGATAAACACTATAAGGAAGATTATTTTTTATAACTCAAATGTGGATGATGAAGCTAAGCCTTGATGGTATTTTCCATAAATCTGTTACAAGTCACAATGACTACATCAGTTTTTATTTGGCCATTGTGTCTCTAGCAGTTTCTCTCCATGTCCAAACCAGAGTATAATTAAAGTTTTATATTTCTTTGAAATCTTCGTGAAGTTAGCCATCTGGGCAGATGTAGTTGGTGCATCGTAATGTAAGGATGTTTGCACAACTGCGGAGTTCGAATGTGCGTATGTGTCAGTTTGGGATAATGTGGGATACGGTAAGGTACTATAGATGTGTAAAGTTCTGTACAGTCTAGCAACTAGCTGTGAAATTAACAGAAATTCTCAGTTTTCTCCAATAGTCCAGAAGACAACACCTTCTTCCTGTTTTTACTTTTGTTACTCCTGTCCCAGACACATCTGGCCAATCAGCAGACTGAATACTCAAATGTGGTCTGCGGTGATGCATGTCGGTTCACTTGGAGTTCAATTCCATTTTTCTCTGTGTGAAAACAAACCACACCACAGGGGGGGGAAAGCTACAAATTAAAAAGAAATCATCGACTGATTTGGACCAGAGTAAACAAACTATAGGTGTGAAAACACCCAAAGACTCAGTCACAAAAAACAGGAAGGCATGCAAACATCTACACGGGCCCTCTCACTCAGTACAGTAATGAAAATGATGTTAAACAGACCCTTGCATACTCACAGGTGTGACAGGTGTCCCCATGCTTGGCCCATTGACAGTCTGAAAGATGGATGTAGCCACTTGGATGTCACCCACTGGTTTGTGGAGGAACCCTGTTGCTGAGCACTTTTGCTGTTGCTGTGTTGGTGTTTTTGAAACTGGAAGTGAGGCGTGACAGCTGGATCTGAGTCTGACTGACTGGAATTGAGTTAAAAAGCAGTTCTGACTCACTGCAGTCACAGACTGCTTTGAGATTGTTTAACATAACTGCTACTGATTTTCTTCTACAATTTTCTTTCTGAAAGACAGCGGGTCAGGTTGTAATTGTCTGGGGGCCGGTGCAGGACTTATTTTACGTAGCATTGGTGGCTGCAACTTTAGTGCTGCGATTCATACTGGTTTCAGTGTTGCTTTAGTTTTTTTTTTTTCATTGATATATAACAAATCTATCAAACCTCATAAAGGGAGAAATTATGATGAGCATCCAGGCAAGAGGAAAAGATCACGGAGGAGATTCGTGGAGTGAAGGAGAGGGCTGATGTGACAGAGGAGGATGGTGTGAATAGGGTGAGATGGAGGCAGATGATCTGCTGTGAGAACCCCTAAAGAACACAGCCGAAAGAAGAGCAAGAACATAGAAGGTTTTAACGTACAAGTACAGATTACATTGCAAAATAAACAACAACAACAAAGGGGAAAAAAACATAATTGATGCAACTGATGTTGGCATTTGGTGCTATATTTCAATTTTTAAAAAAATAGACAAAGCATTGGGAAAACGAAGGGTGGACCCAAGCGTACAGCACCACATAAGTACAACAGCTGTAATTTTGTCTCAAGCAACCCCCAAAGTGAACGACCCAAAGTTTACTTTAGCCTCTTGATGTTCTGTGATATGCCATCCGGGACTAAAGGCTATATTATCAAGTCCACAAAATAAAACTGAATCTTTATTACTGCATAAACGTGGATTTCCAAGCTTTTTCTCCTTCATTCTTGATCATCTGTTTGCTTAAACTGCTGCAGATTCCAGCATTTTCCTTTTGTTAAACTTTCCCAACACTCTGACCAACTGTGTATTCAAACCATTGATATGTTAACTAACCTTGGCTTTACCTCGTGGATGCACCCACAGGCTGTTAACACCTAATTATCACTTCGCACCTGATCAGGTGTCTGACAGAGACATTGACTAGTCTCGTGCGCGCCTGTGCCAGCCACTGTTTACAAACAAGTGGCATGCAGATGGAGGGGTCAGTCACCTGCAGACCGTTACAGCGCGGGGCTACAAAGCTGCAGCAAACCAAAATGAGGTCTGCCCGTCTGTGATGGCCGCCAGATGTGTGTACTGATTACAGAGCGTAACTATAATCACTTAAAAATATATCTAACCTCATATTACAAAGTAACAAGATGCTGCAAAGGAAGCGTTGCGCAAAACCAGGCGTGGATTCTGTAGTGGAGGAGGAAGAGAAACGGCGCATGGTGGCTTTGCGCTGATACCCCTCGCAGACCGTGCCGAGCTAAATCCTTCAAACTCCCACAATATAAGCGTCAGATTCTCGCCCTGGATCCTCGATTAATCGATTATATCGACGCACACTCGCAGATTATAGATCATCGGTAGAGGGAGTGATTGCTGCGACTGATTGCACGTGTAGACCCATCGATCCGCTCCTTTGCTCGTTTTTCGTCCCCCCGCAGCTTGCAGCTCTCCACCCAGCCATATGGGCCCCTCAACCGACCTTGAATCGGTCCTCGGATTAATTCTCGCGTGTGATTGGTCGGAGACGCGGAACCGCACCAGCTTCCCTGCTCGTGATTGGCTTTTAGCGCTGTCAGTAAAGCCATATCCTCCCCTTGCTCGATTTGGTAGCTAGCCTTTCTCTCGGCGGTGGGTCGGAGCCGCTGTCCCTGGCCTCGCATGTTCCCCTTTAGATTCCTGTTTTGAATTTGATGCCCCTCTTGTAGTTTTGCTTTATTTACACGCGCCTCTGAAGGACCACAGTCGGGCGTCCGTACTCCAGTGCTTTAGTTGCCCCCTGGTATTTTTGGCGTTTAGAGACTTTAACCCGAACATGGCTGTGGTGAGCGGATCGTCTGGGCCGGTTGCCCGGCTCGAGGGCCGTGAATTCGAATACATGATGAAAAAGCGCTCTGTGACCATCGGCCGGAACTCGTCGCAGGGCTCCGTGGACGTGAGCATGGGCCACTCCAGCTTCATCTCGCGGAGGCATCTGGAGATATTCACCGACGACAGCACCGGAGATTTTTACCTGAAATGTCTGGGTAAAAACGGGGTGTTTGTAGACGGAGTGTTCCTCAGACGGGGCGCCCCTCCTCTGCAGCTACCACGAATGTAAGTTACCCCTCTCAGTGAACATGTGGGCTCCCATCTCCAGCAGCCAGGCGGCTAAAGTTAACAACATTGGGTTTATGTAGGCTAGCAGTGGAGTCGACAGCACCACGTGTTTTAGCATGTTAGCAAGAACCCCGCATCCTGTTCCCAATGCCATTTTTCTTTGTTGACATTTTTGTTAGCAGCAGTGTTATTTAGCCGCCTGCCTAACTACCACATTTCAGCCATAGTTAGCTAGTTAACCTAGTTAGCTAAAAATAATCAACTTAACTCGTAGCTACGGGGACGCTGTTGTTGACATTGAATGGTAGTGTTTTTTTCTCTTTCTGTCACGTGGACACCCTTAAGCGAGAAATGCCTTCTCGTGATACTGTAAACATCCGTCATTTCGGCCATGTCAACACGTTAGTTAGCGGTTAGCTGTAGCCTCCCTCCCTGTACTTGTGAATGGAGCTTCTGTTTGACCCCTAAACGTAAACAAACCTGGCGTCCCCGCCCTGTCTGCTCACAGCAGCTCAACCTGCAGGACCTTTGACCTCGGTCCGCACATATGGAGGTCATGACAGCTGTGTGTGCCATCCAACTGTTAAACACGAAATTCACGTCTTTTCTGACATACGTTGATGTCCTGAGAGGCTGGTTTCCGAGTTGCAGGTTGTAGCCTGCTTCTCGCCATTGTTTAACTATTAGGCTTGATGACGTTGTTTTCTTGTGAAATACTCTATCAGCCAGACCGGGGACAGGTCTGATTGGTACTTCAGTTTGGTTTCTTTGTTCCGGTAAATCCCTGTATGAATGTAGCCCATGTTGTTTATACAGACACAGTTACAGGTAATTTTTTTTAAGGCATTATTTTTTCGGGTACTGATTTGGCACTTTCAGAACTGGTACGAATTATTAGTAATTATGGAAACTGATAACTGGTATAAGGACTCAATACACATTTCCAGTTTAACCACTCAAAAATATTGATATAAAAGTAATATAGCAAGCTTAAAAATAATATTGCCTTCAGTCTACTAATATAGAAATGGTAGGATAGGCTAGCCTCCAAATCATAGGTGGAGCCCAGCCTTCACCAAATGTTACTGCAGGAAAGTTCATTATTCTGGATTTCAGTGTAATGGGGAAGCTGTTCAAAAGGAGCGTGGTTGTGGAGCTGCATGGTCACATTGTGATGTCTATTGCAACTTCACTGATAACTGCTACCTTACCTTTGAGCACAGCTCTGCTGAATGTGCTATTCTGGGCTCCGGGCTTTTTACCCGTGACATGTACTCATTCTGACAGATTTGTAGGAGCTACACTGCTGACCAGCCCGGATTGGGGACAACTGTCTGTTTTTGTTTTGTTTTTTTTCCTTTCTTTTTGTTTTAAATGCCAAATATTGAAATATGTATGCCAAAAAACAGCCCTAGCCAGGAAATAGCCAGACCAGTAAATCAATGTTTTAAATGCTCAGTTATGGTTTAAAAAAAAAAAAAAAAAGTCATTTATTGTTTAATTTAATTGGCCAGTTCCCAAAATGTGCTAGTTTTAACGATCATTCCTTCATTTGTACTGATTCGGTTTTCATAATGGTGTCACTTTATTTTGTCATGTGATTATTTACTTTATTTACATTTTTTTTCTACTGATGAATGAAATCTAAAATATATATGGATTTTAGAAATGAAGTATTTGAAGACATCACCTCGAAACATTTCTGATCTGTGAAGAGACCCAACAATTAAAATAAGTAATATTTTAATTACTATCCGAAACTCACCTTCAACATAAATATTTGTTGCTGGACACCCTTTTTAAAATTTCTATACAATAATATATGTAAATCTCTGAAACAATTTGGTAAACTTTGAAAAATATATGTAGAGTATTAATTTTTAATTTTAAAAATTGCAAGTTTGTGAAATGTCTTAAAAATGTGCTGTTTTTAGTGTATTGTATTCAACCTAGATTTTTCCAAACCTTACCTGTGCTGAATACCATCCATACTATAGTCAGTAAAAAACATAATTAGATCAAATTACAACCAAAACTAAAACAAATCAGTTTTAAACAATAAAAACTAGACTGAATTGAGTAAACCCAGTCTGGAAAGCAACTGAAACTAAAGTGAATTTAAAACAAAATGTCAAAATGAAATGATCAGAAAATACAAGACTACAGAACTTTTAGTGCGATTTTATTTTGGGTGTAATTTCAGCCTTGTAAGAAGAAGAGGGGGAAAACAACGATACATATTTTTCCTTGAACAGAAAGTATTCAGTCAGCCTTTTGCGTGTGATTCGGTTTAAAGAAAAGAAAAAAAACCTCCTGGTTTCCATTTTGCCAAAGCAGTTATCTGGGATTTAAGCGTGCCAGAAAGTCTTTACAGTTTATTCACTGCAATGTCGACAAGCCTGCAAACTTCTGCCAGCTCTGGTCAGACTTTGCACACTGCTCTCAGCTATTGTGCAATATCTCAATATGAAAACACGTTTTACACAACACGGACTTGTTTTGACTTGAAGCAATTTCCAAATTGTCCTTTTGCAGAAAAATCTTTTCTGCAGGCATGTGTTTGAAAGCTGAATACATTTCTGCACTGCTCTTTTTCGGCAGCATACAAACATCACTGCATTCCCAAATGTAAAAGGCCTACAAGGATCAAGGAAGGAACAGCAGGGGTGTCAAATTCTCATATTGATCAGGCCAACTGTGAGCTTATAATCGCGGTTAATGCGACTTCCATGAATGGAACACCACCCAGCTCGTGCTCACGTGTTTTAAAAGTAACCTTCATGTCACAGAAGACCCTTAAAAGAGCCTCGCTGCCCACGATAAGACGGGTGTAGCTGAGGAAGCAGATTGACAGCATGAGAGAACTCGTAGAGCCGCGGCTCAGGGGACAGGTCGGTTGTATTCCAGGGATTCCTTTTTGGTGATGTAAACGGAGTGAACAAAAAAGCAACAGCCTTCCCTTTCCCATCCTCCCTCCCCCTTCCCTGTCCTCTCCCACACCCCAAAATTCACTCCAAGTTGGTGCTCTTCCTGTCTTCTTTTGTTTACATTCTCTTGTGCAGGCTGGGTGGGGGTGAACATCAAGCGAAAGTCTTCAGCGAAACCAGCTTTGTTTGTTGCCGTCCTCACAGCTTAGCAGCGTAGCAACTGAGCATTTGGAGTTGAAGCCTCATTATTCACACAGAGGAAAATGAGAAATAAAAAGGCTTCTGTGATTGCATGTTAGGAGGGGGGTGTTGGATACCGTAAACAGCTTTCCCCTCTCTGAGCCTCATTCAGACTGTGAAAATGGATATTAGAGTAGCCGAGGTGATTAGAACTTGTTACTTTGTGTCTTGCAAACAATGTCATTTTGTTACCTCTGAAATTAGGCCACCTCTGATCATTTCAAACAAACCTAAAATTCTTCGGAACATATTTGAAACTTACCTGGTGATCCTTAAAGTTATGTCACTACTGTGTCTGTGACTGGCAGCAGTTTGTCTGGTAAATGTGACGATGTGTTAAATCCTCTCAGCATAGTGTTTGTGGCCTGCGTTCATCCTTTTTTGAAACTCTGTAATTTTACTTGTGGATCGAGAGTGAAGTAGCCCCTGTCATCACAATCCTTACATACCTTGTACAGCGTCTGGGTTCATTCAGTGCACAGCACTTCAGAATCTTCACTGCACGTCGCTGGAAGCTGATGATAAATGCGTCTGCCGAATGCTAATTGGTTGACATGTGGGCAGAAAGGGGAAGGGAATGGGAGGACTGTGGGGCGGAAGTTTCCGAGATCAAAAAAATACAGAATGAAAAGCGCAGACAGTGAATATTTGAAATTCAGCTCTTTTATTTTGTATACAGTAGCTTCGCTCTTCTCCACGGCTGGCTGATGGACCAACAACAGCACAAGTACGAGAGGCCCACCGACTGGTTGTTCCACATACTTTGCTCGCTGCCTCCATCTCTGCAGGTAGACGGCCCATCCCCCGACTGCTAACAGATAGCTAACGGATAGCAAACGCAGTAACCCTGCTGAACTTAAATTCCTCATAAGCCAACTTTCATCAGATTGGTTACCCTTAGCAAGCAAAAATATGAACAGCAGGTGGGTGGGGGTTTCGATTCGGGCAGCCAGAGCTGTCATCATATTAGTGATAACCCTCACTAACATCATACAGAGCTAAAAGTAGGACAAAAGGTCATTTTTGGCTCCAACAAATAGCAAGCACATTGACATTGGCGGCAATTTCTGTTAGCAGCCACAACTGGAGCAGTCTCAATGTTTGACAGGGGGAAAAAAACATTAATGGTAACATTAATGTATAAATGCTGTTATAGCGCCATGGAAACCTGTTGTTATGTGGTCAATGTTAGTGCTGTGGAACTAGGTCAAAGTTCAGAGTCCGGCTGGATTTACACTTCTGCGGGAAATCTGTCCCAACTTGTCGTTACCAGGTCCTCCAACCTTACATCACAACTGTTAAGTTATTGTTGCGTGGAAATTACAGCGTAGGGTTAAAAGGAGTTTCGGGCTACAGCTTAGATTCCTTGCTGCTGCGTAAATTATGCGACTGACAAACTTTCCCGACACGTGCCATGTACGCTAGCTGCGTGTTGCTAGTTTTTCCCACCGCTACACTTTTAAAGTTGTGCACCGCGATTATTAACAACAAACACTGGTTGCTTGGTTAGAGGCTTCAAGACGTCCTTAACATGTTTGCTTAACTTCACCCCCCCCAACTGGTCGCGGGAGATGACCGCCCCTCCCTGAGTCTCGCTGTGCCAGATGATTCTTCCTGTTAAAAGGGAGTTTTTCCTTCCCACTGTCGCCAAGTGCTTGCTCATAGGGAGTCATTTGATTGTTGGGGTTTTCTCTGTGTTATTGCAGGGTCTTTACCTTACAATATAACCCACTGAGCTGATGTTGTTGGAATTTTGTGCTGTAAATATCATCAAATTGAATTGAACTTTGGTCAAACAGTACCTTAAAAATACTCCCACTGTAAATCAAGACATTTGTTAAATTATCAAAATGGTTTCCTTCTATACTACTGCTACTTTCTGACCGTTGATTAACCAGCTGATTAATGGCCTACCTGTGCAGTATAGAAAGCAGAATAAGTATCATATATATTTCAAAATGCAGCAGTGTCCATTGACAGCAGGATGGTGTGCAGCGAAGACAAAGCAACCAAATTATTTTTAAGATTTTATGATTTACTGATATATTTAGATTTCATTGTTCCCACCCTGTCAGTTGCTACTCGCTGAAAGTGTCTGATGTTTATTTAAGGATCTTCTATATCTTTAACAGATCTACAGGGAAGGCACAACCCTTCCTGGAAAGGGTGCATGAATAATCAAAGCGTCCCCCCTCACCTCACCAGCCAGGCTCCAAAAAGTGTTTCAGTCTCCTCCTGTTAGCGACAAAGCTAATTTGAGATGTAGGTGTCGAGGATAGAGTTCTCTCAGCAGATGCCAGCTCAGTGAGGGCCTGGCAGAAAAAAACCCTGCTGTGCCTGGCAGACTTCAGCTAAGTAAAATGTGTCCCTGCACGGTCTCCAGGGCGTCAGGCAGCCATTTAGAAGAGTTCTTTCTAATCAGACTGTGACTGCTGCGAGACCTCCTCCTCGACTCTTTTCCCTTCATCTCCTCTCGTGTACGGCAGCCGTGAAGCTGAGCGTCAGTCATAACTTCACGTTCATAGATTGCATAAATAGTAACTGCAAGGTTTTATATTTGTCTGTCTTTGCCTTGCTTAGGTGGTTGCATTGTTTTCAGTCAGAACGCAGCTTAATGGTGTATTTATTTCCTGACCGAGTGTCGGACCGCTTCCCATCCAGTGTGTTCTTAGTCTTACTTCCCTTATTTTCCAATTTCTGTGTCAGTGAAATTGTCTTTTCTTCTTCTTTCGTCCTTCATAGCTGCTACAAATCACAAATGAAAAATTTGCAATGCAGGTGCTAGGCAACAGCCAGCCGGTTGGTGAAACTGAGGTAATCCTGGGCCTCGGTGAGGCCTGCGGTTCATCCGCCGACTGAAACTGCTTGTTTTAGCTCCTCTTTTTAATCACTCGCTTGTGATTAAGCTGCCCCTCGAAAACAAAAGATTTGAACAGTGGGTGAGTGGGGCTTCTGTGCTCACAGAGCTGTCTGACTGGGAGCCGTTTGGGTCTCATTGGGATTTCTTGTACATATGTTGAGACTTGGTAATGTCCAGTTGGTGCATCTGGTCGCCTGAGTTCAGAACCAACTTTTAAGCATCAATAACAGAGTTGAACAACACAGTGGCCTTACCTATAGAGATTTCCCTCATGTATCGAAGACGTGCCTATTAGGCGACTGGTGAGGCTGTTGGCCATTGATGTAAGTTAATGTATGGTTTAAATGTGACTTGTAATCTTAAGCACTAAATACATCTGAATACATTACTCTTGTTGCATTAACCAGGCAGGTGTGTGTTTGTGATGGGCTGAAATGAATTGGACAAAATTTAATGCGTTATTATAAAAAATGGGATCTACTGCAGGTGCCACTCCTGAGCTAGATAAAGACTGAATGAACCAACAGCAAGAGAGCCTAACTGTGATACCACAATAATAAAACTTCAGTCTTTTGTTGAACACTGAACGGTTTCCCAAAACGCCTGATTACTCCTCAGATGATGTTCAGCAGTATAGGGACGGATGTTGAAAAGATTGTATTGATGCCATGTCTTCATCAGTTCTGGATAACTGGTGTAACTGTTTGTATTTTTATTAGTTTTTTGAGGTGCGTAAAAGCCCCGCTGCCACGATCAAAGGAATTGGCAGCCTTTGATTCCCGTGGACTGGACCGTCAGCAAAAGCAACGTTGTTATTATATATGTATTTTTGTAATAATGAAAAGAGCAGCGATAACCTCGTTCGCTAAGAGAAAAACGGAACATGTAGCAGATCTAACCTAGAATCGAAGAGACCACAGTCGATTGAACACTTCCTCATTTGACGATGCACCAACAACAATTTCTGCATTTCCTGCAGCGAGTTGGAAGGCAATCTGGGAAAATAAATGAAGGCTGCAAGGAAGCTGGATAAAACAGATGAGTGAATTAAGTCCCACACTGTTTGCATATTACATGTGGCTGATGTGACGGTCTTAAATAACTTCCTGAGATATAACTGCTGGGATTTTAATTAATAATTACCCGTCCAATATTTAGTTTTGTTTTATGAAGCAGGCTTTCGTGCGTGCTGTGCAAACTGTGATTTTCATGATAGTCACTGTATGGCTGTGTAAGGCGTATCCTCAGAGTTCTCGGAGGATCTCAGCCCATTCATTGTTGTCAACTCTCACACCCACAACTTCTTTTTTTTCCCCCCCAGACAGTTTGAGGGTCAATGACACGCTCATTCCTTTCCTGTTCCAGCAGCACTCTATAACATTAGTCCCTCTTGTTCTTCATATGCAGTTTTGTATACATTGTGTAACTGTTTATGTAAACCAACACTCAGTATTTCTGTTTATCCTGTAGTTTGAAATAAAAAATCTGAAAATGAGTAAACAGCTGTGAGATCCACAGCTGTTGGGATTTCTTTAGATCTGCTAGATCCGCCAGTCTAAAATTCACAACCTCTGGACCACACCTGTCTGAATCTTTGAACTCCTGCTGCTGCAGGTGTATACAGTCACACACTCAGCTGTGCAGTCTGCCTGTACAAACCTTTGTGAAAGACGGGGTCACTCTAAAGAGTTCGCTGAATTTGAGTGTGGTACTGCAATAGGATGCTGCTGTTGCAACAAGTCTGTTAAATTTCTTCACTCTTAAATTTTTTCTCTTTGCAACAATAAAACTCAGAGTTGATCGTGGAATGTCTGAGGACCAACGCAACTCCACCAACACTCTGACTTTATAAGCGCAGAGCTCCAATCCTCCGCCAGCATCGGCACAAAAACTGCGCTGGGAGCTTCGTGGCTTCACGGCGTGTGGCTGTTCGTGCTGCATCAAAGTCATTGAGCAACAGATGAATCGTTAAATGACAGAAAGTTTCTTCCTTTTATTTTCCCACTTATTTCTTACAATTTAAGGAATCGCATTGACAGATTTCTTTCATTTGCTACAGCAACATTTCTCAATCATGTTTGTAAAAGAATTTGAAAATATTGAAGACTTATGGTTGTAATTGTGCTTCTTCTTCTTCTTATGTTGTGATCTCTGCGATTCAATGTGCAGTTAAAACTTCTGTTCATTGACAGACGTTGGCGTGCTTTATGTGGCCGACAGTGTAAATGAGCGCTGGATAATACCTCACAAACCTCTAAACCAAGAATGTCAGAGGTTCATGTCACCTTGAATTACAGCTGCTGAGTTTTTAAAATTCTGTGGGTTCCCTGTTTTGCAGGTGCACGTTCAGGTTCCCCAGCACAAACATCAAGATCGCATTTACGGCCCTGTCCAGCGGGAAGAAAGTGAAGCGAGAGGCGCCCGAGTCCCCCGTGAAGCCAGTGCAGCCCCAGATCTCCCCGCTGACCATCAACATTCCAGAAAACATTGCTCACCTAATGAGCCCTCTGCCATCGCCTACTGGCACCATTAGGTATTCATTACTGGAAATGATGTATTCAGCAGTAGATGTGGGATTGAAGTCTGAATTTTTTTTATTTTTTAAATGGCTTAAATATGCAAATTCTAATGTGCCTCACAGGTGAATGCTGGGTATTTAACCAGAGTGCATATTGCATAGATTTATGCAGGAGAGAGGCGTGTTAATAAGAGAACCCTGAATTTAAATGTGGGAGAATTTAAAAAAAAAAAAAGTGTTTTTAAAAAAACTATGAGTTGACCCGACACAGGCAACGATGGAAAAGAGTTAAAACTGGGACAAACTCTCTTACGTGTAAACAAACTTGTATGTTTGTATGTACTAGAATTATTTTAATAAGCAAAAATCAATATTCAGTCAATTTAACTGAAGATTACATTAGTGGCTGATCCTGGATCAGTGCACAGGGTTATAGAACGCTCTCCCACGCTGCCTTAGTTTACCTTAAGGTGTCAGCTGACCTCGACATGTTCACTGTATATTGATCAGCTTAAGCTTAGTCCTCCAGCCACAGGGCTCGGAGAGGAAAGCGGATCCATCTCTCACACTCAGATCCTCTCAGCCAGATGGCTGCTTTCTTCTGACACGTACGCCATCTGTAAAATGTAAACATTAGAGTTCTGCTGTTAAGAAACAAACATTTAGACCGACGCTCGAGGCAGCAGGTGCTGTATATGCAGGGGTCGTGAGGCAGTGCATTTTTGTTTGGTGCACCCGCATCTCCAGAGCCAGACATGAAATATGCAAATCATCCTTTACATTAGGCCTGTTCGCCCCCTGGTTTTTCGCACTGTTCACCAGATAATTAGACTTGATTAAGGTTTTAAAGCTGCGCTGCTTTAGGCCTGATTGTGGTGATTGCAGTGTTCCCGTGCGATCTGGGTGGTAGAGCGATTTGCATAGATGTCGTCGGAAAGCGTGTCACTGCAGCAAAGACTGCGGATGAGCAGAGCCAGCGAATGTAGTGACACCATTTCTGAAAAATACCAGGCGCTTATGTTGAGGTTTAATCCAAACATAATGTTGGCTGTTTATGCTTCAGCATAAAATCTCCTGGCAGCTGACTGTCCTCTTTTTGTTTTGTTGCTGCAGTGCTGCTAATTCCTGCCCCTCCAGCCCTCGGGGTGCGGGCTCCTCAGGCTACAGGATGGGTGGTCGCATGGTGAGCTCTGCAGAACTGCAGCTCATAAACGACAACTCCCAGCCTGAGAACGATAAAGAGGCCTCTGGAGGGGACAGTCCCAAGGTGAGAATTCCCAGCCCGCTCCAAACTTCAGCCTTGGTCCAACATTTAATCACTTATTTCACTTTCCTGCGTCACACTTCACTTCAGACTATGTAACTCATTCCTTGCTGCCTTGCTAGATATCTTTTATGGATAACATGCAATAGGGCATGAATATGGTTCTTGAAATATAAAATCATAATCCTTTAACTCAAAATGCAAATTATTATTGATGTTCACCGACTCGTGTATGTGTGATGTGTGGTGATTTATAGTGAAACGGCTTGAAACAACCTTTTTATTAACCTGATGGCATCTGAATGCCTCCTGGTTCGACCCTGAATTAGTATGTGAGTGTATAACCTGCGATGCACAGTTCGTGCTGGCCTGCAGGCTCTCTGCCGATGCCCCCACGGGATCAACCGTTAGACTTGAAGCCAACAACCAACTGTTGCATGCCTCTGAAAGCAGATGGTGAGAGTGATAAAGGCAGCTGCTGGCAGCTATTAACAGTCCTTCTACAGGTTCACCTATTAACACCTGATGAGTTTAACTTCTGACCAAAGATTCTCTTTTGGGCATCTCAGCTGCACTAAATGGTGACGAGCTTTTAATTTACAGCTTTTAAAGCCGCTGCTGTAAAAGAAGCAAACATGAATGTAAAGATGGAAATTAAGATGAAGACGCTGTGACGGTCAGATTAATGAGATTGAAGCATTTGTCTCCTTTTCTCCTCCTCCTCCCTCTCCCTCTCCTTCTCCTTGTCCTCCTCGGGGCTTTTGTCAAACATTACCAGCAGCTGAGGTTATTTTGCAGCCTGCAGCTGTCTCTAGTCTAGTTTCTTGCATACCTTCAGCATCGGAGCTGAAATCTATCACGACGCTCCGTCGCTGTGGGAAAAGTGGCGCATGTCTGAATGACAGTCACTTTAGGAGAACCAGCAGTGTTATGTATTCATGTCTGTTGAAAGCTTGCTTCATGTGCGCTGCACAGGTAATTTGCTCTGGTGTCTAAACCTGCGTCCTGTCCCTTCCCCACAGGACGACTCCAAACCTCCGTACTCCTATGCACAGCTGATAGTCCAGGCCATAACGCTGGCTCCGGACAAGCAGCTCACACTAAATGGAATTTACAATCACATCACAAAGAACTATCCTTACTACAGGACGGCAGATAAGGGCTGGCAGGTGCGTTTCTTTGCCTCAGTGTACAGATTCCTCCGACGGTCACACAGGTGACCTCAGTCATCAATAAGTAACTCGAGACTGTTCTCTGTTGCAGAACTCGATCCGTCACAATCTGTCTCTGAACCGTTATTTTATCAAAGTGGCACGGTCGCAGGAGGAGCCCGGCAAAGGTTCATTCTGGAGGATAGACCCGTCCTCGGAGGCCAAGCTCATCGAGCAGGCCTTCAGGAAACGAAGGCCGCGGGGCGTCCCCTGCTTCAGGACCCCACATGGACCCCTCTCTTCCAGGTTTGGCTGCGTCCTCCCGTGACAAATTTAATGGTACATTTTAGCGGACGTGGTGTGATTTTTCTCATTCCAACAACTCCTTCTGACTCTCAGGAGTGCCCCGGCATCTCCCAATCACTCAGGGGTGCTCTCTGCGCACTCCAGCGGTGTCCAGACCCCTGACAGCCTTTCCCGAGAGGGCTCCCCAGTTCCCCTGGAGCTGGAGACTTCCTCTGCTCCCACCCCAGTGTCCACCACAGCAGTCCAGCCCAAACTGGCAGTGATCAAGGAAGCACGCTTTGCACAAAACACACCAGGTGTGAGACGACACTTTGCGCCACACATGCTGACTGCGCGACTCTTTTCTGTTTCTTGTTCAATGTGTTAAAACTTCTGTGCACCTCGATTTTTTTTTTTTGCTGTGCCAGGCTCGCCTGTTAACAACCAGCCGGTACTCATAGCAGTCCAGCGTCAGTTACCTCAAACCATCAAGCCAGTGACTTACACCATGGCCTCCCCAGTGAGCACCAGCACCTCCCAGCCCACTGTCCAGACTGTCCACGTCCTGCAGCAGATCCCCGCAGGGTCGCTCAGCCCCGCCACTGTCATCGCCCAGCCAGCCACCATCATCAAGAGCGAGACGCAGGAGAATGGAGAGCACACGGAGGTCAAAGGTGAGCCAGCAGCTAGGGCATTAAATTCTCTACAAGGAGTGTTTTGGCTTTGAATTTTGTCAGAGTGAAATGTTTGGCTTCTAACCCTGCTTCAATTCTTCACCATATTACACAATATTACCGTAATCCAAGACTTGGGGATGGTTTCCCGAAGAGAGATTTTCCTCCTAACCATGTAAAATAAAGATTTCCTTCATCAGTATTAATAACTGTTGTTAATTTATTACTAATTTAAAGAAGATTTTGGCGAAATATTGACCTATAATGAAAAGATGAGCAGCGAAGGAGGTGCCAGACTTCAAACAAGACATGGGCGCCATTTTTGCTAGCTTGTAGCATTCATACAACAGCTCTGTGGGCCCGAAGATGCCGAGGGTCACCGTGATTAGCCACATTGAATCTTTTTAACTAATTAATAGGCTGGATAATTTAGTGGCTTTGCTCTTAAACTTTTATTCTTCCACAACTCTGAAACAAAGTCATGATTAAAAATATGATGGACTAATATAAGCGACCGATATTTAGACGGTTCATGAAGTTGTGTTTAATTTGAGACCCTTTAATCTGCAGGGTTATCTCATTATCTATAGCTAAAGCGGGGCGGCTCTGATTTCATGTTGATCCAGTTCCAGCAGTTTCTAACACGCGCTTTCATTTTTAGCTCATCCAGTCAAAGGATTGAGCTCATGTCATGGCAAAGTGTCCATCTTTGGATGTTTGTTCATCTTGGCTAGTTGTGCAACACAGTCAGTCAATGACAAGAGAATCTAAAGTAAAGGAAGATTTGCATTAACCTGCGATGGAAGCAGGTAAAGTTTAAGTCTCTACACAGACTTGTACTGTGCAACAAAATGAGTAATCATAATAAAATGACAGGAAATTAAAGGAGTTAGTAGCAGAACCAAGTTTAAAAGACTAACTCTTTCCACAGGAAGACATTTGAGCCCCGCTGTAGCCTTAATAACGAATTTTGATACCTCAGTAGTTTCTGGGTTTTTCCATGAGTAGCTGCAGAGACCACCGTCACTGACCTCTGATGCAAACACGCTCGTGTTGTTCTATAAGCACGTCTGATATGTGACAAACTCAACTTCAAGGGTTACTCCCAGTCTGCTTCCAAGAGCTAAAGAGTTTAGCATCTCAACCAGAAGCTTGGAAATTCGACAAACTTGTATTTATTTTCTGTGACAATATTTCTTGAACCAGACTTCACGTCTTCCAAAGTTTCACTTGGTTAAAAGCAGCAGCTTTTTAACCAGTCATTCAGCTGCTGCTGCCATTCATGGTCGCAGTATTTTTGAATGCATCAACTTTCTAATCGGATCAAGTGATCCGATTAGAAGATTTCTCAAAAATGTGACGGTCTAATCTGAGATTCTGCCTTTTTTTAAACTTTGACAGTTGTTTGAAGTCACATGATCAAACGTGTCATGTTAAGAAAGGTAAAGGAAGCGTTACAGGTTGAGGGGAAGCCCCAGGATTTGGCACAGCTTCATGAAAGTCACCTCGGTGTTGTTCTGAAAACATCTCGCTGTTTGCTGTACCCCAAACACCGAGCGCCTCAGCAGATCTGATCGCTTGCACTCGGTGTTTGTTTGGTGTCACTACACTGACTGAGCCCTGCTCATACCTCATTCTAACACTTGTGATGAGTTTCCACCACTAAAGCCGGTGTTTGTGTTTGTGTTCCTCATCCTCAGTCAAAGTAGAGACGGTTCCTACCATCACCTCTATAGGTCCCTCCAGTCGGATCATCCAGAGCTCCCAAGCAGCCACCCCCCTGCAGACTGTTACCATAGTTCAGCAGGCCCCCATGGGTCAACACCAGCTGCCTGTTAAGGCCATCACACAGAATGGCACCCATAGCATCACCACTGCCATCCAGGGACCCTCCAGCTCAGGTGAGGCACAGGAACACTTAGCAGGGACATCAAGGCTGGTTCAAGTCGAGATGTTTTAGATGCTTAGATGGAACTGAGACATTATTGCTTTTACTTCTGGTGGTGTATGGGGTATGAAGCTTAGAAACAAGCATGCTCTCGTCTCTTGTTGCTTTTGGTGTAATGTGCCAAAATAGCCACTGGACATTTAAGCAACTATTCTTTTCCTTCTGGATTTTGACATCTGGATGTTAGAGGACAAAATAAAAAATAAACTAACGCTTATTTTACTGAAACCTGTTAAATCATCTTTATAAACACGACCACAGCATCTAGAGGGAGAGATCCCTAGTGAGGCCTCCAATCAGAATAAAGCTTGCTTCAGGGGAGGGGGAAGTGGGCTGGCTTTCACAAAGGCTAATAAATGAGAACTATTTTGAACAAACCACACAAATTGAAGTTAAACACGAGATCCAGCAGCAGCGTCGCCACAGAGAATTTTTCTGCCTCCTCTGGATCTGAAAAGGTTTTTGGTGTGCTCACTTGTGGCAGCTGATCCAAACCACACTCCCCACAGGCCTTCTGCTTCTAGATGTTATTGAACCACAGCTCAACAGTGAAGTGTTTCCTCTTTTAACCCTCGTCTTCCTGCTTGTTTCCCCCAAACAGCCTCAGCTGTGGCAAGCCCCCTCCACTTGCTGGCGGCCCACGCCTCCGCCTCGGCCTCCCTCCCCACCAAGCGGCAGAACGGGGACCAGCCTGCCGAGCAGCCGGAAGCCAAGCGCAGCAAGTCGGAAGAAGAGCCTGCCCCGGCCGGCGCACCGGATTCAGTCTCGTCGGCAGCTAACGACCAAGGCAGCCAACCCAACTAGTTCGTTTCCACACGCAGCGCGCCACCACCACCACTCGCTCCCCCTCCTAATCCACAGTTTCTCTCTCTCTCTCTCGTCCTCGTTGTTAGTTTTGTTTCTCCTCCTCCTACCACAGCCGCCCGAGGTGCCAAACGGAGAAGATTCTGTTCCTTTTCATTTTGGATAATCTTGTTTTACACCATCAAAGATTAACTAAAATAAATTGTCTGCCCCTTTAAAGACTGGAATGTGGGTTGAGAAGAAAATATAGGAACGGGACAAAGGTGAACTTGTAGGTGTCCCACCCCCCTGAGCCCCTGAAACTGGAGAGTGACTGAAGCGAGACCACAGGAAGCCTTAACAACAATTAACACTTAAGAGCTGACCTTTGACCTCAAGTGATCCCACTAGGAGAGGCCCTGACTCGGCTCAGGCTGGATGCTGCCTTTCTGCCGCGTCTACCTCAGAGCGGATCGGAGACTCCGGCAGCCAACAGAGAACATCTCTCCCCACTGACCCGTCGGGAAGCGTGACGTGACCAACCAAGCGGCGAGCGCGATGAGCATTCAGTGGTTAGATTTAAAAAATGAATTTAAATTAGACTTTCAGAAAGGGATCAACTCGGAGCCAATATTCCTGAAACTCTGGCAGCTAGCCTCTCATGATACTGACCTTCCTTAATCGCAGCTGTACGTAGATATGCAGTATTTTGTTGTTCAAAATGTGGAGCGTAGGGTCCTTTTTTTTTGTTTTGTTTTGTTTTTTTTTTAAACTGTGTTTTCACTTACCTAGAAGAGAAATAATTTAATTAAAGGAAGCGTACAAAACGGTGAGGTCGGTGACATTTCGGTAACCAAGATAGAAATCTCACTTTCGGTTTTGTTCTTTTTTTTTTTTTTTTTCTTTTTTTTTCTGTTCAGTGAAACAGTGTAACTTTTTTTCATAAACTTTATTTCCCTCGTTCTGACATATCCGTATGAAATTGCTTCGTTACGCCTACATATTTTAATACGTGCACAGATAACCGATATAAGCATATGAAATCTCCTTGTGTAGTTCCAGATGTTGACCTTGCATGTGTCCGACAACAGATGTTGTTAAATGTAAATTGAAGAGGAAAAAAAAAAAGACTGCTTTGTCCCAACCAGACCTGCACTTAATTGAATGTTCGTGTTTTATTTTCCCTTTTGTTTTCTGTTTCTCCTCACACCTTCCTCCTCCTCCTCCTCCTCCTGGTCCTTCCCGGCTGTGTTGACGTTGTGGTGTTGGCTAACCCCGCCCAACCCCCCCTTTTGCTTAATTAACTTTTGCTCTGTTCTGGCGACCCAGCGAGTCTTTTTCCTTTTTATTTTTTATTTTTATTTTTTTTCTTCCTGATTGTACATGTTTCAACCAACAGTAAAAGGAAACAAATGTTTGTTCTGCTTCAGTGGAGAAATGCTTTTTGGTTTTTTTTTGATTTTTTTTTTTTTTTAAATAAATTAATTTAACGTCCTTTTTTTTTCCCCCCTTATCTTTTGCTTCCGTGGTGCATCTATATAGTGTGTGTGGTTCTTTTCCCCTTTCAGTAAATGGTAAACAGTGTGGTTATAGTTCCACTCCTCCACCAGGGGGCAGCATTGGAACATCTTCAAATATGTCAGCTGGTGAGAAAAGCATGTTTATCATGTTCTCTAACATATTAGTGCTCAGTTGGTGACCTCATAAGTCTTGAGCCACCCCTCCTTTTTTGTTGTTTTTATGTTAAGAAAACGGGGAAATAGGTTCCAACATCCATTGAAAAACAATATAAGACAAAAATCAAGTTGTTGATTTGACCAAATTAATTCTTCACAGCACCACAACTCTTTCAGACAGCTTCCTTGTAATTTAAGTATTCATAAGGAATAGCTCTCCAGGCTTCACTGACATTCAGCCTCTTTGGATGTCGGCTGCCTTTTGTTCCGTTCTAAGGATGATCCCACACTGCTTCAGTAATGGAGGTCCAGGCTCTGGAAGCCAATCAATGACTGATGGTGTTCTACTATGCTTTTGTTTTCCCCTTTTTTCTTTCCTATCCAAGTACACTTTCACTGCATTTTCAGTGGGTTTGGGGTCATTGGGGCAGCTCGATTTTTAAGCCTAAAAATGTGGATGAAAGTCTGACAGATCTCTGGGTTCATAATTCCATCATTTTGACAAATCTCCAACACCACTGACTGAAATATAGTCCCAAACCATGACACAGCCTCCATGTTTTACAGACAGCTGTCAGGAGAGATACAACAAACACTGACTTTTGCACCTCTCCTGACTTCATCATCTCTCTAGACCTATTAATTCTTCTTCAGTCTTCCACTTGTCCCGTTTCCTCAATTTTCTATCTTTAAGGACGTGCTATACACAGATGTCAGAGTATGCTGTTTGCTGTGGACTTCAGAAATCACCTTGTTGGTGAAAATACTATTTTTATGTCTATCAAACCCAAAAGGTTTGGGGGGGATGTTGACTTTTGTCTCAATCCCTTAGTCCTTGAATGATTCATAGATTACTGTTAAGTGGCTTAACAGGACAACTCCTGAAAATGATCAGGTACAAGGACTGGACTGAAGATGAGTGAAAAGTAGCCAAAGAAAATCTTTGAAAGACCTTCAGAAAGCCTGAAGAACTATTACGGAAGACCACTCAAAACAAAAAAATTAAAAGAAATTAGACGTTAAGACTTCATTCGAAAACTGTTCCTTGGAAGCAAAATCTACAGAAACGAAAAAATCCATCAGAAAACGTTGGTTCAGGTTACTTTATTTGGGGGTATTTGGTTTACAGTATGTGTCTGAGCCATCCTCACATGCACATTTTCCAAAGGAACAAACCGGTAAGGTTAGTATAACAGTGGAAAACCAAATTATGCACACAACATCGTATTAGAAAAGCTTTTACGTCACCAGTCTTCTGCACTCTAGGACTGAAATCCTCTGGAAGGAAACAACTGACACTTGTGCCAAAAAAGTGTTCAGGTAACCGCGGCCCAGCCACTGGTGTTTTTGCCTCGTGTACAGAGATGTTGGGTCAGGCTGTGGCACACCAATCAAACCCTGATAAGAAACAAACCACAAAACTGAATGCACCGTGACACTAAATGAGGTTCTGAAGGGCACTGTATTACAGAGAGCTAATAATATGAAGTCGGTCAGAAATTAATATGCTTCACATGTTTTAGCATGCAACCTTAACCTTATCAAAAAGTATTTGATAAGGTTAAAGTTATTTAAACCACTCCAACTTTAATTATACAGTGCCCAGTCTGGACAGTGGTATCCTTAAAATGCTTCAATAATTAAAGACCAAGATGGTTCTTTCAGCAAACACATGGCAACAGTGGAGAGGAAGAACGTCCTGAACAGAACTATTCTCAGAGAAAGACTGCCAACTACTGAAGACTGAAGGGATAACTCCAACCAGGATTTAAAATCTGGGACTCTTCACCGTTTGGTCTTAGAACTGAAGAAGCTTCTCAGATGAAACGTCTTCAAGAAACTTAAAGATGTCCAGTCGCTTTTCTTTCCAAGCTCCTTAAAATACTGAAAACAGAAGATAAAAGTTACTGGCATACACTCGGGACAAGGAGAATAACTAAAGGATGGTTCAGTGTAACCTGAACTCTAAGCTTTAATCATGAAGGAAAGTTGGAGATGAACCAAAGAAAAGTATTTTTGTTGTAGGATGGTGGATGCTGTAGCCTTTTCCAAGATATAGGAGCCCGGATGGTAAAAAGATCAACAAAAGGGCAGGAGGGGGGAGATTAAATCATGTTGCACAACCAAACAAAAATTTTGTGACAATATTTTGTCTAAGTTTCTGTTGCCAAGGATAAAATTTTATAACATAATTTAGTGCAGCTGAGTCAACCTTTGGGTTAGTTTGTTTCCAAACGATATTAAAAACTAGGGACTCAGTACACCTGATGTACAATACGTGACGTTTCCAAGAACAAAGACCACATTTGAGCCATCGCACACATACTGTAGGTGTTTTAGGTGAAACCGAATCACAGACCGAGGAATAAAAATTCCTGGTTTATTAGACTAAGAAGCAGCAGAGCTTATAAAACATCTGCTCGCTGATGGTTTGTTTCTGTGTCGATGTTGTTCTGACGCCCAGGCAGCGGTGAAACAATTATCCTGTCTGCGCCCTGCAGAGTTCCCACATTCCTCCTTTGTGATGAGGAGCTAAATTAAGCCGCTTTGTCGAAGGTGTTTCCTCACTTGGGCTGCCTTGTACTGTCTGGTGTAGACAATGCTGTGCAAAAACACTTTGTATCCTCCTCCACGGTGCCCTTAACTAAACTTAACTGTATTAGAGAGAAATTGGGTTTCTAGCAAGACACTGATGCAAATATTTGACCACAGTCACTCTGGGATTACATCAAAATAAAGACGGGTTTCTGAACAGGATATATGCACTTTTAAAGACACAAAAACACTGAACAAAGTTGAACACTTGAGGCTGGTTCCTAAATCAAGTCAATCCCCACAATGTGGTTTTGCTGTCATGTGACTGATAACCATCTAAGATTAAACAAATAATCAATTTTAGAGGTTTGACAATCGAAGTGATGATGTAGGGTCTGGTGAATAAAACCCTACAGACGCAGACGTAGAGACCAGTCGGTGACAGCACTATCAGCCCTACTGGCTGGCATTTGGTTCCTCGAGGTTGCTGCCTGTCATTCTCAAACAGGATCAAACACCAAAAGCATCCATACGACTGTTTTGGTCGTAGCAGATTGCCAGATTCAGATTCATCAACATAATACAGTTGGTGGTTATATCATGTCAGATATGGCAGACAGCTCTCAAGCAATAGGTGCATAACATCATATGAGAAGTTTTGAGCTTATTATCAGCTCATGTTATGATTTTTCAATAGCAGATTTGTTCAGGGGAAGTTATTGGTAGAAAAATCCTATCTGAATGCAAATGCTAGTTGGGTGTTTCATCAGCTAATACAAGCATACTAGCTTATGGGCAGAACTACTCATTTTAGCCAATAAATCAGTCATAGCCAACACATAGTCAAATCTGTTGCTCAATCCACAAATGCATTTTCCTCACAGTTACAGCTACAGTTGCCTGGATCGTCACATCTGTCAATCGAAGCAGCCTAACTTTACACCTTACCAGCATTCAAAAGGATACACTCACACACTCTGCAACTCATAGAAGCCAAAACGTTTTTTATACAAGACTGTAAACATGTTTTGGACCCTCAACAACAGTTTAGGTCTCTTTGCGTTAGCTTTGGTTTTAGCTCATGATATTGCTGTTTGGCATAAGCGCTTCTCTCTTAGGATGTGTGACATAGTGTACATGCAACAGTGCAACATGAGAGTGCAGGACAGACTGACTGCAGGTCACTGTGTGTGTCATCAGTTATGTGGAGGTTGTATTTTTTAAATTTTTAATGTCCTTTTTTATGACTTGCTGGCTCTCTTTCATAAGGATGGAAATTTATAAGAATTTAACGATTCAGATTCCAGGAAGCGGTTCTCTATTCCCATTCCTGCTCTTTCACAGTGTCTTTTGTCGTGTCTCCCTCCCCTCAACCCGAACCGGTTGCAGATGGCCGGCCCTCCTTGAGCCTGGCTCCGCAGGAGGTTTCTTCCTGTTAAAAGGGAGTTTTTTGTTCCCACTGTCGACCATGCTTGCTCATAAGTGAGTCATCTGATTGTTGGGGTTTTCTTTACATTATTGAAGGGTCTTTATTTTACATATAAAGCGCCTTGAGGTGACTGTTACTGTGATTTGGCGCTGTATAAATAAAACTGGATTAATAAAAGCATCTCTGTGCAGTTTGACCTGTAAACAAACACATAAAGAAACAAAAACTCTGAACTCCGGAAGGTTTCAACTCCAGAAGAAGATACGCATTACTTCTCAGACTTCAGAATAACAGAGTTATGTAATGACTGCAGCAGCTAACGAGTCTGCTGAGCTGATGATGAGGCTCTGACCTGTGGCTTCAGAGAGGAAAAACTGTACAGCAGAGTCTCTGCGGAGCCCAAAGAGCCTGCTGGCAGACACCATGTGGAGAGTAAGAAACAGCAGCATTTAATACACTGGAAGGAGATGGCGGGTGGGGGAAGATTGGCATCATGAACACATTTGTGTTGCCTCCACTGCTGGCTGTGTAGGTGGCGTCTCCATAGAAACCAGAGCTTGTTACGGCTGCCTGTATCGAGTGTTGATACTCTGGAAGCTGGAGGAGCTTAGAGAGATGATGAAGAGGGAACCATCTGCCCCAAAACAACCCAAACCACCAACACTCTGGATGGTTGTCTCAATGAAAGTTGTTTTCCAAAGTATCACATGTAACACATCAGTTTCCTAAAGACATAACTGTTAACAGGCACTCAAACCTAAGGAGGTAAGGAGGACACTTCGTATTCTGAGAGAAAAAAAAACATTTTCCTGGTCTCTAATCCTCTGGTTGTATCTGGTTTCTAGCTTTTTAAAGCTGCTGTTTCCATAAGGACGTCTCCAGACAACAGTGGAGGATGCGAGGGCCAGCAGAAAGTGGATATGGCTCTTTCTAGCATGTCAACATAGGAAAAAGTATACGAAATCAGAAACAGACACGTCAAGAGCGCTCAGTCCTGGTTACACAAAAATCCCTTTCCACGTGGATTTCCTCTTGTGATCCTTCTATTTTAAGAAGCCAAATCCAATTATTTGGTAATTATTTCAATCCCTGTTTTGTCATCACAGAGAAAAACAAGCCTCTCAGTCAGCTGAGCAGAATCCATTTTTATCCACTGGGAGCTGTGGTTACTGAAACCAGAGCTTGCTCTGATTTACTCGTGCTGTTTCAGTTGTTACTTATCTCTGTGGTGTGTTGTTCTAAATTGAAGATAATGATAATTAACAACAAGGCACATGTTTTATTACTAATTTTTATAAAATTTACACTCTTAATGTTCCAAATCATAGTTTAGGCAAGGCAAGGCAAGGCAAGTTTATTTGTATAGCACAATTCAACAACAAGGTGATTCAAAGTGCTTTACAGAGACATTAGAACAAATAAAAAGCATGATTTAAAATTGATTAAAACAAGCAAATAAACTAACTAACTAATTAACAAACAAACAAACAAACAAACAAAACAGTATATAAAATCAAAACAGATAAAATCAGAACAGTAGATAAAATCAGTAGTTACATGTAAGTTTTGAAATTTAAGCTTAAAAGTGTGGATTTGGTGCTTTATTCAACTGCAGCTGAGAACAGGTGAGTCTTCAACCTGGATTTAAATAAACTGAGTGTTTCAGCTGATCTGAGGCTTTCTGGGAGTTTGTTCCAGATATAAGGAGCATAAAAGCTGAATGCAGCTTCTCCGTGTCTGGTTCTGACTCTGGGAACTGATAAAAGACCGGATCCAGATGACCTGAGGGATCTGGAAGGTTCATACTGGGTCAGGAGGTCACTGATGTATTTTGGTCCTAAACCATTCAGAGCTTTATAGACCAGCATCAGAACTTTAAAGTCTATCCTCTGACGGACAGGCAGCCAGTGTAAAGACCTCAGAGCTGGACTGATGTGGTCCACTTTTTTGGTCTTAGTGAGGACTCGAGCAGCAGAGTTCTGAATGAGCTGTAGTTGTCTGACTGATTTTTTAGGTAGACCTGTAAAGATGCTGTTACAGTAATCAAGCCTACTAAAGATGAATGCATGGACTAGTTTTTCCAGGTCCTGTTGAGACATCAGATCTTTTATCCTTGAAATATTCTTGAGGTGATAGTAAGCTGACTTTGTTATTGTCTTAATGTGTTTTTCTAAGTTTAGGTCTGCATCCATCACTACACCCAAATTTCTCGCCTGGTTTGTGGTTTTTAGATGTATAGATTGAAGTTCTCTGGTGACCTGTAATCGTTTTTCTTTGGCGCCAAAGACTATTACCTCAGTTTTGTTTTTGTTTAGCTGGAGAAAATTGTGGCACAACCAGTCATTGATTTCCTCAATGCATTTACCAAGAGCCTGTACAGGGCCTCGGTCTCCTGGTGACATTGTGATATATATTTGTGTGTCATCTGCATAGCTGTGATAGTTTATTTTGTTGTTGTTTATAATCTGTGCCAGTGGGAGCATGTAGATGTTAAACAGAAGGGGTCCCAAGATGGAACCTTGGGGAACTCCACATGTGATACTTGTCTGCTCAGATGTGAAGTTACCTATTGATACAAAGTATTTCCTGTTTTCTAAGTATGTTTTGAACCAGTTTAGTACAGTTCCTGAAAGACCTGCCCAGTTCTCCAGTCGTTTGAGTAATATGTTGTGGTCAACTGTATCAAATGCTGCACTGAGATCCAGTAAAACTAGGTTTATGTCCTCTTATCAGCCTCTTAAAATAAGTTCTTTGTGGACAATGTGTTTATTGTAATATCATTTAAGCTAATGAAGCTAAAACTTCACAGCAGAAATATTCAGTAAGAGTCACTTTTCCTACCATGTCATATTATTGCTGCTTATACAGAATTATTTTGTTATAAACGTTAATTTAAGAGTTGTTTGATATGCTACCTGTCATATGCAGCAACAACATAAAGACAAAGCAGAAGAAAAAATGCAGTGTCTTTTGTAGCCACTTGACCTTGGCTCCCAACGTGAGTTTGGGGAGGACTGATGTTAAACTTACATGGCAGTACCACTGAAATAAACATATTTACAGGCTGGTTCTAAAAATGGTTTAGAGTTGCCCAAATATACATGTATACCTGAGTACAATGATAGAGGTTTGCTGTGGATCTAATAAAACACCTGGCTGACCAGCTCTGCGCTAACCTATCACTGTAGCTAGCAGCACTCATTTTCTTTGTGCTAATAATTGATTAATTATGTAAAATAAATATTGTTTTACACCTTAAATAAGTTAGTTCTTTGATCACACAAGCCTACAAGCATTACCATTTAGAATGATTTTGCTATCAGTAACATTAACGGGGAACAAAGCTACAATTAGCAACCTAGCTATAGCTTACATAGCGAATGTACCATTGTAGCATTAGCTACATGTTGCTGGTATCCTGAGCAGTTTTTATAGTAAGTTCCTCCCTGATTGATTAAATAAAACGAATTACTGAACAGCCATACATGCATATGTTACGATCATTATAGTAAGATGAGGTCTACTGTTTTGAAAGTGAGCTAACATTTTTGTAAAATAAATGCCACGAAGACTGCATTGGATGAAAACTGTGCTCAGTGCATCAACCATTTAATCATTAGTTACTTTTCCTCCTCACCCCCAAGTGGTCGCAGCCCTCCCTGAGCCTGGTTCTGCTAGAGGTGTCTTTCCGTTAAAGGGGAGTTTTTCCTCCCCGCTGTCGCCAACTATTTGCTCATGGGGGTTCTCTGATTGTTGGGGTTTTCTCTGTATTACTGTAGGGTCTTTACCCTACAATGTAAAACACCCTGGAGTGACTTGTTTGTTTGTTTTTTGTTTTTGTTTTTTAATTGAATTGAGTTGAACGAAACGATTTCCGTGTTCTGTTGGGACCAAATTTTCAGCTGTCACAAAAAAGATGTGGAGAAACTGACTATTAAGGAATAAACACATTTAATTCAATCAAGACAATTTGTCCCTCACATCTTAATCAGAAAAAAATGACACAAACTAACTGCATGTGAACAAACAGCCAAGATTTAAGTGAGAAACTGAGCTCTTATTTATGCTCTTACTGACCACATGATGGCAGTGCAGAGCAAAGCATGCCAACTAGCACTCTTGGTCCACACACACACACACACACACACACACACACACACACACACACACACACACACACACACACACACACACACACTACAACAAGTGCTGGACCAAACAGCAGTGGTCGCAACACCGCACAGCAGAAGTGCCTCCTTTGGTGAATGTAATTTTTTTTTTCACTCTTTCAGCCTCTCACCTCCCTGACATCTGATGGCTGATGCTGAGCAGCAGCCATTTCCGTAAGCAGTGAGTGAGGAGAATGGGGATAGAGGGATGAGAGCTTGATGGAGACAGAGTGGGAGAGTTAAAAAAAAACACAGTGAAAGGGAGCGAAAGAGAGAGATAGAGAGATGTGGGTGGTTTTGAGCAGAGAGGAAAGATGCTCTGCTCTGGAAGGCTGTGTGGGCGTTCGTTGCCGGCGAGGAGCTCGGGGATGAGCCGAGCCGCCTGTGACCCTCTGTGGAGATTTTAACCCCTGGATAACAGCTGCTCCGCACCTGGCCTGGACCAGATCCCAGAGCCCCAAACATGCAGGACTCCCACAAATCTCAGTGTTTTAAAAACCTCTTTCACAGCAACAGCAGGAGCAAATAGATGCTAAGAGCACTCAGAGGTATCTCACTGAGAGGCCTGACACACACACAGTGCTCTGATGATGTTTACATGCAAATGAAATGCTAAATAATATCGCCATAATACATATGAGGTGCTTCGGCTTTGTGTCAGCTTCACGAGGACCATCCTTTTGCTTTTCTTTGACCTCATCTCTCTCTGTGCCGTGTTTTATCTCTCCATCTCTGGTGGATTGTGTACTGGGTGACCCTTCGCTCTGGGTGTCAGAGGCCCCGGATGAAGAGGTGCCTACAGATCATCGAGTGGTCTTGAAAGCATCACATGAGATCCTCTTGGATGCACATCAGAGGCAGCTCTTGTGGTGAATTTTATACCAGAACATTGCTTCGAAAAACAGATTGTTCCAGTTGTAAAGCAAGAACATAGAGACACTGAGCAAACTGTGTTGACTCTTCAGCCTTTTTAAAAATCATAAGTGCGTGTTACAAGGTGCATGTGTGCAAAATGTGTAGATGCACAAGTGTTCATGGCTTGTATCCTGTCATATAAATCATGTTTATATTAGATAGTTGACAGAAAAAATGTGGTGATTGAAGCAACTCTTAAATCACCCAGTCTGAGAAATCTGGAAATCTTTGTGGAGAGTTTTGCTCTATAATTTTAAAGATTGTATGGACATATTTTTAACTCATATTTTTGTCACTGAAATTGTTTTAAGGGAAGACGCTTAAATAATTTGTTTACTTTTGCGTTACTTTGTAACACAAGTCTGAGGTCATGGTTCTCAGCCCCGAATCAGGGAAGTGATCACTCATTTTTGCATCTCCTGCACAAACTAAAGTCAGCATTAAATAAATAAATGAATCAAATAAAAATCAGAATGTGCAATACCAGAGAGATGCTCTTCTTGTCATGAGGTTCATATGAGAGCTGGACCCAAAAGCAGACGCCATGCACTCGCTGAGAACTATGTACAAGACTTTATTTACGAGGGTAAGAAGAGTGAAGCAGAAGCTGGAGGTAACGGGACAGCTTATGAGGAGGGCTGTCCCGAGATAACCAGGGAGAAACAGTTACTGGCAGGTGAGTAAGGAGAATCTGACAAAGGTGCTGTTGGCTTACATGCAGGGCCAGGCTGAAGCGCTGTGGGGAGGGTTTCCGTGGGACAGGGGCAGTACAGGGGGAGGAATGGTTCCCTGAGTTGCCAAGAGCATGAGGGCTGGCAGGAGGACAGGCAGGTGAAGTGACTGGATGATGATTTCCTTAGTGAGAGCTGACGACGGAGGTGGAACGAGGAAACCAGCGCTGGAGGAAGTGAACAATAGCCGGTGAGTCCAGGGCGAGATGGTACGGAGACCTGTGCACGAGGGAGCAGAGTTAAATACGAAGACAGGACGAGGGAAGAGCGGAGCCTAGACGAGGCCCAGTTACCACAGTAGGCTGTAGACTGAACGAACTGGCAATGAGTAGCTTAGATAGTCTTCCTGTAACTGACCACAGAACGATCAGCAAAAACTCCTCAGCTGCTCCCACGGACCATGACACCTCTACGAGGAAGCGATTGGCGAAGGAGGGAAAGAAGAAACACTTCCAGGCTCAGTACGGGGGAGTTATCTGCCTCAGCTGATTGGCAGAAGAAGGGAAAGACAAAAGAGAACTGAATAACTTATACAAAGAAAATGATCTAGTGAAACAGTGACGTCACTCATCTGCAAGCATTTTAAACCCTGAGGTTTTTCATCTCGGTCAGGACCATCTGATTATTTTGGAGCCAGAAGTGACCATATTTGGATAAGCCAATGAATTTTTCCGAAAATATAATTTTTCTTTCATTCATGCAGTAAATTTGTCTTGTCACGAGCTGAGCAGGTGTACTGTGGGTTGTTGTGTGGATGTGGTCTCAACTCAATAGTCACCACCAGCAGTGCATAACATGAGGAGTGTGCTTTTTCCATGCCGCCATTTGGGCTGCGTGTGCGTGGGGTGTATTTTATCTATATCTTTGTCAAGCACACAAGCAGCAGTTTAGGGTCTTTGGCTACAACACATGTTCAGCAAATCAAGATATCTTTTCCTTGTCTGGGTTCAGTTACCCTACAATCAGCAGCCAGGCTATAGGCGGTCGCATGATGATGGTCATTAACTTGATGAGGGTGGAATATTTTATGTTACAAAAACACAGAGGCTGAAATGAAGGCGGCCACTGCAGCCAGTGCAGCAGCGTGCATGTATGATAGCTGAAGGTAGTGTGCAGGTATTAGTATGGTGTTAAACAGTGCTATATCATTGTGCGCTTTGTTTATATGATTTTACAAAAGTAAAATCAGGCCTGTTTTGAGCCAGGAGGGAAAGCCGGTAAAAACTGTGAGTGTTAAAAGACGGGAAGACCTGAGTCTAATTACAACTGCATAATTTATTAAGTTAATGCGCCGGCTTGTTTAAATATGTGTTTAATGTTTAACGGCGTCATAAGTTATCGATCATAAAATAGTATACGTCAGACATAACCACAGGTTAGGTGTGCCGCATAAGTTGCCATAGTTGCTCCATAACAGCTTCTTATAAAGTATGAATGAATTGGTACTGGGTCTGAAACGGGAGGTCAGTGCAGTGAGGAGGCGACCTTTGTGGTTAACAAAATACTTTCACTTCTGTCTGGAAAGTACTTTGTACTCCAGTCAGAGATGTCACCAGATGATGGTGACAAAATGGTGATAACATTCTATAAAGAACATAAAAAAGCAATAAAATGTAACAATGTTGCAAGTAATGCTGGAGAAAGATGTTCATCTTGGGATTTAGTGGTGAAAGTGATTTTTGCTTAAGTTTATTGTGACATTAAGTTTTCTCTTAGTGCTTAAGCTCACAGCTGCACAGTACAGCTTTTAAACTGGATCCAGATGAAAGGTTAAAGATGACAGGTCCTCTGTGCTTGATCCGTCGTCTAGTAGTCGCAGTTCCAGCAGTGTTAGAGACGTAGCTGCAGATCTGAATACTTTGCAAATATAAAACATATTCGTAACTAACCCACCGCTCACCTGAACTCAGAAAACACTTCCCTCGTGAGTTTATAGGCTCGGTCACATGTTTCAGGGCACGCCGAATAAAACATTTTTAGGGATTTTGGCTAGCCAATAAGCATGTGGCTTCACAGTCGGATCCCTCCCTCCTTCGTTACGTCCAGTTTTAACCATCCAGGATGGCGACGCTCAGCTCGAGGCCTCTCAACACAAGCCAGTATGTGGTGTCAGCGTGGCTACGTCCATTTTTATACCGTTTGTGGTTAAACCTGGAATTACCTCGCTAAGCTCCTAATCCTGTCTGACCCACTTGAGTTCAACTTGGGCTCTGTGTGGCCCTGAAACTAGAACACGTTTGAAACCTGTGTTCGGGGGAAGGTCTGTTTTCTGCATGTCTCACCATCTACAGTACAATCCCCGAAAGTACATTAAAATATTTTCACAGGAGCTGTAAAGGATCACTCTGCTGCTGCGTTCAAAGGTCTCAATAGAGTTTATTTACTCAGACTTCAAGGAAGAATCTGCATCATAATAGCCGCTGCTGTGACCCGCGAACTGCTTGGTTTTATGATTATATTGGCCTGCCTAGTACACTGATCTCACGGTGGATTTGCTCTACATCTGCTGCCTCTTGATTTTCACTGATTGCAGAAATTTAGAAAGCCCGATGACCCCTCGTGTTCAGGAGACATTTTCGTTGATTCACTGTTTGCATTTAGAGGCCTGTGTGTGCTTCTTTAATTACCAAAGTGTGCAGAAAACATGATAACAGCAGCTTTGAATTACGCTGAATGTGTGAATGTCAGAGCATTTGGCTTTTGAAATCATCATGTTAATTGCCATCAGCAGTTAAATGTGTTGACAAGGAGCAACTGCTGGTGGAGACTGATTAAGGGAGGCAGACGTTTATTTCGTAACACTGAACAGACGACAACATGAGATCTCATGTCTGCTTGGCCTGGTAACAAGATCCCCATGCACCAGAACACACTGAGGACTGTGCGACATCGGATATTAACCTCGGGGAGAGATGGTTCGCCTACAAAAAACCCCCGAAAACCCCAAATTTGCCTCCTCTGCCCCCTGGAAATGTTGTAGAGATCCACTCAGCCCTGTGTGGAGTTTATTTAACAGTCAAGTCATTAATTCAAGCTGCTGTGCAAGAAATACAGCAATGATTATTTTCATCTGCAGAGAGGTTTTTATTTTGTCTTTGGTTAGATGCAATGCTCCTGATATTTTATTTATCATCACAAAGGACATTTACAGTATCTACAAGCGCTGTCATTTGAAAGAGTCAAGAAATCAAGTACAACTAGACGGGGACGCTATAATCTTTCCTTTATTGCCAAAAGTAGTTTCACAAAAACAGATAATGGCCCACTTTTTACACACACAAATATATAATCAGCCAATCACATGGCAGTGATTCGGTTTATTCACATTAATCTGCTGAAGTCCAAAGGAGAAAGGTGATTTCAAGGGGCTAAAAAAATATATTAAGATATCCAGTGAATAGAAGTTCTCTGTAAGGAAAAGCCTTGCAGCTGTCAGAGGTGAACAGTGGGCAGACAGAGGGCAACAGTAACTCAAATAACCACTCGTCAGAATAAGCAGAAGATCATCTCTGAATGCATAATGTGTTAAGAAGAGGAAAAACGTCGTCTAGCCTGATGAATCTTAATTTCTGCTCTGATATTTAAACTGCAGGGTCAGAGTTTGATGTTCACAACATGAAAGCAGGGCTGGTAATCACACAACACTCCCCTGTTCACTGTGATTTACCTTCAGATTTGAGTGTTTAAATGATCTTAAAGAAACTCAAATCATATTAGTATGCACCAAAATCTATTTGTGTGCCTCTTTTAACTAAATACAAGCTAAAAGGTCCACTTAGAGTAATAGATTTTGAGTGCTGCATCAAACAAAATATTCCTATGCCACTAGTGCCAATTAAGAAGGAGAACATTTTAGGAGGAACTGTAGCGGATTGAAAAATTTTAATGCATAAAGTCCAGAGCTTTAATAATTTTCCGAGCTGTTTTCTTCCTGCTTTTTAATTACAATCTTCACTAGTGCGACTCTGAAGGCTCTTGAAGATAATTTACCAAGGCCACGTGAGAGGCACTGCGCCGCCGGCTCTCTAACCTCCTAATTGGTCGGTGTCACTCTCTCACAGCACTCAACTCAAAGATGGAAAGCCTCCTTTTAGTTCCCAAGGAAACAACGAGGCCGCTTTTCACACTGCAGCAGGCTCTTTTTCAGCTCCCGCCAGCATAGAGTTGTGGGCTTCCACACAGCCAACACAGACAGACAGAATGTTTTTCAATCACAGATTTTTCTTTGAGTCATTTAGCTTTTTTCACTGAGATGAATAAACTCCAAGTTCTTAGTAAACAATCTCATCCTGCACGTAAGACTTCCTGTTGCTGAATGATCACATCTCCCTCCACGTTTCCATTTTATAACACTTACTTCATGCTTGCTCGTTGCATCATGTCTCCAGGACTTTCTGATGGTGGCAGATTTTGTAACCTGTTATGAATGTTATGAATAATGTGTTGTCATGAGGAAAATGCACCTGCACACCTGTGGCTGGCTGTGAACTCTGCAGATGTGCAGGCAAGTCACTGTAGCTGGAATTTAAAAACTTTGAGACAAGATCAAATCTTAGCCTTGGTTATGAAGAGTTTTCCTATTTAACCTGGGTGTGAGGAGAATGAAGCCATGTTTGGTTTAAGATAGGGTACCTAAGTTATTCTTCTACAAAAACAAATATCCAATTTCAATCTAAATATATGCAGATATATCAGAAAATTCAACATCATGTGCATTTTCATCCAAAACATACACAGATATTATCATTAGGTTTAATGGAGGTATTAATTCTCCATTAAAGTAACCAGTAACCAGCAGCAGGATCCATATGAGCATCCCCCAAAGCAAAAGTTGTGCAAATTGTGATGGTTTTTCATTCAGTTATCTTCAAGAACTTGAAGCACTTACAATTTAACACCACACATGATTTTGTCTGCTTTTTTTAAATGAATGTGAGGAAGGTTACAGTGTCCTCATCATCTAATAATTTAAGCTCTTCACAGGGAACTTGAAAAGCAGCTGAATCCAGCGTGTGCTCTGTGATTTGGTTAGCTCTTTTAAACACAACCATTAAATAAAGAGGTTTCAAAGGTTTTTGTTGGTGCAAAAAAGTATCTAAGATTACTTCAGTTATTTAATTAATTATCTAATTAATTCAGAGCCAAAGCTGATTAAATGACTAATGATTAAATGTAGGGTGGTGTATGAACATGGAGAATGAAAACAGATGAGTGAAGGTCACATGATCTGTCACTTCTCACAGCCGCTGTAGGTCAGGGTCGGAACGTAGATCAACACTTTCACATTTAGCTCTCTCCACCACAGCAGACCGGTGCTGCGTCTGCATCACTGCTGACACCACATCAGCCCATCTGTCAGTCTCTCAGTCCACTCTCCTCTGAGTCATCAACGAAACCCAGAGATACTTAAACTCGTCCACCTCAGGGCAGCAGCTGGGCATCCCTTTTAACCAAGAACCATGGCCTCGGACACTGACAAGCTAATTCTGAACTGCCCCTGTGTGAGCTGTAGGTTGAAGCCAAAAGAACCCCATCGCCTGAAAAAAATTACATTTTGCTGTTTCTTCAATTTCATGTTCTTTTATTTAACATTTTCTTTTTCTTTTGTATTCACTCGCTGTACCCACGTCCTCATTTTAGGTTTGACAGCGTTTTAGTAGATAAAGGTGAATGGCTTGGACAGGAATTGATCTGCAGTTTGGGGAAGGCCAAACACGGGGGCTGGCAGATCCCCGTGTACTAAATAAAAGCAAAGAGGTTAAAGAATTGAAAAGGAGAGGGAGGGTGGGGCACATAAACAAGAACGAAGAGCTTGTAGAACTGGGGGAACATATATACTGTATATCTCTTGCTTTGGATACTTAAGGATCTGTGGGACCAAAATCCAGATAGACAGAAACAATCGTATTGAAATGTGTAATTCAATTTTTAGAGTTTTATGTTCTGCCTATAACAGAACAGGTACTGTGACAGCAAAGCAACAGTTACGATTCTGAGATGATTAGAGATTTTTATTCTACAGGGTGGGCCATTTATATGGATACATTTTATTACGGTGTATCCATATAAATGGCCCACCCTGTATTTTCAGGACTTACATGGCTGACCTGCTCATGTTCACATGCAGAGTAGTTGAAGGTGACTTACATAACCACCTACAAGCCGTCATTTAACAGCAATAAACCCGTGAGGTCACAGCGACTGCTCGTAATGATTAGTGGACTCTCCGGAGAGGCTCCGATCAATACACTTCACTCTATTTTGTAATGATTGAATAAGACTGATTAAAAAGCACTGAATGTTTCCTTCAGAGTCTCAGGCCCCCTTTGTTGAGACCTGAACTAACTGGAGGTTTTCATCATGGTCTTTGTCACTTGAATGAAACCAACATTTATTTTCAGCTCTCAGTCTTGATTCAGTCTTCGTGTTACCATTATTAATCTGGATGAAAGGCACTATCAAATTAGTATCCATTTAATTGTGAAAAGGGGAGTTGCTTTGCTTTTTTCATCCTACAGGCTAAATAATAATAATTTTCAAATGATGTTAGCGCAGCTGCAACCTCTTTATTAAAGCAATCAATTTGTCTAGCAGAGAGCTTCTGTGACTTCAAATTTGTTTTTTAAAATGGCCAAAAGAGAAAACAGTTCCCGTAAAACCTGTAATGTTAACCAGTATGTCTGTGAAGGTTCTCAGTCATCCAGGTCATCGTAGTCTAAAGAGCTTAGAAAGAAAAGCATCTGGACTTCTTTTAGTTTCCTTTAAGACGTTTCACCTCTCATCCAAGAAGCTTCTCAGTTCTACAAGCAGCTGGTGGAGAGTCCCAGATTTAAGCACTATGGGAGTCTCCCCAAGAGGGTCATGGACCCCTTTTTGATCCTCCACCTAATCACACGAGCTAAGTTGTGAAAATGGGTGTAGGTCACAATCAGCCAGGGTTTCGGGTGAACCCATTGTGAAGCCTAGCCCACTCTATCATGTGATTTCCTGAGGCCAAATAGCCCTGGATGTGAGTGGGCGTTAAGGCGTCTGGAAGGGGATCTCAAAACTGGATTATAGATGGCAGACAGTTGGTGTCCAGTTGGTAACCAGTGCAACCAGTGCTCCAACCACAATCGAACGAGACGTGAAAGATACAGCCCACAACTAAACAAAATGATAAGTGCATCAGTCTCTAGTCTGTATTTTGCAATTATTACTACAAAATGCAGACAAATTACTCGTAAGTATTTTGTACCAGATGATGGGTGGACACCATCTCTCATGTTTGGTGGAGGAAAGTGAAGGTTTTCGGTGCAGTAGTGGTGATAAAGTAAAAGTGTGATGATTCTGATGTCGACTTCACTTTTTCACTGTTTCTTTTAGAATGAATATTTTGGAAAAACACAACAGATTCAGTGTGTATATAAGTTACAAGTTTGGATTTGGTAAATTCGGAATTTTGTGTAATTTTTTTAACAGCGCACTCGGGCTGTGATGGACGTTTGAGTGAAAAAGTGAGGGAAAAGGAAGATATGTTTTAGGGTGTGCCCTGCTGATACAAATAAGGATTATATGAGCAATGAGCATGTGAAGTGTTCATAGCTTTTCAGTGAATATTTGTATTCTTCCAGATGTTTTTACTTTACAGAAAGGATTATTTCCACCAGACTGTAAATGATTCCGTTAAATTGTGTCATTGTTTTCATTGTGTTTCCCTACGGTTCACTGGTATGGTCTCCGACCAAACTGGTTATACAATTTCTGGTCAGATCTCGAACGCATTCTGGCCTCATCTGGGCTCGCCACACCTCTGGCGCTGGCAAATGTTGTGTGGGCCCAAATACCAGAACACACTCGACATTGGGCCAATATGAGATGAACCTTGGCCTGAGCCGAGGCAGCCACACTCACCCAGTCAATGGTGTCGGTCAGGGTCAAACGCAGATCAAAGAGAACTGCAAAGAGTTGGTCACATTTAGGCTGAAAAATCGATACTATATATGTATAGAGTTACTTTGAATGGAGGAGATCACTTCAACAGCCTCTGGATACTAATTCATTCATTTTTGGCATCAGAGACTTACTGACATCAATTCAATGACATCATGCTGAAGAAATTGGAAAGTGTTTAGGCTTTTGATGCCGTTTCATATTTGTTTGGTCTAATGTTTGAGCTTTTGTCCGTAGCAGCAGCTACACAGAATAAGCTACCTCCCTCATGGACATGGAAAGGGGATGCTTGCCTTTGTGCTTAGTTCCTTGATGTGAATCACCAGTTAATAAGTTCTGTTTTAAGAAAGCATATAAATACAGGCAGGGTTTGCTGGTCTGTTGTTTTTATTTCATTAAAAATAATGAGGTTAAAAGGATACGTTGGAAACACTAAGGAGGTACATAGCTCTCCACTCTCTGACAGATGTATAGGCCTAATAGCCTTAATCTGTAGTATGTAGTCTTACATGCAACACCCAAAGGCAAATGCCATTTTTTTGATAAATGGTCTGATTTAGTCAGTACTTAACATCATGGACTCATACTTCCACAGTCACTGTGCTTAATCCATTAGTCTGTCAGTGCACCCCAGGGCGGCTGTGGCTACAATGTAGCTTGCCATTGCCAGTGTGTGAATGTGTGTGTGAATGGGTGGATGACTGGATATGTAAAGCGCTTTGGGGTCCGTAGGGGCTAGTAAAGCGCTATACAAATACAGGCCATTTACCGTTAGTCATCATGACATCTACCTTAGTTTGAAATCAAAAAGCAAATTGAAGGTCAAGCCAACCCAGGCTTTTGACAGCGGGCAGTGACAAGCTGGTAACCCTGGGACGCCGGTCACACGGAACCTCAGCCAACTGTTTACTGATCTATTTTTAGCCAACCTTGCGTACGCTCACATGCATATATATCGCTGTTAGATGCAAATTGCTGATGAAGTGTCCTACATTTCCCTCTCAGACATACATATTACAGCGTCTCCGAGCTGTGCTACGTGACTGATTCTGTGTCACTGCAAGAGGAGCAGCAGAGGAAACACCGACTGTCACATAAAAGAGTTGTGCAACACCTTTGTCTGAAACATTTCACATGCTGTATATGGGTTAATGTGTGACCTATTTTGAGCCAAAGGGACGCAGTACAACACTTGGCCACTAGAGGATAATTTGAGAACAGCTCCTGCAGCACTGGGCTCACACTGTCAAGACATAATTGGCACATTTTCATGAGGACATCATAGTAATATAATAGTGTTATTTACACTAATCCACACATATCTGTGCAAGTTGTTTTATCAACGAGGGCATAGTTACAATATTTGCAGCACTAGCTTAACTCAGTTACTAAGAATATAGCAAGTTCACAAAGTCCAAGCTCCTGTGTTGTGCCTGTCTGTAAATCTTTAGTTTCTTTAGCTGTTTATGCTCCATCAGAGGAGGTCAAATCAAAGCTAATGGTACAACACAGCTAAGTGACCATGACAGCACCCCCCATTTTGGACTCGGCTCTTAAGCATCGCTGAAAAAGTTTATCACCAGAAGTTTGCATGCTAGACGCCAACTCTCAAACTATTCTCCAAGAGACAGTGAATATGTGAAGAATTCAAATGAATTCAATTCCATTTTTTCCGTATAACCTTAAATCACAACAAGTTACTTCAAGGGCATTTTTTATTGTAATACAGAGAAAACCCCAGCATTCAGACGACCCCCTGCTGAGCAAGCACTTGGCTGACAGTGGGAGGACAAACCTTTTATAACAGGAAGAAACCTCAGGCAAAAACAGGCTGCTGATGGCCTTTTTAATTCTGTTGGCTGCAGCGGTAAGGTACAACATTCTGTTTCCAGTTTGCACCAGCCTTTTTCACGACAGCCCAGGGGGTAAATAGTGAGTTTTGGCAGATAAGTTGGCATCTTTCATGCAAACCATGGGCAGTCACAAGGTGTTTGGTATCTACGTTGCAATCGATTTTTCAAAGCAAAAGACACTCACCACCCAGACAGGGAATACACATTTTTCCCTGGCAACTGGAGGCTGCTGGGGGTCATCAACCAGTCTGTATGTCAGTGTGGCTGAGGGCTAAGTTACCGTACCAGCTTTCTTAACCGCAATCTGTTTAGGAACTTAGCTTGATAGCCATCTCAAAGCTAGTTGATTTGTTCCAACAAAGGTGACTTGTTTTATTTAAAATCCTAATAATTAAAGGAAAATTTGGTCAGTTTATTTTACAAATTTAAAGATTGTCCAACCAAAGATTCTAGTAAGAATCTGGGGTCCAAAATGTACAAATGAAGAAACTGTTTATTTTAAAAACACTAACCCACATCTGTGTTTGTCTGGCGTCCACGTTGGGCAACTTGTTGCATGTTTTGGCTCCATGTGCCAGGGGAAAGGTAAAGGTCTGACAAACCTGAACTTCATTACTTTCTTTGTCAGCCTTACACTGCAGAAATGGTTTGTTACCTGTATGTGTAAAGCAGCAGAAAGGGAAGAAAACATTTTTTAATGTTTATGACACAATGCAACTTTATTTGTCACCTCGTGCACACGGAGCAGCCAAACATCAAAATGCCCCAGAGTGAAATTCCTGTTTCTACCTCATTTACTAATTTATGCTGTGGGCAGCTTTTTGCAGAATGAAGCACAGAAACATCTTTCAGTCAGTGATGAACTTCTTCTCATTCAAACTCGGCATTTATGTCTTTGGGGAACAAACTGATTAAAAGTGCATATTTATTGGAAATCGCATTAATTATCTTTAATACAAAACATAATTTATGGCTCTAGTTAACCACTGAATTAATATGTGAGGCATGTTTAATGTCACTGCACTAATAAATGATGTCAATACAATACTTACAAGTTTTTGTTTTGGGGGAAAAACTTTTGGGGACATTTGTCTTAAATTGCAGTACGGTTGCTGTTTGTTTTCTCCGTCCTGCGTGCGGTTTTCTGTCTTGATGACAATGACGGAGAAGAAGAAAACGCCCTTAGCAACAAGTGCAACATTACAGCGTACCTGCAATAAACACAACATAAACAAAAGGTAGAAAAATAGCTGGAATGCAGAAGGGCGGGTACTCGGTCAAGGAGTGTACTCTGCCCAGATTGATGGTGTGACACATGTGTGAGGCCCTGTTTCTGTGAACTGCATTCCTTGTGCAGGGAGGCCTCCAGGATAGGGGCTTGCTGCAGTATTCTTGTGCCTGCCTGTTTAATCACATTTACAGGGGGATACAAGCAGCGGATTGGGATCGGCAGGCTTCCTGGACCGAACTCGGAGCTCACATGGCAGGCCATGCTTGCTGCTGGCATCTTAACCACAAAGGCACGCCTCTTTTCTCCTAAATGCTGACTCAAACCAATGCTTAAACATGTCCATCACTGCTCCACCCACCTCCCTGATGTCACTCCACCCCTCCCACAGTCCACTTCCTTGCAGGATTCCACTCCAAGTCTTTCCTCTAGCTTGTTCCCTACATTGAAAGTAGGTCACTGTTTGCTTTGTATTATTCAGCAACTGGAATGATTGTGCGGTGAGGGCTCTTGACTGTGATCTGGGTGACATGCAGCCAGCCAGTGGTGTGCAGGGCAAGCGAGAGAGATAGAAGGACCCAGCAAGCAATAACAACATACCCCAACTGATGAATATGTTTTGCAGTGGGAAGCAAAGTGAAACTTTCCCATCAGGTTTGTTTTCTCATGCTAAAACTGCAAGCTCAGTACGAGACCTCTCCACCCACATCAGGTTGTAAATTTCATGCCACTGAGGAAACAGATGGATCCTTAATGAGCAGTCGTGAGGAGGACGATGAATAAATAGTAGCTTTAAGCTGAAGAGCGGGGAGGTCACAGCGGCAGGGGTCACGAAATGTTTTAACGTTAAAGAGCATGTGAAACGAAGTGAGACCTCTGCAGAAATGCACACTCATGTGGACAGGATGAACTCGCGTCGAGTTCATTGCCTCCTCGCAACACGCCTGGCGCAGCTTGCAGTACATTCATAAAACCTGGCAGGAGTTTGGTCTGAGCGTGTGCAGGTACATGAGGCATATCTGTGCCCACTCGGTGTGAAATATTGTCCGTTTTCTGGCGCAAAATAAGCCCCGTCCGCAGAGGCTTTAGTCTCGGCTGGGATCCTACCTGGAATGCAGGACTGTTACATAACCAGGAGGACTTTGGATGCTCTGTGATTGATGTACTTTTGTGGCATGTTATTTAGGACTGGCTCCAGCAGTGACACGGAGAAAGCAAAAGCACACAATAAAAAAAATGACGAGCGGCACTGTAAAGCTCTGTGGTAATATTAAGAAATCGTGTTATCGTGTGCTGAATCACTGCTGTTCTCAGGCTTGGGGGCATGCAAAAATGACCCAGGTACAAAAGAGCAAAAGAGGAAAAGGTTTATGTGATTTCTTATCTGCTTGTTATGCAAAACATTTTTATTTGATGTCAGTCTTCCCTTGGAGCAGCACAGAGCTACCGCCTGCTGGTTCATTAAGCCCCTGACTGTAGTAATAACCATTCAGTTAGTAGCTCTTGGCTCAGGACAAGAATGGCTGGTGGATTTGGGAAACATGTTTGGTTTTCCATCATTTCTAACAAGATTAAAATAGTATCGGCATTTAAATACAATGTGGGCCATTTAAATGAATTCATAAAGGACCCAACTCATTAAAACAGTACATTCACAACACTGAAAACTAAAGAATTTGGCATCATATTTATAAAGCATCACTGGGTAAAAGTATGAACCTTACATCATATCCACAGTTTTGTCCAGGATCATAAAAATGCTCTCTTGGACCGGCCCCTTCTTCTTCTTCGTCTTTTTTAATGGTAGCCACAGATTATCTCTCTCTACCTCACCCTACCCCTAGCATCTTCCTCTGTCACACCCACCCTCTGCATGTCCTCCCTCACAACATCCATGAGTTTTCTCTGTGGTCTTTACCTTCTGCCTGTCGCTTCTATATTCAACATCCGCTGTCCAACATACCCACTATCTGCCCTCTGCACAGGTCTAAACCATTGCAGCAGTTAAAAAGCAACTTTAACTCCAGACTAAACTCTCCCTCTGATGTACTCATTTTTAATTCTGTCCATCCTGGTCCCTCCCAACTTCTTCTTAACACCTCCAGCCCTGTGTCCTGCCTTTTTCTTAGTGTCACCATCTTCACAGCACACCTCATAGCAGGTCTCACGTCCATCTTGGAATACCACAATAGTACTTACAGTTTCTCTTCCTGTTTACGCCATGGTATAACAGTGCTGCTGGCCTTGCTTCCCTTCTACACTCATCTCCCACCTTCCTCCTATAAGCTATCGCTCTTCTTTAACGGATCATCCCTACATTTAAACTTCCGACTGTCACCTCCTGACCTCTACGTTTCCTTCTCTCTCACTGCCTCCTAACACACCTTCCCCCTCTCCCCTTCAGCCAACAGCAGCACCGTGTTGACCATCAGCACCGGAGGCGTTTGTTGTTAATACCTGAGCTCCGATCGATCAGATATTGAATTCTCGATTCTTGATTCTCATGTTTGACTTGGTAAAGAATTTACACTGGATGTCCTTCCTAATGTAACCCTTTCCATTTAGATGGCTTTCAGACTGGCACTAGGAGTGCAGGGGTCTGTCCCCCTCTACCCCCTTCTTATGCACTGCTGCTTTTCATGTGAATATTAGTGCACACGGCTGTACACGAGTCTCCTCAAAACCACGCTCAGTGTTTCCTTTACAGTTTTCTTCTGCACTGGGTAGCTCCTATTTATTTCTGATTAAATATTCTGATATTCCCCCTGACAGCTGAGAAAGACTCCAGCACCACTGTTTCTGTGAAACATATAAGAGGAAGTGAATGGATTGATATAGTTTTAACATCTGCTCATTAAAAAAAATCAGTAAATAATTAATAAAGTTTTTAAAATAAGTTTTATATATTTATTCATATTCAAATGATATTGGAGTAGAAGTACAAGTACTTTATTGTTCTACATTACATTCAGCCTATGGTCCTGATTATGATCTCATCCAGTGATGTTGGCCATTGTAAGAATAACAATGCTCTAGAGCTCTATAATTAAAAGCTGTTATTTTCATCTGCATGATGTGCAGCTACTGTGGGACGGCCTAAACCAGCCTCACAGTATACAGGGATATAGGATATACCAGGATATACCGACTCCACGAAGGGTATCAGCAGAGCTTCTCTGGGACGTAATGCCATGATTTTATGTCTTTGAGTTTGTTTCCTTGAGTCAAAGCATAAAAAAAAGCCAGCTGTCCGCATAATTCTAATAAATTCTCTTACTTTCTTTATTTCTTGATGCGGCTTGTTCCCATTTTCCTCAGGCTGAATAAATAACTGCCACTCATGCTGGCTCTCCTTGCATTCATGATGTACGCTGCCACAGTGTTGATGCCATTGATGAAAAGCCCAAATACGTCCCAGCACTGAGCCGTAGGTGTCAAATTGAACCGCTGACCAGAAAAAAGACAGCATATGAGCAGGAATAAATGATCTGTTATATTCTTGCTGCGTTTCTGATCCTTTTTTCTTTTCCTCATTAACAGCTGGAGATTACTGATGTTTTTTGGAAATCTGTCACACTTCCTTCTTAGCCTGATAGAAACGCTTCGAGTTTGTGGCTCCTGCATTCATCTTTGTAATTAATCTTAATCCATTAAACCTAAAAGTATGAGTATGAGTGTGACTTCCTGCAAGAACATTTATCTGGTACTTTCCTTAAGTGGTTTCTTAAATACGGGAATTCTTTGTTTGTGTTTTATGAATGATTATGAGGAAAAATGTCTAACCAAACTGGTCTGTATGTGTGGGTGAGATGACAGGTGTGTTATGTAAGAAAACCAGACAATGCCGTGATTTGTTAGAGTTGTTAGACTCCGCCATCCCACTTCACATCCCTTTTATTTAATGCTATTAAAGTAGAAAATAAGAGAATTTAAGTGTAAATTCTGGCTTTCAGCTTTGATCCCATACTTCAGGTTTCAGATTCTCATTGATGTCAGTACATGAGACTGCTGGTCAAATTTTTCACTCACAAAAATTAGATGAAATATTTTCAAATGAGCTGCCTCTGTGGCCGAAGTAACACGTCTGAAAAAGTGGACAATGGTAAAACAAGGAAGAGGAACAAATAACTTTGCTCTTTGTTTATTGTAAGTTATACTATGCAGTTAATCCTACTCACATTCCAGAACTGTCTGAATGTGTTTGTCACCTATTCAAACTCTGACTGCACAGCAAAACACTAAAGAATGAATTTATACTCAGTCCTTCAGAACTGCCTTAGCTATTCTTGCTATAGTTTCACCAAGGTGCCTCAAACATTCAAGATTTTAGTCTATGTTGACATGAAAACGTCACACAGTTGCTGCACATCAATAACGCAATCTTTCTCTTCCATCACATTCCAAAGTTGCTATACTGGTTTGAAATCCGGTGACAGCTGAAGCCATTTGAGGACGGTGAACTCATTGTCATGTTCAGGAAAACCGTTTGAGATTATTTTAACTTTGTGGCTTGGTGTGGTTAGGTACACAGTGGATGCAGTTAGCAACAATCCTGAGGGAGGTTGTGATGTTTAAACGATGGTCAGTTGGTCCTAAGGGGCCCAAAAGTGTGCCAAGAAAATATTGCCACACCATTACACCACCAGCAGCCGCCTGAACCAATACAAGCAGGTTGAACCCATGCTTTCATGTTGTGTGTGAAAAATCTGGATCCTAGCATCCACAGAAGAAACTGAGACTTACCAGATAAACCAATGTTTCAATCTTATGTTGCCTAATTTTGGTGAGGCCATGCCAACTGTTGCCTCAGTCTGCTGTGCTTAGTTGAAGTGGTACCTGGTGTGGTCTTCTGCGGCTGTATCTAATCCTCTTCAAGGTTCAGAGATGCTCTTCTGCATATCTTGGGTGAAATGATTGATTATTTGATACACTGTTTCCTTCCTATCGGCCAGTGTAGCCATCTTAGTGACTTTGTCACTATATTTAGCGAGTTTTCAGACCCCCTTAGCGCCTTTTTTTCTAAAAAGCGACTAGCAACAAATCTGGCGACTTATTGGAGACTTATGATGACTTTTTGACATGAAAGCAAGTATCGCTCTTACTCTCAACAAGCAGCAGGTGCTGCCGTGGGCACCTCGCTCGTTCCAAAGCACTCACTGGCAGCAGATAGTCCTCACACAGCTGTCCCCCCCAGCTGCTATCAGAGTTCACCCCTATGCGTCCAAACTGCAAATGAATCGTGCATTAGCAAAGCCACTGCTCCCGCGCTGATTGTAACGCAGGGCGGGAGCAGCAATAAATGTATATTTTTCTTTGTCTAAAATAAATCAATGCACTAAAATACATCATTCTAATCATTGCAAACTTAGAAATCAGATGTCCTTGCAGAGCCTTAACTCCATCTTTTATATCCAATTTCGACTAAAGCCGTTCTGGTGAGGCTTGCTATGTCCATTTTGATTGTTAATGTAGTTTGTTAAAAACGTTATGGTTAAAAATAGTCTTCTTTCACTGTTACTTTTTGTGGATCACAAGTTTAAAACTACTGAAAAAGACACACAAAAAAAGTAACTCCGCCAGAGTGCCTATTTCGGGTCACCAATTATCCATTGTCCTGTGACCACTGGCATCAATGAGGCATGTCCTGCCAAGAACAGCCGCTCACTGGATAGTTTCTCTTCTTCTCTTTAAACCCTGAAGACGGTCACGTGGGAAAATCCCACATGATCAACAGTTTCTGAAATACTCTGCGCGCATCTCGTTGAAAATCACTTTCTACCCCATTCTGATGCTCAATTTGAACTAATTTTTAGTGCCATAGCTGCTGATGGAAGCTATTTGAATTGTACTCTAAGGGGTGACCTGTTTCGCTCTTAAGTTAAGTACATTTGTTTCAAATCTGTATAATTTTATATTGCAAATAATCACAGACATACCAAACTAGCTAGCTAACCAGGGAACTAGCTAGCTAACCAGAGCTAGCTAGTTTGTTACAGCTAGTGTTAGCTTCACAGCTTCAAACCCTCATATCCAAACTGAAATGCATGCATCTAAAAACACTGTTTAATTAAGGTAAGTAATTAAGGTTGATTTGTAGGATGTGTAGATTGAAAAGGCTTTGTGCACTTTTTAGGTCCAAACGAGTTTAGTAGGAACGTGAGCGGTTTTTGTTTTGTTTTTGGTTGAGCTGGATTTTTGTCCATTAATAGAAACTGAATTGAGAGAAAAATGATTTTTAAAACTCATCAACTGATTTGGACCAGACGAGATCAGCTTTAGGTATGGAAGTGTCGTATCTTCTTGAACACCAAACACTTGTGATTTTCTGAGTGTTAAAGGGCTTTGATGTCAGCAAAAAATGGAAAATTTGCATCATTTCTTTATCTAAATGTTACAGCTTTGTTACCATTTAAAAAACATTTGTCACCGAGAAGAGAAAAAATTGGTGATATTCATTATACTTACGATAATGTTGGTATGATAATGTTAGAGCTTAAAACCTTTCCATTCAGCAGCAAAATTGAGCGCACCAGACCAACATGGTTTCAGTGGGAAGATGCAGCCCACACAGCTGCCTGGTTGCTTCATTGGGTCTCTGTTGTCTGGCTCTGTGGTGGGTTTGTAAATGGTATTGTTATCTGCCTCATCCTCCACAGAGAACAACAGAAAATCAGCAATGTCTTGCAGAGCCAGAGATTGAAGACACTGTCTATTTAAAATAAGCTCTGTGCGGAGGTGATAAATATTCTCCTTTAGCGTAAAGACTGCTCGATTGAAACGCTTTCTTTTGTGAGGACGCTTTGTTTTTGTTTCCTTTCACACATAAGCAAGGTCTGTGGCAGTTCTGGATGATGTTTACACTTTCCTCCTTCCACAAAGTGATGAAAATTACCACGTTTGAACCCCCTTGTCTCAGATGAAAATTGACCGAGGTAGCTGGTGAAATGTTATTCTTTAGCCCTGATCAGCCCAAACATGGGTGGAGAAAAACAACTGCATCCACACATTTTTTGACCGACAAACTGAACAATGTTGGTAGCAGAAAGCTTCATAATTCAAACTATGTCAGCTCCTTTTAAGATACTAGTATCATAACAAAATAACAGTTCCTTACTTTGTCATAAGTGTGCCCACACACCACAACACAAGCGGTGGCTCCTTCCCTTTTCTGTCATGTACAGGAGCACTTGCTTGCCAGCACAGGGATGCACAGGAGCCCAATGTGTCCTACAGCAAGATTCAATTCATCTTGTAGAAGAAAACAAGATTTTTAAAAAATCCACAGTGAGTTTAAAAAATGCAATCTTCCTGTATTTCTCCAAAGAACTGAAAATGTGAGGAAACAGGAGGTTATGAGAAGAAACATTTTCTGCGTTACTCATAAACATTTTATCAGTTTGCTGCTGATGGCATCAGAACGAATGAGCAGATAAAGTTCCCATCTCACTGTTTAGTGTTTCTTCTTTAAATCAGTTATCATATATGCAGTAAAGACTTGTTAAGCAGCGATTAAGCCTGCGGGTGAGTCAGTAATGTTCAGCGTCTACCTGTTCTGTTGTTCCAGATACACCTTGTCATTTATTCATAGATGGAGACTGCTGAGACAAAGGGTCAAAGTAAGACTGGTGCGAAACCTGCACAAGCCATCTGCTGTGTGGCCTGAGCTTGGCCATTAAATAGATGCAAATCAGGACAGCATTACCCCGTACAACCCCAAAGCGCCGCTTTTATGCATGCTCACAAACTTACTAACCCCCTTCCCTGCTTTGAGAGTCGAGGAGATAAAAGATAAGTTTGTACAGGCTGCAATGAATCATCGCTTATTCACAAAGCTACAGCAGATTTCCTATTCATTTTTACTTAGAGAGCCTCCTTTTTAAAAATATAAAGACTGAAGTTTCATTACAAATTGCATAAAATATTGCAGTTTGTTAATTTAGTGCACACTGGCTACAGTTTAACCCGTTTGGGGAACCTTCAGTTGACTTGTCTCTGGGGGAAACAGCTCATTTGTAACCAGCGAGTGTCTGGCCAAACTTTTGGTTTCGGTCCAGCAGTTATCGTGTCATGGTCCTGAGTCTGGTGACTTCATTAATATTATCTTATGTTTCAGTTTAATTGTTGGATATGTTTCTGGAGAATTTCTAGTTCTTAGGTTTTTGTTCCCATGCTTCCTCTGTGTCTCTCTGCCTGCCGTGTGCTCCTTGTTTTATTTTGAAATTCCCTTTTCTGCATTCAGTCTCTCTTCTCATGTTTTCTCAGTGCCTGTCCAGGTCCCACATCTCCCGTGTTTTTCCTGTTTTACTTTGAAAGTCTGTGTCTTATGTCAGAGTATTCAGTTTTGCTTCCCTTGTCTCGTCCTGCCCAATTAGTCGCAGCTGTGTTTCCCTTCTGTATCCCGTTTCCTGATTACACCACCGTGTATTTTAGTCCCCTGCCATCTCCTCTGTTGACTCTCTTTGTGCTGTGTTTTCTCGCGGCATGTTCTGAGCCTGTGTTTCCTAGTGTCGATTTAGCTTAGGTTTCACGTTTGAGGTTTTGGTTTGTTTTGCGAGTTGTTTTTCCCTGGCGAATAAAGCTGTGCCTGAAGTTAAGCTTCCATCTTGAATCCCGCACTTGGGTGCTCCTTCCTACCTGCCGCGCTGCACTCGTCAAGACATATTGTTAATGAACACAGATGCATTTCCAAAAAAGTCTAATGAAAGATAAATTGTTGTCCGATAAAGTCTGTACAAGGGTTTTCAGCACAGGTTGCTCTCCACATGGACTGTTTACCTGCAACCAAAGCCTGCTTGAGAGTCAGCAGAACATGGACTACATTCAAATGCCTGCAATTTTTTTTTTACAGAGGTTAGATTGTGAATAGTTTTACTTGTTTTTCAAATAACAAATTAAGAGGGACACTAAGTTTTCATGAGAAACTGTTCCTCGTTATCCAAACAAACAGCCTGATGCCTTGGGCTCACAGATCCCGTGAAGGTTGCTGGCTATGATATTTTTCAAACTACAAACCGACGCAAATTGAATTTTATGGAAGCACATTAGTTCTTGTATCTCTCGACCTCACGCGAACTTGCAACACAACTTTATAGGAAAACCAGCCTGGAGGTTGGTTTTATCTGTTGATTAATTCTTTTATCAGGTTTGGAATGCTGTTCACTCACACGCAACGACCAACTCCTCAGTTTGTTCACAGCTGTGAGCCAGAGCGTCCTGCAGACCCTGTCGTATCAACACAGGCTGTTAACTGAGGATCATTAAGCTCATACTAGATATGTTATGATTAGATTCATGTCAAAAGATGTTAATCTAACTATGAGCGAAATATTACAGTAATGCTGCCTTCAATGACCCGGACTTTTGCCCTCAAAATCTCTGCACCAGTCACATGATTAAAAACTATGAATAATTACCTAATTTAGTGTTTTGTTTGCTGATTTATAATATGAACAATATGTACTTTATCCTAGTTTTGTATGTGCATATTTCTAATGGTACCAATCTTTCTTTTCTTGCATCTTTAGCAAATTCTGCTTTTTAAAGAGGAAATGGAAGCGCTTGATCATATTTAGAAATGTTCAGTGAAATAAACTTCATCTAAAAATACAATAACACTGGAGCAGAAAAACAATGTTTCAACGGGATTCGAAATGCTGCTCAGCTTTTAGCTTTTCGCAAATCATCGGAAACCATAAAAGCTCCATTGAAAGAGAATGATAAAATACATTAGCAGCTTGTGGTGAGACATGTTTTATTTCAGACTTACACTCCTCCATTTGCTATTGAGGATCATCCTCCCACACTGTGCTCTGAATATTGTATTGGTCAGACATCTGAAAATGACCAAAATAGCAGTGTTATTAAAGTGCAGGTGGAGGTGGAGGAGCACAGAGGTTAAAGTGAGTGTTCGCAGCTGCAGGCTGAAACTGCTGCTGCTGCTAATTCATCCCAGCGAGCAGAAGATGCAAGTAAAAACAAATAGCCAGAGTAAGTAAGCCATCATCTAATTAAAAGGTCACTGGTTCAAGTATAGCGTGCAAGTATATATGTGAAACTAGGTCGTGTTAACCAGCAGATGTAAGAGCGACAGCGTAAACTCTCCTCCGATCCTTTGAACTCGCCACAGTCGATAGAGATGATGTTGCCTGGAAACAGAAACTGCTTATTCCTCACTTCTCCAAGATTTCACATGGTTATTGTAGCGACACCTCATCACAGACTCAGTCTGGAGGCTGATTCTGATGTTTGGAGGATGCAGGCTGGGATAGAAAAAAGGTGCTGTTTGAACTTCCTTCTAAACATTTACATTAGGTCATTGAAGGAGTTGCTTTTTCTGTCTGAGTCACATGTTTCTTCCGTGGTTTTCTTCTTAATGAGGTGACATAAGTACGGGTTGCGGGAACAAGAACTAAGCCTTTATCATTTGCTGCCTATTTGTAGCTTTGGATCTAAACATAAAGACCCGCAGTCACTCTGTAGGGAAACTAAACATAACCAAATTATATCTGACAGCATATTTGAGTTTCTATTTGCTCCTATTTCTGTGGAACCGCAATGATCCAAAGTGCCCTCTGACACATTCAGGTGGCTCGTTAAGATTTCCAGGACACCGGGGGATTTACTTAGTAATCCCCCCATCAGCTGGTCAAAGCTAGCGGTCAACTATTTTGCTCTGCTGATACCACACAGCAGGCTCCTGCTCCAAAGCACCTCAGCAGGATTACAAACAGAGTGGATTACGAGTTATTGTAGTCAACTCCTTTAAACTCTGAACATCGTCCATTTCACCGGTGACCTGTGTAGTGTTACAGACAGGATCGTGCACACATCCACCTCTGTACATGGACCTTTCACCTACATGGCATACCATATGGAAATCCTATAACGCATGTACTGTAACGTTGTCACAATAAGACTTTGTTGCTGTGTTGTGCAGAGAATTGTTGCCACTATGCTGTTTTTTGTCAGAGTTCCTTCTGTAATCTCCATAAACGGCTTTTTACTGTTAAAGTGTATTAAAGTATTGGAGATTTGTATTTCTAAAAATACCAATCGTCATCTAAGCCCAGATCTCAGTCTGGATGTCCTCGTCCCAGTACCTTGAATTCAGCTTAGCTTTGCTGGACTGTGGCATGACGTTAGGATTTGTTGCTATTCACCTGTTGCAGGGACGCTTCTGAAGCTGAACGCTGGCCTGAAGTGAGGTGAAAAAACTCAAAGAAACAACAAATATTTTGTGATGACATTAAGCCAACATGCTGTAAATTCATGCTTCTAAATTCAGTTCAATTCAATTTATATAGCGCCAAATCACAACAACAGTCACCTCAAGGTACTTTTTATTGTAAGGTAGAATATATACAGAGAAAAACCCAACAATCAAATGACCCCGTATGAGCAAGCACTTTGGCGACAGTGGGAAGGAAAAACGTCCTTTTAACAGGAAGAAACCTCCGGCAGAACCAGGCTCAGGGAGGGGCGGGGCCACCTGCTGCGACTGGTTGGGGTGAGAGAAGGAAGACGGGATAGAGACAAAAGAAATGCTGTGGAGGTTTCTACAATGGGACGCTTTGCTGCTGGTCTGTTATAGAGCTACGTAAATTAAAAGCAGATTGTGAAAGCCACCTTTCACCGTCTTCTCTGCTTTTTAAATAAACTGACCTTGATTTATCTGTTACCTTCAGCTGGTACGCTGAACCTTTCGTCTGTTCACAAGTCAGAGTCATCAGAAACGCCTTTTTGTCCTCACAAAGGTCACGAGAAATTAATAGTGACAGCACTGTCCTGCAGTCTTTGCAGTGTTATGGCCCGTTCACACTACAGTATAAACAGGATCGCACTCTCCTTGCAACTAGGAAAAAAAAATTGGTGATAGCCCAGTGACTGCATTGAATTTTTCACCTCCTGACTAGCTGGTCACCCAGAGGATGAGCGTGCAACACACGGCATCTCTGGGGGCCCGCTTCTATCACAAGGTGATTGCTCAGGTGGTCTGGTGGGAGTCAACCTCTCTGTATATGTAGACAGCAAAAGATTTTGTCTATTTATCAGATTGCATGTAACTGCCAACTTGACCACACTCAGTTGACTCCATGTTTTTGACCATCTCAGCGCACCAAAGTCAGTTTGAGTACAGAAGCTGACTGCAGGTAGTCACAGACCTGGTCCGTGTTTTTGAAGCAACCATTCAAAGGCAACAAGCACACCATGTCAAGATATGCCATGTTTGTTTCTAACAGCTCTTTGGGAATCACTTTGTTGGTGCAAAAATCGTCTGTCTGTCTTATCGCTGGTATTTTTCATAAATTCAGCAAAACAAATGGGAACAAATTATGTTGTTTTCATGGTAACAAAGTTCCAAAAGATGCCATTTAAAACCAGTTCTTTGCACACACAACGCTTGTTCATGCCTTGAGCTGCTTTTTTATGCTTGCATGATTCATAAGTCATTTACCAAACATTCATCTGAAAATGGTAAAAGGGCTGGAAAACGGGTAGAAAGCAATCGTTGTCTGGTAAGACTGGCGCGTTACTGGTACAGACGTGCTTGTAAATGTTTTTGTATATTAAAACTTAAATTACAAACGGTGTAAATTCAAAGAGTTCAACACAAAAGATTCTGTGTTTCTGTTCTTCGTGACTTTCTATCGCACTCTTCCTCCAACTCAATGCGTGTTAGTTGTTAGCGCCATAACTGTAGCGACTGGATGAATCATCTAGCCCGAAGGCAGTCTGGAGAGTGTCCAAAGGGCTTCCGTGACAATACCAGACAGCCAGAGGACAAACACACATGCTCGTACACTCACACAACTCCTTCCCTCCCTCCTCTGCTCCTCTGCTCCAAAGCCAATGCTCTGCAGATGCTGGCCTGGCACCGCTCTGATCTCCAGAAGGCAGGAAGGGGATACAGCAGCTGCTGTGCCATACCGACACTGGTACACCAGAAACAACAGACCTAAAAGATGCGAAGCATGTTCATCCAGTCAGCTAAATGAGAGGGCGCATCGTTCACCACACTTCCTCTGATAAAATTCTCTTCTTAACCCGTTCACCCCAGACGAACTCAGATCCTCGTAGACACGAGTAAACATATCCAATTATGAGAAGACACAGTTAAGACACTTGGCTCGTTTCCATATTAAAGCAGGACGGAAACTTCTTTCACCGTCCAGCCCAAGGAGGCCTTAAACTGAAGTTCTGCCAGTGGAAGGATGTCTGAGTGCAAGCAATCCGTTCACTGTTTATTTCCAACATTTAAGTTAACATTTAATAAGCCTCCTCTAAATAAGAGCAGCTAAGAGTTGTAGCTACGGTGTAAACGTTAGCTCGGATCATGATTACGTAACCCGAGTTAATCGGTCCAATCAGAACCATAAAAGGCAAACGAAGCCACGTTCTGACGGATTATCGCCCTATGCAAGAAAAAAAATCAATATTTGCAGCTTTCACTGCCAACGCAGGAAGTAGTGTGCAGACGAAACGGAGCGCGTGACAGTTGAAGGTGTGACCAACACTGGCACAAGTCCCGGGTGATATGAATTATTTCCTCAACTGCACGATGGCGATTTAGTCGTCTACTGTGAAATGAGAACTGAATAGATTTTAATATGCAGAAGACATAAAAAAACTGGGAGTGTACCTTTAACCGCACAATACTTGAACCTGGAACTATTCTTTCCTGAAAAATGATGCATTCCCTAGTGGGTGTAATTGAGGTCAGAGTATCAGGAAGCTGCAGAGTGAAATGCACCGGTTGAAGCTGCCACATCCCAGTCATTTTATTGTTCGACACAGAAGTGCAAATCCCTGGTGAGGAGCACAATGAGAGAGACACGGGGAGGAAATGGAAGACGCACAAAAATTAACAGTAGATCATGCACTGATTTGTACGGGTCTTAGACTGAAACCAGCAGTCGTAATTTGGAATGAAAACACGATTATGTTCTCTGTCGCCAACTCCGAAGCGTTACCGAGCCACATTTGTTCCTCCTGACAAGTCAAACCAGTTACATATTCACATTTCTGCACAGGCCTCTTTCAGTTAAACAACCAAAACTGATTAAATTTGCTTTTCTGTTCCTTCTGCAGTTATTTGTTCACCGCCGGGCCTCAGAATTAAGTATAAATAGATGCCTGAATATAACCAGACATAACACTGAATTAAAAATAAATTTGCCGGATTTACTCCAGTTTGACCACAAGAACATTTGTGACGTCCGTTGCTGATAAGTCCTGAGGTGTTTGGCCTGGACTGCATTGCAGTTCATGCTAAAATTGTTGGATAGGGTTGAATTCAAGGCTCTGTGTCGGCAAACACACAACCGGATCTGTTGTTTCTTCATTCCTCAGCGATTGCCTAAAGCGGTCTTAAAGTGTAAAAGGTAATTAGGATTAAAGGGTGAGTTTAGGCTGTGTTGGTGCACCGATAGCAAGAAGTGGGGGAAAAACGCTTGTTTAGAAAGCCACAAGTAATTCTTTGAAATCTAGTTGCACAATAGACTGGTTGTGAATCCAAATTGAAGTTCTAAGTTAAAACCAAAAATTGAAACCCACAAGGCCAAAGGAAGTCAAATGATTTGATCAAAAATAGATACATGTGTAAGCCTCATACGGATGTATTACATGGAAAATGGCACTCGGCACAGAACTAAAAATAACAATGAATATCTGTTTTGCAGAGTGACGAAACAAGAATTCCACTTTTTACATAAGTAAAAGTCATGATCCTGCTCATAAGAAGTTCAACAGAACAAAAGTGTTCAAAATATCCTTAAAGCACCTAATCAGAGTAGTTATTATGGACAATCATATGTGCTATACAATTAAATCATAATTAGCAGTTTATAAATGTGTTAATTTATTGCGACAGCTGGAGATTATTGTAATTATGTATATACTGCTGGGTTTACCTATACTAATGCAGCGATATATTTTAATAGGTTTCTATTTTTAAAAATGCAGAATGATCAGTAATTATAGATTTTAAACACTTCCTATGGAATCCAAATTACAGCACATCCAAAGTTTGTGTCCGTGCCGTCCTTCTGTATCGGGCTTCGGTTTCCGTCCCTGCGTTTGCCTCGCTGCCTGCCGACCCGTGTGCAACCTCTGCTTTACAGATTAAACTTTGCATTCTGGATGTTTATTCTGTGTTTTTCCAACATTTACAGGATTATTCTCACTGTTTCACTTCACTGCTAGTGTACTGTAGGTGTATGCTGAACGGTTGACACGTGCAGAGTATGGTAGTTACGGCAGAGCGTCTATGAGGGTGAGTATCAATGAGTATCAAACTAAAAAAGAGCGGATGTTACGACGCCTTCTGCTAGGGGACAGGAGGGGAGCCCTCCTACATGAGCCCTCACAGGAGAAACTTAGTAAAGGTTTTATTGCAAACAAAAAAAAGACCCCTGGGCAACCAATTAACACATGTAATGCATAAACACAGACGAAAGTAAAAGCTGAGGGTTAACTAAGGCTCACAAAACTCTAAGCAGCACTGTTGCAAGAAGACTTGCAGGGACTGGACCACCCCATATAAATGCTTAGTGCATCATGGGAAGTCCCCCAGCATTATGAGCCTATAGTTAACCAGACTTAACTATTAGCTTTATCAGGAATTATATAGTTGGAAGCCAGTAGAGACATTGTCTGTCTGCTGAATCCAAACTGGGAGTTGGTTCCTCAGGAGAGGAGCCTGGTAGCTCAAGGATCTGCCTCCCATCTATTTGAGGAAGCTTGGGGAACAACACGAACGCTGCAGTGTGAGGTCTTATGAAGACGCCTGAGAAATGGGGACCACCACGTCACGTGTTAAGTTGATTCCTAAACTTTAATCGAGCAATCGAGTGCTCTTCCTCATCTAAACTCAAAAGGCCAAAGTGTCATACACTGCAAATCTGCAGCTCAGATAAGAGCTGCTGCTATCATCCATGTCACGCTGGTATTTTCTTGTTGCCATTACACGGACATTAATGTAACTGCAGATCCGGAGAAGCCCATGACAGTCAAATGAAGTTAATTGTATGGGATAATCACTTATTCTCTGATTGGGGTCCTTCTCTTTATGAGGGATGCCTCGCTTCAACGGCAATAACTTCACTCAGCTGATTATCAGAATAGGAGCAGACAGCAGCCGCTTAATGAGGCGCTCCGCTGGGTCCGGATTGTTTACGCTCCGTGTCATGGAAAAATGAGAGGGCTAGATTAAAATGGTGTGTTGTGCCGTGCGGACACTCGTTACCCATTTACTGCTTTCTGACTCACTCTCCGGCAAGAGGCATGAACGTGGAAACACACTGGCACACAGGCCCACAATATCAACACAAGAGGTTTTCTGTTTAGAAGGCGAGACCGCAGCAGCCAGAGAGTAATGTAGAAAGAACGAAAAGGAAAAGATGGAGATGACGGAGACGCTAAAGAACAGAAGAGAACAAAGACAGGAGACAGAAACAAGAGGACATGCGGTTGGAAACGTGTCTGTCCACACTGACAGCGTGTGACTCCGTGCAGGGGAGTGTGTGACTGTGTGTGTGTGTGTGTTTCTTTATGTCTTTAATGTCTCCCTCTGCATGTGTGAGCAGGCTGCAAATTGTTTTTAACCTGCTACTACCTTCAGTCTGAGTCTGTCTTCTGTGTCACGTTAAACTCCAAACAGCATGAAATCAAACCAGCTGCCTCGTGTCCGTCATACTGAACAGAGAGGGATCAATGCGATCCTTCTGTTTAATCCTTGCAGGCACTGTTGTTTTGGCAAAATGTATCCCACGGGGAGGATCGGGTTGTCAGTGTGCTGTCACCTACCGAGTAACGCTTCCCCATCCAGGCTTCCACACGAGAGGAAACACAGCGTGCCACGTGAAAGGGACAAGGTGGTGAGGACAGGATGCATCAACAGAATAAGATCATGATGAGTCAAAAGAGGAGGGGAGGGGAAAACAGGTGTGATACAACTATCGTTTATCGCTCTTACTCACGGAGATTCAGACAGTAAGTGAGGATTACAAGATGAGCCACGAGAGTCAAATTTAAAAGATTTATTTTCTGCATCACTTTTTGTGGGCCAACAGATGCTTCTCATCTTTAGCATTTATTAGCGATCCCTCCCTGATCCTGGTTCTACCAGAGGTTTCTTCCTGTTGAAAGGGAGTTTTTCCTTCCCGCTGTCGTCAAATGTTTCCTCAGACAGGGGTCGTCTGATTGTCTGATTGATTGTTGCGATTTTATTTGTATTTGTAGGGTCTTTACCTTACAATATAAAGCTCCTTGAGGCGACTGCTGTTCTGGCGCTACATAAATAAAATTTAATTCAAACGTCTGCAGGTTTGCTAGCCTAACCTTATACTTTAGAGAAAATTAAAATGATTTGTATATAAAGATTATTTTCAGCAACACAATTTTCAAGTGCTAGAAATTACATGTGGGTATTTATTAGGAAATTTGACCATCCCTCCATCCAAATTTTGCATTTTATCTAAGTCGGGGTTCCAGTGGAAGTAGGCTAAGCAGAGATGCCCAGACCTTCCTCTCTCCAGCCACCTCTTCCATCAGCATCTGGTGGCACATTGAGGCATCTAATCTCTCCAGAGTGTCCTGGGACTACCCTGGAGCCTCGTCCCAGTCGGGCATACCAGGAACGCCTCACCAAGGAGGTGCCCAGGATCAGATACCCTAACCACCTCGACTGGCTCCGTTCAGCACGGAGGAGTAGCAGCTCTACGCTGAGCCCCTCCTGAATGACGAAGCTCTTCGCCCTATTTCTAAGGCTGAGCCCAGACACCCTTACCGAGGAAACAAATTTATGCAGCTAGTATCTGCAATCTCTGCTGATAGCCATAAGTTAGGCTAGGAGAATAGATGGACCGGCAAATCGAAAGCTTTGCTTTCATGTTCAGCTCCTTGTTCACCGCAACAGATGGGTACAAGTCCACTGCACCTCTCTCTGTTAATCTCACGCACCCTGAGAATTAACGTCTCAAAGTCTGAGGCTCTTAGTCTGCTGCAACAACCAGGGAGTTACTTTGACGTCACACCATGGCCCCAGCATGCATCCTCTGGCCTTCCCAACATCAGCTGTTTTTATTTATTTATTTATTTTTATTCTTTTTTTTGGGGGGGTCCCCTTACTTTAGTGCAATGGTTCTCAAACTGTGGAGTAGACCCAAACATGAATATATTTTTCTTTCTCATCTTGAACTCTCTCTAACAGTGAACATTGTCCACCTGTGTCTTACGTCTATTCAGCAGCTCAACAGAAAACAAAACATTTGGATTTACGTTTTTAAATGTTAATTAAATGATTATAATATGTATTAATTTAATTTGGAATACAAAAGTTTTGTCTTATAGTTTCCTTGTAAACCTAATCTGTCTGCAAAATAAAGACACAAAAGCAAATCATTGCACCAAAGGACACTTTCTGCGTATCTCTGCTGGATGCCAGCGACTTTTGCCAAACAGCAGAATTTGACACCATGGGAATAAAAATGTGTTTCATATTCCTGGTTCCAACGTAATTTCTTTTTCCATTGACCCTCAGGTTTTCCCACGGGTTCCAGGTCATTTGCCACACCTTCCTTATCACCTCACTGAGTGTTTTGTCAGGTTGTGAGTCTTTCACACTGTGGTGTCCCAATTCTTGCCTATTTCCTGTATCTCTACACTTGAATTCTTTTATAAAAGTCACTTATTGGCATCTTTTTATTTTTCCCACAGACCTAAATTCGTGGCCTCGTTTTGAGACTCCCAACATTTACTTTGGGATTAATAAAGAGGCAAACAGAGAGCCAAACAAGTGAAGCGTAACAGCTGAAATGAAGTTTCAGCTCTCAGCATTCATTATCAAAATTGCCAAATTAGCCAAAGTTCTGTTTCCACAGCAGGGAAATTGAATTTCACACACTTTTTGAGACTTGCTTTCACCAAAGCTGCCAAATTCTCTGTCACTCTGCCGTCTCACAATTTAAAAAAAAAAAAAAAAAAATCACTTAATTGGTTATTTCTGTCATTTCCAAATGACAAAATATTCCTTCAACAACTTGTGTTTTTCAGTCTAATGATTTATTTATCTCCCCACATGTTAAACAGCTACACCTAAAAAACCAAGGATCCCAGCAGGGCATCTATCCATGCATCGCTTTTCCCTCCTACCTCTATAAATGGACTCCCTGCACATTACGGGCTCCAGAAATACACTGTAACTGTCAGCCACTTGTTTCACCTGCGGCCCTCTCGATGTGTGTGGGCAGCGAGCGGCGGGGGGGAGATGTGAGCGTTTAATGCAGTGTGTGGGATGTGGAGATGAACAACCCTGCACCTCGGCATCTCTCACCTGCCGGCAAGAGGAGATGATGAGCAGGTGGAGGGAGAGACGGCAGGAAATGCAGAGATATGGCTCTTGACTTTGTTGCAGCAGAAGCAGAGAACCAAACAACCCTCCAGAATGTGTCTGGCATAATTAAGTTGATGTGTGCTGGACGTGCATTAGTTAGTGGTCCTTGAAATGAGCTAAATTAAGCTAAGCTGTTGTCTTAATTAATTATGTTCCATACAATTAATTATTAAACCCATGGAGGAGATCATGAGTCACAAAGATTTTTTCCCCTCTTTGGATTTAGGTTGCCAGGAAAAACACGACACTTAGCTCTCGTCACATGATTCAGACATTTTCTGAATTGGAGTTTTGTTGAGCGCTTTCCACTGAAATTAGATCTTGTTAAAGTTTTCCTCGTTATTCCGTCCTCGATTCAAAGGAAGAGCTGTTCCTGCTCAAATGCAACTAAAAAGATGCATTTTGTTTGGGGGTTTTCCAGAACAGGGAAGCTCGCATCGGGTGTCTTCAATATGGGAATGTGGTTACTTTTAATACTTGGTGTGGGTTTCGGGGCGAAAATAACAGACGCATGTCAAAACAGAACATGGCTGAAGTGAGTTTGGTGCTTTAAAGGAGACGGATTCATGTTTTGTGAATGACGTATTGCAAATCACTCAGCAAATACTTGAATGCCCTGACAGGCTGTGGGGAATGGTTTTTAATCATTGTGGGCAAGCTGCTAAAGAGCAGCTTTGTAAAAAGTTAGTCAGCCTTTCCTTAAGCAAAAACATTTCTTAGTGCTCCAGCTGGTGAAGCATCTACGGATCATTATGTTTCCATGTTCGAGGACATTCGCTGCCCCAAGGAAGAACCTAAGGAGTAATAACAACTAGGCCAAGAGTGTCACATTCACTTCAGGTTATGTGCAACACAGAGCCAGTTTGATTCTGAACCATTACAGAAAAAATGTTCCAGTTAGTGTAGAAGTGCTCACCTGAGCCAAAGTGAAAGACTCTCACTGCACTCCCCATAAAAAAATATGGTGGTATTATTTCTTGTTAGATTATGTTTCTCATTTAAGGATAAGTCTACTGTGCAAAAGTCTTGAGATACCCCTCGTTTATTTTTATTTGGTTAGAAAACGACATACAAGTGCAGTGATTATTTGCTACATGCAGAGATAAAAGGACATGTGTATAGTATACAAGGCAGAAACAGAGCTTGTACAAATGATCACCTCAATTCTGTCTGTCATAGTGTCCTGATGCCGTGTGCTTTTACTCCTGTTCTCTCATACCTGTGGTGTTGGGGGTTTCTTACAGGTGTGTTCATGGACTCCAATACCCGTTCTTCATCATCTCATCCAGCTTTAGCATTTAAGGACGGGTCTGCCTTCCATTCATCGCCAGATTTTGTTTTAGTGGCCCTAATCCCCTTCCATAGTTTCTTGATTACCACTCTTACACTGAGACCATTTCTGATGAAGCTTCAGTGAAGAGCAGATGAATCAACTGAAGGGTCAAATGCATCTTTGAGGTCCTGTGTCAGAAATTGTTGGACTTACATATTTTGTAAGGATATAACTTCCTGCAAAAAGCTTTTTAGGCGTGACGCTTTCTTTTATCCTCCATTTTTCCAGTTTTTTTTTTAAGGCTACAGCACACACTGTACTGATATATCTCAAGTTTTTAGTCAAAAGCTCTTTGAGAGTCATTAGCTTTGGCTTTTCTGGTAGATTCAGCTAAAGAAAAGGCAACAAATTATGTGTTTTTGTGACAGGCTGGTGGTAACAGTGCAATTTAAAATGGGTTCTTTGCAAAACTTGATTGTTATGTGTAGACACAACACTGGTTCATCCCTTGAGATGTTTTTTATGCCTGGAAAACTGTTGCTTAAGAATATTTTAAAAATGAAAACAAAGTCTGGCTCCTTGGAAACAAAAAATGCAGAAACAAGAAGCACTGTGACAGTGCAAGAGAGCTCACTCTCTGTGCAGTGTTACGTTTAAGGAAACCGTTTTGTCTTTTCTGTATATTCGTTTTGTTTTCTTCATTGCATTTACACATGCACATAAGACGAGGTTAGAATTACAGATTAGACAAATATTATGTAGTAGTAGGTAAAAGATGGATGAGTATATGATATTATACTGCATAATATTTCTAACTTACTGCACAGCTCGTTCTCTTGACAACAATACAGCCCTACAGAGTTGAATCAGAATTTATTTAAAACTTCTGAGCTATTGTGTTTACAGGCATAAAGAATGACATGTGAACGCTACAAAAACATAAGCTGGAGGTAAGGAGGAGTTAAGACTTTTGCACATCACTGTATAAAAGCAGCCTGAGGAGTTGGCCCACATGTGCTGAGTCTAATGTCACGGGATTAGTGAATGTAGTTTTTGTGAGATCTAAACACATATATTGGCATTTATACTCCTGTGTACTAATGCCAGCCTCAGCACATTTTTAGTAAGGAATAAAAATATGTGTGATTGATAACTTTTCTAAAATAATAACACTCTGCAGAAGCCTTCCCTGCAGAGCCGTCCATGCACTGAATCCTTTGAATCAATTCTGACCCCTTAACAGCATATTCAGCACCTCAGGCTGAGGTGAAAATGTAGCTATTTTGTAACCTTATCGCTCTTATGAACTTAATATAACACCACGGTGGGTAAAACGAACCACTGCAAACAGCTTCTCCGCTGCCTTGTTGATGACAGATTATGTGCAGGAAAGATTACACTTACAGGGCTGTAAGAGGTGGTTTACTTGTCCCTGCACGAATCCTACACGTGAGAGGTTTATTGGTCAAAACAAGCCAAATAACAGTGAGAGTGGACAACGAGTCTGCCTTCACAAAAATATCCAACGTCTTATATCGAATTTTGTTATCTTTCTCTTAACAAGCTAGGCTGAGTCAGACCACTCACAGGTGGAAATTAATCATTTGTTTCAGCAGAAGAATATAAAATGAATTGGTTTAGTTTCCTACTCGGTGCAAATAAATATATTTTTGTGCTGGATGAATGACTATCCTCCAGACCCTGCTGATGGGTGAGTGGTGGAGGGGTTGAAACATGCCAGAAGGAAAGATGGGAAATTTTATCCTAAATAGATAACCAGTTTTGGAGGGTGTGTTTGGTGTATGATGTTCAGGTTGCCTGCCTGAACTAGCTCGCGGGCTTCGCTCCATTTGTGTATCCACCAGCACTAATTGACTTTCCACTGGCATTGTTTCAGTGAGCCTGGCATGTCATTTTAATACAGCACCGAGCTGTAACAGCTCTTTGTACACTACTCTGTGATATCTGGTTGGGGGGAGGTTGGTAGTTTTGGGGGTTTTCTTGCATTTTATAATTTGTTTGGTTGCAGAATACTTTTAATACAAGTAGACATTAAACAGAACAAAATGAACTTACCTACAGTCATGTTATAACGCACCACATGGAGCAAGATTTTATTTTGATTTTATTTTGATGTGATTAAATCAAATTCATTTGATTTAATCACATCAGCTGCTACATACTGGAATCACCTGCTCTTCATGGATGAGCTTCAACCTTAGAGGAGGTTTGCAGGCACTGAGTCAGCAGAGCGTCCGTCACTTATATTCACTGTATGTCTCAGCACTCGGCCATCCCGCTCTGGAGCTTACGTGTTCTGTCACTTAGCTGAGGTGCTATGATTCCTAAATGCATCAACTTTGCAATATTAATGCTTGCATTTTATGCATTTTATGCATTTTATGGAATATCTGTTAAGGAAGAAACGTTATGAATGGACTTGTTGCAGCGTCAGCATCGTGTTACCGTACACTCGAGTTCAGTGAGCTCTCTATTTTTCCCCATTCTCTCACAGATGTTTGCAAAGGCAGGCTGCTAAATCTGCTCTTTATTGTAAACTCTCTTTTGTTGTGAGAGAACATATTAGCTTTGATGATGAGTTAAGTTCTGAATGCTGCTGTTGTGTTTTTAAAGCTGTTCATAACTCCTACAGTTACGTGATTATTCAGCATACAGTAAGTGGACACCACGTGGTTATTGAGCATGTCATTTTAAAAGCACTCAAATCTGCTCCAGTTGTTGTTTTTGGCTTTCGATCTGAGCTTTGAACCAGATTTGATCCCATTCGTGCATAAGAGCGTTAGATAGGTCTGAAAGCACTGCTGGGTGATTGGGCTTGCAAGATGTCTGACGTTATCATTTTTTAAGAAACAAAAGCAAATTCATAGGTGAACAGTGATGTTATCAGAATTCAAGTCCAATATATATATTTGATCATTTCTGCAACACTTGTGGATTTAATGCAGGTAGGCTGCACTGCTCCCTCTTTGGATTCAAATTAGGACGGAAACTTGCACAATTTACAACTTGTAAGGTTTTATCAGCTTTCCAAACATATCAGGTGATTATATGGAATTTCCAAAAGTATTTTCAAGGCAGATTTTCTACAAACTCTTAGAAGCTTCCCTCCTGTCCTGTCTGAACAGCGTGTGCAGGGCGAGCCGTGTAGATTTGAACTCGGCACGCTGTTGCCATGAGCGAGGGATAACCGCCTGGGTCCGTGTAATTGCTTTGCTGAGCGTTATGTAACAGGAGTAGTTTTGTTGCAGATTCGGGATAATTTCAGCAGCAGCAGCAACAGCAGGCATAAAGCCTCCTCGCTGCTGGATTATTCAGTATATTTCATCCAGTGTATTCGCTTACGTTTCTCCTCGAGTTGTCCTGTTTCTCAGAAAGAGAAAAAAGGCGTGCCCAGTAGCATTTTAATATTACATTTCTTACACTTGTTACTTTTTCCAATTCATATTGTCAGGATGGACTAAAGTCAATCTCGTGGAATAATGAACTTACTCCATATCAAAAACAAAGGCCCTTCAGTTTCATTGTCTGTGATATACCTGGCCACATATTTTTATGTGGAAGGAAACATGATGCTCAGGCCTACAAAGGTTATGCAGATAGTTTTCAGCTTTGTTCCATAGAACAGTATGGGGAAGACCCATTCTTGTTTCAACATGATAACACCCCTGGCTATGTGCACGTAGCCACGGGTGAAATACCAACCAGTAATTTGCCATGTATGTAATGACTCTTCTTATGATAACAGATTTCATTAATAATGAAATGAACTGTTTAATGTGCTTTTGTGTTTTATTACACATAAACACATTACATGGTGGTTAGTAAAGAATAACAGGAAATGCCTTTTTTGTATCATTTATGCTGGACAAAAATAACAGGATAGAGTCCAGTTTGATCCTGTATCTGATCCTAAGGAGTTCCAGAATATCGGAACGATGTGGGTTTTGCTTTGGGGTGCAATGGTGATGGACAGGCTGACAGATAAGGTCAGGCAGGAGTCTCTATGAATTATGATGTTTGCAGACAACATTGCGATCTGTAACGAGGAGCCGGCAGGTGGATGAGAGCCTGGAGAAGTCAAAGTATGCACTGCAAGTCTGTAGAAGCAAGAAAGAATCTGTGCGTGAATGAGACGGAGGCAGGTGGAAAGGTGAAAGTGCGAGGTGTAGAGGTCGAGAGCTTAAATACTTGGGCTCAGTCATTCAACACAATTGAGTGAGGTGAAGGAGAGAGTGCAGGCAGGGTGGAGTGGGTGGAGACGAGCGTCAGGGGTGATTTGTGACAGAAGGATAGCAGCAAGAGTGAAAGGGAAGATTTACAGAAGAGTGAGACCTGCTGTGATGTAGGTGGAGGCATAGATTGGAGTTGAAGAGGCTCAGAGTTTCATTGGGAGTGACCCGGATGGACAGGATTAGAAATGCGTATATGAGAGGGACAGCTCAGGTCGAGCTGTCTGGTGTCACAGCTCCCCAACCCTGCTGGTTTCTGTTTGCCTATTCTCATTGTGTGGATGGAGGCATTATGCTTACCTTTTTTTGAGAGTGGTCCTCCTTGGTGCCCGTTCTCCACCCATGTTACAGGCACACCTAAGTGTACACACTAGACAAAGATAAAAATAGGACAAGAGGAAGATCACAGAGACGATCTATGGATGAGATGAAGGCAGATGTAAGACCCCCTAATGGGAACAGTTCAGAAAGTGAAGATTTTTGGGGTTCATTGCAACGCAAATTGTCACAAATAAGGACCCAAAGAAGGACGGTGGTAAATCCACAGGTGCTACGTGGGTGGGCATCGTAGACTGTTTAAAGTGAGCAGTAGTCTTAGACTTCAAATTTGGAAGCCTCAACCAGCAGTGGCCATATTTGGATGAGCAAGTGGAACGCCAAGTCCTGAGGTAATGCTAGATGCTTGGTTGTCTGTATATCTACGTTTCACGTGTCATACTTGTCAGATTATTTTATTAAAATGCTCCAAAGGGCTCCGATAGCTGGAGAGGCAGACAACGACCCGCTGCAGCTGCCTGTGCCGCTACACGGAGGCGCCTTAAAGCTGCCTTTAGTAAATGAATGTGACTATTAGAGTCAGACAGGAGGATATCCGGGGTATGCCTATAAGCTAACAATCACAAGTCATTAGCCAATCAGCTTGCAGTGCGCTGCCTGCCACAGCAGTCGTAACATCATAATGTGGATCCAGGCAGATATGCTGTGTTTTACAATATTAACCCTCCCTCTGTAGCAGATAGGCACCATTAAAAGTAAGATGAATCATTTATTAGCAGTTCCTGTTTGCAAAACAGTCACACATGAATGGCCAGCTGTCATTGGATTACTTTCAAGCTGAATATAACTAAAAATAAAAATGAGATAATTTGCAGGCAAGTTTTCAGCTGACAGGGACAAACTTTTATCCCTTTGTTTTTACAGAGGAGTCGCTCCAAGACGTACCTGTTCACCTGCAGTGGCAGCATTTCCACGTCTCTAAGGGTCCTCGGAAACTTGTGGCCTCGACCTTTGTGCATATTTTCTCATTATCTCATTCTTCTGTCTTGGACTTACTGATTTAAACAGTTTTCTACCTTTCTCATATCAGAATCAATATCACTTCAGCTGACAAGCAATACAGTTTTTTGTACTTCTGAGAAATGTTACCAAACATTTTTAAGTTTTTGGGAGATGGTGAGCATATTCACTCGTTGTACGCTGATCACATTAAGCAGGATTTATGTTTTGCCCAGTTCTCTTGAAACAAAATTGAATTTTTTACACTTCGACAGGAGAAAATGACCTGATTCTCTTATGGCCAAAGGAGGACGTTCCGGTTCCACGTATCGCTGGGTCACGCGGGCCTTATCAGGTACAAGAAAATATGTACATTTTAGAGCGTTTCTGTCTTTGTCTGTGGTGTATGTGCAAAAAGGAGTCCTCTTAAACTGTGAGAAAACTCTGTGGAGGGAAATTTGTGACGTATGAGAAGAACAAAACATGTGTTGTATAAAAGCGGTCAGCTGAAGGCAGCATCATGCCCCCGAATCACTGCGGCAGAGTTAGTCAAGGACGCATAAAAAACAAATTCTAAGAACTCCGGCCCTTTGAAAATGTGATTTCCAACTGTGACTCTGGACTACAAAGACTTGTGTGTACAGGCAGAGAGGATTGCACAGTTTAACGAAGGATAAAGTCGACATAGGACATTCAGATTTCAAGATATTTATCATGAAAAGCGCTATACAAACACAGGCCATTTACCATGATGTTTGCTGTCTAGAAAAAAAATCTGTGTACGTGACTTAACTATATTCAGTTGACATAAGATAAAAGTTGCCAAAGTGGTCTGTGCTTACCTTCAGCTCTTCGGTCAGACTCTGCTGTCTCGCCTCGCAAAGGAAAAACTTCCTCTGAGTGTGGTCCTGGGGAATATTATGGGATATCACGGGGGCATTCACCGTGATGAATTTGTGCCATGTCTTAAGTGTGCTCGGTGAAAAAAGGTAGGCACATTTCCATGACTATCTATATTCTAAATGCATACAAATCCCACAGGAAATACCTTTAATAATGCTTTCTAGTACTGAAAAGTGTGTCACACAGAGGAGGCGGTCACACAGACCCAGTCCTGCACATCTTTAAAACCCAACCTGACAATACACGGCACTCCACATCCACACCAATGACAGTGAAGAATACTTTTTTAAACGTATGTTCGTACTCTTCTCATATCCACCATATGTCTGCATACAAAGTACTACTGTTTTGTTACTTTGTTACTTTACATCTAAATACACAAACTCCTACTTATTGGACTTCCACCTTAATGAGGGCTGTTTGGGAGGAAGTCCAGAAGCAGTTTACTTCTACGAAGCTTCAGCCCAGCTCTCTCCCTCATTGTGTTCAATACATTATTTATTAGGCAAAAGAAAAACTGAATTCATGTTTTATACCCAAATTTGAGCTGTTTGATGTCAGAAATTAATCAAACATAACATTCAACCACTAAAAAATGCTAAAAGTAAATAAAAGTAAAGTTTTATTCTATGAATAAAAGATAATAGTTGTAAAAATAAATAAATAAAGATAAATAAATACAGTGTAAATATATAGGTATGGCATATACTGTACTTATGCCCGTGTCCTCAGCATAAATGGCATTATTTCACAGGTGAGAAAGCAGCAACAGGTGTGACAGAGGTGCTTACACTTTAATCAATTCATTATAAACTCATTTATCTACTTATCCTTCCATGGAAGCTTTATGGGTGTGTTTGGTGTTTCACACACAGCGTCTGCATTTTGGCTTAATTTTTTGTTAAATAAATAACGACATGATATAATGTGTGTTGTTGTTCATCTGAGATCATATTTACTGAATTACGAGACCTCCAGAGGATCCGAAGGTTCATTTTGTGTTCTGTTTGCACTAACGTGTCTCCATCTACTCATACAGCCAACATTACGCGACATTTCAAACAGTGTCTGATAAAATGATCACATCTTCTCTTCATCCGTTCATTTTCCTCGTGGTTCAAGGTTGCAGTCGGCTGAAGTCTGAGGGTAAATTAAATGCACTGAGTCATCGTTGCAGCTAGCTGTTCTGATGTATTTTACATGAAGAGAGTGATTAAATATTTGGCATGAAAAACAAATAAAGAGAGATGAGATGATAAATGGCAAATGTCCTTGGCCAACAACACAGTTTCTGAATGATCCAACAGTTTAACACTTCCTCACACACCCCCTGGAGAGCATCACACAATTTGAAAGGCAAATTCAAAATACTGTAACAGCTTGAATTTCAGGGACAAGAGGACATTTCCAATCAGCGGGGCTTTGAATCTAAACTAAATAAGACTTTAAAGGCATGGTGTGATGCTCTGTGACAGGATTTAACCCCTTCTGGCTTCAGTCTCTGTCTGCATTTCAGTTCCTTGCTTTAACTTTTTATTATCTGCTAATAAAATAAGTTTTCCTCAGCTCGTCATTCTTGTTATTTCTGTTTTTCTAGAGCATTTTTGTGCCGGCGACAGGGTCCAATCATTAAAAACAAACAGATAGGCAGAGCCAGCAGTTGATACTATGACTCAGCCACTACAAAACTAGAAAGCATGAGTTTCCATGTGCCACGACCTGCACAGACAGAGTTTCAGCCGGGCAACACCCATTGGATAAAAGTAGGTCAAGTTTACATTCACGTCATTCTCCGCTGTGGAATTACAGTGGACCGTTTCCCTGTTGCTCAGATTTACAGTTGAACGCAGCTGCTCTAAGAAGCTCGTTTTGTCATGCCTGAGAGAAAGACTGTGTAAAGTACACAAAAGCAGGAGCTCATGTTCGAATATGAGCATGCACAAAGCCTGAGGAGCAACTGTAGCAATCAGGAATCTGTGCCGTTATCACAAAACCAAGCTGGTTCATTTACTGGTCCGAGGTGGGAACATATTCGCATCCAAATGAGTTTAAATAACTCTGACATAAAATATTCTTAAATAAAAGTTTTTTGCTCATATGTTGCTTAGGAAGTTTAAACCTCGGTGAAATAAACCACCCAACAAACAAAACAAAACCCCCAAAAATGCTCTTCGTGTAAATTTTTCTGTGTAATGTAGTAAAAATGATTTAAATGTGTTTTTAGGAGGAAAGCGCCCACACTCGTAATGTTTTAAATGCTTTTGGTTGGCCTGAAAAAAAACATTTGTTGTTTTGTTGTATAGCTGAGGTACAAATCCAGCGTAACTGATGGGCTGCAACATGTAACAGATTTTACATTTTGGCATAAATCCTCCAATTTTCTTGAGGTTGTAGCAAATATTGGAAAATTACATGGTTTCATCTGAACCGTTAAACATTTCACTAATAGGCTACAGATTATAACTGACATACGCTTGAAGTTTCGTGGTGGGCATGTGTGGGCGAGCATTACACAACCTGTTGTACAACCCACTTTTTAGCAAAACTGCGTGACATTCATTTAAAAGTTCAAAGACAAGAAATGAAAATTGACCCTTGTTGTTCATAGCGTGCTAACTGTGCACATCCTGGATGTTGCTTTGAAACTGATCGTTTAGCATTGATGGGACCCTCACTTATATGTAGAACAGTTATTCTATCTGCCTTAGCTTAAACCTCATTGAACGTTTTTGAACTGCATGCCGATAACAAGCCAGACAATTGTCCTTCTCTTTAGAGGACACAGCGTCTTTCTGGATCTGTCTAATATTTCTATTTTTCTCTGCATGGTACAGTTTTAACTTTCAAGTGTTCCTAAGTTTGTGTTTCCATGCAGTGACCTACAGCCTGGTCCTTACAGCCTAGTTCATTCCTTGAAGAGGTCTCTCCATATTCTCTGAATCTTTTAATAAGTGTATGCACCGTGCATAAAAGAAAGTCCCAAATTCTTTGCATTTTTCGTGGGAGAAACTTGAAATTGTTGAAGTTTTTACCTACAAAGTTACAAACTTGTTTTCAGATGTTTTACCAGGAGCTTTTTTAAATTTTGATTTAGGATTAAAGAGATTTCCCAGTCGTTTCCTCTCCCAACTGTTACAGTTACTGTTACAGATGTATCAATTTAATCAGTTAATTAACATCGATTAAAACAATAAAACTAATAAAACCCAAACAATTTCTAAAATGTAATCATTAATAATTGACTAGATTTCTCGATCTGACTTTAAAACCGGCTCTGAACCCTCCTCGAGGTTAGATAATACTGGGAGATGTCACATTTTCTCAATTTTTAAGGCATTTTTCATTTTATTTTGTTTGTTCTTTGGTGATGCACATTCCAAAAATGGCATTTAATAAAACCAGCAGCTAAAATTGTGACTTCTGGTACCTCCAAGAATCTGGAGTCCTGGGGCAGTTGTTTGCTTTGCAGATAGTCTGATCTAGCTCTTGTGGAACAATTCATGGAAAATGCCCTTGTTGTGCTGAAATAACTTCTCTTTTTTTAAGGGGGGGCAAAGGAGACAGAGAAACACTTTATGAACTGAGCAGATTTATTTTTGATATTTAATTACCTCTACATAGTTTTATGGATGGTGCTTTGGCTATCTGGGGGTTTTGTAGTGTAGTATGTATATTTCTTTGCAACTACAGTGAGAGGACAGGGTGAAATAAGATAATAAAAAGGTTTTATTCATCTCCATAAAATCTTTTATGACAAAGATGCTTGGCCTAGTAAAATAAATATGTACGTAATAAACTTCTGGTGGCTTTGAGAGTTCAAATTGACTCCAACCTAAGAAAACACCAGCAAATAAAGAAATGCTGCAAAAGCGCACAGACCACAATGATTTAGGTGAGACAATAAAGTGACAAACCGGCTGTGGAAGTGACAGAAACCAAAAGATCCAATGGACAGAACTGAAATGCGCTGAAAAGATTGTGAGGAAGAAAAAGATGCTTTTGGTGCATTTTTCTACTACAGCTGTTAGTTTTGGTTTTGGTTTTTACTTCTGTTGTATTTTGTGAGCCTTGGCAGCATTTTTATTTTTTTATGATATTTTCTTATTTTGCAGTGCATTTGGTCTCTCAGGGCCAGACTTCTTCTGGACACGATCTATCCTGTTATACGTTATACATGTATTTCATCATATTTTGAAAGGCAGTGTTAAATAACAATTTTACATGCCAGTTTAAACTATAATAATCTCTATATTAATATTTCCCCTAAAAAAAACTGAAAAATAATTAAAAGTAAATCTAAATGTATGTGTACTTACTAGACACGTACTACTTTGATTAAAGCCAATGTTTCCGACTGTCACTGAACGCACCTCTGAAGCAACTCTTTTTTCTTTTTTTTTTCGAACGCGCCGCGCTCCCCGCCCTCCCGGTGCTTTGACGTCACCGGCATCCGTCTCCGCACATGGATGGAGGAGTGTAGGAGCTCTGACAGCGACACTCCTCCCTCTGCCCTCCTCCTCCAGCTATTTGCCAGCCGCCCTCGACGACAGACAGCCAGCCGCTCGCCGACCTGCTGCTGCGCGGAACCCTATCGTCTCCCTCCGAGCACCGGCGTCGTTTATTCCACCTGCGCGGGACCTTCACGGACCGGCCAGCGAGTTCGGTCGCCTCTTTTTCTTTTGTTTTCGGGGGGGGAATTTAAGTCTTTGTGAGCTTTGTTCTCAAATTGCCCTTCAAGACATATGGAGAAAATGGCCAGACCTCTTCCTATAAACCCAACTTTTCTGCCGCCGACTCACGGCGTGCTGAAATCCCTGCTGGAGAATCCGCTGAAGCTGCCTTTCCACCACGATGAAGGTACGTTTAAACCGGGCCAAAACTTGAAGCCGCGAGCGCGCACTCTCGGCCGTGGTGTTTACGTGCGGGCTGTTGTGGTCATTCAGTGCGTAGATTTGACAGATCGGAGGCGATGAAGGACACTGGTTCGCTAAATCCATCAGCTGTGACTTTCCTGTTAACGTTTTTGCGACGTTTGTCGGTGTAACGTTATTTATCACAGATCGCTGTCCGTATCTGTTAAATGTGAGTTGACTGACAGGTTGACGTGAACTTTGGCTCGAGCTGTTTAGCATGTACTTGTCATGTAAATTAGCGCAGTGCGTGTTAATTTGCACGCTATGTGCTCCCGACTGCGCCGTTTTGAGCTTGCGGGCTCCTTCTGCAACCTTTAAACCCGCTCGTCTTCTGTGGGATTTACAGTAGCGCCACCTCTGGCTGCCGATAGAGGGCGTCGTTTCCGTTATGAAGCTGCTGCTGTTTGCGCTCTGTTTGGATTCTTGGATGTATTGAGTGAAAATGTATTTAAATATGAGTGGAGAGCAGGTTATTAATCTTTAAAAGGCGATTCTATCCAAGTTACAGGTTTCTATGTGCATTTCTATGGTTTTATTTGTCTGTGGTGTAAAATGTTGGACTTTTGTCACCGCTTCAGCACACTTGGAGCCAATACTTTTAATGTTGCTTACATTATTGGAAGATGACACACTGAAATCCCATCAGAAATAATTTATTGGCGTGTTTTATTAAGTTAACATATTATTTTTTGTTATTTTTAACATCTGGTGCTTGCACAGATAAATAAAGTATTTTAAATTCGGTTAATCGTTTAATTTGGTCCCTTTTTGGAAAATTGGTTAAACTGACCCTTTTTTTTTTAACATGAGACCCTGTCTATTTATAACCAAGATCTGACCCGTGATTTCCCTCAGTAAAGCAAGACAATAAAATGACTGTGTGCAAACATTTGCAGGATTCGGGAAGGACAAGGAGAAGGAGAAGAAGCTGGACGATGAGAGCAGCGCAGCCAGCCATCCACAGTCGGCTTTCCTTGGCCCGACCCTCTGGGACAAGACCCTGCCCTACGATGGGGACAACTTTCAGCTGGAGTACATGGACCTGGAGGAGTTCCTGTCGGAAAACGGCATCCCCGCCAACTCGGCCCAGAGCGACCAGGCCCCGCAGACGGCGCAGCCGCCGCAGGCCCCTCTGCAGCAGGCCCCGCCACCTGCCCCGCCCACGCCCTCCGTGGTTGACCTCAGCAGCCGTGCCACCACATCGGTTCACACGGGCATGGCGCCTCAGACCTGCCTCCACAGCCCCAGCACAGCAGGTAGGCAGCCTATGCAGTGGAGCCTATCATGCACCTCGAAATACTCGAGGCCACGTGAGTTAGTTGTACCCTTTCAGTGTCGGGGTGGGGGGGCGGAGGCCTCGAGAGGTCCGTCCTCCTGTTTGCTCACCTGGTGCAAGCACACTCTCGCCACATTTACTCACTATCAGCCAGGACGCTGAGACAGAACAATATCTTGTGCGTTTTCTCATTTAGCTCCTGATTGGAGCGTTGCATCGCACCTTAAATTCACCCTGACACACTTTAGTCCTGTTATACAGCCCTGCTCTGAACTTTGGAGCGCCTGTAAGCAAGCTCAAGTTCAAGGGTGGTGTACAATCTCATTCACAAAGCTCCGATTAGCAGAACAAATCTTCCCGCACCAACCGTGTCAGGCATTAGTAATGGTTGTTTTCTGTGTTGTGTTTCTAAAGTTGTATTGTTGCCTTCAGATTCACCCTTTTAAAGTTAGTTTCCATCGTCTTCATTCAGAATAAATCCCTGCTGGGTTTGGCAAACACTGACATCGGCTGTTTACATTACTCAGAAATGTGACTCAGAGACTACTACATACTGCTGAGCTTCATTTAGTTTGCACACATACTTCTTTTCAGCTCGGTGATGTGACTTTTGAATGAATTTTAAGGTGCCGTCTAATTATTTCTTTATTGGTTGCATGAAATCCTCAAAGCATTTTAGGTGTTAGAACCATGTTTTGTTTCGGTGCAGAGCTCCAGCGTTTCAGTGACGTGTTGATAAGCTAAAGCTCCTCGTCCAGGAAGATTTCTTTTATTGTAATGAGCTAACATTAAGTGGGCAGTTTGCATTTAGGCGGAGGCGCTAAACTGTGTGACTGAGTTTGTTAAGGTGCTGCCAGATTCTGTTTGGGTTTTACGCCAGACACCAGAAGGATTGAAGTCATTTTAAAGGACCGGCCTTCGGTACGAATGTAAACAGAGCGAGGTCTCTGCATTTAAAGGGAAGCAAGAAGTTCTTTATGTTTGTTACTCGATGCTCAAGTGGGGGCGTCCTGATTAAGTGAGTGCCTAATAGTTTGAGTGATATTTCAATCACACAACCGATAATCAGGATGAACGTGGACTGATCTGACCAAAGACTTTGGATGATAATAGAGGATGACTGGTGCTTTGGCCTGACATCAGATGGGTCAAGGTCGACTCCTCGTCTATAAAATCACTCTTTTCTTAAAAGCCGCAAACAGAGTCCCGACATAAATGCTACGCAGCTGTTGTACTGGCACCTGAAAAGAAAACTCCCCCTCAGCGCGTCGTGCCTCTGAGTTTGGAGATTAGGAAGGAACAAACCTTGATGAGGTATTGTCAGCATTGTGTTGGCTTTACTCTAATATGCTAAATACATTACACAGCATCAAATCTTGGCTCTTGAACCAAGTTGGGTCATGGAAAGCTACCAAAATATTACCAGGCGTTGATAAGAAACAATCGTGGTGAAAGTCCAGGCAAAGAAGGTTCAAATGAAAGTTTAATTAGCTACATTTTATTGACCAAGTGGCTTTTACAAAGACACTGAAACGTTCCACTGCGTAATCGTTATGTATATGAAAGCCGATGATTAGTATCGGCATTGATTGATATCTGTGTTGTTCTTCATGCTGATTAAGTGCTCAAAGATGGTGCGATGAAGAGCTAGAAGACATAATATAGACTTGATCGCATTCGCGGCACAAAAAGTCGAATCAGTAACAAAAAAACTGCATCTTTGGGTAACCCGATTAAAATATCCAGCTGTTACATTTGTAACACCTGTTGCCTTTTAAGCCTTTCTATCCATAAAACGGTAATAAAAACCAAATATTATGACCTTCACCTCTCAGCGTTTGCGCTGACATAGCTTACACTGCTATCTCTTCATGACGCAAGTGGCTAATAGTGGCGCTCTCTCTGACGCTGTAATTGGCCAAAGTTTCTGTGGTGTCGGCTGTGCGTTTCACAGTGTTTGCACGACAACAATAACGAGGCAAACATTTAGAAAAGTGTGATTTTTATTTTTTATATTTATATATAGACCATTTCCTGTTCCCATTTATAATAAAATCAAATGAATAGACTTAATAACATCATTTTTTTATATATATATATACACTGTATAATTTTTTTTGAGGGTCAAGTTTTTTCCTCTTGAAAAATGTTTATGCAGCAGTTTAATGATGACTTTTAAAGAAGCAAGTTGCTGTGAGTGCTTTGATGTAAAGTTTTCGCTTTGAATGCATCAGCTGTGAAATTGTGGCCCGATATCAAGTTATCCAATAACAGCTTGACCAGTGGCTGGTTCCAGTCCATATTTCTGCTGTAACCAATAGCTGACCCATTTTACAGTCTTTGAGCAGTTGAATGCGTTTTTGAATGTCAGCCAACTTAAAGTTCATGCAACATGACGGCTTTATTTGCGGAAATGCTGGCGTAAGTTCACAGGGTTCACATTGGGTGACGTATCAGTGCAAGCACATTTTGACATTTGATTACCAGAAAACGCTAAATGCTTATTTTTGATTGATTATAGTTGAACTGGTAATTAACAAATCATCCATTAGGTTGTATAGAAAGTTGTGCAGACTAGAGTTTGAGGAGCTAACCTTACTCAGTGGAGGTGCATCTGTGCCTTATGGGGGGTTTTCTTAGAGGCTGGGTGCACATGTGCATAAAGACACATGCGTATGTGTGTGTGTAGGTGTGTGTGTGTGTTCTGCTTGGGTCTGTCTCTGTCTGCCTCTTCACATTTGTCTCTCACGTGAACGCGGCTGGGGTTTCCTGCAGCATGCCGGGCCATGTGACGGACACATGCAGGCGCCGTGTGCAGCGCTGAGCTGCAAACAGGAGCTTGTCACGGCATGAAACCTGCCCGCTTCTCTTGTCTCCTCCTCCCTCCGTCTCTCACTCACTCTCACTTTCACGCTCCCCACCTCTCCTTCCCTCCCTACAATGCTGTCCACTTCCTGTCCAGTCTTCCTCCCCCTCCCTCGCCGGGCTCAGCTCTAAAACAGCCTCGGACTCAGAGCCAAGGCACAGACTGTACCCTGCAGAGATCACATGGACTCGGGTGTGCTTCGGTCACGTGAGCGCAATATTGTTCCAGCTCAGCGAGTCTAGTCTCGTCTAACCAGCCACACTGCCACCGTCGTCTAGCGATACAGGCAGCTGATAAGTTATCACAAGCAACAAACAAATAAAAGAGAGGGGGATGGATGGTTTTCCTCAAGCTAGCGGTTGGTTCAGAAGATGGACTCTGCTACACCGTTGGCAGGAGGCAAAGGGGAAGTCAGATCTAGGAGGGGTCAAAGGATGTGTTGTGGCGCATTCCACTAAGTTATGAAAGGTGGCTTGATGAGGGGGGAAAATGAGCCGTGGTGAAAAATATCTCTCCGCTTTGTTGTTGTGGCCAGTTTCCGCTGGTCTCGTGGAAATGGTAGCTTTCCTCTGCAGGACCAGCCCGTCCTGCATGAGTGCCCTCGAGGAATGAAGTCCTGTTGACTTACAAGACACGGAGACAAACAAAATCTACGCACTTATTATAATGAACGGGGTGGGTGCACGGTCTTAAGGGAATTTGGTGCTTCACTGTAATTTTAATAGTTTTAGACACCAATGGAGCCCCATGGCCCAGAGGTATAATTAATATCTGATTTAGGACGCTTTAATCAAATTTGTTTTGAGTTGGTGCATCTTTTTTTTTACCTTGCCACCAGGATTTTTACGTCATGCAAATACGTTTTGACTGCCAGCTTAAAGAAGCATCATTTAAAGCCAACATAGAGGAGCAGCACTTGTGCCCTTTAACGCTTTTGCACAGTATCGAGCGACTGCTGTTGGGCTCGTGTCACTCCGAGGTCAGAGTTCTGCTGCACTTCCATCCCCGCGCACAGATATGACCACCAGCTCCGCTTATCGCCGACCGCCGTGTTATCACCCACGCAGCCACATGATTACACTCGCAGTAAGCTCGATACGATCATTTAGCGTGACAACAGCCTGTGACCAGCGGCGCACCGAAAGAGATAAAGTCCACAAAGGAAAACAAGTTCCACGGGTATTTCTCAGCTCAATCCTGCTTTCACGCAGCTTTTTATAAGACAGACTACCTTTCATGCCTTGTTAATTTTAGATTTCCTGGTCAGGGAGGGAACTATTTTGTGCATCCACATTCAACTACTTCCTCTCCCCTGGAATGTGCGGTCCATTAGTTTAGGATGCTGCAGGTCAATGAACGGGCTTGTGTTGTAACTCTGGTAATTAGGAGCTCCCAGTGGCTCGTAAAGGTGATTAGGGTGAGGTTGGGTATTTGCAGGTTGGCAGACAAACTCCAGTTTTAGTTGGTAAGAGGCTTTGCTCTCCAGCAGGGCTCGGTTTATGAATGGTGGTGGAAGAGAGTTCAGCTATTTGTATCTTAGCTTACAGACAGATTTATCTCTACTCTGGAAACGGTGACTCTACTTACCGACCCGACCTTAGTTGACTTGCTAAAAGATATTATTAAAAACACCTTATTCACCAAACAGGTCATCAGTATTGCTCGTTGTCTAGCCCGCAGCCTTTATCTCAGATTGAGGTTTTTTTTAAGTATCTATACTCATAATTATAACATTGAGAATAAAAAAGAAAAAAGCCCACAATACCATGATAGACCAACAGGGGGCTACAGCCCACATTTTGGGACCACAGCAAAAAATATGTTGACATATCAAAAGCTGGTATTAAATCTGTTCTTTTTTTTATTATATAATTCCAGTTTTTTTCAAATAAGTTTAATGCTGAATTTTCAAGAAAGTTAATAAAGAGGTTGAAGATATCCAACTGTAACCATTCCCAGAAAAAATGCCAGAGAAAATTCCCTTTTCCTCAGATTTATGAGCTGATAATCGGTCATTTTAATACTCCTGCATCGTTTTTTCCGAACAAACCTGCTTCAATGTTGTTTTCCTTTTACTTTCTATGAGAAATCCGAAGCAGGGTGGCCACTCTCTCGAGGTTTTCTTGTCACGTGATGAAGGAACCGTCACTTCCTGTGGTTGGGACGGTGCCTCTTGAGGGGCAGACAGATGCAGAGTGAGCTCAAGGATTCAGTCTGTTTCTGTTTTAAATGCAAGTGTTCTCAAACCTCCACGGCATCCAAAAGCAGAAAGCGGTGCGACTGTGTGCGCGCTGGATGAAGGTCTGCAGCATTCATTGGCCATGGCCGCTCACAAGTCCAACAATTTGGGTCGTGATGTATGAGCTGCCAGTGGATCGGCAGCTCGTGGGAATGTAGGCCGCTGTGACTCGCTTTATGCGCTGTTTTTTTTTTTTTTTTCTAAGTGGGGAATACAAATGGGGTTTTTAATCACAAAACTAATTAGTGCTAATGTGATGAATCACTCCGTAATTGTTCAGCGAACTGGACTCGTTGGCCCTCAGCTTGAGATTGGTCGGAGAAGTCTCACACGACAGGCAGGTAGAGATGGGGGGAGGGGCTGCTGATAGCTTTCAAGATGGTTTGAGAGTTGACTTCCTTGAGATCTCTAGACAATCAGTGAAATCAGCAGTATTAACAGTTCATTATAATAAGCGCGTAGATCTTGTTTGTCTTTGTGTCTTGTAAGAAGTGAGGCCTGTGTGTGTGTGTTTCTTTGTCCTTGTAAAGCTTGTGTGCTTGCACCACCTGCTGGGCAAATGAGGCACAAAGATTTTTTTCTAGTAGCCACCTGTCCTCAAGTCAAAGCCTGACGTCTCCTCCTGCTGCTCTAAGATGTGTGCATTCAGAGGAGAGAAAGAATGTCCTCCTTTGTCCTCGGTCCAGCTTTAGAGCTGCTGATTGGGCCTCACCCGTGTTGCCTCGCTGCTTTCTTTAAATAGAAGTACAACTCAGAACCTTAAGGGCGCTACTTCTGCCAAAATTAGAGGTGCTTATTGTTTAGGTCCTGCTGATTTCAAATCACGAAAGGCTTTCAACATGTAGCTCTTGCTGAGAGAATTGCATGCTTCTGTGCACTTACTGACAGCTAATGTGTCTAACTTTTGTCCTCAGCCCGGGACACCCCCAGCCCCATCGACCCAGAGTCCATTCAGGTGCCCGTGACCTATGACCCCGACCCAGCAGACCTGGCTCTGTCCAGCGTGCCGGGCCAGGAGATGTTTGATCCGAGGAAACGCAAGTTCTCTGCCGAAGAGCTGAAGCCACAGCCGATGATCAAAAAAGCCCGCAAGGTCTTCATCCCCGAGGACCTGAAGGTGACCCGCTGCTCCGTCTCTTTGTGTTTGTGTTTATAGCCGTGTGAGATCAGATTTCATGTTCTGGCTGAAATGCCGTTATGTAAGAATGTGAGAGTCTGAAGCAAGTTAAACAATGAGGGGGAGGAAGACTTTTGAACTATAAGCAAAACAATCTGTGTTCTTAAATTCAAGTCATGCAAAAAAAACAAAGATAATGGCTGCATTCAAGTTCGAGATAATATTTATATATCAATTTAAAAAAGGGTTTTGCATTTGAAATGTGGGACTGGGGATCATTTAAAATGTATTGAGTGTAGCGATTTTGCAGGTTTTACACCTAAATCCCGGATGAGCCCCCATTTGTTTCCCCAACCATATTTATGAATAATTATTTCACTGAAAAGGAATACACACGAAGTTTATGACATCATACAGAGCCAAAAGTAGGAAAAGGTACTAAAACTTTAGTGTTTAGAGCGTCATTATTTGTGAGCACGTTAAATATGAGCATTCACCCTTTTAACTGTGTACAAATGACAGAAAATAAGGAAAAGCATAAGCTTTCAGCAGTTAGAATAAATCACTGTCTCCCCCTAGTGGATGGATCGGGAACAGGCATCACATTCAGAGCTGTGTTTACTGTTTTTTTTTAGCTCAGACTCTTGACCTCCCCATCCTGTCCCCACTGTTCGCTGCAGGATGATAAGTACTGGGCCCGGCGCAGAAAGAACAACGTGGCAGCCAAGCGGTCAAGGGACGCCCGGCGGCTGAAGGAGAACCAGATTGCCATCCGCGCCTCCTTCCTGGAGAAGGAGAACGCCGCTCTCCGCCTGGAGGTAGCGGACTTGAGGAAGGAGCTGGGCCGCTGCAAGAACGTTCTGGCTAAATACGAGACCCGGCACGGGCCCCTGTGAGCCCTCAAATCCCCACCCTGCCCATCCAGCACCACCACCATGCCCCCTCCTTCCACCTGACACCCACTCTACTCCCCAGACCTCCCTTCCCCTCGAATTTGAAGGACAATGTGTCTCTTTTGGTGGCACTGAATCCCCCCCCCCAGTACCCCCTGGCCCTTGAGCCTCTTCTCCTCCCACACCAACACACACCTGTATGATTCTGGTATTTTTGACTTCTATCATAAGCTTCAATTTGTCTGTACCTTCTTTTAATTTCTGTACACATTGTTTGACTAAATATATATACATATACATGGATAATGATATATATATATTTACACCTGCATACTTCCCACTTTAATGTACTGTGAGGAGTCATGAGCCAACCCACCAGCTGAAACCCCCCACCCGCTACCTTCCACCTTTTGAGAAGTGATGCCATGTTTGTTGTTCACTTTCATACCGATTTTATACGTGACATCAGGACTGAAAACTGTCATTTCCTTTCTTCTTCGTGTCCCCGTAACGAGCTTAAGCGCCCGCTTCCTGCTTCAAACTTGCGTTTTGTTTTTGTTTTTTAAGCCCTGTTAAAGTTGTCTTCTTCTGTTAACAACATCATCTCTTTTTTTTTTTTGTTCATGTTGTATTTTAGTCGGGTAACTCCGCCCCCCCCACGTAAAGAAAACATGTCTCTTCCTCTGCAGTCATGCCCATTTTTCTTTCCTTCATCTCTCTCGGACACTGAGCAATAATTCCTGTCCACCGCTAACCCGACACAAGCATCTCTTAGCTCCGCCTTCTCTCCACATCGCATCCTAGCTCGCCTCCGTTAACTAAGCTAACGTTAGTTGACATCTGCACTAATGCGTGTCTCACAATCTGATCCAGTGCAATGTTTCCACTCGCTCAATTTCCTCTAACTCATATTTATCTACCTTTTATTTCTCAGATGGAAGATTGTTGTTTTGAGAAAAAAAAATATATATATATATACATATATATTTCTGTTGATATAATTGTTAGTATTAATACTACTCTTGACATTGATGTTGTTTAGCCTCCTTGTTTTTCAGATTTAAGCATGATTTCTTTGACAGAATGAAAAGCTCTTTGCGGTTATTTTCTCCCTTTTTTTTGTTTTGTTTTTGCAAAGTTGTCGATTCTTTTTGCTTCTGTTCAACTTAGCATGATTAATATGAGTGTTTTTACTTTAGAAATCAATCCAGATGTCTGTAGTCTCTCCTCATAGCTCTATGTTTGCCTTCTTTTAAAGATGGCTGTATGAATGTAAAAGGTGTTGACAAAAAGAGTTGGATGGTGTTGTCCAATACTGTGGTTAACCCAATCGATTTGTTTACTGCAGACCAAACGATTCACAACAGAGATGATATATTGGTTACAAGAGATATGTTTATATAGACCTATTCTATAAGTTGTTCTTTTTGTACAGTATTTTTCCTATACATTACTGAACTGTGTATTTTAAAGGCACAACAGATCCAGAAAATAATTAAAGGATACAAATGTATAACTCAAAGACAAATGCATATACTGGTATTTTGATATTCTGTAACAGGTAGGATGTGGTAGATTTACAGAGATTTGTGGACATCCAGTGGCACCCAAAAAGCTCCCGGGCATCGTTATTATGACACTCTGGTTTGTGCAGGTGCCACGTTTAGGCTCCCATATAAATCTCATGTAACTTAAAAGAAGCAGATGCGGTTCAGAAGAGAGATTTGGGCCCGCGCACGTTCACCGCGGTTAGCGTCACAGCCTCCCCGGGGATCCGAAGCTGCCCGTGAGCAAGCTTTTAATTGAATTTCCTGCTACTTAATGAAACGCTTCACACAGCTCGTTGGTTTTCTTCTTCGATGGGATGAAGTTACTATGAAGGAAGGGAAATCTGTCGCTGGTTACTCTTGCTGCTCCGTGCGATTGGTTCCTTTTGGCCAATGCACTTGTAACGTGTCCCGAACCTGAGTGATAGACACCGAGAAGCTTTTTTTCTTCTTCTTCTTTAAACAAAGGCTGACAGTGAAGATCTACAACGTTGTTGTAGTGTAGAAATTTCCAAGCATTCAGTCCAATGCTGAAGCTTCAGCTTATTGTATGGAAGTTCAGATGTGCCAGCATTAAAATGAAATTAATGGAATTTTTCTGCAGTGGATCATCTGGTAACAAAATTACCACCCACCACTTTTTTTCGTCCTTATCCTTGTTTTTCTACACGTAATAAACTCAGTTTGTGGTTTTATGTGCTGGAGTATTGGAGATGATATTCCCAAATACGGAATTATTCATGTAATCCAGCACGTATGGCATTTGTTACATTCCTGCGTTTTTAACACAACTCACATTTTAGTAGGTTAAAGTCTAATTTATCTATTTGCATTTTGAAAGTAAGTAAATCTCTATAATTGGTAAACAGAACTTTTATTTGAGTAAATAATTTTATTTTCTTACTGGCATCCCTGGACTTGTTATCTTTGTGGTGACGTGTTGAAATTTTAGTCGGGAATTTCCATTTTGTTCTTTACGAAGTTGGAAGAAAAAAGGAACGACCCCCAAAAAAGGCTGATATCCGCCCAGTAAAACAAAACTCACACATTCCAGCCTCAGCACCAGAGTCTGTTGAACGTAATCTATCTGATCCAAAGGCGTGCGCGATGTAAAATGATTATTTTGTAACTGTAAACTATCATCTCGGTGCTTTAGCGCTTTAGACGTTTCCTTCTCCATCTTAGCTGCACAGGCACACGGGAGAGCGTAAACAGAGTTTGCGGTAAAGACTGGAACGATGCCTCCAGAATCTCCGGAGCACCTTTCTATGAAATCGTATGCCGTGCGTGTATATATAAATACAGGAAAAAGCCAATAATGAACCCACGTCTATCCCAAAATGACCTCACTGTCAAGTGATTTCACTACCTCACCCGGAAATGTTATCCATAATCCTGAGTCTATTCCAGTGCCTTGAATACACCGACTGTTTCCCAGTCTCTCAGCAATGTAGTTTTCATCGCAGCGCCACTCGGATAGGTTCAGATCTGCACTGAAGGGCTTCTTAGTGCATCAAAATATCTACACATTATATATACTAATAACTCTCATGTCTTATTTTGGACATTACACCAGAACTGTAACCATTGTATTCATGGCAACACCAAAAGACTGTTTCAGAGTGTGCGGCTTAGAGTACTCGGTCTTGCTTGTCATGGAATGGATGCATAACATTTACTTGTGCTGTTCAGCCCTCAGCCTCTGTCTCTGTACATTGTAGTGTCTAATAAAATCCCAGTGCTTTTCTGCTTTGTCGTATTTTTCTGCCCGATTACAAAAGATCGCAGACGTTTGGTAAGAGTCCGTGTGGCACTGAACTCTGGGTCAGACTCGTTATCAAAAACATGTTTTCTGATGTTAATTTGTGACTTTTACAGCTTCTTTGTGCCTGACATGAAAAGCATCACACAGGGACATGATTGTTGACCAATCACATTTGAGCTGGTTGCGAACAGTGTGACAGTGAATTTGCTTTTTTTCCCTTTGTGTCAGCATCCTTATTTTAAAAAACTGACACACAAAACAGGAAGCCTTAGCCTGGATGTCCATGATGACCCAGTAACTACCCTGAAAATCCAGTAAAACTGAGAAACTAACTAATTAACTCAATCGGTTAAATATTTAAAATAAAACTAGAAAAATAATACTTTTGATGGATGAGTAGTTTTTAAAGTAAGTTGAACTGCACATCAATCTTCTCTTCAAAAACACTCAATATGTGCTGTGTGAGCTTATACATCCTTCATTTACTTAATCTGAAGAATCAGTTTTTCCTTAATGTGTTCAGGAGTTTCCACTATGGGGTGCCGGTTTAACTCTCCTGTCGTTTCTTCACTTATCTAATAAAACTGAAAAAGGCCAAAAAGAGAGCCTCCACTCTGAGCACTTCCTGAACGACCAGCCTTCTTGTCCCATAATCGCAGACACTCGTCGGCGGAGGCTCAACTCATCCTCTTCGAGCCACGATCTGATTCCTTGGGTCGACGGCTGCAGCTCGTGGCTGCAGGCGAGGGTGGGAATGTAAATCACCCAGTAGATGGACCAGTGGGATCACAGGATGGTAACCTCAGAGATATTTCCTGCTTTGTGTGAAGAGAAATGATGCTTTGTGTCTAAAAAACACAATTATCCTATCGTTATTGAAAGAAACACAAAGTAATGTAAATATCACACCGAATACTGAATCCTGTTTGGATTCGTGCTTCAGGGCCTTGAATCACTTTTTAAAATTATGATCATAAAAGTTTAAATTAATAAGTGTAAAAGTGTATAAATCAGGCTTGACACTCACTACCAAAAATATATTTGTAGCACAAAGAAGTAAAAGTTGTGACATTAGCACTGAATATAATATAACGGATAATTATGCAGACCCTGAGGCTTTCTTGTTAAAGCAGAATTACATATTTATCTGTTGTAGAGGGATATTAAAAAAACCCAGCAGCAGCCTAAATGAAGAGCCTGAGATGTGCTCGTCTAAATCCTCTTAGAAACTCAATAAAGGCAGATTCTAGTTTCTTTTGTATGGAGCGTCTAATGAGAGCTGGATTAGACACAGACAGTCAGTGCAAAGTGAATTTAGGAGAAAACCTGAAAGAGATGCAGACGTAGGGTTTCCTCGTTTTTTTATTCTCACATCAGAAAGGTGGAGAAGCTTTCATGGTTATGCAGCACCGTTAACAGCCAACAGAAGATATGAGAAGAGTTTTGTTTCCCCTGCAAAGGCCAGGAGCACGTCATTAACAGAGCAAAGAAGAGAATATACAAACATTACAAAACAGTGGTTAAGGAAATCATTTGGAGAAAAAAAAAAAAATCATTCAGATCCAGACATCACTAAGAGGAAAGCAACAGGATTATAACTGTACAAATCAGGAGCCGTGAAGCTAATTTACAAAACCAGCAGCATGAGACAAAGACAGGAACACGAGGATTTCCCCACTGACCAGACCCTTCCAAAGACTGCAGACGGGGAACGCTGCTCAAACCTGAGCAGTCAGTGGAAACAAATGTAATACTGGACCACAGTACAAAGGTCGTGTATACAAACACTGTTCACATTACAGAGAAAGTGGAAAAAAAAAAATCATTCTGTCTCCTTTATCCACCTCACCTGATTTCTCTCTCATGGTTTGGCTCATTACCAAAAATCTAACTGAAATAGCATGAATCGCTTTCATTACGCCTGCCCACCAGCAGGGGGCGCCAACTACTTAGAAAAGAAACAGTGGTTCTCTGAAAACTGCATCTGGTCACAGAAACAAAGCGCTGTGCATTAGACCAAAAAAGTGCAAATGTGAATCAGATGGATTTAAAACATCACTGTAACTTTACAGAAAGCAAAAAAAAACAAAAACAACTCCATGTGTTCACAAAACGTTACCAGCAGAATACACTGAAGCACTGAGCGGCTCTACACACTGTACATGTGTAACTACTGAGAAGAGTTTTCAATGTCGGCTTGTTTGGCATTGAACGTGTGGTTAGATCACTACTTTGCTTCTTGTTTGATCAAGTTTAAATCAGTTTTCCATTTGAAGAAATGCTTCAGTTTAGACAACATTACAGACCTTTGGCTTCTGTTAAATAAAAGTTAAATTCAGCTCCTACATTAACACTAACGTCTGATATAACATCATATAAGAGCTACTGATCAGAGCGGATATTTAGCACCTCATTCGATAGACTCCCTCATGTTCAAAACACTGAAACTGATCAATCTCCGAGTTTTGACACTCAAATAACCCCCAAAGTGGAATGTGACTGACTTCAAGTGATACAAAAGACGGCTATCAAATTTCTCAAATACTCTTTCAAATATTTATGAATGTGCCAAGGTCAACAGCAAGTGTAAAAGTTCAAAATTCCCTTCCTGACTGTCAAAGGATTTGTTTTATTTTTACAAAACGGCTATAAAGTAGCTTTTCTTCATTGGCTTAAAAATCTGTTTTCCTTGTTAGAAAACAGTAAACAATTCACGGTCATTGTTTTCGTAAACCTTACGGCTGTCGTTGCAGCTTCAGCGGGCAGTCGAGGGAGTCGCCCCGCGCTCGGCTCGAGAGCACGAGGGCGACGGGACGGGAAGCGCCCTGTCCGGGGTCGCGGTCACGAGTCGAGGAGGGTGTCTGAGCTGGGAGCGTTGTAGAGGTACTTCCAGATGGCGTAGTAGTGCACTGCCGCCGCCAGCGCCACGAACATGTGCCAGATGGCGTGGGCGAATGGGATGACGCCATCGCTCTTGAAGAAGAAGACACCGAGGCAGTAGATGAGTCCTCCACAGGCCAGCTCCTGAAGACCGTCTGTGTTGCTCTGCAAAAACACACAAAAATGGATACATGTAACATATTCATAAAACATTACTGTTTAAAACACATTCCTGACTGTGCACTGATTGGTTGAATCGTTACAACCTGTCCAGTATCAGAAAGTGCACACAAACCACCAAAGCACCGCAAAATCCTGCAAAATATTAACAATAAAACATGCAGCATGCACAGAAAAGGATTACTGAGATGTGTGGCTGCTATTTCCACAGAGACCAGTAAAAGCAGAGATTAAAACAAAGACGAGGCGCCACAGCGGGATTCAAAAATTATTTTTGCAGCTCTGAATGGTTTTATATGAATCATTAAATCAAAAAGAAAACTTTAAATGCATCGTTTGTTTTCTGTGAACTCTTGTCAAACACTCTAAAGAGGAAGTAAGACACACTGCTAACAGCTCCACCCTGCAGCTGCCGCATGTTCGGTTTATCGGCTGAGATGAAGAAGTGATCTGAGGGTTTAAGACTTAAGCTGAATGTGATTGTGCTTGTATCAATAAAAATATATATTACCATTGATGTCACCACAGATGCGGGAAAAAATCCCATCGTCAAATAGAAGGCCAGCTCAACAAGTTTATACCTGTGGAGACAAAAAAGGGGGGGAAAGTGTGTGTTTACGAGGTCTGCGCCATGCAAAGGAAATGTGAAACACAAGCAAGGCGGGGAGATGATCAGATCTGACACGGGCGGCGTTTGGAGGATGTGACAAAGTGAAATCATGAGGAAAACGGATTTTCGGGCATGAGTGTAGAGTTTTGAGACGTGTTTTGTATCCAGGGAAGAGTTTCGAAGCACTGTGGTTACTTCAGACTAACACAGAAAGACATTTCTAGCTATTGTGATTTTTCTTTCTTGGCTTTCTCAATAAAATGTAAAAAAAGAATGAAGAGTGAAAAATACTTGGCGAGCTCACTGTGACATAAACTCACTTTTCATGGTAGTTGAAGACATAAATGGTTCCAGCAGCAGCCATGAGCCACACAAACCAGCGCATGTGTGCTGCGAGGGGGCCCAGTTCACGCAGGTTCAACCTGAATAAAGATGAAAATCCAAATTAGGTCAAGTTAGATCTCCGTGTATGACTCAGGTCCAGGGGAGTATATCATGCTCTCTGTCTGACACTCACCAAGGTGTGTAGGAGGCAGCAATGAAGAAATAGATGACCACTCTGTCACACATGTGAAAGCAATGCTCCACTGACCTGAAACAGACGACACGCAGGTTTATGCCTTTTTCCTCAACAACCATCATTTTCATGCCCACATAGGCAGAAACATTTCCGGCTAACAGGACGTGAGATTGTGTTTCCATACCAGCAGTGAGTAATTTGCAAGTGTATGGAAATGATTGTCTGAGCAGGACAAACAAAGAACCACAAAAAAAAAAATAACAATGAGGTTGCAGGTCATTTGTCTGCAGCGTGACGCAAATGCAAACAAAGTGAATTTGCTAACACGCTAAAGGTAAACAAAAGAAGATGGGACGTACGAGTCACCATAACAGGTCAACATTTCACAGTATCAAAGTATGAAAAGCGCCACACCCACTCACATGATTTAAAAAAAAAGCAAAAGAAATAATGAAACGGAAAGAGCCTGGCATGAAGTGTGAAACCTCGTGAAGAACACAAACACGCTAACGAAAGAAAAGCATTACTCGATACACAGTAATGTTGTAATTCGCAGCGGCGTCTGAATATGTAGCATTATGTCCTGTGCAGTGAAAACTCAAAGCAAAAATGATAGAATGACAGAACAATGGCCGATGGACGAGAAGAAAGATGGCAGCGTATATCTACCTAAAAGCAACAAAGTATTTGTGAAAGTAAAGCAACAAAGAATGTTGATTTTATTCATTTAGCTCACACCAAATATCATCATCATATTTTAATTATTTAATAACAAGAAAACAAAGGACTGTCCAAACGTGTCTTTTCCAAAAAAGCTCACGATATCCGGAGACTGATCGTATGTATGAAAGCTTTTATTAGAACGGTCACTCAAGGTAATACTTGAAATTCCATGAGATGACCTCAAGCACAGATTAGAAGTGGGCCACAAGGGTCCGTCTGCTTTGCATCACTTAAAATAGCACCAGATTTTTTTTTATTTTTTTTTTTTAAATGGATGCACGAAGCAGATGATGAGGACAGGAAGTCAAGAGAAATGGCACAGAGAATGTGGGCAATTTCCAAAAATAAAAGAGCCTGTGCAGACTAAACGCTCCACTTTGGAAACACTGGAACAAAACTAACACAAAAACACACCCACAAGTATTTCTGGCATGAATCTTCTGCCTGAGTGCTTATTAATGCTTCAGTCCTCACCTCATGTGACTCTTCTTCCAGGTGATGATATGAAACACGGTGGAGACGAGGAAGAGGGCACACAGGCCCATGCCGTACACCCAGGCCGTGATCCTCTCCCAGCGGTTGTCCGACAGACAGTGCAGCAGCGTCATCCCCACGAAGGCCGGCACGATGAGGAGCTGCAAGGATGAGGGAGAAATCACAGAATAAATAAATTATTAAGACAGTTAAAGAGCAACTGTGAAATTACACGGAGGCCTAAACAGTTTGGAGCCACTCACTGCATGGGTGTAAAAGTTTGCAGCATGCTCATAGCAGGTAGGCTGGTAGCGGCAGTTTGCAGAGGCCCGTCTGTTCATGAACCTGAAACGCACACAAAAACAAACAGAACAAAACATTAAAAGACTCCACGGCACCTCACCAACAAACCCACCCTTCAGTATCTGCGCTTTAAGAGAGGAATTTAATTACATCAGAGGGACAGCTCAGGTGGAGACAAAGTTTGAGCTGTGGATGTCCCTAAAAACAAAAGCATCCAAAAGAAGAACTTTATCTAGACAATATGTGTACACTGATTTTTTGAATATTTATGTACATTTATTTATTCATTCTAACATCACATATTACACAACCCGTGCAAAACAATTAACATAGGTTACATGTTGTATATGTGCTTATACATGTGCCTGGCCTTTATCCTTATCATTAGAGCTATCCTACCTTTCAAGTACAAAAAAAGAAATACCAGCAGACAGATGAACAACAATATTCTCACATTTAATGCTTTGAAATATATTTTTCTTAACACTGAAAATGCAAATACTGCTCAAATCACACTTATTCTCCTGCACTGAAAAAAGTCTGTACACAGTTTCAAGTAAATTATGATTTTGTTTTAAACTTTATTTAAAAAATAAACCAAATCATTATAAACAGTGGCTCAGTGTGATCATATTAAATAGTCTAGAATTGACAACAACATCTGCCATTAGCTTATTTTACTGTCTCCGAACCAAAAGATTAAGATATTTAATTAAGATTAAGTGTAAGATGTAAGTCGAGGCCAGAAAATGAAGCACTATTTTAAAACCAATGTTCGAAAAATAATTTATTAGCACTCGTAGACTGAATTATTAATTTTAAATCACAGTTTAGCGCCAGTTTGTTAAAATTTAAACGTTTCGATATTTAAAGTGAAAGCTCCTTTCGTTTGTCTAACACAGCTCTTTGCTAACGGCCAGTAGGAAGAGGAACCTAAACACTGAGTGCTTTATAAAAGTATGTAGCGTTGAAACCTCCCTGTTTTTTCTCCAATCTCATCCAGGCACAACCAAAACAGCATTTTTCGTTTTTCAGATTTCCGCTTACCTCTGAAAGCTGTTCACACGCTTCATTCCGGTGTCTTTTTTAACCGCGGGAAGCAACGAAAAATGGACCACAGCCAGCAAAGTAAAGAGCAAAAGCCCAGCTTTAAAGAGGGAGGGATAAAACAATAAACTGTCCTGACAAGCCAAAGGAAACGAAAGGCCTAGCATTAGCTAGTCGGCTAACGTTCTGCTGTTCATAAGCTAACTTGCACTACGGCTACAAGGCACCGGCAAAATTAATACCCCTGCTGCAAAGGCACCATTTTAGTCTTTTTCGTAATACCATTCTGCAGCAAATACTGACTCACTGCCTCTTCTTTACGCAATAAAGATCCATAAGCACCCCCTGGCAGCCAAGACAAACTAAAAACACCCCCGCAAATAAGCAACCCCGCCGGCCAAAGACGAGCTGCTCCCCGCTGATCCACTCTACAAAAAATATGATTTCTTTTTGAGCAGCACAGAGTCACAGCAGTGGTGAGATGCTGAGTGGCACGGCATGAGCCAATGAAGAGCAACGACCTCGGAAAACGACCAATCAGACCTCAGCTGGGCGGGATCCTGTAGAGGGAGGTGTCGTTTTTGGTTGACAGTTAAAATAGTGACAATGGCACAGTTTATGGCAATGATAGTTGAAAGGATAGTAATAAAGCACAATTAGTCTTTCCACCTTCTAAGATGCATAAGGCTCAATTGAAAGTTAATTAATGATTTACCAGCACTTTTACAGCTTTACAACAAGTCATTAATATGCCGGTTTTTTAATAGTTTGCAAAGATTTCCGGCTGCTGTCCATCATCATTAAACTTCAGTTTATTAGGAAATGTTTGACCTTTGACGTTAAACTCTGAAAATATGGGAACAATGGTTTCCTAACCATTGTTTGATTTGTTTAATTTTTAACTGACCTCCTGCAAATTAAAATAAGAGTGATTTCTAACTTTCCTAAAATATGCCAGGCTGTGCACACTCAGTAGTCTGCTGCTGTTCTAGTAAGCAAAACAAGCTCTGTGGGAAAATCTTCTAAGATGGGGATGTGGTACATATCACTGTTGTTGTCCCTACAGTATGCAGTCACCATGAAATCTTAGCATGTAATGCTTTAATTCAAGTTTCAGCTTCTTTTTGCAGATATTAATCATATGACAGATTTTGCAGTAGGCTTAAAACATGGAAAATGGGCCGCTTTATCTTAAAAGTTTCTCATGGTGCAGCACAAGTTTATGCAGCAGCAGACTGACTCACACAAGCAGAGAGTGAACTACACACAGTATCACACTGTGACAGCCTTGTTACATAATAGCACCACAACTTGACCAGTGCCCCTTAGCTATAAGAGAGCTGTGAGAGTGTTTATGTAAGACTGAAGTGAAATCCTTCGGATTAATGAAGTTCAGTTTTAGCCTCAGAGCATTCGTACCATCTTCTCTGTCTACGAATGTTTTATAGCTCAAAGAATTTGAATATTTTTAGTAAACACCACAAAAATCTGGTTATATTGCACATCGGAAATTGTACACCCCTCTTGGGTGTAGCCTGTCACTGTAAATAAAAATCAGCACACAGCAGTTACTGCACCAGCGAGGGCAGAGAATAGGATTGATCCAGACAAAGACAAACGGCTCATTGTGCTTGGTTGAGTTTTAAAAAGGACGTTGGCACAGACAATGGGAGAGTGCCAGAGGCCATGTGTCAAAGGACAATGTCTTCTTCTGTTCGGTTTCTCTCTTAGTTGACACTGGCCTGAGAGCTGCAGGTGGCAGCCTGTCACAGCAGCCCAGGGTAGCTTCCTGTCCCTAAACAGTCCAGGCCTGTCTGTGTCTCACTTGCACTGATCACCTTCTCAGCTGGATGGAGTTTCCCTGCTGTGTAACCTGCACTCTTGAATCGCAGGAGCAGCTGTATCAATTTGCACCTACTCCTGTCACCATGAGGGCAGTGACTGGATTTAAAGCTGCAACCTCATCTTACTGCTTCCAATACTATTGTCACGGAAAACAACACCCAGTGCTTCACCAAAGCCCTACAGTTCAGGAAAATGAAGCAGATTTGTATTTTCCTCCTATCTCGACTAAAACAAACCAATAATTAACTAATTAATTTGAGGTGTTGTGTTCATTTAGAGTTAGAAACTATCATTATCAGTCTCTTGAGTCACATTTCCAGCCTTCTGTTTACTCTCCTTTAGCTCTGTTTTGGCCACATTCTTCCTCAGCTGCTACACGATCAAGTACAATCATCAGGTGCTCTGTAAATAAGTGACTGTTGCGTTTGAAAAAAAAAAAAGACTATTAACTTGAAGAGTAAAAGTATGGACTAGAAAGCTAAACAATGGCCTGAAACTCACTCACAAAAGCCCAGAAGAACTGCAGAGTCCAGCACTAGTTATTTGTTATCTTTTATCATATATCAGACTTTATCTTTTTTAATTGGTTTGATCGACCTCTTCTCAAACTGAATTTGAGAGTTATTCAATGATTTAATCAGAATTAAGATGAAAAGTTTTATAGGGATCAAAGCAAAGGAACCAAATGGTCATTTTACTTTGCATTTTATTGTCTCGTGGAAATACTTCGCCTCCGGTGCAGCTCGACCAACAACAGCCCAGTCAGAGAATTCAGATGAAGCAGCTTATGTTTCACTGAGTCACGAAGCTCACGCTGGAGACCTAAAAGCCTTTATACAAACTTCTCCATGTATGTGAAATTATTCCAAAGGACCTGCAATTAGATTGTGATGCGTTACTTCTGTCCTGTTAGCACTGACACACCTGTTAGAGCAGGATTTACCCAGCCGTCAGAATGATTATGATAAAGAGCGATTACATTATTACACTAACAAACTACAGCTGCAGCGCTGCTCTGACAGACTCTTTGCATTTTATTTTGCTACTGCTGAGTGTAATATTTCATTCCTGCAATCATTTATTGTTTGATTATTTTATGAACTAATTGCGTTAATCCAGAAATATCAAAAGGAGACTGAGAAATGTTTATATAATTATGGAAATTCCTAAATGTACTACTTTATTTTGAAAAGGAATTGCAACAGCAATTTAGAGTAAGCTGAGCCGATTCTGTGTTATTTAACTTACATTTGAGTGTCTTTGGTCATCTTTAATCTGTTTTTTTATCTTTTTTTTAATCACAGTCCATATTTCTGATTGAATGTAGGACGCTCTATGATAGCCACAAACTGGGGGCTTCGTATCTAAAACGTTTACTACTTTATAGTACTACTATATAAGTATATAGACTGACAGAACATTGTTAAAGTTCTCACTGATTAGGTTTTGGAAATACAAGTCCAACCTGTCTTTGCAGATGACGTAAATGCTTCCAAAGTGTAAACATGGGGATTTTTACAGTAAAATGTGACGCGATCTTCAGCATTTCCTGCTTTGCCGATCATTTCTAGTCCCCACACACCTGTTCCTTGTTTTCTCACCAAGCCACGGCACATCCCGACCCTGTGATGCTAGAATCTGAGTATTTTCATCTGATACAGAGGCCAGCTTTCTGTTTTACTTCAGGCTTGTGTGTAACCACAGCTAAAACAAATCAAATCTTTGTAATCTCTCTGCAACTGTATGAATAGCTACAGTTAGAAATGCACACTATCTAATCTTCCTGATAGCCCGGGGTCAGGGTTCAAGTATGCTTATGGTGCACCTGGAGAACTTTCAGTTTCCTTAAAAACATTTACTGCAGACAACACGAGGTGGAAAACACGACTCAGTCCTCCACATGTAAATACTAATGCAGGATTAGCAGAAAAGCAAAGAGAAAGCACGGCTCTCGGCTCTTAGTAGATTTGTCTTGTAGGGGAAACGTATAGATAAGTGCCCTTGGAATAAAAGAGGCTTTATGTGTACATGTGACAGGGGGTTAAACAGCTTTGTAATTGGTTTACTGTTTCAGGGTAGAATGCAAAGTCCATGGGTAATATCCAGTGGGTGATGAGGGGGAGGGGAGGTGTTAAGGAAATTAGTATTTAAGACATCATTTGGTTGTTGCATATTAGCTAAATGAACCGACTGTGTTTGAGAATAGAATAGAATAGAATAGAATAGAATATCCCTTTCATGTACACGTACGTTGCCGTAATGAAATAAATGTACTGAATGTATTTAAAGTGTCATCACAAACCCCAAACATAACTTTACTAAAAATGAAGGCAAATAGTTGCTTTATTGTATTTAAAATTAATGACGGTTTTCTTGCACTTTTTGATTGCAAATTGTTTCCTTTTGCTTTCTCAAAGAAACGACCATCAGTGTCGCACTACTGACAGTATGTTTTTGCTTTGCCTCATTATGTTGCAAACCTTTAATAGAAACATTAAAGTTTGCCAGTTTGTCTAAATAACTATTTAAACTTAAAAATGTTTAATTTGGCTTTGGCATGATGCACAATATAAAAGCACAATGGATCAGCACCTTTAAATCCCAGTGATTTTACAAAGCTTCTCATTCATCCAATCACCTGCGCTGCATGCTGGCGTGGCAGAGCCTGAACCTCTGAGCCTGTTAACGATGGACAACTGGTCTGACGGGCAGAGCCACAGTCACCGCAGCACGAAAATGCAAAACTAAACAGAGTATTTAGGTCGGGAGCTCTCCCGCTGCAGCGTTTTCCGTACCCACCTTAATTAATCTCGCATCTATCAAGCTGAGCCTGCCGCTCTGTGTAATGGAAAGCGCAAAGGCAGGATTACTGCATCAAAACGTGGCTGCCGTTCTGTCCTCTTTTTACACACCTCAGTGTCAAAGGCCAACATCTATCATACCACAACCAATACTAAGAATGAGAACTGACTGTACTGTAACTGTGTCAGCTGGGAAACACATCCTCATTAGACAGAAATAATTTGGCCTCATTTAAAAAAAAAATCAACTCCATCGATACACAAGAAGTTTTAATACTACATGTACAGTTTTATTAAAGTCTCATGTCTATTAGATTCTGGAAAGTATTGATCACGATGTCACATTTTTCATTTTGGAGGAGAAACTATTGTGAGAGTAGCTGAAATCTGCAAAAATACAAGAATTAGAGTGATTGAAACATTGACTCAAATATTACAGTGTGATTTTGATGTGTGCATGATATAATTAAAGTCTGCTGTTAGTACATTTAACCACCAAACTAAATGCAGTGACCTATCTTAAATGAAATTAGTGCTTAGTGCACATATTCACATTTTGTCCATATTTTATTTAATAATCTGTAGTTTATTATTCTGAACAGTTCAAAGCACTGTTAATATGTTATAGATTTATTTAGGAGTGCTGTGATTGGTGTTCGGTTTTGATGTTTTTTGGCTTTGACTTGTCGATGTTGTGAGATTAAGCCATCGATGACCACAGTAACACCTTTACTCTCATGTACTGTAGCACATGTACAGTACATGAGATTATCCTCATACATGTTATACACATCTCTGTACAATTTTTCTATACATATTTCAGTACATTGTTACCTGTATATACAAACTGCAGTTGCTTATGTATGTAGGACCACTTTGTGTCTTCCTTTTATATTTTATATAACTTTCTCATCCGCGGGATAATAAAGGTCTATTCTATTCTATTCTATTCTATTCTATTCTATTCTATTCTACGCATTCGTACTATGTGAAACAAATATTAAAAGGTTGTAATTTTATAATAATTAAAAGGCTGTAAATTATAAACTAAAAGTGCAGTTTTAACAGTAGCAAAGATCTCTTAACGCCCTCTTTTGCCCATTGACCTTTGACCTTTGGTTATGAATTGGTTTCCTTTTTAATTGGGTAAAAAAAATTAGTGTGTTTAAATTGGTGTTAATTAAAACTCAGTTACTCTATCATGCTATATCAGGTTTATGTGCCTTATCTTTTATGCTAGTTGCACTATTTTAATTTGCACAATCAAAATTATTTATTGATTTAATTTTTGCACAAACCAGAGAGAATCTAACTGAGGCTATTTCTGGAGCCGTTGTATATTTGTCTTCTGTTTGACGAGCCTTTCCCTTTACAAAGAATCATCCTGACCTCTTTTATGAATGTGATCTGTTTGTGGTGCATTTCTTAGAAGATCCAGGATTACACTGAGAGCCATCCAGACTTTAGATCCAGATTCAGACACAGCTATTTCTGTTGAGGGCTGGCAGCACAGCACAGCCGTAATCACAATGTCCAGAATAATCAGCAAACAGGACGGCTAGCTTCGTTTTTGTCCAAGTTTAATGTTGTTTCCTTTTTGTTAAATCCCAGATGTGTTTTTATATTTGTTTCTGTAAAATGAAACTGAAGCTATCATTGATGAATAAACTGCGAAACACGTCGCTGTACCATGATTTCAGTGTTTTATAGCTATAATTACTGCGTATACTCCAAACTGTTTCTGAAAAGTTAACAACAATCATGTAAACTAAATACAAAATATTTTACATCTCCAAATGTGCAACAGGAAAGTTGCAAACTGCTGGAGAAAATGTTGTGAAGCAAATTCAGTTCAGTTCAGCAACATGTGTTTTTATATGTAAAGCACCAAGAGTCGCCTCTGGGTGCTTGAAGCAAAGACACATAATCGCAATTCTTCTGTCGTCTCTGAAAATCTGTTTGAAACAAAGACAAAATAGTCGAATAACATAATTTACCAAATGAAGAGAAAGACACCAGCGGACTCAAACGTGAAACAGAAAAAATATCTGTCTGCTCCGAAATATGAAGAAACACTGAAGCAAAATTAGAAATGGAGAAATAAACCGACGGGGTTACGAACAATCACAGAAAGAATACATGCAGATGAGTTAAAGCTGCGATTCAGCTTTTCGTACTGCTGCTATTTATTTTCACACATTTAAATAATGATAAAGGGAATGATAATAGGTCTTTAAAATTAATTAAAAAAAACAATGCAGTTCTTTTACATCTGTTAGGAGATTCTTAGATAATTAGTTCGTAATACTGTAATGCTGTGCAATATCCCATCTGCCCTCCCGTCATATTTCTTTTCAAGCTTTTCTTATTTAATCAGTAGTGTACATATGTTTATATTTATAGATACATATATATTTAGTCATCTTTTCTCTTTTACCACGTCTCTCTAATATTTTGCTCCTTACTATTTTTCTATTTTTTTATTATTTTATTATATTTTATTATATTTTCTTCTACTGTCCCATGCTGCTGAGTGACTGCTGCTCGTCAAACACATTTCATTGCAATGTTGACCCTGTGCTAACTTGCATATGACAAATAAAACTGAAAACTTTTCTTTTCTGCTTTTTAAATCTATTAAATGTATATTATATTATTAATTGTTAATTTGATTGTTTTCTTTTTGTTGGATCTTTTGTTCTTACATGCGGAGCTTTAAATACAAAGAACAGGAGGTGAAAGCTGCAGGGACATAAAAGTAAAGTGAATATCTTTTGATTTACTGATGTGTGAAAAAAAAACTACTAAAAGTACTAAAAGAAAACAGGCAGCATGGGAGCACTGGGCAGAGATGAAACAACGTCACACACACACAACATAACTAAAGCAACACATTTGAATGTTAATATTTACATTCCTATTTGACCCTTTGAAGGAAAAACATTACTGTACTGTTAAAAATGGTCAAATCAGTGACCTGCTGTTAAAATACCTTCTCTCTCAGGGTTGGCATTTGCGATATTTAATTATATTTGGTATTTTAAACTTATATCCGCCCTGTGACACTGAGTACGAGACAGAAACCATTACAGGTTGACAGGTTCTAGTGTCTCAGATGCTCAGATTACAGAGCCAGGAGCACCGGGGTCATTATTGTTAGCTGATTTCTTTTTAGGAAACGCTACAACTGATACAATAGAATCTCATTAAACTAAAGTAAAACATAATGTACCAGAAACATCTTTAGTTTTAGTCTCAGTGTCTGTGATCACATTGGTCAACACAACCATCAGGAGTCGGTCTGATTTCTGAAACGCAGACCTGACTGTGCGTTGGGTGTTTGTATTGTAACACCTGGTCTGACTTCCTGTCAGTTATCACTTATATTATAATTAAAACAACAACAAGCAGTTAGAATAATAAAAGGCACACGAGATTAACAAAACAAACGACCTGAAGTGAAAGTGTAAACAGTTTGACCACAACCGGAAGGAGCATAAAAGCAGATCATAGCCAAGTCCTGGAAAAGCTTTAGAGATGGAGACGTTAATAACACCCTCTCGTGCACTCTCACTCTGCAGCTTTATGTTAACTGTGCACTGTTTGCTCGACAAACACAGCTACTGTGAGTGCTCGCTTGTTTCTCACACCTTGATATGCTTTATCTGCACTTCGGTGATGTGGCAGACAAAAGGAAACACTTCAAGCTTAACCCCGGCTTTATGCTGCTTATTCTTATCGAAATGTTTAAGATAGAAAGCAAATTAACTTTTAACGTGGGGATCTAATAATGCTCGCTCAGGAACCTGATAAGAAACTTTCAACAACTACATCGATGCACGTCACATTTCCTCGAGTTATGTAAGAGGTGACAGTTAGTCCTGCCTTAAACAATTGTTCAGCACTGACCCCTGAACGGCAGCCAGTTCTGAATGCTCGGTTTCAATAAAGCCAAGATGACTGTTTTATATGGCAAAGAGGTGCAAAGTCCAAAGACACTGAAGAATATTTATTCTGCATAACAGCACGTTTTATATTTTTCTAACCTTAATCCAGAACCTTTCATCCCACCCTTCTCAGTCAGCGCAACAGACATGCCCCTCTTATTCTTCGTCTTTTATTGGTTGTGACATTTGCTTTCCAGAGGTGACTGCAGGCTTTGCCTTTAGATCCTTGAGATAAAGAGGGATTTCACGTGCATGCACACAGTACTTAAATACATCAACACATGTCACTCTCCCTTACCGTCCGAGTTTGGTCCTATGTAGGTCAAATCGTAGCATTGTCCCAGGAAAAAAGTCAAAACAAAAGAACAAAAATAACCCCAGAAAAATGTAAAAAGCAGTGTATGTGCAAAAATGAGTTGGGTATAAACCGAGGTAAGTTGCACTCAGACCATCGTGCTCTTCTTCTCCCTGAAGTCTGAGTTCGATGGCTCGTGGTAGGTGGTGATCATGTTGGCTGTGTCCCACCGTCCCACAGGTGCTGAGGAGCTCTGCATCACCACCAGTCTGATGGGAGACTGAGTGGGTTGTGGGTCCGGGGCGTACTCCTTGGTAGGATCTTTGCCCCGACAGTCATACATTATACAGGATATCAGGAAGACGAGGAGCAAGATAACGTAGCTGGCGATAAGGATGCAAAGGTTCAAAGTGACGGGGTCAATCTCCTGGTAGTTTTCCAGAAAGCCCATGATGCCTGCCTCATGCTGGGTGGCCCAGAAGGCCCTGAAACCAGCACCTCAGTGGATGGAGAGGCAGAAGGCGTCAACAGCCGCTACACACCGAGAACACTAAGCAAGCCTGGTGACAGCAGGGCTCTCTCTCTCTATCCTCTTCAATCCGCCCTCCCTCCTTGCCCTCCGTCCATCCTCTCTGCCTCGCTCCTGTCTTCTTCCTCCTCTCTGTGTCAGACGAGCGCTGTGGATGTGTGGCTTTGAGGTAAAAATACTTTAATCCTCATCTCTCCTCCAACCTGGAATTTCTGCCATCCCTAGCTCTCTTTAATAGCTTCAGTTGTAACACAGCAACAGATTCTGTGTTACATCATCATGGGAATATTTAATTACTGTGTGTGTGACGTATTTTAGCGTGTGTGTGTGGTGTAATCTTAATCTTGATTGTAACTGGGGATTGACGGAGGAAGCCATCTGGCTGAATAGAAGCCACTAAAAAGTCACTCAGAGCTCACACACCAAGCAGAAGACTCAGTCTCACAGAGGGTGCGACACACTTTCTTATTAAAATATCTTTTCAATGATTTTGATTTTGCAGAACGTTCAAATCCAGACGGATTACGGCACCCGTTGACCTCCGGGTGTCACAGAATCAGAGATTACCACGAAGGAAATCATCTCTGCTTGTGCACGGCACACGGAGGTGGGAAAAACAGGAAATAAAAACAGCAATAAATAATGTGGAACGTCTCAGGTCGTGTTTGCACCTGTTGCTGCAGTGCAGGAAATTTTGAGTGTGATGGACAGCAGGGGGCAGCAGTTATCAGCATTAGAAGAAGTAAAGCTGCAGGTCAACTTTGACCCAGACAACCTTTCTACAAAGAGAGCAGAAATCAAACAGCAACTCGTGTTGAGATAATGACATGAAAAATAAAGAAAGCTACAATTTTTAGTGCAAAACCTTCTGGTTTTTCCACACTGAAGACAGTCTTTGTGTGGTGTGAGATTACAAGCTGGGAACCAAGTTTTAATACAGAATAAGCTACACTAAAGGTCATCACAGATACATAGTGTGCTTCATGAGTAGTAGTCCCAGTCGTATCAGTATTAAACACACAGCACTCATAGCAAAATAAAACCAAAGTCATGAAATTATTGGTTTAAAACCTTTTACAATACTATCTGCAGTGCTTCCTAAAAACTGAAATACTGCAGATGACATTTGATTAATAGAAAATCAGAAAAGATGATCCCACAAGCGTGTTTTCAGACAACATAATCAATCAGGAGGATCCCTGATTGTGTCCTGATGGTGCAAGAAAACCGGAGACTCCAGCTACAAAACAAGAAGGAAGAGAAAAGAGTAGATGAAGGAGCTTTTATTTCTTTATTGTAATGTTTCCTGCCTTTACTTAGAGCTCTATGATTTCTTCTGTTATTTCCTTCCCTTTAACGTTGTACCTAAACGAGTCTTTGCTATGTTTTAAAACTTTGGAGTCTTCTTAATTTCCTGATTTATTTTACAGATTTTCCAACTTTAGGACCTTGGGCATGATTATATACCATATAGAAGATGGTTTTCTCAGCTCTTATGGGATCAGAAAATACTTACTCTCACATATGCGTCTTTTTTCCCTTAAAAACTCCCACTGTTACCGCCTATTTCTATTGTATCTACTAGAAAGTTATTTTAAGGACTGAAACTTTTCCCCTGAATTCAGAAAAAAACAACTTATCAGTTCAGAAAATTGAGAAATTATATCAGGACCTGCTACAATATATATTTTACTGACGTCTACAAGTTTAACAGTCTCATTGGATCTCGGGGGATTTTCACCCCACAAAGAGATTTCATAACATAAACAGTTCAGGATGAAATCAGGCACCGATCTGCTCCAGCTCTCCTGCAGACAATCAGTCGTGATGTTTCCTGCCTCGCGGTTTAAAAGTGAGTTTGAGCAGCAGATTGTACACATTAAATGTGCAGAGTACAAAGTGACCTCACTGCTCTCTTCACGTTCAGGCCTGTAATCCCTCTGTATGTCCCAGGAAACAGGCTTAACCCCTGAACCTGCCCGAGCACTCAGCTCCTCTTGAAGCTTGCTGGAGGGGCAACTCCACCGAGAAACAATCTCTAACCTTTGTAAAACTTTACACTGCCTTTTTGTGTTTGCAATTTTATATACAAATAAAAACCATCATTCCAAACTGTTCCTTTTGTTTTTTTAGAAACACGAGCACTTTTAAAGACTAAAAAAAGTTTAATCGAAACTCTTAAAACGGCAGCAAGTCAGAGGAAGAGTGATGTTTCTGTCCTGGGGATGTTTGTGTTGTCGTGCTCTCAGAGAACGATTAGCTCAGAGGATGTAATAGGTTTGTCTGTGTGTACAGCAGCCTCTCGGGTGGAGTTTCTCCTGCTCATATCTTGGGGATAGATCTTCCCCCAGCGTCGCCAGACTCTGGTGCCAGGGAGTCCGGCAGCGTCTGCGGGACCTGGAGGCAGACAGACAGCTGGGACACATGGGAAAGGATTGTGTTGACAAATTGTGCACTTTACTTCGGCCGTGTGCGTCTGCGAGCCGAGGATGTTAAGAGTTTTTATATTCTTCCTGTGTCTCTCAGGCACGAAGCACCGACAGGTTGTTTGCTCGTTTTTCACAGCGAGCCTCCGATTCTCCCTGCGGGGGATCCTCCCCCTCCATCTCACACATCCTGACCTCACCTCTGCTCTCCCTGCGTCAACCATCCCCCAAAACAAATGAGTGACCTTAAGACATGACCTTACCAAAAAACAAAAAAAACCCTTCTGCTATTTTCTTTCTAAAAGCTTGTGCGTTTTTCTTGGGTGTGGATAACAACGTAAGAATGATAAATGTGGAGTAAAAGGCCAATAGATTACTCATACAGACAAATGCAGATAGTGTTTATTTCCTGCTTTACTCTTCCTTTCTTTGTTTGAGCAGTGGAAAAAGAATAGAGAATAAAACTGTAGAGCATCATTTTGTTCTCAGTTTGTTTGTCCACCCTTTAAAAACCTAACATTGCATTTATTATCATTAATGGATAGCCAGAAACATGATGTATAAGGATGCGACAGGCTCTTTCAAGCCTAACACACAGTATCTTTAGTTCGGGATGCCCATACTTATGAAATATTGTTAATTGATGAGACGATGAACATGACAGACATTTAATTCTTATTTGCTCAACGGCTCTTAAATGTAAAGAACCCACCACCACTTGATTTAGGGTCTCTCTTTTCAAATAGCCCACAACGCTGGCACGTCATCTCATTGACGCCACTGTGTTTCACGTGTAAAATAATCTATTTTTTCATTTATGCTCCGTTCTGCTCAGAGACAACTCGTACTTTTCAACTCTCCTTTTTCTCCCTCACAGACACATAACAGGTGTGGCCATCCATTCTCCCTCATCACTGCCCATGAGGCTTGATTCTTAAAGGGCCCGTAAGCCCTGCTCTAGATCTTGTTCTGACATTTGGCATAGAAACTGAACATTTAACAGTATTTCTATTCTGTTCTGTTCTGCTTTTGTCTGATCATTTCCTAATAACTTTTGCATTTACAATACTGGATTACACAGCAGTGGGCAGCTCCTCTGAAAAAGAGAGCCTCCATTCAGAAGTACTGAACTCCCTCCTTTAACTCCAAATGTGCAAAATAAAGCAGACATGCATTAGCTAAAGAGGAAGTGGCGTAACACCAATTTAGAAGATCATCACCTCTGTAAAGGTAGAACATCTTACTATTCATCGCTGACTGAAGGAAGAAAGAACAACTCTAGGTTTGTCTTCTTTGTATCATTGTAGGGTCTTTACCTCAGACATAAAGCACCTCGGGGCAACTGTTGTTGTAATTTAGTGCTACATAGATAAAACTGAATTGCACTGAGCTTATGTGCGACATGCATGCATGCTGTAAATCCCTCCTAGTTAATGTTAACATACAAATAATGTGATCTCCATTCATGAAAAGAAGAAAAAAACGGTGCTTCTAATAATAATTTCTAAATAAATAAATATGAATATTTACATGTGAGTTTAAATCTGTGTCATATTCGCCACATCAGGCAGTTTTTTGTAATTAAAAAAATAACCTCATCATTTTGTACAACTTAAAAATGTATTGTGTGATTTATTTAAGTTACACTGATGAAGTCTCAAAAACTCACTGAAGTCACGTAACACATGACACACTTGGCTTTAAATGGTTAAAATCTCAAGAGAATAAAACTGAGTGGAGAAAGGGTTACACAGTTACACAACAGTTCAAATCCACCGTTCAATCCTTGGAATTAGAATTTGCTCATTTCCCTTTAGTGGGCCATGAGGGAATATTTTGTTCAGGCTGAACTGGCCTGCAGGGGCAGAAAACACACAGAGGAAGGAGGTGATGAAGATGGTGAGTCCTTCGTCTTCTCCCTGTAACAGCAGGGGTTTTCCATGAAGTCTTACACAACCGAGATGCTGCTCAGACAACGATCGGGGCTACGTAACAATTCTTTCCTTTGACCATTTCATCATTTATGTATTTATGCAAATTAAAAATATCTTTTCTTCATTGTAATTTTTTAAAATAAGAGTTTAAGTGATGCCAAGCCTGAGAAAAAAAGGTTAAATAAAAACAACTGATGTAAAGACTAAAATAATACTTGGCTTTCCCATTAATAACCTAGAAATCACGAATCCCTGGTAAGCTCATAACTACAGTCAAAATAGCTGAGCACAGAAACAAAAGCAAATAAAATCAGCTGTTTTGAAGCCCAACAAAGGTGAAGTACCTGATATTTAAACACTCGCTCACTATTTGTCTATCTGGGGTTTATTCTACAGCATGGTTGTTATCTACACATACACACGACGGGTCACTACTAATGAGAAACTCTTCTTTGTAAGTGATCAAACTTATACATTCAGTAGGGGATTAGAGTAATTATTCACCCCACTCTAAATTTTCACGATTTCTTTCTCATTATATCTTCCTCCTCTTCATACGCCTCCTCCACAACTGCTCTCTCCTCCCTCATTTCCACACTCATCCTCTTCCTCCTTACCTCAGTCACCATCTGCTGGAATTAAGTCACAAAGGCATAAGCATGCTTATCTATTCCTAATATTGCCAGAATTACTTACTGTCAGCAGATAAGACATGCGACCCTCCCATCTACAGACAGCTGGCAACAAGCGGCTAAACAACAACAACAGCTGGTTAGAAACTAACATTATGCCAGCTAATATTAGGCTCAAGTGTTCTAAAATCATATTCTCCCTCTGATAAACAGTTTGATTACATTCTCACATCTTATTTATCCAAGTCCAACAATGTTAGATCCACTTCAAAGAAAGTTTCTCTAACACAGCTGCAGAAACAGCAGTGCTTACCAACAGAAATTCAGGATATCACCAACAATTCACATCAGTATAGCGTTCATGAGTGGACCTCACTGAGTCATCGACTCGTATCGGACAAGATGTGACCACGTGGCATATTGACAGCTGAGGTAAACAGCAGAGGGACGGTCTGCACTCACTATAGATCAGGGTGGGCAATTCCAGGCCTCGAGGGCCGGTGTCCTGCAGGTTTTAGATCTCACCTTGGGTCAACACACCTGAATCACATGATTAGTTCGTTACCAGGCCTCTGGAGAACTTCAGGACATGCTGAGGAGCTAATTTAGCCATTTAAATCAGCTGTGTTGGTTTAAGGACACATCTAAAACCTGCAGGGACACCGACCCTCGAGGCCTGGAGTTGCCCACCCCTGCTATAGATGAACAGCAGTGGTGAGATTTTGCACACTGTACCTTTAAGTACTGCATACAAAATTATCTTTGGAATCTTTTATGAGAATGATTTGGCCAATCCTGCAAACTAAAGCTGGAAATCTGAATCTCACTGGTCTTAAGTTACTCTGAATGTGTAAATTTGTGCCTGCAGACAAAGACTGTTTGTATGTCAAACCAGAAATTTAAATGAACCAGGAAGGAAACTTGAGCTGGAGTCAGCCCAGGTGAGAGCGACACTGTGTTCAAAACTTGTTTGGTTTGCATTGTAACCTGCTATAGACAATACTGCTAAAGCTAATCTCATGAAGCTAATTTACGTCAGAAAAAAAAAAACAGACATGAGCTTATATCCTGATACATCCCATCAAAGTCTCAGCCGTTTAACAGCAGGTGCTTCTCCTTTTCATTCAGGATCACACTCCACTTTAAAGACCAAGTCTGCATTATTCATTATGCAGTATTGGCTGGACGAGCCTCGGGCCACACCTCTGGCCTGTTAGAGTACGTATAAATAATGCAGATTATAATTATAAATAAAACACGTCCAATAACGCACTGTACTCTTGCTCTCTGCATATTCCAAGTTCCAAATTAAGTCGAGGTGTTTCAGAGGTATTAAACTGAGGAGATGGGCATACACAGAGCAAAAGATCCAGCATGCCAGGTCCCATTTTAGCAGGTAGCACTGAGTCTCTCCCTGTAATAAAATGCAATTTCCTTTTCTATTCGTGATTACAGAGTCTGATGAGACATTCCCTTGAGAGGCGCTCATCCCAAACATGCAGGAGAAGCGTGGCTTGGCTTAGGATCTCGCAGATCTGATAAAGACCCAACAAGTGAGCCCTTTCCTTCCTGAGTGGAGAACTGTTTGTGTTACAACGTTCTGCGTCTCTTCTTCTGGGTGTGGGAACCTGCCCCTCCCAGAGTCCATGGTTTCCTCTCACCAAGGACCCGCCACCAGCTATCCTATGTTTCACTCAGCCCTAAATGTGACTGAAGAGAGCTGCAAATGCTAAAAATCTGCTCAAGTGAAGTGCTTATCTGCATGCACGATAAACCGTCTCAAAGTTATAGAGGGTTTGTAATAATATAAGCGTATACAACACATGTATATATAAAAATAAAGAATGTATCTACAACTTTAATTTCTTTTTTATCCTCTGCATACAGTTGCAATGCAGATGTGCAATGGTATATTAGCCAAGAATTTTAAAAATAATGGTGTTGCTGATATACCTTTAAAAAGTCACATTGACTTTTTAAAAAAGAAAATAGATATAAAGAAAGAAGAAATCTTTTACGTACAATTATTTAAGACTTTAAAACTGGCTTCTCTGACTTCATATAAGTTAAGAGTTAACTAAACTTATTCATACAGCAGCTTGATGCACAAAGACAGTTCAAAGTACTTTGTGTATTTGGCTTAAATTATTATTTTAAAAAAGAAGATATAAATTAGCAGCTCAGGCACCGTAATGAGGACAACTTGTTACTATGAAATGTAGCAGTTTTATTCATCTTAGATATGGTTAGCATGCTAAAACATCACTAACATAACACAGAAACTCAGAGGAGGATTATTTTGTTTAAGCACGTGCCTTCCTCAAAAACCTAAAGCATCAAAAGCTCACGAAGCTCAACATTTATACCTTTACATTTTAATAATCTTCAGATGCTTATTCTGTCCAAGAGGGTCCTGGGCAAAGTGAACAGACTATAATTGACTCTGTCAAATTTTTTGTCTCGGTCTAAATGTGTGGTCTGGAGTTTAAATCAGCTGGAAGCTGTAAAACTGACTTCTCGCCATTGTCTCGTGTACGTCATCAGAGCAGCTTGTGTGTTCTCCCCGTGGGGAAACTCAGAGGAATGTCCACAGCTGATAAAACCCAAAAAAGCTCACCCAGACCTCATCAAAACACACCTCCCGGCATTCCCAGTGATTGTTTGAGTGTTTACACTCAGTTAGGGGGAGAAAGGGGGGCTTATGGTCAAGTCTGGCTCGCCTGGTGATTGGCATTCAGAGGGGCCCAACAGTGGGACATCAGTTCATTGTTCAAAATGTTCCATAAGTTTAGACATGTAAAGCCATAGTAGACCCAAATGCTATGAATTAAAGGCTCAGTGCATAGGATTTAGGGATCTGTTGGCAGAAATGGAACAGAATTATTTTTCATGATATTATTAGAGCATAATTTACCTTAAAATAAGAATCATTGTGTTGTTGTTTCTCTATGAGCATTTTCTATCTAACAGACCTCCTTGTAACATCAATGATGCATTCCTTTTGTATTTGGCACTCGCTAAATAAGCCACACACAGCACTGATCAGGCTCTCCAGGCACTGCTTTTGAGGTTTCTAACATGACATTGTGTGTACATTGTGTGGAAGTTGTCCACCATATTGGATGTGATACAACCATCATTTGCGATAGAGACATGTATTTCCTGACTGGTTGGTCAGTGCAGGTTTCTGACAGTAGCTCTGTGAAATCAGTCACAAACAGTGTGCTGAACCCAAAAAACTCTCCTTCTGATTGCTTTGGTTGCTAGCAGATCGACTGCAAACACTTGCTAACCAGCCAGGTGGAGAAATAGCGAGGATTTAAAATAAAAGTTGTGCCTCAGTGCTGTAGCTAACAACTCAACTACGCTCTGATGGGAGAGTAGTTGCATCTTCCATGCAAATTACAGACAACTGAGGGGATCTAGTAGAGACCAAAGGAAATGCAAGGACGTTTTCAGTGAGCATCACAGACCTGTCAGATGGTTGCTGACTGCAGATTTTATTCACTTGGTCGTGCAACTAGTGGTGGCTGAATGGCTGTACCTGCTAGAGAGCAAACGTTGCCCGTTTTAACTACTACTGTTACTGGAATGAGGTCAGCTCACGTCCGATGTCACTCCTAGCTCCAACCTCTGTTTCACAAGGTAAAAGGAACGTGGAATAATTGTGCATGTTGTAAAAAAGTACATTTAAACATCCACGTGATCGGACTTGGGAGTGGCAGAGCCAAAACTGCAATAGTTGACATGATGGAAATGAGAGCATCCTGCACTTCTGAACTGGTTTTATACTTAAGAGACAATAAGAGATTATTAGGAGTCGATACCTATAGTGTTACTTTAGTTGATTGTTAAGCATCAGATTTCACCCTTTGGTATCAATGCTGTGACACTGGATAGCTTTTTCCTGCACAACTGGACCAGATCGTGCTTTAATTATTTTCCAAGGTAACGCTGTGTTGTGCCGTTCCATTCCGGTTTGTAATAGAAGTTGAAATGGCCTTGTGGTCTTTGACGCTTTGAATACTTCAGTGCATTAGCCTGACATTTGTTATTAACACAAAATACTATTGTGATGGCGAGCCAAACATGGTAAGATCAGCACCTCACCGCTCGTTGCTTCACTTCACTTTGCAGTCCCAACTTTAAATATATTTTACTAATTGTCCAGTATATAGTTTCTTCATTAAATTGGTTTTTTCCATCACACCTTAAAATGTTTATATGGAGTGCACACAGATCAACAATGCAAAGTCAAACTTTTGTTTGGGGGGGGTTGGCTTCTCCTTCCTGGTTGGCAAAAACTGAACCAAATGCTTCATTGCCTGGGGGTGTTTTATGGTTTAGCTAAGCTCATATTTAAGTTCCCTCATGCGTCATCTCAGCAGGTTAGTTTGCCTTATGTTTGTTTGAGTTTAGTTTATTGAGTTGACCTCTTTTATTGTTCTGCCTGTCTAAGTTTTTGGCTTTGTTAATTATTTTTCATATTTTGGGGTCAATAAATGAAATTGAATTAAACCCCTGTGTCTTTACTGCTTGGTCCCTGCAGCTGAGGCTGATGGGATGCATGTCTCGATGGTTTCACAGGTTGGTTTAGCATTAAAAAAACAAACAAAATAAAAACATCTGCTATAATGGCAATGTCAAACAAAAAATCAGCGAATCAGAGTTACCCTGGCCTGCAACAAATTTTAATCCAACCAACACAACAGAAACACATTTGTCAACCACATGTTGATACCAACTGGCAGCTTGATACAAACTCTGACATACAAAACTCAAAATCACAAAGTGAAATCTAACAAAACTAAAAAGTAACAGAGTTGATTAGTGTGCAGGGTGAGGTCTAAATTCAGTTAGAAAAGCACACAGAACTTCATGCTCGAACTACGGCTTGCTGGAAACAGATGTGAGTCTGCGTGTGATACTTTTATCAGACATCAGAGTAAATATAATCCAAAAAACTGAACATGAACAGCACTCCGCAATCAACATGTTTTCAAGCTTAAAGTCAAAGTAAAACATGTAGGTTGCATATTGCATGTTGTTGCATAGATTGCGGGCGAGGACGTAGAAGTGATTCTGGAAAGGGGGGGGGGGGGGGGTATATCAGCTTTATGAGGCCCAGGCAGGAAAGTTTCAGCTGCACAAAGCAGCTCAGCTGTTCACATGAAAAGGAAACTGAGTGCTGTGAAGAAGCTACTTCCCATGACATCACCGTGTTTGTTAAATGACCTCTGCGGGCACGACAGACACACCTTCTCATATCCTCCCCGAGCCATTCAAATTATTTACTTCATTGACAGAAGAGGGAAATGGCAGTTTACGTTTGCCAAAACACTTAAAAGATAAAAAGATTTGAATCAAAGAATGATCTGCAGGCACGCTAATTTAAAGGTTTTTTAACAAAAAAGATTTAGGAAATTATATCTATCATTTTATTGTAACTTTTTAAAACGTTTTTAAAGCACAGCATTGCATTACATTGTAATCATAGCAGCAGTATGTTGTAGAGGAGAGGTTTCCAAGCTGTGAAGTACGTTGAATAGTTCAGGGAGAGGTGGGCGTAGAGATCTGATAGAAACTGCTGACGTAAAGGGGACACTGTTCAGCCAGCATCAAAAATCTTGTTTCCACACAACCAAGCAGCAAACTGGGAGCATCAAGCCAATGAGAGAGAGGAGTGCTAAAAACCGTGATTCCTGAAGTGGCCACTTGAGTCCAAAAGTGAGTCAGTCCACTCACACGCGTGTGATAAAATGTCTTGCGAGCAAAATCTAAAACTCTGCTTCCTAGAGCTAATTTCCCTTTTCATAGCAGCTGCACAACAGGTGAAGTTGTTAATTTGTTATGTTATATATGTATATATGTTTCTTAGTGAAGAACTTCCAGACAGTGCAGACAACAGATACTGTAGCACCTCTGCAGTGCTGCCACAGTCTCGCCAGTAAATATTTACTAAGTTCGACAGGTGAAAATGACAGAAAATGAGACGCTGGACGCAGGTTAGAGAGGCTTGTTGTGAAACGAGAGGTTAACAGCTGCAGCAAACTTCAGATTTAATGAGGAATCTCATGTTTTTGTGGTCATTTAATGGTCATCAGGATTACAAAAAAGCTATCTTCTGACCGGTTCTTATTCTTGCTTTCTTTAAATCTCATTATACAGTATGTGTCCAATCATGCAGTTAATATAAGATTAATGTCCTCGGATCAGACATATATCTAACAGGCTGATAAGTGATTTAAGTTAGAGGAAATCTTTGAATAACAAACTCTAATTTCTAAACTTCCTTAAGTGGACAGGGCTGATCAGGAACAATAAAGACAAACATAATGGCCATGTATGCTCAGCCTAACGAAATGCCAAAAATCTGCCTGTAGAAAAGAAAAGAAAAGAAACAGATTAACCCAGTTCAAGACAAACAAACAGTCACAATTTCTCCTTCCATATGGATGCAATCACTCTTGGTGCACGATGAGCTTGAGAGCAGGGTGTCGACTTTCCTTTTGTTCATTCACTTTTGTCCTCGTCTGCTGTTTACCGCAAACATTGCACAAGAGAGGATTCAGATGCTGCGCAGTCATAAATCAAATGCTTTACGAGACGCTTTCACATATGAATCAGATCTATTGTGCGACCCTGCTCCCCACGAGGAAAAAGTACCTTCAACTGTGGGTTCAAATAAAAAGTGTATAAAGAAGCAGGACGTCAGAATCTAACAGAGGACAAAAGCAGCTGTATTAAAGAAAGTGTTCTGGCAATTGATTTGCTGGCTCAGCAGTTTAATCAGGCGGATGCGTAAGGACTCTGCAAGGTACATCTCAGTACTTTCTGTTGCTCAGCAGAGCAAAGAAGAGTCAGTTTTGTTATTTTCTTGATGCAGAGCAGGAAGATTTCATCACAGGGCATTTAACTTCTTAACAAACTTTACATTTGGTTATTTAAAGCTGCGTATTGTCATCAAGTGTGTTATCTAGTTTTTCTTGCAGTTTCTAGGATTTTTAGACCTTGAGTACACAAGGTTCACACAGTTTTTCAAAATGTTATTTTATTAATATATTAAAAAGGTGACAAGAGGAAACATTACTAACCAACTGGAGGTGCGTTTCTATTCACCGGATAAAGATCAATTTAATGTCTTTATTTCCTTTTTCCGCGGTAACGCTCATTACCGATGTTTTGGCATATAATCGTTACTCTTTAGTTGCTAAATGTTATTTTATGTCCACCTTGCAAACTTTTCTGTTGTTGCAGGATAAATCGTGGAGTTAGTGATGCTGAATACAGGAACTAAAACAATGACTTTAACACAGAACCAAAACCATCAGCCAAAACCATGTAAACAGATCCAGAGCCGCAGAACAGCGCGTCTCCGGATGGCTGGTGTTGCAGTTAAAGTGCTGCGTTTGGTTGGATTTTATTGGAAATGACACTAGGAGTCCTGGTGAAGTGGGATTTAATGTAAAAATTGGAGGAAATGGTCAGGAAAAGCTTTTTCTTCATAATGTGGTAGAATGAGAGCAAACCTATCCGGCAGCACCTTTGGGACTGTGGGCAGCCAACTCTTCAGACACTCCAAGAATCACTGGCAGCACATGAAAGGACTGAAGAAAAAGCATGTCGTGCAGAGTTTCTGACACATGCTCTCTAAACTAGAGTTAAAAAGTGCCCAAAAGCTCAAAGCTATAATGTTTAATTAGGGAAAAGATGATGGATTTAGCCCCGGGTTATGCTCAGGCTATTTAACTTTGCACCATCATAGTGGTTTTACAAAGCTGAGCTCAGTGTGTTTAACTACATTGGATCTGATCAACGTGAACTTTGCGTTGAAGCCGGGAAGTCACAGATCAGCTTCACCAACAAGTGGTTTTCTCCACATGCTATTATTTTAGCATAACACCAAATATTACCACAGCATGTGTACTTTGACCTGCTGGAGTTAGCTAACAAATTGTCATTGGCAACATCCATGTACTAATGGCTGAAATGTTCGGTAAGACATCTTTAGCCATTTGCAGGTCCAAATGTTCCCTCAGCTCCCAAATGCAAACACGCACTGAGGCCCCACTGAGAGTAAAAACCATCTAAATTCTTTCAGCTCCAATAAAATGACCAGTGTGGCTGTTCTCCCAGGTGTAACAATAAAGTTCAAACATCCAGGCATCCGTGAAAAGGAGAATTTATGAGGTTCGGGCAAGTTGGTTGCATTCGCTAGCTAACTGACGTTGATAAAGACGATGTGCCTTGTTCTAACTGAATAACTTCTTTAACAATATCTAGAGTGGTGCAATAGTTTTGGATGTAAAAGCAACAGAAAATAATAACAGCAACATTTGGAGATTTATTGAAGGTGTGATAGCTATAAATGATCTACTGTTACAGAGCTGTGGTGTGGCTAACATGAACACATTACTGTAGGGAAGATGTAGCATGGTTTCAATCACCATCATATGGAGATCATACGGGAAGAAGACAGAAAACAGTTCAAACTAACACAACACCAAGTAGATGGACGGACTTGGAAACACGAAACTGCTTTTAAGAAGCAGGTTGTTTGGCAACTCCAACATTTACACCTCAGAGGAAAGATGGCCACTATTTAAGGAGTGTGCACACCTTTGTGACTGTTATGAATACAACAGTCAAACAGTATTAAAGATGGGCACAGCTGCTGTGATGTCACCCGCTGGTTTCTTAAGTCCCTGTATGAAGTTTTGAGATGAGCATCGCCATCGTTCTCCATCTTGGTTGCACAAACTTGGACGTGATGAAGAAGGGGCAGGTCTGACTGTGAGAGTGCATGCTCATTGGCTGAGGAGCGGTTGACCAATGAGCATGCAGTTTCATATTACACATGATCTTTCATTTGATACACAGAATGGCCAAGATTTACAAAACAGACTTGAAGTTGACCGACTGAGCCCATAAACTCAGCAGCAAAGTGTTTACAGAGTCAAACAAGACAGCCACCTTCCCATAGACTTCTATAGGATCAGAAGTGTTTTTGCAACTACAGCTATCACCTTCTGGTGGCCTTCGGATCGGTTTAAGGCACTTCCACATTGGCTTCATTTTTTCCGACCTGGAAGCTATGTCCGTCTTTTATATAATCTATGGTACATCATCACTGCACTTGTTGTGTGAACCCACTTATACACTCAAAATAGTTAGTGTAAGTATGGAAGAGTATGCAATTTGAGATGGCAATTATGTGTTAGCATGCTGATGTTAGCATTACTCTCAAAGCACCACTGTGCAGGACCTCTGAGAGCTGCAGGGATGGAAGATGAAGAAATATGCAGAACAAAAGATTCCAGTGGATCTCCAGAGCGGATATTAACAGTGCTGTGCTTGTTTCACCCTCATCAGGCAACCTGAACCAAGTCAAACAAAAGAAATTTTTGTAATTTTCAGGTTGTTATCGAAAATGAGCGAATGTCACTTGAGTCCGGTCAGCTAGTCGGAGAGCTGTCAGGTCGGGTCTGTCCGAGCCTCTTCACGCTCCGGCTGCACAGCTGTTTCATTAGAGGCAGCAGGAAGGAGCAGGATGTCTGTAATGCTGAGCTCGTTATGTTTAATTTTTTCAACAATGTGCAGTCGGTTGTTTTGAAGTCTGGAATTTAACACTGCAGCTTGTTCTCCTTTGTTGAAAGAGGCTGAAGGAGAACACATTCATTCCACAAGTCTTCCTTTTCATTTGTAACACTTTCTACTTTTTCCGTGCTAGTCACTTTTCTTTATTTTTTACTTCCATACTTGATTGACCTCTTAATTCTTCCTCTTCCGATCACCTTCTTTCCTTCCTTCCTTCCTTCCTTCTTTCCTTCATTCCTTCACTCATTCCTTCCTTCCAATTGAATTCTTACGTCACTCGTTTTCTTGCTTCTATTCTCCTTTGGAACTCTTGAAATTCTTTCCTGTTCTTTTAAACTACGTGCCCCCGGCTTCTTTCAGTTTATTGATAAAGTAACCCAGCAGCAGCGTGGCACTGATTGAAATGACAACTATGTGAGGCACAAAAAGTGACGCACACAGTCCCTACATGAGGTGCCAGCAGTGTGTAACGAGGCTAAAGACGCCGGGGGAGAGCACCTGTCAAACTTCATCTCAAGTCACCCATTTTTCCAGCTTCAGTCTGGCTTCCTCTAACCTGACAAGCAGGAGGAGACGCCTCACCGTGTCATGTGTCTCATTAACGTGTTACTGAGCTGATCTCGGAGTCTATAAAGTGCACGTCTTCAGCCGATTGCATGTGTGGTGGTGATCTCCCAAAAGTGACAAAGTGTGTTGTAGGTTCTCCTCTGACGCAAGGAAACCATTTAGTTGTAGTGTCTGGTGTCACGGGGACGCATAGCAACGCAAATGCTGCCTATAAATATACTTTCATGTCCAGGCTATTTTAAACCTGACGGGGTCGGACGACAGCGCTCAACTTCCTTTTACTTTAGAGAATTTATGTCCTGAAACATTCAATTAGTCGTCCAGCAGAAGAAAAACAGCCAATATTTAGACACATAAAGTGATGATGGTGGTGGGAAAAAAGTAACAAATAGAGAGAAGCTATGTGTTAAATTGTTACTAAAGTGATTCCGACTGCTTTGAGTTTAGGTGCAAAGGCTGACTGTGATTTTTAAATTTGCCAGAATAATTAACTTTCTGCAACTTCCATCAGAATCATCTTCCTTTGTCAGTTGATGTTATTTTTACATTTGCAAGTTAGTAATGTCAAATAATCTGTAAACTGGAAATCCACCGAAATGTAACTCAGCTAAAACTAAATTGCCTCATATTTTCAAAGCTGATTAACTTAAAAGCTATTTTACTTAACGAATAGAAATATAAAAATTATTATTTTTTAATTAAAAAAAGAAGAAATGTCACAGAAATGTCAAAATATTCAAGTTAAGTTTTTATTTGCATCTGTAACTCTCGATATCTGAACAAAGTACTGAGGTTGGTCTGCGTGTTTTTGACATTTGTGGCGGTGTACAACAAAGCAGCTTTTACTCAAGTATTTTTATGCTTTGAGTTACGTGTCATTTCTCTCTCCATCTCCATTGGACAAAATTGTACTTTTATTTACCTACAAATTAAGATTTTTTTGGAGTTTATAAAATCCAAATTATTGCCATAGATTAATCTATCCAAGAGTTTAGTTCACACAGGAACTAGAATTGAACAAGATTTGCTTTATACCATTTAAAATTAGTCTTCAAGCTTCTTTTTTCCACAAATCTTTACAAATTACAATTGTTTACAGAGCATTCAGTGGTCATCAGGATCATCCATAATGAAAGTAGTGATTATTAGCTGTAGCCCAGTGTGAAATAGGAAAAGAATGACTCCACCTTAATGATCTACAACAATAAAATCCTCTGTTTATATAAATATGTGAGTAAAAGTAATGTAGTTATACAGTATCAGTGGCTGTTTTTTACATAAAGTACTTTTATTTGCTCGTTTGCAGTTACATCCTCTTATTTAAATTACATAGAGGTTCTGAGTACTTCCTTGACATAAACCAAAACGTAGCCTCTGCTTTGTTGTTGATATTTTAACGGGGCAGGCCGTGATGACTGTGTTTTGAATGAAATCTAAATTCTCAAGTGAATACATTGGCTTTGGATTTGTCACCAGAAGACATGTGCAGTAAATGTGTGCGAAGACTCAAAGGCACACCCAAGTACGTCATGAGAGGCAAAACATTTCCCTCAACTCAGCAGTGAAAGCCAATGACTGAATGTTAATAAAATAACTCATCGCTTCTCCTACTCATAAACTGTCTCTAAGAAATACAAACACTGACGTCAAACCTCTGAGAGTCACATTTCCTATGAATGTAACAAGCCTGAAGAAACAGTCACACTTACTTATCCACTCTATGAGTGTAAGGCGACAGCAAACTGGAGCATAACTGTGTGACCAGGGAATATTGACAGTAAAATTGTCCTATTGCTCACATTTTTAATACCAACATTAAAATAATCTTAATTAGAATATTTATTAATGTTATGTGTTTCAACGATTATCTCTGTCCTAATGCATTTTTAATAATTTACTGATTTCACTCTCATCATGTGTGTTATCATTTTGGCAGTCAGCTTTTTGGTTAAGAAAATAGTCCTCTACTAACAGATATACATATTCACCTAGGAGGTGATATGAATCTTTTTGTCCAGCAGTGGTCCGTTCCTTTGGTGGTGGAAACATATTTTGTGTAGTATTATAGAGAACTCTGAGAAAACTGACATACTGTTATTTGTGACCTTACCTAACTGTTTCCTAGTTTGTTTAGCTGCTGATTCAGTTACATCTGTTCTGTCCATCATGTCCAAAGATGTTAAAATGTTAAGTGGAGGGGTGACACGATGGCTTGATGGATAAGGCAGTGTTGCTACTCCATTTTTAATATACGTCATTCAAGCTGTAGCAAAAAGACCCACACTGTTTGTATACTGAATATGCCCCAGGTGACGGTGGGTGACTTTTGTGTGTAGTTAAAATTTTAGAAGAACTGCAAATAGAGGATTAAGCTGAGCTCACTGTGTCTAAAGGTGGACCAAAACCTCGTGTCCCTAATCAACATTACTAATGTTGTATTAGCACTTTGCTAAGTGTTTGATCCATGCATACACATGTTACCAAAAACCTGGTGATCTTAGCAAATGAAAAATAAGCTTTACCTATTATATTTAATTAAATGTCACTCAATGGGTTTTAGAACACTTAGAACACTTTAGAACACTGATAATCTGGACACACACAGGCTAGCAGTTTCACATTTTTCTGCTAAGCTAAAGTGGCTACAGTGTTTGGGGCTAAGAAACGAAGCAAGTGAAAAAAAACTCTAAAAAAACAAAACTGCAGCATTTTGGGGACATTTTGGATGATTTCTCTCCTTATAAAAACTTTATGGTGGGTGGTATATTTATTTTTTAAATAACTTGCTTAAATGTAGGTGCTGTGGCTAATAGCCTAGCTGTCTGCTAAGCATTTCCTCTGCTAATTTGAGTCACTGAACTGGACAAGAAGTCTATGGTCCAGTTTCACTTGGTGAAATGCTAGTATTTTATTAATCTTTTATTTAGCAGGTGTGTCTGTATGTGTGATGCAGTCAGAATTTTTGGATGCAGCTAGCTAACCATTTTTGCTAGCGCTGCACTCCCCCCTTTGGTCTAAATACGGTCACTCGTGGCTCCACAAACCCAACATCGTAGCTAAAACACTTATGTTAGCTCTTCAAATTTCAAACCAATGGGTGACATGGCTACACCCATCTTTTATATACAGTCTTTCCTTTCAATACGTACAACAAAACAAGACAAAACTAAATTAATTCTGTCCAGTTGCGACACTAACAACATGCTTGATAAAATGATTTTATTAAACATCATGATCATGTGATAACAATGAATACATGCAAATGATTACGCTAAAACAAAGCTGCTAGTTTAATTTTACACAATATGAGCTATAGACAGTAAAAATGTAGTTGTCCACATTAAGTATTGCTACATAAAATGTGGATGTATCTTTGCATTATTTTTTTTAAAGAAATGTATTACATAATATGATGAATATGTAGGATCAAAGTGCTTTAAGAGGATGCATATTCAAAATTTAATAGTCCTTCTCAGCCATTATAACGTACCATACTTCAAAAGCAGGTCATTTCTCCCCATTTCCTGCAAGATGAGACTTTCTAAACAGATATTTGCAAGTTGAAGCCTAGCAAATGAGGCGAGAGTCATTGTTCTGGACTTTTTCAAACCACAGTCCTTCCCGCTGCAATCAAAGGCAGCACATCCAACAGCCGATTAATGGGAGACTTCCTCTACGCCACTCCGCACAGTGGTAATTCATCTTAATTGTGATACATTCCTTCTGGCTGTGTTCCCAGCTTACCAGATGCTCCACGTCTGTTTGACAAATAAATCCCTCATAATGTCTGTAAAGCTTTGAATTCTGAGCCTTTAGAGTCGGAGCTTTTACAGGTCGGAAACTGAAGAAACATTCTGGACAACATCTGCCTTCAGCTGGTTCTTCATCAAACCGTGTCGAGATCAGGCCTTTTCAGACTCAGAAAACCTGGAGCTGCGTTGTTTAAACCGCCGCTTCAAGTGAAAATGCTCCTCTGGTTTGCAACCAAGGCCGTTTGGCTCTCCCGCCGCCTCTCCTTCTTCCTCTCCAGCCGCACCTTCCAACAGATGGCACTGGACGCTAAAAGCAAGAGTCCTGCAGAGAGGAGCACCAGGCCAAAATAGGAGATGGTGGAGCCGTGCGAATTAAAGCTGTAAGCGACCGCGGTGACCACGATGCCTGCAATGAGCACTACCACACCAAACGGGATCGTGCAGCGATAGCAGGAGAGCTCTGCCCCGCCGGTGGCTGCGGTCAGCTGCACTTCATTAACTAGGGGGATGTTTAGGGCTGTCATGGCGACAGCAGGGCGCTCGGCGTTGTTGGCCTTCTCTGGTGTCGCTGGTGTTCTCATGGCCTCCTTGCTAGCGTCTTCTGGCATTTCAGGATCCAGCAGTCTTCTGTTAACAGACCACAGATGGTTCCTCGTTATTGATCTTTTCCCTGTGATCAGGATCTCCCAGTCTGTGGAGAAAGAAGCAGTGAAAGTGCTCAAACGTGTTGCTCAACACTGTAAACAGCAAAAGAAACTCTGGCAGAAGCTTTTTATTATAATTCAACACATTTCACAACTCCCCCCCCTCCTGACCACATGCTGCTTTAATAAACCCATGTAACCTCTTTGCACAATCCCAGCCGCCTCCTCCTGACCCAGTCAGAGGAGAATGACGCCGGACCACTCGTCCCAGCACGAGCTGAGACATTCCCTGGAGAGCGCAGGATATGACATTACAAACTGCTCCATGAAATGCAAGGAGCTTCGAAATCACAAACATCTTCACAAGCGCTCACCCCGCCTCCATACACAAGCCTGCTGCATGGAAAGCTGAGTCACAATAAGTGGGTAGAAAAGACTTGCTGGGACTTTATCAGTCCAGATGTTTGAAATTGAAATTATTTAATCAAGTTTGTAAACATGAGCAGAATTTCCTCGCCCAATGGTCAGTGCTACACCTACAGCCAGGATTGTGTCTTCTGCAGCCAATACTTTGGGGCTCACTATTTCAAAATAATACAGAAGCAGCAGCATTTTACCACCAAAACTACTTCCCAACAGGGTGGAGACCCGTTTGGTTTAACTGTGTAATGACACTGAAAAACACAAGATAATAAAATCTCATCACCTTCCCTGTTTTCCTCCAGGAAAACAACTTTATCAAGATGAAGAAAGCCATTTAATGTCCAGCATTAAATTTAGACGCTGCGTTTGGTATCTGCTGGTATCTGATGTCTCACACTGTATGGATTTTAGTATCTAAAAGTCCTTAGAGCGGGGTCACCGCATAAATGAAGAAGAAACTTCTGTGTACATCAGCACACATGTCAAAATCTTTACTGTCCACAAACAGTGAAACAAAACAACCAGAAAAGAGAGCACAGATCTGTGTATTTCTGTTACTTCAAGTCAAGAAATGTATTTTTTTCCCCTCAAACAAAAGCTTTTAAAATTTGTTTTATATAAAAAATTAATAAATTTGAATAACTGTAAATGATTTACTCATGGTAGAAGCAGTGTAACTGTAACCAGTATGTCCCCCCACTCTTATTTATGAATCTTGTTTAATGTTTTTGTGATTAAATATTTTCTTGATTTGAGTCGTCTTCTCTTAAAAGAAAAAAAAAAATAGAGGACATAAATCATATAAATGTCAAACCCTAACCCTTTAGTTCAGCAGTACACAAAGTTCCTGTAAAGTGACTGATCTATTATTCATACACAGCTGCAATGAAAATGACCAGCATCGGGACAGACTGAAGAAATTAAGTGTAGTTTGTGGCTCTGGACCATTTAAAGAAGGGAGGATACTGGAGGAGGGAAAGCTGCAAGCTGTGAAGCCACAGGACTTTTAAACAACAAGAAAATGTGAAGAGTGGGGAACTCTCCAAACTAACTCTTGCAGGCTTTCTTAGTGGTAAACATGAAAGTTTGTTTATTGGGGTAACAAAAAATGAGGATTTATAAAGTTAAAAGTAAATCTATAAAATCTTAGCAAATAACCAAATCCAGTTCAGCTACAGCAACAAGCAGCAACACAGCCTGGCTTCAGCTGGTAACGATATATGTTTTTAATGTGTAGTAAATTTAGTGCAGATAGCCTGTTTTAGGTGGGAAATAAAGAAGAAAGCTTCGTTACCTCAGAGCCGTTTTCCATGTGGCAAAGTTTGCAAAGTGTCCCTCTGCTGCAGTGAGACTTGTCTATGAGCTGATGAATTATTTAACCAGACTAATCTAATTAAAAGTGAATGTTGTTTGTTCTCGCTCAGTGTTGAAGCTCACAGCGGACTCTCCGGGCTGGAATCTGACTCCCATTCATGAGAACTGCCGCACTGTAGAGCCGTCAGGTTAGGAGCTGCCAGCCGCACTGCCATCCTCATTCTAGCGGGACTGTTTCATGCGCCTCTGACTGCAGAGAGAAGATAGAAACCATCGGGGAAAGCTGGTGAATCCGGCGGTGCGTTTCAAAATAAAACGCGTTGATTGCCTGCCTTTATTTTGAAGTCCGAAGGTTTGCTTTGTTTGTTTTGTTACGCCTTGAGTTTATCAGCTGATAAAGGGCATACTGTGTAAGCGATGTAAATGAATGAAAGAGAAATAATGGCATATCACTCCATAATCTTTTATCATTATGACTGTTCACTGATAACATCATGTTGGGTTGTATGTAGCCTGAGTAAACATTCTAACACCCCTGCAATAAACAGTACCTCACTTCTTTAGATTTATATCAGAATCAGAATACTTCAGAATACATTATTGATCCCCAGGGGAAATTATTTTGGTTACAGTGCTGCAATATAAACAGTAACAAAGACAGACAATACACTAAGTAAGAAATAGACACAATATATATATATATATATATATATATATATATATATATATATATATATATATATATATATATATATATATATATATATATAAGTCACCTATATACTGAGCTTTTCCATCCATCCATCCATCCATCCATTTTCTACCTCTCTGCTTCTTACCTGGGTCCAGGTCTTTCTTCTTCTTATCCAACCTAGCCCTTTAGTCTTTTTTTCTTAAACAGACTCATACAATTTTTTATATATTGACCAATTTAAGAAAAAATATCATAATTATGGCTAATTATTAGAGTTTGTCCTGAAACTAGTATCAAACTATCAGAATCCACTATCTGAATCTGGCCATCCCAGATGGCAGCCTGGTTCTGCCAGAGGTTTCTTCCTGTTAAAAGGGCGTTTTCCCTTCCCACTGTCACAAAGTGCTTATTCATAGGGGACTGTTTGATTCTTGAGATGTTCTCTGTATTATCGTAGGGTCTCTAGCATAAACATAAAGCGCCTTGAAACTGTTGCTATACTTTTTTGAGTTAAACTGAAACTGAAAAATTAAACAAAATCCATATGAAATCTATATTAGCTAGTTTTATTATGTAATTACATTTTATTGCCGTGGTTGGTTAACATTACTAGAAAATATCATAATAATACCAGCATTTTTTTTTTAAATTGGTGTCATTCACGTTCATTTTGCAGCTTAATTAAATATCATTCTGAATACAAGTGTGAAGAGGTCAAATCTGTACAGAAGCGTGATGTCCAAACATCCTGTACGTCCTATCTCAGAAATGCTCCTGTTTGCACTGCGTGTTTTATTTTGAAGGCCGGGAGCGGAAGTATGGTGCTTGGCTGCGGGCTGGCCGGTGTGTCACAGTGAGAGTCCATCATGTCGCTGCGGTTTACGGATGAGGAGTTCCAGAGTGCGTGGAAGGAGCTGGACGAGCCGCAGCTGGAGGGAGGATGGGAGCTGTTCGTGGAAACGATGGGAGTGAAAATCTACCGGCTCTATGACAAGGTAGGAAATCTCCAGTCAAACTGCTGCTCCTGCTGCAGGAAAAGCGACTCGGCGAGCCAGTTTGAATGAATGTGGTGAGCGCTGCAGAGCCTGAACTGTCGCTGTTTTATGTTTCCACCTTTTCTCTGTCAAAACGTTGAGCTGTTATCAAGCTGAGTATAAGTTTAGGTTAATTTATTAGCAGCAAAGATAAACAGCAGCGGCTAGCATGGGGAAGAAGCCGGAAGCTGAGCGGGAGTATGTTTTTTCTCCACTCAGAAACTTGCTGCACCAGTCCAACCAAACCCCATTCGGATAGACGTCGATTTATAGTTGCCTTGCCTTGGGGCGTAAACAGACACCCTGACTAACCTCGTTGAAGACATTCTTGCATCTGCAATGATCCACCCTTCAATTCGGCACATCCCTGACACATCTAGGTTGGGCTTTTTGGTTGATTTAAAACAAGATTGTCAGTGGAAGCCTAATGTGAATACCAATGAAAGTTTAAAATCTCAGTTATGAAAAATGTTTCTTCAAGGTTATGTGTGAATTGTCACCTCTGTTTACTTCAAAACATGCTGAGTGATATAAGTGAAATGATTCTTTGAACATTTTTCTTTAAAAACAAACTTTTGGAGAAAAAAAACTATGTTTTTTAAACTATCTTAAATCTAAAATAAATCACATCAATTTGTACACGTTATAGATAATGGAATTTGGTATGACTTTTACTCTTAGAAGACATAAATGTACCTAATATATTTCTCATTCTAAGTATTGCTTTAGTTTTCTTGCGCAAAACATTGAAAAATCAATGTTAAAAGGAAAAAAACCCAAACATTTGAATCTAGGCCAACACAGTTCCTCACTGGGCGTGAGAAATGTAGACTGGCACTAATCAGAGTGGTGTGGTCAGGGCTTAGTTGCATAGTGTGGGTGTGGCATCATATGGCCTGCAGTTGGAAGAGAGAACTTTCATGTGCTGTTTGCAGGAAACTGGACTTTATGAGTACAAAGTCTATGGTGTGCTCACCACCTGCACTCCAGAGCTGTGTGCAGATGTCTACATGGACTTGACGTATCGAAAAGATTGGGATGGATATGTGAAAGGTAAAAAAACAGAAACAGCCCAGGAAGGCAGGGTTCACACCACATTTACTGTCTTTCTTTCATCTCTGTGTCTTCTCAGATCTTTTAGTCTTCATTAATGCTTTAAAATAACAGTTTCACTTTTCTTTCATCCCTGTTTTCATGCACATCTACAGTACCCAGCAGGTAACATGGTGTAGCTGCAGTCTTTTAGCTGAAAGCTGCTCATTTCAGTAGCATTTTCTGTGTTTTCTGTGGTGATAGCTTCTCAGTGTCTCTCCTTAAACATATCCAGATATCAGAGGGGCCTACATTACCCATGAATGCCACTTTACAACCGACTGGCAACTAGTTTCCTGATTTTGGGTGTTTTAATATAAAGCAAGATTACATAAGAGCAAAAGAAGTGGAGAATAAACTAAAGATAATGATCAATCAGCAGGAAAACTTTAAAGGTAAATCTCTAGTGTATTAGCTGTAGTGTCTTAAACAGATGCAAATTGTTCTAGTATAGTGAAAAATATTAAAGTGAAGGAGAGAATAAAACCCAAAGATTTCCTTTATTATCCTTTCATTGAATCTAAAGCGCTCTTTCTCTTCCGTGCAGTCTGTCTTGTGCAGTATGCAAACCACAACTTGTACAAATACAACCTGCTACTGTTGCAAGTAGTTTTCTGTAAAGATGAAGTGGTTATTGCAGTATTTCAAGTATATTCCTTGAAAATATTCATTTCCTTGGCCATTTGTTCCTCATAAGACATTAAAATGTAATGGTTAGTATAGTTGGGGGTGGCTGTTCTTCTCTTTTCCAAGTATATCATGTATTTCAGCTGATATTTATGTGCTTCTGTAGCTCATTGAATGATTGTGTCATTTTTCTTATTCAGAGCTATATGAGAAGGACTTCGATGGACAGTCAGCCATCTACTGGGAAGTGAAATACCCGTTCCCGCTGTCAAACAGAGACGTATCCTTCTGATCCGCACTAATACGTTCAGTTCGCATAGATTTGGAAAAGGCTGTGAATGCTTTTCTCAGCGTGTCATGTTCCCTAACAGCTTAAACCTAAGTATGTTTATGTGAGGGAGCGGAAAGACCTGGATATGGACGGCAGGAAGATCTGGGTGATCCTTGCCAAAAGCTCCCCGGAGACGCCGTGTCCAGAAAAGAGCGGCGTGCTTCGGGTCAAAGACTACAAGCAGAGCGTTTCCCTGGAGAGTGACGGAGCTGGTGGAACTAAACGTAACACAATAAGATCACTTTAAACAATTGCAGTTGTATAATTATGTTCATGTAAATAAATGTGTTTTTTTTTTTAAACAGAAGGATTCCAGGTTCATGTGAATACATTTGCAGTTTAAATTAAACAAATGGCCCATCATTTGAGCCGTTCACTGAAACTGAATAACATATATGCTCGTAGATTCGTCGGTGGCCCTGCTTTATCATCTGTTTTACTGTAAATGGGACCATAATTTACTAGATGAACATAATAAGTTATTAAATAAATCTTTAAACGAGTGATTGAATTTATAAACGCTTCTGAAAAGTGTCTACTGAAGTTGCAAATCAAGTGAGAAGTAGACTCATTTTCTCATAGACTTCTATGTAATTATTCCTCTTTTGAACAAGGACAGTCGCCCCCTGCTGGCCATTAGAAAGAATGCAGGTTTGAAAACGTGCTGCATTAGCTTCACTTTTCAGAATGGAAGGCTTGGTTGCAGAAACTGTATAAATATTGAACCGCCTGCTTGTGTTTCAGTTTTCATGAATTACTTTGACAATCCTGGCGGAAATATTCCCACCTGGCTGGTGAACTGGGCGGCGAAGGTGAGTCTATTGTGCCGGCTTACTGCAGTGTATGGAAACAAACACATTTAGAACTTTGCATGAAAAACTCTAAACCAGATGATTGCCCATTAAACAGATGGGTCAACTGCAAAGACAACTGCATGTAAGACTACATCCTCAACAGATACGTCTTCCTCTTCTGTGCTCTGTGTGGTTAACATACACCAAAACATCTGTGCATCACTCTTCATCATTTGAAACACGTTCTGATTTTTTAGCTCTTGTTTAAAGGGGCGTTCAAAGTCTTGCAGTGTTTAAGGCGTCAGTTTGCACCAGCGCCTCACAACCCCTGAAATGCACACGTGTTCATAGTTGACCTGCTTAAACTGATCTGTGATGAGAGCTTTAAAGAGGGCGTTAAAGAGTTCACTCGCGGGCCCGCGAGAGCTCCGTCCCTCTGCCTGCCTTCATGCTTTCCCATCGTTATGGTTCGCAGATGTGTTGCAGGCTGACGTCAATGCTTGCCACTCCTAGGTGGGTCTTCTTGGCACATGTGTGAATGACGCTCGCTGATAGAGATGCTCTTTGCGTGTGTTTTTTCAAAACAGAAAGGGGTTCCAGGGTTCTTAACGGACATGCAGAAGGCCTGCAGTAACTACAAAAACTACTGCCAGAAGAAATGAGGGCAGCTGACGGGAAAACGGCTTCTGGTCAAGAGCTTTGGTTGATTTTTCTTTCTGTCTCTTTAGTTCTGGAAAGCATTTTTAAAATTGTATAATTACACTGAAATTGCGTTTACGGGATGAATGTGGCTTTGTGTGGGCTGCTACTTGTTTTTTCTAGCATGCTGTTGACTCAGGCATGACGTGCATGGCCGGCCACTCTGATTAAATAGCTGCAGGGAATCAATTCAAGTCCTTTGTGCTGTATTGATTAATACTGTGTTGTTTTGTTTGTGCAATCTATGCAAATTCCAATCAGGATTAATGGGATGCCGTAGGGGGTATTTTTTAAATTAAATGTTTATACAGAAGTTATAGATTATTCCTTTTGGGCCTGTGTAGTGAAATCTTGTATAAAATGCTCTGACTTTGTCTGTTTCTATAAAGTCATTTACTGTAAATGTGACAGATGGATTATGTATTTAGATTTACTGAAGGTTTGAAAACACTGGAATCTGTTCATTTTCTATCCACTGCATGTAGTTTAGATAATCTCTTTCTGTTTCCGATGACATGAAAATGAGAGTACCTTTTAAAGGTTTCGGGAGTTTTAGTCAAAGATGCAATATTATCTCAGATATTGTGTAAATTCAGGCTATATTTCCTGTTGATACAGGTGAATGTGGTTTTATCTGGTCATAAAAAGCCTATTACTGTGTAATATTGCTTTTATTGATGTAATTAAACTTTTATTTTAAACTGTAGCTGAAATTGTTGAGTTTTTCCACACACACTGACACTTGTGTTTGTTAAGAGAACAAAAATCCTGTGCTTTTGTTAAAAATGGTGGGTAGTTTCAGAATTCTTAAAAGGTAAAATTCAGTGTACCATAATTTTAATTCAGTTTTATTTATATTGTGTCAAAGCACAATAACAGTCACCTCAAGGTCCTTTACAGCGTCTCAAACTCGTGGCCTGGGCGCCACTTGCGGCTCACGTGACCGTTACTAAATAATGTAATTTGACCTGGAAGTTATTGTTTTGTTAGGGAGGATTTGTTTGTTGTTGAGTGCAGTGTTAAGTTCTAAGAATGATTTAATATGAAGGCAACATGAGCAGAGAGTACAGTCGTGCTGAGGGACTGGCTGTGTTAGCTCAGTGAGAGAGTCGAACACTAATGTGTGCACTGCATTTTTGTTTTGTTAAATATGAACAAAATAATAGCAGCAGTGCTGCCACGTGTCTGTCCAGAAAGAGAGGACCAATGTGTTTATTTGGTAGTTCAATGGGAAAAAAATTGCCCTCACGTTTGCAGTTTTGTGTTGTTATAAAATATTTGAAATTTAAAAAAACCAAACAAAACCCAACATTTGCAGAAATATTTGTGGGTGTTTTCTTCTTGGTGGTTTTTTGGACTACTTGAACACTAAATCGACCCTCCAATGAGATGACAGTGCTAGCAGTGGCCCTCAGCTCATTTAACTGTGTAAGATAAAAACTCTACAATAATACCGAGAAACCCCAACAATCAGATGATTCCCTATGAACAAGCGTTTAGACAGTGGAAAGGAAAAACTCCCTTTTAACAGGAAGAAACAGGAGGCCAAAGGAAGGACTGTCATCTGCCGCGATCCTCCCCGTGGGGAGAGCCAGAGTCTGTTCCTGCATGAATATGTGAGGACGCAGAACCCTCCACAGCTACTTTAAACGTTTCACAGGCGGCGCATTCACGGATCATTCATATCAACAGTGCCACAGTATTTACCTGAGGCATTTAAAAAACAGTTTACCGTCTGCAGACTAAACCACAGCTGCGATGTTTTTCTGTTTATTTCACTAAGGATAAGGCTGTGTGCTTTAATCCACGTCTAGATTAATTATTATTTATTTATTTTAATCGTGTGGTTATAAACAGTTGGGATTGAATGCATTAGGAAGGTCAAAGTTGTTCTTAAAACTAAAAATATCAACAAACAACATACATTTTTCCCGACAAATGAACTTCACAATAACAGCGACCGTTATAATCACACGCATGCGCACAGGTTTCCTGACCAGATGGAGGCCCTGCTGCTGATTGTGAATGAAAAAAAAAGGAAAAGTAGGCTATATCCGGTTCACCAGCGGCACTTTCATCAATTAATTGATGATGTAAAGTAATTAAATGCCTCATAACTGGATTGAATATGAATTTATTTTATGTCTTGGAAGCGTGCTAGCTGTTCCTTAAAAAAAAAAAAATATATATATATATATATATATATATATATATATATTGTCCAGTTAGCAGATCCGACTCTTCACTGCGAAGCCTCCGATTGTGCCATCTCAGCAGCTCCTGGTGAGTTTTTCACCCCCTTTTCTATATTTAACAACAGTTACAGAAGTAAAACTTAAACAGGAAACTACACTGTGTGTTAAAGCCTAATAGGGCGGCTAATAGAGCTAACAGAAAGCTGTCGAAAACAGCTGGATTTTAGTCCCTAAATTAAGATGTCAGGTGTACGACTTCATATGTAAAGTGTATATGTAGCCTTAGCTTGAAGTGAGCGCCATGTGACTGTAGGTGTCAAACAGAAGTTTAACAACAACAACAAAACAAATGTTGTTTAAAGGAAACATTTAGCCTTTAACGCTGGTTTGAATCAAGAAAATAACAAAAACACTACATAAACACAACTATCGAATCTAAATAGAGCAACATGTTTTATTCCTTTCTACAAACTAATGCACATGCATGTAAAGATACAGCAGATATGAGCTGAACAGGCTTCAGAGCTTAGAAACACGTTGGTGATTGTGCTTAAAGTTTAAACCAGATGTTTCTGGTATAAAAACAAATTAACAAAACATTTTCTTTCTGTTCTGGGAATTATGCTAACCGTACTGTGATAGGAAATGTGAGCAGAGCTATCTATGGCTTTTCTCGTTTCTCATCCTGTGACGGAGTTTTCTCCACAACAAGTGGATCCTGGAAGCAGACGCCCAGGTCCTTAGAAGGTTTGTGTCTGACTGTTGTTTATGTGGCTGCTGCAGCTGTTTGATAAGCCAGAAACGCTTTGACGAGTGTGAAACATTAACCAGGCCACAGCTGACTGTATCATGTAGAAATATGAGCGGTCCAGTCCTACAAACATGCACAGAAGCCTCTGAACCTGTCAGGCTGTCCATTGGGATCTTCGCAGGTGTCCAGCGTTGTCTAGTTGAGGAACGCTTGGAGTTGTGTGAATCTTGGGGTCGGGCCTCCCTAGATGTTGCTTGGCACAGATAGCACAGTGGTGTGCGGAGTGACAGGAAATGAAAAACAAACAAACAAACAAAAGGTATCTGTCTCGTGTCTTGAGCTGGAACAGGCATGTCAGCAGCTCTAAGCTCCAGTGTGTCATCTGTCATCTGAAGATGATTAATAGTAGCATGGTGCCAAGCAAGCCGAAGAGACCCTTGGAAGCCAAACGTGCTTTGTGAGACAGTCTTGGCCTGCTTTAAATGAATAAACCAGAGGAAGCAAGCGTTTGTCTGATGGTGTGTGTGATAAGGCGGTGGAGTCGAAATGTGTGCCTGTGGAGACAACATGTCAGCTGTCTGTCATTTACATGGGACCTTTGGTGGTGGCAGTGGAGTGTGTGGATTTTAATTTTGTTGACGTGTCGCCTCAATCGATATCGCTCGATCCTGAGAAACTGGCAGATACACTTCAAATGATGTGCTGTGTCCAGGTGTGCTAATTTGATGACAGCCATGCGTTATTGCTTCGTTATTTATTTATCTGCATAACAACATTTTAATTTAATGTATCAAAAACAATTATTTGCGAGCTATGAACTGAAGTCGGCACCGGTGCTGCCGAACAACTAGCGAAAGACAACTGGGACGAGAAATAAAAAAACAAACAGAACTGGAAAGGTTTCAGTTGGGCCGGGGATGTCAACAGCTCTAAGCTCTAGTGCGTCATCTGTCATCCTAAGTTGGTTATTGCTAGCATGGTGCCAAGCAAGCTGAAGAGACACTTGGAATCCAAACATCGCTTCTGAGAAAGTCTTGGCCTGCTTTAAATGAATAACCAAAGGCAACATTGTGTCTGATAAGCCGGGGGAGGCAAGCTGACACTTCATGATGCCTCATTTTTGGGGGTAGACGTGTGCTTTAAAATGTGGGCTTGCCCTCTGCTGTGCACTGGGCCACATCCGAGTCCATTAGAGCCTTTTGGGCTCTTTGACGTGCTCCACCTGCTGATGCTGGGCAGTTGTTGTGGAATGTCAGTGTGCTCACCTGCTACAAGAGGCTGTGAGGGGTCACTGCTGCCATTAGGAATGTGCTTATCTGCAGGTGGGGGATAAGACCTGGAGTTTCCCACAACACGGCTTGTAACAGGATGATAATGATATTCACGTCACCTGTTAGTGTTTTTATTGTCGCAGCCATATGTGCGTGTTTAAACATCTCATCGTAAAACTCTGAGCATTAATCTGCTGCTGTAACAACACCCACTCTTCTTAAGAGGCTTACTGTAGCGCAGGATTTTGGGACGGTGCCTAAACCAGAAAAACAGGCTCGTAGTAAAAGTGCTGACAGAGTTTGAACTGCATCAGAACAATTTATCAAACCCTTCCTCTTATTAGCTGTGTTGTTGTTGCTATGACTAACAAATAATTACAGACGTTGTTTTACACATTTGACCGTCGGTGCTTCACATGGCTTGTAAACCTTCGTCTGATCTGCTTTAGTCTTGCTTAGATGTGTTTTTGGGCACTCGAGTAAGTGCAGAGCAGAGTTTGAAGGGCGTCTGTTAACTAGAAAGAGTAGCATTAATCTCCATTTCAAGGAAACTTGCAAATTTATAATACACACACACACACCTAGGATGGCTCCTGATTGAGGTGTTGCAGGCATGTCTTCCTGGGAGGAGTCCCTGGGGTAGACTCGCGACACACTGGAGAGATTGTCTCTCAGCTGTCTGGGTAATGCCTCTGCGTTCCCCGGAGAAGCTGAGGAAAGTGGTAGGGAAGAAGGAGGTCTACACTTCTCTGCTTAGGCTGATGCATCATAAACCTGGCTCCGGATAAGTGAAAGAAAGTGGATGGATTCAGGGATTTAATGTCGATATAGGAAAATGTTATCTGTAGTTGGAGGTTTCAAGCAGCAGCACTTTGGAGTGCAACAGTAGTGACACAGACATAACCTAGGTCATGTTTTCCCGGGAAGTTTTAAGTGTAAAATAACTAATTAACTTTAATTTTAACTTTAATTATAACTATTGCTAAAGTAGCTTAACCTTGCAACTTTTCAGGAACTGCACAAAATATTTTAAATTTATTTTTAACCAGCTGCTTAAATTCCTCTTTTTCCACCACGGAACCTCATCCGTCACTTCCATCCACATGGCGTGCATCTAATCCAGGGGTGGGCAACTCCAGGCCTCGAGGGCCGGTGTCCTACAGGTTTTAGATCTCACGCTGAGTCAACACACCTGAATGAAATGATGAGTTCATTAGCAGGCCTCTGGAGAACTTCAAGACATGCTGAGGAGGTCATTTAGCCATTTAAATGAGCTGCGTTGGATCAAGGATGCATCTAAAACCTGCAGGACACCGGCCCTCGAGGCCTGGAGTTGCCCACCCCTGATCCAGTGAGTGCTTCGACCCTCGGTGTAGTCATTTGTTCATTTCCAGAGTGCACGTCACCAGCTGATAGCATCTACTAATATGTCTTCTCAGCCTGGTCGTACTTGACGGTGCGTTTTTTGTGTAAAGTGGTGAAACAGGCTTGTTTCTATCATTAGCAGGAACAATTTTCTCCCATATTTCTCAAAGCACTGTGATGCGGTTTGGTCTGCATTCTCCACAAACAGGCTTATTAAGAGTTAACAAGAGTTATTTTTATAACTGAATTATCTAACTCTTGTTTCCCAATAATCTCCCCAGTAATCTCTTACATTGAATTGTAGTTTATAATTCGTGCTTAATCTGACAATGATGTAACACTGTGGTCGGTTTAGGCATTAAACACATGTCCAAAAGCTCAAAACAGTGATGGCAAATGGACAACGCAGCAAATATGAGCAGTTATTATTCCGTGTTTTTTGCTTCATGATGCACTAAAACTGATGAGAATCTAGTGTTGACTTTATGAGACATCTCCAGTTCCAGATCTAAGATTCATAGTCACCATGGACAAATAACAATACAGAATTTATTTCCATCTCCAGCATCAGTCATTGACGTATGCCGCCATATACACTGCAAACCCTCTTTGAGCTGCCTCAGAGGACTGCTCAGTGGAAACGATGTATTACGAGGTCATTTCCTCGTTGCCCCTATAATCCACCTGATTGGCCCTCCACCACAGAGTTAAAAGTGAAAGCAGACCAGGGACCTTTGTATCCCTCCCACCCCTGTCCTGTTTTCTTTCTTTTTTTTTAATTTCTCTGCTGATGTGGCGTGAAACTGAAGTGTTTGCCCAGATGTTTCCTGATGGAAGAAGATGGTTGTAGTTTCCTATGAGGTCACAGTGCTGCTGGTGGTGCAGTGACGGCTTTAATGGACTTTTCTGTTGTAGTCTCCCGTTTTCTTTTACTCTGTTTCTGGGATCTTGTTTTGATAGATGCTCCAATCAGATTTGTTTAAAAGAAAAAAAAACCTTTGACTCTAACAGTCGGCTTTCTATGCTAGTCAAGTCAAGTGGCTTGATTGGCCACTGCAGTGGTGCAGTACGCAGTGGAACGAGACAATGTTCCTCTAAGACCACGGTGCTACATATGACATATAACAGACAATCACCACAGGACTACATAAAGTGCAAGTGTGCAAAAATGGCAAAAAAAACACAAACAAATAGTGCAACACCAGACAGAGCAGAGCAATAAGACACAACTTGTCCCTGGCCACCTCCTCCAGCTCATCTAGGGAGACACAAGGCCCAAGCCAGCTGACGGATATCTCTGAAAGCTTTTCTTTCTCTCTGAGGAGTATCAGCTCTACTGAGTCACTCCCGATTGATCAAACTCCTCATCCTATCGCTAAGGAAGAGCCCACCCAGCTCTCGAAGGAAGCTCCTTGCCAGTTCTTCTACCTGCGATCTCATTCTTTCAGTCCCTATTCTGAGCTCGTTGCCATAGGGTGAGCGTAGGAATCTAGATCGCCTGGTAGATCGCCAGCTTGAGCTCAGCTTTCTTCTCCACAATAGACTGACACAGTGTCCACATTACTGCAGACATGACACCAACCTCCCACTTCATTCTCCCCTCACTCCTGAGCAAAACCCCGAGTTACTTAAGCTCCTCCACTTGGGGCAGTTCCAGTTAAGAAACGTGGACTTCTCATTCCCACTCCTTCACACCTGACTGCAAACTGGCCCAGTGCGAGCTGGAGGTTACCACCTGATTAAGCCAAAAGGACTAAATCATTTACAAAAAGCAGAGGCAAGGCCGCTGGTTTATAAGTAGAAATTCTCTTCATTAAAAATGATGAACATAACTGGAGACAAAGGGCAGCCATGGGAATGTCAAACACCACCAGGAATTTATTTTTAAAGGGCCGACTGTATCGACAGGATAACCAAAACTGTGCTATGTGAAGATCCTCAAAGGTTTGAAGAGCCTAAATTAAATTCTGAAAGCTACTGTGAGTCGATGAAGGTGATCAGCTGATTCTTTAAAAAATGTCAAAATCTTAAAAAGTTGTTGCAAAGTAAAGATTAAAGATCAAAATAACAGAGACTCCGCCAAGAATCAACACTTTACACTAGAAATATCTCAGGTGCACAACAAAACTGCCTTGTTTAGTTTACTCAGTTTGAAATATGGAATCTTATATTACGAAGGTCTCCTGGATTTTTATTTTTTTGCCTTGTATAGCCTGCAGTTGTACTTTGTGGCACATTGATGAAGCATTTCTTCAAAATAAACGTCATGCATTTTCTGCGCTTATTGCTTTTTCCTTCGTGTTAGATGAGCAAATCTGATTGAGGCTGGTTGCTGGATTGATGACGATCCTTGTGATGGATTTATTGAAGTGTAGATTTACAAGTTCTGAAAATAGAAAAATGCTGGAGCAAAGAACTGCCGTCATCCTCGTCTCTGTCAACAGTCACTCTCTGCTGTGCCTGGTGGTTTCACACAAATCAAAAGCAACAAGAGGTGAGTCCAGCTCCACATTACTACCAGAGGTAGAGGCGTTACAGTAAAGTGATGTTACCCCTAGCTCTGATCTTGTTTGATGTGACGTGAAAGTTTAAAAGTTGTCAAGATGTCACCTGAAAATAGACGTTTGAAACTGGAAACTTTAAGGAGATCGAGAAATCCACACATCACCAAAACTAAGTAGTCTTTATATGGTTTTTACATCAAAGTAGCTTCTTTGGAAATTGTTCCATATTGTAGGAGCCATAACTAAATGTATTGAATTTTGATGATCACTGGGTTTTCATTTGTTTGGTTGCTATGGTGATGTGTAACGGGAGTCACGTGGGTGCTAGCGGTGACATTAAGAGGGCGTTGTCAGTCTGTCATTCACTGGTTTTGATTTTGACAGAGAGGAGGGGTGGTAGCCGTAGTTTTTGTTGACCTCTGTAAACTCTCAAAGCACTTTAATAAACAAGCAAACAATTCCACCTCTCGCATTATTGCGTGAAGTTGACAGCGCGTCAGGCAAAGAGGCAGGCTCCATCCCCGGCCTCTAGCGACTGTGGAAGTCGCTACACGTATTTAAATGATTTGTTCATTTTGATAAATGTATGTGTTACATACTAAACCTGAATATTGTGGTTTTAGGTTTGGCACTTAGAGAACTTCTTGTTTTTATCAGTACTGAGTAGATTTGCATCAAATGGTCACTGTGTGCAGGTCTGTGCCATCTTTGATGTTTTTCCTCCATCTGCTGGTGAAATGTACACACTGACTGAAGTCTTGCCTCTGCGGCCTGATTCAAGCTGTTATTCCTGGTTTTCATCAGGCATAGGAGCAAACTGAAGGTACTACCCAGGCTTCATTGTGCACGAGTTACCTGGAATATCTGGGAATGTTAGCAAAATGAATGCAGTGTTTTACGCCCAAGAATCACAGATGCAAATACCAGCATGTCATTTTTTTCCTACTAGTTTTGGGGGCTTTCCAGTATACATATAACTAGTAATATATAATGTAAGGTAGATGTTCATGCTGTTAACTGGTGAGATTCAGGTTAAATACACTAGCTACTATTACAAAGGTAAATGCTGTCTTTTAAATATTGGAATAGAAATAATGAAACATTTCAAAATGTTTAAATATCCAAGCAACTTCAGTTAGAAACAATTATTATTATTATTATTTTTTAAAAAAAGAAAGAAAACACGATGATGACTCCACGATGATGACTACCACACAACTGGCACTCAGAAAATGTCTAAACGGCGAAACACAGAAAATTTAATTCCTCAGGTTTGTCAAATCCAAATGTTTATCTTTGATGCAGCTAATACAAGTTTATCGTTGCATAACTGTAACTTTAAAACGCCTCCGAAGTACATTCTGACGCGTCCGTCAGTCTAAGGTCTGTCAGAGCAGCATCATCGGGGCGAACGTTGACCTTCCTTTCAGTTTTTCACGTTGACGGTGAGATCCAGTTTCATCTCTTCGTCCGTTCGTTTGGGGAAAACGGTGGAGCAGTGACAAAAATCAGACGCTTAATGCAACATTTTATCCCCTGGAATGTCTTGGTTGAATAATATTCGGTCCTGGAGTCTTTCCACTGCCAGTCTCTCACAAATGGAAGACAAATATATTTCTTGGCTGGCCATTGTGTTTCAGAGTGAGGCTCTTTTGATTCGTAATATTCAGGGCTAATTAGCTTAAGAAAGTGATATAGTTTTTCTGCTGGACTGCTGCTGCCCATTAACGTCGGCTCAGATTTCCCAGGTGCCTCACTGTCTGCCAGAGGTAACAAAATAATGGCTGCGCTTGGAAGCCTGTTTTTCAATGTGTTTTTTTTTTTTCCTTAGTGATTTTTAATAGCTTACTATTAGAGATATTACCCAAGGGATACCTTGATGCTTTTGCTGTTGTTTCTTTTCTTTTTCTATGCTCTCCTGTGCAGATCAACTATATTTGTGTTGAAGGCTTTCTGCTCTATTATGCGTGCAGATTCATGAAACCACAGCTTGAGCACATTTACACCAGTTTCAGTGTCTAAATTTCCCAAAACGTCCTGTTTTTAGACTGGTAATGTCTGGTATGCATGTATCGCTTTTTTGTGAAAGAATTTTTGTCTTTCGTTAAGTAAACGTGAACACGTAGCAAGTAAAAACAAAAAATAAGCAAGCGAAGAATCACAGAGAGCAGATTCAGAAGGCCGCAAGAGGAAGAAGATTTTTCAGATGTTTGTTTCATGTCCTCATCCATCGTGATCTGGTTACTCAGAGTTCATAAGCCTTATTTCCTTTATTTCTATGTTTGCCAACTATCTTACTTGGCAGAAGGAAGCAAGTAAGCGTCTTTTGCTTAGTCGGTGTAGTTTATTAGAAGGCGGGGAACGCCATTAGAAGCAAAAACCTGTTTGACAGCTGTTTGTTTTTGATGGCTCTAGTGCAGTTTGACTATTTTGTAGTGCAACATCTCACAGTACCAACATTTACATTCTGGCTGAAGGTAGTGAGTCATGTGTTCTTCTATCTCTGGTTTTTAATGACAGTTGAGGTCATGCTGCCACTTTTTGGTGGTTGGAGTGCATTACATACAATTGAGCTTGAAAAGGCAAAAAAAGTAACTCTGTGAATCTTTGAAAATTCTAAAATTCACGACCGTTCCTTGTAGACAAAAGTCATCCCTATAAGGACGGGGATTACAAGAGGTTTACTAAACCCGAGTTTAACCCGTTTGGCCACTTGCTGTAGAATGTTGGTGTACTGGGATTAAAACGTTCAAACATGGCCTTATACTGGGGAGGTATGTGTTTGTATAGACGTGGAGAATATAAATCTGCGTAGTTCTTGTGGTTTTATTGAAGACCGGTTCTGCATTGTTACAGGTATTTAAACCTGTCTCCCATTTCTGCCTCTAAAGCAAAGAAAAAGTAACAAACTGTAGAGACGGTGTAGATACATGCTGTAATGAATGGCTGCTTTTACAAGAAGGAAAACCTCGGACGGGTATCGGTTGATAAGGTTCTCTTGTCGTACATTGTGCCCGAGGCCACGCAACTTGCATAACAGCTCCACTGCAGTGGATATTTGTAATTTTAGCACAGCTGTATTTCTCCTGCCACTTTTTCAGTTGAGTAAATCAAACCCTGAGCATTTCGAGGTAATTCTACCTCAGCGAATGATAATTCATCAAACTGTCCTGAGCTTAAGTGCATATTCAGATGACTGCGTTGCTATAAAAGACTGAGTTGTCCTGAGGGGGTGTAATTTAGACATGATCTATGTGTGCGTTTAGGAAAACCACTTGAAGGTCACGGAGTAAATGAGCAAAGAGCTGCATTACTGTAGCGATACCCAGCTGTTTACACTCGTGAAACATTTCAATTAATTTTGGTTGATTGAAGCACTTTAAGCTTAGCTTGTTTTCCCAAAGATTTGATATTTGCCTCAACAATTTTAACTCTTTAAAAACACCAGATAACAGCCGCATGCCTGCAGCGAAGCTTCGGCCATTTGGATACAAGTCTTGGGTATTTGTACGCTATGAATATAATGTAACATGTTTACAGTTTGTCCTCATCAGCATACAGTTTCTGGGTCATTACTACAAACTACAAAACAAATGTTTTCTTTCTTTGACCTCATTCTGTCGTGTGTGTTTGAGGGGGTTTGGGTTTATTCTGGGGCTTTCATTGTTTTAATCACAAACTGTATATGAAAGGTGGTCGTGACACCATGACCCACTGGTTTTTGAATCCCAGTTGAAGCCTCTGAGCCTTTAGAATCTGTTGGAATCTTATTTTCTGTTTTTTACGGTTTTTGTATCCACATTTGAGCGAGAGGTCAGAGTGCGTGGTAGGTAACATTACTGCTACTGTTACCTAGCCTATTGAGGAATACACGGGCTGTGTAGGTGCATCACAGAGACGCTGTTATAGATGGTGGTATAATGGTCTAACTCGGCGGTCCCCAACCCCTGGGCCACGGACCGGTACCAGGCCGCGAGAGTTGAGGCTCGGGTGTGAAATTGATGGATTTCAGGGTTTTTATCGTTATTTTTTGTAGCATTAACTCTGTTACCCTGAATCTTTTCCTGTGTGTTATGAATAAATCTTTTTTTGGTAGCGGTACTCATTTTATTTAGTTGTATTTATCCACGACACCTTAAAGGCCGGTCCGTGAAAATATCCAGACATAAACCGGTCTGTGGCGCAAAAAAGGTTTGGGACCGCTGATCTAACTCACTCACTGAGGCCAGTTAGCGGAGATGGGTGGCTAGCAGACAGCTAATACTCAAGTCTGCAGCCACGGCCCTAATAATGTTTATCTTACTGTGGGTAAAAACTCAATTTTAAGGACAAGTATACAAAATTAGGGGTGTTTGATTGTATATCTGGACTGTGGATATTTTCTGTGATCATGTCTATCTCTGCTTTAAAGGTTAACATGGAGTCTATGGGGATCGACTCTTCTGTGGCTTCTAGTGGCCGTTAGAGGAACTGCAGTTTTAAGCCCTTCTGCATTTGCATTGTTGTCATTTTTTCCTGCCTGTGCTATCAGACAGCCGGGTGAGGTTGATGATTTTAATTTGCCAGTAATGAATACGTTGGACCTGTTGGGCTTAAAATCCAACAGGAATGCAGAGGTTTGAGTGTAGCTCCGGATTTGTGATTTTTCACTCTTGAAATGTTGTTTAAAAGGAAAATTGAGATGCACAAAAATGGAGCGGTGGGGAAAAACTGTGCTGGTTTCAGGCAGTGTCAGGGCCTTTCTGTGTGGAGCTGGCTGCTTCTGTTTGCCCTTGTGTGGGTTTCCTCTGGGAGCTCCTGCCATCGTCGCCCATGTTAATGCTGCGTATGAGAACCCAGGACAATCTCGCGAGAGTTTAATTTCCTGGTTAAATAAAGGTTTTTAAAAATATTGGTAACAAGTGCTAACTATTTAGTTTACCTGCACGTCATGTGCTTCTTGATAAAAGTCTGTTTGTTGTCACGAAAGAGGCCGAGCAGCAGTCACTGTTTGCGTTTGAGTGACGGGGAGCTACACCCTGCGGTTCAGACCCCCCCAATTCAAATTTACTGTACACTCGGAGTGCATGCATTTCTAAATTTGAGAGACTTGTCTGTACCAGTATGGATTTGATTGCGTAACATTAATGGCCGCACTGCATTTTTTTGTGCGTATTCATTAAAAATAATTGTCTTCTGCTCAGCAGACCACAGACTGGCACCTCCTCAGAGCTGCAGCTGCTCTCTCAGCCAACACAAGCCATGCGTACTAAGGAGAGACTACCAGTGTTTACCTCTCCTTACAGCACAGACCAACGGTAGACGGAGGTGCTCTCCCTTTTTCTTCTGTGGTTTCTGGCAGCCAACACCAGATTCCTTCATGTCTATCACTGCAATCAGCAGGCCAGACCTGCAGTCAGCCAAGCAGCTTGAAACAAAGCAGCAAGAACGGCTGAACATGAAGTAGGCGAAGCGTTTCTTTCTGGATACTGCGAGGAAGAATCTGTTTTCTCTCAGCTGTGTCAGTTTTCCACTCTTCATCAGAGGACTATTCTGTTTTGCGATAGTGCGTCATGCACCGCTTCCTCCTCAGAAGAGAGCTTAAATGTGTTTTAACACCACTTCTTCCTGACCTGCAGACAGACTTATCGTTCTCATTCTTGCAGAAACGTACGCTTCAAATTATGTCATTACCCCAAACTGTGTACGCGCCGATATGCTAAGCGTGTTATTTAAATAGCAGAAGATGTAAAGCATCCAGAAAATGAGGGTGTTGGTTAAAAATGCATGTAACGCAGAGACACTTTTACTGCAGAATGATAAATGGGATAATTTCTGTTGGTACCATCTAAGTGCTTTTCTTGGAATAGTGCATCACCTTCAGTGATTATTTGGTTTACACTAAATCTTACTAATACCACTCCAGAAACGACAGAGAAATGGGAGACCTGCAGTAACACGGTGGCTGCGGTTACGCGCACACATTTTATCATCCTGATTGAGGATTTTAGCTCAAGTGTTTACACGGGACGTGATTCAGTACGTGCATGTGTGACAGGGGCAAAAAGGAAGAATATGTCCTGGATCAGACCTGACTTTTGTCTGTCCAGCCCGGTAGTCGCTGCTATCGTGTTGCTCTTAATTCCTTAAGCATTTATATTAAAGACAAAGTTTCCACAGAGGAGCAGTTCAGCTCAGAAGAGTCAGGATGGGATGGTTTACAAGTACAGTTTGTCTTCTGATCGGTTTATGAAAGCTTTAATTTGGTTCAGGCCTGTGGAAAAAGTAGTAGCTGTGACAGGTTTGAATCCTAGATGTACTTTAATAAAGATCATTACGTCATTTTAAATAATTTCATATAATTCTGGTTAATTTGGCTGATATAATAGCTGATACAATATGTTATTTTTATGCAAGTATTTTAAAGTTTGCTCGCTTTCTCAGTTTCTATTTAAAAAAACAAAACATGCATACTACATGTTTCTCATCTCCCACCAAGAAAGGTCATTCACGCTCCGTCACAGGGCTTGCAAGTTTACTCTACCGTATTTTTCGGACCATAAAGCGCACCGGATTATAAGACGCATATATAAAATCGACACATAAAATCGATTCGAGGTCAGTAAGCACAACCAGAATTCATACATAAGGCGCACTGACGAGTTTTGAGAAATACGGTACATTCGTCTTGTGTATTTTTGGCTTTCAAGATGAGTTTTTATCGCTTTCAATAAAATATTTAGAGGTTAGAGGTTAGTCAGTATTCACAGTATTGGAGGCTTTTTCTCCAGAGTTGTGAATATTAGAAAGATACTGTCATACATGGCCCAGTCAGTCAGTTGACTTGGAGCAGCTCGTGCAGCCTCTCACAGGTTTCCAGCACACGAAAGCAACTTTTCTGGCTCTGCTTTTCTTTTCTTTTTCAATCCCGCCTGGAAAGCACCGATGGGCTCAGCTCTTTTGTTCGCGTCTGAGGAAATGGCCATCAGCAATCACATTAGAATCATTTGAACTGTTTTGAACATTTGGAAAGTTATTCAGATGCCTGGAAATGGGCAATTTAAAGGAAATTAACTAATAAATCACAATAAGAAATTCAATTGTCTGTAATAACTATAATAACTAAATATTGTACACCTTCCAGAGGGACACGAGTGTGACTTTGTCCATGACTTGGCATGAAATGTTAGCTCGTAATCAGAGATTTCGATGATTAAAAATACCGAGGCAGGAAAACTGCAAACAGCTTTTTAGTTGGTCGTCATCCATCGTAACCTTTCTTTAAATCGCTCTTTCAGCCTCAGGTGTCACTTCAGTCTTTGACTGTGGGGTTTGTTTGTTTTCTGCTGCATTTTACGCCGTAATTGTCAAATTAACCAAGAATGGCACCGCGCTTCGGTACGTACAGACACCAAAGAAGAAGCCCGATGATATGAATCTTTCTGTCTCCGTTGCTATTTGGGTTTCACTAAGCCCTCACTTTCCTTTGAGCAGTGAAACGGGTTTAAGAGAAATGTTTGTTATTTCACACCAAGCGCACGGAGCCAGCAGTAAACCCGTCTGTGAACTTAAGTGCTCCTCTATAAACTTCTCGACAGCGCATTTTCTAGTAAAGAAAATGCTGCGTTAGTCAGAGATAGATTTGGGGGCAGGGGGTGCATTCTGGGACCAATAAATCCAAAATACACAAATGCCTCAAATGAGATGGCTCATTGTAGCCTGCAGACTGATTTACTCATTTCCAAAATCAAAGGCCAGTCACCCTCATACGGTCCTGTTTTACAAACTCAGTGGGAGTCGCACAATGGCTGCGACAGTATTACTGTTATTATCATTCCGCTGTTGTTCACTCCACGCTATCAAGTCGCTGGTAATAGATATAATTCATGTGCTGCTGCAAGGGTGTTGTTGAAACCCCCCTTTTAATCTGTCTCTGTGTGTAAATAACCGTGTTTTATGCACAAAGCCAAGAAGGAACTGCAAAAGATTTAGCTGGTTTTCAGATTTGTTTTGAAAAATCTGTTGGAATGCATGAAAATGAGACTACAATTCCTTCCACCTTTCCTGACCTGATCTCTTATATATATGAGCTATTGCGACTGCACATCCCCTCCCTGCTTTCCAGTAATGCACTTAGATATGATTGAAGCCTGCTCTTTGCAGACACGTGCCTGAAAAACTACCCCATTACAAACCCAGTTAACTGCAGTAATGCAGGCCGTGGCGGGAGCACATCTTGCAGTATCGTTAATGCCACTGCTCATTACGACTCTGCCCTTGAATCCACACATACAGAGATGGTTCGAAAGTGTTTAACGGCTGCAGCCATGGTTACAGAAATCCTGCTTCTTTCTCCTTTTCCTGGAAAAATGCATCTTAATCAACTGCACACTCGAGTTCGGTATTCATGTCAGTTTAAAAAAAAAAAAAAAAAAAAAAAAAACAAGATTTCATGTTGGCTCTGCAATGTACCGTAACCTTCTGCATCCACAAACAAAACAGAGTTAACAAAATGAGGCTTGTGTACATAAATTATTCAATCTACCTCAATTTAATCCGGTTATTTTGTTAGCGTGTTTTTGGAATCCGGAGATAGGCAGAGGTCCAGACTCTCAGGGTTTCCCGAGCTTGGCACGTATTTGTTCTGCCGCCGTTAACTTTGTGTTTGTAATTAGTTTAATTCTACAGTTATTAAGCCGTCTCACAAACACTGGAAGGAATTCAAGCTGCAGACTGATTCTCACAGAGCTCGACATGCAGCCTTGTCTGGATGAGTCTGGTGCCAGGGTTCTTAGGTGGGGATGACTCCACGTGTTGTCGTTTGTTTGAGCTCTGCAGCACCAAACTGTTAGCGGCGCCCGCAGTTAAAATAAAGATGTGCGGTGTGCACGGTTACTGTCGTGCTGAACTGTGCAAATATTGTGAGGAAAATGCTCGACACTGGAGAACATTTTTAGATGGTGTTACTTTTCCGGCTCTCATTCTCCCTCTTATGCTGGACTCGTATGCAGAAGTGCCCTTTTGCATAAGAGTTTCCACTGACCCAAGGTTAAAGTAATGTTACACAGTCTTTCAACAATTGTTGAATCTCTAGGAAAACTTAGATTTAAACCCGAGTTTTGCTGATTGGAGTTAAAAAGAGCGAGGTGAAGTGACCGGCTTTGTTTCACTTCATGCTGCAGCATTATTTTCCAGAACACACAGACATGTGATAAAGAGTTTTCACAGCACTCTATGCAGTCTTGTGAAAAACAAAGTACAATTTTACTTCTTCCACAGGGATTAAGAAGGTGAGTAGCTGCCAGGTGCTGCTAATTTGTGAACTGATAATGGAGACTGTAAACCACATCTATAAAAGCTGTGTTTTGGCTGTGTGCTGGTCTGGAACATTCAGGTGTGGGTTATGGCGTCTCCTACACACTAGGTGTCTCTGTTTTGGTTCTTGTGTTGCACTTTCTGTGTTTTGTTCTGCAGGAGCTGATTGGAGGAGTAACTGTAGCGTGAGCTACACCTGGGTCCAGTGAGCTCAGTCACAAAGGTGCCTCCTTTCTGCAGCTGACCTCACGTTGCTCAGTGTCCTGCTTCGGATAACAGCTTCCTGAAGTTTTACTTTCCACGCACTGCCACATGTCCATCAACACTTTGCATGAGTAACTCGCTGACAAACACGTTCTCTTTAATTATGTCCTGTAGAATAAATGATTAGTACCTCATGTAGTGCCCCTCAGTTTTATTGCAGCCTATGAGCTAGGTTGTGACAGGTTTAACAGCCACAATCGTCCCAGCAGATTCATCTGAGACTCTGCAGGCTTCAGACGGATCAAGAATGGCTTGTTTGGAAGGGAGAAAAGCCTCTTCTCTTTTTTTAAATAAAGAGAAGATGGCACAGCTTAGGTTTGCAAAGCAGCATCTGAACAAGCGACAGAGGTTTTGGAACAATGTCCTTTGGAGAAATGACACCAAAGTGGAGCAGTTTCAATGCCTCATTTGAGAAAACCAAACACGGCAGCGTCTCAAAGCAACTGTCAGCACGGTGGTGGACCTGTGAGGATTTGGGTCGTTTGCAGCCACAGAACCTGGACACCGTGCAGTCATTGAGTCATAACATCAAATATGAGGCTAAAGCCAGGTCCAAACCGGGCCATGCATCAGGACAATGATCCCAAACACAGCAGCAAATCTAGAACTGATTGGTTCAAAAATAAAAGGATCCAGGTTCTGCAACAGCCCAGTCAAAGTCCAACCAAGTTTAAGTGGAATGGCAGGAACTGGAGCAGTGCATAAATGAATGTCTGCAAACCTCAGGGAACTGAAGTGATGTTGTAAAGAAAAACTGTCCTGAATTTGTCCACATTGGCGTAAAGAACTAACAAAGTCACACAGAAACACAGAAAACTGTTTCTTCAAGTTGCTGCTGCTAAAGTTGGTTCTACAAGCTCTCATGCAAGACTCTGAGTCTTATGCAAACTCTCTTTTTCAAATGCATGGATATCTGCATTGAAATATATCTGGAATCTGCTGGCAAGGGACACGATTGTTCATACCAGAAACTTTCTGGTCTGTATCCAGTCTCTGTTTTAGTGTTTTAGCTCTGAGCAAACTTTGGGTGCATGCAGGTAAGCACAATATGGATTTGATTTACTGAAACACAATCCTGAAGAAAACTGCTATTTTCTTACAATTTAGTTTTTGGGGTTTTTTTTATCTTTCTTGCAAAAAAGTCTGCATTCTTGCACAACTCCTGGCACACGGAACAAGAAGATTTAAACCAGATATCTGTGCAAGCTAGGCCCTGGGTCCACAGATTGCCACTACTGTAAATTTATTTTTAAAAAAATGTTGCAGTATTCCTGCCAAGTTCGCACCTTCATGCAAAAACTCTTGTCAAATACAAGTAAACTTCAAATGACAGTAAAATTGAGTTGGGCTTGTCATTTTTATGCCATTGTGTTGTATGAAGGTCCAGAAATGAAACTTCTAGAAACGAATAGTTATTTTCTTTTTTAAATCATTTGTTTGTTTTACTTGACAAGTCAGTTAATCAGTGAATTTCCACCTTGCTTGCTTGTCCGACCAACGGTCCAACTTTTAAGTTGGCAAATTAATCAGCAAATTGCGTCGGCAGTAAATCATTCAAAACATAAACGAGTCTTCTCAGGATCCCTTAATGACCTGCTGTTCGTCTGGATGAATTATGTAATGTCTGTTTTCCAAGAAGCGGGTATAAAAGTGTCAGTCAGGCAGTCGGAAACGGAGAGCGAATCATCTCGCGCGCTGATCTTTTGGGGTGAAATATCAAATTCAGTGTTTTTCCCTGCGTTTTGTTGTTTGTTTGTTTTTAATCCCAAATTGCTGATGACCTTCTTTCAGATGAGAAGTGATCTAACAGATAAGTACATCTTTGAAGTGACATAATTGCCTAAAGAATATATGACACTGTTTACACATGTTAGCGTATCATTTGAACTCCTTAAGTAGTTTACCTGCTGCCTGCTATGAGCCCTGGTCTGCATTCAAAGTGGACTGAGAAGAGCAGGTTTGCCCTTTGTACTCCCCAAAGCGTCCAGGGTGGACTGGTCTTTGTTTAGTCTGACCTCCGTCTTCATCCTCTGCTCCTAAAGCCTTTAGAGATGCCAATCTCAGAGCGTCTGAATGACCAGCAGCACATCAGTCACTGTCAGTTCTCCTGAGGTTAAGCTGTACTTCAGGCCATTGTCCAACATGGATAGACATCCTATATTGTTGAGATATTTTTAAGTTAGGTAAAGTGGAGTTTAGACTTTCATTGGCTAGGGGCGTTTGCAGTATCAGGTCTTAAGATTTAAGCAGACAGACGTTTTTATCAGCTAAAAGTAGCTGAATAAATATGTGTAGCTCTGAGGACAAAAGCAGCAAAAGCAATTTCCAAAAGTATTTTTGAGCACTTTAGATAGTTTCTATTTTGTTTTGCTTGATGATGGGTGTCATCTGTCCCATGAATAGTGTGGACGTCTGTAGTAATTACCAGGTTATTACATAAGAGCTGGTGTGATTCCTAGACGAAAGATGGCCTTTCCCCAGTTTCCTTTGCAGCTGCCACATTGCACCTGCATGTTAAACTCAAGGGTGCAGAAGTTTTTGTGCCCTTTTCTAAAGACTGACAAGTTTGAATTTGATTAACTCTTACAGGCTGTTCACATGCAGCCCAGTCCCAGCCTACTTGTTCATGTTAAAGAACGAAAATTGTCACTTTTTCACCATTTGGCTTCTTATTTTGTCCCGAGGAAGTGAGGAGGCGTCACCACGACAACTAAGGAGCCAAAATTATTGAAAGATGTTGTATTTGAACCCAAACCATGTTTTTCCAAACCTATTCCAGTAGTTTTATTTTTTATTAATGAGCGACATGTTTGTAATTAATGAAAAATAAAAAATGATACAAATGATGTGTGAACATCTCTGACTCAAACTTGGGTCTCCGGCGTGAGCAGGTAATGATTTGCTCCAACACAAACTCCTCCAACCTGATGTGGACGGTTTTTTTGCCTTTTTAAAGCGGCGTACAGCAGACTTATGATAGCTTTGTAGTTTATAATTGTTTTTTTATTTTAATTTTGTTTTTGACTCTTTGCTTTGAGTTTAACTGAACATTTTATTTTATTTTTTGACAGTTTTAAGTTTCAATTTTAATCTTTATTAATTATTATTGTATGGAGGGCTTTGTCAGAGGGAAGATTTGAGAGAATCGGGACAAGCGTTAGAATAAAAACACTGAATATTGTGAAAGCAGGGAACATGGGCAGTTTTTCAGCATACAGGGTTAATGCTGTGGAGCCACAATCTTTGTGATGTCTTAACCTCACGGGTGGCTAAAACCAAAAAGAAGCTGGTGAACTGGGATTAAACTGGGATTTAAGGGGTAAAAATCAGTATTTCTTTTTTAAAAAAATCTAAAGTAGTGCATTATGTAGTACACATGATTAATTTGCCGTGTTAAAGGATGCACAGTGGAAGTTGTATCTACAGTGCAGAGCAGACTCGCTGCCAAGCAGAATGGGAAGGACAATAAAAACAATCGGACTTCTCAGCTTTCAGTCAGCCTCTCCCGTCTGTCCCGGCCATGGCTGTTTGTTGCTGCAGAGGATTCTGTGAAACGGGTTACGATATTGAATAAATCAGCTGTGTCGGGGTACCAGATGTTAATCCGCTGTCTATCAAGCTGTGACTGTCATAACTTTGTCTACATTTTGTCTGCATTACTGCTTTTCTGCCGTTGCACAGTCCTGTGTACTGGAGGGCTTCTTTTAAGTCTGTAGAGGAAATAATGGGAGTTTGCACAAATCCAGTAAAGGTTTTGGACTTTGCATTTCACGCTTTTCCAACACTTTGTCCCATCAGACCACAGTCGTGCTCCTAAAAACACTGATATGATTGCTAAGATAATCTAAAAGAGCCCGCTTTTAGATTTGATGCGCCAGTCGGTCGGCGTCTGGCTTCTTTTTCTGTCTTAGGGGGTCGGTAGCTGTGCTTCGCCTCTGTCTACGGTATCATTTTTATTTCTTTAATCCTATTTTGAAAATGTGGATGTGGGTGGTCCGAGTTGATCTTTCTTTGTAGGAGCTTCTCGGTTGACTTTCAAGACCGCTCAGGTAATCCGAGTGTCTCCTAATTAATTGTTACAGCATGGCAAAAAGCAGTCGCCCGTCTTTACTTGCAGACCTCAGTTGGCGTCAGACTGAAATTTAAAGGAGGGGGGTTTCAGGGTCGGATACTGGGCCTCTGTCTCTGAGCCTCTATTTTCATACTTCAGTGTCTGGGAAGCTGATTTGGAGCAATAAATGTTCATAGACTGTATGATGGATTTTCATGACAGAGTTAAGAATCGGTCAGAGCAGCTGGACAGGCAGAGCAATGTTGGAATAAAGGTAAAAACAGATGGAGCTGATGGTGGAGGAGGGATGATATATTCTTCATAAAGGCGCATCATCGGTCATTTAAACGGCACCGTCTCTCCACCAGTTTTTATTGATATTAAACTTTCATCAACCCGTTTTGGTGAAATATCTGGATGAATTTAGAGAGCAAATGTGTCCTTTATTGTTTCGTCATTATAGCGTTTTGATTTCTCATAACACCATAAAAAGAACCACTTCTAGAGCCGTTTTAAATATCACTGCCAACAAATCATTCAAAACAGCTTTTTTATGGAAGCCCATAACTGACAAACTTTCCCTGACATTTATTGCATTATTCAGCCTGTTTACTTTATTCTGTCGCTTTCTATTTGGAGCAGTTTGTTAGCTGACACCGTAAAAATACACGTAATCAGATAAAATATCACAAGTTATGCACAATATCATGAATGATTTGTCATTCAAGCCCGCAAATTACACAGTCACCCACACTTTACCACAAGCATTTCAATAATAAGCCCTTTTTAAACTGGTGTGAGCGTTTTCGTGACACTGATTGAAAAGCGAATACAGGATTTTTCCTGTACAGAGAAAAGTTTGGTTTCACTCACAACGCTAACGGAAAATCTGCAAAACCAAGGCGATAGTCATCATTAAGCGTTTCTGATTGCTAATTATCATCAGTTAAAATCAGACAACTCATTACCTTCACTGCATGTGTTCAATTTCTCCTATATACACTCAAAAGATTACTCTTGGCCGTCATAAACATGAAGTCATAGTTTTAAGAAAATGCAACAAAAACAAATAAAAACAAAGGTGCAGTTATTCACATAAATAACCCGTAAGTAAACGGGTCTAAAATACCAAGCAAGTAAATTTAATTTGACCAGATTTGTGTAACAAAATGTGACATTACTTAATAAAAACACCTCTTTATTATGAATGGTAACTTTGATACTACTTGGAGACCCAGTTCCACACCTGGAGACGTCAGCATGAAGTTTGCATTCATTCATTTATTTATTCTAATGAAGCTGATCCACTGCATTTAAAAAAGGATTAGTAAAACTGCATGTTTGACAGCTTGTATAGTCTTTAAATGATGGATTTTAAAACTGAACAAAATATTTGTAAATGTGCTGGTGTTGGCATAATAGAGGATACATGATATTTTCTTTATTAAAAAAATGGCCATATGCTTCAGAGATTTATTTTTCCTTTAAAATGACCCACGTTCTGTTGTAAATGATTCATCGTACCACGTCCAAGAATTGTAGGCTCACCGAGCACTGCGTAGGTATTTGAACAATGTAGTTTACTCGTCTACTTCTAAAAATAGTTTGTTTCGAGGGGGTGGTCGTAGATTTGTAGTCATAAAACACTCGAGTTAAATAATTTAACCATCACTAACTCGGTGAGGAATGTGCTGTCACTTGCCTCGTAAAAGTTCTTTTATCCTTTTAGACAGCAAAGGGTACAATTACAGGTCACGGATGCCTATATTTACACTGTGTTTAATTCTTTTGGGAAAGGGGGCTGACAGGAGGAGATAGATTTGAAAGCAGACACAATGCTGCTGCCTTTGTCTTCATAAAGGCATTTAAGCACCGCTCCTGTTTTTCTTTAATAAAACACCAGCTTGAGTCACGGGCTCGTCCGGGATCTACCGTCCCCGTTGCCGAGACGAGCTGAAGATCTTAAGCTGGGTGTCTCTGCTGTGCACCCAGTGGGCTTAAACATATATCACACTGGCAGCGGGCTGTTTGCTTTCTAACCCCCCCTTCCTCCCCGTTCCCTCAGCAGATCCAGCCGAGGATCCCCTCTCCGTCTCTATCTCAGTGTATCCCTTCTAGTCAGGGGTACAACGTTGAGCTTTCACAGTGAAACGGCACCCATGCTGGCTGAGAATTTCTTTGATCTCCAAAGAGGCTGTACGTGACAGCAATACTAGGCAGCCCCCTCGTCACCAGGCTAATTACACGTACTTAAAATTAAACAAATAATGAAATGGGCAAATACCTGTTTCGTTTCTACAGTGGCACACATGCTCATCTGATAAGTATCCACTTAATGTTTTTATTGTAGTTGTTAGTACCAGGTGTCAGGCAGGGTCTTCCTGGGACCACCTTATCAACACTGAATCCAAAGGCATCAAAAAAAACCCAGAAATGCTCATTTAATGCCAAGTCGGAAGCAAAATGTAACCAAAATTTGTGTGCAGCCAACTGTCAGACCTCCACAGTTCACGAGGCCGGGGATAAGACGGGAAAGTATGCAGTGGTTCAGAAAGAGGCGTACGGGCGTGAAGACTGTGAACTGTCCTGCTGACCTCTGCGACTCCTTTGATCACTGGACCTTGGTGACGGCGCACCATTCCATGCCAAATTGCCATGTCACAACATAGCAGACCATCTATCAATCTAGATTTCCCTCAAAGAAACAACATTTATCAGCAGCTGATTTGAAATGCTGCGGCGAGGCGAGCTCCAGGGACCACTCTGAGCCACGCGAGTGCATTTTATGTGATTTAATCTCAAACTGAAACTATTAGTTGATCATTGATCAAAGCAGTTTTGAAAACAGTCCATTTGATTTACAGTGACATTAACATTTTGGCAGATGGAACTGCTGTACTTCTCTGTAGCATTATAAATGGTGAAAGAGACTCTGTGCAGTGATTTGATCAACTCTTCTTAACAGCGTTTCTTAGGCACAGCTCTCTGAAGGTTCTGCCACAATCCGGCTGACGTCTCTGGGCTTTTTCAATGCTTGGGGGTCATTGTCCTGTTGCGTGACCCAGTTTGAGTCGAGCTTTATCTGTCTGACATTTGACTCACATTTCACTGGAGAATTCTTCGGTACACAGAGGAGATCACGAGGTCCCGTTGTCACAAAAAGAGCCCAAATCGTCATCTCTTCACATCTTGGTGAACACCTCCAACTTGTTCTCTACCATCCAGAGGACGTTGTTCTAGAAGTCTTGTGGTTTGTTCAGATGAAGCTTCGTAAACTTGGCGGTGCACGCCATGTTTGGGCCGTGTCCACACTAATACGTTTTTGTTAGAAAATGCATCTTTTTCTCTCCGTTTTGGCCTTCCGACCACACTGAGACGGCGTTTTTGGTCAAGGAAAACTGGAGAGCTTTTTGAAAACACTCTCCAAAGTGGATACATTTGAAAACGAAGCTTCCGGAAACAATGATGCATTTTAGTCATATGATGCAGCTAAGGTGGCGGACGGCATTGTACAGCAATTGTTTTGTTGCTCTCAATTTTGGCAGCCCTGTTAAAGATTAATGTCAGTTTGTACATGCCAGATAGCTCCAGATAAAACTTGGCGTGAAGTTTCAAAGAGCCGGAAAGTAAACAAACGGCAGACGGAAATGACGCAGGTCGAATCTTACGTTTCACAGTACAGGAACGTAGCGTTTTCAGTGTGGATGAAAACGACTGAAGACGAAAACGCCGTTTTCCAATTTACCCAGATTAGTGTAGACGTAGCCTTACAGAGAAGAGGCCTTCTCCTGGCAAACCTTCCAAACAAGCCATAAGTGTCCCGTCTTTTTCTCATTGTACTGTCATGAACTTTAACCTTTAGCATGCTAACTTATGCTTGTAGGTAGGGCTGTTCGATATAACGATATATATCGGATGACGATATAAAAACGTCTATCGTTTCATTTTACGCTATCGTTTGTTTCGTGGTGTCACAAAATAAACTGTTTACGGTAATATTTTTTTCATCGTTTTGATGGTCACTGTAGTGGCTATATTAATAAAGTTCTCTCTTTCTCTTATATTTAATATAACGACACTACGGACGGACAAGCGCCTGTTTTTATGCGTTGTCGTTAGCAACAACGACAGTAACACCATCGCGTGTCCGCTTGTTTATGTTCCACATAAACCTTTCACAATAAAGCTCAAGATCCTGTTGAGACTTTTCAAAATAAACTGAATAGTTTCATGCATCAGTTAAAACACTCGACTCCAGGTACATGACGCGCAGCTGGAAACACTTCCTGCAAGTCGAGCTGCACGAGATTCACAGAATTTATAGAAAATGTTACATTTTTGTGATGATAGATGTCTTATATCGGGATATGAGATTTTGGTCATATCGCACAGCCCTACTTGTAGGATCTGAGATGTAGCTCTTTTTCTTTGTGTGTAGATGAACAGGAGTTTTCACAGCGTTGCATAAAGCCATGTGATTGTTGTCTTTTTCACATGACTAAATATTGCTCACTGTTGTTAACAGTCTTGGTAACAATGCATGCTCATGTCTAGACCAGTCACTGTGCACGTGCATCTCTCAAAGGTTTCCTGTGTGCAGAGCAGGAGCTAAAAAAGACAGTTGGGTTCCAATAATGTTATTTAGTGTGGAGACAAACACACACATGGACAATAATAGAAACCATTAAAGTGTTCCTTTGGTCCCAAAGCACCTCATATAACAAAGTATACTGGCTTATCTTTGAGTGGAGTACTGGTTCCTAATGGAGAATTCAAAATGAGGTTCAGTTTAATTTACCATTCCAAATATTTGTTCCTTCCTGTCTACACGCACAGACAGCTATACAGTTCATGACTAAACTAACAACAAACAGTACAAGCTCGATCTTATCAAATCTGTATTCTCGCTTAAATTTGTGGCATCCATGAAATTGAATGGCCAGAGAAAACAACGTAAAGGCTGCTCGTCTCTGCTGTGTGCCGTGTATTTCTTTTTTCTTTTCACATCTCGTACATCGCTGTGAGAAACAACGAGTTGTGTTCTCTTCTGCATCACAGCCCACTCCATTAAAACCCAGTCCACATTAAAAGTACGCGGGTGTGACCGGCATAGAAAGGTCTTTATGGAATACGTGAACGCAGCCGGTGTCTGCAGCGGAGCTCCGTAGGTGCCGTGTTGGATGTCTTCACGTTTCGTTATGCGTGAGAAAAATGCTTGAGAAAAACAAACGGCGCGCAGCCCGCAGCGGTGGAAAATGTCTTTGTTTCTGTGTTTATGTGATGGTCTAATTTAAACTAAAACAGAACTCATTGGTACAAATTGCCTGTTAATTTTGCTTGTGTGCAGCACAGATGTTTGATTTCATGGTCCTATAATCTGCCCACAGGAATCCATCAAAAAAACAGAGAGAAAAGAAGCCTAATAAAGTTTGTTTGTGGGGTGGGTTTGCTGTTACATGTCAAACCTAACGAAAGCTGTTCGTCAACTCTTTATCAAGCTTTTTCAACCACCTGAGCAGGTATGAGCTCTCACACAAGTAAAATAACCAACCCTTCTGTCTTTTTTGTCTTAGACTTTGACTGCAGGGCCCTTGGGAAGAATGTGTCTCCCACTAAAGCGTCACCTCTTAAAGAAAGCATATTGTGTTACATACAAACATGTCATTTGTGGGACACTGGGGTGGAAATGTCTCCCAAGGGAGCAATCAGACTGACTCCAGTTTTTTAAAAAGTCTCCTCTCTCTCTGCCACTCCTCATTTTTCAGACTCGGGGAATTGGTTGAAATTCTAGCTTTAGTAGTATTTGCCTCACCCGCACAGCTCGGTTACGTTGATTAGAAATCAATTAACATTTTCCTGTTTGAAAGTCTCTTTGTAATTCGACTCCACTGAAGATAAATCAGACTGTGGACCGCTGTTTGCGCCTCACACGGGCTCGGCTATGCCTTTCGGGCTTTCTTTAATGGTTAAAAATGGTAAATGGAGAAATGAAACCTACTGGCCAAATGAAATGTTGATCAGCAAAACAAAAATTAATTGTTTGTAAACTCTGTAAATGCAATATACAGCGGTCCCTCGTTCATTGCAGGAGTTACGTTCTAAAAGTAACCCGCGATAGGTGAAATCCGCGAAGTAACCAGGTTTATTTTTTTACAGTTATTACAGATGTACAGATGTTACAGATGATGAACATTTTCACACTTTTCTCTCTTGTTTAAACACTCTAAAAAGTTCAAACCTTGGTAGAAAAATAAGTCCAGTATTATAGAAAGAAACCAAAGAGCAAACCCTGTTTTCAGGTCCAGAACATGTGAACCGAGCAGCTGCCAGAGAATTCAACATTAATGAATCACTGGTACGGAAGTAGAGGAAGCAAGAAGAAGGAGCTGAGTAAAGTTTGACTTATCTGACTGTTTTGTTTCACTTAATGCGCCTTATAATCCGGAAAATACGGTAACTTCTACCTTCCATTAGCATGTCAGGAAGTCCAACTTTTTGTGCGATGGTTAGCATCTTCCTCTGCCTTCTGGGGGCTACCGCAGCTGCCTTTGATGGTGCAAACGTTTCGTCGACAGTGTTGTTTGTTGGGGAGAAAACTTACAAACATACAGTGCAGCACTTCAGAGTCACGCTGCTAGCGATCGAAGATTTATGTAAATTTGACAAGCTGAACTCATTCTGTACTGGACAGGAGACACGGCGCGAGATTTTGACAATGGTCTGCAGCCAATCAGGATGCAGGAGAAAATGCGCTGTATTTAAAAAAAACAGCATGCAAAATTGCACAAAAAAATCCACAAAACAGCGAGCCTGCTGAGATTCTATTTTTAATTTCTTTCTCACCTTTCCAGGTAGTTTGTAACAACATCCCATTATTTCTTGGAAGATGTAATAATGTAAGAACTTCATCCACTGCAGCGGAAACCGTGGAAACCAAGCACGGCCCTGCAGTATCAGTAAGTAGCTAGGCCGTCCTGGTGGCCTGCCAGAGAGCCAAAACACCAAACTGCATCAGGAGAAAGTTGGATTGTTGTGCTGCTAAAGCCTCAGACCTGATATTAATGCTCACGTCTGCATCCGATTTTCTACCGGCCCAAAGACAACATCGGAGGGAATGCTAGACCCACTTTTCTTGATTTCTTGGTATAAATAACCCCCCGCTTTTTATTGATGAAGAACAGGTCTGCTGTTTATAGAGATTTACTTTGCTATTAGCTGTGCTTCTCCTAACCCCACCTAAAGCCCACTTGGAGAATCACTGGTGCGGTGATTATGCCATGGAATTGATTTGTGTTTTACACTTTTATACTCCCGTACTGACGACTGGGTCATGTAGGAATAGGATACAGCATCAGTTCATCATTTGTGGACCAGATTTACTTAAGTAACAACATTGAGGCTGATCTCATAATCTGATCTTTAGAAAATCCTTCTCAAAAAAAAACAGTTAATTGACTTTTAATTAAAAGTTTTGAGAGAGAGACTTCAGGTTTTCGAAGTGGCTTCGGTGTGTAGCCCACAAACACAAGCCCGGTCCAGCCTGTTTATTCCAGCTACAGAAAGAGCATCTGCTTAGTACGACTGGGAAGCTGTGTAGGGTTGCACCCTAACATTTACACACTTGGCTTTGGCAACAAAGCAGCCATTGCTGTGGCAACCTCCGCCGGTCATTAAGCATAATTTGTCTGGTATCCCTGTGTTCAAAATGCACAAAAGAGGGTGAGTAAAGCCAGCATGAGGTTGTCTTCTGAGCTGTCATGTGGAAGGTGGTGAGGGCCCCATGCAGGGCAGACAGCGACAGAGAGGCTGGCCGAGCTCCCACAGGACCGCTTGGGGACAGAGGCAACCCGAGAGGGATGCCCCCCACCTTTCCCTCCAAATCCCACCTACAGTCACTGCACCACCACCCCCTCCCTGCAGCCGTGCATCTTACGGTTAAAACAACAGCCCCTGTGGTCAGCCAGGCTCCATATCTCCTACTGGATTTACGCATATTTCCCACCTCCCTTCTCTTACCCGTCTAATGCTTCGGCTCCATCCCCTCGTACCCAGGAATTATATTCCTTCTGCACTTCCTTCTGTAGTCGGGGCTCTTCTGCTGTTCTAGAAAAAAGGGCTTCTGCTGACAAGAAAAACTGTTGTCAGAAGCACTTCTTTGCTGCTATTTGAATTGAAATGCCAGAAATATTCTCCAATGTTCCTGTGCAACATGAAAGGACAGTATGGTTGAAGATCACTGCAGGAACTACAGGTGCTTCATAGTTCTAACATTCAGAGTTAGTACCCCTTTTCCCCCATTTCTGAATAGCAGTAATCGTTGTGAGAAGACTTATTCAATCTTCATTTTTAGCCCCACTGCTTCTTAACAAAAGCATTTTTGTGTGCTGTGATTGGTCTAAATGTAAGTCTACTTTGGATTTATCAAACGTGCATGAAGCACCAGTAACTCCCAGTGAAATGAAACTTATAACAGCATGTAGCCACGTAATCAGCAGCTCTTAAAATGGCCTAAAAATGGAAGACATTAAACTGCATTAAGCTTCGGGATTTACCTGTGATAGTGTAACATAAAAATCGATAAACAGAGAAGAAAGGCAGAGAGAAAATCACGGGCACAAACAGGATGAAAGACAAATAAAAGACCACAACAAGAAGTAAAGCTGAAATGCCAACAGTTGGACTTTCTGGAGCAGAACCGTTTGGTCTGAAATGAATTTGCATTTCTGAAAAGGTAGATGCATTTGGAAACAGCTGTGAGGCTGACACAAACGTCTCTCTCCTTCCTCGTTTCCGTTGACATGTAACCATCGTGTGACGGCGCTTTCCTGGCCTCTCGCCTACTGCGTGCAGAGATGGGCTCCATCCTGCTGTGGGCCTGAATGGGATAAGAGAGTGCAGGAAGCGTTTTCATAGATGCACCAACATTTTTTGGTAGGAGTGGTCTTAAATCGTTGGTGGGTCAGAAAATGTTAAGCGCCTACTGCAGTGAACCTCTACAGTGATTCCCATAAATACATGTATGGATGGATGGGAGATGGATGTAATGTCCGAATAAAAAGAAATTAAGCGTATCCTAAAATTTCATTTAACTGAGGAAATCATTTTCTGTCACTTATAACTGTGTTTGAGCCAAACACTGAGTTTCAGAGAGGTTTTTTTTCTTCTCTTGGCTTTCATTGATGTCAGAATAGGTCACCTCTAGATGTATTCCATTAAAGTTTTCAAGGTAGGCCAGTTTGAAGTTGATGGTGTTGTAACTCCAGAGTTTGATACAAACTTTCACCTGCAGGAGAAAGCTGCTTGTGTCGTGAACGACTGAAGTGACAAAGCAAACAACCCCTGTCGTAAAACCATAAACCAATCATCATAAAACACATTCAGCACAGGCTGTAAAACATCTTTCTTTCTTTTTTTGCCTTGCTCTGTGTAGTTTGACTACTTGGGATGATTTAAACTGTTAACAAAGCCTGAAAGAGGATCGTGAACTAGTCTGAAAATAGCCTTCTGGGTAAGACCAAGCTCATTCTAATAATGAAAGTCAGCCCTGAAAAGGAGGACAAAAAGTGACTCTCACTCCTTGATGTCCACGTCTCAGATGAAGGCAACAATACTGTCACTTTTGTGGAACTGAGTGGACGTCTGGGGTGTGAATAGGAGGTGGTGTGAGGAGCTGCCACAGGCAGTAAAGTGATTACAGGTCTCTTCCTTTAAAGCCCACAGATCTGCCTGACGGTTCAGTTCAGCAGCAGCATAAACAGACCTGTGAGCTCCATGAAGTACTTTCCATTAATTACTTGTTTCTTTATTCAGTTTGATATTCTAATTCAAAGATTCTAAAATAACTGAGCCCCCAAATCATACCTGGGCTATTTCTAGGTTATTATTATTCGACTTTACTTTGAAAACGGGTGCAACGATTTATTAAAACGTGCAAACAAAAATGAAATGTATATAAAACGGTATACAATATGTACAGTATGTGCACAGCTCAAATGAGCGCCTTTATTCTGCAACACAGCCTGAACGCTCCTAAGCTTCTTTGAGTCATGTTTCGTTAAAAACAAAGATGTTGTCCGTTCATATTTCATCGATTTTGAGAACATCTCCGACACTGAAATCCAGCCCCAAACCGTGACCGAGCCTCCACCGTGTTTTACAGGTCAAATCCATCACTGCATCACACCTGGTCACTGATTTTCAGTCGTGTTCTTGTGTGATTTTGCATAACTTTGGCTTCTTTACACCCATCCATCCACTGAGACCAGTTTTGATGATGCTTCGGTGAACAGATGGGAGTAAATGAAGCTCCAAGTGCGTCTTTCAGGTTCTGCATTAGATCTTTGCTGGACTATGGCTCTGAGATACTTTAGATATGTGAGATAACTGAGAGTTTTTTGGTTTGTTGGCAAGATTTCTGCTAACAGCTCTTTCAGCATCACGCTGTTTGTGCAGAAATAGTATTTCATGCTGTCAAACTGTGATATATTTGGCAGTTTTTGTATATTTAACTAATGAAGGGGATTCAATTATGTGTTTTTGCAACAGGCTGCTAACACCGTGCTTAAAAATACAGTTTAAAATATGTTCTTCAAGCCTTCTGTTATGTGTGAATACAACACAGGCTCAGTCTTTGGGTTGGCTGCTTTTTACAGCTCCGTGTTAAATGACAAAAATTCCTCTGAAAATGATCAGGTACAAGGACCGGACTGAGAATGAGTGGAAAAGCAGCTGATGTCCGTGGAAAACTGAAAGACCTTCAGGAAACCTAGAGTAGTCCTTGCACAGTACTGGGAAAACTCTTGAAATTCAGTTAATAACAATAATTTTAACGCCTAGGTTTAGTTTTTTTAATGCTAGAATGAAATCATTACAGCCTTCATGACTGACACAAAGTGACACAGAGCAGCTACTGAGATGAAATTGAGCTATGAAGTCATGTGTTTGACGCCCATCGCTCTGCGGCGCTGGACCGCCGGCCAGCGAAAGTGACTGCCTGTCTACTCGCCTGCTTTGCCTCTCGGTTGTTTGACACGTTGAAGGCACATGGAGGAACGCTGACGCTCTGGCCCGGATCTGCTGCCGCTGCTGTGCGAGCTGTGGAGGTGAGTTGGGAAGCTCCTGGGTGGCAGGGCAACGCGCGGGGCCTCCCTGGCTGGCGCCTGTAATTTTACCTTCCCATTCATCAGCCAGAGATATTAATAATAACAGCACATCTGGATTCACTTTACTGTCTCATGTTAACCCTTTCTACAGCGCTGCTTCTGGGCTCAGCCCCAAACCCCCCTCTCCAACTAAAGACCCATTGCTCTTGCTGTCAGTCTTCGTTTCTCTGTCTCATCTACAGCTGCAGTTTCCTTTTTCAGCTTCACACAAAGCCGTCTCCCTCACCTGAAACGCTGTGTGCTAACACCAGTTTTCCCCCTCAGTTTTTCAGAAGAATTTGCATTCGATTTTTACAAAATTTTAGGTACATGCTTTTAGATGTAAATGTATAGATATGCATTTTATACTGCACAAAAAAACCACTATAGCTGTGATGATGCTCTGCAGTACTAACAATGAACTCTGCTGCAGCCTATTTCCATTAAAACTGGACTCTGCAAGACTTTACTGTCAAAGAAACCCTCACAAGTCAAAGCATTTGTTTACACCGTTTGTTTACATCCTACCCATTTTGCATCGTGTGTTACTTAAGTGACCAACTGTGGTTGGAACCTGAAGTTCCCATAGCTGCAGTTTCTCCGATGGCCTCTAGGGGCTGGTTTCAGAAACGACTCCATTCCAGCCTCACTGGTTACAATGTCTAACACTAGAGCCAAAATAAATATGTTTAGGGCCTGGTGCGAAAGCATTTATTGTTTCATAAAAACTGCAAGGGTGTAAAGAGCTTCATGTTACACACCATTTTTAACTGCACTGTGGCTGAAAGTTTTTAAGGTGTGTGGCGTGGCTGGTTTGTCTGGCAGGTGTAGATCTGTGGATCATGTTTGTGGTGTTTGGAGCATTTTTAATCCTGCTGCACAGTTAATTATTAGAACCGATTACCCATGAAGAAAATTAAAATTGTGATTAGTTTTATGTTTTGTATGTTACTTAGCACTAAGCATCTGTGTTGTGACCTATACGGTCTCTGGATGCCGCTTGCTAATGTTACAGTAGCTGATGTCTTGGTATTCCAGCCCTTTTGTCAGAATTTGCTCATTTCTGGCCAAAGAGAAACAAAGGCTGCGATGGCCGTCGAACATTTCACAGTTACTTGTTCAATGCACTGAACTGAGATTAAGACCCAACTTAGAGTTTTGTAGAGTGAACGATGTCGCCTACATAAGCGGACAAAAAATGCCAGGAGTGTTTTCTTTCCTGGCTTTTTTTCCACAGCTTTTTGCTGTGATCAGTTTCATTTTCAGGGACGAACATATTTGTCCCACAAGCTTTTCCTTCACATCCATTCCGGTTCAGCAATGTCCCTCCTGGAATTTTGTGTTTGTGAGGATTGTATGTGATACTGTGTTGAGAGGACAATTGTTGTATTTTCTCACTGATAAATCCCCAAAAACTGCTGTGGAAAAATGCACAGGAGGGATAATGGGTACTGACCAGGTCGGTCACCAAAGTTGCGAGCTGTATCAACACATTTCCCGGGGAATCCACGGCATAGATGCCCCACTGAAGCGTGAATCCCCAGTAAACTCCAATATAGGATTTTTGTTAAGGATCAGTTTGATTGTAACAATGTCCAGCCATTAAAAAAAGCACAGTAGTTTGTTTCATTTGCACATGAGATAATTTATTTAATGGTTGCCCGAGCTGTTAGCCGTTGCCCGAGTACTGCTCCTGCTATAACTCTGTATGCACAAGTGTGTATAGACACCTCTGCACGGAGGCCGAGTAAATCACCATGCTGAGCTGTCTATAGGTGGAGCCAGGGTCCTGCGACTGGCCGCCAGGCTTGGCTCCGCGCCCGTCGCCTGAGCCTCCCGCTGGTGGCAACAGGTGACAGAGGTCTGCTGTGTGTAGAGCTGACAGCCCCCTCACAACGCATAGAAACACTTGCTTCATTACCAGACCCTCCCCCCTCTCCTAAGTGTAGAGGGAGCGCGACTGGGAGACGGACGAGGGCAGAGTGAGGCTTTACTGCTGTTTCTGTGGCACTAAATACGAGTTTGAGAGGAGGCAAAAGCTCAGTGTGCATCACTCATCTGCTCATGAGTCAACACTCATGATGTCACACGCTGCCGTGCCAGTCTCACACACAACTATACTGTATTACCAATTTTCGTATAAAAGGCCTTATTTATTAAAAAAAGGGGAGAGTCGGCTCTTTTTCCATGCAGTGGACTGAGCCGTACCTCCCAGAGAGTCCCGACTGTTAAACCATCGTGCCACAAACAACCTGCTAAAAACACTTATTTCTCCCATACAGAAATAAACACTGGCCAATTAGTGTTCTTATTTTTGGACCTGTATTAGCTGCCAGAGGAGTTGAAAATATAACCAACCAGACGTGGCCTGACACGGACGACTGCAGCGCCGCTCGTCCTCCGTCTCCACGCGGACGTCCAGGAGCTGCTTTAGCTATCGGGCCTGCGCGTCGGCCTCCAGGATAGTTTACGTCTCTGAAATGAATCCTCGCGGTGGGAACAATAGCGCCACTATTATCCAGCACAGAGAGGGATGAATTCACTGGAGGACAGGTCGTCTTGATTTATGAAGTGTGAATTAGGAGCTGAGAGTTTGAGACCGAGGTGGGGTTGTTGGGGGGCGCAAGGGGGCTGCATGGTACAAACAGCCGTCTGTGTTGTAGAGGCTGGAGACACCACAACCCCTCTTCTCCCCACCACCACCACCACCACTACTATTACTACTACTACTGCTACTACAGTCTGACTCTTGGCCTGTTTGCTCTTTCAAAGAAGAAATGGCCTCAGCCTTGGCTTCAAATGATCTGCAGAAATGTGTCCAGATCGCCACGTGGAGATCAGCGCACCGACTCCGCCTGGGTGCTGAAATAAACTAAATGTCCTTCTGGCTGCAGAGGACGCCTGCTGTGTCTCTGCGCCTGTCGTCAGGCTTCATTTATATCACTCGGCAGGTTGATGGAGTACTGTACCATCCATCAAGAGCGCGAGTATTTACTTTGATTCCAGAAAAATAAAGGCTGATCTAAAACTGCTGGCACTGGTGCTCCCTTAAAGGGACAGTTCACTCTAAAATCTGCATGGTCTGCATGCTTTTTATCCATCTTGATTCGCTTTGGTGTGACTTCCCCAGTTTTGGCGACACTGTGCTGGAAATGTGTCTCCCTTCTGGTGATGTTTAAAGTGGCTGAAAGAAAAAGCATTCAAAAATGCCAAATGTATGTGCAGAAGGAAGTCTACATGCTCACGGCACATCTATGGAAGCCTGTTTCGCCACTAAAAAAAAAGTATCCATAACTCAAAATTTCGAGTTAGCTCTGCCAATCGGTAATCTACGTGAATGATGTCATTTTCTTGTTACCCGGAAGGATACAGTGCGGAGGAATGCGCATTCAAAACCGGATCGCAACAAACCGGCGCTTTCGAGAGTACGTTTGCTGATAGTAACGCCATGTGATTCAGCTAATGGCTCAAGGATTTCATCATTTGTGAAGCTAGCTGTAGTTTAGCTGTAGCATTTGTAGCTGAGGGCTTCAGCTTCCGGGTAACAAGGAAATGACATCATTCACATAGATTACTGATTGGCAGCGCTAACTCAAAATTTCAAGAAATTAAGTCAAAATTTCGAGAAAATAACTCTAAATTTCGAGTTATGGATGCATTTTTTTTGTTTGTTTGTTTTTTAGTGGCAGAAATGGGCTTCCATACATATCAGTGATATCCTCTTCAACTTTAAAGTTAGCTAGCTGCACGCTTGCTTTGGGTGGCAGATGTAATTGAGTGGAAGGTTATAATAACAGTTCCAGTGAAGCTGTTCACAGTATTTTTGTTTTGTTTTTATAATATATTTTTTGTTGGTCACGACTGCTCAATGAGGACATCGCTGCTCAGTTTTTCAGATACTTGTTGTTTGGGTGCTTTGAGCATCATTTAATGAGGCAATCAAAGAGGCGCAAGGCTGCAGTTCTTCTCGCATTATTAAATAAACTTGATTTTTATGGTCATCCGTCGTCTTCTGACCAGTCCAAGACTGAAGAGATCCGGCTTTTGTTGTAAGAGCAGGAACCATTATTTATGTCTACATCTGCAGGAAAATGGTTTGACTGCAAGAAAGATTGTTCTCAGAGTTATAAAGTGGAGCAGATGCTTTCCTCCTAGTGCTGCTGAGATGTGGTGATTCCAGAGGAACAGATGCACGTGTTTGGATGAACGTTATCAGACGGCTGCACCAAAGTTTATAAGACTCAGCTCTGGAAAACTGTCACAAGAGCCATTATTTTCTGTCTAGTTGCTACAAGCACCAGATAAACTGCACAAATACGGCATTCACATTTACACTAGAGAGGTATTTGTGCTCGCTCACATGGGACCGACCAGTGCGGCACCACGCTGGACGACAGCTTGTTGCTTTTATGGCACAAGCTGAGCTAATCTCGGCCTGAGAAAACATTTCCTGTTTGTCCTGCGTGCTTATGCGTCATAATGTAGGTTTCTGATATGATAAGACTATATTTAATATTTAAATTCAGACCTCGACAAATGTTTCTTTTCCCAAAGGACAATTCAGAATACTGTAAAAATTATAAAAGCTGCAGGACAAATGGATGTGCAAAGTAAGCCAAAGATTCTGGGGGGAAAAAGTTCAATTAAGCCATAATTCAAGATTTACGAGCAAAAACGTAAAAATACTTGTTACAGCGCCACAGGCCGACCCGTCAGAGTAATACCTGTCAGCTGTCCCTTTGCTGCTGAGCTGAGATGTTGTTTTTCATCTTAATGGCACCGATTAACTCGACTCTCGGTCCTCCATACGCCTGAATACACAATCAGTCGTCTGAGTAATTACTCAGCGCTTTGTTCAGAGTTTTGTTTTAACGACTTTGTTCGCACGCAGAGTTTTCTGTCTGTGAAAACTTTATTGAGGACTGGAGTGAACACACTCTCACCAGCCTTCAACCTGTGGGAAAAATTAGCTAAATGCTAATTGGGTAATTATACCACTTGTTTAAATCCACAGATGTTTCACAGCGTGAGCGCATTCTCCACAGCCTGAAGATGATTCATTTGAATAACGTGTTGTTTGATTTGGATAATGATATTCTCGGTTGTAGAGTCAATAATTCCACCTTGTGTCAAACTGTGATTGTTAACGAATATCCTCTCATTTTATTAACGGGCTAAAATGAAATTTTCACCGTGGATTTTTTTTAAAGACACTCTGTTAAGCTGAACGTCGCGACAAAAATGTTATCAGTCCGCTGAACGGCAGCTATCAGCCACTGTCTCTTCCATCAGGCACAGGGCTGAACTGGTCTGAATGTGGGTTTTAACACTGCTGTGAATAGCCGGGTAACTCGAGCTGTAAAATTCTTTAATGGAACATTAATAGTGTGGCATGAAAAAATGCAGTGTGCCATCAGACTGATGATCAGTGGTCTGAAGGAGCAATTAATTTAAATTAAGCTCACAGCAGGAGTGATTATGGCAACTAGGTGCTGTTGGATTGCAGAGGAATGGAAAAAGTGCTAAACAAACAAGCAATTTGCACACCTCCCAAGTGCCAGAGCAAACAGAATAGCACCCACTCCGTGTCTGTGTGTATTCAGCTTGGCAATGCGGCCTCAATCAGCACAAGGTGTGAAACAACGTGCTGAGGGAGATAAAGTGTGTGAAAGGTGCTTTGTGTTGTCTGTGTGACACTGTAAGCTTTACCTGAAGACAGGACGAGGAGCCTCGAACGCCCGCTTGCCTGGCTGATATTTTTCCAAAGTAGACTTTTCCAAATATGTCAGATTTTTTTTCTGCTCTGCTTTTGCAGGGATGAAAGCTGAATCTTAATCTTCAAGTCCCTTCTGTTGTGTTTCTACCCGAGCATGACTTTTCTTGGTAGCACTGCTGAATGTGGCTGCCAGAACACAGAAGTCTGCTTTTCCTCACTAAATGAGAAATCAGCAGGGAATGGTACAGTGACCTGTGATCAGCTCAAACGTGGAGATTCATTTTTAATGTAAATCCTTAAGCGCAGGTTTAAAAGTCAAGGACCAGACCCTGCATTTAAAAAAATACAGGTAATTAGATGGGCCAGTTTATTAGCCGGGGAGGAAAAGTGTTTGGTTAACTTAGGGATAGAAAAAAAGTCAGTTAAGCAGGCGTCTGTCTCATGTAGGCTGACTTTTTAAGGAGGAATAATTCACTATCAAAATGTCCCTGTGGTAAAACAGTAGGAAGGGATTAGAAGAAACCAAAACAACTCTGCGTTAAATGAGCCTGGCAATCCACATGACACTTAATGAGAACCATATTTGCACTTCACTCGAGCAGGCCCCATTACAAACAGAATATTCCAGTGTGTGTCAAATATTACTCCTTAAAAGAATGAACGTGTCAATTCCAATTTAACATTTCCTTAAGTATGTAAAAAAGTATTGCGAGTGAGTTTGAACGCATCGCTTTAATTCTCCAAAAGAAAATGTGCAATTGAGCATTTTTATTTTCTATTTTTTATTAGACTGCACGTTAAATTCTGCGATTTCTTGATATCTGATGCTTGGTGCTGTTTGCATGCATGCGGAGTTTAGTCTGCACTGTCCCGCATGTGAATGCGCTGGATTGAGCAGATCTGTCAAGTGTGTTTAGGAGCGATGGTTTATGATACGTGCTGGTCAGATGAAAAATATAAGGGGTGACATTTTCCAGACTTTTCACCATCATTTGACCATAAACTAAATGAGTCGTGTGCTCAAGTGCTTGTGTGAATTAGCTCATTCAAATTGAAACAGAGATGCATTTATCTTAAGCGGATGGTTTATGGCTGATGTAGCAGCTGGCTAAGTTCTTCCATTAAATTATTTTTCAAAGAATGATTCTCTGAGCATGAGTTTAGACAGGTTCACAAATTGTGATACTTTCCATGGCTGCCGCTTAGCGAGCGTTGTTTATTTGGGAGCTAATTTGGCTGGCTTTATTGAGAGGCTCGCTGTGGCGCTGGTACAGGCAGAAATATTGTCCCACTTGAGCTGGACACATGCAGTAAATACACTGCAAAAAGTGTAGTTAACAGGCCATTTCATCTAATATTCAGGCTGTAAATCACGCTTTTCTTCAAGCAAGCAAAAGGTTGAGCTGGATTTGATGTGATTTTGTTTGTTTCCTGTGCAGTGTGTTTCATACAATCTGTCATTCAACTGAATGTGTGTGTATATTTTTTTCCTGCGATTTAAGATTGTTAAAATAATCTTGACAGCATTTTGCCAGTCCTTCATCAGATATGTGCACACATCACTATTAAACTTAGGGTGGTCTTTCTTATCCGCACGAGTCCATCAGATGGAAATATTCAAGACATTTTCATAAAATCATCATTTTATTGTTGAATTTGTGTGTTCCAATATGTTTGCACAGCAACAAGTCTCTAATGAATAGCCACAGTGTTGCTTATTGTAAATTTATTAGGAACTGAGAAGTTTGGTTTGAGGTTCGGTTCATTTAAGCTGTGCCAGTAAGTGTATCACACGCCCTAAATAAAACAAATCATTCTGACGGCACATAACCGGCTTTTTTTAAATTGTTATTGTCATTAATATTGATTGGCTAAAACTCGCACTAGGTGAAAACAGATCTGAGTTTTGGGATCCTATAATATGCATTTCTAATGGTGGAATCTAAATTTTCTTTGTGTGTCCTGAAACTTTACAGTGTGAAATATTTTATATTTCTAATCCAGCCAGCAGTGTAAAAAAATAGTGTTCACATCCTCCAGCTAAATAAATGTTGATGTATTTTGTTACATTTGACTGATTTTTGATGCATTAACATGTATGTCTGTATTACTTGCTGTTACAAATTAAAGTTGATCTAATAAATGACATGTCAAAATGCTTTGTATTATATTTTTTCTTTCTTTGTATTACTGCTGTTAATAAGCAATACAAATATAGCTTTTAACTTCATGGTGTAAATAATAAACATTAATAAAACTGTTTGTGTAATAAAAACTTTCTCTGAGGTGTTTAAGTAAAGTTGTCGTTACTAGTTTGTATTTTTTCATGAGGTGTTCTGGGAGCCTGCTGCAGAGGCTCGCAGCAGAAGGATTCACCAGATGACCAACACCCCTGATGAATGAAAGCCTGGTTTAAGAAAGTCTGGAAAACCGACAGGGGGCGTCTCCTCTCCCTCCGTCCCCCCGCCTCCCCCTCCGGCACCCTCCTCCAGTGTGGTGGAAGAAGGAGGTATTGGGGATCTCCTCCTAGACAACAAACCCACATTCAAAGAGGGGCACACGAATTACATCACGCTCCGTGCGGAGGATATAACGGAGGTCGCGAGTTACGCTCAGCGCTTTTCTGCAGAGGACACAACTGGAGCATCATGCCGAGCAGAGGCGCGCGAAGCTCGAGGACGCATGATCTGATCTTTGCCTTTAGAAGTCGTTTCCACTAATGCTTCGTGGAACAATCTTTTATTTCTATAGCGGATTTTTATCATGGGAATCTGAATATTAAGGGACTCTAGAGGCCCACGTTTGGATACGGCTCACGCGTAATTGCGCACAAGTGGACAATAAGCAGCTCCGTGTGCGTGAGGATCTCATCGATGAACATGGATCAGTCTCACCAGTGTATTGCCATGTATCTGCTGGTGCTGTCTCTCGGACTTGTGATGGATAGAGGGATTTGTCAGCACTACTACCTTCTCCGTCCCATCCCGAGTGACAGTCTGCCGCTGGTGGAATTAAAAGAGGACCCGGATCCTGTCTTTGACCCCAAGGAGCGAGATCTTAACGAGACTGAATTAAAGAGCATCCTGGGAGACTTTGACACTCGTTTTTTGTCCGTGTTACAGCCCACGGAGGACAAATTCACCGGGAACGATGAGCTCGACGACTTCGAGATCCAAAAGCCGGGGGGAGTACTCCCGAAAGAAATCCGAGCGGTGGATTTTGACATCCAGTTCGGCAAGAAGCACAAGCCCAGCAAGAAACTGAAGCGGCGCCTGCAGCAGTGGCTGTGGGCCTACTCATTCTGCCCGGTCGTGTACACCTGGACCGACCTGGGGAACAGATTCTGGCCGCGGTTTGTGCGAGTGGGCAGCTGCCTGAGCAAACGGTCTTGTTCTGTTCCGGAGGGGATGGTGTGCAAACCTGCGAACTCTACCCACCTGACGATACTGAGATGGAGATGCGTGCAGAGGAAGGGGGGGCTAAAGTGCGCCTGGATACCGGTGCAGTACCCGATCATTACAGACTGCAAATGCTCCTGTTCGAGTTAAAACACAAGACTCTGAAGATAAATTATAAGCTCAGTATTTTTTTTTTCCAAATCTCTTTCACGTGCACTACCGAGTGTAGGAATGTATTTTCTGTATATGCGGTGCCACGCAGTTATATAACTCCATGTACAAAATCAGTATTATTTGTAACCAGAGTCTACTTTATTTGTGGAGAATATTGGTTATATATTTTGTATTTATGGAGCGATAGAGCCACGTAAGGACTTGCTGTTTTCAAAACGCGGACGCAGCGAATCGACCTCAGAGTTAAACGTGGATTATTGATACAGTTTTGTGTCAGTGACTTGTTGTTATCCTGTAAATTTAAGGAAATGTGCTATTTATTCTTTATATTCGTACAATAAAACGACACTGAAATGATTTAAACATGATTTTCCTTTACTTCTTATCACTTTTATACCCAATCTGAGCGATTACACACTAAGTCACCTGCCACATTACGCACAGCCTGTAGTTCCCACGCTTAAACCATTTTACGCATCGTGTTCTTATTACAGTTATGGTGGCTGGCCTTCCCTGTCTTACAGCTTATTTCATAACAGTACATAATTATAGAACCAGACGGAGATTTGGCTATAAAATTACTCATTATTGGGGGGGAAACGTTTCTCATGGTATCATATTGGTCTTATCAGTAGTCAATTATCACTTTCTGATTTATATACAACAGGTCACTGGTTCTCTTCAGTTAGCCAGAACTATCTTATCAGTGCTAAGGCTGTCAGTCACACATGTCTCACTTTCTTTCATCTGCACAAGCCCTCCTCCTCATTTTCAGCCCAGCAGGAGATTTGCTGGAGAATCAGAGGCTGATACTTCATGACTGTTAATAAGCTGACACCATTAAAATCTGGATAAATTATTTTCTTCATAGTGCAGTTTTGTTCATTAAAGGTCTGATGTCTCCTGGGCAAATATTAAGCGTGCAAAAGAGCTAAACATACAAAAAAGCTCAACTTTCTTTACAGTTAGGAAAGAGATTACAGTCAGTAAATATGCGCAGAAACAATCTGATTAAAAATTAAGATTAAACACAATGATGGGGAATATTTTCCTGTAGATGATGGGAAGCGCTCAATTTGAGCATAATTTTGCAGCCTTGCACACATTCAGTTGCAAATATCAACGTGAGTCATTATAAATATGCTAAATTTATTTAAATCAGGGAAGAACGTGGCATAAAATATTGCATTACAGTCTTGTGTTCATTAGCTTTATATTGCATAGGTATATAAGGCAGTAGTGATGACAGGTTACGTGCTTTACTCAAAAATGAAAATACTTTTTAGGCAATAGATGAATGATGTGAAGAATCACGGTATAATTCAAAGATTGCATATACTTGTCATTACTTCATAACACTTCCAATACATAATTTTAATCTAAGGCTTTACTCGACATTGTGGTACTGCAGTTTTACTGTAAATGACAGAGCTGGGTTTTCTTCCCTTTGCTGTGTAACACACAGTAATGCATCTTCTTACAAACATAGTGATTTTATCCCAGTCGCTCTGAATCAGTAAAGGCATCTGTGTGTGAACTTTGTGTGAATTATTTTGAATTTAGTGGGAAAAGACTTATACAGTTTACAGCTGTATTAAATAATCTGTATATTCTGTAATGGCCTATCAAAACATAATGGGCCTTTTCAAAGCTACATGGTGTTAGATTTTAACAGCATTGCATTAAAAAGAAATATTGTGGCGGTCTTGTTCATTGTTATTCAAGCTGACATCTTTATATCTTTTTTTTTTTAACTTTGGCACCGCCGCTAAAATCCAAGGGATGCTCTGTGTGTTTGATCACAGCTGTAGGGTTTATAATATGAATAGTTTTAATGTAGCGTTTCTAATCGTTTTGTGGAGCTGCTTCTGTCTCACACTGACTGAGACAACCCCCCCACCCCCTCAGTTGTTCCAGAGCCTCAGTCGGGTAGACAGTGGGGCACCAGAAAGCCTGTGTTTTGTTTTAGTTGTGTTTAGTCCGTAATGATGCTCCTTAGCCTCAGAGCCAGCTCTGCACATATGCATGCAGCAGACAAATCCCTGCACTCGTCACCGGATGGTAACCTAAGGCCAAAAATTTGTACGACGCATCTTCAATAAAGTCGTTGTGTAGCCTTTGATGTATGTGTGTGTATGCTGGATCTCAGGCGGTTGCCGCTGATCTGTTATTTCCACTATACTGTTTGTCCTCTTGTGTAAAGTTGGCAATAGTCGGGATTCACAGATGACAAGCTCTGTGCATACCCAGCTATTTCAGGTTTTATGCATCATAGTCTGAAGATTTAGATGCGACTGCCTCAGTAAATATAAATCTGATCATTTCTAATATGTTCAAACCCATTTTCTCTATTTTTGCTCTTTTGAAACAGGTGCTCAAGTATCTCTGTGTTTTTAGCAAACTGTCGACATTTAAATTCTTTTCTGATTGTTTTTACAAACCTCTCCTTAGAGAACTTTTCCTCATGTTTCTTATCAAATGAGAAACGCAAGTTATTAGTTGTACTTTCCTCTTCTTCAATTTCAACCTCTCTTTCCTTGGGTTTTTCCTGCCGTAGCGCAGGCAAAGTGCTGACGCCGGTCAGATGATTTGTGTGTGGAGTAATACGTGCTGACAGAGCGCTCGGTGCCTGCAAATACCAGCTGAAGACTGGAGGATGCAGGGCTGCTAATGCCCTTCGTCACTTCTGAGCCGGTTCCCAGCTCTTTGCGTCTCTCTCCTCAGCCTCGCAGATCTCTCATGTATGAGATACCCGGCAACACATTGCTTTTAGCCACCAGCGATCCATTAAGTTAATGATCTCTTTGGGTAGAGGCTCGCTTTACTGCTTTTCTACTCCCTCCTCCCCCCTTTTAACCTAATCAACCTTTTTTATTTCTATGCAGATATTCTGAAGCCAAAACCTTGTTGCTGATTAAATTCTCCTACAGGCTTCAGATATTTTCCTGATCAAAGCAAACTTCTCCTTGTTGGTTTTGCCAACAATATCAAACACGACTCATTCATTTTTCATTACAGATGATAAAAATTACTTTTGATAACTCTGACTGGCTCATTAATAGGCCAAAGGTAGCCTCTGTGGCACCATCATTACGAGTACAATAACAAGCCGAATGTGCCAGCTTAGTTTGCTCCACAGTCTTGACTTTTACAATGTTTATTCAGTGGGAATGACAAATTTCAAATAATGCCGTTAAACAGTTGAGCACATGAAAGGATGTGCCGTAATGATCAGGTTTGTAAGCTTCGAATACACATTTACTGCTGTACATGGGCCACAACTCTATAATAAAATGATACACAAAGCTTTCTGCTTTGATGAAAGCCAAAAAATACCTTTTGATCTTCTTAATGATAGTAGCTCAGAGAAAGTTTTGACTGGTAACGGAAAGTGCTCTGTTAAAAGGCACATTTGACATAAGATATGGCCTTTAAACTTTAAGATGTGTTTTATATTTCAAAAGCTTAATTTGGCAAACATAATGAACCGCAGCCCTCGTTAATCCACCCGTTTCAGTGTGTGCGTACTTTTTTAGTTTTGATCTGAAGCCATGACACTCTTATTTTGCACTGCATGCTATAGTAGATCAACCTATAGATAACAGAGTAACCCTTAACGGTGCCTAAGACAAATTAAAAGACGTTAACAATTAAAACACCTGGAGAATTGACAAGTGACGCTTTAGTACTTGTCAAAGATGAAGATAACCGACATGATGTCAGCCACCGGTTTGTGGAACAGACTGGAGCCTGTAGGAAAAACAGGGCGAGCTAATATAGTTAAAGTTAGCATGTTTAAGAGATCCGCAGCTAGACGTCTAGTCAGATATCACTCATTGATTTGGACTGCATATGTTGAAGATTCAGAATTGGCAATTTGGACAACCCCATGTGGGGTTTTTGAAGCCCAAAGTAAGCATATTCTATCAAGAGGGCAGCGTGCTAAAATGTTAGCTAACTTGGTTAGCAAGCTACACCCACAAACTGTACTGGTGCATCACACCAATGCTAGTCACAGATGCCTCTGTAAAGCACGCTGTGATTGCTTTAGTGCCTTAAAAATAAGTTAGATATATAAATGTAACTCCTTTAAAAGCACTTTAGTTTTCTCAGAGATCTTATTTTCTTGAGTATAAGGTGCTTGCTCAGGTGCTAAGTTGAGCAAGCACCTGATTCAAGGGTGAAATGAGTCCATCTGTTGATGAACAGCAGTTTAAATCTCTGTATAAAGCTACTAAGTGGGTCTTGAGTTGAATGTCTAAAAGTTTCAAAATGTAAAAGGTTTGCTTAATTTTTTTTAATGGATGGTTTAAAATGTGTCAAATTTATCTGACATGCTTTCATTTGGAGTTCATTCATAATTCTCTATCTTTAGTGACTGTAGGGATTTGTCTGCGTGCGTCTGTCACTGTGGGCAAATCTAAAGACATGTAAATGGGTTTCACTGACTCGCTGTCCAGATGTCCAGCCGTGGCTGCAGCAGAGCCCTCTGGGAAACGTCGCCGAATGAAGGCAGGTGTTCGCTCCCAGTGGAACAGGGAACATCTGTTTGTGTTGTTCACACACATGTTGCTCAGTTAAAGCCTCATTTTGTTCCTGCATTATTTTGTTAGAAAGCTTTTCCCTCCTGTTGAATATCGGCTGCAAAACCAGCGCTCTTAGTCTGAATAGGAACACGCATAACCAAGGGTGTAATTTCCAGGGGGGTTAGGGGGGTTATGACCCCCCCAGTAAAATCATGAATTATCTCGCATAAATAGGCTGTTGATTTTCTTTACTCATTTCAGTTATTACCAGCAAAATAGTTTCATGTTTAATCATCTGGGAATTTACCCAGATTTATTTATTTATTTAGACAGAGATCTTGACACCCCCCCCCCCAAATGTTCAGCACAAAGTTACGCCGATGCGCATAACGCTTAACCCATTAACAATGTGCACACTTGTGTAGACTACAGTGTGTCTGTGTGTTTCTGTGCTGTGCTCACAGTGATGATACTTCTCGTCCTAACTGATAATCAAGCTGTATGGACAGTTTGAGTATTTTTAAAATGGTAATTCCATCTTCTCCTGACTCATAAACACAGTCTGTAAATTTTACCAGTACTGCATTAATACTTTCATAATTCCTAGCGCCAGCTCCTGTTATTGGAATTGTTTCAGTTCCAACTTATCTGGGATTTGGGTGGAAAAAGCAGTTTAGGGGTTCTGAAACACCCGTAAACACCAAGCTGAGTCAGCCATTGGGCTTTGTTTGGAGTTTTTATTTATGGAGATGGTTTGTTGTTTAACTCATTAGCTTATCAGCATGAAACTGTCAAAGCTATTTACTAAGAATTTTTCTCAATTATATCATTGTTTTGGCACTGACGTTTATGGAATTATGTTGTTGGTTGAACATTGATACAATTAATGGAAAATTGTACTCAACAGATGGTTAACTAGTGATTTTTTTTACCATCCACTTCCAATTAGATCACTCTAAACATCAGTTTCATGAGCAAACATTAGGATCGGGCGCACTTTCGCTGAGCCTGCAGAGCGCAAATCATTAGCAAATGAGCCCGAGTGTACTCCTTTGAACGTCTTTCACCTACAACTGTTCGGTGTCAAAATTTGAGGTTTGGCATTTGGCAGTTTTTATCACTCAAGCTTTAACTTCTTGTAATTTCATGCTCTGCAATAAAGACTGATCACAAAAATCCAGAAATGTTCCTTCGTGGCCTGACGATGAGCCAGGTCTTATGGATTTTTGTTGGTTTCTGGAATAAACTAAATGTCAGTGATTGAGAAAATTATTTCAACCAGGCTACTTTTGTCTTTTATCTTTTGCTAAATGTTACTTCTGAGATGAAATGGCATAAATCAGTGTACAGAGAATATGAGAAACTGGTGTGCTCTGGGCAGACACGGCCTGTCAAAGGTTTGATTTGTCTGGTAAAAGATGCTGTTTGGCGCTCTGCCTGGTTCGCTGCGCTCTCCCACACATCGCATAATTGGAAGCCTTTGAAATCTCCTCGCTGCTGCTGCTGCTGGTCCTCGTCCTGGTCACGATGTTCAAGCTGAGATGCGTACCATGGCCAATGTTAATTTTTCCGGCATTTTTGTCTGCTGTAAATTTCACCAGGTTGATGATTTGTGGGGGCGAGGAGGGGGCGATCCCGCTGTTTGATGTCCAGAGCTCGTTAATCCAAACCTCATCTGGTATGCAAGGTCAGGCCGTACTTTGATGTACACGGGGGCAGTTCTGCCAAGCCCAGAGAGCCGAGAGGGCACTGTTCGTTTACAAAAAAAAAAAGAAAAAATCAGGAGACATAGCAGCCTTGACACATCTTGGCTTTTGTCCATCAACTACTGTGAAGACGAGGTCTAGCTTGATGAAGAGGCCTCTTAAGCCTCCTGCAGCTAGGAGAGCACGCACGAACATTTCCTGAGAAACTGATTCAATACCAGTCGTTTTCCAAACTCACGGGTAATTGGAGGAATGTGTGAAACTTTAATGTTTTCCTCGGGGAGCCACCAGCGCGGTTTAGAAAGAAAGCACCATGACGATGCAGAATATATAAACCCAATATTGGCATGTGCTGTCATACTGCTTCCTTTTAAAGATTCGCCATATATTCCTATTAAAACAGCTTTCACCCCTGAGCTGCTTGACAATAAAACAAACAATAATTGGTTTATTTTGGGATTTTGATTTGTAACCGCTTCAAATCCTTTGGCATTTTTGGCTTGCGGTCCTTTGAAACAGAGAAGAATGAGTGGAAGCGGTGTGTTTGTTATGTAAAATTAAGCAACAACGGCCCCTACTTTGCACCCAGCGCAGGAATTCACTGCAATTAACTCTTGAGCGTCGCATGTAAATACGAAGGGGTTCGGGGCTCCGCAGGCAGGCCGGCGCTCTTCACACACTGGATCCCGGGCCTTTGTTCTTCCAGGGCTTTGGCCGGCCGCCACACTGCCTCACTTGGCAGCACCTAACTATAATTTTCTCACAATGCCTGGCGTGTGAGCCGTCCATCATTCCTCTCTCTGTGTCTCCCAAAGCTCCCCCGGCCCACTGGCACCTCTTAAGCCTCCAGCATTTTCAGGTTTACCCACTCCTGAGCGCATGCCAAGTCTTTTCTATCATCCCGTCATCTTGCACAACCAAACAAGCTGCCTAAGGATATTTATTAATTCACTCTTCACACTTGGCTATGCTTTGATCAGATGGTAAGTATCTTGCCATCTGATCAAAGTATCACTCCTGTATCGCTCCTGGAGGTGTTTTGATATTCTCAGATGTTCTGTGGGATCGCTGCAAATTGTTTCCAGGTCCAGCTCTGTTCAGTTCACCGACAGTAACTTTAGAAAGTAATAACAAGAGTGCTGCTCTGTACATGTTTTCCTCTTGTTCCTTAAATACCTTTTAGATGTTCACTTGATTCTGAGAAGGCAGCATGATATCGGGGTTTAGAAAGAAATCCTCAGGTGCAAAGGAAGTGGCCACAGCATGGACAGAACCAAGCATGGGCATGGCACTTTAAGCTCAGACTTTAGATTTTGTAATTTGATTACTGCGATGTTGCTCCGAGCGTGTGATTTTTATCTATTTAATTTCTTATCTGAGGTTTGACAGCATTCAATATCATCAAGCTAAAGTTGAAGCAATGCATAATATTCACTCTCTCACTTGTACCATCATGACATAAATGCGATGTAAATATTAGGGGTGCAACGACACTGGTATCAATATTGAACCGTTCGATACAGTGCTTTCGGTTCGGTACGCATATGTATCGAATAATACAAAATTTTTAATTTATTTTATCAACTTTCCTTCTGATGATGCTGTCTGTGTTGAGCGCTCAGAGGATCTGCACTCGACAGTGCAGCCTGGGCGGAGTAGTCGAACACAGATTCACTGAGCGCAGGGCAAGCTAGCGAGACAGAAGCTAAGCTCTGGTTGCAACATGACAAATTGAACCTCCCCCACCCTCATTCAGATCTGGTGTTTGGAACTATTTTGGTTTTCATGTGATGTATGACCCTGAAGGTAAGCGAGTCATGGACTAAAGTAAAACAGTATGTTGGATGTGCCACGCAATGCTCAATTACATGGGTGGGAGCTAGTGTGTTAGCGCAGTTAGCTCGTTAAGGTGTTGGCCGTCCAGCCCCACGCACAGGGCAATCTGCGGTAGCTCGTTAACGGAGATTTGCCGTGTTGTGGCGTTAACGTCATTTCAACGAGATTAACACTGACAGCACTAGTGGGAACACAACGAATATGACTGCACATTTACGCCGACATCATCCTAGTGCAAAGACAAGTGGAAGCAGACAAAAACAACAAGCACGCATGCTACAAACTTTACCCGAGTCATTTAGACAGCCGTTAGCACATGATTCTCCTTATGGGGACCTGATATGTTTAATATGCTGCTGAGAATATAGCCCAGAAGAAGCGTATAGTATAGCTTTTATTTTGGAAAGAGACATTTCTCTGTAATAAACTCTTTTCCAAAGAGGAGTGATTTCTCCATCAGATTTATTTTTTTTATTACTTTGTTGTTTCAGCAACATTAAATTTAAAAACTGTACTTTTGAGTTAAAATATATATCTATAATTTTAATAAATGACAAATTAAAAAGGCATGAACATTTTTTTTGTATCGAAAAAATATCGAACCGTGACACCAAAGTACCGAACCGTGAATTTTGTGTATCGTTGCACCCCTAGTAAATATATAAATACACAACTGTTTTTTAAAGTGCAGTGTTTGAATTAAACCCAACATCTAAGACTGAAAAATAGAGTTAATGCAGAGTGCCAAAAGTTGCAGTTCCTCTTGTGGCCACTTGAGGCTGGCTCCAAAAACAATTTCTTCCCCCATAGACTGCTACATTATAATGGCGAAATAAACACGCCTGTTGTTTTTAGCCTTACTGGGTAGTTTTCTTCTTCATAACTTTTTATAATGGCTGATTTTTTGTTTTCTATAGCAGCGGTCCCCAACCCCCGGGCCATGGACCGGTACCGGTCCGTGAGTCGTTTGGTACCGGGCCGCGAGAGTTGGGGCTTGAGTGTGAAAGTTATGGTTTTCAGGGTTTTTATCATTAACTCGGTTTCCCTGGGTCTTTTCCCGTGTTGTAGTTGTGTGCGTTACCATAGCGACCAGAGAGCATCAAGGGGTAGAGAGGAGGATGTTACTCTCAATGTTGTTGGCACATTTCAGGAGGACGCTGCTAATAAAGTTACATAATTACACAGTGAATTTGCGTTTATTATTATATTTACAAAATACCACAGTTTTTGTCTTGGTTGTGTCATTTTAATTTGTTGTATTTATCCGCGACGCCTTAAAGGCCGGTCCGTGAAAATATTGTCTGACATTAAACCGGTCCATGGCGCAAAAAAAAAAATAGCTTATTCAGAGTGTTGCTGTTTTGTTTGGGTGTCCTGACGCAGGAAGTTGTAGCTGATTTGTGTCTACTTGGTCTCACCTGGACTAATTGGAGTTGCTGAGTAGTACGACTTGGCTGTGTGATACAGATAATATTCTATACACTAATTAAACCACCAACTGTTTTTCATTGGTGAGAGTCAAGGCAAAAATCCTGAAAACAATGGTAGTAAGAAAGAAACAGTGTTGTATATTATAGACTTTTGGAAGGTCAGATATTATTATGAGTTCATTATAAAGAATTCTTTAAAAAGCCACCAAAGATTGAATAATGAGAATGAAGCTGAAAGCTTCCAGTCTTGTTGTATTTGTTTTGTAACTGGAATCGCGTCTTTATGTGTTTATCCTTGGTCAGAGGTTTTGGTTCAGGACTTTCCACAGTACTTCAGGATCTTGGCAGCCATGCGGGCACTGCAACCGTGATGTGTGCTTTGGGAATTTGGGTCTAAGTGTAGCAATCCAGCGATCTGGATTATGTGGCTTTTCTCTCTTTTCAGTAGGTGTTGAACTCTGCATGGACACACCGAGTGTTCAAAGATGTTCGGCTCAGTTATACGGGAATTTGCAATGCTCGGTTTGAGGGATATTGTGAAGCGTCACTGCAGGTAAACAGTCTGTGTGCTGGCAGAAACAGATACAAGCAGATTGTGCAAAGGTCTGCCAGGAGTGCCGCTCTGCCGGGATGCATGTTGTGCGAGGAAATGAAGTTTGTGAAAGTCTTTTCTAAACTTTGGCTTAGCTGCTGAGACTGGAGTAGCAGTTGTGGTGTTTCCCTGTGGGTATAAGCGAGTACTCAGTGTGGCAACCTCCCGGTTAAATAAACTGCAAATAACTTGTATTTTCTCGAAAAAGAGAAGAAGATAAAAGAAGAATAAAAACTTGAGTTTGCAGATATTACGATTTTATCAAATGGTGGAACATAAACCTCCACAGAACCTACAGATTTACTTCTGTTTCAGTTCATTACATAATCAACAGAACCTGAAGTTCAGCATTAAAGGTTATTGGGAGCGAAAGCCCTCCAGCACCAGAGACTGAGACCGAGCCAACCGTGGCGTCTCCATCCTCATGATGGAGCACCGCCAATAGCACGCCTGTGGGTTTCTGATATGATTGCATTCTGTCAAGGTGCTGCACAGGCATGTCACATAAATACTCAACATTTCATGGGCATGATGACTTGAGGCGTGAGCTCAGATATTTTAGCAAATGTGTCAGCTGGTAAATATACACATGGTGTACATGGCACTTAATCATACGGAAAACCTCACTGACAAGTATCTCATCACGGTACATAAATTTAGTTTGAAAGGCATTTTAAGTTTTTGTTTTGTTGAAATACTTCCAGCGAGCAACTCCTCCTAAAACCACAAATTGTCATTTTTGCATTTCTGCTCGTGGACAAACGAACAAACATGCTGTAACCTGCTAATTTGGGAGAAAACGCAACATGTCCTCGTACTCCAGCGACAGGAGATTGCCAGTTAGTTCTGTAACAACATGGATTCAAATATAATATCCAGTGTTGGAAGAAGCATCATCTGGACTTTGACTCGGGAGATTGGTGCTCCTCCTACATGCAGGATTAAGCAACGGACACACGGACGCAGGTGTACTGTTGAGAAAACGGGGTCTATTTTACCCAAAATATGACAACAAATTAGGCAGCAATGCAAATAAGCTATTTTAAGAACTAAACGGGCTCATTAAAAAGGTCAGCAACTTGGAGCGCTGCTTCACAAACCAAGACCCAGGTCAGAAACAAACCAACCAACAAATGGGAGAGAAGACAAAGGGACACGGAGAGTAAGTAAACTCAGTGCTCAGTCCTAAACCCCCATGCTTTCACAGCAGATGGTTTGGTCCACTTGTTAGGTCTGTGAACTTTAACCAGCTCTGCTGTCAGCCTTTTGTTCAGCTACAGGAAAGACTGTAGCGGCAGATGGGCACCTCAAGAGAAAGACAAAACATCATTAATGCAACTTAGAAAAAGCATTGACAAACACAGTAAACCAAACATGCCTGCCCTCATTTACAGTGCAATAAAATGTGCTGAAACACACTAACCACACACAACAAACCCTTCCAGGGGGGGCTGTCCTCTGCACGTCCAGTGACAGCAGTAGAAAGGAGCTCAAACGGGATAGAAAGGAGTGCGATTTTGTTTGGTGTACAGTGCACGGACATGACCAAATTGTTATTTTGATTCTTCACAGCTGAATCATTTAATAGTTTTTCAGTTGCTCTTTGGATAAACTCTGGTATCAAAACTTTTTCTCACGACTCTCACCCCATAATTTACATCCTCTTACTCACTTTAATACGTTGTAAAGTGAAGATGATACAGTATCGTTCTTGAACCGTTGCCAGCGTGAGGTACCTTTGTTTGCATACTATTTGGCCTCAGTCATCAGGCCTCTCCCCTGCATATTTTGTGGGTAAAGGGTGCTGCTGTTGTCCAAATGGAGAGAGGGAGAGTGAGGGAAGAAGAGAACTTATGAAAGACAGCAGCAAGGGCAGTAGGCGGCATAGAATGGAAGATTTAAGATTTATCACCGAGCCACGGAGTGGAAAGAAGTGCTGCAAGTCTGGAGAGTGGGTTTCCACTTCAGCCTAATTCAGTGTGAAGTGTTTAAGACACACCAGTTTGGTTTGAGGAGATAAATGGGAAAGCCAGGCTACTTTCCGAGGCCGACACCTCTCCGTATTTCAGCTCCATAATTAACTCTCTCAGTAAGTTTTCGCCACAATTCACTGCAGGTTGGCGATTTCGTGTTTGAAGCGCGTTCTTCGATTGAGGTCCACATTTGTTTGACGTGACAGACAGTGTGAAGCTGCTCTGAAAGGTATTTCAGAGGATATGTGCCATCTAGTGGTACAGATGTGTGCAGATGTTTCCCACAGCTGCAATGAAAGTGCACGTCGATGGATCCGGAGTGCAGTTTGTCTCTGCTGTGGCTCGAGATTAAAAAGCATGAGTGCACAGCATGCTAACAAGGACTAATATTAGCAGATGGTGAGCTCTTAAGACTAACGCTGGAGACTTTATGTGAGGAATGATTGATGCATTCTTAACACTTCCCAGTTTTTAAATTATGTGTGTGTCTGTGAAGACGGGTCCTTCTCACAAACGTGACCTAAATGACATGTTTGATGACTCGGCCCTCACACTCTGAGCCCATTGGCTCTCTTAATGGCCGTTTTATTACCTTAGCGTGTTAACCTGAAGCGCCGCTTGCCGCCTAAGAAGGAACCGAGGAGCTGCATGAAAATGATTACACCGCAATTATATCAGCCACTTTGTGCGACTCCTCAATGCCCAGCTGTCTGCCGCCTGCTGCCAAGAAATGGATTAGTTTCACTGCTCCTCTAATAAGACTGTTAAACCAGCAGCATGAGCTCGAATAAATGGATGAAAGCTACAGATAGAGGGATGGAAATAGATGAATATTGTCAGGCTGCTGCCAGTCGTAGCTGGAAAACCTGGCCGATGCAAAGAGGGGATTCTCATTATCTCCAGGAACAGTGAACACCCAGCTGGCTCTTCCTACAATCAACACCTGTCAAAGGTTCTCACGCAGGACACGACAGCGTCAAACAGAGAGAGTTTTGTATACCCGGAGGGCACGAGTACAATCCCGGCAGTAATAAAACTCGGGCAGACCGTGTTGGTCCTGTAAACGTAATCTGCAAAGTGTTAATTACAACCTGGCGCCTCTGTGAAGCTGGAAGTCAGCTGAGTCGTCAGCGGCGTCCCGATCTCCTTCCTAAACAACACAGCTCGAGCCGTGGCGACAGACCTTGGAAACGAGATTTTCTCTCTGTTGGGGTTCCTGTTTGAATGGGCTGCTTTAAACAAATTAAGAGTCAGTCAGATGCTGTGTTTGCGTGACCCCCCTTCATCCTCGGGGGTTAGGGTTGGGGTGGGGGTAGCAGGGCGGGGCGCAGCCAGAGAGCCCGCGTTGTTTGCTGTCATTCATGTGGAGGGCCGAGGGTTTGTGTGTTTACCGCACGCAAGCGCTCCTCGCAAGTGCCACTCAATGAAAATGCTGCTCAGGGTCCATTGCATGCCACAAAGCCAGGAGACGCCACGGCTGTGAAGCTGCATGGATTAATCGATTAGCGAGAAGTCGGCCTGCTGGAAATTCGAGCTCTTGCTCTGCACTTTTTTTTTTTAAAGTAATTCCAGCTTCTCCATGTGGAATCAATCAAAAGGATTTGTTCATATGTAATAATAAAACAGAACCTGTCTTTTCCCTGATTGGTTGAGGGTTTATGGGTAAATCTGTAAATTTATTAATCGCCGCTCGTTATGCTCACTCTGGTTTTCTGGAAACTCTTCCTCTGCCTGCGTCTCCCACTGTAGCCCCAGAGGACAGGGCTCAGTCAATGAGCGCCGCTCTCAGATTTTGTTATTTTGTTATTGTGTAATGGTTTCCAAAGGTTGATGGATGGCTCCTCTACAGGTCTCCCTTGAGGAGCAAACCCCTCTATCTAGACATTAATCTACTGCTGTGAGACAGACACGCTTGTTTAGCTAGCACAAAGCCCAGTAAGCTGTTGTCTCTGAGAAAAACCTGGCCGTCTCCAGAGCCACTGGAGGCAGCGAGGGCTGGAGCCAGAGTAATGACCTGTGAAATTCACCGATAGAGTTGTCGTGTTGCACGCAGGTCCGCCGGCACCGGGCCTTGTTCACAGCCCACTGCTGGTATCAGTGCTCCTCTCCTGATGCCGCTCAGCCAAAAGGACTTAAAACCAAAATGCAGACTTTGTGAAACTCTTAAAACAACAACTTTTGAGCTTTGTTTTCCTCTAACGAGTCGACGATAAACTGCCACTGAAATCGGCCGGTAACGAGCTGCTCCTTGGCGAGTTTTGTTCTAAATTATTTGGTTAAACTCAATATCTGAGACTAATTTCCACTGTGCTGTATCATAACAGCGCTCTCAAATATTTACTCGGCTTTGCCCTGTGAAACGGTCAATATTACCTCTCCCTCTCAATCAGATTAGGATGTGAAGCTGAAAGTTGAGGAGGGGAGCCTTTGACGGCAGTAATGAAAGTAGTTGTGTCTTCCCGAGAGCAGATTAAAGAAAGATCAGAAGGGCAAACTTCCCGCTGGCCTCTTATGTCTGGTTGATACAGTTTGACTTAGTTACCCCAGTTTCACAGCGGAGGGAGATTTCCTCCTTATTCTTGCCCCGTGGGTGTTAAAGAAACCGCTCTCTGGGAGGAGAACAGGCTTATATGTCAAAAACCGCTTGGGTCCATAAACGCCTCTTCCTCTTCATCATCCTGCCTCCTTTATTCTCAGTTACTTTTTAATAATGCTTTACCGAATTGTGTTATAACTTTATGGCTGCATGCATGACGCACCAGGAGTCGTCAGCTAAGCTCGTAGCAGTTGAAGGCTGTAAGGTGGAGCTTTGCAGAAAAGATAAATGTCAACTTAATCGCGTTTTGATAACAGGCTTGATTTTGGAAAATGAAACATGCCGTGGCTTATCATGTCAATGAGACGCACACGGGGATAAATGTGTGCTTGTTCTTGTTGTGTACTTTTGCACAGTTGTGGTTATTCATCTCCATGAGATGAAGAGCGCGCGATAAAAAGAAAAGTTCTAGATGAATTTGACTCGTTCCTTGTTGCTATTTTTTTTATTTTAATTTTCTGTTTTTCGCAATAATGTTTGTCCTCAATAATCAGTCAGAAATGAAATGTTGTGAAAGTTATAGTCTAAGTTTATATTATACATATTGGTACGTTAACAGTTGCTGAGTTATTTTATGTTATTGATATTTGGCTTCTTGTTCTCAGCCGAGGTGATGGACAGTCCAGAGTATCCAGGTTTGGATGAGCAGTCACAGACACTGAAACTGTGCATCCTGTTTGCATAAATAAATATTTTTAGTTTTAAAATGAAACCAATAAGTGTGTAATATTAAAGGTTTCTTTCGCAGTGATGAACCAGGCACATATTCTTCATGTCTAAGGTGAATATAGCTCTCAGTCTGGTTTCAATTCTACTGTTATTGGGTTTATTCAGAAAGTTAAAGTTGATCTCGTGTCAGAACTTAATCCCAATCCACAAAATCTTAACAAAATGGATTAAATAAAAAGAAAAAAGCATATAAGCTGTGAGTTTCCTTGTATCGGGAGTATGATACATCCCTGGGTGTGCCTCAGGGCTCATGTTTAGGACTTTTTATCTTCATCCCTCCTCGGTGACGAAGCACAGAGGTGGACTCGGTTGCTGCTTTACGTTAACGTTGCTGGAGTCTGCTGGGCTGCATACAATACGTGTTGTCTTTGGAAAAATGTTTCCCTTTGACCTCCCGAAGCATTTAAGCATCAAGAAGCAGAACATTTTAAAAGCCAGATTTCCCAACTGACTTTCTAACCCAGTAGATTTATCTTAAATTCCCTTTAAAAAAAAAATCAATTAATGCATTTAATTTTAGATTTGCTGCTTTTTTTAATGCTTTAACATGGCTCGACATTACTTTCTCACATTTTTACAGGTAGCCGAGGTTCAGTTTTAAAAGTGTTTACAGAGCCAGGATGACATCAGATACCATGACTAATCAATAGGAATCCTCTCCGCCTGCTTGCCCTTCAGGTGTCCGTGAATTCGGAGGCGAGGAGGTGGAGTTCATCTGGCGTAATAAAAGTAAGCTGGGAGGAAAATGTGACAGATGTGGAGGCATGTGCCAACGAGAAAAGCGAGAGTGGGACTGTCAGACATGTCGACTCCGGCGTGGTGATGGATGAAGAGTGAGGTAAGACAAATGACATCGTCTGTCTGAGGCTGTGTTGTCATAGTGGAGGATTGCCGCTTGTCTTAACCTCTCAATATCAGAGAGCAAACTGAAGTTTGTTTACACTGCTCCAGTGGAGTGATTTAGAATGAGGGGCGAAGGAGACTTGGGTGTAGGTATGCTCGCTGGAGGGTTGGATCGGGTTTCTAAACATTCCCTTTGAAATCGAATAGCAACCATCCGAGGCATTTTAAACCCAACCAACCACGTTTGGCTGAAATCCTCAAGGAAGAGAGGAGCCTAAAAACAAATACAAACAGAAAATTAAGTATCAATCCCAATAATGGCCTGAATGCAGCGATGAAGCAGAAATTCTTGGTTTAAGGCCAGTATGGAGTCATCCTTTAAGAAATAAGATTTTATAAGTGTCACATCTGCATATAGATGTTTTTTATTTCTCATTCTATTAATTTATTTAGATTTTATTGCCCTCAAAATGAAGTCAAATCTTTTCTGCCACCAAGGTGAGCAAAGGTGAGTAAAATAAAAACCCGTAGGAGCCCAGTAGTTTTTTTTTTTTTCCTGCATTCTTTGTATTGACTTTATAAAAACTTTCAACAGTGCATCGTGGAAAAAGCTCATTTCTATCTTTTAAACAGAGGCCGGGGTTAAGAAGAGAAGCTGATTGATTTACAGCCTCTTGTGTTGCTAAAACAATAAGACGTCCTGGGGAAGAAGAACACAAAACATCCCTGGAGATGAACTTGCTGAACACTCTTCAAAACAACTGGGTTTGGGGTGTGTGTGTGTTATTGTGATGGAAGACGGATTAGAGTCTGGCTTATTTTGCCAGGAGTCAGGTGTGGGGTGGGCGAGGGCCGTCGTGGATCGGAGTCGGTACATCGGTGCCGGGGGCGAGGCGAGGGCTCGGGCTCGCTTCCAAACCCTGCCTGAAGTCACTGCGGGGCTGGGCTGTTTGGTGTGCGTGTCTGCGTGAGCGCACGCGTGCGTGTTGAGTTGGGGGCGTGGGGTGGGGATTACACTGTCACACTGTTCACACTGTTTATGCATACCAGGCCACTGTGAGTGCCTCTTTGTCGCATAAGTGTTTACTTGAATTTATTTTGGGAGAATTCCACATGACTGGGACGGGGATCTCTATAAATTATGGAATAGAGCGCTTTGTGTAATGATAACTTCTGTCAGTTAGTCAGGCTGTGTGACAGTGTTTTTAAGAGCGTGTAAATACAGGGGTGGTGAAAGAGGGAGAGGGGCGTCTGTGTGTTGAAAGGTGCTGCAGACTTTCCTCTTCATTTAGTCTCCTCAGCAGAACAATAGCAGTGCTTTAAAGTGAGCTTCTTACACCACGTCACAACATATTTTACTGCAGAGTTACTCATTTACTGTAATTGGATATAATTACATTTTACCCCGTCGAACACTTAGATTTCACATTTTAGTTGAGAATATACCGTTACGCTCATCCGCCACATTCGTTTTTTACACAGGAAAGAAGGTTGAAAGTCGGTCACGATTAATTGTGATTAAAAGCGCGCTCACTGGTACGTCTCGTTAATACTGGGTTGGGCTTTAATTCTTCATGGCGTACACCGAACAAGGCGTTGGAGCCGTTCCTCGAGATTTTGGTCATGATGGCGGGTGAGTCTCCCGTCCCACTACGTCCCAAAGGTGCTCAACTGGACTGGATCTGGTGACTGTGGAGCCCGTCGAGGAGCCAGTTTGGACGATCTGAGTTTTGTGGCGGGATGTTGTCCCGCAGGAAGCAGCCAGGCAACATTTATCCAATCGTTCATTGTGTAAGTTTGGTGACACCGTGTGAATCATATCCTCAGTTTCCTGTTCCTTACTCAGATGGTGCCACGTGATTGGCTGATTACATTCGTGTTAACGAGAGTGTACGTTTCACGTTTTAGATGAAAGTATACGATTGTGCTAATCCCGCTACATTCAGTTTAGGTAAATTTAAGAGTTAGTCACAAGTAATTCCTGAAGTTTAGTGAAGCACACGTTGCTTTCAGTGCAGTTGCTTGGTGGAGTTAATGTAAGAAGCCAGTTTAAAGCTCATGGGTGAAATAAACAGAAGTTTGATTTAAAAGAAAAAATAATGAAAAGGGACTCTCTGCAAAGGAGACTGATCCCAGAGGCTGGTTACTCCTTTAATTCTTTAGTACATCTTATCAGAAAGACTATGATGTCATTGATGCATCACTGCATGAGGGAAGAAATGGGTTGCAATAAATTTAGAGATGATTTTAAACAGCTGAAATGGGAGTTAAACCATCCAGCAGCGCTGGATTGTACTGAGCTTTGCAGACATTTTTGTTCTGCCTTTCAGGGGGTACTTGGCTGAAAAGAAACGTCAAAGGAGGCACTGTAACAGACGGCTGAAGTCAGAAATAAAGGGGGCCTCTAAAAAAATTCAACAGCCCAAGCTTCTTTTTATTTCCCCTTCCTTTATAGTAGTGAATTAGCGCAGCGTGTTTACAGTACGGGTCCGTTTAGCCAGGATCGTAGTGTATACATATAAAATCGGAATCTCCAACCTAAATTTAATAACAAACATCTCTGTACTGGGCTATGCCCTGTTTCAGTTGGGTCTGTGCCAGGACGGCTACTGTAGCTCGCTCCCTTCCATTACCTGACACAGAGGGGCTGCAACTCCCGCCCATAAAGGTAGTAGCTCCTCCCACTGCAAGAAATAACCATTATGTACTAAATTAACTCATAGCAGTGCTTACCCTGTTCTTATATCCTGATCCTATGTAGGATAATTGCTGTAAGACGAGCCAAGCTGATTTAAAACAGCTTAAAATCAACATAACATCCAGACATCTCCCAAATCTCCCCCTCTCCTTCATACCACTCATGGCACTTTCCCCCAGGAACCTGACTATAAAAGGAGTCCAGCGGGGTCTGGACTGGTTTGGCAGTTGGTGGGTCCAAACCAAAGGACAACCGAGTGCAGTCAAGGAGAGGTGAGGAAAAACAAGGTCATCAAATCTGTTAACCCATATTTAAATCAAACGTTCATGGCAACAATACACAAACTGTGTGTTCAGAGGTTACGGACTCTCCGATGGGTCTTTGGTCTAGAGCTCGACTGTTGCCTGTCACAGGTTTGTGGGTTAGAGATGCAAAAGATTTGTGGACGGCCAAGCAGCACGCGTCCTCGATGCCAACACAGACCTGAGGACAATCCCATGGACGTGAGCGTCTGCAACTGAATTACGGAAAGTAAAGTGAACACACGGGCTTATCAAGAGCACGTACAGTATGTTATCCACGTCATCAGATGAAGTTGCCGTGGAAACGGAAATCGGGCTTTATTTCTCTTGGCAAGCACGTGAAATTAGGAAGTGCAGTCATAGATAAGAACAAAATAAAAGTCGGTGTTGCCAGAATACTTTTACGGGGGCCTGATTTTTAAAGAGAATGTCATTTCTGATTTTATGATTAACTTTATAAAGATTTTACTTTGGATGTATTAAGGTAACTGTATTCAAGTGTAAGCGTCTAAACCAACAAACACGTTACAATTATTGCTAATTAAGACATTGATGAACTCTCAGGTGCATGCACCTTCAAATGCAACAGCACCATCTAGTGGTCGTTATAATAGTTGTGCACGGGACTTGTGTTGGGCTCCTGCAGTGGAGAGATTTGCAGACTCACATGTGCTTTTTTTTTTTTAAATTGTTATAAACTCTGAATGTCTCCTCAGCACCAAGAGAAAGTGATAGAAAACTTAAAATGCATAGAATTGTTTCTTTTTCTGGCTTCTTTCACTGAATTTTTAATTTAGGGCAACACCTAATAAGTCCTCTAACATTAACCTGAGGATTTCACTTTGGTTGCATGGCAAGAAGACAAGAAAATGGTAGCAAAATAGCAGTATTATTAATTCTAATGTTGGGATTTGTCTGAAACTGCGATGTTAAATTTATTTAAATATAAAGCAAAGCGGCCAACGCCACGAAATGTCTCGACTTCTCCGATAAATTAAAGAAAACCCCGAGCCAGACTGAAGAGTTGTACCTTTTTATTAGTCACTCTGACAATTGGTACAATACAAAGATTGATGACACTGTGCTATCCCCAAAAGGCTTTTAATTTGAAATAAATAGTAAGGAAAACATTCAATGGAGACGGTTAGTAATCTAAAAAAAAGCAACATGTATATGAAAAGTTCCTTTATCAATAAAACAAGTAAATATAAAAACATAAGAAGTCATATTAACACCTTGCATTACCCCGTAGTCTATCACACGGTGCTGATGACACCAGATATCACACCCAGTCTGTGGTGCATTGCTTTACATTGTATACAGTGTGCTGCAGCCACATGAAGAAGACCCTAAACCCACAAATGTACCTATTACACATGCAACAAAAGGTGATGCTGAGTGCAGTCTACTTCTGTAAACTGCACCTACACCACTCGTATGGTTCCAATTAGGCCACAAATATTTTTTCTCTTTACATTTATAACAGGTCATCCAGCAGGGCTTTTCTTTTCCCTTCCAGTTTCACAAGAATACAGACGAGGAAACAGAAACGGTGTAGTCTCCAGTGGATGCTCAGGAGAACTCCTTTATTGAACAACCTGAAATTCTAGCTATCTTTGGGGTAATGCCTTTGTGTTTAGTCTGAGAGAAAGAAAGGCACAGTCTGCAGAGCAGGATTAGACACAGGAGTTCAGACGAAGTGCTTTGTTGCTGAACTCCTCTCGAGGGAGCAGAAAGTAGCGCACACTGTTGCGGTTTCTTTTCCGTTACATCAGACAGACCCTTTTTTTTCTCCTCTCCCTCCGGGAGGCCGAGCCTGCAGCTCCTGAACCCATGCACGAGGGGTGAAATGAGAAGACCACAGCTGCAAGTAACAGGAAAAAACAAAAAAGGGAAAAAAAGCCCTTTCAGTACTAGGCACCGGTTTTGAATCACCGGTACACGCTTGATAAAACCTGGTGCTTTGCGGTCATCTGTCGTTAAGCTGTCCATGCCTGACCTTTTCCGGTGTGTCTGAAAGGCTCGGGTCCTCACGCCCGCGGCCCGCGATCTTTGCAACAAGAGCGCCTTCCTCCAAAATTTCCAGTCACAGAAGACGCAAGTTGCTGGTGAATATCTCGTGGAAGCGGTGCAAAGGAAGAAGAGCGAACCTCAGCCGGGGCCGAGTCTTATCTGAGCGTCGGAGGGGAAACGGAGATACTGTATCTGACTGTGCACGCTTCAGCCCATTTGGAAAACTGCGCTGATAAACCGGCTACATTGTGGAATGAAGCTTCTCTTTGAGGTGATAATGGTGCGCACAGTTCAACAGCATGTGGAGTCAGTTCAGATGTGGTGTTTTCTTTTTTTTTAGTACACAGAAATGAAGCTGTTGCTGGTACTAACACAAGATTAAACAGCATCAAAGTCCAATACATTGAGACCTATATAAAAATATATATAAACACAATGATGATATACCCTGGAGGGATTTTTTCCCCAAAGAAATGAACAAACGAGAGGTAGCTAATTTCAGAAACGTTACAAAAATAAACCCTATCGACTCAACGCTAAGATTTAAACTGGCTGAGCTATCGAACGACATGGATTCACAACATTAAGAGATTATTCAAACCTAAATGAGCTATCCATAAAAGAAGCTAGACCTCCTGCTCACACCTGCCTTTCATAATTTCTTCATAAAGACATTCCTTCTATCTGCTGTTATATAACAAAGCAGAGGATACCTCAAACAGAAACACACACACACAAGATCAATGTGGATAAATGTGTGAGCGCTAATGTTTTGCACCGATTCAGCCGCCCGTGGGGGGGCGTTGCTATTTTAGCTCAAAGCTAAACGTGATTTTTGATGAAACGCTCACAGGGGGAAAAGGTTTTTATCAGGTTTGATTTTTGTTTTTGTTTTTTACACGAACAAATAAATAATTACTATCAATAAATGATTTTTTTAATACCTCACAGTCTATCGTTGACTACAAAAAGATAAAGAACAAATTGACCCACTCATTCATTCATTCATTCATTCACTCCCTGGTGTGTTTCTTCAGTTTTCTCAGAACTTGAATCCACTCAGTTTGCAGTCAACTCAACAGTTGCGAATGCTGAAGAAGCCCACGCTGGTCGGCGACTCCTTGACCGTGACGGTAACCAGATTAGCTGTAACATCCGTTACGAACACGTGTTCGATCAGGCTTCGCGTAGGCTTCCAGTCCTGGCTCTGGACCGCGACCTGTCCGGCGTAGGAAGAATCCTGGTCCGAGTCGGAGCTGCTCTCCTCCTCTCCCGTGCTCATCTCGTTCATTTTGGCTTTTTTGCCGTCTTTGGAGGCCGACCTGTCCTGCTGGCTCTGGGCCTCTGTGGGGGATTTATGCACGCCACTCCTCTCCAGCCTTCCTTGGACTCTGGAGGCCTGGATGTCATTGACCTCTCTGACCTTGTCTGTGCCGGGCTGTGTTTTTCTGGCCTGCAGTCTTCCGGGGGTCGCGGGACTCTTTGGGGGTTTACACTCTTGATTTTGTGTCACAGGTTTCCGTGCTGGGTTTGCAGCATTTCTGGGGCCTGACACTGGTGCCGTGCCGTTTCCAGAAGCATCACTGCTTTGCACCAGTTTGTTCTGCAGGTTGAGGGGCTGAAGGCCCTGATTGGAGGAGACGTTAGATGGCAAGGACGCCGCTGTTTTAGCACCGGGTATCCGCTGCGCTGTCGTCACAGGGGCCGGTTTCTTTTGTCCATTAGGGGAGCTTAGTGTATGCTGAGTGGTTCCTTGAATGGGGTGTTTGGATGTATTCAGATTCAGCGCTGCTACGCCTTTTGATTTACTAGGAGCTGCTTTTAAATCCAGGCTTGTCCCGCTGCTCATACCGGAGACGGGAAGTTTACTCTCGGTGACATTTCTGCTTTGGCTGGACTTGTTCAGCGGGAGAGAGGAAGGCTGGACCGACGGCCTGCCAGATCCCACGGAGCTCAAGGAGTTTTTAACAGCACCGACCTGGGCGAGGGAGCTTCTGTTCGGACCACCCACCGCATCCCTGGCCGAGCCCCGGTGGAAACCCATGAAGGTAAAGCTGGCCGGGTGAACCGGCTTCTTGATTGCTCCTGGAATATCCGTATCTTTGGCAGTCTTGCGCGGGCCCTTGTTCTGCTGGAACTCCTTCACTTCGGAGGGCAGAGGTTTCCTACTCCGTTTCTTGGGAGGCTCCTGTTTCGCCATGACTATCTGCGCCTTCTTCTGAGGGACAGGATTCAGCTCTCTCGTTCTCACGCTTGGGCTGACTTGTTTAACTTGGCCGCCGTCGTCATCGTCATCATCATCCGAGGACGACGAGGAAGAGGAGCACGAAGACGAGGAATCGGACGAGGATGACGACGAGCCAGACGAGGAGCTGCTCGACTTTGGAGCTTCAGGCATGTTTTCCTACGTTTTTAATAAGAAGGGAATGTTAGATACTCTGTTCGGGACTAAATCCTGCAAAAAATCCGAATCATCTTTTGAATCAAACTTACAAGGATTTTCCGAGGCCGTCCTCTGGGCCTCTTCCCTCTTTTACGCAGCAGAAGCTCCTTTTCCTGCTCTCTGTAATACGTCAGCAAACAAGAAACAAGGAGTCACAGTTATTAAACATATTTCATGTTAATGTTGTGTGTTTTAAATGCCAACAGCGTTACGACTGCAACAACTACAGCATCGCGTAGCACGGCAAACTTTAAAGTGCGGTACATCTTAACGTGGACACTTACTTCTTGTTGAATGCAGCCAGCAGTCTCGGGTCGAGGATATTTTCTTGGGGCTCCCAGCTGTTGTGTCTGAAGTGAGCAGACATGGCGAAACATTAACACACATTTTAGTGTTAATCCAAATCAAAAACTAAAGGTACTCCACAGTTTGAGGAGTGCTTCCAGATTTAGAAAATGACTTTTCAACAGAGTCCATTCATTGAGCAACACAGGGCTCTGTTGTTCTAGCAGCCATAAACTGAGCACAGGCAGTCCCTCACTTTATTTAAAGACGTCTCAGGTGAGCTCGAAAAAGGACGAGAACAGAAATCTAATACTCGGGAGATTAAAACAACACTACAGCTAGTGACAGCTTGGCTTTATAGAGATAAACAGACCCGTGTAACCACAAAGTCATAAAACACTAATTAGTAAACAATATCTTAATATGTAGAGTGAAGACCCGTCTGTCCCTGCACTCGTGGTTTGAGAATGATTTAAACAGCTACAAAAACTGTTTATTAAACAGTAATAAGGACTGAGTGGATGACAGATATGTAATCCATAAAGGGTAAAAGTTAAAAATCTGATCGATTCTATACATCACACCATACGTGAGGCATCAATCAAACTGCTGACTTTAGGTACTACACCGAATCAGTTTTTTTCACTTCCTTTGTTTCCACAACAAGCACAGTTGTGTTTGTTGAGGAAGGAAGTAAGCGCATTATTTTGGGTCACGGAGGTTACCAACATGAGTGGGAAGTTGTAAAAATACAGAATGAAGATTATTTTCTTTTTTCCATCAACACAAATAAGTTTGTTTTGCAGAGCTTTGTTGGTGGTGCCTGCACACGATGTCAAAGGCTGGCTGTTGCACTGCCGAGTTATTGAATTTGCTTCTTGTTTGTTTTTCAATCTTATATCTGAAACTTAAGTTTGAGCGTCCGTTAGCTTGATTCCTGAGTGTGGCTGCATCAGTGGCCCCATTCAGTGACTAATAATTTGATAGTGAGCATAAATTGAGGAGAAAATAACTAAATGGGCTAAGTGCAGAAACAAACTGAAAACAGGCCTTTTCAATGACCACTCGCTTTATCAGGAGCTGGTGAATGGCCCATTCTGATCTGCAGTCACCAGTGAAATAATCAACCCCCACCCTTTCGTTGCACACACACACACACACACACAAAGGATGTGGTTCTAACAGAAAGCCATGGAGCTGGCAGGCAACAGTGTGCATTGATGGTGGATTACAGCAACAATGTGAAGTGAACAGAGGGCAAGTGACAAGAAATGAAGGCGTAGTGGAGATTTACAGGCACAAACATGCACGTATAACACACACTTCGAGTGGAACAGCACAGAGAAATACTTATATATACACATTTAAATCAAATATCAAGCAACCATCGTGAATTTCGGATGCCCCAGTCCGAGTCAAAGACAAAAAAAAGATAAAACTTAAAAACGATGAATAAAATCAGCCAAACGTCATAACTAAAATGAATAAGTTGATGTATGAAAAGCTGAATTAGCCCTAAAGTGTTTTCTTTGGCTATCCGATAACTTCCAAAACGTAAATATCGAACAAAAGGAAGCAAATGTGTATTGTGTAAAACCCTCAGGTGGAAATAACGGAGTTTTATTTTACTGCTGTTGAAATTTGGATTCTTGTGCTTTTATTTATTTTTTTAAAAATAAAAATAAAAAGTTTGGGTTTAGCTAAAAGCAACAAGCGACACGCTGTTGTTGTTTTCATTGTTTCGGCCGGAGCAGCACCACTTGTACTTACTTGGATGACCATCCCCTCCACTTGACGAGAAACTCCAACTTTCCCTGAAAGAAAACCCCCAAAAGAGAAACAGACCGTTTGTAAAATAGGAGAAAAATACGTGGATAAAGTCTAACACCGCGGTTTCACAGCGCTGACCTTTCTCATTCGTTTGTTTAAGATGCATTCCGCATCAAAAACCTGCTCTCCCACGGCGCTCAGTTCCTCCATGTCTGCCTTCGCCCTTGCATAAGAATCCTTTATCAAAAGAACAGCGCGGCGCCCGCACGGCGGAATTACGCTGGGACCAAACCGGATGCTCAAGGGCCCGCCTTCAAAATAAAAGAACGCCCGAGTGCCAAAATTCAGCCAGAGGGCTAATTTCAATTTGTTATCCCGCAAGAAAAATTAAAGCTGCATGTGTCAGTTTTTTTAAACCATCTAGGCTTATATAACGACACAAACTGCGCTTAACATGGATACAAAAATTTCAAGAAAAAACAAAAACAATTAAAAACGTATACAGTCACAATATATAATATTTGATGCCAGGTCTCTCTTGGAAATGAGATTTTTTAATCTCAATGAGATTTTTTTTACCTGGATAAATAAAGGACTAATAAAAAATTAAATGCACACAAAAATTGATTTCATAATAGAATAGTTTATTCCGTTAATTTTATGCACAAGATTTATTTTAACATGCTTTACGCAAAAAACAAACTCAAGCAAGTAAACCAGTTAAATAACCAGTTCACGTAGTACAAGTTTAAAGGGCAGCGTGTTGATTAAAGTATTGTATTTAAATAAGTTCCATACAAGTCTTAAATGTTATGCTAAAAAGAAAAAAATGAGGACTCAGCTAATGAGAACTAAACGGTTCTGGCGTACAAGTCAAAATATATATTTGAACTTTTGATATATAGACAATATAAAAAACCCGGAGGGTTTACATTTATGTTGAAAGTTACAACCGGAAGTGTTGAGCACCCGTGTTTAACTTGACATTTTTATCCGAGGAGAGGCGGCAACTGATGAGTATGTAGTTCCTCAAAATATGTCACTTGGCAGCCACCGTAGACGTGTATTCACTTCTTTAAATGAAAGTAGAGACGCGATGGCCTTAATATGATGATCGCTACTTTGTTCTCAGCACCTTTTATCTTAATTTAATTGCTCACAGCCTCACCCCAACACCTCGTTTTGCTTTATGGCTTTTATGTTTATTTAGTACATAAAAGTAATATAACGTTATGGTAATGGTCTCAGATGTTTATATTCCAGTGTCCCAACACAGCACTGCTTATGGATGTTTATTCCCATTTAATTACAGCAGATTTGAAAAAGACCTAAATGTTCTTCATTCATGCATAAACCAGGGCATCTCCAGTTAAACTTGTTCTGATCCTTCTCTTGTCACTTTGTATTATTTGAAAATAGCTAAAATAATAATTTACACTCTGCTCTTTGGGTTCTAATGCAATTTGCCATGAAAGAGAATCATGCAGAAGGTCCGTCCACAGGGAGCTGCTTTTAAATCTCTCTTCATTATTGTGATGTTCAAAATGAAGTTTGATGTGCGTCTTCTTTTTCCGGAAGATCTCTCAAACTTCCTGATCTGAAACACAAAGTAAAGAAATTTTACTTGGCTCCGGCAGTCTCGGTCGTTCTGTCGTTGGGCAAGACACTTCACCCGTTGCTTACTGGTGGTGGTCAGAGGGCCCGGTGGCGCCAGTGTCCGGCAGCCTGCGCCCCAGGGTGGCTGTGGCTACAATATAGCTGCCATCACCAGTGTGTGAATGTGTGGATGACTGGATGTAAAGTGCTTTGGGGTCCTTAGGGACTAGTAAAGCGCTAAACAAATACAGGCCATTTACCATATAGATTTTTATTTCTCTTGGATGTATAACAGTTTTGAATGAAGAAGTCATTACCTCTTTGTCTTGCGTTTCTGCTTGAGTAGTCGTTGGACCACTGCTGCTGCAAACACTATGACAAGAAATCCAGCTACCGCAGCCAGTCCAGTGAAGGCGTTTTTCATGTACTTCCTGTGTGAACTACTTTCAGCTGAAAGAAGAAAGAAAAACAAAAAATTCACACATTGAAGATTAAATTTTTTATGAAGCCTTTTGCTTTAATATTTCTGTACTGACATAAAAATGTTAGTGTTATTTAATTGTATCGATTTTTATTTGCTTTCAGAGCTCAAAGACGACCCGGTCATGGAGCTTGGAAAAGAAAGCGCCTGGACTTTAAGTTTCTTCTTCAGTCATAAGACCATATGCTGAAGAGACCCAGGTATTTAAGCCCTAGTGGGAGCTGTCTCTTATGGAGGGTCGTTGACCCACTATTGATTATGTGCCTCATCACATGGTGTGGAAAAATGGTGTGGGCCAATATCCTTAGATTTGTTCTATAACAGTTTGAGCAACAGAAGTACTTGGGTAGAATTAAGAAAGGATCATTGTTTGGGGTAAATTGACAGTATACTGTTATGTTAACCACATATTATAACTTTCATATTTGTGTTTATATCTGCATGTCTTGCTAGCTTGATTTGTCTGACTGTGTCTTGTTTGCTTGCTAGTTCAGTGATGACTTTGTGCTTTACAAATGTGAGAGTTAAATATGGCTCTGTTATATATTTCATAAAAGCCAGCAGGCAAAGGTGTCTAAGAAGAGATCGGTGCATATTAATGGCTGTCCAGCATAACAGTTATCTGTGTGGTGACCAGTCTAGGGGTGTGGCTAAAGGGGGAGGGGCCTGCAGTGGTAAGGACTGAAGAAAGTGTTTGTCAGGGAACAACAGTGTCGTCCTGCTCAATCCGTTATTGTAAATATAAAGTTACATATACAAGTTGTTGAAATGTAGGCCAAGTTTTAACTGGTCTGAGGTTTATTTTTATAAAAACTTCTGAGTTTTACAGCCTGACAAGTTTTGGGTCGGCCCAAGTGGTGGGAAAAATTGAGTAATATTGTTATTTATTTTTAATATTAACCTAATTTAACCTAATTTTTAATAGAAAGAACAATAATAAAAATTGAATAAAAGAAATGGCACAGAGTGCATCCTGACCTGATGACTTCATTATTACATCACACGTCAAAGTAAGCGAGCCAATCAGCTTTTAGTGTTTGCGACCACTGAAAAAAAATATGTGATCATATCGATAACATTTAGTATCTTACCTTAGTTTGATGATACCAGATACTAGACACACCAACATGTGAATAATTGAAGAATTATTATTATTATTATTATTTAGATCAGAGGTGGGTTGTACTAACTAAATAATATCTGGTTTTGATATAAGCATTTCTTCGCCTTGTTACATCAGCGAGATGATACATGTTTGAGATTCACTTTGACTTAACACATCAATGAGTCATCAGTGAGTTGTTCTGGCTGACATACTCATTTATTACTATGTAGTGTATGCTGACTCACTCCCACATTTGCCATTTTTCCAGTCAGATGCTCAATAAAACACCAAATGTGTATTAAATCAACAAATTAACCAGTTAATTCTTTCCTTCTGTTTTGAGAGCCAAATCAAAGGATACATTTGTAACCTGTATTAATGTTTTAGTATTCATCAGTAACCATTGGGTCTTGGGCTGAAGATATCAAATGACTGAAAAGCACAAAAGCAGTAGTAAGGTGCCCATTTCTGCTGTTTTTATGAAGATTAGATGATTTTTGTGAACTTTTCTACTTTTCTTTACTTTCATATATGAGCTCTTTAGACTTCATTGGAGGAAAAAATGTTTCCAAACTCGCCTAGAGAACACCAGATGTAATTTGTAGTTGTAACCTATAGCAACCCTACATCTGATTTGGACACAACTAAAGTCAGAAATGATGGATGATCGGCCCAGTAATGAAGGAGCAGGTGTTGGAGCGACACACTTTCAGTGCCACGGGGAGAGACTCATTAGTCTGATATAAACTCACCTCGAGCAGCAGTGCTAGTAACCAGCATGTGTTTGGTGGCGTCGAGATGGCCGTCATTGACCTCCGGCTCAATGCCCAGGATGTGACACATCAAGGGGTAGATGTTCACTGTCTCAAAGGGCCCCACCTTTAGGTTTTTGTGAAACGCTGGACCCACTGCCCTGAAGAAAGGCTTCATGTCCATCGCTTGGTTGTCATAGCCATGCTCTCCCTTGTTGAATTGAACTGGGAAATACTGCAAGGACAGGATGGATAACATAACTCTCTTGACCCAGTTTGATAGATTCAATTAGAATCTAACTTTCAAAAGGTAGTCAAATAAAATAAAACCTCAACAGACGTCCACATCTTGGTCTACTCTCAGTCAGTCAGCAGAGGGAGGTATTGACCAAGCCAAAGCGGATTGTCTACACTGTGCAATGAAAGCCCTTTCACCCTTTGTGACTGCTGCCAGCCAGTGATAATGCCTAAATGAGACCGTTAATCCAACTCGAAAATGTTCATTTTCATGAAATACTTTAACGATTTAAAATGGTTTCATAAATAAATGTTATATATAGTAGTTTTCCAACACATTTCCAGAATTCAGAATACACAGTTGTCTCTATGTTATGTAACCATCTCCACATTTTTTTCCTTCTCTTGGATCAAACTAAAATGAGTATATAAAAAAAAATGGAGGGAACGAAGAGCCAAATTTCCAGTCCCAACATACAGACCTGGGATTTAACACATTTTGTCACTGGATTAAAAGAAAAAAATCTATTTTCCTCTTTTTCAGGGTTTTTAGGACATTCCAGAATTTTAAAATTTCCTCTTTTAAATTAAGTTGTGATTTAATGGTTCTCAGTACTGATGGACACATTCGCTTGCAAAGTTGCTGCACAGCAGAGTGACTGAGTGAGTGTAGAGCCAAATGAAAATGCTAATTTTGAATTTTGAGGCATGAATAGCTTCATGAAGCATTTGAGAGCGTACTGCATGTCATCAGCAAGGCCTGGATTATCCTGAGGACGTGCAAATGCACTTGATTAAAATTGTAATGTACTAAGATTAGAATTTAACTCCTTGCGTCTGGCTGAAAAGAGCCCAGTTTAAGTATTTTCAATGAGCAGAATTTAAGTAATTTAATTATTTCTGTAGTCAAGAAATGAGGAAATTTGTAGAAAAAAGCCCAGATGGCATGTACAGATAATTAATCTGGCTCTTTATCGCTATAGAAGTGCTTGTCATTTAGAATCCTTATGACCACCTACGTAGGTCATAATCACATAAATTGCCTGGTTGTTAATAAGTTACAACAAGAAGTGCGAATGTTTGCCGAAGCTGCACTTTGCAGTTTATTATGTTGCATGAGAACAAATGTCAGCTCTCTATGTTGAGGGTGAATGAAAGGGAGAGGAACTGGTAAGACTTTATCGATTCAGATTCCGTTATCGATATCATTTATCGATTTTAATTGCGTCTCATTAGCTTTGCTTTGATAGTGTAGCAGTTATAGCAAAGACATTTTGTGCGAATTAATTTTGTGCTGTTGGAGAAACTTCCCCCTTTTTGTTGTGACCGCTGTATGGGTCATTACTCAAAAGTAATTATTACATATATACATTTTTCTTAAAAGTAAGGACGTTACTTAAGTCCTCCAAGGAGACAGTAATTCATTATCCTACTCGTTAGATTACTTTCACGTTACTCTGTAAAATAGCTGAAACACACGTTCATAATCACATTTCATAATTTAAACCTACAGGCTGCTGTAAAACTATAAAACTAGCTAGAATTGCTACCACACTTTTTGTGGTTGTAAACTTTCTTGAGTCACTGGAATCCTATGAAATGACCATATTGTTGCAGCTTTGTAAAGGCCGTTGCTTCTCATGCACCGGCTTAGATAAATAAGTAGGAGTTTATTCGTTCTAGTTTGGTTGTGTTTGCTTTTATTAATATGCATGCTTACTGTTGTAAAGCAGCATGCTGTAACGCCAACCTTGATGATTTCTTGACTCTGAGCAAGTGGTTTTAACGTCTTGACATCCCCGAGGTCACCAGCGACCTATCTAGGGTTAGGGTTCAGTTTTGCTTTAGCCCCATGTTAAACAAATTATTTCTCATATATTTAGGCATTGCATTTTTTTCTGTTTGGTGACCCAAACAGGCAGTAATTCTGTACAAAGGGTTAATGTTAACCAAACTGCTCATTTTAACCTCAGCTCTGATCCTCATACCTTTGACTCGGGGGATGTTCAGAGTCTCTGAAGCTAACCATCAAAGTGCAAAAGACTAAGGTCTAAACACAATCAAAACTATCATCTCCTGGCTGATAAACCTATAACTTTACCCTCCACTTCTCCAACTTGTGGACTTTCGAGCTTGTTATCTCTCTGAGGGAAATATTGCTGCGTACAGTTGTACCACACAGCAGCTGCTGACAAAAATGGCACTATGTGATGCCCTGGCATGAGTAAATGTTAGATTTGGCGCGTATGATTGCTGCTGAAGATCTTGTCTGACAGCTTGTCAGGTGAGAGTGTGAAAAACACAATTGAGCATCCGTCAACGTACCCCGTTGATTACGTATCCAGGGTCGGCCCATAAAATGATGGGGAGGATGCGATCGTTTTTAGTAAAGCGAAGGTGCTCTGGCACGTCCTCCTTCTTGTACACGTGGAGATGTGGATGAGCCCCTTTCAAGGCATTGTACACCGCCTCCAGCCTGCCTGGCTTGGGCAACAGCATCCCGGAAGGTCCGTAGTCCACCAAGTGGAAGGACAGGTCCCCGAATGAAAAGCCTGGGATCTTTGACAGGGTGATTTCCTCCACCAGACCATTACGATACACGGTGGACATGCCGTGGTCTGACGTGATGATGATGTTAAGGCGGTGAGTCAGCCCGTGTTGCTCAGCTGATTGCCGAATATAGCCCACTGTTCGGTCCACTTGTTTCACCATCTCTCTACGTTCATTCGAGTCCGGACCGTATCTGTGGCCTGTACCGTCAGGCTCGCCAAAGTAGAAGGAAACAAAGTCCACGTCCTGGTCTCTGAACCAGCTCATCACTTTATCTGTGTTTTCTCGCCAAGCGGTCTCGTTCTTGTAGTTGTAAAGCTGCGGCTCCACTTCCCTCTGCATAACAAACTGTCCCTGGTAACTGGAAGCTGTGCCAGGAAAGTGAAGAGAGCCAGCTTTTAGGCCCTGGAAGGTTAGAAAAAAACAAGGCCGCATTAACATAAACATGACATATGCACTTGACACGCTGACAAGTATGTGAAAGCTACATCTGTTCATACTGTGGGTCAACACGCTAGGAAAGCACATCAGTAATAGCCGGATTTTGATTAATTTTCTTAAACCTACAGCTTAACCTTTGAAGCAAACTTAGAGCAGCTGTCATTTGCATGCCGTTAACATCTACGCCTGCAGAATTATTTGCAGTCTAACTGCGGTGATCTTCCTGAAATCATTCAGCAAGCCTTCAGAGGTGTTTTGTCAAGAGAAATGGTTTCTATTTCTGTAAACAGCAAAACAGTCTCTCACAGTGATGAGATGGAAATTGTGCTGCGCAGACCTGTCTCTGTGCTGTGATCCAGATAGGCAGAGTGCCATTGTCCCACCACTGATTCACAAACTGACTCTGATAGTAAGACTTCTTCTCTCCGGTGGTTGTGTTGAAAAACATGTTGTGGATTACCCCGTGATTCTCGATGTAGCGGCCTGCAGAAGAGAATCGCTGTCAGTCGGCTTGCTCTCATTATTCATAGCGTGACACATTCACATTAAAAATTCTATCAACTTAACGGGCTGAGTGGCATGACGCTTTTGGACAAGGTCTTACGACCAACTTCGGAGATTAGAAGAATTTAATTTCAAGGAAGTTAAATTTCTTTTAGCAGGCGCTGATGATTCGAGAGTCAAAATAAAAAATAAAAAAAAAGGAGCAGAGAATTCTTCCCTCAGTCATCCAAGCATAATCATCTTACTCAGCTATAAAAGCCGTTGGACCCTGGGACATTCAATTACAACTAATTCCTTTTTCCTGTGGCTTTTTCAATACTTGCAAAGTAAACTCAGAGCGGTTACTACTCTGTCATGATATGCAGATCCCCTGCCAAGTAGAAGCGCTGCTGTAGAAAATGAAACTCTTTACCTGTCAAGAGGGTGAAGTGTGTCGGACTGGTGATGGTGAGGTACGGAGGGGTGACATACTGGGCTTTGACGCCGTCCTTGGCCATTTGGTCGAGGTTCGGCGTGTCCACGTCGCGGTCGTAATCCCACCGGAAACCATCGAATGAGATCAGCAGCACCTTCTGTCTCTCGTTGTTTACCGGCGCTCCGAGGACCGATGAGGCCCAGAGGACGCAGAGACTCGCGGTCCACAGCATGGTGAACGTAGGCGCCGACTCTGTGGCTCAGCTAAAATCTGATTTACAAAAGGAAAGCAACCTCATGAGGTTTGTCAATCCGGTAACTTCTGGGCAAAGTTTCACCAACTTATCTTATCTCAGTGATTGAAGCGACCTAATCTTTTCTGCATGATGTTTATGGGCTGGCTTTATGGCAGCGAGTTGTGTTCTCAGAGAAGTTCCCCAGTTTTCCTCTTGAGGAACTGCAGTAAAGCAGATTAATCTCTCCAGGCCTCACGGCTGTTTGTTTTCCCCCTAACTCGCTTGTTGATGTTGTCTTTCTGTTTGTCTGCCTGCCCGTCTGTGTGTCGGAGTTTCTTGTGAATCACTGACAATGGGGGGATGACACTTTGATGGGTTTCACCTTGAGTTGGGATGGTGCATGATTGATCTGACACCAAGAAAATAAAGAGGAGAATGAGAGTATATATACTCGTCAGATAGCAGGAGACTCAAGGGAAGAAAAGACCCTAATAGACATATTCATTTTAATAACTCTAATGTTTAAATAGCTCCAGGATATTGTTATAAGGTCTTTAGAAATCCACATAGATTTCTTTCAGCAATGACCATGAGGGTGGACAAACTGTTAAAAAAAATGAACAGAAGCCTCCTCGGCGCTTTAGTTCAGATCATACCCGGTGTCCCCGTCCAGACGTTGTATCTATAACTGTGATGTAACCTTATCGACGTCCATCAAATTGCTAGACAAGCTAACTCTTCAAATTTGTTCTTTATTGTGTGTGTCCTTGACAGAGGTTCAAGGGAATAGTCTAATCTTTATGGAGATAAGGGATAACATTCATCAGCTTTCATTTACCTTATTCATATGCATTAGCTTTCTCATATTAACTCTATCTGCTTGCCGTCCGCTGTCAGCAAGATTCGGATGAGTGTTTTGGACTGCTGAGACTGGGGAAAGTCTCAGATCTCTGCTATGAGAACTTTATCAAACACACACACCCTGAACTTGGTGGGCGAGCAAACTTCATCTGACCCTCTCAGTCCTGTATAGAATTACCGTGGGGATCTTCACATTTTCTTGAAGAGAAAAAGTGCGTTTTTTGCCTTTAGCACTCCCTGCTGCCCATACGCAACCATGCAGAACACCTTCCCCAGACACAAGGCCGAATCAAATGCACTCGTTGAGTCACAGCAAAAGCAGTAACAGTACACAGAATAAGACCATGGCATTTCTCAGGGTTGGAGCATGACTTTCTTTTAGCAATGTTCATATGTTCATGTGAATTTTGACTTTTGTTTAACTTTTATATCACTTTCCCATCCTTAGGAAATCTTAGATAATGAAAAGTACATATTACAAATTCCTGAATATGTCACCATAACCCCGACCACCAAATTCTTAAAAGTCAGCTTGTCTTCGGGCATTAAAACGTGGTTCGTTTTTTTAGGTTTAGGACAACTTAACTGAAGGGAAAAACTCCCACATGCTGTCTCACACCGCTGCTGTATTTTATTGGATGTGTCACTCTGAGCAATTTCACTCTGTACACAAAAAAACATCACAGAGCTGTAAATGCAGCGCATAAGGATATGTCACCCAATCAGATGGACGTGAATCAAATAAGAAACAAACAAATCATCCCCAAACTATTTTTTGGTGCAGAAAAATGCTTCAACAACATGTTATACATGTTATCACAGACTCAAAATCATTAGACACATTGGGTAGATGGATTAGATTAGATATTGCAGCTAATGTGCATTTTTTTCTGCAGCTCAGAAATAATGGTGCCATTGTATAAAATGTCCGGTTGTGTGGTCCCATGACAATAATTTAATAGGAATGCACATGCAGCTAATGCTTGCAGTTGTGTTATTTTTTCATTTCCATGCACAAATGAAGCCCATTCCCTCAGAGATGTTTAGATCTCTGCATTTTCTTGTAATTGTCAGGTTGAAAAGTCAACAACTCATTTCACAAACAAGATATCTGTTAAAACATTTGAAATTCTCGAAGTGCTACAAAATGTTGACTTTTAAATCAGAATTGCTAATGAAAGTGGAGTGAGCTCCACATATAAAATACATAAACTCAACCAGTGCTCTCTTTTATAAGTGAAAATAAATTCTTAACTGCATCTGTATTCTGCTCACTTTTGGGTTTGAATGGCAAGCTGTTTCTTTCCCTGCTGTGACTGGAAGTAGACCATCAAGTTCATGCCAGCGTGCCGAGATCGATGTGTTTTGAATGGTGAGCAAACAAACTTGTAATGCATGAATGGCTTATTATCAGGTTACGTGAAATTAAGTCCAAGCGTAAAGTTGAAACTGCAGGAAAAAGCCCAGTGGAGGTCCACTGTGTTGTTACGTTTCTCACTCAGCTACAAATACAGCACTTTAATACAACATAACATTAACGTTGTTAATTGGAGTGACGATGGAGAATATTAATCAGATTTGTCCTGTTTACTGTTTATTGGGGAACTGAAATGGTTGATAATCTCCGTAGTTCAGCGCCTGAACTGCAAGCCTATGCAAACATGCTTTTTCCATGTTTACATTTAAACACTTTACCAAGACTTTGTGCATTTGATGGTGGACATTTGCATATTTATATTAAAATGTATTGCTCATTTTACTTGAACCAGTAAAATAAGCAGCAGACAAACGCACTCATGTGTACATACGAGATGAAACGAGCAGCAACCGAAGCCGGGATGGGAACTGATAAGAATTTAGCTGTTCCGATTTATTGATATCACTTGTCGATTCCCGTTGGCTCTGCTTTAAGAGTCACCACCATCTCTAAGCAGCAATAAGGACATTATATTCTTGCAAATTATGTGCATGCGGTGTGGTCAGATGTCAGGGGACAATAGCTGCAGTTACAGAGGAGGGAAAACGACCCTTGGCCCTGACCATTGTGCTAAACCCTTCATGGCCTCGGTCGCTTATTGTGGTCCATATCAAATGTATACTACTGGATAACTGCTTGTGATTGACAAGTTGTTTACACAGTCATATCCAATCCTTGCTTATCAGTAAAATAGCTGCTTTTAGCTCTCATGTACAGTGTAATGCTCCTCCTGCTGCCGAAGCAAATATACACAGACGGTCTTTGAAGGGAAGTGAAACTAAGTGTTAAAAACAATGAAAATGTTCCATTGCAGCTATTCTGCTTTTTCATGTGCGTTGTTGACTTTTTTCTTCTTCGTCTTCGGTGTATTTGTGGTGAACTGAACTATTTCTTCCTTTCCTGTTTCTTTGTCAACCAATAAGCATTTTATCTATGAAAAGCGACACAATCGCTGGCTCAGCACTCTTGTTTTTTTTTTTGAAGTACCGCATGCTAGCATGTCTGCTGTGGTTGCAATAATACCACTAATGCTTCCTTCTGCATGGCCAAAGAGCAAATAGATACCAGTCTGGGACCATAAATCCAACATTAAACATGTTGTTTTGACACTTCCATTTTTCTTTGTCATGCACCAGCTACAAGGGGTAAGTGCAAATGTCCACCCAGTGTCCAAATTCCCCAGACCTCAATCAGACCAAACATCCTTTGAAAGCACCTGAACAAGAGTCCAAAGCTGGGGGGCCACTACAAGGACTTATATTAGGTAGGTAGTTTTAATATTGCGGTACACAGTATTAGGCATGTTGTGATGTGTGCTGAAGCATTGCGTATCAGGCCGGCAGCCTCCAGTAGTTTCTCATGGAAACAGCCTTATCAGAGAAACAGGCTAGATTTTAGGGACTGGATGTGAAGGGGGGGTGGCAGCTCCTGGTGCAGCAGAATAATAACCGTGGTGCTACAAGGAGAGGAATCTTTCACACCTGTCAGGCAGCCATGCTGAAACTGAATAAGGCAGAGCAAGGTGTGTGTTTATATGTGTATTTGTGCGTGTGTGTGCGTATGTTTTTTAAATGTAGCTATGTAAGGTCAATATGTAATGACAGCAGAGGGCTCAGACACAGAGGTTCACAGCGAGGTGAAGACGCATTCAACGCTCCTTTTAAAATAATCACAATAATAATAATAAAAATTCAACCATTTTCATTCAAATTCAGTATCCTTTTGGTTGCCATTAACTATCTAATGTCCATGTCAGCGCTTTGTCAAACTGAATTGACGTGTACACGCTGACCTTGAGTGCCCGTATGAATATTTGGACAAAGCATATGCGAATGCTGCTCCTGTTTTGTGTGGTGACATTGATTTGATGAAAGTGAGATTAACATTTAGAGAGGGTGGCAGTCATTTCCGCCTGAATAACACAGTACACATACCATACAGTATGAAAATTGAACAGCAGGAATCTGACAACAAGTATTACTATAATATATTGGTGCTTCCTTCAACAGGCCACTAGCATGTAATTATTATCTCTTAAGTCACCAGTAAGCCAAATCTATCAGCTGTGAATCTACGGCATATCGGCCTTGCTCTTCACTAATAATTCCCCTTTCGCTCTCATGGACAGCCTGCTAAGTAAACATGTTCTTTTTCTATTTGTTGCACGCAGAGGTTGTCACCAACGGCTCTTTAGTCGCACATCAGAATGTGCAGGAGTTAGAATGAAGGCGTCTAAACAAATATGTAAATGTAAATGCCAATATTTGAAAAGGAACACAAGCATTTTTTTAGTTAGATGAAATAACTCGATGATGAATATCTCGACTTGTTTTCATGCCTTGAAAGTGTTTTGAAATTGCAGTTTTGTATATTTCCTTTTATTTGCTGATATACAAGTATGATCACACTTATTCACATTTTATTTAAATCCAGACAAATTTCACAATTTTAAGGAAATTACTTTTTAAGGCTCAATCTACCTCAGGGTACTTTTGTAATTCTTGCCCATAGAATATCATCAGACGTGTGTAACCTGAGGAAACCTTGATGCTCCATGGATGTTTACTAAGACTACATAAAGTACGCTCTGAAAATCAGAAATATGTAAATGTAGCATTATGAACAATCCCTACTTTGACCATCGTTGGAACCAACCAGCGGATCTACACCATCCCAACAGTGATCCCTCGAGATGCTTAACCAAAAGATGAGCAATGGCCACAAAGAACAGTACCCTCCAAACCAGGGAGATTTTTGTCTATGTTATTTCTACATAAATGCTTTCTATCTAACATTCACATACATTCAAAGACAGCCTTGGCCAGTCACCTGAAGAAGTACAGAAGTCAGTAGAATAAACCAGATGTTCCCCATTGAACCATCCAAGGTGTCCTCTGTGTGGCAGGTAGAGCACACGTTGGCCATCCCCACCAAGGTTGGAGTTGGCGTAATACTGGAAGAGCATATGGGAGAAGAGTGTAACACATAACAGCAATGCTCATTGGCTAGTGGATCTAAGAACAGACCACAACATCCTCCCTGAACAGGATCTAGCAACCCAACAAGAAAGTGTCATACATGAAGAGCTGGGCAGTGCCAGGTCCTCATGTGGTTAAAGAAATTAAATGTACTCCATGAGTGCCTGGCAGCAGAACTTAACCAGCTACTAATGGATGATGCACCCAGAATGACTAACTGACCTGTGCTGTGCAGGTCTGTGCTGCCTGCACAGCACAGACCCAGAAGGGGGTCATTGCAATCCAACTACAGGCCAAAGACCTGCCTTAGCACAACATGGAAGCGACAGAATAGAGCAAAGGTCAACCAGCTCCGCTACATGGATGACATCAAGCTCTATGCCAGGAGTAACTGAAACATTGATTCACTGATATATACCACTAGGATCTACAGCAGTGACACTGAAATGTCATTTTGACTGTAGAAGTGTAGTTGGATGGTAACAAAGCGAGGAAAGGTAGTCAGAACTCAGGGTATTGTACTACCAGAAGACAAGATTCCAGATTCTGACGATGGCTAAAAGCACTTTGGAATCCCAGATGTGAATGGGAGCAATAAACATGTGACTAGGAAAGCTGCAACCACTTAATTCTGTCCAGAGAATAAGGCATGTTCTGAAGAATCAGCTGAATGGGAAGTTCAGTATCTGGGGATTTGACACCTAGGGACAGATACCCTGCTGAGATGATGAACGTGCAAAAGGTGGCGATAAAATCCAAGGCATCAGTGCACGAACGGTTTCATCCCAAGTACAGAACCCTGAGAATGACAGAGGTAACATCCTGTGGGACTAACAGATACATATGGACAACCAGGTGAAGGCTAGCCAACCGAACATAGTGGTGGTGGACAAGCAAAGAAGGCTGTAGTGGTCGATGTAGCTATACTGAATGATAGCAACATCAGGAAAAAGGACACTGACAGCTTGAGAAATACCAAGAGCTGAGAGAGGAGAGAGAGAAGATGTGGAGGGTGAAGGTAACAGTGGTCCCTGAGTTAATCAGAGGAGGCAGTAACCCCAGCTGTTGGTACTTTACTGTAGTTAATCAGGAAATTTGTTTACCTAGATCAGGGGTGGGCAACTCCAGGCCTCGAGGGCCGGTGTCCCTGCAGGTTTTAGATGTGTCCTCGAACCTCGAAATTATATTTGTTATATCAGACCAACCGGCCTCAATCAGTCTGACTCTGCCCCCACCTCTCCCTCCCACTGTCATTTGGCATCAGATTCCCACAGTAGGGGGCTGCATTCTCAGCCCCCTACTTTAGGCCATGTACACACATGCCTCCACACCAACCCACCCAACCACTGTCATCGTCAATTATGCCGATGACTCCACCGTGGTTAGGCTCATCTCTGATGGAGCTGAGAGCGTACAGGGTGGAGGTAGAGATCTGAAGCTGAGCGTCCTTAAAACCAAAGAACTCATAAGGGACTTCACAAGGCGCCCACCACTTGTTTGACCCTTCCACTCAGCGCCTCAGGTCAATCAGGTCCCACACCTCCAGACTCACAAATAGCTTCTTCCCCTGGGCCATTCGGTCTGTTAACAAGCACTATCCCCACGCCCCGCCCCTGCCCACCCACCTCACCAATCTCACCAATCTGAGCCATGATCTGAATAACGCCCATCACTCGGGCCACTCACACACGGACTCTATTCAGATCAAGTCTTTGCACTACTGCCAAGAACTTTGCAGCTTGTTCTCCAATGTGCGCCTGTCTCTTATTTTTGTATATATTCTAATTTTTACTACTATTTATATTATATTCCAGCACAGTTGGTATGGAGCACCCACAATTACGTTGTACATTTACAACATGATGATGTAGAAGTCTCAAAAATAAAAATACCCCTCACTTATCTAATATACATGACTTTGGCTTTAAACAGTTCAAATGCAGTGTTGTGTGTCTGCGTTGTTTAGTGTCTTTCCATAATGTTCAAGTAGGCAAAAAGGTTTTTTTAAGGATATACACAAAAGGTGTGAAAACTTGAATTCAGATGTGTGTTGATAATTAAAACCATAAAATTAGAAGTATTCAATTAATGTTGTTATTTTCCAAGTCCCACAGAAAGACCAACAGTGATAGTGAACTGACCCTATTAACAAGTGTTGTTTGTGTATCCAAAGCTTGTTAGCTTATTCCTTTGTGACACAGAGCTCCATTGTTTTTCAAAAACTATTAAAACCACATCAGTGAGTCACACAGCTGCACAGGCTGACATGTTCTTTCATTATCATGAACACACACGCTTTAGCTTACTTTGACTCAAACCCACACACACACAGGCCTTCTGCTTCAGATTTCCACTAGAGCACCAAATACAATTGGAATTAGTCCCAGTAAATACACTACTACTCACTGTTGGAGTAAACAACAATTACTGAGCCTTTAAAAAATAAACACAGTTTATTTGCAAAAGATTTAAAGAACTTGGAGAAATATTGGGATAAAACTAGCATCTTCTTTGTTTAGAATTTGGGAAAAATATGGAATAATACCACTCTTCATCAGGTCAAACAGTAGTGCAACTTTAAGGCCCAAATGAGAAGAGAGAGCATCTCTGAACCTCAAAGCAAATGGTCTACAACAGCAGAAGGCCACACCGGGTCCCATGCCTGTCAGCTAAAAACACAAAACTAGACAATAGGAGATTGGAAAAGTGTTGCCTCATCTAATAAATTAAAATTTCTGCTGCAAAATTCAGATGGTAGGGTCAGAATTTGGCACAAAAACACAAAAGCATGCATCCATCCTGCTTTTTATTAAAAGTTCAGGCTGCTGTTGGTGGTGTAGTGGTGTGGCAATATTTTCTTGGCACTCACTGGGCCCCTTTATTTTTCTTATTACTAAGTTAATATACTGTGTTGTGTTGTTTGTGTTGCGTTGTGATGTGTCGTGTTGTATTATATAGAGTGCCGACGTAGGACAGTTTTCCAATTTCATTGTACCATTCTACTATATATGACTGTGCAATGACAATAAAGAGTTATCTTATCTAACTTTATACCAACCGGGCATCGTTTCAGTGCCACAGCTAGCCTGACTATTGTTGCTGACCATGTCCGTCCTTTTATGACCACCGTGCATCCACCGTCTGATGGCTGCCTCTAGCAGGATAACACACAGTGTCACTGGTGATCGCTGTGCTCAAATGACCTCCGCACTCACCAGATCCCTATTCGGTAGAGCATTCTTTGGGATGCAGTGGAGAGAGAGATTCCCAACAAATCTGCAGCAGAATCTCTAAGGAAAGTTTGACAGGTCTTGTTGTCTCGGAGACATGACGAACTAAGGTGATTTTGAAGCAAACCTCATATTAAACAGTACCAAAGTAGCTCGTGAGCCTATATGTATTTAACAGACTTTCCTAATCCATAAAACACATGCTTTTCATATTCAGAGGGGCCAGCAGCGATGAGCAAACTTCACAGTATGCAGAAGGTAGTAAATGGCCATTATTACACTGAAATATCTCTAACTCTCCATGTGTAGCATGTGTGTGACACAGAGAGAGGGAGAATGAAGGTGAGAGAATGAGTAAGAGCTGGGAGCAGAGTGGAGGAGGCTCAGGCTTGTGGAGGCAGCTAGGCTGATTTGCAGCTTCATTCCAGCGCGTGGGCCCTTTCAGGCTCTGTTGCCTGTAACAGGTTGACGTGATAAACTCTGTAGCTGAGCCAGTCAGATGTGGCACATTGAAGGCACCCTCCTCCTCTCGCCTTTCCCCCTGGCCTGGTGTCTCATTGTGGCGCTGTGGGGCTCCAGTGTGCTGGCGTTACACTTTCACACAGCAGTAATTGATTTCTTTAATTTGCTTCAAGAGAAACTGTTGTCAGCCAACCAAGCAGGCATTTTTCAGGCCACTTTAATTAAATGCCAGGTCTTTAGGTGTGATATGAAATTCGTTTGGCTCCTCTGATCTTCTACTCCTCAGACAATTCATTAACATTTTCGTTTCTGCCTTTATGTTTTACACAAAGCTTCAAAAAAGTAGCTCATCAGTGACATTTGGTTTCTCGCGCTGTACATTCAATCACTTATTTAAGTGCATTTAAACTAGAGATTAAGTGCAGTGTAGCTGTTTCACGTGCGATAATACTGAGTTTGTAGAGCCTCAGTCAGCCAAGAAATTCGAGAGAATAATAAAGCAGGCCTGCGTGTATAGAATTAACTGCATTCGATGCCAAATCAAGATTCGAGTGTGTGTTTGTCAACGCCTTCCTTCACTCTGGCACCTTGCAGCTACACTTATTCCATGTTTGCGGCTTCATCCTGACGACCTTTGTCTCTTTCACAAATGTCTAAAGTGTCATTAGGGCTTCGATAGTATCAAATCTGCGTTACAGCTCACATGTAATACCTGGTGAAGCAACACTGGGCAGGTGTTATGTTCAGTCTAAAGCAGGAGAACCATTTATTTCAGCTATAATAGCAGGGCAGCAGGCACACCTCCCTAATAATATCCTGATGCCTCCCCACTCGCTCTGACTCAGAGATCTTCTGAAAGGCCCCTCTCCACTCATCCTCTCAGAGTGGCCTTCCTCTCATGGAGATGAACAGCAGCTGCCTCTTCCTACCTCCCACCATACGTCAACACATCAGCACCACTCTGCCTGGCTGCCTTCAAACGCCCAAAAATACGAGGCCCACTAAACCCGAAAGCACAGCCTTGCCGCAGTTCACGTAACAATAGCTGATGTGTGTTGACAAAAATATTTCTGCTATCAAATTGTGTGTGATAGTTTGGGAATTGAGTGGAAAATCCATACGGAATGTATGATACCTGGTTTTCACACTTTTAAATCGCAAGTACGAAAGTTCCGTCTATATCAAGATGACTCAGATTTATGTTATATTTAGTATTGTGAAGTCATTGGGTACTCAGAGGGCCGACATCTGTTTTGTTTTGGGGGACAGACGAGCTGAATAATAAATAATTGAATTGTTATCTTACTACTTATTGTTGAATTAAAAAAAAAAAAAGGCACAAAAACATCATATGTGCTGTAGTCACCATGTGGTACGGGGTAGCTGCAGACACGAACATTGGAAAGATTCCCAGATTTGAACTCACAAGATCAATAACTTATAAGCAAAATGTTGTTAGAATACAAACAATGGCTCCCTCCAACCACGGCAAAGTAGACACAGAGCTAAAATCTAATTTTCATCAACTCAACCATCTACACAGTGCAGCAGTGAAAAGAGATACTGCTGCTACAATAAAAAAAGAAAACAATCTGTAAAGACTTTTGTGTGCAGTTTATTGTCACTGGAATTACTTCACGCGTCAGTGGTCTGCTCTTGGTCCTTCTACAACACTTAATTTGGGGGGAAAAAAGCTTTTGGCAAGAAGACAAGCATACAGTGTTTCTACACTCATCCTGCTGGAGAAGTTTTCCTGAGATATTATTAATCCGAGGATAACATATTCTTTTTAACGTAAGGTTTTTCTGTTGGATAAGTGAAATGTGAAGTACTGTAATGCATCAAACACGTGCTTGTGCATCTTTATTTATTAATCATATAGCCACACTCTGAGCTGTCAGGCTCTTGAAGCACTGAGACTCATTTTCTCTGACAGTTAGCATTTTTTTTCTGACTGCCTCTTTCAGCTCATCATCTGTGACTGCTCATCATCTGTACCTGTGACAGCTTTAATTCTTGACTGTTTGGCACATTTTCGCCCTGGTTCATTTCTGCAGTGAAGACATTATTTCATCCGTGGCAGAATAACACGTTGCACAAACCTTCTGCAGGTTAAACTGAGATAACCAAGCAACTTTAGGACCGACTTAGAGTATTCACATGCTAATCAGTGTGGTATCAGTTCCCAGAGTTGTTGGCTTGCCATGTATAACTGCTTTATCTGACATGCTATCCGGTCGTTAAGTCTGACGTCACTAGCCGTGTCTGGGCCTAAACTCCGCTGCAGGTCCATATATCAAACGATCACTATGGCATTACTGAGAGTTGAAAAACTGTCTAAAGTCTTTCATCTTTAATATAATGATCAGCGTTCTGCTCTACCAGGTGTAACAATTGAGTTTAACGTCCAGGCATCCATGAAAACGGAATTTATGAAGTTTAACAGAGTTAGAAGTTAGCAGGAAGTTAGCTCGCTAGCTTCTATCTAAATACAATATAGCATGTCCTGACTGCGGGGTTTTGGAAACAAATTCCAACCTACAGCTCTGTTATCACTTCCAACATAAATGAAGACAGAAAGCTAAACAGCAGTGACGTTTGTAGGGTTACTTTAGTTTGGCTAGCTGGTATATAATGATGTGCTACGTGACCGCTAGCGACACAGCTATGTTAGCATAATATAAACAAGCTAACTTTTTTTTCCACTCGATAAAAGTTAACGTGAGTGTTCTCGGTGGTCAGGAACAAATGTAATCGCATGGCAGGATGCTGTAAAAGGACCAAACTTCAGCCAGGAGAACAACTGAGATAATCCATCCACAATACGAGGTTAGTCATTCATATACTGCTGCATGGGCTGGGCTGTAGTTACATCCTAAGTAGGGATGGGTACCTGTATCCGGTGCCATGATGGCACCGGTTCTGACATAAACGGTAGTAACCAGACCGAAAAGCAGCGCACATTTCGGTGCTTTTTTTTCCTGAGCTGTGATACACTTTAGCTTCTAGCCAATCATTTTACGTTTCCGAGGATAGTAGGCGGGTCCAGGTACGTACGTTCTTTTAGAGCAGAGCTACAGATTAAAAATGCCCAAGGTGAAGCGGTCAAAGTCTGGCTGTACTTCACAGCAAAAGATGCAAACTCAGCAGCCTGCAACAAGTGCTTTAAGCTGATACTGTGATACTGTCAAAGGAGGTAACACCTCGAATCTGATGAAACACCTGGCGACGCATAGCGTTTTTTTTTTTTTTTGTTTGTTTTTTTAAAGCCGAGAAATGCGCCGTATTTGATAGCTTGCTGCGAGACCTCACATCGAGCACATCTACTGCGGGTGTGGTGCCTGTTATCGGACCTGGAGTTAGCAACATCCCCCAAAAACCCGAAGAGGAGAGTCCTGGCCCCTAGCCCTGCCAGTGTAGCAGAAATGATGAGGATGATGATGGCAGCAGCAGCCGTTCTTCTCTGCGTGAGTAGCTTAATGTTGTTCGTGTGTAATTTATGTTGAGTAGGCTAACCACGTTATTACATTAATGCATGTAAGGTGAACTAGCAAACACCGTGGTAGTTACATGCGGCTGTCTTCTTGTTTGATGGCAGATACTCCCTTCACCCTGGCCAAAAAGGCTAAAATGACCAAAGAAAAAGTGGAAGACAGCTAAACATGAGAGGATTTTGGACAAAATTTGTGTTTTTTCCATTGTTTAAGCACTGCTTCCAGCCAAGAGTGATACCATATATGCCCCATAGCTGCAGAAAAGGCGAACATTGTTGTCTTTTTACAAAAAAACAGCTGAACATGAGAGGTTTTTGGACCAATTTTGTGTTCTCCATTCTTTAAGCACCGGTTTGAGCACCGTTTAAGCACCGGCAGCGTTTCAAAAGTACCGGTTTGGCACCGGTCTCGGATAAAACCTAAACGATACCCATCCCTAATCCTAAGGTTTTAAAAACTGAGCTTAAATAAATGATTAGCGGTAATAAAAGCCGAGGGAGGTCAACAGTGATCACTGACTGTTTTAGGAGCTTTTTGATATTAAATAGAAGAAAATACAAAACATTAAACATGTTAACAACACAAAAGCCATATTAAACGCAGACTACTTTAGGCCCGGAAGTAGGATTCACTCACGTCATCACTTAACGACCGGATTAGGACTGCTGCTAATAAGTAGCTTTTCTAATATTTCATATGGGGTTAGGGTTGGCTAAACGTATGGCTACAAGTCTAAACCCTAGCTAATATCAATAAGGAGGACATGAATTTGCCATGTTTTTGTGTTTGTTGTCACCAAGTTGACAATGTGTGAACCAAAATTTTCTCTGACTGTCTGATTCCAGGGGGTGAATTTTCCAAGATGGAACTTTGTTTCCTTTTCCTTCATGAAACAAATGCCACTAAAACACTTATTCTAAACAGACTTGAAAATAATGCCTACGCCCTTTAGATGACTGTACTGGATATTGTGAGCAAATAGTTATCTAGCTCTTCCATACCACTGATGTACCCCTGCTGGCTACAGTCTTTATCCTCTTGGCTCTCACGTATTCTCCCAGTTGCCTTTATCACAGGTGACCAGTATTGATTTAGGCTAGCGTAGTGCTGCAGTGGTTATCACTGTTTTCTCTGTCCATGTCCACCAGGGCTGAGTCCTCTCCGGGTTCTCCCTGGTTGGTTAACTGGTGATTCTAAATGTGAGTGTGGATGGCTGTCTATGTGTAAGCTGTGCGTTAGACTGACTGGTCTTTCACCTAGCCAGCTGGGATGGCTTCTCCTTCACCCTGAATTGGATAAGAGGTTAAGACATTGAATTGATGAATCTAAAATGATATAAAAGATGCATGCAACCTCCTAGTCTCAAAGGGGAAGTCTGTGTGGACTTGCACTCTTTTTAATGGCCATTAGGGGACGACGACTCCTGTGTGTTCCCATTAGAGTCAAACAGATACAATCTACCGTACACTCATCATGTTTCCAAACTATCATGTACTAAAATTTGAACAAATGTAATGTTGAGCTTTAAGTTTTTAATTTCATTAGTCACATCAGTCTATATCAGGGGTCTCAAACTCCAGTCCTCGAGGGCTGGTGTCCTGAAACTTTTCCATGCGTCCCTGCTGCAACACACCTGAATACAATTAGTAGGTCATTAGCAAGACTCTATAGAACTTGACTGCATGCTGAGGTGGCAATTCAGCCATTTGATCCATGTTACAGCAGCTCATGAGTGAATGAACATGGTGCAATAAAAGTACTTCCCGTGTTGTTGCAGTATATGAATGACTGACCTCGTATTGTGGATGGATTATCTCAGTTGTTCTCCTGACTGAAGTTTGGTCCGTTTACAGCATCCTGCCATGCAACTGCATTTGCCCCTAACTATCAGGAACCCTCACGTTAAATTTTATCGAAAAGTTAGCGTTAGCGTTCATCCTCCAGCTTCACTGTTTATGTTACGCTAGCATAGCTGTGTCGCTAGCGATCATGTAGCACATCATTATATACCAGCTAGTCAAACTTCAGTAACCCTACAAACGCCACTGCTGTTTACCATACCATGCCACCTTTATTTATAAAGCACTTTAACATAAAACCAGAGTTCACAAAGTGCTGTACATGCTAATAGCATAAGTAAAGAAAATAAAAAACTAAAATAAATTGAAACATGTTAAAACAAATTGAGTCAACCCCTCTAATCAATGCCAAAGGCTTCAGCGAATAAATATGTTTAATTTTCTGTCTTCATTTATGTTGGAAGTGATAGCAGAGCTGTACGTTTGAATTTTTCAGAAATCTCTGTCAGAGCTTGCTATATCATGTTTAGGTGGAAACTAGCTTCCTGCTAACTTCTAATTCTGTTAAATTTAATAAATTCTGTTTTTTTAGATGCCTGGATGTTAAACTTAATTGTTACACCTGGTAAACAAGCGACTTAAAGATGAATGAATTTAGACAGTTTTTAACTCTCAGTGATGCCGCAGTGATCGTTTGACTTTGGGACGTGAAGCGGACTACAGTAGCTGTAGTGCTCTCACAATCCATCAAGCCATGTGGCTTCGTAGCTTATCAAACTCGTACTAAAACATTGCTGACAGATTTTTGAGCGCCGTGTACCACAGAAAATAGGTTCAAGGTTGGTAAGCACAACCAGAATTCATATATAAGGTGCACCGGATTATAAGGTGCACTGTCGATCTTTGAGAAAATTAAAGGATTTTAAGCGCGCCTTATAGTGCAGAAAATCCGGTTTTCCAAACACTTAAATTTAGTTAAATTTACTTGAGTAGGGTTAGCACTTCAGTATGCAGTCTAGTTCTATACTCTGGCTAATGACCTACTAATATTATTCAGGTCTGTAGCAACAGGGACACATAGAAAAGTTTCAGGACACCAGCCCTCGAGGACTGGAGTTTGAGACCCCCAGTCTACACAGTCTTTAGTACTTTACTGAAAACTGTGTTAAGATCATAGACGCAGTGACACTGCATGGCCCTAGAGGTCTGTTTTCTCTTATTTTTCATAGTTAAGAGAAGTTTGAACTTTTGTCCGTATGACTTCTTTAAATAAAATATGACGACTACAACACGAGGAACTCTTTGTTGTATTTGCTTTGGGTAGGGGAGCTTATTAACTTAAGGTTGTGGCATACAGTACCAGCAAAGAGTCCAAAACTAGCATCTAGTGTGGTGCAGGCGGCCAGTCCGTCTTAAGAAGTGTAACTGTGGATGTTGCTGTATCGCTGTCTGTTGGAAGTATGACCTCGGGGCATCATTAGGCAGCAAATGCTAACTGTTGTGAGCTGCTGCTGGAATTACATTTTTTGTGGTTTACAAACATACTGAACTGAAGTTTGCAGAACAGTTGTTACTGTGTTTTCACAAACTTTGGTCTTTACCCATTTTAATTACCTTAAGCATAATCTGCCATTTACACTTTGGCATTCTTTCAGTTCTTCCTGCGAGTATTTAATCTTGCAGAAGGAAAATGATCGTTCTTTAAAGTGTAACAAACATAAGCATTTAAGTAGATTAACTTGTGCATTGCACACAACTGCTACAGCGAGTAGAGCTAAAGATTCAAGTGTCAAAAAGCCTTGCACATTAAGATATTGGGCCTTCAAAAATGAAGAATCTGGGTGCGTGCAATGTCAGGACTTCATCCAAAATGCATTTAAAGAAAGGGTTTTCATCTGGAAATAGAGGGGCAGGCATTGTAAATGGGACATTAAAAGGAATCCCACATCAATTTCCCATACCAAATGCTGCAGAACAGGAGTCATTTTGACAAAGTAGCCATGTGATTATTTTTTATTTCCATTTGAAAGCAATTAGCTGAAAGGTCCTTCCCTTGAGTTTCTGTGGCAGAATGTGTGGAATGACTCAGGATAATTGCTGTGAAATGAACAGAGTGCCAAGTTGAGAGAAGCACGAAAACCGCAAGGGTTCCCTCTCCATGGAAACGCCCTCTGCCTTTGTCAGTGCACCAGGAAATTAGGCAGCAAGCGATAACGGGGCTTGAATGAGTAACAAATGCAGGGGGGCGAGTGATATTTACTCCATTTCAAGCCATTACAGAAATTGAGTGTTTCCCCACGTCTCATGCTGTGCCTACTGAGTGCTGGATACAGGAGGAGGAGGGTCATTAAACATGGCAGCCGCCAGCGACGTGCTGGAGAAAGCCGCTTGAACAACACAGCGTTTGCACCACCAATGGGCAGGACAGATATAATGAAGCCCAGCACTGTCAGTGTATGGCACCAACTGATGATACTGATGCCTGAAAGGAGGACAAGGTGTTAGACGAAAGATGAGGCTGAGACGGTGTTTGCGGCTCATCTCGTGTCTTTGCCACAAGCTGCCTCCTCAGCTCCTGCCCTAATTGCTGCCTTGCTTGGAGGCAGCTCTCCCTCGGTATGCCTTTCATGCTTCCCTTAATTACGTCAGTCGGAAAGGAATGTGATTGTTATTGTCATTACTCTCGTTAGTAATTAAGCAGCTATTGACTCCTTCCCTACATTCGGTCTGTTTGATTAGGCCTCAGGTCTGGAGGTATGGATTAAGCTCTCCCGATGTTGCAGCTGCAGAACGCCACAGCCTTTTGTTGGCTGGCAGACAGGCGCCCGTACGGATGCAGACTGATGAAGTGGAAAACATCTTTACTTTTTGTGTCACTTAAGCAGACAACCTTCAGCCTGTGCTTACAACGGAGGTGTTGCAACACCTTTTCCCTTCATGATGTGTCCTTGTTGGTAACACCTGAATTTCACCTGTGTTGGAGGACGAGGAAATCACCAATGCGGATGTGTCAAGAACGTGTTCCGCAAATACAGCGGCGGCTTGGCAGGAGAAGAGGCTTAATTTTACATACTGTTCCTCCAAAGTTCAGGGTGGCTTCCAAGTTTCCAAGTTTGGTTGAAATCAGTCGAGATAAACAGATATCTGCACATTTGTTTGCAGAACCTGCAGGCGAGGGACAAGATGGTTTCAGAAGCTTTCTGGGTCCTGTTGATCAGTCACATGTGAGCAGGCTTTGTTGTGGACAACAGCTGTCATGTGACAATACTTGTGATGGGCTTGGCAGTTGTCAACAAGGATTACGTTAGAATAACCGAAGAAAAAGAAGCTGGAATAAACAGATGAACAGTTGTCGTTAGCGTGAGCAGTGACAGTGACAGTCCGCGTGGCTTACAGAAAGTTGTGTAGCAACATCAGGAAATAGGGGGTTATTATTTATTTAAAAAAACCTCGTATTAAGCATGAATTCTTCCTTAAAGTATTTTATGGAAATACAAGTGCTGAGAATAATATATATTAAATACATTTTATGCACATTTGTTCATTTTGGATCCGACCCACTGTTGAAATGTGCACAAAGCTTTCTACAGGAGACTGCACAGGTGCAATAATCTGTACACTGGTGACAAACAGTGATGCTGGAGTAGGCCTAGGCTGCTGGGGGCTTCCCATGATGCACTTACTGTCTTTATACATCACTCTGCATCGTTAGTTATTATAATCTCTGTCTGTTAATATCTCTCTGTCCTTCTCAGGTTTCTTCCTGGTGAAAGGGAGTTTTCCCTTCCTGCTGTCGTCGTTTTGTTGGGGTTTTCTGAATTATTGTAGGGTTTTTATATTACAGTGTAAAGGACCTTGAGGCGACTGCTGTTGTGATTTGGTGCTATATAAATATATTGAATTAAATATTTATTAAAACATGCAGGCACTCCAAATGGATTCCCATTAACCTGGCTAACCAGTCGCTACTTCATAACTCTTTGCACACTTGTATATTGATTTGGAGTAAAGTGAACAGAAATGAGCTAATTTGATGCAAAGAAGAAGCTCACAGTGGGACAGCAGTCGAGGGGAAAGGGATGTGAATCAAAGAGCTAATTGACCAACATCACAATGCGGTGAAAAAATAAATCGTCTTCTTTCAGCTGCTCACTCTGGGGGTTGCCACAGCCACATCTGCCTCCATCTCTTCCCAGCATTCACTTCTTTTACACCAACCCTCCGGATGTCCTCCTTCGTTACATCCCTGAACCTTCTCTGTGCTCTTCCTCTTTTCCTCCTGCCTGGCAGCTCCCGCTTCAGCATCCTCTGTCCAATATATCCACATGTCCTCCTCTGCACATCCCTGAACCATCTTAGCTTTGCCTCTTTAACTTCACCTCCAAACCGCTCAACCCCTCAGAGGTACTCATTCATGAGCCTGTCCATCCTGGTCACTCCCAATGAGTGAAATCTCAACATCTCCAGCTCCATCACCTCCAGGTCCAACTACCATTGCTCCCCTTCTGTCACACCATCCCAGATACTGGGCTACAACCTCTTCTCTTTACATATAATTCCTGCTTTTTACCATTTTAAAAAGTCTTTTTGTTTTCCAGTTTAATCACGTACCACAGTACTTGTACTGCAGTGAGTCTTAAGTAAATGCCAGTACATCAGCTCTGCTCACATACCGATTATAACACTTGCTGGAGAAAGTGCGTTACAGGTAAAATGTGAAATCTAGGAAAACTTGCTTCTCTTTTTGACCATGGCTGCTCATTAATTTGTGTAGTGTCATACTGCTGCCAGTGTTGGCATTCTTTCTATTTCAGGGTCTGTTTAGGTCCGCTGCATTTTGGATTGGGCCTAATTATCTTTAGATATATTTCATACACCGCTATTTAGTCTGTACCAGTAGTGCAGTCCTGGATTTGTTAATCAGTTTGCAAAAGGCACAGAGCCATATATGCATGAATAAAAGGAAAAAATCTTAAGATGAGTGTTTTATAATGATTCTTAGAGACGGCTGCAGATAAATTTAATTGGTTTATGGAAAAGCAGAAATCACTGCTGTGACAACGTATCACTAAAGGTGACACCAAAACCAAAGAAACTTTGATCCTGTGGGTTTCCATGTTTAAAACTCCAGGGATTCCCTCCCTTTAGGAAAGTGCAAAACAAAGACGAGAATAATAGTCTGCGTATAGAAGAGGGAGTTCAGTAATCATGCAGGAGTGACAAGGACCCAAAAGCAATTCCTGACTGAGCACTAATCCCCACTTTTTTGTGGAACGCACAGAGTGAGATAAGCCTGGAGGTTAATGCAGAGGCGTCTCTCCTCTGTCCTCGGCAGTGACAGCCCCTGACAGGCGGACCCCAGCAGCACGCCTTGTTTATGTTAATGTAGATGGCCTGGGCCAGCTCCCACACTGAGCAGCACAGATAGAGTTGTCAAAGGCTCATCAGAGTGGCACTCGCAACCTCTCGCCGGGCTACCCGGGATCTCTGCGTTCGCATTTAGGAGGGGAGTACCTACAGTGAGGGAGATGGGCGAGAGGAGCCACCATGCTGTGGTGGCTCCTCTCGCCCACTCATCCACCTCATCATATTTCTTCACACTTTGATGGAATCACATGTAACATCTTGGAGAGACGGCGCGATGCAGAGGGGTCAGCTTTTAACGTATGCATCTCTGACAATGTGCATTTTTATACCAACTACTTCTTTATTCCGTTTTATTTTGATAGGGTCAGACTCTGACAGTTTGAATCACAACTAGCTACGCACCACTAGTTTTTGCATTTATTTTCTTTTTGCGTTATTCATAAAACTGGGCTAAGTCGTGCCTCAAACAGGAAAATGAAGGAAATATCACTTATAATGAATAAGGTGTGGAATAAAAGTACAGAATTAGGGGAAAAAACAGCCTCAACAACAATAAAAAAAACTCTTTCTTTTTTCTTTCTTTTTTTTTTTTTGCATTGATAAAATATTTATCAAGTGTAGCAAGCGGACGAGAGACTGGTAGAATATCTTTATTATCACGACTGTTTCCTTCTAAAGAATATGAAAACATGTTGAGCAATCCACCTTCCAATCTTTTTTCCATGGAGACTTTTAAAATTCATATCCAAACCATCCACTATCTAAAGAACACGTGGCGCCTCTCGGTGAAGCTTATCAGCAAACATACTCCACTTTCCAGTTGGTGTTGTCCCGCTGTTTATCTGTTTAGCGCTCTGAGGTATCATTCCCATCGTACGCCTTGTCTCTCACTGATGAATGGTTGCGCCCGGTGACCTGCCTCCCCCCTCGCCGGCGACGGCGCGATGTAGGGTCGACCCACGGAGGTGGGAAGCGAGGTGGGGACACTGAGACAGATGAAGGGTCAGGCGTGCGCGCCGAGATGCGTCTCCTCTGGCTCTCCTTCACCTCGTGCTCTCGTCCCACACCAGCCTTTCATTCTAATCTGATGATAATGATATTTGCTCAGGACGACCTCTGCTTGCACAGTGTAATTACCCCCCCAGCTTTCTATGATCTCACCTATTGGAAATCGATGGGCCATAAGAGGGCCCCATCAGGGCTTATTATTATCACTGCTCGCTTTTCGTTACAGCGCGATCAGATTTAATATGTTGTCGAGTTTTTTACTGCATGTTTTTCCCCCTTTTTAAGTGTGGTGAAGTAGCTAGTTTCATCCAACTAAATCTCATGCAGAAATGCATGTTTTACACTATAAATTAATTTCTCAAAGGTCCAGCGTCCTACTTTGAAATTATATAAAGTAAAAATAAAGGTATCTGCATTTTTAAGGATGTTTTTATTCCTTTTTCACTTCACTCGTCACGCATACCAAAACAGCTTTGGCGGCTATTGTTGAGTGTTATTTTTGTCCCCTTAATAGCACCTTTGGCTTCGTCGTACTCAGCACTTCCACACTTATCCGTGCATTTGTGAGTGGACGCCTATTTAAATCAGTTAGGTGAATCTGCTCTCAATGACTCCCTCCATTAGCTACTCATCCAGGGTTAAGTACCCTCTGGAACATGTGGCGGTGGCCATCAGGTGACCCTGCCTCTGCACTGCTTTGATTGAGACACTTCAGTTGAGGCCTTTCCGCCGTGACCTTCTGAAAGCCCGCTGCAAATAGACCTTTCTTGTATTGCCAAGGGTATGCGTGCGGTCCGCTGATCTGAACATTATTGCTACTACTTCAGCCTTATGAAACCCAAACTTGTTATTTCAAGAGCAGAAGCAGTGTCTTTGTAGTGACCTTCGAGCTTGTTATTGTCAGTCTTGTCAAAGAGATAAGAGGATCACAGGTGAGATTTCATCAATGAAGTTAAGCGAGAGCAAAGTTAAGGCACGCTTTTTGGACTGAGGGCCGAGCTCTGTTATAGAATTAAACAATGACAATTTGCTTTGTTTCTGATCAATTCTAGGTGAGAGGTCTGTGAAGGTGTTTGTTGTTTATTTGCTGTTAAGATCGGGTCACAGTTTGAGTTGCTTCTCTTAAGTCTCACTCTGAGCTTCCTTGAGCAGCAATTTCCTTTTATTGACCCCTGCAGTGCCTACAGAGGTCAGCGCCTGACTCTGTAAACATCTAGGAGCTGTCATGGTTTTATGAGCTAAAGGCACCTAATAACATAGCAATCAGCATTTAAGACAGCACATTTAAGCACCGCTGCACTTTGAAGCAGAACGAAAATGCACGGCAGAGCCTCTGAATCACGCTATTTTAAGTTGTAAGGTCAGAAGAGGGATTCTGACGAAACAAAGATGTGTATATTTTTTTATAAAGAGGCATTACAGCGAAACGATGAGGGTCGGCGGATGAAGCCGAAAGGCTTCCAGGTGGTCGTTAACGACATGAATTGGTTGTGAAAATATATTTTTAGCACAGGACAGAAAAGGTGACAAAGGAGGATGGGTGGAAGTGATCGATATGTTTGTGCAAAGGGCAGAGGACTGCCGAGACACAACAGTGGAAGTCATGAGTGAAGCAGTCTCTCAAGGGGACGGCAGGCTCAGCCAATGTGGAGACACAACAAATGAGGAAACGGTAACAGAGACATGGCTGATGAGCAGGGTGTGCGCTGGGAGTGTGGGGGTGTCACAAAGTGACAGAAAATATTTGTTATGAACAAACTGAACTTCAGAGCAGGTTTACAGTACAAACACTGAAAACGGACGCAATGCAAAGACGTGCAGTGCTGTGCAAAAGACTGGAGACGCTCCTCGTATTTTAAGGGAAAAATGCGAGCATTTGTTGAAATGTGCAAATATAAATGTAAAACGTGGCAAAAACCAGAGCTTATACAGTTTTAAGAGACTGAAATAGGGTTTTCATTTTTCTTTAACACAGTCTGAGCCAGGGGTGTCGAACTCCAGGGCTCGAGGGCCGGTGTCCTGCAGGTCTTAGATGTGTCCTCGATCCAGCACAGCTGATGTAAATACTCCTCAGCATGTCTTGAAGTTTCTCCAGAGGCCTGGTAATGAACTAATCAGTTGATTCAGGTGTGCTGACCCAGGGTGAGATCTAAAACCTGCAGGACACCAGCCCTGGAGTTCGACACCCCTGGTCTGAACTCTCTTGGGCAGATGGAATTCTTGAGGAATTGCTCTCCAGGGTTCATGAACCTAACGCTCTTTGGTGTGGCTTTTCCTCAGGACTAATAGGAAGGTGGCATGGCCGAGTATCACTGTGCAACATACTGAATCCAAAGTTGTCCAAAAGCATAGAAAAAAGTGCTTTGGTGAATGAGTTGTAGAACCAGTCTAGTTACTATTTACTCTTCTTTGGATGTTGGCTGCCTTTTCTTTGTCTCTTCGTCAACATGATCACACACTGCTTCAATATTGTTTCAGTCTGGGCTCTGGGAGGCCAGTCCATGTACCATTGTGCGTTTTATATCCAGGTATGCTTCGGCTGAATTGGGATCATTGTCATGCTGAAAAATGAAGCAGATCTGATGGTTCAAACCACAGCAGAGCCTCCATCGTGTTTTTAGGTGGCTGTAGACACTCACTGTTGACCTCTTAAGACATAAAGAAAATTTTCTTTATGATATTCCCTTATTCCTTTTTTTGGCAATACTTCTATTTAAAATTTGCCAATCTGACACATTACCAACTTTAAAATATTAGTTGAGCTTTTACTCTAAAAATATCAGTAATAGTAAGCTCAGTTTCACTGTCTCTGCAGAAATGAGATTTTGATGGTGTTTCACTGATGAGCCACATTCCTCATTTTTGCATAATTCATAGTGACCCAGCTCTCAGTGTTTGTAGACAAACCAATTTCTAACAACTGATTTCTCACACAGTTCCTGTTTCAAAGCAACCCGTATACCGGCAACCTTTGGTATTTACTGTATTATTCTCCGACGCTGAGCGCGAGAGCGTCCATGCATGTGTGTATTTCGCTCAGCTGTGACTGGTTAAGTGATTTCTTGAAGGGCTATAGAGCGACCATTTCATTTTGGCACCTAATAACAGTCAGGTCACACTGTGCCCCAGCTGATCCTTTTTGATATGGTCCGTGCACTTGCCCAAGCCCTCTTTCACAGGTGCCAATCATTATAATCAAGACTCTGCTCCCCCCGCCTCCACCTCCAGCCCCAGCACCCATCTCTACCCCAACCTCTGTGGGTGCACGGTGGCTTCACAGCAGTTGCACTGAGGAAGAGGAGAGTTTAATCTGGGCCCTGTTTGGGCAGTAGGCCACATTCTCTGACCCTTGCTGACACTATTTGGTAGCTTTATTTACAATTTTCTTTTTTGACATATATTTCTAAATGAAGAAACCTAACCCTATCACTCAAAATTTCTGATGAGAACTCAAAGCTTTGCTTCTTCATCCATGTCTTCAGAGAGCTACGAATACATCCTCCCACACCAAGGCAGTCGCTGTGCCGTAGGGCTCTGTGACAGCAAGAACTAATGGTTTTGAAAGCTGGAGCTTTCCCCATATAAATATATATATTTTATACTCTAGACACATTTGAGCTGTTGTGGGGATTCAAAGGGGTCACCTAGCAAAGGGTACTGTTTTCAAAAAGGCCAAAGGTGAAAGGCGAGCCTAGTTTCCAGATCCCATGAATCAGTGGTTGCACATTATATTTAGCGAATGGCTGCGTTCGACTTTGCCCTTTTCTGAGATGAATTACTAACTTCATTGCCCTCCCCAATGGACTGGTCAGTGTTAAACCAGTGACAGCGAGACAGAAATCAAATTGAACTCGAGATCAAATCATGGCAGCAAGTGCCAGAGGCTGCCTCACCTTTCAGGAAACCTTGGAGACCAACCGTGTGCTACTTTTTTCTCCCATTCGTTTGATGCTGTTACACGACTGAGGAAACGGTGAAACTGGCCAAACAAGCTCGGTGGTAGTAAAGTCATAATGTATCATCACTGATCTTTTATTGGTCTCTATCACCGCATTTTCATTGCAGGGCATCACATATTGCCTGTGTAGGATGCCACTGGTGTTACAAATATATCTGAAAATACTCACAGCTCTGCTTTGGTGTGAGTAATGTAAATTTTATACATTTGCCAACCAGTTTGTTGTGACCAGCACTACAAACAGACTCTATGCAAAACAGCCACTCTCCAAATTGTCCTCAGCCATCGACAAGTAAATATAATCCCAGCATTAGGAGGTAGGAGGGATGTGATGGGCTATGTTAAAAGCCATTTGAAAGCTTTGTGTTTTGCACCTTTGCTTACTTGCGCTTTCCTCTCCGGTTGGGTTTAAACACTGAAAACTGCTTGGTTAGTTTAGAAAAAGATTGTTGTTTGGGTTAAAATACACCCACTCACATTGTGAACCTCTAAATGTTGAAAAATGACGCTTACATAGTGCAATTAAATGTAAGGCCAGTGGGTCTTTTCTAAGTGTTCCTTTGTGACTAGTTGTGGAGTGACAGATGTGTCTCACTATAACCTGAAACACTGTGGCACAGACTCCTTGTGTGTTTACATTTTCATTATTCAAGACAAAACAAAAACTTTTGTTTCTCTAAACGGGCCAACCCGTGCGCCGTCTATCCTTCACCACACAGAAGGCTCAAACAGTGGTCTCTTTTTCTTTGTGAGCCATAAGCTGACGACAGTTAATCAATGAGGTTATTTACAAAGCATAATTACAGAAACCTCGTTAACCTTTGCAAGTATATGCCTTCTTTCTTCTACTTTCTTTATTTTTGGACAATATTCCTAGCTGTTGAAGTTTACTCACCTTTAACCTCTAAAAATAAATAAGTAATGCATCTGCAGGTTTTCAGCATCAGCTGTTTTATTATCATCCAAGTCTGAACACACTGTAAAAACATGCATCCATCCATTTAATGCTGCGTGTCTGGGTCCAGGCCTCAGGGACAGCAGTCTCTGCAGAGAGGCCCAGATCTTTCTTTCTCTACTGAGGTGTTCCCAAGCCACTCGAGAGATAGTCTCTCCGGTGCGTCTGCCTCAGGGTCTCCTCCTCCTTATTGGACAGACCTGAAGCTCCTCACCTAGGAGGCATCCAGCAGGCATAGCAGTCGGATGCCTAAACCACCCCAGAGTACTGGTGACTTGCCATTGCCAAACTCTAAAGCACAAATATATCTCCAGAGTAGAAGAAAGTGTTGGATGAGCCTCAGGTTTGCCAAAGCTGTAATCCCACGAGTTTAGTGAGTTTGGTATCTGTTCTGTTTTCTCATAGTTGTCAGAGACATCAAATGTACTACAACACAGAGAGAGATGCACTCGGTGCTGATAGATGTTATGTGATCTTGTTTGGACAGGACTTGAATGTAATGGAAATTTTATTTTTAAGCAAGTACTGCACTCCAGCTTTAAATGCTAAAGGTCTGAATAGTTATGTAGAAAACCAAAGCACTACACTGAAATCTTTGAAATTGAGGTCCCAAAGTGTTAATTTACACATATGATATGTTCTTGAGGTCTGCAAGTTGTGTCAAAACCAAAGGTAGAATACCGAAAGTGCCGTGTTTGTGCGAGTACACAAGAGTGTGGTCAAAGGATGCTTTTTCAATTAACATTTAACTCTGGTGCTAAAGCCTAATGAAAGTGCCCTAAACTTTCCTGAAAAAGCCTTTTCTTCACAAAGGCTGTAATGTTTAGTTATTGTTGACATATGAAATAACAGAAGCCCTGCCTTGTAACATGCAGTGCTGTTCAAATATACTGTAGCCTCCAAAATTACACCGGAGCTGAAAGAAAACCTCTAAAACAAACAGGATATACTGGAGGGTGGTTTTATTAGCCTGCATTTGTGTGAGTGTATACCACTTAAAGAGGAGACTCAGCTACTCAAATATTAATCATCCACAACACAAAAAGAGCAGTTTCTCTATTTTACACCAGCAAGTCCTGAGCAAACAACCCAAGACCAGCTATTTCTTTTCTTGTATTAAAACCTGAATTTACAATGTATCACCTCAAAGGGCTACTTATTCATTTATTTATTCATGTATTCAGCCCTGCCAAGGTCCAACCTTCATATGCTTTATGTTTACACTCTTCATGTAACATATGGAAGGGATCCGTGTACTGTCATTTTCCTCCAAATTTATATTTTCTAGTAAAAATAATCAAATATAATAATAATAAAGAGAAACTATTTAATTTTTTTTAAAAAGTGTTCTTTTGAGATTAGGCGTCACAAATATTTGACTTTGATGTACGTATATATGTAGTTACTCAAACAACTGTTGCATCTCTGCTTTGCCGATATTTTATTTTTTCTTCCATTGTTAAATCCTGATTGATCAGTTAGTTTAATTAACAAACTTACACATAACTGCAAATCTCGGTCATGAATTTCTTGTCATGAACAGTTCAGGCTGCAGCTTTCAACAGTAATATACATTAATGACTAAGATCCTGTTCAATAGTTTGGCAGCAAATTTGCAGTATGATCTAACCAAACTAATATACAACTATCGCTTGTTGCTAGCATTGCATGAAATCAGCAGATTAGGAACTGTAGAAGCAACCACTCTGGACAATCTGCATTGCCTCAGACTGCTTCAGCAGCTACACCCAGCAGCCTGTGAAGCAATAAGTGTTGTACCAGCATTGTCTGCTACTGGAGTATGGATGAGGCGGTGCAATAGAAAGCAGAACAACAGCAAATTTAAAGGCTCATGCAGGACACTGCTTATAATCATCTGCTCTTTGGAGAACCAAAATAGACTACCTGTAGTTACATGAAGCTAGGCTTAACTACCAAATGGGAGATGAGAGGTTGCAGCATAATCATCATAATCCTTATGGGAACCTGGCTAAATCCATCCATTCCAGATGATGCAGTTAGCACCGAGGGGCTAACAAGATTCCAGTCAGCCCTCAGTTTTCCTCTTAGTGGTAAATCCTGGGGTGGCAATGTGTACATTTACACTAATGAGAACTGGTGCAAAAAAGCTGAACTGGTCTCAAGTCACTGTTCAGAGGCTCTTCTACCTGGCCAGGGAGTTTGCTGTTATCATCACAGCTGTGTGCATTCCCATCAATTAAAATTTTATGGAAGCCCCAACTCTCTGCACCGTTCCATCAGTGACTTGCAAAATACTCATCCAGAGGGTGTTTTCATTGTAGAAGGGGACTTTAATCAGGTCAGCATGAAAACAGTTCTCCCTCATTTCCATCAGTATGTAGACTTTGCAACTAGGGAAACGAACACACTGGACCCATCCTATTCAAACATAAAGGAAGCATTTAAGGCAGAACCCCACCCCCACTGCGGCTCCTCAAACATCTTTCTGTGATGCTAATTCCTGCATACAGGCCCCAGCTAATCAGAGGAAAAACCCACTGTGAAGGAGGTGGATCTGGCCTGCAGGAGCCATGGATGTATTACAAGTCTGGGGACATGTTCAAGGCCGCTGCAACCGACAGTTGGCATATAAATGTGGATGAGTATGCCAAATTTATATCTGCATACATTCAGAAGTGCATGGAAGATGTCTCTATCGCCAAGAGTATCACCATATGGGCCAACGTGAACCTGTAGATGACCAAAGAGTGCAACGCTCAAAACACCAACTGGCACTTTTTCAGTTTGCTTGCTACCCAAATCACTCCAAAGAATCTCCTTTGTACCCAAAAAGTTGGAGAAGTCCTTTGGATAAGTGACCAAATGTTTCTCCCACTGAAAGCGTTAAATTACAACTTTTGGGATTTCCTTACCTGGATGTCTGATGATGCAAATCTCCTTTGTACTGCATCTAAGTCTGGAACATCTGGAGAAGAACACAGCTGTGTGGATGCTGTTCATGGATTGCAGTTCACCATCATTCCACAGCACTTGCTGGATAAACTGATTCTCCTGGGCCTGAGCAGCACCCCTATGTGCATCTGCTAGATCTCCTCACCAAGAGAGCCCAGTTTGTTCAGGTGGGAGCTCAGTGAGATGATGCGTCTTGAACATCATCTAACAGCAAGCACCAGCTTGTGTCCTGAGTCTACTGCAGTTCAGGTCCACACGGAGAAACGAAAGCTGGTTGACTGGTGCATCGCTCACTGCTTGGCTTTGATTGTTAAGAAAACAAAGGAGATTTCTGATTTCAGGATGAGGGAGCGAAGTCACAGAGCATTTCACATCAACAACACAACAGTGGAGGTGCTCAGCAGCACATGCAACAATAGAGGATGGCCTACATACTTTGTCTTCACCTGACCATAAAGCTCTCTGCAGGACAGGCCAAACATGGACTGCCAACCGGTCGCAGCAGATGGCTGCTCCCCCCTTAGCCTGGTTCTGCCAGAGGCTTCTTCCTGTTAATAGGTAGTTTTTCCTTTCATTGTTGCAAAGTGCTCGCTCAGATGGGGTTGTTTGATCATTGGGGTTTGCTGTGCATTATTGTATTGGCTCTGCCTTACAATATTAGGCACCTTGAGGTGACTGCTGTTGTGATATTCTGCTATATATATATGTATAACTGAGTTGAATTGAATAATAAATTTGTTTTAGACTGGAAGTTCCAGCAGAGAGTGGAGGAGATCACTGGACTCCTTTCCCACCTCCAGGTCTAAAGTGTACTGAGTGATCAGAGCAAATAAAATAATGCGTGACCCCTCACACGCCACCACGATCTGTTCTTCCTGACGGCCTCTGGGAAGAACATCTTCTGCTCTTCTGTATTTGGCCTCTACTCTTTATGGTCAAGTTTATCTAATGTGCAGTATATACTGTCTGTCTATTTTCTCTCTGTCACACACTTTATTTTTTATTTATAATTTATTTATTCTTTCTCTTTTTTCATTTAAAATGCTGAACCACTCTACTTTGAGCCAAGTAACATATTTTCATTCTGATATTCACAGTTTTGGTTCTGGCTGTCTGAGAATATTCTTTCCAGTTTTTACCAAAGAAAAAAAAAGGAATTAGCTTGTTTTCCAAACTCCCTCTGCCATCTGCTTTGACCATAAACTCCAGACAAGAGCAAATAGTTTTGTTTGACTGTTTCAGACTTTACGTTTCCCAATTTAGCTTTAAGTTATAAAGTTATTTTGTTATTTACATTTGGCCTAATAATGGTGTTTTAGAGGAGCGGTGCTTCAAAGGATAGTTGTAGATTTCTGTCAGAATCTGCAGATTATACAGTACAAATAAAATGTTCACGTTTCTCCAACGTTGTCTTCCCAACAGTTTCACTGACATCTACAATGGATGGCCAGGAAGCGTTCGCGACGTCTTCTCCGGCGCTGATAATTAGCGTCTGTCTTGTGTCAGTGACGCAAAAGTCGGATTTAATGCGACATGACCGTTCAAACAGGAGTCGCTTTCTAAAACATCAGATATGTATCGGATTCAGTACCACATACGCAAGTGAACCAGGTCGGATTTGAAAATATCGGATTTGTGCCGTTCACACTGTCAGACCATGATCGGATATGGGTCGCATAGGGTCAAAAAAGTCGGATTTGATGCGCTTTCGCCTGCAGTGTGAACGTAGCCTAAGTAGACCTGGCTGCAGTGCCCAGAAAACAGAATTCAGTTGACTGCACTCTGCAATCCCCTGACACATAGCTGTGAGATTTTAGTTAGTTTTAACCTAACTTTGCATTTGCAGGCACATTCACAGAGCCTTGACTTTATGTTGGATTATTGTGCATTTTGACTGCCAGTGATGGTTTATTTGATTGTTTTCATTGACTCAAAAATATGTTTTTCTTCATGTGCCACAAAGCGTTAAACTTATTTTTTTTCTCTACTTGGTATTAAAAAAAGACATTTCTGTTTCTGTGTGGTGTAAAGAATTAAATAACCTTTAAAAAGGTCAGAATCTGCAGTGGTGCCAGGGTTTTCTCAGTCTGTTTCTACATGTTATGAGTGATGAGTCACTCACAAACACTGTGAGAACAAACAGTTTCAGAAATGCGACTTGGGTCCCTGGTAGTCGGAGGAGTTCAGGTTGTGGTAGCAGCATGGCCTCAACCAGTGTTTTAGCCTTAATCTGTAATTGCATCCAGTGAAGGAGGAATAGCCTCTCTAACGTGACCGGCCATGGAGCACAAGGCCAGAGCCGCCACGCAAAGCCAGACAGAGATGGAGAGATTGAGCAGGAACAGCAAACACAGATGAAAATGAATAAAAAAGAGAAAAGCAAACGGATTGACTTTGGTAAGAGGTCACTTTTGAAAGTCCTCCCAAGTGATTGTTTGAAAGTACCATTTTTTTCTCAGTTCAGGACACCCCAGAGATGTGAAGTGTAAGGTTATAGTATGGCCCAGTGCTCTATATTAATGGTGACTTTGGCTCACCTAATACGGATTCTCAGGGTTATAGCCCCCGGGTGCCTGCTGAGCAGAATGTGAATGCAAAAAGAGCCGATCCCTCTCCCCATCCCCTCCATGGTCACCGGGGCCCCACCAGCCCTCGCTCAAGGTTACAGCCTGGCAGCAATGAAGCCATCAGCACTGATTTTAAATGATACCCTGGACTAGCCACTACTTAATGTGTTCTCTCTCCCTTTACTTTTTCTTTAAACTCTTGATTATCCTCTTTTCAAGTTGATTGTGTAATGCGTGATCAGAGGAGTAGCTGAATGGGAAAGACTCATTTCTCCTTGAGTCAGTCGCCAGATTTCCTGCTGGGAAGAAAAAAGGAGAGGTTATGATCAAGGGCCTGCCTCTTAAGCCCCGAGCTATGCGCAGGACGTTTTTGTATTTCAGTGTGTTTCAAAGTGAAGCGAGCCTTGGTGTAAATAATTTTCACATGCTAAACTGCAGGACTACAAGCCTCTGTGTGTCTTAAATATTATTTGCACATTTTCCAGAGAAACTACACGGGGCTACGCTTCGCTGTAATTACACCTTTAGATTTACTGTTTCGGGAAAAGACAGCTCTGTGCTACGCCTGTCAAACGATACCTCCGATGGACGTTTTTTGTGTCACTCCCATCTCATTGCTCATGTAGATTCCACTAATGCTTATTTGACGAGTAAAAATGTTATTCTAATGATGGTCGAGGGAGCCGGGTTTTTCCAGGTAGTTGTTATGGAAACTGCAGCTGCAGCTTAACCGTAGGATAAGCCCTCCTTTCTTACCTCTCCCCCATCTTCTCTTCCTTTTCGATCTAGTGAACACAGCGTGTTGGAGTCATTACCAGAGTACAAATGGTTAAGGAAAGAGCCAAGACATGGGGGACAACATTAACACAGATGCCCACAGAATGTGTGCAACCGTTAAGTCGCTTTCCCTGAGCCACAGTCTCGAATGGAGAATTCTCATGTCTTCTATCTGTCTGATTTTCACACATTCTTTCTATTCTTTTAATAAATACATCACAGTTGCAGCAGAATAAAATACGGCGAGACTAGGAAGAACTTTTAAATAATGGGTAAATGGTGAAATCAAGCATCGAGTGATGAAAAATAAAGATAATGTGGCTAAAACTGCAGTTCCTCAAATAGCCACTTGAGGCTGGTTCCAAAAGTGAGACGGTCTCCATACAGCACAACAAACACAAGGAGTCTGGTACAAAATCTGTTTTGATCTTTGAATGTTTTCCATGTTCATGTCAACTGTGTAAATTCCACTGAGCTCATCAATAGAGCTGGGCTACTTTCAATTCAGTTCAATTCAATTTTATTTACACAGCGCCAAATCACAACAGCAGTCGCCTCAAGGCTCTTTATATTGTAAGGTCGACCCTACAATAATACATACAGAGAAAAAACCCAACAATCGTATGACCCCCTGTGAGCAAGCACTTTGGTGACAGTGGGAAGGAAAAACTCCCTTTTAACAGGAAGAAACCTCTGGCAGCACCAGGCTCAGGGAGGGGCGGAGCCATCTGCTGTGATTGGTTGGGGTCAGAGAAGGACGACAGGATGAAGACATGCTGTGGAAGAGAGATTAATAACAAGTGTGAATAACCACTTTGACAGGTAGGAGGTGTTTTTTCGTCCAGTTAGTTGATTAGTTTTCATCAGTTTAATTTAGTTTGTGCTGCAGTCCAACACCCCCCCATTTTTATGTGCTATCACCAATGTTTTAAGAACCTCATTTATTCCTCATGGGTTCAAATTAAAGGTGGAGAACAAAGAGAAGCTTTCTTCGTGAGCTAGTTGCATCCTCTGTAATCTATTTTAAGCCAGCAGGCGCCCGACTGTGATCTCTGTTTACCGAATCAGCAAATTTTCTCTTGGCTCGGCACAAACATGAATCAAGTGTGCATGATGTGGTGAATGCTATAGTAACTACTGTGCTGAACTTGTCACACAGCCCACTCATGTTTTGGCGAAATTGCTAAAATCATGCAGTTTTTAAAGACTGTTACTGGTAAAAAAAAAAAAAAGTGAGTAACTTGAATAACTAAATGCAGTTTTTCCCTTCGATGCTTCATTGAATCCACGACTCTGTAGCGCTCTGTCGTCACCATGTAAACGTGAGCATTTCACCCAGACTTGTGAATAAAAATAGACCAGCAATAGAAATGTATCTCGGAGCCCGTGTGTGTGAACAAAAAGTATTACGACATTAAGCCCAAGCAGCACGAGTCTCTCCAAAACAAAACACAGACTGATAACACAACAGCGAGGATGATGATGTCATAGTTTAACGTGGAGTCCGTCTACACACACACGGTGAAGAGCTAAGAGACAGAGCTGTTACCAAGATGGTGATCTCAGGTAGAGTGGGGGGAAAAAAAATCATTTTTCTAGCATTGAAAACAGCAGCGCTTGTTACTGTGTTACTGTAATCACCATTAAAACCTTTACTGGGAGAAGCTGGCAGGAGTCATCGGTCAAACCACCTGTTCAACGAGCTCCAGCGGGAAGACGAGCGAGCTTTGTAGCTGCTCCCGTCCACCGCAGTTAGTTTTACACAGTGACAAACGACAGTAAAGCTACAAAAGTTCAAATAAAATATGCAGATGAACTGTTAACTTAGTCTGGCACGATGTTTGAACTGGGCAGCTTGCTGGAGGCTGTTGGCAGCCATCCTACTTCATATGGCAGCAAGACCTACAACAGGCTTGGATGAATCTAAAGCAGGGCATGGGGTTCATGAGACCATATTTATTTCAAGGCATTATTTTCCAGCTTTAGAATAAAACAATCTAAATGAAATATTATATTAATTAAATTGTATTCATGTTTAAGAATAGTTTGGAAGCCTGGTGCTGGATACTGAATTATTATTAACATTAATTATTGCATGCATTGCTTCTTTTTAACAGTAAAAACAGTAAAATTGTAATTATTTATTTTTGTATTTATGAAAATGTGTCTTTAAAAAAAACATGTAAGTGCAACACAAGGGTGATGTATGCGGGTAAACTATTAAAAACACTGAAATTTCCGATGACCATTTCATTTAAAAACTATTTTTCTAAATATTAACTATTGCTCATTAATAAGAAAAAACATTCTTATCTGATTACTCAATTAATCAATGGAAGAAGTGATAGAATACTTGATTACTGAAATAACTGACAGCCACAGCCCTATTTACAATATTTATTGCACATTGTTGATTACATGTGTGTGTTTTTGTAATATCTTCATTTAAATTGCACAGTTGTTCATTTTTACTTATTATCTCGATCTTGTAAGATCATCTTATAGTGTTTATAATCAAAATGCATCAGCTCCTGTTTCTGCAATACACAGAAAATGACCAAAACAGTTTAAAGTAAACTGGCTATTATCAAAAGCAGCACAGAGTGCTTTTGTCCCATTAAAGGTTAAGGGATAATTGAGGGGTGGCTGCAGATGGATAGGAACACAAATAAGCTGCTGTGCATGTGCCACAGCTTTGCAAAGTAATCAATTTAAACCAGATTTTCATTCACATTTTTGCTGTGTTGTTTCACCCATGATATTATAGTGAGCTTTAAATAATAGTTTCACTGTGCAATAACAACAACAAGGCCTAAGCGTTCACATCCATGACACAAACTTCCAAACTAATAGCAGGTCTTTTTTTTTACCGCCTTCTAAAATCAGAAGGAGAAACATTTATCCTCTGACAGGGCCGCCTGCAGGTCCTCTTAGTTACTATCTTACCAAAATGCTTGTTTATATTACTTCAGGCACATAAACCAACCTGCTGAATGGGACATTAACAATGGGCTCCCCATGTCAAATAGCTAGGTCATGCTTGCTTGACGGAGACATTTACCCATGTCTTCCCTTCTATGTCACATTACTTCCGCCCTTGCTTCAGACTGACATCTCCTGTAATCTGCATATCTACAAGAGGTCCTTGTCAGGTAAGCATAAATATAGGCCATTTCAGCCATTTGAACAAAGGCTAGATCCTGTCTTTTTTTTCTTTTCTTTTTTTGGTGAGGTCATTTTCTGGGACCAAATGCTCTGCGAGAACAGAACATGCTGTCTATTCTAATTACCAACGTGTCAGATACTGCTGATAGTCAGAGGCATTGGTGTTTCAGAGATATGTACAAGGTGTCTCTCTGTGTCTGTGTTGGGTTTAGGCATGAATAAGACAGGTTTCTTATTCCCCATCTTATCACATATTAAAAAAAAAAAAAACCCTGGGTGAATGTTATGTGGTGATGGGGAATATTTTAACCCAAGCTACAGTTTCCTGAACCTAACCAAGTAGTTTGTGATGCCTAAAACTAACCAGCAAAAATGAAATAAAGTCAAAACCTGTGCCTTACTCTACTGCCAGTGCTGTAACATGCAAATGTGAAAGGTGATTGGGAAGTCCAAATATTGCCATCCCTTTGCCTCTGTGCACAGATAGACCGGTACCAGTCCGTCAGTTGATTGGTCAGGCTGCGAGAGTTGAGGCTCAGGTGTAAAATTGATGGTTTTCAGGATTTTTATCATTAACTCTGTTTCCCGGGTTCTTTTCCCGTGTTGTAGTTGTGTGTCTTATTTTGAAAGGAATATTTACACGATACCATAGCGACCAGAGAGCATTAAGGGGCAGAGAGGAGGATGTTACTCTGAACGTTGCTGGTGCATTTCAGGAGGATGTTGCTGATGAGGTTACACAATTACACAGTGAATTTGTGTTTATTATTATATTTACAAAATGTCTCGGTCGTATCGTTTTATTTTGTTGTATTTATCCGCGACACCTTAGAGGACGGTCCGTGAAAATATTATCTGACATTAAACATGTCAGTGGGGACCGCTGCCATAGGATACCACGCATGAACTCTCACTGCATCTGAAACAGGAGCATTTGTGAAGAGAAGGTATTGCGGCACATTTGTGTGTTAAATATTAGGTAAAAGCACTCTCCTTCTTCCTTTCCTGAAGTCTGAGGACTTGTATTACAGACAAAGCAATTAAACCAAACTATGTTCCTTTTGCGTTCAACTCAAGAGCAGGACATTGTCTGTTCTTAAGCTTACACGTCGGCAGTTGCTCTGAACTCTAAATTGAGCGGTCGAACCAAAGGAGAATCCTTTTGTGAGAATATAATTTGAAACGTAACACTAACCGTACCCGGACGGGCTTGGTGTGTCACTTTAATTAAGCTATTGACCAAATGGACATGTTTTAATTGATGGAAACGTTGTCAGAGGTTGCTCAAATGATGCTGCAACTGTGAATGTCAGAAACTGCGTCAGGAATTTATTCCAGTTTAGCCTTCTTAGCACTAACACAAGCACTTCAATTAGTCAGTGATTAGAACCTCATATTAAAAAGCACCTTCGGATATGTTCTCTGAACCAGACTTCTCACATTCTCGGAACAGCTCGTCTTTCCCCACACAAATGTTTAATTCAGAAAAGAATTTAGATTGGAGTCGATGAATTTCTCCGCAGATTGAAGGCCAAAGAAAATGTAATTACTGTGAGTAAAAAAGTGGATATTTTGGCATCATTTTTTTCCGATTTTGACACGGCTTATAATAGGATTGAACTGTTTGCAGTGACTAATGAGCTCCATGTGAGATCACTCAAGGTTATAGCCGGCAGCTTCGCAGCTTAATGTGACTTGGTGTGTGACAAGTTCCCTCGGTTTCCATCTAGGCTCTGTGTTACTGAACTTCCACAAACTTGAGCTGAAAGTGTGCTGATGTCAGTAATGATCTCCAAGTAAACCCAGCTAAAATAGCACAGTGACCTCATTATTGTTTCCATAGTTACAGAATGGCAGGGTTACAGTTCCTATCTATAGCGGCGTTCACTTCACACAAAATACTGCGTTTTGACAGATGATAGTAGTTAACAGCTAAATTGCAAAAACGGCTCATGATAATCAGATTTATAGGCAGGAGCCTGCGAGCGCTGCTTGTTTTGCAGCTGGATACTAATGCATTCAACGTGTAAAGCTCAAATCCACAAATTGTGATCAAATTCTCAGACAATTGCTTTGATAAATTGAATATTAGAGCTAAGTGATGTTGGAGAGTTGTTAATAATGGTTTACATCAGTGTTTTGTATCTTGTTTATCAAATATTATCATTAAAATTGCACAAACAATGATATCAATTCCCAGACCCTGAAACTGCTTCGCTGCCACCCACCCACCTATTTCACTTTCTGTGCCAGAGAAAGCATCACACACTTAACTGAACCAGCTGGCTTTGTCAGGCAGGGATCCAAAACATGGATCTATATTTACAAAGTTATATCATTGTACATGAGTTGACTAAAATAAAATGAGACTCGTAATGATACAAGCGCTCTCGGGCCTCTTTTTGTTATTTTTGTGGAAAAATTAAACACGTTAAATTCTTTCATGTGAGCGATAAGTTATAGCACGGCTTTTACTGGTGAGGCAGCTCTTTTTTTGTAGCTTTTTGTTACCCAACCGCGGTCTTGCCTGTTTCCGTTTTGGGTGTTGGGTGACTCATTGTAAACTCAGCTGCAACAAAGGCAGAGGAGAGGCACAGCTGGGGGCGTGTCAGCAGAACTTGGACAGATTGGTGTCAAGAATAACAAATATTTTGGCTTTGTTGTCTGCTGTTTCTAGGTCAGTTGTTTATTCCACAAACTGCTCGTGCATTCTGTAGCGTGCAGCATCTCAAAACCGTGAGACATGCTGCTGTCACAACCTCCTCGCTGTTATGAAATACTTACCTCTGTGACCCACCTATAGAGATTTGCACACATTCAGTCAGGTCCAACAGATGTCTGACAATAGTCAAATTCGGTAGCTGATTTATGTGGTCTGTCATCTAATGCTCCCACCTTTATTGTGGCGTCAACTCCTAGTGGCAACGTCTGCTGCTGGCAGCTGATAATAGACGCACACGTATTGGAGATGGTGGGCAGTGGCTCCTGATTACTGATGAAAGTGTCTTTTATATATGCTGTGTAATTTTACATGTTCTCTTTTTAATTTTGACTAAGGAGGTTTTGTTTAGCTTTTGCCAAATCCAGCCTCTAGAGAGCATCTTTACCAAGCAGCTTCAACCAAGCTGATGGTGGCCACGCTCAGTTTAGTTCAGTTCCATTTATACAACACCAAACAACGGTCACCTTAAAGCATATTATGAGCAACTGATTTGGCGACAGTGGGAAGGAAAAACTTCCTTTTAACAGGAAGAAACCTCCAGCAGAACCAGGCTGACGGAGGGGCGGGGCCATCTGCTGCGACCGGTTGGGTGAGAGAAGAAAGACGGGTCAAAAAACATGCTGTGGAAGAGAGCCAGAGCTCTCTGCATTTAATAAGTAATGTTTAAATGCAGAGAAGAAGAAGAAGAAGAAACACCCAGTGCATCATGGGAGTCCCCCAGCAGCCTACACCTATTGCAGCATAACTAAGGGAGGATTCAGGGTCACCTGGTCCAGCCCTAACTATATGCTTTAGCAAAAAGGAAAGTTTGAAGCCTAATCTTGAAAGTAGAGATAGTGTCTGTCTCCCGAATCCAAACTGGAAGCTGGTTCCACAGAAGAGGGGCCTGAAAACTGAAGGCTCTGCCTCCCATTCTACTTTTAAATACTCTAGGAACAACAAGTAGGCCTGCAGACGAGAGCGAAGTGCTCTAATAGGGTGATATGGTACTACAAGGTCATTAAGATAAGATGGGGCCTGATTATTTAAGACCTTGTATGTGAGGAGCAGGATTTTGAATTCTGGATTTAACAGGAAGCCAAAACAGGAGAAATCTGCTCTCTCTTTCTAGTCCCTGTCAGGACTCTTGCTGCAGCATTTTGGATTAACTGAAGGCTTTTCAGGGAGTTTTTAGGACTTCCTGATAATAGTGAATTACAGTCGTCCAGCCTGGAAGTAATAAATGCATGAACAAATTTTTCAGCGTCACTCTGAGACAGGATATTTCTAATTTTAGATTTTTCTACATGATCAAGGACACAACTCCCAGGCTTCCTGACAGTCCCATCACAGGACATGCTTGCAGACATGAGCTCTATCCTCCAACCCCACTCGCAGTATCACTGAAACCAGTTAGATCATATATGCCAAGAAGATCAAAGATGCATGTAGAGAAAGCCCCCCGAAGTCTGGAAGATTGTTAGTTGGCTAGGAGAGGTGCAGAGAAGTGTCAGAGGTATATTAGGATGGCCTTAACTGAGGCTCTAGCCAAACAAAGGCTCACAGCTCTGGTTAGTAAACTGAAGTGCTGGTCTTCAAAGACTAATCCATCTCATCTGCAAGAGAACAATAGATTGATGAGCTCTCTGCACTTGCGACAGTGAGAAGGAAAAGCTCCTTTTTGACAGGAAGAAGCCTCCATCAGAACCAGGCTCAGGGAGGGGCGGGGCCATCTGCCACAACCAGTTGGTTGGGAAACAGGTGAAAAGATGCACTGTGGAAGAGAGCCAAAGATTAATAATAACTAATGATTTAATACAGAGTGATGCATAAGCACATATAAATGAGATTGGGTAGTTGAAAAAGAAGTGTGCTGGGAGTGTAGAAGATGATACAGGAGGCCAACTCCAAGGCAACCACACAAGCCACTGTCAGGTGTGGAACACACCGAGGTGATGCACTGCTGTTCTGCATACAAGTATCTGGATGTCCCACAGAACAAAAGCAACTGTGATGAAGATACAAGGAGGTCAGCCACAGTCAAATGCCTTCAGATAAGGCAGACGCTAAGAAGCATGCTCACTGGCAGGAATAAGAGCTGAGCTATCAATATATACACTCTACTCGTCATCAGATACCCAGCTGGAATAAGAACAGAGATCCCATTGATGTTAAGACATGAAAACTGCTTATAGTGCATGAAGGTCTCCACCCAAAGTCCAGCTCTACAAGGTTTTACCAGCAACGTAAAGAGGAAGTGTGAGGACTAGTGAGTGCCAGAGCCCCAGTCCAAAGCATCCACAAATAAATCTTTAAGATGCCCTCAGCCCAAGAGTGTCGGATCCATAGAGGGAGAAGTGTACTCCAGCTGACGGGACCCAAGTTTCCGGTTGTGCCCTGAAGACTATTCAGCACATAGTAGAACAATGTAAGATACAAGCTGGGACAGTGTAAGGGGCACAAGCAAGTGGCTGGGATAGAGTACAGGAACATTTTTGCTGCATATATATTAGAAGTCCCCAGTTCCCAATGGGTTGAGAACAACAGGGCTAAGGTCATCAAGTACCAGACAGCCAAACTACTGCTGACCCACCAGCAGTGGGACCACTTGTGAAAAAGTGTTGCCAGTGATAATGGAAGGGTTAGGAAGAAAAGTTTAAAATAATTAAGTATACATTTGAGTAATCCCGATGAGTCAACAGGTTCCGATAACTTTCAGCTTATTTTTTTTGGAAGCAGAGAATTCAGTTCAATTCAATTTTATTTATACAGCACCAAATCACAACAACAGTCGCCTCAAGGTGCTTTATGGTTGGCCATAAAAGTAGACCCTACAATAATACATACAGAGGAAAAGCCCAACAATCGTATGAGCCCCTTATGAGCAAGCACTTTGGCGACAGTGGGAAGGAAAAACTCCCTTTTAACAGGAAGCTGGTTCCATAGAAGAGGGGCCTGAAAACTGAAGGCTCTCGCTCCCATTCTACTTTTAAATACTCTAGGAACAAAAAGTAGGCCTGCAGAGTGAGAGTGAAGTGCTCTAATAGGGTGATATGGTACTACAAGGTCATTAAGATAAGATGGGGCCTGGTTATTTAAGACCTTGTATGTGAGGAGACACTGGTTGAACTGAGGTTCGGCACAGATACCATCTAATCATGCAAAGATACTCTACTAGTCCAAGATTCTGATTTTGAAATGTTAGGGACTGCTAACCAGCTACACCCAGACATTCTCCTCAGGTGTTACCACAGTGGCAGGATGGTCAGGTTACTGTTGTGACAGTCATCAGTGTTACTCAGTTGTATCTTGAGAATCTTTCCTCTTATTAACGACTGGACTCTTCTAAACACTTCTAACCGTTATAAAGCTGCCAGAGGACTGATTGAAGTGGTGCAACACTAACCTCCCCACTATCTCCTGCTGCAGTTCAACATGATGGTGCTGGCATGTATCTACGGGATGAGGAACAGGCAGAGACAGGCAGAAGGTTATTGCTCTGTTATTTAATACCACAAAATATATATTGTGTGGGTGCGCCTCCTTTCCATGCATATCTGCCCACACATAGATGTAGCCTGTGGATAATACTGATGTTTGTGTATTTAAGATAACTCTGGATATGAAATTCAAGAAAAAACAGCTGAGAAATAGAAACATTTGGGACAAAATAAAAGTGTTGGATTTAAACGAGACCTGTGGCATTTGTGCTTGAACTTCAGGGTGAAAGAGATTTTGTTTTGTATCAGTAAGCTAGTAAGGAAGTAAGCATCAGTCCTCACCAGTGTGCAGCTCAACACATGGCTGTAATTTCTCATTTTATAGAATGTAGCAGGACTCCATCTTGGAGGCTCCGATTGAATGCTCCAACCACGCATTGTTGAACTGCGGGTTCAGCTGCAGACAGGTGCTCTTGAATATTCATTCAGGCCCTCACGGATTCTAATCACTGTTGATATGTGTGCACTTTGCAACTGTCAACTATTCAGAAAACAAAATATGTGCCTGCATCAACTGCTTATGAAAATTTATGATGCAGGTAGAAAACGGAGAGTTATCAGTACGTTTCCCTTTAGTTTGCACCAAGGTTGAACAGTTAAGTTAAAATATGATGTAGAGGTTTGAATATCTTAATTAAGTGCACAAACCCAATCTAGTTTTATACTTTATGAACACCTTTTATGATTTATATATGAGTTATATAACCGACGCTTTATAACAATTCATGTTCCGTATCGATACGTCTTCGAGGAAAACATACGGGGGAAAGAAATCTCCCGCCTGCTTATGTTAACATGTGTTATGAGTATTTATTAAACTTTATGCTGCTTATGAAAGCTAAATACGGGGGCCTAAAGTAAAATGCAACCGCCTGAACAACCTCTATCTTGTTTTATTAGCTGACTTATCTTCTTTGTGCCAACTGGCGCATAAAGAGATGGAGGCAAAACAACTTCTCATTTGCAGTTTGTCTCCAGGATCTATTTAAGAGGCTTCAAGATGACACTTTCAAGATGCCACAGAACACAACAACTCACACCCACCCACTCACTGTTATGGTGATGTCTATACCATCCCCTATTGTTTGTTCCACTCGATGTTTATTTGGAAAGGTTAGTGCTGAGATGACATTTGTTATTAACAACCTTTTTTTGAGTCTCTTGTTATCTGAGCAGCGCAGTGGACTACACATGACAGGGTTCTGCTACCGTTTTTTAGTTTAAATGATACAGCCGAGGATTAGATTTTACAGCCGCAGTGGTGATGGATCTAAAACTCTCCAGTAAGGCTCTTACCTGCTTAAGAATTAAAGGTCACACCATATTTTGTTATAAAACAGATCCTCGTTTCACCTTGAGTTAATGAAACCGTGGTTATACGTCACACCGATGCCAATAAAGGAAATGTTTAAACTAAATTTAGCTCAGTGGTGACCTAGATTTCTCTTGCCTTCCAAAACACAAATCAATGCTTACTTGTGAGTAAGCATTCGTGTGCGGCGCTTATTTGGGGTGTGCAGAAGCCTTTGTGACGGGAGACTCGTTTATTTTTGTATGATTATTTTCCTTTGTTGTTTGACTCTTGCCTCTAGAAGAACATTAGCATACTTTTGCTAAAATGCATAAAATGTCCAAAATATTTTCGAGGCATGGTGTGCATGGACATGTGAGGTGAGGTCTGTTTCTGACCCAGTTCTGCAATTCATCCAAACAAAATAAATAATAATGATTTAAAAAAAAAAAGCTCTGCCTGTTTTAAATTTGGCCGTCTTCTCTTTGAAGTTCTTCTCCTTGTGCAGCTCGTCGCTGCTTTTAATGCATAAGCTAATTTTAGCTCCTCGTGTTTGGAGTTTCACCAGAGACCCAAACCTCGTGCAGAGAGCAGGCTTGTGCTTCTTTTGCACTCTGCCCCGACTTCCACGTTGACGTTCATCGCATCAGATCAAAGCTGGTTCTGCAGCTGAAACCCAGAGAACCAGCAACAGTCCTCAGTTTACTGTAAAAGCTTGAAGGTGGTGCAGCGGTCGAGGTGCAGCGGTCGTGGTGCAGCGGTCGGCGGCATACTTTTCTAAACGTTTCCTGACATTGGCATGTGGTTGTGCATCATGAATTTGCTGTCACTGTACTACTTCGTCATTCCTAAATTGAAATTCAGGAAGTTCTTTTGATGCACAGCAGAAGATCACAGAAACAAAAACGTGTTGTCACAACAAGCCTTGGAGAATAAACAGCAGCCTTGAAGGTTCAATAAAGTTGATTATTTTGAAAGAGAACTACAAATGATCCAAAAAGGTTGATTCTGTCCATCTGGATGTAGCCTTTTTTTTTTTAATGGGAGAAAAGTTTCGTCACTCATCCAGGTGACTTATTAACAGCACATTTGCATAATAACTGAAACTAGCACCACTGAATGAACAATGGGCTGTGAGGTCAGTTGCTTGTTACCCTGCTAACTGGAAGGTTAAGTCATTAGTGTTTTACATGGATGTGTTTGGGAATAATCAATGATATAGACTGATTTTCATTTGGAGTACATCTTGAAAGCTCCTAGGATAATGTATTCCTAGCATCTATGTGGCGCATTTAAGGTAAAGGTGCAGAGGAGGTGGAGGGTTTACGGCATTTAGCGTCTATCAAAATTCACCCTTAAGAAAAAAAATAAAATAATACATCATTACTTGTTTGTTCAAATATGTAAAATGACCATCAAAAGTATTTGTGTTTGAGAGTTTTATCAAAAACACTAGATTTGGAAAAAAAAAACCCACAGGTGGAACAGTCTCACGGTTCTCCACTAAACCTGGATGAGGAATGCGAGGTCGGAGCCAATGCCATTTCCAGGGCTGACCGAGTCATTTTACACTCTGTCATCACTCTTATCGCAATTTTACCCCCTCTTTCACTCTATCTAGATTGGTCACTCCTCTCTGGAACACGTCTGCACCCTAGAGGCTTTATCTGCGATTCCTTATCATCGCCAACTCTGCCTATCTCTCACCGCTGCCCCCTCCTTTTCCGTTTCTCTTTCTCACTGCACCTCGCTCACTCTTCCTTTCCATTTGTCTGTTGGTCTGTCGTGTTTGTCCTTCTCTATCTCTCATGATAGAGTTGGAATTATATGTTCAAAGTAAATAGTGCTGAGGTAAAATAGATGTCGTTTTCAGCCAATCCCCTGCCAGAATAAACATTTAGAACCTCTGGCTTATTCACATTACCCTTTCATAGGTTCATTTTGTGTTATATGTCCAGGTTTTACGGTGGCAGAGATGGACTTGTCAACGAGTGAATGCAGCTGGACTTTACAAATTGCACAATGTCGATTAGGTTGACACTAATTATGATATTTTCAAAGTCAGCCGTGCTCATAGCTGAAGCACTTTTATGCGGAATCCATTTAAATTCCTAATTGTGCTTTATTGTTAAAAGCAGAGAGTCTATGTATTTGGTGTATAGCCTTGGGAGCTGTTTGCCCTTGGTGATTCTTTCATCTTCAGATTTAATAGCACAAGTCAAACCGTGTTTGGTAAATTTGACTGCAGTACATCATGTAGCTGGAGTTCCTTGTGCTAATATTGACCTGAGGGAGTGGGTGAAAGAGAGGCTGCAGGATATGAAGATCCCTGCAAGATGGAACAGGGACCAGATGTAGTGAATGCTGTTAGAGGACACGCGCGTTTGATATGTGTCCTTTGTCTTTCTTGTCTTCAAAGTCACTCATTTCCAAGACTTTTGCGACGCATCTCATTTCCATAATGAAGACAGTTACTTTAAGGTCTTTCGGTGCTGCTTTGAGGTTGTTACGCTAACCTGTTGCAGACTTTATTCAGGTGAAACTTTTTCGGCTGCAAATCCAGCCTGTTATCATTCTTGGGGGAGTCAAAAACAGCTTTTTCAGATGCTGCTGGCATTTCACAGATATGCACACTGGCACTCGCGCTGTAAAACATGAGGTTAAAGAAATGGCGAGACATATCTCTCAGACCTAAGTCCTCATATATGGATACTCTCAAAGGATAACCTGGTGTCACATGGGCCTTGGTCTGCAGGCAGCTGTTTCTGTGCTGGCAGCATCTGTTTTCTATACAAATCCTATGAATGTCTGCTTTGACAGTTAAAGTTCTTAGCAATGCCCTGAGTGTACTGCTTTTTTTTTGGCTACTCTACTTGAGGTGTTGTAATGCTAGCGCGTTCATCAATGTCACTTCTCTTTGCATGGCCAATCAAACGTGCGAAGGGGTGGGACTTATAAACATAAACACTGTAAATTATGGCAAAGGAGAAAACTTTGAAGAAGACTGTTTTTGTAACCTAGCAACAATAAGAGCTTGAGAGAAGCGCTCTGAAAATGAGGTCAGCGCAAAAAAAAACGCTGCCTGTGGACACAGACCCTTAGTGTCAGTCTAACCAGCGAGTAAAAGTAGAAAGCAAAACCAATCAGCGGCTGAGATACAAACCGTGGTGTTCTGGCTGACAAGCTTGTGTCCTACTCCAAATCTCCAAATGCAGACTTTGCAGACTCTCCCTAAAAGAGGGCCGCTATCTCTCGGTGTCCAGTATTGCTGTGGTCAGAGCACCTAAAGGACACCTGGTGCATAACTCTGACGGATTAGAAATCACTGGAAAAACTCATTATTCGGTGTTATCGCTCTCGCGATATAGACTGCAATTCCCCGGAGCCGTTTGGCACTAAACATGCTAATTGCAGTTATTTTAGATTAAAAAACATGTTTAAGTCGTTGTCCGCTAGTTAATTATACTAGTTAATTATACTAGTTAATTATTAGCGCTTTGCTTTGTGTTTGATTCTGTCTCTCGTCCCCGAATGCGTGCACTTGACTTTTAATGACACATTAGTATGTATGTGTGAGTCCAACCAACACCTGGCTTTCCCCGTTTCTTCCACTCCAGTTCATTCAGCAACACATTTTGCTGGCACCGAGCACACTTTTGATGATTATTCTGGCACCAAACATATTTTTATACTCTTTGAAGTGAATGTATTTTAGAAACGGCTTGAAGTCTTCACTCTCTGTGTTTAGTGAAGCTGTGGTTATCGTGGGTTACAGATCTGGAGGCTCCCCTCATTTCCCTGTTTATCAGTTAATTCTGTCCAAAATGACTTATTGTTATTTTCTTTCGCTGTCTAATGGAACAGCATTATCAAGGCTCTGTTTTTATGAGATAATGCCTGGGAAGACACTGTTCAAGGTCTGGCATGGTCTAGCAGATGTCAGATTACCACTAGAAAAGGCACTGTAAATATGAGCACAGCTGTCTTGCTGTTGCATACCACTGCATACAAAACTGTGAGTTATCAAGATTATCAACCTATTGCAGTCTTGACTGCTAAAATCCAATACACGGCCTTCTTGTGTGCAGTGCAAATCAGCATCACCTCTATAAATAAAGCAAGTGAAGGCATTGTCCAAAAAAAGGGGAGGGTGGAAAAAAGACTGTCCAGTCTCCACCGAGCTCTATTCCATTTCTTTTTGTCGGAGCTTACATCGTCTTATGTTTGCTCCATGTTGTCATTCTCAGCACATTTCATAATGGATGAACATATTTCCTTCGTATACAGGAAAGCGATGATAATGAGAGTTATCGTTCTTTAGAATTTGTACCACTGATGATAATGGACTTCATTATGTCCCTCTTCCAGTAAGCTGTCACCCTGAACAAATTTAAATTAGCCAGCCCAGAGCAGATCTTACACCAAGATTATTTCCATTCAAGGCACCATTTGGAGCTGTTTTGATTCTCTTTAATACAGGACTTTTCACTCCACCAAGCAGCAGGCCTGTTTATTTGACTGTCACAACATTATAAATTACTGGCAGCTTTTCTAAACACTGACAAGAGGGGAGAAAAGTCACCTAGAATCAGCCTGGGCTCAGAGAGCTAGCTGATGTGAAGGATGCTGGCTCGCTGGCTTCGAACAGGGCAAGGTTGGGTCTTGGGCAAGGGACCCTTAGGGAACAATATGGTGGAAACCATACTGTGACTCATTCAATAAAGTTAATTAATGATATTTTATACATAATGAGGGTCGGGCTCCCTTGTGGTCCTCTCTCAGGTTGAGTTCAAGTAGAGGCAGCAGATTTGCTTCAGCTGCAGGGACCATTCTGGAAACAAAACAGACGTTTTGGAACGTCAGGTTGTGTTAAGGTCGTTTTCTTATGACTTTGTATTTAAAAAAAAAACACATTTTCCATTACATTAGATTGGAGGTTGGTTGAAAACCATCTTGCTCCAGGCTTTAATAAATTAAAAACATAAATAATGTCACAAAAAAAGGCCGCGTGCAGGTGCTTGGATGCAAACAAGTCAGAATTAACAAAAGCAAGCAGGGAAACAAATCTTAACTGATCTTAACTGACAGACACAACAGCGGACTCGTGCTTTCACCGAGCACCAAACCTCCAGGCCTGAAGAGTGAAGCCTGCAGGAACGACGAAAAGAAAGTACATCCTGTCTCAGAATAGTCTAAAAAATAATAACCCGGTCCGTAGCAGGTTTTAAGGTTAATATAACATCTGATGAACTACAAGACAAAACATATTGTAGTTTCATTATTTATTTAGCAAAATTAAGAAACAATGCAGAAGCAGTATGTGAAAAATAAACCCTGGTTCGTAGCAGTCGGGTGCTGCTGGTCTGAGGCATTCAGACTGTTTTCTATCTGCGTCACTGCTGATCTCTTTCCTCGCAGTGATCTTAAGACAAGCAATTGTTTCTGGCCATCGGTCTGGGAAGTGTCATAAGGCCATTTCCAGGCAATTTGAAGTCCATCATTCTACTGTGAGAAACACGATTCACAAGTGGAAAGCATTCAAGGCAGTTGCCAGTCTTCCCAGGAGTCGACTTCTCAGCAAATTCACCCCAAGGTCAGACTGTGCTCAGAGAAACTGTAAAAAACCCAAAAGCCCCGTTTCTCTACGGGCCTCAGTTATAATAGTAAATCTTAAAGTTTATGACAGTCCAGTTAGAAAAAGACAGACTAAATACGAGTTGTTTGGAAAAGCTCTAAGCTTCTAAGCAAAACGACAAGACCAAAATATAGGTGTTGTGCCGTAATGCACAGTAACCTGTTAGGTGGTGGTTTGGAGCCACAGGATTTGGGCACCTTGCAGTCAATGAGTCGACTGTGAACACCTTTTTATAGTTAAATTTAAGGCCATCTGTCTGACAAGTAAACTTTGGCCCAAACTGGGTCACTCAACAGCAATGATCTCAAGCTCATCGGCAAATCTACCACAGTGCAATGGTCCAATGAAAGTCCAGACCTCAAACTGATTGAAAAGCTGCAGTGGGACCTTAACGGAGCTGTGAATATGAATGCAAACCTCACCGAAGTGAAGCGGTGTTGTAAAGAGCGGGCCAAAGTTCCTCCACCGTGATGTGAGCGACTGATAAAGTCATGCAGAAAATGATTACTGCAAGTTATTGCTGCTAAAGTTGGCTCTGCAAACTGCTGAATCATGAGGTGCACGCAGTTTTCCACAAACTGCGTCTACATTTTGGTTTAGTTTTAGTTAAATACTTAATATGCTCCTCATATGAGCTTATATAGTTTTCACACCTGGTAAGGCACAGACAATATACTCGTTTTATCCTGATCTGTGAAACCTTGACAGAGGGTGTATTTTTTTTCCCTATGACTATAAGTGGAAATGCCTTAGTCTTGTATTATTTTTAACAGCCAACAGGGGGTGAACACCCTGGTTGTATGGAATGCTATAGGGAAATGACCCTTACACTTCCATGATCCGTAGCCTCATTAAATGCTTTACAAATGCAGTTATGCTCTCCGTCCCCAGTTTCAAGTCTCATCGAAAAGAACATGATGTTCATTTTGTACATTAAGGTCACCGTTAGTTTCCAGAAGGCTGACCGACTAATTAGACCTCATGCTTATGACATCTGATTTTACAAAGCTGAGATGACGACAGGCAAATCGTTCAGGCAGACTTCAAAAATGAGACAATGTAGCAGATTACAAAAGAGTAGCTACATTTATTTTTTGTATATGCTTTAAAATCAAATTCGGAAAGCTACGGCTGTTTGCAAAGAAAAGCGTCTGGACTTCTTTAAGTTGTTTGAAGACGTTTCACCTCTCATCCGAGAAGCTTCTTCAGTTCTAAGGTCAAATGGTGGAGAGTCCCAGATATAAACCTAGTTGGAGTAACCCCCCACAGAGGGACAAAAGGACCCCCTGATGATCCTCTAATCGCCTGAGCCAAGGTGTGAAACTGGGCGTGGGTCCCAATCAGCCAGAGTTTCGGGTGAGTTCATTGTGAAACCTGGCCCCACCTTATCATGCGAATTCCTGAGGTCAGATGGCTCAGGATGTGAGTGGGCGTTAAGGCGTCTGGGAAGGGAACTCAAAACTGGATTATAGATGGCAGAGAGTTGGTGTCGTAAACCCCCGCCTCTGTTCAAAGATGGTCGCTCACAGTGGACATAGATGGCTTCTTTCACTCCTCTTTCAAACCATCTGTCCTCTCTGTCCAAAATGTGAACATTGGCATCCTCGAAAGAGTGTCCTTTATCCTTAAGATGCAGATGGACTGCTGAGTCTTGTCCTGTGGAGGTGGCTCTTCTGTGGCTCTTCGAAACTCTGGCTGATTGGGACCCACACCCAGTTTCACACCTTGGCTCAGGCGATTAGAGGATCATCAGGGGGTCCTTTTGTCCCTCTGTGGGGGGTTACTCCCACTAGGTTTATATCTGGGACTCTCCACCATTTGACCTTAGAACTGAAGAAGCTTCTCGGATGAGAGATGAAACGTCTTCAAGTAACTTAAAGAAGTCCAGACGCTTTTCTTTGCAAGCTCCTTTGACTACGATGACCTGGATGACTGAGAACCTTCACAGACATACGGCTGTTTTCGGATTTCCGTTTCTAAGGAAATCCCCTTTTAAGTAGAGGGAAAGGCCCAAGATGGAAACAAAATAAGTGAGTATGCACAGAGCACGCACAGATAGCGTTCTCTTTATGGCAGGAACTAAGTTTCATGGAAAATGCCTTCCCCATTCTGAGAAACACAACTATTAACAGCACACTAGTGGGAACTAAAAGCCAAACATCCACTTCTACTTACTGTTTTCAGTAAGTCTACCAACATATAAAATCATGTGCATGATGTCTGGAATGGCTACATGACCACGCAAACTGGAATGAGGGAGATTTTTGACATTAGGAATTATCGGGGAAAAATGTGTGCTAAGCTTTTATTGTTTTTGACACGTGAACCCCTTCTGAGTTAAAGTTTAGAGTCTGCTGTGTGCAGACCAAAATCAGCAGTCAAGCTTTTCTACCTTTCCTGTTTATCCTTCTGTGGGCCTGGGAATTAGATTTGCTGCCAGTGTGGGCTTCTGATTAGCATGTTTTCAGCTGTATTGACTGATGGCAAAACTGTGGGCTAGCTTCTCCCTGAAAGGTGTAATAAACAGAACCCGGGAGGCTGGAGCATCTGCATTAACACCTTTCCGGGGCCGTCTCCTAGGGCCCGCGAACCGAGGACAGTGCCTTCCCTTCACACCTCGTTACTCCCGTCCCGTCCCGTGACCTTTCCCCGCAGGCAAACACGCACCCCATGAGACAGCAAGCCAATCAGTACCCCTCTTCCGTCCAGCCCAACCTCTCACAACCCTTCCTCTTTGTCTTATCCCCTTTTTCTTCTGCACAAACACACTGTCGCTACAACTGTCATCGACTCTCTTGCTGAGTGGTATCGTTGTCACAGGCCCCATCATTGTCCTCCACTGGATCAGTCAGCAGTGTTTACATTCAGGTGATTTTTTTTTTGCTTTAAATCACTCCAGTGGAAACTGATGTGACCTTGAAGTGAATGCCTGCGAATGTCTTTCAAACCTGAAGAGGAAGAACGCCCTTTGAAAGTCTTGTCTTTCATGCCACTAATAGATAGGAGGTTGTCTGAACATTTTTTTTCTTGACCAGTCATTACAATGATCAGGATGGGCTTGAATGCGTAAAGCCTTGGAGAGTGAAAATGGAGTTCTCCAGGTGAAAGGAAAACAGGCCCTCTGGCAAGGTTGCGTGGTTTGTCTTTGATGCTCCTAGCTTGACACGGGGAGCTCACCTTGACTGGGTCATTTATTCAGATACACAGTAAGTCACCTGGCACTAGGAGGCTGAGAGACAATTACATTCAGCCTTCATGGGGCGATGATGCCAGGGCGCCAGAAAACATCTATATTTTAAACTCTGAGCGGCTCGTCGCAGTGTGAGTGGTGATCTTAAATTAATAAACCCAATTTTTAATCCTGAATGGAAAATTAAAACTGGCCTTGCTTTCAACTTTTAATTAATTCTCTGCCAATTTTCCTTCTCAAAGCTTATTGTGTTTTTGTAATGCTTTCGCAGTCAGCAATATGAAAAGAGCAGCGCCTCTGTGTGGGGGGCACGCAACTGCCTAGATGGCGCTGTCCTTTACCGCGAGCCCTTCTACCTTCTGAGCAAACCATCCCAATCTGACCTAGGACGTCTGCAAGGCTCACACCACAGATGAGTTGCAAACTGCAGTGTGGCAAGTCAGAGCGCAGAAAAACCCTGTTAATTGGTCCAGTCTGGCTGGCCCCTGTCAGACGAGGCCTTTCATGGCCTTTTCATGGGTTTCTCCTGGGAAAACTGAGGAGGCTGCCTGTAATGAGGCACTCTACCTGGTTGCAGAGGGGGGAATCAGGAGGGTCGCTCGTGGGCAATTAGGGAGAAATAATGAGAGCTTTCTCTTCCTCTCTGTCTCTGTTTCTACACCCCACCAACCCACCCCTCCCGGTTTCCTGTGAGAACTGTGGCTCATCAGGTAACTTTTCGGGGGGGATCCCGTGAGAGGCAGCTCAAAGCGAAAAGTAACACTGCAAGAAGCGCTCGTGAACAAAAGCCCCTTTTAGACATGCACTCCTTTCCATGAAAGTTTTCGCAATGGCAATCTTACTAGGTTGGACTGTCTGTGCAAGTCTCAGCTCGCTAAAAAACAACAATAACACGAGAAAGACATTTCTCCTGGAATGCACTCGTTGCATTTGTTCGCCGTGTCTGCCAACACTAAACCATGCCTGGCTGTCATTGTTGTGTCTTTGTCCAAATTAAACCTCCAGAACCCCTAATATCTGACCAAAGTCCTCCTGTGAAGAAAGCATGTCGCATCTTAATTGTATCTGGGTACTTTTTTGGGTGGTTTTCTGAAGAATTCTAGAATTGAACAGAACATAACTGGTCTCACTGGTCAGTCTGTATTAGGGGTGCGACGATACACAAAATTCACGGTTCGGTTCGATACTTTGGTGTCACGGTTCGATATTTTTTCGATACAAAAAGAATGTTCATGCCTTTTTAATTTGTCATTTATTAAAATTATAAATATATATTTTAACTCAAAAGTACAGTTTTTAAATTTAATGTTGCTGAAACAAAGTAATAAAAATAATAAATCTATCTGATTGAGGAATCACTCATCTTTGGAAAAAGAGAGTTTATTACAGAGAAATGTCTCTTTCCAAAATAAAAGCTATACTATACGCTTCTTCTGGGCTATATTCTCAGCAGCATATTAAACATATCAGGTCCCCATAAGGAGAATCATGTGCTAAAGGCTGTCTAAATGACTCGGGTAAAGTTTGTAGCATGCATGCTTGTTGTTTTTGTCTGCTTCCACTTGTCTTTGCACTAGGATGCTGTCGGAGTAAATGTGCAGTCATATTCGTTGTGTTCCCACTAGTGCTGTCAGCGTTAATCTTGTTGAAATGACGTTAACGCCACAACACGGCAAATCTCCGTTAACGAGCTACCGCAGATCGCCCCGTGGGGCTAGACGGCGTCAACACGTTAACAAGCTAACTGCGCTAACACACTAGTTCCCACCCATGTAATTGAGCATTGTGTGGCACATCCAACATACTGTTTTACTTTAGTCCATGATGCGCTTACCTTCAGGGTCATACGTCACATGAAAACCAAAATAGTTCCAAACGCCAAATCTGAATGAGGGTGGGGGAGGTTCAATTTGGCAAGTTGCAACAAGCTTAGCTTCTGTCTCGCTAGCTTGCGCTGCGCTCAGTGGATCTGCGCTCGACAGTGCAGCCTAGGCGGATAAGTCGAACGCAGATCCACTGAGCGCTCAACACAGACAGCATCGTCAGAAGAAAAGTTGATAAAATAAATTAAAAATTTTGTATTGTTCGATACATATGCATACCGAACCGAAAGCACTGTATCGAACGGTTCAATATCGACACGAGTATCGTTGCACCTCTAGTCTGTATAACAAAAGTCATCTTTACAAAGCTTTTTCTGTTATAGGATTCTCTCAAAGATATCAATTCAGGATTCCTCGAGTGCCATGGCTCTGCATTATTATGTCTGTGGCTGTAACTTTGTTTTCACACATGAACTCTGAACATTGTTGGGAGAATTGTTCGGCACACAGCAGGAGACAGTCCACATTTGATGTGTTGTCACTGCTGGAGCAACTCTTTTTGCCTCATCCTTCAAGCATCCAGCAGGTAGGGCAAAGGACGTCCATTTGCTCGCTGTGAATCCATTAGACATTTAACTGCGCTATTCACACTTGGGCTCATTTGGACATTACGCACTGTTCTAGGCAACTGGCAGATTAAAGATCTTTAAGGTATTTGCCTTTTCACATGCAGCTGCTGAAAAAAAAATAAGAAAAACACCTGAAAAGACTGATTAGGCCAGCGTTGGATATACCACATCTCAGCTTTCATTTCATGGACCGACATCAGAGCAAAACCGTGTAAAGATCCCTAACCACGCATACAGTAGACGCATCAAATATTGGATGCCGCTTGCCGTGCTACCCTTAGAAAATCAGCTGACCGAACAAAGCTACGCTTACAGGAGAAAGCAACATTGCAGAAGCAACTAGGGTGCAGTGAAACCACCTTGTGTGCATTTTAAGATAGAGGTGTTGTATCCACGCTCGTATAGGCTTCATTATACAGGAGCAGTTTTCCCCTCACTCGTGGGATTTTTAGTTTTTATGCAGCCGGTGTTAGCTACCACGAGTCCTTGCTGCCTTCTCCTGCCTTGAGACGAGTTTCCACTTCTGACAGAGATTGATGTGCTGCCTTTCCCCGGCTGTAATAGCACTCAGCATTCACCGCACTTTATATCCAAATGGCACCAAATCAAAATCACACACCTCAGTTAAGTGCCGCACCTTATTTACATGCATAAAGTAAATTCATTTTATTTAGGGGTTGAAGGGTGATCAATAATTTACATGCACATAAGTGCCTGATATGTGTGAAATTGTCTGCATGCCTCCAAGAATAATGGAGAGGTTTTTGAACTGCAGTACAGATGGTGTGAATAACAGATGTTATTTACTGAAAAGGGGGTAAAAAAAAAAAATTAAAATCAGATTAAAGCTATAGCGAGATCGTCCCTGCTGTGCATTTTCAGCTGAAAAGGAACATGTTTGGAAAATAAATTAAAAATAATTAGCCGGTCCCCTTAGTGATAAAAATATTGCACATCAAATAAATATTCTAGCTTCTGTGCAGTCCTGAACCGTGAGATATACAGAGCGAAATCACCGCCGATCCTCCCCCTTCCTTCTGCTTTAATGATAATCACACATTCCCTCCCTTGCTTTTCTTTTAGCACTGTGTTGTAAAACCCATTAGAAAAACTGCGCTGCAGTGGGTAACACGTAGCTGCTACCCTGTGTGTGGACAAACCAGACAGTGAGGTTGAGGGAGAAAAGGATAGGTGCTGTCTGATCCTGAGGGCTGTGTTTTGCATTCAGCTTTTTTGTTTTGAAGCTGTACAACAACACTGATGGCATGACAGATTTGGGTTAGGATCCAGACCTTGTTTTGGATCTTGCTGGGTTTTTTGCCTTGGAGGAAGGGCCATAAATGTTATAGCAGTAGCGGAAATCCCTCCCTGGTAAATGCTCCATCTGTGCACATGAGTAGCAGGATGTGTGCGAGGCAGTAAAAAATGAATGTGAGGATTGCGAGATGGCCCAGGGAGTCTGTTACGCTGATAGAAAATGTAAAGTGCTATAGTCATGGATGTAATGTAGAATGATTGTCTGTCTCCCCTGTTTATTTGCCAGTGTAAGGGCTGTAATGGAGACAAATGCTTGTCTGAGTTTGTGAACCCACTGCTTTGGCAATCTAACTCCTGGGTATATGTGGTTGTTGCGGTAGCCTCAGACTGAGAGGTGCATGTGAAGGCAGGTGAAAGGTCTTCAGGTGACTAACCTGGGTTTTATGCCTTAATGACTCCTTGTTATTCCCGTAGCTGTTTTACAATTGCCACCAGTGCTTCCACCCTCTGTGTCCATTAGATGCAGGGAACATGGATCAATATGTGATGCAATTTCCCAGAGGAATGAACCAAGCTTCTTTAGGGTGGCCGGCCGGCATCTCGCCTTCTCTTTTACACACACGCACATCCTATGTTACCACGCTGCACTGAATAAACCTCAGACAGGTATTGCGAACACAAAGAAGGGTTTTGCTCAGTCATTTATCTAAGTGGAGCGAGATTCAGCAGCAAGGGGAAACTCTTTGTTGCGGTAGCTAAAACAGAAGCCTGTCACCCAGGTCTTCCTAAAGCAGCTAAAGAATGAGTCATCAGCAGTCCGACACCCACCCAATAGCGAGGCTGGCACTCAGCATGCCAGCAACATCATCTGCCTTACAAGGGATGTTGCCCGGCTATTATCTTTGAACAATGAGACGCAGTTTGCTAGTATTCGATTTTGCAAAGGTCAACATCATTTTGCCACTGGAGTAAAGTGTTGTTTTCATAATGAATATGCCCTAGATTATGCACAGACACAACACGGCCCATGCAGTCTCTGTCTCTGCTTTAATGCACAGACAGAAAAAAGCGCATTTTAAGGCAGATGCATACGTCTAGATCAGAAACTTTGTCCCTTTTTTTTCTTCTTCCTCGCCACAAACACTGAGATTTAACCGGCTGCTATAAAAGCCGTTAATATTTAAAGTTACGGGTTGCTGCGAAGGCTGTTTAAAACATGTACCTGGACTTTTTTTACTTGGTGATATGTCAAGGCTCCACATGTATTGCTGACTTGTGTTTCCATGACAACGTTACTCTAGTTCTAATTTTGAATATCACAGTCTGGGGACTTGGTTTCGACCGTAATGAAAATAAGATAATCAGAAGAAAATATTATCCAAGTTTTCTCTCATCTCGATCATTTTCTTTACTACTTTGGAACATTGTGTGTTTTATTCTCTTAAGGAGATCTATTATATTTTTATTCTGGGCCTCCACTCGAGGAGCCTTTCGTGATTTAGGGTTCATAAAAATCCGTATTTATCTCATATGGGCCCTTTATGTTGCCCGCAGTCTGAAGGAGGCACTTTTTGTGAGTCCAGTGTCCCTTTATGCCTCTGCTTTCCCCAACTGACTTGTGCTTGTTGCAGATGTAGTGGCTTGAAAAACAAACTGCAGTAGACCTTTTTCTGTTCTCGAAGCAAAATTCATAGTTTCGTGTCAACTCTGGTCAGTCCAACACATTTTACACCTAAAATGAAAGATCCACCAGCGACGCAAACGGCTGCTTAGGCCTCCAGTTGTGTCCACACTGGAAGTGATTCACTGGAAGATAAAGCGACAACTACAGAAAAAGAATAAACCTTTCTGAGCTTCCAGGGACGTGCATGAAGCAAATACCAATGACAATGAAGAATAATGATTTTGGGCATATGACCTGGTAGTAAATACATTAGAGGCAACTGAAGCCCGGACCGTGCCAACGCAACTGAGATGTGCTACGAGCGAATCCCTCAGTGTAGCGGCAGCTTCAATCACACAGATCTAGACACCTTGGTGACTCCCTGCTACGAGCTGGCTGTTGCCCACACGTAGCAGTGCATGAAAACGTATACAGTGCTGCGATTGCTTTTGTTGCCTGCGGGTAGTTTGTTTTGGCAGGCTCGTTTGCCAACATTCGCCATTTACAATCCGAGATGTGGTGAAATTTTAAAAAGTGCACCTCGAGCTGGACACAGACAATGTTCAAAATAAGTTCTTCTTCCCTGCTGTACCCAACGCATTTCCAAACGCAAGCTGCCTGCGACCAAAGTGAGGAGGTTTTTGGTGCAGCACCGTGCTGAGCTTTCTGACCAATTATAACTGCCAGCAACTCGCCAACACGTTAGGAAATATGCAGGTTTCTTTAGCGTCCAGTAGTTGCCAAAAAATCTGATAAGAAGCTAATGGAGACTTGGTAGCCCTTTGGTACCATTACTTACTTTTAAAGATAAAGCAGTTTGCAGAGCGGCTTATCTGCAGTGTAAATATTCATGGTTCTGCTTTTTGCAGTCTCATTTAAACTGTGCCAATTTACAGGCCAAATAATCTCGAGTGGCTTTATTTTGTAAGGTACAGATACGAGAAATATTGTTGATAAAGATATAAATCTGCTTGGTGGTTTCCCTGAAGTTGTAACCCTTTCAGTCTGTTCATCCATACGAGACATTTTAGTAACATATAACATACAGCTTTCAGTTCTGACTATGCAACAGGGCTCTGTATGGAAGGAACCAGCTCAGTGTTTTAGCATTAGCTGACATAAAACTCCAGTTTTTGTCCCTTACCACTTTGGTAACTCTCTGCTTTATAATAGTCTTTTGGTCAGCCTCCAAAACTTCCTGGGATGCTGTTCTCAGAGCAGAGCAGTGTTTGTGCCTGCTAGTTTATGTAAACCCGACCCACGACCTAGAATAAATCCAAACATTTAAAAGCAATCTGACACCTCACAGCAATTACTTTCACATACACTAACACTACACTTCCTGTGTTTAAAACTTTTGTTGTCTTTAATATGAGCATCCAATGTTGTAGCAGTAAATAAAAATATGTCAGGGTGTATGCCTGAAGTTCTCATTAATTGCTGTCCTAATTTTAATATCTGTATATATAAAACATGTAATTAGCCAAAATATTTCACCCTGAAAATGATAGAATATGCACATTTCTACGGTGGCCCTGAGAAGCCAAACGGACTGCAACTTAAGAAAACACCAGCAATAAGTAAAATGCTGCAAAAGCACACAAAACACAACGGAAATAGGAGAAAACAGATTTCCAAAAGCACAAGGGAAGTGTTTCTGGGGAGACGATAACACGACGGACCAGTTGCAGGAACCAAAACATGCTGGGTAAGTGTGTTTTAATCTCATTTAACACTGATGACACTGATGAGTTTTAGGCTAATAGTTAGGCTAACACACTTACCTCTCATCTTTTTCTTTCCTCACAAAACTGATAGATCCTCCACTTCTTTGAAGTGTCTTCCAGTACAATTCTTAGCATATTTTGGTTCCTGCAACTGGTCCGTCTGGTTATTGTCCCCCCAGAAACACTTCCCTTGTGCTTTTGGAAATCAGTTGTTTCCTATTTTCCTAGTTTTTCTTATTTCCGCGGTCTTTTGTGTGCTTTTTCAGTGTTTTTCCTTATTGCTGGTGTTTTCTTAAGTTGCAAACCATTTGGCCTCTCAGGGCCACCGTACATTTACGCCCCTGAGCTGATAGAGGTTTTATCCCAGATGAAGTCATGTAGTTTCATTGTTCTGCCAATAGCGATATCTGTTGGCTGTTGCATGGAGCTCTCCTCGCTTCGCTTTTTATTTCGAAGCATGTGTGTGTTTTTTATCTCCATCGTCTCTGCAGAACAGAGACCATTTTCCAAGGTGTGATCAAACAGTTCCACAGCTCTGCCCATAACGTTTAAAATCATTGCTTGGTGTAAACCAAAAATCAACCTTTTCACTGTCCTTTACGCTGACACACGGTGCCATGAAGCCTCGGGATTTTACAGTAGATTCCACATGTCGACAGTGTGACCCTCGGGGACAAATTCACAGCATAAAAATCCTGTGAAAGATGAGAACGCTCCTGTTCACAACAGGTGCAAAAGGACACGATGTGTGGTCTTCAGGTGAAAGTGGTCAGCCCCTGTGGATCGTAACTGGACACTCGACTCTGTTCAGCACAGAAAGTGGTGTTCGCTCTCTGCTGAAGTTCGAGGTGCATGGGGAAAGCACACGTGCGAGGAGTTGGAAGTGGGAGCGGTAATAACAGAGCGAACACCTATGGAGTTAAATATGACAAATGTGCATATGTTGTTTTCTCTGCAAAGTTTGCACAGTCTAGCACAATCAATCTGGCACAAGTTTCCCTTTTTGGAAGTAACAGTCGGCCTGGTGTTGTGTAAACTAATTGATTCATTTGATTCCTTTGTTCAAGCACTCGTAATGACGGGAAATATTGAATGCTGCATTTAGATGCTCCCTTGCTGTGGTCATTTGCAGCTTTTTCTCAAGGTTAATTGTTTCGTGACAACAGATTGTAAATGCATAATTTCAATTTTCTTTTACAAGGCAAAGGATCAGGGTTTTTTTTTTCTCCTCTAGTCCACACTGTCACGGGTCAGTGATTTTCTGTGGGGCTTTAGGCTTTGCAGTTAGCACCCTGTAGCCATTGAAAGATGAGCACGGTGCAGTGGGTGATCAGAAAGTCTGAAATTGGCCCAGAGAGAGCACTGCTGTCAGAAAAAGACCACAACACAGAAGAGAAAAAATGGAAAATGCCATCCCCTGCTGAGTGAATGAATACATGAGTTTCCCTGTGAACTTTTGGTCATACTGCACAGCACAGCAAAAAGCTCTCTTAACAGTCTACAGGTTTCTAAAGGGTATAATAAAGCAGAAAGGGTTATTTATTTCAAAATGCATGTGTTCGGGTAGGTAGGTGGTGTGTGTGTGTATGTGTGTATATACATGTATGTGTGTGTATATATGTGTATATATGTGTGTGTGTGTGTGTGTGTGTGTGTATAAAGCATAAGGACCCAAAAGTTAACATTTTAACGCAGCCCATTGTTAAATTTGCCGCGCGGGGATATTTCTGTCACCCATTCTATGTTGATTTGAAAGGATGGGGCTGGTATCTCCCTCCTTGTCTTTAATCAACCCACAATGTAATCTTGCACCAGCTCTGGCCGAGCATTTGTTCCTGTTACTGCTTCACGACTGCTCTGCGGCTACTGAATGAAGCAATTTAAGACATGAAACAGCATTAGTGCAAATGCAGTAAAGGAGTAGAAAAGACGATGTAAAGTCAGAGAGAAGACAAAAGCAACAAAAAGGAGACTCTGACTCGAGATCTGAAGAAGAGCCATCAGTACGTGTGGGCCGTGTTAAATAATTTACTCCTCCCCGATCGGCCCTATTTAATTAGCCCTTGTTCTTCGGATTTAATCAGGCCCTCTTGGTTGGGGTGTTAGGCTACGAACTGTGAGGGGCAAAGAAGCATCATACGATCCCCTGCTGTGAGATCACAGCGGGGCCTCAGGTAGAGGACACAGGGACGCGTCCTACAGTTGATGCTAACAACACTAAGAGGGCACGGCAGCAGACCACGGTGACTCAGAGCGGGCTGCTGCGTGGCACTTCTTAAGCTTTAAATTACGTTTCCCTAAACATGCCGTACACTTATCTTTGCATGCAACTGTTGGACGTGTTTGTTGGTGAGGAAGACCGCTCCTCCACCCCCTCTCTTAGGATTAACGCCTGCATCTTTAGAACTTGAATCTTTCTGGAAATGGGAGCAGAGAAGGGCTGCGTCTAAGTATTGTGTAGCCCAAGGCTAGTTCATAGGAGCTGCAAGCTGCTGGAGGATCCAATTTCAGGCCATTTCGCCTCCTAAAAAAATTGTCTGAAGTGGAAAATCACACCTGATGGCCCTCTAGCGTGGCTTTCAAGCCACTAGATGGTAGTATGGAAGTCTTTGTACAAATCAATTTTCTGAGGGGAAAAAAATGTTATGATTAAAAAAAAAGATTTGACAAAAGTTCAGATGGCCATCTGTGTCCTTTAGTAAAAGACCATGTTCTCTTTTTTCCCACATAGTGGAGCAGTTTTTTCTCACACTGTAGGATAGGCATGAATCTGCCAGTGGAGGACATTGAATTCATTTTAAGCTGCACTCCCACAACGTGCAGCCAGAGCTGAGGTGCACACTTTGATTTGTGACATGCAGAGAAGGGGGGGGAAAGAGAGGACGACGAGGAAGAGGAAGAGGAAGCGAGGGGAACAGAAGCGCAGTGTCCCGCTGAGGTAATTTGCCTTGGGTCTTATAGAGCTTACTCGCACTGCTGGCAGAGTCATATGCAGACTGATACGGGGGAAAAGAGAAGATGTGGGAACAGCATGAGAAGCCAGCAGAATCACAAGTGTTGTGGCTTTACCTTGTAGCTTCAGAGGAAATAAGAAAGAGCGAGACTGAGAGAAGGCTGGGAGTGGAGAAGGGTTTAACTAATACTCAAACAAAGGTAGCTGAGCGTGTGTGCACAGCCATATGCACACACACACACACACAGTCATCATCCAATGCATTGGGGGAAAGCTAAGGCCAATTTTCATGGGAGTGTAGCAGTTTTGAGCACACATAAGAGCCTGTGACACCCTTGGCGGTGCCAAGAGCCGACACATCAGCCAGCGTTGACAGCATGGCTGGCACATGCCTGAGGGGCTGGGAAACTTCCCTTCTATAATTGCATCCCATGTCAACCTGTGACATGTCAGGCTCAACCAGCAGGGAACTAACTAATCACCGGCCAGACCTCCATCTCGTATACCCTCTCATATCCCCGCTTTCACCCCGAACAACATAGTCCCACACCAGCTATCTGCTTCCCACTTCTGTTTTTGCACGTGTTAGGGAAGCACCCCTGAGCAGGCTATTACATCTTTATCTCAGCACCTGATGCCATCAGCATGACTCAACAGTGAAAGCAGCTCTGTCTCATTAGTCTTCTTCTTCTTAAAAAAAAAAAAAAAGGTAGCAATTCCCATTTATTCCATCTGTTATTCTCACTGGCGCTCTGCAGCCAACACATTCCACTCATTCTGGGTAATGACATTAAATTTGTTAAAATTGGTGCTATGTTGAAAATGACAATATCCTCTCTGCTCTCGCGGGGTGACTACCTGACGATTCTTAGGCTTCTTCCCACGTCCCGTGTGAAGTATGGCGACGCCGCGGCGGGTTACCACATGCATTTTAAGCGTGCAGCTTTGTGATTTAAGATGAGGAGAGGTTTTGTAGCGAGCTAACGTGTGTGATGGCAAGTCTGTTAAAGTCTGCAGATCGGGAAGTCCTCTTGATCTTTGATACGAGATATCTGTGTGGGTGCCTCTGTGACCACATCTTTGATCTTTGGTGTGTGTGTGTGTGTGAGTAAGTGAGAAAGGGAGCGACATGGTGCCAGAGCCTCCTGCCTCCTACAGATTGAGGTGAGAGCAGGCAGGTGGGGCTCTGTCGTGTCTGTGTGCCACAGTAACTGGATGTGATGGGTGGCCTCTGGGGATCTCTGCCTTAGAAGTGCTAAACGAGCGAAGCAGAGCAATCACACTGTTCCTGCGCGTGTTTGTGCGTCTGTGTGTGCGCGTTAGCGTGTGTGCCGCAAGCCCACACACTCCTATATATGATAGTCAGTTTGCTTTCCTGTTGCCACTGGCTCTGTGTCTGTGTAGGTGTGCGTGTCTGTCATAAAGGACACTGCATTTATCCTTAGACTAAATATAAGCGCCACGAGATGGATGATAGGATAAAACAGCCTGTAATGTGTTAAATGTTGCCAGGAAACAGGGCTTTTTAAATGACGACGACACAAACACGACTGCCCGGTTGGGTCAGAGGAGTGATGCTGAGGGCTCCAGACAGTCCACGTGCGGTGGGGCTCCAGTAGCACGACTCCAGTTACAAAGGTGGCGACAAGACACTGGTTCCAGTCTACATGTTGTGACCCCACCCTGCTCCAGCCACATCCCCCCGTGTCTCAATGTGATTGTTAGCCTGAAGCATCCGAAAGGGCAAGCTACTCGCCTCCCCTTCATTAGCCAAATGGAATTGACTTAATTCAATTACGGCTCCTCCCGTGAGGAGCCCACGTTTGTGCACATTTCTGCCTTTTGCACATCAGCTGTAAATCTGTGCGAGTCCCCACGCGTGTTTGCATACATTACACCTGCAACCTGCACGCCTACGAGAACAAAACAAACGAGCGCACGTCACAGGTCGTGTTCTTGCCGCGGGCAAGCCGAGGCCCCGGCGGTGGCACCGTCGAGGCCTTCGGTCCCACCGCTCCACCCGCGGCCTCGTGCGCCGCCCGAGCCGAGGTGAATGCCAAGGAGCCACTACATCAACCCAACCTCCCCCACCCCACCCCAGGGGAACACCAGCCAATGAATTACAGATTAGATCATTGTTACAGGATCATAACAGTGATCTAATTGCCAATTTCTCTTTTTAATTGAATTTGGTGGAGTGAAGAGGACGGAGATGGGATTCATGGGACTCTGTGTGGAGCCGATTGGAGTCGGTCTGCTGTTGACCGGGCACGACGGTTAATGAGGAGAAGAAGAAAAAAAAAAATTCCGGCGCTTGACATTAAGCTGCAGAGCTGGGCGTCCACTGCAGAAACGTCAGGCTTAATATCCTTACCAGTGCCTCTTGTTCAGACAGAACGGCATTTTTGAAATCTTTCAGGGTGTTGGCTCGCTAAAATTACCCAAATTACATCGACAGCATCATGTGTCACAGTTAACTCACTGTAACTAGTTTGCAATTTTTTGTTTTCTGTTTTTCTGCATTTTTTTTTTCTGGACTTTAACAATGTTTTTTTCTTTTCATTTTCCAAGTTCGGCTCCCAGTACAAACGACTTCGGTCTGAACCTCACGGATGCAGCTCTCTGACCTAGGCTGAGCTAATTGCAGTTTGTCTGCGTCTGTCTCCATGCCCCGAGCTTCCCACATCTACTGCTGCTTTCCCACCCCACCACCTCCAAAACAGTCGGACCATAAATGAGCTCCATAGTGCTGTCTGATTACAGCTTGGTTAAATTAGATGAGATAAGTTAGCCCACATCTCCTCCACAGCCATGCTTGAGAGCTGACAAGCCCAATACATCTGTCGCGGCTATGGTAATTGAGATGGGGAGGGAGGGTGACGGTGGTTGGATATGGAGGAGTGATTTGTGTGTGTGTACATGAATACGTGTGTGCGTGTGTAGAACTGCGTGAATGGGAGGGGGGGAGCCTCCCTCTGTCTCTTGTTCCTCAGTACCTGTCATTGATGAGGAGCCAAGGAGAAGCTTCAGCTTGAAGCTGTCATCGGCCCTCTGAATTTGTCTGCCTCACTCTATCAACCCTCCCTCCTCCTTCCTCTCTCCCTCCCTCTCTCTGATGTGGATGCAGAGTGTGTGAGTCGTGAGCCAGCCAGCGAGCTTGTGTGTTGTGTGCCGCAGGAACCATACAACCGCCTCTCGAGGTGTTTAAATCGGAGACGTCGGCAGAGCGACTGGGGTGCAGGCAGCTCGCCGCCCTGACACCACTGAGACCCATGCACCCTCTCCCGGACTGACAGGCCAATCGCAAGCTGCCTCTCGCCCTCCCTTCATCCAAAGCGTGCTCTCTCTCTTTCTCTGACTCGCTCACTCGCACTCCCTCCTCCTCGTCTTCTTCCTCTCTCTCTCTCATTCCTCTGTGCTCAATCCGTGCATCCCCTCCTCCTCCTCCTCCTCCACCACCACCTCACACCTTTTGGTCAGAAGAGGAAGAGGAAGCCCAGCCCAGGGAGAGATGCTGAAAGGATGAAACTCTGACACGCCGACAGACCACAGGGAAACAAGAGCACAACTGTGAGTACAGCAGTCCTTTCACTTCTCACTCAGGCTTAACGCTGTCACACACACTTTGTCTCTCACGCACAAATGCACACACACACACGTGTTTGGCACATTTACTTCGTACCCACACTGAGACTTTACTCCACACACTGATCCAACAGCATACTCGCCATCCATGCACAGCTCAAGTGTCTTTGTCTTTTTCAGGCAGGCAGGCGAAAAAAGAAAAAAGTGCAGATTGTGTTTTCCTTTTTTTTCCTTTCGTAAGGCGTGCAGTGTGTTTCTTGATGTCGGCTGTTTAGATTAGGCTTTGTCCTGTCTTTGCACAGCTCAAACAAAAACAATCCAACAAAAGTGTCATTCATACTTTGAGATTTTGCATACTTTTCCCAAAAAGTCAACCCTGCATTTTTATGTCTTTTTGTTCAGCTCAGATGTGAGGGGGGGGGGGAAGCAAAACTAAAAGGACCCCAGTAATGAGCAAGGTCAGCTAAATCATGTTTCACACACAGATTCTTTTGTCTGTGCACTTCTGCTGTTTTTATTGGCAATAAAAGCGTGCGGGATCGCCACATGAGGGAAGTATCCCTGTTCCCGTCTCCCATCTTAAATATATAAGCTGCTATAAGCCAATAGATGCCCGAGGGGTGAAAAAAGGGGCGTACTTTCTTCTCAGCGGCGTAAGAATCCCGAGCAGTCCCCGCTGCTTATTGTTTAGCGCTCAGCCAGGGGAGGTCTGCGTGCCGGGCTGATCTGCGCCGTTTGCGCCACACTATTTTTTGATTATGTTCCTGGTTCATCTCTGGCCGAGCCGATTTCCTATTTCCTTCTCCCATTTCGAGAGCGGGGAGTATAATATGATAGCAGCTCACATGTGGGGAAGTGCAGACAGTGGATCTGTACAGAGGACACAGATTGCATTTCCCCTGGAGAATGCTCTCGCTGTATTAAAGGCACTAGAGGGCTGCTCGGCACTTGTCATCAGCTTCCCTAGTAATGCCGGCGAGAGGAGAAAGTAGACGTGGTGTTTACAGCCACTCTCTCATTTAAAGAGCTCCCATTGGCCCTAATGCCACAGCTGCATCACACTGGCCCATTGCAATCCGGGTTATATTACATTTGTGAAGCCCAGGATATTGTGCGGTGCCTCGCTTGCTTCGAATGTGGGAAATGAAAAGATCTATATGTTAAACATCCCACAATATATTAGATTTGTTGCTGGACTGTAAACTCCTGGAGTGAGAATGAAAGCATTTGCATTTTTATGATGTGGTTTAACGTGGATCACATGCACCACAGCACCCATTTATGCTTAAAATTGAATTTATATTACCCCACGTTTTAGTTGTTTGGACTTCACTCTGCTGCTGTTTTATAATTCTCGGGCTTTTCTGGTTTAGCTGCTATAGGTGCTGTTTTTTCTGCATTTTCCAAGTCACTGAGTCTGAAGGTGGGATTGATTCCGATTGTTAGAAGCGTGCAGCGAGACATCGGCAGCTCTCGAGACCCGACGAGCCTCTGGTCGCTGATGTGTCAGCAAAAGTGAACGATCAGCCTGAGACTGACGTCCGCCTCCGTCTGGCCTTGGCGAATTTACTGAACCCGTGTGGCTTAATGCACAAAGACACACAAATCAAGATAAACAAGACAGGCCTCTCCTCCTCCGGTTTTGCCTCAGATTAATTCCTGATTTCATGGCCTAAAAATAAAACCGACCACCTATAACCATCATCAAAGCTATGACATTTGCAGCAAAGAAAGACTACAAAAGCTACATCACAAAAAAGTAATTTAAACTCTGTGAATTAATGGAACTTTCATTTTGGATTTGCCAGTGGCTTTCATAGGAAATTTATGCAATTTAAATGCAGAACGCCTGTCTGCTTCTGAGTTGGTCACTGACCAATTTAAATGTATCTTTTCCTATATTGTATGTTTCATTGTGGAGAAATATATCGAAGGGAAGTTAATAGCCTTTTATGCTAGGAAACATATTTAATTACATATATCTTTCACTGCTAAGAATTTACCCCAGAGGTTCTGTTAATGTAAGTCTGTGATCTCCGCAGTTAATAAACCGCTCGTGAAGGCGAGATAAATTGCCGTCAACCCATATTCATCACTATCTGCTTGTGTATCTGCACTTATTGATTTGATAGTTGGTAACCAGTCCTGATCATCCATACAGATCCGTACAAAGCGAGGGCCGATAGGGTTTCCACTCTCCCTGAAGGCTCAATTACACAGCACGCACGAGGAAATGTGGGGGGAAGGAGATCAGCTTCTGACAAGGTCAAATTATATATGTCAGCTTGAAATCATTTTGTGTAGGTGTTCAGCCATGTCTGAATGTATAAAGAAAGAGACATTTGGTAAGTCAATAAATGTCATATGCTGGAGCTCATTAAATATTTTAATCACACATTTTGCTGATTAAATTATATCGACTGAATCGAGGGTTTGAGCTCCTGTTATTTCATTTGTTTGCATGTTTGTGTGTTTTGGTTGTTTCAAATCTCTCCCAGACTTTGGGATGTTGGGAACTAGTGATTGCACGTCTTGAATAATGAGCAACAGAACGACTAATTTGCACACTTGTTACTATTTAAACAGTTCTGATTACAATTGCAAGCCCATCGTATGTTTTCCAGTCTCGACACGCATGCGGCGCTGCTCGTGAGAGTTGACGCTGTAATTGGTGCGTTGTGCGGCTGTTGGCTTTCGCTGGCACTCTTAGACAATGGAGTACAGTGCCTATTCAGAACCTCCTGAATACCACAATTCAGCGATGAAGGACATGTGTGGCAAATATTGAAGAGATTTTTTTTTTTTTTTGTATCTCTTCATGAAAAGCCAAAAAAGCAGAATTGATTTGAGGAGTGAGCCTGGCAAGGATAGCTTGGTTTTAAAAACCTTTGTGAGAAAGATTGTAATGGCAGGGCAAAGTGCCGCTGAAGTCACAAGGTTTTTAAAGAAACACGAGCATACCTGCAATAAAACGTTTAACAGTTTCTAAGCTATGAAAGCGGCTTGGGCATCAAAATGCATTTTCCCCTCCTGTATACAGTTGTTTTATCTGGATTTTACAGTATCTGCCTCCAGCCGAGATCAATAAAGTCGAATTTTGTTTGCACTGCTTAATAATTACATGTAGAACCTTAAATAGCCAACTTACAGCAACTGAGTGTCATAAAGGAAGTTCCAGGAATCCACGGACTATAGCCAAGTGGTCCCCAAAATACTTCATGTAAAAAACAAAACACATAAATATAAAATGATGTCCTCGTGTGGAGGCATTACATTCTGGCTTTTCTTGACCTCAGTAAAGTGTTTAAACTTTGTTACACAATGGTGACAGTATGGTGTTGGGATGTAAATTCTTCCTGTTCAAATAGCCCAGAATAGCTATAAGGAATTAAAAATGGATCCCAAACAACAGCTCAGGTCTCAGGAGGTTAAAGCAAGCATATTGTGTATGCTACTCCAATAGAAACAATGAGCTTGGTATCACTGCTCTTGCTCCTGCAGCAAACCTTCCTGCTGTTGCTTGGTTGTGCTTACTGTAGGCAGTGAAGGAGCTGGTGATGACAGAGAAATGCTTGAGCCAGTCCTCACAGAAGTTCAGACCGAGGCAGCTAAACTGGCGGCATATTAGAAAACCTTATTTGTAAGGGGTTCTTGGCGACAGGAGGACCTCTGGAAATGGGTTTCAAACCTCTGGGAGTTAGTCACATTAATAAATAATAGAAAAAGCATGGAGTAACATCATTTATGTGTTTTTCCTCTGGCCAATCGTGTTATTTATCCATCTAAATTGAGAGTTGCCCAGGTTTGGGGATATCCGGTTTTTATGTAATGACATATAAACCCTGCTTTCCGGTCCAAACTACTCTGTGTTTATTAAGGTTGTTGTGTTTTTAACATGTTTTGTATCTTGTTCTATTTAATCTGAACAAGCCCCCCAAATCAGTCAGTGATCACTGTCAGCCCCTCTCGGTTTTTATTACCACTGTTCATTTTAAAGCTCAGTTTTTAAAACCTTAGGATGTAACTACAGCCCATGCAGCAGTATATTAATGACTAACCTCATATTGTGGATGGATTATCTCAGTTGTTCTCCTGACTGAAGTTTGGTCCGTTTACAGCATCCTGCCATGCGATTGCATTTGTCCCTAACCATCAGGAACCCTCAAGTTAACTTTTATCGAGTGGAAAAAAGTTGGCGTTCATCCTCCAGCTTCTCTGTGTTTATGTTATGCTAACATAGCTGTGTAGCTAGCCACCACGTAGCACATCATTATATACCAGCTAGTCCAACTTCAGTAACCCTACAAACGTCACTGCAGTTTATTTTCCTGTCTGTATGTTGGACGTGATAGCAGAGCTGTACGTTTGAATTTTTCAGAAATCTCTCTGTCAGAACATGCTATATCATGTTTAGGTGGAAACTAGCGAGCTAACTCCCTGCTAACTTCAGACTCCGTTAAACTTCATAAATTCTGTTTTCGTGGATGTCTGGATGTTAAACTTCACTGTTACACCTGGTAGAGCAGAACGCTGATCATTTTATTACAGATGAAGGAATTTAGACAGTTTGTAACTCTCAGTGATGCCGCAGTGTTCGTTTGACTTTAGGACCTGAAGGAGACGGAGTTTGGGCCTGGAAACGGCTAATGACGTCAGGCTTACAGACTAGACTGGCTTCAAAGCTGTCCACAAATCCTGATCTGGTAACTCAAGAAGAAAAAAAATGTTACCTTTCTGAGTTACCTGCATGAACTTATCACATCCTAGAGCAAGCGTGCCTCTAGCTGTAAGTCTTGCTTGTGACAGGATGCAAACATGAATGGCTCCCTCCTGAGCTCAGCTGTAACCTTAGCTAGCTGCTTTCGGCTGGCAGAAGTTCCTACATGAAACCATCCACAGAAAGGATTGAGTAACCAATCTTTTTTGAATAACCAGGTCATAATTTTTAGAAAGATTCATCATTGCTGATTATTTAAGTAGTTTTGGTCGTGTAGTTCTCTTTAGTTCTATTATATTTAAGTTAAATGGACTATACTTTTATAGCACTTTCTTACAGTAAGCCTCATTCACCCAGTCACGCAACCCAATGATGTTTTGACATTCAGTCTAGGTAGAGCCAGGAACCATCAACCAATAAAACGGTTTGCGTGCATCACTAAACCTAACCCTGGTTCAGAGATAAAAAATATGTACATTCGTTTTAGGAGTGATTTTTTCTTTTTTAAAAGTCTTCTTTGACCTAGTAGAGGCTAGTAATTATGCCAAGTTTCAAAAAACATGTACATTTAAATACGAAACAGGTGGATGTTTGCCGCCTTACTTAGGTAAAAGAGATTCTAATTAATTTTCTGTGAATGCACAAATTAGTTGGTGAACCTAAAGACTATCAGAGGTCTCTTGATTATCCAAACTTGGTTCTTCCAGAGAGACTTATTGCTGTTGAGTCTTGGGTTTTTGTTAAATGTGATTTTTGAATGCTGCGAGCACAACACCTGAAATTCGATTCTCCTTCACCGTTTCTGGTTTGAGGCAGCAATTTCAAAGACGGATATCTCAAAACCCGAGCGAGTAAAACCAAAAGTATTTTTATGTGTAGATATCACTGGGGGCAAGAGAGGAAAAAAATGTGTTTTTGTAAATTACCTTATTAAAGTCCCGTAGCTAAATTGTGCTGCAAACAGTGTTTATTTAGTCCATTTCATTAGAAAGTTTATAGCAGCTCTGCATGGGCTTTTGCCATTCGGTCGCCATTTAATCAGTCTGCACCCCCAGCATTAACCTTCAGTACCTCTCTCTGTCATTCTCTGCAGGGTCACGCAAAGTATCATCAAATATTTATGATATTAATAATTGCCTTTAGGAAGGGAAAAAGAACATAAATAAATCTGCTCTGCAAAGCATACAATTAAGAAGTCCATTCCATGTAATAAATGGGCGAAGGGGAGCTAAAAGGGCAAAAAAAGGGCGAGACGTTACAGAATCGTCGAAGACGGAGACGGCGTGAAACACGGGCGGCGAACGGCTCTGGCTGCGCAGTGGAAGGGGTTTTTCTTCTTCTGTAAATTCGTGCATTATCTGGTGTGCAATTGTTCTTCTGAGAGCTAATGCAAGCCTGAGAGAAATCGTTGTTGTGGATGGCTTGAGCATCCGCGGTCCCCGGGGGGCCTCCTACATCGACAGACTCCAAATAGACAAACATGCAGACACCCACACACATGCGCACACATATGTACACAGAGCTGCTTAGCGTGGAAGCCGATTGAGGCAGGGCCCAACATTAATTATCTGTTTTTCAGCCGAGGTCTGGTGACAGTGATTAGAGTGAGGGTTTTTTTGGAGAGCGGTGCACATGCAGTCTAATGAGTAAAACTGGCTTCTCTATAGAGCTCTCCAGGCACACTTGATCTGCACTGTGCTTCGGCGAGTGTATATGTGTGTGCGTGCATGTGTGGGTGTGACTGTTGCGCCTCCAGGCATGCTACTGGGAGAGAGACACTCTGAATCTGAGGTTTAGACGCTGATGTAATAGTTGAGACACTCCCAAAGCAAAAAGGTCTTTTACATAATCGTTGTTTAATTGTGTCTTATTGTGACGATTAACGCTCGGTTTACTGGTCAAGGCCCCTTTGGCTTTGGTGCTCGCTAAAGCTGCTGCTGCTTGGAAATAATGCGATTCTGCGAGCAAACCACACGACAGCGTGGACCGGTCTGTATCCCATGGAGTGTGTTTGGGAAAAAAGAAGCGAGCTGCTTGCCTTGTGAGAGAATTATAAATGGCTGTGTCCAAACTTTGGCAGCACTGAGCCAAAAATACTCACAGCACAGTAGTGTGGAACAGCAGTGAATCTCGTGTTGATCTCAAAAACAAAGGGCTGATTTTCAACAGGCTTGGCAAAGAAATGACTCGAATGAGGTTAGAGATTTAAAATTCGGTCTAATGCTCGCAAGGTTCAGGGTAGTTTGACCTAAATATGCTCCGATACGCTGCAGGGATTCATATGTAAAACATTGTTTTATCTGAACACGGCAGGGTTCAAACCGAATCAAACGCGCGGACATTTTCTGCAGCTCAAGCAGCCGATCCTTTCACCGAAAGCACTGGTCCAGCACATCAGCTCTACGGTATCGTCGACTAAATCACATTTGTGAAAATGCCAATGCCGGTGTGCACCTGAGTGATAGATTTCTGCCTGCATCGGCTTGCCTTTAGGCGAAAGCCTACACGTCATTTTCCACACCATTTTGTCCCAAAGTCGATTACTGTGCCTCTGCAGCTATGGCCGCCTCTGAATCGAACCACACATTTAGCTCGCTAGCTGCCAATAAAAGCCACAGAAGCCCGGCTTCCATCAGCGTAATGATATTTCAGCCTCAGTATTAGTTCAGCACTGTTCTCCACAGCAGTTTCTGCTCAATTAAAGATGGTCCATATTTAAATATGTAGAAAATCAGAACGCCGGGCTGGCCCGTGTGCATTCAGATATGCTGGCAAACGGTTAAATGATGAAGTTTGAAATGGACTTTTTAAGCAGCCAAACGGTCCACACCTTTTGAGTTTAAATAAGGGGAGCAGTTCATTTGTAGCTGTGAAATTTTCCTTTAACATTATTGATGTAGATTAACTTTTGAAAAGGTAAGTAAGTGAAATGTGAAATAATTCATCAAGAGGCAGCCATGTAAGAAATGTGATTTTCCCCGGCAGAAAGACCTCGTAGACCATTACCCCAAACAGAGGAAGTAGATTAAGGGTGGGGCCCCCTCTCGCTCGCTCGCTCTCGCTCTGTCTGCGGGCCTAAAAGTATGAATAGCACATTTCCAACCAAACTGCCAGGCAGAGCGGAGGAAATAAATTTCAGCTAGTGTCAGCCCTGTGCACTCACGGTTTGGAACTTCCGTTGTCTTCCCTTCCCCGACCGCTTCAGTTTTATTTTGCGGGAGCTGTCATTTCCCATAAATCCCTAGGAGGAGGCGTCCGTCAGAGCTGCCAGCTCCCCTGTGTGGAGCACCTGTAACAGGGGAGCGAAGTGACAGTTGTGCTGGGACGGTCCCATCAAATGTGCACGCGCATGCACGCAGGACCGGCTGCTCCAAGACCTTTGTACGTTTAGAAAGGCGGCGGCGGCGGCCGTATTAAAAGTTACTGTATCATGAATGAGCGAGCACATTTTGGGCTTATACCGTAATTTTAATTTTAATACCTCTGAGAGCTTCCACCTGCTTTCATAAAATATAAATGAGCCCCATTTAAATAACACCGTGCTGGTAAATAAACAGAATAGATACGGTTTCTCCCTTTGCTGCGTCAGTCTCCGTATTTCATATTTCCAACCGCGCCTGTCAGTCTGACACTTAAACAAATGGCCACATTGGAAAAAATTACAGCGCACACAAGTCCGCGGTATCTGTCAATTGTCATTTGCCCCAGACTAATTGTTATTATATTTATAAATGTGACATAGAAACGCTCGTGAGGTGGAAAAAGAGAAGTCTTTCTCCCCATTTTTTTTTTTTTATCTGATTCAGCTGTCAGCACACATGCTCCATCATCTGCGCTCCAGGAAATTAGAAAGGAGAAACGTTTGACAGCACAATTTCACAAAACACCGCCACGCCATCATTTCATTTTCTCCAAACCATTTTTTCATTTATTTATTTCATTATTGTCTTTTGAAAAACAAACAGAGCGATAACACTGGTTCCTTTGCAGGTAATTTATCCTTGTTGCTGTGTTACGCTTTACTCTTACCTTCCAAAGATTGAACCCCAGCTGATTTACTAGTGGGATTTCTCCAAATCAAAAGAGAAGGGGTCGTATTGTAGGGGTTGACTAGCATGGATTAAGTCTAGTTCGGTTTCACGGCTGATGGCTCGGGGCCATTTTGACGAACGGGAGCTCGATCTAGATGGCGGCCGGCCGCTCCGGGTCTGCCTTTGGCCTCCCGGCCTGAGCTGCTCCGGTGAGCGTTGACCAAGACGGCAAAAAGTCATCAGTTGCCGTTCAGCCACGGGAGTTATACATCACCAATGTCAGCGGCTGGCGGCTGCTTATCTCTCAGGTATCGATTGGAACCGGCGCTGCGGCCAATCAATGGGGGCATTTCATTCTCCTTGAACATTTACTTTTTGATGCTCGATACCGATTGGTCGGGCTCATTCCGGTACTGTGGGGTTTTATCTGCTCTGTGCTATGAAAAGGAGTGGGAAGAGAGTGATGAACACTTTGGTGTTGGCAGCCTGCTGAGCTTCTCACGGATGTGCGTGGCATATGTGCGAGAATCCTGTTGTGTTCCCCCTTCACTGCCAAGAACCCACAGATCTCGCTTAGAGGTTTGATTCAAATTTGCACTCTAATTTTGGTACACATAATTCCATCACAGAGATACGAAGACCAAAAGGCTTTTCTACTCAAGAAGTTTCCCTGGATTACATCCAGCGTCCCAGCAGCTGAAGTACACGTGTAATCTGTGAGAAACCTGTAAGAGGTTGTTACTGAGAGAAGCTTTGCTTCGCACAGCTGACATCTGAAGTTCCTGAAGCCAGTTTTGCACGTTATATTTTCGATATATTGACATTTTCACTTTCAAAGAAACTGGGCACAACGTGAGCTGTGTACAAACCTTTTTGTACCCGATGGTTGTTCGAGTGAAGGCATTGATCAGCCAAGATGAGCCACGATCCAACACAGTTGGGCACCACTAGTGTGCTAATCAGATTTAATAGACAGAACTTTTATTCCCTAACTGAAAATGCGCCTCTACCCTTAAGCCTCTTATGCTCACTTGAGGAAACAGCAGCCCGTAGGACAGAGAGGCAATAATGAAGCCACAGTTCCCGTAACTGAAAGGAAAACACGAGCCAGTCGGAGCTGGTGTCTGACCAAACATACACATGTACACTTAGGTCCATAATACGCTGGACGTTTTTGTCTCTGTCCGAAGCCACGGTGGATTTTCAATCAGACAATCAAAGTGAAGACTTTCAGCTTTAATTCAGGGCCTTTACAGAAATGTTGTGTTTATTGTTTAGGAATTATTCTTGTGCACCGTCTCCAGGCTCAAAATTAACTGGACAGACTAACATGATTTTAAATATATGGGTTGTTTTTAATACTTTGATGAAAGTCCTTCATAGTGTCTGACTGACCGATTGCAGTTTCCTTGCTTGAGTTGCTCTGACATCACCTTCAGTTGCTGCTCGTTTGTGGGTCTTTCTGTATTCAGTTTTCTATTAATAACTGTAAAGCATGCTGCATTGGTTTGAAATCCAGTGACTGACTTGGTCATTGTAAAATATTCTGTTTATTTGCTTTGAAACTCTTGATTTGCTTTTGCCTTTTGCAGGGCGAAAAACGTCCTGGCTGAAAGGGTTCTGCCCGCTGTCACATGATCAGTAAAAACTAGTGACCTGGTTCCACTGGCAGCCGTACATGTCCATACGTGTCCATGCCATAACACTACCTCCACCATGTTGGACAGATAATGTGGCATGCTTCAGATTGTGAGCCGTTTCCCTCCTCCATGATTTTTACCTACCTTCATTATTCTGATTCAAGATCATCTTTATTTCATCTGCCAGATTTCTTTGCTATGATTGTGCGCTGTGACTCTTTTTGATGTTTCTGGTGTAAACAACAGCAGGAAGTTGTAAACCTCTGCATCTCCATTCATGAAGGCATCTCTTGATTGCAGATCTTTGCAATGATGATCTCCTTTTTCAAGGGTTGCTTGACAACATCTGTTGTGATTTTTTTTTTTTTTCTTAACCGTGGAAATATTTACTGGGCAGCATGGTCACATGGTGGTTAGCATTCTTGCTAACCACCAAGAATTGTCCGGGGCCTTTCTGTGTGTGTCCGGGTTCACTCCAGGTTTCACTCGTTCTGTGAAACAAGTGCAACACAAACCAGAAACGAGAATGTAGCTTTTAACGTGAAAGCGCCTTAGTACTGAAACCAACATGTTTCAAAAGGAACAACTTTTACTTTACATTTACACCCACAGTTAATTAACCTATCATGCATGTCTGTTAGGCTTGTTAGGGAGGAAATGTACCTGGAGAGAACCCATGAAGGGTTCATACAGCCAGCCAGTGGATTCAACTCAACAACCTTCATGCTGACGGCTAACTCACAGTCGAATATCATTATTTGAGCACGTCTTTCTAGTCCAGAAGACATTTTGCAAGTTCAGCCTCAAACCTGATTCAGTTCTTGTCTTATTCTCAGCATTGAAAGCAAAACCAGAGGTACTTGTACCATACACACAAACATTCAGGTGGTCCTCCTCTTGGGTCTGTGATCTGAGTTTTTCTTGTCCCAGTTTTTTCCAGATTAGAGATTAGATGAGTTGCATACAGCAGTATAAAGATGCAGTGGTTTAATAGAGGACCGTGGCTTTTTAGAATATATGAATTGTGTGCATATATAGAGAGAGCAGCTTATAACACAGACATTTGCCTTTTTTCTCTTTCCCACTTTCTGCCTGCTGCTGCTTTAAGTACCCCGCGGGAGTGGTTTCTATAGCAGACAAACTATTTATTGTTCCCATCTCCTCATCGTTCCCCATTATTGTGATTGCCATACATAAAACACTGCGAATTTAAGGTACGCTGCTACTGCTCTTCCACTCTTAGTAAATTAAAAATGAATCAGTGGGAGTTCTGAAGACAGAACTGTCTTCCTTTACCTGATAGAGTAACCAATAAAACCGGGGATGATGATAAGGGAAATTGTACAATCTGAAAAGAAATCTAGAGTTCCTCAAATGTGGATCTACAAATAAAAATTGTTCTTGGAAGAAAAAGTGCCAGATGATGACCCATTTTTCAGGTTTTGTATTCATAAAGTGCTCTGTGTCAAAGTGTATAGATGGCTCATAGTGAATTCATGAAGCAATTGTACCAAAAAAAAAAACGAAGCGCGTTTCTTTGATTCACTTTCGGATGGAAAATGAACGAAGACAGTTATGCCACTCTATTTGTGCTTCTTCTGGATCCAGAGAGGTCACGGTTTGCCTGATATCTTTCTTATAGGTCTCCTTAACCTTTGCGGAAGTCTTATTGACTCTTGCTAACCTTGCAGGGAACTGCTGGAGGACAGGAGATGATGAGCGTGCTCAGTATATGGAAAAAGGCCCATGTGGAGGTTTTTCCGCCCCCGCCCCGCCCTTGCCAAGCGACACCACTACCAACGCTTTGCATGACCTTTGCCTTCTGATTTCTGTTACCATGGTGAATCCCACATTGTTGTGAATTCAGCCACAGCAGACATATGTACAGGATGATACTCCAGCACACCAAGCTTTAATGCAATTCCATTAGTTACTGCATAGTTAGGAGGACCAGTTCTAATAGAGGTTAAAGGAGAAAGCGAGATCGTAAATGCAAACCGATCTCTGCAGTTGCCGACGTTTGTGCATTTCGTTTTCATTGCTCTGAATTTCCTGCGACATGCAATGAACATTCATCGGCTGTCGATGCAACTTTTCCAGCTGCCGGGGATGTGACTGCCCTGAAATGCAATTTACGAAACCACTCCTACTGGATTTCAGTAAATATGAAGTTGTCAGTGTCATTTGGAGTTTCTTATGGTTGTAAAGTCACGGTTAGCATGTCTGGGTTAAAATGAAGAGGAAAAAAAGCTAGTGAATGCAACAAACAGCACGTGATTTTCAGATTAGGTGACGTTCACTTCTCTTAACCACCCGAGGTCTAAGTCAGCGGCCCCCGGGCCACAGGTCCGTGAGTTGAGGCTCGGGTGTGAAATTGATGGTTTTCAGGGTTTTTATCAGTTTTTAGCGTTATTTTTTTTAATCCTTTTTATCATTTTTAACTCGGTTTCCTTGGGTCTTTTCCCGTGTGTCATGAATAAATCTTCTTTTTTTGGTCAGTCTGTGAAATATTGTTGGACAAACTGGTCGTGATGCAAAAAAGGTTGGGGACCGCTGGTCTAAGTCATCGTCGGCGATGACCCCAGCTCTAATCTTAACCTTCATCCTATGTAATCAGAAGACTCGGCGTTCTGGAGACAAAGAAAATAATCAGTGTAAAGTTGAAACTTCCTACAGTTTGTGGTTAATAATTAATGGCTCTGTTCTTTTCAGCCTTTTTTCTAAATAAAGTTTTGTATGACATTTGTATTTTCAGCATTTTTTAGCAGTTCAGTTTAATATTAACACAAAATGCCAAAAGGTAGTCTGAATATTTTTTTAATCACACACACACAACAGTAGCTGTGTTAAGGGTCATTTTCTGCCACAGTCCACTATGGCTGAGGCAGAATCAGGCTGCTACCAGGTAGGCTGGTAATGCTTCAAACAGAGCCTGTTGTATTACTGTTGCACAGTTATTTTCCTCCTTTTCAGTGCTGATTCCAGAGAATGGGTTCTTGCTATTGGAAGTGTTTGGGGGGAGAGAGGAGGCCGGGGAGGGGTCAAAACAAGACTGAGCTGTCGAAACACTGAGAGCCATCCTTCACGTCTGACTGTAGTGGTTAAAGGGCAGCCAGGCTCTAAAAGAAACCATTAGCATTTAGATTTGAGACTCTCCGTGCGCAGAGTAGCAGGGAGTGGCTGCGCTACACCTTAGACTTTTTATGCTTTGAGTGGGCCCAAGTGGCAGCTCCGGAGCCCTGATCAATCTCTCAATATGCCTAAATTGCTTTGGATGACCTCCTCGCGAAGGGACGGGATTGGCCATACTGATGCTTATCCAATCAATAGCAGATGCTATCATGGCTCATCAACAATGAAGTGTTTTTAATGGAGGTCAGGGCATGGAAGATCTAATTCATTTTAATTTGTAAACTGTGGCATGACAAAATTCTAATCAGGCCGCTTTGCTATCAGATATGCAGACTTCTGAGTGTCCCGCTCCGTCTCGCGCTCTCATTCCTTCTTCTCAGCCTCATTTGCATTCATGTCTGTCTGTTTGTGCCCACACAGGAGCGGAACGCATGAATGTATACATGACATATATTAAATATCAGTCAGCATTGAGTATCGCTCAGTTTCTAATGTTGAGTATTTCCCTTTTAAGGTGTCCGCATTTATCCGAGACAACTTTTTACTGAGGAACACTCTTGTGCGCGCGTTTTTCCTCATTAGGTGAAGATTGAAAAGATGACAAATATGACACGTGCAATTTATTATCTTAATTAATTCACTGCCTTCTGTCATAGACGGGCCAGCTCTGCCATCTAAAAGCCATTTTTCATGTGGTGTCGGTGGTGTTGTTGTAGGAAGCCCGCGCTGTGTCGTTTGCCCAGATTAGTGTAAGAGGTGAGCTTTTTCCATCTCCCTTTCCATTTCAGCTAAATTTGTCTCAGCCACAGTAATATGCACCACGGGATCTTTCCCCCGTGAGCGGAAATGCAATTGGAATGGGATGCGGCCGTCCGTTGTGATTGTGTGCAGATGAACCTGTCTGCCCTTGCGCCCGGTGCATGAGTGAGGCCATGCGATGCCCATTGCCTGCGTTGGCTTTCAGTGCAGAAGAGAAGAGGGCAGGTCCGGGGGGCACACTCTCCACACAAGGTAGCGCACTTGCTGAGCTGTGACAAATGCAATCAGTGCAGAAGATCGCCACGCTATTTCAAATGGATTAGGCTTCCTCTCAAGATAGATGGAGGAAAATTGGCGAAAACCTCCTGTCATTGTTGGCATAAACAAGAAATGGGTTGCTGTCATTACAGAAATATTCAAGTCAAGGATAGGGCTTGTAAAAAAAAGAGGAAAAAATGTTTCGTGCACTATCAAATGGCCTTGACGAAGCCGAAATGTGGGGAATGCATTTAGGGAGGGATTGGGCTGAAAACGTTCTGTTCAAGGTCTGTTGCCTCCCCCCACCGCCGCGACCGTTGGTTGTAACACAGAAATCTATGAGGGAATTATGGAGAATAATCATTGATGAGAGCCAAGGGCATTATGCTGTACTGAAAAGAGAAGCTTCAGAAGTAAGCAGCACCAACCCCCCGTCCTCACTCTCGAGTGTCCCCATTGATTTATCAGGACTCTATTTTTAGTTGCACATGGAACAGTAATGGATTCATGGGAATTAACAATGATTCATGTGAAGCTAATATCAGAGATTTCAGAGGCTCGATTAATGCTGGAGGAATTCAGCCCGTCAACTCCCCAATTATTCATAATATTTCTCACACTGCATAAACACAGATGCTTCTACCTTATCAAAAAGGCTTGTTAAAAGGAGCTGGTGGTGTGTTGGCTTCCTTTCAAACTACACACTATAAGAACATCTAATGGGCTTCAATTATTAGCATCAATGTTTTTCCCTTCATGGTCCGGCTGGAAGTGGAATGCTGTTTTCGGATTGCTGTTACCAAAACATAAATTCCAACACCGAGCGTGTTTGTTACTCTTTTAATCCTGACGGTGTCTAGACATGCTGACTGCGGGGGGTTCCTACCCCATTAAAACGGATTTGGATATAATTTAGTTCAACAGTGAAGTGCAGTTTTTTGGTATCTTATGTAAAGAGGTTATTTACCAGTAATGTAACATGCATGCTCTGCACCTCTTTTGGTTCCAGCCCCTTAAGATGTATTTCTAATTTTTTCTCTTAGATATGGGGCCAAAGTGCAGGACTTTGACACTGGGAAATGGAATTAGGTTTAGGCAACAAAGCTATCTGTTTAAGGTAATTAAAAGACCGGGGTTTCGTTTAATTAATTCGATGCTGCGCGGTGCTTAAATTTCTCCGTGAGCCGCAAGCGTTAGTTCATTAGAAGCGCAAAATCTGTCAAGAAAACAAGTTTAAATGTTTCAGTAGGCATTCTGTAACTTCATGGTGTCGTGTCTGGTGTAGCAGCTAAGCACTGAGACAACGAATGGTGCGTGAAGTCCACCGTACAAATGAAGCACTATGGGGGTGATTGTTTAGGCAACTAAACATACAGAAGTGTGCAACGGTTTTAGGCAGGTGAGAAAATGCTGTAAACAAAGAATGCTTCCAGAAATGGGAGTGTTCATCTTTTATTTTCATCAATCAACAAAATGCAGCGAATGAACAAAAGAGAAATGTTTGCTGTGACCACCCTTTGCCTTCTTCTAGGTACACTTGCACACAGTTTTTGAAGGAACTCTGCTGGTAGCTTGTTCCAGACATCTTGGAGAACTAACCACAGATCTTCTGTGGATGTCATGTAATCCTGACACACTCGATGATGTTGAGATCAGGGCTCTGTGGGGGCCGTACCATCACTTTCAGTACTACTTGTTCTTCTTTATGCTGAAGATAGTTCTTAATGACTTAGGGGTCGTTGTCCTGCTGCAGAAAACATTTGGTGCCAATAAACAACCTTTTATATTTTTGAAAGCTTTCTTTGTTTACAGCATTTTTCCACACCTGCCTAAAACTTTTGCACAGTGCTGTATATAAACTGTATTTGAACGGATAATGAACAGATAATTTTAGGGATCTTGTCCGTTTCTGCTTGTAACATTAAATAAAAAAGTATTTTCTTCAAGAAACGGTACATCAGCGTAATCAAAGCGTCTGTTGTAGGTTTCGTCATTGTTTTTTATTTGTATTTCTTTCTAGAAATAAAATAATCCACACTTGACTATCGAGCATGTTTATGTGAAACTGTCTTGGATGCAATCAGTGGAAGAAGTCATTTCGGTGCCGTTACCCCAGTGGGTGCGTCAAGAGTCATCAGCAGACTTCAGATTGATATAAAGAGAACAGGAGAGTGTTGATGCACCGTCTCGTTGGTTTGATAGTGTGTGTGTGTTCAGATGTGTAATGTAAAATTAGTTTGAATGTGTGTGTTCAGGCTTGGCTTGGCATTCTGCTTTGGGGTCGCTTGTAGCGTTTGCTCGGTGCAGCGGGCATGACAGCAGCGACAATGGCGTTGACTTCTGCCTTTATTAAAACGGCACATGTGTCGTGTCACTCGTCCTCAGTCTTGTGCTTTATTCCACCTCGGCCGGTACCGTCCTCGTCGCAGAACATTAACCTTACCTCGGGACTCGGTATAGAATTTTGTTGTTGTTGACGGAACCAATGAAGCACAGAAAGCTGCATTAACTTAGTGCCGAGTTTATAAAAGGAATTACAAAAAGGGTTTTACGAGTTTAGCCCTCCAAGCAAGACTTTTTTCACCGACCACAGCATCTGGCAGGGAAGATTCCTGAGCAGCCAGTCAATGGAGATAAAGCTACAGTTGTTTCCTGTCACTAACATATGGACCTTACTGTTATGTTACATACTCTTGCTTTTGTGTGAACATCACATTATATCACAGGAAACAGACGGCAGCTGAAATTAAGAATTTCAGTAAGATTGCCTCGGGCAGTTTGTACGTCTTCATTGTTTTTCTGTCTTCATATTGACTAAGTCCAAATATACCCCGAGGCTGAAAAGCAAAATAGCCCCGATTTTTAAGCCGCATTAATTTTATTTTAACTTTAGAATTAGGTAAACTGCAACATTACAGTTCATATTGTATTTCCTATCGTGCTTCGTATCAAAACCACACTGATAACGCATGTCTTTAGAACTGAAAATAAAAGGGGAAAAAGTTTTACACAGCCTGTAGAAGTCAATGACAAAGCTTATATGTACTGCATGAAAGCAGAAGGTGGGTAGAAGGAGAGAGAGCGTACTAGATTCAGCTTCAAGGATGTGAGATGTTAGCGAGTTCGCGTCTAGGTCACGTAACATCTAACTACTTTGAGTATACCTCGAACTCAAAAGAGGTGCTTTCATCTGTTTCGGTGACTTTATTCGAACTTTTATGAGCACTAGAGCTGATGTATTTCTTCTGAGTTTATTTATGTAACCTGATGCGCACTGTTATCTACTGTTAGCAGAAAAAATAAAGTTTGTCAACCCTTTGGAATCACCGCGAGTAATCACTCACAGTGCAGCCTGAAAAAGCAGATCTCGTGAATTTAGCACAGAATTTTTACACATTTCATCTACACAGCTGTTATAGTTGATCTGTATTTTTTTTTAGATGTCTTAAATGAATGAACAGCCCTCTGTAGGTCCTACCACAGGCTCTCAGTTGGGTTCAGATCAGGACTCTTGGCTCGACCACTACTGAACCAGAACTTTGTCTCTTATTCGTTTCCTTCTGTGTTTTGGATCATTGTCTTGCTAAATTCCCCAGCTCCTCCTATGCTTCAAGTCATGGATTACTGCACGGCTTTCTTCATGCAATTTTGAATTCATTGTTCTCTCAACGCATTTAATGCCTGAGACATCAAAGCAGCACGATGATGATCCCTCCAACCCACGTCTGGGAAGAGGTTTTAGTGTTGGTGTGCAGTGTCTTTTTTCCCCTTCCAAACAAGCCTGTGCATGTTTGTATCTGGTTGTTATGGAACGACTAGGTGGTCTTTTTGCAAACATGAGACTTGTGATGGTTTTCTTCATGATTTTCTTCCTTTAACTTCATTTTTATTGAGTCTTTGTCTCGTGGTGTAAACCTCACCATAGATTCTTTTTCCCAGTTTTAGATTTCTGTAGGTGTGTTGTTATTACCCTTTCAGGACTGTATGTTGCAATCTTTGCAGAACACCCACTCCTAGGTAGAGTATCAACAGTTCTGAATTTTCCCTCTTTGTAGATAAAGCCAGGTCCTCCCACAGTCCAAAGACATGCACTTTTGGTCAACTGGTGATTTAAAAACTGGGTGTAGGTGTGAGTGATTGTGATTGTCTGTCTATCTGCGTTGGTCCTCTTTAAGACTGTGTATCCTGCCTATTAACCTACTGGAGCTGGAGTAGATTCTCGCACACATGTGACTCTGAGTAGATAGACGGATGTAGATAGTTTGTCTGATTGTGAGCTGATGGTCTTCAGAAAACTGTTGAAGCTTTTTTTTTTTTTTTGTTGGAAAACCTTTCATGAGAAATCCACACTTTATCAGGAAGAGGATACTCTACAACCCAAAGCTGGAATCTCATGTCCTCAAGTGAAACAACTGACTCCAAGTAACTTTTTTCCAGCCTGCACTTGTTCAATAAATTCATGAACACAGTGCAAATGTTCATGTTTAATTGGTTTAGTCTGATTGTATTCATCTAAAATTTTGACTTTGGAAGCAATCAGTGTAAAAATCCCGGTAATTTCACAAACTATTTCTCATAGAGGATGACTGAGCTTTATTTTACCAGTTAACTGGAGATCTCCAAAAGCACATTATGTAATGCACTTGTCAAAATATAGCATTTTCACATTTCAGACCAGAAACACAGCCACTGCTCCTTCAAACCTATTTTGTAAATTAAAAATGACTGCTTCGGGTACGCCCTGTTGAAGGCATGGAATTATAAAGGTAAGCCACTTCAAAATTAACCAGTGTGACACGGCCATGACTCGCTGTTTCACATAGAGGAAAATATTGCTTTGAACAAAATATATATTTTGACTCGTCTAAAAATGAATGGGAAATATGAAAAAGCTGAGAAAATGTTTTCCTTGGCAATTGTCTGCATTAATTGAATGACAGTTTTATGATGAAGACTTTGTGTTCAAAAGTCTGAAGTTCCTCAGACTCGTTGTATGTGCAGGATATTTTCAAAGGATGAATAATATTTTTTAACTTTATCTAAAGCTCGCACTACTGTGCCTCTCAAATTATCTCCGAGCTGCCACTCTCTTCAAAGTAACTGACAAATACGTCACGCGAGCCTTTCATACCCCAAATGTTCTTTTTTTTCTCCATTAATTCGAGATCTTTGCAATTGGACTCAAAGGCTGTCAGTGAACGAACCATGAACTGAACTTAAATATTTTAAAAGCTGAGTGTATGTCATACGATCCAATTTATTTGTATTCCTTTGATGTTACAATGTCATAAAAATGGGAATTTAGGTTAGAACGGTATTAGAGGAATCTTTACCAGGATGCAGAGGCTGGCATCACAGACTCGGGGCCTTCTCACCGCGAGGCCACGCTTCCAACCATCCTGCGTTTAATCAAACTTGTTATGCAGCCTAAAACTTTATCCCCAGAGAAAATTTATGAGACAACGTAACAAACCAAGGCTGCTGTTGTTGCAGCCGTTTCTGTCTGTGAGTCTCTTTCTCATTGCGAGTGTCAGAGTTCATTTTTCACATGTTGTCAGCGAGGCAGCTATTTGCCACTTTCATTGTGCTCGATAAACAAGTACACAGGCATGTCAAAAAAGGATCAACAATGCCTCTCTCTCTCTCGGAATAAAAACGGGGGAACAGCGGGAGATCTGCAGTTATACACATTAATGCGAGTGGTTGTGGTTGCTTCACATATTTCAGCTGAGGACTAATCGATGAGAAGCATACGCTGCCTTTTTCGTGTATTATTTTACAGCTGTGCTGCACAAATATGCTTGTTTTGCACCCGAATATCTCATCTTACATTTTTTTAGGTATAGGGAATAGGGGGGATTCCTTTTCCTTTTCTTGTAGCGACATATTGAATCCCCACAAAAAACACCGTGAGTATAAAAATGTGAAAATCAGCATGAAGTTCCACAAAATCTGTTGATATTCCTTTTGATGTTCTCGTTGTTGTATAGACAAGGATGACTCCACGCTGATGAAATAAGTTAAAAGCTATTGCCCCTGAAAGGATTTGGTAAGGTTTCTTTAATACTTTAACAGGGCAAATTGGACCAGATTAAAACACCTTTTCATGATTTTGTGCTGCCTGTCTTTCATGCTTTCATATATGCTGACAGCATTCTGCAGCTTTTCCTTGACGTTTTCATCTTTCTGCACACATTCCTGGTTGCAGAATGATAAAATATTATTACTTCTATAGGTATCATCAAATGTTTACTATTAACTGACAGTGATGAGTGCTGAGGGATTTTTTTACAGACATTCCTGTGTTGAATGTAGCAATAACACACTATGAAAACACCTTACTGCACCTAGACTCTATTATTGTAACCACCACAATTAAAAATACAGAAAAGTGTTAGCCGTCTGATAAAATTGTGTTGTTGTATTTGGGACTGTCCTGTTAAGACACTGACCCACACCTATGCAAGTATATTCAAATATAATAATAAAATAAAGCACATGGGAGATGGTAAACTTTCGATATCTACAAGTGAATTAAAAGTATGAATATACAAACCAGTCTATTAGCAAAACAGCTGGTTAACTTAATACATTCAGTCAATCAACTCTCAAAAAAACGAATATCAGAGACATTAGTGTCTGATATTAATCTTTTAAACTTACGTTTTTTTATCAAATCCGATATGGCCTGAGTTCCGCCCTCCTTCATCAAGGCTTTCCTTGCTAATGTGCTAAAGGAGTTATTAAAAAGTGCTCACACAAGCCTCTAACTCCTTGTTGGCCACCAGTAAGAGAAAACTGATAAGATGATAATTCGCACAGGGCTCGTTGCCTTATTAATGTCACTTCTGTTTCCTTGCAATGCACAGATCATAACTGATCTTATAGCAGTGAAAGCAGAGCCAGGGGCAGCTTGTGTAGCACATTAGTCTCCCATCAGTTTCTCATAAAAGACCACAGATTTATACAAAACATGAATACACAGCGACCAACCTCTTAGCTTGACAACCTCCAGACCATAGACACCCGCATCAAAGTGGCAGCATACAGATCCTGATGGAATCGAACTCCAGCAGGGTCGAGCTTGTTTACAGAAATTAGTCTGGCCTCAAGGTGGCAGCAATTCAAAAGGTCGGTCAAACAGGCGATAATGACAGAGCAATGTGTGAGATGAAAGAAGATGGAGATCATTTTCACTTCTGCAGGTTTCAATTGACATCCATTTTTAGATTGAACTGGGCAAGCACTGCTTGCCTTGCTTACCCAAATGCATCAGCACTGGCTCTTAAGGCAGTTATTTTGAGTTGACAGTATGGCACCAAATAAATGCTAAATGACTGGGGTAAAATTGCTACAACTGCAGCTTTTATCAGCTCTAGTTCTTGTTCTTTTTTAGTGTATTTGCCCTAAAATAAAGTTATACTTTCCCCCTAATACTTTTACTAAACACGTGCGATACACGTGGCTTCATTGGCATCTCAATCCAATCAATTAGAAAGAAAAAGCCATCCTAATTCTGGGCATGAATTAAAAAACACAGCAAAAACATAATTTCCTCTATCTCTCCTGCAAAAAACAGTAGCTATGTCTTCCAGCAAACAGCTGAAACTCTTGTGAGCCTCAGCGTGTTAAGGTTAAGGTCAGTTTGGTAATTTTTAAAAAATGAAGAAGTTTGGTGGGAGAGAAACAGCCTAACACAGAGTTAGTGAAACAAATGAAAAAAAGCCCTTCACATAACTTACAAGGATGTTGGTTTGCTGAATTTAAAGAATGGATTTTATTTGACTTTGGCTTCTAAGGTTAGTGAATTATTTATGTGAAAAAACTGCAGAGACTAAAAAACTGGAAATAATTCTTTCACCTTGATATTTTCTTTTTGCAAATCCCCTAAAGTACAAAATATGCCGGTAAAAGTCAAATCTGTTGATAGACAACATAAAATGTATGTAGCGATTTCACAGGCACACGTATAACTTTCATTACAGCAAACCAAAGCAATGGAAAAGTTTCAACACTTGAGAGAACATTGCAATTTTCTTCTGGCTATGCAGTGCAGTATTAAGAGAGGAATGGAGGCCACTCTCTCATCACCTGGTCACCCAGACCAGCAGACAGCGTTGGCCGTCTGTCCACTCGTCTGATTTCCATCCCCTTGGCACACTGGGTAATAGAGATCAGTAATTGGGTGCTATAAATCCTGGCCGAGGACAAGGTGGGTCAGAACAGGCTGATTACTTAGGCATTACAGTCAATCTAAGCAAGTCCTTGAATTGAAAGATTTGGTGAGGTGGATTCTCATTATCGGGCTCGGTGCATGTATGCATTTGTGGGAAAGAGTAAGGGCCAAGGTCCCCTTCCCATCCGCTTTTGTGGGATGACATTATGCAATGCTCCAGTGCCCTCAACCGTGCAGACTCGTAAACATCACAACAAATTTATTTTCCTCATCCTCCACAGTTTTATAAGAATGTTTTCAGAATCATCAAAGAGTGGTCGCGGGGCCCGCCTGGAGTTTTAAGACCACTCTGAACGGCTCCTCGGTGCGTTAAGGACCTCTGTCCGGGTGACGCATCTGCAGCAGGTTCAATGTTAAACGCTGGGGAGGTCTTCAGTTTCACTTTGCAACAAGCACACAAGCTGGACTTTGTCTCTCTCCATCAACCATCGTCAGGCCTCAGCTCGCGGTATTTATCTTTCAGCGTCGCCGGGAACAACAAGCTCTCGAGGTGATTAGCCCTGTCATTTAACATGAAGCAGATTGATGGCTATTTGGTGAAATGCACCTTTCTCTTATTTTTCATCTCAGAGCCTATGAGCTTAATCCATTTTAAGCTTCTCAGTATGAAAAAGAGTCTATGGAAGGTGAATTAGAGTGTAAAGCTGATAGTCTTTCTCAGCATTCTTTCCAGCTGAAGGTGTGACTTACTGGATTATGGGAACAGTAGTTTCTGCTCCAACCCCCTTAAGTTCTCTGATGCGGCTTTTATATTGCAGCCTATTTTGATACATTTATTTATTTTATTTTTTTGTATCGAGAGCGCATCGAGTCCTTCTGACTGTGAATTTCTTCATCATGAGTTTCCCTGCTCCTTTGTGCCATCAGTCCTTCCAAAAAGTCTTTGATTCACAGCCTTCAAAGTCATCTGTCTGGGAAAAAAAAAAAAAAAAAAAAAATGAAATCAGCAGCAGCCCAAAATGTAAAACCATGTCATGAATAGCAATGTGGTAGCGATCCAAAAATATGGACTAAATGAGCAAATGTGATAAATTATCTTCTCATACATTTAGAGGGGGGAAAAAAATAAGCTGGGAGAAAAAGATATATGACAAATTTATGCTGTAGCATCAGTGCAAACCCCTGCAGTGTGAAGTGTTCCCACTCAGAGAAGCACTCGTGCTAGCATCATCCCTCGACTCCTATAACAGCATGCTACTTCACTTAGCAGCCTCCATTTGGGATGCAGCACAAACACTGTTTTAGCGCTTTTATCTTAATGCACTGCAACACTCTGCACCACTAAAGGCATGATTATTGTACAGAGAGAAGAGCGGCGTGCATTTAAGCAAGTCTTATTTAGACAGGAACTTAGAACCAACCTAACCACTCAAGGGCAGATGGCTTTACGATTCTCATTGCTCATTCAGTTCATTTAGTTAAATAGACTCTTTGCATATATTTTAAAATAACACTAATTCTTTGCATTGTTATCCCAGTTTAAACCATAATGTCCTACTGAGTGTGTTTACTGTTTTGGAGAGCAATTTATTAGCAAGATAGCAGACTGTTGTCACTTTAACCATCTGCTGGATGGTTTGGCTGTAAAATACTCCTCAAGGGGGAGAAAATCATTTGAGGCTTTATAAGGATCCCATTGAGGTTGGATTGCTTATTTCCATTTTTTTCCTGTTTGATGAGACCAGAGTGGCATATGGCTTCTGTCAGCATTGCTTTGAGGCCATGTGCAGAGGTGGGCTTCAGCAACACTAAGCTGCCACACCCAACGCCAAGGATAAAACGTCTGTCACCCTCCAGCCTGAGCACAGTCGGATCCAACGTGGCACTGAGGCTTGTTCTCACACTTTTAAGAGGCCACCGATTTAATAGAGGCACAGTGTCAGTGCTGACCTCATCCGCTGATGTCTTCACAGCTAATGCCCTAACATGTGACATTGACACTCTGCAAGACAAACAGTAAAGGAGGAAGATGGATCGGCGGGGAGACTCATACATCTCTCGCCGGATGGAGGAGGGTGATGGACAATAGATGGGGGAGAAGCGGTGTCAACGGGAAATGACAAAATCAGGCATGATGTACTTAATTTTGTGACGGGTCTTGCAGTCATATGATGTTACATCACATTATGTCATGTCACATGCTATCATGTCATGTTACATCATTTCACGGTGTTCTGGGCAGGCACCTTTTGTGTTGCAAGTATTTTAGGAGCTGATTATTGTAAATAAAACGGGGATCCACTAGACAAAAATGTACCTGACTTACAGGATAACTGAGCACGCTTTATAATCATATACTATCCTGGGTGTGTAGGCAAGGGCCAAAACTTTGTGGGTTTTGTAGTTTTTAAGAAGGGATATGTTAGATACAGACAGAAAAAGGAGGACTGCATTTGCCAAAATAAAGTCTCAAAATCATCAGCTATCATCACATATATTCTTTATTCACCTCTTTGTTTTTAAATCTTAACTGTATTATTTGTAAACACTCGCTTTGTGCAGGAACATTAGGCCTTGAAATGAATATCTCTCATCCGGTCTGAGGATATCTTGGCTATATGCTCCTAGAATGGGAATTGAGCAAGACCAATGTAGATGACACAGCAAGAGGGATCGATATCAAAGATATCTGAATTTTGACACCGATATCATTATAGTATGAAAGCTATCAGTTTTCATAGCAGCACTTAATTAGCAGTGCAGTCTTGCTTCTGTGAGTTTTTAAATATTGATGGAAAATTTCAATCATACAGTATACAACTTCTCTCTGTTGTTTCAACTAGATTTTAATTTATCTAAAAGAAATTAGATAAAGCAAACTTAATATTTTCTCAATATACTGCACAACTAATTACCTAAGAAGAAGTGAGTACTAACTTTGAGTACAAGGATGTATAATTTAGTAGGGACATGTCCTTATTAAGCTAAATATACTGTGGCAACTGCATTGTCCCTGGCAATAATTTTGATAATACAATTAAAATACTGTGGTGACTCACTCCTAATAGAGATCAAAGAGACAGCTCTTTACTTTTTTATTATTTGGGCATTTTGCCTTTGTTAAACAGTGATAATTAAGAGAGACAGGAAATATGGGGAGCGAGGGCAAGCGAGCGACATGTAGCAAAGGTCCAGCTGCCTGAGAACTGAACCACAGACTGGCGGCGTTTTCGCCCATGTGACATGCAGTCAAACCACACAGCTATCGTGTTATGCCTGTACAGCACATTACACAGAGGATCACAATGAACACATGTAACATGGATGATTATCAGCGGAGGCTTGTCTGCCCTAATGCGTCCTCCTCTTTGTTGTGTGTTTGCATTGAGACCAGTTGATAATCTGATTCTTTTTTTAAGGGGTACAGGTTTAAGGCACTTTGCTTTGGGTTCTCTTCTTGGACCAGGGAACTTTGTCTGTTACATTGAGTCTGTGATACATTTGTAAAAAGCCCAGCTGTCACTAGCAATCAGCAGCCAAAAGCCAAAATGTGAAAGATATTTCTTGATGGCTTTGCAGAAATATTGTTTGCTAGTGATGCCACAACAGATGATTTCACATGTATTTCCTAAAAAATAAAAAGTAAATAGAAACTAATGTCAAGTGTAGCTTTAATGTTTGAAACTTACCACAGTTGATCAAGGGGGGGAAACAGAGTTGCGACCAAAGAGAAAGAGAAAGGAGAGAATATTTTAATGCGAAAGTTTGCCCTTCAAAGAAAATCACCAGCTGCCCTTGAGACTGGCTGTGCAGCTCCTTTTGATTACTGTTTATTAGCAGCCTGTAATGCCAGCCAACTTCTGCTATGTTCTGTTTTTCTATGTGTAACAACTGCAGAATGGATATAAAAGACTGCTATAACCACCACAGCCTCACCTGGTAGTTTGTGGACTCGCATTCGGACACCTAGACTTTAATTTTGCGGTTTGGTCATATTTAGGGTGGAATAGTAGGTTGTGATTTGGATTTGGTTGTTTGCAAGCTACAACCTGGAAAAGGTATTTTAGAAATTATGATTAAAAATTATCCCATCAAAGGAGATCAAAAATAAGTTGATCCTCAGAGAACCGACAAAAAGCTGTTTTAATATTAAAATGTTTTTACTGTAAGTTTCTCTTTTATAACAAATGACTCGGAGGTAGATTTTTGTATAACTCAACAGTTTATTAAATATTATCGAGGCTTAAACTATCCGTGTGGCTGCAGGGACATACAAGTGGGTGCTAACTAGGGGTGCAACGATACTCGTATGGATATTGAACCGTTCGATACAGTGCTTTCGGTTCGGTACGCATATGTATGAACAATACAAAATTTGTAATTTATTTTATCAACTTCTGACGATGCTGTCTGTGTTGAGCGCTCAGTGAATCTGCGTTCGACTACTCCGCCTAGGCTGCACTGTCGAGCGCAGATCCACTGAGCGTTCAACACAGACAGCATTGCCAGAAGGAAGAGCGCAGGGCAAGCTAGCGAGACAGAAGTTAAGCTCTCCTTGCAACATGGACCTCCCCCACCCTCATTCAGATCTGGCGTTTGGAATTATTGTGGTTTTCATGTGACGTATGACCCTGAAGGTAAGCGCGTCATGGACTAAAGTAAAACAGTATGTTGGATGTGCCACGCAATGCTCAATTACATGGGTGGGAACTAGTGTGTTAGCGCAGTTAGCTAGTTAACGTGTTGGCCGTCTAGCCCCACGCATGGGGCGATCAGGGGTAGCTCATTAACGGAGATTTGCCATGTTGTGGCGTTAACGTCATTTCAACGAGATTAACGCTGACAGCACTAGTGGGAACACAACGAATATGACTGCACATTTACGCCGACATCATCCTAGTGCAAAGACAAGTGGAAGCAGACAAAAACAACAAGCATGCATGCTACAAACTTTACCCGAGTCATTTAGACAGCCGTTAGCACATGATTCTCCTTATGGGGACCTGATATGTTTAATATTGTGGCGAGCTCAGACAAGGAGGAGACGGAGGTGTCGTTTGGTCTTGCTTCCCGTGAGCTAGCCAGGGAGCACAGCCGTTTATTGACATCTGCAGAAGAACACTGCCGCTAGCTAACTGCTCAGCGCAGCAACCACACAGCAACAACAACACACAGAGCGCCCTCTGACCCCGGAAGGACACACCGTCGCAGCGAGAAGGCGTCACCCGTCACTATGGCAACATAAACAAAACATAACTGTACAAACAGAACCCCGAACAGCCCTGACCCGCTACATAGCCCCCACCTAAGGGGTCAGTCGTCCCCGACGACCCCATTGCCCCACACAAAGTCCTGCAAATGTCCAGGTGCCTTCTTTTGGCGCACCGGCCGGTCACGACCGGCGGGGGAAAAGTCACTCGGGTCAGAACATGGGGTGCCACCATCATCCCACTTCTGACACCAATGTGGCGAGCTCAGACAAGGAGGAGACGGAGGTGTCGTTTGGTCTTGCTTCCCGTGAGCTAGCCAGGGAGCACAGCCGTTTATTGACATCTGCAGAAGAACACTGCCGCTAGCTAACTGCTCAGCGCAACCGCACAGCAACAACAACACACAGGGCGCCCTCTGACCCCGGAAGGACACACCGTCGCAGCGAGAGGGCGTCACCCGTCACTATGGCAACATAAACAAACCATAACTGTACAAACAGAACCCCGAACAGCCCTGACCCGCTACAATATGCCGCTGAGAATATAGCCCAGAAGAAGCGTATAGTATAGCTTTTATTTTGGAAAGAGCCATTTCTCTGTAATAAACTCTCTTTTCCAAAGATGAGTGATTCCTCAGTCAGATACAGGGCTTACAAAATCGCAAGCCCGACGTCCCGGGGCTAGTGATCTTTCCAGTCGGGCTACCAAAATCTATCTCTGCCCTGTCCGTCGGGCTATTGTAGGACGGAAAATATATGTCAATGCTTTTGCATTCTTTCGGAAATGTAGCTGGGTAATTATGTCATTGGCATCGGTGAGCCACTGTCAATATGTGACATATTGAAATCGCGTTTGAATTTGCGCTTGTTTTTTGCTTTCACTTTGCAATCACGTGAACTGTGTATAGAGAGCGACAGCACTGATTGGTGAGTGATGATAATTTGCGCACCAATTCCTCTGACATCGTCTTATTAATCGTTAGCTTACTACGCAAACATGACAAGTGAAATCTCCCGCAGCAAGCTTAAACATGTGAGAGGTTGATCGCGCAGAGAATCGCTGACCGTTATATATATATGTGTGTGTGTGTGTGTGTGTGTGTGTGTGTGTGTGTGTAAAAGCAGCAGGATATATTTTAGTTCTGCTGAGCCAAATAAGACAGGTCAGGGTGAAGAAGTGACAGCCAAAGAAAAGCTTACCACAAAACGGAAAAGTTATGACAAATCAGACTATAAGGCAAAAAGAAAGTGCAGCTTTATGGTTTCATGGACAAAAGAGTTTCTGTGGCTGCAATATGACGAGCTAAATAACCAGGGCTGCACATAAGTGGTCCGCAGGTGCGCATTCGCTGTCAAAAAAAAAAAAAAAAAAAACGCGCACAAGATATGAAGTTGCAACGCGTGTTTGCATACATAAGATTTTCAGGAGGAGGACAGACATTTGTTAAAAACTCTTAAAGATGTCGAAGAAGCTCCTTTAAGCAATTACTTTGGTGTTCCTCCACCTCCAAACAAATGTCAGAAGGAGTCCGAACCACAAAAGAAGCGCGTATTCTCGGAAAAGTGGTTGCAGGAGGTGAGCTGGCTTCAAACAAATGATGAACGCACAGAGATGTGGTGCGGAATGTGCCGTGAAAATCCCACTCTAGCGGACAAAAACAGTGCTTTTTATATGGACGCAAACGCGCGTTGCAACTTCTTATCTGGTGCGCGTCTTTTATTTTGACAGCGAATGCGCACATGCGGACCACTTATGTGCACCCGTGTAAACTTCTGGTGAGTGACACTGTAGAATTCTATATGTATTACTTGCACTAGTTATCAGGTATCTGTACAATACGAACACACAATCAGTTGATGCTGCTAGCTAGCCAAACTTGCTAGTGTTAGCGGCTAATTCAGTTCAATTCAACTTTATTTATATAGCACAATTACAATTTCAAGGCGCTTTATTGTCAGGTAAGATACTACAATGATACAGAGCAAACCCATTGTTGGTTTGCCATTGTTGGGGTGTATAAACACAAAGAGGTAAACCAGGTGAGTGAAGAAGCACTGCAGATGCACTGCAGCCATCAGTGATTACCATTCGGGTTTTAAATACCACAAGTAAGCCACAAACTAACTGTTCTACTGGGGTAATAGGATGTATTTAAGTTAAAATGGGGGGCCTGACTGAATTTAACTGAATTAATAACTTGAATCAAAATCAATCAAAATCTCAACAGTCAACTTGTGGCTGATGCCCACTCCCCCTGGACTCCTCTTCCTGTTAGGAGGAGGTTGTTTTGTGCTCTTCCACATCACCAAGCGCTTGCTTATAGGGGGCTGACAGATTGATGGGTTTCTATTATAATATTGTGATGGCTCAGTGAATTGTTTTATATAAATAGAATTGAACTGAATTGTGACAGAACAGTATCACAGATTTTTCTCTCCCTCTCTTTTTTCTACATGCTCTGCTGTAAAAACGAAGAAAAAAACCTCTCAAAACATATTTATAAATGAACACATTGAGCAGAAATGTGTTCAAATAGAGAGCAGCCCAGCACATAGAACACAATACCAGGCCTAGCAAAGGCACTTTGCTGGGCCTAGACTGTAATATCATGCTTCAGTAAAGCTGGTGAGGCCAGAGCGACAAGCAATGTAAAGAGGGGGGCATCTTTTTGAATCAGGGTGGCTTACAGTGAAATAAAGTGCCTTCAGAAAGGTGCTAGGGGATGAATTTCCCAGTCTGGTTTTTATTGCCATTTTCCCTTAAACTGAGATAAAACTTAAATTGGCAAATTAATTGAAGTGCGGGAAAGTGAACTGAAAGCAAAATCAAATTTCGAAGGAAAGTAGAACAGATTTGAAAATGTGGAACTAAAGTAACCTTGACACGTTCCTTCTCCTTGCTACGCTGCTCTGTGTTTTATTATGTTTGTGTTGTATTATACACTCTGTTCATACATAGCTGAACTCTGCTTAATGGACTAACCTGCCAAACTCACAGCAGCACAAACACAAAGGGACCTGCTGCTTTTAAAATGATTGAGCCTTGACTTGTCAGCGACAATCTACTTTCGCCCTTGAATGCTAATTAGGCGATGTTTATGCAAAGTCACGTACGCGCTCCCAGAGGATCTTCGGCTGGATTTCCAAACTCTTAAAACAAATCTTAACATGTTGTCAGCATAACAATGTCAATAAAATGACACTTCACTTGCTGTGTCAGTGAGGTATTTTTCATTCCCCCGACAGGAAAGGCTTCAATAAGATCCCCCTGCAGCATTCTACATTATCTAAATCTGTGACACAAATTCTACAATCAGTCTGACAGCTGCCCTAAAACAAATTAAAATGTATGAACTGAAAATGCAAATGCAATCCAACTCATTTCAAAAAGTTTTCTGTTGTTTAAATGTTTGCTGGAATTATTGTTCGTGCTGTGTAGGGCAAACCCAGAGGCATATTTTATTAATATTTAAAGCTCCTTTTTTATTGGCGACTTTTGGGCATAAAAGTTTCATAAAAGTTTGTGCCATAAAAAATGTCTTTATAGAGTTTGGGTGACTTACTTTTGTCGTTTCCCTGTTTTTGGGATCTGCTGATATTGGTAAAGGTGATTACGGACTAAAATGAAAGATTTAGTGTTCAGAGTGGTGCAAACGTATTCAGTTGGGACAATGTTGGGATCAATAAGATGCATTTCACAGGCTGATTTTTTTCCCCCTGGGTCGGTCAATAAGTCACGATTTATAAAAACAGAAAGTCTTTTTTAATTGGTGGGAAAAATCTTCACTGATGCAAAGAGAGAAAAACTGACATACAGTGGAAGTAGACCTGAGTCATTCTGCTTGATTTTATTTTTAACCTACAACTAAAAAAACATCTGAAATTGCATCTGTCCCTCACAATCAGATTGCGTGCAGATGTCGACACACCCAGACCGTCGTCTTTATAAAGGTGTTTAAAGCGCGCTGTCCAAATCTGAATATCCACTTGTCAGTGTCTAATCAGCCCAATTTGGAAATGGGATGGGGAGGAAGGGCCAAGAAGGAAAACCTAAGAAAATGAAGCATTTGGAGTGGGTGGGGTGGGAGTCACTGCCTCCCACCACTGCTTGGCCCTGACACCTTGTGAAGAGTGCTCATTCATCACGCGGCGCAGGGCTTGAGCCTCCGTAAATCACTGTGGATAAAGGACGCGCCATAAAGAATGGAATTGTGAAGGTAAGGGTTTTAAATCCCCCTAGATGATCCGAGATAAACACGGAGAGACTTTTGACAGTCCCTCGTTACCGCCACAAGCGAGAGGAGCTGTCACCGCTCCCTCTTTGCCTTTCATCTCTTGGTAACAGTCTGGCTGCTAATATCCTCAATTATCTCTGCAATATGTTGCTGGGAAAAAGGGAAAGTTCCGAGGAGGCATTCGCACAATTTAAAAGTTTTAATTTGACAGCTTGTGGTGTAATGATGAGTTGTGATGAGGGTAGAGGGGCTCTGCAGCCCACACTAAGTATGTGACAAGTGATCGGGCCGGACTGCGAATGGTTTGTGGATGTCGAGACTTTCTGCGTCACATGTCAGGAAGCCAAATAGATGTTTCACAGGTTACTGTGTGGGGAAAAAAGCCCCCAAACTCCTCTTGTAAACAGCAGTGGCATTTCATCCAGTGGCTTATTTTAGGTGGCAAGGGAAGCATTTATCTGAAAAGAGAAAAAAATAAATATTTACAGCAAGTCTAATCTAAATTTGTCATTCTCTGAGTGTGAGGCCTGTAGCGCTATCTCGTGTTAATATCTGTAACGCCTCCTTGACATTCTCCTTCTCTTGGACATAAATGTCAAAGTGTAGCGTGGCTTTGTGCCTGGCTTTCTTCTCTGAACCTACTACCACTCCTGAATCAATCATAGTGCGCAGAGACAGCACAGAAAGCATTTGCATAGGGGATCCGCCGAGTGTCTGATAATGATGGCTAAGTCACAGTGCACGATGGAGACACAAAGGGCACGGGGCTGCTGCTTGAAGGTTGACACTCGGAAAATATCCTCTCTCCAAGGTACCCGGGCAGGTAATTGTCTTTTTTCCCCTTCTTTTTTTTCCCTAACTGATATATACATAGCTTCAATTTAGAGGATAGACCAATCGATCATTCAGAGTGTCTCGAGTAATAAGTGAAAGTGATAAATCACGGCGTTACACTCAGGTTTATGAAATATTGTCCATCCTGCAGGCGTGGATGCGTTATCTAGTCGTCAGAGTTCCTGGGCTGAGGTGCCGGTGTCAGAGCTCGGAGGCAGCGCCGCGCTGCAGCTAATAGGAAGATCCGCCTACGGTTGAAGTGCCCGTTCCATCGAGGGCTTTGCACTGCAGTGCAATTAGTACACAAAATATTAACATAAGGATCAGGCGTGGCGATTCCACCAGGGCGCAACTTAAAAGTTCAAGGTAGTTCACGTCCGCGTGGTTCTGTCAATCTTCCTTCGCTGGAGTAATTGCCTCAGGTTTGCTCGGCTTGCATCGGTATAAGATGGAGTCAACAGCCTCTGTAGCATAATGACAGAGTACACACTTTCTTGCTCGCATTAACAGCTTTTTCTTGATAGATAAAAGTCCCAAATAATGCCTCCTGTGATGGAGTGAAACCAGGATAACAAATTGGCCCTTTGTGATAACAACCCCCCTGTGAGCTTCCTGGGCGTGAGAGATAGACAGACAGCTTTGAGGAGGCTCGGGTCTGCAACAGCTCTGCGCCAGGGGAAAAGCTCCATGCCCTACAGAAGGATGGATAGTGTAGATTTGTAATGGTTCCCCTGTTTTTGACAAAGTAACCCAACCTGCAACCTTCATCCTCATTGGCTGAGCGAAAGGGCACCGGCAGAGAAGTCAGCCCGAGATAAGTAAAGTCTGTCGCTCTGGCTGGAACGTTATAAATCGCAGGTGCTTCAATCATGAGCGCGAGACAAGCGAGCTATCTCCCGTGACAACCTCCTTTTGACTCGACATGCAAAAAAACAAACTGATACAAGCCGGAGGAGGATGGGTTGGAAAGAACGAGGGCTGGGAGGTGACGTCTTCCTCCCCAACTTTTATTTAACGTTGCATGAAGCAAGATTTCATCTTAAATTAAAACCCAGAGCACACTAACAAAAACGAAAAGAAATTCTAGGGCTGCAGGACAAAAGAGTTGGCGGCATCCATTAATTAAAACCCCATGGATTCTCCCTATTTGTTCAAATTTAGAATGAGGTGTAATTCTGCTCGTTGTGCACAAAGTGCATCATGATTTAAGACCTTACCCTCGAGTAGCAGTTTCTTAAAGTTGACTTTAAATAAGGTTCCACTCAAGTTTCAGATGAGAAACTGCAGCCATGTGAAGTTTAAAGATTTTGGACATAATACAATATTCATATGTTTATATTGGACATTTGACTGGATTCCACTTCTATCACAACCCCATGAAAGACTAAAACATCATTTCACCCAACTGACACAATTATGCTGTGCAATGCAATACAATCCTATTCTATGATATGCAGATGCACGAATGTTTGGATCGGCTGTGCTTTCAGACATGAATCTGGTACTCCCGCTTCCAAACGACAAAGGCAAACAAAACTGAATCCTGCCACTTTAATTTCAATGTTAGAACTCAACAGCAGCGTTAGGCTTGAAGAAGTCCTCTGGTTATTCTGGGTGCTTTCCAGGTGTACAGACTTCTGGCATTTCTTGATTTAACAGTTTCTGTGGAAACTGCCAGTTCTCATTCCCGTGGCATCAAGCACCAGAACTTTTTTTTTAATGCACAAGGTGTCCTTCGGCACTGGTGCTGAGGGTTTATAGCATAAGTAAGACGGGTCACGAAAAAGGTGACGTCTCGAGCACACCTGCTCTTCATCGCACCATCTGATGAAGAGCAGGTGTGCTCGAGACATCGCCGTTTTCATGGTGCGATAAACGGGTAAAACCGGAGCGTGCAAGCTGTTGGTTACATTTGCTGTTTGCTTTTTTTCTGCCCAGCACCTGCCTCCTTTTTGATGTGGATGTGCATGCTTCTTTTTTACATTTCTTTATGTATGATAGTTCTTTCACTCCTGACTTGTCACATGTAGATGTTAGCACTACGTCTACCAACTCTTTGGTGTCTTCAGGTTGACAAAAGAGGTCTGCCATATAACGTTGCAATGGTCTGTATGTGCCTGTGCTAAAGGTACATGTTGGAAGAGGACAACTATAAAGTCTCTCATTTGTTGTTGGAACCAAATCCTCAGGCCGCGTCCACACTAGTACGTTTTCGTTTGAAATCACATCTTTTTCTCTCCTCTTTGGCCTTCCGTCCAACACCGAGACGCCGTTTTGAAAACGCTCTCTAAAGAGGATACATTTGAAAACGCAGTTTTCATGTCGCAGTGTGGCCAGCGAACCCAGAGCCTTTTCGAAAACGATGTTGTTTGCTCTCAGGTTTGACAGCCCTATTAAAGATTAATATCACTCTGTACATGCTCCAGGTAGCTTTTCTTCAAATTCTTTAACTCTCACTCGCGTTTGAAACTTTGTACTTTTGTGTTACTCGCAGCAACAACTCCACCTCATTGTTAGTCCATTTAAAAAACTCGGTGCTTTTCCTCGACATTTTGCCGCGACATTTCAAAGAGCCGGAAAGGAAATAAACGGCAGAAAGAAATGAGGCAGGTTGAATCGTCTCGCGTTTCACACATGCATAGTACTGGAACGTAAGCGTTCAACTCTGTGAAAACGACTGAAAACGATAGTGTGGAAGCGGAGCGTTTACAGACGTGTACGCCGTTATCAAATTTATCCGGGCTAGTGTGGACGTTGCCTCAGTAGCAGATCTCCCAAAAACACCAGACTAGTTGGCTCGATGGTGACGGTTGGTTTAATCCTCTAACCCCCTTTACATAGCCACTCTCAGCCCTCACAGCCCTCACATTGAATCTTGTGTTTGCTTCTCGCTCCTCTCTCGGTACACGATTTGGCTTGCAGGGCTTCATTCAGCTGTTAAAAATATACAGTAGCGATGCATCTTACGGGTCAAGTTTTAGGCGTGTCATGCATTTCTGCAGGTCGGTAATACATCTTGTATGTAGTCTATAGTCAGTACCGCTAATGGACAAGTGCCAAAAATGGGAAAAGTCTTCTTCTGTTACATGTGATTACACAAAAGAGATTACACAACCTCGCCTGGTTTTCTTTTTCTTTTTCATGTGGGTGCTTCCATGGACAAGCACAGTACTTTGTTGATCAAAGTCACAGTGAAATAGCAGAGATATTTGACAGAGGAGTTGGGCTGAGGAGATAGATGCTTCCTTTTAACCCACACTCCTACCAAGTCTGTTCTCTCTCTGGAAAAGCCTTTGACTTTCTGTTCTTGTTTTGACCGCATACACAACACAAATCCCTCTCTAAACCTAAAGCAAGGCATTAGCTCTTTGGCAACGACTCAGAGAAGGGTATTAATCACATGACCACAGTTCAGTGAACTCTGCCTTGAAATATGAGACTCATTTCTCCTTTCTCCTGGATAATCAACTTAGAGGGGGGGGTAAAAAAAATCTGATATTTCACCTTGAAATGCTTCATAAGTTGCTTGCGGGATTTTAAACTTGTCACGCTCATGCCTGATTATACCAGACCCAAAGAAAACAAATGAAATAAAAGCGGGGATTCTGCAGCACAGCTTCTCTTAACACATGCACGCCACGCATGCCAACAAGTAAATGAATAAATCTACATGAAAGCCCGTATTAATTAAAATGTAGTTTTCCTTCTTTTAGAGTTAACAGATGGGTAATTTTGGCTTAAACGCTGTATTCTGGCCAGTTTTGCCATTTTAAGAATCTTTTTTCAAGAATTTTAATCAATCAGCGCCCTCTGGGTTAATTTTATGGGATACATACGGACACAGTGATGTGTTCTTCTGTTTTTGTGTTTTTGGAGAGGCGGGGGTGAGTGTAGTACATTATTTCTGCCCCAAAGACTTTAATGTGCTTTCCAACTGTAGTATTGGTATCTTACCCTGAATATTCATCAGGGCTTCAGTGTTTCTTTCAGTGTTTCTATTTATTTGGTCTTACTTACTTATTGCAAAAGGACGTCTTTGTTGCTAAGTGCATAAACACAGCTTCCTGTCCCTCTAAGTTCCTCTCAGTGTTCTTTCTACCTGTCACACCAGAGGAAATATTACTGACTTCTGTCGGAGAAGAATGTCCAGTAAACTCTGGCTGTAAGCACTGGTCCGCCTTCACCTCAAGTGGCCACGTTTGGGGTTTCAAAATTTGAACCACGAGTTCAGTAGCAAAAAAATAATTTTGTCATGGTCACTCTTGGCTTCAAAAAGAAATCTGCCCGGTCACCTGGTGAAATGTTCACCTAATTTCACCCGTTGTGACAAATTCAGGCAATTCTTTACTAAAGCACCCGCTGAACCTGCATTGAGGTTATGCATCAACAGGGGTGCAGCTGTTTTGATCGACTCGTCTATTAGCAATTTGGTGCATTTGAACTGAAGTTTGCGTGCTGGTGCTTTGTGAATAAGTAGTACACTTTTAAATAAAATGACTTACTATGCAGTTCAGCGTGGCACCAAAGTGATCTTCTGTAATCAAAGGTGCACGTTGGAGAGTCATCTGCACAGGGCAGTGTTGTATCTTACATTGTTAAAGAATGCAAACTGCGAAAATGTAACTGGTTCTTCTTTTGGCTACTCTGCAAACGTCCATGAAATTCAGAATAGTAGTTTTCTGTAATGTTGCAGAGTTGCACACAGACCTCGCTCAGGAGGAGGCATATTGTAGGTGACTGTCCTGATTTGCACTCTGGTAATTTATTTATCAGAGTCAGTGCACCTTGGACCTAGCTCTATGTCAAGATATATTTAACTAAGTCTTATTTTTATTGTCAAAATAGAGTAATACTAATTCTGCATTTCTAGATAGTGTGGGCATGGTACACATTTATTTATCGGAGCCAAATCAAAGGGATGCTTCTTAAATGTCTGAGGTTAACACAGCCTGCAGCATCACATTTATTGCCAAATGACCAACGTGGCCTCCGCTTTATTCAAAAGTTTGGGATACCCCAATCACTTGGAGGCACTTGGGGAGGAAAAAAATGACTATGCATGAAGGCAGTTAGATGTTAGAGGTCAAAGTGGTTCCCTGATGGTTCTGTGTCCTCGTGCTGAGCAAAGCCTGTCACCTCCACTGTTGTTCTCCCCTCAAACAACACTCTGCATTCAATCCTTTAAGGGGAAGCTGTGCCCTTCCTACCAACATGTTTAATTCATTCCCAGACACCCGGGGGACACTCGTAACAACAACAGAAAAAGACAAAAAGAGAGAGAGGGGGAGACAAGGAAGGGAAGGATGAGAAAAGAAATTAGAAGGAACGAAATGTTTGTTTTGTATCTGCTATTGGCAGATGTGTAATGAATGAACGAACGAATGGCCTAACACAAGACCGAGGAGACTTGAGACATTTGAGAGAGAACATCAGTCACGGGAAGCTGTGAGAACAAATAAATCCTATTTTCTTGTGTTTTGATTGACTTCGGGAGCGAATGGGGGGCAGTGAAGATGCTGCTGGACACCTTGGCGTGCTCCCTCTTAATCAGAGGTTGATTAAGCGCACTTTCAGAGGCATGGATTAGAGGGCTCCCCTCGGACTCCGCTAAATTGGTCGGAAGGGAAGGAAGGCAGAGTGTTGAGCACTACAGAGGGAACTTTTGATGTGTCAGTCAGAGAGTCTGGCATGGTTTGCTTTTATTGACCTTCCCATCCTTGATTTGTGACAGATCCCCTGGTGCTGGGGTAGGTGGGGAAGGTTAGAGGAGATTCAGCTTTTGAAGAATTTCCAAATTCTGCTGATCCAGTAGAGCTGCCACAAGCTTCCCTGCAATTCATAACAATGAAGGGCATGATGCTGCGAGGCATTTGCAGCCTAGACGGGGTTTTTTTTTTGAAGATTATATTTCAGTCATCTTTTGCTTTATTTGACAACAACAGGAGAAGACTTGTGGCAAGGGTCCTGGGGGAGATTCTGCACTTATGATGTTGCACCTATACAGTGTCTTTCAGACAAGTGATCTTCCAGGAGGTCCCGACCCAGTCACTCTGTATTATCTGCTACTTTCAATCTCCTGACTTTCATGTAAATCTAAACAAAGATTTTACTCATATCATCTTGTGTCCATCGGTGATGGGTTGGACAAAGTATTTCAGTTACACAAATACGGTATTTTCATATCTTTGTGGGGACACGATGCTCTCCCTAGCTGCTTAAAAATAAATGCCTAACCATAACTTAATTGTAACCCTGACACTTGGTCCACACAAGCACAGCAAACTTCCGATTTTTGGTCCCCACAAAGATACGTAAACAGTCACACGCACTCGTATGGCCAGTGTTTGTCATTTATGGATTTATGGTTAATAATAGTCGGATGCTTTTTCCGCTGTCAGACTGGTTTGTAACCCCTTCACAGAAGGAATGGCGCTGTTCGTGTTGCAGCGGTGGCACTGCTATTAATGTAATGAGTCAGGCTGTTAATGTGATCCAGCTTCAGACACAAAGGGGATCTCTCAACCTGAGCTCTTTCTGCAGACAGGAGACCTCTGCGCCCTACATAACAACGATGGGACATGTCATCGCTGATTTATTTTGCCCTTGAACCTCCTAGTGATAGGACCTTGTGGGATAGCCTTTAAAACAAGCGCTCAGAGATGAAATGAATGCTCCGTTCCAAACTATTGAAAGACGTGCGCTACAGCCGAAGGCTTTTAGAGGGAGTGCTGTAATCTAAAATGTGCTATTTCTCACACATAGCGCAGCTCTGGGATGGGCTGATCAGATAGCCTGAGATGAATCTGACTTGACCTGTGAAGCAGCAGTCACTGGCTTCTGCATTGCCGGCCATGAGAGGAATTTGCAATGGATTCCAGAAAGATTGAAATCAATTCAAATTCAGCTGACGTACTGCGCCGCGATAAGGCATTGCTGCACCTACATGCAGACGCGCAAATTTCATAATGAATAGATAAGGATTAATGCAATTTCAAACTGTCACCTGCTGCCAGACGGGATGTCATGAATGGCTTATCATTGTGCCATGATTTTATTTACATCCAAGAACATAAACAGCCCGGTTTATTCATGTCCTATCTGTAACCATCCACGGAGGTGGATCCTCTGACGTGTTTTAAACAGCCCCATTATCTCAGTGCAGTTTCTCATGTAATTAATGTCTGCTTACAATGCAGCTAATATCCACTATGTAACCTGTGGAGACACACAATAATTATGTGACCGTTTGAGTGACAGAGATCAGGAGAGCAAATAGAGGAGCCCCGTCTGCAGCCCCGTCAGGAGGGGCAGATTGTTGGCCCAGGTTAATAGGCATCCTCCAGGGAGGGATTTGCTGGAGTTAAAGAAAGTAAGGCAGGAGGCATTTGAATTCAGTATAATAATGTGAAATACTTTAAAAACCATCTTTTCTAATCTCATTGTCACGGGCCATTTACAAGTTCTTGGTCCAAGGCTTTATGAAGTTCCCTACGTAGGCATTAAAAACTCTGAGATCCTGTGAAAGAACATTTTATTTGAGCTGGATACTCTGTACTACCGTCCAGAATTAGCCTGCCATCTGTTTCCTGCTTTACCCACAGCCAAACACTGAGCTACAAAACTTTCTCAAACTAACTGATCGAGGAACAAAGGAGAGGACAAAAGGACTCTAACTGAAGATATTGTTGGACCAAAGTCGAGCCAGGTGTCTGGATTCTGAAAGTCAGCGCGGGCAGAACAGTCTTAGTTTATAAGGGGAATGCCTCTCGTAGTGGAGTGGACCTGTGATCGATTGGGATGTGAAGTGGCTTAGCCGTACCTCGGTGTGTCAATAGCTTCACCCTCTCCCTCAACCTTGTGATAAAACAGAAGCTCGTGGCGCCCAATCTCGGTGTGTTTACACCTGTAAACCTGCCCGTGCGAACGTATTTTCTTCTTAACAACTTTACTTTGTTGGTTTGTCGTCAGTTCCTCCGAAGAATCAAAACTTTTCCTTTAAGAGCATCAAGCCAGGTCGCAGAGGCTGAAAAGAGACGCATTAGAATGCGTTCCACAGCTCCATAGATTGAGACGAGGATTTAATTGGCTTCATATCAGGGTTAGATAGCGCCGTTGTTGACATTTGATTAGAAAAAATAAAAGAACAAGGTGACTTGATATTGCGGCGATAAGCAAAAATCCCAACTCGATCACATCGATACTTTCCTCGAGTGCACGTAGGTTGCTCACCTTGTAACCAATGACAGTGGTCGCAGTGGCTCGCCTGCAGATAGACATCAGAGGTTTGCTACCGAGCGTGCTTTGTCATACATTTATTGCTGTGTGTGCACTGTCTGTTTCCCCTCAACATAGTGTTGACTTAGAGGTCAAACCCGCGCAAAGGCATAAATTTCTGGAGCTTTTATGCCGGCCAATTCGCAACATTGTTGCCCTTCGAAACAAAGGTCACGTCTAAGCAGCACTTTATGACTTTATATCTGTTTTACAGGCAAATTTACCACTGTGCGCTTTCAGAATCTGAATCGCCTTTGTACCTTTAATTATTAAGACTTTGTTTCGGTGGAAAGGAATCAGCCCAGGCAAATCAAACAGATTTTTTTGTGCACATCTACAGATTGTTTTCAGTTCTGCTGCTATTTTTAGATCTCTCCCTGGAAGTCCTGTTCTCCTTTTGCAATTTCACCGCGGACCTCAAAGTTGAAGAAAACTTCCACTTCTGTGTAAAAGCGATTCGACCACCACTGATTGGAACTGGGTCTCCAGTTGCCAGCCAGCAGTTTTCATCAGGTTTAAGTCAAAGTGTCCAGAAAAGGTTATGCATCTGTCAGGGTAATGCTGTCAGTGTAGTGCTGCTACTGTAGCATCCAATAAGAGGTTTCTTTTATTATTATTGTTTTTTTCAAACCTGCCCATTTTGCCACACGTAAATTCTTGTGAATTCGTCCAATTCCCCCAAAGGAAACTCAAATAGAAGCAATGCTGTTCCAGCGAGAACAGGACTACAAATAGCAGCCATGTTTTGATCTGGACATGTGTGAGAAAAAGGCCTGGATAGGTAAATTGGATAAGTTTTGGTTATAGAGCTGGGCAACTTTAACCATCAAATCAACCCTGTTTTGCTTTCTGAAAAGAAGGTTAACTGAAGGTTTCTAAGGTTTAAGCACCACAAATCAAATCCTGTTTAGTTCTATTCACGGGAAGGCGAACGGCTCGCCGTAAAACAGCTGATTTGTTTTTGTGCTTTGTTTTTTCCGCTGGAAGCCAGAGGAGAAATATGTGATTTTAAATGAAGTTTTAAATGTTCCCCATGTTAAAACCAGTAGATGATTCATTCAGTATCATTGGCCCTTAACTCTGTAATAGCCTTCCAAATAAGATTATAAAATTTGACTCAGTCGATCTTTTTAGACTTTTTGCTTTTAAGGAGTTCATTCCTATCAAACCTATTTATTACTTTTAGTGGCTTTTCTGCTTTAGCATCGTGTGTTTTATCATAATTTTTCTGTTGCACTCGTGTCTGCGTTTCCTCATTTTTCCCCCAATATGAACTGTTATATACTTTTATTATTATTATTGCTATTAGATCAAATTGGGTAATATGCAACTGCCTGTTGTAATTTGGACCAGCAGATGACCACGCTTCTTACATTATCCAATTTAAAAATGAAAAAGCTTATTTCTGGGAAAACTGGTTTAAAAAAAAACGTGGCTCCCAAATCCAGCTTTGCATGTTTTGATTCACAGAACACTTAATTTATATTCCCCATTCAGCTGTTTATAATGGCGACCACCTTTTGCAGCTACTGTACGTGTTGTTGATTACAGGTTAAGCCCTTTGTGCGAGACCTCATTGACATTACGTCTCTTTGTCTGAGCTTGTTATCTTTGTGCCCCACAGTTTGCTTAGCTCATTCCAAAACGCCGCTGTATGTGTCTTTAGTTGCGAGCGTATTAGTCTCCATGGAAACTCATTTTCCCAATACTTCATTGGTGCCAAATGACCCTGTACTGTTACTTAGCTTCTTGCTGCTTTGTGTGGAAGTGTTTTCTTTTGGAGATTAAACGTTTGAAGGCAAATTGAGGTCCTGCTGGTTTTATCGCCGGGGTATTGAATAAGCATACGTGAAAAATACCAAAGCGCCGTACTGTACCACATCATTTGAAAACAGATTGATGTATTTCTCTGCTTCTGAAAGGGCAGAGGGATAACAACCTGTGTAACGGCCAGTCTTGGTCCTGCACGATTTTAGGCAGAAACAGGGTGGGGAAGTCTGACTGCTGTTTAATCCTATTTTCCAAAACGTTTGACAGAAATATATTTATATAAATTAGTAATAAAAGATGAAAAGACTTTTTCTTTAATTGGATATCCACATCGGGCTTCCTGTGCGAACAGTATTTGTTTCGGGATTCCCTCTTGAATATTTACACTCTTTCTCTTTGCAAAATGTCCTCAGATAATTGCTAGAAGGAAGCACCCAGGAAGGTCAGCCAAGAACCTCGCTGTAGGTGCCAAAGTGAAATCTACAGGACTACAATTACTTGGACAGACTGAGGCAGCAGAGCAAAGTGAATGACAGGTAGGAAATAATTCATACGAATCACCTGCTGTATTATGAATAACCACCTGCTGAGAGGACGTAGCACGGTCAGTTATCCTCAAAATTGGTTCTGAACAGCCCTTTTTGTCATTTGTTAGTAATTGCCTTATTCTCTTGATAATATAATGAAATTAACCTCCAAGAACATTCCCTCCTTATGGCATTTACGAGACAAGGTTGAAGTTGACATAGCAGCAGTCGCACAATTATATTTAGATTATTCAGCTGTTATTTGGCTTCGTCTTTTGATGTCGACACATTAGAGGAGCTCTTTTCACTGCCACTCATAGCTCGTAATCTTCACCAAAACATACAGTGTTGAATCCTGCACGAAGGGCATTCTTCAAGAAATTCAGGATCACTCACATCTCTCTTCTGTTTGGGGTACATCTGACCTTGTAGTGAATAGACATAAAAGGCTGTCAGTCAAACCGTCATGCCGTCTTTGTTTCCTTGTGTTTGTCATTCTCCAGAGGAGTCAAGCAGCTACTGACTAATCTAGTGATTCTGTGCTTCTGGCAAAATGCTTCTACGTCCTTCTCTCTGCCGAACTCGGCGACTGCCTCGGGGAAAGGTGGAAAGAAGGTGAAGGGGGAAAAAAAAGTTTGGGAACAGTGTTTGAATGGTTATAGAGTGTAATCAAGGCCAGCAGCTAGTTAATGTTCAGTTTTCTGAAGCACTTAACATTCTGACCTTAAAGAGACTTTGTCAAAGTTTAGGAACAAAGAATCTGTGCTGGTAAAGAAAAAAGGAATTTCAGCTATCATGCACTTCATTCTTCAAAGGGTAGAAAACCTGAGGACAAAAGCCTCGGGCCTCTGATTGGGCCCCACCACTGCTAACTGTTGAGATGAAACCAAGCGGGCTCCTGTGTGTTAGGCAACTGGAAAATATCACGCTGTACGTCCTACAAATGTTCTACAAAATATTTCACAGCATCTTTTGTTTTTTCTGTATTTCCCACTAGTAGATATTTGAGCTGCATGCCAGTTTACAACTTTTAACATTTTTGAAGTCACATCGCGCCATCAAATGAATTTCAGTTAGGAACCAAAAGCTTGTCAAGTCGCTCGCCGCGTTCTCTCCCACTGAGAAGCTTCGACATCAAAGTTCATTTTTACTAATCACGTGCACACATCAGCACAAAGATCAGGAATTCATTTTAACTTTAGCCTCAACCTGTGTTTGCAGTCTTAGCATCACTACACATGTGACATAGTACCACTTTAGTGCAGTTATTCTAGATTTTTAAACGTATTAAATAATGTGAGATTTAAATCTAAATGCAGCTGCCACCTCACCAAAAATATCCAAGGCAAGCCGACTGATTGAAGACATTCACGATGTTAAGTGAAGCGTAGTGTCGGTTAAGTCTAGAGAGCCCACGATCCCGGAGCACCAGCTGATCATAGTGTCGATATCATTAGTATCTGCCTTTAAAGCTGCTTCAGCTTTCCTGTTGTTTGTCAGCTGCAAGCCACTTTGCAACCCAGCTCCTCTTGCATTATCACATGTGTTGACACTGATGAGCCAAACTGGCAAACAGGAATGCCTGACTGAACTATATTTGCTGTGATTATAGGCAAAAGTATTGGTGCACCTGCAGATTACACTTACAGGAGCTTCATTCTAAACCATAGGCATTCATATGGGGTTGGTTCGCTTTTTGCAGCTAGGTAGGCTTTCTGTAGGATTCTGGAGCGCACCCGTGGAAATCTTTGTTCATTCATCCAGATGAGCATTTGTAAGGTTAGACAAGGAGGCTTGGCTCGCAATCTCTGTTCTAGTTTATTTCAGCGGCGTTCGAGGTTGAGGTCAGTGCTCTCTTTGGGCCAGTCAAGTTCCTCCATAACACACTTATAACCTAGCTTTAATGGACCTTGTTTTGCGCACTGGGGTGCATCATGCTGGAACTGAAAAGGGCCTTATGCAAACTGTTCCCGCACAGCTGGAAGCATAGTTGTCTAAAATGTCACGGTAAACTGAAGCATCAAGGTTTCCTTTCACTAGAATTAAAGGGTCCAGGTCAACCCTTGAAAAACATCCCAGTGGTCACCAAACGCGGATTAGAGAAAGATGATAGAGAAAGATGATTCCTCGCGCCACAGAACATGCCTCCTCTGCTCCACAGCCCACTGATGGCATGCTTTACACCACTCCATGTGATGTTTGGCATTGTGCTTAGCGATGCAAGGCTTGCATGTAACTGCTCACCCGTGGAAAGTCATACCACGAAGCTCCCGTGCTCCTAGTTTTTGTGCTGATGTTGATGCCAGAGGAGGTTTGGAGCTCTGAAGTTGTTCAATTAGCAGTTGGCGACCGTGTTATCTAACGTTTACATGGTCTACCGCTTCATTGCTGAGTTGCTGTGGTTCCTAAATGCTTTGCAGCAATTCCTCTTACAGCTGGTTGTGGAAAATCTAAGAGGGTAAAGATTTCACTAACTGACTAACTGGGATCCAAGTAAAGTGCCAAACTTGAACTCATTCTTTTAAAAATGTCCATAAAGGCAGGTGATGATTAAATATACCTGTGGCAATGGGAGTGGAAACACCTGGAATCAAAGATTAGGAGGTGTGGCCCAACGCTTACATTTATACTGTATCTATGTAATAAATAAAAGTGTCAGATTTCACTGTATTACTGTATGTTAACAGTTAAAACTTGCCGGTTTGTGTTTCAGTCCATTGACATCTCCTGTGTGTTGCTTCAGATGTGTCTGCATGCTGTTGACCGCAGTGGTTAGGGGAATTTCAGACGTTTGTCCATCTAAACACCAGCTGGTCTGAGTTTGACTGACTCAGACCCTCAGCAGAACATCAAACATCGGAGTATCTCACTACTTGGCTCCGTTTCACATGAACAGATCAAGGCTACCACAATGTTTTCATTCCAGTGGAAATGTCACATCATTTCAAAGAGAACTTCTGTTTTATTTATAGCTATCACCCTTTTAGTTTTGACTGCCTAATATGGACCTGGAAAAGCTCTAACCAAGCTAGCAAAGACCAAAAGGGCCTTGCCTGCAAGAGGTATAGCGCACGAGTAGTTGTTTTGCAGGAGAAAATGTGGAATTTTGACATGAAAATACGTATAAGTGTGAATACCTGAGGCAATATTACATTTTTTTTCTGTATCTGGGCAATTTCTGTGCAAACCATTGTATTTGGAGCTGTGCTGAGAGCCGTATAAAGCACAAACCTGTGCACAGAAACCACTGCTTTGTGACAAATATTGTTGGTTTTTTGGTGCATTGATGGCTTGCAGATTGAAGTAATGATCAGGTGAGTGAGAAATTGGTCAGGATAAAGTTGTTCACTCCAAATTTGGAGATAAAAAAAAAAAGATTTTATCTGCACTTCTTCTGTTGCAGAACAAATTTGATATCTTTTGCCCTTCCTCTCCTGTTGTGATAAGAGCTGTTCTCTACATTCATAATGGATTTGTTACTTTAGGAGATGTTATGAGGGCTCTTTAAAAAAAGAAACAAGAATATTTCACATCCCAGCAAAGCCTGGAAGCCTTAAGTAGATATCTGGATTGTATACTGTAATATTGCACGGCTCCCTGAAATTAGATTCTTGTTCAAATGAGGAGGATAATGTCATTAGGTTTTGTGCTTTACTAGCTAAGAAAAAGCTAAATAGTGTAGAGTGTAGGAATGAGCAAGGTCAGTTAGCAAAAGTTAAAGAAATGATCATTTCACCTGTTGAGTTCTCTCCAGGCATTCCAGCTTTCTCCTGCAGTCCAACGACATGCAGGCAGTTGAATCAGGTTAACTGGTGTTCCTAAATTGTCCAAAGGTGTGAATGTGAATGGTTGTCTGTGTCTCTGTGCTCGCCCTGCCACAGGCCGGCGATCTGTTTGGGGCGTCAGACGCAGCTCACCCTATAGTAGCCTTGAATTGGACGAGAATTGATTGATTATAGATTATAAAACTGATGTCCAATTCCTTCCCTGACTTTTCCACATTTATCTGAAATATTTTTAGCATGCTGTCCTGAGAATATTGTTGAAGGAAAGATAGTAACAAGAAGAAAATCTGGTGTTTATAACTTATGATTATTTAAACTGGAGAAATCAAGTGTTCTAGTGTCTCTGCTTTGCACTTGGACTGAGCGTAGACTACTGAAACAGAAGAGACTTTAGCTCCTTTTATGAAAGAAATCTTATATGGAAGCAAACTGCCTAATTGATGGCTACTATACTGGCATCTCATTTAACCATAATGCTATTCAAAAGGAAGCATCCATCTAGTCATGAGGAGCGCCTCTTGCTCATGACTCTGTGTCAGGAATATTGAAAATATTGATGGTGGCCCCCCCCTCGGCTGAGCTGTAAGTTGGCTGCATGCATCCTTCGGTTGCCAAGTGTAGTCTGGTTAAAACTAAAAGGTTCCTATGCGAAACACAGCACAACAACAAGGTTTGTGGATTTCATTTGAAGGATCTGATCACGATTTCTGGAAGCAGATATCGTTGCGGGGTTTTTCAAATGGCACACAGCACGAGCCATTTCGCTGCTATAGATTGATGGAAAGGCAGACATCTCTCGAGCCAATATATCCAAAAGTAGAGATGCGAAAACAATCGAGATGACTAAATAGCATTACAGGCCGGAGGAGACAGTTTAGTTGTTGTAAGGGGGAGCGCTCCCTTATATGGGGTGTCTGGGTTTGCTTTATTTAGCCAGCACAACTATTACTTGTGAATAGTTTCAGGTGCTTAAACTACCTCACACAAACTTGAAAATGGCATCGAAGAAAAAAAAGAGTCATTTAAAAGGACTCTTTGATACCAAATAATACCCTCGCATTTTTACTCTGTGCACTCTGTAGAGCTGCGGTTTGAATTTTCTCTCAGTTGTGTTTAAGCTCCTTGCTTGCGCGTTAACCTTTCCATTCATCTGAGCTAGCGTTGCTCACGCTGACACCCTTTTATGTTCGTCCAACAACTCTCTCATGATGGAGGAAATGACCTAGCGCTGTTCAAAACAGGAAAAATTACTAGTTCATTAACTGTTTGGCAGCAGGAGCACTTTGTAAACTCGATAACGCTCTCAAAACTAGCAGCTGTGATACCTCGTCTAATTATGTTTGACCTCATCCGCTGTTATTCTCAGCCTATTACAGAACCAGGACTGGACTGCAGGAATGACTAGCACCTTCCTCCAGGGCTCTGCTTGTTGTTTGTACTAGTATGGCTGGTGCCACACCCCATATATCTCTGTTCCTAATTACACATGGCTGGGATGAGAAATTAACATGGGGCACATCATAAAAAGATTAATAACAGAGCTAATACAATTACATTAGAGTGATTAAAAAAGGTTAAATATGTGATCTATTACATTGATCTTAAATACATTCAGACTTAATTTAATTTAACAGTTCTATAATGCTGTAGTTAAAATATGTCCTATTAGTGTTTGGAGCCTGCATGTGTAACGATTAATTACTGAATAATTGTTCCTACATTTCAACACTGGCGGGCTCTGAAGGGTGATTTATTTTCTTCAGTGGCTGTACAGAGATAGGGCTTAATTACAGTGGATAGCCTTATCTCCCCTCTCTAATCCGCTCTTTGGAGTCTCTCGCGTTCACGCCATCTAGTCGTCGATACCATCAGACTGTTGGCAGAGCCAGACAGAGAAAGTGATCCCCAATTTCTCTGTCACATTAAAGCTTATTCATGAAGTCTCCACTGTGAACCTTAAGAACTCCAAAGCGGGAGGAAAGAAGAGTCGCTGAGTACTGAAAACCTCACCCCCGGTCTGAGGTCATCACCAGCTGGCACATTACCCACTTGTGCTGTTTGTGTCAGCTGGATTGACTGAAAAATGTGTGGTCAAATCTGATCAGATAATGGGCTGAGTTTCTTGCCAGGAGCAATTTGTTGCAGATATTCTTGCACTAATGCATCCAATTTGACTGTTTACCACCTCACTGTGTGCAGAAAACTGTGAGTCTGTGCTGTTTAGTGCGACGTCGACCAAGTGCAGGCAGATAAATGTCTGTTTTGAATTTTTGCTGATCGCTGGTTTCGCTTGATAATTCACAATTAACTGTATTAGATCTCTATTAGAGGGACTAGCTGTTTAATTATTGTAGCTTGATGGAAGATTTCCAGCACACTAATAGTTGCATATATTAAATTAACTTGGAATGAGTGGAAATTTGGCAGTTCAGGCAGACTGCGTTTCAAAATGCCAGAAAGGATTGCGATCAGCTGAGGTGTCTGAGCTGCAGTGATGTAAGACTCGTGATAGACCACTGCAATAAAACAAAAAAATAAAATTGGAGTCAGTGAAATTATATAAAGGGTATATCATTCCTATAAATCCTGCACTAGCACTGAGCAGTTATACGGGGCATAAATCACAGATGCTAAATTACCCGGTAGCATCGGGGATAGATGCAATCTCTCGCTCTCAACATGCTTTGTTTTGCTATCTGCATACATTTGAACATACATAATATATTTATGATCCTTGACTGCACAGTTATTTCTTTTAAGAAATATTAGATTACGTCATTATTATAGGGCTAAAGTTGACTATCGGTTAACTTTTTGATCTTTTTTTCTTCTGTTTGTTTCCTGTTTTGTTCTTAAAATATAGAGAAAATGTGAAATCGGCCACACAGTTGAAGGGAGCGTCTTCAAAGTAGAGATCAGTTTTCACTGATGTTGCAATAGTTGTAGCTTTATCAGCTTCGGTATCTTGCTGGGAAACCTCGGGTCACGCGCGTTACTTAGCCCTCGGTGATTGTATTCCTCCTCGCCCACCAGCACAAATGGCCAAACCAAACTCCAACGACTGTACAGGAATGATTTCAGGAATATGCTTTGAGTGTTGAGCCGGCCTCTGAACTCAATCCCAGTCCCACAGAGCATCTGCAGAATGTGCCAGACTATCCATGGCATCCTGCAGATGCCAAGCTGATTTTCCTTCTTCTTTCTGTGGAAGTTCAGGAGAAGCTCTGTATGCTCATTTCTCATGAGGATGGCAGGAGAGGCTGGATGATCGTCTGCGCCATCAGTGCTCGAGTGTGCTGATGTTTGTCAGAGTGGCAGATATCAGAGCTCGTGGGTAGTCTATCATCCCAATCTTCAGAGTCACCTCCGTATCCGTTGTTTCCACTGACCGCAGAGGAAAAATGTCAAACCGAATGCACCTCCGATTCCACCGTTCCAGGCACAGCGACAGCTCTACCTGAAACTGACACAACTTCCAGTGCAAATAGACAAGCGAGCTGACTAATTAGAGCAGAGATCCAACACAAATGTTTAATGAAGAGATAATATATTAACACACCAAATCCTGGAGTAATAGGACTACTTTGTCATTTATCTTTTTGTCTTGAAAATGAAACTTTTCCCCGTGCATGTTAAAAGTGTAGACTCACTAATGGGAGTTTTTAATGGAAGTTTTAATAAGTTAAGTTTTCTTTTTACTAGCTGCGGTGTGATTTTCACGCTTTCATGATAAAGTACTCTTCCACTGGTTTTCATTTAGGCGTAAAAGATTAATCAATTTTAAGGCACATTAAGCTCATTTGCTGCTTTTTTTTATATTCCATATATTTTCTAAAGATAATTCTGTCGTTAAGCCACCTAGATAACTTTGCTGTTTTTGATTTGATGGTTGTAGATTTGAAAGAAATCCTGTATTTCTGTCACACTCATTAATTCTTACCGCGCATATTTTGGAATAATATTTCCTGTGATAAATGAGGAAATTAAATTCTTATTTTTCTAATAATGGAATTTATAATAATGTCCATTAATGTGGGTCCAGCCGATCTTCTATGACTATGAGCAAACAGCGCAAACATAATACTGTCAGAGAATGATGAATCCACATGAATTCATATTTCGATATTCCAGCCTAGTACGACTAAGTCTTTGTGGTAGCTCCAGGTTTCTCCTTCTGCTGGATTCTTATTCTTCTATCACGGAGAGATGTCCTGACATTTTTATTTTAGAATTTGCTGCAATAACTCAAAATTCATTGCTCCATCAGTGATTTCAAGGCATCCTGGCCCGCAAGCAGCAAAACTGGCCCAAACCACAATACTACCACCATCATGTTTCACAGATGGGATAAGCTTCTTATCCAGGAACGCAGCGCTTTCCTCTCCCCAAACATAATGCTTCTCTTATAAACCAAAAGTTTTATTTTGGTCTAATCCGTCCACAGAACAAACAGCCTTCAAGCAGCCTTCTGGTTCGTCCGCGTGATCTTCAGCAGACTGCAGATGAGCAGCAGCGCTCTTTTTTTTAAGAGCAGCTGCTTTTCCCTCGCAGCCATTGTTATCCCGTTGCTCGGCGTTACCCTGATGGCGTGTGAGAGAAGCGTTTAGCTGCTTAGGAGTTACCCCGGGTTCCTCTGTGACCTTGCAGACTATTACACACCTTGCTCTTGGGTTTGTCTTTATTGGTAGACAACTGCTGGAAGAGCTAACGGCACTCCTGAATGTCTTTCATTTGTACACAGTCGGTCTGACTGTGGATTGATGGCATCCTAACGCTTCACAGATGGATTGATAACCTTTTCCTGCCTGATGAGCATCAACAACTCGTTTTCTGAATTCTTTAGAAAGTCCATTTGTTCATGCCATGATTCCACAAATGTGTGTTTTAAAGATGAGACTTCTTTTGAATAACATGAACACCTGCTTGTCATCCTAATTATTAAAAAAATACATTTATTTTTTTAAAGCATCTCACAGCTAATTGCTACAGTAATGGTGTTGGTCATTAACTTTGATTCTCATCCTTTCCTCGTCTTATTGTAATTCTAGGCCTAATTTTTGATTAAATCTTACCAAACAGTAATGCGAACATCCTCGTTCCTAAAATGCAATCAGTATTCAAAGGAGGGAGCTGATTTGTGCTAACTGAATACTATATGTCAGCACCTGATGTTATGGTGATGGTAATAGCACTGTCAAGTTTGACAATGTGGAGAAAGCAATACCGTCATTCCCCATATTCACTTTTGAAAATCTCATTTTGCTTTCATCTCTTCACTAACACAGAGCTGTCAACATATAATTCAATGAGTGTCACCACTGCGCTTGAACGTTTTCTTTATCTCTCTTGCCAAAGCTGCTCGTACCATCCGGCATGACTTTACTTTCTGTTGTGTTTAAAACGTGTTGTGGCCACTTTGGTTGTGATTGTAGTTAATTAGAATGTGATAGGCAATCTCATCTTTTGTAGAGCTTTTGTTAAAGGTCTCGGATTGTGGGGGACATTTGATCTGAATGTGGTGTTTTGATGTTTACAGCAATACCTCCGCGTAACGGCCGCCTTCATTCAAGCTTGTGGATGGAATGGGCTGTCAGAATAGAGGAAATTGAAACCAGTCGGTATCTTGGGCATCGTGAGAACACTGTTCAAAACACAAACACCACCTAAACCGTCCTTGAAAGGATGTATACCGCACCGCACATACCTAACACTGATTTGAACGCACCTGAAGAAGAAGCGGCCATTTAAAGGGTTTCAACCACAGTTGAGATGAGCTTGGCTCAAACTGATCCCAGCAGCAAACCGCCAACAAATCCCCCAAAAGGCCAAACCAGGTGATAAATTTAATCTTGTTGGCTAATAATTTCTCTGTTGTCTAATAAAGCCTACAACACCACTGTAGTCCAAAATCTATTACTGTAAATCTTCTGGGTGCTGTATTTTCACAAAACATTCAGTGTAGTTTGAATTGATTACTTTGAATGTACATATTTGCCATAATCCGTTGCTCCCAAGCAGTAACTTAGGTGGAAGAATAAAACCAACACATTACCTCACATGACCACTGAGTCAGTGCCCAAAGATTCCTCCCACAGTCCAAAGACAGTTAGTGGGGATAGGTTAATTGGAAAATTGCCCACGGAGTGAATGTGAGTGTGAATGGTTGTCTGTGTCTGTGTCAGCCCTGCAACAGACTGGCAACTTGTCCAGGGTGTACCCTGCCTCTCCTCAAGATTCAAAGCGTTATTGTCATGTGTGCAAAGAAAAAGCATTTCTCTGTACAATGAAATTCTTTCTCTGCTGTCCACACGCAGATGCCGGTTAATATGTACACATAGCATTGATCAATAAGTGGAGACAAAAAAAAAATAAAATGAAGTGTTAAATAGATTTATGTGCAAAAGAGCTACGAGCTTAATATTCTGGTTTAATATGTGAGATGACCTGATGTGCAAAAATTATTATGACTGTAAGACAGCTGGGATAGGCTCTAGTGCCCCCCCCCCCCGACCCTGAAAAAGAATAAGCAGAAGCGGATGGATGCATGGATGGATGGATGGATGCATGGATGGATGGATGCATGCATGGATGTTTGGATGGATGGATGGATGCAGGATGGATGGATGGATGGATGGATGGATGGATGCAGGATGGATGTTTGGATGGATGCATGGATGTTTGGATGGATGGATGCATGATGGACGGATGGATGGATGCATGGATGGATGGATGGATGGATGCATGGAGGTTTGGATGGAGGTTTGGATGGGTGCATGAATGGATGGATGGATGCATGCATGGATGTTTGGATGGAGGTTTGGATGGGTGCATGAATGGATGGATGCATGCATGCATGGATGTTTGGATGGATGCAGGATGGATGGATGGATGGATGCATGGATGGATGCAGGATGGATGGATGGATGGATGCAGGATGCATGGATGGATGCAGGATGGATGCATGGATGGATGCATGGATGGATGCATGGATGGATGGATGGATGCATGGATGTTTGGATGGATGGATGCATGATGGATGTTTGGATGGATGGATGGATGGATGGATGCATGGATGTTTGGATGGATGCATGGATGGATGGATGGATGGACAGCATCCGGGTACAAAGAAATCAGTTTTGGTCTTCATAGCTACGGTTGCACATGGGTCCACAGATCCACTCTGGTGTTGTACACATGCAAAGTTTTACAAGATCAAATGTGTCATTGAACAAAGTTTTATGTTCCCAACTATTTTTTTTAACTACGTTAGCAATTGCATGCTATTAAAGCGAGAAGCGGAGGCGTCAAATGTGCTATATAGTCATATCAGAAAATCAGTTATGTCAGTAAAGAGCATTCATGAAGAAAAGGCGTCATTTTCTACTATTTATTCTTTCTGAGCTGGGATTTATTACACAACAGGAATGCAGACTTAATGGGCGACATGTGAGCGGCACAGATACTGCAAGCCTGGAGCCAACGCGGCCAGTGTGAACTTTGACCTGGGATTGTTTGTCACCTGCTGTTTTCAAAGTAGAGCGTTAGCTTTGAAACTATGGAGAGACGGACAAAGACTCTCTCGCCTTTTCATGGGATTTGCTGACTGCATAGAAACGGCACCAATCCGTCCAAAAGCAGACATCAGTTAATAAAATCCTTTTCCAGATAGGCATTTTTTAATCTTCAGACAGGATTTGAGTCATCTGTTTAATCTGTTTCTCTGTAAAATGCCAATTTTTTTTGTCTTCTCCCCTTCTTTGCCAGAGATCTAAAGATTCTACCGGATCATTTACATACAAAAGGATGATCCCTCTTTCTCAGACCTACAAGTGATGGGAATTATCCGGTGTAGTGCTGCTTGTGTTGTTGACTTGTTTTACGATAAGACGTGTGAACAACACTTCAGTTGTTTCCAAGCAGGCCGACACCGCAGTCATTTTCATCAGCACTCTTGTTCAGGTAATGTTCCTTCAGGCTCGCTGATTTCAGGGCTTATCTTGTTAAGAGCCCCCTGCTTCGCCACAGATCTGCTCGGCTGTCAGAGCCGGGGCCCACACATTTCGGGACTATTATTGGTGATTGTAGGATGACACTAATTAAAGTCATTGATGTTTAAAATCAAGCTCCGCACGTCTCGCTTGTTTTGTCACAAAAAGCTCCGATAGCTTCTCAACGTGGCCCCGTCATGTAAGCTATCATGCTATTTGTTTTCAAGCCATGTGGAGAAACTAGCACGTGTGTGTCACCTCATTAAAAAAAAAGCACACACCTCAAGATGGGAGAGAGCTCTGCTTGAGGTGTTTACATTTCGTTTTTAGCACTGGGCTCAGGCTCACTGAGTCTAAATTTAATCTAATATTTATAATAATGGAGCAAAACCAAAAACTCAGACTATTTATATCGCGTCTTCCTTCTCCCCCGACTGACTCCAGTGACATAATTTGTGCTAGATTCATTATTTGAAATGCTAAGTGCAAAGTCAGATTCCTAACATATTCAGTCTGTGAAAACTGAGTTGAATGTGCAACTCTCTCAAGTGTTTATGGTAAATAATATTGGTGTTATAATACCTCATATTTTCCATCTCTTTGAATATCTGGCAAGAGGGCCTCTATAAAGTCTGTATAAGTCTATAAATAATGTTCACAGCATATGAATCCAATAAGAGTGAATTAAGGCAGTTAAGTAAGGTTGTTTTCAAATGTTGCTTAATCCTTGGACATTTCCAAACCCAAATATTTGCTGTATTTACTTTTTATTACAGTAAATCAGTGCTTTCTAAATGGTAATGCAGTACTTATATTAAGTACTTGTATTAATTAGTATTAATTACTCAGAGAAAGTGTGTGTTACACTACTCGCTACATTATATATTACACTATAAATGCACAGTTAACAATATAAATTGAGGCTACAATTTTATGCACCAACTCAAACATGAAGAGGTAGAAATGGATGCTGGAAGCTTATCACTGGCTTTGTTAGCTGTTCAGTGTCTGGCTGCTGGGCTGAGGTCAGCATACAGTCAACACTAACATCCCTCTGGTTTCTTGGCTAGCTTAGTGTTAGCATGCTATCTGCGCAGGTGTTTGCAAAGTTGTGTTAGCAGTACAATGCATTTGTTTCTATCCTGGAGGCAGTTTGCACTTTTCCTTTGTCCTCTTGTCCTTGTTTAATAAAAATAAAAGTAGTGTCTGCATCTCTGCTGTGGACCGCTCCATCACGTTCCCTTTTCCAACACATGAACTGAAATCAGCTGATTGTAGCAGGGCGCCTGGACTCCACCCAGCGTCCAGACAACTTAGAACTTTGGTTCTGTAACAATAAATTGTTACATCGTTACATGACTTATGTGATGTTATTAAAGTAACATGTTATTGTAACAATATGCGCAGTTACATCTAGCACTGATTGTGTCAAAATTGCCAACCTTCTTTCTATCCACTGATTTAAATAGCTGGTAACTGGAGCTTTTTTTTTTTTCTTTTTCTGTTTTTGTGGTAACTTGAGCTCCCAACGCTTCATCTTTACCATCAGTTTTAGTCTTGAAAATATCCACTGATGGACACTGGACAAACCAATGAAAAGGAGAAGGTGGTTGTCGGCTCCCTAACCTGTCAGCCTTGCAGATTTAATCAGCGACTTGTTTTTGAGAAATTTGACAGGTTTGCCAAAGTAGCTTCTGTGCTTTGTATTTTTGGTTTGGAAACCTGAAGCACACGGAGGACAGGCAGTGACTTGCCCTTACATCTAATCAAGTGCAGAAAGGTACATAATGGTCTTGCTGAAGGAGAGCGTGTCAATTATTCATCAGCTGGCTCTGGCCTGTGAATTTAATCTTTGTTTTACAGTATTTTCAGTTATTTCATGTGTTCTGTAAACTGTGCTGGCATTCAGGAAAAAGGTGCGGCTGCCTCTGCAGAAAATGAAAGTAATACATTTATTAAACAAAAGCTCAAATCAAATATCAAAGATTGGCAGACTTTGAGAACCTCTTTTTTTTTTTTTTTATAATGATCCAGTATCCAGTGCAGAGACAACAGCAGCTTTTTTAAAAAATGTATTTATTATATTTTCATACCCTTTAAAAAAAATAAATTTCATATATGTTTGACATCTAGTTTTGGGTTACCCATGTAGATATAGCTTGGACATATACACCATTCAGTGACAATATTAAAACCACCTGTATAATATTAGGTAGATCTCCAAAACAGACTCTGTTGGATGTTGTGCACAACATCTGGAGGTATCCTGGGGTGTCTGGCACCAGGACTGCAGATCCTCTGGGCCCTGAGGGTTTCTGTGAACCAGCTTTGTACCGGTGCATCCCACAGGCGCACGGATTAGCAACTGGGGGTGTTTGGAGGCTACGCACACCTACTGGTTATGTTCCTCGAGCCATTATTGAGCTCTTGCGGTTTTGCTAGATTTGTCCCGCTTGGGGGGGGGGGCTGTTGCTGTGGACGAGCACTATTGCTATGGGTGGGGTATGAGGGATGTTCAAAGCAGCATCGGCATGAATGCCAAGACCCGAGTTTTCCCACAAGAGTCTTACATTGTAATGATTAATGTTATTCACTTCCCTTGTCAGTGGTTTTTGAGTTGTGGCTGAAGGATGTATGTAGACTTGAAAACTCCCAGGGAACAGGGAAAAAGTGTGACACTGCAGTGGAAGGAGCGCTAGTAATCCAGCCTTATTTGTTTAAGTCTGACTGCCCTGATAGCGAATACATGCACACCCTCAAAGTGTAATGCATAAACATTTCACAGCAAAACAAATAAATTAAATCTGCTCAGAAGGAAAACATATGTGCTAACTACAGTCTCTGCTGAATTGTTTTTTTTGTGGCTTTTCAGTAACTAGGTCACTGCAGTGCATGTAAACTTGTCTGATTTCCAATGCGACCGGTTTTGTGAATGCAATTTGCTCGCTTCCTCGTGCGGTTAGCACAGGAGCAGCACAAGGCTGATAACTAGTAACCAACTAATTTATTCTGTTATTGGTAGAAATTAACACAAGATAAGACATTTTATTGAATACATTAATCAATACGATTTTCAATTAGCTCCTCAGAATCACTCAAATTACCTTGCTGAAATGACTTGAGGGTCCAATTCCACTCAAGGACCCTCATTTGAATAACCCTGCCTCGGGGTGTAATGAATTGACAGCCTTTTGATATGAAACGTATGCTTCAGTAGCTGCGTATCAGCCCTCGCCTCCTTGTTGCTGAAATGGTTTTTACGGATGCTCCAAGCATGTTCCACCTTTATTCACGGCCATAGCATCTGGCTGGCAGCCACATCCAGCTGACCCACCCCCTGCTTAAGATGCACTGGAGCCTCTGTGGGTTAGGAGGGCCAGCTCTATCAATCTGCTCCCTTCCGGCCCCCACGTTCCCCAGTGTGGTTAATCACTGCCACTAATTAGCGCTAATTACTCATTGCTGCCCGGGAGAGCCCCCCTCGCTGGCTCACGCTGATCTGAAGGTCCTCCGTGGCACCCTGCTGTTTGCCATTCCTTGGGTACAGGACGAGGCGCAGGTACGTGGGAGGTGCTGAGGGGAAGGGGGAGGTTATTGAAAAGCTCATCTCCTCTAATTCAGCTTTTTTTTATTTTCGGGGAATCAAACACATCCCTGGGTTTTAGCCTTTCAGCAGCTACAGGTAGAAGGGTACCTCCCTGTGGGCCTGCAGCTGAGCAGACTGGTTTGTGCTGGTCTGCTTTGGTCTGGCTGTTGGCCTTGTCTTCATGCACAGGGCTGGCCAGGCTTAATGAGCCAGCACCTTTTTGCTCCCACCGCCATTAATTGTCTGCGGCCATGGTTCTGCGGGCTACATTGTGTTTGGTTCTTTTCTCTCAGTAATTTTGCTTTAATAGATTCAATTTGCTTTCATTTGCTTTGTATTGATTTATTTGTCCAGCTTTGTCTTGTCAACCATAGAAACCTATAATTTCTCACAAAAGTTTGGGGCAAAAAGGCAGAGAAAAAAAAGCTCATTTAATTTGCTAATATCGAGCAAATTATTTAAAAAAAGAGAAATGACAAATGATGTTGATATGGCGTGGACGTGAAGCGAGGCTTGACTAAGGCTGAACTCATTTCTCGGAGGCGAGAAAAGTGCATAAAAATATTGCAAATTCCAGACGTGGCACAAAGAGTGAAGCTTATTAACAGACCTGGAGGTTGTTAAGTCTGACAATCGTGTAGCTAAATGGTATCATTGGATCTGTCAGCTTTTTAGCGGTCAAAAAAAAGAAAAGAAAAAACTCAGTAATGGCTGGTGATGAAAGGTGAGTGTGTCATGTCAGCCGTAAATAATTCTACAAAGACAGCTGATGGAAATGATTACATTGATATTTGGAAGGGCCTTTCAGACAAAGGGGTTGAGGATGTGTCCAAAATAGATTCCTTTAGCCTCTGCCAGAGTGCAGCACCGTGTGTCACCAGGAATCAGCGTGAGGCGAAAGGCTTTACCTCTTGCTGACCTTCAAATGTGAAGCAGCAGTAACTGTGACAGGTGAAACAGCTGCAGTCATAACACACAAACTGTTACACGAGTGAATGTGCGTACCCCAGAACATTTGGAAAGGATGCTTTTTAAAAAAAAACTTTATAAAGAAATACCTCATAGAATTAAAGCAACAGACAGACAAACTACTTTCTTAAATGGGCACTTAACACCAGAATCAGATTTACAGATGTTTGTCTTGTGGAGCTCTAAAGCCATCTAGAGTATTTTGGAGTCAGTCGCACAATTTCAGAGCAATCGGCTGTCAAGGTGTCTGCCTTGGAGATGTCTGCCCTCAGCTGATGTCATGAAACTAAATAGCACTTGCTAAAGGGACAAAGAACACATCTGAACCCTCAGCAGCAGCATCCTTGTCCTGGGCGATCTCATGTAGGAACTATTTTCTACCAAACGTACTCCACCAACCAGCATTCTGCACAAGTGTATCCATCCACCAGTGATGACAGGCCCATCCATCCTAATTGCAAGATTTTGCTGTCATCCCTCTTTAGTTGAGCTGAGATGTTAGCTAGCTGCTAACTTCCTTTGGTTGCTAAATGTAAATCTGTAGATGTTAAAAAAAACAGCTCCAAACATCATTCATGAACTTTTCTTTTCAGTCACTGGGTCACGATTCCTGGGAAGAGAAACTGCTGCCATTTTTGCCCTACAAGGCAAATATTAGTTTCAGTATCTCTGAGACAAGGCAGACATCTCGCTAATCTAAAATTAAAATAGTAGCTCCAAAAGTGGGCGAATCACATCACAAATATTTAAATGAATAAATGATACTACAGGCCAGAGGGGGAAAAGACTATCAATTTTTTTTTAACTTTAAAATTAACAGAACTGAAATTATATCAGCATACGTAATTCCTTCAGTATTAGGTATCTATTTTTAATGGCTCAGTCACATTAGAGTAAAAACAGAATGTCAACCTCTTTAGGAAAAATCAGCTCTTGCCAGCGATTCACAGAAGTTTTTGTAGCAGTTTGTGACAAACACAAATGATCAGTGTACAAAACCCTCAACCTCTGGATGTTTGTTGTAATTGCACAGGTTGGCTGATGGGAGGCAACCTGTCTCCAAACAACAACGGGCCAACTTGGTGTGTCTTAGTTCACTCTGAGCCACTTTGGAGGTTTGCAAATAATTGTCATCTAATTTAGAAATGCAGACAGAACAAAGAGGATTGCAGTGTGAGCAAAGTGTCTCTTTGCAATTGCGTACTCGACTCAAATGGTTGCCAACTGGTTGCATTCAGGTCATATCCCTTATATAAAAACTTGTGCAGCCAGAACCTCACCAATCAGATCGATGAGGGTCAGTAGTTCATGTGAATTTGTTTTTAATGTGAAGCAACAGATGGCAACGGATTTTCCATTTTCACTATTTTATTACCACAAATAGATTGCATGTAATTGCCAGTTTGACCCCCTTCAATCACACACTGACAGCAGACTGACTCCATCTTATTGCCGTCTTGACGCACCTGGTCCCGTCTTTGAAGCAACGTTTTCCAAGGCAACAAATTCCGTCGCAATAATTTTCGACTGCTTTCCCTTGTGTGACTTTAGCATAATGTCCCTGGAACATTTCACCGATTTGAATAAGCTTAATAAAAGTCACTTAAAGCATTGAGTCGGGTCAAAACACAAGGAGGAAAGGAGGAGATTGGCAGAAGCTGAAATCTTTTTCGCTCGTGTTCACTCAGCTGCTGAACTGAGCTGACCAGATCTCTCTTGTTGAAGCATTTCTTATCTTTGTGATGTTTGCCGCCAAGGCCAAATCAAAGCTATGCAGGAAGGTTAGACCATGAATAGAAAACACTGTTTATGTCTCCGTCATTACTTTCGGGTGAATAACAGTACTTTTGAAAGGAATCTCAGCCTCTCAAAGAAAAGTGTCAGTATCTGAAACGTCTTCAGGCAGGATTGTAAACTTCACGCTGTTGCACAGACTTTACACAAATGAAACGGTCACACTCTTTTCAAACGTCAATACCCAGATGGAGTTTTATTTTTCTGATGACAGAAATGCGAAATTAAACGATGGTTAATGGGCGTTTTTCAGACGATCTCCTTCAAGCATGTTAACAGCAAAATATGTCATAAAGATGTATATTTTTTATTAATAGGAACAGGATACATTTCAAGACAAAAACGATTTAAACTAACAGCCTGAGTCGTTCAGACATGTGTGATTCATATGTTAATGTTTTTATTGGTTTATTGTGACATGCCAACACAGCTGATGTTAACAGCAATGGTGGGCACAAGGTGAGTATTTACAACACAAGCCGAGACACTGCAGGTCGTTGCTTATGATCTATGACTATTACAGGTTTATTAAGGTGCCTGCTTAGTTCTGCAAGGAGAAATCCACAGATGTAACAAGTTATTTGCATTTTAAATCAAATCAGCCATGGAAAGGCTTCCTTAACTGTCGTGATTAGTAGGAATACCATCGAAGTGTCAACATTCAATCAAGTGATGCTAAAAAGTAACCAAATTGTTACCAAAGTGTCATGTTTTTGTCATATCTTATAAGAAAAAGACATGAAATTTATGTACAATACCTCTTAGTTTGTCTTCTGTCATTTAATTGTTTGTCTGTAACTTGATTAAACTGGTGCAGAATGAGTGGCTGTGTGGTCTTCATCAGAAGTGAAGGTTATAAAACTTGTGAAAATACATTTAAAAGTGCCAAATTTGTGTCCTCCATAAATTCTGGAGGACAAAACTATCCCGTTGGCCAGATTAGTCTTTGCTGAATCTGGACCACGGGCTTTATGTTTGACACCCCTGAATTATATGATAATTGTTAAAATGAACACATATGCCCAGATGAGACTTAAGATCAGAACATCACCGTTACAGGGCAGTATTATACTCTTTCTTATGGTGAATCTTCTGGCAGGAAAAGAAGCCTTGACTGACCATATAAATGGGGAAAATGCATCAAATATACAGTTGTGTTATTAGATTACAATGCATTATTAAAGTGAACTTCTTGGACTCTACTAATGTAATTTAGCGTCTTTCACAGTTCAGAATGGGCAATAATGCTGCATAATAGTGCTTTAGACCCCATTTCCTGAGCCCCCCCACCACTAAAGTCCCCTTTTTAATAATTAGCTGCTCATTTTTCGACTTTCACAAATTGAATCGGGTGCTTGTGTGCATCGCCTGCTGCCTAACAAACCTTAAGTCTGCAACAAATAATTTCTTATTCTTGATCAGGACTGACATCCTCTCCATCCACTAACTGTTTGAACTCTAATTCAGTCTAATGTCTCATACAAGAGTGGACATCGCAAACATCCACAGTGACAAACAATACAGCCTGAAACTTTGGCCAACAGCCATTTGCTCTGATTATTAATGACACGGGACAATAATATTAGTGATATAATAATTCTTGCAGCGTGCAGCTGTCACCCTCTTTCCTTTTTGGAACAGCTTTGTCTTTTAGCATTAGCCTAGCAGCCCAACGTCATGCAGGGCTCTAATAATGAAAGGGTCCTCTGCATATAACAAACTAAAGGTTACACGTTATATATGACATGTTTCTGTCATAGATGCAGTTTACGTGTATCACAGAACATGACAGTACAATGTAATTTCTGTATCTTTGTAACTATTTTTATTTTATTTTTTATGATCGTGTGTAAGTTTTTTACAAATTACATGACGTAATCCAATTAAATAAAAGTGGCCTAATCACGATGGACAAACTACTGGGTCACCTGCAGGAGCTGCTTGACTGAAATCCACACCACGAGGCTCCCAGCACAGTTTTTGTGCTGATGTTAATGCCAGAGGAGTCTGCAGTTCTTGGTGGGGCGTTGGCAATTTTTACACACTATGTGCTTCAAAACTCAGCAACTTTGTGAAGTCAGACAATTCATGGCTGAGTGTCTATGATTCCTACAAGCTTCCACTTTCCAATTCCACTTACAGCCGATTATGGAATTTCTACGAGGGATGAAATTTTAAAAGCTCATTTGTTTTGTGTGTTTTTTCTTCCTTTATATTGTACTTTTTGTGTCATACTTTCCAATTTCCTTAAATAAAGAAGTTTCGTCTTTTCCACCCTTTGTGATTTGCTTGAGTTAAGTTATTGTTTAAATTAGCATAAATAGTGAGAAATTTCCCAGGAGGTGTGAAGTACCTACTTTGTAATGTATCTCTTCTTTTCTTGAGTATTTATTTTTCCGAAAACTTTTTACATTTACTCCTTACCTTTTAACAAAATTATCTATATTTTCTATTGCTTACATTTTCAAAGCAAGCTCGGTACTTCAGGTTTAGGACATTTGAGGGGAGTTATTTCAAACTGATTTGAGCCTAAACAGTAACACATGTAATGCACTTTCTATAGGTGTATCAATCACCAGGGGTCACTGGATAAAAAGAGATATAATACCATATCAGTGGTTAAAATGCGCCTTTTCTTTTCTTTTGGTCAACGGTGGAACGAGTGCAGGTGTCCATACATCGTGATTCCGGTACTTCATCATTTAGCTCGTCCTACAGAAGAGCAGCGAGCATAAAGGGACGTTTTTTTTTTTTTTAAAGTGAAAGGTAATTTTGAATGCAACGTTTCTAACAGCTCAACAAACATCAACGCAGACTTTGTGTGTGCAGTTTGTCATAGGCTGTGCCTGCTAGCTAAAGGTCCAGCAGTGCAAGCTAACTTCACTCAGAGACGAAGAAGAGAGGTTAAATTTAAAGGTAAAGACTGCCTTGTGGTGTTTTAAAGTAAAACTTTAAAGAACATGTGGGTTCCTCTTTGTGAAATCATATATTGGATCTGTATTTGTTGTCAAGTTGTGTATTTTCGTCATGTGAAACGTTCTGGAAAACAAGCTAAGTATGCTAACTTTGTTTTGCTTAAAGGTTGCATGACATTGCAGTTTAGTGCAGGATAAACAGGTTAGCTTTCCAAACTCTGACGGATTTAAATTAAAATTAAAACCTTCATACCGTCCAGTATAAAGACAGTATAGCACAGTATGTTCTGCTTTTATAATAATTTCCTCTTCCGTAAACCTAAATACTAAAAACCTAAAATGTATGAATAATAGTCATTTGCATGCATTTAACATACATCGGTAATTAGCATTCCTGTAGGTTCTTCAGCTTTAAGAAATTATTTCTAATTATTTTTAATTAGAAGAGAATCAGGCTTGTTTCACAAGCAGATTCCCTCCAAAATAAGGAACAAGTGGTTTCATGAATTTTATCAATGGGTTTCCTACAGAGATGATTTCCTTTGTTAGGAAATAAACATCAAGATTTTGGGCTAATGGGCTAATTAATCAAAGTTGTCATGGTTACAATCAAAACCAAAATTGTGGTTTTGAGTTTCGGGGAATGATCACTTTCACAGACAACAGAAAATCGTGTTGGAAACAGGACAGGAACATCTGTCTCCTGTGTTGAAATTCTGCATTTCGGTGACCCATCCATCCGTTTCTCTGCGGACCGGGTTTTGTCTTGTTTTTCTTTGGAGAACAGTCTCCTCTGAGCCTGTGCAAAGACGGAAAACAATGAACCATGTGAGCACGAGCAGCTGTGATTCAGTCGGCAGCAGAAAAAGATTACAACAATGTGTAGCGCTGCATTTTTGTTCAGGTCTGTGCAGTTTTCTCCACCGCGACGTAGTTCTTATGCGTTGTTTCCACGTGACGCTGCTGATAATTGTGCTACCTTCTATAAAATAGAATTTTTGCTTTGATTACATATACTCCAATTTTAATTAACTGTACTTTCAATGCACTGAGATTCAGATCCTCATCCTGCAAGAGGAGGGCAGCCTTTCCACAACGAGCTGTTACTCTGCAGCCGTGTTCACAACAGCACTTGTTCATGCAGAAGTTGTTGCTTTTTCTTCTTCATGAATTCCTCACGGTGGTTCTTCAAACTGAGACAAAGCATTTTTTTTCCTTCTGAATGAATCTTGCTCAGCGGCAGATACGAAGCCTCTTTACAGTTTGAAAAGACATTTATTTCTTGTCAGTATGCCTCCCTTGGAAGTGAATTCATCTTTCCAATAAGATAAATCCCCTCTGCACAAACTTTGTTCATTAAACCTCTGAGATTCATTCAGGTTTATTTTTAGTGAGAGGCATTCATCGTTATAGCTGTGTTGATTTTCCACGCAGTCTAGAGGGTTTATTCTGTTGCTGCTGGTGCACCAGTAATATGTTTCCTTGGAGCAAACACGAGTGAGATGAGGTTAGAGGTGATCTCCTCAATAGTGGCATTAAAAGAGCTTAAAATTCAGGGACAGGGACATGAATGTCATCGCTGCACACCTGGCATGCTTTTGTCAGTCACCTTTCAAAGGAATTTTTGGTATTCATTGATTCAGCTGTTCTCCTGGTCTGTGACAACATCAGGCCTGTTGAGGTCAAACATCTTATTTTTTTAAAGTGCTTTCAAAAGACAAAAAAAAAATTTAAAATTGAATTTCATTAGTTTTGCAAAATTACAGCACAAATTGACAGTTTTACCAAAAAGAGTTAGGAGGAAAAAAACAGAAAGCAGCAGACCGCCTGCGCCAACTTCTCAGCTGCAAAGGATCTTCTTTCCTCATTTGGAATAGCTATTGATAAACAAAAGCTCACCCTTATAAAACCCGCCAAATCTGCGCTTTGTTTAGGGAAGTCTTTGGGAGGATTTGTCTGTAGGATAGGCTAATTTGTTTGCTTTGTGTTACATTTCCCCTTCACTCTAAACCCAAAATACTTTCTCATAATTAAGAAACAGCAGGTGTCCAATTAAGATACTCTATTCGTAAATAATTTTTTGTCACTACAACTGGTAAATTATCTGCATGCAAATGTGTGCAGATTAGAAAAAGCTACCCCATCCAAGAATTGGCTCAAAGGAGGAAAAAAGGACACAACCCTTCACGTTACACCTGCCTTTCCACTGTTTGCATTTGTAAATTGGAAATAATATTGCTGCATAAATGCCACAAATGTCACAGACACGGCACACTTCAAAGCGCAATCTGTTGCATTTCACCAACTCTTAATTGACCTTTTGTTCTCTGCCCCCTTTTTCGTCTCCCTCTTATTTCTCAATTCACAAGAAATAAAGCTATAATCCTGAGGCAAAAAGTCCTGTAAAGCCAAACCTAAAGGCCATTCTTATTCATTAGACAAGCTTGCAGTGTTGTTGGCTGTCACTGCCACCGAGGGGCTTGTCCATGGCCGCGGCCGACATCTGTTGGCATAATGTAGCGTCCAGGCCTCTGATAGGCAACGGGAGCTGATTTATAAGGTTCTCTGTTTAAGTGGGTGTCTTAAGGTAATTATAAACCGTTGGGGGGGTTGCTACTAATTGCACCTTCCCTGATCTGTAATGAAGGCCAACCAGCATGAATGAGTCCATCCTGTGCGACTCAGGCAGTGCAAGAGCGAGGGCAGCTGAGCTTGACCAGTTAGTGTTGGTTTAGCTCTGGGCTGGAGCTCCTCACCTGCTGTTATGCCTCGTCTTCAGCCAATTTCTCTTGAGTAATTAACTGTGATGCCACATATGGTGCAATGGTGGAAAATCTGATCGCTGGCGGATGCAGAGGAGTCGAAGAGAAAAACCCAATGCGAGGAACCCCGCGGTGACCAAAGCTCCAAACACTGAGTGTGAGCATAAATGGGACGACTGGAAAATTCTTTTGACATGCACAATTAAAAACAAATGTTGTTTCCACATGACATAAATGAGCGTAATTAATCACTCAACAAATGAATTATTAGGAAGATTAGAAAATTAGGTAGATTAAGTACACCAATGAGGCTTGAATTATTAACAGTATTTGTAACAGTTGATTAAGCTATTGCATAGAAGGAGGTCTTTGTGGGCAACGTATGACAAAGTAATTAGTTTGAGTTTAACATGTGCTATGTATATAAGGTCATATAGCCAACATGACATGAGGAAATCTTATATCATTACTTCTCACTTTAATAAACTTCCATAAACTCTACAAATAAGCATCATAACTTATAGCAGGTTCAAACTTGGTGCTTCCAGGCTATTAGTCCATCGCTCCCTGGAAGTGCTGACCGATTTCACTTGTGCCTTCTCTGCAGGTGTTACCAAAAAAAAAGCTACCTATGTGCCAGCACACGGTAGTACAAAAACACACCTCAATTCACACTCCTCTCACCTCAAAACCTTCAGTGGAGCGGATCAAGGAATATGAGAAAAGCTGCCAGACATTCACCTGGGCTCCAAACTCCCCAGATCCCAATCTGACCAACAACAACAGGACATGCTCAACAAAACCAGTCGACAAAGGCCCAGCTTAGCAACTCACGGGACCTAAAGACTGTGCTGCCAAACACAAGAATTAAGTGTTTGTTTTAGGTTTACTAAAACATTTGATTTTTTTACACAAAGCTTAGGTGAAGAACTTTTCCTTTTCGACCCTTTCATCAGTCACGGTGGCAAAATGTAGTTCTGGAGTGGTTGGAGACTGGGGCATGACCAAAAATATGTTCATGCAGTCTGTTTGTGAGAGTGCTTCCATTAATTGGGATAATTTGGTGAAAACAACAAACCTGTTGGTGTCTGCATGAATAGAAATTCTCGCAGTTATTTGCAAACCTTCGCCAGTCTGTCTGAGAGCGATTGCCATCAGTCCCAATCAGACGGTGATTATTTGGAGACAGGTTGCCTGACCTGTGCAATCGCTTTGACTAAAACTGGTTACGAATCCTTACTTTTTACAGATGTTTGTGCTCAAGTTTAGGTCTGTTTGTCTATACAGACTTTTTCTTAATGCAGTTGTCATGCAGAGTAAACTCTGAGATCAAAATGAGGACAGAGTTTGGTTTTATACCTCTCTTGTGTCTGGTGCTATTGGAAGATGGTCCATTAATGCATTAAATAGCATGTTGACAGAAACTGTCATTAAGTTGTGCAATATGTAAACGTGATTACAATCTAGCCCTGATCTTAACCACAGCGTTTTAAACTGTGAAACCCGGAGACACGAGGTTTTAATTAAGAGTAAAAATCATGCTCTGGCTGTGATGAGCATGTGCTTCACTTAAAAATGTCCGTAGAGTCAAGTAAAATCATTCCAGACCATGTGCTTAAGTTTGGTTCATAAAAGATGCCATCTCCCTTATTTTTAAATCTCAAATAGACTTGAGCTGACAGCACCTGCCTCTGGAGTTCCATCGATACGTCGCCTGCACAAAATAGGGTTTAGTTAGGAACAGCCGTGGACCCTAAGAGAGCAGAACATCCATTATTCTTGGGTAAGTGACAACCTAATTATCAATGCTGCTTAAAAAAAACATCATTTTATTGCACTGTTGGTGAATTTCTTATGAAAGTGGCCACAGTCTCTTTGAGAGGTGCCAGAAATTCTTTTATTCCAGGAAAATCTCCAACACTGATATAATATATATTATCCATAATGAGTTAAATTAAATATATACGTGAATGCGAGAGAGCAATTATTTCTTTGAAGTTCCCTCAGATTGAATTACGGCCTGCATGGCTCTGAATACAAAATGACATTTTAAACACGAGGCAGCTACATTTTATATCCTGCAATGTAAAAAGGTTTCAAGCAAAAAAAAAAAGCAAAAAGAACTCCGATGCCTTTAATTAATTTTTTTCCAAAGAATATGTGACCTTGGAGAATTATTTTCGTAATAAACGGTTTGTCAAATTATCAAAGAAGCTTAATAGTTCGAGATCAGCGCTGTATGGAACAGTGAGTCATGACGGGGCGCTAAAGCAGGGAGGTGAGGCTGTGTTTAAGCACTGAGTTACAGAGGAAGAGTTTCCGTCAAGTGAGTGACACAAAAGCAAGATTAGGGGATCAAGTGCTGAAAGATGAGAGAGGAATTTAGTGGTATTGACAGCACATTCAAGGGTTTCTGAGAGGAAGAGAAGACAAGAGACAGGGCGATAATTTTAGAGATTTGAAGGGTCAAGATTAAGCTGCCTGATAATAAGCAGAGTGAAATGAACCAATTTTGAAAATATATGCTGATGTAGTGTCGACTGGTGACTGGGGAGTGGGGGGGTTGTCAGTGCTTCCACAAATGACTTGGTATCAGACAACAGGCTTTTGGAAATATTGGATTGTACAGTCAGACTGTTTCACCGCCTGCCACACTATATTAATGCACAGCTCATATTGGAGCCCGCATTAGGTCTCCCGCGCGCCGCTGTTTCTTCGCGGTAAACGTGAAGGGCCAATAAAGAACCGAGATTTCTCGTGGATGTAATTAGCCAATCGTTTCTAATAGTGTCCATAGCAATGCATTTTCACGGCCGTGTCATTTCAACCTGGCCAATATGCCTTGAAGTGTAATTTCTGCCTGAGCATTTAGACACAGAGCTATCGATTGCATTCGGCGAATGATCTGCTCAGAAACCCATCATCTACTTTAATAATGTCACTCAGCACCACATTCTCCCTGCTTGGTTTCCATTAATAGTCAGCCTACGTGACATTGTCAACATTCACTGCTCAAACAACGGGGTTTTTGAAGCATGGTCGGTTCACAATTGGGTCATTTAATCAATTTATACAATTGAACCTATTTAACATATTGATATGCAGTTACCCTGTAATGTGTGTGGCCTTTTATCCCCTCGAGTGAAACAAACTCCAAGGGAGCTGTTCAGATCTTCTGCCGTTATTTATCATGTGACATTTAGCTGGGCCCTGATGACGGCAGCTCTCCACTTTAATTAAAGGTTCAACCTCTTCACTGGATGACAAATTGACTGGTTTGTGCCTTGGAAAAGTGGAGGAACATGTCTAGTCCACCCTGCTCCTCGCTAACGGTGGGCTAACATCAGGGAGAGAGGTGGAGCTGGCATTTTAGTCGAGTCTTAACTGAGGCGAGGTCAGACAGCGAGCTGCATTATCTACCGCACAGCTCTCGGACTAAATGGAGAATAGACTTAGAGATTTATAAAAAAAAAAAAACCCTGAGACAAGTGGAGAAATTTGTTTTCTCGCTCTTTCTCTGTTTTTAAACTTCACATTATTTCCTCTTTTTGCTGTTCTTTTGTTAAGTTTCTTGTGACCTTCTGTTCGTGCAGATGCGAGATCTGCAACTCGGTCGGTAGCGGCAAATGGCTAATGGTCCATCCCCCGGTTATTTTACGGCAGGCTGGAGAATATGTCCACTTTGCATGGTTCCCTTCTTCCATTTTTCAAACTTCGCCTGAGTTGGGGGTGACACAGCTTGAAACAGGTTTCAGGAGAAGCAGCAACACAAATGGAAGAGCAGGCCCAGATGATACAATCACTTTGTTCAGCATGAACACTTCTGCAAACATGTTGTGTGTGGGGGGGAGTTGGGGGTTCTTCGGGGCAGGCGCCAAGGCTTCTGTGTAAGATGAGATGGTGTAAACAGGCAGATTGGCTCTCTTCTCCGCGTTAGCTCCTTGAGATTTCATGCTGGCTGGATTTATAGAGAATCACAGTGCATTGGAATGCGCCTTAGGCTCCACTGGGGCCAGTATCAGAGAGAGTGCAGAGCTGTGAACTTCAGATGATAAACTAAATATAAATCCATAAAAAAAAATATATATATATATATATTTTTTACGATCTTAAAAATAGAGGCCCATCGTTTTGTTGTGCCTTTCAGATGGGAGTTAATGATACCCACTCTGCCTTCATCTTCATTGTATCTATTCTTTTACTACAATACCAATTTTATTAGTCTTTTAGCATTAACGTATGAAAGTCGTGTTTGATTGTTGTATAACACTTTATCTCATCTCCCCCTCTTTTTTCTTTTAACGCACTAGTTTTCTATTTAATTGTGAAACATTGTAGGCTCCATCCACATGGCAGTTGCTGTAGGAATGAAATTAGTATTAATACTACAGGTCATGCGGATGCCCCAATTAACAAGAAACCAGTGGAACGGCATCACTTTTTCAGTTAAGTCTGCACACCAGCTAAAATATGCGGAAAACCTTTGAAACCTTGCATCTCAAAAGCGAGGAGAATGACTCATGTTCATTCCGGGCATTGCCACCCCATCTATATGTATTAAAAAAGAAACGCTGGGTAATGTAGAGGGTAGTAATGCATGAAGTCTCTGGTGGTGGACTTGTAATACGATGAGAAATAAGACACTAGTTGCACATGTAAGAAACACGAACCACTGAATCTGTTAAAAGTGCGACAGGTGACTGAAAAATGTGACTGATACAATGGTAATTATACATTTTCCAACACTGTAATTTTATGTGGTTCTGCATAGCTATAACCTGAAACATTAGCATATTTTCTCACAAGTCCTAATAGATAAAGGGAGCACAATTAAACAAATGACACATTTATCATGTCCTTTATTTATGGAAATGTGCCCACATGCGTAAGGGAGGAAAGTGAGCATCAGGTGTTCAGTCAGTGGAGTGAAAATCAAGTGTGGGTGGTCTGCTTTATTTAAGTTTAACAACACGTATCTGTCAGAATGTGATCTCCGTAGCCCTTGTTTGTGGAACTGTATCAAAGCATGAAATAATGAGATTTCTCATAAAGTCAGGAAAAGAGCTGTTGATGCTCAGTAGGCTAAGATTATTACAGAACTATGTTTAGCGTTTAGATTTCACCAATCCACAGTCGAACAGGTTTCATGCAAATAGACAACTAGTCGTCCAAGAGCAGTTACAGGAACCTTTGTTAGTTATGTAATATTTATGAATGAATCTCAATTTTAAATAAGTGACCACGGCAACATCCGGTTGTTAAATGATGACATATGAACCCTTCTTCCCTTGCAGCCCAGCCCATGCAGCAGTATATTAATGACTAACCTCGTATTGTGGATGGATTATCTCAGTTGTTCTCCTGACTGAAGTTTGGTCCGTTTACAGCAGCGGTCTCCAACCTTTTTTGCGCCACGGACCAGTTTATGCCCGACAATATTTTCACGGACCGGCCTTTAATGTGTCGCGGATAAATACAACAAAATAAAACTAGTACCGGTACTGAAAAAAAGAAGATTTATTCATAACACACGTGAAAGGACCCAGGAAAACAGAGTTAACGATCAAAACGATAACAAAATAACGCTGAAAACCGATAAAAACCCTGAAAACCATACATTTCACACCTGAGCCTCAACTCTGGCAGCCCGGTACCAAACGACTCACGGTCCGAGGTCCGGGGGTTGGGGACCGCTGGTTTACAGCATCCTGCCATGCGATTGCATTTGTCCCTAACCATCGGGAACCCTCACGTTAACTTTTATCGAGTGGAAAAATAGCATTCATCCTCCAGCTTCACTGTTTATGTTATGCTAACATAGCTGTTAGCTAGCCACCACGTAGCACTTCATTATATACCAGCTAGTCCAACTTCAGTAACCCTGCAAACGTCACTGCTGTTTATTTTTCTGTCTTCATTTATGTTGGAAGTGATAACAGAGCTGTACGTTTTAATTTTTTAGAAATCTCTCAGTCAGAACATGCTATATCATGTTTAGTTGGAAACTAGCGAGCTAACTTCCTGCTAACTTCAAACTCTGTTAAACTTCATAAACATTGTTTTCATGGATGCCTGGATGTTAAACTTAATTGTTTCACCTGGTAGAGCAGCAACACTCATCATTTTATTAAAGATGAAAGAATTTAGACAGTTTGTAGCTCTCAGTGATGCCGCAGTGTTCGTTTGACTTTAGGACCTGAAGCCGAGTTTGAACCCTGAAACAGCTAATGACGTCATACTTAAAGACCAGATTTTGGTCTCATTTTTTTAAAAGTGGGTTTACTTCCTCTACTTTTTAAGACTTTTGTTGTGAGTACACTGCTCTTTTAAAAAATTATAATTGTTAAAAAGTTCTTTAATATTCTATATTTGGTATGTAAAGTTAAATATGTCAGGCCTTTATTGTTCTGTTGGTAATTATAGCTTATGGCTCATGACAATGAAGAATTCTTAAAAGCAGTGCAATCAGTCCTATTTTAAAATCTGCAACTTTACAGCAAAAATAATAGTCTTTACAGGTTTTACAGTCTTTTATTTTTATTTTGTAACTCACTTGTTTAAACTGTATAAAGGCATAAAGTTTTATTCGGGCAGTGTCTACTTCCTGGTAGCGATTGCTGGTACTTGTTTGCTAGACCTCAGCTCTGTGGTTTCATGTCACTGAATTAGACCAGTCCAAGACGTTTGTGCTCCAGGTTTAGGAAGTGAACTTCTACTATTTTATTTCTCTATTACTTACCTTTTATTAGCAAGTACCCTTATATTTGCTTTGCATTCAGTCTTGCATCTTGCTAACAAAGTTTGCTAGTGTTAGCAAACCTTGAAATATGGTAATGGCTTGAGCAAAAAATAGAGACCATAAAAGCCTAGAGTCCCCTTCCAAAATTGGTGACCACAAACCAAGGGGTGACATTACACTGGCTACAGTCTGAATTTCTATTCAGTTTATGCACTCATCTCCCCCAGAATCAAAGCATAAGTCCCAATAAAAAAAATGAAACGATTCTTAACAGTAAAAGGGTAGCGGAGCAGCCAGCTGGTTTCTGCAGTGTCACACATCTGTTTTTGCTAAATATTGCTTATTCACCAATATTTTTAAGGTGGTTTTTGCAGCAGTTTTGAGTAATAAGATGTGCATTCATAAACAAACACGTTTCAGACTCAAACTGGGTGTTGGCTTTCTCCTTAATGGTTGCTGAAGAAGAGTATTTGATCTCAGTGACAAACATCAGGGTAGAAGGCCATTAAATACACTGGAGAAGCAGGTTTTCCCTCAGCACAGCAGAGTGGACAAGGAATGATCGAGGGGCCGTGGCTCCCTAATGACGGTCCCCTGCAGAAGGGACAGTTGTCTCAGCTATAAGCCCTACTTCCTTGACAGCCCCTGGGATCCCTTTGTCCTGTTGTAAACTATACTGAAGGAAGGACATTTAATTGCCTGGCACACACTAATGAGTTTGCAAACTAATTAAAGGGGGTATATTACGCCCTGTGGAGGCCCACATCACTAAGAAAGCCAGGGACATCTTTAATGAGGAGCCTTGATAACCCTTCAAAGGAGGGATGTGTAGTGTCTGTAATGATGCCCAGGGTAAAGCCGAGCTCAGCCAGGGAAAAGTGTGTGTGTGTGTGTGTGTGTGTGTGCGTCCCTCACCTCGGGTGTGTGGAGACTTGCAAGCAGATGCCAAGTGTTTTCAGTCCATCGCCCACAGCTACCTACCTACATGTCCTAATCAAAGAGTTTCACTCTCCTTCCAATAGGTTCAAAGAGACCAGCTCCACCTCTTCTCTCAGTGGGTGGTACACAGAAATTTCTAGGTTGTTTCATTTTCCTGTATTGTATTATTCACCTCGGCATAATCAGGTTTGTTAAGGAATCAGAAGAAGCATTTTAGGAGCATTTTTAAGCGATTTAAATGACCTATATACACAGGAGAATGCAAATGCGTGCGCTCGATGCATAGGGAAGATCTTGGCTCGGTAAGAAAGGCAGAGGCACGAGATGGACAGATGGACTGAATATGCCTTCAGAATCAATGACGGTCGTGATTAGTCCCCATTTTGGAATTCATTAAATTACCCAGGGCGCTTTATGTTTTCAAACAAATTAAGCTCTTTGACTGTTGCTGAGGTTGAGCCGTTGCTCTCCGTCATGTCTGCTCGAGCTCCTGCTGTGGCTCGATGCAGCTGGCAGCCCTTTTCACTGCAAAGTCAGTCCCCCCTCCAGTAAACAAGTGCATTTTTTGTGTGGTCACAATATTTTCCTCCCAGACAGTGACGGCTGTTATTTTGCCCGTGGCTCCTGTCAAAACTAACATGGCTTAATTGACTGCGAGCGAATGAGCTCCTGGATTGATCCTGTCAGGCTCCTCAGGAAGTGATGCTGCTCCATCTGTGAGGCGCAACTCCAGCGACAGCAGCAATCTGTTGCTTGGGAATGAGCCAAGGCTAAAAAAAAAAGAAAAAGTCAAAATTACAGAAAGTACCTCAGGCGCTGTGTATATTCTGATCAGCTGTCAGTGATGACACACTCTGATGCACATGCACGCGGAAATAAGGCGGCAAAGAAGCTCGACAGAGAGACAGATATCCACATATACACAATGTAATTTTTGCATCATGGTTAGCAATGTCACATTCATGGGGGCCTGTGTCTCTCCCTGAAGGTATGGCACAAAATCAGAATGGTCTTGTCTGGCTTGTTAGACATTTGATGTCAGGCGAGGTTGTCCTCGGGGTATATCCAAAACGCGGGCTGTCATCTCTGCCTGCATCGCTGTCATTTGCCCTAAAATTGTGGCATATACTGTCATCTTGGGTTTTTACCTGTAACTCAACTCGGCTAGGCCCAGTCGCGACCCTGAAGCCTTTCACCTCTCCGTCCCTACCTTTCATCTGCCGCTTTTTCTCCTTTTGGTTGGAGATGCTGCATTTCCTCAGCTGAAGTGTGCAATGCAGCAGCTCCTTCTGGCTCGATTAAATATTTAGACGGCTGTCTATGTAGATGGCGGTTCGGAGACATGGAGGAATAATCTGGGAGACAGCTGCTATAGCACATCTGGGTGTCACTGATAGCAGAGGAAGGTGTGCGGCTGGTGTTGCTATGGAGGAGGTAGTCTTAAGAGACACACCTGTCAATCAGCTGGGCGGCACAGGCGCTGAGGCTTTGTAGCGTCCCTCTATGGTGGGCCAGCTCACACAGACTGACACCTGCCAGACTGAGACTGCCATTCATGTCTGAGCCGAATGTGCTTTTTGTTGAGGACAACCACACGATAATGCTGCCACCAGCCACACCATATACTTCAATAATATATCTGCCTCCACTCTAATCAAGTTAACGTCGCGTTACGAGCACGAGTTCAAAATTAAAGCACCAACTTCCTCCCTTTCGGTGATGCTCCGACTACAGGTAGGAGACATTTTGGGTTTTTAAATAGCGCTGATCCTTGTTTAGGTTTGCTGCTAACAGGGGATAGCTGTAGGTGCAGTGTGTCAGAACATTTGAGGAAGATTGAGTGTGAAAATCCACCCACTCCTTTCCCTCCCCACCCCCCCTGCACTCTTCATCCGCCAGCAGCCTGAAGTTGGAGGCTGCACAGCGGTGCTACGAGGCCGGCTGGCCTGAAAATCACTTTGTGTTCCTCTCCCAGGCACATGCGATATGGATGCGTCTCCGCTCGGCTCAGGCCCTCCCGACACAGTGATTAATGGCACAGGCTTCTCTCCCCATCTCATTCTGTTACTGTCAGAGTTAAGTGGGCCGAAGACAATAATAAACAGTCAGTCTTCTGTGAACCCCCTAACACGATCATTCCTCCCCTCCCGATTCCCCCTTTCCAATGAGGAAAAAGAGGAAGAGAGATGGAGTGAGAGATAGAGGAAGTGTGCGCTCGTGTGTGTGTGTGTGTGCTGCACAAGACAGACAAACGCAGAGTTAAAGACACACAAATAGAGTTCAGTAATGGAAGCGAAAGCCTATATGTCAGTGAATCAGATTGTTCCTCACAAGCAAGTGAAGTTTACAAACTGCTGCCGTCTGATTTCAATCGTAAAAGATAGCAACAGTACGGATGCAGAATTTAACTACAAATGATGTGGATGTAATGTGTACTTACTTTTTTTTAACACATGCATTGTAATTCCCTCTTATCCATCCACGTCATACGAAAATCGATTAGGAGAACCATACATCTCCAATGTAATTACATATAATGTAATTAGATGATAATGCTTTTTATATGCAGATTGATTTAAAGCATCTGCACCGCCTTACCTCCATTACCTCACAACAGCAACCCCGTGACAGTGAATAAGGACTTGATCTTTGCTGTGATCGTTTAACAACTCAAGCAAGTGTCGTATAGATTTTAATATTGTATGGAATTAAATGAAAGCAAATGAGTCCCAGAGGAGAAAAACTCAGCAGGGTGATCCGCTCAGTATCAATACTGCTTTTCAGGGAGTCGAGGGAACTTGACTCAATGTGAGAAGCATCAGGGGCGGAGAAATCATGAAGAAAAAGGCAACTGAAACACAAGTATGGTTATTAAAAATCTAAAAATTATATTGAACAATTTGTTCATTTAATACTCAATGAACCAGTGTAATCTATATGCTGTATATGTCACTTAATTCAATTCAGGATGACCCTGGATTCCCAACCTGCAGGTCTGCACTCCATATATATTCTAAATTATTATTGAGGATAGGGTTACTTCATCCCGGCTCCTTCTTTTCATGCTTATCTGACTTAATTAATATTATGTACTTTGTAGGGTGACTCTGATTTTTGAATAGTAATTAAATTCTATATTAAAAAATAGCTTATGAGAACTTGTCTTGACAGATGGATTCTCCATTGCCTTTGCTTGTGTATGGTCATATATAGGCACTTTAACCTCCATCACACCGTGGCAGGTAAATCATTAGAATCAGAATCAGAATACTTTATTAGTCTAATTATGTGGTTAAGTTGCTCTAAGACGATAACAACAATGCGTTCTTCGATTGTTTTGTTTCAGTCTGTTGTCATTCTGTACGTTTGCTGCTTTTAAATATAATCATTTCACAGTAAAGTTAGTTTTTCACCTACGTGGTCCTAATGGACTAAAGGATTATGACCTAATTTACAATTTAGCATAAAACTGTAAAGCAGTTAGCACATTTTTTTAATAACACAAGGTTATGTTCATTTATTCATGCATTCTTTAATATTCACTGCATAGTTTCATGTGTTTGTGCCTTTGTTGTGAGTGTAAACCATTGATTTACAGTATAGGAAGAAGCTGGTTAAGAAACACAGTGCTGTGAAACAGTGTTGGGCCCCTTTCTGATATCCTATTGTTTTGCACATTTGTCACTCTTACATGTTTCAGATCATCAAACAAATTTTAATATTAGACAAAGATAATCTGAGTAAACACAAAATAGAGTTTTTAAATGACGACTTCTTTGATTAAGTGGGAAAAATTATCCAAACCTACCTGGTCCTGTGTGAAAAAGTAATTACCCCTCTTGTTAAATCATGAATTAACTGTGATTAACCACATTTTTTGCAAAGCTGTTCAGTTTCATTAAACACGCCCGTGTTTGATTACTGTCAGACCTGTTGAATCAAGAAATCACTTAAATAGAACCTGTGTGACAAAGTGAAGCAGGCTACAAGATCTCAAAAAGCTACACGTCATGCCGCGATCTAAAGAAACACCTGAGAAATAAAGTCACCGACAGGTATCAGTCTGGAAAGGGTTACAAAGCCACTCCTAAGGCTATGGGACTCAAATGAACCACACTGAGATCCATCATACAAATGGAGAAAACTTGGAACAGTGGTGAACCTTCCCAGGTTTGACCGGACTACCAAAATTACTCCAAGAATTACTACAAGAAGAAAGAGACAGATCAAATATGGCATCCGTTTGAGAGTTCAAGGAGAAAACCACTGATGACCAAAAAGAAAGCCTCATCTCTTGTTTGCCAAAAATCATCTTGATGATCCCCAAGACTTCTGGGAAAATACTCTGCAGACCGAAGAGACAAAAGATGAAGGAGGTGTCCAAATTCATAGGCTGCATCCTCCTGAGGCCGCATTTGTAGGTCGATTACGTCACAGCGATGCGACGAAGGCTGTCCAAATTCATAGACTCCTCCAAATGCAGCCAAAAAATGCATCCCCCTTTTTCCCCAGATTTGAAGGATGGGTCGGGGTGTATCCTTCGTGGCCCACCATATCCCAGAATTCATAGCGCCAATTCCAGGAATTCCAAGCTAATTCCAGTTTCCAAAAATGGCGGCAGCTACTTAGTTTTAATGTTACTCTTATTACTCTTTCTAGGTCATAAAAAGGCGAGAATGTAGCTGTGTAAACTTCAAATATCTGCTCAGTTTATCAAGACATCACATATTTGCAAAAGTGCGCCGACGTTTTCGGAGACGTCTGTTACCCACCAGCTCGATAGCTGACCGGGGCGAGAACAGTGAACTCCCGGCACATCGATTTCAAACCCCCCTTGGTCTTTCGCTACTCAGGTTAAACATGATATATAAGTCAAGAATTAAGGCCAGTATCCTGCTATACTTTATATACAGTAGCAAGGAGCAGACGGCTGAGTTTATTAAACTCCACCGAGACAGCTGGTGACGCAAAACTGAAGGCTAGACCGTCCAATTTCACTTCTGCTCACTTCTGGTCTACCCTACCCTTCGGAGGATGGGTCCCCAGGAGGATGCAGCCTATGAATTTGGACACCTCGGAAGTTTTTGGAAGGTTTGTGTCCCGTTACATCAGGCGTAAAAAAAGTACCACAGCATATCAGAAACTGAACATCATGCCAACAGTAAAATGTGTTGGTGGTCGTGTGATGGTTTGGGGCTATTTTGCTGCCTCAGGACCTGGAAGACTCGCTGTGGTCAATGGAACCATGAATTCTGCTGTCTACCAAAACATCCTGAAGGAGAATGTCCAGCCATCTGTTTGTGACCTCAAGCTGAAGCACACCTGGGTTCTGCAGCAGGACAACAATCCAAAACACACCAGCGAGTCCACCTCTGAATGGCTTAAGAAAAACAAAATGAGGACTTTGGATCGGCCTACGCTCCAAAGGCGATTGAAACGTTGTGACGTGACCTTAAACAAAGCGGTGCACGCTTGAAAACTCCTCCAACATGGCAGAATAACAGCAATCCTACAAAGATTAGTGGGCTAAAATTCCTCCACAGCACTGTGAAAGACTCATTGCTAGTTATCACAAATGATTGCAGTGTTGCTGCTAAGGTGGCCCAACCAGTTATTAGGTTTAGGGGGCAATCACTTTTTTCTTTTACTCCTGAATTTCAAACACCTTCATTTAGAAACTGCATTTTGTGTTGACTTGTATCATCTTTGTCTAATATTTAAATGTGCTTGATGGGAAAACTCTTTTTCACACCACAGGATGTTCTCCTGGGCTTTGAGTATGAACTCTGGAATGATGACAGATTAGGAAGAATTGGAGTACATGAGCTGGCTCCAGCCAAAAGAGAGAGAGAGAGAGTGCAGGGACTGTGGATCTCAGACCTGCTGCTTTAGTCACTAGTGAGCTTGTCTTTTCCTGCAACTCCAGCCTCTTCCTCCATCCCCAGGCCTGTCACTTCACTCTGCCATGTCCTCTTCAGACGAGCACTCGCTCCTTCTTTCTCTGTCTCTGCAAGTCTCCACCTCACAAACAGCACAGGGCTCATCCAGCAGCAGCACCGCTCAGTCCTTCGAGAGTTTCCGTACACAAGTACGAATAAAGGATTCGAGTCTGAGTTCCAGCCACTGACCTTGGTTTCAGGGCCTCAAAAGCCTCCGCTGAGGCTGTGAGACCCTTCACCACGACTGCCATCACATTTTTTCCCCCCCTCCTCTTCCTCTCCGTTTTCTTCCCTCTCTTATTACTGGGGATGACCTGCCTCACAGCCCTGCGCTCAGTGACCGAGAAATCCTGTGGCCCTCACCGTCCCCGTCCTCCTTGCTGCTGGTAGATTGTCTTTGTGTCTACCGGAGTGGCCTCGGAGAAATGAAGTGCCATGATCTCATCACGGCAAACCCATTGTTTTCACTCTCATGCACACTGTGTAATAGCCATGGAGATAAGGGGATGATTCAGACCTTTCACGGAAGGAAATGTGAAAAGCCTGCCTGTGAAAAAGTGAAATTACTGTTTTGATGGCTTTTGATGGCGGGGGGCATAATTGCTGGATGGAAGGAAGGATGGAGGGTGAAATACACATAGGAGATTAGTATTTCTAATACTGGAGACGATTGGTAGGAGGCCTGCAGAAGGTTATGCACGCAGTGGGTAGTTCTAATGAAGCTGCCATGTACGTGGAATAGCAGATTGACTAAAATAGCTCATTGTTCTTCTTTCCACAGCAACCTTTGCCCCTCTGGATTGAAACTACATTCTTGATGGCAGCACTGATTATGATATTGTTCGATGCTCATCGCCATAGTAACGGTGATTAATTTCACATTGTTTGCGCATAACATAGTTGCCTGTGCCTTCAGGAATGGGAAACGAGCTTAAGTATTTTTGGCAACTGGCATAAGGCTCATCAGCACATGCTCACAACGGGATTACAGCCTGTCGTAATGACAGGGGCAAAGCGTAAATAGTATAAATACTCCATGGGATTATAATTAGCCTTACTCTGCGTATTTAGACACACTCAAGTGGAACTAAAACCTTATTGACTTCTGGAGACAATTTCATATTAATTGGATGCCTCTTCTTCCTCACTGCCTACTTCTTTGTTTTTTTTCCCCCAAGCTGCAGACAAACACCGTGCTGGTGTAGTGGATTAGCATCAACCGCAGCACCAACTCGAATGTAAGAAACACCACCTTCATTGCTGGCGTTGGGGCAGACGACGGTGGTGACAGCGGAGGAGGGGGATGAGAATCAAAGGGGAGTCTGAGCAGCTTTGAAGCAGTCTATGAGGAGCAACTCAAAAGGCGCAAAGGGGGAATCGATGTTGGAGCGATAAGATAAGGCACATGCTGATGGGGAAATATCCTCCGGGTGGAGGCGCGGTAGCACAGAAGCAAGGCGGACAGGGTTTCCTGGTGACGCCGCAGCACGGGCACGATGGGAATTGATGTGAATCTCGTCGGACGCCGCCACCTTTCTCGAACGCACAGTCCATTTCATCTTCCATCTCAGTATTCAGCATATGTCTTCCTCCCTCTTTGTCTCCCGCTCTCCCTCCCTCGTTTTATCTGTGCGCCGGCCACAAATTTATCCCTTATTTTCTATCCAGGAGTGGAGGGGAAAGTTGTAAAGCTAATTAAGGAGTGTGGATGCGGCAGCTCGACAGATGTGCATTGAGATGGGTGCTATTGAGTAGCGGGGATAATGGTGGGCAGCGGGGTTGTGTTGGAGGGAGCTCCTACCTGGGCGTGCATGTTAATCAGCGTGCCTGTCTGTTGAGAGCCGGGGAATTAAGGGGGAAGGGAAGCGTGTCGCCAGCCTCCAGTGAAGAGACAAGGCAGGCAAGCTGATTAAGAGCACAAATTTGCCAGTTTGGTCAGACAGGGAGATATGTGTACGGAGGAGGAAAAGGGCAAGAAAAGTGTGTATTGATTAACAGTGCCGGTGGTGGTGGAATTCAGGGGGAAAAAAAGTGGGAAGAAATCTACCTACCATTGTCAAACTAAATATTTCTCAACTCTTGAAGGCATCAAAAGACTTCAAAGGTGTAAAACATCACAAAATGACCACAGCATATATGCAGGGAGGCTGCGACGGTCGTTTGGAAATGTTAATAACTTCAAAATTTCTCCTCCCAGTGCTGAGATTTTTGCTTATGAAAACTCTTTGACAGCACTATGAACTAAAACAGGGACCCTGATGAATTACATGACATTCAGTCTCCTTCCCGTCCACGTGCACTTTCAGCTGCTCAACGACAGAGGACAGAGCTCCAGCGTGAGAATGCAGGATTCCAGTCATGAAACGAGACACGACAAAGATTTTTTTATTCTATTTTATTTTACATCAAAAGGCAGGAATTTCTTTCCCGTCTCTGACAGAAAACCACCGATATGTCATTCATATAAATCATTGCATATTTTTACACAAAAAAACGTCCTGCCTGGGATTTTAATTAGCCAGTGCCAATCATCATCTCGGTCTACCTTCTACTGCATCTGAGATCTCCTGCAGTATGTTGTGCAATCACGTCAAATATTCATAGGCAGGGTTCGTAATCGTGGTAATATATCTGGGTAAAGAAAAAGGGCACTGTTGCAGTCACAGTGATGCTGAGAGACATCAACATTTACATGCATATTTGATGTCAAAAAACAAGTAGTTCTGTATGTCATTTATGAAGCAACAACGCCAAACGCTCGCTGCTTTCAGCTACTTATCTTTTTCATGTTGTTCAGGTAAACCAGGACATTTTAAAGTTGGGTTAGAGAGAGAAAATTGAGAGCGAGTCCTCCACCGAGGCCAATCCAGTGCCCTATCTCACAGTTTTAGAGGGAAGTCACCCAGATCTCCACCAAATCTTAATGGCTTCTTCCCTTCCCCGCGCTCTAACGCTCCACCCGGTTTCAGCTTGGTAGATTTTGCTCACACAGAGGTGGACAGATAGCCAAACAAAGGCACTTGTCTCATGCAGTACCATCACCTTGGCAGGTAAATACAGAAGGAAATACTAGGTCAGGCCATAGCTTTAAAAACCTGTCACAGAGAATAACCGTACAGTTAGTTGATCACAAGTTAGCAGTGCTTTAAAGAAGTAGAATCCATTAATCCAGCCATAAATTTCCTTCCACCTATCCAGAGTCCCAGCTGTCATAGATTGAGGGGGTGGGGACACCCTGAACAGACCGTCAGTGGAGCACGGGCTAACGCACACACGTTCATGCTTACATTAAACCCACAGCCAATTTAGAGACACCTGTTAACCCCATGCATGTCTTCAGACACAGAGAGATGATGCAAACTGCACTTGGAGCCCAGCACCTTCCTGCCGTGAGGAGATGGTGCTAACCACTGCACCAGTGTGCCGCCTAACCCACCCGCTTTTCAAAATCAAAGCGTGAGCAGTCCACCTTAACAATGTTTCACAGTTAAAGCTTCAGGGGGATAAACACATCATATAAAGGCTGCACAAGTTTGCAGTTGTTATTTAATTACTTTGCACATAAAGTCATTATTTTTATTAAGTATTGATGTTCTATCTGTGCCTTTTACTGTGATGGGAACACTGCACTTTCTGAATAAGTCTGAAGCAAAGCTGAAGGCTGCTTGGGGGGGCGGGGGGAGAAAATGGTGTAATGATTTGGTTTAGTGACAGCTTGTGAACAGCTCAAAAGTTTTCCACACTTGAGCGAATAATAATTCACTCCTATAGATGGATTCAAAGCTTTATGCTTTCTCGCCCAGATATATGCACGTTTTTAATTAGAATTATCTCCCTTTTCACCAGCACAGCCTGATCTAATTTCTGCGTAATTGTTGTTATTTACACAGTAAAGCTTTACGGGTATTTATCGACATTTCCTTTCCCAGAGCTCAGTGCCTGCCGTTGATAATGAGTGGGGAAATTATTTTCAACACTCAGACATTATCTGTGTGTTCAAGTAGTCTTCCTTTTAATATGCTAATGCGGCTGATATAATCAGCTGGTAATTGTAAAACACTTCAAGTACAACACATTTTGTGGCACTCTCTCCTGAATGAAGAAATCACAGGCACAGTGAGCGGCGCAGAGCTGTGGTTGGATGTGCAGGGAGCACCCGCGATCCTACATGGCCCAAATCCAAATCACACAAATACTCCTATAGAAATGCGTAGGCCGGCATTAGCGCCGCGTCGCCGTGTTGGCGATACAATCGCCACCTCCGACTTTACTTTCTCATCTGGCTTTCTTTATTCTTAAAAATCCACCTTTGATTACCATTGATCCTCCCATAGAGCTGGCTCATACCTTCTATTTATGTCACAACATCTTAAATGAATCTTTTTTTTATTGTGTCTTAACGGGAATGATGAAAGAAGTGTTCTCCCCATGTCCTCCGGGGATGTTAGTGCTTTTCTGCCGGAGAGGATGGGATCCTGACTTTGTTTTTCTCCTTCAGCTGTTATTTCCCTGAAGAGAAGAAGGGGAGCTATGAGTGATCGACTCTGCCTTTATTCTCCAAGTTTTCAGGGGATTTGAAGTTATTGAAAGTCTGGGGATGGGTGACAGCTCTGAGATGTCTGTGTGATGCCTATCAGGCATGCGCCGGCCACTCCGTGTGTTCGCCTGCACCCATGCGTCACCCAGCCTGTGAGGAAGAGGGCACGGGGTCCATGTTCTCAAATACATGGTATTCTTGTGGCCAATCATTTCTGCTCACACATGACATCTCTCCCAGATTGATTTCATTCAACTGTAGAGGGCGGCAAGATCAAACAAATGTTGTTTGAAATAGCAGCGACAGTGCCGTGAGGGGGGTGGGGTCAGAGGTGGGAGGGTGCTTGCTCGAAAGATGAAGTGAGGGATGGAAATGGAGAGAGAGGGAATCAGTCACCCAGTCAGCACCATGCCATGTGGTGATGTGGAGTAGCAGGAGAAGGTGCTACTCCATAAACCAACAATCCTTTCATAAACTGCTCCTTTTCACAGCGAGGTGGGTGGCGGGTGGGGCGGGAGGGACGGTCCTATTCCTTCACGATGCCTTTGAGTACCCATGCAAGGAATAATGGATGCGTAATATGGAACGACAGCTTGCAGAGTACTATCATTAATGTTGTAATTCACTTTTAGTGTTTCTACTATTGCGCTGCAACAGGAGGCACAGATGTCACCTGAATCTGCTCCTTCTAGCAGCCAGAGCGCGCCCGCTTTTCACCAGCTGTCTTGGAATGCACCCTGCCAGCCCCCCCCCTGTGTGGCCAAATGTGTGCACGCGTGTGTGCTACGCGTGGCCCTCGCTTTGCCTTTTGAATACAAGTCAGGGTTTTTCTGGACAGACTTGTTTTTGTTACGTCGGTGCATTTAGCATTTTTGGTCCTGAAATCGTTATAAGAGTTTACAGTTTGAGTTTGAGGATAATTAATCATTTTTGTATGTTCTCTCGGGTATGGAGGGGTTTGCTCTTTTCTCATTTCTTTCTCTAATTGAGGTTATAAGATGCATGCAATGAGTTTTCACTGAACCAGAACGTTTCGCGATCCAGCCTGCTCTCGTTCCCAGGGCGTAAAATAGTGCTGTTTTGTCAAAGCCGCTGGCATCTCGCAGACAGGCACAAGGTGTCCTTTGGCGCCGGTGCCGTGACGCACCGGGTTTATGGCAATAGTTAGATGCTCCTCACTTCCCTTGTAAAGCGGCCCTTAGCTTCACATTTAAAGACACTATAAGCGTCATTTTTTTCAGCGTGCAGGATTAATATTGTGAACCAAAAAAAGTAGTTTTTAGCGCCTTAGCAGAGCCAAGCAGTGAATGAAGACGAGGGAAAAATGTGAATGAAAAGGAGACTAATGACAGAGAGCTGCTAAACTGGACACAAGCTGTTATCACTTATTATTTAATTGCTCCCAGGATAACTCGTATCTCTGTGACAGAACGGAGGTATTTGATGGTGTCGGGATGCACAGTCCCACCAGTGAACTGTATTTCCTCAAGGTGGGCTGGGTCGTTTATAATATAAGCTACTGTCTTTGTGGTTTTTGTGCTTGTTTTTCCATCTTTGTGGTGATTTTGCTCATCTTAAATGACAGGAAATATTTTCCCACAGCTCGAACAATATTAGGAGTGTACAACTATTATTAATAAGAATAATATGGCAAGTTTATATCAATACCTTTGCATTTTTTTGTTTTGATTATTGTGGATGTTTAATATGGGTGGGTGTCACGGTCCTGGGTCTGGTTTGATTATTTAATGTTCTGTCATTTAGTGGTTTCTCGTGGTTTAGTCTGTATTTTTAGCTCATTTTTTCAGTTTTTTGGGTGATTTCTAGTCTTTGGGTGTTGTTAATATGCCTCCCCTGTGTGCTGCGTTACGTCTAGTCATCCTGGTTTCTACGTTCATGTGTTTCCTGTTTTATTTTGACAGTCCCGTGTTTGAGTGTTGTGTTTTGCTTCCTCCCTGTCTCATGCATCAGATTAGGTTCTGCTGTGTTTCCCTTTTGTTACGTTTTCCCTCATTACCCTCCGTTTTCATTGTGTGTGTTTTCCTTTGTTCCTCGTGGGGTTGTCTGCGTGTCCTCTGCCCCCACCCCTCCACATGTTTCCAGGTTTCAGGTGATATGTAATGCTTAGTTTACCCAGGGTTAGGTTTTTGTTTCACTCAGTCTAAATTTGCTTTTGTTTATAGCTTTGTGCAGGCTCACTTTTTATCCTTCAGCTCACTCTGCCGCCATCGTCTGACGCTGTCTCCCTCAGCAGACGTGACAGTGGGCTTTTCAGTTTTTTTGGATGGCACTACAGCAGTGTTGCCATCGCCTCCAGCCCGGCTTCCTTTTCATCACGGTCATTAAACTGTTAAAAAGTGCGTTCCTGCAAGCGTGCATTTCAAAAAGCTGATATTTAGTGGTGGGCGGATCGATCCAAATATCGATTGTATCGATACCAAGTCTGCATCGGTATCGGATCGATACTAGCCTGGAGAGATCGCTTCTTTACTTTAAGTGCCGCCCTCCCCTTGTGTTTAGATGTTGCGCCGTCACATGACTCAGAGGCTTTGAAGGTTGTTAAGTTGTTTACATATTATTTATATTTTCACCAGTTGTTTTTGTTGTTGAGAATTTTAATTGTAATTTTTGTATTATAGTTTCTCAACAGTACTTGTTTGTTTTAATTTGTTTATTGGTTTGCGTGCACTTTTTATTTCAGATTTTTCTAAAAAAAAAAAAAAAAAAATTGATAATATTATTTTTCTATTTAATTATAAACTTTGTCCTAATTATGTCCTGGGTTTTAACTATTTAATAATAAAAAAGGAAACATCACAAAAATCACTCAAGGTCATGAAAATTAATTGAGTTTTAGCAATTCAATGGCACATCCACCTTATTTATTGACGGATATCGGCATCGGTATCGGCATCGGTATCGGCGATATTGGCCCATATTTACTTGGTATCGGATCGATACCAAAATATGCAGTATCGCACACCACTACTGATATTGTCTCATAATTCACAGGACAGTCAACGTAAAGTTATATTTAGCAGTAATGAACTGCTTGTGTAGCACTATGAGCGCTAAAATAACAGAATGATTACAATGAAACGGCTGATTATTATGCTCCGAGTTTATAGTATACACAGCACAGTGCTGTTGTTGTAGCAGGACACAGTGTAAAGCTACAGTGAGAGCGGTGTCTTTGTGCAGAAGTCTCTGCAAACTGTGTCTGGTTTATGCCTTTTTTCATGCACCTTCACTAATCTCTCTGTGTGCTTCTGTGCACTGGTGTTTTTCCCTTCCTAACCTACCTTATGTACTTCATAAGCACAGACATATATTTTTTTGTTGTTGTTGTCGTTTCAAAAATCCCATTTATTTATTTACAAAAGGCTGAATAAATAAGCAATAATATGGATTTTTATAGATATCCAGGTTCTAATTGAAAAAGGTGTGATTAGCATATTGTTTGTCTCATGCTTTACAGCAGGCCTGTGTGTGTTGTACGGGGACCTTTATGGAAATGAGCTCTGTGGGGTTAAAAAAAACGCAAAGAAAAGAAATCAACAGAAATGTAACCTATTTCTTTAAAAGGGGCACAAATTTACTGTGAAGATCATCCTGGCAAAACCACAGAGGAAAATGTCAGGAAGGGAGAAAAAAAAGGGTTGGAAGAGAAAATAGCTGACTGACTCTGTAAGTGAAGCTAAGCTCAAAATGAAAAATGTTCATTATATGCCCGTCAAGGTGAAAGGAAGCCATCTCCTCGCCGCTGCAGTTAAAATGTCGACCTCTCCTTCTGCGAGGGCGAAAAGAGGAGAAATGTAAAAACTGCTGCTCTTTGTGCGCGTGCGATCGTGCGTGCGTGCGCGCGCGTGTGTGAGTGACTGATCCGAGCTTAATTTCAGACAAGGGCAGCGATGTTAATGGCACTGCTCAGTAAAATGACCCTTCCATCCATTTCTTCATACATTTTACAGCACTCAGTCGTCACATTTTCCCCTTGTCAGCAGTGTTTGTGTATCGTTGTTGTTTTGCGCGTGACCTCTGCGACTAGCGCAGCGCCCTCTCGGACCTCTGCTTGTCTCTCCGTATGTACCTGCTCATGTTAAGGCTGTTAAATTGCGCTCAGGATGCATTTTATTCAGCTGCGAGGCAGAGCGTTATGGCCGACCTCTTCAGGTCACGGATGCCGTCCCCTGTGCCTCATTACTGACAATTTATATCATCTAACGTTCCTTAAAACGCTCGCCGTGTTGGCTTAGCGCTGCGGCCGTCACATGCTACAAATTCTGCAAAAACAGAGCGGCGAGTGGGAGCTGAGCAGCTGACCACGTTTTTGACAAACATCTCAGAAACGACCTCCGTGGCCTGACTACAAATGAGCCGAAGCCTCGCGGTTGTATTTGTTGGGTTGTGCTGCTCGAGCCAAGGCCCATTACAATTTTCACAAGGAATCGATGCCAGCGTGGCCACCCTCAACTATGTGTTATGGATTACAAGCTAACCTTCCACCTCACTGTCTTATTTCCTGCAGCAGCGTTGGATCTTTTTAAGGATGCGAACAGCTGCATTAAAGTTCAGCCGGTCCGTGCAGATGCCGAGTGCAGATACTTTATCCCATCCTTAGCAACCTCTCGTTCTTCTTCTTTTTACAGCCGATCATTTGGTGAGGAAAGTTTGTGGGAAACGTGGAAATATTCTGTTTCTCGAGTGTGTGTGCATCTGAATCCTCAGAGCTCAGAGAAATGTTGCAAAATTATCGCCTCGCTTTGTCATTCCCTCTTTTGTTTCTTGTCCGTGGGATAGAGGAAGGTAAACAACATATCAATCCCACATTATTTACCATTAATTTTCTAAATAAAAACCTGCGACTTTAAACAGTTCTAAGAGGAAAGAGTCAGCTACATGTTTCATATTTTCATGTTAAGTGGGTACATTGGTCTTGGGGCTGAGAGCCAAAGGCAGAATAGGAAAGCTGTGATGATTTATTTATTAATTTCTTTTAGTTTATTTATTCGAACTGGTAGCAAAGCAATTAACTCCACCCAGAGCAATTAAGCTTTTCTGACCTTTCTCTGGTTAGTTATGGGTCCATATAAAGTAAAAGGACAATAACTGAGCAGCATCTGCACACGCATTATTTCTACACAAGCTTCAGTTACATTTATGGGCTCAAATATAAAGGATGTTACCAATGATCACCAGATCTAACTGTGCCTGTTTATTTTGTTGCAGTAAGCGACTGGTATAACGAGTGGACTTCTGTTGTGCAACAACAAGTGATTTCTCCTCTTACCGACACCTCCGAGCTCCACCCTCTTTGACAGGTAGGATGATTTCTTGAACACAAATGCAACATTTTGACAACAAAAGATGCAAAGCTATATTTAGGCATAAAATGGATTATATGCCGCTGTCATCATCTGGAAATTAATCAGAAAATATACAATAAAGGAAAAAGAATGAGCGTTTGTGCCTTAAAGTTACATTTGCTCATGGGGAACCAAATCTGGAAAGTAAAGGTCGTCATTTGTTAAAATTAATAAATCATAGAAATGTTCTTCGGAACGCCACCTTTATAATTTCTCATTACGTACCACATGTTTTCATTAAAAACACTCTCGCAGGTCTCCAAGTGCTATATTGACTTAAGTCACAAGCCAGTGGACAGCGAAGAACCATTTTTCTTCTTTTGCCATTTCGCGTAATGAGCCACCGTTTCCATGTTCTGTTAAAAAAAAAAAAAAACAACTTTTCTCTCGCCGGCTCAGACGCTTAAAAGACATCCGAACAAACTCATTGGAATGATAATGTAGTTTGCGTCTGCACTTATGGTGAATATGTCGAAGCATGTCTGCGTTGCATCAAAGCCGTTGTCGTAATTTTCTTTTCAAGGGCAACTTGAAAGAGGAGTCGGGAAGAAAGTGGCGTCGGTTTCTTGTTCTCTCCTACAAGGCAGCTGGTTCAAAAGTAACCTCCTGCTTTCTGAGGGGAGAGTGGGATGATTCAGCAGGAACCCAACAGCCCATCTGACTGATTCACATTTAAACATAAACAGAAATATGGCTGCTCCAGGGAGCTCCGCAGAGGAATGGAAAGTAGCCCCAAATTTCACAGCGGCAAATCAAACGTCTTTTTATTTAACTCTTCCTTTCTGTTTTCCCTTCCTCTGCGGCTCCCCGTAGCATTGTGCACACATAACGGCACCTACTGATTGGACTTATTTGAAGCACGTACCTTGACAAAAAATGGAGAAGAGGAGATTTTCCCGTGTCACAAAGAGATTGAATGTGGTTCTCCAGAAGAGGAGGGCCTGAGAGGATTATATGGCTCAGTGGGCGCTGTATTGTGCGGGGAGTGGATACAGCAGGTACCCACCGAATCCCAGCCAAGAGACAGACACAGTGTTGCTAGGGATAATGTTGCCTCCCAGCAATTAAACTCTGGAGGTTTTGGAGTGGTTTAGGAGGAAGCTTGTTAAATTATCCCATCGCTTCTTTCCCCTCTCTCTCTCTCAGCCGCTGCCTCCCTGTTAAACACATTTCTTCCCCTTTTTGCTGTTTTGCTGGATGAAATCCTGAGAACTATAGGGGGAGTCATTTAGCCTTCAGTACTTTACGCTTAATTGAAATCGTTCCCTTTGGTTCTTTGTGTCTTTTTCAACCACAAATCGAACGCACGCAAATTTAGACTCAAAGTAAAAACGCGCACGCATCGTCACTCGGGGGTGGAGCATCTTTAAAAACGCTTTTGAACACGTTTGATGCCGCGTTTGATGCCTTTATGTTATTAATAGAGTCGGAGGAGGTTCGCGTTTCGACGTCGCGTTCTGTTTAACGGTTTTCTGTTTAATTGTTTCGTGTGACAGCACGGGAAAAAGTTTGAGAACAAAATGATTATGTTGGTTTCTCATTACTGCAGAATGCATGAGGTCATCAGTACAATATGCCTCCACTTTGCTTCATTAAACTGGTTCATTTAGCCTTTGGTTAAGTACATGTAAAACTTTGTGCTTGTTAGTCCACAGTATTATTTTTGTGTGTATACATCATTAGACGACAGCCTAAACTTTAAGCCAATAGCCGTGGTTTTAAATAACAATTTAACGCAGATACTGATGGTTTTATGTCTTTGATTGGACATCTGCGCATTTGTTGTACTTGAGTGCAGCTACATATGAAGGTAACTACACCTCAAAGGAAGCCATCTTTCTGCTAAAACGACTGTTTTAATACAGTTTCTTTTAAAAGAAAAATAACGTAACACCGCCATTCCTATCTCTATCTCTGCCACGCACACACCGCTCTTGTCACTTTTATTGTAAGCAAAGTTACACCGGTTCCCCGACATCGTGCCGCACTCACTTTTTCTTTACTTTGCCTTTGAGTTCAACCTCCATAAAACTCCTGCCTTGGTTCTGGTTTTATGTGAAAGGCGGTGCTCACTAACTTTGACCACTGTCCCCGTCCTCGGGCAAACAAACAGCCCATTTCAAAGGTGAAAGTCCGTGGCGTTCTTCTTGAAAAAAACCCTTCTCTCATTTATTTCCAAATGTGACACTGTGCTTCCTAATACCCTTGGGACTTTTGTGTCCGTAGTTCCGGGTCGGTTCCCAACAGCACAGCAGTGCTGCGTTAACCTCTTTTCCATACCCCGACACACACACACACACGCACACACACGCACACACACGCCGGCGTCAAAGTAACCGTGGGTAGTAGAGCCCCAAAGCTTCGTCGTCCAGGACAAATTGGTAGCAAGCGGCTCATTTACTCGGAGCCGTCATGAATGGACTGTGCCATGACTGTGTAAACAAGTGCAAAGACTCCCAAGGGCATTCCTGCATAAATAATGACTCCAAGAGATGTTTGCCATTTGTACCACTCACCGGTTGCAGACATGGGTCAGCTAGTCTCCTCTGCGGGGAGTCTTCAGTAAACAACAGCCGCTGTGTCCATTAACGACTGTGTGGAAAGTTTACCTGGTCACAGGTGCAAAGGCTGATCTCCCGGGTGGAAGGATGCGGGGGATGTGTTTGGCTTCTTCCTCTTTCGCTCTGGTAGCGTTTGGAGCCTTACAGGCTTCCTGCTTTGATCTTTAGTATATGTTTACAAGTGTTCTTCGTTAATGTTAATATTTAGTTGGTTTGCAATCACATTGATTTCACAGAATAGGAAGAGACAAGTCTGTGGAGCTAAAGTTTGACTCAAAAGTAGTTACGTTGTCCTGCGGGCATTTGAGGGCTTGTGTTTTGTCATTCTGCCGGAGTAGAGGTTTTGGTGGCAGGTGAGGAGTCACAACACCTCACATCTCCTGTCACTTTTACTGAGCGCTGGCTCCTCTACAGTCAAACAACACATGAAGCTGAGCACAAGCGCCATTTATGTTTTCAGTTTTGATCGTCTCTGAAAACTTGCTGAATTGTGGGAGCTTCGTGTTCATTTCCAACAAGTAGTTTTCAAGGTTTCTGGGAAAGAGATTGAAAGAGCGTTTGGTACAATTGGTGCTCCTGATTTTCAGAAGTATTATCTTCAGGATCCAGACCGAAGGAGTCAACACTCTGAGTTTGATTAAACCGGTCGAAACATTGTCTGCGCACCTGAGGTTGACATTAGAGGACGAGGTATTGTGGCTGTTAGCAGTGCTTTCATTATCGTCTTATTTTTGATTAAGCCTTTCAGGTGCAGCCTTGGTGTGATTGTAAATTCCTGTTGCTATGACTAAACCGCTAAATGAACCAGCTCATATTCACTTTGGAGAAATTGGAAAAATTAGAGCAAAAGGCATTTCTTCCGTTTCCAAGGACGCTCTTTAATATGTAAGTCAAATATAATAAGTCAACAATAATAAGTAAAAAATGTAACAGTGTTCAGAGTCTGCAGTTATTGTCCCCTGTTGCCGTACTGAGACTGCTCATTACTGTACACGTTATTAAACAAAATAATTAGAAGGATTAAAATGCTGTGATCCTTGTTTAGAGTAAGATAAGGAGGGAAGAACATGCTGTTACCCAAATCAAACCGGTTTATCCTCCACCTCTCGAATGCAGCTCGCCTGGGTTAGGTGTCGATTGCTGGAAGTACATCATGCTAAGCTCTACTCTGAAATGAATGCAGCAGTATTAGGTGACACCGTGCTGCCATTTAGAATGTCACATTTATAATTCTAACCTTTACACACTTTAAGCATTTACCATTTGCTTGTAAAACATCTTATAAAGAACACTGGTCAATTTATTCCAGTCATTCCTCAACTACTGTTGTTGTAACTGAGAATCCCTCTTTCTCTCTCTCTCTCTCAATATATATGTATGTAATATATACACACAGCAAAAAACCGATGTTGCTGTTTATTAGGTGAATGATGTGCTGAATTTGCATTTTTAAAACCCAATTTTGAAGCTCTAGACTTCTCTGAGAAGTCAGAAATTAATCAAGCGTAACATTCATCTACTTAAATTAAATTTTTCAGTGCAGGATGTAAGGAAATAACAGTAATTTTGCATCTTAATTAAAAAATATATATATATGTTGTACTATGTTTTCTGCTTTTTTGTAATATTGTAAATTTGAAATGCATACTGGTGGATCAGCCATTATGGATATTAAAAAATGCTTTGGGTAATTACCAATATTGTTCATTTATTGCAGTTTTTGCATAAACGACATAAACAGCCTCTCTAACCTTGATGAATGCTTTACAGCCATTAATAAGTGAATGTTTTTAAATGTTCTCCCTGTTAATCCTGGCAAAGCTGAGGTTCCTGTGTTTGGTCCTGAGAGCGTCAGTCATTACATCACCTCCCTCACCAACAGCAAGAACCTTATTTTTGTTATTTTTGACCAAAAATTAAGTTTTGCATCTGGCGTCTCAAAGTGCATTAAATCTTGTTTCCTGCAGCTAAGAAACATTTTTTAAAAAATCAGGTGTTTTTATTTTATACGGAACTCTTAGTACTTTAATTTTCTTCTGTCTCTTTTATTGTAGCTCTTTTTTCCCCATTATTTTTCACATTGTTTGCTAAACTACCTCATTTAGCAAACAATGTGAAATTATTGATCGGTTTAAATATTTAAGTAAACCGAGTTGTTGCTCAGATAATGAACAGCTCTGGATTTAATGTGTGCAAAGGTGTTTAAGTTGAAATTCTTAATTTTGAAGTATTGTGTGGTGCATTCAGTGACTGAATAACTGAGAATGTTTTCACCCCTCAGCCGTGTTGCTGCCGGGCAGGCGACACGTTTGACAAGTTTGTAAATGCAAGAACTCAAGAACGAAACAACTTAGGAGCTTGAAATTGATGCCACAGGTGTAGCTACTAAAAGTCTTGGATGAGTTGAAATCTCAGGGACCTTGACTTCAAGGTCAGAGGTCGCTGGTCAAGTTCGCTGAAAATCTTGTGAATGCTATGAGAACAAGGCGACGATCTACTAGGAGGCTAAGTGGTACCACTGACTGCCACCAGTATTTTACATGTAGCTAACATAACAAAGGTCTACCCTGACTGAGACCACTGTAGCGTGGTCACATCCAGCCAGTGTTCACCTTCAGGGTGGCTGATAAAAATGCATTGTGCTGAATGTTTTTACCATGTGGTGCAAGAAGTAGTGACAAAATGAGAAACAGAGGTGGTGACACACAGAGTGACTACAGTGCATTGCTATAATTTACAATAATAAAGTGTTTATGGGAATTACAACAGGAAGGCTGAAATAGCAGTTATACAGACAGCTGACAGTGTTACAGTAACTTCTAGATCATTTATCCACCCCTACACTTTGATACTTTGTTACAGTATGAAACAATTGTTGTAGGTTACAGGAAGTACACTTTAAAAAATGAAGAAATAAAAAGTATCAAATCTAGCTGCCAACATCTTTGCTGTGGTTACACTTTCCAGTTGTATGTCAAAGCCTTTTTAATCATTTTATAGCATAATGTCAGCGTACTGTGGACAGGTAACTCACTTTTAGGTAACTCACTTTTAGGTGACTCACTTTTAAAGTTGCACACAATATTTTTTAACATGCATATTTTTAAACATCTTTATATCTGTAGGCGAGTAACAAGAGTTCTGTTTGCAGTCTGTTTTCAGTCCAAGTATTGTGGGGTTGGTTGCGTGCAGGTAGACAGATGTGAGGTCTTTTTCGGGATATTTGCTTTCTACACCGCAAACCCCAAAATATTTGGCATCATTGCCAGAGGCTAAGCCAGCAGACAATAGCCAATGGCTTGCTAGATCTTCTTGCGTTGTAGTGAAGTGGAATATTTGTTCCGATAGTGGCACTGGATAAAAAGTGCGCCCAGGATACATACTTCTGAGCCACGTATCTGCTAATTGCTGACGTATCTGGCAGTGGACAGTGCTTGGTGTCCTTTAAACGCTGTTACTCACAGGATGTTAATGCAGCTGCAGAAACTCTGCAGTCTGCTGTGTTTTCAGTCAGCCACCCAGTCTGCGAGCAGCACTCCCAGTTGTGTTGCATAATTGTGTGGCATATAGGTTTCCGCTCCAAGCGTGGGTTTGACGGAGAATGGAAAGCAAGAGGATGTGTTGGTGGGAGAGAGGGGACGACATAAAGAGAAAGACAAAGCAACACCCACTCCTCATTAGCTTAAACATTGCGTGTGTCCGTTATCCTGTAAGATAACATTTGAAGAAGGAGGAAAAAGAAAACGGAAGCCCACATCTACTGCGCAGCAACATGGGATAGAGATATAAAACAAATCTCCACACTTAGGCTCTGCCATCTGTTCATCTTGGAGAATACCATGCTTTGCAACACTTTTTTCTTCCTCCCGCCTTTGAGAAGCCATCAAGCTCTCTGAGAAAACAGCTTGACAAAGTGACATGCCTGCATGCCAGCCCTGTGGCTGCATGTTTTCTTTTTCCGCGCCTCCTTCAGACTTTTACTTTTTTCAGATAGTTTTCATATCTAAATCCAGGTTTTGATAGCATATGCAAAACACAATGTGACATAATACAATTTGAGCTCCATGTGAGAAATGGGATTATCTCGGTCATGATTGTCAGCTCTGTGTTACAGTAATCACTTTCTTCCAGGAGGAAAGACGTGACTCACTCACAACTTGACCTGCTGTCATCATCTATTCACTCTGACACTATTTATGCATTTGGCTCGATATTTTGTTTTCCTTCAGGTGAAGTAGAAATGAATTTGGAAATAAAATAAATAAATGGTGAAAAAAATGAGTAATCCCCCTGCAAATTGGAACAAGGAGTAAATCCCACCGGCAGTACGTAAATCCTCCACTGTTTCTATCGCTCTAATTCTCTCTCAAAACGTTGTTTGGATGCTTCAGAGGAAGTGGCGCGGCACAGCGGAGCATTCCAGGCTTCTGGCCGCTCCACAGCGAGACTCCGCAACGCGATGGTCAAGGACGATGTTTCCCAGTCTCTAGAGAAGGTCATTCATAGTGCACCGCAGAGACCCCTGCCTACACAACGGACCTCGGTGGAATATAATCCTATCTATCTAAATTGATACAGAATGTATCTTCCTAGGTCTACTAGCAGGAAGGCTATCATATCATATACGTGCATCATCTACACATCGCAGAGATCCTATCCCTAGCCATCTAGCAATCTAGCTAGCATCACTATCTAGTGACTATTCATAGATCTTACTATGACTATATCTATCTATATCTATATCTATATCTATCTACTATCTTCATCTTCTACTATCTATATCTATCTATCTCTCTCTATATCTATCTTCGATAGCTACTATAGCTATCTATATATAGATAATAAGATAGAAATATAGATATATATAGATATATATATAGATATATAGATATATATATATAGATAAACTTGTTATGCTAGACTAGGTCTGACCAGACCAGAAATTAAGCCTGACCAGTTACATAACAAAATCAAAATATAAATTACACGTATATCTTATGGTTAAAAAAAAAAATGTTAAGCACGTAATAGTTTCTTACTCATCTTAGACATGCTGCTATCAGATATATTGAAAATACTAGGCTATGAAAACCTGACACATGACCCTTATTTCATTTTACACAGCTGTCACGGTCATTTATTAGTCGCATTTTCAACAGCGCTGCAGCTTAAAAGGCCCCATCATCATGTATGATCCATGATGATCATTTTGGAGACATTAAAGGTGTAAATAGTGATGATTACAAATTGATAAACAGCTTGATAAATGGCTAGAGTCACACCAAGGACCATGTGCAGGGAACTTGCAAAAAGTGATCTTGTGTTTTTGAAGAGTAGGTCTGTGACCACCCGCAGCATCTCTAAAAAGACTTTGCTGCATGAAGACGGCGATAAAACAACAATAAGCCAGAGACTTATTGAGTCAGTCTGCTGTCATTTTGCAGTTAGTGAGGTAATTAACTCTGATAAATCAGCAAAGTTCACAAAAATCTATTGCCGTCTGTTGCAAACGTGTTGCTGCCTACATGCACATAAATTCACATTAACTGCTTGCACTCAGTGTGCATTCAGAGTCTCAGGTCTGAAACAGAAATCCCTCCACTAACAGTGTCAGAGCTCCTGCAAGGATGGAGATTCACATATGCACTCAGCAAGCTGGCTTTTATATAAGAATAGAACCAGAGTAGAGTCCCTATCGCGAAGAGACGAATCCAGACGAGTTGCGCTCAGCGGCAGCCTGATTCCGGCTGATTTTCACAATCTGTTTGCATTTAATTTAATTTGGATGACCAGTCTGTCTGAGAGCGACTGCAGTCAGTCCGAGTCGGACCGCAACTGTATGGCGAGACGTTGCCTCTCAACAGGTGCCCTGCGAAGTCGGTCTCTGACACCAAACTCTTTGTTTCCGAGTTGCGAGGAGGTCGCCTGCCTGCATTCACTCTAGTTTGAGTGAGCTGAGAGTAAATACTCATTAATTATTTACTTGTTTTGGTTCTCAGTGTTCGGGAGGATATGTAGACAAATGTGACAGAGCTTAGAACTCAACCTCAGGATGGCTGCTGTGTGGCCCAAACGTCTGAGGTGTAGAAAGGTGATTTACCCAAGGTTCTGTGTCAGGAACAAATACAGGTATTGTTCTTGTAAGAGCTCGAAACCTTCATGCTGGGGAGACTCACCTGTGGATCCTGCTGCTAAAGGCGAGAGGCTGCATGTCATTAATAACCTCAGACAAAAGAAAACACAAACAACTAAAAGCAAAAACGTGCTGTTTGTCTAAACTGGGTTACATTGTTTTTGAGTCTAACCAACAACCTCCGTGTGTGTGTGTGTGTGTCATGATAGCTGGCAGCAGGATAGGCATAAACCACAGGGAGATTGTTGGGGGGGGGGGCTATAATTTATTTCATTATTTCAATGAATTATGTATGTCTTGTTCTTGGTATAATGGTCTAATTGTGCCTATTGAAGTTGCGCTTCATCTTGAATTTAAATAATTCATCATTATGATTATTATGATTGATGATCATTAGCCTGTTTTGGTGCCCCCTTCGGCACTTGGTGAGCTGCAGTAGCACTGCTTTAGACTTTGACCTATAATTACTACCAAATTACACACTTTTTGTTTGTTTTTTTTAGGAAACTTTTTTTTGTAAATTTAGGAAGAGAAAACTGAACTTGAGGGGTTAAAACGGTCTTGATGTATTCATTTCTGGAGTGGAAGAGGAATATTTGAATCACATTTCTTCCTGATTGCCATGGATTAAGTGGAGCAAGTGTCTCTCTGTGTTTTGGGCATTGGTATCTGGGCGAGATAGCCGAGCCTGTGCCAATAGGTGACACATGGCCGGCTATGCATCATTTTATGAGTGTTTGGCTAGAGCCTCATCCTCTCTCCACGGCCCCTCAGCCTGCTTCTACAACCCGTAAAGAGGACATCCATCAGGGCGATGTAATTTGCCATGCAGTCAAGCTTCTCTGCTAATACAATTTGTTAACCAGTTGTGGTGTGTGTGTGTATATGTGTGTGTGTGTGTGCAGTATATGGACTTTCTTCTTATTTTTATATCCTTTTTCACAAACACTGATTATCACAATTACCTTAATAGCTTTTTAGCTTTTGTTTTATTAAAAAAAAAAAGACTTTTAAAAAACTAGAATGACACTTTTGATCTCGTTGAACATGGTTTCGATGGAGGGAGCTCTGAGCGCCAAACTCAGAGGCGTAGTGGTAATTTGGAGGCTTTACTGGTGTTCCTTGGCTGAGAGTGACATGGCAATCTGTGATGGCCGGCACTATGTACTTCACACTCCAAACTATTTGTTGCTCGGTGACATTGAGGTGACCCAGAAAATTCTATGTCATTAAATGCTTGGAGGAATTTTTTGCTGCTGACCACACTTTGTTACCAGCTCAACAACACGCTGCTTGTTTCTCTCTCTGGAGTGTTGAGTGTCATCTCGCCGCACGTCCCGCAGTAATGAAATTCTGCAATTACCGGGATCTCTAGGAATTGGAGAATTTCCTGTTCCTTTTGTTTTCTTTCCGCTTCCCCCAGTGTTGCATCACAGTCGCAGCTTTACACCGAATGCTACCAAATGGGTTTCCTAGATACCCTCGCACAATGCAGTTTAATTCTGGTTACACAACACTAGATGTCACTCCAATGTTCTGAGATTAGTTTGATGTGACTGCATTTGCCCACAACCTAGTTGGACATCCCTTTTCGCCTTTTAGTGCATTTCCACACATCAGCTCGCACGCTTTCATATCAAATTGTATCACATAGGCCTACATTTAACCACGGATCAAAAGCTCGCGTCACCCGAGTCGAAGATGCCGTCTCAGATAAGCAGATTTAAAGTGTGTGTTGTTTTAGCAGAAAGCCGAAGAGGGGTTAGTGCTTCGGTGTGATCCTGGGTCTCAAGGGGAGGCTCCCGCTTGTCAGAATGTGCTGTTGCAGGATCTTCCTGATGAAGTCATTAAGAAGTCATTAAGAAACCATTAAGAATCATTAAGTCGGCGAGGTGGCACTCCAATGCGCACACAGCGAAGCGCCAGGCATCAGGAAAACTTGTTAATCACGCAGTTTATTTGTTTCCCCAGTGTGAGACTGTAAATACTATGACAGTGTGTTGAAGTGTGCATCCTAATGAAAGTCTGTATTAGCTCCTCTGCCAGTGTGCGAATGCCGTCTCCAGAGGGGCCACTCTCATCATCACACGATGGTTGCCTCCTTGCCAGCTAACTCTCTAAAGCAATAAACAAGAGCACGCGTTTCTGATTCTGTTCACTCATTTTTCCCTTAATCGCCCAGGTGGCTGATTTATAAAATGGCAGCGATATCACGGTGTGCTCTGCGTTGTTTTTGTCCTTCCCGGTGCAGTCTAAAATGCGCGTGCGGCTCTGTTTGCTTCCGAGCGTCTGCACTCGCCATGCGTATAGGCATGCCCTCGGTGTTTTTCCAGCTGATTGTCTGTGACCAATAGAGCCTCGGCAGAGTGACAGGTCAGGAGGAGGAGGGTGCCGCTTGAATATGCGCCCAAGTGCTCTTATCTTAATCATTGGGCCTGAGCGAGATGTTGCTTCCCCCCATAATTATCTTCATACAGTAAATCTCTCATTAGGAGGTCGTGCTAAGCCAAACCCTCAGAGACCCGAGGCTATCTCGAGGATGAGGAGAGGGAGATGACAGCTCAGGTGTCGCCTGATGTGGCTATATGAAAGAATTACTTTGTGGATTAAATTGCACATCCTCTCTTTTTGGAATTTTGGGCTTTATTTGTATTTATTTCATTAAAGCTGTAGGCGGAATGGGAAATAGCCCTACTTTGAAATTCTTATAAAGATAGATATGCATATATAGAAAAAAAGAGACCATATTTCCACACATTAAACTTTTATAATGTGGCGCACAATGGCTCCTTGCCCCTTTTCCCCCCATACTCAATCACCAAAAAGGGAGTGGCAATTACATATTTACGATCACCAAAACTATTGCTGGGATTGTTTTAGAGTTTCTTTCTCAGGGTCTAGTTAATAAAGTCAGATGCACACACACACAAATGCTTTTTGGTTCTGCCTTCGGTGAAAACAGCACAGCAAGGAGCTCTAATGTGATAAATATCAGTCATCCTTTCCGTGTTCCAGGGCTTCTGTCCAGCTCCGGGGCCCCTAAATCCTTAAACACCGCCCACCCTCTGTCTGCTGTAACCAAACAACCAAAGTAAACAACAAAAATGCAGGTGTGTTCAACAAAGCGTCTCATGTGATCACAGCCTCATAAATCCCCGCGTGAACTTTTACTGCTGTTCGAAGCCATCGGAGGATATTGACATAAATGCTCTCAACATAACAGAAAGGCTACACATGACAGATGGCTTTCTGCTGGAATAGAATTATCTTACGCACGTGCCTTTGTCCGCACATTTGGCGCCATACCTCTCCCCGCTGCTTTTCAACCCGAAACACCGCCCTCCCGCCGACCGCGTGACCCGGGTCAAGCAACTTCTCTCAGGGATTAATCCTCGTTGTGTGTAAACACATTAACTGGCAATTAATATGGAGATTCTGCTCCAGATGTGCCTGTAAAAGTGGAGTTTAGACTTGGCAAGCGGCTTTTCCGATCCATATGGGTTAGCTGCCGAAGCAATATTCCACCTGCTCCCGCCGCCATTATTTCTCACACAGGCAAACAAATGCCCCAAATGAGAGCGGCAGCATTTGGTTTAGCCGCGCTGACGGGGGAGGGGGAGAGCGGCTCGTTCTCGCGGCATTCATATACACCTGGTTAGTATGTGTTTAGACGCCACGGAGAATCTGTTTCTGCTCTTCCGTTATGTTAATTTCAATCCTCCCACACTCGGAACATGATGATGTGAGGGTTTCATCAACAGCTGCAACTGTCTGTTAAGTGATACAACATTCCTGCAGTATCAGTAGTTTTCTGTCGACTAGTTAAAGTCGACAAACTTTCCGCCGTCGGATTGCACCGATAACGTGGAAGAAAAAATGATGTAAAAGGTGGAAACAGTCAAAGTCTGTAGTGACGGCTCAGTCCCGTCTGTGGCATTTCACCTCACCTGCTAACTCGGGCGCGCAGGATTCCTCAAACAAATTGAACCGAATTGTGCTAAATTACTTTTCTTATCGATCCAGCTTATTTTCGGGCCATGTAATTTAATCCCGCTATTACTAGGCCTATATATCATCTTTGTTTATAAAGAAAGGCCGATCAATAAAAAATAATACCGACTCTCTTTGAAAATGAATCGATGTGAAACACGACGCTGCAGTATTATCATTCAAAACCAGTGTGGCGACCCGATCTGCTTCAGATGTACTGTCACAGCTTCAGTGGCAAAGGTCTTATCTGACTGGCAGCATGGAGGCATTAAAATAAAACAAACAGCAGAAATAGCAGGTGAAACAGATCAAACTCGTGCTGCGTGTCAACCAGGAACTTAATTTTCAGCCCTCGCGCTGGATGACTGCCACATTCGCCTGTTGCTTTACAGTCCTCTGGTTTTGCCAGTCAGGTCACAGCTGAGATATCATGCAAGTCCTGCTGAGACGATCGGTCGCTTCAACCGGCTGCAGAAAGAGCGATTGCGTACAAGCTCTGTTAACTCCCGTTCTCGTCAGCATTTCCTCAGAAACACACATTAATTCAGAATTCAGAGCAGCAGCAAAACAAGTGGCTAGTTTTCATGTGTCACACATCCTCATGTTTTTTTTCCTCTGGCACAAAAGCTGCAGCACTCTCATCATCCACAAGATAGACTCCATGATAGAAATATAAATGTGTGCATATTTTAAAGGCGTCCTCGGTAGACGGTGCGCACCTTTAATGTATTTGTGTTGAACAATATCAGAATTTCTTAAGCTCGGTTGCATCAGCTCCTTTTCTCTCCACCTCCCAGTGTGATGAAAGAAAAAACAGATGTACAACAAAACACTGAACGTCTCTTTGACTTGTTACCTGTTGTTCCCGGTTACTTGTGTTATAAAACTCAGTAAAGGTCAGACAACCTTTAATACAAACTGCATGTTGGGTATTTTAGCAGTAGCCTGTAGTGAAAACTAGGGGTGAACTTTAGGGCCAATAACAGAGCCTATATTCATAGAAATATCATCAGTAATTGATGCTAAAATATTTTTTAATCACTTCATGTTTGTTGTCTTTTTTTGACCTTTTAATACTAAAAACAAACCTTGAACATAAAAAAATATTTGTAAGGTTTGATAACAAAGCAAAAAAAAAATATTGGTCACTGATATACAAAGGCTGAATTTGCAAATGTTGTTATCACGATTCTGCATTAAAGAATCAGTACAGAGATGTTCGGTAAAGTCTATAAAACATTTAAAATTGTTCAAACTTTAAACTTTTAGCTCTTTTCTTCCACCACTGTTGTGCACATTACAAAATGTGACTTTCTCCATTTTAAAAAGAGCCATTGAAGACAAACAATTACTCATATTATCCAATAACCACACTGAGATTCCACAGATACCTCAGCGTCAAAGTGACAGAAAGATGTCATAAACAATGCATATCTTGATAGACAGGAGTGAGATTTGATGAAAAATGTGACCTTAGCTCTGAGAACTCTGCCACCAGCGAGAAGAGTGATCAACTTTGGTGCATTATTTCACGTTTTGGCCTCAAATGCACTTTTACAGGCAATGGCGAAGCTTTGGCTTAAATTAGACATCATCAGGAAGAAACAGAAACAAGATAGCAGGCTGCTAGCTGTTTCTCGTGTAACAGCTCCAAACCTCCCACTCCCCGCCACATGGGGTCTGTCCTCCAGCTCTGCCCGGATGGACTAGCGGTCCCCTGATGGTCGCATCCTTTCTCCTGAGGTCTGCCGTGTGCTGACGGGTAAAGGGGAGAGATGCACTAGCAGACGCTGGCCACAGTTGCTCTGCCTGGCACGAGCGTCGTGTTGGCTCTGACCAGACCCCAGTCTTCCAAGAGCTCTGTCTTTTCCGGCCGGCCTGGGCGCCCGCATGGGGCCTGGCATGCTGAGCGTGAGCTTGGCATCCCGGACAAACAACAGGAGGTGGAGGCATCCTCGCTCTTTCTCTCTCCTGATGATCCGCTCCAAGGACGATTTCCCTTCTCCCGGAACTAGCTGCGGTTGTGCACAAAGCAGCAGCAGCATTTACAGACAATCAAAAGGAATAGAATAGAACAAAAAGCGACTGAGAGGATGGGTTTGATTTGATTGAATAGCATTGTAAAGAATCGCGTCCAGGCTATTTAAACTTCATGCTGACACGAATGCGTAAATGCAGATATTGTGTGTCTGAACAGCGCTTGAAAGATAAAATATATGACTTGGATTTTTCTGCACATGAGCTAATGACGGCTTATACACTGCTTCAGCAGTTCTAAGAAGGACTGTGCTTCACTCTATACCTGTGGTGACATCAGGCCTTAAATTTTTGTTTCTAGAAGTTGACTTTTGCCCCACACCCTCCCTTTTTTATGTGGCGACGATGACATCATTTCTCCTGTGCTTTGAAAAACTGGAAAAATAAGCATCAGTGAACCCAAAAGAATGTAACAAAGCATGTAACAAAGCATGTAACAAAGAATGTAACAAAGTTACTGATTTATGGATTAATTAGAGCAGTGTTTACCAACCTTTTGAAGCCACGGTGCATATTCACATTAGAATAACATTATTATTATCATTATTATTATTATTATTATTATTATTATCATTATTATTATTATTATTATTATTATTAGAAAAATCAGACCACCAAACGAATCCCAGATATAGCGGAATTGGATCGGTTTGTCCCCAGTATACCTTCTGTGCTATCTTCTGACCACTACTCATGCTAGGGCCTTCATCTGGGTCAGAGTTTTCTCCAGGACCAGGTCAGACTGACTACTTTTTCTTTTCAAGTATTTATTTTTTGCTGTACGCGCTGCGTCATCTCGCTTACAGCATGACTATTATGTCATTTCTTATTCGTCTTCTTCTGTTTTAGTGGCAGTTGGCAACCCATTTAATTAGAGCTGGTAGTTGTACTGCCCTCTAGTGGAAGATAATGTAATTGTTCTGCCCGTTACTCACGCCGGTCGCTTAGATCAGCGGTCCCCAACCTTTTTTGCACCACGGACCAGTTTATGTCCGACAATATTTTCACGGCCTGGCCTTTAAAATGTTGCTGATAAATACAACAAAATAAAACCAAAAAAAAAAAGATTTATTAGTAACGGATGGGGAAAAGACCCAGGGAAACCAAGTTGACGATAAAAACGATTAAAAAGATAAAAACCGATAAAACCCCTGAAAACCATAAATTTCAGAGCCTCAACTCTTGCAGCCTGGAACCAAACGGCTCACGTACCGGTTTCGGGCCGTGGCCCGGGGGTTGGGGACCGCTGACTAAGAGTGCTAATCAGGCGAAACCAGATAATCTTCCGCGGCACACATGACTTAGAGAGCTGAACTCTGGATGTCATTTTAAATCATTTTAAACCCTTGATTCCCTTTTCTTAACTGAGCACTTTCTGCCATATTTCAGGCCTGCTTCTACAACAAAATGACTGGGATTGCATCTGAAGTTAGTGTGGGTGGTCTCAGCTGTCTGTGCAGCTACCCTCGCAAAAACCAAAACTTTCTCTAATGGTCGTCAAACCACATCTTTATTGATGTTTACAGAGGTGTCAAAACTCATCATTCAAAGAGGAGGGGAGGTTGTCGAACGCCGTCTTTATGGGGGAAACAGTTACTTACCGTATCTACTTTATGCTCTCTCTCATTTAGCATTTCTTCCATTTGTTTTCCTCAAACACAGTTTAACAGTCATACACGTTTCAAACAGAACCCCTCACAATCCTTTCTATTGGAAAAGTCTAACAAATGTTAGCAGGAGCAAAGCAAACATTGCTCCTAAAAAACTCAAAGTGCGGCAGCACGAGTACTTATGTCAGTGTAACTTGGTTTCATCCATATCCATTAAACTCACCAACGCTCCTGGGGGAATGTGTTCATTAAAACCCACTAAATACATGAATATTGAATGAACAACAACAAGAGATCATTTTTCAAACTGGAAATCCCACCTCACGGCTGTAGGTCTCTGCCAACCATTCAAGTTGCAGTTTGCATCCATCTTTCTATTTTGGCCGTTAATGGGAGCTGTTAGAGGATGTCGTTTGCTGTACACATTTCGAAGGCCTGTGAGGGGAAACGTTTGATTTGTGACGAATGGGTTTATACATAAAATTGATTGGACTCGACTCCGTTAAGCTTTTCTTCTGTTGTTCTGCTTTATGTATTATTTAGCAGAGAAAATGACAAAAAGGATAAAATATGGTTTCACATTTAGGCACTAAAGCTGAGATTTATGCCAACTTTGGCTTTCAACACCATTTTTTTAAAGAAAATCGCCTTTCTCTACAACGTAATGTTCTCCGACTATAACGACAGCATGGTTAATATGTTATTGTAGTTTTTTTGGACAGGTTAAGGCATGACTTCTTTCTAGCTTAGACAATATTTTGATTATTCATAGCCGATGCATAAAGTGCTAAATACCATATTCATTTAATGCTGTGTTAAAAACTAGAATCATTGACAGTGTTTGACTACGCTAAAGACATCCACCAACCAAGCAACCAGACTAAAGATCCGCTTAACCAGTAATAGCCATGACAATAATAATAAAAACTGCATTGATAAGGCCATCAGAAAATGAGCCAATAATGCCAGAAGACTGACTGAACAGCCAGAAGTTTATTACAGAGTTCGGGGAAAATTTGAATAAAATTTCAATTAAAAAAGAGAAAACATTTTAACATAATCCCGCACTTCCCCCCATGTTTTAAACATTATCACAGTGCATATTTAATTTTGCGATTAGTAGTCCACCTTTCGAGTGTAAAGTGTTGTACAAATAGCAGGGGCAGACACTGAAGCATTAATTTTGTCCAATTTACATGCACTTTGTAATGTAGTACTTTAGCAGAATGTATTGGCATATGGGATAAATATAAATAAAACATGTTTTGACATTTATACATGAAAATGATTATTTAGCAGTTCCACAAGCGCGCTGGCTTTGCTCGCATCGCTCGCATCGCTCTGTATGTGTTTAGTTTCCTCTCTTGACTTTGTGAGTTCTACACAAAGCCGTCCAGAAACTTCCAGGTTCGCCGTCGTGCACCGTTCAGCAACTTTCTACACAAAAGATACTAAATGCTCTCCGGACAAGCACAGAAATCCGTCTTCAGCTGTATAATTTCTTGCAGCCTGAAGGTATATAAGCTACCGACATCATTTCTAAACAGTTTCTACCGACTTTCTGAACGTGTTTTTTCTTCTGTGTTTCACAATGTGAAAGTTAGAAGATGTAAGAGGTCAAAAGGGTCCAGTGGTGTGAAAAGAAATCCTCCAGCGTCTTTTGTGTTATTCACAAAATATATTAAAAAATCGTATTGTTTTCGATTTGGATTACCTCTCAATCACTTTTCTTCACATTACCATATTGATCTCTGGCTAATGAGCTGAAAACTACTTTCTTCACTTCTCGCACAACAACTGACTGACCAACGGGAAATTTGAATCCTAACAATGTCCTTCAGGCGCCACGTGACCGGAGGCAGCATCTCATTTCCATACGGAGCTCTGCGGATGGCTACTTCCTGACCGCCACAGCTGATGAAAATAAAGGAAACTGTATTTTAAAGCAGCGCCCTTCCCGCAACCCCCATAATTCATGCTGTTTATGATGTAAATATTTCAGGGAGGTGAGATGACCCCACAGCGTGGCAAAGGCCATTAATAATCATAAAAAATACGAACCGCCCTCTCCGTGATTAATTGCATGCGTTTTGCATAATGCTTTGTTTGCGGTGAGCTTTAAGCAATTTACTATCAGCCGACCAAACTGTCAAAGTAACCAAGGCTACTTCAAAGTGATTTTTGCTTGTGTATCACTGGGTACTCTACAGTTATCGCCATAAAGAAGCAGAAAGTAAGCCTACTAGAAAACCCAGCACAGTGATTGGGGACATAAGCCTTGTTGTAAATACTGGGCAGGACGAGTAATAAATAAATAAACTTTTAAGAATGACATGAATGCTTTACTGTAAATGTATAAGACTATACAAGACAACAAGTGTAGCACACAAAAGTAAAATTAGATTGAGCCAAAACACAAACACAAATATCCTGTCTCAGATTTCCGTGTTACACATTTTACTCCTCATTAGAAATATTCATAATGATCGACTTGAGTGATATTAGGCTAAATGTCGGCCAAGTAAACCTGGTGTCTTGGCAACTTCCGCACATCCTGCTGGCTCAGTTGAGAACAGTTTGTCAACTGGATCATACATATTAATTTTTGGGGAGCATTTGATTATGCAGAACAGGCTGATCACTTCATCCTCTGCTATACTGTAATTTTAACATAAAACTATGCTTTAGAAAGAGGATATTAAAACAAGTTTACTGATTTATGACTCAAAAGTTTGTTCAGTTTGTCAAACATCATTATTTTTTCAGTAAAAAAGTCGATAACAACTCATGTTGTATTGACTGAACAAATGCATGTGTTGTTTCATCCCTGTTCCCCTGAAACTATAATTGTAAATTAAATTGGAAAAAAAAAACACTCCTGTATCTGGTTTTTAAGTAATGACATATAAACCCTTCTTCCAGGTCCAAACTACTCTGTGTTTATTAAGGTTGTTGTGTTTTTAACATGTTTTGTATCTTGTTCTATTTAATCTGAACAAGCCCCTAAAATCAGTCAGTGATCACTGTCAGCCCCTCTCGGTTTTTATCGCCATTGTTTATTTTAAAGCTCGGTTTTTAAAACCTTACGATGTAACTCCAGCCCAGCCCATGCAGCAGTATATTAATGACTAACCTCGTATTGTGGATGGATTATCTCAGTTGTTCTCCTGACTATAGTTTGGTCTGTTTACAGCATCCTGCCATGTGACTGCCTCACGTTAACTTTTATCGAGTGGAAAAAAGTTAGCGTTCATCCTCCAGCTTCTCTGTTTATGTTATGCTAACATAGCTGTTAGCTAGCCACCACGTAGCACATCATTATATACCAGCTAGTCCAACTTCAGTAACCCTACAAACGTCACTGCAGTTTATTTTTCTGTCTTCATTTATGTTGGAAGTGATAACAGAGCTGTACGTTTGAATTTTTCAGAAATCTCTGTCAGAACATGCTACATCCTGTTTAGGTGGAAGCTAGCGAGCTAACTTCCTGCTAACTTCTAACTCTGTTAAACTTCATAAATTCTGTTTTCATGGATGCCTGAACTTGAAACTTAATTGTTACACCTGGTAAAGCAGCAACGCTGATCGTTTTAATAAAGATGAAAGAATTTTGGAGGGTTTGTAACTCTCAGTGATGCCGCAGCGATTGTTTGACATTGGGACCTGAAGCGGAGTTTGGACCCGGAAACGGCTAATGACGTCATACTTAAAGACCGGATTTACTCTTCAAGGAACTTCTCTTTAGTGTAGTGTCCCAGCGCCCTGTGTGTGTGTGCATTTATGTTTAAATACAGTCTTCAAAGTAGAATTCAATCAACTGAAACATTTTCAAAAGTACAATGTGTGCTTGTAAGCCGATAATATCTTTTAAAAATAAAGAAGCAGTTCAACATATTTCTTAAATTAAAGCCATGACGTTATGACCGCAAAGCGTAAAATAGCCTAAATATGTAAAATTACAGCAAACAATAAATGGCCACACACAACAAATGTTCAGATTACTACAGAACACATTATTTAAAAAACAGCAGTAAAGCTAGAAAAGATCATTTATTTGCCGAACAACTAATTCACCTTCATCATAGCGATGTCTGAAGATGTTTGTGCTTCCTCTCAGTGTCATCAGTTTACCAGGCAGCCAGGAAGTCATGATAACTATATTAATCTAACATAAAGTGCCTCTTATTAATGATTAATTACAATGTAAATGGAAAACGTCAATAGGAAACATTAATAGCATTTCATTAAAGAAATTCCATTCACTTGTTGCCTACGTTGCATTACAGTGTTCAGATACTCTCACCGGATTATGCTGTATTTTTATAGCAGCCGCTGCAGCTGTAAAATCCAGGTCGGTGGCACGCAGTTACTTTTGGTGGTAAATCTGCTGGATTGTTTTATGGCACAAAGACAGATTACTTCCCAGCCCAAAACAAGAACCAGGTATTGTTCTCTCGGTGTGCACAGAGGGTGAACATCGAGTACAGTCGCTGTTTGTTTTTGTCCTTGTGGCGAACAATCCTTCCAAGTTATCGTGGAGGAGACTGAACGGAGAGAAGCATTCTTCAGTTTTAGATGGGCTGCGTGCTTGATATAGCATGTGTGACCAATTAAAACACACAGCTGTTCCTTCTCCCATCTGTTTGAACAGCTCTGTATTATTGACTGTGTTTGGATGTGATGTGTCATTCTCACATTGAATTACCGGGCCTCTCGTTTGTTCTCATCAGCTGAGCTGCTGTCTGATTTATCCTCATCCGCTTCCCGTCCTCATGTTCTTTGTGCTTTGGAATTTTAACTCGGACGATCAGACAATAGAACGAGTCTTTAGAGACGCGGTGTTAAAAGAAGAGGGTGAAAAGTAGTGAATAGCGTAGCCTTCTGCTAACAAAGCAGGCTCATTCAGTTTAATATTCTGAAGTGTTTGCTATGACCTGTAGCCTGTGCTGGCTAATGAACACTAATCTTAGAAAGACTAATTGGCGTTATTGTTCCTCACAAACACAGATCCACACAGACCACGCGAGCGTGCGGGCCAGAAAAAGAGAAACGCTGACAGACGCATGTTTTTTAAAAAGCCGCAGTAACCAAGGTGGTGATATTTGTGTCCCTTGATGTATGGACTGTCGCTCAGGTAAGGAAATACATTTTTAGACCTGAAGAAGAAGAAGGAAGCAGATATTGAACAGTGCAAGGACTGTGTATATATTTCAGCCCTTTTTAATAACTGTGGCATGTCAAACATTTGTAGCTTTTTTCTTTCTTCTTTGGCTGTTTTGTCAGTGGAACCTGGTACTGAAGGCTGCCCGTTAGAGTGTTTTATGGAAAACAGAAGTTTTATTACGCTCAGGCTGAGCCTACACATTTTTAGTATTTTTGTCTTTATTTATTGTTATTTAAATTTTATTTTGTTATTTAATTTTTTTTAAAAAAAAGATGATTTTTCAAAATCAAAAACAAACACATGCAGACATTTTACTGTGTTGTTGGAAAAAATCTAAAATTATGTGGAAAAAATCCCATTAATTTATTCAAATTATCTGTGCTGGCGCGGCCGGTAAATAAAACTGTTGTTTCTGTTGCGGCCGGTGTGTAAAATCAAGCACCTAAAGGGTCTGCCTTTACAAACATTTGTGAAAGAAGGGGTCGTTTTTAGAGCTCACTGAATTGGATGAATTAGATGCTCTAATTCAGTGTTCCCCAACCCCTGTGCCGCAGGTGCACATAGGTGTGCCGCAGCACATAGGTGTGCCGTGAGAAATGATCAGGTGTGCCAAGGAAGATTATCTGGTTCCACCTGATTGGTACTCTAAGCGACCGGCGTGAGTACAGTTACATTCTTTTCCACTAGAGGGCAGTACAACTACCAGCTCTAATTAAATGGGTTGCCAACTACCACTAAAAAAGAAGACGACGAATAAGAAACAACATAATAGTCATTGTGAGAGTGAGACGACGCAGCGCAGAATAGCAATAGATAAATATTTGTAAAGAAAAAGTAGTCAGTCTGACCTGGTCCTGGAGAAAACTGATGAAGGCCCTAGCATGAGTAGTGGCCAGAAGAAAGCAACAAAAGGTATACTGGTGACAAACCAAGGCAATTCCGCTATACCCGGTGCGCAGGGAAACATGATCAATATGCCTTTTGTGACATTTTTGTTTGGTGATTTTTCTAATGTGAAACGTGCCGTGGCTCCAAAAGGTTGGGAAACACTGCTGTAGTGGGACGTCACCAGTACAACAAGTAACTGAGCCACGACGTGACAGACCTCTTAAAGTTACTGAGCAGGATTGCTCTCGGTAACTGGCATTAACATCAGCACAGCAACTGTGCGCCAGGAGCTTTGTAGAATAAAAACAAAATCATTGTTTTTAAGCGTCTCCAGCACGGTGAGCTCATCCTTTCTGTTTTTTAATATTAGTATAAAATGTCTGTTTTTTCCACTTGAGCGGGAAGGGCTTCTTATTTGATTTAATGTTTTTAATTTATGGACTAAAACCTCATTTCAGCCATAATTGATGGCTGAATCAATAGAGTAGATAATCACTATTTGCAGCACTACCAATGAATCACATTTCCCAGCAATATATTGATGGGCTGAGCCTCAGGACGACTGAGTCACCAGCATCTTGGATTAGACGGAGACAGACAAAACTGGCCAAACAAAGGGGCTCCTCTAGTGGAACATTGCAAGCGCTGGAAGTCAATAGTTTTATTTGATGTAGATTCCTGAGAGGCTGAACTAACTCAAAGCCTCAGCGAAGGTTGGCTGCGGATATAAACCACTGCTCCCCACTCTCTTCGGGCAAAGACAATACATCTGGAAGCCATGTGAATCAGGTGTTGGCAATTTAGATCCAAACAGCGAGACACCATGTTTGATTTGAGTGGATCTGGATCGGATTGCTCCCTTCCGATTGAGCCGCAACCAGCTGACATTTTGACAGTATTTAATAAAAGCCACACTTGATTAGTGAGGCCTTACCGCAATCTTTTTATTTATTCTCAGCGGCAGAAAAGCATTAATTCACAGTAATTAATGAACAAGTGGTGGAGGGCCTGGGAACAGCTGCCTCCTCTGGGAGGCTGGAGGAAGGGACTCTTTCCTTTGCCCTGATTAGATGCACTCCATTTCCAAGCTCCCCACGACAGTCACTGTCTAATGATAGCTGCTGCTGTTTGGTATACCTGGCTTTCATACCGGACAGACTCGGTGCTGTCATACTCACTAGCTTAATGCTTATTTTGTTTTGAATCTGCACACCTCAAAATTACTGGATAATCAAACAGGAAGTAGGGCTACAGGGGTAAAAGTAAAACTTCCAGCCACTGCTTAACTTTAAAAATGAGATGAAAACCAATTTGCAAATGTTGTTTTTATGCGGCAGACACAGCAGACGCGTTACGAGTCCATTTGGAGTCGTTCAAGTTGCCATCCATCCTATAATGCGTCCATTTTGACTTTGAGGGGTTTTTTTCCTAGTTCAGAGTCATTTTGTTGTCTTCTAACCCTTCCCAGCTCATATCCTCTGTCTTTGGCTGTCACTCGATTTTAGTCAGAAGGATAAGCTGATCTCTTTTATCCACACTTGATCTTTCTCTCTTTTATCACCGCGTTTTGATTTTTTTTCCCCCTGACATCCTTCTTCCTTCCAGCTGGCTGGCCATAGAGCTATGCTGTATGAAAACTGTTTAGACTTGAAAGGCAAGACCGAGGTGGTGGTGGTGATGGTGGGGGTGAAGCGGTTTTAGCAGCCCACAGGTCAGACTTCTTTTCTTATATTGTTTGTCACAGTGAAAGGCAGGAATAAGTACTTGGCATTCCATCAGCTGCTAATTGTCAGCTTCTGCTTCATATAGATAGCAGCTAAAGACCTGGACCTAAATTTAAACTTGCTTATGTGCCAAAAAGTAAGTTTTTCCTCCCACAAGGTGGCTCTGAGTGAACTAAGTGAAGAAAGAAGAAGTCATTATGCTTTCGGCTGCTTCCTGGCTGAGACAGGTGCTATTTCACAGCTGACATGGACTGGAGTTTGACTGTGCAGTGCTCCCCTCTAAAGCTTAATTCTCTCCACTTATCAGTCATTATCAGGCTTGATGTAATCAAATCAGTATGTTTGGTCTATGTTTGGTCTATAGGATATCGTGATTTGCATAACTGGACACAAAGATAACTTTATCTTTGATCCTCAAAAAAATAATTAAGCAAATTCCTGTTAGAATGGAAGTATGGCATGTTCACCTTTTACCTGAAATAATACGAGTTTGTATGAACATCACAGAGGTAGATGTGGAGTCTTGATTTGAGCTCAGTAGCTGTTATTTACATGTTACATTGTTTCCTTTTTCTTTTTGTCTCATCTAACTTGACACATTGTTTCAGTAAGGCACATCAATACACTGTATAGGTGCACAGGGCGCATAGCTGCTATTCAGGAATTGCCAGGAACAACTCATCTCTAACTTGTAACTCTAAATAGATCAAAAATTCATGCCCACACTGACACCAATGGCCAATTTGGACTCACCAGTTAATCTTTGCACGGTAAGGGACAGAGAAACCAGAGTGTACCAGAGGGGTCGCAAAGGAAGGGATCTCACAGGACCCCAGAACCCTTTTCCAGTTCCCCACTATGGTGTCCGTGCAATTAAATTATATGACTGAGCTTTTATTAAAGATAAAACAGTATACTAATAAAGATTTGCCACAGGAGGATTCAGATGCCACTGATGTCAAGACATAAAAGGTCCCAATCATTGACCGGCACCTCGAGACTCTCTGTGCAGTAAAAGATTAGTAAGTGTCAGAGACACTGATGAAACAAGGAGCATCCATGAATACCTCACAAAGATGGCCCCCAGGAACAAGTGCCAAGGTTGATCGAGATTGAATCGAAGCAGTGCAAACGTTGAAAGACCAAGCCCCTCCATGGGATCTGTGATCCGCAGACAAAGGAAGTGTCTGAAACCCGACATGTGGATCAAATCGACTCCGTGGTGTCCTTTAGGCCAGCACAAAGGCTCAGATCACGGTAGCACATTAACAGGCTCTAATCACCAGATCCACAGAGGCGGAAGGATGAGATGGCCCCGAGATAGTCCTGAACATGCTAGCAAAGATGTAAGAAGCAACTCGGGACCACAGTCACTGCGAGGCATAAACAAGTGTCTGGGATAATGTACAGGACATTTGTAGATTATGTGTGACACTTGCTTAATGGGTCACACTCCAACCATGAGACCAACCTGTTGAGCAGCTGCTGACCAACCAAGCAGACACAACGGCTGTTGATAAGGATCAGAGCTGACATTTACAGAAGATGGAGAAGCTCCAGGGGCTGAAGGAAGATGAGGAGGGTCCAAAGCATTTCCTGCGGTAATGAGAACATTAGGACTGCAAGTGTGTGGAAGTCCCACTTGTGGGGGGGTTTCAGTAAAGCACTAAATGTGGATTCATTTGCTCCTGAAAAATGCTCCTAACAAATCTCCATTTTCTCCTGTTCTCACGTAACCTTTGCTTAAGTCTCCTGCTAGAAAATTACCATGGTGTTTTGATAATGAGGCTGTGTAATTGTGAGCGCGTTTTAATGGGAACCAATGGCCTCGGATATGAGGTAGAAAAGTCAGAAGTCTCTGAAGGACAAACTGACATGTTGATTTTTGGTATTTTTGTAGATTTTTTTAAAATGGTAAAAACAGATTTCATTATTTAAATTACCTTCTGCAAGGAAGTTTATTTTCCCCAAACAGTTTCAATAGTTAAAAGGATTTAGTTTTATAATAAGATGTAAAAAAAAAGGAGACAAATTCTCAAAGTGGAGCCGAAATGTGCAGATGTTTCATTTTAATGTGAGTAATGACTAAAAACAATCGGTCAAAATTGTTTTCAGTTCTTTCAGATAGAAATGTATCATGTGAAAAAGCACGATATAAAATAATTTACGAAAGCTTAGACTGACAACAGCGAGTTTATGCGTTGCAGCGGCAAAATTTGACCTAACTGGTGATTTAACAGTTGCATCATTAAAACACGTCTCATAATAAGAGTAATCGAGGAGCGGCTGGTCCTGTCTCCACCTGAGAAACACTCTCAACACTTTTTGGCTCACATTACACATGATTAGTATTTGTAGATGCTTGTGTAGGAATGCTACGTGCAAGTTTTAGATATTGCATTTAATGATATACCGTGGATTAGATTGTATGCATGATCAAGTTCTGATGGTGTCATGCAGGAAACGGACAGCATATTTTATTCAACCTTCTGTTCTAATTTGTTCGAATGTATGAATAATGAGGAGTGCAGAGCGGCTGTCTATTGAACCTTGTATTTATGGGCCCAATGCATTAGAAAGTGCAATTCCTGAATGATAGAGAAACCCATTAAAGTAGTAATAAAATTGCAAATGTCTCCCTTCTCTGTTTTCCTGCCTTTCAATACAGGCAGCGGAAGACGTCTCTCACCGACTGTGTGCGAGCCTCTGGCGAACGCATACATAGCAATATGATACAGAACACATTTCCCAATCCAATTCCTACCTGCTGCGTTGGTGAAACACTTGGTGAGATCCATCTTTTTCAATTACGCCAAGAGAGGACAGGCATTCCTTTAAGCCTGAAGGGAGAGGGAGTTTTTAAGGACAGGTCTCATCTCCAGATCTCAAGCTGCATTAAAATGTATTGGCGCTATTGGATATTAAAGGAGAATCTGCCAGATTAATCGGCGAGAGGCTCACTGAGGAATTGCCGTTCAGAGACTTACTTACGGGAAAGACTGCTACGTATTTAAAAACATGAGCAACGCAGCAAAGCGTGTTTAACCTGGAGATTTAACTTGTAGGAGCATTATTTAAAATTCAGGTTGATTCGAATTTTGGTCTGATTCACCCTTTATCTATTGCTTATTGGCAGGTAACTCCTTTTCGTTGCCTTTCAGTGTGAATGTGTCTGAATCGCGGTTAGAATTTGGCTACACTAATTAACCAGTTTAGTTAGCAGAGTAAAAGCGCCACACATGATCCGTCCATTTACAGGTTTTGTTGTTCCTCGTGCACATAACCTGTTGGTTGGAGCTTTTTGTCTGTTAATATGTAGCAAGTACGCTTCAAGAAATAACTTTAATGAGGACAACTTGATCAGGAAGTGGCCACGCTGCCAAAGACACATCAGCAGTCAGACCAAGCTTCCATCCAACCATGTGTTTTTCACCACTTTCCTCATTGTGCTGGTGCCAAGTTAGCAAAGCTAGACCAGACATCCTCTCCACCCGAGTTATCCAGGTCTTGTGGTGGGATTCTAATCCCTGTAGAGTTTAATGTCTTTGCCCTGGGGTGTCTTCTTAATTAAATGTGCTCAGAATGCCTCCGTGGGGAGATGTCCAGGAGACATTCTAATCAGATGCACAAGCCACCTCAATTTGCTCTCTTCAGTGCAAAGGATCATTTGTTCTGCTGAGCTCTTCCTGGAACTCTCAGCTCCCAACCCTGTCTAAGGTGGAGATGAACTTGTGCAGTTAAAATAAAAAGAAAACTTCTGCACAGACTGTAGGAAACGCCGCTCACCTTTGTACTAGAGGATTCCACTAAGGGGCACATTAGTGAACTGACATCTTAACTTCCAGACTTACACGATGTAAACGATAAACACGGTCTTATTTTGATTAGGGCTGCCACAAACGATTATTTTGATAGTCGACTAGTCACCGATTATTTTTGCAATTAGTCGACAAATCAGATCATGCATCCATTGGACGTATTGCATCAGCAGCATCTGCTCTTGTATAACAATCATTAGCTTGCAGCTTTAAGTGTTTCAGGTGCTAACTAAAAATAAAGTGCAGATGATAGTTTATTAAATTTTAATGACATCTGCAGGTTGTTTCGGTGGAGTTTAATAAGCTCCTTGCTATCTAAAATATAACAGGCACTGGAGTAAATTCTACCGTCTCACACTTCTATTTAATCAGTTGCCTGCTTGACGTTTATTCAGCTGTGTGAAAACTATAACTTTAATCTCAGCCAAACGGATTTACTCAGGAACAAATAAAACACTGAAAAAAGCCAAACAATAACATTATTAAGTTATCAAAGTGACTTAAATATCACGTTTAACCTGAGTAGCAAAAGACTGCGGGGGGTTTGAAAGCGATGTGCTGAGAGTTCGCTGTTCTCGCCGGCTCAAGTGAGCCTTGAACGGCTCGCTGTCGAGCTGGTGGGTAACAGACGTCTCCGAAAACGTCGGAGCGCTTTTACAAATATGCGGTGTCTTGATAAACCGAGCAGATATTTGAAGTTTACACAGCTACATTCTCGCCTGAAAATATCTTAAAAGTTTATTTTGTGACCCAGAAAGAGTAATAAGAGTAATATTAAAACAAAGTAGCTGCCTCCATTGTTGGAAACTGGAATTGGCTGGGCCGCGCTATGAATTCTGGGATATGTTGGTCCACGAAGGATACACCCGACCCATCCTTCAAATCTGCCACAGTAGCGTATGCTGCTCGCTGTACCTCCCATGGAGCAGATCGTGTTCATCATAAGTGACGTCTTTCAATGCAAGCGGATCAGGAAGATCCCTCATTCCTAAAAGATCCCATGGACTATAAGTGTCATCAGTTACTAATAAGAACTATAATTTCTCAGAAACATCTTTTTTCTGTAGACTTGTATGTAGATTCATTCATAAAGAGTCTAACTGACCACTCGGAGCACTTAGCACACACACACACTAATACTGCACCACTGTAGGTGCTGTGCAGCAGTAATTCTGTCACACACTCACACACCGGTGCCTCTCCTGCAGCAGTGCTGTTGCTTTTAGGCAGTACTTGATTGATTTATTCATTTTGATATATTTTGTTTGTCCTTTGTGAGATGTGCCTCTTTGCTGCTTTCGCTGACAGGTGAGCGCTTACGATTGGTCATGTGCTGCGAAACTGCCTCCTATTTAATGCAAACATACACATAGCTGGATTGGGAAACCCTGTGTTGACTTATCAAGTGTGACTGCTTAGTTGGAATGCTGATGTTGGGGCAAGCGAAGCCAGATAAGTGAACAATATCCTGGGTATGATAGGCCTGCTTCATGGGACAGGTCATGTTGTGGCATTTCTGTCACTGCTCAAGCGCCTTGTAAATTTGTGACATGCCTATATTGACCCTACACTGCCCCCCCCTCCCTCCGTGCGTGTGCATCCTGTGGACACATTCGGAGGACGTGGACAGCGCTTCAAGCAGATGCAGGATCTGCAAGACAACCATTAGGGCCACACAAATGTCACAGTTATAAGCAAGTACTGTGGCATATCTCCAGCCTAGAATGAGCTCACCATCTGAAGCCACCCTGCAGAAGAATCTAATTTTCTCCCTCATGGGTCAGCAGTCTCATTTTGTTAGTCATTACCCAAAGCTCATGTTGTAGGTAAAAGGTGCTATGCACAATGCTATTATTAACGATAGGAATAATGGCTACAAGAGTAAAAGTTGTAATGATTTGTTCTCTTTTTTAGTAAGTTAGAGGGAAACTGGAGACAAAGAGGAATGCTGAAAATGCCGACCGAGTCACCTGAAGCTGCGAGTCGCCCACTAGCAGCAATGTCCACCTGCAGCTCGGAGGAAGCAGAGCTGTGCAGTTATAGGTTGTGGGAGAGCAGTGCGCCCCCAGCCAGGCCCTCCCTTGCAGCGCACTGTAATCAGTTCAGTCTGTGATCATGGTGTTTGGTGTGTGATCACTCAAAAGCCCTATTGTGAATGGGGATTGGAAACACCAGGACACTTATGACTAATGGACAGAGAGGGGTCCCTGTTCCCTAACCTGCCTTCTCCATCATACATAGTGACTGCCCTGCAGGCAAATGCAGGGGAGGGCGGGTGAGCTGCTCCAGCAGGGGGAAAGGTATGGCAGGGCTGCGAGCGTTTGATGCTCGCCCCACCTTACTTGTGATTCACAGCTGGTCATTTGTTTGCTTTATGTTGTGTGTTGTGAGCGCTGCAGCAGCCTTTTTGATCACCTCAAACATGCACACTGGTGTGTGAAACCACGCTGGCAAGAAGCCAGTCGCATCCTCGGTTCCTAATCAGGGGAGCCGAGCAGCATCCTTCCTCCTCTGAGTCCTTTCTCCCCTGACCGACCGGAGGAAGGGAATTACATTTCCCCTGGGTGGCCTAGCGCTGGGAAACAAGCCCCCACTGGCCTCGTGTTGGGGGGAAGATGAAGATAGCCTGTGGGGTAGATTGAAAAAGTGAGAAAATCTTCCCCAAATCAGAGAGGTGACCTAGCCCAGATTGTTTGGCAGATTAAAAGTCTGAGTTTGTGATACTTTTCATTTGTCAGACTATGGTGATTGATTTGTGCTCTAAAGCCTTTTTAAATGCAGTGGCATCACGGCAGTCACGAGGGACTGTTGTTTCTCCTCGTGACATTAAGAGCACTGAGGTGAATATACAGAGAGGCTCGTAGTTATTGCTACGCACCGTTTTTCTTCATTGCATACTAACAAGCAGTGATTAAATGATTAGTCAAGTAAGAGCTCTGACAGCCGCTCGCCCTCCATCAAGCAAAACGGCTAAACATCTATAGTTTCTGGTTTCTCAGATGTAATAATTTGCTGATTTTTGTCAATGCAGTTTAAGTAGATTTGTGATTTTAGACAAGAGAACAGACACAAAAATGGAGGCTTCACCATCCAGACTGCCAGATTTTACTTTTATGACATTTTATACCCAAAAAGCTGCTTGTGTGTTCCCTGAAGCTGGCAGCGTCCCTGCACTATTTCTCAAAAGGGAACAGTTGTTTTCATGTAAGACACACCAACACTCAGAAATATCACAAAGTACCTGATTTTAATGAAATCCCAGCATCGGAGGTCGATGTTCAGCGGCAGTCACGCGTGCCGATTACCTTATGCAAATTTGAAAAATTAAAAATTCATATGAAAAGTCGAATCAGTCGCGTTGGCCGAGCTGGAAACGATGCGCTGGTTAGCGAGCCGGTAAACTGGGAAGGTAAAAGTGTGGGTGAGTGACCTGCGTGGGTTTGAATAGTGTGTCAAAATCTTCTAAAGGAAAGAACTTTGTCTGAATATTTTTGTTTGTAGAATAGAGGCTGTTCCATGTTTTCAGCGTGCTTTATTACTGCAAACCAGCTCAAACCTTCTCTCACGGGTGCAATTTAAGCCGCCAGTTGAGGAGCTGTGAGGCATCTAATGTACTTGACCTCTTGCTCACTTTTCTGGCTAGCACCCTTCTGTTATCGTCTGCGAGCGGAGCGGTGCACACTGTTGTATGAAATCTTTGTTTTGTTCATTTCCCACAATGATTGGCTTTTTGTTCATTGGGACAAGTTTCACATCAAAGTTCTTTGTTCAGCCGTTTTACATGTAGCCGCAGACACTAAACTAGCCAAACGTGCTACGTCTTCAATCAGCAGAAGAATTTCAAGCGTGCTAACCTACCTGCAAAACATTTTTACTTATGACCAGAAAGGCTTTTAATGCGATGACTTCGAAATTAACCCTTTAAGACCTACCATAGAACCAAGTCCGCCAGAGCTTGTATTATGTTTTTACATGCTGTGGAGCCATTTTTGGGAGCATTTCAAGTTGATATACATCAATACAACCATTATAGCCCAAATTTTAATAATATGTCTGCAATAAGTGCATAATAACTACATAAATTGCAAAAAAAGTGCAATAAACTACAAAAAAATGTAAAATCGTTTTTGTTTTTTTAACATATATTTCTAGTTAGAGAAATTTAAGAGGCTTATCCCTCAAAACTGTAAATACAAAAAAGTTGCACAAACTAGTTTCCCACCACAGGAAATTTATTTTGAGTGTCTTCATAGTTTTATTTTTGAAATACACCAATTTTTATACACTGCAGGAAAAACGAAAATAAATATTATAATGCAAATTTGCAAAAAAACAACAACATATGCATCAAAATAAACTATTTCCAGCAGTGCAATATGAGTCCTAAGCATCCCAGAAACGACACAGAAAGTCATAAAGTCAAACATAACTTTTAAAAAATACCAGTATAGGCTCATAAGGCCCTGATAGTAAAAAACTACATTTCCGCAAAATGACGTCACTTCCGGTTTCGGGCAGGACATGGCGGACACGCGATAGTTCACGCTGATGGTCGTAGGAAATGTTACAAACAGCTGATCGGATGGCAAAGTGTGTTTCTGGAATATTATGTTTTTGTTTGCTGCAAGCTTTGCAGTTTTTGCAAAGCTTTATGTGGAAGGAAACTGTGACCGAGGACAAGCTGATGGCATCAGATGTAAGTACAACAAATCCGGTTTCATATGCAAAAAAAATTATTGCGCTAGCTTACGTGGTTGCAGTGCTACCGGGATTTAAAAATAGTTACGCAAAACAGAGCGTGCCCGCTCCGACCGGCTTTAAAGGGTTAATGAACTCATTCATAATGAGTGATTCCATCGCCCGTTAGCACATTTCTAAATAACTTATTGTTGTGTTACATTAGGATACATCGGAGTAATCCAAACTTATTGCACAGTAGAGTCCATGTAGGTACTGTGTAGGTACTGCACGATTAAATCACAGTATTTTTCCTGAGATTTCAAGTGCAGATTTGACCCGAAACCCCCTTTACTGCAAACGCAGTGCTGGGTCTCCATGTGTTATACGTCGCTGTATTAGAAAATGAGATAAAATATAAGAAACAGCAACTTTTCAAATGCCTGTATTATAAAGAAGTAGTTTTAAGCATCACCTTGTGTTTGGCAGGAACATTGACATGGCCTCTGAATGGTATTATCTACATCGTGTTATTCCACTAAATCCTTTGTGAAAGCTACATAAAGAATGTCTGTCTTTTAAATAGGCACTGGATGCCTGACTCTGTGACCTCGAGAAGGTCACTGTCAGTCTCAGTAGTAAAACTTTATGGGATGAAAGAATCCCCAACTGCGTGGAGACCTTGGTCTGTAATTGCTTGATACCCTTCTGCTTAATACGAGAGGAATAGAAAGACCGAGGCTCCGACAGTAAGAGTGTCTCATCTGCGATATTCAGCGATGAGATTGAGCGACATGGAGTTGAATGCTCCAGTCGGACGCGCCGATCGGACTCATCCGCCATTGTTTTTTCGGGTTTTTTGTATCACCGCAGAAGGGATGAGAGTACGAGCCGCTTTTGTTGTCTGTGCGCTCATCACTGGCCTGTTCTTTATGATCCCAGCGTCCCCCGTCTATTCTGCACAGACCCGGCGATTGTCTGCGGAAACAAAACCCCGCTCCCAAGCGATCACTTTCATTGAACCACGGACAGTGTATGAAAATATGTACTCCTGTATTCAGGCACGGGAAAGGGCAGGCGTCAACAATACCTTTGCCTTTTTGAATTCGCAGCACACATGAAAAGACGACGCGGCGGAAAAAATCCAGCTCAGTTGCCAAGGACTTCACAGCGATTTTTGGGGGTTTTTTTCCTTTCTTTTATTGTTGCTTTTGTGTCCTCATCATAAAGAATAACAATGGCTTATTGTCTCTGCCTCGCAGGCAGGGACTATCAGAGGAAGAGTAATAGAACGTACAGGTTGGGGCATATGCTGGCGCCGACATGGCCCTAAACTTCCTCTCCATCATTCTCTCCATTTACCCACCGCTGAGGCACATCTGGGTCCAGGTGGCATCCGTACATGTTGTCAGCATGTTGTGGTAACTGCCTTAATGGCTTGAGTCATTCTAACTGACAAGATGGGAAAACAGACATGGCAGAGTTTCACTCAGCCTCTTTATCTTGTGTTTACCCACCACTGTTCCAGCGATAACAAAGAACCCCGTACCGCCACGGCCTGCGAAAGGCCCGACCACGTCAGCAAGCTCACGGTTTTCAAGGTCCCCGTAAAACATAGCGGAAAGAGCAGCTTTGTCCTTTGCAGGATTAAAAATACACGTGAGCGAGAAAGTTGAACTGGCAACAAAATATCTGAGAAAAACTCACTTTAAGAATTATTGCAGGTCAAAAATACAGCTGCCCTCGTCCACAAGTCGTGATTCTAGATAAGAAATTCAGTCTCTCCTACCAAAAACTCCAAGCATCACAGAGCAGTGAAGTAAGTACTTATAATAACCTTTGTGTCTTGTCCCTCAGTAGTTTACACTTGGAGTATTTCTGCTTGGATGTACATGGAACAGAGTAGCTTTATTCACCCATACAAACCTTGAACCACCATGTTCAAAGACTTCTTCATAACAGATAGAAATGAAAGGGTCAGATGGATCAATGCCGTGGCCGGCGCTGCAGTAAGAAATGGCCAATCATCAAGCTGTGTTTGCTTTGTTCCCGTTTCTAAAACAAACCAATCAGCAGGAAGTGACACGCCATTCAATCAGGATTAGTTGTGTTGACACAGAACCGGTGGCCGAGGCTCCCAAACTTTTTCTGGTGTTTTGTGTGTGCAGTAAACGTATAAACACACACAGTCGCAGTGTACGTACATCGCTGTACATCGTTAGTTATCCTTGAGGAACAGTATTTGTTGAGCACTGCGCTGACATTTAAACAAAAATGACAAGAAGACCGAACCAGCAACTCAAACGCCCAAAAGCTTTAACAGGGACATCTCCAGAAAAAGGGTTTGGCTGCATTTAAAATATTTTAAGCCCCTATTAATTATGGCTTTGACTTTGTGTAATTCTAAACTGCTCAATCTGCTGGAGTTCCTTTAATGTTTCAGTGAATTAACCCTGTAAAGCCTGCAGTATGAAGTAATTACCATATAAATATGTTATTTATTCAACTTTATGACAAATAAAAAAACTAAACAACAATTTAAAAATACTTTAAATTATTCTAATGCTCATAGTTTGTTTATCTTTTAATTAAATGTATCTTTATTGATCAAAAACATGTGAGAGAGGGGCTGTGGGGGGTTAGGGGTAAGAAAAATGCATGTATCAAATATAATACACTGTTAATAAGTTCACATGCATTGGTCCTGTAAAGGGAAGGATCCTGTATATCGAGCGTGTTTTTATTACTTTTAAAAACACCGGCGTGTCAGCCACTGTGTTGGGTATTTAACTACTACAATAATTAAAATAATCTATTGATACACTAATAACTACATGACTTTTCTTCTCCCATTCAATTCAATTCAATTCAATTTCTTTATTGTCCCACAAGGGGAAATTAGTTTAGCAGCAGGAGGATAAGAACAAACAGAACAATACTATAAAACAATAATAACAATAATAATGATAGAAAATTCAAGGACAATTATTTGCCATTAAGGAGACAAGACGCAGTAGGGATAAAAGAGACCTGGAGTCTTTTAGTCCTCCTCGGAGGTACTCTAAAACGGCGGCCGGAAGGCAACAACTCAAACTCACTGTGAAGTGGATGGTTCACACAATTAATAATAGAATGAGCCTTTATAAGCACATTTCTATTGTAAATGGCCAAAAGTCCATCTTGCCAGCGCCCTGAAATTTTGCTAGCAGTTTTTATCAGAAGTCCCAACCGATTCTTATTCTTCACCGTCAGGTTACCAAACCAGGCAGCGATACAAAAAGACATCACAGATTCGATAAAACTTCTATAAAACAAGGACAACATCTCAGATGAGACGTTAAAAGATCTAATTTTCCTTAAAAAGAACAGTCTTTGTTGAACTTTTTTAGTAGTGGCATCAGCATGAGATTCAAAACACAGTTTATGGTCAAGTACCACACCTAGATATTTATAACTCTCAACGATCCCAATATCGGCAGTTTTAATGATAGTGGGTGATGAGCTATAAGAGGACTTCCTAAAATCAATAATCATGTCTTTAGTTTTTGACACGTTAAGTGAAAGGAAGGACTCATCACACCAATTCACAAAATCATTTACAACCTGTCCATGGCCTGACTACAACCTGTCCCTTTGTTTGATGTTAAAGTGAAATTACTCAGACGATGATAAAGAATCGCAGCGTTGGACGTTGGCCCCACAGTGGATATCTTTTGGAAAATGTCGACCCGCCCCTCAAATAGAATTCCAAAGTACTGGAGAATTTTGTTGTCCCAAATCCCGAATCCTTTCCTTTCGCGCATCTTCAAACACAAAAAGATTAAAAAAGGATGAAATCTAATGAGCTGAACTCTCAAGACGAACCAAAGAATTTTTCATCGACATCACAGTGAGCTTGTTGTTTGCACAGGCACGTGCACGGGCTCGTGCACGCATACGCACAAGCACGTCGGATGCACTGACCCTTGCCTCCGTTGAGCTGTGAGTGTTGCATAACAGCTTTCACGTACACCCTTAAACCCGTTTATTTATTTATTTAACAATAAGAAGTTAGAGGTTAGTCCTTGTTTGTATGGCATGTGGATTCGTGATGACCCAGAGGGGCCGGGGAGATTATCTGGATAGGGGAGGAACTGTGAACCTCCATAAGTCATAGCGAGACATGCACTTATGTTTAATTAACGCAGAGTTCAAGAACCGCTGGCTTCATCTGTTACCGAGACGGGCAGACGGAAGCTCCTTTAATTGGGGATGAGGGAAAAAAAAGGGAAAGAAAATACAATTGAGCTGAATAGATAGGTCATGTATTAAGGTCAGCATTTTTCATAGAAACCTCCAATCCTCTCTCCCTTACAGCATGATTAACTTTGTCACAGCTTCATTTTCCATTTCTGCCCGATGAGATAATGAGTTTAGAGTTGAAGCATTAATTCATGTATTCTTAATTTCCACTCCGCACCAAAAACAAGCTATTTTCACAACTTGTTAATGCCAGAAATTACTCAGCGGACAATGATATGGACACCGATGTGACCGGAGGATGGATGAGGTGACTCAGGTAATCAAAGAGCTATTGTGAGTTTATTTGGTTTTCGCAGCGCATTTCTCATGTTATCACAGAGTGTGATCAACATAAATACAGATTAACTGTTTATTTGACCCCAGCAAATGCGTTTTCTCACCTAGACTGCTCTCAATAATCTATTAGTGTTAATTTAATCAGTGGAAGCCATGACAAAAATATTCATTGATGCCTTTTTTTTTCCCCACATGGGAAATTTGATGTTTGAAGACAGCTGTGTTCACCTTAATACCAGCCGGGCCTAGGGATAGGGTTAGGCTAAATTACCTCCTCAACATGTCTTGAAGTTCTCCAGAGTAATGAACTCATCATTTGATTCAGGTGTGTTGACCCAGGGTGAGATCTAAAACCTGCAGGACAGCAGCCCTCTAGGCCTGGAGTTGCCCACCCCTGGGTTAGGGCGTTCTTTGTTTTAGCCACATGCTAAATAAGGACGTTTTCCAAAACTAGAAGATGAAATGATTTAATTAATAAAGCCTCACGTGTTTTGGCATTGCAGTTTTTTGTGTTTCAAGGTGGGTGTTTCAGACATGTTGACATGCTACAGAAAGGTTAACCAGAGCTAAACCCTAACCTTAGACCAGGGGTAGGCAACTCCAGGCCTCAAGGGCCGCTGTCCTGCAGGTTTTAGATCTCACCCTCGGTCAACACACCTGAATCAAATGATTAGTTCATCGTCACGTTGAGGAGCTGGTTTAGCAGTTTGAATCAGCTGTGTGGGATCAAGGACATGTATAAAAACTGCAGGACATCGGCCCTTGAGGCCTGGAGTTGCCTATCCCTGCCCTAGATGGGTCTCCACTGACCCGGGGAATTTTAAGAGGTTAAACTGTCCAATCTATTGTCGCAAACTGTAAAGCTATAACCTGGCCCTGCATCCTGCATAATACCTACACTTCCATTCTCCCATTTCAGTGGTCGGCTTGTGCAGACATATAAAATTAAAACCTCAAATGCAAAAGAGAGGCCAGCTCTCTCTGTAAAGAATTAGCAAAAGTAAAAAATAAAAATGGAAACCGAAGAATTGGAGATTAAGGAAAATTGCGAGTCCCCTGCATAGCCCTTGTTTTAACTTGTCATCTCTGATTTACTCTTGCAGATGGAATATTAAGTATGTTCCTTTAAACACAAGAGGGGGAAAAAAAACAGTAGAGAAAGGGAATTAATCCGCTTGGCTTTATTTTGATAATGTTTTAGAGCTACGCCTGCCCAAATCCATCGGCAGAGCTGTTCTACTTTCTCTTCCACAGACGAGCCAATTCTTAATCCCAATTCATCTAATTGTACCTCAGAGTGCTAATAAATATTGTTATGAATTATTCAGGCTCTGAGTGGGCTGATGACACAGAAACGGGTGCAGTGAGCAGAATTCAAAGCACTTCAGATTGGAAATGGGAAAGTGCACTAAATTCTCTCCGAATTTGAATTAATGAAAGTTACATGGAAAATGAATAGTGTAGGGACCTTCTCCTCATGATTACTGTACTAATGGGTGTGTTAGTGCAACTGTCCAAGGCGAAATACTGCCACTTCAAAGAATGCAAGCTGATAAGGTTAGTGGCATTAAACCATCGCGTTGTCAGTGATGATAAACACCGCTGCATTAATACGCCTGTTACATATGAAAGTTTGTGCACTCGACAACTAACGATTATCGTCCGAACCCATCATTTCGCTTCTGCGCCTGTGCCACTGACAAACGGTTCAATAATGTGTTGGCGACGCACCTGGCGGTCCTCTTTATGTCGTTTGAGCGCTGCGTCTAATGCATTCATCTCTTAATTTGCCGCCCGAGATACTGTATGTTTCCAAATGTCATCCGTGTTCTGCACAGCTGGAGGTTTTACAACTCGCTTCATGGCTGCGGGTCCACAGGGAGCAAGCGGGGATTAGGCTCTGTGGCAGCATTGCGCTGAGCCTGTCTCGTCGCGGTACTGTTCCACTACTGAGCTCCACTAATGGCCACGGCTCAGGCCGGGCCTCATTAAGGCAAACTGACACCAGGAAACGGGGGCTCGCGGTAGGCGTGATTAGATTAAAAGTTCAGACAAGCCTTTGGTCTGTGTAATTTGCGGGGCTACGGTGATACACAAACAAAATGCAAGAGCACTTTAGAAACAGCCCCCTTAATTAGCTCACCGAGACTTGGGTAAGCAATATCAACACCGTAGCCTTGGGCTGTGGAAGTAGCTGCTGCTGCTGGAATAACGGCGGTGCAGGAGTTTGGGTTGGGAGGCGGACTTGAGGGGAAATGAGGGACAGAAGAATTATTCACCATACAGCCGTGTTTCTGTGTTATTTTTTTCGGTAGCAGAAGCAGGCTGGAGGTCATCGGAAGCAGCAGCTCGGGTCCAAGTCGCTGATTTGAGGCTGGAATTAAAATGTTCCACAGCTGTTTGGCTGGTCTCTGTACCTTGACTAATGAGTTGTGGAACAGGCTCATATCTCGCCAGTCGGTGACATCCTCACTCCAGTCAACTGTTTCAAAGTATTTCTCTGACTAAAATACCACCTGCCCCACTCAGCTGTTGCTAGAAACAGCTGCCTTATCAACATGTGGACTGCAGCGCACCGTATGCAGGCTTAGCTTTTCATTAGACCGCCATCCGCAGTCGCGAGGCTTTTCGTACCTGACACGGCAGGCGCAAGGTCTTTGGTGTTTCCTTCTCACACATCACGTTTTTGAAGCTAAAAGAAAAAGAGGACAATTTATTTGCAAAAAAATAATTTAGTCCAAAAGGGCCATGAAACGCTGCTGCACCTCCTGGAGCTGATATGCCTCTACATAAATTTTCAGGGACTTTGATAAGCTTAAATAACCTGAATTTGTTAATGATTCCAAAAGCACAACTTTTAATAAGTAGTGTTGCTGCCTTAAGTCATCCCTGCTTATGTGTTTGGAAAGGTGGAAAGGTTTAATTGATAAGTAGTGACAAAACAGTGCTATATTATATTTGAACTCTAACGAGGTTTGTTGAATTTTAATGCTTTGAAAGTCATGCCCCCAACAAACGCAGGAAAAAACAGACACTCCAAGGTGAGCAGTTGTGAAACAAAATTGACAGATTTTTTTTTTGCTGCCCGTTGGTGTAGATGCCTTAATGCTCCAGCTAGCAATATTGAGCACCGAGATATATTCCTGTTTTTAAGCACTGCAAAGTCTGCATTGAGAGGTAGGAGGGGGATTGTGGAGTAAACGTCTTGATGCACGCTCAGTAGCCCAGGTAGGGGAATCCCAGAAGTTGATTCAGTTCATCTGGACACTAGAAACACTTCATCGCTCCTCCGAGTCTGAAGTCGGTAAATGGTAAATGGACCAGATCTTATATGGAGCTTTTGTACTTTACTTGAACACTCTGTGCACTCTTTACAACATGTTTATACAAAATGTCTCATTCACAAGCTTTTTTTATACCTCCAAGTGTCAGGAGCGACTTGACGTTCAGCATCTCGCCTGAGCATCGGATCCAATTACCAACTTTCCAATTAGCAGATGACCCGCTCTCGCTCCTCCTCATCTTTCTTGGGTCGTGGAGTAAATCAGCCACTTCATCATCCAGGAGGCCGTAGTTTGGGTCCTATACTGGAGGGTTTTTTTTGTTTTTCTCATGATCTGCTTGTTTGGCTTCATTGATCTCCTTGTCTAAGGAGCTTGGAAAGAAAAGCATCTGGGCTTCTTTAAGTTTCCTTGAAGACGCTTCACCTCTCATCCGAGGAGTTTCTTCAGTTCTAAGAGCCCACTCAAGTCCTGGGCCATTTGACTTCAGTAAATCACATGATAGGATAGGGTGGGACTAGGCTTCACAGTGGGTTCACCCGAAACATCGGCTGATTGTGACCCACACCCGTTTTCACACCTTGGCTCATGTGATTAGGTAGAGGATCGATAGGGGTTCATGGCCCTATTGGGCTTAAAATCTGGGACCCTTCACCAATCTTAGAACTGATGAAGCTTCTCGTGTGAAACATCTTCAAGGAAACTTAAAGAAGTCCAGACTCTTTCCTGTCTCCTTAGACTCCGACGACCTAAATGACTGAGAACCTTCACAGACATTGATCTCTTTGCTTTTTTACTTTCGCTCGGGGTTTGAAACTACTGAGCAGCCGGAGCCATTCCATGTGGAGTTTCCATATTCTCTCTCTGGCTGTGTGGCTTCCTCCCACAGTCCAAAGACACGCATGGGGTTAGGTTAACTGCTGATTTTAAACTGGTCGTAGGTGTGAATGTGAGCATAAGTGGTCGTCTCGCTGTTTTAGCCCCGGCCTGTTCAGGGTGTATTTTACCTCTTGACCCATGACAACTGGGATAGGCTGCGGCGCCCCATGACCCTGAAGTGGATAAGTGAAAGAGAATGGGTGGGTGGTGCATGGTACTGAAAACAGGTCCATGAAACCAGATGGGTATCTTCTAATTTTTCAGTTGTTGAAGGTGTAAAATGTTTTATTATTAGAAAAGGCACCAAGGGTGGGGCCAAAGAAATTTCCTCTTTCGCTCAAGCGTTTTATAAACAAACACGCGTTTAACATAGATTTGGTTGCAAACTGATCATCTTTACTTAATTATTATGACCAATCACTAAGCATTTAAGGTGAGATGCCTTAAAAGATAAAAAATCAGATGACGTGACCTCACACACACACAAAATGAACTCTGGAGTTTGTCAGTGACATGTTACGCCTGCAATCTGTGAACCGAAGCACAGGTTTTTAGTCTTTTAATCAAAAGGACTAAAAGGCAGCTATGGTGTGGATTTTGTCTGCTGAGGAAGAACTGAATAAAAATCAAAGCAAATGAAACAAACGGGGGGAAAAGACCCAACCTTGACTGTCAGTGGCAGACTGTCAAAGTCAAACGCCCATCCAATTAATTGTGTCTTGTGCCAGCACTGATAGGACTCCTGTCTGAGGGACCGAGGTGGTGCTGAGCATTTTCTGCTTCTAGATGTTTTGATGTCAGTTTGCTGGATCTGCAGCATCTGTACTTATTAAATGCTTTTGATAAAGTATAGTAATATGTTTCTTCTGTTGGGAGCACCATCAGTAAACATTATTATAGAAGGTGCATGATAACTAATCTGATTGATGGATTGTGCGTGAGTAATGCTGACATGTAAGTGATGGATAGTGTTAATATCATCTTTAGAAACATTTTTTTCCCGCTAAAATAGACAGCTACACTTATTTTCCGTCCACCAGTTAACTCCCATTTATCATCGCATTTGTCAAAATATGTGCCATAGATATATTTTTACCCCTTTCCTCACTCTCTTCGGTCGATAAAGTTTCCCGTGTGGTTATTTGCAGCCGATAGGTAATCAGATTAAAGTGACTTTTCCAAACCTTTAATATTCAGGCTTTGAAATTGTCATTTCAGGCCAGCTGTCAGAGAGAGAGGGGAAGAGAAGGGAGGGGAGGTGGTTCAAGCAGATCTGCCAGGTTGTGTGTGTGTGTGTGTGTGTGTGTGTGTGTGTGTGTGTGTGTGTGTGTGTGTGTGTGTTGTCATGGCTGCACCTCTGCAATATGTCAGGAGATGGAGAAAGTTGGTGCATTCCTAATAGGGGACGTGCTGTGTCTGTGTTCTGCTTTCAGGGATCCTCACTTAGTTTTATAACCGATTATGATACATGATGTGGGAACTTTCTCATGGTAAATATCGGCCCGGTCTTTATGTTAAAAACAAAATATTTTCAAACTGTTTTTTAAAAACAAATCTGGAATATGCGGATTTTACTTTTCCCTGTGCCTCAGCTATAACCTCACGGCACATCAGCTGTCCTCATCAACCATCAAAGGCAGGAAGCTCCCTTTTTTGGAATCAGTACATCATTTCTAAAGTCAGAAATCCCATCTGATCCCAAAAAATTCATAAACCAGGACTTTGCAGTGAAAGCTCTTGAAAAAAAGATTCCATAAAAAATTTAGTTGTTAGGGATAATAAGGTCCCATATTTTTTTTAACGAGTTTCAGCTCATTTTCCGTGCAGAACGAGCCGTGACTCTCTTTTCCGTGCGGGCATCTCCCTGTTTTTAGTTCTCTGAGCAGTTTCTGTGGCTGTAACCTTAAATGCATCTGAGTCTGCTTCCCGTGCCCTTTCTGCACGAGTTCATACAGTGACAGAGCCTACTGGGCTGCTATGGTATGTGCTGCGCCGCACCATAGCAGCTTACCTCCACTAATAACATCTACACTGTATTGCTTTTCTTTTTTCTTCTTCTTCTATTTTTTGATCTGAACAACAACCTTAGTGGTAAAATCAGCATTTTAGCATATCTGAGTAGCATTTTAAAGAACAGTTATATTAAACAGGTCACTGTATAGTTCATGGGTCATCTTATAGTCACTCTTTTTCTGACAACCGAAATGCAAAAACATGAAAATTGCTTTATTGGGAATTTAGCTGTATTAAAATAAGCAATACATAACCAGAGGGAGCAGGAAAGTCTGAAAGGCTAACAGTAAGCTAGCTGAGTTTAGCTTGAACCGAAAGGTAACATCACTCAGTGTGAAACAAACACCTCTTGTTAATCTGTTATTGGGGTTATTATGCTAACTGACGTGTTACATTTTAAAGTGACAAAGTCAAATTTATTTATATATCACATTTAAAGCAACAACTGTCTTCCGTGGTGCTGTATATTTAAGATCATCAAAAGAGATACAAACATAGGAAGAAATGATCAAATTTAAGAAAAAGAAGCATAAAACGATTTGAGTAATAAGACAAATAAAAGTGGTACAAACTCATTCTGATTTAAAAGCCAAGGAATAAAAGTGAGTAATCAGACGGGTTTTGAAAGTGTCTAATGTTGGGCAGGTCCTGATGTGAAGGGCCAGTTTGCTCCACAGTTTAGGAGCAGTCACACTCGCGTCCAGGAGTCAGTCCGGTCTGCTCTTCAACAGCTCGGATATTTAGTAGCGTTTGGGAGTCATAAACCAAAAGAGTAGAGACGTTTTTGATCAAAACAGATGTAGGGCTGGGCCATATCATACCGTTCACAGTAATACTGGTGTAATGTTGGGCAACGATAAGAAAATGAAATATCGCGATAGAAAGTGGGTAAAACGCGCAAAACGTGCCTTTGTTTTCATACGCACATGGCGGAAAAAGCATGGCGGCGACGGAGAATGAGGAGGGCGAAAGTGGATCGCTGAATGAAACGATGAACCACAACTGGTTTGTAAAAATGCTGCAGCTTCAGTGGTGTGGAACTGGTTTAGCTTTCGTCCGTCAGATACACAACAAAGCACTATTTTTGGTAGAGCGTGCTAGCGGGCCGTCGTTATTACCGTGTTGTTTGGAAAATACGGCACACTTAAAATCAATCCTTTGATTTTTCTGAACATCGACAGTGCCCCTTATAATCCCGTGTGCCTTATGTATGAACTCTGGTTGTGTTTACTGACCTCGAAACGATTTTATGTAAACGGCGCTCGAAAATCTGTCAGATGTTTCAGTACGACTTTGCTAAGCTACGAAGCCGCACCGCTTGATGGATTGTCGGAGCATTACGGCTATCGTAGGCGGAGCCTCGCGGAGTGATACGTACTGTGCTTCAACAAAATGTTACCGTATTGTGTGTGTATAAGCTCTTTTTAAGTTTTGTGGATATCATACATGGTTATGCTGAGGATGTGTCGGCCAGTTTCCACTGGAAACGCCTTTTGGTTAAACTGTCAGCGAGGAATTTGCATTTGCACTGTTAAATTTTTATATAACTTTAATGCACATAAAAAAGCTGCTTGTTTAAGTGAAAATACATTGATGTGTTTGTTTTTTTTTTGCACTAATAAAGTTGTGGAGTTGTAAAGTATTTTGTCTAGTGTCAATTATATTGTTATCGCAAATTTTCAAATGTATATCGTGATAAATATGTTTGGTCATATCGCCCTGCTCTAAACAGATGTAAACAAAGCTAAAGCAAAACAGGTAACAGCTGACGGCACGCCGCACACACAGGCGCCATCTTGGATTCACCTGGATTTCTCTTCATTCTGGAAAGTGAAACCAGTGTTCGTTCCTCAGTGGAAATGACGTCCTGATGGTATTAAAAGCATGGCTGTAGCCTCTAGGCCAGGCTTTTTTAAGATAGTAAAGCTGTCATGTCTCAGTGTTTGACACCCCAGATGGACTCTGATTGGGTTTAAGGTGTTAGGTTGATGCACCATGAATGGAAGGGTAACTGGTTGGTTCAGACACAAGGAGACCATTAGATTACTGAGTAAGTAACTTTTTCCACTGTGCTATATTAATATTGACTGAAGGAATTCTGTATTTTGTTATTTTCTCAAAACGGCTGAACTCAAGTAGTCTTAAGGAATAGTTTAGAAAAGAGGGAAAGTGCACAAAATAACCTTTTCAAAATTTCTGGTTTTGATTGAAGCTTTAAATCTAGTCTCTACAGAGTCTCTTTTTATTGGTTGTTGGAGTACAAACCTTACACAGGTGCTTCTAAACTCTGGTTATAGCTGTGATTTGAAGCAGGAAAACGCCAGTCATGCAGTCTGCTTCTTCAAACCAGGATTTGCGGTCCGCCATCATAGCATCGTGCAAAAAAAATAGTTAGATCTTTTTATTTAGCAGCATGCTACACTCTCATTATTATACATATTTTTAGTTAGACTAAGAGAAAATATTGCTGGCTTGCAACGCTGGCAGGTCATAAAGTTGCGTGGCACTCTAGAGAAATGGAAGTAGCAAGTGACCTTTCCATCTACACTATAGGGGACCTTTAATGCAGCCAGGGATACTGGAGCTTGATGGATTTATTCCAACGTGCATTTTGTTTTTCTCCAGACTGCAAAATAAGAACATTCGGCCATAACCGATAATTACTAATGTCCAAAACAGCAATATTTAAAATGCTTCATCGTCACTATTATGTGCCAAGACTTCGTGACTCCTTACAATGACAATACAATGATTTGGTTAATGGTAATCTATATAAAATATGTCAATAGCACAAATTATCCAAATAGCAGCTGAAGAATTTACTCATTCGGCAACTGCATTAGACTGTGATGTAAGTTCTTTCATTTTTACATAGAAAAATTAATTTCATGTACTATTAGTATTATTTTTTTAGTATCAAGTGTTGGTATTGCATGCATTTTAAAGTAGAGAGATGCTTTCACACTTGGTATAACTCGAGGGTTTGTGGGATTTCAAAAAACCCCAGTAAGGCAGAAAATGACAGACAAGTCAGGCCATTCTCTATTCCTTTTAGAGTCCCGTCTTCTGACTTGTGCCACCCACAGTGCTAAATCAAGGGGCCAAGTTGGGCTCGCTCTGCTCTGTGTGAGCATGTGCATGCGGTGGTGGGGGAAGCTGTGAAGCGCATCAGTCCCATGCCTGTCAACGGGCCTACACCGCAAGCCCGGTCCAAAGGCCGTGCCTGCCACGGTTGCCTCCACACTGTGCTGCTCCCAGATCATCCACGCTGCCCACCAAACAAAACCCAGAGAGCGAGCAAACAAATCTCAAAGTGATATTATACAACACATAAACAAAGTGTATTTGTACAGGGGCATTCTGTTTACAGTCGACACGTACTGTATATATATATATTTCTATTCTCCTAGAACGTGTGCGAGCACACACACCACCACCACACACTCGTCTCAGGAAGTACAGAGTAGGAGGACAGGCCCCCGGTATCTCATCTCTTTCCCTCTTCCTGTCACTGTGCGGTGGCGGGGTGGATTAAGGCCTTGTGTTTGGCACAAAGGCCTCCTACGTGCCCGGAGGCCGTCTCCTACAGGCCGGTTTTACCCAGCAGGTTCCCTCCCACCAGGATGTTATTCTGACTCATTAACTCTTACTGAAGCTTCTCCACAGCGTAAATCGTTGACAGAGATAAACTCGGCTAACAGATGCCACCGAGGTCACCGTCATTTTTTTGTCAGAATTTTGCACGACTCCTGCTCTACTGTATGTCACTGAAATTGCACTTCCTGTGCTAGACAGTATCCTTCCTTTTACTCTGGTAAGCCCCATTTCTCATCTTCACTTCAGCAATCGAAACGATTCCTCTTCACCCTGCAAAATGATTCACCCTGCTCGCTCAAACACCATCAGTACATGCCCAAATCCTCCACTTTTATTAAATGCATTTTACTACAGTGCTAAAGAAATAAAACAGCTTCATTATACAGTCTTCTCTTTTTCCACATTTGCATTCTAAGACTTGTTTTTTTAGTACTTGGGATTTTAGCTTCTGTCAGTTTTTCCATCTACTAATGGAATTATTTCTTAGCCAGCGTCTGACCTCTTCACTATCATCCACACCTCTGCTTTATTCCAGTAATAGAAATAGGTCTGGTTCCTCTCATAAGCCTTTATCAGTAAATACATTCTTTTCTGACTGGTGGAAAACACACTTTTGATATTTTTCTCACAATGTATGATCTTTAAAACCACTAAGACCTTTTCCATCAAATAACAGCCTGTTATTCAGATTGCTGCCCCTGTGACCACGACCCAGAAAAGAGCTTGAAGATGGAAGGATGAATAACAACCAGTGCCATACATCAAAAACCGAATGTGAACATGAAGGCAAAACAAAATGGCAATTATCGGGATGATTAATTCCAACTTCTACCTTCTTTTCACGTACGGGAAATGTTGTTGACGAGTCAAACTGCAGTCTGCTGTCTTACCCCAGGAGACATCAATTTCAGTGAGGTGACCTTCAAAGAAAAGCTGGTGACATGCCAGGTTTAGCATAGTTAGAGGACAGTGGGTGTCTGTGTGGGTGTCAGGGTTCAGCGTTGGTTCAAGGATAAGAAATGAGCATCAGTTAAAACTGTGTTGGTTATGAAAAATATGTTGTCTTAAGTGAAAATCTTTAGAGATGAGTCTGGCAGACGTGACGTGACCGGCCCACTGCGACTCTTTGACCGAAAACCTTCCTTGACACATGTAACCGAGCACGAAACATCTCCGGATTCCCAACTGCACCAGTGTTTGGACACGTGTTGGAGACGAGGCACCTCTTGGATGTCATAATGAGTCTGGACGGAATCAATAAACATCAGTGGCATGATTGATGACGACCCAGAGCTCTGTGCACTCTCAGTTGTGATCCACTTATAGCGAGACGCACATTAGCATGTCTTCTGTAATGACGGAACAAAAACAAGGCACGGTACTCAGGGGAGTGTTGTCTAATTTTTTTTTTTCCACTGCACGTGATCGAGCGCGGTGTCGTCCTAGTAGCCCATTCCAGTCACCATCAACTAACGGCTGTACTCTGGGGCCTCTAGGCCTGACTTAATCAGACCAGATATACATAAATAGCAGGTCAGCCATATGGTTTCACCGTGATGTTTTAAACAACAGCGTGTGACGTCTTCAGCCCTCCTGGAGGGGTTTGAAATAAGGGATCATACCTATAGGGACGCTCTGCTGTACGGCACGTCGATTCGTGTGGCACATGTGGTGCAACAGGCTCGGGCAATGCAGCACTCACCATATGCTCGGGCCTCTAGGTCAGTGCGGAGCTGAATTTGCAACATGTAATTTAGTAATACCAACACCGTGGTTGTCAAGCAGGTTTGTGGGGGAGAGAAATAAATGTATTGGCGCAGAGTGCTGTGGAGTTGGAGGGAGGAAAATCTATAAATGTTTGCCCATATATTGTGTCAGAAGTATTGTAATTGTAGCCCATTAAATCAGCAGGGTGTACGATGGGCTAGCTTTGATGAAACGGCGCTCCGCTGCTGCCTTCACCATCCACAGCAGGGTCAGCAGGCTGGGGACCACCGAGATGATTTAAGGCCCGAGTCACTGGTTAATAGTTAATGAGAGTGAGTTGTTCAGAGACTCTGGATGGTTTCCAAGCTCCGGCCAGCTCAGGCACAGCAGCTTCATAGGCACTCAAGGCTGGAATTGAGAGGTAACGGAGAGGTCTAATCGTTTTGTTAAATAAGGGCTGCCGACTCTTTAACCTCAGCAGATACCTGTGCACACAGTAAGGCAGAAAATAAACACGGCGCGTACACCCGCTTGCTCCGGTGATTGCGTCCCCGCCTCATCTCCTGCCCTGTCCCGGAGCCAGATTTACAGCTGTTCCCGTCACCTCTGCAACTTGTTTTCCCTGAATTTTTTTGTCCCGTTGTTCATCATTTTTCCATTTTTCAGGCCCGCACGCATCGAGCCATAATTCAAGACACCTTGTCATTTAGCAGTTTCCCTGGGAAAAATAAAGAGGCTGTTTTTTAAGAAGGCGGCGGATAAAAACCAGAGGCTTTTGCACACAGATGCTTAGGGTTCATCTGTCGTACCCCTCCATCCATAACTACAGCTGGGAGGAGTGATAAGTCAGAAGAGAATCAAGGGCACATTAGTCTGCAGAGAGGAAAAAAAACACATGCACCTACAGTAGGAAACCATTATTACCACAGGTGTTTTGTTAATGCATAAAGTGGCTATTATCTGAGCGTAGCTGCCACACTTCTCCCTTTGGTTCCCAGGTGTTTATTGGTTTATTAGGATCCATGCTGGCTTCACTGTACCAATTGAATGCAATGGAATTGAAACAGAGCAAGATATTAGTGTTGTCTGCAGTAGCAGAGAGAACTGTGTCACGTAGCCAGTTAATGTTGTTTCATTATGAGAGAGGATTTAAGCGACCGTGTGCCCTGCAGAGGCGACAGTGAATTATAACTGGACGAATTCCAGCTCACCAGTCAGGGGCGATCAGGAGCACGTTTGAGGCGGTGCCTTCCTTTCTTTACGTTCTTGTATGCACTTGTGCATACGGCATCATACGAGCAGCTTTGTGTGTCTGCACCTCGCTGGCTGTGAGAAAAGACAGAGATTGGACGAGAGCTGTAGAGAGACTCTCCAGGGTTTAGAGAGAATGCTCATTAAGGCCTCCTATAGCACAGCCAGCTCATTCCTCACAGTCCCAGCGGCCGGCTCTACTACGCTCTGCTTCCTCACCACATCCTCTCCCCTCTCTTTATCTGCTCTCCTCTATTTCTGTCTCCTTCTCTTACTGTCTTCTTCTCTTTCTGTCTCCTTCCCCATCTGCGTCTCGCTCGCTTCCTCCACCTGCACTCGGGAAGCTCAAATAGCAGATGTTTAGGCTTTTCGTCGACAGTTTGCATAATTGTCGAGTTCTTCAGCAAATTAAAAATTTGCCAAATGCAATCTGAATCTAGACTTGAAACACAGACTGTTGTCTTTACCTGCTATTTGCATTGTTTTTCTTAATTAGGCTATAGATAGTATTTTGTGGCCAGTTCCAGGTGTTGACAACAAATAGCAGCTGGATGTAAAGCTACTTTATTGGGGTTTTCTTTTTTCTCTACAAAACTTTTATCAGTTTATGCACACATGTTGGTCTTGAGTGTCTTTTTGATTGGTGAAGGCGGAGGTGTTGAGCAGGTGTAGCTGTCGCTGGTGAACCCAGCTCGCTTCTCACAGGAACAAGTTTAAATTTATCTCGCCCGTTTTGAATCTTCACTCTTCAGCTAGTTGCGCAATTAGGGATAAAACGCTCTTCTTTGTTTCTGCCTCATTTCCTGGTTTGAAGTTAATGAGGTTACTGCATTATTGCAGAGATATCTCATGCAGCAGCTTTAAAGGATAACACTGGTTACTTTGTCTTTTTTTAGTTCATAAACAAATCCCCCGAAGACACCGAAACCAACAATTAGTTTGCTGTGCTATCTGATAAAAATTACATCTTCATGCAATGCAGAGCTTTTGTCCAAAAACACACAAAATGCCAAACTTTGCACTTTAGATCTACAGCACTGTGCAAAAGTCTTGAGTCACTCTTCTATGAGTTATGCTTTGCTTTGAAGATGGGAAATAGATGCAGCAGTTTATTGAAACCTTCAAACGTGCCTTTAAAATGCAGCAAACAAGGGAAATAAAGAGTTTACAAATTCTAAGAAGACTGAATGTCAATATTAGTTGAGGTCGCCTTTATTCTCAGGCAGCGTTATGGTGCATAGTCTGCAGGAATAGTTCTCCAGGTATCTTAAAAGACATGCAAAGGCCTTCTTTGGTTGTTGGCTGTCTTGTGGATCCCCCACTGCTTCAATAACAATGAGATCTGGGCTCTGGGAGGCCAATCCTTGACTGACGGTGGTCATTGTGTGTTTTACTATCCAGGTATGTTTTTCCTGCATTTGCAGTATGTTTAAATGTTATGGTGGATAGAAATCTGACTATGATTTTCTATGTTTAGTTTTAATCAGATCTCCAACATCACTGGTTGAAATGCACCTAAACCACGACAGAGCCTCCACCGTGTTTCACAGATGGCTGTAGACTCACTGTTGGACCTCTCGTGACCGCCTCTGTACAAACTGATGATAATTTGAACCAAAAATGTCAAACTTGGATTCATCAGACCTGTTTCCAGTTCCTGTTGCCTTTCCATCCAGTTCTTGTGTAATTTGGCACACCTCAGCCTTTTCTCCCCGTTTCTCTTCCTTAACAATGGCTTCTTGACAGCCAACCCTCCACTGAGGCCATTTCTAATGAAGCTTTGGCGAACAGTAGATGGAACTGAAGGGTCAGATGCATTTCTCAGGTCCTGTGTCAGGTCTTTTCTGAATTTTTTTTTCTGTTTCTTGAGTATATGAGGTTTTTAAGCGTTACCGCTTCTTCACTTGTCCAATTTCTTCAATTCTTATAAGGACACACTGCACACCAAGCCAAAATGTATTAGGTTTTTGGCTAATAGTGCTTTGGGAATCACTTTGTTGGAGCAACAATATTATTTTATGCCTATAAAACTGTGTTGTCTTTGGTAATTTTCATAGTTTTAACCAAAGCAATGGAAACATTGTGTCTTCTTGCAAAGATACATTTTAAAATGTGATTTTTTTTTTCTGTGTTCACTCAACACTGGTTCATCCTTTTGAGTTAGTTGCCTATTTAATGCTTAAATGATTCATTTGTTAGTGTTAAGTGGTTCAACAAACAAGCACACACACAAAAAAAATTCTGCTAAAATGGTCAAGCGCACTGACTGTACTGAAAAAGTGAAGAATTAGCCAATGTCCATGGCAAAAACTTGGAGAAACCTCCAGAAATCCTGGAGAATCTTTGCTCAAGACCACTTTAAAATATAATAAAATGAGGGGTGACTCAATACTTTTGCATAATATTGTATTACTCCATATTTTAGAAGCTACAGATCAAACGGTACCCCCCAGATGCCCGCCTACATCAGTTGAAACTCTACCTGTGGTGCCTCTGCAAGCAGCTATGCAACCCACCGCAGACCCTGCTTTTCCTGCTGTTTGTTATTTAGTGAATAACACGTCTCTTGTCATCCATGCCTACTTTGTTAACTGCAGAGTTCTTTAATTTGGTGTTTAAGCTTCGGGCTTTTTACATGTTGCCTGGAAGGCCAGGGAGGTCCCAGAACAGACCAGTTTCACCAAAAAGAAATGAAATCAGTTTGAAATCATTTCCTTTTGTGGACCTGAATTAAACACATTTTTGGTTTTGTTAAGAAAAAGTAGTGCAGGTTGTTCTCTAACCAATCTGTGACAGATGTTGTTGGTTAATGCTACCTCTCGCATTTTCTTCTTTTTACATCCCAAAAGCAACCCGGTAGATGGGCTGTGCGTAGGTGGGCCAGGTGTATTTGCGTGCTCAAGTCTACAGATGAGTGCCGGTGACATGATTTGTCATGCAGACAGCCAGCCCGCTGTCGGCTTGATTACTGCTGGCCAGCCAAACGCTTGACCCTCAAGCGGTCGAGGCCCCGGCGGTGGCAGTGGTGGGAGCATTATCCACCTCCACCCCTGCCTGTGTATAATGGCCGCGTCGTGTGATCGATGGCCTGTGTACCTGTGGAGCCCGGCAACTACAAAGCCAGACACACACACAGTGACGCACACAACTATACAACGAAAGGGCTTTTATGAAGGCCTGGAAACACACAGCGCTCCTCAGGAAACACCTTAGGTCACACCCTGACACACGAATCCATTATACAGGCTTGACTAGATGTATGGTGTATTGTCCAAATACACTGTAGTCACAGTGCTGAATTGCTTGAATGTTTGCCTGTGCAGGCATTCTTCCTCATTAAACACGACGTACAGATTACAGATGAGTATAAGATTCTCCGAGTCACTGCCTGGTGCACATTTCATAGCTTATATATCGAGCTGCAAACACACAGTTACTCAAACACCTTGTTTAAACAATTTGTGCATTTTTTAAAATACTGAATTGTTTAAGCGAGACTTTCATTTAAAAGTTAAATAACTTTTCTTATCAAAGGAGGCTTTTACGTCAACGTTTTTTTCTGTCTCTATTGTACAAAAGCAGCAACAATGAATGAGTGAAAGCTAGTCAGGCAGGTTGACACATCTAAATACCTTTAGTTCAGCTCTGCACAACTTGCTTTTAACCAGACTATTATCTGTATTCGTATTCACATGAAAAGGATTTGAGTGATGTTGCTTTATCTTGGCCAGACATCCATGACGGGAGTCCTAGATCCGTATATCCAGTCGGTTGACAGATTACAGGAAAATCATTTACCGTATTTTTCGGACCATAAGGCGCATTAAGCAAAACAAAACAGTTAGATAAGTCGAACTTTACTCAACTCAATCTTCTTGCTTCCTCCACTTCTGTACCATTGATTCATTAATGCTGTATTCTGTCACAGCTGCTCTATTCCCATGTTGTTGCAGTATATTAATGACTAGTATTGTGGATGGATTATCTCAGTTGTTCTCCTGACTGAAGTTTGGTCCGTTTACAGCATCCTGCCATGCGATTGCATTTGTCCCTAACCATCAGGAACCCTCACGTTAACTTTTATCGAGTGGAAGAAAGTTAGCGTTCATCCTCCAGCTTCACTGTTTATGTTATGCTAACATAGCTGTGTCGCTAGCAAACACGTAGCACATCGTTATATACCAGCTAGCCCAACTTCAGTAACCCTACAAACATCACTGCTGTTTATTTTCCTGTCTTCATTTATGCTGGAAGTGATAGCAGAGCTGTACGTTTGAATGTTTCAGAAATCTCTCAGTCAGAACATGCTATATCCTGTTTAGGTGGAAGCTAGCGAGCTAACTTCCTGCTAACTTCTAACTCCGTTAAATGTAATAAATTCTGTTTTCATGGATGCCTGGATGTTATACTTAATTGTTACACCTGGTAAAGCAGCAACACTGATCATTTTATTACAGAATTCAGACAGTTTGTAACTCTCAGTGATGCTGCAGTGTTTGTTTTGGGACATGAAGAAGACGGAGTTTTGGACCCAGATTACTCCGCGAGGCTCCAACAATCCATCGAGCGGTGCGGCTTCATAGCTTACCAAAGTCATACTAATAACAATTTTTTAAAGATTTTTGAGCGTCGTGTACCACATAAAATCAGTTAGAGGTCAGTAAGCACAACCAGAAGTCATACATAAGGTGCACTGTCGATTTTTGAGAATATTTAAGGATTTTAAGTGAGCCTTATAGTGCGGAAAATACAGTAGCATTTGTTCATAAAGTCTCTAGAAGTCTACTGAAGAGAAGGAATGCTATATATTTTCCTTTTTTGATATATACCGGCTGTGAACACTGTCAAACACATGGTTTAGTTGTTCAGTTAGTCAGAGATCAGTTGACTAAAAGGGAGCATAGCTAATTGTTTCCACTGTCAGTAGCCGTCCTGCTATATGGATGGCAGTACTGTTATCCTGCAAGTATCTGCTCCCACCCGGAAAGAAATATTTCATCACAGGATAAAGACGAATATTCCCGATCACTGTGATTGATTTGCAGTGACCTTTGCCAGTGAAATTCCCTCCACAGCATGATGGAGCCACAGTATGCCCTTTCTGTTAGGGTCAGGCGTTAAGGTTTTTCCTTCGAGTCGCTCGTCTCCCCCTTGCTCGCTTGCTTTCCCCGTTCCGTTCTGCTCCCGTCCATCTCCTGCATAAACAAAATCCCTCCCGCTTGATCTTTTCAAAACTCTCAGTTTGTCCTTTGGAGAGCCAAGGTTACCATGTCCATCGCTCCCTCCCGCTGCAGCAGAGATCTGTCAACAAACTTCTGAACACTTTCTCACTTGGAAAACTTAAAGAGGAGCGGGGCTGTCCCAGGAGGTAATCAAGCTCCTTCTCCTGCAACTGGTATCTTTAAACAGAATAGATAAAGGAGAAGCGGGTCATGCAGGAGAGCTCAGGTACTCTGCTGGAAAAGTTCAGTGTATTGATGTGCTGCAAAGGGCTAGTGCTTCACAGAGAGAGGAGCCCGTCAGACCGCAGGCTTGATACCTGCACCGCTAGCCCAAAGGGAGCTAGGTTAGTGCCCAGAGAAATTGACTTACTGAAAAAAGATTACTCCCTCTTTCTGTCGTTTTTTTCTATCCTTCTTACCCACACAAACCTTCTTTCACTCCTCTCAACTTTTGTGGAAAAGAAGAAAAAAAACACTCGGATAAATTACTGTTCTTCACTGGAGACTAATGATCTACTGGTGTCTTTGCATCCTGGCCCTGAAAGTGGTGAAGAGCTTTGATGATGGAGGATTGCGGCTGACAGATAAAAGCTGGACCCCCTCCAAACCTCCCCCCCCCCACCCACCACTACCACCACCACCTCCTTCAGATGCTCCCCATCTCTCCCAGCTACTTAGTTATGAGCTCCAGCGTTATTTCTATAGTAACCCATTGTTATTTTATTTCATCTTTGCCCCGAAAGTTCAAGCTGGAGGCAGAGGAAGAAATCGTGGTTGCCTCTCGCTCTCTATCTCTGCCTTTGTCTCCATTCAGCTCTTTTTCTGTCTGGATGCATTCATCGTGTAAAGGAATTTGACGACGTCTCGGTCTCTTAATGCGTTTATAAAGGACAGGTTTCCTTTAGCTAGTCCTCCTTTTCAGGTAAATGGATAAACATTTGCATTTTTCTAACACGTTTCTTCTATCAAGTGACAGAATTACACAAAGAAAGGTCGCCGTTTTGAACATAACACACCTTTTAAATCTTCAAAGCTCACACTGATCTCTATAGTCTCTGCACTGCCTTCTTTACCTTTCTCTCCTCCTGACTTTGTCTTTAACGAAGCTGTTGCTGCTTTTAAGAAAACGAGCTTTGTGCAAATTCACCTGCATTATTTAGTAAATTTCAGCAGCGAGCCATTAAAAGGTTGAGAGAACTTGAACTCTGAGAAAACGTGACTGTTTTTGAGCCCTTTCCCTTTCCGTCCCCACTCCTCACTTTTTCACCCGAGCGCAATTTGATTGGACTTGATTTGATTTGAGCCCTGCCACTTTCAGTTTGAATAAGGTAACCAAGAGTTATTTGCTAGGAGAGACAAGGGCCTCACCGGATGGAAGGTTTGATGAATTTTCACACTGCTTAAAAATTCCAGCTTTGCTTTATTCAAATGTAACACATGACTACAAAGACCCAGTGTTTGATGAGGTGTATGAGATGTAAATGTCGGATGGAGCCTCTCCACTTATCTGCCCCACCGAGGAAGGTGCCCAGCATCGTAATCATCTGATCTGAATGGATTCAAAGTGTGCTCCTTGATGTGAATGAGTGCTGCTCCATTGCTTTGACGGGGGGAGCGGTACAGTAACATCCCCTGGGGGCTCCGTGGATCAGATGGAGCAGGCTGGGAGATGTGTGCGGCAGCCTCTCAGGGATCTGTGAAGACTGCAGTTATTTTTCCAGGAATCCATTTTTGTTGGGGGAAAGCCGCTTTAAATCTCAGATTCCGCTACATTGGAGTTAAATTTGTATCTGACTATATCAGTGTCTCCTAAAAAATCCACTTCACTTCCTTTTCTGTTTTTTCCCTCCGACCTGTGTTTGTCGTTCAGTCATTTGAAATGACTCCGCTCTTGTATGTATAGTCAGCCACGCTGGATAAGCTTGCAAGCATAAGATGGAAATGCATGCAAATTTTAGACCTCTTACTGCAGTGACCAAACCAGAGGCAATAATGGACGCCAAAATATGTCAGTCATAAAGGCGTAAACATTATGAGCTTGGAGGAGTGGCAATGCAGCAAGCATTTGATTTTTGTAGTTTTGGTCAATGGTTAGCTGAAAACTAATTGTTTGGGTTAAGCTGGTGAAATCTGCATGAATAGATTTTGTAATTTTTCATATTGCATGTTGCAATATGACACTTACCTAGTGTCCTTTATGATGAGCATCCATGTGTGATGAGTTGGGAGTCAGAGATGCTTCTCGCTGTTGCCATAAAGGATGCTCAAGGACACCTTCTGCATATACTTAAGACATCAGCAGCTTAGAGAAAAATCGCCATTTTTGACATCCTAGTAGTGACGAGGGGCTGCCCGTAACCATCGCAGGTTCTGCGAGGAAACTGCATCGGCTCCTTTATTTCAGTACATATGAAATCACCCGCTGTCACTCTACAGTAGCAGGCGGGAACGATATCAGCAGGAATTTATGCAAATCTTGATTAGCTCAATGAAAAATGATAAAATATCAGAGATATGAACTATTAAACAGCAGATGTTTAACAACACAGCAGATGTTTTATATCACCAGCAGCGAGAGGATACATAGGCTTTTCACTGGTGCTGCCGCTGTAGCTAATAAGCGAGCTCGTGGATAAGTGCGTGTCTACCTCTGCGCATGGCCAAGCCTCCGGATGGCCGTGCCTCTGTCTGGGGGCAAGCTAAGCTTAAACACTTTGTGCTTGTGCTGCTGAGAGTCTGTGTGTGCACAGGCCTGTATTTGTCACTGTGTATTTGCGTGTGAGCTCTAGACCAAGCTGCTCACAGCCTGCCTGTCTCTTGTCCCCCCCTAGAGGGTCATTCAGCCCCTCTCTCAGCCTCTAATCCCGTCTGTCCGGGGGAGATAGAGGGGAGCAGACGGCCACATCACACCCGGGGCGCCGCAAACACAATCACCAGCCTTTCACAGACACTTAACGGGGCTTTGCGCTTGTTCAACAAGGCAAAACGCGGCAGGAGGGATCAATTTAATACAAGGCCTGACTCAAATGGAAAGAGGGTAAATAAATAGGCAATGACAGCGAGGACTGTTGCACAATTTGTGTAGTGGCTTTCCACTTTCTCTCAGTCTCTCCTTTGTTGCTCTTCGCTGTAGCACCTATATGATTCCACTTCCTCCCTCTGTGACATATGGGGCTGAGCTGAGGAAGAGCAGCCCTGGTCCCTCTCTCATCAGGCTGTGTTATTTTAATAAATCACTTCTGCCATTGCTTGGTACATTAATTCCCCAGGCCCAGAGGGCTGTGTTACCACTAGCAGCGATCTGCATGAGGCGCTAAATGATGTGGGGGATCCCCCAGTGAGAGAACAGAGGCTCTCTGAATCTTCCCTCCATCTCAGCATTGTCGGTTTGGCTCTCACCCTGGGCTCGCCCAGTTCTCAGCACAAATCGTATTCAGAAAGGAAGCCGAGGCCTCATCGGGCACGCATAGCCGAGAGGGAAGTCACCTGACGCCTCAGACACTAGCCGTCGTGTAGCATTGTTGCGCTTCGTCACTTCAGGCCATTGCGGTGCGATGCGTCTGCGCTGGCATCCATGTAGCGCTCCTTTCCACAATGTCAGCTTCAGGCATTAGTAAAAGTTGCAAGGACAGTCCTCACAGCGGCATTCAGGTTTAACACGATTAAATGCGTGCCTTCACGTTAACAGAAAAGGCAAACCCAAGACTGCAGAAGCTCACGTCTCTTTCCTGCGTCTCGAGTTGGTCAGTTCAGACATGGTTGCTGCTAACAAGATCACGAAGAGGCAAAGGCTGGTGTAAGACATCCAGTCTGAGAGTCTCACTCTGTCATGGGCGAAAGAATTAAAATTGTGTGCGTATGTATTAAACCAACGCTCTTTCTGCACACACGAAATTAGAACGGGGTGCAGAGTTTTTCCTCAATAACATCTATTAGAAATGAATATTGCTCCAAGCAGCAATGAGCACACAGCAGTAACTTTATTATCCGGCTCAGGATCGGTCGGCGCGGTGCACGATCGAGAGGGCTTTGATCGAGTTCGGTTAGCACAGAACGCGAGTGCTACGGCTCATTCTGTCAGCGTCGGGCGTATGTCTGAATAGAGCCAGAAAAAAAAGCAATACCAAAGTGACCACGTCTGGAAAAATAGATTAAAAAATACAGATGAATCCAATGTTTTGTAGCCCATGTCAGAGAAATGCTCGAGTCTCACAGCAGTTTAATCTACACCTTCTCTTACAGTCCTCTTCAGTTTGCAGATACGCTCTCTTCAAATGAAATTCCATCACATTTTCTTGCAGCGAGATGATCATAGCTCTCAGAATGAGCCCCGTGTCTGCAGGTGGTGGCATACATAAACACTACGTAGACGTAGCTGTTTTACATGACTGCTTGATTGAATTCAGCACGGTGCGACTGTACAGACGCAGGTGGTACGAGTAGGAGACACCAAAGTGGTAACACTCGCACTGGTAGTGTTGGTGGGAGCGAATGTATTTCCCCACCGGGGGTACCAGACGCCGCCGTTTCCCTTCCAACACCTCAGCGCTCTGTTCGCCCGCTCTCCGCTTCTTTCTTTCTCTATACATTATAACTCCTTAGACAGAGGTGAGGTTGCTATTGGTATGCACAGACAACACCAGCAGATTCACCACCCAGAATACCACTGGGAGATTATACCCTTCCTGCTCCACGCAGCAGGGATTCGGCTACCGTAAATAGAGCGCTTGGGAGTGTGCTGTGTGCCCAGAATGACAGAGCACTGCAGTGGCTGAATACTCCAGCCAGACGGCGAGCACAAACTCAAGGACTGCCGCAAATACAGTAATCTCTCATGCTTTTGGTTGTGGTTTTTACCTTTTTCTACAGGGACTCAGAAATCGTCGCGCTGGAGATCCATCTGGCTGATTGTCAGCGTGCACTGGGCAGCCGTTGGGGCATGCAGGACACGAGCTACAGACAAAATCTGTTGGACTTTAGAAAAGAAAGCAGGAGGCCAGAGTGGAAAAAAATAAAAAAGCTGCTCACAGGAACCGTGCATCAGTCAAGACAAGAATTCGGGCCTACTTATAGTTTTCAAAGGAGAAAATTGGGCCATTTATTTGCTTTTTGCTCAAAGATTAAATGAGTTTATTAATAAATAATTCATTGTATGCTTGTATCAAATCTTCCAAGGCACGAGGCGCAAGTCGTAGCAGTGCGTTAGCATGCCGATCGTATCATGAATAAAAAGCAGGAGTTCGTCTAAAGGCTTATGCAGAATCAGAGACAAAACCTGAATGACAGTGAGAGAGGTAATTTGAACGAGTGTAATGACTTGCTGTTGCTATGGTGTGCAATGACACACAGTGGAAACACAGACGCAGCACAGTGAAATTCAAGAGGAGAAGCGCTTCGGCACGTTTTACCAACAAGCTACCGATTACGTTACGAAGGGATAATTAACGCGAGCGTGCACCAAACTTTTTGTTTTTTTAAGGAGACGTTAATACAAGTTTAATTAAAACATTTCATGGTCATTTTCAGTTTTCATCATCAAGTATTAGCAGCTTCTCTTTTTCTCCTCCACATCCCAATTTCCATTTGTCTTACGTTTGACCCATTAAAACTGCATCTGTGCATTTGACTTAATATGGGCACGGAGGGCTGTCTTAATTAATAAGCAGGCATCCACCAAACTAATCTGCCTGTGTTGTGAAGTCTGTCCTTTCCATTAAGTGGGACTCACATTATCTCCTAATCAAATTAGTCACTTAATTGTGGCCCTCCCTTGATGGATCCCATGAAAAAAGGAGTGCCGTGTTTGCTGCAGGGGGATGTGTGAAGATGGAACACGGCTGTTTCATTACGATATGAATTTTTTAATAACCAAAGCGTTCACTGTCATCTTCTTGCTTTGAACCTTGGCAAAGGGTGAAGTTGAATTTGACATTTTATCCACTCACACAGTTGAGTGTCTGGCTGCTTTGTTGGGGCTAAGTACCATAGCCCAGGGCCACTACCCAATTGCCCAACAGGGGATTGACCCCTGTCATCCACTGATCACTAGTCTGCTTTCTTAATCACTCCCCCGCATTGTCTACTGCAATACTTGATCTCAGTCGATGCATTAACTCCTTCATCCCTCTTAGAGCTGCTATTCCCCAAGTCGTGATTAAGGAGTGAAATCTGATGTTACCAAAGATTTCACTCCATCCGTCCATCCTTGGACAGATTGGCTCCTGAGGGGAGGGTCTCTAATTTTAAGGAGCCAAGTCCGCCCCCGCGGCGTTACAGCGCGGGCGCGGTGGCCGGGGGAAACCCCGGGTCCTGATGAATGGAGGTATGTGTGGTCGTTTGTCCCGCTGATTGAGTTTTATCCCCTGCCCTTTCACAGCAGCCAGACAATAAAGAGAGCCACATCCAAGCGTGACAGGTTAACCTAACAGTAATAGAATACTCTTAATAGTCTAGCCTCAGCCAAAGTCCACGGCAGAGACGTCCAAATAGCCAAGCTTCCTTTGTGGCGGGAGTGGAGGTGCGAGGGGGGACCGGCTCTCACTGTTGTTGTGTGATGGAAGCAAGGACAAAGAGGGCAGCTTGATGGCTTAATGTGCGGTTTGATCGCTTCGTTGGGTGAAATTGAAGTTAGCGAGGGCGACCGAACACAAGGGAGGGGGTGTATTTTCAAAATGGAAATTAGTCGTATACGAGCGTGACATCGACGCGCTGTATCGCTTAAATATTTTATGGGAATCCTTGAGCCTTTGCATTGGTACAGATGCCGCGACGCGGTGGTGGCGTCTGCACAGAAAAGCACAATCAAAGTGAGCAAACTGTCAAAGGAGATTTGGATGATGTTGTCATGACGTTGACATGAACGTGTCTGTTTTCTGGCAGATAATCTTCACAAAGAGAATCCTCCGGGCTACATGCATCCGCGCAGGCAGAGCCTCTGACTGTGTTTGTTTCTGTTGCACCTCCGCTCGCAGTTTGTCATGTCTGACTCGGGCTTTAATTAGGCCTGCGAATTGAAGCGGCGGCAGCAGGGCTGGGAGCCCTCTGTCCACAGCTCAGCCGTCCTCCACGGTGTCTCCTCGGAGGACCTCTCTGCTCTGTGTGGTTAAGATAATAGAGGCTCGCTCGGAAGATGTTAATTGAGGGGAGATAAAGTGCAGTAGTGGCTGCGGGGATGCACGGAGCGGGGGTGGAGGGGACGGAGGGAGAGCTACCTGATTAGAGGCTGAGGTGTTTGACTTACAGCTCTTCTTTTGATGATGATATATGTAGCGCCAGATTTTTCAAGGAGAAAGACAGAAACGCACGAGGAGGAGCCTAAGAGATAGTTATTAAAGTTTTCCCTGGGGCGTTTCTGTTCTTCGCTGTGCCGTTACTAAGTTACGCTCTCGGGTTTGTGGAGTGAAGAGTCCGGTTTCGAGGAGCTTTTCGGGGGCTCAGAAGGATCTGGCAGCCGTGCAGACGGGCAGGGAGAGAGGCAACTCTACCTGGGCCTCGGAGGTTGAAGCAGAGATGGAGGTGATCTGACCGAAACAGCTGAAGTGACAGAAGCTACATTAATAGTGGCATATGTCTGGAGCAGAGAGAAACTAAAAGGGAGAGAAAACAGACTCTCCACCAGCCCGGGAGAGGATGAAGGGAACGAGAAAGAGGAGGGGAGGACGAAAAAAGCAGAAAACAGTGCCAGCAGCCTCTATAATTGCCTCAATGCCGCTGGGATTGCTTTCATTCAATTGAAGCATTCTCTTTCTCTGTACATTGGAGGTGGAGATGGAGGAGGAGATGGAGGGGAGGAGGGGTCGGGCCGGGTGGCGTGGGCGGGCGGGAGATCCGACGGTGCCCTCCCTCTTCCAGCAACATACAGTGATGAGGGCGATAGCTCCCCTGTAGCGGCCGAATCTCTGGCATCAGTGTGAGCAACAGAGAGAGCGAGCGAGCGAGTGAGATTTAGTGTTTGTGAGAGAGAGAGAGAGAGAGCAGAGTACTGTGGAAGAGTGAGGCAGCGATAAGGAGGTAGGTGGACCACAGATCAGACCTGTCAGATGTGATTGTGCGGCCAAGTGCAACCCCGCATGTGAGCGTGTGTGTGTGTGTGTGATTTTATGTTTCCCAAAGACAACCAGCTTCCCCGCCCCCTTTCATCACAACACACACAAACACAGCATCGCTGCCCAAACACACGCACATTGCTCGAGGAATCCTTTTATTTCTTTATTTGGGCTCCTGTTGGTGCGTGCCTTAGATGCTCAGCTCCCTCCTCCTCTCTCTTCTTCTCCTCCTCCTCCTCCTTGTCCTGTTCTTCTCTCCTCCTCCTCCTCCTCCTCCTCTCCCCTCTCGCTTTGCCGCTCTCTCACAGCCTCGGTTTTCTTTTTTTTTTCTCCTCTTCAATCTTGTGCAGGTTGTATCTGACGGAGGGACCGGTGCCGCGCTCCCATCCCCGCGCTCCTTCAGCAACAACACTGTGAGTATTCTCATGCTAATTTGGCTTCTCCAGCCTCCCCAACATCGGTTTTGTCTATTTCGCTTTCTTTTTATTCTTTGCCTCTTTTATGTTTTCATCCGTCGCGCCAAACACAGCGGCGGCGGCAGCAGGAGAAGCAGCGCGGGAAGGGAGAGAAAGAGGAATGAGAGAGGACATGCACAGAAATACAGAGAGAGGAGAAGAGAGGGGAAGGCAGAGAGGGAGGGGGGGGAAAGGGATTTCTGCCGCCGCCGCTGCGAGCAAGCCGCTCTGCTTTCGGAGGTGTTTCTCCTGGAGGATGGTGGAATTGCCGAAGGGATGTAGGGGGCGGGTCTTGGTTTTGTGAGTAGATAGTTGTGCGAGAATGATAGGGGATGTTGTTGACAAGCATAGAGTGGCTCATCAGACAGCCGGGCAGCTGGAACCAAGGTTTTCTCTGTTGACTAAACTTCTGATTCATCCGTCACTTTCCATATTTACACGCGCACACAGATAGATGCGCTTCTCTTTCTTCTTTCTTTTTTTTAACCGACGTTGCTCTTGTTGTGGAGCGAGGACTTTTGCGCCGCCGTCATATTTCTGGTGACGCCGTGCAGATGGGGGATGAATTGTAGATGGATGTTGCTCCTGGTCCAAGATGTGCTAAGCATATGTGTGTGCCATTCATAGCCTCAAAAGCACTTAGCGTAGTTTTAATGACTACAGTAGCAGATGCACGAGTAGGATTTTTTTTTAAAAATTCAGTGTTTGTGCCCACGTACCATTAGTTGTGACAGGGTTTCGGTTTTTTAAAGAGGAAAACGCGTTACTACAGAGCTGTGCATGCCTAGAGTGCAGTGATTGTGCCTACTGTACACAATAAAGGATAGTCAGTGTGTGTGTGGGTGCAGGGAGGGGGGGTCAGGAAGTCAGCGTCCATCCGTACATGCTGCTCTTTGATCAGAGGGCCACGTTTAGTCTGCCCACGACATGTGTCTGAGCCATATGAAGAGTGGGTGGGGGTGTGTGTGTGTGTGTGTGATGGAGCCAAGACGGGCCCTGTGCCCTCACTGCAACACCATAGCTAATGGACACATGGGTCAGCAGGGTTGGACGCTCCTCCGCTTGTGCAGATATGTCACCAATACTAAAAAGTCTCCGAGGCCTTCACCGCAAGTCACGAAAACACCAATCTTTGCGAAGCAAAAAAAAATGCCCATATTGGGCCAACAAAACGCTCACAACACACTTTGGCAGATTCATTTGGCAGAGTGAAAGGGATTGATCTGAGCGTGGCAATTAGGCAAATTTCAGAACTAAGCATCTGGCGAGGCGAGAACGCTTTGCCTGGCAGAGGATTACCATTTTAGTTCCATTTTCAGACAACGCAGCCCAGAATGTGTTATTTCACAGCACTCCAGCAGCACAGCGGCTCGGGCGAAACCCAGCGAGCACATGAAGGATCTCTGTGCAACATTTCTGCTGTGTATGTTGATTCCCACAACCTGCAAAGTCAAAGCGGCGCGCTGATTAATCGCGATTAGGTTTAATATGCGTGTTCGAAAGCGGTGGCGGCCCGGCCTCCCTTTCCTCTGCCTTTATGAAAATGAATCGTCGGAGTAAAATGCCTGGGATGATAGCAGCCTGCCGATGAGCTTGCTTTCTAAAGTAGGCTGATATAAATGAGAACCATTCCCCCAATTACGGAAGATTAGGTTACCCTCCACCAATCTGAATCCTTAAATCCCTTCTGTTTTTACAGCTCTGTCTGGCGAATGTAATTCAGCCTCGAGACCTGGGCAGAATAGCAATAAAAGAAGGTAGAAACTTTAGCAGTGAAACCCAGGCAGTAAAAATATCCATTGGGAGAGAGCTAAAGCACATGATAATTGACACTGCGCTGTGTTGCAGTTGGCTGTAATTAACTGTGTAACAGAGGTTGTCAGTCGGAAAGAGAGAAAGCCCCGACTATCTTAGTGCATTTAACACACTTGAAAGTGCAACGTTTATCGTGTCTTTCCAGCTTTCACCGAGGGTGCGTTTCAGGTTAGCGGGGGCCTCTCGCCTGTATTTATCCAGATCTTTTACTACAGGCCCAGTCAGACATTACGCGCCGCTTCCTTTATCCTTTGTTCGACAGTTTCAGTGCATGAAAAATCAAAAGGAGCCATTGTTTCTGGGGCGAGCGCAAAAAAGCTTATCATCTATTTTTAGTGCGCTTTTCCTCATTGTTGCCTGGGCCACGATTCGTGCTTACGTCTAGCAGGAGTGTGCCATAAACTATGTTGTGCTTCGCAGCCAGGCGCTGGCTGTGGTGACAACTCTCACCCACACGCTAGTGATCTATGAGCCATATAGCACCGACCCCCTGCCGCCTCGCCAGCCGCTTTCGAACGCGCGCGACCGCAGCAGTGTCGTTCTGCCTCTGTGATAGCACCCATATGCGCACAGAGCACCTGTATTAACGTAATGCGCTAAGCCTTTATTTCTCATCACTTATCACAAGCCGCTACACGCTGTACCGAAAAGGAGGGGAAAAAGCTCATAAAGATAAAAATCACATTTCACTAGAGGGTGCTTGTGTGACAGTGATATATGCTGTGAGCATCCTGCCACCTCATTGAGATGGGAGTGAGTTCTGGGTGGGTAAATCAATTTGTGCAAAGGCTGTTGGCGCTAGTATTGGTTTCGTGATATGATCTTTGTTGTCCATTTTTAGAGGTCAGCGAGAGCGCCACGACAAGGGCGAAAGAACCTGACCGCGTTCTCTTGTTTCTGGGCTGGTAAATGATCTACACCAAGAGGATTGTGGGTAATCAAAAAAAGTATACACATGTTTTTCCAGGTTTAGGCGCTATGGATTCTCTATTAAGAATGCACGCTCATCCATTATCGCGCGTGTCTTGATAGAGTATCCACAGCCAGAGGCGAGCTCTGTCTGCGCATTAATCGGCGTAATTACTCAGCGAGGGTGACGGTGATTATGGAGGTGCGTCTGAGTGCAGATACCAGTGGGAAACTGGGGAGGGGTGGACCTGGTGGTAGACCAGTCAATAGGTGAGCGCGACTCTCATCTCTGGGATCTCTGGTCAGGAAGAAACGACAGGAAGCCATTCCCTGGTGTCCGCCTCGTGGAGTATCACGTAGTGTGTTATACAGTAAAAGACTTTATCCTATACCGCCGAGAACTACTTTGAGCTTTCGCCGTCAGTTCAGAACATCCCTCGTTCTCCCTCTTGAAAGCATTTTTAACTCTACTCCAAAGTCGAGTACCCAGCGGACCAAAACAAATCAAATGCATGTTTGAAAAAGAAAAAAATAAGAGCCAGAAGTAAAATAATGCTAAAAACTATGATTCATACTGACTCAATCTAGTAATATCTAGAGTATGTGTGAGAGTAAAAAAAGCTCTTTGAGCTTTGGCTGGGAACAGCATTTCCACTTTAAGAGTTTTAATCCTTTTGTTAGTAAGATACTGATCTCGTGACTAAATGGAGAGCTCAGTTAATGCTTCAGTCACACGAGAGTAAAAATAGGACGGCAACCTTCTTGTGACCGGGGGAAAAAATGGTTGCACAATGATTGCACGTGATGGTTTAGCAACAGCCTCAACCTTGGCAACGGTTATTGATCGACTCGCAGCAGTCACTCTGATTGGTGAAGGTTTCCAAACCATTAGCATCTAATTTATAAATGCAGACAGACTGCCGACATGTTGCAGTCGATCTGCGACACGTGCAACAGGGGACTCGACTCAACTGGTTATGTTCCTGTATGAAAGCATGCAGAAACTACCATTTGTCACAATTTGCGAAGGAAATCCGCTTTCCTATCTCTAAAATTACATGTGCAGATTTGCATTTTTCGCTAACTTATAATTTATTTGTCATATTATCATTGATTGCATGCAATTGCCAACTTGAGTCCGGCTTATTGATCTTTTATTGATGTCTTAATGAACCAAAGTCGCACTGAAAACATCGACCGACGAGTGCTCGCAGACCTGCTCGCAACTAGTTCAGTGGCCGTGAAATGTCTGGTTCATTGCCGTCACAGTACCTTTGGTCATCCTGCAGTCTGTTGTTTTCCTGGTGGGACTTTAGCATTTGGTGGGACGCTCGACAAAATTACAATCGCAACGTTTCAATGTGCAGGACACAACCATGGGTTCCTGCACATCTTTAAAGAGAAATGCATGTCAATGATCACATTTAAGGTCATTAAATGTTTTATTTTCACCCTTGAAGTCTTCTATTTTGAGATGATCACATTCTATATTTGCAGCTATCTTATATTGATGCCTTTTTTAAAATTATGTGCTCAAAAGCTTCATCTCACATTCACTGAAGGTATCACACAAACCATGAAAGGAAGAAAAATAAGCTTTCAAATACAAGTTCGGAGATATTTGGCTCCGAGATGAAAAATACCAAGAATATCCTGAAAGTCGAAGGAGCAATTTTGAGGCGAAAAAAAAAAAGTTTGAAACTTGGGACAATGAGTTCCTGAACAATCAAGTCCCGTATGAAACCAGAAGAGCACACTATGCTTGTATTAAAAAAAGATAAGGTGCCAATGGATTCTTTCATGCCTGCTGCTAGTACACCGTCATCTCCTGCTGGTACGCTGACTGGTAAAATTGGACGTATTGATGAGTTCTGTTAAACTGAATCTTTCAGTAATTCTTTTCAGCGACTGCTAAACTGCTTCGTGGGTTGTTGTTTTGGTTGTTTTTGCACACAATCTGTATTTTTAAGATGTTTTCTGACTCTGAACTTTTAGATACATTCAAAAAGATAAAGCATTTGTTGATTCGGTAATGTTGCTGTGTGGAAATGCTTTTCACTTCTCTTTGTTTAGGCTTTTAAAAGGTTTTAAATTTGACTTTAAAAAAGAAAGTGTGCGGCAATCTCATTCCACCAATAATGCTGAAGCTTATTAGACCGTCTGTGGTTTGAATATTGAATTATAACTGAGCCTCAAGAGCAAGGATGTTACCACTTTGGTCACCAGCTGTCATATGATAGGGGGAAACCAAAGCGAGGGAGTGCATGGAGTGATATTATTCCCTGTTCAAGTGTACACAAGTAAGAAATAGAATAACTAGGTGCGAAGGCTTCAAGTTACGTCATCTAATTCACCGTACACGGAAGACGTCACCGTACCGGCCGCACTCTTTGAGTGACTTGTGATCTCTGGGAACTGCAGTGCAAAATCACCACAGCAACTACTGCTTAGCAACAAAGATGTTGCCATCATAAAAAGACGGGAAAAAAAACAAAACAAAGAAAAACAACAACAACAACAAAAGAGGAGCTCTTGGAGTTGTGACTTGATTTAGTGTGTTAGAATCTAATTAGTTTTATAGCACCGACCGGTGCGACGGTGGCCGCACAGATGTTCGGCACGAGAGATGCTCGTAAAGAAAAGGAGACGGCTGGTCAAATCAAAGCCGTCGAGTCAGGGAAATAAAAGCGGAGGAGGGGGAAGCGAACGCGCTCCAGCTCTGAGGGCTCTGTATTGTCTGTACAAGGGCAACACAGTTACTCTTTGCGGTACATTTCAGGAATGTCTTATAACATTGTCAGCGTGCTGGCTAATAGGAAAAGCATTGTTGGCCATAATAAGTGAATGAGTTTAATAGGTGAATGTCTTCCACTTCCCTTCTTATCTCGGTGACTTTCACTTTCTCGTACCGCCCGCAGCAAGTAATCATGGGAAATATATGACTCAGAGACGCCGTTTTTAATTAGGGACAGTTTTTAGCATTATGGAAAGAAAAAAGGCTTTTGACTTTTGGATGTCTTGAAAGAATTTTCCCGTGCGCGCACACACATGCATGTGGAGCCATTTTCTTTGAGTTTGGCTTTCTCATTAATCACAGCAGAACCATGGCTGATACTAGCGTACGGGAGAGGGAACCAGGCTGGAACGACAGAGTCGAATATTTGAACATCTCAGTGCTGATGTGTGCAAAGCAGAGCGTGTGTCTGCAGGGGAGGCTTTGAAATTTCATCCACTCCATCCCTTTTAACTCGGCGGAGGGGATGTGTGTGTCTCGCTCCAGTTGGCCAATGGCACGTTAGGAAGCTCCTGAAAATCCCCGCCGCCCGCATCCCCCCCCCCCCCGTCCGCCAACCATTCACACACACACACACATGCACACTCCTCTCTATCTCCCTCCCCTCCCCTCGCCTTCCACTCCACAGACCTGCACTGTGTCAGATAGTTTAATGTGAAATTGCTTTTCTTTCAAATTTCCCCCTGGAAACGCAGGTCGTCGCAAAATGTTACATCTCATAATGGTGTGTTATTGTTGTTCTTTCATACGAGTTCTTGGCTTCCGAGCGTAGGATTTTCAGCACGGAGCTGAGGTCACACTCGGCTATTTTTCCCTCTGCTTCTGTAGCCTCTCCTCTCCTTCCTCCCATCTCAGATTCTGCAGCGAACTCTTCCTCTGCTGCGCCCATGGTAACCCCGCTGAAAAATTTATCACCACCTCACTCTATGATTACGCTATGCATTAGCAGGGCTTAAATTTAATTTGTCGGCGGGCCCTCGCGGCAGTGCTACGGGCCTGGCCTATCAGAGACACTTTGTAAAGGGCCTGGAAGAGCCTCCCGGGGTGATCCTATCAGTCAGACACACTGTCAGCAGACACACTCAGTTAGTCAGCATTGAGTCAGAAATGTGGCCCAGCCAAGCCACACGCCACCGTTGGCTGCTCCGCTGGGCCGCTGCTGTGGGCATCAAGCTCCCCCGCCTGCCAATCAAAGCTCCAGCAAGGATGCTGACCTTTGTTCCCCTGCTCAAATGAATGCTCTTCAACAGGTGATCCGGCCGACTCCCTTGCCTCGGCGCGCTCAAGTTTAAATATAGCAGACTTTTCTTATGCGCCTTTCGCATTAGCCTGTTACAGCAGCGCTGTGTGTTTGTGTCAGTAACCCTGTAGGATGGAGGCACATTGCTTCTATATTTTTAGACTTTATTCAGTACGTGTGTCAAACCTCCGACAATCGCCTCAATAATAATCACCTGTCCTAAAGTGGCTATTACTGTCTCCCACTCCTGTGATTTACATTAATACCTAGTGGTTAATGTCATGTTACTTTATTGGGAGTATGTGGAACATTAAATTCAAGGTGCTGCCTCTGCAGCTATACGCTGTGCGATTACGCTCCCTTATTTTTACTCTTACATTTTCATCCTCACAGATGACTATCAAAATAGCTTGATCTGAGGCCACCACAGACTGCTTTTATCGCCGCTCGCAGAACGAGAAGGTCAATTTTCAAGGCATTTGGTTGGGGGAAATGTTTAAACCGTCTAGTTACTAAGAGAACCAAGAGGGCCTCGTTCTTCCCGCGGCTCTAATTGGGATCCATTTTCATTTTCATATGGTTTTAAATGTCAAGAACAGAGCACACGCAAAGTGTTTTGAAATTGCTCAGGAAGGCCTTGGTCCCTGGGTCACACAGGTTGAAAGCATATTGGTTTATTATGAAAAGAAGACGTGGTGTAAAAAGGCACTCTGCAGCTGAGTTTTACCACTGAAAAAGGAAAAAAAAAAAGATGATGTTCTGCTTCTGACCTCATCCTTGGTCTGCTGGGAACATAATGTCAAAAGTTGCCAGCCCCTTCTTCATTTGACAGAAACAAATCCTCTGAAAGGACTCCCCCTCCCAGCGTGGAGGCTGTACACTCTCTTCACGCCTGGGTTTCCTCTCACAGTCAGAGGATATACAAGGCAGGTTGACTGGAGACTCCTAGTTCCTGAATTTTATGAATGGAAATGTGCAATTTTCAATCTGTTTTCTACTTCTACTGCCACGAAGCGAGAATGCTAAACATTCTTGATGTGACAACATATAAAAATAACTAAATTTGGTCTGTCTGATATCACTGGTGTTCCTCACTTTTGTGACACAGGCATTTAAAGAAAGCTCACGCTCATCTCTCTTAAATCCACCCCCTCCCCCAGAAAGTATTGTGTAGTGCATGCATTACATAAAGCCAAATACACTTTCATATCACCAGGAATTATACCATTAGCAACAGGGAACATTAATGGATGCTCTAGCACCATTTAGTCAGCATCCTGAAGACTAAGAATGGCTATCCTGTCACATGTAGGGTACCAGTTGAAGCTCACATGGTGTCATTATGCTATAGTGAACTAAACTGTTGAGTTAACATTTACTTCATAAGATAAACCCCTGTGAAGTTCTTAATACTACCAGTTCTCTCGCTGTGTGCCTGAGATGACCACGTTACACTCTCAGTGATATCAGACGGAGCACGAGTAGAAAGCATGTTTGAAACAGAGGATTTAGAGCAGCAGAAGCCTTCCGCGCACAGGGACTACTTGCTAACATCCTGAACTCCTGTCTAAAATCTTGGTGATGGCTAACATTAGCATCCATTGTTACAGTGTGTGTATATATATATAAGTATAGCCGCCACGTGCTTGTATGCACGTCTGTCGGGGCGGGTGGTGTCCTGGGGGATCTCCTCCCAGATCTGGACCAGGGCATCGCTGAGCTCCTGGACAGGCTGAGGTGCAACCTGGTGGTGTCGGATGAACTAAAACATCATGTCCCAGAGGGGCTCTGCTAGATTTAGGTCAGGAGAGCGTGAGGGCCAGCCAGCAGTATCAGTCCTAAAATAATGCAAGCATCCAAAATTAAACTAGGATGTTTGGAAATGACGTTTTCATAGGGGAGCTAATTATATATATGTGTGTGTGTGTGTGTGTGTGTGTGTGTGTGTGTGTGTGTGTGTGTGCGCATTTTTGAGACTCAAAGTGTGGTTTTAGTGACAGGGTTACACTTGGGTTGTGGTTAGGTTTAGGATGAGGGTTAGGCATTCGTTTTTGATGGTTAGGGTTAAGGGGCTAGAGAAAGCATTGTGTCAATTAGATGTCCCCTCAAGATATGAATACCCGACGTGTGTGTGTGTGTGTGTGTGTGCATGTGTGCAACTTAAAAAACTAAAATAAGAAAAAGTAAAATATGTCCACTTAAATAAATGTGTGTATGTGTTGTAAAAATCAAAGGAAATATGATCACTATAGCCAAGATCAAAAGAAGACAGAGAAACAAAGTATCAGTTGCACAATAAACACAAACTATGGAATCACTGTGTGAAAGCACAGGAGAAGCAAACCCACTGACTGTTGCATTTCCAGAGAAAATTATTTTAACGCAGGGCTAAATCTTACTTTTGTGCATTATACTCTGAAGGAGCCCTTAGCCTAGAAAGCTGTTCTGCACCTGAAGCATGCAGGCTGCATGCGATCTTGAATTGCTGTTAGGTCAATAATTAAATTCCCCGGAGGCCTGGTTTTGTATCTGGGGTTCAAATGCAATTTTTCTCCCCCTAACAGTGTATAATCCCTCGTCCGGGCAGGCCTGTATTTCTACCTTAAACATCCCTTTCATTCCTTCATTTAATAAATGACACCCAGAGGACGAAACGGGGACAAGTCCCCGCTGACACCTGTGAAATATAGACTGATAATGCTCCTGCCACTCGCTTAATGCCGCTCCCTTCCACCTCCTTTTGTCTGACAGGCCAGCCAGATGCATGTATCATAATGAGCGGATCTCGCCGCCGTCAATTAGGTGCATCTTAAGCATGTGACTGAAGAGATGAGGGATCTCTGCTGGCCTTTGGGAATGAGCGTCATTTCTCCTCCGAGCGCACGTAGCATCACAAGCAGAGCGTCTATTGCTTTGTCTTTTAGCGGCGCACTGAATATGCGGCGATGGTCCCAGGGGCGGTGTGACGGAGAGGAGCGCGGTGTACCGGCGTCCGCGTGCAACCCCTCCCCCTCCTCCTTTTTTTTTTTTTTACAGAGAAAGAACTCACTCATTGTTTGATTTAATTACTTGCTTTAGACTTCAGCAATTATAGCTGAGCAGCACATATGTTAATTATATCTGACCTCACATTTTTGCTGCTCTGTTAATTGTTCGCTTAGATGACATTCTGAGATGACTGTCATTGCTGCTGCATATCGGGCAATTTAAAGGGAAAAAAGACCTTGGATGGCTTTGTGACAGATTTTGGTCAGTGGGAAAGTTTACACTGCAACACTCATTCCAAGTGGAGGTGGAGGGGGGCGTCATGACTTGTCTGTACATCCATCAAACAGAGATTACGTGCACCTCCTCCCTGTATCTACGAGCCTAAAGATGCCGGGCCAGCGATTTTTTTTTCCCCTTCCTTTTTTTTAATGCAGAACTCACTTCCTGTTGTTTACGAGATGATGCATTTTGTTTTTCTCTTGCCATTATTACCCAGGAAACATCTAAACCCACTAATGTCCCAGTTCAGAGCTCATTTTGTCTCTTCTAATGCACATTCCCTTCCGGATGTCCTAGGCTGCAGAAATCCATTAAAAATAGCTCGCGAAGACAAACTGCAACCTGAACTAATACATCATGTTAAACGACACATGTACTGCAATTTTTGCGAGCACGGTTTTGCCACACGGCTTATTATCACATCTAATGAGGACGGTTTTCACTTTTGCCGTCGCTGCACGCTGTGGTTTAATTCCCCTGCCAGTGAGGAGGCAGAACAGAAGTTAAGGTAGCGTGGAAGGCAGATACACGTAGCCAGCTCTTCAGACTCATTTTGTCTGGCAATATCGCTGCGGCGGTGTGACCGCGGCCTTACGAAGCAGTGGCAGGAGAAATGAAAAATGCGCGTGCTGTTCGCCATGATTGTATTTGTTAATGTAGCCGTATTGTCTCTGCGAGCCGTTTCTAATGGACTGTGCTTTTGTTTGTCACCTTAAGTGAGCGGCGATGCCTCTTGCTTCACTTCACCACACTGGAGTTGGTTTAGGGAAAACAGGTGTTTTATTTAGGGAGGAAATGACACGTTACACTTGCTGTATTTCAGTCACATCTAGTCCAAGGTAGGTTGGCGAATGATAGGTTTAAAAAAATGCACTTAAACTTGAATGTGGTGTTCACGCAGAGTCTGTCAAAACCTATCCAAAGCTTCCTGGCATTACACGTTGACTCTGGATGCTAAAGAAAATGTTATGAGAGACACAAATTATGATAGACAATTTTAAAGAAAACCTGCCATTTGTGTTTTCTCAATGCCTCCCCGCCATGAAACGCGCTCAAATTGCTTTACTTGCTTTAATATACAGCTACGATTTAACCGTGTGCTCGCCGAGCAGCTCTGCTACGCGGGAACGTCAGAACCGGCGGCCTGGCTCGTATAAAACGCACTAAGGCCGTGTAAATATTGTCGTATATTGTATATACTCCAGCGGGCTCGTGTTATAATTATAATTGTCATTCCAATTCACGCGTTTGACAGTCAACTGATGCACGGTAAATAGCATCACGTGTTGGTGAGTTCCAGCGCGCGTCTGCTCGTCCTCTTTGTTGATTCTGTTTGCATTCGGCAGATGCTGTTTTCCTTTCCACACTCACATCTCCTGAGATATTAAATCATTTAGAGTTTTTCTTGACTGATGCACATGTAACGTGGGCACAGATGATTTGTCCTCTTTGTGTTGGAAAAGTCACACAAGTGCTGGTTTCCCGGCTTCTTTTATAGCTGACTTTCCTTTATAGCTCGCTCGCACTCAACCTAATATGACTCACCACTGCGAGCAGCGTTTGTAGTTTTGATTTACTCCAAAGACCTTTTTTTTTTCTAATAGACGGGTTTTTTAAAAAATTTCTTGCTAATGTCGTGTCGGTGTGTACGCAGGCTCGCCTGTTTTGGTCGAGATTCTGAGTTGATGGCAGCGCACATTCATTAAGCGCAGTGGCTCAGGCTTCTTCCCACCAGGATTCACAGACAGCTGTCAGTTCAAGGAAGATCTCCTGCACTGATTGTGCATCAACATTCGCTCCGACTTCCCTCTCGCAGCTCCTTACTTCAACATTTACATACCCATCAACTAGGTGACTGTCAGGGCCCATTATGCATGTCTCAGAATATGCAGGTTAATGTGTTTATGCCATTATAGCTTATTAAAGCTTTGTTAAAGTATGATTTTTTAAAAATGGTACACTTAATATTATATGAGAGTTTATGGTGGTAATGATAGAAACATTGCCCCTACATGCATGCTGCAAACGCAGCACCTTCATCATCCCACTGGGGTCATTTCTGTGTCTATTGTTGTCTCTCGTTTTAGCGCCGGCTCTCTCTCTTAAGTTTCTCTGCTCTACAAACACCTGAAAGAAACACGAGGGCATTTAGTTTTCTTTTACCGGCTATAATTGCTTAGTTTGCCTGCTGTTTGGCGTTGGATAGGTGGTATGCGCTGGGTTTATCAGTTTGTTTGCTGAAAACAGTTGCCTGCTTCAGCATCCATAGCCGATGTTATCAGCCCATTGAATGGCTGTTATCGCTTGTTATCACTCCCATACATATCACCAATAGGCGCCCTGCTCTTCTTAGCAGCCGGCTCAGTAGACTGTTATCATCAATTGTGATCGGTGATAAACAGAGGAACCCAGATTAAGAGCAGAGGCATCTAGAGGTCATGTGAGGAAGTGCATGTAAAGTCTGTAGTGGGAAATATGGATATCAATCAGAACAGTGATCTTTTACTAACCCTAACCAAGTAGTATTGTATTAGTTGTGAGATAAATGCCTGTTTTAGAGCTGAGGATGAATGCCTCCAGGTCTCTGCAACATAATTAGCCCATGGTAATGGGTAAATATTCCTTTCAAAATAAGACACACAACTACAACACGGGAAAAGACCCAGAGAAACAGAGTTAACCATAAATTTCACACCCGAGCCTCAACTCTCGCGGCCCGGTACTGGTCCATGGCCGGGGGGTTTGAGACCGCTGGTCTGGAGGAGGACTCATTGGAAGAGTCGTGAAGTTTATCACTGGAAACAACAGAAATTTGATTCATAAACAGTGTTAAGCAGATGTGGATAACACATTAAACATTGTCTTTTATTGGTTTTTCAGCGGTTTTACACTCAGATGTGACAGTAATTTGGTGCCTTTCTAGAATTCATGTAATGCTAAGCAAAAATGACTTTATGGATTTTGCTTGATTTATCAGAAATGGAAAGAATAATTTGTGACAGTAAGTCTTGCAGGCCTGTTTTTGCTTTCTGTGTGAGTGTCTGTAATATTGATTAGCAGATGTTTGGGGAAAAATAAGATACTTAAGAGAAATTTTAACCATATGTTCCTTTTATTGTGTTTATTATACTTTATCTTGCTCTTCCTGTTCACTGCCGCAGTAAGGAGTTGTTGTTTTTTTATTCATTGGTATTCAGACAGGCTGGCCCAGGGTGGCAATCTGTTAAAGAACGTGGAGGGGGGTGTCACCTCTCAGTTAAGGCAGCGCTGGCATCCTCGAGGCCTGGTGTGCTTGGACAGTCGGCCTCAGAGTTAGCAAGTGTGACTGTGGAGGAATGGATGCTAAATAACAGAGCCCGCAGCGCTGCCCTCCCGCCTGGCTGGCTAGCAGGCGTGACGCGACAGGGCTGAGGCCAGAGTCAGCTACAATCCATTACTTTTACCTGAGGAAGAGGAGAGGCAGAGCGAGAGCGAGAGAGATTGAGTTAAGGGCCGGAGCACCTTTCAGCACTCTCTTCTGCATGCTAATTCCACTAGCGCTTCAAAGGGGATCAAAATCTGCTGGCTGGGAAACGTGGCCTCTCAACTGACTAAAGGAAGGCGAAATCCCCTTTTCTGCTCGATGCCTCTCTAGCAGCCAGTTTGCACACATATGCATAATAACATACAGCTGCACGGTGGCTAAACGAAGTATTTTAAAGTACAAGCTTCGTATCCTTGAGCGTTACGTCAGCTGGCTCATAAATTTCAAAAGGTATTGAGCTTGCTTATATAACTATATACACCTCTATATGTCTCCTATGGTTGAAGGGCAGCTCTTTCACAGGCTGAAGGGCGTTTCTAACCAGCTGAAATTGACAGAAGTCAACATTTTAGTTTTAAATTAAAAATTCATTTTTTTTTCCCCCCTTCCAAATTCATCACTCGCTCAGGGATGTCACACACATCCATCCCAACACAAATCACTGGCATCTCCTAAAATTTCCCATGCACACCGGTCGGTGAACGCGATGAGCATTTGTGCAAAGAGCGTGAAGCAGAGGGTGATTTTTTTTTTTTTTTTTGAGGCGCTGCTTAAAGCTATCACTATCGGAGTGGAAAGTACACATGACAACTGGTTTGCAGGTTCCAAATGAGAAACCACCACAAACAGCGTGGGTGTGGGCGGCAGGAGAGAGAGAGGAGAGGAGAGGGGAAGGCAGGGGAGGGGGTAAAAATGCAGCGTGGATTGGCACCCGGTGACAGTGATAAATTTCACCAATCGTCCAGTGTGAAGATCTGTCTAATCTTTGCGGTGGCTCACAGCGGGGTAGGACCCCATCACTCTCCCATTATTTGACAACAAAACATCCGCGGAGAGCGGCGAGCCAGGTTCAGTTAGCTACAATACACTCCCTGCATACACAAATCCCCGGCGATGGGGATTATAAAGTGGCTCTGTAGCCGGCCGTTAAAGGGGCAGGCCATTAAAATGCAGCCACAACCACCTATCCACGCTCTCACCGTGGAGTGGCTGAGAGAGAACAAAACAAAGCCGTCTGTCAATAGCCTTTAATTTTGAATAGAGAGCAAATAAAATTCAATGCCTATAATGGCCTTCATTTTCCTGCAGACTCTTGAAATTGATTCGATGGCTTAATTTGGCAGCGGCAGGTGGGATGCCATTGGCAAACGTATACGGCTGCATGCGGTTCACCCCAGATGACTCAATAAACAGCGTTTGCAGCAGTTTAGCAACAAAACATTTTTCCGAGGCCGTGCATCGCGGTCCATATGCATCTATCACAGCCATGTGGTGTTCTGTTGGCAGTTACAAGATCCGCGTTTACACCCAAAATGTTATTTTGATTTCACTGACACAGAGATAATGTTTCATAACACACAGTCAGTCACGAATTAGCCCATCTGTCTGTTTGAGCTTCCCGGTGCTGATGGAGTCTCTCTGTGTTTGTGTTTGTGCGTTTGTGTGTGTTTGACCACAGTGGCTCAGCCCTCTCCCCACCAGGATTCACTGACGGCTGTCAGCTCATTGAGTGACTCCTCCACAGATTGTATTTGAGCCAAAATCCTGATCCCTCGTCTCGCTGCTCCTCTCGTGCTTTGCTTTCTCACTCCTCCCCGGCTTGTCGACATGCATATGCTGACACACTCGCACGTGTATATACAAGCGCTCGCGCACGCTCGGGATGATATGTTCTCTTACAGCTTGCGGTATCAACAGGAGATTCTGGCGACAGTGTGAAACTGAATCTGAAAGTGCGTCTCGTGTGTGCGCGTCACCCGAATGAAACAATATGGCCTCTAAATGTAATTTTAAGCCTTGCATCCACACAGGCGTGCGAGCTATATCGGGCCGTGGCTGGCGTAGCGCGCACGCAGACACGCCACCGTTGTTGCCAGTGCAATGCTAGTGTTACGGGGTGGTATCGGAGATTTTGTCACGCTGAACAGTAGTAGCATCCCTATTGTGGGAAAGTTCCCAACTTCTTTATTGCAATATGCTTGATATTTTGAGATATGCCGCCAGCATTTAAAATAGCTTCAAGGCTCTGGGACGGCAGGTTATTTGAAGAAACCTGGGGAGCACGCTGCAGTCCTTGTGTGGATTTAGACGGTCGCGGTTGCTTGTGTCTCTTCATGTAATCCCAGACGGACTCGCCGATGTTGAGATCAGGGCTCTGTGGGGGCCATACCATCTGTTGCAGGACTCTTTCTTCTTCTTGTGGCTGAAGATGGTTCCTTAACACTGGCTGTGTTTGTTGGCTCGTTGTCGTGCTGCGGGATGGATTTTGGAAGAGATTAGGCACCTCGGTGATGCTGCCGTGTGATGATGATAAACCAAACATCTAAAGTGTGCCACACTGTGCCGTGCATCACAGTGCAATTAAATTTAGAAACTATTTCATGTCGATCACCTCTTTCTGACGTATATAAGCACACATTTTACTACTACGTTGCCTCAGTGGGGATCAGATCACTCAATACACCCATGATTTTACAGGTTGTCACAGCTGAAGCAAGTATGAAGCAGGATTTAGCACCAAAGCAAAAAGTTCAGTGAGGACCGACGTTTTTCTAGACAAGGCTGGATATTTTTGACCCTTCACGAAGGGAAGATGTGACAAAAGCTCTCCTGTGATCTGAAGGCTTGAGCTTGCATTGTGCGCTATATGCTGTCAAATTATATTTTCTTTAATAAAACATTTCTAAAAGCAAGAGCAACAATTTAGCTTTAGCTTTGTGTCCTCCAGTTGTGTCAAAATAATGTCCTCTTCAGTGCTTTTCACCTTTACTCTGCAGCCCCGTAGCCGCAGTCTTGTGAACAAAGCCTCCGTTCATCCCTCCGTCTCATCAGACTCCTTCTCTCCATCCTCTGCTTTCTCCTCATCAAAGAACAGGCGGAAAGCCTCTGCGCCCGAAGACTCGCATTGCTGAGCAATTTTGATCATGGTATAAATTTTAAATCTGAATCCAACAGGAAAAACGAGTTCAGTTCTGAATAAAGAATCAAAGCGTTTTGGATGTTTTTCATAGCCTCCTCCTTGTCAAACACTTCTTTTATTGTCTTTTCTCGCACGTTCTCTCTCTCCCTCCTTCTACCTAAACCTCACCCGTCACCCCCACGCAGCGTTTCGTAAACAAGTACAATAAAACGACGCACCAGATTGAGAACGGCTATGATTTACATGTCTGATTACAGTGTAATTTCGCACTTATTTGCATGGGCCTTCTCAACGTCTTTGCCGAGCCGGATCGCTCTGCAGCCCGGGCCATTTAAATGAGAACGAGCAAGATGGAGTGAGAGGGGGGGAGGGCAGAAGAGAGACAGAGAGGCAGACAAAGTTCAAGTTAAAGTTCAAGGTCATTTATCTCCATGGCCGTTTATCACACGCGAGTCTCAAAGGACTTTAAAGAGACAGGAACAGAAAAAGAAAAGAGCCAGGAACAAAAGAAAAAAATCCAATTACATCCAACTAATCAGCAACCAGTCACAAAACAAAATGAAACAGTGTGTTGAAAGGACGTGGCTGTGTACCAAACCTTCTAATCAGCCCGAGAAAAAGACAGACCGGTGCTTTTTTTTCTTTTCTTTTTTTAAAACTCAAAAAAGTGCTTCAATAAAAAAGCTTTGTGCTTCTCTTCGGGGGCAGTTTACTCCATTAATACACAGTAAATGATTCTTCGCCCACCTTCAGCTGTGAGTTTACACCTAGAGTCGTTGTTTACTAGGTGGAGATTTATGCTTTTCTATATTTAAACACTCGCATAAAAATAATCACTTATTACCTGAAGATTAGTTGTTGCTAAATATTAACACCCACTAACGACACCGAACATCCAGCTGAAGCAACATCTGCAACTCTCAGCGAAGTATGTAATATCTGCATCGATCCGCTGTGCAAATTAAGGTTAATTAAAACAGGAGCGTTTTTTTATAGCTTTCATTTTTCTTTTTTGTTTGGAAATAACAAATAACAAGTTTGTTTCCAGCGTTACTACCTTATTATTATTCTTTCTTCCTCCAAACTGGATTTTTTTTAAATAAACCAACAAACAACGTTTAATCACTGGGTGAGGTTACCAGAATAGTAACCTGAGCCTGGCAGCGGACAGCTGTGAACGTCACAATTTCAAAATCAGTGTTTTCTCCAAATCCAGGAACCTCTGTAATGGGCCTTTGTAGAGACTGTAAAGTGAGGGTGTGTGGGTCTGGCTGAGGATGGACTGGGAGTGCAGGACATCTTATTACGAACAGCCTTTTGTCTTAACTCAAGCAGGTCAAAACTTGGAGCTCAGCAGCAATCCTAGCAGATCAGTTTTAAACGGGTCTCACTCTCATACTACGTCTAATTGGCTAGTTCACGTAGGGCCGGCTGTTTAAGCCCCCTCACGGTTGTTGCTTAGCTGCAAGCCGCTTTGCAACCCCACCTACTCCTTGCATTACGGTTCTGACTTAATCAGTTTCACATGCGTTGTCACTGACGCCTGCTCTGCTCTGCACCGCTCTCTGTGTGCATACAGAGGATGCATTAGGCGAGGAGGTCCCTGAACAGAGCCTTGCTGCCAAATGCAAAATATTGCAGACAGAAATATCCTTTGACAGCAGTCGTTTTTATTCTAGTTTATTTCCAATCCCTCAAAATATGGTGGATTCAGCATCATGCTAATTAAACTATCATTTAGTAAGAATATATGAATGTATGCAAAATATTTCAAAGAACTAGCAAACGATGACAAATTAGCTGTACCCTGGATATGATAAACCATCACCTTTGAGACCTTTTATCTCCAGATGAAGATCCACTGTCTGTTAATAACTGATCTTTGGTACTGGAAGCTCTCTGGTTTCTAATTTTGGTGCATTTGTAAGAGCGTTTAGGCTTTGTGTGCAGGCTTTCATCATTTGCTTTATATTTCTTTTTCTGCTTTTAAAGTAGGACTGTAGAGAGTGACCAGCGTGGAGCAAGAAGAGTTGATCTGTTTATCACAGCTAGTTAAATCAGCGGATGATGGTTAATGTGTTCCCAGATTGTGTAAACTGAAACTAGCTGGAGGTTAAAAAGATTTTGGGAAGGACCGGTCAGACAGTCTTCAAAAAGTAAGCAGAACAGTGCGTGTAACCTACGGTTATTAGGATGCACGTATGGACTGGGTTTTGTGTGCGCGGTTCTGATGTTCAAGGCTGGATTTGTGTTGCCGCCATTAACAGTTAAATGTGTGTCACAGGTTCCGACTGTAAAAATGCTCTAAAGCAGTCCAGCTCTGCTCTATAAAGTGCAGTATTTTATGTTTCTCTACAGATGCCATTTATAGTTTTGTCTGAGAATTTCATCAGTGCTTTTTATGAGAGGTTGGCTGTATTTGACACTGCTTTTATGAGGCCAGTTACGTTTTATGTGGAGCCTTCAGTGGAAATGTTGATGCGGTATGATTGCTGGATTATGAAGTTTATAGGGAACAGTGGATGTGTCCAAAACACACAGCTTCCGTTTAGCTAAAAGAGAATGAAGTTTTTCTGGGGTTGTAATTTAAGCTTTCTCTTTCATGCATATCTTATCTAATTGCATTAGGATTAAACTCCCAGTGTGCTGAATAGACGGATATGTTGGTTTTACTTGCATTATTGTGTGATTTTAGGACTCTTGTATTGTTGGTCCTTTTCTGGGGGGTCTTCTGCAAAGTTTTTATTTCACCAATTACCCCTACTCTTTCATTTACTGCAATAAGCCATTAATTTCCACTTGTTGTCATTAGTTAAACCACTTAAAAAAAAGAATTATGGCAAATTCCATGCAAATAGTGATTAATTATAGCTGGATTTAGTCTATTTGTCCTCATGGAAGCCGTACAGGGCGGCTTGCTGGGTGATTCATTTCTCCAGGTCCCAGAGATGCGCAGCACCTCTGCCTTTTCATCACCCTGTTTAGTTCTCATTGTTTCCTTGACTTTCAGGCGTCGTGTTAATGCACACTGCGACCACTGCAGACTCTGGAATATATCATTGTCTGATTACGTTCTATAAATGGATATGTGGCTATTTGCCTAGAGGAAGTGTCACATTGGTATTATGTGTGAAAAGCTACGTTTTCAGCGCAGGTACAGCTGCAGCAGGTTGTCAGAATGCCCGTTTGCTCTGCAGCAGCTTTCTGTTCCGACGGGGAAAAACTGCTGAGGGAATTATTGGCCGTCAAGGGGAAGCTCTATTAGAATATCTGTGATGGATCCCAGAGCGAGAGTTGACGTTGAGGCTTTTTTTTCCAAGTCATTTTTTTTAGGTACCTTATGCATAAGTACTGCAATTCAGACTACTACTTAAGCCCTTTGCAGAGGTGCTTAAGTCTTCTCTCACGCACAGCTTCCTCCCTGCTCGTTTCTGACATTGAACTGAAGTGCAAAGCACTGCTGCTCCCAGCAAGATGCTCAAAATGGTCATTTGCATTACGTAAAGGTTCCAGTGACACCTTACCTCGAGGAGCTGTAGGTTATTCAGTTGGTTTTTGTTACATTTATTCAGTAAATCTCATGGACAGAGTGCACCATGGCAATGACAACAATCTAATCATCTGACAAAACCGGGTATTTAAAATGCATAAAATCACAAATAATACAGAATCTAAAGACCGCAGACAGGCTATCTCTAACTTCAAGTTGTAGTATTGATATTTTTTTATATAAATAAAATGATTAAAAATGATTTTATTTATATAGGCAACTTTTAAAACAAAGCTAAATTAAACCTTAATACAAAAAAATGGCAATTAAATATAAACTTCATGAAAACCCCCAGTAATGTATATTTAAATTTAAATGCAGAAAACGAGCACTCTCAGGAATAAATAAGTAAATGTGCATTTACAAATAGTGTGGCTTGGCTGATCTCCCCCAGCAAATTAGTCATATTTATATCAAACAATATACATAGAAATAAAGCTTGCTCACTCCTGCTTTTCAGTGTAAATCAGGGAATCTTTATGAGGCTCATGTGGGAATAACACTGATTGATGTAGTCTGTGGCCAGAGTCCCAGAAATAGCCTTCTGTTTCTGTTTGTTGGGACAAACTGTGTTGGAAAATTTGGGCAGGTACCTTGATGCAGAAATAACCTCTTAGAAGTTGAATATTAATAATGATAAAATGTGCATAGATTTATTTTCCAGACAGCAACAAGCTCTCGACAAGGATACTTCTCTCTTTTTAATCTTCCTCCCCTGAGTTACCTTTTTGGCTTTTTGACATGCACACCGGGGGCAGGACAGTGATCAGCAGGAGGGTCCTGGGTTTGAATCTGGTGGTCAGCCTGGACCTTTCAGTGAGTTTGCATGTTTCCCTGCTCCTGCATGGGTTTTTCCGGGTACTCCAGCTTCCTCCCGTAATCCTAAAGCTTGCATTAGTGATTCTAAATTGTCTTTGTATGTGAATAGTTGTCTCTCTGAATAGAAATAGTGGTCCTGTGATTGACTTGCAGCCTGTCCAGAGCAAAGAAAAAGGATGCATGGATGAATATCTAAGTCATTATAAGATAGCGTGCCACAGTAATCGAATTACTTGTAATATTACTTGTAAACGGTTGTGTGAAAGATAAAGTTTTCTCAGTCCTGTGAAAAACGAAGCAGACCATACGATTCAGTATCTTTTGGAATCAGCTTTAGTGGCAATAACTTGAAGTCATCCTCTCATATTGATCTCTTGTTTTGCTGCTGTGCTCAGGATCAGGATCCTGTTGCATGACCCAGTTTGCACCAAGCTTCTGCTGCTGGACAGAAGCTCTTATTTGACTTCAGAATACTTTGGTATACAGACGAGTTCAGCCCGAATCATCAGCCCTCCACCACCGTGCAACGCAGTCGGCATGAGGTGTTGTTTTTGGTTTCGTGTCCAAGCGTGGTGCTGCGCGTTGTGGACAAACGTCTCTGCTTCGCTCTCTTTTTTTGCTCTCTCTACAAAGGACATTGTTCTAGAAGTCCTGCAGCTTGTTTGTATGTAACTTTGCAAGCTGTGCTGCCGTGTTATTTTTAGAGAGAAGAGGCTTTCTCCTGGCAAGCCGTACTTGTTCAGTCTTTTTCTAATCGTACTGAACTCCATGAACTTCAACGTTTAACATACTTAGTGAGGCCTGTAGAGTTGGAGAAGCAGCCTACGTTACTTTAGGGTCAGTTTGCTGGGACGTCCACTCCTGAGAAGATTGAGGCATTTTGTTGACACACACCTGAATGCTCCAGAGCTGCTCACACTTGCTGACGATTAATCAATGAATCAAGTACTACTGCACTGACACTCTTGGCGTCTATGGAAGCAGTAATGGTGTTTTGCACAGGACTGCATAAAGAGTTGTCATAAGACTATAGATGCAGTCTAACTACTGTTCTGATAATTGTATGTGCAACTTGCACGCTTTAAAAAACTCCAGTTTTGAATCTGTGTGTATAGAGTCACACATTGAAAAGTAGCAAATTGATTCGATTGATCAATAGCAAAGCTTAGGAGATAATTAAAGGATGGAGGACATGATATTAATAATATTGCATTTTCCACTCGATGAGAAATAAATAAATAAAAATAGCTAACTAATGAGCTGCCACATGCAGATGCACTGGTCTGTTTCATCAGGCCAACTGCTCAAACATTTTTTAATTGGGAAAAAAAATATTTGATATTAAAAGAAAGAACACTTTGCTGTGGTAACGTACCGTATCACAGAAAAGACTGAGGTATGCATTGCTGTGACGAACGATACCGAATACTCATTCAGTATTAATGGAGTGCATTTGAAATGCAGAAATGCAACAATGCATAACACAGACGCATTAAGAATAAATGCTGGATACACTCGTATAGTCGAAAAATGCGCTCTGATTTTAATCATTTCCTTTGGGCCCTCCGTAACGGACATCTTTGCCGTGCTCATCACTGTTTAGTGCTTGAGCGAGGCGCAGCATCAGAGTCCTGCACTCGATATGAAGATGGAGCGTTTTGTAATTTTAGTTATCAGTGACCAGAGGGAGTTGAACAAACCCCCTTCGACACTTTTAAAGATCTTGTTGTGCTTGCTGAATCACCAGCAGGTCTAACCTGCTGTACTGCTGCTCCAACGCCTCTCCACCACTTACTGTACTGTACCTCGGTCCAGTCTGCACCTAAACCTCCACACTTCCACCCCCTCCTCGCTCTGTACTGTACTCTTTAGCGCTCGTTCTTTGTCTTCCTCTCTCCACGTGCCTTCCTCCCTCCTCCTCACCGCGGTGGGGCTCTGCCAGGGGCTTGTGATCGGATTTAGCGCCACGTTCTCACTCTGTCTCCTAGAGATGAGTGACAGATGGTGGCCATTAGTGTATATTCCATGCATCTGTTGCAAGGCGCTAATTTATCTCATTAGGAGAATGTGTGGAGAGGGAGGAGGAGTGTGTAGGAGCAGGATGGAGCATTTTATTATGAGTGTAAAACACAAGGAACCATGCACTGAGCTAGATTGTGCAGACAGAAGAAGGGGGCGGGGCATCAGAGGCACGAGGTGGTGATGCGGAGTCGTTTGTGCGTGTGTAGGTGTGAGTGTTTTTGTGCTTTTTATGGGTTAATCTGTGGGGCGAATCAGGCAAACATGCCCACATATGTGCACCGCACCTCTGCACACGTCTGCACAACAAGAAAGGCGCGAGGTTCATATGCTCGGGCCTAATTAATGCTCCTCGGTGCTAATATGCTCGTCGTCGGCCTCGGCGTGTGTTTGCTGGGGGATGGGTCGACACAGTCTTGGGTGCAGACGTTTAGTACGCTGACACATGCTGCTACTCTGCAGTGTGGCACAGGCTTTACTCCATTTTTTGGCCATTAATTCATACTAATAAATGCTAACCGACAGGAGCAGCTGTAATACTGACGCCACACCAGTTTAACCAAGAAAACACACTTTATCAACTACAACTGGCTTTGCTGTGCATATGAGTTAATGTCGGGTAACTCGGCCTGAAGATGAAGCACAGACTCATTTCAGCAAACCATCATTCCTGTTGTGTTACCTGCTGAATCCGAGGAAACACTTGGGCTGGATGCATATCACTGTCTTTGAAGTTTGCACGCTGCTTGCCCTGAAACCAAAAAGCGAGAGCTAAAAGATCCTAAAACGCTCCATAAAGTCCATGAGAAGTGCAGCGTCAGGTGATAAATTGCTGAGGATTCATCGCTAAAAGCAGCCCCTTAAATATTCTACACAGTCATTTGATTTATTTTTACTATACGAACATTGATTAGTGTATCTTTTTTTCCTTTTTAAAGTGTTCCCTAATGAGTTTCTTGCTAATGTTGATAAATTTGTGATGCGCTTTTCCAGAGAAACCCTGCGAATCACTCACTGCAGCGCTGTGTCATATTTTCTCTCTAGATGTTTTTCTCGGCGTTGGTGGATACTCACCGACTATCAAGTCAAATGCAACATTTCCCGTTCATCACAGCGTGAGCTGCCTTAAAGCCTCCATCTGGTCATAGGTGTTTTTTCATTAGGAGGCAAACTGTTTACATACGATGTGATTGAACCGGAGCAGCTGCGTGTCATGGCAAAAGCGATCAGTCGTGCATCGGACCTCCTCGGTGGCTATTTTATCTCTGTGGCCCGTGTTTGATCAGCTGCCTGAAGACGGAAATCTATCATCCGTTCCCTGCAGTAGTTGCACGCCTGCTCATACTTGAAACAAAGGCGGGTAGTTGGAATAAGAATTTCCAGTCTTTTAAAGTGGATAAGCAACAGGAAAAAGAGAGCAGTCGTGGTTAACCGTCGCCCACGTCAGCCGAGAGTCCGCTTTAACCCGCTGAGCGGTCAGTAAATTCCAAAAATTCAAATCCCCGCGTGACTCCGACTTGAAATGAAAGAGATCACAGCTCGGAGATTCTTTTGAACTCCTGCATTAAAAATTAATACCATTCATTAAAGCTCAGAATAATTACATTGTTTTTTATTAGAGAAAGCTGAGGGGTTTGATAACAGTTGTGCTCTGAGTTAAAGAAATAAAAGCACTAACAATACCACCAGTGTGATTTAGAGCCTTTCAGTCATTGTGCCCATGGTGTCATTTGTTTGCAGTAATTACACCTACAGTCGGTAGCCTAATTACTTCAACAATAACCCCCCGATAATTAGAAAAGTAAAAATATCCCCCGCCACAGCTGGACTAAGCAAAAGTGGCACATCATCCCTTCCTCTTGTTAACAAAAGTGCATTAGAGAGGCCTGTGCTCTGTTCACAAACTCCTCTAATGCCTCTGAAAGATTGTTTCAGCCCATATTCATGAATAAAGAGAGACTTTAAGGAGATTTGGCATCAGGGCTCTTATTGACCCGTCTTCTGTGTACGGTTTTGCAGGGCTATCTGGGAGCCCAGGGGAAGGATTTAGCCTGCCCAGGAAAAATCTAATATTTCTCCACATTAAAGTCAAATAAAAGCCACCTAGCAGCCCGTGTGTGTATGTGGCGGTGAGATGATACAGTGGTGACCTACAGCCATTCACCGGAGCCCGAGTTAAACACTCTGGTTCGGCCTCCTGCTATCTGCTCCGGGTGCCACAAGAGGTGACGCATTCTCATAAGCAGGCAGGAGGCCGCAGTGGGTGTTGATATGCTGTCGATTTATGTGTGCGCGTGCGCGAGCTTCACAAATGCTGCTAAGCGTACTGCCTGCGTGGAGGTGAGGCTTGGCGAGCTGTTCCTGTAGTTACGTGTTATATTTAGTATACAGCCTCCGAGTGTGGGGCGAGAAGACGCCGTGGCATTTTCCTCACGTTGATTGTTTTCATGCACAGAGTAAAGACGGCGCTCGTCGTTCTAGGTGTGTTCTTCTATTTTTCTAAATGGTTTGTGAGTCAGATTACATGCGTTTTGGTATTTTTTTAAGAAATTTTTTCCGTCTTTCTTGAAAGTCACATTTGTTGGATGTTTATTGAAAAATGGATGGAAGCTGAATTCAAATCCAAGACAAAGCCAATTGTTGGTTTTAAGAGTAAAACGAGCTTCTTTTCAACTTCTGTCCAGAGCGAGTCGACCTCTGCGTTCACTCCAAACTGTACAAAAAAGGCATTTTTTAAATTTCGTTTGCAAAATATTTGAGTTTAACCATCAAAGTGTCTTTCATCAACTAATTAAACGTTGCAAATAAATTAAAGTCGGACAGAATATTTAGTCTTAAGTTAAATATATCCATCACTGCTCATCCCAGAATGTGGAATTTGAAACATCAGATGTATTTAAGGAATACTTTTTATTGGCTGTCCATGTCGTAGACGCTGCCCAGTGACAGAAACACGACCTTAATTAACATTTAACTGAACAGGAACATTTGCTGGAAGCCATTAATCTCTACAGCAGCGTGTGTGTGTGGGTAGCTAACTCTGAATACACACCACATCTCTCACATATCTATGACAATGAAATCCTAAATATACCTGAAATAATGATCAAAAACACTGCACGATGCTGGTAAACCAGATGAACCAGGAGTTATAAAGTACCGTAACCCTCCTGTTATGTTGCGGGTCAGATTGACCCAGAACAGAAGAGATGTCACGTGTCATCTGCATCACTACAGAAAACGAAAAAAAATCAAAATTATAAAAGAAAATTGTAAAATAATCAATGCCAGTGTTTCTGGAAACCAACATAACAGGAGGGTTAAACCAACAATCTAAAGATTTGAACCCTTCACGCCCATCGGAGCGCGCACGCTATGATTTGGGTAACTCTATTTAAATCCTGGTAGAATTGTAATCACATAAGATTGCACAATATTTTTTTTTTTGCATATGAAACCAGAAGAGTTGTACTTGCATAACATGCATTCAACTTGTGCCAGGTCGCAGTTTCCTTCCACGAAAAAAATTATAATCCCGAAACACGCTTTGCCGACCTGATCAGCTGTTGACAGCTGTTCCCTACAGGGCCTTTCAAAGGCTTACAGGTGTTTTTGCAAAGTCATGTTTGACTTTATGTCTGTGTCTGTATAGTTTTTGAGATGCTAAGAACTTAAATTGTACTGTTAGAAATAGTTCATTTAGGTGCACATGCTGGTTTTTTTGCAAATCGTGCACAATAATATTAAATGTTTCTGCAGTTTATAAATATTAATGCATCTCAAAAATGAAACTATGAAGACCTTCAAAATAAATGTCCTGTGTTTCAATTTTTAAGTTGAATGCACTTTTTTTTTTTTGCAATTTATGTAGTTACTATGGACTTAATGCATCCATATTATTAAAATTTGGGATAACATGGTTGTATTGATGTATAGTAGTGGTAGAATAGTTATGTTATAACTATGTCGTTTATATGTCTTGCATATTTCCACAACCATATCCATAATGACATACTGTGTATGCTACCGTTGTATATGGCGTATTATCTTACTTTTATTTGTATTTATTTGTATTTTCCTTCTGCTATCTGTACCTTAGCTGAGGTAACGCAAAAAGTCTTATCTTAGCAACTTGAAATGCTCCCAAAAATGCCACAACAGCAGGTAAAAATATAAAGTTAGCTCTGGCACACTTGGTTGGGCTTTAAATGTTTTTTTTTTAAAAAAAGTTGAAAAGATATGAAATGAAAAGATCAGAAGAAATTTACACAAATACAAGTGTAGAAAATAAATGTGATAAGAGCAGTACCAAATTAAACGACAAAAAACCCACTCTGCAAACGTGTTACTCAGCTCCCCGAGTAAACAGATATATGTTTATGTCTCTGTGACATTTGGTTAAAACTTGGCTTTTATTCTGAAGCACACAATGACACATCTCTAAGCATGCTGTCTATGTAAACAACCCTTGCTTATGTAAAATTACAGGATGTATTTTACAGTAAAGTACTGCTCTTTCAGGATACAGTTACACTCAGTAGGGCACCAGTTTTTGTGTTTTAAATTTGGCTTTTTCGATGCGTTTCTGAATGCGCTTCAGTGTCTGAAAACACTTTTTAAGCTTTAGATCGTAATAGGCGGGCATGACTGCACTCCTGTTACGATAAATGCCATCCAGCCTGAATAGAGCAGCATTCCTGTAACCGTGCCGGTGTGAGGAATCGCTAAAAGCTGAGATCTCTTCCCTCTAGAGGTACAAGTAAACAAAGCCAGGGTGAAGGGGTAACAACATGCATGAAGTCATGTGTTAAAAATGTACACACATCATTGGATCACACTGAAATGTTTGACTGACACCTGGAATACAATAAAAAAGTCGAACATTGTGTACATAATCTCAGCAGCAAACGTAACTTTGTGATTTAGCGCCGTCAGCCCCGAGTGCGTTGCTTCATTTCTCTTCTTGTTGCTTGGTCGTGCGTCATGACTGACACTGTCAAGAGATTTCATCATTTTTCCGTGTTTTAGTTCATTTGGGGAAATAGGTGAAAAGTTGCGACAAAGCAAAGGAAATAATGCAACACACGCCGGCTTCGTTAAATAAAACGTAACACCTTCCGGGATAAAGATGAACTGTAGATTTTGTTGCAGGTTTTGGGGAGATTTATTGCAGAATAGCAGGATCTTTATCTCAGCTTATGCCGCCGTGGCTGCGTTTTGTTCCTATCGCTGTGTACTTGTCTCTGTCTGCCATCACATGCCTCTGCGAAGCCGATGTATTGTATGTTCCCTGCTGCCTGCAGCCATGCCGGATGAAAGCGGCGTCGGTGGTGGATGAGACTCAGATGCAGGCAGCCCGCGGTGAATCCGTGAGCAGCGACTTGTCTTTATGGGGGCCAGGTCACCGGGAGGTCTCCTTTCATGAAGGTGACAGATGTACAGGAAGATGCAGTAGTGAATGAGTACTGTAGCGTGTGACGGTCTACTTTTTGGATTTTTTGCATTGATCAAATTAGACCTTCCCATAGATGAGAATGTTCATTTAAATGTCAACACTCATATTAGCGGGCCTGCTGTGAAATATGGGGGATTCGCTGGAATCATTTAGATGTCAGCCTTCGTTTCATGTCTTCAGTTTGGTGACGAATGGCACCGGTTTGTGTCTGCAGCACAGATTTAAGGGGAAGGCCTCATCGTGTCAAGTCAATATTCAAATCAGGGAGATGCTGAAATTTTTTGCAGGAGATGAAGAGTTCTTCAGATGTGAGTGTGTGAGGACCTTTAAACTGAAATATTGAATATCGTTCTCTTTATTATTTCTCTGTTGTTCGTTATCTTTTTGCAGACGCTGACAGAATGACTAGTAGCTATCAGAGCAACCTTTGTGGCTGGCGTTGAAACGGTGAGAGACGTTTTTAAAAGGCGTCTTTATTCAAATGAATACAAAGCAGGCTGCTGCCCGACCCAGGATAACATTTTTACCCAGTTATTTCTGGCGTAAATGAAGAATTTGGACGAATATTCAGTAATTAATGACAGGAACACGAGCGAGTAAAAAAAGCAGGCGGATTTTTTTTTACTAAAAGTTTACAAATCGATCGTCGCACTTGTTTATCTTTTTTAAACCTGCTTACTTTTTGTCCAAACCACCAACTTTTACTGAGCCCTGAAGCAAATCCACAGCACATTATAGCTGCATCCCACCGAGAGTCAGACTAACACCCTGAATAATTCACTCAGCCCTATCAACATGTTTGGGGGGGAAAAAACTGAAGGAAAAAATAAACCCTTCCTGCTTCTGTTCCTTTTCTTCTTCTTCTTCTTTTTTGTTTCATTATAAATCACACCGCTTCTCCTTTCCCTCCCCTGTCCTGGGCTCTGGTTTGATGTGCACAGAGATGCTGTGTGAAGCTAACAAAGCTAAAGCAGCTAGGATATACCCCTCTGAGAGACAGCCAGCCAGACAGGCACCTGTGTGCTTGTCAGCCTCCCTTTGTGTCAGCCACCTAATTGGGAACAATTAGCCCAAAGGTTGTTTTACATGGCAGAACATGATAGACTTCAGTTATTCCATTGTTCTTGTGTTGTGAATGGCACTATCTCAATGAAGCTCTGATTGGAATTGTTTTTCCCGACGAGGCGCAGCAGCGTGTCAGCCTGTCAAAAAGACACTTCCTGAAAGCTCCCAGAAAATAAGCACGCGAGTCGGGGAGGTCATTGTCATCAAACAAGCAGGCATGCAGTTTTACCGCATGTATCTGATGATCGGGCCGGGGTTGGGTACCGCGGGGGCGGCGGCAACAATAAGCCTCTCATTTCTATCAGCGTTTGTACCGGGAAAATAAGAGGCTGTCATCCAAGAACGCTACAACCGCGCGTGTGTACGATATGATCAGTTATGGCGATAATAAGTCATGATGGAGTCTCATAATGACTCCGCTGGCTTAGTTGCCACACGCACACACATCATCATCACCTTTCTCTTCCATGCTCATTTGCGAGCACGCCGAGGCCAACTCGGCCCGCTGGTTGCCAAATGGAGCTAACCCGAAGCCAGCCAACGCTGAGTCTCCTGTCTCCCGCTGCTCTGGAGGGGAAGCCATCTTCCGAGGCCAAGGCTACGTCTCCTCGACAGATCCCGCTCCTCTGTCACTCTGCAGGCACAAGTGTGTTTGTGTCACAGTGTGTTTGTCTTGCTCTGTCTGCATTGGCTCGACTGGGCGGTTATTAAAAGTCTAAACCCGTAAGTGTGGTTCGTGCTTGATGTGATTTTTAAAAATGCATTTTTACCATACTGCGCACTGCTGCTCATTTAGACAGAGGAAGACAAAATATTTTGTGTGAAAGCACGAAAATATACATTTCTTGCAGGCTTGTTTGGATGCGATTCGTGCTCCAGCAGGAGCTTACGCTGAGATAAACTGATCTAAGAGAGTCTGAGGATGTTAAAGAAACTTTGTGTCTTAAAAAGTTTGCTGCCTTAAAGTGAGGAGAAGAACTCGAGGTACCGTTCGCTCTTTAAATTTGTTATGTGTTTGCGTGCTTTCACATCTACAGACACAACGCGTTCGTCTCTCCGGACCCCGGATGAACTCGCCGGTGTTTTCATTTTTCACATTCACTCGTCTTTTAGCTTTGTTTTGGTCTCTATTTCTTTCTTGTTTGATATTCTACTTCAGTCACCAGACACTAATGCTCGGTGTTTTCAGGTAGTGAGGGTCGTGCAGGACTCGTGTAGAAGGGGTTAAAACGCTCAGCAGAGCTCCAGACTCGGTAATAATTCTCTGCGGGTCTGCCCTTGCTGGTACGCGCCAGCAGTTTTTTGATTCATTGTTCACATAAAATAATTGACCACCGGAGCTTAAGTATTAGTTCCATGATTACTGAGTAAGGATTTTTCACGTCCTGAGATGGTCCGGCTTCTTTTTGGGAATAAAATAAAAATCTGGAGGAAGTATCGAGCGCTGTTCTTTCTTAGACTTCTCTCTCGGCGTTACGGGCAGGCGTCGGTCGTCGATGTGCAGCTTTGCGCCTACGTCTTCTTGTTCTTTTTGGCTTTTGTTTGGCTCAGCAAAATATTTTGTCATGCGTGTGTCTCCACTCCGCTTTGGGACACCTGCCACAGTCTTCCCACATCCCTTTGTGCTCTGCTGCTGGAGAGCTGAGTGGGTTTATGTGAGGGGCAGTATGGTCCTGGAGGGTGGGGGGGTGGTGCTGGTGGTTTGTGTTGGCAGGCTTGCAGGCCTGATCCCTGGCTTCAGTCTTTCTTTAGAGCTGAGGCCTTGGCTGTCATCACCGGAAGTAGCAGCAGGAGGATAGTAATGTGCTGTAATGCCCAACGGCGTGTTGGTGTTATAATTGTGATATAAATACACAAAATATATATGCGTGTACTTGCCAGACGAGCTCTTTATGCACTTTGTTTGTATCCTTCCAGCCTTGTTATGGATATGATTTGTGTTTGTACACTGTTGTGCATATGCATGCCTGTGCATGTTTTTCCTCTTTGTGTGTGTGTGTGCATGCCAGCAGGTGCAGCTTGCAGCACAGTGTGTTTATATATTCCTGCTCGCAGTATGTGCCCGGCACTGCGGCACTGCGCCCAGCTTCACCTGAGGCCAAGGAATGTCCTCTCTTCCTCCTCCTCCTCCTCCCAGCACCCCTCACACTCCTCGCCCACGCCCTCAGCGGGGCAGCGGGCACCTCCGCACAGCCCAGGCCAAGCAGACCTGCTGGGCGTGTGGGTCGAATGAACCCATCTACACTCACCTGGACCGGGACAAGGTCAGGAAGTTGGGAAAGAATACATAACGGTAAAATGCTCAGACCTGTAGCGAGGAAGAGCAGAGGAGGAGCGGAGCCAGCGAGCCTTCACTTCCTTTTTTACAAAGATCTCTGAAGGAAGTCCAGCATACAGTTAGGCCATGCAGAGAAATATCTGCACTTTTCCAATAATTCAACGATTAAGAGGTTACGGTGAAAACAAAACGAAAGCAAAATATGTAACTCAGCCAAGGTCGGTAAAAGTAGACGAGCGTGTTCCGGTTCCTTCGCCCAAAAACACGGCGAGTCTTCTCTGCGCTCGGGCTGCTGTGGGAATGAGTGAACCCGGGGTTATTCTGGGGATTTTCATGCTGTGCTGCACACCAAATAGGCAGAACTGCAGTCAGTCAGAGCAGGCAGAGAAATTCAGAACTAACACCAGGATCACTCAGTGTCTATAGCAAAAAAGCCCAATCTCTCCTTCGCCGCCCCGTGTTCTCACACAGCAGACGCTGTAGCTTTGTCTCGTCGATCCCACACTCCCAGAATTCAAACTAATAGAAGCCCGGCCCACGAGCGTCTGACTCTGTCAGGATGCGCTACAAGAGATTTGCTTCACTTCAGCGCCTTTGAAGCAGGTTTTCCCTCATCGCCGCTGTCTGTTTGACTTTTAAAGACGACGCTCCCGAGGAAAACGGGCACGGCGCATTCCGGGCTTTACCGGCAGACAGAATTGAGGAGGATTGCAGGTAACGCGGTAGACACCTGGCCTCGACCGTTCGGCTAATGCTCGTCGAGTTTACATTTACAGCTGAAACGGGCTTGAACTACTTTCCGCGCTGCGTAATTCCCTGGATTTTTCCGAGGCCTCGATTCCTTTCACAAGCTCATTCTCTTACCGCCGCTGCTCCCCCTCCCCTGTCCCCTCTTCCTTACCCTCATTTTTATCACCGTCGTTAAACTGGACCTCCTCGCCCCCCGACAGCGGTTTTTATAGTCCTTGAAGTTATTAAACATGTATAATTACTTTTAGTCAGTTCTGCCGTGGGGAGATGAAGAGAGTGTGCAGAGGGAGAGGATGGAGATGGTGTGGGGGGGGGCTAGTAGAGACAAATAGAGTTGGATTTTGTGTGCTCGTATATCCTCGTTCTTCATGGAGAGAGGAGAGGGAGCACTCTGTGGATGTGTGTGTTTGCCCTCCTGCTACATCCTACTCATATTTCTTTTATTGGCTGTGCGGCGTTGGTGTTGGAGGGCCCGGGGCAGCCACGGGGACAGCAGGTGTGGCCTCGGTGTGCTACTGTATTAGAGCGCATAAAGGCCGGGCTGCCCAGGAGTGAAGAGCACGCAGCGAGCCATCTGAACAGCTGCAGAACGGTCGCTGGGGCCTCCATTGTTTAGAGCACTGTTCATCTCCTTTTCATTATTCGCAGGCGGGCAGTGTTTGCGAGCAGTCTAATTTAATCTTTTCATTTTTGTGTGTGTTATCAAGCCCTTCGAGCAGGAGACAGGAGTGTTAAGGTCAAGCTCCAGTAGGGGGCACTCACCCGTTGTGTGGGCTGACAATTGATTTAGGTCATCCGGTGAAGGACGTACAGTAGGGAGCGGTGTGGGTTTGTGTGACATTTCGGACACGGCTTCTCACCGAGCCCACCTCCTCCGACTGCGTACGAGCTAAATATAAACCAGGGGACAGTTTTCTGCTGGGACTTAACTCCTTTTTAACCGGCTGAATCTGTCTCCTCGGCAGGGTTCGCAGAGGTGACGTGACAGCTCTCATCCGCCGAGGATGTTGGGGCTGATGGGTAAAGGCGCGCGGAGAGCGGTTTGGATTTATTTGGGGGAAGGGGGTGCTTTATGCCGGCTGCAGCTTTGCTAAGGGGTCGGCTGAGGACAGAGGGGTTGCAGGGGTGGCATTCCTGTCTGCACAGGGACATCTGGTGGACGAAAGCGGGATTTCAGTGCAGTGTTGATACAAATGCATGAACAGAGCTGGATTTTGTTGTTGTTGTTGCTGCTGCTGCTCTTTTACATGTTTGAAGAGATATTTAGAGTCTGAGCAGGAATGTTAAAGTCATTCAGGAAATTGTCTGCATTCCTCAGCGACGCAACGTTTTTAGATTACATAATCGAGAACCGTCCAACCTGACGTTTTAAATCTTGCCTCCAGGATGATGTTCGGATTTGTTTTGATTCGATTCAGTTTTGCTCTTTGATCCTGTGCAGTTATTCATCACTGTGCTGCTCTGATTCACTGTCCTCCCCAACGCCGAGCTGCCCTGTTGTTAGCCTTGACCAGTAGATGGCAGCAGAACTCTGGCTTTGCTTTCTGGAAAACAACAAACCCCATGAACTCCTTTTGTGTGTGATGGAATGAAACATGCATTTATCAAACGCCTTCACGTCCATGCCTGATTTTTTTTTTCTTCTTCTTCTTTTCGTTAATTCAACATAATATAGACTTCGTGCGATTGCATACTGCAAAGGAAATATTGCTCCTTAATGAGATTGCCTCATATCCTCTTTTATTTATCTCCCATGCATATTAATGGGGAGCACAAACAGGAGATTTTCAGCAGGAAATTACTCACACAGTTAACCTACACAGATTTGTGTCATAATACAACTTTTTTTTAAATAATAATCTGAATTATTCAATTATAGAGCTGCATTGATTATACACAAAAAATATGACTTCCATATTGGTGCAAACATGGATATTCTTTAAAGGATTTGCATTGAAGTATCAAGTGCACCAAGGCTCCAGTTAATTATTTTCACATCTGTAAATCTCCCAATTATGCATTTGTAGTGCCTGTCACAGTCTCAACTAGTTTTAAGTTTTATTTTTAGTCTTTAAAAAAACGTGCAGTATTTTTACTTTCAAAAAAAAAAGACAAATCAATTATTAAAATTGGCGCTAATTAATTGTTTACCATTTAACTTTGAGTGTTTCAGCTCTAAAATACATCATTAAAACATTAAGATTGTTTTTTTTTTTCTGTTTTATTTTTTGTTTTTTAACCCAGAATAACCGCCCGAGTTTGAAATGTGTTGCTTCGCTCTGAAAACAACACAGCGGGAGAAGAGGAGAAAATTCATTCATCTGTAATTATCAGTGGTGCTCTGATGTCAGGTACACAGCACACGCAGGCTGCCAGGCCTCCACCAGCAGCAGAGTGAGAATAAACTGGGAAAGCCTGCCTGCGAATGTATCAGCAGCTCTCTGCCAGCTGCCTGTCTGGAATAAACAAACACAGGCTTATTTGTTGCAGGCGGAAATAGGCAGAATCAAACTCTATGGCGCTTATTAAAAAGCTCTCCTAATCTTTTGCAGAGCACACATTGCTCTGAGATAAAGACCACCAAATTAATTACCGGTTAATTATCACTTCTCACACTGCTCGTTCCAAAGAGGACAATGGAGGGGTTTTTTTTTTCCACCCTCCCCCCCTCTTTTTCCCGGCCCGCTCCTCCCCCGTACATAGGTTTCCCTCTCTTCCGTGGCCTGATAAAGTGTTTATTTATTCCTACAGTATATTTGGCACAAGCAACCTTTTCCCAGCTACCTCTGGAGCATCTGTACTCGAGCATGCTGGGAGAGAAAGAGGAAATATGATTTGAATGCAAATCAGCGACGTAAACACAGACAAGCAGCAACATGTTGTGTTGATTATGGAATAATATTCAAATACAGAATATTCAAGAGGAAAAAAAACAACCTCAACAGGGGTGAAAAATCACTTCAGTGAAACTGTCAATGAGTAAAAAAGAGGAGGAACATTTACAGTAAATAGGAAAATGACTGCACTTATGTGTTTGTCCTTTCACAAGCAGCATGATTGAAATGTAATGTTTGGATTATTGAAATGTTTGATCCCGCTTCGTTTTTAGAAACGTCTGCTGTGAGTCTTCACGCTGGCAGCTTTTAGAAGCCGCGGCGCCACCTTTGACATGCCTTTAGGCTACGCACTCTACGCTCGGAGGGTGACAGGATACTGTTTAGAGGATACGTCGGATAATAATCTGCATCTTCACTGTTGTTATTGTCAGAAAATCCAGTGGAGGAAATCCAAGCAAATTTAACCTACTGGGTTCTCTATGTGTTTATCATTTATAACATATGTTCTCCTGAACTGTGGAGCTCGGTTATGGTTCAAAAAACGCGAGCTGCACTGTTGCGCTGGGGGGGACGTTCCTTTTAGAGCACACACACACACACACACGTTTGGTATTCATCTCTTATGGGGACATCTAACTGACACAATAACCATAACCCACTTGTAACCACATCTCAAAACAGCCTTCAAACCAGGATTCTGGTCCCCACAAACATATGAATACACACACTCACACAAACACAGTCTTTCTTTCAGAAGTACTCATTAGCAGCAAACGTGCAGATAAGAAATGCACCAGCTAGTAACAGTTGTTAAAAAAAACTTTGATGTCCAGCTGTTTAATGAGAATGTTTCTTTATTAAAGAAACTGTGTAACTATTAAACTATATATTATAAATCTTTCCTTTTGTGTGTGTATTTGTGGTACAGTGCTAGCATACGAGGAAAGAACAATCTAGCTGACAGGAGCGACACGTGGACAGGCTTACTGGGTTGAAAATCTATGTTTTATTTTACTATAATCTAATTTTATCACAAACACTCGTGAGCTTTGAGCAGCAGGCTTCAGTCCAGCTTTCTTCGGATGCTTGTTTTTAAGTTGACCCTCATCTGGAGTCACCTTGTGGTGAGGCGCCACATCTACTTGTAAAAATCATAGTTGTGGATCCTTTTTGAGTTTCAATTACTGAAATACTGGCACGAAATATAGATATCATTAATAAAACATGCAGGTGGGTTTAACAGGTTTTCCTGGCACACTCAGCACTTATCGAATAATTGGGTATAAAATGAACAGAAGCTGCAGTAGAAGTGAAGAAACTCAGAGGGAATAGGCAGCATGGGAGCAAACAATACGGCATAGAGGTTATTAACAAAATTAACTGATTGAATTATGATAATATACAAAACATAAGGCACTAAAAAATAATCCTGCTTTTTGTCTTGTAATGTACAGTACAGCTGTATGGTAAGTAACTCCCACCCTGGAGTTAAAATACAAGTTTTTACCACGTTGAACAATTAGAAGGCTCCCTTTTACAGGTTGCTATGGTGACGAGTTCTTCCCCCCCATCCAAAAGTGATGACACCAACACAAATTTTACATGCAGCTACTTGCACAACACCGAGAGCATTGCTTAATGTTGCTGCAGAAATAATAACGTTCGCTTCGAAGCGTGGACAAATGTCACCGAAACAAACCTCCGTAGCTTCGCGAGTTTATCCATTAAAGCCAAACTAAGATAATTGCATAAGTGATGCCAAGTCTCAGGGAGCAATGTACACATTTGATTTATAGATATTTAGCTGAGCTCCCAACCCCCACCTCCCAAAAATTAGATAATGCATCATAAGAGGATTGTGCTTTGATTAAATTTTGAGTTTTAGAGGATTTTTGTTGTTCAGTGCTTTTCCTATCACTCCATTATTTAGAAGAACTCGCAGGATCTTTGGTGCAGAATGTTTCCAGTTGAATGGGAAGAAAGCAGCGGGACACATGCAGCCTTTAGATCAGATATAAGGAAGAAATTAACGTATTTTTGTTACTGCAAGCAGCCAAGGGGTCAGAAATCACAGCAAACGTGATTTTGTGTGAATGAGGTAATTGACTTAATCTCTGAGTTCTCCGAACGTTCAGCGGGAATCTGTTTCTCCTACAAGCACTACAACATTTTGTGTTTTAAACACAAAATGATGAGCCTTTAGTTTCAGGAGTAATCTCCATCTATACTTGCATAGCTGTAAACGGGTACCAGCTGCAGTATTTCACAGCTATTTCGCATCTGTGAGGACAAAGCAGAGAGTTGGATGTTTTACAGGAAAAACGGCATAAAGAAAAACACGATATTTCACTGCTTCGACTGACTTTAAGTCATGACAGCAGCTAAGCCATGAAAACATACAGCAACACATTAGAGGCCCAGCAGCAACGTTACAGATCTCCAGTAGAGGGCACGGCAATAGAAAAGGAGAACCCACACCAAAGGTATGTGAACCTGGCTGTAAGGCTTTTTCTGTTTTGTTTTTGGTGACTCAGTGGTAACCGTGCAGACTAGGTAAACCCGGGATATCGGCATTACCAGAAGTCTTTGTTTTAGTCGCGGTATAATGAACACACAGAAAAAGTGACGTGTCGTAAAATGAAGTCTTTTTAAATCCAGTAACACAGCTGCAAACTGATGTAATCGTCCAATAGTTATTGTTGTTTGCATAGCTTAGACTTTCTATGAATTAAAGGTTTTATTTGTATCGTTCAGCTCAGCAATAAGAAGTGATAAAAGCCTTCTTCCCTTGATGATATTTAACTTGTCTTCATACCAGCCATCCGTTTTCCTCCACTTATTCAATTCAGGGTCGCGGTTGGGCCAGAGCCTATCACAGCTATCGCAGGGCAGACTTGTCTTCATACATTAGATCTGTTATTCAAAGATCACAGTGGAATCTAAAGATCTTCTACTCCTGTTTCATGACCTAGATCTCATTGATAAGATAAAAGCTTATAAAAGCTGTTTAATATTTCCAGAAAAAAGAAAAAGAACTACAGCCTTACCAGGATGGAACAACAATAAGACGCTAACACATTACTGAGTGTGCACATGTTGGTTAAGTAAGCCCCCTTTGCGCGCTCGTGTACATTTTTTACCTGTTTTTCTTGTTTTTTTTCACCTCGTCATTAAAGACAAGCTGAAGCCAGCAGTCATATTTCTGCTACATCCGGCTGTGTGGTACTGTTTGTCCCACTGGAGGTTTCCACTGTCAAAGACCTGCTTTTGCTTCAAAAGGTGGTGGCGAGCACTAAAAGGAGCTTCTAAGTGTGCGTTTGCAGAGCCGTATGAATAAGAAGATGCTGCAAACCCGTTCAACAAACCTTTTCTTCAGAAGCTGTAAAAGGGTAAATGTCGCACCCAAAGCTTTAGTGCCGGCTGCCCTCCGTATAAAGAGTCGGTAAACAGAAGTAGCAGAGCGTTGTGGGGTTGCTCGGTGCAGAGCAGGTACATGGACACGATGATAAGGCCGGGGACGCAGGAGGAGACCCAGCACAAATGAAAGGCTAAGTAAGGCAGGCAGGCGATCTTGTCATCACATTAGCCCGGCCTCATTGTAATTGTGAGGCTGCTGCTGTCAGCCCCGGTGCAGCACAGAGCTCCGAGTCAGAGCTAGAGCCAGCACCCCGGATAAAGTGCTCCGCCGACTGGAGATAATTGAAAATCCAAAAAGACTCGGGCTAATTTGATTACACCAGGCAATCGCTGAATTGTTCCCATTATTAAAGGGATTTGATTATGACATGAAGTCAAGTAATTATTGGTGCCGAAACTGCAGGAGCTGTCCCTTCTGATGAGGGCCACTGCTAGAGGGAAACAATGGTCCCTGTGTGTGTGCGGGATTTGTGCCGAGCGTGAACATGAAGGTATTTTATGTTCAAAAGAAATGAAGAAAAGGAAAATCACCAAATGTCACTTGTAATAGAACTTTAATGTCCCCTCATTTTACCAAAGTGATGCTTGAAATTTGACAAGAAATGAGTCTGTTGATCCACTTATTGTTGGAATGATGTGAATTATTCACACTTTTGGCTTTAAAGGACAGCAGCAAAGAAACAATGAGGTTAGTATGAACTCCAGTGCTAAGACATCCTCTGATATCATGCCTTTAAACTATACTTTGTATGTTTACGCGTCAAATGAAGTCCTCCTTCGTGCCGGAACGCATCGTTTTGCGAAGCCGAGTGACTGACGCCAGCCACAGGAGTGAGGAGCGATGTAAAAACTGGAATAAAGTGCCAATTAGACCAATAATCGACTGCGAGATAAAAATGATGTTTGTTAAAAAACCAAAACTGCTGCACAGACAGATAAAACAATAAAGCTGCAGCCCAATGTATATTACATTTGTGGAGGCAGCAGTATGGCTCTGCAAGCTGTTTTTTAATGGATTTTTGAGAACAATGGGCACAGAAGCAAACCTGCAGTCGAACAGACTGTCGTGCAGTTTCTGAAATACATCGTCAGGTTTCGACTTTTCCCAGGTTTTAATGGCAGCGAGAGGAAAAAAAAAAGTCAAATTGCAGCAGTTTTTGCCTTTCACTTTTGATTCATCACTTCCTGAGGACGAAGCGGCCCAACCGACAGCAGAGTATAATTTGGGCAAATAGAGTGAAACTACATCATCTCACTTAGGGGACGAGGGGAAGCTCTTCTGTTTCTGCCCCACTTAAGTGATTTAGGCTGATGGGGATGGGTGTGTTTGTGTGGCGTTTCTCTCTTTCCTTCTCAGCTCTGTGGCGACTCTTCCGCGTTCGCTTGTGGAAGACATTTCCACACGGGGACAGGTGAATAAGGGAAAGTTCAATAGTTCGACACGCTCATCATTCTCGCTGTCTTGTCGCCCCTTCCTGCCCGCTGATTTAAATATCAGCTGAATTCAGTGAACGCTCCCATTAAGGCCAGAGACAAGTCGTGTGTAATGTATGCCCCCTCATGCAGCTCCCTCATATTTGCCACACACACACACACGCCTCTTCTCTGCCTTTGGGCGCTATATTCATATGAGGGATTAAGAATCCTTTGTCACTGGACCCCATTGACATTTGAGTGAGCATTAGTGAAATTAAAACTGCATCTGGACAATATCCAGCCACGCTTTGGTCCCGATTGTGACGATTGGCCGGGGGAGGCGGTGTAGCCACACGGCGCGACCAGAAGGGAGCAGTCTTGTGCCTGCTTGTGTGTGTATGTGTGTGCATGTGTGTGTTTTCAGTGTTGCTGTACAGTACATACACTCATGCACACTGGGTATGCAGAGATGGGAGTGTGGAAGTGTGAAAGAGTGATTTTGTCCCTTTTGTATCTCTGCGAGCGGCACCCTTAGTTCTGCATGGATGGAGGTATGAAGAGTCACAGTGGGAGAAAAAGGCACAGCTCTCTTTAAGGCAGGCTTTACCCACTCGAGTGTCCCCATTTGAGACACAGTGCCCAGCTTATCCCCCCCAAAGCACCTTTGGCTAGGCCAGATTCTGTTCCTCCCCCCCTTAGAAAAAAGTGCTCTCCTCACCCTGTCAGCCCCTGCATGAGGAGTGTGGGCAACCAGACTAGCAGAGATGACTCAGCCTCAGCCTCCCGTCCCACCCCCCCCCACCTCCCTCTATCTCGCTCATTTAACCAAATTTAAAAGTGACTGCGTTTGTAATTCACCTCTGTGCATGAATAAAGCTGCGTTCTTATCCAAAATGAGCTTTATATACTGTAGATGTGTGATGGTTGTTTGTGCGCCCCCGTCCTTAGTGGCAGCAATAGAACGAGTGGTTTGAGGTTTATTTATTTATGCCTTTCAGGCTCTCTTTTCCTCTTCATTTTGGGGCTAAGAAATGGCAAGCAAGTGCCGCTGAGGCTGTAGAGATTAAGTTAGCATTGATTGCTTTATTGGTGTGGTTGGATTGTTTCGTATCTGGGAACATTTGATGTAAGCACAGACATTTGTCTTGTCTTGTGCTGTCTCTGTTTCGTCGAAAGATCATTCATTTCTCTCAGTGCGTGGGATTTATTGGTAATATAGAAACGGGGGGGAGAAAATGCTTTTATGTTATGTATTCTGCATTTTTTATATGATGAATAAAGATATAGGTCCACTCTTTGGGCCCCTACTGTTATCACTCTCATTTGATCGCTTCTAAGTTATGTTCCAATTTTAATCAGCACCCTATTACATCCAATAATGCACATGTAGCTAATCGGCGATTGTAATTACTACGTAGTCCGGCCTGAGAACTATAGATCTGACTTGCTTATTTGGAGCTCTGCTGCCGTGGACTTTAGGATGTACATTGGCATTGATCACAAAAGTCAATCACGAAGCACATTATAGTAACTCTTTTATGAGGGCTCTGCAAAGTTACGCAATCCCTCCTCCTCTGTTTGATGCCCGTTTCTTTATTTATCGTGCTGAGCTGGTGTTATCCCCTCTAGACTGCGTTGTGGATTTGTTTGAGTGCATCGGTACCACTCTCCGTTGGCACCAACCATCAATAGTCCACCCATTAAAATGTGGAATTGCTTAACGTAACACAGTAATATGCATTTCTCTGTATGGAGATGGGTATTTGCAAATAGACCTCAGATCAATGGTCTTTTACTGCCTTCTGAAACCATTGTCTGCAAAACAATTGGAAATCTTTGGGAGAGTACGGTGGGGGCAGCGTTAGAGGAGCTGGAAGAGACGGAGCATCCCAGCACAGCAGCGAATTAATTACCCTTGTGAAGAATGAAGGTCTGTGAGATTTGCTTTTTGGGCCATTATCAAGTGACACTGCGAACGATTGTTTGTCCCTCTCTGGGTAATGTAGCCCAAACAATGGCTGCCCTACGCCATCATATGGATCATTAGCAGCTCACTGCGGGACCCCATCCTATGAAGTTGCCCTTCCGGGGGGCTGAGTGTTTGCTGGGTGCTCTCCTTCCTTCTATCTACCAAGGGACAGACAGCTGACAGCCCACAGGAGAAGACGGTCACTGGCTGCTGCTCATTAGGAATGGATGCGCTCGAGCTGGTTCGTCAGAGCGAATCCCGACGGGCGAACGCGCCGTTATTACTGAAAGCGTTAGGCTGCCGAGGGACGCCAAAGCTCGTGGAGACGCTAGAGAGACGAGACGGTGCCCTTAAGTCCAAATAGTAAATGCCAACAGTGTGTTTCTGTGGATGGACTTTGCTGTTGGGTTTGTGCTCCGGACTCTAAAATAACGAATGGCCCATAACAAAAGAGTCTTTTCTCTTAAACAAATGCTATTAGAAACAATCAATCTGTGGCGTTTGCTCAATTTTTAACTCTTTGCTCCAACGCCAAGAGAGGCCCCAACGTACGTCGTTCAAAAGCTGTCGAAATGTTCCGATGTTTGGTCATAGCCAACCGGCCCATCAGCCTAGAGCAAGGGTGTCCAACTCCAGGCCTCAAGGGCCTGGTGTCCTGCAGGTTTTAGATCTCACCCTGGGTCAACACACCTGAATTAAATGATTAGTTCATTATCAGACCTCTGGAGAACCTCAGGACATGTTGAGGAAGGAATTTAGCCATTTAAATCAGCTGTGTTGGATCAAGGAAAGCTCTAAAACCTGCAGGACACCGGCCCTTGAGGCCTGGAGTTGGACACCCCGTGGTCTAGAGGCATGTTTAACCTAAAGAAAAGATAAGGCATCTCTGTAAGGTGTTGAGCCATGAGTTAGCTGACAAGGACGGCTTTACTAAACCTCAACATTTAAAATTTCCAAGGTCTTAGATAATAATAATAATAATAATGGATTGCATTTATATAGCGCTTTTCGAGACCCTCAAACCGCTTTACAATTCCACTATTCATTCACTCTCACATTCACTCACTGGTGGAGGCAGCTACAGTTGTAGCCACAGCTGCCCTGACTGACAGAAGCGAGGCTGCCATATCGCGCCATCGGCCCCTCTGGCCAACACCAGTAGGTGAAGCGTCTTGCCCAAGGACACAACGACCGAGACTGTCCGAGCCGGGGCTCGAACCAGCAACCTTCCGATTACAAGACGAACTGCCAACTCTTGATCCACGATCTCTGCCAGAGGAATCAAGCGCCATTCTTCTGAAAGATATTTTCGTATTTGGTGTTTGTATCTTGGTGACGGAGAGCACTGACCAACTAGACCAGAATTGCCTGTACTTGTTAAGTTAAATTCATGGGCTATCGACGGGTGGATAGTCATCCGGGAAAAGATCACGACCATCAGGATAGAAACATTTCATCTTCAGGATAAAGATGACTCAAAAGGTCTTTAATTCGTTACCTTTTTATAGCTAACAAGGGCTAATCTTACGTTACATGAGAGTGGACACCCTCTGTTTTTTGTTTTGTTTTTCTAACACCACTCAACCAGTTGAAGGAAAGTTTAACAATTGGATGTCTGGAGGTTATCTATTAAATATGGAAAAAAAGGACAAATTTAAATTAAATGACCTTTTATAGCACCTTGTTATAGAAGAAATAAAGGAATTAATGGCGTAAGTCGTGAATTCAAAAGGCCTAATGTAATCGCCGTCATCTTAATGTGTAGTTAAAGTGAACAATATGTCAAAATAAATGATTGAACTTTGGGGCTGGTCTGACTTTTTAATCTTCTTAGTTTGTTGTTTGTAATAAAACTCTGTTTTAGCGTCGACCTTAAGACGAAATAGATCTGGACGTCGTGTTTTTACCTACGTTCTTGCAACAAACAAGCAAAGATAACGAATGTCACGTTTTAAGGCTTTTCGACCTACGAGCTTAAATCAGCACTAAAACAAACAAACTAAGAAAATAAATAAATAAAGGAGTAAAACGCTTTACCTTGAACCCGTGGTCCAATTTGTTTGTCCAAACAGACATATAATTTAATTCCAGTTCATGTTTTGAATGTAGTGTGCATTGCAAGAGAAACACATTTCCCCAGCGAAATGGGAAAAGCACAAACAAAATTGGCAAGGTGCTGATGGATTTTATGTACAGAGGATGCATAATGCCCCGTGTCAAAAAAGCAAAGTGAAATTTCCTGTTAAATATGCAAAATCCCGGCTGTCTATTGAATGATAATGGCTCGGCACCTTGTCGCTGGGTTGCTGACTCCGTTGGCTGCGCTTCAAAGGCCTGTTGACTAACTTTGAAAAGACCTTGTGTTTCCTGACTCTGGGCTTTCTAAGATTGGACAAATGCAGCAGAAAGAGGGCTGTACGAGTGCCAGTCACGGCTTCCCCGAGACGCCCGAGGGATGTCAGCCTTTGAAGTGATAAAGACCCACTGTTTCTCAAGACAGCTGTCTCAATGTGGCCGAGCTCTGTGATGCGCTCATGTTTTTTAAAAATGACCATGTTGCTTTTGTGCACCATGCATTTCTTTGAGGGGCTGGTGGGGGGGGGGGGGAAGGGGTCACATGCGGCACGAGTTAAACTCTTTACAATTTCTTTGAAGTCTGGGGTTCTAGCACACTTGTGATGTGCACTTTATGACCATAAGTATGTGGATCCACTGTAAGCAAAGGCTTTCCTGTGTTTGGACCAAAGGCTTGGGTTCCAGCGGGGGGACCTACTTGTGATGCAGTATAAAAATATTAGAAAACGTTGTGCTTTTAACTTTGGCATCAGTTAAAGGACAACCCTTTGCAGTAAACAAAGCCAGATTTAAAAAAGGTTTTCCATTCGCCAAAAGATGGACTGACCTCTTTGAAGGCCCCAAGGTGGAATTCTGCTTCCCGAGGCCCCCATAGGCCAATTTTCCAGCTTTGTTTAAACCTTAGCGCCTCTAAAATCTCCATCAGTCACACTTGAGTAAAAATAGGACCTCAGCCTTCTTGTGACTTGGAAAAATTAGATTGGATTGAATTTTTTTTGCTAGTCGCGATGACCAACTGGTTCCAAACAATCACGATCCCGCTCCGACGGACTCTCGGACACGCTGGAGAACGTTTGCAAATAATTGCTGTGTAACTTATAAATGCAGGCAGATTACCAACAGCCTGAGTCAGAGTGCAACTCATCTGACCTTGCAATATGTGACTCGGCACAACTGGTGCAACTGTGAAGACAATATGAACTAAAACAGTAAAGTTTCCTCTATATGACATAAATGCAGACACTAAACTGGAGAATTAAGTTTGTACTATATTTAACAACAGCATCCTGCTCACAGGTGGCTGTTGGTGCACTGCAGCAGTCATGGCCTTTAAGTGCTATATCCAAAATGGCTGCCCTGCTGCTCTCAGTTGCTTGTTTTTGCCTGGGAAATCTTTGCAAATGTAATGAGAGCTGCAAATATCATCAATATATGATCATCTATTTAAAATATTCATTTAGATCCACTGTGCTTTGGTGCAAAAACACCACTTTTCTGCACAAAGAAAAGTCTAAACTTTCTTTCTTTTTCATGTTTTAATCTAAAAAATATCCAGGAAGTGCTTCAATTCACATTTTTTGTGTTTTTCTTTAAGTATTAATCCAGGTTAAGTTACATTTATAGCAAATTAACAGCTCACATGCAGTGAATGTGATGCTTTTGGTGCCACTGGGATTTTGAGGCACACTTTGTTCTGTGACTAATCCAGCCTTGCACCCAAACACCTTCGGGGTGAACTGGAAAGCCATCTGTGAGCCCGGCCTTATCAGTGTTAGACCTCGCTAATGCTCTTTAGACTGAATGGGACAAAAATCCCCCCAGCCAGGTTCCAAAATCTGATGCAACGCCTGTCACAGGAAGAAGGAGGCCGCCGCGGCCATCTTCGGCGACACGCGATGTAATGTTTATGCGTCCTGACTCTACTGGTCATCTAGCTCGGCGTCATTCGTCATCCTCATCAACTGGCCTGACCACGGCATCCTGTTATCACCAAATCCAGTGTGCACAGTGCATTATGTGATTATGTGGCTACCGGTTGTTATGTCAGATGCGTAAAGGCTTAATAAATGTAGCGCAGAGCTCAACTTTGTGAAAAATGGGCCGCTCGCTGTAATCAATGCGGGAGCAACACGAATCCGACTGGCCATTATTTTGTCGGCCTAATCATTTGAAGAACCAGAGACAAACTACCACCTGTGGTCTGAGCATTGATCATGTGTAGGTATTTTATTAAATCTAATAATACACTTTCTTTTGGCTAAATCATCCTGCACATTTCAATACCAAATGACTTCTGTTCATTCTATTAAAGTGGAACTACTCTCAATTATGTTTCATACTCCTGTTGTCTGATCCTAATGAAGATGAAACACTTTCATTTTTCCAGTTAATTAGTTCATATTTAACAAAGGTGCTGTGCCATCAGACTCCAAGGAAGTGCTTTTTCTTTTTTTCTTCGCTCCCTCCGCCCTCTCTGTTTCTTCGTCGCCTCCTATGGCATTGAAAATAATCCCTTTGCTTTTATCCTTCTATAGAAATTGTGCCTGTGCGCTTTTCTCTTTTTTTTAAAAATGTTGACACTGTTTTAATTGAATTCCTCAAAAGAATCCACCTGATCCTCGCTCTTTTTTTTGAATGAGCTTATGCATTGTGAATGTACTTATTCTCCAGGTCCTGTTGGCAGGCAGTGCCAAGGACAGCTAATTGAAGGTGAATTGATAATGCCCCAGCTGTCTGTGTGTTGCAGCCTCATAGCCGGTCTGCTGTGCACGTCTTTGATAAGTAATTCATCTGTTTGGCCTGGCAGCACTGCCTTGTTGCTTTCATGTCACTCTGTGTGTGTGTGTGTGTGTGTGTGTGTGTGTGTGTGTGTGTGTGCACGCATGTGCATATGTGAAGCCTTGGATGCTCTCTCCTCGAGGCTATGTGTCTGTAGTCATGGTCAGCAGGGGGTGAAACCTCTGCTGTGTCTGCGCTAGCACTCCGGGTCTCTGGGTGGCATTACAGTACTTCATCTTTTTTCTCCCAAGCTTCCTTATAATTGGATCTACTCTCCCCCCCCCACAAAAAAATCGGTGCAAGTCAGCCACCACCTTTCCTAACCTCCACAAAAACTTCATCTTCAGAAAACAATCCAGGAGTGATGACAGCTGATGTGACAGTGGAAGGTAAAGCTCAATAGGGTGCCACCTTCCTGCTCCCAAACTGCCTCCTGTTGCTTTAAAGATGACTACTTTCCCCTCGTGCGAACCCCCCTTCCCCCTCCCTTTCCCTCCATGCCTTCCACACTTCACCTCGACCCACCCCACCTCTGCTTTTGCGGTGCGATTCATTAACATGTTGAGGTGGACATAGCGGGCCACGGAGCAGCAACTGAATCAATGCCCTTGTCTACCAATCTGCCCTTTATCATGTTAATATGATTTCCATTGATGGAACGCTTTTTCAAAATGGCATCCCTCTATGGTTTTACATATTGACTTTTTAATTCATGGCCCTCAGTGCTGCATCACTCTTGTTGTGCCGCTGCTGCAAGAATGCTCCCAGATCAGAGACGGATGTTGCTTGAGTGTGGAATTGACTTCAGGGCAGTGTTTTTTATTTTCTTTCACTTTTTTTTTTTTCCATCTTACTTCGTGCCTCCTCGCGTGCGTGTGTGCGTGCGTGCTCGCGTGCATGCTTGTGCGTGCGTGTGTGTCTGCAGGTCCACTCCTTCCCTTCTTAACTGCTGTCTCCCTGTGGTGTGTGTATTCTCTTGTTAGGACCAAGAAGAAGAAGAAAACCCCGCTAGTTTCATGTCGCTGGGGCAATAAGTAAGATGCCTCTTTGCTAATGTTCTCACCAAAATACAATCTGGCCTCAATAGCAATAATGTTTACGGCTCCTCCCAATAGCCAGTGGAGAATCGCCTGAACCTGTAACATAGCTATAACAGGAAATGAGAATTTAATGCCCCGTAGAGCGACGTTGTAGAAGCAATATAACATATATATTCTGAAGGCTGAGTGATGTCTTTCTTATCGGAGCTCGTGCTTTTCCATGTCTGTTTCTTTGGAGATGATTGTTATCATCGTTCTTATTATTATTTCCATGTTTAATTAAAAATTGATCCCAAAATTTTACTTTTCATTGCATTCAGTTTTTTTTCTGTAGTGCAGCATCTGTATACAAAATGTAAACAGCACTACAGTGCTTCCAACTGCATACTTCCTAATTTTGTTCTTTTTTTGCTTGTATTATTGACTCGGTATTTAACCGGTTCATCTGCAGTATTTCTGCCCGATTAATGCTTAACCTAAACCAGTTAGTGTGTCTCATGCATCCGAGGTCCAAAATAGTTTTCGTCCATGACAGTCGATCGTTTTACGCCGTATCGAATGTTTTACAAGAAAAACAACCGTACTGTAAATCAGGAGCTTCACAGTCTGCTCACAGAAAAGTGTTAGTGATGTTTTAATCTTCCATTAGGACAGTGCTTCTCAATTATTTCCTGCTACGCCCCCCTTAGGAAGAAGAAAACATTTGGCGCCCCCCCTAAATAGCATCATTTGTCTATAAAATTGTTATTATAAGTACATCTCTGCATAACATTGTATCCTTATTAACATTAAAGAAAACAAAAAATGAAGAAAAAAGAAAGAGACGTAGATCAACTTCAAACAAAGAATAACTTTATTAATGTTGTTTTTTTCGTCTGTAACAGAAAATATCTAAAGTGCATGTAGTAGTACTGCAACTCTCTAAACTACTACGACTACATTTAATAGAATAGAATAAAATAATCCTTTAATTGTAATAAACTATAAACATTTTCTTGACAGACTTGAACCATTCTGAAAAATAAAATTAAACAAAATCAGTAAATACATTTAAATGTCCTCATCTTAGCTTTCAGGAGACGTTAGAGTTTCTCGTTATCTCCGTCTCTCTCTGACTTTCTTTTCATCAGTGTTTGAGGGTCTTGAGGTTTCCTGTATCTCCTGCACTGTGCTGAGTGTGCGCGCACGCTCGGTGCAATAAACTCCGCCACCTGCTGTAGTGGATGTGCATTCACACTTTATTCTAGGACGGCAAAAAAAAAAGCATGTTCAAGCATGTTAGGATTAAGTTCAACTGTGAGCATTCACAGCCCAACTGTACGCTAAACATGTCCAAGCAAAGGAAGAACGATGCTGCTGGTGTGAACTGACGACCTGTCGTGAATGTAGCCCATCTCTTACTTTTTAACATGTGGATAAAATGAGGAGGTCAGTGGATGATGGAGCTACTGTAGTTGGAACGGTGAAACAAACTAACCGGCTTTGGCCGATAGTTAGCGCTTCCTTCCTGTTGATGATCATTCAGGTATCAGTGGGTGATGTTTTACAGTTTTATTTAATCACCTAATCTGACACAGGGACCGTCGCAGCAGACAAAGCTGTGCAACTCAGCTTTGAGTGGAATGATTCTGGAAAAAAGTAGTTTTACACTGACCGGTCAGATGCAGCTGTGGCAGTATTACACATATGGAACAGATATATATAAATCTTATAAAGTTTGTATCTGTCTTATGTGAAACTTGTAAGAAAAGCATACAAGAGTGAAAACAGATTAAGATCCTTTGAAAAATTATATAAATGAAACTTTATGTTTTGGATACTTAGTAAAACAATATATGAAAGTGATGAGAGAGTGGCCACTTTCATGAGTAAATCATATAAGCCTTCTATGATTCACTATGTGAAGTAGGCCACATCTGATGCAAGTTTTTTAAGTTTTTTCTATTTCTTTTCCATATGGGTAGTTATGTAAGCAACAGCTCTTAAAAAATAGAGATATGAAACAAACAAATATAAGGTTTTGCTGTTTTCCACCCGCTCAAATGTGATGCAATCCTGAAAATAAAGCGACCGGTACAGAATAACAGGAGAATGAGATCACAACAAGACGTGATGTGCAATCTGGAAGAGAAAATCAGTCTGGAAGGTATGCACCTCCCACGGGACCTTCCCAGTGGGTAATTATCCCTCGATAGTCCCCAGAACTGTTTTGTCTCAAGAAGCTAATGATAAGGCAGGTGGCTGGATGTGTGGCTCCTGTACTCGACATGCAGAGTGAATGCATGAATATCCCGAACCTGCTTGTGTAAGGGGGGGGGAGGGAGCAGGGGCGTGTTAGTTCAGATAAATGTGTCAAGTGCCAGAGAAGGTAGAAAAAAATGCAACTGCATTTTAATTGCACTGCAGTCAAACATTCGTCCAGTGCTTTTAAGAGAGAGATCCAATCCATCAGACGCGCAGCTACTGTGCGCCGCCACCAAATGTGAGCTACAGTTGTCTCTTAGCATATATGAACAATTAAATGAAAGTGAAATTACTGCCAATGCAGCAACATTTGATGCGCGGCGATTCGGCATCCAATCACACGCAGGCGTCGGCTCATAAAACGTTTCAATTACAGCTGCGGCAGAAAGCAGCCAATCGTGCCGCCTTTGCTTTGGCTGTTGACACTGAACTTCAGCCATGTACGTCTGGGGTTCCTCGGTGGAGAGCCTTGCAGATCTATGTTGAGCTCAGTGATTAAGCAATGGCTCTTCTCTCCATTTCAAACGACAAGCTGCCAGGGACTTTGGTTTTAAATTGTGCAATTAGTGATCTGGCATGCTTTGCTTGGCTTCAGTCAGACTCAAATCCCAGTCCAGGGCCTCGCTGAAGCACAGTCGACAACACATACTCCAGGAGCATTTGTCAGACAAATTCATCTGAGCCTCCACTTCCACTTTGCTCTCCGAGCACACTAACCTCCCTCAAATGTCAGCCAGAGTATTTACCGTCTCGCTGGTGGGTAAACAATTGCGATCCAGGTTAGGTAGCACCAGATTTACAGTGATTCCTCTCAATCAGAGCAGATAATCATTCACTGTTTGTTAGGTTTTTTTTTATACAGATGGAGCGAATTATGTTGAGTGTGCACAAGCCTCTGCCAAAACTCCAACTACTCGCTTTCACTATATTAAAAATGATCTGTTTCCCCGCAGTCATAAATTATAAATATATTTACATTTACAATATCCAGCTAGCTGCTATAATAAATCTACATAATCTCGTTGCAGCAAATATATAAATTAGGATGCTTATTTTAGGTTGCAAAACTACAAACAACCACCTCTCGATCGTTACGTTGGCTCAAAAACGAAAAGGGGCTTATATAACACAATGATTAGTGTGCTATATAAATAACCCAGGCTTGGATAATATTGAGAACAGCTTAGATAATAGCCTTAATATTTGATTTTCTCTTTGAAGTCGGGGCTGGGTGCATTAAAAGTTTAAGAAGAATATGGTAAAACTTGTCATCACCACCAAGATTCATTTGAGCATGTATTTTTAATAGACTCTTGTAGGAGGAATTTCCACAGCTCCGAGAACTGCTTTCATTTCGGCAGCAGTTTGTTTCATGTCTAAAGCCGAGCATCAGGAGTCTAGCATCTGACCAGCTGGGATTTAATGTGCCTTGCTGATAGATGAAAACTTGCAAAGTTGCAGAAAAAATATTCTGAATTACAAGTACCTTTCGCCCCCCCCCCCCCCCTTCGCTCACATCCAAAAGTACAGCTGGATGCTAAATATTTTTCTGCTCGGCGGAAACAACAGTCGTCTGCAGAAATGGCATCATGTGCCGTTTATCACTGCTATATTTGCTGTGGTAATTAACTTTTTAATGCTGGGAATTTTGATATCTATTACAAATTAGCGCTATTTTTTTCTACTTCTCATCGGGGACACAACAAACATGAGATGTTCTGGGCGCATTAGAATGCAAATTTCCCTCTGCAGCTTTCGTTTTGTTTCTGTGACAACTGTTGGATCGCCGTGGCAAGAGGAGAACGCCAGAGAGTATGCTCTGCCATTCATCACCGACGATCCGAGCTCCAGCGGTGAAAAGAAATAAAACTGCAGAAATCGCGGCCTATAGTATATGTCCCCGTTTTTAGTTGAGGCTTTCAAATCTATGAGGGTGATTTCACTGATGATCACTTCTCTCCCTCAGGATGAGGAGCTGTAAATGTTAACAACACAGAGTTTTTAGATTCTGGCACAGGCTGAAATCCCATCTAACTGCCAATATGTGTTTCTGCGGTTTAATACGCTTTAACCCAGTCGCGTCTGGCTGTGACGGACATTTAGTGCATTTAGCACTAAAGTACTTTTTTGAGCTTCTTACTACCTTAAACTTCTGTTTAACTACATTTTAGAGGGAACGATTGTATATTTTACTACGCTACATCAATTTGAGAGAGCGATTGTTTCTTGTTATCTCAGAAAAAACAGAGATTATACAAAACATTTCACTTTAGGAAATGAAATTTGTTCTGGGTAAAACATACATTAATGCATCAGTGCTGGTGCACTGTTACATAGTGGGGGGCTGTTTTTTAAGCACTCAAATATATATAAATACAATCCATTTACCATATGGCAAATGCATTCCACAAATTGGATTGTTTTGTGGGGCTTTTGCATATAATTAGTACTTTCTCTCGTGATTATACTGCATTTTCAAATATATTGGCAAGTTGTTTTTTTTCATGTGTGAATTTTGTCATTTTTGTTTTGCCAACTCGGGACTTTTCCATCTTAAAAATTCGACTTGTTAAATTATTAACCTATCAGTGCAATTGCTGAATAGTGCAACAAGCCGGTGCCTCCTTCCCTCTTGTTGTGTTGACCTAGAGCGTAGAGTTGTACCCAGACGCTGACATTGATTCTCATAATGTATAAATAGTAAATGTAGCGCTGCGGACCGAAGTTTCAGAGTAAATAATCTATCCTGAACCAAATATTAGGTAAGCTAGCCGCATGCTGCAAGCTCTTCTCCAGGGGCATGTTTGGCCTCACAAAAGCACGTCTCATCTAATTGCTGTGTTTTGTTGTCTCAAATTAATACCGACTTGTTGAAGTTGAGATGTGTGAGCACCCTTTACGAGAGCTGACTTGCAGCAGGAGTTTGCTGGTCATGACAACAGGTCTGATTCCTGCCATAGTCACAGTGAGCAGTCAGCTGCTATCCAGAAGTGAAAATCTTGGTAATTTAGAAACGTCTGCATGCTTCTGCCACGCGGTCCCACCACGGTAGTTTGCCCGTCTCCCTAAGCAAACACAGCAATTACAGGCGCTGTCAGTCACTGTCAGATGTGGCATCAGTGATCAATCCAGCTCATTGGGCTCAGGACATTAGACATGGATATACAGTATATGCAAGGGAGTTAAACCCTCCCCGCAGCTCCCTGGCCTGCTGTTCATACATGCATCTGTTCACTAAAACTGACACTTTCCCTTTTTAACCGCTAACAAAACAGCATTGTCCCTGCGCTTTAGGCCATCCTCGTGCGGTGGTGGTTGTGGTGTGTTCCAATGTAATTCCTTTAAATAATGATGGGATATCATCTGTTAAAAACACTGAAGTGAAACATCAGGTGTCGGTATCGCTGCTTCAGAATGAAACACTAAGGTTTATTTCCTACAATGGCCATATCACGGCCACACACACACACACACACACACACACACAGGCAACACAAAACAGGCAGAAATTGGGGCGGAAGAGGCAATGATACCATTTCCAGATGGTGAATTCAGTAGACCAGAATGCAATGAAGCAACAATACTTTTTTAACTATGTCCCATTTGTGACACGGTTGTCTTTTTTCACGTTTTAACTACGCTCACAGTGAGCACCCCAAATCTGCTTGAAGTAATGACTGAGGCATGTCGGCACATTACGCGCATGACTGGAAACTGGAGATAATGAAAACGGGAACTCCTGACACAAAATTCCCATTTTTTAATATTCAAAGGCAGTCGGTGCATATGATGCGCCAACCGTGTTCACCTCACAAAGGTCTAACTTTATTTAAATTCTGTTTGTATTTTCCTTCAGCTGCCACTCACGCCCTGGGCGCACTAGACAAATCTATATATGGTGGGATCAGTGGGAAAACAATAACTGAAATAGCAGTGGAAGGGAGTAGTGGGTAGACCAGAGGCATAAATGACAAGACAAAAATAACTCCTGGAACACTGTGAGCCCCGCAGACAGATGGATATAGGAGTATCTGAAGCAGGAGTTTTTCCTGTAAGTGCACAGTTATCACAGTGTCAAACCACGGAGGAAAAGCGCTGTAATAGCCCCATTCTTAACTTTATTTCATTGTAGCTTCTGTGCATGCACATTATTCTCATCTGCCCCTGTCGCCCTCGCACAGTACAACAGATAGAGATCTATAAGTACGATTGCCAGTCTGGAGGGAACCAGATGCGAAAGGGGCTTTGTTAGGCTAGCGGTCCCCGCCTGCACGGCTGCGCTCCTGCATGGGTAAAGAAACAGCTTTACACACTGACCTCAGAGCTGTTGTTTAATCACCAGGGCATTTTAATGGCTTGTCAGAGTAATGAAATATGGTTGGAGGCTACCTGGTGCAAACATTACGATAAATCCCTCTCACACAAGCCTATGCAGGGCTTAATGGTTATAAATCATCACTTTGGGGAGAGAAAAATGACAGCTATTAAAATAATGAATGGGATGATTAATTTTTCACATTAAAGATTAAAAGCTATGAGAGGTATCATCAGATATTTGAGCCGCTGTAAACGTTTGAAAGTGAGAGCTTATTTTCCGCACTTTATGACGCCCTCCGTTTCTTCACTGTCATCCAAGTTTCTACCCCGTTTTTTTTTTTATATATATATTTATTTTTATTTTATTTTTTCTCTTTTCTCTGTTTGCTGGCTTGGTGCGCCGCCAGCGCCGGCATTCCTTACACCTAATTTGTGCTCTTGTAAAAGTGCTCTGAGGAAAAGCCTTGAAGAACACTTATTGCTTGAGGCAGTACAGGACCCTCTCAGCCTCTCTGCAGGGGCTCCTCGTGGCTCGCGCTGACATTATTTCATACCTCTAAAGCTGTCATACCTATAGCCTTTCACAAGAAGAATAAGAAGAGCTAGCCAAAAGTACTTTGCTTTGTTTTGGGAGTCATTTATTATTTATTTTTTTGTGCATTCTTGTCTCTTTCCAAATGCACATCTGTTTTGTTGCTGGTGAGATTAGTCAACTTTCTGCTTTATGTTGAACAAAGGCTGGATGGAATCACACATGCTCGCTGAGCTGGAATAAATCCCCATGTATAAACAATCCAACACAAGCTGTCTCTATGTCTCCATCAGATCGCTCCCAGGAGAAGATTTGTTATTGGACATACACAGGAGTGACAAATTATAGGAAAAAACATGAACCGTGACCCCGACAGCGCAGGGATCGGACGGCTCTGTTATTCTTTGTCGGGCATGTTGCTTTGGGTCTACTTCTCCCTCAGAAGGGTCACTTCAAGTCAATACAAAGTTGCTCTGAGTGATCTCCTTTTTAACCAGTGATGAAATGAATGGCCTCTTCAAGGATGACAATACTCCCATCCATAGGGCGCGAGAGGTCACTGAAGGGTTTGATGAGTGCGATAGATTTATGCGAATCGTTCCTTTTGGCTTTCATACTCGCCGAGTCCAACACAGTTGAATGGGTTACCAATCATAGATTGTGGACTGACATTTAAAGCTTAGTTTCCTGCCAACCACGCTCAGCTTTATGAACTTTGGCGCAAAGTAAAATCATTACTGCTGGTGTGATGCGCTTTATTTATCAACGTGGTCGCAATGGAAAAAATGTAACATTTCCTCTTATGACTGTGGGACCTGCCCACAGCCTGTGGGGTTGAAAATAAAGCTAATGCGGAAACACTGAAAGCTGTAGTTCCTCAGGTGACCACTTGAGGCTGGTTCCAAAAGTTTTCAGTCTGGTACAAGAATGGTTTCAGCCTTTGTAGATTATTTCATAGAGGTCAAGTGAAACTTCGAGTTTATTTGAGTTTGAAGTCGGGTCACTTTGATAGGTGCATAGCAACACAGGAGGCTGTAGCCACTAGCTTTACGGTCAGCCTCACCTCTGCTAGTCTGAGTCACCAAAGTGGACGCTGCTGGTTCCCTTCCGCAGCAATTATCTTACAAATGATGTGGCTGCCTTTTCAGTAATTGTACTAACAGCCTGTCTGTCTGGCAGAGCTACAATTAGCTGGTAACTGTCATCAAGGTATAGTTCATTCTAGTCAGTTTGACCAAATATCAACAGTCTGGCTTCGGTACTGGGGTTCTTTTATGCCATTATGTTTGTGTGGTGCACTTATCTTACATACATACTATACACCAGAGGTCTCCAACCTTGTTTGCGCCACGGACCGGTTTATGCCCGACAATATTTTCACGGACCGGCCTTTAAGGTGTCGCGGATAAATACAACAAAATAAAACTAGTACCGGTACCGAAAAAAAGAAAATGTATTCATAAAACATGTGAAAAGACCAAGGAAAACCGAGTAAACGATAAAAACGATAACAAAATAACGCTGAAAACCGATAAAAACCCTGAAAACTATACATTTCACACCTGAGCCTCAACTCTCGCGGCCGGTACCGGTCCGAGGCCCGGGGGTTGGGGACCGCTGATTTAGAAGAATACTCCATTAAGTCAAATTGTGGCATTGAGTTAGAACAAGCAAGGCAAGCAGTACTTGCCTAAAAATACATATTAAAATGTGTATTTTAGAAATAAAGCTATTTGTCTACTTCAAGCTCCTCGCCTGTCAGTTAATATGTAAATCCAGCTTTTACATTGCTGCCAGCCTGTGGCCGCAGTCGGATGTTGTTGCTGAAAGCTGTGCTTATTTCATTCTCATGAAATCAGCTCTGTCAGGTTTGAGGGCGTGTCCGTGACTGGAGCTGAGTAAACTCGGAGGCTAGTAGTTTTTTCCTTCAGTGGTTTTGGATAAACCTCTGACCTTTGAGACGAGACCAGAGTGTGAAGCAAGCTGCTGCTGGTCAGCTTTCACTGCTCTGAGATTAGCTATGATTTGTGCTTGGTATGCTAACACATTAGCATTAGCCAATTAGCTAACGCTAGTTAGCATTTGCAAGTGAACAGGCTTCAGAGATTTAGCATCGTAACCTTGGAGTTTCCCCTTGTTAACCGCTTTGGCTAACATGTATGATGTAGAGAAGATTGAGTTTGAGATTTTTTTTAATAACTCCGTTTATAAGGAAAGCTGTGACGATGATGGAGAGGCAGCAGCTCTGACCATGTCCGGGCTAATAAATCAGGCAAGTTAAGCAGGTGCAATCTCAGCAGCACTTTCAGATTAGCATCTACTAGGATACCTGAGTGTAATAGGTTTACCCAGCTGCTTTGCTAACACTCCACATTCATTTTTCATTTATATTTTGAATCCACTGTGGATATTAATAGTTAACCATGTCACACACTGAACCAGCCTTTTAATTTAGCTGATTTTTTAAATTATTATTTTACTGTACTGTTTGAAGAGACCTGTGATTTGGAACAACTGTGTGTTTCCTAGATATGTGGCTCTCACAGGACAGCCACTACAAACACATGATTTATAGAATATGATGCTGGGCATTAAACAGACTATAAAGTATTTAAGATTAGCTCAATGTGCAGCAGTAATATTAATCAATTTAATACTGATGCGGAACATTTTCCTGAAGAACAATCATTTTTATTTTGATATTTTATGCACAGTTTCCCAATAATATTGTTTTATGAGTGGTGAGGTGTTTTCATGGTGTTTTATTGCTTCTTTTCCTGAAGAAATTGTTTAGAAATTTCTCCAGCACTTTACATTTTCAGCTTATACTTGGTAATATAGTAGATTTGACTTTATTTAACTATAATAGTAATAACATTTTACAATTCTTCAGCCAGGAAGGATTGCAGAAAGGTGAAGATGTCCATGTAGAGTGAAGACAGACAGCACAAATGGTATGTCTTAATCTCATCCACTTTATCTTGTTAAATAGGTAAATACTTTTTGTAAAAGGTTACGCCTCTGTACTGGCATGAGCAGTGCATTAAGCAATGATGAAGACGACACGTCACATTTGAAAGAACGTGCTCGTCCCAGTAAAACACCTGAAACATGGGGAGTCGACGCAGAGGTGCACTGAAGCTGTTCGGGCAGCGAGTGGTGCCCCAGCACCTTAAAAGACACTGGATGTCGGCTTTCCCCTTTAATTTGTCACCATACATAGTCCTAATTCAGCATTCACTTCCAGGGGACTCGGTGCATTGTTCAAACATGCATCACCCAAATTGCGAGGCAAAGATTAGAGGGGAAAAGCATAATTAGAACATTAATAACCATACATGTTGGGGAACATAAGTAATTGAGTTTTTATGATAAATAGGAACGTAAACAAAAGGCAGGAGAATGAGAGGTTCATTTAGATACTCCAAGCTGGGTCTCAGCAGAGACATGAATGTAGGCTTCTTCCACTGTTGCCCAATTATTTCTGTGTTTCCAGGCAATGATAGCATTGCTTGTCCATCTGCAGCCTTCAAAGGGATATTCAAATAGTCTCATTGAAGCAACGGCGCCATTTGTTGGCAGGGAATAAATTGTTGGCTGGAAATTTTTTCATCCTCCCGGAGCGAAACCAGGTATTTGTGCAGTTAAAGTTATTTACAAAGTGGTGCGAAATTTTAAACGACTCCCAGCGATTCCGCGCGTGCCTGTTTTTCCCCCTTTGATTCCCGCCATGTCAGTGTGTGTGTGTGTGTTTGTGTGTGTGTTTTTGGTTGCTTTTTCATATGCTGTCACCAGAGATGTGTGCGATGGCCACCCACACCTCCTTCATGTTCTTCCAGCTCTTTCTTACCGTCCGCTAATGATCCAGGGACACCGAGTAGGGCCGCTGAAACAAAATGGCCACCTTAGCTGCCCACTTATATCTCAACCCTCCCCTCTCGAATCAATTCTGACATTTCATTCTGCCCTTATAGAAGGTAATGGTGCATTCAGAGGTTGTTACCGATAATGTTGAAACGGTATTGCTTGGTTTCATTGGATAGATGTACTGTAACCTCTGCTGTGGGATGGCTCCAGCCTCTCTCCACCTTGTGTCTCGTCCCTTTTTTTGGGGTGGGGGTTGGGGGGTTCTCCGAGACTGAGATGTTGGTATTTACCGGCTCAAATATCTCTTTTGGCACAAATGGGAGCAGCGTTTTTCATTTTTTTCCTGTTAACAAATAACCAACCAGTGTTTGTATTTTCCTCCCACTCTTGTGTTCACACAACATGAAGTGAAAACACCCTTTTAAGTCAGCTAGTCAATATGCTGTTTCTAATATATTATTTACTGCCTATGGGCTGTATATCTGAATGCGCTAAACAACTGTTTCGGTTTTGCAGCCATAATCATGTAGAGAGAAATCACAGAGCCAGATGTCTGGCCCTCGTTTTACAGCGTTTATGTTTTCCTCCGAGTTTATGTAAAATTCATCCTTCCCTGTTTTATTTATTCCCCCGTTTTCACTGACTCAACAATTAGTCAATTCCCAATCAACAAGAGAAAAGAAATTGCTTTTAATTACTTTTGATAAATGACAAATTGTGTTGGCATGGCTCCCTGCAAATGCTTAATCAGGTGCTGGGCGGGGTAGGGAGGCGGGAACCAGGAGAAGGGATTTCTGCTGGGATGAAATCAATGCGGTTTCTCTGCGGTTCACCGGCTGGGCTTCTGGGCAACAGCCAACCAGAGGCCTGCGAAGATACACAAGTCAGCAGAAAAACCTCCTGCTGCATGAGAACAGTCACCCACTGAGGCACAAACATGCAGGAACATTCAGATATATATGCTTTGTGTATTGGCTCTGCATCTCACACACACGGGATGTAACGTCTGACAGCATCGAGCGCCGGTGATTAATACCAGCTCTGCAAACGATGCACCAAGCGTACTCGGTGTAATTGCGACATTGTTTTTTTTGATCGCTAAATTCAGAGTGCTACTTTCTGCCGTCATCACAACTTATTGCGAGTGACAGGAGACGTCTTTAGAAACCTCGACTTAAATGGATTTCACTATAACTACTTCCTGGTGAGCAACAGCTGGAAGTCTTGTTGTTGCAGTGAGGTTGTCAAGTTTGGTGCCACTGTGCCTGTGAAGAGACTAAACAAAAACTTGCACTTCCTCACTGTATCTGGCACCTCATGCTAGCTGGAGATGCTGCAGGACGCAGCAGGACGAAATGTCAAGAAGCGGCTCCAGTGGCTCACGCCCCTACAACTACACATCATTGTCTTTATGTGGAAGTTGTGCGAACGTGTCAAACAAATAAATTGCTCCTTATTTATTAGTTATTTTAAGGTGTTACTAGGATTTGGTGCTTATTTAAGCCTTCACAGAGACAAACTAATCACTTCTCCTCATCTAACTAGACGTCCCTTTAACTATCTATTAAATGGACAGTTCAGTTGCAGTAGCATATATGCATCTAGCTGGTTTTGGAGACTGTAGAAAGGTTATAATAGAGCCTGATGGCACTGGCCTGATTTTGCACCAAAAACGAACATGAAACTGAGCTTCTTGGTAAAAATTCGTGAACCTTGTTTTGAGGCGTTTCATGCAGGAACTATTTACCGATTGCATTCAGCAACTAAATGAAGGGTTCAGCTAGTTTGCATTGCTGCTAAACCAAGGTGTGCACCATCTACATCCTGACATTCTGTTAGAAGTGCAAGCCTGGACTCACTGCTAAATGCACGCCCCCTTCTGCACAGTAATATAGCTGGGGGGTGTAGTTGGGTAGAAAGAAAATAGTTCCTGCGTGAAACTGCTCCCAACAGGGTTTGTAGATTTTGAAAAAAAGTAACGCTGCTGAGGTTTTCAAAGGATTTTTTTTTCTTTGAGCATCACACAGTGAGAACCATCCAGCTCTACAGGCCTGAAGAAAAAAAGTATTTCCCTGTGAATTTTTCCATTATGTTATCTAAAAAGGTGAAAGTCTCTAAATATTACCAGCCAAATGTCTTTGTGAAGTAAGTGTTCACTGTACATCAGGTGTAGTCGACATATGGGCGAAGTTAATATCGCTGAGGTGTTTGTAGCACACCTGTCTTCTTCCACATGTCATGTTAGGACTAACCTGAAACATGCCTTCATGTTTAAGATATATTTTTGGATTTTGGATGAAAATCTGCTGTTACAAACATGATTTCTTTCACTGTGTTTTTCAGATTTTCTGCACGCGTCACACCGATGTTGTTATTGTGAAATGTTTGATCACCGTGAAGCAAAAGTGTGATATTGTGACAGCTTTAGTATGAAGTAGTAAAAGTAGACGGCTGAATTCTGTTCCCTGTTTCATTAGCGCATAATTAAATGAATCACCTCCTCTCGCTGCTGCACTCTGTTTTCTAATAGGAGCTTTCCTCTCTTCTCCATTTTCAGGATTCATCAGCACCTGTGCCAACAGCAGCGAGTCGAGTGACCCAGCTCCAGGCCGACCGGCTTCACCTGTACATGGAGACCCCCAGCTGGGCAGGTCAGACTCTTAACTAACCCCCTTCGGACCCCCCCTCCTGTTGGTCTGTTGTGTTCTGGTTGACTTTTTTTTTTTTTTTAATCTTATCTTATAGCCAAGTGGCGTTTACACTGAGGTAATTTATCCACAGCTTTTCCTGAGCAGAGGTTTAAGTTGTGAACATCATCACTGTGAACGTGCTGCACATTCTTTGTCTAGTTTTGGATTTTTTCCTCCTGTTTTTAGCTTCACAGGCTAAAAGATCGAAACCAGATTTTTAAAAAATTGTCTTCAAAAATGATCCATAGGAAAAAAAAACCACTTTCAGTGCTTTATTTTCATTGTGACATTTTTTTTTTAAAGCATCTTATTCTGATGTTGATTAAAAACACACTTTACTAAAGTGAAGGGACAGATAAAATTCCAATGTTTTCAGCTACTAGAGAAGAGGGACTGGGATTACCTCTCCAGTGATACAGCTGCTCACATCGCCCCGGTGATGTATGCATGTGCTCCGGGGGCTGTTAGAGGTCTGTGACGTAGGTCATGGATGTGGTTTCATGTGTATCGGAGCACACACACTCTGCAGCAGGGGATGTTCAGGGAAGCAGCACACTTCAAATTCAACCAGGAGTGCAATGAAATGTTTCCCAGGGTGGTACAGCATTAAAGTCCAGCTTGGGTGGGGGTCACAAGTCCCTGTTTAATGCCACTCTGTCTGCTATGCCAATCCTGACCAGTCAGTTTGAATTAGGGCATTTATTAATATTGTAGGTATTTGTTTTTTATTTATAAACCATCTCGACGCCCCTCTCGCTCACAGCTGCGATCACCACGTTTTAGTTCACTGCGCTGTCGCTAACTTTGTAACTTTAGAGATTTAGCTCCTACTTGCAAGACCTAGCAAAACAAATCTGCACAGTGTCCTCCTGCTTCACAACAACGTCTTGCTCACCTTGCACGGGAACAGCTCTCTCCGTCTCTCTGCTGTGTCCGTCGGGTAAATGAACAGCATGTCGGAGTGGTGCACAGCGGGAGAGAAAAAAGTAAGAGCTTCTCTTTTATCTGACTTTCTCTCTGAGCGATCATATTATATACAAATATAATAGGCTGTGTATATAAAAGATAGATAAAGCCACTGTCACATCACTGAGCCTTTGTTGCTGCCTTTCGGAGACAGAAGTCAGCGTCACATTCCAATAAAACCTCTCCCAAAGGCACCGACAAAGGCTGTCGAGAGGTCCAGTTCAGTGGCATCAGGTGCTGAAGGTGAGGCAAAGCAAACTGTGATTGGGTGCAGTGTGTTAGCAGCCTATTTCCTAACTTTAATTAAAAGGAATTACCTTTGTGACAGCTGTTAAGAGAGAAAACCTGTTTTGGTACCCGACTCCAGCTTTTTAACACGGGGCCTCGTATTTGGAGGCGAGCGCTACAGGCGTCCTTTGCATCTCCATCACATTACAAGCGCTGGAATTCGTGTTCACGAACACAAATTATGAGTTATGATTTTGTGGCTTTACAGCGCAGCAACAACTCGTCTGCGTGCAGACAAAAAAGAAAAGGAGAGCGAGACCTTTGCCACTTATTGTGGTTTTTATTTCAGCGGTCGTCACCTTTCTTCACTCCAGGGGCGAAACACTCCAGAGTTTGAGGAAACAGCTTCACGCCCTTTCGGTGTGAAAGCTCTCTCACTGCGATAAAGGCTGTATGTATGCGCGTCCTACTCTACCCTATCCGGCCATATTGTGCTGATGTGCGCTGGTTAAGTAGCGGAAGACTAGAAAAAGACTCTTATCCATATGCCTGAGAGCCCAGGAGTCGGTGTGATCTCTCCCCAGATGAAGCTCTCAGCTTCCTCGCCCGTCCTCTGCGGAGCCATATAGCAGGTGGCAGCGAGGATCAATGGGCCCCAGCCATTACCTCCTCTCCACTTCATATCTCCAGCCTCATCTCGGCGGGGGGCCCGCGGGGCATGCGGCGCGTCTCGCTGCAGCACACCGGGAGAAATAGGGACGTTTTCCATTAGTCTAATTGCTCGGTTATAGTTCTATATTATTGCCGTGATCACCACTGTGGCTCGGTAATGACGGACCTCCCGTGACCCCACGTATAGCTGGTGGGTGTTATGTCTCCCCCATCACCGCCCATCGAAACTCGGCTTGCAGCGGGCGTGGGCGGAGAGAACAAACTTAACGTGGAGATGAAAACAGGAGGATAAACAGCCCCAAAAACGAGCAGAGCTCTTCAAATGTTTTGATGCAAGTTTAATCAAATAGCCTCAGCTATTTACATTCTCAACAGGTGCTGCGTTTGGCTGATTTATGGAATAAACACTGGAGTTGTAGTGCTTGTTCATTTGCCTCCGCTAAAAACTGGCAATATGGGGCTAATTTGCAATAATTTGCTGCTGCTGTGGCCACTGGTTAAGAATGTTTATATAATCATGATATAATAAGAAAAATGAAAATGAGTTTTTCATGCAGTTCAGGCCCTGTCAAACACAGCTCACGGACCCACTAAATGATAATTACATTCCTCAAGCACAGTATTACATTATACCCTCTTACATGGACTTTGTTCACGGTAAATGGGGGAGTATTATTTTCATTTTAAGGCGATCCGACCCGGTATTATTCCCACATCTGAGCTCCCTGGGTACAGTGGAAGGTTTCCCCCCATCAGCGATTACACGAGAAGTCTTCCATCAGCGAGCAGATGAGGTGAGGATTATAATGAATTCATTTACCCTCAAAGACGCTGCCTTTCTTCTTTGTGTTTGTAATATCCCATTTGCATACCTCGTACGATCGGAAAGCTTTAGTTTAAGCGGCGTTGGGCTAATCGGGCCTGAATATTTCACAGCTGACCCGCAGCTCTCCCTACAGGTCAGCGCATAAAAGCTGCTTCCTGTTTTGGGTTTCCTCTCATACAGTCAGGATTGCTGCTTATTATCTGGCCTCCCACTCCTTAGAAGGAGAAAATCCTTGGCCGCCGTGATTCCTCGTTTTTAAAAAAAATTTCTTGTGTGTTTTTTTTTACAGGTGTGGGTATTGATCTTTTGCCTTTGCTGCAGGGGAGCGTGTTCACTTAAAAGGCCCGCTGATGTAGCAGAGCTTATTAAACAAATAGGCCAGAGAACAAGGCCACAATCACTTTGAATCATGAAGGAGGTTGCCCATCTTAAAGCAACACTGTATCAAATATGAAACGCTCTGCTAACAAGGTGTGTAATCTATTTTAATCAGATCATATTTTATGAAACAAGGAGAAGGTTGAACTTAAGTAAGAGAGAAAGATGGAGATTCCGAGAGGGCGAGCTGGGGATTGTATTTTGAAATCGAATGTGACGGCCAGGGACCACGACTTGATTTTACATGCATGGCTTTATAATGAAGCCACGGCAAATGGTCAGTTATGGTTAACTTTAGGGGGAAGCTGGAGCCTTGCTGTAATGGGAGGCTAATTCAGGGCCCATAACGCCTTGACAGGCTGCGGGAGCCGAGCTGGAATATGGAGAAGGATGTAAGTTGCAGGCTCCAGGGCTGAAGTTAAGGTCTGTATTTGTCTGCAAATTGCCACGTTGCCTGAGGATATAATGGGGTCAAGAGTGGCGTGGCATATTTTGTGCGCGCAGACATACTGTCATAGAAATAAACACAAAGCAGCGGCGCACAGCCTCCTGCCGAGAGACTGGCCAACTCACTCGAATCAAGTGCACAGGAGCGACTTGGTGTTGTCATTGCAATTCGGGCCATGATCATTTTTTTATGCCTTTACACTGACTGAGTTCACAGGCGAGTGTTTTCAATCATGTTTTTTTTCTTCTCCGCGCCATAAATTGTTTCAGATCCTGTGACACGACTAGACTTGGTTATGAATACATGAATATATATACACTCACAAGACCTTAGGTAGCGCCACTAGTCAGACGAGATAATGGATGCAGAGACGTTATATACTGCTCCGGGAGCCACCACTTGTTAGATAAGATCTCCTTGGATTTTAATGATTAGAAGGAGGAAAAGAATGAGGCTGAACATGTTTATTTCTTCTTCCTTTTGGAGAAGTAGAAATCCTCTGCTTTTACGGTGAGTAATCACAGTGCTCTTCGGTCATCACCACACCAAATGTCTGCCTGCATTACAGAAAAATATGTGCTCCTCTTTATCCAAAAATAAATAAATAAATAAAATGCTGCTATGGGAACTACTGCAGATATTAATAGATGTCTAATAATAGTTAGCAAGGTATTATTCACCGCTCTGGAAAGCACCACTTGTTGGAAGAGAAACTCCTCTGATATTAATCACCGTGAAGCACAAAGAGAAGGCATTTAACACCCTAGTGTTACAAAATGAAGATGCTGTTGTTTGCGTCGTGTTATAAATTTGTTGGATCCTGAGCGCGCTCGCAGGGCCTCTTTGCCGCCAGCATCGGGGTGATGCGAGCAGGGGGAGAGGGGGGGAGGAGGAGGAGGAGCAGAGGAAGGAAGAGGAGGGATGCCTGCATCTTTAAAAGGTAGATGGAGTGAGGGAGCGGGGCGGATGGGTGGCTGGCAGGATTGTGCTGACGGCAGGGCTTTGGTTCAGAGCATGCCCATTAGAGGGAGCCATAAATCCTGGGCTCTCTGGGCCGGGCTGTGTCAGCAGTCCACTGAATGAATTGATTTTAAACGCCACTGAAAAAAAGAGAAAGTGCAAGGGGGGAGAGTGAGAGAGAGAGAGAGAGAGAGAGTGACTATTTAATTCACCCTCCGCCAGAAGCCCACACCCCGTTCCACCCCGCTTCTCAATTCAGGACTGCTGCTGAAAAGGGGGAGGAGAGAAGTCTAGAAACACTGAAACTGTCACCAGCAACAAGCCCAGGGCTACGCGGCCCCCACATGTTTGATTTAAACAGGAGGGAAACACACAAACCAAATACATAATCTCAAATTCCATACAGCATTTGTTCTCCCACCCCTCTAATTTTTCCCTCTCAGCCCTCTCCTTTTATATCTCCACAAGAGAAATGAGACATATCGTAAAAAAGAGAGGGAGAGGGAGAGAAAGGCACCGCTGCATTTGAAATTCAAATGTGTTGGATTTTGAAATTGATGTATGTGTTTATTCATTTACGAGCAGCATCCATGTGTGCATGCATTTATATATTATCAGCAGCAATGAAACGCCGCATAGAAGCCCCGTAGCCCGTCTCTCTCCCCCGCGTGCCCCCTCGCCTTTGTTTCTTCCCCGAGCTGAAGCCGCCGTTATGTTCAGCTTTGCAGGAAATGTGTTTGCGAAGAGATGCGCGGTAAATCGTACACGAGGACCAGTTTCACTCGGCCTTTGTTTCGTTTTATCTAAACGTGTAGCGGCTTTCGTTTTGTCTTGCTCTGTGCCCACGCCGTGACACCGCCCCCTCCACCCCGTTTCCCGTGTACTTACCTGTTAGAGTGTCATCAGACACTGGTGGGAGTGCACTGCTGCCCTTGTAGAGAGCAGTGTTACAAGACCCTCTAAGGATCTAATCTGTGTGAAACCTGCAATGTAAGTGGAATATAAGGCGAGGGTAGGGCGGGTGAAATCGATATCATATTTATCATATTCATAAATATGCAAAAATTGATCACGCCACATTCACCTGAAGCGGAGCACCCGTGTCTGTGGAAATAAAGGAGCCGTTTCTCACTCCTTTCATATATTGTGCATGGGTCTTGTTGCGTATTAGGCCTTTTTATCTTTAATATTGACACAGAACTTAAAGCTGGAATAACTGATTTTTTTCTGCTTTCTTCATTAGGGGGCAGAAAAACTCCACAGCAAACTGACTGACACGTGGCTCCAATGTATTATCAGTTGACTAACAAGGAGACTGAACAAAACGAGGGGCTGAAAGAGGTTAAAAGTCGGGGGGGGTGGTGACAGCTGTGGGGCCGTCATGCTGGAGGACCTACTTCCTTTCATACTGATTGATTTTAATTGCTAATAACTGATCACTGGAGCTTTAAATGAACAGGATGCAGAAACCGAATTTCCTAAAAATTCAAATCTCTTCATAACATTCTGATATAATGGAGGGAGAAGGAGGGGCGTCTGGTGTGTGTGTGTATGTGTGTCTTTGGGGTGGGGGGGGGGGGGGCATCCTCTCTGGCTCATTACGCTGTTTAAAGAGCCGGCGCCTCCGAATCACCTGCCCGGCTCCACGCTTCAAACAAGCTCAGCCACCAGGGATCATACATCAACTTCTCCATCAGTCCCCCGGCTTCACTTTTTCACTATCCGGCTGCGAACACATGAGCCCCACATGCAACCCACACGGCGAATGTGGGAAAACAGATAGGATCGCTCGTTGAATACTGATCTCACGCCTGCTGCAAAAAGCACAATAAATTAGTTACAAAGCAGCTGTTACGCTGTTACGTGCGTTATCCTGAATTTAATCGAATACCTTTGGTGGACTCGCAGCATCCCGGGCCCTGTTTGTGGCCCCGGCATTGCTAACACACGGCTCCTCTGCATGTAAAAAGTACACTTTCTCATGCCTAATTACCCACGGGCTAAGGCATGAAGAGGATTCGCTGCGTATTACTATAAAGATTGTGAGGATATTTCACTTTGAAAAATGGTGAAGCGCACAGGACTAAGGGCTTGATTACAAGGAGTGGGGCACACAGCCTCTACATCTTCCTTCCCTCATTTCAATTATGGCTGACTGGAGGCACGGTGCTGCCACCGTCCTCAAATAAAACTAAAATATGATAAAGCTGAAATATCAGGCCCAGGACTGCGCCCAGCCTCGAGCCATGTGAGGCGCCGATCCTCGGCACGTAATTACAACATTTGCCAATATTTTTTTGACGGGAGGTTCAACATGGATATGAATGAAAGGGGGGAGGGAAGGCATGAGGAGCGTTCATGACACGTGATAAAAAGCACATTTCATTCTGCCCTCCCTATGGATAACAGGAGACATGCCTGCACAGAGCTGTCTCTGTGTGAGAGGGTATAGATGGCTGTATTACTTTTAAGTTGCTAGATCATTACTCATGTGAAGATGCATGAGCGAAGTGCTGCAAACATGAGCGCTGAAAAGAGCTTGTCATGTCTAGTCATACGTATATATGGATGCTTAAAAGAAAAAGTGTTCCTGTTTTTGAGATGGCACCCTGCTATTTCACAACAATCCAGCTGCTGTAAGCAAATATTTTTTCAATGGGAGGACAAAAAAAGTGCTACAAAGCATATTCTCTATTCAATTCATGTTTGCCCTTTTAAGCGCTGGCCTTTGCAGCCCCCTGCAGACGGAGGCGGTGTGCGATGCGGCCGCTTTCTCAACGTGACGCACCGACAATGGTGGATCTCCTCTTCCACGGTGGCCTTAACACCCCAGGCAGCCAGGGTGCATCCTATGTCAGCATTAATCACAGTCTGGCATGCCCGCCATGTCGCCGGTGCCACGCGGGGTCAGTGCTCCGCAAAGCTGGGCATTCGGAGGAAATCCCGGCCAGCGTGGCACGGAGTCTCCCGCTACACCGGATGCACGAGGAAGCGAATTGAGGATTTGCGCGGAACGTGATCTATTTAGGCCCGGTTTGGTGAAGCCACAGCTCAGAACGTAGTGCGGCGATTAAAGCGAGCAAATACGGGACCTGACACGTCAGTGTAACCTCTTTATAAATCCTCTCTTATGACTGCGCAGCGCTTCAAATGAACAACACCAGCGTGGCCCAAAAACAGGTGTAATTTTTTTCCAGTATCGATTCAAATTTCAGAAAAAACGAAACCCTTGAAGTCGGCTGTCTAACATTTATGATTTCACTCAGAACTGAAACATTTTCGCTGAAGTGTATATAATAACATTTTCCAAGTATTCATTCTTCTTAGATTGAAGTACACGATATATCATTTTGTAGATCTGATCTTGGTCATTAAATGTGGGGGGGGAAAAGTGCGAAGCATTTCCTCTTCTACACTGAACTCGCTCACTGGAGCTCTTCACATAAAGAGTCTTCAGCTTCTTTGATGTGTGTGTTTGAACGTGTTTACATATCTTTGTGGGGTCCAAAAATTGAAAGTTTACCATGCTTGTGGGGACCAACTGGCCTGTGGGGACAAAATCCCGGTCCCCACAAGTTAAAGGCATTTTTTGGACTCAAAATGTGGTTTCTGTGTTATAGGGTTATAAATAGGTTGTGTTAGGGTTAGGTTTAGGGTATTAGATGTCCCCACAAAGATATGAAAACACGATACTGTGTGTGTGTCTGTGTGTGTGTGTTTTGTTCTGTTGTTATTTTTTTCCCCTCTCAGTGTTGAAGTGGCTCCAGCACCTGCTTTTCAAAGTGAAGGAGGAAATGTTTTGCAGAGGGAAGAGCTTCTGCAGCAAAATCAAGAACGATTCCGCCCCCTTCACTCGTCACAGTGTGGGGGATTCAATCAAAAGTCTGCCCTGTGACCTGTTCTCAGAGAAACAAACAGCCAGCAGAGTCTCCAAAGACCAAAGCCATCAGAGGAGGGCGGCTGGTGTGTGAGCTAAATCGTGGCACTTTTCTGAAAGCTTCCATCATAGAAAAATTGTGAGTTGTCGCAGTGGAGAGTGACTAGCATGGCGCTACATTGATACATTGATGCAGTGAATGCCTTGGACAGTGCAGTAAAAGTGCTGAGGTTGAAATTAAGCTGTTATCTCTGGCATGTATCACTAGGGAGGCAGGAAGCAGAGGTGCAAAGGCAGTAGCCTGTTTGCTTTACTGTTATTGCCTCTTTCCTCATGTTCTGCCATTTTAAACGAAACGCAAAGTTTGTTTATCTTTTATTTTAACAAATCCGCTTTGCCGTTTTACCGAAAATCCATTCTCTGTTCTTTTTTTTTTTTTTTATATAGTGCACAAGAAGGGGGAGGTCACAGGATTTTCTTTTGGCCTATAGGAGTATATGTAGCAGATTTTAAGCTATCATTTCTGCCTTATCTTGAAATTAATGAAAGTAAACATAAAAGAGAACATGGACGTCTTCACAGCCGAGATGGATAGATACCGCCGCAGGTCAGAGGGAGTTTGGGTAAACTTTCCCTTCAGCAGACCTATACTGAGGTATTACCACCTTAAATGTAAGCAGCTGATATTACTAAAAGCAGATGGCTGTGCCTGAGAAAATTGGTGCATGTATCATTTATTTATGTGTTTCCAATTACTTGCAACTCTGGAAAACACAAAAAATTGTATTTAAAACAATAAAAAAAGTCCTAGTTTTGGTGCGACATGCATTTCAACCATACATTGTTTCCTACTGAATATGAGTCTGGTGCATAATCAGCAGCTCATTAGTGTTTTGTCCCCATTTTCATCTTAACCTTCTATTAACAAAAGCATACATAAGCTGTCCTGGTATGATGAGGATTTAATTGAGTGTACAGTAAACAGCGGCTTCCTGGAGCAGGAAATAAAACTCATTTGCATTAAAGTCATTAAATGATATTAACATCAGCTTAAACAATGTTGTCCTAACACAGAATTTTGTATATTTTGGTGAAATGATGAGCCTGAACTGCGTGCCACTGAGCTTAGATTCGGGGAAATCTGCTTACCACAAAAAGTTTCTTTATGAAGCAGAAAAGCTTTGAGATGCTGTTACAGACATGTAAGCTGAGAGCTCCCACACTTATAAATTCAGTATCACGTGTGTTTGCATTGCACTAAACATCCACTTTTGATCAAGTGAATATTTATAGGTAATTTATTGAATTAGGTCTCTTTAATGTTTTACAATGTGGGCTGAAGCTTTTGTATATTCCACCTATACTGTTCACATAGCGTAGCCTGCATGGCGACGATTTCACTAGTACACGTTTGAAATTCCTCACCACAGTTTACTCTGTTGGCAGATATACATCTTGTTTTTTTTTTTTGTTCTTATCTTTGTTTCGGCTTTATTTTTTAACACCTATTTCTCTGCGCCAGCTCTCGCTGAACAGGAATACATAGGAAGTATTTTATTTGTACTTTTATCTGCAGTGTTGATTAGATAGTGAGTAGGACGAGGTTTGTTCAAAACAGCAACTCTGAGCAGCAGAGTGGTGAGAATCCCACACTGCTGGAATTAATGCTGTGGAAATTTACCATTTTTATTATACCACTGTAAATTTCCCCGGAGAGCTGTCAGAGTACAGGTATTTCCCCACCTACATCAGTGCTTTTATTTCTTGACAGACCATAATTTGTTTGTAAATGTAAGATTTTTCCAGTATCTTAATTTATTATACTTTAACTATTAAACAGTTATGCAAACAGGGAGGCGAGAGTTGCATTCCTAGTCACAGAGCTTGATTAATCAATTACCGTTAAGAGTTAAGAAAAAAGCCCAACACTTTGCAAACAGCACTGGGGAGCACTGCGGTTTTAACTTTTAGAACCACAAACCCTTTTAGAGGCACGGGCCATAATGGTGAGGTAAACAAATGCATCACAATTATTTTGACAAAGATGCATTAATGTTCAAAATGCTGCACGTAGCACTTTATAAAAAATCTTCTTCAATGCATATCATCCTAAAGTAGACAGTGAGTAATATGCTTGAGGCACAACGATTGGTTGATGTGACATTGCAAGATAATGACAAAAATCAACAGATTGGTCTTTAATGACGGAACAGAGATGCCACCCTTCAAATTCCGGACCTCGGCATCTTCTCTACACGCGAAGTTACGCTTTGTTTTTTTCCCTGGATCCCAAAATAAGTTTCCTCGTCAAAAGTTGTAATATGACACTTGTACGTCACGTTTGTCTCCCTGGGGCGCGGCGAGTGAGGGGAACGTAGGTGCAGGTGCCGGTTCTGTCATGCCGCACCGACACCCCCGTGAGTAATCTGGTGCATGATAAACAGAGGGTCGAGGTGTCACAGGAACACCTCGGCGACTGGCACAAGGGTAATTACTCTTCCTGCGTGGGTGCAACTCAAAATTTTTGAACCTTTTCTTTCTCCAATCATACTTGATGGATTGAGTGGGAGAAGGCGATCATCTGGTTCTTAGCAGGCTCACTGAGCGTGGTAGGCCTCTGTTGATTAATGATATCTGCTGCAAGTCACCAAAAGCGGAAATTAAGTATTTCTGTTTAAATGTAACATTTGTCTCCTTTGCTGGTGTTGAGAAAGGCATTTGTCAAAATCCCCGGGCTTTGGCGATAGGTGGATTTCCTCAGGGAGCATGCTGGGAATTACTCCCTACTTTCACATTAATGGCATTCAGTGTTCCTATTTTATACCTTGAATCTACTTTTCACCCTTTAACCTCTGCGGTGGATTTTGAATATGTAATCGTTCACTTTTAAAAGCGGTCGGCCGGGCGGCAGTTTAGGATTAAGCATGTCGTAGATTTTTGCAGAAAGACGAGGAATGACCTTGGCCGTGTGATTCCCGATGGCATCTCTGTCTGTGGTGGGCACACGGGAGGGGTTCTGGTGGTTTCACTGGTTGAGTTGGGTTACCGTTTGTGCTGATGGCGAGCCCCTGCCACGCTGGAACGGAACAGACTCCGGCTCCCGAGGAGACTAATGGTTACAGGGCCTGGCCATCGTCCAGTGCTGCCCCAGCCACTGCCTCTCCCGTCGCTGGGATATCATTACCTCCAATGTGTTACATCAGACTCGCTTGGTCAGGCTCTGAAACAGTCAATACTCCACAATTTAGAAAATCAGCCAAGTTTGCAGAAACAAAGAGGCAATATCGGAAATAAAGACGGATATATAATCTGACGCCAGGCATTTTTTCATGCTGGCTGAATTATTTGTTGTCCGGAAGGTGGGGATGAGGAAGGGGTAGAGGGGAAGGAAGGAGGGAGGGAGCCAGGGATCTGTCAGAGGTTAGAGGAGGTGGTCAAACGGCCTGAATAAACGTGCAAATCACAGTGCCCAACCGCTGACCCTCCCCGTCTCATACAAGCAGCCTCTACTTTTTCCATCAATGGAAATCTAATTGCTTGAAAAGCGATCAATGGAAACTAAATTGGTTTTGTGTGGAAGCGAGCATGGAATAAGCTCTGAGCCGTTTTAATGTGTGTTGGTTTTGCATCTTAAATCACGGTAATATTTGGAGCGGGCCCCTGTTCTCTGGAGGGGGTAAACTTTGGTAATGTCGAGACACCGGGGAGGAGGCACTCAATCAAGCTCCTAATAAAAATCACGGGCCTTAATTGTTTTTCCAAACTCGTAAATCGTCCAGCTTAATGGGTTAATATTAAGACTTGTAAGAGGACGGCATGCTGCATGTTTTGGAGTGGCCGGGAGCTCTTCATTGTGGAGCTGCGACCACTGATAACCCTCTAGTGATCTGATATGACTAATCCCCTCTAATCCTTAATACACTCCTTAACATGCTCCTAACTGACAGCAGTCGATATGGGTGCACTTCTCTGTCTTATCGCTGATCTCTTTGTCTTTGTGCACGCTCTGCAGTGAAATTTGCTCTCCCACTCATCCTTTTGAGCGAGGATCACTGGCACATCTGCATCGGTGTCACACGTTTTAGCTCCGAGTGCTTCTCGATAAGCTGAGGGTTGATCAGAGTTTTGAAATTGCACAGGGTTACTGAAGGGCTCGCAGAAAGTCAAGCGCGTGGCGCTTGTGCGATGGAAAGCCGAGCCCGTTTCTACCGCAGTATCCGAAACTGCTCACCCCCCCCTCCAACTTGTCTTTCCCGGCGGACAGCTAGATGGACTGCACGGGAGGCTGGGATGTGGCTGGTGCCCACCGATCGTGTAGCCTTACCCAGGAAAGAACGGTCCCAGCAGAGTAATTTATTGACAGCATTGAGATGTGTTTCTGCCCAGGTGCTTCTCTCAGCCATCCCTCAGGTGCTTATCTATCAGTTATCAGTGCAGACAGAGCACAGACCCAGGTTGTATTTCTGTCTGCTATTGTAATTACATTGTAATTGATCTGAGGGTGTGCTGGGCAGTGCCCGTGCAGTAACTTTGCAAGGGCTTTCCTTTCTTTTGTTATCTGGGAAAGTGCTACGGTATCATTGCGAGCAAACCTTGTAATTGTTTTTACAACCCGCTGTTGCTGGACCGAAACCATCCCGTAAAAGCAAGACGTAAAAGATAAAAAAGTGGTTACGAAGCAGAGAAAATTACACCGAGAAGACATTCAAACAGCTGATCATGAAATCAAATGTATATATTTTCGCTCTGGCCTGTGGCGCTGCTTATCCATCTAGATCCTTTCGGTGTACGTTTCCCATGTTTTGGAAATACTGGCTTTAAAATTTCGCCTTCTCTTGACTATAATGGAGCCAAATGGACCTCATGCTGTGTTGCTCAAAAAGACCCCCTCCCCCCCAAAAATGGAGAGAAACTCTGCAACAGTTTCTTTTTGCAGAAATCATGACCTGGTTACTCAAAAATATCCCGGAGCCTCGCTGTGAGCACAGACTATTTTCTTTCTGTTGAACTACACTGTTCTAACATATGTTTGTGCAAAAGGACACGTGCATCTACCTGCGAGGTGTGGCTCATAATCGCAGCAGGAGGTGAACATTTATCTGGGTCACGATTTCTGGAAAGAGACATTGCAGCTCAGCTGTACACATGCTCACAAAACAGGTGTGGAAAGACAAGAAGGACTACGAGCCAAAAGAAAGTATGCGAGCTTGATTTTCGGACTAACTGTCCCTTTAAGCAGGTTTGAACTTTATTGAAAGTCATAACATGAGCATAGAAAACATGCTGATTAGTTGCTATATGCACAGAAATGCTTACATGTCAATATCAGCTTTATTGGAATTAATGTTGATCCTGAAAATCCGACAGCTTGTCTTTTCATTTTCTGTGCCGTCACCCTCGCAACAACAACAACAACACCAAACGGCACGCCACGCGTATCATTCCGATCACGCATATTAACCAGCCCTCGCCACCCATCAATCTTTTCGCCACCATTTTGTAACTGATGCTGAAATGATGTTATAAATGAGGGTTGAAAATATCCCTGCACTGGCCTGCATCAGCAGTCTGAGGGCCTATCGGATGTTCTCCGCACACATCTGTGAGCTGTACTCACCTCTGGGAAATTAGCAATCAACCTTTTACCAGCCAACACCTGTATAAGGAACACAACATCACCACCCAACCCTTGTAATGTCAGGTCGCACACCCTCGCACGCCTGTTGTGTCGAAGATGTTTTGTTACCCCGATCGTAATTTCGCATCGCTAATCACTGCTGTGGCATGCAATTTGCATGTCGACTCCTTCCGAGTAATAACGGCAGCCTTAAAGCGGCGCTGAAACCATCTGAAACCAGCGTTCGTCCTGAAGCTCCTGTGCAGTCTAATGTAAGTATGCACGCTCTCCCTCATGATCCCTCATTTATCATTTTGACACTGGCTACTTTTTTGAAGTGGAGAAAAATGTTGCAGTCAGCTCTTCCTTTGGTCTCGGAAAATATGTGCGAATGAGCGCGCGTATGTGTCGCGTGTGCGTGTTTTCAACTGCTTGTGGAAGATAGAGGAGAGGCGCGTGTGCGTGCGCGCGCGCGCATTGTGTTTGTGTACATGCATCAGTATGATTAAGGAGCGTGGAAACATGGCACTGGCTATTTACTGCTGATAAACCAGAGTGTGCATTTGTTGTTGTGTTGCATCGCCATTTCCTGGTCGCTTGTTATTCTTATTCAGATGCTCCATCTATCCTGCTTTATGTAAGACAAATTGTTTCCTATTTTTAGGAAGCTTGTTGACCTGATACAGGCAAAAAAAAAGGAAGGCTTTTCAAAACGTAACATTTTTTCTATCATTTAGCACCATTTTAGTTCGCTTTAAGTTAACTTTATGCAACTGTTGGACGTCACGTAGGCACCTCTCCGCTCAGCTTTGACCCAGAAATGCTGTTTAGCAGAACTCCTGACATTTACCTGAGCGTGGACTAATATCCGTGTTAAATTGCATCAATAGATATCCGAACAGGTATCTGTATTGATTGTCGTGGAATCGATTGGTGACATTATGATCCTTCTCACAATGTGCTGGTGGAGAGCCTCTGATAAACAGTCTGATCCATCTAGCTGCACAGAGGGATAATGTTACTTGGCTTTTCTGTTGTGTGCGTGTGCGTGCGCGTGTGTGTTGGAGTGTGTCGTGGCAGGTTACAAATGAGTTTGTTTGTGTTCTGGCCGCAGAAACCTTTTATGCCCCGGGCTGTGTGTGTTGTGTGGGTGGGTCTTGGAGAATGCGATAGAGACTAAGGATCTGTAAGTGTGTGTGTGTGTGTGTGTGCGTGCCCAAATAGCTTTATATGTGTGGGTTGGTTATGAGTTTGAGATGCTTTTTTGGTATTTTGCCTGTTGTTACCACCTTAAGCCATATAGTTTGCTGTCCACTCGGTTTCGATCTCCGTGCTCGCGCCGAGGTCAAGAAGGTGACCTATTGGTAAAAGTGCCTTGCGTGCCAATAAATGCCTAGCAGTATTAATCACATAGGAGCCCTCACTCTGTGAAGAGGTCAATGCTTTAAAGGGCACCCAGAGAGCTGCCTAAGACTGAAATACAGCCAGGGCATCTTTCCGGTTGAATGTACCAAAAGTTTTATTAGTTCCCCCAATGAGGTCAGTCTGCCCTGCATAAATGAAATCTGTCGATATCCCATTATAGGCTTTTGGAACTTGATTGTGAGGCATCTGTCAGATGCATATTTCATTCTAAATTTAGTTAGCTGGCTGTAAGTAATGCATACATTACCACCAGCTTATTTCCCAGTGTACACGGCTGCAGAACATCTGTTTTTCTATTAAGTGAGAGATGAAATATTAATCTTAAAGCAAATCTGGTGCGAGTCAATCACTGACAGAGCGCAGTGACAGCTGCTGTGAAAGTAACACCAGCATGTCAGGTGTCTGCCTCGATACATCTGATCACGACACCAACACGCACTGTACCTCGGAGCCAAAACACGGACGGGTTCGGCGGATCAAATGGACTGTTTTATTAACTGGGTCGATCTAAGCTTGTAATTGCAGAGCGGTTACATTTAGAGCTCCGTGCTGTTGATGTGGTCAAAAGGAGCACGTGCGTGCACCGTCTGTGCTGCGGCGTAGACATTAGCTGCGAGCGCAGGCGGGGAAATGCAGGGCCCTGACAGCAGCAACAGCATAAGTCTGCCTGGAGTCTGCAGCATTTGTTCGGGGATGAACAGGAACCAAAATCAACATACATTACATGGCTGAGTAATGGAAATGAGAGAAACACTGATGGCCGTGATTTTCAGCAGAATTAGTCATCTGCACTGGCTCTAAGTCATTCCCATGCACGACTGGCTTAACAGATGTGTACGATCAATACATCAATATAATGTATGCTCCACGTTTTCGTTCACGTTTTGCCTTTCTGCCTGTTGAAATTGCCGGATGGTTGGAAATCAGACATTGGGACAGCAAGACTTCCAACGAGCCGCGTCGACGACACGTGAAATCAAAACTCTACAAAAAAGTCTGCAGACCTCTTGAATATTTTATGTGATAGATTTTTACATTAATCACTAAATACACCGTCCACCCATTCAATGTATCAATCCACTCTGAGAATTTATTGAACAAACAGGGATCCATACTATGTAATTATTGCCCTCTAAATAGCCCCAGTGAATACTTGAAAAGCTAACTGTATGTCAATATTGCTCAAAGGTGAATTCTATCGACGTGCAGCATTTGAAGAATTTAGTATTTGTCTTGGTTACCAGGTGACGGGCACAGAGCTCAGCTGGAGGCGCCTGTATGGCACGTTTCTCATCGCTAAGTGCAAAACTGTTTATTTTAAGATGACAACACACACACACACACACACACACACATACACACACATACACACATATATATATATATATATATATATATTACATTATGACATTAATAAATAAAGAAAAACAATCATTTGTAGAGCTGCTTGTGTTAGACAAGTGAAAATAGCAACATTCGTACAATCAGCTTAAAGCTTTGCAACAGCACGATGTAACGCAGGAAAGTTTATTGGATAACAACATTACATTTTAATAGTTGTTGCCTAATGTTGCTTCTGCTGCAGGACTGTTAGGTTTACATTCATTTGTAGATGGCACCAAGATAGGTCAAAAATTCTAAACAAGGCCTTAAAATTAAGACTAAGGACATGTTGTCATTTTAACCAGCACAGGAAGCGTGGGAGGGCAAAAACACCATCTCCGTATGCTAATTTGTCTGTCGGATCTGTCAGTTGTCCGTCCTGTCCAAGCCACACATATTTCACCTTCAATAAAAAGCAAATATATATCAACACTCTTTAGGTTTTGTGGACATGTGATGAACTGAATATTTAGATGACTAGAAACACAGGAGTTCCTGCTGGAGCTCCACTTTGGCAGTGCTCACCTTTATCTTACACCCGAGCCAGGGTGAAAATGTACAAAAGTATGTTACTCGCATGGGTCAATAATGCTGCCCTGGGGAGGTGAAGGACAATAAATTCTTCATTGTCAAAGTAAAAGTAAGTGCTAATTAGCTAACGTTTGCTAGCTACCTAACATTGATCCACGGGTCACTGCAGTCAGCGCTCCAGGGCAGTAGTGTCAAAGCAATGATATTTTTGTTAGGTTAACACATCTTGGAAGATAAATCTAATAAAAACTTTCCCTTAAAGGCAGTTTGAGTATCCCACCACTGACAGCTCGGGTAAGGGTTAGAGTGTAGTAACTGCTTAATGAACTATCCTGCATTTTGACTAGTAAACCTAGAACAATTGTCCATCCCAGTCTTATTCCCACGATGCTGCTGTTGTGTTGAAAGTCACGAGCGTCTCACAGCTGTCCTTTGGTATTAGTCCTGTGATGCATTGGCCTATGGCAGTACTGAGACGGCTCTCTCGCTCCCAACTTGTCACATATGGAGAAAGACTCCATGGTGTCTCATTTAAAATCAGTGGGTAAGCATGATGTGCAGGGTAAATGTTGTAAAGGGACATATTTTATCCAAACCACAGTCTTTTGGTAAGCCTAACGAAATAGGGCTTCGTGCCTAAATCTAACTAGGGAGTGAAAACAAAGTGCAGAGCTCTTAAACGGGACACAAACCACAGTCTCCTGGCTGAGATTTACTCCAACGCCATCCTTCTAACTTCCGACAGCGGACTTCCGTTAATGTCATCGACCGGTGTTAGGGTGGCCGGTCCACCAAAAGTCTCCGCCACGGCACCAGTTTCTGATGTAATGGCAGTATTTGCTGTTATAGGATGGCATTTACCTTCCAGTCCTCTGGGGAGTGGCCAACTATGTGTAAGACAATAAAGAAGAAGAATAACAATGCTACTAAAAATCCCAAATGCACAACATCATTAAGCATATATGCAGCAGTGCAGTTTATTAATGCAGAATGTGTCGCCATTATAGCCCACATGCTGCATCGGTGTCTTCCATTGTTCAGAGGCGCGCGTTGGTGCTGAACTGTACGTCCCTGCAGATTTCCCCGCAGGCCCCATTGTGTGCCGACACAAGCAGAACTGTCCTCCGTCTTGAGCTAAAGATGCTTGGACATTAGCATACACAGGTTGTCAGTGGTAAATGAATGACAAGACTTTCATCTCCCGATGTGTCAGCCTCGCTTAGCGGTGACACGGTTCAATGTGCCCCGTAAAGTGCCACTGTGGAAGCCGGTGGAACCAGCACGCGATAGAAACCCAGCCTTGCAAAGATTACTTAATAAATAGAATAATTTCGCCATCAATATTATCCCAGCTCTGTGACAATGTCAAAAGAGAGCAAGAAAACAACCAATCTATATTTGTTATGAAAGTTTGCCATTGTCTGTGTTCTCGCGTGCAGCCGTTTAAGCCGTAATGAAAAATGGAGGTGTGTTTTGTGTGGGGAGGAAGAGTTTTATAAGTGATTTTTGTTTTGATTTTTTTATTGCTCAGCTTCTGTGTTTTGCAGTTCTTTCTCTGTAGCCGGACAGCACGAGGCTTTTCATGAAGATGCACATATTTCTTACAGGTGATACTGGCTCAAGACAGATATGGTTGATGAACTCAATTACTGTACATAAATTTAACTGCGATAGTTAAAGCGATGTCAATTAGTTTTTGTTGGGAATATTTAATGCTCATTAAAAATTAAATCTATGAAGGCTCACTTTGCAGAGAGAAAATTTAAAGCATGAATATTTTATGAGCCCTGACTTGTCTGTCTTGATGACTGTGACTAGTTCTGCCAGCAGCTGCTCGGGATTTTGCAACGCCGCCACGTGATCCAGCCCCCCAAACTTCTGACGTCCTGTCCTTAAAATGGATGACATCTTGATTCCCCGGTAATGAAATCATCACTGGGATATTGCGGACGGTTTTAATTCTGATTAAAAGTCATTTTTTAAAGAGATGACCTCAAACATCTCACTTCTCTCATCTCCGCTCTAATTCTTCATTTCCCATTGCTCGGAGCCGAAGTCCTGAGTTGGCAAAAATCTGCTCGTGAATAGGAAACGTTTATCAAATTTCTCCATTAATCTGATGCGGAGGCCTTGATTAAAATGCTACCCCACACAGGCAACGCAGATGCTCAAAGTGCAGACTTATAGGAATGCACAGATTGATACAGATGTGTCGCGCTTCTGTGCTTTGTTCGGTCGCAGAGGGTGGCTGCTGAGAGAATCGATAAAGGGAATGCTCTGTGATCGGGGGGGTCGGCTTTTGTCCTTAGTGTTTATCCTGACTCAGCACAAAGTCAAAAAGGCAGCATGTGACCAAAGGGAAGACTGATGTGCCGAATACCCCCCCCTCCCTCTCTTCCCTCCACCCTATCTGACCGTCAGGGATTCCACAGAGTGAGCAGAGATTGATTCTCTCCCCACTCAGAGATATAGGGCTTGTTTTTCACACAGGGCGATATGAGACTTTCAGAGAGGGTCTGGCTGTAGGGGCGGTGGGGTGGGGGGAGTCTTGTGCAGAGATGGTGGGATTGGTATTGGTAGAGATGACAGGGCGGTGATGTGGGGATAGGCAGGGTTGATTGGAGCTGAGAGAGAAGTGAAAAACTGAGACAGAGATGGAAAAGCCGAGGCACGCTCTCCGAGGCTGAAGGGATTGGACCGCTGCCTCATTCCAGCCATCCTGCGCCCAGAGACTCCACTCAGGCCAGGCCGGTGTTGCTTCTGGACAAGTTGTCCTCAAGCGTATAGATCTGCTGTCTTCTAATGCTGATTGATATTAATCAAATTGTCTTTGACTGACACAGCAGCCAGGAGCCGCGATTTCTTAACCCAAAAGGCAATTTTCTAAAATGGGCTGGGGTTGAAGTCTGCAGGCGTTCTTGCCGACTGCTCCTGCCAGGGCCACTGACCCCTGGATAGCACATGTAATGGATGAGTACATATGCCTTGTGCTGTCTCCCTCTCTCTGAGCGGAGGAGACATGAACTAATTAATTACGGGGGATGTTGGCCAGGCTGGACGCTGACACGATCGTTGTGGCTGTGTGGTTATTGACTACTCCGCAGAGGAAAGTTGCTCATTTAGCACTGTGTTGCGAGCCTGGGAGGTCACTGATCATTGTGGAAGGAGCATATGCTCTGTGTTTGTCTGTCTCTCGGCTTGTGTTTGCCTCGGTCACGTGCACGCGCGAGCATGTGTGTTCTCCTTCTTGCAAGTGTGTCAGCTATTAAACGCATGATGTAACCAGTAAGCATATTTGCACCTGTCACTTTTTCTTTTAGACTAGCCAAAGTGTTGAAGAGAAGCCCGTTGTAAAGTGCAGCTTTTATTTCTCTGAGATCAAGAGTGGTTGTGGACATTCCAAGAACATGGCAAGTGGAGTAGATTAGAGGGTTATGCCCTTGAACATCTCTGGTTCTCAGTATTATTCTGAAAATATAGATTACAGACTCGGGGTCAGGGAGAGCACCACGGGAGACTATAGAAAACCGCTGCAATCATCTCAGCCGGGCTCCAGCTCTGGTTCACATATGCTTTAGAAATTCTAATTTGCACAAGATGGATGTGGAAAACTACTCGGATGCATCTTAAAAACAGATGGATTATGATGACCATGCTTTTACAAAGCACGTTGCCTAAATGGTGAGAGCCTTGCTGCGTCAGAGCTGGTGGTGTTTCAGCTTTAACTGGCGCTCCTTAGGGACCCATCTTCAGGGGAGGAGATGCTTTTCTAATTGCTTTGGCTTTTGCCTTTTGGTCCTTAGGCATGCGCACCGAGGGCATGTGAGCGGCTGAGGTGGGAAGATCTTTGGGGAGATAACTTTGGCTTGTGTTGCAAATATTGTCAATGTGAGAGAGAGAGCTGGAGAGCGATTGTGCTGCTGTTTTATTTATAAGGGTTAACACAAGGCTGAAATTCTATATAATATATAGTATATGTGTAAAAAGCCTCATTTACTATTTTTCTGACAAGTGGGATTGAGTATGGATCCCCAGTTATGAATTACCCAATTTTTAAGAGATGTTAGTTTGTTATGACTTGTTGACTTTAAGGATCAATAATTGATCCCTTGGAGAGAACTTTGGACCTTTCATCCACAACATCCCTTTAGCAAAGCAGATGTAAGCAGACATATAGCATTGCAGTCGGCTAGACTGGGGCTAATGGTTAAGTGTGGCTATGCAAAATCACACAGTGAAAATATGGCGCAAACATATTTTAATTCAATAGAAAAAGTTTGCCTAACATAGCTGGAATAGAAAATAACTGCTGGAGACTTTCAACATATTTTTGGTTTCTTTTCATCGTAAAATAGAAAATGACCCACAACCGAGATTTGAAGAAGAGCTTTATGCCCGACATAGATGTGGTTAAAGGACGGTCTGTAAATCGTCAACATAATCGGCTGCCGTTTGTCATTTAAAATATTTGTAGCCGTTTTTTCTGTAGTGACACATCCCACTGACTCCGAACAGACGTGGGAAACCTCAAGGAGGAAGCAGCTAAAGTACGCAGCTCAATTAAAAATGGCTGTTAATAAATTACACCTTTAGTATCTTTTCTCTCTGCTGTCATAAATCTAATAAAGCAAAGGTCTTGTGGGTCTCCTCATAATAGATGAAGACAAAACTCCCCCCGGGACCAATTAGACCACCAGGAAATTACTATCTACTGGATTGTGTACCATTAGAAACATCATATCGAAGAGCTTTTGAACAAACACTTGTGAGGAAAACATGATTTAGGAGATTCACGCGAGGCTCTGAGAATTTATGTCGTCTTTCTTCTGGGGGCTCCGGTTGCAGCGATTACGAGTTGACCCGGCTGTATCTAACGGCTGATAATCCCCGGCTGATGGAGGTGACAGTGATGTCGCGCAGACAGGCTGACGGGAGTAGATTGGCAGGTGTATTTTGCCGTGGTTATTGAGAGGTGAGCTGAATCGGCGGGTGGCGGGACGAGCCTCTGCCTGGCTAGAGGGACACGGCGAGTCGTACATTTTTAATGGTTTTCAGGGGCTGCTTACGCAGCTCCTTGTTACTGCCCATCCAACCTGTCATGGCACTGGGCCCACCAGCCTGAGAAACAGGCCTTCCTTCAGACACCTCAATAATTTAGTGCATGTGTTTACAGAACGTTGACAAAGTCAAGTGCACTGGCACTGTATACATCCGGGGATGAATAATACATGTGGCCGGTTCAAGAATGTGCCTAGTGGTATGGAAGTTCAGATCTACCTCACATAAGCAGAGTAAATGTCCTGACATTTCAAATATCCACTGTGCTGAAATGTGCTGAACGCACAGAACTGCTCTGTGAAGAGGGAGAGTTGGTGGTGATGGGGGTGCAGCTGGTGATGGTGGGAGGGATGAGGATTGTACTCCAGAAATAAAGAGTTTCTCTCTCAGAACAATGGCCTGAAACAAACCCTGCATGGCCGCGGGCTCTTTGACGGGATGTTGCTTGTTTGATGCCTCCACGCTTTTATCTGTTGTTTGAGATGCTTAGGAGAATTACAGACAGTGAGAACATGTGGGAGTTATGTTAATTACATGTTTTGGGTTTTTTTTTTTCCTTATTTAAGACTGGGCATTCACTCCATGATACCAGGAGGATAAAAAAGAAGAGATAAGGAACTCTGGAAGTGGAAGGCAGGGATATACACAGCTTTTTTTCTTTTTTTTGATCTCCCTCTTTCCCATCAACTGAAGTGCTGGAATCTCATCAGGAGTGAAACGATGACTAATCAATGTTTTACAGTCCCTCTGGTGCGCCAGCCCGGGACACCTAAAGGCCTCTCATTTCACTTGTATGTATGCATGAGTTTGTGCGCCGTTAAAAACGCCACAAACAAATCACACTTACTTTTGTATGTAGTTGTCGCAGGAGCAGGGATCGATAAACAAACTCCCGCTTCTTTTTTTTCTTTTTTTGAATCCTTATCGTTCTAAAAACGACAACCGGCACGGACGAATTACAGCTTCGCCACTCGCTGCAGCATTTTACAGTGGACGGAGATATAAAACACCTCCTCAGTCACTCCCAATCAGCCTGATTTTTATGCACGCCGCGACATGTGTGCAGTGCAGTGGATCACATTTCAAACCGAGTTATTTGCAAGGAAGACATTATGCAATATTATGTTGGACCTGTGTACACTACATAGGCAAACACAAACAGACATTGCTTGCTTTTTGTTTTCCCCAGGCAACATCGGTGTCTCTGAAATGAAGCAGACAGCAAACATTTCCTGTTTGTTACATTGTAGGTATTATGCTGTCTCTACTGGAACAGACGCCCGAACCACCAGCAGAGGCACAAAACACACACTTCAAGCCTAATGAATTTTTTCGCACAACACAGAGTTTGAGTTTTGTAATTGGTGAGGAAAAGGTACTCCGAAGTGACACGTTCTTCTTGTCGATATCTCCGTCGTCGGGTAAGCGAGACGCCGTCAGATTGCTGCTTCGTCGTTACCCGAGTCTGATTTGCATTTGCGTCTCACCTCACGTGGAGGTGGCAGGAAGCGCAGGGCGAGTGCCGTTTGCTTATTTTTCTGTTTTGCTCACCGGGCTCGCGCCCCAGGCCCAGACCCTCAAATGCCTCAGTAGCCCCAAATTGCGTATGAACTGGTTTATGGGAATTTGATGAATTTAAATTTTTCTAATGGCCTCGAGAAGAGTTGTAGCACCTCAAAAACTGGAGGCATACTACTTTCTTACACCCCTTTGTTTACATTGTAACACTGAAAACAGCACTAACACATGCTGAGTGAAAACTAGTCTTGCTTGGTATTAATTGATGAAAGAACAAGAATGAGAGAAAAGTCATGATTTGTTTTTCCAGCTTATTGGCTGAAAGGACGGTCATGGAACAAATAAAGTAAAAATACTAATGGTTTGGATTTTTTAATGCATTTTATTTGTTGTGTATTGACAGGTTTACACTCTTAATTTTGGGTTACGTACCAGGCAACATAAATAAGACAGACTGCGACCCTGAGCAGGAATATAATTCAGACTGATTAGGCGTTTATTAGCTCCTGATGAAGTCTTAAAGTCTTCAAGTGCTGGTTTGCTTTTTGCCGGCATGCTTGAGGAAGAAATTGATGTTTCTCTTAAAGATGGATTCTAAAGAGAGAAAAAATGGAAGTGGGCAGGACAGCACAATTCATCAATTCATAACTCGCTGATAAACAAGATAATTAAAGACAGGAGATGTTGCTGCACCACTTCTGCTGAGGTATATGATGCCTCAGTATAGCAGAGATAAGAGTGAGCGTTCATCCAGATTATTAGGAATTGAGATTCAAGATGGCCTCGCTGCTCATTTCTGTTGGAAACCTCAACCTCATATTTTGATGTTCTTTTATATTTTCCTTGCTGTTTACTTTTGGGGCTTTTTGTTTAGGCTCAGGCCTCAAAAGTGATGGGTTCCCATTATAAAACTGATCAGGGTTTGGGTTCAAATTCACCGTTTTTGGTACTCCAATGTTGGTTTTGTTTTTCAGCTTCAAAAGCGTCCGCTTGGTTTGAAGTTCAGCCGTTTCCAAAGTCAGGAGTGCTGCGGGCCGATCTTAAATCTTCACTCTAATCAAAGTACAGTAGTGATGTGTGTGCTCGAATTTAAAAAGAAAAAACACAACAAAGGCTGTAAATTGCTTATTTTACACTGTTCTGTGCAAATTATCGAGACCAGTGTGTGACCCACTGCCACTGGGACACAAAGTTCAATGCAAGAGCCGTAACTTTAGGTCAGAGTAACCAACTCAGATTACCAGTGTTGATTCACGTTGTCTAATAATAAATACATTTATTAAAATATGTAACTGCACTCTGCTTGTGCGTAATTTTCAAATGAATCCATGATGTTGCTGTGGCCCACCTGCTGTACCTTTGCACCGGCACACACCTTACCGATAGCTGTCCTAGCTTATCACAGCATCGGAAGGTTGCCGGTTCGAGCCCCGGCTCCGACAGTCTCGGTCGTTGTGTCCTTGGGCAAGACAATTCACCCGTTGCCTACTGGTGGTGGTCAGAGGGCCCGGTGGCGCCAGTGTCCGGCAGCCTCGCCTCTGTCAGTGCGCCCCAGGGTGGCTGTGGCTACACTGTAGCTGCCATCACCAGTGTGTGAATGTGTGAGTGAATGGGTGGATGACTGGATGTAGTGTAAAGCGCTTTGGGGTCCTTAGGGACCAAGTAAAGCCCTATCCAAATACAGGCCATTTACCATTTCTTCACATGACCACTAGAGGTCTTATGTCCCAATCTAGGTTGATCTCTTTGGTTACAGATGATAGCAGCTGCCATCTGAGCCTGGAGGGTATGTCAGCGATATGTAAGGGACTGACAGCAACAAGCTCGTAAGTGCTGTAATACGGGTATCGAGCAAAGGTGTGCAAAACCCCCCAAAACTTCTTGCGACCAAAAGGTTTACTGTAGAGCCTGAATACATTTTGGGGCTTCAGCAGCATATTAGGAAGAACGAATCAAGAACGGCCGTAGGGCGATACAGTCGTTGGAGTGTCTGCACAGGCAGTGCTATGCATCTGCACACGTGCATGTAGACGCTGCATTCACCTGGTGGGGGTACGTGTTGACGGGAGCGGAGTCTTGATTGAGAGGCTGTCCCTGTCTCCCCATACAGATTTATGATTGAGAGGATTTGTGTCCGGTTGGGGTACAGGCAGCTGAAACTTATCTTGCTGATAGACAGCCTTGTAGATTTCCTCAGAGTGGATTTATGTTCCGTGGGGGCCAGCGTTGTTGGGGTAGCGCTGCCATATTCCCATTTTACTCTTTATTTGAACTTTACATTTGCTCACAGCTGTGTCGTCCTGCTCCGAGTGGCTCTCAACCTCCAGCCATTTACTGGGAATGTAATTATTTATGCTCCGGCGTAGAGAGAAAGATTTTATAAGGAGTCTCACATTTTATCTAATTTTCCGCTCGTCTCTGAAGATAGGCGATAATGGTGTTGAATTTCCTGAGATGCCATATATGGAATTATTTTTTTTACTACATTATTTTAAAGTCAGCATGATTTATGGGGCCCAGACTCGAGACGTGATGATCGTAATTAATCTGAACCGTTGAGAGGAAAAGGCCAACCGCTGATCTAGACGTGGCATATGGCTGTGGGATCTTACTCTCCCTGCACCAAATCTCACTCCTTCCACCTGAATCAGCGCGTTTGGCTTTGCCACGCAAGGGCGCCCCGCCACGCGTCGCTCTTTAACGCCGCGAACGTCTCTTCGGGCGCGAGCCGTGAAACGCCGCGGGGTGAATGTGAAAATAAAAAGCTCGTCGCGTTGCTCCTGGTTGTTGTTTGACAAGAACCAGGCAGGGCTGCATTTGTAGCCCGCGCGCCCCAGATGGAGATGTAAGGCAGCGGCTCTTGTGTTGACCTTGTCATAGCGAGCACATTTGCAGAAATAAAACTCATCTGAGCCTCAGACTGGCAGACAAAGGAGACACAAGTAGCTGGAGAGCTGGAAAGACAGAGAGAAAATTCTGAGTAATATTGATCTTAGTTAATTAGATTCCTATCTAGTCTCTGGGGACTGGTGTTCCGGCAACACATTTTAGAGTGAAGAAAGTGGCTGAGAGATATACCAGTATATGAACTCAGTTAATTTAATTTCAAAGCCCCGAGTACAAAATGTGATTTGATTATTGGGAATATTTTTCATGTCTAATTACAATTTCTCTTTTCTCCCCTGGAGTTTATCTAAACTTTTTTTTTCTCGATGAATCCTAATGAATCTCAGTCCTTGTTTAGAACTAATGACCAAGTGTTTATCTCCCCACCCCCTACCACCACCACCACCACCACCGCCGCCCCCCAACTGCAATGCATTTCAGTAATTCAATATGTAGTGCAGAAAAATTAGATTTGAAATTGAGAACTGATATTGTTAGTTTCTCCGCTCATTGAAACTAAATGAATTTGCGCAGTGAATCACTAATTAGAAGGTATTTTATTTCAGTGTTCCTCAAGTTGAAGCCTTTGCAATAAAAGATATTATACTGGTAAGTCCAATTATTATTATTTTTGTCATTGGTTTAGTAGTACGTGAGCTGGTTCCATTCATAAAAAATTAAATAAGAAAAATAAAAAGCTGTGACGTACATTTTCACATATTTTACCATCAGTTTTTTCCCTATAGTGACGTACGTTGCTGTGGTTTAACCGCGTCCTCGTCCTGCTCTGGGATTTCCTCTGTTTACATATGCGAGCAGGACTGGCGGGGCGGGTTGAGGTCACGTTGACGCATCCCGGGGTCGCACACTAGGTCACCAGCTTTCATAGCTGATCTGTTTGTCATAATGGCTTTTAAAAGGTCACACGTGTTGATTAAAATGACTGATCGTTAAAAGCATCCACCGGTAACCCACGCGCGCGCGCACACGTCTGTGGGTCATGTCCAACGGTGTACGGTGCCATTTATTATGGATGGATGCAGAGAGGGCCACGGATACATGAATTAGTGAAGTAGGTCAGGCAAATATATAAAAAGCGACACACTCTTGAAATATTGTCACATCGTCTCGTGTCACTCGGTACAGAAAGCACGCGTGTGAGATTTTTACATACTGCGGTCAAAAGCGGAGATACTGTACGAGCAGATGAAGAGAGACGTGTAGCCTTAGCAACCAACTGAAAAGGATTATCCGTGTATTCTCCTCACACTTGTCATCATTTATCTCTTACACATTATTTTTGCGCCGCTCTGGCTCTCTCCTGGCAGACTCTGGCTTTGCTGCAAGGCAATTGCTCTCGTGCGTCGCTGGGGAATTTATTGCGCTGCTCTGCTAGAGATCCAAATGTATTACTATGAGGATGCTGTGAGCGGCTGGCGGTATGGGGGACGTACCTGCATCTCGCTGAAACCCACCGCCGCGCCGCAGCCCCCTTCCCGAGCAGCTCGCCGCCCCCAGGCATCTCGTTGTATGGGGGATATAATTGTTGCTGTAAATTCTGCCGCTCCCCAACGCCCCTGTCTTAACCGCCCATTACGCATGGTTCACTACGGCCCTTGTTGATTGCAACTGTCAAGAAGGGCAGATTTATGCACTCTGGCTTGGAGATGGAGGGATGAAAAGGAGTGAGAGAAGGGTGATTAGGGAGAGGCAGGTTTATTGGGTGAGCCCACGCTTGACCCCTCCTCCAGCCCGGTTCGCTCCTCGCTGATGTGGGTGGAGATGAGTGAGACTGATCGGCCAAAGCAGACCAGAATAGCAGGACTTGGTCCAAACCCACAAGATGGAGGGAGAAGTGAGTCCTTTAAAGTGGGCTGGTGATGAGATCTGTGCCTGATCCTTTGAGCATCGCTGTGAATGTGTGTTTTTTCTGCTTCTGCACGCACACACACTCTTTTCTCAGCCCTCAGCCTCTCAGACACCCTGTCCTTTTTCAGAAAACACCACTTGTGTAACAAAGGCTGCTAATCTGTTGAGTACAGCAGTGAGCCCAGTGTGGAGGGGTGGTGGCGGCGGCGGGGGGAGAGCACTTCCTCAGCCCATCACAGAACCGTTGTGGTCACACTCTAATCCACTGAGCCGTCACAGCACTAAAATAAACCATTATTCTCTCATAGGGCTGCTGCTCTGCTCTGTTCTCCTCTGTTCTGAGGACGTGCATTGGTCTAGATCGACAAAAAATATATATTTATACATATTTACGAGGGATTGTTGCTTACGTAACTTTGCATTTCCAAAATACCAAACGGCAGCTGTACAAAAAATTCTTTAAATATGTCAGAAAGATGTTATTTGTGGCTGATGATTATTAGTTTAGCTGACTCGTTTAACCAAATGAAAATGATGACATACAGGTAGGCGACAAATGAAAGGAGGAGCTAACCTCTGCACTGCAGAAGGATAGACCCTCATTCTTCTACTGATTCTCTCAGTTGGCCTTTTGATTATGGCGGCAGAGAGTGTTATCTAACATAGATGCCCAACTGACTTGAGATCCGGTGACTACGAAGACCGTAGCCCAAACCATCAAGATGATATCTTGAAAGAAGCCACTCCCACCAGGATAGAAATGTTTCATCATAATATGAAGGTGATCCCTCAGAACAACTTTGTATTGATTTCTGGTGACCTTTTCCTCTAAGGGGCCAGGTTGACCCAAACCAAGATGGCAGAATACCCCCCACAGCATCTCCACACCGTAGGGGTCAGCGGTTCAGGGCTTTCCATTAATTTGTCATGCCTTAGTAAGTCTCATTATATCACATGCTGCCATTTTAACGCAGCGTCCATGTTTTCGCGTTGCGTGTCCTGTAGCTTCAACTCGTGTTTTCTACATGCTGACATGTTATTTGTCATGTTATTATTCCAAGTCTGTTTACGTTGCTCGTATTGATCAATACACTATCATATATGACACAGAAAACAATTAAATCCTCACAGCTGAGAATTAAGTCAATTAATCTCACTATTACAGCCCTCATGTGTAGTTATCTGTTACTATCCGCTGTTATTTGTCTTTATTTAATTTGCTATAATGTGTTCATTTTGTTGTCTATCATTTGTTTATTCCATATGCTCTCTGTTACGGTCTCTTCTTTGTCATTTTATGTGTACTCATGTGTATTTATTTCTTTTTATATTCTGCCAATTAGTCACAGTAATACTGATTATTAATCTTAAGTTCAGCTCTCCTCTAATCACTTCAGTCTTGTGAGTGTCTCGTATATGAGTTTTGTGCAACAAAAATGCTAAAAGCGCCACAAAGAATATATATGTATTTGATGCTGTGGGTCTTTTCTAGGATAGCAGTAAGTGAGACATTAACCAAAAAAAGCAGGAGGAGGCGAGGCTGGGGTCAAGTTGGGTTGCAAAGCGGCTTGTAGCTGCACAGCAATTGCCGAATCAGCTTAAACGTGGTTCCCTATAAGAGCCAATTTGAGGGTAGTGCGTAGAAGTGAATCAGCCGGGCCAACTGGTGATGCGGGCTGGCATTGAGAAAAGCTGATCTGCTGGGATTGTAGCTCAGCTTGACTTTGTAGAGCCACGCTTGAATAGTTTCGTTTGAGGGAAGGAGTGTGGTTTGGGTTAAAATATGCCCCTTCACAACATTAACCCCGCACAGTGAAAAATTACATTTACCCAGCGGCTTTGAATGTGACTCCGAGGGCTCCTTTACAAGCGTTTACACGTTACAGTGTTACAAGCTGGGAGTGAAGCTTGTCTCACAACTGCCATACGCCGGCGTGTCAGAGCACAAATGTCAAGGAACATAAACGGCTGCGTTCGACGCCCTGGGAATGAGATCAGGCCGGACATGCGTCTTATAAGTTTTTACTATTTTGTTTCCATATGGGGTTCTTTCCATTTCGTCCCACTAGTGTCTTTAAAACTGATCCATCTACACTCTGGAGCAGGAGATGGTGTTTGTTAGATAGTGATAGATGGTGCTTGTTGCCTAGTTGGCAGCATGAGCGTAACGCAGCTAAACGTGCACAAGTCTCTAAGTGGTCCCTAAGTTGTCCTGCGGGATGATGGGATGCCATAGTAGCAGCAGTAATGGAATTACAGGAAAGACCCTGCCCTGGCTGCACTGCACGAAAGGCACAAATGGAGAGCGAGATGGAGTGAGGGGGGAGAGGCTGAACCAGAGTCGGAGCTGAGAGACCAATCTACACTATGGCACTTATGGAATTCACCTTCTTTAGACCGAGCAATCAATGGAGCTCGTTAATAATTCACGCAGTCTTAGGAGGGAACCATAACCGCCATAAATGGTGATTTTGTTTGATCATTACAGTCCTTTCATTCGAATAAACAGATAACATTATTCATCAGCGAGAAGGATAAATATTCATTGCACATTGCGCACATTTTGTATGCAGAATAGCAACCAGAAAAAACATATATCCAGGCTGTATTGATGCGATATCCCCAGAATGATGAAATAATTTACAGAATTGATTAAGATGAAGGCTAATCTTTACGAGGCACATACGGCTGAATTTGAATGCACCGGAGTGCCGCTCTGCCACGAGATAGACGGATGAAAAGATGGCGGCGCTTCCGTGATCGAAGTGTCATGGAGACATCCCGGGAAGCCTGGATTTCTGAAGCGCTCTCTCTGCTCCCTCTCACACGTCCTACGATAAGTCGGCGTCATTTCATTAGCTGCCACGAGCATCAGGTCTGAAGCACTGTGAATTTTTACTGACTACTTTTTTAGAATCATCGAAAGTGGAAGTTACCGCCGCGCTCCATATCTATCTGTTGTGCCTAAAATAAGCACGGGGGACATTAGATTGCGGCGATGCCGGTTTGCTTATGAGTAGGACGAAACAGATGGGCTATTACAGATACAGACACTGAAGCAAATTGAGGTCATCAAGCAGGTCTTGTGAATCGTGCGTTCAAAACATCAGACGCCAGTGTAGCGCGGGAAGGAAGGAGTTTTGTTTAAAGAGGTGTCTTCTGCGCAAATCGGTGCATATGGGAGAGGACGAGCCTCTGGGCACAGACAGCCGTCAATGGGCAGGGATAATTTGATTAATGCATTTGCTCCCCCCCCCCCCTTTCCCCTTCATAAGCGGATTTCTTCTTCTCTGGCTTTATACTTGTCTCTCAGACGAAGCAAGCGTGCTGGAATTTGTCGCGTTTTGCATTCGCGCAGGCTCGTCTGTGCGACCGCAGGGCCCCGTGGCTTCGGGAAAACCGGAAGCTCCTCCAGCGACGTTCCTCCTCTTCGAGGCTGCGATCCTCATCATGCGAAGGTGTTCAGGATGGAAGCGGGAGGGAGGGGGAGTGTGCATAATGTAACGCATGCGAGTAGCGGTGTCTAAAATGTAAATGATGAGCTGTCGTTAGAGTCCGCCGGCGCGGCGCTTCTCGGCTTTCGGCCGCTTCTCGCCTTAGTCACAGGACCTGATCTTAGCTTTGTTTTGCTTTTTCCTCACAAGTGTGCTGGTGCATGTACAGAATATGTGGGAGCAGCCACCGAATGAAAGCTAGTCACCGCTCGGGAGCGATTTAAGGGCCTTTTATAGAGATGGATCCGTCCGGTTTACTGGGCTGAAGCTGGCTACCAAGAATTGTGACAGACATGTGCCTGCTAGACCTCATACATAAACCACTGGGGTGTTTGTATTCGTTTGTGTGTATGTGTTGTGGGAGATAGCGATAGCTGTTGTATCTCTACTCACGTGCCTTCCCTTCAATTGCCCAATCAGTCAGTGGAACCCTTCAGACAGTCTCCTCTTAATAAGGAAGCTTCCAGCCCAATTCCCACAGATAGCCTAAGTAAATCAAACCGGTGAGGAGGAGAGGAGAGCCTCTTCAATCAGGCTCTAGAGAATGGAGCCTGGGCAACTCTGGCACTCTAGACAATAAGCAAGAGAGTGGGAGGGGGAGGAGATACAGTGATATTCCTGTATGGTGATGACTATGCTCAGAGTGAGGTGTACCATTCGTCTGAAGCCAGCACCCTCAGGTACTCTATACTCTGCAACTCACCGTAAAACATTCCCCACTGTAATTCGTGTTATGCCCCAAGAGCCTGAGCTGAGCTCACCAGCGAATATACCGTCCTCATCCGCGTCCTCCACCTACCCCGCTCCAAGCCTGATAATGCTGTCCTCACGGCAGGCTGAGCGAGCCATAATGCCACGTTTTGTATTCAACCCCGATAGCAGCCGTTTCAGCACAGCCACAAACAGGAGGCCCCAGCTTGCACGCTGGTCGGGGTTCAGGTTGGACCATTCCGAGAGGTCCCAAGCCAGCAATTTGGGGCGAGAGCGCTCCAGGCCACATGCGCCTTGTCCGTCCATCACTGCTAGAGGGGACTAGGGGAGGAAAAGAGGGGAGGCGGGGTGCGACAGGCTGAAGTTAAAACAAGAGGCCCTGGCATCTGCGTCACGCCAGGCCAGCAGATGTGGTGATCCTGGTCTATTTGAGTTAAAGTGATGATTAAGGGATCATGGCCCTTAAATAGACAATCCTGTTTACCCAGTTTAGGGCTGCAATCAATCCGCCACTCGCCAGATTAATTGAGACGCTTCTGATTGATTTTCTTTCTTTTTTTTTTCCTCCTTTCACGTCCCTCCTCCTCCTCCTCTGCTCCTGCCCAGCCTTCCTATCAATGACTTCTCAAACTGCAAGGCCATAATTCATGAGAGGGCTGCAGGGGTGGACTGAGGACTTGGCTTAGTGCATAGGTAAGTTCATGTAAAAATGTATGACATCACTGCCAGCTCGCAGTGCAGGGATGTTGACTTTGCCTGACTGACAGGTATGACAGACGGCCCACCTTTGCCCCGAGTCTCCGTTTCACGAAACACCGCAGAGCTGGGTAATTTTTAATTTCCTTATACAAATTTCTTATGAACTCATCTTCATTACTTACATGTACGTTGGTATAGAAAATGCCATAAAATATGTCCGGGCGACAAAATCTCTGTATTGTCCCACCTGTAATGATCCTCATTAGTGGCCATGCTGCTGCAGGCTGACAGAGGAGGCATCAGTTAATTAGGCCAAAAGGATGAACTTTACTCACACATCCCTGGGACCAGATGATAAGCACATCAAGATGTGAGAATCCTCCCTCTTCTGGAAAAGATCAGCCCGAACATTGAGAGGAGGAAAAGCACTTAAAGCTTGTTTCCTTCCTCTGTACTCAAAGCGATTGCGTACCCTTCCCTTTTTTTTAATGGAAGGAAAAACGCTTGGGTGGACACGCGTGGTTGTATGTTTCCACGTATGTTTATGCACCTTTAATTAGCAGGAAATATGCTGTCTGTTCTTTTGTTTATTTCTTTATCGTGATCAGAGAATAATGGGATGGAAGGTGATCACGACTGAACTCGTCTCCTGCAGATCTCCTTCATGTGAGACGTTGTCTGTCAGCCATCACTACCATCTGTCAGCACAGAGAGTCTTTAAAGACTCTTCTCTGCACTTTGCCTTCAGGGCAAACACATTTCTCATGTACCCACCCCCCCCTCCACCTCTAAACCCAATCTTCCAATAAGCAAAAGAAAAACAAAAGCTGGAAAACAAGGCAATGAGGGTATCAGTTTTGGCAGCGCCTTCTGAGCACTCACTCTCACGGAGGCAGATTTGTCAGGCTTTGCGAGGCTGCTCCTTGACAGCTTAAGCACAGAAGCTACCTCGCTGTGAATTTTCTGAAATGTTGTGTGCATAGTAGCCATAGATCATCTCTGAATGCCTCTTCTCTGGTCAGTGTGATGAAGCAACGTGGATGATTGCATGAGCGTGTTATGTTAATAAGGCTGGTAATGCAGTTTGCGTGTTGGTGATGCTTTATTGAATGTGACAGCTAACATCAACAGGGACAAGATGGCATGTAGTTAGCCATATGCACGGTGTTGAAAACAAAAGGAGGCTCAATAGGTCGTAAACAAGCGCAGGTTTGGATTTCAGTGTGCAGGTTAATATAAAAAACATTTTTGTTTTGTTGGGTTTTTTTGTGGTCACTGGTTGCAAGTGATCCAGCTCGACGGCTCAAAGTATTAACATGCACGCAGCACGAGGGTGCACGCTACATACGTTTAAAAAAAAAAAGCATTTTAAATATAGATTTCTCAGATGAGACCTGCAGGTGCGCGAGCAAGGTGCTTTGTGGAAGCGTGGCACTTCCTCCTTCTGTCTTGTGCTCTAATTTGATTACAGACTGATTAAACCCTCCCTAATGCAGTCAGAGCTACGGCATGCTAATGTAATAAAATCACTTACAGCTAAAACAGGTTAGCTTAATTGGCAGGAGGCACGATGCTGGGATTTGCATTAAATTATTTATTTGCTTAGCAGACGCCCTTATGCAGGGCAACTCTCAATTCCATTATACACATTAGCCATTTGCGCAGCCAATTTAACTCGAGCACCTCGTTCAAGGATAGAACAACTGCCGAATCGCCGCCTCCGCCACTACTGCCCCATCCGAGCATTTCTTGGGGAACAGGAAGCGGTAGCTGAATTGGACGCCATCGGTGACACGCTGTTGGTGCCCTTGCAGTAGCCACTGAGAGTGGGGGGGGGTTGCCTTCCAGCAAACCAGAACGTCCACTTAGCGCGCGGAGTTAAACATAAACAGCACACACCAACATTAGCGCGCCGTCCCGGTCAGTCCACTGAAAGTCAAAGCATAATTGAGCTGCTCCATTAGCACCGGGATCAACCAGATGGTGCCCCCATTCTTTTATTCACCAATTTATGTGGGCATGTCATTCTTCCAAGTGTAAAAAAAAAAACCCAAAAACACTGACGCGAATGAGTGTTTGGATGTGCACGTGTGTGTGGCAGGGGTGGAGGTGCACACGCATAACTGCGGGAGCCTCCAGACTCCCACCTGTTAACTAATCTTTCAGCGTCGTCTATCAGCACGATCATCTCTTCCTCCCGCGGTCTAATTGGTAACCTAGTTATAAGACTACCCAACCTCTGATGGGCGATGCACACTCACAGGATGAATTTTACATTCCCGATACCTTTACAAGTTGACTGGCGCTCCTCGCATTCGTGCAAAATATTCCGTTTTTGTCTCGGTAAAGTAATTAGTAGAGTTTCCGAGGCCTGGACCTAAAAGATTTCTGTGTCGCTCTATTGAGAGTGTTTAGAAAACACACATGCATAATCGCTTCCTGGCTTTTTAACATATGATCAAACCACCACTGACGTATCCCACTTAGTAGCCGTGTTGATAAGGATCCATTTCTGATTAAGCAGCGCTTGCCAAGGTTTATATTTGGCTTTGCGCATTCAATTTGCTTTACATTTAATACAGTGTCTTTCACCCAGTAACAGAACTGGCTGCCTGCCACAGAGGCTTTTGATTGGAATTGAATGCACAGTCATTTTCTCTAATATAAATCAATACTCTCCAAACCTGCCACAACACATTTTTTGATGCTCACTATTGCTCCGGTGGAGTTTGGAGCACTAGTGAAGCGGTCAGATAGTTGACACGTTTTGTGCAGCGAGATTAGTCTGTTTGTGAAACGGTGGAAAACAAATCACTTAAGAGCCACTCAGACTTAATCATATTACCTTGCTAAGTAAGAAGTTTTCAGATCCTTTCTTCCCCCCAAACTTCTGAAATATCTACCGAGCCGAAGACGCGGCAGCTCGGCGGCTGTTGGCGAACTGGCGTTCGACGCCATCGCTCTCCTCCCTTGATGCTCGGCGTTTGAAATGCGATTTGGTTTAAATGGCCGTATCGCTTTGAGAAAGAAGTGTGTTACAAAGTGGAAACAGTTGACCGAATTATCAGACACTGGATCCCTGGCTGCAGCGCCTCCCTCCATCTTTTCCCTCTGCTTTTTTTCTTTGTTTTTTTCGCTGCAACAACAGTATTGTTTGCATTAAGGGCCTGGCTGGAGTAAATGGAGCTGTTTTCAATTAGTTTTCAAAGTGCTTATCCCATTAAAGGTAATGACTTATTGATTTAACGACAGTGGCGCTTTTGGTGTGAAACGTGGTGCTATTATGAGTCTCTCCTCCGTTGCTTGAAAGGGCCCGGCGATACTGAGCGCCGGGTGAACGCCTTTGGTCTCGGCCTTCCCATGACCATCGCGCTTGTTGTTTTTGTGCCGGTCCCCGGGTCATTATTGAGTGGCATAAGTAACTGTGTGCTTGCGGGGCGGAGCAGGTGATTTTTCTCCTCCTGGCCTTTCGCCAGTAGTGTCAGCTGGGATCCAGGAGCCATCACAGAGGTGGGAGAGCCTGATGTCATTGTCAATGTTCCTGTGTGTCCCGCAAACCGCAGTGCAGAGGAAGCGATGGAGGGCCCCGTGCAAGCTAATGTGCCCGCTGCCTCCCCGTGGGTTCCACTTTGCCATGCAGCCATATGGCCGTGCTCCTCCCCTCAGTAATCCCTCACCGGTGTCAGCATCCAACCCAGGAGGGCCGCACTTTTGTGTTTTCTCCTTCTCACTCTCCCGCTCTGTCTGTCTGTTTTTTCTTTTTTTTGTTCCTCGCATTTTTTCCCTTCCTTGGCATTCTGTGCGTGTCCCCGTCGAACTCCTTTTGTTTTCGTCCCAGTCTTTCTGCACACTAAAGCTCGAAACATTGTTTTTTAACCTTGACAGAACTTTGAGCGGCCGAGCAGCTCATCGGTACAGTAATACGCACCCCACCGTGATAATTGGCTTTCACTTATAACTCATCTTGTAGTTGCTGCTACTTGCTAATGTGCTGCGTGTCCTCGGTATCATCAGGAACTCCTCTTTAAAACAGTGTCTTTATTGCCTTTATGAATCCTGTCCAAATTCTTTACTATCTTTCCACACTTGTATAAACTCAGTCATCCACATTCTGCTATCTTATCGCTAATTGAGCTCAACAGAAGACATCACCGCTGTAAGGACTGCTGTTCCACTGATTTCCTTTCTGCTAGAGTATGGATATGTACTAGACCAGGAGGAAGGGGCTCAGTTGCTGACAGTCGCTGTTTCAAGTAATGAGACAAGTGATAAGTCAGCCAGCGACCTTGTCTTATTCCCTTTTGCTTTCTCTCTCCCATTTCAATATGAGATTTATACTGCGTGCACACCTTACTTCATTGGGTAGTGCACGCTTACGTCTCTATCTTCCACTCTAGCCAAACGGGCTTTAATTACCAAAATAAAAATAATAATACTTACAGTAATAACAGCTGCGCCGAAGTGCTAACAATTAGCCGATTAATAAATTAGTCAAGCAAGAGAACACTAATTAAAAAAAAATGAATAGAAATTGGATCAAATTTGTTCATTTAGGTAAACTAAAACAGATACACACATACAAAAAAAGACGACTGGAATTAATTAGCAGGGAGAAGGAAAAAACCTCCCAGATGGGTTTATTTATTACCTAAATATACATACTTGGTAAGTTATGCTGTAAACTTACCCAAACTTTTTTCAGTTTGCTGTGCACGATTTGAATGAAGACAAGCTGTTAAACGGTTAGGTGAAGATTAGCCGCCTCTCCGTTCTCCAAGCGTGCATCTGATGTGAAGCTTCACAACAAGGCCTGAAAACGGCACATTTTTCTTCCTTTAACTGCAGCAAATGAAAAAAAGATTGATAAATTAACTCGTTAAGCGTCAGAAACAGAGTTCCCGACGAATCACGAATGACACAAAGACATGGCACGAAGCAAAACTCGTAAACGAGCACAGGAAATGGGCAGAGTTTGTAACGGGGTGCTGACTAAACGGAGGTGATGCAAATGAGGGCGGGCCAGATCAGCGGGAATCAAAGAGGAGATTTGAGTAAACTGACAGGGACATATGAAGACGCAGCGAAACACGAGAAAGGGTCAAAGGTGAGCACTAACAAAGGTAAGGTAAGAAAAGAGGGGACCCCTACCTGGTACAGTAATAAATCATCATGTTTGTATCTACATACTGCTACATTCCCCCATTAAATTTAGCAAATTTAGACTTCCGGACAAAGACAAATGTAATTAATGACAGATAAAAAGGTATTACATCAAACTGGGTTTTACTCGGCGTCTCTCATCTCTCTCTGTGAAAACACGCCACAGTAATGACCTCTTATCACCAAAGATGAGGACAAAATCAATAACAGGATGAACCCGCGCAGCGCCAGGTTAGTAATAATGAGGACACCTAAATGTCCTCATCATCCACACCAAAGAAAAGCACTTTTGCTTCTTCTTTCTTTGTCTGATCGTCATTTTGAACGGCCTCTCGTGGCTTCGCGCGTTTGCAGAACTCACCTTGCAGCTCGTCGAGCCCGTGCACAGATATCGAGCGGCTCGAGCCACTGCTCACTGTCAGCGAGCAACTTGATTTGCGTTTCCTCGAGGAATGAAAATGAAATTATTGTTGTGCCTTGATTGACGCGGCCTATAGTATGCACGTTTCTGGCTTCTTTGAAGCTTAATAATGCTCACAAGAGATTTTTTTTCATTTATCTCTCTTTTAAAAAAAAAAAACTTTTATTACTTTGTTTTATTGTTTTCACTTTTCACTTTTATATTTATGCTTATTGAATTTGAAAAGATATTTTATTGTATTTTAGTTTACCCGTTGCCACGTTTCTTCCTTTTACTTGAAGGGAAACTATGATTTTCCTTATTTTCTTCCTGTTAATGCTGTTACAGTTACAGTCACATTTCAAATGTCCATCGTTTCAAAATTGAGGTCACTGTTTAAAGAAGCAATGCTCTAAATGCTCTGCGTCTGCCTTCTTTTTTTAACCTCTTGGATCTGGATGATGTCAGTGACCAAGGATTTCCCTTTTATGGTCATTTCCGGCAAAAGAGGACACACCCACCGGCTTTTTTAACTCTTCACCCCCTGAAAAGCTTACGTCAGGCTTCTTATGAAACTAAATGACAGCATGTGCTTCAGTGTAGACACCTCTGCAGCTACCCTTGGAAAATCCCAGAAACTATTCTAGTGGTCATCAAACCTCATCCTTATTCATATGTAATGGAGGGAGGTCGTCAGATGTCGTCTTTATGTGGGGAAGAGTTCAATGTTCTGTATGTAAAGAGGAGCAAATCAAAAGAAAGCCTTCCTAAGGATCAGGGAAGGGAGGTGCGACATCCTGTTTCATGAAGATGAACTGAGGCCAAGGCACAGTATAAGAAATGAGGCTTATGTTGAACTGCAATTCATGCAAAGCAACTCTAGTACAGTCCAAGAATTAAGAGTATGAAATCAGCATGACTGTCATCTTTTAGCATGAAAATAGATAACATTACTCTTTTTATGATGTGTAGTTGCAGATGATGCAAGCAACTGTAGCTTGCTGCTCGATCACAGAAGCTCCTTTACCTGCAGTGGAAAAAGGAAAAGAGGAAAGGGGCTGAAGAGATTTTGATCGCAGCCGTGGCGCTAGGCTCGTCTGGGTCTGTGCGAATATAGTGTTTTCCTCGGCAGAGTGTGCATACACAGCAGACCAAAGCTGTTTTTGTGGAAGGAGACATCTCATTTGTTCCAGCGCTTCACATTCTCTGTTGAGAACCTGGTCAGAGCAGCAGTCAGGAGTCAGCCAGGCCAGAGGCCAACAGAGGAGTGAGAAAGCTCACACATGTGCATGAAAGTTCAGGCCTCTGCTTGGCGCACTGTATTCACATCGCTCCAAGCTGTGAGAGGTTGATGCTACTGCACACCACCTAGTACTATAAACAACTGTGCAGAGGCAGTGTGCACTATAGTAGAAGATCATAAGGTCATCTGAAAGTGGAGTCACCGGGTTATGATCTTCCTCCGGATAGTTCCTGCAAACACACCAGATCTAAGTTTGAATGTGAGAATTTTTTAATGCAAATTACGACAGATTGAACCAAAGTTCACTGAAAGTGGCTCATTCAACTGAATTTATCATTTTAAATATTGTTGAAGACGCTCTGAAGGTTTACCTCGGGCAAAAGTGTTTGATAATAAAGAGAGGCTATTCTAATCATCTGAGGAAATGCATGCATTCAGCATAATAATGATGATATTTTAAATATTTTCAGAGTAAACGGTAAAAAATCTGATGGTTTTAGACAAAGATGGGACCCTCGTGCCATCCATGTGCAGTTTTTTCTTTTTAAACTGAGACTGCCGATGTTAATAAATCTTTAAAAAAGCAAAAGATTGTGGCTCTGCACCAGAACCGACACATTCATCCATAACGTTTGCCTCAACTTTTCAGCCTCTTAATTACCTGATATTTGTGGCAGGCAAACACTGAAAATCTGCACATTCATTTACAAGCCTGAAATAAAATTGAAGAGTATAGTGAAATGGTGCTTGTACTGTCTAATCAGCTTGCTCAGCTTTTATGCAGTTTGACCTCTTGACATTTGGGCTTAGAGATTTTATCTGCAGTCATATAAAGGCTTGCCGGGAAAGAGAAATGCACCTGCAGCTCGGGTTGATTTGGAGTGGATTAGCCACGAGGCCTAAATCCTCTGCTTTTGTCCTTGTTGAAACTACCATGGAGGTGGATGGAAAGAAAGCTACTGAAATTGGCAACTACATAAATGGACCTTTGCGAGCAGGTTGTTTAGCCTTTTTCTTAAGCAATCATTTATCTTTAAAAATAAAATTTTGTGATACATTTGACATATCATACAAAGTTTTTGGCAGCAGAGAAAAATAAAATTGCCGTACTGTGAGGACGTTATTCCACTGTAGAACAAAAGAGCGGGTGCAACTGAGTCCATCACCTAAATAATACACTACTCATGACCTCTACCTTTGCTTCTATTAGCAGGCAATCTTTGAAAAGCGGCGTTGCCTTCAGGAGTCTGAATTAGTCTTACCTTTGCTGAATTTAAGAAGGTGGTCAAATGCAAATGTGAGACTGTGGGATGTGTGAAGGTGTGCTCTGTTGTCTGTCTGGTGTGGTGCGATGATGGATAGTGCTGCCAGCAGACTGGGGTTTCACTAATACTGGAGCCTCTGGGAGGGCTGCATTAATGGATGTGTGCGCGTCCACCCGCGTGTTCGAGTCAGATCTGTGCGTTTCCACAAACATATTGCAGTAATATTGTAATTTGTGCAAAGCCTCATTTGGATAAAGCGTCAGTCTAATATCAAATCCACCCAAAAAAAGCACGTTTTAGAACAATTTAAATTGGAAGTTGGCCTCGCTTTAGAGCGGCGGTATGTTGGAGGGCTTTCGACAGTAAGGAAATTAAAACAGTTAAGTGGATGTTCTACACCCTCCACATGTTTCCTGTGTTTTTTCATAAAGGAGACCTTAAAATGGGTAGTATTAATAAAATCATTTTGTTTTGGTTTCGATAACACGATCACTATGTGCAGAATAGAGATTGTGTGATGTTTTAAACATTTGTGCCCTATCTCAGAAGTCATTAACTGTCAGCCTCCTGGGACAGTGGTGCAGAGTTCAGGGTTTCTGGTGAAGTCTGAGGGTATCAGGGCCAAGACTTCCCCTTTCTTGTTCTGCATATAGAGTTCATGTAGCACTATGATTAGAAATATTAAGAGTCCCTATAGCAGTGTTTCCCAACCACTGAGGCCCGGCACATGATCACCTGTGCCGTGGAAGATTATCTGGTTCCACCTGATTGGTACTGTAAGCGACTGGCGCGAGTAACAAGCAAAGCAGTTACATTCTCTTCCACTAGAAGGCAGCACAACTACCTGCTCTAATTAAATGGGTTGCCAACTGCCAGTAAAACAGAAGAAGAAGAAGAAGAAGAAGAAGAAATTACATAATAGTCACGTTGCGAGTGAGTCGATGCAGTGCGTAATAGCAATAGATACATTTTGAAAAGAAAAAGTAGTCAGTCTGACCTGGTCCTGGAGAAAACTGCGACCCAGATGAAGGCCCGAGCATGAGTAGTGGTCAGAAGAAAGCAAAACGGTATACTGGGGACAAACAGAGGCCAATTCCGCTAATTATTAATATGCTTTTTGGGACATTTTTGTTTGTTGGTGTGCCGTGTGATTTTTCTAATGTGAAATATGTGCCGTGGCTCCAAAAGGTTTGGGAAGCACTGGTCTATAGACAGGGGTGCACATGAGTGGTCCGCAGGTGCACATGCGCTGTCAAAATAAAAGATAAGAAGTTGCGACGCGCGTTTGCGTACATAAGATTTTCTGGAGGAGGACAGACATTTGTTTAGAACTCTTAAAGATGTCGAAGAAGCTCCTTTAAGCAATTACTTTGGTGTCCACTCAGGAAATGTCAGAAGGAGTCCGAACCGCAAAAGGAGCGCTTATTTTCTGAAAAGTGGTTGCAAGAGGTGAGCTAGCATTTGTTTGAAGCCAGCTCATTTGGTGTGCGTCTTTTATTTTGACAGCACATGTGCACCTCCGGACCACTTATGTGCACCCCTGTCTATAGAAAGTCTCAACTTAAGATGTAACCTTCAGGAAAGTAGGACGGTTCTGTCCCTGCAACTTGGAAAAACCAGTTGCATTTACATTTTTTTGCTGTCAAAGTCTGATTTTAAGTGTTAAGGCAATCAGCTTTGGCGTGCAACACCCTTAACCTTTGGGGGTCTTGATCGTCGGGCGATTGCGACCTGATTACAGGGAACCAGTCTGTAAACAATCACAGACTGACTCGGGCTGACTGCAGTCACTCTGAGACTGACTGATGAAGATTTGTAAATAGTTTTCATGTAAAACTAACACAGACACATTAGCAACAGATTGGAAATAATGTGAGTCAGTATTTGGTAATTAGCTGACCTGTCTGCAATAGTGGAGTTGACTCAACTGGTTATATTCCTATATAAAAGAAAAGCTGCCGATGTAGCCGATGTGAATATCTGTAACAGATGTGTGATTTGTGTTGATTTATCAGACTTGCTGTATTTAAAGTTGACCCATTCAGTCACAAACTGATAGCACACTGACACTTCAATCACTTTTTGGCACATCAGAGTTGTTGTTTGTGACCCCATTTCTAAAGTAACTATTTCAAAAGGCAACAAGATTGCACAGTCACAAGAATGCTGTTTGTTTCCAGCCACTGTTTTGCGTACTGTTACTATATCATTAAATAATGTAACTGTGATAAGTTAATGTAAGAAACAGAGCTGTGTGAAGCCAAGAAAAGCCTGAGCAGTTTTGTGAAAGCATCGTTTCTTCAATGCAAATGTCCAGAGTGCAAAAGCTTACAAGAGTGCTCTGTAGATGCTTGAAGAGGACAGTGTCGCCATAATAGATAAGAGTGCATCCTCGCTGGACTAAAAAATTTAAAACTTGCTCTAGATCAATATTTATTGTGCACCACAGCATGTTTTGGTCTTTTGTTGATGCTAGCACAAATGTCACAGGGCATTTGAAATCAAAAGAATAAACTGCATGGGGACAATGAGTATCTACAGCAAATTTAATAGGGATATGGCCAGCACTGCTGAAGGACCACTCTATATATGTTATTGTTTTCAGGCCTAGAATTATGGATGAAAGCAGCAGCACTGACAGCCCTTTTACATTTTTTCCAGTGATGCTTTCTTATACGGTCGTACTCATAAAACTTTAATTTTACTCACTGAAAATTGCTTAACAGTGTAAGTATGCAGCGTCCCGGCTTGAGATGGCCGATCTGGGCAGCTGCTGCATTAAAACGTGTTGCGTTATGGCTTTGCAGAGTGTAAACAGCAGTATATATCCGTGTCTGCGCGAGTGTGTGTTCGCCTGTGTGTTTGTGTGATTGAAAGCCTCGGCAGCACACCTGCTCGGCTTGGACAGGCAGTGTCTCTGGACCTCATATCCCATTCAGGCGAGCTCCTGTGTGGAACAGGAGCATATGGTCTAAAAAAAAAAAGAGTTCTTCCTTCCTTTGTGCCACTGTTTTACAGAAGGCCCATATAGCCTCGGCGCTCCCAGGAAAGCTGTTCCTTATTCTTCTTACCCACAGCACTTTGCCCCTGCCTGTCTCGGCCGCTTCATCCGTGATGGCTTTGGCGCCGTTCATCATCTGACATATGAATATAGAGACGCCCTGGGAGGCAGAGTGAGCTGGATGAACCATCTTCACTCAGCTAAAATAACCGTATGACTTGAATTCATAATTATATCAAACACTGCCGTCTTTTACTGTTTCTTCTTTGTTTTTGTGGGGGTATTTTCGAAATCAGGCCGTATTAGAAAACATAACGATCCCATTCACAAAAAAGGCCTTTCTCACTATAATCGTTCAGCACGTTCAAGACGCGGGGTTTTGTTTTATTTGCATAGATATTTCAGGATTGTTGCGCTCCGATGTGCTGTTCGCTATTGATGTGTTTTCTCATCGATGCAGAGATTTGGGTTGAGGGAGCGCCTCCACTCTGGAGGAACACCTGTTTCAGCCTGCCTCCAGATGGTTAGCAAATCTAAAGGCATTTTATATGATGTCACACTAATCTGAATATAGCGCGGCGTGCACATCAAAACCTATGCCTTAGGTCGAGATGGCGGCATCCATATGCCGTCATACATGAAGCATGTTTACAATAATGTTATTTTATTGCAATATTTGGCCTCTGGTGCTAACGTTAAAAGGAAAACATTTTTCATAATGTCCTTAAATACTTTACACAGTGCTTTTGCATTACATAAAAGAAGTCGTCACATAAACCTGTATTGTTTACAGCCATTATTTCCTGTTATCTGCTGTAATATTTCAGACCTTTACAGAGGGTCGTGCTGTCCTCCAGCACTTGTAACTAGAAAAGCTGAATTCACGGCACCAACAGGTTGGCCGTGTTTGTTTTTCTTTGTGTTGTTCCTGTTTGTCTTGTGTCTCCTGTGTGTCTTTGTTATTGTATTTCATGTCTCTGCCTTTAGCCTTTTCCTGTTTTATTTTGTAAATCCCTTTCTTTGTGCATTTTTTCTCATTTTACTTCCTGTCTTTGTTGTCTCCTCGCACTTTTTCTTGTGTGCTCTTCACTGATTGTGTTCGCTTGTTCCTTGTTACCCTACCTCTTTGGTGTTTTCATTTATTCTTTGTGTTTCCTCTCACTCTGTTTGCCAAGCTGACTTCCACCTGTTTTCTTCCTCGTGTCTCCTGATAGTTTCCCTTATTCTTTTTTTTTTTAGTTCTTTATTTATTCATATTAGTGTTTTTTGTGTGTGTTTGGTGGAATTTGATGGACTCACATTCTTCTAACTGCAGCATCCTCTAAGTTTATTAAAATCCCATTTTTTTCTTCCAAGTACCTGGTTGTTTGTCTGGATTTGGGTGTGTTTTTTAACTATGGATCACATATGCCGGCTATAGATGGGCTAAGGGTGCAGGATGGCAACACTTTAATTGCAGAAAAAGGAAGATGTACTGCAGCAGCATCAATAAATCTAATCACTCAGAGGCAGATGCTGCCAGTGGTTGCCCTTTTCTTAAAAGTTGTTTGCTTTCTCGGTGAGTTCAGCACTACGAGTATTTCTTACGGTTTTTTAAATGTTTACCTGCAGACCTCAGTATCGCTAATAGTCGCTGCACAACTTTGTCCGTAAAACGGTTCTCTCCTTCAGGGTCATCTTCTCATGCATCCGGTGCCGCTCCTATTTTGAGATCACTCTATGGAAGTTCCCTACTCATTGATTTCACTTGCTTGTTTGCCATTTTAACACCAAAAATCTGGCAGAGAAAGCAGGCATCAGCTTCTCTGTCACACAGAAGTCACTACCCACGCCGTGGCTATATTTGTCTCACTCAGGTGAAAGGTCAGCGTAGTAACGCTAGAGGGAGGCGTCAGTTCCAGCGCACAGAAAGGGAACGGTCTAAAAATGGCAGCTGGAAGCAGCGCAGATGAGCATGGGAAGATGATCTTGAAGGGAAGATGGTATCGATTAGAAGACAGTGCTTGAGAAGCCACATGCTACCGACACCTTCGGTGGGTCTGACCTGTAGAAACAGCTAACAGCAGCACAATCTGCACCAGTGCTGGATGGGTTTTCTTTATTCAAATAAAAGTTACCCTGGTACATCGCTGTTATATATTATTGTTAGAATTCTCCTGGGTGCCCTTTGGCAGCCCGTCCACAAATATCGTGCACTTGTGCTGGAAATCTGAGTGTTGTAAAACATTTTCTGCCACGTGATCATTACTGTATTCAAAACGCTGGAAAGAGGCAGCCTCCCACAAACACATACAGAAGGCTGACAGAGATAACTGTCCTGAATTTTCTTTCTTTTCGACTTCAAACTGTCATCGTCTGAAACATGACATCCAACCAGTCAATGGGGTAACTTTATAAGAAGCACATAAACTCGCATCCTTACATATATGCACGGGCTTTGATCACTGCACCTCCTTCATCAGCAGCAGACTTGCGCCATCCTCTGTGTGATATGATCCTAAGAAGCCCGAATGGCCCGGCTTCATAGGTTCACATGTATATTTAACTCTCTCCCTGGTGCATTAGAGAGAGCACTAAAGCTGAGATACCATGTTCCTGTCAGTTCACAAATGTCGCATGTGTTAGCAGTTAAAGATTTTTGTGCGTTAGCATGGGAATAGCTACATGGGTATATTCACGTGGGTGTATGAGAGCATGTTTATCAATGTTTAACTATGTATAATATATTTTTTGATCAGTTTTCTTCTTCCTCTGCGTGTTTAGTTGAGTTTGCATGAATATATGTCTCTTATTTGTGTGTGTGTGTGTGTGTGTGTGTGGCCCAAGCCCCTGTGATCCATCCTCCTCTGCACTGGGGTTAAAGCCGCACATTCAGGGCACAGGGGCTGCAGGAGGGAAAGCGCGGGTGGGCGGCTCATTAGATAGCACTCCCCGCGGAGTGTGAAGGAGAAAAACACCCATTAGCAAAACAAACGACGTGCCCATCGCTCACACAAACACGCAGATTGTTTACCAAGAGCCAGGCGGACAAGCCCGATGGCAACCCATGTCTGCTGGGGGCTTCCTGCCGATGTACTTCCGGGGTCACGCATGAGGGCTTAAGGAAGTCTGCGGTGTGTTTACTGTCGCTGAAAAAGAGGAGGACATTCTTGTGGAAGTGTAATTTCTCAGGTTAAAAAAAAAAAGGGGGGGAGAGAGGAGCAATACTCAGCGAGGTCTTAAATTTATGTAATATTGTTGAAAAATGTAAATTATGCAGCAAAACATTAATTATTCATTACTGTACGGCTCCATACAACAACGGAAGCATTTTTAGCTTACTGCACTCTAACAGCAGGATAGCGTTGTTTATCAGCGTCGCTGAAACTTTGAACGATTATTTAGAAAATAAGATCAAATAAAATCTCAGTTTTTCTGTGGTCAAGGTTTGGTTTTGGTTTAGGAAACTCGAGCTAATCATTCAGAGTGGAAAAAAGTTGGTGGTCACAGGAAACTGAGGACAGCGCTGCCGTTTGTAGGCTTCGATGTCCTTCAGCTGTCTGAAAAACACAAGAAGAAAACCTGTGTTTACCTCAGGTTACTGCTAATATATCACGAACACCTTTGTAATCATTGCATTTTATATGCTGTTTATTTTTCTAGATTTTCTGCTTTTATATAGGAGTGTGCTCGGAGTACAACCCGTTGGCTCCAAGTTGAGTCGGGTCCACAACTGCAAAGAGACGCATTTTAAACAAGTTCATCAGAGCAGCCGCTTGTGAGGTTGGGGAAAAGTCCACATGAACAGACTCAACCTTTGGAGACTTACTTACCTGGATGATTGAGCAAGCATCAAGACGTTATTTGCAAACCTTTGTCAATCTGTCTAAAAATGATTGCAGTCCGTCCAGTTCAGACCATGATTATTTGGAACCTGTGAAATCACCTTGCAGTCTAAAGTGGTCATGTGTAACACCCTCAACAAGTTGGTCGCCTACGTGACTGAGCCATAAATCTGAAGGAAGTCAGAAACCAAATATTACAACCAGAACTTAACGTATCACTTGGGGTTTGATGTCCACACATCAGCAACTGTTGCTTCCATACTAATACTAATATATGCATAAAAAGGAACTGGCCAAACTGGAAACATTATACATTTTATAAGCCACTGAAAGAACTGCGCATGCAGCAAGGTGTGTCCAGGGTCTGCTCAGCAAACGCAATACGTGGACGCTGTCTGTCTCCTTTGCTAGACCACAATCATATTTCTCTTTTAATTATATTTATAATTACTAATGATTTGCCAGTTGCATCAACATCGGTGTGTTCGATGTGTCGTCTGAAATGTGCATGTGTGTCAAAGCTCTGCCGTCATTGTTACTGAGAGCGTTTAGTAACACGAAGACCAAATGATACATTTTTCACGAATCACTGTTAAATATAGGAAGCGATATTGATTAGGCGCCTAAAAACTATAATCTACGAGAGCATGTGTCTAATGTGAGCTTGGTCTTACCAGCAAAAGCCAAACAACTTGACATCACAGGAATAAGAAGCTGGATCTTGTAGTCCTCATTTGAGAAGCTGGAATCCACATTCTTGCTTTGCGGTTTTTCATTTCAGCTGCTTTTGTTAGTGAGTTGTGTAAATTGAAAAAGAAAGCAATGCCAATGCTGTTTGCTTATGTCATTCTCTCCAACAATATCATCCCTTTGTGTGCAGCAGAAAGGAATAGCATCTTAGGTAATTAGTGAGGCTAACCTTTGACCTGAAGAGTTGTCCCCCAGCACTACAATCCCCCATTAATGTCGGCATCTCCTCGTGAATCTCTGCCAAACAAAAGACCAAACAGCAGTTGATCCCTGGGAAGCAGCACAGTGCTAATTTGCTATTATGCCTGATCTTCCACTCATTTGTTTGGCTGACTGACTACACAGTGTGTGTTATGGTCTGCTGGCTCTGTCTGCAGAGTCCTCCCGCCGTTACGTGAATGATGGAAATAATTTTCATCAGATAAAAATCAGGCCAAGCATCATGCCTCATATTTTTTCCCTCCTGCCTTTTTGTGAGAGCCGTGTTTTTTGTAGTCTGGCCAGGTTTTACAATAAGCTTCATTTCACTCCGTTTCTGTTGAAGGAACCTGCTTCAGGTCTTAAGTGAAATCACTCGACCTGATCTCCACCTTCACTGTTGTCTCCAACACGAGCCTCGCACATGACTGGTTTGCGAGAGATGGTAGGAGGTTTCTGTGACCCTCTCTTGTGTACGTGTCTCCCTGCAGCCTGATAATTAGCTGCCGACTGTCAGATAATTATCCAGGCTGCATCTAATTTTGGTCACAACCTCGGACGATAATGGTCAAATGAAATCAATGGCGTACAGAAATGCGTGGGATTGGCTAAGCAGCATGTGCTCAATTGGCTCATTCCAAATGGTCTGTCCCCATTAATGAGGCGGCCGCATTGTGTTAATGACTACAGCCGCATCTTCTGGGCGGTCACATGCTTATAACTCATTAATGAAAACGTGAACTATAAATGAATGTTGCTGCGAGTCGCTTTTAGTGGATATCTCCCCGTTTCGGCGAGGTACCAGCACTGCCTGGGTATTATGATACACTTCAAACTGTGCCACCTACTGATAGTAGCTGAAGTGTTGAGCGAGACAAAATGGATAATAATGAGAAACGCTGGGTAGATTCTTTCGACTTGCATCATTTTTTTCCCCAACCAAACAAGCTTATGTACAGGTGTTCTGGAAATATTGCACAATAGCTTCCAGAGTTGAGCATTTTGTCAAGAAAATGATCTTCACCAAGACATTTGGGGTACTTGGGAGTGCCATTAAGTTGAGTAGCAAACATAATAGGCAGGTGTGACTGAGGAAATGCCCCCACCTTTAAACCCCCACCGATGCCTCCCAATGCCAGCCGGGGATTTGGGTTAAGGCGGAGATATAAAGACGCTGAGTAGAAACGGAGGATTGGAGGTGTATATCTTCATGATGCACCTCTGTGTGATGACAGCCATACTGTATGTGACAGTAAATCCTTGGTACTTATGCATCATTTCCTATTTCCTGCTCACCGACGGCTGAGGGGAAGCATCGGCAGTAATACAACAATTTCTGCCGGGGCATCAGTCTCTCTCTGAGAGCTAAAACACTGGTACTGTAGAATTCAATGGTTAATGTGCAGTCTGCAAAGCTACTAAAAGCTTCCAGCGAGGAGATTTTGGACGCACTTAAGAATAATTACAGTTTATTGCAAGTTAAATCTTAGTTTTTTAAAAGTTTTGACAGCTCATTCCTTCGGTCAGCCACGCATCCCCGGCCATAACGCCGATGCTGAAACCATCGAGCACTCGCAAAGTAGGAAATACAGTAGAGCTGTGTTGGTGTCTGAGCATGTTTTGAATTGTGTAACTTTATTAGCAGCGTCCTAGTGAAATGCGGCAACAACATTTAAAGTAACATCCTCCTCTCTGCCTCTTAATGCTCTCTGGTCGCTATGGTAATGTGTAAATATTCCTTTCAAAATAAGACGCACAACTACAACACGGGAAAAGACCCAGGGAAACAGAGTTCACGTTAAAAACCCTGAAAACCATACATTTGGTACCAAACGACTCACGGACTGGTACCGGTCCGTGGCCCGGGGGTTGAGGCTGCTTATTTATGGCACTGCAGTACCAAAAACCAGACAGTTCAGCTTCATGAGGAGTTCTCGCAGGATAAATAAAAACTAAAATGAGTGAAATAGAGAGAAAAATTGTGTGTTTTCTGATTTATTTTTGATAAAACAATAAAAATGTGTTTATTTTTTCCTTTTTCTCGTCTTTTTCCCTGCTGTATGCTATTCCGCGTTAGTACTGAGCGTGACACTGAGCCGCTTCACGACATTTTAATTTCGCATATCAAACGAGCAGCAGCAACAAATTTTTAGCTGCCACCACCTGACAGCAGTCACCTTCGACCACGGCAGCCAGCTGCTTCTGATATACATGTATGTTTAATTTAACCACGCTGCTAACATCTGTTGTAGTTATAATTTGGAAATGGGTGCCATCAAAGAAGTATGTCCTGTCATAAATCCTTAACTGACCTGTCAGCATGCATTATGAATGATCAGATAAAATAAACTTTGTTCTTTTTGCCTGTTCGTTCCTTTCGCTTCTGTTCATTTAGGGCGGGCGTCCTCTCGATGAACTGCAGCCAACATTATTAAAGCTGGTTTAATAGGAAGTTTTACTTGCCTCCTGTTTTCGCCCGCTGTACATATTGGAGTGATGCAGGTGTTTTCATGCACGTGCATGCACTTCCTGGGAACACACTTGTGGCCTCACCTTCGTAACTTGGCTGAGCTGAAGTTTCTTGTTTCGCAGCACTTTGCATTAGCTGGGAGAGCACAACATTAAGAAATAATGAAGTAAAGAACAACAATGAGACCCGAGTTTTAATAAATCGGAAGCCTCCTGTGAGATGCAGGATCTACCGATGTTTGCATCACGTCGTGTGTATTGTGGCAGCTGGCTCAGGGTGAGACAGCTTAATGAGAGATTAGACGGCGTGTTTGGCTAAACTGGACGGCGCTGGCGTCTCATCCAGATTCCCGTCGGTCCGAAGGGGCTCGTTTGGCGGACGCGTTCCTTTTTCGAGTTATTCAGAGACTTTACCGTTTCCTCCCGCACGCGGGTGGGTATATGCGACTGTGCGGCGTATACACGCATGTCTCTCTGTGCACTTTGTTCCTCTGTAGCTTTTTCCAGGGAACTTTGTGTGACATTAGTATTCCAGCGGCATCGCAGGGGTCATGCGATCTCCTCCCAGCAGTGCTTCCACGCTCCCCCCTTTTCCCTTTCTCTCCCCTTCCCTCCCCCCTTTCTCCATTTTGTAGGCTGCAGCACTGCTTTAACTAGAAGCACGGGGAACAAATAAAAATAGATGGGCAAAGTTGTGAGATGTGAGCCCTGGGGGACGGACTGTACGGATATACATTTTCTGTGCGCATTTGGAGCGGCCCTTCTCGTCAAAGAATATTATCCCCCCCTCCACCAACCCCACCTCCTTCAACCGCCCCCCCCCCCACATCCCCACCCCAACTCACTCCTCCCATCTTTGGATCACGGCAGTAATTCAATTGGGGATAGACGAGCAGGATTTCCTTGATGCTTTTTCCCCCCTTTCCCTATAAACGGGTTGTCTGCCTGTCAGCATTGATAATGCTAGCTGATGCACACTGCGGCTAACTCTTCCCAACCTGCCCTGCCATTCCCCATACTGCTTTGGTATTGAGGAGCTTCTCCATGATTTACTTTATGCTTGTCTGCCCATCTGGCTTTTTTTTTCTCATTTGCTGTCCCTCCCGAGGACAAGCCCGCCTGGCTCTCATTCTCTCTCGTTGATCTGTTTTTTTCTGTTTGACAATCTAAGCATTGTCCATCTGATACGTCTCCGGCTATCTTTCCATCTGTGGAGATGGGAATGAAATGTGATCTGACAGGAGGCTGGATTTACTGTATGCTACCTTACAGTCACCCCTGATCTCAGCTCTCTGTTTGAGTATCTAAGCTGATCTGTTTTCACGGCACATCTGATCAGCGATGCCGGTCAGAAATAAGCCGATCCGCAGCAGCAGGTAGCCCGTAGCTGTTCACATCATCAGTCGGCTAACAAGGCCCCATATAAGTAACTAATGTACAAGCTGACAGGTGTGATCGACCAAAAACCTCAAAACAGAGTGTGGTCGCTTTCCTCTGAGAGCTTCATCTTTGAGATTTTATTCTGACAGTTTCTTGACAGTGTTGACTTCAGGAATCTATCTGCTGCTCAGACATGCTGTTATCATTTTGCGAAATGTTCGGCATCACGTTAATGTGTGTCAGGAGAAAGTGACAAGGTGTAGCAAAGATCATAGCTGCTCTCAAATAAGCTTCCCTTTGATTTTTCTCGCACTGCACACCCGTTCTCGGACCTCACCCATCTTCAAAAATCGTATATGTTCGTGTGGCGTTACAAATCTGCTGAATGTTCTCAGTTTACACCCTTTCCTCGACACTCGTGCTTTGGCTGCAGGGATGTCGCCGTTCTGAAACCGGGACTGCATCATCGCTGTATTGCAGCTCCATCATTCCATACAGCGATAACCACGTGCAGCTGCTAATGTCTCATCCTTGTTCGGCTTCGTACTCAAACCTCGACATCTGCAGACCGAGTGTCTTTTTTCAAAGATGACTTAAAAGCTGTCCTTTCCTTCTTACGGTGGATGTCTGCAGGATCACAGAGACAGACTCGTGATAACAAAGAGCAAATCAAGCAGAATTTCAAAGACAAGCGCAGTCCAGGCTGACCGCGTCTCACCAACCAGCTTCTCGCTTTATTGCTCACGTCGGAGAAAGCTTTCACAGCGCCGTCTCCGCAGTTGCTCACATCTGTATTGTGAGGCGGCGCGTTGCCGTGTGTGTGTGGGATTTGTTTTCAGTGTTTGCATGTTTGATATTTGACAGAAGAAAACCTGTAAAGTTTATTCTACACGATCCAAAACTCTGGCGGTCTAACCCTGACATTAAGGATTTATAATTCTTTTTAAAGACGACAACAAAAGAAAAAAAAATGCTGGAAAGAAAAACCAAAGTACATTTGTACCGATGATAACGCGACGCTCCCGCAATGCGTCTCTTTACTTAATATGACATTATTCTTCTAACAATGCATTAACGGGTCTTTAATGCACTAAAGGTTAGGCACATTTAGATGCTTTTTCCATTGACAATGTTGAAATAAATGCCCTAAATCAAGCCTAATGTGCCAGTCAGCGAGTAGCCTTTCATGAGGCGGCGGTTGACTAATAATATCAAAGAAAATCTAAATCTAGCCGTAATTGTCAAAGATGTTGATGTTCTGTGTGAGTCACACAGCGGAGCAATGAAGAACTAGATGGAGTGAGCGAGAGTAATAGGCTGCATCAGAGTGGTGAGGAAGCTAATGCCTCTTGAGACTGTTTGTAAGTGAGCGAGGCCTTTGGATGGCGAGCTGACTTCAGTATGTGCATTACTCAGCCACATAAATCTGGGAGCCCCCGCCTCGGCTGCCTGCTTTGGTTTGGCTTTAATTACCTGAGCTATCCTGCACTCACCACCAGCACTTCCCTAATGGGGCTGCCTCACTCGGGCATCACTCACGCTCAGTCCGGCCAGCTGGCAGGATGGCCTGGGGGGGGGAGCCTGGCCCTCTTATTATAACTCCAAGTCTGTGCCCTAACGCACCTGTAGTCTCAGTGTGTGCGCTCGCTCGCATGTGTGGCTGTGCAACTTCCTGGGCTGTCACATAAACAAACTTTTGCAGCAGGCAAACAGAACACTAAGATTTCTCATGAAAGCGTTCCTAAAATATTAACCGCTATTTGCAATCATGCTGACCGAGATTGTCCAGTAATTTGGCCTTCTGTTACGGTATTAAGTGCCGGGTTGCTCGTGTGTCCTTGGGGCATTAGCTGTCAGTCAGTGACATGTCACAGCAGCTTCGCCACTTGTCAAGAATGTGTGCTTTCATTCTTCTTGTGTACAGCTGCCTAACAATGTGCCAAGAGCTTTCAGCGCTGACTTAAAATGCATCAGGCCGTTTTTGTTCCCCAGCGTGAAAAGACACGGAAGGCTCGGTATGAGCTCCTCGCGTCCCGGCCGCCGTCGAATGACTCGCAGTGACCTTGGAGATTATTGCTATACTAGACAGAAAAAATGCTATATGTTTGTCAAGAGCTGTCTGTCATCAATGAGCTTTTGTGTTGGCTATCGATCGGCTCCTGGCCAGGACACCGGGGTTGATGGATGCACAACAAACAGACTCTGCATTGCCAGCAAGCCGCCCAGCGAGCACGATGGGATGTCAAGTCTGGGAGGCTGCCGCTCGCCCCTCGCGCCTGCGCTCCCTCACTCGCATGTGAATGTACCCAAGTGTCGGCCCCGCCCTCAGCCCGATAAAGAAATGAGCTGCGTCCCTAAATGGCGATTCATTAGTAAACAAGGAGTGGATTACTGTAGTTTAGCCCTGTGTCGATGACGGGCCCTGATTGCTTTGTAAAATGTAGCGAGCTGTGAGCGTGAGCTGCGCCGCTGTATCTGCAGCACGCACATATAAAGATAACTACACAATTCCCCTATCAGTTGACCTGGTTTCCCTTCAGTTAGCGAGCTCCAGCCTCCAGGGTGCAATTGAGAGCGCCTTGGTCTGATACTGGATACAACACAAATGCCAAGTGCAATACAACAATCATCATCCCATGTGAATTTGGAGATTTTTCAGGAAGTGAGCTACCACTGCTACATTATTCAGCCTCTGTCTCTCACACAAGAGAGAATGGCATTAAAGTTAATTTCAGCATGGCTCCAGCTGGTGCTGTTGCATCCACAAAGAAGCCGCATTGTTATGTATCTTTATTGCAAGAGGCGAAAGCAGCAAAATGCGTCCTGTTGGAAAATCTGCAAATCACCGTCGTGAAGCGTTTGTTTTCTCTCGACTGGGTTTAACCCTGCCTCCCTGCAAAGCACGGATACGCCATGAGGTCAGACTTATCGATCCGCTTTGATATTTTATAGACCCCAGTCAGCTTCCACCAGTATAGGCTGCAGTATTTCCCCCAGCGACGCGATCCAGCTGTGGCCACCAGAGACCTTCAATAAACAGACGCCGTCCAAGGACGCCAAAAATCGCAACGCGTGCACGAAACGAGACGTCGCTACCAAAATGCAGCAATTGACCTCCACAGTTAAACATCCTACAAAATAGAAAACGTCGCAAAATCCGAGCTGTAAATTGGTTTTAACGCCTGTAACCATCTTTCTTTGTAGTTTTACTGTCACATTATCCTGAACATCTGGGCCAAGAGTGTGTGCTACTAAAGGCGCTGTAATTCAACAGCGCTGGCAAGAAAAAAAAGAAGCCATACTGTGCTTTTCACAGGTGCTGGACCGGATCCAAATTGATAATTTTTCAGACTCAATAACACTTAGAAGGATACAGGAAAACAACAGCACCGGACATGCAGGGGAGGTCTGGCAGATTACAGGAGATTTGTCAGCCCCTGGGAGTTCTCACTCAGCTGATGTTGACAAAGTAGAGCTGATGTGGGTTGGTGAAAGGGGAGGGAAAAAAAGCTGCAGAAGAAGAAGAAACCCTTTTGAAACAGAAACCGTTCATGCACACGGGCTTGTGTGTGATACATGTTGAAGTTTCTTTGTCTTTTCCGTTTCAACAGCCTCTCCCCACTTCAGCACCGAGGGTAGAGTGTGAGTGAATAATTCATCAAATCCGAAAATCTATGAAATAAAATCATTTGTTGCCCTATAGTGTGCTTGACAGAGAGATTGTTTATAAGGGTGGTAAAGCAGGACTTGAGCATTGGTAACGATCAATAGCCTGATGGAATCCCGAGGCCCTCGCTTGTTGCCAACGCACATCCAGACTGAGACATCAAAACAGCTTTGGGTTTCTCTCCTCTCGCTTGTGTCTCCAGAACATTTCAAGCCAGCTGGGCAGTTCAGATATTTTTCCATTGGTTGTTTTGGAGTTGCATTATTTAGCTCTGCATTTAGACCCCCCCCTCCTCCCCCATCACACACGCACTCCACATCTCGAGGTTGTCATTAGCGGCTGTATGTTACAATGATGCTGAGAACAATTAAGATAAAAACGCTGTGACAAATCATAATGGTGATAATGATAATGATAAGATGAAATGGAAATGACTCTGGCAAATAGGGTTTCTGTTTTTAGGATGATTCCACAACAGCAACGACACACTCGTCTTACACCAATAACAATGATAATTATTATGATGATAAGTCCAAAATTACCCCTCCCCACATCATCAGCCTTTGCCTTCGTCTTCCCTGCGTTTCGTTAGAAAGAGGAGAGGTCATAACACCACTTCCAATTATTTTCCCAACTATCCCGAAACCCCCACGACTCAGCCGGCCCACGCAGCTCGGACCAAAGGATGGTGCCCATTGCCAGTGACCTATTAATCTCTCCACTGTAAGTGAACAGGCCTTTGCACTAATGAGGAATGATTAAAGACAGCAATGAGCCATTTTTGGAACAGCCTCAAAAAAAAGTGATGCAAAGAAGAAAAAGAGATCATTTGCCACGATCAACAAGGAAAGGACCTTTCCAAAACACTGGCATGAAGATGCAAGCACATCTTTTTAATTTTAATCTCTTACGGTAGCATCGGAGAGCGTTCGTCTCTTTTTATAGAATTTTCGCCTCTTTGGAGGATCTGAATAGAAAAAGCTTTCAGCAGAAAGCCTTTAATGCTAAAATATTTCAGGGTTAATTTCTAATCTGTATCCACTAGTTTCTGAGGATTTGCCTATAAACCCAATCTGAATCCTGGTAGCTGGTGGCCTGCTTGATGTTGAGGTTAAAACGCAGTTTAGGCTCGCGATTCCTTTGTACTTCTGCAGGCTTAGACTCCTACAAACTTGTCTGTGTTCATAAAAATTACATATTTAGAAGTTTTTTTTTAATGGCTTAGATGTAACTCTGCACCTTTGCATCCTTAAGTATGCATGGATCTATGAATAATTAGTTGCTGCTTTTATCTCCACCTACCCCTCTGCCTCACATCTGCAGCTCCAACATACCTGCTCACTTTGATTCGGCTCAAACGCTGCAAAAGTACTCAGCGCTACACAATGGCGAGTTGTAATACTGAAGTAATTTTACAATACGCGGACTGATTAACCCCAAAAACAGTTTTGTCAGTGAACAGTGAGTAAGTTACCTTAAGGTGGAATTGAAGGTAGCTTAATAAAGGCTTGCATTTTGAATCAGCTGAATATATTATGCTAATGTTAACGTTACGTCATGTGGTGTGTCTGAATCCATGTTTTTGAGTGTTGTTGAGGCCAGATACTGGGTTGCATATAATAGTTAATTTAAAGATTATTTTTCATTCTCGAAGTATCTTAATTTTTATCAGGTATTTTTTTTTTTACATTTTTTAATATTTCATATGAAGGAAAAGGACAGATTACCTGATTAAAATCGTGTCTCAGATTTAACTCGTCACTCTTTGTGGATGTCCCAGTTCTCAAGCTGCGAGCCGCAGCTATAAAATATTACACGCCGTAGCGTTCGGCTTTCCCGTCATTAGATGACAAGCCGTGAAAAAAATCCCAACCAAAGCACATTAGGTCTGCTGAGTTCTCCGCATACTTCCTGCCATGTAATGTACATAATGCAATCAAAGAGCAGCCATGTTTTTTGAGGTCAAAGATGACTGCCGCTGTGTGTTGTCTGCATTGCGCTTTGATCTTTACGAGCTCCCTCCCACCTCCTTTTTTGTATTTCGTTTCAGCTGAGAAACGTACATTATTTTCACTTTAAATTCAACAACCCACCCATTAAAAGCAGGTCTGTGTTATGAGAAAGGAAGGACCACTAAGAATCGCCCATGGGCAGTAATGCAGCAGTTTTTTTACTGTATGTAAGTGTGTATACATTCTGTAGATAGAAATTGGGCCTAATCAGCCCTGCGGCTCTCCAACAGAGGGAAAAAAAGAAGAGGAATCCACTTAGCAACGTGGCTAATTTGCATAGCTTTGAAGAAAACGGGGTCTGTGTTTAGTCAGCTTAGATGGCAAAGGAACGTCAGAGTCTGACACTCAGCGGGAGACAAAGCAGCTGACTGGTTTCTCTGACGTTCAGGCTGGCTGGATGACTAGCTGGCTGCATTGGTATTGCTTTGATGTACAAGGCACCTCATCAAACTGTGTTTATGAAGGTGCAGATACTTTGGTGGTTGAACCTGCTGAAGCAGTAGCTGTCAGATTTTGTGAATTTAAAAAGTGCTTCCTAAAAATTCAATTTGCTTCTTACTGCATATCTGTCAGGATGGAAAAATATCTGAAATAGCTTTTAGACCATTAAATATAAGGTGGTAAAAACATAATCTAGGTCAACAGGGCAACGATTCAGCTTTTTTTAAGCCTTATTATCATTTATGTGTTTCATTTTGGTGTAATTACTCGTATTAGAAAATTACAGATTGGGTTTATTTTCTTTATTTAAAATGTGCTAAAACTAGCCTGTCACAGGGATAAAACATCTGTTCCACCTGACAGTTTGTTCCCTTTAAAGTCGGTATTTCCTGCTGTCTGTGAGCTAATTGAATGCTTCAGCTGATACATCTACACACAGCATTTATTAGCTGTCTGTCCTCGCCTCCAGCTGTCACAGCCTCGTTCTGCTCAAGGTATCTTTCTGTTAAAACGGGGTTCTTCCTTCCCACTGTCGCCAAATGTTTGCTCATGGAGGACTGTCTGATTGTTGGTGGGTTTCTCTGCATTATTGTAGTGTCTCTACCTTATAGTACAAAGAGCCCTGACGTGACTGTTGTGACTTGGCGACGTATAAAATAGCTGAACTTAATTTAATTCAGTCCATCACAGCCGCTCACATGGTTTCATACCAGTTAGAAAGTTACACTAGCAGTAAACTACAAAAGACTTGAAAGACATCCCAGAAGAAGACTCCAACTCTGATTGGTTATGCACAATAATATTGCAATATTATTATATTGATTATATTATATTGCTTTCTTGCTTGGAAGCTTGTGGGCAGATTTGGATCACAGTTTAAAAGTAATATTAAGGAACTGTTTAAAGTAAATTAAATAAATGGCAAGACCAGCTCTGGTTTCACAGTAGATAACAGGGCTGCACCAGGAATACCAAGTGGAAATTCCAGTCACTGAACTGGTCCTCAACAAACAAAGCTGCAACTTCCAGGGTGAAAAACTGAAGAATAAAGCCAAATAAAAGTCCCAAAGACTGCAGTTCCTGCGGTGGCTCCTATGTTAAAACAACCCAACAGCAATAAAACCATGTTTGCACCCTGGTACAACAAACAGTTTTGCCAGAGTGGCTGTTTGGCCAGCCGGTCGTCTTTCTAGCTTAACAGTTAATGTAAACACACCAAATAGTTTTCCCGTCAAACCCAGGAAAAAAAGCAAAAAGCGTTTAGTCTTAAAAACTCTGGATTTTGTTATTGGTTTGCAGCTCAGTTTCAAAGTGTCTTATAAAGAAGTTGTATATCATATGCAACAATGAATATGAAATCGGTCATCAGACCGATACCCCGTGAACAACTCTGACATGGCCACTTTGATATCTCATAAAAGACCAATATATCAGCCAATCATAACACATCTGACACCCCCTGTCTTTCTCTCTCTCCTGACCTCCTGCCTCCAGTCTCTGCATCTCTTACAGCACAGCAGGCTTTGATTTAAGACCTCTGCAGCAGTTTATGGTGTATATATCCTAAATGGACATTTTAATAGGCTTTTACTTTTTTTCATTGTATTGTGCAATGTAAGCAGTAATCATAAATTATTATAATCATAATTTGTTGCTGCCGGCTGAAAGCCTTGCACAGTATCTCTGAAATGTCAAGTTTTCACAAAGAAAACAGCTCCGTTCAGAGGCTGACCAGCACGGCACGTGCGAGGATTTGAGAGGATTTTAATAAGTGGTGGTTTTTAGTTAATCTCGGCCCGTATGGAATCGAACGTACCTTAAAGTAAGAACGTCAAATTAAAACAATGTTCTGTAAGGCTGAATGTGATTATTCTGCTAGAGTTTCTGAAGAATACCACTTGTGTCCAAATGATTTGAAGGAAATTTGTATACAATGATCCACAAACGCATAATGCAGCCCTAAAGACAGAGAAAGGGGGCGGGCTTTAATATTTTACCAACTGTAAACATCACAAAGCTGTTTCGAGGCCAGGCTACAGAGTCTGTGTGACGCTATCAAACATTCGGCTCCTCACGTTGTAATGAAGGAGTGGGAAACTGGACGCTGAGGAGTTAATATCGTCCAAAAAACCAAAAACGAGCACATCTGCATTTTTAGCTCGCTCCCATTTTTCTTCTGCCTGTGTATTTTTTATTCATATTCCCCGTCTTTGCTCTGGAAACTGCCATCAGGCTCAGAGGCAATTTACGGTACCTCTGAACACGTCCTTAACGGTACCATCATGCGTTCATCAGTGCCACCGTGAACACAATTTTATTACTCAATTTGATGCCACACAGGGTTCATTCCCCGCATTTTTTATGCATTGTGGGCTGAGCTCAAGCAGAAAATAATCTGGACAGAGAGGGCTGTGTATTACGGCTCAAACGGGATAAAGCACTGACAAATTCCGGACCGGAGGACTAGTGAGCGGGGAGGACAGGGAGAAAGAGAGATTAAGAGCTACACCATTGTTTACCTCCTCCTCTAAGGTGCAGGATACTCTGTCGTTTATAAATGTTGGTAGCTGTTATTGGTTACCTTGCAGGCTTTAGGGGAAAGAGGAAAGGAAAATGAAAAAAAAACTTAGGGAAAGACCCAGGAGGGGGTTCGATACAACTTTAATAATGCGTAGCAGGAGCTAAATGAGCCATTCTGCGGTACTTTAAGACGTCTTCCCTCCACCCACCCCCACCCACCCTCCGCCTCCCCCCCTCACGGTCTCAGGGCCTGAATTATTAAAAGTGTTGTTTTCCCTTATTGCATTGCAGCAATGTGCCTCTTTGCTAGAAATGAGCTGCACGTTGTGGAGTTTGAATGCTTAAAGCGACCCACCTCCAACGGCACAGCCAGGAGAGGAGCACGGAAGGCCCCCAACACACACACACACACACACACACACACACACATCTGAATGACCACAACGTTATGCTCAGATGGCTCTCTTACGCTTCTCTTATATAATGCACGTTGTGAACTAACTAGTTTGTTTTGCTAAACTGTGCAGGGCTGCAACTAATGATTATCTCCATTATTGCCTAATGGACATTACACTATAAAGTGTTGGAGAATGGTGAAAATGCCCATCACAATTTTCTAAAGCCCAAGGTGATATCATTACAGTTAATTGCCTTTTTCCCAAACAACAGTCCCAAACCTACACATATTCTTTACACCATAAAGGATGAAGAAGCAAGTCCTCCCAATTAAGAAAGATGGAACTAAGGGATGTCTTTTATGAATGTTTTAGTGCTGTCTAATAATCCCTTTAAATATTTCAGATCCAGCACTCTGCATTTTCATATTAGTCAGTTTTTGTTTTCAGATAAATGTACCCATAAATGCTTATAGCTTTGTTTTTAGAAGAACTCGGATTAATTATAATGAGTCACAGTTACTGTAGCCACGCTGGCCAAACTTTCCTCTCATCTCTTTAATTCATTCGGCCTGTAATTGAGCGTTTAACTTGATTTTGTTGAGACAAATACGTTCGCGGCTGAACCTTGTTTGTGCTGCAGAATATTCTGGAACAAACGGGCTGCGATGGACTAGAAATGTATTTTTTTGAATTTTCTTTAGGGCTCAAGTGCAGACTTGGTAAGATGGAGAAATTTTCAGAGCTGTCAATACATCTTCTCTGATGCACTGATGGTGCATTTTCATGATTGCATATATGGGAGAAATATAATAAATATTTGAACTGAATCCACTTTTATCCAAGTGAACATTTGTGTTTTCTTCTTTAGAAAAGTTTGAAAACGATCAAGTTTAAGGTTGAATCTTGACATTTAGAATAATTTATAAGCAGATTCAATCCCGAAATACTGATAGCCGCGTAAGCCTTGAAATCTATGTGGAGCAAACTCTCCATATATTGAGCCAGACTCAACAAGGCATCACTTAATAAAACAATACTTTCTCCTTCCCTTTTTCTGCTCTTGCAGGTATTGTACATGCCCGGTGATTTGGGTATTAAATTTGATGCCTGCAGTTAAATCTCTTGCTGTGAAATGCAAGAAATAAAAACTCCGAGTTGTAGATAATGCAAAGTACAGTAAAGCACGTTGCATGCTCCTACCCACTCCCTCGGAGCCACACGCATACACTTGCATACCCCCGCCAACACATACTTTAATCACACAATTAATAATTAATCAGAGGTTGGGCTCAATGCTGTCAAGCCTGCAGATGAGAGAACACCCAACTGCTGAGACAAGCCCTTAAAAAAGGGGATTAATAACCAAAAAAAGGAAAAAATGAACAGCTAGACAACACGTCGCTAGTTAGGTTCAGTTTTTCTTAAAGTTGAAGGAAAATACAGACGGTCCACTGGCGCGAATAGGCAGCTTTGAATGCATTTTTTGTAAAGAAATAAATAACAAAAGCTCGCTGGCTATAGAGTTCTGCAGAGTTTGTGAGGGGGAAAATTAAGTTGTCGCTTTTATGTGACATTTTCTACATGCAAATATGCAAAATTTGATTATGTGCTCTGTCTCCTGCGTATAAACACCATCAATAAAACTATAACAAACCGGTTCTAGAAGAATAGGTCAGGGATGAGTATGTATTATTTGCGCACCGCATTACAGCCGGTGCACTGATTGATTTCAATGCATTGCATCACTCTGGAATTGATCATACACCCGTGATCATTGTGTTCAATTTATTTATTCCCACTGATGCAAGTATTTTCCAACACTTAAAAGTCATCGGCGTCGGTGCCCTCTTTTTTTATCTCTGTCAGTCTCGCAGTGCTCTGTGTTTCCAGTGTTGCAGCAGAGAGCAGAGTGTTTACCCAGCTGTAATTACAACATGCACAATGACCTCATTCTGCTGTGTCAGTAGCGGTAATGTATAGCCCTTGATGTTAAACTGCAAAGAAAAATGGTGTGCACTTATTTTCAATATGCTGACTACATTCCCAGCATTTTTTTTTAGACATGGCCGTGAAGGCAGATCAGAATTTGATATAAGCACTGGTGCTCCTATTTATCTGACAAGGTCTCTCTGCCTTAATATGCATTCAATAATGTGAAATGATATTAGCTGTAGGAGCTCATTGACTGTGCACTCAGGGTCTCTGGGTGTCTCTCCGTCTCTGTCTGTAGCACGCTCTTTATCTGTTTCTCTTCCTCGTGCACACATACAGAGAAGAAATGGGGGGGAAAAAAAGAGAGGAGGCTTGAACCGCGGATAGCAACAGCAGCAGAGCAATCACACCGAAGCAATGCCCCCCACGCCTGGCCCATTAATAACAGTAATACGCACACCGCGCCCAAGCCAGCACTGCCGAAAGCACCACTGACACTTTAATGGGCATTTTTTACTTTTGTTTTTAAATAATGCATGTGCTGCTTGTCAGCACTGCTTCACTCCACCCCTGGTGTGCCTTTGCAGCGTTCCATTGTGCAGAAATTACAATGGAGACCTGTGTTTTCTGTGCCGCCTGCTCCGTAAGCTGCATTCATCACGTTCATAGGGACATCAGAGTGCGGTACATCACACTCTCGGGGCCGTGTGTGTGGGCACGCATGCCACGCATGTGTGCGTTTTTGTTTGTGAAGGCACCTCATTGGCACCGAGCTAATTAAGAGCATCTTTGAGAGGGCGAACTGTGATGCTCGGTGGCACCGAACATGACTTATAAAGAAGGATGATGCTCTCCGTGATACAGTAAACCTGACAGTCCGCTAGCGGTTCGGTGTGTCTGCCGAGCATGCCACTGTTGTTACGCAACTACGAAAACCTCATATAGACCCCGAAGTATTCGGGATCCTCTGGGCTCACTTGCAGTTAACTTATTCAACAGTAAGAGATTCATCAATAAGAGAAGGTTTAATTTTCATTCGTCCGGGGACCGGTGCGGAGCGGCAATCGGTGATACATACCATAGCGTTTATGGCATAAGTTAATTTGCTTTGGCCATCCTTGGATGGGCAATAAAACGAGAACAATAAAACGAACACAAATCAGCAAAACACAACAAACTCAAAATTATACACATACATCATGGCACAACACACAAAGTTCAATACGAAAATATATATTTTTAAAAACGGCTGAGACGATACACAACAGCACGAGGGGCGATTCACAGAGAAAGAAGATGATGGTATTCAGCTCCTGCTCGTTCGTGACTGCATGAAAAAGTGTGGTAAAAAGTTTCGCTTTGACTTTAAAGCTAATCGCACATTAAACGTCTCCGTGTCCAAGTGTGGGTTGACACTGTTCAGTGGAAAAGGAATGACATGAGTTTAGCCATCCGATAGATTAATTAACATTTAAACCTGCAGTTTATTGCTGTTTATTAGTATTTATGCATTTTGTAATATCACCCAATCATATACTCGGGTGGGAGAGAAACAGCTATAACATGCTAACAATGATTCAGACGAGAGCATCAGTGGATATCAGTGAGTACATACTAATGATATTCTGTATATACAATATTTATACTGTACTCCCAGGACAGGTAGGCATATCTAGCATATATCTTTCTATATTGTCAGCAATGGATGCACTGTCATTCTATTATGCAATAATGCTCATTGAAATCCAGTTTCTGTATTCTCAGCCAGAGCGGCGCTTTGGTGGACTGTGTGTGTTGTGTTTGTGTCCTGTTTGCTTTTTTTTTTTTTGTGCACCTGCTGCAAACTGAGAATATTGAGGGTTTGTATTGTAATCATACATAAGCCCCCCACTTCTAAATTGGATCCGGAGCTGACCAAAGATGTATTTGCACATGGTAAAACTTAATAGGAACAAGTAGGCACGGGGACCAACAAATTAATCGTTGTTTAACTTTGAGTCTCGAACGGTGCAGATTTGAATACCGGGTGCTGCAGAAGCTGCTCGATTATTTCGGATCACGGACAGTAAAGGTGACGGACGTCCTCGGCGAGAGCTGCAGAGGTTGCGTCGGAAGACTTGCGAGACAGGACGTGACTTCGGGACTAGCACCCTCGAAAATCAATTTTTCAGCAGTCCCCTGGTTTTTGAATTAAACACCAAAAACATGCAAATTTTATGCCAGCGTTGCACTTAGTAAGTTAGAGTATGGCTGTGTCACTTTCTGCGAGTAATTTGCGCCGGCCTGAACACAGATTACCAAGGCCCATTATTAACCCGTTTGGGTAGCATCTGGGTAAAACGCACATTTCTCATCAAACTGAAAGCTTCGGTGTTTTATTTGTGCGCGTTATTCTCGAGATCCCAAAAAACAGAACTGTAGATTTATCATACATTGAAGCTTTGCCAAAATGATGTGCCTCGGTGAAGTGCATTTATCACAGATCACTTATTGTGACATTTTAATAGTAGTCCCTGAAGTGCTACATCTCACGGGAGAACAGAGTCAAGACTATAATCGCGAAGGTTTAGGAGCAATAACAGTTTTATTTTGGGTTCATACTTTTGAGCTGATTCCATAACAGACACGGGGTAGTTAAGTGGTTATAGAGGATATCCTTTAAATGTGATGATGGTCAGTTCACGGTTATTTTCTGGCGTATTAAATGTTCCCCACTGTTTTCCTGTTGATACTAAACCTCATTTGGTTATTTATATTATGCTGGTAGATCAACTTGACCCAATTGTGTAACTTTATTGATCGTAGCCAAGCCACCTATCTGTATTCCTTACTGCACGTAAGGTCAATAAACCTCAAAATCAATATTCATAACAATCAATGTTGCATTCTCTATGATGCCTCTTCCTGTGCAATGATTTCCTGCGATTGAATTGCTTTATTTGTGTTTTTTGGAGGCGCCCCTCTGCTGCTGCTTGTCCGTTTCGGTGACGCCTGCTCGTGTTTCTGTGTGTCCCTGCAGGAAACACGTTGTGTAAGTCAGGAAGCATTGCTGTCTTCGGGAACGTGGTGTACAGCGGACTGCTGAACGATCACCTCTGGCATTTGGGAGTGCCCCTCTTTACAAGACTGGTAAGAGCAGCAGGCCCCTCTGTGCACACTTACCTTCACTTTTGTTGGAAGAATTTCACGCGCTTGTGTGGAATCTAACAGGTGTGGAATTCCCCGAAGCTTGTAATGTTGTTTTTGATGCCCGCTCTGTTGACATGTGTTAGTTAAGGTTAAGACCTGGATGTGACTCCTCTGCTGTGGATGTAGGAGACGAGGAAAACCCACCACACACACACACACACACACACACACACACACATGCATTTCATATTAGACTTTTTAAAAGGCATAACTAAGATGTTTTCTCTGGCCTTAAAGTGCAGGTGAGCCCACCTATGGATTCAGTTCTTCCCCAGCTGGCTGGCTGGCTGTGTAGCTAGTAGTGCTGAAAAAAGGCTGGCTAAATAATTCATGAAATTTAGTTTTACGGCAAGAATTTTATAAAAATTACAAGGTTTTAATTAAGAACCGGAGCGGCTGAAGCTTGCATTAAGAATTCATGATAAATGTCTATCCCTAATTGTCAAAGGGAAAGCGAATGTTTGTTTTACACTTAATCTCGCTGATGGTGGAATGTGAGCTTAGGAGATTCTTGTGAACGGCATAAACACGAAGGATCACAGAGCGATATTCCAAAAGATGAAATCCAACGAAGCCCTTTTCCCTTCTTGTTAATTACCCTCTTTCTAAGCAGGTCGCAAGTTTTCATCAATGTTTATTATTGATTAAATCTGTCGTTGTTGCTGTCATTTATGAGTCAGGAATTAGCGTTGATTGGTGCACAAGGGTTGCATATAATTGGGTTACATTAAATAGATAATTCAGCTGATCTCATAAATGTCTAATGTGAAGCCTTGTTTGATTATCAATTAATGTCAAACGGAGATGCAAGAGGCTGTTAGGAATCCTGTTGGGTTTGCTTGTGTTGCATGTGGCAAAGCTACTCTCATTGCAGCTGCAAGAAGAGCCAGGAGTTTTTACAGTGAAATGTATATTTAATATTGTACGCGCTGGCGAATTCAAAGTAACGCTGGAGCACGCGTGCACAGCGAACGCTGGTAAACAAGTCTTTAAAAGATGTAACAAAAAGAAGGACATCAAACGCCACAGGTAACAGAGCTTTGGCTTCTAATTAAACAGAAATTGTTTTTTGAGGAAAATGTGCCTGTTGTTCTTAGCTATAAAGAGTAGAAGGAGGGAAATGATTAAAATATTTCATGGCTCAAAAGTCACTTCATGGTGCCTTTTTCAAAGCCGAGAGTTTAATGGAGTAGGATGCTTAATTACTAGCATATTTACATTTTCTCCGACAAATCCTCCCACGAAGAGAAAGCTGATGGAAAATAACCACTGTGTGACTCCGAGAAGAGTTTACCCCATGACATCGTGAATATATGGTAAAATACATAAAAGATGGAGACAGCCACCATAGCGTCCAGGTTGGTTTGGTGTATTTCGAGGCTCGGGGGCAAGCCGCTCAATAACGAGCACCCATGCAGACTATCCAAGTGTTTCAGTTTTTGTTGGTATTTGCAAGACAGATGTGATGTAAAGGAATTACTGTGTTGCATTATGTAAATGTTAACCCAACATACAGCTGCTTCTAAACCAGCCTCCATATTAATATCTATGATGTTTACTGTGGACTGCCTGAACAAGCTGAAACACATGCTTCAATAATCCACAATACATTTAGTCATGCAGAATCACGTGAAAACAAACAATAACAGGTGCAAGTATGTAACACGAATGAGGTGATGTGCACAAATGTTTAAAGTAAGCATTTAATAATATATTATAATATAACATGTACGTATAACAGACATAATGTGGCATCCGTGCAGCTTATTGATGTCACAATGCAAACAGGCCTGGAGGATTAACACAAACAGACCACACACGGTGCGCTCGCAGTGTGAAGACACCTAATCCCCGCTGTCGTTAGGTTAACATCCTCCGTGTCGCTCCTTTGCACGGCGAGCAGCGGCCGAGCTCTGAGCCCGCAGGAGCACTCGTTGAAGTAAAAGGTTCGACTCCCGGCTGCGCCACCAAGGCGCGGCCTTGTGTAGCGCTCAGTGTGCCCGCTGCCGACACACTAGGTCCGCCCAGCAGTGGTATCAGCATGACACGCGGCAAGCCTTCACATCCCCAACACACAGCTCCTAATTACTGCACAGCCCTGCCAGTTTGTACCCCTAGGCCAGTACTGACTGCTCAATGCCAAGATGTAAACACTGCATTATTAACACGACATACAGTCTGTGCACACGGCTAGGTTTAATGTACTCGACGTATGTCTACATGGAGGCATTACTTTAGTGGGATTCTTTATGCGAAAGCATACAATGAATTTATTGTCTTCCAGACAGCGAGTTCCAAAATCACCAGATGGGCGATTTGCTGCGTATAGGGTAATGTATGCTTACAAATGATGTTTAATGATATCTTCCAGGGATAGGAAGCAAAACATTACCATTTTCAAGGCTAAATATGCAGGCTGTGTCAGAAAGCTGGAGATACAGAATTAAGTAACACACTGTCTTTTTTTTCTTGTTATTTTATGCATATTTATTGGCTGCCAGAGCGTCTTGATGGCATTACACAATATCTCGTTTTTTTCTTTATGGCAAATCACAGTCCAAACATAAGCTTTGCCTACTTATCACCAATTCTAATATATTTTCATATGAAAAATCTCTCATGTGAGTATTATTAGCAGAGTGCTCTGCCCCTGCAAGTGCCGCAACTTCCTGTCAGTGTGAGAATAATAAGGGAATGGAAATGTAATATGAAACTTCTTCAGCACACAGAGATAAAGAGGAGAAAGGGCTTTGTTTAGCCGCTTGTTTCTGCCTGCACGGCCTTCCCCGGCGCCCTTTCCTCACGTGACGTGTGCTGTGTAGAAATGTCAATACCTACCTGTGGAGCTGATGGAGACCCATAAATCGATAAAACGAGCATAGCTGCAGATCCTTGGCCACCAAGTTGTAAAACTGGTCACTCCATAAAGTGAAGTGTGTGATTAGAGAAAACCAGCCTGGCAGCATCAGAGTGGAGCCGCCGTCTTCCTTCGGGGCTCGCACCGGCTCGGTCCGAGCGTTCGGGCGAGCCGGCCGCGACTATAGCCCAGAACCCCGCGGGGAGCTCGCAGGGATGAGAGCGAGAACTCTCATTGTCTCCTCTGGTGTCTTTCTAACGACGAGATCCGAGTGTGGCTCGACAGAAGATGCTCTGTAAGTAGCGGCTCTACGGACGAGAGGTGAGATCGGCATAAAATATTAAGACGGCAGATCTCGAGCCGGCGACGGTCGGAGACAGACGGACATTTTAGGCAGAACACTCTGTGTGTGAGGCCTTCACTTCCTCTTCAGTTTGAAAGCTCCATCTTTATAATGGATGGCGGAGTCTCTGGGGAGTGTCTAGACTATGGTGGGAAATCTAAATGGTTGGGAAAGCCACTCCAATGCTCTGTAAGTAGTGTGGAGTATGGGAGAAATGCAACTCAGAGAGGTGACAGGAAGAAGGGAAAAGCATCCCAAACAACACCGTGTTTACCTGCATTGCACTTCCCTTGGTAACGGGCGTAGATTCCTAGACAGGAGATGGAGACTTTACGTAATGCTTAAATGCCCTCTGATTCTTTTCTCCCCAACCCTAAGTGGCCTTAGCTCCAGACCGCGATGCTCTCTGTCTGCACCTACGCCCACCCCCACCCGCTCTCCAGCCTGTCCTGCTCTTTTTTTTCTTTTTTGCCTCCGAACTCGTTCTTTTCCTGCTTCTCTCCCCCCTCAGTTATTTATGAGCACGACTTGAAATAGACTTCAGTATTTGATAAAAGCGTGATCCTTAATCTGAGTTGCCTGAGAAGTGCATTTCATTTTTATTTCCCATCAGAGATTGATGGAGGACTGGGGCGGTTATCCACTCTGTGATTGCTAATGTAAATCCATTGACTTCTGGTGGACATATATAAAGATATGGAAGCCTTGCATGTGCATCCCGTGATGCCAGCGGGGAGATTGCGTGCGTGCAAAGCAACGGAGATGCTGGTTTGTGCGATGTGATGGAGGGGGGTGGTGTAAGAATTATATGGCGCGTGTCTTGATTTATGAAAAGCTTCTTAAAACATCACAATATTTGCAAAGTTACTAATTGCGGTTCTTTGCCTGTGTGCCATTTCATATTTCACCGCTCACTTGTGCTTTTTCTGAAGGAGGAGGAAAAAATAAAACGGGTGATAAATTTAAGATGACAGTTACACCATATGAATGAGGCCCCTTGTGTATCAATTCGCTCAAAGCCAGCTGCAAATCTAACTCGGGCTCCTTATGTGGCAATTACTGATGGGTAACATAACCTGCATATATCTGTTCTGTTCATTAGGCCAATGTGCTCTATAACTGGCAAATGTTCTTTAGGATCCTACAGCAAATTAGCTCATCCCCCAGGACGTCTTTTATTGGATGATCCGGCTCCAGAGGATGCCGCAAAACCACTTGAGCTCTCCGCAGCCTGCCCCGGTTGCCACAGGGTTAATATTTAAAAGCGCGAGCTCCCAGTCGTGTATTGATGATATGTTTTGAAAATTGCTGAGGCAGGCTCATTGTTACAGTGCTGTCTAGAAGATAGCCAATCCTCCCTCCTCCCCTCCCTCTCTCTCCCTCGTTCCCCTCCCCCTTTATAGCCGCCAGATGGAAAACACACTAAAGCATGTAATGTAATATAGCTTGGCACACACAGAGGTATTTCACACCAACTTCATCTGGCCTCTGATCTGCCACAACGCCACCTGAAAAAACAGTGCTTTTTTATAAAAAACCAAAAAAAACAAAAACGTCACCAAATCGCGAGTTCGGAGGAAAAGAGGGAAAATAAAAGGCAGAGGAGCTATCGGCAGCTAAAAGTAGAAAACAAGTGGAAAATAGGCTGCGCCTCCCAATTGCCTGTGGCATATTTTAAGGTTTTCTCTGAGAGTCTTTTTTTCCTTCAGCATCGCCTCCTTCTTCTTCTCTTCAATGAACTAAAACTGCCACAACTTCAATGCAACTCATCGCAGTCGCAGACGGTGAAAAGAAGAAAGGGGAGCGATCTGTTAGTCCTCCACTATCACCAGCATCATCCCCAACACAGCACCCCCCCCCCCCTCCCCGCAGAGATCCCCACCACGACTCTCAGCTTCCTGCTCTCCCCCCCCCCCCCAACCCCTCCCTCACAACTCTCCCCCCTCCACCCCCCGCCTCCTCCCCGGGACGCTGAATTTTACAGTACCGTCTGCAGGATCCCGGTTTGTTCGGCGCACTCCTCTATGCAGAGCAACACGGCTCCGGTGGAGGAACGCTGGAGGCAGCTGTCAAGCGCAGGCTGCTGCTCCTGCTGCTCTAGTTGAGCCTCGGTGCCGTACCGACTGATTTCACATTCACCAATAAGAGACGGCACAGGGGGGAGAGAGAGAGACGGAGAGAGAGAGTCTTGAAGTGAGTGGTGTGGAGAGGCAAGTGGAGTGGAAGAGTGTCGAAAGAAAAAAGAGGTTACAACACCTCCCCAGCTCTCTTTCCTTTCTCCCGTCTGCTTTCCCCCCCCCCTCTTTCTTGTGTTGGCTCAAAAGAAGAAGAAGAAGAGGAGAGAGAAAGGGCTCTTTTAAAAATTAACTGAAGAACAAGCTGCTTGTCAAGAGAAAGAAACGAAAAGAGAAGAAGTGCTGGGGGACCTCAAGTCAAGCCCCATTGAACAGTTGAGAGGGAGGGCTGCCTCAGTGGAACAGGGACCAGTAAAGCTCTCTGTCCAAACGTTCGGACTCCTCTTGACACCCACGCTGGCTGGACTGGTCCCAGCGCTTAGCCCCGCTCTCCTCCACCCGTCTGCCCACACCTGCCCCGATTCCACCATGATGATGTACTTTTGGGTGAGTACCGCACCACTAAAGTGTGGGTATCTCCTCCTGCTCACACCGCTCCGGTATGCACAGAGTTGGCGTGTAGAACGTGTGTGGCGCATGTGTCAGAGCGTGTTGCAGCCCTTACATTATATACAGTGTGAGTTTGAGCGTGTGTGCGTGTGTGTGTGGTGCAGCGCCTCCCACATGCATGAACAGAGCTGATGGTTTTTCCACTCTCGTGTGTTTTATTGATGTTGGGTTGCTGCAGCCAGAAGCTACAGAGGCCTGTGTTTACCCGTCACATTTGTTCAGCCTTTAAACGAAATCGGATGTTTGGGTGCGATTGTTATCCACGCCAATACCTTCACGAGTTCGTCAACTTCCCCCCCCCCCTGATTGTCAAACTACCCAGCATGCAGCTGAAACGGTGTCCCTCCGTCTGAGAACGACGCTCGGGGTCTTTCGGGGACACGTTGTGATTTCCTCGCCTGCGCTGCGTTTCCAACGCTTTTTGTGTGATATTGTTGTTTTCCTCGCCTATATATCTAAGTCAGGCAGAATTTCATAAATTAAATGGCATTAAGCGCAGAATGAGGATAATTACAGATTGTTAACCAGAGCTGCTGATTAATTCTCTTTGAGATCATGTGTGATTAGTCAGATTGGTTTTGTCTCCTCGGTGGTTTGTATTCTCACCACAACAATACCCGCCCAACGCTCACTCTGCTTTTGCATTTGTGCTTCTCCTTCTTCTGCTTTTTAATCTAAATTTCTCACTGATGCACACTGCAGATCACTTTAATCCCCCCAAGTTTTGCTAACTTGTATTTTGTACCTTCACAGAAATACAAAGTAAATGAATATTTTCAGCCTTGCCACTGTAAACAGTCTGAGCTGTGATGCAGTTGGAGATATGTCTCCTGCAGACTGTGTGTGTGTCTGTGTGTGTGTAGCTATTGATCGTTAGTTCAGATTTCTGGGGAGAGTGCATCTTTTTGGGGAAAAGCTACTTTACAAGGATGACTCCATTATGAATGACTTTCTACTCGAACCACTTTTTTAAAATATGGAAGTGAAGCAAAACATGAATAAGCAAAGTATGCTATGCACGTTATGAATGAAACAGCCCTGGCTATTGATTCAGAGCTCACGTTTCTGGAGAAAGAGGATGTTTGGGGGCCAAAGTTGCTCCAAGTGGTGACGCGAGCTCACATTCGAGCCTCACGCGAAGCTCTCCTTTTGTCTCCGAGCAGAATGGAAGTGACAGGACGGCGTACGCTTTCCAAATTATGCCATAACTAAAAGAACGTAACGCAGCGTGCGGTGCTCGTGTGCTTTCCGAGGCCTCGCTGCAACACAGGCCTCTTTGATACTCTGAGCTTTCGCCTTGAGATGTTTTCTGGGTGTTGATGCTTATTGAAAGAGGCTCATCACTGTCTGCAGCAGCTCACCGATCTCCACCTCCCGTTTCATCACGTATTCCCCCTCCGGCCGGTCAGAGTGATGACCACACGCAGATGTAGGCTGAACAGACCGAAGCGGTAGTGCTGGCAGTTTACAGCCCTGCAGGCTCATCACTGTAACATGAGGCTCCGTGTACTGCAGTGGGCTTACTCTCATCGTGTTAAGAAAAAAGAGCTTATAGTAAAGGAGCTATTGCATCTGTGAGCGCATCCATTATGCTAAATTAAAGTTATATATCTTACTACTTTCGCTTTCTGCTCACTTGAGAAGCAACATTATTTTGCTGAAAGCGTGGAGTCAATACATGACTCATGACTCGTTTCATCATTTTGCTTCTAAAACTTCAAAATCTTTGAAGACTCTGCATTTCTGAATGATCACAGAAGCCAAATGTCTTTGTGATGATTTTTCACCCAGAGCCTAAAAAGAGGTCAATATTTCCACAACGAGAAAATCAGACAAGGAACAAAGTGATGAGAATGACTGATTTTTAATTAACCACAAGTAAAAATAACCAAATGATAATAAATTATTAGCTAATTTCTAGAAGTTTTTAACGTTTCCAGCTTTCAAGTATGAGATTGTCTTCCTCCTACTTCTTTATCATAGGACATGGACTATTTCCAGCTTTTTGACTCTTCTTTGGACAAAATAAACAATATGACGAAGCAAACTTGGGCTGATTTAAAAATGAGATGATTTTTTAAAAACGTGTTTAGCTCACCAAATAATTATTGGATATTATTGTTTGTGCAGGAGCCTCTAAAACATTTTGCAGACAGATATTTTACACAGGAGAAAATTTCCACTCGTAGCTCTCACGCAGATGTAGCTGATGTGGGCTTAACCTCGTCTGACGATGCAGACTGACTTAAATATTTCCACTGTGCAGGAGCGGGAGCGACTTCCTTGTTGTGACACGAGCCACCATCATATAAAGGTTTCTACTGGCCTTTAAGGATACCATACGATTTTAGGATTTAAGGGAAATTATTTGGAGGACCAAGCCTTTATTGGGAGTCACTGCTGAGTGTTTTAAAAGTTTAAAAAAATATAAAGAGTCCGGCTTCCCACAGCACTCCAGGAAGTGGAATTAGAGAATTATGGATTTCTTCTCACCTTGCCTGAATTTTGCGTTTCCTCGAGAAAAAAAAGGTAAAATTTGAAACACTCAAAACATTTTCTGGGTTACACAAAAATGAAACTGCCAGGGTGTAATAACACTTATGAGAAAAGCAACATCCCATCCAGGGAATGATTTACTATACCATACCTGGAGTGCATTTCGTGTGTGTGCGCGGGAGTAAGCGAAGTTGTGTTAGTCGGCCAGCATTTAGCTGCGAGAGGAGGGTGCGACTGGCTCCCGTTTGAACTGCAGGTGGCGAGCATTACCTGCGGTCCCTCCGGAGGCCTGTCAGCCGTGCATCAGTCTGGGGAACCTGCAAACTCCCCTCATTAGAATATTTATTCACCAAGCAGATGTTCTTATCCAGGGCAATTACCTTTGGCTTACATTTCCCTGTTGCCCACTGATATAGATGAATGTGTATACAAAGACGTCCCAGGTTATGCATGGGACCCTTGGGTGCCACCCACCATTCCCCGCATATGCGCGACGGGCAAGCCGGCGACCGTCTGGCCTGCCACGGTGTTCAACCTAAAACCCAAAATCAGCTCCACTGTGGTAATTGGAGGAAGTGGAGGCGACATCTCCTGCAATGGCCATGCAGTGATGGAAAGATGGCCTGTATATCATTCTCTCCACCCGGCTGTTCCTTTGCATTAGAGACAGAGAGAAAAAGGGAAGAGGCATGGAGTGGAGAAACCATGCATGCTTCTGTCCTCCCCTCAGTGTGATGAATAATTTAGCAGTGCAGGGCCCTTGCTGTCGAGTAGAGATGGTGGTAATGGGGAGACTGGATATATATGGCATGCCAAGGAGCGATGGTTTACGTTAGACTTCCCCAACCAACGCACTCGAGTGCGCCGCAGACTGCTCACACGGCGTGTTTGGCCTGTATTAATGTTTTGTTTTTATTTATCGGGGAGAAAACCGAACCAAACAACAGCGGACGTCGATGCGCGGCGGCTAGCGGCGGGGCTGGTTTGAGGCTCTGGAGCTGTGGCCATTAGCAGGAGTGCATTCCCTTTAGGCAGATGTTCAATCTCGGGCTGCATTCAACCAAAGAACAACTTGGTTGACTGAATTGTGCCTTCTCTTCAACCGATCGAGGGGAAATAAAACTGCAGGTTATCGCTAGATTAGCTAAATTGGTCTCGGTGTACTCGACCTGCAGCCTTATTAGCCTAGATGAATTATAAATAAACACAAAAGGCCTGTATTTATAGCACGCTGAATCACGCTAGGCTCGTCGCCGTTGTCCTTAAGCGATAATAGCAAAATCAGACATTCGCTTTTTCTTTTACACGATCCGTTTGCTCCTGAGCTTCATGATTTCATTTTTCTGTTTTAATGCAAGAGGAACTTTTACATCTAGCTCGGTTTACCTGGATGTGCTGCAGATGCTAAGGCGTCCTGTAAATAACCATCACACCAAATAATAATATTAAGATATATTTAAACCCAAAGCAGGAAGTCTTAAACACAAATTTTGGAGGAAAAGTCCAGCACAGACAAATTGTTCTACCTTTTCTAGCAGTGACTAGTCAACGAGATGATTGAATGTTGCTGCCCTTGCTAGTCTGCAATGAACAATGGCTGCAAACTGCTGGTTCTAAGACGCTACGGTGTTCGGGTGCTGGAGTGCTTTAATGGGTCGCTGAGGCGTGTGGGCACTAGCCTGCAGAGAAAAAAGGCCGCTACTGGTAGCTACGCTAAAGTTAGCCATACTGATCTGTGACTAATCTGGCGTCATGCTGTGCACTGTTATACGCCACGTAACGTCGGAGCAACAGTTGAAATCCAGTTTGATTAATGAATGTGATTAATGGTTTCAGAAGGCTTACAGTTTAACCTGGCCTGTGGGTTTGAAGTTAATGCAGTTTTTTAGGTGTGTTTTTACTTTAAATGGACTAGTTGGACTTTTCTCTCCCATTAACTGAGCAGTAAAGCAGGATTTAGATGAAACGCGAAGCTGCCGGTTGAGCTGTGAAATGCAAAGAGCTGCAAAGTTCACGCACGGTCATATATTTTAGCCAAACGCAGCGTCGGTTAGTTTTGAGCCAGCTCTGATTAAGAAATGAAGTTTGGATCACGCAGTCTGCCTTCAGCTGGGCAATTTTTTCTTTTTAGAGGAAGTCTATTCCTCATGCTGCCAAAAATAATGGATTAATTCCCCTAATGAAAATAACACCAGCAATTGTCCAGCCAATCAGAATTGCGAGATCAGGTGACCATCCAATCAACCAGCCGACCTGAAGACCACAGCCTCACTTTAATTAGGACGTGCATGTGGTGGAAGTGATATGAAGGTAGATTTCCTTAAAAGATGAAAGCAGCGTGGAGTTTTAGGCCCAACTCTGTGCACATATAAGAAGTCCCGTATGCATTTCATGTGCATGCATATGGCCTGGTTGCAAATGCTCAGAGAGACGTCTGCAGCCTGACCAGCAGGAAATGTTGAAATTCGTGATGGACTGCATAAAGAGGCAGAGCTGATCAGCCATTCTGGGCGGGAGAGCAGCGAGTCCAGGCCGCTGGTTTCATATTGCAAGATGAAGTGCTCGCGATCGTTTGTTAATGTATTAATTGATCTGTGTCCTTAGACGGGAAAATCAGAAGTAGTGTCACGTAGGCTCTTTAGTACTCCCCGAGACGCCTTCATTAGCAGCTGCTGGCCGACTCTCCACCCCCATTACAGGACCGTGTTGCCACACACTTTACCTGACTGCTGTAATAACTTTAGACATTTCTATCTCCCCGGCAAGACCTCCGACAGCCCGAACAGTTTGAGGGCTTAACATCAAATGTGAGGCGCTTCTTTGAAAGGCTTATACTGCAGGTGATTCACCGCGGGGGGCCGTGTGCCGTTGTTTTGTCTGCTGGTTGTTGCTCTCTTTTCCTTACGAGTTTGAGTAACGGCTGTTGCAATCAGTCATTAACTTCCAGCTCGACGTTTTATAATCTGGACGGCACACATGCCTTTGTAGCAGGGCTGATGTAACGACGCTGCTACAAAGCTGAGCTAAGGAAGCAATGGGAAGTACATCCAGGAACTGTGTTATCTCTTTAACCGCTAATACCAATGAGGTTCTAGCAACTTCACCGACGAGCAAATTGTATAGTTCTTTTCCAGTGTAATGCCAGCTGCATAGAAAATCAATTCAGTCAGAAAAATGAGGCTAGTAGGCTTTTATTTTCCTCCTTTTTCGGGATAGCGGGGCTCCACCCTTTGTGCTCCGTGGGATCATTAGTAATCAGTAGCTTTAACATTAATTCTGTCAGCTTTTGGTCTCTTCCCCTTGGGGCTAATGGGTCTAGAGCCCAGCTAATTGTGATTAGGCTCTGACAGCAGGTTTTACTTGCAGGATTTTCACACCACAGTCCTCTTTGATATGAGCTGCACAGCTGATAAAGAGATTAGATACAGGAAGAGAGAGTGTATGGAGAGGCGGGAGGAGGTAGGTGTTCTTAAACTACAGAAAGACACCTACACGGGGGAAATCACTGGTGAGTTTAGCAGAGGAAAATAGATCCGGACGCAGTAAAAGCCTCGCGCTCGCTTATTGCACCTGCTATCATTAGCGCTTTTGTACACATGGTCAGCCTCCCAGGGAAAAGTCATTATCCAGCTGTGCTGTTATTTTTCTGCTGTTTTCTCCTAGTGGAGTGTGACTTCAGGGCTATAGCCAGCGCACCCTTTAATGCCTCCAACACAATAAAGGACTCTAGCCTTAATGATGTGGGATTGGATGGCCATGCCTCAGGTTGTCCGGGGGCTTGTGAGCTGTTACTGCGAGCGGCCATTTTGCCTCGCCGCCGCCGAGGCTCGGTGTCAATTCAAGCCCAGCCATTCCAGAGGAGGCAAAAATAAAAATCTGATTTAATGATTAACTGCGGCTGCGTTGTTTAAAGGGCCCTGGCTCTCTATCTCTCTCTCCCTTTCTTCAGGCGAGCGAGAGAGTGAGGGAGCGCAGGCTGAAAAGCAAAACAACGAGGAGAGGAAGGAGCCAGCGAAGTAGTAGGATGGATTGTTGCCAGTGCACGCCAAGTTGCCAGAACACGAGGCGATATCGTCTGTTTTTCGCTCTTGACTGAGTGAACAATCCTGCACGAGTGAATCAGGAGACGTGCGATTGTGCAGGATGATGTTCAAAGCACTCATTTTACATCTTAATGACTCGGAGGATTAAATATTAAGGTTACGGCTTCTCCGGCAAATGAAACTGGAGCAAAAGTTCAACGATTTTTTTTTTTCTCCTTCCAAATTTTAAACAACACCTGAGCTTTAGCAGCAGGACGACGAGTGAGTTTGCGCATCGTAGCGTTTAGAAGAGGCCGCCTTTTCTCCCTTCCTTCATTTGAACAGAAAGACCTCCAAAGCTGAGTCATATGCTGCTAATTCTATTTTTCAGCCTTGTTATTAATTTATTCAACTTTTCGCGGTTGCCCCGTTGCACCTCCAGTAACTCCACAAGTCTCTCACGGCAGTCCTTCATCCTGCTCGGCTGCATTGCAGCAGAAGGCGTGCACGCCGCTAACACGCCTGTGCTGTAGATATTGCCCTGAAGTGTCAGCTCTCACATACAGAAAAGATTGGAGGAGAGGCCCCTGTGAGAATGGCAGCAACATATCCGCTGGCAACCTGCCACGCATGACAAGAAACCCACTCCTGCCCCTCTCTCACAGCAACAAATGTAATTTGTGTGTTTCCCCCAATTTTAGACTCGAGTACTCGAAAATTCTTTTCGAGTTTTAGTAAAATTAAATAGAAAACCTGTTGGAAGGTTTATTTTATTTTTCAGCAGCTTTATCACTTTAGTTGTTTTTAAAGTTATAATGAAGGGAAATATCTGAAAAGATTTAAAACGGGTATTATCGTTAAAGGTAAATGACTCACTGTCGTGTGGATGTACTGACCAAGTGTACTGCGTAAGTAAATGATATTTTAAGTGTTATTAGTAGTTTTCATAGATACATTGTTTTTAATAGTTATCTTTAGATTCCATCCATTTGTCCAGGTCGTGGGGGGAGCAGCTCCTCCTCCTTCGGACCTTCTGCTGGGACACTGAGGTGCTCCACAGTCATGTGTGTTTTATTTGTTTTATGCTCTTAAATCTTTTGGGATGTAGGCCTAATTTTTTTTCTGTTTCTCCCCCAAAAACAAACAAAAAACAGACTTGCTGTGTGTCACCTTTCACCTGTGCATCAGTTCAGGGTCAGCAGGTGTGTCTGTTGCTTTCCTCAAAGATATAAATGTCAGTTTGGAGGGTTTTCATAACCCAAAGGTTCTTCTACTGTACAGTAAAATACACACATATATATTTGATTAGCTACTATATTTGTAAGACGCTCAAGCTTTGGAAGTGCATTCAGGGATACATGCTGAACTGCTGTTTCTTTGTCTGTATATAATAGGACATTTCTTCAAATTAGCTCGTGTCTGCACCCGTCAATATGTCTGTGCCAAATATTTAAATTTTTACTAGAACATGTCGATGTTCTAAACAGATCCCACCGCAGCCTGGACCGACCGCATTCACTGGAGCACGGTGGCATTTATAAAACACATGGCAGTAAAACCAAGCGAACAAACCTTATGTGTGGAAGAAGCAGCTGAATGCAAACCAGTAGCTGTAGATGGTACAAATATATGAATATGACGCATCATCTGGCTGCTTCTGGTCTCAGAATTGGCCTCTCGGGATGACGGTCTGACAGTTCATATGTGGTAAAAGCAATAAGCCTGTTTTACCATATATGGTAGAAATCTGTCAAATTTCTTGTTATTTTTGTGTATTTGATGAACAAAGTGTTTTTTTTTTCTTTTTTGGGGAGTTCGGTGTCAGAACTGCATAATTATAATACACACAGGAACACCATGGTCAGCTTTGTGCAGTATTTTGTGTTGTTAATGTTTTGGGGTTTTTTTGTATTAGTACAAGATCCAACTTTGTAAAAAACCACTATACTCCATCTAATGCAAACTATTCAGAAGCATCCAAGTAGCTTTTGTGCTAATTTTGAATATTGCAGTTAATAAAACTGCAAATCCAAATTCTGCACAGTCGCATGGTTCAGTGAGAGAGTAGTGGATGCATTGTTGGGCAACAGTCTGCAACGCTGGTGTTTTTAATGCATATGTTTTTCTATGTGGGTGCAAAGACTGTGCTCAAAGCTTGTTATATACTCTTCTCAATCAATCGCAGCCAGTGTAACCCCCTCTGTCACGTAAAAGGGGGTTAAGAAACAGTGTGGCACACAGGCTGTAAAATTAATGGTAGGAGAGTGACATTAGTGTTATAGGTTATTGACCGATTTCATGGAATTTATGACCCTAATCGAGTGGCAGTGTCAAAGGGAATGAAGCAAATAAGAGTGGCGCTGACAGCAGAGCTGCGCTGTGGCCACTGGACACCACAATTTGAGCCTTCCCAGTAAATTGTGGCCGGGACTTTATAAGTCTCTGCGGAGGCTGCTTTCACTCCGCCTGCCCGGGTCCCGAGGCCATGCCCCTGGCCTACCTCCATCCTCCAGGTCAGACACAGGCAGTCTCAGCAGATGATGAGAAACGCTACTTCATCTCACCTCGTGTCAGGCTTGGCCTCTCACGGTGTCAGCCGCTGTCTGCGCGTGCACGCATGTGTGTTTGTGTGCACCCACTCGCGTGTTTGCTGTCAGAGTGATTTTCGACTGTGTTTGTCTGCGGTGGGGGAGGTGTTCGTTCTCATGTAGTTTTCATGATCATTATATAACCTGCGGTATATTTGCAGCTACTGGTGTCTATTTCCATCCCTGTGAGAGCTGGTCAAAGCTCCTGTTTAAGCACCGACTAGAAACAGAAATATTCAGCGACGCGCAAACGGCCAGCCCCATAAAGATGATTGAACTGCCGCTGATAAATAATTCTTATTGAAAACACGGTATAATGTGACAGCGTTGTCATTTTATCAGGAAAAAAATGAATACAGGTGAGAGGATAACAGGACTGTGGCCAAAGATCCCAAACACCACTTTTTGTTTGGTTTGTTTTTTTACTGCCCTGAGCTGCTTTGTGCGCAGTCTGTGCCGTGATACCACAGAAGAAGAGGCGTCATACGTACGCTTTCATAAAGATAATGTATAGACGTTTCTTTGATGTCAGTCGAGGGTCTGCTGAAAAAGTAACCCAACTTTTTTTGGGACTGCTTGCTGAGTGACTGCAAAGCTACCGTCACAGTTTGCTTGTGACCCTCCAATGCAGTTAAATTGATAAGGAGCTCTTTATACTTTAGTATCTGCTGTTGCCGTCCTGCAGGGGGATTCTCCAGCGTATAAAAGGGAATTTTGGATGTTTTGGGAAAAGATCCAAAAAGACTAGTAGCCATGCAAAACAGAATTTCTAAATAGTTCTGATAACGCTTGACATGCATGGCTCAGACATGTCATAACTGTGCAATAAGCTAACCGAATGCCGACTTCCAAATGCGCTCTTAAATCATTTGTGCAGCTGCACAGCGCGAGCGCTAAACAGAGGGAATGAATTAAAACTTAAAAAAGACTCTCTTCACCCAGAGACGCTTCCACTCATCTAAAAATAGAAGCTGACATTATCTCGTTGTTAACAACTTGGCTCGGACCTCCCAGCGAGCGGCGACTCGGCGCTGCTTGTTTACCTGGGGTCCTTGGGGCTGCGTGAGGACGGTCAGCTGCGGCGGCGCCGTTCCGCCCCAGCGCTCTGCGGCTTTGTGCGCTGGCTTTTGTGCGGCTCTCTAACCTGCTTTAAAAGCCCTTTAGTGTGCTTCTGACATGCTGCGCTATCACATCGTGGCCTCGGCAGAATGTATGGAGCCATTCAGACACTGTGCAGAGTGAAATGAGTTTTATCCAGCGGTTGACGATTGAATGTAATGGCGCTCTCTCTGGGGAGCAGAGTTTTCCATCCACTGATGTTCGCACTGATACGACGCAGCTCTGCACTGCTGAGGAACAGCTTGGTCTCAGCTCTTTTAAATTATGCATTTTCATGACTAGAATATGGGAAGCGAGCGTACCACTCCTGGACGTTTGCATTAAACAAAACCGATGCAGTCTCTCGCGCGTTACGTAATCTCTACGCACGCGGCTGCGTTGCTGTCTTTGCATCTTTCTTTTTTTTTCCCTTTTTGACTTTTTTGATTTAGATGCAAAAATCCGAACGAAAGCTGTTTTTCTCCGGTTGAAAAAAGAGAAAACATTAAACGGAAAACGACTCCGGATGGGAATAAATAGCACTGATGGTTTTTGAGCTGATGAATGACATGTAATAAAACTTCATATCTATACGAATGTCATCGTTTGGGATTTGAGGGCATCCGTGACAGCTTAATTCTAAGAAACAACCGACAACAAACAGAAAATAAATTTCTCCGCCGCGCTGATTGATGATGTGCCGACAGCCCCCCCCCCACTCCCCCGCTGTTTTTCATATAGTGATGAACATATAAACAAGGACAACCCTTTCCTCTCCTCATCATCAGCACCGCTCTGGTATTTGACAGAGAGTGAAGTGGTGTGATTTTTAATTAAAAAGAAAATTCAATAACCTTATCAAGACTTGCCATTTTAGTTTGAGGAGTATCGATCAGCCGTTCAGTTATGCAGATCTGCCGCTTTCATCTTCTGGGCAATTCTGCACGGTGGCCTCTGGTTACTGAAAAGATCTCGTTTCAGAAAATCTATTTCATATATTATTTAGGTTATGTTTAGTTCGGCTTACAATACAATATTCAAATATGTTGTCGTGTGCGGCGTCTTAACATCACGGGCTGGAGGTTAAAGCGGCGCGACGTGGAGCTGTGAAGCACGTTAGCATACAAGTCTGAGCAGGTGAGCGCCATCGGCCGGGATTCAGGACGAGATGGACAAACTCCCGCCGGTCAGAGGGGGGAAACTGTGCCACTGATGATCTGTCGCAGCAGGAGGCTAATTGCCCGCACACCTCCGTGTATCTCCCTGTTTCTTTGCCTTTTTTTCCTCTTTTTTTTTAATTTCAATATGTCTGCTAATGGAATTAAAAACATGTTGCCAGGGGTCTTTTGCAATTTGGAAAATAAGTCCATTAAGTTCATTAATTTAATAATGGGCAATAATAATGAATAAAAAGTATTGCTCAATTAGAGGGGAGCGTACGGTTGGCTGTTTCACATTCATTCGAAATCACCTCAGTGTGCAATAGCTTAATGAGATTATAATGGAATTGATATCGCATAGGTAGTGAATTAAACCGTTACCAGAGAACCCATTAGGAATGAAAGTCTAATCCTGAAACACTTGTCACAGCTAAAATAGGCTTCTACTTTTGTTATTAGCCGTCAATCGAAGTGGCGGGCTCTGAAGGTGAATCTCCTGTGACGCTGGCCACGATGACGATGATGAAACCCAGCGATTCTCCTCGATGCGGGTTAATGGCGGCATTTGTTTGGTACTGTATCACTGCTGTATTGGTGGCGTTACACCACCGCTCGGGTTTCATGGCGAGCGTTTCCAGACCAGCAAAGCTGCTGAGGGCTTCAGTTAAAATTACACAGACAGCACATTCATAGTAATCTAAAAAGGTCAGGATAAATTACACTGCTTATTTCAGTGAAAAAGGCGGGTAATGCGATCCGCCGTGAGTAGTTTTTCATGCTGGCCCCAGTACATTCTCTCTGGGCTTATGGCGCAGATTTGACTCTTTGACTTTTACACGCTTGACACTCGATGTCAATTTACCGTCTCGTTTTAAGACCGGGAGGGACCGGCCGAGATGAACTTTTCCCTTTCGTCGGGATATTACAATAATTTGAGGTGTTTTATATCCGTAATGGCTTTTTTACAGGAACACTTAAAATAATGTGTCGTTGGAGGATGTTGTTAAAATCAGAAATAGATTGGTTCATAATTTAACTTTTCATTTAATGCGGGTGCAGCGATACACCTTATAAATCCACATTATCAGCAGTTTGTGCAGCTTCAGCAAGGCAAGCATGTCAAAATGTCTTATTAGTGTCACTCTTAATGTACTATATATAATGTATAACGTCCTATATATAACGGATTCAATCAAAAATGAGATCCCTGCAGTTTGAGAGATGTGGAATCGTGATATTAATCAGGGAAAAAAGAAACAATTTGCAGTACTTTTTAAAGGCATGCCCTTGGCTGAAAAATGAGCACATTCCTTAGCCCGAGCCATCCTCCTCCTGGAAGATATAGTACAATAAAGATGATTCACATTGCTATATCTGTGTTTTTAAAGTGGAAAAACTTTAGATTTTCCACATAAGATGCTTTCATGAATTTACAATGAGCTGTAAAGTGAATGCAGCATTTTTTGTTGTAGAAAAACAAGCAGCGAAGTAAATGACACGCTGTCCAAAGCATACAGGTGTGTTCCGACTTCCTCGGAGTTCGGTTGCGTAAGCCGGTGAAATCTCCTGACACGCGGCACTGTGCTTTACAACCTGAGTTTATTTCCTCATCCTGAGTCACTGTGGCAAAAAAAAAAAAAGCAGTCGAATGATGATTTTTGGAGGCGGCGAGGAGCAGGGATAGCAGCACTTTAAAAAAAAAGAATTAATCCGCAGGATCGTCTGCGATATGAAAATAGGGCTGTTTGTGTTTGTGACTGAGAGGAAATGAAAGTTTCTAGAGGGAAAATGAGACAAAGAAAGGAGGAAAGTACCACACATACAAACTTGAGCAAAGTAAGAACTCTTCATAGCTGTACGTGTGCGCTCATGAGCGAACATGTGTGCGTTCTTAATTAATATTTAAGCCACCTTCAGCGTACCCTGGAAAGGAAGTAAAGGGGATTGTGTTCTCATGGATCCTTTAATCCTCTGAATTAGCAGTTTAATAACAAGAAGCCATTTGTAGATTAGTAAGATCAAGCTTCCGAGACGTGCTTGTGTACAATCTACTTAAATGCTTTGATTTTTGATGTAGGAAAACTCCCCTCCAACACGCCGCATATACAGTGAGCGCGCGAGCGTGCGCTCGTAGCCGTCGGGCTTCTGCTCATATTATTTTATCGTTATTTCATTATGTTTTAGATTGCTGCTGAAAGGATTGAAGCAACGGGGGATTAATCAATAGCAGCTTTTGATTGATCAATATCATAAATCAGGCAAAAATGCAAAGACTTTATTGATGTCATCCTCTATCATGTGACAGTTTTCAGAGTATAGGAACGCTGCTGTTCATCCAGTTTCGTGATTTCAAAGATTCAGTTTTTCCTCATAGATCAACTCGTGTTTTCAAAAGTTTCCATTGTTGCTTAGCAACTGTGTTACCCAGCATGCACCCGGGCATCTTTATTCTTGCTCGGCATCATTTTGCCTTCGTTCTGGTTACATAGTTGCCATCTTTGCAGCAGAATTAGCATCAGCGTAATTCTTCTCGATCCAGGTGCGTGGGTGTGCCAGGAAGAGACTTTTAATACTTCAGCATTTTACAAGTTTCTAAATAAAAATAAAAAAAACACTTGAATGAATTTTCCTTTTTTGTGTTTTTGCTCCTGTTCTCTGTTATTTGTACACTGCTGAAGCCTTATGTTGAATGTAGTGCTACACCTCTGCGAAGCACTCGATGTCTGATGGGTGCTATATAAGTAAATTGCCTTGCGTATCCTTTAATAAGGTAGCGACTTAAAAAGACCTGAAATCAGATGGTTTGCTAATGTTTAGTGTTTAATCGGCCAGTCGTGACGGCAGTGTCCCCAATTCAACTTCCACCACATCGCTCTCTCGCTCTTTCATAGTGTATGTATGAAAAAATATATAATATTAACTAATAGTAATAGTTACTTTAATAATTATACATTGCATTACGTATTTTATAATTGTCAAATAAGGGATAATGGGACCATCCTGACCATATTACAGGTGTTAAGGACGACTTAATGGTATCTCATTATTCTGTGACCCCGCCTTCAGACACTGCTGTTTGGTCTGAGCTGCTGGTGTCTCAGAGATAAACACGGCGTCCTTTTCCTGGTGCTGTGATGCTGCTGGGACCAGTTCCTAATCCTTACGCGTGGACGCTTGGATGGGACCTTTTGCTGTTGCGTTTTAACATAAAGGGCAACTTTAGGCATAGCTTTTTTATTTGCACATGACTGTCTTTTTCAAAAGTTAACCACTGGTACTGGTGCTTGAATCTAACCAATAAACTAGTGAGGGTAAACACCCACCTAATTACACAGGTGTTACTGTGTAAAGTTTCAGTGTTATAATAGTCATCCAGTGATGTTTACGACTGGATTACACAGTAATTATTAACTGTTTACGATGTTTTAAGTTGAATTTTACAGTAAGTATTCGTATCCATCGATTAATTACAACACTTTTATTAATGAATAAAATATTACTATTATTTTTTCATCATTTCCATGTTTAATAATTATTAAGTTGAGCATTTATTAGCAGTGGATATTTGAAAGTCTTGCAGGATGAGTTATGTTGAACGTATTTGGAGTTTGGTCTGATGATTGACTTGATTTAATTACTGCGTCATGCATAAATTGTATGTTCAGGCCGAACAGGCTTCCAAAGCACCGGAGCGGGAGTAGCAACATACTTACAAATAACAGTAAACAAACAGTCCATCCACAAAGGTAGATTCATTTGAGCTTTACAATGATACATTTCTAACTTGGCATTCAACGTCGAGGTCAGGGTTGGTTTGTGATTATCAAAGAGCGAGTGCTGTCCACCGCCGGCATGACTGACGTTAGCCTGCTGACCGCAGGGGCAATAAAACAGTCTGGAAAACCTGCAATCAATTTTATGACTTTTCAATATTTTTAAAAGTAAATGAACTTGTTGTTTAAAAGCTTCCCAGCGCTTTGCATACAGCCGAATAAGCGAGTACATTACATAACCACTAAATAAAGCTTTTTAGATTCCTGTGTATCAGATGGGTTTAATCATGATTTGTATTCCTTCCTGGTTAAACTATAAAACGCCTGACTAACTTGAACCTAACGTTGCAGTGTTCAGATATACAGTATCTGGTTCGTATGTGTGAGCCTGCCTCGGCAAGTGTGTAAAAGTACACTGGTGTGTTTTGCATGAGCACACACACACACCTAGATCCCATCTCCTCTATCGGTGCTCGGCGTCATCATTTGCCAGTGATGACAGCCGCCTCTGTTTAACCCGCCGCAGATCAGTGAGTCAGAGCTACCGTGTTTCTAATCATCCCCACGCAGAAAATCTCCGTCTTTGTTGGCGTTCGCTGATAGCGTCGGTGTTATCCCCGACTCTCCCACCCGGCCAATATCAGAGATTGATTGCTTTTGTCTTGTTATCGGGGTCGTTTAGGTGAGATTGACACATGCTTGCAGGATAAGAAGGCTCCGAGGGGCTCTCAGACTGGGGGGGGGGGGGTCCTCAGTACGATACGGTGGCACGCCGTTAAACATGCATGCTGACCTGCATGAAATGTTGATGATGAATAATCGGCTGCATCACGGGGACTGTAAATAGGTCAAAGTGGCTTCGCCGCGCCTCACTTTGTTTTTGAAGATATGCATTCAATCAGACGCTCACTGCATCTGCTCGTCTGTCTGAAGCTGCAAGCACATCCTCAGCCTTTCAGTCCACCAAGCCGAAGCAGAGCATGAGAAATAAAGACCTCAGTCGGGCGAATGTTTGTTGCGCACTGAATTTCCTCGGCCACTCTGCTGCTTGGCGGTTGCCGGGCGGGGTGGCTTCATGCTCTGCACACTAGCCACACATCCTAAATAATTCACACTCTACTTGAGAATTCTCCAACGGACTCACTGCCGCCATTAGACACTCTCTGGCTGCCAGTTTTTCTTCTTCTTTTTCTTTTTTTGTCGGGGTGCTTGTTTTTCACATTCTGACTTCAGCATTACAACCAGAGAAGAAGACGGCGTGGAGGGGTGTTGAGGAGGGGAAGAAATGAAAAACGAGTAATATCTCAGGTCGATGAGAGTTCATGGACAATCCAATATATAAAAGCGAGTTTACATGCATAACACTTCAACATTAAGATTTTTCACAGAGTTCAGCATATTTTCAACAACTCTCCCTCTACTAGTTTTTTTTTTTTTAATCTGAGACGCCTCTTTGACAATGTCTCCCTCATGCAAAATGCATGAGCGCTTGTGGATCGATACAGGCCCTTTAATCTCTCTACATAGACAGCTCCCGCACTCAGGCGTTGAACCCACACCCATGGCTGCCACCGCTGCAACCCAGATCAGAGGCCAGGAAGAGGGAGAGCAATCTGCTCAAGCCACGAGGGGGTTTCAGCCTCTGAGGTGGGCAGGATGACTGTGGACTGTCTCCAGCATCTTCCAAACAGCACTTGGCCCATACCTGATGCTTCCCCAAGACATTAAAGTCTGCTTGCAAAACAGGTACTACAGCTGGAGTGGAGGCTTGAAGAGTACTTTTTAAAACTCACCACCGCTGGGAAGAAGTCTTTGTGTGTGTGTGTGTGTGTGTGTGTGTGTGCGCTACTGTATTTCTGCTTCAAATACACCACTGTTGCTACTACTACACAGCATACAGCTATAATTCTCTTACTCTGTAACAAACTAATCTCCTGAACTGACATTTGCACTTGAGGCCCAGAATTACCATCAGCAGTGTGCACTCAAGGGACAAGTCCCACGTAGTTTTGTTTTTGTCAGCAATTCCCATTAAAAGAGCAAAAGACCACCACAAACCGATGCGACTAACAAGTATCCAAAGCTCATTCCTTTGTACCCCAGAACTCCTTCGTTGTCCTAAAACCATTAAAAATACATCAGTGAGCAACAGTGCTGCGTGTGGGTGGCGTGTTCCTTCATTAACACCAACACACACCATGTACGTTATTTATACAAACCCCTCTTGATGCCCCAAATATACCAAACGTAGATCAAACCGCCACAGAAAATAGTCCCTGCCTGAAAAAGCAATTCACATGTGCTTGAAAGATGTCTTTTAAAAATGTCTTAAGACCCGAGGAAGGAGACTCTGTGTGGATAAGATGTGACACCGCCTTGACTCTACAGCTGAAATCTGCAGAGCGACGGTGGCGTCTGCCCCTAAAGAGCCAATCAGCAGCCGAACCGGGAAGCATAATGTAGACACGAGAGCACAGCCAAGGTTTACAACAGTTTCAACTGCGTGGTGGCAGGTTTATCAACTCATTATGTTAATTAAGATGTAGTTATGTATATTTCATGAGGTGAATTAGCCTCACCTTTGTTCTGTGCTGTAGTGGAAGGAGTCAGAGATGATAAAAGCGCAGCCACGCTGGGCCGAAATGAAACTGTAACGTGAACTTTCGCACATGGAAACGCCATTTCCTGCCCTTTTTTTTTTTTTTTAGTTCGTGTGCTTTCTGTCACAAGCGTTTGCTCCTCATTCATTTAGATAAGGGCTCGGTCTTGTTAGCCCAAAATAAGTGCCTGCAGGCCAAGTTGGCTGCAGAGTGGCAAGACTTGCTTGTAGAAGGACTTTGCTTAATGTTTTAGGAATATTGCTTTTTGGCCTTTTTAGTGGAATTAGTTAATTGCAGGAAAATAAAAATGCTTACAATCTTATTCTCCCAGCTTTAAATGACAAACTATCCTTTGAAGCTAATTGTATGATGAGATTCAGATTAAATCACTCTGAGTGGTCAGTGAGACTAGAGAAGTGCTATGTAAACGCCGCTTCTTTCCATTTCATTAAGACTGTTGGATTGGTATTTCTGATGGATTCAAATCTAACCAACATTTTAAACATTTGGTGGCGGGTCCAGAGGAAACTCTCATTTCTAACAGTCGGCGCTAATGAACGAGGGGACAGTTTCTTCTTTAGCATTACCACGTTTTCCTTTATTTTGTTCAGCTTTGTTTTTTATGCCGTATTGTTATTTCTGATTGTCCGTTTTGGGCGCCTGGCGTTTTTATTTTGCCGTTTAAGTATATGAATGAGCAAACAGATGGACGCAGAGGCGGAGAAAGTGCAATATTTCCTAGATGTACAACATAGTACATATCGGTGTAAAATGGGATTTATAAGCACCTCGAATCTATACTTATGGATTGTGCTTGAGTAAATTGTTGTTCACCACTGAAACGGCATCACTCGAGAATACGAGCGAGTGTTGAGAGATGTAAAATTAGGGTGTAAAACAGGTATTTCTGCAACCGCTTCCAGGTTAATTCGTTCTTCCTGTGTGGTTGTTTTTTCTTTATTAGATTTTTAAATGCTACAGCTTATTTGCCTTTGAGTTGAGATTCTCCTCACATGTTGGGCGGTCACAGACAGAGAAAGCCCCCCCCCCTTTCCTCAAATCTTACGTACAAAAGAAGATTGCCTCAGCTTCCTTTTATCAACACTTTTGTTTACTTGGGATGTGCCAAATGCGGGATTTAGTGTCACATTTGTCTGAGTGTCTGGCACTTTCACTGAGCTCGTACTTCAGCTGCTCTTATTATCAGCCATTTTGAAGCTGTTACTCATTTTGCCAGTCATTTAGTTATTTCTGAGGCATTGTCGTTTTCATGTCGAGGTACAGTCTGACTGCTCGGAGCTTTGATCATATTTTGTACAAACAGATTTAGGAAACAAAGCAGAAGCGCTGAAGGTTTCTTTGGAGCCTTTGCTGTTTGTAAATATTAAATGAGGGAAGAAACATTATTGCATTTAACTAAAGCAGACCTTAAAGGGAAACGAGGCCAAAGAAAGAAGAAAAAAAACAAACCCCGTCATCGCCGTTTTGGAGCTTTTTGAAATCGCGCTCCTGTAAACTGTTGGCAAACTCTTTTGATTAAGTGAAAAGTGATCAGCCTGGGTGGCGTTTTAAGCTCTCGTAACTTGGACGAGGAAAAGAATTTGAAAGAGAAACTTAAATAATGAACATTAAAGACAAAAATCTTTGAAAAAAACGAGCCCCTGAGCTGAAACTGAGAGCTATCAGTATATCCGGGCCCACCTCCGGATAATGTGTGGCAGTTTAGAAATGATCCGGTATGGCTGATGCATCAGCTCAGCCTCCCCATTGTCTTCCACCCTCAAAGACTCCCTTCTTCCCTCCTCCACTCCCCATAATGCAATGCAGCTTTTGTTCACTCATTCTTTTAACCGTTTCTTTGGCTGCGAGTTGTCACGGCGGGACAAATTAAGGAAGCGGTAATAGGGTTATGTCAAGTAGACGGAGGTGCCGGCTCTGTGCGGATGCCTCCCTCCCTCTGTCTCCATGAAAGGTTACTGCACTCGCTGGGTTTTGTCTCCCCCGCTGTAATGAGAAAGGCAACAGACAAGCCTCTATCAGTCCTGCAACACCTACTGACAGATAGCATTTGGAGAGTGGAGAAAAAGAAGCATTAGGGAAAGAGCGAGCAAGCGTCACAGGAAGTAATACAGCAACACGAGCGTGAACGATGGCAAAGGACACGCTTGACCGGGAAAAACAATCCCTCTCTCCGAGGGTGCTGCACTTCAACATTTACCTATATGATACCTTCATGTTTGTGTATGTATGTGTGTAATTTTCTTTCCTCCAGAGATGCGCCTTGCAGAGTTTGACACTTTAACATTTCCCATCGAACCATCAATATTATGGCCTCAACAGGGCGGCATTAAAGCCAGACATCTTTTGAAATATTGAGCAGCGATCGCAGCATTTTGGTTCGGTATCATAGCGCATTCATGACTCCCACTCGGAGATATTACACTCACATTTCTTCCACCTCCTTTGGGCAAACCCTTTCTCTTCCAGCCGCCATCGTTCCAGGGCAGATGTCCGTGGAAAATCTGTATCAGCGTGCGAGTCCCCGTAGCTACGTTTTGATGGCGGTGGAATGGGAAGGGGGCGGGGGGGAAATGCTGCCCGCGATGTGGTCAGAGGGCAGGGTTGGATCACGGGTAGCGACAGCAGATGCTCCGGGCGCCTCGTTCTACACAGAAGGGTTTTATAACCGCGCAGGTACCTACACGCCGAATACATCCACAGCCGGAGACGCTCCCACGGAGATACAAGCGCTGAGGGAAACACATTGGGACTGGGGCAGAGTAACACACCCACGCAAACTTTATATTTAGAGCGTCTATTTAAGCAGCACTTCTAAAAACACAGGCTCTTACCAAACGCTGGTAGGGGGAAAAAAAAGACTACATAAAACATTCAACAGTCTGACATTTGGTTCAAATGGTGTTTGAGATGGCAATTCAAAGGAGGGCACTGATTTAACCCCTTTGTTTAAATCGTCCACCTGGAAAAAAATCAATAAATCCCCAAATTTAGTCAAATCTCTGAGCTCGATAGATAAGAGCGCGTCTCCTTATCTGGTCCAGTGGTAAAGCAGATATTCACGATTAACTTTAGCCCACTGGAAAGTATAATAGGCTAGTAAGAAATAAAAACACACTTATTAATTTCTATAAACATCTGAAGATGGAACAATTTCAGTTTGGAGAACCACTTGGTGCACGCGACAGCCAGCCTGCACAACAATCGGCTCTAGAAACTGTAAAGTGGAGCTCTACCGAATTTGATGCAACACAATTGAACAAACAAATCCACTTTAGTGATTGTAGTAGTACTCGGTGGCCCCTTCAGTGATTGTGCTCTGCCTTGCAACACTAAAAAAAGAAAGCCTGTGGTTGCACTTTTGAAGCCGATAGGACCTGGAGCCAGAACAGGAGCCTTCAGGGAGAAACCACTGTGATGTCCATAGCCTCCAGGCACCTTTAGACTTGGACATTGACAGTATTGGGTGAAAAGAAATCATTAAGCTTACAGGAGACTAAAAGTCTAGAAATGGAGCTGTGGAGAAAGCCTCAATGGACCCTTAAATTAGCCGCTAAATTTAAGACGTTCATACACAAATGCTTCCCAGAAGGGTTGAAACCTGCTTCCTTTGTTCGGTTCTTGATTAACTTGTTGATTAATTTTCATGTAACTGATCAATCTTTTAAAAACCGTCATATTCCTCGTTTGCCTCGAGCATCGGTCCAAAACACAAAAATATTAAAGCTCGAGAAGTCTTAATGAATCGATATGTCAGTTGTCACTTCAAACGCATTTATCCTCATTAGTTACATTAAAAATGTAAACATGTATGAGGAAAGGCAAGTGGCGTTATCCTTTCGAAATAAACAGCGGAGTGATTTATTGCTCGGGTTGGGAAAAACACGAACGCCATCAGCTTGAGTTCGATGATCAAAGCCATCTCCGCGGCGATCGCGTTCGATGGTTTTTAAATGGTCTGAGGTTAGGGACAGGTGCGTCGATAAATGAGGTAGCTGCACCAATAATGTTTTAAAATCCAACACATTTCGAGCATTTTAGATGTTTCCAGTTACACACACGCACGTTCACACATTTCCTGACACCTTCTGGCCCGGCTGTGGTTTCTTACGCTCCATTCTAATATGATATGTGTGCGCAGGAGGCCGCTTTGGCCCAGTGCGTCTGACAGTATTGATGTACCATTTCTCACCTGCCGCTGCTAAATATGAGAGCATGGTAGTTGCAGTGTGAACCCCTGACCCCTCTGGGAGACACACCGGCATTCACAGTTGTGCGAAATAGGTCTCTGGTTCCCCGAATGCCTGTTTAGAGTAATGGTCAAAGGTATGCCTGCAGGAAGGGAACATTACTGGGCATGACCAATCTGCTCCCAAATGGAATACACTTTATGTCACTGCACCAATCTATGTAATTGACTTTGCGTTGGGGCTGAAGCCATTATGGTTAAGGGTGCTTCTTTTTCCTTTTTTCTTTTTAACAGAATGTCAGTGGAATCTGAAATGCACTCGGATGGCAGATTCTGAGAAAGATTGCTCTGGACGGATTTGAATTTTGGAACATTTTGGCCACGAATGTGTTCGACGGGGACCGTGCACTGTCTCATGTTTTCACACACAGCCCTCAGACTGCAAAGCGCTGCTGCCAGGGAGTATTCACTCGGTCTGTGGGACTGCGGTTAGGCCGCGGACAACAGGTGAATGCAATTAACAAGGCGGTGGAAGAGAGGAGCAGCGGTGCTCTGAACCCCGAGGACTGGATTTGAGAGCGTTCCTCTGACTAACTTAGCAGTGGCGTGATTACAGTGTCGTGGTGCTGTGTAGCCTCGCATGTCTGCGTTACAAAAATGAAGTGAATTATCCAAAATGAAGTTTTATGGCAGAGCTCACTTCAACAAACACACACACGATGGTGTGGATAGTTTAAGTAGCCCCAGTGAAATTATATATTGGTATATTCAATAACACTGCAATATGAAATTGTACCTGGCATGTTATAGAAATCTTGAAATAACAAAATATATAAAAACAAATGCACGTTTAAGAACATTTGTACTATTTTGCCGATCCTGTAAAACTGACGTGCGCTGAGCCCATAAGTATCAAAAGGTTCGTCTCGATAATTAAATACCTCACAAGCAGACATATTTCATATTTATAAATCCTGTGAATCAAGCATGTGTCTGTGTTTTGGGTAGTGCTCTTTTATGTGCACACATTTTTAACAGATGTATTCAAATGAAAACACCTTGCCCTGTTAAATCCCAGCTAATATAGGATTCAAAGAGCTCTCTGAATCTTGTATTAGCTGGTCTAACAAAGGGAAGCGTACCTCTGTGTCATCTTGTGGTTTACCATATATGTCGTTTAACACCAGCTGTTCTGGGGTTTATAAATAAGGACAAAGGGACACGTCATTAGAAAGGTTATTAAAATGATCACAGCTAATAACCCTTCAATGGTCACGTGCTCTGTGAGCCACCAGGTCCTCATCTAGCTCCAAGTGTTTGCCTACAGTTTAATTAATCGTTGCAGGCTCGTCCTCGTCGACAGCTAAGCTAACCTGAAGCTAATAAAACATTGTGATGCTTTCATGTTTCTGTTATATAAGTCCTCCAGTTAAATTTGGCATCGATTTCAAAGTTCTGTTAATCACATGTAACATATCTGCTTGGCTCAGTTTATGAAGTGGAGCTGCTGGGATCATATTCTGGCTGCAGTGGCGGCCACGCTATTTTTTGTTTGTGACCATCACGTATATACAGCATGTAGGGACTTAGGGCTGTGCGATATGACCAAAATCTCATATCATAAGACATTTATCGTCCCGACAACGATATGTATCACAAAAATGTTACATTTTCTGTAAATTCTGTGAATCTCGGGCAACTCTGTGAAGTGTTTTCAGCTGGGCGTCGTGTACCTGGACTCGAGTGTTACATAAGTTAGAATTTTCTTTGTGAGTATTTATTACAGGGCGTGTTCTAAGGTTTATTTTTTAGCACCCGACGGCTCTTTTTAGCTTCCCGTCCGTAAACACTCTGCATACTATTTCACGTAATTATGTTTATTTTGAAAAATCTCAACAGGATCTTCAGCTTTATTTTGAAAGGTTAATGTGGAAAATAAACAAGCGGACGGCGGAGCCACGCCATGGTTTTACCGTCGTTGTTGCTAACGACAACACTTAAAAACAGTTGGTTGTCCGCCCGTAGTGTGGTTATATTAAATATAAGAGAGAGAGAGAGCTTTGAAAACGATGAAAAAATATTTCCGTAAACAAACGATAGCGTGATATCGTCACCCGATATATATATCGTTATATCCAACAGCCCTATAGAGACCTATGCATATGTATGCATGTTTGTTTATTATTAATGTGTGGAGTTTGTCCCAGATGTGAAGCACAGTAACCGTGTGTCTGAAAAAGTGCTATTTGAATAAAATGACTCTTTCCCCTGGAAATCTAGAAACTGAAGCCCTAATAGTTTCTAACAGTGTGATATATTTGATATATACATGTCATGTAGGCAGGTGGTAAGCTTCTCAGCTTTTCTCCAGAGCATTTTTGTTCCTGGTGAAGGATGTTTTGGGACGTAACTGAGGGTTCAAGGATGGAGGATGATAGATTTTGTTCAGATTGTAAAGCCCAAGAAACAGACTTGTAATTTTAAACAGTGTACATATACAAACATACTCCTCTGTTTCTGTTGCGTTCGTTTCCTTTCTCATTTAACTCGTTTCTAGCCGCTTAAAGACAAAGTGTCTGAATTCGTATATCTGCTGGTTGAGACATTAGTTTCTCCATGTACTTCCATGTAGTCACAAGCTTACATGCTCCGTGTTATATCATCCCCAAGAGCAACTCTTGCCGCCTCTGAATTTTTCATCATTGATCTGATGTGATTTCCATGCTTGGCCATCCCTCTGCCCTGTCAGCTCTCTCTCTATCGCAGCTTCGCTCGGCCTAGAGGGCTAACAGGGCGTGAGCCATCGCCCCCGTTTATTGTCTCCCACCATGGCTGGACCAAACCTTTCCCCATCTTCCACCCATACCACCTAGCAGTATCACGCACACGCGCTCCTCGATGTCTTTTAGCTGCAAGCGCACCAGACTTTTAGGTGAGAGGGTGGTAAAACGGTCAATGTATTGATGCTGACTGTCCGCTGCCATAAAGCTCAATCAACCCTCTCCTTCCCTGCCTTGTCAAAGCAGCCGGAGCAGCAGCGGCTCGGTGTGTATGTGTGTTATTGGTGTAGACAGCGTGGCGTGGACGGTTGATATATGACAGTGGAGGAGGCAGAGTCGGTACCCCTCGGCTTTTGCTCTGCCTTCCCCAGTAGAAGCTTTCAAAATGCTCTAATATCTGGCCAGAGCTCAGTGAGCGATGGCCAGAGCCAACCTGCTGATCTTAGCACTGGGTGCATTAGTTTGCCATAAAGAAGCAGTGATTGTAAGACGCGGCAGGCGAAAACATATGAGGATGAATGACACCATATAAAAGCCAAGCTCTGTTTCAAAATCCATTAGAGAGGCAAGTGCCTCAGCTCCAAATGCAGCAAAAGCCAGGGCCCCACATCCTACCCCGGCATCCGATTGAAGCGCAGGTCGTAGCTCGTTCCTCCAGTTCCTCCCTTAACTGTCCGTTTAATCAAATTTTTAATCAATGTGTTAGTACGTGACAGCTCTGAGGGAAGAAATGGCATACTTCACTCGGTGCAGAATATCGGCATCCGAAGATAGGTGGGAGACGAATGCAGCTCATTTGGTGCTAAGAGTGAGCTTTTTTGGGTCTGTGTGTACAGGCTTCACTTTCTTCTCGATTTAATGTGTGCAGACATGTGTAATTGTGTGCGTGTTTTTCTTTGCTTCCGTGAAAGTTCCAGCCTCCCCGTGGCACTGCCTCCTAATTACTCAGATCTGCGCTCAAAGTGAAGAAATAATGAACGAGAGCTTTAATTATGCCTCCAGACAAAGGATCCCTGATGCCTCCGCAACACCGCTGGCACACTGAGATGGGTGAGGGCAGGTTAAACAGAAACCCTTTCCTCTCGGTGCAGAAAGCTGGTCAGCCTTGAATGCAGACCGAGGCTGCAACTTGACGTGATGCTGTAAAGTGCAGATATGGGAGCGGAGGAATTTTAAAAAAAAAAAGACGAGCTACATACGTTTGTTATCTCTAACAGATATGACACAACCTTTAATTAGTGGGGATCCCTGAAGCTCTGGGCCTGAGATATAATCAGCGGACCTTTAGCAAGAGCACAACCCTCCCCTCTCTGGGTACCCTCGAGGCAGGCTGATCGAGGCGTCCTCATGCCCCCTCTTCTACAGCGGGGTTGGCTGGCACTCTGGAGATGCCAGATAATGAGGAAGCCTGTCAGAGGGGCACTTCAGCGGTGCCCCTCCAAAGGCCTCACTGCTTCTTAACAAAATCCACCAGCACCAAACACTGCTGCTTTGTTTTCCTCAGAGTGCGCCTCCAGAGGTCTTGGCTGCGTGTCCGGCAGGGTGGAGCGCCCCCCCGGAGAATGTGACACATCCCTGTATTTATTTTCATACGCATTTAGAATGACTGGATCGCTGAATAATATTGCATAATGCTCACGCTGACATGTTTGTGTTTTGTTCAGACTCTGGTGGTCGTCCTGATGGGGGAGCTGTGTCCATAGTGAAGTGCAGGGTGCAGTAGCAAAGTACATCTATTCAGCTGCTCTGCAGTCTAGAGATACTTGGCAAATGGTGCATTTGAGAGCAGACACACACCCACAGCTTTATATGCATAACCAACATTCCAGCTAAAAATATATAAAATATTCAGTTACTAAGAAATGAGGAAAAAAAGATGAATTGTTCGGAACGGTGCCTTTTTAATTGAACTGATTTCTTTGTTTTTTGGTTGTGATGTTTCAGTGAATATTACCTACAAAATATAAAATAGTTTTCTTTGCATATTAGGATTGCATTAGGAAAATATTTTATATGTGGCGATGCACGGCTATATATATATATATATATATATATATATATATATATATATATAAAAAGGCTGTAACATTTGGCCCAAAAATCTGCAAAGTGTGAAAATTTCAGACAAGTCATTAATTAACATTCACCGGTATTCCTGTGATAGCGGTGCCAGCGTTGCTACACTGCAGGCTCTTTAAAGCCAAGTTGTTTGGATCATAAAGAAGTAAAATGCTGTTGTTGTTTAGCTCTGTGCACATGCAGCGACAGTCGACCGAGTTAATGTAGGAAAACAGAAATTTGAAAAATCGACACGTCGAAATTCCACATATTTTTCCTAAAACATCTCAGCCTGTTCATCGTGTTTTTTTTGTTCTTTTTTTAAATGAATGCATCATTAAATTTGAATGTTTTCAGTACTACTTGTACTTTTATACAGTAAAAAGTATTAGGTAAAACTCATTACCTAATACTATCGGCCTGCTTTCTATCATTACACATTCTATCTGTCGGTGTATCTATCACGCTCGAGTGATGATAGCTTTAGTAATTAAGATCCCGGATTCATTCATGAATGAACGATTGAACGAGTTTACTTTTTCTTCATGATCTAATCATGATTAAGTGATGGTTTCAGCCAAACCCTGAATTGGAAGAGTCATTACACACCAACGATTTATACGTTACAGTGACTCGACAAATATACAATTACTTCCTGCTTTATAAAATATGTTTGAATATAAATTAAAAATGCAAAGTCAAGTGTAAAGTTGCAGATATTTTTGAATACCTTAATGCAGTATTTTATACTTATTGATACTGGTCAGCGAAGTATGTGTCTTCCCCCACTGTCAGAGTGATGGAGTTAAGGGAAATAAACAGTCATCTCTTATGATGATTAGTGTGAGTGTGCTCTATTGATCAGCGGTCATACGATAAACAGCGGCGAACTGGAGTGCGCCGCCAATCGTTTGGGCCCCATTAGTCGCCGCTTGTATTGCCTTTGATTATTGCTGAGTGTGCTCCCAGTGCACGTGATGGCTTTTTACTGCAAGAACTGCTGCTTTCAACCTTTCTTGGAGGAGCACATTAACGTAGCGCCGGCACAAAAGACAAACACGGGCTCATATACAAAGACAGAGGAGATGCTTTTGAAGGAGATTGAACACACATTTTAAAGCTCGCATTGCCCGAAACGAGCCCAGAGCGGAGACTCGACAGAAATGTGCACACACCTGCAAAATCCCGCGCGCCTGCTGACTTAATGACAATCAAACACAAGTCCGGACTCAGAGGGTAAATCGTGGTCTTTAACAGGACGGTAACAGAGGCGGGCAAAGACGTGACAGAGGCGACGGTGACAGTGATGATGATGGTGATTGTGGTAATAATCATTACGCTGATTATTACGGGCCTGCCACAGCAATGTGGTGATTGCACTTGAAGGAAGAAATGGAGGAAGACAAAGGGTGATGGTGACAAAACTGATCGTGATGATTAAGATCACTTTTTTTTTTCTTTTTGTGATCAACTATGAGCCGTTCGCTGCAGTTGTTGATCTTTCTTTAATTGGCAGAGCAGCAGTGTGTGGAGTTAACTGAGGATATCTCTGCTGTTTGAGGGCTTTGATTTCACATGACATAAAGAAAAGGCACCGTTGAGAACATTCCAGAAACTCCCTTTGAAGGGAGTGATCTGGCAGTGCTCATTTGAATTATTAACTGGGTGAGACAGACAGATACAGAAAAAAGAAAGACAAAAAAAAAAAGGAGCCAAAAAGCAAGAGATGGAAAACACATAGAGGAGGGACGGAGAGATGGATCCCCATCTGTAGCAGGCGATGCCAAACTGTTAATCCTAAAGCACGCCCAGATATCAGCGAGGACCGGTCTTTGCATCAAACAGTCAGGCCAATTATACAGACAAAGCGTGTATATTGGTAATGAAGATGACTACCAATAAAGGTGAGTGCTTATTTCATTTAATGATTTTTCTATTATTTCGTTTTTCTCTTTGAAGTTAGCGAAATACACGACCGAATATGTAATTACAGGTCAACTATCCCCCTGTGGCTGCTTGGAATTATTTAATCTGCAGAGGGAGTGTCCCAGAGAGAGTTAATTCTCCTCTGCCGCCGTGTTGTGTCTCCCACAGCAGGACCCAATTATTACTGTCATTACGGCCACAACGCCAAACTTAGAAGGTGACACATCAGGTAATGTACGTGCAGAAAAATGGGAATAGCAGAACTTTGTAGATCTGCATATGCATTGTGTAGATCAGAGCATTAAGCAAGCAGAGCTGCTTCTTAGCATGAAATGGGCATGAACAAAAATACATGCTGATTATAACGATACAACTCAATAACTGTGTGAAACTTTAGTAGAAAGAGGCACACATGGACACATGTTATAGCTAGGTCTGCTCCAGACTCACTAATTTGTCTGTTGAGAAAAAATTGAAAATTTGTTCCTTTATTTACTTATTGGACAAAATAAAGGAACATTTACTCAGATAATGGTAAGCAGTCTTATTGTTTTAAAAATAATAATATAAAAATAGCCGTCTATTGTTGCGTAGGGTTTGTGAAATTTCTGTGGAGGGTTCTGGGTTGATAATGCGTTGTTGTATGTTGGTATTATATTTACAGTTCTTTTGGTCATGTTGGGTTTTCTCTACCTTCGTGTTGGTCGAGTGAAGCAGCGACACCACGGGTGCAGCGGGTAGCTGTTTCAATGACCACCCCCCATGTTGACCCTGAAAAAAATCTAGACAATTCTTATAAATATATCTACTGATTGAATCGCCTTCTATGATTTCCATTTTCAAGTCTTCGTCCGTACAATGACGTGTTTTAGCGTTCGCTCGGACAGTTTGCATTAACTTTTTAAAAGTTCTTTGAAAGTTCAAAACGCTGCTGTTACTTCGCTCTAGCCTGTCTCGTTAACTGGTAACCTTTACTGTTCGGACCGACTCTGCCGCGATGAAGACGAGGCAGGAAGAGAAAGTGCCACAATGCTACATGAACTGGACCTTTATTTCCTTTCTTATAGGGCACCCAACACGCTACACAACAATCAGATAACTGTTACACTGAAACTCAGGCATCTCTAAACACTTTGCAGCTGATTACAATCACTTAATCACCTCTATTAGCATGCACTTCACAATGCTGCAGCAAAGTGCTGGTAATGTTACATCTTACACCCTCAGTCACTCACTTTCTGCTACACCAGACCTGCGCTACACACAAATGATCCACAAGGCCACCTTCTTTGAAAGCAAAGCTTTGGCCGGTACTTCTAAATGAAGAGAATCACTGCACCTCAGATTCAGCGTCTCATTAGTCAACCACGAGCACAGAACGTTCTGTCTTGTGTATAAACGAATGCTCGACTCATAGAATTAGAGTCGGATCAATTGATGCTTCGAATCACTGATTTTCAGCATTGACAGCCTTAAGCCTGATCCGTGCTCGTCACCTTTTTCCAATACAGTTCCGGGCCTTCACATGAAGGCAGCATCCCTCATGTTATCCATGTCTAAGGAACTCCTATTGTCTTCTGTTGAAAAACCAAAGCTATGAGCATAACAGTCGATCTCAACAAGAACCCAAAAGACAAAAATCCAGTAAAGAGTTTAATAGTTTGATGTCAGTCTGGATCATACTACATCCATGCCTTCAATTTCTCCAGAGGTTCATGAATATTTTGAATAAGGTTAAGCTGAATTAGCTAAGTTAAGTTATTCGTGATTGATCCTTGTAGGGAAATTGCATTAAACCCATTCTCGGTATTGGGATTAAGAACCAGCATCAGTTCTAGGCATGTGCACTGGTCAAAGCCCCTTTGGAGAATCTAACCTTGCATGTTATTGATGGCAGGAATAACTTAAATTCACAGAGAGAACATTATTAGACAAATTTCTAAATATATCAAATGTTTTGGATGACGTTCTCGAGAGTAAATACATCTGGCCAAACCCAGTCGATGACCCGAGTTCTGCCTTTCTCTGCTGAAACATCAAGGGTCTGAATCCAGGGCTGCGTTGGATAACATTCAAGCTGGATTTCTTGCTTTTCCCCCCTCTGACTTCGATCTCTATACCCAACTGGTGCCCGTGATGTAATGAATACATCTTGTGCATTCTCTTTGTCTGCTTCTTTTAAAGCAGTATCAAAGAGAATTAATCAGAAAAATACATTAAAAGGAAGCTCGAAGTTGTTTTTCTTGTACAGTTTAGCGTGCTCTACAGTACATGCTTGGCTGAATGCATGTTTACAGCTGAGTAGATGAAGAGGGATGTCACGACTGGGCCTAATCACAGCCTGTTTTTGTGTAAATGCACTTTCCCCTGGCTTTACGGATAGATCTGCTATACGTGCCGTGCGGTTTATGTCCTTGAGCGCGCGCGCACGCACAGGCGGAGGAGAGGGAGGTGCTGCCCGACCACCGAGGGGGGGTGTGTGTTTATGTGTGCTTTTGCGGGATGGGGGGGCCGCAATTAAAAGGCAGCATGCAGTGTCCCACGAGGTGCTAATGCCCAGGATCAGCTGTTCTAATGTCATTCACATCCCCTCTGCTATTCAGCCAGCCCGTTTGATGTATGAATCCACCAGGGACTTCATCAGTACCCCCCCCCCCCCCCTTTCATTCTACCAGCACCTCTTTCATACCCCCACCCTAACCTACCCAACCCCCTGTCGGCTCTTCAACCCCTCCTCCTCCTCCCGAGCTTGCACAGAACCTCCCCTTCTGTGTCTGAATGCTTATGTTGGCTTTTATCGCACACAAAGTAAACAGAGTCGCGCCAGGGATAGTGAGCGAGAGAAAAGGGGAGAGAGAGAGATCGGCAGAGACCGAGAGAGAGAGAGAGCGTGAGAGAGAGAGAGTGCAATAGTGATAAACGTGGAACATGCACATTGTCTGCGCACCGCTCGCCTCCCTGCTACATCTTCAATAGCGACACAAAAGCCAGCAAAAGGGAAATTTAAAAGGCAAGAGGAGGCAGAGGAAGGGAACTGATCCGAGGAGGGAGAGAGAGAGAGAGTGAGTAAGTGAGTGGGAGCGAGCGAGCCAGAGAAAGAGAGAGAGAAGAAGAAGAGAGTAGAGCAAAAGGATCTCCCTGCTAAATGCGCAAAGCGTCCCGTCACCCCACGCTGAGCTCCATGGCCAACTCCGGCTGCCTCCTGCTCTCCGGCTCCGGGATGCTACCTCACTCGCTCCAGTGTCCCCCTGCCTTCCTCTACCTGCCCGAGGTAAGACTGAACGATGCTCGCTTTGTCGACCCTCGCTCTCTCTCCTCTCCCTCGCTCTGCATCCCTTTTCGTCTCTCCGTGCGCTCCTCGGCAGCACGTGACGGCATCGCGCTCGCTTTGTGCTGTTACTCAGAGTACTTTCACCCGCCTAACCCTTGACCCTCAGCCTGCCTTTGAGGAGTAGAAAGAGGGGGGCAGGAGGCGGAGGTGGAGCGGGGATCACCTCCTTTAATTCTACCCTCTGAACCGTCCCGCTCTTCATCGCCTCCCGTCTTCCTCTTCTCTCTCCAGTGCCTCCCTTTTTTTGAGTGAAATTAAAGCAGTGAATTAGCGATCGCTGTGACGTGGGAGCACGTAGCGTTTGTGTACAACAGTCGCTTCATGACTCATTGTGCTTGGAAATGTTTTCTCGGTCAGTCTGTTGTGCTCTGTCACTTCTGTGCTGCAAAGATGAGGCAATTTTACAGTTAGTTGTGTTTTTAAATGGGAAAATTCCTTTTAAAAAATTGCTTCTTTATCTCAGATTTTTTTTATGCAAGTAGATGCCAACTTTTTCTGTAGCTGACTGCAAAAAACACTCCTCGTTTATCTACATGTGGTAGTTGTGCATGTGTTACCCAGTCTGATCCCTGCCTGTGTTTGCTAAAATCACATTCCACATGAATCTTCAAGACACGAATTTAAATTTTAACCCTGAATTTAGGAAGTTAGAGCTTCGAGGGCTTTGAGGAGTAACGAACAAAGCAGTGATGACACGAGATCGCTCCTATTTGAATTATTATTGCAATGTGTGCAGTTTATTTTTGTTATGAGCTTCAAAAAGAAAAAGTCCACATTTCTTGGTCATCTCCTTTTTTGGACTATCCTTGCCGTATAATCCTTTGATTTCATGTGGTTACGGGCAACAGAAAATCTGTATTTGTTTAAAACACACATTAAGGTTTAAACTAAAACTGCTCTCACCGTGAGATTTGTTTAAATTTAACAAACCAAGCGCCTCATTCTTCACCCCTTAATTTTTCTCATAGTGGCAACACTTTGAATAATTATATCTCTCAGCAAATTAACATTGATTTTTTCCTTTTTGTGCGTGTGCGCGAGTGTGTTTGCCATCCTCCTTTGGAAATTGATTCTGTCACTGATCCCCTTGTTTTGTGAAACCTGAAGACTGCAATCTTCTGAAGGGAGGTGAAAAAATCAACAACAAGGTGACTCTTAAGAGCCCGTGCGCCTGTCTATCTGCTGAATAATTCACATGTTTTAATTCAGCGAGTTGGGGGCGGGAGCGCCGTTAGTGGTGGGATGATGGGTGCGTGGGGGGGGGTTGGTGTCGAGCGTCCAATTCTGTTTTTACTACCGGCACCATGTGTTGCTGTAAACAGAGTGTGTTACTGCAGTGATTGAGGGGAAATAACGGCGCCGGAAAATCCTGCTTTCAATCTCCCGTTTTGAGCCGTATTCCTCCCACTTTCTCCCCAACGCCATCACGGTAATGGCCCTCACCACCTCCCACCCATCTGTCCAGAGTGGGCACACCCCACCAGCCGGGCTGTGATTGGGAGGGAGGGGGGGGAGTGCAGGGCATGTGGACAGCCAGGTGTCATCAGCACACGCAAACTGTGGAGGAAGCCAAAGCCGCCTCCAAAAACTCGAATAATGGCTGAATGTTCGTTATCGCTTATTGCAAATTTGAGGGGACAAAAACGCTTTGATGACCACAACCTTAAATGTCTCGATTCGTCACGTGGATCCTTCTGAGCGCCTTTGCACAAGCGAGCACGATGTAACGCGAGCGAGTTTAGGTGCATCTACCTTCCACTACATCCTGTTACCTCCAAATCCTCGGGACGAGCCTCTGGAGTGCGTGTGCGCGCGTGTGTTTTGGTCCACAGTGGATTCCTTTAAAGTCCAAGTCAGAGCTGAAATTGAAACTTCCTGTGTGCTATTTTCATGAAACATCCCCCTTTTTGTTTCAAATCCCTTTAATGTATCAGCAGCTTTTGTTCCTTTTTTCTTTTCTGTTTATTTCTTTTTTTCTTCTTCTTTGCGGTAAATCCTCGCCCTGCAGCGCTGTGAGAGGAAGCAACCCTCTGAGTCACACTGTGGCCAGCGTCTCTCCCCCACATCACCCATCCTTCGTAGCATGCCGCCTGTGTTCCCCCGCCTTTCCCCTCTCCTCCTCCTCCCCCCGCCGCCGCCGACACTCTCCCGCTTCCTCCCCTTCGCCACAGTGCAGAGCTGCAGCATCGGCTCGTGTAAGATGACAGCCAGCGAACAGAAGGGGAATAGATTGAGGTGATAGCCTCTGCCTCACAGTTTGTTTGCATTTCAAATAAGACACTGTATTAAGTTGGGCTCCGAACAGCTTTGCTTATTATGTGTGAACATGGTGCTGCATGATATCACAGGAAGACAGGAGTTTATTACATAAAAGATTAGCAAAGCATACCTTGCCTTTATTTGTGTGCAGCAGTGTTTGGGTGTGTGTTCTCAGGCAGCTTGCTTTGATGCTCTTTGTAGTCGGCTGCGGTGCATATAAATCCCGGCTAAATGTTTGTTTTCATTAACACAAGGAGAGACTCCCTGCGGTGTGGTGGGAGAACTGTGGGCTTCTGATTACACACACGCGCGCACAAAAAGTGGCAGTATCACACCACCGCTGAAGGGCCTTTCCTCCTCCGCGACACGGGGAGAGTTTCTCCGCCACACGGGGTGCCGGCTTCATCCTTCCGCAGGATGATGTCACTTTTCCTCTACCCTCAATTTGTATTGTAGGGGCTCGTTTCGTGAGTTATGGCGCTGGATATTGAAGGAGTTATGAATTACAGTGTGGTGAGACTTTTATGGGATGCAGTGCTCACCGCTGTAGGCCCGTATTAAAGTATAAATATATTTATGGTACAAGCTGAAGCTAACGGGGGTAGCTCAGGTTTGCTGGTGGTAGTTAGTAGCTGTCTTCAGAGTCATAAAAACATGGCATCTCATGGATTTTCTATTTACCAGGCGCTGGGTGGGCATATGGCGACGCTCGTAAATGTAGCTCTATTATCTAAGACGGTGCTGTTGGGCGGGAAGCTCGGCGTCACTTATGTCTAAAGAGGAAAAAAGCAGCCGTTCTTATTGTCTTGATGTCACATCTCTCTCCCGTCTTTGCCTCAGACTTATCTCGAGATCTCCCGTGTTCTAAAAATGTCTTCCTTTGATTTGTAATTGGATTTTCTATCGTGGCATTCCACTCTGCCGGTGTCTATTGTTATTGTTGCATCTATTGATTTCTTTTTTGTGGCTTCTTCGGGCCGGGTGTTTTGAATTTCCCCCTTAACTGTACACGGCTTTGGTATCGCTCTAAACGGTTAGGTCACCTCGAAGAGGCGATCCTTTCATGTCGGTGGATCCTGCGAGGAATTGCCCGGGCTCTCTGGTTTCAGCGGCCTCCTCCTCCTCCTCCTCTCCTCTTCCTACTCACGCTGATCTCTTTTTACGCCTGCACTGGTACCGACTCTCTCCCTGCTCTCACACACACACACTCACACACTGATAAATCTGGTTAAAGGCGAGGAATGCAGAGAGGAGAGTAGTGGGAATACTCGTGACACACTTCCCCCCTCAGTTCGGGCCTTGATCCTGCCTCCCAAAGCGCCACTATTCAGGGGGACTTTAGATATCGAAGGATTCAGGTTGGTGGTCTCTCGGGGACGGGCTAATGCGCACCGTGCAGAGACGGCTCCTTCCTGGGGGATAATTATTGTAGGCCAAGCTGTACTATTGACAGCTGTAAATGGAGATGCTGTCTGTAACTGGGGAGGACTAATAGGTTTTTGTCTCTACGTGGGCTCTCGTTAGGCCCGTGTGGGCACATTGGAGACGAGTCTGAGAAGTGAGTCAAGGCCAATGGGACTCGGCGGGCCTGCCACCTCCCCCACGACATCTTGGGGGAAATAGGGGTTAAAACACACCAGCCGTGGCTCTTAATGGCAACGAATCATATTTTTTGTCCTTAATATTCCTTATTATTAATCTAGCTTTTTGTTTGTGTTTACCCCTTTGCTCCCATAACCCCACTGAAAATGGCCCCCGGACTAATTTGTTGAAAGATGTCCACCTTCAGAATCGCTGTGACCCAACTCATCTCGTGTAAAAGCCTAGAAAGATGGACGAACGCGTCGTCGGTTTTAATCTTTTAGGAAAACCGTTAACAAGAAGAAAAGCACAAAAAACACCTGCAAGCCAAACCCAGATGTTGCGATTAGGGATCTGCTTTCACCGGCTATCTGATTCTCATTTGTTGTGTTTCTATAGATAAACTGTGTATTTGAAATATTCCATTATATCACAAGGCGACGCCAGCTTTGTTGTTTTTCAGTCAGTTTTAGCTGAGCACAATTCACTCAGATTCAATCAGGCACAAATCAAAAAAACTTTAAACCCAATTTCATGGGCTCTAGAATATACCTCTCAATATGTTCAGTGTTTTGGTGTGAAATCATTCAGAGTCTTTCTCTCGCCGCTGTTCAGCTGTTTTGTCCCTTAAACAGCTGATTCATAGCAGCATAACAAAGGCGGAGGGACTGATTGAAATGTTTTCTCACTTTTCTCTGCCCCGGAGGAGAATTGTAAATCACAGCTCAGTCGTTTATTTTGAAATTTCATTTGGTGTGTGAGCGAGTGCTGCCTTGTTCTTCACAGAGACTTCACAGTCAGGCTGTGTGTGTGTGTGTGTGTGTGTGTGTGTGTGTGTGTGTGTGTGTGTGTGCTTTTCTTAAGGCTACCCACCGTCTTACTCCACTAGACCTTTGTAAATGGAACAAAATTAAATTTGTTCCCTGTATAGAAGAATGGCACAAACAGTGCAATAGGTTTACTCACCAACAAAGACTTCTCCACTGGGAGTCTGACTGTATTTTTAATGCGAACGTACATATTTGAGCTGACATATCTCTATTTATTTGCCTCCCCGTGAGGAACTGTTGTCATCCGTAGGTGGATGGTGCAGGGCTCTGCATGCACGGGGCCGTGCAGCGCATCGATAAATGTGTATTTACATTTTGCCAATAATGCTAAATATCTCCCAGTCATTAATGGTGAGCGTTAGCTTGGAGTGCTCTGGACCTGTAGTGTCAGTAAATTAGCATTCACGGCGCCGCTCATGCTAATATACTCAACTTCTGGAAAACAAAGCTGCAGTCGCAAATGTCCTCACCTCGCAATAATTAGCCGTCGCTTTTTTTCTTTCCTTTTTTTTTTTTTTTTAGACGGAGGCAAATATCTAATGAAGCTTTTAATTAACATCTGTGCTAAACATTTACTGGTGTGCAATGCACAGAAATGAGGAAATATGACACCACAGGTGGTGTTTTCTGTGCTACCTGCTAATGCAACGTGAAAAACTCACCGCCCTTTGGATGTTGTCTAAACTCTGAGATTTTCTCTTGATTCTTGTTACGGTAGAAAGACACAGAGGTTAGAATAAAGGCTGCCGGTTGCTCTGCTGCTCTACTGCAGTATTTCCCACCCAGGCCACTTAATACAGCGCAGGAATCTCAGCCTCTCGGTTCTCCCGAGTGCTCCTTCAGGCCAAAGAGAGCCTGAGCAGGTGGAGGAGACGCCGAGAGGGAGAAAGACAAGACGCACAACACGACGCCTCCCTGTCTTTACACTGCAGGAGCTCTAACTACATCACTCTCTCTCACACACACACACACACCAGCTCATACAGTCAGAGCAGCATGAAGACAGGGGGATAACCTCGCAGTAGAAACTGTTTGCAGCCTCTTTTTTTATCCCTGAGAATAAAACCTGACCTGAGGTTTTTCTATTTCTACAAATGGCACGCTAAAATGCTTAAGCAGCCAGACCAGCTTGAGTCCAATTATTTCTTTACTGCAGTATCTTAGCCAGCTGTGATTATTATGTTTATAATGTGGTGTCACTCTCACACTGTCCTTCAAGCATTCTCCTCGCGGCGGGATCCTCTCAAATGAGACGTATTACCCTGTGTGCTGAGTTAACAGAGTGGCCGTACGAGTGAGAGCGGAAAGGGAAAAAAAAAAAAAGCCATCACAAGCCATTAAAAGCACTGCACCTTTTTATCACCAGCAGCTTAATGGCAGTGGTGAACAGCAAAGCATTATTACAGTTCTCCTTGTGCTCCTGCAAGCGTGTTTTCGCCACTGCCAGAAGGCACGCCGACAAATAGATCTCCAGACAAACGCTCAAATTTTGTTTTTCAAAAGGTCATTATCCGTCTTCGTCGGAGCAGCGAGCACGATGCACGGGAGCCAAGTTTGGGGAAATGATTCCTCACGTCAGGAAGAAGTTTCTCTCCCCTCGCCGCCTCCTCCCGGTCTCAGCGTTTCATTTTTAAAGGATGCACTCGTGCTGCTGTTTTTGACTACTAAGAGGCACCCTGGGTCACCCGCTAAAGAAGATCAATATTTGAACTGTGCTGTTGTGGGTCAGCATGTACGCGTGTATAAAATTAAATGGGCCTTGAAATTGATTTCAAGTTCTCCTTGAAAAAGTCTACAGGTATTCTGAAACGAAACCAAGATGCCGCAGAGGGGAGCTGACCTCCGCTCAGGCAGGCTCGTAATTGTTTTTGTTTCCCCAAATTAAATGAGCCCTTTTATTATCATTATTATCATTATTATTATTATTATTATTATTATTTCTGGGATGCAGAGCTGGACATCTGAAATCGCCGGTTATGGCACGTTGGTTTTTAGAGACCTGAAGTCATATAAAGTAATGGCCGGGGTTCCTCCACCGGCTACTCCTTTTTACCACTGCGATACGAACGACTGTGGGATGGACTTTAAAATAAAAAACGGGACCTTTTGCTTTAGTTAATCTCAGCTCTGCACTGCGTGAGCAGTAGGAGAGAAGAAAACGTTGTTTTGCCTCTTTCCTCGCAGGCAGCCAAACAGGTATCTCGCTGATTACTCTGCTTCTGCTTTGGGTAATCGGTAAGAAAGGAGAGAAGCTCATGTAATTTACCTCAAATCAGAGCCGCCCTCCCTCCTCCTCCTCTTCCTCCTCCTCGCTTTTCCTCTCCTTAGATGGAGAGTCTAAATATCACTGCTTTTTCTCGCAGCACTTTGTTAGTGGAGCACGCCTCTGTGTTTTTCTAAAATCATCTATCAAGGTGAGATCTGTGGGAAAGAGCAGCGCCTCGGGCTTCCTCTCCATGTGCTTATGAGGTTTTATTAGGTCCCACAGGACCACTGCTTTGGTGTGTGTTAAAAACAAATGGAACTTACAAATTACAGATTACAGCCTTCACGGGCGCGCGCGCGTCCACCTTGCAGCGTGTGTTTGCGAGCGGGCGGTGTTTTTGTGCAGAGACGGAGGCGAGCGCGGCCACTTTAATGAAGGAATGTTCTCGTGTGTGTTTGCGGCACAAGCAGCGCGAAAGCGTCTATGTCGGCCGCTGCTGCCGGGCGGGTGCTGCATTAGCGGTGATGGCGAGGGTCGGTGTCAGGTTGACTGTGTTTTGGCCTAATGGGTCAGTTCAAGTAAATTACACTGAGAAAAATGTCGTTTTTTTTCCATCTCTCTTACTTTTAGTGATATTTTGCCGTCTCTGTGAACGCAACAGCAGAAATCCTGGGTTTTCCAAGGAGACGTGTCACAGTGTTAATGTGTTTGAAGCTCGTGCACTGAACATTACATACGTTAGAGGCGGGTGAAGCTCTGTTTTGCTGGATTTGGTAGATTTAAAGCGCGCGTAAATGGCGGCATCGGTGCGTACCTGCATCGTTTTACATAAAGCAGCCACGATACCTATGGAGGTAAAACTTAGAAGGGGGTCGACGGTGTTTGTGTAATTACTTTCACCGCCTGAAGGGATCGTTTTACGCTGCAGATTTAACACATCGCAGAACAATAGCTGACAAATTTAATGTTTGTCTCCGATATCCGTCCCCGCCGGCTAGGAATGGAAACCACCTGGGCTTCAGTGTTAAAGACTCGAGGCTGACGTGCACGTGCGGGCCTATCGCAGCTACATCAGGATCAGTGCGTGTGTTGTCTGTATAACATTTTGTTGCTTAGTTGGATGTAATGCAGATTCTTTAGAAGCGGTGCTACGAGGCTCTGGAAACAACAGCAGTTTCCTTCTTTTGTTTGTAAGAAAGCAAATATAAATCCGTACCATTCAGACACGATGAGTCTGGTTAACTTTTAATTACTAGCTGATAAGTTTGCACATATAGTCACATTTGGTAGTTTGGACTTACAGACAACCTTCATTCAACCTGATCAGCTGTTATTTTGATTTGGCTTTTTTTGTTCCAAGTTTGAACTCCAAATAATACTTTATGACGTCATTGAAACGCACGTGTCACAAAAAGGGCATTTTCTGATATGTTTTCCATATTTCTTCGTCTCATTTCCCCGTCCCATCGTTTTGAAGCCTGCTCGTCGTCGCAGCCGACCAGTATATTGATTTTTAGTTTTTCCACACTCTAATATTTGTTGCCAGCTTTTGCACCAGAAATCTAGACTCGGTGGATCGGTGGGCTCCATTAAAGACCTTTGCTTTGTATGCCAACTGTGCACTTCGACCTCTCCGTCTAATTCCTCTGGCCAGTAATTCACATTCGCCGCAGACCATATTAAGCAAAAATATTTTCAAACTACATAAAAGAAAATTTTTCAAACATGGGATTTTTATTAAAACAGCTTCTTTTTTTTATTTCTTTGTCCAACTTTTGAGAAATTTCTTTGCAAGTCAATAAAAGGAAGGTGAATATTATCTTTTTCCTGCTGCTGCATAGGGAACAATTACTAATGGAACCAATTTATACAAAAGACATGAAAGAAAAATGTGGACAGCAGACTCATTGTATTAACCAGATTCGTTTGGCAAAGACTGATTGCTTATAACATTTATAAGCTTTCTTTTTTCAGTATTTTGAGCAGCTCAAGTAAAAGTAGATCCTGTATTATTGCGTTACAGGAGAAGTCATCAGCATCGCTAGACCCCTTTTAGCGGGGCACGTCCCCCGGTATCGATCGCCTGTGCTGCTGTGTAAAAGACGAGGGGGTTTTTTTGGTCTAGGAATGACAAAGCAGCACGGCTAACCTCAGGTCCGTGCACGACAGCGAGCGTGTTGACACCTGTGAAACACGCATCCAGACTAACTTAATGATGAAATGAAAACAATGTTAAACCCAAGACACTTTTACTTGCTATATTTTATACTTTGCATATAAATAGCTGCCTCGAATTATTTCATTTTCTTATTTCTTCACTCAGTTTAGTCCAGTTTCCTCTGATTTGAAGCCTGAAACACAAATCTGGAAATAAAAAATACATCTTTATTAAAACCTGTAGGATTGTTACTGTTGCAGCAGCAGGACAACAGCAGTAACAGCAAGCTAAGCAAAGGAAGTCCATATAGCAGGTTTTAATCCACCAAGGGGGGCAAAAAAGTGCAATTTCAGTTGTGCCCCGGTGGTTTTATGTCTAGTAATGCCCGTGGCAGCCAAATCGAACAGGAGAAATCTGCATGGGTAGATACTACTAAAGATTAGTAAAAAAAAATCCAATTTGGATGAAGCGACCCTTTAAACACAGAGGCGAGGCTTAACGGGGATGAGGATTTTCTATTGCCCACCCCTCCTATTCAGCCCCTTCCTGCTAATTTAATGACTCAGAATTGTAACTCCCAACATTGTTATCATTCAGCAATAGCGAGTAATGAATAGCAATTAACGTTTTCAAAGGAGGGAGTAAAGCTTGAGAGACGTCGCTTTTCACCCAGAAATGTTGAAACACTGCAGCCGGGGAGATACTGTCATGTAGAGAAAGGGCCTAATTTATCTGTCCAGCTGTTTTTGGTAAATAACTTTTTGTTGTTGTTTTGGCGTCTTCCTGTCACGCCGACTGCTATCAGCGCGAATACGAGTAATCGTTCTAATATCCAACACGTTCCGTCTTCCTCAATGAACTGTAATAAACTGTAATAAATTACTCTGCACATTTTGTCCAGTGATTGCTCTTTCTGGTGCCCGGCGCAAAAGTGCTAATTAACTGGCTATGAATGAAATTCTAGGGCGGCGTGGTATCAACGGCAGGGAGACAAATGCGATTTGGTTCTGTCGCGAGCGAGTGGAAAATTGCTGTGTAAATTGGAGGTTGTTGCTGCCGAGCGTTTTTCTGTGTGCTTACATTTCATGGGTGAGAATCCAATCTCACAGGGCAGCATGTGCGGACTGCCCTCTCTGATACACTCCACCGTCCTCCACCTACTCTATGATAGCGCTCTAAAAGCTCCCCCAAATCTCTTCACACGCACTCGCATACACTCCCACTGACACAGGGAAACACAAACACATATTTCAAAAGGTAAGAGCCATTGTCGAGCAGAGGAGCCGCGCCAGCTGAGGTAAAGATGTAAGCAGCCTATGCCTGGCAATTTGACTCATCTTCCAATTGGCCAGATTCCCCCGACACTTGATTTCACGCAACGTAAACAGAGCAAATTCTAATTGTCACACTTGTCCTCTCCTCTGCTCTCTTTCTGCATGTTTCCTGCTCGCTTTTACAGATGCAGCGGTCACTTGAGTCAGGAAAAAAAAAAAAGAAATCCCACAGTCTCTTCATCCAGACTGGCTTATTGTCCATTTTCGCCTCTTTGCACTTTTTCATCTGCAGCTGCAGTGTCCATTTTTATCTATGGGTTTGGGCAGTTTTGGAGAGAATTACGGTGACAGAGCCATGGAAATGATAGGCTGGCAGTGAGATATCTCTGCCTCATAAATTCTACATTGCTCGAGATAATTTACGAGGGAGGTTTGTGTGCGTAAGACAGACAGCGCTCCGTGGTATCCATCCACTCCACGGCCTCCGTTCACTTCAGCCCCTGCGAGCGCGGTCGATTTATCGAAACAGAATTTATTTTCACGTTCGTTCCCAAAGCATCGCTTTGAATGATTTTGCTCCGAATGTGCCCGCGTATTATTTGTTCTGTCAGGATTATTACAGACAAAAGAGCAAACTAATAGATCTCGCGCGGGGTGTCTACTACTTTACGACTCAGAGGCCTTCGCTTTGAGGTATTCTGCCATCAGCAAAGGTCATCAGCTCCCCTGATTGTGCGGTGTGTGCGTGGGGCCGGACCTGAAGGCAAGACAGCTCTGACGCTGGTAATCATTACTCATGCGTACTTCTGTTGGAGCGAGGTTAGCCCTCTGTATGCACTGAAACGGAGAAACTTTTTGCACGCGAAGAAAGATCTTCAGCATCTTTGGATCACGTTTCCTCTGAAAAACTTTCAACTGCAATTAAAGTGCGCGAGCCAGAAGATCTGGATTTTCTTTGTTTTCAGTCTTCACCTTCTGCTCCTTTCTGCTTTTATTCTTTTTGTCTTCTTGACGACGTCTGAATTCACCCTCCTGTGTTACAGGCTGATCTGATGAGCAGAATATGGCTGCACCCCGGGGCAATGGAAGTTTACAACTCAGTTAGTACTGAGCTCTGTGTCTCTATCCAGTTAGGTTTTAGGCCTTTATTTTGGTTGCAGTCAGTGCCTCTAGACTTTCCTCCTCATGAGGCCTTTTTCAATAACACCTTCCTGCTGTCTTCCACCATTTAAAAAATGGATGTCTTTGCACAGCCAAACCCCCCTTAAGGGACCGCGTGCAGAGTCCAGTGGGTGTAGCGCAGTACAGTTTATACCCCAGCGGCAGTTAAGAATCACTCTCTTGATCTTAGCGTAAGAGTGTTGCTCAAGGGCCGGTGGAAGCTGCACGTCAGCCGCGTGTTTGCGTTTGAAGAATACTCTATAGGTTTTCCAATCAGCGTCAGCGTTCCCAACGCGGCTCTGATGTCAGCGCACCTGCTTATTGCTATGGCATACCTGTGTCGTTTTAACTAGACAGGATGCACAATGGAAGCAGACAAGGCTCTTTCACAGGGGAGTTAATCTAATCTACTCGCACTCAACTTGGACATTCGCTGTCACTGACACGCCGGCGTCGTCTCCAATAAAACAGGTGAAGGCAGAGCGCATTGACTGCGGCTCTGCAGGTAACTGGGGCTGGCACTCTGCTGGGCTTTCATGTTAACCCTCCCTGGGTTGCATCCAATCATTATACATGAGTGTTCATTCTCAATTTGGGCTCCTCTTGCAATCAGTTATTCTCGCTGTCTCCTTGTTTCAGAGAACCACTCGCGACGCCACTGACAGGAAGAGCTCCCCAAAACGCGTCTCGACTCGTGGCTGCACTGTAGTTTTGTCAGGTAGCTTGAGGTTTAAAAACCCACCGCGAGGCAGATGTTAACATACCTCCTGTTTCTTCTTTTCCTCTCTGGCTGTGCCTGTGTAGGTGTGAATGCATTTTGTGCACACAGGTGACGAGTCAGTGATTCAAGTGCTCAGCAGCAGGTTATTTCCTCTGAACCGGGGCCCTTATTTAATGGTAATTGTAGCAATTAGCATGTGAATGAGGTAAGAATTGGATAATAGAACTAAGATAAATATTGATGTTAATTCACATCGGAGGAGCAGCGTGTGCAGGGGAGGTGTGCACAAGTTCCTGTAAATTCATCCGAGCTCTCATTTGCATGCACTAACGCCGGCGCAATTACGACCTCAAAAAACATCGACGCCGCCGATGTTAAAAATAAATCAATTACTCTTCGATGCCAGCTATGTCACATCAGGAGAAAATGGATCTGGGCTCGGAGAGGTGTTTTCAACCATATTTGCTTTGGTATCTGAACCAGTAACCAGCTGCTGGGAAGGTTAAATGACATCCATCACCTGTCAGACAGCTGACCCGGGGATGAGGCTTTTCATTTTGACTTTGTAATAACAGCAGCTTCGCTCGCAAAATGAGATGGATGACCTTGCTTGGTCCGTTTCGTAGGCTCCCCAAAGTTCTCTCATTGCAGGTAGAGAACAGGTGATGAGACTGTGTCACCTTCTCCAGCAAGATAGCGGCGGCTCTCTTTCGAACGGGGGTAAGGAGGGAAGACGGCAGCGGGCACGTCGGCCTGTTTTCGAGGACAGGTGGCAGAAAAAAGGGGTCTTGGTGGGCCGCCGCGGCGCTGCACTTGTTGGGGTGGAAGTAAAAAATGCATTTCCGGAAGGTGGGCGCCATCTGGACTTGTGCCCGTGTCTGCAAATCGGCAGTGTGCAGCAGGCGAAGGGCCGTCCCTATCCCCTCCACACATCGTACGAAACATTAGGAACTTACGCCCCCTCGAAAATACACGCCGACATTCACATCAACCCCCCCCTCAGTCCTCTTTACACCCCCCTTCTTCACCCTGTCTGCTGTTTTTGAAAGAAAAATGCGAGAGGAGAAAAAAGCAAGGGAAAGAGTGCAGTGCCAGGGGCGGGCGGTGGAGAAAACCTCATTTCTTCCGGCGTGCTGCAGCGAGTGGGTTATTGAGGTGGCTGTAATTTGATAAGGAGAGGAAACTCAATGGACTGTGAGCAAGTCAGCAGTTTGAGGCCAGTCACATTTCTGATGTGATGTGGAGGTGGCGGCGGCGATAGTGGAAGGAGGGATGGAGGGGGAGCAGTGGAGAGGAAGTGAGGGAGATGGCGAGAGGCAGGTGGGGAAAGGAGAGCAGGGTTCCCTCTCTTCCATGAGAACGGAGAGGGGAGGAGGAGCAATACTTATCCTCCTCGGGTCCAACCGTCTCTCGGCCGGAGTCGGAGGCGCGTTCCCAGGCAGATGGCCCGTATACATCGGTCTGATCATCCTAATCTGGAGATCTCCCCGCAGAGCCCCACCAAACCCTTCCCCCTTCTATTTCAAATGCTTACGCCTTCATCCCCACCTTCCTCTCCGTGCTCTGAATTTCCACTCTCTTTGCAAAGTCACTTTTTGTTGTTGTGGCTGTTTCTCTCTCGCTAGATAAGAGACACAAGTGTGATCAGCGGAACCTTTGAAGTTCCCATAAATAATCGGGCGGCGTGGCCCACTCCGGAGCCCTCAGCTTCCAGTTCAGATCAAAGATTAGCCTCACGTCGGCCCCAGCCCTGAAATAAAGTACTTTATTGGATTCCAAAAGCTGGGCGAGCAGGCCCCATTCTCTCTCTCACCGCGGGTTCCTCGTCAGACACAAGGCCCGAAGACTTTCACACGCAGCCTATCGAGCTGTTTGTACTCCCAGGATCCACAAGAAAGAGAAAACAAGAAAGCCTGAACAATGCTGACTTTTTAATCAACACCACGTTCAGAGGCAATCAGCAACCAAGGCCTGATGTCTGAGAAATCTCTTTGTGGAAAAAAAAAATGGGACAGGGGGATTTTTGAAGTTACTGTTAAACAGGCTGTAAAATGCTCCCTCAGACCTGCAGGGCATTTGGATCTGCGAGCCCATGCAAGCAGTCAGAGCCGTTCACACATGAGCAGGCTCTCTCATCTGGCTGAGGGCGAAGTCAATCTGGGGCCCGGTGTTTGAGAATGGCAGCCCACCATTCAAAAGGTCGGCGCTGGGCTTCTCTGGCTCGTGGTCACACAATCTATCTGGGTACGTTGCCGGACTGCACTCCGGGTTAGAAAACTGGTCCGAGCCGATTCTCCGACGCCTGGCTGAAAACGAACGCCGCCAGCATTTGGATGTCTGAAGAACTAAAGGCGAGTCTGGTCTGTTGTTAGCTGGTTAAAGACAGGGCTCACTGAGCCTTTTGTGAGGGATGAAAAACGATGTCCCTTTGCATGCTAGACTGCTCTCGCTAAGAAACGGCCGATGAGGGTGGAGGTGGGGGGGAATGCAACCGCTTCAAACCCTCAGAAGAGCAGAATTATCTTCTTTCATGCACCTCCCACTCGCCACCATTCAATAAGTGTCCTGCACCACTCAACAGCGAGAGTTATTGTCGAGACTTTACAGGTCTGCAGGAGCATCAACAACACTGTGTAAAACATTAACAGGCCCGTTTAATATCCCCATCCTCCATTGCTGCAGCTCTCCTAACATTGCACATTTTTGACAATAGGTAATACTCAAATCTCTCTTCCGGAGCCTAAATCCCCATAAAAACACATCTCATCATGGCAGCTGTATTCTCTGGGGATTTGATGTTCATGTCATGAAAAGCCATACTGTGCAAGCACAGTGAAGCGCCCACGCACAGATTAGGCTGGTCATACCAGCTCTCTCTCTCAATTTTTACATTTCTTTATTTTTTTTCCTCCTTTTGAATTATACTTGGTAAACAGCGGCAGATCGTACCGAGGGGAGGGATTTTATGAGGGAGGGAAAAAAAAAAATGCAATAGCAATAAAAAAAACACACCATCATCACTGCAAGATGAAAATTGTTTCAACCCTTTTAAAGGTGTACAGTGTAGAGCTGACTGAGCCAAAGATGAGATGAAAAATAATTCTGTCAGCAGACACTTTCTCCCTACATCACCCCATTGCACTCCTAATTGATAAATGACGTCCGTTCATTTCGTCAAGGTCAGCGTACAATTAAAACTTCCGCGATTTATCAGCCAATGAGCAGAAACCAAAATCGGCAGGGATCGCAGGCAACAAACCTCCACGCCCGATGACTCGAGCGTGCACCCGCACGGTGGAGTCTGACCCGAGAGGCTCACTGGGAATATCTGGCTTCTGGCCGCTCCCCAGCGTGTGGACCGGAGGTGACGAGCGATCAGAAATACATCCCCATCCTGCCATCTTTGACAGCCGGTCAGAATTTCACTATATGTTAATGTTTGTCACAGCGAGAAGATGAGAGAGGGGAAATTGGCTTTTAAAAATAAGTGACCGGTATGTTTTTTCTTTCTGAATTTCAAAAATTGAAAAGCTCTGGAAGGGACAGAGCTGGTAATAGCTGGGATTTTCATCCACGTGACGACAGCAGGGAACAGGTTTTAAAATCAAACTTCTGTGTTCAAATCTTATATTTGGGAAGATGTCACCACAGCTTACGGGCTTCTCTGAAATGTGTATGTTTAGAAAACTGCTGCTCGCTGGTAAATCCATCATAATAATAAAAAAACGGGTACGTCAAGAACTGCAGATTAGTAGATTGTCTTAATGCCATGCATGGCGTTTTTTAATGGAGGATTTTAGTAGTGGTTTGAGACTTAAGAGGGACGTGTTTGATAAATGCTGCAAAGGATGATCTAATAGAACTTGGATAATGTCTTACGCTATTAGATTTTTTTTTCTTTATTAAAAAAAGAAAATGAAGAAAAAAAAAATCTGAAAACTTAATACTGTTTCCATCACGAAGAGTCCTGTCGATGAGTTTGTGCCTAAATGTTCCTAAACGTTAGTCACGTATTCTCCTTTTCCCCCCACACAAGCCAGATAACTACCACATCTTAAGCTCGAAATTTAAAGAGGCGTATGTGCTTCGCGATAGGCCGTGAGATAAAGCGGTACCATATCCACTGTGACATTAAATTAAAGATACTGGCAGCTGTGAAATGGAAACGCATGCCAGGCCAGGCCAGGACAGTCAGGCTGCAGCCTCTTGCGCCTGCGCTTCTCGGTGGATTTCCATTTTCAGAATCTGCATTACCTTTGCATATGAATTAAAAAGGTCATTACAAAGTCTCCTTTTTGATGTCTGAGTGATAAATAATATATATAAGCTTTTCGCAAGATATGCTCTTTCAAGTCCTATCTGCGGATCTTTTCTTAATATATGCGCTACATTACTGTGCGCGCACACCCTTTGGTGCACATCCCCCTCCACGCATACTCGAGATGTATGTTAATGACTTTAATGGGCTGTTCTGTTTCCATTTAATCAGAATCTAAGTTCTGGGATACAGCTGCGTGCGCGGCGGTGTCAAGGCGTCGTGTTCGGGCCCAGCTGAAAGCTGCCGCCGCCTGCCTCAAACCTGCGCTCCCAGCATCCCAGAGCCCGCCTCAGATGCCTGCTTGATTGCACTACGCGAGGCTGCGTGCGAGTGTGTAGTGGGGGAGGTGTCAGGTGAAGTTTAATGTTTGTAAGAGAGAAATCTCAGTGTGAGAGAATGAAATATGAGAACTGTGCTTGATGTGTGGCGACTACAGTCTTACAGTATTCACCTCAAATGGTTTTGTGTGGTTCAGTGAGCACTTGACAACGGGGCTTGCACAGAGCCTTCCCCCCCATCCATCCATGTACGATACTGTTTTTATAGGCTGAAAACGACCTAAAGAGATAACTGCTTTTTCCTTATCAACCCTAATGAGTTTCCTCACATTTCAGTGTTTACTTCTGCTCTTCCCTCCTTCCCTCCCCGTCTCTCCTCCCCGCGGTGCTTCCTCGGCGTTGCCTCCCCGGTCCAGAGCAGCCCATCTACTGAACCTGATACTGAGATTTGTGCGGCTAATTCCCTGCACTCACACAGCTCAGTGTGGTGTCATAATTGGCACGCCATTGATTTATGTCTCCTCTTACCGCACCCTGAATGGCTGATGAGTCGAGCTTCCTGTCATAATAGGCCTCGTCCAGGCCTCTTGCCGCTCGGCTGCTCACCGCACTCCTTCCTGTCCTGCGTTATTTGTTGTGGCTGAAACGCAGCTGAAACTATGTTAATTTCCCTTTTACACGGGGACAACATGGGGAAAGCGCTCATATTCTACCTTGTAGCTAATAACATTCTGTACATTGAACTATTAATGGGCTCTGAAACCGCACATATCCACCACGTCCGAGCCGTGTTGCTCAGTAATTACACTGCAGTTGTCTAGTAATGCGAAGCAACACTATACTAGAGGTTAATGGCTTCAGCACATTGCTTTGTTCATTTATAAATGAGACATAATTTTTATCAGGCTGACCCATGTTAGGACCAGAGAGGGATATTGAAGCAGCCAGCAGGGGACTGTGGCGCCTGCCGGGAGCTGGGCTATCCCCAGGGGCATTTGTAATCTCGTTGTCCCACAGTGGGGAATGGAAAGAGGAGGTGGAGATGAGGGCTGCAGCCCTGAGGAGTCCCAGGCCCCACTGGGAACGCTTGCTCCATCTTCCCACCTAACTACACACCGCCAGAATTCTAGAAGTAAGCAGTAAAAGATGCTCCAGTCATCACAATCGCGCCGTCGCCAGCTCTGCCCGCATTGATTTGTTGCTTAGATCGGGCGAGGAAGGAGTCTTTGAATGAAATTAAACTGTCCGCAACACATGTTGGCAACATGCTGTCGCAGTCTGACTTTTTCCAGCAAACTAAACAACCCAGGATATTATGAAATATGTATCGAAAGCTGTAAGCTATGGGGATTGTAAGAATAGAACATATTCAGTCGTGATGTTGCTCCTTTTTCTTCATGCTTACATTTCATTAAAGTTTCAGCCGGCTGGCCTTGGGAAATCAGATACTATCACAAAGACTGTGGATGCACCGAGATCAGACCGAGGAAGACGGTGAAGTGCGAGCGATGGAGCTGAGTCAAGGGTCGGCCAGGTTAGGAGCGGTGAGCTGGAGAGCGGGCGAAGCCGAGATCAGTGGAGAGCTTTAGCCGCGGGCGCGGTCCTGCCTCTTCAAACTCGCCGCATTCGCGAAGCTGCCGATTGGACAGGCCGGGCTCGGCCAGATGAGCTGTCAGGCAGAAGTCGGGGCATCCATGGGAGGCTGTGTGAGAGCAGCAGCACGTGGCTGGGAAGGAGGAAAAAAAAGTATGGCGAAGAAGGAGTGGTGGGGAAGCAGGCAGAAAAACCCCAGACCTTGTGTTTCTAAAGCCCAGCTCATACATTGCTAATGCCTAGAGTAATATGGGTCTCATTCATAATGGATAAAACCTTGGCCCCTGCTTGCAAAGTATATCATGCACACTGTAAAGAGGTTAAAGATTGGGTTGTGTTTGCTGGGAATGTGGTGACCACTTTGGGTCCAAACATTAGCCTACACTATTGTGGCTGCAGGGAGGGGCAACTGCATTACAGGCCTGGAGGGGTCTGGTATAAAGACAGTGGGAGGTAGAGCTGCTGACAATGCTTTAACCCACCAACAGCGTTTAGAGAATTCAGTTTGAGCCTGTCGCGGTCTTTGCCTAGCCTCGGTTTTCATTCTCATGTTGCTTGATGCTTGACGTAACCTTAGCGTTGAGGCTGTGAGAGGGTTCCACGAGGCCGCCGTGCCGGTATCGCACGGTTCGCATTGAGACAGAGAGGCTGCACGCCTGTCAGAAGCACATACTGCGAATCAGTCAGTGATGCTAGCAGTCCCAGAGGTGGCTCTTCATCTTCGGCTTAATCGACAGTTGAGAACACACGCAATTAAAAATATAGTAGATGCATTTTAGGAGAAGTTGAACCGTGGCCTCGTTGAAGCTCTCGGCATGTCACGAACACTTTTTTTTTGTGCAGCGATAGCTGGGCCAAACACGGTGCAGTGCAGAGGAGGTGAACTGCTTTTGGGGATAGAGCATTGGCGAAACGCAGCTTCTTCCCCCTTTTTACTGTCCCTCTTTTTCGCTTTTACCTCGGTGACTGTGCACATAAATCAGCACTCCTGTTTGGCCCCATTACCGAGCACTTCCTCCACCACCATCCAGCCTCCTTCTCCTCTGCTCCGCTGCCTAAACAATGCATGAACCTCTCAAAGGGCAAAATGCTGTACCACTTAGCAAATGAATATTTTATAGTGTGTAAAACTATGTACAGCCTGGCTTTTGACTCGCCACTTTTTTGCCTCTCCGCCCCCTCGCTCGCCGCTGGAGGATGCACCGTTGCCGATTGGCCATAAGATCATTCCGAGCCATTCGCCGTATAACATCTGGCACTTCTTTAAGCAGCGCTCCAATTGGTCCTTTTGATAAGGCAGAGTGCTTTTGCGCATCGAATGTGTTGTAATTTCATTTCGTGTAATCGAATCAAGCCCTTGAAGCCTCTTGTCAGATTACATACAGTACAGTGGAGTCCAAGCGGTGGGGGCAGGAGTGTAAAGAGTCCAATAAAAGCTGAGAGAACTTATGAGAATAATGTATCACAGAAATGTGGTTGTGGCTTCATTTATGCCCACAAGCCCGCCTGCCTACGTTCTGCGGTCCCATAATTCTGAAGCAATCATCCAGAAGCCTCCTTAATGCTCTGCGTCTCAGTCAGGGATCACGGAGCATTCTTCTTAGGTCAACGGTCTTTGGGTTAACGATCTGATTAAGGCGCCACGGCTTTCAGTATCAGACGTCTGTTTGTGAGGGACTGAGACACAACACGAGCTCTCATCCTTTTCCCACCTGCTTTGTTGTGCTCTTCTACAGTCTCCACCATCTTCTGCTCGTGTCACGTGGTTGTGTGTGCGTGCGCGAAATGTGCTGAAAAACTTTCTACAACTTACACACATGCCTAACCTCTTTGGCCTCCATTTCCGCTCTCTCCCTCTCTCCATCCCATCTCTCAATCCCCCCTCTTTCCGTTTTTTTCTACCCATCTCTTTCTTTCAATTTCTCTCTCTCTCTCTCTCTGCTGATCGATATTTGGGGCTGAATTGGCTGAAAGGGGAAAAGAGGCCTGTAAAATTGAGGAGACAGGCTGTTGGAGGGCAGCCAGCCTATCTCCCTGGCTTGTTTATGCTTCAGGAATGATTCCCAATACCAGATAACCTGCAGTAACGTCAGCATGTGTCTGTCTTGAGGGATGGCCATAGATCCGCCAATTTCTAATTATCGGCCAGCCGACCACTTATCCGAGGAGTATTTATTGTTATTAAAAATGTTAATTGCGTTCTGGATTAGGCTGCTTTTCATGTGCGTGTTATGTAATACAAATGAAGAAGTTTTTATAGCAGGTAGTGCACTTCAAGTAATATCGAGGAAGCTGTTCGGGTCAGCTGCTGGAATGTTCTGCCGAGGCTTTGCGCTCGTGCGTGTGCGTGCACAAAGGGGCCCCTTGGGGAGTTTGTCTTTCTCTATTTATGTTTGTCAGGGGATTTTTTGTGGCAAACACACACTTCATCACTTTGACATTGATTAAAAATACATGGCCCTGTTCTCGGGGACAGTCAGTGCACAAATCAGCACAGTGTTCAGTTCAGCACTTGGCGTCCAAAGCTCTCTGGCCCCTGCTCCTCCGGTCTTAGCATCCAGGCCTTTGCTCGTTTAATTGCAGTGCTGCTCTGGGCAGCGTAACGGCGGCTCATAGGACTGCAGGCGCACATCCATCCGTCAACGTGCTCTGCCACGGTCCACCGCTCGCGTGCACGCACACACACTCGGCGCAATCAAGTTTAAGGCAGCGCTCGGCGTGATCGTCAGAGAAACCCGCCTCCAGTGATCATCTCGTCCTTTGCGTTCTCCCATCGAGCAGCCTCACCTTAAGCTGACACAGACACCCGTGCGTTCTGTTTAAAATTAACTCCTGCCTCCTTTTTTGTTCTGCGCCTGTTGTTTTGGTGCTTTGTTGCTCCGCTTCTCTCTGTTCCTACCTCCTCTTTGTCCCCACCTCGCCTCTCTTCGCTCAGTCCCCGAGTGCCTCTCTTGTTTCCTTTGGCTCATCTGTTAAGTGGGAGATAAACCTCAGTTAGCTTGCGTGGAAGTCTCTTCAGTGGGGACGGCGTTATCTGAGATGAAGCAGAAGTCTGAGAGGCACAGGAAGGTATACGCGTCGGTGTGTGTTGGTACTTAGACTCTCGGGTGTACGGCGCCCTCGCGGTTTGTTCGCCGTTGCGGTTATGGCGCCAACTGCGCCCGCTTCCTCCCAACTCGATCCACTCGTTCTGGTGTGGTCATCCTTACCTAATGGGCTTAGGTCGAGGCCCCGTTTTCAAGCTTTGCCAGCAGAACAGTTGCTCTGTCAGTTACTGCAGGGGCCTTTTTTTTTCCTGGGATAGCTGGGTGGTGCTGGTGGTAACCCAGGCAGGGCAATTAGAGGGTATACAGAGGGGTATCACATCCACTTCTCCCCCTGCTCCTCATCTCAGCGCTGCGGTGGTAGTGCTGCCGATCGATGGCTGGACCTGGAGTGGGGGAGTGGGATTGCTGATTAGGGAGGGATCGGTTAGAGAGCCCAAAGGAGCCACAGCTGCTTCTCCCACAGTCGCTCTCGCTGCACTATCTCCACCCCGGATGCTCCTGCTCCTATTTGAAAGCAGAATGTGTGCGTTCCTGAGTGAGTGAGAGTGTGTGCGCGCACTACCTTTACCCTGACATCAGTGTGACATGGCACTTAATGGACTCTGCCATGTGAAACAAGCACCCTCGGTTAATTACCTTGCCAAGGCCCTGGCCTTTCTGGAGCAGTTCATTCCCACTCGGGCAGGGACCGCTCCCGAACGCGCGCACGTGTGAGCGCACGAGCTCTCCATTGTCGCTCTAATCCTTTGAAGTTGAATCGGATTCGGCCCCTTCCCTCTAAAAACAAGCGTTTTTTTACAGGGAAGAGCTTTTGTTGTGGCTTTTTGCACAAACGTAGCGAGCTGAGGCTAGAGGCGAAGTGCTAACAAAGAGCCAAAGATCCAGTAAAGCTGGAGGCTATTCTGGGAGTAAAGGGCCGCGCTGGTACGCTTCCTGAATGAGCTCGCCTCGCTGCTTCATTCATATGTCGATTAGCATTGAGTCGGTTCTGTAATATCTCAAGTTTAAAAGGAAGTGACAAGCACAGATGTCCGTTTCCTCAGCATATCTGAGCGTTTTCGGCGAGTGGATGTGTTTTTGTTTAAAGTTTGGTATTTTCACGAAAATTTTTTACTCTTCTTCTGCTCTTCAGTTGACCCTGCTGACAATGCAAGAAAATGTTTGTGATTCTGGGCAACTTTCTCAGGTTGACTGCCCAAGCGCTCTGCTCCAAAACAGGTGGTGTGCAATAAAATATTTAATGGCCTTCTCAGAGTCTATACATAGCGTATTATATACCGCGCTGTCCGCTCCATATGTCACACAAGTAAACTGATTCAACAGTTTCATGTAGCTGCACACCTCCTGCCCGCCCACTCTATTTATGACAATAAATGGATTCACGAAAGTCAACAGTGGCCAACTTAAACATTTTTGATGTGCTCAGGCAGCTTGTCGACATAAACAACAAAGGCTTTGAAGGCTCGCTGGCTGGGTTGACTACTTTTATTACTAATTACCTTTCATATGCAAAAAATATCCTCAAGCTTTTTGTTTAAGACTACAGCGCAGTAAAAGGAATAAACCGCAGCTGAAATTAACTTCTGCCTTTCCTCCCCCTTCATCCTTTTCAGCCATTTCCACCCAATACAAATATATAATTTTATTTGTTTTTACTGTTAAAGGGAAAATTAGTAATGAGGAACAGCGAGCTGTCTGCTGTGCACTGCTCAGTCCAGACGCTGATTACTCTGCAGATCCTGCAGAATTAATTTCTGATTACATAAAAGAAGTAAAGAAAAAACGTCTTTGATGATGTATTATGGTTTTTGGACTGCAGCTTTCAGTCGTCCAGTTCGCCGTTGTAGGTTATTGTTGGAATTATGTCATTATCAGTTTTATTTTGGAGGTCTGATCCGTTTCTACTCTATTAGTCATATTTAATTTCTCAGTTGTGTTAACCTTTGGGTCTTTACACGACCCCACCTACCCTAATACTTTTTTTAGGGGAATAAAGGATTTATTTGAGAAATCTAAAATTCATCTTTGTTTAAATGTATTTTTCTCTGATTGCCAGGTAAAAATAAATACATTTATTATTTCCTAATGGTTTACTGTACAGGATACAGATGAATTATACCTCATAAGGTTCATCCCATATGCCTAATTTAGTTCATTGTAAAGGCTTTTGATGTTTCAGTCAGTTGAGTCGATTTTCCATTATCTAATAACCTCCCTCTCGCTTTGTGCCACACATTGTGCTCCCAGCTTAAAGCGTGCTGCTCGCTTTCCATTGGGCGAACATTATTTACATCACATTTTTTAGGCAAGTTTAACAATTTTCCAAAATAAGAATCTACTCGGCCATAACAGTGCAGGTAGTAAAAGTTTCATTTTGTGCTGCAGTGCATAAATTTCTTGCTCGTTCTGCACGCCTCCATCTGCATGCACACTTTTGAACAATGGAGGCTGAGTTTCAGCGCGTGTGGCCTTCAGGCTCGGTGGGCAACAAAAATGAATTCAGTCAATGTTGACAAACTGTAACTTACCGTCAGACCTTGCAGTCCTGCTTTTTGTCACGGGAGCGTTTCGCGTTGTGCCTCAGATTTACGGCTCTCTGTCCTTTGCTTCGGATGTTTTAGTGGGGCTACCCTGTGTTTATCTCTGAATTACAGGTTGGGGCTCTAAATACTGTTTATATGTTGTTGTCATCTGCTTGCTGAGATTTCTGAGAAGTGGCAATTTTCAGCCGAAATCAAAAAGGAGTATCGATTGCACTGACGGAGAGTTCAACTCCCAAAATGAAGTATGGATGTGATTTGAAGGCTTGGAACTGAACTAAGGCACTTTGATCAGGAAATCTGAGGAGGCAACAATTGTGACATGGTTGTCTTCACTGTAGATGAAAGGAGACTAGAGGTATTTTTTTCCCCCTTTCTGTCTGTCTCCATTGTGCATTTTACAGTAAACAGCCTCTGACAGAGCCTCCATCTCCCTTTGAGATGCAAGTTATCCAGCATTCAGTCAAACTTGAATTCTGAGAAGAAAAAAAAAATCTTTTAATTAGTTCATTGTTCTTGCTTGGTTGAGATTAAATTTCATTGACAAAGACAGCAGCTTTCATGTTCAGAAGTTTCACACGATCCTTTTTGAATATTACTCTGAAACTTCACAATGGAGACCACCGCGTGCCAGCCCAAAGTTAGCAGACCTCTCCATCTCCCGAGGTGTTCAATTCGTCATGGCTGATTATTCAGCATGAGCTGCCAAAGTAGAGTGAGACCTGGCTTTACCGCTGTCATTACCATAGTGGGGATATACACTACAGCGCCTCTCTTTCAAACTCGCAGGCAGGCAGCAGGCAGGCAGCAGAGACTTTGGCTGCCGGGCACGGCTGTACGGGGCGTCGACCGCCTTCATTAATGATGCAGCAGCAGACGCTGCCTCTTCTCTTGCCAAGACAGACAGACAGAGAGAGAGAGAAGGGCCCCTGAACTGAACAGCCCCATGGGTTAACCTCTAACAACCTCCCTCCCTCCCACCCGCCCGCCTGCCTGACTCAGACTCAGTCCAACTCCCCCGTCCACCTCATCCTGTTCGTTTGCAACCACAGCCAGGTTGAAACTGAGCCGCTCCCAGAGCAGCAAAGGGGCAGGCAGGTGAGGGTGAAAGGAAAGGAGGCAGAGTGACAGATAGCGGTTAAGGATGCTGACCGGAGCCTTAACCGCACTTTGCCAGCCAGAGAGATAAGCGACATCCTGCTGGATTGGCGCTTGAGAGGGAAGCTGGCTTCTTGCATCTCTTTTCTCTCCCATTGAAAAGCTCCACCGATTTCTGCAGGTTCACCACGTGCACGTGATTTTTTTTTTTTTTTTTTTTAACTAATGCAGTCGGTCCACTAGGTTGTGCAGACAAAAATGTATAAGACGTTAATCCAGGAGGAAAAAAAGGTGCCAGATTTGATTAAAGAGAACAAGAAAAAGTTCCTTGCACTTTGAGCCATCATTGCCCTCTGGCCTACTTTTATCAAAGCAGCTAAATGTACCAATTTGTAGCTCTGCGTTTTTAGATAACGGCATGCTGTTATTCTGAGGATGTCACATTTTTTATATCTTATGCAACCATATGAAACACAGCCCCCCAACCTTGAATACCTGTAAGGCTCTCTGGCTGCTAGCGGCTATCTGAACTGGCAGCGTTCACGTTCTTTGTAAAACAGATAAAGCAGCAATGATCTGCAGTCCCAGCTGAACTTTTGAGTGTATTAAATTTCTTTAATATTGCACTCTTAAAGGAGTGCGGTTTGTGAAAGGTGCAAACAGAGGCATGTTTAAAGTGTGGCCGCCCACATCGCTGTAATTATTTGTCTGTAAACGATAACCCACTTCAGGGCAGTTTTGTCACGCTCAGCACAAACTCAACGGTGATTTGCAAGACACGCGGTGACATGACTGAAAGGTGTACTGTCCTTAGGAGGTGTTGTATCGCCATGCAAAGCAACCCCCCCTTCACCTCCTCCGCACCCACTCCGAGCAAAGTGGCATTTCCATTTTCAGATTGCCTCCCAAACCCCTTTGTGAAAAGAATCGAATTACGCTGAAAAGCACCAATTGATTCTTTCTGAGCACAATAGTTTTCATCATTTAAGCCAATCTCAGCAGGTTTCCCTTCTCTTCAAGTACCTATTGAATCCGGTCCAAGAAGTCATTGTGACCATTTTATTGTTTCAAAATGGGTAAACGGGTGAATGGCTTCTGGGATCAGGAGACACTGCTCCAAGGAACCGTGTCAGGAGAGACCAATGTGAGGGGGCTGGGGGGGTCAAGAGTTCAGCCAGTACATCTTTGAGGTCTAGGGTGTGCATTTCACTGCTTTAACACACCAGTGGTCCTGGAACAGAGTCTACCTGGGACCCAAGGGCTCTTTTTGATGGCAGCGCTGAGCCCTGGATTCCAGCTCATTATAACTGCTAATTTGTCACTAGGACAGTGCAGAAGGTTCAAGCTCAAAGCAAGGAGGCTTTTTCATGCACGGTACATTTTTGATGGAACAGACAGAAAGAAAGAAAGGAAGAGGGGGGAGGTTATCCTGGAGGTGTTTGATAAATGAGCACCCACCATCCAGCTCTTTGCAGCCACCCACATCCAGGCCACCCTATCCCCACCCACCCCCGAGCTTCTGATTACCCTTTGGGGGCACTGTAATGCAGCCTTCATGGCCATAATCTCGGTGCATACACAGCACGGCGAAGCGGGGCAGGGAACGCCACGCTAACCTCGCCACCCGCACGGTGATGAAAGGCAGAGCAGGTGAGGAGTTCACATCTCCGCTCGGGCTTTAATCAACTTTCCTGCAGACATGCAGTAATGTAAAAAAAGAAGATGACAGGCCAGTCCCGTCTCTGACACTATAACAAGCCCTGCTTCTCCCCTCCACCCTTTCAGCTGCCTTATTACGGACTATGCGAGAGCAAAACGGGGGAACATCGCTTTTCCAACCCCACTCGGCACCAGCTGACACGGGCTGCCAAGTTTACAGGAGCCGGGGGGAGGGGCCCAGCGGAAAGCCTGCGGACCAGGCTCGGGCTTTGTGTGCCTGCGCGCTTTGACTAGCTACCTGCGCTGACGGACAAAGAGAACAGAGGCACTCTGGGTAGTCAACAAAGGGTTTGAGTTGGATGCGTCTGCAGGAGCTGCAGCAAGTGATGTTCAGCCAGCGATACGTGGAAGAGCTCCATGTGCACTGTCACACCTGCACCCGTGCTGCATATCAGTGAGACACTCATCTCATCTGGAGGGAAGCCAGACTTATGAGCTGGAAGCTTAGCTGATTTTTTTTCTGCTTCACTTTGTTCCCTCCCTTCATCAGCAGAGCACTTAAAGAATCAGAATCCCTTTAAACCAGATACGAGCGGAGGACTGAGGAGGCTTTTTGTTGCATTAAAATGTGTGAAACGTGGATCATTGCAAATGTCAGTGACTGTCATGGTCACGTCCGCCACCTGCTTATGAGCACAGACCTGAATTTTATCCTTTTTCTAAGGGCAACTTCCCCTCGCTGCGACGAGGAAATGAGACTATTAAGCAAAAGAAAAAGAAGCGAGTTTTCCGTGCGCGCGTGTGAAGAAAGCTCACGAGCGGCCTCGTCGTCGTGTGTTTGTGTGGGATGTTTTATTAAAGGCGCCTCTTGATTGCCTTTTAAAACAGAGCTTGCTTGACCTCCACTGTGCGACCGAGCGCTGTCGAAATATTTACCATCCAAACAAATTGTCGCTTTGCCCGGCGTCCCCCGATCAGTCATCTGGCCCGCGTGACCCTCGATTACTTCCACCCCCTGCGTCCCTGTCAGGCCAACACGATCGGGCCCTGGTGGCTGCTTTTGTCCTTTTCCCCCTGCAATGTAGTATTTCATGCTTTCTCGCCCGATCTGCTCGATCAGCAGTATTTCCTCCGTCCCTCCCCCTCGTCCGCCCTGTCCATTTCCTCCCTCCATTGGTTTGACGTACTCGGCAAAGGAGCAGAGAAGTTGCCTTTCACTGGAAGTTTGGATCGCGATGCGCTTATCGACTTCCTTTCGCCTCACATCTTCTAAGCTCGTAAGAGCAAATAAAGAGAAATGACCAGGAAACGACGTCATACTCGATTCTGCCGTCCTTATCTAATGAAATCAATTCCAGATGAGGACACGGTGCATATCGTGGAGCAGATGGAACATCGCAGCTCTGTCAGGAAGTAATTAAAAAACATTGTTTTTAGGCCCAAAGTGTGGAATTAAAGTTTCGCCGAAACAGTCGAGAGCAGAACTTAATATGTAACATCAGGTTCCCGAATGGGATCAAATATAATCCTTCTGCTCTTTCCCTCCATCGTTGGATAAACAGAGACGATCTCCGCGCCCTTTTTATTTATATCCTTAAGACCGTACCCAAACCTTGACTGTATATTTTTCTTTTGAAGATCCCTACCATGGATTAAGGTGCTCCTAATTGACTCAATTATCCCGTCCAGCCAAAGTTTGAAAAGTAAAGTGTGGGTTGCGAGGATTTTTCTGGCATTAAGTCGTCATTGAGGGGGCACGCGGGCCCGGTGTATTTACTGCCAGAGCCTGCGTTTATCCAACCTGATGCCTCTAATGCGGGTATCAATCTCCACAATGCGTTCTCTCTCCAATATGGGTCGTGTCATCTCTGGTTAGTGGAGTCTCCTGATGAAATTGTCCAAAACTCCACCAATCAATCAGGCTTGCCGGCGGATTGATTTTCTTTCATCTTTCTCGTCTTCTCTTTCTCTTCCTGCCCCTCTCGATTCCGAGGCCTCTGATGTTTCTCGATGTAAGACGAATGTCGCACAGAGGGTAAAAGAATGGCTCGCTTTGACCCGCACCTGCCAGACCTCTCTGGAATTTTATTTATTTATTTTTCCTGTTTTCTTCGGTTTCGAATCCTCTCCTCGGATGTACAGGGGGGGGAAAAAAAGCTCTAGATTAGCTCCCAGTGCAGCCTTTTAAAAATCTCTCTCCAAACAGAAAGTAAATCCTTTCATTTTCTTCTTCTTTTTTTTCCCGGGCTAAAATCTGCATTGTAGGAGCAGAATGGTGAAAAGGGTACCAGACAGGCAGGTCTGCCCCCGGTTTCCCTCTTCGGCTGGGGACGGCACAGCTCGGCAGATCGACACCCCCGCCCTCCATTTATATGGGCCTCACGACTTTCCCCATAATGAAATATTCACAGGTCACTGGTTCCCTGAGAAATGATGGGGGTCAGTCAATTGCTTTTCAGCGAGTAATTTTCTCCCCCTTCAGACGGCCCTGCTTGTCGTGTTGACAGTCATTAGCGCAGGAGGAAGGCTGGATCGAAGCGCAAGTGTGACACTTGTCAGACAGTAGCAGTCTTTAGCTCCTCTGCCTCTCTTTTATTTCCCACAACCTTTTCTTCTTCTATTTCATCTAGCTTTTATGCTCCTTTTTTGTGCACCCTGCTGCTTTCCAGCTTGAAGTCAGCTGGATAAATCATGCCACTGCAGTTTTTTTCTTTCCATACATCTTCAGACTCCATTTTTCCTCTTTTCTTATTTTTTTTTTTCCCATCGATCTACCCGGAGAATTTCCTCCATGCTACTATGGAAAAAATAAGCTGGCTGTTGTCTTCTAAATGTCCCTTTTTGTGTAATAATTCACTCTGAAACGAAGCCATCAAAAGCCAATCAAAAGAGACACTTCAGATTTGGTGATTGGTGATTAGACCTCTGGAAATCCCAGGGAAAGTTTAGCCAAGGCTCTTTTTTCTTTATGACTTAGCCTGACCTTTAAAGATATTAACATTTGACATGATGAATGGTGCACAGAGGAGACAGAGACTTTTCCTATTAACCAGCTGCGGTGGAGGAGGAGGATCGCGCTCTTTCCTCGGCCCTCCCCCCTCTTCTCCCTGTCCTCAAAGGTGGAAAGAGAGAAAGGGAGTCACGTCAAGCGGTGACACGGTGTTTAAAACGATACAGGAGTGGTTTGAGTGCTCTTTGCTGGTAAAGGCACCACAGATGGCGAGGCTGACCCCGAGGAAAACTCCAATTAGCTAACAGTAATGGCCGGGCCCGGTGCCTTGTATCTGCAGGCGGCCACAGCGCTGACCCTTAGGCCTCGCGTTCCCTCCTTCTGCTGAGATGTGATGGAGAGCTGCAGAGCAACCGTGGCAATCTGTTTCCATTGTGTCAGCTGCCACATAGTAGCACTGTATTCAGAGCCTCAGCACGCACACACACACACACACACACACACACACACACACACACACACACGTCTGTGTTCTCAGGTTGCAGCAATACATCCAGCTGATTCTGGTTTTTAAATAACCACTGGATGTCACCAGACGGGCCAGCCTGATATGATGAGGGGATGTTGTATCAATTACATAAATAAGGAGCTGGATCATTAACTGTAAAGAAGGAGGGGAGCTGGCCCAATTTGGGGGTTGTTGTGGTTGTTAGCTAGAATGATGAAGGCAAGTGAAATTTGGTGAAAGTTGGGACAAGTAGTTCTGCGTTTATCCACATGCAGTGTAAAGATCTGCCTTTATCAGAGGCAACATGACTCCAAATTCTAATTTGCTGTATGTACTCTCCGTGTAGGTTGTCTTGGCGTGAGTTTGCCACCTCAAAGCTAATCCTTGAGCACTATTTTCTCTCTGCCTAACTACATTCGCCAGTCACTTACGTTCACCTCACAAGCACAAATCTCTCGTCGCGGGTAGATTTGTGCTTCCGTCCTTTGTGTAACCCGATCGTGATTTCTGGAAATCGAAACGTCGCTGCCAGGTTTCCTGTAGTTTCCTTTAATTCGAATGCAACAGCCAATATCACCAAGACACGGCGACTTGTGCTGAAACACTCCAGATGCATAAACAGCTCTACAGGCTGGAGGACAAACGTGTAAGTTTGATTTCAGCGCAAACCGTCGCCTTAAAGAGGCTTGTGTGGCCTCGGCGAGGGTAACGGCGCTCCTTAAAAACCCTTTGCGATATAAGTGGATACTTGACAAGCTTCTGCAGTATAGAAAAAGCATCACAGCATAAGTGGTTCTGTCTGGTAATTTGGCCTAGAATTTCTTTTCTTTTTCTCCATTTGCATTAAACTTTTACGTGTTTTCTAAAACTTGGAATTAGCAGGATCGATCACTGTGCCGTGAGCAGTTTCTCCTTCTCACTGGGCTCTGCGCCTTCTTTTCATCAGCATTATAGGCAAAAACAAGCAGTTATTATACGCCGCACCACAAAGCATCTCACGCAGAGCCATTTATTACCTTGTCCATCATCGTGTCTGTAGCAGTCAGGCTGTCGTGAATGGATCACAACAGTTGAGTGTTTGGACACTTTCTCTTTACCGTCCTTCTGTCGCACGTCACGTTCTTTCATTACGGCGCAGTTAGCTCTTTCATGCGGACGCAGAGCCGCACACAAGCGACGCATTATTTTCCTTTTGAAAGCGTTTCGCTTTCTGATTTCTGGCATTTTTCAAAGTCTCAAATCCTTGATTGGGTGGCTGAATAAAGAAGAATGCAGCTGCCTCTTTTTCCATAATTTAAATCAATGTTTGTAAGCCACTGGTTTTAGGAGCAAATTCCTCACACTTTGTCCTCAACTGTAGTAATTTCCCTCTGAATAAAAACATGACAACTTTATTTATTTAATTCTTTGGCTGCTTGTTTATTCATTCATTACCTTTTTTCCTCTCCCCCTATTCGACCCATGTTTGCTGAGTGTGCAACCTCTTTTCTAGGCATCGCCCTGCGGTGCTCTCACACACTCGCGCATGTTAACTCTCGCTGCAGTCTCGGTTTTCCGCTGATGGCTTAGCAAGCAGCTCGGTTAGGGGATAAGTGCTTTGCTGAAGGGCACGTGGGTTGGAGATGGTAACTTGGAGGAAAGTTAATTTACCTGCCAACACTTGGCGCTCGCAGCCAGTGTGAGGAATTATATTCAGCAGAGGAATTTTCACTCTAAATTTCAGGTTCCTGCTCCCACTGATAAAAAAAAAAAAGTATCTCTAAGAGATTTGAAGGCATACACTTAATGAAAGGTGTTTGAATGAGATGCCATATAAGAACACAGCAAGTTAAAGGTTTGTTTTCTTCACTTTTTCTGGCTTCATTTCACTAAACTGCACTTTTTTAGTGCTAAATGTTGCATCGGTTTGGAACTATAATCAGCGGCGGATTAATACACATCTTCCCAGGAACGTGTGTGTGAACTGGAGACAGAGTGAATTACGGTAAATGGTAAATGGTCTGTATTTGTATAGCGCTTTACATCCAGTCATCCACCCATCCACACACTGGTGATGGCAGCTACATTGTAGCCACAGCCACCCTGGGGCGCACTGACAGAGGCGATGTAATGCAGTTACAGTCATTGAATTGCATTTAAAAATATCAGCATGCTTATGTTTAAGAGTAGCTGCAGCGCTCTTTATTGCAGCCTCCTTCGTGTTCTGCATTTTGTGCATTTTTCTTTTAAATGATGGGAGAAGCTGGAAATATCACTCTGCAGTTTGGCCTCTGTGTCAGTTCAGAGGCAAAAAAAAATAGCTGCTGGGATTCCTGTTATTACAAACTTTCTACTTAAAAAAGAGTGGTGAATAATTAGGAAAGCTAGATTTCTCTCTCGCTCCGCTGAGGGGGCAGATGTTTATAAAGAGAAGATATTGCAGCGCAGCAAAGCCAAACGTTCAGGCTCGATCAGAGAGCACAGCCGTTCAAAGATGGTTTGATCTTGTTTAGATTTTGATAAACACGACCAGAATGTGAGCACTCTTTCATATTACAGTATGTCTAAGTGTATGTGTCTGCTGTGTGTGTGTGTGTGTGTGTGTGTGTGTGTGTGTGTGTGTGTGTGTGTGGAGATTATTTTACATGTAAACACAGGACCTGCTGTGCATCACTATTACTGCTTGTGTCAACATGTAAACATTGCACGGCATCAATCTTGCACTCAGCACAAGTGGACAGAGCTATTATGTTAAAAGCCCATTTGCCCAACATATTCCTACCAAAAATGGCCTCTCGCAGTGGGAGGAGTCTCAACCAGCGAGTACTGATAAGCTCATTGATTGATTGATGGTCCCTGGTGATTTATCAATTCATCTCAGTTCCAAATGAGCTGTGAGTGCTTTCCTGCCCCGAGGAAAACAACCACAAAACCGCACAAGCCCCGTAATGAGAATTCGCCAACTTATTTTGAGCCGCACGGCGCCGCGTACGTTCCCCCTTCGAATCTGATCTTTTCTCCTTTTTTTTTTTTTAAGAGAGAGAGGGAGAGGCGCAGTTTGAAATTGAAAATGAAAATTGTTGCACGGTGTTGTGCTGGGAGATTTAGAGAAAGATTCAGTCAGGCAAAGCACCTTACCCGATCACTGTACAAAGTCAATCTCCTCCTCCCGAGGTTTCAGGAAGAGTTTCAGAGCGTCCTTAGGTAGTTAAAAGTGCATCGACTGTGGATGGGCTGGTGGGATGTGTAGATTAATGCAGTGGAAAGCCATCCCTCAAAGTGCTTAGAATAATTAGAGTCAGGCTTCCAACAGAATGGGCATGTCACTGGAGGAAATTGTATTTTTATTTACTGTGTCGGGTCTCCCTTGGCCTCCCTCTCGCTCTGTCTCTGCCTCTCTTCATTTGTACGGCAGTGGCGGCGGCGGCGGCGCTCCGTATTCAGCAGCCGGGCGTTTCTCAAAGTGTCTTAAAGGTGCTGTCAGAGCGTCGTGATGCATCTCCTGGATTTGTACGTCTGCGCGTTCCCACACGTGGGCGCGCACCATTTGTATTCCACGCCTGCATTTGCATTCAGGAGTGGATCCGAGTTCTGTAGGTGTGCATAATCACGTGTGTTTCCACAGCTCGCAACCATGTATGTAAATCTGTGGCATTAGCATGTGTTTGAGCCTTGAAGCAGGCCCTTTATATGAGAGCGCGTGGTTTTCATTATGTTTATGTACAGCGGTGGAAAGTAGCCTGCACATGGGCAGGGTAAGGGCTCGAGTAACGATTTAAGGTACTCTACTCAGTTCCATTTTATGCTACTTCACTTAATTCACTTTATTTCAGAGGAAAATATTTTTTTACTCAATTCAGTTCAGTTTCATTTATACAGCGCCAAATCACAACAACAGTCTCCTCGAGGCCTTATATTGTAAGGTAGGCTCTACAATAATACATGCAGAGAAAAGCCCAACAATCGTATGACCCCCTGTGAGCAAGCACTTTGGCGACAGTGGGAAGGAAAAACTCCCTTTTAACAGGAAGTAACCTCCGGCAGAACCAGGCTCAGGGAGGGGCGGGGCCATCTGCTGTGATTGGTTGGGGTGAGAGAAGGAAGACAGGATGAAGACATGCTGTGGAAGAGAGACAGAGGTTAATAACAGATATGATTCAATGCAGAGAGGTCTGTTAACACATAGTGAGTGAGAAAGGTGACTGTACTCCACTACATGTTTGTGACAACATCAGTTAGTAGCTCACATGCTACAGACCATTGTGTAAGACTACATATATATATATGTGTGTGTGTAGTCTTATAAATGCTTATAAACGTGATACTGACGTACAACAGACATCGTCCTCTGTGGCGTTCTGTTAGTAAGAAAGGAAGCTGTGGTACATGGATTATGAACTCAAAGAAGACTATTTCCCAGTCCACGTTTCTTTTTATTCTCTAACTGTACCACAGTAGCTTTACACGACTCACAGTTCAAATTAATCCTCTTTTATCTTAAACCCGGCCTACAGAGCAAACCAGCTGTCGTAGCTCGTCTCCCTTTATGGACAAAAAAATACACGCAGCAGTTTGTATTAATAATAAGCTGACGTTATCATATTTGAAACTATGTTCAATATTAATTAATTCATACATGACAGAAAACAAGGGGAAAAAACACCAGTTTCATTGTAATTACACTTCATGTTGTGGTCTGTTCATATGTAACAAAACATAAAAGCGCACCTTTTAAAAACAGCCGACTAACTCTTAATTAGGTTCAAGTTAAAGCGTGTTCGGCCTCGCTCATAGCTAATTCACCAACAGTTTGAAACGTAGCACATTAAAGTGGTAACTGTAATGCCTCCAGAGTTACTTTTATTGCTTGTGACCGATTTACAAAACAGTTATTACAGGTAGAGATTCATGCAGATTAATGCCTCAGTAAGTACTTTATTATAATGACTAAAAACAAAGCTCGTATCTGCATATTAACGTACATGCATTCTAATTTATTTTGATCACTTTATAATCTTTGTAAAAATAATAAAAATCTAATTTTGATGGAAGCCGTGCAGCGTGGCGGCCACAGGTCGCACGCTCCCTTTAACAAACTGCTCACTTTGGAATGATGGCGAGAACAATACAAAACATAAGCTACTACATAAAAACATATCATCAGATTATGACGCATTATGCGCCGTTAAAGCTTTAATTACCTGATGGTAAAGTACTTAAATGAGCTCCACCTGAAACATCTGCGGAATTAACCCGCTGAGACGCAGCCGACCGAGCCGCCCCAGTACGATCCTCCTGAAGTCACGTGCTCCTCAAGGTGATGCTGTGATCTGCAGCACTCGTACCGGCTTTAAAACCCAAAGCAATGGACGGCAAGTAAACAAATCTACTGTAAAATCTGCATCCTCTTTGTCACCAGCTATTTAAATTCTAAATGCAAACTCGCCACCTACGATAATGCCCTTTCTTCCTGAGAAAAAGGATAACTTTCATTTGGAGATGGTGCACTGTATTACCAAAACATGTTAAAACAGCCCATTTTAGCTTCAGGGTTAAACGATGGTTACACATTAAGGCGTCAGTAACAAAGTGTCCACTTTTCTTTTGTGTGCTTTTTAATACAGCGCATTCTTAGATAATGTTCTTATATTGATTTTTTTTTTTTTTTATACATTGTAGTATTGCTGCTGTATGTCTGCTTCCTCCGGCCCTGCTAGTGTGTGTGTGTTGGCTTGCACACTAAAGCGTTAAGGCATTCCCCATCTCAGTGCAGTGGACGCTGGCGGACAGCGAGGCGGGCCATTGATAAATTGATCAGAGTGAAATTGTGGAGTAGTGAGACATGCTCTGAATCCCTCCCCCATCGCCACACATCCCACGCGCACACAGACACCTCGGCTCTGGCATCAATTATTGTGGATTGCGTGGTTGACAGAGTGTAAACCAGGTGCCAGCCCTCAATCCAATTAAAGAGATTTAATTGGAGAAAATAAATGGAGTGTGTCCACAAAGTGCTCGCTTACCCACATTTAGTAGATTTTTTTATTTTTTTTTTGTACCTTTTTCAAAAGCAAGGTTTTGTTTATGAAAGACCGGCCGAATCTAATAAAGCCTCAAGGCTGTTGCTTTTCCCAGACTGCCTTGCTCCACAGGTCAGTAATGCAAACAATCCAATTTCTCCAGTGTGAGAGCTGTACTGGCATGTAGAAATGGGATTATTATCTAAAATGGGCCCAGCAGGTGTTTCTGTGACACAGTGTAATTTAGGGAAGGTGATAGTGTTTCCACATGGCCCGTGCTTGAATTCCCAAAGATGCCTTTAAAAAATATCTAACAAATAAGTTGGGAAATCTGCTGCTCTGTCCTGTTAGCAGTTTTGCCAGAGAGCACGCTGTTTCCCGAACTCATTTCCCGGGCATCCCGCGCCTACGAGACGGCAGCCATCACAGTTTGAGGAGTTCGTCGAGCTAAAGAGAGGCGTCTGAATCGGTCAGGTGGAGCTCACGGCGGTCCCAACTTTTCCGCACCGAGCTCTTTCCTATCCAAATTTGTCCCCGGGGATGAGAGAGAGTGTAGCTCGTTCCCGTCGCCAGCCCCCTCCCCGCCACCTCGACTCCTCACAAGGGACAGACATGCATAATTCAGGATTGTTATCTGTCTGCTGCTAACCCCTTTCTTCCCCCATATGCACACACGCACACAGATCTGCAATGAAACAGTCTGACTGCACATCAATGATTCACCAGACAGCACCCCCTACCACGCAACCCCCCTCTCCGTTGAGGGAATCATATGGAGCCGACAGGGACTCCACAGGCATGCAACTTCCTATAATTGGAATAAAAAAAAAGAGGCGAGCGAGGGAAATGCTGCATCAGGGATCTGCGAGAGTGGCATAGGTGTTCAAACAGCCATTCAGCAGTGTCAACCGGCAGATGGGCGACTGGCTGCATGCGCTGGCCCACTCGTTAGCCACCAGCAGAGGAATCAGGAGAGACGTCGAGGCGACGAGGGTTTTAAAGAGGGGGAATGACTTCAGAGTTTGGATTCATCTCTCTGAAGACGACAGATTTTAACTCTGCGAAATGCAGCGGCGGCGGGACTGGAGACGCCTGCCTCCCAGCTTCCCGCTGCGAGCATCGCTGTTTCCCCGAGTTACCCCCGCCTCTTTATCCTCCGACTCCTCTCTCTCTCACCACACTCACCTCTTCTCTTTCTTAAACATCACAGGAGCAAATCAGCAGACAAGTGATTGTACAAGTTTTCTCAAGCTTTCAAGAATTACCACCATTTCATCATGGATAATCATAGTTAATAACCCTTCTCATTAAGGAGACGAGAATCACGGGTCATTAATATTGTTAATATCTTCTCCCTTTTCCTTCTCTTCTATCCCCCTCTCTCTCTCTGCACGCCAGAGGGAGTGGAAACAAAAGGATGACTAAAAAAGAGCTTAGCGCGACAGTGATTAACCGATCGGGGTAGATGGACTGTGATGAATCAAAGTTATCTCTCAAATCTTAATAACTGGAATTAGCCCCTGATTAGATGAGCTTTGGCTACAGCGGGGAGTAGTCGGCTTTTTCACTTCAAAGAATCCCGCCCATGTAAACCTGTCCCTCCTTCCAGTGCAGAGCAAAGACAAAAAAAAGGAGAGCGAAGGATTCAACGAGGCAAATAGGCCAGCGGAAGCTGCAACGATATGCAAATACGACGGGAATCGCAGCAGAGCAAAGGGAATAAAGAGATAACACGAGAGACGCCGTTACACCTGTTCTCCCAGAATTCAGCCGTTTATCTCCCCCTTTTCCTAACATGCTTGGGGTCCACGGGGAGGTGTCATCGTCTCCGTGACAGGGTCATAATGACAGTGGCGCTCTCCTTCATTTGCATATGTTTGCCATTGTCACAGCGGTCAAGGAATGTCATGTCGAGATTCCTGCATGCTTAAGTAATGGCATTTTGTCCTCACGAGGAACTCTGGCCCCGGTATCATAACCCCTGCCTGTGAGAATGGAAAAAAATTAAAAAAGGTAGTGAATTAACATGACAATCAAACCAATGTTGGCGTTTCTATCCCCACTAGAATCTGGAAAAACGCTCATCTGCAGTCTGAAGAGCAACCCCTGGCGTGACGATTGATTTGCGGGTTTGTATGACCAGAATGACAGAACATCCCGCCGTTCAGTTATCGGTTTTCATTCGGTTCAGGTCTTTACCTTCGGTGATCAATTGCAATCTCCAAGCAGCTGTTCAGTAATGGAATATGTACGTCGATTTCACTTTGTTCTGACAACTTTAAAAGAACAAAAAAAGAAGTAGATGAAAAAGTTCTTTGGCGCGTTTCTGACGAGGTCAAACGGGCACACCGTCTGCTCCCCGTTAATAAACGAGTCTAAACACAAAACTTTGACGAATCCCACAAGTTAATCCAAATTTTGACACCCAGTGCGGAGTAATTAGTCCCAGATGTAAATATCTGTTATGCAACAAAAGCGGCAACGGCACTGAAACAGACAATTATCTCCTCTTACGGCGTTGGCAAAACGCTCCGAGTCTAACCATGTGTAACTGATGGCTTTTTCACAGGGCCTCCGGGCTTATTTGGTCCTTTCTCTCTCTTTTTTTATTTATCTGCATTTTTACCACGCAGCGCCCGAGCCCAGACAGCGCCGTGGCTGCGGCAGACAGGTTCATTACATGTCACAGGAGTTCAAAGTGATCCTCTGTCTACTCTGTTTATTAAGTGGCGCTCCGGCGTCTCTGAGGTATAGTAACGCTCGCAGTCGCACCGCTAAGAGCAGTCCCATCTCGGTGCGGGGCTCTGCGTGCGGCGCCACCGCTGCAATGTAATGAAGAAATCAGCAAGGGATTGGGGAAAATGAACTCTCCTTCTAATACCTTCATCCGAGGCCGTGGAGCAAATAAGTGCTCCCAATAACAAGGAAAAATCATGTTAGAGCGGATGAAACATATGTGACACGTGAAAACGATTAAGGCTCTCGGAAAAGCGCGGCAGGAGCGCGCGCAAAATCTAAATTGACTCGGACACGGGGCGAGGAAGCCGAGTGTTTATTTTCGCGAATTGATTTTTGCACAAATGAGATGGAAAAATGGGAAGATGGGAGTTTGCAGGGGAGGAAATGTGAGACAAAACAATAACCCACTCCCCAGCCCATTTGAAATCATAAACCTACTGTAGTTGTGAGGAGGACCAGGGTTTGGCTGTGCTGGGGGTGTGATGTGAATCTGCATTAAATTGGGCTGCTTCTGCAATCTCCCCGCTCGCTCTCTCCCTCTCTCTCTCTCCCGCTCGCTGTAATTGGTTGACTTGGGGGAGGGGAATAGCCATTGCACCAAATACGTACCTCATCACGAGAAGCTCTGCTGAAGGTGTTTTGTTGTTGTTGTTGTTTACCTCGTCTTAGCTTCTCCTTTCCAGCACACCTTGGATTCAGTGTGTGGCATGTGGTTGTAATTAACACATGCCGCAGCCTCTGGTGAGTGTTAACAGAGAAACTTGGAGTAAGATCATGTGGCTCATCTAATTAAAATGGACCCAGCTAGACAGCCTTTATTTATGCGCCTTCGAGACAAAATGAATGCCAGTTGCCTGTGGAAATCATCTCAGGCCGTCTTTTCGCCTGCCTGCCTGACTGTCTGCGAGCGGGGCTACAATTAACCGAGCATCAGCGGCAGAGCGGGGGGACAACAAGAGGCTTTCATGCAGCTGGCTGAAAACCACTCAGTGTTTCGTTCGTGTTGCATCAACCGATCGGCCTCCGCCGAGCTGCGTTTCGCTTCTCACGACAAACCGCGCTCGGGTTCGTGCCGTGACGGCCGCGTGGGATTTGTCACAAGTTTGCCACTGTCACCGTGAGCCAGTCATTAAAAGCAAATGAGCATCTTTCTAGAGAGGAATGCTCGGCGCATGAGCTTTTAGATGGCACAGGAACCATTTTCAGGCACCGAAAAGCTTTAAGGTTCGCTTTAAAAAATGTTATGTCATCTGTAATCTGACAAAGAAAAGTTGCTTGTGTATGTTTTCCGTGAAGGAATGAGGCGGCAGAGCTGTGTGTTAAGTATTCACGCTGTTTGGGTTATGCAAAAGCGCTGCCGAGCTCTTCATAAATCTACTTGAATTGCTTAATGTATAGAGTGGGGAGGAACATTTCTTGCTTCTTTAGACTATTAGCGTAGTACAGTAGGAAGCGAGTAAAGTAGAAAGGCATCTGCTGAAAAATGATCCAGGCTGTGTGTGACTGAGCTGAAGCCATAAAGCTGCCCACTCCATCACGGCTCCTATCGCTGAGATTGATCAGCCCGCTCCCATTTGAGTGATTTCCCTCCGGATTCAATGCAACGCAATTAGTCGCCCGCCGTATTTTGCCTCCGCGCTGCTCTTTGACCCTCCATCGCACGTATGAGTCAGAGCAGCACTCTGCCGTTATGAGTTCCTCCTAACAGCTCCTGTATTTGCACAGCCCGTCTCCTCTCGGCCTCTCAACACCGTCCCTGCGAGTGCCGCTAAAGAGGATCACGGGTAGCTGGCGAGCGGCCAAGCCCTTGTACCTGCTGAGATGGAATATAGCCTTGACCGTCCACACCGGGGTTAACAGCGAAAGCCTCTCGTCTCTAGCTTTCTGAGCACCGCGCAACGGGATTTTGTGCCAGACTGACAGCCTCGGCGGTGGGCATCGCCACCAGGCCTCCCTCTGACCCCTTTGGCTCCTTATGCTGACTGTAAAAACAAAACTCCGCTCCAGAAGTGATCTCCTTAAGTAAGGGTTTCCAATCCAATTTTACACGAGGAGAGTGCTTAAGATAAGACATAGTGTTTTTTATTGTGCTCTTCAGTAATAGGAGTAGAAAGGGTGAAAGGAGAGATGGGGGAAAGAGGAATGGAAAGGATGGGAGATCGATAAAGGCCGCTCTCTCCGGTTGCCTTTATTCTTCATCGCCGTGCCCGTGGAGATGAGGTTTAGGCGGCTCATGGCTGGAGGCCATGTGGGGAGGGCATTAAAGTGTCGCAAAGGGACCTGCTCTTTTCTCATAAACAGGCCTGCAGGTAGAGAAACACTCACCGGTCTAACAAGCGCTCATTCGGAGCCATAACGAACAGCAGCCTCTTCCGAGGGAGAGGGATGTGCTGCGTACCTGCCCGGTTTGTCACGGATGACTTTTCATTAGGCGCCGTGGACGTTCGCCGGGGTCCGCTCGGCCCCAGCCGAAAGGGCGTGCGGTCGCACTGGGACGAGCACAACTCCCCTGATTTGCGTGGGCCTTTCTTCTTCTCCCAGTTCATTTCCAGTCGAATAACTCGTTTGTCACTTACATCAGAGGAAGGCGAAGATCATACGAGAGCCAGCGCTACTTTGTGTTTCGCTAATGAGCTCTGTTCTCTCCGCCTCCTTGCTTTTGCCTTGCTGCCCTTTGAAACGGCAGCGACGTGGTGCTACAGCACTTTAGTAGTTTTCTTTCGCCGATCCCGAGCTCCGGGCTGATGCGCTGTTTGTGTGTCACTTGGCTCCGTCTCAGTCCTCCGCACTTGTTTAAAGCTCAAATGGCAGCAGACCTGACACATATACACTGGCCTGTGTGATCTGTGAATGCAACGATTCAGATTGTGTCCCCAGCTCAGAGGAACACTTTAAGGCAGATGATAGTTTAACAAGTTTAGCGGAACGTGTCGCGGCTAACGCAGCACTAAAGCGCGAGAAAGGGAAAAAAATGTCCCTAAACTTAGGAAGTGTCAAGTAAATAGCCAAGGAAATAACAAACAAGAAACTAAAACCAGAAGCTCCTCTCGCAGAAAGAGTACACTGAACTTTTAAAAAATGTCATGTTGTTAAGGAAGAGTTTTATTTCAGGAGCAGGAGGATCCGCAGCAAATAAGCTGTAGAAATACAGTCAGCACCTGCTGATTGATGCCATAGTCCACACAAAGTGATTTGCCTACATTCAGAATATCACTTTAAGAAACACCGACTTTCCAAATCTTAGGCACTCTGTCATGTTCGTTCCAGCGTAGTTACCTAAACGGTTTAAGCTGAACGTGATTTGTTTCCAGGCTTCCAGGACGCTGCTGCATGTACCACTCTGCTGGATTGGCATCTAATTGTTATTAATGGCAGACAAGAACAACAATATTTTTTATCTTCAATTTTCTTTTCAGCGTGTAGAGCGTCATTTTTCTTGCTTTATCGATCAACTAATAGTAAATTAAGAGAACCCACCTGTTCACGTGGGGGACCCGAAGGAACGTAGCATCAGTGGGGGGGGGGGGGAGTTTGAGTAACGCAGTCAGACCTGTAAGGATTTGCGTTTGCGTGCATCGCCACCATGTTTGACAGATGATGCGGTTTGCTTGGGATAATGAGCGCTTCGTCTCCTTCCTCGTGCTCTTCTTGTTCCCTCGCTGATGCACACATTCCTATGTTCCTAAACGTTCCCAGTGGACTCCGACCTGAGCTCATCTACATGCATGAAAGCGTCTCTCGACTCTGTCGAGGACACGCCTACTTCCTGGGGAGTCTTCTTGACTTGAGGTTTTTTGGGATTTCGTTCATTTTGCTGACCGCGTTCGTTCATAAGCACCAAACTGTGGCCTCTCTTAAAGTTTCTGCAATCATTGCAATTACTCCGAGTAAAACGTGCACGTCGTACGCAAAAACAAACAAAATGTGATCCGGTGCAAACACCCGATTGGCTGCGATTCAGTGAGTGTGGCGCTGCATTGTAGTGTGGCACAACCTTTTTGCCGCATGCCTCTGCATATTGCTGCAGCCTCTCCTGTGCCAATGCAGGCATCTCATTGAAAACTAATGAGGACTCAGTGTTTTATTCTAACAGCCTAAAGGTGCCACCATATACTGGATTAAAGCACAAGTAACCCAAGGAGCATAATGAGGTTTCCTACAAAAGAAAAAACAGGAGCAAAGATTTGTCCTTAAGTCGTGGATCTAATCTTTACACGACGACGCTTTCCCCATCGTGACAGCGGACACTTAAATTGCATTTGGTAAATTCTTAAAAACACAGATCGGGAAACAAGTCCCGACAGTGGCTAAAATAAAAGACGGAGCCCAAGCTTTGATCCCTTTAATGACACGGACGGCGTTTGATGTACAAACACAGCACCTCCTTGTTTCCGAGCTTCCTGTCTCTGCCGGACTGTTGACGTGTCGACAGCTTGCACGGGCTGGTTAAAAGGAGGACAGAGGATCTGGTAGTACATTCAGCTGTCATACCAGGAGGTGCATCCTCTTTTTTTTTTTTTTTAGGTAACCAACCCCATTCTCCTTTAAAATGGGTGCTTAGAAGTTGAAAATTGCCAACATCAAGAGCTTCCTTGAATTAGGATGCCCTGCAATGCAAGTGTGTTATATAATGCCATGACTGGAGGGAGAGGAAAAGTAGAGCACAGGGGTAGAGATTAAAAAACTTTCTGCATAAAAAGAGAGGAGGGAGGAAGAGATGAGCATAAAAGGGAAAGGGGGGAGGGGTGGGGGATCGAGGGAGAGACAGAGATAGAAATATAGCGTAATGAAAAAGAGAAGGGGGGATTAGGTCAGGCAGGAGTGAGGGTTCACTCCTACAGCGGGAGCAGCCTTTGGGCCTGGCAGGCTGCAGGAGGCTGGTCAATCCTTTGGCTCTCTCAAGGCTCCTCTCTTTTTTCATTTAGATAATGGAGCATTTCCTTAATTGGCAGAGCGCAGTTTAGGCCGGGGTTTGTTTGCCAACACGTCAGAGCAGAATTATTTCCACTACATTTACAGCATCGTGTTGCTCGGCTCTCTCATTAAAACCGCAGGCTCCTCCTGCCCAGATAGGGTTTTTTTTTTTTTGGAAATCTACAGAAGGAGGCCGAGTAGCAAGGAGGAAGAAAACACATTTATCTACCATCACACCATCCCTAGTCAGCTTGTCAAGAAAGAGACCGAAACTTCTCGATCTGTTTACCGTTATTGTTTTTCTCCAATCATAAAGACTTACTTCTGGTGCTTTTTTGCCTCCTTTCTTATCGAGAGACTTATGCGTCGAGCTCGCATGATCTGTATCTTTAAATTTGATTGAGGGTATTTGGAGGGGGTGTTATTGGATTTCGGCGTTATTGTCTCACCTTTTCCCTCTGTGTTTTTTAATGTTGGGATGGATATCCGCTCCAGCAGCACTGATCTCACCGTTCTGCTCATTAGTCTGGATTCGCAGACCTCGGTGCTTCGTAACAATAAGACACGCACTTCTGTAGTCCAGCCATTACCGAGTTTAACAATGTGCACCAGCCAGAAAAGTCCATTATTTCTGCAGCTCATCATCTCAAGCATCCATACGAGACAAAGGGTCTGTGAAACTGCTTCATTGCAAAGAGCCATCTATCACTTAAGTCAGGAGCAGAGACTACAAAATACACGTGGAACACGGCGCAAACCGAGCAGGAAGCATATGGATGGATCAGAGTTATACAAAGGGCGCGTGCTGCTAGTGACAGGGCTCTGCAACTTTATATATATATGAGTATATCTCCATCGGACTCAGCCGGCTCACCCTTACCTTTGTAAGACTTCACAAACACAGACGTAATCGATTCTCGGTCCAGTTCCTCAGAAATTCTCTTATTAGTTTGTGGTCAGTCGAGAAAACGTAGGCCTGCAATTGTTTTATGATCATAGAGTACAAACTCAGGCTTGCATTTAATGCAGGTGTGCCATGCCACTGTCTTGCAACGTGCAACTATCTAAAAACTCAAAGTGATAACCTTTATTTGTGGATTTCAGTGCATGAGATTATTCGGTGCAATTTCCTTTTTTTTTGTCTTTTAAAGATGAAGCATCGACATCCAGGTCTCGACTGTCTTAAAAAAGCACGAGCGTGTTCATTGGGTGTTGAGTAGATGTAGAACATCCATAACATAAGGTTGTTTCTGGGTCTGAAAAATGCCAGAAACCTGCGTTCTTCCCATTTTATTGATATGCAGCAATAAATCAAGTCTGTTTTGAGGTTGGCCAACTGGGTGATTCACAAGTAGCTACTGTACCAGAGCGCAGAGTTCGTGGTTTCTCAGTCAGATCCACTCATAGCTTGTGATGTCCAGTTTCAAAAAACCAAGACCAACAGAAGAAACGCTCAGAAAACAGTAGGCAACACCTTAGATTACTTTCAGTGACTAAGACTGTAAGTACCCTGTATCAAAAACTGAATTTCAAGGTATTTTATTTAAAATTACATATTTGTGTCGCCATCCTTAAAGGCAGGTGCACCAGAGGGTAACAAGTCAGATTTCTACAGGAGAGAAAGAAAGAACTATCCTGTCAGCAGTTTGTTAGTAAATTTAAGTGTTGCCTGAGGGGAAGGAGGCACAGTTATACTGTTAGTGATTTTAAGTACTGTGTAATGTGTCTGCAATTTTGCAGAAAAACAAACAATACTATAACAGTACTATCTTACATGTGAAGTATACTGTACTCTTCAGACGCTGTTTTTCAAAGTTATGTTCGAACAGTGACTGTGAAAGAAAAGAAACTTAACTTCATAATTATGAGGTCACATACTGTAGGCCTGCAAATTTTTATAGTATTTATTTTTGTATTGTAAGCTGGTTAAGGAGAACGGTCACATTTATATTAGTCAAATAAAGCTTTGGTCGTGCACATTATCATGAAGAAAATTAAATAAAGATATAAAAATCTGCCCTAAAGAGTAAAGCCAACGTACGTAAAATTACATAAAATTACTTACAACATATTTATTTCTTCTTTTACTGTAAAATTCTGACTCTGTGTCTTATTTTAGCATCAATATCTTTCAGTATTGGTATAGGTAATAACTTTATTGCATTTTCAAATAAAATACTCTGAAATTCTATTTAATTACAGGGAATTACACCCTTAGTCCTGGCTGTGATATAAGTATTACCAAACAGTAAAACAGTCGGCGCCACAGGTAACTACATCCATCTTTTATCTACAGTTTATGAAAAACACTACTGACAGAGACATGTCTGTACTGACTAAAAGTACAAAAAGGTGCAAACAAATGCTTGTTCACATTGTTTTTCTCTGCTCACGGTTTTTCGTAATTCAAAGAAGATTTCTGCAGATATTTTCCGTTTATTTAGCCAGAGGCCGTGCAAGCCTCGAACATAAAACTGGCTGAATCTGAAATTTCAAGACGGCAGAAACAGAATTAGAGAAAAGTAATCTTTCTAAAACTCTTTAAAAAAGTCCACACGATAACCGGAGACGGAAACAAAGACGGGGGTGGCGAAGAGCAGGAGAGCTCGTAAAGCAAAAAAGTATGAAAGTGGAGCTTGGAGAGGGAGCAGCTGCTGGTTTAACAGACCTGTCATTGAAATCAAAGGCCCTAATCAAAATTTTATCAATTAATTGATCTTTCCTCCTGTGCTTTGCCACAAGTGCAATTGAGATTCCCCATGACTCTTGCCCCTGCAACAGCAAGCCATGCTCTACAACATAAACTGTGTTCATTAGAGAAGATCAAGGATTTCTCTAATATGAGCTGAGATGTGATATGATGGCTGTTTCCCCCCGACTTAGTTGGTGTGCAGGACATCTCTCCCTGGTTGCCTTCCACATCACACCAGGGATCTTTGCGCTTCTTTCATGCTGGTTTTACAAGTCAAACAACCTACTTTAAGTTTAATTTTAACCGTAGTTCTAACACCCGCCTCCTGCTGTGCGTTTTCCACAGGGTAACCAAGAGGCCACCAACCCCCCAGAAGCGATGGCCCAGCCGTACACCCCAGCCCAGTACCCGCCTCCCCCACAGAATGGCATTCCCGCAGAGTTTGCGGCACCTCACCCGCTCCCGACGCAGGACTACACCGGGCAGAGCCGGGTGCCCGAGCACGCCATGACCCTCTACACGCCCACACAGACGCACAGCGAGCCGGCCGGCACTGACAACAGCACGCCCGCCACCACGACCGCACCGGTCAGTGTCCTTCACCACCTGCAAACACTGTTCTCAACACGCTGTCAGCAAGTAAAATATCTTCATATTATCTTTTTTATCCGTATTATTATAACGTTACAAATGTCCGACTGTTCTTCCCGTGACTGGTTTCTTCCGTCTGCTTACCAGTGTGAGCTTAGCCAAATGCTGTGATTTCTCTCGACTCATTTCCTCTCCCTTGTTTCACTGAGAAGTAAGCCTATTGTTTAATATTCAGTCAATATTTACATGATCTGTCCTTGCCTATAACTCTCCAGTTCTGCCCTCTTTGTATATTGACAGAAAAGTCTGTGTGCATGCAGGAAACTTTTTCAACAGATCCCAAATCACAGCATGTAAAGTCTTCAAACTTTTCGGCTCCAGTATAAAAACATTTTGGAAGTAAATGTGGCCTTGACAAGCACGATTCAAATAACTGGAACCAAATAACATGTAACGTACGGAAAACTGAGGAAAAACTCTCATTCAGAAGCACGACCCCTTAAATCGCTGCAAATTAAACCCCATGTTTGACAGAAGAGTAGTACAGCGGCAGTAAATCAGAAGTCAAACCTAAGAAATGGTCAAAACAAGATTGTAAAAATTGTTCAAAGCTTAAAAAACATCAGCCCAAACATCTCACAAATAATTAGGTCACTGGCAAGAAGTCAGCAGCATGACTGGATACATAAAAAGTATCCTAGAGAGGCTCAGTCTTTAGAAGGGAAGAAGGGGAAGATGATAATGTATCTCAGGAAAACGCTGCAAAGAATTTGGCAATTTCGTTCTGTTATGTACCATAGATGATGAAAAGATTAAGAGCATCAAGAGAGATCTCTGTACGCAAGGGACGAGGCTGAAAACAATTTCATTTTCAATATTGTAATCTGCAATCTGCATTATAAACACATCTGATTCTGAGGTGCAAATCACTGCATGGGCTCAGGGGCACTCTGTGAATACAGCGCGGTGCTGCGGCCATAAATCCAAAAGTCTACCATGCAGGGGAAACACGGTGGTACTGTAACAGCAGCAGAAGAACATGTTATGTGCATTTCTGGATTTGTTGATAAAAAGATCTCCCTTCCTCAACCGATCAAAAAACTTCTACACTGGCTTCTTCTCTTTAATATAACGTGTGCTAAAGTGGTTCTTAGTGCAGGATTTGCATTGCCTTCATTACTGTCAGTGATTGTGATTGAATATTTCCTAAAGTTAGGAGTATAAAGTGTACGAAGGAAGCTGCTATTGTGCAAACAAATGGGTTTTATTCTGCTGAAGCACACGTAACACTGAGTGGGTGTGTTAACAGTAAATTTGTGGTTTGTACTAAGAAAATTATTTCATCTGTTGTATGAGCAGCTGATGAGCTCAGAAATGAAGCTAACTCACAACCCTAAAAGCTGCAGTTCTCCAAATGACCACTTGAGGCTGGCTCATGAAATATATGCATAATAAAAGATGGAGCTAAGCTTACCATTAGGGATGGGTATCGTTTAGGTTTTATCCGAGACCGGTGCCAAACCGGTACTTTTGAAACGGTGCCGGTGCTTAAAGAATGGAGAACACAAAATTGGTCCAAAAACCTCTCATGTTCAGCTGTTTTTTTGTAAAAAGATAACAATGTTAGCCTTTTCTGCAGCTATGGGGCATATATGGTATCACTCTTGGCTGGAAGCAGTGCTTAAAGAATGGAAAAAACACAAACTTTGTCCAAAAACCTCTCATGTTTAGCTGTTTTCCTCTTTTTCTTTGGTCATTTTAGCCTTTTTGGCCAGGGTGAAGGGAGTATCTGCCATCAAACAAGAAGACAGCCGCATGTAGCTATGATGATGTTTGCTAGTTTACCTTACATGCATTAATGTAATAACGTGGTTAGCCTACTCAACGTAAATTACACACGAACAACATTAGGCTACTCACGCAGAGAAGAACGGCTGCTGCTGCATCATCATCCTCATCATTTCTGCTACACTGGCAGGGCTAGGGGCCAGGACTCTCCTCTTCGGGTTTTTGGGGGATGTTGCTAACTCCGGGTCCGATAACAGGCACCACACCCACAGTAGATGTGCTCGGTGTGAGGTCTCGCAGCAAGCTATCAAATACGGTGCATTTCTCGGCTTTAAAAAAAAACGCTATGCGTCGCCAGGTGTTTCATCGGATTTGAGGAGTTACCTCCTTTGACAGTATCACAGTATCAGCTTAAAGCACTTGTTGCAGGCTGCTGAGTTTGCATCTTTTGCTGTGAAGTACAGCCAGACTTTGACCGCTTCGCCTTGGGCATTTTTAATCTGTAGCTCTGCTCTAAAAGAACGTACGTACCTGGACCCGCCTACTATCCTCGGAAACGTAAAATGATTGGCTAGAATTCAAAGTGTATCACAGCTCAGGAAAAAAAAGCACCGAAATGTGCGCTGCTTTTCGGTCTGGTTACTACCGTTTATGTCATAAACCGTAGTAACCGTTTATGTCAGGATACCGGTACCCATCCCTACTCACCATAATTAGAAAACAAAACTAATTTGACCAAAATGAGTTCCTGAATCTATAAAATCTGCAGGAGAGTGTTCACAGAGGTCACGAGAGAAAGCAGCTTCCAGTAGATGTTAGTAGGTCTACATACGCTTCAGTGTTAAAATACCCAACTTTAGACTGTTATTGCTTGCTTTTTAGGTCTGTCTAAGATGTCTGCAGTCCAGTTTTAGTGTGAGGACTTATAGTATTAGTCTGTTATTTGGACTTATCAGCAACTGCGTGTTTGGTTGACTAATACTGTTTAGGAAAGCAGGCTGGTGACTAAACTCGCTTGCTTTCTCATATAACTACATGAATTTGTCCAGTTATCATAATATCCTGTTAAAAAAAAAGTATGTATAGCAAAAAAAGCCAGCCCAGAATGAACCACATGTGAGATTATCACTGCTACACCCATGTTTTGTATACTGTCTATGAGCTGAATGCACCAGAATCCTGTAATTACCAGTTCTGGCCACAGAGGTCACTGTTTCTACTGTTCAGAAAAAGCTGCATATTCTTACTTTAACAAGCAAATCTGGCCTATTTTTGTTATTGTAACATATTTGCATTTTTCAAAAGCCTTAATTAACTTTTTCTCTCTCTTATGTTTACATAAGTAGTAAGTGAAATTTTTGGCCCCAACCCTTGTTGCCCATTTTTTTTTTTTAGGTCATTTTTCTTCCCCCCCTCTTTTTTCAGACACTAATTTGAATGTTTCCTGCATCACAGACACAAAAACAGCCCGTGTTATTAAAAGGTGAGGGTTAACAGTGAGAGTCGCACGGCTGCACATTCATGTGCAGCAGCAGCAGCAGGCTTTGATGTTCAGGCCAAGCTCGGCGCCTGACGATGGAGGCGAATTTGACTGAGAATGCGCTGCTAAAATGAAAGCGCATATCTGAAGAACCATTAGGGGGCTCCCAGAAAAACATGTCAACCTGAGCTGTTTTATTTATTTGCGTGAAGGAGATTTGACATGCTTTCGACATGAATGATTCAGGCTCTCTGAAAGGAGGACACGCCCTCCCCCACTTGTCTTCTTCTCCCTCCGTTAAAGGAGCAAAAGAAAGAGATGCACTTTTCTCCAGCAGCCAAAACCAACAGCTGCTTAGTGAAATCAGCTAATTATCTGTAACTACACCCGGGCGTTTGAGATTTTTCTTTCGAACATAAGACACCGTCGTCTGTGCCAGGACATGATAATGCTCCTGTTTTCACTCCATCATGAGAGTGCATGCCTCTAAAGCGTTGGCACTCGAAGGAGAAAACAAACCTCTGGCAACGGATTGTGAGAGAAATTCTAAATTATATAGCATACACTTCGTTCTTGTGCGCTTACATAAAATGCCTTGACCTGAGATTTACCTTCACAAGGGGTAGATGCAGATAAAAGGGAGAACGCTTAGCTTCGAACTTAAGAGGCGTGTCTAGAAAGACGGATAGTGCCGGCAGAGATGAAAAAAGCGGGACCTGCGTACCTCTTTTTCTCCTTTAGTATGAAAACACCTGCTGCTAGAGGTCAGCGTGAGGCCACAGCCCTGCTGAGAGGCATCGGGGTCGCTCGTGAAGAGCACCTTTAATAACTCGATTTTTCCCAGCCTCACAATTACGGCGCAGCCATGAATATTTGGGGGCAGAAAAGTGCTTATACAGCATAAGCAGGGCGATAGCACTGCACGGCGTATCATCATCGGCCTGTAATGTGGCAATGTTTGATTTGAAGATTTGTGCGACGCACTCGGACCGCTCTGTGGTTATGCGCTGCACTTACAGTAATGGCTGGGACACGAGAATTTAAAGTGAGGAGAGACTTGGCAGGAGGTTTAGTCTCCTCCTCCTCCTCCTTCCCACCACTCCCCTCCGCTCTCTATCGCTCGCCGTCTCCACTCTCTCTCCATTTCGCATTTGATTTCATTTCATCTGTTCACCCGCTGTGAAGAGAGCCCAGTGATGGTGGCCATGGAGAGATGAGAGCTCGCCTCATCTTCCTTCATGTTCTCCCCTTCTCGCGCGATCTTCATTCTCTCCATCCACGCTCTCCTCACTTCCACCCGTCTTTTCTCCGAGAGGACGGAGGGACGAGATTAGTGGGGTGTAAACAGAGAGTCTAATCCCCGGGGCTGGTGGGGTAGTGTCGCCCACCGCTGCGTTCCCCAGCTTTAATGACAGACCCAGCCTGTTTGCTGTGGGTGTCACAGACGGGCCCGGGCGCCTTTGATTAGGGCACCCTGCAGAAACACAGATTGAGGGAGCAGATCAGCTACTCGCTGCGAATCTCCCCCCTAAGTTCCTCCTCCCTTGACTCGACTCTGCTGCGCTCAGCTCCTCTACCCCACGACGATGCTTTACTCTGCACATCTTCTCGACTTAAAGACTTAAAAAGAGTCAAGAGAGAGAAAATTCAGTGAAACGTATGGATTCTGTGCGAATTCCCTGCAGAGAACGGAGAGTGTGTATGTTTTAATGAGGCACGGGGACTGTCTCCGCTTCTTTCTCTCTGCTTCTGTGTCTCCAGTCCACCGTCTATACTGGGAAGGTGGCGTTGTCCAGAGTCAGACCTCTGGGACCTCGCTCTGTGCCGTGTTCAAACAAGCTGACTTGAAAGCAGTCGACTTGAGGAAGAGAGGCAGCCCCCAACTTTCTCCAAATCCTTAGAGATGAGGGTAGCAGAGGGCTGCCAGGGAGCTCTGCTCGAGCAAAAAAAAAAAAACTGAGCTCGTTATCTGGCTCAGTTCAAATAGTCTGAGGTTTGGTTGAATTTCATGAGTAATCATTCTCTTTTCAGATAACAAATTAAGGCAGTGGCGTTAGGGCAGCACTCAATTCCAGATTTTTCACAGCCCGTGTCAGCGGCGCGAAGACTTTCCAAAGGGTATTCTGGGGGACTGTGATAACATAGACGCGCACACAAACACACAGGGGCATGCAGAAAACATGGGCGAGCACATGCAAACACTTATACAGCCGTGCACGCACACGCGCTCATCTCTCACAAGCTGTGTTTAAGGGATCGAGACACCACCAGGGTGTAGCTTTCAGAGACACTGCTGATGGCAGCATGTAGGCCGCCATTAAAAGGGGATGACTGTGTTATCTGTAAGTGGGAGGAGTCGCTTACTTCCCCCTGGTGTAAATTCCCTTTTCAAAGATATCCTCAGTGTTCCCTAAAATAAATACTCTCCTGGATCGTTTAAAGGATGAGGATGCTGTTATTCTATTATCGTCAGCAAACGGGTGAATCCCACGAAAAGGCCAAAACTGACAGCACGAAAGCCCGTCTCTCAAAACTTGCTGCCCGAACGCTCTCGAGACGCAACTCACAAATATAGATGCTCGGTAATGTCCCGAAACATCTGGGCGCCGTAGTTTTTAGCAATCGTGAGATAAACAACGCATTTGTCGGGGACTATTTTCAGCTGTGCATTAATGCGGAGTCGGGTCTCTAGTGAGTCTTTAGAGCAGCAAGAGTTCCCAGCTACAGTACATAGTGTGTCCTTTATAATGAAGATGCACGTCAGCCGGTCCGACGCAGAGGTTCACTGGTGTGTTTTTAAAAGTTTTCAGAACAATAAGATGTGTCGAGTCACAGAGTTGTGCACAAAACCAACACGACGCACGTCACGAACGTGAAGAAGACCTTGTGACGCTGTCGAAGTGTCGGTCTAATTAATCGAGACCACATGCAGAAATAACCTTTAAGAGAACGTAGATGTCATTTTCAAAATCTAAATAGATTGAAATATGAGCATGTGTTGCCACCACAATCATCGCCCAGACGGTGTCCAGAAAATGGGCTTCCTCTCAGCTAATTAGAGGCACTGAACTGGACCTCTCGACTGCGTCTGTGCTGTTGTTGCCTTTTGGAGCATTTTAATGGAATTATCTGACAAATAATTTGGCCCGTTGTGTGGTTAATGCACCAGATGGTCCAAGAAGTCTGTGCTCCAATTTTGGTGACTATAGTGTTTTAGTACCCTTTTTTAGCTTGTTACTTAACACGCTAAAAGCAGATATCTCTGTCTGTGCGATGCACCTGTACAGTTAATGAATGCAGCTTGTCACATTAGCTCGCTAGCCTTCGCTGATAACTTGGCACTTCACCCGCGGGTCTAAATGTGGCTTCTGGCTCAAGAAAAGCGAGATGGAAGCGGCCAAAACGCTAATGTCCGGGCTTTAAAATGCAGAATCCATAACGTAGTGGGTGACATCACACCGGCAGCATCCGTCTTGTGTGTGTGGTTTTCACACCGGCTGCCACGAGGGCATTACACGTGCGTCATCGATATTTTCCTTGGCCTCAAGTGCAGTGATACAGTTTGGATTAGCTGTCAAACCCGATGCAAGTGAGCCCAACCCTAAATGTAAAATTTATCCCCACTGATGCTTCTTACCAACCAAAACATACCTCAGAGCTGAAGCGGGCTTCTCAGCTTTTGATTCTGCAGAGTTAGTTGAGAGAGGAGACTTTCACGTTTCTGAGCTTTATTAGCGCCGAAACGGCCTATCGCAAAAGACAATCTATTGGTCTCGGTGTTGCCGGCGTGCTGAAAATGACTCCTCCATCTCGGACTTGTTTATATGAATCGAAGGGAGAAGGTGGTGGGGGCTGATCCTCCACTCCACACTTAACTCCCTGCTCTCTCAGGTGATGGAAAGGTTATATTTGCAGCTTCTTTAGAAAAAGAAAACAAACGGCGAAGGACTGGAAAAGGAAAATAATGAATTAAACCTCTGGCATTATAATTCTTGAGAGCGAAGACTCAGAAACCCCCCACCCCAGCTCCTATTTAATCGGATGTAATCTACCTGCTTGGCAGCATTCCAATCAGATAGTTTCAATTATGCTCTTGTAATGCCACTCTGCGAGGAGGGGGAAAGTGCTGAGCAGAGCACTTTGCAGGCGATTTGCAAATAACAGCAAGGGAGTCTTTTAGAGAAATGACTGAACAGGAAGCCGGAGAGTTGCCGGAGTTGACAGCTCTCTCACTCTTAGGTTTGCTGGCTTTGGCGGTGACGGCATGTTTTGCATCCCGCCGCCTCCTGCCCGTGACAGCAGCTGTCGGGACAGTAAAGCGCCGCTGAAGGTGGCCTCCTATGGTAATACGGAAGTAATTATTTTCCACTGCTGCACCAGCGTCTCACAACCAGGCAGGTCGGAGCCTCGGGAGCAACGTGCAGAGGCAGCCGTCGCGGATCGCGGTGACACTCGGAGTTACTGAGCTAGCAGGACGCGGTCCGAGGCGCTCGGGAGTCGGCGTTCAGTATTTGTGTTCTCCATATGTGTACTTGCCCCCGGTGTCGGGGTGTGCCGCTGGCCTGTCAGAGCGTCGAGCCAAAGTTAATCTGGATGTCTGCAAACACGCGACTGCGCCTGCCGTGATAAAAAGCCGGGCGGAGGAGCTGGAGGACAGCGGTGCTCTGTAGTCTGGCAACATACGCTAAAGGTCGATAGTGTCATGTGTGACCGATGAAACAGATTGACCCGCGGGGCTGCGGTACCTTGTCACCCTCCACGGTCCCGGCATCTGTCTGCAATGTGTCACCCCCGGGGCCCAACATGGCTACTCAGGCTATTAACCTCCAGCGCGCGAGGACACGGCAGAGTTAAGACCCGTCCACCCGTCTCTCTCTGTCACAAATCCACTCCTTAGTAGCCGGCCGGCCGACCGAGTGCATTTCCCGCCTCTCGCGTCCTCTATCACTTGTTAACCTCTGGTCCGACAGCGTCCAGAGCAGGCGGGACTTAGGAAGCCGCCGCCACGAGTGCGCCCTACCTGTACGGCTGCAGGGGAAGACAAAGCGGGACCTTGAATCAAACAACTGTCACTGCTAACAATGTATGTCACCGTCTCGGAATGGGCCATAAAAACCAAATAAATGACGGCCATTACAGTGGAGATTGTGATTATGATAATGAGAATAATAAAGGCGATCATCATTACGATCATGATGATAATGATAATACTGTGATGATGAATTATAATGAATAAATCCCTACCCCATTTCCTAAATGGTGGGAAATGTATCACTACGAGAGGCCTGCAGCCATCTGACAGCCTCGGAGCGGCGTGAGGGTTATCGGCGTGTGCGTGCGTGTCATTTGAACCGCTTGTACTCTGGCTACGGCCTACTCTCTTTTCACGCCTGTATCAGTACAAGATTGCATCCGTGTATGTGACTTCCCAGTCAGAGCATAGTGTGTGTGTGTCATGCTCAGAGAGCACTTCCCAGGAGACCTGGCAGTTTACATATCACATTCAAACAGCTTTTGTTCTCAATATCTGCCACTTCCACTCTCTCGTTGCTCGTTCTCCCCTCTCCTCTCTCGCCGTTTCTTTATTTAGTATCTTACCAGAGGCTCTGGCTCTAAATCAGCCTTCGTTTTATTGTTTGTTTTTTTTTAATATGCTTGCTTTTGAGAAATGGACACTGTCTCTAACACACAAAAAAACCACAGCATTTATCTTTTCTTGATGAGTGACCTCTTGTGGTCATGAGAGCAATTACTTTTCCTCTGTGAGAGACAAATAGGAATTGTGCAGTGCTGCTTCACACTAAAACTTTATTTGAAATTGTAGTGCATGGCTTGTAGTTCACTTCTTGTCGCTCACTAACAGAGTTGAAGTATAGAAATGCCAACACCTACGACGCTGTGTGTGTTTGTGTGTGACCCTTTATTACCAGCGTGTTTCATATGACGTCAGTGCATGCAGACCCCCCCATGTGTACCTCACCTGTTTACCATGCAGATCACTGTCACCAGAAGAACGAGATCATTCGTGTTTATTTTGCTTAATATATACTTTATTTATTTTTTGTGCATAACAGCTCATGTTTGTGCTTTCTGGTGCAAATGAATAAACACAACTTTGTTCATGTGCCCAGTTAGTGTGAGGTGATAGAGTTTAGTGTAGGTTTCCTGGTGCAGTGATATCGTACCACTGTCACAACCCCAGGACGTCACTGCACCTCTGCTGTTTGCTGAACAGCTGGCACTTCTATTTTTTATGCTAAGCTAACCTGGATTCTGTTTATTGGCCAGCAGGAAGCGACTCACCTTTCGACAAAAAGATGTCAGACTTTACAGAATCGATGAGAAAATGCTGATTTGACTTGTGATTTATTCTCTGAATAATTAACCCCTATTCTTTTTAATGTCATTTCACAGCCTGATGGTCATTTTGTAAATGATGGCTCCATTTAGAGTAAAACAGAACAAAAAGCAGGACTGGGCTATTTATTTTCCCAAGAGGCCGCATGAGAAATTGGGACTCTCGTGGAGGGCCACACCAATAAGCTGAACTCAGTTCTGCTCACTATTAATTTTCCCTCTTTGCAAACTCATCGGTGCGACGCTCCACAAGAGTCCCAGTTCCTCATGTGGCCTCTCGGGAAAATACAGTTCCCAACCCTGCCTTCAAGCACGACTTTAAACACATCGGTTGGTTTGTGTTTCAGCTACATGCTAAACAAGCACAGTTAGAGAAACATCAAGATGTTACCTTTCAAATCAGGCCTTACAGTTCTTCTATGATGGGCTGTTTTTATTTAATATGCAAAGTCATTGAATATTCCACAGAAAGAGGATCCATCCTTAGGTTGCACGCATCCCAGTGGATGTCAACATTTCTAAATCTCAAACCAAATGTTTTAAAAACCAAACCAACAACAGCTAACATCCATTTTTTATATACAGTCTATGCTTCTGGCTCCAGCTCGATACTTGCTGCTCATATACTGATGCTGTTTGTTACCATCTAAAACGAATATTTTGATCATTTTAGCCAAATGTTTAGTGGCTTAAACTTTAACCACAGAGCGAGCAGGTCAGAAACCACTCATTTGATCAATTTGCATAAAACACATTTTCAGAAAACACTTACCGGCAACCTATTGACCAAATACAAAGACGGACCGATGTCAGAGCAGTGCATACGATGGGAGGATAAGCTGAGCAGTTAACCAATGAGGTTTCGTCCATAGAAAATAAAACTGCCTCAAATACGAGGTCCATCTAAACAGACAAGCCACCAGCACCCTCGGTGAAATTCATCACGGGTGTCACAGAAAGAAACAAGTGGAATTTGTCACTGACATCAGACACGTCATTTATATAGAAATGTCAGCGCAGCATTCGCATAATGATGGAAACAACAACGCTGAGGGCTTTGGGCCTCGCACTCTGATGGCTGTGTGCAAACGTCACCAATAATGTGTCTTTAGTCTAGACATGTCAGGGCTCTGTGGGATCTATATCCACGCCTTTTTGTCAGCGCCTTCAATCTTCCCTGTTGCTCAAGAGCTAAGTGCAAGAGATTAATAAGTGGATTTGTAATGCACAACCTCAGGTTTGACACTATAAGTCATAGGCTGTTTATCGCTTTGGCTTTCTCGCCTGATTGAAAAATAGCAGACGCCGAGGAAGTCAGTCAGCCAGGCCTCCCACCCCGCCCCGTACCCTGCCACCCTCCTGTTTCAACCCCCTCTTCTCCTATACTTCATGACCAGGAGGTACAGTATACTGTAGCAGCTAATGAGCAGCTTGTGTCTTTCCTCTGTTTGTTTCCCTCTGGCAGACAGATGATGTGACGCAAACAGAGGGCTCTCAGCAGCTCCAGCTCCAGCACTCAGACTCTTCAGAGAAGCAGCAGCCCAAAAGGTTACATGTCTCCAACATTCCCTTCCGCTTCCGGGACCCTGACCTAAGGCAAATGTTTGGGGTGAGTACCTCGGAGAAAAATTTCAAAATATCACACCTTGGCTCTGCCGTTGCCTCGTTTCCATCCAGAACTTTGAATCCCAGGAGCTTTTTCCAAGGAACTTAAATGTTTTTGCTTTTGCTCCCCCCCAAGTTACATAAATGACTTTCTCGCTCCATTTATATTATTGTGGGGGTTATATTACTTAAACCATATCTTCATTGTTACTGGGATGTGATCATGCACAATGACAACACGGCGAGTGAACAGATTAATTCTTGTTGCTTCTGGATTTCTTTTTAATTCAGTGGGAAGTGTAACTATAAAGCACAAAGGCATGAACATCATTGGTCGGTTGGGCATCTTTGTAAACATGTTGCATGTTTATGCTGCACCAACATGATGGAGCCACATTAGAAGTCTCTGTCTCTCTCCTCTGCTCCGTGTTTGGGTCCAAGCTGCAGATCTGCATTTCTTTCGGATGGCAGAGCCGAGCTGCAGTACACACACACACACACACACACACAGCAGAGCAGCCACATTAAATAGATTAAAGCCCTTCAGTTACATGCACGTTTAATACAGCAATACTTCACTTTTCTGCACGTTTGCTTTGAAACAATCAGAAGATGTCGTTTTATTTTCCTGATGCATTTCTTTGTGTTCGCCGATGCCACGCTCCGTCTTGCTCGACCACAGATGATGGGATGAGTCTTAACGTTACATGAAATATCTGTGGTTTAACTTATTTGTAATTACATCTCAAGGTGTTTCATATTGTAAGTTAAAAATCCGACAATATTAGAGAGACAGAGAACACCAACGATCTGATAATCCGCTCAGAGCAAGCATGTGGCGACAGTGGGGAGGAAGAAGTTCTTTTTAAACAGGAAGAGACCTCTGGGCAGCTGTAGTTGTGACTGGTTGGGGGTTGTTTTGGGTTTTTTTTTTTTTTCATGCTTTTGCCAAAACTGGGAGATACTAGATATAATAACTAGCAGGACACTTGCACCAATCAGAATGCTCGGTGTCCACTTTTGCAAGTTGGGACATCTTTAAAAATAGTTTCCCTGCAAACAAAACTAATCAAAAATCTGGCACTTGGAGAAGGTTCCTGTTGTATTAGTGTATGTACTGTTTATTGCAATGTGAAGAACGATCCTACAACAAAGCCTGAAACACACAGGCTCACTCGGGTAACCAAACCGACAGCAAAGTTTCTGCAGAATATATGAAAAACATTGTATTTGGATGTAAAGTTAAAGGTCAGCACTCGAGAATCTGACATGCTAGCAGTTGTTGTTCTTGAGCGGTCCCACCTCACCCTAATTAAAGAGCGCATCCTCTAAAGTCAGAGCAAATTATTATATCTTTATTAAAGTGAGTATGAAGCTTCTGGGAAAACAATCTAAACCACACAACAGGACGCGTATTTAATGAGCAAAGCCAGCGCTTAAACTGTCATCTAGTTAATGCATTGATTACTACATTGTCAGAAGGGGGAGAAGAAGGAGTGTCTTCTGAGTTTTTAAAAGCAAACAGCTCAATCAGTCCCAATCAGGTGCTGAACTCATCGCTGCACTGCAGGTTGGGCACTGGGGAGAAGTTAGAGGAGCCCGGTGCGGTAATGATTTTACTCTTCATCTTTGTCTGCTCTCCCAGAGAGCTGCGGCTCGCTTTGTCGGGCTTTTTTTAGGCTACCGTGTCCCCTGAACAACTGACGTGAGGGTAATTTTAATCGTAAAATATGAGGACAAATACAAAGAAAATGGGGGGGAAACAGATTTAACTTTAATTTCTGTTTCTGTTTTGTTCTCGTATATCAGAGCGTATACAATGGGTAGTCTCCACAGGTCATTAAACAGTCTTATTTTCTAGAAGTTACACACAGAACGGTCAGCTGCTGACAAATGCAATGAGATTACATATCAACATACGAGAGGTCCACCACAGAATATCTCTCTCTCTCTCTCTGTCTCTTTGCGATTAATGAGCCAATATATACAGTTCAACAGCTCACCCTCGTGTCTCACAAAAGCCTCGATACCAATTGAACCAAACATCCCCTATTCAATAACGATAATGGATCTGAATGGAGACGATTGCCAAAAATGTACTTTAAATGTTATGCGCTAATTGGACCATTAGAATCCAGAGGCGTTAATTCTCGTCGTTATGAAGACAACATCCAGCTGATGATATTAATTACTCGCGAGCCGTGGCTGTGGCTTTATAAATTGCAGACAACATGGCTGCGTGCTCGCTCTCCCTTTCTCTCTCTGATTGTTGGCTTTATTGTTCCCAGCTCTGGTGCAGGTCGTGTGGAATCCAAATCACCTCAGTAATTAGCTTGGAAGCTTTGTGTGCCTGACTGGCTCGTGCAGATATATGATACAGAATTGATCACAGCCCACCCAGTCCCCCTCAATCACCCTTCTCACCCACATTGCCCGTTCCCTCCTCTTACCTGCACCTTCCTTTCATTCTTGGTGGTTGGCACACTAGAGAATTGTGGGATCAATTGTCTTGGGTCGAGCTTGGCGAGGCGATAGCTGGTCTGCTCCACCCTCTGACATGGCCTCCACAATGGGCCTTTGTGCGATCAGCACGTGCAAAGCCTCATCCCTCTAGCTCTAATGGCTTCTGGAGCGCCACCGGCTCAATACGCCATTACTGTTACGCATGAGTGAAGGCCACAGACACGCAGGCGGGAAGACAGAGGAGAGAGAGAGTGGAAGTGCGGCACGGCTCACTAGAGAAGGCGTCTACAGCAGAGCAAAGCCCCCACCAGGAGCCTCCATCTGCTCCCACACGGCACGGGGAAACTGTCTCCGCTGGGCGCCACGAAGGTTTCGACAACGGTAGGCGGCGTTCAAACGAGAAGGGAGGGCCTGAAATCCACCCTGACATCACAGGGTTAAGGGTGTGGAGAAACCTGTGAGCTTTTAACGAGGCGCTGAATGAAGGCCTCATTAGGGCAACCGCAGCGGACGTTAATCAGTAATTAGAAACTGTGATCTCTGAGAGTGAGTAAGTGTGGGGGAAATGAAAACACTCCAAGCGCGAGTGAGCTCTGCGCGGCGCCCATGCTGCGCTGCTTGAGGGTGCCCTCGTTTGTGTGACTGGGTTCTTCAGCAGTGCTTCTTGCAGCGAGCGCAAGGGCTCTCGCAGCGCTCCCCAGAGCAATCAGGACCTCTGCACTCCCCCACCCACCACCACCACTCCGACTGTCACTGCGCCTGAGCGTGCTCTGTTTGAATACACAGGGCGCCGTAGCGTAATTATAGGTTTCTGAAGAGCTTAAACATATTCAGGCTAATCAAAGGTGGAGGCACAAGGGCCTCAATCTTGTTTGTTGCTTCCACACTTGGAAGCTTGAGGTCTAGTAAATATAGTCGATTATCACTTCCAAGTGCAGAAAGACAAAAACACTGGTGTTCTTAAAATACAGACGCTGTCTAGCCAGAGCTGTTTCCGAGTAGCCTCTTCTTTTGTGGTTTACAAAGAAAATAAATGGAAAAGCACCCAAGAGTCAAGTTACAGCCCTGTTATTGAACATACAAGCACGACCTGTGTTCTTAATGGTGCAGTCACGCTACCACAAAACCTTGGTGCAGTGTCATCCCCTTTGAAATGGTCAGCGGCACAGAACATCTCTGACAGTCGTCGAAGTCGGTTGTCGTCATCAAATCCACGCATCGAGACGCTGATAAAAATGCAATAAGACTGTGTCAGTCTGTTATCAGTTTGCAATTGAAGCTGGCCATTCAAGTTGGGAATTGACCCCAATTAACTGCTAACCTGAATGGGGTCAGGTTGGCAATTACGTGCAATCAGTTTGTGATAATACGATGAATAAATTGCCGAAAACAGACGTTGACACTAAACAGAAAACACAGTAACGACTTGCATTCAGTTCAGCCAGAACCTTGGAACAGAAACTCAGTGACGCAGCTGTCGGCAATCAGTCCAAGTCGTAGCGCTCTTGTTTGGAGGCGGGATGCCTTGCACCGGTCAACTTGTGGCCATCACCAATGTGAACAAAAGTGATTGCCCAGAAGTTGGGGGTGCTGCACGATCAGCCTCTGAACAAGGAGCTGTTAGCTGCAAACTACTTGGTACATTTCCCATCCTATTTTTATTCTGCTCTGATCCGTAAATATTTAGGGTGCACGACCTGAAACGTGGTAGCGTTGATGAAAACAAACAGCTTGGTTACGTAGCATAAGCTCCGCGATAGCACTGAACTTACTCAGAGCAGGCTTCCACGCGGGTGCTTTGTTTACATAACACAGACAGGACAACAACACGACATTTGTTAATCGTGTCTATGCACGACTCTCCAATCTAGCTCAATTCAACAAAACCGAAGTAGACTCCCTCTTGTGGCTCTATTGAGTAATTGCACTTTAATTAGGAAGCAGAACACAAAACCAGCAAAATAAAAAAATAACTGCAGATGTATTTAATCAGTCACTAATATTTTTGTTTAATCACCATACCCCATTATGTACTGAGGGCAGATTATAATGTACAAAAAAAATGCGAAACCAAATAAAAACATTCAAATGTCTCAAAAGCACGGGAATGATTTGCTCCAGTTAAGCCGTAATTGAAACATAACGAGTTTGATAAATGAGATAAAACATGCAAACCGCCAGTATCATCATTCGATGCTTCTCTTAATGCTTTTTTATTTTCATACAGATATTGGATGGTTTTTCTAATCTATGGATGGATGCATGTAGCTGCAGCCTCCTAGATGACATCAGTCTCTCCCCTGTCCTCCCTCTGGAGACTCCTCCCATTGAAGCTATTGTTTATTGGGGCTGCTGATGCAGCTGTTTCTCCCCGTGTGTGTGTGTGTGTGTGTGTGTGTGTGTGAGAGAGAGAGATTGAGAGCAAGTAGGTGGGTGGGAATAGAAGTGCATGAGATCACTGGTGAGCAGCGAGCAGTCCCCAGCGCCATGTGGAAATCCACAAAGATGACTTCCTCTGAAACTAATTAATCGACGCCACAAGCCCATTACGCTCGGTTAAAACAATTAGCATCTGCACGTTGCGTGGGGGAAGCATTGTCTTCTCAGGCGAGAAAGGGGCATCACGCTGGGATATAAATGCCTGCGTGCGTGATCGAGCCAACGCTCCCCATTCGAATCAGTGGAGCCGAGCGCCATATGAAGCAGATGTGCGTCTAGGATCTATAGAACTAGTTTCAACACGAGCAGACGCATAGGGGAGAGGACACGCCCTGTGGAAACAGAGGTGGATTTAAATGACAAAGCCTGTTTTTGGCTTGGCGACTTGGTGCGTTGAGCTTGCTGCGTTCTTTGAAATGAGGGGAAACATACGTTTTCCCGCTAACCCATAAACGCTCATCTCCTGGAGTCCACTCCACTCACTCCAGCCAGATAATAGCCGGCTCCTCCTAACCCCTATTAGTGGCTCAGTCAAACGATCCATCCATTCCCATTGAGTGTCGACCACATGGAAAGGCCCATTTCTTCCCTGTTGTGCTGAAATGAAGGCGACGCGGACCGCTTGACAGGGTAATTACTTTTAATGAAATAATACAGCCATTGTAGACAGCAATTAAAAGTCGCTCTCACTCCACTCATTAGAGGAACTTACAGTTTACTTTCATTCCTCTGTTTTCTAATGATCCGAAGGCAGGCCTGTTAAAATCGAAAGGCTGCAGCGTGTTAACCCCCGGGGACCGGCCCTTAGGTCCTGTTGACTGCGAGAGCACACAAACAAAGAGAGGATGAGAGAATAAAGAATAGAAGAGAAGGAGGCTCTATAAACAGAGAGAAAGGTAGAAATAATCAACTAAACTCTTCACAAGACTCGAAGGAGCAAGTTTCCCCGAGGTGATCGCGGAGGTGTCGGGGTCCGCGTCTCAAGACGACATCAAAACACCGTCCGACGCCGCTCTTCTCTTTGTGTCGAAACAGGCGAGCAAACTTACATCATAAACACTGCCACGTAATCACAGATCAAGAACTTTTACGAATACTGTGATTTCATTTCGTAAAGTACCGATAGACGCGCAGAGACGCGTTGCAGCGGCAGCAGCTACGAGTTCTCTTTTCAAACCACGCCAGCGAGCTTCAAGAAGTGTTTGCTGAGCTAACAAATGCAAATTGACCACCATTTCCTCACAAAAGTAACATTTCCATATTGCCTTAATGGTTTTTCTTTCTCCGGTCGTCGTCCTCATGAATTTAGTCAGCGAGGCTTTCTAACTCCATCTCTTCTCTGCTCTTCTCTTTTTCTTTTCTCTCTGCAGCAATTTGGAAAGATTTTAGATGTGGAGATTATCTTTAATGAGCGAGGATCCAAGGTAAGTGAACTAGAACGCCAGCTGCTTCATTACCATGTACTTCTTCTGTTTCCTAATGATGGCATTAGTGTAGTGTGTACATTGGCTGAGAGTAGTGGTCTCTAAGCCTGGTCCTGGAGAGCTGCATCCACTGCCTTCCTGTCTCTCTCTCCCTATTGTTTTTGTTGTTTGTTGCAGCTCTCCCCCAAGTTGTGAATCATTAGCCCTGTCAATCAATTCATTATTGAGCTGTTTCACATTTCACTTAATCCAGCAACAGGCTGCAGGTCCTCCAGCATATGGAATTGAAACTGCTTGTTTAGAGACGGGGGTCCTCTTTGAAGCCTGGGCATTGATTGAAAAGGTCCTACATTATTCAGGTTTATCATTTTGTTTCAGACCGGATGAAAAACAAAGTTCTTTGTGATATTTACCAAATAAATGTAGTTTAGTTAAAATGAATTTGAAGGCTAATACCACGTTTATGAAAATACACGCCTGGAGAAGAACCTGCAGATCGAAACGCTGCCTCCAAGAGAATTGAATTATTAAAGTGAAGCTTAAGATTGTGTAGACGTTCCCCTTCTTTCTTACATCTATTACTTTTAACACACTTGTCCAACTTTGGGCAAAAAGAGCTTCATCTATTGGCCACAAGTTATTTTAAAGAAACTGGTTGGGGTGAGGACTGGCGGTGTTTGTCGGCTCTTTGACTTCTGTGGCACTCGGGTCGCAGCTTGCTGGTTTGTGCCGAGGTTGAACGTCTTTAAAAGAAGGATACAAACTTTATTCTAAAAGAAAAAAAACACCTCTGCAATACATCGGGCCATTATCTTTTTTCTAATTTTAATGTATTCAGACATTCTCATTGAGATTAAAATCTGTTTTTCAAGGGAGAACAAAAACATTAACAGGAACACAATGAGCAGGCGGAAACAAAAGAACACAATAAACAAGGAATTAATAAAAACAGCAGCAAGAAACATCAGATAATAAAGCTTTAGGAGCTCTAAGGGGAACGTCGGTCTCCGGTTTGAGGTTAGTTTGCAGTACCTGAAACCTTTTTTACCCAGAGTAGTGCATGGGAATGTTTAATTAGATTTAAGTGTGATAAATAATAAAACTGATGAAGGGTTTAATTGCCGGAGTGCTGATGGGCCCGCAGAACAATACTGAATATCTCGATTGTCTAAGACGGGCTGTGGACGTTTGTGTTTACGAGTTGGTTTGATGTTGAATAGAAATCTTTAATTGAGTGTTTTTATTGTGTGTGACTGCCTGTGCTTAACATGCACAGTAGGCTAATAGGCTACATTAACTAACTTAACTGTTGTAAGTTATATTAAAAATACTAAAATTTGAAGCTTTTGCCCCTGATGACTTACAATGATAGAAACACTCGTCATTAGAAATGTGTAGATTCAAGTTTACTGACAGGTGGCTGGATAATAGAGATTACTCTGTGTGTTTTAGGAAACTAGTAGAAAAATTAAACATTTTGTTTGTTTGTGTTTCTTAAACACAACTTAATACTATAATTGTATCCTACTTTACATTTGTATAGTTACACATTAACAACCTATGGATTTAATTTAACAGTTAGTACCATTTAAAGTCTAGGACAGGTAGAGTCATATACCAAGGTGGAGAATGCCACACAGTTGGTAGGCATTTTAAAGGAGGCTGCAGTAATTGCAAAACATCATTAGAAGACTGAATCAGTAACTCTGCAGGAACAGGATTGGGGCATATATCACAGTATCATCAGCAAAGAAGTTTATAGTGAGAGGAAATAAAGTGCAAAACAACTAAAAAAGGCCACAAACCAAAACCCTTATTTAAGATGTTTTTGAAAGGAAACATGACTTAAAGGGAAGTAAATACTACTGCTGGGGACTATTTTCAGCTGCAGACCTGGTGCTCAGGTGACAATCTCCAGTAGCAGAGCAGTGTATGTGTAAGCAGTGGGTCTTTGCGGTGACTCTGTGATGTGTTTTTAATAATTCATGGACGGCAAAGGGATATACAAGGAAGCACGATACTTTAGTTTTGTCTTTTTGTACAATTTGCCGACAAAGAAAAACGCAGAATGCAGACAGCAGTGTTCTTAAAGGTCACCCGTGCAGAAAATAAGAAATACTGCTTATAATTCAAGCTGCGCCTCCTTAAACAACATTGTGAACTTGCACACCTTGGATCATTTCTACATTTGTCTCAAAGATAATTTGTACTCGTAAACACGCCAACCAGCCGCCAGAAAAATGGCCACAGCGTTGATGCGTTACTGCAGTATCAGTCTCCCAACCAGGACAGGTGAAGCCTGCGGAGGTGTGAGCAGCCGAGAGCTACTCATCCAGCTGTTCATTTAATAGAGTGTACTAAGCTCCACAGCTTTCCATTCATAAAGGCGACAGGCTCCCTGGCTGGGTGTTGAGGCATGAATGCTATTGATTCCCATTCATACCTGGGAGTACTTTGGGCTCGTATACAGGCGTGCAGGGAGCCCCGGAACCAGGCGACGCTGCTGCACTCAGCCCCTTCTGCCAGACAAGATTGAGCACCGGATAAACCGGTCTCCTCCGCCCGTAACAAGCATTTATTGTTTGTGCCCTACAAAGCCATTACCCATGATGCCTCTCTCCCTCTTGCACTCTGTGTGCTATATAATGAACCTACCAGGCCATTAATAAACAATCTATTTCCTATGAAGCTTTGGCAATTTGCATTCAATATGTTTGTCTCCTTTGAAAAATGGTGGCTCCACTCTGTGCTCTTGTAAGCTAATTATTTGTGCATGATAAAAAAAAGATAGAGGGGGTAACCACAGTCGGGTGAATGTCCAAAGGATTAATTTTGCCCTCAATTCCTTTTTTGAATTTATTTCTTTATCTCTCTTTCCCCAAGGACAGGTCGCGTGTTATTTATGCTAGAAATAGCAGCCCGGAGATCCTGCGTATGCATACAAGATCACTCCGCTCGCCATCTCTCACATGTATTACATCCTCAAGCAATTATCAGGCAGCGCCGGCCATGCTCTCTCTCCCTCAGCCTATACCTCTATAAGTATATATAGAAACCACAGGAATGGGACTTGTTTGGCCAGAATATCTTAATGCTTGCGCTATAGAGAGTCCAGTATCCCAGTCCACATAACTCAAGGAAGTGACAAACCCCCCAGGGGAGGCAGGCAGAGTGAGTTTGGAGAGGTTGGGTATATTTTGGTCGGGGTTTAAAGTCAATATCGGAGCTCTTCTCTATCACAGACGAGCATATTTGCAATGACACCATTCACTTTTTTTTTTTTTTGTTGCATCAATGAGCCGGTGTAATTTCGCCTCCATAAAATGGCCCACCTATTAGTGCAGTGAATAAGAAACAGCCAGAGATCAAGTTAACGTGTCTGTTCAGAGAATTCATCCTCACTCCTTGTGCCGTTGCCCACGCCTTCAAAGGGAGACGGCGGCTGTGCCGCTGAAGTTGTGTAGATAATTATACGACTATTATGGCAGCCGCTGCTTCCTGACATTCACCCATGGCACCGGTGCTGTGCTGTTTAATTGGGTAAAGCAGGCAGGTTTGTTGGTGTTGTTGTGTGAGGTCACGTCACCGTTATCCTCTTCTCCTCGGATCTCTCTGTTTGCTGTTTCCTGACGCCTCACTAACTGCCTCTAATTAATCTGGCTGCTTACAACTCGACTCTGCTGCTCACCTACTCCTGTCTTCTCACCTCTCTCTCCCTTTTCTCCTCCCTTCCCTTTTCTTCCTCCTCTGTGTGTGTGTCCATCTTTTCCTTCTCCTTTGTCTCTCTACCAATGGCTAATGTGGTGCTCTCAGGGCTTTGGGTTTGTAACTTTTGAAACAAGCACAGATGCTGATCGTGCACGGGAGAAACTAAACGGTACAATCGTAGAGGGACGCAAAATAGAGGTGCTTTCATTTTTCCCTTTATTCTCATCTTCTCTTCTGCCTGCCTGCTGCCTTCTCAACTTACCCATAAACCTCTGCATAAGCATGCGGCTGCTCTGTCTGTGCGTGTGGTGCCTGAATGTATGCATGCGTGACGGTGCGTTTAAATCCTTCTCGGCAGAATGCGGGATCCATACACGTCAACACCAGTTGTCCATCATTACCTGACAACGCAGAGTGAATGCATGCCATCAGTCGTGCATTCCCCTATCGCCACCGTTTAGTGTTGCCTGCTCTAATTCTGTTTTTGTTTACGACGAGCCGAGCCCGCACTCGGCCGTTCCCATCAGGTCAATAGAAGAAAATCAAAGCACTGTCTGTGTTTTGCTTTTGGAATCCATTTGTTTATCCAACCAATTCTGAGGATGCTTCTTTTTATTATTATTATTATTATTATTATTATTATTCATACCTGTGGGTAATTGGTGCATGCTTTCCCTCTCTTTCCAGTAATATAATCATCTGTAAGAAAATTGAAATGATGAATAAATTCATGAAAGGGCGAACCAAAACTCAATCACACTAAAGTGCTACAAACAAATTTACATAATCATTTATTTTATGAATCCGTCTTTATTCATCTTGGTTTGCTGCTCGCTTGTAGCTCGCCGTGGATACGCGGATGGTAAATGTAAAGGTCAGTAATCACAGGCTTTGTGTTTGCTGCTTGGAACAGGTGAACAACGCGACAGCACGAGTGATGACAAACAAAAAAGTGGCCAACCCGTACACGAACGGTGAGTGGCAAACTAAACGATAAGAGTTCGCTCGTAGTCGTCGCTGTGAGTCAAGTTTTTCTTTCGGTCCTCTCGCCAGGCTGGAAGCTGAATCCGGTGGTCGGAGCTGTCTACGGTCCTGAACTGTATGCCGGTAAGAGCCGTTTTCTGTGTTTTTCTCTCCACCTCCCGCTGTACGCATCGCACCGTACCCGAGGCCGCTATCAGCCACCGCCTGTCCCAGTCTGACCCCTGAATTTCTACAATCAGGTTCATCCTGAACCTACTGAACATGAAATTCCCCTCGAATCAAAGTGAATCGGAGAGCGGCTCAGATAAGCAGTGGATGATCCAAGCCTCTCTGAGTGGCTGAGGGAGCCTGAGCCATTGTTTGCGCGGTGTGCAACTGTAACGCTGGAAAAAAAATGATTTCGAGAGCAAGCGCCCCTGCAACTGTTATCAGATTGTGGAGGCTGCTGCTGTGGATGGATTTGCCAAGTGCGCCAGATTGACTTTTACAGAGCTAACCGAATAAAGGAGATTGAGTGAGCGATATTGTTGGCACCTACCCTGTCGAAGGCCGCTATTCCTTCTGGTCTCGGTAATGGAGGAATGAGATGAGCTCAGTGGGGTTTTCCCTATCTCTCTCTGCCTCGACATGCCAGCTTTATTGCTGTATGTTATATGAACCCTTTGCATTTTAATGAGGGGGAAATGGTACTATTTCATTTGGAAGAAGTGCTGAGCACATCGCGCCACTTTAACGGCTTTCCTTTCTGCTCATTAGACTAAAATCTGTTCATTCCCCGGACAGCTTTACGGCGAACCTCTAAATAACTGTCCATGACAGAAAGCAGTCATCTATCATTTTTATTTCATCCCCAACCCCTCGCCCCCTCCGAGCCTCCTCCCTCGCCTCCCACTCCCCCCCTCCCCCCCACCAACATTCCTTTAGTTTCGACATCTCCTGCCGATAATTATTCACACACACAAACGTACGCTCGTCCCTCTCCTTCTTGCACGCTCAGGCACAAAAAACGTGGCGCCTTTTCTCTAAATTGAAAATCGGGACGTTAAGTAAGTCTCAGCTTACGTAAACAATAATTTCACTTGACCCATATCCACGCGCAACGCTAACACCTGCCCTGCTTCTCAGACCAAAGCACTCCAGCACACAGAAATAGATAACCTATGTAGAGCACAGACTCAAATACATGTCCCCTCTTCCATGCACACACTCTCCATTTCTCTCTCTCTCACACACACACTTCCCAAATCATCTCATAAATCAGAGGGAGTGTGGTCCACCACTCCAGGCAGGGGAAGCAGGAGGGGTTGGGTGATTTATTGGCTGCTAATTTTTCAAGTCGTCTTGACATGGCGCTGGAGTTTGCCAAGCCTAAACGACAACATATGCTTGCCAGCTGGGAAGATGGGAAACATAAATAAGAGATACATTTTTGAAACAAAACCTCCCTAATGAGCAGCAAAAGGCTGTTTTAACTCGCTAAAAAACAAACTCTGACCAGCTTGTTGCATTCTTCTTCTACTCTTCCTTTAAAAAAAAAAGAAAAAAATGATGACCACATTCAGGACATTTTCCAAAATCATCACAGCTACAGTTAATATACTTTTGGTGGGAGTAAAATGGGATATAAAGGCGATTAATCACTGTTTATCAGTCCTCATTTCTGTGCAGGAGATCAGTGAAATTGGTAGCCATAAATCCTGGCTCGGTGACAGCGCACTTCGTCTCCATTCGTCCTGGCGCTACAGGTTTATTGTCCTCAAAACCCATTCAGGAGAATGACGGATGAGAGCCTCATACCGGCTCCCCGCTCTTAACCTCTTCCAGGGTAGATTGGCTCCTCCTCTGCGTGGAGGAGGGGGTAGGAGGGTTCTCGGTAGGGTACTGGCAGCCAGCTCCAAACGTGGGTCCGTGTTCTCCGTTGCCACCTAATACCCAAACCTCCCATGGAGCCCTGCTGAAGGGGTTGCAGAGGACAGTGGTGTGGTCCAGAGAAAAAGGAGGCATGGCAGTGGGGTTTCCCAGTCAGATGGAGGGATTGGCAATAGCACATGGCTGTGGCACAAATCATAGTGTGAGGTAGCTGGTAGGCATCCAGTACCAGTGCTCATTTTTATCCTGTGTTAGCGAGCGCTAAACTTTTGTAGAACAAGCCCCAGAATCTGTGCTCCGCTATCCAAATATAGTATGACAAGAGTCTGGCTCCATCCATACAGATGCAGCAAGTAGGCGTGTAGCTAAAAACGGCACAAATGTCGGGACTCTGTTTTACGTTATTTGTTGTTAATGTGACATCATTCGTCAGGGTGAGCGGCACATCCCGTGCATATTGCATTCTCAGCTCATCTTATTGCAATTGGCAAACTTGCGCTGGATGTTTTCAGCACCATGGACAGCTGTCACTCAGAAATCCCTTCGTATGGCTCGGCTCTCCTCAGACTAACGCAAAGAGACTCTTCTCTGCAGCTAATTCCCAGGAAGACAGGAGATGAGTAGCTTTTCATTCACCAGTTCATATTTTTCTGCGACTAAGGTGGAGGTTTCTTTTTTTCTTCTTCTTTTTTGAGGACTCGTGAAAAGCTACCAGCTGTGTAAATGACAGAAAAGAAAGGCTAATTGCCATCTTAACATATGTAGACAGATCCTCTCATTGTTGGAGTGTACTTTAGGGGGATAATTAAGCTCCAGACTCTTGATTAGATTAAGCTGTTTTTTTGGTCCCCAGTGCGTGGATTAAGTGCTCATTGCCCGATGTATTTGAGCAGGAAGTATTAGAGAGATCAACCTTGTGGAAAATCAGATCTTTCTTTATGGGAGCCGGTTATGACCCCATCATTGGCACAGAGCGGGATTACCTCGGGTCCAACTGGCTCTGCAGGTATTGAGCTTCTCTCAAGTTGACACATATGACATACGAGGTGCAGCGTGACCCCGCCGCCCTTCAGCGCATAACTCATATTTTCTCCAGCCCCCCTCCCGGAAAGGGTGTTTGACTTTGGTGGCTAGACCAGGTTTGCGCTCTCATACGCTGTTGCTGTTGTTTCTTTTCATGGGCTTACCAAGGTGTGACAGCGCCTTTGATTTATGGGTTATTATTGAAGCAGTGTAGCCTATCGCCAACTCATTATGAGTTTACATTCACATACATCACCGCATGCATATTGCATACAAATTTTAAAAAAAAGAGAAGGAAGCAATTGGGCTTTGTGGGAGCCCAGAAACAGCGGCGATTTGTTAAGAAGAGGGCAACGCACCTCGAAAACTATCAAGGATTGTTTTTGCCCTTTAGCGGCCGCGCTCAGATGTCCACTGCTCCAAAAAAAGGAGGGACTAATTTAAATGTCAAGGTCAGCGTTATAAATCACCCGGGAGGCAAAGGGGGCACCGTCCCAGTCCAGGCCGTCCACGGGTGTGTTGGCAGCAAAGAAAGCGCCCCGCACATTGGTGGGCGGGTGAGGTGTGGGCGTCACCTGGCCAAATGAGACGCAAAGTTTGAATATGTGTGCGGACCCACTAATGGAGCGTGATGTTAATGGCAGAAGACATTAAACCGGGCTCTCTGTGTTTTTAAAAGCACCACTAATCTGTCTCCCTGTCAGCTTTATTGAAGCAGCGAGGCTAGGGTGAGCATCGTCCATTAGGGTGCTCACTGGTCTCGACCAAATGCAGGGCTGGCGCTGCACACGGCAGAGTACCATCAGGCTGTCACTCCCCAGGCACAAACCCATGTAGCACCGCTTACCTACGAGCTGCCATGGATCTTCATTGTAGTCTAGTTTGTCGGAGATTGTGAGGGACTGGCGGGTCGTCTGAAACAGGCCGGATGCGTGTTATTAACCCGCATTATTTACCCCAGCCGAGGCACCGCGTCACCCCACCAAACCAAATCAGACTCGAGCTCCACGGCTCCCCATCAGAGTGATCTGTGATTGGGGAAAGTGAAGCGGTCCGTGATGAATTCATCCAAAGCGTGTCGCGGAAATGAATAAGGCGAGGAGTAAGGTGAGGAGAGGGTGACGAAGGGGCGTTTCTGGGGGATAAAGAATAACGGGGCTGACTGTGCTGTGATGGACCAGACGTTGGGGGAGGGAGAGAGGGCGAAGACCAGAGGGAAGGGAGCAGTGAGGGAATTACAATTGCTGGAAAAGTAGAGGCCAGCTTAATCATGTCTAGAGATCAGTGTGTTTGTATGCACCTCCACAGCCTGTAATCAGACAGCCAGTGGACCGATTGAAGGTTAAGTGGAGAGCTGACGATCACATCGGCTGTCCTCTAATCTGCGACCGTGGCTATTTTGTCGCACCGTCACACCAACCCTTACTCATCACCCCGAAGCCTTTCACCCCAACTGACCCTTTTCACGTTCAGTGGTAGCCATCAGCAGAGGACAGAGCATGTGGCTGTGCGATTGGCTAAAGATGGTCCCAGATGGGTTTGGAGATGGGGGTCATGCTGAGGTTTGGGACTTGGCTGTCCTGCCCATCTGCTCCATTTCCCCTCGGGGAAGTTCAGAACGTCTAGTCAAGTTGTTCAACAACCTTTACCGCCTGTTCGTCTCCGCCCGACACCGAGAAACGCCCTCTACCTCTACCCCGTCCACCCTCCCGCTGCTCTTTGTTGCTAGCCCATTGTGTCTAAACTATGCAAAAGCCGTGGTGCGAAACTAGTGGTATTGCATCCATTACCTGCCCAGCTTCAAGGCTGCCCCTCACCAGGCATCGGGAAAGGATGCGTACAGCAAATGTGGATCCTTGCTGAGTACGGCACAAAGCAGCGAGCTGGGAAAGGGGAGAGTGCTCGATGAGGCGCACCTAGAAAAGATTAAATCTATTGTTTCCTTGTCTTCCCTATAATGCATTCTGTCATAGGGAAAGCAGTGCCACACGTCTCTCTCTAATGTATTCTGTCATAAGGTAAGCAATGCCAAGTCGAGGATGTTCTCTGAAAGTCATTTTCTCTTCTTCTCGTGTGTGTTTTTGTTCCATAGTAACAGGGTTTCCCTACCCTGCCACAGGCGCTACCGTGGCCTATAGGGGTGCCCACTTGCGGGGACGGGGACGGGCTGTGTACAACACATTCCGCACAGCTCCACCTCCACCACCAATCCCAGCTTACGGAGCGTGAGTACTGACCCTCCGAGGCCCGGTTCGGGTTGCACGATATTTTTGTCTGGTACGATAAGTTTTGTCTTTTCATAGCTGAGAGTTTTAGCTTTTATACACTCTTTCAGACATCAAGACAAAATGTGTGTTGTGGACTGTTCCTCCTGATGCAAAGTAGCACACGACATCATTAGTGTCAGGCCGTAACTGGGCTGATACTGTGTAGTCTGAACACAACGAGCACTTTTTATATAGATAGCTGTCGTTTGGTTAGATTTCACGCTGCAGTATGAATGAAACTGTACCCAAGACTGCTCCGACAGTGCACACGCTGGAGCTGTTCATGCTCCGACTGAATTTATGCCCAAACTTTGCTTTTCTACTCATAATTTAAAAGAAATCTTTCTGTTGCGTCTCAAGACCGTGCCCTCCTGCAGGAAACCCGCTTGTCTAACATAGCCAGGCTGCATTGCTGCTGTAATTTTACATATTTTTTTTATCTGCGCACATGTCTGAAGAGAACTTTGGTATCTGCGGATATACATAACCGAACCCTGCCCGTCCTTACATTTGCACAGCGTGTGTTGACAAAGGAGTAACTGACAAAGTCAAGGTGAGAGCTGCGATAGTGTATTACCAGTCAGATCTCACTGGACTGTGACCGGGGCCCGTGCTGATCTCCTGGCTTTATGCAGGCCTGCCTCGCACTCGTCTCTTATCAGCGCTGGTCTGTGTGGCCGTGGGAGAGGTCTGATGGAGGCTGGCCGCTGCCCCGCCATAGCTGTCTATCTGTGATTAGATCTGGATCTGTCTTAGTGCGGTGGGACTCGCAGCTGAGACTGGAAATCCCACATCCCCGTTCGCCTCCTTCCCACTCGGGGACCCCTTTGCTGCTGATGGCAGCCGGTTGATTTATATAGCCTAGTCATGTGACGCAGCTCCTTCACTGCCTTCTTTTGTCCTCCCTCTCCACCGCCAGCCCTCCTGATAGCAACTGCAGCAACTGGAAAGACAAACAATTTTACCAGAGCAGAAAATTGGACAGGGATGTGAAACCGTTACACCTTTCAGTTTGTGTCATTCATTATTTGTGGTACAGCGAGCTAAAGCTGCTAAGAGCTGACCCCACAGACCTGCAAATGGTCAAAATAGGAAAATTGGCAAAGGCTGAGAGTCGGTGGGGTCGGATGCAGTCCAAATCAACTAACTGTGCTTTCCTGTTTCGCACGTTCACAGGGTGGTGTACCAAGATGGCTTCTACGGTGCAGAGATCTATGTAAGTACAGTTGACTTTTCTTCTAGATGAAACAGAAGTAAAACAGACAAGAAGCCCAGCCCTGGAGACAAAAACGTGATCTCCTCAGCCCCCAGCCTCGCTGCCAAGCCGGCGTCGATTAGGCCTCTGTCTACTGTGCCAAGAAACTCAACAACAAAATTTAAAACCCCCTCAGCTCCTCCCTCCTCTCCCTCTTTTCTTCCTATGATCTCAGACTTTGGCAAAGAGGCAGACCCTGACTCAGTGTCCCATGTCAAGTTTGGTCATTTATTCCTTTAGATTTGTCTGGAGGTTTTTAAGTCCCCCCCCGCCGCCCCGCCAGCTTTCTTTCTTCTTGTTACCTCTCTGGTGTTTTTGCATTCACTCCGAGGGTTTGGCTGGGATATCCCCTGCTTGCCCCAGGGGGTCTGCGCAGGCCTGAGTGGAGCCGGTTCCTCCCAGCCATCAGCAAGTGGGAGATAAGAGAAGCCGCAGATAAAGGGATTAACTGTCCCTCTGGAGCTGTCCGTGCAGGCAGGGTCACATCGGGGGCCGGCCCTGCTGCACCTCGCCCTTGACAGAGAAGAGCGTGGACTCTGTGGAGATAATGCTGAAATTACCACGCTGCCCCACTTTGACACGAGTCCAAACGTTTGCGAGGAATGTAATTTGTCCCTTTGGTTTTTTTTTTTTCCACTGCAGTGAGATGATTGTCTGTGCAGCAGCAGCAATGACAGCTCCTTCTCACTTTCACCCCGACAAAGACCGGTGTCTGGGAATGAAATGCTAAACCCAAGTGATCCATGACTTACACACCGGCCCGCACGATAGGGCCGTATTTCACCGGCTTTTGTTGTAGGGACACCCACCACTGTGGAAGAAACCCGGGCTGTGCTCTGAGCGATGTTGTTTGTCTCTCACGCTCATTTAGCCACCTCCAGCTAAGTCCTACACAGCTATGTCCCCTGACCGAGGCCTGGCCAGGTCGGTCCATCACTCAAAGCGTCAGGCCGGCCCCTGGTGCTTTACTGCCATTAGTTTTGGCAATGGCCACTGCATTGCTTCAGACTGGCTGAGAGTATGTGAAGGTCTCGAGTGACCAAGAGGGAGCCGTCCCACAGCCCTCAGTGTCCTATACAATCATTCAGTGGACACTGGCGTGCTGTCAAAAGCAGCCAGCTGTTCTGTCAAGGCTTCTGCTAATACATTAGCAGAAGGGGGGGGAAACGAATGCATGCACATATAAATGCACATACGTGGCATGCGCTAATGCATATGCATGCGTAGACACACACGGCACACCCACATATTCCCCATGACAAAATAAAAAATGTGCTGCACGGCCGCGTGCAGGATTTGACAATGTGGGAGAGTGATTTATTGTTCCGTGTTTGTTCAGGCTGTTGCTGTAATCAACACATTCCCAAGGCATGACCGTCCCACAGGAAGTCATCCGCTTCAATTGCTGTGACTTCCTGTCCCCTTGGTAAACATCAAGGAGCGGAATTCGATCGCCGTGGCCCCGATTTCGCTTGCACCCGCGACCTCGGCCGACTCACCGTTACTTCGCGATGTCGCTCTGCATCGGACACCCCCCCCTCGAGTTTAAAAATAAATGAAAACATGCATTATTAAAAGCCACCTATCCACCGTATGGACACAGATGGGCACACACTCCACTGGCACTAATAGAAAAACAGTGGGAGAACAGCTTCATTTTTCAAGGAGAGTAATAGCAGCACTCCACAATGAGGTCTTTAATTCCTTCCCCATTCTGGCAAATGAATACAGCGGTCCTGACTCCCCAATGGTCCGACCGTCTTCTGCCTTCTTACTTCTTTTGTGAGCCGGGGGGGTCATGTATAAGGGAAAAAAAGGGGGAGATCTTCAATTACGGAGCAGCGGCGCGCCCTCAATCTAAAAATGGGCCGAATGTGGGGATTTGGCTCACGTTGCCTCCGTGGCTGCGCTTCGGATGAGCCTCCGGTGCGACAATGACTTGCTCCCCCTAAACGCGCTGCCTCTCAGAACATCATTCATTCTCTTGTTGCCACCACCTGCCTAACACACCATATATCAAACAGCACCCTCTGGTGTCTCACGGGGAGGCTGCAGTCGGGGAGTGTGTGAGCAGATGAGCAAACTACTGCGTGGTGACATTTAACCATTAAGGCAATTTGAGGCTGTGTGTGTGCGAGTGGTTGTTTTCTTGCGTCTTTGAGAGCTAACCTTTGTCTGCACAGGTAATCACTGATTAAATATGGTGGTATTTTTTTGTTCTTTTACAGGGTGGCTATGCAGCATACAGATTTGCCCAACCCACCACCACCGCTGCTTACAGTGACAGGTGAGGGTCTCAGATTGTATGAGACTGATTCTCTTGTATGTAATTTGAGGGGTTTTAAAGACAAAAATCTCCATAAAGTTATTAATTAATAGACCCTGTGCACGAGAAAATGCTAACTTCCTGGTTTGAGACCGGATGTAGGGTTGTACATTTCCGGTCAAGATATCCTCCAAAATCATGTCCAAAACTCGAAAACGGAAAGATGGCGTTAAGTTACAAAGAGCAGAAGGTGGGAACACTCACCGCTGTTGTGTCATAAAAAATCGAATGATCAATTTTGACGTTTAAAGAGTTTAGATCGATCAGTTGTTTACATCACTCAACACAAGCAGAACTGCAGCAGAAGACACATCGTCCACATTCAGAAGCACATCTCTGTATAGTGACTGGTCTTATGATTTAAACAGGTGAACAATAGTTAAACCAGATGTTCCCCCGTTATGTCGATATCAGCTCGTCAAGTACACACCTGCACAGCATGTTAACAAACCGTGAAAAAAGCCACACAAAAAATGAACGATTGCTGGTAACGGTTTCTATACATTAGTATGTACGAAGGGTATGTTGTGACTTACTTTCAAAATTACAGCAGTCCCTCGCTATAACGCGGTTCACCTTTCACCTCGCTGTTTCACGGGTTTTTTTTTTTTTTACGTCACATTGTGTCCTGCGTCCTGATCGCTGCAGACGATCTCCTCCATGACGTCTCTCCTGTACAGTACAGAATCGCTGCATCGATCGCTAGCAGTGTGACTCTGGAGTGCAGTGCTGTATGTCCACCAAACGTTTTGCACCGTCAAAAAATAAAATTGGCTCCTTGATTTCACCTATCGCTGGTTATTTTTAGAACGTAACACCCGCGATAAACGAGGGACAGCTGAGAAACATAACATTTGAATCCCTTTTCTCTTTTGCTCTGAGACGCGGGGGAAAAATATCGACAAGTCGATGAACATCATTTACAGATATATTGGGTAAATGCCCGAGACATCTACAGAAATGTAAATCGCCGCTTGATTCATTCATTTGCTTAACTTGTTTTGGACCGGAAATAGCATATGCTAACGTGCACATAGTCTATTGGCTGTAACTGGGAATATTGAGGCTGTTTTGCGTGTTTCCCATAATTCCATAAGACAAGGCTGACTTCATCCATCGTTAGCGTTCACTTCTCAAGTGCTTAAAGAAACAGAAATGCACTGCAGAGCAGGCACAGGCTTCTTTTTTTCTCCACGAGCAGCTGTTGAGAAAATGCTGAATTGAAAGTAAAAACACGGACATGTTTCCCATGTGTCCGACTCGGCTCCCGAGAACTTTTGATTTAAAGCAACAAGTTGATCCCACAGGCTGTGAAACAGGGGAAATTACTGGGAGAAGGAAAAAGGAGTGCGCCTCTAAATATGTCCTCATAAATCTCATAAATGCAGCCATCGCTGTGTCGGAGTAGCAAAGGGTGGGCTTCAGCTTTAAATAATTAGTGTTTTCCCACCAAAAATGATCATATCTACAGGAGACGTGATGGTAGGAGAGCGCGTGTGATGAATGGGGGCTGCTCCGGCAGCATTTTACAATATTCTGTGGAGGGTTATTTTGGGTTTCTTCCTCTCGAGTTATCTTATCTATTAGGCAAACCGCTATATTCTTTTTAGCTCGGAGCTAAAGAGCACACACGCGCACGGAGAAAAAAAGACTAACCTTGTTGGACTCGATGAGAAAAGCAGTGATATATGTCGTGACTCTCCGCTTGTGAGGGGAGAGTGGGTATATCACTGCGGTATTTATTAATGGCCTCGGGTCTGCGGAGGGGAGGTGGGGAGACGGAGAGAGGCAGAGATGGACCAGCGGGAACTCTATCACTTCTGAGTGATGTCACTCTGGTTCAGGTGTGCTCTGTTTGAGGAGGCGTCGCTGATTCATTTCGGCCCCGAAAGCCGTTGTCAGCCGGGATGTGGGCCGGTTTGGGAATCTAATCTGGGAAGGATTGAGCATGTCACTTGTGATAACGTACACCCTGCCTGAGAGCCTGAAGATCATATCGATAATGTAAGATTTATCAGGCCTCGCCGCGGTTCGAATTATGAGCAGCCGCGCTCTGCGAGAGCAGAAATTGGACGGCGGCTTTTTTTCCCTCTCCGAGTGATTTAATTCGTGTTTCTCTTGCCTTTACTTTTCTCTGAGATTTAATATAATTCGCCCCAAGTTGTTTGTTTTGCTTTGTCTGTTTGTTTCCTTTTGAATAAGCGGTCATGCCCACTGGATCAATAAGGGTTTGCTGGTGTTGTCTCAGCCGCACCTTATCAGACTTTACCGTGGAGCCGTCAGCCAATCATAAAAAAAGAGGTCGCCGGGATTGAGGAAGGCGTGTGAAACCCTGCAAAATATGAAACATTTATTATCCGAAAAGCCCACACCGCTCACAGGCTGCATTACCAAAGCCCTTTAAGTAACTAAAGAGAGTTGGTACAGGCGAGGCTGATGAATCAAAGAGGCCTTCACAGGAGCCAGGCACATGGTAGAGACCCTGCTAGCTTCCAGTCGGCTCTGTGACATTGCGCGGGGTGGTTTGACCTGCTGTTCGTCAGCGGCGCCACTCTGGTGAGAGTCATTCTGGAGATGTATTAGCCTTAGAGGGCCTGTGGGGTTCAGTGCTCACTGAAGATAAGAGGACCACGGAGACTTCCCCTGACCATCTCACGGCACGGGCCTCCTCCCCAAGGAGCCGAGACAGCCTTTCCGATTTCACGTCCTGCTCGCTGACCTTGGGTGCCGACGGACTCGACTGGGCCGCGCCATATTTAGATCTTATATAACTCAACGCATCTCGTACGAACGTCGTACGTCTTGTTGTCTCCTTTAGGAGAATTTCCTCCTCTCTCCACTCCTTTTTTTTTTTTTAATTCCTGGTTGATTTGGTGCCCTCAGTCCTTGGCTGGGTGTGCCTTATCTGCTCCTTGCAGACCCTCATTTGCAAGCAAGAGCTAAAAAAAAAAAAAAAAGAAAGTAAATAGAGGAATATGTGAAGTCGAATAAATAAATAAATAAAGCGCACACATCTTGTCCTGTCTCAGAAGGAAATTGGAAGGATTAGTTCCAAACCAGCAACAATGAAAAGACAGGGGCGTGAGCCCAGTGTGCAGCCTCGGTAAACAAGAGCAGGGTGAGAGAGCGAGCCCTCCAGCGCCAACTCTGCTCTGCATCCTTCTTTTTCTGCCTCCCTCCGCTCATTACCTATTCTATCCAGCTAATCAAGATGACAATGAAAAGACAAGTATAATTCACCAACCTTTGAACTCCCCTTTTTGAACCACCTTGTATAAAGCAGGAAGCCCAGGAGGCCGGGGAGGGAAATAATTGATTGCGTTAGAGACTTGAAAGGGTTTACTTGAGGGGTTGAGCATTAAACAAGCATGCATAAATGTTCTTCTCTCCTCGTCAATGATAGATCAATGACCGCGTTCTCTGTCCCCTGTTGTGCAGCTATGGCAGAGTCTATGCAACAGCAGACCCTTATCACCACACGATTGGCCCTGCAGCCACATACAGTGTGGGGACCATGGTAAGTCTATGAGAGCGCCGCCTGTTCCTGTCTGCACCCTCCATGACACAGGCTACAGCACACACACACACACACTCCAAAATAAAGACCAGAGACTTCACTCGTCACTGGTTTTTATTTACGTGTTGTTCATTAATCGATTCGGGTTTTTGTCATGCTATCTGGCACACCCTAGTGGGCAGTACTGAGCAGTACTGTGAAGCCCTGGCATGTGGAAATTGGCTCAGATATTAAGTGCAATAAACTTCTGCAATGCCACGCAAGCTCACCTCCTGCACTATTGATCTGACACAAGTTCCTCCTGAAGTGAGAATGAGTGATCACTGCAGTCTTTTCTCCCTCTCCCAACACGAGCTTTACATGTTACATAACAGATACATTTCCAAGCTTTGTTTTCATCCTACATCGCTCAACTTGCTCCCGAGTGCGACAGATCATCTTCTTTTTGTTCCCCCCCCCCCATTCAGTCAAACCGAACCCGAAAAGATGAGGTCGAACTGTTAATGTCTGTTTTTAGCTAGCTTTTGCAGCTACTGTAACATCAAAGATGAAAAGTGACGAAAAACAAACGAGGATTTTTTCCGAAACTGAGAGTTCCTCTTTGGTTTTGTTTTACGACGGCGAGGAGGATGATGAGGAGGAGGAGGGAGTTGGGGCCGGGCTCGCAGACCAAACCTAGAGATTAAGGCCCATCAAACGCATGCAGCAGTGTGCCGTGGGACATAAAAGAGAGAGCGAGACTGAGGGAGGGAGTTGTCTCACCCTCCTCTCCTGCCCACAAGCTTGATCGGTGGCGTGTTCTCAGCTTGAGAAATGACTCAAATTCATCATTACAGCATGCATGCGATTTTTCAACAACTTTAAAAAAAGAAGCGTACAGTTCCCCGGTGCAGCTGCTAGCTAAAAGCTTTCATTAATTAAGACATTTCTTTTTCCTCTTCATTTACTTAATTAAAAAAATGTGCTTGAATGTTTTTTATTCTTTCTTCTCTTCCCTCCAAATTTCCTTCCTTTCCTCTGACACTTTAATCGTCCTCTCAGCGAATGTAGAAGTCAGGATCTGGACCCTAAAAAATATCTAATGTGGTGTGTGTTGGGAGCTCAGGGAGCTAACGCAGGCTTGTTTGTGTGTGTGTGTGTGTGTGCTCGTGGGTTCACGGGGCGCTGAACAAATGGCGAGGCTACTGGGATGCAGGCTGTGCTGAGGCCAACATCTAATAAACTCCTAAGCTAAAGAGAGAAGACCAGTTTGGTTCCTAATTCTTTAATCATATTTGATTAATGGTTCTCCAGCAGCAAGGAGTCATTTTTGCATTTAAAAGCTATACAATAATTAGTTCCTCTGAGGTTGAGGTTGGAAATTCTCTTTACTCGTTTCCAGCTTACAGAAGCATCTCGTACGGATGAAAGTTTTGTACAAGCAAGAGGGCTCCGCGAAATTAGGCAAAATTAGCCTTTGAAGACATTCGGTAGCCTTTGGAGTTTGCCTGAATTCCTAATTGCAGCAGAGCCACCGAAAGATGAGAAGGACTGCGTGTGTGTGCGTGCATGTGCAGGTGTGCATGCATAGGCCCACTTGCATGCTCTATGTGTGTCTGCCCTAGATATCTTGAGCATGGTGCTAAATCTAAGGGCTAATATCCTGTGGTGGTTTGGCCCTCCAGAAAGGTGCAGGCACCTCTGCCAGACTTGAAAAGGAGCCGTGATTAAACCTCTCAGAACTTATTCTGCTTTAGTCCAATCTCTGATATTGTTACGGCCGTAAAAGGACAAAAATCTCTGTTTTTCAATTTATTTCTAAGCGTAATGAAATCAAAATGTATTCGCCGTTCAAGAAAGTGCTCTATCTACATGCATATAAACAATTTCCTCTGTATGAATTGCACCAGTTAAGCTCCGAATCCAACAATCCACTTTACCTCCCGTTCCTAACACACACTCGGATTGTATGCAATCGGGGAATTTATTCAACAAAACCCGTTATTGGCTTCAGTGTCTCAAACTCTCAATCTGTGTCGAGATTATACGTATATGAAAACTCAATAAGTTAAAAGGAAGGAAATTTGTGGAGAAAGAGAAACCGACTCTAGCTGTCACCTGAATACTGATTGGTACTTTTTCATCTTTGATGTTGCAGGCTAGCCTATACAGAGGAGGGTACAGTCGCTTCACTCCCTACTAAAAGAAAGAAAAAAGCGAGAAAAGACAGAGACATTACCCACAACAAACAAACGAAAAAAAAATCCTCTCTTTAAAAAAATAAAATACAAACACAAAACGAGCGAACACCCAGTCCTTGGCGGAGAGTTAAATCTAACTAAAAGCTTCCAGGTCCACATGCTGAGCCCCTCCCCTGACACTCGCAAGCAGATATTTCTACAACAACCTTTTTGATGTCATCATTGGTCTGCTCTTGTTTCGTATTCATTTTGTGCTTTTGGTTTTCTTTTGGAAAGTTTTATGCACATGTGCATTATCTTGACTGCTGTATATGGGTGCTGTGTCACCATAACCAATGTGAGCCTACTGCAGCACGCATGGTGCATGCTCAGAGGTGTGTATATGCAGCTGCTGTCATCTGACTAAGAATATACTGGGGCATTTCTATCCTATATACATATATATGTGTGTGTGTGTATACGCACAACAAAGAGAAATCAGGTTGATGGTGAACACTGATCCATCCCATTTAATTCCTTTCCCAGCTTTTATCATCGAATCTTTGACTCATCCAGCACGCAGAACTCTTAATGCTGACGAGCATGCCTTGGTAATTCTTAGTTCAAAGACAGCACTGCTCTGATTGCTTTCTTTTTTTTTTCCTCAAACATTGGAGTGTCCTACTGTTGTGCACTTGCAGTGGAGCCTTACAAGCTGTATTATGTGGTATGACAGCATGCAGAGTAAAGGGTCATGAAGGTCAGATTTCTGTCTTGAACTCACAATGCTCATATGCCAGCCCGGTCTCTTGCAAAGCACCGTGCATTTATATGCAACTGTTCTGCATTAGCTGCTGTGTTTTGGGGGAAATGTGACACCGGCTGTGTTGATGTGCAGCGATTCATATAAGTACAGCTGAATGTAAATATGGGGGATGAGCATTTGCATTTCCCACCGGCGGCCTGTGTTCGCATCTTATCTCATGCTCACTGGTATTTTTAGAAATTTGATAGGACCATGAAACATGTGCTTTAAGCCGCCTTAAATTACTTTAAGGGATACTTGTCTTTTATTAGATCCTGTTCCAGTGATTTTTTTTCTCCCAGGCGATTTAAAATTAGTTCTTCTGCTTTACACCGCCCCTCCAGGAGACATTATACAAAAGTTCTGAATTGGCTGAAAAGTTCTTCTGACGACACGTAAACAGAACTTTATCTGCAAAGTTGTTGGAGCTCAGCTCATGAATGTACTTAGTTTTCGTCTTTGTAGCGTCGCATCAACACATTTCTGAGGCGCGCAGTTTGTGTCGCTGTAGCCATCGAAGCAGACCAAACCCTACACTGCACTGGTTTTAACACAAGTCATTAAAAAAAACGACAAACCAGCAAAAAGAAATGAAACTGTGCGATCCTCAGAATTCCAAAGTTTGGGAACACCTGCTCGAAAGGATAAAGGGACCAGGCACTGGAATATGGGAATCTAGAATTTGCATTAAAATCCAGCCGATTTACCGTCAGGCAAATGTCGGATTTAAAAGCTGAAAAGCAACACGCTGTGACCAGGTTTGTCCACCAGAGGGCACTCTGCAACACATTTGTGCGAGCCGCACAGAAAGTTAAACGAATAAATGTTCATGCTTCGCGGAAAGAAAATGAATTGAAATATTTGGCCTCAGTCTTAAAGAAAAAATAATTATTATAGTGTCAGTAAAGCTCATCTTGAACGTTGTTTGTTTTGGGTAAATTAATTACACTTGAAACATGAGTGCAGGGAATCCATAACGATATTGTACGTGCGCTGGAAACACGATGTAGAGATTCATTTTTGTCATATGAACCAAAAACCTGCAGTGGAATTTCTTACATGTCTGATGTGCAGGATTAGTCAAATAATTGATTAGTCTACTGACAGACAAAGTAATGCTCCCAGCTTTTCAAAAGCGAGGCTGCGCTGCTGCGTCTTATTGTAAACTGAGCATCTTTTGTTTTGGCTTTTTTGGTTGAGCAAACTAGACAATTTGAAGCCATCGCTTTCGGCTCTGGGAAGTCACGATAAGCCCCGCGAACAATTTCTTCTTCACACTTCACTGACTAAATGGGTAAATCGGTTAATCAAAAATTTGCATAACATTGTGCAGCGGTTCCTGTGTGTCTGCAGTGTACGTTTCCCCAAAACGCCATTGTTAAACGCAGAATAGTCGCATGTGAAGCGAGTTTGCAGAACACACGGTTGCATATTCTCACTAATACAACACGGGGGGTGATCTGTACACAAGGTTTACGCTAACCCCACACATCCGTCACACGGGAATGACACAGCACTGAGGTGGGTTAACCCTGGCAGAGGGCTGTTCTTCTACGAGTCACCGCTCTCTTTTTTAAGCATTGCACAAAATGTTTTACCTCAGGATGAGCTAACTGAAACTCACAAACTAGGATACAGTGCTACTCACTTCTCAGCCGGCAGGACAGTTTCCTTTCTAACACAACCAGCAGGTTTCGGAAGAGCTAATTTTTCAGTTTTTTCTTTAAGCAGAGACCCCATGATGATAAAATAAAGACTGTACTGTTGTTCTTTACTAAAACTACTGTATTATAAATATATTAAGACATATACTGTATAACACGTTTTACACTGTATACACACACAAGTCCAGGAAGATATTATATATGAAAGCACCCAGGAGTTAGAAGACACAATGTAAATGTGTGTAGAGTGCAGACTTACTCGCCTCTTCGTCGACATGCGGTCATTGCATTGGCTTCTATTACAACTTTGTGCTGCGTGAGGTGGATTTAAAAGAAACTCTGTGTAGCCGCTGTTAGCTGTCGAGATTTAAGCGCAGCTACGGAAATGCAACTGAAAGCTTTTGCCAATAATATTTAATTTCTATGTACTCACACTCAAAGTGTTGTGGTCTTAAAAAAAATATCTGTTTGTTGCACTTTATTTGTTTTCCTTTTTTTCTTTCTGAGATGTAATATATTTATAAAAAAAGTATCATATACAGCTAGTTATGTTTAGTCGAGATGTTAAAATGATATAGAGTAATGTTGTATATCAAAAAAGAAAAAAACACCCATTATCTCATAAGTAAAAGAAAAGTCTTTACGTAGGTAAACAAACATTATTCTTCCTTTTGTATGCTAGTACGTACGCTCCGCACCGTTTGGGGTTTTTTATAGAACAAACTTTGAATATTATTTTTACCATTTTAAAAAACGGGAGAACTGATTGTACATTTGTAGGAGTTTCTCACATAAACTCTGCAGCAGAGTACACGTGTGGGCGTTCAGTTAGTGACCACTATTAGACTGGAATGAAATCGATTTGTTTCTTTTTTAGAGCTGAATGTGTGTGCCTATGTGATATATATACATATACATATATATGCATTAGAATGTTTGAGAGTGTGAGGGAGGAGAGAGACGGGGGAGTGGAGGCAGTTCGCTAAAACACTGTAGTTTGCAGTAAGCTAACAGCTTCGCATGACTTCACTCTTACGGTCCCTGTAATAACATGACGACACAGACGCTCTGACCTCATAAAAGATTCAGTGGCAATGAAAAAATGACGATCTGATCACGCTCCAGCATTTATTTTACCTCATGAAGGATGTTTGGACGTCCAGTTTCCTGAGCGGAGCGGGTGCACGTGCTAATGCTTTGACAGACAGTGAAGCTTGATCACTGTTATCAATGTCAAAAGGTAGAAATTACCTCAAATTTGTCCAAACCATAGATTATTAGCCAATCAACTTGGAGATCACAGCTCTACCACAAACGATGCTCTCATAAACAACAGAAGAATTTATCATCTGTGGGGAGGAAGAACTACTTTCATGCTACAAAACTACTATAAATGATCAGAGTTTACAAACAAACGACAGATTCTGTTGTTTTAATGCAGGGGTCTCAAACTGGAATGAGCTGTGGGCCACTGCTGATACTGGATCTCATTGGAGGACCAAGTAGTACAAAAAGAAACAAGAACCCAAAACTATTTACAATAATGTAGCGTTTTGTTTGTTTGCTTTTAATTTCAGATACTTTATAACAAGACAAAACTGCGAACATGAACACAGTTTTCCCCTCATTCCTAAATAACTGAAGCCGTTCATTGAACTACCAATTAAACACCTTGGTCCTCTCTGGCCACACACGTGGCAGCACTTCTGCTATCACTTCATTTTTAAAAATAAAATAAAAATTCAGATATAAGTGTCCACATTAGTTTGTGACTCTCTGCCAATGCTGCCTTCATATTAAATCTTTTTTTAACATTGCACTCAACAACAAACAAATCCTCCCAACAAAAAAGTAACTTCAAGGATCAAATTACATTATATTTCTTCATGTTAACATACGGCCTTGATATGTAGTATTGTGGGCTCCAAGTGGCCCTCGGGCCACGAGTTTGAGACGAATTAATGATCACATTCTATATAAAACTGGATACGGATTCATCTAAAATCAAGATTTACGCTGTAAGTTGAACTTTGTTTCAGTGATTTTCGTCACGTACACATTAGATGATTTGTAAAAATATAATACATGTAGGGTTTGCCAAAGCATTAGCATGAGCACGTGCAGTGCACATCCAACTTTTCCCCTCCGTCATGTTATTCCAGGGACAACTTTGAGTACTGTCATCTGGAATTGCTCCTATCAGTCTGCACGGGTTTGTCAACAGTTTACAGAAAAAGTTAAAATAAGCATTGTTTAACCGTTTCAGTGTCAGCTTATCAAGGCTTAAATGTTAAGATATAACATTAATAACTGGCAGTCAGTATTGTAGAGGTCTGAGCCGTTTTTATTATGCTTATGTAAGTCAAAGGTAACTTAAATGTGAATTTATTATACAAACACTTTAATATTTTTGGGTTTGTTTGCTTTAGTTGTATTCCACAACCAGCTTAATATGCAACTAGACCTCTAATTGATCCAAATATGTGTTGGTACTTATTAATAGTAGTATATATGTTTACATATCAGCTGAAAATACTCTTCATCCATCGTTTATATTTATAGGTATTCACTAAGCCCTGATAAGCTGGCAGGTGAATTTATTAATCCACCTAAAATATTTGTACAAAAGAAAACCAAGCAAAAAAGTTACTGTACTTGTAAATACATTTAAATGTATATACATACACACACACACACACACCCATACACTATATCACAATTCTCTGAGTAACTGTTTTATATGTATTCCTATATGAAGTGGGGTCATCTGTGTATTTTCAATTCAGCTGAACTTGTTCTTGAATTCTATGTTCTCTTTATAATGAAAATATATTGTCTGAAAGGTGTAAAGTAATTTTCTTTTGGGTTAATTTCATAGCTAAAAGTATACTATTATGAGCCTTTTCTTTATTCATGAATTCTTTTGTTGTCAATATGTGACATATATATAAGTAACCTCTGATTGTTTTCTGAGTGTCAGAATAAAGCAGTTATATGATCATCATGTCTGCCTTCACACATGGATGTTGTTGTTGCTGTTGTCAATCTAAGACTTTCTCACCACAGTCTAAATTTCCTACCAACCAAAGTCAGTTAACAAAAATAGTCAGTACAGATCTTTTCTTCTTCTTCGCTTCATTGAGATTTAAGCGTCGAATAAGCCCAACTTATTGCTACGTGTAGCTCTTTCAGTTTTTTTAAAGTTGCCGTTTTGCTCCTTTGTGGCACAAAATCAAACAGCGGGGAGACAAAAGATTAAAAAAATGAGACTATTAATGATTTAAGTTGAGGTAACTGCTCGTCCACTGTCGTGTATTCCTGTCATTATAAGTTGTGTTGGTTGACAGACTGATCTGATCACGCTCAAATGATCCAAACAGGAAATGGGTAACTTAGAGCACAAGGTTAATAATAAATTGTGGAAAATAAATGAATACATTGAAGCTGTAGCGTCACACTGGAACTATAATAACTAATAAACTCAAAAATGAAAGGCCATGAACACCACAAACTGAAAGGTTGGCGCTAGGCTGAATCAGCTGTTGTGATTGGTTGTTTTGGTCAGGTGACTCAGCGGTCCCCAATCCCTGGGTCGCGAGAGTTGAGGCTCGGGTGTGAAGTTTATGGTTTTTAGAGTTTTTAGTGTCAACTCTGTTTCCCTGGGTCGTTTCCCGTGTTGTAGTTGTGTGTCTTATTTTGAAAGGAATATTTAGCCGTTACCATAACGATCAGATCATTAAGGGGCAGAGAGGAGGATGCTACGCTCAATGTTGTTGGCGCATTTTAGGAGGACGCTGCTAATAAAGTTACATAATTACACAGTGAAGTCACGTTTATTATTGTGTTGTTGTATTTATCCGCCACACCTTAAAGGATGGGGACCGCTGAGGTAACTGATGAAAAAGGTTGCGTGGGAGCCAATCAGGTCGGTTGCGGACTTGTTGCATCAACTTGTTTGCCTATGACGGGCAGCCAAAATTAGCTTCAGAAGCTACACCACACAGCTGGTTTCAGCAGGTCTCCTCTAACCTCAGACGAAAGATTATTTTCAGGAGTCTTTGGTGTTTTTGAGGACCTTCACTACCATAAATGCTGTTGAGGAGAAAACGCGACGGATGGACGCTGTCGGTTAGCTACGCGATGACGCTGTGGAGGCGGTTGCGTGCAGCTGAAGGTGTAGAGGACTTGGATAAGAGCCTCACTCCTGTTAGTGATGAGCAGCACAAATAAGCTTCAAACCCCTCTGAACTGTGATTACACACCTCGGATTTCGAAGGGCGGGTTTCAGAGCTCAAAGATTATTTTCTGTAGTGGTGACAGTGTTTAAGGATCTTCACCTACTCTGCCTTTGTCTTAATGACGATCCAGCGACTGTTTAGTCCGTGTAACGTTCCAGCAACATCCAAACTAGCGTCCGCTCCCCTTCACTGCACGGTGGCAGCACAAACAGATTAAAACTTGAGGAAATAAACCCCAAACTGTCCGCAGAGCTCAAAGCTAACATGCGCACTGTTAAGCAGACTTCACAAACTATGAGTGAGAGCAGCACAGGCTCTCACGCCTGAACCATCCCCTCCCCTGAATCCTTCACATCCGTGGGTGATTAATATATTTGTGTCTGCCTGACAGCGAGGCCTATATGTAGCTGCAGCGCTATTGTGCTCCCTCCCTGCTGAGCCGTAAGACCGCATGTGGATATTTTTGTATTGCGGGTCCCCAGCGAGCGCTCAGTAAATCCGAGGTATAGAATAGATAGAGGAGAGGAAAAGCTTGGGCCAGTTCCTCTCTGGGAAGAGCCAGATTGGGGCGGGGGTGCAGGGTGGAGGCTGATTGAGCACGCCACTTGTTTGACTGTTTGTCTCTGCTGGTTAGGAGGTGGTGGGGGGACTGGGCGGGGTGATGCACTACAAAGCCATTCTGAAATTAAAGCCTCATCTTCTTTCATTTATTTATTTTTTCATCAGACGCTCAACAGAGCTGCCGAAGATCACTGTGAATTAGGAAGCGTCTGTCACGACGAGGGTCCCGGGACACTCGCCTCGCCCACACCCCTCCACCCCTCTCTCCCCAGCTGCCATCCGGCCCCATTATACGCTGAGACTTTTCACTTTGTGCTGCCAAACTGCCGATCTCCACTCGCACGATTACAGCTCGCTCTGATCTGTATCCTGGGGAGAGCAGTAGCTTTGGTTTTGGCAGGCGTGAGACCTCTACTCCCGCTTCTTTTATGCCGCATTACAAGAGCGCGATGAAACGCGAATGACGCCGAGCTCCCAAACTTTTTCGCAGTTGAGTTGTAGACGCTGTGGCTCCTGTTGGCGGTTTCCACGCCGTGTCTTAACCTCAACTTCTGAACTTTTTTAGTGTACATTGCACAGATGGGGCGGAGGGGGCTTTAAAGCGAGCGCGGGTTGTTTACTCCATACGTTGTTCCATATGTTTGCCAGTGTTGGTTTCTCTCAGAGAACTATGCTGTCGGCGACACGATCCTCGCCCCCAAAAAACTTACTCAGAGAGGCACAAAGTTGCACCGAGCTGCTGCACACTGACTCTTCACAGCACCTCTCATTATGCATGTCTATCAGAAACATAACTTTCTGCATATTCACCAGTCTCCCCGCTTCTCTCCCCTGTTTCTAGTAAATACAAAATGAAGAGCTGTACTCAGTATTGATGGACATCACAGATGAAAACAACGAAGAGAGGAGAACTAGCTTTAAGAAAATAACAAAAGAAGAAGAAGACAAGGAGGAGTCCCTCTACTGAGGCTGGCGAGGAAAGACGGGAGGCGTACAAAGTGGCGCCGCGGCAGTGGTGTCAAACCAGCCACAAACTTGACAGACGGAGTGAGCCAGTTTCCACCAGGGACCACCTTTTTGCCGGGTAGAAAAAGACAGAGAGAGAATGAAAAGTGTCCCGTTATTATAAAACATTTTATTTTTCTATACTTTTGTGATTTACAATGGTAAAAAAAAAAGTGTGTATAAAGCAGTATATATGTACAAATCTGTTTTTATGTTTTTTGGTAAGGGAGATGAACAGTTGGCCCTTGATGCTGATTCTGTGGTATGCAGGAAGGAGGAGGGAGGAGCCCCGCCCCCCCTCCTCTCTCTGTGGCACACTGCTCTGTCGCCGAGGTCGTGTTTGAAAAAAACAAAAAAAAGTTACAAAACAAAACAGAAAAGGTGGCAGGGAGAGCTCGGCATCCAGGCAGAAGCACTTTCTATGCTGTACTTCCTGTGGGTGGAGTCAAAGGTCAACCTCCTGGTCTCACTGCTCCGCCTTCTTCCTTCCAACCTCCCCAAAACTCCTTCCTTCCTTCCTTCCTTCTCGGGCCGGTGATGACGCTCTTTCCTCCTTGTTGCGGTGTCACTGGCCTGCAGCGCCTAGCGTTAGCAGCGTCCCCCGTGGATACTGTTGTGATGTCACTTCCTCCCGGCAGCACCATTGGGCATCCCCGCCCTCCCCAATGGGCAGCATCACTGGTTTACAGCGTTGGGGAGTGGGGGGGGTGAGCCACGGCGGGACGGTGAGACGGTGTAAAGCCGAGCCTCCCCGTCTGCCCCTCTCCACGCCCCAGCAGAGGTCACTGACTGAGGACTAGTTAGAGAACACGGCGCAGAAGTCGCCGACTTTACTCACCTGCCAGACTCCGAGCCCAAGCCTTTGCGTCACTCCGCACCGACGGACAAACTGTCAGACCAACGCGACGATAAGGTGCGTACGACTACCAAGGATGCACGTTTCCACCTGACGAGAATAACTCATCGACGTCCATGTAACAAATTGAATTATAATCGAATAATCCCATCGTACTACATCAGCAGGTGCATAACCAAAACACAAGCCTGAGGCATATAGACTTATGTCGCTAGATAAAACATATAGAAATACAGTAGTGCCCATCCAACGGTAATCGAGGAACTAGGGCTGAAATATGTCAACTTTTCTTTGTCCGTGTATTCTGAGAATATTTATTTGTGTGTTTTTTGTATTTTTTTGCAGCACTGAAAGTTTTAAACAGGAAAAAAAAAAAGTTTTAATTTGGTGGAAGCGAAACCTTAATTCTTTATATCAGGAAAAATCACTGTAAACGTGTTAAATCAAGAATGTTGGTTCAGTTTTTGAATGTACTTTAATGTCTAGGGTGTCCAATAAGTATGTATTCTTTTTCTGTATATAAATATATATACATATCTATTATATGGGCTGTGGTGATGTCAGGGAATAGAGGGGGTGGGCAGGAAAGCCTCTGGCCCCCAACATAGATATCAGACCCCTCCCACTAAATATGTCCCTGATATTTACTGTAACATGTGATCATGTGTTATATGATTGAAAGTGTGACGGTGATAGTGTGAACTGATCTCCCCCGACATCGCCCCCCGAATCCCACGTTTACCACACAAGCAAATGTATACTGTGCACAAACACACACAGGTTAACAACACAGGCAGGATCACACACACACACACACACACACAATCCCCAAACTGCTTTTTTCCCTCTTTTTTTGTGCCCCACTCTGAGCAAAAACACCACATCCCACTTTCAGACACTTCACAAAAAGAACCACATCTGCGCGCTAACTCCAGCACTTGCTAATTAGCGCAAAGTTTAGTGGGATAAAAAGTTTATGAATATTGATTTTTCTTTTCTTACTTGAACCAAAGCATGATTTGAACACACAGTCTCAGTGCTCTTTGATCAGGAGACAGCGGGACTCGGTGATGACGGCGGAGCCCGGATGTGTATTGACGTGACCCAGATTTCATTCGCTCATCGCCGCCGAGGTAGAGCTCGCTCTCCCGCTAACGTAACGAGCCTCGCTGACGAAGCCCGGCTCGCGGCTTCCTGCGGCAGCTGCCTCGGTTTATGAGCCGCTGTTCTGGCGCTGACCCTGGTGGGCGGGCGGTTTTATTGCGTATTGGAAACAACCTGCTGGCCCTGAGGAGAAACTTTATCAGAGGCGAGCGGGTTCGGGTGAAGCACAACTTTGTTTGAGAGTTCAGGGTACACTACTTGGTAGTGGTTTTGTGTGAGTGGTTACAAGAGGGTAAGACTAGGTTAAGCTCCTGACTTCCTGTACAAAACTACAGTGTGTACTGTTAATATCCTGTACAGTAAATCTCACCTCACACTTCTTGATTAACTTCATCTTATTTCAGGTTAAAAAAAAAAAAAGTACTTGTTCTAAATCAGGGCTCCTACCCACGCGACCTCTGTTCATCCGTAGACAGCTTCTCATATATTACAGAGTATCTATATCATGCCAACTAACTGTCGTGAAGTCTAATTGGGGTAAAGTCGGTCATTCGTTCTCCCATGCAGCGATCACACGCAGGCTTAGCGTCTTCATACCTGTAGGTTTGTCACGCGGTTCCTCTGGCCTACTTACGGGCTACAGCCCCGCGGTAGGTCAGAAGCAACGCAGGAGCAGGCTGGAGTTTTACTTCGATGGCAACTTTGTGGAAAGCAGAGCTTCTCTGAAAGGAAAAAGGGGGAAACCTAAATGGTCACTACATGATCAGCAGCGATAAAGAGCCACAGTTTGTCGTTTGTTTTTTAACGAACTTTAGGTTTTGGTCAGATGTTCGGATTTTGTCCACTGAAATATCTATGCATTCTGCAACAAGAACACTTGATGTCATGTGTGATAGGCACATTCTGGGTAGACAGCACTTTTCTCTACTTCTTCTAGTCAACTCCTAGCTGATAAAACCTAAACGGATAACACTGGTATTATTATGCATTTTAATTTTGTCAGCAAATCTCAACACAAGACAAAAAAAAAAAAGTTTGTTTCTGATTTTTCTTGTTTTTCTGACTTCTACTTTGACCGTGTCTCTTGGTTTATAGTGAAGACAAGAATCTATTATGTGTGATTCGCATATTTAAAAAACTCGTATCGATCGTATCCTGGCTCGTTACGCCGCTCCTGGAAAAGCCGTTTTGGCGCCTTTAGTCTTAAAATCCTACTTTTTCTTCTGATTGGCTCCCAGAGCTTCAGGCGAGGGGAGATTCTCGAGACGACCGTGTAAGGAGATCCAACGCTTCAAGCTTTCAGCTCACAGGGATTACAATAACACACGTTCGCCTAATTAAACGAAGGCTTCAGCAATCTCTCACATATATGATATAAACCTAAAATAAGTCCCCTTTAAAAGCAGCTGGCCGCTATACTTTTTGTAAGCATTGCTCAAACTGAAGTGCATTACTTAGGGACTGTTTCCAGCAGCTGATTAATCCACATTTGGTGCTCTGGTGAGTATTTGTGGCAGCAGAGGTGTGTGTGTGGGTTCAGGTCAGAGTAAACTATAGTGTGTGTTTCCGTGGTAATCAAGGACAACAGTGTGGCTCCCTGCTGGGATTTTAACGGTTTCTGGCCAACAATGAAGCTCTGCAGATACATCTGACACACACACACACACGATACTACACTGCACCTCTGCTCATTTTATTGCATTTGATGTCAGAGGTCAATATAAAGCATTTCTACGGGGCGACGATGCAGACGCATGTAATATATTAGGCTGCCACGGTTTTAGTTCTTAACTGCTAACTTGAATTTTTACAGTACAGTGGTTCACAGTCAGTATAACCGTTTCTCTAGTTTTTCCTCTGAACAATATTAGTCACAGTAGTCGTCGTAGTTTTAGTAAGAGTAGTTCGGGATTTCGTGCAATTCTCTTTAGAGTCCGCTGGATTTTTGAGGCCGGCGCTCACACCAGTGTTTAGGCAGCAGGACATTCTGATGAGGATTTATATGGGCCAGTATTCTTTTATAGATATGTAAGTACACAGTATTTTAGAGCGATATATCAAATAACTAACGATGTGGTCACCGTTCAGTATTCCAGCAATGTATTTCAGAAACACTTTAGCAACTTAGAATAGAGACACGCCTCGACTCCATGATGCTGCTCTGCTACATGTGCTGCAAACGGCGTCGGCGCCCCTCCGCTGGGAAAACCGAGCGATGACTCCATTTAGAAATTAACCCGACCCGCTTTTTTTTCTACCTTGTGCTAAAAAAACAAAACAAAACAAAAAAAAAAAAGTTTTACAAAGAATGAAAACAGAGTTTTTACGTCACACTGGACAACTTACATGACTATGATGAGCAAATATCACTAAACCATCGCTAAATCTAATGACGTGTTCAGACCAATTTTGATGCACACAGTCTATGCAAAAGGTGCAAATTCAAACCGATTTGCACCGGGTGAGGCGAGAATAGAGGCAAATAAACAGCCGCGGGGTTTCAGCGAGAAATTCACTTCAAGCTGTGCTGTTAAAGCCGATCAGCTGCTTCCCCTGACTCAGCATCCGAGAGATACGAGGGGGGAGGAAGAGTTTGGAGAAAGTTTCAGAGGAAATCTGGAACCGGGCGTCCCATCGGTCGCTGGGGTGAATATTTAGGGGTTGCAAAACGATCCAAAACCAGCAACCGCATTCATGAGAGTCACACAAAGTGAAACTCTGTTTCATGTTTGGTCTGAACACCACGTTAGAGCCGCAGCTTCAAGGTGATTTTCACCTGCATTCCTGCCCATTAAAACAACGACACTACACGTGTGCACACAACGTGGGTACATCGCTTCCTCTTTAGTGTTCGAGCGTGTAAACAGCTTTACGGATGACTTTTGGCCAACTTTTGAATTATCTTGAAAAGAAAAAAACAGACGGAGTGAGAGAGAAAATGTTGTCCTTTATAACTTTTTGCTGGTACGTGTAAAGAATAGAGCTCATCCTGCTTACGGGTAGAATTCTGTCCTAGTAGCTTTCATTGCATGAAGTTATCTTGTCACATTTTCTGACTGAGAACAGCTCCTGTGAACAAAGCTTCCTTTAAACGTGCTCACCAAGCCTCACGGGAGCTGCGCTCGAACAGTTAAAAAAAACAACAAAAAAAAGTCTTTTGATCCGTGTCAATATGAAAAGTATCTACTACATTTTAAATGATGTAATCTGAGTAGTTAGATGTTTGTAATGTCTCTTTCTCCAGTGGTCAAGTCTGGATTATAGGATACATGAAAAATTTTTAGGGACTTTTTGTTTCATGTTTTTGTTTTTTTGGGGTCGTTTTAACTGTGGCTGTTTGTCTCTGTCCGCCGGTGCAAAGTCTGAACTTCCAAGTTTACATCTGCATCCATTTGTTGTGTCTAAAACTCCAGCCTGCGCCTTAACAGTGGGATGGAGCGGGGGTGGGTGTGTGTGTGGGGGTGGGGTTGAAGTGACCCTCCCTTCTTTCCTTCCTTCCTTCCTTCCTTCCTTCAGATGCCTTTAGTATAACGAACTGGTCCTGATCTTCCTGAGCACAACTGCTTGAGCTGTGACACTAGCAGGATGTCCCCTCTGAGAGTCCCCGGCCCTGTCCCCGCCTCCAGCACACCCGCCCCAGTACTACCATCCCAATCCCCCCCTGCCCCGCCCCGCCCCTGCCCTGCCCCCAGCCTTCTAGTATGTGAGTTGACCGGTCCCCTTTTGTATTCCTGGTGTTCTGTACATAATGACCTTCCCTTCCCTCTCCCGTCCTACCCGCCCCCGGCTGTCCTTTCAGGGGGAAAACAAAAAAAAACAAAAAAACATCCTGACTCCCCTGAAATCTTGTATTTTGTTCTAATAATGACGAAATTTATTTATAAGGATTTTTTAAAATCTAACTCTTTCTCCTTTTGTAAATGTTCCAGTTAAATAAAGTTTAAAAAAATGTTAAAAAATTAAATGGATATATTGAAAGGTTAAAAAAAAAAAAATGTCTCTAGAAGTCCCCGCCCCCTCCTCTGGCTCTGTACTCTGAACTTTGTGTTTTTGTTTTTTCTCTTTCTGTATGCTTCTCTTTACGTGCTTCAGATGAAGAGTTCTATTTATTATGACATTAACGTTATTATAATTATGACTAATTATTAATATTATCATCATCCTCATCATCCTCATTATTATCATTAATAAACTTGTCTACTTCAGCCTCCGCGTCTCCGCTGTTTTGTGGTGAGTGATGAGTTGCTGGATGCTCGGGACGCGCCGGGGCTCGCGGTAACGCTACAAGTCCCACGACGCGGCGTGACACGAGCCAGGTGGAATGGGGGCGGGGCCACGCTTCCAGACCCATTTGTCTTGTGCCGGAGCCCCTCTGGGGCCGCATGATGGAGAGCACCTGTCTGTCGCCGAGGCTGCCATTTACCCAACCGGAGAAAGACAAACTCAAAGACCGAAGCCCGCGAGTGGAAAAATATAGAAGCGCCTTCAGGGGGAAGCGGGAGAGACAAAAAACACGAATGTAAATACTTCAGAAGATCAGTGCCTCTCCATCACTGTTGACTTTGTTTAATCCTTTGAGCCTCTACAAACAATGGGAGATGGGATTTTTTCTTTTTTTTGTCACAACAAAATCTAGAAAATGTTATTTGTGTCACTGCTGTGCCACATCAGGATGCGCACACGCTCCCCTTCAGTAGGCGAATACGGTTCGTGTGCTTTTGTTTTAACGTCGCCGTTTTTATTAGCTGTTTAAGACATGCCCCAGTTTCTGTTTTCTGCTTATTAATAATACATAATAACACGAAACTGACATTTAATGGAGGCGACGAAGGCACGTGAGAGCGGGCACGCAGGGGACAAAAAGACACTGAAAAATAAACTATTTTTAGTTCATGTTGACATTTTTCGCTTTAGTATTCAAACAGCTGAGAGAGGACTCGTATCAGTTTTCTATGTATTCTTCCAAACCAAGTGTATAACCTGATATTTAACTAAAGCTGTTTTCACACAAGAACCCTGGAAAAGGTCTCCGGATGCTTCTCCATAGCGAGAATATCGAGTTCGCTCTTCGTGACGGTGCAGCCTGGACACGCTGTGCAAGACAAAGACAAAGAGTTCTGTGGTTTTTATTGGTTTTTAATTCATTTTCAGTCGTTGGTTTGAGTTTGGGTTCAGAGTGAGTTTGCTTTTTTCATTTTTTGCTTTGATTTTTTAGTCTTTTTTTTAATCATTTTAATATGTGGAAGTATCTCCAAGGCTTGCTAAAGGAAGACACCCCAGTTTTCATTAACCATACAAGCATGAGCAAGTTAAGTCAAAGCTAACAACATTAAGATTTTTTTCAAAATGTGCTATTATGAGAGTCCAACAGAGGAGATTATGGATGCTGTTGAGTCAGTATGGAACAACATCTCTGGCTGGCCCTCATCGCCACACAGTAAAGGTTACGTGACAGCAATTCACAGCATCATGTCAAGAAACTGTCTAACATCAGGTAAATAACTACAGTGTTTGAGAGAAAAACCCCAATAATCAGATGATCTGCTATTGGCAGCACTCGGCAACAGTGGGAAGGAGGAACTTCCTTTTAACAGGAAGAGACCTAAAACAGAACCGGGATCAAGGAGAGGGCGCTATCATCCGAGACCGAGTAGAAGAGGAAAAATCGAGCACAAAGAGGCTTCAACAACGGACATTACACAGCTGCGTTCATTTACGTTTAACTTTTTAAATGTGTCTCTGAAGTAAAGATTCGGCTACAGGAGCTTGATTCAGAAATACGTGCTGCTGATGTCATCACTCGACTTATCCTGTTAATGGATAAAAATTAAACTGCTTTCTTAATGCAAAGAGGTTAGATTACATTTACTTTGATTACTCCATCATTTTTCAGGGTTGTACATTTAATTACGTGTAAAGTAGCCAACTTTATTTTTTACAGTTATTACAGATGTTTTAAGGCTGTAAAACCCCTCACTACACACTTTATACACTCAGACAGGCGTGAACATTCTCACACTTTTCTCTCTTGTTTACACACAAAGTTCAAACCTTGGTAGAAAAATAAGTCCAGTATTATAGAAAGAAACCAAAGATCAAACCCTGTTTTCAGGTCCAGAACATGAGAGTAGAGCAGCTGCCAGAGAATTCAACATTAATGAATCAATGGTACGGAAGTAGAGGAAGCAAGAAGAAGGAGCTGAGTAAAGTTTGACTTATCTGACTGTTTTGTTTCACTTAATGCGCCTTATAATCCGGAAAATACGGTAACTTCTACCTTCCATTAGCATGTCAGGAAGTCCAACTTTTTGTGCGATGGTTAGCATCTTCCTCTGCCTTCTGGGAGCTACCGCAGCTGCCTTTGATGGTGCAAACGTTTCGTCGACAGTGTTGTTTGTTGGGGAGAAAACTTACAAACATACAGTGCAGCACTTCAGAGTCACGCTGTTAGCGATAGAGGATTTATGTAAATTTGACAAGCTGAACTCATTCTGTACTGGACAGGAGACACGGCGCAAGATTTTGACAATGGTCTGTAACCAATCGGGACGCAGGAAAAAATGCGCTGTATTAAAACCAAAAAAAGCATGCAAAATTGTACACAACAAAAAAAATCAGTGAAAGGTGAACTGCTTTATAGAGAGAGTGTATATTAATTTACATTCATTCACATTTATATATATTTATTTTACAGGTGCTTGACTTGCAGATGCCTTAAACCATTACTGTTGTTGGACGTTGGGCCTCACCTGGTCACATTATGTCTGTTTCTGACTGCTGTGGTGACATCATGGCAAAAATGTATTTGTGCGCACATGTTGAGAAGAACTCTGACATTGTGTTCGCGTTCACGTCCCGAGGCCCTAAGTAGCAGGTGATGGGTAAACTTCAGGCTTAACACTGTGTTTTCTGGGTTGTGAAGGTGGTTCCTCACCACAGTAACATGCTGCAGACCTGACCTGCAGGTTATGTTCAAGGTAAAAGATCAATATGTGCCAAACCACCGCCTACTAACCAATCAATTCTCTAGAAAATAGATCCCTGAAACCTGACGAACATCATTAAAGAAACAAAACAAACTTTATTTCCTGCTTTTTATTCCTGGTGTCTGCAAACAAAGCATTACTGTTATTGTTCTGTGAGCTGTAATACAGTGACATTATGCTAAAAATAGCCCCCGGAGCATTTTACTTGTTGACATTATGTAAAATGTTTCTGACTTGAATTATCTTTCGATATTAGATTGAGATGCAGCTGAAAGAGTAGGGCATAAACAGTCTAAGAAGCAAATCTAAACAATGCATTAATCTAATGGAACAAGCAGCTGTAATTATACCCAAATCTTCCCATTACTCACTACTGACAGTGATGACTCCATCAACCTAAACTGTTTGTTTCGGAGAGTTTTTAATGGTCTTTAAGAGCTTAAAAGCACACAAACTTTTTTTTATACTGGGATGTAAACGTTGCACAGTGCTCGTGCTTTCAGTTTGTGATCTCATGGTTAGACGGGTCGACCATCCAGTTGATAACCGCCTCCGCGTGATCGCACTTGAGCCTTCAGCTGTGCTGCAGCTCATCCATAGAACCTATAACCACTTTATCTTTGTCAGCTAGACTCTGAGAAACTGATTTTACAGCCACATCACCTCTGACCATCTTGTTTCATGCTTTACATTCATATTATTCCTGGATTTTAAATCTCTTAATATTGTTCTCGTTCATTTTCTGCTGTAGTGTTTTCACATGTATTATTATTAGAAAACATGTCCTGGATATGTTGTAGCACAGGCCTCCCCTGCACCTTTAACGATGACTTTTGTCACCTCAGTATATCTGATTAAAGATGTGGGCCGATTAGAATAGTTTCCAGATGTTTCCCAGGGTAGCTTGATCGTCAGAGACTCAGTCTTTTTGTTCTATTAAGCCTGAAACATGGCAGAAATCACTGAGTTGAGAAAAGAGATTCGAGTTACTCTTAGTAGGCAAAGATCCCTCAAACCTCAGTGTGCTCACTTTCCCCCGATGAGGATCCTTAACAACAAAACAGATTTTTAACTTTATTCCCTGATTTTTGTTTCCTGATGTCTGCAAACAAATCTGAGGTACTTGAAGTAATTGGTCTATAAGTATTCATAGATTTAATGCCTGACTTGCAGCACTGAGGTGTTTCAGGGCTGCAAGAGTAAATCAGCCTATTTCTGATCTAAATTTAGCAACATGTAGCTGAAAGAACGAGGAATGAATCGTCTTACAGGCCAAATTTTTACCAAATCAAATACGCAAAATACTTTATATAATAAATAAAGGATCCAGGGGACGGGCTGAGACGGCGGCAGATCATCTCATCCTTTTGTTTGTGTTTCAGAAATCAGCATTGTGGAAGAGTCGAAATGAAATGTGTCGTTTTTGCCTTCAGCTGAGCACTTGTGCTATTTTTTAGTGTTTGGGTTCATTTTAATGCCTTCTGTACAATAATAAATATATATGCTATAACTTTCTACTTCACAGATCCTCAAACAATAGCTGTAATGTCAACCCTCTCCCACCTGGTGGCACCCTCTGTCTGCCTTGGTTGTTGCACAGTTCATTCCGCGGCATCACTTTTCAGCCACGCCAGCAGCCGTGTGGGTTAACCCAAGTGTGTCATCGTCCCTCACGGCCTCGTTCTGTCACACCTGCTCCTCTCGCACACCTGATCCCGTGAAATATCACCTCCCCATTTTATTCATACATGTAACGGTTGATTAAGGTCAAATGGAGATCTAAAATATGATAAAAGCATCTGTTGGGCTCCGATAGAATCTGTCACCCCAACCGCAGCAATTGACCATAATCACACAATTATGAAGCGATGAGACACTTTGGCTTTATGGGGAGGGTGCTTTGCTAAAACGGCCGACGTAAAACCCCATCTGTACAAATGGGCCTTGGATTTGAGCCAAAGCGGGGGCTAAAAGACCCAATATATCAAGTCACGGCACATCTAGCAGAGGGGAGCCGAGGGCCGCTGACAAAACGACGAGCCCGCTGGTGTCAAAGAAAAACACGGCTCAAATATTTGTAGCCACTATCAATTTTGTAGATACAGGATTCCCTCGTGTAATTTTGGTAGCAAATACAATTAACAAAGATGATTCATGAGCCAAATGACGGCCGAGTCCAAACCGGCTTGTAATACAGTTCGCTCTTCAGCCGCTCGAGTATTTATATCACAGCGATTAATCTCGGATGACACGAGGCCCGCGCGCTTTCTTTGACTGCTGCTGTTTGAATGAATGCTCTGTTCATCAGTGTCCACACACATACCGCAGACATATAATGTTACAGCTGCACGTATACTGCAGGGGTGAATTTCCAGGTAGAAAAAATGAATGTTCGAGTAGAGTTTATAGCTGTGTTAGTAGGAGCTAACAGCCTCGCTGCGCCTTGGCATTGATTTTAAGTCTCTTGGCCTCTCCTGGAGGGGCGCACGACGTTCCTCCAGCAGGTATTTGGTGTTTTGATAGGAGAGCGCTGTGATGGAAAATTTCCCACCGGTGTTAAAACGGGTTGAGACTGTAAAGGTCACAACGTCACTTCGCTCTTATGAAGATCATCGTTTTGTTTCACCGCGGGATAAAGGCGACAGATCGGAAATACTTTGTATTGATTCGCTTTGACCCTCCTCTCCGCAGGGACGAGCCGGACCGGGCTGGGCCCAGAGGTCAGGAACACGGAGCGGTAGGTGAAAGGTCACCGTTCAGGGACAGACTCTAGGATCTCCTCTCCTCTTTGAGACATTTCTTGTATGCGGTCCTTTTCAAAAGAAACGTATTGACACAAAAAACTGACCTCATATTTTTGTGCTATTCTATCACCGTGTGGACATAAAAACCACCGATTCTGCTAATAAACTGAAAACATTGTGTTACTTCTTCCTTCTTTTGTAATAGATATATTGTCTCTGCATCACGGTTATTATAGTAACTAACACCAAGTAATCTCTGCCATCACAATAAGACCTCAGCAGTGCCACACTGATGCTGTGATTCATGTAATTACAGCATCAGTGCCAACCATCCATTTCTTTTAGTATTTTGTGGCTGATTTTAGGAAATAATTTGAGATAAAGGCGGATTTGAAGGCCTTGGGCATCAATCTGAATCCCCGAGGAGCTTCAGGACAATCAGCCTGGAGACGGGACAGAAACTTGTCTCCAAGTTTGAAGAGACACGAGCAGTTGGAGGGACTGAAGGTCACTGTCACTCCATTATCTGCCTCCTCAGCCAATCGCAACACGGCGATCTCCAGAAACTGATGGAGGCCGAACTAAGATGCTCAATAAAGGAAAGTTTTTTATGATGCAAAAGTGATATATGTCATGTGTCATTGTATGTAAATGTGCTTATAAAATACAACCCTCAGATTTCAGCCTTCTCTTCTTTTAACGACCTATAAATCCCCGTGAAGCGATCCTCCGTTGTTTCCAGTCCAGTTTCGCTGCCATCGCAGTCCTCGGCAGACTTTATCCCATCGCACAAAATAACAAGAATCAACAGGGGAGAGTATGAACCCACAATATGGCTCTAATAAATCAGCTAACGCAGCATTCATCACCAGTCTGTGTGCGCCGCGTGGACGTTTGAGAGCGACAGAGGCTCGTCCTCCTCAGCCTCTCTGATGGAAGCAGAGCAGCAGGTTTCTTGTTTGGAGTTTTCGACAGTGCATCCATCAGCCCAGCACTGCGCCATCTGCTGCTAACGCTGCATGCTCGGCCCAGCTAAGTGCCATCTGCAGCCAACTTCGCTTACATCGCTCGGAGAACTTTTACTTTGGACTCGCGAGCGCTGAGTGGAGCAGGGGCGGGGCTTCGTTAAATCCGGTGATCTCATTTGTCCGTTTGAGAAGGCGGCAGCAGGTGAAAGGCAGAAACTTGGCAAGTTCTCCTTCTGTGCCATCGATCATGCTGAACACTTGGATTTTTGTTTCATATGATCCCATTAATGTCACAACCCTTCATCTACACACATTGTCCAACTCTTAGTCGTCCAAGCTGAGCTGTAATTATGCCGTTTGTCCAGATGAGGGAGACAAACCTTTAAAATGTACACACAGATCATGCAGGAACAATCATGCACCCGAGACAACCGTCCCGCTGAGCCGGTCCTGCAGCGAGTCACTGTTTTCAGCTTAAAACTCAAATCAAAGCCGGCATCAGACCCTGCGAACAATGTGAGGCTGTTTAGAAATGATCAGACACGCAAGACTGAGAAATGTTTTATCTGAGAGACAAACGACTGGATGTGTTGTCTCATCAGTTTTGCATTGACCACGCTTTCAGAGACTGAGGGATCAGAAGCTGACACATGTGCACACTGTGAAGATGGTTGCTTCTTAATAAAGGCAGTAAAAATAATGTAATTAGGTACAGTGGTATATATTTGATAAAAAGTGCTTTAATTAAAGGAGTCAGTCTTTCACAAGTAAAAATAAGACTTTTAAGATCTGCTGGAATATGTTCACGCTCGTCTGCAGGTTGTTCCCACTCCCAGCGTGCAGCACAAAGAAAGGCCGGCCTTGGTGACATCCCCTCCACTCTAATATGATTGTGGTTTAATACCCATTACAGCGGTGGAGAGGTGCTGTCATTAGCAATTCAGCAGGGCTGTAACTCACCTCCCCTTCTTATAATGATTGGGATCCTGAAAAAGAGGCGGCTATAAATGGAAACAAAAGTGCTGGGCTCAACAGAAAAGGAGCACCAGCCACAATTTGTGGGATGAGGCGAGCGCACGCTTGATGACCCACGGCCTTGTGGGTAATGCAAGGTCAGTCCGAGGAATTGGGTGATCTGAGAGCCAGGAGTTGGAAGAACCGCTTTGTTGGCACGAGGCGACAAATCAACAACAGCAGAGAGGGATGGAAAAATCTGAGAAGGAGAAAAGAGGGAAGAAAGCAAAGAGTGGCTGATACAGCGGGTGGTGTATTTGGAAGATGGCGTCAGAATTCAAAACTCCAAATCCCAAAAAGATTCAGTTCACATCATCTAAAAGTAGGAAACTAGCAGCGATGTTGGTGACAGGTGAAGTAACCAACAAGAAGTGGGTGGGGTCCTGAATTAAAGGAACTTTGGGGTGAATGGGGAAGAAGAGTCGCTCGCAGTCACGAGGAGGAACATAGATGTACTGTGTCTGCAGTCAAAGACACCATCAGTGATTCTGCCTCCATCACCTTACCACACTACTTCACACAATCCAAGCAGTGTTGCCGTCTCTGGCTCGCAACTCGTGCTATTTTGGACTTGGCCTAGTTTATCTCCGGGGAGATTGTTTGGTTTCTACGTGTCTCTCTGGGTCGGTTGGCGCCATGCTAGCATTAGCCAGCTTCACCCAGCAGACGATGCTCACGGGCTGAGGAAGTGTGGCATCTCTAAGTCATCCGAGTGACGTCCTCTGTCTCAGCTGACTGCAGGTTTCTCAACCTTATAAACATCACATTTACATAATGGGCCAACATGGGCCATGAAGTCAGTTCCATGATCACCAATATGCTAATTGAGCACCGATCAATGGCCATGAGTGCCATTCACAGGATGGTGAAACAATATGACAGGACGGACCCTTGACTCCCCGCTCAGACCAGCGTTCCTCCTGGAAGTGTACGCCTCATCAGTGAAAGAGCGGCCACAGACCTGTGGGTGTAAATAGACCGCAGAGTCCCGGCCTGACGAGGTACTGTAGCTCGTCTGTGGTGCGCCATCTGTTTAGCCGAAGGTTGTTTGGTTTAAATGATGTTCTGCAACTTGAAAACCACAGAGATGTGATGTTTTGAGAAAACGTGTCTCTCTTCTCTCCTGGATCTTCCAGAGGATCCTTTAGGTTAAGCTTGCCATCAAACCACGTGTACTCGGGGCCTCCCTGATATGATGTTCTCCCCTAATGCACACACAGACGTGTCACTGGCCCATCAGACACCCGTTTGTCTCATCATACGACCAACAAACTCCAGAAGATCTTCAGAAAGCCTCATCACAGAGAAAGCACGCAGCATTACAGAAGTTAGGATAAGGCAGACGTCTATCTCTCTAACTAGCGGGCATAATTATCTTCTTCTTCATTAGAAAACTAAAAAGAGAAGTGTGTTCCCTTTAATTTGCCCCCTGCTGTGATCTTTTTTATTTTATCCTTTTCCACAATTAACCCAATCTGTTACGGCCAAAAGAATTAGAAACTCCGAGGATGAGCGGCACTTCTGGACTGCAAATTTTACAAGAAGAGCTTAGAAGTGAAGTCTGTCAGAGAGAAAGACGTGTTACTATCAGAAGAGGGGTGGAGGGAGATTTAATATTATTTCTGATTATAAGACTATGTGGAAACCATTAAAAGGTCTCGTTCTGGTCGTTCTGCATCTTGTAAACTCCAACCCGTCTGTTTATATCTGATAAGTTATGGCTGTAGGAGTTTGCATGTTCTCTGCGTGTTTGCGTGAGTTCTGTTCTGTACTCCGCTTCCTCCCACAGTCCAAAGACATGCAGTTAATGGGGAAAGGTTCATTAGTGACTCTAAATTACCCATATGTGTGAATGTGAGTGCAGATGGTTGTCTGTCTCTGTGTGTTAGCAATGCAACAGACTGGCGACCTGTCCAGGGTGCACCCTGCCTCTCGCCCTAAGACAGGATAGGCTCCACCCCCCAGCGACCCTGACAAGGAAAAGCGGAAGAGAATGGATGCTTGGAAGTTATGACTGTATCTAATATCCAATATCTGAGGTCTTAATTACCCCAAACTTCAATCGTAATATGTCAGAATGTGTCCCGGCAGGGTGGATACAACACACTAATCATTCATCAAAAAATAATTCCCATTATTTTTCATACTTTTCTCTAAAAGACAGTGTTCGGGTGACTAATGGGGACATGAATTTACCAAAATAATAGTTTACGGGTGAAAAAACAGCGTCGAGCTTCAAACCCAAAGCAAAAAACATATTTCGAAACATTTTCTTTCCGTAAATGCATGAAGTAGAAGCATAAAGAGAACAACTGCAAAGGAAATAAAACAAGTTTGGGACGTTTTCTGGAACGAAGTTGGAAAGAAATAACATTTAAACCTTTGTGGGAGACAAAAGCTTTTCGTTTCTGCCTCTTGGTAAGACAATTAGAGCCCATCTGTGACGCTGTAACTGTGCTTATTCATATTATTTATAACGCCGCTGGTTCCTAATTGGAGTCAAAGCACTGACATCAGTTGAAAATCTGTCTGCTTGATTATCTAACGCAACGAAAACAAAGCTCCGCGAGCAAAGAGCCTGGATGATCGCTCCTTCGGACCATGTTTTCACTGGAAACAAAATCGAACCGATGATGAATCGCTGTCTTCTCTCTCTCTGCGTTTGCCTGGTGCCAAGGCGCTCAGGATTTAGAACCACCACTGGTGTCCATCTGCACACCGGATTTAAAATGTGGCTACGCTGTGACCCGTCTGTTGTCCGAGGCCTCTGGAGACGGAGGGAGAAGAGGACACGGTGCCAGGAAACGCTCGCTCACTCTGACAGGCGAACGTGTACGCTCGTGCGGCTTTTCTCGAGACTAAAGCTCTTTATCGGGAGGTGCGAATCATTCACGCAGCTCGTGAAGAAGAGCGTTCACCCCGTGTGCTGACGGGAATAAAAACTAATTCTGATCAATGAAATGAAGCGTTTAACGCCATCTTAGCTGAACTGAGGGTGTTTGTCTTTGTGTTATGATCTAATTTCAGATTACATTTTGGGGGATCAAAAAGTGTATTTGCAGACGTGCAGATTAGTGTTATCAGCAGGAACAGTGTGACCTGTGAAAAATGAGGATGTACATGAGAGAATCTGCGTTGTGCACAATTCTGCCTGTTGGTTTAAGGCAGCTTACCGGGCGTCTGTTGCAGCCAAATCCATTTTTATTCACCCTGTGGATTATACGACTGCTTGGCAAGGCCGCCCTCGTGCAACTAAAGCCAGCGGGGACTCGTGCAGGTGGACGTCCTGAATATAGAGCACGGAAAGTAGAGGGGAACTGGCGACGCCTTGCAAATAAAAGCAATTTGTCACCAATGCTTTGCTTTGTTTTTGTCGAAAGGGCAAAGCTTTGGGTGCAAAATCCAGACAGACGGGATTTGAGTGGCGTGAGCTGCCTGTGGAGGGCGCTGGCACACCGGCGATGAGAGCAGCTGACTGGAGAGGTGCTGAGGACACACTTCTCAGTCTCTGCATGTGTGTGTGAAGTCTCGGGGTGGTGCTAACAATTGACGCTCGCCTGCAGAGAAAGTCCTCAAACAGACCCGAGAGCCTGTCACAGCACACGGAGAATAAAGGACGTCGGTGCACAGCCTGAACGTGAAACATTAAAGGCTTCTTAGATTTCATGTGCTTTTGTGACATTACACTGCAGAGTAATGCACCTTACAGATCTCCAAAGCTCTCACCGCTTTAAATAAAAGTCAAAGAATAAATGCAAGTCTAGCTTTTATATGCGTTACATACGTCACTACTCAAGGTTCACAGATATTATTTAATTCAGGATCGTTTTCAACGAGGCGGGCCAACCGGCGCCCTCTTCTATATGTTTTTAATGGATTAACTAAAGGGGGAGGGGGCGGGGCCTAAAATTACTAGTGTCAGGGAGGTGAAGAAGTGAGCACAGCAAAGGCAGGTTTCACATAAATACACTTTGTTTAACAGGCGATTTATGCAAAGCTTCTCTAGCTGAGTCAAGAGCTGCAGAGGAGCAGATGGGTCCACTTTAGAGGTAAGATAGCAAAACCAGGCTAGCTGAGGTCGGCTAACCAAACAGAACACTGGAGGTTAAACATGTTCAGGGGAGGTATGGACATCCGTTTGAAAAGATGTAAAGTTAATGTACCCACCTGTCTGCCCAGAAATGCAAACACCTGCGTTACACTGCTGTGTGTCTGCTATCAGGACACACGGTGAGCTTAGAAGAGAAAAGCTTTGCTCACACTTTAAGCTGCTTCAGCTCTGTACAGTCAGTGCCAAGCCAAGTTCAGCTGCAGGTAACAGATATGTGAGCGCGTGAACTCGTTTATCAGACACGCTCCATAAACGTGCAGCAGGAAGTCATTTTCTGCATACTGCATCCATGTTTGTTTCCTGTTCTTTGGTGGCGAGTGGCCTGAGCAGTGATGTTGACCTGTTTACAGTCACTGCATCATCCATCAGGTGACCGGTCTCAGCTTGGCACGAGCTTCTGGGGAGAACAGACGCTTAACGGCTTGACAGGTTGCGTCCGGGCTCTCCGGGCCCGAGTGAAGCGCCGCTGGCTGCTGGACGGAAACGCCAAACAGCCTCAAGACACCCAGCGGACTTTGGGAGCAGCTCGTCGTGCCGGCTGAGGCTGCAGGAGTCAGGCCACTGGCTGGTGTAAAGAGCACAGGCTCAAAAGTAAATGAGTCTGGGACATCACTGTTAACAGCGCCGTTACAGAAACGTTTTCATTCAGGAGTCTCATAAACAAGTCGAGCTGGTGTCGGTCACAGGTGGGATGAATGTGCGCCCCCTCGTGGGATCCACAGCAGCCGAGTGTGGCCTTTTACCTTCTACCTTACCCTTTGACCTCACCTCAGACTCATCTGAAAATATCTCCGAGCGCTGCCAGGAAGAAAAGCAGAGGCTCTGTTTCTAAATGCCACGGTGACGCCCGAGATGACGTTTGGTTTGCCGTTTGTGAGGAAATAATATTTTGGGTCAGCTGTGATTCGCTGCCATATTGTCCGGTGAAGCAGGAAGGCCAGGCCACAGAGAAAGAGCATATGTCTGCCTTTCCCTCTGCTGCTGCCCCGACATGTGTTACTTCCTCCTCGCTCAGCCCACCTGCTCGGCCAAAGCCTTACAGTTTACACGAATGCCAGCCTACAGCAACAGAGTGTGTCAGCCTGAACAGATCAGGCTCATCAAAGAGTTCGCTGAAGTCATTTGAACTGATGCTCTGAAATCAGATCCATTTCTTATGCTTCCAAATCAGAAAATCCGTTGGTTGGTATAAAAGACTGACATAGCATCTGTGCCTGAAGAGCGAAGCCAAAGTGGAAGCACCTTAACCTGCAGGCTTCTGAATAGCCAGCAGATGCACGGCGCTCAGCTCTCCTCGTCTGTGACCTCAGTAAACACTTTCGATTCGGTAAATCATCGTCATTATTAGAGTCAGAAATCACTGTTTGGCCAATGGCAATTCAGAAAATAGCTCAGTTAGAGGTTTAAAAAGGAGACTTCACCAGCCAGTGGGTGGAACATCTGGATATTTTATGTATACAAAGCACCAAATCACAGCAACAATCGCCTCAAGGTGCTTTATACTATAAGGTACAACCTTACAATAATACAGAGACACCCCAACAGTCAGGTGAGCCTCTATGAACAAGCCCGGAAAAGGAAAGAACCGACGGTTCGGGAAGATGACGAGCCAAGAATGTGCAAACTGGAGCGTGGATGATGAGCCACACGCACAGTCAGAGTGTACAAACCTTTAACACGTGCTTTAACAGCGCGTCATCATCCTACATAAAAAACAATGTAGTCAAGTAGTTTAAAAAAAATAATAAATCAGGAGCAGTCAAACAAGAAACTTAACACGTGTTTCCTATTCCTGAAAATACTGGAGGCCACCAGGGCTTCCCTCTTAGCAGATGCATGAACAGCATAAATATAAAAATCACAAAACTTGACCTCAAACTAAAAGTCAAGGTCAAACTTGAGATCACCTGTGGTATGAAGGTCAAAATCATCCTGAGTGCTGAGCAATTATTTGCTCAAAACAACAAACAGAAAAGTTGTGACTGTAGATTAAAGAAAGTCTCAGGTTTGTTTTCTGCTTCTTTTGATGGAGAAAAGAGAAACTAAAAATAAACAATAAAAGGTGTACCCGCGTCGGGCAGGTAAGACTTCCTGCAGCAACCCAACACCTCATTGTTGCTTTACAGTCCCATCTGTTCGCCTTATTGATCAAATATCAGTGGAGGAAAGCCTGTGAGCTCTTGATTACAAACTGGGGATTCGTGGATATTTATTATCGTCCGGTGATCGATCGGGGTCGCGGGCTCAGCCTCCAGCATCGTACGCAGAGAAACAAACACGGCCTCGCCGGCACAGCTCTCAGTGCCGCCCTGACAGGCTCATAAAATCCGACTGATGTCCTTCTGCCCGAGAAAAAGGATTCATTTTTCCAAGGATTCATCCACAAGGGAAGAAATTAAGATTAATGGCTTGTGCGTGCCACAGCAGTTTGCAATTGTCTTTGTGATGGAGATTGTTTGCAGCTCGGCAATGTAATATATGCAAATGTGACCTGGAAGTGTGTAAACGTGTGTCATCAAAATGATTCTGAGCTCATTCACAGTCAGCTCGGGGCTGAGAAAGTGGAGTGCAGGTTGAGACGCTGAAATATTTAAACACAGGGCAAAGTGCAACGCAGTTCACAGGTAAGAGTGTTTCTGAGCAGCAATTTCACGTGCAAATCAGCAGGTGCATTTCTCCTCTCTGAACTCTAGGGGGGGCTGGTGTCCTGATCAAATCAGTAACGTGGAGCTAAAACAGCTTCAGGCGGCGTGTTTGTGGTGCGTTCGAGACGAGTATGAGTCACCTGCAGACAGCCTGCGCCGGTCTGTTAAAGTCGAGTTTGTCTCGGTGCCGTTTCATGTCCAGAACACCAGCGTGACCTTTCAAAGATTTCTACTTTGCAGTTCCTGCAGACTCGACACAACAACGCTGAGCCTCTGAGGTCAGAGGAGTGAAACATGTTTGCTGGGAGATGGCCAAGGTCAACCAAGGTCAAAGCTGCAGCTGTATTTTCACATCAGCTGTGGAATCAAACGTGCAAAAATCATTTCATAACAGGAATGATCAATTTCAACATGCTGGCAGACTGCCCACGGGGAGCACCGGGACCTTTCCCAGTGTGGGGGGTCATTTTAGCGTTTTAGTGGGACCATTACAGCAAGCATCAGGAGGGGAACGCAACTCTCCGAACACGTGCATCAAGCGCTCCTCCCTCCCTCGCCAACAGACTACGCTCTCGCCACAGCGTCCACAGCCTGCAGATGCTCGCCTCGAAGAGACACAGATTCTCACGTGCAGCCAACCCCTCAGTTTGCGTCTCTCTCAGCACAGTATCGACCTGCTGCTCTGCAAGCAGGGAGTAAAAACAGATGATAAATCTCAGCTAAATGCTGAAAGTCAGTCAGCGTGCGCGCGGGTTCTCTCCGGACAGCCCCGTCTGAACACATGCATGTGAGGTTAGCTGGTGATTCTTAGCTGCCTGTGATAGGTTGACCCTGCATTTCACCTTGTGACAGCTGAGACAGGCTCCAACCTCACTGCGACCCTGCGAAAGAGGACGGATGGATGGAAAATATATCTAACTTTACAAGAGACGAGATTTGTTTGTTGTATATGTGTCTTTCTGGCTGCTGTTGCAACCAAATTTCACCTTGTGGGACAATTAAAGGATTATTCTATTCTAAGAGACAAGATATAAAAATATAAATCATTTCCAAACAACAGCATTGTGAAAAATGCATCGCTCAAAGAAAGATAGGAGGCACGACTTCCAGCTCAAAGACGGACAAAAGTAACCTCAAAGTCATATAAATTTGCAAAACGTGTTAATTTAAATAATAAATAAATTACAAACATATTTCCAAAAGATCTTTTTTTATCTGGTTGTTAAAAGGACATGAAAAAATGAGGCATATTTAAAGTATACTGAGCGAAACATCACTGTATACCTGGAGAAGCTACTTGTTTCCCACACATCAAACAGGTACGTTAACAGCAAGTATGTTTGGGATTCATTTTAGCACTCTATTTATTTATTTAATTTTCTTAAAGTTTGTTTTCTGCTTCTCCCGTCTCAGCCCAACAGCTGGCTTGGCCCAGACCTCGTCCTGCGGTTATTCTGCTCCAGTTATGAACCTGAAGGTTACGCTGAAGCATGAAGTGTGCGAAGAACCGGTTCGCTGAGCTGAACAAGGTCCCACTCAGACCAATAACTTGTAAGTGGATTCTCATACACACCCAGTGGTTCGGACATGCCCCACTTCAGGAGGCAGAAAAGAATTTGACTTAAAGATTCACGTCAGCATCAAAGTTACAGGTTCATGCACCAGTGGGACTCACCCCACAGTTTGAGAACCACTGCTACAAGGCATGCTTTACATCCAGAAATGTAGCTAACCTGACATTATTCTGGGATTCGGAGGGTCCAGTTTAACGGTGTGAAAAGTGTGTCTCCATAAAGGAAAAGTTTTCTGTGAGGAAAACCCACACAAAGCCCTGGCTTCATCCAGGGTGAAGCTGTGACAGCAGCAGATTACTGCCTCTGTAATGCCGGGGTGTCCACACACTTTGGCTTTGTTATACATACTGAGCAGGACAAATGTGTTAGTGCTCCCTGGTGGATAAAGCGCATTACAACAACACTGCGTATAAATTACCTCGAACAAATGGAAATTTCTGTACAGTACTACACTACTGTGTGTGTGTGTGTGTGTGTGTGTGTGTGTGTGTGTGTGTGTGTGTGTGTGTGTGTTCATAGCCCATCTTAGATGGAGTAAAATGAGCCAGGCTCTGATGTGTACTTGAACATTGTACAACATTTATGTTAGAGTATATAAAGACTGTAAATGTGCACACACTGCCATCGATGCGTTCTCTGCGTGCACTGATTAAAAGCTTATAGTTTAAGGGACGAGCACATTCCTGATGGGAAGGAAACGGTGGGCACTGACTCCGCCTGTCCCAGAGAATATTTCAAGGGCAAACCTGTTGATGCGATCTGCGGCAGGGCAGACAGGAGGCAAGACGGGGAGCGAGCGAGCGGGTGGGAAGGCAAAAAATAAAAATGAATGAGTTGACAAACGAATGGGTCCCAGGGAAGCGTGAGGAGAGATGATGCATTAATCTGTGGTGGTTGAAAAAGGGGGGATGTTGTAGAGTTGTAGGGCAGCCAGTACTCAAAGAGCAGAGGGAGGGAAATAAACGGGAGGGGTGGAGGGAAGGGAAGAGAGAGACGGGAGGGAGAGCGAGAGGATAAATCCTTACTACATAATGATTAGAGCTCACAAGCCCTTCCTGTGACATGGAGTGTAGGAGTCAGGATTACAGCCGGCCAGAGAAGCCAGAGTGAAAGCTCTGCTGATGGGCGAAGGAGGGGCACAGGTAGGAACAGCCCAAAAAACAACAAGGCATACAGGACAACAAGTGCAGCCAACTGAAGGCTAGAGCAAGCAAGGTGCGCTTGGAGAAAGGTCACGAGGAAGATCCAAGAATTTCCAAACTCCAGCAGTTTGCATCTGCACCTCTGTTCCGGCCATCTGTCGCCGGCCGCCGACGGCCTCGTCCCGGGCAGCTGGATCATTTCTCAGAGCCTTATTTTGATGGAGTGGCAGTAAAAGTACCGCTCGCACCAGAGGAGGACGAAGGAGGGAGTCTGGGAAATGAAGAGAAGGGTCACCCTGCAGGACCTGCGATAGATGGGGACACGCGATGCGGACAGGTGTCAGAGACGGAGTAGATCTGCGTCTTCACGAACCGGGCAGTGACGATCAAGGACGCGGGTGACGAGCTGAAGGTTGAGGATTTCTTTTGGCGCAAGTTTCTGGCAGCTTTGTTAGTTTTTTCTTTTTCCCAGAGACTCACTTTCCAGCCAAGAGAGGAATTATCTTTCCCCCAGAGGTGCGCGGCTGGTGAAGACTTTAAAAAGGCTACTGCTTCACACAGATATGCACACTCGCGGGTTTCTCCTAAATTCCTCCTCAGTTTCTCCTCCTGGGACACATTACCTGAAAACAGTCTTCAGAGGTGTCCCTGTCAACAAGTTGGAAAACTAAACCAAAAGCGCATCCGTGGACGGCTGAGATTATATCAACTTGCTTTGCTTCTCCTTTTCCTCCTCTGGCACCTGTTCACCTTGATCTCCCTCCGTCACTCCATCTATCCTCCTCCTGCTCCTCTTCTTCCCCCCCCCTCCCTTTTACCAGCGAGTGATAATGTGACCTTCTGCCAAAGTGCTGGAAACCATGCCACCGTCGCAGCGGGCTCCTCTGTTGCTGCTACTGAAATAGACTCAAACAAGTGCAGGGAGAGGAAGAGCGAAAGGGGGAGGGAGATACGAAGGAGGGAGGAGGAGGAGAAGACGAGGGCCAAAGGGGAGAGAAAGGAGAGGAGGAGAAGGAGGGGAAAAAAAGAAAACGGGGAACAGGACGGCTGAAGCTGCACACACGGCATGAGTGGTGACGAGCCTGGGCTGGATGTGGATTGCCAACACAGGTAAGATCACCTTCGTCGATCACATTATTTAGGCACCGGCGTGCTCCGATCAGCTTGCAGTCACTCCTGGTTAAGTATGGAAATGCTTTCTGCTTCTTTGGAGTAGTTTTGTTTGTAGTTTTGTTGAGCAGAGTTTCCTCCTCCTGCTGCTTTCTGCTTTGGGTCAATAGCAGAATTATCAGAGCGCAGAGGGGATCAGATCAGAGGGGGTACTCGACAGCATCCTTGTCAGAGGGATCAGACGACACGCTGCGCGGGGCTTTTTCCGCCTCTTGTAGGTGGCAGTAACTGTTGCTTTAACTCACCGAGCTGCTGGGAGGGGGGGGATTAAGCAGAGTGGATCGATGCGTCATTGTAAACAGTTAGAGCAGCTGAGAGGGCCTTTTGATACACGCCCGCCGGACTTGAGATACCACTGCTGCAGGGGAAATTGAACTGCCACTGAAGAGTGACTTCACAGGATGTGAGAAAATGTGTGCTTGCTCCAATTACCGAAGGATTCGTTCTAGCGGTTTGGCTCCAGGAAGACGCGGCGCCTTCGAATCAAATCTTGTGGCTCGAAATTAGAGATTTATTCAGAAGTTAGCCAAGAAAATTTGTCCCACTCAGACCAATAAATACAAGGAAAACAATGCTGCTGATAAAACAAACATGGAACAAACTATATTTTATCTGACATGTGCCCCAGGATCACTAACACCATCAGCTCCACAATGTAATAGTGTCAAGACGCATGTCTGCAGCAGGAACTCAACACACAGGCAGGAGTCCATCCGGAACAAACGGCCACATTATCCATCCCTGAGTGAATAACTGACGGACGTCTCTTTAGCTCAGAGTAACAGATTCTTCTGTCACAGGCCTTAAACACGACTCAAGTCGTTTTATTTTAATGCGTGGACAGAAACTGAATATGAAAAAGGGGCTTTGACGGTGAAGAGGTCAGAGGAAGGGAGGCAGTTTAAATGAGAGGCGACGGTGAGGGGGGGAATCCGCGGGGACGTTCTGCCGAGCTGGACGCGACTTCTTTGAGAGCCGAGGCTGCTGCTGTCCGGACACCACAGCCACGAAGGATGGCTGGTGACACAGACTGACTTTAATCTGTTTTTAAGGCTCACACAGGTTATTAAACGCCTACAGAAACCTGTGGAACAGTGTTTCCTGTACAGGGGCCAGACTCAGACTACAGCATGTTTGTCTGTGTTTGTGTGACCGAGACACTTTCACTGCATGCGTGATGTGATCGGGAATTACAAAAGGAACACTACGCTGAATTAGATAAGAAAACAGAGGACGAGGTCACACAAACTCATCGGCAAAGGTTTTAATGAGCTTATAGATCACGGGAACAAAAGCCTGTTTTTTCCATAGACTTCTACACAATCCAAGCCAGAGGAGACGCCCTCTGCTGGCTGCCACAAGGAATGCACATTTAAGCCACTTCCCCACTGGTTTCACTTTTCAAACCTGGAAATGATGCCTGTCATTTAAATGCACACACAGCCACACACGTCCAGACCAGAAAATATACTCATTTAAGAATTCTGGCTTCTAAAATTAACCAGTTTAACAGGGATTAGATAAGAAGTGGGCATAATTTCCACTTTGGCACGCAGTTACTTTGGTTTGAGATCCATTAGGAAGAAAATGAGTCTGCTTTATGTCCCTTTTCATAGTTTGCAGATGTCCTCTTATTTATCAGGCTCTAAATTTGGGTCTTATGTTTCCTCGTGGGCTTTTATGCAATTAAAGAGTTTTCATTTACACTGCCTATAGAAGTAAACGCTCCAAGAATTCATTTATTTTGAATCAAACCTAAGATTCATGCGATGTTGGAGTGAGGATGAAACGTCTTCGGTTAATCGTGGTTATTTGTTGTAAAATCGCAGGTCCACAGGTGGAGGTAAAAGTCTGTTTTTCCTGCAGTCAGAGCAGAGTGGGAGTGGGGGGTGGTGAGAGTGTGTGACAGTGCAGCAGCAGTTAGGCAGGTGAAAAATGGCTGTTCATTATGTTATACCAACCATATCCCAGTTTCAGTAATTGGGTGCGTGTATGTGAGTTCAGTACAGACAGCCTGTACGTACATGCGCACCAGAAACCAACCGGAGGATCCTCAGCCCATCGCACAACATGATGCAATCTCACTACATCACACACACACCTGCCCTTCAACACACGTGAGGACCTTGCCTAACTCAATAAATGGTTACGAGGGTTTTTACTATGATCGTCACTCTGCCGGCTGCACCAAAAACACGCTCAGCAGCAAATATGTCTGACTTATTAAACACTATCAGTTACAGGTTGTCAGGGAGGATCAGCCTTCATGTTAGCAGACACTGAACGAACCTTACAGCAGCACCAGGCAGCTGTAACGACTTCAAACATTACAGGGAAGGTTCTTATATGAATCTGTGGTCATGTAAGGCACACAGTCAGACAAGAGGGTGACAGCTGGTAATATCATTTTTAATTGTGAATCATGCAAAGCTTTTCTAAAGAGTCTAAGACTGAAATGCAAAGTTCATTTCTACAGTTGTGAAGTGTTTGCAGACAAATTGGCGTCTTCCAAGCAAACTACTGACCCCCACAGCAACATAGCAGCAACCAAAGAACGATGCTGGAGTCAGAAACCAGTTGTGGAATCCACATGTTTTCCAGGGGTTATTATGGGGATGACCCCTGCAGAAAGCAGCTGTTGACCCCATGAGGCCTGTGTGAATGAGGCTTTAGCAGCCGAGTAAGGAGAGGCCTGGCCAGCTGCACTTAAGTATGTGAAGCAGTTGATTATCAGCTGATAAAACATCAACCAGTGAGTGAAGAAATCTCTTCCCCTGTGCTGATGCTGTGCCTGGACCAGCCTGAGTATGGTAATTAAAATGGATGCAGCATTGTTGCTCTTTTTATAATTGAAACAATATTAAAAGCAACGAACGCCGTCATCCTTCGCAGCGCTGGATCTCAGTGAGCGCAGAGACTGACAGCGAGAAAAGCAACAGCAGCTACACAAACACCAGTTTAACAACCATTCCTGTAGCCTTGAGTTACTGAGCTCTTCAACTGCAGAGCTAAATTATATCGTCACGCAAGCCTCGCATGCTCGCAGCCTGCAGCCTGCGGGCAGACTGACAAACAACCTCCGGGTTGGTATCACACAGACACGGGCTGATTTGTCAGCTGTCCGGATCTCCCATCTCACGCTCGGAGCCGATCTGCTTAATCAAATGTTAAAGACACAAAACCTCACCCATCTTCACGTCTCTGCAAAGCGAGAGGCGAGGGAGGGGAGGAAGACGGGAAGAGGAGAATGATGATTGAGAGAGCAGACCCCCAAAAAAAAAGAAAAAGAAGAAGACATAAAACAGAAACGCCAGTCGGCTCGCCCGCACGGGGAACGGGTTGAAATGGAAACTGCTCTGATTGACGGCCGGTTACAAGCATCCCAGACAGTAAAACATTTACTGCAGAGGAGGGAAGGAGGTTACAGGATATCAGATCAATCTATCCAAGGTCATCAGAGACGAGGGTAGATTTAACTCGGGCATCATCCCTAAACCTTCTCTCGACAATCTCTAAAACCCGTACGGGTCACCGTTAAACGTTCAAACGCAGATCTGTGCTGCGACGCCGGGCAAGAAGAAGTTCTCAGGGCGCTGTCATACTGCACAGCCTGCGTGGTGAAACCTCAAAATCCGGGCAGAATGAGGCTTGCAGGCTATGCTGCTCTCTTCTCGAGTTTATGGCTGCACTCACGGGCACAACAGAGACTCGGGGCCCATTTATATTCATGGCGCAGCGCCGCTTGCACCTCGTCTAACGTCCTGTCCCTGTTGAGAAGGAAAACTGACACGCCGTGGGGTTGGGAGGGCGGTGGAGGGGGGGCTTTCTTTGCCTCTCCTTTCCTTGTCATTCTTCTGCCTCTTGTGGATCCTGACACCAACCTGAGCGTTTGTGCATGTGTGACGCGTGTGGGTGCATGTGCGCTGTGTAGTACGGGAAATTGATTAAGCTAATCGCTTTCTATTCACAGCTGCGTGTGTCCCGCTTAATTTTTCACAATTATCCCTGAGCGGGTGACGCGGTGGGAGGGCGTCTCGATGAGGGATGATGACAGCGATAACCTTAGAAGGAGGGTCTGGAAAGCGAGGGAGGCCGGTGAGACGACGTCCAAGCAGAAAGCTGCGTTTAAAGAAATCGGGCTGAAGCGTTTCCACTGCCGTCTAACAAAAAGTGACACGCAGCGTCCTGGTGGTTCGGCAGCTTGTGATGACGACGTGGTTGGGGCTTTGTCACGTGTCTCCTCCTCCTCTGTCCTTCTTGTCACTCTCAGCGTCACCTAACAAAGTCAAACTGCTCAACAGAGCAAAAAAGGCACAACTCGTGACTTCCTGAGAGATAAAGAATTGTTTTTTACTTTTCTGGAGGCTGTTTATTGTTGCAAAAATCAATACGCCATCTCCGGAGAAAACCATAAAAGCCAGAGTTGTTTATGACATGCTCCGATTGCTTTCCATGGAGTGGTTTTACATGTTTGAGCTGCGATTAGAGGCACTGAGGCTGTACCTCTCACTACCTTTTCACAGATTCTGACAAATCGAAAGCTCGTGCAGTCATCCAGACAGCAAAAGAAAACCATCTCTTTGTCGGCTTCCTTTGACATTAAATTTCTCCCACGTATCCTTTCAATAACCAATTAATAACACTTAGTGTCCTGCAGAGTGTTTTTGCAAAGCTCCAGCTCATTCTGTTTTTTTGTGTGGATACTTGGTAAACATGACAGATGTTTTTCTTTGGAGTCCGAACCCGAGCAGAAAGTCAACACTGATGTGCTGAACGCAGCTCAGACTGGGTGATGATGCAGATGTGCGTCTGCTGGATGTGTTGAACTTTCACAGCATGCTACACGTGGAGACATCGAGGGCCAAACAAGTGTTTTTGTTATGTCCTGGTAGCTGATCCGAACCAGCAGGTCGAGTACATCCTCTGCTGGGCAGGGTTCGGTTTATGTCTGTGAGCTGTTACAACTGCCCAAAAAAATGCAAATGTTCTATTATTATTCTAATATTTCTACTATCTATGCAGTGTTTTTGCTCTAGTGACCTTCAAGTCATCTCGAACCAGAACAAACACGGTGAAGACAGATGACACTTTCCGAATTTAACGTGACCCTGTGATGCAGCTGGATTCTTACAAGCATGCTATCCGGTCGTTAAGTGATGACGTGACGAATCCTACTTCCGGGCCTAAAGTAGTCTGCGTTTAATATGGCTTTTGTGTTGTTAACATGTTTAATGTTTTGTATTTTCTTCTATTTGATCTCAAAAAGCTCCTAAAACAGTCAGTGATCACTGTTGACCTCCCTCGGCTTTTATTACCGCTAATCATTTATTTAAGCTCAATTTTAAAACCTTACGATGTAACTACAGCCCAGCCCATGCAGCAGTATATGAATGACTAACCTCGTATTGTGGAGGGATTATCTCAGTTGTTCTCCTGGCTGAAGTTTGGTCCTTTTACAGCATCCTGCCATGCGATTACATTTGTTCCTGACCACCGAGAACACTCACGTTAACTTTTATCGAGTGGGAAAAAAGTTAGCTTGTTTATATTATGCTAACATAGCTGTGTCGCTAGCGGTCACGTAGCACATCATTATATAGCAGCTAGCCCAACTTCAGTAACCCTACAAACGTCACTGCTGTTTAGTTTTCTGTCTTCATTTATGCTGGAAGTGATAACAGAGCTGTACGTTTTAATTTGTTTCCAAAACCCCGCAGTCAGGACATGCTATATTGTATTTAGATAGAAGCTAGCGAGCTAACTCCCTGCTAACTTCTAACTCCGTTAAATGTCATAAATTCCGTTTTCATGGATGCCTGGATGTTAAACTCAATTGTTACACCTGGTAGAGCAGAACGCTGATCATTTTATTAAAGATGAAAGACTTTAGACAGTTTTTCAACTCTCAGTAATGCCATAGTGATCGTTTGATATATGGACCTGCAGCGGAGTTTAGGTCCAGACACGGCTAGTGCCGTCAGACTGAACGACCGGATAAGTAATGCTATTCTTGCACCAGCAGCACAGACATGGTGCAAAGGCTGACTCTTACCAAATGGCGAACAAGCCTCGTCTGCATCCTCATTTATGGTTTACATGTAAATACAACAATGACATGAAGTCCTCGAACCATGTTTAAGTTGTATTAGCTCACCAAATGACTGAAAATCTGTTTGCTTGAAGTAAAACCCACGTATGCATTTAATGACTGAGCTCTGAATCCAGGGAGAAAAAACTAAACCAGTTTGCTGTCCAAGAATCAGCATCTGTGTGAAAGCCTTTGACAGATCCTGAAGATTATCCCCGAAACCAGCACAATGTTTCTATACGGCGATGTTGCTGAAGAGTTTTTCAAATATAATATTTCAATTCTATCTTTAGTACAAAGTAAATTGGTTTAAAATTGGTATTTCAAAGCCTCCGCACACAAAAATCAATACGGTCTTGCCAGCTTTATGCCTCTGTGGGTGTGTGATTTGGAAGAACTGACTTATGTTGCGTTTATCTTGCACATTCCTGCTTTACACACAAAATAGGAAAGGAGAGAAAGACTGCACAGGCCACACACACACACAGATTAAAAACAAAGTGATATGCTCATATGTGGATTAGAGCGTGTGTGTGTGTGTGTGTGTGTGTGTGTGTGTGTGTCAGAGGTCAGCTGTATTTGTGTGCAGCCACTATATCAACTGGGAGAGCAGGTTGGTGACAGCTGGTGACACCGGTGGCAGGGGTGGAGGGGGGGTGGTCTGGTTCTGCATGGGCAACCCCAGTTTCAGCTTAACCAGGGTCTTACACTGATCCCTGCTTTACATACGGCTGCACATGAGGCCGAGTGCGGGGTCCGCCAAAGCCTGACAGAGGACGCTTCCGCCGCCCTCCGTGTTACCTGCCGCCGCGGGTTTACAGCCAGGTCAGCCCGCAGGGTCAGAGTAGGAGTATGGATATCAGCGTGTGATGTCGCGCCCCGTAAGCCTTCGCCAAACATCCGCCCATGTGTTAAAGGCAAAATGGATTACATTTGCATTGCCATTGTAATCTTCAGCCTCGCAGAGATTATTACCCTCAAAACGCGTCACAATCTGTTCGATTTCACTACGCGCTGTGCTGACGAAGACAACACCAGGTGATGAAGTGTCCCCTGACGATATATGTGCCAAAGCAAAGAGGAGAGATATATATCAAACATCTGTCCAATGACGAGCAAACACGTGGCCTCTGTCCTTGGGGATTTTTCCCCCCACTTTGGAGTAAATGATGATCTTTTCTCGACTATGGTTGATCCATTTATTGCACGACCAAAATACGGAGTCTTTTCTTTTTATAGGTTTAATGCAAAAGGCTCAAGCTGGGCGATGACCTGATCAAGGTTATACGACACTTGCTGCAGAGGGAGCGCTGCTTTATCGCTACGTGAGGTTTCAAAGATGGAACTGTAATAAAAGCCGGCTACATAGCTTTCCATCTGCTGTGGCATTTAAAACCTGCTGATCGTGGCCCCTCTGATGCTACAGAGTCAGAAAATCCAACTGTTCAGTTCTGCTCCATCTCCCTCCTGAATATTTAAATCCTTTAATGCAAAGAGATACCAGCAGCCGCCTGACTACTCCCCTCTCCCACCCCAGAACCTTTGTTCAGAGACGACAGTAAAAATCTCACCAGATTTATGAGGACTTTACCTAGACAGGTTTTCACCCTGTGGCAGATCAATCACTCGTAGTGCAGAGTTCCAGTAGAGGCGTGCGCGTCTTAAATATGTCTGCAGTGCCGGCGGCAGAGGCGAAGTCAAAGGGTCCGCGACAGAAACTAATATCACCGAGTGAGTCTGTTTGATGCGTCTCTGTCTCCAGAGGTCACGTGAAACAGATTCATTGCTATTGGTTTGGACTTCAAAGCCTCCACTGGGGTTTCACTTTGGGTGCATTTCAGCAGGAAACCCTGGTGGACCTCGACTTGGTCTTTTTCACGGGGCTGGCTGCCGTTTATCACACGGCCACGATACACGACCCCATCCCATAAAGACCAGAGCCGTAAATCAACAGGCAGATTTAGGGGGGACCCTGCCCCTCTGCTGACGAGTCTGTCGCTGCAGAAAATGAAAATCCTGGCCTTCGTGGAAACGGAGCCATATTTTGTACAAATGAGCACAAAAACATGATATGGATTATGCATTTTGTTAACTTTATTTCTCACTTCATAAGAGCCACACAGTTTTGTTTTGTTTTATTTATTGCAGTGCTGCAAGTCCTTACGCAAGCAATTTGGCAACACCTCTGGGCAGTTACTTGGAGGGGAAAACACCTGTAACATGGATTTTAAACCCCAGAAGCAAATAGATGAATGATAACTGAGATACTCTCTTAATTTTGGTGCGTCTGTGTTGTATTTTCATCACCTATTTGCTCATGAATGCAGAGATGGAGCCTCTAACAGCTGATATCCTATTTTGTAAATACGCTATGATGAATGGTAAACACTGTATATGTTTCACAAATGATTGCATGCTCTGCTAAACAGGGTCATTTGTGGGCTGCTAATTTGTGCATTAAATTAATTTTTGAATCATATGATTACGAGCATCGAGTAAGCAGGTGGTGCAGTTTCTGCCCAGCATGCACCACAAAGCTCCTCCCACCAACAACAGCAATAATAAAAAACAAACTTTAAAGAAAAAAAAAAAAAGAGTTAAAATGTTGATTTTAAGCCCTCTCATTTTTTTGGAGTTGCACATCACTGCAGGTTCTGAGTCCTCCACGAGAACACTGAACAAATTCTGTTCTGATTCTTGTTATCAATATACTGATCAAAACAAAATACAGATAAGATCCTCATCTATGTATTTACTAAAATAATAAATACAGAAATATTCACAGCCTTATGACCGTGATCCACAAACGTCACAGCATCATCACTGGCTAACTGCAGATTGGCTTGTTGGGGGTCAATCGGCAGCACAGCAGCTATCTGCGTTATTACACTCGACATAAACAAGTCCAGCATGATCCAACAGAAAAACTCCACTTTATCAAATTATGTTTGCATAAAGCAGTCACAGCAGGTGAAGATGGCTGTTTTCAGGCCATTTTGTCAGATGTCTAACACTTCGTCACTGCTGATGTGGCATTTGCAGTCAGAGTCCCTGCAGCGACGAGCACCTGCCTCAGGAGATATGGTAATTCAAACATCCACAGTTCCTTTGTTAACCGGTTTTGTCTTTAATTTATTCTCAGTCGCCTCCATTGCTTTATCTACACATTTCTTTTCACTCTTCCATAAAGGTGGCCAGTTACGCACATGCTTCAGTGAAGCTTCAGTGAAACTGAGAGGCCGTGAATCTTAATCTTTGTGGCACAAGTCAAAGTTCTGATTAATATCAAACAATCCACTGATTTTAGCATTAATCTGTAGTTTCACGATTGATCTTCTAAACAAACGAGCCTAAAGAGAACCAAATTAAATAAGCACGATTAGAAAGGATGAAAAAAGACAAGAGATTTAACAAACACACTCGAGGAGACTGAAAAACCAAACAAAAAGATGTTTCCTGCACGCTAGGATGAACACAAATTGTGCAGCTTGAGGGCAGCGAGCAGTTACAGCCCGTTTTTGCACAATAATTAATTTGATTTGATATTTCCAAGGTTAGTTGCATAAATGTACTTGTTGTTTATGCTATTTATTAAATTCAGCTTCGGCTTTAGTGTCATAACGTGTGCAATTTTACATCATGTTTATTTGAAGATAAAGGTTCACAGAAAGGTCTCACTGAATAAACATATATTATTATTATTAGTCCTAGACCTTTAGGTCACAACAAGCCTAAAGATCGGTCGCTCAGCAACAGGGAGGTGCAAGTTCAGGTGGTCGCCCATGGACACAGCACCACAGACGGAGTCGTGAGCTCCGGCTCAGGCCTGTGGTGGAGGTGAGGCCAGTCTGACCAGCACGCCGACCTCAGGCTTGCTGGTCAGACCGGCCGACAGTCTGGGAGGATTCCCACTCCTGCTCGTGCACCGCCGACCACGCCCCACCACAGAGTCCAATAAGATCAGACTTGGTAACCTTGTTAAAGTGGCTGGTAAGACTTCAGGGAGGTCTCAGGTCCAGCTTGCGGACTTTTATAACAGGCAGGTGCTGAGGAAGGCGACCTCTGTCATCCTCTCTTAAACGACTTTCAGCTGCTTCCTTCAGGTTGTCGGTATAAAGTGCCGTTTATACCTGCTGCTATCATCGTGCTTAATAACACTAAACCATGTTCTCTTTCTTTTGGTGTTGTTTGATGTGTGGACATACTGCAACTCAATTTCCAACTGGGGACAATAAAGTGACCACTGAGTGCATTCACATATAAGGCACAACAGTGCTGCTATATGATCAGTTACAAACATGGTTCAGTCTACTGGCAGCAAATATGTGGTTTGCAGTTTAAGCTGCTTCGAGTGGCCTGCAAAACTCAAACATGCTGTTAAACAATTGGTGACCTATTTTATAATAAATAAACTTTATAAAGTTTACTGACTATAAAATCTCACCCATTATTAGAACGGACTATAAATATAATTGTGGACACTGTGAACAAGCGAACCACTGCCAAGCTCTACTTAGAGGTCAATTTTTATTATTGTTAATTCATTTTGAAAAAGGACCACGTACAATAAACATTCAATGCATTGTACCAGAGTTAGCAGGTCAGATGCACAAGATCATCAATTACATTTATCTGAATCTCATCATTATTTGAATACATGAGTAAAAAAGTGTAGAACAGCTGAATACAGCACAGTCTAATATTTGTTATCTGGTAAACTGCAGCTGAGGAACTGGTGTTGGTTTGTTAATTAACTCAAGCGCCAGACGATGTGGAGCCGTGCCAGACTCGGTCCCACGGAAACAAAGAGCAGTTATTGTCTTAATGTGTTTGAATACAACTCTAACAGAGCTAACAGTGTATTTACTGCCATGCTGTGGTTTTTCAGTGGCCTATAATTAATGATATAAGCTGTTTAACTGGAGCAGCTTAGAGCAGCCAACAGTCAGAGAGAAACTACAAACTGAGGACAGGATTTGGCACAGACTCGGTCTGTCTTAGCTTTTCTGTATTCTGTGTAAAAGTACACAGATCAGAAAGGGATAGGAAACCTTGAGTCTGATTCAAAGGTTCGGTCAGGACCTGCACAGCGGTCTTAGTGGTAGGCTGTCCTGGGTCACAGATATATCCAGAGATCTGGCTCCAGATATTTAGTTTATTTGAGATCAGTCAGAAGATATCGAGGATTGATCACATTTAGCAAAGCTCGCGCTGTAGAACGTCTGACTGCAGTACAGCCTGTATAGGAAATGTTTACAAAAACACTTTTCATTTGGGCTCCAACCAAAAAACGCGGACACTCGCCAACTATGTCATACCGTGGATATTTTTAGATGCCGATGTTTTTCCTTTTTTTGCCTCTCACCTCACCCCGCTCCCACTGTACTTATGAGGATGATGATTCTACAGATTAGTTAAATGGGTGCAGATTTAAAGAGATTAGCGTGGCTGTATTTTTTAATCAGAGATTAGTTCAACATATTCATACAGGTGTAATCATCTGGTGGTAAATGAGTCCTGACTCTTTGTAACAGAGAAGGTCAAACTGTGGCTTGTGTTTGCTGGGTGGTTGCATTTATTAAATTCTATTAAAGAAACCTCTTTCAAGCCTGGAAAGCACCGATCCTGTCTGCAGGATACCCACAGCGAGCAGTGACGTAGACCAAACTGAGAAAAAACAGAAAGCTCAAAAGCTGCGACACACTTCCAACATTTCTGAAGTTTTTTGAAGATTTTGTTTTCGTAGTTCTGGAGTGAAACATGTTCCTACAGTCCCCGACAAGATTAGCAAGCTAAGGTACATCCAATAAACTGGGAACGCTCTATTCCTGTACAGTAATACTTACATTTAAACAGTTAAAGCCGAAGATGAAATAAAGATGTGGATTTCCTGACCGGTTAGCGAGCAGTTGCAGGGTGATGGTGCTGCACTAAAAACCTCCCTGTGAGTTGTCGTGGTTTCCATGAAAGATTTCAATTTGTCTGCAAACGCTCGCCAACTAACGGGGTAGTCAAACTTTCCAAAGGTTAAAAAATGTGAAGAAAAAACACCTTCAAAGTAAAAGTTATTTATTTACCTCTAAAATTATATATATATGTATATGAATAGATGCTGATGAAGATTGGCTTTTACTTAAGAAATGAGTAAGAAATAAATAAATAAAAGATATTTTACTTTTCATGCCAAGACAAAAAGTTGTTGAACACACTTTAACCTGTGGTGGAATAATCTGACATCATTTATATCTATGCTATCTGGTTACCTTTAAAAAGTCTTGATTTGGAGTACCTACATCTCTTAGTTTCACTAAAAAGTCTCATTAATTAGCTCATTCTTTTTGATTTGGTGGATTGGCGCTCACTGATCACACCCAGGATATACCACTGATTTGATTTCATCTATAAAGTGATACTGTGATAAAGTGATTCAGTAAGAAGTTCTGCCTCTGCCGTGTCAAACTGAGCTCAGAGATTTATTTTATTTATTTTACTAAAAAGCTAATTATGTTCCTACAAACCTAGTGGACGTCTTCTTTCTTTGCTAAAGATGGTGTATTTCACTATTTTGGGAAGAACTGGTCACAAGAGGAACAATAGAGCTAATTTAAGTAGTGTTTGCCTACCCGGTGCAACGATAGGGAAGCCCTAACGTTCATACGAGTCCCATAAAAGTCATAGATCTGCTTGATCATGGAGTTCTGACAGCGCTGGATCAAGAGGAAGCTGCTGGACTGTTATCAGCAGGTGAAACACAGACGCAGCAGGCTGCGGATCCATGGATGAGTGTATTGATTAAGTAGCGGGAGACGGGACAGGTGCACATTGTTAAACAGCTGCAGCAGGGGTGTCGTGCCCAGAATATAAAGGGAGTCATTAAACACTGCACCACACTTCTCACCCAGATGTATTTACTGCTGCAGCTTCACGTTAATGAGCTGGATCAGGAATCACTTGGAGGACCTTTGCAGCATCTCATCGATAAATGGCAGGTTGTTTTCTTTCATGTGGTTTCATAACTCATATGGTCTATATCAGAGAAAACAGAGAGTGGACAACTTTGGAAGAATGGATGCAGTTTGCAGGATGCAAAGATGAGATTTCAATACCCACTGTGGGGCAGGACGGCTGTTGCAAAAGTAATTAAAGGGCACTGATTGCGCTAATCCTCATTGTCTGTCATGTGCACTGTTACAGTGGTGGATGCTCATATTAAACAAGGCCAAATTTCCAAATAATGAGGTCGGTGTATGCACAAATAATCCCTCTAAGCCAAAGGATCAGGCTTCAGGCTGCTCTAAACACTCTGTTTCAGACAGCTTCTTTTTTACTTGTGTCTTTGTATGTTGCCACAGATGGGGGATCTCCTTATGTGGTCATTCTTTGGCTGTGAGATGCCCCACCCACCAGCTGTTCAAGCTCTTTGTTTGCAAGGAGCAGCCAATCAGAAGAAAGCTGGGTCAAAAGGAGAGGAAGGGAGATGCCAGAGGTGCTTGTTGAACCTTCCACCCCCTCATAAGAAAATTAAGGATTACTTAGAGTCCAACAATAAAAATCTGAACCTGGAAATGAACAAAACAGGTTCCCTCCAATATGACAAAATGATATTTTTTAAAAATGTGAAAATAAACTGCTGCTTTTGGTTGAGACAGTGCTGAAAAAGGTGAAGGGTTCACATGGAAACATACACTGCATTAGAAGGGGAAATAAACCGCACTGTACAAGACTTCAATATGCATGAACCAGATGTACTCACATTCTCATCACCGAGTCTGTGTATGTGTCGCCGTGTGCAGAAAATCCAATTTGCCTTATCAGCAATACTCAATTTCTGGGAGCAGATAACATGTGTATGAGCTGAACATGCAGATGTGGATGTTTGCATTATTTACCTGTTCAACTTAACAAAATGTCCAAGTGTCAGCAGTGTGGAAGCACAACAGACTAAAAGTAAATAACGTCGTTGTACGATAGAGCCCCAGCAGCTATTTTTAATCAGTCTGCATTTCTCAGCTCGTTCAGTAAAGACACTGCTTCCTCCGTATGTCACCCACTAGAGGGGGATAAGCACATCTTAAATGTTTGTTAGTCAAACTCTAACTAACTGAGGACAGAGAATACCAACACTGTCGATTGGTGGGACGATACTGCCGATCGGCACCGTTTAACTTTGAAAGTTCGGTCTCTCGTCCGCTTTTTAAAATCTAATCTCTCATCAGATGTTAGATAATTCTCAGCGGTGGCCTGTTTACACAGTTCAGCTGTCAAAAGAAGAGGAAACAGGAAAGTGGCTGGTATGTGCTGCTCTGAAGCAACTTATTTAAGTCACGTTGCTTTTCCATAATCCCTTTGACAAGAACGGACTTTGGCGACAGCTTTCCAAGAGAGGCAGTAAGAAATAAATAGGACAGAGGAGTGTGTGTGCTTACATTAATCCTGTAATGGGGACTAACCTCCCAAACCATCATCTCTACGTGTAACCTTAAATATCTGACTTCTTGCATTCTTGCTGAAGAAAGTTTGCAATTAACAGGGAAAAGTTCGGGTTCTTCATGTGGGTATGGAATAACCGTTAATGTGCCGTCTGTACCATATGTACAGCATGCAGCGCTCCATGTTGTTATACTCTATATAGGTTAAACATACTGTGGTCTACTTTATTTATTTAATCTCACAGTACAAAGACAACATGTAAAACACTGAAAAGGAAAAGGTTTCCCTTTTTTTACGCAAATTTAAAGTTGGGACAAGTTATCTCACATATTTATGCAACTTGCAAGCAACGCATTAGAAACTGAGGAGCCCATCACTGTAGTTTAGAAAGAAACATGTTTCCCATTACAGCTGCAGGATTTCAGCTCTTCTTTTTTCTGAATCATAACACTGCAGATGTCTTTAGTGGGCCAATCATCATCTACCACCCAAATTTATTTACTACAGAGCTATCCACAAAGTACGAGGCCACCTCCACATGTTCAGGCATGGAAACCCTGATGCCATGAAGCTCCCAGCACACAGTTTGTATGCCGATGTTAATGCCTGAAGGCGTTTTAGAACTCTTTGCCAGCCGAGCGTTGGCCATTTAAATGCACTAACACACCTCAGCACTCTGTGTCACTGACCTGACTTGTTGCAGTAGTGCTATCATATCACAGCACCATGCTGAAACTCTGACCTGTTCATTCAGACATTTTTTAATTATGAAAGATCTTTCAAATCAATATTACATAAGCTAATAATAAATGAACTCCATGCTGACATAAGAACCAGCTCGTTTTCTGCTGAAATATTTAAATGTTATTAGATAACAATGGAGTACTTTCATAAGAAGCTTACATGCAGACGTAATCAAGTATAACTGGGCAGTGACTGGTTGCACTCTGTGGGTCACCAAGTACAGTATGACTCATTCTGAATCCAGTTTGCAGCAGCGTCATGACGCAAAAGGCAACCTGTCTCCGGCTCATGGCTCAAACTACAGTATGTACCTTGTGACTGCTTTGGAGCCGAAATTGTCTCTGCTTTGTAATAAATCTAAAATCTCTACGACCAATGGATGTCCACGGTGACTTTTGATCCTCAACATCTGAGTGGAGCCTGTATACACAGGAGCGGTTTGAGAGGATTTAGCCAAAGGACAGATGAAAATCCTCTTTCCTTTATGTATCAGTGCAGTTTAAGGATTCGGCTGGCTTTAGAGGTTCGGGGGTCGGCACCCAGCAAACGTACGGTCACAAGCTGTAATGTATCTGCATCATGAATCTTTGAAGGCTGTTTCCTCCAGATCTGAACGGTAAATAGAAACTGAGATACGATAGCCTCCATGGATCTCAACATACAATATAAAATATATTCCAACTTTGTTTTATTGATTTCAACGATAACGTTAGCAACAAAGTTAGCAACAGCAAAGTCGATCTTGATTTCAGAACAGTTGTGTGTCCATTGTACCCTCCAACCCCCCCATCCCGAATTCTCCCCCTACCAGGTCCACACTAGACAAGACACCACAGAGAGCCAGTCTCTGCCCACACACACACAAAAACATCTCAAGACCCATACACATAACAAGCATAACCCCAAACAAACAACAACAAAAAAGGGACCAAACAAAACAAAAGGATAAACAAATAAATAAAGTAAAAATGAGATTTAAAAAAAAAATCCAAACTTTATAATGTAGCTTCACTCAGTTCACTTCAGACTCAGGAAATAAAGTGATGGTGTCCACTAGTAAGAGAAATGATTTCCAGATTTTGTTAAATTTCCTATTTCTTTATTCTTTTAGAGAGAATCGAAGTTTTTCCAACTTTAAGTTAAAGAGTACATCTCTCACCCAATAATCATGAGTTGGGGAAGCTTCCACTTCAACAGAATAAGCCTCCGAGCTAGTAAAGTGGTAAAGGCTAGGGCCTGTTTGAGGGGGCCAGATAAGTTCAAGTCGGGAGGAATGCCAAAAATTGCGGAGAGTGGGTTAGGAGGGACGGTCTGGCCATGTGCTTGGCTAAGTGTGTCGAATATATTCCTCCAAAATGCACTCAGTTTCGAACAAGACCAAAACATGTGGAAATGGTTGGCAGGTGATAGTCTGCATCTGCTACAGGCATCACTAATGGTTGGATAGATTTTAGATAATTTTGCGTTTGTATGATGTACTTTATAGACCACCTTGCACTGAATCAAAGCATGATGAGCACAAATTGAGGACGAGTGAATCAATTTCAAAGCAGAATCCCACTGCTGTTCTGGTAGCTCTTCCATCTCAGCTTAGTATGAGAAATGGATTTGGGGACCGAAGTATCTAGTATTTTATACAAGGCTGATATCAGTCTGTTTTGATGAGGGTTCGTCTGCAGGATGATATCCAGATTTGTTTCTGGAGGCCGATTGGCAAAGTGAGGGAACTACGTTTTTACAAAATCTCTAGTCTGAAGATAACGAAAAAAATTGGAATTAGGCAGGTCGTATTTAGACGATAGGTCAGCAAAAGATAGAAAGGTGTCCTGACTGTACAAGTCCTTAACAGTCCTAAGACCTTTATCTTTCCAACTGCCAAAGGCCGCATCAATGTTTGAAGGTGCAAAATTACAATTTTTTAAATAAAGGTGTTAGCAAAGGTCCAAGTAGCCCGAAGTATTTTCTGAACTGTCGCCAATTATTCGATTATCCCCAACAAGGGTTGGAGAGAAAGGGAGTGGTGAGCTGAGTATTGATGATAATACTAGATGCAGTTTCCATTTGTACCCAGGCTGGTACAGGGGGGTCGTTGCGAACCCAATGTAAGAGTTTGTGTATGTTAGCTGCCCAATAGTAGTGTCTAAAATTGGGCAGACCAAGACCACCGTCAGCTTTAGAGGACTGAAGAATAGACTTGCGAATTCTAGCTTGTTTCCTTCCCCATATGAAATGTGACAGAGTCTTTTCTAACTTGTCAAAAATGCCTTAGTAAGAAGAACTGGGACATGTTGAAAAAGATACAAGAATTTGGGGAGGACACTCATCTTTATCAGATTAACTCTCCCTGCCACTGACAATGGTAGTGAAGTCCAACGGTCACAACCTTTCCCAACATTGTCTAGTAGGGACAGAAAGTTCTCCCTCATCATTTTAGGTATAGAAGAGGAAATATAACCCCCCAGATATCTAAATCCGGTTTCTGTCCACTTAAAGGGCACTATTGAGTGGGGAAGAGCTCTGGCCAGCGAGCTGAGGGGTTGCATCTCGCTTTTTTGATAATTGAGCTTATATCCTGACAGTGTACCATATTGGTCCAGTATGTTAAAAAGCACCGGGAATGAGTTTAGAGGGTCAGAAATGTACAGGAGCAAGTCGTCTGCATAAAGGGAGAGTTTGTGGGTCACACTGAACCTTTTAATGCCTTTAAATCTATCCTCTGAACGCAGCCATATTGCAAGAGGCTCGATAGCAATGGCGAATAGGAAGGGTGAGAGAGAGCACCCTTGCCTAGTGCCCCTCTCAAGTGGAAAAGGCGAAGACAAGTTGTTGTTAGTACGAATACAGGTGGATGGCGAAGAATATAGTAGCTTAACCCAGAGAATAAAGTCAACCCTAAGTCAAACCTATCCATCACCTCATAGAGGAAGCGCCACTCGACGCGGTCGAAGGCTTTCTCCGTGTCAAGAGATACCACAACCTCTGGAATTGAGTTGCATGATGTGTGGATAATATTCAAGAGGCGTCTTGAATTGTCATATGAGTGCCTGTATATTTTGGAGAGTTTCTTCTGATAGAGGGGGAGAGCTTGAAGTGTACAGATTGGAATAGAAACGAACAAATACTTCATTAATTCCCTCTGGGTCCGATATTATGTCACCAGCGGCAGACTTGACCTTTGGAATTAGTTTGGAGGTTGCTTCGGCACGGGCTTGATAGGCCAGAAGTTTCCCTGCCTTATCACCGGATTCAAAAAAGCGTTGCTTTGTCTTAATTAATTGAACCATAGCTGTTGCGGTGGTGGTTATACAATATAAAATATAAATAAATATATTAAAATCATGTCACAAAGGTACTGATGACTCCATTTTTGCTTTAATGACATTTTTACCACCTGAGCGTTCAGCCTTCATTCATGCGCCTCAGCTGTTTTACGGTTTCATTAAATATACAGGAGGTCTTCACGTATTTCTTCCATGAATGTTAATCTCACGACATTAAGCCTAAACGTCTCTACTGCTGTCAGCTGAAACACGGCTGATGTCACTGAACAGGATGTAGAGTCGAGTTGCACATGCAGGACACGTCACGAACAGCTTCCCATGCATGCGTGATGTGTTTTCTCAGAGTCTGTGCATGCAACATGACAAAAACCCCAATTCCTTCATAAGTATTCTAGAGATGAACCGGCCCGGCCGTCATGCACTGCATGCTTGTTCTGCAGTGTTTTCCAGAGGAGCTCACAGCTCGGTCCGACACAGGATGTAGAACGGAGAGAAAAACGCAGCACAGAGCTGCACCGTGCTCCGTGCACTAGCCAAATCTCTTGATAAGTTTATACACTACAATCAAGCCGCAGGCCATGACGCCTGGTTGGGATTACCAAGGGATTACAATATATTCACCCCACTGGGATTCCATCACATGGTGGATCAGATCTCTGTGACAGGGGCCCAGTGTGCAGCACTCCCCGAGGGCCACAAACACTGCTGTGAAAGATTTGACAACGAGCCTAACTCTGTCTGACAGCTCAACACAAACCGCTGTCTGCTTACAATGTGAATGTTAAACTAACATTACAGGGTTTGACATCGCAGAGTCCCAACTATGGCATTTCTCCTGCATTACCTTCCAGAGGGCAGAAAGCACAACAATTGGAAGTAATTAAGATAGTACGGCTGAGAGTTAGTGCTTGCATTGCAGTCCATTAGAGAGGCAGTGTTGCACAAGGAGCAAGGATTTTATCACCAGAGGATTAAAGGCATTTGTGAATAAAGGTTTTTTCCTTTTGATATGTTGAAACGTATGCTAATGAACATTATTCTGACACTGTGGATGCCACATGATCGTCAAAACTATGCATGCAGATCTGCAGCAGATTAAGCCTGAATGCCTTGGGCTGCTAAAAAAGAAATTAAGTAATAGCATCAAAAGTAATGTCACGAGAGAAAAATTATAAATCCTCTTGTTCTCCATTTGTTGCATTAAACGCTGGACACCATCTGCTGGGTTGTACCGCAGAATCCAACAGCAGCAGGGTGGCAGCTGCCATCCTAAGACGCAACAGCCTGGCCACAGCCTCGTGCTGCACGCTGACAAACACTAAAAATACTGCTCTGGGCTCCGTTAATGGGCTCTTACACGTCTGATTACAGCGAGCGGGCCGGCACGCTGAGCCGAGATGAAGCCAGAAGGTCATTTATATTTATCAAAACGTAAAAACAAACACAATAAAAAGATCTTCCTGTCTAACATGTCGATCTCTTCTATCCACCCCACCAGGCAGTAGGTGACTGAGATGGGCGTTCGTCTAGGCTGCTGGAGCGACTCCCCGTGGTGGCCGCCGCTGCTGCTGCTGCTATTCTGCGCCATCCCTGGCTGTTCGGGCCGGCCGTTTGGGATCCCCACGCCCTCTGTGAATGTGGCGGTGGTGTTCAGCGGCACGGCCTACCAGACGGAGATCAAGGGGCGTTTGAGTCGGGAAAACTTCATGGATCTTCCCTTGGAGGTGAACCCTATCACTGTGCTGGTCAACAACACTAACCCTCGGGCGCTGCTAACCCGCATCTGCGACACTCTCTCCACCAACCGTGTCCATGGCGTGGTGTTCGAGGACAACGTGGGCTCAGAGGCCGTGGCGCAGATCTTGGACTTCATTTCCACTCAGACGGCCGTGCCAATCGTGGGCATCAGTGGAGGCTCTGCTGTCGTCCTGCCACACAAGGTCAGCTCGTCATCAATTACTCCACCTCACACACACAAAAGCCTTTGTTTTTATTCCACCGCCGCTGATCTTTCAGTTTTTCTTTTTATCCAGAATACACCAACACCACAGGACCAGCTATAATAATATTTCATTAAACAAAGGAGATAGGCGCTCTATGAAATCAATTGTTGGGGTCAATCTCATTCCTGGACAAAGTTTCTGTTTTTCCTTTTGGTCTGTCAGGTATTAAGAACTCCTTACTCTTATTGAAGTTAGATAACAGCTTCATTCAGTATTTAGACATTTACTTAATCACTTCAGTCTGCAGCGTGACTCGTGGTAATTATAGTCCTCGTAGCAAAAAGAGAAATCATTTCAATCACAATTCTGCTTAAGGTGCTGATTCATTTTCTTGAGAGTAGTTAAATAATGACAAAGAAGCCATTAGGAAAAAAAACAGGAATCCGAGCGCTAATTACATCAGCTTAATGAACACTGAAGGACGTATAATACGTCACTTTAAAGCGAGCAAAAAAAAAGAAGAGAAAAAGAAAATCGATGGATATTAGTAATGACCAAATTGCACATTTGCATTATTGTTTCACACAATTCATGAAAAGAAAATGTTACTATTTCAAAGTCAGATACAAAGAATATACCTTTTATTCAAATCCTCAGTTTTTAATACACATATATGACCTTTACTGCCTGATCTACGGCCTTCAAAGCATTCTACTGTTGCTCCAGCTGGAAGCAACTTTGGGTTCAGTGTCTTGTTCAAGTTTCAAAGCATCAACCATGTATCATAATGCCACTCCACTATCTGAGCCACAGTCTAACGGATATGCTTCACACATAATTTTTGCATAACAAAACCCATCATGTCAAATGATGAAGTTGTGCTATTTGAAAACGAGTGAATAACAACACCAAAAATATCCAGACTTTCATTTGCTCCACAGATTTGCCAGCTGATTTATTGTTGGAGCACTCATGCTGCATAAATAATCAGTACAAACGATTGACATCTGCTCTGACTGGCAAAACAATGCAATACATCTGCCCATTTCCCAGTAAGATGCCCATGATAACGCTGGTATCACCACCACGCCGTCTCAGATGCTCATTACATTGCACGAATCTGTGCAAGTGAAGGAGAAAAGGGTTGGTGCATTTCTTCACTGTACTGTGGTGTCAGTGTGTTTTTATCTTGTAGTTAATATTAGCTCCCTGATTAACTTTCCAGATGTGAGCCATCCTTCCTCAATGCAAGACGCTGAATTTTGGTACCCAAGTGTATCATGAGGTACTGGCTCCAAGTCAAATGGGTGAAGGAAACAGTTTATATAAGACTAACAACATCTGGCACCAGCATGCTGATAATCTATTGCAAGAGGAAGTGATATGATTTATTGTTATGTCAACATTTAGTGCAACTTCTAATTTTATTAATAAGAAAAACTAGAGCTCCAACTCTTTTGAACATTTTCATGCAGATGTTGTATGTCGAGGTTGCGTTACACGATGTTAGTGCCACATGCTGCTACACTGAGGTGAGGTCAACTACAGGAGACAAGTTTGTGGCTCAAACGAGCATTTAAACCACATCTGAGTTGAAGCTGGTTTAGCTGCAACGATCGATCTAAACAAGCACAAATACCAGCAACAGAGACTATAATCTTTTCTCTGGTGACATTTCTACAAGAAACACTTTGGCGGAGCTGGGATAGCATCACACGTCGACAGCCGCAGTCTGAAGCCCTGAAAAACGATTCTTTCACTTGATGACTCTGTACGACTTGGTGGTGGTGCACATTATGCTTGGTTTCTTGAATGATGCATGCTGCACAGCTATTTATGTTTCACACACGTAAAAACTTGTGGCCGTCCTCAACGCCATTTAGCTGCTTCCCAGATGTTCTCTCAACCCACAGTCAGATGGACTTTTAATACATTTTTTTATAATATATTAAACAAATGTTATATATTTGTGCCCGTACCACATAAAATACAATCAAAGTCTATGAGAAAAGGATTTAAAATGTCATTAAAGATTTATTTTAAACCACTATTTAAGTTCTAATTAAATATTACCACACAGCAGCTTTCGGGGAGTCGAAATTAGATCAGAAGCATTTATTATTTTTCAAAGCTAAAAAGATGTTTTGTTTGTTATTACTAGGATTAATGCAAGCATACAAATGCTCTGCACCCCTATCAGCCTGCCTCACATTCACCTTTAGACTTTTCAAGACCGGTTTACTCCTTCCGATGAAATCTAAAACCAAACACACGGATGTGAGTGTAAAATCTAAGTTAAGGTACAATCAAAGTTTCTTAAAAGTGTTAAAATGTGTTTAATAATGTGAAAAGTGTCATTGCTGCCCTAAAGCTATTTTAAGTATTAGCGATTTCTCAGTAAACTCAAATCTTCCCATTTCATTAGTCTGAAGAATAAGCAGCTTTTAGGCCTTTTTCTTCATCACCATCTTCAAGGTTTCCATCAGCAAACTGCAGGCCTGCCAGGCCTAAACTGACCCCCTACCAGGTCTCAGCACAGGGGATTTTGAGATGTGTTTTTAGCCATGAGCTACAATAATAAGCTAAAGCTACTTTTGCAGTTAAAAAGAATTGGTCTCTTTATTTACAAATGATGGTGATCCTTTGCAACGATCAGATCAGTGGAAAAATGCTAATACGAAAGATGCACAAGAGGTTTTAACCATCACAGCATCTAACAGCACGAGCCTGAGGCTGTAATCTCACGGCACTGAATTCATCTTTTCACCTACAGCATCAGTGAACTCTTTCAGTGCTTTGGATAAGAATATGGTTCTTCATTCGAAGCCCCAGATTGGCCTTTTCCATTTGACTCTCGAGGCTTTCCATAAGCAAGGAGACACTAACAAGACTCCAGTAATTTGCATCATTCACACGGGCCTGTAGACAGCTCCCCTGTCAACAACATCCATTTCAGAAAACATGCAGCGTGATCTCGCCCTCCGCATGGCGTCCAGGGTAATAAAAGAGATGTCATGCAGCAGTTAATGCCTCCTGCTGCTCATTTACACTTTAACCATTCAAACCTGAGGACAGAAACAGCAAATCAATCACAGTAAATTACAGAATAAACACATGTAATAAGAAATAAGCTCTTTGACAAAGGCTAGTGTGAAAATGAATGATTGCTTTTCATCAGCAATTAGTTGGGACCATTAATTTATGACATTTAGTGAAGCCATTATACTTGCCTTTCAGAGCAGTGAGTGCATGCATTATTAATATGGATGGTCCCAGCTGGAAACCAACCATAATCTACCCACTGAGGCACCGGGTCTCTGAGTGACATATGCACACATGCCTGCCCTGCATGATTTGCTATTTGCATGCAAATAGTTTCCCGCAGCCTTGGGTCCACTTGTACTTAATCCATACCACAAATACCAAAGATTTTGGTTATTACTAAACATTTCAAAAGCATAAAAAACATGGAGCATGCTTAGACCTTCTCAAACTTCACCTGCTTCCAAGTAGAAGAACACGCGACCTTCAAACTGAGCCCAATAACGGTTATGAAGCAAAAAATGTTGCTGCTTCAACGCATTCAAATTTCAGGTCGGCCAGTTTGTTTGAGTGAACATTTTAAGAAGCTAATAACTTGTAGAAAATTAAACCAAACCCACAAATGAAAAATGTGCTTATTGCAGAAACGAGCAATCACAAAATCCTTCTTTACTCTATATTACACGTCTGTCCACTCGTATCCATCTTTGCACTGCTTCCAGGCACATATCTGGGCAGCGCTGTTGAACTTCTATCAAATAAAATCCGTAACTTTTGCAGTCGTCACTGAGACAAAAGAAAAACTACATCCATGTAATCAGTTAATTTGATTTTATAAAATTGATACATTTTTTCCCAAAATAAGGTTCAAATTAATTTCGGTCAAAAGTTGTAATTCTACTCTGCATACACACATTACAGCTGACCGCTATCTCAGCTCATCCCAGCAGAGAACTGAGCAAGTTCACGTTATAGATTCACCAAAGAAGAATCTTTATAACCATATAATGAGAGAATAATGAATAGATACGCCCAATAAAGCAAACAGGTGAAAAGGGGGGACTGGACCTACTGGGTAGAGGTTCCAGGGAAGACCCACAACACGCTGGAGAGGTTATATCTCTCAGCTGGGCTGGGAATGCCTCGGTGTTCCCACAGATGAGCTGGAGGAGGTGCCTGGGGAGAGGGAGGTCTGGGTTTTTCAGCCTGAACCTGTGACCTGGGCTGTGATAAGTGGCAAACAGATTGATACTCAATTGTGCATCAATCTATAAATGACTGGCTCATGTGTTGATAATCTCTCTGGTGGCAAGGACAAGGAAAACGTAACAGACAACAGATAAATGTAGTCATAAAAAGAATAATGTGAATGTGGCATTTTATCCCGCTCTAAAGTGAACCTCTCAGTCCGCACTGCCACGTCTCTTTAAATTAAAACGAATGCATGCCTCAGAGGTTAGAGATGTGGGGTAGCTGTAGCTCAGTTGATAGGAAACATTAAATCTGTCCCTGCTGACCATTTCTCAAAATATCCTCAGGCAAGGCAGTGCACCCTAAATCGTCTAAATATTCTCAAGGGATAAAAGTTAACGGCTCTGAACATTAAAATCCTCCAAAAGAAGTCAAAGTAAATGATTAATAAAATAATAACGTGCAAAAATGTGGAGAACTTTATAATCTAGGGGGAAAGAGTCAGACAACATTATAAATAAAGGTTTTACAGATAAAAGCAAAGCTGGAAGTTCAAAAAAACAACAAAAACTTTTAGAGCGACTGATATAAAATATGTCATAAAGATTATAAATTACCTGAAGGAAGAAGAAGAAGATCTGTAATTGTCTGTCAGACTGTTATAGACCAAATAAAACACCAAAAAGCACTGTTTTTAGACAGCAAAAGTGCCATAATTTATGCTTTATTCAGTAGCATTTTAATATTTGATCGCTGAAAAGGTAAAAATGTGCAAACAGTAATGAACGAGCTGCACAGAGATGATTTTGGTCTAACCTTCTTTGAGTTTCCCCTTAATCAGGAATGCCATTCACCAATTGATTTATGGGGTGCTGTCAAGGGTAGTCAACAAGGCAATGGAGCTCATTCATTTTTCATACATATCACTGAAAGCACAGAGTTTGAGCCCTATGAAAGCGACAGCATGAAATTAGGTGATAAACCGATTGCTATCCTCAGGACATTTCTGTTTGTCGATTGGCAACATCAGAGCTGACGTGCCATTATACGCCTCATTTTCTATTCCTATCACAAACAGCCATTAAAAAACTAATGCTGGGCCGAAGACTCAATTAAGAATATTGCTTTTTCGTGTAATTATAGTATTGGAACTCATTCAGCTAGCAGTCACGTCAGGATCAGCTGACCAAGGGAAGCTTTAGATCAATCAGTTCCCAGGAGCCTCCTCAGTGTCTAAACACTGGATAAAATCAATATCAATAATCACGGCTGACACAAATCACCGACAGGTTTGGGAAGCCCGAAGAACGCGCACCTGGTAAAGCTGGTCAAACAAGGAACAAACGCATCAACTTTCAAGAGGTACAAGAACCATCAGACTCCAAAGAAAGAAAACAGAGGACAAGATTAGCAGGTCTACTTGCTTTTATTTAATTTGATACACTAGAGACTTGAAATAAACTATTCCAACATCAAAGTGCCACAATTACACAAACTCACAACCGCTCGAGTCAGCCGAAGACAAACACCTGCTGTGTTTCGGACGAGTTACTGTGTTTGGCGGTGGAGGCGGCCGTAGCCACTTCCGTCTTTCCAAACTCGAGGGGTAGACTTCAACTGATACGGATTCTTTCAGGTATCTAAAATCTGTGTTTGTGGCGTTACTCTCTGTGCTGGTTGAGCTGCATGCTTCACGCCTGCTGCCGCCTGCTGCAGCTACAACGCTGAATGTGGATCACAACCTTTTATTCGGTCAACCAGTGACAACAAAAGTCGCTTATCATTGCTAGAAAAGATCCTTAAACTGCCACAGACACAGAGTCATCATATCCAGAAAAACAACATAGTTTAGTCAAATGACTCTAGTTGGAAATGAATAATAGTTCTTGGTGGAGTTTTTATTTTAGTGACGTTGTCATAAAACGGTACGAGAAGTATTTTGGGGGGTATTATCTGTAAGTGAGGGCAGGAAGGATTGATCCACCATCTGCAGTAACGTGGATTCTGTATAGTCTGCTGTGATGAAGCTGAATGTGAAGCTGGTCGTTCTACGTTTGTGGATAGTGACTAGGGATGGGTATCGTTTAGGTTTTATCCGAGACCGGTGCCAAACCGGTACTTTTGAAACTGTGCCGGTGCTTAAACGGTGCTCAAACCGGTGCTTAAAGAATGGAGAACACAAAATTGGTCCAAAAACCTCTCATGTTCAGCTGTTTTTTTGTAAAAAGATAACAATGTTAGCCTCTTCTGCAGCTATGGGGCATATATGGTATCACTCTTGGCTGGAAGAAGTGCTTAAACAATGGGAAAAACACAAACTTTGTCCAAAAACCTCTCATGTTCAGCTGTTTCCCTCTTTTTCTTTGGTCATTTTAGCCTTTTTGGCCAGGGTGAAGGGAGCATCTGCCATCAAACAAGAAGACAGCCGCATGTAGCTATGATGGTGTTTGCTAGTTCACCTTACATGCATTAATTTAGTAACGTGGTTAGCCTACTCAACGTAAATTATACACGAACAACATTAAGCTACTCACGCAGAGAAGAACGGCTGCTGCTGCATCATCATCCTCATCATTTCTGCTACACTGGCAGGGCTAGGGGCCAGGACTCTCCTCTTCGGGTTTTTGGGGGATGTTGCTAACTCCGGGTCCGATAACAGGCACCACACCCGCAGTAGATGTGCTCGGTGTGAGGTCTCGCAGCAAGCTATCAAATACGGCGCATTTCTCGGCTTTTAAAAAAACGCTATGCGTCGCCAGGTGTTTCATCAGATTTGAGGAGTTACCTCCTTTGACAGTATCACAGTATCAGCTTAAAGCACTTGTTGCAGGCTGCTGAGTTTGCATCTTTTGCTGTGAAGTACAGCCAGACTTTTGACCGCTTCGCCTTGGGCATTTTTAATCTGTAGCTCTGCTCTAAAAGAACGTACGTACCAGGACCCGCCTACTATCCTCGGAAACGTAAAATGATTGGCTAGAATCTAAAGTGTATCACAGCTCAGGAAAAAAAAGCACCGAAATAAAGCACCGAAATGTGCGCTGCTTTTCGGTCTGGTTACTACCGTTTATGTCAGAACCTAGTGACTAAAAAACAAGATGGCAGATACAAGTGTTAGAAGTCAGGTTCTTAATTTCGTCATCTACTCGAAGAGAGAGGCTGAGGAGCTGGGTAATTTGAGAGAGGCTGAGGGTGGAGCCACTACATCACCATCAAAAGAGCATCTGAAAGCATTCAGGCATCTGACCAAGATGCCCCCCGGACACCACCTATGTGAGGAGACTTGATGTTTTTGATGGATGAACTTAATTCAGTTTTATTTTTAATAATAATAGAGAGAAAACCCAAACATTCAAACGTCCCCCTTTGAACAAGCACTTGGCAACAGTGTGGCTACACATTCTCGACGTGTCTGATGTAATTTCGCTGAACAGGGGAGCATAAATTCAACTTTTCTCTCATTATCCATTTAGTTCAATATCCTGACCTAAAATCCAAAGTACTCTTTGAAGCATCCATTCTGTAGTGTGACAGATCACATCCTCCGAGCAAGACCGTCTGCACAAAGTGTACAAAATGTATGACAGAAAGGACCAAAAAACCCTGATTGTCTTTGCAAGAACAAGAGCCCGAGGCTTTTCTCAAAACTAGAGCACTTCTTTTTTTTCCAGACTCTGCCGTGTCTACTTTTGGAACTCACTTGTGCCCACTTTTCAAGTCCTGCATGTCAAAACTCACAGAAATAAGAGGATAACCTGTCTAGACTGAAGCAGACCGACTCCTGAACGGTCACAGAAAGCAGCCAGCGGTAAAAAGGACAAGTGTTAGCAGAGGCAGTACATGTGTATATGCAGCGTCACGTTCAGCTATCAGCTCCAGTGAGATTCATTAGGTCGGGTCCAGAGATGCCCGTGTGTATTTTTTTAAAAAGTATTTATCAGCTCAAATCCCTGATATTTATTAGTTTATTGATGATTTTCCAATTTTATGTTCACGTGCAACTATGGCTCATCTCAACCAGCTCATGACAACTAAGATTAAATTGATGACACTGCAAACCTACCTAATTATAATTTATAACACTAATCTGTCACATTAATCACTTTGGAAGTCTTTTTATCTAAAATATATAAACGCTCTGAACATGTGAACATGAGGACGTATGCTGCTAGGGCTGCTCAATTGATCGAATTTTAATCACGATTACGATCTGGGCTTTCAACGATCATTAAAAATGACTGAGCCGATTATTAGCCCCTCCCTCGTGCTTTACTCTCGCGCTGCTCCGTGTGGCAAATCGAGCGCACCTCTCTGCATTTCGAACACGTGTCACAACGATTAAGAGCAGCGGTCCCCAACCTTTTTTGCGCCACGGACCGGTTTATGCCCGACAATATTTTCACGGACCAGCCTTTATGGTGTCGCGGATAAATACAACAAAATAAAACTAGTACCGGTACCGAAAAAAAGAAGATTTATTCATAACACACATGAAAAGACCCAGGAAAACAGAGTAAACGATAAAAACGATAACAAAATAACGCTGAAAACCGATAAAAACCCTGAAAACCAGACATTTCACACCTGAGCCTCAACTCTCGCGGCCCGGTACCAAATGACTCACGGACCGGTCCGAGGCCCGGGGGTTGGGGACCGCTGATTTAGAGGACCCGAGGGAAGCTCAGAAAGCTAAGCAGAAGTTATTTGGAGAGGAGAGTGACTGCCGTTGGTTGAAAAGAGGTAAAAAACTTCAGTGGTGTGGAAACATTATGGGTTCAGTCAGACGTGGATCAAGTAGACACAGTGTGTAAACTTTGCTACAGTGTCGTAGCTGCACCACAGAGCAACACTGCAAAGTTCACTAAACAGATGTTTACATTTTTCATTTATTTCTTATATTGCAAACATTTGCACTGTTATCAGTATTTGCACACTATTTTATATTATTTTTTGACTTTAAAGTCATTATTCAACACATTGTTATTGTTAAATAAATATCGTCAAATAATCGAGATCTCAATTTCAGTGAAAATAATCGTGATTATCATTTTTGCCATAATCGAGCAGCCCTATATGCTGCATCACTAAATCATGAAACGGTAAAACTGTGTGACAGCTCGACTTCTCTCTAACTCTAACCCTCATTTACCATTCGCACCGACCGATCCTCTCCACGTCAAGAATAACTGATATTTAATGAAGTCCTGTGTCTGCGACTGACTCGCTTACTGATGGAGGGATTTAATAAAAGTTAAACAGACCGAAGCAACAAACAACTTCATCCCCGGTTAACATTTTGTCAAACCAAGATTAGGCAACATTTACCGATGAGTGTCATTAACAACCGCTCACAGCGAGCTCTGTGCACCACGAGAACTGAGCGTGTAAACTGTAAGTCTGCCTCTGTCGATATTTATAGACCCGTGTTGGTGCTGAAACGTGGAAGTAGTGGGACGTTTCACAAAGGACGGGCTTTGAGGCGTCTTCATTCTTGGTAACACAGAATTAATGGTTTCGGTGACTTAGTGCAGAATTAGCTTCTGTGCTCGGATGTGCGTTATTTCAGTGTCGCTGCACGCCACCTATACAGTCCTGTTTTGTGATAAATGCCACAGGGAGCCATGTGTCTGTCCCTGGTCAAATTGCAGGATCTACGTGACGTCAGCAGCACAGGAAGACAGTGCCAGGGCGCTTCCTGCTGCGCGGCGGAGGCAGACATATGTCGCAGCAAAGCGCCGTGGCCAGAAGTCACTCTTCATAGAGGGACAGAGGGAGAGGAAGGGGAGATGGCTGCAGTTGAGTCATGTGATCAGGGGAGCCATACACCGCTTTGTGTTCCATATCTTTAGTGCCAAATTTCACTCACTGCCACAACACATTTACCTCAGTACATCCTTTCATCGTGGTCCTATCCCAGCATGCTCCTCTGTCACACCAACCCTCTGTACCTCCTTCTTCACTACATCGACGGATCTTCTTTGAGGTCTTCCTCTGGCAGCTCCATGTCCAAACCCTCTCAGCCTCTCGGACTCACATCTGTCCCTCTGATGGACTCATTTCTGGTCTCCTGTCTTGTTCTCAGCGTCACCGTCTCTGAACCGTCCATCTCAGCACGTCTCTCTCCATCATCTTGCAAACATTCTCTTGCTGCTATCTTTCTATCACAAATCACCCGTCAGTGTGTCCTTGATCCCTGACTCAAATATCTTATTTTCTTTAGATTGTTGGATCCAGTCCAAGCCTATCAATAGATATCACCCACCTGAGTCATTCAAATAACCTTCAGCTATGAGCTAGGATATTTCTGAGCCCGTAAAGGTCAGTTATTGTGTATTTTTAACTATTAAATTTAATATATATCCTTCAATACATGTTTTAATAAATAAAATAAATTAAACAGCCATTTAAAAAGACAGCTAAAGGTCTGTTACAATGTTGGACGTCATCCAACCCATCATCCTCGGAGGTTTTGCTCTTGTGATGGATTTGAGTTTGCCCTTTCTGTGCTGTGTAGCAACATGAAACACATAAAACACAATGGTGTCCGGACTTTGATTAATCATCGTCATTGCAATCTCAATAATTCTCAAGTGGAGAAAAGGTTGAAACATAATTGTCCTGAAAACAAAACCTGTGCAAACAACAAGCAAAAAGTTAAAATAACCAAGATTTTTGGACCTGATTTGCGACAGGCAGCGCCTCGTTTCGCCAAACATAGAAACTAGGGCTGCACAATTGATAAAATTTGAGTCTCAATCTTAAATTTCTGGCTTCCCACAGTTAACTAAATATAATTAAGCAACAATAAAACTGCTCTGCCAAATAGAAATCAAAGCAAACCCCAATCAAACGCTTGCTAAATGACCACACGGCTCTGTGTGCCAATAACAGCTGTTCCTGCACCGCACAGCCTGAAGTCTCCAGAATGAAGAAAGAACAAACTGTGAGACAACAGATCTACAACAAAATTAAACGGTCTGGTCCGTTGTTAGAGATAATCTTGATATGGGGAAAGTTAACTAACACAAATCATACACAAAGATGTGGGTCTGAACTGCAAAGCAACACAACCTGAAAACCACACCACAGACTGCAGTTTATCGCCCAACATTAACAACATCGTCAATAAAAACAAGCGTGTACAAAACATCAGTGTATCCATCGATACACAAAGATGCACTGAAATTATCAAGGAGACACACAGACACAACTTTTAGTGTTGGAGATAATCACAATAGATCATCTAAACTCTGTAAGGTTTTCAAACCTTTACAAAGAAAGTGTCAGGCTGCAAAGAACGTCTCCACGTGGACATTTAAGACCATCATCAGGACTTGTTCTGAAAACTCTTAGAGGGTTTTTGTCTGTCTGCACTTATGCACGATTTCTAAAACTATGTTTGTAAACAGATATCAGTTTAGCATATTTTAAACTTCTGAATGTAATCTCAGCCTTCAGATGCTAAGCTTTTCACTCAATGGCTGTAATCTTCTTTGGGACTGTGGACCATTACTGTGACACTGTGGAAGTACAGCTTACTGCGCAAACAGAGTCACGGACAGCAGTTTGTATGTATAGTATTCAAGCTACTCATTAGAGACAACTGCAAGTCAGAAAAAGCAATTTAGAGACTGCTTGTGATCTATTTCAAAGAACAAAACAAAGCAGACACAATATTTCTGTCCTTTTGGGCTCGTGCAAACCTTTCTGCCTTTACGCCAAATTTAATTTGACCCATTTCAAGATTTAAATCTGCATTTTATGCCTAAAAGGTGGAGAATTCATTTAACATTATATGGAAATGACTGGTGACGACCGGTTCCCTTCCATACCACATGCACTGGACAGTACTCTGCATGCTGTGCACACTGACAAGGCGGTCGTGACTTCAGGCTTTAAACTGCAGCTGAGCCTGTGGTAATGCCCCAGGCTCACTCTGGCTGCACTACCAGTCTGCTCTCTGCTAATTGAGGCGTTGAGACTGTAGTTTGCAGGCAGCTTTAATCTGACACACCCGTGGGCTAGCAACCATCTACAAAGCATACAGAAACACAAGCCCGTACACACAGACGCACACCTGCCCAGACACTCGATGGCTCCTCGGCACCTGTCAGGGTCACACTTGTAGGGGTGAGGCAATAACGCTGACAGATTTGCTGTGCGGTGAGGTAAATTAGTAGATTTATATGATTCAAGGAGAGATTCTTCAGCTCCCCCGTGACCAACCTGCATAAAGACCCTGCACCCAGTATAGATGTGTATAGACAACCGGCATCCAGAACAGTCTAATCCATCTTAATCCACAGCAGGATGTTACACACAGAGTTTCCCAAAAGGTCCAGAGAACCAATGTAACTTATGCAAATATTAATCTGTAACACATTTAAACAAAACCATATTAGCATTCATTGCAGCTGCATGTTTGTCCACCCATGCATGAACGACTTTTATCACGCTTCTTCCCTGTTCAGGGACGAGTGTGAGGAAACAAGGGCAGTGGCAAGCGAAGCAAGTCAACAGAAAAGGAAAATATTTTCATAGCTGCGGGCAGAGTGCAGTCGCAGGCACAAAGTCAGTGGATTTAACCATGACGTCTGAAACCGTAAGAAACCTCACACATCACAAAACCGCTACACTTCTCTCAAGGACGACGAGGAAACAGAATGAATAAGCTCAGAGGCCCGTCTGAGGATACACGACGCCTCCTTTTTTTTGAGCTCTGAGGGCGCGCTGCTCAGGATGAAGTGGTTTTTCCCCGGAGTGATAGAGGGTCAAAAGTGGGGCCACCTACCTATCAGCCTGAGGGTGGCAAAAAAGGCTTTTATTAGAGCAAGAACACAACCGAGTTCAAAGTTACACTTTTCACAATTTTGGAACGATGCATTAAAGACAAACAACTAAGATTAATCGTGTTGATAAAAATTATCCATCATCATTAAACCTCCAGAAGAAAACAAAATGTATTCACAACAAAACTTTGTGCACTCACTCACGCTAATGTCACGCCGCTCCAAATGATTCACGGTCTGATGGCGGCGTTTGTTTTGCTGAGCAGTGCGGTACAGTACAAATGATACAGAATGATTGGGATCTGCTGACGAATCGATCAATAATCCTTCATCTCAATCGCTCTCACATTAACTGTGATACCCTGCTATCATTTCTGAGAAGTGATGCTATCATCATTTGCAACAGCCTCATAGTTTTCTACTGTCTCATAAGACAAGTCTTGTGAAATAAGTCAGTCTTAAAATATCACTTAGTGATTAATTATGTCTATGTTTTAATAAGTTGTCTATTTTAAGTAACAGTGTCCACCTGACCTATAGAGGATGCTTCATTCATTGCAATAAACCAATCATTAAACACAAATGTTACTTTTGTTTCAGTAGAAAGTGTCTCTACTGCCACTTTAAGAAAGTATTCCTTTGTGCCAGAAAGACTTTAACACATCTTACCAAGGATAATTTACAGCCACTTTGTCTTTAATTCTGTGCTGATTCATTGCCGTTAAATGTTTCAGACAGCGGGTTTAAATGGTAGCTCATCACTAAATCAACTAAATCACAGTAAAGAAAAAGAAAAACGGCTTTTCGGTTGAATCTCAGTCAAAACCCAATCACAGCTGCCGCAGCTAACAAAGCTTCGCTTCACCAGAAAAGTTGCATTAAAATAAAGAGGTGGGGCTGTGTCTCATACCACGAGATCATACAAGCTATTTTCTCACCACTCCACCGCTTTTTCCTGATAATACACTTAACAGAAAACCCATCTTTATTCCTCCCCTCAAGGTCAGTGCATTTTCAGAGGAGACAGGTGAAACGGCGCAGGTTCTGGCCATCCCTCTGCATTTGCAAGTATGGATGGCATCCACTGTTTGTACGGCAAAAATAAGACACGTGGGTTTAAGTGATGAATGAGTCTGCAGCTCCTGGTGGAGCAAAATAAAACAGAACCACTTAGCTCTTGTCAAAGCTGCACTGCAGACTGGTTGGGCGACTCTCTTCCAGGTGTCCGAGGATGAATTATGTGTGTGTGCAGTCTTATTGGTATGAGGGGGGTCCTCCAGAGATGTTGCTGCACATTTTCCAAACTGAATCGAGATAATCATTTGCTTTTTAATCAGCAACAAATTGTGTAGTGTGTGCCAACAAAGCATGAAGGTGTTTCCCCAACGTCACACCATATTGTGCTCTCCCTCCAGGGTGAGGGCTCCAACTTCCTCCAGCTGGGCTCCTCCATCGAGCAGCAGATCAACGGTATGTTCAAGGTGATGGAGGAATACAACTGGGACAGCTTTGTGGTCATAACCAGCCTCTACCCGGGTTACGAAGCCTACGTGGATTACATCAAGTCCTTTACTGACACCAGCTACTTCATATGGGATCTGCAGGATGTTCTGACCTTCGACATGTCCACTGACATCACGAACGACATACGAGCGCGGAGGCTGCTACAGCAGATAGACGCCCAGGTGCTGCTGGTCTACTGCTCCCACGAAGAGGCCCAGTACCTGTTTGCCATGGCAGGAGAGGTCGGATTAGTGGGACCAGACTACATCTGGATTATCCCGAGCCTGGCTGTGGGAAACCCAGACATCCCTCCACCCGACAGCTTCCCGGTGGGGCTCATCAGCATCATTACGGACCGGTGGAGGATGAGCCTGAGGAAAAGGGTGCGCGACGGGGTGGCTATCGTCGTGAAAGGTGTCCAGAGTTTTCGAAAACAAAGAGGCTTCGTTCCCGAGGGCCACAGCGACTGTCACAACCCTGTCAAGGCGTTAGCTACCAATGACACCCTGTTCAGGTAAGCTACGATGTTGCGGGCCGCGCCTTTACTTTACTACCAACTGTTTCTGTCGGGTCTGCTGTTACATATCCTTAATGTAAAAGAATAAAATTCTTTATAATATGATAAGTAAACTGCTAATGAAGCAGTGCTACCGGCCTCAAACTGTGTGACACAGTTTAAGTTTACAAGAAAAAAATATATTAATTAAAAGAGGTCACATGGACACTCTGTCAGGTAAAGTTGCCATAACAAAAGTTCACCCCGGTGTCTAATTTATCTGTAGATAAATTCAAATTCATATACTTACCTTCAGGAGAAGAATTTATTTTATTTTATTAAGCTCCATCTACAGGTACAGGTATAAAAAGATTACTCCTCAGACTGCTTAAAATCACTTCAATGACATTTAAGACTAAACTTGCACTCGAAGTGAACATAAACTCCCCACAGAACAGAAACAGGAAGAAAAATCCAATTTATTTAGCTTAAATTTACACATTTTAATATATTTTTTAAGACTTTTGAACCACTAATAAATTAGCCATTATATCTCATCTGTTTTAAAATATACAGGTTTATTCAAACTGTGAAAAAGTTCAATTCATTCATCACTTGCGTGATAACAAGGTTAAATGTGATTTGGTGCAGACATGCAGGTATACTCTGTCACAGCTGTGGAAATTCTCACAATAATGTGACTAAAAACTTTTAACAACTAAACTCAGTTTAATAAGCCTCCTAATGAGGAGCATCACAGGAAAGCCTGGGGAAAAAAGAGCAGGAAGTATTAGATTTTACTGGCTAGCAGTTTGCAGGTGTGTGTTACCACAACTACACAATCCTCCTAGGACCTCGAAGTAATGTTAAATGTGACATCATGACAGCACGACTAGAAAAAGAGAGAAAAAAAACCATGGCAGCTTACTTGCTCAGGTCTGCATCTGAACAAAACACCGCACCTTTAGAGCAAAGTCCAAAGTGCCAATGTTTGGTTATAAAACATAGACCAAGTCTGGAGAAAACCAAACAGCACAAACACATCATACAGTACCAACTGTCAGCACGGTGGTGGAGACCTGATGTTTTGGGCTCATTTTGGAGCTACAGGACGTGGGCGCCTGTGCAGTCATCAAGCCATAAAGTCCTCTGGATACTAAAATATTCTAGAATCAATCGTGAGACCATCTGTCTCCAACAGAATGGCTGAAAAAGGAAAGATTGAAGAAAGTCCCAGTCAGAGTCCCCACCTGCATCTGACTGAAGTGCTGAGACAGCTGTGAATAAATGAATGGCTGCAAAGGCCCCAATGAACTGAAACTATGTTGCAGAGCAAAGTGGACGTTACAACGTTACAATGTTACAACGTTACAACGTTACAACGTCCAGTTATTGCTGCCCAATAGAATAGAATAGAATTCTAAAGTACATAAAAACCACTAAATAGCAGATTCTAGAGAGACGCAGAGCCTCGCATTGTTCACGTGGTGGTTCTACAAGCTACTGAACGCAGGGGTGGACTGCAGAGAGACCTATGAAACGTCTCTTTTATGACAGTATCTCACATTTAGAAACTAAAGGTGCACACAGAGGTGCCAGAGTCGAGCTTGCCCGTGCTTCCCCTCTCTACCAAGTTTCATAAAACTCAGAGTGGTTATTGTTTAAACTTGCTGGCAGATAAACGCTGAACACGAGTTTCTCCACTGGGAAAAACTGGTTACCGGGCCAGTCCTCGTAAATGCCGCGAGTGCCGCAGTTTGGCGTTAATGGAGCTGATTGTGAGCATGAGATATGAACTCTGTACTTTATAATGTCTAGCTTGTCGTGTTTAATTGGACACTAGACTCTAAGGACAGCGCTTTAAATTTAAATTGAACCCCAGAGTTTTGGAAACGCACTCAAAAATGTACCAGCTGTTACAGCAGCTGCACAAGAGGAGCTCAAACAACTGCGAGACGTCTTCAGGACAAACAAATTAACACTTTAACACACCGACATTTATCGTCTTTTATACCATTTTATCATTTTTATGTTGCAGATAGAAAAAACCTGCTTGCTCACTCTTCCTGTGTCTATATTTTTTACTTATTTCTGTATTTATTTTGGGTGGAGTTGAGCTCTGCCACTGATTGGAAGCAGTGACGATATTTCACAGAGAAGTCAATATTTGGAGTTATTATAATAAATTAGGTTAAATTGCTCCCTGGTGGTCAGAGATCACACAGTGAGTATTCTTTCATTTTTGATATATCAAAGATAAGAACGGTAATGGCTCCGTCTTACATCTGTGGGACATGGCAAGATTGAGGTCAACAACCACTTATTTATTCATGACTGCCCATCTGTTTGATGCTGTGGAGCACATTTTATGGCGACTGTCACTCTCCCAAACTGTGTCCTCTGCCCCGCTGCCATCTATCTCCTCGTCTCTCCAGCACTGAGCGCTCTGCTGTATCTCCTGGAGGCCGCAGGGTAATTTAGTTGGCGGGCAGGGTGTTGGTAACGCCGGGTAAGGGGCGTGGTTTCGCATCACCAAAAGAGTAATCTGACACCATCTGTGCCGTTGAGCACACAGGAAATCCTATTTTATTGGGAAAATGTTTTAATCAGCAAAAGGGTAGCGCTAGGAAAAAACTGCCCCAGCAACAGCTTTTGGCTCATGTAAGCCAAGGTCATTCAGGGAGAGACTGAGGGCGTTTTGCGTGTAAATGTTTATATGTGCAGGTTTAGATGGTCACCATGGGGCACCGAACGGGACACAAGCGTCACCAGACACTCGCCTTGCATTATGAAACATCACTCTCTCCCTCTCATGTCAGAAGTCGTTTATCTTACAGAGTCTTCAGAGCCTTGGGGGGGACAACTTTTCCTTTTGTAAACCCAAACCGTCCATAAAAGAGCGGAAAATTGAGAACAGGCTTTGATAATGTACAAACCCGTCCGTTTAAACTCGCTAAACCCAGCAGGCATGATTTGAATAGCGGCAGTAACGTGAAGGTCGGCGAGAGAGAACAAAGCACTTCTGTCACCTCGTGTTTCCAGCCAGATCAAACACGAACGACGGCCTCTCCTCCCAGATTCCTCCACACATCGCTGGAGTTGGAAACAGGCTTTTGATAATGAGTCGGCTCACCTGTTAATGAGATTATTGCACGATACCAGATTAAAGAGGCTTTTCGCATAGACCTGTTCTCCTCTCAGCGGGCCTTCGTCACCTCTGCTGGAGTGTGAGAAAGCAGCACCACAGGTCTAATGTGACAGAGGATGCGGAAGCCGAAGGAGCAGGGAACCATTGTCGCGGGCGTTCTCAGATTACCCAAGCAGTGTTCAAAGGCTTTAATAATCCCAAAAGCTACATGTATGCTCCTCCTACACCTGAGAGTTAGGACTAAAATAACTGGTTTATTAATCACTGAGTCAATCAACAGTAAAATTATTGGCAATTATCTTGGCAAGCAACAGATGTCAAACATTACTTTATCCCTGCCTCTCAGGTCAGATGATTTGTTAAATCAAAGAATTCAAACTCTTTCAGTCTTGTAGCATGTTTACGATTAACCACCCTTCTACACCTGACGGGGTAAAAAAAAAGTATCAGGGTGAAAATTAACACCACCCAGTTGACTTTTTTGCCAAGTATTATAGTTTTCAGCAACTGTCACATGTGCCTCCTGAACAATGTCAGCCCATTCCTCTTTAACAAATCTCTCAGGATCCTGCAAATTCTCATTTGAGTTTTATCCATTAGCATGTACCTTGGTCTTCAGCCAGTTAATAACATTCACTTTGGTCTTGCAGAGTAAGTTCTTCACCAAGAGCCACACTTAGTCTGGGTCGCTGTAGCGTTGGAAGACATCTCAAAAACTGTGGATCCACTGGGAACTGTTCGACTGCTGCACAGTTGTGGTTATAAGGTGGCAGTTAGTTGGCACCACATGTGAATTCACTTTTTTAGCATCTTTATTTATAACGCACTTTACATCCAACAACGTTGGCCAAAGTGCTACAAATATAAAACAAAGAGAAAATTGCATATAGAATATCTTAAAAATAAAAATAATGTAATTAATAAGCAACATTAAAAGTCATCAACAAGTCCTGCTGTGCTGAAAGCCAAGGTAAATATATATGTTTTAAGATGTGATTTAAAAACACGGCTTCTGTAGCAATTTTATTTGCATGTGTTGTTATATTGTTACACACATACATGTTTAAATGCTGTAAAAAAATGTTACGACTGCACAAACATATTACAAGTTCAACTCACTGATCATCTTGTTCTGGGGTTTCTGTTTCAGGCACATGTTGAATGTAACATGGGAACACAATGACTTCTCCTTCAACACTCATGGTTACCTGGTGAATCCAGCCATGATAATCATCACTCTGGACAGAGAGCGACAGTGGGACAAGGTAAGATGGCGGCAGCTGCTCGACTTCACACCAAATGGCTTTTTAAATGTGTGTCTGATTATTTCTGAGTGGATAAACTAACAGTTGAGCTCACACAATGAGGAGTGTTTACAGGACACTGATGTCTTTCTCTGCATGCTAACAGCAGAGTGATTTCATACATCGCCGGTCTCTTTGTATAGACTAGTTAGCGGAATCAAAGCCCCACTGATACCAATGAAATAATGAAGGATCGCCTCCTAATCACACGCAGCACATTCACACCCCTCCCCCACTGATCCCACCCTACACTTCTTCGAAGGATATTAAAGTAAAACCCACACACTCGGGAAACTTTGCTTCCGCAAGCTGCCTCATTGAGATCGAAACATTCATTAAACCAGAGGGTGAATCTGATGTAACACTAGACTGGAGGGAGTTCACTTCCTCATCAGGTTCAACAGAAAGTGCTTAATTTCACATTATGCACAAAATGAAGAGACACCAGCAGTTCAAAGCTAATTATGTGATTTTAATGTTTTAAGATGTTACTTCCTGTAACTTCCAATATGTTATTGGGACTGTGAGAAAATGGGAAGCTGTAATGGCAACGTAAACAAACAATTTGTGGATATGGAAGGAGACTGAAGGCGTTTTGTGCATCATTCAACACTACACCAAACACTATTGACTTTTGACTGTTGCCTAAATGACTTTTGTGTACATGAGACAATCAAATGTTAACAGTCAATCAATTCCAATTAATCAACTGTAAAAAAAAACAATCAGAAAATAGTTTAAAATCATTACGGTTGAATACTTCTACTAGAGTCATCACAGAATTTTAAAGCTTCTAGAGTGCAGAGGCCTAAAACTGTTTTAGTCTGGATCAGTATAGAAAAGAAAAATTTAATAATTGGTGGCATAGCTTCATATTTCCATCAAACAAACCCAGCACAGAACAGCGCAGTCATCCAAAACAGCAGACACGGCACTGATTAAGTGAGGCAACGCATGGAAGGAGCTGCCGGGTTGTAAGTGGGTTACAAAGTGGCTTGCAGGCACAAACCAACTGTAGGAAAGTTAGAGCAGCCTAAACAGGACAGCCTGTGAGATCAGCCGACTGGACGCTGATCTGGTCTGCTATCGAGATCAGCTGATGTACCTCCAGCGCAACTAACTGTGGATTGTGCACATTCAAAATATATATAAATATTTAAGAAAAAGCAGCAATTTGCACATTTAAAAACTAGATCTGGAGATTATCTGGTATATTATCTTTAAACACGTTTTATTTTTGGAAAGTTTTTTAATAAACGATCACTAAAAGATTGTTATTTTTGTGTCTCTATCCATCTTATTTTCTTTATATGCCATTTCTTTCTGAACAGACAAGTCTTTCCTTGGTATCTTGTCCTGGTGCATTATTCATTATGGGTCAGTCACACTAGAAAATAGGACAGCAACCTCCTTGAAACTAGAGGGAGGGGCGTGGGGGGGTTGCTCCGTGTTTTCATTGAATTTGTTTGCAATCGAAAAACAAGAAGAAGAAGAAGCTGCAGTTTCTGTGCAATCGGTCATGCACAGGTTGAACGCACAAGCATGCAACACCCTCAATCTCTAGGAAACAACTTCTGACTGTAGGCAGCTGCACAGGTTGCCTCCAACTAGGCAACTTGTCTCCAAACAATTGCGATCCAACTCCTGACTCCAATTTTTAAGGTGAAGGTTTGCAAATAATGCTGTCAAATTTATACACGCATTCAAATTGCCAACACAATGCAATCAGTCGGGCTCAGTCTATGCTGATGAACACAACTCATCTGTGGCATGCCTCTTTGCCAAAGACGACTCAACTAGTTGTATTCTGATTATACTCCTGTATAAAACCAAGGTTGCTGACACCTATGTAAAGTTGCAGTTAAATTGCCGTCCTGCAGCAACAGGATCACGATTTGTGGAGGAATTTCTGTTTCAGAACTACGAGTTTGTGGCGATACTCTGAATGCAAGCAGCTAATGAATTTATGTTTAATGTCCATTTCTGTCTGTGTAGAAGGCAACGGACTTGTGATGTTTTTAGGTTTTATCACAGTTGATCTCCATCTCACAGACAGATTGCAAGTAACTGTCGACGTGACCCAATTCAATCACAAACTGACAGCAGACTCATAGCAAACAGACTCCATTTTATTGCCTATTTATTCCCGTCTTGATGGACCAAAGTCACTTTGAAGTTAGCAGCTAGACCTGGTGCCCCGTCTGCATAGCAACGAGAAAATGAGATCACAAGTTCACAGCACACAGCTGCAATAATTTTAGTCACATCGCGGTGTCCGACTACTTTTTCCAAATCGTTCCATGCTCTTTTCTTTTTTTTTTTTTTTAAAGTAACGACCAACAGAAAACTTCCTGGAAGTGTAACTCTGTCTCCTCTAATATGTAAACACAATGCTAACAATAGAAGACTGAATCTAAATTGAATTCACTGATGTTAACAGGAACTGGATAGGTCATGTGACAAGCAGCTCAGCTGAGTTTAGCATAAGACGTTAGTCGTATTGACTCAGAAACACTTTCACATAAAATATGAAATGTGGGCGACAGACTTACATGTGTCCTCCCAATCACCCCCCGACTCCAGCACTGCTCATTCCCGGCGTGCTGACCTTTACATAAACCTTTCTGGGGAGGAAAAATACATTTCTCCCGTTCCCTGGAAGAACAACACTGCGCTCATTTCACAAAATTTTGTCTAAGAAGTGTGAGGCAATCCATTTCGTGTGCTCCACTTTCTGTTGCCTCTATTCTCTGAAAGCTGAAAATCAATTCCACCTTTTGATTTCCTTTTTACCAGCCTTTGTATTGTACACATGCAGAGGCAGCCGGCCTGTTGCATTCATACATCATCTCTGTACAAGCAGCCTCACAGTTTTTAGGCTGCTGCCTGGCATTACACACCTCATATTTTTTAACTTATTAAAAAAACCCTACATCACTACAACGCTCTTATCGGCCAGGCCTAATATGGAACTTGCCAAGAGTCATTGTTCAGCTGTTTCCACAGATGTACAACTCAAAGTCATTTGGAAAGAGCAAGAGAGAGAGTGAGAGAGAGCATGACAAAAGAAAGTGGAGACGGAAAGAAAAGGGCCCTGAGAATGACGAGAAGTGTTCCTGTCATTGCCGTTATCTGCAATTTTTTAGCTGCATGCAACACTTACAAACCCTGAAAGTAGAACCTCACCACTGAAAAGGATTTAACTGGAAAGATGGATCCAGTTGCACTTTCCCGACTGATTTTCTGTGATATAAACAACCAGTTCTCTTTCCAGACAATTAATTATAGAATTAAAACTCTCATGACAGTGTTTGCTACAAATTAAGTTTCCCATTCCTTATTCTTGCTTAGGTGCTGCGTGAAACACAAACGTCTTTTTACCGATGTCTCAGATGAATGAACAATGAAGATTTCACAGTCTAAGCAGCCACAGGCAAAAGACTTTCTTTTTTTGTTTCACTCATCTCAGTACGTTCTCTTGTAAATTGAAATTCTGAGTGACTAAATGCCCAAGAGTGGGATGATACTATAACAGTGGACTGATCGATATGACTGGCAGGAAAGAAGAATAACTGTGAGGTCCAGGGAGACCTGAGATATTTGCACTTTTCTGTCGACGTTCAGTTTTTTTCCATTTCACTGTGACAGGCTTTACTGACTGGCATGATGAGATAGGATTGCCCCCCTTCCTGCATAAACAGCAGAGATTATGTGGGAGGAAAAACATTGTGTTCAGACTGGCGCTTTTTTTTTTTTTAGCTCTCCAGGAAGTTGATGACATTTACAGAAGCACAGTCAAGTGAACTAGAAAGAATTTTGTTTAAATATCAATAAGCTCACATTTGTCCCAAATACCTCACTGCCAGAAGTAAAACTCAAGTGGAATCGTTTCATCTACACGAAACAAAAAGGCGCCGACTATTTTAAAAATGTGTCTAGGTGATTGATGTAGATGGAGACAACCGAGATACATTGCTACACTACACTCAAGTATTAGGTTTACTGTTTTAAACGGGCAGAAATACAAAATAATTGCAACCACGTGCAATAATTTTACAGTCTCGCTGCCTTTGAAACGGGTGCTTTAAAGACGGTGATCGGGTCTGCGAGTGTTCGCAGTCAGCTGCCGTCTTCGAAGCAATAACACGGAGTTAATCTGCGGTTAGTTGGCTTATTAAATTATATTAAGTTGGCAGTTACATAAAGTGGTAAAGAGTCCAGAAATTCAATAACTCCTCCACAAATAGTGACATAACTCCTGAAGGACTGCGATTTAACTGAGAAATGCTTTTATGTGAGAACCACAAAAAGTTGAGTCGAGTTTCATGTCGCAAGGAGACGCAACGCAGATGGATTGTGTTCATGGTGCAGACTGGATCAGACTGACTGTGAAGTATCTGCAAATCGAGCAACAATTTGCAAACATGTGCCAACATCTCTGAATGAGATTTGTCCTGTTTTGTGCCATTAGTCTAGGGCAGGGGGTCTCCAACTCCAGGCCCCGAGGGCCGGTGTCCTGCAGGTTTTAGACGTTTCCTTGATCCATCACAGCTGATTTAAATGGCTAAATTATCTCCTCAACATGTCTTGAAGTTCTCCAGAGCCTGGTAATGAACTAATCATTTGATTCAGGTGTGTTGACCCAGGGTGAGATCTAAAACCTGCAGGACACCGGCCCTTGAGGCCTGGAGTTGGACACCCCTGGTCTAGAGTAACTGAGTCATAAGGGGGCAGGAAAATCATTCATTGTGACAAAGAAACATCCCTCAAAGCCGCTGCTTTGTTTAAACAGATCAAAACTCGTCTTGGTGGTCATTTTCTTTCACTTGGTCCTTTGTATTTGAGATGTGATCATCCAGACCAGGGTCTGTGAGGGCTGGATGATGACTCTGGTCTGTCTGGTTAGCCGACCACATCCACACAAGTCAGTGTTTTGCAACAGGAGATGGATTTACACGGCTATCACTGGCTAGCATTGGGCGTTGCTGAATTTCACTAACCTTAGCTCACTTGCCTGCTAACAACGTCATTAGCCATTAACCTGAAGCCACATCAGTTTTCATTTTGACCTGCTTGTAGCATTTGTGCTGGAGTCTGTGTTGTGCTGGGAGGCGGTCATTCGTTTAATTAGTGAGTAATGGACTCCATTTCTACCTCCCGGTAATTTATTGTTGCTCACTTTGGATTTTCACCGAAGCAAGAACGTTGGGAAAGGTCTCATTTTCCAAGTCAATCTGCTCAAACACTGGGAAAAGTTGCATGTAGCACTTTCAGAACAAATCTTAATGACCATGTTCAGTTTTGTGTATGACTTTGTCTTTGCTTCTGAACATCATTTGTTGCCAAATCTACCAGGACCTGCATGCGTTTGCAATGCTGGAGTTTGCCAGATGACTCCGCACTGGTGCCGAGTTTGTTACCAGATTTGTCTGCGCTGCCATCATCTCCGTGAATCTGCAGCAATCCCTGTTCAAATGTCGTTGTTGTTTTCTGTTTGACGCTAGGATAGAATATTCTTCAAAGGTTTTAGCCAAAACTGTTGCAAACGAGACAGGGAGCCACACTACAATTTAGCAGACGTAGAACATGCTCTGGATTGAACGCTGGTGTTTCTGGACTTGACTCACTCTTCATGTTTTCATGTTGCCAGAGTGAAACGGAAATATTTCACCGCTGCTGATCCTCTACACTGGCCACGGGGTGTACTCTGGTCCAATGACAGCTGGGAGGGAGAGAGGGAAAAATAAATGGATGGATGTTTAAAATGTTTTAAAGTAGCGCCTGTTTACATTTGGGTTTCTGGTCCAACCCTCAGAGAGGTCATGCTTCTCTGGGAGTAAACTAACTGCAGCTGCCTGTACCTGTGAAACTGTGAAAGTCTGTTTGCCATTCATTTACTACACTGTGGCACGAAAAACAGCATTTAAAAAATCAATCTGACGTGTCAGTGTTTGTGGTACACTGGGACCAACCGGTCCAACGCAACATTCACTCCTTATTTGTGAGGCTGATTAAAGGAGGGTGAGTCAGAAGGGCCAATCAGTGGAGCTGAACAGGTCACGGCTTCTTTAAATAAGTGAGACTGAAATGTTTAATTTCTGATCTTTATTATGTATTCAGCTTGCTCGTGAATGCTCATTTCCCCACAACATCCAATTAAAATTAGCTCCCTGGTAATAAAGCGGGGGTGGAATTGCTTTCATTGCATTAGATGTATAATTGTGCTCTCTACATCCCCAGTGACAAAAAATCAATTTCCTCTAAACTGTCCAGGAACTAAAACTCTGCTCTCTGCGCCGGGACCAGACGCTCAAATCGCAACATGTCAAAACAGCACATACAGTTAGAGGATTGAGGACAAGTGTATTAAGAGTGGAGACTGAGATAGACGGGGTTACGCACTTCTGTCCTCACAGATGCATGAGGGGCTTATTTTCTCAATATTATACAATTATTTTTATGTAGTTTTGTGGCTCGGCTAAACAGATTTCCAGAATCCTCTGGAGTTTATTTATGTGGCTGTTCCCCCAAATCCATGTTTATTTCTGTGCCTCGCTGCTGTAACAAATCAGAACCACAGAAGCCATCTGGAGTTTGGTGCAGGGATTTTTCACTGCTTCACATTAATCCACCCCCCTCCTCTCTCTGTACCTTCAGGTGGGCACCTATGAAATGGGGATCCTGCAGATGAGATACCCCGTCTGGCCGCGGTTTGGCAGCTACTTAGAGCCCGTGTCAGATTACAGGCACCTCACAGTGGCCACGCTGGAGGAGCGGCCCTTTGTCATTGTGGAGGCAGTGGACCCCGTGACTGGTACCTGTGTTAGCAACACCGTGCCCTGCCGACGACAGTCCAATAAGACCGAGACGTAAGTGAAGTGACTCCAAAGATTCCTATTAAATCTTTCATTTTGCTGGCTGACGAGACAGATGTTGCATTTTCAGTGCTATCCTAATTAACGCTCACAGGATGGAGTTAAAAGCTGAAAATTAGATGAATAGCATCACATATTTCACATTCAGTTGTTTTACAAGCCAATTACTCCAAACACTACAGGGTGTAACCACTGGGACAGGAGGCTAATGTAGCAGATGGGGAATGGAGTTTGTAATAAGAATATCGCTGACCAACAGAGTACGAGTTCGGACAACAGCTTGCAGAGCGCATTAAGCTAACAGCCAAGTTTAACCTTGGCCTTATGGCAAAGTTACATGTGAAATACATTTTAATTAGCTGAAGTCAATTTGTACTTTAGTCGTCACCCCGTCGACTGGGGTCTGTGCAGAGAACAATATCATACTTTACAGATTTTTTTATTTATCTTCCCGATTTTATTTTATTTTTTTTACAATCGGCTTCCTTCTAACGATGCCACAGACAGCACTGTGCAAAAGATTTATGCAGGTGAGGAAAAAATGCTGTAAACAAAGTGTTCATCTTTTATTTTCATCAATCAACAAAATGCAGCGAATGAACAAAAGAGGAATGTTTGCTGTGACCACCCTTTGCCTTCTTCTAGGTACACTTGCACACAGTTTTTGAAGGAACTCGGCTGGTAGCTTGTTCCAGACATCTTGGAGAACTAACCACAGATCTTCTGTAGATGTCATGTAATCCTGACACACTCGATGATGTTGAGATCAGGGCTCTGTGGGGGGCCGTACCATCACTTTCAGTACTACTTGTTCTTCTTTATGCTGCAGATAGTTCTTAATGACTTTGGCTGTACGGTCGGGGTCGTTGTCCTGCTGCAGAAAACATTTGGGGCCAATAAACGATCATTTACACTTCTGAAAACTTTCTTTGTTTACAGCATTTTTTCACACCAGCCTAAAACTTTTGCACAGTGCTGTATATTAAATGTTTTCTGTTTCTTTATGGGCAATTCCACCAACAATTTTGGGCAACTTTGATTGATTCTTACAGTAAATTATTCTACTCCATGTATGTTAAATATGTTGGCAGGATGAAGGTGAAAACGTCTAAAATAAAGTCCAAGACAAGGTTTATATTTTCATTCCATTGTACAGATTTGAGCTCGTTAACTTTGATCTTGTGTAGAAGTCATCGGTGACTCCACATGTTTATTACTAGAAAGAGATAAATGGACCGGTTCTTACATGAGGGTTTCAACTCAAAGCGCTAACATACTTTTTAAACATGCTGTTGGTTTGTTATCAATTTGCTAGGCAGCTGCTGTTGTGTCTTTATCTTCAGGTGCCATTTGGTCTCCCTGAATATACAGCAAGAGCTGGTCAGGTCATTTCAACATGTGTTGATCATCTCAGCCACACACACGTCTTATGTGAACCCACTTTACCGCACAGTCCCACATGCACACTCACATGTTAACGTGCCCATTTTAATTGATTCTGTGACTAACTTGAGAGTGCCATTAGGTGTGAGATTAAGAGGCTCTTCCTCTGCCATTAGCGCATGCATGACTTCTTATCACTCAATGGTGAGATGCTCATTAGGCTGCTTGGCCAGAGTGCAATATCCCGGAGATCACTCTGTGACCCAATCAGGGAAATGTACGCGCTGCATGGAGGGGTATCAATTAGATGGGACGATTAGGCCATGTCATCAATCCCGAACACCTAGAGACTGATATTGGTGTTCATTAGTGGGGGGGGAGAAGCACAGGCTATTATCCATTACTGACAATGGCGTTAACGACATGAAGGGGATGGAAGATGAAGATCACGTCCCTTCAGTGTTATGAAGCGCTGGAGTGCTTAATCGCTCATGCTGACCAAATCATCCTGCCAGTACAGAAAGAGCGTAATTCCTCTTGTCAAACAATGAAACGTTTTCACAGAGCCGAACAAAAATCCAAGGAAAAAGAAGACTGAGGCAAAGAGGGGTCCAACGAAGCACCCGGCACCAATGAAGGGTGACTAGATGGACTGTGATGGATCCTTGAGTACAGACACACTGAGGGCTTCATCTATAGGTTTTATTTATCATTCATTTAGTCTGAATTGTCAGAGACTGGTGAGAGTGGCCACCTGAGTGATGTCTTCAGATTGCCTGTTCTGCCAATTCAAAAGTAATCCCTTTGCAACACTAACAAAAGACAGAGCAAAGCAGCATGCGCTTATATTCATGGAGTATTTGGAAAGGGAATGGCAACAATGTAGCCATCATTGTGACGTGTGATGTGTCTTTTATCCATCACAGCTGATTTAAATGGCTTAATGACCTCTTCAACGTGTCTTCAAGTTCTCCAGAGGCCTGGTAATGAACTAATCATTTGATTTAGGTGAGATCTAAAACCTGCAGGACACTGGCCCTCGAGGCCTGGCCTAAACTATCAGATGTCCACTTCAACTACAAAACTATGCAGGAATACATTTATACGTGGAAAGGATTTAGACTCTAGGGATAAGTAAAAATTTGGAATAAGTAAGTCTAGAGTTAGACTGATCTGAGACGTTCCCGCCTATCCTAGAAGAATAAATCCATAATGCAATTAAACATCGAGGCTGCAGAGCAGAGCGAGGACTACAGTCAGCACCTGCAGTCTGAGATTGTGGAGGATTGTGGAGGAGAGCTGCTTCTCCACAGATATCCTCAACTGATTGCATTGTTCGGTCATCTCTGACACACATGTATTTACGTGTGTATAATCTCTAACCCCTCAAACAGAAAATCTACATCTGTGTAAAATACTGACCAACTGGAGTTAACTTATTTTCATACACTTCTCTGTATGAGAAGACACTTTTAGTACCTGCAGGTTACACACATTTTAATATGCATTCCCGATAGTGGTCGGCCAATTTCCCCCTCAGCCTCTTGAAAGCACCATCTTTCTTTATCTGAATCTCCACAACAGTTCCAAATTCCCCTTCAGCACTAAACATGATTACAACTCAGACCCATGTCAGTGCTTTCTAAATGAGAAGCCACTGGTCATGCAGATTCTCCGTTTCAATCCCTCAACCCCTGGGCCATGCACACAGCTTGCCAAGCAGACCATCTGTGTGATTCACTCACGCGTCCTCGGAGAGGCCTGACAAACAGACACCGGCGTCCGGCTTGGACTTGGCTAAAGCAGCTCGCAGCAGTTACCACGAGCTCTTCCCTTTGAGTCGTGCACGTTCTCCTGTCGGATCAGAAAAATCTCGCTTCCTCGCTGTCTTTGAACAGCAGGGAGCTGGTTCTACCTCAAAGCACTCTGGCAAAGACTAATTCAGAGTTAATGCCCTGGTGAAGGGTAGTATTGACCTGAGAAGATAATGTCATCACACATTAGCTGCATTCGATGGGAGTTAGATGATAAGATGATTTCATTAAAGCTGAGACTGAGTGCAGCAGCAGATGCGCTCCCGGAGCCTGAGAGCCAAACGATCTATACGCAGTACTAGAAAGTTGCACTAAGTAAATTTACACATTGATGGTCTCAGAGGATAGTGTAGTCTCAGCACTCCCTCATATATACAGTGTGTTTACCAGCTCACTGCTCAGTCACAGTAGGAGTCCTTGTCATGAACAGAGCTGCCCCATGAGGTTGTTGAGATGTCTTACTGAAAGGTAAAAACCCCCAAAGACCACCAGGAAACCTGACCTGCTTCCTTAACCCTCCACCTTCATTAAAAAAGCTCCAAAAACTCCAAATTTAGGATATTAAATGACAATCACGTTTGTTTTTCTACAACTTAATGAACTCTAAAAAGCGGAAGGCTTGTTTCATCGCTGCATCTCAATACGTGCTTTTCTGTTTGTTTCCTCTTTGTGGCCCACGAGTCCATAAAGCACCTTTATCTATTCAGTGATATAAAACAGATTAGAGCTCGCTCACTCCTTCCACAGGGAACCCCAACCATAATCGAATTTTTGGGGAGGGTAATGCAGGTGTATTCATAAAGTGAAAGGCTATTTCAAAGTACTGTCCAATAAGCCTAAAAGACATTTCAGTAAAGGCAAAATAACTTGACGTACAGATGTAAAGGAATTAAAAATAAGAGTGAAGAAGAAACTTGTCAGATGAGAGGTAAAAGGTCCAGTCGCTTTCTTTCCAAGCTCCTTAAAAATACAAGCGTTTTTCCAAAGTTTGCTTTGCTGCTTCTGCACCTTCAGCCCGTGATAAACTGTATCAAAATTATACTCTGTTATTTATTTATGTGTCGACCGCTGTGATGCAATTTCCCAACTTCTGGGATATATCAATTATGTCTTATTGTTGTCTTCAGATTACTATCATCCTTATTATGGCGATCGTGGCTCAAGAGTTGGGAGTTCGCCTTGTAATCGGAAGGTTGCCGGTTCGAGCCCCGGCTCGGACAGTCTCGGTCGTTGTGTCCTTGGGCAAGACACTTCACCTACCGCCTACTGGTGGTGGTCAGAGGGCCCGGTGGCGCCAGTGTCCGGCAGCCTCGCCTCTGTCAGTGCGCCCCAGGGTGGCTGTGGCTACAATGTAGCTGCCATCACCAGTGTGTGAATGTGTGTGTGAATGTGTGTGTGACTGGATGTAAAGCGCTTTGGGGTCCTTAGGGACAAGTAAAGCGCTATACAAATACAGGCCATTTACCATTTATTCTCTTTATTAAAGGTTCATAAGGTGTCTATTAACCAATCAGTGCTTCAAAAACAGATTTTTTGGGCGGGACACGGGGAAAATAAAGATGTTAGAAGAGGATCGATGTGCACTTAGTGAGGCTTCCTGACTCAGCTGCAGCTGTCCGACTTCCATGTTGGAAGTGTTACAGTTCCAGCGGAATGGTCAGCAAATCCATGTGTACAAATGACAGGCAGCCTGGTTCATGAATGGGTGTATCAGGCTATTTAAAGATCACCTACACCTAAAACCGCTGTGTTTCATCATCCCCCAAAATCAATTTCAGCTGGAAAACTGCTGCCGTGTTTCTCCTCTCTCTATCTTTACTATTAGTTTCCACCAATCCCCACTGATCCCCCTACAGAAAAAAAGACATTTACATTTTTAATGTAAAAAATTACATTAAAAATGCAGAAAACAACAATAATCTGCACTTAAAATCTTCCACTATTAATCTGGAAATTTAAACAACAACTATACAATAATTGTGCACCGGTGTTTTCCATAGATGCGGATTCTGTTAGTAAGGTGCTGCCAGGTGGAGTCAAAGACAGTGACACTGTCACAGGATGTGCTCACCAGGATGCAAACGAGACAGGAAGTGCCGGGCTAACTGGTTAAACTTTTAAAAATATAAGTGAGGGGACAGTCCATTAGTAAACCGATTAAACCTCCACATATACTGTATGTAAAAGTCCGTGTGTGGGGGAAAAACCGAGCATGGACATGTTTCTGTCTGTTCTTTCCTCTCCATTATCTCACTTCACAAATCCTCAGATATTTTGTCCTGTTTCCTCAAAAAAGCAGATTCAACATCACCAAAAGCTCTGCAAACTAATCTAATTTAGCCCAATATTTAAGAAAAAAATCACCTGGTGCAAATTTACAGCTCCTTTAAGAGGTGAAGACTTGAAGAGGTTCTCAATGAGAGTGATGAGTTTAATTTTCTCAAGAAGGGGATACGGATGGAAATGAACGTGCACACGGGGAAAAAATGGCACATACTGTCACCATCCATAGAGCACCATCAAAACAATATTCCAAGAATGTCCACAAGGAATAAATTACCTCTGTCTCTCTCTCACACACACACAGACACACACACACACACACGCAATGATTCCCAAAGACCCATTTTAATGCGACTGGCAGCTGATTTAAGGCCCAGCCCTGAACCCTGGCAGCTGGTGAGACGAGGGATGTTGGGAGCGCTGTGTTTACTCGGGGTGTACTGTGGCAGCCTCGTTTCCCTCTAAAGTGTTTGTTTGTTTCTGTTTGTCGTGGCTCTGCTCCTCCTCGCAGCCTCGCCTTTTCGTCTCATTGACTCCCCGTCCTGATGTGTGGGTGCAGAGTCCATTAGACTGAAGGTCTGGGGGAGGTTAGGGGTGATGTGTCATTAGTGCTCTCTGCATTGCACCCATGGCTCACTACTTTGCAGCCACATTATCTCACACTGCCCACCTCATGCACCATACGGGATTGCTCACTGAAGGAAATAATCATTTGATGGTAGAACGCCACATTCTCCAACACCAAATAACACAAAATGGATCAAGTTTGTCTGAAATTATCTCCCAAACGGCCAGTTTCACTCAGAACAATTAGAAACAGATCCTACCCCCACAACTGTGACTCAATTGTTGGCAGCTTTTTCACAAATGCCTCTTTTTCAGAAGCACTATCAAACACGCACAATAATAAAGGATCCAGGAAAATCCTGTTAGCGAGCACAGCGGCATCAGCAAACCCTTCAACATTCATTCGTTTTAGTTTGACTTCATCTTTTTCTTCTAATATCTTCGCACCACTAGTTTAGCAAGCACTTGGTTTTTGAGTGTTTCCATCAATAAGGGCACAACAAAGGCAGGCAGATTTACACCCACAAAACAGAAAAATGTGGACGAAACAGGTCGTCAGGAGAGATCCGGATTGGGAATTTAGACGACTGGATTACAAAACTGTTGAGTGGAAAACGACTTCACCAGTTGGGGTCATTTTATGTAGCTTATTTAGCAGCAGTTAGTCTAGGTAAATAATAAAATTAGCAACACAAGTTATGTGTTATTTTCTTCTGAATAAGTGGGAGAAAATGGATGGATGGATGCAAACAGTGCTGGCATGATCAGGCCTCCAAGCGTCCAGTGAAACTGAAGATAACAGGTCATGTGGATGGGTAATAACCAGTTTGCAGTTTTGTCACCAACAGAGATGGGCAGTAACGTGTAAACTGATGACTTACTTCAAGAAGTAATGTAAGGAATTACTATTCCAAAAACAGCGATTAGATTAATGTTACTTCCCCGTAAGCACGCTGTGTTACGGCGTTATAAACAGTCGTGGTTTTGTTTGTGAGAGTGTCTCATGACAATGACGTAAGCGCTGCACACGTCTGTGGCAGCGGCAGACGTGTGCAGATCAACATGGATAACATGGAGTGCAGGAGAGAGTACGACCATGCAGCGTTTAAAGCGTGGACGTATTTATACTACTTGAAGTTTTAGTCCCTAAAAAGTGACAAAAACATTAGCGTGCGCTGTTCACTCTGCGTTGGAAGAAAACGTCTTTCTACAGCAAAAAATTAAACTTCAAATCTGAGCACCGAGCGCGCTGCCACGGGAATGTGACATTCACAGGGAAACCCCCGGATCCTCCCACTGACATGACCGCTGTGGGCAAACCTCCACCCGCCCCACTCCTGCTGAACAGGTGACAACAGATTTAAGAGCGACAGGACTCAGAGCTGCTGAGGCTTTGATTTTATTTATTTTCTGCTGTGTTTTACTTGCATCTACTTGAAAGAGTGTAAACACAAAACATTATTTTATTACTGGAATATGTAGGAAATAGGTTTAAATTTCTTCCAGTCACAGACTGTTGCATTTAATTTAATTTTTGCTTGATGCAATGTGCATAAAGATAAAAGATTAAAACCAATAATTTAAAAAGAGGCTTTCCATTTGATGCAGTTTTATATGATGGATTATGCATAAAAATAGCATTAGGCTGAAAGGTTTATTGCTTTATTACGTTGTCAGGTTGTGTATCACGTTTTTGAAAAGTAACTAAGTAACTAATTACTTTTGGAAATGAGTAATCAGTAGACAGGTATACTTTTTTGGAGAGGTAATCAGTAACTAATTACTATTTTCAAGTAACTTGACCAACACTGGTCACCGACACCACCACTGCACTGCATCCTGATCCTTTACGTGTCATTGCACCATTTTCAGTGTAGATTCAGAACGTTTGATTTGCTCTGTGTCTTAAACAGGAACATAATCTGCTTTAAAGTCGAGATTCTTGATAATTAATCTTCAAACGCAGCTTAAACTTCTGAATACAAATCACTAAAAATGTACAAATTTAAATAAGCGCCACACATTTTGCTTTAACTGTCAGGATCAGACTGCAGAATGTTTCTGTGTCTGAGTAACTTTCTCTGAGGCTGGACTTGGACAGGACAAAACCTACCTGTGAGTGATAGACAGTGACCGCTACGGAGAAAATCAAAAGTCATTAAATTAATAGCTTTATGTAAATAAAATCGCTCAGAAATAAGCCTTCATATTTACATTCTGATCCAAGTTCGCAGCACAGGGAGGGAGAGAGGAATGCAGACTCCCTGACACATTTTTCTCCAAATCACAGCAAAGTGTTTTACAAGACAGGACTTTGTGTTCCCGTCCTTCTCCCTGGCTCACATCGCTGCTGTCATCTTCTTAGTGTGAAACTGAAGGGCATTTTCATCGCCACGTTCCTCATAATCCTGCTGATAAGCAGAGGGAGAATTGATTTCAAACCTTACGTCAGCCCATTTTACTTAGTATGCAAAGCCTGAAACTGTCCACTGGGCTTCTGCTGCCTGCTCTGTCTGAAGATCAGCAGAATATTTAAGAAGGCATGCTGTGTCTGTTTTGTGGCCCAGACAGCTGGGTTTGTGCTCGCTACTACACCGGTATATTTCATTAAAACTGTAGCAGAGACAATCAGCCCGGGTCAGAGGACAAACTGTTGTATGCATGAGTCTGAAGAAGATATGGCTGCAAGGAACAATATAGCATTTTTAATGCAGCATTAAAAGCTTTGCAGCGGTAGTTGAATAATAAAAGATGAAACGATTGGCGAGAAACGTGGCCGCCTGCCAGCCTTAATGCTACGTTTTATATGCTGTTCTAACACAGAAAGAGGCAGTCGTTACGCTGTTAGAGCAGCACTGTGTGACAAACGCATTAAAGTTTATCTTCATTACCGAAGTGACTGAGCCTAAGAGTGGCAGGGATTTTCACAAGGCATTTAAACGGAAACTAATACACAGTTCATTCCAACCAGTTTGTTTATAGGTGAACTTGAAAGACTGACTGATGGAACCACAGGCAACGGCCCTCCTCACCATAAACCTTACCAACGTATCGCCATATCCTTAGCATCCCATCCCACAAAAACACCATCATCCAGCCCAGATAATCCTCCAATGAGTTTCCTGTCTGCTATTGTTTGTGTGTCATTAACTATGTCTGTATGTATTGTTTTGTTCCACCCAGCTGTTCATCCATCTGTTGGGACCAAGACATCACGTGCACGCCTGTAGAGTGGCTCACAATTTCCCCCCAACATCCACCGCAGCTTTGACGATGAAGAGATGGCTGTTCATTACCTCTTCATCCCACTCCAGTCAATCATTCCTCATTTCTCAAATCATTTGTAAAAATGACCTGACTATGTGTTGGGTCTACAAAACAGGAAGAAGAAGAAAACTTCCAGTTTTAGATAGTTTGTTTCTGCAGTTTCTCAAAGAAAACATGTTAAAAAGATTCAATATCCCAGCGTTCCGATCTCTTTTTCCTTTCTCGTTCCCTTTCAGTATCGTAGGCCACACTGAGCCATACACAAAGCTGTGCTGTAAAGGTTTCTGCATAGACATCCTGAAGAAACTGTCCCGCACCATAAAGTTCTCCTACGACCTCTACCTGGTCACCAACGGCAAGCACGGCAAGCTGGTTCGAGGAATCTGGAACGGGATGATCGGAGAGGTATGAGCAAAAGCAGCTAGTTTAGTTTTGTTTCAAGATACAAAATCTTTTTCCCCCCTCTTTTATAAAAAAACAAGAAAGAAAATCTACATCATAAAAATCCAGGTCTGAATGTTTCAGAAACTGAAACTTGGTCTACTGGGATTTTTAAACAAAACCATCTTTAGGGTTTACAGAGAGTAAACTATCCCACAGGACTGGAGTTATACGAGATGAGGCCTGACTGCTTCAAGCTGATAGGAAGGTAACAGGAACTCAAATAACTGCTCATTACAACCACGGTGTGTAGAAAAGCCTTCCTAAAGGCCATGCTGCCCACCTGCCGGGCAGGGTGACAACAATATCCATAAAAAACACTGAAATTATCCAACCAAGTTGTTCCGCACAACCAATTCAGGGTCACAGTAAGCCAAGGTGAGAGGCGGGGTACACCCTGGACGGGCCACCAGTCTATCGCAAGGACATGCACAGAGACAGACAACCACTCAAATTTGCATTCGCATCTACGTCTAGCAATAACCAACATGCATGTCCTCAGACTGTGGATGTAGCCTGAGTACCCGGTAACGCAGGCATAAAGAGAGCTTGATAAAAGTCACCCAGAAAACACGCCTGAAACTGAAAGCACAGTGAAACTAGAAGTCGGATTGTTCATTATGATGCTGAGTGTCAGGCAACAATAAATAAGAATAAAAACCCTGAAGAAGACAAAAGTCTGGTCTCTGATTGAAAATGTGTATGACAAGGTCGACTGGGTCAACACAAGAAGGAGGCGCAAGTGTCCTTGTGAATGATGTACTTTCAGATTCCTCTGACCGGCCCTTCTCCTGAGTTGTTGCAGGATACAACATTAGTAGGACCCCCCTCCCCACACACACACACACCCTTTTTTATCAAAAACAGGAAGGCTATTGTGCTCAATGAGGCATCGACCTCCGCAGGAGAGCTAATGGCTTGCATGAGTGTCTGGACTGTAAATCTACCGGCTCTCCATCAGCATGATAAACAGTGGTGTTATATAGAAACAAAAAAAGGAGGGTTGCAAAGTCACAGTGGAATTTGAACTGCACTGCTGTGGTTCAAACATCAGAAAAAAATAGCATCAGCATTTTTCAGCCACACCATCCAGAGCCTGCAGTCTTCAGTCACTTGTTCCATTTCCAGCTTCTAACATTTGGTAAGTGTGGCTTTATGTAATAGGTATTATACTATATGCTCCAATACATTATGATGGATTAGAGACGGATTAGATGGCAAATCATGTGTTACAATGCACTGGAGGAAAAAAAAAAGGCAGGATAACACTGGCAGTTGCTTTTGAGCTGCGTCCATCTGGCTGCTAGCTGAGCTCTGGAAGAAGCAGGAAGTATATCACCCTCAGGGGCAGAGGCCCAGTGTGTCGACTTCACTGATAAATGAGATTTATCTCAAACATCAGCAGAGGATGTCCTGTATTATGTAGCTACAAAGACTTTGATTTATGATCACATCATACAAACATCTGCTATCTGTTTGTACCTACATCCAACCCCAACCAACCAAAAAAAGAATCAAATAAAAAACATAAAATCGAGACTCTTCTTCTGCCACAGGTGTTCTACAAACGGGCCGACATGGCCATCGGTTCGCTGACCATAAATGAAGAGCGCTCAGAGATTATTGACTTCTCGGTGCCGTTTGTGGAGACGGGGATCAGCGTGATGGTGGCTCGGAGTAATGGGACGGTCTCTCCTTCTGCTTTTTTAGGTGAGGAATGTTTCCTAGAAGCATTTTAACTAACATCAAAGCATCACTGTGCAAAAGGCCGGAAAACACGCGAAAATAAAGATAATATAATAAAATAATAATAAATATAATAAAATAAACTCATATCTCGACTTTTTTAGGCTGACATGCAATATGTGAGGCATCACAACCGCTTTCATTTAAAGTCACTTTATCGTTATATAAAAATGCAAAAATAAAACATTACAAGGTTTTGGTTTCTCAGTCAGGAGCTGCTGCAGTTTCACAGGAAACCTTTTGAAACTTTTCTACCTATTTTATTGATGTTTGCAATAATTACCTTTGTACTGGGTAAAATGATTTCGCACGGCTGGGGATATTTCAAGTCTCTTTGAAGTGGGGCCGTGCGAGGTTTGGATCCACGGTCAGTGGACCTGTGGCAGATGGCAGCACCACCAACCGACACACTGTAGTAATGTTATTAGTCACAGCTTCACTGAAGAAAAGCGTAAAGTAACAGAACTTCAAATGATAGCAATAAAGTATACCATCTATGTCTTTTGCAAATATTGACACATTACGAATTATCAGTTTATTGTAGTGTGACCTCGTGGTCTACAGACGTAAAGTACCTGAACATCTATAAAACACTCATATTTGCATATATCTGCAAACATGTGCACTCGATTGGCTGTGCTCTCTGTCCCCGCAGAACCCTACAGTCCAGCCGTGTGGGTGATGATGTTCGTCATGTGTCTCACAGTTGTGGCCATCACAGTCTTTGTCTTTGAATACTGCAGTCCAGTTGGGTATAACCGCAGCCTGGTCAGTGCCAAAGGTGAGTCTCCTAACCCGGTCCAGTCCATCAGCGCCTCAGCCCTCGAACAATTAACCAAACAGAAACTTCATGCAAGCATTACAAGGACACAGATACCTGCTAATTGGGGCTCATGATCTATTAAAATAGTGCAATTTTCCTCCAATTTCCTCCAAGACTTTGACCCGACACTCGTTGTGAGGCAGCTTGTTTTACGCTGCGCGTTGTGTACCTCAAGTCGAGTGTTTTGACCGATGCACAAAACATTATATTGATAGAGATACGTTGTAATGGCCGCTATGATCTTCGTGGGTCTTCATTAGATGGTGCCTTGCAGGGAAAAGCCTGTTCTAACGTTTGAGTCTAAGGTTTATTTTGAGCACCTGACGGTTCTTTTTACTTCCCATCAATGAACTCTCTCCACACTCTTTTACGTGATTATTGTGTACGTAGCAGAGGAGGTTTGATGTGTCTGAGGTGGATTGGTTTGCTGCATAATTTGCATACTTTTCATAACCGAACCACGTCCCTGCCGCAGTGGTAGCCCCTCGTTCAGGAATGAGCTACTCAATCTGTTTTGGCCGGTCCTTCTGTGGTGGCTACTGCAAACCGTCATCTAAAGCAATGAAAAGATATTGCAGTAATTGGTGTGTTTTGCCATTAAATATAATTAAAAGGTTTTGTAAACTCATGAGATGAATAATGATTTAATCCGGCTAAAAGCCTCAGACTCTTAGTTGTCAAGGATTCATTTCTTCTTTAAGGTGAATGTTTGCCAGGGGATAGAAAAAAAATCATCTTTTGTTTAAATTAAATGATATATTGGTAGCAACATTTACCAAATACTGTGTTGGGTACCGTAATGAGCTTTTCTCTAATGGAAAATGAACCTGCATTTAGGGCTCAGTGAGGGTCATTTTGGACTTTGGTTATTTGTATCCATGAAAATCTTCTTAAAATCTTTGCACCCACAAAACCATTTTACATTTTTATTTTTTCTGAATTCGCAAACATTCTCGGAAAGTTTAAAGCGGAATTTAATCCATGCAGAAAATATTGATCAAGATATACATTTTCCATTTTAAACTAGCAAACAAACTTTTTTCCAGTATTCAGCAGCAAAATACCATTTTAATGTAATTTTAAAAACTGATTTAAAACATGGCAGACCTGACTTGTTAAAGGTTTCATATCCAATCCTGTTTACAGTGGCCACATGTTGGATCGATGCCTGGTAGATTGAGATTAAACTGCAGCGTCTCAGAGCCATGTGGGTCTATGAAGTATTCTATAATGGATGAAGGACATATGGGTTAAACCCATTTAATCTTTATTACAGCAGTCTTTATTTTTATATATTCTATAAAGTACGACATATATGATGTCACAAAGGTAACAATATAAACAATAAAACAATAACAATAAATAATAAAACACCAATCATGTTCTTTTTGACATGTAACTTGAGATTTACCCAACTGGTGTCTTTGTGACCATCAGCACATTCAGTTACATATTATTGCTGCATAAGTCAGTTTGATTTAGACTGAAATACTACACCAATAACTCAAGTCCAGTCAGTAATATTTGGGTAATAAAGAGTTAAATGAAAGCTGACATAGGCAAACTTGGACAACGTTCTTTTGTATATACTTATCTAATCAAATACCAGTTGCAGCCGGTGTGTTCTCAAATTGCAAAGAGTCACATCACAGATGGCGCAAACTGACTGAGATAATCCACAAATCTTCACCGGTCCATCTCAGAGTGACTGCAGTCGATCTAATTTGTACAGTAACCGTTTGGAGACTGGTTGCCTCCCACCAGCCAAGCTGTGCAATCACCAAACTACTAGGCAACTACCAATTCTCAAGGATGTTGCCTTCCTATTTCTAGTTTACTGTGATTGAGCCATTAGGGGAAAAACTCAATTATCATCAGAAGTGAAAGACTGAACAATAAGTATAACTATGTTTGTTCATCCCTAAAGTTTTCTCTATCACTAATATGTTACCAAAAAACACGTCAAGATATTAATTAACAAATAAATATTTTAAACGTGTTAGATTTCACAGATACTTGGGTCATCGTCTTGGTCGGTACTAAATCGTCCCCTCTTTACTTCATCCTTTCTAGATCCCGGAGGTCCCACCTTTACCATCGGGAAGTCTGTGTGGCTGCTGTGGGGAATTGTCTTCAATAACTCTGTCCCTGTTGAGAATCCAAAGGGTACCACTAGCAAGATCATGGTCCTGGTCTGGGCTTTCTTTGCCGTCATCTTCCTGGCTTCCTACACAGCCAACCTGGCAGCCTTCATGATCCAGGAGCAGTACATCGACACAGTGTCCGGACTGAGTGACAAAAAGGTACAGACCTCTGTCATTGACCGTCCTGAGCGTGTTGCTGTGTTTAGTGTACAGCTTAGGAAAGTGCTCTATTTTAGGAGTGCAAACAACATGTGGCAGAGCTATGAAGTGTAAACATCCAGAAATGCCAATGTCATAGCTGTGACTTTCCACTTTCCCTGCAAAACACTAAAGGGTTCACACAGTAAGTGGGGAAATTGAATTACACAGCCAGACTCTTTGGAAGGTGATGTCAACGGAAAGCCTGTGAAACATAATACACAAGTGGATTTTCTGGGTAGACGGCGATTATATTTTTCTGGTATTATCTTATGCATATTTGTCTGGCCCGGGGATGTGTTTTATAGGAATATTGACGAGGAAATCCATGTTAAACCATCAGCACAAAAAATGATTTGCAGACTTTTTGCTTGCAGGCAACTGAAGGGATTAAAGAGGCATTTGAGGAAAAGACCAAGCAGTCCGCCGCTCATTACGAGTCTAGCAAAGTCATTTACAATTCCAGTTTCATCATACATTAACTCTGCCATGCAGCGAAGGAAACAGAATCAGTCTGACAGTGAGCCCATAGATTATTAAAGGGAATTCTGCATGGCAGCATGGTGGGAAGTGAGCGCTCAACTGCTGTTGGTCCAGCTGTGCCGAACCCCTTAGGTTAAGTAAATGTAAATGAGGTACAAGAAGACACCACAGAACGTGACCTTGTATCAGAGGAGAGTGATAGAGACAAGCTCAGCTACTTTCAAGACACTGCAGTGTTGAGGGAGATGATTACCTCGTTTGTCCAGAAAAGGCACTTCACTTACACAACAACTTTTTGCAAGTCGGAAGTCGGTAACACGTCGCTACCCCGAACTTCTTTTGGCACTGCATCTCTAACCTTTAAAGTAGGGGTGTAATAATTCTCCAAAACCACAGTTCATGCCATGCTTTTTCTTCAGAGTTGATGGTGAAAAATATTCATTATTCTGATGGCTTTCTGCAAAATCTTCATCCAGGTGGATTCAGGGTCTGAATCAGTCTGATACTGATAAACATCAGGAATACTGTGTCGTATATTTGTTCATTTTTGACTTTTGGACAATGCAGATGTTCAGAAGTTCATGTCTGATGGCTTGAATTGTAAAGATCAACAGGTATCAGATCAGCACCTACTGACCAATCAGTTCTTGAGACAATAGCGTCACCCTGGAAGATCCCTGGGACCTCTGTGTGGCTACCAGGAGGGTCTAAAGATTCTTATTTGCAGCTTTAGTCCTTTACATTTCTTCTGTTGGCTGCAAACAATTTCACAACAATTTTATTGTTTATGCTCCTTAATATAAAACCCTAAAGCAGGACGTCCATTTGTACCTGCGGACCTTATCAAATTTCCACGCTGTCTAAGCCAGGCATGTCCAACACATTTTACCCCGTGGACTACATACGGCCCACTCCCCTGAAGCTCCCGTCTGTCAGTGTAAAGGAGTTCAACTACACTTGCGATTTCAACAGAACGTCTCAGTTTTTCTCCAAGGTAAATAAATGTTGCTTCAGTAAATGAAAGAAATCTATCAGCGCGACTCTTTGGGCTTAAACTGTAAGAAATAAATGTGTAAAATTACAGAAAAACATCGGTTAGCTCACAGCCTAGCACTGTTTTTTGGTTTGTTTTTTTTTTACTGTAGATCCAAATGTTTTTATAGCAGACGAGAACTTTTCTGTCATTTAAATGTTTTTCTATTACTTAATTACTTCAGTGTACCAAGAATGACCATGTGGGAAGTCTTTATTAGTGAAAAAACCTCTAGTGGGCCAAAATGCTTTTCCGTTGCTGGGCAGATTCTGGCCCCTGGGCCGTATGTTTGACATCCTTGGTTGGATTTTGTTGATCATTCTGCAGATGAAAAAAATGAAAACTAAAAATCTTCCGCACATCTAAAATTTAATAAAATAAAATAATTAATTGGTGCCTTAATGACAGAGCGCTAATACTAGCATTAATAGTTCAGCCCTTTTCATCTTGGCTTCAGATAGGCGATACTACACTACTGCACACTGACTTTCAGTCACTCATACAGGCGGTTTTTCTGTAGCAGCTGTGTTGGTTTCAGTCTGTATAGTCAGTGTAGCCTCTTATTTTTAAGATAATATAGTTTCATGTTCCTTTGGGGGAGTCTTATTTGTGGTCAGATGATGCCAATGACATCTCAGTCATGAGGACATGATTGAAAGCCCTGGGTTGATTTATTGAGTTGATAACCACCTTTGTGTGACTGCTTACCCTGATTGCCAGTGTTGGAGTAAGTGAGGTGAAATGATATCCTGGGTATGTTGTACTTGCTTCGTACCACAGGGCCCCGACTGACCATTAATAACGCTGATCCTGGGCTGATGTCAGCAGCCTGTGCTGCAGCTGATGTGATTTCCTCCAGAAGTGTTAGCTTCTGCCATGCAGACTGCAGCAAATGTCATTTCTCTGTTTTCTCATATTATCTGTCACATTATCAGATTTTCACTGTAATATGATTAGACAGTCATAGTAGAATTTGAAAAAACAAATCACAATGATTATATTATTATGAATCCTAGAGAAAATTAAAAAACAGATAACGGGACTGGTTAAATTAATAACTTTGTTTTTTGAGCAACGAGGTGACGAAACGCATAACTGTACAAACAAATATAATTTATTTACATATCAATCTCTGTGCATTTTGTCACAATATTGATATTTCATTTCTAAATATGAAGACGGGATACGTTACGGGTGGAGACTGCACTGGTGTTCCTCATAATGCCAACACTGTAACCTGTACTCTGCTACTTCGGTTTCTTTATTTTAACAGCTGACGATTTGTGTTTAATCTCAGTCTGTTCACGAGCGCTCTGTCTTTCTGAGATGCACAAATTTTATACAAAGTAACCGGATGTTCAGCTTGTAATCAGACACAATCAGCTCCAACAGAACAGCCTACAAGAGCTACATCTAGACGCTAAACACCACAATACAGAAGCCACCAACCAGCATTGTGGAGCTTAGTTGTATTGTTTAGTTGTATTCAATTTAGAAAGACTTCCTTCAATGAAAAAACAAAACAAAACAAACAAACAAAAAAACTTCGGCATGCTGTGAATTATTTTGTCTGAAAACAGACAATATTGGATCCAAATATCAAGTTTTTTTTAATGGAAATTGTAATCATCACATTTCAGTTTTTCCTTGAGCCTTCTTGTTCTTATTTCTCTTTCACATGAGGAAAAGTGCTTCCTCATAAAACATCAGAGTGATTGAATAATCTATGTCTATATGCCATCGTCTCTCCTGAGACACTTATTCGATCAACAGCATTATTTTTGTCATTAAAAATTGTTATTCTACTTCCAGTTTCAAAAGCCGCAGGAGCAGTATCCTCCATTCCGCTTTGGTACCGTCCCAAATGGCAGCACAGAGCGCAACATAAGGAGTAACTATCCCGAGATGCATGCCCACATGGTCAAATACAACCAGAAGGGAGTGGAGGATGCCCTTAACAGCCTCAAAACAGGGTAAGTGTCTGCCAGGAATCGTAAAAAGTCTCCTCACAGCAGACGTGTGACTGAAAGAAGAGCCAGACAATTACACGATGGCCATTTGAGTAAAAATCCTTTTCTTTACCCTGCTAGGAAACTGGATGCTTTTATCTATGACGCTGCTGTGTTGAATTACATGGCTGGCAAAGATGAAGGCTGTAAGCTGGTGACAATTGGCAGTGGCAAAGTGTTTGCTACCACTGGTTATGGCATTGCACTCCAGAAGGATTCACGCTGGAAACGACCCATCGACCTGGCCCTGCTCCAGTTCCTGGCTGATGGTAAATTCTGCATTTAATAGATTGCTTTAATATTTGTATTTGCAGTATTCCCACAAAGCTGAATAAGAAAAAATTCTAATGATTGAAAGCAAAACCTATACTGTTGTAATAAAAGGGCCACACAATATTATTACAGTAAAATGTATCTGAATGAGAGAATGAAAGATCATAAAAGCAATAAAGAAACTTTCATGAGATAAGATCAAATGTGATTCATTAGGTCCTTAGGCAAAATATTGCAAAGCCTCGGGCAAAATCCCCATAACCTTTGGCAGAATATGCAGTAGGTAAACATTTGGATAATAAAGCACACTGTCAGACTTATCACTGCTCAGATCAGCAGCAAAGGCACACGATTTAGGCAGGAAGATTTTTATTCTAGAGGGAAGAAGAGGAAGACAACAGCTGTCGTAAACATAAAGATCTCACAGTTTTTGTGGAGGCAGTTTAGGAAGCAAACAAATGACTGAGCCAACACTGTTGGTGTTGCCAACAAATGTTTTCAGATGATCCGGATGGTGGTTTATGTTTCTTTTGATTTGTAGCTTTATTTTTACTGATATCGCTGCTAACATGTTTGCTAGAGCCAGCGATGTGAAAGCTTTCTTTGCAATAATAGCCATAAGGCTGGGCGATGGTCTCCATCACTGGATCATCGTATCGTCCCCCTGAGAAATCCCAAATAACCAATGGCATCGGTGCAGGACATACAGGGGCTGGGGGTTAAAGTTCACTTGTTAAGGTAGCACTTTCCACCCTCTGTAATGCATACTGTACTGATCGAACAAAACAAACAGAGCACTACAGCTGAAATACACACACCAGAGAGCACTTCCCTTATCCAACATTACGAGAGACGCTGCAGCAGTTGGAGAGAGTCATTTATACAGCACAAAAAAAAAGCATGATTTAGACACTGTAATTAGTGAGAATAAGTTGAAAGTTATCATTTGATCAGTTGCCTGGATCTTTTTTGTAATTAATTAATTATTTAATTATTTAAGGTCGTTCTGAGTCCTCCAGTGTTTTTTCATATGGGAAAAATCTCACCTGGTTCTCCTCTAGTGTCCGCCATGACCTCTGCATACATACGTAGTATGTAGTAGAGGCTGTTAAGCTCTAATTTAAAAATGAAACCATCCTTGCGTTTTCTCTCATTTTGAGATGCACCAGTGCAGCCATTCCACACATGCACATTTATTCCAAAGGAAGCAGAAGTGCGTGCAAGGGCTTGTGTGTGCATGCATGCGTGCACCAAGACAAGTCCAAGTCGCAGTTGTCGGCAACATGTGGAGATATCGCATAACATAGCAAGATGGATAATAGGCTTGTAATGCCTTACTTGCACTGAGTCTGCCCCCTCAGATTGTTGTCTGCATCTGCACAAACCTAAATGACTATAATAAAGGTGATCCTGAAACTGAAAAGAAACGCTACCTTGGTCTTGTTTTCTGCTTAGTTCAATATGGACTTTGCATGAATTAAATTTACAGAGGTGCATTTCCTTCTTGCAGCCAGGTAAATGTTACCCATGCCCCCACCTGGTCTGTGGGGCTGCAGTTTGAGACCCCTTGTTTTAGACAAACAACCGCTGTCTGCCCAGGATTTTTCAATTTGCAAAAAAACAACAACTTTACTCCGTTTTATCTGGGGTACTGATTATCTGAAAGAATTTCATTATCCCATGTGAATGATGTCCAAAGGAGATTGGAGGGTGTTCTATTACTCCCTAAAAATACTGCTAGTGTTATGCAAATAGAGCTTAAGCCTGTATTCTGTGCTCCTCGCTCACAGGTGACACACAAAAGCTGCAGACCGTCTGGCTCACTGGCATCTGCCGTAATGAAAAGAAAGAAGTCATGAGCAGTAAGCTGGACATTGACAATATGGCGGGGGTCTTCTACATGCTGCTTGTTGCCATGGGCCTGAGCCTGCTGGTTTTTGCTTGGGAACATCTCCTCTACTGGAAACTACGACATTCAGTCCACAAATCAGAGCGCTTGGACTTCCTCCTAGCTATCAGCAGAGTAAGTACCCAAGTGGTTTATGTTACTTTCATCAGCCACGTAGCTTTAAAAAGTGCATTCATGTGCTGTCAGTAAAATCTAAAAAACAATCTATAATAATAATAATAATAATAATAATAATAAGTTCCCAACAAGGAAAATTCACCCAAACAGATTCAGTGCTCATGTTTACGCAAACTAACGGCACAAAAATTCACAATTGTAAAAAAATGCTGTATCCTTTGTGAGGTCTCCTTCAAAGTAGAGCATTAAAAGACATCGGAAATCCAGTAGGTGAGTAACACAACCACAAAAGTTCAAGGGTAGCAATCCATAAAAGCAAGACTGTAAAATACAGTGAGCTTAAAGCAATGAAGGGACTTCAGGGATACTGGAATAAAGTGGCAGTCGTGCTGCTGGTGAAACTGAATCTAAATTGCCCCATTAAAAAAAAAACAAAAAAAAAAAACTTCATCTGTGTGTCTAGTGTAGTCAAAAATGAGATTAAGTATTCCAAAGAGATATGCAATGTGGATGTAAAATATAGCTGATGGGATAAAAGTGGAAAAACTAATATGGTAAGTGCACGATCAGCAAATCGCTCATTTATATTCCTGAGATGAAGCTGTGTCCAAACAACATTTCAATCACAGCAACACGCACATAAACCATCAAAACAATAACGACTCTCCTTCTGCAGTTACAGCTTTCTGTCATTTTTTTCCACTTTACTAGGTCAGCATGTCAATAAAATCTCTTTTTTTTTTAATCCCACTCAGTTGATGAAATTGCCGGTCATTCTGGTATCTAATGAAGTTTACACATATTAATATTAACTTTCCACCTCTCCGCAGGGCATCTACAGCTGCTTCAATGGGGTAGAGTCCGCTGACCACAACGGGAGCATACAGAGTCCAGACGTCACTTCTAACTATACACAAGCCAATATGCTAAAGATGCTTAAAACAGCCAAGGACATGGTGTCCTCTGCAAGAGTGGAGAACTCTTTGGATAATGCCACCAAAACAATAGAGAACTGGAGCAGGCGGGGGGCCGACAATGTGCGAGCTGCCCTGCCACCCAGAGTTACCACCACAGACATGACTCACGGACGCCTGCCCTACATCTCAAGCATCACAGACAACCATTCTCCGTACCCTCAGAGGGCCATTACACCCACCTTTCCCATTCATTATGGGGATTCTTCATCCCAAACCCTCCTGGATAAGCCCCGGGTGGTAACTCGACCAACCCCACTCCGGTACACGCTGCCCGCCCGCAGCAGTCAGCACATCTTAGAGAGGACTCTGCCCATCTCCAGTCTCAGCAGCCCTCACATCGCCATAAGGGATCCTTCTCCTGCCGGACCGTCAAACCCCCATCCCAGCAGCAGGCTGTATGTGGAGAACCAAGCCCGTCACCCCATCTCTCCTTTTGCCACTTACAGGGACTTCCAGATGCCAGATATCTACATGGAACACAGAGCACCCCTGAGGAGGAAGTTCAGCTACCCCCCTGACTGTGTGAGCCGCAGGAGGAGGTCCCATAGCTATGTGTTTGATGCTGCAGACCCGAGAGTAAGAGGTGATTACGATGGACCTCAAACCTGCCTCGCCGAGCTGAGAGCAAATCACCTCCTAAGCAACCACGCCTCCAATGCAGCTGCCATGCCTTGCACCGCAGGACACTACCCTAGTGGCAGCACCAGCTGCAACTCCTGCATGAAGTCCTACCTGGAACCCGACATGGACGACATACCACTCCTCGGAAAGGACAAGCTGAACCGCCGCGCCTCATTCCTCAAAGCCACATGGGGCAATGACAGGATCCATCAGGTAGATGAAACAAAGCCTTCGACATCCACATCTCCCCCGACCAGAGGAGACATGCCTGACCTGTTTCCACGGGTGGTAGTGGCTAACCCCAAACCCCACAAGCTATATGGCAGTCTGGGGCACAACCTGTCCTGCTACCCTTTGGCTGCTGAGCCAGCCTACTTGGACCCAGCCCACATGGGCTCCTACCCCTACAAGCAAAAGCTCAAGTACTCCGAGTCCACCCGGCTACCCTCTTACAGGGAAGCCATTCTGCAGAACGCAGCCGCCCTGCGCCGTTCTTCCTCCACAGTGGTGCACAGACACTATTCCACCTACCTGAACTCGTACACAGACTTACCCGTGTACGTGGGGCCACTGGCTCAGGGACCGTCCCAGTTCTACAACAGTTCCAAGGACATGTGCCACTTGTTTCCCTGTACAAGCCACTGCCCAGACAATGCAGCAATGCTGCCTCGTATGAGTGACAGGCAGATGGTTTACCACAACAATATGTTTGGGGCCTACGATGGCACAGGAAACAGGGAAGACCCAGGCTCTGGGCCTAGAGACCGGAGGCAGGTGTTGGTTGCGCGAAGAGTCAACAGTCCCTATGTGCCAAAGCCCTGGGGTAGGGTTTCAAGCCTGGAGTCTGAGGTCTGAACCACCATCCTTAACAGTCCTCCATTAGGCTCTGTGACTGAGCCCCAAGGAATGCCTGGAGGTTCTCCCCTCAGCCTCTGGTTAAAGCAAAAATAAAACTCTACACCAACAGTGTATTTGAGAGCATTGACTCTCAATTATCAGTGCAATAATATCTTGGGCAGTGATATGTAAAAGGAGAAGACACTCAAAAACAAGTTACTGCTGGGACTTTATAAGCCAAACTGAAATACAAATTTTAAAAAAAGGCAATGTTGAAAAGTATTTAATACATAAGAATTTAACCCGTTGATTGTTATTTAAACGATTTTTAAATGCTGTGTTGCTATGTGAACGAATACTGGGAGACAATATACTGTAGCCTCTCGATCTGATTACAACTTGTGATTTTCTGCTCTCATTTCCTACAAATTATTATCTTCAGTTTCCCACCATTTCGATTGAGTGATAAATTATCGATATGATTTTGTGATCAAACCACTGACATGTCTTCCGAAAATTTCTAAGTCCACGACCTTGGGCGCACCGTTGTTCTGAGACTTTCTGCTCCACTGGTCATTAATGTAATTTGACTGAGATTTTAAAAAGGGAAAACCATATAAAGTATCATGTATTTCCATTGTCACACTACCCTTTAATAAAGAACAAGGCCATCAAGGGTCTTTTGGGATCATCCTCTGTCCTCTTCATCTGTGTCCTCTCATATTCAAAGGACATATAAAGAAAGTGGTTCTCTCATTTAAACTTGAGTTGTATTATGCACACAGTCCATCGAATCATACAGAAAGAATAAATACAGTATAGTGGAACCATTTTTCAGTGAAGCAGCCTAGGGTCTGCTATTCCACAGATCACTTATAATCTACAGACATTTAAACAAGACTTGGTCAAATCAAACAAGCGGTTTTTCCTAAATGACCCTGAAGATCAGTACATATGGTAACTAATACAGAAAGACAAGGAAATTATTTCACCTGGGAAAAGAAAAGAGAGGGATGTTTATCCATTTACAACAACAAAATCTGTATTTTTATGTTGTCACTGAAAAGTCTGAATTCCCAAAGGAGCAACAGAGGGTTCAAAGAGTTGCAGAGCTTAAGAAATATCTTTCTGTAAGCCGAATCTCATATTTTCTAATGTTCAGTCAATGTTTTAGTAGATAAAACAACTGATTCACATTCACATATCAGTCAACATTGTTGTTATTATTGTTCAAATGATAAAATCCCTACAAAAAATATTGCTGTACAAGAGGTACAGCCCTGACAACTGCCCAAAGCAGAGTTAACTTCACTTCCATATCTGTCCTGACTTGATCTTAGATGTGTTTAAATATTAACTGTAGGCTCAAAAGCCATGGCGTTTTGGTTTCAGCTACAGTAACATGTAAAAAGATGTAAAAAAATGTAAAATGAGAAAGTTGCAAACAACAGAACATCCCTTCACACAGCTCACAGCATCCGTCTGGGTAACAAACCATAAGATCAACACTCATTCACACAACAGTCGTGTGCAAACAGCTCAGTCAGGGTGCTGCTGTTGTATCTGGCTGCCAATCTCTAAACACAGAGAGCTGCCCCTGCAGCCGCAGAGAAAGGCCGCACTCGAAATAAAACGAAAAGCAAAGGCAGTATAAAAATCAGAAGCACTGTAAGTAAGAGGGAAATGAGGCATTTGAGCTGAGATGGTAAATATTACCACATTTTTAAAAAACGAGAGTAGGAATTTGTCTGCGGAGATGTCAATCCAAATAATCCATTGGTTGATTAGGACAGATCTATGTCTATGCTAATATTTAATGTGTTAATTCACCAATATTTAATCATAAGCTGCACATCTCCACAAACTGTCATGAAATTTGGCCTGGTAGCTTTTCCTGCGAACTGACACAACAAAAAATAACCCGACTGATGGCTCAAATAACCTGTGTTCACACTCCATGTTGTTCACAAAGCACCAACTGCATGTGCCAAGCAAAAAGCAAAAGGGAAATGACTGCAGCTCAGCCAGCAGAATAAAAGTTTACAAAGAGTTAAAACAAACACCGCACACAGCAGTATGAACGCTCAAAGCTTCAGCCAACAGATACCAGAACAATCAGCCAGGAGCAGATCTGCAGAGAGCAACGAAAACAGCCAGCAGCGTCAGCAGGCGCACTTCAGAACAGCAATTAAACAGAGCCCCGGCAGAAACTCACCTGTTAGCAGAGGCAGTAAACATTTATCGTGCCGAGGGTTCCCATACTCAAAGCAGCAATGAATATTTCTGATATTTACATGCCTAAAGCCAAATTACAGCATGTAACCATCACCGGCTTATCCAGAAGCAAAATAACACAGAAGACAGGCAAACTGTGTCCCATGTTCAATGCTACACATTCTCCATGTGATTCTGCTAAAGAAGTCAGAAATTAACCTCCTAGGACCTGGCGTCCACATATGTGGACATCACATTTTGGGTTATTTAGACCAAAATATTCAATTTTGCTCTACAAGGGCCTGATATCCACTTACGAGGACATTATACTGCTACTGTTCTATCAAAATTTTAATCAAATATCCTCATAAGTGGTTCTCATTTTTCTCAGAAACCAAAACTAGGTAAAAAAAAATTAAAATTAAAATTTAAAAAAAATTAGTAATTCTTTGTTTTTAACATTCATCAGGTCCCAATCAGCCCAAATATCAAAGAGAAATTAAAAATGCATGCCGTGGAAGAGTTCGGGTCTTAGGAGGTTAAGATTTGATCTGTGTGTTTGTGTCTATGAGGCATTCGTTTTCATTAAATAACAACTCTGAGAAGTATGGAACTAAGACACAACTGGACATTTACAGTAAACATGATAGCCGGCCTGACCTGGCTGATGTTCATCTGGGTGTCAGCTGTCAGTCTTCTCTTCCACCCTGCACAGACAGGAAGTAAAAGAATTGCAAATAAAGAAAATGAAAAAGAGAACCTGAAAACACATAAAAATGATGAGAAAAGAAATAAAAAAATGCAAGATTGAAAATAAATACATGACATCTGGTCCATAACACTTCTCCATCCTCAAGCTCAGAACTTACTATGCATTAGCAGCAGGCATCATGTATAAGAAACAGTAATCCAATAAAAATACTGTAAACAGGTAAAACGGCAGTATTAGAATAAAAGCAAAAAGGTAAAATGAAAAAAACAAAACAAAACAAAAACAGGAAGCTGGCATCTTGTTTATGTTAACATGTTCTGAACTTCATTAATATTATTTGACTTCATATGTGACTTGAAAGCGGAGAAATTAGACGCTCTTTAAACTAAGAACAGGCAGTAAAGACTCTCACACTGAGCTGAAATTAAACTAGTGCAAATACATTATTACTGTATGTATTTATGGACCAGTCTTTCCTTATTTCAGTGACAGATACAACCCCAGCAAATTTCTATTGGATGAACTTCTTTCTTTATTATTTATAGGGTGAGCATATTTTGACTTCCAAAAAAAGAGGACACTTGGCCCAATCATGAAGAACTTTAATAATACTGTTTGTTTATAAAAACATTGTTAACATATTTAAACGATGCCTTCTCTGTGTGGTTAATGAATGGCGAAATTCAAATGTCATATAGGCTTTTACAAGTCAACAAGCACAAAACGTTGGCCACCCTATTATTTATTTATTTATTGGAAGAAATCATTTAGCCTGACTGTTAGCTAGCAAGCTCGGCTCTTAGAGCTAATCAATTACGCTAGCCGAGATCACCTGTGCCCGACAGAGTTACACTGACCGCTGGAGGGCTACTGTCACATGAAAATTACAAACAACACAACGTTTAACAGCAGAAATAATCTCATATTTAAAGGATTTATACGAGTTTAACACAGACGAACGTACCGAAGCAAACAGGAGGAGAAACCGCGGTCCAAGTCTGGAGACACCAGCAGAGGGCGCTGCTCCTACTGACAGAAAACAGTGAAAACTAAGTTAAAAATCCAAAATAATTTAATATATTATTAGTAAAAAATAAATAAATAAAACATTTAATAGTTAATAGAATCGGGCTTGAATACATGGCAGTGAATAAACCCATTTAGGGGTCATCTACCTCCATCTCACCCTATCCTATACTCTGTCACGCCCATCATGTCCACTCTCCCTCCTCTGCGCATGTCCAAACCACACCTGTGTATCCCGAGCTGCCTCTCTGCTCCACTTATTTCTCACTCAACACCTCCAGCTCAGCCTCCTGGCTTTTTTCCGTTTAAAACATGCACCATCACAGGTCTCACTACCATCTAATAAACCTTCCCTTTCACTCTCACTGCTTTCCTTCTGTCACAAATCACCCCTGACTCTCATCTCCACCCACTCCACCCCGTCTGCACGCTCTTCTTCACCTCTCTTGTGCGCTGGCGTGTTTGTGGATGGTTGACCACAGGTATTTAAACTCATCCACCTTCACCACTTGCCCTCCTTGCATGTTCACCCTTCCACCTGTCTTCCTCTCATTCACACACGTATTCTGTCTCACTTCGACTGACTTTCATTCCTCTTCTCTCCAGTGCATACCTCCACCTATCCAGGCTCCCCTCCACCTGCTCCCTACTCTTGCTACAGAACACAGTGTTGTCTGTGAACAGCATAGTCAATTTAGACTCCTGCCTGAGTAAAAATTATTAATTTCAAATTCAAATTCAAATTTTATTTGTCACGTACACAGTCATACACAGTACGATATGTAGTGAAATGCTTGGACAACTGCTCGTGACCTAAAGAAAACAAAGAAAACAAAAAAGGAAAAGGCTATGAATAAGATAGGAAATAAATATGAAAAATTAAAAAGGGTAAATTTAACTAGGAAGGAATAAAATATAAATTAAGGTTAAAAATGAAATAACTGTACAACACAAATTAGAATGAAGGGTAAATTTAACTGGGAGAATAAGATAAAATATATAAATTAAAGTTGAAAATAAAATAACTGTACAACAAAATACACAATATAGAACTATATAAGAATGTATGAAGAAATATAAATAAATATATACACAATAACAGCAGCGTGATTTAAGTAATGAAGTGAAATTTATAAGTGGAAGTGGAATCAAGTAGCTAAATTAACCTTTGCTCTATAAGTCTGAACAATAAAGTATTTTATAATTTTATTCTTGTTTTGCTTTTATTCATTTTGTAGTAACAAGCATACAAGAGATACAGAGAACACAAAAAAATGTTTTACTGCTTTCTACTATGTCTTGTAACAATTTTATTTGACTATAAGGTTTAAGCATATTCTTGATATTTTTTCTTCTTTCTCCTTTTATGTCACAACTTGTTGGAAACAGATCTATAAAAGCAGAGCACCCAATAAAATGAGATTGTTACTGAGGTATATTATACAGCTGGTATAATAAAAAAATAAAAAAATATTACCAATGGAGTGAAGTGAACACAAAGGGAAAGGGGGGTCGGACCTCTTATATTGAAAAAAGAAATTGTTCTAAATGTAGTTTCTGATTTGTCAGACACACATATGTGAATTATTGGTTTAAAAAGTGTTAGTCAAAATCAAACGCTGAGTAATGCAAATCTGAGTTTTACTACATGTGACACATAGAGCAAAATGCACAAATAAATATGTTTCTGGAATGTCTCTATTTCCTTTTGATGGAGGAACCGGACATCAGCTCTGTATTAAATTTCATTTTTCTGCTTATGCTTCGCTTTGAAAAAACATTACAGTTTGAAAAATCACCTTATTTCGCACCAGCTGACAGCATCACATATATCCTGTATCAGCTTATTTCAGCTTTAATTGAAGCGATGTTTACACTGAGTGTTCACAGCCAAGAGTCCTATGTTTTTCAGGATGTATCATCCATCAAATGGACATATCAGAGATATACTGTGCATCAGTTACTGCAGATCTTTCCAACTTTTCACTAGAATTTGAAATAAAGTTGGATGGGCCCCTGCGCTGTCGGTCTGCGGGGAGAGCTGCCGCACTGTGTGGGGCATTAAAACAAAATTTTCCAAATCTGCAGGAAAATACTGCAAAAAAGAAGTTTGATTTGCTGGCGAACACACGTTAAAAGCCTTCAGACAAACTTTATTTTCACCCTGACATTATTTCAGTGTTTACACCAATTGCTGAGCGGGGCTGAAAGCCACACTCAGTTCTTAATCCTATCCAAACACAAGCTTTATCGCAAAGCCAAACATAAAAGCCTAACACTACACTATGTCCCACTGAGTGTCTTTCTGATACTGTTTGAAATATTACAGCTCACAGTGCTTGATTTAACATATGTGCCACGTCAGCACATTGTAAAGGAGTCCGCTGGCCCTAATCGCTCTGATTTACTCAAACGTAGAAAGAAAAAGTCAAAGCCATGAGTGCAGTCTGTGGCCCATATTGATGCAAAATTCATATCTCTGCGTCTCATGCCTCGGGCTCTCGTGTGTTTTCATCTTGGCTCCAAGACAAACAGCGATATAATGGTGCAGCGATGAGGCGTTTATGTATTCTGCACCGCTCTCTGAGACCTGCGGAATTGATGTGAGGGCTGGCTGATTGCAGTGCAGTTGATAAATGATTCTACACATGCACGTAAAATATGACCAGCAATTCGCTTTGTCCAGAATATCCACTCACGTGCGCTGTAGCAGTCCTGACCCGCGAGCTGCTGAAGATGGTGAAAACTATTTTAAAACAGCAACGCTGTTTTCAGAGTTACCACCCTGGAAGAGAACACTATCATCATCACTGATTACTCACATTAGCAGTCAAGTGTGAAACATTTACACAAGTGACAAGAATACATTATATTAATAAATACAATCATATAGTTAACATGACAAAAACAGTTTCACTGCAAACTTGTCAAATGAAAAAGACTTGAAATGAGTTATGCTAAAAAAAAATACTAAACAACAAAAACCTGTGTTTGAACTAAATATCTGTGTGAAACAAAGACTCAGGTGTTCAGTCCACAAAATAATCATCCACATACATCATTCATGGACTTTGACATAATTCAGCACAGTGTGTGCTGTGTTTCACTTCAACTGTCCAATGTGTGACCCTTATCAGTATGGCTCTCTGCTGCCCATACTCCACAGTCCAGACAATGTATGTTAGATTCATTTATGTTGGATTAACGAGTAATTCTAAATTGACAGTAGGGGTGGGGGGAAAAAATTGATACTGTGTAGTATCGTGATATTTTGTTTGCTAATAATGTATCGATACAGGGACAGCAGAAATCGATATTTTGTTACAAAAAAAGGATCAATGTGCTCTGACTTCAGAGCATGTTGATCCTTTTTCTGAGCAAGAATCCTGACACTGTCCAAATGTGTTTAACTTTTTTTTGGCAGCAATAAACATGACAGTTTACTTATTTTAATTTAAGACATGTTTTATTTTAATTAAGTTTAAAACTTTTTTATTTAATGTAAAATTATATTTTGTTTTAATTTACTTTCAAATTCTTCAGTTGCTGAAGGGGCTGCATAGTTTTCATAAATTGCATAGTTCAGAATAGCTATAATTGTACCAGATGGTTGCATTCAGTTAAGTTGGACTAGACTGTAATACAAACCGTTCAGTTTGTCAACAATAAAACTGACTGAAATGAGAGAAAGACTGAGTGTGAGACTTTGATATTAGATAAAATGAATATTGATAAAGTTTACCTTTATGTACAGAATCTGAATATCGCAAAATATTTTTAAATTTTGCAATAATATCGTATCGTGAGTTAAATATTGTGATAATATCGTATCGTGGGATGTATGGTGATTCCCACCTCTAATTGACAGTAGGTCTAAATTTGCAGTAGCCCTGCATCACACCCGTGGTCTACCCTACCATTCATCCTGCGACAGCGGCAATGGGCTCCAGTCCTTCGTTTACAAAGGTGGTACACATCACACATGGATTTCAGGACCAAAGGTGCCATGATCTGAGTGTCTGGTGTTTTTCCTGTGTGGGTCCTGTGGTTTCCTGTGTTCGCCCAGCAGAGGGGCTTTTAAGGCCAGCTCAGTCCTCCAGTCTTTGACAGTCTATCAGCTTCCTCACAGTGGTAACTACGCCTCTCGTGTCTCTTGCCTCGTACTTACCCTTGTCTCTTTGTGTCCCCAGTTCTCTCGCCTCTGATTAGACTCACCTGCAGTGCAATCTCCTGGCCACTATTGATAAAATTCACCAAGCCTGCTTACAAACTCATTCCTGGAGAAGGCAACCACTCACCTGCTGGCCCTCCTTTCCAACATCACTCCTGGATTTCCTTTCAAACACCCCGCCATTCAGGCAGACGCTCACTCCGCCACCCTCCCTGAAGCCTCTCGCACATTTTCCAGAGGATGAATCCCTGTCCCAAAGGTGAGATCAGACCTCTCATCGAGTGAAACCGCTAAATGTCAACTGCTTCTCCACAGAATCCAATAAAGTCGCCGTTTCTCTGAGAATCTTCCAGCAGCTTCTAAATCAGGTGCATTTCAGCTCAAAGACAGCAAGCCGATTAAGCGCACTGATTAATTCACAGCCTTTAATTGTGCATAATTAGAGAAGAATTAAAGAGAATTAATTTGTGTGCTCTGGGCCTGTTTATCCTCTGAAAATCTTTGAGCAGAAAATTCTGTTTATTCGTGGTTCCTAGAGTTCCCTGCAGAGTGCACCAGGCTTTCTGAATTTTCAGTGAGTAATCAGTCTGCAGAGCCACAGAAATCATTCACAGTAATGAAAACTAGTGTTCACAGTACAGAAATAAAAGAAATGGGATTTTAAGGAGGTAACAGTTAGATCAATTACACGTAGAAACGCCAATCTTTGAGAGCAATCGATCTGTGGCTCTGGAGCAGAAGAGAACTGTGTCAGAACTTCACCTGACAGACAGGCAGCCTCGTGTTGTGTGATTAGGACGTGCAGTATAGTAATAAGCTGCAGGATCCCCTGATTTCTATTCCTCATTTTCAGCAGATATCCCCATAATGTGTTTCCTGCGTATCCAAAGAAAAGCTTTGATTATATTTGAAAGTGGTTTCTGGGTTAAATGCTCCGCATAGCTGCGTCTCAGCATGCCGTGCTCACTAATGGGAGCTGTTCACTGATATCACTGGCTGATGAGTGCTTTTCACTGTGGCTCGGTATCATATAGAAACGTGACTTCTGATTGGACAAAGACAGATTAATGCCATAAGCACTTAATAAGTGTGAGAATCGAGTCTCGGCTGAATAAACTCATTCGGTGGAACTTTAATGTAAATCTCTACAGGCACGTATTTGAACTGGCCAGCATTCATTCAGCTGAGCCGGTAATTACTGAGTAATTCTGTGATCTGTGCTTTAATTGGTGACAAATTCATTGCCTCTCACTCCCATTTAAAATGTATGAACTCATAGAAGGTGGGTGTACAAAGATGAGCCATGCAAGACGATTTATTTCCCAATTTTTATCACATAAATACTGGACAAGATTACATCTAGTGTCAGGGGATTGTTTATGAATACGATTTCACTCTTGATTCCCTCTGCATATTGGAAATATTGAAATTAGACAGTCACAGGTACATCTGAGCTGCTGATGTGCATCCACAGTGAGAGAAAAGTTGACTAAAGGCCTCAGGCACTGTGCTGATGTCCTATCACCGAGCAATTAATTTCACACTGTGACTCCATTTGGTTATTTGCATGAAGGATGAACCAAATAAAGGTGCAAAATATTTTATATTTTTCATTTAAAACATTGAACAAATAACAAAATGTATTAGCAGACTCCGACGGCATGACAGGCAAAGACATCTACGTATTGGAATAATAAATGTATCTTAGGTTTGCATGCTAACCAGCTAGCTCTGTCCTCTTTTATAGATATAATGAGTCACTGAAGCGTCCCGTCTGCCTGCAATCCAACAGAGGGAAAGGATCGCTCTGAGAATAGTCTACACTCTTGATCAAAGTCTTTCCAGAAGCAAGTCCACTTGGCTGCTATATCAGCAACACCTCAAAGCAGTTAAGGCCAAACCTCATTAACCCAAACAGTCTAGCCTAGCAGATAGGCTTCGCTGTAATTTTAATCGTCGCCAGACAGAAAAATTAGAGGATTAAAAACAACAACAATAAAGTTTTAGAGCTTTTAGAAAAATGACCTATTATAAAAGGTTTAAAACGAAGAAAAATATGTTTCCTTTGTGGCCCAGAGGCCAATCATAATCTCTGCTCATCCCACCACAGCACTGAATAAGTGCCAGGCCAGCCGACCTCATGGACACTTTAAACCAGAAACAAGCGGATATGTTGAAGCTGTGCTGGACCTCGGCTTCACCCATGTTAGTGAAACATCGCACTCATTGGGAAGCTGTTGGTGGCAGAGCCGGGACGATCTAGCATTCTGTTTTAGGCTCTTTGAGTTCTACGTCCCGTCATGTCTCTTATGATGGCAGAAAGAATGAAAAGCAGAAGCTAACGATCACTCGAGAGCAGGATTAACACGAGTCTCTAGCGTGGACTTTCTGTTGCTCCGTTTCCCTGTAGGTCAGTTACGTTCGCCCCTCATCTCGTGAAGCACGGTGTCTTTTGGCAGTGGAGCATGTGACTGAGCTGAAGCACTAGTGAGATGGAGCTGTCGCTCTCAATGAGACGGGTTACTGATGAAGGAGGCTTATTTCAACCCAAACCACAATATTTTCTGAATTCTAACCAAAAATCAAAATAGTTCAGTTGGTTAAATGTAAAAGTATGAAAAAGCAGTGAAAATCAAATAAAGCAGCAACTGAAAAAAATGCAGATTCAATCACAACAAACAAAGGGCCAAACAAGGTCTTGGCTGATAATCCTGAGACTAATGCCGCCAGTACCGATCCGGTCAGGCACAGCGGCGGTCAGGAGGCACGACGGAGGAGCAACCTGTGGTGCTATCCCTCAGCTTGAATTAGCACAAAGAACAAACAAGGATTTGTCACAATGAAAGAGAGGAGGAAGTAACGAAGGCCATAATGGTTGAAACTTATTGAGAGATCAGATCAGATCTGATGGTGCGCAATGACCAAATGAGTTCTGCTGGGACACAAACGGCACTTTAACAAGCTCACGAGACACCAGAGCCGAGAAGACGGCAAAGAAAAAGTCACTTTTTAGTTTCTAGTTTTGCATCCGTAAAGGAAAAGAGTCCACAACAAGGTAGAGAATGTCGGTCACACTGTTTCGGTTCTGCTTTGCTTGTTTCTACTGCATCTACTTTACCCTTCACGGTTTTCCTCCCAGACCCTTCTGATCAACCCACAGACAATGTGTTAGTGATGTGTTTAATCAAACCACCTGGATGTGTAAGAGCTGGAAGATGGCCAGGCTTCACACACACACACACACACACACACACACACACACACACACACACACACGACCCATCCAGGCCCTTCTCATTAGCTTAGCCGTGATGTGTGGACCCGAGCTGACCAGCTGAGCCAGTTTCTGCAGAGACCTCAGGCCTGCTGTTTGTTTGATGAATCCTTGAACTCCCCTTCCACTGCAGGCATGACAGCTCTGTGGATGGAAACACAAAGCCACAGAGCGTGGGGGGGTGGACAAAATAACAGAAACGGCACATAAAAAAAAGATATCTGAGCTTTTATCTAACCACATCACACCTCCCAAGTTATCAATGCGGGGAAGTCAGATGTGTCACCTTTAAAAGATGCCTGGTAATCATCACCTTTTAATATGAAAGTATTCAAAGAGAAATGATGCAACTGAGCTCCAAGGTGCAAACAGTCGGTGCTGCACTGCAGGTGTATCAGTCAAACACAGGATGACTTAACTGTGGAAACAAACTCCCTCGTGCATGGGTCATGAAAGACTAATACTAATAAAGCTTAGGTAAGAAATATGAATTTGTAAAAATCCAAAAATGTTAATAAAGGTTAGAATGAGAGCAAACACTGCAAAAAGTCTGCAAAGCTCAGGAAAGTGAAGTCCCTGCAGGAGTGTCTGAAACCTGCTTTCTCTGTAACAGGATCTCATAGATAACGGCCCCCAGCTGCCTGGCTGTCAGTAAACACCTTACTGATTAGTTCATGAGTTCAAATTTAATTTAATAGAACATGATGATTGTGTTTTAAATTGAGGTCTTTATTACAATAAAAAGGATAAGATGATGGGTGTTTTAAGGTGAGCATGCTCCACACTGTTCCTACACTCCGTCATCACAAGATCGTGACAGTGAAAACACTCACAGCTTCACAACAGTCTTAAGATATGTTCTGATCTCAATAAATATGTTTATACTGCACGCTGAAATTACGCAAACCATATTAACCCTCTGAGGTCTAATTCACCATCGAAATGACCCAAACCCTGACCCTAACATTAACATATGTGATTTTGACAAACAGAGAACAAAGGAAATAATAATTCCAGCATGAGAAAATTTCCTTTTTTGGTTTTTAAAGGCAGTTTTGGTCCCGTCTCCAAGATACAGGCCCGGGGTCGGGTTCGGTTTTTCCCCTATGATGACTTGGTGGTTAATTTCACATTACCATATTTATTACTTTTCTTAATTACCTTACTGATGGATTACGTGACACGTGACTGACAGACTTTGACAGCCATCAGGAAGGAGCTGTGATAATGGAGTGGAGTCACTTCATCAGGATACACTCCATAAACATTATTAACTGTGTGCTTCCCAGGGGACGAAGCCAGGGTGAGCTGCTGACATGAGGTCAGAGTGTGCAGTAAATCAGGCTAATGGACGCACAAAATATGCAACGGTGCAGAAAGGTATGGATCAAAGGAATGGCGTTCGCTCACTGATCAGTATTTCAGAGCTTTTTATTCAACATTAAGATCATCACAGGGCCAAAATACAACTGTTTTTGTCTCTTATAGTTCACAAAGTGCTCTCTATGTTCATATGCATTCTTATTATTAAACCTGCAGGCGTCAGAAATCTAAATAAAAACTGCCAGAATCTGTAAATAGAGCCGTCGTCTGCAGCTCTCCCCTCAGAGAAAACATGAGCATATGCACCAACCCAGCTCTTTTATTGGTTTCACATGGGATTCAAACCCCACCCTGCAGGTGAAAAAGCCCTCAAACGGCCAAAGTCTCCTGTCATCAGGTTCATTTTCGTAAGTCTTAAAGAACAGAGCCCAAAGGAGGCGTGGGAGACTAGTTAGCTCTGTCTGTAACGGTTCACAGAAATCAAATGCATGGCAGCAAACTTCATAGTCCAAAATCTTAACCTTAACTGGCACGTTTGGAGTCATGTACAGGTTTCCACTCATCTCGGCGAACAGCATTAACAAGCGCCAGGCAAAGGGCAACGTTTAAAGAACAATCAAAAAGGTCAAACGGGAGGAGAGTCGATAGAGACGTGTGGAGAGTAAGAAAACAGCTGAACTGGAATCAAAAGAAATCAGGAGGCATACAGTGTAGGAACTGCAAGGGAAAAAAACAAAGCAATCCAGCAAACGCACAAAGAGAAGCGGGGGAGTGTAAATGCTGGGGTGAGGGGTTGTCTTATTGCTAGTGGTGTTGCAGAAAACCAGAGGGAACAAACAGGGGAAGTAAAGGAATGAATGAGAAGCTGGGATTGCAAAATGAAACAGGAGGTGGAAGAACAGAAACCCAAAATACATACAAGTATATTTACAATTGACTGAAATGTCACTATGAATGTGTTTTTGTTGTTCTATCTGACTGAAAGTGTTCGTATGATGCTCCACCTGCAATCTGTAAACGAACATTAACAGTGGAGTGCACTTTTACCTTAACATGAGTGAAACATGACGAATTATTCAAGCATTTGTCAAAACAAAACAGTTTTGAATGATGTCCTCATGTCCTCTTATGTCATTTACTAATGTGGTCACGCCACAATCAACTAACTCTGTTTCTGTCTGCAGAGGATGGATCCGTAAGCCCGTCAGGGACGCGCTATTACCAGCCTCTGGTTGTTTGGCCTGCGGGCGTCAGTCTGCCTGGGTCTTTTATTTGTGGCAGATGCCTTGGCATCTGTACCCAGGCCAGGAGCACTGGAGCAGATTGGTGGCCGTGATGGTGCCTGTTTTTCATCATTCGTTAGCCAAGGCCTGCAGATAAGCCACCGTCCCACAGGGGCCTTCCTCTGAAGCGTACTCTCAGGAAAAGATGGTGGGCCACATGTGAGGGTCTGTGGTGCCAAGACAGCAGGCGAATGAGATGATGGACACAGAAACATTGTCACTCTCAGACAGTGCTGGTATGCATGCTGAGATTAGATTATGTAATCTGTTCGACGGGGCTCTTATCTCGTGTGGAATAGTTTTTCTTCATCAACATCCAGTTATAAATGAAGCGTATGACCGTGTTCCATAAGGAAGCTGCGCCCCTGCTTTATCTCTGCTCAGTTCTCTTTGTCACTCTGGTTTTCTGGTGCCGTCAGAATCACCTCGATAATAATTTCCTCATCACGGTTTTTGTCCAACGATCCATCTGCCTGCTTTCTGCGAGCCAAGCACTCCCTGACTTTGTCTTTTATTTCACTGTAATTCTGACGCTTTGCCTTTCAGGCCTGCGCTCTTTCAGGCTGTGCGAGGATCTCATCTGAAGCCTGCATCCGTCTCCTTCACAGCCATCACCACACCACGGCGACTCTGAGATGACTGTCGCCTACCTCCACCTGCTGCTCTGCTCTGTGATTTCATGCTCAGGCATAAAAATCTACTCCAACTTTCTCCTTATTACCACTCAGTGGTTTTGGAGGCACTGAATTGTGCGATACTCAGAACAGCAGATCAAAAGAGTCCTTGTGTGTTTGCATGTATGCTCAATCAAAATGTTATGTATGTAATGTAACAAAAAAATAATTTCCCCCAGGGATCAATAAAGCATTCTGATGCTGATTTTATTTTATGAATATAGTAGTGAATATATAACAAGCTTGAGCTGAGTTTAACTGCCGACTAAGCTAATGAGACTTCCTGATAACGTAGCACAACATCCTCTTGATAGAATAGATTTTTATTGTCATTGTTACAAGAACAATGAAACACAGTTTCTCTCTGTTAGCAGCTTGTAGACTTTTACATTAAAATTCCTTCAGAATAAGAGGGAAAAAAAAGAGAAACCAAAAAAATAGACTTAAAGTTAAAGAGGTGCCTACACTGAGAGTGTGTGTATGTATGTATGTATGTATGTATCTACACAGATATGTACAAGTTACAGTTATATATGCCGTATAAAGGAGCAGGTGCAATATGAGGACCTAGTGATCGGTGGTAGCGCACAATGAATAGGAGGCAGGGCTACAGGTAGGCTGGTTGCTATTATAATAAATACGGTTTATAAATACAGTGAAAATGTCCATAAATGTTAACAGCACAGTGAAGGGTGGAGGTGGGGGTGGAGGCATGTTTGACAGCCTGTGGGTAGAAACTTTTATTGAGGCTGTTTGTCTTTGACCTGATCGACCTGCAGCGTTTAAGAAAAGTGAGTGTCCAGGGTGCGAGGGTGATGATGATACTTCTGCCAGTATAAATGTCTCTGAGGGGGGTCTGCCGCCCTCACCACCCGCTGCACTTTTCTCTTGTCCTCCACAGTACAGCAGTCAAACCACATATGATCCATTTTGGCTCCAAAGAAACAAGATGGCAGCGACCAAACTGTCAAAATTCAGGTTTCAGAGGGAGACGGAGGTAATAATGCTGCTCTCTGGAGCTGTAGCACCAGAATGTAAATTTCAAGGGGTAAACATTTTTCTTTTGGCAATACTACTAATGTTTGTTGGGAGTGTCATGAAGACACTCAAAAATAAATTTCCTCTGGTTGGAAACTATTTTGTCCAATTTTCTTGCATTTAGTTCAACATTTACAGTTTTGAGAGACAGTGTTGGTCAAGTTACTTGAAAACAGTAATCAGTAACTAATTACTGATTACTTCCCCAAAAAAGTAATCCTGTTACTTTACTGATTACTTATTTTCAAAAGTAATTAATTACATAGTTACTTTTTCAAAACACGATTTACAACCTGAATAGGTGATAAGCGATAGATCTTTCAGCCCAATTCTACTTTTTCTACATAATCCATCATACAAAATGTAATCAAATGGAAAAGTCCCTTTTTAAAACTTGTTTTATTAGTTTTAATCTTTTAACTTTATGCATCAAGCAAAAATTTAATTATATGCAACATTCACTGACTGGAATAAATTAGTTTAACATTTAAAGCTATTTTCTGCACATTCCAGCACATAAAATAAAATATTTGTGTGTTTACACTCAGTCTTTCAAATAGATGCAAGTAAAACACAGCAGAAAATAAATAAAGTCAAAGACTCAGCGGTCCTGTTGCTCTATTTTCACCTGTAAAGCAGGAGTGGGGCAGGCGGAGGTTTACCCTGGTGCAGGTGTGCCGCGGCGGTCAGTGGAAGAATTCGCGAGTTTCTCTGTGAGGTTCCCATTACGTCGTTGCTACTCGGAGCTTGTTTAGGGATTTTTTCGGTGTAAAAAGAAGTTTTCTTCCCACGCACAACGGACACTAATGTTTTTGTCACTTTTTATGGAATCAAACTCAAAGTAAGGTCAGTACTTCCACGTTTTAAATGCTGCACGCTCATACTCTCTCCCGCACTCGATATATGCGGGAGAGAGTATAAGCGATATATGATCCATTGTTGATCTGCACACAGCTGTTGTCACGAACGTCGCACTCGCTTACGTCATTGTCATGAGACATTCTCGCAAAAAAAAAAATCACGGTTTTAGTAACGCAGTAACGCAGCGTTCCTACGGGAAAGTAACAGTAATCTAATTACCGTTTTTGCAACAGTAATCCCTTACTTTACTCGTTACTTGAAAAAAGTAATCAGATTACATTTTTACTTTTTTACGTTACAAGTAACGCGTTACTGCCCATCTCTGTTGAGAGATATCTCTGAAATTTCTGTAAATAGAAAAATGTGTAAAAACCCCCAAAACAAAACAAAAATGATGTTCAGTTTCTTTGCAGTTTGTTGCACTTTATGTAGTTACTATGAACTGAATGCATTCATATTATTAAAATTTGGGATATAATGGTTGTATTAATGTATAGCATCTAGAAATGCTCTAAAAATGTCACTACAGCAGGTAAACATGTAAAGATAAGCTCTAGAGGACTTGGTTCTACAAATGGGGAAAAAAAGGAAGTGAAATGACTCTCCTCTGGATTCAACCATCTTTTATATACAGTCTATAGCAGCCAACCATACTGAAAGCTTTGCTGACCTTACACTTCGTTTTCTTACTGTTTTGACCGCTACTGTTAAAACCTGAAAATCTCCCAAAGCCATAAGTCAACACAAGTTATTAGGACACGTTATTTGGACGGTCGACGTATTAAGGTATAAAATATTCATGCATTTCATTTCCTCACCGCTTACTGGATGTGGAGACCCTCCACTGCACCTCCAGGTCTGAAGAAGCCGCCCCATCATCCTGTGCAGCTGCTGCCGCGCAGCCATGAAAACAGATAGGAAGAAAAATGAAACTGATTTATTTTTAGAAAAGCTTTAATATTTACTGATGTTCCGCATTACTGTGAATCACATCTCACATTCTTTTTACCCAAGCTTTTAATGCTTGTTAAAGCTTGTGCTTGTTTGTTATGCATGTTTATCTTTAATGTGTCGTCTCTGCTCTTTGAATAATAGCTTGCACCTCGAGGACAAACTGGTACTAGCTGACCTTTAAGCCCTGGTATGTGACACGTGTACCCTTGAAAATGTGATCGCACTCAGCCCCGCGTGCCTTTCCTCTGTGGTCTACCATTGATCATTCACTTTCTCCAGCCACATTTTGCCATCTGGCTCAGGCTTTCAGACCAGTCACCTGCTGTTTACAAGCACATCTTTGCACTGTGAAGGTGGCGATGATGCCATCAGCTCGATGATTCAAACAGAATCTGCTAAAGATGCTGTTTAATAATCAATTTCTTTGTGATCTGTTTAAAAAATACCACATGTATCTGCCAATGAGGCGGCTTTGCTACCTTGTGACACTGATGAGCTTTTATTCTCCTTTAAAGTGGCATGCCATTAATTACGCCACAGTCTGATCAATTAACAGTGAAGATGCAGCGAATCGAGACCGGTTACAAACATGATTGATTTTAATGTCCTAGGATAATTTTCCTCCCTCCTCCTTTTTAGTCATATTCACTAACATCATGGCATCTATTTGCTCTGCAGCATCAAGTTTATACAGTCAGTAGTCGGTTTGAGAGGGACTCCACAGCGAAAGGAGCCAGTGGAGACGGTTCGAGCGACGGACCAAGACGTATGTCAGGCACGTCGAACTGGGATGAGGCTTCAGCGCAGACTCAGGCCACGTCCACACTTATACGTTTTCGTTTGAAACGCATCTTTTTCTCTCAGTTTTGGCTCAAGGAAAACGCAGCGTTTTGAAAATGCTCTCCAAAGCGGATACATTTGAAAACGCCGTTTTCAGTGTGGACAGCGAACCCGGAGCCTTTTCGAAAATGATGACACATTTTAGTCATGTGACCAGACTAGCTTTTCTTCAAATTCTTTAACTCTCACTCGCTTTTGCAACTTTGTACTTTTGTGTTACTCGCAGCAACAACTCCACCTCATTGTTAGTCCATTTAAAAAACTCGGTGCTTTTCCTCGACATTTTGCCGCGACGTTTTGCGTTTCACGCATGCGCTGGACTGGCACGTAAGCGTTTTCGGCCGTTTCAATGTCAACGCACAACTCTGTGAAAACGACTGAAAACGATAGTGTGGACGCGGAGCGTTTTCAGACGAAAACGCCGTTTTCAAATTTATCCGGGCTAGTGTGGACGTAGCCTGAGGGCTCGAAGCTAGAAGAGGTGGCCGGGATGACCCTAGGCTTGTCTTTTCTGCTCAGACTGCTGCCTTTGTGATACGTATGGATGGATGCATGGAGTCAGTGGTGTATGAAAACTATATTTTTCTTTTTGTTGCATCTGAACACCCTCCAGACACGTGAAGGTGTATAACTGTGTACACACACGTCATCTTACTGCCCTCCTGAGTCTTGTGCTCGTCCATAAAGTGACTCCATAAATGGATTCTCAGGCCTTCCACTCTTTGAATAAATCGCCTCACACTTCATAAACTTTCCCAGATGCCAAGAGCCAGAGTGAGGCCAGGGTAGGTGTTGGAGAGCTGAGGATGGACAGAAATGAGGAGACCGAGTTCAACAGATGAGAAAGAAGAGTGTCCGAACAGACATTTGTGTGGTGGTTAATATTGTAGTTATACTACAACATAAAAGAGACATTTAAAAATCATTTGGAAATGATTACAGGGTTTTGATTGAATTAGAAGGTCCTGCCAACTGGTCCAGAAACCAGCAGCTCATCTTCTTACTGGTTTTAGCAGATGGCATCACAGCACCTCGGTTCTGGCTTCCCTCCGCTGCTTTCCTGTAGGTTTTAAAATTGATTTTTCAGAGTCACTTTTAAAGCACGCTTGGGTCTTGTGCCAAGGAGCACGTCATATTAATTTGGAGACCATTCAAAGTATTTCATAGACGAAAGTCTAAAGGTGTTGCTGGAACAACTTCCTTTGAGCCACTTCCTAAAACATGTTTTTACAGACTGTCCTCTTTTATATTCTGATCATCATCTTTGTCATCACTTGCTGTTATTTGTTTATCAGTACTTATTGTTTATTGTTTTGTATTTCACACCGTTTTCAAATTTTAGGTCTGTCTGAACTTTGTTTGTGTCTAAACCACAACCAGTGCATCCAACACATCGATGTGGTAACCATAAAGTTCCTTCCACCATGAAGTTTTTCCACAGCGTGTCTTTTATCCTGTCTTCCTTCTTTCTCCCATGGCAGATGGCCCCGCCCCTCCCTGAGCCTGGTTCTGCTGGAGGTTTCTTCCTGTTAAAAGGGAGTTTTTCCTTCCCACGGTCGCTCATAGGGGGTCATATGATTGTTGGGTTTTTCTCTGTATGATTATTGTAGGGTCTACCTCACAATATAAAGCTCCTTGAGGCGACTGTTGTTGTGATTTGGCGCTGTGTAAATAAAATTGAATTGAATTGAATAAGTACCTGTTTTTCGTGGGGGCACTTTTGACACCTCGCCCATATAGGCTTTCTTTCTTTTTTAGCTAAAAGTGACTTTAAATGAAAACAGCTCACTTTGGAGCCTCAAGGAATCGCAGCTTTTGGAATTTTCCTTCATTCCTTTTCTGCTTGTGTGTTTTCTCTGAGCCAATAATGAGACTTTGACTTCATTAAATTTCTTCCTTTCAGCCTCAGTTCACTGTGCACATGTGACGCATTCACATGAAAATTGTTTTCCTGACTTCGGTTGGACGCTTGTTGGTTTTTGAATTTATTTGTGTCGCTAAAGTTGAATAATAGATTGCTCAATCACGAATTAAACTAAGCACAGAAGTCATGGAATTATACCCTCTGCTAAACTGCCAACGCTAATTGGATGAAAAGTCAGTGGGCTGTGAAAAGGACTTTGTTTGTACTGAGGTTTCCGTATGTGAGCCGAGTGTTAATATGGTCTGCAGAGAATAAATTATTAGTTAAATGTAGTCGCTAAAATGACTGATAACTTGATGGCACTGGATTCTTTGGAATCTCAGTTGGATTTTCGTGGTACTGTGTGAGGTTAACGAAGGATCTTCAAACAAACAGCAGCAAGAAAAGCCTGACTGTCGAGTGCCGGACACAATGCCGAATACACCGCCCGCCTGCATGAGCTCTAAATCGTGGGCGGGGTCGGTGATCAGTAGAGAGGATATTGGCTTTTTTTGAACATATCAGCTGATCAATATCACCTGTCACATGCTTTCTCTCATCATGTGCTGATCTCTTTGGTAATGACTAGTTCAAGGGCAATGGGAGTGCTTTAATGGGGTCCTCCCTACCTCCTCCATTTCATTTCCCGTGTCTATGAGAGAGACATGAAAGAAGGACGGGGCGGATCATTAAAGAGAGCTATTTCCTTTTTGGTATTAAGACAGAGCCAAGGTCAAGTTAAAAAAAAGAGAAAATCCTGTTTCCATTTCACTCGTTTGCCTTTTCTTCATTTTCAGGAACATTGTTGAGACTGTGTTTGTGTGCACACCGAGAAGTCTGTAAGTAATCAAGGTAAAATCAATACAACCTTAATGTCCCTCGAAGAAAGTCTAATATCAACATGCTCGTCCGCTTCCTCACAGCCTCCGCCTCAGTTTTTAAAGGATCGCTCTGCAGAAAGTGAATCTACCAATCGCTGAACATGCATGAATGATATGACACGTTTCTTCTATCTGCAAAAGACTGACAAGGGCAGTGATGACATGAAAGGTGAGGCTAAACAAACAGTCCTGGTTTGGTGCTCATATCAGACAGGATGGTGAAAGATAACCGCTTTGCCTCTTTGTCAAAGACAGATCTGCTCTTCAAACTTTAAACTTTCTGCAGTGATGCTGGTCCCAGACAACTGTGGTTCCCTCTTTCACCAGTCATCCTAAATCCCCTTCTTGTCACACATTAGTTTCCTTTCTGTCCATTCCTCTGATCTTGGCTTTGTCCCTTTAATCAATCCAAGTTTCCCAAAGTTACCCAAATACCGAAGTGTCCTTACAGGCAGCCTAAATTACTTTGTCAGTCCAGGTGCCCCTTGTGGAAAGCTTAGGTTTCCTTTCTATCATTCTAAAAAGTCCTGCTCCAAATCCCCCGACCTCCCAAAGATCTGTTCTAATCAATCAAATACCCCACTGATCAACCTAAATCGCCCCCAAAGCCCCATAATCAGTGCTAATCATTGTTGGTCTGAATGCTCAAGCTCATTTCAAATCAGTCTAAGTAACCGTGTGACCAGCCTGGCTGCAACTAAAATCAATGCAGATGCACACGAGGTAAGCACTGTTAATGGATCCAGATGTGTTTGCAGTTTAGCCAGCTGCCGCTTTAATCAATAGAAAAAAACCCTTGTGATGAGCCCAGCCACCACTCTTCATGCATTCATCGTGTTAGTCCTAAAAGTTCGAAGTCTAAGATTTAAGTGGGTAAATAATCTAAAAGAATCATTTTCTACTTAGTCCACACACTCATGTGGTCAAACAAAGTGCTCATGTGCTTAAACCTGCAATCTGTAGGCAGTCCAGTTTGTTTAAATGCAGACTCCAGGGGGCCTATCCCAGGACAAGAGGACAGGTCGGCGGTTTGTAGCAGGGCCAATGCAGAGAGACCGGCAAGCCATCACACTGTGTGGGCAATATAGAATCACCAATGGTTAACCAAACCAAATAAGTGCATGTCTTTGGACTGTGGGAGGAAACAGTAGTAGTAGTAAAATCCACAAGCAATCTATAAGTCCATTGAAATCCCCTCCTGATAAAGTCAAGACCGTATTTCCCTCTCGCTCTTACAGAATCACCACTCACACACTACAGTCAAACTGACAGATCCCAGATGTGTCTGCATGTATCTGTGTGACTTTGTGGCAGTGTGACTGTTTGTGTTTGCTAAAAAAGCTCATTCAAGCTCAGCAAATCTTCCCTTGATAAACAAAGCGGAACGTGAACCAACAACAGTCATTTCAGCAGATATCCATCAGCCGCTTTGTGTCAACATCATAAAGTACCCGCAACATCTCAAAACCATCTCCAAGGCCAGAAAATGTAGTTAAAGTACTTATGTCATAAAGCATATTCTCAGCTTCCTCTGCCTCCAGACAAAGTCATCCATCAGCAGGGCTTGATCCATGAATTGTTTTCTACTTCCGAGTTAATGAGGCCGCAGTCTGGCAACAAGGAATCGACTCATCCCGATGCTCGCCGATGGATTTCACCATCACACACATTACAGATGGTTGACTCCTGATCATTTTTGTTATTGATTTTTTTCTTTTTTACAAGGCCAAATGCGGTGCAGCCAAGACACAGGAAAAATGACCACATAAATCCGTTGTGATTCATGCAGGACGAAGTATTTGGTCTGCTTCAAACAGCCAGCGAGGTTCCTTCAGACAGTTTCAGGCAAAGCTGCTTCAAAAAGTAGATTCAGACTAAAAACGACACGGCAGGTTTATAATTGATATTTCTGATTACTTTACTTTAATATTTCCCTTCACCACAAAAGCAACATCATTTCCTAATTTTCCCTGGAAATCAGCAAAATTTGCAACCATAGGCTAAAAGACATAGGTACAGTCATGTCACCCATTCGTTTGTGGCCATCTTGGATTTTTAAAGCTCGACATGAAAAGTGAGGGGGGAGTATCCAATACAGCCACACCTTAAATCAGGGGTCCCCAATCTCAGTCCACGAGGGCCGGTGTCCCTGCAGGTTTTAGATCTCACCCTGGGTCAACACACCTGCATCACATGATTAGTTCATTACCAGGCCTCTGGAGAACTTCAAGACATGTTGAGAAGGTCATTTATCCATTTAAATCAGCTGTGATGGATCAAGGACATGTCTAAAACCTGCAGGGACACCGGCCCTCGTGGACTGGGATTGGGGGACCCCTGCCTTAAATCATACCCTGCTTTATCATTTATTTCATTCTGGGACCAAAATGTTTTCTTCCTGTTAAAAGGGAGTTTTTCCTTTCCACTGTCGCCAAAGCGCTTGCTCATATGGGCTCATCCAACATGTTCTTACCCCCAAAGTGTAACATATGTGCTATGTGACAAATTGTCAGTATGTTACGCTTTTGGCCACCCAACACTTTCCTATGTTATGCGTTCGGAAACAGGAGGAAACATGAGAACCGTTTGGACTGAATCTACACACGTACATTTATTTTACGTTCTCATTATGAATCGCTTTGGAAAGCACAAATCTAACACAATTAAGGTTGTGGTTAAGGTTGGGATTAAGGTTAGGGCTCGAATACACGGCTGGAATGCGTGTTACCGCCGGGAGCGTCATTCTATTGGATTCCATCCACAATCGGGCGTATCATGGGGACGTGGAAGGTTACCTTTTGCATTTCCATGGGACACCTCGGGACGTGACAAATCGTTGGTGTGTTACGTGTCGGGAATGAGAATGCTCTGGCTCATCTGATTGTCGTGGTTTTATTTATAATATTGCATTTGTTGCATAAAATAAAACAGTATAAAAGAACAAGCACGGCTTTTTTGTGTCGTTTATCTCTGGACTACTGTGTGATCTTGTTTCTAAGAAGAAAACAGTTTCCCCTGCTTACATTTGCATAAAACATTTAAATGGTTTCTCCTTTATGCTTGCTGTAAAATTCACCCCAAACGGCCAACCTTCTTCTCCAAGGGCAAACATTAATCTTCTTCCTCACACAGAAAAGAAAAGCATACATTTATGCTGTACATCACATGCTTCACATTACTGTGTGCAACAAAAGAAACAATAAAATACAAAAAAGCAACAACAGCAAAAAGAAAAAACACATAAAAAGACGCCCACACATCAAACCAGAGATGAATAGTTTGCACGAGAGAGGTAAGGAGTTGTAGGTTTATGGCCACTCTTCTCTGAAGTGGAAATTTCCCCAGAGGAAATCAGCGAGAAAGTAGAAACCATTTATGTGTTCAGTCCTCCCTATTGCAAAGAAATTATCCCGTACAAACCCCCACATCTCTGAGAGCTCAGGTACCCTGACCTTCACCACACACTACCTGTAAAGCCTTTCAATTTGCAGCCCATTTTGTGCTGGATATAAAAGTGGAGCGAGCTCAAGCATCGGAGAATGATATGAGCCATGATGTTCTGGGGAAAAACAAACTGTCACAGGCAAAAGAGAGCCCACACCCTCAAAACCCAACCCCGAGTCAATAAGTAAGAGGGCATCCATGAGTGTAAAGCATAAAACAGTAAATAAATCTAGCTCCTTTTATTTAAAGTGAAACACAGAGCAAATTGTTTCCTCATTTACTTGTAGAAAGTTTGCACACAGCCAGGCTCTTACTGCGACTGCACAGATTACCTGCTGATCTGTTATGCTTTACAATAATAATCTGAGAAAACAACACATTATTTCCAAACACAGTGATTTTTTCACTTTGTGTTGTTTGGCTGTAGAGCCCCCGAGGCGTAAATTGTTCTCTGGATGTTGTTTAATTAGAGTGTCGCATTTAATCGGCGTCGAAACTGGAAACAAATTAAAACATTTTAAATAAATTTGTGTTTGTAAACAGAGTTTGTAGATATGTCCGTGCAGGAGCTTGCAAAGTTTGTTTTAGTGGTACGAAGTAGCTATTTGGAGGAAAACTTTTACATTATTTATATTAAAATGTTATATTACATCGCTGGTTTGCCTCTTGCAGCACAGTGCAATTGCCTCATGCCACCACACCATCATAGGCTGTATATAAAAGATGGCAGTAACAACTCTGAAATGTTCTGTTAGTGGGATTTTTATTTTATTTTTTTAGGCCAGACGTGGAGGATGTCCCCCTAAATTATCAGCTAATGCTAGTTAGCCCGTCAGAGAATAATATTAGAATTTTACAGACAAAAACGAGAAGACAGATGATCGAACAGCTAACCAGATTTTTTTGACAGATAATTGTGAGAAACTTCTCCAAATATCACCAACAGCTGACAGCCAGCTGCACCCACCTGCCCGTCAAATCCACCTTTTAAAATGTGTTGGTTTCAGCAGGAAAACAGAGCTTTTATTTTTTAAGCAAACAGTTTCCATTTCTGGTTTGAGTTCCTCTGCTCGTTGGTTATTTGGTGATGGTGTTTACAGGCAAGCTGACATCTTCCATGCAAACCAATCTGCTGCTGTCATGATAATGAAAGGAAGGTTTTTGGTGCAGCATCCAGTTAAACTGATTTCACTCACCAACCAGCTGGTGGCCTTACTGGCTGATATCTTTAACTGTAAGTGGTTCACAAGCCAACCTTTAAAGCCGGTCAGAGCGGGCACGCTCTGTTTTGCAACTATTTTTAAATCCTGGTAGCTCTGCAACCACTTAAGCTAGCGCAATAATTTTTTTTGCATATGAAACCAGAGGAGTTGTACTTACATCTTATGCCATCAGCTTGTCCTCGGTCACAGTTTCCTTCCACGTACAGCTTTGCAAAAACTGCATAAAAAGCACTTGCAGCAACAAAAACATAATATTCCAGAAACATGCTTTGCCGATCCGATCAGCTGTTCATAACACTTCCTACGTTGGAATAGACGTCAGCGCGAACTTTTGCATGTCCGCCATTACCTGCTCGAAACCGGAAGTGACGTCATTTTAGCGGAAATGTAGTTTTTTTTTTTTTTTTTTTTTTACCATCAGGGCCTTATGAGCCTATTCTGGTGTTTTTAAAAGTTATCTTTGACTTTATGCTTTTCTGAATAGTTTCTGGGATGCTTAGGACTCATATTGCACAGCTGGAAATAGTTTATTTTGATGCATATGCTGCTTTTTTGCAAATCTGCATTATAATATTTATTTTCATTTTTCCTGCAGTGTATAAAAAATTGGTGTATTTCAGAAATAAAACTATGAAGACACTCAAAATAAATTTCCTGTGGTGGGAAACTATTTTGTGCAACTTTTTTGTATTTACAGTTTTGAGGGATAAGCCTCTTAAATTTCTCTAACTAGAAATATATGTTAAAAAAGCAAAAACGACTTTTTTGTAATTTATTGCACTTTTTTGCAATTTATGTAATTACTATGCACTTAATGCAGACATATTATTATAATTTAGGCTGTAATGGTTGTATTGATGTATAGCAACTTGGCACTACAGCATGTAAAAATATAATATAAGCTCTGGCGGACTTGGTTCTATGGTAGGTCTTAAAGGGTTAAGGTACCCATTAAATGCAGCCATGTAGCATCTGTTCTTCCTGGGGTCAGTGATCTTTACACTTTCACATATACACATAGGAACTATACACACATGCACATAACACAACAGCTCCTTACAACACAAATTCTTCCCTAGATCAGGGTAAACAAAAATCGTTATTATCCTGACGTGCACGTGTTCTGTTAAATATACTTCCCCATCAGTCGGATGGAACTTCTGCACAAGTACCGCAGCACTTAGTGTTGTGTCGACAACTTAAAGTTCAGTAATGGGTTCGGTTAACACTGAGTCCCGGCGATGATCCGATAGAGGAAGACACTGCAGTCAGTGTTTCTGTTTACCTCTCAGAGTGGTCAGCAGACAGATAAGGGAAGCAGACAGCTCAATGAGCAAAACAATAAGCACTCAAACAGCAATTTCCCTCAGCAGAATGAGGAGGGAGAGACTGAAAGAGCGAGGGTTTTTTTTATCAGCAAACAGAGGAGCTGGGTGTTTAATCTCCATCTTGTGGGGCTGACACTTAAATAGATCTCTGGTGTCGGTGTGTGCATTTGTTTGTTTGTGTGTGTGTGCGTCCTCTGACAAAAGCAGCCGAGTGTGTCCTGACACTTTGCCCTCTGCTGCACCTTCGGTCCCACAGGTCTTTCTTTCTACACAAATTCCTTCCCTCCTCGCTCGCCCTCTTGACTCTTTCCCCACTAACTCGGATTTTATTCATTATTTATTTTTTGCAGAGGAAGTAGAAACATTTGAAAGTCACTGCAGACGAGGTCAGAGGTTTTCTTTATATCGCGTCACAAAACTCTGAGGATTTTTACTTTTTAGAGAACGCAAAGATAATTCTCCTGAGTCCTGCTCGCTCCCTGCAACCCAGGAGAGTTATCTGCAGTTACCAAGCAGGCTAACAAGGAGGGGTCACATTAAAATAGCAATAGGATGACTAATTTTAACAGTTTCTGCATGGGTACTCTGAGGAAAGGCATGTACTCAGCTTTCTAACAGTATATTAGAGGATCTGAGTTAAGAGCAAATGTACCGTGCAGCTTTGATCTACTCAAGAGATGATTTGCAAACTCAAACATCCATATCTGAGTGTTCTTGGTATAAATTAGTTGTTTTCTTACTCAGTGCAGATAGTTTTCCTTCATTTATTTTTCAGGGACAATGAACATTAATCAACAGTAAACTGCAAATGTTCTAATTCCCCCCCGCTTGGCCAGATGTTGAAACATTAAAACAACAATAAAGCTGCGGCGTTTTTATTAGTACACAAGAAGGCAAACCAAAACAGGAGTCCAAGCATGAACGAGTACAACGTGTGCAACTGATGCAGGACATTATCGAGCAGACAATTAGCACCGCAGACAACAACGAACGCTGTTACATCACCGACAATCCAGAAGGCACAGACACCAACAAACAGAGGCAACAAACGAGAGCAGGAAGGTGAGCAAGCAGAGCGAAAGTTTGACGGTGTGAACGCTTCCTTTTAAATGCAAACGAACACCAATCTGCCACAACAGTCAAATAACCGGATTAAGATCATGCAGGCCGTCCTCATGTTCAAAAACACATCATATGAACACACAGTCACACGGTGTTGTTGCCGCGGTTACGCTGTGTTGCGTTAACGAAGAGGCGAGCCCACCGTTGCTCACTTTGCCAGCTGATCAGAGTTTATTCTCACAAGAACTGTTTTAAACTTCACATTATTTTAGTGCTGCATCTTGTAATTGTGTTGAATCTTTGAACGCGTTAAAATAGAATAAAAACAACAACAGAGAAAAAAGAGACAAATAAACAAAGCAAAGCAAAAGGAAAACAAAGCAATAATAATTATAAATTACTTACATGTTCAAACAGGAGTGGGAAGGAGACTGAGCTTATTTAATCCCTTTTATTTAGTAACTAATAGTCTACACCAGGGGTGGGCAACTCCAGGCCTCGAGGGCCGGTGTCCCTGCAGGTTTTAGATGTGTCCTCGAACCAACACAGCTGATTTAAATGGCTAAATTACCTCCTCAACATGTCTTGAAGTTCTCCAGAGGCCTGGTAATGAACTTATCATTTGATTCAGGTGTGTTGACCCAAGGTGAGATCGAAAACCTGCAGGACACCGGCCCTCGTGGACTGCGATTGCCCACCCCTGGTCTACACCCTTGTCTCCCTGTTTATGGCCTGCCCATCAGAAATTCTTCAGTACATTTACATGTTACATGTATTATTTTTATTTATTTATTTTCAGGTTTCAAATAATGAGGTCACTGTCTGTACAGGTAATCTCTGCATCACTCTCATACAGTTTTTTCTACTATTGGCTCTTCAGTACGTTGCAGAGAGGGGATATCCCTAATATGGTCATCCTTAGTACTCAGCTCTGGCTGTGAAGCCCCTCCCACCTCCTGTTCAAGCCTTCTGGGAGCGGCAGCCAATCTGATGCAAGTATGTTTAATGGGAGGCCTTAAATGGCTCGTTTCACACACAGTGAGATAAATAAAGATCATTTAGAGCTATGAATCACAAAGGCGACCCAGCCGGGGGTGATCAGGCCCCGACTTGCGCACCAGTAGCTACCCACGGATCAGCCCTCTTCATCCACAGCCACCATGTGGCTTTCTCTGCCGCTTCACTCACAGCCTGGATGGCCCTCTTCTTGGCTGCCCAGCCGGCCGAGGACTTTGCAGAGTGATCGTCCTGCAAAGCCCCTACAGCCCACTTCTATGGGCTCATAGAAAGTCTTTCAGCCCCTTCCCCTGCACTCCTGTTTCTATTCTAAGAATAGAAACAGAATAAAGTAAAAGGGTTTGCCATTAACATTAAACAACAGCTATTTATCAAGATATTCAAATAACAGGTAGATTAATCCTTTTCTTAAATAATACAAAGTACAACAAAATTCATGAGGTCATCCTGAGATTTAATGCCTTATTTAAATTCCAACACATTCCATAATTGCTTTTTTTCTTTCTTTTTTGTTTTACTTCATCAGTTTCTAAACTGAGTGTAATGAAACAGCGTAAAAGTGGCGCTTCAGCCTGGTAAACGGGGAGCTGGAGGGATGTGAGGCGCTGGAGTGTCACACAGGTACGGACAGATGGCCCTCTGTGTGCTGATGAATGTTTCAGCACATTAAATCTGGTCATTTACTCTAATGACTTGACTTCTTGTTCCTCGGCGCTCCCTCTTTGACTCTTTGATGAAGCCGCGGATTCTTCTGTTCGCTTGCAGATGCTTTGTTTGCTTCATTCATCAGTGTCCAAGATCCAGGAAACTTTTTCTGACTGGCCGCCAGCATCGCGCCATCTGTCTCCACCTGTCCAATAACTGGAGGTGCGGCATGAGAAATGGACTTCAGGCGCCTAAGCTCATCTGCAAGAGAACCAGATGAAGGCGCAAGGTGCAGGCTAATAGCTGCAAATTATAATAGAGCAACAGCTACAAATATGTGTTGAATTATGCAGCGATGCACTGGGCTAATCTGTCATTAATATGCCATCCTGACCTTTGCTGGTGTTTGTGACTTTCACTGTGAATAAATGATAAATGATACCAGAAAAAGAAAGACTGTTTCGTGATAAGTATTTCTTTGAACAGCTGTTGTAAGCCACAGAAGTTTGTGCCCCGCTGAGCATCTGCCTTTGCAAACTGATTACCCAGGGGAAGCCCAGACCTGCCCTCCCTCCTCCACAAACTAACCACAGCTGCTGCTTTGATTAAAAGCTGGATGGAAGTCCCTGAATGCAACTTCCCGCTCATAAAAGTCAGACTGCAAAGTGGGATCGGTATTATCTGAAGAGGACGGAGACAAGGTGCCTCTGTGGTAGAAGAATGCTGAAGCTTCTTGTTTGGGTTTTGGAGCAGAGGGTCATGTGATCAGGTATCAGCTAATGCTAGCGACATCCACAGACTGTTGTGCAGAAACACAAACACCTACACAGACTCATAGATATGTTTTTAACAATTAACTACAGAGCGGATGACTGAGCTGTCATATAGAAACACTAAAAAGTGTTTCAAATCTGGAGGTCGAGTACGGACACTTTGGAGACCACTTGAAGACATTTGGCAAGTTAAATATATAAGTTGTGAAAATATTCACCCTGTATGGTTTTTAAGGTTTTGTACCAGGTTATAAAAATGTTTATTTCTGCTGTAAACTTCACTCACTTTGGAAGCTTAAAGTGGCCATTAGACGTGCAGTTAGTGTCCTGTCACCTCGCCACACATCCATCTACACAGATGGAAGAGCAGAAGAAAGACCGCCGCACAAAACAGTGCAGACATCCTCTCTACATCAGGACATATAGCTGGTTATCAGTTCTCCAAGTTAACCAGCGTTTCCCGTGGTTAACTTAGCAAACTGGGTTCACATTAGAGGGACGGCCCAGCAGCCTCTGACCAATCAGATTTATGGATATCTGTGAGGCGTACAGGAAGCGCTGGTTTTCTGCACCTTAGATAAGATAAAAATGTACCATGAGAAAAATATGAAGAGGTTGAAAAAAGAACACAGTCTTAGAGCAGCTGCTGCAGAAAATTAAGCAGAGAGAAAAAACTCTGTACGGTAATATGTGAGCACTTTAACTGCTTTGGCCAGAAAGACTGGGAAAGAGTTACTACATCAATAAACATACATGAAGCCAGGAAAGAACGTAACACTTAGTACAACTAGGTGTCCTGCTTTAAGGTCATATACTAATACTTAGAGAACAATAAACTGTTGTAAAATTGTTTGCAGAATAAGAATCTGCATTTCGTACTGATGCTCAGCAGGGAAACACAAACACTTCAGATACAAGTGACAAACTTTAGACCCCTTTACTGTCTGCACACAAAGGCTCAAGGAGTGTCCAGGAATGATGAGGCTACTTTTCTGGAGAACTGATTGGTCAGTAGAGGGCCAGTTCATTTCATAGCTGCTGAATCATCAGGAAACATGTAAACATGTAGTTTCTTTGTTCACAGAGCAAAGATGAAAAGGTCCTCAGGCTGTTACAGTGTATTAACTCATGTTCAGCTAGACCAGAGCTTCCCAAAGTGTGGGGCACAGCCATTGCAGGGGGGGGGAACAAACAAACGCTTGGACACTGCTAGCACGGGGCGCCCACACAAACGCAAAGCAGGAGATGAAGCATCACTGAATATGTTTCCAAACCAGCTTCATTCTAAGCCAAAGACTAGAAAATATGGTGAAGCAAATCTTCCCTTTGGTTTCACCTGCACAAGTGCCGAGGTAGGTCCCCCTGCAGGACTGGTTTCCCCTGCGTCGGGAGCAGCGCTGGGCTGTTTAAACCACGGACAAACAGGATCCCACAGCTGTTCATGTTTTTGGACCCATTTTGCACAGAGAGGCATTTTTTGAAAAATGCATTGACAGCAATGTTGAATATTATTACACATACAGTAAAATAATGACACCGTGACGCCTCTGCCTTTGTAAATGGAGGGACAGTAACTGCGTGTAAAACCTGCAGACAGTCAGATTAACAGTATTTTGTCTCTATCTGCCATTCTGCAATTCATCTCATGTAAACAATAACGTGGCCACAGCGTGACGTGAAAAAAGGCACATTTGACGTTGTGCGACGAACTCTGTATTCCTCGTCCCCCCCCCCCACTGAGCTAGACAATAATTAGACAGCAGAATGAATATAGTGTATATTTTAAAACATCAGCGCCCACAGAATGTAACAACAGGTAAAAAGGTTTATTTACAAAGGGCAGGGAATATGCAACAGAAGGATGCAGGTAGATATCGCAAAGGTAAACATTCAGCAGTGAGAGAGGGGGAGTGGGATTCGAAAAGCCACTGAAGACGAACACGGGGGCGACTCTGCGACGGAAGGGAAGAAAAACAAGGCCAGTCGAAGTCAACAACACAGAATAGGATCTAAAGCTGAGCATCACTACCACACAAGAGGAACGAAGACGACCGGGCGGATAAGTTTGGGCTAAGATGGATTGCACGTGTGTCAGCAGGCAGAGAGCAGGAAACACAGGAAGGCCACGCTTGTGTCAAATGGTAGAAAAGAAGGAGAGAAAAAACAAACACGCAGGCGTATCCACGACAGGTGATATGATTCAGGTTCATAATTTAAAAGTAAATAATTGGTTTAACTTGAACATTTAAAGTTCTTCTTTTGGTAAACATTAGTTTGGATTCTGTCTTTGCCGCTGTGAGGTTACTGTACGGTGTCTCGTGTTTGTCCTCTGGTACAGTGTCCGGCACCCGTCTAATGATTCCTGCCGTGACTTGTTACCTCATCAATTCACTGCCCATGAAGCAGATCTTTTTCTGCTGAAAAGCAATCACCGGAGAAGATGAAGCTTGTTGGTCAATGAAGACGGAAAGTTCCACAGGAAATTGGCCTCTCGTTCATCCATCCGTCACCAAATTACATCTTCATGGACCAATGAGGAGGAGGTCTGCTTCCAATATCTAATTACCCCAGTCGTGTTTAACAGGAAGGAGAACTGACCTTTGACTCTTTTTATAACATTTCAGGTCATCGATCTTATCGACTCCACGGCGTCAGTCACCCTCCTGAGCAGCGCTGGGGTCATCTGGTTAACTTGAGGGTAAAAATAGCAAAAGAGGCGCTCCTAAAGGAGAAAACGCCTCTTACATGCAACCAACTTCCCCAATATTCAGCCAACCAAATTTAAACCAAAGAGCCGTACTCTAATCAGGGGTTAGAAAATCCTCCCAAGCAAATCAAACGACTAATATGTAATTCTAATCTACACTGACCTTGTGTTGATTAAAATAAGAAAATAATTTCAGTCTAGTTGTGAATTTGTGCAGAAGGAAAAACTCTGATTAAGTGCACAGACTTAATAAGTTACATCTATTTCAAAGACTACATGCCACGAGTGTAATCACGATGATGAATACATATTCATATGTCTTTATTATGCGTTGTGTGTGCATCACAGTGCAGAGTCGTCACAGTGCTACGCAGGGACAGGGACTGAAATGTAACACAATCAATCGAATAACTGTGTTTGCATGCATGCAGTCAGAACGGTGAGGTCTGAGGCTAAGGAGATTTAAAAGGACAGTAATGATTACTTCATAAGGTCAGAGACAAGAGACGATCATCTGCAAGACCGAATATACGAGGTTCACCTCAAGCGCTTGATTTGGAGCAGGACATGATGCACCTGAGTGCGTGTACACTGCAGATTTGGGATCATTAATGATGACTTTGTCTGCAAAAAAAACAACATTTAAAAATAGGGTTAACACGATTAACAGAAAACGCTCGTGTAGATTTCAACGAGGTGGAATTAAAAACTAAAAATAAAGTGGATCTACATCTAATGAATACAGAAATGTGGGATACTTCAAAATAAAAGCATGAATAACAGTCATAAATAGAGCTAAAGTGAAGGTTGTGGAGGAGTCGTGCACGATCTGCAGGATCAGCTTTATGCTGGGAACAGGGACGGCTGAGAGAGCTGATCTCACTGTCAGGGTCACACTCATGAAGTAACCAACATGTTCCTTTGATATGAAACGCTGTGTTTGGTCTCTGCCTGCTCGGTTTGATATGTGAAGCTTATGTTAAAATCTTTTCCCCACACCAACCATCACTCCCACCTTTGAAGCGTCATTCTCTTTGCATGTGCTTTTCTCTGTTTGCATTTTTACTTGTTGCATTTTAAACATTTGAAGCTTTTTCCCATATATGCTTGTGCTTTTCCCTTGTACAGTATGTGTTTTGTCCTTAGGGACCACATTATATCGCTGACTCTGGGAAGCCTTTTGCTTATCTGCCGGTGAAAGATGTGTTTTGTGCTTGTGTACCACTCCGCTGTATTCTGTGCCGCTCTGATTCATCTGTTTTCTGTTGCTTATCTGGAGCCTGAGCTCGCGGCAGAAGGGTAAGTAAGGTAGTCCCTCTTCGGGGAATCCCGAACAGTTACCGAGCCGAATGAGATGTATAAGCTCTCCAGCATATTGTAGGTCTGCCTCAAAGTTTCTGTCCAGTTAAGCGCGTGCAGAAAACCTCCAAAGGTGCCCCAAACAACCTTGACCGGCTCCTCTTATTGCAAAGACTCGTGGGCTTGTCTCCAAACTCCTATCTGTAAGTGTGATACTCTGATTAGTGGCACATTTTGTGACTAACAGCAGAAAGTAGTTTACGACGTAGATAATGGCTGAAGTCACCTCAAGTGCATTTAAAGAAAGTTTGCTGTACAATCTTTCACCTGTGGACATGTGTCTGATAGAAAATGAGTGCACCTGCTCTCACTACCAAAAGACCTTTGCTGAAACCAAAACTGTAGTTCCTCTAATGACCACATGGGGGTGACTTCAGAGGTGGATCAATCCTGGCAGACTCGCATGTTAAGGCAGAAATCAACATGTTCGCAGCCTGTTTTTGTGTAGCTCACATAATTTTTTAAGGTTTCGAGATGTAAGCTGATGATTTCTGCACGTGAGCGGTAATCTGAGTAGCGTCACCGTGCTGCTGCTTGAAGTCTAGTGTTTTATTTGCATGCATCATGTGACCTCCTGTGCAGACTTCTTTTCTTTTCACCTGGCCGGCTTGTGTGTTTCAGAGGCGGAGCTTCCTCCAGCGTTCCTGCTCCTACTGGAAACAATCGCTTACCTGCTACTTAAAGTTCCCCCGCTGTGCACTGGTGGTGCTTCTTGTTGTTTTCCTTGTGTTTGTGTATTTGCTCGTGGATCCTGTTCTTCTCGTGTGCAGATGCCTCCCTCATGTCTGAAACCTGCGGAGAAAAATGAAAACAAAACTCTGCATTTTTGCATTTTTGCCTGCTAATTCAGTCAGAACTGCAGTAAATGTGTTAAATTTTTATTCTGGTGGTTGCAGTTGAGTCCAGATGTGGTTCAAGTCATTAGGGTTTGCTAATAATTAGCAGGTATTCATGCAGCACACCAAGCTGGCCCTCCACTGTCTCTGTGGTGGAAGAAGCTGAAGCTTAATAAGAATGAAAATAATGCAGATCCACTAATAACTAATGTGATGTCAGAGTGGCTACGTCTGTCTCTTATAGTAACAGATTTTGGGCAGATCTGTTCAATCTGACGTTAACTGTGCTTCAGAAAGTTGAACAATGTTATTTTATTGCAATTAAGAACTAATAATGTGAAAGATTTCATGCACTTACATGAAAGTAGCACAAAGGGATCGTTTGTGCAGCAAGTCATGAAATCACGTGACGTTATTCTTCTCCACACGCAGACGGCCTGCTGTGACTAAAAATGATGCCAGCGTGTCATAAATTATGACATCCAGTGTGACGAGAGCGCTGGGTTTTGATGGCTGCGTAGGAGGGCGGCTACATTTCACTCCTTACAAAACACAGACAGATAAATAACATCATATTGATCCAGTGTAATTCCTGGAATGTCAAAGACGCTGAGCAAAGGAGATGGAGGTGTGGGAGGATGAGGAGAGGAGGAGAGGAAGGAGGGAGACGGGAGGCAAGCAAGCAGAAGTAAAGAGTAATTTTGGATGAGTGGAAAAAATAAACTAATGGCCAATAAAAATGAGACGCCCGCTCCTCTGCTCTCCCGGAAACACTTTTTTGTGCTGCTTTATGTGATGCAATAAAAAGGACAGCTGAGAGCAGCGAGCAGGAATGGCCGTTTTATCAGCTGGGAATGAGTCTGTCTCTCTCAGCCCCAAAGACTCATATTAGTTTTATTCTTGTCACGGTGAACTTCCCTGAAGCTTCCTGCCACATTTTCCCGTGTGCTCGTTTAGCCGGTTTGCTCAGATTTACACACTCTGCTTCCTCAGAGCTCCGGGACTCTCTTGCTTTTTATTTCATGTAGTGCGTGGAGACGAACAGTCAGAGAGGCGCTAATAGACGCTGATAGAGTCACTCCTTGTGCATGCAAACTGGAATTTACATATATAATAAAATTAATGGAAGGCTGTAATGAGCCATGCATTCACATGCAAAAATAAAATAAGATTATCTACAACTTCCAGTAAAAGCAAAATTCATTCATTAAAATTAAGACCGACCTTCAGGAAGCAGGAAATGCCAACATCTACATCAGGAAGCTTCATGTGCTGCTATAGCGGTGTGGGAATACACTTGGTTTTGTTTTACAACCAATAGTTGCCAGATGTTTGCAAACCCGTCTGTGGACCTGTGTGATCGTGACCTCTCAGTCCCACTTTAAGGAGCTTACAGCCTTCGCTGCTTCGTCTTCTTATCTAAAATTGAATTCAAATGTAAACATGAAAACATATCTCAAACTCTCAAACGTTTGTTTGTGTCAAAGCTCGGCACTGAAGCTTGGATGCTGCTTCCGCAAATGATTCCATGATGGAGGACCTGGAGGAAGAATTATTATTTACCTGCAGGTCCGACTGCATATGCATGGACGAAGGATTTGTGGAAGTGGAAACCCTGACGCTGGGATCATCACAGATGCTCTTCAGCCTCATTTCCAATCCAAGAGGCAATGATGAAAAAACACTAACAGTGATAACTGCTTCTACTACAACATTAGAAAATCCATAAGCCTACTAATGTGGCTCACACAGGCCGCATTTACATTTATTCAAGGTTGCTCTCTCCATAATCAGAGCTGTAAACACTCGTAGTGCTAAACAGCGTTCAGCTGGCATGAGCACAGTGAGTGGACAGACTCACAATCTACTGCAAGGGCACAGGGTTAACAAACAGATCCTTCATTACAGCCAAAACAATCTTCTTCTCCTACACAATTAGCGCCAAAGCTCCCAGCGGAGGCTCGACAGCGCTGTGCTGCCGTCTGTCTGCTCCCCGCTCCGTCCAGGATGACGAACACTCGTGCACAGTAGTTTCTTCCCTCTGTTTCTGCTGCTGTGTAGCCTCAAAACACCAGGCAGACGCGCTTCCAGAGCCAGCAGCTAACAAACCGAGCTGCTCCCGAGGGCCCGGGGATGCAAACCGTCTCCAAACACGAGGACAGAAACAATAGATTCAGTTTGTCAGAACTTCTCAAAGCACTGGATACCACTTCATCACAGAAAACCTTTCTGTATCAGTCCTATTCTTACATATATATATACTGTTTTTAACACACGTTTATGTAGTAATTTATAAACAATAATCTTTATCGTCACTTTAGGTAGCTACAGATTTTTTTGTCTTTTCTCATAGATACATATTTTTTTATGAAAAGAGCAAAACATACAAACAGCTAGACTCCACTGAGAAGCAAAATAATGGAGCAAACCTGCAGATGAAGGGAAGAGATGGTGACAGGACCTTCCTGAAGTCTAGAAGCAGGTTGCAGACTTTGCTTGTAATCACACCGTGAAGGAACAATGATGGAGGGGCTGAAAGGCAGCGTGGCAGAGCACGAAGCATTTACAGAGCAGGAGCTAAGAGCTCATCGGACTGGAGAAGGTGAAGAAAAGGAATGGAGATCATCCTTACTGAAGTTAAGTAGCTTTATTATAACACAAACCTGGAAAGCCCACATTTGGTTAAGGACACTTCTGCTGCTCGGTGTTCAGACTGGGAGGTGAGGGTGAAGGAAGCTGCTGGCTTCCTCGTATCCATCTTCGCTTTTAGCCACACCAATATTGTTTAAACAAAGGAGCAATTTGCACATTATCCTCATGACAACCGAACAGCTCTCGATTCATCGTCGTGTTCAATTTGCACGACTAGTTTGAGCCAAGTGGAGACGCCTCTCGACAGCCCGGTCCTCTGGGCAGAGTTTCCTGCATGTGTGATGCTCACATGCCTGCGAGAGAACGGATGAGGAACACAAACAAGACGAGCATTAATGTGCTCATCCATAACGTGCTGGGCAAATATCCCATAATTACTGCACAGACCGGGGTCCAGTCATACATTAGCATTGATCATTACAGCATGACGCTACCTGGTTGAAGCAGCTGATGATACCAATCACAGCCTTAATGAATCCCACTTAGCACCAGTGGATGTTTGTCCCACAGTGATCGCTCTCCCAGTAAATTAGAGGCTCGCATCTGTCACATTCCTGCAGATCAGCAGTTTAACCACCGGGAGCTGTGACGGTTCGATGAGAGGCACCGTGTGTTTCACAGGTTTTCCTTCACTCGGTTTAAACTGAAAGGAAATAATTTGTTTGTCTTTTGTTCTTTTTCCAAATGACTTCGGTCAGTTAGCGGAGCGATGAGCCATTCCAAGCAGCCCTAATGACGGTCCTCCTCCGGCTATTAGCAGAACAATACAGTGGATTTAGAGCTCGTGGTGGGCGAGCAGATGTGGAATAAAATTTCAGGCGTTATTATTATTATTATTGTTATTATTATTATTGTTATATGTTCGTAACAACCTGTGCTTTTGGCTCCAAAGGAGAATCACTTCCCAAAGAGTCCGGTGTTTAGAGGCTGCTACAACGACCGCCGTGGCTCATTTACTTCATGATAACTGCTTAGAGCAGAATTTGTTTTTATCCATTCACGTTGAATGTCACGTGTGTGCTAACACAGCTGCTAACTGTTTGCTAGGCTTCACCTCTGTGCTGTCGTTGCCTTTTATTACAATTATTATTTTTAAAAATGGTGACAGCTAAAGCAGTAAAATCAAGGCTTCAAATCAAACAGGATTTCACCAATTATTTTTTCTTATACAGTCTGTGGTGCCTCTGATACTTCACCTGCACTGTGTGGATTTTTTAAAGTGTAGACTTGAAAAGCCCACTGCCCCCTAGTGTCTAAATGTGCATTACAACAAAGAAAAAAGAGAGTAAATGGCTGTTACAGAGACATCTGTGGTTCACGGTAACACTTTGAATCATTCATATTATTTAGTAGCTTTACTAAAAACAACATTTGTCCGTGTGGAGCAAAATTTAAATATCACGCGATCAGTTATTATCTTCACTCCGTGTCACAAATTAAAAAGGATGAGGATCCAAACTCTGAAAGTGTTAACCCAGGTTAAAAACTACAGTGCAAACATGTGAACGAGCCAAAAATCCAAAAACAAGTAAAAGGCTTAATTACCACGACAGCTACAAACAACTGGCATGCAACAAAAACCAACGATAAAACCAGTGATTTCAAAATAAAACTGAAAATTTATTTTATTTTGAAATCATTTGAGTCTTTTTGTGCAACTTTAAAACTTCGGTAAAGCAGACACTATGATATAAAAACTCAGTTCATCCATCAGGTGTCCTTTAATATTTACTATTGTTGTGCTAACATGTTTGAATCAGAATCAGAATACTTTATTGATCCCTAAGGGAAATTATTTTGGTTACAGTGCTCCAGTATAAACAGTAACAAAGACAGACAATACACTAAGTAAGAAATAGACACAATATGTACATGACTTATATACATATAAGTCACTTATTGATAAATAGCTGAATAAGAGGAGAGCGTGTGCAAAAAGGGTGTAGCTATTGCAGTATACAGTGTGCTAAGTGGATGAGGCAGGAATGATGTCCTGTGTCGTTCAGTGGTGCTTTTTGGTAATCTCAGTCTCTCACTGAACGTGCTCCTGTGACTGACCAGTGTGTCATGGAGTGGGTGGGAGGCATTATCCAACATTGTCTTTATTTTGGACAACATCCGCTTCTCCGACACCACCTTAAGGGAGTCCAGCTCCATCCCCACAACATTACTGGCCTTACAGATCAGTTTATGGAGTCTGTTGGCATCAGCGACCCTCAGCCTGCTCCCCCAGCATGCAACGGCATAGAGGATCGTACTGGCCACAACAGACTCGTAGAAAATCCTGAACATTGTCCAAGGAGTCTAACAGTTTTTGCTGCTGGCCTCACTTTGCAGCCTGCGATATAATCCTGATTCAGTATTCGGATGTTAAGTGATGACATGACGAATCCTACTTCCGGGCCTAAAGTAGTCTGCGTTTAATATGGTTTTTGTGTTGTTAACATGTTTAATGTTTTGTATTTTCTTCTATTTAATCTCAAAAAGCTCCTAAAACAGTCAGTGATCACTGTTGACCTCCCTCAGCTTTTATTACCGCTAATCATTTATTTAAGCTCAGTTTTTAAAACCTTAGGATGTAACTACAGCCCAGCCCATGCAGCAGTATATGAATGACTAACCTCGTATTGTGGATGGATTATCTCAGTTGTTCTCCTGGCTGAAGTTTGGTCCTTTTACAGCATCCTGCCATGTGATTACATTTGTTCCTGACCACCGAGAACACTCACGTTAACTTTTATCAAGTGGAAAAAAAGTTAGCTTGTTTATATTATGCTAACATAGCTGTGTCGCTAGCGGTCACGTAGCACATCATTATATACCAGCTAGCCAAACTTCAGTAACCCTACAAACGTCACTGCTGTTTAGTTTTCTGTCTTCATTTATGTTGGAAGTGATAACAGAGCTGTACGTTTTAATTTGTTTCCAAAACCCTGCAGTCAGGACATGCTATATTGTATTTAGATAGAAGCTAGCGAGCTAACTCCCTGCTAACTTCTAACTCCGTTAAATGTCATAAATTCCGTTTTCATGGATGCCTGGATGTTAAACTCAATTGTTACACCTGGTAGAGCAGAACGCTGATCATTTTATTAAAGATGAAAGACTTTAGACAGTTTTTCAACTCTCAGTAATGCCATAGTGATCGTTTGATATATGGACCTGCAGCGGAGTTTAGGTCCAGACACGGCTAGTGACGTCAGACTGAACAACCGGATAGTGAATACATCTGTATAGTGACAGTCCGGTCTTTGTATCTTGTTCTATTTAATCTGAACAAGCCCCTAAAAACAGTCAGTGATCACTGTCAGCCTCCCTCTGTTTTTATTACCACTGTTCATTTTAAAGCTCAATTTTTAAATGGCCTGTAAATGGTAAATGGCCTGTATTTGTATAGCGCTTTACATAGTCCCTAAGGACCCCAAAGCGCTTTACACATTCAGTCATCCACCCATTCACACACTGGTGATGGTAAGCTACATTGTAGCCACAGCTGCCCTGGGGCGCCTAAAACCTTCCGATGTAACTACAGCCCAGCCCCTGCAGCAGTATATTAATGACTTACCTGGTATTGTGAGTCGGTTATCTCAGTTGTTCTCCTGACTGAAGTTTGGTCCATTTACAGCATCCTGCCATGCAATTGCATTTGTCCCTAACCATCGGGAACCCTCACGTTAACTTTTATCGAGTGGAAAAAAGTTAGCGTTCATCCTCCAGCTTCACTGTTTATATCATGCTAACATAGCTGCTAGCTAGCCAGCACGTAGCACATCATTATATACCAGCTAGTCCAACTTCAGTAATCTTACAAACGTCACTGCAGTTTATTTTTCTGTCTTCATTTATGTTGGAAGTGGTAGCAGAGCTGTACGTTTGAATTTTTTCATAAATCTCTCAGTCAGAACATGCTACATCATGTTTAGGTGGAAATTAGCGAGCTAACTTCCTGCTAGCTTCAGACTCCGTTAAACTTCATAAATCCTGCATCCAGAAGATGCAGGTAATGATCTCTGTCGGGATTTTTGTTTATGCTCTGACAGTGCTGGGAAAATGTTCCCACACTTCCCGACTAATCTGCCCACCTTCCGGTGCTATTCTCGCCCTTTTTAATTGGTGACCAAAGACGGCGTCCAACACCAATTAGGAGTCAGTATGAACAAGGGGAGTTAAAAAAGCTCAGGTTGAATCCAGAAGTCGTCCAACCTGCAGCTGAGCACCAATGTTCTCACGGCCATGAAAGGAAAAAAAGAGTCTCATATATGTCAAGACGCATTAACGGAGATTTAACCACGCTGTTCCCTGCGTCCCTCAGAGGGGGGAGACGATTCGCCCGTGAGAGAAACAAGGTAGCCAGAGGAGAAGGACAAGTGTAAATCTGAGGACACTTTCAGAGGCAGGAGACAGGGGGACAAATATTGTGTCATGTGTCTGTAAATACCAGCAATAAAACCAGACAAATCCTTTGGACCTTGGAGAGCTTTCATGCAAACAGGCTCCGGCTGGGTAGGGCAGCGCTGTTTATCATGAACTTGTGGATCGTTGCAGTGTGGCAAACTGTTTGGATGGGATATTAAAAGCCATATTTCACTTTCTTCCCCTGGTTTTGGCCACTATCCAGCAGGTGAGGGAGTTCAAGCCTCCCGGTTCACTCATTGATCAACACAAATAAGGCAACGGCGCTGCTTTTAAAGGCTCTGATACAGGAAACAAAATTCCTTTCCTGAAATGAGAGTTAATACCTCACATTTCATCATCGTACTTCAAGTTTGCAAGCTGTTTGATTGTGATTTCAGAGGTGGGCTATGCAGTGGCATAAAGCTACGAATCAGCCTGTAAACGCGATTTATGGTCCAGTGTACTCTTTTATTTGGAGCTGAGCAGCGTCTGATGTGGAAAGCTGAGTCACTGCATCGTAGTACAACGATTGGTAATAAACAGATGAATAAAGCACAGCTGACATTTGTTAATGATAAGTGAGATCTTTAGATTTCTGCACAAGTTCATCGGATCAGCGGGACGTTGGATGAGGAAGCAGAGCAGGTCGTTTGGTGGTTCGATCCCTGTTTCAAAGTATCATCGGACATAATAACGAACCCTGAGTTACTCCTGATATGTTCATGTAGTGTGAATGGGTCTCTCACAGAGGACGAGACGAGGGAAGTAAAACTAAAGCACAGGAAACCAGAAACTATCAAAATAAAAGTGGAACTAACTCAGAGATACAGACTAAGACAAACGAAAAGTTAAACACGGAGACAAGACTGACCTCACGAAAACGACACAAACACAGAGAAACAACGAAGTGAACTAATGAACTTAAAATCATCCACAACTAAACTAGAAAAACAAAAATAACAGAACTAGACTAAAAAAACAAAAACCCCGAAAAAAATTACAGAACTCAAAAACCCCACAACCCGGGAACTCTGATGGTTTATGTTTCCTAAAAATATGAAAAAAGATTTCATTTCTATCTTGAATATTTAATTTGTTCGCAGATGTCAAACTGTATCTGTTCTTTGAATTCTTGTGTTTTAATGATGCAAATAGATTAATACTCACTTTTAATTATTACATAAACTTAGGGTAAAAAACTGGGTTTACAAGAAATCATCACAGTTTTATTAAAAGTGGCCAAAGATGGAAAGTTGTCATCAGAGTGGGCGGAGCAATCCAAATATCGGTTGTATTGTTGCTAATGCTGACTGATACTGGCGCGATAGGATCGCTACATGTTTTATCTTCTACGTTTACTATGCAGATCGGTGATTCTGATACCTCAGCTGCTTGTGTTAGCTGTCAGGTCTCTTTCACTTACAGCCTACAGCACATTCAAACAGCAGACAGATTCATTTACAGTCCAGGTCTCCAGAAATAAACTATTTCAGAAGACATGAAAATCTGACGTTCTGTTGTGTTAACTAATTATTGTGGAAAGTAGAAATCACAGTGGTGGTGATGATGATTGGTCGGTGCTGGTATCAGCAGTAATGGCGCTGTGCTCACTAGGTATCAGATCGATAACTACAGGCCGGGTCGCCTCCACAGGGGTGTGTGTCTGTACTGAGCAGAGGCTCAGAAACTATTCAACAAACTAAGCTTTGAGAGATTTTTGCAGACAGTGAAGTTAACGTAAGAAACTTTGGAAATATTTGAAAGCCTGGATCTTCTTGTTTGCGTCATCATTTAGCAGCCAAAGTTCTCGGTCGGCATCTTCGGCTGACTTTTCGTCATTTGTTCAATAGACCAGCAAAAAATAAAAATGGTGTAAATAGGCGTGACCTTTACCCTTTCTTCTTTTTTAAAATGTTTTTGTTTTATACCTCTCTGTTATCTAAATATCATAATCACAGAGGTGACCATTGGGTTAATTCTCACACTCGTCAGCGTATCCTGATTAAACATCCTTGCTGACAAGTCATTTGGGTGAGAACAAAATTGGAGGCTGAGGCTGGCATTAGCGGACCGAAGTCTTAGAGAGATGATGGCGGGGCGGGATGGGTGAGATGAGAAACAAAGCACCTGGAGACTAATTAGATATGACATCCAAAGCCTGCTATCAATTTGTACCCTGCGCACACGAGCCCGGCCAGGACCGACCTCGACCAAGGGCGAGGCGGCGAGGTGAGAAAAGGAGAAGGAAGAAAAGCTCATTGAAGTGTAGAAGAGGAGGGACATTAATTACAGAGCAGCTCTACTCGGCTTTCTATGGGAAGTTAACTCTCCAAACTGAGGCAAAGCATGTTCAACATGGACTTTGAAAATAACAAAAGTAGTGCTGACATTATTAATTGATTAATCAGCAAGTCTGAGAGCTGATCGATCATCTTTTCAAACACTATTTGATCTGTGCCTAAATGTTTAGATGATCAAAAAATGTATACTCTTGTGTTTCGCACTCTGTGTCATTAATCAGCCGTTTTTCAGCAGATCATTAACATTTTGTCTCCTTCTTCTTCTGTGGTGTCTGATACCCACAGGGGGCAAATTAAAGGCCTGAGGTCGTTCGCTGTGGGAGCTGCTGCTGTTGTCCTGGCACACTCTGTCTTTGTCTTCAGGAGGAAGTGCGTGCTTTGCAGCCCAGTTCAAATGTAAAGGCACTACTTTTCACTTTTTAGCCAAATCTCAGCGTTGTTCGGACACGAGGCGAAGTCATCTCTAAGTTTGTCTCAACTTTTATCTGAAAACTTTAAATCTGTTTAAATCGAGAATAAAAAGTAGACCAACGATTTACAGCACCTGTCACACCACTCCTCTGAATTCCTCCGTTCACATTAATAAAATTGTGCATTCGGCTGAAAATGAGGCATATTATATATTTCTAAAGTGCTGACAATTTCATCCACACTTTTGTGACTTCAGGACTTGAAGATTGTAACTCATCCCTGAACATCGGCCTGACTCACCTGCAGATGCTTCAAACCTCTGCAGACTTTCTAACAAGGACGAAGTGCAGCACTTCACTCCAGTGCTGAGCCTCTCTCCGCTGGCAGCGAGTACGACCCAGAATTCAACATCAAATTTTGCTTTTTACTTATCAGTTTCTAAACGGTGGCGCTCCCGTCTGTATTTCACATTTTTGTCTGTATATTATCTAAAATCTCTTATTCTGGATAACCACCAGCTACTGATGTGCCTGGAGCTGTGCTGAAGAAGACACGCTGAACACTTTCCAAACTTTCCCAAGACACCAATTTTATCTTCACCCATGAGCTGGCACTTGCCTTCATTTCATTACCAGGGGATCGGTGTTGGCTTAATAACATCAGGCCTGAAATGTGCCCCTTTAACCCAAATCAAGGCAGCGCTGGGGCACGATACAGTCCATCTACTTTCCTAACAACATTTGGGATGGCATTCTCAGGAGGCTCCACTTATCTTCTGCGTGTGCATATCAGTCATTAGTTCAGCCTAAAATAGTCTGCAGGGGCCACATTAAAGAGGAATCGTTGGAAATGTAGCCTGAAGTTAACCTCAGGGAGTGAAAAGTCTCTGCAGAATCAGAGCGGCTGTTCCTCAACTGTTAGAGGTAGCTGGAGTCATGCTACCCATAACGCACCACATCTCATGGTTGAATAATGATCCCGGATGTTTGTACACACAGTGAGGTGCGTTTTTTGTAATGGCCAGCAGGGGGCGACTCCCCTGACAGGTAAAAGAATTCCTAATTGTCGGCAGGACGATCAGAAAATGACCCCACTTCTCGTTTAGTTAAAGACGTGATTAAACACACTCCTTGTCTTGAAATGTTCAATTATGGTCTCATGAAGAGCAAAGTAAAAGTCAGATTCAGTTTACTGTTATTGCAATGAAGGCAGCAAAACAACAGAATCACTGTGGGACCCACTGACGTGCAAAACTTAAAAATTAGTACAAAATGCAAATCATTTATATGATTGCACATAAAAATAAATATGTACAAAGATAAGAAAACTATAAAACACAGTTTAGACGTGCAGTTAACGATCATATGTGCAGTTTAACGATGTGACATTATCACACTTTTTTCTCATATTCAGGGTGACAAATACTGCAGATTTTAATGCTTCTGGCATCCTTTGACGCTGCTGCATTGACACATCAGATCATGACTGTGGTAAGACTTGTTTCACTCATATATCTTCACATATGAATGCTCCATGTCTCACTAAACCACTGGGTACATTTAAGCTTTTTTTTTTACAGTATGCAGGGTTAGTGTTGTTGGAGCATATGTGAACCCAAACCATGACCTTCTGTTGCACAAATCCAAGATTCTTTGGTGTCTAAGTCTTACAAACCATTGAGTAAAAGTAAAAACGAGAGAAAATGCAAAAAAACCCATAAAAATCACAAAGATGTGACACAAGCTCCTGACTCACAGATGTGTGTCCTTTCAGTGCCATCCCGTCTACCTTGAAGACAGTGCTCGGGTCCTTTGGCATGATTATTGTCACCATGTGCAACAAACTCACAATCTCCCTTTGAAAGGGTTTTTTTGATGAGCAGGTCTGCAACTCCCAGTAAGTTTCCATCTTCAAAGCAACTCTAAATAAGGACAAGATAAAAAGATAATAATAAAATAGATAATAAATAAATACTTTTCTGTAGCGTAATTTTATTGTTTGTCTGTTACTTTTTCACTGTAGTGTAGGATGCATGGCTGTGGGGGAAGTCTTTATCAGCAGCCAAAGATCTAAAATGTTAAAAGTCCAAAATCTATGCCCTCCTGCATGTTTTCTAAAATCCAGTATTCCAGGTTGGAGTCTTTGCTGGGCCGGTTCTGCCCCCACGGGCCTTATGTTTGACACCCATGACCTGGAGGTTGAGTGTCTTGCACAGTCAAACTCTGGGCGACGGGCTAATTACTGCACAGGGTCACCAAATGCTAAAAAATTCAATGCATTTACCCTGTTTATACTCTAGTGACTCTCAGCATCAAGTGTTTCCATAGACAGTGAGTGAAAGTCCAGACACCGCTGTGTGATTCCTGTGACGCCTCTGGGATGAGATCATGTCACAAAGCATGCACACTGGACACAGCAGATATCAAAGTTTGCATTAATAAATATTCAGAAGTAAAACAGAGCAGCAGAGAGGCACACGGACATGAGTCCCTGCTCCTCCAGTGTTTCCTGTCACATCACGGAGTGTGATGGAGCTAAACTGTGGCTGCGGAGCTAACCCAGAGAAACACGCTCATTCCCAACAAACCCAAATCAGAATGTGCGCACACGTGCACTTCTGGCCACAATTCAGGATGCGGCGGCGACAGATGGCTCCAGATGAAGGCGGCTGGGCAGGGTACAGTATGTCATCAATTCATTTGGACTGTGTCCTGAATCCCAAATGATGCTCCTGTACAATTTCAAAGATGCAGCAACAGATTGGAGCTGTGAGGGAGGAAAAAATAGTTTAATTGGGAGCGCTAACATGCAAATTCCTTGTAGCATCAAAGGCAGCAGCAGTTATTACAAACCTGTCTTTTCAGAGTATCTGTCAGGTATTACTGAGCGAATCAATCCAGACTTTGAGGAAGAAGTTCAATCTGACCCTGCAGCCAGAGGCGCAGCGATGATCTGTGAATAGACGCTTTTAACCTAACTGAACTTCACGACGACCAAATGAAAAGGTAATCAGCAGACACACAGAGTTTGTCTCCACTACGCTCTGCTGTCCTTGTGAGTTTTGTGATTAAGATTGCGAATCAGTCCGTGCCCTGTCAGCCGAGGCAGACGCGACCCGAGGCCATGGATTTGCAGCGTGGAGCAGATCGGTCACCGGGGGACTGCTGGAAAGTCTAAACTTGTACGACCGATACGCCGCAGAACATCTTAATCTTCTCTGAGAGCGGCGAGACGCCGGGATAAGCTGCATGATCTCGGGAATCTTCTCGGCTCAGTCGAGCATCCGGGCACACTCATGCATAAATCCACGTCTTAATACACAAACAAACTGTCTGAGGGAGCTTGATGCTGCTGGGTAAACTGGGTCACTGCACCAGTGGAACTACGACGACATGAGGTGAAGAACAGCAGAACATGAATGGATGGAAGCATGAATGAAGATTTGAGACATGCAGCGATGGCCCGGCTTTCGGGACAACGAATCAGGGCGTGTTTATGAAAAAGCAGGGGGGTTACAGAGTAGGCGTGGCCAAGAACACGCCACAGTTCAGATCGTCTCTGCTAAAAACTGCTCGGCTGTAGCTGCGATATCCTCTCTCACCACCACACGATCCTCGAAAAGAACTTTTATGTTTACGGTTGATGACTGACAGGCTGTCAACAGCAGACGTGCTGCCTGGAAAAGCCCGAGAAGATAAAACTGATATCAGAGAATATCAGACGACCCCTTTTTTGAGCAAGCACTTGGTGACAGTGGGAAGGAAAAACCTCCCGTTTAACAGGAAGAAACATTTGGTAGAACCAGGCTCAGGGAGGGGCGGGGCCATCTGCTGTGACCCAGCTTTAGTCTGTTTCTGCCACTTTTTAGTTTTATTTATTGTCTATTTTATTTCTGTGTTTCATATTTTACTGTCTATTGTTTTGTTTAATATGTTTTGTATGTTATTGCTGTCTTTTTACTAGAATGGGCCATGCTCCTCTTTTTTAAAGTGCTCTATAAATGGAGCGGGATTGGAACGTGGCCCACTTGTGTTAGAAGAAGCAGTGAGAGGTATGAGAGGGCATATCCACACTGTCATAAATCCAGCTGTTATGTAATGTGACACAAGCAGCCGTGTACATGACTGTGTGTTCGACGTCAGTGTGAAACTCGAGGGTTTTTTCCGTCAGCGCCGTGGCCTCGTGTCAAACCCGCTCGCTGTCCCACTGCGGCTGTTTCAGCATCATTGCTCTGCAGGGTTTAAGCTCCTGTCACTTTCACCATTTTGTATTCTGATGGCGAGTCCTAATGAGGATTATGGAGGTGACTCCGTGACCCCTCCCCAACCCCGCCGTCCACCCACGTCAATCCTAACTATGTCAATTAATCCTCGGCGGGCCGGCCCCTCCTGGAAAGAAGGGCAGTCGCTCACAATGCAGAAGTATCTCTGACCTTAGATTTACAGAGGAAACTGCCAGAAACAGCCGCTCAGGCAGGAACATGATACGCTTACATGATTCTGATGTTTTTTAAAGACTTTGTATGAGGTAAACTTATTTGAAATACATCTATACGGGAACATTAAGTAGGATTTGGGAATGAGTCTTCAGACTGAAAGGATCGGAAGAGGCTCACCGATCATTCTCACTGCAGGTTGAGCAGATTTATCGTGACATTTCTGCTGAAGCGAATGATCCATAAGGATGTATCGTTGTTTGATCCTCACAGAAACATATTTATTCATCCATCTGTACCACTGTTCACAGCCCAGGTCACAAACCTCTGGATCCCCTCCACCTCCAGATTTTCCAGGAAAGCACCGATGCTTCCCGAACCAGGCGAGAGACACGACCCCTCAGGTGTGTCCTGGGGTCTGATCCCAGTGAGACAAAAGACGTCCCATATGTCTGAACCACACATACACTGTATATTAAAGATGGACATGGCTTCTGGGTCTCAAAGGTGAAACTAATGAGGAAGCACGTTAGCAGGAGGTGACTCCCAGCGGGTGATCCTGTGGGAAAATGATCCTCTCATGCCGTGATGTGTGACTTCAGCAAACACTCTCCTGATGAGTTTGTGGTCAAACTTTCATTGTCTTATATCTTATTCGTTTATTTTAAATACTGCGTGCTCCTCCATCACTACGCCTCACTCTGAGGGAGAGTGGCCCTTTGGAAAAATCAGGTGAGTCATGAATCAGGCAGAAGTCAAGAGCGAGCCGAGGTGGTCCAATCACTAGCTGCCAAAAAGACTCAGACTCAGCCGCTGTGCCGGTAAATCCTGTCAGTCCACATCAGCTGATAGATCAGCTGATGCCCTGCCACTCATCCTTAGATATTCTCATATAGTGTGTACAATTTATTTTACAAATACCATCTAAACTAGAGTAAAACTAGTAAAACACTGGATCATTTTTTTAAAATTTGGAAACAAATTGTTGCAGCAACTGAGCTGAGCGTGCAACACCGTCAATATCTGGGCACCACTTTCAATCGCCCGGTGGGAGGCGACCTGTCTCCAACCTCAGAGCGACCGCAGTCGCTCTCAGACAGTCTGGCTGGTGTGGAAGTCACTGACTGTGGTTCTGAGCACTGGCTTTAAACGATGCAGTGTTAGGACATTAAATATTATCTTGGAGTTTATGTAGAATTTTACAGTAAACCACATGAACTGTTGAAGATTTGCCCTGTTTTTATGTCATGTAACATGGACACAGCAGCTGGAAAATGACCTTTTCATGACTCCAGAGGACAGTAATGGATTAGAGGCATTTGAATAAAAAGCTGAATGTGAAGTAGGAAACAGGGAGGTTGGTAAAATACCCCTAAATTTAAATTTCTAGCAGCATTGTTTTTTTTCACAATCCAATTATCTGAAAGCTCCTTTCACATTGATATTAAAGACACAACCCTCCCCACAGCTTTGTGCTCCTAATAGCTGATTTTTGTGGTTCGACACACAATTTCGAGGAAAACACTGGGAATGATGATTAGCAGTCACCTCTGCTGCCCCCAGGAGGGCAGCTAAATATTTAATAATTAACTCCGTTAACCTTCCCGTGGGTTTTCCACAGGTGTGGCGCCGATTTCACCCCCATGAACGCGCCGAGTCGTGGACGAGAATTTTAACGAGCTGATTCACGACAGAAACAAACCGGGATGTGCAGAACGTCCCGTGTACGCAGCGGCAGCTTTGATGGAGTGATTTTATGGGTGATTAACAGAAATTACATCCCTCCTGTTAACAGTAAGAACAACTCTTGTGCATTAACTGCATCTTCGCCCTGATTAATTCAAGATTTATAAGCACACAGGGGCCAAATGTTTTTCTTGGCCACTTTTAAGTGTCACCATAAATTGTCGATCCATGCAGGGAAGCACATAAAGTGTTTCCAAGACAGGCGAGGAGAAGCGGCTTCTGTTTTCTTATTTTAATTTTTTATGAAAAAGGAAAAGAACAACACTGCTGCACGCACTAATTATGAGCCCCCACCACCTCCGCCACTATTAAGGGCTTCACTTTGGTACAGTGGGAGGATGCGGTGAAGTGTCATCCATCTTTATATACAGACTTTGATTAGCAGACAGGCGCCTAGAATAACTAGGCTGTCCTCCCTCAGACGAGCAGATTATTATGGCCTACACTCGCCTTTTCAAAGTTAAGCAATCGTTAGCGGCGAGCATGGAGCATATCTGCTGCTGTCCTCGGCTTTAGAGGAAGCCTGGAAAACTGTTTCACATGCATTTAAACCCAAAGTCAAACAGTTTACAGCTTGACTGATACGCAGCAGGATTTCTAAACGTCTGATATTCTAATATGAGCAATAACTTGCTTTTTTTCTCTTTCAGACACAGGAAACAAACATAAATATGTATTAAATGCAGTTATTTGTCTACTCCAGGGGTGGGCAACTCCAGGCCGCGAGTGCCGGTGTCCTGTAGGTTTTAGATCTCACCCTGGGTCAACACACCTGAATCACATGATTAGTTCATTACTGGAGAACATTAAGACATGTTGAGGAGGTAATTTAGCCTTTTAAATCAAATGTGTTGGATCAAGGGCACATCTAAAACCTGCAGGACAAACCATCCTACTTTAGCAAAACGTCCCACCGTAAGTAGTTTATGCACATTTCTGCTGTCACACAGTAATTCCAGCACAAACTTAAGTAGGTATGACAGTTTGCCACTTAACTTTGCCCGTTAAACTATGCTTGTAGGTCACATTCACAAAGGCAGGACGGTTTGCCACTTAATTTCGTCACGTGCGCATGCGCAGAAACAACGGGTAGGATGGATTCCCAGAATCAAGGCTGCTCAAAGTAGCAGAGTGACCTCTGGTGGACAACCTATGCCACGCCAGCACACATAAGACTGAAGGGTGTTTCTTCAGGACTGGTAGATTTGGTGCCCGAAACAAACCAAATGAGTGAATGGGAACACATGTTTCAGTGCCAGATGCTTGTATTAAACATGGTCAGAGCTTCAAGTAATGAGGTCAGTGCATGTAGACGTAATCCCTGCGAGCCAGTGGTCAGCAGACTGCTCCAAATGCTCAGAGAGGTGTTTATACTTTTTGAATGTGTAAATCATTGTTAGTGCATATCCCTAATATGGACATTAAGCCCCACCCCCTTGCTCTTTAAACCTCCAGTTTATGAAGGACAGCCAATCAGGAGAAAGATGGTTTAAAAGAGGAGTGGTAAAAACAAGAGCACCAGTAACCTCTATGTAAAACGTGTAGTAGTTGCCACGTCTGGCTTCAGAGTTTAAACCATGATTTTTAAGGCAGAAGACACATTTCAGCTGAGTTAAAACCTCAACATTTGTTTTTGAGATGTTTCATAGATAGCAGAAGCAGCAGTTTGCAGGTACATATGTATGTGACATATGCAGGGATGTAATTCAGTGAGTCTGGCATGTAGCGCGCATCGCAGCATCGTGATGGATGACGAGGCTTCAGACAGCTTGGAGGGATGAAGCAGAGTCTTATCTCTCACATCAGACTCACAGCTTGCCTGGAAAACACACCATCTCTGTGTCATCCCACTGACAGAGACTAATGCTGCTCTTTCTTCTCATGCAAATTCACAAAATGTGCAAAGAGAGAAGACACAAACTGCGGCCTCTGCAGGGGTTAAGGGATGTTTGATTGCAACATGATTGCCTTCAAGTCTTCATGAGCCAGTTATGTAAAATAAAAACTACTGTGCAACAATCCCTCCCAGTCTAGCACTGGCCTCGAGAAGTTAGTTTAGTTTGAACTATATGAATAGTTCAGTGAGTGTTATGCCATGAAACCACGAAGAAGCTAAAATGTTGCGCCTCTTAATCGCACCTTTTTGAAGCCAAAGATTTCCATAAAATTACTGCTGTTTGCTGCCAGCTTGGTTTTTCTGTCACAGTGGGAGGAAAATGCCTCAGACACTATTTAACCCAAGCTCCACTTAAACTCTACAATGGCATAAAAACTGTCCAGTTTATCTTTTTGGAAAAGTTGCAAAGAATTTAGGACGTTAGCATATCTGCAACATTTTAGAGGCAATTTAGCACAGATGGGATATTCAGTCTCAGCCAAGACTGGATGAAGCCAGGCGGCACCTTATCCGCCCTGATGGTAGTTTTACTCTTTGTTTTACTACTCAGCAAATCTGACAAAAGACCCTGAACACAGCCTCAAGCCAGCTGCTTTATTTGGAAGACGAGAAGGAAGAGTTGGATGTCCTTTTCTGGACTGAGGTGTTTAGACAGCGTAACCTGCAGCGTGTGCTGATTAAATAAATGAATGTGCGAGTCCACACTGAAGCTGGGTAGAAGCTAATGCGAGTCCTTAAAATAATCAGTTAATTTTACATTTTTAGGGATTAGTATGTGTATATAAATCACCATCAGACATCTTTACTTACGTCACATGCACAGACTGTATATAAGAGATGGATGTAGCCACTGTGACGTCACCCACTGGTTTGCTCAGGCTTCAGTTCTGAAGCTTCAGCATGCTGAACAAGTGCAGTGCACAGATACCTGCTCAGTAACATCCAAACTTCTTGGATGGTACTTTAGCCCAACTAACCTCACAGAAACCAGATTATTTGTCAGATGTAATTTAAAAGTGCTTGAAAACCAACAGCACCGACATGGTCCAGAGCTCCAGTTCAGGGACTCTAAATAGCTGAGGTGAAGCGTAGCAGGCAGTGGCCATGTTGGAATTCAAACAGACCACGCCCCTAATAATGCAAATAACTGTCCTTTAATCAAATTCAAACAGGAGAATTATGCTAAAGATCTCAGAGGAACGAATAAACGTGTTGATTTCTACTGTGGAGTTTGACATTTAAACATGGGAGTCTATGGCAGCTGCACATACACAGTGGCTTTACCATTGCTGCTTGGGTACAAAGCATCTTGACCTCTCAGGTTACCTGTGCTAAGCTTCCTTAGTGTTCCCAGTATTACAACCAAGCACGACAAAGCAGCTTTAAGTTGACCCTAAATTCCTAAAACCTTCAGCTCATCAACTTCATTGTTTTCTGCATCTTTCCATTAAATTTACCGCCATGCTTTTATGAAGCACCTTGAATTGCCAAGTGTGTGAGTGGTGCATCACTCAAGTCACATCACTTGAGCCTATAGCGATCAGAGTGCAGAGGAAGTGGAGCGAGAAGGGCTTGTGTATTAGCACGTGTCAAATACTGTGTGTACATACGTGCAGAACTGGAATATATCTGCCTTATGTGACAGTCGAGTGTGGAACATACAGCCCAAAGTGCTCCAGCAATGCTGCAAAAGCAGTAACAGAAAGAGCATCGAGCTGTTGTTAGCTAATGTTGGAGCACATCACAGTGAGTTCTGGGCTTCCAAATAACTGGCAGGTTCACAAAGAAAGAGGCTGCAGAATGCTTTTCCAGGTTAAACTTTAGAAGAAAATACCCTAAAATCCCTAAGAAAACTGAGTTCCTGCCAAAACACGGGCCGTTTGCTTTTGTTCCCCAGACGGTGGGACAGTGAGAGAGTATATGAGCAGCAGGTACAAACATGGCAGCTCTGTCTCAGCGCCCTTTAACCGCTGAGGCTGGGTACACACAGGCCGGCAGCGCTGCCATCAGCGTCTGCAAACAGGCAGGAAGTGAAAGAAGCTGGGAACGTGAAGAGAAACACCTCACTCATCACCATCAAGCTGAAATATCTCACATCTTTAAAGCCACGGACGCTTTCTTGAAGTGGTGGTGTAATGTAAGAAAAACAGACTGTATTTAAAGATGGACGTAGACACCATGACATCACCCATTGGTTTACGGCTCCTCATTTTGAACTCTTAGCATTAGCATTCGGCTGATGTCGTGTTTAGCTAGCTTGGTTAGCAGGTTGTATCCACTGACTGTATGGATAGATCGTTAATTATGAGTGCAGCATAGAAACCAGAGACTATAGAAAGTGAATGATTTTCCACGACTTCAAACAACTATGGGTGCTGGTGACGAGAAGTGGGTGGGGCCAGAGACAAACATTTGTAAACCTACCAATAAGAGTGAAGAACACCCATGACTGATATATTACCTGGTAGTAAATGAACAAGTCAGCCAGAGCCTGGATCGTGACCGTGTGTACGCAGCTTTAGAGATAGGACAAGGAGCTCAGTTATTCAGAATTTATTCGTCCACATCGGAGCCGGTTCAGTGTCTGACTAGGATGCTTCCTGGACACCTCCTCAGTGAGGTGTTTGGGGTCCAGGACACGCTGGGAGGCTTATATCTTTTTGTTGGCTTGGGAATACCTCTGTGATATAATCCCCTGGAACAGTTTAGAAAAGCAGCGATGGATGGATGGACTTATTAAAGGTGTATCTTTTTAAAGGTGTAATTTCGATGATTGATAGTGTCTGGTCTGTGATCCTGCAGCTGCCTAATACAAGATGATTTCCTCCTGCAGGCCGGGAGTTTCAAATAACAATATCTGGACAAGAGGGTGGTTGCATTTCTGCACTGTATGGATGCACAGCAAAAACATAGATATGTTATTTGACAGATAATTACATGAAGATTCTCCAAAAAGCTCCAATAATTCCAGGTCAATGCCTCAGATTAGTGGCTCTGTCTGCACCCACCAGTGTTACGGTAAGACAAACATATCTTTGAAGGTTAACAGCAGCTGCAGAGACTGAATCTGTTCTCACTATCGGACCGTAAACATTTTTACTTCTCCAGAAGTGAGTCAGTCCCCTCGGACTCCTATGAAGAAATGCTTGTTTTTGTTTCACGTTACAGCAGGTAACTAAAACATTCTGCAGTTAATATTCAAGAATTTAAATAATAAGCACTCGGACCATATTTATCCACTCAAGCTGAACCAGCTGTTTCTCCACGTACTCCGCCATGCACAGTCAACTTCAAAGTGTCATCAGCAGCGCATAAAATATACGAACTTTAAAGAGTGGAGTTAATGTGCTTCTGGTTGAACTGCCAAACCTGCCCAGATTAAATATGTAATATGTAGCAGGAGCACGGCTATGATGTATCACTGCTGCCATCTGGTTACACTATAAATCTGCAGGCAGGAGATCACCTGGAGGGCTACAGAACAGGGTGGAGTCGTGTGTGAGTGTTTGTAAATGACAGCGAGGCTTCGCTGAGCGCCGTGTCATGGACCGAGTCTGTTAAGCAGACAGGTGTCAGAGTGTCCAGCTCCAGCAAAGAGCTTTCTCGGTGAAGCGGCGAGCTGACAGCAGAGAGCAGTGAGACGCTCGTTGACCCAACAGCTGCCTGAGACGCCATCCTGCAGACCTGTCATCCTGCAGAGACTCACGGGTGACGAGCTCGTTTTACATCAAGGAGAAATTCTTATTCTCGGAAAAGGAAGAGACGTTAGCTGCACAGATTTCTGCAAAGCTGTTTATTCATTTTTACCTTGTTTTCTCATTTAGCACTGAATTCCTGGAGGTGCCGCGCTGTAGCGCTCGGTGGATGAGGATTAGACCAATGTGGGGCTGAAACCGAAACTAACACTAAAGTATTTACGCATCCACATCTAACTGCCAAAAATCCAAGCATGCAGAGAGTTGGGTTTCCCTGATGGTAAAAAATAAAAGCATCAGACCACAGTGGCAGCTTGTTTAAGGTGGACTGACGGGACCCTTAACCATATAAAAACAAATAAGAGCCACTGAATGAAATTCCAGCTGGATTTTGAATGGAAAAGTGATCTGATGTAGGTTTAAGCCTGAACACAAACACGTGTGTGGCTGCTGAATGTAAAAATCATGTTAAAGTTCATCTGCACGCCGAGTGTGAGGATTATTAATCATGCACTGACACGCTGTCCAGACACGACAGCCGCAGAATATTCAACTACAGCGCCGGCCTTTGTGGCATCGTGTGGCCACGCCCCCCCCAAACAGTTTCTATAATACAAACCATTCAAGCTGTGCCGTTTGAGAATATAGTTAAACCAATAAAAACGGACTTTACTGTCCACTAAATCCTCATTCACTGCTCTGCAGACAGAACTCTGAAATAAAGGCAACGATAAAAATGCTTCACTGTTTTTGAGAATGACGCCTGAAAGTGTTGATCTAGTTTTTAGAAATGATGAAAAGGTTTTATAATATTATCCCTATCTGACCTTTGACCTCCTCTCTGACTTTGTTGACTTTCCCAGTATCAGCTAATCAGTAGTGCTGCAAAGAAAAATATCAAGCAAATATTTTTCATTTTCTTTCACTGCAGTTCTGCTTTTCCGGCTCTGTACTCTGCGTTTAATGTTTCATGTCCCTGTAACCACGGTGTCAGCAGGTGGGGTCAGACCACCTGTGACCGCCACCTGATCCACAAAGCGCTGACGCCCGACAGAACCTCCTGATGGCGTGGTACTCCTCCACATGGAGAGACGCCTCCTGCGCACCTCCTACAGTAGGTGAAGTGTTTCGGGCATGTCCCCCTTGCAGAGCTGAGGAGGTGGGTGGGGAGAGGCTGGTATGAGCGCCGTTTCCTCCTGTTACTTTATCATCATCAAGCCAAAGTCATCAACGCTTTAATCTTTTCAGGAGATTTGACCCCATTTAAATGCTCACCATGTCTGTGTCCCCGTGGCCACTGAAATGAAAATCATTTAGATACATTTTTAAAATAAGTGCCCCAAAAAACTGCCATTACCACGACGGCACTTAGTTCAACGTGGCTGTAATTTAAGAGGTAGAGTAGCATGTTTACCGACTGGAAGGCTTAGGATTAGACAAAAGGAGAGCAGCGAGAGTGAAAGGAAAGGACCTGTGATGTATGGTTGGGTCTGACACGGACATCGGGCAGGAGGAGGAGCTGAAGATGTTCAGATGTTCAATGGGAGTGAGCAGAAATGAGTCAAATTAGAGGCTGAGATGATGTGAGCTGAGGAGGGAGACTGGATATACTGGACAGAGGAGGATGAAGATGGAGCTGAGAGGCAGGATGATGCAGAGGAGGAGGATGCTGGGACAGGAAGAGATGGAGGCAGATGATCTGCTGTGGCAAATCCTAAAGGGAGCAGCTGAATAAAGAAGAGTATAATTATTATTATACTGACTGCTGTTGTAAAAGGATTTCCCACATTTGGGATGAGCAAATATCTCATGTTAAAACTGAAGTGAATCTCTTGCCCATGAGGTCACTCGTGGCTGCAGAAACACTCCCTCCCTCCCTCCCTCCTGTCTGGACGCTCGGTTTGAGGACGCAGCTCCTCACACAGTTATGCAGATGCTGTTAAAGTTTAAAGAGCGCCTCCCGTCAGCGCAGACAGACAACCCGCTCTGTCCTGCATGACGATCAGGCTGTCAGAGCAGCTCAGTCAGGGCTTGGCCAGCATCCCTAAAATGCTGTGACCCTAATCTCTCTCCAAGACTTCTGCTAAGCCCCGTTTGTGCTAATGAACCTCACAGCAGCGAGGCACGAGGGAGGGGAGCGAAAAAAGGCCATTTAAAAAAAGGGGAGCATCTGTCTGGAATTAAAAGAAAACCATCTGTCATTACAAGATGAGACTGCACCTGGCTGGGATTGAGCTCCAAACGGGCTAAAACCTCAGGCAGTTAAATTCAGACGTGAGCGATGATGAAACAAAAGGAGTTTGTAGATGGGGGCAGATTTCTACTTTTACAGTCCAAAATCAAACCCCTGGCTCTGCTCTGGTGCGTTCATGTCTTACCTTGTAACGACTGTGTTTGCTCCCATCGTCTGAAATGACTTCTATTAGTGAGGCAAGGTGAACTAAAGCTTTCAGCCATGCTGGCTGTACCACACGGCTGCAGACAGAAGAAACATGTGACCTGTTAATGAGCGGCGAGTGGCTTGAAACGGCACGCGGCGACTGATTTCCCTCCACAGCGGCCACAGCGCCCTGCCCGCTGCTGCTGACACTTAATAAGAGCTGCTGATAGAGTCATAATCGCCTCCACCGCCGGGGCTCACCTGAGGGGCCAAGCAGGGCTCGCAGAGGCACCTGACCCAGCCTCAGTAAATAAATCTAGTAATAAAGCTGTAGGCAAGAATAGATGCGACTGCAGATGGCACTGTGTGTGTGTGTGTGTGTGTGTGTGTGTGTGTGTGTGTGTGTGTGTGTCCTCACAAGGACAAATCTGGTCAGATTTCCACGACTATCAAAAGAGCTCAGCAAAGACACAGAGGGAATTTAACTGCAGAGAAATAATATCTGACAGAGCAAGAAAGAAGAACGTCATCGCAAAGAAGCGATGACGTAAACGTGCACGGAGGGAGATGATCGGCCTGCTGTGTCTCCTCCAGCATATCTGAAAGATTTCAAAGATGAGGTGAATGTCTGGATTCATAATCTGAGTTTGAATCTTCACAGTCGGCAGCGTCCTCGTGGAAAAATCCTCTGATAGAGAAACCTGGTCATTCGGTCTGTTCAGGTTGTCAGATGACCTCAGTTTGCTGAAGCTGACCGACAGAAGCAACCCCAGATCATAATGTGATGGTAGGAGCGATGCATGCTGGGTGCTGCCCGTCCTCCAGTGGAACAAAACGAGTAAATCTGGACTCTACGGACCAGGTGAGCCTTTTTTTTGTTGCTCCAGAGTCCAGTCTTCATGCACACTGAAGCCTCTGTGGTGTTTTTTGTGGTGCACAGGTGTGCACGAAGCCGCGAGTTCTGATTTTTTTTAGATTTGATTGAACTAAACCTTTAAATGAACATTTTTTCACTGCTTTGCTTCCAGGTTTGAACTGGTTTGGACAGTTTTAACCTCATCCTAGTTTCCCTTTCTCCTTATTGTTTCCATTGGAGGCCAATAATGCAGCAAAAACAGAACAACATCTTTCACACGACCACAGGATACCACAAGTGTTCCAGTGTAGTTGTTGAAGAGATGAGAAGCTAATCGTTAATCAGTTAGCACTAAATAACCCAGAGCCAGCCGAACAATATTAATAACTGCAGTAATCAAGCAGTGGAAGCACATATTTGCTTATGTAAGAAAGCTTCTTTTGGGCCACTCGGTATAAATAACATATCATAAATAATACGTTGATGTAAAGGTTTAATTTTTACATTTTAAAGTCTCATCAAATAAACCTTATTCGCTTACAGGCTGACCTTCACTCAGCAACACTGAGGTTTGTGCCAAACGAGACACATCGAAGAAAGATGCCGGCATGATGGGAATGTGATAGCGTGGATCGGATCCATACAGACATTGGTAATGATCGCCGGTCCCAAACTAACGCGAGCTTGTTTGGCTGTTACCTGTGCAGCATCACAACAGAAAAGTGTTTTTCAGGGAACTTTTAACCCTTTGATTCTCTGGGAAACATGATGTCTGCGTGAGATTTAAAGGTGATCCTTAAATGAAGCATAATCGTCAAAGTCATCGTGGAACTAAAAGGAAGAAGTCCAGAAATCCCCAAATGTGTTCAGGACTTTGAATCAGTCCATTCTTACAGAGCGAATGTTAAAGCTCTTTATTACCTTTGACTACCAACTAGATTTTGGCATTATGTCATCATAGTTTTCTTAATATTAAGAGAAAATCTGTCTGGCATGAGATTTTCAGTGAGAACAATCAGGTTCATGTGTGAGAACAAAGCCCTGCAAAGACACGTGTTTGTTCTCTGGAGTTTGTTAAAGTTCAGGAGAGAAAAACATACTCGGCAGGTCTAATAAAAGACTGTAGTGCGTTAAAATAAACCATTTCAAGCACGGTAACGGGTCACGTCCCAAATTGGTGGAACTTTTACAAACATTTTCACTGTGAGAGGTCAGCTTCTTACCCAGCAGCCTTCAAAAATCCAAACGTTTCCGAGTTAATTCCAGCTGCCTGGAGCCAAAATAATATTTTTAATTCGTATTTCTTTAAAAAATAAATGAATAAATAAATAAAAATCTTGTATGTGTAAAATTGAAAAGCGTGGCACTTTTACTAACATGATACTTTAACGTTAATTCAAAGTGAAGTGAGACAAAACTGTTTTTAAAGGATGTAGAAAATTCATCAAAATCGGGTTTTTAATGAGAGACGGGAGTTTAATTCTGCAGATTATCTGACGCTTCAGCGGAGAAGAGAGCAGGTTCGAGGTTTTTGATTAGTTCTGATGAAGCCAGCAGTTAAATATCTCCAATATCACCCCAGGTGATCAAATATTTGCAGGCGTGAGGCAGCCAGTACGTGCGCTCTCTTCACGCCGCCGTGCTGAATAAACCATGCAGCAATTAAAAACGCTGTGAATTAATTAAGTTTGCATTTCCAATTAAAGCTCTGCCCCCAAACATGCAGGCACATCCCACATACATAAAAGGACAGAGGGTAAATTAAATTACACCGGAGCAGCGCTGCTGGGATTGGAATTCAGAGGGGGAGGCTTGCTTCGATAATAAAAACAGCCATCTCGAGTATCAATAAAAAAAAAATAAAAAAATGGCGGCATGCTTCAGGGAAGATCGAGGTGAAGAGGGCTGGAAAAAAAGGAGATGCCAATTACCTGCAGAGCAGATACAAATACAGCCAACGGTGAGTGTGTGGAAGTATGAATGAACGTGGTATGAGACTGATTCATGCATCCAATTCCAGGGAATGACTCTTAGAGTCGGGAGAATGTGTCATGTTTTTGTACTTTTAGGACCCTGACAGGGCGGCACAGCGATGCGGTCGCCGTCGTCCACAGCAGGAAGGTTTGAATCCAGTCGAGGCCTCTCTGCGTAGAGTTTGCATGTTCTTCACGTGCCTGCGGGATCTCTCAGGGTTACCTGGCTTCCTCCCACGGTCCAAAGACGTGCACGGGGTGTACTGGTGAATCTAAAGTGGCCCTTGGTATGAAAGCGTGTTTGTAATTTATGTGTTGGCCATGAGACAGACTGATGGCCCCGCCTCTCACCCTGTAACGACTGAGACAGATTCCAGCAACCCTGAGTTAGAAAAGCAGAAGAAAATGTATGTATGGCTGATTCTGTGAACGGGACGAACTCTTGTAATTAGATTGACTCTTACAGGAGGATTTGATCATTTTGGAGAATCGGTTATGGTTTAGTAGTTTTTGCTACTCTGCTGGTTAAAATGCTTTAATCGCTTCTAAGATTTTCCACTGTTTTAGAGTCGAGTCAAAAGACACCACGTTGGCAATCTGTTACCTGGTTTCCTCAAACACGCCGGTGGATGAAACCTCTGAACACCATCTCAGGAAAATCTTCCACCCTGGCTGTCTTCTCCTTGCTCAGTCTTCAATATGAAATAAATAAAGACCTGTAATAAAGAAATGTAAACAATAGAAAACATCTGGCCTATCACGGTGCTGTTTGTGCTGTGTTAGCTTGGTTTACTCTAAAATGTCCTGCAGCGGCTCCTCTTATTTGGTTTGAATTTTCAGCGATGGTGCCGTTACGGTTTTTAGTTTTGGCAGAAATGCATGAAACAGGTTCTGGACTGGTGTCCTGTCGGTGGGCCACCTCAACACCGACAGGAGCTACTCCACCTGTGACGCCTACGTCATGAAGCTCCTGGCACACAGTTTTTGTGCTGATGTTAATGCCAGAGGTTGTTTGCAGTTGGTCCCTTTCATGCATTCAGTGCCCCCTCTGAGGGTTTTTCACTCTGTGGCTGAGTTGCTGTGGTTCCTAAACACTTCCACTGTGATATAATCCACTCACAGCTGATCGTGGAATATCTCGGAGACAAGACGCTGCACAAACTGACATGATGCAATGATGGTATTCGCTCACATGGCGTAACCGCGGGCTGTATAAAAGGTGGACGCAGTAGAAGCAGAACGCAGATGTAACGTCTGCTCCTATAGAAGGTCTGTGGAAACCTTTCATGAGTTTATGGGCTCAGGCATCGTATTCGGATCAACTTCGCACATTTTCGTCATTCTAAATGTAAGAAAGCCAGAGATTTCAGTCCGATCCGTCCCTCGTCATCAAAACCCCGAGAAAAATATGATTTTTGTTTTCCATTAACAAACTCGATCAGTTTTGAAGTAACAGTCGATACAGTACGTCAACCTGATCCTCCACCAGGGACAGAAAATGGAAATCAGCTTCCAAGTTTTTATCACAAATTGAGAAACACAACAGAGCTGATGCTGTAGCACAAAAGAGAAAGTTATCTTGAGCCACTTTGTTCATGTGGTCATGCAGCGTATCTCAGCGGTTAATAGAATATGACGGTACAATAGAGACCAGATTAGTTTGAGCCCTAAATGTTTGACAAAAGGCTGAAGTCACCGAGGGTTAGGAAAGCAGAGTTTTCCTTCAAGGCTGATGCACTTCAGATGAATATAAATCATTTATTTCATTTATTTCACTTTCTTGTGAGTCATAAAAACCAAATAATAAAAAAAAACAGAAAAAGAAAAGAAACAGAATATCAATTAAAGCAGAAACATTACAGCCAGATCTCTGTAAACAAACACAAGATGTAAACTTATGGAAGAAAAACAAAGAAATGAAACACAAAGAAAAGGAAAACATGCAGGTTTCTTTTTGGCAAACACAGATTGTCATTTTTAAAGAAAAGGATTAATGCTGATGATGTCGGGCACGCTGCTCTTCAGATGATAAGGAGGAAGTTGAGGGCTGTTCTTTAAAAAAAGGCACGTTTCGTAACTGATCTGCTCGCACACATACGTTGAGTCTGGCTTCAGGTGAAGTATCAAACATCTTTTCAGGGTTCACGTGTTCGTATCATTCGCTTCACTTCAGGCCATTGCAAACATGTAAATGGCTTCTAAACATCACCGCTCCTCCCTCAACCCAGACCGAAGCTGGCGGGCGTCACACCAGCGAGACCCACCGCCGATATTTGCAGTCGATTCGATTATTGACGATGGATCTTGTTAAAGACGGGCGCGTCCTGCTGACGCCACAGACGCCGTCACCCCTGTAACCTTCAGCAGTGCTGGACTGACGCTGCAGTGCCTTAAAAACACTCGAGTCGCAGCACATTACCTTTCAATTTAAACTGCATTACGGCGGTTGATGAAAAAGCTGCGGCGCCTTTGGAACCACTGCTCAACCCGCTGAACCCTCCCAACACCCTCAAACTGCGTTTGCATGTAAATTGACCACAACTGTTAATTCTTCTACAGGCTGAGAACAACAGCAACAATTAAAACCCGGAAGAAAATACTTTCCCACAGTCTCGTGTAATCATCCTGTACACGCTGCATATACTGTAGGACGTTTTAACTGTGCTTTGGACTAACAGTGTGGATGTCTTTGCTGGGTCAGCTGACCTGTCCGTTCTTCCTTTGACAGACAGATGCTCAGTTTAACCATAAACATAACCTGGATCTTTATTCTGAGATGTAAACAAAAACAATGTGAGACAATGTAGGAATGTTATGAAGTCCACAGACAAAAAAAAGCTGTTTTTACACAGTAAAGGTGCAGAAAATCCTTGTAAACCAAAACTATTTCCCCACTGGAAATACTTCCAGACCATCTGATGTTCAATCAGGCTGACTGGGACTTTTACATACTTCAGCTTCAAACCAAATAAAAGCTCCATTTACCTCACATGTTACCATCACCAGAAAGCAGTAGAAATCTGTACTTGTCCTCATTTTCCATTTGTTCCAAACACTCTGAGGTGTGGAGCCTCAGACACTAATAATCTGAAATTAAAATCCACGGGAGAATTTCAGAGCCGTACAGAGGAGCACGCATCCGGGCGGAGATAACCTTTAGGTGGTTTTTATTAAACTTGACCTGTGACTCTTTATATGCGGTTTTAATGCTGATCTGAATCCACTGAAATTACATTTATTTAAATAATTATTTATTTTATCCAAACAACTGGGCAAAGACTTCGAGAAGTCACGATTTAAGCATCTCAAAGTCAAAGCCTTACATAAAGGGAAGTAGTGCTAACCTAGAGTTTATTATTAGACTGGCAAGTCCTCTACATCCGACAGAGGGGCTGAAGCAGCAGATGGAAAGGGCTGCCTCCGTGAGCCCATAACCCCGTTAAGTGGTAGAAAATGGACGGATGGAACCAAACTACATCAGCCAAGCAGGAATCTGTATCTCTGTTATAAAGCAACACCTCCCAGCTCTACTTTCTTGCGCTTCTTAAATGCTGACTTTTGTCTTTGGTGGTTGCAAACAGTCACAAAATCATATTCAACAAAAAGAACAAAAGAACTCCTAACAGCTCCAACACACTAAAGCAAAAATAGAAAAGCGACTGAAGATCGGTGAAGGATTGCAAATAATCCCAGACTGATTCATAAACAGTCTGAGTCGGTCTGCACTGATGTGTCTCTACGCAGCAGGTACTTCACTCAGCTGGTGGCATTCTGGTTACGTTGTTACATAAAAACAAAGGCTGCTTATATTAACGTGCAGTTAAGTTGCCGTCCTGCAGCAACTACGTTGCTATCAGATGAGGGACTTCTGTTCTGTTCTAGATGCCAGACTGAATGTAAAATGCCAACTTGACCCTGTCCAATGGCACACTGTCTTGCTGCCTTTTTATTTCCATTTATTTCCAGAGCTGTTTGTCTCCAAAGGCTGAAAGTTCATTGCCCATGATTGCATTCATCTTTGCCGCGTTGTGATCTCAACTGTTTTCCTTAAAGCAGCGTTTTGTTCACCGTGCTTCGCTTTGCGCCTGAACCTGTCATATGTCAAAGTTACTCTATGCTGTGACAGCTCAGCTCACAGTTCAGGTAAATTTAATTTGGGATCTGCCCGCTTTGTACTGCTGCTAGTTTCTCACTCTGGTCACCACGCTGCTGGAGGTCACTGCTGCTTGGGCTCTGAGCACCACCTACATTTGCCTGCAAACCTGTGTGCGACACTATAAGTCGAGCATGAAGGTTTTTCTGGTTGTTGTTAGTCTGAACTGAAGTATTTCCAGATGATTTCCACTGTAATGTGAAAATCACACAGACAGAATCGTGCAACGGGTCAAAGATGGAAGTGTAAGGGCGATAATGAAGTTGGAAGAAGCTGCCAAGTGTCAGTGAAGTTACCATTGGTGTACAGTACAGCGTGCACTTTATGAAGCTGTGCAGTTGGCTCCCTTCGCTTTTGGCTGCGGATGCCTTCGTCACAGCCAGAGCTGAAGCACTGTAGATCTCCATTATCCTGTCAGGTGCAGCTGCGTGATGGATACAGCTCGAGGCTGACAGAGTCATGAATGGGTGCTGAGGAGTAGACGACGGGAAGACATGCCCTGTGTGTGAACTACAGGCGCGAGTGTCAGGTGATAAACAGAGATGGAGCTCCTCCTGGAAGCCTATCTGTCAGTGGATCTGTCACGGACGGAGCTTCATTGTTCACCAGGGGGAGGCGAGGAGATTGGAGGCAGCCGCCGCTGAGGAATGGATGCACGTCAGACATGAAAGAGTGATCGTCCCCGATCCCTTCGTTTTTCTTCTTCTGTTGGTTCCTGTTCCAATCTCATTATCAAGTTTTGCAACAGAGCACAAGTCTGAATGTGACAGGCTCTTTTTCATGTCTGCTCTTCTGCTTGCTTTAATATATTTTTACTGGAACATTCTGCCCTCGAGGTCCGTCGGATCTTTTCTATAGTTTGGAATATGAATGAGGCAAACTTTAAGAGCAACCCACAGAGCTGTTAAGCAGCACGGCGTGTTAAGTAGCATGTTAGAGTACTCAGATTACCAATGAGAGCATATGTTGCTGCAGATCAAAAACAGCACATTGTTGTTGAGCCAGCGTGATGACAGAGCAGACGCCCTTCACACTGTGGAATAATTCATATTCTTGTGTATCAGGGTGATGCTACGTGTCAGCTGCTACTTCAGAAGCACCATTACTGCTGAAGAGGTGGACTGAATAAAACCTGCTCTGCGATAGAGTCGCAGCTAAATCCCCAGTAGTCTACAAATCCTCCAGATAACAACATGATCGAGCTAACTGCAAAGGAAAAACTCATTTTTCCACGTTGTAGCATTCAGAACTACTTTGTTGCTCGTAATGTTGTTGTTGTAATGTGAGTCACACAACCCGACTCTAATCTTACGCCATACGCTTGCTTTAAATGAAGCGTTTGCTGGAAGAACGCTCTCCAGTGATGGTTGCGTTGACAATTTTGTCCGATACTTGGACAACAATCCTGGCGGGTGATAAAAAAGGTTTAAACATCTTTCTCTTCTGTCGGATACATTTTTAAAAAAGTGCAAAACTTTGTGAAAAACTCAAACTGTCTGGTGTTTATTGACAAAAAACCCTATTAATAAATTCCCTTTAACTCTCATGCACTGCTCCAGCTTTAGTTTTGTGGAACATGAAACATGTGACATTTGGTCCCTTTTGACCAGGACATGTCCTTCAACGCACATATTAAACAAATATGTAAGACTGCTTTCTTCCATTTGTGCAACATCTCTAAAGTTAGAAATATCCTGTCTCAGAGTGACGCTGAAAAACTAGTTCATGCATTTATTACTTCCAGGCTGGACGACTGTAATGAACTGTAAAAAAAATCCTGCTCCTCACATACAAGGTCTTAAATAATCAGGCCCCATCTTATCTTAATGACCTTGTAGTACCATATCACCCTATTAGAGCGCTTCGCTCTCGCTCTGCAGGCCTACTTGTTGTTCCTAGAGTATTTAAAAGTAGAATGGGAGGCAGAGCCTTCAGTTTTCAGGCCCCTCTTCTGTGGAACCAGCTTCCAGTTTGGATTCGGGAGACAGACACTATCTCTACTTTCAAGATTAGGCTTCAAACTTTCCTTTTTGTTAAAGCATATAGTTAGGGCTGGACCAGGTGACCCTGAATCCTCCCTTAGTTATGCTGCAATAGACGTAGGCTGCCGGGGGATTCCCATGATGCATTGAGTTTTTCCTTTCCAGTCACCTTTCTCACTCACTATGTGTTAACAGACCTCTCTGCATTGAATCATATCTGTTATTAACCTCGGTCTCTCTTCCACAGCATGTCTTTATCCTGTCTTCCTTCTCTCACCCCAACCAATCACAGCAGATGGCCCCGCCCCTCCCTGAGCCTGGTTCTGCTGGAGGTTTCTTCCTGTTAAAAAGGGAGTTTTTCCTTCCCACTGTTGCCAAAGTGCTTGCTCACAGGGGGTCATATGATTGTTGGGCTTTTCTCTGTATCTGCTGTACAATATAAAGCGCCTTGAGACGACTTTTATTGTGATTTGGCGCTATATAAACAAAACTGAATTGAATTTTCAAAAAATATTTGATAAATTACTCTTAATTACATTTAATTGACCCAACAAACGTTCAAAAAAAGGCACACTGCCCAACCAGCAGCAATAAGGCTTCCTGTACGGGAACCACAAACTGAAACACAGATACGAGTTCTCACTTCTTGGTGTCAGTCAGGATGATGTTGGCTGTGACAAACATGAGGCTGAAGGCAGCCCACAGCAAAACGAACCACACCCAGAAGCTGTGGCGGAAGGGTGACCGGTGCTTGTTGATGGCATCTCTGCCCATCACAGGCTCCAGGTGGCGCCTGGCGTAAAAGACAAGGAAGGCTGGGACAATGTACTGGATCCCTGTACCGGCATAGGACCCTGTGATTCCCACCAAGGATTCCAAGTTGTGTGTACAGAAGGCAACCACGATGGGGGGCACGAGTGTAATGAGGGGAAATACCACTCGGTCCACCACCCACGGGTAGGTACCTCCGTCTCGGTGGAACAGGGTCTTCCAGTTGTTTCGAAGCGTGACGGCGATGATGGGGAAGTTGGTGCTGATGGTGAAGACGGGGAACAAGCCGAGGAAGTAGCGCAGCACCGGGATGTCTAAGACGTCGCAGTTGTCTGTGAAGTTCAGGGTGTACATGTCGTAGAGCAGCGAGCTATCGAAGCAGAAGATGGCGGTGAACGAGAGGAGCACGTAGAAGCCGAGGATGAGGATGTAGTCGAAAAGCACCAGCGAGCCGACGCGCTTCTTGTTAGAGATGGGCGTCACCAGGGACGGCAGCGAGTGTTGGCACATGAAGGAGTAGACGCACACCCCGAACAGGTTGGGGACCCCAGACAAGGAGGCGACAGGTGGGTGTCCCGCGCCGTGGTCTTTACCGATGCGAATTACTGCCAAGATGATCATCATGGTGAAAGCTGGAGGGACAAAAACAAAACAGGAAATAGATTTTAAAAACCCACTGATGGCAGAAAAGCTATAATACTATTGTACATTTGACCATCCTGGTAGAAAGGAGAACTATTCTGCTCGTTTTCAGCTCCACTTTATTTTTCTTGAGTAGCTATGAAAGAAGTTAAAGTTCAAAACAAGCCTGCTTTCTTCCAACTGACTGCACCCCACAAACAGAGGATTTAAATCAGCGGGCCAGTGGGGCGTCAGCACCGTGTGCCTCAAATGACCCCCAAAGACCAATGGGTGATTCCTCGGCAACCTCCAGTCAGTAGGGAAAGATGTGTATTCCTCAACCAGTTGGTGAGTGCTTGTTGAGTTTGCGGACTGAAATCTGTTGCCGAGAGGATCCTCCACCAAAAACCTCCCTGTGATTGCTTTGGCTGCTAACAGATCGCTGAGGTTCCCACAGTTTACACGAAAGACCCTGACGAGCAAACACTTGCCAACTAACCACCGAACAGTAGCGCGCCATATGGCATTTTTCAAAGGGCCCAGCTTTTACTTTGACAGTGAACAGTCTCTATTTCCAGTTTGCATAACACTTTTCACAGTTTTACTGCTTTTACTAAGAAGGCCTAGTTGGCAAATTCAATTAAGTTCAGTTTTATTTATACACACCGCCAAATGACAACAACAGTTGCCTTAAGGCGCTTTATTGTGTAAGGTAAAAACCCTACAATAATACAAAGAAAACAGAGAAAATCTCAACAATCATATGACCCCCGTATGAGCAAGTGCTTTGGCAACAGCAGTAAGGAAAAACTTCCATTTAACAGGAAGAAACCTCCAGCACAGGGGTCCCCAACTCCAGGCCTCAAGGGCCTGCAGCGTTAGATGTGTCCTTGAACCAACAGCTGATTCAAAGGCTAAATTTCCTCCTCAACATGTCTTGAAGTTCTCCAGAGGCCTGCTAATGAACTCATCATTTGATTCAGGTGTGTAGACCCAGGGTGAGATCTAAAACCTGCAGGACATCAGCCCTCGAGGCCTGGAGTCGGAGACCCCTGCTCTAGCAGAACAAGGCTCAGGGAGGGATGGCCGCCTGCCTTGACTGATTTGGGTGGGGGTGGATGGGTGTTGGTGGGTGGGTTGGGGGACACACAAATATTTGCAGACAAGTTGGAGTCCTCAATGCAACTTGCGGGTGACTGTAGAAATCTGCAAAGAACTTAAACAATCATAGGGAGGTTTTCAGTAGTACCCATATAACTCTGTGCAACTAAGTAGTAACAGGAAGCACTTGGCAACAGGAAAATACCCGTTTTCCCTTAGTGATCGGTGGTTACTATGGGGTGCTTGACCGGTCTCTATGGTTGTGTGACTGCAGCCTCAGCGTGGTGGCTGACAGGAGTAAAAGGGAAATGTTGACCATTACACTAAATGAATCATTTCTCTGGGTTTAAATACAGAAATGTAAGTCAAATGAATCAAATAAACTATATAGTTCTTGCAGATTATATTTTTTAAAGATGTTTAACTTCAAACTTCTGCAAACTATTACAGTAAATGTACTTTTTACACATTTTCAATTAAGTTATTTTAAAGATATCATGATCTGGTCATCTGGCCTTCAGTGTTGCGCAACTGCAGCTCAAAAAAAATCTAATTTAGTTAAATATCAGTCACATCACTCTAACATTAGTTACTAACATCCACAGGGTTAAATCTTGTAATGTTCTAAGTGTTATCAAAGGTATTTAGTTTGAATCTTGTGTTTGTGAGTGCAGGACTGCGTTAGTGTGAGGGAGCTGAACTTCCTGTACATTATTTATCAACTTTACAAATAACAAATAAAAGAGATGATAAATAGTAAAGAGGGAGGGTTTAAGCCAGCGTTTTTCTGATGGTCTCACTTGATTTTAATGTTCTTGTAAAACAGCAAAGTGTACCCAGTGTGCATGACGATGAGAGCTGGAACAGCCGTGGGTCAGCTCGGGCTCAAATGATGAAACGATCCTTTTTGTTGCTCCTCCCTAATCCAACCGGCTTTTGTTCCTTTACATCCTCGACTAATTTTGCCTTTTACTGAAAGAGATAAGTACACCTTTTAATGAAACCCTTGTTTCAGTGCTAATCACTGACAGATTAATGTGGTATTTTGTTGCCTTTGTGCAATCACAATGGAGCCGTCGAGATAAATTAACACCCTCCATCTTCACAATATTCCCGGCTAAACTGGGAACACCAAGCTGCTTTTTGCTCTCTCTCCCTGGTTTTGGATCAAAATCTCTGAATGTTTTTCAGCACGAGCCCCATGTTTGATCATTTGGCATCAGGCTAACTGTTTCCAGTTGGATTAAACCTCTGCAGGTCAAAGTTCACCCAGTCTATAACTATTACTTTGGTTTAAATCCAGGCTTTATAGCGTCAGTTTAATTCAACTTTTTTTAAAAGAAGTATTTGGTGCATATAATCCACTCAACTCCAAACTGGTTATCAGATTATTATTATATAAAAATAAAATATAAACGTGAAAATATCAGAAATAATTGCGTCTCCACCTTTTTTGTGCTTTTATTTTGAATTAAACTGGGCTGCCAAAACACACCATACATAAAGTTGAAGGTGAATTTGACTGATTTCTATAGTTATAGAGTGAATTCTCTCAAAAGATCAACGAGGTGAAAACCTGATATGGTGACCACATTGTAGTCCGGTCTCAGTTCTCTCAGAGTTTAACCTCACGTGGATAAAGATGGCAGTGCTGAACTGCCTTCCAGCTGTTTGTTCCAGAAACATCAGGCGTAAAAAACAAACCAGCGATCGTTTCACGGCCCAGTATAAAACCGTCCTGCGGTTCCCACTGCAGCTCCAATTGATTTCAGGAGGCGCATCGTTGGCAGCTGTGTCTAAAGGAGACTCCTGAGAGCCGCATGCAGTCCTGTTACAGGCTAACGGTCAGCAAGCCATCTCTCCTCCAAATGCACACACACAAACACAGACACACACACACTCTCAATCAACCCGTGACACCAGGAGTTAGTCATAGCCCAGGCCAGGAGCCAGCTCCTCAGCTTTCATTATCAGCTGTCCTTTAAACACTCGGTGACATTTAGGAAGTGTCACTCGGACCATTATATGCCTCATATCTGCAGTGAAATAATTCTATACCTTAAACTCTGACATCACTCTATAAGACTGAGACTCACGCGGTCTTTGATGGGAATATCTAACATCTGCAGACCAGCAGCTAAACTGTAGGGATGCAATATGCCACAAGGCAAGCTTTGTTCATCTACACTGTACAAGAGGCAAAATAACTGCTGACCAAAGAAGAACCAGGAAAAAAAGCTCATTTTGCCTTTGTTTTAGTGTTTCAGTGTTTCAGTGTGGATGTAGAGCTTTACAAAAGAGCAATCGGATCTCTGAAAAAGAATATTCACTTTTATTCACTTGCTTAAATTTACCTGCATGGATAAAGAACGAAATCAGCACTGATTTCAGTATAACTTGGTATATATTTTATATCGTGCACAATTTTAAAAAAGGCAACGACACGACACTGCAAGCTCATAAGGTACCGACTCATCTATCACAAAGCAGCGACACTTTAAAGCGCGCCGTCCTTTATCGTCTGTTTTACTCAGAAAGTGACGATCGTGTAACAGAGAAACATGGCGCTCATCAGGAGCGTTTTCACTGAGGTCATACGTCAAAGGACAAGTGAGCTAATTTTGTCATAGACCTCGATTCAAACAGGCTTCTTTGCAGAACCAGAAAGGTCGCCCCCTACTGGCCACGTCAAAAGAAAGCAACTCCATTAGACCCAGAAGCTGTGTCCATCGTTTAGCTTTCTCCAAAACTCGGGCCATTGTCTCCAGAGGCTAAACTCATGGGATTATAACTGATGGGCCGCCTGATTGAACACTTGCTGAAAATGTAGCCGTGTCAGGAAAACACAACACAGCTACATTTCGCACCCTTGTTTCACGCTTGCCTTGAATTTCACATGTAAGCACAAACTCTGTGAAACCTGTTTCACGACTGTTCAATATTGAATGCATCTTTGGCTTAGGCCCAATGTAATCTGTGGCTCCGGGGAAAGCTCTGCGACTCCCCGCTACAACCTCAACCCTCTTACACAGAGATGTCAAACGAATGGGCAACACACCAGCTTTCAAGGACGATGACACGCAAAAAAGTCCCTTAATTTATCTGTGCTGTATAGATACTCTTTCTGAATTGCTCCTCTTCCTACAAAACATCTGCAATGTGTGAAAGAGTCATTGCCAAAACCATCTGTCTGCCCCCTTTGCTCCGCCTGTCTTCTTTCTCCTTCAAACTCTCATCTTTTTCCGCCTTTCTGTCTGCACGAAGCTATGTGTGAAATAGCTGGCAACTAAACCCGTCTGCCTGCGGTACACCAGGGAGACGAAGGTGCAGGGGAAGAGAAAGAAGGCTTTTCTCCATCTTGACACCAACACTCACAGGCTGCACAGGAAGGAAACTAGCACGGGGCTTTTAATTAAGAGTGCCTCAGGGTGGTTGGGCACGGTTACATTACCTAAAGCACCTTTTTCCAAGTCTGGCCAAGATTAAGATGCTGCAGGAGAGCCTGCAAGGACAACGGGGCTGGTTGTACTGGGAAGCTCCCAGTCAAATCTTATTGAAGCTTAAAAATGAAATATAACTCCAAATGCTTTTAAATTGAAAAGAATCGATTGGAAAACATTTCTTTGGCCCACAATTAGAACGTTTTTATGCTGATCAGAGACAAAGCACTCATTTATCCCACTAAAGTCACAGGAACCAACTCATTATAATTCAAAGTAACTGAAAGTCAATCAGATGGTAGAGAGGAGCTGAGCACTAGATTGAAGCCTTTCATAATGTGCTCATTTGTCACCGGCCCTCGCCTGCATAATGCTACACGAGGTGGGCAAATCACGTCCGGCCATGACAATTTTATCGCGCTCATTGCACCTATAAGCCATGAATCTCAATGCTGGAGTACTGTACAGCCGTGAAATGAAAGCATATTAGCTTTGATCACCTTAACTGAGTCTAGAGGTTTATTTACATAGTAAATTCAGTAAGGCCTCATCATTCTCTGGACTGACGTAAGAGACGAGCATAAGGGGCATTCATTACTCCTTAAAAGGCATTATTCAGTGACAAATTACAGAGAGCCGGGTAGTGCGTACACACGACTCTGCGTTAATCTAAACTCATCACGTCTTCTTGTAGCCATTAATGCTCCTGTCTTCTTCTGTGGTTTTTATTTGCTCACCGGAAACATTTCACACATAAACCTCAAATGATTTCAGGAGAATTAGACCCAAAGATAATTTTACCAAGTATGTGAGCGAGTAAAGGCGTAGATGTTTAAACTAAACAGTATTATTTTATTGCTCGATTGTAGTCTTAGCCAATCCTAAGACCTAAAAATGCCAAACCAGTTAACTGGTTAACCTAAATTAGGTGTCACAAACATCGATGTAGTCCACACTTGCTAGTATACACAACAGGAAATGCTGTGCGCCCTGCTGAAATGACTCCTTTTGGTTTAGGTGATGGATTGAGTGTGCAAAAGGCACTGGAGCTGTTAATGCTACTATTCGCACGTTGATGCAATCTGACATCTCATGGACTTCATCATAGGAGTGACTAATGTCTGATCTGACTGTATACTTGCATATCTACCAGTCATCAGCCATCTTTGGCCCGTGGGAGCTTATTTGGGCAGTTATACTGAAATCACAGGTTATAAATGCTTGAAATTAAACTTTCACAATCACCTTCATGGACTAGATTTCAGTGCCACGTCTGTGCAGTGCACATGTGGAAACGTGAAAACAACACCCATCTTTCAAAGCCCCTGCACAACATACCATCACAGACAGGATGAGCCATTACCCCTGCACCTACCCGTCGAGATATGCTAATTCAATGCGCCTTCACATAGACACACTGAGCCCAACCAATACTCTCCACCGCACTTGACGTGCGACAACAAGAGCCGAGTAAATTGAGCAGCCACGTATCCCAATCCCCACGACTAGGCCCGTCCATCTCTTTGAGCCAGTGATTTATATTACCTGGATGGGAACGCCATTGACCTTGTGAGGAATGCTTCAACTTAACGACCCTCCAGAGCAAGCTCGTACGGCTGTGTTGTCTCTAGTAGCAAACATAGCAGACGCGGTTAGAGCCAAGGCTGGCAGACTCTCTCAATGCTCCAAGAAGTCATCGACTGCCTTGAGAGAAAGACTCCCAGATGCTATCGGAGAAGAGATGGGAATCCTGAACTCAATCAATGAGGAGAAAATGGTAGAAGGTGAGAGGTGATCAATCTCATGTGCAGTGGTGCACAGGAAAGCTGAAAGTTGGGAGGCCCTGCTCTTTGCATGGAACAACGCGAGTACTTAAGTGTGAGCAATTCACTGATGACTGCAGGAAGGTCAAGGACTTCTGCGCTGTGCTTTGATGCTTAAAAAAGCAGCCGTGCTGAAGAGGAAATGCTGCGCGCTCGAATGTAACACGAGGTTCTGGTGATGCTGCTTGTTTTCTTGTCACGTTGGCCAATTTAAGCATCCCCCCTCTGGCAGTTTTAACGCACAGCAATCTTGCCATCCCTAATTAAGAGAGGTACTCCTTGAGCACTCTTGGATAATCTCTGCAGTAATTAGTAGCTCCGGCTCTTTGCCCAGGTCTCACCGGGGTTTCAGGAATTCTCACTGTGCCGAGCCTCCATCACGTCAAGCCTATCAGGAACAGAGGTAGCGAGCTGCTGGGGCTGTTGAATTACTCGTATTTGTTGGGTGATAAGTGGCTTCCTCGCCTCCTGACGTGCTCTGTGATGTTGGATAGGGCTTTCTCTATACATGGCACAAAGCAGCGCAGCAGTTGGCTGCACCGTTTAGCACCCCATGCTGCAGCTGAGGTTCACAGACACGAGCCAGCCAAACCTCTGTTTCACTGATTTAAATGCTTTGATAAAGATGCTGAATTTCATTTTATTTATATTGCAACAAACTCACAACATCAGTTGCCTCAAGGTGCTTTATAAAAAAGGAAACAAACAATGTAAAGAAGTGGTTTATTCTTCATTTAAAAAAAGGTTAGGACTAAAAAAAATAACATTTCTCTGGCTCATTCTACTTTCTCAAAAGAAATTATTAGATTTTTATACTTATTCTATGACTTAAATATGTTGATTTTAAATGACTGTGATGCTTTTTTAAATTGTCCGTGTCTAAAGTAACTTATAAAATAGACTGTCAGGACTTTCCCAGTAAAATGGTTTCCAGGGGAAGAACTACGAATAAATGTTAAACATCACGAGTTTAACATGCAGTCATGTGTCATCTTCGAAACAACTCTGGTGCATCAATAAAGTGATAAAACGGCAATCAGAGGAAGTCCGTCTGCTATCAGTTTCCAACTGAAAGGAGCCAAACTGGTAATGACATGCGAACTGTGATAGCACAGCAATTAGCTGTGACACGTCAGGGAAAATCTGCATGAACAGATATTAACTCGCATTAAGAGCCCAGCCAATTGTCAGAGTTTTGAAAAAACAAAAGCGCAGCTCCTGTAGGACAGCAATCAACCACAAAATGAAAAAGGTGCTCAGATTATTAATAAACAGAATAAAACCAGTTGAGCCGAGTTGCAAAAAGACATCGCAGAGTGCGAAAAATTCAGCAAAGGTTTTATCTCCTAGCTCAACACAAACTCAATGTTTGGGAAAAATCCATGGAGGATTTTATACTGACGTTTAGCTGCTACGTTGGATATGAAGCACTTAATACAGTGTAACTAATGAAGCCCCTCTTACCAAACAGGAATTTGAGCATCGGGGGAAGAGCACAGTCAAACTGTCATCAGATTCATGGAAGGATCTCTCCTCTGGATAATGTTAGCTAATGCAAGTATCCATGTTAATATATGAAAAATATAGACAAGGTCTGTTAATTGACCCTCAATGCTGGTCTATAAACTCCACGAAGCATTTTCATGTTATTTCACCAGCTAATGTTACAAACTAACCATCACCAGATTCCTGCAGTGTAGCTAGGTTACAGCTACCTGCTTGCTAACATTGTACATCCTGCTATTAGCTGCTTTGTCATGTCCAACCCAACTTTCTGTAAGTATACAGTATATATACTGGTTTCCCAGTTGTTACCCAGCAGTGAGTGCGTGCAGTGGACAGTGTCAGCCATTTACATTTTAATCAATGTTTTTAAAAAAGCCTACAAAACATAATTCTAATATTACGCCTAATTAAGGTCAAATGTCAAATAAATGACGACCACAATGCTAAGTGGATTAAGCATTAACGATTTTTTTAACAGATGGCTGAAGCTGCAGCATTACTTTTTAATCACTTTAATCAAATCTTTCTGTGTAATGACACCGCCTCTGAGGTAAACAAAGACCTGAGGTCAGTGTCTCTAATTAAAAGCTTAGCTAGTGGATACAGTTGTATTGGATCGTGATTCCTGAACCACCTCAAAACCATCTCTGCAGAAAATCAAAGTGGCCATCACACAAAGGAACATCAATGCTAAGCAGCGAAGCCAAGCAGGCAGTAAAAACACTGAAAGTGGTCGTGATCATGTAAATGTTTAGACGCAAAAAAAGAAAAGGTTCTTTGCCCCTGACAGCACAAATGTCACTGAAAGCCAGAACAGGACTGATGCTCATCAGCTGGACTTGAAACGTAATTTTTCAGGACCTCTGAACTGTGATTCTGGCTGCTGCTCACTTCATTAAGACCGGCTCATAATTCACCCCTCGCTCTGAATGAGCAGAACCTTTCCAGTCAACAAGCCACCAGAGTCCCCCTGACCTTCAAAAACAATCTCTCAATCCCACGGCCATTTAAAATGGCAGTGGGCAGCTGTGAGCATCCCTGCGGGGAGTTTCTTGGCTCTTTACATTATGTTGTTGTAAACTAAGAACATTAGATGGATGGAGAGACCTGCGGCTCGCTGAAACTTACAGCATTTGACTTACAGCAAAAGCTATTTAATGAAAGATGAACTCAGGACAAAATCTTAAAGATTTAAAGTGTTTTAAATGAATTACACTGAAATCAAAAAGTACTATTTTATTGGACAAACTAAAGTCACTCCATCGCAGCCATATCCTGCTGCCAGCCAGTAAATCTATGTTTTCATTTTTCCCAATAATGGGAGATGGGAGTTTCCTGATCGAGGACTGTTTCAGCCACAAACATCGAGTACAAATGTTTAAAGGCTTTCCTGCTAAGTAAGTCTGATGGCTGTTTTTCAGGAGCCCTGAGATCCACATGGCACCGACCTACTGATAAACTCAGACAGCAGCCCCTCTACACATCTATCCACACGTCTCAGGAGAGATGGCTGGCAGTAATTAATACTTATTTACTGAGCGGACAGGCTGTTAACTTTTTCCCTTTGTCTCATATGACTCAATAACAATTAGAGAAGCTGTGTACTCCTGTAAGTGTTTGGAAAGTGTCCTTCTGCAGCACCAGTAATGATCCACTCTGCTGACAGCGGGCAGGAAGAGGCCGGCTGCAACAGGTTACAGCAATGTCTGCCTTTACCTTATATTTATTAAGATCAATGTGGAAAAAAACAACAACTAAATAAGGTGAAGACACTCCAACTACATCTAACTGCAGCTACAACGCATCGTGTATACATACACTGAATATTCATATACAAGCTGTGCACTGCGGTTCCTTCTCTGTCTCCTTGTCCTTCACCAACATGTGAGGTACTTCTGCTGTGAGACACAGTTATCGCAGAGATGCAGATGGCCCTGATGACGTCCTTTATTAGTGACTATAAAGCATTAATTTAGATTTATATGTCACCGCTGCAAACAAGGTGACTAAATGACTGCAGCTAGGAATTCTGGGTTGTATAAAAGGTGTCGCGCTGACCCAGGCTAATGGCGACTCTGCTGAATATCCCAGCATGTCACCGACAGCCGAGCAGCAGGCAGGTACACCATCACTCATGTTTGGTGTAAAAATCGGGGCTCTCTGGACAACGAGGTGACTACAGTTGAGTGGCAACAACTGTGACAAGGCCGGAGCCGAGGGCGGCGGGCGGGGCACCGACGCACCGGCCAGCTGCTACCCCTGACATCAAACGCACCCCGTCCTCGCTCAGGGCAGCACATGTGACTGCAGGTGCATCCGGGGTCTGGTGAGTAATGGTCAGGAGGGGAGGCAGGGTCTCCTGTCTCATGTGGTCAGTGTCAGCGCCTTCAAATAAAGCGGATACCAACACCCAGGGACACAATATAAAAAACAACTACACAACATACATTTTCCAGATGGTAGAATTACAAAATATGGGGCTACGAGTACGAGCGCCCCAGCTCGCAAACAAGCTTCTTATCGTTCATTTGTTCATATTTGTTCATATTCTGCATGCAGCCTATTTGCTCCAGCACGTTGACTCGTCCTCAAGACGCAGCTCATGCAGAAATACTCCAACAAGCAATCTACAACTCAGACTGTCTTTACACACTGGGAAGGCTGCTTGCTGCTCTGCACCAAAAACAAAGATGCACAACTGGACAGAGCAAAGAAAAGGATCCAGGCCGATAATAAGGATCGATGGTGTGATGGACAAAGTAGGCCACGACGAGGGCCAAGACATCTGTGCACAGGTCAGCACTTGGACTCTGAGTGTTACAGAAGGTTATTAAGTCCTCATTTTAACGTGTAACAAAGTGGAAACTGCTGGATGTAAAACAGGACGTGAAAGAGTCGACACGAAACACAAAAATGTTTTGAAACAGCGCCGACGCTTTAGCTGTCGTCTCTCGTAAAGAGGTCGACTTGCTTCTGGATTGTTGTGGAGCGCTTTTATGTCTGAGAACAGTACTGACCTTTACAGACACTGACTGAATGTGTGCTGTTTGTGTAGTTGACTAAATGTATGCCACTGACAGAGCTGCTTGGTGTGAATGTCACTACAGGAGAAGTGTTAATTGATCATAGAAGATAATTTCCAGACAAAAGGAAAGACTGGGAATTTTGATATGCTTCACTAGTTAAATGTGCTGCAGGACTGTATATGTTCAGCTGATAACCGGCCTCTTCCCCCAGTGTATCCGTCTGTTTATAGCTTTGAAGGGTTTTTAGCTTTTAGCAGGTCGTATCAGTATTTATCCCATACTGGTAATATGGGCAGCTGAGAGGCCCGTGCAGCTATATTTAACTACTAACTACTACATTTTTATCCCTCTAAGAGCCGGTCAATAACATGATCACTTTACTAGTGAATAATTCATTCACTCTAATGTTCAGTAATCAGCTAGCCTGATCTATTTCAGCTGCTTCAGCCCAGCAAGGTGACGCAGAAATTCATCCACAGGACGAGAGACTCACTGGAGACGCAGCTGATTTTGATGCTCACGTTCAGAGAGGATTATTTAATAGTTAGTTTAATAAGCACGTCTGCTTCTCTTCTCTGCCAAAACTCGACCTAAAGTACAGCAGACCAAGAACAAAATAAGTACGACAAGTTTATCTTTGGCTTTTATCAACAACTTCAAAGTAATTTCGATGGTTTAACCCCCGCCCTACAAGAAAAACAGGCTGGTTTTTCTTTTTTAACGATTTGCTGTTCCAGTATCTTCGCTTGTCCACTGGAGCCGTTTTAAATCATTATCCCGTGTTGTTTGGAGCCCTGCAAAAGTGACACGACCAATCAATTGCAGAGCCAGGGGACGCTGAGACGAGGAAGAGGGAAGGATGCAGCTAAAACCCGCGTGTTATTTAGTCAGACGATGGACAGAGCGCGAACGCTGTTGTGTCTGCGTGCGTTTACGTGAGCGAGCGTGCGGTCGCAGGAGGGCGGCGGGACTGCCGTGATTCAGTGGTGTTGTGATTTTAACAGTGGACCCAGGACGGGCGGTTTATTTTCATCCGTCGCCATGTGAGTGACGGTCCAATCAAGCTTGGGACGGGCTGTCAAGCCTGTCAGGCTGAGGAATGAGAGGAGATGGGAGTCAAAGACACAGAGCAGGACCAAACCATGATGGACGGACCTTAAACGCAGCAGCCACACAGGCAGGTGAAGGCAGGAGGGAGGGATGAAAGAAACTCTGAGGGAGACGCCGATAAAATGGAAATATGCGTGTGTGGAAAAAGAGGCTGCAGAAACGGAGAGGTCACAGAAAGCGAGGGGAGAAAATAGTGAAAAGAAAAACAGCACGTTATGAGGGAATACTGCAGGAATGTTTTCTTACCAATCCATCGCATGAGTGAGGTGAGAATCTGGAGATACTTTGTCTTCTGGGCGTTGAAGAAGGTGAACGGGCCCAACAACACAGTGAACACGCTCTGTGGGAACAGCAAAGGGGAAAGCACATTTAGCTAGCTGAAGAAGGCACATTAATTAATGAAGAAGTGCTTTACATTTCTTAATTAGGTCAGAAATCAATCACAGTCATGTAAAAGCTGCCTTTGAGTGCTTCACTGTGAGAATGTAGACAGAAGCACTTTTTATTAACCTCCAAAATTGGGAAAATAGCCACAGAAAAACCACCTATGCAAACTAAAACGGCCCATTACAGTAAAATCGCTCAATAAAAATAAATATGTCAGAGGAAAAAATGAAATGAAATGACTCAGAAAAGTAACAAAAGCTCAATAAACTAGAAAAAATACATCAATAAGGAAAGTGTTTTTATAAAAAAAATACAATTGTTCTAATGAAAGTGTCCAATATATTGTGCAGAGTAACACAAACAGTGCAGGATCCTGAAACTAAACCAAGAGATTAACAGTAAAGTTTCCTGTGTTACATGAATAATAACCTGTCAGTCAATCTGTTAAATGAAAGAAAACTTCCAACGTGACGTTCTGCTCGTCTGTATTACTGGATCGGACTGTGAAGCTACTGTAAAGTATCTCTTGTGTTCTCACACTGGGCCACAGTTCACCTTCTGTCTGATACAGGTCGTTTTAGCCCCTCCCCCTTTAATCAACAACATTCTGATCGGCTGTCACTCATCAACATGTTTGGGCTTCTCTGCTCACAGGAATTACCTGCGCATACACTGACCCCATTATTTGAAACTGTGGCCACCATTATAACGAGACATGTCAGGGGTTTCTTGTATATGAAAAGCAAAAATACACTTTTAATTTTCAAATGACCAAAAAGAACTATCTCCCCATTTTAAGCCAGAAAAATATCCCATATGACAACAGAAAGGAACGAAAAAACATAACTGGAAAAACACTTTCTGGCTTCAGCATCGCAGCTTTTCCCAACTCCTGAGTTGGACTGATCCTGCAGACTTTAGCCAGCAACTCTTTTTTTGTCTTGCAGTTGTGACACTGACATGCAATTCTGAAACGCTATCGAAGACGCAACGTTCCTCAAGTGCTGTCAAAATCCCATCAGCGCTCTCAAAGATGGGTGAAAAGATGAGGAGGTGGCCCAATCCATAGTACAACAAAAATTTCAAATCCTCCCAGGCCACAGCTCTGATTGCCTATCAGATACTTTCTTTATCAAGAGCTGCAATCAGACGCAGCTCAGCTACTGTAGCTCCATTCCCATCACTCCCATCACTCCCTCTCCCCCACGCCTGCAAACGTATTCCCTTCATCCGTCTCTTCCATATCCCCGCTCTCTGACACTCTCAGGTCTGACTGCACAGTTTGAGTGGCATGTGATCTCCGAGGCAGTCGCTTGTGTGCTTTTTCATCTGAAGAGCAGCCTGCAGGCTTTCAAAGAGAGGACCTCGCCCTCCCATCAAACGCATGAGGACAGACACACACTGACACACACACACCTCTGCAAGAGCGCAGGATTTCAGCCCAGCAATGGAGGTGCACAAACACGCTGCTTAACACCTTCCAAAGTACTTGAAAAATAAAAAGAATGAGGCGAATTTAGCACTTTTAAAATTTTGATGAAGAAAACACCGAGTGCCACCAGTGTATCCTTGAACGAGGACTTCAACGGCACAAAATCAAATAATACCAGAGTTTGTATAAAAGGGTGGGTGGATGGTAACACAAAGGTGCTTTTATAATGTTTGAAGACATCGATGGAACTGCTACAAATGGGTTTCTCGTTTTTTCTTTTTAAATTTTCAGACCTTTACTGTCCCCAAACGATGGGTAATAATGACTTCAGTGCTATTCTTTTACAGCAACACAAGTTTATATTAGTTTTTTCTCCACACGTATAAAAAGTCTCAGGAACTATGTGATGGATTTGTTCAGACACTGAGAAGGAATACAACAACGTGGCCTGTCCACATCCTATTGATCCAAATGTACTAAAACTGGCTGCAGTCCAGGAGCACCTGCAGTCCTCAACGGCGTGAACGAAGCTGAAACACTTTACATCTGCTGCTAAACATAAAAAACTCAGTTTATTTTAGTTTTCACAAATTTAACATGACTGCGTGTGCAATTTTGTAAAAACAATGTTAGCATCCTGCTAATGCATGCTAACTGGTTGGTTAAAGACTCATCACTCCTTTGATGGTAACTGTTTCCAACTACAGACGCTAAGCAGGATGGTTAAATCAAACATAAAGTCACATGTGTGTATAAGGAGTGTGAGTCTTCTTTGGGAGCTTCAGCATCCCTAAAACCTTTTCTAACACTAAAAGCTGATGAAAGAAGGCAAACAGTTATGGACCTCCTGTGTTGACCCCCTCCATCAAAAACACAATAAAATGAAAACACACTTGGTATATTTAACCCTCTTAAGGCAGGCGTTGCCGATTTGCAACAGTTAAAAACTAACAACCTGATTACCCCACATACATATTTTATGAGGTTTTTTTACTCAGAAGTGGAACTTGGTGGTTCAAAGGTTCCCCACGAGACCTTCAGCCGGTGTATCAAACTCATTTTACATCATAAAAGGAGTTTGAGTAAAAAGGCAGTGTAAAGAACTTTAACCATAAATTTAATCCCTGAGATATTTTAATATAAGGAAAAGAAGCAATTTCAGCAGCACATGTTGGTTTTTCTACACGATCAAGAAATGATGCTGTAGTAATGAAAGTGTGTCAGCGCGACTCTTCATCCGGAAACTGTAAGAAATTTAAACTGAAAGAATGTGTAAAATGACAAACAAAAGTTCTGGTAGCTCATCGTCCCGAGTGTCCTATAAGAATAAAATGAAAGGTTTTTCAATTTGTTTGAATTTGTTTTGGTTTTTTTGTTCCACTGTGAAGCTACTGTAAACAAATTTCTATAGTAGATAGTGGAAAAACAGAAACTTTGTGTTATTTAATTGTTTATCTGTTATTTACACTGGGATAGTATGAATGACCACTGGTTTGGTCTTCAGGAGAAAACCTGCGAAGCTGATGAAAATACAGTTGGAAACTTATAAAATACACCTAAAAGTTGCACCTTAAGAGGCTGTAAGCGACTGCAGCTTTCAACCAGGTGTCGTCAGGTGGTGTCCAAATATCCTCAGGCATTTCGACCCTGAACCAAAACGCCCTCAGGTCGGCAGTGATGACCAGTCACATACCTGAGCCACTTGCGGAGGTGTTTGTTTACTTGCCTCTCGATACCGATCATTTATGTCCTACTTCACATTTTCCAAAGCAGCTCAGTGGCCCAGGTTGGAGCCTTTGGCAGGCCGATTCTGGCCCCCGGGCCTTAATTTTGACACCCCAGCCTTACAGAGTTTTTCCAAAGTTGAAATCAATGAATGAGGAAACAAAGGAGCAATTTTAGACACAATAAGAGCTCAAAAGATGTTAAAAAGGACAGCTGGGCTATCTGTGAGTTTGACAGAACCCCCCCCAACAGCTTTTAATCCTGCTGAATAATGATGATGCCTATGTCTCTATATATTAAAGTATTACCAGCTGTCCCCTTGGCAAAGTGCAGTCTAAGCTCGGGCTGAGCCAAAGCATAAATCTGCAACAGCCATTGGAGGTAATGAATGAACCATTATGAAGAGAGATGTGTCTGAAGAAGAAAGTGAAATTAATGGCAGCCGGCTGACAGAAAGCTGTATTTCAACCCTTAAGCATGGCCGGCCGCTCTCCTGTTCCTTTATTTTCTGTCTAAAGATCACTTTGCAACCTACAGAATGACAATGTGAGGTCTAATTTCAGACTGAATTCATCTACGGTGTGTTTGTCGCGCTGGACGACAAAGGCTGGTTCGTATCTATCTTAATCTTTTTCTTTGGATTTTGTGGTGCCAATGATGAAACTGTGCTTAGCCTAGTTTGCATATTAATAGGCACAAAGTTCACCAATCATGTGTGCAATCTGTACAAAGTATACCAGCATGATTAATTATAAGTGACTTTGCATGGGCTTAATATTCTTCTATGATTTTAAATTGAAAGTGTAAACGTAACGTTTCTGTTAAAGAGGTTCTTTGATTGTAACACTTGGGTTCAGATACAATAAAACTTCATCCAGGCATAAAAAAGTATTCATCTACAAATCCTCTATATTATGTGTTTGGCTGATTGCATCCATCTAGTCAACTAACTCTGACTAAGTTTGATTTATTTCGATTATTTATTCCTCAGATGTCTTTGAGCCTGAAGAATCCTGTAGCGCTGAAGTGCCTCCAAACCAAATTCAAATAAGAATTTTAGAAGCTGCATGATTGCAAACAAACTCCGTGGGAAGTGTAATCGGACAGTTTGGCCAGGACGTCATGAAGCTCCATCATTAACATAAAATCATGCATAATAATAATAATAATGGATTGGATTTATATAGCGCTTTTCAAGGCACCCAAAGCGCTTTACAATCCCACTATTCATTCACTCTCACATTCACACACTGGTGGAGGCAGCTACAGTTGTAGCCACAGCTGCCCTGGGGCAGACTGACAGAAGCGAGGCTGCCATATCGCGCCATCGGCCCCTCTGGCCATCACCAGTAGGCGGTAGGGTAAAGTGTCTTGCCCAAGGACACAACGACCAGGACAGAGAGCCCGGGGATCGAACCGGCGACCTTCCGGTTACAGATGCGATTCCCATCCTAACTTTCCAGACAAGATGTATCGAGAGAATACACCCAGAAATCAGTGAAACAGGTGATGATGCCTTCATAGGATCAACAAAGAAAATACTAGACATGTACGGTGGCAATGGCCAACATTTGTTTGTATAACATCGATTATTTTCAAAGCTAAATAAATTTCACATTGTACTGAGAGACGATGGGGGTCACAATAGCTCATTAAGGTGCATTTCACCAAGTCATGTGATTATTTTTCCACACAAAACAGACCAATCAATCACCGCCTGCTTCAGTCAGAGGACCTGGTCACAGAGAGTTGTGAAGAATAGGGGTCGTTTTAAAGAAGACCGCCCCCTATTAGGGCTCTAAAACTTTAAACATTGATCTCTAAAAAAATGCCAAACCTTCCAAATATAAATGCTGCGCTTGAAATCATCACCAGACCTTTAACCTGCTTATTTTATAACAAAATAAGTAAGAGTAGCCTTGTACCTGTAGAAAAACAGCTGTTCTCATTGGTCAGTGTCTAGTCCTGTACTATGAGTCCCTGTGATCTTACATTTGTAACTTGGATATTTTTGGTAAAGAGATAAAACAGAAAGTGTGTCAGCGTCCAAAAATGTGTAATGTACTCCCTCAGGTGAGAATCTATATCTGTCTTAGTGATGACAACATCTGAACGTGACCTCCTTCAAGGCAGTTCAGATGTGCAGCATCAGTTACCGTGGCGATCGAGCCAGGTACAAGCAGAGCCACCTTTGTGACTCTGGCTTTAGGCAAAACGTGTCTTCATAACCCATTAATTTCACTTTGCAGTGCATCCCTCGAATGTGGCACAGATTCAGGTAATATCCCTGAGGCTGCGTGTTGTCTGCGTGGGACTCTCAGCAGTTTTTGGACTGATCGTGAATCAAGACTGCACCTCCAACAGCCTGAGGACACCGGACTCCACTCAACTGGGCCTCAGCTACAAGAGTACTACAAGAAAACAGTCCAAAAATGAAGAACTGCAACACATCTTTACTGGGGTTTCCATCAGCTCAGCAACAGACACAATAACGCGGCAGCTAAGGTTTGGACTTGCATCTGTGTTTTGATATTTGGTGGTTTTTATCCCACACTGACCATAACCTTCAAAACATTGGTCCGAATTTATGTTCATCTGTTTAAAATAAAAGGAGAGAAGAAAAAGAAAGAATGAGTGCATAACTGGACAAAAATGACGAACCTACGTCGACACAATAACAAGCTCTTGATTCTGGCAGATTTGAGATCAGGAAACAGAAGACTGGAAAGATGACAGGATGTCAGGGAGCGAGAGAGCATGGGAATGGAGCAGGAGAAAAGTGAGTGGGCGAAGAATCAGATGCCATGTGTTTGTGAGTGAGTCAGACCCACAGAGCTGGCATGACCCACCCAAAAGGAGAGAAACTGGTAGGGTCACACTTCACAGTTCCACTTTAAATAACACCAATCCAACCATGCACTTTATCAGTTTACCTGTAACATTAGCAAATATGTCTGAGCAGACCTTCCTGTTTTATGAATGGACTTCATGACATTGATGCCATTTGGTTTTCAGTCCGTTTTAAAGCGCCCACATGTCACACAGAGATACTCCGAGCTCTCCTAACTGCTCCGGCTTTTCTGGCATTTTTTAAGAAAACTGAAACATTGATGTTTCTAATGAAAAGCTAAACAGCAGCTCACAGGCCCTGACCTTCTGCTACTCAAACAAACAAGTTAAAATGATTCATTCAGTGATTTACACAGGAGAAACTTAACATCAGAGTGCTTTACAAGGCCGATACACAGCACATAACTCAAAAGAATTAAAAGCAACACATTACTGAAAGACTGAAATTAAGGTAACACAAAAAGAACTAAAAACACACAAAAAAGAAACAAAAAAGAAAGGTGAAAGCAGCTCAAGCACAAACTACAAAGCCAACCTGGTGTATGAACATAATGCAAATTCATGTTGACAGAAACATGTCCTTAGTGACAGCCTCACAAGCTTGTACACCCAGGTTCTCTGATGCCACACATATTGTGCTGTTTGGTTGGTGTTTTACTGTCATTACAAACAGTGATCAAAATGTTCCAGGAAGAGAAAAGGTCCACAAAATAAACAATCTTAAAGCTTTTAAATGTTTTCATTACAAAGTCATCTCGTCATGCACGCGCCGACAGACTCACTCTGCTCGACCCGAAGAATAACGAAACAAAAAACAGCATTCTCCATGTTCGCAGGCCTTACCGACCACAGACCATCGAATGACCGGGTCACTTTGAAACAGAACTTGATGTCAAAAAAAAAACCTGAAAATCGTTTTTGCTTTTTTAACATATATTTCTAGTTAGAGAAATTTCAGAGGCTTATCCCTCAAAACTGTAAATACAAAAAAGTTGCACAAAATAGTTTCCAAACAAATTTATTTTGAGTGTCTTCATAGTTTTATTTTTGAGATACACAAATTTTTATATACTGCAGGAATAATGAAAATAAATATTATAATGCAAATTTGCAAAAAAGCAGCATGTGCATCAAGATAAACTATTTCCAACAGTGCAATTTGAGTTCTAAGCATCCCAGAAATGATACAGACAAGCATGAAGTCAAACGTGACTTTTAAAAACACCAGTATAGGCTCATGAGGCCCTGAAGGTAAAAGAAAACCTACATTTCCGCAAAAATGACGTCACTTCCAATTTCGGGCAGGTAATGGCGGACATGCGATAGTTCGCGGTGACCTATATTCCAAATAGGAAGTGTTATGAACAGCTGATCGGATCGGCAAAGCGTGTTTCTGGAATATTATGTTGTTGTTGCTGCAAGTGCTTTTTATGCAATTTTTGCAAAGCTATGTGTGAAAGGAAACCGTGACCTGGGACAAGCTGATGGCATAAGATGTAAGTACAACTCCTCATATGCAAAACAAATTATTGCGCTAGCTTATGTGGTTGCAGTTCTACACAGATTTAAAAATAGTTATGCAAAACGGAGCGTGCCTGCTCTGACCGGTGTTATAGGGTTAATGATATATTTTATGTCATAATTATAAAATTAGGTTAGAAACGATAGAAGACGAATGACACGATAGACACTTTTCTATCGTCCACACGATATATATCGCCCAGCACTACACCTTATATAGCAGATAAAACCGAAGCTGCACACTGAAGTCATCACTCATTTTCCTCTGATTGTGTTCTCTCCAAACAGCAGTAACTGCTTTCAGATCAGACCGAACAGCCTCGGTGTCGTTGGAGTGAACATGGCCTGCTTTAGCTGGAAATGCCCACCAGAAAAAACAAAACTGCCAGACAGCAACAGATTAATATTACCAGGATTTCATAACGCAGACAGATTGAATGACACTTGCTTCCAATGCATTTATTCATTTAATACTCTGTTTGGGCTGCTCTTGCAATTTCCTCCGGCTCCTGTTCGTAGGGCCGGTCTACAGATTCTGACGGTGTTTTTGCTTTCTCGCCACAGAAACTGCTTACATTTCACGCTCACTTTAATAAATGTCGCAATAAACAAAAACAAATGCTGTCAGGAGAAAAGTGGCACGAATCAATTTAGTCTGGACGCTCACCTCACCCGTCCCACACCCCTGCGTTCCCTCCTTTTTGGCAGGCCGATGGGCTTTGCTCCTCCGCAGCAGCACACCCGTCAACTGTGAGCGATTCAGGTTTGACGACAAAGACGTTCTTAAAAATCGTCCATTTCTCCTCCTCAGCACGACACTCTCAGCCACCTAGGCTGGCTGCAATCACACACTTCAGTGAAATGCAGTAAACAGCAAGTCTGAGATGAGAAACTGCAAAGGTGACCAAAGCGACGACTGACACAAACACCGAGATCGGTCCCATTATGTCTCAGGGGAGAATACTGAGTGACGGTGCATGACTAAACACTCAGGAAAAACTGTTCAACAACCTGAACGCACAAATGTGGGGTCGAAGCAACTGTAATGGTAAAAATTCTAGGGGGGGGGGGCTATTTTATTTCTGTTTTTGCTGTATTACATCTCCTGTTTCAGTGCTGGATTCTCATTTAAGCAAAATGTACAAGGATGAGCCAGATGTTCACTCAGTTTATCACATCTTTTTTCTGCTCTTGACTCTGTATGATGTCAAAGAGAGGGGATATGCCTAATATGGTCATGTTTTGTGTATGGGGGGCAGCTTGTTTCAGACAGAGGATGAACTGATGGGGTGGAATAAGAAGGAGATGAAGACTGAGAAGATGATGAAGAAGTAGTAGTAGCAATAGCAGCAGTTGGAATGAGCACATTTTACAATAAAACTTTCTCGTGCGATTAGTTACATGAAAATGATTTTCATTGTTGGATTAAGTGAAGATCCAAATTCTCTTTTTCTTATTCACATTCAGAGAATCACACACGTTCACTGATGCAGCACTTATGTAAACAAGGTGGAAAGTGGGTATGTAAGTTGATACTGAGTACGCAAAAAAGTTATTAAGAGAATTTAAAGTCAATTTACCAAGGAAGCTTGGTAGCTGATTAAACAGATTACCAGAAAGACGCCTGTTGTTGAAGTTTTCCTTTAAATATTTTTTTACCAGCGAGTCACTATTTTTTCTGCAGTTTGGACTTCATTAGATCAAGCTGTAAGAAAAGTGAATTTGTGTGGTCCCTGCACTGTGAATGAGGCACTGTTTTTTTTTATAAGAATTAAAAAATGATTGTGATGAACCTTTAATAGTCCTTTTATAGTGAGGTGCTTTGCTTTTGTGTTTTTCTCTCCCCACAATCAATATTTAATTTTCACAGTAAATAGTCTAAATTTTTTTAGCCATCTTTTGATGATATAATCAGATTTATAGCATCCGCTGACACTGAGCATGCTCAGTCAGACCACCTCACAGCTCGTCTTGTCCGCTTTCAAAACACCAGCAGCGAAACAGCAGCTCAGCTTAAAGCTTTTTTAGCAGGACTTCACTAACCAACAGGTGGAGTTATGGTGACTACATCATCCATCAGACTCGCACTGTGATGCAAACATACATCAACAACACGCATGTTGCCATTCCTCATCCTTGCACCAAGGTAAACCACAGGGATCGGAGGGACCTACAGCCTGATGCCTCCTGTTTTCTTAAACTTTTTGCATGGCAGTCTCTGTCAGATAACAGAACGCTTGCAAATCTGATCCAGGAAGAAAGCCTCACTTAAAAAATAAATAAATAACTAAAACAGGAGCATACCAGCCGCCTTGTACTTTATGATACTGACCATGTGACCACAGCAGCTGTGATGGACCCTGACCGGAGGTGTGCGTTGCACATCGTCCCCCTTCTCCGTTCTTTCTGTTCAACAAAGTACGAAACTTTTAAAAGTGGAAAAAAACCCACTTTTGATGCACTTTGTGTTGTGCCACGAAACAAAGTTATAATTTGGAAGGAGGAGATTAACGGGGCTTAGATATGGTGAATGATCTCGGTAATGGCGAAAACCCGCCACCAACTGGCAAACCAGACGATAGCTGTCAATCACTTTGTTTTGGATTTGTGTGGCTGAGAGAGCGCAGGGACTATGAAAAGGCATTTAATTGGCGGTAGATTGCGTAACTCTGAGCTCACGAGCCGTTCCACTGGTCTCTTTTAATCACCGCATATGTGAGCGCCTCTCCTGAGCCACGTGTCACGTGGGCTCTTCATCCATCACAGTTGGGCCATAAGTCAACCCCTGACCGTCCACCCCATTTAAGTAATTAATCAGCCAAACACTCGTGGCACAGATGTCCTTAAGCTCTCTGATGTCACTGTGGCTGGATTCATACCCAGAAGAGCCACACGACTGCTTTGTTCACGACTGCCACGCCGTCGGGGATTGGGTAACTGCAGATATTGCGTGATAAATAATATTGGCGGGCACCTCGTCATACTCAAAGCGGGTCAGGGGGAAAATACCCCGATGACTAGCAGTGATCACCTCAGGGAGAAAGTCCAGCAGTGAAAATCCTAAGTGCCCTGATGGTCCAGCCTGGGCACTCATAATCCCCCCCCACCCACGCACACAATCAGAGGAAGAAGGATTATGATTCTCTGCCCCCAGAGTCCCGAGCTCCCAGGCCATTTGTGTCTGATGTTAATCTTTGTTCTGAACAGATTTCAAACAGAAAGCGCTGGCACCGAACGTCACCACTCATCCACACTTTTATTATTATTGTTTAGTTGTTTTTTTAAATCAGGGATGCAAACACAAAGTTAAAAAACACCCACGTGAGGAACACCTGTGCTAAGGTCAAACCTTTACTTACTTTCTATAATTTGTAGATTCAGACAACGCTTAAAGTGACGACGTGAGCGTATGTAAAAGTAATCCTGCTGCTGCTCTGAAAACTCTGATTTTTCTATGCTGTCAAAGTGAGCTTGAATAAAACGGACAGAGACAGAACAGCAGCAGAGTATGGTATCGAGTTATCACACCTGAAAACGTGGCTTTCCACGCCGCCCGCCCACCCAGCAGGTTCACAGGAAGCTCCAGTGTCCACCTTTAAAAATCAGGTGTTCCTGTTCCCAGTTGCAGCTAGTTGTGCTCTGTGCAGTCGCACGCTGCTGCTGCTGCTGACAGGGGAAAGATGTTAGTGTTGTTTCTGCATGAAACTCAAGTTTATCGTCCTCTCAAACATCCCCACCTGCTTTTGATTGATTGAGCCATTCCCTCTCAGTTTCTTTGCCTCTACCCACACACAGCTGCCCCGATTAATGAAAGCAAAGTGAACGTCTTAAGTGATTGATTAATGATTGTCATGTGTTGGGCAAAGCCAGACAGGCCCATCTCATCTCATTATTATGAGGTTTATTATGACCTCAATCAACATGTAATGCATACCAATGCATATACTTTTTGATGTATGCACATATGTTAAGGTGAGGCAGCATTACACACTGCGCTGCACAACTGTGATCTATTTCCTCAATCTGACTGCAGAGTTACAAGAACAATGAATATTATACTGTAATTAATGCCTCCTGCACGGAGACTCTAGCACTAACTAACACAAATATCTGTATTTTTTCCACACTAAGACTAACTTTATCTTTAAAGGAATATAAGGACAGATTTATATTTATTCCCATCTGTAAACAAGATCCCCTTGCTCTTATTTTGAAAGTTTGACAGCTAACCAGCTTGCTGCTGTTTTGGTGGTCCTCGGAAATCATTCAGCAGCCTCCCAAGAGACTCTTCAGTTATCCTGCAGTTAATTTTGACTCAATTGTTGTGATCTGCAGCTGGAAATCGTAGTCTTTGTTCTGTTTCTGCTGTGAGCTGGAGGGTCACGCACTTGGAGCAGGTGAAGAAAGGACATCTGCAGCTGCAGTTTGAGTTCATTCATAGGATGAGGACGTTTCTTGAGAGGCAGCTGACTGTTGCTCCATTATTTACAGTCTCCTATCTCCATCAGTCTGGCCCACACGGTGGCTTTGTAACACGTGAAAACGCTAAAATGCACAGATTTTCATGATGTGATGATGCCAGCACTTGTCTTCTAAACACAAATGGAAATGTAAGAGAAATAAGATAAGTTGTCTGAATCAAGATGTAAAATAATGTCAGTGTTTAGTTTTAAAAACATCTTTTTTGTTATGATCTGTAAATTATCACGTACATCTAATAGCAGCAGACTCCATGAATTTGGAGGATTGTTCAAACTGTACTTATGGTCTCTTAACACATCTTACGTCTCTGTTTTTGTCCCACTGAGAGCAAAAACAACTAGCACCTCCTTCCTTTATAAGGAAGGAGGTGCTAGTTACTCTGAACAAGTTTGTCTCATTCCTAGATACCTGCCTTAAGAAATGCATGAAATATTATTCTTTGGTTCATATTTTCAAAGTGTAACACTTGAAATGCCAGCTTGAATTAATTACAAGATGCATTTCACAACAAACACAGTTAAATAGCTGCAATGCAGACAACTCAACAGTGTTTGAAATAGAGCTAAGCTGCTTCCTCTGCAAAACTGCAATTATTTAAGACCTCAACAACTGCAAGCATCATTTAACTTTAATTAAGACCTTGAGTTGAGACCTTGAACGTTTAAATTTAAGAGTTTTTTTCCAACCCTCTGACAGAAATTAAGACATTGCTCACATTCACTGTGCGAATGAAGCAGTTTTCTTTCCGTTATGGCTGACTGAAATTAATCAGCAATAAAAAAAACGATTCAATTATTCAACATATGTTTAAATAGCTCGACATGCTTTGTATGTTCATGACATGAATGAAAGCAAAGAAAGAAAGATTGTTGCTTCCCGGCGATATTTAACCTTAATGATGCACCAGAGAGTAAACCACTCCGTGACTGAATGATGCTGGAAACACCACTATGACTGCATCTTACATACAGACCACGAAGAAAAATGTATCATTGCTACGATTCTGACATGTATGATATAAGACGTGAGGATACCCCGGCAGCAGGGAGTAGAAATGGCCTGAAATAGTCCATAAAAGCCCAAAACATACATGCAAATCCTCGTGATAGCAATAACAAGGCGACTGATTTGCTGAATATACGAGAAGCGAGGAGGAGGAGAGGCAAGTAAGACAAAGTGTTCGAAGATGATTATGGTGGAAGTGGTCGAGGGAGAAACAGAAAATACAGATGGAGCATGAAAGAAAGCACTTTATAAGAGTGTTCGTTCAGCACCATTAATCACCTGAAAACATCCCCGTCAAGCAAACCTAACTGACATTTATACGCATGTTTCATCACATTAAACTCAACGTGCTTTACATACAAAACAGTGGATAACATGAGAAAATGGATAAAACGGACACTCAATCAGAAAATAAATGCACAAATAAATAAATGCACAAATAAATAAATGAAGCTGACCTGATACAGTGTGTTTACACAGACATACGTTTGTATTGCTTAACCCATTATTATACACCATCTTCTTTCTTTTTAACACAAATGAAGTGACAACGAAAGGATTCATTTAAAATCAGATTCCCTTAAAAAAAAAAAAATCACAGACTGTATACAAAAGATGTAAGCATGTAGCCCATTAAGTGCTAACAGGTCATAACGGGGTTCATGATTTTATGCATCCTTTAACTATTTGAAATCATGATTTTCACACAACTAGCTTGTTGTCATAGCACTGCAGCCATGACCAAATGAGCCACGCCCATCAACCATCGCCGCCTGCTGAGCTCAAACCACGAGCACACTTGTTAACCAAACTAAACTTTGAGGAGTCAAATTGCATATATGTGTGTGAAAGTATGGACCGCTTCTAACAATTACACTGAGAGGAACTGGATGTACATTAGAGAACTAGAGTTTATTATCATTATTAATATTAGTATCATTATGAGGATAACTGCCTGTGTTGAGCCTGAGAGAGTAGATAAACCTTGTAAATTCAACACACACACACAAAAAACACACTGAGGAATGAAATGGGTTCAAATTCTGCAGGAAAACATTCCCAAAGTATACAAGTAACACTTTCTGTCAATCTAAACATAAATATTATTTTAAAAAAAAGCAACGTTGTGCTAATTCCTCATTCTGTGTGTTCATATTTGTGTTTTGTTAGAGAGGAATTTTTTTTTTTAAAAAGTGCTTTTTTACTGAAAGCAGAAGCCTCTCCATTTGTCTCATGTGACTGTCTCCATCAGCCCTGGATGCTCCTTTCACCCCTCTGAGTCTTTGGGCCACCATTTGGCTTCATATATTTAACGAGACATTCTGCACCAACACAGAGAGTATTGTTGAATATCGAAATATATCATTGTGTCTTTCTCTGAACGCGTTTTACAAAAGCAGGCTTCAGGAAGTCGGTGAACAGGCCTCTGTCAGGGGAAGTAGGAATGTGTCTGCTATGATTAATGAACCTAGAACATCGAATATTGTGTATCAATAATGTTGTGTATCAATAAGATTACAGTGAAGAAAGGAACTACTTAACACCATCTATGCTCCTCAGTAAAGGTCTTTTTTAATGCTGCTTTGCTTAGACTGTGTTACTTTGTGTTGCAGAACATGTTGTCCGCTTATGCTAATCGAGGCCTTGCCTCAAGAAGGAGCGACTTGGCCCAGGTTAGATTTGGAGTCACGTCTTCAAAATCACTCAAACAGGAACATGAAAAACGAGGAAACATTATTTTGATGTTCTTAAAAATCCCACAAGCAACTCCAGATTTCCAGATATCTGTCAGAATCCAGGAGTCAGTTCATGCATGATGTAGAGGGGATTTACAGCCTCAGACTGCTGGTTAGAGACACGCCCTGGAGACCGCCGTGCATATACAATTAAAGACAGGACGACAAGGCGGCGGAGAAGTGAGGACAGAGACAAGGAGAATGGCTGATGGCGTTTCCTGCGACAGCACTGCAGAGCGGGTCATTATATTTTAAAGAGTACGTGAATATGCAGCTCAAGATAAAGTTCAGGAACAAAAACAAAGAGTGCCTGGTTTGGGATGTGATTCTGACCGTGGAGAGAGGGTAACGCCGTCTCAAGTTTGGATGATATCGCCCAACAAAAAAGTGGGAAGATTAACTATGTGGCATTCAAGTTCAGACCGCAGAGCCAACCTGATGGAACACTGTAGAGCAGAGGCACCTTTATTTCACTGCAGTGCTCCTAAATCACACAGATCTCATCACTGTCAAACAACGACTGTTGCAATATGCAAGCGCAGTAAACGAGCTGGCTGGACCGTTTGTGGCAGAACTCGTGTGTAAAAGTTAATCACACATCGGTCATCTGCAGAGTGATTTAGAAGGTGATTAGGATGTTCCACTTCCACGATTTCAATAACAACAAAAGGTCTTTCGACAGACAGAGTTTACCTTCGGGTAATGGGGTCACATTTTCCTTGCATTCCACTCAAACTTATAATGAAAACTAAACAAAGACAAAAACAAACGCTCCCATTAACACGGAGCATCTCTGAGGCTGTACGTCAGAAAGTGATTATAGCAGTTCCCCAACATTACACATCTGGCCAATCACCAAGTAGTAAATGTTAGATTGTTGGTTTCAATTAGAAAAAAAATCATAACATCAGTTATGACATTAGAAAAATGTAGAAGGAGAGAGTTACGGGTGTTGCACAACCATCCAGCAAGCACTTCTATTGGAATATGCTGCCATCTTTGGCCTTATTATTACTGTAGAGCCAAAGACATGTTTCTTAAATGCCTCCAGTCATCATAAAGATGGCTTAAATTGCTCAGAAGTGTCAACTGAGTACAGAGATAAAAACCATAAAACGGAGCCATCTGAAAACAGAATCAATCTACAAGCAGAATAAATCAGAACAAACAACAGCAACGGGAAACAGAAAACAAACACTTTCCAGCAGTAAAACGAACATGAATGAAGAATAATTAGTGTAGAAAGTTTTTAGCCTTCAAGACTTCACATTGTTTTATCATCAGTAGTGCTTGTTCCAGTCTACAACCTCGGTGATCTCTGCTTATGCAACAGGCACAGAACACAGTGGTTTGAGATTGCAGCACAAATCAATGTGACTATATGCAGTGCACTCAATCTTACTGCCTTTGAAACAGGTGCTTTAACCAGGTCTGCAACCACTTGCAGCCTGTCTTAAGTCCATAAAGATGTCACTAAAACAGCAGCAAGATGAAGTCAGTCTGCTGTGAGTCAATCTGGCAATTAAAATGCACCCTGTTTGTCATCAGTCTGTTCAGAGTCAAGCCAGGACCATCATCATGATTTTTTGGAGATAGGCTTCCTGCTGTGTGATCAAAATAGGCCTGCCACGATACTAGTCACGATTACGTCGACGATTAAGATCCCAAAAGACGCAGGAATAAGTAGCAGGATTTAAGAGTGTAATAACGGACTGAAACAGAAGATGGCAGCACTGCATGTACAAGGATGCCAGCTGCCGTTAAACCCCGAAGAAGAAGAAGCTGTGTCCCAGAATTCATAGCGCGGCCCAGCTCAGTTTCCAACAATGGCGGCAGCTAGTTAGTTTTAATATTACTCTTATTATTCTTTCTGGGTCACAAAATAAACGTTTAACATATTTTCAGGCGAGAATGTAGCTGTGTAAACCTCAAATATCTGCTCAGTTTATCAGGACACCACATATTTTCAAAAGCGCTCCGATGTTTTCGGAGACGTCTGTTACCCACTAGCTCGATAGCGAGCCGGGGGCTAGGCTAACTAGAGCTGTGAGAACACCGGACTCCCGGCAAATCGTTTTCAAACCCACCGCCGTCTTTCGTTACTCAGGTTAAACATGATATATAAGTCACTTAGATAACTTCAAAATGTTATTGTTTGCTTTTTTTTTTAGTATTTTATTGGTTCCTGAGTAAATCGGTTTGGCTGAGATTAAAGTTATAGTTTTTACACAGCTGAATAAACGTCAAGCAGACAGCTGATTATCAGAAGTGTGAGATGCTGGAGAATATACTCCGGTGTCCTGTTATATTTTAGATAGCAAGGAGTTTATTAAACTTCACCGAAACAATCTGCAAATTTCATTAAAATTGAATAAACTATCATCTTGTCTTTATTTTTAGTTAGCACATACCTTAAACACTTAAAGCTGTAAGCTAATGATAGTTATATAAGAGCAGATGCTGCTGGTGCAATAAGCTGTACGTTTTACATCCAATGGATGATGATCTGATTAGTGACTAATCGCCAAAATAATCGGTGACTAGTCGACTATCAAAATAATCGTTTGTGGCAGCCCTAGATCAAAATGTGGTCACTACCAATACTTGCAATCATTTGGTGAATGTGGAAAAAATGAAATGCAATTACCAGATAACCCCAACCAAGAACAGCAAAGTGATGGAGTTGGTGCATGTCCCAGAGCAGGACAAACTTTTTTATATTTGTTTTTTGTGAAAATTTGATCAGTTCACTTGTTCTAAACCGGGTTATTTAAATGCTAAGATTTAAGGTATGAGTCAAACAGGTAAAAAGACTATAATTGCTGATGAAATATAACACAAAGGACGCCAGCAAGATGAGTTTCTTCTGGAAAAACTGTGTTGGGGAGTCATCTTTGCTTTCTTCTGGATTATTTTTGGAGGCAATGAGTTGGTTTACTTGACAAAATATTTCAGTTACCCAGGACACAGTTTCTGCCCATCCGTGGGATTATGAGAAGTGGCGAGGAGTAGAAAAAACAATAAAAATAAAAGATGCATTTACAGCAAATACTTTTGGCAGCAGCCAAAGAAGTAATATTGCTGGTTTAAAAAAATCCTCCACTCTCAGTATATGGAAGTCAGCAGTTACAGGAAAACACACAAAGGACAAGATAACTTTTCAGCTGAGTCTGGAAAATATGCAATTCAAAGAGTGATGTTATCCTGGTTAGAAGTGATGAGAGAGATCGAGCTCGTCATAGATGGGAAACTTTCACGTCGTATCGATTTACAAGATTGGGCGAGTTAATGGTGAAAGAACAGATAACTGTGTCTGTGCAAGTCAGCGTTTGGTTATGATGCTGATACGATTCTTGGTGTGTGAGGTCGAATTTTTCTGGTGCAGGATTTGAGTTTTTATTCGTTTGTTTTCTCGCTTTGCTTTTTGTGCAGTAGAGCTCAAGGAGAAAATGGAGGTTATTGGAATATGTCTCTGATATTTTAACAGTCTGCTCTCAGCATTGTCATTTCCAACCATCAATCCACGAGAGGAAGGAAGCAGAGCAGAGACACAAGGAGACGACACTGAATGGGCTTCATCCAAAGTTTAAATTAGGCAAAGGTTTTAATTCTTCTAGAAAAAGCTTCAAACTTTTAATCACTCCTCATTAATGCTGTGGGGAAAAAGCTCAGAAAAGCAACAGCAAGTGTAAATAATTTTATAATCTCGCTGGCACCACTTGCCTTTATGAACACTCATCCGTCATTACAGAAATATTAACATTTCACACATCAGGCAGTGTTGGAAATAACTCTCAGAGGAATAATTGCTCTTTTGTCCCATAATACTCCTTTCTACCGTCAAACCTGTTTGTATTCAAAAACATCAGGTCATTCATTGTGAAAGCAAAGAAAATTACAGTAAAGAGTGACGTATTTGCTACAGACTTTTACAGCTTTGAAGAAGTTGCTGTTTTGGAGACATTTTCCTAATTAAAACCTACAAAATGCAAAACCGTCTCTCAAGAAAGACGCCGTTAAACACCTACCAAGGTAAAAATAACAAGCAGCAGGGCACAGTGAAGATTTATGATGGGCTTGAGACATATCTGGGGGGACATGAGAAATGATTATTTGCTGCTGGTTTATTAGGACGACGACCATTTCCCTCCTGCCATCACGAGTATTGGAAAAATGAGAGCAAAGAGAAGGATTCAGAAGCAGGGATAAAACAAGTTGCCTCCAATATGATAGACAGATGGAAACAATCAGAATAAATGAAAAAAATAAAGCCTTACGTGGATTTTTCTTAATTGAAAAAGACAATTGCTCATTGTTTTATTTAGTGAAGGGCATTATGGGTCAGTGGACAGCATTTAAACAGATGCTAGAGAGAGCACCGTGACCCAACTACCCAATCAATTCAGGACACTGGAATGAACTGCGGTCTTCAGTACACGAGCGCCCAAAAGAAGCAGCAGGACACGTAATGAGCTCAAGGTTATACCGGGTCTCAGTGTAGACAGCTATTGTTAACCTGTCTGCATTTTAATTGCAGCCAAGTACTCCTGTATGTTTGATGTAAATCACATTCATTTGCCTTCAGATCCCTCTGAAACGTCCTTGTACCAGATAACCGGCTTTGCACTCCTCGCATTCTGCATGTCGATTTCCTTCCACTTCACATGGAATACAGCTCGAGGAAGCAGTAAGAGAAAAAACAAAGTATATACAGAGGTTCTCATGTGATGTCACGCACACTTTGCCCAACAATACGGCTCCTATGTATATTCCTGACTGGCTGGCAATGGTTGCTGGATGTTGGTGGGTAAAAACTTTGCTAGACCAAAGGAAAAAAAAGGCCTACTGATCGCTTTGGGTGCAACTAGATTCCCTCAGTTGCCTGTAGTTGTTTTTCTAGCTTTGTGATAGTAAAACTTGAAGTTATGATGCAAACCAGAGACGGACAAGGTTCACCTTCAAAGTAAACGTTGTCCCTCGGCGCTGAAGCAAACAGGCGAACAGGTTCTTTTTCTACAGCTCAGAGGGAAGTTGGGCAATGTTTGTCGAGAAGTCAGTTTTTACTATTCAAACTGCAACTAGCTATATGGTAGCAACCAAAGCAATCACAAGTTCCAACATTTTCCCCGAGCAACCAGAGCCGCCCATCAACCTCCACCAACCACTGGCAACCAGCTGGGGAATACTCATTTGTCTCTTAACAACTGATGGTTGTGGACGAGTCTCTAGGTCTGTGCAACTTTATTTAATTCACTTCACTTCAGTGAAATTTTATTTCTATTGTGCCAAAGTACTTGCTTTAATGCTCTATATATCAGAGGATAAAGACCCTACGATAAAACAGAGGACCAAAAAAAACAAAATCTGACGACCTATGAGCAAACACTTGGTGACAGCGGCAAGGAGAAACAGTTTTAACAGGAAGAAACCTCAAGCAGAACCATGTTCAAGAAGTGGCAGCTATCTACTGTGACCTGCTGAGGGTACTTGATTGTGCATTGTTACCAAGACTGTGATAGTTTCAAAATGGTTAGTGGTCACATGATTAACATCACACGGTTAGTGGTCACATGATTAACATCACACGGTTAGTGGTCATGTGCCTATAAAAGCTCAGAAGAAACAATTGCACCACATGGGGACACCATATATGACTAATTTTTTCCTTTTATGCATTTATTTTCCATCCATCTGCAAATATTTACCATTTACTGCTCTATGCAATAAGAAACAAGAATCAAACTGCAACATTTTGTTGAACCACTTGATATTGTTGTGATTTTACGACACATTCCATCCTTGCTTAAACCTAAACTTGTGACTTTTTTGCATTTACTGAAACGAATGACGCTGATTCTGGGAGGACAGTCTCATCAGGTGCCCCACCCTCACAATGCCCTTGAACATGCTACTGCTTAATAAAGGCATGATGCATGAGTGTACAGTACATTATCTCTCCTAAACAACTCCCCATTATTAATCATTCTGTTTATCAGCCTACACGAAAATGGCCTGAATAACTATCTGAACCTAATTTTTAAAACTTTAAAAAGGTCCATCAGTTATTCCTCAATGACCTCTACGTCTCCTTGATAACTGCTCCCTCCTCTCCAGTCTCCACCATTTAAACAGCACCATGCTTTCCCCCCTCCCCGCTCTGATACGGCTTCCCTGCTGTTGCATGGAGTGGACTCCCCCCCGTGGATCGTAGCTCCAACACTTCATCCCGCTGCGATAATCCCCATTAAACCATCTGCACTGTCGTTTCCCCGCTGCTCTGGCCCTGACTGGGATAGCCACTGCCATTACATACAGCATATATCTGCACTGTACAAATCAAACATGACTGCTTCAGTCATGTGCAGCAGATCAGCAGGATGGAAACTGCTCTTAAATACTAGGCTCCAATATAGAAATGACATGAGCTGTCAAACTTCAAGGATAAGGAAAAATGAGCTCAGACACTGTAAAAAACATCCGCTTTTCATCAAGTTCAAGTACACACTATGTGTCCTTTAGAGGTTTATCTGGGGTGAGTTCACAGGGATCAGAACCAGCCCACTGAAAAATGTAAACAAGAGCTAAAACTGGGAACTTTTAACTGGAATAACATCATAAGAGTCTAAACTCTAAGCTTTGCAGACTTCTTACAAAGCCTCCATCTCACACAGAGTAAATAAGCAATAGATGAACAAATAAAATGAATATTCACAGTTAGTCTTCCACTGAATAACAGAGGTTTTAGATTTTTTTATTGCACGTTCACCGTTAAATTATTTAAAACTCAACATTTTTGGTGAATTCATAGAAAATATCCTCTCTCTTTTTTTAAATCACAGGAGAAAGTGTGAGTAATACTTTTTCTGTAATTTTAGGGATTTATTTCTCAGAGTTTAAGCCCGAGGAGGCACGCCGACGGCTTCCTTTGATTTACTACAGCACCATTTTCTGTAATGGCATTAAACTGAATGAATGTGGAAAAACTGAGACGCATTATTTTTCTTAAGACATCTCAGGGTGTTCATCATCACTTTGTTAAGGTGAACTTTTAAAAAAAATACATTTAAAACTTCTTTATCCTGAAAGAAAAGCGGTCTGGCCCACATTAGATCAAACTGAGGTGTTTAAAACGAGCTGCTTTTAATGCAGCATTCGACTCCATGTAAAACTTGTTTTCAGTGTCGGGATAATTAACTGCCGCTAAAACCGTTCAACAGAGCAAAGAAAACCAACAGTCAGATGATTACACGAGCTTTAAACAAACCAACAAACTGTGGCACACAAATGTTTTTAGAAGAGAACAAATGCATAAAAGCTAAAAACATCCCCCAAACCGTGCACAACAATCTGTCTACAGAACTGCAGCCCAATAATAAACTGACGACAACTAATGTCTGAATGAAGTGATTTAGATTGTCAGGATAGCATGAGCCTGTTTACACGCACTCAGTTATCCCACTACTTTTTCACATCCTGCTGTTTTGCCAGACGTACCGAATAAACGTATAAAAAGTACACAGGTCCAAATTTCGTTTTAATTAAAGTCAAACCTTTTCTCACCACTTTGAAGGACAACCACAAAGAATGGTATACAGAACTGTGTAGAAAAACCTCAGGTCTGCAGAGACTCCAGGCTGCTCTAATGGTTTTCTGCATGACTTTATCAGGATCTCACATTATCACAGATCTGGACTTTGGATCATTGCAGAACCTTCATTCTTTTCTTTTTCAATAATTCAGTGGGAGGTTTGCTGCTTGGGATCATTGTCCTATTGATGACCCAGGTTGGGCCGAGATTTAACGTTAACATTTCACTGTAGAATACTTTGGAGTTCATCAATGAGCACAAGGTGCCCAAACCACCATCCCTCCACAATCATGTTGACAGTCGGTTTGAGATGTTTGCGCTGATATGGTGTATTTGGTTTTCTCCAAACACAGTGCTGTGCACGATGGACAAACATCTCCTCTTTTGTCTAATGTTCAAAAGACATCGTTTCAGACGTTTTTTGGTTAGCTGCAAACATTAGCTGTGCTGCTATATTCTTTGTAGAGAGCCACTCAAGCCATCTTTGGTATTCATTTCATCTGAACAAGCCCTAAAAAGAACAGTCAGTGATGACTGTCGGCCTCCCTCTGTTTTTATTACCACTGTTTAGGGCTGTTCGATATAACGATATATATCGGATGATGATATAAAAACGTCTGTCGTTGCATTTTACGCTATCGTTTGTTTCGTGGTGTTGCAAAATAAACTGTTTACGGTAATATTTGTTCATGGTTTTGATGTCACTGTAGTGGCTATATTAATTTCTTAAAGTTCTCTCTTTCTCTTATATGTAATATAACCACACTATGGATGGACAACCGCCTGTTTTTATGCGTTGTCGTTAACAACAACGACGGTAACACCATTGCGTGTCCGCTTGTTTATGTTCCACATAAACCTTTCACAATAAAGCTCAAGATCCTGTTGAGGCTTTTCAAAATAAACTGAATCACGTGAAAGAGCAGATTATTTACGGATGAGAAGTAAAAAAGAGCCGCCAGGTGCTAAAAAATAAACCTTAGACTCAAACGTTAGAACAGGCTTTTCCCCGCAGCACGCCGTGTAATAAATACAAAGAAAACGGCGCCGTTACAACTTATGTCTAAAGATGTATCGTTTCATGCATCGGTTAAAACACTCGACTCCAGCTACATGACGCGCAGCTGGTAACACTTCACGCAAGTCGAGCTGCCCCAGATTCACAGAATTTACAGAAAATGTTACATTTTTGTGATTTGCAGAATGAAACTTTTTTTGGTTTTTTTTTTTTTTTTTTTAATGACGTTATTCCAAGTTATTCCCACACATAAGATACTGTTGTTGGTTATATTTGTTTCCAGTAGTTTGTTGGCGTTGTCACCATTTTCTGTAGTTTGTACTACCAAAACCAACCAGTTTTTCCTTTGATTAACAGCATTATTATTTAATTTCAGATTTGTGCTTTGAACAATTATGAAAACAAGATCGCTGGAATAAAACTAATTTAGCTTTTTTCACTACACTGCTTGCTACAGTGCATTTCCACCTCTCCGTGAAAGCTCACACTCATTCACAGTTCAGTGCAGCTCGATTAGATTGAGATTACTAATAGAGAGCCTGTCATTAACTGTATCTATGCAGACAAAGTAAAACTCAACAAGTTTGAATATGAAGAATATAATTTCTCTAAAAGCAATAATTAAGAGTCATATGATAAACCAATGCTGTCCTTTATTTCACTATAACTTGAAGTGGATTCACAATTAATTCTAAATAAAATAGAGACGGGTGTGGAGCAGCTGACTTTATTTTTTTTTTTGTGAATAATTGCGTGATAGAAAAAGAAGCCACGGCTTAAAGGCAGGATGAAGGAAACATCTTGTTTCAGAGAGAAGATGAACTGAGGGGCTAGACCAAGGCCATGTATAAGAGAGGGATTATTTTGAAGTGTGAATCATGCAAAGCTCTCTAGTAAAAGTTACGCATAAATGGCTTGTTTCAGGCCGTAACAGGCTAAAGTACTGCAGTAACAACAAGGTGCGCGGCCTTCAAGGGGAACAGCACTCAAGGTCACTGAAACTCCTCTTAGAATAAATCTTTATTAGTCAGTTAATTAATCAATCAGGTCTGTATTGAGGAAAGTGGCAGGTTGGGTCATTTCTGAAGCTGTGGGGGAAAGGAGAGTTAAAATTAACTTTATTTCAACACATGAAACTGTGCGTGGCTTAATAGTCACGCAGTGTAATTGAAATATCTGCATGACGATAAGCCGTGAACAATGCAGCGCAAGCATAAACTGCCTCTGAGCTCATATACGGCATCGATTTTCCATCACTTCCCACATACTGGGAGAACAATAAATCAGCCATTTAAAATGTACTGGCCGTCCAGCAGGGTGGGGTGTACCAACCACTGCTTGGCTAGTCAGTGTGACACAGACCCTGTGGTGAAATTCAAAAAGAAAACTTATCTGGGGACAATCAAGGACAGAGAAGTTTAATCGAGGTCTCGGGAATCTCTGCTGGAGCTCAAGCAAAAAGCCAGAAACACCCGGCTCTTTCACGGCCGCTTAATCTTTTCAATCAAAGCTGTGTAAAGGGCCAGGATCAACACTGTGATCAACTCTGTTATGCAATGGCCTCTATCGTCTCCCCTTCACACCCTGGAGCCAACAAATACTGCCAGGAAGGGGAAAAAGAAAATAACCCATTCAGCCATCCATTTATCCATTTGGGTGGTGAACATGAGAATCAATCAGCAGGAGAGCAGATCTCAGTCAACCGATCTTTGTAAGAGCTTTCAGAAGTTGAAGATCACGTCACACCCACAGCTGATAGTGCTGATGCGCGAAGCCGATGCTGATTAAGGAAAAGATGTGACCTGATGAATTATCAACCCGGGCTGCTTTTAGGCCTTATTATTGTGAAGTAATTATTCTGTCTCTTTGTGAATTCTTCATTAAAATGGGAGGTTAATGCACAATAAAATATTCACATCACACTTAAGTGGCTTGTGGCTGAGTGAAACTAAATATGACAATGCAAGATCACAGGCAGCGTGCAGCTAATTTAACTCTGTGCACTCGACAAACATCACCCATCATCTCCCTGTGGGGAGATGATGGGTGATGTTTGTCATCTGTCAGTCACTCTGTTTGGGTGACTGACAGATGGTTGGAGAGCAGGCCTAAGGTGAGGCGCTAAAAACAAACCATAGGGCCTGAAACTCCAGGGGGGAAGAAAGAAAGGAACTCTGAATCAAACAGGTTAAATTCTGACCCGTTTGATCACAAATGCTGCCAAAGCTCAAAAACCGGATCAAAACAGGTGTCATCCTTAATGTTTTTCTCATCCCTGCTCATCTCTACAGCGCTGCTGGTAAAGGTCTAATCATCTGCACGGGGACAGCTGCTGTCAAACCTAAAAATAACCCACAATCTGTTGTCCGCTGCGAACAAAGCACCCCGAGTGCTGCAGACTGTCCGTCTGGGGGGAAAAAATCTGCCAAAACTGCTCAACAGATTCACACATAAAAATCTAACAATGCAGCGCCGGGCAGACGAGACGCGGCCAAACAAACCGAACAAAGTGAAGTGACGTTAGAAGCCCAGCTGCTAAACTGGTCTCAAAGATAAGATGGAGTAAAGTCTATTAATCAAACGGTAAAATTACACATCCAATATTCAGATTCCTGTTTATGGTAATCTGAATACTACTTAATGTAACTCCCTTTTAAATAATTCAAATGTCTTTATTCTGCTGACATGGCATTATAATAACCTTCGACTTTCTGTTCATCGACAACGAGCGTCCCACTGCTGATGTGCTAACAATGGAAGCCTTAAAACGTGGACACGGTTTAGTAGTCTAGAAGGGTGTTAACAAACACACATGTCAGAAAGCATTGTCCTTTTAGCAGACAATGTTTGTCAAATTTCCAGGAGGGACGTGATTAGTAATGCGTATATCAGAGGGACAGCTCAGGCAGCGATGGACAGTGCAGAGGGAGAGCTGATATATTGGGCAAAGGATGGTGAAGGTGGAGCTGCCAGGCATGGATGTGGTGGAGAAAGAAAAGCAGGTGGTTGGTGTGACAGAAGATGACAGAGATAGGGTGAGATGGAGGCCGGTGATAGGCTGTGGCAAGCAGCCAAAAAAAAGAAAAAATGAAGATTCGTTAAACTTGAGTTTAAATCAAAATTCAAAACGAGCACACTTATAACTGTGCAAAGCACTCATTACATTCTCAGGTTAAATGTGACCATGAAAGGAGAATAAACACATTATAAATGTTATTTAACAGAAAGTACCTTGGAGTTAGTTGGTTTTGTTTTCATGCATTACCTGCAAAGAGCAAAATAATATGAATCTCGTAAATGCAGCTCCTGAAGCGCTCTTTATCCTCAAAGCTGTTTATGCTGCTTTAAGTACATGATGACCATTTTATCCTGTTTCTGTCTAATCCTGTATATCGTGCAGTGGAACAAAAGATCAGAACTGTTGTTTTTTCCCCCAATATTTCTTTGTTACAGTTATTTTAAGTACTTTCAAATAATGTGTAACGCTTCAGACAGAAACACGTAATGGTACATTACAACAAAGAAATAATTATACTGTAATTATATTATAAGTAACTTTAAGGAATACATCATTTTTTCTATGTATTGCAAAACTTAAGGTATTATACAGGAAAGAAGAAATAATTAATTTTTAAGTAAATGTGAAAACAAAAGTAAACTATGAAAATTATATAAGTAATTTAAGTAGCGCTTAAACTCCTGGTAATTTTGCAGAAAAACAATGTTTCTCCATCTTACACTGTACGTAGATATAATACTGGAAAATATTGTTGAATTATGATTGAAATTCCATTTATTTACGAGGCAGTTACGCTCTTAGTCAGAGGTTGTATAATAAAGTCCTACCAGCTTCTCTATTATTCGTTTTCTAAGATGTCAGTGGGACCAGTATCAATATCACTTCAGCCAATCAGGAGACGGTTAGCTTCGAGGTAGAGTAACGGGACCTAAAACGGCTCGTTTCACTCAGCGGATCAGCTGCAGGGCCTGTGGTATTAAGCATTTTTTAAAAAGAAATGCTTTGAGCGGTGAATCGTACAAAGCCACTCAAGCTCCAAAGGTACAAATGTGGCAGTGGAAATGAGCAGAACAGGGCTCCTTTAAGAGTGTGAGACGAGAACGTCCTTGAAGCTGGTCTGGCTTTAGTTAAGTATTATCTTTAAAACATCAAGGTTACAGAAAGATTCATTTAAATGCACAACTTAGGTATTTTAAGGTGTGTCGTTTGATGCCAGTTTCAATTTAAGAGAATATCTGTCCTCTAAAAAAGTAGATTAAAAAAAAGTGTGACCCATTAGGGTGGATGTGTGCAGGCGGATTGGAAATGCTTTTTAAAAAACATACAGCTGGAAGAGGATATTTCTACGATGAATAAAGGTGAGACGTGTATATTTATCATAAAGTTCGGCCTTTCAGATAGCAATTTTGAGCATGGCTTCCTGGGCGACCTGTCCTAAACTTTGCAACTGAGTGAAAGTGGTGGGTCCCAGAAATAAACTCCCAGTTCAACACAATGGAAGAAGAAGGGCAACTGAGCTCCCAATGCAACACTGAAAAAGACTTCTGGTTCTGTGTGGGGCTGGCTTTGATGGTCCCCCTGCAGGCAAAAGAAGAGCTGATAAGAAAGAGTCAATTATTTAGAGTGATCGGTCTGGGTAGTAACTTTAGGCTAGAGCCTCTGACCCCACACAGACCCCAGTGAAGACGCAGGCCAGCCACTGTGAGCCGACCACAGGAGTGTTTTATCCCCCCTAACAGAATTATGACTTATTGAAGATATGAAAGAAAGATCTGATGGACAAAAATACTGTTAAAATTATATTCCTAATAAAAAACAAATAAAAATGTAACAAATTATTACTTGTCAGCTGTAAGCTGATTATGATAAAGATCATATTATTTCTAGTTATTAACACAGTGAAAAATCGAACGCGAGGGGTGTAAGTTTAACTCATTTAGATCAGTGTAATGAACAATAATTACATTTGTGTCATTACATAGATTTATATACAGTTCTCTGTTCCTCTTCATTTCTTCAAAGTGCAACTTTTTGCTATACAAGACTTATTCACATAATCCCATGCATGCCTGCACACACGCACGCACGCGGCATTGGCAGGTATAATTACGTGAAACTTTATTGCCACTTCAAATTAAATTTTGATAGAAATAAACGTTAAAAGTTAAATCTACTCTTTCGCTGTAAGAACCCTGATGTCAGTTCAAAGCGCTGTAACCGATTTTGTCTTCATCGGGCGGTGACCTCGAGCTCGCGCTGAGATGGTTTGCAGCCAAGTGTGAAGTGGCTTGGATTGTGAATTAGCACCTCTGAGTTTGAAGCTACGGGTCTGGAAAAGGGCGGAGGGCCCGCTCGGGGTTGGGAATGAAGTGCTGCCCCAGGTGGAAGAGTCCTCGTCACAGGTGGGGTGAGAGCAGAGCGGGAGACTGACAGATGCAGCATCTGCAGTCATTGTCTACAGTGGTGTGGACGCTGTAACGTCCTACTTCAGTAAAGAGACACCTGAGCATGAAAGTGAATGTGTTAAGTATTAATTAATCTATGTCTCTACCCTCAACAACGGCCACAAGCTGTGTGCAGTGACCAAATTGTAGGTTGGCGGATAAAATGTGGCAGAAACGGGCTCCCTCTGAAGGTTGGCTGGGCTCAGTCTTAGAGATAAGAGGAGCTCAGGATAAAGCTGCCACTCCTACAAAAGAGCCAAGTGGACGGCTTTTGGTATCCGAGGATGAAACCTCCTGAACACCACCTAGCTGAGCACTTTCCAACTGCGGCGGGACCTCGACGTACACAGCACTGCTGGAGAGATTGTATCTCTCAGCTGGCTTGGAAACAACTGCTTGCACGGTTAGTTTGGTTTAGTTTGGTTTGGTGGTTGGACAGCATGTTTCACGCCTTTCCTAAACAATACTCCATTGTTGCAAGTTTGAAATACGTCCACAGACAGCACGGTTTTCTTTTCAAGCATTTCAAAGGAACGGACAAAACCGCAGAGTAGCTGTTATTAGTTAATGAGAGTCTTATAATTTATATACATATTTCTGTTATTACTTAGCCATAAAAATCTTTTTTTCTTGTCTCACATAATCATGATTGATTCTAACGAAACTGTTAAATTAGTCTGCAAAACTGCAACTGTAAACGAAAAGTCCGGAGATCACAAATCAGCATTATTTAAATTAGTTTTATATAATAAGAAGCTTCACCCCAAAGGAGACAAAGGAGAGAAAAGTTCATTTATTAGGAAATTATTTTGTCTGCTCGTTCTGTTAAATATAAGCAAGGACTGGACGAAGAGCGAGAGAGAGAGGAGAGAGGCGAGGCTCCGAAATTATTCAGGAGAAGATCAGCACATCGATCACTGTCTCAGTGCAAAGTTAAAGCTCGAGTGGAAATCACAGTTAAGACTTCAAGGACACAAAACACTTCCTGTGGGCAGCCGAGGTGGGGGTGTGTAGGGTGTCGGGGGAAGTTTGAGTGAAGAAGAGAACAGAAAATGTTGTTAAGATCAGAGTCTGACAGAAATGGAGGCTGGGCACATTACGCCTTGTTCTTATGGGAGATAAAAATATCCATGCAGGGTGTACGAACATGGGCTGCTTGGGCCAAAAGAATATTTTTATCCGGTGCCCAGTGAAGTCATCACTGTGGAATACTGTTCCCTGGAAAACATGCTGTACTTGCACGGCTGAACAAACCGTTTCTATTCAAACCTCTTGTACTGTCTTTGCTTTTTATGCTGGAAACAAACAACAAAGTCCACAAACTCTCACTGACACCTGTTTTTTCCTCGCATGTGGTTCCCACATTTAACCACGGTCATGCTGTTTGTAAATGCGACTTGACTGAGACACATCGAGCTGAACAGAACCTGAGGGGACCATGAACTAAGGGGTTAGCAGGAAATTTGGGGCTTGTTAGTATCTCAAATGTCCAGAGCTGCAGTTTTAACTCCATAGGAAATACAAAATCGTCACATATTATTGTAATAAAGAGTTAATGAATAAACAAAGTTGTGTAGGAAATGCAAACTATATGCAACACATTGCATGTGATGCAGAAAATCCATAAATATATTTTTATGTTTACTGATAAAAAGCTGCAGCAATTAGAAAATGGATCAGTTAATCTGTAGACCATTTTCCAAGAATATTCAATCCAAATAATTAATTTCGCTTTGATCTGGCCACAAATTGATTTCCACATCTCCTTCATTAGGGTATGAGACAGACCTGAACGCACTCACTAGCCTGTCCTGTGTAAATAAATGAGACACAAACCAGCCCTGAGAAAGTCCTGAATTAATCCATGAATTCAGAAGACTGCTGATTTTCTGCAAACATTGTTCTCTTGATTTGCTCTGGGTCTTTTTTTTTTCTATGACTGAAACAAGCGGCATGCATTTTGTGCAAAGGAAGAGTCAAGTATCTGCTTTTTATGTTACAGCCTGAAGCAGAAAGCCTGACCACAGGACAGCTGCCTCCTTCATCAAAGACCCACCTCCAACATGGTCTGTTCACACTTCTACCCTCGTGTGGAGGTATGAAAGTGTGAAATCTAAGATCTGCAGACTAAAGAACTCTTTCTTCCTGCTGCCATTAAACAGAAGTTAATCTTGGCCTACTTTCATCTGCTACTGTCTGCATTTCTCACTTTGCACACTCACAGCTGTCTACTGCACATACAGCTTATCAAGTACTCCAAACTATCCACTATCCACAATATGCACATAACTCATGGGAGGTCAGATTCTTTCATTTTATTTCTATAGTTCTATTTTTTGCACATATGTGATTTTATAACCGTTTTTAATTATAATTTATTCCATTTATCTGTTTTATATGTGGATTTTGCTGTTTGCCATCTGTTGTGGACATCAGTGGAAGAATTGCACAATTGTACAGGGACTGGTAAATGGACTGGTTCTTATATAGCGCTTTTCTACTCTTCTGAGCACTCAAAGCGCTTTACACAACTTGTGCATTCACCCATTCACACCCATTCACACAAGCACATTTTTCCTAGGTGCTTTCTAACTGACATTCACACACATTCATACTCCGATGGACCCATCGGAGAGCAATTTGAGCTACAGCCACCCAGCGAAATGACAATAACACTTTGAAACCAAATTGAAAAGCCTGGTTAGGTTGAACCAACACAGCAAGATGTATTCTGTTGTTGCCAACTTTCTCAATTAGATTTTTAAAAACATGTTTAATATTTGCAAAAACCGCACAGGAGTCACACAGAGAAATGTGAAAGCTGTCCACTTCTGTGCACATTTCAGCCAGAAGACAAACCAAAAGAACAAAGTACTGCATGTCCACTGATCCAGAGGATACTTTCAGCTGCTATGAATACAGGCGTGGCTTTAAACTAGGGCTGGGCGATATATCAAAAATTTATCGTTACCGAAATTTATGACTCTCATCGACGTCATTTTGCCCATGTCGGTAAATTCGGTATTTTAAAAAAAAAAAATGAAAAGGCATGTGCAGGTTGGCGATGTTCATGTCCCTTTAAGACGCTGTGCTACGTTACAGACTTGACGGGGTGGAGTCACATGACTCTACTACCTGTTGGGCAGACACTGCGCGATTTTTTTCAGTCGCGCGATTCAGCTCCTGCTCAAACTGTACGATTGACTCGCAGGGGTTAGAAGTTCATAGGTCACGATGCAGGGTCTCACACTATATGGCCCGATGCTCTGATGCGACCTGAGTGCTCACACTGTGCGTACATAAAACGAAGGTTATAACAGAAATTCTGTCGCTCGCTCTCCCTCTCTGTCTTTCACTCACACAGACACGCACACCACCACCATCAACTTTGCTAAATTGCTAATGAAAAACATTGATCAGGCAGCTGTGATTGAGCAGCAATGTAAATCCAACTATTTTCACGGTTGTTGTGGTCGTGTTCATTTTGTGAGGCCACATCGAAAAGGCTCGGATGAGCTTTCCAAAGTTCTACAAGTTGTGCCTCAATCGCTTGTGTCCAGATCACACGCTGCACTGCCGTGCTGCGCCGTCTTTTTCGCTGACATTTGTGTTTGCGCGTGCGCAGTGTGACAAACTGCGGTGACACCCTCACGACGGTCGCGAGGATTTCAAACAGGTTTGAAATCCTCACGACCAAGCGATTGATGATCGGGAGCTCGTCGTGAGGTGTCAATCGCTTCTCGTTACCCCACGTATACTATACGATGCATGACGCACGATGAAGGCCAAAATCGGGCCGATCGCCAAAACGGTCGCACGACTCAAAAATCGGCTCAAAATGGGCCAAAAATCGCACAGTGTAAGCCCAGCATAACAAGACGAGACACGGGTGAACAAATTGAGGACGATTTAAATGTTGAAGCAGCAGCGACGGAGGTAGAGCTGGTGGAGGAGGAAGAGGAGACGCTTGTTAACAAAAAAAAAAAATGCATCATCAATCGTTTGGCAACATTTTGGATTCAACAAGGATGATATTGATCAAAAAATTGTTAAATGTAAACTCTGCAAAAAGACTGTTGCGTCAAGTCAAGGTAACACAACCAACCTCTTCCACCACCTGCAGCACAAGTTTTTGTTTAAGAGTTTATAGTTTTCACTAGTCACATGGCAGTGCTTAGTATTTATTATAGTTTTTTCTGTGTTCAATTGACATTTGTGTTTGTGACATTATTTGTTTACAAGTTATAGTACCTCAAGGCCTTAGCAGAGATAGGCCTTTGTCCATGATGGCATTACATTTGCACAATCATTGTTTACTTTGTGAATAGCCAATGTGAAACATATTTATTATTAAACTATTTTGTTTACAAGGGATACACATATTTTAGAGAGCATGGTTACATATTGTATCCTACACTTTTTATTTTGTTCAGTTAATAAATCTTAACCACTAAAAGGACTTACTACTATTGTCTTCATTTATTTTCAGTGACATTTTACAGTCCTTTAAAGTGGTAATAATATAATTTCAATGAATAGGTCTAGGGGGAATAATATTATCAAAATAACTGGAGGAACTATGCTGCCACAGCCCCATCAAATGAAAAAAAAAAAAAAAAAAAAAAAAAACGTTTGTTTTTTTTGGCACTTGGGGTGGTTATCGTCCATTTATCGTTATCGAGGTTAACTGCTCAATTTATCGTGATATTGATTTTAGGCCATATCGCCCAGCCCGACTTTAAACTGTCACACCTTTTTGGTGTGTCCCGAACAAAAAACCCTATAAATGAATCTTTAGTTGGTAGCTTGCACTGGTTAGTTGGATGTTGGAGGGATTTGTCAGAGCAGCTACAGTCTGCCAGCTCACCACAGTTTGGCCTTGGTCCTAACATTTTGAGGTCAACTGACTGTGGCTGCAGAACTGGGCTAAGTTCCACTTCCTGAGGCTTGAAAAGTGACCGTTAGCTGGAAACTGATAAAAGTAGGTTAAAAATTGAATAAATAAACACTTACCAGAAACACCCGGTACGCATCTTTCCTCGTGACAGAGCCCCAGCACGGATCTGTGTCGTTGTACTTGACACTTCCAGCGCTGCAGGAGTGGTTTCCACTGCAGGCAATCACAAAAAAAGAGCTTCATGTTAAACCCCGTCACCTGTCGGCTGTGTGAAACAAACAAACTGTCACCGCAGCTCTAACTCTGACGCACAAACTTGTATCAAAGGTTTAATTTAAAATGTCTGTGTTTACACAGACGAAGATTTCCACTGAAGGAAAAGCTTTAGAGCGTATCGCTTAAGAGCGATCACTAAGCCTGTCATTGTTGCGTAACAAAGCAAGCGTTAGGAAAATCATCTAGTTCTGTCAGTGTTACTCGGAGGTCTCCAGTTTGTGCCTTCAGGCGAGGCAAACTGCCTCTGAAGTCTCAGTTACAGCTCACATTTGTTCTAGCTGGAAGGTTTGCAAGGTTGGCACCAGAGTGAGGAGAATTTAATACAATGAGACAGCATCAGCATGCCACACCCCTGGACAGGATGGAGAGGTCAGTTTTGTCATAACACCAATTAGAAGAGGAAAGGACACATTAAATACGAGGGGGGGGCATCCCTTATATGGTCACGAGGAGAAGCCATGAACTTAAAGCGAGAAAGATGGGAGATAGAACGACTTTTTCAGACAGATGAACGGAGGCGCTGCACCAAGGCCCAGTTTAAGAGAAACAAGGAACATTTTGAACAGGAAATCATGCAAAGCTACCCTAGCAGAGTCAAAGAACAAAGACATGGAGCTGAAAATGAGAACCACAGGTCCCCTTTAAGCACATGTAGCATGTTTTTCCTTCTGCTTCTATTTTGGCTTGTGTTTTAAAGCCACCACACCTGTTTCCTCTACAGTGGCCCTTTTTTGCCCCTCTCTAAAAGCCTGAATGTTTACCAAGGGTTGGATTGTTCCCCCATTAATAGACTGAGAATAGACTGCTCTCAGACAGCTCGGTTTTACACTGCTGCTGCTGCTGCTGCCATGTTGGTTTATTTCACTGAAATAAATCAGTTAATAAAGGACTGTGCATTATAGCTTCCTTAAAACTCCTTTGAAACTGCCTGAAACTATTAAAAACATCACTGTCAGAAACTGTCACAATCCACAAATAATAATAAAAAACACACTGAAGGCAGAATGACTATTTCTGTAATCTGGGCTCTGAAGGGCTGAGTCCACTATAACTATATATGAAATACCTCATTTTCACCCAGACACTCGCAATAAAAACCTTTCTGGAAGCAAATCAACACGACTCAGTCGCCAGCAGCACCGGTATGAGGTGAGCAGGCCTAAAGGTGAGAGCGAGGCTTTATTGTCTTAATCTCGGGTTCAGCAGGTCACAACAGGACTAAAGAGAAAGGACAGAGGAGCCAATGAGAAGACGGACGTGCTTCATTGTGCCAAAAGTAAAAGCACAAAGGTTATGAATACTTTTCATGAAGAATATGACAAGTAATCCCTAATTTTCAGCTTCGTATTTTTAAGCTTGGACTCTACTTGAGCAGCTTTGCCACTTTAGCCCCACCCCCTTTAAGGCTGCACCTCCTATTAGCCAACTTTGTGATTGGCTGCCCCTCAAAGAAATGTTCTGAATGCCAGGTGGGCGGGGTTTCTGCACTCAAAGTGGAACAAACGGTTTTTGCAAAATAATGTTTAATGAAGGAGTAATTTCAGCAAAATAGCTAAATATTTATTACACTGGCTCCTACACTACTGTCCAAATTAATCTGAGTAAATAAATTAATACAGTTTCAATAATACAATATTAAACTGAGTATTTATGCCCTTTCATTTTTGTTACAAAGTCAATACCCATAAAAGAACTGAGACTAATACTTATCAATAGTCCCGATAAGATTCTACAGCAGCACCCGTTTCCAAACAATAGGAACAAATTAGAAGTGAAGTTAAACCACAACAGAAATTTCCACGTGTTCACAAAAACAGGAGGCTGCTCCCAGGAAAATGCTTTGGAGCGCCTCACTTCATGTCTCAAAGCAAAATGGGGCTTGCAGCAGAGAGGGGCCTTGTTGCTCAATGTTAATTAATTCTGTATAACTTCACAAGCACCTCCTATGAACTGGCTCTATGAAGTCCAGCGAGTAGAAGCTCCTGAGTATTTATGAGTCTGACCGGAATGAAATCACTAAAGTGAGAAGAGATTACCTGTACATACACTGAGCTCTATGGTTGGAAACATTAGTCTCTATATTAATCATGGCTAAGGACAAGCAGAGTAGGTCTACTTCTAATATAATCTCGTTATTTCGAAATAAATCCAAAAATAATCCTACCAGGCAACTTCCATCAGCGATATCGGCACAGCTGCTGCGTAGATGGCCAGGTCTCCATAAAGATAGACTATGATGCAGATGTAGAACATATTGACGCCAACTGAAAGACAAAAACAAAGACATTAATATATTAGTGAGTCAGGGATGCATTGTACTCAGTGCTGAGAAAAGCTACGGACGTTAGTCGTGACCAAATTCTGACAAATGGTTTGGTCAACCCAATCAAAGGACCTTATCTTGGTCTCGTCTTGTAGTCTCAGACAAATGCTCAGAATGAAATGAGGATTAATTCAAATTTGATCCTTCAATCTGGATCTAGAGCCTCACTACAAGACATCCGTCCAGGTCCAAGTTTGAGTCAGGGGGCAGTGGTTTAAACAGAGTGTCAAGACCTCCCCCCTGCCCAACTTCTCCAGCTCTACCAGGAGACACTAAGGCAAGGGTGGGAAACTCCAGGCCTCAAAGACCGTTGTCCTGCAGGTTTAAGATCTCACCAAGAGTCACACCTGAATCAAATAATTAGTTCATTACCAGGCCTCTGCAGAACTTCAACACATGCTGAGGAGGTCATTTAGGCATTTAAATCAGCTGCGTTGGATCAAGGGCACGTCTAAAACGTGCAGGACACCGGCCCTTGAGGGCTGTAGTTGGACACCCCTGCACTAAGGCATTCCCTGTCAGCCAAGAGATCTTATCTCCTGAGTCTGCACCGGGGCCTCCCCCAGCAAGCATCATGGTCAACTGGCTCCTTGAAACTGAGCTGCTCCTAAAGGACCGAGCTCCTCACCCTCTCGCTAAGATGAGACATCCTTCAGAGGAAGCTCAGTTCCACCTCTTGTATCAGCATCTCATTCTTTCCCTAACCAAAGTGGATGGAGACTGACCTGTAAATCAACAACTCTGCTTTCATGGTCAGCTCTCCTTTCACAACAACAGACCAGTATGACATCCATGCACTGTGGAAACTACCTACAACTAAGGATACTCAAAACTGCCATAAATATACAGTCTACATGATGGGATATTTATGTTTGAGGACAGGAGTCTTTTTCAGAGTTTCACATAGAAGGGTAGTGCGTTGATGGACGGTTGGTTTCCAGGCTCGGTGAGGTGTTTAAGGACAACTTGGATCCAAACTGAGTGCAGATGGCAACTCCACCATCAGGGATTAACAGGCAGGCGGCAGACACGGGGACAGAGCCATCAGAGCCTGGTGTGGGTCACTCCTGTGTGTACGTACCACTCCCCATTAAAGCTTATAATTTGGTAATTACGTTTGTGTGACGCAGACAATCTTTACAGATCACCAAAGCACGGCTGGTTTCTCCACGTGAATAAAAACAAAGTAACACGAGATCAATAAGTGACAAGGAGACGCATTTTTCATTTTTAGCGTCCGTCTCAACATTTCATCATGAAATATGAGCGACGGACCACGAGTGTGAAACTTTGCCATCTCTATTAAAATGTACTCTCATCTACACCTCTGCTCATTACATCCCTCCATCCCTTTTCTGGGACAGCGGCCTGCACGGCATAGGCACGTCTTACTGGTTCAATGAAATATATTAATAGCGTTAATTAAAAAAAACTAATCGCTCCATGAAGGGAATTTTCCTCATCAGCCTTTACTCTTTACAAGTTCTTTAACCATCTGTCCTCCTCTCGCCATGCAGCCAAGATCGAGAGCTTTCACCAGCAGACACATCAACACGGTGCCCCACACATCCATCATCCTCTTGAATTCTTAGAAGGGGTTTCGACCGTCCAACCGGACCCCTCAGCTAATTCATTACTGCCAAGGAAATTAGAGCATACAGTCGATTAAAAAGAAATAAAAGTTGACAGATTTACGGCTTTAAGGGCTACACTGCTTCTTTTATGGCTGAGGGTGCCCATCAAACAGTTAAATTAAGCAGTGACAGAAGTTGAAAACACGAGGAAGTGGCAGCCTAATAAACAACCGTTCATCTCGTTGTAATTAAAGCTGTCAGCTGACTCACAACAGTCAGAATGCAACAGAGTCTGGAGCCCTAAAAGAGTAATCCGAGTCTAATTTAGCCCAGACTCTATTAGAGTGTGCTGGTTATTATCATTATAAGAAAATGAAACAATTAATCATGTGGTCAATACAGTGTCAAAATGGAACATACCCATTACATTACATTTTAACAGCATATGTACCACATATGTCATGGTGAACGGCTCGTTCTGTTAAGAACAAAGACGCAGACCCATGAAACATAAACAGGACTACAAAGGCCTGCACAAAGAACACCCTTACTGCAATTAAAAGGGGAGCAGCAGCCAGGTGCTGCTATCAAATGCACTTCATTAATTAATCACCAGTAAATGTGAGAACCTCTATAAAAGCTGTAGTTTTGGCAGCCAAAGATCTGACCGTGCAAAAAACCCAAGAACTGCATCTCAGACTTCACAGGCCTTAGTTAGCACGTTAAAGGTCAAAGTTCATGAAAGCACAATTAGAAAAGTCTGCACAAGTACGGCTTGTTTGAAAAAAAACATGGCAGTACGGACAAACCGCAAGACCTCTGGAACAATGTCCTTTAAAGAGATGAGACCGAATTGGAGACAACTAACGATAATGCACAGCACCACAATCAGAGGAAACCAAACACAGAACATCAATAACAACACCTCATACAAAGGTGATGGTTAGAGCACCTTGCAGCCACTGAGTCGCCCATAAACTCCTCAGTATACCAAAGTGTTAAAGCTTGGTCCAAACTGGATCATAAAACAGGACAATGATCTCAAGCACAAATCTACAGCAGAAAAGCTGAAAAAGAATAAAAGGTGCAGTCTTCCAAAGTCCAGACCTCAACCTGAGCTCCACAAAGCTGCAAACCTCTATGACCTGAAGCAGCGCTGTAAAGAAGAAGGATGTGACAGACTGATGAAGTCGTATAGAAAGCTGTTACTTCAAATCATTGCTGCTAAGTGTGGTTCTGCATGCTGCTGGAATATGGTGTGAGCTTAGACGTTAACCTGCTTGCTTTGTCTGCACTGAGTCTGGCTTTCACACCAAGGTCACTGCGCCTTCATATTCTAATACTACAGAAAGTACAGGTGCAGGAATTAAATGGCAGATATTTCCACACAGTCCCAAGTTCAGAGTCTGCTGCAAACTAACGACAGCACTGTGGTCAGCACCTCGCATTACGATGGCCTAAAAATGTCCGGGTTCAGACTGGACAGCCATTAATAATTTGATCATGGATGAGACTTATCATTGAGAAACAGGTAGCAGGGTATTCTGCTGCTGCAGTCGGTAAATGATAGAAAGGCGAGCGCTCCACATGACCACGGGCGTGCAGGCCTTCGCTGCACCGCAACTAATTTTTCCCAATTACTCCGAGCCGCAGGCACGCGGGCTACAAAATGGGCCTTCGTGTAGGAGCTGAGGACTCCGTGTAGCTGTGAAACACCGCCGCCATCCATCAGCACATTTCCTCTGACTGACAGCAGACATGAAAACCTGCCCGGGAGGAACTGAGAGAACAGCACAAAGACCACATTTAGTTAAGACTACAAGGAGACTTTGGAGGGATTTAATACCATTTAAGTCCTAAAAGGAATGGGATAATATTTTATTCGTACTCTAGTACTAAGCCACCTGTGGCCTGCTCTTTAAGGTGAAGCGGTTTGGTTTTGTGATGCCTGAAAATGAGCTGTCATCTTATGGAAAACCTCTGAAATAAAAGGAAGAAAGAGAATATTAACTTTTATTCTGACCTCAGTAGTCGCCCTCTCCTCAGATTCCAGTTCTATCAAAGGGAAATTCTGATGAACACAAACTACAAACAGTCGCTAATCAAACCGATGGACGGCTTGACATATTTATCATGTAGAAAAACTGAGACGTGCTGCTGAAATTGTATTTCTTTATCTTATATTAGTATACTTCAGGGATGAAAGTGTAGTTACCCGTCTTTACACTCACAGAAAGAGGAGTTTCACTCGTCCAGCTGTATGTGGCCATCGATGTGAAATGAGTTTGACATCCCAGCGCTAAACAATCACTAATCTCTCAGATTAACATCTGGAGAATATCTCCCTTCTAAGTCGGAGCAGAAGTTAGTCAGTTGCTGTGTCATTCTCGTGTAACCAGCGACACAATAACCAAAAACAGTAACTGCGATAATGAGTCCGTGTACATCAATGGATCCTAAATGCTTAAATGCATTTTAAATGGCACAAAATACAAAAGAAATGCTCTCACTAACAAAATGCACATTGATTATTATGTTTTGTAATAAAGTAAAACGTGATGCAAAAAAAGTTTTACTTATAATTTTTTTTGTCCAAACACAAAGAGACAAAATTCCCGAGAAGCTTCATTGTTTGGTCACTTCACCTGCATCAACACAACGCCATAAACGCTGACTCTCACCTCGAGGTGGTTTTCTAAATGATTGCCTACTAGGATATTCTGCAGTAACAGAAGTCGTAAAGTCCAGGAATGACATTAAACACTTGGCTTTCCATCAATCTGATTCCACGAGTCTGTCTTTCGCTCTCGCACCGATGGACGGTAGTTTGTCCGTTTCACAGATTGCAACAGCAGCGAGAGGGCTGGACAGCATCAGATCACGGGAGGAGACAGCTGAATGACAATGAAGACAACAAGACAGGAAGTGCTGGCACTAGCTAGTTAGCAAAATAAAAGTATTGCCTACTTGTGAATCTGCGTGGAAGGGGACTGCTTTATCACATGGATGAAAGCACTGCAAGTTACAAAGACAAAAGCATTCAGTAGTACAAGGGGGGATACAACAGAAGTAAAGCCTTCAGGGAGGAGACTGAACTTGTGCTGTTGACCTGCTGTGTTGATCACAACAAAACTTTAATTAAATCATCCTAAAACTGCTACAGGAAACAGGCGTGTGTGTGACTTATAGAAAAAGATCAGGAGCCATGCTGGAGCAAACGTGTCCCTTCATCTTCCCAGTGGCTCGGGCCCTGCTGGTTTTCATTTTGCCAGAGCTCTGCATGCACAAGTATGACATTTAAGTAAAAGTCACTCAAGTATTAAAAATGGATGTGCCCATGTTTGGCTCTCATTAAAGACAGAGGTCTGCGTTACGACAGATAAATCAGTATTCATGTCCACGGCCCTCCATATGTCAGGGGAAGGACGGCTTGCGTTGAAGAAACAAGCGTTCTGTTTGCAGAGCCGTGGACAAACGGCAAATCATATCAAAAGTATGAAACGCCGGGACGAGACGCTGATGCGAGGATGGCACTACTCCCGCTCGCCTCTCTCTCTGCCTTTGTGACTTTAGCCAAAGTCGTCTCCTAATCAACTTTCAAATCGTCAATGTGAAGGTTATAGTAGCACCTTTCCACAGAGGTGCAGATAAACCTGCCTCCATCAACATTCCTGTCAGTGGCTGCAGGTCAGGCTGATACGATATCCATGGCCTTATTCCAAGCCTGCTTTACCGCTGCTGCCACCGTCACATCAATTTCAGCCCAGGAGGAAGTCGAATGCCCTCTAAGAGTGCCTATTCAACAGCAGGAGAGATGCTTTTTAATTGCCTGCTACGGCGCGGGACAGGAAGACAGTGTGCAATCACGCCTGCAGGTCTTTGAAGAATTGAGGGCGGTGATAAAACTGTTTTAAAGTCCTGTAACTTTAGCACAGCGTGAAGGCGTTTGTTTGCCCCCATTCTTGTTAATAACGCATGAAGAGTGCTGAATGCGCCTGTCAGTAAAGACTGCAGTCTGCCCTCAGCTCATTTTGTTTTACTCGGCTTTCCAAGAAAAGACAACTGCCGGCTGTCAGATGTCAACATCTGTCTCCTCACGCCCATAATCCCTCACAATTTAGGGTTGGGGGTTTTTGGACTTGGTTTGGATTAAGTTGTCGCCTCTACAAAGAAACAAAACTGCTCAGCCCACACATTTCCATACAGACTATAAATAGACTGGCTGGGATTATTTTTAATTTTAGAAAACAACCCTCTAAATTCTGTATAAACACTAACTGACATACAGAACCAAAAAATAAAGACATATCTCAATTTTTCCCTCATTATCAGATTATCTGCTGATTATTTTCATCTATTATGGCCCAAAAAAATCAAAAATTTAATTTATAATCATATAAAACGACAAGAGACAAACACACTGTTCAGCACACCATGTGTGTACCTCAGTGACGAGTGTTTCCTAACAGTTATATCAGTCCTCAGGTGTTTGCATGAATTAGAATTAGAAAGCCTTGACCTGCAACCAGGGTGTGATCAGTGTGTACGTATGTCTACGATCAAAGTGCTGTATGTGTTTGTTTGAATGAGATTTTGACTTTTAAGCTGGGTTTAGACTCCATTACATTGAGTTCATGTTTCATTTCCCACAACAGTTTTCTCCCTTCTGTTATGCTGACTGGTTAGAGCAAACAGACGTCTGCTATCGGTGTCAGGGGTTAAGTTTTTGGTTTTTCTACCACTCAGTCCAGCCTGCTGTGTCTAGTTTACTTTTTTCAGGAAACTGGGAACACGCATTTGTGTCCTCATGTATTGATCATTGTAACTAGGGCTGGGTATCGTCACTGATTTCTAGAATCGATTCGATTCACAAGGTCCCGAATCGATCGGTTTTATTACAGACACAGCGTTTTGAATTTTGCATAATTTTAAAAAAATTAGGTTTTCTTTCCGGAAGCAAGTAAAAGGAAAAAACAGCAGAGGGAGGGAGGGAGGGGGAGAGAGACAGCTGTGCATGCAGTGTGATTTTATCGTGGTGGAAGTTCGGTCAATAATGTTTGGAGAGAGTTAAAACTAACAGCTTTAGAATCGGCGCAAAAAGGGCGTGAACACAAAGCTCGACCCGCCGACGCATCAGAATCAGCGAGCTGTCGGCTTTCAGCCCCGACCGTGTCCGTGCCGTTGGGTGAGAAAGGCGACATCTCACTGATTCTGATGCGTCGGCGGGTCGAGCTTTGTGTTTACGTCTTTGTGCAGAATCTGTGTTCCTGTTTGGTGGTTTTTTCGAAATTTTGTGAGGTTTAACCTGAGATTCTGGCGTTTCTGGCAAAATAAATTTATATTAAAAAAATCGATTCAGGATTTTAATGAATCGATATCACGTTATCCAAGCCAGAATCGATTTTAATCGATAAATCGATCATCAAAACCCACCCCTCGTAACGCTTTAAAATCAGGGGTGGGCAACTCCAGGCCCCGAGGGCCGGTGTCCTGCAGGTTTTAGATCTCACCCTGGGTCAGCACACCTGAATCACATGATTAGTTCGTTACCAGGCCTCTGGAGAACTGCAGGAGCTAATTTAGCCATTTAAATCAGCTGTGTTGGTTCAAGGACACATCTAAAACCTGCAGGGACACTGGCCCTCAAGGCCTGGAGTTGCCCACCCCTGCTTTAAATGGACTGGCACCTTCATACCTCTCCGACCTCTTACACCTTTATGTTCCATGCCGTGCTCTACGATCTCAGGACTCTGGCCAGAGCCAGAAAAAAAGACAGCTGGAGAGCTTTTTCTTTTCGTGTCCCGTTCTTGTGGAACAACCTCCCTCAAAATATTAGGCAGGCATGCTCTGTGGAGGTTTTTAAAACTAAGGTGAAGACACATTTCGTAATTCTTTGCCTTTTAGTTTTTAAATTCTTACCGTTTTTAACTTGTATTGTGTTTTACTTGTACTGCTATTTATCCCTTTTATTTATTCATCGTTTTAGTTTCAGATAGCTGTACAGCACTTTGTTTGAAAGTGCTTTATAAATAGTTATTACTACAACTCGACGCAGCAGCGCAGTGTCCCTGCAGCAGCAAAGAGCCAAACATTCAGAAGGTTTTATATTTATGATACCGATTTGGTGATTTAAGAATACGATATTATTATAGAATAGAATATTTCAGACACATTAAAGTTAAAGACATTTCTCCAGCTTTTGTTGTGTGCAGATTTTTATTTGTTTTTTGTCCGTGGGGAAGTTGCAGGTTGCCTTTTGGTGGCCTAACGATGCATCGTCAACACTCACAGCTCAGTTTAGTTTAAACTTTCATCTATCAGCTGTTATAAATGCAGACATCAACAGATTAGCAAACAGGGAATATTGGCTGATAAATAAAGCCTGCGCTGCACTTTTTCAGCCTTGGAAAAAAAACCTCCCACCTGACTCCATTAGCATCAGTTTTTCAGTGTGTTAAATGTAAAGTTTTACCTTCATTCTGAAAGATTATCTGAACCACACGCTGGGTTGGAGTTTGGATTTTTTATATTTGTATATCTTTCCAGCACCTTTGAGTGACTTCATGAATGAACATGAGATCCTAATGAAAAACATATTTCTAGATGCACACTGTTTAAAAAAAAGTGCAACCAAATTAACGTTTAAACATCGAGGCCCACTCCACAAATGCCACAATCCAACTATATTTTTCTATAAGCAAATTTGAGCATGAGTATAACAGGACATATCATCCGTTCAATAAAACGCACCAATTTAATGTCTTTGATGTGGAGGAACAGAAGCAAGCGTCAGTACTCTGGATGTTTAAAGCTGATCATTCATTGGAGAAACGGGAGGAGTCGATGCTTTTTTCAGGTTTGTTGCTTTGTTGTCTGTTAGTCTTGTGATGGACAAGCTATCAGCCAACGTGCACACCTTGGATGTGTGCTTGGACGCTTTCTCATGTCTTTGTGACCCAGAGGAGTCGCTCCCTACTGGCCATTAAACAGAATGCAGGTTTAAAGCCCTTTAAGACGTCTACAAGAAACAATGTTTGAATTTTTATTGACCCAAATATTAAAAAGTCAGTGCCTGCTTATTAAAACTGCATGACTGCAACAGACGAGAAGTGGATGAAGTGGACAGGAAGGTGGTGAGCAGGTAGAAGCTGAGCGGGTCGGTGTAATCGGGACAGAGAAAAGAGCTCCGTCTCTTTCCTCGACCAGCACGTGTTGGGCTAATTCGTTTCTGATTAGAGTGACCGGGCTGCTTCTCACCACATGAGGGAGAGAGAAGAGGAGAGAAAACTCATTTCCTTATTACCAGTCGATAGCTGCCCGTGTTTCACCTGCATGGAGTCGTTTCGTGGTGGGAAAGGTCGTCAGCCAGCCTCGTTTTTTTTTTTCTTTTAAGCACATTAACCAAGCAGAACAGGCGAGTGAGTGACGAGCAGACTGTACGGAGCGCACTGCAGCTTTAACAGCATGAGCTGCATGACAGCATGCATGAGTGCGTTCACACGTGTGGGTGTGAACATGAGCCGAGCGGATGTGTTACACTGAGCGTGTGCCAAGTGCTCCACCTGCTGCCGAAACGCTGAAGGACCGAGCGTGTCAGCGCAACGATGTTGTCGGAGCTTCGACCTTTTGCTGTTCCTTTACTCCTGCAACAACAGGGACGCTGGAGACTGTAGACGCACCCGCGCCGAGTGAAGAAGAGCTGGCTGGATTAATGCAAGCGGACAAGAGGAGAAAGGAGACGAGGAGAGGAGGAGACGAGAGCTCCGATATGAGCCTCGAGGCTTTGTCTGTCTCCGGTTGAAGGTGATTCTGCCTTTAATTCAACAGCAAAACTTCTCAGAGAACTCATTAGCCCCCAAATCATTCAGGAATTTGCCACAAGTGCAGGTTATACCCTCACTCACCTACTCACCCACCCACAAGCAAGGCAGAGAGATTAACAACCTTGATAGGGTCTCAAACAGGTAATTAAAACCAGAGGCAGTTTTTCCATTTATAATTACATCCAATTAAACTGCCAGCAGTCTTCCTTTTATAAATGTGAGCACCGGACATTAAAAAAATATCTCTCCCGAATTATCCCACACAACCCTCACTACTCCTCCATATAAATGTTACGCGTGGCTAATGATGGCGACGTCGAAAGTTAATTGAATAATGGCTGAATAATGGGCAGAGAGAGGAGGTGAAGAAGGAGCTGGAGGCGAGAAGATTATTACCTTTGTTGAAGAACATGGAGGCCATCTGACCCATCTCAACCCGCTCCATGATGTCAAAATGATCGGCCTGCCCTGATCTCTCTGTGAAGACAGGAAGCAGACGACGGGAGTAAAGACACCTCGTGCAAGGAGTCAGATAAGCCCAGACTGAGATATCCATCTATCTATCTATCAAAAAATATACACACACACACACACACGCACATATATATAATATATATAATCAAGTGTCTTTATACTTGATTTAAAATGTGCTACAAACTTACTACATTTATTTAAAGAATTCACATTAAAGCATTTTAACAAATTTAACTTCTTCTCAGGAAATGCCAGAAATGATGATAATTATACTCAGAGGCTGTTCCACCTCGTTTCATTTGCCAAATTGTGAAAATCTGAAAAATATTTAATATAAAATCGCATAAAACTGACAATTTTTTACATTTTTGTTTGATAAATGACAAAGTCTAAAATTCATGTCGTTAGCCAGTCATTGGAGCACTTGCTTGAGATGCCGTGTCTCTAATGTTTGATGTGAATATTAACTTGCTTGTAGCTGCACTGCTGTCATGTGACTTGCTGATTGGATAACTACATGAGTAAGAGGAGCCTGAGCCGGCACACCTCGACTTCAGAGCCTGGATCCGGAGCACGATGAATTTGTGATATATTAAGATGATGTCTCACAGTTCTTCATTTCTGAATTCTACGTGCATTCGTGAACACTTCCTGCAAAATGAGCAATTTTGCCCAATTGCTTAAAGGTAAACTGTGCTAAGCAAGCCATGCACATATAAAGCCCTGGGTGAGCGTATTTGTAGAGGTGAAACCTTACAGTGAGAGAGAAACCTGAACTAAGCGCGTGGTCTTGATGTAAGACTACATCTTCTTTCCTATTTCTCTAAAGAGAGCGACACTCACGAACAGACAAGATGGGCCTCGTCTCCGGCTCCGATCGACCCCGGCACGTGACCTCGTCGTCGTCTGAATACTCGGACGTGGAGTCGCTGTTCTCGACCTGCTGAGGACAACAGGAGGAAAGCGTGACTTCCTGTTTTCCTCATTTCTAAACACAAACAATCAGCAAACAGCTGCAGCAGAGGAAGGTAACATCTGGAAACTACAAGCAGCAGCTGGGAAACCCCGTGGAGGACGGAGGCAATCGCGTGCCCACAGAGTCTCTGCAGATTAGCGTCAATTAGGTGTCAATGATGAGGTGAGTGACATAGGGACAAAGATCGGACGAGGAGTGACAAACAGCAGCTACATGGTCCGCCTTACAGCGCCAATCACAGCTTAACTAAGAGTTCAACAAACACCAGACTGCAGGATGTGAACCCGCCTTTTAAAAGATGGTAAATTAGTTTCTTGGACTCCAACCTTGATTTTAGCCTCACCTCACAGGTTTTAGGCTGTTTTCACACCGACACACTTTGTTTGCTCAGGTTCAAATCAGGGATTTTTGTAAATTCGTTTTTCCTGTGGTTTCATTTGTTTTCATACAAAAAAAAAAAAAAAAAAAAAATCTCCAAGTAAGCCAAAATCTTCGGTACAAACCATCTGAGAACATTTAACGTGCCTATTGGTCAGATGTGTCAGAGGCAACAAGAGTAAATACAGGAAGGAGGACAGAAACCACCTCTTCTTCCACAGTCTGCACCCCAGTGTAATAACCGTGTTCACAGATTATAGCATCACTCGGACCACCTGACCCTCCTCCTGATGGCTCCCAGATCTTAAAATTAAAACAAGAGGGAGGGTCACATGTTTTTCGGTAACCACCTCAAAGCTTTTAAACATCCCACTGCTTCATAGCAAACAACGACCTATTCACTCAAACTGCAATTCAGATAAATTAAAGACAACCACAAACATAAAATGTACATAAAACAAAAGCAGACTGGATAAAAGGCATCCGTGTAATGGATAAAAACAGGTGCAGTCACAGTGCTAACTGTGCTGATTTAAAACGATTAAACGGGATCCGTTTCTCTAACTTGAACAGCTTCTGCAGATTGTGTAAAAAAGAATCTGTTTCAATATTAACCTGATGATTTTCAATAGTCAGGCCAAACATTTATTATCCTTCCTGAAACTCTGAACACTATGACATGTTAATTCAGTTACAGTCCTCCTAAAACACCAGCAGAGGGCAGTCATGGCTCCCTCCAGGCAGGCCTGTACGCCTCCCATACTAAACCAGATCACTCCTGCTGGGAGGGCTCCTCTTTAATACCTCAGGTAATGAAAAGTAATTGATTGATAACAGCTGGTGGTGTCTGACAGTTTTCTTTGCCTTGAAAATGAATCCCTTTGAATTCTTAAATGTTCAGACAAAAAAAATAAATTTAAAATGAAACCCTTTTGAGAGTTTCACAATTTAGCCTCCAGTGCACTGCCAGACTGCCAGAATCATTTTAAGCTTTGGTATTGAACTGGTATTTAATGGCAGTTGGTGGGAGCACAGGTAGATTCAAGCAACAACATTTTTGTGTGTAGCACCACAAAAGAGCCGTGTCCTCAAAAACTGTACTTCAAACTCAGTCCTTCTCAAATACATAAAACACTTTAACCCACAAAGTCACAGTGACGACAGGTGCTGCGTACGCGTCGTCATATTTCCTCGTCTTAGCTTTCGGGAGACGTTCGTTTGTCCCGTTATCGCTGTCTCTCTCCGCCTTTCTTTTCGTCACTGTTAAATATGTTTTTGAGAGTTTGTTTACTGCACTTTATCTCCTGCTCTGTGCTGTGTGTGTGCACGTGCTCAGTGCAAAAAACCCTGCCACCTACTGTAGCGGATGTGCAATCACACTCTATTCTAGTACAGCAAAGAAAGCATGCTCCCCGGGGTCACACGCTCCCCCTCTGGCATCGCACCCCACTGTTTGAGAAAGGCTGCAATAAGGGATCTGTGTTGACTTAAAGCTGGGAACGTATGGACTTTACACCTGCTGTTATCATTAACCCTCAAAAACATATAATATAAAGAGGTTAAACATATCACAGCTTATATCCATCCACCAATTATTTTTAGTGAAATCATTTAACAATATGTTAACTGGCACTCATTCTCTCTCCTTCCAAACCGGCTGACAAAGGTCAAAGGTATGTCCTGTGTTCAGTGTTAGAGTTTAAATACAGTGCACAAGACAGCTGAAGGATGGAAGCAAGAGTGAAAGGAGAGGTTTACAAGACGGAAGTGCGACCGGCTGTGATGTATGGTGTGGAGATGGTGGCACTGGGAGGAAGACGGGACACCGAGCTGAAGATGTTCACGTTCATTGGACTCAGCAGGATGGACAGGATTAGAAATGAGTCCATCAGAGGGACAGCTCAGAGTCAGAGAGGCTGAGAGGGTTTGGACATGTGCAGAGGAGGAGGGTGGACATACTGGACGAAGGATGCTGAGGATGGAGCTGCCAGGCAGGAGGAGAAGAGGAAGACCACAGAGAAGATTCATGGATGCAGTAAAGATGATGCAGAGGGTTGGTGTGACAGAGGAGGATGTGCGACCCCTGAGGGACTGAAAAATGAAGCTGATGCTAAAGAACAGTTTATATAAGCTTTCTGGAGTGTTTTTGAAGACAAAGATCTCCCTTGCTGTGTGCTCGGGTGGATGAACTTCATCAGTATTTAATTAGCGTGTTGCTTGGCACTAATTAGCAGGTGTCTGTTTGTGTCGGACATCCATAAGAACTGTTAGAGCGCCACCTCTCATTCAGATACGGTAACTTTCAAAAAACCAACGTGGTGGCGTCCAAATCAGTAGCGCCGAGTCCAAAATCAGTGGGTGACATTTACATATGTGATGCTAAAACATGACAAACATGCACCGGTGCAAACTAAAGAGCAGGTAATGGTGACTGACTGCTCTCTGGTTTTTGCTAAATAAACTCATTTTGAACCTGATGGGGTTTTTTTGTGTTTTTGTTTTAAAAAGCGTATATTGTTGTTAAGAGGCTTCACTCATGCAGAGGGAAATAAAGTGTTGAGCAGCTCTCCCGTTTCCATTAGATGGAGGGAAAATGCTGAGCAGTACAGCAGCCATGAATCACGGCTGAGTGTTTGAGGCTCAGTTCGAGCCGAGCTATTGTCCTCGGGCTCATAACTCCTCGACTGGAAACCCACAGGCATTAAGCAAGATGACTTCTGTACCCAGGGAGAAACAAAAAAGCAAAGGCCGAGCCATTTGGAGTACACCGAGATTTTTTTTTCTAAGGCAAAGTAAAAATGATTTAAGACTCTGTTGTTTCCTCTGGTAATCAGTATCGTTCTACACCGACGGCTTCATCCAAATTGGGTTTCTTATAGACGAGTGGCAAGAGGCGCATTTCACTTCTGCTAGGATTGGGCAATAAAACAACAAAAGCCCCCTAAATAAAAAAAATACAGCTTCCCTTTTAAAAGAGAGAACTTTCAGGCTTTAAGCTTTAAATATTCTACAGTCAAGTGATTTTTACTGGAAGTGAAATGAAGACAGTCACCGGATCTATAAAGAAGGTCCAAATGTCCGTGCGGTGATAAACTCAAATAAGGAAGACGTCAGTCGTGTTTAAAGGTTACAAACCTCTAAAGTCAGACTGTCGTTCTCATTCTCGAGTCAAATGACTGCACAGTACAGTGGACACTTTAATCTTCATAGCAGCGCTATAAGATGTGGTGAAGCTGTTTTCTCTGCATTTGGCATCACAGTTACAAATTTCACCTGTGTCTGCTCGAGTAGAGCCAAATCCTCAATCTAAAGAGAAGAGCAGGGTTCCTGCATCATGTCAAAAGTCTAAATGGATGCAAATACCCCGAAAAACACAAAACAGCACAGATTTCTGTCAAGGTGACAAAGCCTGAAGCTACAGTTACACTAAAGGAAAGAGTGGTTGCAGTCGTTGCTACGACCAAAATCACTGCAACCGCAATGACCTTGCAGTCTCGTTTCTTTTAAATGGGAGCAGAACACAACAATAACACAAAGCTGGTCTGCAGCCTTTCTGTAAAAATAATGCAATAAATGTAACAGGGGGAAAAGAAAAATCAGTGAAAAACGCAAATCTGTTGCCATAATCATGTCCGAGGCTACGTCCACATGCACACGGGTATTTTTGAAAACACAGATTCTTCTATGCATTCGGGATTTTCATCCGCACATAAACAACGTTTTGGGTCAATGAAACGGAGATTTTCAAAAATTCAGTTTTGGCGTTTAGGTGTGGACGAGGAAAACTGAGATTCATGCAACGTCTTATTCTTCTTCTAAATTTGATTAGCAGACTCGCGCAACGTCAAAGGCGTGTGCCGTTTTTGACATCACGCTTACATGTACACACAGCTACTGTCCTTCCATTTAAAAAGACGCAGGCATCAGGGTGAACTTCTACATTCAACACTCACAACCCAAATCCCAACGTCAGTTTTGAATAAAAATAATTTTTTAAATTAAATTGATGCATGCTGTTTGCATTTTGCTCATTCCTAAGTTGTGAGTCTGCACAACAGCCAAAATACTGTCTTTAGTTAATAACATCTGAAATGATGAACGCACTTGAAAAATAACACAAAATTAGCTGCCTGACCAGGAAAACAAAAACCTTTCAGCAGTACTTCAGGTTTAGTGGTGGCACAAACCCTCTTTACCCTTTTCCTCCCAGGCTTCTAGACTTCTGATTGGCCAACATTTAGTTTTTAGTGTTTACATGCGGACAGAGATATTTTTCCAAAACTGCACGTGTGGACGGGATTTAAAAAAAAAACAAAAACGGAAAATCTCTGTTTTCAAAAATACTCGTGCAAGTGTGGACGTAGCGTGACTGCACTCAGAGTCGCTGTAGTACGGTGGTCACACTGAAAAACGGCACAAACGCTCGCCAACCTTGCAATTATATGAGAACAACTAGAATAAAACAGCTGGTAGCCAGCTGAGTCCATTGAAATTAAAAGCGGTCGCTGAAGGTTTAAAGTATTTCTCAACTCAAACTCAGGCGGACAAACTGCAAAAAAATTCAACGTAATCACTGAGCAACCACCAATTTTTCCTAGTCGCTATGCAGTTCCCTCCTGATTTTACTCGATATGACTGAGACATTACTGGCTTTACATTATGCAGACCAAATGTGCAAGGAAGCGAATGCCTCCTCTGACTGCTGTTTTGTCTCTGGTGTCTTTCACTCTCAGTGTTTACTGTAAACATTTTACAACTTTATCGCTGTTCAAGTTCTGCTGCTTCAACGTGTCAGAACGAGACCTTAAGCAGACCTAAGCGCTCGAAACATCCCTGCACTGCTTTTAAACACTAAACATTACTTTCACCTTGCTGCAGGGTCGCAGCTCTGTTTGGCTAAGTGTCTTATTAAACTCCCCCTGACAGGGAGGAACATTTACTTCTTTAATATTTGGTTTGTCTGACACACATCCTCACAGCAAAGGGAGAGCGATCTGTCCAGCCCACATCTTATTAAAAAGGATATTTACATATAGAGTAAGAGCCTGCTCCTTCCGACACTTTATCATCTCACCTCTTCCTGCTCTCTCCTCTTCCAGCGCAGCTGAGCGTTGGCCGCTGCCATCGCCTCGATCACGAAAGTGGTGGTCATGTAGCTGTAGAGGAGATAATAATCGCGTTAACAGGTCATATTTTTAATGACAGGGAGAAAAAAAAAAGTCTGATCCATTATCAAATGGTGCTTTCACCAGCAGAAACCTTCATTTATTACGCCGCCGCAGGCTGGCGAAGAAAGGAAAGCACCAAGTTTCTGTGTATAACAAATGAGGGATTTGTGAAAGCTTCAGATTAGAATAAGTTTAATGAAAAATGGGTTTATAAAAAGGTTCATATTGTTAGGAAAAGCCTACACTGGGCCTTCCCTATAAACTTTCCATATTAGCAATGACAGATTGCAGAGTTTGGATGTAACATTCTCATATTTATGCTTGTTTGAGTGCAATCCCAACTCTGAAAAACTGATCCAGTATCAGTAACATTTCTTTGCTTCTTCCACATGAAGTCGAAGAAGCAAAGTTTTATATGCATTTATTTATTTATTTGATCCTTATTTGCCCGGTGCGCTCCCTATAATTAAAATCTCTTTTTCAAAGCACACTGCCAAGAAAGCAAAAGGTTGCAAAAGCTATAAAGTGAAGAGGCGCGATCAAGAAAATCAAAGCAAACAATTACAAAAAACCCCAAAACAAAGTCCAGCTCAGGGATAACGCGCTTGGAAACAGAGCTCTTCCAGGGAGATGAATGGACAGCTTTAGTGTGTTCTGCAGATTGCTCCATGACCAGGGTGCCGAGTGAGTTTGTTCTACCAAACAGTCACCAGAGAAATATATTAAATACATATACAACATGAACAACATGAAATATTCTATACTGGGAGTAAAAAATGTTCACAACAAAACAAACCAAGACAAAAATAAAGCGATTCCCTCTAAAACATACTTTGGTGATTATTGATTATGATCATTTCTTTTTATTTCTCCACTCGCTCCTCTCATGTGTGAGTAGGATCACTCAGCAAAGACTTCCTGTCACTCATTTATTAATAAATCCCAATTCAGTTAAGTTATCCTGAATTATTGCATTTCTGTTATTTATTATTATTAGTTGGGTAACCAAACCCTGATCCGACCTTGCATTATAAAGAATTACTTCCAGTGTATTCCTCACTTCCTAATTCCAGCTAACCGGAGGCTAGTTGGCACCAGAAGCTACACATCCAGGCCCAGTGTGCTGAACTATGAAAGCTCCCTCCTTTTTCAAATAAACTTCAGATCCCTGAGTTACTACCAACAACCACTGAAGCAATCTGTGCTCCACGCCACGACACTTTTGTTAATTAAATAGTCTTTATATATTTCTTAAATCAGATATTTTTCTACATAATAATCTGATTTTAGGGGTAAAATTTGGCAAGAAACACTCAGAACTACAAAAGAAATGTTCGTTTGAAAACTCGACATAACTGACCCTGCACATAGTGTGCCAATAAAGCCTGAATCATTTCAGCGCCTGAGCATGTCTTTAATAAACATTGCTGCAATCATTCGGCCGAGCTACTTCTCGCTGTGGGTTCACTGATAGGGACCAAAGGAAGTCCAGTGTCATGAAGTCATTTGAATGAGCACTTCTCATATTTCAGCTACAAGCCTCTCTCTCTTAAACTTAAATACCAACACGCATCTGAGATGTTTAGGCTACATCTGTAAACGGAAGATATATTTAAAAAACAAAACAGGGCTGCACAATTTCACTTGATTACAATTTTGGCTTGTCTCAGTTAAATCAAGATAACTGACTGAAGGTGAGTGCTATCACTGTCTTTAAATCTCCACCTGGTGATGTGCCTGCATGTGCCAATCACAGCTCCTCCCTGCACCGTGCAGTTTTATGTTTCCAGTAAACAGTCTGAACCTGTAACGCTACATTAAAAGACGATACAAACACCAGACAAGAAACAAATCCAGAGCTCGTTCCTGGAAGCAGCTCAATCCTTCAGATTCAGGGCCAGCGATGTTAACCACGAACAAATCACACCCGGCATAATCATGCAGTCCTAACAGAAAGTAACCTGGACACAATAGAGTTTTTAAAATGTGCCGTGTTATTAGTGAAAGAGGAAGTAAAAGAAGGCCTACTGGGTGGCAAATATCAACCAAAGAAAGAAACCCACGTTTACCTGTGAATCCCAGACAGGAAAAAAAAGGCAGAGGTGGAAGTCAATGACTATTATTATTTAACTAAGTTTGGATCAGAGCAACACTCACCTCATAAATCCTAAAAAGGTGATGAGGGCCAAGCTGACCACCCACCCAGCTTGAGCGAAGGCTTTGGGCATCGTCAGAGCTCCGGTCCCCACAATCAGGTTGAACATGTACACCAGCCCCACCTGGAGAGGAAACCACGGGAGGTAAAGACATGCACAGGCGTGCTCCTGATAAATATTAACATTTATCACCGCACAAGCTTTTCATTTCACCTCTGCTGACCCCATCTCTCCACAGACATCCAATATTTTTTACTATTGTATAATAATATTAGAAAATATTATTAGAAACTATTAATGATTTACTAAAAGCCTTTTTCCTCAAGTGCAAATCCTCAGGCACCACAGTATCAGGTGCTCCTTGGCACCCGGGCTGATACAGATCAAGCTACTTGGGTGGAAGAATGGGCCAGTGCCAAGGGAGACAGTAGGGCTTAATTGGGCAGCACTTACACTATCGGATAGCTGAGCGCTTTAATCATTCAAGGCTTTTACTTCCTGGAAAAAAAAAAAAAAAAAAAAAAAACAGAAAAACTTCTGACCAGCAGAGCTGACTCTTTGTGGGAAAGTCATGCTGAAGTAAGCAAAGTCAGGGTATGTACTGAGCTGTCGAACTGAGTAAAGACGCCTGACGTGACAAAAAGAAGAAAAGAGGATGTAGAAGGATCTTTTAAGCTTCCTCTTTATTTATCATTGCACTTTCACACACAAAACTTCTTTTTACAAGCAGACTTGATCAGCTGTTTTCACTAAAAGTCATCTCGAGACCCTTCGTTTGTAAGAATATTAGAGAGAGAACCCAAACAATGAAATGATCCCCTGCGAGCAGCACTTGGTGACTGTGGAGAGGAAGAACTCTATTTTAACATCAAGAGACAGCCAGTAGAAGCAGGATCAACCAAAGGGGGGAGAAAAACGTTGGATACAGTGAACATGAACAACAACTAGTAAATATAACTACAAGCCTGCAGTCTGAGAGTGAAGCTAGTACTCTCACTGTGGTATTTTCAATCAACTGAAGACTTTTCAGAGAGCTTTTAGGAAAGCCTGATAAAAAGGAAGCACAATAGTCGATCCTAAAAGTAACACGGATACATTTCTGAGGCAACTTGACACAGACGTGTCCTAACTTTATGAAGTATTTAACGTGGTTGTTCAGCTCACAGGGTTCCGGGTTTCTGAATGTCAGGGGTTCAATCTCAGGCCCTGTGACGAGGCTTTTAACCCTCTCTGCTTCAAGGAGCTTTGTTCAAACAAGTGCCAAGGTTGGCGATAAAGCAACAATACTGCAACTACAGCATTTTCAAAGAGGCCAGTCAGGTGGTTAAGCATGTGCCTGACCTTAAAAGGAGCTCTGACAAAGACGACAGCTGCGGCTTTTTAATCGGGATTTTAACCTCAGCAGTTTCAATCTGCTATTTTTTTTAAGCTAATTCTTCTAAAATTTGAAAGGTCATTGCTTTCCAGTCTTTGGTTCCTACAGTGACACCATCACACACTCTAATGTCCTCTAATTTTCTATCCAGGTCAAGTAAATCATTCCCTGGCCGTCACATAGCTGCTGTGTTACTCTTTCTTTGAAAACACTTTTAATTAAATTAAACTATCAGCACTGATTTTGTGTTTAGGTGTCCTCACAACCAGCACCATCTCTTAGCTCCTTTAGTGACTAAATGCATCAGCTGCTTTGGGACAGAAGTGACGACAGCACAGCCACGCTTGGAAGTCAAACAATTTCCTTCGATTTTCCTCTTTTCATTGACAGGAAAGCTGTGACTAACACACCGTCCTTTGTTTCCTTTAAACTACAAATTACAACCAAAAGCAGCACAGTGTGGCAGCCTTTAGAGGTCATAATGTGTTGAACATTAAACGCCCTTTCATGTGTTCGTAACAGTGTGCTTTAGTAGGAGAGGCTGTTTTAAACCAGCAATGGTGTGTTTTAAATATTCAAAGAGAGACTGGGAGATAACTCCTGCATGCTGGAAACTTACAAATGGAGAGTAGGGCTCTCCTGTGTCTGTAATTCCACCTGCCATGGTCGGTGACCCTGGTTCTCACCTCTCACCTGGACAGAAAGAAAAAGCAGTCAGGTAGCTTATGAAGCCTGTTGTGTTACTGCCATGATGATAACAATTATCTTTTCTTAAGTTTCAGGGGGAGTGTCATTCGAAGTGCTAAATCTTTTCTTACTTGCATGGAAACAAAAACCCGGTAACTTATCGTGCAATTTAGCATTTACCTTAACATTTCCATGACGTACAAGCACAAAATCCAACCTGGGACATTAATTAACTTTTAGGAGCTGCTCTTTAATTCGGCAGAAATATGACGCGTAAATCTGAAGGTTTGTGTTCAGTGTCACATGTCTTCTTCCAGCTGTCAGTGACAAAAACTGTACTGCCATATTTCCTTTGAGCCATGGCCACAAATATGACCTACTAAATGTTTTTAAACGTTAAGTATGTGTATCTTCGCTGGCCATTTTGCCTTCATTTAGTTGAGTTTATGTAATTTCAGAGAGCTGACATTTGCATGGCAACCGCTCATTCGGGAAGTATAACGTCAGACTAGCACATCTATCACGTTTGAATAACGGCATAAAATAATTACTAATAAAAATAGATAAATTCATCAAGTTATCCTGCAGATATCGAGCAGTCACAGAGCTGTCATTACTGGAAATGAAAGTAAACACTGCTCACCTCCCTCCTCTCTGGTTTGTGTTGCTAACTTAGCTGCTAAGCTAGCAGGATGCTCGGGACCAAATCCTCACTCACTAGCCGAAAAAAGCTCACTTTTCCAGTTCAGCCAGCACGGACTGGTTCGCCTTTATGTGGCAGCCTGGAAGTCGGTGTAAAGCGGGAAATAAAAACACATTTCCACAAAGAAATACGTCTCTAACACGGCGCTAACTTCAGCAGTAAACTAACCGAACCAGCTGCCTCAGCTGGTTCGGTCAACCAGTCAAAATAAAACTACCTCTGACGCAAGCACACATTTCCGTTACTGATTTTCAAAGTAAAGGCTTGTTTACCCTAGTTGCAAGGCAGCCCGTTGGCTGACCAAAGAAAGCTTTTATTTTGAACATTTTGCCCCATCTTATTATCGTTAACTTGACGACCCTACTGTAAAATCACGGTTGAAATTTGACTCCATGTTTTAGAGTTTAATATCACATATTAATTATATTTATTTTTTATGGTAACCTTTAGCTTATTCTGCCTCGCGTTTTACAAATACATTTGATAAATTTGTCTATTTGAATTAGCCACAATTTATTACCCGCCTTTTCGGACTGTCAGGGTTATCAATATGAACGACCCTTCTAGCGGCATGTACACGTGTACATGTCATATGACATATGTCATACCTGTCTGTGCCATAATAAAGCCGAGTCCCTGGGTCTTGGGCTCACACTGAAATCCCAGTGAATGAAATCCTTCTTTTATTGGCGTTTACAATTCTGGCATCAGACAAGTGAGATTTGGTGCAAAATTACCACGGATGCCAGCATGAACCAGCGCCTTTCTATAACAATCACATTTACTGGAGATGAGTTTATAAACGTGTCGCCTGACACAGTGAGCTGAACCGGCACTTCCCTCTCAGGCATTCAAACACACCCTCAGCTGCAGAGGTGTTCAATGAAAAACGGTTTTAATCCTTCAGATCCTCCTGTGAAGTCTGTTAAACTACAGCCAGCTTTCCTTCCAGCAATATGACAGATTTTATTAATATTGTAGCTCAAGTCTTTTCCATACTGCTGACCAAAGCATTTAAAATTCACACTCATTGTACAATCGTGACTGCACACTCCCACAGAGCTTTGGAAACACACACACACACACACACACACACACACACACACACACACACACACACACACACACACACACACACACACACACACACACACACACACACACACAGCTGCAGCTTTAACTGCTTTCAGTGTGTTATATGTGTCTAATACTCTTGATATTTTCTAATATTGTAGTTTTAATTTTCTTTATAAAGTCAATCTGCCACCAGTAGGCTCATCTGTGTTTCTGATTGGTCAGCTGCTCTCAGCTCCAACCATGTGAGCACTAAACTGATTAACCCTGAATCAGAATCAGAAAGGATTTTATTAAGATAAGATAAGATAAGATAAGATAAGATAACCTTTATTAGTCCCACACGTGGGAAATTTGTTTTGTCACAGCAGGAAGTGGACAGTGCAAAAGTTATGAGGCAAAATTTGAATACAATAAGAATAAATACAGTACACAACTGTACAGAATAGAATAAAATACTATATACAGTAGAATAAAATAAAGTAAATATACAATAAATATACAAATTGCCAAATGTTGAGCAGGTTTACAACATTAGGAAATTGCTGCGCTACTTAGTGCAAAAACGTACTGTCAGATAACGCTTAAATAAACATAAAAATTAAAATTGAAAGTGCTAAGTAGATAGATATATACATGAGTGCAGGTGGTGATCAGTGCAAAAATGGAATGATGCAGTGAACACAGCGTAGGGTCATGAGTTAGTGGTGGGAACAGTCATACGGTTATTGTTCATGTGTTCAACAGCAGAGGGGAAGAAACTGTTCTTATGGCGAGAGGTTCTGGTGCGAATGGACCGGAGCCTCCTGCCTGAGGGGAGCAGGTCAAACAGACTGTGTCCAGGGTGAGAAGGGTCAGCTGAGATCCAAGCTGCACGCCCCAGTGTCCTGGAGGTGTACAGGTCCTGCAGAGATGGGAGTCTGCAGCCAATCACCTTCTCAGCAGAGCGCACAACACGCTGCAGTCTCTGTTTGTCCCTGATAGTGGCTCCAGCGTACCACACGGTGATGGAGGAGGTGAGGATGGACTCGATGATTGCAGTGTAGAACTGCATCATCGTCCGTGTTGGCAGGTTGAATTTCTTCAGCTGCCTCAGGAAGTACATCCTCTGCTGGGCTTTCTTAATGACGGAGGTGATGGTGGGCTCCCACTTCAGGTCCTGGGTGATGGTGGTACCCAGGAAGCGGAATGAGTCCACAGAGGTGATGGGGGTGTCAGTCAGGATGATGGGGGGGAGTGGGGCTGTGTGCTTCCTGAAGTCCACAATAATCTCCACTGTCTTCTGGGCATTCAGCACCAGGTTGTTGTGGCTGCACCAGGACACCAGACGTTCAACCTCCCTCCTGTAGGCAGACTCATCCCCGTCCGAGATGAGTCCAATAACGGTGGTGTCATCTGCAAACTTGATTAGCTTGACAGACTGGTGGGTGGAGGTGCAGCAGTTGGTGTACAGGGAGAAGAGCAGAGGAGAAAGAACACAGCCCTGAGGGGAGCCGGTGCTGATGGTCCGGGAGTCTGAGACATTCTTTCCCAGCCTCACATGCTGCTTCCTGTCCGTCAGGAAGTCAGTGATCCACCGATGGGATCAGGCACATTCATCTGGGAAAGTTATCAAAAACCTGGGTTAAGTTATCAAGTTGATAACCTCTGCTTAGCCTTATTGAAATGAGAGTGACATGTGGGCGGATTCAAACCAACAAAGAACGTTTATTTGGTTGAAAGTACAAAAAACCCATAAGCCTGAAGATGGAAGCATAAGAAAAAGATTAATGACAGAAACAAACAAAAAAAGAAACTGAGAAGAGTTTACAAGTTACTGATGACTAACTTTGATATTTGTCTGTGGTCTGTTTAAGATTCAGTTCCAGGTTTAAGTCTGAGAATTTCACGTGACACTCACTGTGGTGGTGCAAACACGCAGTAGCATGGCTCAGCACCTCCTCCCTTTTTCACATTGGATGCTCGTCAGACGGCAGGTGGGTGGGGCTTCTGTGCCTGAGATTACCACATCAGACATCCCTTCTCTCTGACTTCATAACAAGCCGTGAGCAGTTAGAGCAGTCTGACCCCGTGGCTTTTGGCAATCAGGCATTACTTTGGGATTACTTTGGGGTCGTCTGCAACCATATGTTAAACAACAGGAATGAGAATTGGCGCCTCCAAGTCTGAGGCCAAGGTCAGAGGATGTAGTGTCAGGGTAGCAACTCTTCCCAGACCCAGGGAGGAATTTAAGTATCAGAGAGTAGTGCCAACGCTCCTCGGTGGCTCAGGCATCTGATAAGAATGCCTCCTGTGCTCCTTTTAGGTGAAGTCTTTCAGGCATGTGCAACCGGGAGGAGATCCCGGGGCAGACGCAGCACACACTGGAGAGACTCTCAGCTGCTTTGGTGGTCCCTGCAGTAGAGGTGGAGGAGGTGGCCAGGACAAGGAGGGCTGAACATGTGGTTAGTCTGCTGTCATGTGACAAAAACTTGGTTAAGTGGACGGCAAACAAAAAGGCACAAAAATACATATTTTTGATGAAGAATAATCAAAATTGATAATTATAAAGATTAACACATTCATTGTCTTTGTCTCGTCTTTCTTCTTGTTTTCGAGCTGCTTTCAGTTCAATCAGGGTTCATGTCAGCAGCTCACAGGCACGGCCAAGGTCCTCGTCCTGTGATTTCACCTGGACTTTCTCATCACTTTCATTAGACTCTGTACAGGAAATGGAAGAAATAAATAATCAGAAGTAAAAGAGTCATATATACAAGTTCATGTGAGTTCATGTGAGTTCATCTGTTCAAAGATTTTTCACCAGAACTCATTTTACCATTTAATCAGTCAGTTGTTTGGTTATTTTTAGTATGAATAAAATGGGAGTAAATGCAATAATTTCTCAGCGTAAACACATGTAACTCCTGCCAAGTGGAATCATGATGATAACAATACCAGAAATATGCAAATGCACAAAAGCTAAAGGAGAATTATTTCACTGAGTCTGTCAGTTTGTAACATTTAAGGCATTTTTCACCGAGGTCTGAGTGACACCAGAAGGGCTTATACACGTGGGTTTATACGTGTGTGGTGGAGGTGTGGTCCCTGCTGCAGGGGAGGGATGGTGCAGTGAGCTCAGGGGGGCAGTAGGCAGGTGAAGCCACAGATGGTGGCGATCTGACTAATGATTCTCTTCTCTTATAGTGAGGCGGGAGACCAGTGCAGTGCGCGTACTGAGACCAGCTCTGAGTGGAGACTGAGTGACATTATCTGCAGAAAATACCAATAAAATCTGCAACCGTGTGCACAACCACTGTGTGTCCATCTTTAGAATGTGTCTAAGGACAAATTTATAATAAACATGAACAGCAGTAGCATCTATGTCTTTGTTTGTTTTAAAAAACTGTGGATTACAATGTGTCAATACAAGGAGAAGTTTTGTTTCTTTCACTGCTGTTATCAATGTTTTTAACAGATTAACAACTCTGACATCTTACTGAGGTGGACAGCACTGGATTTTCTTGATAAATGCATCACATGTAACTGAACACTCAGGTAAATGTGATTAAATTCCTTCTCTACATAAAACCTGAACTGCAGTTTGATACCTCAAAGGAAAAAAAAACTTTATTCTTTTTGTAAATTAAGAGATTCATTAAGATAGTTATAGAAGTTTAACCCGCACAGCCTGGACGCTAAAGAGACCTACCACTTCTAAAATACCCAACAAAAACATGTCCAGGTAGTGGCACCGGTCCAGTTCTTCACCGGTCGCATGTTCTGCAGAGCAACATTAGAGTCAGTCAGGTTTAAGTGGTCCAGCAGACTGTAGTATGAACAGTCTGAGTGCTGGAAAACCCTGCTGGGAAGAAGAAACCCATATGAACAGTGCAAACACCTCAAACTTCATATAATCCAACAATATCTCAGAAAGGGTTTCATAACACGGGTGATCGTGGCTCAAGAGTTGGCAGTTCGTCTTGTAATCGGAAGATTGCCGGTTCAAGCCCCGGCTGCGACAGTCTCGGTCGTTGTGTCCTTGGGCAAAACAAAATGACTGAACGTAGTGTAAAGTGCTTTGGGGTCCTTAGGGACTAAGTAAAGCCCTATCCAAATACAGGCCATTTACCAATATCAGAATCCATTTAATCTTACAGCTCACCAGTTACAGAAAGACAAGCTAGAGTCTTTAGAGCAGCCATGGCAGTTTGCCTACCATAGTCTGAGTAAACTGTCTTACGCTGTGAAGCCGCTTGTATTAAACAGAATATAATAGCGTCAATATATTAAATCAAATGGCCTTTGTGCATCAGTATTGTTGGCTGGGAGCTGAAGCAAAAAGTAAACACACGAGATCTCATTATCAGACCAGGTGGGAGTGGAAAGGTTGTCAGTCAGTACAATGACCTTGAGATTGAGTACTCCTAAGCACAAACATCCTTCCAGCTGTCCAGCAAATTTCTCAACAGCATATCCAGCTCAGGCTCACAGAGGGGAGGGAGTGTGTAGCAGCTACCACAGGGTGAGAGGCAGCGTGCACCAAGAACAGGTCGCATCCATCCATGCATCCATCCATCCTAGCAATGTGCCCCCTGCATTTTAAAGAGGTATCCTCAATGAATGTGGAAAGTGAAAAATATTAGAAAAATTCTCACAATCCTCTTTAAAAATATTTCCTTTCTAAGATTGTGCTACCACAAAAGATTTAAACTTAAATACACAAGACTTCCACCTTTAATTCAGGCGGTTAAACAAACATTAAGTGAATTTCGGGGAATTGCAGCTATGTGTAGACACAGCCTCCTTTTGTTCAAATGTGATTTCATTTCATGGACAGGTGTGTGTGACTTCATTCAGCCCACACGCTGTGTAAACAGTTCTTTCACAGCTATCTGAAAAGTGAAAAAGACACCGGAGCTCAGTTTACATCACTTCAGCTACAACATTTCAAACCAGCTGTGCATCGCAGTAGAGCCAGTGATGAACAAACTGTGCTTTGATATTTTTATCTGAGCCCAGTTCAGCCTTCACATCAAGCAGATAATGACAACACACCTGAAATTCTCCTCTTCACAGGAGGAGAAGGCAGCAGCCCAATAATCCCTCCCACTGACCACCGAAATAGCAGGGCCATTTTATTTAGCTGTACATTAACTGTAGTATATTTAATAAAGTCATGTAAGATTTTATGTTCAAACTAGTCTGCCTCTTTAAGTCTCAGAACCATAATGTTCAGGAGTCCGACCACGGAGCCAGTGGTGGTGACGAAGCAGTTCAGGAGGCTGACCGCGGAGAAGACGGTGGCGATTGAGCAGGTTCAAAGGCTGTCTTTTCTGGTGAAGATGTCCAGTCAGCGTCCTGGACGGTGGCCGCCAACGCCAAACCAGACGTGGACGAGGTTGAGCAGGCTGAGCCGGACATGGACGAGGCAGGACCAGGCGACGGCAGGACCAGGCGATGGCGGGGAAGCCATGGGTGATGGACCAGGAGGTGGCGCTGAGCCTCCAGAACATGGGAAAAGCTGCTGGATGGGCTTAACTGAGCTGCCAGCAGAAACAGAAATGGGTGCAGGCTCTTGCTGGACACTAGCCACTCCCACGCGAGGAGTAGGAAAGGGTGCGGAGACCGACTGTGCCCTGGCAGGCCTCAACCTGGGAGCCGGAACAGGGATCCGCTGGACCTCTGCCTCCTTCACCCGAGGAACTGGTACAGGTCTAAAAGAAGCCCTAGCCGCCTTGGGCGCAGGGACAGATGGTGCAGAGCGGAGCTCAAGAGTATTTTCACTAACAGTCTCTGTATAAGCTGGTGAGTGGGACAGTCCAGGGGTGAAGCCACACCCAAAACAGTCTCTTGAGGTGCAGCTTGAACTGTGTTAACTTGGTCTTTCTCTAAAACATGGTGAATGTGTTTGAACATGGCTGGCTGTGGAACACAAAATTCAACTTGATTCATTAGCTCAGTGGCATCAAGTTCAAGTTTTTTAGCCAGTTTAACTATGGCAGGTGGCGTTCTGTTGTCATTAGTATTTACCAACTGAGGCGAAGAAAAAGTCACAGACTAAGAAATTGGTGGAGAAAAATCTCAGACGCAACAGCAGGTTCACAAGTGTCTGTGGGAGCTGGCTGGAAAACTAAACAGATCATAGAAGGAGCGTGATTTACAATCTTTTACAATTACAATAACTCACTTAGCTCAGCAGCAGGTTGTCCATAGTCACAATGCTCGGACTGAGTGAGCGAAAAACAGTCACCATCACTCACCGACAGGGCTTGCTCAGTAGGGATGGGTACCGGTATGGCACCGGTTCTGACATAAACGGTAGTAACCAGACCGAAAAGCAGCGCACATTTCGGTTCCTTTTTGTTTTCCTGAGCTGTGATACACTTTGGATTCTAGCCAATCATTTTACGTTTCTGAGGATAGTAGGCGGGCCCAGGTACGTACGTTCTTTTAGAGCAGAGCTACAGATTAAAAACACCCAAGGCGAAGCGGTCAAAAGTCTGGCTGTACTTCACAGCAAAAGATGCAAACTCAGCAGCAACAAGTGCTTTAAAGCATAGGTGTCAAACTCTGGCCCCTAATTACATTTGCCCCCTGAAGCCATACCAAATTACTATTAGAGCTGGCCTACTGGTATTATACAGCTAATATATATATTGTTTAGTATTAAGCTTCGCTTGTTCCATATTCAGTTTTCCAGCAAAATTTATTTGAGTCCATAAGAAAAGATTCATTCATAAATCTGGAGGAAGATTTTTTTTTCCAATAAATATTAATGTTAGCCCGCGACTTTGTTCAAGTTTTGAATTTTGGCCCACTGTGTATTTGAGTTTGACACCCCTGATTTAAGGTGATACTGTGCAAAGGAGGTAACTCCTCGAATCTGATGAAACACCTGGCGATGCATAGCATTTTTTTAAAAGCCGAGAAATGCGCCGTATTTGATAGCTTGCTGCGAGACCTCCCATCGAGCACATCTACTGCGGGTGTGGTGCCTGTTATCATACCCGGAGTTAGCAACATCCCCCAAGAACCCGAAGAGGAGAGTCCTGGCCCCTAGCCCTGCCAGTGTAGCAGAAATGATGAGGATGATGATGCAGCAGCAGCCGTTCTTCTCTGCATGAGCAGCTTAATGTTATTCGTGACATAAACTGGAAATAAATCACAAACTCTACAAAATTGTCGAAGTCGAACAGGGATAAAAAACAAAATCTTCATTTTTTTCCAAGTTATTTTCTATACCTAATTTTGGGTATCGATATGATGGGATATAGTGTCAAGTATTTAACTTTCTTAGAAATAATTTTATATAGTTGGAAAATCTGTTTTTGGTGCCACATTTGTGAGGAAAATGCATTTGTAGGTTGAGCATCTGAGTTGCGCTCATGAAAACATGAAGTATGATTATAACAAAGAAATAATCAACCGAACACAAAAAACTTTTTATGCTAAGGTTATTTGCTTTCCACTGGAGAAAACTTCAAAAAGCCCATTTCAAGGCTCATATCTCCATGTGAGAAGGTTGCTCTGGAAACCTGCTATGATATGAAACGTCTCCTTTTTATCTACATTTGATACCAGGCTCATCCTCTCGCCGTGGCTCCTTCTGTGTGAAAATAATTTTCCAGTATAGTCATGTTTTTATAACTAAGCAAACATTAAAATTTAGATTTCTTTTACTCAAGCATTTAAAATACAATAATAATGCATTTAAATATCATAATAATAACACTTCTGGTTAATGACGGCTTCCTTCCAAAACGTTGCAGTTCAGTCAGTGGAAATGTTTAGGCTGTAAATATCCTCGCACTGCTTCATGTCACACAAACATTCTGCATGACTAAGAAAAGGTTTCGGGCACTTTCAAGCAAACTTAACAAAATTAAAAAGTAATACGGCTTGGGAACCTTGACTTTTAATGAAGAAGCTTTATTTAAAATTTGCAGAAGTTAACAACAACAGTTATAAATGCAAATCAATAATCAATCAATAGTTAAATCAGTCTGTCTCTAAATAATCTATTCTTGATTCTGTGAGGTCTCATTAAGAAGAATCATTAAGCGCTGTCCTCCTGCACTGGCGTCCCAGCCGGGCTAGTTTCCATCTGAGCTGTGCTTTTATTGTATTTCTATTAACGACTTTCATGCACTAGAGACAAAGTAGCTTTAGCTTTAGCCGCGTCTTTACTGGAAACGATGTTTTGATTACCAATTACATGGAGTGGGGTGACTTTGACGTGATGAGACCCATGACACATGTGAGTTTTATAGTGACTGAGATAAAATCCCCTAAATGGGAGGTCACTTGGATCGATGTGTGTAAACTACACTTATTACATTAGATAAAAAAACAAAACCTTACTAAAACCTACAATCATATAGTACAGGGCGGGCCGTTTACATGGATACAGCGTAATAACATGGGAATGGTTGGTGATATATTAAAGTCCTGTTTGTGGCACATTAGTATATGTGAGGGGCAAACTCCTCAAGATGGGCGGTGACCATGGTGGCCATTTAGAAGTCGGCCATCTTGGATACAACTTTTGTTTTTTCAATAGGAAGAGGGCCATGTGACACATCACACTTCTTGGTAATGTCACAAGGAAAACAATGGTGTGCTTGGTTTCAACGTAACTGCTACACCGTATAAGCGTGCACTGGCAGATTATACACACACCGTGTAGGCTTGTAGGCAGGTGCAACAAATCTAACTCAAATAACCTTTGCAATCCACACTAAGTACATGAACGCCAGAAACAAAGCACAAGTACTAAAATATAAAACAAAGAACACATAATCTGTGATTTCAGCCAGTCTCCTGTAGCACCCACGCTTTTTATTCTCTTTGTACTGTCTTCCTGCTTCCCCTCGAACTGCCCTCACTTCATCCAGGATTAGTTTCAGCAGGTCACAGTACTCAGGAAGGTAACACCTGTCTTCTTTTACCTGGCCTGTCTCTTCGGCTTCAGCAGACTCTGAGTGGGAAATGAAAGAGATCATTTATTGAGCAAGCTGCAACAACGTTTCTGGTCTGGTTGACTTTTGCTGTTTTCAGTGAAAAAGCTTAAAAACACCACCATACTCCAGTGACGCACAAAAAACAAAAACAAAACAGAGATAACAAACAGAAGGAAAAGAGACAAACTGACAGGCGACAGGTGAAGAGTAAAGCTTGTTAATGCAGAGCAGATCGGGATAATCAAGGAATCAGATTTTGGAAAAATGGGGCAGGAAATAAAACCCCAGGAGAAATTAAGACCAGTTTCTAAAATAAAGACAGCAAAGCAGCTACAAGAAGTGTTTCTCCTCCTTATTGATCTCTGTGTTAGTTTCTTTGCAAAGAAAATCTACAAACACATACCTGTGACATCACCCGTTTGCAGCTGAATATCCTCATGGGCCTCATGGGCCTTCTTACCACAATAACAATCGAGATCGATTAAGAAGGTCACCAGCATGGCCTCCAGGACACTAATCCCCACCAGGGCGAAAACTCCAGCACAGTATGTGGCTAGAAGGTGCAGAGAAATTGCTTGTCGGTGTACTGTTACTAAAATCCCTCTACCTCATTAAAATCTCGATCTTAGATCTACGAGGCTGCTCACCGATCATTGGCAGGCTCTTTTCTGTGGAGGGCAACATGTCCTGAAGAATCAGCAGTAAGACGGAGATGGACAGGAGTATCGTCACTTTGAAGCTCAGCTTTTCACCTCTGGCCTCACTAATGAAGAATGATGCCAAATCCAGGATGAGGAAAAAGAAAAGCGGCACGATAAGATTTATGACATACAGCATTGGCTTCCTCTCCATTGTGACCTGTAAAACAGGCAGATTCATCAGACCTGGAGATAAAAAGCTGTCCACAAAAAAAAACCCATCACAAAAATATTTTCTTACCATGTATCTAAGTCTGTTTCTGGCTTTCGATCCATTAAAAGTTATCAAGCTTTTGAGTTCCCACTCTCCCATTGTAACCATGGCCTCTGCTGAGACTTTATTCAGCACGTTGTCACTGTTGAATGTTCCTAATTTTATCGTTTTCTCTATGGAGACAATAAAAAAAGGAATAAATTGTTACATCAATTGCTCTGGAGGTAATCTGACTCAATTTACAATATTTACCATTCGAGCTCATTGTTGAAAATGTGATGTTGCAGGATTGCGTATCAAAAGGAAACATCATGAGATCCAGACTGCAGGTGTAGGTCAGCCGCTGGCGTCCACTCGTGTACATCCAACCACTGGAATTCACGGTGACCAGAAGACTCTCCTGAATGCTCCCGGTATCGGAAACACTGAGGGGACAACAGCAGACGCAGGAGGAGAGTCAGAAATTAACTTTATTTTTCACTCTCACTGTTATAATTTCAAGTTTTGCACTGAGTGTGTAATAAAGTATTCATCTCCTGAGAACACCTCTATAAATGGTTTGGTAGCTCACTGTACACTTCAGGGTTGAACAAAAAAAAATGCATAAAAATATGAAGAACTAAAGCATGATTTTTTAACACAATCCCTTCATTTCAAAGTAAATGAATGGATTCTGCTGGAAAGTAATTGGACAAATTAAATAACTGAAAATAAAATATTCATTTCCAATAGTTGGTTGAAAGCTCTTTGCTGGCAATTATAGCCTGAAGCCTTGAACTCATGGACATCACCAAATGCTGGCTTTCCCCCTTTTTAATCCTCTGCCAGGCCTTACTGCAGCTGCCTTCAGTTGCTGTTTAAGTTGTTGGCCTTTCTTTAGTCTTTAGTCTTCAACATGTGAACTGCTCAGTTGGGTTAAGATCAGGTGACTGACTTGGCCATTCAAGAATATATCACTTCTTTGCTTTAATAAACTCCTGGCTTGCTTTGGCTGTATGTTTTGAGTCATTGTCCATCTGTCGTATGAAACACAGCCCAATCAATCTGACTGCATCTAGCTGGATTGGAGCAGAATTCATTCTGCTGCTTCTGTCCTGTGTCATATTAACAATAAACACTAGTGTCCCTGTCCCACTGGCAGCCATGTACACCCAAGCCATCACACTGCCTCCATCGTGCTTTACACATGATGTAGCATGCTTTGGATCATGAGCTGTTCTGCGCCTTCTCCATACTTTTTTCCTGCCATCATTCTGGTGGAGGTTGATCTTGGTTTCATATTTCCAAAGAAAGTTTTTAAAGAACTCTGCTGACTTTTTCAGATGTTTTCTGTCAGAGTCCAATCCTGCCTTTCTATTCTTGAGGCTTATGAGTGGCTTGCACCTTGCACTGAACCCTCTGTATTTACTTTCATGCACTCTTCTCTTTATGGTAGATTTGGATATCAACAAGCCCTCCTCCTGGAGAGTGGTGTTCACTTGCTTGGCTGTTGTGAGTGGGTTTCTCTTCACCATAGAAATGATTCTGTGATCATCCACCACTGTTGTCTTCTGTGGACGCAGGTCTTCACCAGTGCTTTCTTTCTTTCTCACGATGTACCAAACTGTAGATTAATAATAATATTGTAGCAATTTCTTGGATGGGTTTTTCTGTCTTCGCAGCTTAAGTATGGCTTGTTTCACCTGCACGGTTCCTTTGACTGCACGTCGTCTGTTCACAGCAAAATCTTACAAATGCAAGCACCGCACCTCAAATCAAGCCCAGGCTTTTCGTCTCCTTATTTGATAAGGACATAACGTAGGAACTACCCACACCTGCCCATAAAAAAGCCTTTGAGTCAACTTTCCAATTAAAAAGTTGGTGGCACATATTAAGGAACTGAAACTCCTAAACCCTCCATTCAATTTGAATGTGCATATCCTCAAATGAAGCTGAGTCTATACATTATGATATAATTGGAATATGTTTCAGTAAACAGGTAAAAACAAACTTGCGTCAGTGTCCAAATATGTATGGACCTAACTGTACATCTGAGAAGAATTCCAGGATACTCCCTCCATGCAGTCCTTATCATTGTCACTCCGGCAGCAGCTCACATCAGGGGACAGTGTTCCTGAATTTATGGATGCTGGATTGTGCCTTTGATACTCATTAGTTTCTGCCACGCTTTTTTCTTTTTGTTGGACTGTGCATTGTGAAAAGTTTTGACATCTGTGGCATGTCCTGTTTACTTCTCTATGGCCAGTTCGATATCTGATGGCTGGTAGGGCATGCATAATGGCAGCTTAAATCTGCTGAACTGGCTTTTGAGGATCTTTCTTTATCTTTTGGGGGTATTTGGTTTTGCTGACCATCTTCTGTCTTTCTCATGCTTCCTGTTGGCCTATGGGACACTCAGGTAGTTGTAGGTGTTCTGTATGTTTGCTGTTGCAACTTCTCCAACCCAAATGACATCCTGATGTCCTCGCTGCAGAGCCTAGTGAGGTGGATCCGTGAGTAAATGTTTTGCTCACTCCTGGAGTTCAGTTTGATGTCATTCATGTACTATAGGTATTACTCCAATAAAAAATCTATAATTTATATCCACTTGTTGTGATGGCCTGGGTGAGACCTGTGCAGGGTCTCAACCCCCAATTTTCAATTAACAAAATATCTTTGCAAATGTTCTGCGGACAAATGTTTCCTAGATGTCTGAACCCAGCTGTAGTCTACATAAGCTATGTCTACAGTGTTGTGTGTATATTTCACACTTGGACCAAAATTGAAGTTTCCGTATTGTTAATCAGGTATTCAAGCTAATGTAAGTCAGACTTTTTCCTGGGCAGCTTGCTTTCCTTGTAGGAATTACCCCAGAATAAAACTGTATATAAGCCCAAGTTATTTTGCACTTGTGTAATGAACAGTACTTACTCCTCATTGATTCTCACATCAGGGATCCACAGAAGTGATTTTGGAAGGGTTATCTCTTCTATCCCACAAAAGTCTGAAGAATTCCAAGTAAGGAACTCATTTGTCCAAGACTAGGAAACGTAAAAGCTTGGATTTAAAGATAATTCTGACTTAACACGAACTGTGTGAGAGTTAAAAGAGCCAAGAATGTCACTAAAGTTGATATATTTACTGATAACAGACAATGGTTTTTCAAACAGTAAACTCAAAATGACGACACTGCCAGTCCACATTCTTACCATGTAGAGCCAGATGTGAGTTGCGATAGTTTGAGACTTCTCCTCCTGCAGACAATCAGCAACACCAACATCAGTATTCACACTTTTCAGCTTGATTAAAATGCTGAACTCAGACGAATTATTATTATTATATGTATTAGGGGTGCAACGCTACACAAAATTCACGGTTGGGTTGGGTTCGATACTTTGGCTTACCATCATGGTCATGCTTCACATGAAGACCAAAATAGTTCCAAACGCCAGATCTGAATGAGGGTGGGGGAGGTTCAATTTCGGGTAGCGTTGAGGCAGTTGCCATGTTGCAACTAGCATAACTTCTGTCTCGCTAGCTTGCGCTGCTCAGTGGATCTGCGCTCAACAGTGCAGCCTAGGCGGAGTAGTCGAACGCAGATCCACTGAGCTCTCAACACAGACAGCATAAGATAAGTTGATCAAATAAATTAAAAATATTGTATTGTTCGATACATATGCGTACCGAACCGAAAGCACTGTAGCACTGTATCGAAGCGGGTTAATATCGATACACGTATTGTTGCACCCCTAATAGATAGATAGATAGATAGATAGATAGATAGATAGTTAGTTTCTGGCGTCATTTATTCTTTTAACAAATTTCTCTAAAAAATATGGGAATGAGGCAGCACAGAGGGAACTAACCAAATGCCACAACAACAAATACCTGAACCAATCTACTATGAGGACTAAGAGGCTCATAACAACTTATGGAAATCAACAGAAAACAGAGACTTAAATGGAAATATACATGAAACCAACATTCAAAATGCCCAAGGCTTGAGGTTACAGTACTCAATTTTAAATTCTTTCTGGTAATAATAATAATAATATAAACACATACGAGATATAATCAAGAGACAACCCAGACAAAGAACCCTGGGTAGATCATCATAACAAAAAGAAGACACCAAATATAAATAACATTAACAAGTATGATCAGGAATCAAAACTGTAACAAGGACCACAAACCACTTAAGTAAACCAATTAACTATTAACCAGTTAATAAGCCACTTAAGTGAATCATGGATATTTGACAACTTTTTTTTTTTTTAATTTATATTTTTTTTATTAAGGTTTCAAAAGCAGGCATTCACAGTATGTACATCATGTAAGCATACTTCTTGCTTAGGTTATCTGCCTTAGATACCGAAATAGTATTTTAATTTACATCCGAGTCATAAAGAGAGAATATTTACAACTATAGAAGCAATTGAAACAATCACATAATCCATTGACAACTTAGGTGTTGTGATGGACATTAGATGAGAAGAGAGCTGAAGATCTAGCTATCAAGCTGTCAATAAAGACTGTACACTTCTCCCCTTATACACTTGTAGTCAGACAGTAAGTTCCTTTTATGGACCTCCACACCTGGAAGTTATATTTACAGAGCTGTAGTACAAGATATTTCCCCTAAAACCTTTGAAGGACCAGGCCATAATTCCTTTTATGATGTGCATCTTTCCCCCAGAATGTTTGCAGACAAATCTGAGTTGGTTGGATAAAGTTTTACTTGTTTTTCAAATCTGATAAAGCGCAGTCCCTTGGATTTATTTTTGTGTAAACGTAGCTTTTAAATAAAGGTAACAGATTCATGAATATAATTCGATGTAAAAGTGCAGAAATCTGTGCAAAAAAAAAAAAAAGGAGTATGGAGACACTTACCACTTCTAAAATACCCAACAGAAACATGTCGAGCTGAACGAGTGTGGAGTTGGTCCAGCTTTTCACTGGTCTCATGATTTGCAGAACAGTATTTGATTCAGTCATGTTTAAGTAGTTCAGCAGATCATAGTATGAACAGTCTGAAGTCTGACTGGTGGAAAAACCTGCTGGCAAAAAAACACAAAATCGTAACTTACAGGCAAAATGTAAGACCTAAACATCAGAAACTGATCCAAGTAAAGTTCAGAAAAATAATTAAAATGTTCAAATCAAGGTCAAATTTAAAAACTCACCAATTAAAGAAAGAAAAGTTAGAGTCCTCAGAGCAGTCATGGCTGTCTGCCTTCAGTCCCAGTAAACGCTTTTAAACTGCACAGCTGCTTACATAGAACAGAGTCATACAATAGTGTGAAGGAGAAATTAATATATGTAAAAAATGAACTGTCAAGTATACTAAAATCCTTCTATTTGTTCCTGTGTGCTGTTGAAAGGGAAATAATACTAATCACCTCTGCATTCATGTCATTGGCTGGCAGCTGAGTCAAAAAGTCAACATGTAAGTATTAAACCAGGAGAGAGTAGAAAGGTTTTCAGCGAGCAAACTCTTCGCAGTGCCCAGAAATATTTAATGATAATTCAGTTTTACTTTGAAAAGTGACGCTCTAAGTCACTGATTATGAATTTATATTTTCAGGTATAATACAGAATGTAATTACCAGAGGTTTTATGCAATTATGTGTGAAATCTTCAGAAAGTTTAAGCACTGTTCAGAATGTAAAATTCAGCTATTCTTTAATTAACTCAGTTACTTGCAAAATACTTCAAAGACAACAGATCAAATACTGAAAGTGAGAAATAAAAGATTCTCAAATAAAATGTTTGATGAGAATATTCAAATAAAATAAAGGGATCCTGGTTTACTCAGCTTTCTCATAAAATGTTTGAACAATGGTAAAATATTCTTAATTTTGGCTGTGTATGGTTCGACAGTAGATTATACATTTAACACAGTTCAAGAGTTTAAAAAACATTTATAACCATTGATAAATTATAGCCATTTTTATGTATGACTACAACCTGTTTAAAATTCAATCCATGATCTACTTGGTGAGCCTGAGCCTGAGGATTAATCCATGTACAGTGGAAGCTCGGCTTACGAAGACCCCATTTAACAAAAAATTCAAGTTACGAAATAGATAAAATAGAAAATTTTTAAAAATTAAATTAAATTCCATAATGTTATATACATGTACACGTACGTATGTATGCTTTCTTCAATCTCCGCCACCTCCTCCTCCGCCAAGGACTTCGTCTTCAGCCAGCTCAAAAGGCGATGGGAAAAAGGTGCTTCGACTTACGAAAATTTTGACTTACCAAAGACCTTCTGGAACGAATAATTTCGTAAGTCGGGGTTCCACTGTAATTTATTAATCGTGATTGATGTTATGCCTGCAGTTGCCAGAAGGGGGAGCTCTGGCCTCCCTCCCAATAAAGCGGCGGAAAGAGAAGCATTGTGTCTGAGCATCGTTCTTCGTTTGTCTCCTCTTAGGTTTAAAATAAGGTTGGGCGATATGTAATTAAAGTTATAGTAAATTTTCCATATTTGCGCAGGTGACTTTTTGATGGGCGGAGCCATGTAACCCTGCATGGACTGATTTGCACATTTAGAATTTATAAGTTTTGTTTGGAGGGAATATTTTAACTTCGTTTCTTGTTTGTTTCCGTATATCTATCTATCTATCTATCTATCTATCTACTTTTTGGATTATTCATTCATTTATTTATTTATTTATTTGACATGTACCAAATCGCACAAAAGACTTAACATTGAGTCTGAGATTTTTTTTTAACATTTGACGGAAGAGACATTTTGATTTTTAACTTAGTTTTTGTTTAATTTTGTGTTTGTTGTTTGGTTGAGTGTGTAAGACAGATAAACTCTGTATCGGCCTGTAAACATAGTGGAAAAAAGAAGCCAGTTTTTCTTTGTTTCCATACCCACCATTATAGGTCTTTTTTTTTATTAAAATAAAATGTTTTTGTTTTTTCTGAACATAGCCTACTGTTCGAGTAAATGAATCGCTGCATTTGGGCGCACCATGAGGAGGGTGCATTTGCTTGCAGCTGGAAGAAGACACCGTTAAAAGAGCGCAATTATTTTTTCCGTTGGCTGGTTCTCTTAGTTTCAGACAAAATGATTAGGAAACTTATTCATACACAAATAAATAAATAACTCTTGTAAAAACAATCGGTAAAAGGCTAAGCCTATTGTCAATAGTCAATATAGTCATCCAATTGCCCAACCTTAGTATTAAATGAGCATTTCTGCTTTTGAACTGTAGAAATATATATGTTGAGATGTGCTGACTGCATTTGCAAATGTACCAATAGGATACTAGGATGTTTAGATGATTTATGTTTCCCTGTAATGTTAGGACACTGTTAAGCTTAGTGCTCTGCTGCTGGCTAGCATGGAGCACCATCCTGCCAGAGTGTGTATAAGACATACAGCATCATGTGCATTTTGGAAGATGCCTATTAATATTTTATATGAATGCTTTGTTTATTTTCAGTACTTTTAACTTTAATGATCTATTATGCTTATTGATTTATTAACCATTTTTGTAAATTCTCTGTGATTTTACATGAACTGTGACATAGCTGAGTTACAGTTCTTACCAGTTGCTCCACTTTGTTATAAATACAACTTGCTATCAACTACTCTCTGAGCTGTGATGAAGCAGCGTAAGTTGGAAACAGAGAGTAAAATTCTACATCTTGAAACATGGCAACACCAATGAGCACAACTTTTACTTTGAAGGCAAATATTCTGTTTCCAGTTTGCATCAGCCTTTTTTTTGTTTTGTTTTTTTACAAGTTCTGCTGAAGCACAGCAAATAGTTACCAATCATTTGCAGCATGTCAGCGTCTTCATTGGAAACTACAGGCAATCTCTTCATTCTGCTAGCCACCAAAACAATCACATGAATGGTTGGATAAGTTGTAACCATGCAAACTACTTGCAACTTGATTGTATCAAGTAACGATCACAAACATCCAAGAAACCCTTACCAACTTGTTTGGGAATAGCAACCACTGGTCGCAAGATAGTTGCCAACTCGTCTCTAGACTTATGTGACTGAAGTTGAAAATAGAACAGTTTTGAGTTACTGGATACTTTTATTATACAGCAAGAAAAAAATACAACAGACCTTATTCATCCCACAAGTTGGGAAATTCATGTGTTACAGCAACCAAAACATTAATTAACCCAAGACAAAAAGCTTGAACAATAATAGGTCAAATAAATAGAATCTCACCAAACGTCCGTAAGGTAAGAATTACACAGAAGAGTCATTACTGCTCCTGCATTCCTGTTGCAGAGGCCCATCCTCTAAGCTGTTGACCCTGGTCAGGAGTCTTCAACTGGACATAACCTGACACATGTTGAGATGTTTTTGATTCTGCTCACAGGCAGCTGACGAATGTGTCTTCAGAGAAACCATTCCTCAGAGATTTTGGTCCATATTGACATACAGTTGCACATCTATGATATGAGTCTCCCATTCCTATACATGCCAAAGGTGCTCTATTGGACTGAAAGTGACTGTTGAAACTATTTGAGTACACCAAATTCATTTCCATCTCCAAAAAACCCAAATTGAGATTGTTTGAGGTTTGTGACAAAACGTGTTTTCCTGCTGAGTGTAGCCATCAGAGGTTAAGAGGCCCGTTTGGACCATTCTCTGTAAACCCTGGAGATAGATGAGACTCAGACAGTACCCTTTGGCAACAAGAAACCTGAATTATTCTAGTTTTGTATTTTATAATTAGTCTTTGTTCTTATTTTGTTTTCACTTTCTTTTCAATGACCTTCCAGAGTGGGTTTCCTCAAGTTTTGAAAAAGACGTGCAGTAGTTATTAACATGTTTCATCCTGCACTGCATGCATTTACTAACATTGCATAGGTGATGTTTCACAACTAAAACATCTATTTTCATGCACTGATGGATTATACACACAACACGAAATCTACTCAAATTTAAATCAGATCATTTGTGGAATCCACTTTAAATATCCCAACACCACAAAAAGTGTGGAAGCAATCAAATATAAAACAAAGAACACACGATCTATGATTGCAGCCAGTCTCCTGTAGCTTTCTTGCTTTCCATTGACTTCGTCCTGTCTTCCAGTTTTGTCTTGAACTGCCTTCACTTCATCAAGGATTAACTTCAGAAGGTCACAGTCGCTGGGTAGGTCACTTCTTTTCGGTTTCCCCTCACCCTTTTTTAAAGTTTCAGCAGAATCTGTGCAGGAAATAAAGACAATAGCCAATATAATAATCAGTTACTATAATACTAATAATATGAATATGATGCTTGTCAGTTATTCCCAGTTGATTATTCCATGTCAGGGGAAAAAGCTTGGGATTGTCAACAAATTTCTATGTACATGGCCAGCGCCAGACAGCAGATGAACAAAAAGTGGTTCATAGAGACCAAACTTAAGGTCTCATCATGGGGACTAATGGTCTGTAATTTCATTTCCATATCTCAAAAAAAGAGCTTACCTTCCATGGGTTCCAGCTGAACATCAGTCTTGGCATTTTCACAGTTTTCAGCCTTCTTATAAAAACTAAAACCTTCAAAGTCCATTAAAAACATCACCAGCATGGTCTCCAGGACACTTACAGCCACCATTGTAAAGATGACCATGCAATAAATGGCTAGAAGTGAGATGTAGAGAGATTATGTGTCAGTGCTATTTTACAAAAGTCTGCCACAAAGAAAGATAAGATAAGAAATAAGATGATCTTTATTGTCACTGTTGCACAAACAATGAAAAATAGTTTAGCAGATCTTTGGTTTAGCAGCACAGATAGAGCAACAATAGAAATTTGTGGAAAAAATATATATACAACATAGTGCAAGTAAAATGTCTTATTTGAATCCTCACATATGATTGGCATGTGTTTTTCAGTGGACGGCAATATGTCCGCAAGAAGCAGCAGTAAGACAGAGATGGACAGAAGTATTGTCACTTTGAAGCTCAGCTTTTCCACTTTGGCCTCACTAATGAAGAATGAAGCCAAATCCATGATCAGGAAATAGAAGAGGGGTATGATGAAATCTATCACATAAAGCATGGGCTTCCTCAACATCAACACCTGTAAAAACAGAGTCATTAGAGACAAAGAGATATGGGCATGTGTGAAAGAGCTATTACTGAAATGTCATCCCAGATATCGTCTTACTCTGAAAGAAACGTAGCTTTTATTTTCAATGGTTTGGTTAGTTGAGTATATGTCGATGTGTTTGAGTTCCCACTGTCCCCTTGTAAGCATGACTGTATCAGAGACTTGAGTAAGGAATCTTTCGTCGCTGATCGTTCCAAATGTTATAGAGTCCACTATGAAGACAACAACAAATGACTCCAAATCATTTGCTCTGACAAAAAAGAGCAAGTCAACCAATTATTACAGTTAATCTGGTGTATTTTACCATCAGAGTTCAGAGATGAAAATGAGATGTAACACTTTTGCAAATCAAAGGGGAACAAGAAGAGATTTAAACGGCACGCAAAGGTCAGCCGCTGCTGAAAGTCTGCCTTCACTGAACCGTTGGAATACACAGTGACCAGTGGACTCATCCGCATGCTCCCATCATCAGAAACACTGCAGAGAGAAGAGGAAACGCATCAGTCATCTGCCAGTAAAGTAATTAAGGGGTTGGTTATTCATCATCAAAGCTTGCCCACAGCTGGCTGTTTCAGTTTCTTTCCTTTAACCTTAAAAAAATCCCTGCAGCCTGACAGCTCAGAGGAAGTGCAGGAATCTCCTTTCATTTCAGACTAAATACTTGCTGTATCGCAGTTCACAACAACAAACTCTCATTCTGTACAATGAATTTGTATTATTTTACATGAACATTCAATTCAGTTAAATTCTATTTTATTCATGTAGCGCCAAATCACAAAAACAGTTGCCTCAAGCTTCTTTGTTTGGGAAGGATAAGCTCCCTTTTAACAGGCCTGTGGTACTTAGCCAACTAATAGAGATAGGTTGATAATGTTTAAGATCGAAGCATTAATTAATGGCAGGACTTCTTTGAGTAGTCTTGTAGCAATGAGGTCTAAAAGACACGTTGACGGTTTGGAGGAAGCATTTACTGAAGATCAATTGGAGAAAAAGACGGTAAATGAATATCAGTGGTACTGAAAGTAGCCATATGCATCGTTGCGTCTGTGAGATGGTAATGAGTAATCTTTTTTCTAATGGTTCAAATTTTGCTTGTCATTACTAGTTAATGTTAAAGGAATGGTTTTTGTCAGCCTGGTTAAAGTGCTAAAGAGATACCTAGGGTTCTTCTTATTTTCTTCAATCAGTGATGAATAGTAAGATGTTCTAGCTTTTTTTTAGACAAGCAAACAGGCTAAATCATGATCTAAATTAGGGGGACGCCATTTCCTCTCCAGTTTACGAGTTATTTGCTTCAAGGTGCACATATGAGAGTTACCAGAGAGTCACGTACTTCTGATGTTAGGCTTTTTCAGAAGAGTTACAGTATCTAGAGCTGTACGCAGTGAAGAAGTGTGACGTCTTCCAGATAATCGATTATACGCCAGAAAAATGTGAGTTCCATTCTTCTTCTGTCACCTTTCTTGGGTAGATTCTGGAAGGGGGACAGATAAAGACCGATCCAGCGCAGATTCAAACTGTGAGCGAATCGCCCACTCCCACGTCACAAAAACACCTTCAATGATTCCTGGGCTTTGCCAATTTCTGATGACGTTTTATTCAGAATTACAGCCAGGTAACCACACCCCTCACTCACCTAGCCTCCACCAAGTTCCATTTGTCTGGTCCCCTGAAGTCGAAGCAGCCTTTGTTAGACTGAAACAACTGTTCACTTCTGCACATATTTTGTTCCACCCTAACACCACAGAACTATTCATCGTAGAAGCAGATGCCTCCAATTCTGGAGTCGGGGCCATACTCTTGTAACGTTCAAGGCCCCAAGTTAAACTGCAGCCCTGTAGCACCTTCTTGCATCATCACATCTCATGCCAAGCAGAATTATGATGTAGGTGACTGGGAACTGTTAGCAATTAAGCTAGCTCTAGAAGAATGCCGTCACCTGCTAGAAGGAGATGGGCAACTGTTTACCATTTGGACTGATCACAAAAACGTAACTTAACTAAGAACTGCTAAAAGACTTCACACCCACCAAGCTTGTTGGTCTCTGTTTTTGGGTACTTTAATTTCTCAATTTGATTTCATCCAGGTTCCAGGAATTTCAAGCCTGACGCCTTGTTGCTACAGTTCACCTCCAACGCTGATGAACCTGAGCCTGCAAATATGTTACCTGCCACCTGCAAGGTGGGCGCCATCACCTGGGACACTGACAACACCAAAGTTCTTCTGTCACCCCAGAGTAAGTAGGACTATCTCTTTACTTCTGGAAGTAAACTCTAGAAAACGATGTCAAGGATTATGTAGCTGTCTGTTCCACTTGTGCACAAAGCAATAATAGCACCAAATTACCATCAGATTTACTCCAACCGCTAATCACCCCTCACAGATCCTGGTCACACATAGTACTAGACCTTGTCACTGGCCTACCCATCTTCTCCGGGAAAACCGTAATCCTAATATGTTCTCCGAGTCAGCCCATTTCATTGCTTTAGATAAACTTCGTTCTGCCTCCAACACAGCCAAGCTCCTAAAGGTCCTCGGTTCACTTCACAGGTTTGGAAAACCTTCTGCTCTGTACTGGGAGCCAGGGTCAGCCTCAGCCTCGGGTACCACCCTAAACCCAATGAGCAAATCAAAAGGCCCAACCAGGAGCTGGAGTCGGCCCTCTGCTGAGTCACAGCGAGAAACCCTGCTACCTGATCTTTGCAACTTCCTTGTATACAGTACGCTCCTAATCAGCTTACCTTGTCTGCAACTGGTCGCTACCTTTTGAAGCCTCCCTAGGTTACCAACCACCCGTTCCAGGAACCCAAGACTGATCTCGCCGTTCCATCCGTCAAACACCACCTACATCTCTGTCGGTGCATACAGACCCAGATTTAGGAGGTGCTACTCAATAAGCACAAATAACCTTGTTAAAATCTTATTGCTGCTTCTGTGTGTGTCTCCATTTACTGGCTTCTGGGCCCTATTGACAAAACCAGTGTTTTTGCACCAACAAACTGATTCACAATGAGATGAAAACTTGCCATATCTCGCCATGGTGTGAAAATATAAAAATTAAGGAAACTGAAGAAATCGAGAACAAAATTGAACAGTAACTGAAAATCATGTTCTCAGGCAAAAGGAAAATAATCCAGCAGATGGATGCATTTGGACCATCATCTAATCCAGCTAAACCAGTTCACTTCAGCCTCAGTGGTGAGTGCTTGTTTCCCTGAGTGCTTGCTTCCTAAAGAACGGTTGTTTAGGAAGGGAAATTGGGAGGAAAGGCTGAAGTGTGGCAAATTACTCAAGAACTAGACTGAAAATCAGCAGCAACAGGTCTAATGCACTAAATCTATATTGGACATTTTTGGTTAATTTCTTTATTGAGGAGGTCAGTGAGTACAACACTGCCATCTGTAAAACACGATGGAGGCTCTGTCATGTTTGGGGCTGCATTTCAGCCAGTGGTGTTGGAGGTCTTAAAATTGATGAAATTATAAAAACAGAAAAGCACTGTTAGATTTTTAACCACTGTGCAGTACCGTGTGAAAAGCGTCTGGCAACAGCTTAGTTTTTCAGCATGACAACGATCTCAAACACACTCCCAATTCAGTAAAAGCAGACCTGGATAGAAAGACACAATTAAACTCTACCAACCATTGACTGGCCTCCTCAGAGCTTGGACCTCAACATTATTGAAGCAGTGTGGGATTCTCTTAAAGAGAACAGGACAAAAGAAAGAAACATCCAAGGAAGAGCCATAAGTGTCCTTCAAGAAGCCTGGAGAACTACTCCTGAAGACTATTTAAAGAAATTACAATAAAGATCGGTCATATCAAATAGTGTCTTCCAAGCTTGTTAGAATGATGTGAACTCCGTATAATCTTGTATGTTTGCACGTTACTGTCACGGTCCTGAGTCTGTGACCCAGTGTTTTGTGTTGTTTATTATTAATAGTCTTTGCTTTTGTGCTATTTAGAGTTCTTAGTCTCTTGGTTTCTCTGTCCTCCATGTTTGCTCTGTTTTACTTTGACAGTCTGCGTCCTAAGTTTATGTTTCTAGTTTTGCTTCCCTTGTCTCGTCCTGCCTAATCACTCCCAGCTGTGCTCTCCTCCTGTGCCTCATTCCCCTCGTTATCCCTCAGTGTGTTCTTTTTGAGTTTACTTTTCGTCTCTGCAAGTTTGCATTTGGGTCCTCTCCTGCCTGCACACAGCCAGTTTGTGACGGTTTAAATCACTGCACCCATTTCCCATTTTCCTAGCAAAATATGGCTCAAGACTTTTGCACAGTCCTGTACCCTTTTATATAAAATCCCTGCAAACAAAAACTACATTTCTGCAATGAACTATACTTACTCTTCAACAATGATTACATCAGGGAACCACAACATTGATTTCATAATGGACAGCTTTTCTATCCCACAAAACTCTGAAGAGTTCCAAGTCAGGAATTCATTTGTCCAACTCTGGAAAGAATGAAAAGCTGAGTTTTAAAAAGTGCCAGAAAAAATATGAATAATAGAAATAATGAATAAATCACGAGCCTACAGAGCTGGTGTTTATGTAACTGCTGATTGGTCCATTTGTCAGCATTGTTCAAAGTGATCATCTTGGTTTTTGAATGTGCCACACAGATTCTTACCATGTGGACCCTGATTTCATTTGTGAAAGTTTGAGACTTCTCATTCTGGAAACAGTAAACAGCAAAGAGATAAGTTATCGAGGGAATTTCCAAGGAACTGTGTTGTTCTCTCAAAAGGATCAGTATTTATTAATCCACATAGTCAGGGGTGTATTTCTTTATCCTCTAAGGTTCTGATGCTCTAAAACAATAATGCATCCAAAAAATGTTGTGCTGTGTAAAAAGTGAACCAAAATTATTTGCAAATCATCACAAGTCTGGTTGAAGATCAGACACATCCTAATGTATAATGTTTGAAATGCTTTTCTGCTTTTGTTCAGTCCATGCAAGAAGGACGATAAGGATGCTTACCGATTCTAAAATGCCCAACAAAAACAAGTCCACCTGAACAAAGGTGCTTCTGGTCCAGTTTTTCACTGGCCGCATGGTTTCCAGAGCAACATTTGATGAGGTCAGGTTCAAGTAGTCCAGTAGATTATAGTATGAGCACTCTGAAGTCAGACTGCAGGAAAACCCTGCTGGGAAGATGAAACATGTAGACAAGAAAAACATGTGGCCTGAAACTTCAGATCCTACACAACTACAGAGAGAACTTCTCTTTAACATTTGGTTCCCATCAAATGTTAAAATCAAAGTCTAATGTAAAAACTCACCAATTACAGAGATAAAAGCCAGAGTCTGTAGAGCAGCCATGGCCTTTTGCTCTCACCTCAGTCTGGGTAAACCCTTTTAAACTGTAGAGTCTTACACAAAACAAAGCAATACAAAATTGTGCATGAGACCTTTGCATTGTCTATTATAAACAAACTCCTATTTGTCCCTCTGTGTGATTGAACATGATACCAATCACCTGTACATTACTATTGTTGAGCTACAAATGAAGCACAAAGTCAACATAAGAAGATCTCATTATCACATCAAGTCTAAATGGAAAGGTTTCCCACTTCCACTTGACGTAACAGTGAATGATCCCACAAAGTATTTGGCCTCTAGTCAAATAGAAGCTTCACATGTGGCTATAAATCACTGTAATTAAAAATGCTGAAATGCGCACAAGAGGATTTTCAACAGTCGGGAAATTCAGGAGCCAATTCTGACCCTCCCATTTGAAAAGTCACAGCGGAAACTAAAACTCATCGGGCCAGGCAGCATATTTCCAATCTTCTGTTGTTCAGTTTAAACAGCTCAGTTTAAACAGCTGAGTGGTTATTTGAGTTGCTGTTTCCTCGCTATCAGCTTGAAGCAGTCCATCCATTCCCCCCTCACTTGTGACATCAATAAGCTACCTTTTCCCAGAGAACTGATGCTCACTGGACATTTTCTCTTGTTTGGAACATTCTCCTCTTGACTATATCCACATGGCTAAATGCACCGAGTGGCTGCCATGTGATTGGTTAAGTTAATGATTGTATTCATGAGCTGTTAAAGTTGAGTAGCAACTAACCAGTGAGCATGCAATAAATACATGTGCACAGAATAACTTTTCAAATCCCATTTTCAAAAAACTGAAGTTCTGTGTCAAAAGTATGAAAAAACTAATAAATAAAAATGTATAAAAAATCTTTTATATAATTTTTTACAGTTAGCTATGTATATATGTTCTAAGTGATGTAGATCAGTTCAGCTATATTAGAGCAATTCATCAACAATATCTTAATGCAGTTTAATAATTGTGTTTTATTTTTGTTTAAATGGGAGCTGATGCACTTACAAAACTTGGGATTAGCTCCATCAGTTCAGCACTTACTGTGATGACACCAGCTACTATGGTCTGAAAGCAAAACCGTTTCCAATTTTTTGTTGAAGCAGGATAAAACAGTTATGTGTTTGTTTTTATCCCATCCAAAGTTTCGCTGCTTCAGTCTATGTAAGTGCTAATGAGTAGGAACCCTGAGACAGAAAGTGTAATTTGCCCAGATCAGTTTCGCTCTCAGGTCTAAAGATTTTAGAAAAAAAAAATCTCTTCCAGTAAAATAGTATTTGTGTAGCCGTCCTAACAGGTGAAACCTCTTAGAGATCAAAGATGAGTCAGATCAGAAGTATCTTTAAAAAGCATCTTCTGAAAATGTACAGTAAAATTTAATCTTTCAGATCATCAAAGAAATGTGAATGTTATACAAGAATCATTTTTTCGCTTTTTTTTTTTTTTGCCTGTCCTGTTTGGATCTTTTGCCATCAGAATTATTGTCTAAAGGCGAAGAAAGATGCCCAACGGATTTACTTTACCAAATGGACCCAGTGACGTAAGTTTCATTATCCGATTGTTAGCGTGAGGGTCTGTGCAAACTGATGTGATTCAGTGGTGGCTTCCTATTACACAGACTTGTGTCTGTAAAGGCAGACTGCATGGCTAGTTGCTTCAATTCATACACCTGAATTCAAATATTAACAGGTGTGACCCAATAGACCAGATAGTGTAGCTAGCAAGCTCCAGTAGTTCGCTAAGGAGCGTGCAAAATGATGTTACTTAGAGCTTAATAATCCACACTGCAGGTACAAATCAGTGCTCAAAGAGATATAAGGTTTATGTTGAACAGAAGCCTTCTCTTTCTGAAAAAGTCCAGCAAGTGTAGACATCTAGGTGAAGATCGATTTGCATATCTTGTATACAACTTTCTTTTTCTTTTTTTTTTTTAAACATGATAATGTTAATTAGATAATTAGAACAGTAATAAATTAATGTCAATCCAAAATTAACATTGGATTAAAGTGTAAAATGGAAATAAAAACAATGGCGTTATTTGCATATCTCAAAGACCCATATTTTATTCCCAACAGAGCAAAGAAAACATGTACGATTTCATTAAAAAGAAAAAAAAGAATCAGCTCATTTTGAATTTCATGGCAGCAACGTGTGGAAAAAACTGAGATGAGGCATAAAAAGTAAACAGTATTAAAAAGAAACAGCTGGTTAACTGGCAGCAGGTCAGTAACATGATTGGGTTAAAAAAAAAAGAGCATCTTGGAGAGGCAGAGGTTCACCAATCTGCAAAAAAACGTTTCTACAAATTGTGGAACTTCAAAATGATGTTCCTCAATCTAAAACTGTCATCTAAGACTCTGACAGGAAACCTGTGGGTGCAAGGGACAAGGCTTGAATCAAGGCAGGGGCGACACTGAAGCAGACCCAGCCAAGAGCCGTGATCCCTCCGTGGGTCTCGGGCAGGGCCGGGTATCGTCACTACAATCGATTCGATTCTGATTCACATGGTCACAATTCGATCCACAATTTCAGTTCGATTCGGGGAAATTTTGACTCAGACAGTCAGAAATATTATAATTCTGATCCTTTATCAGTAAGGACACTCGTGAGACTTCATCTGAGGTGTGAGCATCACAGCAGATTCCTTTGTGTCAAAGTAACTGAGGATAAAACAGAAAAACATGAAGGAGATTTTCCTGGTCTGGGATTTTACAGCAGATGACCTTAAAAATATTCTGCAGTAGAACAAAAACGGGAAAAAACAAGAATCACCATCTGAACATTACCTGATGCTGCTGAAGTGACGCAGAGCAAAGGTACAAAGGTTTTATTAGAGACACAGCTGTTTTGCAATTTGGCATTATTTTAAAAAAGTTTACATTTCTTCGGTATCAAACAGCAGACATGAGGCTTTCTTGTTAGGAGGCATAAAATATAAGCAAGCCAATAAAGCAGAAATTTAGATTTTTAGATGAGAAACTGTTCTTAGAGTACAGAGAGAGAGATCTGCAGGAAGTGTCATTTTATCGTGGTGGAAACAAAACAGCAAAAGTAAGAGAGAATTCATGACGACGTTTATCTGAAGCGAAATGTGAAGCTTGGATCTTCTTTTGCTGCTGGCTCTCTCAGTTTTGTTTGGAGATGAAACCTGCAGCAACAGAATCAGCGCAAAAAGGACGTAAACGCAAAGCCGGCGCATCAGGGTCCGTGAGCTGTCGGCTTTCATGCCGTGTACGTGGGCGAGAAAGCCGACGGCCCACTGATTCAAACGTGTCGGATCCGCGCTTTGTGTTTAGTCTTTGTGCGGAACCCGTTTACCGTTTTAGCTGTTTGGTGGTTGTTGAAATAGTTTTGTGAGGTTTAACCTGAGTTTCTGGCAGAATACATTTATATTTAAAAATCGATTCAGGATTTTTAATGAATCAATGACGCTTTATTAAAGCCAAGATCGATTTTAATCGATTATTGAAACCCACCCCTAGTCTCAGATCTGCTCCAGAGCCTGTTCCCAGTCGGACATGCCTAAAAACCTCACCTGGAAGCGCCCAGGAGATCCTAGTCATATGAAGCCTTAACAGAGTCCTTTTAATGCGCCGGAGTAGCAGCTTTACTCAGAGCCCTTTGCCCCAGCGCTACAGGAGAGTCCCAACATGCCTCTGGAGGAAGTTTATTTCCGTCACTGGTTTCTGCAAACTCATTCATTCTGTTAGCACCCACGGCTAACCGAACACTTAGCTCTAAGTGAAATTCTTTGTACCTGAAGCCAGTTTAACCAGCCAGGGATCAAACTTCCACCTTTGGTGCCCACCAGGGGCTCTCAAAAGAACCCCTGCCCCAGTGGGCAGGTACCAGATGGGATGCTGGTGTCCATAATGTGGACAAAGTTTCCTGATCCCTTGTTTTCATCATCGTAAAGGACTTATGAGTCAAGATGATCAATAAAATTGTCTTTAGATGTAAACTGGAGCCAAATTGTATGCAAACATTTTCAGAACACACTTGTTCTTGTTTGTTTGTTTACTAAAACCATCTTTCCACCATAAATCACATAAAATGCAGCCAGTCCAGCAAACAGAGGTTTATTAAAAAGTCCCGGGTGGGTGGGCGGTTCTTAGGGGTAAACATCAGTCGGGAGCTGGAAGTCTTTGAAGGTGTAGAACGATATGTCTCCATAGTCCACCACAGCTATGACCACTGGGATATCTCCGCTCTGATAGGCCAGCAGCTTGATGGCTCGCAGGTCGGGCACGGGGTCATCGAAACTGGGACACAGCACAGAGGTGATCAATTCAAAGGTGTCAGTTTATGAGATCACTGCAAAGCGAATAGCAATCAATCAATGACCGAGTGGCCCCAGCTATAGTTGACTAATATATATATACACACACATATACATTTTGCATTGAACCGTGGCTGAAAGACCAACAGCAGAATGATTTGCTGCTGCAGAAGCTTCGAATTTTGAGTGTTCCTGCAGAAAAAGTTTGAACCATCACACATCTCCAAACAAAGACGCTCGCCAAAACACACGCACAAAAGTAACAAAGCAGGAAAAAACAGCCTGAGGATGTGAAGAGTGAGAATTTCACTGTGGTGTGGAAGAGATTTAATAAACATCTGATTTATAAGTCGTCACAGATTAGGGCTTTCTGCACAATTAGTGTTTTTTTTGTATAATATATATATAAATAAAATGTATATAAATATTTATAATTTTTTGTCTAAATGCCTAAAACCACAGTTAAGACTTTTAGACACTAAAATAACTCGATTGATGATCCAGCTTGAGAAATTCTGCTGCTTCATCACAGCTCTGAATAATTAAGCAGCTATTAGTGGTTAGAATCACACAAAGCAGGACGAGAGAAAGGCTCCGTTCATGTCCAGCCACCGGGACATTCATTTAATTTGAGTGAAGCATCTATTGTTTTTCCTTTAAACAAACTAATCCTGAATAAATACGCCGTCGGGCGGCGATGTGATTGCTGACCTGCACACACACATGCGTGAGTACGGTTTCCCCGGGTTGCTCTTCTTGAAGTCGGCCACCGTGTTGGGCTGGTAAACATTGAAACAAATCCTCCAACCGTCCGCATCTTTTAACCTGAGAGGACAAAGCACAAGGTCATCCTGAACGATGCTGACTGCATCAGCACAACGCCCACGGCCTTTATGGTCTGTAAATTAAAGACGGCAAAATGCGACACCAGCGAGACGAGTGAGCGATGACTTTGTTTCTTTTGAGTTCATGTTTTCTAATCACAGTAAACACACAGAGGCTGCACTCGTCACAGCTTATAATCAAGCCCACATGAAGTCCCAGCTCCAGAAACAGAAAACCAGAAAGCAGACTTGCAGCAGTGGCATAAATTTAGGCGTTTTTCAGAAAAGTTGACCTTGAGGTCTTATCTGAGATTTTCAGTAGGATCTGATGCATCTCTGTAGGGCTGTGCGATATGACCAAAATCTCATATCCCGATATCAGACATCTATCGTCCGATAACGATATAAATCACAAAAATGTAACCTTTTCTGTAAATTCTGTGAATCTCGGGCAGCTCGACTTGCGTGAAGTGTTTCCAGCTGCGCGTCATGTTTTCCATCATTTTTAGACATAAGTTGTAACGGCCGCCGTTTTCTTTGTGCGGGGAAAAGCCTGTTCTAACGTTTGAGTCTAAGGTTTCTTTTTTAGCACCTGGCGACTCTTTTTTGCTTCTCATCCGTAAATGATCTGCTCTTTCACGTGATTCAGTTTATTTTGAAAAGTCTCCACAGGATCTTGAGCTTTATTGTGAAAGGTTTATGTGGAAATAACGACAACGCATAAAAACAGGCGCTTGTCCGTCTGTAGTGTGGTTATATTAAACATAAGAGAAAGAGAGAACTTTATTAATAGCCACTACAGTGACCATCAAAACCATGAACAAATATTGCCGTAAACAGCTTATTTTGCGACACCACGAAACAAACGATAGCGTAAAATGCAATGATAGACGTTTTTATATCGTCATCCGATATATATCGTTATATCGAGCAGCCCTACATCTCTGGCATTAATTCTAAGATCCCACGTTGCCTTTACTGAGGGGTACAAACGTCCGACTGTGCACTGGATGTGCAGGGTTAAAAATAACACTTCTGCTCATGTGAGTAAAACAAATCGTGGATACCTGGACGCTCCCTCCAGCAAATGAGTCGGTTTAATCACGCTGATTTTTTCCAGCAGTTTTCCTGGAAAAAAAAACCTCAAATCACACAAAACAGTAAAAAACATTTTAAATTAAAATCTCCTTCACGGTCATGTGATCTCACCTGTGGCGATTGGCTGTGTCGGGTCATGTAACGGAGTAACTTCCCTGTTCCACAGGTGCGCTGGTCGACCTTCCCGCTTACCCTTCCGCCTCGCCATCAGCTCCTGATACTCCGCCCAGTTTCTGCACCGCCGTACCTTTAAGGAAGCCCGTATAAATTAAATTTGATCCTCAGCTCCTCCGATACCTTTAGTTTTTCTTTAGTCTTTACAAACCTCTCTGTTTTTGTTGACGTCCCACCGCCGCCTGTATTTCTCCCTCTTCTGCTCATTAGCTGACATCTTCACCTGCCGCAGGTTTATTTTCTGCCTCCAGGGGGCAATGTCACAGAAGCCCACCTTCAAATCCCCGGGCAGCAGAGAGGGGTCTGGAGGGGCCAGGTCACTGGGGAAGTGCTCCCTGGAGGTGGAGCCCAGGTCAGGGAAAGAGATGGAGCTGAAGTCCCAGCACGAGGAGCCAGATTTGGAGCCGTGACCGGAATCTTTGTCCGAGTCCCCGGGAACATCCATCATCCACCAGCTCCTGCCTCCGCCCTCGTCTGCTGAACTCTGGGCCTCCGGAGGCTCTGGAAGCTTTTTATCTTCCTCGCCTTCACTGCATTTATCCTCCTCCATCTTCTCAGTGGAGCATTCCTCCTGAGCTTCAGCACGGCTACACAGAAGAAAACTCTTATAAGACTTCTTACATTTTTGTTTTAACACACTGGGGTGAAATGTTAAGCTTAGAAACAAAAAAATCAACAGCGACTATAATCGGTCACCTAAATGCACCACGTTCATCACACTGAACTATAAGACAAACATTAGCAGCAACATCCATTTGAAGATTTTGGAGATCTCTCATTTGTGATATTTTGAAAGCAAAGGTAAATGTCAGCTCACACCAGCAGAGAGCAGCACAGACTCAGCTTTCATGTGCAGCTGCACGTGGAGGCATCCAGATTTCTTTTTGTAGCTACAGAAAAAACTAATATAGTATATAATAATAATAATATAATAATAAACGACTCATTTTTATTGTACAAGGCAATAGCTAAATAATAGCTTTTGTTACTAAGATGTAGTTTCACAGATTGCAAAGCAGCTCTTTACCTGCACGTCGCAGTGGGGGTGGAGGAAGGGGCGGGGCTGAGGCTGCGTTTCCTCTTCAGCTGTCTCCCTGCTCGGTCACGTGACTGCGGCAGGTTGAGCTGCCTCGCGTAGGACGATGACTCAGAACTGCGAGCACACAAACATCCACCTACGGAGGCTGTTCCCGCGCATACTTAACTTTTCAAGGCCGATTCATATTTTAATAGATACACTAACACTGTCATCTCTGACGCTCAATTATCTTTATCATCTTAAATGTCTGAGGGGTAAACGTTACCTGGGATCAAACCTGAGCACCACATAGCCGAGCCTCTTCAAATGCCCAAACACCTTTGGGATGAAACAGAGTCGTTAGCTCATTTCACAGGTGGCATTTTCACAGGTGTGCTGGAGTAAAGGTTGCACCTGATATTGCTGAAGGCTCACGGTGTTCGCAGACAGAAACTTCTCGTACCCGTCCTGGATGGAGAGTGGCAGGTCCTGATGAAACACCTGCAGGTTTCCCTGTTCCCATAACAACACAGACACAGGACTAATTATGTGCTCCGAGGAGGAAAACCGCACCGAGCAACAGGTTTTATCTGCAGACTCACACACTCCATCAGGTACAGAGCCTCCTCGGGGAGCAGGCACTGCTTCCCGTTTGCGGAAAAGCCCATCGTCTGCCAGAACTTCCCCTGCGGAAAAATAAGAAAAGATCCAGCAAAGGAGCGACTGAAGATGAGCTAACGCAGCAGCTTTTTCTAGGTGGTGTTGTGACAGTGAAGCAACTCACAGCCGGAGATTGAAGCTCCACAATCTGCTTGCTGGGAATCCATTGGCCGTTCACGAGGTTTCCCCTGTGGATTAAAACAGATGGAAGCCATCTCACATCAGGACACACACAAAAACACAAACACACACACGTGTTTCTGTCCACCTGATGGATTTATAGCCAAGATTTGGGCTCATTTTTGAAAAACCTTTAAGATTTTAAACCCGAAAGACGTTAACGTTCACTCAGCACTGCAAAAGATTAAAAGTCAAATGTATTATTTTGCTGTTACCCAGTTTTTTTTCTTTAGGATTCGTGGTGCTTTGAAGGTTTTCTTGTCTGAAATCATGTTTCTATTTTTCATTTATTTTTCTGGACTTTTAAAAATCTGCTCACACAAACACAAGAAAAGCTGTTTAATCCATGACTGTGCACATTTACCTACTTTTATTTTGTGCAGCAAAGCTGTAAATAGTGGCTGCTTTCAGCTCCTTTCAATCACAGAAAGGTAGTAACATCGATGGTCACCCATCAATCTAAATGTTATTTTGTCTGAGCTAAGAATGGAGCTTGTGGATGTTGAAACTCAGGTGAATATTAGACACCCTCATATGTCTTATATGCACCACCAAAGCTGGGCCTGATGAGTAACCCCACGGGTAATGAGAGGTACTCACAGCCTCTCCACTCTCTCCTCTGAGAGGAGGCTCCAGTGTTCATTCAGGCTCTGCTCGAGTCGCTGCTTCTGCTCGTCGGAGTCATCGGGGAAGAAGTCCTTCTGTCCTCTGATGGGGATTTTGTGACTGCGGGAGCGGGCTGCGAACAGCTCCGACGGGCTGAAAGTTGTTAAAGAAAGACAACATCGTTCAGCTGTTTGATGCACACACGATCACAGTTACTGCCACTGAAACACTGAGAAGGAAAACCACTGCACTGCTTTTAGATTTCATAACACAGCCTGAAACAAAATGTGCTGGAGGTGTTTGAGGAGGGCTGGCTTTCAAGAGCAAGAATTTTTTCTGTGAAAAAACGTGTCCTCCTCCATTATGTTGGAAGTTTCCTGCTAGAACACAGTAAACGTGTGAATAACTGTCAGCTGACAGTCTTTTCTTGTCTCAGTTTGAAAAACAACTTTAAATAAATGCTCTGCCGGGGAAGAGGAAGGCGGTGTACAGCAAGTGTTTCATATTTTCCTTTTAACAAAATGCAATAAAAAAAAAAACATTCTTGATCAGCAGAAGAGGAAGAAACTCCAGAAAAATATTCAACACAAGGAGAATCAGACTAAACCTCCCACTCTGGAGTCCCTCTTTTATCTTCTTGCTTGTTGTTCAGAGCAATCACTGACTCAGATCTTAGCGTGAGGGTCATGTGAGGTCTGTCACTAAATCTGGATTTTATCACATGAAAAACATAAGCAAACTTTTCTCTCTCAGTAACTCAGAAGATGAGCCGCTGCAATGGTCCTTAAAGGGAGCAACCGGAAGAAGAAGAAGAAGCTGAGGCTCGACTCTTGTAATGCTCCGTTGTCTGGTCTATGCAAAAATGTCTCACATCAACAACAACTGATTCAAAACTGCAGCCAGACCAGTTTTAAAACACTCTGGTTGCTAGTTTGTGCACCGACTTTAAAATCCTTTTAGCTGTTTTTAAGGCACTTCTTAGTCTCTGTACATCATATTCGTCTCACGTGGTGGCAGGTAACGAATCACTAAAGCCAGGTTTCTCATTGTTTTAGTTTATTTGTGTTTCATATAACTAAAATGATTTTTCTAGCCCATATTCAGTTCATATCTGAGCTTTAGGCAACTGTAAAATCTTTCTAGCAAAGCTGCATCGGTGTGAAAGATTGTCATGACAAGAAAGCAGCAGTCCCCAAGTTACTGGCATACTTTCCAGGCTTTGCATGTTGGTGTATAACGTTAGTATCACTTATGAAGTCCATCTGCGTGTAATTAAAGTGCCATCATGAGTCATAAAGTCGTGACTCAGTGCCATGGGACCTCGCCCAGACTTGTTTTAAAAGGACTCCACCCTGATGCTTTGTCTGTGTGCAGAAAAACAAAAACAGCAGACTTCCAAAAATTATTTTACTGTTAATTAATTCCTAACTTTCCAAATGCTTTCTTTCTCCCACGGCTGTTTTTCACCAAAACACACAACAGAGGGTGTCAGAGAGCCGAATACAGAGTGTCACTATTTCAGAAAACGTGTCCAGATAATATTTCAGTAACAGTGTTTCTCTGGAAACAACTGTGCAGCTTCATCGGTGCGTTTTAATGAAACTATAGGCGTTTTCTCTTCAGCACGTATTCACGTTTAAGCTAACAGTTAGCTTTAAACTAACCCGTGCTACCATGTGCAGAAGAAGTCTGAGAGTTCCGTCCACAGTGATTCAATGACAAACAGCCGCTGAGGGAGAACACAAGACAAAGTACCGCTACCCTGCGAACAAGCCCGCTCACAGGTACCGTTAAAGGTAAAAACGCACCTTAAAATTTCACTGTAGAACTTCCCTTTATCGTCTGTGTTGTTTTGATCCGCCATGATGCCGGGTCTGCCTGCTACTGCGGCTCTCCTCTGGGTCCTGGTGACCGTCAAATTCATCACTTATAATCGTGGCCATCAGAGGGCGCCAAAGGGCACAGTTTAAAATCAGGGAAGGGTTTTTCCAGAATATTTGATTTGTTCCAGCCAAAACAAACCAAAGGGTCCCACAAGAAGGCAGAAAACTGGATCAGGCAAAAATACAGGGTAGAAAATTAGTGCAGAAAATGTTGGTCATGATTTTCAGGTTCATTCTACTAACAGCATCTAACGATTATCCCCCAAAATTGATTCTGTTCATCTGGATGTAGTGTTTTTTAGTAAATGACTGTTTTGCAAGTTGAAAGCTTCTTTCTTTTCATGATAAATGAAGGAGACATAAAATCTTAATTTTATTTAAAGGGTTAAATGTCTATTTTATAGCCTTCACTGAAATTTCGATGTCATTGTAAATATGAGTCTCAACAATGGTGCATTGTTAAAAAGAAAGAATAAGCTGGTCAGCTCAGCAACTCCAAATTACGCTGCAACGCTGGAATGCTGCAAATCTTTGGATTGATCCAATACCAAGTAAATACAGGGCTGGTGTTCTGACAAACCATCCTACTTTGGCAAAACGTCCTACCGTATGCACATTTCTGCTGTCACAGAGTAATTCCAGCACATATTTAAGTAGGTATGACGGTTTGCCACTAAACTGTGCCCTTCAGAGTATGCTTGTAGCTCATATTCATAAAGCCAGGATGGTTTGCTACTTAATATTACCCGTCAGAGTATGTTTCTAGCTCTTATTAACCAAGGTAGGATGATTTGCCACTGAATGTTAGCTGTTAAAGTATGCTTCTAAGCAGTTTTGGTCAAGTTACTTGAAAAAAGTAATCAGTAACTAATTACTGGTCATATTCACAAAGGTAGAATTGTTTGGCACTGAATTTTACCAGAGTATTTTTGTAGTTAGGGTTAGATTGAAATTGTGACGTCATTTCCAGGGTAAAACCGCAAAGGATTGTAGGTACGAGTGGAAAGTGGTACGAATTGAATTCATTGTGCTATGCTGCTTTGTTCACTGTGGCTTTGCGGGCTAATATTTGTTGTGTTTTGTAGGAAAACCAGCCTACAAAATGCTGGAATGCGATCCAGACTGTGCACCCTCTACCAACCTGGGTCATACCGAGTTTAAAGCTGCTACCACAGCGAGATTTAATCGGTTAAGAGAGAGAGCGATATTAAAACAGCCACAAAAAGTCACGCATCTGCCACCAAGGAGTTGTAACTGCCTCAGTGACCTTGCCCCCAGAAATTAGCGGGTCACCCCCCCCTCATCCCCAGACTCTGCTTCCTCCCCGGAAGACGTGTCAGTGGGATTAAGGAGGTCCTCAAAGTATTCCTTCGAGGAATACTTACAGCCTGATAGGACTCCTTCTTCAGCCTGGTGGCTCCCTTCACCTCTGGTGTCCACCAGCCCACCGCCTCTCACCAGGGGCAACTCCAGACTGAGACAGAGTCCAGCCCCTCTCCAGAAGACTGGTTCCAGAGCCCAAGCTATGCGTAGAGGTGAGCCCGACTATATCGAGCCGGTACCTCTCAACCTCACTCAGGCTACTTCCCCACCAGAGAGGTGACATTCCATATCCAATTGCCAGTCCCGGTAGCCGGGGATCAGTCTGTCAGGGCCTCTTCTCCTGGCCGCCGCCCGGCACACAATGCACCCGACCCCTACACCCCTATGGCGCCACCTGCGGGTGGTGGGCCTGAGCGAGGATGGGCCCATGTCCCCTTTTCGGGCTGTGCCCGGCCGGGCGCCATGGACTAAAGCCCAGCCACCAGACGCTTGTCCTCGGGCACCCTCCCCGGGCCTGGCTCCAGGGCGGGGCCCCAGTAACCCTATCCCGGGCAGGGTAAACTGTTCCCTCAATGTTTTCCTCATAAGGGTCTTCTGAATTGCTCTTTGTCTGGTCCCTCACCCAGGACCAATTTGCCACGGGAGACCCTACCAGGGGGCAAAAAACCCCAGACAACATAGCCCTTGGGATCCCTGGGACACACAAACCCCTCCACCACGATAAGGTAGCGATTCACAGACAGGCTTGTGTGCATTAATCTTATTATAATTTAGTTTTGTCTTCCTGGAATTTTATATGTTAAATATTTTATTAGTTTGATATTTGTGTTATCATGTGTGTTTCTGTGTGTGTTGCCCTCCAACTTTTGCTGCTGTATGTGACAAATTCTTTAACATCTAACCTTGATATATGTTTATGCAACAGATGTTTGCTTTCTACAAATCTGTCTGTTACTGGATGTTGCTGGAAACATTGGCATTCATCCCTATTTTGGTTTGTTTGCCCTTTTGAACTCTGATATGACCCAGTCCTGCCAGTAAATCATGCAGCCCACTTCAAGCTACCGATCAAAGTCCTTGTACAGGGCATCAGGAAGCAAGTCTTGCAAGTTGATGCCATTTGGAAAATGAAACACTAGAGAGCTTTAACCTTGAAATGACCGGTGAAATCCTAACAAACTATTCAAAATATTTGGAAAATATTCTTCTATCCTTTGGAAAATTCTTCAGTGGATTTCTGCTCAGAAGTGTCTCCAAAGAAAAGAAGCCAATACATTTGTGCTTAATGTGTTTTTCTTTGTAAAGGTCATCAGGGGGCGAGTGTTAGCGAGCCCAGCAGGACTGAAGACTAAAAACTAGATAATTACTTTACTGCTCACTTTATATATGATCTCAGTAAACGTTGACTTTTTGAATTCATGGGCTTAATATCTAATTTGGGATCTTACTTAATACGACATAATGTTAATTTTGTAAGTCACAGTCTCACTAAGAGGAAAACAGGCAGACAAATTTTAAATAATAAAACAATACATTTGGTTAAAAATGACAGTAGCTCATTGTGTTACATAAGTCAATGACTTATGTAACACAATAATATTTTTGGGATTTTGCCTTTATTGGATAGAGACAGTGAAGATGGAAAGAGGTGAAGACATGCAGCAAAGGTCTGTAAGTTGAACTCAAACCCGGCCTCTGCTTTCTGCAGTAGATTGCCTGCTCACCGACCAAGCCATATGTGTGCCCAGGTAGTGTTAATTCAAATGAACTCCACTGACCACTGGGCTGCAAGACCAGACTGACCAACCTGTGCACCACCTGAATTGATTAGATGAAGGCCTAAGACTGGATGCCACAAGTGGATCCCGGAATACTAGAATTGTACAAGATCAACAGGACACTTGGAGCCTTCATCAGGAACTCAGTGGGGACATGGTGAACAACACTAGAGGCCAACTTCAAGCCTATAGCACATGTCACCATCAAGTGCGAGATCTACCGAGGAATAGCTCTGTCCCCACTGCTGTTCTGCATAGGCATGAACCTCCTCAGGGACATCATTGACAAGACTGGCTACAGATACCAACTACAGAATGGAGCAATCATCAGCCACATGGATGACATCAAGCTGTATGCCAAGAGTGAATGAGACATCGATTGAGGGAATTGAACTATATTCAAACTTATATATACTATAAGTACATAAGTGTCATGGTCTGGGTGAGTGCCAGTGTTTTTCCTCCGAGCCGGCAGTTTTGTTCTCTTACATTTGTTGTGGAAATAATAAACATTGTCACTTAAACGTTCTCTGTGCTGCTCTGCGTCCTGCATTTGAGTCCTATTCCTTTCGAGTCGGCCTCGGCCGTGACAATAACATTTAACATTTCTTTCTCTCTCCCTCTTGGTATGTGTGCTTATTGCTGTGTGTGTGTCTACTTACCCTGCTTTACCTTACAGGGTGAGAACACTGGTGGGATCTCTGCCCTCTCCCTGACACACCTGAAGCAAAACATCTAACAAACAGCTGACTATGCTGGGATCTGACATTCGGTCTTTACTTGAGCTCTGCCTCACTGTGGTAGCGATCTCCTTGTTGATCTGCACGTCATGGTCCTTGTTGTCATCACATAGATTTCTAATGTGTCTTGTCCTCTGTTTAAGACATCCCAGTGGTTCCCATCAGTTTTGGAAATGCTCCTTTGTTGGATTTGGTAAATAAGAGGCTTTTGAACTAAGAATTGCTGAAAGACTGTAAATAGCACAACCATCACCTGCATTATAAATAAATCTCTAAACTTGCACTACTGAGTTTAGCGTTTTAGTTTGACCAGACAGATCATGACAATCAGCTTTCTCCTATGAAGTAATTAAAGGCTAGAAAATGCTTCCAAAGAATGTAAAAATTTGAACAGATCATCATAACTTCTCTCACCATCTGAAAAAAATGATTTTAACTACTCAGTCTTGTGTGCATTAATCTTATTATAATTTTGTGTTGCCTTCTATGGAATTTTACATTTTTAATATTTTAATAGTTTGATATTTGTGTTATCATGTGTGTTTCTGTGTGTGTGTTGACCTCAAACTTTTGCTGCTGTATGTGACAAATTCTTTAACATCTAACCTTGATATATGTTTATGCAACAGATGTTTGCTTTCTACAAATCTGTCTGTTACTGGATGTTGCTGGAAACATTGGCATTCATCCCTATTTTGGTTTGTTTGCCCTTTTGAACTCTGATATGACCCAGTCCTGCCAGTAAATCATGCAGCCCACTTCAAGCTACCGATCAAAGTCCTTGTACAGGGCATCAGGAAGCAAGTCTTGCAAGTTGATGCCATTTGGAAAATGAAACACTAGAGAGCTTTAACCTTGAAATGATCAGCGTAATAATAATAATAATAATAATAATGGATTGGATTTATATCCGGTTGTTCAGTCTGACGTCACTAGCCGTGTCTGGACCTAAACTCCGCTGCAGGTCCATATATCAAACGATCACTATGGCATTACTGAGAGTTGAAAAACTGTCTAAAGTCTTTCATCTTTAATAAAATGATCAGCGTTCTGCTCTACCAGGTGTAACATCCAGGCATCCATGAAAACGGAATTTATGACATTTAACGGAGTTAGAAGTTAGCAGGGAGTTAGCTCGCTAGCTTCTATCTAAATACAATATAGCATGTCCTGACTGCGGGGTTTTGGAAACAAATTAAAACGTACAGCTCTGTTATCACTTCCAACATAAATGAAGACAGAAAAATAAACAGCAGTGACGTTTGTAGGGTTACTGAAGTTTGGCTAGCTGGTATATAATGGTGTGCTACGTGACCGCTAGCAACACAGCTATGTTAGCATAATATAAACAAGCTAACTTTTTTTCCACTAGATAAAAGTTAACGTGAGTGTTCTCAGTGGTCAGGAACAAATGTAATCGCATGGCAGGATGCTGTAAAAGGACCAAACTTCAGCCAGGAGAACAACTGAGATAATCCATCCACAATACGAGGTTAGTCATTCATATACTGCTGCATGGGCTGGGCTGTAGCTACATCCTAAGGTTTTAAAAACTGAGCTTAAATAAATGATTAGCGGTAATAAAAGCCGAGGGAGGTCAACAGTGATCACTGACTGTTTTAGGAGCTTTTTGAGATTAAATAGAAGAAAATACATAACATTAAACATGTTAACAACACAAAAGCCATATTAAACACAGACTACTTTAGGCCCGGAAGTAGGATTCGTCACGTCATCACTTAACAATCGGATAGCGCTTTTCAAGGCACCCAAAGCGCTTTACAATGCCACTATTCATTCACTCTCACAGTAGGCGGTAGGGTAAAGTGTCTTGCCCAAGGACACAATGACCAGGTAATCCTAACAAACTATTCAAATATTTGGAAAAGCAACCTCAAAATAAAATTTAAAACTCTTGATTTGTGCAATTATATTTTTCCATTATGTATTAGTACACTTTAACAACATTATATATTAATTAACTCTGACTCCTTCATGTTTGCCATGACAACAAGGCTAAAACTGCAGTGTGCGTCAGCTATGAACATTGGCTCATGTTTCCCACCCACCTCAACTGTTCTTCAGTGGATTTCTGCTCAGAAGTGTCTCCAAAGAAAAGAAGCCAATACATTTGTGCTTAATGTGTTTTTGGAAAGAAAAGCGCCTGGACTTCTTCCATGCAAGTGAAGAGAGAGACTACATCTAAGGACACCATGGTTTCGTCTGGTTCCAGGGTAAGTTTCTGGACCTTGTCGGTGAAGTCGGTGGAGTTCTTGATGTGGTGTGGGGTGTTCCCCACGAGTGGTGCTAGGATGGTTGCAAAGTGTTTCGAAATGTTGTAAGTGGCTGAGTTTATGCTACTGACAATGGGTCTGAGTGGGACCCTTTCACAATGAGCTCACCCGAAACCCTGGCTGATTGTGACCCATACCCGTTTTCACACCTTGGCTGATGTGATTAGGTAGAGGATCATCAGGGGGGCCTTTGTCCCTCTTTGGGGGGAAACTCCCACTGGATTTAAATCTGGGACTCTCCACCATTTGACCTTAGAACTGAAGAAGCTTCTCGGATGAGAGGTGAAATGTCTTCAAGCAACTTAAAGAAGTCCAGACGCTTTTCTTTGCAAGCTCCTTAGACTACGATGACCTGGATGACTGAGAACCTTCACAGACTTAATGTGTTTTTCTTTCTAAAGGTCAGCAGGAGGCGAGTGTTAGTGAGCCCAGCAGGACTGAAGACTAGAAATTAGATAATTACTTTACTGCTCACTTTATATGTGATATCAGGAAAAGTTGACCTTGTCATATGACTGTGATTGCCCCGCCCCTCCCTGAGCCTGGTTCTGCTGGAGGTTTCTTCCTGTTAAAAGGGAGTTTTTCCTTCCCACTGTCTCCAAAGTGCTGCTCATAGGGGGTCATATCATTGTTGGGTTTTATCTGTATCTATTATTGTAGGATCTACTGTACAATATAAAGCGCCTTGAGGCGACTTGTTGTGATTTGGGGCTGTATAAATAAAATCGAATTGAACCTTATAAGAATATACCACCTTACGTGGTTTATGCCTCCATCGTTCATATCTATAGGTAGGACGTTCTGATGGCCAAATCACACTTTTCAAAATGGGCTTCGTAACCCTTTTTTCGCACACAAGATCACTGTAGGATCAAATAATAGGCGTGTGTAGCGCCCCCTACTTAGTACTCCACTAATGCAGGGTACGCCCTGAGTTCTAATTACCTTAAACTTACCCAGTTGCCCTCAGTGCAAGCTCCCCCGAGTTACACACGTATAACACCTTTAATCTTACTCTGAACTGTATATAAGAAACGGTACAACACACAAGATCTTTCGTTTGAACTAAGCAGGTTCTTTTCTCAGGCTCTTTCTTTCTAGTCCCTGTCAGTTTTTACAGAATTTTGGATTAACTGAAGATTTTTCAAGGAACACTATACTGACAAGTACAGTCCACTGTGTCCACCGATGTGTGTTTGGAACAGTCAGTTTCAACTGTTTAGCTGTTGATTTGAGATGAATTTAAATAATTTGGAGGTAATACTCCTCTTCATTATGCCGTCCACTTTCTGGAATGTACCTAAAGGACCACTCTCACCCCAGCAATCAACTGTTTGAACTATTACCGTCAGGCCGACGGTACAGGTCACATAAAACCAGGACAAACAGATTCAGGGATAGCTTCTTTCCCAGAGCTATCACCGTAGTAAATAAGCACAAAAACAATTGAACCTATTCCATACCGTCACTGTCATTATATTATGCTGCTATTCATACTGTCATTATATTAGTGCTGCTATCCTGTATATATTGTACATACTATTGTTTGAGTACTTACGATTGTTTGTTTTTTTGGGGTTTTTTTTGTTTTTTATATATATATATATTTTTTTATATTTTACATTTATATTTATTATTGAAACTTGCACCAAGGGAGCGGCACTCCAATTTCGTTGTACTCTGTACAATGACAATAAAGGCTATTCTATTCTATTCTATTCTATTCTATTCTATTCTATTCTATTCTATACAACAAAGGAGCTTTCTTAAACAACCTCTTAAAATCTCCAAATAAAACTCAAAGATCCTCATTAGCATAAATGTTTTTATTTATACTGACTCAAAAAGGCTGGATTTGTGTTAAGTTTCTTTTCCCTAAGTCAACAGTTCATTTTGTCTGCCCTCTGAACCCTAATTACTCACTGTTTATCTTATTTCCTCACCAGGATTCTGCGGTGGGGGCGTTTGAAGATCTTGGTTATAAAACCACCCAGCTGACTGTCAGTAGAGAGGCATTCTCAGCAGCACAGTACGTATACAGCTTCATTTTTGTCTGCAAGTTCATATAACATTTTAATAATCATTGCTGTGTATAAATTAAGATTGTATCAAAACATGAAAAAGACTTGAGGGGGTCTGATTTTCTGCAGATCTGGGAGATAAAATGAGTCCAGCGGTCACCCTTTTTCTCATCGGCGTCTCCACGGCATTGGCCGGTAACTGTAACCTCTCCATGTTGCTTGTTTGTGTATACTTGTGCATGTTTTTCATTTTTTTATTATTTATTTAAATATTATATTTTATACTTTTCATTGTTTTCATAAAATGCATTTATTTGTAATTTAAGCTTTCAGTGAAGGAAAACATGGCATTTTAATAACCTTCAGTTTTAAGAAATTGAATTTGTGTGACATCATTTAAAATGCATAAATTACTAAATCACAACAATGCAACATAATTTTATGCATAAAAACTCAATTTTATGCCAAAGTTGTTTAGATTTTTATTTTATTTTGAAGTTTAATGTTTTTTCTTCATTGGGAAGACCTCAAAATGACCATGGATAATATTCTGGGTTATGCACTCCCAAACACCAGCCAAGTGATGTACCTTGGAAACATAAAGGAACTGGTACAAAAAGAGGACTTATATCTAGTAAAAATAATTCTAGCCACAAAAAAAAAAAAGCAATCACAAAGAAGTGGTGACACACAGACCCTCCCACTCAACAAGACTGGATTAGGATTGTAGAAGGTGTCTCAGAGATGGAAGAAATTACATTCAACATTAGACTAATGGGGTGTAAGCATGATAGACAATGGAGGAAATGGAAAGCATTCTTAAGTGGCACCAAAAACACAACATAAAAAGAAATTTGCATGTGATAGAAGGTGGGAAAAGAAAGGTAAACTCCAGACTGTTTGTTTGTAATTTTCTTTACTGTATCGTTTTCAGTAAAAACTAATAAAAATTAAAGTTGAAAAAAAAAAAAATAATGTTAATTTTCCTGCCTCTCAGGGAGTGTTACCATCAAGACCTTGGTTTTCTCCACTGAGACAAGCACCAATTATGTTGAGATGATCCCTCAGAAGAACCTGAACCTGAGGTCGTTCACTCTGTGCATGCGGGTGGCCACAGAGCTCAGCGGTAGACGAGAGGTCATCCTCTTTGCATACCGGACCAGAAACCATGACGAGCTGAATGTGTGGCGTGAACTGGATGGAAGGTAGGACATCTTCTGCGGGGGACAGGTGTTTTTTTTATTAAGCTGTCTGTGTGCAGACTCATAATGACTAAACATGCATGTTGTTTATGTGTGCAGACTGTCCTTTTATCTAGCTGGAGATGGTGTTTTATTTAAAGTCCCTGAGCTCGGAGCCCTGCAGACCCACCTGTGTGTCACCTGGGATTCCAGATCAGGTTTAGCTGCCCTCTTCCTGGACGGAAAGAGGAGCTTATCTAAAATCTACAGGAAGGGTCACACTGTCAGGGCAGGAGGCAGGGTTATCCTGGGACAAGATCCGGATTCTTTCCTGGGTTCTTTTGAATACGACCAGAGTTTTGTTGGTGAGATCTTTGATGTGAATATGTGGGACACTGTTCTGGCAGATAGTGTGATCCAAGGCATATTTGCAGGGAAGAGAGAACCAAGAGGAAATGTTTTTGACTGGGAAAGAACAGAGCTGAGAATTAACGGGGACGTCGAGGTCGTCACTCGTGAGCTGTAGCTATAATGTTTACCCACAGGAATAACCCCATTCTGCTGTATGAAATAAAGATACTTTATTGATCAAAATGTGCATCAGTATCACTGACATGACTTCAGATTACTGCTTTTTGAGGCCAAATAAAAATATCTGCTGAAATTGTCTGTGGTGAATTAATATATTACTCAACTCTGATGCATATTGTTCTACATTATTTGATACAATTAGTCTTCACTTAGGTCACAATTTTACTCAAGAAGCCTAGCAGTAAAAAGGTTTCATGTTTAAAACACTGAAATTACGAATGTTCCAATACTTTAGATTTAGATTTGTTTGTTGTCTTTTTTGTTTTCTTCTTATGATGTAATAAATTCTCAAGCACTGTTTTTCAGTGCTGTGAGAAAGTGTTTGCTCCCTTCATAATTTCATATATTTTGGGGGGTATACAAACCTGCATGGTCCTGTGTGAAAAAGTGATTCTCCACAATGCAGGAACTCCAGCAACACTTAAGGGAAGAGGAACAACTTTATTGACTGACTAACACGTTTCGGCTTGTGCCTTTCATCAGGGTCATAGTAAAATATTGTAGACGTTTGCTTAACTAAAAGACAGGAAACAGAAAAAAATTCAAAATAACCAATCACATCTTCATAGATAAACATGTAGCAGATTGGTATTGGTTAATTAGCTAAGTCACACCCAAGTAAAGACTGGATTAGATCATTAATGATGAAGACGGGGGGAGGAGACACAATCCCCACCAAAAAGTGATTGTCCCCTAAACCTAATAACTGGTTGGGCCACCCTTAGCAGCGACACTGCAATCAAGCGTTTGCGATAACTGGCAATGAGTCTTTCACAGTGCTGTGGAGGAATTTTGGCCCACTAATCTTTGTAGGATTGTTGTTATTCAGCCACGTTGAAGGGGTTTTGAGCATGAACTACCTTTTTTAAGGTCATGTCACAGCGTCACAATCGGATTCAGGTCAGGACTATGCCACTCCAAAGTCTTCATTTAGTTTTTCTTAAGATGAACATTTGTGTTTTGCAAAATAACCTCAGACCATCACACTACCAACACCATATTTTGCTGCTGGTAAAATGTTCCTTTCCTGAAATGTTGTGATGCTTTTACACCAAATGTAACAGGACACACCATTACATTTGGTGCATTACTCTGTGCATGCGGGTGGCCACAGAGCCCAGGAGGCAGGGTTGTCCTGGGACAAGATCTGGATTTTTATCTGGGGGATTTTGATAAACATCAGACTTTTGTTGGTGAGATCTGTGATGTGAATATGTGGGACGTTGTTCTGGCAGATAGCGTGATACAAGGCATGTTTGCAGGGGAGAGAAAACCAAGAGGAAATGTTTTTGACTGGGAAAACACAGAGCTGATAATTAACGGGGACGTAGAGGTCGCCACTCGTGAGCTGTAGTTATAATGCTCACCCACAGGAAAACTTGTGCAGTCAGTGAATGCCACCCATAGGGTTGTAAGAAATCTGATACTTTATTGATCAAAATGTGCATCAGTAATACTGACATCACTTCAGATTAATGTGTTTTGCGACCTAGTAAAAATATCTGCTCCATCCTTCTCTATGCCTGATAAACCATTTTGATTTCAGAAATGCCGGACCTTCTGACAGTCATGTGACAAAGGAAGCACGCCATCTTTCTGTTCTAGAGTTTAATGTAACTGAACATAATAAAAAAAAGTCATCATCAACAACAACTCATGCTATATTACACTGTGTCATTTCATTTATATATTCTCTCAAATATTTTAATAAGAAGTGCTGAAGATTCTACAATGTCTTTTAATTCAACAGGACGTATTAACGCATTAGTGGTTACGATTGACTACATCTGGTTTCTCCCGGAGCATTTCCAAATGACTGCAGATTCCAAAATCCTCACTTCAATCAGCTGTATATGTTATTTAAGTTATTCAGAAGTGTCAACAGTTTGCCAAGGGCTGGAAGAAAACCCAAACTGTCACCCTCAGGTGAGAGGAAACTACTGAGGATGTTTACGAACAAGACAGAACCCATCAAAGCTCAAGATATTTCCCCAGGTTCATTTTGAAGTCAAGCTTTATGAATTGATTTATGGACAACAATGGAGTCTCTGATCACCTGCTCTGTTTATTCGGATAAGCAAACCTGAGATATTTTCTGTTTGAAGGCTAAATGATGATACAAAAGTATGTATGACAGGTTTATTTTAACAACATTCAATGAACTGATCAACAGAGCACTTTATTCACCCAGTGTTGTGAATGTCTAGTTTTCCTGTGTTTATTTAAAACAGATACAGATGCAGCCTCTTTGCGCTTCGGTTCTGACTGTTTGCCTGTGGCGGGAGCTGTAGCCATGGTTACTGGAACGGGTTGAGACTACACCGGGCTTAAAGCCAAGCTAGTCACAATGAGAGTCACCTCGTTGTGACGTTAGTTGAGCTTTGCTAGGCACTTCAGCTAACAAGCTAGTGCTAGCCTAACACTTGCTAACACATAGCTTGTGAAAAGGCTCTCTATGTCGTGTTAGCCCAACAACACAAACACTACTCGTTAACTAAAACCAGACAACTGCTGGAATAGCTCGCACCGGAAAACTCTTCTTCAATTACATACTCCTTCCAGGAATGCCTGGGAACTGAACTGCTGCTGGTGGTGGTGGTACCCACGCACAGCAAAAACTGGTTAAAAAAATCAATGACAGAATCCTTCTAGGTTCTTATTTTTGTATGAAGAGCACAACATACAAGATACAGAAAGATATCACATGAAGTAAGAAAACCCGAAACCTATCCAGTCGTTCAGTCTGACATCACTAGCCGTGTCTGGACCTAAACTCCGCTGCAGGTCCATATATCAAACTAGGGGTGGGTTTTTATAATCGATTTATCGATTAAAATCGATTCTGGCTTGGATAACGTAAAATCGATTCATTAAAATCCTGAATCGATTTTTTAATATTAATTTATTTTGCCCGAAATGCCAGAATCTCAGGTGAAAGATCACAAAATTTCAACAACCACCAAACAGCTAAGACAGTAAATGAGAGCAGGTACACGGCTTCTGCACAAAGACGTAAACACACAGCGCGGACCCGCGGATCAGAATCAGTGAGATGTCGCCTTTCTCAGCTGGCAGTCGGGGCTGAAAGCCGACAGCTCGCTGATTCTGGTCCGCGGGTCCGCGCTGTGTGTTTACGCCCTTTTTGCGCTGATCATATGGCTGTTAGTTTTATCTCTCTCCAAACAATATTGACCGAACCAGCAGCAAAAGAAGATCCAAACTACGCTTCACATAAACATCGTCATGAATTCCCTCTGACTTTTGCTGACTTTTCAGGATAAAAATCACACTTCATGCACAGCTCTCTCTCTCTCTCTCTCTCTCTCTTTTCTGCATTATTCGCTTGCTTGTTGAGCACCAGTCTGCCCTTGTTTACAGGCTGTCGGCCGACGTTTTTTTTCCCCTTTTACTTACTTCCGAAAAGTAAACCTAATTTCTGCCGTTCAATATTGAACAAATTTAAACTTTTTAAAATTAAGCAAAATGCAAAACGCTTAGCCATGTCTCTAATAAAACCGCTGTAACTTCAGAGGTAATGTTCATGTGTTGATTAATGGTTTTCTTTTGTTTTTGATCGACTGCAGAATATTTTTATAAAATCCCAGGCCAGGAAAATCACCTTCATGTTTTTCTGTGTTTTATCTTCAGCTGCTTTGACACAAAGGCCTCTGCTGTGATGCTCACACCTTTGATAAAGTCTTGCGTGTGTCAGCTTCCTTTTAATAGATACAAAAATATGTAAATGTACTGATCTGAATTATAATATTTCTGACTGTCAAAATTTCCCAGATTCAAATCGAATCGAATCGAATTAAATCGAATCGTGGATCGAATCGATTCGGGACCTTGTGAATTGGAATTGAATCGATTCTAGAAATCAGTGACGATACCCAGCCCTATATCAAACGATCACTATGGCATTACTGAGAGTTGAAAAACTGTCTAAAGTCTTTCATCTTTAATAAAATGATCAGCGTTCTGCTCTACCAGGTGTAACAATTGAGTTAAACATCCAGGCATCCATGAAAACGGAATTTATGACATTTAACGGAGTTAGAAGTTAGCAGGGAGTTAGCTCGCTAGCTTCTATCTAAATACAATATAGCATGTCCTGACTGCGGGGTTTTGGAAACAAATTAAAACGTACAGCTCTGCTATCACTTCCAGCATAAATGAAGACAGAAAACTAAACAGCAGTGACGTTTGTAGGGTTACTGAAGTTGGTCTAGCTGGTATATAATGATGTGCTACGTGACCGCTAGCGACACAGCTATGTTAGCATAATATAAACAAGCTAACTTTTTTTCCACTCGATAAAAGTTAACGTGAGTGTTCTCGGTGGTCAGGAACAAATGTAATCGCATGGCAGGATGCTGTAAAAGGACCAAACTTCAGCCAGGAGAACAACTGAGATAATCCATCCACAATACGAGGTTAGTCATTCATATACTGCTGCATGGGCTGGGCTGTAGTTACATCCTAAGGGTTTAAAAACTGAGCTTAAATAAATGATTAGCGGTAATAAAAGCCGAGGGAGGTCAACAGTGATCACTGACTGTTTTAGGAGCTTTTTGAGATTAAATAGAAGAAAATACAAAACATTAAACATGTTAACAACACAAAAGCCGTATTAAACGCAGACTACTTTAGGCCCGGAAGTAGGATTCGTCACGTCATCACTTAACGACTGGATAGACGAAACAGAGCTACATAAAAACCTACATTCTTGCATTGTAATTCCTCTTAGTATATTTTAAACTTTTATCAGACTCTTCCAGGTCAGTGTATAGTTTGTGCTAACTTTTGGTTTTGTTAACTGTTATTTGCAAATCATGCCTTTACCTATGGGTGGAATGGCATACTATGTGAATTATAATGACCTTTGACCTGAAGCAACGTCATTAGTTGTGTTTTGCAATGTGAAGTTTTTTATGAAATACAGTATATGAAACTTTTTCTCACAATTTTTCTTTTCATATTAGCCAGTACTCTGTTTAAAGTAGTTGGTATATTTAACGTATACTTTCACAGTATCATCAATATATGTGCCCAAATTTTGGACAGTAATTTTTTAGGATAATTGTAGATTATTGATCAGAAAATGTTCTCAAAAATGTTGATATGAGATAAAATGAAATAACTGTAAAAATTTGAAGGCCCTATATATATATATGATAATCTAATGCAATCGAACTAAATGCCAATCATTTCAGTGAAATGATCCAAAAATACATCTGGAAAAATTCAAATCAGCAGCAGCGTCTCCAAAACAGAAACAATGGCCTGATTGCTTCTCTAACACAGACGCCTTTCAACCAGACCATTGTTTCTGTCAAAGAGATGCCGCTGCTCATTTGAAAAAGTCAAATGAGAAACTATTTACAGAAACAATTTAAATGAGAAACATTTGAATTAAAAAACAAACAAACACCAAAACGGAAACAATTCAAACAGCAGCGGTGTCTTTTCTTCAGAAAACATAGAAAACAAACATTGTTTCACTACAACAAATGGCTTTCAAACATTTTTGAGGTGCGCTGATGAAAATAAGTCTCTCAGGTCTTAAGGTTAGAAATCATCTTAATTTACACAAAATGCCTTTCTGTCATTTGAAATAAATGCTTAAGAAACGAAACACCCGTAGGTAAAGGTATGATGCAAATAACAGTTACCACATTAATCTAAGATGTTATGTAAAATCATTCATGATCGAAGACAAACACTCATCAAATCCAAATTTAATATGTACAAGAAAGAAAAGCAGAATCATCAATGACTCATAATGTGATGCTAAAAAAACTTAAAAAATAATCACAATAAATAATCCACAGAAGTGTTTGTATTTGTTAAGACTTCGTGTAATTTTAGCATCTTCTTCTTCTTCTACCAAAACCAATGAAAACCAGCCAATCAATGACAGCCTGTTATTTGCATCGCAGGACTCTGAAACGGGGAGGATTTCTGGTACTCAGGTTATAAGACTGCCCAGCTGACTGTCTGCATTAGGACCTTTGGAGCATCACAGTACGTATACAGCTTCATTTTACTTTGTAACTTTACATAACTTTCAAAAAAACTCCCACTGATATTCTGTGTATAAATTAAAATCATGTTAACATGTGAGTCTCATTTTCTGCAGGTTTGTGGAGACAAAATGAGACCTCTGATTGGCCTTTTCCTCATCGCCGTCTCCATGGCATTGGCTGGTAACTGTTTCTCTGTTCTTTTGTCCATCTCTGTGCAAGTTTGTAATTATGTCATTATTTACTTTTTATTGTTTATCTCATTTTCTATTTTTCTTTATATGGTTTTCTTGTCATTCAGGCTCTCAGTGGCTTTTAAACAGTGATGTCAATAATTTTCATTTTTAAGAGCTCATTAAATTTGTGTGATGTCAGTTAAAACACAGAACTAACAGCAACAAACACATTTATGTACATAAACAGTGGACATAAAGAGGCGCCTCTGAGCTCTCGTGGGAAAGTTAAACACATGCAGTTTGTTGCAGCTGAGTGTTTTGAACCTTTCAAAGGTCACAGGCCAAACCAACTTTATTTATAAAGTGCTCTAAGAACAGCAAGTTCTGACCAAAGTGCTTAACATTACGAAGAGAATAAAAATTATGAATTAGTTCATACAATTTAATTACAATTAATTCGTTTACAATTTCATCAACACAAAAGACAACTCTGTTTGCCTCTCAGGGAGTGTTCCCATTAAGACCCTGGTATTCTCCACTGCGACGAGCACCAGTTATGTTGAGATGATCCCTCAAAGGCCGATGAACCTGACTGCGTTCACTCTGTGCATGCGAGTGGCCACGGAGCTCAGCGGCCAGCGAGAGATCATCCTCTTTGCATACCGGACTGGAAGCTACGATGAGCTGAATGTGTGGCGTGAACTGGATGGAAGGTAGGACATCTCAAAGTCAACAGCATCTACACTGTGAGCTTTACAAAAACAATATCAACCAAATTTGATCTTATTGGTCCTGGTGTAAAATTGTTTTGATTCAAATGTAGTAAAATTATGATTTTTCATGAAGCTGCCTGTGTGCTAAGACTTTCATGACTAAAGGACGTATGATTGTTTGTGTGTGCAGACTGTCCTTTTACATGGCTGGAGGTGGTGTTTTATTTAAAGCCCCTGAGCTCGGAGCCCTGCAGACCCACCTGTGTGTCACCTGGGATTCCACTTCAGGTTTAGCTGCCCTCTTCCTGGACGGAAAGAGGAGCTTATCCAAAATCTACAGGAAGGGTCACACTGTCAGCCCAGGAGGCAGGGTTATCCTGGGACAAGATCCAGATTCTTTCCTGGGTTCTTTTGATGAGCAGCAGAGTTTTGTTGGTGAGATCTGTGATGTGAACATGTGGGACGTTGTTCTGGCAGATAGCGTGATCCAAGGCATGTTTGCAGGGAAGAGAGTAGCAAGAGGAAATGTTTTTGACTGGGAAAGCACAGAGCCGAGAATTAACGGGGACGTCGAGGTCGCCATTCGTGAGCTGTACTTATAATGCTCACCCACAGGAAAACCCCATTCTGCTGTATGAAATAATGGCTATTAATCAAACTGTGTGTCAATATCACTAACGTTACTTTAAGTTTTTAGAAAACAAACATGTCCTGACATCACCTGTTTTTAATTATATATTAAATACTCAACACAGATTCATATTGTTCTAGATTATTCTTATCACTTACTTGTACTTACTTTTAATCACACTGTCATAGTCCCATTGTTGTGTTATGAGAGTTTTTAGAGCTTTTCTGTCAGTTATTTCCATGCATTGAGTTCTTTTAGTTTCCTTCCCCAGTCTCAGTCTAACGTTGCTACATGTGGGTTTGTGTCTAACCGCTGCATTCGTTATTTGTCTTCATTTTTACTACCCCTCCTGTCACCTGTGTCTACTTACCCTACTCACCCTTGTATGTGTGCCATCTTCCCCTCACACTTTTTGTTTTAACGTCTGTGACGATATCTTGTATGTTTTCTCTCCATGCACTTGTGGATTTGGTTTCGTAAAAACTTTTACGTTTTCCTTTGTAGACTTGTGCCATCAGCTTATTAAAGATTGTCCTATTAAACCCTGCTGCCTCCTGTGTCTGCATTTCAATCCTCAGCTTTACACTCCATACAGCTGAAATAATATGCAGCTTGTGACATCGGCATATTTTATCACCAGGGGCTTAAAAAATTAACGAGACAACACAGTGTCACTGAGAACGCTGACTTCACGGTCTTCAGGCTCATAAGTATCTCTGTTCTGATATGGTGTTTTTCTATAGTACTGGAGAACTCAAAGCACTCAGTGGCACACAGAAAAACTTGAACAAAAACACAAACACTGCGGGACCCAGGACCGTGACATTTTTCATTATAAAGCAAAAACCCCTCGATGTAATTTTTATTTTAGTGACAGAGCGCAAATATTTCCTTGCAGTTTTAAGTAAAATTTATATGATGTGATGAAACATTTTAAGACAAGTATATCAAGTTGAACTGTAGTAATGCTCTAGCAATATTATGGCATTATTAAACAATGTAAAGTTAGTATTACCTGTAGCTATTTCAGTGTTTATACTTATTAAATACACATGATGTATTTATATGTAATAATATTATAATTCAATAACTTTTACTTTTTATGGGTGGGATATTGTGTTATTACATGATAATAGTACTCTTCAGCAGTTTTAAACCTGATTAATTTTATTGCAGCAGTGTTTGAATATATAATTATGTAATTTTGTTTTCACACATACCTTCTATTTAACATGAAAAATCCACAGAAATACACCAAACTTTAACTTACCACCTTGTGAAAGTACATCAGTTTTCAGTACTATAATTATGGGAAATTACTGTATGTTTTGGCACTACAACAGCTGGAATATGACAGGTTTTCTTGTTTTTTAAACGTTGTTTTACAGAGTACGTTTGCAACATTAATAACAGTAGTCTGAGGAGCTTGGAAAGAAAAGCGTCTGGACTTCTTTAAGTTGTTTGAAGACGTTTCACCTTCATCCGAGAAGCTTCTTCAGTTCTAGGGTCAAATGGTGGAGAGTCCCAGAGTTAAGCTCTGTGGGAGTGTCCCCCCCCCGAGAGGACCCCCTGATGATCATCTACCTAATCACATGAGCCAAAAACAGGTGTGGGTCACAATCAGCCAGAGTTTCAGGTGAGCTCATTGTGAAACCTGGCCCCACCCTATCATGTGATTTCCTGAGGTCAGATGGCCCAGGATGTGAGTGGGCGTTAAGGTGTCTGATGGCAGACAGTTGGTGTCGTAAACCCCCGCCTCTGTTCAAAGATGGTCGCTCACAGTGGACATAGATGCTTCTTTCACTCCTCTTTCAAACCATCTGTCCTCTCTGTCCAAAATGTGAACATTGGCATCCTTGAAAGAGTGACCTTTGACCTTTAGATGAGGTGGCTCTTCTATGTTGTGCCATGCGTTTATGAACTGATTCTTTGGTTTCTCCAGTGTAGAGGTGTGAGCATTCCTTGCTTCACTGCACAGCATATACAACGTTGTTTAGTTTGTGTTGGGGAGTTTTGACTTTGGGTTTCTCTGATAAACATGAATTGATCCGAGAAACTCAGGATAGTCTTCTCCAAGCACGACATCCCAGCTTTTATTTAGAAACACAAGAACGCAAACACTGATGATCAGGAGCAAACAATCCCAAAACTAGTAAACTCGGGGAAATGTGCAACAAGGAAACACAAAACCATGAGGGCAAACACCATAAACAAAAAAGTGTGGAGTTTTAACATAAATCCGAAGTTGAAACCAAAAGGACGTTGTGAAGTCACAAAACGCAGAATGAACCTAAAGATTGACCCAGAACTAAAGCCATGAAATATAACCAAAAGAAACTTGAAAATACAAAACTAAACACCAACAGTACGAAACCACGATCCAAACACAATCAAAAAAATTCTAAACTAGAGAAAACCTAAAAGTCAGAAAAACTCGAAGCCCTCGATCCAGGGACCCTGACAGCAGTCATAATACAGAGTAAAATTACAGATTATAAAGGTGACATTTTGACACACCTTTGCTACAATCATTCCATGTGCTATGGTACATAGATGATTGTAGCATTGTATGCATATTTGTTTGTTCCATATCTCCTGCATGTATACTGAGAGGTTTGTTAGAATATAGTAATATAATTCAGGGAACCACATTTTAATCATGCTGCATCAGTCTGAAAAGTTCAAATGAGCATCAGTGTCTCATTTACAGGAAGAATTCAAATAAGAAACATTTGAATTGCAAAAAAATACAACAGAAACAATTCAAATGAGCAGCAGTTTCTCTTCTGCAGAAACTATTGTCTGCTTTTCTCTTTGATAGAAATCAAAGACACGCTCGTGCTCATTTGCAAAATTCAAATAACCATCAGTGCGTTGTGAACAGAAAGAATTCAAATCAGAATTTATTTTTTAAATATTCCCTTTGAAATAAATGGCTAATAAATAAAACACCCACAGGTAAAGGCATGGTTTGCAAAAAACAGTTAGAACTTTAATCTAAATGACCTTTAACTACAGAACTCTGTAATTTTAGCAGCTGCTTCTACCAGTACCAGTGAACACCAAAGCCTGAAACCAGTAAGGAAGTTTAGAGAGCTGCAGAGATGTTATTTGCGTAGCAAGAATCTGAAATGGGGAGAGTTCAGTCACAGCTCAGTCGTCTGTCTGCAGCAGGATCTTTGTAGCAGCTCAGTATGTATACAGCTTCCTTTTATTTTGTAACTTCATATGACTTTTTAATAATCAATGCTGTGTACAAATGTTAGATTGCATTAACACATGAAAATATCTCGAAGGAGTCTGATTTTCTGCAGGTTTGTCAAAATAAAATGAGACCTCCAGTCATCCTTTTCCTCATGACAGCATTGGCCGGTAACTGTATACCTCTCCATGTCGTCCTCTTGTGCACATTTTGAGTTATTTGTAAACTTAAAATGCATTTATCTGGTATTCAGGCTTTCAGTGGGAGAAAACACAGCTTTTAAACAGTGATTTCAGTGACCTTCATTTTAAGAATTCGTTAAATTTGTGTGACACCTCTGTTTTTCCCCTGCCTGTCAACTTAGTTATACCATCTAATTATTTTTATACAGAAAAACACAGTTTTACCACAGTTTCTTTTTTAAACCATTTCAAAGTTTTAGTAATGTTTTTATTAATTTTCCTGCCTCTCAGGGAGTGTTCCCATCAAGACCTTGGTTTTCCCCACTGAGTCATGCACCAGTTTTGCTGAGATGATGCCTCAGAAGCCGCTGAACCTGACTGCGTTCACTCTGTGCATGCGAGTGGCCACGGAGCTCAGCGGCCAGCGAGCGATCATCCTCTTTGCATACCGGACTGGAAACTACGATGAGCTGAATGTGTGGCGTGAACTGGATGGAAGGTAGGACATCTCAAAGTCAGCATCTACACTGTGAGCTTCCCCCAAAAATAATATCAACCAAATCTGAAAAGTTCCCACTCACGTATTTCATGTACACTAACTTTATTCTGTTAATGGAGGCATGCTGGGATAGACTCCAGGCCTTCACGGCCCTGATAATGTTCAGCATAAGAGAATGGATTGGTTTCAACAGAATGTGTCAAAATGAAAATTACAGATGGATTTCTCCTGTACTTACAAATCTATGAAGGAAAAACAGCCCACAGCATGACCTCCCATTATGTGGTTTATTAAATATACTGAAGTTATTGTGGAGCACAGTCGGGGGTCAGGTGGTTTTTACAGTGGCCCTGAGAGGCCAAACGGACCGCAACTTCAGAAAACACCAGCAATAAGAAAAATGCTGCAGAAGCAGACAAAACACAACGCAAATAGGAAAAAACAGATTTCCAAAAGCACAAGGGAAGTGTTTCTGGGGAGACGATAACCAGAGGGACCAGTTGCAAGAACCAAAATATGCTAAGAATTGTACTGGGAGACACTTAAAAGAAGTGGAGGATCTATCAGTTTTGTGAGGTAAGTGTGTTAGCCTAACTATTAGTTATTTGAATCATGAGATTAAAACACACTTACCCAGCATGTTTTGGTTTCTACAACTGGTCCGTCAGGTTATTGTCTCCCCAGAAACACTTCCCTTGTGCTTTTGGAGATTTGTTTTTTCCTATTTCTGTTGTGTTTTGTGTGGTTTTGCAGCATTTTTCTTATTGCTGGTGTTTTCTTAAGTTGCAGTCCGTTTGGCCTCTGAGGGCCACTGTAGGGTTTTACATTAAGCTGCCTGCGTGCAGACTTATAATGATTGTTTGTGTGTGCAGACTGTCCTTTTACATGGCTGGAGATGGTGTTTCATTTAAAGCCCCTGAGCTCGGAGCCCTGCAGACCCACCTGTGTGTCACCTGGGATTCCACTTCAGGTTTAGCTGCCCTCTTCCTGGATGGCAAGAGGAGCTTATCCAAAATCTACAGGAAGGGTCACACTGTCAGCCCAGGAGGCAGGGTTATCCTGGGACAAGATCCAGATTTTTATCTGGGTGATTTTGATAAACATCAGAGTTTTGTTGGTGAAATCTGTGATGTGAATATGTGGGACGTTGTTCTGGCAGATAGCGTGATACAAGGCATGTTTGCAGGGGAGAGAGAACCAAGAGGAGATGTTTTTGACTGGGAAAGCACAGAGCTGAGAATTAACGGGGACGTAGAGGTCGCCATTCGTGAGCTGTACACTCCTGAAGCTGACGTGTGAGGACTCACAGTGTTTATGATGTTTTTCACGCGGGCTGGACCACAGTAGCGTTCACGGTTTGTTTGTTTTTTTCTTTTTGAATAGCATGGCCTTAAATGACTCTGTATTTATTTATTTTTTTACGTGTATTGACACTTGTTACTTATGTTTTAATTAAAGATTCTGTTCATTGATTTACTGATTGATATGTTTCCCTGATGGCCAATTAACATCAATCAGAGAGCTCATTTTCATTTTACGTTGTGGGACACACAGAGCCCACTTTGAACTTAAGTGTCCAGACCAGTGAAACCACATAATAAATGGGTAAAATTACAAAAAAGTGCAGCTGTTTCATTGCCAAGACTGTGTAATGTGTAATTATAAAATATTAATTCACAGAAAATTGTTGTCATTGTTTATCTATTGCTTAATTACTTTCTGAATTTCAGTGGCAGGGAGGAGTCTTTATCAACAGGAGAAGCTGGAAACCAGAATACAAGTAAAAATCTAAAAACTAAAAAATAAAATTTTATTTATATAGCATCTTTCTAGATAAAAAGATCACAAAGTGTTTCGCGAAGGGATGACAGAGTATAAAACAGAGTCTTTGCAAGGCCTGATTCTGGCCCCCGAGCTGTATGTTGGACATCCCACCCAGTAAGATGCTTTCCCAGTAAGCAGAGTACACTTAAACAAACCCTCTGTAATATACTGTTCGTATTGCTCCCTCTTGTGGTCTTCTTAAGTTTTATAAAACATGAAAAGTTTTGTCTACTTTCGAGCTATGTTTATAGTTTATTTCTTTATCATTTCAATTTCGTGTTGGGTTTTTTTGTTTGGTCTGATTTTCTTTTGTAATACTGTTCGACAACTTCAAGGATAGCATTTTGTTTCCCCACCCCAAAAAACACAGTTGGTACATTCCAGTTTAACAGGCACGGACGGGGTTCGAACCCGCGATCTTCGGTTTACGAGACCGACGCCTTACCACTTGGCCACCGCGCCTGGTAATATAAAACTTGCAGTATCTGTCAATTTCAAGGTACAGCGTCAACGTGTGACGTAAGTGCTGAGATTTCATTTGACCGTTTCACTGACGGAGAAGAATCACGATTCCGAACTCCATCCAAAATCTGTTCAGTTTTGGCTTTCTCATCATCAACACGCAAATGCACGTCATATTATAAAAGCCAAGGACGGAAATTCTTTAAAACTGAGATAAAATATCCTGACAACATCATGTATGAAGCCGAGTGTCCCAGTCGAAGGCATTGCTGATAAAGACTGCCTCAGGTTATGGTTTATAGGCTACATTTTTGAGTCTGTGCGAAGTAAGAAAATTCGTTATGTTTCTGAATGGAGTTTGGAGTTTCTTCACGACCTCACACACGCGATGAAAGGGTGTCTTCAAGGGAAACGCACCCGGAAGCAGATGAAGTGGCTCACGACAGATGGGATTTCACACTTTCCTTTTTAACCGCTAACTGTAGAGTCAGCATGATGATGTGAAAGACTCCTGTACATGTATGGCACGGAGGAAGGGCTGTCTGATCCTCGAGTAATGCTGTGAGTAATGGCGCCTCTTTAAAAGAATCAAAGCTAGCTTTAGCTTGCTGGTAAAGCGATAGCTTGTTAGCTAGCAGGGGAGAAGTTTGTGTGCAAGGTGCATTATTTTCAGTCTGCTGCATGTGCGCTCCTTGTGAGATTTTACTGACAGGGCCATTATCACGTCTTTGTAGTATTATTTATGTTTTGTGTAATACATCAACGAATTATGTGTTCAATGGGGCATGGAACAACCTGGAAAACCTGGAAAAGCCATTGGATTACATGATTAATGTTTCGAAAAGAATATTAAAACCAGGAAATTTACTTCGTATTACAGTAGTTATCTAAATAAAATGGACAGAGGGAGATTTATATTTGTTAGATCACCAGATCCCAAATCTGTGTTTAAGGCATTATCCAATGAGCACCGATGCTTCAAATGAGCAAAATTCACTAAATCGTCTTACTGTTTGATTCAGTGTGAGGTGACCTGTGACCGAGCCTAGAAAGTGTTTACAGAGTTTTCCCATAGACTTGCATAGGACTGGGACTCTTTGTGCAACCAAAGGTGTCGCCCCCTGGTGTCGTTTAAAAAGAAGGTTTAACAGGTTTAATGCACTTCCACTGGCTTCACCTTTCAAACCTGGAAGCTACAACCATCTCCTACTGTCTCTGTGATGTAATATCTGACCTGAGCTCCAGGAGCACTGAATCACCGAATGTTTTAAATAATCATGTAAACCTGCTTCTAGACCGTGTGTAAAACATCAGAGCCTCTTTTCTTAGCATTTAGGGAATTATTGTGGCTCTAGCCAAATTCCTGTTGGTCATTTCACTCAGTTTTAAAAAAAACAACCTTTTTTTTAAAACAGCCTGGAACTTCTTTGGGTGCTGTGCCATGAATACAAGCCTTCACTGCAGAGGTATTATAAGCAGTAATGATATAGGACATGGTTTTGTTTTCACCTGGATAGTCTGTCTCTGTGTCTTATGGCAAATTATGGGGCTGCAGGAGGTTTTCAGACCTTTGGCATGAATTGCTAAATGTCGGTTTGACAGATCTGGTCAACACAACTGTGCAAAAGACAGTAGCCTTTATTTTGCAGGTGTGTTGTTGAACACACCTGTCGAAATCAGTCAAAGGCCGGTGTGGTACTGACATAATCATGTAACAATAGTGGCTCACAGGTCAGAATATCAACATGTTAATGGTTGTCATGGTTGGTGTGCAGGAGTGGATCTACAGGGGTGGCACGGGGTGACCCCTAAAATAATCTCTTGCCTCTAGTTTTGCATATGAAAATGTTGCTTATTAAAATAAGATAGTATTAACAGTTTGAACATAGCCACAGTTAACATTGAATATAATTTCTAAAACTGAATATATTACATAGTGTTATTCCCCCTCCACACACACAATAGCAATAGCCCCTCTTGCTCAGATCTTTGCGGACCTGCTCGCAGTGTGTCGCTGGCGCTCTCAACATTTCTGCCCATGTGCGTTCAGCTCTTTCTGTACACCGTTCTATTTGTGCCACAAAACCAACCAATCACAGACTTGAATGCAAAAAAAATCTGATTAGCTGTTTTGGTGTCCAATCAGCTCGGTAGCTACTGTAGCTAAACTGGGGCTGCTATTGTGTGTGTATATGGATAATAGCAAACACTGAAGTACATTTTTTTTGCACGCAGCAAAGAATTTGTTCCCCTCAAAATGCAACACTTGTACTGGCAAATTGTTTTTACGTGCGCTCAATTTTTTTTAAAATTTTTTTTACATGCGCTCAGAATAGTGGCACAAAAATGACGCCATACATCACAGGCACGTCAGATCTGAAGAGTGATACACCTCCTGCTGTCAGGCCTGCAGGGTTTAGGCCGGCGGTGTTGTCCTCTCCTCTGTGCCTAAGTTTTTAAAATTTACAATTTATATTTTCATTTCAAGTTATGAAAATCTTTCACAAAACATGTTCGTGGCTGTTACAGTAAAAACGATAACTTTTTTCTCCTCGATTTTTATGTTTTTGTGTGATTTCAGATCAGTTGTGTTAATGAAAAAATAACTGTAAATTCAGACACGTGAGATTGTGCTGAAAATAATGATACCAAACAAACCAAAGTTATACCCTGGAGCCCAGAGGCTTAACCCAATAAATAATGAAAGGTTAGGTTTCAATTTTTGGTGAAAAACGTGTTCATGACAGTGCAGATTTCAGTCTTTTTGTGTAAATTTAAGCATGTAACAATTTGATTATTTCTAATAAAAAAATAATATATAAAAAAATATATAAAATATAAAAATAATATAGAAATGATAAAAAAAGGGTGTGATACTTAGTAATAGTATAAATCTATATATTACATAAAATCAAAATGTTTAAGTATCTTGGCTAAAGAAAATTATTAAGTTATAAACTATATTTATATGAAACATTTGCATACTTACTGCATTTGATGCATTATAACCTTATATAATGCATATTACTGGATGGTGGTGTGACCCCATGACAGACGAGTTCGTGGACAGCCTGTTCTGATGTTCAGCTGAAACTGGTTTCACCATATATCCCATCGCATCAGGTGAAAGAGCACAAAAAGGCCTCCGATATACGCTATGTCGTATAATCTGTGCATGTAGAGGGAAAAGTGTTGCAATAAAACGATTGAAATGTAGTTTTTCAAAATCAGAATAAAGGAAAATTTGGACACAGTGTAACTACAGGAGAAAGCTTTGTCATAAAACGGTGCCATCAGAAGATTTCAGAACACAGGTTCGGTCATCAGAAGTTCAAAGTTTTGTGACTTGTTTAAATGTTAATCAACGTTTTTACAATAGAGACCTTTGAGACGATTTTTATTTGAATGCCGTTCTTTGACCTTTTTTTTTTTTTATGAATTACATAAAAAACATGGGACCAGTCACTACTGGGAATCATGGCCCGTTATTCCCAGTCGAGCTGCATGTTTTGAAATCATTTCGTAGAGGCTCTCAAAGCTGCAGAATGAGTTATGCATCAAAATTCAGCATAGAAGAAGTCGTGTGCTTCAGTGCTTTGCATTGACCCACTTACATTTAAATCATCAAGTTAAAACTGTCTGAAACATGAACCTGTATTATTATAATAATAATAATAATAATAATAATTATTATCTATTTTTTATTGAATGCAGAAATGTTTTATAATGTTAAATCTTATTATAATATTATTATTTTATTTCTCCATGAGTCCATATTGATAACATAGTGTGCATCGTGTTTCAGCAGTGCTGCATCTTTTATACCATCAATGATATGAAACCAGGGCTTCCTGCACTAACACGTGTGATATTCTGATCAGAACAAACTGATTTGGTGTTTTTGGTTTTTTTTTTAAGGGTTTCATCTTGTATCTGAATTATTTACGTGTTGTTCCCATGTTCCAGTCTGTAACAGAGTCTGATCTACAGCTGAGCCTCCATCCTCCTGCTTAGCCATGCCGTTGGTGGTGGATGCTGTGTGGGCGCTGTGGAGCATCACAGCCGGCGTCTACGACTACTTCCACACCAGTGCCATGGAGGAGAGGATCCACACACTGGAGAACGTCCTCTCCATCCACCAGTTTGTGATTGCAGGCCTGTCAGCAGGCCTCATTCTGCTCATGACCTACATACTGTTGAGAAAACACTAAAACCGTCCTCACCCGAAGGACAAGCACCCACTAGAGGTCGTTTGCCTGAGGGATGGCATGTTTGGTGACAGTCAGGATGTCCCAGATGAAGTCGGGAGGACTGATGGGCTCCTAAGTCTGACCAACAAAGCTCCACCGGGACATGCTTTCTGAAACCTGGTGCACTTTGGGTAGTGGCTGCTTGGTTGGTTTGTCTGTTTGCTGCTTTGTTTAAATGTTAAATTATCCTGCTAAAAGAAACATAACAGCTTCTCAAGGCGAATTTGCACTCTGTTTACCTGAACATGAAGGACTTCATTGTTTAGGTGTAACGAAGGAGTTAAAATGAAGTTATTGTCGGTTTTAAAAGGGAAGAAGCCCAGAATGACTGTGATCACTGCTACATTTTTAACACTGTTGTGTGAAAAATCACACCATAATTAACTCGATCAGTTCTTCTTTTGTGCTTCCAAATGAATCATGTTATTTGTTAAGACAAATAATCTGAGATGCATCCAAATTGCCCGTTAATCTTTACATCTTCTAGCTCCATCTTCATGACTTATAAATGGTGGCAATGTCTGAATGAGACACGTGATATTGTGGACTAATTAGGGGCCCCTCCTCACTGATCCGAGCCAGAATTACACGTGTGAGACATCAGGTGCACTACTCAGTTTAGGAGATGGTGTCAGTGGTTTGTTCAGTTTCTCGTGTCAGAATACTTTTTTGTAGATGATTTGAACCCTCGGACCGTCACAGGGAGTCTATGGTCAAAATCAGCTGCGGAAAGCACACAGGAAGAGAAGTCTTTCGCTAAAAAGTCAACAGTGAGGGGATTACCCAACGCTAATAAGGTTGTGACAGTGAAGTGGACTTATTCTGCTTATGCAAAGTTACTCTAATTGAATAGCTTTGCATGATTCACAGCTCAACATACGCTCTGATCCAACCCTGAAGTTCATCTTCTGTCTAAAATGAGATGTTTTAGCCCCTCCCCCTTTAATCCAATACAACTTTATTTAACCCAACTTTCTTTTTGGTCTCAGTCACACAAACCGGCCACCAACCACCTGGCAACCTCCAGACGCTGGGGAAAAATGTCTATTTCCTGAATTCACTGGGTTGCCTTAGGTTGATGGCTGTTGTCAGTTGAAATCAGTTGCAAAGAAACCCTGTCGAGATGCTTTGGTCACTAGCTGCAGACTAAAAGCACAACTTTTAGTTTGGAGGCATCGGTCTCTGTTACTGGTTTCTGTTTCACTAACCAAAGTAAATGTGGACGGAGGAACAGTAACATCAGCCTGGGTTTTGACTTTCATTGACTTTATGCAGTGTTTAATTTTTAAATTGATTCAGTGGGACAGAAATGCCAAAAATGTGATGTCTGGGTCTGCTGAGCTTGATGGGAATATGGTCATACTGGAATCTACCCCATCCCTGAGACTGGTTCCAACATGCACAGTCCCGTCATGGTATTTGCTGTAAAAGATTATAATCAGAGATTTTAAAACATGCTCTGTGGCAACTGTGGTTTGTAATTACCCTGATTCCACCGACACACCTGGACTTGGAGGATAAACTCAAAAAACGCTTCAAATGCTGGGAAATGAATTTGTCCTGTACGTGGTTTATTTATTTTTAAACACCAAAGGGAAATGATCATGTAGGATGGAGGTTAAAGTGTGCATTTAATGTGGAAAAGGGAGATTGTGCGTTTAATCTGTTTGTTTACATTTTTACTAATGTGTGTGTGTTTTAGGATTTAACCGATTCTTGGTGGCTCACTCACTGCTGTTCCTGCTCACACTGGGCTTCATTGTCAGTGTACTGTAAACACTACTGTGTGCTCTACCCAGCCGAACCGCTGCCGCGACTGCTATTAAAAGGGAATATGTTTGAATACTGATCAGAATTTAAGTCCAGACTTTGTTGTCTTTTATTCATAATTTGTGTTTGCTGATTTACGGTTTTTTGTCGCTGTTCCTCTTTTCTTTTGTCCTCTCACCTCCCTGCTCCTTCAGCCTGGCTCTGTAAGAGTTCTTTTCCTGTTGAAAGGGAGCTCTTCCTCCCCACCATTGCCAATTGTTTTGACATAGGGGATCATCACATGGTTGGGAATCTTTTTCTACTATTGTAAAGGATTTTTCCTATGAAGACTGCTTTGGTAGTATGGGGTATTAGCCCTGTTGTCACGTGTTCTTCCGTCCTTGTACGACCACAGTGCAAGCACAGTTCTCATTTCCAGCAATAAGTCAAATTAGGCCAGTGTGACTGGAACTTTTATGGACAAACATTTGTAGGCAAAGTCAAGGAGATGAAGTTGTAGACGTTGGAGATCGCATCTTTGCTTTTTTGTGAATGGCGTGGTCAACAAACGCTCACTATACTGCCAAAGGTATTCACTCAACCATCCAGATAATTGAATTCAGGTGTTCCAGTCACTTCCATGACCACAGGTGTATAAAATGAAGCACCTACACACGCAGACTGTTTCTACAAACATTTGTGAAATAATGGGTCACTCTCAGGAGCTCGTGAACCGTGATAGGATGCCACCTGGGCAGGAAGTCCAATCGTGAAATTGTAAGTAGGTCACCTACTTTCTGCAGTCGGTTGCTACAGACCTCCAAACTTGATGTGTCCTTCAGATTAGCTCCATAAACGGTGTGTAGAGTGCTTCATGTTTCCATTTCCCAGCATCTGCATCCAAGCCTTACATCACCAAGCGCAACGCAAAGTGTCAGATGCAGTGGTGCAAAGCACCCCGCCACTAGACTCTCGAGCAGTAGAGTGATGGGAGTGATGAGTCACTTCTCCATCTAGCAATCTGATGGACGAGTCTGAGTTTGGTGGTTGTCAGGACAACAGTACATGTCTGACTACATTGTACAAAGTGTAAAGTTTGGTGGAGGGGGGATTATGGTGTGGAGTTGTTTTCAGAAGCTGAGCACGGCTCCTTAGTTCCAATGAAAGGAACTCTTAATGCTTGAACATACCAAGACATTTTGGACAATTTCATGCTCCCAACTTTGTGGGAACAGTTTGGACATGGCCCCTTTCTGTCCCAACATTACTGCGCACCAGTGTAGAAAGCAAGATCCATAAAGACTTGAATGAGTGTTTGGTGTGGAAGAACGTGACTGGCCTGCACAGACTCCTGACCTCAACCCGATGGAAGACCTTTGAGATGAATTGGAGCAGAGACTGTGAACCAGGCCTTCTTGTCCAACATCAGTGTCTGACTTCACAAATGTGCTTCTGGAAAAATGGTCACAAATTCCCAGAAACACTCCTAAACACTGTGGGAAGCCTTGCCAGAAGGGTTGAAGCTGTTATAGCGGCACACTGCGACTGGTCTGTTGTGGTGAAGAAAGGGCAAATTTGTTGTTTCATGGTTTTATCTATGGCCTCGAGCTGTGGCTAGTGACCTACAGAATAAGATCAACAACTTAGTGTCTTCCCCAAAGAGGAGAAGGCTCAGAGGGAGGTCTGAGAATCATCTCTGCTTGGACTGGTGTCCCTCCAACCTGGATGAGGGGTAGAAGATGGGAGGATGGATTTTGTAGGATCTGTAGTTAGATTATAAAGCTCCTGAGACAACTGCTGATTTGAGTTTTTGTCATAGAAGTAAAAATAAAGTTAATTAAATTGATGATCCAGAGTTGTTGGTTTTTATTTTTTTCTAATTTTAATTTTCTTATGGGAAGCACAGAAGCAGTAATCTAATACATCTCTAAGAGGATCCAAAGTCTTATAATTACCTTATAGAACATCGTGACACAGAAAACCCATTTGGAAAAATACAGCAGCATTTAATTTATAATATTGTGCAAGTAAAAATAAAAAGTACAAGAGCTGCACTGAATTCCACGTCATGTCTTCTAAGTACTGAGTGTTCACAAGCTATTTTAGGCCTCATTACATTTTTGGGTCAGTGGTTCAGTCGTCTGCAGGCAACACAGCACTGCTTGCAACTGCAACTGTTTGCCATAAAAAGTCTCTCCAAACTGTACTCATAGTCCTGATTTCCAGTGTAATTTCTCATCAATCAAAAACATTATTTAATTAACCTTTTTAGTAAAGCAATTTATTTTCCATTCAGGATAAAATTCCAACATTTCTACATGTGGATATTGAAGGGTGCTGATTCAAAGGGAAGCAATAATTATACAAAGAATATTTTTTAATTTTCTAAATCTATGTAATTTAGAATTTTTAAAACAAAAACGTAAATCTCTTAAAAATAACTGATACCATTTATATGTAAAAACATGAATAGTATTTTAATCTATTTTGTCTGTAGTCAAATGTGATGATTTATTGGCTATAGACGCCCCCAAATTAGATAAATAATGTTGTTGTTGTTGTTGTTGTTATTATCATTATTTATTTTCACAGTTAGTGACTTGCGTGAATAATGTATGCATATTCAGACCTTCTGGCTCGCTACCCAACGCAACGGGCGGCAAAACGTGCCTTCTTGAGAGTCTCGCTGACGAGCGCGATGATTGGACAGAGGTATTTAGAAGGTGGACTCTTTCAACACGAAGACGCAACGTATATCTGTGAAGTCGCTGAATCGAGGCCACATAAAGGAAGTTTGCCTTCCTAATAAAAGCAGAACAATTGCGTGAGGTTTCGTTTTTAAAAGAAAATCTACTTTGTATTGTAAGATTTTCTATTTAATTTTTTCTGATTACAATTTATGCACAATTACCGCGTATAAACGGGTAAAATATGCATTTGCCAATGTCATAAATAAAGTAAAACTTTATTTAGGAAATTCCAACCGGATGTGTGAGTGCTTTGTTGCTGTGTTCCGGGGTCTATATCCCAACTTGGAAACAGGCGCTCGGCGAGAGCTACTGTGAATTTGGTGTTGTTGTGGCACCAGAGCCTCAGAAAGACTATCGTTTATGTGATTTATGAGATGTCGCGTGACAGAAACGCGCGTGGTCGTCGTCGGTAAAGTCAGAGCGCTGGACAATGCTAACCGGTTAGCGCAAGGTGGTTGCTAGCTGGCTAAGGAAGTTAGCCAGTTAGCTAGCAATCCGCCTGCCGGAGGCTGTTCTCTTGTTTCGCGCATTTCAAGTCTGTTAACCGCCCTCACCAACTGTTTAACCTGTTCCTCATCGAGAGCATTAAGTCGGAGTTTCGCCAATGACAGATATAAAAGAGGAGAAACTTTACAAATCGTTGTGTAAAATGGGGAGTAGGCGGTGTTTCTCCTGAGCGGCTGATTTTTCTGCCACTGCTGCTCTTTTGTTTTCACAAAGGAAGAGGAGCCGCATTTCTTTATCATTTTACACCACCTCGCATTTGGTGGTGGGAGAGTTTCTTTGATCTTTCTCTTATTTTTTTTCACTGTTGTAATGGCTCCTCACAAGCAGAGCCATCCGGTGGGCTTGGGCTCTGGGGGTAAACCCAATGGGTTGTACCACCACCAGCCGTCCTCCGCCTCGATGGCTGCAGCCAAGAAGCCCAACATGCAACTTATTCAAGCCGACCACGAGTTGTTCCTGCAGGCCTTCGAGAGTAAGTTACTGCTGTCATCGGGTTGCATGTATAAAGTGTTAATTTAAGCTTATAGGAAGCTTTCCCGCGGCCATGTCCATGCAGCGGTAGCAGGAGGAAGAGAACTGACTTAATGCCGTACTTTTATTATTATCTACAAACCGGTACTGTACACAGTAATTCTAATCAAGGCCTGTGTCCATTTACTCTTAACTGCATGTCCTGGAGGGTCATCACACTCAATGTTACATCTTGAAACTTGTGTCAGAGAGACCCAGACAAACCTAGTAATTAATATAGTCTCTCTGCTGTTGATTTTTAACTTTCTCTTTCTGCAGGATTGTTGTTAACTTATTTATAATTCATAGTTCTAAGTTTTCATAATTCAGTAAATGTCAAAAGCTGTGCTTCCAGATGTCTTTTTTTTAAACTTTGAACAGTCAGAGTAGCTGTGAAATGGAGAAAAATTCCCATTCTTGAAGGTTGAAGTGGCAAATGTTTGGTACTTTACTTGAAACGAAACTACGTGACGATGCACTGATACTGATATTTAAAATGGATCCATAGCATGTGTTTTGAAAATGGTCTTATTTCCCCTTTTATGTCATAGCAAGTAAGAATGTTTTAAAGGTTTTTAGCTTCTCGTAACACCATATTTGGATATTCAGTCAACTCTGAACTGATGTGGCAGGGTAGATAAACTGAGGTAGTCGGGGAAAAAAATATCACTGGGTTATGTTGGTGCAGTTCTAGTGAATAATACATGAATTAATGTTCTGACATTTGGACTGTTTATTTGCAGAACCAACCCAAATCTACAGGTTTCTCCGCACAAGAAACTTGATAGCTGTAAGTTTTTAACTTCGTTAAACTTAACAGTTCAGATAGTCTCTACGTTTCATAAATTACTGATGTGTATTTAAAAAAAACATTGTTTTTCTGCATTTCAGCCCATCTTTTTGCACAGGACACTCACTTACATGTCCCACAGAAACTCAAGGAATAACGTCAAAAGGTAAAAACTCAGATTGTTAACAAGCTTTTTTGTTTTGTTTTGGGTTGTTTTTTGTTTTGTTTTTTACAGTTTTAGCTATAATTTTTCTTTTCCTTTATTGCATCTCAATGTGATTCATGTGTAGATCTTGTGTTTTTTCAGCAAAAATTGTACTTGTCACTTTCTCGGGTTTTAAAGTTTATTGAAAAAGTTTGACTGTTAGAAAGAAGGTCAGTTGTTATCATGAGTGAGAGCTAACTGACACGTGGAGGCCGCCTCGATCGGTTAAAGCTGAGATAGGAGAAGGTTTTTTCAGTTGAGCTGCTTTGCATACAGACTCTGCAGGGGAAGGGAAAAAAAAGATCACGCTGATACACATGAGGCTGTCTGTGGTTCAGACGACACACCGAAGGATTGTATTGGATTACAAAGGGCATGTCACAACTTCTGTTATGTTGCAGGACATGCATTTTATTTTGCAGACCTCAATAAGTGTTTAAAATGGTGCAAGTGACAGCTGCAGCTGAGCTGCCTCCAAACGTCTCTCTGGTTTAGTTTGTGGTACTTTATTTAGCTTTTTGTTAGAGGGCAGATTAATCATGGATTTAGTGTTAAAGAAAGGAGTATAGAGATGAAGTTATTCAGCATTTAACTGAGACACCTATTAACATGTGACAGGTAATAATGTTGTATAAAGCACTGAGTGCTCAGGTAGAGTAGAAAAGTCATATGTGAGAACCAGTCCATTTACTATAATCTAACTTTAAAAGTTATATCAAGTTAAGTCATGATTAAGCTGTTATTGTTGAATGTTTTGGGTTTTTTGTTTAATGTGTTTGAGGTTTGTAACCCAATTTAATTGTTAAAAAGATGCTGTCACTTGTTATTTGTGTTTTAAGCTCTACTATGAGGTTAAACACATTGTTTTCTGCTGGTTTTTGGATTTTTGCTTCTTCTCTCTTTGCATGACAGTAGTTTTCTCTTGTTGCTGTGGACTTGTTGGCCGTTAGAGTGTGTGTGTGTGTGTGTGTGTGTGTGTGTTCTTGATTTGAATTGGAGGTTTTGAACCAGGTGTCTGCTGCTGCTCAGCTCAGTTTCACTTTGCGCTGCAGTGGTGCATGCTTCAGTCACATGAAACGCAACTTGTGATTTGAGATGAGGAGACTCAGGGCCACGCCACAGTTATTGACTGTTTTATTTAAAGCATTGATAACCAGAAGATAAGGAAGCAGGAAACCAGCAGGGTTGTTAAATGGTTGGATTATCAGAAACTGAAGTTCATGTAACTCCTTCTACACAGAGGTGATCTTTGGGTCTGCGCCCAGCTGAGTTTGCAGTCTCTCTCTCTGCAGCAATAAAATGTCTGAGCAGGACACAGTTTCTCTTGTATGGCTTCTTGGAAAAGAAGGGGAAGAAGGGGGTACACAGCCTGCCTTAAATGTACAGGGTCTCAGGTATTTTGGCTCATTTTGTGTGTTTAACCCTAAAGATACCAACCAGGCTGTTGTAGCTACTAAAACATTGGGTATAGTATCTGATACTGGAATTTTTAAGATGAGCATTAATGGAGCCATTCTGTCATTTTCTCTGGTCATTAATGATGATTTAAATCGTTATCGTAATAAGGATGTACAAAATTATACTCGTTCCTGTTTAGGTTATAGTTATATTATTGTTACATATTTCCATGATTATAGAGAAAAATAAGATTCGAAGACTTACTACCGAACTAATCACATCTCTACAAATAGTCAGTATTTATAGTTTAGACCCTTCTTCTTCATGACTTCTAAAATCGTTGGTAGCATGCTCAAGATCAGCTTCTGGGGCAAGTCTTATTATTGGTGATCCGTTCCTTCCTCCAGAGCTCCAAGTTGATCACAGGTTTGTAACTGAGCATTGCTAAAAACTCAAACAATCACCAGCTTCTTCCAGCGATCCAGGAGGAGTTTGGTAAGAAGCTACACATCAAATTAACATTTCAACAGATCTTAATCCAATTGAAAATCTATGGGCAGACTTTAAAAGTGATCGGACAAGCAGGAGGCCACAGTCTGATAAACTTGGAGCTCTGATAAGGAACAAATGGATCAACATCAATCAGGAAAGGAAAGTTTCAATGTTTATGTCCTGTATACAGTTAAGATGCCAAATAATGGAAGAATTACCAACAAGTTGAAAGCCTATAAAGTTTCAGAAAACATTTAGTGCATCAGTCACTGAAAAGTTCTAAAGTAAATTTAAAAATCCATAGCAAGCCATATAAATGACTGGGCTCGTAAATTAAGTTGAAACTTCCTGTATGCAGGAGCATTTCCATTAAAATAATAGCTTGAATGTTACAGTCCTGTAGCAGCAGTGTGGTGCTGGATGCTTGGCGGCGTATAGATGTTAATGGTTTTTGTAGTTCCCTCTGCAGCGGTCATTAAAGTGAGACTGCTCGGGCCTGAAGACAGCCTACAGATGTGAAGGTTACCTCACAGCTGTTCTCAGTTACTTTGGCTCATTAGAGTACAGCTCAGGTTAAAGCTGGACAGGACTTTATTTATGTTAGCTCTCCAGAGTACATGCACTACAAAACTCAAACGGTGTGCAGCCATTATGAGCTGGGGGGGACGTGCTTCTCTATTTAATTTTATTTAAGAACACATCAGGACTTGCCAGCGATGCTGACTTAAACTGGCAGTTGAATAAAATACTTTCAAGCAGACACACAAACCAAAACGTCAGAAATGTCGTCATCCTTCTGCTGATATTAATTCAATGTCATACCTAATACCTCTTATTGTGCGTTCACACCATTTAAGAGTTTTGTCAGCCACGTCGTTTAAAGTGCCTTTTCCCTCACTTCACTCGAGTCTAAAAGCTCAAAGACAAAAAGTTTATTTCAGCTTTTAAAGATCACTGACGGCCTTTACCTTTCTTCTTCTTCTTCTTCTTCTTCTTCTTTTTTTTTTTAAAGGGCACCTACTCTGCTAATTTGTTTTCATTCTTGGACTGTTAAAACAGCTTTGCATGATTCACAGTTCAAAATAATCCTCCTTTATCTTACACTGAGCCTGGTGCAGTCTTCAGTGAATCCTCTGTCTGATAAAAAGCTTGCTTCCCACTTCCAACAGTTGTTTTTTTTTTTTTTTTTTTTTTTAATATATAAATATTATAAGATATTATCAACAAAACAGTTCAGTTTTAAATGAAGCATATTTCCGTTTGACAGTTGTTATTTACCAAAGGAAATGCAATTATTCAACTAAGTTTCACCTCTTATTTTTTCCTCTGGCTGTCCGTGACCCGTCAGTGTGGGCTGCAGCACCGTTTTAGAACAACGCCTTTTTGTTTATGTCACAAAACGCTGGTTCGTATAAACAGAAAATTAACGGCAGAAACCTCAACAATCAGATGATCTCCTGTGAGCAACACTTGGAGAAGGTGGTGAGAAAGAACTCCATTTTGACAAGAACGAGACTCTGCCTCGCGTCCTACTTTTAGAAACTCCAGGAAACGCGTATAAGCCTGCACAGAGGTAAGTGCTGGTACTGTGTGGTCTTTGAGACAGGGCTGGGCGATATGAGGAAAACACAAAATCACAATGCTTTTTGGCTGTATCGCGATACACGATATATGTGTAACCAACCCTAACCCTGTTTAACTAAACTCCAAAAACAAAAGTTACTTTCAACCATATATTTTACTACATGAATAGAAATGCTTTATTTTAACCATTATTTTGAACCATCAGTTGCCCACAGAGGTTTTCTCTAATGACGACACTGTCACAGTGAACCTCGTTCTGTGGTCAACACCAGACCTTTAACAAACAGAAGATCATAGCAACAAAAAAAAGTACATCAAGCAAGAATTGATGAGAGAAAATAAAACAACTGAATTTAAAAAGGTGCTTTTTTGTGCTTATAACATGTACAAATTGTAAAATTAAAAAATATGATCACCTCAAATTACAAAAACAAAAGTCTAGACAGTGACTATAAAAACGACTGACCTAGAACAGTCACCGGTATCACAGCTCATTTATTTAACATTGACGTTGACAGGCAGCGTTTAAAACGGCCTTACCTTTGCAGTGGATGACTTTTCAGCTGGTGGGATATTTTGTGCTACTTCTACTTTTTGCAGCATGTTTTGCAAATTACCGGATTTTGTTCGGCGTCATCCTCGTGGAATCGAAACGACAGCGAGTTTCATTCCCTCTCGTCTGAATCTGGTAGTATATAAGCGCCTGCTCAGCGCAGTGTGCTGGACAGAAAGTCACAGTGAATTACATACAGACAGCTTAATATTGTTTGGCAATTTATACTTGATGGTTACGATAAAGCCATTTTAACCATCGTACGCAGAAAAACAGTGAATTCGATATATCGCCCACCCCTACTTTGAGATGTGATCGTTCAGGACTATGAGTGTGAGGAGGAAGATTTTAAATGACAGAAGCTAATATTGAGAGGTGTCGTTAGCCCTTATAAGAAAAACGAGTCATTCAATCTGCCTGCAGCTGTATAACCCCGGGTGTAGTGTGCCGTAATCCAGATTACGTCCTTGTTCCGAGGACAAGAACCTGATCTTCCTCCAGAAACAAGATGTTTGCCACTGAGTTTCTGCATGTTTGGACTTTCAGTGGGCTGGTTGTACGATTGCTAACTGCTGCCGTTTGTCTCCATGTGCAGGAAAAATTACAAGGTTGACAATCTTCTGTTCAAAGTGGAGAAGATGAGAGGGGAACAGGAGACTCACAGGTAAGCGCTCAGTCCTGCAGGACTCTCTGCTTTCCATTCCAAGCTTCTAGAAAACATTTAGCTCATTTTTGTTTATCAAGTGACAAAATATCAGTAAAAAGTTCACCAGCTACATGTGGAGCGATCCCGCTGAGGTACATCCACACCTAAAAGCCCATTTTTAGCAAGAAAACAGTGCTGTAGCAAAAAGAGATTCTCAAGTTTCACATTTTTATTTATTTGATCCTGCTTTCTCTGGCACCAGCACGCCTCCTTTTATAGCTGCGAACTTCACAATGTTTGGTTTTAAAAATATCTCAGAACGTTTTCCCCTCTTCTACAGCTTGGCCTCCAATCTTCAGCTCACCTTTACTGGCTTCTTCCATAAAGCTGGTACGTTTTTCCATATCGGCACTTTGTTTTATCGTTTCCACTGATCTCACTGTGACTAACAGGAAATCTTTTGTGTTGTTTGTTTGCAGGAAAACTCTCTCAGGACAGCGAGAACGAGCAGAACTCGGTGTCTCTGGAGGTGCTCCTGGTCAAAGTCTGCCACAAGAAGAGGAAGGTGTGTGTCATGAATTTCCTCTGCTGGTTTTCTACAGCTTGCACGTCTAAATGAAACACACATGAAGTTTCCTTTTCTTGCTTCCTGTGTAGGACGTGAGCTGTCCGGTGAAGCAGGTCCCCACGGGAAAGAAGCAAGTCCCTCTGAACCCAGACACGAGCGCCGGGGTCCAGGCCAAGCTGAGCTCCTACCCCTCCCTGCTGGTTCCCAGCAGCGAGTTTGAACCCAGCAACTCTCACATGGTCAAATCTTATTCGCTGCTCTTCAGAGTGTCACGACCCGGGCATCCACGAACACAGATCAACGGGCTGGCTAATGGCGAGATTCACCACAGCAGAGGTGGGCAGAGTGGGTTATTGGGTGGGTCTCATCTCGGCAGCTTTGCAAAAGCTTGACGGAGCAAGACAAACCAAGGACAAGAAAATGGGATTGTAGCAAAAAGCCAACTTGCTTTGTTTGTCATCCGATCACGATCAAGTGCCTGGAGCAGAAAGGTTTTTCATCCCCTGCAATGAAAAAGAAAACATGAACTAAACTATTGGAGAAAATCCTGATTTAGGCCGTAAACTGGGATAGTGAAAGGAAGCAGGATTTGACTTTAACTTCATCAGTGTTTGAAACCAAAGCACCCCTCACGTGAGTCCATGACAGTTTTGCCAGTACTGGTGGGAAACTGTCACAGGAAGTTGTTAACCAGTTACTAGTGTCAGTAGGGCTTAAATCATCAGGGGACAGGAAATGTGTCATATGTTTTGGTAACACACATTGAGCCAACTTTGGATGGATCCAATCAGAATAGCAGCGAGTAGAATTACGAGTTTAAACCAACTTCTTAGATGCCAAAGAGTCCTCCCTTTGCTTAACGACTTCAGATTTCTTATTGGTCTGCAGTGGAAATTATCAGATGTTGGGAGGTGAGACTGTTGTACGGCAAGTCTTGATGTAGTTCAGGGATGTTTCGAGTTCGTTTATAGCGGGTCCTTCAGACTTGATTCAGTCAAAGTTTTTAGTTGACCCAGTTTAACTTGCAGAAGATTATTATGGCTGCTCTATCTATATCTATATTTCTTCAGCTGTTTGAACTTAAAAATTAAACACAGTCACCCTCGTAGCTCCACATCCGTGCAGAAAACGAGGGACGGTTTGGCGGAGCAGAGGTTCATGCCACCGTGTGTCTTTTTCAGACTTTTCAGAAGAAGCTGTGAACAGGAAAAGGAGGAGCTCTGCTCTCAGGGAGGAGGGAGAAACCACATTTGTAGCTCAGATGACAGTCTTTGATAAAAACAGGTGAAAGACACACACACATACACCGACGCGCACACAGTAGCACCTTTTGGCACAGGAAAGAAAAGGTGTCATTGCAGCGTTTGTGCAGCAGAAGTGAGAAGACGTTGTCGTGTACTTGCGTGCAGGCGTCTGCAGTTATTGGACGGCGAGTACGAGGTGTCCATGCAAGAGATGGAGGAGTGTCCCGTCGGTAAGAAGAGGGCGACTTGGGAGACCATCCTAGATGGAAAGGTGTGTGTTTGTGTGCGTGAACCAAGTAACCCTCAGTTCACACAGCTGATCTGTGTAGTGAAACCCCGTGTTTGCTCTGTTTTTGCAGCGTTTGCCTCCGTTTGAGAGTTTCTCTCAGGGTCCGACTCTGCAGTTCACACTGCGCTGGACCAGCGACTCCGCCGATCATTCCACCGCACCCGTGGCCAAACCGCTCGCCACCCGCAACTCCGAAACCAACCAGGACACCCGACCCAGCACCCTGAGAGCCACGCACGCACCAGGTGAGTGTAGCACAGATAATGTGTGCTGTGTTTCAGCACACGCGTCAAACTCGTGTTTCATGTTGATTATATCCAGGATGATCTAATATTTAGATTAAATTATGACGTGCTAGTAACCTGCATATGTTTGGCCCTTTTCCCAGTGTGGCCCTCAGTAAACTGACCTATAACATCAGCAGTGAAAGTGTTGCTGTTTTTCTTCTGCAGCTGTGAAAGAGTCGGTAAATACAGATGTTCAAACCAGAAGAGAACAAGTCTTATCTGAGCCTCGACAGAAACTACGAATCTTCTACCAGGTCAGTCCGTACCTGCTAACGCTGCCGTTTCTCCCACAGACTTCAGTCATTTCTGTGACCCTTAAATGTCATTGTGGATCTTTTTTTACACACATATGTAATTTTTCTATGATGGATGGATACTTTGTTGATCCCACAAAGGATCCTTACGCCTGTTGTTACAGCAGGAGCAAGTGGTGAGGGCTTTATACTGTGACAGTGCAAAAACGTACACATGTGATAAGAAAACAAAGAAAATAAATGATAAAACTGATTTTAGGAAGAGTAAAAAGTAAGACTGAGAGTGCAAATCCCATTAATAGATGATATGTACCCTGTACAAGAAGGAATAATACAGAAGTGTGTGTGAAATCTTACACCTGACAGGTGTGTTCACCTGTGACAGAGTTTTATAGAGAACAGTAGGAATGATTTCATGAAGCGTTACTCGAGGCTCCCACAGCCTCATTCAAAGGCTTTGCACAGCTGCTGTCTGTGCTGATGGATGAGACGCACCTGATGGACATCTGCTGTCTAGTTTCTCCACTGCTTCGGCTCTCCCCCCGTGAAGAATCCAGCGAAAGAGAGACTGTGTGTTACAGATGGTTAGAAAAGTTGGACACTCACAGATTCAAGCGTGAGTGAACTGTATGAACGGAGCTCACTTCAATTTACAAAACAAATTTTCAGCCTGGCCTCAGAGGGAAACATGAAGTTATCACGAAAAGGCAAATTGTCCGTGTTCGTTGACACAAAACGCAATTTTTATTTTGGCCAGCACGACTTTCTAATGCACGTCAACGGGAAGTATATTTTCTGTCTGGGGCACATGTATATCCTACCAGTTAATGTCAGTCAACACCTGAGCACAGATGGGGTAAAAGATATGGTATTTTTGTGTTGTTGCATTAGCATTAGCATTGGTAATCCCTTTTCTTGGGCGTCAGGAATCCCTGTGACAAGTTTAGGTGAGATAAAATGACCCAAAAACCACAGATGAGGTGTGACAGCGAAACAAAGGAGTGCCGAGATCAAAGTGTGAGACACGGTGGGATTTATGAAGGCTGCTGCATGTCGATTCAGACCTCCGGAGAAGTAGCAACGGGATGTGAATTCCTCGTCAGAGATCAGCGAGTCCGTCGCTTCTCAGCAGCTGAGATCACACTCTGTTTCTTTCTTTCCTAGTTTCAATACAACAACAACACACGGCAGCAGACCGAGGCCAGGGATGACCTCCACTGTCCGTGGTGCACGCTGAACTGCAGGAAGCTGTACAGTCTCGTCAAACACCTCAAACTGTCCCACTCCCGCTTCATCTTCAACTACGTGGTGAGAGATGTACACCAGCTGTTGCTCTCATGTTTTGCACTGCCAGTTTGACCAAAGCTTTCCTACCAACCAAATTCCTGTTCTGTCAGACATGTTTCTTAGGTAAAAATGTCTTCGTGCAGATGTTGCCTAACATCAGCTTACCTGCTAACTTGGGTAGATTACTTCATATCTAGTGCAGCAGCCACATCTGCGTCAGTCAGAGCTAATGTTAGCTCTAGGAAAGGAAGAGAAGCACAGATATCCCCAGGAGCATAAATCCTTTGGATTCAAACAGTCGACACGCTGTTGGAGTCAACACGAGCATCGAGGAGCGTTTCATTTTTAAGTTCTATTACAACCTGATGAGCGTGCTCCACAAAGCTTAGAATCAAAGCTAAGAACAAATAAAATCAAAAGTACTTTAAAAACATCGTACAATGTATAACTTGGGGGGTATCATCAGTATTTCTTATTTAAATTCAGCACTGAGATCTTTTAACATATTGTCGAGCGTGTCCTTTAAATATGCATCTCTGATCTTTGGCAGCCCCATCCCAAAGGAGCAAAGATTGAGGTCTCTATCAACGAGTCTTACGATGGGTCGTATGCAGGAAATCCTCAGGACATCCACAGCCAGCCGGGCTTCGCCTTCAGCAGGAACGGCCCCGTGAAGAGAACCGCCGTCACCCACTTTCTGGTCTGCAGGTACCCCTCCAACTTCTCCTCTACCTTTATATTTATTTACATTTATTTACATGCTGCCGAGGGCGACAGGAACTCCTGATCATCCTCTTCCTGTCCTCTCAGACCCAAGAGGACAAAGCCGAGCCTGTCGGAGTTTCTGGAGTCTGAGGATGGCGATCGGGAGGCGCAGAGGACGTACATCAGTGGACACAATCGCCTGTACTTCCACAGCGACAGCTGCCTGCCGCTGAGGCCCCAGGAGATGGAAGTGGACAGCGAGGACGAGAGGGACCCCGACTGGCTCAAAGAGAAGACTGTAAAGGTGAGCTCGAGCCAGACGAGCAAACACAGGAATGCTCCTGAGGAGGAGGAAGAAGCCGGGTATAAAAACAGTAGAAAGCTTCATTGGATCGGTGTTCGATATCAACACAGGTTGAACTGTAAAAAGTTTGATTGGTGTGTCCCGGCTCTCTCAGTCTGGGATAGGAAATTTAATAGTCATGAAAGGGAAAAATCCAGGATAACCCTGTTTCCATCTTCACCAAATTCAGAGAAACAAATACGCTTCCAATAATCAAACAGCGATATTGAAACATTTGCTTTCTCCTGCTTCTAAAAGGAGAACATTTGGAGAGTAAAACATTTCGGGTTGTTGTTCAGACGAAACAGCCAGTTTTTGTTGAAGATGTCACCTTGATCTCGACTGTTTTCTCTGATCGTTAAAAACCTCTGAAGGATTCAGACGATTCAGCAGACGCTCGGGCTTCTCTCCTCCTGTGAACGGCTTCTGCTTCTCGTGACTGTGTTAATTATGCTAACTTTTCCAGATTGGTGTGAGGGTAACAGAAGTCAGCGTGGACGTTTCTGCCGCTGGCCTATTGATGTCAACATTAAAGCTCCCCATGACTTAACAACCTGTGACTTAAAGCAGGTTTTATAATGAACGATAAAAAAAGATTTCAACACACACACACCGTTTACAAATGGTTGTTGTGTTCTTGCGTTTCTTTGGTTGCTTTGGGGAGGTTTTCTTTTTCAAGTTTTCTCTGTGATGTTGGACTCCAACCTGCATAAACGCTATAGACTGTATGTAAAAGATGGATGTAACCCCGTGGTTTGAAGAATGAAGCCAGTGCAGAGGTGTCTTAAATCTGCAGGGAGCGGCTCCTCTTAAATCTGATTTGTATAGAACTCTATGAGGAAAACGACCCTATTTTTAACTCGAGTTCTGACTTCAGTAAATGCTTTGCTGAAGAGTTTGTGGTCTCATTTAAAGTCTTTTTTTTAAAAATACCAGAGGATGCGACACTCGCCTAAATCATAAATTTGAGGCTTCAAAATCGACCTCCATCTTTTATATACAGTCCATGCTAAACGCTAACTAGTGTGCTCTGATTGCAGCAAATCGAGGACTTCATGGACGTGAACGAGGGGGAGAAGGAGATCATGAAGCTGTGGAATCTGCACGTCATGAAGCGTGGGTATGTACTCGGCAAAGCTTTTATCAAACGGCAGAAGTTTTTTGGTTTGTTTCAGGGTTTTTGTTTTTTAAACCTCACCTTATCCACTGGCGTCTTCCTCCCAGCTTCATCGCAGATAACCAGATGAACGAAGCGTGTCTGCTGTTTGCTGAACACCACGCCGCCTTCATCGTCAAACGCAACCTGTGTCGCAATTTCCTGCTCCATCTGATCAGCATGCATGACTTCAACCTGATCAGCACGCTGACCATCAACCAGGCCATGGCCCGGCTCTGCCTCGTCCAGAGCCAGGCCACCCACAGAGACAAAGAGGAGGACGACGAAGAGGAGGAGGAGGAGGACTGGGAGACGGCCGCGGAGTCCCAGCCGGAGCCGGATCCTGACCCCGATCCCGATCTGACGGAGTTTAAAACCTGCAGTAACGAGACCGCCAACAGCTCCCTGGAGACTGGAAACCAACTGGTGGAGGACGGCGGCGAGAAGCCGCACGCCAAGCAGAAATTGTCCGGCTTCAGCTCGGTTTTAAAGTGACTGCTCGGCTGGAGCGCCACAAAGATTCCCGGACAGAGCGGGAAGACTGAGGCCTGAATCAGCAAACAGGTGTTAGACACACACACGGGTTACTGCAGGGATTCTCAAAGGCAGGTTACACCAGGATCAAAATGAACTTCACATCCTGGAAGTTACACATTCAAATCGAAGAGACGCTTTATGGTTTCACAGTTCATCAACGCTGAGATCTTTGAATTATTTTTTAATTATTTTCATGTTTTTTCCATGTTGTTTGTCCTGTTTCTGTAAATGTTTGAGTGTTTAACTCTGAGCTGCTCCAGTTTTATTTCCAGCCTGACACAGCTGTGGAGTGAGCACAAAGCAGGTTCGGTCTTAGGGCTGGAGGTGCAGAAGACGGTCGTACGCCTTCTGCGGATGACGAGTTGCCTTCAAAAAGAGGCGTCAACATTTCATGCAGCAGCTGCGAATTCAAACAGGAGGAGATGGGCCGTCTGCTCGGGACTGTTTTCAGCAGCGGAGTGATCCGTATTTGGTGCTCTCTTTGGTGCTACTTTGCCTCTCGAGACTCTTCGTTGGTGCTCTGAGTCATTTTGTGTTCACTCCATCGTTCAAACCTCATGTCAGTCTTCCTCAGAGTGAAGCATCAATCAGTGACCTTCCGGGCACCCTCAGCTCCACCAAAGGTTTTCTTTTAGCAGGGAGTGTGTGCACATGCTCAGTAGTGTCACGGTTACGGCGTCTGATTGGGTGTCAAGAGTGTTGCTGCAAAAGGAAATTTGACCCGTTATTATCAAGAAAGGTCAGGGTTGAACCGCTGATGGTCGGGAGGTGGCTGATCACAACTCGAGACGCCTGTTAGAGCCGTTGCTATCAGGTGTTTTTACCTGGAGACGCCACAAAGTTCGTATTAACGTGCTTGTTAGCTCAAACACGAGACAAAAGTCTCCGAGCTTTCTTTGATCGGGTCAATCAGGAAGTTAATCCTCAGGTTGGGTTAATTTTTGCCATCCAGTGATCATGAAAACAAGATAATATTAAATAAATGGTTAGTTTTTGCTGCAATGCTCTCGTTTTGTAGGGTTAAAGATAAAGTGAAGACTTTTTTCCTTTGCAGGCGTTTTTCTCTCTTTTGCTGCTTTAGTTCAGCTCGAGCCGAGACGATGAAAACTGACTCCTGCCAACGAGTTTTATCTGGAAGTAAAAGGTTTTCGCTGGATCGTTAAAGGTTCCAGCTTCCTCTGTGTCGGATCTGAGGGTTTATCGAACCTGTGACTCTGCTGTACTTGTGGGCACACCTCCCCTACAGTTATGTTTTTCTTTAAACTACTGGTGCTAAATGTTTTTACTCCTCAGTGCATCTCCTTTCTTACAACAGATCTCCACTGCCAGCTCTCCAACAACGAGAAGCATGTTTAGTTGTCTGTTTCGTTTATTTTAAAGCGACTCTGTTTTTCCTACAGTGCTGTTTTTACCGTGCTCTGAGCCCAGGACAACAAAAAACACTCGCTGTGCAGCAAAACTGGACAAAAAAAGCTCCTCAGAGCTCAGAGAGGCTTGGAAAGGCCACGTTCCTACTGTTGTAATCTAAAAAAAAAATTGATAACTATAGGGTTAAACTGTTTATGCAGGTGCTGGTTCCAGTTTCTTTAAAATAAGAAATTGCTGCTTTATTTTGAAATTATTATAAACTGAATAGTTTAAGTTTTGGACTGATACAAGTTTGGCTGGTCTGTTTTGTGTTTGTTTGTTTTTCTTTTATTTGATCAATGAAATTGAAAAAAGAAAAAAAAAAAAGAGAAAAGCCACTTATAAAACGAATGGTTCCACAGGGTTGTGATGTCGCTGTATGGTGTGGCGTTAATGCAATATAAATAATGTTGCTCCAACCAAAAAAAAAAACATGTTTTGATTAGGAAAAAAAAACCACCTGGAAGTCTAAAGTTGGCTGGAGGAGGTGAGGGTGGATGGATGGATGGATCAAATCCAGGCCTTTCACACAGGACGTTTGGGGTTTGAGTCCACCATGATGTGAAAAGTTAGTACTGATTTATCACTTTTAGACCAAGCGACACCCTCGGAGACTGAAATAAGTATGAAAATGTGCAGTTCCTGTAGCGACCACCAGAGGCTCCTGCAGTGGATCAGTCTGTTAAAATGTCCAACTTTAATTTGTTTAAATAAACATGTTTTCAGCCAAATATAAACAACAAAAATAAATTTCTGGATGGTTTCTTCCTTCAGAAAAACTGCACAGCTTAAAGTGGCCACTGTGACACGTGGGTCAAACCATCTACTTCATGTAGATGATGTCATCTCGCTTTCACATTTAGGCTAATGCTACGCAGCTTGGTTAGCACATTTCATATCCATAAAGTTGATACAGCACACAGACATGCATGTCTGTTAATTGGTGCTAAGAAACTCTCTAAAACTGGATGATTTTCCTTTTGGATTTTTGTTTATTAGAATTAGACAGGTCCATGTTGACACAGGCAGCTGTAGATGTTAGCTCCTAGGGTGCACTGTATCCTTGCTAACCAAACTAGCTAGCATTAGCTGATAGCTTGGTACACCAGTTTTCATCCAGTCTTTTCACTTCTGGCTCCAAAAATCAACATTGTTGGAGGCCAAACTGTGAAGCCCAGAATCCAGCAGGTGAAGGCGCAGTAACTTCGTCCATCTTTTAGCTTTCTTTACCCCCACGAATCTGCAAAATTGTGACATCACAACAGTGTGACTGGTCCTGGAGCAACATTAAAATGATGAGGGGACACCAGCATGGCGGCACATGTAGTTACTGAACACGCCCACTACACCTGTTATATATAAATGTAAATATGACTGTAAAAAAACAAATGATAGCTTTGTGATATGTATGTTTTTGAAACTCAAACACCATCAGTGACATTTTAGTAGGTATTTTTAGTTAAAGGACCAAATTGGGATTCATTTCCTGCAGATTTCTTTGCTCTTATGTGTCCTGCGTCATGTGACTCCTGGATCCCTGCTGCCGTCATTACTTTGACATTTAACCTCGAGAACACGCCGGGTAAAGATTAGACATGACAGACGAATCGCACCGGGAGCATTTCTGTCTCCACGGGCAATTTTATTTTGAAAATTAAAACCGTGCTCCTGTATAGACTGTATATGAATGTTGGATGCATCTATTGTGGACCCTCTGTGTGGGTTTTTCGCGAAACGACAGGAGTAGTAACTCCTGGAGTTCTTCCATTCTCCTGCAAGAGGGTCCCAAAAACACTCGAGGGCGCTGCCACACATTTGTAAATGAAAATATTTCATCACCCCACCCACTAGTAACAGAGTCAGCCAGTCCAGGTGCTGATGTTTTACCCGTGCCATTTTAGCCTAAATGCAGTACGAGCCTCCAGATGTGGGCAGCTGTGAGGCCATGGGAGCATAACGTCAGACATGATCATTTGGATGTATTTAGAGCTTATCAATCTTTTTTGTGTTGTTTTAAAAAGCTTTATGCCTGCTGGTGACTGATCCAGCCTGCTGAAATCTGCAGATCTGAAACCTTGTCTTTGTTCACGAGACCCAGCAGCGTTTTGCACAATACGGGAGGAGCCGTGTCGGCCAAACGAGACTTTTCTTTAACAATAATGTAAAACTAGTTCGAGTCACAATGGTTTTCTATTAAAAAGGACAATTTTGTAATAATATTGGCATCATGCTCCATTTCTTTCACCATCATTTCACCAAAGTACACGTCACTCACAGCTCGGTCACACTAGGTTCAAAATAGGACAACAGTGACTAAGTGTCGCCGTTTCAGGATTGCACTGATTTCATTTGCTGTCTGAGACTGATTGCAAGTACTTGCTGCGACCAGCTGATCACCCAGAGCTGCAACGTCCCAAACCTCTGGGTGACTTTTGATCACAAAGTGATTGCACGTGGCTCTTCCCTCTCATGTTGCTGGATTGAGAGCTCTGACTTTAAAGCTGTTGTTTGGTTTTTTTGATAAAGGCTGTTGTGTCTGATCTGGTACTTTTCATTTATAGACAAATGTTGATTTATATTTTCTATAAATTATATTATGGCTGGAGCATTGCCTGCATGATTGTTCCAATATAATATTGTACAACTTTTTGCAAAGACAAAAAAATCAAAGCAATCTGCACGCTGGGTTTTCAAATCTTCCAAGTATGAACGTTAACTGCTCACACAACAGTTGGTAACTACTTTTACTGCCCTCTCGTGTCTGCAGTGAGGAACTACAACACAAATGCAGGCAGCAGCATTTCTAAAATACAGCGACCAATAGAAGTGAAATAAGCTGATCTCGTTGCCATAGTGAAGACTTCAAACACTGATCAACACTAAAACGCACACTGGTGATCTTGATCATTGATATCTGCCAACTATAATCCAGATGCTGTCCCACATGTGACCTTAGTGACTCCCCACATGAGGTGAAACATCTTCATGAACAGCTGTCATCCACTCAAGACGGTGAAGATGCACAGACGTCTTTATAGAGGTTTAACAAACTGATGTTGTGGTTCCTGTCGTGACCACTGGGGGCAGCACAGATTAGAATACATTTGCCCCTTAAACAGGCAAATTAAACTTTAAAAAACGTGCACTGATGTCATTGATGTCAAAACTGAGAATCACATGATGATCTTTATTGAACACAATGTGAAGAGACCAGCAGTGAACACACATGCAATACAAAGGTTTGACCAGCAGGTGTCACTGATGTGACTTTGACACAAACAGGTTCGTTTCCTCCACCTTCAGACGAAAAATAAAATAAAAGGAGGGTTTTTTGAGGTTGCTGGTTTCCGGACTTTTGTACCATCAACTGGACCAAATCCAGAGTCCCACAGTTCTCTAAAAACACGCAACACTGTGCTCAGTTCTGCAGAAAAACAGGAGAACATCTGTGAGCAACAAGCTGTCCCGGCCTGTCTTTGTATCAGCTGATAACAGATTACGCCAGGCGGCTGAAATGTGTCCAGACGTGTAATAAAAGCAAGACAAGTGAGCAGGTGCAGCAGATAAATCCTATGACAGTGTGTGTGCAGAACACGTATGTAAAAACAAAAAGCTACGCAGGAAAACTCGCAATGTTAAGACATCTGAAGACATTTTTAAACCACATCAGGCCCTCTGCTCCACCAGAGTGCAAACATGAGCATGAAAAAAAAATTGGCAGGGCAGGAAAAACCATGGGGAAACTTCCTGTACATTACCACAGACTTTACTGCGTTTAGTTGACTGTTTTGTTAAAATGGCTGCCGGTTCGCTACTGAAAGAAATGATAACGGATCATTTGCCGTTTGACGCCCTCCTCCTGCTTTAAATACTGTCAGCAAGCTTAAAAGTAACCATGTAACTAAAAAAAATAAAAAAGCAAAAACAGAATGAAACGCTCAGAGCGTCAAGTCAAAAGTCCCCATAGACTCCCATCTGTACAGCAGAAAGACGTGTTTACAGCCTGCTGTCTGTCAGTTTTTAAGCCTCAACAAAATCTAAATAAGTTCAAAAAAATGTTATGAAGGAAAAATTGTGCACTGAGACCAAAACAGCGTCTGTATCAGGCTGTAAACATGTTTATTTCCGCTTTAAAGTTGCACATTTTTAACATGGGAGTCTATGGGGACTTTTGGAGACAACTAGTGGACGTTGGAGGAACTGCAGCTCGTGGCACTTTTTTAGCCCTGATAATCATCACTTTCAGCCACTGTAGACGTCTGATTTCATGCAGGACTCTAACCGCAGGCTAACATGTAAAGGTCCTGAAATGGAGCGCTTCACCTCAGATATTTCTGTGCTGCAGCCCTGAAGGATCCGATTGGTCAGAGCATTCTGAACGAGCCATTTTTATATGATGCCGACATGTGTGTGGGTTGCTGTTCCCAAACGCCACGTGGAGGTTTATGGATAAAATCTGATTCCTCAGGACTTTTACTGGTTTTGGTTTTATCCTCCTCTATAACCCGTGAAGTCCAAGTAACCCTAACCTGTAACCCTGTGCTATGAAATTATGCGATTTTCTCAGAAGTCAAACGCCAAAAACGACACAGTCCTTTTAATCATGTCCAAACCTCAGGGTTAGGGGCTCGAGCTACTTCTCATTATCTCTGATGACTTAATAGTGCGTCCACATCAAACAAAGGCTTTGCAGAGGTCATGGCCGCCACTCAGAAATGCAGGACGAGGTTTCTAAAAGTGAAGGGTAAACCATGTAACGTGATATCAGGGTGAATGCTGTGGGGTTCTGAGCGGCTGCAAAGTGGCTCACCCTCCATTTGGTGTGAACACATGAGACCTCACTGGGTAAATGTGCAGATGGAGGACGGCTGAGCTCAATCAGTGTTACTCAGAAAGTGAGAGGACTGCAGGAGAGGGGACAGTTAGTCCTCAGACTGAAACTCTGTCCACGGCCTCGATTACAAACAGCAGAAACCGTCACTGCAGAACCGAGCCGAAGACAGGAGCTGCAGTTTGTGACAAGCAGAAGGAAACGTCGGCAGACGCCGCCGGTTGAAAACTCGCTCCAGCGAGGAAACTCCAGAAGAGAAAGGCTCCTGTTTGAGCTTCAACCCAACAGACGTGCGAGCGGCTTTTTTGTGTGTGTGAGGTGAAAAAAAAGAGGAGCAGAAATGTTTGGACTGGGACGCCGGAGGAGCCGGAGGAGCCGGAGGAGCCGGCGTCTCAAAACACGAGCACCTTCCAGCCGGAGTGGACGAAGGAGCAGCCGAAGAAGAGGCAGTCCACCGGCTGGTCCACCAGCCAATCGAACACCACCTCGCGGTTCCCCGAGCCGATCGTCACCCTCAGCTTGAAGTTGCCGCCCTCGCTCGTGTTGTTGTTGCTGATGGGGAACAGGCTCACCACCTCCATGTCAAAGGTCACGGCGGAGCCAACGGTGACGGCGGGCAGCTGGTTGGTCATCTCTTTCCCGTTGACGAAAACGGCACCTGAGGAGAAGAAGTTTGAGAGAATTCAACATTTGTTATTTATCATAAAAAAGAATCGAAGCTGAACTTTAGTTAAATTGAAGTTTGAAGTTTAATTTTCAAGCATCTCGTTTAAATGCTTCCCACAGAGGAATTCTACACTTCAGGAGGTTTTCCCACTCTCCTGTTTTCAGCTTCGGTGATTTTGCTTTAAGTCTCTTTGTCTCCTCGTCTCCGACGATGCTCTGCTCTTTGCTTCTGCATCAACACGTCAGCACCACAGAAACAGTCTGAGTTGATTTGCCTGAAACTCGTCTTCAGGCTGTTTCTTCATCTTTGCAGCATCACCAGTTCTTCTTCTTCTTCGACATCTGGTGGGGGTTTTTAATTTAATTTTGGCTCCACCTTTCAGTGAGAGGCTTCAAACATTATACATCCCATAACTGGGAATAAATTAAATTATGGTCCATACTCACAACCCTGCCCGGAAATCTAATCCCTATAATGGCTCCATCTCCCACCAGGAGGGAAACCATTGATCTAAAACATGGCGTCCACACAGAAAGCCTCATCAAGAGAAACCTTTCAAAGTATCAGAGCATCAGAACTTGAAGGAAATGACTTTTCAGATCTGATCAACAGAAATTAGAGACTTCAAGAGCAGTTTTTGGAATAATGGAATCTAAACAGTCTGCAGCCTGTTTTTATACTTCAATGAAGCTTAAAGTGCCGCTGTAGGAAAACAGTAGCGTGGTGGTTAGACCCTGTGGATCCGCCATCTGATAGTGACTCCTCCCATTTTAAAGCCTCGACTTTAAACATTGTGTTTATATTTGTGTCTAAACAAGAACAACTTGCACTGGCCTCATCATTTATTTACAGTCTTTGAAAAGGACCCATTAGAAATGAATCCGCCACTGAAAATAGTCCCTGACAAGTGCACTATTGTCTCTGGTGTAATTCAGTTTTGTTTGTATTTCACCGATTCACAACTGCAGTCGCCTCAAGGTGCCTGGATTAATACAGAGAAATCCCAACAATCAAACGACCCCCTTTGAGAAAGCACTCGGCGACTGTGGGAAGGAAAAACTCCCCTTTAACAGGAAGAAACCGGCTGGGGGTGAGAGCCTTTCTTATCTGCCAAAAAACAAACATTTTCGAGGAGACTAACGACTTTCAGGCTCGAATCCTCAGCTGTGAGCCACGCAGACTCGCCCTGTACAAGCTGAGTTTTTCAAGTCTATCTGAGGCGGCGTACCATTGGTGGAAATGCAGACAGCCTGGTCCCGCTGTAGTGACTCCTCCTCACTCTCGCTGTCTATGCACACGCCCAGACTGTCCCTCCGATCCATCTGACCCGCTGCAGAGATCCTGCACAGACACACAAAAACACGCCGTTGGCATCTAACTGTGGATTTACATATGATCTGTACGTGACGTCCAGGAGAGAAATGGAAAGATCTCCATCTTTAAAGCTTTGTTGTGGGCGTACTTGAACGTGAGCGTCTGGCCGCAGAAGTAGGTGGGCGCTTTGGAGTAGAGGACAGGGCAGCGCGATTGGGAGGAGTCATTGCGCAGAGCGATGTTCTTCCTGCTGCTCAGGATGTAGCCCTCGGTCCCTGAACGCCACTCTGGAAGATAAAACAAACACACGGCGCTCGTTAGCGGACCTGATCTGCTTCAGTTTAAACTTTTAGGTTTCTATATATTAACACGGCTCCACACTGCAGTGGAGACAGAGACGGTCTCTGCTGATAGTACAGAAACACAGAGGTCGTGCTGATGTTTCCATTAGATGCTGCCTTCCTGTTAGAGGTGCACTGATTGGCTAGTGACTGCATGAGAAGGCTGCAGCGAGTCCTGCGCACATAAATGCTTACAGGCCTGTGATGATGTCACGGTTCCTGCAAACAATTACCAACGCGACTGCATTCACAGCTCTGTTATTTCAGCTGCAACCCGGGAGGCGTTAAAGGGTCTGAGAGTTAAAAACAGAATGAAAACTGGCAAATATTTTAGAGAAAGGTCACAAACACGAGGCAGAGGTCCTTGAAGGACGATAGAGTAATAATATTATTGCTTTAAAGTTATCTGTAGCCAACAGGAGGTGAAATCTCTGTTTCTTACTGATGCTCGTCTGTAAGAAACAGACGAGCATCTGATTTTAGTGCCTTAAAAGCCTGGAAGGCTTTTGGGAAGAGATGCAGGTCTTTGATTTGCTTTAGTAACTCAGACACGAGTGAACTTCACCGTTTGCTGCTACAGGGTTTCCCTCTCTCGGATGTCTCCACCTACCGTGCGGTGCCAGCGTGGTGTAGCCCGTCTGCGGGATGCTCCAGGGGCTCCACTCGGTGCGACCCTCCCCGCGGGCGCAGACCCTGAACAAATAATCCGTGTGAGGGTCCAAGTGGAGAACCAGGAACTCCGATTCCCGCCCGATGTAGGCGTCCTCATACTGGCTCCCCCCGCTGCCGGAGCGCCGGTACTGCAGCCGATAATCTGCAGCCGCGAAGTCCTCGTCCACCTGAAGCACAAACGATAATGTCCAGTTTTAATTAAGATGCAGAATAATGCAGTTCCTCATTTCACCAAGTTTTACATTGTAACAACAAATGTCCATATTCGAGCTGCGATTCCTCGGCACAAACTTAAAGGAACACGTGTGTTTCCACCAGAGACTAAATTAACTTCATGATTTTATCCACACAAACGGACGTGCTGGAAGGATTTTGGTGCAGAGAAGACTTCACTGCAGAGGCTGACACTCAGGTGAAGTTTAAATGCTGTGAAAACTCAAACTTAAAGGACTTCTCTGAACTTCTGGTGTCCATTTATGATCAAGAAATGTCATTAGTAAGTTCAAAGAGCCCTTAATTACACTGGCAGTTTAACCTCCTCATTACACCGGCCTTAACTTTCACTGTTTGAGTCGAGTAGTCTGGTTTTCGTCCACAACATTTAAAGTCACACCACTACGAGCGTTTTACGGAGCGAGTGAGCAGCCTGCCTGGGAACTTTTATTTTGAAAGCTGACTGGATCTTCCTACCCACCTCTGTGTGGTGCGATGGGACTTTAAACAATAGGCTCAGCATTATCTCAGAGCGTGGGCTTGATAAGGTCTTTTGTTACGCTCTGCAAACTCCAGTAAGCTTCCTGCTCAGTCTCTTCACCTGGAAAAGCACCGTGTGTGTCCCGTTTACCCCTGCTGACCTTACACCAGCGAACCAGGATGCTGCCTGGTCTCTCCTGCAGCTCCTCTATCTGGACGGGCGGGTGGGAGGAGACGGCGCCGTGGCGAGCCACCCGGTCCCTCAGCAGGCTCAGCAGGGAGTCATCAAACTGGGCTGAGACACACGGCACGTCCACCAACGCTGGAACCTCTGGCAGGCTGGAAAACACGCACACAGTTCTAAACAGCAGCTGATTAACTTTTTCCTTTAAACACCTGCAGCGAAACACCTTCGCCCGTATCACCTGTCCAGCTGGATGTGCATGGCCTTCTTCGTGAAGCTGCCCAGTTTGTCCTCCTTTTCTCCAAGACCACATCGCAGAGCTGCTTCTCCTGCAGAGAATAAGCACGGATCATCTTTCTGGGCTTGCTTTTGCTCTGAATAATTGTGAAAACTGTGGTGGCTGTAAATCATCGTCTCTCCTTCCTGAAAATAATATTTTGCAGCTGTGTTCGTGGCAGCGTTTGTGCGACCCACCCTCTCTCAGCAGCTCGTCGGCCTGGCCCACGCCGTGCTCGATCAGGCTCTGACAGTCGTCCAGCGGCTTGATGCTGTCGGCCTCGATGGTGTCGACCTCGGTCAGGAGGTTAGCCAGCCGCTCCGCCAGCAGTCGAGTAGCCGCCGCCTGCAGCTCGGCGAAGTGCTTCCGGAGGGTCTCGCGGGCCTGACCCGAGCTGCCTCGAATCTGAGCCACCAATCAAAGAGGAAGAAGGTAAAAACAGGTGAGGACGCGACTCCGAGAGAGAACGACATAACCGAGTGTTTCTGTCATCAGACGTCTCCTCGTTAGCTTTATTGGTGCTAATTGTTGCTGTTTTGTGTTTTCTTTTGTCTTTGCTCGTTTCAGCTCCTGAACAGGTTTTAGCCAAAGAGTGAGCTCTGAAAGTAAACATAAAGGGGCTGCGTGAAGGGAAAATATAACCTTTAAGGGCAGTGTGGCAGATCGTCAGCACACTAACTGTAACATAAGCTGAAAAATAACAACAACAATAATGCAAATTCAAAAGTACCAAATTTCGACCTGCCAGTGTCGTCTGAGCGTTCAGTCTCAAGACCATCAAGAAAAAGATGAGTTCATCTGGAATCTGATGTGAAAACACGTTTCTAAAAGTCGGGTCGGGGTCGTGTTTCCCACTGCGGAGCATCTTCTCTCCTTCAACATCTGTAAACGTCTGTGAGCTGAGCAGCTGCTGCACTGTCGGGAGACAAATGCCTGATGGAGGATTGTCGCTGCTCAGCAGTCCTGGCTCTTCTTTGTCCTGTTGTGGGTTCGTGAAGCTCCAGATGAGCTCATCCGGTGAAAGGTCGCACAGACGGTGATTTCTGGAAGTGTTTTTGAGCCCGTGCACTCGTTTCCATCCCAGAATCGTGCCTGTTTTTAATGCAGCGCTGCCTGAGTGCCTGAAGATCACGGGTACCTGCCTCATCTCAGAGCCTTTTGATGAGATTATACTGAGTTGGTTGTAGAAACGTTTACTTTGCCCGTCTCCAGCAGCCACAGAGACCCACAGTCTGTGCTGAGATGCACAAATCATCACCTTCTGTATTTATTTATGGTGCACACAGCGTCCCAGCTGTTGTGGGGTTGTACTTTAAGCGCTTATAAATCAGGAAACATTCAGAGTATAAAGGTAAAGTTCTGCAGGGCTTCATCACACGTACTGAAGTTATTATACATTAAAAACACAGTCGGTTGATTCCGGGGTTTCGTTTGGGAGGAACCGATAGAGTTTCATTGAATGACCAGCCACAGTTACGCCGCAGTTAGCGCTATGACAGGTTACACCTCACACAGAGGCGGTGCGGACCGACTGCACACACCAGCAGCTCATCAGGAAGCTGACTTACTCGTCATCTGCAGCGGCGGAGGTCATGTTTCAGTTCCTCTTTGCAGAACACACAGAGTGAGATTTCACAATGAGTACACGGAGAGCGATGGCAGGAAACGGAAGGCTGATTGACAACTGCTGCACTGATAAAGCAGGGACTGTATGACGACGGAAAGCCGCTCTGCCAGAATACACTCGGATCTTTTTGTGGGTGTGAGCAGTTCTCCAGCAGAGGCATCATATCCTGAGGATTATCAGCTGGACACAGATGAGCAATTATCAATATTTTGGGATTTGAAAAGTAAAATAAGACTAAAGATATGATCCAAACACGAGGCAGGACAGAAATAGTTTTCCTCTTACAAGAAGAGAGATGCTGCAGTGATAGCATTGTCTCAGCTCTCAAACACACACTTTGGTATCCCTCATTCGCTCTGTGTGTGTGTGTGTGTGTGTGTGTGTGTGTGTGTGTGTGCCGTCTCCCTCTGTGGGAAATCGGGGGGTCATGGGAAAGAAAAGAAAGCACATCTCGATCCAGGATAACGTGCGATGGAACAGCTGAGGGAGGTGGAGGGAGTCTCAGCTGCACTAACAAAACAAATGAAACACATCCCACATCGAATTTTACTAACAAGTCTAATAAGTCTGCAGATTGTTTCTCTGGATGAGGCAAACTGTACGTGTGTGTGGATCAGCTGCAGGGGCTCAGGTTTGCTTTGTGATACATTATGTGCTCTGGTTTGAGACCGCACTGATTCAGTTAGCGTGGCGACTCTTGCAGGAGACAAAATACTGATGGAAAGGCAGACAGGAATTCAAAGTAACCGGATCACACACAGCGGCTAAAGCTGCTGGAAAGACACCGTTATCGTCACCAGCAGCACCAGCAGCAACCCTCTGATAGAGATCATGTCAGAGAAAGATAAAAACTGGGAAAAAAAGACAGATTTACCAACTGGAAGTCGCTCGTGGAGCAAAGGAATACATGATTATGCCCCAGGTCACCTACATATTACACCTACGGGAGCAGCTCAGCCACGCCATCAAGTCATCAGAGCGTCAGCGACTTCTGAACATTTAGTTTGCAATAAAAGCACTTACAGTTCCTTCCATCCTCTTCTGCTTATCCTTATCTGCTTACCAGGAAATCTCCTTTTTAACTTCTTTATTAGTGTTTTTAGCCACTTTATGTGTAAGTAACCTAACATGCTTAGGCTCAAAGGGGGGTGGGGTCACCTTCAAATATAACCCTGAACAGTGTAGGTGATTATCAGCTGCACAGGGCCGGAGCCTGTCCTCGCTGCCAGAGAGGCGGGGTACAGCTAAACGCGTCCAATCAGAGAGACGCGACACACTCTCACACCCACACCTACAGCCAATTAAGAATCACTAAAAGAAGAGATGTTTGAACCCAGAATCATCCACTACTGCCCCCTGGTGGCGGCATTTTTAGGTATATTTTGAATTTAATGGCTGCCATCCTGTCCTGGTTAGTCGGCGCTCTCGTCCCTCAGCTTTTCTGTCGCTCCATTTTCATTGGAAGACGGTCTTTATGGTAAAATAACCTCCCCCGCCAACTCTATGCCTTCCCCTCAATAATCTATAGATACCCATTTTTATACCACCATGTGCACACGTCTATGTCCGTCATTTTAACATGCACATCTATACAGACTGACTCACTGTTGGAGCCCCCTGTGGAGATTAGAGGAACTGCAGTTGCTGCTTATTCTGAATGAAAAAACAACAATCCCATATTTTATGTTCTTGGACCAAAATCTGCCTCGTTTCTCTCCCGCTCTCCTTTTTTAATCTCTCCTCTAAGGCTCGCTGTCCGTCCACAGCGACAGGAAACAGCAGCATTGTTTACTGCGAGCAGCTGGAGGGGTAAAACTAGACAGCAGGGGGAAGGAAGAGATAGCAGAGAGGGAGGGAGGGGGGAGAATTTACTCTCCCGGGATTCTTCTGAGTCAGGAGCGAAGACAAATCACACCGCCTGGGCCTGCACGAGTCTTTCAGAGTGAGCGGGTGCAGTGAAACAGACAAAGAAAGCACTGAGGGAGTGAAGCGCATCACAGGAGGAGGGAAACACGAGGCCTGAGCTTCACAACAGATCACAAATCAGGATGCAGTACCTGTTTACGGGCCTGGTTGAGGCCATGCAGGCGCTGCTGGAGTTCGCTGCGGTAGTTCTGCGCCGCCTCGATGCTTTCCTTCGCCTCCTGCAGCAACACGTCCACCTCCACAGACATCCTCCCGGCCTGCTGTCACACACACGAGGGAGGGAGACTTACTAAACACACCCAGAACGCAGCGTAACCTGAAACTAAGCACTTAGAAGATGTATTTGCACAGATGACAGAGGCTGAAAAATGACTGCAGCAAACAGAATCAGGCCTCAGTAATCATGTTGTTTTTAAATCACAGACAAAACAGAAACGTGTTGTCCCTGAGAGGCACACGGTGTCCCGAATGCCCTGCTTCATCTTCTGTTTTACCTCGAGTGTGACCATAATTTACAACATGAACATCGAGTTGTGTTCACAAAGCCTGCAAACTAAAGACTGGGACCATAACCTGGCTGTAAAGTGTTTCAGGTTTCTCTACATTCAGACCACAGGAGTCGCCCCCTGCTGGCCATTAGAAAGGACACAGGCTTAAGGCACCTTTGCATTGAATTAACTGTTTACGGCACAAAGCGAGTGACTCAGAGTGACTGAGCGGACACCAGCGTGTCCTGTAGCTGGTCGTGACTCATCGATGCAGACGTCTCATTGGACAAACGGCCCACAGCGTTCTTCATAATTCACCTCTGCAGAGACGCTGCTGTGGCTAATAACCAATAACAGAGTAACAGACTCGATCTTCTGCTAGAAAAACTACAAGTCAACCAAGTGCGTTGAGCATTTTCAGTGACAGAGGAAATGAGAAAACAAGTAAACCACTTCCTCTGCTGCCAGCCAGCCGCAGTACCAGCCGCTTTACGACACGGCGAAAACACAGGACTTCTGGTTTCATTGCAGCGGCGTGGGACCACATTCTTCACGACCTTTACGTACAATGCTCAGTGTGGTCCACCGGCCTCACATAACTACGAAAATAAAACCCCACAATGATCATAAACACGCTTTAATGAGCCTCTTCCTGTGACCTTAATATGATTATCAAACATCAGTAAAAAAATGCTTTGTTACTGATTTTGGCTTCATTTTAATGTCAAAAGCAACGACTGGAAAACTGATAGCATGGAGTTCGTCTAGTTTTAAAACTGCAGCTCTGTCCGTCTTCACGTCTCTGCACCGGGAGCCAAATGACCTCTAAGACCACTTTTACAACAGCAGACACTCAGGTTTATCAGAGTAATCAAGGCTGGAGGGTCCCTGAGCTGTTTAGAGTGTTTTAAAGCAGCAAGTTTAATTTTTAGACATTTTTTAGCCCTCAAATGATTTTTGTGGACCTCGTTTTTGTCGATCGTTTAAAGGAAGCTACAGTTTTAGCATCCACAGACTATTAAACCTACAACATCCTAATAAAAAACATTATTATGGTATTCTGGATTTTATTTATTTTAACTTTATCCTCCCTAAAAATCCAGTTCCCTCACAGCTAAGCCGTTCACTTCACTTTGAGTCATTTAGTTTATTCATTGGACTCGAAACCGAGAGGAATCGTGTGAATCGTGTGATTCGATGCTTTCCTCGAAGCGTTCCCAAACCAGCAGAGATCACTCCAGAGTGTCCTGGGTCCACTCCAGAGCCTTCTCCCAGCTGGACATTCCTCAAACACCTCAGCTAGGAGGGGCCCAGGAGGCATCTCAGCTGGCTCCTTTCAGTTTGGAGGAGCAGCTCTACTCTGATGTCTTCACTCTCTGTCTAAAGCAGAACCCAGATGTCTCATTTCTGCCTCTTTCATCTATGATCTTATTCCTTCAGACTCTACCCATAGCTCACGGCCACAGATGAGGAATGTAGATTGACAGTTAAACCAACAGCTTCACTCTCAGTTCTTTCTTTAGCACAACAGGCTGTTAAAGGGTCCACATCACTAATCAACCTGCTCCAGCCTCCCTCTCACCATGACAAAAACCCAGAGATACTTGAAATTCTCCACATGAGGCAGCAACTAGTTTTAAATCCACCCTAATCTGGCCATGAACCACGGCCTCGGACCTTGAGGTGCCGATTCTCATCCCAGCCGCAAAGCATCCCAGCAGAAGTTGGAGGTTACCTCGTAACGAGGCCAGCAGAGCCTCTTCTTCCACCAAAAGAGGAGATCACACAGCAGGTCTGGCCAGCATGCACTGGAAATAGTCCTGATTTACTGACACAATGTGGATCAAGCTCTCACAAGTAACCAAGGCTTCAAAATGTAGTAGAGTAAAGGCTTTGGCACAAAGCTTTACAAGAAGTCTGCATATTTTAGCTTCTTCTTTATTTAGCTGTGCTCTCAGCTCTGTGCTGCTTTGTTTTATGTTCAGGATACAGCGTTGGAAATAATCGTTTCATCACTTCCACCTCACTTGATTTGCATGTCACTGAGTAAAATAAGACAAACATGACTTAGTGCTTGGTGAAGAAACCCTGATTAGTGTAAGACGTTTACACACATTTACACCCACTCCTCTTTGCAGAAACTCTGTAATCTTTTGGGTTTCTTCTTCTCAAAGCTTCAGCTCGCTCCGCAAATTTTCAGACTGGACTGAGGTCTGGCTAGGCCACTTGTCTATGTTTTGGGTTACTGTCATGCTTGAAGACCAGTGCAAAGATATTATGGAAACGGCCCCATGCACTGGCCCCTCAATGCGATGAAGTCATCCAGTAGCCCTAAAAAACAGCCCCAAAGCATAACGTCTCCACCTCTGTGCTCGACTGAGGATGGTGTTCTTTTGGTCATGCTCAGCATATCTATTACTCCAAACATGGCGGGTCGAGTTGATGTTTTAGACGTTCAGTGGCAAACTTAAGACGTGCCTGTACATGCGCACTCTTGAGCAGGGGGACCTGCAAGATTTCAGTGCACTGCAGTGTGCTATCAGCGGTCTTCTTGGTGACCGTGGTCCCGACTGCCTTCAGTTTGATAACGAGCTCCTCCCGTGTCATTTTGGGCTGATCTTCCACCTTTCTCATGATCATCCTCACCCCACAAGCAAAGATCTTGCATGGAGCTCCAGACCGATGGTGACTGATAGTCTTTTTATCAGCGTCTTCCTGATGGTCCGTCCATTTTCCCCTGACAGCCTTTGCATAGCATGGTCTTGCCCAACCTTGCTGGAGAGGCTGGAACATTTTCTGTGGACAGGTAAGCTTTGAACACACACCGAGTTGTGAACAGGAGAAGCAGTTATTCCTGCTGGGTTGTAGGGGATCAAATACTTCTTTCTCCCAGTAGCATGCAAATCCTTTTTTAACTTTTATGCAATGTGGTTTTATTTCCTGGATTTTTCCTAGGAGCACCAATCAGCTGCAGGAGCGTAGCTGGACTCTTATTGGATGGATCTGGACACTCAAAGCCCACAAACAGACAAGACATTAGTCACAGGAACATATCTAATCTTACCTGTATGACGGAAAGCATCACCTGAGTTCAATTATTCAAAGTACTCTGAGATAAGTGAACATGAGCAGTGTAATGTCAAAGTACTGTAACAGCCTCCACTTTAATAATTATTTTACTGTAAGTTTGAAAATTAATACCATAAAACAAATACCAAATTCAGCCACAAACCTCTGAGAGAAGCAGCAACTTTGTGTCCTCACAAAGGGGATAAAAGCAGCACGGAAAATGTCTGTAGACAGAATGAAAGTGAAGGTGAGGTGAATTACCACCAGCCTTCAACGTCTTCCTGCCAGAGGTGTCTGCTGACAGGTTACACGTTTAAAACCGATCCTTTATCTCATCGATTAATCTGTTTATTTCACAGGTTTCCCAGAAATTGTGGTGTTTATTTTCTCTCAATGTTTACCCGACAAACATTCATACCTAATCCTTTAAACTCATGTGATCTGATAGTTCCTGTGCTTGTATTTAAAACCACATTTAAAGGTTTTTTTGTATTCTTCTTTATTTTTGGGGTGAATGTGAGATAACAAAATAAAAAAAACATTAAAAATGACTCATTATATATAGTAAGAAATTATATATTTCGAGTCTTTTTTGCATGATAATAACTCCTCTGAGCACAGCTTTTACACCACTGCTTTGGGGCTAATATTCACCTGCATTTGGTGCTTGTTGAGTGAATTTAGGACCCTGGAAGGAGGTCTCGGAGGAGTATAAATACTCCAGTTCTGAATCTATTTTGGTGAAGGCAGTGTTGGAAAAAATATCTTTTTGTTGACATAGAACAATGAAATATATCACAAAAACGCTGGATTAAATGATCTTCATGCTACAGAATATCTGGCTTGGACCTTCATGTACCTTCCGATGCTTCGGCAGCATTCAGTGACGCGCTGGATCGCGAGTTTTGTCTCTATGTGAAGCAGGTGCGTTAAGTCTGAGCCAAGTCCTTCTCAAAGCTGAAAGTAATGACGCTACCTGCTGCGGTCGGCCACGCTTCCTTTAAAGCATCTAAAGAGGAAGTTACTAAAATGCATCACGCTCCCGCCACATACAGTATGCAAAGTGTCACATGTGGTCCGCTGCTGCAGGTTATGGAGGAAAGGCATAATCTATACAAGAAATCCAGCACAGCAAATGCTTTTTTAACCTTTAACCCCTGCTAATGAGTCCTGGTGATTAAAGTGAAACTTGGAGATAAGTCGAATAATTTATACTGTAAACTCCAGTGTGATTTAAAAACCCTCAAAAACTAAAGTTAAAATTACTTCAATGGAGTTTTGCTACTGTGCAAAAGTCTTGAGCCACCACTTAGTGCTCCGAGGAAAATAAGGAAAAGGTGCAGCGATGTATCGAAACGTGCAATCATGCATAGAAACACAGTGTGTAAGAGAAAACATTTACCAAATAAATGCATTTGGTATTTTTCAGCACAGCCTGAACTCTCAGGCAGCTTTCTGTGATTTAAGTATCTGTTCTCCAGATTCTTGAAGGACATTCAAAGCTCTCTGGATGTTTCTGCTCTCTGTCAGGACGATCCCACGCTGCTTCAGTCACGTTGAGGTCCGGTCTGATCCATGACTGATGCTGTTTGTGTGTTTTTCTATCCAGGTACGTTTTTACTGCATTGGCAGTGTGTTTGAGATCATTGCATTCAGAGGATTTCCAGATGGTACGGCATGGTGGAACAAAACGGGATGTCCAACAGCACGTGCTGAAATGCAGCTCCCAACAATGGCAGAGCCTCCACCATGTTTTACAGACGGCTGCAGACTCACTGCTGTAGCTCTCTGCTGACTTCGTCCACAAACACTGGACATGATTAGAACGAGACATTTCAAATCCAGATTCGTCTGTAACACCTGTTTTGCTGATTTTCAGTCCCGTTCTTGTGTAATTTTTATACGTCAGCCTTTTCTTTCTGTTTCCCTTCGTAAGAATGGCGTCTCGACAGCCGCCCTTCCACTGAGACCATCTCTGATGAGGCTTCAGCGAGCAGTAGATGGATCAGCTGACGGTACAGATGCATCTCTCTTTGCTGTTTTCCTTTTTCTCGTTTCTTAATGACTTTCACATGCTGTTCATCTGCTGTAGATACTTTTTGTCCTCCACTTGTTCAGTTTTAAGGATACACTGCACAACATGCCAAAAGATGCCAAGTTTTTGGCCAATAGCTCTCTTTGGGAATCACTTTGCTGCTGTTATTCCTGTCAAACTTTTACCTTTAGCATTTTTAATACATTCATCTAAAGAAATGAGAACAGGCTGTGCTTTTGTGACAGGCTGCTAGTAACAAAATGCAAAAAGATACAATTTGAAGATGGATCTTTGCTGTGTAGACACAACACTGGTTCTCCCTTCAGCTGCGTACTTTTTATACCCGAATGGTTAATAGGTCAGTGTTTAAAACCAGTAAACCTGTGAAAATGGTCAGGTACAAGGACTGGACTGAAAATGAGTGAAAACACAGCCAGTGAAGAACTTCGAAAGACCTTCAGAGAGCTGGAGAACTTTTGAAGAGCACTTCAAAAAACTATTACACTAAAATCTGGCTCATCTGAAATAAAACAAAGAAATTAGGGGTGGCTCAAGATTTTCGCACAGTCCTGCCATACCAATCACCTGAATCAAACTAAACAGGACGTTTTCTGTTGATGCACAGACAGACAACCGACCAGAGATCCAGTGTCATGCCTCCAAACAAAACCCCAGTATATATATATTTATACACATGAATGCAAATAAGTATGCAGGCATGCAGTCACTTTGACATAAACAGCGCCCACTGCTAACACTGCTCCTCGACTCTCACGCTCCTTTAACAGCCCAGACATTGTTTTACATCCTTCAAAGAGAGGGGTGCAGGCCCTCTCTCCCTCTGTCTCTGTAATCCTGTGGCTTATAATCCCTCTCTCTGAGCGCTCAGCCAGGTCGACTTGGTTTCCCTCTCTGTTTAGATGACACGGGTGTGGCTAGAAACAAATGAACAGGAATTTCTCCTCCTACTTTTTATTTATTCTCTAAAGAGTTCAGCCGTCTGTGTCTCTGGGATATTTAGGTCAACCTGCATGGAGCCATGACCCGCTGTCCTGCTTTCAAGCTCCCCCGCACCGTTTACAGTCTCACAAATATATGTGTGCTGCAGCGGGGCTCCTGTGACACTTTAGCAGTCAAAAATCAATGCTTTTTAAGATCTGTGTGTAAATAAATGAAGCCTACAGTGTGTCAAAAATAGGCCTCATAGTTCAGCTTTTATAAACAAGCTCTAACTACAAGTTGGGTATGCAATTATCCAATCAACAAAGGCATGCTTCTCTTTGCCACACATGACAGTTGAGTCAATCTCTTGTGAATTTTTGGACTATTAAGCTGTTTTACTGTCTAAGCACAACTATTTTAGCCACAGACGCAGGGTGTTTCTCACTTTTTCTCATTATTATACACGATTTCCTCCACAGGGAATACTTCCGCCTTACCCACAACAACTTTTTGTGCATTGTTGAGACATCCTAAAAGTGTGCATCTCCACTCATGCTCTACTTGTGCAACAGTCTTTGCTTCAATACACATCAGGGAGCAGGGCTGTAAACACTTATCTAATGCTGCCCTAGACGGAGAAAGAAAACACTGAATTTGTATCACGATGGTTATAGTGTGTACTGTGTACTACATACTGTATCGTGGACAGGAAATTAAGCTGGTGAGGCTGTAAATAGGTCATTTTTCATGACCTTAGTTCGGATTTTAGCTTCATGCTAAACAAGCACAAGTTTCCAAGAAGAAACTAGAAGATGCAACCTTTCAAATGAAGTCTCATTTGGGTGAAGAGTCAATAAAATGTTTGGATGCTAAGAGGTTAAAATACCGTATGCCAACAATAAAAACAATAAAGATGACACATTGCATGTCAGAAGGCACAAACATATCCTCTACATCAAAAGTGTTCTGAATATATATTAAAATCAACCTCAGTGTTGCATTTAAATGCCCCAAAATGTGTGGATTTGAATGTAAAGTTGATAAAGCCCAGCTAGAAGGTCCTTAAAGAGGCCTGAGGCAGCTCCTCTGAGCAAGCTGCACATGCAACAGGAAAGCTATGACAGGCACTCAAGTGCAAACCCACGCTATTATTATTATTAACAGCGCAGGAGGCATCAGACATGTCGTGGCTCGCTTCTGTTACTTCCGTATTTTGCAGTTATTTTCTAGATAAACTCCCGCCCACCACCAACTGCAGGGGCTTCTCCAGTCTTTTTAAAAGTGCTCGAGAATGCATAAAATGTGTGACTGCATAGCTCACTCTGCGTGGTTTCTCATGCTCTGGAGCTCCAACAGTTGAGTTGAGCCGAACTCTGCTGGAAAAACTCCCATTTTTAAGTTTGTGCTGGTGTCGGCAAACAATAATAAGTCATAACAAAACAGTACATTGTTTTTTATTATAAATAAGTTGTTTAAAATAATTCGGCATGAAAACTATTTAAAAGTAATAACACTCTTGACTGAAAGTCTAACCTAAAGGACAGTACGTGCTGTTCGTGTAAGTGAAAGAGGACGGCGATAATACGATAATGACAGGATAATTTAAAATGTAGAGCTGCTCTTGTCGTCTTTAAAAAATCAAGAATACATAAAATGTTTAATAAGGTAAGTCACGCCGCATAATTTCTCACATTTTTGGTCCTGGGATGTCTTTTAAAGTCGGGTTGAGCCGAACTCCGTTAGAAAATCACCAGTTTTCCAAGTTTACGCGAGTGGCAGCAAAAACGATCAATCATAGTAAAATATTATTTACTTTGAAAAGATTTACAATGTGTTAAAAAAAATCGGCATGGAATATTTTTAGCAGGTAGCAACTTTTTCCATGAAAACCCAAACTTAATGGATGCTTCGTGCTGCTTGTCAGGCTGAATTTAAGAGGATGAGGAGAGCGTTCGACCAACTGCCGAGAAAGTTGTAAAGTATGAGGCGTAAACTGGTAATAAAGAGGTGATGAAGAGGGAGGACAAAGAGTAGATATACACGAGTTGGTGTTGAGACTAGTTTGTCGTCAGCTTCTCAGAATAAGGTCGGAAACCTGAGAAAAAGTTGAAGCTTGCTTGTTGTGGAAAAAAGACAATGAAATCGGAGCACGCTTGAGAGAACAAACACAACACACACATTAATCACGACAACAAGACAACCGACACATCGACTAAATCAACAGCCCTTCTTAACATGCGGCGGTAAAAACCCCAGCCGTACCTGTTTTAGTGCTTTCTGGTGGCCATTTCTTCCCGAGAGTTATGAATCAGCTCGAAGCCGCCGCCACACCGATATGCCCAAGTTTTCACTCAAGTCCAAAAATGACACTTCCGAGGCTTTAAGGGCAGCAGCCAATCACAGAGGAAGTCGCTTCGAACGACAAGACAATCAACCAATAGGAGTAAGATATTCTCTCTTTTCCCCCACCCTAATCAGACTAACCTTCTAATCGAAGTGGAACTGATGGAAGTTAAGCGACCGACTGTGTATGGAATGCCCCTTAGGCCAAAACTAAACTGACTAAATACATCAATAAATAAACTGTATATTTTATAAATAGTTATGTATACAATTTAACCTTTTCCTACATTAAAATGTCATATATATATATATATATATATATATATATATATATCGTATATATATATATATATACAATATCGTATATATTTTCTAATTTTGTACTTCACAAGCGAGAAAAGGAAAACAGCCCCAGTGTGGAGAGATGTCGCCCTCTAGTGCTCTGTAATGGATATGGCATTTGGATCACAACCTTCCATCATTCAAGTTTTCGTGATGTCTTTCCAGACAACTCCTGATTTTATTTGATTTAGTTGCAGTATTAGGGAAAACCTTAGGCTGTACAGGCCTTTAAGAAAAGACAGAAGATAATCTACTCAAGGACCCTCAGAATGAGAGATCTACATTTTTCTCCATAGTATTCGAAGTCTTTACCTGGCTGTACACTCAGACAGATTCTGCCCAAACTCTTAACTTTTACATAATTTAATTACATGTAAATTTCCCGAGTAATTTTGTTAAATATTTGGCGTGTAAAATGTTACATTTAATGGAATCTGGTCAAATTAAATTAATTTGACCAGGTATACATTTAGTTTATGCCAAACACATTTTCCTTGATGATTCATTGTTTGAATAAATTAAGCTTTGATTTTATATTTCATTTGCATATAATAAGATAAAGAACAGCCATGTACTGTCCTTCCTTTAATGTGCTTTTAATACCTTTGTTTATATTGATAAATAGTCTGCATTCAGCAGGACTTATGAAGGAGTTATGTATAAAATAATGATAATGTTTTGTACCTACTCTGTGATCGACAATCAGTCCAGTGCTTCTGGGCCACTTAAAATATCCTTTTATAAGTGATATGTTATATTTCTTCTGCATTCTTGGCCTGATTAAAAAAATACATTTTAATGTCAGTGAGAGTTTTGCACTCATAAATAAAGGATATATAAAAGTCGCTTTGCCAAAAACTGATTGCAACTTCAACCTGTTTCTGACTGAAAATGGTTTGATACCATTCACGACAGATAGGTTTGTTTTATTCACAGACGATAGCCCAACAAGTCATTTAAACCAGTTAAATATCGACAATCCTTTTTTTTTCTTTTTGGTAAATTACCGTAAATCACTTTTTGACAGGTGCCTCAGCGCAGAGCTGCTGCTGTGTTGGTGACGCAGTTGGACGGGATGTACGCCTGAGCAGATTAGCGCTTGACCTGCAGGATTTGTTGCTGGAGACGCACCTGATTCACGGGAAGTAGAAAGAATGATCTGGATTTAAATTTACCGTGACCAAAGCGAAGCCATGGCAGGTTTTATGCATTGCATTTTTCGGGGAGTTTTTTGGGCATTTCTCATCTGAGATCTGATGATGTGCGATATTCCTGCTGCCAGCGGAAACGTGTAATCCCTCCCAGATTACGGCGCACTGATGGATTGCGTCCTGTCGTCCAGTAGGCTGGCACTAGGGCCTAGCCAAACGAATCCAACCGGTATGCCTGCATCCTGACTGCTGAGGTGAAACCACTCAGGGCAGGTCATTCTGTAGGCACCTGCGTCCCCATCGGTGCCAAAGACGATGAGGAGAGCTGTACTCAAAGAAGCCGCCAAGCGATTCCCCTGGCTGGCTAATGTCACCTTGTACGGATGCTTATTCGCCGGCGGTGACCTAGTCCACCAGCTCATCGCTCAGAAGGAGCACATGGACTGGAAACACACTCGCAATGTCGCCATCGTGGCAATCAGCTTCCAGGGAAACTTTAACTACTTCTGGCTACGCGCCCTGGAGAGGCGCTTCCCTGGAAAGTCCGCCGGGATGGTTTTCCGCAAACTGCTGCTGGACCAAAGCTTCGCGTCGCCTTTGGCCACCAGTGTCTTCTACACCGGTAAGACGGGCAGCTTTCATTTTATCCACGTTAAGGGTTACAGAACTGAGAGTTTGCTTCGTGTTAAAGCAAAGCGCGTGAGAACACCCCCCCCCCCCCTTCAATGCGCTTTTGTTTGAAGCCAGCAAATATTATCTTTAGTCGGAACATCAAATATGAGAGTTATTGATTATTTTTCCAACTATAAATGTCAACCAGCCATCGGAGCCAGAGCGCAGACGCAGAATGACGCTGATAATGAGTGATAATTGGACAATCGGGACAAACCATTACTATAAAATCTAAAGAGTGTCCGTTTGTGAATGAGACTCTAACATCTTAAATGAGTGTGAAGGTGAAGTGGTTTCCGGTCAAGGTTGTCTCTCAGTCAAATACTAAAGTGTTCAAGGTGAGGTCTTGTTCCATAGTTTTTAAATTTGTGCGTAAAGACGCACGTCCCAAGCCGTGCCTTAAACCTGCTCTCTGTTTCGCAGGGGTGAGCTTCTTGGAGGGAAAGGAGGACGTCTTTGAGGACTGGAGGGAGAAGTTCTTCAACACCTGGAAGGTGAGAAGCGCTTCAGCAGCGGCGCGAAACGAAGGAAAGTCGCCTTTCTTTCACACACGGTAGCTTCTGCCGCTGCCAGCTCACAACCGGATTAATGTAGATTACGCCACCGGCACTTCTGCTTTTGCGCAGTGGGCTCGGCGCCCGGAGGAGAGCACGCGGGGTAATTCAGCCAGAGGATAAAAATGTCAGTGGGTTTCAGGACGTTCAGGAGCTGACGTCCTGCCAAGTGTGACTCATAGTGTCATGTTGCTGTGATTACAGTAAAACAGCTTCGGGTTGCTTTATTTGTACTTGCAGTCGTGAGTCATCCATCCTCACACGCAGACAACAGTTATGCATAATACAATATCTTGAAAAACAGTGACTAAACACACACACACACACACACACACACACTAAACAACAAAAGTGAGCACCATTAGAAATCAGTCCATCAGAGGGACAGCTCAGAGTTCGAGAGGCTGAGGTGGTCTGAGTATGTGCAGAGGTGGGAGGGAGGATCTACTGGACAAAGTATGATGGAGCTGCCAGGCAGGAGGAGAAGAGGAAGACCTCAGAGGAGGTTCATGGATGTAGTGAAGGAGGAGATGCAGAGGATCAGTGTGACAGAGGAGGATGCTGCTGCTGCACTTCCCCCTCTGTTAACTTGTAACGCACACCTAAACCTAACTTCTCTTTCGTGTAATGTTTTCTAACCCCAGTCTTTTAGCTTCAGTGCTGAGCTCTAACCATGTTTGGTGGCCATGCTTCACTGTTTTTCTGAGATTGGCGTGTCTCCCTTCTATCTCTGTCTTATTCAGATCTTTTCTGCTTTATCGCCTTTGTGTAAATTATACTCTAAGGAGTATAATAATTTGCACACACTAATTGAAGTGCAGTTGTGCAGGCGTTGCTGCTGACTCTCCATTTCAAGCTGCGTTAAGTGAGTGGATTGAAACTGCGAGTGAGATATGTCCTCTTTTCTAACCTTAGAAGGATCCACAGTGACCTGATAGAGATTAATGTTTTAAATAGTAAAGCAACAGATGTTGCTGCGTGCAGTTTGCCAGCTCTGTGTGCGATGTTTTAATGAACGGAAGCATCCCAATCACAGCACCTTCGCCTCAGTTCTACACTCATCCCTGGCCTCTCCCTGGGATCCTCTCAGGTGTGCATGGAGATGGAAACTCTGATCATGTCTTGTTTTCTCTTTCAGACTGGACTCATGTACTGGCCATTCATGCAGGTGAGCCTGTTTTCATTTTTATTTGTTTAAAGTCAGAAAAAATAAAAATCTCAGAGGAGTGGAACTAAAAATCAGAGATTTTGCTGCTGTGCTGTCTGATATTATTTACTGGTAAATGTTGTTGTTTTTTTCACATGAAGTGTGTAGATTCAGAATCACAGTGTGCACCCCACTGACAGGAAAACCTCTCAGAAGACCCTTTTCCATGATGGTCCTCTTCTCTGCTTCTACTTTTCTAGTTCCTCAACTTCGTCCTGATGCCGTTGTACATGCGGACTGCCTTCATGGGCTGCTGCGCCTTCCTCTGGGCCACCTTCCTGTGCTTCTCTCGGCAGAACGGCGATGGCACGGCCGGAGTGGCTTTCGCGTTCATCATGGACCCACGTAAAACTCTGGAGGAGATGCGTGAGGCCCGGCTGGCCCGGAAGAAGCAAAAGACCCAACGGGAAAACTAAAGCGAGGAGGAAGGAGTGGAAGAGGATGCCGCTTCAGTCATTCAGGTTGTTGAGCCGTGGAGGAAAGACCGAGAGTTCGTTACCTCCACTTAAACCAGCACGATGAGAGCTGAGGAGCGAATGAAAGAAAAATCACTGAATACTCTCACTGTCTGTCACAAGGTTTGACTGATGTGGATTTTGAAGGCGAGTTTTTAAATTAAGGGCATTGATTGACAGGCAGGAGTCTGTCAAGGAAGTTTATGAGTCCAGCATGTTTTATTGATTCTTTTTATGGCGATGAACGTTTTTAGGATTTATGAAAATATGATGTTGTTTGCGTACCAATTTAAAGGCTCTCACAGCTACAGGAGAATCTTCTAAAGCTACACATTAATGTAGTACTCCAGCTGGTACCCAGAACTCTTTAGTCAGTTTTGGTTAGATCAGTCTGGTAACATCCACAAGGGTCAGCCTCAGGGTTCAGTAAGCGTCCGTCCTTTTTCATGCATTTTTAATCTTTTTGGAGCAACCAAAGGTAAAAGTCCTGCAGCTCTGCTCACTTTTCTTCAAACCCTCTCCCTTATTTTGCATCTTTATATAAAGCAATGGTAAATCATACGATTTAGCTGTGCACAAGCGACAACATGAAACTTGTCCTTCATTTCTCGCTGCAAAGGTTCATTCGGTGTGAAAACTTGTTATTATATTCACTTCGAGTACACTGTGAGTCAAGGTCAAGGTCATTAAACTGGTTCCTGCTCAGGCAAGCATGAAGGCTCATTTAAACTCATTAGATCAGGTTATTTAATGTGTAGCTGAGACTTTTTTTGGGTCAAATGAGGCTGCTGGTCGTCACCATTCAACCTCAGGGAGCTTAGAAACACACCAAGAAGCTGCTGAGATGCACTATACTGCCAAAAGTATTTGCTCTTCTTCCTTCCTTTGACCATTCATCCACAAGCACCTTTGTGAGGTCAGACACTGATGTTGGATGAGAAGGCCTGCCTCACAGACTCGGCTCTAATTCACCCCAAATGTCTCTTATCAGGTTGAGGTCAGGACTCTGCAGACCAGTCAAGTTCTTCCACACCAAACTGACTCATTCACGTCTTTATGGACCCTGCTTTGTGCACTGGTGTGCAGTCATGTTGGAACAGGAAGGAGCCATCCCCAAACTGTTCCCACAACATTGGGAACATGAAAATGTCCAAAATGTCTTGGTATGCTGAAGCATGAAGAATTCCTTCCATTGGAACTGAGGGCCAAGCTCAGCTCCTGAAAACAACCCCACACCATAATCCCCGCTCCACCAAACTTTACACTTGGCACAATACAGTGAGAGAAGTACTGTTGTCCTGGCAACCACCAAACCCAGACTCGTCCATCAGATTGCCAGATGGAGAAGTTTGATTCATCACTTCAGAGAACACATCTCTGCTGCTCTAGATGCTTTACACGCTGCATCTGACCCTTAGCATTGCACTTGGTGATGTAAGGCTCGGTTGCCATGGAAACCAGCGATCAACCTCTGCTCACTATGCACCTCTGCATCCGCTGACCTGTGATTTCAGGTCGGTCTACCTCTTTGTAGCTGAGTCGCTCTCTTTCTCACTCACTTCCACGTTTTTGTTTTTATAAAACCACTAACAGCTGACTGTGGAATATTTAGTAGCGAGGATATTTCATGCCTGGTCTTGTTGCACAGGTGGCATCCTATCACGGTACCACGGTGAAATTCACCGAGCTCCTGAGAGCGACTCACCCTCTCACTAATGCTTGTAGAAGCAGTCTGCATGTCTAGGTGCTTGGCTGTACACGCCTGTGCTCATGGAAGTGATGCAACGCCTGAATTCAATGATCTGGATGGGTGTGTGAACACTTTTGGCAATATAGTCTATTTTTGCTCTGGACCAAAGTGAAGCAAACAGCGATGAATCAGCACTAAAGCAGCTGCAGGGCTAAAGCCGAACAGCAGATGTTTGCAGCTGTGGTGACGTCTCGACTTCAAACATCGCAGGTTTCACTTGAAATAAACGGGGACGTTTTATCTGACATATCGAGCCACGGCTACTGGTTCCTGATCTGATCTGAGCCTGCAGCACAGCGGAGCTCCTGAGACCAGTTTCAAGGGCTGATATTTCTGCTTTATACCAGTCGTGCCTTTTTCTGTTGACAACAAGTCTGCAGATGTGTTTGGCTGACTGGTGACTGCCATCAGTTACAATCAATACTACGAAAGATGTGTGTTGCTGTATATTTATGTGTGTATGTACAATTTAAAACGTAGTTGCGCTGGGATGCACTGACGTATCTGCAGGATAAAAACTCAGAAAGGTTCACTCTGTGTGATTGTGCTCAGTAAATGTCAAAGTAATCAAACTTGAGAATTTAAAAGAATACCTGCTAATGCCGCTAGATAAGTAATATTAAAAATAAATATACATGAAGGATCGAGCAGGCAGGTGAGCAGTTAGACAGTAAAGATAGATGACTGTCAGTTACTTGCATCGGGTGGCTTAGAAATGTGGTGGGGACCTTTTTAAAGGAGGCAGTTGAGATGGTTTGGGCATCCAGGTAGAATGTGTCCTGGGCACCTCCTTTTGGCCGATTTCAGGACACACCCAACTGGGATGAGACCCTGGCCTGGACCTAGACCTTCTTGGAGAGATTATATAGCTCATTTGGTCTAAGAACACCTGGCCTGGGCAGCCTGCTGCTAGTTGGACACAACTTTGGATTGGTGGGAGATCATAAATGGATTGATGCACAAGTAGAATTACAGATGTTTCCTCCTTACCTCCTCCCTTCCTGCTCCTACAAGCGTGCAAACGTAACCTAAACCTCACGTTTATGTGGAGAAGAAGCGACTGACCTGATGTCCTGTTTCCTGAGATGCGGTGTTACCAGAAAACATTGCACAGCTGGACACGTATCAATACAGATACACGAGAAGAAGAGTTAGACCATTACTAGAAGGTTACTTTACTTCACTGAAGGCCTGGAGGGAACCCAGAGGGCTCATTATAAGTTATTAGAGCAGGATACGTATCAGTGCATCCCACTTCTGCTGTGTTTGGTAGTTTGTGAAGTTACAACATTTGAATCCTGTTCTGTTACTTGAACCATCCAATACAGGTGAGTGACAAATTAAAGGAAAAGTAAAGTGCTGAACCAAAATCTCCCACCTGTGGTCAGCTGGGTTGAGATCATGTGACTGAGAAGGCCAGAGCTAGTGATGAATGTCATCTTCATCCCAACGCCCTGCTAGGCCCCGAAACAGCAGAGGGAAGCGTTCCTTCACAGGATGAAGCAGGAGGCAGCGAGCCTTCCCTCGCAGGTTTCACTGGTTTTTATTTAATTTGTCACTGTTCTGTATTTTGCCATCAGCCCAGAAACCTTACTGTGTTCACATCACTTACCTGAGTTACACGAGTTTAGATTTACTGACTCTGAAAGACTTTTGGTTTGGTGTTATCAGATGAGATCATGTATCAAATGAAAAACAGCCCTTCAGTGGATAAACCTAGAAATCCTGTTTTCCATGTTTAGAACATTAAACCTCAACAAATGTTCATTTATTTTGCAAAGTGGTTTATAAAAGTTATCACTAGGATCTTACAGCGACTAGTTTACAGCAGCTGTGATGACCTCAGCTGTTCTGTTGTTCCATCACTTTAATATTTTCACAACGAGGCCACGTCTTTGTGCGTCCTTTTGACACGTGTTCACAGAGTAAACCTGACACCAATAAACCGGTCAAACAGCTCTCTCCTGTTGTCTCCAGTGGACGGGGTTATTGTCCTGATTCGAATGAGATGCGATGGGAAAATTGTGTCCCAGTTAAGCCATGAACAGTGAGGCTGTTGGACTGTTGAGCATTAAACAGGTTCCCGGAGCAGATAAAGACCACAGTTAGCGGCACTGTCACAGGGGTGGAGTAAATGTTGTTTCCGCCCTCCTGAGACCCAGCCTGTTCACTTATGTCCTCTGTAATGGACATTTCTTTTTGGTCTCTATCTTTTGAGTTATTTGAGCAACCCCACTAAGTACTGATGTGCTAAAAAGAGGACATTGTGGCCTTTCCAGTGATATTTCATGTGTTTTGGTGATATTGTTTAGCTCCAAAAGGGCAGGAAATCACAAAAAAGTTAATCTGGAAGATACTTTTTTCCTCAGCGACTAGAATCTCACGAGGTTCTCACGAGGATACGCACCAATTCTTCTAGAATTTATCGTCCAATAAGAGGTTTTACTTTTTATATAAGTTAAATGAAAAACAGTTAATCATCCCACAGTTAACAGTTAAATATAGGAATCTTAAAGAGTCCCTGTCTATTTATACTGCAGCACCATGAGGAGGTGTTTCAGGCCAGTTTCTGGAATCTGATGCTCAAAGTCTTTTCCCAGCAGTGCTCAAAAATGAAATCTAAAACGATTAAATAAACACTTTAACTTAGTCTAAGTATTCTCTAAGATTTGACTCTTAAGTACATCACTCTAAGTTTATGTTTTTGTTTTGTTTTCCAATTTCTGGCAACTTGTTTGTCTAACCAGATCGAGCTATCCTGTAAAAATCGACAGACTGGCTTTAATTAAAACCTTTAATACAAACTCTTAAAAAGAGTCTTAAAACATTAGCTAACCTTAAATTAGGATTGATGCATTGTTTTGTTTTTAGTGTGCATAACAGGATAAGTCACTTAATGTACCGGCAAACAAGAGTGGAAGAGCTAAATATTATTCTAGCTAAATTATAGTGAAGAAATTCATGCTGACGTAAGAAAGCGTCATTATAAATGGGCTGGATATTTACTTTATAGCATGCACACAACATTTACGATTCAGAGACAGGGTTCTCTGTTTTCTGTGACCCATACGCTGCAGAGACAACAGGAAAGCTGGATTTATTAAAGTTACTGATCACTGCAGAAGTCTCAAACGTGGTCGTCTAAACACATCATAGTGAAGTGAAGACTAAATCAAAGATCTGAGGTGAAACATCAACAGCCCAGTGAGTCTTTGTTCTCACCACAGAGGAAGTATTCTTAATACAAATTATTACTTTTAAATGAGTTTAGTCAACTCTACTGCTCAGCACAGACAACTAATACTAATATAAGTAAGTAAACTCCAAAAACAAGTGTGAATAAAATTAAAGTTAGATTTTACCAACACACAGTACTGACATCAGTCTTTTAATAGATTTCATTCTAAAAGCAAATAAAAGTATTTCTTAAAACAGATGCATCACTTTAACCAGACTGCCGCTAATGTCAGTGAAGGTCACATGTTCATGTTTATAATCTGCTGTCAGTGTGTGGACTCAAAACATGCAGCACAGATATGAAGCAAGGGTACAGTGTGTGTGTGTGTGTGTGTGTGTGTGTGTGTGTGTGTAAAAGCTTTATGCTCCAGTGATGTGCGGGTGGATTAACCAGGATCAGATAGGCCTCCTTAATCCCTTTGCAAAAGGACAGAGTTGACCCAGTCATTCCGACCTCTGACCCCATCAACAGGAAGTGAAATTATTACCCAATCAGAGTGAAGGACGCTGCCAAGTGCCCTTCTTTTCTAACCCTGGGAAACATAAGCGACAGACTGTGAGGGGGCGGCTGCAGAGGACTTAAATTTAAGCACAGGTTTAGTAACTGATACAAAAAAAACACAATGGTTAATATAAATAACCATTAATGACGTCATCTCAGTAAAAAAGTGATCACATGATGAAGCTTCTGTTGCCACCCAGTGTTGGAAAGTGATTTTGGTTTTTATAAAATTGTTTAAAAAAGCTGAAACTCACATTTGGGTTGGCAGAAATAAAAGTAACTTGAAGTAAGCAGACAAAGAAGTTGAATATTTAACATGCTTCTTGATCTCTTTTTAAATCACACATCCACACAGTTTCAGCTTTATCACACAGCTCCTTGTCTGGTTATGTGAAAACAACAAGTGGTTTATTTCCACTGAGAAACCCTGAGGTTTCTTTTGAGCAAGTACTTGGTGACAACACTCGTCCTGTGGTCTAATTGGCCACAGAGCCAGGGATGCCTGCAGACAGATGAAGGGAGACCGAAGCTGCAAAGGCAACTAGGGGGGACCAGCACTGCCAAAATAATGAGGTCATAAATAAATGAATGGCTCTACTAAAAAACAAAACAAAAAAACATGCACATATACATTTGCAAAAAAGTATAAGAATGAACGAATCTTCCTTTAGCTGTCTGGCTTCTGTCTCACCCCGTTACTACCATCCTGTCCTGTCACACCAGCCCTTTGTTTTACAGATTCTGAGCTGAGCTACATTTGTGACCTCACCAGTATCCTCGTCATTACTGGTAGTGACTGAAAGAATAAGAACCAAGATACCAGTAGCAGAAATAAGCATCTTCTAAAAGTGACAGCTGCATCCTTCAGTATTGGCTCAACATCTGACCAGGATGCCTTGGACAAATGCTGGATGGATGGTACATTATTATCTTCTCCAAACAATATTATTTCTCATGAATGTACTTTTTTCTTTAACATTAAGAAAACTTAAGGTGCACTCCAAGAGAATACAAAAATAATTTAAATGCCATCTTTTAACAATATGCAATACAAACACAGGACTGTCGTGAGCAGGTGCTCTTTAAAGTAGAACGCACACACAAAATAAACAACAAGTAAATAATAAAAAAAAGCTTTCCTGAACTTTTTTGCAAAAGTAATTTACCACCCTTTCAAAAACAAACAAAATTTGATCTATCTAAATTTATCACTTTTCTTTATGGCTGGCAGCTATTTATGAAACAAAAAAAAAATATTAAATAAATATAAACATAAATATATTTACATATGTTTTTATTTTGCAATTAAAAATAATAATGGTCTTGTTAATAACTTTTACATGCCTATATTCTAGAACTTCTTTTTAATATTTGTTTTTTCGACACATTTCCAACAGCACTTAAAGGCAGCATCCTCTGGTAATCCATCAAAAACGTCTAGACTCTTGGGACTGTTAAGATCCCTTTTGGTAGATTCCCCCATTCTACATTGATATCATTACTGTGATTGGACAATAATTATAAACCCCGCCTGCCAGTCCTTGATTGACAGACAGTTCACCAATAGCGAGAGGCAACGAGGCTCCCTTGTAACCTCTGATTGGTGGATTGGTCTGGACAATATGAATGGCAAAGTGTATTGTTCGACGTCTTCCCAAAGAGCAGCAACTTTGCGGTTCTCCAACTTAAGGCGAGTCCGTTAAATTGGTTTGTTTGAACGATTCTGTTTGAAATTTCATCGTCAAAAGCGCCAGAAGTTAAAGAAGACATGGAGAAGATTTAGAGAAGTGTTCAATCTGGTTAATTTGTCGTCGAACGGAGACAACTGTTGAGCGTAAGTAGCTGAAGTCATATGTTAGTCTCAGCGGGATTTAAATGGTTAAACTCCGTTAGCCCAACTAGGTGGCTAGCGGTGGCTTGTTTGCAGTCATCTAACTTTGTTGTATACGAGTTAAAAACCAATACGACTCTAAAGGAATGTGTTACTAGTATTTAAAAAAAGATAAACTAAGTTCTAGGTTTTGATGCAAGTCTTACTGTAACGCATGCTCATTAAGTTCCCTTTTTTGGTCTCGCTCACAGTGTGACCAGACTCCGTGTAAGTTTTTCATTTAAAATCCTTTACATTACTTCAATTGCTTACAATATTTGTGGAAGTTGGAAATATTATTACGTTCTTGGACGCAACACGGTATGCTCCTTAATTCGGCATACACTCAGGTGTTCGATAAACTGCACTTAAAACTGAACGATGTTCTCCAAGCACGCCGTTACACCACGGATAGCTGCGACGAGCAAACTCTGAAAGTTCAGATTTATTTTGTATAAATTCTGCTTCTTTTCGTGCCGGATTATTGCGAAAACTCACAAGAATCATCTAAATTTTTTTCCTACATCAGGTCCTGTTTTTTCACAAGCCTGTGTAACAATGAAGATAAACTGGCCGCTTTCAAACAGTAGTTCAGCTCTTTATTGAAATTGCCCACAGACTAGTGTTGGTGTGTGAGAGAAGAGCCTGCCCTAGAGATGGGGGACCGGGAGCCTCCAGTGTTTGGGTCCCTGGAGGAAGAGCTGGAGTACTGGAAGGAGCAGGCTGCCAAGCACCAACAGAGGTATGGCCCCTGGTGATCTTCTTATAATTTTATTAATTTATAAACCCTAAGCTGTATATAGAATGAAGTAGATGTGTATCTTAATCTCACGTTAAATTCACCGCTGGTGGCGTGTTTAAAAATAGTTGGGAGTGAGACATGTTTATCACTGTGTTGCATCACGTTCTTCTTTTATCAGCGCTCGGAGTGTTTAGAAAACCAAATGTTTCTCTGTTCTCAGGGGATATTGGATTTCAGCACTTCCAGCTGTCGTAGGTTTTTGTTTCATAATGTGCCAAATGTTTTCGACAGGTGATCGGTCAGGGGCCGCTAAAGCACGTTTAACATACCCCGGATATTTTTTCCTTATCTGCCTTCACTCGAACATCCACAAATAAATCAACCTGGGGTCTAACAGCGTAGCCGAGGCAGGGTTTGCAGCATCTGACCAAGCAGAAACACTGAGAGGTCTGCTGGCAGCAGCTGGTTTTTAGGGCATGTGGACACGTGTGAATGAGAGTTGGCTTTATGAGGTTTATTCAGTCGGGCTAGAAAACTGTTGCTATGTTCATAAAGTTTATTTGAAGCCCAGAAGGAAAGCTGACTAAAAGCATGACTGTACAAGTTAAGTCTTCTGTTAATCTCACTGTATTTTTATTTTGTATCATTTCTGCTCCATCATTAGGAGTTTTTAACGCTCTGAGAGCAAAGAACACAAAAGCAAAATTCAAATTTGGGTTATCAATAAGTAAGAACGCTGTTTGAAGTTTACACGTTTAGGCTCATAGAACAATAAAATGGTTTTTAAATCGTACCTAACGGAACGAAAAGCAGCAGTGACGTTACTTCAGAGGATCTTTGTTTGTTACTGGTGCTCTTATAAACTTCAGACGCTCTTACTATCTGGGTGCTGCGGCCTTGTTTGTCTTCAAGCAATGCTGATGCACATTTCCAGAGAGCTGATTGGCCAGTAGAAAGTGATTTCATACCTGTTGATTTGTGTTCTCGCTTCTGAGTAGGTTAGGTCTGGAGCGTAAGTTACCATGGTGATGAACCGCATGTGTAATACTGCGTCCCTGGGTCCTAAAGCTGCCTGCTAGTACGAGCTTTCAGACGGCAGGCGGGCTGTTTTAATCTGGAGCTGTGTGTTGGAGTCTGAGCAACACACAAATAATAACAGGTTGTATGTTTCTCTGCAGCCTGAGTTAGGGTTCGGGGCATATGTCGTTCAGCATTAGTGGGGCCTTCACAGATGTTCATATTACCAATCTAACATGCACTGATGCTCCGCCAGACCATCGCTGATGCAGGTCTTCTTGCAGTTTACTGATACATGACACATGTTGCTGTAATCAAATGAAAAGTGAAAATAGATTTGTCAAAGACTAAACATTTATTTGTAATTAGGGAGGTCTGCAAATGAAGGCCGCCGCCTTTTTATTTTTATTTTACACAGCATCCCAACATGCTTGTACCCCCCCCAGTTAAACAGCTTCCCATAATGCTGACTGTGGTTATGTTGGTCAAGTTGGGTCCAGCTGCATCTGGTTTAAATTGATCCAGATCTTTGTCTTAAACATCGTCTTGGTCTGATTGTTTTCACTGGAAGAACCAAACTCACAACCCGAGCTGTATTCATTTATGAGTTGGGATTGATTTGCAGTGAAAATATCCAATGGTAACAAACATGCGGGGCATGTTCTGTGTTTTCAGTGCAGAGGAAGCTCAGGAGGAATTGCAGGAGTTCCAGCAGATGAGTCGGGACTACGAGGTGGAGCTGGAGACGGAGCTGAAGCAGTATGAGACGCGAAACCGCGAGCTTCTGACTGCCAACAACCGGTTGCGCATGGAACTGGAAAACTATAAGGTACGGGAGACGCAAGGAGTTCTCAGTATTCTGCATCTCAGCTCTCCAAGCTAACTCAAGACTCTGAAAACTGAGACTCCACCAATGGAGAAATGAGACTTTCCAGCATTCAGCAGCAGAGAAGACCTCCAACAGAGCCCTGATTTTCAAGATATACTCCCTTTGGTTCTCTAAAGCTACAGTCACAGTGGGGGAAACGGTGGTGGGAGACCACAGCATGACCAAAATTATTGCAACTGTGTGCAATGAACTTCAGCACAGGAAGCAGGTCTGCGACCAGCTGCAGACATTTACAATCTTCAAAGTGACTTTGGTGCATAACAGTAGCAACAAGACAGTCAGTCTGCTACCAGCGTGCAGCTGAACGAGATGGAAAATCAGCAAAAAGTGCAAATCTGGAGCCGTGTACACTGAGATTCACATTAACAACTAGCTTTCAGAGTCCTTTCGATTCAAAATTCCTCCACAAATAGTGATGTAGTTGCTGCAGGATCATTTGCTTATTTTCCAGACATGCACATCATTTTTTTAGTCAACGTGAATATGTTAATGTGCTGAGGAAATGCAGCGCTTCAAACACAGAAAAATAATGGGCAGATTTCAAATATGAGAATCTTTGACGAAGCAAAATGAAGAGAAATCTCCACCTAATCAAATACCTGCACCACCTCACCTGGCTCATCCTGATGTGGAATAGCAGCAGCTTTACTCTGAGCTGCCATGCTATGGGAGTCAGTTTCATCATTTATAAAGAAAAAGTAGTGAAAACCACAAATGAGACAGGTTCTGTTCAATTCACTGTCTTTCCTCAGTTTTCTGTTTACTTTATTCACACAAAGTAAATGTTGAAAGGGTTAATGCACTGGTGCCCGAACCTGTATTAGGCTCGGATATATGGCTAATTTTTCACAGTGTTTGATGTTTAAAAAGCATAAATTTTGTCTTTTAAAATCCTGCAGAAACTCTGAAAGGAGCTTCTGTGATGCAAGTCCGTATCTAAACTTGAACTAAAGTGTTCAGCCGTCTTTGAATTTGCATTCAGCCGACTGACCGTTGAAGCGGCTTTGATGAGGATTTTCATATCGCTCAGCTGATTGCGAGTCGGGTTTTCTGGCTCCGGTTTGCCTGCAGTGAAGAGGAGCCGCTGCTCAGCGTAAGCAGCGCGCTCTTCGCTCTCACAGAGGGTCGATTCAGGCCAGAGAGAGGCAGCTGACGCCTCCTGCGCTCCCTCTGTGTCTGGAGGGGATGGCAGTACCTCCAGAAGATCCTTGATACAAATCTCATTAGTTTGTCCCGCTGCTGTGCACAGAGCCGGGTGTGCGCCGGCATTTTGAGGAGCTCGGTTAAAAAGCAAAAAGGGGACGATGGCGCAGAGTTTGTTCATGGTGGGCGCCGCGCCCCCGGTGCCAGGCACAGTGAAAATGACGTCATGGCATTGTGTTTGATGGTGAACTGTCCCCACACGCTGCAGTGATAAGACGGTTTAACAGCTGTATCTGCTGTTGCTCTCACTGCTCAGAGCCAGCATCAACCCTGACGCTTGCTTGTAATGATGACGGTGCCGTTTTCTCCTCGTCATACAGAACGCAGCAGCCTGACGCTGGACCCAGACTTCTGTGGAGCGTCTGTGCAGACGGCTCCGGCGTTGCCGCCTGTGTGAGCAGCATCGATGGGGACGGTGGTGTCACCAAAACGTTGGAGAGAGAAATGCAGAATAATTTACTTTTAGATGTTGTTTTTTATATTAATATCTAAATATGCAGCACGATTCATGACTAAGGTTTTGAAATAAATGCTGAACACTGGCTGCTCTGTCGTTCACAAGAAATATGAGAAAATGTTGACACCCTGGAGGCGAACCCTGCCACAAAAAAACCTTCCGGGTGTACGAAATAAGAGACAGAGTTCAGATGGTCTCGCGGCACAGAAAAGGCTTCATCTTGGAAGGATTTTTGCTGTGCTGGATGAGAATTTATTTATTTATTTTCTCACAAGGCCAAAATAACTCCAGTAAAGTAAGCGAAGGACCAGACTTTGAAGAACTGAGCTTAAACATGGCGACACTTTGCTGAATCAAACATTTGAGCCCAAACTTTCAACCTGGCATAAAAGATTCGACTAAAGAAATGTGAACATGTGAAGTGTTTTTGTGACAGACTGGGTGCAACCAAGTGCCTGAAGATGCAAATGAAATTTGGTTCTTTGCTAAATTGTTTATATGGAGACACGACTGACTCGTCGCTTTAGCTTTGGAGCCTTTTATGCTTGAATGATTCGTAGGTCGGTGTGAAGCAGCTTGACAAACAAAAGGTTCTGACAGAGCTCGGGTCTAAAGGCTGGATTGAAAACGAGGGAAAAAAGCTCTTTAAGTCTGACATTGGTTTATAAAGGTTGAATATTATGCCTTCAGTCGTGGTTTCTTCATTTGTGAGGCATTTGAAAGGTTCTCTGGTGAATTTGATTCTTGAAACGGTTTGTTTTTACTAAAAGTTTATTCATTTATTTCTGCTTTTAAAGCTGAAATCAATCCTCTTGAATATTTGTTGAGGTTTAAGCCGAGTTCCTGAAGATCTGCTCCACTCCAGCCGCCGAGGTCTGTCTTTATTTTGCTTCTCATTCTCTCTCTGACTGTATTTTTCTTGTATTTTCGTCCCTCCTGCCAGGATAAGTATGAGACGCAGCACTCTGAGGCCTGTCGGCAGATCTCCAGCCTGGAGGGAGACCTGGCTGAAACCACTGCCGTCCGAGACCAGCTTCACAAATACATCAGAGAGCTGGAGCAGGCCAACGACGACCTGGAGAGGGCCAAGAGGTCAGGAGCAGCATGAGCATGGTTTTATTGAATTTCCAGAAATAAATGAAGAAATTTAAGTTAAGTGGAGGTAAAAGAAACTGGAAAATTGTACATCTGTCCACCAAAACGGGCTCGAAACCAGCAGAAGACAAATGTAAAGAAACAACAACAAAAAGCTGCAGAGCTCCAGGTTTACTGATTTATTAAATAAATGACATTTAAAACATACATGCTCTTAAATCAGATGATTGTGGGACCACCTTAAATCACAGCGCCCAATCAGTTCTTTGATATCGTCCAATTAAAATATAAAAATGAGCCTTAAGATATTTTTCAAAAAACAAAATATTAAATATACAGAAATAAAACATTGATAAAATATGAACAATGTATGTAATGCAGTGACCCTGTAAACGGTCTGTTTTGTGACGTTTCTGGTTCGGTGCCTTTCAGGGCGACGATCATGTCACTGGAGGACTTCGAGCAGAGGATGAATCAGGTCATAGAGAGGAACGCCTTCCTCGAGAGCGAGCTGGACGAGAAGGAGAACCTGTTAGAGTCCGTCCAGAGACTGAAGGACGAAGCCAGAGGTGCAGCGAGATCTCTTTCTTCGGCAGTTTCGTTCGTGTTTGTTTTTGCTCGTCTTCATCATTTCTTTGTGTGTCTGCACAGACCTGAGGCAGGAGCTCGCCGTGCAGCAAAAACAGCAGGTACAGGAGAGGAAAGCCGTCCTTCAGCAGTGCAGCCAAAGAGCCTTCTTCATCAGCGTCGTCCTCCTCGGCTGGGCTGCCCACCCCTCCTCTCACCCCATTAGACAAAAGAACAGAAGACAAACCCGCGTCTTCGTCCTCTAACCAGCCCCTTCCCTCCGCCGCCACGCCGCCCAGACCCCCCGCCTCCGCAGAGCCCTTCAGCACCCCGCAGCCCCCCGTCAGCAGAGGTCAGTCTATGTTCTGTGGTGGTGTTAACCTTTTTACCATCCAGCTCTGTTTATGAAGTGTGACTTTCTCAAAATGTGCTTGAAACACAACCTGAGCTCTTCTATAATCAGTCGTATCTGAGCCACAGCGATTCCAAGAACAAACTTTATGCCTGATTTAAGAAGAATCAGGCATAAAGTTTCAGATCCCTACAGATAAACTCTCCTTAGTGACACTAAAACAACTATAAAAGCTTCTGGCATCATAAAAAACAATGCTGTTCTTTTCTTGCTGCTAATTATGGATTTGCCCGCGATAAGCGCTCAAACTGCTCGGCTGAAATCCAACCAAACAGCAGTTTACTGCTGCTGGGAAAGGATCAGCGGCGATCCTGATTGGTTGCTGAGCTGCCCCGTGGTGGAAACTACACCGAAAATACTGGGGGGCTCATTTTGTACTTGGCAACAGTATCCAGGAAGAAAGAAAAATGTTTTTTGTTTGTCTTTTCTGAACAAAACCGCCAGTGGAAAGGCTGCAGCAGCACTTTTAATATAGAAAATCCCCTTTGGTGTTTATTTTCTGTGGGTCCTGAAGGAGAAACAGGTCGAGCTCAGTAAAGACCCTTAATGTTCAGCTTTTATTTTACTTTATTTGTATGTGTCAGCTGTCCTGCATGGGTTACCCTGATCCTGTGGAGTGGGTTTTGCAGCAGTAGTCTCAGTTCTGCAGCTTCAGTTTAGGTCCGTGTGGGTCCGTGAGTCGGGTCTCATCCTGCTGCAGGTTCTGGTTAGCCTGACATCACCGGTGGAGTCCGACTCTGTCGACGGGCGACCCTTCCACCAGAGAAACACGAGGCAGGAAAGGACGGAGCGGACTCGCCAACAGTGAACTTTCACAATAAGAGTGTGATGATTGTTGATAAGTTTGAGTTGGGTACAGATGATGATCATATTCATGAATCTGATTATTTGTGAATGTTTTCTTTAACTAACTGCTTTATCGAGTGTAAATCGGTCATCCTGCTCGTCTGTTTTCGTTATCACTGAGCTGCGTGTCTGTTTCTCAGGTGAAAGCCTGTCTGGGACCCCGCTCACCACGTCGGCGAGGATCTCTGCTTTGAACATTGTCGGAGAGCTGCTGAGGAAAGTCGGGGTAAGAAGCTCGGCTCGTGTTTTTCATCATCTGACTTACCGTCATGTGATGCTGCAGGCAGTTTCTCAGAGTCCATTAAACATTACACAGACTTATCTTTGACTTTTGGGAAGAATAACACAGCCAGTGATTTTTCTTTCTTTCTGTTTTTAAATCACCGGTACAGAGTGAAGACAGTAACTTGGCATATTTTTAGATAAACAATAGTAAGATGGGAGCAAAGCAAGAAAAGCCTTAAAAATTACACCCCAAGTAAACCAGAAGGTACTTAGTGGTACCTACAAATCAGAGATTTGAACCTTTCGTTTTTTCTTCTCCGTTCAGAGTCTGGAGTCCAGGCTGGCATCGTGTCGGGAATATGTCCAAGAGCAGGCGGTGAATCGCAGAGCCCACGCTGGTGGACAGGGGGCAGCGGCGGGTCAGAGCAGCTCCTCAGAGAGCCATCCAACCAACGGCCTCTACAACAAGGGGTGAGCTTCTGTGCAGCCGTGAAAGGCAGCGTAAGACTCACTGTAAGTCTCCTGCTTATCAGGGGAACCTTCATATTACTGAGAGAGGCCTAAAAATTTGGATGCATGTGTTTGGTCATCTAAACTTTCCACTGTTGCTTTCCTCGCCGGTCAGCATCGAGCGCATTAGTGAGATGAACGACTGATTTTCTTGCTGTAACGTACGATGCTGCAGCCCCGGGTTGTTCTGCAGATTTACTGATCTTTATTAAAGTCCGTCCTGTGAAGTGGAAATACTCACTCTGTTGTCTGGTCAGAGATGACACTGAAAGACGTTCAGAGGTTGTGACTGTTTACTTGTTGTTTCCAGGCTCGTTAAGAGGTTGGATTTAGGAGCTGGATCCAAGCTGCTGCTGTGAAAGTAAAAATGCTGCTGGGCCCGTCGTCTCCGTCCACCCCGGGTCTCCCGAACGTGACACAGGTATCGCCCTTGTCGCCTCTTCAGGACACAGACTACCGAAGCTCTGAGGACACGTTACTCCAGACACGTCGGGATGTTTTTGTTTGTTCGTTAACAGGACTCTTTTCAGCACTCGCACTTGGCTTTGAACTGATCTACTGGACCCTCTCAGCTCCTTTTGTTTGGATCTTCTTGTTTTCCCCTCTCCCTCTAAAGTTTTGTTCAGATTAAACACAAAGTGAGCTTGAGAGACGTCTGATGGCTGAGCACTGGACGGGCACCTTTATGCACACACTGGGGGGTAAAACTGCCTTTAAACCTCCCGACAGTCAAAAAGCTTCCACCGTCAGGAGTGTCTCTGATTTCACACAGAGAGGAGATGATAAGCACACGTGGTGGCCTAGCAAGACGATATGTTTACACATTCTTACAGACTGAGCAGAGACTTTGACTACGTTACTTAGGGCTGGGCAATGTGTCGATTTGGTAAATACGTCGATATATTTTCAAAAAATCCGTGTAGTGTGAATAATGACTTGAAATGTAACGGTACATGTTAACTTAATGTCTGTGGTAGCAGAAAACTTGAGGAGAGGGGAATCAGACTTCGTTAACAAAAACACATTTTTACCTCGCAGGAAGCCGGATTTACCCGTCACTTCAGATCCAAACTGACTGCAGGGTTTCTGCCGCTGTGCTACAACCCTGCCCCAAGCTGCTGGGATTAATGGCTTTTCCTAGCAAAACCTCTGTAACCACCTTTATCATAGTAACTAAAGCTAAACTAAAAGGGCGGCGTGGCAAGTCAACTACTAAAGGCCCATCTTGAGCCAGGAAATACCCCAGAGGTGTTTCCCAAACTTCCACGCCACCACGTTTATTAGCACCAACCGAAACTATTGAACGACTAACTCTGCCAGTAACCACCGCCGTGCAGTAACACGAACTAATGATGAGCAGCTTCTGCTCTGGCAGGTAAACTTCCTGTTTTTGTGAATGGAGTCTGGTGGAGCGTTGCAGCTTCTTGTTTTACCACAAAGAGCAACTGTGAAAAGTCTTTGACACAGAGCTTCCACTTAAACTCGCAGTGACTGAACCTCAAACAAGCAGCGTTTATGTTCAACAGCAGAACGAAAGGTGGACGCAGACTGTTGGTGAGCGGTCACGTGACCGCTCAGGATGTAATGTGTATTAATGTTTTTGTCTATATCGCCCAGCTCTAACATGACTGAAGATTTTACTGCTGAGGCAGCAAAGCTCAGAAGAAATAGTGTTGTTACCTTTGACCTTTTATAAGGAAGTCACAGACGGCACGGTCACGGAAAGGTGACGCGCTGTCTGTGACTATTTTTGAAGGATCTTGCGACACCAGGTGACCATTTTGGGATGTATCTGTCAAAGGTGTCTAAATGTGTTTATAATGATTAATTGAATGTGAGAAGTTGGCTCCTCTGCAGCTCCATGTGGCCCTTTGGCCTCGTTCTGTGGTTCACTCTTTGCCTTCTGGTTCTCGGGCAGTTCTCCATGAATTTCATTTTAGTTTGTCAAAGTCAGGCTAAAACCTAGATTGAGGTGGGCCGAACACAGTAAACGGTTTTGTTTGGGTTTATTAGTGTTATTGTCTTAATTATGGAGTTCAGCTCAGTTTGTCATCAATAACCTGATTGTAGAGGAAGGAGGCTTTCTCACAGTTTAAGTTTGTGGCTGTCCGTCCACACGTGGCGTTCATAATTCTGTCATCTACAATTATTTCACGAAGACTAACCTATGGACATAATGAGCTGGTCTGACTCCGCCCTCCTGGATTGTAACTGGTAGTCTTTGTTCTCAGTGTAGTGCAGCGTAAACCAGCTCTTCACCACTTTGCTGTTTTTAACTCGCAGTCCGACTGCAGGATGAAACTTTCTGAAGAAGCAGCTGAATGATTTCTTTCAAAATCAGAGCGAAAGATGGCGCGTTCACACTAAAGAATCGAAGAATCGTCATATGAAAATCCACAGTTATTCAATCGTGACAGCCAACGAGACGAGGAAGAGTCCAGCCCACAGCTGGAATAACGTTTCAGTAGCATATTTTCAGAGTTTCACAGGAAGTCTTCCTTTTCTCCACGTTCTCCAAGTTAACTTGAGTAATGCCTCGAGATTCAAACAGCGCGGGTGTCAGGAGAATCTCAGCTGATCGCCTGAAATATTTTTACCTCCATTCATGTCACCAGCTCAAAATTTAGTCTCCTTCTTTGCATAAACTTTGATTCTTTTTTCTGTGAACGCACCATAACGCTCAGGTGAAGAAGATGAACCCGATAAAACCGGTTTTATTTCTCTGTGTGGTGGAAACATTAGGAAAGATTAGCCGTGGATATTCATCGTTCCTGGATGATGATTACTAATGATTCTGGAGACTTCCCTTCAGACCAAAGTTCAGTTTTATACTTAAAATGTTTCACTTAAATCACCAGCTTGACGTGAAATTTACAGGTAACATTAATGCCTCTAACAGGGTGAAACTTTAAGTTATTGTAAATTCCTGCATTAAAAAACAAAACAAAAATTACTTTTTAACCTTCCAAAACGAACCAAAGCTACCAACAGAATGTAAATAACTGCTATAAATTTGTGCCCAAATTGTACCAGGATACAGTGCAGCAGGTCTGGGATAGCAGCTGCAACATCTGGTGAAACACTGCCCCCTGCTGGTTAAAGATTGCAAACGGTAGTTACAAAAAGTACCTCTGGCGACCCTCAGGATATTTCAGATGAGCTTTTATGCTTATAAAAATATTTGTTCCGTCCAAAAGTTTGATGTTAGAGCTAACGTGTAGATGTTAGATGATTCTAATGATGGAGATTTGTGAGATCTGCGTGGCAGACGGGTAGTTTAGGCACTTTTTAGTCTGTGGAGACGTTTGTTAGATCCCTCTGCAGGGCTACTTCTGTCTTTCCAGGAGTGAAATCTGAAACATCTTCTGTTTCTGAGGAGATTCGATTACTTCAGTGAAGGCTACTCATGTTTTATGTTAAAAAAGTATGTCGTAGTGTTGTCTACTCACTGTAGGGTCACTAAAATGTAGGATGAGGATGTGTAGGTTGGGTTGCTCAAATCTTGAGTCAGGACCTGTTATAAGTAGCTGCTCAGGGTGGGTGTAAAGCAACAGGCTCTGGTGTTTTTCTTTTGCCTTATGTGACTCTGTAAAATGAAGTGCTTGCATGCTCACATGAAGTGCTGAAGACCTGTTCTGGCCTTTGTTGTTTTTTTACCTTCAGCGCTGCTTCTGAAAAAGCAATAAAACTTGAAACGCACAGAAGGATTGTCCTTTTTCATTTTTATTTATCACAGGAAGTGGAAACAGAAAACATTTGTAAGAGTTTGGTTTCAGTCTGACATCATTTCTGTGGTTTACAGAGCGCAGACTCCTGCTTCACCCTTCGCCAAGTGTGTGGGGCTTTGAGCCTTGGCGTTCGTATCTGTGAGATTTAAAACCAAGTGTGTCAGGAATGAATGTGGACCCGGTTGGATACATACAGATTTTCTCTAAATATTCCTGAAACCCTCAAAGGAAGTCCAGAAAGGATCGCCTCAGTTTGTGCGCTGAAGAGTTGCATATGATCTCCCGAATCCTGGCAAAGCCAGAAGGTTGTTTAGACAAAACAAGAGATCTACAGGTAATATTTTGACAGGAAAATCACACTGATGACACAAACCGAGGCGAGCAAGGCCGACTTCTTATATAAGAGTTATTTAGCTTAATAACACTCCACGTAACAAAAGCTGAAACGGCAAATGTTCATCTAAAGTCTGCAGCCTAAATTCCTCCTGTGTGTTAAAGCAGCGCAGATTGTTAAAGTGTGACAGCAGGACTGGAGCTGGCAGCTCTTCAGCTGTTGTCTGAACCTCGCTTTATTCAGTTTGACATTGTGAAGCCAGGATCCTCCCCACAGGTACACAGATGGTTTTAAAAACTGCTTTTATCCACCTGTTGTACAGTTTACTGTAAATGAAAATGAAGATAATCCAAAACTGCTAGGTTTGGTTTTTGGGTTTGTGCAGTTTCACTGCATCTGATTGGCTGAGTAGACCTTTAATAAAGGGTGATGCTGCCATCTGCTGGTTAGAATGCTCCTAACAGCACTTTAAAGGAGAACTATTGAGCTAATTTATTCATCTTAAACCTTCTTTGTTGGTCTGAAAACTGCTGCAGTGTTGCACTGTAGACACATCCTGCTCATGTTTGTCTCCACGTTATGATTCTTAGACTCCACCTGAGGAGCTTTGCATGATTCATGTCCCATTTGTCCACCTATCTTCTGATTGGCTGCCCATCAGCAGGTGTGTGTGGCTTGTGTGCCTGAGATGAGCAAACTGTGATAAACAGCGTTTAGAGCAGCCGGAGCTCTGGGCTCACAGGGACTCTTGTACATAATCATCTCATTATTAGAAACCCTATATGAGCGTAGACTGCTGGAACAGTGAGAAGATTTAAATGTTTTCCACCAGTTAATTATTAATAATTCTTCTCCTGTGGAGCTGCTGTCAGGACAGGGATGAACAGGCTCAGATGCAAAGCTGCAGATATTTGTGGAGCTCTGGAACTGAAGTTCATGTTGTTTGTTTTTAACTCCAGCATGTGGTGGGAGGTTATTTGGACAGAAGATGCCAATTAAATTTTACAAATTCAATGAAATTAATTTCTATATTTCTATAAACTAGAGCGGCAGTGGATTAGAGGGACTAATGGAGCTGCAGCTTTGGGGGGATAATGGGACCCAAAATCTGAAACTCATTAAAATCAGCTTTAAGAGTTCTTGGGTGAATTTAGGAACCTTACTGTGGTGTTTTACATTACATTGGAGATATGTGCATATTTATGGAACAACAAAAGAAGGGAAATTCATCCACAAAGAATCATAAATTAAATTGGTCTCAAATCTCACAGATTATTTCCTATAGAAACAGATTATGTATAAAATGTAAAAGCGTAGGCACAGAGGCTTTAAAATGCTCTCAGATGTGACAGTAAAACAAATTCTCACACTGAGGAAGTGAAAGTGGAACATTTGGAGAGTTTTTGCTCGTAAAATAACATTTTACTGACTTTTAGTGTCAGAATAATTAACAAATAAATAAATGATCAGACTAACAGGTTGGTAGCATTGTATGGATGAAGTATGAAATACTTGCGCTAATATTTCTAATATTTGGGACATTAAATTGTAGCTTCAGGCTATTAAATGACTTTTTTTTTTTTGTTTTGTTTTGTTTTGTTGGGGATAAATTTGGTCCGTCCACAGTTTGTCCCTCAGTGTGTTTGGAATAACTTAAAAACAAAACTATTTGCTTCAAACACAAATCCATATATTGATTAAATATCCAGCTCCTCCTGTGACTCTACGCTTGGTTGTTTCCTAAAACACTTCTTTATCTGCTCCTGGTCGTCTACTCGTTGGGGGAGCAGGTGTAGACCTCGGCACGGGGCTCCAGAGGTGGGGTGCGGGCGGGTGAGGAAGGTGAGGGAGGCTCTTCCTCGTGCAGCTCCACCGAGTTCTCTTTGATGTTGCTCCTCCGGTTGATGCTCCCTCCGAGCCCCAAACTCCTCATGCTGCCGCCACCACTGCTGCGAGGAGTGGAGCTGCTGTACAACATCTCCCCACCAGCACCGCTGCTGCCACGCCTGGGAACACCCGACACATCGGGAGGAAGAGGAGGGTCAGAAAGAGAGGAAAGGCGGCAGAGGAAGAGGAAATGGCTTTCTGCAAAGCAAAATAATTAAGAGGTAGGGCCTGAAATCCTGAAGCAGGAGTAAACTGGAGGCAGAGCAGTGAGGGGGGAAAAAGCCCGCTGAGGAAGAGGAGAACATTCCCAGAAGGCTTTGAGTTTGCAGATCAGAGGCGCCTGAAGACGAGCGTGAAACAAGAGCAGCGAGACATGAAAGGAGGAAAAGGAAATTTAAAATCACAAGTGAGCTCGTCTTCGACGCTCAGCCGCTACACGAGAGCGTTCGATACATTCAACAACAAAACACTTTGATTTGTGGAGACTGTCACTGAGGCTCATTTATGAGGGAAGCGTCCTGTTAAAGCTGAGCTCTGATTGGTTACTGAGAGGGAGCCGATGCTTCCAGCCTGTCAGAGCGCAGGATTAACCAAAGAGCCCCACCTTAACACCCGGAGGACACACATCTGTTTGGGGCATCCAGTGAAAAAAAACTAGTTGGCGTACCTGCTGTGGTGACTCCACCAGTGTTTTAAAGCAGAGTTATTAACTTACCAAATCTAACCAACTAGTTTCCAGCATTTAATTTGGTCAAGTAACTTTTGGCATCTCCACCTAAACAGGAAGATTTTATTGACTACACCTCGACAGGTAGTTTTTCTGCTAGAGTAGCTAATGCGTCCAAATTTGTCTGTTACGAACTCTCCTCCACCTTTCTTCTGATTGGCTGTCTATCTTAAAGACTAGGTTTAACCAGAAGGTAGGCGGGGCTTCTGTGCCGTGTGACCATATTAGCGAGATCCTCTCTCTGTGACGACATTCAGATTCAAGAGAGGACAAAACAGTAACTGAGGGATTGCTGTTCATACACTGATCAGGCACAACGTTATGACCACACACAGGTGAGAGGAGTAACACTGATTCTCTTCATGGCGCCAGCTGTTAGTGGGCGGGATATATCAGAGAGCAGGTGAACATCTTGTCCTTTTTGCAGAGCTGCAGACCAGAACATGGAGCCCTAGCATCCGCGTGGATGTTACACCTACTGAAGCATCGTTGCAGACCATGTACAGCCTTTCATGGAGGCGATGCTCCCTGAGGGCTGTGGTCTCTCTCAGCAGGCTAAAGCTGCAGAAATGGTTCAGGAATGGTTTGAGGTGTTGACCTGGCCATCGAATTCCCCAGATCTCAATCCAATCGAGGGTTTGTGGGATGTGCTGGACAAAGACGTCTGCTCCATGAAGGCCCCGCCTCAGAGCTTACAGGACTGTGTTGATGGTGCAGCTACCACAGCACAGCCTCAGGGCTGTTTTGGCAGGAAAAGGCGACCAACGCAATATCAAACAGGTGTTTATGATGTCACGCCTGATTGGTGTGTACTCATCGCACGATAAGAAAATGCAGCAATGCTTATTATGCCCGCCTACTGTGGAACAGCAGATACGAGAGGAAACAATTGTCATTTGTCTTGTTTCAAACTTCAGAGCAGAAAAGGCGCTGAGGTGACCTTTGCTCACATTGTTCTAGTTTTGCTTCGCGGTGGGTGTGACGTATTTATCGAACGTCTCTGTGCTCGAGACCTTCGTTACCTGAGTTTGCTCCTGAGCGAAGCAACCTCTCTGTTCAGGGCGTCGTTGGACTCTGTCGCCTCTTCCAGCTCCCTCTGCAGCTTCCTGCGGGCTGCCACCACGCGCTGCGCCTCCTCCTCTGCTTCCTCCAGCTGATGCTTCAGCTGCTTCACCCGCACGTTGCTCTTCTCCACCTGCAGGGGGCAGACACGGTTTTATTTACAGTTTGTAAATGAGCAAAACTCTGAACTGTCATTCATCCTTTGATCTTGCGTCACCTGATCTTTGTACTGCTGCGCCTGCTTCCTCTCGTCCTCCATCTGGATCGTTAAATCTTTCAGTTTCTTCTCTTTCTGGCGCAGATTCTTAGCGTTGGCCTGCCGCTCTCTGCACAACAAAGTGGCACAAAATCATCTCCTCAGTGCTCGGCACATGTTGAGTTTGGGATCGACACTCCTCTTCCCACCGTGCGCCCTCACCTGCTCTCCACCTCCAGCTGCTCCTCGGCCTCTCGGAGTTTGGCCTCCAGAGCAGTGATGGAGGACTTGAGTTTGGAGCGGCCCTGGTCCTCCAGCTCCTGCAGCTTGGCCTTCAGCTCTCGGTTCTGCCTCTCCAGCTGCTGCCTGGATCCCTCCCTGCTCTGAGCAGAAGACCTCTCCGTGGCCAGCTCTGCTCCGAGCTGATCCACCTGTAGGAAAATCAGTTTCAGTGGCTGTTAGAGGAACTGAACTTGAGCATCAGCTTCACTGGTCAGGCCTGCTGTAATGAAATGAGATTAGAGACGATCATGAACCTACCAGCTGCTGGCTCTTCCTCAGCCGGTCGTTGAGGCCCTCCATGTTGGCCTGCTCCTCCTCCAGCTCCTCCTCCAACTGGCTGATCTTCGTCTCCAGACGACGTTTTTCATCGGACAGCAGTGACCTGAGCGAGGACATTCAAGTCAGAGTTTGATTTCGCCATCAGAAGACTAGAGATATAAATTACTCAGATATTTAACTAAATCTAAAAACATGATCAGTGTACTTGCCGATTCCTGATTAATTCATTTACATTCAGAAATGTTTTCATTTAACCTTAAAATCTCAGTGACAGCCAGCTGGGACGACCTTTAGTGGATGTTAATGATCCCTAGATGACAAATTCCAGTGAATTTATTGATCTCTTGGGTTTTTCCCGTCCCAAAGTAAAGACTGAAATTCCAGGAAGTGAAGTTGAAGCTTGACGAGACTCATGCTCCTCATTTTAAATGCATCAATAATGTAAGACACCTACTTTCCAGATGAGTTACTGGCCAGTTCCTCTGACAGCTCGTCTCTCTCCGTCTCCGCCTGCTTACGAGCTCTCTCGGCAGCTGCCAACGCCTGGACAGATGGAGACAGCAGTGTAAGAAACGATTTCCAGAGGACAACCTGTGCAATGCTGGTGAAGCCTGAAACCTTTATCGTTCCAAAAAGTGCTAAAAAACACTTGGAAGAAACGGATTCTGTGGACTGGTGTGATTAATCGCATAACGATAATGAGTATCTGCGTCTGACTGATTGAACTCGCTGTATAAAAATCAGCTTTAGCTCTCCAGGCACGCCCTTTAAACCACATTTCTTCTGACCGCCCCTCCTCAGGTGGCCATATTGGGTCGATCCACCTCTCTGTGATTTCATACAAACTAAAGACTAAAAATTCAACGTTTAGAGCAGGCAGCTCCTACGGCCTTACCTCATTCAGATGCATGATGTCGGCCTCCATGGCCTTGGACCTGCGCTCAGACTCTCTGGCTGAGGCAAGGACCTCCTTCTGGGCTGCACGGGAGTCCTCCAGCTCCCTCTGGAGATCTTTCATCTGGCCCTGTGAGGAGAGCAAGGAGGCTCATGTGGGGTTTTGAACTGGTTTCTAAATACTTCAGCTCTTATAGTTACCCAACCTGCTCAGGCAAAATGTGAAAATACATCAAACGTGGTTATGTTTAGGACTTTGTTAGGACAACTCGGCTTCAGAAACGACGAGTTCAAAGAAATAAGAAGTCAATAAAAGAGTTTGCTGACCTGGATTTTGCGGAGCTGTTTGAGCGCCTCGTCACGCCCCCTGCTGCTGGCCTCCAGCTGATCCTCCGCGTCCTTCAGCTCCCCCTCCAGCTTCTTCTTCCCGGCTGAAGCCTGACTTCGCTGCTTCTTCTCCTCCTCCAGCTCTGACTCCAGCTCTCGGACCTGACGGACGCCGAGAGGAAAACATTAGCTGTCTGAAAACTCGCGCTTTTTTCCTAACATGTGCTTAGAAATGTTCTCAGTAAGCGCACTGGCCAGTTTTGTTCTTACTGTTACATCAATGATAGCGGATCAGAATCTTTCTAAACCACTACCTGCAGTCTCCATCCCACCAGGTCTATTTCTCCAGATAAGGAAACAGATAAACCTCACAGTATTCGGGAGAGAGAAGTCTGCACCACTAAAGCAAAAAGCAGGAAGACCTCAAAGTGGAGAAACATCATCGAGTTTAAGGAGGAAGCCAGTTCAGAGAATTCAAACTTCTTCTCCTTCTCAACTCTTAAAGGACCTAAATTATGATGATAAATTCTAAAACTGTGACGAGGTGCGAGTGTTTACAAAATGAGATGAAGTAAAAAGCAGCGGTGGCGAGGTTTCCCGACCTGTTTCAGGAGCTGCTTCCTCTTCTCCTCTCCCAGCTCATCGCGGGCCTGCAGCTCCCTCTCATGCTGAGCTTTCAGAGCCTGACTGTTGACCTCCAGACGCAGCTTGGCATCCTCGGCCACCTGCAGCTCGTCCTCCAGCTCCTCCATCTGCGTCCTCATCTCCTCCACGATGGCCTCCAGGCCGCGCTTCGCCTTCTCCAGGTCATGCACCTGAAATATAACCAGAAACACATCCACCTTCATCGGAAATACTGACCACGGATAGTAGGAGTCGCTCGTGTCCAGGTTCAGTGTTTTACATTCTTTCCCACGTCGTCCTTGGAGCTGATGAGATCTTCCATCTCGGCTCGGAGCGCCTTCACCGTCTTCTCCGCCTCCTCCAGAGCCTCGTGGCTTTCTTCCAGCCCTCGGGTAAGAGCCAGCACCTTTGTCTCCTTGTCCCGCACCTCTGCCTCCGCTCGATCCCGCTCCTCCGCATACTTGCAGGACACAGTGCGCTCCTCGGCCAGCATCTGATGGACATGGAGGACATTAGAGATCACAGATCATTGCAGGCTCAAAAAAAAGCACTGAGAGAAGCTTTTGTGGAACATCTGGTTCCTGGGACAAACTCTCCCGTCTTTAATACGTGTGGAAACAAAACTGGAAAATCTGAAAAACTGATCAGTGGGTAGGTAACTGAAGCAGCCATTGTGGAGCTGCCAGACCTGATCGAACTTCTTCTGCTTCTTCTCCAGGTTGGAGACGAGCTGCCGCTGGCTGTCCAGGTCCATGAGGACGTCCTCCAGCTCCTGCTGCAGCCGGCTCCGGCTCTTCTCCAGCTTGTCGTATGCGGAGGCCTTCTCCTCGTACTCTGTGTTGGTCGCCTCCAGCTCACGCTGCAGACGCTTCTTCCCTTCCTCCAGCAGCTCCACCGTCCCCGACATCTCGTCCAGCTTCTTCTTGTAGTCGGACAGCTGAGAAAAGTCAGAAGAATGAGAACTTCAGTGTGAGAGAGGATAAACTCAAACATTCGGAAAAATCCCAGACCCGGAGCAGAGCTGACCTGCATGTTGAGGCTGGACACCTGCCTCTCCACGGCCCGTTTGACCTCAGTCTCCTCCTCCAGCTGCTCCATGAGGCTGTTCCTGTCGTCCTCCATCTGGCGCAGACGCCCAGACAGATTCAGCTTCTGACGCGTCTCCTCTGACAGCAGCTCCTGAAAGAGTTGGGGGGAGGAGGACGCTGTTTAGAAACCTGGCTTCATGCATCACAGCATTTAGCAGTCAGGGTGCTCCTCACCTGTGCGTCGTGCAGCTGAGAGGACAGGCTGGAGACGTCTTTACCCAGCTTGATGTTCTTTCCCTCGGCCTCGTTCAGCAGACCCGTCACGCTGTCCAGCTCCAACTAACAGAGAAGAAGAGACGAGAACTGTAAACACAAAGGCTAAAGTCAAGCGCAGATGCGTGTCTCTTTAAATCTGAGTGTGACTTTTCATGAAGATCCATTTGTTCTCTTTAAGTAGAAGAAGCAGAAAGTTTAAAGTTAACTGAGAAAGCTTACAGCTACTGCTGCCAACCTCTTTATCTCTGATTGGAGTTTAGGTCTTGTTGAACCAGCTAACACAAACACAGCCTGGATATTTAAAACTCTGTTCACGTACTGTCCTCCTGATGAGCCTTTATCCTTTAAACCCAGAGACTTGTTGGTAACTATAATTTATTTCTACCTCAAAATATTCTTTGACTTCTAAATATGTTTGTTTACAATGCTTCATCTTTGCTTTAATAACCAGTTTATAAATCAATATTTGTTGATTTGTGCATTTTAGATGTACTAGTTTCTCATTTATCTGTAATTAGGATCTAAAACATTTCCAATTAGTTACTTAATCACATTTAAAGAGGAACTATTATGATTTAGGTCAATATTTGAATTATGTTTCAGGCACTTTTATGTCAGATTGCCACTGATTTCCTTATATGGTCATAAGAAACACCCACAGTCACTCCTCATAGGAGGCGGAGCTTCCCATTTATTGACTGCGTTTGTGTAAGTAAAGCAAACTGGTAGCTAATCAGAGGACAGTGGCCTTTAAAGGAAGGTGACGAGCTTGTTTCAGAGGACAGACTCGGGGACTTGTACTCTCAGTCATTCAAAGCTAATTTGGAGAAATCTCAGAATTAAAACATGAAGATGGAAAAGAGTAGAAAAAAAGCCAACTTGTAATTATAAATAGCCGACTGATATCTTCCTATCTGACTCACTTCTGCCATTGTTTGTATGGCTCACCGTCATCTTTGAGACTCGCTCCGACAGCTCGTTCTTCTGCCGCTCGCTCTCATTGAAGCGAGAATTTAGATCATTCAGCTGACCCTCCAACTTCTTCTTTTTGTGCTCAACGTCCTGTTTGGCGCTGGTGAGGGAACGCAGGTCAGCACTCAGGTCTGCTGACTCCTTCTCCAGACCTTGCTTGGCTTTCTCAAGACCAGCTCTTACCTGGACAGAAGGAACAGATGCTGAATGAGTGAAAATATCCATCTGTCTCACTGTTCTTATAAGGACGTGCCAGTCCATTAGTTATATGTACCTCATATTAAACAAAAGTATATCTGCACCTCGGATGAATGAAAGTGTCTGATTTTGGTGAACTGACCCGCTTGGCCTGCTCCAGGTGCTCATTCAGCTCCTCCACAGCCTGACTGTGTTTCTGTCTCAGTTCCTGGATTTGGGCCTCATGGCTCCGCCCCTCTTCCTCCATGGCTCTCTTCAACATGGCCACTTCCTGCTCACGTTTCGCCCTGCCAACCATAAACACAAAACATCTGGTAAGATGGTGCAGAGGCCTGATTAAAACAACTTAAAAGCTGCTCTTCTATGCAGATGATACTCTTATTTACTGCAACGTTTCAGATTTGTGTCCCATTAACTGTTATGGATGTTTAACCGATACCTGTGCAGAAACACCTGCTCTGAAGCTCATTCTTATGTAACTGGATAAAATATAAGCAATTTTTAAACGCCGGACCAATTTCCTCATCTTTTGGGTATCTTTCTTTGGATTATCTAATTCCAGGGATGAAGAATTGCTGTATATATATATTTTCACAGACACAGATTAGGGCTAGTCTCATGCTAAAAGTAAAATTAAATGAAAAACATTCAATTTGTGATTCATTAATTTTGTCCTACAGAATATGAATAATGGAAAAATGAGCTTGCTTATCAAATTATGTGGTTCATTTCGAGGATGTATATGGACGACACGGACCGTAATTCCTGCTGGGCAGCAGTCGTGTCCAGACTGTCCTCCAGCTCGGTACGTAGAGCATTAAGCTCCTCCCCGAGGTCCCGTCGCGCTGCCTCAGCCTTCCCTCTCGCCGCCCGTTCAGCCTCTAAATCCTCCTGCAGCTCTGAGAGCAAAGCCTCCAACTCCCGAATGCGTTTCACCGCCGCCCCACGCTGACTGCTCTCCTCCTCCAGGCTGTGGACACAAATTTGTTGGAAAGGAAATCATGAAGGTTGGAGAAATGTCACAGTTTTATATGGTTTCATTCACACTGTTCAAATAGGAGAGAATTTAAACAACTCTGTATCTGCATCTCTTGGGCATGGTGTGCCACAGGGATCATTTTTGAGACCCATTTGATTTCCTTTGTATGTGCTTAGCCACATAATTCATGATGTCTCTTTTCAAGTTTATGCTAATAAAACACAAACACTTCCCCTTTAGATCATCTGACCTGGTACGATTAAGTTCTCCAAACAGCTACATTCATAAAGTTCAAAACTGGATGCACTGGTTCCCTCCTGGATCATATCAAGCCATGTTTGATGGCCTCGCTTCAAGCTTCCACCTGTCAGGACATCTTCAGCATTCATAATGCATCATCTGTTCATGTTAGTCCTTCTCACCGCTCCTGTGTGGCCTGCAGCTCCTCCTCCTTGGCAGCGAGCTGGGCCCGCAGCTCAGCTAACTGCGCCTGCAGGTCGGCGTGCTGCTCGTGCAGTTCAGCAAGCTCCGCCTCCACCTTCCTCTTCGCCTTTTCCACATCTTGGCGACTCTTCTCTTCCTTCTTCAGACGCACTGGACACAAAAAAACCAAATTTCTTTAGATGTTACAGACACGAGTTACTCCATACTAAAGCAGCAGAATGAAATACTTGATATTCGGGTTGTCATATTATTTTAATCTTGAGATGAAATATGATGTAATGCAATAAAGAGACATTTGCTCTCTGTACTGACTGTAAGGTCAGTTATCACTCCTGAAATAACTCCTTTAACTCCAACTTCACACTGTGAGTTGAAATTTACTGTAACAGCTGAAATCTTCCCCAGGTTTAAAGCTTTAAACATTTCCTCGGTCCAACATGTGATTGCTGCAACGTCTGCACCGTGCTGTAAACTGAACATGCACCACAGATTTGTATTCAGCTCATGAGCCAAACAAACAAAGACAAAGTGCTGACTGACCTTCGAGGTCAGAGATCATGGACTCGTGCTTGGCCTTGAGTTTGGTTAGATTCTTAGACTTCTCCTCCTCCTCGGCCAGGTTGGAGCTCATGTCAGCCATCCTCTCCTCCAGCAGCTTTCGCTCCTAAAAACAGACGCATGTGAGCGCGTGCAGTGCAGCGTTCACGCTGAACGAAGCGCTCTCTTAGAGCAGAGCGTGAAGCTGCCTCTTCATACCTTCTGCAGCTTGTTGTTCTGGTCCTCCATCAGCAGAATGTCCTCCTCCAGCTTCTTCACCTTTCCCTCCACAGCTGCTTTCTCCAGCTGCAGCGTCTGCTTGGCGTCTTCTTCCTGTGCTATGTGGGCCTCCATCAGCTGCAGGAAAAGACGACGCAAAGTTAACGGACAGAAAATATAAGGATGCAGTAGGAGGACAAGCTTTCAGTGTAAGACCAGAGTTATTATCCATCATTGAGTAAGTTTATACCTGTAATCTCTTCTTATTTGCTGGACTTGAAAGATAGTATTTTAATTAACAACAAGATAAACTAACCATACGTGTCTGTGCCTTACATTGGTGATACAAAAAGCGTTGCATGTCTTGTTTTTGTAATGATAACGAGACAAACCTGTAGCTGCTGCTCCATCTCCTTCTTCTCCTGCTGCAGGGCGTTACTGCGGTCCTCCTCTTCCTCCAGCCGGGCCTCCATCTCGTGCAGCACCTCCTCCAGCTCCTGCTTCTTGGCCTCCAGTCGCACCCTTATCTCCTCTGCCTCAGCGCACAGCTCCGTCTCCGCCTGAAGCTTCAACTCCAGCTGTGCCCGCTCCTCCATCAGCTATAAACACCACAGCGAGAACATTTACTCAAAATGACTTAACGCTCAGATAAAACCCAGATAAAAACCCGAGTTTGTGTCACCTGGGTGTGCTTCTGGGTAATGTCCTTCAGTTCAGCCTCAGTTTTGGCCGCCACCTCTTTGGCGGCCTTCAGCTCCTCCTCTTTCTGACCCATCTCTTCCTCTTGTCTGGTCACCTGCAGCAGCGGCTTGACCTGAACCACAGACAGATGAAGCAAAGTTTGTTCATCTGACCTAAATAAAAATGTATTTGAGAGACATTTAAGAACAAATATGGCCTCTGGTTGGATGGTGGTGTGAACTGTTTGAATCACCTTAGTGAAAAGCCTCCACCACTGCCAGTTCTTGAGCTTGAGGTAGCAGGCGCAGTTCCTCTGGATGACCTTCATGGCGGTGAGCTGCTGCTGACGTTTGCTGAAAGCCCTGAAAACACATGAAGAAGAATCAGACCTGCAGAGATCACAGACTGTAAAGAAATGATGCATAACAGAAGACAAAGTGGAAGCAGCCTACACACGTATTCTTTCTAATGGCCAGCAGGGGGCACTGCCTTTCAAAGTCTATGGGATAATGACTCTACTGCTCACTGGATTTATGACTTTGAAAAACATTTTCCTATATGCTAAAGCATATAGTTAGGGCTGGACCAGGTGACCCTGAATCCTCCCTTAGTTATGCTGCAATAGACATAGGCTGCCGGGGGATTCCCATGATGCATTGAGTTTTTCCTTTCCAGTCACCTTTCTCACTCACTATGTGTTAACAGACCTCTCTGCATTGAATCATATCTGTTATTAACCTCTGTCTCTCTTCCACAGCATGTCTTTATCCTGTCTTCCTTCTCTCACACCAACCAATCACAGCAGATGGCCCCGCCCCTCCCTGAGCCTGGTTCTGCCGGAGGTTTCTTCCTGTTAAAGGGGAGTTTTTCCTTCCCACTGTTGCCAAAGTGCTGCTCATAGGGGGTCATATGATTGTTGGGTTTTTCTCTGTATCTATGAAGCGCCTTGAGGCGACTTATGTTGTGATTTGGCGCTATATGAATAAAATTGAATTGAATTGAATTGATGAGTTTATGATCTTAATCACTAGTTTAGAGTCTTCTTTAATATGACATAAGGTTTCTTAAAAAAAATTCTGGTCCCATTTAGAGTCAAATAATAAAACTGGTCATGCTTTAGGGCATGGAGCCTTCTGTTCTTTAAACCAAACAAAGATTGTGGCAAAACATCAAACTTGAAGCTTCCAACAGGACTTCTCTGCTATTTCCTGATGACTGCATCTATCATGGGCAACGAAAAGTAGAGGAAATGACTTCTGGGTCTTAATGCTCCACCTACTTGCGGCCCAGGAAGCCTCTTGCTTGCGCCTGGAAGGCGATGATGACGACAGTCAGTTTGAGGTCTCGCTCCTCTTCCAGCTGAGCCAAAACTCCCGTCCTGAAGAACATTTTGCTTTGACCGATACGATACAAGTTAGGGTCCAGATCCAGGTGCTTTACCTGGAGACGAGCAGAGGAATGAACCCTGCTTCTTCCTTTTCACAGTAAATTAATATTCAAATAGCATAAATTTGTAAGCATTAAACGTTTTACTCCATCGAGCTCACCATTAAACTGCAGGCCTGTTTTCCATCCATGAAGCCTTTAGGGATGGCGTTGGCAGCCAGGATCTCGTACCTGCAAACAGCACATTACCGGTGAGACCAAACCTACTACTACATAAAGTACTCGTTCCTTAAAAGGGTTATCGATCGAAGTATAACTGCAAAGCGGTCAAAGAATATTCTAAATTGGAAGATATGAGGTCCCAATTCACTCTAATATCAAACACAATCTGCTTGAAACTTTATTCCCGTACCAAGCTTATTCATTTCCTTTCTCGTGGGTAAGGGGCAAACCCATTAAAATTTAGTTTAGATGCAGATCACCTTCACGTAACTGCAAAATATAGCAATAAGCTAGCAATGAAGAAAAACAAAATAAGATAAAGAAATAGAAAAAACACTTGTGTTTTAAACTCATCCAATTTTTGATCTGAAGGAACTTTTCTAAAAGAGGAAGAAGCATCTGCCTTCAGTCCAGAGTGAGGAACAACCAACGAAACCTGATCACAGGGCCTCAGACTGTGGGCAGGTGTCCATGGACTTATTTGAATATTTAGTAATAGCCATCGGTACATGCAGGTAGCTGTGGGTTTGTGAGATGTGTGTCTGCTGTGGGCTCTCACTGCAGCTGCATGAGTAACTTTTTTATGCAGGAATTCTTTTGACATGCCAACTTTACACAGCAGCTAATAATATTCCACAGCTGACAAGTATTTTTAAGTTATTTTAGCGTCACAAATGTGTTTCATTTGATGTAACATGACAGACAGTAACAGTGGACTTTATGCATGTGCCTGACCTGAAACTACAAATACATTTAGAGCCGCACATAATTGACTTATTCCGTGTGTAGATTCCCAAAGATATCATTAAGTAGACATTCATGGACCTTTGAGACCAAACAGCTTACACTGATTTATAAACGTTATTTACTACTTAGAGGAAGTTAATCAGTAACGCAAAAAAGGAACAAACAAAAGCATTTATATGACACTTAAGGCTCACAGTTGGTAGCATCTCCCATCAAACTTTTACAGAAATAAAAACATTCTGAAGAAACAATGTTTTAGTCTCAAGTGAGATACAGAATTGAACATCATCTGCATACAGTGGAAGCAAAAATCTTTAAAGTCGTTAGCATTCAAACTTAGTATTATTATAAAGGAACTATGATACTGTTATCAGTATAAATGATCTCAGACATTTCCCTCACCTCTGCCTGAACTCCTGGAACACAATCCGGTTTGGAAATCCCTGCCTGCAGATTCGAATCCCCTCCAACACTCCGTTACACCTCAGCTGCTCCAGCACCAGGTTGGAATCCATCTTTCCAGCCTGCACCACAGCAAAAAGCCAACAACTCCTCAATGAATTAACAGACTCTGTCTTTTATCTCGGGGTTAGAGTCAGCTAAGGCTGCCACAAACGATTATTTTGATAGTTGACTAGTCACCGATTATTTTTGCGATTATTCGACTAATCAGATCATGCATCCATTGAAAGTAAAACGTACAGCTTATTGCACCAGCATTTAAGGTATGTGCTAACTAAAAATAAAGACAAGATGATAGTTTATTAAATTTTAATGAAGTTTGCAGATTGTTTCAGTGAAGTTTAATAAACTCAGCTGTCTGCTCCTTGCTATCTAAAATATAACGGGACACTGTAGTATATTCTCCAGCATCTCACACTTCTGATAATCAGCTGTCTGCTTGACCTTTATTCAGCTGTGTAAAAACTATAACTTTAATCTCAGCCAAACCGATTTACTCAGGAACAAATAAAATACTGAAAAAAGCCAAACAATAACATTTCAAGTTATCTAAGTGACTTATATATCATGTTTAACCTGAGTAACGAAAGACGGCGGTGGGTTTGAAAACGATTTGCCGGGAGTCCGGTGTTCTCACGGGCTCTAGTGAGCCTTGCCCCCCCGCTAGCTAACGAGCTAGTGGAGCTCGTTAGCTAGCCGTTAGCTAGTCGAGCTAGCTAACGAGCTAACAGACCTCTCCGAAAACGTCGGAGCGCTTTTGAAAATATGTGGTGTCTTGATAAACTGAGCAGATATTTGAGGTTTCCACAGCTACATTCTCGCCTGAAAATATGTTAAACGTTTATTTTGTGACCCAGAAAGAATAATAAGAGTAATATTAAAACTAACTAGCTGCCGCCATTGTTGGAAACTAGTTTTTTTTTTTCTTTCTCTCCCCCCCTCTTGCACTTTTTTTTCCGCTTCACTTCGCACCTGAGCCTTGTGCTTTATGCTGGGCAGAGGGGGGAGGGGCGGTAGTTACACTCAGTAGCACAGGAACAGAGCCAGAGGGAGAGAGAGAGAAAGAGAGCCAGGGACAACAACGTCACATTAGAAAGGTATAGTAATCATCCACAACTATTTTCGGTTGCAGATGATAAAGGATTCAGAAAGTTTATTCATGCAGGCCCATATGACAGAGAATATGCATCTTCTTTTTGTTTTCATATTATAATTTATATTTCATTGTGTTGTGGTTTGCAGTGTTTTGTGTTGTTTTCACTTTAAATTTGTAAAAGGAAAAAGCTGAAAATTTAAATAGTTAAAAGTTGAAATGTGAATAGTTGATTTTTGTATTATATGATTTATTTATTACATTTTATGTTGAGTGAAAAAATAAAAGTATATTTACAGTGGCCCCTACAGACAAAGCACATACAAACTTCAAATCACGTACGAACTCTGAAGCACGTACAAACTCCAAAACACGTAAAAACACGTACAAACTCCAAAACACGTAAAAACTCCAAAACACGTACAAAAAACTCAGAAGCACATAAAAACTCAAAACACGTACAAAAGATAACAGAAGTGCTCCAGGATGCTGGGCGCAGTGTTGAGCTTTTGTTACCTAGTGGCTACACAAGCCAGCAAGTACCAACGACCGGATTTGGTGTGTGGTAGTAACAGGTAAATGAACTTTTTTTTTTAAATTATTTGAATATATATGAGTGCCTGTGTATAAATACACAAACAATACACACATGCTTTCAATTGTGTAATTTAAGTGATCTAGTAGCTCTGATTTGGAAGTTCAGTTCATGCTAGAAATGTGTTTTGGAGTTTGTACGTGTTTTGTCTCTAGGGGCCACCGCATATATTTATATATAAACATATACAAATAAAACCACTTTTTTTTACGTTAGTAATTCCTTTTGTGCATAATTTCTGCAGGGCTGCGCTATGAATTCTGGGACACAGTTTCTTCTTCTTCGGTGTTTAACGGCAGCTGGCATCCTTGTACATGCAGTGCTGCCATCTTCTGTTTCAGTCCGTTATTACACTCTTAAATCCTACTACTTATTCCTGCGTCTTTTGGGATCTTGCAAAGCTTCAAACGACGCGTCGACTATTAAATCAGTCGTCGACGATTTTGATAGTCGACGTAATCGTGACTAGTCGACTAATCGTGGCAGCCCTAGAGTCAGCTATAATAACCTACCCGCTTCTCGTGGTTTGGAATGATGCAGCGGACGAAGTTGGGCTGGGTGTTGTGTAACGTGGTCATCAGTTTGCCCAAAGACTCTTTGTACAGCTGACCCACAGTGCGAAACATGCCCTTCTTGGATTTGGTGGAACTGGGCGCTGAGCTCTCAGACATCTTGGTCATGGTCTCCAGACCTACAACTCGATCCACTGACATGGAAAATAAAACAGGAAAGATTTATGACAACTTTTAATGCCCTGCTTTATGTTATTGCTCTACTGTGATGACGACTCACCGTCTTTCCACAGATCCTGAATGAAGGCACTGGAGGAGTTGTTGAGCAGAGCTGTTACGTTGTCATTCAGAGGGTCCATGTTCTTTGTCAACCAGTTGGCGGCATTATAGTCAACCTGGAGTCACAATTTTTAAAAGAAATCTCAAAATATTTAAATCACCGTGTTCAAAATCATAGAGTCCATTGGTTTATCATATACCTCACAAATATACACAGTACTTCCCTGGATCTAGACCATTGAATTGGTTGTTGTTTGCAGAAAAATTGCATGAGAGAAATTAAAATCACATCATAGTCAAGAGCAACAGAACCAAACAGACCCACTCTGTTTCACTGCGAGTCATTTTTTCTTAAGTGTTTAAATATTTTTCACAAATGCAAAGTTTTACAGATGACTGTCCGTCTCGGGAAGCTGTCCTCACCTTTCCAGCGTAGTGCAGAACACTGAACATCAGTTTGTCTTTGTGCTGTTTGGGTTTGGAGAATTTAACGTGACCAGTGTGGGTGTTCAGCAGCTTGTCCACGAAAGAAATATCAGTGGCTTTGGGGAACCAGCACTCCTCGTCCAGCAGGGCCAGGATACCCGGAGGGTTGTTCTGGAAGAGAGCGTCGGATCCACGGCTCAGTTTAGGAGAACATTTTTACAAACAGTTACTTTTTGATCAGTGTCGAGTACAGGGATGTTTGAAAGTCATTCCTATACAGGCAAACATCCTTTATAGCAGTCCTGATAGGAGCAAAGAGAACGCAGTCCCTTCCTCAAAGACCTCGAAAAATTAACCTAAAATTATCCCCATATGGAAAAGAAATAGTAAAAACTTATATGTGATTACTCATGAAAGTGGCCACTTTCTCATTACTTTCATATATTGTTTTAGTAAATATCCAAAACATACAGGTTTCATTATATAATTTTTCAAGGGATCTGTTTTCACACTTATATGCTTTTCATACAAGTTTCACACAAGACAGATACAAACTTTATAAGATTTATATATATCTTTTCCATATGGGTTATTGTTGGATGTTTGGGAATAACATGATGGAAACATATTTTAAGGGCATTTAAAACACACACTTTCTTGGTCCAAATCTTCTCTTATCATTTTGTTTTATCTGTCCAGAATAATCTTAATTAGATAATCTTGTTAAATTTAAACCTTCTTGAAATTGATCTGTTAACAATCTTACAGAAAGATCTCTTTGCTCACTCTTCATTTGTTAAAGACCGTGAATGTTATCTTAATTCATCAAATTGCTTTTGTCCTGTTCATAAAATAAAGGCAAACTTTGAGTTATCTTTCAATTAATCCTTCGTTAACTTAGATGCCATATTTTCTTCTTTTGCATTTATCAGTTGTGCAACACCGGCGTAGACTTTATTGTTATACATGTTAAGTTGCTTGTGTGTGTAGCTGTCTGACCGGCCTCTCGATGAGCTCGATGCAGGGCTGCAGGTCGAGGCCGAAGTCGATGAAGTTCCACTCGATGCCCTCCCTCTTGTACTCCTCCTGCTCCAGGATGAACATGGTGTGGTTGAAGAGCTGCTGCAAACGTTCGTTGGTGTAGTTGATGCAGAGCTGCTCGAATGAGTTGTCCTGTGGGATCGAAATTCATGATTAAAAACTGACAGAAACACAATTAAACTTTCATACATCCATTTTCCCAACTTAACCAGGTCACAAGGGCTTCAGTCTAAGGAGAGACTCCCTCAGGTGCTTCTGGGGGCAGTCCCAAGTAAACCGGCATAATGTCAGATGCCTGAACCATCTCAACTGTCTTCTTTCAATACGGAGGATGATTTTCGAGAACGATGATGATCACACAATGATTCTTTTTTTTTTTTTTGCAAACGCCCTGTTGACTCCAGAAAGTTCTATCAGAAAAACTTGTCACCCTCAGCCCTCGATTTTGTAGAACAGACCAGTGAGTCTGCACAACGATCCAGGTAACTGGGGAAAAAAGACCCCAAGACTCTGAAGCTCATTCCCAACCAGTGTGGTCAATCCACCATTTTCCAGTTAAGAACCAGCGATAGAAATGCTATATCTCATTTTGGCCACTACAAAGGAGGCTGCTTGGAGCTTGAAGCCAGAAGAACCAGAGACCAACCAACCCTCTTCTCTTCGTCTTTCATTATGAAGAGGACACGTGACAGGGTGGGGCCTCATTATGGTTGTGCACACACTAAAACACCCATAGAAGGGGACACGGGACTTCTCCAAGTCTATAAAACACGACTGAATTTCCTCGAGAAGATAAAGAGCTGGACCGGCGTTCCACAGAACGAAAATCTCATTGTTTCTCCTTAGTCCTCCACCAGGAGTGGGCTCTCCACCCGTATCTGGCTAAGACCCACAGACAGAGGTCTTAATTCTCATTTCCACCACTTCTCAGTTGACTGAAAACCAGCTAAATGAAACAGTGACTTCCAGCTTACATTACTCCGAAAAACGTATCAACAGGTCGTACGGGGCCTGAGGTGCTCTCGGCAATGGACCTCGAGGGATGCATACCCTCAAATATCCTCAACAGGATAAAGAGCCGGTCCACTTTTACGCAACTGCAAACCTGGCTGTTCTTCTTGAATGATTAGTTCGACTGACTCATAGGAATGACATGAAACAGTGAAATGTTTCATGTCATTCCTATGACACACACTAAAAGTTAGTTTTTAGGAATCAGTTACCTCAAAAATCTCAAAGCCGGCGATGTCCAGGATGCCGAGGAAGGATGACGCCTGCCTCTTACTCTTGTCCAGAGTCTTGTTGACTCTGGCGAGGATCCAGCGAAACAGACGCTCGTACATGGCTTTAGCCAGAGCCTCGATGGCGAAATCAGCCTAGGAAGGGAGATCGAAAGGACATGAGATTGAAGGCTGCCGTCTTCTGTGTTTAATTAAGGAGGTTTGGTTTGCTTCTCGGGTACCTGCTGCTTGGTCTGAGCCTTCTGCACCACCTCCCTGCCCACTTTGATCCTGGGCGTGAGGATGGCGCGGGTGAAGTCGGTCACATTGATGCCCTGCAGGTGACACACCTTCTGCGCAGCTGTGAGTCGAGGCAGAGAGGAGGTCAGAGAGGTGAAGATGCTCATTTACAGAACTGGTGATGGTGCTTTTTTGTTTTCAAGTTACCGGTGTTGTCGGGCATCGTCGCCTGCTCGTTGTTCCTCTCCTTCTCAAACTTGATGTTACCCAGCTGGAGCACACTGGACACCACCTTCAACATGCCTGCAGACAGGAAAAGGAAGAGCAGGAGCATCAAACTGATTCAGATCAAATATAACTTCTTATGTTCCACTTATTCTTTGATGAGTAGGGTACTTCTTTAACTAAAAAGGGGCATCAGAAGCATGAACCTGGGTTGCCCCAACACCTCAGAATTAAATTTGGAGGTGATTTCTGTCTACTTTCTTATAAAAATACCCCCAAACCCCAACTTTTCCTCATTTAAAAATATCCTAAAGTATAATTTCAGTCCTTTTATTTTGTAGGCTTGAATAGGAAGTCTTGCATAAATCGTTGGGAATCTTGTCATTACGTGGTCTCTGTACCTAATCGCTCCTCCTCAGTGAAACCCATGATGTCCATGGCCTCCAGAGTTTCATCAAACATCTCGTTGTCCTCCTGCCCGGGGATCTCCACGTGACCCTCTATCAGGAAACGATAGCTGCTGAAGTCCTCCAGCAGCAGCTCCTCTACAAACAGAGAGAGAAGACGTTACGCTGACTGAGTTTAATCCGTGCAGTCGCTACAGAGGAAGCAGCTGGTTTCCAGCATCATTCACATAATTTCATATCTACGCTGACATCAATAGGGCTGAAAATGAAGCAAAAACTGCTGTTCCATGTTAAAATGTCCATCTTTACAGCAGAAATAAACACGTTTACATCCTAATATAAAAACAGTTTTGGCCTCTATGGATAGTTTCCTCTTTTATAACATCTCCAGGAGTATATATTTTTAAATAACTGATCCATCTGGATTTTACTGAGGCCTAAAGTTTGGGGTGTGGCTGCTTTAAGTGCCAGCTGTGCGGACACGGAGTCCAAACATGGTTAAAACTGTGACATCACATCTGCCTGTCGTCGTGCTATGATGGGTAAAAACTGCAGAGTGGACAAAGATGGTCCAGCTACAACATTTGATTGCTGGTGATATTATTGACTGAAGGAAATGAATGAAGGCATCTTTCTTTTTGACTAACAGCTGACTTGAACACACTGTCGACCTACACAGATTCATTTATGTTCATCTGCATGCAAACTCTGTCTCAGTCGTTGGATAGTAAACTTGAAACGTAATAGGATGTTTTCACAGTCTTTCAGAGATGATCAAGTATCTGAATCATACAGTCTGTAGATCTACTCTGCACTCTTGCTGCTTGCAGCTCCTGAAAAGCAGCACCGAACTTCACCCTTCAAAACACCAAAAGCTGATGGATGATGTCACGGCGGCCATCATTTATACACAGTCTCATTTGACTGAGACATGACTCGCAATTTAACAAAAAACATCTGTTATGATTTTCTCAGTCAGGCTCTGATCTGCAGCATCTGTTTTGCAGCATGATGAGCTTAAAATTCATATTTACCAATAAATTATAGTTATTACTATGTTATGACAGCTCCCATCTGACCCCAGGATGGTTTAAAAATGTCAGCTTGTCCCTTTAAATGAAGGATTTTTTCCTGTGGTTTGAGCTGCTCACCTCTCATCTTGTCTTTGGCTCCAGCCACCATGTAGTAGAAGATGTGAAAGGCTCTCTCGGTGTGTGCCTGTCGAATACAGCGAGACTTCTCCAGCAGGTCTGACCAGGATTAAGAAGAATGACCCACTTATTTAATGCTTACATTAAAAAAGGAAAACTTTAACTCAAAGTAGGATACAGGTGTCGATATTCGCCCCGACGATGTAGCCGGTCACATCAAAGTTGAGTTTGATGAACTTTCCCTGCGAGCAGAGAGGACGACAGCAGCTTTAACTTTATATCACAGGTATTTTTCCATCTCTGCGTTGACAGACTGAATGAAGTTCTTACAAATCGCGAAGAGTTGTCGTTCTTGATGGTTTTGGCGTTTCCAAAGGCCTCCAGGATTGGGTTCGCCTGCAGCAGCTGCTTTTCCAGCTCCCCCTGCAGCAAAAATGAGGTTAAACAGCTAAAAACATCTCTGCTTTTAAACAGAACAGAGGCCATGATGTAAGGCTCACAAAGCTTTCCTGTTACATTAATACTGAAGTAAAAACGAGTCTTTATGAGATTTTATACTCACGTAGGCCAAAGATCCCGCCTGCTGCTGCTGCAAGAGAAACACGCCGGTTAGAAATCATAAAATATTTGCATTTTCTCCAAAATTGGCCTGAAACGCAGCAGCGGAGCAGCAGGGGTCAGAGGTCAAGCACTGATAAATCCTGACTAAACAAACCAAAGATGGTTCATGACTGGATTAAATGCAGCGGAGCGAAGAGCAGATGTAACGCTCAGGTTCGTTATGGAGGATCGTGAGAAACATGGAGACTTTTCTTTGATTTTTCTTTTAAATCATCAAAGATAAAGAATTAAAAGCCCCGCCCCCAGCAGCAAACAGCAGCAATCTGTCCTCACCTTGGCCACGGCGCCAGCGACTGAATCCTGTCGTACACAGCAGAGTTTGCACTTTAATATTTTATAGCAGTTTTTTCAAACTTAAAGCTCTTTCTGATTTCATAATGTCTGAACTTTCAGTCTGGATCCTGAAACCTTATAAAACTTTTAGCTTTTGTCTGATTATTTGGCTGCTTTGGGTTTTATTTTCTTTAAAAGAGTCAGAAAGCTTGAGGCGCTGGTACTCACAGGGTTGACGGGGTTCTTGCCCTTGTGCGAGGAGGCGATGACGGCGAGGTACTGAATCACCTTCTTGGTGTTTTCTGTCTTCCCGGCTCCAGACTCACCTCTGGGTGACGCAGCAGAGACTGATTAACCTCCTAACACCCAGCTGCTAGTTTTAGCGTTAGCCTGCTAGTCAGCTGTAACGCTTCTTTAAAGAGAGTTTTCAGCTGCAGCTCTTTTAAAATGATAAACTTGGATTAAGTAACACAATATTTGAACACTAGCGATAATCAATTAAAGATTATAAAAGATTTATGATGAATATTCCCATCGGTCGTGTTATTATTTACATTTAAAATAAAAAAGTGCTTCTCTTTTAAAAGCAGGCACCAAAGTGGACACATGTTTTGGAGTAAATGAAACTAAGTCGATAATAACAGGGATCGTAAAATAAAAGTTCTGTGAAGGTTCTTAGATATCCAGGTCATTGTAGTCTAAGGAGCTTGGAAAGAAAAGCATCTGGATGTCTTTAGGTTACTTGAAGATGTTTCACCTTTCGTCCGAGAAGCTTCTTCAGTTCTAAGAGCGACTGGTGGAGAGTCACAGACTTTAAGCCCGACGGGAGTGCTCTCAGAGCATGTCTAAAGACATCCAGATGCTTTTCTTTCCAAGCTCCTTAGACTCCCCATTTTTATGTTTTTACATTGTTTTACAGCAAAAGATCCCATTTTTGACCAGAACCACCCTCTCAGATGTAAATACCTGTTGTTTTCTTTGTCTTTGTGTAAATAAATGACATTTTGAAACTACTGTTCTGATAATGTTTTATGGGCCCCCAAAATTAAAACGGTAAACAAGAAAATAGTGAGAATATTAAACAGGACAAAGTCGTTTGATTTGTTTTTCTTAGTGTAAAGTGGACTTTTATGACATCCCTAAAACGGCCATCTCTGGCACAGAGGCCCCGCCCACCTGCCGTTTAAACTTTGCTTGCGAGGGGCAGCCAATCAGGAGAAAAGATAAGAAGCTTAAACAGCTTGTTTCAGACAGAACATCTGATCTGACCGCATCACTGTGGGCCAGTGTAAGAATAATTAAGCTTATTTTGAACTCTGAGTCATGCAAAGCTGCTCTGGTCTAAATAGATGTAGCTGGAAATGAGGTGAACTGGTCCAGTTAAAGGTTTGGGTAACAAACTGGTGGTATGTGTCTGTGATGGAAAAAGGTCAAGTGCTGTCTGTTTTGACTCACGTGCAGAGAATAGACTGATCCTCGCGGTCTGTGGAGAGAGAGAGAGAGAGAGACATAATGTGACACTGAACTCGTCAAACTCCAAACACTCGGACACGAGAGCGAAAGAGATCTCGCTCACTGGGAGATTAGCCTCCATCACTCATATCCTCTAAAAATAGCAGGTGGATGCAGGACTCCGTCACTGTAATCTCGTCTCACTGCTCCATGTATGGCCATCCTGGAGCTCAGTGGAAAGTATGGAGCTGCTCTGAGGTCACCGGCGGACCAAACGGAGGCCAGACGGCACGCTCCGAGGCTTCAGTCGAGGTTGCTCAACGCCATCGCTCACCTCTGAGAAAGAGCTGTGATGTGACTGTTTGTGGCTGCTTCATGTTTTGTACAGCAGCGTCAGAAGCAGCAGGACTTATGGGACTGAATGTGTTTTCATATTTGTGGGGGGAGATGGGGGCATCTGGGGATAGTGATGGTCGATCTGAGGGGACAGGATGAGTGTTTGTGTATTCATCTGATACACACCAGCCTCATGTGTCTTGAAAACTTAAACACTCTTACATCAAAAGTCATAAAACACATGATAAATGCAGCATTTAGTGGAGAGAGTATGTCACTAGAGAAAAGGGTGGCCGTGCAAAATCCTGTGAGAGGTCTGCCCGGGAGTCAAACGTCCGACCAGCGTGCTGCGATTTAAAAGTCCGTTTGTGTGTTGGCTGATGATGCAGAGTGGATGAGCAGGACTTATCCGCTCATCCAGCTCGGGGTCATGGGGGTGGGATGGTGCCTATCCCAGGTGCCACAGGGTAAAAGGTGTTGTACATCCCAGATGTGAAACCAACCACACGATCTCACATTTACACCCAATCAAAAGTCACGTCTCTGGACACAGAGACCAGCACGCTTCTGAATCTGACAAGTGTTTCAAAGAAAGCATGTTAGCATGATCCAGCTCCTCTGACTTCCCCGGTCCAGGTGAAGCCAGGTGAAGCCAGGTGGGCTTTCTCAGTGCTGCTGACTGGGGGTGCCAAACATGCAGAACCACAGAGTCCAATCCAACCCACACTGGAGGGTTGAAAGTGTGGAAATTTTACGACAGTCATTATTCTGAGGGTAACGTTTCTACACAGGAATGAAAACACAAAGAAAGTGAAAAGTTCTTTGCACATGAAGGTTTTGTGCCTTCATAGATGCTGTAAACTGTACGGGAACGGTAGGTTCAATGAAGGTGGGAAAACAGAGACACGCTGTTTCTCCCCAAAGGGAGGGAGTATGTCACCGCTCCATTTGTCTGGTTGTTAGCAGTCTAGATGTAACTGTCATATTCCATGTGATGGTATCGACCAATAACAGCTGGAGTGGATTTAATTTAGGTGAAAATCTGGTCAAAGTCACACCAAATGTGAAAAATCAGTAATTATTTCACATCTTCCAACTTTACAACAACATACTGGAGCTTGGGGGACATGAGTACCTAGAGTGGCTGAGCATTTGACCTTGACTTTCACTGTTAGCTCCCAAGGTCAAAGTTGACCTTGTAAAAAATTTCAAGAAATCTTATCAAGTAATATATCATATGAGAGAGCATGGACAGAGCTCTATAACACACCGTTTATCAGTGCGATGCACAGGTAAACAGGGGGAGTGCCATCCACACATTATCTGCAGGTCCCCAACTTCCTCACACTCTTCTGGTCACACGCCCAAACCACCTCATCTGATTCCTTTGCAAGTGCTGCTTACATCTTATATCTGTGATCTCATTCTTTTAGTCACGACACAGAGGTCCTGCTCACAGGTGAAGGCAAGAAGATGGATCCTCAGCTTTACTTTCACCCTCATCTCTCTCTTTGCTTACAGTTTCCATGCCTCCTAAAGTCCCGTGGCACACCTGGACTCAAAATATGTGCTTTGGACTCACTGGTGCACCTGTTCAGGTCACCAGCAGTGAAACACCTTCCAGGTTTGAAGTGGCTCAGGTTAACGGTTGTTGGGACAGGTGAAGAACAGTTGGATGGATAAAAATGTTTTTGTTATCATCACAGAGCCTCTAAGGAGATCTGTATCTTTATATTTACTATAAAACTGGTCACTTATGTGCTAAAATATTGAAATATTCATAATTCAGCATCTTATTTACAAATTTTAAAGGTAATTTTGGTTAAAAAAAAGTTTTCTACGATGTGAAATATTGTCATTTATTTACCTGAGTGCATTTCCCACCTGTCGTTTACTTCTCGATGGTCTAACTTTAATATAAACTTGACTAAATTCTTTGATTTTCAGTCATCTGGGAACATCTTTGATATTTCCAGTGATGCTGATGGACATGTTTGTTGGTTTGAGATAAAAAAGTATTTAAATACTTTCTGTATCAAACACAAAGTGTGTAGCTGCTTTTCTTGGACTCTTGATAAGAACAACAGTCGTGTGCGTTTTACCGTGTGATCTGTTGTCTGTGCATGCAGACAGTTACCCTGCATCATGTTCCTGTAGGCGTTGTCCGTGATGGAGTAGATGTGCGGTGGAACCTCGTGGCGTTTCTTGCCCTTGTACATCTCGATGATCTTCTCAGAGTAGATGGGCAGCATCTTGTAGGGGTTCACCACCACGCAGAAGAGCCCCGAGTACGTCTGTGGAGGGACGAAACATCACTTTATCACCACGTCGGAGCTGCCAGCTCATTCTGACGTCTGTTTTCTACTCGAGTTTTTAAAATGTTAAGACATCGCCCAGTAAACTGGTGCTTTGATATCTGATTACTCACGCACAGCAGGAATAAGGAAGGTTATCTTATGCTGTACATGCAGATTTTAGTACTCCTGTAATAGTTCATGAACAGGTGTGTGCTCCTAATAATGGGAGTCATCGTGTTTGGCAGGTCACACTTCCAAAGTAAAAGTGTTGTTTCAGCTGTGGCTCAGTTTCAGGTGTGTTCTGCTTCCTTCTTCCAGCTCCTGTCTGATTGTTTGACTCCTCCCACCTTCTTAAGGGACTGGCCACACCTCGACTGGGTGCATTCAAGATCAAAACAGTGTGAACTGTTGAACTGGCGCCTCGCTCTTTTCATGCACGAGCAGGTTCATGTGCTTTATTAACCTGTGACTATAAGAACTTCCACCTCGTTGACATGTTTAAAAGTCAAGACTATAAATTAATTTTCGTTATAAACTGTTTCCTGACTGCTTCTTGTTGCTGCTTCGTCTTTTATAACAATAAAGTTTCATTCAGTTTGTTTTACAGCAAGTAGAGACAAAATAATAAAGCAGCCTTAGAGTCAAATGATGGGATTAATTATACTGATACATGGTAAGAATGAATGTAATCTGTGTGAATCAATGCCCTGTTTTGTCTAATCTGATGGCTTTAATGATTAAAACAAGATTATTTTGCTTCTGAATATATTTAAACCTAATCACACGCTTCCTTTCTAACCACAACATTATAGAGAAAACTTCACATTGCTGCATTAATTCAAACTGCACAGGCCCTGCAGCTCGTTCTCTTAATAATCCAACTTTAGGTTGAACAATAGCGGTGGCTCGAGTTAACGTCAGAGATGGTTTTAGCTGCTCTGAAGTCCTCTGCTCATATAAGGACTGGAGGAACTGGACCTCCTAACTCTCGGGGATCTGCACGGTGGTCTGTATGAGATGCATGAGCTCGGATTTAAATTTTTTTTACATGCAGTACCTTATTAGTCTTTGAAAGACTGACTAAAATAATACAAACATAAGCTGCTGATCTTTCCAGTACATCGGTCCTTAGACGAGGACTTTCCACCTGAACGTTAAGTCTCTTCAGCCTCTGAGTTTATGAGGGGCCCTCAGCTCTCCCGTCTCCTGCTGACTTTGTCTTTACTGCAGTTTTCTTTACGTAAAACCTTACAGCACATTCAGGTTAACAGCTGATTCTTTCAATTTGTCTTCAACATAGGGGGGCAGAGTTTTCACTTTAATTCTATAAACACAGACCTGTGTGTTTTTTATAGAACAAACTTCCTTTTTAATGTAATTTAAATACAGTTTATAACAAAGAGACTTAAAATCATGGTTGTAAGTTTGACTTGAGCACCAGATAAATCAGGCGCCAGGTGATCATTGAGTGTTTTCCTCACATAGATCAGGCTGGAGAAGTATCTCTCGCGCAGGTTGTGCAGGACGGAGGCTTCGTTGAGGAAGGTGAGGGCGGCCATGTCCTCCACCTTGCTGAATTTGGGCGGGTTCATCTTCTGGATGTCGTCTTTGTTCACCGTCACCTTCTGACCGTTGGAGAGCTCCACCAGCACCTGCAGAGCAGCGGCAGGTATTCAGCACAAAAATTCAAACATCACATCGCCTGACAAACCAAACAACCATGTTGGTGTCCTGCACATCTGTGTCATTCAGAGGAAACAGGTTTGAGAACAGGTGAGAGAAAACTAAAAAAGACAACGAAGAGAAGAAAATCTCACATGAAAATTAAAAATGTTGAAATTCTACATTTAATTTATCTCAAGTTTATTTTCTAATCTTTGAAAAGTAATTTCTGAAGTTTTACACGCGAGGAAGAAATGTCTGTAACCGCTGTGTCTCATGTTCGTCCATAACAAAACAATTCCCATAGAGTATTCTGGAAAATGTGGAAGCTTTTCCATTTGTTCTTGTGTTTACTCAGTTTGCAGAAAGCGGTCCTGGTACTGTAGTGCCAGGTTAAATTTAATTAAAGAGTTTAAGGGTAAAACTCTGTTAAAACACCAGAATCACTGTTAATCTCTTCATAAAGTAACAAAGTAACAAAGACAAACAGTTGGTGTAAATGTTTGTCTGCAAGCTGCTTTGCAACCCCACTCTGCTTCAGCTCCTTCTTTTCACGCCGTTTCTGACTTAATCAACATCATATTTGTGTTTCCTGATGGCTCCTGTCAATCATTCTTGTTTCCATGCATACCTGGTCACCCTTCTCCTCCTTGATGCTCGCCGGCTCGAAGCCCTCCCTCTCTGACGGCACCCACACCATCTTTTTAGCTGCCCAGTCGGCCTGGGCCACGCCGCTGTTGCGGAAGTCGTTTTCCAGGAAGAGGTACTTGTCGTCGGTGTCGGCCATGTTGGCGGTCGGATCGACCTGCGGGTCAGCAGCGGCGGGATCGGAGTCTAACGCTGGTGGTTCGGAGGCAGTGACGCTGACGTTTGAATCGTCGATTGGGACCGGCTCAGCCTCTGATATGTGAGTTGATTTGACCTCTGACCTGCTGACAAATCAAAAATTTGAATTAAAAAAGACACTTTTTCTTTCTCTGCTTTTTTATATTCACTGCAGTTTTAATTTTGCCTTATTGTACTCATAAACCTGCCATTTATCTATTTTTATGCTGCTACAGGTTCAGGCTGCAGGATGATTTCCCATGATGCACTGAGGACCTCTTTTCACTCCCCACGTGTTCACATTTTTATATCTATTAGCTTATGTCTTTGCTCCCATGATTGTTTCTGTGTCTCTCTGTTCCTCTTCTCAGACCCCTCCCTGAGCCTGGTTCTGCTGGAAGTATCTTCCTGTTAAAAAGGAGTTCTTCTTTCCCGCAGTTGCCAAGTGCTGCTCATAAGGGGTTGATCTAATTGCTGGAGTTTTCTCTGTAATATTACATGGTACTTACCTTACAGCACATGCTTCATATCATTGGCCTTTTGCAAATTTTCTTCCATCCTGCACTTTGCTTACAGGATCGTACCTGTGCTCACCTGCATGCCAACAAGCTATCTAATGCATTACAGAAAAAAAGGAAAAGCTGATGCTGAAAACAGTTTCAGTAGAGTTCTGTGTATCCATTCACCCATAACTGAGATCGTCTTCAATCGAGCCCAAAGTCAGTGTTACGACACTCTAAAGGAAAGCTTTTATCGGCATCCAGTTTCATCCCAGAAGGTTGGACAGTTTAGTACATGTAAATTACAACATTTATTTTGTTTCCCTGAAACTTCCTACACACCCCCTGAGCTCATTATTTTTGTTTTTATATCAGGATGCTCTTGGTTTTATTACATCAGATGATGAGTAGCTGTCATATACAGGCTTGTGTGGAATCTTATAAAACTGTAATTAGAGTGAATTATTTTATATATAGAGGCTAATATGGTGGTTTTGTTGAGCCCAGTGCATCCCACTAACAGCCCAGAGTCATAGCATAAAGAACTGGTGCTCTATAAAAGAAAAATGAGTTTCAAACTCCCAAATTCAAAAACAGCAGCTCACAACTTAAAAAAAAATTAATAAATCCATCTCCTGGTTTCTCCATAGTTTTCCACCTGCCAGCACCAGGACTCACAGCAGTGTGTGCGTTGCAGATAATTATGTTTCCAACACAAGATTCATATTTTATATTTTGGGAGTAAAAAAGACCAATTTTTAAAGAAAAAGACCTTGTTGGAGGCATTTTTTCCCCATACGGACTACTGTTGATGTGTTTTTGTTTTTTTCATGCCTTTACTGAACAGGACAAATGCATAACTTGTTCAGTTTTCTGAAGGAAAAAACTACGCCTACGCCTTCAGCGCAACTTGATTTAAAGACCAAACTATTTTGTAGCACAGTCTCACACAGCATCAAGCAGAGGAGGACAAATAAAAGCATCTTTCTCACAGACTTCTGAAACCTTGCAGGGGCACATAAAGGCTAAGAAGTGATGAAGACATGCCAGCATCAATAAAACTGACTCATTAGCTCATTTTTCTGCCTCACGCTTCCTCCATCTGTGCTCCAACTGCTGCCTTTGCATCTCACAGCTCATTTACATCCACTTTCAGTGAACTGTCTCACAGATTACATCTGATAAATAAATGCCATATTTCCCTAAAGTTTGCATACAGCTACTTACTCACTTATCCTCGTCTGTGCCTCTGCGTGCAGGTCACAAGGCTGCTTTGACCTCCCATTGAACAGCAGGCAATAAAACATGAAAAGCAGCACACAGATAACCCCGAGTATCAAACAAGTGAGCTGCCATGCTGGAATGCCCATGTTTGGCTAACCCTTTGCTCCTGGTAGCTTGGTAGCCCAAAGAGGGATGCTAGGGACTTAGCAGGCATACTACCTTATAAGGTGCAGCTCATGTGTCCAGCCAAGCTTACCGTTTACACCAAAATGGTGACATGTCAGGGGGGAGCATCCATGTGTGGCTACTGGCACACGGGCTATGCAGAGCAGGTGAAATCAGCATCCTGCATCATTTCTGACACTTTTCACAGTTTAAACTGAGAACAGGTCAGCCTGGAATTATTGTTAATTACGAATAACAGATTCAGGGTCATGCAGAAGGCCATTAGTTCCTAATTACACCTCATAAAATAGAACATTTCTTTTGTCTTGACACAAAATAGCCACCTGTTGGAGATTCATCTACTGAACATTACACATTTCTGCAAGTTTAGATGCATCCACACAGGCTGTAACTCACTGAGCAAGGCAGCAGCTGTAGGTTGGCATCAAAACTGTGGGAGTATTAAAATGAAAATTAAAGCGCCGTACTCACCGTTCAGGGCTTCAGTCCTCAGTGCAGGATGCAGGCTGAGCTCCAGGGAAATGAGACTCTCATGTCAGGTAAATGAAGTGATGAGGATGAAGATGATGATGATGTCCTTCCTCCTCCCCTGGCATTTAAATCAGCCGCGATACCTGGGGGTGGAGCCCTTGGGCTCCTGCCTACCTCCTATCCAAAGTTAGCAGCAGGTCTTCATTCAGCCAATCAAACGAGGTTCAGTCAGTCTGCCTTCAAATTAAGAGCCCACGGTTGTTCTGGCTCAGCTTGATGACATGTATCTGCTAAAGTGATAACAAAATTGAGTTGGTTATTAGACAGAGGTGCTGGAAAGTGCCTACATTTCAGGATTTTTCAGCACTTCCTTGTTTTGTGCCGACAACACACTGGGAATCCATAAATTAAGCTGTTAAAACTAACAATATATAAAGTATAGAAACTTGGCTTCACATTAGTATGTTGCACACATGACCAATAACCAGTGTTATTAAATGATCCTCTAACTCTGCTCCTCTACCTGCATTTTCTTGTACGTGACAGGCTTCTTTTACACTGACTGTACATAAAAGATGGACATGGTCTCTATGACGCCTGGGTTGTTTTTTCAGAAGCCCGGGTGTGTCAAATGTCTGCCTCCGCCTCTGCTTCACCCATTGGTTTTGAACTCCTTCATGTCACAGATAGGCCACGCCTCCAATAATGCAAACTTTAAACCTTCATGCAATTCAAGCAGGTGAGTTATACAAACATTCTTCCTTGTATATCGGTTAAGATAGAGACCAAAATTGTTTTATTTCAGGCAGTAAACATTTTTATTTCTGTTGTAAAGTTTCAACACATGAGTCTGCAGGAACTCAGGAGTCTCCAGTGGACATTAGAGGAACTGCAGGTTTCATCTTCTTAAAAAAACATGTTTTCATCCCACTCTTTTTGTCAGAAACTCCGAGATTAAGCTTTTATGAGAATCACAAATTTAAAAACACCTTATTAGATCAAACTGAATAAAAGTCCATAAAATATTTTAAACTGGCTCCACACCTGAAACCCTTCTCTGTGTAAACTTAGGTCATTCACACAGTTTAAAATCATGCAAATCATTAAGTTTTATTGACGTTTTAAACAGTGTCTCAAATTTAAATAGCAGACACATCTGGGCTAGTTTTAGCACTGATGGCTCAGTTACATGTCATGTAGTCCAGACAAGTGTCAAAGGTCACGAGGAGAGAATAACTACAGGTTACAGCAATCGTAGTGTGACCCGGACGTGCAGACATAAAAAACAAGTCTCCATCTTTGTTCTTAAAACAAAACAACTAAAATAAAACGATTATTGTGTCCGAATCTGTTTCTCAGTAATGCCATCATTTTACTTTTCTTTGCTTTTTCTTTGCTTCATGAAAGTCCAAATTCAATCCTTGCCACACTATTTCAGTTCTTATTCATTTATTTAGATCATTTATTTTCATTGTGATCATAGTTTAAGGAAATCCCCTTTATGAAAAAGACAGATTCCTGGATTTTTCCTGGATATCCATCCTTTGGCAAGCCTTATTTTTAACCAGTTTTATTAACTGGGGTTTCATTTAATTAAGCTTAATTGACATTTTTGTTTATCAGATGGTCAGAAACATTAAGAACGGCTCAAAAGAGAGCGCCAAAACATAATAATAATTAGGCTACTGTATGTGATCAGGAAGGTTTATGTGCACAGTCAACTCTACAGGGAGTGCAGAATTATTAGGCAAATGAGTATTTTGTCCACATCATCCTCTTCATGCATGTTGTCTTACTCCAAGCTGTATAGGCTCGAAAGCCTACTACCAATTAAGCATATTAGGTGATGTGCATCTCTGTAATGAGAAGGGGTGTGGTCTAATGACATCAACACCCTATATCAGGTGTGCATAATTATTAGGCAACGTCCTTTCCTTTGGCAAAATGGGTCAAAAGAAGGACTTGACAGGCTCAGAAAAGTCAAAAATAGTGAGATATCTTGCAGAGGGATGCAGCAGTCTCAAAATTGCAAAGCTTCCGAAGCGTGATCATCGAACAATCAAGCGTTTCATTCAAAATAGTCAACAGGGTCGCAAGAAGCATGTGGAAAAACCAAGGCGCAAAATAACTGCCCATGAACTGAGAAAAGTCAAGCGTGCAGCTGCCAAGATGCCACTTGCCACCAGTTTGGCCATATTTCAGAGCTGCAACATCACTGGAGTGCCCAAAAGCACAAGGTGTGCAATACTCAGAGACATGGCCAAGGTAAGAAAGGCTGAAAGACGACCACCACTGAACAAGACACACAAGCTGAAACGTCAAGACTGGGCCAAGAAATATCTCAAGACTGGTTTTTCTAAGGTTTTATGGACTGATGAAATGAGAGTGAGTCTTGATGGGCCAGATGGATGGGCCCGTGGCTGGATTGGTAAAGGGCAGAGAGCTCCAGTCCGACTCAGACGCCAGCAAGGTGGAGGTGGAGTACTGGTTTGGGCTGCTATCATCAAAGATGAGCTTGTGGGGCCTTTTCGGGTTGAGGATGGAGTCAAGCTCAACTCCCAGTCCTACTGCCAGTTTCTGGAAGACACCTTCTTCAAGCAGTGGTACAGGAAGAAGTCTGCATCCTTCAAGAAAAACATGATTTTCATGCAGGACAATGCTCCATCACACGCGTCCAAGTACTCCACAGCGTGGCTGGCAAGAAAGGGTATAAAAGAAGAAAAACTAATGACATGGCCTCCTTGTTCACCTGATCTGAACCCCATTGAGAACCTGTGGTCCATCATCAAATGTGAGATTTACAAGGAGGGAAAACAGTACACCTCTCTGAACAGTGTCTGGGAGGCTGTGGCTGCTGCTGCACGCAATGTTGATGGTGAACAGATCAAAACACTGACAGAATCCATGGATGGCAGGCTTTTGAGTGTCTTTGCAAAGAAAGGTGGCTATATTGGTCGCTGATTTGTTTTTGTTTTGTTTTTGAATGTCAGAAATGTATATTTGTGAATGTGGAGATGTTATATTGGTTCCACTGGTAAAAATAAATAATTGAAATGGGTATATATTTGTTTTTTGTTAAGTTGCCTAATAATTATGCACAGTAATAGTCACCTGCACACACAGATATCCCCCTAAAATAGCTAAAACTAAAAACAAACTAAAAACTACTTCCAAAAACATTCAGCTTTGATATTAATGAGTTTTTTGGGTTCATTGAGAACATGGTTGTTGTTCAATAATAAAATTATTCCTCAAAAATACAACTTGCCTAATAATTCTGCACTCCCTGTAGTCTGCAGCACAGACTGAAACAGTTTTGGGAATTTTACTCGATCACAGCTTAAATCTATGAGATTAAGTGATGGGGCTGTCACTGTGTTTTTTCCTCTTCTAAAAATTGGCACTGACAGACAAAAGCGACTGAAATGATAACATTAATCCTGCTTTTGCATTTATTTTGAAGGCTTACGCGCGTCAAGAAAATCTTGACTCCTGCTGGCTTGCCGTAGTCTATTTCCATGGTGACAACAGTAAACAAGATTAAAAGTTTCTCTGTTTCTCTGTTTCTGGCCCGAAGGCTCAAATGTCCGTTCAGGCGGATCCTCCGGAGCAGGAGGAGACTGATCTGCTCTTCATCGTGTTTGAAGGATCCTCCCCGGAGGATGTGTCCCACGCCAGGCAGCTGTGGAGCTCCCTGTCCCTGCTGCCGCCGCTGGAGTCGCGGCTGGTGTCGGCGGATATCCGCCAGAGGCTGCCGGTGTCTCGGCCGCAGCGCAGCGGCAGCACCGCCGCCGGTCCCGCTCCGGAGCCGCAAAGAGTCCCCGATCCCCGGCAGAGGCAGGAGGAGAGGCAGCGGTACGCGGCCATGGGGGACCAGAGGAAGGAGATCCTGGCTCTGCTGAGGAGGCAGAGGGAGCGGAGGATCCAGAAGGAGCTGCTCTCTGTGGCCTTCAAGCCCAAAGGGAAGGTCGGCAGAGAAAAGAAAGGAAAAGAAAAGCCTGAGGAGGACTCTGAGGAGGACAGGGAGCTGGTCAGGCAGCTTCAGTAGGAGGAAACTGGGAGTGTAGAGAGGAGCAGGTGTGTTTGAGATAAACTGCAGGATTAGTTTAGTGTTCAGACAACAAAACGTCTCTCACACACACTGCCTTAATATATCAAAACCAGTTTATCCATATGACTGCTTCAGTATGGGCACACTGTGGGAAAAACAGATATGTAAAGCAGTGTAAAAAAAGTATTATAAAGGGGAGCCAAACAGCTCTGGTGGCGACTAAATAATATTTTAAATACTGATCTGCTGACGATCCTGTAGAACAACCGGAAGTCACAAAAAATGGGACTAAAGTGGTTAAAACTTAAATGAGGGAGACCAGTTTCCTGTTTCTTTTTCTAAAGAATGCACTTCTGTAAATATAGTTATATAATATTTAATAACATTACATTATGCAATAAAAGCTGCTATCCTAATTAAATGGTTCAGGTCATGTCTTCTGTTCTATTACAGGTGTTCCTCAGGGATCCATTCTGGGACCTCTTTAATTCACTGGGCTGATAACATTTTAAAGTATATCTGGTCATTAAAATGTTTCTTTTTTGTTTAACTAAAAAAATGAACCACATTACATTTATATGCAAAGACGATGCTTTATAGGCCAAAATATTTTTGAGTAGTCACCAGCAGCCCATCTAAGTTTAGGGGGTGAGTGTTCGATTAACATCCACTGCTGTTTGAAGAATTTTGAAGAATATAGATATTTCCACCCAACAGCATCCCTTTCATTGAAGAGACATGCCACACACTTTTACAAGTTTTATAAGCTTGTATGATCTAAGTCTTACCAGGTTTTATTTAAAATTTAAAACGCACTCTTTATTGGAAAGGTAACAACCTCTGCTTTCTAAAAATATTCCTAAATGTCACGGACAAAAATAAAACCCATTTATTCTGCTGATGAGCTGCTGGGTCATAAGAAACTATATCTGCTAATTATCTTCACACAGAGAACAGATGAGGCGTGTTTTGTAGTTTTAATCAGATTTTTTATGTAAATAAGAATAATCTGATTGTGTTTGGAGTGTTAGACTGATACTGGTGTCAGACACAGCGTACACAGCAGTTTGCTTCAAACAGCATTACATAATGTGATGTGAAGCCTGTGTGGATATTCAAATTCCAAATGTCCAGTGGAGAAGGGCCGACCATAATAGGATAAGAAGAGTCCTGCTGACTGTTGACTTGAGCTAATTTGGTTAAAGTTTTCAAAGCGCACAGAAGCCCATCGCCTACAAACACTCTTTAACCTCTCAAACCCAGATTGTGAGAGTAAGTCACTCTTAAGTGACTCTAAAGTGATCCTCCACTCAAAATCCAAGTATCCGAGTATCAATAATGCCCTTCAGCGCTGGCTATAATAAGAACGTCACTAGTACCTCTCCTAATGATCATTTCTTTTATGGCATTGTTGAAACTTTAATATTGGATGTTGTGGAGATCCTAATGTGACCCGATCTACCATACCATATACCATAACCTTTGACAGAAAGGTTATGGTATATATCCGTCTTTTACGTCACTGACACAAGACAGACGCTAATTATCAGCGCCGGAGAAGACATCGTGAACGCTTCCTGGCCATCCAGTGAAACTGTTGGGAAGACAACGTGAACATTTTCTTTGTACTGTATAATCTGCAGATTCTGACAGAAATCTGCAACTATCCTTTGAAGCACCGCTCCTCTAAAACAGCAATAAGGATCATTATTAGGTTATTTACATTATTATGTAAATAACAAAATAACTTAAAGCAAAAATTGGGAAACGTAAAGTCCGAAGTCTTTATATTAAGGCCATCAGTCAAACAATACTGTTCGGTCTGGGTCTAAACAGAGCGCGTTGTGTGTGACGTCTTCTTTTGCGCATGCGGCTGCTTTGAGCGTTCACACTAGAGCACGTTTGCTGTCGCATTTTATCTGTAGTGTGAACGAGCAGACAAAGAAATCGGATTTGATCAAAAAATCGGAGTTGAGCATTAAGACCTGCAGAGTGAACGTAGCCTTATAGTGTGCTGTAAATTGAGAGAACCAATCCCATTTGGATTATGAGTGATAATGCCGTGACCATCCAATCAGACCTACTTTGGGCTGCGACTCTGTGAACGGTCCGACATCTTCCTCCTTGAGATTTGGACAGCCTTAATTTGGAACACCTGCCAGTTTGTCCCGTTCAGCCGCGGCCTGTCTGAGAGCGCAGTTACGTCGGTAATTGCACTCAGATCTGTCTCTTGTCATCATCGTGGTCTGAAAACACAGCGATACTCACCTGGAGGTTCAAAATAGAACTTCTCCAAACCCGTGCTTGACGTCATAGTGGCTGTGTCCATCTTTTATGTACAGTCTATAACATGGGTGGAGGAACTCTTGGGCTCGAGGGCCGGTGTCCTGCAGGTTTTAGATGTGTCCTTGATCCAACACAGCTAGTTGAAATGGCTAAATGACCTCGTCAACATGTCCTGAGGTTCTCCAGAGGCCTGCTAATGACCCAGGGTGAGATCTAAAACCAGCAGGACACCGGCCCAGGACAGTTCCCCACCCCTGGTCTATAAGACTACCTTTTTGAAGCCTTTGTCATCGTCATCTTGGTATTTGAATAAAAGCTTAGAGCTGTCGAGTTATCAGCTCATGCTAGAAGTGGTTATCTCGGTGGATCTCTGTCTCCTGACAAAATGTGTGCATAAACTGACATGTTTTACTTTGGTTTTTAACCTTCAGTGTTGCACGAGTCTGCAGCACGTCTGTTTCCAAACCACCTCAGAGCTTTAAAAAACAAGGCAGCTGCTGCTGTAGGAGTTTGTAGCTGAATGATTAGAATATGTTGAAGGTTTAAGTATTTATACACGTTTATGTGTTTTGATTAGGTTATTTTTATTTAGCTTGTTATTTAGTCTTATTTTTCTTTTGGTTGTTTAGTTGTTTTTGAGAAGGTAGAGAGGTACAGGACCAGCATGCACTAAAGAATCCATTTATTTAGCAGTGCAAAGGATGAAATAAACCATAAATTCCACTGATTTTATTTGAGTTCTTTTTCCTGCATACTTATACATACATATTTGCTCATCATGCATCAGTGTCCTTTTAAATGGTGGTTTTTCAGTTTGAATGTGAGCAATAGCCACTATAGTTGCAGTTGAACAGTGTTGGTGCCAAACATTGAATGAAAATTAAATAAATCTGTGAACGTGAATCATAAACTGTGAAAGTAAGTGCATCTGTGTGGGACTTGCACTTATCTTTTCTTGTGTTTTTTTCCTACAGCTCAAATAATTGTTTTTTCAGAGATTCTTCTTTAAAGTTTAATACTTGGAGGCTTGATTTAGGCAATGGTTTCAAATGTGATCTTTAACTTGAAAAGATTTCAGCAGCTGACGATTTAAAGATGATTTTAGAGGTGGTTGCAGTGACGACAATTCACCATAAGATGTCAGTAAAAGTTCATTTGTGGGAAATCTCCTGAGATGAAGCTGTTTATTTTCCGCACTGCAATCCCTCCGACGGTTATTTGTTTGCTCAGACTACTTTCACCCAAATAATTTATCACGGCACCCTGCAGCTCCGAGGCTGCCCGGTGGGTGATATCTCGGCTCAGCAGTCTCTCCTCTCTCAGGGCTGGAAAACAGATCGCTGTAATATCTGCCCGCCAGCTGTTGCCCGCTCTGTTTGCTGCATGCGCTTCATCACCGCTCTTATGAGACGCAGCTCTCTGAGGAAGTATTACGGTCAGTGGAAACTGATGTTCCTGATATTTACCTGACATTTCACGCAGAGCCAGGAGACTCTGGGAGCTGATCTGCTGAAGCCCGGTGTGGGAAACATGTTGCTGAAAATCCAACTTCTTCTCTGTCAGGAGAAACTTCTTTAAAAATACATGAAGCTTTCATAAATTCTTAAATGCTGTAAACAGGATCTGTGGGCGAATCAAATGTTAAACCTTCTTTGTAAATATTTTCTGATGATCTGAATCAATGATGTTTTATTCCCTGATGTCATTTCCTTTCTTTAAACATATTTCCCATAAATACTTAATACTACTATAATAAACCCCATTAAATGATGCAAATAAACATTTGTTACTCCATCTCAGTCCTTTATCCATCCATCCACTTTCTCTTATTTTCTCTTATCCTGACCTGGTCACCTGAGCAAGAATTCCCAGACCTCCCTTTTCTCAGCCACCTTCTCCAGCTTATCCGAGGGAACGCCGAGGCGTTCCCAGGCCAGCTGAGAGATGTAATCTCTTTAGCATGTCCTGGGTGTGCCTCGGGGCCTCCTCCCAGTGGGACATGCCCAAAACGCGTCATTTTCAGATGCCCGAAACACCTCAACTGGCTCCTTTTGAGGTGGAGGAGTGGCAGCTCTATTTCCACTGCTCATGCTCTTGTTTTTTCGGTGTCTACCCAGAGCTCGTGACCATGGGTGAGGGCAGGGACGTAGATCGACCGATAATTTGACAGCTTAGCTTTTACGCTCAGCTCTCTCTCCTCTCCAGTACCCTGGCGTAGAGAGGAGCCTGAGGAATGTACGCGGGTCCCCTCTCTTAAAGATGGGAACACTACCCCAGTCTGCCAATCCAGAGGCACCGCCCCAGATCTCCACGTTGTAGAGGGGCATATAATCCAAGAAAGTATTATACATTCTTACTGTTATATTGTGGTCTGCTTTTATAGGCAGATAAATTCTTGTGATGAAAAAACCATTGCATGTAAATGAGAAAACTTCAATACTGATTACTAAACTTACTAAATCTAAAAGTATTGTATGTATGGTGCAGTCAAAGTTTACATACATTCATCCTGGTGATGTAGTAGCTCATCCAGCTCATGAGCCATCACCCTGTCCTCCTTTAGTCGGTCACTGTGTGCGGCTTTAAGCAAAGTCTACCTGATCGACACGGCAGGAGAGGCAGGGATTCAGAAACAGCAAAATTACAAGCTGTTAAACCAAAACAAAGCTGAAAGATGCTAAAAATCTTCATCAAGTTCTTTGGCTTATGTCTTCACTGAGCCCTCTCACTTGACATTTAGTCATTTGAGCCACTGCAAATACGAAATTATTGATCTATGCATCTTAAAATGTGACATATTTGCATATTTGGGAAGAAGAAAAAGAACTTTGAGTTCTCCTCAGACCTCCTGCACTGTCGGTGATGCATGCTGTGCTCATGCAGCCTCCAAATGGTGACATAAACCTCTTGTTTGGCACTAAGTGAGGTACAGCACAGTGTCAGTCCTTGGAGGATATCGTACATTAGATGCATATTTCTGTGCTGCCCCTGGGCCTAATGGGGCTTGATGATAGTAATGCTTCATCTCAAGGAGGACCTGCATTTTTAAGTGCGTACAAACAAGCTGACTGCGTGACCTTCTCTGTTAATGACAGTGCAGCATTGCATAAGAGCTTTTAAACACTGCAGCGAGGTTGGATATACATCAGTGGGTGTTGTGTTGTTGGCATAAGTAATACAAATAAATTAGCTGCAGATGAGCTGGAAGTAGGTTATTTGTTTCCATTAGAAACAAGGAGGACTCATAATGAGACAATTTATTTTCAGCGAGGTCTACCCCGGTGATCGATGCCCTGTATTCTCATGAATTCATCTTGGCCTGGACTCAGTCTCACTCTGGGATTTCCAGGGAGTGATCAATATCCTTCCTATTGACAGTGACCTTGTCTGTGAGGTCACCCGGTGGATCTGTGTTTGGACCTCGAGCTTTCACAGAAAACAGATTAGACTGCATGTCTTCTTGGATTTCAGAGTTCAGTTCAGTCCAATTGCTCATCCCTTCCTGTGGCATGAGTCAGGAGACTGAAGTGTTCTCACTGTGGCAATAAACACTGTGAACAACTACCTTCTTCCTCCTTTTGAGATGAGATCAAACAGAGACAAAGGAGGAAACTGGCTTTCAAAGTTTTCATTCAGTGCTGCTGTAAATACACTGTTACATAAAAAGCTAACCTTTTCCAAGCATGTAGGTGCTTTAATACTTGAAACCCAGAGAGCAAGGTGACACATTTAAGTGTGTAATGAACTAAAGTCCAATATTCAGCCTTTTTTAGCTCAGTTTTGGTCTCCACCATCTTCTGTTTAGCTGCTAACTCCTCCAGCTGTTCATTACCTTACGTTTAGCTATGTTGAGCAGGTTGTTTACAGCAGCTTTCTGTGTAAACCGCTGCCCACTGCAGCTGAAAACAAAGACACGAACAGTGAAAAACACAGGCGATAATTCTTTGGAGCATCACCGTGATTGGCTGCCCTGAGATTTAACGCTGTTGCGTTCACTATCAGTTGTGGCCACTTTATGTTTAAGCGGTTGGTTAAAGTTATTTAACTGGATTAAATCTTGACCGGGCTGATGTAAAACACATTTAGCTGAAGAGCTTTAGTAACGTTTGAGCCACATCAGCAGTGTTTTGCAGTCTGTCTCATCCACCTGAAACTACAGCCGATCAAACATCCCTGAGCAGCGAAGCAGTTTAGTGCAGCTCTGAGACGAATCAGGTGAATCCCAAAAGACATCTGAAAGTCAGAGAGCAGCCGCGTGTTATGTTCTTTAAAAGTGGGACTATTTTACAAGCCTGCTACTTATCAACTGTAAAACATCCCACCGGCTGTGTAACCTTTATTGGAGAGGAGGCAGCTGTGTGTCGCTTCATTTCCAGCTCAAACTCAGGGACGTGGCTTTGGAAAGCCAGCGCTGTGTCGCTGTGATTTGTGTGGCTCTACAGTTTACTGACCGTGAGGTTTATTTATGTATTTTTTATGCGTGCTCTGGTCTTGTATTACACAAACATGAACGTCATCAATGCTCTTCTCTAACAGAGCAAATGAAGCACTTCAGTGTCAGCATATGCAGGTCTGATCACACAACAGAAGCTTTGTGGCTATTCAGAACATCAGCTTATAATAATTATATTTATTATTTAGAAAAATATTCTCCTCTGTCCACACCTGCTCATCAAACCACAGCAGCAGCAACAACAACAAAACTAAAAACAGGACTCTACAAATCAAGAGGTTACAAAAGGTAGGCGTGCAGGCTTACAAAAACCTCACAACAATAGGCAAAGTGTACTTACTTTAATTTTTATGCAGATAAAAACAACAGAAAATTAATTCCTAAAGATAAAAGTAGCAATTTTTGACCATTAGGGGGCAGAAATGCCACTTTTTACAGCCATTTTGGTGACATTTAAACATTTTATTACAACATCCAGTAGATACAGAAGAACACTGTAAGTCCAATATTGACCTTTCTTGGCAGTAAATATTGTTTTCCAGCCACACATGGCAGGTTATAACATCAAACCAAAGTAATCTGGTGTTTATACACCTCTGAAATGACTACACCTTGCATCGTTTTGCAGATGTGACGTGCTGGATACAGGAATGATTTTGAAGATATCTCATACATCTGTTAGGCCAGTATATCCAGCTGTGTGTGCCAAATTACCTTTCAGGATGTTTTAAAGAACTGGGTGGCAGCCAATTGTCTGTCTTGAAAAGCACAAAACACTAAAGTTCTCTGAATCTCGGACCGTTTCACGTTCGGTTCTCCCAGCTGTGAGACATCTGGTGGTAATTCTGATGAGGCACGTCAGCCATCTTGAAAAAAACAGTTTTTATCACCTGTTCAGTATCACCTGTCTTAAATATGCTGAGTCTCAATTTGAAATGGAAATTGTCATACATGCTTATTTTTGTCATGCCTTGATTATTTTCATTTTTCACTGAGAAATCCTCCCTGGATCACTTTCAAACGGTCTGCAGTGCTGTTGTAAGGTCCCACGTGACACTGACGCTGTCTTAAACTCCTTAAGTTTCGGGTTCAGTTTAAGATTTTGGTGATCGCTTTCATGGTCAGGTTTTTTTCTAAATTTCTACAGTGATACAAAACAGTGGGGCCTCTGTGGTCAGCTGATCACTGCTCGTTCGCAGCACCTCGGTCCAGGTTAAGGACTAAGACAAATGAGGCTTTTGAGGAACTCACTCTGACTGGATTTAAGATCTGTGAACTTTGATACCTTTAAAAAAGCTTAAAGGTACAGATGTCTAATTTTTTAGGTTATTTGATAGAAAAAAACACTTTTGTAGTATTCAGACCTGCAGACTCAGGATATGATATTAATTACTCAGATGCAGCAGATTAGACACATAACCCTCCTGTTTCTGTGTGAGAGTTTATTCACTAGGTGTCAGAGTCCAACAAGTTACATCCACTTCAAAGATAGTTTCACTAACACTGGCTGACAGCCACCAGTGTCAGCTAACAACAGCTAAAAGGGGCTAATAGCAACTAACTTTGGCTAACAGCGGCTAACAGAGGCAAAACAGTAGCACTTACCGACATAAAAGTTTAGCATGAGCTCAACAACTCACCTCAGTGTTGCCGTCATTGGACAAAAGTAAGAGGCTTCACTGACTCATCGACACATATCAGACTCGTTTCACAGTAAACAGTGGACTGACAGCCTTCCACAGATAGTGACAAACCTCTGGGGCCGACACAGTCCGGAGTCACTTTGCTATCTGCGTACACTCACTACAGGTGAATGGCGAGAGTATCTCGTTTTAAGTTGATCTAATTCATTGCTAAATGCTAATTTTATTAAAAATATAGTCTGTACAAAACTGTTTACATGAAATCTACTGGCATCTACCAGTGAAACCTTTACACTCTGTTACATTAAGACCCACCTGTGCAGGCTCACTTCAATTTAGATTTATTTATTGTTGCATCTTGCAGCACTTTGGGACTTGTGTGTTTCCTTCTTTTGTTTGCTTTCTGTGTTGCCCCAGTCGCTGCTAAAATGCTTGTGTGGACATATTTGGCCTCTTTCAGTTATTTCAGGTTTAATTTTGAAGGTTGTGTCCTCATGCTGCTTTCCATTTTTTTTATTTCCTTCCCTTGTTCTTTACTGTCTGCTGTAATTATTATCTGCTTGAGTTCACCTTTCCTGGAGTATATTTAGACTGCGTCCGCGGTGCAGAAACACTTTAATATTTAGATGAATTTCCCATGCGTCATTATATCTGAGTGGACAAAGCAGAAAGGAATTCTTGCTGTGACATTAGTGAATAAATCACCTTCTTTCAGCGCTAGATTAATCTGCTGAACACACACCAAAGAGACTGATTGCTGCACACAAACACAAAAACAGCACCAGCCATTCATTTTAATCACAGCTCCATTGTTGAAGTGACGGTTTGGAAATGAAGCGCTTGTCTCCTCCTTATTATTTTCTGCATGTCTCTGAGTGGTGAAGATGTCAGAAACAGGTGATTGCACTGATCAGTATTGATTACGCCACACTATTGATTATATAAGTACCTGCTGGTTTCACAGACCGCCTGTTCCAGCAGGCACACCTTTTATTAACAGCTATGTTTGCTGCATTCATGCAATGTTTGGGTGAATGAGACTGGATGTTTTTCTGAGAGTAAAGCTGCGCAGAGTTTAAAAATCTTAATTAGCCAATTTAGTTAATCAGCTGAACCAAACAACCATTTTAAGAAAACAGCTCAGCAGCAGCAGATTCCCACTGAGGAAGAAGAGGAGACACACAGCAGAACAGAAGTTTAATAACTTTCCTTTTATCCAGCAGGCAGATACTAAGCATCCGTAAGACTCCAGCAAATAAAATGCTTCCAAGGTTTTAGACATTTTTAATAAGAAAGTGAGTAAATGTTTAAATATTTGGACTGTGTGGGTAGCTCCATGATTCTATCAGTGTGTCGGTGAGATTATATATCACTGGATGTTTTCCTCTCAGTAATGGTCACTGGGCAGCCGAGTTGCCAGCAGTTTATTAAATCTAATTTTTTTAGATGATGCTGCTGTTTGAAATGGCCTATATCTCAAAATACATCATCCAATCATAAAGCCTGATAAGCGACTACGGGTGAAATAAACTTTTGTAAACTTTAGGTGAGGACTGAAGCAGCTACCAATGAGAGTGAAGGATACCCATGATTACAGATGAAAGAATTCAGACAGTTTTTCAACTCTCAGTAATGCTGCAGTGATTATTTGACTCAGGGACCTGCAGCAGTGTTTGGGCCCAGGCACGGCTAATGACGTCAGACTTGAAGACCGGACTGGTGCAGCACACTCTTTATAACCACCCAATGTTTTCACCCAGTGACAGCCAGAAACCACTCACCAGCCACATTTTTCCCCACAACTTGTGATTCACTAGCTGTGCCCACGTCTTCATTTTAGGGTTAGTCTTAGTCTTAGTTCCTCCTACGCCGGGCGGCGCATCGGGCAGCTAGTGATCTCCATCGATGTCGGTCAGCAGCGACTGCTTCAGCTTCGTCCCAGGCAATGTCGACAGTTCTCAGATCGTCCATGAATGTTCGACGCCATGTGGTCTTTGGTCGGCCTTGCTTTCGCTTGCCAGTGCGTGGACGCCATGTCATGGCAATCTTAGCTGGGCGATGAGGGGGTAGGCGTGAAATATGGCCCGCAAAGCGGAAGCGCCTTTCTGCAACAACATCGGCTAATGGGCGGGTGCCTGCTCTTCGTAGGACCTCCTCATTTGTTATTCGGTCCCGGTAGGAAATTCTCAGGATTCGCCGCAGGCCACGTTGTTGAAGCACGTTCAGGTGTTGAATAATTGCACTTGTTGAGCGCCAGGTTTCACTAGCGTAAAGTGCAGTAGGGAAGACGATAGAGTTCAGTAGTCTGATCTTGACCCTAACATTCAGGGAGGTCGAGTTCCAAATAGGTTGGAGACGTCGCAGGACACCAGCTGCCTTCCCTACTCTGGCGTCGACATCCCGATCAGAGACCCCGTCATTCGAGATGATGCTGCCAAGATATGTAAAATTCTCCACCTCTTCAGCACGTTGTTGGTTCATCATGACAGGAATGCGGGCACGTGCAGAGCCAACTCGGAGTACCTTGGTTTTTTTGGCGCTGATTCTTAATCCAACTTTCGTCGCCTCCCTCTGCAGGGCCGCGGTCAACCTTTGGAGGTCTTCCTGAGTCGAGCCCGGCAGGGCGACGTCATCTGCGAAGTCCAAGTCAGTGAGATTACGCGCTTCGTGCCAGGGCACACCGATGCCAGCTGGGTCAACTGATCGTCGCATGATGAAGTCAATTACCAACAGGGTTTCGGGTTGACAGTGTTTTTTTAGTAGATAAAGGTGAATGGCTTGAACATGAATTGAGGAAAGCCTAGGAGGGTACTGGTGGCGGCTCCCGAGCCTATCACACCCCCCATGTACTACTGAGAAGTGAAGAAGTATCCCAGCATCCTCCTCTGCCACACCAATCTTCTCCATGTCCTCCTTGACTACATCTATGAATCTTCACTCTTTTCCTCCTGCCTGGCAGCTCCATATTCCGTGATGATTTTCTGATATTAGTTCATGTTTTATTCAGTTTGTTCTGAGACCTGGGATTCAGCCCATAAAGTCAGAAGGTTTTTTTATTGATGTCACAGAGAACCAGAGCTGCCCTCTAACCGCAGACTTCCGTAGGACCATAAGTCTCTTTCTGGCCTTCGGGAATTTCCCCACAGACATCATGACATCACGGTGGCTATGTCCATCTTCTTTATACAGTCTCTGGATTTTATCTGATGAAATGACTCAACTAAGATAAGAAAACTGAGAAAAAAAACAAATAATCTGTTAGTGACTGTTCTCGTCTGAACAGGTGACTAACAGTGTAGCGCTGCCTGAAGATGCCCAGTGTGTGTGTTATGTAAGCGCATGGATTGGAAACAGCGAGGATTGTTTTGGCTGAGATTTTGGGGCCAACATAATCCAAACAGAACGTCTAAAGCTGCCTGACTGAAAACGGTCGGTTTGTGGAAGGTCGTGAGTCCTCTGTACACCGGTGTCTGTTAAAAAAAAAAAAAAAAATTAGCATTGAATGTATTTACTTAAATATTTATGATATCTTTTAATTAAATATTAAGTACAATGTATCATTTATATTGAATTTGTTTTAAATCAATGAATTTTATCTCCATGTTTAATTCACTGACTGACATTAAAATCTGTTTTTTAGACCTTCAGCTGTTATAAGTCTTTTAATATCTCTTTACACAGGCTGTTCATGTGCACTCTAATGATTCATTCAAGGGAGAAAATTAAATAATATGAGGGCAAATTTACTAATCCGAGTGCATGAAATCCCGAGTTCCAATTTTAAAAACTAATTAGCATTATTACCTGAACTGTTTTGATTTGTTCCGCCACGCCGACCTGCATTTATGGATTTCTCTCCCGCCCACATCTTACAGACGTGTTGATTAGACTCGCTTTGATCCATAACATCTGATGTGATGAATGGACTCTGTGGAGCGTGATGGCCGGCAGACATGCAGAGAGGGAGGATTAGCTGAGCGAGTTAAATCAGGATAAATGGAGTCCCAGAGAGAGAGAGATTATTAACCTCCCAGTCAGACACACGTTGAAGGAAACAGGTAAGGTCTCCACAGCCTTTATCAGCACTTTTTATGTATGGTATGTGTATTATGGGTCAGTTATTAAAAATAGGACGCTAACTTCCTTTGAACTCTGAAAAATCACGGCTGCTTGGTGATTGCACTGAGTAGTTCCACCAACTGATCTGTCTCAGTGGTGACTGGACTGGTCTCCAGCAGCTTTTTGTGGTTTGCACATTGCTGGTTTTTACTGTAAACTGATGGGAGAGCTAACTGCCTCTGGCTCAGCTGTTACTGCTCTGAGATCAGTAACCACCTGCACTTTGTATGGACACACAGCGAGCATTAGCAGGTAAACGAGCTTCTTGCTAACATGCGTGATGTAGAGAAGATGGAGTTTTAAAAGTTGTTAATAACTCCTTTGATACATTCATTAGTTAGGAAAGCTGTGATGATGATGAAGGACGGCAGCGCTCACCATGTCCATAAAACAGGCGAGTTGAGCGGATGCAGGCTCGGATTAGCATCCGTGCGATGACTGAATCTAAAATGTTTATCCAGCTGTTTTATCAACACTCTACCTTTAATTTATGGACATTATTCTGCAGAAGAAACATTGTTACCTTTGATATTTTATGCACAATTTTCCAATATTACAGTTTTATGTGTACCGAGGTGTTTTCATCGTGTTTCCTTGCTTCTTTTACCCAGTAGATCTTTATCCATAAAGTGTTTCCTAGTGAAATTTAACATGTTAACATTCAACTGAGAATTTCTTTGGAAAAATAACTGTAATTAGTAAAAATAATAGAGTGCATTAATTCATAAGTAAAATAAAGCACCTTTTTTAAATCATGTGTATCGAAAAAAGGTGAATGTCGCCAACTTGTGGACTGTTTTGGGGACCAGAAGTTGCTGCATTTGGATCAGATGGTGGAGGACTAATTTATCAGCCTAAAGCCTGGGTTACATGTGCATTACTGCAGTAAAGTTGGAGATTTTAACATATGTATCTGCAAACACTGACTCAAGAAACTTCAGGTCTTCTTCAGTGGCTTCTTTTGTCAGTCCTGGAAGCTGGTGGTTGATGGAGGCAAAGAAATGAAAGAAAAGACTGGACTGAACCCTCAGCGCTCAAGATTTTAGTTTAAACACCAGCTCCACATTCAGCGTCAGCAACAGGATGTGGCCTGAACACGACCTGTAAAAGTGCAACGTGTGGTATTTCATTTTAATCTGACTCAGGCCAAAAATAATCATAATCTCTGTTGCTTCCTGTCCTGAGGCCAGCTTTTCTTGATTTCCCACAGTTTCTCTGTTTCTCTCTCGCTAAACTTCGCCTCATTTTTCTGCAGACTACATCAGATAAGAGATACTGAGGCTCACAAAGAAGCATGTCTTGGAGCATGCTTGATCGGTTGGCAGTCTTGCTTGCCCGGGAGATTCTCCAGGGACTGATTTGACCTGGAAAATCGAGAGTTCACATGAGCTACAAAGCCAGTGTGTTAATCTAATAGCATGTCTACTGCAGGCTTGTTCACTACTGGGCCAAATAAATGTGGCTGGGATGATGTAGTTTAATGATTTATCATCTGTTAAACGCAGGAAGGAGTGAACTCAAACTATTATGTTTTTTTTTTCATATTTAGCTTGGCTGTTTCTGCTCATTGGACCCTACTACAGCAGCTTTGCATGACTCAGCTCCGCCCATCATAGATCTGAAACAAACTTTTAAACCAAAAAAAGAAGATTTGAACAACAGGTGGGCGGGGCTTCTGTATTAGGAATACCTCCTCTCTGTCTTCAAAAACCAACAGGTGGTGTCACAGTAACTACGTTCATCTTTATACTGCCTGTGGTGTAAAGTGTGTTCACAGCCCAGCACCCACAACAAAGAAAGTGATAAGAAATCAGTAATTAAGTAACATATTTGTTACATTTTTTTAAAAAAAATGTAACAAATAATGAGTAGTAATTATTCTAAAACTGCATCAGTTGTGTCTGTTGAAAACAATTTTAAGACAAGAAAGTTGTGTAACATGTTTGCGTTTTTTAAATATTTTAATGACTATTTGAATATTTAAAAATCACGACCATCCCAACTGCAAAGCGATCGCACTCCATCGAAGTGGACCCGGGGGACAAACATGCTCGAGCACGTCAGCAGTACAACTCGGTCTGATATGACAAGTAGCATATGTGGCTAATGTTAGCTAAATTAGATATTGCTGTTCCTCTACGGTGGCCCTGAGGTGCAAAACACACACATACACACACACAAAAATTAACTGTGAATAAATTATCGTTACTGCTGAAGAAACCACAAATAACGTTTATACTGTGTATAGTCCAATAACAGGGTATGCAGCTGTTCATACATTTCATAGCAACAGTTTGATAATATTCATTTTTCTTGGATTTTTAAAATAAAAAAAAAGTTCCACGAACAGTCATGTTTGACCATCTCCTTCAGGAGGGATGCAGCGCAATCAGAAATCTAGTTTTAAACACAATTACATTTGATTCTTAATTAATTTGATATAAATGATTAATAAATTATTCATGATGATTTTTAATTATTATATTTTAATTATATAATTTTAATGTAATTCTTTAATTCCTCCCAAGAATCTTTTATTTAATAAATAAATAAATAAATAAATATATATTTTTTATTTTACATGGATAATATTAAACAGTTGGCGGACACATACTTGTGTTTGCCAGAAAGTCCAAGAAGGATGTTCAAGGGTGTTTGCTGGTAACAAAGAAGAAACCTTAATGAAAACATTCTTGTATTTTCTAAAATACTTCTGTGTTTTGGACTTCAGGGCCACTGTAATTTCCGCTTCTTGCTACAAGGGTCGCTATTCAGCAAAGGCTTTCACCATTTTTCAAAACTGTGACGATGTATTGATGTTAAAATACTACACACAGCACCTCAACATAAGCAGGAGAACGCCTACTTTCACCCACAGTCTATTTCTCACACTTTACACTGACTTTCACTTCACACACAGCGAGAACATTTGTATTTTCTTTTTGTAATCCATGTTTAATCTGCCTTTTAGTTGTCCTCTTAAAACAGAAAATAAGTTCTGCCTCTGCTTTCAGTTCCAGTGGACAAACTAGCGGCCGGGTCCACATGTGAAGGTGCAGTTCACCTCATCGTGTAGCCACGCCCCCAACCCAGTCAATCCCCTCATTCCAATGTGTGACTCAGCACTGCTCCTCCCCCAGTGAGTCCGTGTTCTCCCCCAAGTCTATTGAGGCAGACCCCGCTCTCATCTTCCCGCGTCCCGGTCCGGGACCTGGACCGGGGCCCGCGCCGGGCCCCCCGACAACAAGCCCGGCTCTGGTGCCGCTGTGGCCGGGGTAGACCTCCACGGTGCTGGAGATGGACTGGAGTGAACGGTCCCGGAAGTAGTGGAAAGCTTCCTGGTCCAGGTAGTTCTGCTCCTCACGCAGGCCCTGCTCGAAGAGCTTCCGCTTGTGTCGGAACTCGATCACAGTCTTGGTGTAGGAGTTGAGGGTGGTGACGGAGGCGGCCATGCAGCAGGTGAAGGATCCCCACGCCATGCTGAGTGGAATAAGAGAGAAGAAATCGATAAGTATGAAATATATCTTTGGAAAAATGTAATTAGAATTTTACTTGAAAGCTTGAAAGAAGAAGGCAACGGGACTTATGTAGGTCACATAGATTGGGCCTGTGGTTTTACCCTTAACCTCCAGTGACGGTAATTACCCACACCCCTTTTCAAACCGTGGGTTATGTGACGACTCACATAGTCAGGAGTGGGCCAACCATCATCTGGACCACATAGACAGAAACAACGCCCACTAGGAGTCGATAGGGACCCTCGACCTTTTGTGTCTAAAGAACCATCTTGGATGAGAGGTGAAACATCTTCACCTTCTACCAACACAAACTACCATGAACTGAATGACTGAGAACTTGCACACTTATAGATTTTTTTGCTCCTATTTAAAATAAAATAATCTTTCGATTCAGCACAAACAAACAAGGGCATCGTTTGTTCATCAAAGCTCAGTCCCCCAGCCTCCAGGTCTGCTGGGGAACACCGATGTGTTCCCAAATCGACCGCGAAATGTAATTCTGAGCTTTTCATCTTCATTCCTTCAAATGTTAGCAGGACGATGATCGATGCTCAGCTACCTCAGAGTGTGTGGTGACTCTGGAGAGCCTAATGTTGAGCAAACAGTGTGGGAAATAAATGCTCTACAGCACAACAAAACAGGCAAAGGTCTTTAAACATGCTGAGCAAGAAAACCACGAGATAAAACGAAATGACGCATAAAATCCATCACTTTTTTATCTTGGGACAACAGGAATCCATAGTGTGATGTAATTTGGATAATACACTATAAACTCAATCACTTTTCCTTCCCTTTTGTAGGATTATGTTTATAACTGAACCATTACTGTTCCTCAGAGGAAGCAGAGAAACTGTTTAAAGGCAAAACCAAGTAAACAATACGAAATTACAGCAATAAATCTTCACGTATAGCACCGCAGTGAAGCATATAACAAGTCACCGCAACGTAAAACATATAAATTACCCTCAGTCGATGACACCGTTTCTTTATTTCTTTTGTTTACTGATTACATTTCAGTTTTACACCCGATTACTGTTGGAGCTACAAGCTTATTATAGTCAACGTTTTAGTTCGTTAACATTTAATATCACAGTCTGACGAATCTTTGATATGTTTATTAAGTATAAAATGAATATTTGGCATATGTCCTCCAAACACAGTAATCATTAAAAAGACTAAAACTAACACTGAACTAATAAAAATGAGTTTGAAACCTCTGTAGAAACTAACTGAAACTAAACTGAATTTCAAACAAAATAAACAAAAACACAAACCAAGTAGAACTAAAATCTAAAAACTGTGCAGTGGTAATCCAGAGCTGTAAAATACTTTAAAGCCTTTCGGATAGTGCAGCTTTTATTTGTCCAGCACTGAATTTTCACACCAAGCACCAGACGTTTATTTTTAAACGTTTTAAAAGGACATCGCTTTACATCCAGCTAGCACCTGTCAGTCAAAAAGGCCACGCCCCCAACTTTAAGCCTCAACAATTTTGTTTTTATTTTGTGTTTGCGTGTCTGTGTTTGTTTTAAATCAGACTGTAAACATGTTTGTTTCGCTGTAGTTGGACATTTTAACATGGGAGCCTATGGGGACTTGCTCCTGCAGCCCCTGCTGGGCGCTAGAGGAACTGCAGTTTTTACTGCCTCCCTGAGTTTTGTTTCTCACCAAATCCCTCCTGAGCATGTCTGCTCCGTCAGCCACACACCGTACCTCCGCTGCCTTTTCTCAGGGGATTTTTCTTTGTCTTTAAATATGATTCAAATGAAAACCAAAGAACCAGAGGTAGATGTGGTGCGGTTATTAAAAAATATCCAAAATAATTTGGACTATAATGTCTTTAACAACATAAATGAAACAGACTTCTCTTACTGCAAAGCATAAAGAAGATCCTCACAGTAGAGGCGTAACAGGGGTTACGCTCAGTCCTGATGAGTTCGTCTGAACGTGACACAGAGGTTGTTTCCCCGTGAAAAAACACTCGGCCTTTTCTGTGTCTTCAGCACAAACTGTTCTAAAAGCACAGAGCTAGAAAACCTGCCAGCGACCTGCCAGCAGATGAAGAGCTGCTTTGTTTGTGTTTTTTTCCGTCTTCATATTAAGAGTTTTCTCTTATTTCTGTAACACCGCTCGTGCTAAAATCAAATTAAGGTTATTGCTTTCAGTGGAGCTTTAAGCAGAAAGTTTGAGTGCACATCAAGCGTCCGTCGTCATCGTTTCATTCATCCTGAAGGAGCGTTTTGGCCTTCTGTTCCAGCAGAGGTTAATCCTCCTTTCCACTTTAACGATCCTGAATGGCTCCCTCGTGGTGGTAAATGGAGGCTTTCGCTTAAATGACTAACACTGAAAATCTTTCTATTAACAGGAGCAGGTGTTCTCGTTCCAGGTGTTTCCCTCCTTCTGTCCTGCTTTACTCGTGTTTGGATGAAATCCATGTTTGTGCTTCTTTATTTCTGCTCATCTGTATCACTTATGCACCTCTTTATAAGGCACAGTCGCTTCTTCTCTCTGTTCAAAAAAGGACTTTGTTGGAACTCAGCAGCTGCAGCTCAGCTTTCAGCAGAGAGCAAAGACAATTATTAACAGCAGCTCCCTGCGTACCTGCAGACCACCTGCTGACAGGCTGCTGCACACCTCCACCAACAGTCATTACAACGAGGTATTTGGAGACGTGATGCGTCTGTCTGTGAACATCTATGTGTCATTTTGTTGAATTCTTACATAAATATGGACTCTGTGGCCTGTCAGACACATTCCATTCTTCATATCAAATATTTGGCAGCCATAACATGAAGAACTTTAACATCTTTGACAGACATTAAACATTATTATGGACACAGGTTTAAGGTTGGGGTGAAGCTAGTTAGGGGTTAATGTGTGTGGGGGGCTGTGGACTGACCAGAAGGACCATCCATAGTCCCAGCTGTGAGGCCTCCAGTCTTCAGGACCCAGACTGACTGTGATCTGGAACACCTGGGTGTACATCATGTGGGCCACCATACCCAGAAGACCTGCAGCGCACGCACGCACGCACGCACGCACGCACGCACGCACGCACGCACGCACGCACACACACACACACGTGAACAAATTCATTATGGAAACCATTAAAAAGGGCTTTTAAGACACAAACTGATCAAAACATAATATTGGAGCCAAATTTACACACCGTACAGCACAGTCAGTGCCCCTGTGCAGCCATGGTAGCCTGATACTGTTGTTTAACTATAATATGAAACTGATCTGCATGTGCTGTAACAACCCCCTCTGAGCAGGCTCTTGGTGACAGTGGGGAGGAAAAACTCCCTTTGAGCAGGAAGACTGCGTTCAGGCGGATCTGGTTCTGTGAAGCCGCTGAGACTGATTCCGGTGAAATGTGGAGACCTTAATTTTTAATGACTGAATCTCAGTCTGTAAACACATTTCAACATTAAATGTAATCTGATTACAATCAGTAGTTACATTTTAGTTCAGTTTTAGAGTCTCAAAGTCATTTCAGCCTCTTCTTCACTCAGATACTCATCTCTGAGGTTCAGCTGTGACAGACATTTTTTCATCCCTGTGATTGATTACAACACGACCAATGATTGATCACTGATCAGTGTGTTACGTGTCTAAAGCTTTACAGGAGCAGGAGAACGACTGTGTGTCAGCTGCATCACTGCCCACAGAGTCAGACAAATGAACACTACAGACTTTATTCTAAGCTGATAATAAACCTGTGACATAAGCGCCGTCTCCGTCCTTCCATACTGGGGACTAAATGATCATAAAAGTGCTCTTGTTAAGGACAAAAAATAACAATCTAATGTCCAGTGTTTGACTTTAATGTTCAGGAACTTTATAAATGACGAAATGAAACCGAGGGTCAGACAAGCGCTTCTCATTTATCCATCAGTAAATCAAGTAACAGCACGATTTATTCTAAGGCCTTTTCTGGGGGGGCTAATTGAGTTTTTAAAAACTTTTCTGGACGCATAAACACATTTAAGCATCACCATTAGACAAAATGTCTTTAACACATTAAATATTCCTGTTTTAATGAGTCCTCTTTAGTCCCAGGTCAGTTCAAACCCTGTGAGGACGGCATTAGTGTGTTTTCTTGCTCTTACATAACAACAGAAACCCTCAGCATGAGACAGTCTGCCACCATAATTACCACAAAGCAAAAACAACAGTAAATCACTGCAGCCCAGCAGTAATGAATCAGAACACATGTAATGATCATAATTAGTCATTATACAGAATCAATTGAATCAATGAGCGCGCTCTGAAACATCCAATCAATTACAGAGAGCGACACAATCAGTCAGCAGAATTGCAACAAAGTCAAAACGCCGCGGCGCAAACGAGTCGATGTGACATTAACGAAGGCGTTATACATCACAATCACGTGTGTGTGTGTGTGTGTGTGTGTGTGTGTGTGTGTGTGTGTGTGTGTGGGTGTGGGGGTGGGGGGGGGGGGTCCTTTATGCTCCATATTCATCAGCTTTAAGACACCCACCATTACTTTTTATTTATTTATTAGTGAATCAAAGCTGTTACTACTCCATATTTGTATTCCTGAACTCTACTGGAGCAGATTTGCACGAGTCACAGTTTAAATTTTCAGCTTCCTCTGATTGGCTGGCCCTTGTATACGAAGAAGGTTGAAGAAGAAGGTTGGCTGGGTGGGAGGGGAAAGGCGGAGCCTGGTAAAACAGGTGGGAGTCCTCATCAGGTGGCTGGGTTCAGGCCAACCGCTATAGGTGGCATCCAATCAGGACGCCGCCTGGGTGCTCTCAGACAGCGAGTAGGCCTTTGGGTAGAGCCACAACTTGCTGGTGAGATTATGTATTGCATTTAGCACGAAGAAGTAAGTGGAAAACCTCTGTGGCTGTAAAAAGTCTGAGGCAAAATGACCCTGGCTTCTTTTCTCTGTGACCTCTGTTGCTTATTTTAGGTCAAACTGAACAAATCATCAAGTGTCTTTTGTAAATGATCAGAGCTACTGATGTGTGATTGACAGCTCCACAGACAGATCCGGCCCTCGCTGGCTACGCCTGGTTTTTGGAGTACGTGAGCAGAGGGAAGGCCTGGATTTTTATCTCTGCTGTGTAATAGTTTTCAAAATGTCAATTACCTTTCCCTGGTGGAGAATGAGCATGAGGTTTTTACATAATTCAGAGCAGAAGTGTCACTTGTGATATGAAGTGATTAAGGGAGCGTGCTTCAGAGGTTTGCTGCATAAATGCTGTAAAATGTGCCGCTGTCCTCTGAGAGGAGCAGAGTGACGGACGCATCGCCAACTTCTTGTGTAAGAGGTTTAGCGTAAATTGGGGAAAAAATCCCTGGCACCGCCACATCCGAGGCTGCCATGGGATAACCTCTGACCCTGGACGACCTCACAAATCTGTCTCAGGCTCTGTCCGCTCTGCTGCTGATTCTCACAGCAATACTCAGAATATATTTGTTTGTTTTAGATGTAAATGATGCCCAGTGGTGTTTAAAGGATGTTCCCGATGCCAAATTTCACTGGACACAAATTATCTAGTAGAAGAAGAAGTAGGAGAAGGAGAAGAAGAAGAAGTAGGAGAAGGAGAAGAAGGAGAAGAAGTAGGAGAAGGAGAAGAAGGAGAAGAAGGAGGAGAAGGAGAAGAAGTAGGAGAAGGAGAAGAAGAAGAAGTAGGAGAAGGAGAAGAAGGAGAAGAAGAAGAAGTAGGAGAAGGAGAAGAAGAAGAAGTAGGAGAAAGGAGACTTGCATCTTACCGGACAGCACGGTGAAAACGGCGGCGAAGGCGTTGAGTTTGAGTCCGTCGATGACATTGCTGGAGTGGAAAAGCTCGAGACACATGAGGCTGAAGCCGACCACCAGCAGCAGGATGTAGAGCACCTCGGACACCACGGACAACCACAGCACGCCTACAGACACCAACAGAGCGCTCAGTCAGACAGACCTCACATGGATGCGTCCCGGACTTCTGAAGCTACGAGGGCTCAAAACGCTGGAGAGAAACTTTGTCTCCCATTTGTTCCAACTTCAGCCATTCATTCATCTGCTGTCCAATAAGCCACAAACCTGTGATGAAACTTTGATGAATTCTCGGATAATGACACATCTCTCCTCTGTAGTGAGGACACGGCACTTAGAGCTCAAAACAAGGTGAGGTTATTTGTTTCTCATCATCCCGGAGGAGGACAGGAAGGTGTATGAGCCCTCTGGTCATAGACAGGGGAAAAACCCCTGCAGAGCTCAGAGAGACATTATAAAGGATGATGAACAGCTGTTACAACCCCGCTGTACCGTATGACATTTTTAAAGCACAGAAGAGATGTCATCCAGTAGGAGAAGCTGCCCTTGGGGTCCGCTCTCACTACCACGCTTCTTTTCTCCACATGTATTATTTCTAAAAAGGCAAAAAGCTCCTCACGACACAGAATTAAACAGGATTATCTGCTCCTCTCCGCTCTGCTCTGCTGGGGATGAAGAGGAGGTAAAATTACAACCTCCAGGCTGAATTTTCAATTTGAATGTCAGTGAGTTTTGGTGCGGCGCTTCAAAACCCCCAAACTGGGAATATTGATCACTAATTTTGTCTTTGCTCTTTTCTCTAGGCAAGGTGGCAACCAACTACTGTTTCCTCTGCATCAGGATGCTAACCTTTCATCCATGTCATCGTCTCCACGTGGACATATTTCTTCCAAACGGTCTAATAATCATTTCCGACTCCTTAATGAATCTTAACGAGCATCTTTAACTTCAAACAACTGCAAAGGAGAAGCCAGACTGTGTATTTCATGTGGTAGCACTGGTTTAAAGTCAGGGAACGACACTTCCATCCACTTTAGCCAATACAGATCATTTGAATATTGGCACCATGGAGATAAAGAGGAAGAGTCTGTGTGTCTCTGCTTAGACTGCTGTCAGATAAGCAGGAGAAACCTGTTCGCATTCCAGCACAACAAATTTAGTTTGTTTGTTTTGCTGTTTAGAAGTAAACAACAGTTATCGGGTGCATTGACATCACAGTTCACACGAGCAGTGACACAGATAAGGTGGAGCTCAGTCATGTGGGATGAGCTCAGACTAAATCAATCCACATCAAAAGGAAGGAGGTGGCGTGGGCATCTGACTAAAATGCCTCCTGGATGCCTCCTAGGTCAAGTGTTCCTGGGAGGAGGTCCTGGGACAGACCCAGGACGTCTCTGCTGCGATGGGGACCTGATAATTGGTAAAGGATGGATGGATGGCTCGGGTAGACAGACAGGTGGAAAAGGTGGAGGGATGCATGAACGCATGAATGAAAATACCTAATGGTCAAACTAAAAGAGCACCTGACTGACTCATATGACATTTGCTATTGAAGCGGAAACCAGACTCTCACCAGCTTTATTAAGCATCTAAAGATGTTATTACCTGAAAATATAATAAAATATATAAAGAATAAATTGAACCTAAATGCACCGGTGCTTTATATGTCAGGAGCTGGTGCTGGGAGACTCGTCGGGCACAGATGCCGAAGGACGCCTTGTGCTTGTGGAGATACGAGCAGGTTTGACGGAGCAGCAGAATCTGACACCCCGGAAATGAGAACAGGATAAATATCTCCCAGTACGAGCAAGGCCAGCGTGCCCTGTGTCAGTTATCAGTTCAGCGCACAAAGTGTCTTCTACTCATGTGAGTTTCTCCCAATGTGAAGTGTAAGTGCTGAGAGGAGGAAAATAAAGCACATGTGCAGCGGCAGCCCAACGCTGACACAAAGAAGCAGCTCGGAAACGTTCTCTCTCATCAGCCACACGAGCAGATTTTATTCAGATGCTTCCGAGCTCGTCCTGCATCAATCCGCTTATTTAATCACATCAAACTCCCGGCGAGAGATGAAAGATGACAAGAGACGCTGCTCTGACTCGAAACCCTGTAACCGGCGTGACCCCGCAGGTCGCACGAATTTGACTCCACGCTCTCTGATTTCTTATTAGCCGCCGCTGTAATTTCCGCACAGTCGATACAAACAAATTCCAGAGGTATAACCGCCTGCGGGGGAATTCAGAGTGCAACAATATTGACCAAAAACAATTTTCTCCCCTGTTTCTGTCTTATTGAATATGCACCAGTAGACTGAGCAGACTTCATTAGACTGAAGGCAGAAAATAAAATGTGCTGTGAAGGACTAAACCAACACTTCCTGATAACAGGAAGGAAGCAGCTCATCAGACCAAGTCTCATGTAAATGATATAATTACACCTTTAATTACTCTGTGCGCGCGAGTGTGTGTGTGTTTTCCTGAGCTTGTCAGTGGTGTGTGAAGTCAACAGTTTCTTGGGTTAATACATTTCATTTTTTGGGTTTTAGAGTTTTTAAAAACATTTTCATGTCATCAAATGCAAATTCTGATGAATTAATGCTGCTGTAACAGTTTAACCTGATACTTGATACTTGGTTTTACCTGCTGTCACCCCAGCAGGTAGGTTCCAAAGGGATTTGTGTCTTCTCCTGGGATCAAACTGGGTTTAAGTTTTATCACATTTTAGGAGCTGAAAGTGTCCAAATTTGGATGAGAGGGTGGAGTGCTAAGTGTTCGGCCAACACTAACTAGCTTAGTTATCCATAGACTGTATGGGAGCAGGACACAGACAGACAGGCCTGCTCAGTAACTTCCAAATTAATTCCTGAAATTCCTAGAAACTGGAGACTTTTGGATGGCCTGTGAGCACAGTACCAGGACCAGCTACAACTATAACCACCCGCTTCACCATCCAGCTGTCAGCCATTAAGGCCATGCCCTTTATTTCAAGCATCGAGTTTCCACGAACGGTAAAATTATCAGTAATGACCAAACATTTAATGTAACATTTAATGACCTTTTGTACAAGGGTGTAAAAATATCTGTTTCTGCCATTGGTGGAGACTGACCAGTGACTGAGTTTCTGACCAGTTATCTAATCATATTACCTCTAATTTGGCTAATATTTAAGACAGTTGAAAAATCAGGTTCATTTATTAAATGTATCCAGGTTTTGGAAAGTTTTGGAAAATGACATTTTTTCCCTATTTTGCCTCAGTGCAGACTTTCAGCTTTCATTCAAGACATTTACCCAAAGTGCTCCACTACCTGTTTGAGCATTGTAGCCGTTTTTATAAACAAGACCCCATTTTTAGAGGACCAAAAGTAATTGGACAATAGCCAAGCAGTTTCACTGCCAAGCGAGGCCAAGTCCCTCATTATTCCATGACAAATTAAGCAGATTAAAGATCTGGAGCTGGCTTCAAGTGTTCACCAGAACTCTGAATCCAAGGTCCAAAGAGATATTAGTGGAAGAAAACAAGGCCATTAGTAAGCTGAAAGAACAAAAATAAGTCTCTCAAAGATGCAGGAAAACCTTTAGATGTGACACACTCAACAAACTGGTTAATTCTTAAAAATAAAAAAAAAATGCATTAGTCAGCTGAGAAATAATGAAAAGAAAAAACTTTTACAACAACATGCAAACCATCGATTAGACTCAAGATCAGGCAAGACAGAAAACATCTAAAGAGTCGGCAGAGTTCTGGAAAAATGAAAGAAATCTTTGGACAGATGAAGAAATTATGATGAAATTATAGCAGAATGATGGAACAAGAAGAGAACGGAGAACATCATCTGAAGCAGAGCACATCATATGGCGGAGGTAGTGTTATGGCACTGGACTGTGTGGCTGCCAATGGCACCGGGTCACTGGTGCCTAGTTGATCACCGACTGCTGATAGAAGCAGCAGAGCTCAACTTCCTGTTCAGATTCAGCCAAAGCTGATCAGGCAGAGCCTCACAGTGCAGATAATTACCCAAAGCAAACTGCAAAAGCAACTCAAGACTTTCCCAAGGAAACGAAATGAGATTTGATGGCCCAGTTAGCTTCCTGATCTCAACCCACCAGCTTTTCAGTTATTAGTTACAAAACTGAAAGCTGAGAGACGCAAAAAGATGCAGCAGCTGAGGCTGCAAATTTACATTTTTTTGGAATTTAGTGCAAACGTTCGCACAAAATAAGTCTTGGGACCAAAGACGATAACTACCCACACCTTTCTGACAAATGTAACTTGGCAAATAAGATGAGAGCAGACAACGAAGGGTCTCATGAAAAGTTAAAAGTCTGTTTGCATATGAAAATAAACAGAAGTGGCCCAACAGCTGAACCTCTTTAAACTCCAGGATGTCAGACCCATCTTACATCGTGGATCAGATGCAGCACACTTTGATGTTAAGTGTCAGTTTAAAGAAGTTTAACTACACATTTGATCCTTCAGATATTTTAATATAAAACATTTCTATAGCAGATAGAAAAAAAACATTTTAATCTATGATCAAATAACTTTTGTGTAGCATAAAAATACAGTTAGAGTCCAAAGCTTATTCCTTTCGATGTCCAGTGAGGCTGAACTGGAGTCTTTGCTGGGTTGATTCTGGACCCCGAGCCTCATGTTTGACACCCCTGCTGTAATCTTTTCCCATGGTACGCACGTCTGAGTCCCAGTCCCAGTTTTCATAATTCCCTGTTCCAAAGAGTTTATATTAGTTTACAGCACCCATGCAGTCACCACTGATAGCCAGCTACATGTTCGTGCTACATGTTCGTGCATCATCTGTATGTTTGATCTTAATGACACACAGATGTAAAGAAAAATAAATGGCGCTTGTCGTGTCATCTCTCAAGTGGGTCTGGTTCTGCTGGAGTGGGCGGGACTTGAATCCTGGCTTCGATTCGCGCTCGCTGACTCTTTCCGTCTAATCAAATTAAGAGTTGTTTTTTTGTTTCACTTTTCATTAAGAGCAGACTTGGATCTGACTGAGGAGCAGCTGCGTGTTATAAAACCCAGCAGCAGGCATGTCGGGCCCAAAGGAAGGCAGATTAACATATCGTATCCTTGTGTGGGAAGCAAGGTCACCCCGCTCAATACATCATATCATCCACCTCTGCTCCATGCATCACTCCTGCTCTTCCAGATGGCATTAACAGATGAAACCATCGCAGAACTTTCATTATTAACTACCTGCTCTGCATGAAGCAGAGAATTAGAGGCAACGCCCCACATGCACCAAAATATTCCCTTTCTTCTGGATGCTCAAATATTCCTTTCATTCGCTGCAGGATATAAACAACATGAAATAATCTGCTCTTATCTGCAGTTAGGATGAATCTTGATGAGCTGCAATATTCCCTCATTATTCAGCATCCTCTTCTTAATATATTCTGCACTTCATTTGGGTTTAAAAAGAGTTTAAGGTTATACAAGAGGACCTTCTCATGAGGTAAGCCTTTCATGTTCTGGTCAGGTTACAGTCGGCAAAAGCAAACTTTGGAAACGTTGCTTAAAATCTGTCTAAAATTTTGATGTGAGCATACGGCCACATCCTCACCTTTGTTAGGCGACAGGCTCCAATAACTTCCATAAATCACCAGTGACACCACACAGGAAAAGACTCAGCCTGTTTCATATCAATTAATAAGTGTCACTTTGCCTCTTCCCCCTCCTTTGTCAATATAATAACGATGACGGCCTCAGGATGCTTCGAATGAATCTCAGAATCTTAAAATCCGAAGACCCAGTTTAGAGATGTATTCCACTATTTTCCTCATTTTCCCATTTCTCTCTTCAACTCATAGATCAACTATGACTTTCCTTAGATATAAACTATCTACAGATGTGCTCCATTATATTTCATTTCCAGCTGTGACAGCAAACTTCTCATTGCATTTTTCGGTGGTGGGAACTGGTCTTACACTGGTCCCAGTTTCTAACTAATCAGTGCTGTAATGGTGCTGGTATTGCTGGTTTAACTAAAGTGCCTCTAGAAGCCTCTTGGTATCGCATCATGGCTGCAGTTTGACAGTTATTTAGAAGCTCTTGTCTAAATATTTGGAGAAAAGAGACATAACTTTTATTTTGATCTACCAAATACTGCAGTTCCTTTAATGTCCACTAGAGGCTCCAGCAGTAAATCTGCAAAAACTGTTTTAGTCACTTTAGTAAATTTCTTAAATTTCTTTCCTTTTTTAGGGGTGCGGCCTCTTGGCGAGACCCTGAACTGGACCTCTGGACCGTGTGTGTGCTGTTGGAGCCTTTTGGAGCATTTTTAATGACATCATCTGTCCAATAATATGGCCGCTGTGAGGTGACTAACAGGCTGTCCAAGGAGTCTGAGCTCCAGTTATAGTGAGTAAAATTTCATGAATTTGACTGGATGTTGATTAGCACCAGGTAGCAGGTATCTGTGTCTATTTGCTGCACCCATACGTCCAAGGATCTGGCACGCTACTCACGACAGCTAACATTAGCCACCCTCTGGTCCAAATACAGAACTTCTGTATTTTAAAAACAGAAAAATATTAAATTGTTCGGGGAAAATGTGAAAGATGAAGTTTGAAAGTATCCAAGGACTAAAGTCCAACCTTTATATACAGTCTATATATTTAACTGTCATCTCCTGCTACATTTGGTAAACTGAACATAAATAAATACACACTCTTTCCTCTACAATGACAGCGGTAATGACTGGAATCTTCTAATCACAAGTTTTAAAGTGCTTTGAGTTGTTTTTATAATTAGACAGAGGGGTTTGTGGTAAATGCAGTTTAAAAAGCAAAACAAAAATGCAGCTATGTTACTTTTGGAAGATTGATGCAATCTTACCTGCATGGTACCACAAACTTCAGCACCAGTTGTAATTACAGAAAGTGGTCAAAGGTTAGTCCACGTGACCTTATTTAAGGTAGTATGTCCCAACTCTCCGCATACTTCCTGTAGAACGAGCTTTGGAAAGGCAGTTGCAGCCCTGCAGTCTGGCCGAGCAGATGTCACAGTTTATGTGGGACATTTTTATTCAGCCTCCTTGTCTGATGTATTCAGCCGATGTCCCACATTTTGATCGGCTTCAAAGGAATTTCACTTTCCTGCAGTGAGTTTTATTTCCTGATGGATGTGAAGGAAGCAGTAAAGTAGAAGTTAACCTGTGTTTTGCTGCTTAACAGTGAAAGTTGCAGATCACCATGAAGTGTTGAGCAGATTCCAGATGGATACGATGGAAGATACCACAAAGAAAGTCAAATGAGCAGAAATACTGAGACACTGAGTTTTGTCAGATGCATCCCGCTGACCTGACAGAGATAATTGGAAGTAGGAGATGGCCGTTAGAACATTTATGGAAGGCTTCCAAGCTTGAGGTCCATAGGGTACATCTCAAGGAATCAATTTTCTCACTTAACGACATGATAAAAAATGTTTTGCTAATCTAATAGCTTCAAAAAAGAAAAATCCCAGAGTGTCGTTTGATACAATTAAGAACATTGTCTCTCCTGATATTCCTCATGTACCAGTCTATACTAAATCTGATTGTAATGACTTTTTAAACTATTTTGTTAATAAGGTCGCTGCCATCAGGTCGAATATTTCTCCATCATCCTCTCAGTATCACACGTGCGTACCTCTGATACCTGCTCCTCTTTTACTCCTGTTACCTTACAGGACATCAGTGTCTGCTCGGTCAGATGAAACTGACTTCAAGCCACCTCGATGTACTTCTTCGTTAGTGTGTTTGACTCTATTGGCTCCTGCATTCTGGAAATAATTAATACTTCTCTTTATACTGGCTCAGTTTCCAGCTATTTTAAACAAGCTATTGTTGAACTAATGTTAAAGAAACCTAATTTGGACCCATCTCTTCCAAGCAGTTACAGATATTTTCCAGTCCGGGTTCTGCAAATTACACTCCACTGAAACCGCTTTGCTTAAAGTGTCTCTGATGGCAGCAGAGTCAGTAGAGTACAGCGTTCTGGTTCTGTTGGATCTCAGCTCTGCTTTTGATACTGTTGATCACAGCATCCTGATAAATAGGCTGAAGGACTTGTTTGGGATCACTGGTGTTGTTTTAAATGGTTTATGTCGTATCTATCTGAGAGATCTTTTACTGTCTGTATAAATCATCTGCTGTCTGAAACATCAGTTCTGGCTTCTGGGGCACCTCAAGGATCCGTTTTAGGTCCGAGTGTCTTTTTGCTGTATATCCTCCCTCTAGGCCACATTATCAGACGTTACATATTTCTTATCATCTCTATGCTGATGACATTCAGTTGTACTGTTCTTTCAAAGCTTCTGAGTTTTATAAATTGTCGTCTTTAAATAATTGTCTGTCTGAGATCAAACAATGGTTAAATGACAATTTCCTCCAGTTAAATGCAGATAAAACAGAAACCTTGATTGTTGCTCCTGATCACATGCTCTCAGAAATTAAGCAGCACTTCAGTTTTTTTAGACCCTTCATTTCAGTCGAGTCTCAGAAACGTAGGTGTTATATTTGACAGTTCAATGTCTCTTGAGAAACACTCTGAACAACTTGTCCGGAACCGTTTTTATCATCTAAGAAACATTTCTAAACTCAGGCTACTGGTGTCAAAGGCAGAACTTGAGATGATTCCTGCTTTTATCTCTTCTCGTTTGGATTATTTTACGTGTCTCAACAAATCAGCTCTGGATCGCCTTCAGTCTGTACAGAATGCAGCGGCAAGACTTTTAACTGGTACAAACAAGAGGTCACACATTGCTCCAGTTTTGGCTTCTCTTCATTGGTTGCCTGTAAATTTTAGGGTTCATTTTCAAATTTTAGTTGTAACTTTTAGAGCTCTGCACGGTGAAGCTCCCCAGTATATCTCTGACCTGCTGAAACCTCATGCTTCATCCCGAGCACTTAGGTCGTCAGGTCAGAGGTTACTGGTACTAGGTTTAAAACACGTGGGGATCGGGCTTTTCAGGCTGTGGGACTCCCTGCTGTTGTCGTTACGCGGTCTAGACTCCATCGACTCCTTTAAAAAGCAGCTGAAGACATTTTTATACAAACATTTTTTTTTCCCCACTGTTTTATATTATTTTATTTGTATTTCTGATTTTATTCTGAAGCACTTTGTGATTTTTATCTGTGAAATATGCTATATAAATAAATTTTACTTACTTACTACTTAGTAGTTAAAAGAAGTTTAACAGTTTCAGGGATAGAAAAAGGGAATAACGAGTATATGCAGGAAGAAGAAAGAAACTTCAGCTTTTATCTCCAGAGAGAGTTGGAAAAGTCTCCTTCAGATTAAAATCACAAGGTAAACACCAAACCTGTAACCTCCCCTGTGAGTTTATTTCAAGTTTGATATGTCAAAATGACCGTGCAGCGTTGGTGACGTGTCCCACGCAAACACGCTTGTTATTGTCATTTTAGATGTGAACTCATAACACACAAGGGCACAGCACTACAGTCGTCCAGGAGGTGAGAGGTAATAAAAAACTCTGAAAGTCCAGAATTCACATTTTTCTTAGTGCACCACAGGTGAAAACCCTCTGAAACAGTGAAAGAGTCCAAAAACGAAAGAGTGTGTGTGTGTGTGTGTGTGTGTGTGTGTGTGTGTGTGTGTGTGTGTGTGTGTGTGTGTGTGTGTGTGTGTGTGTGTGTGTGTGTGGTTTTTTCCCTTGGCCCAGTGAACAGGTGGGGAGCGGCAGGGAGTGGCGAAGCCGCCTAATGACCATCATCACTCACCTCTCTCCGATGCCGGGGCCAAATCAATGAAGCTCCGACACTTCTCACCTGAGAGGAGAGAGAAAGGGAGAGGAAGGAGAGAGGGAGAGAGGGAGATGTATATGTAAAGAGGGAAGAAGAGGTGGAGGAAACAAGGTGAATCGAGTTGGGAATAAAGGGGGGGGGGGGAGCAGGTGCAGAGGATGAGGCGATTAGTGGGCAGGAGACAAGGATGGAAATGAATGCATAGGGGGGAGAGAAAAGGATAAAATGAACGTTAGTGTGGCGGACTGATACGAACTGAAACCACGTCAGGCTCACAAATAAAGACACAGTGACTCCTCAAGATGATCCTCTGCACACTACTGCACACTGCCAGGCGTTATTAAGTTGTTTTAAAAGCTGTATTAGTCACATTCATTTGCTTTTATTCCGTCGCATTAAACAAAAGATGTTTACAGCACAGAGCTGGAGTCGGGATGAAAATCCCAAAGCAGAGAACTCAGTTAAATGATTAGAACGATCTGTTGATCCATTCTCTGACAAAAATCTGGGTCATGGTCACGAGGGCAGAGACATCCACCCATCTCCACAGTCACCTCCTCCACCATTTCTAAGGGGACACCAAGGTGTAGCCAAGACACCCGATCTCTCCGGCAGTCTGACAAAACATCGCCTAGATGTCCTCCATTGTTGTGTTATGTCATGGGGTTTTTCGAATGTATGTTTGTCACAGTTTCAGATCATCAAACAAATTCAAATATTAGACAAAGATAACAAATGTAAACACAAAATGCAGTTTCTAAATTATGGTGTTTGTTATTAAAAGGAAAATAATCCAAACCTACGTGTCCCTGTGTGAAAAACTGATTGTCACCGACCCGTCATTACATAAATTAGCTGTGATGTATCACATCTTTGGAAAGCTGAATTCAGTTTCTAGCCACACCCAGGCCTGATCACTGTCATACCTGTTCACAATCAAGAAATCACTTAAATAGGACCTGCCTGACGAGGTGGAGCAGACCAAAAGATCCTCAAAAGCCAGACATCACGCCGGGATCCAAGGAAATTCAGGTACAAATGAGAAACAAAGTAACTGAGATTTCTCAGTCTGGAAAAGGTTATAAAGCCATTTCTAAAGCAGAGGGACTCCAGCAAACCGCAGTGAGAGCCAATTTCCACAAATGGCAAGAACATGGAACAGTGGTGAACCTTCCCAGGATTGGCCAGCTGAAGAGAATTACCCCAAGAGCGCAGCGGCGACTCATCCAAGAGGTGACAAAAGACCCCAGAACAACGTCCAAAGAACTGCAGGCCAGAGTTCATGACTCCACCGTAAGAAAGAGACCTGGCAAAAATGGCCTGCATGGCAGAAAACCAATGCTGAGCAAAAGGAACATAAAGAAAAATATCTGGATGATCCCCAAAACTTTTGGGAAAATATTCTGTAGACTGACGAGACAAAAGCTGAAGTTTTTGGAAGGTGTGTGTCCCATTACACCAAACCATAATACACCAGCAAGTCCACCTCTGACTAGGCCGATCCAGTGTCTTCATTTTGCTTTTCTTAAGCCACTCAAAGTCCTGACCAGAATCAGATTAAGATGCTGCGACATGACCTTTGAAGGCGGCTCATGTGTGGCTGAACTATAACATTTCTGCAAAGCTGAATGGACCAAAATTCCACAGCTGTAAAAGACTCGTTGCCTCTAATCATCAATTAAAACTGGTAACAGCAGGTGGTTAGTTTGTGATATTAGTCATTGCTCTGACCTAGATTTACTGCTCTTGTATTAAGGTTTGTCTCAGTGGCAGGTGGGTCACATATTAGCCTTAACACTTTGCATATGACTGGGTAGCATTAGCAATTTATATCCAACAGCATTTTTAGTTTATGTGTTTCTGAGTACAGTTTTTAAGGAAGTGCTTCGCTTTCTCTTGTATTTAGATCAGAGTGAGGATTTCGGACAGGTTGGGCTCCATGGGATGTTCTGGGATTATTGAGAGTCAGAAAGAAGTGGGAACGGTCATTGGCTGACTAATTGTCAATTACAAGTTGGTCATGTGATTAAACTTCTCTTGCTCGTGGTTGCTAACCTTCATAACTTTGTGATGTGGAGCAATACTGAATGTGTAAAAAAGAAAAAGTGTGACTCTTTCTCAGATTGTTCTAGTTTCAGTTTCGAGTGTCCTCTTGGCTTCATTATATTTCTTCCTGACACACTCGGGCCTCGGTGAGTTCATCAGAGCTCACGAGACCCTGCAGGTCACAGATCAGCAGCCACAACACGAGCTATAATTCAGCCCGTGCAGTGTCACGGGCAGCAGGCGGGCCCATCTATAACCAGCCCAAACACCGACGCCCACACACGCACAGAGCCATACTCGCTGAACAGCAGATGAAGACACACTGTTTGATCACACTGATGCTGAGGACGATTTAGGTTTCCTGTGGTGAAAGAAAAAGAACAGAAACTCAACGTCAGTCCTGCAGAAACTCTCTGAGATTCTGGAAGTCCCGTTAGCTCAACAGTGCATTCAGAAGAATAGCTTTTATGTCTAATTTGTACTTTTATTCCACAGTTTCAGCTCACATGATTCCTGTTAATCTACTGTTGCATCACCTATGGGCAGTTATTCTAACCTAGAGAGCAATCGGTGTTTGGCCTAAATGTGGGCTGCATTCAGACTTGGCTGACAGCTATGATTCAGGGTCGGTCTGGCTGACTAAATTTAGCCATAGCTTCAGCTCACATGGACCAAATTTCAGGTGTTCTTTGGCAACTGGGTCACCTCTTAACCACAAAACACTTACCCCTGTCAAGCCCATCTCATGACTGATGGGCCATTTCCGCTTCTCCTATAACAGAGTGAAAACGCTGCTGGAAATGAGCCGAATGACCCTTAACCCACTCCTTCCTGTTACCTGTTCTCCACCTGGTGCTTGTATCCTTCCTTCCTCTGTTCTCCCCTGGCTTCCTGTTGGGAACTAAACTGAAATAAGAATAAATGTATGACTGTAGCTAAAATCAGCTCTTTGATTGTTTCCTCTAAGCGCCTGTTTGACAGAATCTGAAGAGGATGGTCATATTTCATCTTTTCAAGGTTAAATGTGAATTTGCTCACACCTTGGTGAACTGAAGTGAAGCTGTGATGCAGCCAAAAGGTGAGCGTCTCAGCGTCTGATTAGGACATGAATCTAAAATGTAATTAAAGAGTGAGCGGGCTCGTCTGTGACCTGATGACAGGACTAACAGCACAATCAGTATTCCTACGCCTTCCTGCCGCACACAGAAGCCCGCGCTGCTCTAAAATGTCAATTATCAAAAAAAGAGAGAGAAAATCACGCTCGCAGTCTATCAGGCTGTAATGAAACAGATCCATTTAAAGAAGCTTCAGGTGTCTTCTCTTGTAATTTTGGTTCACAGTCCTGGCTCTCACTTTTGCACCACTCTTTCATTATTCTCCCTTCCTGCAGCTCTGCAGACTGTTTAATCAATGATCCGATGTCATTTGGGGGTTAATTGCAGCTGTAATGAGTATGAATGCTTTTGTGAAACAACACCTAATGTGCCATTACTTCTACATTTAAAACCGACCGTATAAAACGTCAGATTGAGAATGAACTTGAAGAACATAAAGGCTCCAGTCTCATTTGTGCTGATCCAACACCGCAGTTCAAAACTGGACGTGCCGAGTGATCGATGGACGTGATTGAGAAACTGAGGAACGCTGCACAGTCACAATTATGACTTGCGTTAAAGCACGTCCTCCTCTATCTCTAATTGGATCATAAATTTCTAAATTAACACCACGTTTTATTCAACAAGACTTCAAACCAGCGACTGAGACCATAAACCCATCAGGAAAGTGTTTACTGCGCCCACAGAGCGAGGCAACGGACCAGTGGAAGCCCGAGGAGTTGCAGCATGGTGGTTAACTCCGTTGCCTCACAGCAAGAACATCAACCATGTGGCTGTGTTCACTTTTTCCAGTGTTTGCTCTGCGGGTACTCCGACGTCCTCCCAGTCCAAAGACATACAGTTAGTGGGTTTAGGTTAACTGGTGACTCTAAAGTACCCATCGGGTGTGACTGACTGGCTGGCTGTCTGTGTTGACTGGTGAGTGGCAGTGTGCAAGCTTAATGTTGTGAAGGACGGTGCTTTGGACTGAAACTACAACTTCTACCTAAACCTAATTAACTAACTGTGAGCACCGAAATCAGGAGCAAAAGGAAAACACAAGGTTACACAAATAAACCCAAGACTCAGGACACTTTGTCTGCAACGGTGAGACGCCTGCAGCATCTGACAGAACATCAGTATTTCACACACTGCTCCATGCCAGAGTCCTCAGCAGCCATCCTGAGCCGTCTCGCTTGTAACTGAATAACTTTTGTGCTCACAGATATGAAAACATCATCAGTCAGATCAGCTCCAAAGGTTTGGTGGATTTGCCTCAAAGCAACATTTTAAAGACTTTTTCCTCCACAGGTTATACTTCTACGTCACAGTCACACAGCTTCACTGAAGGCTCCATCCACGGCAACAACGCAATCAGCATCTCCAGCTCCGCCCACCAGAGCACAACTAATAGTCTGATTCACGTTATGGGTCCGGGAAGGAAGAACAGTACTTTTACCTTCATCGTCACTACAATAATGAGTAAATATGTCTGCACAAACCTCTGCTGTGCATCTTTGATAATGTGCCTGATCATTTTCAAATGCAACCTCCTTCAGCAGTGATGGTTTCCTGTGCGACTTCATCAGTCTGTCACATCACTGTGGAGGAGTTTTGGCCAACTCTTCTTTATAGCGTCGATCAGATCATTGAGGTTTGCAACATTCATTTATGCACAGAAAAGACTGAAAAGATCACAGCCTCTCAGTCAGGCTGAGGTCTGGATCACTGCAGCTCCTCCTTTTTTTAAGTTGGAAATGTGCTGCTGTGCTCGGGATCGTCGTCCTGTTGATGACCCAGTTTGCTTTAGCTGTGGGACACAGCCTCACATTTGGCTCTAGAACACTTTGGTGAGGTCACGGTACACTCAGTGACTGCAAGGTGCCCAAATCATGATCGGTCCACCGCTGTGGTGAAGGCTGGGTTTGAACTTTGGCCTCATTGGTCCTGATGTCTTGTTGGTAGTTCAGATGCTGCCATGCTGTTTATAGAGAGAAGAGGTTTTCTCCTGCATCCCTTCCACACAGCCATACTTGTTCCTACATAGCAAGCAGGTCTGGCCCGGATCTGGAATCAAGCCGGCACTGCTGGCTGACTTCTGGCATGTAAAGACATATGTCATCCAGATATGGGCCAGGCCTGGCATCAAGCTGGCACTTCTGATTGACCACTGTCATGGCAGAGTGTATGTCAACCAGATATGGGCCAGGTCTGGCAATGATGCCACTGCTTATGTGATGGCATGCCATATCTGGCCCGATTGTGGTTTAGTGTATGTGGCCCAGGCCCATAGAAAACAGGTCTTCCCAGGATCCGGCATCAAGCTGGCACTTCTAACCGCAATGATGGCACTGTTTATGTTCCTATTTTAGTTAGAAGACCCAAATGCCATGTTGCAATACTGTACTGCTATGGTAGCCAACGTTTCAAATGCAGAAAAGCGTCTGGACTTCTTTAAGTTACTTGAAGACGTTTCACCTCTCATCCGAAAAGCTTCTTCAGTTCTAAGGTCAAATGGTGGAGAGTCCCAGATATAAACCTAGTGGGAGTATCCCACAGAGGGACAAAAGGGTCCCACAGGGGGACCCACCTTAAGGTGGGGCCAGGTTTCACAATGAACTCACCCGAAAGTCTGGCTGATTGGGACCCAGACCCAGTTTCACACCGTGGCTCAGGTGATTAGAGGATCATCAGGGGACCCTTTTGCAGGTTTGACAGGTTTGTGAGTGTACACTTTATCCAAAACCTAGTGACGGTTTACTCATCTTTGCCAGTGGGTGGTGGTAGCTCAGGAGGTAAAGCAGGACACCTACTGATCGGAAGGTTAGTGGTTCAATCCCTGGCTCCTCCAGTCTGCATGTTAAGAGTGTGAATGTGTATGAATGTAGTTAGGAAGCACTCAGTGTGATTGGGTGAATGTGGAACGTTGTATAGAGTACTTTGAGTAATCCGGGAGACTAGAAAAGCGCTATATAAAAGTCAGTCTGAACAGAGTCTCATCATGTTACTTTTGCACTGTTTTGCATGTTCTGGCACATGTTGGTATTACATGGCTTGATTAAGATACACATTTGGCTGACATCTGGGGCCAGAGCTGAAACTGTTCTGGGCCAGCAGTGTGTCTGCAACTGGCCCGTGCCTGCACACAGCTTACACATGGTCCACATACCGCAAAGAATGACGGCCCTTTGGTGGCCCAGATCAGGTTTGCCAGAGGTAGTCCACATATGGGCCAGCACAGGACCACCAGTGTGTCTTCAACTGGCCTTGTGCTGACCCACGTGTGGCCCAGATCTGGCAAACGTGATCTGGGCCACCAAAGGGCCGTCATTCTTTGCGGTATGTGGACCACGTGTAAGCACATTATGTGGGCCAGATCCGGGCCATACCAATTTTGCTATGTGGGTTCAGTCTTTTTCTAACTGTGCTGTCCTGAACCATTAACCTGGCCTGAAGAGTCTTTGATGGAGCTCTTGGGTTTGTTTGCAGTTTCTCTGAGTATTACGCGCTCTTGTCTTGGGGTGAAACAGGTTCTTCCTTCTACAATATAATAAAAAGAGAAAATACATGAAACAGGCTGTTAAAAGGCTCAAACAGTGACAGTGAGGCTTTCACAGAAAGGTCACGTCGATGTAAATTGAACTTTTTTGCAAATTAAAGCCTCTTTTTGGAGCGACCGACTCTGTTCTCATTACTGCTGTCACTGCGAGATGAGCTCCTTAGGAGTCTGTTTGCCAGTCGTGCCAGATTGAAGTGATGTAATGAAGTGAATAAGCCTCGCTGAAGCTTTCATGACGCCATGTCTGCATGCTTTCACTTAACCTCTTATTGCCTGGGTGGAATACAGCATGTCTGGATTCAGATGCGATATCAAATCATAGTCAAAGAAGGTTTAAAAGTTCAGTGAAGTCTGGATTGACGGCGAGACTCCAACATGAGTCTCCCAGCAGGGTGTTTGAGGAGAGAACAGGGACAGTGAGGAGCAGCACAGTGAGACTGATGAAGAGAAGCAGTAAAGTCGTACGCATCGATCAGCCCGAGCAGGCTTCGGTAACTCTGAGATTGGCCCCTTCTGAAGCAGTCCAAAGCTCTGAGACGATGGCTGTTTTTAAAGGAAAAAAATCCCACTGAATCATTTATTTCCCTCCATGTGTCATTTTTCACAGTGGCTCCAAAGTACGGACCTTTCATAGGAAAGCAGACTGATAAATAATTACTGTGTAGTGCTTGGATAAGTTTCACACAAGCAGAAAAGCTTGAATCATTAATTCAATTATTAATCTATTTTTAATAATAAGCTGCTGTAATATACGGATCAGCTGTGCAACAGGTCACATATAGCTCCAGCTCCAATGGCTGATGGCCACGTATTCCAATAATGAGCTCAGCGTATGTGCAGCCATCAAACACACCGAAATGGCTTGTTTCAGGTAGAGGATGAATTGGCCCACTTTCTAATAGAGCTACACTGAGCTCAGCGGGTCCACTTTACAACAATTACAAATATTTTTTCGAACAAAAGAAAATATTAAAAGAAGAAAAATTTATTTTACTAAGTAATACTAATAACACACAACAGCATATTCAGTACTGGTGAACTTAGGGCCCATATGTCTGTTAAAGTATCATCAGAGATAAGGATCGGCGTGGTCATTTTAAAAGTGGATCCTATTTTCAAGTCCAAGGTGTGCTGAATGCAAAAAACAGATAAAGATGTTGAAACACTTCTTCTAAGAAATTCATGACATTGCGATGAATAAATAAAATACTGCTGTTTTTGTGTTTTGTGTGCAGCTTCATCAGGAAGTTGCATAACTCACATACATTTGTAGAATTATATTATATCGTGGACTCTAGTAGCTTAAAAGCATGATCCATAAGCTGTAGACAGGCAAGCAGAACTTCAATCCCAAACAGGAAGCTCCAACAGAACAAAAACAAACACTTGAGTTGGCTGAGGTGAAGCCTATCAGACAGCTAGCAGCTCCAGCTGCCTGTGTCACCATTAACCTGTCAGTCCAAAAGACCACGCCCATAATAATGCAAACTTTATACAGAGGAATTCACCCTCGTACAGCTGTTATAAATGGAGAAATTATCTGTAGAGACCAAAACTGTTTCTGTATCAGGCTGTAAACGTGTTTATTTCTGCTGTGAAGTTGGACATTTGAACATGGGAGTCTATGGGGACTGACCTCTGCTGGACACTAGAGGTACTGCAGCTTTTGGCGCTTCTCTGTTGACTTCTTGAGCTTTCAGTGAACAACACGAGCAGCAACACAGAGCCCAAAACTGATAAAAGTGGTGTCAAAATATTATAGAGAATATTACTGCAAACAAAGGTAACCGAGAGTCAGCTTAAATCTGTGACGGACAGTGTCATATTCATACAGCAATTATGTATAACGTACATGTAATTTTAAGTCCTAACATCTTTGGAGGTTAATCAATGTTAATTAGTGATGCTCTCGGTGTCTCCATCACCTCCCCAGGATGATCTCATTTTTAATTCTCAAAGGTGATGCTAATAATTATTTCTGTAAAAACAAACAAGCAGAGCGAAGTCAGAGAAGAAAAAGGAATCGATGGCTGAGAGAGGGAGTCACACTGTAAAATTTTATTATCATAACTCTCCGCTCAGCGATGTCAGAATGCCTTTTTATCCAGCACTGCTGGGCGAACCACACTGTAATAAAGATACAGGCCTTTAGCTCGCAGACCAATCACACTGAAAGGAGAAATTACCAGTTACTAACAGGCAATTCATAGTGAGTTATACTCAAACAGATGTTTGATTTTTTTAAAACAAAAACTCAGAAAAAATCCCATCAACAGCACAGTGAACACAGTCTGTCTGCAGACCGGGAAATAATCGATAGGGCTGGGCGATATGGCCTAAAATTCATATTGCGATATAATTTGAAGCATGTGCGGTAACGATATATATCGCGATATATTCTTTTCTTCTGTATAACGTATTTTCCACACTATAGGGACTTAAAATCCTTTAATTTTCTCAAAAATCGAGAGTGTGCCTTATGTATGAATTCTGGTTATGCTTACTGACCTCGAACCGATTTTGGTTGCAGAAATCTGTTAAAAATGTTTTAGTACAACTTTGGTAAGCCGCACTGCTTGATGGATTGTCAGAGCATTACGGCTGCCGTAGTGAGGAGCTGCGCGGAGTAATCTGGGTCCAAAACTCCGTCTGTTTCAGGTCCCAAAGTCAAACAAACACTGAGAGTTAAAAACGGTCTAAATTCCACCTGGTAAAGCAGCAACGCTTTACCAGGTGTAACAATTAAGTTTAACATCCATGCATCCATGAAAACAGAATTTATTAAATTTAATGGAGTTAGAAGTTAACAGGAAGTTAGCTCGCTAGTTTCCACCTAAACATGACATAGCATGTTCTGACTGAGATTTTTGAAACTAATTCAAACGTACAGCTCTGCTATCACTTCCAACATAAATGAAGACAGGAAACTAAACAGCAGTGACGTTTGCAGGGTTACTGAAGTTGGACTACCTGGTATATAATTTTGTGCTACGTGATTGCTAGCGACACAGCTATGTTAGCATAACATTAGCACAGTGAAGCTGGAGGATGAACGCCAACTTTTTTTCCCACTCGATAAAAGTTAACGTGAGGGATTCTGGTGGTCAGAGACAAATGCAATCACATAGCAGGATGCTGTACACGGGCCAAACTTCAGTCAGGAGAACAACTGAGATCATTCATCCACAATACGAGGTTAGTTATTAATATACTGCAACAACATGGGAATAGATGACCCAGTGACACTGATGTTATTGCACTTAGTCTAAAGGTTCTGCAGCACATCTCAGCCACACAGCAAAGCTTCATCCCAGCCTCTGCATTAAACTGTCTGGAATCACTGCAGCAGCCTTCATGGTGGGAAAACATGTTAGGTTTATGAATTATGATCCACAGCCCCCCAGTACTACCACACATTAACAGGTTTAAGTCCTCTTTATCATCAACAACACAGGGAGAGCCAAAGAATGAGCCAAGATTAGTTTTATATGCATCACCAATCAGCAGCTCGAATCTGTGAGGAAAAAAGGCAAAAATCCACAACCCTTTGGTCCAAACATCAACTTTATCATCCAGGCCAAGCTGCAAATCAGCCCGTGCTGCGTCATGCCAAAGAAGTCGTCCAGACAAATAAACTATACGTATACTTGTTTTATCACAGTCGAGACAGCCAGCATCTCCAGTATTCTGAATTTGTTCCAGAACTGAGGAAATAGCTGAATAAAACATTGGGCTTGGCAGGAAATCCACCATATTTTTGCTGCTGGGCTTTTCTGTAGAGTTCATCATCACTGGGACAGAAGAAAACACACACACACACACACACACACACATTCAAACTCTCCGGCTCTTCCCAAAGCTCCGCGCTGTGTCACAGGTGTTTGCGTACCTGATCTCAGGTAACACTCTCTTTGGTCTGTTACGCATCAGCGCAGGAGGCTAAATGAGGAGGTGGGTATGATGTTGAATCTTTATCAGCTGATAATTAAACAGCTGGTGTTTGGAGTTGCTTTCATCATTATTCAGCCTCTGCAGCACATGTATAATATCTGCATATTAATGTGGATTGTTTACATGGTTTGATTAAAGTCGGCACACGCTCAGTTCAGCCATCAGGACTAGTAAGAGTGACAGGCGCTGTAAACATTTTTAAAAAGTGCAAATACAAATTATCAGCGGTCTTCAACTCAGTTTGAATCCAATCACCTCAACTGGCATTCCTCAACCTAACCAAGAAGTTTTAGCGCCCAGCGCCTCAGTCACACCGGCCTACAGACCGGTCGGTGCACGGTGTTGGACCAAAAACTTCCTCACGATTGTTTCGGTTGCTTGTAGGTTGCCATGGTTACCCACAGTTTTCATGGAAGACACCAGCTTTCCTGGAAAGCCGTGGAGGCCAGGCCAGGCAGCTGGACACTTAAGCAGTTCAGATTGTGTTTGGATGGTTCACAGAGAGTTGCTTCGAAGACAGTTTAAAAGAATCGTGAGTGTAATCTCAGAGAATGGTGCTGGTTTGTTCTCCGGGAACTGTTTGAGGTTTGTAAGGAGGGTCTGCAGGCAGGTGAGGCAAGAAGGTAAGATTCCTTGAAAGAATCCTTAACAGGGAAGTATTGACTCGGAGAAGACAGGTGAGCAAGTTCAGGTAAGTTTCAAGACCAAAGTGGGAATCAGACTTTACCCCAAGACCCAAACACTACAAACTGATTCCAGTGACACCAACTACATGCACAATGTTAATGAGACTAAAAAAACCTGATGCAAGCTGGAAATGGAAACTGTCGCCTTCAAAATAAAAGCTGCGCCTTCCGAAACTTGTTCATTGAGAGTCCGCTGGGGAGTGTTTCCTTGCAAGCTCCTGCTGAGGTTGGTGCACCACACTCTTTGCAACCAGTTTCACCCAGCAGCAACAGAGCAGTTGGCAAATACACATGTATCGATAGCAACAAAATTTAATCAGGCAAAAAGAAAGTGAAAAACAAAGCAGAGCAAAGAGAAATCCCAAAGTTTTCAAAGACAACAAATAATTTAGACTGGATGTTGGGATTGATCTAAAATACAAACAGATGAATGCATAAAATCTTTGATGAAAATGCAGCTTTGGGTTTAAATCTAATGAAATGTGCATTCCTGTTGGTGAGAGCAGCGCCGAGAGCAAAAATATAAACACCCTGTTAAACAAAAAAGGTGCTGCTCCATCAGCAGCTTCTGTTCCAGTGTTGGTCTCAGTGTAAACATCCTGTAGATTTAATGAAGAGCTGGAACAAACCGATCCTTTCAGAATGTGAGGGAGGAATTTAACAAGCTTAAGCTTCGGGGTGTGACGGGATGTGTGTTAGTTCAATACTTGATGTGCTGGACGGGAGACTTTCTTAGTTTTGTACTTACTGAGATCTGAGCTGTCAGAGCTCAGTTTGAGTCGATGTATTAACAGAAAATTTAGAGCAGATTAACAGATTCAACCTTCCTGAGGCCGAATCTGCAACACTCCTGCTCACACCGTGCAAGGCCGCTGAACAGCCACTAGATGGAGCTCAAACTGACTGCAGATGTTAGGATAAGTGAAGCCAGATAAGAAAGTTATCCTGGGTATGTTGAAGTTTGTAGCACAGCCCCCAGATATCCAGTCTGACACAGAGGAGAGACCTCTGACATCAAATAATGCAAAGAATGAGCTCAAAATTAAAACTAACTAAAAAAAAAGATTGTGTCTAAATAAACTCAAAAATAACTTATTTTAAGTAATGCTTGAGGAGATATGAGCGTTTAAGTCTCAGTTACATTAAACCATATTCATATATATTATGTATTAAACATGAATAATAGTTTTTAGGTGCTGTGATGTTTAGAAATGCTCCCCTGGTCTCAGCTTTCCTGTCCTCGATCCACCTTCCTATCGCAATAAAAGCTAAAAGACCACAATAAAAACACAAGGGGGCGCTACAGCAAGAGCTTAAATACGAGTTTCTCGTTTCTGCTTCTGCAGAATTAAAGGATCCCTCCCATGTGGGTTACTGGCGGTCATCAGTCAGGACTTAAGGCCTCAGGCTGAGCATTTTATTTCCTATTTGCCTCTGAAGTGAAAATTCTCACAGAGAAATAAGGTTAAAAATGCATTCACATTCTGAACAAAGCCGCGTGCCACTGATGCAAATAATGATTCTTTACAGTTAAAGGATTTTAGAAAATCTGCTGTTTTTTTACACTTTAACTTCACAGATGCTGCTGCTCCTGCACGGTGTGGACTTTAAATGTGGAGAAGAAGGAAAGCTCATAATATCAGTTACACACACACACACACACACACACACACACACACACACACACACACACACACACACACCTACCTCTGTGTCCCTGGGATGTTTATTTACTCTCACAGAGTTACAGCGCACAGATCCACACACAGACTGTTTTGTCCTCTTCACTCCCACTCGTCTCTGCACAGAACAGATCCTGTTTGTTTGTTTGTTTGTTTGTCTACAGCTTCTCACATGGGACAAAATATCAGAAACACTTACAGGACCCACAGAGGCAAAGCTCACTGTAGACTTCACAGCTAAAGCTCCACGTAATGGGGATCAATCTGCAGCTGAAAGTAGTCCCTGACAAACAGAGGTTTCTCCTGTTTGGTCAAAAACTGCACCGTGGAGCAGTTTTAGGAAGTTCATCACAAAGATGGAAACAGAGAAGGAAAGTCAGAAAGTAAAGAGACACTGGCTGAGGTAGAAACTGTTTTCTTAATAAGAGTCCTGACAGATGTGGAAATGTCTGCGAGGGAGCCACAATAAGTCTCACCGGATTATGTAAATACTAAGAACAATGCTTCAGAGTTATTGCCTCTTTTGGCAGAGGATACATTAGACCATCCTTTATTGAAAGGTAAGGAGGTGACACCACCCCACAGTTCAAAGCCGTCCACCATCAGAGCATTCACAAAAACAATCTGATCAGTGATCTCTGTTTTTCATCCTCTGCCATCTTCCATTCAAAAGACCAGAAGTTAACTTTGAGTTATTAAAACCTGCTTGTTATGAAGTTTGTTTCCCCTGTGAAGCACTTTGTTTGGCAGCTTTAGAACTAACCAGAACTGGACCAAGTAAAGCGCTATACAAATACAGGCCATTTACCATCTAACTGTCATGAGGCAGAGTGCAGAGGTGAGGCAGAATAATTCAACAGGGAGCCAGCTTCAGCAGCTGATAACAAAGTTCAGGAAACAAACTGCTGGAACTATAAATCCAAAAACACAGGAGAGGAAATCCAGGAGATTGGAGAGGGCAGCACCTCCTCAACACACCGTTTGGATAACATGGTTACAGCAAAAAGTCCCACTGGTATGAGCTTCTATGTGAGGGCGTCCAGCACATCACCTGAGCGCCTCCTCACTGTGGACTGAGGGAAAATAAGTGATTTGAAGACCTGAACTTTTAATTTTTGAGTTTTCCATTAAACGTCTCATCAGCAGGAAGAGAAAATGTGAGCAGAGAGCCTCATGTGTTATTTATTTATTTATTTTTACCTTTATTTAACCAGGAGGTTCACAAAGAAACCCAGCCAAGACAGCAGCCATGATGCAAACATGCTAAAAATGCACCAATTACAACAGAAAATTCAAGATTTACAAAATACAAACACCCACAACAAAACCCACCAGAGACCTCACAAGAAAAACATTCACATCTCCTTCACTGCACTCCTTATGATGCTTTTCAGTTCAGCAGCAGGTATGCTGAATGTGTTTAAGCTGAGATCTTTCTGCTTTTCTGAGGAACTAACCAGAGCAGAGAAGAGTATGGAGGTAAACGTGGCCGTTTTCCAGCTTCAGTCATATTCATCACCCAGCTCTTCACATTTATCCAAAACAGTGTGAATACATCATGTTTGCACAGAGCAGACCCACACCAGCATCATCCACCATCACATGAAAGGTTAAAGTCTCAGTGCAGCCACACTCTCTGGCCCTAACTGATGAATTTCCATCTAGGATTACTTGACTTCAGACGTGGTTTGGAGTGAAGATTTTGTGCTCCTTTCTGGCACTAACAAATTCCCTGAATTCTGTCAACTTTTATCTTTATGACAAGAAGCACAGACCGAAGAAAAAGCATAAAAATATTTATTTTCAATGTAAATCTAAAAATGTTTCATTTGTTGTCCTGTTATTGAGGGAAACGGAGATTTAGAAGCTCAATTTCTGCTTGAAAAATGAGAGCGCATTGACTTAAATTGTCCACATCGATCAGCGTGCAATGAGTGAGAGCAGTGTCCTCTGAACGCACCACATCCTATCATTTTAAAATTCTGTCCAAAGACTAAACAAACATCAGTGCGGCTCAAACTCGAAGTGAAAACAGGTTTTACGCACAAACATTTTCCTTTGGTTGTGCGTAAAAATGACGTGACTGGCCTGTTAGCTTTAATTTCAGGGGGACATTGTCTGACCTGTTACTGCAGGTGAGCTAAAAAAATAAAATAAATAAAAACTGAAGTGAAGAGGAAAAAGTATTCCAGATACTTCACACTCATCTTAAAACCGACACTGCTCTAGTTTTATTTTCTCTTAACAACTTTAAGCGACCCCAGAATCTCCCCAGCCTCTCGGACTGATGGACCCACCTGACTCGTGGATGTTCTCCTCGCAGGAGTACCAGATGCCCGTATGGAAGCGGCGGAAGAGGAAGCGGTCGTCCCCGGTCTCCCAGCTGTAGTGCACTTTGTTCTGGTCCGTCTCGTTCACGCCGTAGTCGATGCAGTTGTGGTGCCGCTGCTTGCTGCAGTTGGGCTTGGGGACGCGCTGGGTGCCCTCGCACCAGTACGTGGTGATGAAGGCGGTGGTGGAGAAGAACAGGGCCACCAGGTTCAGACCCACCGACAGCAGCGCGCGGCATTTCCGCGTCGTCTTCATGATCTCGGAGCGAGCGGCCGCGTCCCCGCAGGCAGCGAGAAAGTTCATCCAAGAAGGAGAGCGAGGAGGTCAGACGAGGAAGAGCGGCATGGCGCTGCGAGGACGCACAGAGAATTACGCACGTGTCCTCAGTGAGGAGCTCCGGACCCAGAATTTAAATCTTCCATCAGCGTCACAACTGAGAGCTTCCGGCCTCGGAGAGGAGACGGGGAGCTGCTCCTCCGTCACAGAGCAGGAGGCTCACTGAGGAGACGTGATGCTGAGAGCGGAGCACCCCTCTCTCTCCTGCTCTCCCTCCCTGCGTGTGCGTCATCACAGTGACCGGTCACCCAGACAGCTCACACCTCAGCCACACCTACTCCCGTTTTCCCTTTTAGAAATCAGTCATTTTGGATCTTTTGGTATTAAATCTGTGACTCTTTATGGGGGTGTTGAATCCATCACAAAGAAACCCAGCTCAAATATGACAGCAGGTAATATGATATCATTTTGTTTGATGCTACCTGCATCTCCTCTCCACCTTCAAGGTGTCCTGCGAAAGTCAGAGATCTAATTTTAGTCTCATTTCAGAGACAAAGGGTCACAGATGCCAACAGACTCAATAAACTGATAAACTTTTAATGACAACGTGCATTAGGAGCTTGGAGAGGTGAGGCTCCAGTTTGGGACCACTGTGTTTCGCACTTTTGTGAATTTTTTCCTTTGGCTTATTTTGTTAATTTACTCTCTTAGTTTAATCGAATCTGTTTTGTTTATTTATTTAAATTATTTTATTTATTCATTCATTTTGCTTTGACTTGACCTTCCTGGTTGACACTGGAAGGTAAAAACTGCATAAACATTTGGTTTAAGCTCTAACAAGCGCCTTTGGTTTGAGGTTAAAAAAGTTTTGGCAAAAGGGCACCGATTCCCACCTCAGCCGCAGGAACAGCTCGACAACCAACTCACAGTTAGTATTACTGTAACGTTGTAGAAGTGAGAACCCAACTGTGACAGCCACTAACACAATGACCCAGTAAACACAGTGTTACTGGGTCAATCCAAAACAAAATCCATCATAAATGGAAAAAACCCAAAGATGAGCTGATTTTTTATCATAAAAACTTTTGCATATCAAATGAAGCCAAGTTAAGTTTTACCTGCATATAAATGATGAGTGTAAGAGCTTCCATAAAAACATCTGCAAGGTTAAAATTTGATGCTTTTTAAGTACAGTAGATGCCCACGTGAAATTTCCAGGACTGAAAAACACTTTCAGGCTCTGTTACAAACTGTGAATGTCATCAAATCAGTTTTTCTCCACGTGTCACAATGCAAAGGCAAAATCTCATTTCTCTGAACATCAGTTTCAGCATCAGAATAAATATTATAATTTCACTAAGCGGAAGCATTGGTACCCTGGATGTTTGCTCTGTTTTCTGATCATTTACTGTAGAAAACAAGAAGAGCATTCTGGGTAAACCTTAAAGATTCCCTCGTGGGGCGGATGTCTGCTCAGAACATGTTAGTCTAACATGTTCTGAGCAGACACCCGGCAAAAAGCAGAGCTTAAATGTGCTCTAGAGCACATTTAAGCTCTGCTTTTTGCCTACATTTGGATACCAGACTCAACTTCTAACCTTACTGTTTGTTTAACTGAGTCCTTACAGCGTCAGTCACAACCTTCCCTGGAAGAAGAATCTCAGCGACTTTGGTGATCAGACTTTTTCTCCAGAGTGACGAACCTGACTCGTTTCACTCAGGATGAATTCTAATAACTGGGACCATCATCGGGTTGTACTGTTCCAGTTTATGACCAAATACCTGCAAAGTTTCATTTGAGTTTGTTGCAAATAAAAATGTATCCACCAAAGGGACAGGATGACAAACAGTTCAAGAACACAAGGAGCCGCAGTCAGACATCAAAAACCCAGAAACAGTAAAAACACATCACAGAGTTCGATTCGTCTAACTTCTATTGATCCTCTTGTTCTTAACTAATTGTGAGCACTTTGGTCAACTTTGTTCCTTTTAAATGTGATAAAGAAAACTGATGTTAATTGATATTGACCTTCTTGTGATTCCAGCATTTGGTTCGGTCTTTCTTCAGTTTTGATTATTCTTCATGATTTCATTTGACAGTTTCACTTGTAAAATTATTTGTCTTGGTTTCAGTCCTACTGCTGATGATTGTGTGCACCTCCGGTAAGTCCATGTGTCAACACTCCTACTTTAGTCATTGTGTGTTAATTGTGTGTTAATTGCTTGAATTAAGAAGTTTTGTTTCCATTTGTTAGTTTCTCATTTTGTTTTTGCTGTTTTTCTTTATTTCTAAGTTCTTTAAAGTTACTCCTTTTGCACGATAGTTTGTGTCCACATCTACATATCCATCTACTAGTTGCTTTAGAAATTCCTCACAGTGTCTCATTATATGCAGATTGATCTCCACAGTTAAACAAAAACTGTTGGCAGCAGCTCAAGTAAAACAAAACCCTTTGATTCTCTGAGTTGAGACAGGAGAAAGAGAGGACAATGACCATGTTTGCAGTAAAAAGTTCAAAGTGATGCTCTGATTCTGCAGGGCGTGAAGAGAGAGGCTGGAGGGGAAAAACACCAGCTACAGGAGATAAACAGCCACCATGTGACCGAGCAGTGGTGAAGACTTGGTTTAAACACAAAAACAACTTGATTAGACTGAGAGAACGATCACAGCCAGGGTTAAAATAACTACCTTCTAAGGTTACAGGACCATCATCGTCATGGTAACAGCAATAAAAACCTCAGGTTTTTGTGCTTTTTCTTTAATTGTCCATCTGAGAAAAACATCCCTAAATCCAGTCAGTAACAGCTGTGAAGCCGTGAGGCCACATGCACATCCTTGCCCCCTGCAGATAGCGCACTATTGGGTATTTTGGCTGGGACTGCTCGTCACACCTTATCAGTCACAGGCTGCCAGAAATGAGAAAGATGCTGCTGACATCAGAGAGACATGTATAAGATGCTTTGTGATGTTAGTGAACTGGGTTAAAGCAATATTAGAATGAACAATCCTCTTAAGGATTGATTAATTATGAATTTGGAGGTGTTTGGTTGTCTGGTTCTGACAGTCGAGTAAGTCTGTGTGTTCTTTATAAGGTTTGGGCACCAAAGACTACTTGGTTATGTTCAGAAAAAGATGTTGGCTTGGCTTCAAAGGCACTAAACAAAAAATTAAGCTTACCAGTTGCTTCTTTTTTTTTTTTTTTTTTAAACTTTTATTTAACTTTTTTCCCCAACAAATATAAGACTGGTTCACATCCAAAATAATAACACTACACAGCACTAGAATATTACAACATTATGTCCATAACTGTTGTCCTCTAGGATCCAGTTTATAGGTTACTCCCAGTGCTTCCAGTGGTCTCTTCCATTTGTCCACAAAAATTCAGGAGCTCCCATCAATATAATGTCCCAGCCTGATCAGAGTCATAACTTCAATGATGAGCGACTTCCATAGAGAAATGGAGGGGGGCTCAGCCCCCACCCATCTCAACATAATGCTTTTCCTGGCCAACATTGACAGTGACTGAATCACATGCTCATGTTGTACCAGTGAGACAGGAATATATCCCAATATACACATTAATGGGTTTTCTGTCACCTGATGACCAATGGCTGTACTAATATTGGCGCAGACCTCTTTCCAAAATGACTGAATAATAGCACATTCCCACAAGCAGTGGAATCTAGTGCCCACTCTGACCTTACACTTGAGACAGTTTGGAGATATTCCCATATTATACTTACTATAAATATACGGAGAAATATATTACCAGTTGCTTCTAAATGTGATCCTGGGGTACTGTGATACCCTTTTAAGTATGCTCATGACAAGCTGAGCATGAGAAGCTTTCAGTGTTGGTGCCATGACACATGGACACAGAAGGACACTTTGAGACACCAACAGTTTCGATGCAGAGTTTCACACTTTGGGAATGAAAATGGGCCGTCCCTTCACTTCATCACCAGACCACAGAGGGATTTGAAACTGCAACAAGGACTGGAAATTTTACTTTTATCCAAGCAGCAAAAAACTTAAACCAACACAGAAGTGCCAAAAACCCTGCAGTTCCTTGCATGTCCACTAGGGGTTCCAGCAGTAAGGGGCGGCAACCTGCGGCTCTTTAGTCCTTATACTGCGGCTCCGCGTGGTTTGGGAAAATAAATCAAGTATTTAGCTGAAGTACATTTTATTTATGTTAGTTCTTTTTTTAACTTGTAGTTCTAAATTGGAAGATTGTTGTGATATTGAAATATAAAAATAAAATTCTATTCTATTATTTTTTCATCGCTCAAAATAAGCGTCACACTCGCGGAAGCCGGTGTACCCGCCGAAACGCCTGCATTTATCGAGACTTTCAACCTCAGGTAGGCCAATTATGGATCTTCGGATCCACATTATGTCAGCAGCTCCACCGTGAACTATGTTAAAAACAAACACCGCTCACGCCTCACAGATGACAGCTTACAGTCCTGCGTAAAGATGAAAGTGACTTCGTACAGCCCCGACCTGCAGACGCTGTGCGCAGAGGTTCAGGAGCAGAAGACCCGACGATGTTTTTCAGCATCTCTTTATTGACCACTTTTCACACACGGTTGATGTACGCACACAGCCGGCTGTAGCTTTGCAGCTCACAGCCCGACACACACCAACACAACAGCATAGAGAGCACAGACGCTAAGGCGGCGGGGCCTGATTGCGGGTGCCGCTCAGGTGCGTCCGCCTCCCCTGCAGCGGCGCTGCAGACCACGCCCCGCCACACACATTAACCAGGTAAAATACATATTTAGGCAGAATGTTTTTCAGGTGTCAGGTGAAGGCTCCAAAAGCCCAAAGGCGATATAAGGATGGCGGCTCACAGCAGTTTTTGTTTGCTGGATCATTTTAGTTCAGCTTTCCTTTTGTTATATTTCTTTAAGAGTTCAAAATGTGTTCATTACATAAATAAAATGTAATTTTCTCTGTAGCACTTCATGGATTTCATAAGCAACACACCTTAGTTGTTCACAAAAAGCATAAAGGTAAAAAACAATATATACAGTGTTATCTTCATTTTAGATGTCAAAAAATATTTGCGGCTCTCAGTGTTTTCTTTTGCGTGGAAACCGGCTCCAAATGGCTCTTTGGGTGTTAAAGGCTGCTGACCCCTGCTATAGACAGAAATGTTTTGGTCTCTATAGATAATTTCCCCCATTATAACAGCTGTACAGGGGGAGGGCTTTTCTTATAATTCACCTGCTTAAAGCTTGCGTTATTAGGGGTGTGGCATCTGTTACTGACGGGTGGATGATGGCTGTAGCTGCAAGCTGCCTGCAAGGATTGACATTTTACTCTAAACTGTAAAGCGTTGTTATTTGTTATTTTACTGTAGAGGATGTGCAAAAGGGTGTTACAACTGCAGTGTGTGCTGTGCATCAGATGGAGGAGTTGTACAGAGATAGCCACAGGCAGGGATGATTTTCGGTGTATTGTTCAGCATTGTTCTTATCTTGGACAACATCTGCCTCTCTGACACCACCCTAAGGAAGTTTAACCCAGTCCGGGGGGGGGGGGGGGGGAGGACGGTAACTTGTGGTGCCCTTGTGTTGCTGATCACCTTCTCAGATACACAATGTTGAAGTGAAAAAACATGACTCTCCCAGTGCTTGCCAGCTGGTCCAGATGGGTGTAGACACGATTGAGCAGGTAGATGATGGTGTCCGAGCTTCATGGCGTGCTGGTAAGCAAACTGAAGGGGGTCTTCATGACGTGGTAGGTCAGTGCCACAGGTCTGTAATCCTGGGGGCCACTGGGACGTGACATCTTTGTTACAAGAACAAGCCATGATGTCATCCTCAGCAATGGGACCCTCTGCAGACTCCACAAAGCTGGAGGAACAGACCTTGAGGACACCGGGACTCACCCCGTCCGGTCCAGCAGACTTATCTGAGTGGATTCTTCTCATTTATCTCTGAACCTGGTCATGAGTGAAAGTGACAGGTGGGGGGGGGGTGTCAGGACTTGGTGAGGTGGTGAGTAACTCAGTGGGGGGGGGGGGCATTCACTGCAGTGCAGACTGTTGAAGAACACATTCAACTCATTTGCTGTGTGCCGACCAATTATCTGACCAATAATATGGTTGCTGTGCAGTTACCATAGTAACAGGCCATCCAAACAGATCTGAGCCCCAGTTTTGGTTCTAACTGGATTAACCGGCAGTTCTCTGGGTCTTCAGTATGACCAGTAAGTGTCAGATAAGTGACTGAGCCCATAACCTCAGCAGGATTCTGGGCTGAAGCCTGTTTTCCCGTACACTTCTGTAGGTATCGCCCCCATGTGGCCATTAAAAAGGAGGCGGGTTTAAGCCACTTCCAAGCAAACCCAGAAGCTACTTCAGTCACTTCCTTAATGAGTCCATAAGCCAACACAGTGTGAGACTTGCAGAGTCCAGGGTGGCATCCTGGTGGTTACTAGCTGCCTGCTACTGGTGAAAACAGTAGATACAGATGTGTTAACTAAACTGAAGCTCCACCCATTTCAGATTTTATATTTTATCGTGGTTTTACCTGGTGACTGCTTCTTTAAATGCATCATTTTATGGAAAACGGCGCTGGTCATGTTTAAAAACAGAAGGGGGTGGAGCTGAGCCTCGTCTCTACGTCACCTGACGTCTTCTATATAACATGCGTCGTTAATCACGCTGTCACGATAAAAACATCACTGGGGCTCGTAAAACGCCGCGTGCACAAACAGCCTGCAGGGTCGTTTTTTACGGGAGGGCAGTTATGTGAAGGCTTGTGGCATTAGATATTGTTTTTCATCTGCACAGCATTCGTGACTTTTCTATAAGGCTTGATAAAGATTGAAGTGTCCTGCAGCCTACCAGGGCTTCGTGGTTTTTACTTTATGCAAGTCTAAGAAGATTTCTCAGTCTCACCCTACAGAGAAGACAGTGCAAGCTTTGAACTCAAAATCAACCTGTCAGGTTATGGCAACGCTGAGGTTATGGTGCCAAGGAGACGATGAGTATTTCAGGCTGTATACGTGAAAGAAGGGAAATTGCCTCTCTGCTGTTTGTTTGTGCAGGTGTGACCTGCTCGATGAATATGTAGAAACCGAGCGTCCCTCCTTATCGATCAGCCGGGCAGAGAGCTCACGTCTCCGGCTGCGAAAATCACCAGCGACAAGGCCGAGCCGCCCACCGCTCCGATCCATCACTGCTCATTTTATGGCTCCCACCTCCAGATCAATACAGCCGGCAAGTGTGTGAGTATGTGTGTGTGTTATATATGTGATGTGTGGAAGCTGAGGCCGATTCAGACTGACAGAGAACCTCAGGAGAGTCAATAAACAGAGCAGAACAGGGTGCGCTGATAAATGTGTTATAATGCTGTTGGATTTATCCGCAGTAAGAACACTTAAAATATTAACGCTAGGTTCATCGAGACCAACCAGCTCATTTTTAACTCCAGTACAAACTGGAAAAAGTCCAAACTGGAGAAGTCCTGATATCAGAGCAGAGGAAACCAAGAAGCTTTCATGGTGTCATTGTGCCTTTTGTTTGTGTTTCTTTGTGTTTTTATTTGTCTTTAGTCTCCCATAATCCCCTGTTTTATTTTTCAGATGCTTCCAGTCTCGGGTCATTTTGCATTTGGGGATTGAGTTAGAGGTTAGAAGCAGGAATTCAGCTTTATCTGTATCTGATGATACACCTGCTAAAACTAAGACAAAAAGACAAACACTAAACATCAGCGATGTTTGGAGGGTTAGTGAAGTTGGGCTAATTACACAACTAAACACTCATAATGGTGTTTGGTGTCTGCGTGTCATTATGTCTGTAAACACGACAGTTAAAAAGTTATAAAAAGTCATATAATAAGCTCAAGTTGTTCAGGTACAGTTAATAACTGTTCTCTGCTCCTGCGTCATGTTTGTGTATCAAAGCCGGTCATGCTGCCGTTATCTGGTTTTTACTGCACTGTCAACTTTTTAAAGTACAAAAGGAAAAAGAAAACAAAATGAATATACTGAAAGTTAAAGCAAACACTCCCCAGAGAGAGAGCCGCCTTAGCCAAGCTGCAGAGTTATTATTATAATTAAGTTCATGTTTCTGGTTTAAACGCACAAACGCCATCACGTGGCAGAAATAAGATCCCGAGAAACGTTCAAACTTCAGCCAGCAGAGAGTCTGAGGTCACAACATGAGGTTAGTCATTAATGGTTTGCATCACTCTGCTGATCCTCAGCTTCATGTCCACACCGAACAATCAGTCAGCCTGGCACCAAATATTTGAATGCTTTTCTAAAGTGTTTAAATATTTGGTGTCTGGGACACTGTGAACCCTTGGGCAGCAGTTACTTTACTCAAAGATGAGCTTCACATGAGCAGTGCGAGCCGAAGAGCCGAGAATGAGACTGAAGAGTTGGTAGAAAGCAGGAAAGCCCCACAGGAGACCACTGGACACAAACAGGGTAATCTAACATCATCCCTGCAAGTCCTGTTAAATGTTTACATCACAGTAAGAGTAGAAAACATGGTGACTGTGACCTCCGTGCTTTAAACACACACTGAGAGGATGGAATATATTTTAGTTTCTGCTTTTACGTCAGCACATGATTCGGTTTGAATCAATCTTTGAATCATTTCATCTGTGCAAGGACCAAATCTCCTTCCTGGCCTGAAAACACACACCTGCACTCTCTTACACACACACACACACACACACACACACACACACACACACACACACACACACACACACACACACACACACACACATATAAATGCAGTGCTGCTGGATTGATGCCCCTGACTAGATTTCCCATTGGATGTATGGGACCATCTGTGGGTTCGCCCAGGCTTTGTTTGCCGTCTGAAATGAATCCTGGCACCAGCGAGTTGATCACGATGGCCGAGTTAACACAACTCCCTCCAGCGGCGGCGCGTAACACGATATACCCCAGGTGGCAACAACAACAACAACAACGACACACCCCTGATATCCACACACCACCCAAAGTTATCTTCAAGTGTGCACCCAGAATCTTAAATGTGAGGAAATTCAAATTCAGGAATCTTTTATGCCTCGTTCCAGTTTTCTTGGATCAACTTTTGCCGTTTACCTGACTGCTGATAACGAGGCCTGATGCAGTCAGCAAGGATAGTGATTTTTGGAAAGCAGGTATAGTGGAAACTCTAAAGTAGCTAACCCTAACACAACAAATCATTTGTAATTTAGCAACATGAAGGGCAAACAAGTGCAAGTTTCTGCTTAAACAATTGGACTGGTCATTTCTGAAACGTCAGTGCTCAGTGTCTTAGTTACACACAAGGAGTCCTGATTTTAATCTCAACCCTGATCCGGCAGAAACTGCACAGAGAAGAAGAACGAGATGGAAAACAACAAACTAAAGCACGTATAAAGCAATCCACTCGTTGTGCATCACTCGTGGGCATTACAGGCTCCAGCTGTGCAGGTAATTCTCCCGCGTGTCAATCAGCAGCCTCTTTGCTCTCATTGGTTTGTTGGATCAATCACTTCCCTCACAGCTGAGGAGAAGTTTGATTCAGGACCGGACAAATCCGAGTCATCAGACGTGTTTTCTGAATGTTGCTGAATGTTATTGACTTTCTGTGGTCTCGGGGATGAAGGGCACTCAACCCTGTGAGGGCCAAGTCATCGCAGGTGCTAACACGAACCCTGCCCTCGCTCTGAGTTTATTAATTAGAGTCCAAACAGATGTTTGCAGAAAAGACTGAAAAGAAATTAGACATTTAAAATGATACGTCTTTACGCCTTGGCTGAAAAGACTCTGGAGGACAACTTAATAAAACATGACATATTCTTATTGCCGAGGGTGAGTGTTCGGGTTAGGGTTAGGGCTGACATCAGCACCAATAAGAGAGTCTCTCTGCTTGAAACTTTCACCTTGTGCCTCCGTACATCTCCAACTTTTCTTCTTGGGTCTATTAAGCAGGGCCAAGGTTGCTCTTACGTCAAAGCACCAGTGTCCAAAGACACCTTGTGGATAATGAGATGCGAGCAGCAGTGATGAAATGGTAATAAAAGTACCAAGACATCACAGACGAATTCCCATTTTGGAATCTCTAGAAGACGTTTAGAACATCACCAAAACATGAACGTAAAGGCATCAACATAGAGCATGTCTTTAATCTCGTTCACACAATCACACACACATTCGTACAAGAGCTTTTTTATACGCATGAGCACGTTGTCTAACATTTGGGGAGGTGAAAACCCACAAAGGCACCAGAGGAACTTAAAAAACAAACAAAAAAAAACAGGAAGTGAAGAGAAAAGTAATGACTGATTAAAATATACGCCACAAGTTAACGGACAAAAGTGACGTATTCTTATCCACAGAACTCTTCAGAGGTCTGACTGCAGGTAAATAGGCCTCATGGGAAATATTCTGGTCAACATCTGGATCCCTGTAGGAGATGTCAGAGGTGGAAAAATGCACTCAGCACCTCTGCTCATTTCTATCTGCCGCTCAGAGATGCAATGCGGTAAACACCCGGTCGGACGTTCGGCTCGTGGCTGAGTGCCGTCGCCAGCTCAAAGTGACCTTGGATGAAACTCGGCTCTGTGAAGTAAAGTGAATGTTGTAGTTAATCACAGTCGGTGGTTCAGGTCAGAGACTCGGATCAATAAAACTTTATTTTTGTGTCAACTTTACAAGTGACTGACAAGCTGGTAAGATCATCTAAATGCAGGTGCAGCGCTGAGGTCAGCGGAGAGCCGAGATTTAGAGCTGAGATCTTTGGGACTCGAGTACGGATTTACTTCTCATTAGACGTTTGTTTTATATTCAGTTTGCGTCGGAGCAGAAATGAACCGTGTTTAGAGTTCTGAACCAAAGCGTTTGCTAAACCTGATGCCATTGGCCTTTTTGAGCTCCAAATTGATCTTTTTCTTGACTTTTTCTCTGACCGGTGTCCTATCCATGTAGATATGTGGGAATGTTGAGTTGGTAGAGGCCCGAATTCTTCATTCGAGGCTTAAACTGGAGGCCAAAGATCGAGTTTCACGCTTTGTGCTGCTATGGTCTGGCTCGTGCACGATCTCTAGAGGCCAATTTGGACAGCTGGGACCCCAGTGAGGTGTTTAAGCGTCGCACGATGTTCTGACCAGAAACATAGTCAATCTGAACAGGTTTCACTTTTCACAACTACTGAACCGTAATAAACTTATGTGGCTGCTGCCACTTACGGCGATCCTCCTTCCATAATCGTCTAAGTTGGTTGTTCCCATGTTTCAGCTTCGAGTAACTGTAATAAATAAAAATCAATAAAACCCACTGAAGGTAGTGAAAATGAAATTTATTTATTTTTTAAAAAAGACAGTGTGAACACATCTGGAGTGGGCTGAGCAGAGTATCTTTGCCTAATTACCCCAAAATTATCTGAGCGTAATGTATGAACACAGCTCTGGTTTCTTGGGTTAAAACTGGGACACTTTCTCCCCCACTATAGTCTCTTAAGGTGGACTGCCATGTTGTTTTTCATGTACATGAACACGAATCTATAGACTGAAAGTCATGAATATTTCACAGACTGCTGTGAGACTGCATTGCAGCGAGTTAATGTGAACAGACTGGCCATAAAGCGATACGGGGCTGGCGGTGGGTTTACTCCCCGCTGCAGCTCCTCCTCACACCTGTATTTACCTCAGTCAATCATCTTGTTGGACACGCTTGTCCAAGGAAAAAAAAAAAGAAAGGAGGGAGGGAGACAGAGCAGCAGTTTGCAGTGAAAATAACCTGCGAATCAATTCCACGCTCAGCAGATTTCACCTGGTTCTGTTTTTCCAATTATGTGTCTGGATGGGAGAGTGTGAGGAGATGTTTATTCTGACCAGTAAATGACATTTATGCAAATGGCCTCAGGACGGATTGCTGACGCAGGTGTGTGTGTGTGTGTGTGTGTGTGTGTGTGTGTGTGTGTGTGTGTGTGTGTGTGTGTGTGTGTGAATACAGGTGCATTACCAGTCATGCTGCCTCTCGGTGTTGTGGTGGGATTAAGTGACAGAGCAGCAGAGTCTGAATTCTGCATGACACTGGAGCCGCTTTCCTACCACTAATCAGCTGCAGGCCGGAGCTTTCCTCCGTGTAATACAGAGTGAAGAATCACATGTCAATTTTATGAGTGTCTCCAAAGAGTAGTAGTAGTACGATATTCTTTCAAAGTGTACAAAGACAGAATAAAAGGTGGAGGTAACCACTGTGAAGTCTCATTATGAAGCCTCGCGATGAGCATTTCCACCTTTATCATCTTGATATTTAAAAACCGGATGTGATTGGTCTTCCTTGGACTCTTGCGCTCTGGGGGTCTCTGGATGTCTGGAGCCTGGATCTCCTCCATATCTGCTTCATAATATTCAATATTTAGTATTTACTGTCATATACACAGATTATTGCGGTGATGTTGTTTATTATATTGCTCTCTTTTTTTGCTTGTTTTTTCTTTTTTCTCAGCAGGTGATCCAGGTGATTGATATGTATTTTATCACCGACCTGGTATTTTCCGCCTTCCAAGCAGAATATGATGGTGAACAGTGTCAAAGGCCGACGCGGGGCCCGGCATCAGCAGAACAGAACTACCTTCACTAAGTGGTGGAAATGAGCGTCTGGGAGGGTGTTCAAGCTCAGCCTTTGAGAGACGGTGAGAAACTCAGTCATCTGGGTGGGGGTCAAAGTAGAGCTTCAGACCGAGGATATGCTTGAGAGATTTCGTCTCTCTGCTGCCTGTCTGAAGGAGGGGACCGTGGAGAGGACGGTCTGGACATCTGCAGCCTTGATGGACTGGACCCTGAGCAGCTGCAGTAAACTAACGTATAGCATAAATCTTGTACCCGTGTAAAGCTTCAGGTCACCTCATTGCTTTTGCAAGTTTGACTCCATGTCCTTCCCGAACTAATGCTCGATGAGTACACGGTCACGTTTGTGCTCTTTTCATTTGGAGCAGAAACCTGGCAGACACATGATGTGAGGCTTAGTCTGACCTGTTGAAGACTGGTTTCACATTTTAAGGTTAGGAAATCAGTGTGACCAGATGCTAACTTCTTAAACTGCAGAGCAGTTGTGTGAATGCAGCTATATTCACTCTGTGTGAGTTTGCAGTCGACTGCTCATTCCCAGTTTTTCCTGATTTCCCCTTGGTAAAGCGCTGTGGCTGACCTGCAGCTCATTATACCCTCAGCTGAACCTGCTCTCCATGCTTCTCTCCTTCCTAATCTAATGGGACTCTCTGTCTATCAGTCTCTGGCAGCCGTCCGCATCAGGGTTCCACCTAAATGACTTCCTGAAGTCCACTGCCAGCATTTTCATTATCTTAAGACATTATCTCGGACAGATTCTAAGCCAAAAGTTTTCTAAAAATTACAAATCTGTTTCTAGCAGAAGTTTTTATTCTTGCCAGAGGGGAAAAAGCCTCTAAATCTGAAAAGAAAACATAATATATTAATGCACGTATCAGTATAACTAAGGGGCTGCGCAAGGACAAGCTAAATGTGAGCTGCTGTGGTCGATTTAAAACTGCCTGAACAACAGATGACGTGGATGCTTTGAGTTGGTTCCACATCAGTTTTATTGACTAAATGTGTCTTATGTAACCTTTTTGTCACGTGTTAAATCAGCCAATGTCTGAGCAGGATAGGCCTGTGTGACCTGCTGTGTAGTCTAATCGTCCTCTTGTCCCCCCGTGGGATCGCCAGTAACTGATTGGATTGGGCAGCAGAGGAGGTTAACGTGCACCTGTGATGGCAGAACAACGTGCGGCCCAAAGGCAACAACTCACTCGACTGTGTGAGAGAGAGAAGGACTCACACAGGGAGTTTATTACAGTTGTTAATTTATTACAACGTCTGATGAAGTTGTGCGCCCCCATGTGGGCACGCCCAGACACGTCCGTGTCAGCTATACGAGCAGGAGGAAGACTCAAACCAGAATGAATATCATGTGAGCTTAAAATCGCCATTGGCGACGTCTGTCTGATTCATGTGTGAGGAGCTCCAACAGAGGATCTCTGCTACATTTCTGTTGTCTTCTGCTCCTCGCATCAACACAGAGCACCAGCCTAATGGCTGGTGTGATTAGGATGAAGGAGACAAAGACAGGAAGTAACGTGAGAACACACAAAGTAAGTAACACTTCAAAATAAAACAGCACTTGTAATAACTTAAAACCGTACGTGGATTATACTGACTGTGTTTACAGTGATGTGTGAGGACCTAGAAAGGCATCATTTAGGCAGGAAGGATTCAACAAAAGGAGCTGTTGAGGCTGTCCATGGCCGGGAAAACATGAAACGAAGAGGAAGACTACTGAGGCTGCTATAAATACACTAAGGGATGACTGGGCAGAGGAGACACAGCTGAAGTAAAGCTAAATGCAAAGCACCAGAGATGAAGAAAGAGAGAAGAAAGAGTCTAATTTGACTACAGGACACAAGAAACACAAAAAGTTAAAATAGACTAAAATATGTACTAATATACAAACCTCAGGCAGCCCAGCGTTCATGACAAAAACTACATACAGACTACAAAGAACATGGCATTTAGATTATTTTAATGCTGATTATTCTACTAAATCCTGCCTTACCATCAAAACTCCTCACATCCTGGGATTGCTATGGGAGCTGCTGGAAAGCAATCGCTCACATCCCACAGAAATCACAGGGAGGATGGAGAAGCTTACCTCTTTTGTGTGAGGAAAATACCTGTAATATTATGGTTCATATTGTGTCAGGTATGTGGAGAAATACGAAAAACTAAAGACATTTTTTAAATGTCTCTGCTGGCTCTGTGGGCGGCTCAGCAGGAGGAGTGGGTTAGAAAACAGACGGTGTCCCTCAGTTGTTCCTGCTTCAGGGTCCACGTAGACAAAAGAAAGGTTAACTTGCTCGTATAGTGACGCAAACACCGTGGTGTCAGTGTAACTCCGGCAATCAGTCCGTCCACGTAGCCCGACTTCAGAGAGCAGAGAGCTCAGCAGGCCTGCGCTTGTATTTCAAACCACTCAAGTCATAATTTAATTTCACACCTGCTCCTGCCTTCGTGGGACCCGGGCGAGCTGTCTCTCAGCTGGAATGAGACGCGAATGGTGTCAGCACCTGCCACGACGTCTCGGCTCAGCTCGCTCCGACCGAATCATCTGAAAAATGGTGCTGGAGTGGCGAGCATCCCTGAAAGACCGGAGCAGGGCTGAGAACTCAGTGAGTGCAGCCTGTGGAGGAGAGATATTGAGAGCCTTAAAGCACTTAATCAGAACTATCAGATATCTTCTTCTTTCTCTTTTGTTTTGGCCTCTGGGTGTTTTTCATTTATGCTCTAGAACCTGCAACAACATATTTTGTCACCTTTGCATTCGTTTGGAAAGTCTTTCTATTTATATTATAACGCATATCTAAAGATGGCCATAAATTCATATCTGCATGGATGAGACGCTGAGTTGGAGTCAAATTTCATGGCTTTGAGTTTAAAATACATAGAGAAGAGAAATCTATCTTAAACTGCCTGCTGCTTCTGCAATCTCCTGATATGATGTGAGTCAAAAGACAAACAACATTAACCTTAGTGCACAGGTGTGAAACATAAGGCTCGGGGGCCAGAATCGGCCAGACAAATCCTCCAACCAAGCCCCTTGGACAGCTTTGAATAATATGAAGGAGGACCTATGAAATGCATAGTTTCACCTACGAGGGTTCTTTCATCCTATATCACAATAATTAAAAGACAAAAAAGTTTCTATTTTTCATTTTTATCTACTATAGAAATTCTGTTTTCTACAATAAAGCCTGTAAAGCAGTCTGGCCAATGAGCTACCAGAACTTTTTCTGTATTTTTACACATTTTTTTCTTACGATTTAAACCCAGAGAGTCGTGCTTACAGATTTCTTTAATTAAATAAAGCAGCATGAGATCTGCTGTTGAAATTGCACTTCTTTTCCTTATATTAAGATATCTGAGGGATTCAATGTGTGATTAAACGACTTCGACGTCCCTGTCTTAGTATCAAACACTGCAGATTCTCTAATGTCCTCTTCAGGTTTTCAGCTGTACAGCTCCAATTTTTAAAAAAAAAATAATGTCTCTGAATTTTTTAAGGCTTTTTTTCTTTTAGAAGTGTGGCAGCTCTGATTACCAGGTGGATGGTGACACCGGCAGCTGTAGCTGCTAGCTGTCAGCTAACTGGAGTCCCTGAACTGCAGTAACTGGCAGTTATCTGTGCCTGTATGTATGCAACATCTGCTTACTGCCCAATCCAGTGCATGGATGCAGCTTGCTAATCAGCATTAGCTGATAGCTTAGCATGCTACCCTCTTGACTAAACATGTTTACTTTCAGTCGACTTTCCACCCCACTGCTCTCCATCCCTCACAAAATTCAACCCTGACTATGACAAATTAACCCTTCAGGGCTACATCATCATGTGTGATGAGGTCTTCAGAATCCAAATATATAATTTGTTGTTTTAGAGTAGCTCTCCAAAATCAGGACATAAGGGAATTAATCCATTCACTGTCTATTTGAGGATTTCTCTGTATTCTTGGGGGGTGCTTAAAAGGGTCACGCTCAGTGGAGCCGTTTGGAGCACGATGACCTGACCGTCATCTGTTTGAAACCTTCTTATTTTTCCTGTAAAAGGACCTGAAGTAGAGCTCGGCTGCTCTTTCACACTGTACAGCTTACTGTGTTCTTTTAATCTGAAGGAGGGTGAAGCTTCTGCAGCATAAAGGACGAGGATGACCATGTTTGATGTAATGTGTGCTCATCTCTCTTCTCATATAATTTCATTTTGATTATAACTGTCTGTCTATATTTTGTAAGATGACACTGTTTTTACTAACAGAAGTGTGATGATATATTAAAGTCAGGAAATGTGATTACATTATGTCATCAAATGTAATGTAAGGTAAGTGTTCACAGGTTTATGTTGTAATGTTGCTGTGATGGGGCTCTTTGTTTCAGATACACTGCAGTCATTAACTTGCATGTAACACTACAGTATGAATGCTCAATGTCACTTTATTAGGTACACCTTGCTAGTTGGCCCGACAAGCTGCTGAAAACGATACTCTGAGATTGTGAGACGTTGCCACTGCAAGCACATCACGATCGACGTGATTGCTTCAGGTGTGTGGAGGCAGCAGGTGGGAACTCAGGCAGAGTCCTGTTTCTGTGCCAAAACCAAACCACACACACACATACACACACACACACACACACACACACAGGACAGATAGAAAGTGGTGAGTCAGCCGGCGAGGACAGAGGGACAGAGGGACTGTGACAGATGGACGTTGTCAGCAACAGTACTCAGGTGGGCTGTGGTGCTTAAACAAAGCTCATCTGATACCAGCACCTCCAGCAGCAGCCTGAGCTGCTGCTACAGGCAGGGTGGATGCTGTGGTGATTTTTACACTACACTCTGACCCCACCACCTGAGACTCATCAGACCAGGAAACATTTATCCATCTTCTGTTGTCCACTTTTGCTGAGTCCGTGTGAACTATAGCCTCAGTTTCCTGTTATTGCCACTAAGTGTGGTCTTCCACAGGCCCTGGAGATGGCTGAGACACCCAGACGCTGAGTGACCTTACTTCCCCACTCTGATGCACTTTGAAGTTCATCAGCGCATCCTGACCATGCATTGCTGCCATGCGATTGGCTGATTAGATTGATGAGAAGATGAAGCGGTGTACCTAGTAAAATGACCCTGGGTGTAATCTCAAAGCTGCGTTATCCAATAACTTCGATTCCATCGAGCCCATCTTTGCCCAGAGTTGTCCAGATGTGTGACTGATAAGCTCAGAGCATCTCTCAGCTCGACAGCCGGCCAAAAGATTTTAAACCAGCAGAACTTTGAACAGACGCCAGTGAGCTTTTCATCCATCGTCAGAGCGAGGTCATAATGTCCCCACGACGCGGCGGCCTTCCACGCAATCAATGGAGATTTTAAGAAGCTTTTCTTCACGCAGCTTTTGTTTTGTATCATCGATTGGCAAAACTTACATGAGCGCGCGATATAAAAGGAGACAGAGTGTGACACCCGAGCATGAAGGCTAAAGCCGTAAATCTGCAGACGCCTCTCGGTGCGCACGGAAAGTCGGCCATTATAGTGGAGGCAGACGTAATTGATGGTCGCAGGTCTGGAGGAGAGCGAGCGAGGGAAAGTGACAGACGAGGGACAGACGGCAGGAGCGAGGAGGCAGATAGATCGTCCTTCTGTTCTCACTTTCAGTCTCGGCAGAGCTCTGCGGGCGGATAAGACAAAAGACGTCTTCACCTTCAGCATCAAAAGCGCTTTTCTTTGAGTGTCTGAATGCTGCTGAAGTCAAACAGGAGCAGCTGGGAGCCTGAAAACAGAAGTTAAATCTAAAGACAGTACTTCTTACAAATAAACACATCCTTGAGCTCTTTGAAACCTGAGACTCTTCACTTATTTATGCCTCCTGGTTGGAGGTTTTCTTCTTATTGGCGCACTGCAGTGTTTCTCTAGCCTTAAACGGGATTATGTTTCTTCTCTGCAGGCTAACGTTTTATCATTTGTTACTGGACTGAAAAACATGAGTGCATATTTTCAGTCACTAACATTACAGCCAGTCACACAGATCAGACTGTGGCTTGTGAGCTCGTCCGTTTGCTGTTGCACGTGTCTGCCTGCTGTCCTTCGTGCTTGTCCTCTTCACTTTTGGATTCCTGTTTTGTTTTTGTGGACTGGGTTTCTCTGGGTTTTATTTATTTATTTATTTAGCAGCTATTAAAGGCTCGAATTTTGATCCTCTGTCCAGTTCATGGACTACAAAAACCCCATCTGAGGTACTTTACCGCTTCTCTCATACTCTTATATAGACTCTATCAATATGTTGACCAGGAAACCAACAACAGTCTTTACCACATTTTGATTTAACTTTTTTATTATCAGAATACAGCTTATCACCAAAACACCTTTTTTTAAATGTAGGGCTACTGTATAATATGGCCATTGGCCCTAAATTGCTGTGTGGTGTAAGTTGAGTAATTACTCTTATTCTGGTTGTTCACTGCTTAAAATTACTTCCAGTATGAATATTTCTTCTTCACTGGGAAAACTTGGATCGTTATCCTCGTATCCTGCTGTATCCACTGATAAATAACTATGATTACATCGTCATTCAGGAATAATACTGTTATAAAGTGCTACTGTTTCTGTGTCTGTGTGAGCTCTTTAGTTGAGCCCACTCATGTTTTTGTGTTTCCTTCTTTCATTTAGGGTTTTACTTCCTTTTGTCTAGATCAGGGGTGTCAAACTCAAATACACAGTGGGCCAAAATTCAAAACTGGATCAAGGCCGCGGGCTAACATTAATATTTATTGATAGGAATGAATCTCTTCTTATGAACTCAAACAAGTTTTGCTGAAAAACTGAATATGGAACAAGAAAAGCTTAATAATAAACAATATATATATTAGCTGTATAATACCAGTAGGCCAGCTCTAATAGTAATTTGGTATGGCTTCGCGGGCCAAATGTAATTAGGCTGCGGGCCAAATTTGGTCCGCGGGCCAGAGTTTGACACCTATGGTCTAGATTAAGTTCAGCGGAGTCTCGTTACCCTCCTGTGTGTGCACTTCACTCTGTGTTAATCATGAGTGGATTCCTAACGTACTCCCTGGCTCATCTTCAGCCTTCTTAATAAAACTTTGAGCTTCTTGTTCATTCATGTCCTGCACTTCGGTTCTCGACACCAGGCTGGTTCTCAACTACTTTACTGTAGAAGCTCCGTCACTTTGGGTCACAATGAGTAAAAATTTAGGTCAGTTTGAAACCATGTTTCAAAGTGGAGGATGATCCGTGTATGAAAGCCTCTCATCGTCTACCAACATGTCAGTCACAAGCTGTCAGTCACTGCTAACAGTCTTCTGCACGTCCAGCTTTTTGTAACCATGACAGCGATGGTAAGAAGGCTGATCAGAGCTGTAAAACGCCGTCTGTTGTAGTGTCTGTGAGAGGAAACGAACTAGTCGCTGTACTCAGACAATAAATACACATCAGGTAACGACGGGAGAGGAAACAGGTGAAAAACAGCTGAGACCACAAGAAAGCAGAACAGATCAAAGAAAATAGAAATATTAAATAAAATATTATCCTCACAACAGGCACAGATGAAAAGCCCCTGGGTTTAAGACCCAGTGACACTGACACCAGCAGTCAAAGCTGAAACTGAACCTCCAACTGAAGCTTACAGCAGTTTTTGCGACACGCTCAGAGGTCAGGTCGAAGAAGAAGAAGAGTTCTTAACTAAAAACAGAAACGACTAAAATACAAGTCGGTTAAAAGTTTCAAATCCTACAATATTATCTGACCTTTTGACCTCTACTCCGACCTTGGATTTAACCTTTCTGTGCTGCAAAGTGAATTTAAACGTTCTCTAAGAGAATATTAAGCCTTTCATGCATGAATTGTGACTACCTCAATCAGGATTTTTAGGCACGAAAAGATGAATAAAGTACTTAAGAAGAAAATCCTGATTGAGGTTGTCACAATTCATGCATGTCAGGGTTAAATAACAATAATTACAATGAAACGTGTCATATAGTAACATTAAACAACCAGTGGGTGGCAGGTATGGAGTGACATCAGTGCCCAATGTAGTGGTTTATGTGCAAGGATCCCATCAACACTGGCACAAACACAAGAAAACAGCCTTTGAATAGCTGCACTGCAGTGACCACTGAGTGAAAGGGTTAAATGGGGGTATGTTTAGTTTTGTATGCTGGTGAACGTGCGGTGACTCAGTGAAACGCAGCTCATCCTCTGTGTTCCTCTGGAGTGCAGATGTGGAGATTTCCATAAAGTGATGAAACCAGCACATCATAATATTCCAGGTAACTGATGAAACTGGCGTTTCTCCGTGTTATAACATCCATCCTAAACACAACATATTGACCTGGCCTCTCGGGCTCTGAGCGAATGCAGTGAAGCTTTTCTGTGAAATGAGTTGGATAAACTGTGCTGTCATCTCGTGCCTGTATGTGTTTTAATATTATTTGACAGAACGCCTGAGAGATTCAGTCGCTGCTGAATTGTTGCAATTCTTTCTGTTACATACATGAACACATTTCCACCTTAAACTGCAGAAAAAGGTACAACTTCCTGCATGAAAAACAGACAAAATGCAGGAAATGAAGCATCTGATGCTCTAAATGTGGAAGACCTCAGACTGCCCCCAAAGTTCAACAAAACCTCCGTCCAAGTACAAAGTCACGTGTGATGCATGACTGTGTGAGTAATGCTTTCCTTTTAATCATGTAGCTTTATTCTCAGTTTAACTATTTAAATGTTCCTTCCTTCAGTCTCTTTTCTTGCTCCACCACAGAAAGCTGTATTTGTATAAATGCAGATGTGGACATTGGTGCTGAAAGCTGTGCGTCAGCTAAACTGCCGGTTCCTGTGAGAAAACTCACTCGAGAAAGTCTCATTCCTTAAATCCTTTGAGCCTTGATTGAAATTCACAGGGACCATTACCGCCTGAGGGTCTCTTCCAATTCAGAATGAGAGCTCCCCCCACCACCACCACCACCGGAGACCCCGCCGTGAGTCGGCGCCATCCTTCTTTTCTGAGGGCCCGTCTGTCATGTGTCAGGATTAGTCAGCCGGAGAGGTGGACCTTGTTATTGAAAAGCACGCCTGTCTCGCTTGCTCTGCCTCCGCCCGACTACCTGATCTCCAGGAGAAGGAAATGTCCAATTTCTGTGATATTTTACTTTGTAATGAAAGTGTCAGAGGGGATGTGAGAAGGAGGAGATGCACCATAAATCCCCACCCTTGGAGAACAGGGTGGAGTGTAACCATGTCTGTGCCGGTCCGGCTGCTCGGTGAGTCCATGTTTTATTCACAGTTCATGTTCACTTCTCTGGGTTTTGACGTCGATGAGGACGGGCCTTCAGCTGGCAGGTAAAGAAGGACGTTCAGACTGTATGTGGGAGTTTTTTACTCCTTCAAACTGTACTTTATTACATCCATTGCTTTCAGAAAGAAGAGAGTCGAGGAGCAGTTTTATTGGGCATTAAGAATAAAAAAGTAGGTTCTTCATGAAATTCGTGATTGCAGAACCTGATCTGTGGAGTTTGTGTTTATATATGTGCACACAAACAAAATTTAAAACAACTCAAGAACATGTAATGAACAAAAAAGTGGCTCCAAGCATGGCCAGAGAAACCCCCAGAGAGGCCCAGAGAAACCCCCAGAGAGGCCCTGGGGCACCGATTCGTCCCAGGGCTCCTCTCTCACCCCAGTAACAACCTACAGACCAGAGCTGAAGAAGCCGGCTGCTAATTCATTAATTCATCAACTGACAGAACATGAAATGGCAGCTGATGAGTTATTTTTAAATTAATTTGATAGCAGCTTCTCCAGCTGTACACTCAGCATATTTAGTTTGTTGATTACTGGGCAGAAAAAACAAAACAAAAAACATCTTTACGGTTTTTAACGAAGCAATGAAACACTAGTTTATAGCTAACTGTATAGCAAACATGTATTTACTTACACCGTTTATTTACACATTGGATCCTTGTGTAAATAAAGCGCAATTTTAAAACTATATCTACGTTTTTCTACAAGAAGTACAAGAAGTTTAAAACTGTAATAAATAAATGTGCAACATTTAGGTGAAATAGAAAGATTATTATTATTATTATCATTAATAATAACAATAATAATAATAATACTGTGGGCTCATTGTAAAAAACTGATTTTTTTTAGTAAATAAAAATGAAAACTTACTGAATTACTTTGGTGAAGTCTTTATCATCTGTAAAACTTATTAAAATGCATTAAAAGCCCCCTCTCACATTTTGTCTCGCAAGTTGTCCAGTGGGCCCGATTGGAGTCTTTGCCGGGCCGATTTTGGCCCAGGGCCTTATGTTTCACACCGCTGCTGTAAATGATTGTGCTATATGTACAACTGTGTCCTTCCATTGTGTATGGCTCTATACCGGTCCACTGTGAACTTTTAACAAACAAACTCTAAATGACACCTGAGCTGTCAGGAGTGTTTCAACCAGGCAGGCAGGCGATTGGTCAATTTTAATTACAGGCCCCTCTGCCCCTATCTTTCTCCTGCAGATTGGACAGCTTCATTACCTGATGGGCAACAGTCAGTGTTCACTTTTAATTGTTTGTGTCGTTGCATCATGCCGATGTAAAACCAGGCTGGCATCAATGAATAATATGAGTTTGAGAAGAGAAGAGAAGAGAAGAGAAGAGAAGAGAAGAGAAGAGAAGAGTGTTTGCATGAAGGATCAATAGCTAATCCTCAGCTTAATCTGGTGCCTTTGGTTTACGGGGTATCTGTCCTGCCTCTCTGCTGCCAGCTGCTTCCTTATGAGGAAAACAAGATCGTTTGTGTCTGACAAAAAGCTGCAGTGATTTAGGAGCTAATGCCTCCACCGGAGCAGTGTCTGCACACCGAGAGGAAGACAGAGGGACGGCTTATCTCAGCCTTAAAAAATGAACAACAGAGGGAGAGAGAGAGATACAGACACAGGTTTTAAAAGTTTCCCACATACAGTCACTCTGTAAGAAAGCTTCCCCGTCAGCCTGCTCACGACCTGGTGCCAAACGCTGCAGTTCCCCTGATGTCCACCAGAGGCTCCAGCAGTGAGTCCCCATAGACTCACATGTGTCCAGCAGAAATAAACATGTTTACAGCCTGATGCTGATTTGGTCTCTATGGATAATTTCTCCTTTCATAACAACTTTTAAGAATTTTGTTATTAGTCACCTGCTTAAAGTTGCAGCCTGTCATTTTTTGAGTTTATTTAATTAAAAAAAAAGGATACTGTAGTCATAAATATACACAGAATAATAATATGTAATTACATCTTCCAACAGACTGCATTCCACAGACTATTGAAAATGCATAGAAGCAGGTTTGCAGGAGAAGAGAAGCCGTACTGTAGCTTGGATTATGCACTTGGATTGGGAGGGGTAAGAAAAATAGGATTACAGTCAGTTGTCTGCAATCTGCAATCCACTGACATTTAGAAAAAAATGCCCTCTTTGACTGACAGGTGGATGACGACACAGGCGGCTATAGCTGCTAGCTGTCTGCTAGGCTTCAGCTACGCTAGTCCCTGTTTTAGACCCTCTGCTTCTGATTTCTGTTTCATTTTACTGTTTGTGTCTTTTGGGTTTGTTGCTTTACTTTGATGCATCTTTTCTCTGGCGGTTTCTGTCTGTCTGATTGTCTTGAATTCCCACCCAGATGAACTTAGTCCTGTCTCCCCTGTTATTTTTCACCGATCGTCTGATGTGCATGTGAAGTCAATGCAGGAGCTGACAGAGCAACATTCAAGAGCTACACCAGCTGGGAGGAGTGGAGGCGTGTTGTGTTTGGACGATGCAAGAATACAGTAAAGTTACACCCACACCTCACCACAGCTGAGGTGAGTATCACCACCAGCCGGGTTTGAAGCTGCAGTAATTTCCAAGATGAAGCAGAAAATGAGAAGAAGGTACGGGAAGCAACCCGGACCCTTCACTATTATGAAACCTTCAGCTGACAGTTGTTGTCGAATAAAATTAAGGGGAAAAAATTTGTTCTCCACTAAAATGTTCTGGAAGATGGCATGCATGCCAATCGCAGTGGATTTATATTTGTGAAAGTTTTCCATTTAATACCAACTATTTAACTTCAGCGAGGCACAGCGGCACATTGGATGCTACTGAAGGAAAAAAGGCTCAAACATTTGTGTGCAGGAGTTTGTAAGATGATGTTCTGAGAATGCTGATTAGTAAAATTAGCCGCTCTTTTCCCCACACTGGTGAGATCCAACATCAAACTGACTTGTACTGGACAGCTGGCAGGTGAAAGAGTCTCTAAGCTTCGATCTGACTGCGCCTGACATTTGCATTCTCAGACAGAAGCTGTGATTATTATTGGCTTCGTACGGTGAATAACAATCCAAACAAGTGCCTAAAACTTCGGCGCAGTTCTGCACACGAGTCCACGCAGAGGCACTCATAAATTCTCCCACACATGTATCCCTCGCTCTTGCTTTTATAATATCTACGAGGCTATCTCGCCTCAGATTCGATTCCGAGCCAACGCTTCAGTGCTCAGATTCATCCTCTCCCTCCTCCATCAGCCTCCAGCTTCAGCTCCGAGGAATAACTCACTGCCCGCCGGCCCACGGTAATATCGGGCTGCCTATCGATTACACAGCCGGCCACAGAGAGATGGACTTCTTCAACGACAGGCAGACACAGAGGAGGCAGAGCGACACTGCGGTGTGAAGCTAATGAAGCACAGAAACGATCTGAACACAGTCCTGCCTCCGTGCTGCAGTGTCTTTTAAACATGCAGGATCACCTGGAAGCTTGTTTGCATGTCATCTCTGAGCTCCTGACGCTTCGTCAACCTCAGTGGGTGAGTGAACAAAGACAAATCAAGGAGGAGGCTGTCATCATTTGACTTGCATCACATGACCCAGAAACTAGAACCAGAGACAAGTGATTGCTTTCAGGGTGGAAGCGCATTCACACTTCAGGCGTCCTCCACGTGCCACTTCACCTTGTTTTCATTTGATCCTGCAACACCACAAAGGCAAAATTAATTCAATTAAGCCTGAGATGTCCTGATGGATCAGCGACCTCCACTTTGTCTTTGTGCACACATAAATATATATACACTCCCCACATTCATTACAAACATACACACCCTCTCTGGAAATTAAATCAAGCTCCACTCTGATCATTAGCCTAACCAGCTGAAACCGGAGTGAAGGGAATAGCAACAGGCTGTCTTTCACAAACTGTCGAACTCGCTAGCTGCTTGTTAGCCTTCAGCTGTATTTACTCTGAGCTGTGTGAGGTCTGCTGCTGCTGGCAAGAAAATGAGACGGGGGGGGAAACAATCTTTCCATCGTGCCGTGACTTTTGATCAAAAGTCGTGGAACATGAAAAAGGATGCTGCAATAACCGGCGTCCTACATCGAGAGGAGTGCGTGATGAATTTAAAGTTTAGGCCTCTAAACGGCTCAAGAAGCATAACAGAAAAGTTAAACATTTGTAAAAGCACATAAAAATAAAGATACAATAACAATTTGTGTCGATATTTTGGTGTTTCAGTCTAATGACGTCCTGCTTCACTTACATCGAAATCTTTTTGGACCTCGGACTCAGAGCTCCAGGAAAGATGCAAATAAGCCTCAACTCCTCATCTTTAATGTGCTTAATCTGTCAGAGAATAATGAGGGAACAGGCCTCACCTGACCATTAGACAGTCTACTGTCTGTGAACAGAACCACTGTGCATGAAAATGGCTGTACATCCTAAACAGACAGTCTAATGCTTTGGTTAAATCTCTTAAATTGAAGCTGAAAATCTGCACTTCAGTCACATCTTGAGTCTTTGATCTAAAGTCTCCTGTGGTGGTGTACAGAGACAAAGTTAGAAAAAAATATATATCACCATCCAAACTCTGTAAATAACTCTGCAATAACTTCTGTGTTGATTTGGGTCCAATGCAATAAACGCAGCTCATTTCCACGTCCTGCAGAAACATCATTAATTTGCAGGCTTGTTTGGTTCCACGTAAAGAATTAGTGTCATTTTCACCCTTTCTCTGTTTTTGGATTCTGCCCAAACTCCTGAGGGAAATATTCAGCTCTTTAGCTGTTAAATGATCTCCCATGTTCACCTGCTCATTTCTCTGTCTTCAGTTTGCTGCTAAGCAGGGAGTGAACAGCAGCCCTTTAGAAGCTTTTCTTTGAAAACAGCTGCCTGCTGCCAGAGTGAGACTTTTAAATTAACCCCATAAGGCCTTTTCTTTTCTTTTCTTTTCTTTTGAGTTTCCACCTGAAAAACATCCTTAACTCTGGTCAGAAACACCTCCGTGACTGTTGGGCTGAATTTGATAACCTTGGGCTCTATATGGACAAAAGACTTTTGGTGTAAAGTAACTGATGTAACAACAGAGGAACATTTAGTGTAAGTTAGCACATTAAGGAATCATAGCTAGTGATTTAAAGCCCACACATTATTCTAATGCTTCCTTACTTCCTGTCATGTTTCTCCTGTTTCTGTGGTGGATGGTCGTAATAAACATGACCATCGATTCAAATATTGAGGTCAGTGTAAAGCTCACACTTCTGACTGCTCTGAAGACTCAGTTTCACAAAGTTATTTCTACTATGGGTTGCTTACGATTAGAATAGAATTTCCCTATAATGGTTATTTTAGGCACAGAAGCCCCTCCCACCTTATGCTTAGTTGGCTAAAGTGGGAGGAGCTAAAAGGCAGACAGTATGAACTGAGGGGTTCTACCAATGCCCTGTACAAGACAAAGATGGATTATGTTGAGCTGTAAAGCATGCAAAGCTACTTTAATGGAGTCCAAGAATAAAATTATGGAGCTGGAAACGATCAGAATGAGAAACTTTCCTGGAAATCACGACTGAATTACGAGCAGGTCTGCTAACAGGAGAACCAAGCTGATTTCAGCAAGTCAACAAGTGATGAACAAAGACAGATTTGCACATAGAGGAACCAAGGAGAGGCCGACAGGATTCAGAGAGTAAAGAAGGAAAGTCATTCAAAAGGATCTGAGGTAGTGATTGTGTGTTTGTGCCTTTTCTTACATCCAAACATTTGTGCACCGTAAGCTGTTGAGCTGTAAGCTTTACAGCCTCCAACACACATTACTGGAGTATCTGAAAAACAAAAGATTACAGCTGACAGCAGTGAAAGTGTCCCAGAGATGCTGCTTTTACACCAGTCACTACAATTAAATAAACACACAAAAGAGCATAAATGCTGACAGTTTAACACTTCTTAGCGCTTTAAAAGAAACAGAAGAAGACGGGCGAAGGCTGTAAATGTGAGACCATCATCACAGGTTCATCCTCTCAGGAGCAGGAAGGTGATCAGTAGATTCACCTGTCCCTTAAAAGCTGGTAGAAGAAGAAACGAGAGAATTAAACTGAATTTCTAACACATGCACACTATTTTACACAGGAAATTAAAACAATCATATCATTATATATCATTAAAGTCTGTAACTACATTAAATATCTACCAGACTGTTTATAACAGAAAATATTAAAATGGTAATGTGAGATCAGTCAACCTCTCACTGAACATCTACAGCCCCGCCTCCTGTTAGTATCCCCACAGAAACCCTTATGATCTGGCCATCAGGTGCCCACTCCCAGCACTGTCCCCGGGTGGGGCCACATTAACCTGGGTATAGGTCTTTTGATTGGTCCTCACTAACATGCCTTTGGAGACCCTACCAAGGGCAGATTGACAAATGCCTACAGCAAAAAAAGATGAAGGTGATCAGTCTATGTTCCTGCCCTGCACTAAGGCCACAAGCTGTGGACAGAGACCAAAGGAATAAAACCATTAATGCAAGTTGTGGAAATGATCTTCCTCTGCAGGGTTTCCGGGCTCAGCATTATTTACGCTCACCTTTCTCTGCACTTCAGAGTTTTTCAGCTCATCATGCACTTTTCTGTTTTCATAACCTGACTCAGGGCTTTGCTGTCATTTCAATGATATATCATACAAAGATACAGACATGCAAGAGTAGAAAACTTTGAACAAATAAAAAGAAACAAACTTTCTGTTTCTTTGCTTCCTGGTTTGACTTTGTTATAACCTCAGGATAACGATGCTCAGAAACTAAGAGCCTTAAGCAGGACGTTTAATGACTACTTCATGAGACGTCAACAGTTAACCACAACATGTACAGGAGCCTGTTTTCCACATAACGCCCCCAAACACACATGAACACCAGCACTCTCTACAACAGACTTCACATTCCAAAACTGATGAAGTCATTTTTTCTAGTTAGCTATGACACCTGTTGTTTAGAGTCCTCAACCTCAGGTGTCAGTGTACAGTGGTGTGAAAAAGTGCTTCCCTCTTCCTTATTTTATGTAATTTTCTATGTTTGTCACACTTAAACATTTCAAATCATCAAACAAATTTAAATATTAGACAAAAAATAAGACAAGTAAACAGAAAATACAATTTCTAAATGAAGGTGTTTATTACTAAGAGGAAAAAATCCAAACCTACATGACCCTGTGTGAATTTAGAGCTTTAGAGATGGGGGGGGGGACTCAGTCATCTGGGAGGATCTCAGAGGAAAGCAGCTGACCGTCCACATCAAACGGATTCAAATGAGGTGGTTCAACATCTGACCAAAATGCCTCGTGGATGGCTCCTAGGTGAGGTGTCTCCCATTACTGTACGATCACTTTAGTCTAGTTTAATATAGATAATGTTCATGTTTTTTCAAATCCAGCTAAAAAATAAGCCCATCAACCCTCAAAAATGGTAAATGGCCTGTATTTGTATAGCGCTTTTCTAGTCCCTAAGGACCCCAAAGCGCTTTACACATCCAGTCACACACACATCCACACACTGGTGATGGCAGCTACATTGTAGCCACAGCCACCCTGGGGCGCACTGACAGAGGCGAGGCTGTCGGACACTGGCGCCACCGGGGTCTCTGACCACCACCAGGCGGCAACGGGTGAAGTGTCTTGCCCAAGGACACAACGACCGAGACTGTCAGAGCCGGGGCTCGAACCAGCAACCTTCCGATTACAAGGCGAACTCCCAACTCTTGAGCCACAATCGCCCCAAAAGGCATTTGACTGTTATAATCTAACTCTCTACCAACATTTCCAGCTTATTTTTTGGTTAACTTCACAGATTGAAGATGAACAGTTACTCCTGTTTTATTTTTCTGGCACATCTAAGTGTTGATTTGATAAATGCATTATCCTGGAGCTTGTATGAGACGTACTAATGTAAATTTGTGTATCATCAGGATATTTTAGGGAATCAGAAATGCTGAACATATGTTCATGTACATAAATGTACTTTCCTGACCTGATTCAGATTCACAGAACAGTAAAAGTGATCTGTGGGGAATGAAGCAGCAGGAGATGAGATTTCACTGGAGCAGAACAGGAGGGCGTCGTGACCCAGCGAGGGGTCACAGCAGGGAAAGGTCGACAACCTCCATCAAAGCCTTCATGACTGACACGAATCCCAGCATCTCTGACGTCCACGTGGGAACCCCTCACCACGGTGTGACTCAAACAGACACCGTAACCACCTGCTGGGTGTCTGATTTCCATAAGGTGACAGTCCACACGCTGCTCCTGTGACACCTGAGGAGATTAAAGAAGTGTGCGTAACCATGACAAATATTCTCATTTTTAAGAAGTTTATCTTACAGTGTGTAACAAGGATGTGAAATATGTGATGCTGCAGCAGTCACGTTTTACAGTTGACTTCTTTATGCACCATGACGAGGAGGAACGATCTTCGGTATCTGTGTTTTCATGCTGCAACCCTCATAATATCCGACTTTACAAGCTGCTGTCATTAATTAAGTAGCTAAAATAGTATCAACCTCTAACGAGAGATAATATATTGTTGTGACAGCTCAGACTCATGAGTGATTTAGACTTCTGTAGTGAGTCCTTGAAGGCCTGCTTACGTGCCTCCATATGTGAATCCTTGAAAAAACACTTCATGTGCAACCCCACATCCTTGGCCCTACATCTCTGTTTTGTGTGGGGGGTCTATTATGTTTCTTTTGGTCATCTAGCTTCATTTGGACAGCCTGACGGTCAGATTATCTTGCTCCCTCAGATAAAACAAACTTGTGTGTGTGTGTGTGTGTGTGTGTGTGTGTGTGTGTGTGTGTGTGTGTGTGTGTGTGTGTGTGTGTGTGTAAAACCATAGGAACCATCACTATAGGACCTCTTTCAAGACAAAAGTGTCTGATTCTGTGTTTGCTTTTGAAATGGACCTGTACAGGGTCGGGGACTCCAACTAGCTGAGGTGAAGCCGAGCAGACAGCTAGCAGCTTTAGCCGCCTGTGTCACCATCCACCTGTCAGTCAAAGAGGCCACGCCTACAGTGTAGGCGTGGACTCGAGTCACATGACTTGGACTCGAGTCAGACTCGAGTCATTAATTTTATGACTTTAGACTTGACTTAAAAAAATGTTCTAAGACTTGTGACTTGACTTGGACTTTTACACCAATGACCTGGGACTTGAATTGGACTTGAACCGGTTTACTTGAAAAGACTTGATATTTTACCCCAAATATAACATTTAACATGCATATTATATAGAGATTGAAAATGTGACGTCATTCACGGGTAGAACCGCAAAGGATTCTGGGAACTCGTGGCAAGCGGTACTAGCGCACGCAGGCTTTCAATTGAAATCAGTTATACAGCGATAAAAAGAAACACAAAAATGTCAAGAAGCTGTTGTATTATTAACTGCAATAGCCGGTCGCATGACAGCCACGGGAAGCCGACGGGTAAAGAGATCGGTTGTTATCGGATTACGTCGTTGAAGAGAAATTGTTTGAGCCATGTTTCCGAAGTAACAAAGACGCGACGGGTGGCCTGGATTGCAGCCATTCAAAGACCAAATATAACGTCCCAGAACACTCCAGCTCACAGGTTAGTCTGCTCCAAGCATTTCCACAAAGGTCAGTCTGCTGTTGTAGTTAATGCGTCATTTTTCTTAACATAATTGGTGATATAGGTTACAAGCAAGTCTGGCGCTGAACAGAAATTGTCGCTCCTTTGTTTATTGTGCATAAATAGTGAATTGTCCTGACACAATATTGCGTTTCGCTTCTGTTATTATGGTACATTGACAAAAACATATACTTTTATTCACAGGATAAAACAGGTTTTTTGTATCACTAATTGCCCAGTACGATTACAGCATACAATATTATTGTCACTGCTACATTTCTGTGATGCTACCAGAAATTATTTCCACTGCTAATTAATTACAGTTGAGCTCAAAGGTCCTATTAATAAACGGTTAACGAATGTGTATTTATGACGACAATTTGTGAGACTGGTAAACTTATGATACGTACGATGGTCTTTACTTTCTACACGGTGCATTTCAAGGTCCTGCACCCATCCGTCGGTAAACTGTACCTGGGCTTGTTGCAGTGACCGGAAGTTACTAAACTTCACGAGTGTATGCACTCACTCCAAGAACCGTATGATTATAAATATGCATATAAATATGCTACGATGAGATAGCTGACTTCATCTAACTAGCAAATGTTTTCCAGGCTACGTTGGTGATGCAGTTTTTTTTTAATGTGTATGATATTTTTGTCATGCGATTTTAAAGCTGGTCCTACAACCGCATCCAAGAATAACATGCAGCTTATCTCAGAACTGTCGGTGAAAATTATTCTTGGAGCTAGGTTTAATTGAGCTGCATTTTAAAGAGGTGCAATTTCACAATTTGTGTATATTTTCTAAGTTCACTATTTTGTCATGTGTTGAGAAAAACACAGATTTAAAAATTACATGGTCTAATATTTACATTTAGCATAACTGCAACATGCTTTTTTCGGGGGTTTTTTAAAGACTCGAAAGGACTTGAAATTCAAAATTTCAGACTTGTGACTTTACTCGGACTTTTACACCAGTGACTTGAGACTCGACTCTGACTTGCCTGACATTACTTGAGACTTGACTTGAGACTTGAGGATAAAGACTTGAGACTTACTTGAGACTTGCAAAACAATGACTTGGTCCCACCTCTGGCCTACACAGATATATAATATCACATCAGATGATTGATGACTAATAACAAGACACAGCTGGAGCCTCAAGTGGATTTTAGAGGAACTGCAGGTTCATTCACCTTGGCTTATTTTTTGCCCATGGAGGTTTTTACTTGGCCTTCACTTCAAGAACCTGAGAGCTATAGCATGAAATCAACATTTTTTCATTGTTGTCCTCTGAATACATGTGATAGTAGAAGCTTTAAGGTGAATTCTTCACCGCAAAGTAAAGAGAAGGGCAGATTAAGCGGGTCTGCCTATAAAGATTCAAAGAACCTGGCTTTTGCATTGGAAGTGTTCTGTGTACAGGTTTATGCTCTTGTTCTGCTTTTTAGAGGCAACCAGAAAATGTGTTCTTCACATCCCAGCTGCACCACGTTCACCATGGCTCAGCTCCATGTTGTGCCACAGCAAGCCAGTATGCTCAGCCCAAAGACCCTGGAACAGCTCACCTAAAGAGTGCCGCATGGATGATTTGTGTGTGTGTGTGTGTGTGTGTGTGTGTGTGTGTGTGTGTGTGTGTGTGTGTGTGTGTGTGTGTGTTAGCATCACCCTGTTTACCTCAACAAAAACCCAACTGGACAAATATAAGTTTATTTGCTTTCTTCTGCTAGATCGTCTGCACAATTCACCACAACTACACAACATTCATCCAACAAGTTATAAATAAAGTAGAAAAAACAATAGTTCAAAAAACAGAAGACGTTAGTTGATTTAAAGGAATCAGTGGGTGGCTCCGCAGGTTGGATTTGGTGTTTGACATGAGTGACCTTTGACTGGAGGCACAGCTCCAACAGAGCAGACGGACACTTTGTCGTACCAAAGAAATAACAAAATAAATAAATAGAAATAAAAATCAACAACCACAGAATAATAATCAGATGGCATAAAAGTGGCTGCAGTAGCCCGTTTTATCAGAAGTGCCCAGCATGTGATCTGCTTTCAGTGCTGATCTGGGATCCAGAGTCTTAACTTTTTTGCACTTCTCGTTTCTTATTACATGTTTGGTTTGATTTATGGTTTGTTTAGTTTCATTTTCATTTTCTTATTTTGTATCTTGACCCTTTGGCTCTGTGTTTCCTGCATTTCCTACTTTAATTTGGTGGTCCTTATCTCCTGTGCTTGATTTTAGTTTTGCTCCCATTATCCTGGATTATTTCACCTGTTATTTGTTACCCAGCTGTTTCCACTCCCCTCATCAGCCCTCAGTGTGTCCGTGTATAAACAGCCATGTTTTTATTGTTGTGTTATGTTGCTATGCAACGCCTTTTTGAAATTTTGGTACTTTTTTTTGGGGACCTACAGCAAAATAAACTGCTCAGTGAAGCTCGCCTGCATTTGTGTCCTACCTGTTACACTCCAGAACACGGCATCGATCTCCTACACAGGATAAACTGGTCCTTTGGTTTTACAGTCATGGCTCTTCATCTGACCTCTCACCCTTGTCGACCTCTGCCACAAAGAGTTGGTGATTCCCCACCGTCACTCCTCACAGAATCATTCGTCTAACAACTTTTTTGGGGGGGTGACTTTGAGATGAGAGAAAAGGCGTAAAACTAACTTCTGTTTTTAAGGACTTATTTGTGCTGCATGCTTTATTTTACCAGCAGGAGGATTGCTGTGATCTGCCATCACCGATAATGCAGCGCCGTTTTAAACGTTTTATGACACAACAGGGACTTCCTGAACACACCATTAATTTTACTTCTTGTTTGAATTTCTGCTGACCTGCACGTCCTTGAGCTGTTCGGTAAGAAATTCAGACACTGAAAGGAAACCGGCGACATTCTCGTTACAGTTGTCGGGTTTCTGCGGCTCGGCGCGGCGTTTCAGCTGATCCTCTGTAATGAAACACCTCCTACTGTCTGGAGATGACGGGCACACACATACTTCCAGACCTCACGGGGAGGGTAATAAAAGGAGATGATTTCTAGGTGAGTAGAGCTCAGGCTGTCCCACACACACACGCATGCACGCACACACACACACACACACACACACACACACACACACACACACGCACTTGCAGCAGGGAAGCATCTGGTCTCAGTGATGATACAGGTGGTGGAGTGTGTCACTGGCCACCTGTCTCTCTTTAAGTATCCTTTTACAGGTGAAATGAATGACATTATGTCTCCGTGTTTGTGTGTTTGTGTGTTGGTGTGTTGGTGTGATTTCATCAAAGTCTCATCCTGTGGAGCTTCTTTATTAAAACACCTGTGTGGTTTTGTAAGGAGGATCACGCTTGTCCATCAGTGAAGACACTGATCAAAGCTGCCCGGCTGCAACTGTGGATTCCTCATGGATCTGGTGTGCGTGCGCGTGCGTACTAAAACTGCATTTATGTTACTTTTTATGAGCACTATGTATTGAGCGATAAGAAGTATATGTGCATTTAGTGATCACCACCTTATGGAACCCATCATTTCCTCAGTTTGTTCAGTAAATCTCTTTGTGGTTTGAAATTTATGCATAAAATGGACAAAAACAACAGAACACAATTGAAAAACATCAAAAGTTACTCTAGTTACTCTAGTTACTCTAGTTACGCTAGTTACGCTAGGATGTTGTTTTATTTAAAAACTGGAAATCGGCCCGGAGGCAGAGAGCATGTCCAGATTTTGCAAATTGGATCAGATGAAGACACTGAGGGACAGTGCATTATTCTAAACCTTGTGATTTAGCATTAGTCATCAGGAAGCCCTGGCCTGAAGCATACCCGATTCAAACTTTAATACATTCCCAAATAAACATCATGCTGTGTTCACTGAGGCATTTTTCACCCTGGTCATTGTGGGTCGCTGTTTTACACACGACCAAGAAAGGAAAAGGTCAAATAAATATGTGAGCTAGCAACATGACAGCAATATAGCAACAGGAACTGAAAATATACTGCATAGAGTATATGAACAATAAGAAGCTGATACGTAATGAATGCTGGAGCGTCCTCTTTGGCTGTACCGGCCAAGAAAAAGACAAACAAAGCTGCTGCTGGTGTTTATTCCCAGTTAAACCAACATATTTTTTATTATTTCCATAAGCTAATGTTCAAATTAAAGTCAGTTAGCTAAGCTTTGGCTTTGTGGTTTGCTGGCCTGTCCATTTTTAAAAGTATGACCAGCTGTGTGATGTTGTGTTGGTCCCACGTTGATGATAAAACAGCCCTGACCCGTCGCGGCGTGGACTCCACCCAAAGCTGCGCTGTGGTATCTGCACCAAGATGCTGAACACCTCTCACAGATGCTCAGATTGGCTGCTTCACCCAGATTTGAATAGCAGGATCAGCACGGCCGACCGTTTTAGGGATAACATTTATCTGTGACATCACACAGAGCTAAGAGTAGAAATCAGTGTGAGGAGAAGAGAGCCGAAGCTGAACAGGAGCTATTACTGCTAACACTTCCCTCTGTGAGTGTCTGCTGAAGCACTGATGGAGACAGTTGCAAACTGCTGGACTGCTGCCACGACTGTCACTCATGCATCGTGTGCATTTTTAAACCATATGTCTCGGATCTGGTGGGGCTCTGTGTCAGCGTGCTGTGGCTCACGGGGCACCCAGGGGTGCTGCTCGTCAGCAGGATAAATGGGTTGTTTTTTTGGAGAGCTGGAGGGTCCAGATGGAGCTCAGAAATGTGGAGAGAAGCCACAAAGTTTTGGTTGTGATGATGATGAGGGCTGTGGACCAAAGACGAACACCTGCACGAGTAAACAGCCCAACACGGCCAATCAGATTTAATGAACTCCCAGTTAAAAGGTAAATATTTATCAGTTTAGCAGGAAGCAAAATGTGTTATGAGGTCTTTTTTTTTTTCATTGAACACAGGCTGGTCACACAAATGGTTACTTTTATTGACAAAATATGTTTCAATAGGAGTCAAGACTCTTTAGTAAGGATGTGTCTCCATGGGAACGATGGAAAATTTGTCTTTTACCCAAACCACAAAACTTTTCTAAACTTGAGCATTTCTTAATGATAATTAATATAAAGATGTAACTAATGCTAACCCTCCAACCTCCAAACATTCATTTTGTGCACAAAGACGCCAATCGGCACATGTGAGACCGGTCTGATGGAAAATAGTGTTCAGGACCATGAAACAGAGGATCCTGAGCTGCTGTAAACTGGTACAGTCATTTAGGCTGAGGTGTGTGTGTGTGTGTGTGTGTGTTGTTTCACTGATTTCGGTTCATTGTGTGATGTTGGTGAAACACATTTACAAAATCTTACAGATCCAGACATGAAGACAGGCCTGTGGATGGGCTGCAGTCCCACCGTCTGTGGGTCCCACATGGCCTTCAGGCCAGGGCCAAACACAAAACTCAACAACACTGCCAACCTCCACCGTCTGCTACGTGTCCGTGACCAGCTTATGAATGTGTGTGTGTGTGTGTGTGTGTGTGTGTGTGTGTGTGTGTGTGTGTGTGTGTGTGTGTGTGTGTGTGAGAGAGAGAGAGAGAGAGACAAAAATGTGTTATTGTGTCAATCTTTTTGTGTCTTTTACTGTGGAGCGATACAATAGTGTTCAGCATGAATTACGTGTGTGTGTGTGTGTGTGTGTGTGTGTGTTTGCATCTGTTATGGTTGGCATCATTGACAGTGGAGGCTCCTCTGTGTCTCGTGGGGAGGGAAGAGTTCATCTCTGAAGTCTCAAATAAAACCAAACACACTGATGTCTGAGGAAAATCTAACTTTAACAAAGTCTTTGGACACATTCGTTTGAAATGAATCGATTTAGTTTCTGATTTTCTGAAGCCGTTCCTGCACAGTGGTGAGGATGCTCAGCTACAAATACTTTGGTCAGCACTGAGGTGATAATTATTTAATGAACCCGGCTTTTTTCCTTAATAAACCTTTGTACCAGAAGAAACCTCTTTTTAACTGAGAGGAGTTACTTGAACAATTCAAATGGAACAAAAAGACAAATCAGCGTGCACTGAACTAAACCCGACACGAGTGGCCTTGAATCATTGTTTAAATTTTACAGTGTCGGGATATTACCAAGAAAATTGGGGGGGAGCCGTCTTTATTAGCTGATAAAGTCCCAAATCGGGAGAAAACAACCAAGAGTAACTCAGGGCAGGACACAAGGGAACGTCCACAGGAGCATCGCAACGTGATAAAGAGGAAGGCCAGACTATCTAAGGACCGCAGGAAGCAAAGGAGGCACAGGTGGAAGAAATTACCAGAGGTGAGAGCAATCAGGTAATCATTTAGCTAGCACAGGCTATAGACGGAAACTGAACCTTCAAAGTAAAACAGGAAGTGCCTGAAAGACAAATAATAAAATAGAAGAGGGGTACTATAGAAAGATGAGAGAGAAACACTGAGGGAACTTATCTATAGCTTTTTATAATAAAATAATAAAATCAAGAGTTGAAGAAAAATTGATCAAAAGAATAAAATAAAAACAGGAATTAATTTATGACCACAAATAAAATAAAATCTACTAGATTAGCAAAGAAATCAGACCAGCAGAAAATCCTATAAAGCAAAGAACCTGAAAACAGCACGACACCTTAAGACGATGACATAAAGAGACAAAACTGAGCCAACGGGACGAAGGGTGAAAATGGACAAATGGAACGTCACATGGGGTCACCAAAGATTAAGAAAATCCAAGAGTCGGTATTTAGAACAAAGACCGTGACGGGCGTAAGTCCTTACCGCAGTGTTAGCATGTTTCCATCACTCAGGTTAGCGTGAAATATTTTCAATTGGATCCATTTTTGCACAAAAATCACTTTTTACTGGAAATTAGTGCCTCCTCCTTCCAGCTCAAAGAAAACACAGTTTGTAAGAATCTTTTAAAATGAAACAGCCATCACCCGCTGAGACTTTATTCAAATTTGTGTCCTTGATTTACTGAAAGGAGCTTTATGGACCTCAGACTGGGATTTCGACTGTTCCCAGTCCACCCAATTTGATGCTGGAAGGGCTCAGCTGCTTCCGTTTGGACTGATTGGACTGGGATAAACCCGACTCTGCAGAAAAGCTCCAAACAAAGCTAACAGGATCACAGGCAGACACATGTCCCTGGAGATGCCGCGCTCTTTAAACTCTCCCACACTCAGACTTCACTGGCAGTCAGACGGCTCTGAGTGGAGGGCTGCAGAATCAGTCGCAATGGCACACGAGTCGCAGTCAATCATCCTCATGGCGGCCTCTCTATATCAACTACAGCATTTTCTTATTAACAAATCATCCTGTAGCTGCTGGAGTGGTGGCGTCTGAGCCTGTGGACCCACACAGACACTGGAAGCATGCTTTCAGGTATTTTTTATAAAGACTGGAAAGAAGCCGGAGAGTGACCGGACCCACAGCTGGGGGAGAATTCACGATGATGTGAAGAGAAGCAGGTGAGTGCTTCCCAGAGGCGAGTTTTGGTGGTGAGAGGGGTGACAGTGAGTGTGCACGCTGGCGAGTCCTCCTCCTTCTTTCCAGAAATGATTTGCAAAGATTTTTTCATTTAAAGAAGATTCAGAGAAGCTGAGATGAAGGATGAGAAGCCTGACTGGTCACTGCCACTGGGTCTGCATCAGTGTGATGACTGAGCTGGCACTTCAACACAGGTGATCCAGCAGGAAGTGGTAGGAGGACATGATGGCAGTAAATCTGCCACTCAGAGGGAAAAGAGCCTCTGGAGAGAGAATAAAGCTTGATGTAAGACCTGTGAGGGAAATCTACGTCCTGATTTACGATGTAACCGGAAATCCCTCTTAATCCCACACCACAACCTTCCACTGCGGGCTGCACCGACCCGACGTGTAGTTGTGTCTCTCAGGAGGTCCACGGAGGAGTTTCCGGTTACGTCATAAGATTTGATGTCGATTTCCTAAATCGCACATGACACACCAGCACATACCATATAACCATATTAACCTTTTATAGGGGACTCATCGAAATACATGATGTCGGAGGATATCACAGGACACTTCTTGGGACAAGTATAAGCCCAGTCCTGTCCAGCTGCAGGTGACTGCTTCACGGTTGATAATCTCCAGTGTGGCTACACATTTATACTTTTCTTTAAAGATTGAAATTCATGAAGTTTGTTTTTACTGAGTTGGTACTTGATGGGCTGTGTGATGGACCAAGCAGTGAAGGAAACTCAGGCACAGGTTAAAGTCCAAAAGAAGGGTTTTTTATTTAACCCCAAAACAAATTTGGTTAAATTATACAAAAAAATCAAAATCTTGGGCCCATAAAAGACGTCAAAGTAAAAGAACTCTACTCAAAAGTTACCAGCAAGCAATACTGGAAACTCAACAAACTGACCTATCCAAACGAGACAAAGAGGAAACTTTACATGTCGCTCCTCCTACATCACCCCCACAAAGAGGAAACTTAAATAGTGGCAGATCAGCCCACAAAAAAACAAACTGAAACTAACATAATAACTAACATAAAAAATTACAGAGGAGATGAAGGATGAGATCCAGAGTTATGGTGTGAGCCAATTTGCAGTTCTCCATCTAGGCTTGCTCCGCCCCTTTCCCCACCTCTTAGCCCATCAACCAGGGACCGGAGCAGCTGCAACTGAGGTAACTCAGGAAACAAAGAGATTAAATCATACCTAACAGTGCAAACCAAAATGTGCGCACTTGTTTTAAAATGCAGTATGTAAATTAATTCCAACCCAAAACCAGTTATTTATTATCCTGTAAATTAAATCCTATATTTAAAGAAAGAAAATTGAGTGTAGTGTTATGTGTAGGCCTCTAAACTAATATTAGGTGGATGTTACCACTGTGTCACAGGCTGCATCCATACGAGAGACGTGCAGACAGCTGCAGAAGAAATGAGATCACACTTTTAGTCAATATTGAGCCCACTTTAAAGGAAACGGCAACAACAGTGTAAAAGTGTATTTGTACTCAAAATAAACTGACATAGAAATGATAAAGAAGTATATGTAACTATTGGTGGTACCTTTCTTAAATATGATTCAACCAAAATTAAATAAATGACAAATACTGGAATACTAAATCAATTTTATCAGTAATAAGAAAGATAAACTGGAATATATGCAGCGTAACCTTCTGAGGTCAAAGCCGTCATGTTGCTAAGCTAACACTAGCCTGAACACTCTCTACAATCCTACAAATCTAATATTTAAGATGTTTGCATCCATGTTACTGTGCTGTGTTTAAAATGATAAATGATGTGAGGTCTTTTTGCAGATCTTTGTTTGCCTTTATTGTGGAATTTGGGTCCTTGTTGTTGTCGTCGATGTTTTATGTTTCCATCGTCGGGGGTTTCACCCCCGCAGCAGCAGCGGTGTTATTTACTTTCTCCTCTGTATCCCGGCGCAGGGATACGTGCTGCATATCAGGACTGTCTTAAATCAAAGACAGCGAATCCCTGGCAGGTCAATTACTGTCTGACCTTGTGAGTTCAAATTTAACACAGAGTGAATCACAACACAAAGTCTGCGCTCACAGCTGACACTATGGGCTCACTGCCACTGCTTTAATTTATTAAGCCTGACATTATGCTGTGGCCCCAGCAGCACCATTCAAATACATTTAGCCTGTGCAGTGTATTTTCCACTGTTTAAGCTCTCGATCCAAAGGTTCGGCTAAATGACATTTAAAAATGAGACTTTCATTAGACACAGAGTGTTTGTGGCTTGCTTCTGTCAGCCGCTGAGAAACTGAAGATTATTTTACTGCCTCCGTTCTGCCGTCTGTCAGTGGCCGAGAGATGCCAGGCTTCCCTTGTTTGTTCAGACTTCCGTTATCATTTCAATAAAAACTATTTGTTTAACGGTTTCTGTGCTGTTATCTCTGTCATGAAAAGTTGCAGAAGTACACTGACAAATTCATGATTAAAACTATAATGACAACACATGTAAAAACAGAGCCATGGGCATAATTGACTCCATTTGCTCGCTTGAACTTCAAAGCTTCTTAAACTTAATTTCGATTTGTCAGCATCAGATCTGGTTTGGGGCTGTTTTTAGGCTGCCAAAGAGCCTTCTGTCTCCTGATTTAATCTCAAACTGACTGCACAACGTTGGCATTCAGCTCAGTTCCATTTAGGATGTTTTCACACCTTAAATCCTTAAAAATCTTAAGTCGAACTCTGATTCATTTTTGCCCTTGGTGCAGTTCACTTCAGTTTTATTTATATAATGTGAAATCATATCAACAGTCGCTTCAAGGCACTTAGATGGGAGCACTAATCGTACTCAGGTGCAATGGTACCAACACCGTTTGGTCTTGGTCCGGTTTCAAACACAGAGCCGTTTGTTAATGTTGTGAACGAGAACCAAACCAACTATCAGGAGTATGTGAGTTTAAGCTAAGCGCCTTCCCGTAGCCGATACGCAGTGCAAGGCAGCAACTAGCCGTAAAATGAACGTAAAGTCTCCTTGTTATCCACAACACAGCTTCCTATATTTATTTTTGCATCTGACCGATAAACAGACTAAATGTTCTCACATGGTTTGTAGAGACGCGTTTTGGTTCACCTGAAGGCCCAAACAGCAGCACATATCCCTGTACTCGGATATCAAAAACCAATTTTGGACTTTTCCCTGTATTTTACAGATTTGCCTGCTGATAAAGACCTCCCACACACCATTCATACTACAAAGTAATTGATAGATAAATACTGGAATGACACGTTACTGTTTTTACACCACTTACTGTGATTATTCCTGGATTCTTTTTGTTACAACAGGACTGCAGTTCACAAAAGGATTCTTTTACAAAGTAACAAAAACTTTGGGTTCTATGGTTACAGGACAATCTGCACAATGAGCTACCAGAATTTTGTCATTTCTTATTGCTGATTATTTCTTAGCAGCTTTTCTGTATTGAATATAAAACCAACACACTTTCTCATTTAAGTTATGACTGCTCTTCTTAAGATATCTCTGGGATTAAAGCTTCTGTGCACTGACAGGGAGGAGAGTTTCACTCATTCAGCCAGCATGAGATTAAAATGGGCTGTATGACTTCCCTGCTCTGGAGCTTCCTCACATTTCAGTGCTCTCCTTGGACATATCATCTGTTCTTTATGTGTAGGATGGTTTTTAAGAGAAAGCACCCCAACAATCACACAATCCCCTATGAACAAGATCTGGTGACACTGGGAAGGAAGAACGCCCTTTTAACAGGAAAGAACCTCCAGCAGAACAGGATCAGGGAGGGGCGGTGGTCTGTCTGACCAGTTGGTGGGTAAGGAGAAAGAGAGCATGGAGAGGCAGGACTAAACACAGACAGAATGTACACTTATATTAAAATAACAATATGACAGCAGTTTGTCTTTATAGGCTCTTCGGGTACATTAAACACTAAACCTTTGACTGTGGCATTCCAGAGAGAATCCCAGCAAACGATGATCCCCTGTGTGCAAGCATTTGGCAACTGTGGGACAGAAAAACTCCCTTTTTTCAGCAGGAAGATGGCTAGTGATGCACCAGCAGGGAAGCAATCTGCTGCTGGTGGTCTCATTAGCTTGAAAAGAAGGCGACTCCTTAGCCATAAAAGGCAGGCGGTGTGAATGACTCGAACAAGAGGATGTAGAGGTTTGAAAATGACACCATAGGTGTCTCCCATCAGCTGAAGGAAGCTTCCTGGATTCAGGTATTCAGAAAAACTTAAAGAAGTCGAGTCGCCTTCAAAGACTACGATGACCTGATTAACTGAGAACCTGCACAGACATCTGCTGCTGGTGGTTGGCTCACAAAGATGGCGGGGGGAGTGAACACAAACAGGACAAAACAGAGGCTGGTTTAATGTGATGCGTGACATTTTTGTAATGGAAAATTTGACATTTGCTTTGAGACTAAAGACTAACGTATTTGATAAATGTTGGAGAGGATGGGTCGAGTTTATCAAACTTTAAAGAGCAGATTTTTGGGTTAAAATGTTACGAGTTTCACTGCAACGACCCCGGTTCTCTGATACACTCACATATATTGTGTCTTTTTATATGTTTTCTATTCCTAAATAAGAAAACATATAAAAAATAAGCTTTGAAGATTTCTATCAGGTCATATTTTCTGGATTAAAAAGGGGTTTGAAGAGAGATTTCATGGAGTTTATCTCCAGCCTCACCACAGATGGTCTGTGGCAGGCAGGTAAAGGTGGATGAGGTTATTATGGTGCGGTCACGGCACAGTGCCTTCTATCAGGAGCACAGTTAAGGCATTATTAGAAGGAGATGACAAGCCTGTGTGTGTGTGTGAGGCTGCTTAGATGAGAGAATCAAATTGACAAGGGAAATTTTCCGCTTCAGGTGTCTCCTACTTGTTTATCAAAGTGTCTGTAATCAAACTGCCTCCTCGAGAAAATGGAGCCGCCACCGTCTCTGGCTCCTAATCAACCTAACCAGCCTGTCTCTGTGGCCAATTTGGCTTCTGAAGGGTCTCCGCATCCTGCGCATTGTTGTCCTCCAGATTTCCTGCGACAGATACGACACCCTGCTGAAAGACAGCCTGCGACCTGCTGTCGCCGAGGCCACTGTAAATGTCAGCACAGCCGTCAAGGGCCAAAGATCCCAGTGGGAAACACATGACATACGCCTTTTCTATCCCCCCTCCTCTCTCTTTTATTTTTTGGCTAGCATTTTAAGGTGTCTGCCGTTGAAAAGAGCCTCCTCGGTGCTCTTGGCCTTTACCGCTCTCATCTGACATTTCTCCTGAGTGTCCTGTGAAAGGCGTCCTGTGTGTTTAGCATTTAGAGACCGGCCTGTCAAATCATAAAACGCTTTGAGGGGAAATTAAAACTGTGTGAAGTGTTGTTTCAACTCTGAAATCTATGTTTACAATCCCAGATTCATCCAGGGTAAGTTTTTCTCAGAGCACTCCGAGAGCCCCAGAGGGCAAAGGCCATACTAACCTTAAAGCATTACATAGTGAAATGGTGTGTTATATCTTTGCCTGTGTGATTGGAGCACAACTGGCTGAAATCTTTGGCTTCTATAAGCTGCAAAACTTTACATTTTAAGATGTAGATGAATGGTGTTCATGAATGTTGTGTAATTTTGTGACGACGTATTGAAAAGATAAAGTGTGTTGTACAGCTCCCTCCAAGATAAGTTTGTTGATGTGGTTTCTTTTTTCTAGGTCAACTTTGAGCTTGGGCGCTAAAAATGACAGTAAAGGTCAAAAGCTTAGCCAACCTAGCACTCATGTCCCTGAAGGCCTGGCATGTTGTTGTGAGGTTTTAAGAAGAAAATCAATAAAATATTGCCGGTAATAGTGTGACCTTTAGTGTCACCTTGACCTGATTCCCACCAAAATCAAACCTGTTATCAACCTGTGGATGCTCAACTTTGCTTCTTTCAAACCTGTAGCTTCAATAATCTGACCTTTTAGTTTTTTCAGCTTCAATTTCCAATAAAACTTAATCTTTTAATGAGCATTTCTTTTTAAAAAGTCTTTATACGCTCCACCTTCTTAAGATCAGCTATCTATTGGTTGTAAAGACATAATGATTTAAGGACTGAAGAAGAATGTTCCATGGAGACCAAACTGGTTTTGCATCAGGATGTAAAATGTTTATTTCTGCTGTAAAGTTTGACATTTTAACTTGGGAGTCTATGAAGACTCCCAAGTTAAAGTGAAGCTCACTTTAACTTGGGAGTCTATGAAGACTCCCAAGTTAAAGTGAAGCTCACTTTAGGAGCCAGCATCGAGTAGACGTGGAACAAAGCTTTTGGTCATTTTTGGCACTGGCTTTGTTTTTCAGCAGCTTGAGGAACACAAACAATACGACTGTTTAGTTGGAGGACAACAGCAACAGTTTTCCAGCAAAGATACTTAAACTGTAAGATAAACAAAAACATCTGAATATGGATAATAAGGCACAAGTCAACTCAATCAAGACAAAAATCAAGTGTCTGAAAAGGAAACGGGGATGAAAGTGAGGACCGAATGCTACATCAGGACCTAACCTGTTTGTTTTGATCCCTTTTAGTTTACTTCCTCTTTTATTTACGTTAGTTTTCTTATATATAGACTGAATGCACATGAGGAATAATAAGGCACAGGTGAAGTCAGTCATGACACGGGAGAGCTGAAGGGTGATTAAAACAAAAAGACTGAGGGGGAACACAAAGTTGCAGTAAAGCAGTAATGTGGCCAACAGGACCCAGGTAAGGTAAAAAACACAGATTGCTACATGAAATAAACTATAAATATTGAACACAGACAGGAAAACATGACTGGCTCCTTCCATATTACCCAGTTGGAGTCATTTAATCAGGTGGAAAAGGTTGACTAAGGATGAACCGAGCCGACGTGTACAGCATCTCTCACACTCTGGTTTGTCTGCTTGTTTTCCACCACTACGATTTATTTGGCCTGGTGGTGAGCCAGCTCCTTTACCAGTTTAAAATTGAAAGTGAGCCATTAGGAAGTCTGATGTGCTGCAACACCTTCTGCTGTTTGTGACTCACATCAGAAAAGTCTGCAGAGTCTCCAAACAAATTAACAAGATGCTGCCTGATTCCAGCTGTTTCCTGCTTTGTTTCCAAACAAAATCCGTCTTTGTGTTTGTGTGAACTGAGTGCAGCGACCTAACGCACGCACACACACACACACACACACACACACACACACACACACACACACACACACACACACACACACTAGTTGGCTGAGGAGCCCGGGGCATCTGGGACTTGGATTAGAAGCCATGACAGGGAGATGGAGGAGGGATTACGCTGCCTGCCTCATTTCAGCTTTCCTGCCTCAGTTTGTTTGCGTTAGCGTGAAGAAGAAGAAGAAAAAAGATGTAATGAGTCTGAGAGTGCTGGTCTGAGTGGCTGCTCTGCTATTAGAAGAAGACAAGCAAAAAAAGGCAGAAGTGTATACGATCAGCCAGGGAAACAGCACAGTCTCTGAATCTCCTGACAGCTGTTGGAAAGTGTTCACAAACCAGAAAGTTTGGATATTGTGTTTTAATTATTCCCTTTATTAGGCACACCTTGGAAGTCCCAAGTCAGACCCTCCTTTGAGTCGCCTTAATTATCCGTGGCTCAGATTCAATAAGGTGCTGGAAATGTTCCTCAGAGATTTCGTCCATATTGACATCACAGCATCACTCAGATGGTACAGATTTGTCAGCTGCATGTTCACAAGTACAACCAATAAAATCACGATCATCACAACCTGACAGGATGCTATCCAATGTTTGGCAAAGCAATATTTCAACATCTAGCATCTGATGTACATGATGGCAGAGTCCTAACAGCATCATGGTTAGAAGATTATTAAGACCAGTAAACCTAATGATGACATTTATGCAAAGAGGCAGACACAAGACCAATTACCAATGGATGGATGAATGGATGGATGGATGAATGGATGGACGGATGGATGGACATGATCTCATCCATCCTTCAGTCAAATGAGCGGATAAAAACAAGAGAAATTGAAAGTTACAGTTTTTTGGCCTTGTACTTGGAAATAAAAAGTGAGTTAAGGGATCGCCGTTTTGACACGCTGGTTGAGATTTTGTGATTTTACAAGTACAACAGGATACAACAGGTCCATAGACAAGAATCTTAAATTGGAGATAACTCAAATTTAAATAAAGTAAGATATTAGATTTGTTTTCTTCCCGTGGACCTGTTCTCTCAACTTTCTGATCAGACCTTGTATGATACTCTGTGCACATTCAGACAGTTCACTGTAATCCTGAGCTTAACCATCTTACTTCAGTGTGGCAGGAAACTGGTAAGTGAGAAGACTGAAAACTGGCAGATTTCAGATTTCTGACTCTGATGAAACTAAAGTTGTTTTCACTGGACTTTTTCCAGACAGTCAGCTTGGGGTCTGGACACCTTGACTCTCTAGATTTTCTGCTGAGCTCAGGATCTTTGTCCTGTTGATGAATCGGTTTGGTTTAAGCTTAAGCTGTAGGACAGACGGCCTGACTGTAGAGCAGTTTGGTATAAAGACAAGTTCAGTGACTGCAAGGTGCCCAAATCATTATCCCTCCACCACCGTGCCCACGGTCTGAGGTGTTTGTGCTGACATGCTGTATTCAGTTTTGTGCATTATGAACAAACATCTGCACTTTGGTCTCGTCTGTCCAAAGAACAATGTTCAACAAGTCTTGTGCTTTGTTCAGCTTTTTAAACCTGGGTCATGGGGCCATGTTCTTTTTACATGGAAGAGACTTTCTCCTGCAACTCTTCCAAAAAAAAACAACCTGCATGAACTTTAACCTTTAACCTGCTAACTGAGGCCTGTAGAGTCTGAGGCGGAGTATTCGGCTTTTCTGCCGTTTTTGCACGCTCTGACCTTGGGCTGAATTTGCTCCCGCTCCTGGGAAGACTGTGGGATTGATTTAACACCTGAATACTCCAGACCAGCAAACTGACAAAATGCCTGCTTTTATAGAGGTGCTCACACTTGTTAAAGGTCACTTGATCATCTGCACAGAGTCGTTCTGTTTTAATTTGACTGTAACAGTTTAGACAAACGCACCTTTGTTTCACCATATTCTCTCATTCCTGCAACTTTCCGACTTTACAAAGTCCTCGACCTGACTCGTTCCCTGCATCATTTTTAACACTTCAGCTTAAAATGATTATTTTCAACTATCAGTGGATGGATGGATGGACGTCTGATAATCCTTTCTGCTTTGTAGGTTATCTTATTGATCTATTCCGTTACTCGGTACGGCATCATCAGGAGGTCAGAAAACATTATTTCTGCAGAATCTTTGCACACATTTTTTAAAAATCTCATCTTCAGAAATGCATTTTTCACTTTCAGTCTCCTTTCAGCAAATATTGAATGAATCTCATTTCACTCACTTTGTTAGGTTTAATAAAGCTGGCTGTTATTACTGTGTTTCACTGTTTAATCAAGCAGCAGAGATTTCTCTTTTTTTCTTTACGAAAACATGAAAGTTAATATTTGGAAATGTTTCATTATAACAGCTACAGTCCTTTAGGATACTTCAGTTCTGCAATTATGTGAATAATAAATTTAAAAAAAGAGGGTGAGGCTGTTTGAATCAGGCTCCTGTTCATCATTTAATTACTTTCCAGTCTGGTGAATAAATATTTTGCCCGGTGCCTACGGGGCGTGAGCGGCTGGGGATGCGTTTCCTGATCAGAAAAGTAGTCACTGTCTTGGAGAACTTGGATTTAGGTTCTTTCTGCAGTTGCTAACATTTCACTTTTATAAATGTTGCTCCAAATATGCCACTTTATTTCACAGGCAGCACTTCGAGTCCCTCTGAGTTACCTTTCTACCAAAATAAAATCAATCAGTTCTTTTATTTTTTATTACAAAAACTGAGGTTGTTCATCTTTCACTGTGGGTTTCATTGTTCAGATGTTATTGCTTCTTTTTGGTGAGAGCTTCCCAGCATAGTAATGTAAAGAAAGCCTATGAGGAATCACATCGGACGCTTGTATCTGTGAATTCAGACAGTAAAGATAACTGTAGATCTGCACCTGCTAAATAATGAAATCAGAGCAGGATTTCTGCGTCTGCAGATGAGACTGGGGAGGCTCTACGAGCAGCAGTAGTAATGGATATGCGCTGTCCTTTCATTTGAGACATCCCGTTCAAAATGTTTTACATGACAAGGAACACGAAACTAATACGTGAACGAGTGAATATTTAAATGAATATCTGATAAAAGAGGGAAAAGAACACCAAAGTGACTTAAACTACAGTGTTTATTAAAAACAGTAATAACTCACCACATTTTTAGGGTTAAATTAAACTAGTGGACAGTAACGCGGTGCTGGCCGGACAGTCGGTAGAGTATTTCATTCGTTTATTGAGCGAAAGCTGTTTCGGTTAGATTCTCACCGAGTGCAGTGAATTTAAATGAACCCTCCTCTGCTGCCTTTGATGCTGTGCAGCGTCTGCTTCTAAAGTGAAAAGACAGCAGAGCGAGAAAGTTCAGGGAAAGAGAAAGACACTCCGGCTCTCAATGGAAGCAGCCTGATTAGAAAAGATCAGAGAAAGGAGTCACTGACATGTAAATGATCAGAGTGGGTGTGGTAGCTCACAAAGTTCAGCCGTTTCAGCAGCGAAGTTTAGAGATCAGCAGAGATGGTTAAGCAGCTATACCACATTCAGTTTCAACCTAGCATGATTAAAAGCAGGAGCGTGGGTAAAAGCTGGGTTTGAGTGTCTCCACTCAGCCCCTCTGACATCTGCAGGGCGGCTCTAAAAAGTGCGTTTGCTATCAATGCGATTACCAAATTAAAGTGAGGGACACAGGGTCAGGGCTTTTTGAGGGAAAATCTGTGACGTGTTGGAAGATAAATAATGTTGAATTAAACAACAAAATTCAGTCTAAGCCTTTGTGCTAATTATTACAAGGATTTGACTGGATAGCCATAGTTTGTCTTTATGTGACATCAGAGCTACTGGGACACTCCCACCTGGAGGGCAAAACCAGTACTGTTGTCCTTTCCCCTCCAGTCATCCTTTGAACCCACATCCTTTTAACTTATTAAAAGGTAAAACCATCACTGCCTGAACACCCCCTGTTTAAACTAAATATGGTGTCCCTCAGGGGCCCGTTTTAGGTCCTCTTTTATTTTCATTGCACTGTGGCAGCACGGTGGTTAGCACTGTTGCCGCACAGCAAGAAGGTCCTGAGTTCAATTCCACCACCCCGTGTTTGCGTGGGTTCCCTCCCATACTCTGGCTTCCTCCCACAGTCCAAACACATGCAGTTATTTACAGAATCCACCAGGTGTATATACAGGAAGTGCAGGGCAGTGCTATATACAACAACATGAGTGACGGGGCTCCAGGAAAATCCAAAGGGGGTAATCACTCGTTCTTAGAACACTCACACTCACGACCGCAGTTCCACTCTCCACACTTGACACAATGATTCACACAGGGAAGGTATCCAACGTTCCCAATAGACTCTTGACTTAACTTGAGCTGTAGCTTTGACTCTCACTGACGCGTGGTAGACAACGATCCAGCGAAGACCAACAGACTCCTCCTAGTCTAAATGCCGATCGCCTTGATGGGCATCAGGTGTGTTCCCCTTCCGTGGGCGTGAACCCACAATGAGTTCCGCCCCGGCGACAGAGAGGAGGAGAGAGAGAGAGAGAGAAAGGGAGAAATGGCTGATCAACGTCCTGCTGATCCACCAGGCCGTGACAGCAAATGGATGTATTATATACTATATATTATAGTTTCCTTGGTCAGTCTGACTGCTTTTGATGTTTTGTGATGATGTGTTACTGCACATGATTCACATATTTGTGTTTATTTGCCCGTACTCTGCTGCTCCCTCTGTGCAGACGACATTCAGCTATTCTAAGTCCCAACACGTGTCTAAATTATAGATATAATGGAAACACATCTGTCAAAGTGGCCACATCCCCAATTTTAAGCCTCAGCATAATCCAAATTTATGTCTTGTAAAGAAATTCAAACCCATACAGCTTTAATGAAGGACAAAAAGTAGCAATAGAGACCAAAAATGTTTTCGCGTCAAGTTGTAAACGTGTTTATTTCTGATGTAAATCTGGCATTTTAACATGGGAGTCCATGGGAATGACTCACTGCTGGAGCTTTAAATGGACATTAGAGGAACTGCAGTTTTCTTGCTTACCAGGGGAACAAAAATCTTAATAAAAAAGATGGTTGTGCGTTTTCTTAACTGTTGATTAGTGACTGACGTGAGGCCGGACTCTAGTTATGAACTTGAAGAGCATCTGATGAGCTGATAATTCAAAGCAGCAGAATCAGGGTTACCCAGTTTATTAACCTTCTTCCATTCAGATTTTGCATACACACACGAGGGAGTTTGTAAAGTAACTCATACAGATTAATATCTTAAAATTAAGGGGAGGAGGCAGCTCATCACATCCTTCACCCTCAGGGGCCTTGAGAGGTTTACCCTCTAATTTGAATTTTGTCTAAAGCTGCAGACTCTCAGTCTGATACTGCCTCTCGCTGTGGAGGGCGAAGCATCAGAACGGTCACTGCAGAAATAAAGCAAAGTGGCAGCCGCCCTTTTTCCTGACTTTAATTTATTCATGCAACGCTTTGCTTGAATTGAACCTTTCAGAAACCCAGCGCACTTTAGGAAAAATGACATCTGTGTCTAATATTACATCCCGCTGCATGGCGTAGACCTCGCTGCTGACTAATCGACCTCCAGTGCAATGTTCCCCCACCAGAGTTTATGAGCGTTCATTCTCATCTTTCACTTGCTTTTTTCAGTTAAGTCACACCACAAGCTGTTGAGAAAATTCACCATTAAGCTATATGTAATAAAAGTCTGTTTACTTTATTGGCTAAGGGATCTCTTCTTAAATCCAGAAAATGATGTAAACGGCCCCAGGAGGTCACGTCACCGGGGAAAAATGATGCAATCATCCCATCTCCTGCAGGACAGGTAAGACTGAAAGCATGCTGGTGTTTTACAGCCAGCCGTTCAAATGCTGCATATATCATCAGTGCACCTCTGAAAAAGAAATTCAAGTGCCCGAGCATGTACGACTACACAAACAGGTAGGTTTTTGAAGTGCAGATTTTTAGTTTTGATTTTTTATGAAAGAAGAAATTTTGAGTGCGTCATTGCAACCGATGCAGTTTGAGATACGAGAGACCAACAAGAGCTAACGGGGTATGAAGAGCCAGCACAAGCCAAAAGCAGCTGCGTGGATATGGTGAAAGTTTTATTTGTAGAATTATGAAAATGCTGTTCATATGATCAAAAACAGCTTTGTTGTTATGCTGTGAGGCTACCGGGTTAATGGTAAAGATATGAGAGGACACAGAAAGTCTAACATCACCGTAGTGCACCTCGACGCTGTGAAAGCTACGAGTCCTTTGGAAAACATTTTACTGAGAGAAGCAGCAACATTTACTTGAAAAAACCATCACGCTGAGATTTTTAGGTGGAATTCGTCTTAAAATGCATCTTTATGGAAGTTATGATGTTGCAGTGCTCATCACTCTGGGGCAGGTTGTCTCAAAATCCACCTGTCCTGTTACAACGGTAAGATCAGGTAAATCAGGTAATATATATAAATGCCCCTCTTGCCCCTGCAGTCTTTATCCTTCAAGCTCGGGTCCTCTACCAGAGGCCTGGGAGCTTGAGGGTCCTGCGCAGTATCTTAGCTGTTCCCAGGACTGCGCTCTTCTGGACAGAGATCTCCGATGTTATTCCCGGGATCTGCTGGATCCACTCCCCTAGCTTGGGAGTCACCGCACCTAGTGCTCCGATTACCACGGGGACCACCGTTACCTTCACCCTCCACATCTTCTCCAGCTCTTCTTTGAGCCCTTGGTATTTCTCTTCTCATGTTCCTTCTTCCTGATGTTGCTGTCATTCAGTATGGCTACATATATCACTACGGCCGGCTTCCTCTGCTTGACCATCTGTATCTGGAAGTCCCACAGGATCTTAGCTCAGTCATTCACCACCACCCTCGGGGGCGTCTCCCATTTTGACCTTGGGGCTTCCAGGCCATATTCGGCACAGATGTTTCTGTACACTATGCTGGACACTTCTTATGGCGTTCCATGTATGCTAACATCGTGCACCCTGCTGTTACATGCTGGATTGTCTCAGGGGCATCTTTACACAACCACTGGTAGGATTTCTGGATGTCAGCCACCTCTGCCCGTGGTACATACCATGCAAGGGCCTGTCTTCTCATGATGGTTCCTCCTCATTCTTGGGTTTCTGCTGCCTGAAGTATTCACCGAGCACATGGTCAGTAGTGGCCATCTTCCTGATGCACTCATGTATGTTTGTTGTCTCAACCTGGACCATGGTTGTGACACTGACTACTCCTCTGCCTCCCTCCTGCCTAGCATACACTCTCAGGGTGCTCTGCTGTACTAAATACTTTAATTTTCTCCTTTTTTAAAAGCTATGGTAGTTTTTACACTGATACAACCTGCTGGTGTGCAATTGCAGCTTAAAAGCACCAAAAAAATGAGAGGGGAGATTTCCCCCGAGCAAAATCCTTCATGTTCCTGAGTCTTGATTGTTGTTTTCTGCTGTTTTGGATTTCTTTGTTGTTGAACGTTGTTACTGGTTTTTGTAGTCTCTCCCTTTTCTGAGGATTGTTTTTAATGTTATGTTTCACCGAGTAATTAAAGTACCTTTTTATCCCTTTACCGCCCTGCCAGTCCTTCTGTGTTTTATCTGCACCTGGGTCCACTTTATTTGTTTCATTGCACACGTAAGAAAAGCACTAGCATGCTGAGCAAAACGACTGTAATATAATGAAAATGACTACAAAGAGAAACAAAAATACCACAAATGGATGCAAAAGACATATTTTGTCAGAATGCAGAGATGACACGCTCTGCTGCTCACGTTCAGCAGCCGACTCCAGGTGATGACTGAAGGCTCGCGGCTGATTTAAGAGGATGCACTCTTCTCAGATGGAGGTGATGCCTCACTCTGACCTCAACATTAGGTCAAGGCCGGCCTGAGAGATGAGCTGTAAAATCAATAGTCACATCTGATTCAGAGAGATTTGTGACGCACAGTAAAATGTGACTGCCTTTCAAATGAGGTGTCAAAGGTCAAAGTGCATTTGCAGCAGCAGAGAGGAAAAGGATAAAGAGGATTTCCTGCCCTGAGCTGGATGAAAATAAGAAGAAGAAAAACAAAAATCACGTTGCAGATGTCTCAGGAGAAAGTTTCAGTGAGAGCGGTGATTTTCCTTCAGCCATACTGACACCAGTGCAGTGTGTCGCTGACACCATAAGGCATGAAATGTGGCATTGATCTGGAGCTTCTTTGACACTGAATTATATGTAGGACAGCTGAAGAGCTGCAGCCAGTCAATCCACTCATGAACTGATCAAGTGAAGCAAAGCAATAACTCTGCGTGACCACGAATTACAGCATGAAAGTGAGTGCCGGGCTGGAGTTTTTCTTTCCAGCACCTGCTCTCATGTTGTATTCATCAGGTGATTCAGCCAGCTGTCAGCGAAGCGAGTGAATCTGGAGTTCATGGCTTTTCTTTGGAGCCGCCTCAAAACAGGAAATCCCAGCGTGTCTGTCTGTTTATATCGAAACAAACATAAAATCATTTCAATTAATGCACAATTACGGTGAGCTTGATTATTTCTACATGTTATTCCTGTGAGATGATTTGCAAATTCTGAACACATTTTAATGACCACCACATAAATCACAGATTTTTGCTTTCCACAACAAGCAGTAAACGCTCCTTTCTGCTTTTCATCGATTTTGAATTTGGGGTTTTTAGAGACCTGGAATCTAAATGTGCGTCTCTTAAAAACACTTTGGGTGAGCTTATGTTTCAAATGTGTTAAATGATAAAAGAGAATAATATTAACTGGTGGTTCCAAGTTTACTGTGTGCAGGGTCGTCTGTCTCTCTGTGTTGGCCTCTGTGGCAGCTGTACACCAGTCATGACCAGTGTTGGTCAAGTTACTTAACTGATAACATTTAAACCTATTTCCAGCATATCAAATAAAATAATGTTTTTCAAATAGATTAAAGTCAAACACAGCAAAAAATAAATAAAATCAAAGGTTCAGCAGCACCGAGTCCTGTCAGTCTTAAGTCTATTGTCACCTGTTTAGCAGGAGGAGGTTTGCGGTCGTGTCAGTGGGGGGATCCGGGGGTTTCTCTGTGAATGTCAAATGTCACGGGAAAGTAATGGTAATCTAATTACTTTTTTGCAATCTTAATCCCTTACTTTACTCGTTACTTGATAAAAGTAATTGGATTACATTAACCCATCTGTGGTCATGACTGAAACATTACTGTCATCGGTATATGAGCTACCTGGTTATTCTTCACCTCTATGAAAGGCCTGTGACCTCCGACCTCTGTGCTGAGTCTGGGGGTTTCCGTCCTCCTGTCTTTGTTTCTTTTGCTGCTCGTTTTTTCTGTTTGGTTTCCTGTCGTTATATAAGTTGGTGATGCTGCCACAGCAGAGCATCTCCTTCCAAAACTCATCACTGCTTGTAGTGTTTTCCTCTGCAGATTTGAGCACCTCGATGCTGCCACGTCATGAGCTCATCAGTGCCTTGGCCGGACGAGATAACAAGTACTCGGTTAAATTTAAGCATTTTAATGTTTTCTCACTCTGGGACATCAAACCCTGTGTGTCATAACTGCACACAAAGCTCTGAGCTAAGACTTCAGTGTTTACAGATACACAGTAAACAGAAATACAGAAGCTTTAAACGACATTTGGCTTTTTAGCCCGAGTGTCAAAAGGCTTTCTGCAGGTTCTTATTTATCTTCTGCTAGAATGGAGCATTTCAGCTATTTTCATAAGCAGCAAAGAGGACACGGAGTCAAAGGAAGTATTATAAGAGCGCTAAAACAGTCATGTGTAAGTGCTGCAGTTTATATTTTGTGTTTTAAGTGGCTGACAGCCGCCACAGTTGTGTCACCCTTTAATGTTCCTTTCACACAGTTTCACCTCCTCTGTTGCCTCCCTGTGTGATCCTTCCCACGTCGTCTCCTGCAGTGAATCAGAATTGAGAGCAACCACAGATTACACACAGTATGTTATAGTACGGGATTACTGAAGCCTCTCTCCGTGGCTCTGATGTAATGCATATGTGGGTCACGGCTCAGAGACCCAGTTACAGCCGAGTTTTAGTGTTTTGTTGCAAACACTTTTGAACTGAAGCCTCTGATGGATTACATTTCAAGGTCCCAAATGTTTAAATTTTAAGTTAGGTGCGAGTTTGGAAAGACTAAAACAGCAATGAGAACACAGAAGACTGTCCTGCACTGTTATGCTGCACTGTTGCATGTACTGTGTCATATATGTTACACAGCAGCTGCGTTTGTACAGTTTACACACTGTTTACATGAATAGTATAAAGTATAAGTATAATGAAGCTGATGCATGGTGTGTAGCTCAGTAACAGCTGGCAGGTTCACTTCTTCTTGCTTTATGTTGTGCTAGAAGACGGTTGTTGGGTGACGTTCGTAATGAGAGGATTTTCTATTTTTAATTCTATTTTTAAGCTAAGCTTGTGTTGCTCAATAAAAGAGACATTTCTCAGGAACTCTGTCAAAGGTAAAATCATAAAAACATGTAAATCAAAAGTAAATTATATTATAAGCCGGACAAATCAAAACTTTTCAAATAGCAAAATTAAGATTGCATTCAATTAAAATTGTTACAAAAATTCTGAAGAAACAAACATATTAATAAAATAAAATAGGAGTCTATCAAATTAAAATACCGGACACAATATAAAGCAGATATATAACTACGAAGACTGACCCTGATCAAGACTTCAGTACACATCAGTCTGTTCTGCTTGTTTAATTGCTCCTAAGATTAAATATTTTATGGTTTTACCTTTAACAGGGTGCCTGGTGGAAAAGCCTCAGAGCCTCCACTTTTATCTTCATGGAACCAGCTTCCAGTTTGGATTCAGGAGACAGACACTATCTCTACTTTTAAGATCTGGCTTCAAACTTTCCTTTTTGCTAAAGCATATAGTTAGGGCTGGACCAGGTGACCCTGAATCCTCCCTTAGTGATGCTGCAATAGACGTAGGCTGCCGGGGAATTCCCATGATGCACTGGGTGTTTCTTCTTCACTCACTATGTGTTAACAGACCTCTCTGCACTGAATCATATCTGTTATTAACCTCTGTCTCTCTTCCACAGCATGTCTTTATCCTGTCTTCCTTCTCTCACCTCAACCGGTCGCAGCAGATGGCCCCGCCCCTCCCTGAGCCTGGTTCTGGCGGAGGTTTCTTCCTGTTAAAAGGGAGTTTTTCCTTCCCACTGTCGCCAAAGTGCTGCTCATAGGGGGTCATATGAGTGTTGTTTTTTTCTCTGTATGTATTATTGTAGGGTCGACCTCACAATATAAAGCCCCTTGAGGCGACTGTTGTTGTGATTTCACGCTGTATAAATAAAATTGAATTGAATTGAATCTTTTATTTGTTTGCTCATGTTGGATGCTGGGAGTGAGCGCGGTCAAGACATCTTTTAGATTTTAGCAGAAAATGCACTTTTAGAAATCAGTCTAAAGGCTGTTAGAGGCAACTGAGATTTGAAAAACACTTAAATTCTTTTAAAGTTGTGATAAAGTCCTTTTAAACATCAGACTTGAAAGGTTTGAGATCCACACTCGACACGAAGGTTGGAGTTCTCTGCACCACATAAAGCTGCCATGATGCAGTTCACTCAGAAGCAAGGCAGAGATAGACGCCAACAGGTAATAAGGGAGAAAACACACTGAAAACAGCCGGTCGCAAAACAACCCAAAAGATCACACTGTCACGTTCTGAAAGCTGCTCTTACAAAAGCATGAAGATTTTCTTTGGCTGCTGTGTGGCGACAGCTAAGATAACAGCCTTATCTGAGGTAACGTGTAAAAATATTTTAAATTACCAGCAAGAACCCATCTTACTGGCAGTTCTTTGTTTCGCATGTTTGTGCTGTTATAGGGTAAACATGCACATATTAACATACGTATGCTACGATCAGTATTATAATTAGCAGTGCCTGCATGTTTCCTGAAATGTTGCTGAAGTTCATGGTTTTCTGTCTTCCAGCTGCTGTCTTCGGCTCTGTGACCTCAGCTCCTTGTTGCTCCTCCCACTGTGGAAAACTCAAAGAACTTTCTCCGTCCTCGTCATTTGTACCATTGTGTCATTTTACAACAAAACAGCTTTCTAATGTCAACATGGAACGTTTAAACCCCAAAAGACTGTGTCTGTACAGTCCATGCATACATCTCAGGCTTGCGTGCAGAACCGTCCCATAATGCATTGCGTTAGTGACGTCACAATTAGCGGTTCTATTCAAACTTCACTGATTCTTTGCTTTAAGACTATTACAGGAAATCTAAGTCACGCAGTTAAGACCAAAGCTTTATTCTGAGCTTTGCTCCTCAGATCAAACGAACCTCGTTTCTGAAGAAGTCCACAGCAGAACTCTCAGCTGAATGCAATAAGTGAGTTTATTTGCAGGTTATACAATGCAGCAATAGGTACAAACCAGTAAGCATGTTTGTACAATAAGCAAGCAGAGTGCAGACACAGGAAGGCTTGAATAAGGCAGCATTATCTTGATGATTTTGGTGTGTTAGACTTTTGTGTCCAATTGTTGATGATATTTTAGTAAAATGGCAGAATCCCTGAGTATTCAGTTTATTCACCAAACTGTGTCTTCAAACCTGATCTTAACCTGTGCAGAACAGGTTAGGCACAGACGTGGGCTGATACTCAGAGTTGCTCCGGATCTGGAACCAGGAAGTTTAGGAGGATTCTTTGATTCTTTATCATTGCAAGAAAGGACAGTCGTCATCAATACAAAGTAAAAAGTGGAAGGTGTTGTTGTGATGTTCTCAAAGACAAAAACTGATCTAGATCCAGGTATCCTTCTGGATCTCCAGATTCTGCTTTCAGGTGAGCTTTGCTTTTTCTTTCATTTTAAAAATAATCTACACAAAGAAAACCTCAACCAGGTCAGGGGTCAGGGTCATCAGGTCAGGCCATTGTGTTCTTTTATAATGTGTTTAAAAACACTTTTTGTTCTTTAGGCACCAGAATAACACGTGAAGAAGCAGCTATCTGGTCATTTATTAGAGTTTTGTTTTAATTTGACATGTGAGCTCTGCTTGGCTTTGAGGAAATTAGAAAACTGACAGGTATAATGGAGGTGAGCAGAAAGCTCCAGGCCGAGGGCTCCGGGGACTCTAAAGAGGTTAATACACCCGTGCAGGTGAGATCTCACCTGATGATAAAGATGATGAAGAGGTTCTGAATAAAAATAAAATGTAAAACTCAGTGCATAGAGCACATTTGTTTAGTTTCTCTGTCCACTAATTGCATTGATTAGCGAATAATGGCTGATTTGGCATTTTTCTGAATTTTCAAATGAGAGTGAGAGATGTTAGATCTCCCTATAAAAAGCTGAGCTATGCAGAAACTCATAATATTGTAAAGCCTGCTAAAAAGAATAGATTAGCTTCAGACACAAACAGCCTGAGAAGCAAACGTCAGAGAGGAAAAGCCTCGTCGTAGCCGTCCGCTTAGGACGAGGTGGGGGCCTTTTTCCTCATCACCCGCCTCTGCCTGACGACTGGAGCCACAGCAGCGCCAGTGTTGGGGTTGGTGCTGGCGCTGGTGTTGGGGTTCGGGTTGGCGTTGGCGTTGGCGCTGGAGCTGGTTGCGCGGCTGGTTTTGACCTCATCGATAAAAGTTTCTATGGCGGTGAACTTATCGGTCAGATCGCCCAGACGAGTCTTGAGGGCGTTGAACTCTTTGAAGAGGTCGTCTAAGGCCTCAGACAGCGGCTGGATCCTGAACACGGGGCGAGTGAAGACAATATAAATCAAACACACACGCAACGCTTTAGCTTCCTCTTCATCCTGTGCTAGTAGAGATTGCTGCCTGTTCGCCACACACATAACTTTCACTAAAAGTCTCTTTGGCAGCACACGTGTGATCCTCGCTGCAGTTAGTGCTCCCTGTTCTAGTTTAAAAGTCTTTTTCTTGCAGGTTTTACATGACATCTGTAAATTATGTTCATGTCTAGTTACCCAGAAATATAGGCTACAAAGACTTCTTTCTTTATACTCCTGTTGCAAACTGCACACTCTCTTCTCTCATTGTGAGTGGGTGTGTTCCTTAATGTAGACATTTATAAAGCAAACCATGTATGAAAGCGACCAACAGTCCAGGATCAATCACAACATCAAACTGTGGGTTATGACAAACACAGACTTTGATCAGTGGATCAGCAGAAAAACTGAACTAAAAGACTTTATGTAAGAAAATTAAATTTGAGGGAGAAACATGTCTGCAGCTGTGCTTATGTAACTTCTGGACCACAGCGATGTCTCGTCTGCTGACCTGCGGTGAGCGGCAGGAAGCTGCAGAGTCCCCCTCTGGAAAACCGGAGCTCCTTTCGGTCAGTTTCTATTTTGACGTTTAAATTGCCGTTTCAGCTGCAGCTTCCTCTGACGACATCGGCCGCAGAGCGTACCCAGTAAACCCCCGACTTCATTTTCAGCCCCACGGCTAAACCGCATTCCTGTGGTGCCTCTCAGAGACTGTTTCACTTCACTCACGGGGAACAGTTTGCTCGTTCGTTTACACTCTTCTGTTACTGTCATGGATTTATGTAGTGAGAAAAGACCCAAATATATGCTTTCTATTTCAGCCTCTGTTTGTCTTGATGACAGTTTTGCACACAGTTGTCAGTGTACCGGCCAGCTTCATGAGCTCGTGCTGGATTTCTGGACTTCTTTGTGCACCTATCAGCTGTGCAAATGGCAAAATTCAGCTACTGCATTAGTCGCATTATGGCAGGAACACTCAGCTAAAAGGAACACAGTAGATCTGAACTGTAAGGCACATCAGAGGTTTTGTGGCGTCATAAACGAATAAATGAGACCCTCTCTCGTACCTGGCGTAGTCCGGCAGGAGAGACTGGTGGTCATTCTGCAGGAGCCCTTTCATCTGGTTGATGATGTCGAACCGCCAGTTGTCCAGAACCTCGGTCAGGTTGGCCACATTGCGCATGTTCACCCTGTCAGCTGGGACAGAAAGTCACAGCACACACTTCACTGTTAATTTTCAGCCATCTTCACTTTGTAACCATTAGTGAGAACACACCATAATAAGCCCCAGAGGTCCTGTTTACTTCAAAAGAAATTCAGATTCAAGGAAGCTCCTGTGTGAGCCTCTTAAAGGAGTATTTCATATTTTAAGACACCAGCTTGGAACCTGCATGTACAGGTTTAACAGGCAGGCTTTCTCTGAGCAGTGTGATCTTTCACCTCTACCTTTGACCTCATCATGATGGACCCTGAACTTGACCCTTGACCCAGAGTAAACAGAGAGTAATCTGGGTGCTCACAGCCTTCCTTGAAGTTCCATTCGTCGGTGGCTTTGGACGCCGGGCGTCGCCTCTGGGCCAGCACCGTCAAGGTGGAGCCAGTCAGTACCAGCAGCAGCACGCTCAGCTTGGAGGCCATGATCGCACTCGCACCTGCAGGCAGAAGCAGCAGATGATCTGATGATGAGGAAGAGTGATTTCAATCCATCTGAGCCCCACTTTGAGCCCTCAGTTTTAACATTACCACCCTGTTAAATCGATGAATAACTGTTGTCCAGCCCAGCACAGAGGTTGAAACATATTTAACCCAAAACATGATGGTTACATAAATCCAACCAAGTTAAAATGGAAATACTGAACAGATCTCAACCCTCTGTAGTCTCATCAGTGTTGGCATCTTTAGAAGCATCCTGTGTCAGAGACCAGCACACTGATCTGTTACTGCGAGTGTGGTCTCTTTACAAACACGCCATGAAAAGTCTTCAGTTTTACGGTATTAGCTTCTCTCTCAATAAGTGAATTTAAAGTCCTCCAACACAGCGTCTGGAATAATCAGGCCCCGTGTGGTCTTAAACACCTCGTTGTCTTATCCTAACAGAGCACTTGGAGCTGTGCTGCAGCCAGAGCCTCCAGCTGGGTGAAATTTCTGATCAGACAGTTCTGATAAACATGCTGGTTGTCTTGTGCGAACTTGTTTTTATCATCTGTTGAACGCCTCAGTTATTCATGAGTCCTCTGCCTGAGCACATCCTCTCTTATAAACAGTGTAGGAAGCGACTGCGAGGCTTCTCACAGGTCCTCTCAGAGCTCCCGCCGTGACACTGTCCTCTTTACACCGGCTACAAAAGGTTTAGGGTTCAATTTGAAAATCTGGTGATCACACACAGAGTTATTGAAGACCAGAACTTCAGCCATAAATAAGTACTGGATCTCTGAGGTGAGCTGATCAGTGCTGGTTAAGGACAAAAGGAGACGTGTGTTTGAGGTTGTGGAACTTTTATTACACTTCCAATAAAACACTTTTAGTTTTTTAACCTTTATTTATCTCATAAAACATTTTGTGACTTTTGCTCTTGTAAAACAGTTTATTTACATATAAACTTTAAACGTTTGGGTCCAGCAGACAGACACACTCTCTACTTTTAAGATTGGACTTTTTTGATGAAGCATACAGTTAGAGCTGGATCACGTAACCCTGACTTTGCCCTAATTATGTTTTTCATGTCCCTCTAGCACGGTTGGTTTTTTCTACAGATATGTAGACATGTGAAAAGTTACTGTTTATCATTAACTGACTGGAGCCTTTCTCTGTGGCGTTGTTGTTGCCTGCACGCTTTCAGAATCAGAATACTTTATTGATCCCAGAGGATATTATGCTTTTTATGGGTTCCTGGGACACTGGTTCCTGCCCAGTCCAAAGACATCCTTGTTAGGGTTAACTGGTGATTCTAAGCTAGCTGTTAGTGTCAATAAGAGTGTGAATGATTACCTGTCTCTCTGAGTTGGCCCTGTGATAGATTGGCGACTTGTCCCAGCTGCTCTCTGTTTCTATAAAGCTTTAAATGCCACTCTGTTCCTCTAGAATAAACTGTTGCATTACTTTTCATTAGTTCCTAACATATAAATACACTGCTCAAATAGAGGAGAGAGTTACCACCTACTTTGACCCCTGTCTATTGCCTTAGAGGTTTTTTTGGTTTTTTGGGGTTTGTTTGTTTGTTTGTTTGTTTGTTTTTACACCTATAGTTCGTTTACTCTGGTCTGAATCAGTTGACAAGTTTGTAAACTTGTAGTTTTCTGTGATTTGATTTCTTTTCACACAGAAAAATCCAAGCGAACTCCAAACGAGCCAAAAGGAATCAGTGCAAACCACGTAAGAATCTTCAGTCTGCTGATTGGCCAGATGCGTTTGAGGCGGGAGCAACAAAAGTAAATACAGGAAGAAGATGCTGCACTCTCAAATGTTGGAGAACACAGAGAATTAACGTTCATTTCACGGATAGTTGCTAGCCCATACAGACCTTTCACCTCGCTGTATACCAGAATACAAAGCATACACTGCCATTTATTTATTTATTTATTTAATTTGCTCAAAATTGCAACGTACTCCTGCTAGGAGTCAGAAGTCAGATCACTTCCACATGGTAAATGAACCTTCTCCTCCAAAGCATTTCGGTGCAGTTGCTTTGCTCCGCACCCAAGTGCGATTACTGCGATTACAACTGTACAAATGAAAAGGATAAACACCGCAGGTCTACCTCAGAACAGAAGCCCCGCCCACATCCTGTTGATGAGGGGCAGCTAATCAGAAGAAAGCTGTGCTAAAGGTGGAGGAGCCCCAGTATGAGATAAAGAAGGATTATTTTGAACTGTGACTCATGCAAAGCTGCTCTAAAAATTGAAAACGAGAAGAACGGGTCCTTTCAAATCTTCCCCTTGTGTTTCTTTGTCTTATTTCAATCATTTAAATGTTGACATGTGTCCCACTTGTCTCTTTTAATCCTTGTTTATTCTGCTCTGCTTTGCTTATTTGCTGGCTTTACATGCAGACGCAGCTTTTCTTTTGACACCTCGTTTTTTATTGAGCACTTTAAATAATTTTGCTGTGTGAATATTGATTATTTGACTGGGTGATTGATTGATTTAGAAATAATTGGCAACAATGGTTTAACGAAGGCACTCTAGCAATTTAATTGAATCACCAGCAAACCACCAACGGCTCAGCATCACACCCAAACGACTCAGACATGTCGATAAGTTTGGTTGTTTGCATGACATTAAAATAATTGAATCGTATATTCAAGCTGCTTCTTTGTGCTCAGCCTTATGAAATGCAGATTGCCTCCTGCTGAACTGCACAATATCTGTCTGGAAACATTGCTCTGTACGGCCGAAGCGAGTTTGGTCTAGAGATTTGATTATTCCTCAGCACTGTGTAAGGCCTTGTGTGGCTTTACTACCACCGTGGCTATCAATCCTAATAAAGCAGAGAAAGGAAATCTAACTACTGGGTGTACAAACTTCTAAGTCTTCCAGGCTTGTCAGGAGTGGAACACAGGAAGAAGCGACAAACTCTCAGCTCCTGCAGTCAGCTCGCATTAAAGAGCGAGTCCGAGCCCGAGCCAGAGCGCCGATGCACAAACCAGACCTGACAGAGCGACTTAGAGGAGAGCTGCAGAGGCACGCCGAGTACAGTCTACCTCAGCAGCTTTGTGTTTGTTCCGCACATGCCTGCAAAAATACACAGAGGCAGCAGCAGACTATACAGCCGGCCTTCCTGCACATGTGTGTTTAAACAGAAATAAACCTGCCGTTAAGCTCAAAGTGAAGCGGACGGGGTTTGAAGCCATTTCAGGGATAATTCTGGTTCATTTCAACCAGCGATGTTTTCCATTGGCTCTCTCTGAGAAGACTTGTTGGATAACAAAGTTTTTTGTTTTACAGCTGTAGTCGTCTTTTTAGAATACGTGTCTGTGCTTATCATTTGAGTCTCTTTTGAATCATTCATAAACATAGCATCCTGGGGAGTATCTATCTAACTATCCAGCCAGTTTAAAATCACTCGTTTTTGGGCTGTCGAAGGAAAACAGAGGCCCTGGAGTGACTCCACACAAACTCCAAATAAAGGCAGCATACTGTGCACATATTATACATGATCATAAAAATCACCAGCAGCACTCATAATTAGTGGCCTGGTGTTGAGCGATGCCAAAATATGATTTCCAAAACCTGTATTGATTTTTGTATTTGCACATTGGTGCATCATCCAGCGATCAGAAGAGGAACTGCACCTTTAAATAAACTCTGTCATCAGGGGGGAAAAAACACTTATGTAACCAATGTTTTTATTAACTATGACCCAGTCTTTCTCCATCTTTGAGCTGCCTAATCATAGCCACACAGACTGAGTGCCTTCAGTACAACAGTTCCTTAAGTTACCTTGATTTTCTCTGAAGGTCTACCAGATTATTTTCATGCAAACCCATCACTTACTTAGGACTCAAACATATCCTTAAACCAATGGAACACACTTGACCACCCGTAGTGAAAGTATACACACTCCCACAGGATCCAAAGAAGATAACCACACACACAAACAAACACATCTTTTTGCCTTCGTCTCTGCTGCAGTTTTTCTCCTCAACATCATTTTAAGCCACCAAAATCTCATCAGCTCCAACCAGTCTCAATCTGGGAACCATGAAATAAGTTTGGCCTCGCAGTGAAGAAAGTCACATGGAAACATTCCCAAGAGTTTTTCAATATTACAACGGCAGATGCCAGATTCATGTACATGCTCTGCATTAATAAAGAACCTCATTCAGGTGCATCTCAAGTATGCATTAGACTTATGGAGCTCGAGCTTTCATGCAGCACGAATACAATAAGTGTTTTCTTGCAAAGCAAAGTAGCAATGCAACAGTTTTTAACAAAATAACGCAAAACAAGAAAACAAGAAGAAAATATAAAGAAAATGTAAAAATAATACAGTTTTAAAAAAAAAACAGAGCCCTCTGATAGTGCTTCTCTTCCTTTTCTGAACCAGCCAGCTATAAAATAAATGTGAGTAAATGATGGATATTTCTGCACATACCTGCTAATGTTAATATGTACCTGTTGTTTCGCAGCTCCTCTGCTGCAGATCTTTTCACTCGTCCCAACAGAAGTGAGTGACAGGCATGCAAGAAGTGCAGAAAGTACCAGAAGGAGAGAACGCAAGCATAAAACACACCCCTCCTACACACAAGCATGCATGCACATGCATATAAACACTAAAAAAAAACACTTCACGTTCTGAAACTCTCTCACACACACTCAGCATCAAACCTTTCCTCCGTCATTATGGAGGCCCGGTGGTCAGCACACTGTGGTTTGGGTTTGAGGCGACACTCCAGGTTTCATCTGTTTTAGCCACTGTTTGGTGAGTATATTTCCTTCTCCTGAATCCTTCAGATATGAGATCATCTGTGGATTTTACCAGCCTGTGCTTGTGCTTGGCTGAAGGATAAGAAGGAAAGAGAAAAACAGAGAGACTTTAAGAGAGACATTAAGTTGTAAACGTGTAGAAGAACAGCCCTACAAAGCACAGGCCCAGGAGCACAAAGGAACAGAGATCCCTGGTCAGTGATGATTGTCAGTATTTCTTGCTGATAAGTAAATCAAACAATCACAAAGAGACACAAAACACCAACAGATAGACAGAAAATTTAAAAGAGAAGCAAAATTATAAAAAAAAAAAGTTGTAAAACAAAAGTTACAAAACCAAGTTAAACAAAGAACAAAGACACTCAAAATTCTTTAAAAGAGATTTAAAGTAATTCATAAAGAGAAGAAAGTAAATAAAGAAAAACACACAAAAAAACACACATGCAAAACCAATGCAAGCGGGAAGACAATGACTGCAAATTCACACACGCAGGCTCAAAACTACTAACGATTTGTAAAACTGCCAAAAGGCGACGCAATATATGAGACAAGCTAAAACAAAACCAGTACAACTAGAAACTAGAAGGACACTTAATATAAGACATTCTTTGTCAAACCAAAGGGGGGGAAGCTGCAAATGAATTTAAACACTATAAAAATGCCACAGAAAGAAAGAAAGAAACTTAAAGACAGTAGGAAAGTTTTATATTTTCTACGGGACGGTGATTGTCTTTGTCCAACAAGGACAATAAAGGTTCTAGAAAAAAAATACGTTCAAACTGTAAGGTGATTGGCTGTTACATACGCCAGGCAAACGTCCCTTTCCGCTCTCCTCCGTTGCTAAGTAACAGCTCCTATGCTCTCCGTGCTTCGCCAAGCAGAAGCTAGCTAAATGCTACGACCCAGATTATGGGAAAACCCGAAGCCACAAGTAGTGTCTGTTTGATGAGAGTGCAGATTTGAAGCAATGACTGCTATAAAAGACGGAGAGTACACGGCTACGATCTACAAACTGGTGAGAATACGCCAATTAGTTAGGGTTCTTAGCTTGTTGAGCTAGCAGCTACACAGCGTGAACCAAACTCCATTCACAAATCGTTTATTTTAGTGTTTCATTCTCAATGAAGTACTTATCCAAGACGAATTATATTTTTCTGGAATTGAGATGCACTTTCCGTAAATTCGGCTTAAGTTTAAACTTATAACAAACATAGAGAAAATGTAAACTGCAGTGTTTGTACCGGTGGTTAATCTTTGAAGTTCTTATCGCTCCAGTCCTTGTAGTTTACTACAAGTGATTGGATAAAGAGAGCGAGTGTTAATCAGTCTACATACTCAAGCTTTTCCCAATAAATATGTGTCTGCGTTGTAGATTAAAGATGGTCAGTATGTGGATGCCATTCACATCCTGAACGGCCAGCTCCAAAAACACACCAAGGTAAGTCTGCCAATCTTCAAGGGGGGAAAGGAGATATGCAACCCGCGATGTAAGACTTAAAGAAACAGTAATCCTCTCTCTTCCTGTCTCTACTCAACAGTGCACACAGAGAGCTCTGAAACATTACAACTTGATTTTCTTGTTTGTTTGTTACATGGGCTTTTTTTGGTGTGGAAAGCTATTACACACATGTTTGTCCAAAAGCAGCAATTAATGGGGCTCATTTTCAAGACTTCATCATTGGATCCATAAGATTAATTTTATTATAGTGTTTTGTCATTGATCTGAATTGCTTCACTGTTACTGTGATGAAACTATATTACTTTGGGTAGTAAATTATTCGCTCCCTCATCTGAGTCACTAATTTTTTTCCCTTCTAATTTGCTCTGCTCTCAGTACATTTCTTTCATTATGACTGAAATAAACTGGCTACATCTTTCTTTTTAAATTAGCACATTGTAAGTGCATTCTTGCATATTGCACCTCAGTAAATCTGGCGCACTTTCAGTTGTAGGGATTACTGCACTGCTGCAAGACATTGTTTTCAGCTTTGTTCTTTCTTAATTTTTATTTATTGAGATCTTAAAAAGGAAACTGTTTTTAAAATACAGAAAAGAAAATCTTAAAATGCAGCAGGAACCCTGGTGGGCTGAAGATGTCTGCATTTTGTGCTCAGACATCCTCAGGTGAGCTGTGTGTTTTTCTCTACAGATGTGCCTCAGCTGGTCACTCTCTCCTCCTTTCACCTGTGTCTCAGTCCAGGGCGGCGCTGTCTCTGCTTGGTTTCTGCTACTATCACATCCAGGACTTCACCAACGCCGCTGAGTGCTACGAGCAGCTAACACAGCTGCACCCGGAGGTGGAGGAGTACAAAGTGTACTACGCCCAGTCCCTGTACAAAGCTGGTGCTTATCCCGAGGCCACCAAGGCTTCATTTGCACTCGACAACCCCAGCAGCCAAACCAAGGTACAACACACACACACACTGAGCCCAGCTGTGTGTGCATGTGTGTGTCATTTAAATAAATAAACGAAGAGCTGGAAGTGTTGTGGTCCAGGTGTTTCATCATTGCATCAAATTTGTCAGTTTATGAACAATTCCACTTTATTTGTACAGAATTTCTTTAACACCATCTGTTGGACGATCTCCATCACGAGGAACATTTGTTCACCAGACGTGTTCTAGCGAATGCATATGGCCCATAAATGCACAATAAATGAACAAAGGCAAACAAAAATGTTTGTAATTCAGCAACAAGGGCCACACTTTTTATCAAAGTTACAAGAAGGCGGCCTGTGCATCAGGGTCAACCCTCTGAACCCCCAAACCAGAAAAAGTGTCTGGTTTTACAAAAAAATCACAAAAATAACACCATCCATCAAAACCAGAAGGTGTAAAAACAGATGCAACAAGAAGCACTCGGAGCACACAAACCTGCGTCAAGGCAGCTCACTCTCTGGGTGATATTTACTCTGAAGATACATTTTGTATTCTTTGTTCTTTTAAATCTACTTTAAGAACTTAAAGACTTTAGGAAGTTTGTAGTGCAGTAAAGACTAGATACAGGTATCATGAAAGATGTTTATTTTGATTACACAAAAGGACTCAGCAAGGAATTATAGGTACAGATTTGTAAGTACCTGAAATTAATTACTTGATCTTATTGTGTAATATTACTACAGTAATATAACTCTGTGTTCCTAACAGCTCATTCTCTTTCTCCTGACAATACTTTATTTAAAGATATATCACATTTGGGGTCAATTTGAAAGAAACGCAGATGTGAAATGTAAAAGTGAGGTCAGAGTAGCTGTGACATGATATTTGGATGCAAACTCTAATGTGATATTTAGAATCCCCGTACACCAGAATCACTTCCTAACTGTTACCAATACAAACAAAGGAAGTAGAATTTTAAGCATAATTCTGCACATAAAAGAGATTTGACAAGTTTGACCATGAAAATGAGGTCAGAGGTCCAAAGTAACGTGATATTTAGAATCCTCACAAATGTCTTGCTGTTGTCAGTATGAACAATGGCAATGAGAAACATGGAAGCACTTTGACTTTCGGATCAAACTTTTGACCTTGAAGAAAAGGTCAGAGGTCAGATGTGATATTATGTTTATAATATATTAGACCAATAAATCATGAAGTTGACCTTGACAACCTCAGTGGGTGTAAGCCAAATTTTAATGGATTGTTAACATGACTCCACTTTACACCCCTACAAAGTTTTATTAGAATTTATTCAAAAGCTGTCGTGTTTACAGACGCATGCAAATGCTACCAAAAACATAACCTCCTTGGTTATTCCGTCATCGATTTTTAGCTTTCCAAAGGTCTAATTCAGGGAAAATTGAGTATAATGACATCTAATTAAATCAAATTCAAAGTTTGGTCTAAAGAGATAGTTAGCATGCTCCCTCCATCTTCCTCCAGGAGATATTTGAAGCGTCAGTGATAAAGCAGGTTCTGAAAATCACCAAAGATATAAATCACAAGAGTCGACGCCCTGATTGTACCTTCAGTGGCTCTAATACGCTGATGAAAAGGTGCAGGGTAACAACTTGTAAGTTAATCAGTGCAAATTTTCTTTAGCACCATTATAAATCATTGAATGATAATAAGTCAAGCTACGAGTGTGTGTTTGTGTGTATGAATTTAAAACAGCATCATAAACGCTGTTTTATGTGGCGCGTCTCTCTGACTTGTCCAAGGCAAACTTCTGCCAAGGCAGAGAATGAAGGCTAATCTATAATCTATGCCTAATAATGTGGCATTTTATGAAAATTAATTTAGTCAGCGTGTCACTTTTAAAGCAAAAATACATCGTTTTCGCTAAACAGTCCCGAGAAGCTAAGACTGAGTCAGCTAGGAGCCGTAGTCACGTAACGACAATTTAGCCATTTGTTGGGGATGAATCTATTTTTTTTTTATTCGCACACATACTCCCAAATATATTTTACAGACACAGAAGTTTCAAGTTTAAATTTGTAAATTTGCAAGAAAAAATCTCCTGATCTCCTATTTATAAAAAACTAAAACCTACAAGAAAAAAATGGAAACATTGATGATGAAAGCTGGTGACAAATTTTCATACATTAACTGTAACTGGGTTAGATTTCTCTTGTAAATTTACAAATTTACAACAAAACCTTTTGCCATCCTGTTATGTGAATTATTTTTATTCTGATGACCCACTCTATCCTCCCTTCCTTTGCCCGTGGACGGTTTGTGACATACCTTCAGTGGAGCTAATGCGCACCAGAGTAAAAGTGTCATCTAGAAGCTTTCTGGGGTTCAGAGGGTTAAGCTTGTTTTGTCCTTGTGATAATATCAAGAAGAAAAGTTCAGAGGTTTTGGAGAAAAGGTCCAAATGGGGAAAAGAAGCTCATAAAAATGGTTATGGATGACAGTTTGCATTACAGATTACACTTTGTACTGGCTCTTTTTTTTTTTGGCCCCATATTAAAATTAGCACTTGCCTGCTGTTGCCGTGTCCCTGTTTTACCTTCGGTTTATTGTCTCTCTCTGGCACAGATGGTCAAGCTGCAGGCCTGCATTAAATATTGTGAGGAAGATTATTCCGCTGCCAAGGTGAGGAGCTTTAACACGTCATCTGTTAACACACGATACCATTTCTGCTCAGTATAGCATCAGATTAATCCTTATTATGCACAGCCAGACACGCCTTCATTAGCGTCACTTTCTGCTGTGTTTTTGTAGTCGCTGTTGGAGCAGCTGCCGCCGGACGACCCGGACTACGTCTACAATATGGGCTGTTTGCTTTACCAAGACGGCAAGTATGAGGAGGCCTGCAGGAAGTTCATGTCCGCCATGCAAGTGCTGGGATACGTGCCAGGTGATCAGTTAAAAACACACATTCAGTGAGCTGTTCTCTATGCACTGACCTGAAATCAAAATACAATTTATTTACTGTCACTGGAGTGTTTCTGGAAACCCAAAAATATTCACCCGTCTGTCTATCCGCTGGAAGGACGGTCCAGTAACATATCTTCATCTGCTCCATCTCTATAAAAAAGCAATGTTGACCCAAACAGCTCCTCCTGCAGAAATCATCTTGTCCTTCATTTCTTATAGTTGGTGCCGTTGGGAGAATCCGCAGTCTGTGGGAGAATCCACAGTCTGTGGGAGAATATCAGCTGTCTCTGGGGTTTTTGTAATCAACTCCGCACTACTTTTTACAGTGGAAAGGGTTTAATTTTCAGGTTAACCGAAAATATTTGCAGATGAGATGAGTTTCTATTTCTGTTAAACAAAAAGAACCAAAACAAAAACTGGACATGACTTGAATTCATCATAAATTTAAATAAAATTGATAAAATGATTGTACACCTCTGGGTTTTTGTGTCATTTTTTTCTCTTATTTTCAGCGTTGTCCTACAACATCGCCCTGACTTATTACAGCCTGAAGAACCACAATCAGGCCCTCAAGTATATCGGAGAGATCATAGACCGTGGAATCAAGGAACATCCAGGTAAAAATAGCTGTGATTTTCTCCTCTTTTAGATATTTATTATTTTTAGATCATGTTTTTGTCATCAGCATGAGGGTTGTTTTTTTTTCTGCGTACCAGAGCTGAGTGTCGGGATGACGACCGAAGGCATCGACATCCACAGCGTGGGAAACACGCTGGTCCTGCATCAGTCGGCCCTGATCGAAGCTTTTAACCTCAAAGCTGCAATCAATTACGAGCTGAAGAACTGTAAGAACCTCCATCTGTTTCCAACACGTCACTTAGAGAGGTAGTGAGGTGGCAGACGAGCCCGCGTAAAAAAAAAAATATTGATAACAACTGTGGCTGTAAAGTGAACCACAGTCAGTATTCAGACACCAACCACACAAGAGCTGAGGAACATCACAAACCTATCCATGCTGTGGCCAATCATAGCTATCTAAATCCTCTGTGAAGACACATGGGTGTGCTGAGAGCTGGTCTTTAGTTTGACTAACCTGACGTTAGCGGCTGTTTCTCACTGTTTACATTATAAAGGATGGATGTGGGTCCTGGGTCTGATAAGAAAAGCCATCGTAAAAGCTCCTTAAACCTTCCCCCCAACCACAGTAAACACTTTCCTGGTGGATTAATCGCTGGTTTTAGGTCACAGTGAGGAGAACAACAAGCCGACGTTAGCTAGCTATCACAAAGTTTTGCTCAGTCACATAGATATAAGTCTGCAGGCGGTTAAAGTTAATAATAACTGTAGTAATTAATGAATAAATGATTAAAGTCTTGAACCATCCCTCATTACTTTATATTTTGATTCAAATGAGCCAGACTTGTATTTTTTAAGTCCTTTTGAACAATAGTTCTCCAGCTTTCTGAATTGTCTTTCAAAGTTTTTATTTGGACAAGAAACAAGAAATGCAGCAAAGATAAGTGTCTGATTGGCAATAGTTTGATTTACTGCCAATGCAGTAAAAGCCTAAATGGATAGAAACCATCAGTCATGGATTGGCCTCCCCAGAGCCCGAAACTCAACATTATTGATGCAGAGAATGAAACAAAGACGAGCTTTGAATGTCCTTCAAAAGCCCCGGAGAACCCTTCCTGAACACCAAGAGAAGAAAGAAACTACAGAAGGTTCCCTAAGAGAGTTCAGACTTTCAAGCTCTTCAGAGGTGTACAAACTCTGTTTTTGCCGTAAACACTCGATTTCTGTGTTTGTCTGCATGTCTTTCAATAAATCGTTGCATCTACTTCCCATTGTATTTGCAACATATAAAAAAATGAGGGGTGGCTCAAAACCTTTGCACGTTACTGTAACTTAGTTTACATTTGGATAAAAAGAACGTTCTTACATGAAAACTTTCCCTAAAGCTGGAGTTTGTAGAGCGTTGGTGTTTTACGGGAGCTGGATGCCTCGACGATGTTCAGAGTCACTGCTTCCAGCAGCCATTTGTGGCGTAGCACAATATATATTTTTGCATAGGCCGCAATTATCAAGAAGAGGCCTGTAAAACTGTTTACGCTCGTTGTGGTTTCACATGTGTAAAACCTCACCAGTGCAGAGAAAACAGCGTCTGCGACAAGAAACAAATCCAGAAGTTTCCACTGAGGTGAGTCTGGTGGCCAGGGCTCCTTAATGTTTTAGACCTTAAGAAATTTTGTGAAAGACGCAACATGCCATGGTCATTTATTCATCAAAAAATACTCTGCAAAGCAATGAATAAATGACCATGGACACAACAACTGCACACCAGATTCTCCTATTCAGAGCATCTGTAATAACATTAACAAAGTGCAGTTTCAGTCTGTCTGTTAAGCATCAGGTACTACTTTAAGCAAGCTAAAGCAAAACGTATGCATGTGATTAAACACACTGAAAAAGCCTTTGAAGGAGCTTGTACACTTTTACATTCAATGCAAAAAGTGAGCGTTTAACTGTGTTTGCCATAAAGGTTAGAACCGAGGGACTCGAACCTTGAACCTGTCAGTGTTGATGACCTGGGTCTTTTTCAGTCCTTTGAATTTTTAACTGATGTATGTGTTGGGACTGTGTTTTCTTACTTGACTGCAGGCTCAGTGCTTGTGTCCTAAACCAGGTCACAGCCGTAAACTTTTCCCTGTTCATAAGAGGAACAGAAACCGATAGAAAGAGATGAAAATCGGCTGCAAGAGAACTTGCAAAGCTTCCTTTAATCTTCAAAAGCAGGGTTGTCGTCCTTTCTTTCTCCACCCTCTGACACATTATCAGACCAAAGCTTTAAAGAACAGTGATCAGAGGACGACATGCAGGAAGGAAGCCCACATCAAACGGCCGGCTCTGTCAGACGGACGGAGAGTCGCGTCACCTGCTGCATGAAACGGATGGAAAGATGTGCTGAACCCAGCCTGCAGGGATGAGCTCAGAAACGTTTTTAGGGGGCATCCCGAGCACGTTTTGGCTATTGGACATTTCTTATTAACCTCATCAACACCACTGGTGGTGATTTGATCTCAGGCTTCTGCTGTCTGCGTGTTGAAGTGTGTTTCAGGAAGATATGAACCCCAAATAAGAGCCACCAGGTCACCGGAAAACCACTGTGAGAGAGGGTTAGGGTTAGTCTAAACACTCCTAGTTTCAGAAACTAGACGTTACTTGTCAGCCTTACAGGTTTTTGTTAAAAGATTTCCAGCTGGGAGTGCCAAACAGGAGAAAATCCTTTTAAAGGGGTAGGTAGAACCTAACAATAAGCCCAGAGGACCAGTGGGATACTTTTAGTCCAATAAGAAGTGATCAGAACTTTGTTTTCCAGAAAAACTTTTGTAGAAAAAGTGTAAATGCTTTGTGGCATGTGTTGCAGTTTTGATTTTATTAGATATTGAGCGTTAAATGACAGGTAGGTAGGGAGAGAGAGTGAGGATGAAAATCAGCTTTGCTCATGTTTGAGGAATTGACTCAGTACATCTGAAAACAGTTCCACGGGGCGCCTGCAGATGATGATTATCGATTTTCCTTATGAGGTTTTCAAGACTCTGCACTGTTTAAGTTTCCCAGGTTCATAAAGTTCATCATTCAAAGAGAAATTTCTCAGAAAAAATCATCTATGTGCACCGAAACGACCTGTTTTCTTCTCTGTTGTGTTCCATGTGGATTCCTGCAGTGAAAACAGCTCAGGAGGCTCTGACAGACATGCCCCCGAGATCAGATGAGGTAAGGACCTGAAACTGTTTGCACAATCACGTTTGGAGGCCCCCATGGACACAAATTCATTACTGTTAGGGTGAAGACTTCAGTCGAAAGGAAGGAAACGAATGATTCTGTGTTGTTATTCAGTAGTTGTCTGAATTAAGGCTGCCTGGGCTCGCTGAGCCTGACAGCCTGTAGATAACAGAGATTAATTCAAGATTAGAATGGAGACGTAGGTGTGAAGGCTTACATGGAGGTAATGATGGTATTTTTATCATCCTAAGATGACTTCATTAAAATTAATGTACAGATGGGACACTGTCCTTGGTCCAGCCTGTCACTGCCTCTGAGTCATGGCTTATGAACAACTAGCGCCCCCTAGTGGAAATCCATGCAAAGTGCACTGAGTCAGAAATACTAGGAAGTGAAGTTTTACCTAAATTTTTTACAGGCTGAAATTAATGGGACCACAACAGCAACACTCAAATGAAATGGATCCAGAGTGTAAAAAATACACTCTTATTCTAGTCATTTATATGATTTAAAGTGTTTGTTTTTTGTGAATTAAATAATCGGTAGAACAGAACGTAAACACCATCGTTTTACTGTTTATCACTATAGACAACCACTCATTGGGCGGGGGGGGGGGGGCTTTTTTCTCTAACCTGTGCCTCCTTGTCTCTTCTGTCCTCCTGACTGTGACCTGCAGCTCAGTCTCAGTGTGCCAGTTTAAAGGATGTCTCTGTTCCTAATATGACAAAGGGAGGATCAGGGTGCTCATCCTCCTTCGTCCCTCCCACGTGAGATGTGAGCAGAGGAGGTGAGGAGGAGATACGAGGAGAGAGGAGACGAGACAAACACCGTCTAACAGAATGAGCCATCCTCGACTCTGAGCATCATTTTAAATGATGTCAATTAAATATGATGTTTGACATCATCATAAACTGTTCTGTTGTAGCCACAGCAGTTTTTCATGATCTCAGGTGTAACAGTGCTCGTGACATTTTTATAGTCTCGGACACTTTTAATTAAATTCACCACGAGGAGCGAAGTGACCGTTTCCAGACCTGGTGTTTTTGCTCATACACAGAAACAGTGAAGGAGAAAAAGCTTCTTCATCTTTAGAAACTGAAACAAGAATTTAAACAGGCTGTTCAAAGAGTCCTTCTCCCTCCAGCTGTGCCTCTTTTATACACTAACAATAAAAAAGAACAAAATGAGCAACTGAAAACTCACAAACGATGAAAGTTTGTATTTCTGTTGAAGTCTCTACAACTTGTGTTTTATCTGGTTCATTATAAAAGCAATCAGCCCCGCTTCAATTCGAAAAAGTGCAGTTATTCTTGTACACTCAGTGCAGTATTATGTACTTCATCTCCTATATTATGTGTATTTTTACAGGAACTGGACCCAGTGACACTCCACAACCAGGCTCTGTTGAACATGGACACGAAGCCGTCGGAGGGCTTCGAGAAGCTGGCCTTCCTCCTGCAGCAGCCCTCCTTCCCCCCCGTCACCTTTGGAAACCTGCTGCTGCTCTACTGCAAACACGAGGTACGCAGCAGTATTTTATCTGAAGGAGACCAACTACAGCAGCAAAGACTCCCACTGACCTGCTAAACGTCAGGTCAAAGATGCTTTTCTTGATTTTCTGTCATGTATCTCATGTTCCAGCGGTGGATGTTCATATTAAACATGAGCAAAGTGTCTGATAAAGTCAGTGTAGCGTATGTACAAGTACTCCCTGTGGGCCAGAAGCTCAGGCTGCTTCAAACACTCTACTCTTGGCCCTGCGTGACGCCTGTGACAGTATATTTCCTTACTGTGATCATCACATGCAGCTGCTTTTATAACCCGGTGTTTCTGAGGGGCAGTCAATCAGAAGCAGGTTGTCTTAAACGGCACTAAAAACAGCTTGTTTCAGACAGATGATGAGCTAAGAGGCTCAGTAAAAAGTACATTTGAATAAAAGCAAAAATATGTGCACAGAAATTAGAACAATGGGATCCTGGTAATTGTTCCTGTTGCTGTAGCAAACCTGCTGAAGACTTTTATTCTGCTATAGAAACACATATGCAGATGACACAGTCATTGTAAGCGTCCTGGATTCCCATGGGCCTGTTGTGGATGAGTTTGTTTCGTGGAGTGATCAGTCCTTCTTAATGATCAACACCTTGAAAACCAAGGACATGGTTATTGACTTCAGGAAGACATCCCGCCATCCTGCACTAACAGTGGTAAATGGTGCAGCCATTGAACTGGTGGACAGTTATAAGTATTGGGGGTTGTTCTTGATAAGACTCTGTCCTTTGAGTCACATGTTGCTGCTACAGTGAAAAAGGTTCAACAAAGACTTTTTAAGGAGGTTGAGAGGTTTCAATGTTTCATCTGAAATGATTTTTTATAAAAGTTTTATTGAATCTGTTTTAACTTTCTGTATCATCGCTTGGTACGGTAATATGTCCCTGAATAATAAGACCAGACTTAACAGATCATCGTCTCTTTAATGATTTTCAACTGCTTCCATCAGGTCGTCGTTATAAAGTGCCTGCAGTGAAGACAAAGAGACATAGATTGTCTTTTGTACCTGCTGCTATTATCATAGTTAATAACACTAAACCATAAGTGTTGTTGCCATTGCACATTGCACTTTTTTGATGAAAAATCTAGGTTGTTTTCTCAGGCTTATATTATATTATATTATATTATTTTGGAGTGTGTATGTGATGTGTTGGTTGTCTGTTTGTTTGTTTGTACGGACATACTGCAAATCAATTTCCCGTTAGGGACAATAAAGTTACCAATAACCAATAACATCAATATGAAACGTGCTGTACTCAGCGCTATTTGGACTTTCAGACAGGCTCTTGCTGTGATCCAGAAAACAGTGTGGGAAATAATTTGTCCCACTCCACCGTGGCTTTAAAGGCTCGTAGCAGCTCAGATTAGTTCAGGTAATTAGGTAACTGAAACAAGCAGTTTTAGCTTCCAAAGGTTCAGAAAAAAAAACATTTTAAAAAACATCCACGTGGCCAAACAACGCAGGAATCTCAGAAACACAAAGGAGCACGAGGAGGGAAACCAGGTGGAGTAACCAAAAACTGAGAAGAAGAAGACACAGCTGAAATTTATCAGGGTGTGGCAGAAAATTACAGAGGCGACAGGAAGTAGCTGCTGCAGATTACCAAAATAAGACAGAAGTAAAAACAAAGATAAAGACAAGTAGACACTGAACCATAAAAGACACAAAAATAAATCTCACAAGAAATTAATCAAGAAAACATCTTTCACAAAAGCATCCGCCACCGTGCCAGTTTAAATAAGACAGATAAAGAATCTCTGACTTTAAGCATCAATATTCAGATCTACTGCTCCAAAAACACAAAGTTTTACAATTAATTTCTATGCTTTTTTCTTTACTTTTCCTCAGTAAATTAAAATTTTCCATTCAGTTCGTTTTAATTGGCAGCCCTATAAACTCTGAACAGCTCCTCTCCCTGACAGCGCTCACGCTGACCTCATTATTCAGAGATTTATCGCCGTTCTCCAAAAACACCACGACGCCTCTCTGTGGCATGTCAGCAGTTTCCACCAGTGAGCATCCACGCAGGGAGTAACACTGTTTGCAAAGGGATTTGGACTCATGTGGTGTGAGTTCCAGTGGAAAGAGCTGAAAACAAAGAGCTGCAAGTCTTTCATTAAGATGGCATTAACTTCTCTGCTGGACTTCTCACAGTACTTTGACCTGGCAGCTGATGTCCTGGCAGAAAACGCACATCTCACCTACAAGTTCCTCTCCCCGGTGAGTAACGAGCATCCTCAAGAGACCAGCCAGTTGATTTTATTCTAATTAGCACATCTGGTGTAGTGTCGTCTGCACAAATATGACTAGTAATAACAAAAACAGTCATCATCTGTTTCTTTTTCTTTTTCAGTACATGTACGAGTTTCTTGATGCTTTGTTGACCTGCCAGACGGCACCAGAGGAGGTACGGTACAAAACACCTGACACCTTATTAACAATAGGAAGCTATTTTTAATGATCTGTATGAAATCAACCAAATGTCCACATGATATGAAAGTTTCACGGCCGAAAAATATATTTAAGCTCTGTTTAAACTGTTCTCATTGAAATGTCGACTTCCAGCTTGGACTTGGATTCATGTGCAAGATTTTTCTGAGTCTCTTTGTAATGACTGTAAATGAAACAGATCATTTTAGTGAAGTGGTTGAAATGAGAATTAGTACCTTTACACCTGAGCTGGAAAACAAAGAGAGTGCAGACTCCAGGACGGGGAAGGAGTTTCAGTTATGTGAGGGTGTTCACAAGTGAGACGAGACTGACAGATGGACCAATGAGGACGTTGTAGCGGTCCGTTGTGGTAAAGAGGAACTCTTTATGGCTCAGTCTACGTTCCCTCACCACGAGCTCTGTGTTTTGACTGAAAGCAGCATTGAAGACACGTCCGCTTCCTCTGAGGGGTTTCTCGACTCAGCCATAGATTGGATGAGGATCTCAGTCATTCAGTTGAGCTGCTGCTCCACATCGAAAGGAGTCAGTCAAGGTGATTCAGGCCTCTGAATAGGATGACTCCTGGACCCTCTCTAGGTGCTTCAGGGATATCTAACTGGGAGGAGACCCCAGAGCAGAACCAGGACACTCTAGAGAGGTTTTGTAATTTGGCTTGCTTAGGAACACTTAACCAGCCTCCTAGAAGAACTGGAGGAGATGGCTGGGAGGGGGGGGTCTTAACACCTATGCTTAGACTGCTGCTGCCACAATCCAGACCTGGACAATCGGCAGAGAGTGTATAGAAGGATGAAATTACAAAATAATACTCGTTATTGGAGTGCTAGAAACATGAACCATAGTACGTTAACCTGCTGAGCTAACCAGTCAACACTGTGAATGAAACACAGCTAATGCTGTGGATGACAGTCGGCTGGAAAAGACCGGTTTGATGGTTCAGCATCAGATTTGTTTTTGTGTCTTTTGTATCCGTCATGTTTCATTACCTGCGTTCTTTTTTCAGGCTTTCAGGAAGTTTGAAGAGATGAACGGAAAACTGGCGGAACAGCTACGCAAGCTATCAAAGCAGGTTGTTTACCTCACGCTGCTCTTTCTGTCTTACTGCACACAGCATTTTCACACTGCCTGTATTTTATTTCATGGGGTTTATATATCAGACATGCTTTTGTTATAGGAGTGGCGTTGTGGGTTAACTCAGAACTATAAAACGTGGTTTGGAGGCTGGTTGCAAAGGGGCTTGCAGTTGAACTTGCCGATTTCTTGCAGGACAGGATTGAATACAAATTAAATGTCTGTGTGAATCACTCATCTTCTTCAAGCTGCAGGAAACCAGGCTGACTCGAGATGAGGAACTGCTGAAGAAAGCTGTGCAGGACTTCGAACTGATGCAGGAAAAGTGAGGACACGCAAACATAAACATAAATAAGCCGTGTTTTCATTTCCTCAATGGAAACAAAGCAAATTCAGTAACAGAGGATTACTTTCTGATTGGCCGCATCTCTTCACAGGTACATCGTTGTCCTCATGGCTCAGGCTAAGATCTACTGGAACCGCGAGAACTTCCAGATGGTGGAGAAGATTTTTCGCAAGTCGGTGGAGTACTGCAACGATAACGACACCTGGAAGCTGAACGTGGCTCACGTGCTCTTCATGCAGAACAAGTACAAGGAGGCTATCGGCTTCTACGAGCCCATCGTCAAGAAGCACTACGACAACGTGAGTGCTCAGGGCGGATGATTACCCGCCTGTTCAACTGTGGGCACCAAATGATGACAGTGTGACGTCAGCTGTAAAAGCTGACAGTGTGCCTTTTTGTCCAGGTGGAGCAGTGTAACATACAAGAGTGTCCCTGCAAGTGCAAACCATCGGTAAACAAAAAACAGACCAAACACCTGTTTCTCTGCCTCTGCAGTTTCTATCTGTGCATGAATCCGCTGTTTAGTGTGATGGTTTGCAGTGGTGTTTCTGATGTTGTACAACCTCAGACAGTCACATGGCTGAAGGTCTGGAGTGTTTAACAGAGCGCACTAACACTGGACAACAAAGAGGTTTTAGGATGTTTTCACACCTGTGGTTTTTAGTCTGTTCAATTCAAACTCTGGTTCGTTTTGGTTTGTGCAGGTGTGAACGCAGTAATTGCACCAGTGTTGAACAAAGAGCATTTTTTATGGTGTGAATGTGATCCATCCTCGATCTGAGCCAAAGCCAGCTGTACGTTGTAGGTTTCAGCTAAAATATTCTCCATGCTCTGTGCGGTAGTGCAGAACCTTCTTCCTGTATTTACTTTTGTTTCTCTCACCTCAGACACATCTGGCCAATCAGTAGACTGAACATTCTCATGTGGTTTGTAGTGACACAAGAAAAGAAACCAAACCCTGAGAAAAAGCTACAAGTTTACCAACCCAGAGTAAACAGACTATAGCTGTGAAAACACCTGCAGGTTTCTTATATGTTCCAGTTCAGATTTAACCTCACATCAGTGGGATAATTTAAAGGTTCTGCTGCTGACTGAAAAGATTTCCTGCAAAATCATTGGTCAAGCCTCTGATCCATGTTGGTGTTTGCTTCTGTAGATCCTGAACGTGAGCGCAGTGGTCTTAGCCAACCTGTGCGTGTCCTACATCATGACGAGCCAAAACGAAGAGGTAACGTACAGACACGGTCACTGTCAGCCCAAAGGTGTTTCTATATGATTTGTATCCAGAAGGAACACGTTTATAACACACATGAAAGTAATGAAACTCATGCAAAGCACTGCTTTAAAAAACAGAGACACACCAGATGAGATAAAAGAAGTCAACGAAATAAATGAATTACCCTATTCCAGTTTAATATATATCATTGTAGAGAAAAACGATGAAGCAGCATTTATATCCTGATAGAAGATTAGATTAATGTCCACTGGGATGTCCTCCTAAAGAGAGAGGGAGCACAGAGGATATCTGTTTAGACGCATGCACACATATGGTTATTGTACTCATTCTGTGCGATGGCCACTGTCACTGTTGATTCTTTGTTATGCAGTAAAGCCACAGCGGGCACTACTTTCTCTCCACACTGACGGTGACAGAATTAACAAAAAGCCGGGCATGGAAACATGTTGAAATCCAGCAGTGCTGTTAGACTGCCTGAACGTTCAGACAGCTAGCTCCAGCCTTTCCCCGCTGGGAGTCTGATCAGGTCCCTGTGTGATACTTTCATCCAAACTCGAGCTCCACTGTCCAGGATGGATGGCTTTTTTGGGGGGAGCCTTTGTTGTGTCTGAGAGTAGAAAGGAAATGTGTGAGAAAGAGCAGCAAAGCCCAGAATCGAGCCTCTGCAATAACAGGACAGCATAACTTCTCTGACTGATGATCTCTGCGTGTCGTCCCGGTTTAACAGGCTGAAGAGCTGATGAGGAAGATCGAGAAAGAAGAGGAGCAGATCTCTTACGACGACCCCGACAAAAAGGTCTTTCACCTCTGCATCGTCAACCTGGTCATCGGGTGAGTCCCACACAGGAAGAGCTTTATGGGGACAGTCAGCAGCTATTTACTGTATTCTTCAGTTGTAATGAAAGGGAGTTACTATGCAATCAGAAATCAGTCCTAAGTATTTTATTTTGTATCATTTCTGATGTGAAGGTTAGAGAGGAAGAACAAAAACGTCCTGCTTTCATCAGTAAGATCATCTCTGTGAAACCTTCTTTGCACACTTGTGTTTTGTCTTTCAGGACGCTGTACTGTGCAAAGGGAAACTACGACTTTGGCATCTCCCGTGTCATCAAGAGCCTGGAGCCTTACAACAAGAAGGTCAGCCATTTTTCCACCAATTGTATCAGTCAGATACAAAAGATCACAGAGACCTTCGGGTCACCGAGGCTGACCACAACGTCGTCTCCTACTGCCCAGTTTAATGCCCCTGGTGTTTGACTGGCTCCCAGTGCCTGCAGCTAAGAAAAGAAAATCAAGCAGGTCACCCTGGTGATCCTCAAACTGTGAACAACACTCAGAAGATTTTGATTCCAGTACTTTTGTAATCACGATGATTCAACCGGGCGATCAGCTTTAGTGAGAGAAGAGGTGCCGACTGTGCTTCCACTCAGGAACACTTCAAGTCTCCCTCCGCAGTCCTGCTTCTTGGGACTGCAGCTGATTGGCCATCTGTTGGGAGAGTGAGCCTCCAATCAGAGCCTGGTGTTGGTGTAAGTGGTGTAAGGGCCGGGGCTAAATGCTTAGCACCGACTGAACCGAGTAAATCAGTGCTGGATGGCATCGTTCTAACAGATGGATGAAAAAAATGAAAACTCAAATCTTGTTTCTTTAATTTGAAGATTTTTCCTTTTCCCACACAAAAACGAGCAGGGCTCATACAGACCACACACTTCTGTGTCATTTAACACTGGAAGGACACACAGCATAACAGAATGCAAGCCTTTAATGGCTGTGATGGAAAAACACAGCCACAGTGAGGATGCTTGGTGGCCCAGGCCCAAACCAGCCCCACCAGCTGCAGGAGCAGCAGGAGGCACAGGAACAAACAAGCTTCATGGAGTGTTTTTTAATATGCTTAACACCCGGACAGTCTTCTTCACTTCCATGTCCACGTTCATGCTTATAGATTAGAGACTCATGCATGTAGTTTTAGATTAAGACTTAAAAAGAGAACCATGCACATGGACAGTTTTATCAAAAGCAGTCTGAACATTTCATCCTTCATGGTTTAGTTTTATTCATAAATCTGCAGTTTCTGTGCAATCTGACTCCACTTACAGCTCGTTGTACAGTCTGATGAAATCTAATCATGCTTTAGCTTAATTTAATATTAAATGCAGGTAATCCCACTTGCAGTGTTCGGACTTTGTGTCCAAGGATTAAAAAATATCTGAACAACAAATACAGTCCTGCAGGAGCACCTTCTCCAAGGCCGAGCTGCTCTTTTTGGGAACCTTTTGATCCCGTTTGGTCACAACATCAGCGGAGTCCAGCTGCAGCTGAGTCCACTAAAATCCAGCTGAGAACACGCGCCATCATCCTGAGCCTGTCATCCCCTCCAACAATCACCATCCAGTCGCATCCACAGTGAAACCAGCGAGCACGACAGGAATGTGAAACCTGGCGAGATGCACGCCCATCACACAAGCTTCTCGTCTCTGGTTACTTCAGATCATTTTATACAGGAAACCGTCCTGCGTGGTTAAACTGTCACGACGACAGCTTACAATGCTCACAAAACAAATCCTGCTGGCAGGCGCTGAGGCGTTCAGTCTGGTTATATGTTGTTAATCTGTTCTGTTTGTGTGTAGCTGGGGACGGACACATGGTTCTACGCCAAGCGCTGTTTCCTGTCCCTGCTGGAGAACATGTCCAAACACATGGTCATGCTGAGGGACACCGTGGTACAGGAGTGCATTCAGTTCCTGGAGCACTGCGAGGGTGAGCAGCCGTCACAAACACGCCTGTGACGACACGATTAATGGGATTACTCTGTTTCTTCAGATTAAAATGTTCGTGTACGGGTCCCAGTTTTTAGTGATCGTTAACGTTTTGGTGATAGTGTAGTATCTTTAGTCTCTTCACACAGTTGGAAATCGCTGTAAGAGACACTGACCACAGCTCCAGTCCCCTTCAGCTCTGAGAAACCAACATGGTGGCAACTTAAACAGCTAATGTTGATGCTTAGAGTTATGATAAGTCCAGAAGTCAGAAACCAGTGAAGGTCACACCTGCTGATATGAGCCTCTGAAGCTCATCCAAACACACTTTTTGAAGTTTTCTTCAGTGAATAATCAGGAAACGGATCAAACATTCAGGGTGTTACTGCCTGTTTCTGGTCCTCTGCGTCACAGATATTTAACTGCACATTATTCAAACTGTGATCGATCCATCACAGTCACGCTGGGACTTTAGGTTGTTTAGCTGGAGTGTAAAATTGTTTGCAGTACTGCGGTAAAAAGTCATTTTGTACTCCGAATGCTCTGAACAACTGTTTTCTTTGCTTTCCTGCAGTTTATGGGAAGGAGGTGCCGGCCATCATCGAGCAGCCTCTGGAGGAGGTCCGCATTCACATCGGCAAGAACACCGTCACCTACGAGGCTCGGCTTCTCAAGGCCCTGTTCTACGAGGTGATTGGCTGGAACAAGTGACATCACGAAGGTGTTACCGGCTGAGTTAGGACAGTTTAATAAGTTCCACAAAAACTCGGTTTGAAGACGGTCAGCACACAGTGACGTGTTTCTGTGGAGCTTTCGTCCGGCTTCTCTGCGCTGGGACACTTCTGGCTGAAGGACGTGATCTCAGTGAGCAGATCTGATATAATCACATTGCTGCATTTATCATCACTATGAACACAACGGTTTGTAGAACAGACTTTAGTTTTATTGGTTATGTTTATTTCACTAACATAAACATACATGATGATAGTAATGTAAGTTTTTCTCCATGCATTCGGTTCATGCAGATCCTCTGCAGCCGCTGCTCCCGACTCTGTTTGTCGATTAAATACGTGTGAAAAACAATACGATTTAAAGTAAATAAAGATATTTTTAGAACTTAACTCAAGGTTTTCACCAGGAAAACAACCTGGGTGGATTCTGATGTTTTTTTCAAAGTAAATGTAAATATGTGTTTTAAATAGAGATGCTCCAATCAGCGTCTTCAGCTTTATATAAACTTTAAAAATAAATCCTGCAGAATCGGACCTCAAAGATCGTCGAGTCTCTGACCACATCACGCTGTGTCCTCTGTGTTTTTCTCACTGTGGTGTTCACACAAAGGTAACCCCACCCCCCTCCAGGTCCAGCTGATCTCTTGTTCACTCATCGCAACTACAAATTTCTCCTAAAGAGGCTACATCAAAGAAAAAACACTGTTTTGTGGACACAGTGTCGCTGATGCACAGGGGTTAGAGTGGGATTGGGCTGGTGGGGGGTGGGTATATTTCCTGGGTCTTTACCGTACAATATAAAGCGCCTTGAGGTGACTCTTGTTGTGATATAAATTTATATATATATAAAACTGAATTGAATTAATTTAACCTTTTGTATAAGAACTCTTAGCTGTGCATTTTCAGTTCTCAAAGCTGAAAACATCGGGACCAGCTCTGCCCTCGTCACCATTACAGCTCAGTGTGGGACTTCAGCACTGTAACTTTCATACAGCACTTTCTGTGGACTCCTGTAGTGATGGCTAAATGCTAAAGTATTAAGATTCCAGTCTTATTGTGAGCTTGAACTCTGACACGAATGGAAGGATTGAAGGCTCAGAGTGTGCATGCAGCCGTGTGTCACCGTCTGATTGGTTGAGGTGGGAGCAGCTGGAAACAAAGCCGAGCTGCAATAAAAATGAACTCTTAATATTAAAAGCTGCTGATCAAATGTAATCACTCATTAACTGGAGGTGGGCTTTCAGGATCGCCGTGGCCCACTTTAACCCCTGGAGCCAGAAAAAATCTCGTGATGACCTCGAAAAGTCGAATTACTCCAAGTCTCATCCTCCAAAACGCCCATTGACATTTTACCACGGTCCTACTTATTGAGTACGCCATCCTTTTTTACGGTTGGAGCATCACTACTTTCAAACATCTTGTTTAGGTTTGACAATAATAATGGTAAAAAAAAAATCAGCTTTATTGTTATAGTAACAAAACATGACTGAAAATAAAGCTTTAGCTTCCACATCCCAGCTTTGCATTAGGCGTTTTCATCATGTTAACACTACGTTCTTAAAGCGACATGTGGTGTGGAGAGTCTGCCTCGTTTCGCCGATGACGAAAGTCTCTACCTGATGATCTACAGTGTTTTTTTCTCGTGAGAACGCCCCTCAGGAGAGCGGCCTCTTTGTAATGTCCTGCTCTGTCAGGTAGTAGTTCAGGTATCCTCCCAGAGCACCGACCGCCACCGCCGTCATGTGACTGGAACAGCCGTCTGGCAGATGAAAGAAAACAGAGTTTATCAGACAATAACAAAACCCCCAAATCAGATGAAGTACTTAAGGTGGTAAAGACTGTTCATGCCAGCTTCACACATAACAAGAAATTATCAGCATATGAGCTCCAGCAGCTCTGCATCCAACTGCATTTTTAATGTGACCTCCGCTGGCTTCACAACACCAGCGTTCTTCAGATTTCCTCCAAACCTACAAACGTAACAAGCTTCTTTAGCCACAGTGGCTGAAGATCAGCTGATGTGATTGTTACGATCTTGTCATTTGGTCCAGTTCTGAGTTTATTGTGTTTTTGTGATTCCTGAGATGTTATGATTGAGTTTTCTATCATTCAGTATTGAGTTCAGTCCTTTCCATGTCACTGAGTTACTGGTCATTTCTGGTCTGTTAGGTCCCTTTTGTGCCCTTGTCGTCGTGTCTCCTGTGAGAATCTGTCTTGTCGTCTGTGTTTGTGTTTCGGTGTCTATCGCTCCCTCACCCTCTGTGTATGTCTTAGTCGGGTCGTTGTTTTGCGTCTCCCTTCTGTGTCCACACGTTCCCCTCCTTGTGTTTCCACAGCCACTCATGTCTGTCCATGTGTGTTCTCCCCAGCCTGTCTTGTCTCTCTCTCCCTCCATGTCTCGCCTCTGTAACTGTTTGTGTCTCATCCAGTTGTCTCTCCAGTCTGTCTTGGTCCCGTGTGCTTTCCTTCCTCCCGGCCCCTGTATCATGCTGCGTGTTTTAGTCTGTGTCTTAGTGTGTTTCCTGTTTTATTTTGACAGTCTGCCATCCTGTGTTCAGTGTGTTTGCTTCCTCCCTGTCTCGTCACACCTAATTCGTCCCAGCTGTGTTCCCCGTGTGTTTCTGCTTTTCCTAATCACCCTCGTGTGTGTGTGTGTGTGTGTGTGTGTGTGCGTGCGTGCGTGTGTGCGTGCGTGTGTGTGCGTGTGTGGGTGTGGGTGTGTGTGCATATATGTTGTGTCAGGTTCCTCTTGTCCCTTGTCCAGTTGTCCACGTCCAAGTTCTTAGTTTCATTTTTGTGATTCATGTTTTAGTCTACCTAGTTTAGTTCTATCTCCATTCGCCATTTGCTTCTGTTTTTGTGCAGCCTATGAATAAAGCAGCTCGTTTTTTGTTAAGCCTGCATTTGGGACCGCCTCATCATCACTTCACACATTCTGCAGCTGCAGACCGTGACAGATCCTCAGCTGAGAAAAATGTAAACGGACCTGGAAGTATCTTCTCCCTCCTCTTCACTCTCCTGTGAGGCTGCAGCTGTTCCAGCAGCTCGTCTCCAATGATCTGTGAGATGATGCTCTCTGAGGAGAACAACAGAGAATGAACTGCCCAGAAATAAGTAATTTAATACAGATAAATACAGATAATTGATTCTTGTGTAATCCACATCAGTAATTAGGAGATTTTTTTTTGTTTAAACCTAATTGCTTTCAAAATACATCAAATGGGTTAATACATCATTACAGTGCATATAAAAAGTCTGTTCCATGGCTGATTTTATTATTTATTGTATTCAAATAGATATTTAAATCTATTTATTATATATCTTACTACAGGATCCAAAACATGAACATTGCAGGAATGCAATAATAATTGTGACGAAAAGCTCCCAAAAACCTCAAATTTTCTGAACAGCCCAAAGATTTTCCATCCCTCTAGTTAAATTTGTAACTCGGGTGATTTAGTGTCGACGACATTTGTTGTTGAAATTATGTTCTTCAAGGAAGTTTCAGGCTCGTAACCTGTTTCCATTATACATCCTGCCTTTGGCCAACATAAAGAATTCCCAGAGTTTAAAATGCTACAACTTAACTGAAGAATTTCGTGTTGTAAACTACTCTGCATGGCTTTCAGTTTTTTATTAGCGTGTATGTGCAGATATAGAACTTTGGCAGCGATTTGAGATGGAAGGACTCTTAATCACTACTCTCATTATCATTGTTTCTACTCAAAAGTTAAAAATTGAAGTAAAAAGTGATTTAATGGTTCAGGGCAGCTGATGTTAAATATGGTGTTCCTCAAGGAAGTATTCTAGGTCCTCTTCAGTTTGTATTATCCACACACAGACACCTCTTGGGCAGCATTATTATTCACCAGCATCCCTGACGACTACTTCAAACATTTATTCTTATTAAAAGTTTTCACAATAAATGAGCAGAAAATTCTGTTTGCAGTCTTTGTTTGCTGGTCTGTCCAAAGAAATCAAGAAATAAATCATGAAAAGTTTAGAAACTGTAGGTAAATTATAACAATATTTCTGAAGTGTCTTCTATAACAAATTACTGCACTTCCTCAAAAGTTTTCTCAAGAAATCTGCAGGTAATTCAGATCTCGTGCAGATTTTTCACTGACATAACGTCAGACAGAGATCTGATCGCCACGTTACTTGTACGAATGCTCTTTGTGTTTTATTTGCCTAACACATAAAAAAACCTGCATTTCTGAGGTTTGACATATTTGGTATTTTTGACTAAGAACATATATTTCAGCAGGTTTGTGATACTCACTGTCTCTCCCAAAGCAGCCCACCTCCTCGTCCTGCAGCCTCAGAATGTGCTGCAGCCAGTCGGCTTTGTGGAAGTCGGAGAATCCAGACAATCCACAAATCAGGACTGCCAACATAGAGAGGAAACTCAGAAACTAATTTATTTACAGTTCAGACATTTTTACAGTTGACTGCTCATCCAAATTCCCCCCTGTACACGTTTCAATTTAATCTAAAACAAAAATTAAATTAAAAGTCTTAAAAAGTCCTAAAACAAGAAAAAACTTTCTTTGTTACATGAATTCTCTGAAGGCGAGCCTCAATGTCTCCTGAAAAGTCAGGACTCGACATTAAAATCCCCAAATTCTACAACCAACACTCTGAATTTTGTTGAAATTCAGATTTTGTTGTGATCTCTTTTATTCCATAATTTTCTTTTATATTGAAATGGTGATGTAGTCATCAAAAAAATGTAAACGTTTATCTCATTCAAAAGGACACATCAGTATTTGACAATATGGTTTTCCCATTCCAGTCAATCATTTTTATGAGTTTATCCTTACGTTTATCATAATTAGTGGTTTATATTTATAAATTAATTCATTTTTAAGCTTTTTTGCATGAAAATATTAAAATATGAGGAAGAACATTTTTTTTCATTTTGCATCAAACCGGAATAACACCGGATCAGGAAAATGTGGACACTCACTGTTTTCGATGAAGATGTCGACCATCTGTTCGCTCAGACCGTCTTTGATGTCCTGGTTGGTCTTCATCATGTTGGAGCAGAAGATCCTCTGGTAGTTCTGTTCAGTCATGTTTGCTCTGGATGCTCGTGTGTCACCTTTCAGCAGATTAGTGCAGCCTTTCTGAAATGGAAATACCAACGAGTCAAACTGTGAAGCTCATAAATTCCCCTCGTACTGAAATCATGGTCCTCGCTACTTTAATCAAATATTTCTAACAGTAGTTTTGCCACCTGCGGTGTTCCCCAAGGCTCTGTCTTTGGCTCTGTACTGGTCTCACTTTAAGACAGCTTTTTATTGATTGGCTGCACATTATAAACAGAATGTCTTGGAGAGCGGGTGGGTGGGGCTTCTGTGCTCACAGCTTTTAGAGCAGCCTTCAGCCTGAGCTTTTGGCTCAGTATTTTACTGGGAAAAACATACAAATGTAAAGACTCTTAATGAAAATTGTTAATGAAAATGTAATGAGTCTTACCAGGAAGTAAAAGATTTAAAATTCAGCTTGGGCAGAGATAGGCAGCATTGATCTGGTATTTTGAGTTAAACCGGAGGTTCTGGGCCGATATGCAAACTCCACACAGGAGGCTCATATCTGGTTTCGAGCCTCTTTCTGTGAGGCTTCCTAAAATGAGGTTGTTTCTTTCTCCAAAATGCTTGTTAGTGTTACACACATCTGTGGGTCTTTGAGTGGTTTTACGTGTTGTTTCCATCTTTGTTTGCTCACCATTTTTCCGATCATGAAGTAGAGAAGCTGGTGGGACAGAGAGTAGTGTGGACACCCAAAACGAGTCATGGTGTCCCGGCAGGGCTTGGTGACGATGCACGGCGTCCCGTTCATCTTCCTGTCCGAACACACACACACACGACTCGGGCAGGTGAGTGTCCTCACCTCAGCTAACAGGTATTGCTACCTTCATACATAATTACACAGTAGTGAAAAACAATCCAAACTACTGACAGTTACAATGAGATAAAGAACTTTCTTTTTAGTGTAAATCAGCATTTTTAAAGTTAAAAAACAGGCTGCGGCCGGTGAATAATTTGCACAGTCCAACAATCCAAATGTAGGGGAACCAGCACAGTAAAGAGCCTCTGAAGCCGGACTCTTTGGGGCGTTGGTGTGGGTTCCTACCAGGTTCCCAGCAGCAGGGTCAGACATTTGTCACTGAGCTGCTCGTCGTAACACTCAGTGGTCATGGTGGAGGGATAAACCAGGCTGGGATCTGTGGTGTACCATTCCTGAGGAATCAGCCAGAAACTCCACGACAACAGGGGCTCGAACTCTTGAGAGGAGGATGCAAGAAACGCACAAGTGTTAAAGTCTGCTAGGATCTCAACAAACCTCACCTGCACGTCTGTGCAACACCTGCCTGCTCATTTCTCTCAAGTCAGATATTTAAATTATATAATTAAACCTTAATCAATACGTCGTGATGATTAAAAACATAATTAGATACAAATTTAACTCAAAAACAGCCCCTATAAGTTCAAACAGGCTTTAAATAAGCTCCTCCTTTTTCAGGAAACACCTACAGAAGATGTCACAGCAGTGAAACTGAAATTTGTCTCTCAGCTTTCTGACTGTTGTCTGTTCTCGATGTTGTGTTCACTCACCTGTAGTGTTTCAGTGTCACTGTGAAGAACAGATTTGTAACATCACTGACACGTTTACCTTCATAAATATAAGGTGTGATAATAAAAAATACATATCTGAGACTGCCCTGAGCCTTTTCATGTGTTAATATCTGAAGATATTTCTTCCACATAAAAACCATAACAGCTCCAAGAATTAACCACTAAATGGATCAGCACTGTACCTGCAGACTTTTGGGACACGGAGTCTGAAAGTCTCACCTCTGTAGTATTTTGGGTCGTCCTGTTCCAGTGCAGCGTTCGCCTTCTCCACACTTTGGTCGAGACGTCTGACCAGAGCGACGGCAGTGGTTCTCTGAGCCCAGCTGACCGGGTCGGTGTGAGGCCACGTCCGGACCGCCTCCTTCAGCTCAGCTGAGACACAAAAACAGGAAGAAAGAGTTCATTCGTAAAATAAAAGGATGTAAGTAAACTTGCTTTATGGTTTTAATTTCCTCTGCCTGTGTCCTCCTGTGGATGGACCCTCTTTCGGTTTACTTCCTGTTTTATTTTGAAAGGTAGGCCCTTAGTTGGTTTTCTGATCTGTTACTTTCTTCCTTTGTTCTTTTTCATGTCCTCGCTTTTGTCTTTGTGTTTTCCCTCTTTTGGCTTACTTCCTGTTTTATTTCAAAGGTGAGCTCTTCAGTGTTTTTACTTCAGCCTCAGTCACACAGACCTGCAGACCAGCCAGCAGCCTTCTGGTCTCGATATTACCTGACCGCTGGCTGATGAAATCAGCTGCATATGCAAAGAGGTCAGCTGCACAGAAGGCCTCTGTGTGACTGCTTTGGTTGCCAACAGGTTTGCAGGTGTAGCTCCTGAGTGGCATCATGTCTGTTTGTAAATGCCGACTTACATCCACCGAGGTCTTCAAAGTCAGCTTCATGAATGATTGGTAGAAAATTGACAAAAAGCCTTATAACTTAGAAACTGTGATTCTCACAAGGCTGCTGTGTATTGTCAACATACAGAAAATATAAAGGTTCAAATTACGTCACTTCACGGACACAGTCTGTGTCTAAAATGAGAAAAGCAGGCAGATGGTGAATACTGAGCTGTTACTTTCTGCTGTTTTCTGTTTCATAAACAGCAGAGCAGCTGTTGCACATCTGCATTTATGAGGAAAGATAATAAAGCATGAAGATGATCTCTGCTGGGACAAACACGGCCTCACATTAAAGTCAGTTCGTTTTCCTGGTGAGAAAACAAACCACGGCAGAAGCTATTTAGCCAAATGTGGCGGCGCAGCTTCAGTCAGTGTTGTGTCATTTAGTGAGCTGTAATCTGCATCTTTTTAACAATGTTACACATGGAAGACCCTGACTCGTCTGCAGACACTTGCGGACTGTTCGCCGAGCGGTGGTGAGACCTGAAAACAGTGTGACGCAAAACAAAGACTGTTTGTCTTCAAAGCTGCTGAAACCAACAAGATTTAAATGTTTGTCACTGTGGAGCGGAGTCACACGCTTCCTTTATATTTGTCCTTACAGCATCAAACGTTCACATTAAAAACGTGTAACGTGACCTTTGAGCGACTTTACAGTTTAATGCTGCACAGATTGCTGCCCCTCAGCAGGCACCTAGAAGCTGGCCAATCAGAATATTAAATGCCGTGCAGAAAATACTGGCCATCATTTTATCCTCTGTGCTCTGAATACACATGATCCCACTTTAGCTCTTTAAGAAGCTACGGCCACAAAATCAACGTTTTTTGGGGGGATACACTTTTTATTATCTGGAAATGTTCATCATTTGTTTTTGGACAGAAGGGGTTAAAACAATAGATTTACTTTATTTTTAGATTACTTTGGGGTTTCCATTGTCATAAAATCAAATGTCAGAGCAGTAGCTGTGCTGGCAGCGCTGTACTTTACTGTATTTTACTATAAAATAAAACAGATCAGTGAAAAGTCTGAGAGTGAAGCAGAAAATGTGTCACTTTCAGGCACTGCGAGACAAAAACCTCTGAGTCGACACTGAGGTTAAAAGCATTTCACTTTAAAAGCTTTCGCATATTTGTGTAACCTGTTCGATCTGCACCTGCATCTCAAATCAGTGAGTTTCACCAAAACAAGCAAACCATAAACAGCTGTTATTCTCCAGATGTTTTCCTGCAGCTGGTAAACAGTCCTACCCTGCAGTATGACGAACCCCACCACTCCGTCCAGGTTGATGTGCTCATGCTGCTGCTCCAGGAAGGACACTCCGCGGGAGAGGCTGCTCAGGATGTCATCGATCATCTCCGCCCGAGAGCCGCACACTGCGGCAAACAGAGCCAGCGCTGCGGCCAGCCGGAGCACCGAAACCCGCATCATCCGGTCTGAGGTCCGGGACAGCTTCAGTCTAGCAGGGAGACCGAGAGAGGCGGAGGAGGACAGCCTGTCTCCGCTTTAACACGGGGGGAGGAAAGTCAAGGGCTCAGCATGGGGGGAGGAAATATCCATGACGTCAGAGGGGCTCACGAAATTACATTTTATTTTTACTGCGTTTAATTTGAATTAATATTAGAATAAAATAATACACCAAGAAAAGCTCACCTTACCTCCTAAGAGGCTTTAAAGTGATGTGCAGTGAAACCATTTACACGTTTATTTAACCGAAACCAAAAAACAAAATTACATTTTAAAAAAGTCAGTTAGTGGCCTGAAAGCTGCAACGCATGGAAGACAAAAGCTGTTCAAAAAGTGGAAAATGTACACAGAATTAATATCATATTTCCTCGCAGTTTCCCACAGTGAGGTGAGGTTTATGTATGCGGGATTTTCCAGCGGAGCGGCGCAGGGAGCCAGAATATTTGACCACAAAAGGTTAGTATAGAAGATCAGTCTGGTTTTAAAATTATTTACAAGCGGAAGTAACAATAAGTAAATTTCTCAATAATTTGCTTACAATGTAAATGATTTTGTAAATACAACGTACAAAGAAAAATTAGAAATCTGAAGGCAGTTTTCTTATTTCAGTAATGTTGAATTTTTTGGTTCTTTTGTTTCTGTTTGTTTGTTTTTGTTTATGTGTGCAGGGCATTTCCCGGATAATAAGTCAGACTATTTCATCAGAAAAATACAGTGTGGACAGCACGAGTACAATTTTCAGGCTCATTTACAAATTGATGAATATGTATATGTTATTATTTAGATTTTTTTAAACAATTTTATTTATAGTATATTAATGCATACATTTTATGAATATATTTTCTGGAAGGCACTGGAAAACATATATTACATATCAATGTCACGCGTTCTTATACGTGTATATGTGTATAATATAATTTCCTCAGGGATTAAGAAAGTATTGCACTTACTGCTCTTGCACTTCTGATTAGATGCAAACTGTATTTCGTTACACTGTATTTATACATGTGTAATGACAGTAAAGTATAATCCTGAATCCTGTTTTGATTCTGATGTGTATATATTATATCCTCCTGTTTCTAAATGAAGAATAGAACCGAAAAAATCCTAAAGAGAGATTGGTTAATACAAAGTAGATTTTCACATTTGAAAAGTACAAAACTTCAGAACAAATGTTTAATTGTGTAAATATTTTCACAAAAATCTGCTCAGTCAAACTTTTTATTCTTTGTTCCAAAATGTTTGTGAAAAGATGTTTCTGAGATTTTTCTTTTTTAAAAAACAAAATGTAAATGTGCTACCAAAGCCCTACTTTTTAATTTTTTCTTTGTGGGTTTTTTAATATAATCTTTTGATAACAATAGAAGTTAACACACGCTTTGACGGCTGAGACTGAAAGTTCCTGGTTTGCACATGAATGCGTCACGATACGATGCGCGGTTCCTTTAAACATCAAGCCCCGCCCATTTGTGATGAGCCGCGTCATCACAGATCTCAAACAAACATGGCGCCGCGCTGCTCCTGCACGGCTCTGCTGGCGGTTTCCCTGACGGTTTTGGCGCTTTTAGCGGGACTTTTGGCGCCACACTCGGCTGTGAGGTGGCCCGCGGTGTCTCTGGCGGTCGCTGCCGCGCTGCTGCCGCTGTGGGGCCGCAGCCTACGGCGGCGGGACGACGGGACCTCCCGGCGGGTCTGCGTGCTGGTGCTGGGGGACATCGGGCGCAGTCCTCGGATGCAGTATCACGCTTTATCCCTGAGTAAACACGGGTACCATGTGACCTTCGTGGGGTTTTCAGGTGAGACTGAAGCTTCCTGTGACACATTCATTCACCTGTTTCCCACCTGCCGCTGAGATCAAACAGTCAGCTTCTTTCACTTCTCGTACCGACATGTTCAGGTAGGTACCGATACCAGCGTATCCTCGTACCAGTATGAGGACAGAGAGACAGTGGGGAGCTGGGTTTAAGGTGGAGGTGAGACTACATCAGGGATCGACCCTGAGCCCACTCTGGTCAGCAGACAGAATAGACGTGAGTGAGAGAGACATGTTGACAGGTGGACATGTGAGGACAGAAGCCAGTGCAGGTGGATGAGTTTAAATACCTGGGGTCAATCATCCATACAGTGCACAAGAGGAGGTGAAGAAGAACGTGCAGGCAGGGCGGCGTGGGTGGAGACAAGGATTAGAAATGAGTCCATCAGAGGGACATCTCAGTCAGAGAGGCTGAGGTGTGCAGAGGAGGGAGCGTACATATACTGGATATACACAGGAGGAGAAGAGGACGACCTCTGAGGATATTTATGGATGTAGTGAAGGAGGGCTGGAGTGACAGAGGAGGTCCATACCTCCTAATGTTTGGAGGTTTAGGGGAAACAAGCACTGAAGCGTCTACATCCTGTTGGAGCTGTTGAAGCTGTATAGTGAGGTGGTTCACTGTGCGAGTTTATTTGTTCCTGAAACATGTGCTTTTAAAGAAGCAGCGTTTACATGTCGTTACTCGTAAAAGTTCCAAATCAAAAATCTAAAGAAAAGAATATTTGATCCAAGTATAAAACTGGTGCTTTCAGCAGGTTGAGATAAATCAAACTTTAGATAAAGAAAAAGACGTGACTGTAAAGTATATGCAGAAAAAAAAGGATGCAAAATGACCACAGACAGAAATCACCTCAAAGCAGGTAAGTGATCCGAGATGGAGCCGATCCTCTTTGTAAAGGTGGTGTTTGAAAGAAGTAATATCATGTACTCTATTAAAATTACTAAAACGTAAACTCGGTGCAGCACATCCAGGTTAACTGAGCCGAGTTCATTTCAGCTGTGCGTTATAAACATGACCTGATAGAAAATAAATACCTTTTGTTTCTACGGCCCTGAAAACCAAAAGAGTTTCAGACAAACAGTCGGTCGTTCTGAGAAACAAAAAACGAAATGTGAGCTTTGGACTAAAAACAATCAGGAAGTCGTTTCGTCGTGCCTGAAAAATTCCCGTGTCGGCTGTGAAAGTGAAGAATTTGTGCTGTGATTGTTTTTCAGAAACCAAACCTCATCAAGACGTGCTGAGCGAGGAGAAAATCACCATAGTGCCCATCGCAGAGGTGAAAGGTGTCCGAGGTACATTTACATCTGCGCTTAAACAACAAACAGGATGTGATTCTTTACTGTTTGTTTTTTAATGAACCCGTTTCCTGTTTCGCAGTCGGACCGAAAGTGGTCTCGTATGTGACGAAGGTGACGGTTCAGTCCCTGCAGCTGCTCCGTGTCCTGCTGACGATGGAGCTGCAGGCGCATGTTCTGATGCAGGTGTGTTACCTGTGACTCTCACAGGGGGAACAGTAACTCACGTACAGACGTAAACATCACACTGGTTCATCCATTCTTCTTTTTTATTTGTTTAAATTAAGACAAAAATCCTCATTTTGACTCAAAAACGTTTATTTTGAGAGTTAAATGAACTCTGGAGGAACGATAAAGAACTCTGCTATAAATACTTCACTCTGTTAACGACTGCCTTTGTTTCCCAGAATCCTCCTGGGCTGCCCAGCATCGCAGTGACCTGGTTCGTGTGTTTGCTGCGTGGCAGCAGATTCATCATCGACTGGCACAACTACGGCTACACCATCATGGCGCTGAGCCACGGCCCGGCGCACCCCATAGTCCGACTGGCAAAGTGGTGAGTACCGCTGAGAGGCTGAAGGTGGCGCTCTGCGGTGTCCTGATGCTCAGGACTGTGATAAAAATACTTAATGTTAAATCCTGATCCGAGGTGTTTCTGTCTCTGTCGTCTCTGATGGGCGCTTTCGTTCTCGTCTTTCAGGTACGAGCGCTTCTTTGGCCCTCTGGCGTCTCACAACTTGTGCGTCACCAACGCCATGAAGGACGACTTGCAGAAAAACTGGGGCATCAAGTATGACTTCCTCTTTCTATTATCTGCATGGCTGTTTTTCATTCACTGACGAATGCTCGAAGCAGAAAATCTGAGAGATGTTTGAAATTTAAGATTCTCACAACACACCAATAAAAACATGCAGACGTGTCACTTTACAGTAAAGTTGATGAAGGAAAGAAAGACTGAAACAAAGGTCAGATGTCTCACTAGCGGCCTCTGGAGGCCGTGATGTTTATGACACCTGAGGAGACACTGAAGGAGCGGAGTTAAAGGAGACGCTGCTCCAGGTCTGCGGACGATGTGTTCACATAACTCGTACCTGCTCGAAGTCTCGGCTCTGCTGTGGACGGTCCCGTGATCCGTCCACTGTGAGGCTCCTGATGTTCACGTTTGTGTTTCACTGCAGGGCCGAGTTTTTAATGCAGTTAATAAAAACCAGTAAACTAACCGCAGTGACTCTGTTCTCACTCTGGATCGCAGCGCCACGTTTTACTGTTTGACGTTTGCAGGGCGACGACTCTGTACGACCGGCCGGCCTCCATCTTCAGAGAGACTCCGCTGAAGCTGCAGCACGAGCTCTTCGTGAGGCTCGCCGCCGTTTATCCTCAGTTCAGACACGCGGGGTGAGTGATGACGCCGTCGGGGGGCAGTTCCTGTGAAACACTGCTGATCGCCCACAAAACAGGAAGTTTGTGTAATGTGTGCAATCGTAGAGCTGCAGAGTTTTACTGTCGGCTTTTCCTCGGTTGTTCAGTTTATTGTTATAGAAAAAAACACATCAGCTCTGTGTGCTCACCTACTCTCTCAGGTCTGAGGCGGAGAGGACCATCTTCTCAGCTCGTGACCCCGCTGACGGCACCGTGACCCTGAGGGCGGAGCGACCAGCACTGCTGCTCAGCAGCACCAGCTGGACAGGTCTGAGGAAGAGACGCTTTCCCCGATTTAAGAACGAAAACCACGGCGAGCTTTTGGTGTTTTCTGATTGGAAACTGATTTTTTGTTTTGCGTTTGCTGTTCGAACATTTCCGCTGAAGTCGTTCATCTCAGGAGTTCAAAAAGTCTTTTGTTTTTAATTTCACAAGCTTTTACTTTCCCTCAGCGGCTCACACACAGGCAGCTTCACTGCAGGGTTTTAATCACATTTCAATGATCAGGAAGAAACAGAAACAAAACAGAAGTTACTGCTTGGAGGTCGTGACCTCCGCTTCAGCGGCGTCCTCGGCCCGTTCAGGATTTACAGGAAAGGATTTTGGGAGCGACGGTTTCGCTTTAAGTCCTGCTGTGAATCTCGGGGTAAAGAGATCGTGATCTCAGTGCGAAAATAAATAAAAAAAATTTCGTGGAAAAGGGGAATTAAACTCCCGGTGTTCCTCATCATCGACGTAAACACGATGCGGGAATGTCGGGATGCGCGAGGACGCTCACTGAAGGTTTCTGGCTGCAGCTTCTATTGTAAACAGAATGTAAAATTTTCCAAATTCAGCCAGTTTCACTTTATTTTGCACCTTGTGTTTCATCTCTGGAAACACTGAATCACTGATTCAGGACATTTTTTCTCTGCAGAGGACGAAGATTTCTCCATCCTGCTGACGGCCCTCGAAGGTGCGACCTGCTGTTCCAGAAACGAAAGTTTAAATAATCCATGAAACGTGTTTCCTCACCTGTCGCCTGTTTGTTCCCACCAGAGTACGAAGGTTTCATTAGGGGAGGAGCTTCCTTACCACCTTTACTCTGCGTGATCACAGGTAGTCCAGCTCGCTGCTTACAGATTAGAAGATTTTCCTTTATTCAGAACATGTTTCCACTCTGTGTGTTTTTGTGCGTTTGTGCAGGTAAGGGTCCTCAGAAGGAACACTACATGAAGCTCATCGACTCCCTGCACCTGGAGCACGTGGAGATCTGCACCCCCTGGCTGGAGGCAGAAGATTACCCTCTGCTTTTAGGTATTTTAGTATTTATTTTGGTCTGTTCGACCAGTTCAGTCTCACTCGTGTTTGCGCACAAAGGTTCCTGCAGGTCGTTGGAGGAGTTTCCTTCTCTGTCGTCCAGGCTCAGCAGACCTGGGTGTTTGTCTCCACAAGTCGTCCAGCGGTCTGGATCTGCCCATGAAGGTGGTGGACATGTTCGGCTGCTGCCTCCCCGTCTGCGCCGTCCACTTCAACTGGTGAGCCGACCTCTTAACCCTGCATTCTTTCTAGTGGCCAGGAGGGGGCGACTCCACTGGTTGCAAAGTAAAATGCTCATCAGTGACCTCTGTAAATACTTCCCTCTCTGTGTTGATGTCCACCTATTTAAACTGGAGCTGAGAAAGTGCTTCCAGTAAGCTCATGAACGTGAATTAAACCTGACTCAGCTGTATTTTTATTCCTAGCTTGGATGAGCTGGTGAAGCACGAGGAGAACGGGCTGATCTTCAAAGACTCTGCAGAGCTCGCCGAGCAGCTGAAGGTGAGAGATGCCTGTAAACCAGTCACATGATCAGGAGAAAGATTCGGGCAGACCCTGATATGGACTCTAATATCTACCAACATTTATTCTTCTCTGAAAATACCGTACAACACGATTTAAGCATAGACTGTATATAAAAGATGGTTTTGTGGGTTCTGAAGCCTCAGTGGGAGTGAAGTGGCCACATCTGTGATGAGAGGGTGACACAGGCGGCTGTAGCAGCTAGATGTCCGTTAGGCTTCACCTCGGCTAACTGAACTGGACCTCTGGACCGTGTTTGTGCTGTTGGAGGTTTTTTAATAACGTCATGTGACCAAAAACATGGCTGCTGTGAGGTGACTGTACTAACAGACTGTCCAAGAAGCCGGAGCCACAGTTTTGAGGGTGAAATTCTAGGATTTTAATTGGATGTTACAGATAAATAATAGTTAATAGCTAATTATTTATATAGCATGGTAGCTAGCTAGCGTTAGCTGATACCTTAGCACTCCACCTTCTTTCTTCTATTCTCAAAAACACAAACAGGGTGATCGACACGCTCTTTTGACTTCTTTCAAATAATGCTGAACGTTTATGATTACAGACTCTCCTGTCAGACTTTCCCAGTTCAGAAGGCAAACTGGGAACCTTCAGGAGGAACCTCCGCTCCAGCAGGGGGCAGCGCTGGGATGACAACTGGGACCAGAACGTCCTGCCTCTAATCACTGCTCCGAGATAACCTTGGCTCTATTTAGAGAGCTAGACAGCGCTGCTGTTTTATAACCTTTTCTTTTATTCATGAAAGTCTCGCTTTGTAAGCCCTACTGGGCACGTGCAGTAGACATCACCATGGAAACAAGCCTTTTTTTCCTTTTGTGCCTGGTGAGCACTTCATGGAATAAAGTAGGCCCAGCCTTTGAGTCCAGTATCCAGTGAATGCCTGGATGAGATGAGCACCAGTTACAGCATTGAGAGCATAAAGGACCAAACTGTTTGTTTGGGGTGTTTTCTGATAAATGTACATTTAAAATTTAAATGGATCAGTGGGTGAAAAGACGAAGTCTTCTGAGGTCTTCTTCTTTTATTCCTGGCGTTTTTCTTTCTTCACTTGAATGTATAAAGGAAGTTGTCATGACGATGAGGATGTACATTTGTAAATAAAATCTTTATCATGCTCCCCTCGTGTCATCTGCGCAGTTTGATGAGCTCTATAGCCGACTGTCTGTTATAAGGAAACACGTGGTTGACGGGTGCTGGGATCACTTCATGGCCGACTCCTTCAGCTTCTGCCAAAACAAACAAACAATGACTTCGTTCAAACCAACGTCCTGCACTGAGAAAATCCTGATCTCTATAAAATCATCTTCATAATTCCCCAAGCACGCCTCAAAAACAACTATTATTATTTATTCCCACTGCAACCAGGAAGTATCCAGGATCAAATCTGGCCAGATTTCTCTCTGCAGTCTCGTTTTGTCGACACTGGAACGTCTGAGTGTTTCCTGTGAGCTGTCTCCAGGTCCTTTTTGCTTCATGAATTGTGGACACTGCACAGCTGGTTAAAGAACTACTTACTACAGCAAACCACAGTATTTTCCCCTTGTGTTATGTTTACTGTTCATTTCAGGCAGAAAACGCGTTTTTGTGGGCGAGGCTGATGAAACTCAGACTCGAGCATGAGGTCGATCACGTGAAGTTAGCGTGAGCCAAAGAGCCACAGCAGAACGTCAGGTTTAAGTAAACCAGACTCTGATCAGGTTTAAGTCTGAATTAATCTGAACCATCTTCACCACAGCCTCCTCCTCCTCCTCAGCGCTGTCTTACCAAGCTGCTGTTTAAAGCCGCCGTACGTCTCCAGGTTCCTTATCGTGGAGCAGATGAAGACCTGAGGGAGACCCTCGGCAGACGAACACCTCAGGACGATGGACAGCAGCTTCGCCAGACTTCCTGCGATGTCGGGGTCGTACACCACGTCTGCACCACGACAAACAAACAACAGGAATCTGCTTTAACTCCAAATCTGAGAAAGCAGATTGTCAACAGCTCCACAAAATCCAGAACAGACTGAGGTGTGTGAATGTGTGTCCACGCCATCTCCAAAAATCTGACCTGCGGCGATGATGACATCAGCTCCGATCTCCCTCAGCTCTTCCTCTGAGATTGCCGTCCAGTCCAGCTTCTCCACGCTGACCGCTGGGGTCGTCTGCTCGCTCAGCCCATTCAGCCGGACGTTGTCTCTGAGTTTCTGCAGCACTGTGGAGTGACAGTCGCTGAAGATGAATCGCTTCGGGCTGCACGACCGACAGACGGTGATACCCGTCAACCCCGCACCGCTGCCCAGCTCCAGCACCGTCCTGAAGGAGGAGGAGCAAATCTAAAAGCTGCAGAAGCTCCACCTGGAGGGCGACGACCTGCAGATCCTTCCGCTTACCTGCCTGTAAAGACCTGCTGATTCTCCAGAGCCCACTCTGCCAGGTAAAGAGCCGCCTCCCACGTCACCAGCCCGGTGGTGCCCTCTGAGATCAGAGCAATGTTCTCCATCAAGCTCACAGCGCCACCAGCAGGCTGCAGGACACAAACATCGCTGCACTTCAAATTAAGACTCCTGCAAGCAACAGCTGGCAAAAGTAGGGCCGGGCGATTCAGACCGAAAATCAGATCGTGATATTTTTACGGCACAAAACAAATAATTTGATATAAAGGTAACAGTGACACTGAGGGGTTTTCTGTGTGCGGTACCAGCAGGTAGCTCTTGTAGCACTCCATGGTCTCCTCAGCGCCCACCACCTCAGCCAGAGCATCGTACAGCTCATCCAGGGGTTCACAGCCTGAAGCTTCCAGCTGTGGAGGAAGAAACCAGGACTGTGATCGAGTACTTCAACATCTTTCTGCCCAGAGAAAAAAAAAGCTCAACTAATAATCTGAGAGTTAACCTCTCCTTACCCGTCTGATGAGCTGGGAGAGAAACAGCCTCCTGTATCTGACTGAAGGTGGAAACTTCTGGCACAGGGGATGAAGGCACGTCTGTAAAAACATGTGACTGTTCATTACACTGACGAAGCTGCTTTATGATTGCAGCACGATGGAGGAACACTCACCTGTTTCAGCACCTGAGAAATGAGCTCTGATGACCCGCTGCTCTGAAGGTCTTTTTCTACAAACTGTAAGCAGATAAAAAGTTCAACCTCTGTGTAAGTCACGTTTTAAGTTCAATTCAAGTCAATCACATTGCGCCAAATCACAACACTCGCCTCAAGGCGCTTATATTGTAAGGTAGACCCACCATAACCCCAACAATCAGACGACCCCTACGAGCAAGCAGGGCGACAGTGGAGAGGAAAACATGTCCTTTAAGAGGAAGAAATCTCCGGCAGAAGCAGGCTCAGAGAGCCCGTGGCCAATTTGAAAACATAAAAACAAATTAAAAGAAAGAATAAAAATTATCTTTATGAACTGAGACCAAAATTATTCAGGGAGGTCCCTTGACTGATTACAAGCATTGCTTTACTCATGTTTCACAGGCAGAGGCTGATTGAAAAGCTTTGGTGCTAAAATGCGGAGATTTCTGAATGAAGTTCGGCCAGACTCGTACTCACAGTCCAGGGAAACGAAGGGAGCCGAGTCAGAGCGAAAAACGACACCTGGAACTCCCTTAAAACCTCTTTAACTGACCCCTGAACCGAGGACCGCTCTGAAAGCGCCATCTTACACGTGTATTTGTTTACTTCCTGTTTACCCATAATCCTGCGCGACCCTCTCTCGCCAGTGCCTCTGGGTAGTGAAGTTTATCTGTAGGTTTGAGCATCGGCTGCCTTTTTTAAAGCTACAGAGAGCTGGTGCATGTGTTTAATACATACTACATACATACAGTCTTCTTTTTAATGTTATATATTTTATTAGTGGACATTTATTATTTAAATGTAATGTTTTGTATTAATTAGAACTTAACTTCATTTTGAACCAGAGTGTGTTCTGGGGCTTTCCTTAACCTTTTTATACAGTTTCTGTTGCTCTCTGTGTGTTTTCCTTTTCCTTTTAGTTTGGAGGGTCTTCAGACATCAGCTGCTGGAGAGCTCTGATTATGGTCTCATCATATTTTATCTAAAAGGTTCAGGATTCAAGTCCAGCAAATATGTTTTTCTACTTTTAAGGTCAAAATTAAAAGTTGCCACTCCTGTGGCTCTCCTCTGCATCATGAGATCAAACCTCCAGATGACCCACTTCTCCAGCAGGTAGTCTTATGCTTTAAAGATCTTCTGTGTAAGTTTTCTGAATTAAAATCGTGTATACTTTTGTTTTAAGGAGGTTTTGTCTGTTTTGTTCGTGTGCATGTTTTGTAACCTCAGAGTAAATTTCTGATCCATCAGAGCTGCTGGAGAGCTCGGCTGGTTCTGTCTGTCAGTGGATTTAAACACTGAGGCTCAAGGTTCAAGTCCAGCTGCAGTTCTTATTGAATTTTATACCTGAATCCAGCAGCGTGTTGAAACCTTCCCTTTATGCCAGCTTCAGCAGCTCGGTGACATGAATAAAAGGTTACTGTGGTATAAATCAAAGGGCCGAGCCACACTCATGTTCATTTAGGAACCTGTGATATCTGCTGATATCTGTGAAGCTTCAGTCAGATCTGCTGCTGTGGCCTTGAATCCTGCCCGCTCACAAACGTCGCTTCGTCCAGAAGGTTTCTGATATTTCTTTTTCCTCGCGCTCTTTTCTTGCTGTGTCACTGCAGCCGGAGATAAAATCTCTTCAGTTGGACCAACTGTGCATTCACAGCAGCTCCAGCACACTGAGCATTTACTGGTGAGTATGAGCTGATTATTTTAAAACATCAGTTGGATCATTTCACTTGGTTTTCTTAACAGAAAAGAAGAACCTAAGAGAAACTAACGATTTTGGTTATTTGTGGATTTTTTTTAATCTCAATGTTGGGTCCATAAAGTTTTCGGTCCAGGTAAATTATAAATGTTGTTATAATATTATAAAATCTTATTATTATTTTAAAAGGACTGCATGAAGACAGTGAATATAGAATGCTTTTCATAGAGGAAATAACCGTATAAATTAATTAAAAAGGATTAGCAGAAACACAGTCCTTTATAACGCCGACACGAATTACTGTTGTCAAAATCAGAGGAGCGTCTTGTGGCCAACGCTGAAGCCTGTGAACGTGGTAAAATTCAATTTTAAAGCAAACGTAATAAATTCAGTGTAAACTGGAATTATGAGTAAGGAGAACTACATGTTGACTTTAACTGCTTATTTTATTGTTCTGTGATGTTTTGGGTTGAAACGTTTCCCCTTAAGGATCAATACCTTCATTCAGACATTACAATTCAGAAAATCCTGATCAAACTATTAGCATAAAACAACAAGGAATGTAAACTAATATAGTGACTTTTCAAAATAACATTATTAATATTCTCTATTGAAAGAGTTCACTTTCAAATAAAAAAAAACTTTGGTAAAAAAAAAAAAAAAGTGAGACTTTTAATTCTTTCAAAAACTGAAATCTAATCGCAGTAAGAGGAACACAGCACAGTCATTAACGCGTGTTTCTCTCCGGAGCGTTTTATCGCACGGACTGTCAACAACGAAGATGGCGCCGACGGTTTGCACGTAGCTGCAGAGGGAAGGTGAACTCTTGTTGTCGTGTTGAACAAGGTAAAAGTTGCATTTTTAACACTCGTGTCTCGTCTCCGCAGTGATGTTAGACACTTTGATCTTTCCGTTGTTTGTTCGAGCTTCAGTTCATTGATTTTAAAACACTTTTAACGAAAAATAATGAAAAATGCGAAGAACTTTGAGGTGGTTGTCAGGTGGGGGACATGATAAACCAGCAGGTTGGGGTGTCACTCTTCTCTTTGACGTGTTGGGTAATTTCTTTATGTTCCCGCGGTTACTCTGTAATAACACTGCAGATAAAACTGCAGCTGACCGGCTTCGTGGTCTCGGAAATCAATGTCATCCCTGCCCCGGGCTTCCTGTTGTGCTCCAATCGGGTTTCTGATTGAAGGGCAAAAAATGAGGACAGCCGCCTCTAACCCTGTTCCATTCTGTTGTCGAACTCCATTCAAAAAATGGAAAATTGAGTGGTTTTCCTGCCGTAGCACTTAAATGGAAACGCGGGGATATTTTTCATTAATAAGGACTTCTTTGTCCCCTCGGCGGGTATTTCGTACTTGGTTACTGTTACTCTTGTGTGTATATACACACATGCAGTGTGTTTCGTACACATGGATTAGACCTGTTCCTAAATGAGAAGTATTCCGTGAATGTGTCCCACTGAAAACAGGTCCAGGCTTATTCCATGTCTGGGAAACTGAGCCTTGATGCTGGGCTTCACGTCAGGAAAGCACCAGTAGAATAGAGGTTAGAGAGAAGAGGCTTTAAACCCTTTTTAAGACACTGGCTGAAACTTTTTTAAAGGCTTTTCCTCAACGCTTTACTTTTACCGCCATCTTTGCTGTTGTAAAATGTTCACATAAATTTTATTTCAGAATTCTTTGATTTCCAAGTTGGACTTTTGTAATATCTGCTGCTGGCAGTGAGTTTTCCAGGGTTAGACGAGTGTCTCAAACCAAGGTGTGGACACCAATGAGGGACCTGCACGCGCTAATCAGCACGCGTATCTGTGATGAAGGATTTCTCCGTCAGGGCGGTAACTGTAAACTTGTAACTGAAGTTAAAGTTTACCTCCGCTTGTTTTATTTCCCTCAGATCATCAGAGCTGCTGGACTCTGAGCCACAGTGCAGTCATGGTGCTGAAGATTTTCTTCCCACAGTGCTGTAACCGGGCGGAGAGCGGGCTGCTGGTGGGCCGCTGGATCTCTGGTCATGACTCAGCCGTGGTGCTGGCGGTCATTCACTACCCCTTCATCCCCGGGCAGGTCAAACAGTACATCCAGCAGGTTGGTGATTATAAAGAGGGAGCTGAGTCTTTGTAGGGCACAAGTTGTCCAATAGGTGTTAACCTTTGACTTTTGAATTAAACACAATGCAGAGGAAAACTTTTAGTCAGGTTGCAGATGATCAGATGAATCCATTCAGCAACGTGAGCCAGACGTCAGTCCCTCAGCCGTCCTCTGTGTTCGTCTCTAAGATGCAGGCCCAGAGCGGGGTGGAGCTGACGGTACTCGGCTCCTGGAGTTTGCCTAAAGAGGGTCAGGAGAGCATGGAGAGCTTCCTCAAGGACCTCAGCACCATTTTCCCCCAGCAGCGCTGGCTCCAGGTCAGTCGCCAAATGGGAAAGATGGGCTTCATCTGTGAGGTCGTCAACCGGAACCAAAGTAAGATCCTCAGACTGGAATCTGCTTCCTCCTTGGCTTTTCTTTTCCATACTTTTTTTTTTTATTCTGGACTGTGCTAGAGTAGCTTTGCATGATTCTCAGCTCAAAATAATCCTCATTTATCTTAAACAGGTGCAGGCATTGGTGCAGCCTAGCAGTTCATCCTGTCTGAACTAAGCTGCTTTAGCTCCTCCCACTCTTTTAAGCCTGCTGACCCTGGAATGATAGTTCTCCTTTTTCACAGCTGTCTTTCATTTTTTTATCTGACAGTTTGTTTCTGTTTTTAAGATTATTTTTCTTTTCTGTTTTTAAATGTCCAATAAAATGTCCTTCATTTAATTTGAAAGTTTCTGTGCTCTGATTTGAATAACTTTCAGATGGGCAAGAAACTCAGCAGGAAGCAAAAAAGCAAAATGATGATGAGGAGGAGGAGGAGAAGGTGATCTTTGTCCACTATGAGCAGAGGAAGGTGATGCTGTCGCAGCTCCACCCCACTGAGAGTGGAGATCCTGACCTAAACACCGAGCCACCGTCTGAGCTGAAACAGGTAGAGAGGAGAAAAAAACTGTGATGTCTCCGTGCTGGTGCAAAGCTCTCAAATCAGCTCCTCCACCAACATGCGTCCAATCCCTGATGTGGGCAGCTGGTGATCTCTCACATGCTCCTCCTCTTCCTGTTGCAGGTGTTCCAGACGGTAGCGCGCAGCCAGCCTCTGTTCTTCCTGGATCGCTACGACGACGGGCCGCTGAAGTCGACGCATTGGCAGTCTGAAGGCCGGGAGGCCAGCATCATCGTGGAGCTGCTTAAACAGGCCTCAGTGCCGCTGTGCGTGCTCATCAGCTGGCTGCTCGCCTTGTGGACGTGGCTCTGCAGCATCCGGTAAGAGGAAGAGAGCTACAGCTGAGAGATAATTTTATATACTGATCAATGTGCTGATTGTTTTATCGCTGGTTGTCCTCCCCCGGCTGGAAACGGCACAAAACATCCAGTTAATTCATGTTGAATAAACCACAAACTATAATCCTGCCGTGCCTTCTTTCACCGTTTCAGTTTCTGCACGAGAAGATTCTTGTTCAGTGTTTTTCACTTTGCGTGTTTTAATTTCAGTGAGTTTATTCATTTTAAAAAATGAAATAAAAAACACTCATTTCAAGCAATCTGCGCAAGTCCTGTTTGTGCAAAAGACTAAAATCCTCTAAAAAAAATCAAAGCACGGATTAAGTTCGAGGTAGTTACACTTTATTACATCTCAGCGTTTGGGTGTGTTTAATCTGCTAATAAAGACTGATAGAAAAGCTGTATAGTAGATCGATGCACAGGCCTCCCTCTCCACCTCCTCTAACACTTCTGTGAGGAGCTTTAAGATCCTTCCACGCTAGCAGAGAAGGATAAGCTATCGAGCAGCTTCTGGCTCTGCTGCAGGACCTCACCCACTCTGATATGCCCGAAATGCCTCAGCTTTGAGGCAGCCAGGAGGCATCGAGTCAGATGCTGCACAACCCCAGCTGGCTCCTTTTAATGTGGAGGTGCAGCATCATTACGCTCACTTCTGCTGCTTGTATCCTCAGACTCACTCTGTTGGTCTCATGGTCAGAATGTAGCTCAGCCGGTGAATCGACAGCTTTGCTTTCAAACTCAACTCTCTGTTCACCTCCACAGACTTGGAGCAATGCAAAGCTGGATAAAAACTATTTTTTGAATTGAAGAAGCGACGTACTTTTCCTGCTTCCTTCTTTGTTTTGCTCTTATTTATTAGTCCAACATTTATTGTAAGAAAGTCCTGACCGCGGCTGTAAAGCTCTAAGCTGTCTCTTCTGTTTCATGCAGGATCTTCAGTCTTTACCCGCTGCGCTTCCTGTCCAGTAAACTGTCCACATGTGTCCAGATCAGCTACAGGACCGAACACATGAGGACGCTGAGCTCGCCCAAACCAGCCATCGAGCATAAGCAGTTCATGAGGTGGGCGTCTGGTGAAGAAATGGCGCTTCACCTGGTTTGTACTGAAACTGTTGCCGACTGTAACGCCGCGTTTCCGCTTTGATGTCTGTCGGCAGGAAAGGCAACATCCTGGTGTCGTTCCTGGTGGACGTGGGGCTCGGCGTCCTGCTCATGTCGTGGCTCTACAGAGACGACCACATCGCCACGCTGGCTAACATGCTGATGCCTGCAGCTGATGTAAGTTATTGCTCTGTGGAGATTTTTGCTGTGTGCAAGTGTGAGGGACCAGCTGAGTAATGCTGGAGCTGAATGAATGTCCTCGATTCGCAGACTGGTCTTTGTTTTACAGGTTCATGGTCGTGTCTTTGATGTAGAATCGCCATCATGACATATGAGCTTGGTTTTGTTTTTGCAGCTCTGCATGATTCATTGTTTAAAAAAAGGATCCATGTGTACCTCATGCTGGCCTTCACGCAGCCCTCCTGTCTCAGACAAGCTGTTTTAGTTCGTGTCTCTTTAAAACACCAACTTTATTTTGATTGGCCAACTTCCAGAAGCCTGCTGAGGGGCACAGCCCAATGACCTGTGCTGCCTGCACTTCATGAGCATCCTTTGCCAGCAAGAGACGATCGAAGGAGCATAATCAGACATTACTGCTGCTTCATCCAGGAGACGAAAAGCAGTTTAGAGGATGCTGCGCGCCGGATCGGAAAAACGTGAAAAAGTTTAGCTTTAATAATTTCAGCTTGTTGCTTTATAGAAACTCCAGGTTTGAAAACAAAAACAGTCTCTTGATAAGTGAACTAATGATGCTCAGACATGTGTTTGGATCATGTTGTGGAAACAGCCTGAAGGTACAAAAACTCTTCATGTTATAAATGTAGAGACTTCAGCGCCCTGCGCAGCGCCGACAGGCCTCATTAAGTCGCTAATAACCGGCTGGATTTGGTGTAATTTCAGCTTCTGTTCTTCTGTCATTAAACTCCTGCGCTTCCTCCTCAGCATGTGGCTAAAGAGCTGGAGGAGCTGCTGCAGTGGCTGATGGGAGCTCCAGCCGGGCTGAAGATGAACCGGGCCCTGGACCAGGTTCTGGGCCGCTTCTTCCTGTACCACATACACCTCTGGATCAGTGAGTATCAGGAGGTTTTCTGCAGTGTTGAGATTTCCTTTAATTTGTTTAAATCTTTTTCACGCTGAAGTGACACAGAAGCTTGTGGTGACTCTCACTGTGATGCTTGGTCTCTCCATCCAGGCTACATCCACCTGATGTCTCCATTCATCGAGGGGATCCTGTGGTACGGAGGTCTGTCGGCCTGCCTTGGCCTGACCTTTGCCCTCTCGCTGCTGTCAGACATGGTGGCCCTGCTCACCTTCCACATCTACTGCTTCTACGTCTACGGAGCCAGGTATGTCTTAGAAACGGCCAGCTTTTACTCCGCTATGAAGCAAAGCTCATTCTGATCGGTGAAGGCAACAAGGCCTGGAGCATGAGGCCGACAGATGTGCACAGTGTCTGTGTGAAGGTGAAGCTGCTGATTTCTTCAAGCTGTGAGGAGAGAATGAGATTGTGGGTGTCAGTGTTAGAGAGCGAGGATGGTGAGGAAGTGAAACTGATGCTCCTCCACCTCAACAGGAGCCATTTGAGGTGTTAATGGGAGGAAGCCCTGGGACAGACCCAGGACTCTCCGCAGAGATTAGTCTTCTCTGCTGGGTTTGAGGACGAGTCTGCCTCTGGACCTGGATGAGTGGACTGTTTAGGACTTTTTTTAGTTTTCATCTCCCCACCTTATTGAATAAGCACGCGGTAAAGCTTTGTGAGAGGAGGTACTTCTGATAACCTGCAGGGGGCAGTGCTTTCAAATCTTTTCCTTCCTCTGTGCATCTAGAAAAAACTTCTTGGTAGAAAATGGCCCGAGAATGGTCTAGAAATGAGAATTTATTAATAATGAAATAATCGCCTTTATGAGCGGACTGAGGTGATGGAGGCCAAATTGGTGGGTTTGAAGATCATATTTGGGACGTTTGCTAAAAGCAGTTCATTCAAAAAGAAACTATTTAAAATCTTACACACAAAAACTTTTACACAGGCGGTAAATTTACTATAAAATACCTTTTGGACAACAGTGAAAACTGAAAGATGAAGATGAGAGCATCATAATTCATTTCTGCAGCCGCTCACAAAAGAACCAAATCTGACTTGCAGGATGTTTTGTTTGACGTCACGGTTACATAACAGGGTTGGACATTTGGAAGAGCCTCGCCTAAGCTGGTGCACGCTCTGCTCTGCAGGCCTGTTTGCTTTAGATGTTCACACTCGCACTGTGCTGCTGAACAGAGTCATTGTTGACTGTGAGAAGATGGTGAAGATTCAGAGGAGGGTCCAAACCATGAGAGAGAGATGAAGGTGAAACCTGACCCTTCAGTATGAACGTGCCATCAGTAATGGTCTCAGTGGAAGGGCGGCCGTCAAGAAGCCATTGCCAAGGAAAACTGTGAGGAAAGGCTGAGGTATGGAAATTACACAAGAACTGGACTGAAAATCTGTGACGGGGCATCAGTGATGGACATGTGGGCTGCAGTTTAACCAGCGGTGTTGACGATTATGAACTGACAGTGATGCCAACACACCTGTGGGACACCACCGGTCGTGGATCAGCCTCCTCAGAGCCGGACCTCAGACTTACTGAAGCAGCGTGAGATCGTCCTGACAGAGAACAGAACAAGAGGCAGAAACATCCAAAGAGCTTTGAACGTCCTCCACGAAGGCTGGAGAACTGAGGATACTTAAACTAATGACAGAGAGTTTCCTCAGACTTCAGGCTGTGATGAAGATTAAAGGTGGTCATAATAATAAATATTAACTTATTCTGTTTAATTTTCTACTGTATTTCTTTGTGTTTGCACATGTTTCAGTTAATCCCTGCAACTGTTCCACATTTCACTAACAAATATAAAGAAATGAGGGTGCCTTAAGATTTTTGCACAACACTTTGTTGCAAAATATTCTAATATAATCAATTAATTGCTTTTCAGATGAATTTATTGTCTTTGAACAAAGTACAATGAAAGGAAGCGAGAATAAGAAATACAAATGTATTAAAATATCCTCAGAAAATATACAAGCACATGAATATATAAATATATTAGTATTATCAGGGACGAGTTCGTGGTTCTGTTGGTGCTTCTTATCAGGCAGCGGTGGTGGGAACCTGGTGATGGTTTCGGTGGTGCTGATGGAGCAGCAGTGGGAGGACGGGCTGTTTTTGTTTGAGAACCCTGAAGAAGTCGAGCCTCTGCTGGGCCTTCTTCATGTCTGGGTGCTGAGGGCCCCTTCCATGCAGCATCATGCATGGATCAGATTTGGGGCATTCTTACTTTCATGATGAGTTTTTTGGTTCTGGAAGATTTTAGGGTCAAGTTAAATTCTGGTACCACCCTGGCAGCCTTTATTTAGCGCTTCTTACCATTTAAAAGAGACAGCATGCTTGCATCCCTGTAACACCACACTGCAGATGAACCGATGACTCTGTCATACGTCCTCTCAGGCTGCTGCTGTCAAACTCAAACTAAGCAAACATCTGGTTTGGAGATGACACTCTTTACAATATTTTGTGCACAAGCATGTGAAACTGAAACTTCTGCAGCAGGAAATGTTGCTGCCTTCAGTAGGTCAGCCAGTAACTGCAGAGCATCACAGGACTAATGAGTATTTCTTCTTAATCTTTAACCTGAAGACGTGTTCAGCTGCAGAAACAGCACGTCATCGCTGCTGAATCCCGTTTGAGGATTAAAAGATGAGCTCGATGACATTTAAATCTTCATTTTCTTAAATCTTGGTTCTGTTCTGTCAGCTCTCAGGTACACTCACCTGCTTTGGCTTTAACAGGAGAAATGAGGTCTGTTAGTCTGCCGTGTGGTGTGACGGGAGTCTGAGTGCTGTCGTGAAGGATTGACTAAATTATGTATTTGCTCTAAAGATAGCAGTGCCTCGCCCCGTGGTGCACAGTAAAATATTACCCATTTTCCTCCTCACATATTTATGCTCCGCCGGCTCTTCGCTTTGAGAGCTTTTTGTCTGAGTTTTTTTTATTATTATTAAATCTGCGCGCCCGGGTCTAAAAATATCTCCTGCCGTGAACACAGCTCGGCTCTGCAGAGGATGAAAGTCGAAGAAGCTTCGCTGTGCTTCAAACGGAAAGCTTCTCTGTCTCTCTTAGTCTTTATCAGACAGACTGAGTGTGTCATTAATGACTGCTCCTATTACAGCTCGTGGTGCTTTTTCTGTGACTACACTTGAAATGATTTGTCAGTGCTGCTGCGCATAAAGCTGGTGGTTTACCAGCTGAACAGGCCTCTGCAGAGCTCTTCTATGAAACCTGTCTTTGTGTCAGATATCTACCTGTTCCTTTTAAGCAGTCACTCATCACCTGTTTGTGTCCCTGTCAGGCTGTACTGTCTGAAGATCTATGGGCTCTCGTCGCTCTGGAGGCTCTTCAGAGGGAAGAAGTGGAACGTCCTGCGGCAGAGAGTGGACTCCTGCTCCTACGACGTGGACCAGGTAACCCACAAACACCTGTGAGAATAAACAGGTAGAGATCCATGAATTCAACATCTACATTTCTACAAATGTAGATGAGAGTCAAATCTTATTTAAAAACTGCTAAAAAAAAAAATGGTACATTTATCCCAAAATGAGGATTCGGAAGCTGTTTTCCTCACTATATGTATATCTGAGCACCACTGATGTCAGTTTGATTCATACAGCTCCATTTCACAACAACACTTTATAAGATAAAGAACCTTAAATATTGGTGAGAAGACGCCGTCAATCAGACGATCCCCTGTGAGAGGCTCTTGGCGAGGGTGGGGAGGAAAAACTCCCTTTTAACAGGAAGAACCTCCAGCAGAACCAGGATCAGGGAGGCAAAGAAATCAAAGAAAGATGTTTGTTACCGCGTCGAGAACGGTGAATGCGTCGTCCTCCACTCAGCTTTAGGAGCTGTGAATGAGCTCTGCAGCATGATTGGCTCATATGGTTCCAGGCTCAGCTGCTGATTGGCTCTTTAAAGGCATTCATAGATTTCTACTGAGCAGTCTTTAAATGGGAGCATCACATCTGGGTTTCTTGCACTTATTCCTGATTTTGCTTGTTCTGTGCTCGACTCTGGTGTGAAATGTTCTGAATAAACAAACGTAATTTGATTTATTTGGTTGCGCATTAATTTCCTACTGTGTGGAGGAGACACGCCCCCTCTTAGAGGGACGTTTGTCAGCGATTGGATGCTGAGACTGATCTGAAACCTCATCACAGGAGCTTCAAACCCAAACTAACTCAAGAGCTTTAATACCAAGATTTTTACATTTATTTAAAAAATGAATTATCATGAGGAAGAGGAGGCATCGAGAGCCTCAGACTCAACATAATCTTCATCAATTCTTAGAGATGCAGAGAATTTTCTCTGAGTGTTGTTGTGTTTGTGCTTCTTCCAGCTCTTCATCGGGACGCTGCTCTTCACCATCCTGCTGTTCCTGCTGCCCACCACCGCCCTCTACTACCTGGTCTTCACTCTGGTACGCCTTCACTTCACCTGCCGCCTACTGGTGTTGGCCAGAGGGGCCGATGGCGCGATATGGCAGCCTCGCCTCTGTCAGTCTGCCCCAGGGCAGCTGTGGCTACAACCGTAGCTGCCTCCACCAGTGTGTGAATGTGAGAGTGAATGAATAGTGGGATTGTAAAGTGCTTTGAGGGTCTCGAAAAGCGCTATATAAATGCAATCCATCATTACTACTATTATTATTATTAAAATCTAAAAACCTTTTGAAGTCAGTTTCCTGAAAATAAGACAGCCGAGATCAGTGCTGTCAAGCTCAGCTTCATAAAAACAGACACGGTTTGTGTTTGAATGTAATTACAATGTGTCTCATGCAGTCTGTTCGTTGCTATTTTATCACACAGTCTGTCAAAAAATGTTTATTAGACTTTTATAACATTTAGTCAAGTCAAATCATGCTGAATACTTCTGATAAAGTGTGATTAAAGTCTTTAATCTAAAGCAGCCTAATACTGTGGAGCCAAAAACAAGTGATTGTCAGTGTTTTTCATTTATTTTCATGGACTTTTTGTTTCAGCTTCCTGTGAAATGAAAGTGTGATGCTCACCTGTGAACTGGGAACGCATCCAAAATATTAATTACCAGATGAAAGTCGTCCTTTTCATCCAGTCTGACGAGTCCGTGCTCAGATTTTACACCCGCCCCCTGCAATAGGGTGCGTTTGTTTTTGACTCCCGGGTCTCGTTGTGTCGTGCAGCTCCGGCTCGTGGTGGTGCTGTTCCAGGGCGTCCTCCACCTCAGCGTGGACTTCATCAACTCCTTCCCGCTGTTTGCCATGGGCCTCCGCCTCTTCAGGCCCTACAGACTGGCAGGTACGCTTTACTGAACCGTCTTTATAAAGCCTTTAAATAACTGCGTGGGGGAGGTGTGCAGGTTTTCATCGTGAGGCTTTGTGCACGTTTTCAGAAGGTGTAAAGTTCCAGGTGCTGTGTGAGGAGCCGGGCACCGCCCTTCACCTGCTGATGGAGGTAAGAGGTCACACAGGTCTTCGTTGTCTCACCACGCAGATTTAAACATGGAGGCACCTCATTGGCTGCTACAAGGAAGCTGCATCGTGTTCAAATCATCACAGCTGGATGAAATTTACATGATCATCCAGCTGTTTGCTTGTTTTAAATGCTAAATACTTAGTTTGTTACATTTGAGGCCAAATTATTTTTCTTGACTGCACAGCAACTTTATTATTGGTCACATTAAAAATTCACCCAAAGGCTCCAGCAGGACACAATCTAGTAAAACTTCAGGTAAACTACTGACTTCCTCTAAAAACAGGAAGAGGAAGACGGGGCTATAAACACACACGACAGGTGAGAACAATCTGGGCGAGGCGGACGATCAAAAAAAAAAAAAGGAAGTAAAATTAACACAAGACACTGAAAGAAAAATGTAAAACAGGAAATAAACATAAGCCAGCCAACGCTGGAGAAAACTAACATGATGGAGCTGCAGAGGGAAACAGAAAAGGGTGGAGGCAGGACCTCGCTGGAGGGCGAGCAGCAGCAGAGCCTGACGGATGGTCCTGAGGAGACGTCTGACAGGTTTGGTGCAGGAACAGATGCTGAGGTCACATCTGGTGGTCGAGGAACAGGAAAACTCAGACTTGGCACGCCGCTGTGATCCAGGAACTCAGGAGGGGAAATATCAGATGAAGCTCAATAAAAAACAGAAGAACCAAAAACTTACAGACTACAACACTTAAGTAAATAACCGTCTCATTAAGTGTCAGTTTTAACGTGTTTCTATCTGCTGTAAAGTTTAACGTGGGAGTCCACGGGGACCGACTCACTGCTGGCGCCTCTAGTGGACTTTATAGGAACTGCAGGTGTATTTGTTTTGTTTGTACCTTACTTCCTACTGCAGCGTGCTAATAATGTGTCATCAGTGTGTGCTCCTCCTGACAGTAAGCCATTATTTTGATGCTTTCTTCCTCAGATAAACCCTCTGAAGTGCAGCACTGTGGTGCAGCTGTACCGCACCCCGACATACAGCTGCTACCCCAGAGACTCATGGGCCGCTCTGGTCAAGAAGCTGTTTGTCGGGGAGCTGATTTATCCCTGGAGACACAAAAGCACCAAGGTTGACTGAGAGAGAGCCAGAAATGCGATGGAGGAAGAGGAGAGACGAGGGAGCGGAGGAAAGGGAAGAGACTGAATAAATAAAGAGATGGAAACGGACAGGAAAAAGACGGACGACCTTCGGGAGATGCTTTTATATTTGATGGGAAGAGCGTCACAGAGAACATCGCCTGAAGCTGCCGACTCATCGCGTCTACAGCTTTCTGCTCAGCCTGAAGGTGGATGATGAATATTTGAGCTCACACGGATACCAGAAACAGGACAACCAGCAAATAGTCACGTCCTGCTGGTGTTGGTTTAAGAGCTGTGGGCATAAAAACACTCGAGGAAGCTCTTTCACTCTTTCAGAGTAAAATTCAACTAACCTGATCGTTCCTTTGACTTCACAGATTTACATTTTTATTTGTCATTATAAAAGACTTGATGTTTAAGGAAGAACAACAAAACTGGACCAAAACAACTCCTGTACGAGCTGTGATCAGCCATAAAAAGTAACAAACACACGTCTAATTCTCTGTTTGATTTTTGTACAGTCACTTTAAAATAAAGTTACCCCCTCCAAACTGTAGAACCACTTTAGCAGCAACTAAACTTGAGGAAACTTAAATTAAAGGTGTTCTTTCATCAGTCTCACATCACTGTGGAGGACTTTTGGACAGACGTGTGCCACAGCTGCCCTGGTTAATCCACCAGCATGCACCAAGGCTTCAATCAAAGTCATGTTTTTAATGAGAAAATATAAATATTGTTCTCTTGTGTTTATGGCGAGTGGTACATTTGTAAAGGAGCTTTTTAAGAATGACCTGATCTTGTTGTTTTGTGTTAACGTGAGTAAAACTGTGGAGCCGTAAACTGTTCGCCTTCAGTGCCGACACACAAACTCGATCAAAGGACTCTTTATATTAACCAACTGCACTGAATATGTTAATAGCTGGAATCTTTAATCCTTAAATAATTGTAACCAGAAATTTTTTTTAAATTATTTTGATGTCTTTTACGTGTCTGTTTTTAACCTCAGAGCGATTTAGTCTAAATGAAATAATGAATGTTCTTCTTCCACTCACTGACCCTGCACGTCTGTTACAGCCGTGAAGTCTGATTTTTGTCGTTCATTTTAAATGTAATGTGCCTGTTTTGTTATGTCTGATCAAACCTTTTGACTAAATTCAGCTTTTCATTAAACGTTGGGGAAAATCCAGGATTCTGAGCACGTCCTTCCTCCTCTGGTGTTCATGCTGAGTCAGCTGGAACATCACAACATATTTTTATTGTTTTCAAACAATAAATAATGGAAAGTTTAGAAAAATAAGGTGACAAATTATTATATCATTACATACAGTGTATATGAGTGGCAACCAAACAGCAGAGAGACTTTATACTAATGAATGTTAACTCAGCTGACATCGTTAATGTGGCACGTACTGATGATGTCATCACTGCTGCTGTCTTTGTGCTTAAATACATCGTGGGAAAAAAGACTGTTGAGGTAAAGAGAGAGTTTTTTTTTAAATGTCATTTCCATTACGACAATTATGTTGAAGTGTGACGTGGAAACACACATACTGGTTATTTTCTATCAGGTCCTCGAAATTTCTTCTTATTGTTGTATTTTGAACATGTAAAAATAACAGAACACAAAGAGGAAAAAAAGCACAAACAAACAATTAAATAATAATAATGATGATAAGCATAATAATAATAACATTCAAAAAGAAGTAAGAAGAAGCATTAGCTTAATTATCATGTCCCTTTTCACTTTTTCTTCCTGTGTATTCCCCATCATATCATAAATACTAGCTTACAATTTGCATTTGGTTTTAGAACCCCACTAACACGCCGATAGTTATACATATTTACAGATATATACAGACTTATACACACATCCTTGTGCTTTACAAAAATCATATTTTTCAACCACTTTTTAAGCAGAGTGATTCTGGGACGTTGCTTCGGTGCATCACTCAGCGTGTTTCACAGCTTCAGTTCACACACAGAGGCAAAAACCTTTCTGCTGTTGCACAGATACAGGGATGTCTCAAAAGTAGAATATTGGGTTTGTACGACCTCCGTATCCAGTATTATGCATTATCATTATGATGTTCATTTTGTAAACTTTGGCCCCATTAGAGTAAACAAGCATGATAAAGCAGGGTATCCTGTAGCATTTATGGGGGAAAACACCCTGTAAATGACTGTAAGCTTTTCAGAATAAAAGCACAGCTGTTGAAGACGCATAGAAGACTGTTCAGTCAGTGTTTATTTCCACTGCATGAAAAGTATAAATATGATCCATCCCAGATGTAAATACACTTTAATCTCTATTTTATCTTAGATTGCCTCATTCAAGCTGCTGCTGCCAGAACACTTCATTAATTATGCGTGTAGGTGTTCTTCCTCAGGAGGCTGAGGCGAGAGATGAGTCATGGTGCTATAAAAACAGGCCTGACACACATAATCAAACACACTCTCAGCCCACTACTGTACATCACATTTCATAATATTATTCCTACCGTGGTTACACAACATGAATTATATTCTGGGAAATGGTCCAAATGTATTTTGCTCCCCTACGACAGTGAAAACTGAAAAATGATCAGTAACAGGGCAGATTATGACACTCTCCACAAACATTTCGCTTTCAGTTGTTATTGTTTTAAATACTCTTTGTTTATAGGAAATGTAAAAAACTGCGTGTTTTATGAACAGTCCAGCATTTCAGGGAGTTTTGTCTGATGAGTCACATGAAAGATTTGATGCAGTTTTTCATGTCTTTTAATCTGAGTTTAGCCTGTTTTGTCCGAAAATAATCAGAGATTAAACTGAGCCGATTGTCTTTTTTCATACAGACTGCAAGAAGGCAAACGGGATTTCCCCAAATCCCCCCATAAAAATGATCTTACACAAATATACGGAGGCCCTAAAGTGCCAATCAAATACCTAATGAATAAAAAAACAGAAAAGGATGTGAATTTTGGTGCATAAACCCAGCAACACGTGATGGTGGCAGAATTACAACACATGTTATTAAATGCAGCAAGATGAACATTAACTATAAGTTACTGGATTGATTTTCCTATTTATTTACTTACTTTGGTGTTTTTCTATTTGACCCCATTCATTTATTTGATTTTCTATTCTAAGTAACAAAACACAATAAATACACAATAAATAATATAATACTTTAAATATCTAGTGGTAGTGTCTGTTCTTATCAGACACATTTCACTGTGTGTTGTGCTTGTATGACTATGCATGTGAGAAATAAAGAATCTTGAATCTATATAATATTCCACCTTCCACTTTGTAAAAAAAATTACTTTCTATTAAAAATATCTTATATATCTTCTCTTTATAGTTTTGCTGAACTGCTGAACTGAATAAACAAAGAAATAAGTGGTGGAATGAAGAGAAAATATTAATACATAAATAAGTAAGTGGTATGGTGTTATTTATGCATTCATATATTTGTTTATATATTTTTTTACTCTTTAACCTAATTTCGTTCATATTCATTTTCCTATCGATTTCTTTTTCATACCGTTTATGCATGTATTTATTTCTCGTCCTTCTGCTTGTTTCCTCGGTTATTTTCTGCTTTTCTCACTGACGGGGCGCAGCTTTGATTTGATCCAGTTTATCCCACGTGATGAGAATTTTCTGCCTTTGTTCTGTTTACACTCACAGAGAAATGAATCATCTTTGTTGTGCACATTCTCCCTCAGCGCCATCTGCGCGGCGTTGACAGCACGCGTTGATGGGTATTTCCATTGTCCAATGGAAGCCGCGGCTCGTGTCGGCGCGGACCCAATGGGCGGGGCGATGTTGTAGGTGGGCGGGGACAGCAGAGAGCACGGATCTGTCAGCGCTGAACTCGGTCAGTCGTCGCTGTATCCGCGAGCAGCGCTGAGGGGCTTTATGTGTGGTTATGACTGAGGATAATGGAGAAAAATGGAAACAGCACGGACTGAGATCACTCACAGAGATTTGGACTGGACGTAGATGCTCCGCGGCCTTTTGATTCCGCCACAGATGTGGGAATTTTCTGGATTACAGTGAAGTTACTGGAATCTTTGTCATCTCGGTCTGAAGAAAGCCATCCAGGCGGCCTGAAATCACTCAGACTCCAGCTGAAGCCCAGCCGCGGTTAGCTGCCTGTTACAAAGCAATATCGTTGTTTTATTCTGTAGAAAGTTATTCAATAAGCTAAACCTGTGCATGGCTAAAATCAGCGCTTTGGTGTCGTTATATGATTACTGTTTTAGCAGTCTGGGATAGCAGCAGCAGGGATAATAGCTAAGCTAGCTAGCGGGGCTGGGGCTAGCCTGTTGTTAGCCGGAAAGCTGCGCTGAAATGACAACAAAAAGACACCCTCCAGGTTTGAGAGTTTGATGTGTCACAAAAAGATCTGCTTTAAAAATAAGCAACAGCTGCTAGACTTAGTCTAAAGTAAGTGCAGACAGTAATCATATTTTCTTGCAACTACAACAATCATTCCACAGCTCCAGTTACACTTTAATCTTTAATCTCGCAAAGAAAAGTCTTTTGTTCTTTTTTTTTTAACATAATTTTAAGTTGTCAGTGCCAGTTTTTCTTCCCTCCCAAAACTATTATTGTTCTTATCTTTAAACAATGTTTTACTTTCCACAACCACATTTTTGGCAGCCAAACAGGACATTCCTCTGAGACTGTGACCCCCTTTTTCCTATTTTTTTTTCTTTGCCTGAAATTAAACTACCTACAGTTTTGAAGACTGTTAGCAGGCAAAACAAAGACTCCCAGACCCGCATGCGGGACATTCATGGCATAACAGACTGTGTATCAGGGAATAGCAACGCGTAAGGGTGCTGTTTGGTTTCCCCTTCAGCTTCTTGGAGACTACTCCCTCGACCTCCATGTGAGACAGGATGGGCAGCCAGGGCAGCCCAGTGAAAAGCTACGACTACCTGCTGAAGTTCCTCCTGGTAGGAGACAGCGACGTGGGCAAAGGCGAGATCCTGGACAGCCTGCAGGATGGATCTGCAGAGTCCCCTTACGCTTACAGTAGTGGTGAGTCACTCCCACCTCAGCTGATCGGGCTCCTGCTGGCTCATCACTGAAGTCCTGAACATACAAGCTGCGCACGCCACCACCGCTGCTGCTGTGGAGAGCGTACAATGACACATTCACATACACTGAACTTCACAACACAGCAGTGAGTCAGGCGGTCATGGATGTGTGTGTGCATTGTTGTTGCACATAGTGGATAAACAATGCTTTCTCTGATGTCAGTGTAAAAACAGGTTATTATTCAGTGAGCGTAGTTCCTCTTCTTATTCCTAAACACCTTCAGCCGCGGCCAACTGTGGGGGGAAAAAACAGAGCCGGCGTGTTTTAGTTTAACAACATCAGCTGTTTTTGAGCTGCTATGGAGGTCAGAAGGTCTCACCTTCAGTGTAGGAGTTCAGTGAGGTGTAACTGAAATAAATGTCTCTCTAATAGATCTCTGATCAACTAACTGCAGCTCCAGAAGTGTGAAACAGACTAAACATGAAAACATTTTTATGACTGATTCATCACCAACAGCATACATGCAAATTCCCGACACAGTGGGAAGCATTTTCAGCTGGAACTTTGCTGCACAGCTTCATCCGATGGCATTAGTAAAATATAACTGAACAGGTTTCATGTATAAAATGTATTCCTAACTCTCTGTTGCACTTAGAGCATACTGTCAGACGAGTCAGTGGAAACCAGGAGTCTTTAAACAGAAACTCACAGAACGTAACCTGGGATGAAGCTAAGGTCATGACAGTGGCGCCTGTTATACTCACCTTTTTCATCCTTGTCACTGCCACAAGGCACACTTTGGTGTCATTTTGGCCACTCGTGCACCTTTTATGTTTTGTACCCTTCGACACATGCTTCGTGTGGTGAAGACAGGCATGTTTACAAGTGTGGGTTTTTTTTGCCGTGACTTTAATCATATTTAATAACAGAAGCACGGATCATACAGAGGTGGATGTTGCAATAGACGAGACTTTTTTGGGGGGGAAACTGTGATTTCTTTGCTCCTGGTTTCGACTTCTTCTACATATAGCAGCAGTGATGTCAAGGTTTTGTCTGAGTGGCAATGATCGAGAGAATAGTGCAGCTAGAGCAGGGCGATATGGCCAAAAATATATATCACGATATATATTTGAAAATTTGTGATAACGATATAACTGACGATATAATTGATGCGAGACAAAATACAACTCCACAACTTTACTAGTGCAAAAAAACCATCCATTTATTTTCACTTAAACAAGCAGCTGTTTTTTATGTGCATTAAAGTTATATAAACATTTAACAGTGCAAATGCAAATTCCTTGCTGCAAGTTTAACCAAAAGGGATCTCCAGTAGAAATGTGCTGACATATCCTGAGTTAACCATGTATAATATCCACTGAAGTTAAAAAGAGGAGCTTTGCAGCATTAAACTGCAGTGTGCCAAATAAAAAAGTCAAATGCGTATTTTTCGGACCATAAGGTGCACGGGAATATAAGACACATTAAGCAAAACAAAGCAGTCAGATAAATCAAACTTTATTCAGCTCATTCTTCTTGCTTCCTCCTCTTCTGTACCATTGATTCATTAATGCTGGATTCTATCACAGCGGCTCTGTTCCCGTGTTGTTGCAGTATATTAATGACTAACCTCGTATTGTGGATGGATTATCTCAGTTGTTCTGACTGAAGTTTGGTCCGTTTACAGCATCCTGCCATGCGATTGCATTTGTCTCTAACCATCAGGAACCTTCACGTTAACTTTTATCGAGTGGAAAAAAGTTTCCCTGTTTATGTTATGCTAACATAGCTGTGTAGCTAGCGATCACGTAGCACATCGTTATATAGCAGCTAGCCCAACTTCAGTAACCCTACAAACGTCACTGCTGTTTAGTTTTCTGTCTTTATTTATGTTGGAAGTGATAGCAGAGCTGTAGGTTTATTTTTTTCAGAAATCTCTCAGTCAGAACATGCTATGTCATGTTTAGGTAACTAGCGAAACTAGCGAGCTAACTTCCGCTAACGTCTAACTCCGTTAAATGTAATAAATTCTGTTTTCATGGATGCCTGGATGTTAAACTTAATAGTTACACCTGGTAAAGCAGCAATGCTGATCATTTTATTACAGATGAAAGAATTTAGACAGTTTTTAACTCTCAGTGATGCCGCAGTGTTCGTTTGACTTTGGGACCATCATCAGACGGTGACCGTGCGCGTGCCTGGCTGTTATTTGTAGCCACGCAGACTTTCACCAACTACTCACGTGACCCAACCGGTGGTCTTTAAGAAGTATAGCGGGAAGGAGCGCTCAGCCGTCGGGTCTCCAGCTGTCCGTCTGTAATCAAGGTATTATACTTTTTGTGGACATGGTCAGCTGAGGGCTGAGCAGTCATTCCTGTTATCCTTCTTTGAAGAGCGCCACCTGGGGCGTATGCATAGTTGGTGCACTGATCCAATTTATTCTGTTTCCGATACAATGCCAGCGGCTTTGCTTCAGTATCTGCAGACACCAATTCAATACCAGGGTACATTCAATAAGCTGGTATTTCACAGTCAGAAGAAGAAGAAAATGGGAGTCACGTTTTTGTCATTAGAGTCAACTTGATGTTTACTAATGAAATAAATGATAACAAGTAAAGTGAAAAATGCACTCATCTCAGTGTGAGAGTATCCCTGTTGTTACTTTTGGCCTCATTAGTTTCACGGCTCTCAGTCTCACTGCGAGTGCACCTCCTCGCACACAGAGTGGAGCAGATGGAGACTGGAGGAGTAAACTAGTATGAATCCAGCTGACGACAGCCTGTTCTGTTAATATAGGTGCTATAAAAGCTTTAAACCACCTTTAAAAAACAGACAAAGTGACAAACTTTTACATTTAAAAAATCACAACCATCAAAATGCTTTAAAGCTTCAGATGGAAACGAACATTAATTATGACTAATTACCCGGTGAGAGTGCGTCTCCGGCACTGTGTCAGTCTGTTAGTCCAGCTTCAACTTTTCATTTACCTTCCAGTTCTTTGTTCCTCGTGTTAAACCCGCCGTCACTTTAGAAGATAAGGAGGAAGAGAATGAGCCGGCCTGCAAGCAGCAGCGGTGATGCTGTCAAGTGAACCAGTCCATCATAATAACAACACAATGGAGGGCTGAGCTTGGTCGAGTCCTGGGGGGATATTTCATTGTTGTGCACTGAAATAAGAAAGGTTTAAGAGCCTCATTTGTCTAACTGATGCGCTGAGATGTCTTTCCAGCTTTTGTTAATTGTCTTCTCTGCTAAAGCCTGCTGTTATCAGCCATGAAGCATATCTCAGATCAGGGGAAATTATTTGAAATCCTCTTAGAAATTATTAATGCACAGCAGCTGTGCTGCTAACTAGAACTAACGTCAGCCATGTTTTGCTTCTCTTTATTGCCTCAAAGTGAAATCATTTTAAAATGTCGTTAATTACCCGACACGGCTCGAGCCTGCAAAGCAGCCTCTGAGACCGTGTTCCAGCAGTCTGATCATCAGGTTAACTCGTCTAGCTGCTTTTGAGGCTCCTAAACGCTGGAACAGCCTCCTCCTTCTGGCTGGTCGGCTTAAACGCAGTTCTTCCAGCATCACTGGGATATAGTTCAAAGAAATTAGACTAATGACATCCAGCAAGGATGGAAGTCATTTTGATGAATAAAAAGATTTACTTCATTTATCCCCAGATGTTTGGAAATTCCCAGATCTGGTTTTAATGCGCTCGTCACTGTTGTGACCTTCTGTCTTCTGCTTTGTTTGAACGAGAATAAGTTTAAAAAAAGGTCAAACCCTGATTCCTTATTATTCCTCGTTATCATTCAGTTCATAAGGATTGTTTGTAGAGACCCTCAGCATGAACACATGCATAGATTTGTGAACTCCAGTTATCCTCACCAGAGAAGAAGGTTGAGGTATGGATGAAACGGTGGGTTTGTGAAGTGTTCGATCTATAATCGGTTTGATGATGAAAACAGTCGCCGTCTTCTCGTGCATCGCAGACATGTCTTTGTATCTTCTGTGCCGTTGATGGACGTCTGATTTGTGATCGATAAAGCACACAAACTCTAATGACAGAGCAGGAAATGTGACAGACCGGTCTATCCAGCTGGCACCCCCAAACCCTGACAGCCAGCTAATCACAGCCTGAGGACAGCGTTATCCAATCAAAATCTGTCCTGATTTTCCCTTCTGAAATATTCAGGGTCCTCGCAGGCACTCTAGCCTGCCTTTGCCAGAGGGATGGAAATCAATAGCAGCGCTTCCGTCGGCACAAACATCCCATCGAAGCTGCGATCCACTCTGCACTCCATATTTAATGAAGCTCTTTGAATTCTTTTGATCTTCCTCTCATCAAATGGGGCTGCTTCCTCTTTTACAGACTGTTTAGGAGCTGGCCTGACAGCGGGGCAGCAACAAACATTCATCTGTCATCTGATCAGCTAGCAACAGTCCTGAGTGGATTTTTTTTGTTGTTTTTGTTTTTTAATGCAAAAACTGCTTCCTTCTCTAAGAAGTTGGTCCAAAACCTCAAAGCTGTTTCCTCTCTGATGGTAGAAACAGTTATGATATATACCAGGGTAGGCGTCTGCTCTTCAGTGCGTGCTGCTGGCGTGGTGGTCCTCCGTGTTAATTAGTTCCCAGTCCTGTAATAGGACGGGCATCGACTGCAGCTGGCGAGGGCAGCTCTGATCTGTAAGATGGAGAGAATCTCCAACTAGCAGGTGGAGAACTGGTTTATGTGCTGCTACACCGAGCTCACACTGAGCCAGCAGAGCAGACTCCACCAGCTTCAGTCCACAGTGGACTTGGAGTTTGTCTGATTAATTAATTAATTTATTTTTATGCTCACTGTTGTTGTTTCTGGGAAATGTCTGTTTTTCAAACTGGCTGGAAGTGAAGGGATGAAGTGGAGGAGAGGACCCCCGTCACAGCCAGGGTTTTATCACCTGCAGCTGTTGCAGTGAAACATTTAATCTGGCTTAGAGAGGCTGAAGTGTACCCATCTCCAAACACACACACGAACTGAGGGAGGGTCTCCGTGATGCTGCTGAGTGCCAACAGGCGGCTTCGTCCTGTGGCACGATTCCTCAGATGCTGGGAGATGCAGTATTTATGATCACTCTCTGATGGTGTAAAAAGGAAGAAGGTTCAGGTGAAAGCAGCTGATGAACTGCGCAGCTGGTCCATCAGTGTTTTCCTGCAGTATGGTCAGTGCTGGTAATGTGATATGTCTGCAGGTTTTATAAATGACAGATGGAAGTGCGCATTAAACTGAAATATGATGCATCAAGCTGCATTTTCATTGTGTTGGACTTGTGAATGAGACAGGAGCAGTCTCTGCAGCATGTCGGCTTGTGTTTAGTTTCTGGTGGAAAGAGTTTAACTGCGCAGCGCTTTTAGATGAGGCGCTCTAATTTGCGACCATGTCAAAGCCTCTTCGACGCGGTCTGAGCAAAAGCTGAAAGCCTGAAGCTTCACACGTCTCTCCCACAAAGTGAGTCTGTTCCCAGAATAGAAGCAGTTTTCAGCTGAGACATTAGAGGAGCTATTGATTATCTGGGATGTCCTAAGTGCACCCTGGATATGAGGGGGAAGGAAGCGCTCGCTACGAAGCCCTGCACTCGCTCCGATTCAATTAGGCCAGCCTGAGCTCAGCACTTTAGCCCGGCAGCAGCTTCATGTTGCCGGGAAAATTGGAAGATCTTAGTAATGTGGTCCTGCTAACCGCCGGAGGCTGACACAGTAACATTTGATAGAGCTATTGTCTCTTTCATTAGTGTTAATAATGGCTGTGGATTGAAGATTCGCTGAGCTTTGCCTTAAAGGGCAGCGAGGAAAAGTGAAACTGTGGGAATGTAACGCAGGACTTGTCTGTGTGAATACTTTCACATGTTTCTGTGGTACAGTGAAGAACATTCATGAGTTTCAAAGAGTTTTACTGAGAAACAAAGAGTCCTTATTTACAGTGTTCGCCCTTCTTATCAGAGCTCCAGGCTGACCCGTTTGTGTGTTTCTGCTCTTTAAAGGCTGAACATACCAAACACAAATAACTTCTTCCAGGAGAGGTTTGGTGGCGGTCTCTGAAGTGAGAACTTTCATTATCAAATAACCTTATAGATCCACAGTCAGGAAACATCCCTGATCTTAATCCAGTCTGTGGTCAGCCTTTAGGATTATTTTAAACTGTGAATCATGCAAAGCTAATTAGACTCCAGGATAAAAACACAAAAACCATTTAGTGACACGAGAACCTGTTGAGCGAAAAGATAAACATCTTATCAGAGGTGAGAATCGGAGTATTCAGTGGCTCACCTGTGAGGCTCACCTGTGAGGCCTCAGGTGGAAGCAGGCTCAGTGCAAACCTCAGGAACATGTCCAGACGTGGCGCGGTGGGGTGGCAGGTGTAGCGGTCTGACAGGTTTGTCAGAGCAGAGCTGAACAACAAGGACAGAACAGAACGAGCTGTTAGCTGTGTGTGGCGCCGCGCCACAGTCCGCTTCCATCACAATGGCTAAACGGTAAACGCGGCGTGTAAAGGCTCGTTACAGGTCACACGCAAAAGTTTGTCACGGCATTTTGTGATGGACGGATGAAGGTGTAATGGCTAAAACGTAAACTCAGCTGAAGGATCAGGTGAAGCTTTCAGTCCCAACGTTATGGCAGCACAGCAAAGCGTTAAACTGCCACCTGATTATTTAGGAGTTGATATTTTCTGTTATGCAACTGAAGCCATATGAAATACACTGTTTAGATATAGAATCAGAGCCATGAAAGAGCGGCATTGTGTTTGTTATCATTCCTAAACACGTGGTTGGGACATTTTTAAAGAACGTCACGGTCGTCTGCGTCGTGTTTCAAGTGTTCATGGTGATGAGTCACTTCCTCCAGCCTCTCTGACTGAGTATTGTACTTGATTGATTTTTATCGTTTTCTGTGCTTCTATCTCCCTAATGTCCATCTCTCGCTCTCTTCTTGTCCAGGTATCGACTACAAAACCACCACTATTCTCCTGGACGGCAGGAGAGTGAAGCTGGAGCTGTGGTAAGGACACGGTTTTATTTTTGTATTTTTTCTTGCATCCACTCTAAAATCCTGCAGTATGTGTCTGTGGCCTGAAGCCAGAGTTTGGTCACATTAAAGCAGAAATGGAGCATGCCTTTGGTTTAGTGAGGAATGGGAAAAGTTTTTATTGATAGCAGTTTTTTTTTTTTTCTTTCTGTTTCTGTGTTTGGAAAAACAGTTTTATTGTCTCTAAGTCTGAACACAGAGTTGGAGGGAATGAAGAGAAGAAGTGAGGCATGTGACTCAGTTACTGTTTATGTAGCTCGTTTAAAAGCAACAGGAGATGAGCCGAAGTGAGGGGAGCAAAGGCAGATTAACATTTAAGGGAATGTTTTTAAATTTGTAAAAATGAACAAATAGAAGAAGATTATATTAAACAGATTAAGTTTAAACTGGAGTAAAAACAGACTTTAACGATGGGTCTGAAAGTAAAGACTCTAAACTTACAACAGCAGGGACGAGGCCAAACATCACCTGTACAAACTGTGAGTCGTCTGTGGCGCTCCACACCATGCAAAGCATCACACGCTGTGTGGCTAGCATCATCACGCCTGTACAGAGAGTGGGTCAGTAATAAGTGGACTGGATTACAGCCTCTGTGTCAAAGTACTGCAGAACCGTCTTCCACCTCGCTTTGTTTACAACAGCACAGAAACTAGCAGACCACAGAGAACGGGCGCTAACGTGAAGCTGCACAATCAAACCAAAGTCAATGAATAGCTAGCAGCCTCCAGGAGAGAGGCAGTTCAGGAGGAAACCAGCTCGCATCAACTCCCATACAGGTGAAGTCATTTCCTTAGGAGGAAGTAAACAGCACCTCCACCTGCCAGTAGATGGTCCAGTAGATGTTTCTGAAGATAAAGAGGAATCTCACTGCAATGAAGACAGCCTTTACTGGCACTACAGTCAGATCTGTTTCCCACGCTGAGTTTTTTCTTATCGTCTTCCGTGTCTCAGCCCTTCTGTCACGTGCCCGTACTTTCAGCTCACAGCTTTCATAACTGCCATGATTTTAAAGCTGCGAGGTGCACGTGCACGGTCTCTTTGCACGCTGTCATGCCGGTGAAGTAATCCTGTATCTGTGGAGTCGCAGCAGATTCACGTATTTGTCTGCAGTGCTAGGCGAGGCCTGTTTGGTGGAAGTAGGGCAAGGAATTCGACTCCTGAGGGGGGAACCGACGCCTCGTCTTCTGTGTGAAGAAAGAAGTTTGAAGGCAGCTGCGTGATGCAGGATCTTTATTTTGCTGCCTCAGTCTCGCCTCCTCTCCTCGCTGTTTTACAGTGTCAATATCCCCCTCTTCCTCTTCCTCTTTTTTTCTTTTTTTTCCTTCATCCTCGGCGTCCTTTTTTTTTTCTGTGTGGTGACTCGGGCTCCTCGGAGTCTCTGGGTTGGAAAACGGCAGATACTGAAAACTTCTGGGATTATTATTACCATCAAATCCACGATAAGACCAAAAGCACAACATGAAATTGTTTCACCTAACAAGAATCCGTTTGTTATTCTGAGGCTCCATGTTGTCCATTGTTTACATGTCCCCTCATTAGTTTACTGTGACTCAAGCCCACATACGCCGTCCTGGTGCCACGAATGCTCACCGGAGCACCAGACGTGGATTAATCTGCTGCTGAAAATAGTCCCCAACAAGCACAGGGACTGTTTTCCTTGGGAAAACCATCAGCATGCAGCTGTTTTATGAACATTTGGGATTTTTTAGAAGCACTTCAGTAAGGATGCGGTTCGTGAAGTTGGAGGTGTGCAGGCGTAAAGAAGCCAGAAAATGTTTGTGTTTTCTGGTACGCTGCACAACAGATGATCCTCTCAGACGGCAGCGCGTAGATGGACTGATGCTGCTTGGAAAAGCAGAGCAGCTGTTTTTTAAACCTGAAAAAAGAGATTTTATTCTCACTCCGTGTGTCAATCCCGTTTGCATAAATCTGAGAATCATGAGTTCTCTGGTGTGTACAGCTCTGTGTGAGACTGCAGGCTGAGCTCACGTCTGACCTGCAGAGTATCTGAATAAATAAGTTACTGTGTTGGAGAATAAACCAGTCAGAACTATAAAGTGATTCTGAGTTTGAGCCAAACCCACAGCCTGCACTGATTATATGTAATTTAAACTGCCTTGAGTCTATTGTTATCTTGTGCCCACGGCTCAGACGTCCTTAGATTTACCATATTTTAAGTCTGTGTGCATGCAGTTGTAGGAATGTGCAGTCCTGCTGCCGCTCGCTGTAGTAGGAACTACCTCACAGACACTTCACACAGTGGTGGGTTGGAAATGCAGTGTGTGAGATACAGCGAACGCCACAGGTTTAGATGCAAACAAAGACCCAGTCTGACCACAGGCTGGGTCTAAACACTGAAGCCCCCACCACCATCGTCGTTACCGTCTGGCTGTCTTTTATTTATATATTGAACCCATGTTTGGATGACAGGGAGCCGTAAATGCACTGATAGTTTTATTATGCTTTTCTACTTTTACTGCTTCTGCACTACAAGCCACGTTCAAGAGCTCACACACACCTTAATGCAGCACTTTCTTCCCTGCTTTTAAGAGCCTGTTCTGTGTCACTCACACTTCAAATCGGTGCATCAGGAGCAATTTAGGATTGATCGTCTTGCCCGGGGACGCGTCTGTATGAGGACTGAGAGAGCTGGAGGTCGGATCTGACCTTCCTGCCGGCATCGGCTCGTTGAGCAGTCTGTTAGCACAGTACGGCCGTGTTATTTGTTAGATAATGAGTATAGTTAACCAGGTGGATTCATCCCCAGTGTAGTTGTTATTGAAGCATTAAATTTGCTTCTGATTTCCAGCTGAAGTTTGGGAGCTGTTTTATAATGCGTCCCTGTGGAAGTCTTGTTGGGCACGCTCTCCATTCTGGGGTTTGTGTCGTAACAGTAACTCCTTTCTAACATCAGGTGAAAGAGGAGAAAAATGCCGGCGCGTCGATGTAGAACTCGTGCTTGTGGAGGGGAAGGGTCCGGGCGTGAAACAATGGGAAAGACATTTTTTCCCCCAGAGTAATCTCCAGGCAGAGAACTTGGAGTGGATGTCATCACCCTGGAATGCAGAGTGAAGGGAAAACTCGAATCTTCTCAAAACTTAAAGTGCAATTGTGAAAAAGCCTGAGAGAGATCCAAACAGCCGTTCCCTCAGAGCTCCGTGACCCATTTAAACGTTGGTGCTCTCAGAAGTATTTTACCAGGAAACCATCAAAGCAGGCGGGACCTTTCACTCTTTAAGATGGTTTCAAAATCACTTCAGTGGTGGGAAAAAGTGCAGTCGTTTACTCATTGTATAAAAAATACTTAAAGCGACTCACTACCAAAGACCAAAGCACTCTTATCTTTGATCAAGTTGCACGTTTTGATATAAATTTGTGGCATTTGCGGCAGATCATGGAGGGTTTGGGTCAGAGCGCGAGCAGGCTGAAAGTGTTGTAGATAGATGGATGAAGGGGATTGAGTTGCATGTTTTTGCCTCCGTTTGGAGGACCATCGCTGGCTCTGCTGAATCTGAAACCCCCAAAAAGAAGTCGGCTCAGATTTCCGTCCTGTTGGCTGAAGCCTGCCGCTTTGTGCTGTTTACCCCTGAAAGCAGAAGAAGGATTTATCTGCTTGCAGCTGCACAGACCTGAGTGTTTAATGTGCTGCCTTTCCTCAGGGACACCTCGGGACAGGGCAGGTTCTGCACCATCTTTCGCTCGTACTCCCGCGGAGCTCAGGTGAGGAGCAAACAGCTGCATTCATTTAAATGCTGCTGGAGTTTGCACGCTGACATCGTTTGTCTCTCTTCAGGGGATCCTGCTGGTGTATGACATCACCAACAGGTGGTCCTTCGACGGCATCGACAGGTGGATCAGAGAGATCGATGAGGTGAGCGTTTGAGAGTTTGGCTTTGTTTCTAATGAATCCAGTCTGACCATGTGACCCACACCTGAGTTATTCTCTGCATTAGCATAAAGAGTTTGCACACACTTTGAGCCTGGTTTCTTTTCTACATCATGTCCTGCTGTGTTTAAAATGATTATTTAGTTTTAATTGATGCTCTTACTTTGATTTCAGATGTAAACAGGTGAGTTATAAAAACATTCTCCTCCTGTACTGTTGTTATGAAGGAGAAATTATCTGTAGAGACAAAACCGTTTCTGTGTCAGGCTGTAAACATGTTTATTTCTGTCGGGAGTCTCTGGGGACTGACTAACTGCTGGAGCCTCTGCTGGACGTTAGAGGAACTGCAGCTTTTCTTGGCCGAGTCCTTTATAGAGATTCCTATAAACAAGCCGTAACACAAACCAGTGAACATCAGAGGAAAAAGGATAAAAAATAATATATGAACATCTAAACGTATATTCAGGCAAATCTGGTGCAACATTTGTTGCAGAAAATTGGTGATCAAATATTTGAATGTAATCAGTTTACAGCCAGCAAACTGTCATCAGTTGTCATCTGTTTATGTTTCGCCTTCCAGAGATTCTTGAGTCGACTATCTCGTTTTTATTTCTGTCCTTAAAAGTGTTTAATTCTGTGGAGGTGGAGCAGGAAAGGCCAAACGGGAACGCACATTCCAAAGGCCAAAAATACCAACACACACACACAGACAAAGAGGACATCCTCTTTGTTTCCAAATCAGCAGGAAGGACACACACATACAAAGTAACTCACTGCTTACTCATATATGTTTTCTCAGCATCGAAGTTAAAGTGTAAGATTAAACTAATCTAAGATAATCCCTGCAAGATGAAAGATAAAATCTAATGCTGCAGGAACAGAAGAGGAAAGAAAAAACTAACACAGCAAAGTGTGCAGGGATGATGATGCAGCAGGTCCCTAATGACGGACGTTCAGCTTTAAAAAGAAGTTTGAAATATTCAGATTTTCTGAAAGTCTGCAGTGCGTCTAATGCAAGTCCTGAAACCCCCAAATCTGTGATGCCTACAGCTACCAGAGTAGCTAAGATAACATTGTAGACCAATCAGCTCCTGTGCTGTGTGGATTTGCAACTTCTGGGTATGAAAAACAAAAACAAGCTTCTGTTCTGGCTCAGTCAGTCAGCATTTCCTGTTTGAAGCTTTAAATGCTTCTATACATAAAGCAGTACATATTAAAGACAGGAAATACTTTTAACAGTTCATCTGAGTGCTGTTTGAGTCTTATTTGCACCAAAAAGCACCGGGTCTAATGAAAAGTCACAGCCTTTAACTTTTGGCCGTGACCACATTCTTAAGAACTGCACAACAGATGCTGACACATAATTTTTCTGAATCCTCTGCTGTGCTTCTGTCTCCTTACAACAGTATTGTCATTTTTCCTTTTTTAAAAACTGATCTCAGATTAGAGGTGATAATAACTCACATTTCTGTCCTTCTTCTCCTGTTGATTAATGAGAACCGTTCTGGTCAAATAACCTCATCAATGAAATTTAAATCCTGCTGCTGTGAGGATACTAATACTATTACTAAATTGCACACATCATGATTTGCACAGCCAGCAGAAAATCTGTGAATTCAGCCGCGAGACGAGACACGATCAGCCTGCGAGGATGAATCCGATGCATCTGCCACTAAATGTGGTTAAAGAGCGGAGAAAAGTCCCAGAAGGTTTCAATGTGATTGTATTTGCAATGATAGGGCAAAATGAGATAATCTCACAATGGTAAAGAGTCCTTCTAAGATGGTTATCACTCCTGAGTCAGTTTGATTTTAAAATTTTCAAGCATAATGTTTTGAGCTGTCCAGCTAACAAACAGAGAAACTGAACCAATCACCTTCTTCTTCTTTTTCTCTGTAGTAGTAGTGTTCTCTATTTTAACAGGTCAGTTTTGAGATCTAATTTTAAGAGACACCGACACTTAAGAAAAGGATGTGCAAAAGGGGAAAGACAAATACATGATCCAGTGTTTTTGTTGCTCACTTATAGGTTTGCAAAGTATTTAAATCCAGTTTTCAGTGTGAGTAAAACGTCCAACTAATGTTAGAAGTGTCCTGTGACCAGACAGTGTTATTATATTTAAACGCAACAGCAGGGGCTCAGATGTAAGATGAAGTAGTCTTATAAATAAACATCATGCAGTGCTGCTAAGCAGGACCATCTGGCTTCTTCATATACAGTACAGTAATAATATCACCATCACAGAGAAATTTGTAGGTTGCAAATTTATCGTGCGGGATCATTGGAAGAGCCAGTGGCATATGAGATGGTGTTTCTAATAGTGGAAAACACCCAAAGACGATGGCGACAGGATGTGCCAAACATGAATACAAACATCATCGCCACAAGTCCAGATAAATTTTAGATTGTGGAATGATCTTACAACCTCAAAAAAGGGAAAAAAGATGTATTTCTTTAGCAAAATCCAACTTAATCTTCAGTTTTCTTGGTAGGTGTTCCATATGAGTCAGTCTGGTATCGACTCTTTACACCAATCAAATTTTTACATTTTAATACCATGAAGGGTTTGAGTATAGACCAAATTATGGTTTTTAGTGACCTCACCAATAACATGTGATTAGTTTTATCGTAGTTTAGAACACATTTACATTTGCTGAAATATTTCTTTAATGTATCAGCAGGCTGTAGTTTTGCAGTCATCAGGATAAGGGAAGATCCAGTGGTATACAACGTAGTGTCATCTGCGTAAAAATGTGCATTCGTTTTTGAGTCAAAGATGTAATAGAGTAAATAAAAGAGGTCCAAGAATACTTCCCTGTGGAACACCTGCACTAATGACATCCATCCAGAGTCTGAAATAGTTACAGAAGTTTTATATATGTGAATAGCTGAGTACTTTTAAATAATATGATAAATAAAAGAGGACCAAGAATAGGTCCCTGTGGAACACCTGTACCAATGGCAAAGGTAGATGACGTCATTGGAGGTGGTCTGAGTGTGAAAAGTGAACAGAAACTCTGAGAAGAAACAGATTAGTGGTGACGGTCACTGCAGTCATGTTTCATTCAGTTTGCAGAACAGACTGGGATGAATTAGAGAGAGGTGCGCGCTGCATGCTGACGTCCTGTGCTTAACTTGCAAAACCCCTTTTTACTTTCAGGGACTTAAAGTTGCAAAAAGCACCAATAATCCAATTCAAACATCATCTCACTTTTTTTTTCTTTCTCCCAGCATGCCCCAGGCGTGCCTCGGATCCTCGTGGGTAACCGTTTACATCTGGCTTTCAAGCGGCAAGTTCCCACCGAGCAGGCAAGGGCGTACGCCGAGAAGAATGGCATGACCTTCTTTGAAGTGAGCCCGCTGTGCAACTTCAACGTCATTGAGTCGTTCACGGAGCTGTCGCGCATCGTCCTCATGAGGCATGGCATGGAGAAGTTCTGGAGGCCCAACAGAGGTGGGTGGATGTGGAGCTGGGGTCATCAAAGTGAGGAAAGATGGGTTGTTAAACTGCACTCTGCTGGATTTTCACTACCCCCGAGAGCAAGAGAAAATGAGTCTGTGAAGCACTGTGGAGCCCATCAGCAGATGGATGTCATATCGCCACACAAGCTCTCTCAAACTAATTAATTTGAGCTCATTCCTGTCATCGCTCTGTCTCCTTCGTGTGTAATTACAGTATAAAGCAGTGGGAAGTGATGTCCTGCACGTCCTTTGAGACTTTATAGAGAACAGAGTCGGGCTCAGTGTGCTGAAACTCGCCTCTTTCAGTCTGAGCTTCCTCCTGTGTGTCAGTCCTCAGTTTATTCGAGGCAATAAGAGTCGAAAGAGGTCTGATTTCTCTAGTTTTGTTACAATCTGTTCATAAATCGGTAATAAAAAGCATTTATCTAAAACCTGACATTTTCCCTTAACGGATGTTTGACGGTAACCTCGTCTCTGTGCCCTCCCTCTCTGCAGTCTTCAGCCTGCAGGACCTCTGCTGCAGAGCCATCGTGTCCTGCACGCCGGTCCACCTCATCGATAAGCTCCCGCTGCCCGTCGCAATCAAGTCCCACCTCAAGTCCTTCTCCATGGCCAACGGAATGAATGCCGTCATGATGCACGGACGCTCCTACTCGCTGGCCAACCCAGCCGGCGGCTCCAAAGGCAACAGCCTGAAGCGCTCAAAGTCTATCCGTCCGCCGCAGAGCCCGCCGCAGAACTGCACCCGCAGCAACTGTAAGATCTCCTAACAAGCGCCGCTCCCCGGATCGCAGCTTGGAGCGGGCGTGGGATCAGGAGACGGATGTGCAGGGTGTCGTTAGCTGGAGGAAATCCCTGAACCCGAAGAGCAGGAATGATGGATAAAGGGATGCATGAGCGCTACCTCCCACCTACACGAGGTCATGTTTCAAGTGTTTAATGTTCTTTGCAGGTGAAGGGGGAGGGGTTCGAATGGTGCCTCAGGAAATTTAGAGAGTAACTACAAATGTTTTGATCTTATTTACACTAAAACAAGAGGAAAAGACTCCAGAAACTCCTCCCTGCTGGAGAGGCTACTACATGAACAGAGATCCCTCACCAACGCATATTTCGTTACTCTACATGATGCACGCCACTCAGTGTCTGTGCATCACCGCAGCCTTCACTTTCACACCTTTCCTGTTTCCTTTTTCTGTCCACACCTCCGTTATTTTTTGTTCTATGACTGATAAGCTAACCATCAAAACACTAGAAAAGATCAGTCGCTTTTCGTCAGCACACGTGTTTTAAAGTGATTTTATATTATAAATCCACAGAGGTTTAGAGGCCCCACCCCCCAAAAAACCCCTGGAGGACCCGGCCCGAGCCGAGTCCAGACTTGTTAGTGTGCCTTGAGCCCAAGTGAACGAGCATGCAGCAGATAGATCGCTAAAAGCACAACAGTAACCATGAATTAGAAAGAGTTTCCTATTTTTAGTTTGCAGTCCCTTCAGCTTCTGATCTTCTGATGGTCTCCATTTGTCGCTTAAATGCAGCCAAATGTGATGAATTATACTGAGGAATTTATTTTAAACACGCTTTTTATATACATTTTTTTTAAGGAAAATGTGTTTGTTGTTCAATATTTCACATGACAGTCAGCCAATCAAATGTACAAACCCAAACTGAACTTTTCAGACGGGTGGAAATGTGCTTGGGACTATTTTCAGTGGAGGAGTGATCCACATTTGGTGTTCTAGTGTGGAGTGTGGTTATGTGTCAGTGGTGCATCTGTTTTCTTTTTCATCCGAGAGCTTCAGCGACTTGATTTTCCCCCCACTCCTTCCTGACATCGCGCTTTTCAGATTTCACGCCTCACCTGTCGTGTCACACTTTTCTAACTCAGCAGAGTCTCGTCTGCGCTCACCTGCTGCTTCTCTGACAACGTGCCGCCGATCCAGACTCGCCTCGAAGCGATGCTCCACCCAAACGTGTTGGTAACGGAGCAGATAGTGACACTGCTGCAGTCCGTTAATCCATGTGTTGGTTTCACTGAAAACAGCAACGTACGATAACTTCAGCACGTTTGATGAAGCCTTCACATTCTGAATGTTTTCAGAGTTATGGCATCTTGAAGTACATCAGGGTGGATTAAGAACATTATACATGCGTCTCCTCACACTCGTGCACAAACTGTGACGCTGGGAGTGGGTTTAAAACCGATTCGTTTGCATTTTTTAACAGAGCTTCAACATCTTTTTAAGCCCTGGAAGTTTCACATGGATATGTCAGCTGTGAGGGATCAAAAAATGCAGAATAACTGCAAATTTGGACCCTTTCCCATGTAATTAGAGGGCCTGTAACTCTGAAGATATTCATGTGTGATGGTAAAATTTTGCTTGGCTTCATTAAATAAACTAAAGTTATTGAACATAAAAAATTCAGCTGATTCTGAGAGACCCAGAGACGAGGGACCGAGTGATTTTTCATTAAATAATGCTGCTTTTCTGGGGTTTTATTGCATTTTAAACAGATTATTTGTGGTTTTTCGCTCTTTTATGACTCAATCGTCAGCTGAAGCTCTAAATTGAGCACAAAGAAGTGAAGCAAATATATGGTGTCACCCTAATGGCTGCAGTGTCACAGTTGATCACTGATTAATAAAACCCAAATCACACTAACTTTGCTGAAAGATGTTCCAGCTGTCATTGAATTTCTCAGATTTTCACTGCAAAAAGTTCAAATTGAATGAACTTAAAGTCATAGAAGACAAAGAAAACCGGCCGATCGTGCAGATTTGAAAACTGCAAACTGTTAATTAGGAGCCAGAAGTAGCACAGAGGAAATCTCCACAGTGTTTTTGTGCTCAGATCTGAACGCGTGGGCAGAGAGCCTCAGCACGCAGCTTTTCTTTGGCCTAGAATGCAGTTTGAAGTTTCCCAGCACGGCGCTGAAGCGTCGGGGTGCTGTTTCCGATTAAAATGATCATATTTACTGTGATGAAGCTTGGCTGCGACATGATTGGCTCACGTGTTTCTGTTTTGGTTGCTGATTGGTGATTTTGGTGGATCGGCGATCACTCGGGCTTCGCTGAGTGTCGCGCCCGCTCTTTGTGTAACATGTTTGGTTTTATTTTCACGAGTTTAACCCGAGCACAGCTGCTGCTCTTCATTGGGTGGCGAGTCATTGTAACCATCCGGTCACATCTTTAACCCACACAGTCCCCTCAGCTGTTAGCTTACTGCGCTCCTGTGACTCTGCTGTAGCTGCGGGCGTCCCGCGCGTCTGTCTGCGGAGGTGTTTCCATACGCTTCAGTCTTTGCCTGAGCTCTCGTGGGGAGAGGCAGCGACGCCCGAGACTTTCTGAAGCTGTTGATGATGTGACAGTTGAAGTTCTGATGAGGGCAAACAGGAAACCAGTCACAGCGGCTGGTCAGGCTCGTGTTGCAGTGGAAACTTTCCAGTATTGATAGTAAACAGTGACCCGTGTTTATCGGAGCGCTCTGAATGTCACTCGCTGTCTTTCATAACCAACTCTCAGAGCAAAGTGTCAGCCGACAGGAACATTTTCATTTTAATCGACTCGTTTCACTTTTTGAGACGTCGCACAGAGCAGAACATTAATGGGGAGATGTTAAAAATCTAAAAAGTCTTTCTCTCAGTGGAAGCATAAACAGTTTCACTTCATTTCAGGATGCTTAACTTCCTTTTTTATGCTGTTTGCAATTTTTATTCTGTGGTTTTCGTCACATTTCAGAGAAAATCAATAATGTGTTTTAGATAAACTGCGACCAAATCAGTTTCCCGCCCACTCAGAGTCTCAATCTGAAGATAAAATCTGGCCTTCATTTCCGTCACAACCATCAGCTCCTTTCACGAGTGACAAAAACTGCATTAGTTAATAATTTAGACCCAGAAGGAGTCGGAGTTCGAAGACGACCGCGGTGTCAAAATGTAGAAAAAAGCAGGCGTGTGGCCGCGTATCCCACACGTCTGCTGGGATAACTTTTTAACTTTGCGCGGCGTCATTAAATAAACCACTCAGCAGAAATCAGCTGACTCTGAGGGGGTCAGAGGTCAGGTGGGAGCGAGCTGCAGGTCCTTTCAGGGGACTGAAGCACAGACGTGTGTTCAGGATGTCTGCTGCTGGTTTTCCTGATGTTTGAAATAAAAAACACAGCAGACTGCGTTTAAACGTGAGCTCTTGATAATTGAATCACGCTGCGACCACGAGGGTGGAATTAAATGACCGTCCGCCTCGTGTTTGCCGTCCGTGTTCCCGCCCTGCTCGTCCTCCTGTCAGCGCAGCGTCGGCCTCCGTGTGCGAGCGGCCGCTCGTGTAGAAACGAGCCGGAACACGTGAAGTCTTCCGAGTCGCTGCGTTTTAAACTCCTCCGACTGGATCTCCCACGGGAACCAAAGCAGCAGGTCTTCTTCTCTCTCTGCCTCTGATCTGCACCGCCGCCTCCGCACGCTGTCCCATGATTCATAGCTGCTGAATAATAGATGCTCCTTTCATAGATCTCTGAAGAGCTTCATCTCTGTCTCTTTCTTCCTCTCTGCTCGCTGCGTGGTTTGTTTCCTCCTCAGTTTCTGCTTCTGCCTTCTTTTCCTTCGTTTTTTCTCTGCGCTTCGTTCCAGGTTTTGTGGCGTCTCTTCAGGCGGTCGGTGGGAGCGCCCTCTCCATCCGCTCGGTTTTGTTTTGTCTCCTTTCTCACCTTTAATGATGCCCGCCACTGATCCAGAGTCAGATTATTCCTCCACCACACACATTAACTGTAGTTCCAGCAGCACCCTCAGGACCAGCCTAATGTTCTCTAAGAATAGCCAAACCATGAGATGAGTCTTGTTTATGGTGGTTTAATGTTCACTGATCTCAGCCCAGTAAACAGCATCTGTGCTCGGCCTCTCACTGAAAGTGTTTTAGTGCAAAGCTTCTAAAAATAGAAGCTCGATCGGGCTGAATGCTGTTCATCTAAAATAACGCACAAGTCACCTGAAAGGTCAAATAAAGAAGAGTCTGAGTTTAAGTTCTCGATAAACTGCAGAGATATGAGTCGCTGATTAAAGGAGAAACATGACGTAGATTTACAGCTGACCTGTTCAGCTCGTTTCCAGCTCCCTCAGAGCAGCTTTGCATGATTCACAGTTCAGAATAACCCTTCTTTATCTGAAACCGAGCCTCTGTGCAGCCCCTCAGCTCATCCTCTGCCTGAAACGGAGTAATTTAGCTCCTCCCCGTTTAAACCAGCTTTCTTCTGATTGGCTACCACGTGCAATCGGATGGTCTGAGATACAATATTAGGCATGTCCACTCTCTGTGACATCATTTTACCAACTTTAATGTGAATTAAGACGATTCATTTTAAATGTTTTTGTGTTTTCAGTCCTAAAAATTTCAACATACCCCTCATTTCATGCAGGATTGTAAACTACACTTAAAGCACTCTGCATGTTTCTGTTATAATGCCAGACTTCTATATTAAACATGTCTATTGGTTCTAATAATGAGGCAACAATATGTAAATGTAACCCTGTTAAGCCAAAGTTCAGCCTCTTTTTGCTCTGATTAAGGTTTAGAGAAGCAGATTTCTTCATCCCGTCCTTTCTGCAGACAGCACAGCTCACAAATACTTAAAACTGCCCCTCAGCAGTCGTCCAGACTTTAGCCAGTCAGAAGAAGGTTCAGGAAGGTGGGTGCCTTTAAGCAACGGGAGGAAAGTCAGCTTGTTTGACAGAAAGGCCGGGCGGCGATAAATAAGGTCATTCCTGATCTGCAAGTCATGCGGCGCTGCTCTGATGGAGTCCCAGGATAAGATAAGATACCTTTATTAGTACCACGAGTGGGAAATTTCATGTTAAGGCTGCTGACCTATTGCACACTATGGAAAATACATGTAAATAATTGGAGGAACTTTTACGTTTGAAGCACAGCTGAATAAAAGGAAATCAGCAGTGATGATCACATGGTTTTTAGTAAACGTGCAGAAACTCTCTCGTAGTCACAACAGCAGGAAGTGAAGAAACTGTCCTCCTGACGAGGAGCCTGTGAGCGTGGTTCAGCAGTTTTCTTCTCCTGCAGTTTTCACACGTATTTTAAACGTTTGTTACAGAAGTTCATGAATGGAAAAAACACTCTCACCATCAGGTTTCATCTCTTTGCCAACATTTTTAGGTTTTTAGCTTCTCCCACTCTGAGGCTTTTATTTTCTCGACATCAGCACAACAAACCTCATGTGTTGTTGTGTTTGTTCATCCAACCACAGTTTTTTTTATTTGAATAACCACAAAAACGTTCAGAGGATTGTGGGAATGTTTGTAACAGCAAGAAGAAAAATGACCAGTAAAACACTACTCCTGTCGTTTTGGCTGAAGCTGCTGAGCGTGTGTGTGTGTGTGTGTGTGTGTGTGCGTGTGTGTGAGTGTGAGAGAGAGAGGTAATGATCTTTAAACATCAAGCTGAACATTTTTCTTTCTTGTTTTTAAATTATTGATTGTACAGTTTAAGGCGATGTGTATGAAGATTTTTCACAATAAAAGTATTGAATGTTGACGTCAACCTGTCTCAGGATTTTGTTTATTTTACAGCCCAAAAGATAAACACCTCAAAAAAAATAAATAATTATAAATCATTTCATGCACATAACACATGAGCACAGTCCATGAATCAGTGTTTTATTAGAGAAGGCTGCCATCTAGTGGATGGTTGTGTTGCTTTAGTTTGAAAAGAAGTCCAACCGGAAGTATTTAGACTGCAGTTGGAAGTGTTTTACAAGAATAAAATCATTTAGATTACATTTATCTGTACGGTAAGATTGATTGATTAAAAACAAAATTATGTTCAGAGGTGATTCAGAATTATTTCAGAATAAAGTAGATAAAACGTCTCAGTTTACTATATAAAAGTCTGTGGTCTAAAAAGCAAGTACAATCTTCCAAAATCTAGTATTTACTTTTTGGGTTAATTAAAATGTGTTTTTAGCATTAGAGCAGGGGTGGGCAACTCCAGGCCTCGAGGGCCGGTGTTCTGCAGGTTTTAGATCTCACCCTGGGTCAACACACCTGAATCAAATGATTAGTTCATTACCAGGCCTCTGGAGAACTTCAAGACATGTTGAGGAGCTAATTTAGCCATTTAAATCAGCTGTGTTGGATCAAGGACACATCTAAAACCTGCAGGACACCGGCCCTCGAGGCCTGGAGTTCCCCCACTCCTGCATTAGAGAGAGAGTAGAGCCAGCGCCGATTTGATCCCATTCCAGTCCTGTTAGACTAAAAACGAATAAAGAGAAGCACGCAATTGAAAACCCCTCGAATCACCTCCTGGTAAAATGCTGCCACCTGGTTTCACTTGCAGCTAAAACATGTAGAGGGTAATTACAAAAAGTACCTGTAAAGGAGAAAGATTACCTTTTAAAATAGGTTATATAACCTGATTTAAAGGGTAATCTTGGTTCCTACCTGGTGATGTTCATGTTAGGAATGCTTTGGATTTTGTAAAGCTCTGATGTGCGTCAGAAAGAAGTGAGCTCCCTGTTCTGTCATTTTGGTGTTTATCATAAAAACAAACTTAATTTACCTGTGCAAAATCCAACTAAAACCTGCTTTTATGCAATAATCTCAACAGCTATCAACTTGAAGCTCTTATTTTGAAAAGAAGCCCAGCTAACCGGAATTCTTCCTGTCAGACGAACATAGGCGCCATCTTGACAGTAGTCCTTTAGCACATTGTGCTGCTGTTTTCTCTTCAGAAATCAGCGTCTGAAAACAGAAAGCTCTTGTTTCCACGTCTCTGGCTCTTCGGGCTCTCGGTCATGTCCAGCATCCAGCTGCTCAGAGTGCTCGTTAACGAGCGGCTGGCCGCGGCCGCCGACGACATCTTGGAGGCGGTGAAGAAGACCATCGCGGGCTATGAGGAGGAGATCCTGCTGTCCAAACGGGAGATCCGCCGCCAGCGACGGATGCTGCAGAGAGAGTCCAGATCAGAGACGTACGCCGGCAAACACTCAGGTCTGTGAGCTGCCGGCGTGTCTTCAGCCCTTCAGGTTGTCCGCTAACAGGCCGCACTGGAAACAGGCCCATCTGGGGCAGCATGTCTGCCCAGTGGTACCCCATTCAAAAATCTGCAGATTTAACGTTTCCCATTTAAAAGCAAAGGTCCCAAACTCAATAAAAACACATTCCTTAATTTCAAAGTATGCTTTTGAATTCGGCATAAAAGTTATTGACAAAGCTGCCTGACACTCTGAGCAATAGAAACTTTAAATGACTGATTGAAAGGTGACCGTCAGGGCGCCGAACTTTTCGAAATAAACAGTTTCCGCCTCTGAATTCAAAGATGTTCACCTGACAAAGTCTGGAAGCCTATTTCTGACTAGCGTGACTTGCTTTGTTATTCAATTAACTGCTTTAAGTTTAGATTGACAAACTTTCTTTGGCCTCATTTCAACAGTTCAAAAGACAGTGTTTGCTCATTAAATTCTCTCAAACTATATATATATATATATATATTTGTTTGTTACCCAAGCATGACATTTAAGTCTGACAAGTGATTCACCGAGCTGCTCTACAGTCTGAGAAAAATGAACTTTTACGGGCTGGTTTTCATGAAGAGACTGCTGCTGGGACACCAAACTCCACAGACACATTTAGTAAGACAATTTTATTTCTCCACATGCAAATATTACAGTGATCTGCACAAGTCTTGAGCAACGCCAATGCTCTTTGTATTGAAACATTTCCAAGCAGAGTCTGTGTAGGTTCTCAGTCAGGGAGTGAAGGTCTCACAGTGGTTTTACCTGAAACCTCTGCTAAAAATGACCCACGCTTTTGTCCACACCTTGACTCATATGATGAGGCACGTGATTAATAAAGAACACACTTAAGGGACAACTCCCACTAGGCCTTAAATACCTGGGCCTCTCTACCATTTGGTTTTAGAACTGAAGAAACTTCTTGCATGAGCAGTGAAACGTCTTCAACAAACTTAAACAAGTCCAGTCGCTTTCTATCCAAGCTCCTTAGAATGTGCAAGTGGTGTTCAGGAATAGCTCTGCAGGGTTCTTGAAGGACATTCAAAGATCTTCCTTGGATATTTCTGACTTTCGTTCTGTTTTCTGTCGGGATGATCCCATATTGTGTCAGTTATGTTGAGGTCCGGGCTCTGGGGAGGCCGATCCGTGACTGATCATAACTGTAGAGCTTCTCGAGGCAACTGTTGTTGTGATTTGGCGCCATATAAATAAAAGTGAATTAAGCTAAACTTAAAACTACTAAGTGTAACTTAACTTTAAGTTAGGGCTTAAAAGCTGAATATTAATACAAAGAGAGGGAACTTCAACAGTCAGACAATCCCCTGTGAGGTGATCTTGGCAAGGATGGGAAGGAAGAAATCCCTTTTAACAGGAAGCGACCTCCAGCATTACCAGGATAAGGGGGGGAGACAGCATAGAGAGGTGAAACACACTCTATAAGAGAGCTCTAAAACCTAAGCACTCATGTGCCCTGAGGTCTAGTGTATTATTGTGAAGTTTGAAGACGATCCATAGAAAACTGGGTAATATGAAGTTTGGTGCGACTTTGACCAAATATGCAGCAAAACTAAATCAGCTTGAGCCGTTATTGGTATCAACAATCACACAAAGTTAGAAAATGATATGTTGAAACTCTGGATGCTAGATTACTAAGAGACAGACAAAAAGACCTGATTACAGACTCCTCCCCTCCAGGGGGCGGGGACTATGCATAACAAATATTAGGGGAAATCTCTTCATTCTTCCTGTCTGGAAGACAAAATATCAGTTGTCTGATTTTTATTTGTTTTAAATGTCAGTCTTGAACCATTGATGAACACTTTTGTTTATCTGTCAAATTTGCAGATCAGAATAAAATGTAGCCCTCAGTCAGTTATTTGTGGTGGTATCTGGAGTATAGTTTGTATCATGGCTCTTGATGACATCACTGTTTTCTGAAAGTTTTAACTTTTTTTTTTCTCTCTCTCTGCAGACCAGCCGCAGCTCACGCTGACTGTCTGGGACGAGGACTTCCCTGAGGATCAGCAGCAGGCAGAGGAGCAGTGTGAGCTGGAGTGGAGCCCCGGTCAAGACTTGGAGAATGAAGAATCTCTACAGACGGACAAGAACCAGGAGGAGGACGAGGAGCAGCCACAGCACCCGCTTCAGGAGCTGAGGGAGGAGGAAGAGCAGGCGCTGCAAGAGGTTGAAGGGGAGGAAGATAGCGCCTCCATCGGGTTCATCTTCAAGCATCAGCCCAGCTCTCCGAGCACTAAAGGAGGCGGTGGCGATCCTCTACCCAGCACGTCCACAGAACAGGAGCAGGCGCAGGAGGAAGTGACTGTGGAAGACAATGACGAGGCCTCCTCCAGCTCCTCGACTGTCAACAGCGATGACGAGTGGAGGGCCAGCGTGGATTCTCAGAGCGACGACAGCGACAGAAGCCACGAGTGGAAGCCGAAGAAGAAGAAGGGGCCTCGTGTACCGATGGCGCCGACACTGCATCTGGCCAAAAAACTCAAATCCAGAATCTGCTGTAAAGTGTGCGGGAAAGGCTTCCACGCCAACATCTCTTTGGTGAACCACATGGAGATTCACCCCAAGGACGTCTGTGGCGTGTGCGGGGAACGTTTCGACAGCGAGGAGAGCTTTCACAGTCACGTGAAAACTCACGTGAAAGCGGAGATCTGCAGCGTCTGCGGGAAGTGTTTCGGGACCTCGAGCAACCTGGAGACGCACATGAGGATCCACACGGGGGAGAAACCGTTCCTGTGCAGCGAGTGCGGGAAATCCTTCAACTGCCGTCACAACATGGTGCGACACATCAGGATACACACGGGGGAAAAACCGTACACCTGCACCATCTGTGGGAAATGCTTCAATGACTACTCGACTCTTAAGCGCCACCTGCTGGTTCATATCCGCAAGAAAACCCGCAATCCAGAAAACTCATCGGTTAACGATGACGGCGACAAGGGGCTCAAGACATCGCAGTCAAAAAAGTCCCGGGCTATATGCGAAGTATGCGGGAAAATGTTCCACTCGGTGGTTTCTCTGGTGAATCACGCCAAAAGTCACGCCACAGATGTCTGCGGCGTGTGCGGGATGAATTTTGATTCTGAGGAAAACTTGAAAAGTCACCTGAAGACTCACAAAAGCGGGAAGGTCTGCGAAGTGTGCGGTAAGTGTTTCGACGGGCACGGAAACCTGGAGATGCACATGAGGATTCACACCGGGGAGAAACCGTTTCTGTGCAATGAGTGCGGGAAATCCTTCAACTGCAGACACAACATGTTGCGGCACATCAGGACGCACACGGGGGAGAAACCGTTTCTGTGCAACGTCTGCGGCCGAGGCTTCAGCGACCAAACGAGCCTGAAGCAGCACAGCAGCACGCACACGGGAGTCAAACCGTACCGCTGCGAGGTCTGCGGGAAAGGCTTCCACCGAAAGACGTACGTGAGGCTGCACATGAAGAGCCACACGTCTGGGAAGTGACCGCTGTGTAAATAAAGATTTTGAAAATGAAGATGTTTTTGAATTTTATTGTGAAAAACTGACAGAATTTATATCATCTTCATGCATCATTGGTCCTGAATATAATGTTGGAAGGAAAATATCCAAAGGTGGCTTATTGTTCCAAAAATAAGGCGGCGGTGGCTCCAAACGTTTCAGTAATATTGAGCTCGGCGTGACTCACGGTGAAGGTAAAGACTAAAGGACGACCCACATTGCACCAAAGAAAGGCAGAGAACACATTTCTGACTAGTCCGATGTTTCTAAGGGACCATTTGAATTATTAGACTTTTTTAAATCTCCAGCACAGTTTTGTTTTCTTTTCAATCACTTAAAACCCAAAATGTAAAATAATATTAAGTGCCAGAAAATTAAGAGTTTTTGAAAACGGCCAGTCTTTGAACCATTTGACAAATTTCTTTATAAAAATAATTACATTTTATTTCCATATATGACTTTTAATTTGTATCATATTTGTTACATCTGGGGGAAAAAATCACACGGATGATGCAGAAGTCTCAAAAACATCAAATATAATACACTAGGCATTGAGGGGTTAAAGCCATATTTGGTTATAGCAGCCATAATAGATTCATCAGCTTCATATTTCTATTGACTCCACTAGAGTAGCTCCTGGAGTCTAAGAGAGAGAGAGGGGGGGGGGAATGTTTTCTGTATCTCATCCTGCGTTTGCAGCCCTTCAGTCCCCTCAGCTCCTGTCTCCTTAAGTCCCCACTTGATTCTGATTGGCCATCTTCCAGAAGCTTCCCGAGGGGCAACACTCAGTTTTTGTTTTTTGTTGGTGCGTTCTTCTTAGGAGCGTCAGATTTAATGGAAGCTTGTTTACGACACTGAAAAAACAAATTTACCACCCAAAATTCTGCATGACGCACCTGAAACTTCCCAGAAAGCTGATTTTCTTCTGGACGAAGTGTTTTCATCGTGAGAACCGAGCTCACAGCTCACTGTCAGCTGAGACTGAAGAAGTCACTTGGATGAAATGCTTCTTCCCAATGCTTCTTTACCTGGATGATTTAGCGTGCATCAAAACGCGTCTCACACGTCTGAGAAAATAACTTGAAATTTTGAATTAGGTGTAAATGTCAAAGAAGTTAATGTTTTCGTTTGTTTGTTTTTCAGGGAGGAAACAAAGTTTAAAAATCAAATCCAGCTTTTTAGTTTACACACCAAAGCAGAAATTCTGGTAGTTACGTTGAAGAGCCCCCATAACATGTTTAACGCTTTGTTTCATTAAATGCTTTTCTGTCATTATTCCAACTTCACCCACATATAGGTCGAGCATCAAACACTAACATCCTGCTGTAACGCTATCGCAGAATATAACAAAAGTTTGCTCTCAGACGTTTTATCCTATTACACGGGCGGCCTCGTGGTCTAACTTTGTACTTCAAGCCCCAAACAAACGACAACAATGTAACGTTTTATTGTTTAGTACACATGCAGGTGGTTACATGATGTAAATCTGTGTGCTTCACATCGTGCCTCTGACGGACTGATAATGTGCAGCAGTTTGGAGTCACGACTTCAGATACTCAGTTAATGTCGAGCTGCTAACTCGAGTTGGTCAAAGCTGTTTGCTGAGAGATGCCTTCTGTATTTTGATGGAGACTAATTTTTAGATTTTGTTGGGGTTTTTTTTTTTTTAATCTTTTGCTCAAATTTTCTTAATAAACTCTGAGTCAACTTTGGTTGTTTCCTTGCTTATTTCTCCACAGTGCACAGATGACCAAAGAACTACAGCGAGTTTAAGAAAATGTGATTAAAACCAGTATTTTTCTTTCTTTTTTTTAAATTGGGCTTTATAGAATTACGCTGGCATGTGGTTCGCACTTTTGCCTCATAGCAAGAAGACCCTGGGTGGAGCAGGAGGTGGGGTGCATCTTGACCCTGGACTGGATAAGTGGAAGAGGATGGATGGAGAATTACAGGGGTCTTCTTTGTTCTGCTCAGCTTGGCTGGTTAGCTTTTAGCAAAAGGGATACATTTCAAAGAACGACAAAGACATCTTCACAAGATACTGTGATCTTATGTTGTATTTGAATATATATAATAAAGGTAATAATAATTAATGTTACACTCACAGCAGTAACAACTGACCATTTAGTTGTGATTATTGGGTCAGTAAAACGTCATCCTCTGTTTTTTTCACAGTTTACATTGTGTGATGCATTCTTCTTCTTATTATTATTAAAATTTAATTTTATTATCATAAGATAATGTCACAGAAAGAAGACCAGTATACTTTCCAGTGAAATAGACTCTCATTTTTCAATGAAAGCATTTAAATATATGAAATAAAGGTGGCTTTACCAAATAAAAATAATTTGCATTAAAATCAGGCCATAGCACTACTAAGCTAGGCTAGTTAGCGTTTAGCAGTGCTGAATAAATAACTTATAACACATATATAACATATAAATAAACATTAACACACTTAGCTAAACTCTCTTTTGTATATGTTTTTTTAAATTATTTTATTTTCTTTAATCCTAATTTTTCTTTATTTTTATGAACTGGTAAAGCCCCAAAAGCTTACAAACAAACAAACTCTTACTGGTAGCTTTCGTGTTCATGTTAATTGTGTAAATGCTGTGAGCTACTCACAATGTTGAGTTCCTGTTTCTCTTTATTCTTTATTATTCTAGTTTGATTTGAATTCAATTAGATTTTATATGTAATTACTTAAATGGCACATTGTAAGTGAACAAAAATAGCAATTACTGCTACTTCATTAAGCTAGCCTGATTAACCTTTAAGCAGTTAAACATGTTTGTAGGTTCTTAAGCAAACTGTGTAATATTGTGTGTTATCATAGTATTACTGCAGTTATATTTTATGCCAGTCTTTTGGAATAAAAGGAATATGTACACACCTATACAGGTATTTTGGTAAGCTTTGGGTTTTGGCATCTTGAATCTCTGAAAATGGAGCATTTGAAAAACTGCTAGAGAGAAGAGTCTAACAAACTGTTTTATTTTGATCTGGATGGACACATTTTGCAAATTAAATTTGACAAAAAAAACATCCTACGTACGTGCAGATGTAACTCTAGTGTTTTTTTTAGAGAACTGCTCAATTTTTCAGATTTCTGCCTGTTAGATGAGACGATGATGACACAGAGTCCAAACAATGGGAACAACATTAGAAATCAAAGCAGTGAAGCAAAAGCGCACAAACTTCATCACTGATGACTCATGTGTCACATTTGACTCGTTGTTCTGGTAGATTTGAGAAGCCGAGGTTTAAAAACAAGGTTTATGTGTCATCAGTTAATTCAGCCGCTTCCTTTTTAACTTCATGCATCTTTAGTTGATTTGTCATCTCCACTTCCAATGCTCGTCTCATCAGGCTGAAACATGATTCTTTGTTTTCTACAGTCAGGACTGCAGGTCCTGTGAAGGAGGTAAAAACACAAACCTTATAAGTGCCTTTTAATCCTGCAAGAGGTCAGAGTTTGATTCAAATAAGACTGATTACAGGTAACGTGGGTCTCTTTAATCGATATCCTTGTTGTCTTGTCAGCTGTTTATTTTTTAAAAAGCATTTCAGAAATCCACGATTGAAGGTTTTCTAGTGTGTTTTATATTTTATATGATTTTACTGCAGTGCATTGGTGTCATCGTCTGAAAAATGAAGCTGTTAGCAATCAGATGCTTCCCAGATGACACTGCATGGTTGATCAAAATGAACTTTTCTGTGTTCAGAATTCCATCAGTTTTGGAAAGATCTCCAACACCACCCACTACAACTTAGCTCTAAACCACGACAGACACTCCACTGTGTTTTAAAGATGGATGTAGACCCTCACTTATACCTCTCTCCTCCTCCGTATATACTGACAAATTGAACCAAACATTTCCCTCTTTCCCTTCCTTCATGGATCAGCTGAAGGTCCAGATGCAATTCTCATGTCGTTTGTCAGGATCTGGATTTTTTTTCCTGTTTTTTTAAGGGCATGACTTTCATATGCTGTTCTTCTGTTGTAGATAGTTTGTTATAGGCCTGACACTATCTTTTTCCTTTACTTGTCTAGCTTACCCAATTTTTTTAAGAACATACTGCACACCAACTGAGATAACCCACGTTTTTGGCTCTGGGATTTACCTTTTTGAAGCAAAAATACTATTTTATACCTGTAAAACTGTTATCTTTGGCATTTTTTATAAGTTCAACTAAATAAATGGAAACAAATGAAGTGTCCTTTTATGCTACAGTGATTTATATTATCACTATTAGTACTATTACTACTACAGTCTTGAATGGTATAATCTTGAATAACAATCCTTTGCTTTTATCAGGTCAACAACGACTTGTAGCAGATTAATTTTATTTCTTTCTAGTTAAATTTTACCTCTAATACGGGTCAAGTACAGTGCGCATGTGCAGCCGGTCCCCGACAGTACCATAGCAACAGCAGTGGACATCAGACGCGAACATGGTGAGTGTTTGTGTTTTCGGTTGGTTTTGGAGCTTTTTGCCGTTTTTGAGCTGCTGTTTGAGTGATGGTACCTCTAAAAACTGACAGAAGCTCGGAGTCACCTCATGTCTGAGCGTTTTACCGGCCGGAAACACGAAGCAGCGCCACATCCGCCGGCTAACACGGGCTAACTTTAATTAGCTCCTTAGCTCGTTAAGTAGCCGGAAAACAGCAGCAGAGTCCTGAAGGAGAAGCTGGATTAATCTCTGCTTCGGCTGTGTGTGAAGAGTCAGCATCGAGCCCAATATTAAAAATCTATAGTGAACTATTATTATCATTGATATTAAGATGGTTCTTATTGTTATGTTAGCCCAAACCGGAGTGTTTGCTTGTGTTGTCATCACACTTTAACTCAGACATGTTTCTGATTGGTCTAAATGTTGATGTTTCCAGGCAAAAGCAATGACTGTGAAAGACGCGCTGGCCAAATGGGTGACACACACACACACACACACACACACACTCACCCAGCCAATCAATCAATCAATCAATCAATCAATCAATCAATCATAATACAGTGGACTCGGATGTAAATCAAACAAAACATCACATAAAACACATGGAAAAATAATTTCCTTTAGAAAGACAGCAGTGGGCTGTACTCTGAAACAGGCTTTGAGACTTATTCAGAAAACTTTGGCTTTATATCACCATGGTTACCAGTGCTGCAGACCTTAACCCGCTTCCCAGCAGCTCTAGTCCAAGATCAAGCATGAAATCACTGCCTATCAGACCAACCAGAGCTCTGAAAAATAATGTCAACATTCTGAGCTCAGAAGGCAGATAGTCCAAAGATTTAAAGGTCTTTATGAGCATTATTCTTTTCTGTCCACCTGAAGCTCATCACTGATTCACGTGCCAAGATATTTACACTGCTACACAAAATAGTTTACCACCACAGGAGAGACAGTCATAGGATTCATCTTGAATTCCACAATCAGCTCTGCAGATTCAGACACCTTAATGTCCAAGAACGACACCACCCAGACTCACACATTGGCTGCCACAGTGTGTACATGTATGTGACTGTGTGTGTGCAGGAGGAGAAGTCAGGCGAGAAACGAAGCGAGGCAAAAGCCGTCAAGCTGTACGGTCAGATTCCTCCTATAGAGAAGATGGACGCATCGCTCTCCACGCTAACAAACTGCGAGTGAGTCGTGCAGACGGGACGCCGTCTCATAAAGTCAGAAGTACTTCACTTGTTCATGTTAAACTGTGAGAGTCAGCAGAACAGGAGGACACCCAGAAACAGCCTTAAAAACAGCAGCAGTGGCAGGTTTGGGCCAAACACTCATCCTTCAAATCCATCACGTGTTGTTGTGTCGCTTTCTTCACAGGAAACTGTCTCTGTCCACAAACTGCATCGAGAAGATAACAAACCTCAACGGCCTGAGTGAGTGCTGACTACACACACACACCCACACACACTCTGACCACAGATGGAAACGTGTTGTTGTAATGGGATGTTTGGTCCTTCCAGAGAACCTGAAGATTTTGTCTTTAGGAAGGAACAACATCAAGTCGTTCGCAGGGCTGGTGAGTCACACGGGACACTGAGGCGTCCTGGGGGCGTGGGTGAGACAAATAATGCACGGCCACAAGTTAAGACGCATGATGACTGAGTTGTTGCCGGGTCTAAAGTTTCCAAGTGCTTTAGATTTGACAAATCACGAGCACCCATGCAAAATGTTCTCCTTCATCTTTTCATACCTGTGTCATAAAAAGAATATTACCACCAGAAACTCTGTGTTTATCCCGACATTATTAACATGACAGCATCAGCATGTTGACCTGAAAACCTACGACGCAGGTTCAACAGATCCAGGATGTCTGTCTGTGATCTGGCTTCACTTAACCCAACATCATCATCAACAACCTGGCGAGAGGTCACATGAATAATAAGATAACGAGATGATTCTTCATCACATATTTGGAAAATGCTTTTGTTACATTCATAATCATAACAGTAAAACTAAAAGTAATAATAATAACCAAGGTTTTATTAGGATCCATTTTTTGTGTGAATTATTTTACATTGATTCTGTGTGTGCGTGTGAGCAGGAGGCTGTAGGTGACATACTGGAGGAGTTGTGGATCTCTTATAACCAGATAGAGAAGCTGAAGGGAATCCAGTGCCTGAAGAACCTGAAAGTCCTCTACATGTCCAACAACCTGGTCAAAGACTGGGGTAAGCGGGGGTTAGAGCAGGTGTGGTGATGCTCGCTCAGTAATAAGAACACAAAAACATCCCGCGGTCCTTTTTCCTTCATCGCTGTGACGGGTTCATGGTGCCGATGTAAAGTTGCCGTTGCTGCGCCTTTAGCCAGCTACAAAAGACTAGCGAGCGTGAATAGAGTAATATTTATATAAGTGTCAGGTGATTTCAAACAGCTCGACAATGATCACACACAAACACTTTGTCTGCAGTTTGTCTGAGAGATAAATGAACAGTTGCTTTGTTTTCCAGGGAGAGAAAAAATGTCAATGTGTGAGATGGATGGAGGAAGATGAAAGAGGACAGGAGGGGCAGATAAGAGACTATTTTTACACTAAGGACTGCGAGATCTTACATGTATTGGCCTCATTCATTTTAGTTTAGTTTATAAATCAAACGAGAAACGTTATGTTTCTCTGAATTGTGTTTTTGTTAAATTTCTTGCAAAACAAACTAGTTTTACTGATTTTCTGGATGAACATACCAGCCAGTTTAGTGCAGACCGAACTGGTTAGTTTGCAGTGATGTGATGAAGTTTACAGGAATCAGAATCGGCTTACTTTATTAATCGATAGGGAAATTATGTGGGTTACAGTTGCTTAAGCACGGTAACATGAACAAAAACAGGCTAGACTATTTAACAATACAACATGTTATGTGTATTAGATGGAGGAGTTGTACAGGGAGATGGTCACAGGCAGGAATGATTTTGATTTTGGTGATCTCAGTCTTGCACTGTGGTGAATTATTGTTACATCAGTTTATATTTAAGGTGGTGCTGATTAGGTTCACTGACTGAAATCTGCCTTTCGTATAAGCTGTGTAGTGTTTATAGCGTCCAGAGGCTTCACAGCAGCAAAACAAATCAAAATACTCATTTCATAGTATTCGAGCATTACTCATGAAGTAAAACTTCTATCATTTCCCCTCTGTGAAACACCCGGAGCATGGCACATTGCTGTGCAATTGCATTAAAGCTCTATGGTATTATTAATAACACAGTGTTTGGTAACCATCGAGCTCCAGGCCTTCCTGTTTGCTCACCGGCAGGCTGATCTGATTCTGGACGCTCCCTCGGTCAGACAGCCTCCTCCTCCTCCATGCTGGACTGCAGCTGGTGATGACAGTCGTGGTCCTCTAAAGTGGGATTTATAATTGAGCAGAGCGCTATCAGCTGTAGGACAACATGGAGGACAGTCGGCTGATATTTACTCAAGTCCGTGTTTTAAGATTTACTAACGTATCTATAGAGCGCCGGTGCGCCTGCTGCTGTTCTACTGTGAAAGTTTTCTTTAGGTGAAATAAGTTTTTATTTTTCTTGAATCCAGCGTTGTTGTTTTAACTTGTTGCTGTGGTGAATGTTGTGTTTTGTGTGCGTTGCAGGAGAGTTTGTGAGGCTGGCGGAGCTGCCGTGCCTCGTTGACCTCGTGTTTGTCGGAAATCCTCTGGAGGAGAAACACTCGGCCGAGGGGACGTGGATGGACGAGGCCACGAAGAGACTCCCTAATCTGAAGAAACTGGACGGTACGAGTGCTTCAGAGCAGGAACGGATCATAGTGCCGAGCTGCAGCCCGCAACTGATCTCTTCTTCTGCATTATTCAGGAACTCCGGTCATCAAGCAGGAAGTGGATGAAGGAGAAGGAGAGAGCTGAGAGGCGTGAGCCCTGCGTTCCCTCAGAGTCTTCCTCTTTTTTTGAGTTTCCTGTGGTTTGTTACGGTGCTTTCTTTTATATGAACCATTTTTTAATGACAGCACAGACTTTGTTGTAGATCAACAAGCACAAGAATGTTTGTTTTAGAGTTTTTAAAGCTAATTTCCTAAAAGCTGTTTACAGCCTTTTACTGACCGACTGGGATTTTAAAGCTAATTGTTGTTAACTGTGACGGTGCAAGAGCATCAAATCCTCCTGTTCTCAGACTGTTAGCATCACACCAGGTGTTTCTGGCTGTAAATACTGAACTCTGTGTTCCCTCCGTTCACATCACACTGGACTAAAACCAACTTTATAAAGTAGACACTACATCAGACAAGGAAAACTTCTCAGCAGTGGTGTCAGCAGCTGTTTGAGTAATAATAGAAGAAGACTAAACACTGGAAGAGTCACTAATGGTTAAATAGTTAACGCCACTTTTTAACGAGTGCTGCTCCCTGCAGAGCCTACCTCCCACCTCCCTGGACTCCAGCCTCTGAGGCTGAAAAATGGAGCTGTAGTTCCTCTAATGTCCACCAGAGGCTGTCTCCAAACGTGCCGCCTGCCTTTCATTGGTTACTGTGTGTGACCTGTAAGTGACCCCTTTAGTGCCTGAGCTTAACCACTTCTGAAACTGCCACCCCTACAACCCACTAACGTTGAGGTCGTAGGTCTAAAAACGACTCACGGGGTTGATCGTGCATCAGAGGATGTCGATGTGGGAGTGTGAGGCTGGGCCAGGTGAGGCTCCGCCCACTGGCTCTGGAGTGAGCAACCTCTCAAATGTGTCAATCATAATCCAGCCAATAGTGGCGTCCTGCTGTGCACTGATATCAGCTGACCTCTTAGAAGTTGAGCTTCTGATGGGAAACAAAGGGAATATCTCTGTTTACGCTCTGCTGCTGCCTCAGATCAGCCTCCTCTGCTCGGTGTGTCACTCGGCGTGTGTCACTCGGCGTGTGTCCACCGCAGAGGCTGCAAAGCTTCACCAGACAAATCTGAAGAAGAAGAAGGTGTTTCCTGCTCGTTTATCCACCACTGTCTCTCTCATGTGTTTTAAGTTATTTCATGTTTGTACATTATTATGGTCCTTGGAATGATTTAATAAATATTGTTGATGTAACATGTCTTTACTCACAGCAGACAACAAACCTACGCCCAGAACATACCCAGTGCCCTGCACCTCCGATCAGCCTGTTAGTGGTGCTGTTTTGTTTCTGACTGCATCGTGAGCTCCTCTTCTCATCAGCCGTGATCAAAGTTACACAGACCGTTCACTGGCAAACTGACAGCTTTAGCTTTAATGTCTGATTTAACTCATTTGGACTTCAACTTCAGCTCCAACGTGCAGAAATGCTCAGGCTGCGGTGCATCTGTGGAAGGTGTTTTATATGAATCCAAACAAATCACGAGAGGCTGTCACAGAAGCAAAAACACACAGAAATACTAATTTCGTAGTATTCGAGCATTACTCACAAAGCATACAGGCACTGAGGCAAATAATGCAACGATTATGAAGTGCAAAGCTGGATTTATGAAGTCAGCACAGAGACTTTGGGCTGTGAAACCACCTCACAGATGCTGATCGCTGACTACCTCTTCATTTCGCGCTCTTATGAGCAGCTGTGTCTTTCGGGGTGAGTCACAGCCTGCAAAACTGGCATCACAAAGGCATCTAACTGTTAATAACACTGGCAGCTACACCCAGCTTTATAAACAAGGTTGCATGAGGTGAAAGTTTATCCACCACAGATCAAACTGCAGGTGCTGCCAGCGTCCACATGCAACTGAAGTCAGGGATGCATTTAAACTGGGAGGTGTGGTCCATGTTCAAAAGCAGACAGATATTTAAACAGCTGCACGTGCAGGATGGACGAACAGCCTCCCATCACAAGTCTCATGAACACTGCTCAGCTTTGAAGTCACTGATGAAGTCCTGTGTGCTACATAAAGCTGCTTCTTTGTCTTTGGAAGATTATTATTGTTACTCAACACAGACACTAGAGTGTGAGCACAGTGTGACCTGATGTAACGTGACGTCCTTGAAAAGCCACAGTGTAAGACTGGCTTGGATGGTATCAGTGAAAAACAGTGTTTCATTTGTTTCTGTAGCTCAAGGACGAAGCTGCAAAAGAATGTGACATACAAAGTTAACATATGTCCACTAAGACGAGAGAAAGTGTCTTTCTCAGCCTGAAAAGCAGCTGTAATTCACTGTGCTGACACCGTGTGTCTGATTTTTAGAGCCAAATGTTTTAAAGACGTCTTAATTTAAAAGTAGAAAATTACAGGTCGCCCAGGCCTTCATGTCTAAGACACACCTGTAGTTTCACCTGGCTTCATATATGACTGGTTCTACTGTATATAAAAATCGTGTTGAACACACACAGAGAGCAGCTCACTTTAATGACACGTTTATTCTTCGGTTACAGTCACACGGTTACAGAAGAACACGTCATTTATTTTATCCAAATATATAAAAATACATTTGAACGTACAAAATAATCAGAACCTGCTCCTGAGTTTACCTATAGCCCCATGCGCTGCCTCCAGCGCCATGGACAGGTTTTGGTTTGATGGTGCCGATGATCGAGATTCGATTCGGGTCCCAGACACAATTCTCCTCCAGGCCGCTCTTCACCATCCCACAGCCGGGCGGCACCCAGGCGGTGTCGTAGCCACTGTATTGCCAGGTCTTCTGAAGTGGGTGGTTCTGATAGTTGATGACGATCACCCGTCCCACGTTGACCTTAACTTTAATGACAACTCTGTCATACTCAGGGTAATCAATGGGATAACGGCTTGCTTTCTCCAGGTCTCTGCTGAGGTAGACCCCCGGACCGAGCATCCCATTTTTAGACTGGCCAAAGCCCGTCATCAGGATTCTTTTAGCATTCGCACTGGTGGTGCCGTGGTACATGGCGTAGGTTTTACCGTCTCTTGGCCCTTCACAATCCACTCGGATTACCCCTGGAGGCAGGAAGTCATCTTCAGCCCACTGGAAGTACATTTTTCTGATTCGGATGTTGGTGTGATTGTCTCTGCAGGAAATCATGAGAACATCACAGCGTTAAGAACAAGAAGCCTGAGCTTTAAAATAGAGAGTTAGTTATATTAAATGGGGAGTTATTATAAGAAATCAGGTGATTTAAATGATTTTTACAGTATTTATAACTCATTATAAAATAACAGTGGTTAATCCTAAATACTTTCCAGTCCAGGCAGGTGTTGTGTTTCGTTGTGTTGCATCAGATCTGACGATATGAGATACATTTAATCTTTTTTTTTGTTATCTCTCAAATTGGGAATTATCACTTCATTATCAAAGTGGGCATGGACGCTCTGCTGGGTGCTGGGCTCCTGTTTCTGGCTCATGCCGCTCTCTCTCTCTCTCACACACTCACAAGAAGATTGTTGATTTATGTATCTGTGCATTTTCATGCTTTTGTGTTTCAGGTGCTGTATGTTTGTTTTTTCTCACAGGTGCAGCAGCTGGTGATACATCGTGCATTTCTATCTGTGCTCTGTCATGTTCTTATTTTCTCCCCTCTTCCCCCCTTTTTATTTCCTCAGATCTTTAAAAAGCAAACCGTATTTGGCACAACAGTGTGTTCAGATTATAGTTCTGACTGCAAAAGCTGACAGACAGGATAAAGTAAAAACAAACAAAAGATAAACTTGCTGTGCCAAAGATGAGTGTCTGGCCTCAGAGGTCAGCGGCTCTTTCTGACTTAATTTGACTGTTATTAATGGAAAAATGAATATTTGAAGAAAAAGAAACATGTAATAGAATAAGTTTGAACTGGCTCACTGTCCATGTAGCTGTGAAAGCCTGATGACGATGTTCTGTTTAATGTTCACGTTTATTTCAGGAATCATCACCTCACTGAAAAGTTGTTTCACAATAAGTAGAATTTCAAACTCAGGTTTTCTGAATCACATTTCCTGCAGCCTCTCCCAGTTCTTTCACACAGTTGAAAAGTTCATCATTAAGTCCTGATAAAATTGGCATAAATCTGCTTTTATCAGTCGGAAAGTTCGCAGCTGAGTGTAAATATGTCCTCATTCACACAGCACTGACAACGTTTACTGCAAACATTCAGACTTTTTAAGGAAAAAAGAAGAAAAGTGTGTTTGCTGAGTCCACGTACCTCTCTGCAGGCTGGTCCAAAAATGGAGTCTGTGTCTCACTCTGCTTCTTTTTCAGGAGGAAATACCACAAACAGACATCCTCCTTTCAGTTTCGTTTCACGTGCTGTTAAGTCCTTCACTGTAGGTTATAGGCAGTATGTGCTGGAGTACTTAGTGTGAGTTAGGTTTCACTCCTGCCATCCAGCAGCACACAGATCAGGGACTTTTTGGCAGAACAGGAATTCTGGTACTTTCCAGTTTTTCTCCATGATCGATTTAAGGTTTTAAAGGAAATTGGTCTCTTTTTTATTTAGAATTTTATGGTCTTGCTCAGATGCAGATGAGCTCTACAGCAGGTTATCAAAAGACTCAAAAGGAAACAGGAAATTCCAGTCCACTCATTTTCCTGCTGTATTTGCAAAAGTTTCCATTGTCCTGCTGCAGACTGACTTACGTTTGCACAACATAAACCAGCTTACAGGGATACAGCTGACATATTTCCCATTATCAGTGTGACTCTAAGGATCAACATCATCACATTGATGTCCTGTAGTGATGAGGGCTTGTGTGCAGAGACATCGACGCTGATCTCTTTGTGTTGTTTCATACGTCTCTTTTATCTTCCTGCAGTTAATTTGTTCCTCGTTGTGTTGCTTTGTAGCTTCTTGTGGTCGCTGAGCATCTTTTTAAAACTATATTTTTTCATTGTTTTGTGTGCACAGACATGTAAAAGGTGACCCAACACAGACTATGAGCACAGTTTGTGTTTGTGTCATTCTTCTGTCTGTTTGATACCATTGTGTATTTCCCGACAGTCATTTTTCCCTCTTTGCTTTTTTAGTGTCGATATTTTTACATCTTTGCATGTTTTTAAAATTTTGTACCTTTGCGGTTGTGATATTTTCTTTCTTTTTGTACATCTTTGGTCCTTTTGAATCTAACTGGTGTCACTTTATTGCTTTATTGTAATAACTGGAAACCCTGGTCAGTGGTCATTTTATTGTCCTCAATGGGAAATTGATTTGCAGCATGTCTACTCATCAAACAACTCAGACATTTAAGAAAAACAAACAGAACAGCCCAAGTTTTATCAAGAGCTGCAAGAAAGTGCCGTGTGTGACAGTGTTGGCAACAACAGTTATGGTTTAGTGTTGTTAAGCACGATAATAGCAGCAGGTATAAAGACACTATGTCTCGTGGTTTTCTCTGCAGGCACTTCACACCGATGACCTGAAGGAAGCAGCTGAAAATCTCTAAAGAGACGGTTTGTTTTAAACTTAACATGACAGAGGTCGCCTTCCACAGCACCTGCCTGTTATAAAAGTCCAAAAGCTGGACCTGAGACCTCCCTGAAGTCTGACCAGCCATTTTAACCAGGTTACCCAGTCCAGTCTTATTGGTCAGTGTCATGGTCCCTGTGTCTACACTTTATTTTTTGAGTGTGTCTCCTGATTAAGAACACTGAGTAATGCCTGCTGTCATATTCAGGGGGCGCTGTGGCTCCACAGTAATCACTGCCACATGGATGAACTTGTTAATCACTCACAGGCTCTTTATGAATCTACTCATTAATATTATGTTATTCATTTATTCTATGTTTACACAGAATAAATCAGAAATACGCCTGATCGCATCCACACAGCAGCTGTTTCACTTTCAGCACATTCAGCAGGAAATAAAATAATGGATGCTCCATTAATTCAATTCAATTCAATTTTATTTATATAGCGCCAAATCACAACAAAAGTCGCCTCAAGGCGCTTCATAGATACAGAGGAAACCCCAACAATCATATGACCCCCTGTGAGCAAGCACTTTGGCGACAGTGGGAAGGAAAAACTCCCTTTTAACAGGAAGAAACCTCCGGCAGAACCAGGCTCAGGGAGGGGCGGGGCCATCTGCTGTGATTGGCTGGGGTGAGAGAAGGAAGACAGGATAAAGACATGCTGTGGAAGAGAGACAGAGATTAATAACAGATATGATTCAATGCAGAGAGGTCTGTTAACACATAGTCAGTGAGAAAGGTGACTGGAAAGTAAAAACTCAATGCATCATGGGAATCCCCCGGCAGCCTACGTCTATTGCAGCATAACTAAGGGAGGATTCAGGGTCACCTGGTCCAGCCCTAACTATATGCTTTAGCAAAAAGGAAAGTTTGAAGCCTAATCTTAAAAGTAGAGATAGTGTTAAAGTGCCAAGTCTCAGCTTTAATCTTATCAGAGTTAAATAATCCTGAATTTAAAGTCTGAGTGCTTCTCAAATCCTGCCAAAGATGTTTTTCACAAGTCTTTCATATGCATCCAGGATTTCTCTGACTCTTCTGATGATATTATGTACTGCACATGATGACATATTCAAAGTATTCACAGGTTTAGATTGAGGAGGATTATTTTAAAAACAGCTCTGCAACTTGCAGACACTTTCTGTTCCTTGTGGAGATTGAGGAACCCCTGCACATATTTACTTCTATGAATCTTTATGAGATGAAGGGCAGCCTCCTCCCATAGGCAAAATCTGCTGTTAAATGACAGCCAATCAAAACTGCCTGAGGAAACTGCTGGTGGCATCCAGCTCTACTAAGAGCAGCGAGCATAAAGGGAGTGACTTTTTTTAAGTGTTCTATCAGCTCATCAAACATCAGCAAACACACAAATGCAATTGCAAGTGCAATTTCAATAAAGGAGTTTCATTCTAACCAATGCCCGCTGGTGGCTACGTTTTTTTAATGAACCAGCAAATCTGCTCCTTAGATCCACTGCAACTCTCAGCTTCTTTTATCAGTCATGTTGCTGGCCGGTTGCAAACTGTGGCTCTTGTAGTTTCTCTTTAGCACCATTAATTTTTCCAGGCCTTTGTTTCCTCCATCCCAGTTGTTTTTAGCTGTGTCATTGTCATCAAATTCCAACAATTTCTTTTTATTAAACAGTAAAATGTCTCAGTTTAGACATCTGATGTGTTTTCGGTGTTTTTTATGCATACAAATATGGAATAATTAATTATTTACATATGAATATTGCAATGAACACAATAGTAAAGTCATTTCTATGGCACGTTTATTTTTCAGGTTACACTGACATGGTTACAAAATATGTCATTTTATGATTTCTTATCCAAATATATAAAAATACATTTGAACGTACAAAATAATCAGAACCTGCTCCTGAGTTTACCTATAGCCACATGCGCTGCCTCCAGCGCCATGGACAGGTTTTGGTTTGATGGTGTCAATGATTGAGATTCGATTCGGGTCCCAGACACAATTCTCCTCCAGGCCGCTCTTCACCATCCCACAGTTGGGCGGCACCCAGGCGGTGTCGTATCCATGGTCATGCCAGGTATTCTGAAGTGGGTGGTTCTGACAATCTATGGCTTTAACCTTTCCCACGTTGACCCTAACCCTAATGACAACCTTGTCATACTCAGGGTGACCGATGGGATAGCGACTCGCTTTCTCCAGGTCTCTGCTGAGGTAGACCCCTGGACCGAGCATCCCATCTTTAGACCGCTGAAAACCTGACTTCAGGATCAATCGAGCACTCTTACTGGTGGTGCCGTGGTACATGGCGTAGGTTCTACCATCTCTTGGTCCTTCGCGGTCCATTCGAACCACACCTGGAGGCAAAAAGTCATCTTCAGCCCACTGGAAGCTCATTTTTCAGATCCAGATGTTGGTGTCAGTGTCCCTGTAGAAAAAATATGTTACTGACATCTGTGCCAAAAAGACAAAACAGATAAGATTAGCTATGAAATTAAGAATTTTCCTCAGTGAACGTCCAAGCAAATGTACCCCATGTGACTCTACAGGCCTGAGTTAGCACGTTAAAGGTTAAAGTTCATGACAGTACAATTAGAAAAAGAGGACGAAGCCTCTTCTCTCTAAAAACAAACAACATTTATGTCTTTGGTTTTCAATATGTTGAGCTGGAGATCAGTGATCAGGGCTCAACAACAAATCCGTGGCTGGTTTTTGCTGCCGTGCAAACACCTAACAATAACCGTGTTATTTGCATACGTTCAAATGGTTTTACTGTCAGATGTGCTCCGACACAGGTTTGTGTACAGAATCACCAACAGCAGGGGACAGAACATCCTTCTGCTGAACCAGTCGATGTCACAACCTCAGACACAACACTGTTTACTCTCTGGGTCCTGTAAGTTAGGAAGTCGTCCAGAAAGATTTTTACTCGAGTCACACTGATCGAAAAGCCCGTGCATTAAAAGCTGTGCTTGAATCTTATCAAGTGCAGAATAAATGACAGTCTGACCTCTGACCCCTCAAAAAGCTCCTGAATGATAGAGTGTAGTTAGATTTCCACACTGTGCAGTTTCACTTAATTTTCTGTTCATCTGAGGCTATAAATCATTTTAGAACCTGCTAAGAACCAAATTACTTTGATTAACTCAAAGTAAAAATACAAATAAATTTAAAACAGTGTGACATTAAAGTTGAGCAGCTGATACCAAAATATTGTAATGTTTTTATGGCAAAATGTAAATATAATAGGTGTAAAAGTCTGGGGACAATCATACATTTTCAAATGACAGTTTTCGAACACTGAACTCATTGAAACGTTGCCATTAAGTACAATTTAAAACTAGCTCAGGTTTGCTAAGTTACATTTTTCTGCTGCTTCTCACTGGATCGTTTAGTCCTGATTAAACTGACATAAATCTGCTTTTATTAGTCAGGAAGTTCACAGCGGAGTCTAAATATGTCCTCATACACACAGAACTGACAACGTTCACTGTAAACATTCAGACTTTGTTTGAGTCCACGTACCTCTCAGCAGGTTGGTCCAAGAATGGAGTCCGTGCCTCACTCTGCTTCTTTTAACAGTAGACGTCCTTCTTTCAGTTTTGTTTCATGTGCTGTTGCTCGTCCTTGTCTTTAGGTTACAGACAATATGTACTAGGTGTGGTCAGTGTGTGAGTTCGGTTTCACTCCTGCCACCCAGCAGCACACAGATCAGGTGTTTTCAGCCAGAATGAAACGTTTGGCACTTTCCAATTTTCCTCCATAAAAGTTTTGTGATATTAAAGGAAATTTGTCTCCTTAATATTTATAATTTTATGCTCTTGTTCAGATGCAGATGAGTTATATCACAGGTTATCAAAAGAAACACGTAACAGGAAATGCCCGTCCAGTCAGATTCCTGCTGTATATGCAAATGTTTCCATTGTTCTGCTGCAGACTGACTTTCGTTTGGACCAATGAAAGTTTACGGGAATTTGGCTGATATATTTCCCTATTCCCTATATTACCTAGCTCCTGCTATGGCTCTAAGGCTCCTGCTAACTGATGCTGAAAATGACGGCCTGAATCTATTATTACACTAAATTGACTTCTCTCAAAATATAAAAGAGCCCATCAGTGTCTTTAGTCACACATTTGCTAGCATAGATAGCATAGAAACTGAACATTAAACAGTCTTCTTTTGTCTTTTCATTACTTCAATTTACGATAATGGGTTATACAGCTGTGGGGTATACAGTTCATTACAGCAGACGTCTTTCTGAAAGTGCTGTAACTAATAACCCTTTCCCACTACCACCTACTCGAGTCGGCTCTGCACACCTCGACTCCTTTTTGGGGTTTTCTATTAGGTGGTGGTGCCTGGTACCTACTGTTAGTACCTACTCGGCTGAGGATCCAGGTGATACGAAACTGTGACGTCACCAGACGGCATGTCACCGATTGGCTAGTCAGTGGTGTCACTCGATGAGTCTTGAGAGCTTCTCCTTTACAAAAATCTAAACCGCCATTTTGAAACCTGGCAACGAGGGAAATGTGTACAGAAAAAAACAACACTGTGGCCCCCGAGTCTGACACAAAGGCCCAGACTGAGCAGCAGGTTTACCATCACCTCAACGTGCTGTTGTGGCGTTCATGTCGCACAGAAATTACATCAACATGACCGGAACCGAGTTAAGTCAAGTCGAGCCAAGTAGGTACTAGTGAAAAAGAGCTATAAGTTTAATTCAGATCAAACTGAGGTTATTGTACTCGGCCCTGAAAATCTTAGAAATATGGTATCTAAGCAGATTCTTCCTCTGGATGGCATTACCTTGTCCTCCAGTAACGCTGTGAGGAACCTTGGAGTCATTTTTGACCAGGACATGTCCTTCAATGCACATATTAAACAAATATGTAAGACTGCTTTCTTCCATTTGTGCAACATCTCTAAAGTTAGAAATATCCTGTCTCAGAGTGACGCTGAAAAACTACTTCATGCATTTATTACTTCCAGGCTGGACGACTGTAATTCATTATTATCAGGATGTCCAAAAAACTCCCTGAAAAACCTTCAGTTAATCCAAAATGCTGCAGCAAGAGTCCTGACAGGGACTAGAAAGAGAGAGAGATTTCTCCTGTTTTGGCTTCCCTTCATTGGCTGCTCCTCACATACAACCTCATGTATCAATCTCACCTGATGAATTACGTAATCAACTGAACTTCCCTTCAAGGTGGTCTAGGTGAGGAAGACCAATGTAACCTGGAACAAAGAAAGAGTGGAAAGGGAATAAATAACTCACCTGTGTTTCACTCTGCTCTGTTTAAAAAGAAACATCCTTCTTTCAGTTTTGTTTCACGTGCTGTTGTTAAGTCACTTTAGGACCACACCCAGTAAATATTGACTTAACAACAGCACGTGAAACAAAACTGAAAGAAGGATGTCTCAGAGTGGTTTGAAATGAAGTTTATTAAACTGGAATTCAAACATGGATTTAAAAGTGCAGAATTTATTCTACAAATTATTATTTAAGCACAGAATTCTTTATTTTGATGCGCGTGGCTCTTGACTCCATAGTCAGTGTGTGAATTAGGTTTCACTCCTGCCACACAGCAACACACAGATCAGGTGTTTTCAGGCAGGATGAGACTTTTGGTATTTACCATTGTACCTCCATAAAATATTTAGAACAAAGAGAGGGTGGAAGGGAATAAATAACTCACCTGTGTGTTTGTTCTGTTGCTTAACAATAAGCTACCTGTCATGTCGTTGAACCTGTTGTAAATCCATGTTTAACTTTTTCTGTTGCAGATTTCTTTGTCTTTCACCTTCAGGCAGACTGGATGTGTCGGTTAAGAGTGGCAGACTCATTGTTTTACTTTCCCCAAGAGGGCACACAGATTTACATTTATAATGCCTTTGTTTTGTTGTTGTTTTTGTGATTGATAACTTTGTCCTGTTGCTGGCAGACCAGGCGTGTGATCGGTCATATGATGTGTACACTGCTTCTTTTTTTGATTGTGCTTTATAGGTGGACTGGGAAACCCTGGGTCAGTGTATAGAGCTGATAACAATGGTCAGTGATCATTTTATTGTCCCCAATGGGAAATTGATTTGCAGCATGTCCACTCATCAAACAACACAGACATTTGAAAAACAAACAAACAAACAGAACAGCCCAAGTTTTATCAAGAGCTACAAGAAAGTCCCATCCTCTAGTTCGCAGTGATCGGTTGCATCACTGGAGGGGACGAAGTCGCTTATAGGAGAGAGGTGGCCTGTCTGATGTCATGGTGTGAGGACAACATCTTCACCCTCAACACTGACAAGACAAAGAAGATGATAGTGGACACGAGGAAGAAGAGGAGGCCTCACCAGCTGCTGTTTATCCGGGGCCTTGAAGTGCAGAGGGTGAGCAGCTTTAGGTACCTGGGCGTCTACATCAGTGAGGACCTCACCTGGACACTGAACACCACACAGCTGGTCAAGAAAGCTCAGCAGCAGCTGTATTTCCTGAGGAGGCTGAGGAAATTTGGTATGTCAGCCCCCAACATGGACTGCTCACACTTCTGCCCTCGAGACGGAGGTTTAGGAGTGTGAAATCCAGAACATCCAGACTCAACAACTCCTTCTTCCCCACCGCCATCAGACTCGTGAACAGCTGACCTATTTTCGAACAGTAATAATAATTTTTTGCACATCAGGCCATCCTGCATATTAAGCTACGGCTCTTTTGCACACATCTGTTTCAGAATAAAATATTTTTGTCTCCCTTTCTGTCTTCATTTATTTATTTGTACTATTTGTATTTTAGCTGTTCTATTTCTATTGCATATATTAATCGGCATCTGTGGGTGGACAGCAAAGAAAGAATTTCATTGCACAGAGAAATGTCTTTTTTATTCTTTGGACACATGACAATAAACACTTTGAATCTTTGAATCTTGAGGGAAATGCTGTGTGCGACAGTGTTGGCAACAACAGCAGGTCTTCACTGCAGGCACTTCACCGACGACCTGAGGGAAGCAGCTGAAAATTTGACTTTTCATTCTAAGAGCCTGAGTCCGTTCGGTCCCGAGACAAAGAGACAGATTACCGTACCAAACAACGCTACAAAACATTAGAACAGATTAAAAATGTATCATAATTTCAGATGAAACATAAAAATACTCAATTTCCTTAAAAACACAGCCGTTGTTGGACCTTTTTTTGTAGCAGCAAAATGTGACTCAAAGGGCAGAACATCAAAAACTACCCTCCAAATACTTCTAACTGTCCACCAGTTCAATGGCTGCTGGCACCGTTTACTATTGTTAGTGCAGGATGGGGCCTGACCCCCTGGAGTCAGTGACCATGTCTTCAGTTTTCAGGGTGTTGATCTTTAAAAATGACGCCAAGAAGCAAACTCATCCACAGCCCCGTGACTTACAATGACTGTTATCATGTGTACTTTGACAGTCATTCTATTACAGAATATAGAGCAGAGGAGAGAGACAACATCACTGTGATGAACCAGTAGAGTATATACAAGGCCTGTATGCAAATATCAGTGGAAGCTCTTCCACCTGCTGCAGAATCTCCTCCCTGATGTTCATCACTAGAGACGTTAAAGCAGCAGGCCTGAAATCATTTAGTGATGTGGGGTTTGTAGTCTTTACAACTGGAGCATTTTCTAAAGCTCTGGAACCTTTTGCTTCTGGAGTGATAAGAGGAAGATATAAGAAAAGGTAAAGTAAAAATCTGTCAGCTCATTGGCCAACTGAAAACCAGGAGACTTCTTTCTTAGTACTGCTGCACATACACGACCCACATGAAGTGGAGATGTGACTGAGCTGCAGCAGACAGACTCAACCTGAGTCCAAACCTTTGGTGAGTCTGGGTAAAACAAATAAAGTGAATATATCTTCTTATCTGCACGCTCGCTTTGGCCCAGGCCACAGTTTCCTGCTCAGCTAGCTCAATCTGACTATTCTGGACTTTTCAGACTCTGCTCGTATCTTTGATTAAATTCACAGTAATCTTCCATCTGCTTCTCAATTTCTGTGCTTGACTTTTCCACTTTGGTGCTATTTCACATCCCTGCTCTCCTGTATATGAAGAAACCTCCAAACTAACTCTTAGGGTCCAGTCGTCAGTTTGTCAGTTTTTATGAACTTTAGTGTAAATTCTTTATATTTTCCTTCATTTAAATTTTTTTTTATTTTGGATTAATTTAAAGTAATGCCTGCTGTCATGTCCAGGGGGCGCTGTGGCTCTACAGTAATCACTGCCACATGGATGAACTTGTTAGTCACTCACATGAATCTACTCATTTAAATTCTGTTATGAATTTTTTTCATGTTCACACGTTTTCAGATCTTCACTATGACTCCAGGTTTTATGTGCTGTAGGTGACGATTTCATGCTCTCATTCAGAATCAAAAGACTCAAAAAGGACACTTGTAGCAGGCACCGCCCACCCAGCCAGATTCCTGCTGCATTTTCTGCTGCAGGCTGTCTTACGTTTACACAACATAAACCAGTTTACCGGAATAACATATTTCCCATAAATGTGATCACTGTAACTTTAAGGTTACTGCTAACTTTATATTTACACTTTCAAATGTCTGTGAGTATTTTTTTAAGCTAAAAAAGCAAACCCATGCCTCCTAAAAAAGCAAGATCCCCAACAAACCCCCTTTTGTTTTTTGGGGGCTATTTTATGTCCTCTTTGCTATTAAAAAAATCTTTATAAGCAATTTTTTCCCTTTTTGTGTTGTTTTGCTTGGATTTTTGAACATCTTTGTTTCTTTTTTATGATTTTACATTTTTTTAAGATCATTATAGTTTTTAGTTTTGTCATCTCTGTGGTGCTCATGTCTCCAACTATTTTAATTTTATGCATTTTTATAAACATTTTGTGTTACCAAGTTATACAGTGTCTGACCAGATAGAAATTTATTGTAAGCTGGTGTCACAGCAAACACAGTAGCAAAACTGTCTAATCAGCCAATCACTTGGGAGGATTCAGTGCGTTTAGGCACTTTGCTGTTAATGAATATATGGACGTTTACCTTTTTGTACGAAGTACGAAAAGTCTCTTCCAGTTAGAACTTTTTCCTTCCCACTGTCACCAAGTCTTGCTTCACTGATGGGGTCTTCTCACTAAGATAGTAGGCTCTAAAAATGCTTTAATATGAATAAATATTGAACTGATGTTACCGAGATAACAATATCCAGTTTGAAAAAGGAGACAGGGAGGCAAAGTTGACAACAGAATAAAGGTTTTTATTAATAAATAAACAAAAAAGACACACAAGCCTGTATTTTACCCCAAAAGAAAGAAACACACAAAACAAAATAAGTGTCGTTCAAAGGCTACATGAACCAAGCTCAGTCTTTATGACCAGCACGACCACGGCCAGCACGACCGCGACCAGCACGACCAGCACCACCACGACCAGCACTACCACGACCAGAACCACCACGGCCAGCACTACCACGACCAGCACCACCACGGCCAGAACCACCACGACCAGCACCACCACGACCAGCACTACCACGACCAGCACCACCACGACCGCCTTCACTATCAGAACTGCTGTCTGGCATTGGTGCGCTCCACCCCATGGCCTGAAATCCTGCTGGACTACAATGACACATACAAAACTCAATGTCTTTTTTTTTTTACATCAAAATATATAAAACGCTTCCAAATATGCAAAATACAACAATAACTGCTTGTGGAATTTACCTGTAGTGCATCCATGCACACCATGCATCATAATCATCATCATAATCATATGAGTAGGGATTATGCTGTGGGAGGTCTGGGAGTGAGTAAGTTAATTCTCTCATCGAGATCGGTCTTGAACCAGCTCGAGTATCCCTGACAGGTTTTGGTTTGATGGTCTCAATGATTGTGATTCGCTTGGGATCCCAGACACAATTCTCCTCCAGGCCACTTGGCACCATCCCACAGCCGGGCGGCACCCAGGCGGTGTCGTATCCGTGGTCATGCCAGGTCTTCTGAAGTGGGTGGTCCTGACGATTGATGGCCTTCACTTTTCCCACGTTGACCTTAACCTTAATGACAACCCTGTCATGCTCAGGGTGATTGATGGGATAGCGACTCGCTTTCTCCAGGTCTCTGCTGAGGTAAACGCCCCGACCGAGCATCCCGCCTGAAGACTGAGTAAAACCTGACTTCTGGATCGATGAAACATTTGCCCTTTTTGTGCCATGGTACATGACATAGGTTTTACCATCTTCTGGTCCTTCACGGTCCACTCGAACTACCCCAGAAGGAAGACCGTCATCTTCAGCCCACTCAATGCTCATTTTTTATTTTCTGATATCGGTGTCAGTGTCCCTGCAGGAAGAAGGGTTATTGTGATGAAGACATCATCAAATTAAGACAAAAACAGGGTAAGGGTTACGGTTCAAAAAGGCTTATTTTTATTATTATTATATGTCAAGTAATTTAAAGTTGTGTCCAGAAAAGCAATTTAAATTTACTTTAAATTCATTTTTAAGTAAAGTTAATCTTAAATAATTTCCAGTCCAAACATATGGAATAAAAATCCACATATACAATAATATACTAAGAAAAAAATGGAAAACATGAATCTTAAAAAGACAGAGACTAAAACACTTGATTCATTTCAGTTGGAGTTTGGCTTTATGATGTCAACATAAAGCCAACAGAATATAATGATAAAAATATATAATAATAAAAATAAAATGCAAATCTCATTAAATCCAACAACTGTCCCCCCAATTTTAAAATATCATAAGATGAATATATTCTATATATTATTTAACACAGTTGGGTAGATACCAAGTATACCAGTGTTGGTATCTTAATGCAGATAAAAATGAGACCTCTAAGTGGAGGTAATACCATCCAGTCAGTATCTGCTTAGACACCAGGTTTCTCAGGGTTATTCGCAGGAAATACAATAACAGTTAAATCAGAATTTAGAAGCAGAAAAACTAGTGGTCATCTAGACCTTTATGTCTTTAAGACAGGCCCGGGTATGTCGTATGTATTATTGTAATAAGCAGCACCTATGGAAAGTATGTATAAAATAAAAAGCACTGGTCCCAACCCAAGAACCATGTGCAACTCTGTGACTACGTTTTGTGGGTGAAGAAGACAGACGAGAATATTTACATGAAAAATTACTAGAATCTACTAGAACCTATTAGAAATTATCCAAACAGGTGCATTGCATTTTCTTCAGCACCAACACCCACAGTACAAAGTACTCGACTGTCTGCAGAGGAATATTATGGTCACTGGTACTGAACGCTGCCTAGCAGGACAGGTCCAGAGAGTGCACTGTCAGAGGCTTTCAGAGGGTCATTGGTAACCTTCACTAATGTTGTTTCTGTGCTCTGATAATCTCTAAATATTGACTGAAACTCTAGAAATAAACAATTCATCTGAAAGAGTCACAAAGCTGATTAGTCAATAAGCAGCTAACTGGACTTTAATTGGCACTTTATGTACACAGAACTATCTGTGAAAATCTAGACTTTGAGGAAAAAAGAAAAGCTGAGTCCACGTACCTCTCTCTCCAGGTTCATCCAAAAGTGCAGCCTGTGTCTCAGTCTGCTTCATTTAAATAACAATGTTCAGCCTTCAGGAGGAAGTACCATGAATAGAAATCCTTCTATCAGCTGATTCTGCACATTGTTACGTCCTTCACTTTAGATTGTAGATGATGTTATTTATTGGGAGTGGTCTGTACAGGAGTTATCATAGGTTTCAGTCCTGAGAACCAACTGCACACCACCCAGGGCCTATCAGACAAAACGGGCTTACGAGAACTTTCTTTTCCTCCACGAAAGATTTATGATCAGCACAAATTTGCCTTTTCAAAATGTACATTTTCCTATAGGTCTGTAAGACGAATTACAGGCAGTCAGAAATATCAGAAGGAAATGTGCAAACGGGAATCACCTGTCCAACTACATTCCTACCAGTATTAAAGTTTCCATTGCTCTGCTGTGTCCTCTCTTACATTTCTCATCACATAAAACATCTTATGGGAATATGGCTGACATGCTGTTAGGCCTGGACTTTTGGAAAATGGCACACGTTTGTAATTTTGCCTCTGTACACAACCACAGTGGGTTTAAAATCCAGTCAAGATTTTTAAAAATCAAGATCTGAGTCAAATTAAAGTGCACGCCCACAGCAAACTGCAAAAGTAACCTCGAGGCAAAGACATGGAATATTCTTCAATCGCCAAATACACCCAATAAATGCACTTTGAATGAAGCAGGAGTTGAAAAATGCTGTTTCTTCTTTAAGGTGACGAACAGGGAGCAGGAGAAGCAGATCTAAAGGGAGGACGGGGAATAAAAATCATCGTTGTTTTGTTTCTCAGTAACACAGCCACCTGTTAGCTTATTCAACCGGTTTTAAATCCAAGTTTCACTTTTGTTTCAGGTCTTGTACATTTTCTTGTAAGTCACACGTCATGGTATTCATGAGGTGTGGTTAGCAGAACAGCAGGTCCCACATCCACGTTTTTGACAGGAGACCACAAAGATATATAGTTATACGGCCTTTCCCTAGAAAGAAAAGGTGTTGTTTAATTATAATTTTTACTCTGCTGCTTGAGGAGAAGTCAACATATTCTCTTTTACAAAGTTGATAACGACCTTCATGTACCTGTCAGGGTTACTGTGAGAAGGAAAGGATGTCCTGATAATAATTGGTGCATGCAGGTGCATGCTGGCACTCAGACAATGAAAGCGGTAACAAATATCACTTAAATATCATGTCGAAAATCAGGTTTGACTCCTACTATATGCTCATCCAAAAACCAAAATTTGACCAGCTGTACTGGGGCTGCCTTATAAAAGAAAACTGTGGAACAGCAGTGAAAAAACTCCAGTGTGATCACGGTGACAGAAACAGAGACAAAGTAGCAAAATGTTCATATCGATGCTATCAACAGGGTTTCAGTGCTGGGTCGATACTTTGTTTCTATCGTCTAAGTTCAGCACTGAAAATGATCCATTATTTTTTAAGTGAAAAATGTCACAACTTTTCAGCGTTCCCCGTCACGTCTATTTTATTTAACGTCTATAGCACATTTAAACAACAGAAGCTGGCCTAAAGTGTTTTAGACACAGACACATTTCTGTTCCAGGTCTCAAACAATCTGTTTAATTATGTACATGAAAGCTGAAAGATGTGTTCACTGTGTTATTTATGGCAGAAAGTGAAAATCACACTGATTTAGTGATCATTCAAATGTGTTGATGGTGATTCACCTCATAAATCATGAAACACTGCTCTCCTCTATAAAGCTCCCTTTATTTATTTGGTATCACACAGCATTACAATTCAGGCCAAGTTGTTGGTATTTTTCCTCGAAAAGTAAAAAAAATATCAGTTTATAATTTTTCAGTGTGTGGTTTCATGGGGGGGGGGGCAACAACGGCTTTCTGCTCCTGTCTACAGAAATGCAGCTCCGGCCCTGCAGAGGTGTCGCTTCACAATCACATTCAGAACATTTTATTAATCCCAGAGGAAATGATGTGGCTACAGTCGGTCCAAGACAATAAGAACAGCAACAGGCTGTATATACGATATATTACAACGTTACAAAATATAAGAAACAGCTCTAATATATTTATAATTAAGATATTTGCGTATCCAGAAAATTACAGACATTTTACTGTAAAACTTCACTGCAGCATGTGATGAAGGGTGCAGCTACTGGATGGGGGAGTCGTACAGATATGTATCCACAGGCAGGAAGGGTTTCCTGAGTCGTTCACTGGTGCATTCGGGGAATCTCAGACTTTCTCTGAACTACTGACGTTAAATGGCCGCATGAGGGCCTCTGCGTCCTCTTCACCGCCTCCAAAACTCTCTCCTCATTTCGAGTCTGTGCCAAATTCCCTCCTCCTCCTCCTGCTCTCTGCCAGCCAGTAGCAGCTCTCTGGCCGCGGAGGGGAGCATTCACACCCCGCTGTCGGCGTTTAGCGGATGGAGCTCTCAGTCTGAGTCTGACCCGGAGGGAGGGAGGAGGAGAAGATGAACGGTAACCCGTGCGCCCGCAGGCTGGCCCGGCGCTCCAGGTCCGCGCTGCTGCTGGTCGCTGCTCTGGCCGTCCTGCTGGTCCAGACTCTCATCGTGTGGAACTTCAGCAGCCTGGACTCCACCGGCGGGGACGGAGGCGCCAGGAGCCGGGAGAAGAGAGAGGACCGGACCGGGGGGTTCAACAAAGCCGACAGGGAGCACCCGCGGAAGGGGCTGCAGAAGAGGGGCGACCCGCCGCCGCTGGTCGGGAAGGCGGCCGATCAGCAGCAGCTGCAGGCGGTGGGTTTGACTGATGTGCCCTTCACGAGGCGCTTTAATCAGAATTTTACACGCGTGTTTTCGGGGAATGAGCCGAAGGAAGCCGCATGGCAGCCACGGAGAGGATGCTGCAGCTGCTGCCTGTTGTTTTGGCTTTCCCGTCAATAGTTTGCCCGCTTTCGTCAGGGAGACGGGTCTGTAGGCCAAACTTAATTTAAAAAACAGCCAATTTAAGGTGTCGATTATTGGTGGCTGTGGCAGGTTAACTGCGCCACCTTCTCATTCGTAGCTACAGTCGAAAAACGTATCAGCACCAGGTAATCAATTCATCACTTTAAGCTGTGAGCCTCAGACAGTTTCCATTAACGCTTCATAACAGCTGGTTGCTGTGACAATGAAATGAAAACTACGGGTGATCACGCGCTTTATTTATTGTAAGACCAATGCCGAATTAAAGATCACGCAGACATTTAAAAAGAAATGCCCCCAGTCTTGTTCAAAAATCTAATTTTAAGGGTCGACAACCGAGAAAATGTGCAAATGGCTGTTTTTGTTGTTGGACTTTGGTTTGGCAGCGTCTCACGTTTTAAACGTCATTTGTGTTACTTTCAGCGTGAAAGGTCACCGTGTTTTTATGAATCTGTTCATTCTGCAGTCCCGTTTAAATCTCTGGTACTTTGGTGTTTTTGCACAGAAGGAGGTTTGGGCCTGAAATGCTCCTCGGTTTAGGTGTTTGCGGTTTCCTTGGTAAATTTAAAGAATTGTGCTGACACTTGAGGAATTTAGGAAATGATTAAGCCAGTTTTGGTTAAGAGAAGTTGCTCCCCTGTAATATTGGCTTATGAAATATGTTTATAAAGGGAAAACATAACATTTAATATTAAGTTAGAGGGAAAATGAACACTTTTACTCCTTGAAGCAACTTTTTGGGTGTGAGGTTTTAAAATTAAAGGGGTCCTCAAATTAAGCTCCCTTTCCCTCATAAATTTTAATCACATTTGAGGAAATTAGTTAACATTTTTTATTGGTGGAAACTGGTCTTGTGTGTAAAACTTGGCAATTATGACAAAGACACAGCTCATCAAGTGAAAGCGTTGGTGATGGAGTCCATTCTTGCAGCAATAAAACTTTGTGTAATTTTTTCATCATATTTTGATAAACTGTTTCATTTCAAGCTCTAACACCTATTTTAGTGTCATGTAATTTTGCACAGAATCAGTAGTTCTTAGAGGAAAATGTTCTAAGCTTGGATTGTGGGAGGTTTCCTTGCTAAAATTAAAGGATTGTCGCGACACTTAAGAAACTAGGAAAACAGATTTAACCTTGTGTTATTAATGGAAGTCGGTCTGCTCTGACATTAAGTTGTAAAATCACTTTTACAAATGAGGCTTTGTGTAGAATTTCTTTAGCAAACCTGTAGTTAAGTTTGACCCGAAAGCTAAAATTTAAAGCAGTTTTACCTTAAAGGCAAAAACCAAAAATCTCTTTTTGAGCAATTTTCTGTCTTCTCACATTCATAGTTAGATTTCCATCTTCATCTCCACGTGAATGCTCCACAGCTCATTTCAGGCACAGCACTGTACTCGTTATCACCCTGCTGAGATTCCTGTGTTTGTATGTTCAGAAAAACCTGTTGGGATCCAGCTGTTCTCACATGTTTTAATGGCGTGTGTGTGTGTGTGTGTGTGTGTGTGTGTGTGTGTGTGTGTGTGTGTGTGTGTGTGTGTGTTAGCAGGAAGCTGTGTCCCATTTCCAATAAAATATCACTTGCTGGAACTCAGTGAAAACAGCCTCCTCCCCCTGGAACACTGAGTGTGAGCTTTTATGTTTATCTTTGTGAGAACATGTTGGCCCGTTCCTTAAAAGCTGTTTGATAACTAAGAGTAGATGTTGGTGTTGTTCTAGAAAATACATGACGTGCTATCCGTGTCAGAGAACAAGAATGTTTACGGGGTCCAAACAGCCACAGTCTGGACTTCTCGGGAGAACACTGATAGCGCCGATTCACCGAAGAGCACTGTGGGAGTCGGCTTGTGATGGTGATGGTGGGGTGATTGGAAAGGCACAGGACTTATCCCATATTCTGATCGCACTGGAGGTATGACTGTAATGCTGAGCCTGTATTAATGTGGCTGTTGATCCAAGTCGTTCCTCTGTGAGTTGGGAGGATCCTGCGACCTGTCTGTCACAGACTTGGACAGGTCAGCCTTTCTGTGCTTATAGACAGAAATAAAACAAGTATATTTAATTCTTTCGTTACTCAGAAATGTCCTATTTTAAATAGTTGGCAGCCTTCAGAAACCTCGATGTTTACATGCAGCGTTATCTACTTTTCTGTCATCTGCACTTCCTGTCAGAGTGGAGCAGAACCACCAGGCTGCGACGGTTCAGGCCAGAGTTGAGGCTCGGTGTGAAATTTGTGGTTTTTATTGTTTACTTGGTTTCCCGTGTTGTAGTTGTGTGTCTTATTTTGAAAAAAATATTTACTCGTTACCATAGTGACCAGAGAGCATTAAGGGGCAGAGGAGGATGTTACTCTCAGTGTTGTTGGTGCATTTATATTATCTGACATTGCAACGGTCTGCGGTGCAAAAAAGGTTGGGGACCGCTGCAACGGTGATAAGCCTTAAACTTGCATTCTTTCCAATGGCCAGCAGGAGGCAGTGACTCTGGTTTCAAAAAGATTTCGGGTTGTATAGAAGTCTGTGTAAAATGACCCTACTTCACCCTCATCTATGAGCTCAGTAAACACTTTCCTGATCACCTTCTTGTCTCAGCCAGTAGTTTAAAGAGCTATTTAATACAACACAATCATGATTTATTCAATTTTTGTCCCATTAGGTTAAACAGGAGCTGCTTTAGCTTTTTAAAAGAGTTCAGCCTCATTCGTCCTGTTTCAGTCTTGTTTCTGTTCAAAAAGCTTGCAGTTTTTTTATGTGCCCAAGAGCCGGTTTCAAAATCTTTACCTTTCTCTGTCTTGTGATGTATATATTTAAATATTTAACAGGTTCTAACTGAGGGGACGGCAGCTACATGAATGTTTAATGTTTTCATTAAATATTTTGGGTCTTCCTGGACATCAAACCTCAAAGTTTTTTTTCCGTTTTTTTCAGTACAAATCCCCAAAGTTTTTATTTTTTATTTTTTTTAAAGGTGAATGTTTTCTGGCTTTTTAACTTTTCTATAACATTAACCGCTGGGTTAGCTAGGAACCATCAGACCTGGGACGAGTTGCCCTTAACCCTGGTTACATTTCTATCTGGGCATGTGCAGAAACAGAGGAAACCTGCTTCAGTGAAACACAATCATAGCAGTCAGGTATGAGTGCGGTCCTCCACCTCGAAGGTGTGATGAATGCGGGAGTCGTGTCACTGTGGCGCCTTTCAGGATTGTAGTGAACACACTTGACTGGATGTTATAAACGAGGCTGCAGTGTGTTGGACACACACACACACACACACACACACACACACACACACACACACACACACACACACACACACACACACACACACACAGCCGTTGCTGGAAAGCTGAACACTGCTGGTATTTAAACTCTGAAATCTGCAGCTGTGTCTTCGTGAGGACTTTGACATAAAGCTTTCCCAGGTTGCTGACCGCAGCCTAATCCCGATTCTAACTGAACTCTTAAATCAAACGTGAACCCTGAGAAAGCCCCGTGAAGCCGTCTGTGCGCACACGTGTACAGTGCTGACCACACTGTGCGTGTCAGAGCCGATACACACACTAACAGCCAGGTCAGATCAGATTAGAGGATTTCTTTGGATCACGTTTCTCTGATGGGATTTATACTTTCTAATCTAGTTTAGATTGTACAATAATCCCTAAATGCTGTGTTTGTGTGTCTGTGTGTCCTCGCTTGTATCTCTGCACCGAACATTGTTTAAAAAAGGAGAGTGAGGACAGTTTAAGAGAGTGAGGACAGTAAGGTTTCAGATTAGCAATCTGTCAGTCTGCCTCTCTGATGTGTGCGGCTGATTGTCATGAAGGTGAACGCGTGGCGCTCAGGAGTCTCAGACATCCTTTAAACCAGCTGTAAACCTGTGATGGCCCCAGAATGAAACCAATAAGTTGTTCTTAACAGACACAAAGTGAGACGGGAGCTCTGTACGTTTATCTGCCGTCCGTCATGCTTGATGGTGTAATGAGGCTTATTAAGGCTCAGGCAGAACTCGACATCGGCTCTGTTTCTGGACTTGGTTCAAACTGAGTTTGAGTTTGGGTCATGATGTCATTACGTAAATATTCTAGCGTTGTTTTAAGTTTTTTAAACATCACGATGTTGAGATAAGGGCTCTGTTTTTGGACTTGGTGACAGATATTGAATCTTGATCGTGGACTGGTTTTGGTCTTGGTTCCTGACTCATTGATGCTGACGTGTCCCTATTTTTGGACGTCTTGACAGGGTCGTTGGCTCGGGGGCTGTTTTTGGATCATCAGTGGTTCCATGATGTTGAGATCAGGGTTCTGTTCCTGGACTTGGTTCATTGTGAAACATTTGGGGCTGTGTTTTAGGGTTGGGTGGGGGGGTTGGGTGGGGGCTTTCCAACACCATGATGATGAGATCAGAGCAAAATCTTTGGACTTGATTTCAAAGTGATTTGGGAAAAAGTAAATGTTATAATCTTGGGTCCTGACTCTGTGGTGTAGACGTTGCAGCTTTGTTTTTGGGCCGGGTGTTGGACTTTTGTTGATTATGGTCATTTGCACAATGATTTGAGATCAATCAGGTTTGATCTAAGGTTTGCAGACCCTCTGTTGCAGGGCTCTCCTAGTTATTGAAGATGATTTGTTTGACTCTGATTGTATATTTGTGCTTACAGATGCAGAATTAATTGGGATGATCTGTCTCTCTGATGCTGTTAATGATGCATATACATTTATTTTAAGGAGAAACCTGCAGAGTCTGGTAGCAGTGCCTGAAACCAGCAGAGCAGCTGTAAATTGATGCGATGGTCCAGATCTAATTCAGTATATGTGATTTAGCAGCGTAGACTGCTGTCAGAACCATGAAGCTGCTTTATGTTTTTCTGTATTTTCTTTGATATAATTCTCAGTAAATCTGGCATGGGTGGATGTAAATCCCTGCTGTAATCCTGGGGCGCCCTGTTGGTGCCGCGGTGGTTTCAGCCAGGTTTCACAGCACCATCCTAACCCTCATCACAGTCCATTTAGCTTACTTTCTGTCCATCTGGCTCTGGTTTTCCTTTGTCTCTCAATCTCTCTATTTAGACAGATTACTCCATTCATCTCCTTTGTGACGTGATGCTCTTCTTTGTCGGTTTGTTTCTTCTTTTTTTTGCTTTGGCAGACTCAGTTTCTTTTTAAAGACGAGATAATGATCATCCTGTGTGGATAATAAATTAGCATTCCTAATTAAAAAAACCCAAAACTGTCACTCAGTGTCATAGTTTACTAAACTATGATGAATATTATAATTTTACTATTCCCATATTATTGTGTATTTAGTGCCAGTGTGTGTTTTGAGCTACAGTGCACTTATTGCCAAATATAGTAGTCTGATTACTCAGATCTGTTTATTCAGGCCCAAAAAAATCAGAAAAATCACCAACTGTTGTATTAAGAATGGCCGAATCTGAAAAATATTTTTAATTCATACATCTGGACGCGGCGCCGTCAGAGAGAAACGTTTCTCCCTCTGACGGCGCCGCGTCCAGATGAACAGAATCAACTTTTGGGGATTTACTTACCTGGATGATTGAACATGCATCAAGACGTAATTCATACAATATTCCCACAAATGTTTAACAGTGAAGAACTGACAGTCTGGTGTCAAAGTTGGTCAAACTGTATGAAGTAAACTAGAACATGATCTTAAATCGGATTATTTTCATTGTCACGTTTCGCTGCAAAAAGATGAGGTTGGCTCTTACACTCGATTAAACATGTTAACAAAAACAAACTGCGGTGGTGTAGCAGACTCGATATCATAATCCCATTACCAAGCTATAACATGCTATTCCTACAATCCCACTTCCTAAGTTGGGAAGTCAGTGTCCTGACTGGTGCGTTGAGGTTTTGCAGAAATGTGACCCCGAAACATGTGAATGTGGCAGTCATGGCCTGGGGACCCGTCCGCAGCCATCTGGCAAACAACTGTTCCTGGGAGAAACACGCATTCGCCACAAGCTGGGAATTAACTAAACGTTTTTGAGCTTTTGATGTTTTCTTTTTACTCGAGAGGACGTTCACATGAGCTTGTAGCTCATCATTTTCTTTAAAGCATTTCGTATGTCTTCTGTGTTTAGGCTCCACTTTCATGCAGAAGTGAAATGATCACAGCTTGAATTCAGCATGCATTAATTACAAAAGACATGAAGATGCAGTAGAAAAACTAGAAACGTCTGCGTAACGGCTCTCGCTGTGAGCCATATAGAAATCTACAGGCCTTATGAAACGTACCATCTGTGAGTTCAAACATCTCAGGCACCACGGAAGCTCTTTGCCAACCTTTCCTGCTTCATGGATGGATTTGTAAACATGACCAACATAAGGCAGCCTATAAGATTTTCACTGCCCACCAGTCGGCATTTTCCCGCAGGTATACTGAGGGTAAACACACCTACACAGGAGCTTGATTAATGCGTAACCAGAGCTGTGTACAGATGCAGCCTACAGCCATGTGAAAGGGCTCTTTATCGCGTTATATGAAGGTGTTTTCTCGCTCTGTCTGTCACAACACACCAAATCACTGCTGCCAAGAAAACAACAGCCTCTTTCTACCCTGCCTGTGGGGGGCATTTGAGCAGACGTTAGAGACATAATGTACTGGATATTTGGTAGTTGGAATCATTAAAGAACCATTTGATATGAAAAATGTCCATTTCTGTGGACGGATGCAGACTTTGGTCTGAACTGTAAAAGCAGTAACAGAGACCTGTGGGCTCATTCATAAGACTGAATCATGACTTTATTGTGATTTACTGGGTGATAATAAAGGGTGAAGGTGGCATTTGATGTGAACTGTAGGTCCGTTAGTATCCATGATCATTCTGTGGAGAATTGACTAACTTTGTAGTAGGGCTGCCACGATTAGTCGACTAGTCACGATTACGTCGACTATCAGAATCGTCGACGACGAATTTAATAATCGACGCGTCGTTTGAAGCTTTGTAAGATCCCAAAAGACGCAGGAATAAGTAGCAGGATTTAAGAGTGTAATAACGGACTGAAACAGGAGATGGCAGCACTGCATGTACAAGGATGCCAGCTGCCGTTAAACCCCGAAGAAGAAGAAGAAGCTGTGTCCCAGAATTCATAGCGCAGCCCAGCGCAGTTTCCAACAATGGCGGCAGCTAGTTAGTTTTAATATTACTCTTATTATTCTTTCTGGGTCACAAAATAAACGTTTAACATATTTTCAGGCGAGAATGTAGCTGTGTAAACCTCAAATATCTGCTCAGTTTATCAGGACACCGCATATTTTCAAAAGCGCTCCGACGTTTTCGGAGACGTCTGTTACCCACTAGCTTGTTAGCTAGCCGGGGGCTAGGTCACTAGAGCCGTGAGAACACCGGACTCCCGGCAAATCGTTTTCAAACTCACCGCCGTCTTTCGCTACTCAGGTTAAACACGATATATAAGTCACTTAGATAACTTACAAATGTTATTGTTTGGCTTTTTTCAGTATTTTATTTGTTCCTGAGTAAATCGGTTTGGCTGAGATTAAAGTTATAGTTTTTACACAGCTGAATAAACGTCAAGCAGACAGCTGATTATCAGAAGTGTGAGATGCTCCAGAATTTACTCCGGTGTCCTGTTATATTTTAGATAGCAAGGAGTTTATTAAACTTCACCGAAACAATCTGCAAATTTCATTAAAATTTAATAAACTATCATCTGCTCTTTATTGTTAGTTAGCACAGACCTTAAACACTTAAAGCTGTAAGCTAATGATAGTTATATAAGAGCAGATGCTGCTGGTGCAATAAGCTGTACGTTTTACGTCCAATGGATGATGATCTGATTAGTGACTAATCGCAAAAATAATCGGTGACTAGTGACTATCAAAATAATCGTTTGTGGCAGCGCTACTTTGTAGTAAGAAGTAGAAGTTCTGATGTAAACAAACGCCTGCATTTATCTTTGCATGGTCACCTTTGCCGTGTGCCACAACCTTTGCTCACATTTGTGACTTTTGGACCTACATTGTGTTCCTGTTGTGTTGATGTCGTTGGTGGATGTAACAGACCAATCCCACTGCTGACCTGTATAACCAGTCAGGCTTTTAATCCAGTTAAATGTGTTAATGTAAACGTGGCAGGCGTTTCTAATGTTGTGGCTCACTGGTGCATATCTCGGAGCAGGTGTCTGTGCACTCTCGCCGTTTTTGTCAACACTTCAAGATCTTTTACAAGATGTAGATAAATATGAGGAGCACAGCAGCTTTTCGCTGATAGTCACACATGTGGAAGTGGCTGTTCTGCTCTCACTTCAGAGAATTCCCAGAAAACACCACCGCACATTCTTGTCACCACACCAGATCCAGGCATTCTCAGATTATCCTTATTAGTGTGAACTCGTAATCAACAGATGTCAGAGCAACAGGTCTCTTTCCTCCCACCCTTTCCCTGCCTCGCCCCCGGCGCCCGAGGGAACGGCCTCTCCTGTCTCTTGTGTGTCTCCTTTATCGTGGAGCAGCAGGAGGTCTGAAGGCTTCAATAGGAACCTGCTGAGAAGGAGAGCGGCTGAGAGCAAAGTGACTCACACAGGAGCACCACGAGCAAGAAAGCAGTGACTCAGTCCCTCTGTGAGTGTAAAGAATGATGTCTTTGTAGGTAAGCGGTGGTATTTTAGCTGTGGCCGGTCTCCATGGAAAGCACGGTCCTCTGGGAAAAAACGCTCTGCTTTTCTTTGGAGGTGGATCTGTGAAGGAGAGACAAACTTGTATTATTGTGTCGAGCGAATTACAGCCTGAAACGCTCGAGGACATTTTGGGAAAACTCCTGAAACTGCATCAAATCGGCCTCATTACAAAAAACATTTCATTTACAAATCTCTGACTTCTTGTTTGCACTGAAGGAGCTGTTAGGAAAAACATCATCATCATCATCATCATCATACGCCAGTTTTCTACCTGCTGTCCTGCTTTTTTATGTTTGTAGTCAGTTTGGGTCATTTTGTTAGTGTTTCTGAGCCGAGTGTGTCGGCATCTCGTTTCTCTTTGGTCATGTTTTTGTCTGTAAGGTTATGGCTGCTCCAGTCTGCATGCCAAATGTTCTTGGGTAAGATGCGTAACTCCAAGCAGCTCTCCAATGCATCCATCAGAATATGCATGAGTGTGAATGTTGGACAGAAAGCACTTGAATGGTGAAGGAGGGATGTTGTATAAATCGCTCAGGTGGAGTCGGGAAGCGTTATATAAGAATCAGTCCATTTCCCTTTGTTTTGTTTTTGTGTAACAGTTTTTCCTCTCTGTGGTCATTTTGGCATCATTTGTGTGCGTTTGGCCTTCTGTTGTTGTCACTTTGCATTTCTTTGAGGTTTTGTTCCTTTGGTTGTTTTGTGTCTCTGAGATGGCTTTGTGTTTGTGGCTGTTTGGTTTTCATCGTGTTTGGGGGGGGGGGGGTCTTTGAGATCTTTTTGTGGTTATTTTGTGTTTGTGTGTAAATTGTTGTTGGCAGGTTAATAAGTTTAGACGTTTTTCACAGTTTTCTGTTGAATTTCGAGACTTTGGTCCAGACCGACATATTTCAGAGGTAAGAAAAAACCTCAGTCAGATGTTTCAAGAAAGATGACGAAGAAGGAAAAGGTGTGTGTGTGTGTGTGTGTGTGTGTGTGTGTGTGTGTGTGTGTGTGTGTGTGTGTGTGTGTGTGTGTGTGAAATCTCTCTCGCTGTACTCTGGAGGTTTTATTCCTGGATATCACACTTATAATAATGGCAGGAGAGCTGAAAATGTTCACTGCGGCAACACACACACACACACACACACACACACACACACACACACACACACACACTCTTTCCTCTAAGCTGATATTACAGATGAGATAATGAAAGGTTGACTGAGAAGCAGGTGGCAAGAGCTGATATTACTGTCTTCCTGCTGGGGCTTAGTGTGTGTGTGTGTGTGTGTGTGTGTGTGTGTGCACTCTTTATCCTGGGAAAGACAGATATGGGGGAGATCTGTGGGATTAAAATACTCATCGAGGTCATGTGGCGATGCTGCTGAAACACAGACGCCCACCAGGCTCTGATTGTAGCGCTGTGGACCCCGGCGTGTGGACGAGTCTTTGCTTCTGCTCTGTTTTATTGTGATGTGCAGGAACAAAATTTTGATTCATTCCAAGGAGATAAACGAGCTCACGTGTGTGTAACACGTGGAGCTCCGTACATTTAACATGTATGTGAAGCAGGGAGAGCCTAAAGGGTCCAAATGTCTTCCTGACTTGAGCTTTGCTCCCGTCCTGTCCAAACTTTCCTTTCTAGCTTCATCACTTTCAGATTTAGCTGGAAGTTATTTATTTCCTTGCAGCTGGTCCACGTCCCTCACTTTAGTATTTGGATTGAAAAATGCATCATATAATTGTAAATGGATACACAGCCTGTCTTTGTAACTGTTAAAGAAGAGTTTCCTTTGATTTCATTTTTGCTTTATGTAAGAACTATATTTGTCATTCCTTGCAGGACGTTTACCACTCGCACCGCCCCAAAGAGAAAGTCCGCCTGGACAGCAACAATAATGAGAACTCGGTCCCCAAAGACTTTGACACCATCGACAGCAACAGCAACCTGGGGGCCCGATCACATAGCCAGCGAGTGCCGGTCGGAAATGCCAAGCGTAAGCTGGAAAAGAGCCAAGCGCAAAGCATGCTGGGAAAATCTGCCAACGAGGTCCTCAAGTACCCTCCCATCCAACCAAGAGTGCCGGGCCACAATCGCAACCACACCCACACCCGTAAAGCCCACCCCAAGCTGCCAACGGTTGCAGCGCCGGCTCAGGGGTCCAATCCGGATTCGCCGTTCTACCAGACCAAGAAGCCGGCCTCTCCTCCGCTGCCGCCTGGTCTGGAGGTGAGGAAGGAGCAGCTGCAGTGTGAGATCAGCGGTAAAGAAGCCATTTCAGCTCTTTCCAGAGCCAAGAGCCGGGAGTGCCGGCAGCAGATAGTAGAGGTGTACTGCAAACACAAGGAGGGGACGCTGATGCCCGAGAAAGTTCCTCGCTACTGCCCCGCAGAAGGTAAGATCACATCTCAGTGTGTGCAGGTAACAACAGACGCGTTTCATATTATTCACATAACCAACAACAAGAAACACAAACATCCTTAAATTTAGGTTAAAGGAATGTTTTATTTTCTGCTCCATCAATGTTGTTCAAACCTTCTCTTTGTGAGGGAGAGCCAATCAGAATAAGGGGAGGTGACTGTGCGAACGAAGCTAAAACAGATGAGGATGAAGACGAACTGAGGACCTCTGAATAAAATAAATAGAATAGTGAATCATAGTCATCCTCATTACTGTCATGAATGGTGAAAAGCCCAAACGCAGGCTCCAGATCGATTTGATGAAGCAGAGGTTGAACGATCTGTTATGTTTATAAAGTCCAAGAATAAAACACAAGGACACAAAGAAGCAGAGAGGCTCAGAGAAACACATGAAACAGGAGGGAGGAAACAGCTGAAACGAACCAAAGACACTATACTGTCAAAATAAAACAGGAAGTAACCTAAACAGAACAACTGACACAGACGAAGACTCGACAAGATGCAGGAAGACACAAAACATCAGACATGCTAAACACTAACACAATCGATTACAGAGATTACTCGACATTAATGGAGACATGCTTACTCTTACTATGATTGTAGCGCATGTAGACATATTATTCAGTCTGAAAGAAACTAATGTGGCAAAGGTGATAAAATGTTTTTGTTGTTTACATGACATCAGTTACAGTGAAGGTACCAGGGATGTATTGTCATGCATATCTGTGAAAGCGGTGACGGTAACGGTGCCTGTAATCCATGCTTTGGTTTATATAATGAACATGTAGCTTGTGAAGAAGTATATGTATTTAGTATTGTTTATTGTTTGGTGTCTATGAACAGCCGTTTATGCCATCATAAATGGTGACATGATGAAGATATAAAGAAAAACATGATAAGTTGATGCATGTCTTTGTTTTTAATACATTTGCAAATGTCCAAAAATACGAAACTCAGGGTTCAAAACACAGGACGTTTCTTCTTGACCATCTGAAGGATGGATGTGTAGGTGGCATCAAGATGAAAGCTGCCCGCCCTCTTTGTCTGAAGCTGGCATGAAGATATAAAAAGATCACTTTGATAATCTGTAAATTGCACGTTCAGTAATGTGCTCTACCTCGATGTAGCTGACAGCTGCGGTGCTGCGATCCATCGCTTGCAGTCTGCTCCGGGTGTCAGCGCGACTAAATTTCCACGTGTATGAGCACCTCGAGATTTATTCGTAGTCTGCATGTATTAACCTATGATTTTAGGTCTGAAATATCCTTTCATGTTAACATAGTGATTCATTTGTCAGCAAATGAATGGGCGACAGATTTCAAGACAGAAAGGACATGAACAAGTGGCTGCTTTGAAGTGGCAGATTGCAGTAAGTGGAAAAGGGATTTTTGCCTTCCAAATTTACCCTTTCAGAAACATTTTTATCTGAGCACGTGCCGTAGATGCAAAGAGGCATCCCTCACGGGTGCCAGCTCTATTTTCAGGGACTTGAAGCATGAATGGACACAGAGGAGGACGATGCTCATCCAGCATAATTACACCCTAATTAAACAAGCAGTTTGTAGTCTTATTTTTGGAAAGGCTGACTAATGATTTACTCAGGGCCGTTTGAGGGTTAATTTATATGATTATAGGTTGTTTTGATGACACACCAGTGGTTATATCCTCAGAGTGAAGCCGGGCAGGGGTTTGGTTTCAGATTGCCGGGCATGCGTTCGGTCTTTTAAGGAGTTTGGTGTTTCTGTGCACGTCCCTGGGCGTATTTGACGCATCTCTGCCTCTGCGTTCGACTCAGCCGCCTGATTACTGTCATTCCCCCCTCAAACTCCAATCCCAGCATGCTCCACGGCCCAAAAAGGTCACTAATTAAAGCCAAGCAAGCCAAGGCCGGCGGGATGATGAGGAGGCATTAGGCTGTCAGAGCGTTTGTATGTACAAGATTGGGCTCGACCAGCTGCAGACGGCATGACTAGGAAAGGCGGAAGTGAAGAACTGGAGTGAGGAATGGGCTTAGAAGTGACGCTGATGTCTTAAAAAGGAAACGTTCTGCTTATTTCCAGATCCATATTGGTATTTTTGGGGTCTATCTTTGTATGACTGACAGTTAAACACAGCCCTCTTTACCTTACCTGTCTGAATTGAACCATCTTGGCATCAAAAAGCAGAGAAGCAGGAGGATGGATTTTGTTTGTTACTAATTGCTAAAAAAGGACTATTATTCATAAGACCATGAAACTCACCTGCTAGTGTGAAGTGGACGGGAGGAACACTTTTCACACAGGCAGAGATTCATGGATTTATCAGCGAGATGTTAACCGACCTCCTCCTGTCCAGGTAAAGCTAATGTGAACGTACAGTGGGACGAGGACGCCTCCGATGCTTCTCCGCCTGTACGGATCGCCTTCGTCCTGGTCGTCCACGGCCGAGCCTCGCGTCAGTTCCAGCGTCTCTTCAAAGCCATCTACCACACCTCACACTACTACTACATCCACGTGGACCAGGTAGGACTGCTGACCGTCGCCCAGAGTGGATTTTTTGTAATATCTTAATTTTAATTTATAAATATTACATTTTTTCACTTAAAAGCTGGAGAAAGTTTGAGACCGGCTTCAAATGATCTGTTAGGGAGGGTCTCCCTGCAGGCTTCCCCGTGGCTGCACTCGTGGGTTTGCAGCTGCCCAGCTGTTTGAAAAGGCTGCTTTCAGTTTTCAGTCGTGTATTCCTCGTGAAAAGATCCAAGGTTTAGTCCGCGTGGTTGGTTTATATTCTTAGCTTTTTCTTGTATAAACAGATTAATTCACTTTCTTGTATATACCGCCTTGTTCTTTTGCTCAGGTACTTCCTGTTTGTGTGATCGAGTGCGCTGGGTTGGAAAAGGTCTGCTTTGTTTTAACTTCAGGTTAAACTACTTTTGGAAGCACGTCTCTGCTCGGTTTGTTTTTTCAGCCTTGGTGCTTTTAATTCTCGTCACATTTCTTTTAGATGAACTTGATAAAAAAGTCACGCTTCAAGACAAACCCGTAGGCGGAACGAGGCGGGAATCCCGCTCTGCTACGCTGAGACGTCAAACTCATTAAAATGTGTGGTTTTAAAAAAGCAGGAAAGAATAACACAGGGAACAAAACGTAATTAATAATTAATAATAATGAATGCCGACACTGGGACAGAGATCTCACTTTTGCAGCAGGACTTGGACACACTGCAGCTTTAAAGAACAGTTACAGTCAATGAACGTCAGCACAGTCGCCTCAGTCATCAGCAGCTCATTGCTACCTGAACTTAACACTGTCGTAACTAAGACAACGATCAGAGAACAAACACAAACTGTAGTAATGATGGAGCGTCACAGCGTTTTCTGTACTTAATAACACTAATCCTGCAAAACATCTAAACTTAAACAGGTTTCTGATGTAAAGAATGCAGAGACTGTGTCATCTTACGACTGCTGTTGCTGTTTTAGATCATGTTGTGTAAGCTCCACTATAAATTGTATCTGTTGCATTTTTATTATGTTGAGAGTTTGCGTGGCTTCAGCCTCAAACAGGTCTCCCAGGGGAAACAGATTTCCATCTCTGTGGGACTTCCTGCTACAATAAAGGTTGAATAAATAACACTAACAGTCCCATGAGTCTGTGCACGCTCTGTTGCAAAGCTGTCCACAGTCCTAGCGAGCGCCCCCACCGCCGGGCCGTCACTTTATCTGAATCTGTTATTTTCTTCACGTCTTCAGCTGAGAAGCTTTAAAACTTTGTGCAGCATTAACCGGCTCATAATCAGACTTTTACATCGTAACACGCCACTTTTAGGCAACGTTTCCTGTTCCCTCATTTAAACCTGCACCAAAGCATTTAGCAGCAGTGACTATAAAGCCGGCAGCGTGACGCCCAGTCCACATCTCTTGGGACGAGTCCGACACCCTTGATTTCACCGTCTGAAAAATGGAGCTAAATGTGCGTTTATAGTGAGCTTTATAAATCCTGTGGAATGGTTGAGAAAGCAGTTTTGAAGCTCTGTCGATGTCCACAGTAACGAAAGTGTTTGAACTGCTGAAAAAAATCCATCTCCAGTGGATCCCGGGGGGGTGGAGCCTATCACCGCTGTCATATTTCTTAATTGTGATCCTTTCCCTCTCTCAGAGGTCCAACTACCTCCACAGAGAGGTGGTGTCTCTGGCCAGCCGGTATCCAAACGTGCGGGTGACTCCCTGGAGGATGGCCACCATCTGGGGCGGGGCCAGCCTGTTGACCATGTACCTACGCAGCATGGAGGACCTCCTCAGCATGGCCGACTGGTCCTGGGACTTCTTCATCAATCTCAGCGCTGCAGACTACCCCATCAGGTAAGAGCCTGAGCTGAAGTTTACACCTGATATTAAAACGTGTTTCTTGATGTGATTACAGTGTGAAGATGAGCCCCAGCTGAAAGTGCCTGTAGTTCATGTAGTTCATGTCGGGTTTGCAAATGTGATCTGACTGATTCTGGTGATGTAAGAAAAGGTCAGTTTGCAGAAAAACAAACAGCCTTTGGTGGATAAAACACCACAGATCTGTTTCAAATAGACTGAAAGTGGGTGAAATGAGGTTTTAATAGCTTTTCCAAAACTACCTGCTCACCATTTAATCCCATGAGCAACAGCACCAATGCTGGAAGATGTGTCAGACCTAAAGTTGCTCTAAAAGGTCATTACGTGACGACCTTTTATAAAATTTGTAAGTCAGGCTACTTCCTGGTTTGGAGTTGGTTTGCTCCTGAATGTAAAAGCCTGACACTGTCAGTCATCATTTGAAATCCTCTGTTTAAGGAACACAACGGCAGCGTACAGAGTTGTAATTACAGTCAGATCTTCCTGTGAGCTGTGACGCTGATAATCTGTTAACTGACACATTTCTTTCTGCCAGTGTTTCTTGCTGGCTTCTTCCTTCCTCGTACTTCCTCGGCTGCAGGTGTAGCTTCCCGACTGTACCGCAGGTAGAGAAGATAACCTGCGTACGTTGAGCTTGCTTCGTAGTACAGATGGCTGTGGAAGCTGTGCCACTCATGTCAGCTAACAGCCACTAATCTGCCCAGTCCTGTGGGCCTTGTTTGTTTGAGTTGATGCTCTTGTGGTTTATTGGTAACTTGATCTATACGACTGTAAACCAGAGCGAGCCGTGAGCCTGCAGCTGTGAAGCAGAGCATTTCTTCTCGGCTGTCCCGTGTCTCGGTTTGAAGGGATCGGCAGTGATCAGCAGAAGTCCTGAATTATGTGAAGCAGTAACGAGGTTACATAAAGAGGCCGGTGGAGGATACGTTTTGGCTCATCGGTGTGTTTGAACTGGTGCAGGGATGTGAAGCAAAATGAGATTTGTGAAGCTGCTTCTCGCCTTCCTGAGTAAACGCCTCAGGCAGGTCTTCTAGCAATTTAGGAGCAGGTGTGAGCTGGCTTTGGGGATGTCAGAGGGTCACAGACGTGTGAAAGGAATCAGCTCTACTGCACTGTAATGCACCTCAGCCAGGATATTGGTTTAAGTTTATCAGATTTCATTGTGACCTAATCAGTTTCCACAGAGTCCAAAATTAGGTGCAAATCTTAAGAGAAAAGTATGATTGCATGCAGGCGAATCAATAGCCAGTGTCTTTGTGCTCTTTCTGAGTAAGTGTTTATCTGATCCACATTCTTATTTCTTGCAAATATTTATGAATGACTTAAAGTTTTAAACCAGAGTTCAACCCTGGAAGCAGACGAATCTCAGAGCTCACATTTCCACTCAAGCCTGTTCTTAATGTTTTGGCATTCAGAGCTACATCACACAGTTGTTCTAATTGGTTTTAGCTCCATCCATCGCATCCACAGGCATTTGGTATGTGCCTGTGTGACAGAGGCATACCATAGCTTTCTTCTTATTGGCTGCCCCTCATAAACAGAGGGTCGGCGCAGCAGGTGGGTGGAGCTTCTGTTCCTGAGACCTATAACGCCTCTCTATGACACCATATATCGAGAAGAATAAAAACGGCATCAAACAGCATAACAGTATTTGTACGTGTATATAAATATAAAAGCCAAGTTATTAGGTACACTTGTTCAGCTGCATGACCGAAACTCATTTAGTGATGTAGACACAGAAACGCAGGTAGTTTCCACGTCTACTTTGATGTGGCGTGGCTGGTCTGAGTCTTTCAGGATCTGCCGCTCTGGTGGAATTGTCCCACAGGACCATATCTATGGTGTACAGATAATAGTCTGAAAAAGAGAGAAACCAAATTTTCTTTAACGTTTATTTAAAGATAATCTGTCCTTTGGTCGTTAACAGAAAGAGACAAAATAAGAATCACAGTCTTCACATTCAAGTGAGCTTTTATAATCTGTGAAAACAGGTAAAAGTATCACTTCAAAAATCTCACATTTACAGTTTGAGGGAACCTCTTTGCAGAGCTGATCAATCAGCCAGATTTCCTGCATGTTTGGCTCTGAGCAGTGACCGGCCACGGTCCACAACATGAGCACAACAGTGCAGGCAAATAGCACGATGGCGTGCACGCTCGCAGCACACCAACATGTCATTAGCATGTGGCTGCGGCCCTTGCTAATGACATTCTTCTCTGTGAGGGAAGAAGACACAGCGTTTGTAATGCATCGATCATTTTCTTTGATAAAATCCATGAAAGTTTCCGTCCTGCTTTCCTCTCAGGATGTAAGTCATTTGTTGTATTACCTCCAGCGGTTAGTTTGCTGTTTTAATAGAAATATAAACTATACATGAACTAATTAAGTCACACACAGCAGAAATCCAAACATAAACAAACCGTGCGTGGAAAAGCAAAGAGAGAGCTGTCACCCTGAAAGGCCTGAGGCTACTCTGGTATTAGCTTTTAAATGGAAAGTTAAAGGTGACTGAAGGTTGTTTAAACTTTACTGGTGGACGGCTGAGCAGCTGAGGTCATTGTTTACTTTGTACACAGTGAAACAGCAAAGTGGTGTTTTCAGATTTCCACACCCTGGAGTCTGGACCGAGAGCTAAAAGCCTCACAGATGCAATCAAATTTATTTACTTCCCCAAATCAGACCTGGAGTCCTAATGCTGACTGTTTAAAGCCAGCGTTCATCTAAACGAAGCAGTTTCTGTGGAGAGCTCCAGACTGATGACACGTGTTCATCTTTCAGTCTTTTTTCTTTCCCATCGTTCTGTCCTCGTGAGCTCACGAGCACCGGCCTGCTGTCCTCCATAACAGCGATGGTTTGAACATGCTTCTGGCTAAAATCCATAACACAGCTGCAGCGTTAGCACCACAGCATCCATCGATAGCTGTGACGTCATGAGCGATGGCGGCTCTCTGTGGAGAGGGGGTCACACAGCTTTCTCTTTCTTCACTTAAACATTCAAACGTTTCTTCCAAATGGCTAAATGGTAAGACTGCAGATCAGTCTCTGCAGTTTTCAACTCGTAAACTGTTAAAGCAGCAGACAGAAATGTGCATGAGCACAGCAGGAGGGCGCGTCCAGGAAGTCCGCTCTGTGAGGAGGACGTTCAGTTAATCGGGACAGAGAGGAGCTCAAAGTGAACCCGTCACACTATATATTATTCTTGGACTCTACGAGAGGTGCTTTGAATGAGTCGCAGCTCCTCGTTTATCTTCTCACGGTTCTTTGTGCAGCTCCTCAACTCATCTTCTAGCCCCTCCCACTTAAAGCACACCACCTTCTGATTGGCTGCCCCTCGTAAGCAGAGTGTTTGTGCAACATGCTCGGATGTTTGCAACATGTCTGTCATAACTAGACCCGCCCACAAGCATAATCTGATTCTTGCACCCTAATGTGGATCATAATTCATAAAGATGACATCATTTTGAATTTAATCAGACCTGAAACTGGAGATTGAGACCATAAAACCATCAGAAAGGTCACAGATCAGCAGATTCGAGACCTGTTTTCTCGTTGCCTCATGCAGTCTTAAGATCCACTGTGGAGTTTGTGGTGCCATGAAGTGTCCAGAGTCTGGAGCAGGGGTGAGGAAAGGTTTTGGGAGATGTGGATAAGTAGGGAATGAGTTTATTGATCGCTGGTCCTGATGAACGCTGGCAGAATAAGACTATATTGTTCTGACAACGAGATGACGGCTAAACGACAGAGGCTGTGGAAAAATCCGATTTAGCAGAGAGGGGAACGCCCTCATCCAGCTGAGCAGGAAGGTGAAATAAACTTAATGTATGCAGTTCTTTCAGCTTTCGCCGTCACGCTGTCTTTGCACGTGTGTGTTGAACGTTGGCACACTGCAGGGAGTCATGGACGGCCCGTCTATCTGCAGGCAAAAACCTAATCAGATGTTTTTTAAAACAAGCTGTAGTGTTTGCATGTAGATTGCGACAAACAGGTTCTTGTTTTTTAAAAAGATAAAGGTATGTTTCCATGAATAATTGGGGCCAGCTGTGGGCCAGCTGTGGGCCAGCTGTGGGCCAGAGGCCTCACCGAAGGAAGAGACACAGCACTGCTCTGTGGGATCATGTTTTTAACTTTGTTCTTGGACAAAATAAGAGAAAAAGATGATTTTAGTGTTTTGTCCATGTACTCACCACTGCAGGCCAGTTTGACAGATGTACCAACCCAGTAACTGTGATCAGCTACGATTAGGAGCTAAATACAAACGGATGATTTTCCAGCTGTTTATGTTACAAATGTGTCGTTCATACATTTAAGAAACAAATGAAAGAAAACAATAAGACGAGAACATGAAACTCTTCTGTTATTGTTGAGTTTCCTGCTAAAATGATTTATTTATAGTTAAGGTCACATTATTTAGAAAAAAAGGTCGGTGCATATAAACAGTGAGTCAGCAAAGAAACACGAGTTCATGCGTCTCAACACGAAGGGAACAAAACAGTTTCAGCCCTAACAGATGTCAAAGCATCCGAATTCACAGCAGCCCCAAGATACAAGTTCTGCTTCCGTGCGTCCACGCCTGTTTCCAGGTTTGTTTGTTTCTTAGCTAAACGTCACTTAACGACCACCAGCTGTCAAAAAGTGAAATTATTCCTCAGCTAACACATCTGTAAATATAATCTGTACATGTGAGAAATCTTTGGTGATATACGACCAGCTATAGATTGCTGTGCCTCTGCACAGCAGCAACAAAACACGGCCACAAATGCACACATGCACGCCTGCGGTTCGTCTTAACGACTGTAATCAGCTGTAATCAAAGCGATCTGTGCGTCTGCTGTCCTGTCTGCAGCTCGGGCCGACACCAGGCCCACGCTGTGCATGCTGGGAGAGTCGGTGTGAGCGTCTCAGCTTCAGGCCTCGCGCTGAAGCCGAGACGCTTCCCCTCGCCTGGAAGAGGAAGTAAACAAACTGGGGCAGCTGTCCCAAAAAACAGCCACGCAGCATCACCTCGATTCCCCTAAATGGAAGATTGTTTTTGCACAGTTTACAACAAGAGCCGCATCCTGCGTCAGCAACAGCATCCTGCTTAGACGTACGGCCGTCAAAGGAATTAAAGTCTTCATCAGACACCTAAATGTTTGGTTTGGTGTTGTTTGTGTTCTTCAGGAGGCCAAAGGCTCACGACATCATGTCAGGATCAGATATGAATGAATTATTACATAATGGGAGACTGTTATGATTTCACAGGATCAGTTAAAATCCGATTTATTTATTCCAAAAGTTGGGAAATTCCTGCGTTTAAAAAAATAAAATAAAGTTACAGCTTAATAGAGTAGAGTTTGATAAATAGAATAGGAGGAAATAAAATAACATACTTATTTTTATTTTAATCCCCCCAAGGAAAGTAGAACAGCTCATTATGACAAAATAACTCTAATGAGGTAAAAATTACACAAAAGAATTAAATAGAAAAATAAAGTAAAATGAAATACATGATCGCAGTCAGTAAAAATCTAAATAAAAAACAATCGAACACCATGTAAAGGCTGAATATAGAACTATAAAGTAAAATGGGTCAAAAAGTGCAACAAAGCCAAATAAACAGTTACTAAATACAACAGAGTGTAGAGAGTAGATGAGAAAACACAATAAATCAGCTCTAGAAGATAAAAATTTGCTCGATGGATGAAATAGAAGAATGAAAACTTCTTGCAGTGTTTCAGCGTCGTCTGATTTGGTGTTATGAGCAGCTGAAGTCTGGATGCTTTCAAAAATAGTCCTATGAATAGTTTAAAGTTGGGGTCACATGACAGGTGGGCTGTTATTATTACACCTGGTGAGCCTGGATTAGGACTGCTGCTGTTTAAAAGTGTTTTCATTTTCTAACGGAGGATATTTAGAGTCATTTTAAAGAGTAACACTTGACAAAATGAACCGTCTTTTATCTTTGTGAGAGCACGCTGTTGTTTCTGATCGCTTTTATATTATTTTAGTTGATTACGGTAACTTTTCACACGCCAGCTTTTACTGTAACTGTAAAAACAAACACCTAGACTCTGTTTTGGATGAAGCTCCAGCTGACGCGCTTCAGACTCACGTTAGACTTGTTTAATCCAGGTTTGGTTTTAGGTTTTTGTATATCTGATATATTTTCCTGTTCCCCTTTCGTCACGGCAAACTAACTTGCACGATGTTGAGATCAGAGCTCTGCGTTTAGCCGAGATTTGTTAAACTGTTTGCTAACAACAGGGATTAAAAACCAGCAGACGTTTCATTTTACAGCTCTGACCTGATGATGGCGCCTCAATAAGACTCACAATCATTCTGAGTGGAAATGTGAACATCTTCTCTGCGTAGTTGTCCTAATACTACGTTCTGAACAGCAGCACTGAAGCTCATGGTGACATCACAACATGAACATTATAAACCTTGTTGCTGTCGAACTGCTCGTCTTCTAGACATAAACAGACTGAAACTGTTGATACTCAGGTCCAAACACATAAGTCACAGCAGCGTTCGCAGCATGGGGCCGGGTGTGTTTGTTTCTGTGACCCACACCTCCCGGTCAGATGGAGTCTGATCTGATGATTCACAGCTGTCGTCTCTCCTCAGGACCAACGAGCAGCTGGTGGCTTTCCTGTCCAAATACCGCAGCATGAACTTCATCAAATCTCACGGCAGAGACAACGCACGGTAAGGCTGCGTGCCCCACGGGCCTTTATTAAAACAGTGCAATGAAGTGAAAAACAAGCTGCACAATAACTCAGCGTAACGTTGGGCTGCGGGCCGAGCTGCTGAACCTGAATCGTGGATTCATGGAACAACGATTTGAAGCTCTCGGCGTTTGTGAGCATGAAGCGGGGAGATACTTGGAAATGCTCCTGCGCTTCGAGAAAATGATCCCAAAATGATATCCAAGTTAACCAAAGCTCGGTTCCTGGAAAGCCCTCGAGGGGCCAGCGCAGTTCCACTGAAACATCTTTGGCATGATTCACAGAAAGGAAATCTGTGGGAAGGAAACACTGCTCGCTTTCAGGTTCTTTACATAAGCCTGTGTGTGTCGCAGTGTCAGATGCTGATATGAAATATATTAAAACAGACATAAATACAACATGTGGGCTAAACACCGCACTCTGTTAGGGTTAGCACTGGCTGTGCCCCTCATCCTCCAGCCTTTGAATCACAGAATAGCTGATGGGAGCTGAAACGGGATTTCAGACAGAGAATAGACTGATCAATTAATCAATAATAGATCAATAAAAACTGGTCTACTGTGCATTAAGTAAAATAAATAACATTAAAGGTTAAAAGGTGTCATTATTAGGGCCTCATTACAGCACGCTTCAGGCTGAATAATCGTAAGCGTCCTCTCAGTTTCATCCGTAAACAGGGCCTGGACCGTCTCTTCTACGAGTGCGACACCCACATGTGGCGTCTTGGAGATCGAAAGATCCCAGAGGGCATTTCTGTGGATGGAGGCTCTGATTGGTTCCTGCTCAACAGGCGCTTTGTGGATTATGTGGTCAACTCCAGGGACGAGCTGGTCGGCAGCATGAAGCGTTTCTACGCCTACACGCTGCTGCCCGCCGAGGTAACGCACACGCACACACATGTATAGAACTCTTCAGACACGCCACGCCGATGCAGAGTCTGTCATTTTAACAAGAAAAAGTATTCCAGCAGAAACGATCCCGGGACATCCTCCAAGTCTGTTCTCTGAAAATGAGGCAATATTTCAGTTTTATTTCACTTTAGGAATATTTGAAAAACCTGAAACACTTCTAATTTTTCATGAGTCTCTTTATCATCACAATCTTTTTATATATTTGATAAGTCAAAAAGCAAAACGAGATTTTGGTTTTTTTCTGCATTAAATGCATAAAACAGCCAAACGATGATGACTGATACACGTACCTCTCCCTCCTCCAGTCCTTTTTCCACACCGTGCTGGAGAACAGCGCCCACTGCGAGACCATGGTGGACAACAACCTGAGGCTCACCAACTGGAACCGCAAACTGGGATGTAAGTGCCAGTACAAGCACATCGTGGACTGGTGCGGCTGCTCGCCCAACGACTTCAAGCCCTCAGATCTGCCGCGCTTCCAGGTAGGACGCCACACTGTGCAGCATCATGTGACATCACAGCTGGCTTAGAGCCAATCAGGGCCCAGCATAAAACTTGCATAAGTTCAAACAAATACGTGGAGACTTCTCATTTACGAGTGAACGCAGGTTTGTGTTTGGAGTGAGTTGTCCTGTAACACCGGCTCACATCCCAGCAAACACTTGAGTCTGAGTTTAATGAGTTGCTGACTGTGTCCATGAAACATGATGGTCCAGTAGAATTAGCTCAGCCTGAACCAGCTGCACACAGCTGGACTTGTTTCTGTCAGGATGATGTGCACAGACGTCTTTTGTAGGCTAACCTGGACGTTAGCAGTGCCTGGTTCCCTGCTGGGATTTTCTCTGTAAACTGTTGTTACTGCAGAAAATAAGTCATTGCATTACATCTTCACACATTAATACAACTTTAATGATTCCTGAAGCATCAATAATATCATTAACATTAGTGTGTAAGTGACTTAAACACTATCACCGCTAACTGTTTAATGTTCTGGACAGTTTCTTGTTTGAGCGTTCAGGGTCAGCAAAACCCTTCATCTTAACCAAAGAGCTTCCTCGATCACATGGGACACAACTAACCAATCAGAGACTCGGACTGAAACGTGACATATGAACATGTATATATTTTTAGTAAAATGATTCATATGAGTTAACGTTTGAATCTTAAATAACCACAAACGCATTAAAAACATTTGCTTTGAGGAATAAGAAGTACAAATTGTGAATTTCCAGGTTTCCTGTATACAGGCAGTAATCACACAAGCAGCACAGCAACACCAGTGACATTTGTGGGGTTTTTTGTTTGTTTGTTTGTTTGTTTTTTAGCAGAACTACACAAAAACTGATTTGAATTCCAGAAAAGTTTATTCTGACGTCTTATTGTAGATTACATTTTGGTGGGAAACTGAGGGACTGTTTGTGTGGCTGTTTTTGTTTGTTTGTTGTAAATAACTTGTGAATTTTAGGTCGACTCTGTGGGTATGAATTAGCTGCTAAAACATTAGCATTTTCTTTAATGTCTCTTGATTAATGTGTACTGTCCCCTAAAACCCCGAAAGAAAAACCTTGGGAAGCCCTACAGAGAAATCTGTTAACAGTTAAAGATTGAACTGAATTTGAAAAATCAGATTCAGAAGTGAAGAGGATGCCTGCAGAAAAGAGAGACCCGATCTGATGTGAACAAATAATTCATCCTTCAAAAATTCGTAACAACGAACCAAATCCCTTCAACGATATTTCCCTGATAGAGGCAACTTTTGCTCCTAATATTTACCAAACTTACATCGCAGACCAGTGACGAGTGAAGCTCACCGTTTGCAGTTTAGCGTGCATGCAGCTGCAAGCTGCTTTGGAACCCACCCAGCCTCCCGTTTTCCTGCTGTTCCCGACCTAAAGTCAGATCTGTTGTACTGATGCAGCTTTTTCCACCTCTGGCTAAAAACAGAGTCTCGGCCATTATGAGCGGCTGTGAGAAGATCCTGTCACAGTTATGATTGGTGGTGTGAGAACACACGAAGTCTGGATAAATCCACACTTGAGATTTACTCATATGAAATCTGGTGAATTTGTGGCCGTATCATGTCTCAGAAGCTCCGCCTTCTTTTCCTCCTGAGGTCACCAGAGATCAGAATAGCTTCGCATTCACAAATTAGCAGTGCTGCTTTTACTTCCAGCAGGCGGGCCTCAGCTCGCTGTAACAACAGACCTGAGGACAGCGCCTGTGGTGGGGCTGCTGATGGCTTCTATAAGGAGAGCTGATCCTGGAAACGGCTCTGCACTTATGGCAAAAATATTTTTAGAGCTCGGTAGCTCCCCAAAACTCACTGCTGAGGTTTCTCAAGGTTGTCATTATTATAATGTCGGGTTTGCCAGTTGGAAAAGCAGCTCAGAGTCCTGGATATAAGGGTCACAGGACATATATGTACATACGCTTTAGTTTTTAGACTAGGCCTCAATAAAAAATAATAAAATGCACTGAAAAATCAGTCATTTGTAGCAAACCGTTTACATATACAGCATCAGTTACTGCTCGTTTAGTTGTTGACTTCTTTAAATCAGTTGGAAACATTTCACAGATAATGTGCAGACTTGTAACTGACCAAAGTACGTGACGAGCAAAGACTTCACTGGTGCCGGCGTCTGAAATGTGAACACTGTGGTTTCATTAGGTTCCTCTGATGGGAAGCTCGAGTATGTTTGGCTTTATTTGTCACTTTAAATGTCAGGTTGGGAGTTTGAAGGCTTAGTTTGGTTTCTGTTGGACAAACTGCTGCCAACAATAATCAGTAATGGGAATAATGAGGGAATACGGCTCTGCTGGAATAACCTGAAGGACAAAAGGGTTAAAGATGATATATCTGGGATAAATAAAGCTCCAGCATCACAGTCTTGTCTGACCTTTGTGGGCACAGCGGAGAGCTTGGAGTTAAGGTAGATTTATATGATTCCCTCTGATCTGATGATGGATGAAACAAAAAGGCTCCCGGACTCTGTAACTAGTGGTTTCCACTGTTGTTTAGCTACAAATCGCCCAGAATAACTTCTCAGAGGAACAAAGCTGCAGGCTGCTCAGGCCTTCTCATTAGTCTGGGGTTTCCTGGCTCGCCGGTGCTGCCGGAGCCCACCGAGTTGGCGTGGTGAGGTCACACCTTCCTGGTGACATCATATAGCCACGCCCTTCTTTCCTGCAGTTCTTCTCGCTCTCAGCCTCTTCGTCACTTCTGTCCCACATGTTCTGAGCACTTCTGCTTTTTATGATCGGCAGCTAAACCAAGAGCTCTTCGAATTCTCAATAATAAGGATCCAGTGTATCAGTGCAGGTCATACACTGCACACCTTTATGAAAGAGCTCCTAACAGCCTTTTGTGACCTGCATGAATCGATAGCCCTCGCAGGACCTGAAGATCTGATTTGTCTCTGCTGAAAACCAGCAGAGCTCAAACCAGATGTGATGCCGTCCCATCATCACAAACCTCAAAATGTTTTAAATGTTTATTCCTTTATGAGCTGAACCATAATACAGATTATTACAGCAGCTGTTTCTCTGCTGTGGCATAAAAATTACATTCATGAGACGAGAAATTTCACCAGTTAATATTTGACATGATTCACCTTTTTACTGGAAACCAGTCCAGGTGGCGACCTCATAAAGTTGTCAATGCGAATGTTCGCTCTGTACTTTTATTACTACCGTCTGATTTGATCATTTTCGTGTCTTTTTTCCCATCACAGCTATTTTAGGAAAGAAGGAGCCGTTCACGTCTCCTTTGAGATCCCAGCATGATGTCAGACTTGTCTGTTGGGAGTGGTTTGAGTTTGGAGCCTGGGAGTGAGAACATCATATGGCAGACCTTCAAAATGCTGCTTTTGGTTTCCAGACTTGGTTTTAGGTTAGAATCAGGTGTAGGCCGGGGTAAGCTGTCTGGGAATGTGCTGACTCAGAGGGTTTTCACATCCCGGGGAGGTGCCGGGCCGTCCTTCCACTGAGAATAAAATGATGCGAAGTATGTTTTTCCCTCAGTGCGCGTTTAAAAAAAATAATGTGTGTGATGCTGAGTCTTTTACTGCAATGACAGTTTTTAACGTGTGAAGCTGCATGCTGGGGATTTCTGACTGAAATCGTGATCATCAGTAACAGATATGCTGACTGAAACGGTCCTTATTATGAGCTCGGTGGCTCTGTAGCTGCCGAGTGATGAGTTGATGTTTGTTTACATTTTAATTTCTATTTATCCGTATAGAAATTCCAGAGCTAAAACATCTGGACATGTTGTCATGTGACTAAAAACAAGTGAAAACTAAATGTGAATAGAAGCATAAACTTTAACGGATAAATTGTTAAAATACTTAAAAGGATAAATGGTTGAAATTGTTACAAGAAACGAGGACATTATTTGGTTTATTTCTAATGCTTTAGTGATAAATCTTCCATGCTTATAATTGTAAATGGGTGAAACAGCAGAAAGTAAAGGGTAAAAGGTTTAAATGTGCATCGTCAAACATAAATGGTTTAATGTGGCAGTGAGTTAAATCGCTGAAAGTGAAGCTAAGTGGTTGAAATTGTTATCTGCGAGTGATGTTGATGGATGAATGGCTTACAGTGCAGTGGAGACATTATAAAAGAGGCTAAACATTGAATTAATGGTCAAAAGCAGAGGTAGCTGTGAAGTTAACGCGGGTAAAGTAAAGGCTTCAGTGTTGGAGCTGGTGGGAAACTGACTCATTTCATTACAACGTTCATCTCACTGCACCACAGCTGCAGAAAGCAGTGACTGAGGCTGCTGAGCTTCATGTTTTTCTTGGTAAACATCAGTGATCCTGCAGGTATGCTGGACGTAAACAGCATGAATAAACCTGTTTGTGACAGCAAGGCACCATGGGATTGTATTGTGTTTGGACTCATTTCAACCAGTGAGTCAGTGAAAACAGTAAAATATCTTCTTTGTGACCATCAAACTGCCTTTTATTGTGCACATATCTTCATCCCTCCTCGTCTTGTCTCTCCTGACCGCAGCAAGCGTCCAGACCCACCTTCTTCGCCCGGAAGTTTGAGGCCAGCGTCAGTCAGGAGATCATCAGCCAGCTGGACGCCTACCTGTTCGGAGCTCTCGCCTCGGGAACACCGGGTCTGCAGGCCTACTGGGAGAACATCTACGAGGCAGAGACAGACGGACCCGCAGGCCTGTCGGACTCTGCGCTCACCCACTACCACGCCTTTGCTCGTATGGGACTGTCCCGCGCTGCCAGCTCGCTCCAGGGACATCCCAGCGACAACAGCTGCAGGTACAAACAAGGGTGCTGGGCTCCAACCACACGGAAATCCCAGGCGTGCATGTGCATGTATGCACTGGGGTTCAAAATTGTCCCAGAAGCATCCAAAGGCTCTTTTGTTAACACCAATAACCACAAATGGGAGCATAAACGTTAGGAGTGCATCGAATCATGACGTGTAACTTCAGGGTAAACAAACAGGAAGTGTTGTGCTTCACGGCATCAACAGAAAAACATTTTCTGATTAGCAGAAAAATGATTCTCACAGCTCAGATTATTGACTGTCACCGTTTCACACATGGACACTTCTGTGAGGATATTTTCCACAAACGCCACACAGCAGGAATCGATCCACTTCAGAGCCACTCGATACTGGAACCGCTCCGTGTGGTTTCGTTGAGGGGTCTGCATGCATGGAGCTTGCAGGAATAATGCCCACTCAGTAGCAGTAAATGTGCCCGACTGTGAGCTGCGGTGTTTGCACACTGGCCCAGTCTGACGTCACTGACGGGTTCCAGCCGGCTAACGTATGATCGTGTGATCCATCTGCATCAGGCATTACGTTCTCTCACACCTCTGTCAGATGATGTTTACAGAAGCTCAGGCTGGAAAGGATGTGTGAAAATGAGTTATGTTGCTCAGGTTTCCTGCTTTCTCTATATTAATCAAATAGTGCTGTGCAAGCTTTAATTAAAATCATACTGAAAACTTGGCCTACCTAACGAGTCCAAACACGTCAGCCAAACAGCCTCTTTTTGGTTTGTAAAGAGGGAATTTGGGTTGTTTTGCTCAGGTTATTTTTCAAGCTCAGCTCCTCACCTGCAGGCAGGAAACGAGATAAAAACCTCGGCTTTATCAGGAGCAATCAGGCTGGGAATAGCACAGGGTGTTGCATGGGGGAGCATCCATCTACAGGCGTAATCATGTCTCAGGATCCCTTTTTCCCACCGTTCTCATTTATTATCTACGTGATCGGCCATGCAGTGCAGTGTTTGCAGAGCCTTCAGGTTTGAACTCCAACAACTTTGAAACTGTAAAGTGAAGATGAAGCTGTTGTTGGTTTGAAGCATTCGTCTCATCAGGTCCAGCTCAGTGTTTGCACGGCTGTCAGAGGCTGGAGCAGAGGTGCAGGTATCACCTCCATCAGTTTCCATCAGTCACTGTTATTATTGGCCGTGCCAGTAAATCGTGCTTTTTGCAGAGAAAGAAACTGTGCAGTCGTCTTCTCAGGGGAAAGGGGAGGACTAGCAGATGAAATGTCTTTCCGCCAAACTGGCCACCGCTGGTGTTTGTGCAGTCCAAATTAAATATGAAGATAAGGCGAGCTTGTTCCTTTGTACAATCAGGCTTCAGTTTCTGCACAGGCTAGATTTTTCCAGCTCCGTCTCTCTCACAGACCCACAGTAGGTACAAGGAGGTACTTGTTGCTGGAGCTTGGGTGGGGACTGGTGGCTGGCATGGGTGGGGGCAGCATTATGGGAGTGTGTGTGTGTGTGCAAGGAGAAGTAGGGGGTGGTTAGAAAGGGCCAGTCTGTTTCCTTCAACCTGTGATTTCAGTCGGAGACCTCTAAAACCATGTCTGCAGTAACATAGATGCATTTGAAAGCAGGCAGACACGGTTCCCTTCACAGTGGTGCTTTAGTTGGTTTAACAGGTCCTTGGAGATTCTCCACATCCTCTGTAGAGATTCAGGGATTCGAGCTGTCACGTTAAGAAAAAGTGTTTTCCAGGAAAAACATTCGCCTGCTCGTCCGAATGGAAAAGGAGAAACAGACATAAACACCTGAAAGACGATTTTGATAATAAGGTGAAGCCATTCGTCAGGAAATGAATGATAGCCGACCTGATGTCATTCTTCAAAGAGCTGGTTTCACATTTGGAGCAAAGTACCTTTGCATGAGTCAAAATAATCCTAATCTATGTCAGTAAACGCTGGCCGGTCCATCCTCTGTCTCAGCGCCCTTCTTCTTTGAGTTGTCTTTAATGGGATTGGCTTCCCCTTCAGAGCAGAAAGTCAGAATCGTAGCAGGATGGGGGGGAAGTGCAGCTCACAATCAGAGCAGAAAAATGAACATGTTAAGGACTCTTTGACAAACAGATTAAAGAGCAGAAAACTGTCTGAATTTGAGCATTTACAGAGTTTAAAGCCTGAGTTTATGTTATATATGAGCACTACTGCAACAGTGTGTACACAACAGAAGAAAATGCAGAAAAGGCTGCAGAAAGGGAGATAACAGACTCTGTAAGCCTTAAAATCTAATCATCAGAAGCTCTGAATGTTGTAATTGAGGCTGCATCCAAATGATTGGCATTACTGTGGAGAGCGGTCACATCCTGGGGGCATCTCAAAGACAACAAGGTCAGCATTACCTGTAATTTACTACCATGTTGAATTAACCACAGACAGTCACAGCTGATGTTTCCGTTGTCTTCTGCGAATGGGGACATGTGACTAACGACAGCCAATCAGGCAGCGAACCTGAGCGTCAGCATCATTCCTAGGAGTCTGAATTTCTACCAGTCCAACGATACTTGGAAAAAATAAATAAAAAAATAAAACAGGAGGAGTTTTTAAGGAGTTTTTTTAGGAGAATGTAGGTTTAAGTTTTTAAAAATATTTTTGGAAAAAACTTTGAGTAATTTGGAGCCATAATCCAGCAGCTGCCTGTGACGTTACAGTGCAAAGCAGGGAACTCCAGGCCTCGAGGGCCGGTGTCCTGCAGGTTTTAGATGTGTCCTTGATCCATCACAGCTGATCTAAATGGCTAAATGACCTCCTCAACATGTCTCGAAGTTCTCCAGAGGCCTGGGAATGAACTAATCATTTGATTCAGTGTGTTGACCCAGAGTGAGATCTAAGACCTGCAGGACACCGGCCCTCGAGGCCTGGAGTTGCCCACCCAGCTGTACAGTAATGCTTAAAGCGTTTCCTGTACCCACCGTTTGCACTGAACACAGACAATCTGTGGAAACGTCACGGGTTTTCCTGCACATGAAATGTCAGATGATCACCAGACTCATTAAGATGAATTTTTATGGATAAATAATGTTTGAATCAAATGTTCATTTGATCCATTCTGTAGTTAATGGGAAAACGTAGGATTAACATAGACTGTACATCAAAGACGGCTGTCGAGAGCAGGATGGTTACATTTTGAAGGCCCAGCTTCAGCCCTGCTGGCTTTTTTCACAGACAGAAATTGAGCGGGTGGAGTGCCAGATAATTAGCCGGCTTGGTTAGCAAACTGCATTCATAGACTATGTGGGCAGACACGATACCTGCTAATTAGTGCTGAATAACATCCAATTAAAATCCTAGAATTTCACACATCAAAACTGGAGCCCAGACTTCTCGGGTGGCATGTCAGTACAATTAACTGCACAGCAGGAAAAGTATTGGTCAGATGATTGTATTACAAATGCTCCAAATACTCCAGAGGTCCAATTCAGGGAGTCCAGTGAGGTGAAGCTTCACAGCTACAGTTACTTGTGCCATCCACCTGACGGTCAACTTAGTGAGATCCTTAAAAAGATCATTTTATTTAATTGATTAAATTAACAAACATTTTTGTGTTAGTCTGTAAACATCTTATCTGTAAAGTTGGGTATTTTAAACCGACTCTCTTTGAGACTGCCTCTAGTGGACGTTTGAGGAACTGCAGTTTGATACATTGTAACAAACTGCACTTCCTGTCCAAAGCATCATGTGTTCTCTGGTAAATGTCCTGTATTTGTATAGCGCCTTACTAGTCCCTAAGGACCCCAAAGCATCAAAGTCATCCACCCATTCACACACTGGTGTGTGACCACCACCAGTAGGCAACGGGTGAAGTGTCTTGCCCAAGGACAACGACCGAGACTGTCCAAGCCGGGGCTCGAACCGGCAACCTTCCGATTACAAGGCGAACTCCCAACTCTTGAGCCACGATCGCCTCTGATACTAATAAAATAAGATATTTTGTCTTGAAGGATAACACGGGTAAAATAAAGATGTGTATTCAATAGTTTTATTTATATGGCGCCAAATCACAAAAACTGTTGCGTCAAGGTGCTTCATAGTGTAAGGTGAGGACCCTTTGATCCACTTGGTGAAAGTGGGAAGGAAAAACTCTGTTTTAACAGGAAGAAACCAGGCTCAGAGAGGGGCAGCCATCTGCTGGGACCAGTCAGGGGAGGAAGTTGTATCTACTTTATTGTATATGTGATTTAAATATGCTTTGGGGCTTTTTTCCTTTTTTTTCTCTCCTTTCTCAGGTACGTCGGCGTGAGTCACCCGGTGTCTGTGCACCTTTACTTCCTGTCCGACCAGTACCAGGGCTACCTGGTCCATCATGTGGCTACCAACCAAGCCTCTAACCAGTTGGAAACCCTGGAGACCTGGGTAGCCGCCAAAGACCACTTCACCCTGACCAGCTCTCCACATGCCGCTAACAGGCTCCAACACATCCAGGTCAGACTTGTGTCTTTATGAGGGCTCTCTTAACTAAACATAAACCTGGACATCGTTCTGCAGTCACCGTTTTGGGTTTATTATTACCTCAGTTTACATGCATTAATATATTCTCAGTTACAAAAATGTCCCAGGATGCTTTAATGTTTTGAAGTCTAAGAAATGATTGATCCCTGCAGGGAAGTAAAAACAAAGACTAAAAGCAAATATTCAAAAATTAGAAAGCAGGTAAATAGAAAAACGTGTAGGTGAAAATACAAAAATTTAGAGTGAATCTCCAATCTCACAGGATTACAGAGAAACGAAAGACAGCAGAGACGTGAACAAGAGCATCCCACACACGGCCGATGTGACTGTGACGGTTGTACCACGCTGGGACTCCAACAGTTCAATATTTCTGCTGCAGAAATGTTAAGTTGTGCTTTTATGACCGGCTAGAACAGGTTAATTAAAGCCAACAGTGAACGCTAACAGATCAGCCCCCTGCAGTGACGCTGACGTATTCTAGAGCAGCTTTCACACATTTTCAGGAGAAACCAGTCGGAATGCTTTGTAAAGTTTTCCTTTGTCACAAGACAAGAGCCAGAAGGAAGCGACATCACGTGTAACAGTGTGACGTAAAGTCTATAAAAACGAGTTCTTGGATAGAAGGAGGTCACTGATTGTGCGAGCTCGATCTCATCGGCCGGGTCAGTTCAAAGCCGGGGCCCTGGTGGCAAAACCAGCCAGCTTTAGATTGGATCAGCCACGAGGGACCAGCCTGAAGCTCTGAGGCCCAGGAGTCGACACTTCTGCGGTGTAGCTTGGGGCCAGACACGACATGCTTTAAAAGTGATCAGTAAAATATTAAAGTGAACTCTAAAAATATACAGGAAGCCAAAACCGGCCTGAACTAGTACTGAAACCAGTAAAGAAGCTGAGTTGGTGCATTCTGGCCTAACTGGAGGTGAGAGAGTGACTTTTTGTTGATGCCAGAGAGGAGAGAGTTGGAGGAATCGAGCCTGGAGAACAGCTGGTAGGCTCCTATCAGTAAACGCGTCTCACGTGCACCTTTCTCTAACCGATGTCTAAACTCTGTCAAGCTGCAGCGCGTTCGTATAGACAGCTTTAAGAGTCGTCTCTGACCTTTCTGCTGTTCAGGTGGGGACCGACTGGGATCCTAAGGAGCGTCTCTTCAGAAACTGGGGGCGTCTCCTGGGGCCAGAGGACGAGCCGGTGGCCGTGCAGCGCTGGAGCCGGAGCCAGAGCAACCTGACGGCTACGATTGTCTGGATCGACCCCACCAACGTCATCGCCGCCACCTACGACATCCTGGTGGACGCCTCCGCTGAGGTCACACACTACCGGCCGCCTCTCACCTCCCCGCTGAGGCCCGGCACGTGGACACTGAGGGTGCTGCACCACTGGAGCCCGCTGGGCCAGACCAGCTTCATCGTGGCTCCTCTGGAGTTTCACAGGCAAAGGCCGATACAGCAAGGTGGGTGATCGGACCTCATCCTGCTTAGAAGCACGAGTGCAGGGTTTCCAGGAAATATACAGGACCAAGGCAGCTCTACCTGTAAAGAAAGAGTGCAGGTTTAAAACCTCCCTGAGATGGGAAGTCTCTGTGTTGTGCTTGTGAGTCAGACTTGGACTTTTACACATCATTGCAAGTTTTCTCATCTGTAAACCAAGTTTACAGCCTCATACTTTAGTAGAAATTCATTGGTGGTTAAAAGAAAACGTGTGTTCTTAGTAATCAGAGTACTTTTATCCACTGGATTCATTTCACTTACATGCACAGCGAGTTATTTCATTTCATTTATTTATAAAGCACATTTAATAACAGGTTGGGCTTAACCCTGGCACAAAGTGTCGGCCTGCAGAAACTCTCCTGGAAACAAGTGTTAAAACTATATGCAGGATCTTCATACTTGTTCATGTCAATAGCAGATAATAGCCAGTACTTAAATTACACAGAGCAGAGGCCCTCCTGTCACAGCTGTCAGCACCATGCAAACATATATTTATAGTGTCGTATCCAATCGCCCTCTCGCGCCCACACGGGGTCACCTCTGTCCGAATTAGCCTGCCCCGGGTTAACGCTCGGTTTGTTTGACCTCCTCGGGCCATGTGTGGGTATCCAGGGGATAACTGCAGGACTAAGTAAAGCTCGGTGCACGAATAGACACCGAGGTTTTACAGGGCGCTGCTATGAAGTGCAGGTGGTGCGTGACGCGATCCGATCGGACTGTTGTTGCACAGGCATCTGTAACTGGTGGCTGTACTTTAAAATAACAGCATTCACCTCCAATTAATTTAGAGAAGACTCCTCAAGCTTCTCGCTAATGAACTATTCCACCAATAATCATTCATTACATTTAAGCACTTTATTAAAAAGTTAAACAGTTCACAGTAAAGTTTGCAGCATTTTTGTTTGAAATGTCCACTCCTAGCATGGTTTTTATAATTAATGATAAACTAAAAACGTTGAGTGGTTTGGATTTGGTCAGATCTGTCTGCACAGCCCGTCTGAGGCTTTGCTGCACATGCACAGGACTGCGGGTCAGCAGGCTTCAAAAAGTGGCTTGTTCTGTAGTGAAACCAGCATTCCCTGTCATGACCAGCAGGGGGCGACTCTTGGTTGTGAGACTGACTCTGAGAAAGACCCTTTCCATGACTTGAAGCAGAAGCTTACAGAATGCGAACCTCGTGTGCAGCAGCCGTTAGTTTCTCACTCAGATCCTACTCTTGCTTCCAACTTTTATATACAGTCTTTGGGCCGCGGGGAACCAAAGAAACCTGAAAACAAAATGAAATGTGCGTCTTTGTTTGGATAAACATTTTCTGTGCTTACTGTTGTTACTTTTGATTTGTTTCCTTATTTCTTACCTGCGTCTTACGTAGACGATGTTACTTTTTGTGGCAGCTCAGGTCCCAGTTTAACTCAGACTTTCTTTGTCCTTCTGCTGTTGGACTCCAGAGGACGCTCTGCGGCTGCACGGCGGACCAGCCAAGAACTCCTACATGGAGCAGAGCTTCCACGGCCTCAACCCGGTCCTGCAGCTGCCGGTGAGCCTGGGCGCTGTCGAGGAGGCCGAGGCCAACGCCAGTCTGACGGGGGCGCCGTTGCGTCGCTGGCTGGACGGGCTGCTGGAGGGCTACTGGTCCGCCTCAGACGTCTGCTCGATGGGCCCCAGCGCCTGTCCGGTCATGCAGCGCTGCCGTCTCACCGCGTGGAGCTCCGCCAGCCCCGATCCAAAATCCGAACTGAGCCTGCCCAGAGAGGACGGGCGGATAAGGTAGCAGGCGGACGGACTGAGGGAGGATGAGGCGAGGGAAAATGAAGGAAAACACGGGGCTGACGTCCCGTTTGTGTCCAGTATTTATTTATTTAAAGTCTGTGGGCGTGAACAGAGAGGACAGATGGAGCATCAGAGGGAACAGTGGGAAGAGACACTGAGGAAAATCTTCTCCTTCAGTCCTCATTCGGTCTGCTCTCACTTTTATTTAGGACTACAAAGCTGTGCGTGCTCGAGTGAGTGAGTGAAAGTGTGTTAAGAGTGTTCGCGGAACTTTATACCTCTTGTTGTACGAGTGTCTCCCTGAGTTTAGGGTCACATGCTGAAAACAGACGTGGTTGCTCGTTCTTTAGGCCCATTATTTAAAATCTCCAACGTAAACCTGAATCAAGCCTCAGAATGAGATTTTTTTTTTATGCTACTAGTTTAAAACCCAAAATCAGCGTCTTAAAAAACAAAATCTGATTTAAACCGTGTCACAGGTTTTTTTCCCTTTTGGCTCTGACGTCAGTTTTCTCACTGACGTGCACAAAGCCTGTGAGATAAACGGATTATTTTGAACACTGAATCATGCAAAGCTACTCTGATGGAGTCCAAGAATAAAAATAGAGCTGGAAGGGAGCAGAACAGCCAAATTGAAAGCACAGTATGTGATTTCTGAAAGCTTGTTCTTAATGTCCTGTTGAGCTGGAAAAATTTCTGTTTTTTCTTCTTTAAAAAGAAAAATCGGTTTAAGTAAAATCTAGAAATATTTAACTAATAACTGCTGACATTTAACTGTAAAAATGTTCTTTTTTTACATCAATGCCGTGTCTGTATGAACCATCCACAGAAGCAGCTGTAGATGCAAATCCCACCGCAGCGACCGTATCGATGATTTTGCCTTTAACCAGCTTTCCAGAGATAATGAGCCTGAAATCAGTTCTCTCACAGAGCCAGTTGGGTATCAGGGGAAATTATGATTAATCTTTTAAAGTGATCATTTATGGACAGAATATATTTAATGAGTTTTCTTAAGTTGTTCGGACTCTGTGTGCGATTCGTGTTTTCTTTCTGTGCCATGTCTGAATCCCTCAGACTTGAAGTGAGACGTCCGCGTCCTCTTTCCTTTAATCTGCACACGTTACAAAGCGACAAACTTTCTGCTGTACAAACGGCTACCCGATTAATTTATTCAAAACTTTTTCTTTTGTGTGTTTGTTTTTTACATAAATGGGACCAAAGCCGGAGCCCAGCAGCTCTGAAGGAGTTCTAAGAGTCTGAGCGTGTGGAGCACGAACGTGTCGGTTCTACGCAGGTCTGTGAGGGTTACATTTATTTACGGTTACATTAAGCGGCCATAATGAGTTGAATTTAAAACCTCTGCAGTTTAATACCAAATTCAACTCATTTCTTTTTTTTCTATTCAAACTCAAACCGATTCAGAGCCATTTTTACATCCGGTGTGTATTTTTCATATATCGAGCGAGTCTACGTAAAGCTGTGTTTTGTAAAAACCTGACAGATGATGTACAGTTTTTAAGTTAATGAGTATTAAGATGCAGATGTTTGGACTGTGATGGTGTCGCAGAAGTGGTGGCGTTGTGTGAAAACGTTCCTGAGATGTTCTGACTCTGGAGGACGGTCCCAGCCGAGGGCGTCCCGCTGCGCTTCGCCGCGGCGCCGTCCACGTGTCCGACCAGCCCGTTCCTCCGTCTCCTCTTTGTCGTCGTCTCTCGCTGGGAGCTGTGCTGCTGTGCCTTAGCTGTTCTGTCTTTAGGAAACCCTCCTGAAAGCATCTGTAATGTCTAAAAACTGAAAAATTAAAGACAAAGATTTGTTGTGAATGCCTTACAAACGATCTTGGTGGTTTCAAAGTACAATTTCTAAAAAATAAAAACAATCTCCCTTTAGTTTGTGTCTGAGCTCGTGTCATACGTTCATGTGGCCCAGAGTCGCTGCAGCTTTGTTTACTAATGTTTGTCATTTTATTTTGCTTTTTAATTCAGTTTTGTTTTATAGTTTTTTTTAATAATGTGTGGAGGGCGTGTGTCACACACCAGGTTTAGGAGAATCAGTTACAATAAAAACTGTTACGTTTTCTGTCTGTTTACATCCAGAGTCACACATCCATCAACACCTCATCAGGAACATTGTAATAACTTTATCAAACATATGAAAACTAACGATATTTACTGTCTTTTGTTTTTTTGTTTTTTAATTGTTTTCTAAGTCACAAGAATTGTTTCAGTTTTACAGACTAGTTTTATTTTAACTATTTTTTCCAATCTCGTCTCAGTTGAACATAATGGCCTTGAATGGATCTTCAGTAAAATCAGGATTTGAGGCTTGCTGATTGAAAACACTTGCAGATCTGTGTTGCCCTGTGGAGGCAGGGCGGATGATTGTCTGCCTCTGAACTCGGCCTACAATCAGAACTACAATTCCTCTTCCAGGTACGACACTTCATCATCCTCCTCAAATTCACCACCACTGATACTATTACTGCTGTGCTACAGAAGCCAAGATAAAAATCCTCTCCCTGCCAGAGATGACCTGACTTCTCAGGATCCAGAAGGAAGTGCTGATCCTGATCAAACAGTTTCCTTATTTGCATTTTGTCAGTTTGTCTAAAAAAATAAAAATCCTTTAAAAAATAATAATGTGGGATCAGCTCTCCTGGATCCTGTCATCCTTGGTCCAAGTATCTACTAAAGCACTTTGAATACAACTTCGAGTGATGTTGTTAATAACAATAATCACATGAGCTCCTCGGTGAGGGTCAAATAGCGCACAGATGTTGAGGATTTCAAATCAGCAGTGAATGAAGAACAGCCAGAGGAGATGGCGTCATCACCACAGCTGATCGATGACACACAGCCGGAAGGACAGGCCTGATGATCGGGACCACGTGACACCGATTATATCTCAGTCACATTTATGCTTCAAGGCAGTTTTTACAATTTTAATAAATACCATTTTAATTCATATATTTCCTATTTTACATAAACGATTTAATCTCTTAAGCGTGTGCTGTAGAAATAAAACTTTAAGTTCTTCACAATGAGCAACTTCTTCAAAGTCCCATCAAAACACCAAAGGAGGGAATATTTTTGTGTTTTTGTTATAGCTCATTCTTCCAGTCCAGTCTTTTCGTCACCCGCCTGTAGTTTGTCACAAATGTTGCACCAACCATTCAGTCGGCTGAAAACAGAACATCCCAAACACAGTAAAAGAAAAAAGAAAAGCAAGTCACTAACAGCACTGCTGCCCTCTTGTGTTCAATACTGGTATTACACCAGCCCCGGGACAGCTGGCTGGACGCGTTTGCGTCTCACAAATTAAATCTTCTGCTGCTTTGAGGGCCGTTTGACAAACTACAGCTACAGCCTGCAGTGGAGGAAAGCCTCAAGAAATAAAACCAAGAAAATCTTAATTCATTAAACCAACTGTTGCAGCGACAGCAGGTAAAACTCACCTGTCTGAAAATAACCTTTTCTTCAGCACATCAGCGCGACGGTACCTGAGCACCGAGCTCAGGTGTAACTCATTAGTCCTGATGGCTGCTCCTCCAGCATGTCATCATGAGGAATACCAGCTGATTGGAGCTGGGCACGTGGAAAAAAAAAAAAAAGACTTCAGATGAAGCACAAACCAACCGTCCCGAGCCTGGTTCTTATCAGAGTGGTAACAGGTGACTTTACCTGACTATATAAATCATATTCATACATCCAGGGAGGCCCCGGAGATTCAAACCAACAATCTCATGGCTCACCTGATACAGACATGAAACCAACCTCTGAGCCTATGAAAGAACAAAACCTCAAGTATTTTTTTAAACAAAGTAAAGAGACTACATGAAACATTAGAAACCAGAGTGAAGTGTGATCACTGTTTAGTTTCCTGATGAGCGAGAAAGTGACTGAAAAAGAACACAAAGGTTTTGTTAATTAGGACGAGTTTTTATTCGTGAACATCTTCTGTTCCTAATTAAAGGAATATTTCATCCTTGCAGCAAGTATTTCGTTTCCTCAGTGATGTTTAACGTATGTAGGAATCAGATCAGGAGACGAAGCTTTATTTTAGAGATTTATTTAAAAAAATACAGACAGGAGAGACTAAAAATTATGTACAGTAGTGACACGAGCGCCCGGCGGGTGATCACGCGTCGGCGGCTCCGTTCCTCACTTCTTGGACAGCTTGGCCTGTTTGTTTTTTGGAGGCGCCCACTTTAAACACATCGTGTCCACTGAGAGCGAGACAAGAGAGACACAATCACACCCTGACGTTAGCAAATCAGCTGCGGGGTAAAAACCCGACGAGAATCCTGGAGATCTGAGAGCCTGACGCCATGTTTGTGATAAAGTGAGAAGATTTTTGGAACATCTGTGCAGGTACCTGTGATTGGTGGTTTCTTGTACTGGGCGCTCTTCAGGTGCTCCTCCACCAGTTTGGGCGTCACACAGATGACGTGCTGACCTTTCCAGTACTTCACCATGTTGAGCGACTGCAGCGTGCTGATGATGTCACTCTGTGTGATGCTGGTCATCTGGCTGGGAGACGCAGACGGACACGAAGGTTAAAATCAGAGACGGCTGCGAGTTTGTTTTTTAATTCCAGGTTTTGTTTTTAAAAGTTCTGATCAGAAACTCGTCGAGTACCAAGTTTCACATCAACACGTAAACTTATAAAAGTTTGTCTGCTGTAAAAATGAAAACAGCAGAGCTTTCGCACCGAGCGCATCTCTGAGCTGCCAAACAATCGTTTCATCTTTTCGGTTCTTAACCTTCACAGCGTCTACAAAACAAGTGGAAAAGCACGTGTCTGCGTGTCTACCTGAGGTCTTTGATGGACAGCGTTCCTCTGAAGTCCCTCAGGATCTCCAGCAGGACCCAGGACCAGTAACTTCGGTAGCTAAGCTTCCCCAGATCAGAGAGCGGCTTCTCCGGAGACCCCACTGTGTTCTCCAGCTTAGACAGCTCATAGCCTGCAGCAGAAACGGACGATATCAGAGCTGCTGCCAGCGAGCGTCTCTCCTTCAGTCACTCGCTCTGTTGGTGTCATGACTACACCCCTGCCATCCATCCATCTGCTGCACTATTCCCATCTCCACTGTATTTTACTCAACATCTGTTGTGTTTTGTGTGCTTTTGCAGGGTTTTTCTATTTGCTCGTGTTTTCTTAAGTTGGAGTGTGTTTGATCTCTTGGGGCCTCAATCCACAAAGCATCTCTCTACAGGAGACAAAAATCTGATAATTTAACTCAAAAATCTGATATTTTATAGAAATTCAGATCTGCCAAACAAACACAGCTTGGAAAGTTACCAGGCTGGAGGACACCTGGATCAGCTTGTGATGCCATTGTGAGATTAAAACAGTGACTCCTAATTTATCTTTTCTCAGTCTGATGTACATTCATTCATTCATTCATTCATTCATCCATGTGAAAGCTGAACCAATCACATCAGCTCTTTGGTGGAGGCCAGGAGTTGCAGATTTACTGACTTCCTTTCGGTTTTATTATAAATGTGAAACAACTTATTTGTGTCATCTCGAGTCCATCTGAAACTCCCAACTTAACATTTGAAATCCTGTTTCGCCCTGAAACTTTTTCTGCAAACATCTTTAAAAAGCTCTGATTACAAACTCCAGGCTCTGGTATTCCAGGACGCTCCCTCATCATTCATTCACTGTCACTTACTGAAAGCTATCAGGAACTTCCCGTAGCCTCTGCGCTGGTAAGGCGGCAGCGTGAGAATACAGGCCACGTTATTCCCGTCTGGAGACTCTTTCTCCTGAAAAATGAAACCACAGAAGTCGTGACGATCAGTCAGAAATGAATACGAGGAAACGACCTTTGAGCCGCGCGCTGAGGACTTACTTTGGAGAAGTAGCCGACGATGTGCGCTCCCTGTTTGTTGACCTCAGTGAGGATGTAGAAGATGAAGGGCTCCACATCAAAATAAAGCGTCTTGTGGTCGAGAAATAATTTGGCCAGTAGACACAGATTCTGACAGTAGATCTGCAGACAGAGAGCGACAGTCAGCAGCAGGAACACCAACCCACGTTAGCAGCTCGGTGTTCAGCCGGGCTCACCTTGTGGTCTCTCCCGTCCACCTCGTACACAGATATGTTGCTCCTCCTGTAAATCTCTTTGCCTGGAGGCTGCCTCCACTGACAGTGTGACTGAGGAGGAAAAGGTCAAAGGTCAAATAAACACTGCAGTTTGATTTAACGAGTGAAACATACATACGAATAAAATTACATATTCATTTGTTTTACGCCTGAACTGCAGCTTTCACGAGACTTTCACACTGGTGGGTTCGATAAACAGCAAAGTCTGACACTTTTATTTAATAAGGACAGTTTATGTAGAACAGCATTAAAATATTAGATCTAAACATGCTGAACTGTAGCAAACACAAGCTGTGGATGTATGAATGAGGCAGGTAACAAAGACGGAAACATCAGAGTGTCGTATTTCTTCCATTGAAGGATTCTGACGTTTTCCTTCTTAACATGTCTTGTGCATGTGTGCTAAGTAGCTGTTGAGCTCTAAACCTCAAAGATTCCAGTAAAACACGAAGCTCTGAGCAAAAGAACAGATTTGAGGCTTAGCGATTAACCTCAGGGTTAACCGTTTCAATCCAAGACATTAAAGCTGAGGTGGAAAAGTGTGGATTTAAAGCAGCGCTTTTAAACGCGACCTCTGTCTCAGTGCAGCAGCAGGTGACAGTGAGTGTGAGTGGTAGTGATTTAGTGGTTTCATGGTGGTGAGTTTTGTGTGCTCAGCGGCTCTACGGCGTTACTGACAGCTGCCGTGCAGGTGAAGTGACGGGACGCTGCTGTCACGAAAAACATGGATTACACCCGGACAGACCCACAAGTAATTAACATCTAATGTACCCGAACACAAAGATACGTGCTGGCATACGGAGACGCACCCAGCTTTGGTTTGTTAACAGCAGATCGCTAAAGTCAAAGATGCATCACTTCAAGGCTTTTTTGGTTTTTGTGGAGAAGCACCATCACACCTCTCTCGCTTTGCTGAGCGGGGATGACTTTACTTATTTTGTGGCACCAGGTAGGGCTGTGCGATATGACCAGAATCTCATATCCCGATATCAGACATCTATCGTCCGATAACGATATAAATCACAAAAATGTAACATTTTCTGTAAGTTCTGTGAATCTCGGGCAGCTCGACTTGCGGGAAGTGTTTCCAGCTGCGCGTCATGTAGCTGGAGTCGAGTGTTTTAACCGATGCATGAAACGATACATCTTTAGACATAAGTTGTAACGGCGCCGTTTTCTTTGTATTTATTACACGGCGTGCTGCGGGGAAAAGCCTGTTCTAACGTTTGAGTCTAAGGTTTCTTTTTTAGCACCTGGCGGCTCTTTTTTACTTCTCATCCGTAAATGATCTGCTCTTTCACGTGATTCAGTTTATTTTGAAAAGTCAACAGGATCTTGAGCTTTATTGTGAAAGGTTTATGTGGAACATAAACAAGCGGACACGCGATGCTGTTACAGTTGTTGTTGCTAACGACAACGCATAAAAACAGGCACTTGTCCGTCTGTAGTGTGGTTATATTAAATATAAGAGAAAGAGAGAACTTTAAGAAACTAATACAGCCACTACAGTGACATCAGAACCATGAACAAATATTGCCGTAAACAGTTTATTTTGCGACACCACGAAACAAACGATAGCGTGAAATGAAACGACAGACGTTTTTATATCGTCATCCGATATATATGGTTATATCGAACAGCCCTACACCAGGCTGCAGCACACAGCACACATTTATCAGATTTGTGAATGACTGACATTTTTTCTGAGTAAAACGAAGGCTGACAGAATCATGACAGCACAACGTTTTAATAAGAATCTCATCAGGCTGGATAACAATCCTTTAACAGTCTTCTGTCTCACACATAAAGCCATCATTCACTGACTCGAACAAAAAAAGCAGTTATGACTCTATGAGACACAAACGTCCTGAACTGAGGTGACTGACCAGGTGATGTCTGAACGTCTTCTCGTACTTCATGTATTTGAGGCAGTACTCGCAGATCCACAGCTTGGGCTGCTTCCCATAATCCTCAGGAAATGGTGAGAAGTACCAGGCATCGATCTCAAAGTTTCCTATCTGGATCTTATCCACATACTTCACTTTGGTGATCTGAAAGTGAGGGAAACAGTTAGCTTATTGACCAAATACTGGAAATAGTGAAAAAACGTGGAAGAAAAGTGGTTGTGACTACACACCGCCTCGTGCTCCTTCTCCAGTGCAGCTGTCGTTGGGTCCATCTCTGCGTATGTCTGCAAAGAAAAGCTCCATTAGAAAACTGTAAGTTATGCAACGCTCCTGGTGTTATTACACACACTCTATACCTTCTGCACATGGTTGATCTCATCGTGCTTGCGCTTCTGGTTGCGGGTGATCTTCCTCTCAGGCTGGTCACCCAGATCTCCAACGCCACCGATCTCTGTGCTCTTCCTAACCGCGTCCTTCACTGTCTTGGTAAGTGCCAGGCGAGACTTACCCACCCATTCGTCCAGCCGCCTGTTGACTGCACGAATCCCAGAGAAAATTAGATGTAGATACAGCAGCTGGATATGAACGTTTAGCATGAATTAAACAGAAGAAACATGCAATATAAATCAGAATTTAAAAATATTAAAGTATTTTTGTACTTACACCCCACATAGTGGACATAAAACTCTTCTCTGCCCTCCTGTTCGTTCAGTCTGGACTGAATAACCTCTGCTGTGTCTGTGAAAGGAGCAACAACCATCAGCTGGTGCGACTCACGCCAGTACAAGCAACTTCCTGCCGAACTCCCTTCAGATTTCTGGGACTTAAATGCGGGCTTGCCTTCATTACCCATAAACTTTGTATAGATTTGGCTGTTAAAATCTCACCTTATGTGTATCGAGACGTCATTTAATTCGGCAAACATAACTAAACACCTTAGTGTGTTTATTACGTTTCAATGCTAACTTTTAGATGTGAGCCGTTTGTTGTTTAAAGTGTCACTGTTTAAAGATCCATAGAGAATTTTCTAGAAAGCCCTAAAAATCTTCAGTTAGTAAGCGATCGCTGAATCAAGTTTTTGGACCAAAGCCGTTTGGGACTTTATGCGAGTCATTTAGATTTTTAACTGTTTGATGGCAGTTTTTCACCAAAACAAAAGCAATAATAAGACAGCTAGCATGCCAACGAAATTGAGAAGGGAAAAGCAGAACATGGTCTTTACTCACGCCATGTCTTATCGGCTCTTTGACATAAATACGTCTCTCCGATTGCCACCGACACCTCCTGCTCCCTGCCACCGAGCACCCCTCCTCCATCCGGGATGTGCTGACTACTCGAACTCCCGGCCTCTCTGGAGCGGCCGAGGGCCTCCGCTTCATCCTCCTCCCCGCCACTGCCGTTGGAGGAACACGCAGCCGGGATGCTGCCGTCCAGCTCACCCCGCTCGCCTTCCATATGACTCGAATCCATGTCCACGTCCATCGTGGGCTCCGAGTCCTTGTTATTAGCGTAGCTCTTGTGAAAGTCGCTCCCGCCAGTCATAACCTCCGAGGTTTAAAAACAGCCACACACCTCTGCGTAGTTTAAAGAGGGGCTTAACAGGACAAACTGCCAAGATGGCGCAGGTTACGACCCGCCTCTTTCACGGTAAAGTAACTGCATCTCCCATGATCCTTAGCGCTGTGACGTTGGCGATTTCGCCTCACTGCTTAACGGCTGTTTTAAACACATTTATAGCCAAAAGTTGGTTTTATATATATATATATATATATATATATATATATATATATATATATATTGCTTTTGCTTGCTTTTGCTTAAATCAAGTCTCAACAAGCGAATATTCATTAGAAAATTATATATATATATATATAATTTTCTAATGAATATTCGCTTGTTGAGACTTGATTTAAGCAAAAGCTCAGGAATAAACTAAAAGAGATGGTTCATAACTCCCCCAGGTTGAAGTCTGTCATTAAAATGTGGCTGCAGTACAATGGAAGAGTAGCTTATTACTATTATTGGGTTTTCTTTGGGGGGTTTGTACACCTTTTTTTTTTTTTACACTTGAGTTTTTTTACACTTCACATCAGTTTTTGATTTGAGGTAAATAAATACTTTAATTAAATGTAATAAATGAAATGGTACCAAGTGATCGTGTTGTGCATGCAGTTTTAAATTATAGTACCATATGTTTATCAAACTGACATTAACAGTGAAGTTTATGTTGATAAGTCCTGCTCAGTGACTGCAGATCTGTTCACAGATCTTTTTATTCTTACGTTTGTTCCCTGTTTGCTGAGCAGAGTAAAAAAAAAGCTGAGTGAAAATCATCCTCTCAACTGCCGGGCCATGGAGACAAACACATCACAGCAAGATGTCAAGCTGGAGTTCACCTAAAGTTTAACATTCATGTGCCAGAGTTTCAGAAAGAGTTTGAGTTTTCCAGTATTGCCGCACTGTTGGTAGTTTAAGGTGGATCAAAGTTTTGCTGCATATTTTAAAGGCAAAGTCAAACTATCCTCTTATGCTTCTTAAAACTCTTCGTTTGCCCACTGTTACCCTCTGGATTTGACATGCGCTCGTCTACCTGCCACTATGCTTTTTAAGCCAGTCATTCTACATTTGTTTGCTTTGATGCAGATGACACACTGCTGTATGTGTCAGTCTAATGCGACAATCTGAGAAAGATGTTCGATCGAGAGGTGTTTCCTATCAGGTCTCAGAGTCTCTGGAACCATCATATCTCAATCCAGGAGCCCATCAGCTCTCACTGAGGTGTTTCAGAACTTTAGGTCAGCCAACAGACATCCAGTTAATGGACATCAAAGGCAGACTTCCTGTTTGGTGCAGCAGGCATACTAACACAGACACTCAGCCTCTCTACCTTCAGTTTTCTCTCTGGTACCTGGTTGCAGCACTTTAATGCAATATCAGTATATCACAGAGGGTCCACATACAAGTTATTTACTGTACTGAGAGAAAAACACCAAAGCTGCCATCCAGAGAAATTTGGATTTGTACTTCTTTTAATTTATATAGTGCCACAACATAAAGCAACAACCACCTGGACCCGATAGCGTGCGTGAAAGTGCGTACCAAAGCGCAGGGTGATGGCGATGGACAGGAGGATGGGACACTACAGTGAACGTCTTTTCTGCTGCAGGACTTTGATCTATGCACACTGACAATGGAGGCACATGTAAGTTTGTTCATTGGCCCTCCTGTCGCCCTTTGTCATAGCACCTCCTCTCTTCCCCTCTCCACCACCTTCTGCTGGAAGCCCCTGCCGTGACCACGACGGGGACCGCCTCCTCTGCCGCACAGGTTATTGGCTCCTCCTCTGCTCCTGGAGCCGCGATCGTCCCAGTGGTGCCGTGCAGGTCCAGCAGCCCCGGAGTGTGGGGCAGGTCTGTAGTGGCCTCTTCTCCGTCCACGATGGCCTCGACTGCCTGCAGAGTCTGCAGCATCTTTTGGGAACTCTGTTTCCAAACCCGACTGACATGTGGGCACCTGCGCCTCTTGTTCCATTGCCTTGACACCCCCGTCTGTCTTTGAGGGACATAGTTCTGGGTTTCCTTGCACCTGTTGGCCACGATTACCCTGAGCTTTAGCTTTTGCTGGCTTCTCAGTACAGTCTGAAGACAGAGAGAGTTTGTCCAGGTCCTCTGTGATGGGGGCGACTCTCTCGTGATGGGGTCTGGACCTTCCTCCTCTTCTCTGCCCCCTCACCTGGTGCTGATGCCTCTGTCCCAGAACAGCTTTACAGTGGGAAAGCCCGGGAACAAACTGGTCTGCTGTGTCACCAGTTTCAGCAGGAACGTTAGAGGCTGAGGAGATTGGAGGGCCTGGAGGCTCATCGGCATCCAGATTTCCATTTTCAGCAGCAGGTGGAGCCTACGAATGTCAAAAAAAATTATACATTGAATACATTCAAAACATCGTTTAACACATTAAAGTCAACGTGTTCTGCTTATTTCCGGTTACCAAGTGGTGTTTGTTCCTCTTTCTTTAAGGCAACTCTTCTGATTGGCTGCTCCTTTCTCTCTCTCTGCCTGACATGACCATATAAAGTAAATCCCCTCTGGATGACATCACTCAGAGCCAAGAGTAGAAAAAAAACTGTGAAACTGAATGTTTGGTTCGCAAGGATTACTCGGATCTTCTCTGAACTCGGGTATGTGCGGTCAGGGTCACAATGCAATCCTTCGCCATTACCCCCCTTTTACACTCGTAAACGTCCCCGCAAACCACTGCAGACAGGGACCGAGTGCCTCACACACATTCTTACCTCGTTGATGTGGATGAGAAAGCGGTTGGACTCCACTTCGGGGTCAATGATCCCGCCTCTAGACCTCTGACTTTCCAAAAGCTTCTGGAGTTCACGCCACTTCTGCTGGAAGTCTGAACCGATCGCTGCCTCGTCGAGCTGACAGGAGAAACACGAAGCCCGGTAACGTTTACTGGCGACATCAGACAAACATCCGTTAACAGGTGAGTTAAGAACGAGCTTTACCTCGGGCAGCTGAGGTGCGGGGGACGACAGAAGCTGAGTAACATCATACGTCAGAGGCTCTCTGCACACCGGGCACACCACGGTGAGCTCCTGTCAGAAGAATCAAAGGCAGAGTCAGAAAGTCTCAAAGTGATTAATCATCCGTGCAGCTGCTGACGTCTGACCTGGTGGTCCGCTCTGTCTCTGGTCTTGTCCTCCTCCAGCTCCTTCTCCCTCTGCTGGAGCTCCCTCTCAGAGTGGCTCACGTAGCGGCCGAGGCAGTGTGAGTGGAAGTAGTGGTAGCAGCTCGTCTTGGTGAACGTCTCTCCCTCCTGACAACCAAAGCATGAATGAGTTTACTCATGACTCTTCTCTGAAGTCCCGTGACTTCATTTGTATTTGACACAAACAACAACAATGGAGAGCGTTGGGGCGGTGATAAGCACCTGGACTGCGTGTGGAACCTTTTCTCTCACTGCTGGGTTTGATTTTTGTGAAAGAGTCGCCCTCCTGACTCATCGAGCGATGCTCCTGACTGGCCAATCGGCAGCATGCAACCTGCTGATGTCACATTTTCAGATTTTCTCAGATCGTTCGGAAGTAGGTACCAGGTACTAAAAAAGTACCTGAGAACAGGTACTAATGGAAAACCCTAAAAATGAGTCGAGTCGAGCTGATCTGAGTAGATACTATGTCAGGCACCACCTACAGAACAAACAGTCACAAAAAATGTTCGGGCGTCTCTTTCTGGGTCAGGAGTGAATATCCAACACAACAAATTCAAGACAAAAACAAAAGTCTTTGTTCTAATTGTGTCACTTTCACAGAGGCGAGCACCAGAGATGCTGACCTGTTAAACAAGTTGTTCACGTTTATTCATGCCAGCTAACTAGATGATGATGATGATGATGGTGGCTCTCTCTGTGACACCAAGCTGCAAACAAGCGAGGTGGAGAGTAAGCAGATGGTCGCCGTGCTTTAAGCCCCGCCCTGCAGCGCTCTGGTGTAGACACGAGGAGAAGCGTGACACCGTGTTGAAATATAACCGCTCGACCACCATGTTTGACCACGTTCAGCACAAACACCAGGACGCTAGCCTGCACGCTCAGTTATCTGAGTGTTTTGTAATCCTGTTTAATCAGCTGCCATAAAAAATAAACCCCCACAGCACAGATGTTCCTGGTAAATAATTTACTTGTAATTTTAATGGCCCAGTTCCACCCACCCACACACCCAACCCACGCACCACAGGCAGCAGGTACCTATTTCCTGTGAGTGGGCCCTCCACCCTTTTCCCTGAGAATCATAGTGTCAGACATGGAGGTGCTGATTCTCTCTGACAGGTGGAGGTTCTTGTTTGATGAAGCCACAGAACCACGTCATCTGCACAAAGCACAGACGCTATGCTGAGGCCACCAAAGCGTTTGTCCATAAACGTCACAGAACAGGTGACACAGGGCAGCGCTGCTGGATCCAACACCCGCCGAGAACAAGCCCGACAGAGTCCAAACCAAACTCTCGCTGCAGCCGTACGGAGACGGCAATCAGAGGAACAAGAGCAGGCATGGAGACACGAGCAACACGGTCAGAGCTGAAATGACCTCAAAACGCAAGCTGAGGTAAGACTTGGACAACAAAGAGCTGTGACTAAGACCACAAGTGTATAAACAGCCCCGTGGGAAGCATTCAACACAGGAATGTGGCCACATTTAAAGAGGGAACTCCAAACTCTGATGGAGGGAAGCGACTCACCTTAAAGCCGTAGAGACAAATGACACAGTTCCCATGAGGAATATTGCTTTCAGTCAGGATTTCTTTAGCTTTCTGCAGGAGAAAGATCAGAGCAAGACTTTAAGATAAACCCAGCGAAATGACACATTTTATCCTAATGAGAAACAAACAGCACGTATAACAACCTCAATGAGCTGATACAACATGGGCGAACCCAGACAGGACTGAGCCTCGAGCTGAAGACACTTTTGGACACTAAGAGAGAAGAATCAGAGTTTTACACTCAGTGCTGAGAGTTTGTGAGCAGAAGGGACTGACGCTGGGAGATGAGTCACTTCCTCACCTGCTGAGTTTGTCATCAGAAAGCCCGCGGGGGTTCCGGATGGAGATCCCCGGGGACGATGAGGGATACTAAACACAGAAGAAGAAAACACTCATTTCAGTTCAGTGAAAACTGCAGAAAGATGTCAGCTGTTCAATCAGTGCAGAGTGTGATGTGACCATGAACCGTGACCGTGAGATTTGCTGACACCAAAAATGTAAAAATGAGCTTTTTTTATCCCTCACAGCACACGACTGTTAATAAACCGTCCACTAACGGTCTTCTGTGCGTTTCTGTCTCGGAGTTAACAAACGTTTCTGCGAGCTGAGCCGGGGAAAGGCGAACCTGCTGATCGAGGCTCAAAGTCAGCGTGAGCCGGACGAACTGTGAGACGGAGTCCTCGGCTGTGGACGGGTACAGGTCCAGGCTCACCTCCCAGCCCCTGAAACAAAAACAAAACTGCATCACCGATCACAGAACCTCCCACCAAACTCTGTCGAGCTGACATCACTTCCTCCAAACACAGAAGCATTAAAAGAGAGACGGGACACTCTCAGAGTCCTGAAGTGAAACTTTTTAAATGTAAAGATGATTTTTTTCCCAACTTTTATGGGAAAAAAACTTTTTAAACTAATTTGAGGCAAAATCTGAATTTGTTTTAAAGTGAGTTTTACTCAGACTTGTGATTCTCCTGGAGCTTTGGTACGTAGCAGTCTGTGTCAAATATGATCATCAATGCCACAACTCCAGATGTGGTAAACCGCTGGCCACATCTGGAACTCCTTCGTGTCTCCTCTGATCATCGAAAGTAAAATGAATGAAGGCTGATGATTCAAAAGGAATTCTCTAATTCTGCAATTAGAGATTATTCACAAATGGAAAACATTCAAAACATCATCCACTCTTCCAGGAGTGGAGGGCCCAGCACATAGAAACTAAGCCATAGCAACATGGCAAAGCTGCGTGGGAAGAAACAAGACTTCAGGAGCAACGTCGCCTGGACTGACTAGAACAAAGTGCACCACAAACACCTCAGGCCAGCTGTCAGCACGTGGTGGGTGAAGATGATGATGATGATGATGATGATGATTTGAACACCTTGCAGTTACTGAGTGGACCATAAACTCTTCTGTACATCAAAGTGTTCTAGAGTGTGAGACCATCTGACCCACAGCTAAAGCTTGGACCAAACTCGGTTTTGGATGATCCCAGAGCAGCAAATCTCCAAACAAGGAGCCGCAGTGATCCAGAGTCCACACCTCAGGCTGAGCTGGGACCTTCAGAGAGCCAAGAGGACTAACTTCCTCCAAATGATGACATTTAACACCTGTACAAGTCTCACCTGTCCAACACCAACCAGCACTAAAGCTAACCCAGCTGCTGTTAGCTCACCTGTCCTCTCTCGTGTCCACCTGCAGCTCGTCCAGGTAGATGGACTGCAGCACCTCGATCTCAGACTGGACGCTGCGGACAAGAAAACAGCGCAGTTAGTGTGTGCGGCTGAATCTCTGCGACATTTCATAACCGGCTAAAATTAGCGTTAGCATCTTAGCTCGACACAGCAGCAGACCTGCGGTCAGATTTTACTGCGCGGCGGCACCGAGCGGGTTAGCCGCGGGTCACACACACGCGGACACGACATTAGAGAAGCTTAGTAGTCACACTTCACACACTCATCCAACAAACTCACTCGCACTCGGCCGCCGTCATCATGATGCTGTGCGAGCCGGCAACAGCTAGCTGTGGCTAACCGGAGGTTGCGTATACGCAGACCTTTCAGAATAAAAGCATCGCAAAACAGACCGTGCTAAATACAATAAAATGTACAAGATATTTGTTGACAGATTCTCAGACATTTATCACAGAAAACACCATACAATGAAAAACTACACTGAGGCTGTGAAACCTTTGGATCGTAGTGAAAAAAGCAACAAACTTCATCGAACAAAGAGGAAACCACAGTGAGAGAGTCGGTGTGTTCAAAATATGTTTATGAAATAAAATATTTTTTATTTAAAACGGATTCAAAACTCACTCATAAAATTACATTTAAAATTTTCGTTTTACCTTTTAAAACAAATTCAGAAAAACCGAAAATGTACATATATAAACGCAAATAATCCGTACTTATTTTAATCCACAGACTGTAAGTATTGCTCTCTAGTGGTCACAGAACGCAACTGCAATTAATTTAATCTTATTAGTTTTGTTAATCCTAAAATTCTTGAAGGACTTGTGACTTCAAATGTTGAGAAATTCAAGTAACTTTTGAAAATACTAAAATATTGCAGTAATGTCTGCTTAATGGGAAAAAATGTATGATTAAATGATTAAATTATTTTTTAGTAATATCATTACGAAATTTATGATCAGCTGTACTTAATGTAAACTGATGTATGCAGTTCCCCAAATGACCAGCAGAGGGCAGACAACTCTCAAGATTTAATGTATAATGTCAAAACATGTCTTGATGCATCTCAATCATCCAGGAAAGTAAATCTCCAAAAGTTGATTCTGTTCATCTGGACGTAGCGTTTTGTGGGAGAAACGTTTCGTCACTCATCCAGGTGACTTCTTCAGTCTCAGCTGACTGCAGGTTTCCCCAATCTTATAAACAATACATTTGCATTGGAGAATGTCAAAACATATTATTACCATATGTTTATGAAGGAATTCAAGATGATGATAGGCGATTTAAGGGAAAGGTGGGTTCTAAACCATCTGCGCCCCCTGGTGAGGTCTTCATTGGATCCGCTGCAGTTTGCTTACCAGCTTGACATCGGGGTGGAGGACGCCATCATCTACCTCCTGCACCGAGCTCTGACTCACCTGGAGAAGCCTGGAAGCAATGTGAGGATCATGTTCTTTGATTCCTCCAGTGCTTTCAACACCATCCAGCCACGACTTCTGAGGGACAAGCTGGAGCTAGCTGGAGCTAGTATCCCAGTAGATACTGGACTACCTCACAGAATGCACCTGGGTATTCACCTGAATAATAAGCTAGACTGGAGCCACAACACTGACGCTCTGTACAGGAAAGGTCAGAGCAGACTCTACCTGCTGAGGCGGCTGAGGTCATTTGGAGCACAGGGAGCGCTTTTAAAGACCTTCTATGACTCTGTGGTGGCATCCGCCAGCTCTGTTCTGGGATGCACCCTGGACCCAGTGCAGGTGGTGGGAGACAGAAGGACTCTGGCCAAAATAACATCTCTGATGGACAGAGTCTCCCACCCCATGCATGTAGATGTTGCTGCAGAGCTGCTTCAGTGACAGACTGCTGCATCCTCGATGCATGAAGGAGCGTTTCTGCAGGTCCTTCCTCCCTGCAGCTGTCAGACTGCACGATCAGAACTGCTCCCAACAAACACAGATGTTTACATCTGTGCTGTAACTGCAGTATTTTATCAACTGATTCACTCTACAACCTGGGTTTGCCTCTTACCTGTATTTTATTTTATTTTATTTAATAATGGTACAATACTCTGTTTTTGGTAACCATTGTCCTCGATGTAAATATGTAAAACTTGTGTATGTTTCTGTTCTGTGTCTTGTGTACTGTTTCTTTGTATATGTGTCTTTTTTGCTGCTGTTACACCCAAATTTCCCCTTGTGGGACAATTAAAGGATTATTCTATGTCTTCTTCTTCTTATGTCAGCGTGTTAGGACATAAGATAAGATAAGATAAGATAAGATAAGATAAGATAAGATAAAATAAGACTTTATTGATCCCACTGTGTGGAAATTTTTGCATTACCTCAGCTCAGGAACAGAAAGCAGAAAGATAATAAAAAAAATACAAATAAAATACAAACAAATATAAAATAAGTAAGATATTAAACTATATACAACGGTAGCATACATAGTATGTGACTGTGGATATAGCTGTAGAAATATGCAAGACATAAACTATAAACTACATAGTTATAACATAATTTTTCCATGTAAGTAATAGTTATCTATAAGAATAGACGTGTACACGCACACTCACATGCAATATGAGTGTGCATCTAAATATACAGCATCTAAATATACATACACATACATATACACATATTCCTGCAAACGTCCACACACATAGAATGTGCATTATGCATGAAGTGACCGTGGATGTCCACAATGTCCAGTGACTTATGACACTGTGAGGAAAAATGTTAAAGTATTCACATTTTTTTCTTTCTCCATAAAAAAAAAAGTTGATTTTCTTTTTCTCTAAATTCTTTGATCATTTCTGGATATGAACAACCGAGTACAGAGCCATTTTAAAACGTTATAGCGGCAATTTTATCCTCATGACAAGTTCGCCACTATTATGAGAAACACCAGCCCACAGAGACACTTCCTGTGAACTTCAAAATAAAATCTGCGAGGATTTACAATGCGCACTGTCTGACAGTAGAGGGCAGCATATGGCTCCTTGGCGTCAAAATCACGAGAAGAAGAAGAAGATCGTGATCACGAAGAAGAAGTAAACCCGCGATACTGAAGAACATGTAGTTTTAGTTCAGAGTAATAACAGAAACTGGGGCTGATTTTAAGCAATATTATTCTTAGACATGAGTAATACCCACCGGACCGTGTTTGTAGATGTTCTGGAGCGACGTTATAACCGGATAGAACCTCCACAGTTTAAATGTGGGACACCGAGAAGCTGCTTCGCGGTTTGTGAGGAAAAGTGTGAGAAAATGGAGGAAAGTGCGATGGAACCGGACTCGGTGGAGATGTCTGGATCCGGACCGAATCCCGGGGTCGCTGAATCCTGGGAAACCGTCACTGCGGCGCTGGTGAGTGGCTTCCCACTCTGGACACCTGCAGCTATGTGACTGTAGCATAACGAGCAACCGAACTCCATTAAAAAATCTCTCGATTTAACGTTTTGTTGGTCGTAGATGTGGTTTGTTAGCAATTTGAGAGGTTTTCAGACGTCACATTAATCAGAGAAGTTTTCGGTTAAATTCGGCTTGTATGTATCGATGTCTTCTTAATGGTCCTAATCTGTGTTGTTTCCCCTGTCTGCTTCCTACTGAGTTCATTATTGGTTATCAATCCTCATAAATTTAAAGTAAACTGTGACGTGACGTCCATAAACAGCCAAACTTACAAGTTACAAAACAGAGGGAATAAATATGAACACAGAGGTGAAACAAGTGTGTGAAAAAACGAACTTTCACAGTTAGAGAAAGACCACAAAGCTACACAAATTCAACTGTAAGAAATGTAAAATGAACACAGGTTAATAAAGCAAGTGCAAAGACTCAAAAGGAGCGCACGGAGACTCGGAGCAAGATGCAGATCAGGTCAAAAAGAAGCAAAACAACCACAAGGGTTAGTGGAATTGAACAAAAAACACAAGCTGAGACACAAACTCGTCTCCTCCAGTCTCGTGGTTTTGCTCCTCTGTACGAGGGTCATCGGTCAGTCTAAGAAATCCAAACTGAAACTGGCTGTGAAGAAACCCTGTCAGCCATCACCAGCACCTGTGCATCCTGTGTTCGTGTAACGCTGTGTTTTGGTTGCGTTCAGGTGTCTCCGGGTAGCTCGGTGTCAGAGCAGAGCCTCTCAGACTCGCTGGCCCTGCTGAACGATCAGGGTCTGGGCCGGCTGCTGGGCAGCTGGCTGCTGGAGACGCTGCAGATGCGTCTGTCTGCCTGCGTGGTTCCCGAGTTCTGGTCTGGCCTGAAGCAGCCGGAGAACGAGATGGAGGAGAAGGACAGGGTCTGGGTTCTGCTTACGGCCTTCAGGACTCTGCTGGACAGGCTCGAACCTTTTCTGGGTGAGTGGACCATCAGAGAGTTGATGGGTTTTCTCTGTGCGCAGCATTCAAACTTCTCCTCCTCCTTACAGCTGGTTTGGAGAAGCTGGGGGCGTGGCAGGATGAGGGCCGTGGAGGTCTGTGTGGCCCAGGATCCAAAGCCCTCATGGAACGAGCCTTCACCACCATCAGGGCCCTCCTCCTCTTCTCCCCGGCTCCCGTCCTCCAGGAGCGAGTGCTGGAGTTTTACAGCCGGACCTTCTCTGTCTACATGAACCGGGAGGGCAGCGGTGAGGACGCCACCGAGGCTCCCGATGGCGGGGCCTGCCGGGGCTGCTGGGTCCCCGTGCAGCAGTGCTGGTGTCAGCAGGCCCTGGAACACCTGCAGGAGCTCAGCCACATCCTGTGAGTCAGGCTTTTAATTTGAAACAATTGACATAACGAGGCAGGAAGTTGGCATTATTTCCTTGAATTTTCAGAGTAAAAAAAAAAAATAAATAAAGTTGTGACTAAAATAAAATAATAATAATATAATATATAGCAAATATAAATCTTCGATCATTTCTAACAGTGTGGCTCAGATCAGCTGTTTGTTCTCTTGCAGTCTGAAACGCTGACGTCTGATTGGTTGTTTCCAGGTCGAAGCTGCAGCTGCTGGAGTGGGTGAGCTCCGAGGCCGTCACCACCATCCTCCACAAGCTCATCGAGATGCGGATGGAGCAGCTGTGCCGGGGCGAGTACGAGCGCTCCTTCCTGCTGGAGTTCCAGGAGGTGAAACATCTGCAGCATCTGTCCACGCTGAAACTCACTGTGGCCTGCTCCTCATTTACTCTGTGTGTGTGTGTGTGTGTGTGTGTGTGTGTGTGTGTGTGTGTGTGTGTGGGAGCAGTGGTTGGAGCTGGTGCTGGGCTGGCTGGCTAAAGTGTTTGCCAGTGAGGCGGACGGAGACGCCGCTTCACTCCCAGCGGCCCCCGGCGGTCTCGGCGTCCAGGTGGTCCCGGGCGGCGGCTCGGTGCTGAAGCAGTGGAGGTGCCACATGCATCAGTTCTTCTGCAGGATCTATGTCAACATGAGGATCGAGGAGCTCTTCAGCATCATCAGAGGTGGGAGTCTGCAGCAGGTTTACAGATCCACGCCAGGCTGAACTCTGACCTCTGAGCTGTGATTGGACGCTGACGCCTGCTGATTCTTTAAGTCTTTTCTTTGCTGCGGAGCTCTCGTTTCCTCTACGGCAGTGTTTCCTCTCATCGCTTAGAGCTCAGCTCGAGTCAGGACGACGGAGCGTTTCAGCTAGACACCGCTATAGAACAGGGTGGTCAAACATAAGGCCTGTGGGACGGAATCGCCCCGGGAAAGAATCCACTCTGGCCCACTGAAAGGATTCGAAAAAAATAAAGAAGGGCGTGAAGTTTGTAGAAAGAGCTCCCCGGTGGTCATTCGTGCTACGACAAAGTAATAAAGTAGCAGATAAACATTTAAAACACAGAAAAACTTCTAGTTTTTAGTTTTTCTGTCATTTAATCAGTTTCTGTTTGTAACAGAGCCACAGTCAAAAAACAACAATAATAATTCTCTCTCTGTAAACCAGATTTCAAACTCTTCTTGGCTCTTGTGCTTCCTTTCAGATTTCCCAGAATCCAAAGCTGCTATTGAGGATCTGAAGTTCTGCCTGGAGAGAACCAATCAGAGACAGCAGCTCCTCACCTCGCTCAAATCTGCCTTCGAAAGCCGCCTACTGCACCCGGGTCGGTTTCTGTTGGGGTTTATTTTTGTGACCTGATGAGTCGCGGTGGCAGATTTTTTTAAGTTAAACGCGATTCAATGTTTAAAGTCAGGATTAGAGAAGAAAACAACAATGAGATGAAGGTGGAGGAGGAAACGAGCCCAGAGGAGGTTCAGTGAGGTGGTGAGGGAGGAGGTGGAGGCGGACCATAGAGCTGATGCAGCTGTTTAAAAACAGCATTTGTTGATTTGCTTATTTTGAAGCTGTTTTTCAGCTCGCCGTGCACACGTGTGATTTCTCAGGTCATCCTCATCATCGTGTAGGGAAGCTGGTCTCTATGGTAACGTCTGTGAAACTGACTGATCTGTCTGCAGGCGTTCACACGTCGGACATCCTCACCGTCTACATCTCGGCCATCAAAGCGCTCCGAGAGCTCGACCCGTCCATGGTCATCCTGCAGGTCGTCTCCCAGCCGATCCGCAAGTACCTCAGGTGAGTCCACGCAGGCGCCGGCGGGATTCGCTTTCAGTCCTGCTCTGATCTTTTGGCTCTGATCGTGCACTTTTTTGTGAGTAAAGTTCTACATGAGTTTAACATTTGACGTCCTAGCAGAGGATCAAACGTCCGTGTTGTGTTTCAGGACCCGGGAGGACACGGTGAGGCAGATCGTAGCCGGTCTGACCGGAGATGCAGAGGGCTGCACCGACCTCGCCTCCGAGCTGTCCCGAGGAGACCCGGTGACTCTGGAGATGCAGGACAGCGACGAAGAAGGCAACGACCCCGAGGACTGGACTCCAGACCCGACCGACGCCATGCCCGGTCAGTGAACGCACCGCGCTGAGCGCAGAGAAGGAGACCGCAGCTGAAGAGAAAGATCTTACTCGTGTGTTTGTTCTCAGATAAAATGGGCTCGAAGCGCCGCTCGTCCGACATCATCAGCCTGCTGGTCAGCATCTACGGCAGTAAGGAGATCTTCATAGACGAGTACAGAGGCGTGCTCGCCGACAGGCTGCTGCAGCAGCTCAACTACAACACGGCCAGGTACGACCGCACCAGCGCCCGGCTGAAAGCTGAGAGAAAGTGTTGGTACTTTGAACGTGTCGGGTCACTGATAGCAAAGTAAATGCTCACGTCCGTCCTGCTTTCTGTGTCTTCAGGGAGATTCGTAACGTGGAGCTGCTGAAGCTGCGGTTCGGCGAGTCTCACATGCATTACTGCGAGGTCATGTTGAAGGTAAACATCTGGAATATGGATCGTTAACCAGATATTTTAGGACATTCCCTGAAAGGATGAATTTCTGAGAACGTTGTGATTACCCGATGGATGCAGGACATGGCGGATTCTCGCAGGATCAACAGCAACATCCGTGAGGAGGAGTCAAAGCTGAGCGAGGAGGAGCAGCCGCCGCTGCCCCTGTCGGCCATCATCCTCTCGTCTGAGTTCTGGCCCACGCTGAAGGAGGAGAAGCTGGAGCTCCCTCCTGTCGTCTGCCAGGCCATGGAGGCCTACACCCACCGCTACGAGAAGCTGAAGGTGGAGTTGACCCACTGTGGCGTCTCTGGTTTGGTTTGCAGTAGAAACCAAATGCACAGCTACGCTTTTACCTGCTGAGTCGAGTCCCGTTTGTGTTTCAGGCCATGAGGACGCTGAGCTGGAAGCCTCACCTGGGCTCGGTCACTCTGGACGTGGAGCTGGAGGACCGAGTCCTCACCAACCTCACGGTCTCACCCATCCAGGCTGCCACCATCATGTACTTCCAAGAGAAAAGTAAGGACTTTCATTTCAGAGCGCTTTCATGCTGTGAAATGTAATTCTGCGATGACCCCTGATGTTTTCCTGACATGGCGATGTCATGGTTGTAAACTATCGGCTCTGACATCGCTCGTTACGCTGCGTGGAGTCGAGGGAGATGCAGTTTGATCGTCGTGTACCTGCTCGTCCTCTCAGGTTCTTGGACGTTGGAGGAGCTGAGTGCGAAGCTGGGCGCCCCGAAGGAGCTGGTGCACAGGAAGCTGGCTCTGTGGCAGCAGCAGGGCGTGCTGAGGGAGGAGGCGGGCGGACACTTCTACGTGGTGGAGAAGGGTTCGTCGAAAGAGAAGCTGGACAGAGGCGTGATGCTGATCGACAGCGACGAGGAGAGGGACTCCAACACCGCCACGCAGTCCGAGCAGAGGGAGGAGAAGCTGCAGGTACGCACTTCATTCATCCCGCTGTCTCAGGGTTATTTACTTAGTTACTTTAAGTATTTGAAACCTGGCACCTGATGATGTGCCGCTTCTTTTCAGTCGTGTTATAAAAATCACTTAATAATGAATGACAGTGGGTGTTTTAGGATCACATGCTCCATAAATCACGAGCTTATTGTTGTGAACGACTTGGTGCACCCGCATGATCCCAGGAGGGTAACTCACCCCTGGTTGGGTCTCCTAAGGAGGTCTTTCATGGGAGAGCGCCCGAGAGCCGGGATCTTAGCCATTGAGGCACAGCTGTGGACAGCCCACCTCTTGTGGGAGGGGCCGTAGGGGTTCAGTGCTTTGTGAATCGCGTGGTGTAGGTCTTCAGCTGTCTGGAACGTCACCTCTCTGCTGGGGAAGCAGCTCAAACGAGCGCTTCAGGCTGAAAAGCATCAGCTAGTTCTAGTTAGGTCTTAAACTCTCACAGTAAGCACACTGGGCCTCTGTCTCTGCAGCTGTTCTGGGTCTACGTCCAGGCCATGCTCACCAACCTGGACACCATGACACTGGAACGCATACACACCATGCTGCGGATGTTCGTCGCCACGGGACCCGTCGTCACGGAGATGGACGTGAACGAGCTGGAGGCGTTCCTGCAGAGGAAGGTCAGGGACCATCAGCTCATAATGTCCGGCAACGTCTACAGGCTGCCCAAATCCAACTGATGACTGTGCTGCGTTCAGGTGCGTCGGGATATGTGGAAGATTCCAGCGTTTGTTTTGCTCTGAGGGATTTTTACTAAAAGGGCTCCTGGAGTAAATATGTAACAATTCTAACTTAAATTTCCTGGATTTTTCCATATGATGTGAAAGCAGCATGGATCTTTTTAAAAAAAGGAAATGTTTGTTTTTTCAAAATAAAAGCACTTCCACTCCTTTAAGCATCAGTACAGACAGATTTGATGCTGCACCTGGAGATAAATGTAAAGGTGTTTGGTGAACACCGATGTGTAAAACTGGTTAATAAACAGAATCATTTCAAAACCACTTTCATCTGTGCCTTTTTCTAACAGCTGCAGTTCTTCCCAAAGTATAGAGCAAACATTTCAGCCTCTCCTGGTTCTCTCTGTGAGATGAAAACAAGAGTTTATTTTGAAAACCACGGGAGGAAGGGCCTGCAGCTGCAACAGCGGGAACACACACTCTTTGACAACAAAGAAACACCAACAGCTGCAGTTCCTTTAATGTCCAGCAGAGACTCCAGCAGCGAGTCAGTCCCCCTGTTAAAGCTTTACAGCAGTAATAAAAGTGTCTGACACACAAACTGGTCTCTGTAGATAATTTCCCCTTCATAATCGATTGTCCCAAAAATCAGAACAGAATTGGGGAAAAGGGCTTTTAAACACGCTGCCCCGGCTTCCTGGAACAATCTGCAGAAGGAACTGAAATGATCTGACTTGGTTACCTTGGGAGAGTTTAAGTCTCAAAGGAACGAGAGAACAGCCCTTTGACTCAGTGTGACTGTTTTTAATGTACTCTTAATTTGATCTGTTATTGTATATTTTCCACATGTTGGTATGGGATATTGTATTGGTTGTAAATGTTATAGTGCTGTGTGTATTTGATGATGCCAGGTCTCTGTTGGAGATGAGATTTTTTTACCTGGGTAAATAAAAGGACTAATAAAAATAACACCTGTACAGGGGACGATGTTTTTATAACTCACCTGATTAAAGTTTGCATTGTTAGGGGCGTGGCACAGGTGACTGTCTGCTCCGCCTCACCTGAGCCGTGTTTGTACTGTTGGAGCCTTTTGGGGCATTTTAATGACATCACCTAACCAAAAACATGGCTGCTGTGAGGTCACTCTACTAAAGGTAAGTGAAATTCTAGGATTTCACAGCATACAGTCTCATCACTGCACAAAGAATCACTGAATTTATTGCTTTTATTGTATTTGGACACATTTGCTTGGCATCAGATTTACATTAAAACATGTTTTGGGATTACTGGCCTCATTCAGACTGAAATAAGGCATGCAGACAGTTTGTACTCATCACACACGTTAATGTCACAATTGAACAAACAGCTCCCTTTCACTGGTTAAATACATGTTCTGTATTAAGAAAAAAATCTAAACAGTGGTTTAAGACCAAAGTTAAAGGACCATGCTGGTGTTTGTTTTTGCATGTTTTAGTTCACTGCAAATACAGATGTAGAGTTTCTCCCTTTTTTCCACTAACATGAGAACTGGCGACTAAAGACGTGGAGCGTGATATGGCTTACATCTTCCACGTGTCACAGAAGGTAACAGAACAAAATAGAAACAAATCCCTGCAGTTTTATCTTCAGTGAAACCTACACAACTAGAACCTGTCATTGTGAAAGGTCGCAAGGTCATTATTTTCCCACTTTCAAAACCTCTGCTGATGAGCCAACCGGAGAAAAACTGACCTAACAGGGGAGAAGCTATCGGCTTGTTTCAGACAGGATGGAGCCCGTCTGAAACAAGCCTAGCACGAGATAAGTGAGTAATCGTGCAAAGCCGCTTTAATCCAAAAACATGGAGGGAACGAGCAGAATCGGAGCACTTTAACATAAAAACTGATTCTCCCTAAGGCGCTGTGCAGCTGTGGTGGGAGCACAGACTCGACATGTGACCAAATCTCCGGGTTTCCCACCAATCAGGACGCATTATTGACTGACGCAGTGCCCAATCAAACACGTTTCACGCCAAAAAGGTGGACGGTGTTTGAATGGTCACCACAGAGGTCCCCGGCTCTAGAGCTCAAGCATCGGGGCCATGGTGGTGGAAAGTTCTTTGGCTACATGTGACCATGAACTGACTTCTGTCTTTGGAGAGATGAGTAAAAAAGAATCAGTTTTAATGATGAAACCAGGTTTGTTTCCTGCCGATTGAAGTGTTTGAAAATTGTAAAAGCCGGGATAGAAGCTTCATTTTTGTGGTGTAACTTGAATGAGAGTTTTACAGGTGCTGATTAAGCTGATGATCACACCTCATAAACCAGTGCAGCTCAGACTGAAACGAGTCATTTAAGGCGAGCTCAGGAATCCACTCGTTTGAATAAACGTCACAGAAATGTTTCTTCTGGTTAGCATCCACAAACCAACCTGCACATTAGTCGCTCTTTAGCTTCAGTCCAACACACATGACACGCTGCAGTCTGGTTAGAAAAAAAAAAAAAGAAGCATAAACACCAGAATGATCCTTTAGGTCATGTGACCTCCTGGCTGCTACTTGCATTCAGTGCTGGCAGACTGTAGACCCTCAGGCACAGCGAGAGCTACAGCCTGCTGTGCTGTAGCTCCACACATTCATATCTGCAGTGAGAGACGGCCTCGAAGGCGCAGAGTTCAGTCTCAGCTGAATGCTGTGGGCGGAAGCGGCGTCTCAGCAGCATTTCTTGCCCCTCTTCCTGCGGTCTCGGTCTCGCTGGGCGTTGATGTTCACCGTGTCCTTCTCCCGCTCCCGCTCCCTCTCCACTCTGTTCTGGCTCTCCTTCTTGGCCCGGAGCACCATGAGGGTGAAGGCCATGAACATCTGAGCAGAGCAGCAGAAACAACACAGACTTCAGGATTATCTAACGCGGCCCCGTGTCCCACTCCCCGACCCTCAAACAGCAGCGACACCGTGCACGAAACTGTTCGTGTCACTGAAGACATTTTAAAAATAATAAAGCAAATACCCATGGATAGTAACAACAGGAAGCACAGTCACATCTGATCCTGCCTTTACTTTAGTCTCCGTTATTAAAACACGAGTAGTCTGAGCGTTCCATGGTGAATATATCTGAGATCAGTCACAGGGTCCCTGCTGGTGGTTTACTAGCGGGATTGAGGACGAACCGCCATCTCTGCTGTTACCACAGTCTCCGTCTTTCAGCTCAAATCGAGACTAAACAGACCCCTCCTCCTCATCGCTACCCTCTGCAGTGTAATAATGAGATGATGATGAACCTGAGGTGCATCTTCATCTGCAGGCCTGGACCATCCAGTATGAAGGAAACCACTGCATTCAACCTGAAGCCCCATCATTATGAGACACTTCTGCGTCACTGGGCCTGGATGACAGCAGTGAAAGGACACTGCCCCCCTCAGGTCACACTGAGAACTACGACCCCACGCTCTAATTTACCTGCCTGTCATTTCAATGCCAACCTTACAGACAAAACATTAGGAACAAAGGCTTTCGACCTTGTAACAAACTGCACACCAAAAAAATCATTTTAAATCAGGATGTTAATCATTTAAAGCTTCACCTCTTCAACATTTATGTTCTCTTTGGCACTCGTCTCGAAGACACGGACACCCACCGACTCCCCAAAACGCAAAGCATCCTGGGTATCCACCTGCTTCTTGGAAGGGTCGTCATTCTTGTTCCCCACTGAGGAAAGAAGGAAAATCCATCTGTAAACGCTTCCTGCAGACGTCCCCAACCAGGCTGAAACTCAAATGCATCATAAAAAACGCAGCATTCAGAATTATCTGCTACTGATATGTAAAATAAGATATTAATAACTGATGCTGCAGGTCTGAAATGAACCAAAGCATCTCTAAGAGTCAAACCTGATTCACCTCCCCAGAGTCAGACCTGCACAATAACCTTCCTGTTTAAAATTACCAGTAAAACTTCACATTTACTGAACCTGAGAAATCATCTGATAACAACAGTTTGTCTTAAACACAGTAGATCTACAAAAGTGTTTATGACGACTCAGCGGGACGGCACGTCTCACCATCAGGAAGTTTATAAACTGTTGGTGAGGGGAAAGAGGCTCTCCTCACCAGAGATCTGCCTGCATGATATCATAATAAATAAAATATTCGACCAGTGTTCAAGCTGACTGCATGTGGACTTTAAAACAGATCCAAACTCAATTTCAAGTCTGGACATTAGAGTGGATAATGGAGCTGAATGAATGCAGCTGCATCTTTAACAAACCGTACGTCACCTGGAAGCAGACGGAGCCTCTCAGCAGCTTTCGGCACACCTGTGAGCAGGTCAGAGTTCACACTGAAACACTGATATTCAGGATGAGTTTACGGTCCACCTACCCAGGATCTTGCAGACGTTGTCACAGTTCTGGGAGATTTCATTCAGCCACCTCTTAACATTTACGAACGACTCTGGATTTGTCACGTCGTAAACTATGATGACGCCGTGGGTGTTTCTGTAGTACCTGGGGACAGGTGAAGCGGAATAAACTGATGACCTCAGCGATGACGCTGCAGCGGGCTGCACGCGGTCATACAAAGAAACTCGGGGGAGAAAGTTTCAGAGATCATTACGTTGAGGTGATGGTTCGAAACCTCTCCTGCCCCGCCGTGTCCCAGATCTGCAGCTTCACCCGCTCCCCGTCGATATCCACCGTCCGGATCTTAAAGTCCACGCCGATGGTGGTGATGTAGCTGCCTGCACGAGACGACACGAGAGAAAAAATAAAAGCCAGAGTGAGGCAGACGTGCTGCACAGCAACGCGAGTGCAGACGCACTGCGTGCGTGTGTGCGTGTAACTGCGTGCGTGTGTGTGTGTGTGTGTGTGTAACTGCGTGCGTGTGTGTGTGTGTGTGTGTGTGTAACTGCGTGCGTGTGTGTGTGTGTGTGTGTGTAACTGCGTGCGTGTGTGTGTGTGTGTGTGTGTAACTGCGTGCGTGTGTGTGTGTGTGTGTGTGTAACTGCGTGTGCGTGTGTGCAACTGCGTGTGTGTGTAACTGCGTGTGCGTGTGTGTGTGTGTGCGTGTGTGTGTAACTGCGTGCGTGTGTGTCCTGCTGTTGCATCTGCAGGCCCTTGTTAACCCCCCCTCCCCTCACGCACCAACTCCACCACTTCAGATGTTTTGGCGTCCTGTCAGGAGCGCCTGGCCCACTTCCACTCGCCCCACCCGTTTACATCCTCTCCCTGCCTTCAAGAACTATATTTGATTCCCGCTGAGCGGCTGAGACACGGAACGCCATTCCAGCCGTACGTGGGAAAAACTCTGCTAGAAAACCTCGATATTTCCCCACAGACTGCAGAAACGTGGCCGAGGCTCCAAAACGGTTTCTCAGACGGGATCGCAGCTGGCCGTCACACTGACCATCTGTGGCCGCAGCTACAGCCCACTGAACCACCACCACCACCACTCCAGCTTACATGTTTGTGATTCCAGCAAGAAAAAACTGAGCCGTGTTTCTGGCTCCGTCCTCCAGCTGTCGTGAGAACTTTTGGTCTGTCCCATCAAGACCAGACAAACCGTCCAGTGACACGCTTTAATCGACCGTGAGGTGCGTGTTCCACTCTGTAAACAAGCCTGAGTGTGAATGCTGCTGGTAGCGCTTCATAACTAATGACACATTCAACGACCACATTTCTCCAACACCTGAGCTTCCTGTTATGAAACGATCAGCAAATAAAAAAAAACTACAAATAAACTTTGGACTCTTGCTGCCTGACGCAGTCGCTTCCTCTGCTGGGATCAAACTCGTCTTTACAGCATCATCACTTTGAGATTTGGCTCACGACAGACATCTTACTGTAGTTTCACGTCGGCTTTCAGTTCAGCAACTTTCTGCTTCTGTTCCACATCTGTGGCTGTGTACCCACGCCACAGAGTGGATTCAAAACGCTGACACAGGTTATTAATATTCCTAAAGGAGGGCAGTTATTGTTTGACACTTGGGTGCGAGCACACGAGACCGTTCAGAGGAAATGGATGAAGCATTTAAGCGTTTGATGATATAGACCTGCCTCTCCTGCAGCTCCTGACGTGTTAGGACAGCTCTTATGACTCCTGGAGATAAGATGACTCCTCCTGATAAAATGCTTTTAATTCTCGGCCTATAACTGGAGTCTGCTGTGTGTTTAGTGTGAGCAGGTATCACCTTTCATGTAACCAACTCACCTGAGAAGGAGTTATCTGCGAAGCGGAGCAGGAGGCTGCTTTTTCCCACATCTAAAGGGGGGAAAAGATCAGAGGGACGAGATTAATATCTGTTTGAGTAAAGCCTACTATGACCCCCACTGTAACTTTAGTGACAGCCACATACCAGCAAAACACACAGATGGGAGGTGGTGAGATAAGGAAAGTGAAACAACACAAAATGGGACAAAGGTTGAACTCGCACTGGACATGTGTGAGAAAAGCATCTGAAGAAAACCTGACAGAGGAGAGCCGATGAAGCAGGAAGACGTCGGGCTAAACGGAGAAATCGATGGGAAAGTTACAGTTTTCTCAGAGCATTAAAGTGTTAGAGACTACACGCCTGTAAAAACAAGTCCTGCATCTGCTTTGCAGGCTGGATGTTTGCAGCTGACACTTGTGCTGTCTATCAAAATCAGATTCCAGAAGCTGGAGAAAAAAAAAGAAAAATCACTGCTTGGTTCAATCATTTAAGCGGTTTTCCAAAACAAGACTGGACTAGACTCGTTCAGCAGGCTCGGAGATGGAGCTCGTTTATCAGGAACTAAAACCTCTGCCTGCTACGCCTCAAACAGATGGACGATAAACGTGACAGCATTACTCCTCGCAGAAACAGCTCTGCCAACGAAAGGCACGAGAACTATGTCGAGCTGAAAACTGGAAACTCGCAGCAGCTTCCTGAAACCGTCTCTCCATCCAGGCACGCGTCTCATGTGCAGCGATGAAATCCACCCACTGCTCTAAAATAATTCCTGCAGGGAAGAAGGTGACCGACAGTGACTCAGCACCTCCTGCAGGAGGCCTGACACCAAAAGCCCTGAAACTACAACATTCGATCAATAACTGGAGCCTGCTCTCTCCAAAGCAGAGGATCAGGTCCGTTTGTTTTATGGAGTCATCTTTGTTTTACTACGAGCTTGGAGAGAGTTTGTTTTCTTGTTCTCGTGCTGAGAAAGTGACATTAAACGAGTTTTCCTGGGAACGCGCTCCCAACACAAAACCAGGCTCTGCTGAGGCCCGCGGTGCTGGCATCCCAACATGCTTTGCAGCGTCTGAACTCGGACTTTGTGCTTTCAAACAACATCTGGATTCATGAAATGTTAAAGTTTAATTATCATTATTTTTATTTAGGTACTCAGTCACTCTTACTGGTTTCCGATATATCACACCACCCCAGTCCTGGACTCTTTATTTTATCGATGACCTTTTAAACTAAAAGCTGTGCTCCGCCCCTCATGGGGCCTAATCTGCAGCCAAAACACAGAAACGTTCACACACGCATCAGACACGCCCACCACAGCCGAGTCCGATACCCGAGCCGTGACGTCTTACACACATCTATCTACGTGTCATATCTGAGACATTGTAGCACGTTAGGAGATAAGGAAGACAAACAACATCACAAAAACAGTGAAAGACCTCCTGTGGAACATGATCCCCGACTGCTCGGTTTCACAGTTTTTTCTGCTCTTGGATCTGTATGATGTCATAAAGAGGCGATCTCTCTAATCTGGAAAGCTCCACCCACCCAAAGCTCAAACCGGGCAGCCAATCACAAGAAAACTGATTTTAAAGGGGGCGGGGTTTAAACAGCTTGTTTCAGTCAGAGGACAAACTGAAGGCCCGCAGCAAGGCTCAGTATGATTTAAGGGAGGATTATTTTGAACTGTGAATCATGCAAAGCTGCTTTAGTTGCGTCGAGAAATAAAATTATGGCGCTATAAATAAATAAATAAATGAATGAATGTTTAGTCCTTAATCCAGCCTTGCATCTGGGCTGGCATGAGCTCAGGATTAATCTGTATGAACTGTGCATAATATAATAGAAAACAAAGATTAATTTTAACTTTAAATCACATAAAGCTACTCTAACTGCAAGGATAAGCACATGGAGCTGGGAATGAGCACAGGTCCTCTTTAAAGCAAGTCTATAAAAGCAGGCAGTAAGAAGGTGAGTCTGTGAGGGGTCCCGAGGGCTACAACACCAACACCTTTGAGATTCATGCAGTCAAGCTTCTTTCACATACAGGTGAAAACCAGACCAGGTGATCGGCAAAAATCAGCTAAAACCAATTCTGAAACAAACTGGAAGCCAGGACGGGGATGGTGCGATTTCAACCAGTAAGACCTCACCAGCTCATCAGTATGGAAACGTTCCTATTAATAGGTTTATTATGGTTCTACTGGCCCACAGAGACAGCAGCCTAAATGTACTGGAAGTGTCTGTTCACACATCTGTTTCTTGCAGGGCTCCATTAAAAAAAGAAAAGCTTTGACTGCAGAGAGATGTAAACAAGTTAAAATGTACTAACTGGAGTCTCCAATGATGAGCAGCTTAAAGAGATGATTGTAGTCTTTCCCTGCCATTTGGATGGCCTTGTTTTGGATTTCCAAGTAAAACCAGTTTCATAGGAGGAAGGTGAGCTTCCTTCCCTCCAAGTGCACATGCGGCGCTCGCCTTGTTCCGCCTCCAAACGCTGACCACCTCAAGAGTTTGTCCAGAAATCACAGGTTCGCTTCCCCTTTGGGTGTGAGGACATTTCCAGTTACACTCTAGTTTCAGTTCTGATGTTCACATCGTTTTAAAAGCGAAACCGCAGCAGCCGGCAGAGTAGGTGGCACTTCTCGAGAGCTCTGCATTTATGATTCACGCTTGACGGCGAGGGCCGGCACCGTGGTTCCACCTTACTTCCAGTTCCACCCAGCGACACTCCTGTGGGGGATTTCCAACAACTCCTCCACAGTTGTGTCAGTGCAGCTCCAGCACTCCTCTGGATGCTCAGTCTTCACATGTACGGCTCCAGGATGGACACATTTGGCATTTTGTGGTAGTGCTGATCATAAATCCCGTTACTGCCCTTCTCCTCAGAATTCCTCCCCCTCACCTCTCTTTTTTTTTGGTTGTTGCACTTGAAAGAAACTAAGATGTTCCTCTTTTTAACAGCAGCGGTTACATCTGCAGAGGTTTCTTTGACTCAATCCCTTCGGTTCCTCTGGTGGTTGGCTAAAAAGTCCCCCGTTCCCTGTTTCATTGCACGAGGAGGGTTCACCAAAAGGAGCTAAACAAAAACAAGGAGAAAAGGTAATGAGAAGTCAGACCAAATCACATCAGACTGCACAACTTTTTGCTTGCTGTGTCCCGCCTTAACTCCCTGCCTGTTACTCAAACAGCAGCTGAGTCACTAAATATAACTTCCTATTCCTGCTGTATCCACCCCCATCCAATGCCTTATCTGTGTTAGCAATAACAGCAGCTCACTGACGGCCATCGTCCAGATTTGATTATTTTTCTAAATTCTTCAGGTAAAACAGCGGAGCTGAGCTGGCTGCTGCTGCTGGGTTCGCTTTCCGTGAAAACAGGAAAGGCTGGACTTCGCTAATGCGAGCTAATCCAGCGCCAGGACGCTGTTCTGTCGTGAGTAGAGCGACGCCAATCTCCACTCCAACAAACGCACATTTAAATGTTCGTAATGTGGCGGCAGAATCAATGCCTTCAACAATAAAACTACTCACCCCGGAAAGTCTTGGACCGATCGTCTTTGATTCGGCTCACATCAAGCCCCCAAATGTATACGTGATTCAATAAAGAAAAATAAACCTACATTTAAAGTAACGGACTGGCTCCTTTAACTAGACTTCAACAACCATGTAAAGGCACAGCAAATTATTGAATAAAAGTATAAATTACGTGCAACCTTGTGTGTCTATACATGCCGAATTGAAGTATAATACATAACGTTGGAGCAAAGAAGTCCCAAATCTGTGTGACTCAGGTTTAAAACGCTTGGGCGTAGAAAACTGATGTTTTCGCTTAGATTTTTGAAGCAGTTTGGCAGATAATTCCATCAAACATTAGAAGAGATGGATATTGGTCTGTGGATGGCCTCAGGTCACTGATTCAGCTTTAAAAATCTTTAACGGCCTTTACTGGCAGTTTCTGACCCGCTGCTGGGACAACACGTTCGAAAGTCTCTTATTGCGCGAGCGTTTGTAGCTTTTGGTGGAACGACACGCCTGACTCCACGCGAAATATATTCGTTTTTCGTTAAATGAAATCAAACTATGCCAATCCAAGACTTAGAGTCACTTGTGAAAACATTGTAAAAATGAATCAGGGACGTGCTTCAATACGGCACAAATAAAATAACACAGTGCTGGCGTTAAACTGTAGTTTTGTTCAGAGCTCGATGGTTTTAACGGCCAAACCACCGACCTGTTAAGGCACAAACGGGACAAAACTGGTGAATAAATAAATATTAACGTTAATTCAACGGGTGTAAATAAAGAAGAAAGCAATGACTGCTCGTTAAAAGGCTAAATGTGTATTTGGTACTGGGTGTACCGCTGCAGACTAGCAAGAAAACGTTTAAACTTCCAGATTTGTTCATCCAGCCTGGAGTGACGGTGTCCGGGCCCGACGCTGGCCTGCCAAGACGTCGGGAAACTTCAGTGCTCGGAGAAACTTTCAACCCGCCGCCGTTTATTTAAAAAAACGAACTTACCGTGGTCATGATGCGGTGCTTGGCCGGTGGGTCATGCTCACAGACCGGTGCTACACTCTGACTTGTGCCCGTTGATTCCGCTGGCTCGCCGCTCCGACGGTCGGACCGTCTCCCCGCCGACCACACCTGACTGACTGCAGCTGATGACCCACTCTCATCATCTGACGCTGCGTTCACGGTCATGTGGGAAAACCCTGCACCCTTCAACCGCAAAGTGCACACCGACACCGAGTACTACAGCTACTCTTTCTTTCGTTTTCTAATATCTAATCAAATCATCTTTACCCATGTACTGAAACATATAATAAGGAAACAAGCCAGGGGCGTCCAGCATGCGACCGGGGGAAACAGATCTGCCCCACAAAAGGGTCCAATCTGGCCCCCGTGGACTATTTCTTCAGATTCTCAATTTAAAATTTCCACATTGTCTATTTTATTTCATGCATTTAATGTACATAATTCACTTACTTGCTGCATATAATGTCCTCCTGTATATATTCACTTAATGTACATAATGTTCTCTCTCTTTCTGCACAGCCAAGGAGCATGTCAGGATACATTTCACTGCGTGCTGTACTCGTATAACTATGGATGGGACAAAGAAAGATTCTTGAACCTTGGAGGGTTTTACAAAATATTACAATTAAAAAAAATCTTCACTTGGAAAGTATCATGAGAGTCTGAATCATCACAGGTTTTACAGCCTTCTTACTGACAAATACTTACTGTTTCCCCCATTACAAATGAACCATTGAATGAATTGTTTATTTTCTACAGTGGGAGCATAGTTACAAGAATAATAACAATAATTTCACAGTAATAACTTAATAACACAGATTTATTTATTAAAGTTAAAACATGGGTAGTGATGCTGATTTATCTTTGAAAGGGTAAAATTAAGAAAAATTAAAAAGAGAGAGACAGACAGAAGTAAATGAATAATAAAATCAATGCAGAAAGACAAATTACGTACAAAGGTGAAAAACAAAGATGCAAAATGGTCACTATGACACTTTAAAATGACCCCAAAGCAACAAAAAGAATGACAAAAATTACTGAAAGGAGGAGTCTTGAAAGAGGCTCAAACCCGTCAGACAAAAAGGTCAAATGAAAAGGACGTAGGGTGAGTAAAAAGTACATAATAAAACTACAAAGACACAAAAACGCAAAAAGCAAGTCCACTGTAATGACATGCTGTTAATGAGCTTTCCCTCTGTGGTCAGTAAAGAGTGAATGCTAAAGAAGTGCAACCAAAACTAAAATTCACAGTTTGAACTTTAACCAAAATATCTGAAACACGGAGCTCAGAATCAGAACTTGTCTGTGTCGTGTGTGAAGTCAAAGTAGTGAGAAACACACACTGAACGATGGCGTGTCACCAGTTTTAGTATTACAACAGCAGCTTGCGCTTATGTCCGGTCACACCAAGATTTCCGCTGGCAGGTCACTTTTTTACCAACAAAAAAGTATTTCACAAGAAATTCTACGGACATTTAAAAAGCTGCTAAAGAAACGAAACCAAAGGAAAAATGTCACAAACGACTGCAGGAAATAAATCAGCCGGGTGACCCACGTGTGACCCTATATCTGTAAATGATTTGTAATAGTATCCTGTTGCAAAACTCTTTATTTTGAAATTCAGAGCTCCAAGCTTTTATTTTGTAACGTTACACTTGTTACTCACTTAATACTTTGTGTTAAACGGTTTTTTTTTCCACACTTGTAATTTTCAGTAACTTGCGGATTCAGCTGAGCTCATGTTTTGGAGCGAGAGGCTGGTCTGCTGTCACCATGTGAGAAACAAAACTGTGTGAACTCATCGTTGCATTTGCTGCTTTATTGCTCCTCTGGTGAATCATCTGCGCACAGCGGGCAGAAAGCGGCCTTGATTGTCGTTTTTAAAATTACTGCATTCATAAAACGAGTCACTGGTTTTTCCAGGAAAACCTGGGCTAATTCTACAACCTACCTGCTCAAAGACACTTAGTTTCCATCTTTATTAAACTGTGGTGTAGCGGTTCTCAAACGCTGGGGCGTGGGCAACAAGAAGGAAACATGAAGTGAAACTCAACCGAATGAACAGGACTTTTTTTTTTTTTCAGGAAAACAGATTGTTAAGCAACAACTGCTCAGCTCCTGTTTTTATTCATGATAAAAGTATAAAAAGACTTTTGTGGCTTTTTATAGAACACTTGTGGTGAAAACTGAGCAATTATGACCGTATGTTTACACCATAAAGATAAACGTGCACGGCATAATTTAATTAAATCTGTTACTACAGTACAAATACTTTTACATTGAAAGACTTAGATTTAGTGTTAAGAAATTAAAAACTAGGATTAATGTATGAAAATTGCTTGTTACAGTTTCTGAATAAGAGGACAAAAACTGAAATTGTTCAGTCAAAAGAAGCAAACTGAAGTAATTCTCTGCACTACAACAAAACCTTGATCACTGCTACTTAAAGGTGCATTTCCTCTTTGACACTCGGCATTAACAGAACGTGACTGCTAGGAAGTTTCAAAACATCTTTTTACTGTTAAGAAATGCAAGTTGAAATAATGCTCAGTTGTACTTCTCATACGCAGTGAGTCGATGTGACCGTTATTGGACCGAGTGAGCTGTTAAACATTCTTATTTCCAGCAGAAGCCTGTTGAGAAAATGGTGTTAAAAGTTAAAAGAACAGCAACACACCCGCTGCTCAGAACTGCTGAAGTCACAAATTGCAGAAAAACAACAAAAGTACCTTTAAAGTGTGACACAAAGCACAGCAACAGAAAACTCCCAGACAAATAAAATGTACAATTGCCTTTTATTATTGTTATTAATCATTTGCAACAAAGAAATTAACCACGTTTCAGTTTCCGCTCACATTAAATGGAACTCACATGATAACCAAAATACAGACAGCTCATATCTACAGGTGAAACGCAACACAGAGTACAGGTACAGAGGAACAGTGCTAGAGTTACGCTTTACTTAACTGTGTGAACTTTTTACTGAGCTCATAAAAAGAGACGTACACGCCAGCCTCGAGCCATCGCTGCTTAAAAAAAACAAAACAAAAAACCCACTAACACTGGAGACCTCCCGGCGACGCAGATCTGCTGGCTCTGGAGTTTGTGTTGTAGTCCAGTTCAAACACCACAGAAGAAGAAGGGAGGCGTCTGCTGTTGGCTCACTTCCTTCGTCTGCTGCTCGATGATTGGTTCGGTGACCGTCTGTTGCTGCTTCTACCAGCAAAGAGTTTAAGAAAAAACAAACAAGTCATTTCCAGACCTTTTTCCACTACTACTCCACTTTAATATAAACAAACCTTTATTCATACAAAATCGTTTCACAACAGCTAATGTGAAACAGGTGCATTAGATACAAAAAGCACCAGCTTCTGCAGATATATCTGCATATATGATCAGGGAGGTTAATTTGAGATGTTCCGTCTTCATTTTTGTACCCTGACAGGAAGTGGTGATGTGTTCATTCCTATTTGTTTTACAGTTTATGGCAGGTGTGTCAAACACATGGCCCGGGGGTCGGAAACCGCCCGCCAAAGGGTTTCAAAGTTTGGTCTCCACTTCCAGCAAATCTCCTGGTCTTCTCGCCCTGCATCACTTACTGCTGCACATCTCAGTAAACAGCACTAAACACAACCTGTTTATTTTTTAATAATTGTATTCAGATATAAGCCTGCTGAAGTAATCAGGACATGTAATCACAGCAGCCTCTCAATATATTTTAGATTCAGCATCATTTAAAAAATACTTTTACAACTTACTCCACAAATGATTTTTCTAATTCTGTAAAACCAACCAAAACGAATAAACGACACCGTAGGCTGCTGTCGCTCTATGTCAAGTTCAAATGTCCTGGGTGGTTACAGACCTGCGGCTCGGTGAGGACGCCACTGGTCTCACGTGTCGGGGAGGAGAGTAACTGAGGGAGCGAGAATCTCTCAGCGAATCAGCTGGCACCCGCTGAGGCCTGATGGGGCTGCGAGCAAAATACAAATCTGTCATCAGACTACCGCGCTGCAACCTCGGTATAATCAAACATCACTGTAACCATTAAAGCTGAAGCAGGCCGGTACTCGCCTAACGGCTCAGCGAGCATGATAACAATGATAACTTCCAGAGAAGTGGTGACTACACAGGACAAAAAAAACATTCATTGGGCAACAGTTCATTTTATCTGCCTGTTAATGCAGTTTAACATTTTACAGGACCACTGATGTTTTTCATGAAATCTTTAAGCTAGCTGCCAGCTCGCCACTGTTGCCCAAAGCGATGTCACAACTGATGATTAAAAACAAACAGCAACAAACTATTTTACAACTTCCTGTTACCACGTGTTCTACTCCTGAGTGTTTCTTTCTTTCCATCTATCCGGAGACTTTCACTTCAAGCAACAGCATAAACGTGTCGTTGCTGTGGTGAAGGTATTAAACAGTCGCTAGTGTTTGTGTGGTCCTCCCTTCTTACCTTCTCTTCTTTGCTTCCTTCTCGTTGTCAGAGGAAGAGGAAGCAGAGCTCTTATCTTTGGCTGCCTTCCTGTTGGAGAGAAAAGAAAACCGTCTTAGTTCATTAATGGTGTGACGCACACAGTGAACTCCACTGTCAGCTCAGATTATCAGTCTGCTCACCCGTTCTCCTGCTCGGCTTCAGAATCTGAGCTGTCTGAAGAGGACGAAGATGATGATGATGAGGAGGATGATGATGAAGAGGAGGAAGAAGATGAAGAGGAGCTGGAGCTGCTGCTCTTCATCTCTGCCTCCTTCCCGTTTACAGCGCTCTCGCTTCTGCCCGTTCGTTCGGGTGGCTGGCGGCTGGCTGGCGGCGACCGCTTTCCGCTTTGACCCCGGTGCGGCTGCTTGCCGTCTGGTTGGCTGCTCCCCAGAGATCTTTGCGGGGTCACTTCAGAGCGGCGAGAATCCGACTGTGAGCCTCTCCCACCTGAGGGTGGAGCATGAGAAGAGTCTCTAGAAGCGCCCTGTGAGGCAGAGGGGCGGCTTTTCTGCTCCCTCCTCTCGTCCTGCTGATCTGCTCTCCTGTCCCTCTCTGATGGTCCTCTGCTGTCTTTCCTCTCTGGCGGCGGTGACTGTGAGGACGCAGAGGAAGAAGAGGAGCTGGAAGAAGATGATGACGAGGAAGAAGACCTGCGGGGTTGGGGAACATCCTTTGGCTGCAGGCTTTCTTTTTCCTTCTCCCTTTCTCGCTCCTGCTCGAGCTCCCTCCTCCTGACCCTCTCACGTTCTCTCTCCCTTTCTCTTTCACGTGAGAGCGAGCGACTTGTCCTTCTTCGCCGCTGTGGAGACGGAGACCGCCGAGGCCTGGGGGGGGGGAAAGATTTGACTTTACTCTGTTACTCTGCACAGTCAGCATGGCAGAAATCATCATTGGATCGCCGCCCACAACACACTAAACAGAAAAACAATGATGTCAGATTATAAACTTCCATCTGAAGTAACCTACGTTTTTATTTATAATGACACGTTAGTACATACAAGAGTTCAGAACCCTAATTAATATTAGAGGGGGCTGATCTGAAGTTCATACATCAGGACAGGACCGAGGTGCTTTTAGGCCAGCAGACAGAGGTAATCTCTCCAGCGTGGTCTGGGTCTGCCCCAGGGCCTTCGTCTGACAGGACATGCCTAAAACACCTCGCCCAGGAGACATCCTCACTTACACTTAGCTGTGAACTGCTGCAACGCGAGCTGGAGGTGAGCTGAAGCCAGCCTAACAGCATCATCTGCAAAAACCAGAGTTGAGAATCTGAGGCCAAACTGGAGGCCTCCTGCCAGCTGGCTACGCCCACATGGCAATCCAGAGACACCACCCAAGATGTGACTTTGTAGAGGCATGTCAACCAGGACAGCCCTACAACATCCAGAGCTTTCAGGACCTCAGGGGAAAACTTTACCCACCCCAGAGGACCAGAAACCAAGGAGTTAGCTGCCTCAGTGACCTCACCCCAGGCTAACCAAGTCCAACAGGACTGCATTAGCTTGATGGATCTCTTCACCTCCAGTGCCCACCATCTGGTATCGTGGATTACTACCGCAACAGGGAACAACCATCATCGCAGCTCCTGCAGCACCCACCCTTGAAGAGCTCATAGACCCAGGCCTCTGCCTCGTGTTTCCGACACACCCTCACTTAAAGGTTTAGGTGTGCCAGCTCTGCCCCCCCCCCACCTGATCACCAGCACTGCAAACTGACTAATATTAGGAAAGAAGACGACCGAAAGAAACATTAGTTTCACATTAGTGATCTCTGTGTTTTCCAAAGATTAGTGCATCTTTGGAAAACACAGACTCAGAATGTCACAACTATTCAGAGACATGCAGCTGCCATCACATGTCCACAGCTTAAGCATTTGATATTTGTTCGATTGTGAAAGAGTTTGATATTTGCACATCACATTTTATTCAGCGTCCCAACTATTGGGGAGCTGTGGTTGTAAATTTGCCCCCTAAATATTCATCATGTGATCTGTTACCTACTCAAGATTTACTTCGTACAATTTTCCCTTCTGTTGCCGACGACTGGAACTCTTAGGATTTGGTGCGTGCTGTAGCCGTGTACTGCACTTAGACAAGCTCAAGCACAGTCACAGAAAAAAATACAATAAAACATAAGATGATGACGTCCCTGTGAGGCTGTTCATTAACGTAAGAGAATATGGATGTTGCCTCATGACAACGCTGCCCTGCAGACCCTGCACACTTACAGTGTCGGCTTGTCTCTTACCTGTTGGGGGGGCTTCGTCTTCTTAGACCTCTTGAAGTGGACCTGCTACGTCTCCTTGGACTTCTGGACCTGGTCCTCCTGATGACCCTATCCCGCTCCCTCTCACGGTCTCTGTCCCTCTGCCTCTGCCTGTCCCTGTCTCGGTCTGACCAGGCTGGAGGAGGTGGAGAAACTCTTCTGGACCGGGCTGGGGGGTCCTGATACTGCCTGGGTGGAGTGCGACGGGGGGGTGAGACGGTAGCTTTCCTCTGGGGTGGAGAGCGTGACCTCCGGGCAAAGGGGCTAGACCTTGTGGCTCCCCTGGTTGTGTCTTTGTCCCTCCCTCTCTCCTTTTCCCCAGCCTTTACCTCTGCTCTCCCCCTCCCACCATCAGCCTCAGAGGGAGAATATCTCCTGCCTCCTCTGGTGCCTGCTCTGCTGGGTGGGGAAGGAGGTGGGCTGGGACTGTCCATCTGTGTGGGGCTGTAGCGTTCCTGGCCTTTGGTGCGGCGTGAGCACTCCTCTGTCGGAGCTCTTTGAGGCAGTCTTTCCCTCTCGGGTGCATCTCTTCCCCCTGCTCCTCCTCCTCGCTCCCTCTGGGAGCTTTTGGGTGTGTCGCGCTCAGAGGCCGAGCTCTGCTGTTTACCGTTGGCTAAATGTCTCTGGACTGCAATCCCGATGGCGGACAGTGCAGCTTTTCCTAGGCTGTCCTTCTCCCTCTGTGGGGAGCCAGCCTTTTTTGACTTGCCTTCATCTTCAGAGGATGAGGACGAGGAGGAGGAGGAAGATGATGAAGAAGATGAGGAGCTATCACTGTCACTGTCGCTGCTGCTATTGCTGCCGCTACTACTGCTGCTGCTGCTGCTGCTGCTGCTGCTCTCCCGTTTCTCAGCAGGCTTCTCCCTCGCCTCCGGTCTTTCACTCACCGCCTTCTCGGCAGGCCTTGATTCATCTCGCCTGATTTCTGAGGACAATCGAACCTCGTCCCGCTTCCTCTTGCCTTCCTGGACTCTGTCTTCTTCCCTCTGCTTGTTCAGATGCCGGTCCTTCTCCTTGTTGCTCTCTCTGTCTGTTTCTCCTCTCCTGTCGTTCTCCTTTTCCCTCTGACGTCCATTGGTGACAGGTGAGTGGGAAGCAGGTGACAAGGAGTCACGGGATGGTTGTCCGTCCCTCTTCCTGTCATTTCTCTGCTGGCGAGGAGGCGTCTCTCTCGCAAGTCTCCTTGCATCCTTCCTGTTGTCCCTTTCGTTTGGCACTGCTGACTGCAGATCATTAGTTCTGCGCTCCCTCTCTCTACTCCTCTCCCTCCTTGTTCTCTCTTTTTCAGGGGGAGGCGAAGGCGTGGAGGAGGAGTCATGTCTTGACTTTTTGTCCAGTTTAATTCCGTCTTTGCTCCTTTCCATCCTGGTTTCCTGTTTCAGAGGGGAAGGGGAAGGGGATGAGGAGGAGTCATGTCTTGTCCTCTGAGGGATGCTCTCCTTTCCTTTGTCCCGCTGTTCTCTGCTCCTTGAACGCCTCCCTCTCTCCATCTCTGGACTTGCTGTTCTTCCCCTCTCCATGTCTCTGCTTCTGGAGCGCTTACTTCTCTCCCCCTCATTTTCTCTGCTCCTCGATCGTCTCCCCCTTTCCATCTCTCGACTCCTCGATCTCCTTACCCTCTCCGTGTCTCTTATTCTTAAATGCTGCCCTCTGTTCCTTTCCATGTCCCGACTCCTCGATCGTCTCCCCCTCTCCATGTCCCGACTCCTCGATCGTCTCCCCCTCTCCATGTCCCGACTCCTCGATCGTCTCCCCCTCTGTATGTCTCTGCTTCTGGAGTGCCTATTTCTCTCCTTCTCCTTGCTTCTTGAACGTCGTGATCTTTCCCTCTCATTTTCTAAGCTTCTCGAGCGCCTCCTCTTCTCCATGATCTCCACACTCCTCGAGCGCCTCCTCTTCTCCATGATCTCCACACTCCTCGAGCGCCTCCTCTTCTCCATGATCTCCACACTCCTCGAGCGCCTCCTCTTCTCCATGATCTCCACACTCTGGGAACGCCTTCTTTTCTCCACTTCTCTGCTTCTTGAGCGCCTCCCTTTCTCACTCTCCTTCTGCTTGCTCCTGGACCTCCTTCCTCTCTCTCTCTCTGTGGCTTTTGCCAGCTGTGGTGGGGGAGAAGGGGATGAGTAGTTGTGTCTCCTGGAGGTCCTCTCCATCTCGCTTGGTCGCTCTTTTTCCCTCTGAAGATTGGGCCTCTTCTAGATGACATGAAAAAGCGTTTCCGTCACTTTAAGGTGTCGATCAATATTAAATAGTATTAGTGACCACACACGCTCAGCCTTACCCGTTCGCCCTGTTCTGGGCTCTGCTCCTCATGGCCTCGTCTCCTCCTGTCTGGAGAACTGCCTTTTCTACCTTCAACAACGTTTCTTCCAGTCTGGTCCTGTTGGCGTGATCTTGGTGGCGCCGGAGATGGGCTGCTGCTAACGTAGGGGGGGGGGATTTAATAATTTGATCCAAAATGTCAAAGCTGTTTTTAAAGTTAAGGGATTCACTGATGTATTGCTTTGTCTGTAAAACTTTCTATCCAGTTTACTGTGACGTGGCAAAAAAAGCCTTCACATCCTCACATTTCTGAGAAACTATAAGCAAAAAACGTGATCTGCCCCCATCTGTTCCTTTTATCTGTTTTTCAGTCTGTAGTCATGTAGAACAATACTTCGTGATGATCCATGAAGCAGGATCAAGTCAAAAGGAAAAGAGATCATGACCTTATGACTAGGAATTAAAAACATGAATGTCACATATTGGGTCGAGGTCAGAGTGACATGAAACATAAAGCTATTCCTTGTTGGTTAGATCCAGTAGGACACGATTTTACCAAACACAATAACGAAGCTTTTGTTTTTCTCAAAAGACAAAAACGAAGATAAAAATGAGAAAAAAAACCCCTCAAATGATACAGTAGGGAAGATAAGTGGTGTCACACTGAGTACGAACGGCACTGTAAGGTTAATTATGAACAGCCAGTTCCTCAAAGCTGGCCCTGCATGTCTCCTGTTTGATGTCATACCTGTGAGCAGAGCTGGAGGAAGAGCTCCTGCCTCGTCCTGGCTTTGCTTTTGGAGGACTCGCGCTTTCACTCTTTCTTCTGTTTTTCTTCGACACCATCTCTTTTTCCTCTGACGAACTTTAAAGAGGGCGAAGGACAAAGTTAGACACAACGCTGTTTAAACAGCGACAAAATCAAACGCTGCCGATTGGCTGTCAAGTACAAGAGTCTGATAAACACCTACCTGTCTTCTTCCTCCTCTGACACCTCTCTGAAAAACAGATTTTCAGGTTAACAGTGACAGTCTGTATGATATAAATGAATATGAATGAAAAAAATAAATGGTGGTGTATGGGGCTGTCACGATTACGTCAACTATCAAAATCGTCGACGACTGATTTAATAGTCGACGCGTCGTTTGAAGCTTTGTAAGATCCCAAAAGACGCAGGAATAAGTAGCAGGATTTAAGAGTGTAATAACGGACTGAAACAGAAGATGGCAGCACTGCATGTACAAGGATGCCAGCTGCCGTTAAACCCCGAAGAAGAAGAAGAAGAAGCTGTGTCCCAGAATTCATAGCGCAGCCCAGCTCAGTTTCCAACAATGGCGGCAGCTAGTTAGTTTTAATATTACTCTTATTATTCTTTCTGGGTCACAAAATAAACGTTTAACATATTTTCAGGCGAGAATGTAGCTGTGTAAACCTCAAATATCTGCTCAGTTTATCAGGACACCACATATTTTCAAAAGCGCTCCGACGTTTTCGGAGACGTCTGTTACCCACTAGCTCGATAGCGAGCCGGGGGCTAGGTCACTAGAGCCGTGAGAACACCGGACTCCCGGCTTCAAACCCACCGCCGTCTTTCGCTACTCAGGTTAAACATGATATATGAGTCACTTAGATAACTTACAAATGTTATTGTTTGGCTTTTTTCAGTGTTTTATTTGTTCCTGAGTAAATCTGTTTGGCTGAGATTAAAGTTATAGTTTTTACACAGCTGAATAAACGTCAAGCAGACAGCTGATCATCAGAAGTGTGAGATGCTGGAGAATTTACTCCGGTGTCCTGTTATATTTTAGATAGCAAGGAGTTTATTAAACTTCACCGAAACAATCTGCAAATTTCATTAAAATTTAATAAACTATCATCTTGTCTTTATTTTTAGTTAGCACAGACCTTAAACACTTAAAGCTGTAAGCTAATGATAGTTATATAAGAGCAGATGCTGCTGGTGCAATAAGCTGTATGTTTTACGTCCAATGGATGATGATCTGATTAGTCGACTAATCGCCAAAATAATCGGTGACTAGTCGACTATCAAAACAATCGTTTGTGGCAGCCCCAGTGGTGTAATACCGTTTCTTCTTCTTCTTTTTAGATTTCTTCTTCTCTCTGCGAGGTGATGGGGAGGGACTCTCTGAGCTGCTTGGAGAAGAAATAAAACCATCAGACCACCGCTCAGCAGCCAAAACCTTTTCTGCTTTCCCCTCATTTATCGTCTCACCTGTCTCTGCTCTTGTTTTTCTTTTTCTTCTTGCGACTGCGCTTCTTTGGAGGAGAATCTGATTCATCTGAATCTTCCAGCAACCTGAGAGAGAAAAAAACAAAAAACAAACAAACCAGACTCTAAATAATAATCAAAACATTAATTAATAATTAATTTGATGTGCACTCAGGCTCTGAAGGTGTTTTTATGTCCTCCTCACGTGTATTTCTGTTGCTGTTGCTTCTCCCTCTCCAGTCGTTCCTGCTCCCTCTTTTCCTTCTCTTTCTCCTTGCGGTCAGCGTGGAAGGACGATCCGTCCACGTAATCGCTGGCGATGCCAAAAGCAGCGCGAAGGCGGTCATTCTTCTGCTGGTTGGCAGCAGCGAGGGCATGCGTCTCTGTCACCCTGAGAAGAAACAGTAAAAACCCAACAACACGCTCTGAAGGATTAGAAGTTTCTGTCATGCTGTTTTCCCAGAGTTTAGGCACCTGGGTAGCACGTGCAGACCAAGCTTCCTGTAAATTCTGCAAATAATGAGCTGGTGCCCCTGAACATCACACTGTAGCTCTAATATTAAGACATGGCAGGATTTTACAAATGTAATTAACTGGACGTTCTTTTAAATTAATGGACACAAGACAATTTTAGCCTTATTCCTTCCGCTGCAACCCTGTTGCTGTCAAATGAGCTCACGGTAAGTAAAAGAAATAACAAACTGACAGGTGTGATTATCCTCCGTGCAAACTGTATATGAGGTCAGCAAGTACGAGGCCTGGTGCTGGTTTATAGAAAAATATGTTTCTTGAAACCAATAAAAGAAAACAGGCAACCAAAGTTGCTTCGAGGAATCAATTTGTGTTTTCTTTTGTTATTAATGAGGACATAAATGCTTACGTTGGTCTCTCTGTGGAGGCGGGTGCAGGCTCCTCCTTCTCCTGCAGCATCATGCGGAAACTGTTCACCTTCTCCTCGATCTCCTCAGCAGAATACCTGAGCGTTCACACAAAGAAGATTTAGCAATATGCAGAAGTCGGTGTAACAGCACGCTGCACTACCAGTACTTTCTTCCTCCCACTGAAGCAATCTGGGTGGATTGATTACATATTTCTAAAGACACGGTTCAATATTTTTGTGAGAGAGAAAAAAAAAAAAACTCAGTTAAGAATAAGCTGGAAATCCTCACGATTCAAGAAGCAGAGACCTTCAAACACACAGCAGCTTAGATAAAGAGATTCATTTTGAGTTCAATAACCATATTTACCCTTGCTCCTCCATCATGTCCTGCAGCTCGGCACACTTCACCTCCAGCTGCCGCTTCCGCTGGTGCTCCAGGATGTCGGCATTGGGCTGCCTGTTGAGCTGGCTCTCCAGCCTCTCCCGGTCCTTCTCATCCCGCTCGCCGCCACGCTCGTCCCGCGGCCGCTTGACCCGCAGACTCGATAGGTTGCGCTGCACGTAGCCATTGGTGCCACTCCCGCGCGGAGTCGTCAGGCCAATCCCATTGTACATGGCTCTGAAGACGTGAAGCGGTGGTTAAACATCAGATATCAGCTGCAGTACGACGTAATAAACATAAGTAGAAAAAACACAAACAACAATCAGGATCATCGAAAGGACCTGATATGCTGGTGAGGTCCAAGTGAACACTGAATAACAAATATGGAGCTCAGGAAAGGAGACGACCTGAAGATTAAAAAGAAAAAAAAAAGACTCACTGCAATAGGGGTGGGCGATAGAAACGATATAAATTTGGCCAACGGTAGAGATTTTGACTATACCGCTCTATTGCGATAGCGCACGTTGATGATGTCATCAAGCTGCGCCTGTTTTGGTTGAAAGCATCGCAGCGGCTACAACCATTATCATCTGCAAATTATGGCGGGCGACAGTCAGAAAAGAGGTGAAGCACTTCTGATATACGGGGAAAGCCAAAAACTGCGCTTCCTCCACTTCCTGTAACATTGATTCATTAATGCTGAATTCTCTCGCAGCTGCTCTGTTCCCATGTTGTTGCAGTATATTAATAACTAACCTCGTATTGTGGATGAATGATCTCAGTTGTTCTCCTGACTGAAGTTTGCCCCGTGTACAGCATCCTGCTATGCGATTGCATTTGTCCCTGACCACCAGAATCCCTCACGTTAACTTTTATCGAGTGGAAAAAAAGTTGGCGTTCATCCTCCAGCTTCACTGTGCTAATGTTATGCTAACATAGCTGTGTCGCTAGCGGTCACGTAGCACAACATTATATACCAGGTAGTCCAACTTCAGTAACCCTGCAAACGTCACTGCTGTTTAGTTTTCTGTCTTCATTTATGTTGGAAGTGATAACAGAGCTGTACGTTTGAATTAGTTTCAAAAATCTCTCAGTCAGAACATGCTATGAAATGTTTAGGTGGAAGCTAGCGAGCTAACTTCCTGTTAACTTCTAACTCCGTTAAATGTAATAAATTCTGTTTTCATGGATGCCTGGATGTTAGACTTAATTGTTACACCTGGTAAAGCAGCAATGCTGATGATTTAATTAAAGATGAAAGAATTTAGACCGTTTTTAACTCTCAGTGTTCGTTTGACTTTGGGAGCTGAAGCAGACGGAGTTTTGGACCCAGATTACTCCGCGCAACTCCTCACTACGGCAGCCGTAATGCTCTGACAATCCATCAAGCAGTGCGGCTTACCAAAGTTGTACTAAAACATTTTTAACAGATTTCTGCAGCCAAAATCGGTTCGAGGTCAGTAAGCACAACCAGAATTCATACGTAAGGCACAGTCTCGATTTTTGAGAAAGTTAAAGGATTTTAAGTCCTTATAGTGTGGAAAATACGTTATACAGAAGAAAAGAATATATCGTGATATATATCGTTACCACACATGCTTCAAATTATATCACGATATGGATTTTAGGCCATATCGCCCAGCCCTACACTGCAACACTAATGTGAATGGGTGTCTCAAAAAGCCACCTGGTGTTTTCCCTGCATCTGAAAAGTCAGTGTTAGAACCCACAATATCTAAAAATAAATGATTTAAACTTTGAAGCGCGTGTATGCAGACTCTACGCACACCGACCAATACAAATGCAAATAGATCAAATGCTGACTGGTTAAAAAGTGGGTTGGAACAGGGAAGGGAGCAGCAGTGGAGTCCCCACAAATGACAGAAGACCAACAAATATACAAAGAAACACAAACAGTGGCAGCAGAGGACACCGTTTATTGTTCTTAACACTTGGTTTCATTTCAGCTCTTTGAATGTTGGATCTCTGCTCTTCTTCACGGGTCACTAATGGACCAACAGCAGCACAAACAAGACAATGTGCAGACTACTGTCTGCAAAGCTGTCCGAGGACCACCACACTGGCATGTTTGAGCCATTACCTCTCACAATTTCAACAGAACAGGGTTCACCGTGTCATCTACTATTAGGAAGGTTAGTTGGGCCGATCACTGGCTGCTCTGTATACAGACTGTACAGTCAAGATACTGATCTGCAAGTTGCTCTCTAATGCATTTGGAGCCTGAATGTATAGAAAGCACTATGATATGACTGCTGTATAAAGTGCTTTGAATGCTCATGTAGAGTAGAAAAGAACTTTAGTGTGTGTCATGTCATTTCCATGTTCTGGCTTTGTTGTAATGCGCTTGAAGGACATGTTTAACGTTTTTAAATTGTTCTTTGTGCTTAAATAAAAGTCTGCAAAAGCAATTAAGGGTAAATATAAAATGTTAAAAATCAAAAAATTTAATATTTAAAAAATGTGTGTGGAATAAAGTACTGTACAAGTAAAGATCCAAAGTAAAACCAAATTAAATTTAAAAAATAATAATTGTAGAATTACATTTAAAAAAACATCTAAAAATACTTCAAACTAAATAAAAAAAATACAACAATATTTAGGTAAAATAGAAACACTAGTATACGGCTTAAAATAAATAAATAAAAATAAAATAATAAATAAATAAAATGGTAGGAGTAGAAAAACAATTATGCCGACAGCTCCCTGATCCTGAACAGCAGGATGTGGTTACGGTTCGACAACTATAACTTTTCTCACAGTCTCGATTTCGCTGCTAATAACCAAATATTCCGACGCAATGGTAGGCGTTAAAAACTGGCAGTGATTATTAGTCCTACCTGCTTCAAGCCTCAGACTGTCACAGGTGTATCATTAAATCAGTCTCTCGCACTCTTTTTGTTTTTTGTTGACACGGGTTTGTTTGAAGCTTCGGATCACCGAAGGCTGGAGCAGCCTCTGAGCCGGGTAGCACACGCTGTGTGGGTCGGTGTGCGTCTCCGCTCGTGTTTAACGTGAATTCTTCTTCATTTGATCTGAATTTATTACCGCTAACAGTAATTTTTGGCGCACTAACACGTGCGCCATAACAGGCCTGCTGTTGCGCCTGATTGTTAAATAAACTCATTTATGATAACTAACGCCAACAGAACCGAAGGGATACGCAGATCATATTTATATATAAAAAATTAAAGGAGTAAATGCAGCTTCTCTTACATTTGGTTTCCTTACCAACTGGCGAAATTAAACGCCATGTTTCTAAAGGCCTCTCAACACACAGCGAAGCTAACATAGCTAACGTATTTGATACGTACCAGCTTGTTCTCCGGGCGGGGGCGAAGAGAAAACGGCGTCTGAGATAATTTGGCGGTTAATAAGGTCCCTTACAATCACACGATCACAGAAATTAGATTATAATAACAGTGTCTTTAAAACTATGCAAAGATAAAGAAACGCTGCTAGCTCCGTTTGCTTTCAGATAGCCCCTCTGGTCTCCAACCGCAGGAAGAACGAGACTCCCAGTGACGTCAGACGCACGCAGGCGCGGATAAAGACTGATGCGTTCAGGTTCTGAAAGACAGAACCATATTCACAAAAACTACACCGTTCTGTCGTTAACTATTATATTGAGCTTACTAAGCTACCTGTTAAACTCTCTGAATTCCATAAACAGGTCCTTCTTTATTGGAAAATGTTATTTAAACATAATTTCACTCCACATAACAGCCCAATTTGGAACAACAGATATATACTGATGAACAGAAAATCTATTTTTATTCAAGATTGGTTATCAAAAGGTGTTTGGGCAATTGCCCATTTTGTAGAAGAGGAAGGACATGTTCTAGGACATCAAGATTTTTGCCAAAAGTTTAATATCCAATGTTCTAAAAGTAAATTTAATCGGGTTATAAAATCCATTCCATTGTCACTTAAAAACATAGTTGTAAATGATATAATATATTCTGACATCTCCCCCAAGTTAAGGCAATTATATATAGATGGTATTCGATTTTGTGATGTTAAATGCAATAATAAGTTTCTAAGATTGTCATTAAGGAGTCTTTATTCTCCAAATTTACTTAGATGTAATTACATATTAAAAGATTTCCAAAGGGAAGAAATTGAAAAAATAAGAACTGATTATATCACCTTCCCTATCCCTCCTAAAGGGAAAGAAGTCCAATTAAAAATTTTGAATAAAATTTACCCGACAAATAGACTCCTTGGTGATAGATTCAAAATAGAAACGGGTAATTGTGTATTTTGTGAAACAGAAGAGGAGGATTTGGACCATCTATTCTTTTTGTGCAGTTTTATACAAATATTTTGGTTGGATTTTCATACCTGGCTTTATTCCAGTGGGATTCAAATTACCCCGTTTACCTTAAATATGATAATGTTTGGAGTGTTTTTGAAAGAAAAGAAAGCTAATTATGGTGTTAATGTGTTATTAATCTTGTGCAAGCACCACTAGCTCACTGGAAAAACGACTTAAACCTGTTGGTTAAATCTTTGACCTTAGTTAAAAAGAAAAAGGCTGCTTTTTTTGTTTCCTTTGTGGAAGATTTTGATTTAGTGAGTTAATAATCTGTTAAATTATGTGACCCCATCTTTATATTTTCTTTTTCCTATGTATGAAAATTGCTAATATGTAAGGAATGTTTATTTTCTGAATGTGTAATATATGGTGCATTTTGTTTGTATATTAATATTACTAATAAAAAACAACTATTATATTGAGCATTAAATATCCCCAATACATGAAAGCCTGGAACAGCCTGTTTGCAAAGTCTGAGTCTCTGATCCTATGAGTATCATCCAGTAGGCACTGTGTAGCTCGGATGGACTTATCCAGCTTTATAGTCCTCAGAATGTCGATCCTGCTCCCTCTTAAGGCGTGCTTGCCTGGGTGGCCTTGTAGGTCAGGTGCAGTCCTTCAGATACATCCGTCATCATCCGTGTCGATAAAATCCAAATTGCCATTAGGTGTGAATGTGCGAGTGAATGTGAGTGTGAATGGTTGTCTGTCCTTGTGTGTTGGCCCTGCGACAGACTGGCGACCTGTCCAGGGTGTACCCCGCCTTTCGCCCTGTGACAGCTGGGATAGGCTCCAGCGCCCCCCACGACCCTGAAAAGGATAAGCGGAAGCGAATGGATGGATGGATGTATAAATTGTATGAAAACACTTGGACTGCAGACCATTTGTTCCAGATGAAAGTTTTATATAAACAAAGGAATTAAAATGATAATGTAGGTACAACACCGAGGAGTAGACACAGAAGTCCCCTCTTGACCACAGCAGAGGATGTGAAGAAGCTGGATTATCACGTGAAGAAACAAAGCAAGACCTTTCTGTAAGGAACCAGTTTCCTTTCATTTTACATACGAATTTCTTTTTAATTTATAAAATCTCCCCCAAAATAGTAGTTTCCATTAACCTAATAACATTTCAAGCTTCTACTTGTCCCAGACGACCGAGATGGATTTGGAATTTAAAAATGATCCTTATCCTGTAGAGGGGGCTGTTTAATGACTGTGTTAATGCGCTGCACATACTTCATTACAAACTTTAAACTGTAATAAAATGCAATAAAAAAAAACCGTGTATTTTCTCAGCAGAAAGTGTCAGTAAAGCTCAAAAATGAGCACACCTTTAATTTTAATGGTGACATCATTTCTGCAATAAAAGTAAAGACAATCTTATAGAAGTTTTTAATATTTTCTCAATGTTTTCTGTCTTTTTTCCTCTTTAAAAATGGGATTTAACTTTATTCTTAAAATGCAAAATTAAAATAAGCTCCTGTAATACTTCTTTTTTCTTAATGTGTTCAGCTGTTGTTAATTTAAAATGAATTTAAAATGCTGCGTTTCATTTTAAATTCTATCATTTGTTGTTAAATTTGAAATGGTGTACTGTTTTAAATGCTCTATCATTAAGTAATATTTTAATTTAAAAGTATGCTTTAACTCTCTTTAATTTTTATATCAGGTTGCACCCTATTAAATTATTATTAAGTAAGTAAGTAAAATTTTATTTATATAGCAAAATATCACAAAGTGCTTCACAAGGTATAAAACAAAAACAGACAAAAGTTAACAAAATGCAATTCTAAAAAGACGTGTTTTTAGTTGCTTTTTTAAAAGTGACCACTGAGTCCGCAGATCTTAAGTTCTGAGGAAGAGAGTTCCACAGTGGCAAAAGCTGCGTCTCCCTTGGTTTTCAGCCTTGTGTGCTGAATAACAAGTAGGCCCTGATCACAAGATCTCAGGGACCTGCTAGGGACGTAGGGCTGTAAAAGTTCAGTGATGTAGGCTGGTGCTTGTCCTTGAAGAGCTTTAAATGTCAGAACCAGAATCTTAAAATGGACTCTGACTTCAACGGGGAGCCAGTGCAGCTGTATAAGCAACGGTGTTACATGAGAGTACTTCGATGTTTTTGTCAGAAGCCTTGCTGCAGCACTTTGGACAATCTGCGGACGCTCCAGGGAGCTTTTGTTTAGACATGTAAACAGTGAATTACAGTAGTTCAATCGTGATGAAATGAATGCATGAATAACAATCTCCAGTTCAGTATGAGATACTATGGGGCTCAGTTTAGAAATGTTTCTTAAATGATAGAAGCAGGACCGAACCAGAGATTTGACGTGGACATCCAGGGTAAGAGCAGAATCAAAGGTTACCCCGAGGTTCCTGATGGACGATTTCACAAATGTTGAAAGAGGACCAAGAGCATTCATTATGTCAGGTACGTGTCTGTCTGGAGCACATACAAGGACTTCAGTCCTTTCTTCATTAAGTTGGAGGAAGTTGTCAGCCATCCAACCTGTGATGGTTTCTAAGCACACATTTAGAATCTGCAGCTTAGAAACATCTTCAGGTTTAAAAGACACGTACAGCTGGATGTCGTCTGCGTAGCAGTGGTAGCAAATGTCCTCAAAGGGGCTCAAAATGTGCTGGAGAGGAAGTAGATATATTAAAAACAATAAGGGCCCCAGCACAGAACCTTGTGGCACACCATAGGACAGGGACGTGGAAGATGACCTGTACTTAGAGACCGCCACAGAAAAGTATCGTTCATAGAGATACGAGGAGAACCACTCTAAGGCAGACCCAGATACACCAACCCAGTATTTCAGCCTTTCAAGCAAAATGTGATGGTCAGCGGTGTCAAAGGCTGAGGGCCAACATTAGGAGTACAGAACGTTTCCCTGCGTCAGAATGTCACTGGAAACTCTAAGAAGGGCTGTCTCAGTAGAATGAGCTTTAAAGCTTATTTAAAGAATAATAAATCATTTTTGTATCTTGATTATATTTATGACTGTGAATAAAAGATGTTTTCAAAAGGTTGTAATCAGCGGGCGGGGAAGCAAGGAGCGGCGCTGATTTTGAACTTTGGAGAAGGCTTGGTTTTGACGGATTGGATTACGGATTTTGGCGGTTGGCATAAACTGGTGTGTGACTGGACAGGAATGGCAACTCAGGTAGAAGACGATGATGACATGGATTTAGGAGATTGGACACCAGTTAGTGGGAAAGGGGCGAGGAGAGGGAGAAGAGGTAGGGAGGATGAAAGTGTCATAGGAATTCAGGGCAGCAAACGAAGTTTGGAGGGGAATAGTTCGGATGATGGGAGTATTATCCGGAAAAGGAGTGTCAGAGAAGAGTTTAAAATAATATTGAAATTTAGGCTGAAGGGGTGCAACTTAGCCCAATAGTTTTGTCAAGAGAGCTGAAAAAGAAGTTTGGAGAGGTAACGTTAGCCAAAGTACTTAGAGATGGGAATTTGTTGATAATCGTTAAGAAGGAAGAACAGAAAAACAAAGTGTTGCATGCTGAGAGCATCTGCAGAAAGACAGACAGAGAGAGAGGTGTTGGGGGAGTGTAAAGTGGTGCGAGGGGTAATCACGGGCATTCCAATAGAAGCAGATTTAGAAAAAATTAGACGTAGTATTTCTGGCAGTGAGGTCAGCAGGATCAAAAGACTGATGAGAACAGTTGATGGGGAAAGAGTTGACCAGGTGACTGTAATGCTGGAGTTCCAAGAACCAGTACTTCCTGGGAGAGTTAAAGTAGGGTGCATGAGGTTTCCTGTACGGCCGTACGTTCCCCCTCCCCTCAGGTGTTATAAATGCCAGAGGTATGGGCACGTCGCAGCGGTGTGCAAGGGGAAGCAGAGGTGCCCAAAGTGTGGGGGTGAACACAGGTGAATGTGACAGTGTACAGGATAAATGTTGTAACTGTGATGGGCAACACAGCGTGACATACGGGGGTGTGCAGTTAGGAGGGCAGCTGTGGAAATAGAGCAAAGCAGTACAAAACACAAGTTATGCTGAAGCGGTCAAGAAAGTAACAAAGGCAACAGATGGGAAAGGACCGGTTCAACAAGGCTGACCGACAACAGATTGATGAAACCCGTCCAGCCATCACAGTGGAGAGGATGATTTTGTTCATTGCATATGCAATAAATTGTACAGACCAAGTTAAACACAAAACAGAGAAGATGAAAATAATTGTTAGAGGGGCTGAGACATGTTTGGTGTAAAAGCTGTTTCCTGGGAGCAAGTTCATGAGAGACTGGGGGGAGATGAGAAGGCAGGAGGACCAGGAGAGAGGACAGTCTGTTAGTTATACAGTGGAATGCTATTAGTTTAATAAGAGATGGACAAGAATTTCAGAAATCTTAGAAAGAAACCACATGCTATCTGTATTCAGGAAACTTGGCTCAGTCCAAATTTGGATTTTGTTATTAAAGGGTATTCGGAGGGATAGAAGGGGGGGCAGAGGTGGAGGGAGTGTTATATTTGTCAAACAAGGAGTTCAGTACAGAGTGGTGGGAGAGTACACAGCTGGAGTATATTGTAGTTGAAACTTGGACAAAAACTGGAAGCATAAAGGTAGTAAATTTTTATAACCCATGTAAAAGACTGTCACTGGAAGTAATGGAAGAACTTGGGGGGCACTTAGGGGGGAAAGTAATTTGGTGTGGGGATTTCAATGCTCATAGCTCATTATGGGGAGGGTACAATGATCAAAATGGAGCCGTAATTGAAGAATTAATGGAAGTTAAAAACTTGGTTTGCCTAAATGATGGAAGCAGTCCAAGGGTCAACAGTAGGGATGGGACAGAGTCATCAATTGATCTCACATTAGTGTCGGATTCTTTGTTCATGGCAGGTAGTTAAAGAGACAACGGTGGGGAGTGACCATTATCCGGTACAGACTGATAGCAATGAATGTGGAGAGGTATGATACAGGGGGTGTGCTCGAATGGTGTTTTGGATCTGCAGATTGGGAGACTTTTGAACAGGTTAGTGATCTGGAGATGCAGAAAATTGATATGAATGTTAATGTTGATGATCTAAATTCGTCTGTGTGTGGTGCAATTCTGGTAGCGGCGAACCAGACTGTAAAGCTGGAAGGAGGCAGAAACAGGAAGATTGTACCCTGGTGGACAAAGGAATGTGATGAAGCAATTAGGTGCAGGAATAAAGCTTTTAGGGTGTTAACAAGGAATCACAATTATCACAATTTCGTTGAATATAAAAAATCACAAGCTATTGTAAGAAGAACCATTAAAACTGCAAAGAGGGACCGTTGGAGGAGCTTTTGTAGTTCTGTGGGGAGAGAGACAGATATTGGTAATGTGTGGTCAATGATCAGAAGGGTGAATGGCATTACAAGGAACTGTGGGTGTCCAGTATTGAGTGAAGGGGAAGTCACAGCGGCGAAAGAAGAAGACAAGGCAGGTATGATGGCAAACACTGTTAAAATCCATAGCTCAAGTAATATTAGTGAAGAAGGTCAAAGGGGAAGAGATATGACACCAGCAGAGAACAGGGAGACACTGCAGCAAGCTGACGACACGAATGTTTCAGAGTGGTTTTAGAAGAGGGAGGGGTGCAATGGATCCAGCGTTATGTTTAGAACATGAGATAAGGAAGGCACAAGTGAATAAGGAGAGTGTGCTGGCGGTCTTTTTTGATATAGAGAAAGCGTACGTGGAGGGAAGGTCTATTAATTAAAATGAGGGAAATGGGTATAAATGGTCGAATGTTCAGATGGGTTAAGGATTTTTTGGAAGGCCGATGAATCATAGTAAGGACTGGGAGGAGTTATTCGGAGAGTTTGCCAATAGAAAATGGAACGCCACATGGAAGCATAGTTAGCCCGCTATTGTTTTCACTGCTGATTAATGATGTGTTTAAGAACATAGAGGGTGGGATGGGGTTTTCACTTTTTGCAGACGATGGGGCGATGTGGGCACGAGGACGACGGTTAGATTTTTTGGTGAAGAAAGTACAGAACAGTGGTCATATAAATGGGGGTTTAAATTCTCAGTTGATAAGACTAAGTTGATGGTTTTTACAAGAAAAAGAGGTGGGGTTGACGTCAGGGTCAGATTATATGGACAAGCATTAGAAAGGGTAAAACAATTTAAATTTTGGGGGTTGTGGTTTGATGAAAGGGTGACATGGACTGTACATATTCAGAAAATAATAGACAGATGCAAGAAAGTGTTGAATGTCATGAGGTGCTTAGTGGGAACTGACTGTGGGGCTGATAGGAAATCTTTAAAAGCTTTATATACTGGGTTGATTGGGTCAGTATTGGATTATGGGTGTGTAGTATATAATTCTGCTGCCAGAACAAGTCTTCATAAATTAGATAGTATCCAATATCAGGCGTTAAGACTTTGCTCAGGTGCATTCAAAACAACATCTGCAGCAGCACTACAGGTAGAAATGGGGGAAATGCCATTACAAATAAGAAGAGAGCAACTGACATTGAATTACTGGGCAAGTTTACAAGGACATGGTCACAATCATCCGACAAAAACTGTTTTCCAACCGTGCTGGGAAAAAGAGAAAACGCAACTGAACAGTGGGACAGAAAGCAGCTGAACTTAATCTGGACAAGATCAACATGTCAAACAGTACCGTTGCCTACAATACCACCATGGATGCTCCCTGATGCAGTAGTAGTTCCTCAAGAGCAGAATACGACACAAAATGAAGGAAAGGTGGCAAAAGCAATGGGAGGAGGAGAGGAAAGGGCGATGGCTGTACAACATCCAAAGGAAAGTGGGGAAATGAGAAGTACTGGACGAAACAGGAGAGAGGAGACGATTATATCTCGACTGAGATTTGGACACACTGGCTTAAATAGCACATTATTTTTAATAGGTAAACACTGTGCAGGGGAGTGTGACTGCAGTAGGGAACAGGAAACAATAGAACATGTTTTATTGCATTGTCAGAAGTATGAAATGGAAAGGAGACAACTGATCAAAAAGCTGGACGATATGAAAGTGAAGTTGGACTTGTTTGATTTATTTCGCGTGAGCTCTATAAGTGAAAGTTATCAGGCTGTATTTTGGTTTTTAAGGCAGACCGATTTGTTCGGGAGAATTTGAATATTTTATTTTATTTATTTATTTATTTTTTATTTTAAAAAAAATTGTCATTTCGGTCCACACTCCACACCACGTGGTGGCGGTAATGCACCATTTTGCTGTTTGCCAACCGCCAATAAATCCTATACAGAGGAAGAAGAAGATGTTTTCGAAAGGCAAGGATTAATATTGGAACTCTATTACCCAGAGTGCCTCATGTGTGACGTAGGTTTTTCAGTTAAAAACATCCTGCCTCCTCGGCTCGACCGTTAGTGGCGCTGAAGCTAACGGGAGCGGAGGGTGTTGTCGTTCTGTGGGTCGTTTCTCCGAAAACTCATAAAAGAACTCCACATTAGAAAGTAGGCCGCTCAGTTTAGAGATAATGGCGGAAGGAGACAACAAAAGCGTGAACTTGATGGTAAGTAGGAAGCATTTTTAAAACCCACTATGGCGAATTTAAGGGCTCGTGTTCGATGTAGGCGTGTTTGCAGCAGGAGAGTTAGCCTCACCCGTCGCTGCTAATCTGACGGCGCTAACACTACTGTGGTGTTTAGAGATTCGTGTAAATAGTGTGAACTTTGCACATGGGGGCAGCTGAAAAGTCTAAGCTAAGCGATTTAACCCTGATCGCTTATCCGTCCGTCCGTGCTGACCGCAGCTAACCTTAGCTAGCTGACTAGTTAGCATGCTTATTTTAGCTTCAGAAGCGGGGACGCTTCCTTTTTGTGGAGGTGCTGCCTCGCCCTAACGCAGAAATCATTTTAAAGCGTTAAAACAAACTGAGATCGAGTCATCACACGCTCATTCGACGTGGTTTGACAGCCTGTGTTTGTCCCCGGTTATTTCTACGTGTAGTGCACTGTCACTGCGCCGTCTTATCACCGAAGATACACACCCTGTTTATCAATTTGCTTCTCAAATAGACTTCTAGGCCACAAAACACACAAACTGAGAGCCATATAAAGGAGTATCGTTACATTCAGGTGCTCTGTGTGTGAAACAGCAGGATAAACTCACATTATATGACTTTAAAGGTGCTAGTTGCTCTTCCAGAGGCAGCACAGTAATGTCACCTTTATACTAACTCCTGGAGAGACTGCCCTCCTGAGTACACAATCCCCTCAGATTACACTGATATCGCACAGTTTGATGGTCAGTTAGGTAATGTGTAAAGGTTTGTTTGTGTGTTCAGGCCCAGGAGACGGCCCAGCTGGAAGAGCAGCTGCAGTGCTGGCGTGAGGTGATCCTGGCTGGGGATCAGGTCCTGCGTTGGGAGAAGCCCTGGTTCCCCGGAGCGCTGATGGGCGCGACCACCGTGCTCTTCCTGTGAGTCTGCTTCAGAGTGGGCGCTACACAGCTGGCACCACACATTTCCTTCCTCCCAGCAGTGATAGCTATCTGTTACAGGAGAGCAGGGAGAGGCTGGCCATGTCTTATATTCAATTTTTATAGTTTACATCTGCCAGCGACTAAAAGCAGCCCGGTTTGATCTCAGATGGGCTGAGCAAAGTAAACCAAGGTGGAATTACTCAGATTTATTTCTTCCAGTGTAAAACTAACAGTACAAAGTGTTATGTCTTTGGTCAGGTATTTTTCTGATTTAATCACCAGTCTGATGGTTGGTTGACCAAAGATTTGCATCACAGTATTTTAAGATTCTGGTGGATTCCCTGGATTTATTATTTTGTAGTACATTTTGTTTAAGTGTGTCTTTATGTAGGTTTACCTTCTGTCAGGAGTATAAATTATTCAAAAACTACTTTAAGTATTTGACATAGGGCTATAATCACATCATAACTGTAAGTCTTTTCTGGTTTTGGGTTGGTTGTAATGTCACTTTTTGTTATCCATTTGCACTTTTTCTTACAACTGCTGTGTGCAGGTGATTCTGTCTCCAGGTAAAATCTCCTCTTGGAGCATCTCTGCTCGTTTCCCATCCTTCAACTGTCTGTACTGCACAGAGGCCTTCCTGTCTGCTAACGTACTGCTAGAATTGCGCAGCAGCTCTAGATGGTGTAATTTAGGATGTGTAACGTGTTAGAAATGGCTGCTGTGCACCACTATCTTTGCCCTGTGGAACTGAGTTAGCTTTGGAGTGTTGTCTGCTTTTGTTAAATGAGTCGTATAATTACAACCATGAGTGAACAGGGTGCAGAGCTAATACAGGTCCACTTTCAGTGTGCGGCTTCTGGTCAACACACACACACTCTGTCTCTTATTTAAACCACTAGAAAAACCACGGTAGACATTTTAACTGTTTCTTGTAGTGTTCAAGCTCAGACCGTGATGTTGTCAGAGCAGCACTACGATTACAAAACCGCTAACAAACAGATGTTTTTACAGTTTTCAGATCGATGAACCAAAGAAATCCAAAACGATGATTTTGTCAGTCAAACTCGACAAGTCGCACTACTCTCTTACTCTCTTCCAGACACTTGTGCTCTTGGTTAGTAAAGCAGGCGTCACCACAGAAAGAACAGCAGTGTAACCTGTATCCTGCGGGGTGAAATGGAGGCTTTGGCAGGCTGATTCTTGAGGCCTGATTTATTACTAATTAAGATAATCAGCAGGCCTGTGACAAGTAATATAAGCCCACACTGATGTAAAACGAGTGTCCTAATTACAGTTTTCCAGCTGGTTGTCAGAACACTCAGCTTAATGTTAATCTTTTCCACATTGTTGAAACACAAAGCAAAACAATGCAGATTAGCTTCTGCTAAATGAGCTTCGGTTGGGCCGTTATTAGGCCATTCCTGAAATCTACTGAAGGTGAATCCAGACTGGAACACTGCTGCACTGTTTCTGATGCCTTCCTGCTTGTTTCACACACCCTCAGTGTTCATGTCTTTCAGCTGCAGGTGCTTTGTACGCTCCAGCGTTCATGAGCAGAGATCCCCAAATCGTAACAATCGTAACAAAATAAAGGCGTGATTTTAAACAATGAAATGTTCAAACCCGTTCTGCCTGTTTTGTGTTCGTCCTCCAGGCTCATCTACTACTTGGACCCATCAGTGCTGACCGGCCTGTCCTGCACCGTCATGTTGCTCTGCCTGGCCGACTATCTGGTGCCCACCCTCGCCCCCCGAGTGTTTGGCTCCAATAAGTGGTGAGAGCTCTGTCATATTTGCTTCGCCCCTATGTAGACAGGTTTTCCTGTTTTGTCAGTCAGTTCTGAAGCCTTCCTACATCACTCTGGCTTCAGAGATGACCTCCAGCTTTGGTCTTTGACTAAACTGAGTTGTGAAAGAGGAGGATATATATTATTGCAACGTTCAACAGACTTCCACAGGAGGATGAAACTGGATGCTTATCAGGGTTTCAGGATCGTTCCAACTCAGTCTTAACTATGAGCGATGCAGCTTCATATGACTTTGTTTCTGTGTCTTTGATTCTTGTTTTTTCTGCAAGTCAGAAGTGATGAAGCAACAGAGAGGGTGATCTCAGATGGTGTAATGAGAACAGCTGTGTGAGTGAGCACAACACATGTCATGGTCTAACTGGACGATAACCAGTTAAACAGTCCACTGAGGAGGAAGCTAATAAATTCTGAGGCAACATGAAGCTGAAGGGGAAAGGTGAGCGGAGAAAAGGAAGAAGTATGGTTTAAAAAAACAAAAACAGGAGGTGGGGGGGGGTTTCCCTCCAGCTGTGCCGGTTTAAAGCAGTGGTGGTCTGGCCTGCTGTAGAAGCCAGAAACAGTTCATGCCTCACACGGGTTTTGTTTTTATTTACTGCTATTTAGTGCTGGGCCATATCATACCGTTCACGGTAATACCGCTACAATGTTAGCCAACGATAAGAAAATGAAATATGGCGATAGAAAGTGGGTAAAACGCGCATGCGCTGTGCCTTTGTTTTTATACGCACATGGCGGAAAAAGCATGACGGAGAACGAGAAGCGCGAAAGTGGATCGTTGAATGAAACGATGAACCAGAACTGGTTTGTAAAAATGCTGCAGCTTCAGTGGTGTGGAACTGGTTTAGCTTTCGTCCGTCAGACACACAACAAAGCACTATTTTTGGTAGCGCATGCTAGCGGGCCGTCGTTATTACCGTGTTGTTTGGAAAATACGGCGCACTTAAAATCAATCCTTCGATTTTTCTGAAAGTCGACAGAGCCCCTTATAATCCCGTGTGCCTTATGTATGAACTCTGGTTGTGTTTATTGACCTCGAAACGATTTTATGTAAACGGCGCTCGAAAATCTGTCAAATGTTTCAGTACGACTTTGCTAAGCTACGAAGCCGCACCGCTTGATGGATTGTTGGAGCATTACGGCTATTGTAGGCGGAGCCTCGCGGAGTGATACGTACTGTGCTTGTATTGTGTGTGTATAAGCTCTTTTTAAGTTTTGTGGATGTTATACATGGTTATGCTGAGGATATGTCGGCCAGTTTCCACTGGAAATGCCTTTTGGTTAAACTGTCAGCGAGGAATTTGCATTTGCACTGTTAAATTTTTATATAACTTTAATGCACATAAAAAACAGCTGATTGTGTAAGTGAAAATACATTGACTTTTTTTTTTTTTTTGCACAAATAAAGTTGTGGAGTTCTAAAGTATTTTGTCTGGTGTCAGTTATATCGTCAGTTATTGCAAATTTTCAAATGTATATCGTGATAAATATTTTTGGTCACGTCGCCCTGCTCTACTGCTATTTACATGAAAATGGGTCCAAGCTGAATTTTGGACCGTCCTAGTATGTTTTCGGAGGATGGTCATCAGTAAGTCCACGCGACCTGCCCAACAAAACGTGCATGTGTAGGGAAACCGATGGTTTTGAAAGCCTCTACAGAACTGACTGTGTAAAATTGCCCCGCCTTCATAATGACAGGGTGGCTCACCTGGAGAGTTAGTTGGTTAAGACGAGTTGTAAAGCCTGTTGGCTGAGCTGCACCTGAAGTCCTCTCATCCTCTTTGTTTGTTAGTAAAACGTAACAAACTAGATTATTAGAGACCTGCAGCCAAAGGGGCGTTTCATTTTCAGTTCGAGGTAAATGGCAGACTGTCCCACGGCTTCACGAAGCTTCGGCAGTAGCCAGCACTCGGTGAGCAGCCCGTTGATTCAGCTGTTTGTGTTGGATGGTGACAACCAGACACCCAGGACAGGATAGGATAACAGCCTTCAGTTGGCACGGTGTGCTGCACGTCATCCTCCAGCTGATATAAAACCTTGCATCAGCAGAGCGTGACCTGCGCTGCTTCACACTCAACACAGCCTCTGGGTGATGATGTACAGTTTTTGAGATTTTCGCTTGTTTTTAATCTACCGCTGGGGGCTTGGTTTATGTAGGGAGATTAAAAAGCCTGTTTACATTTTCGGTTACAGCCTCGGGATGATGAGCTATTTGTCTGCAGAGCCTGACAAATGTCCTTTGATCTCACTGAGACGGCAGAAAGCTGGCGTATCTGTGCGAGTCTGTAACACGAAGCTGGTCACGGTCCCTGTTTGGCTCCCTGACAACAAGGACTGAAATAGGGAGCGATGGCGAAGCAGAAAATAGAGGTCACTCTTCCCAGCTGTCCCCTCTTGTCCTTCACTGTTTGATCTCTTTAGCCTTCACAGCAGTGCAGCGTGGGATGTGGTGTTCCAGTTTATTGGCTGTGAGGCAAATTATGGTCAGAGATTGTTGTTGGGTGATTCCCAAACAGTGAAACTTCCACCTGTCAGTGATTTTGCTTGTTTGTCTTACTGAACTCCAGAATGTGAGAAAGTTTGGAACTGAACTTCAAGCAGAGCTGGTTTGTGCTGCGAGCAGCCCGGGAGAGTTTACATTGTACCTGTAGTGATGTTGATGGGCAGCACCTCTCCTGTGTCTCCTTTATGTTTTGTCAGGTACACGTTTTATAAATGGAGGATTCTATTCTCCTGCCTCTTATCCAGCTGGTAGCTTGTGTTCAATAGACCCAGTTCTTCCCCTGATCAGGTTCTTGGTTCTGGTTCTGCTTAAGCTCAGAGCAGCACAAGTTGCAGTCAGCTGGGCCGCAACTCAGTGCTGTTACCTGGTGACAGGAGGAGGTTAGGTGGACCTCCTCCTGTTGTAGGTTGGATTTTCTAAAGCAGAAAGGGAGGAAGTTTAAATATGCTGAGAAGCTGATATTGAATTTTTTTGCCCCGTGATCTGAAATATTTGTGCCTGCTGCAGCTGATCATCTGTGAGTCAGCTGATCGTTTCAGCTCTAATGGAGCTTAGACATTTATTAGGTCACATTAAAAACGTTAATGCAACAACACTGTTTTTTCTCACTCTCATTGGTTTAAATAGAGCTAAGTGTTGCAGGCGGCTGTGTGTGACTCACTGGCTTCCTCTTGATGGTGAGATTAGGAAATGTTGGTGAAAACCATTCTTCAGGCCCGAGCTTTAACTCAGCAGAAACTCTGCAGCCAGGACCGTTGAGTGAGTTTTCTCATTGTCTGTAACACCTTGAACTCTGCTCCTGCAGGACCACCGAGCAGCAGCAGCGTTTCCACGAGATCTGTGGGAACCTGGTGAAGACTGAGCGCCGCATCGTGGGCTGGTGGAAGCGCCTCTGCACCCTCAAGGAGGAAAAACCCAAAATGGTACGCTCAGAGCTTTCACTTTGATCCCAACCCCTCCAAAAACCAGCATTTTTAAGACATAAATTCCCAATCCTGCATCTGATGTTGCAACTAAACACCTCACTATAGTAGTTGCAGTGTAATCAGCTGCCTCTTGCTGGTCTCAGCCATGCTGTGTGTTTGTAGTTGGAAGTTTTTGACTGTGTTGCAGTCGGTGAAGAAGAGGCACAAAGCTTTGCACAATGTTCCCAGACTCCAAAATGAATCACATTTGCACAAAGTTCTGATAAGCTGATCTTTGTAGGCTAGCTTGGCGTGCACAGTGAAGGGGCTGTATCTGATTGGCTGCTGAAGGCAAGCGTCTAGTCCCAAAAACAGTCTGTGACCTTTGCTTTTGGTCTGAGCAGAGTTAAAGTCTAACTTGCCCTGAGCTACAGGGAACCTGAATGAATCAAATAAGCTGCAGTAAATGGAAGTTTTATTACAACAGGGAGCTCTCTCTGTGCTCCAGATAAAAATATCAGCTGATCTGACTTTGCTGCTCCACTTAGCAGACCTCAAACTGGGTCACAGGCAGCCAGAACAGAGTTTTTCACAGCCTGTGTGACTCGTTCTCATTCAGTGGCCATTCTGACTCTTCCTTCTGAATGATGACTTGCTAATGAAATTGAGCTGAATGTAACCTGACCTCCTGATCTCCACAGTACTTTGCCTCAGTGATCAGCAGCCTGCTGGCTGTGGCCTGGATCGGACAGCAGGTGCACAACCTGTTCCTGACGTACCTGATCGGTGAGCATACTTTCACTTGACTACAAAAAGACTGTTTTGTTTATCGCCACTGTTATCAGCCATGTTTCACTCATATCTTTGTGGGTTTCCTTCCCGCACTCTCCCCTGCTGGCTGCTGTCCAATCACACGCTCCTTCATGTCTCAAATTGTAAAGTCACTTTTAATAATATTATTAGGCAAACATCTGGTGAGCGGTTCAGGCCCAGTGTGACTACCAAAGGTAAAGCACTCGTACCTCGTGTGCCGTCAGGTTTAGGCTTTGTATCAGTAATCGGGTCTCACTGTAAACACACTTCAACACCACTCTGACATAAAACGACACAAGTCTTACTGTAATGGCAGATTTTATTTTAAATGTGCTCTTCACAGTTTGTTGTTGTGCATTAGAAGTTTTTGCACAAACTCCACATCAGGTCAAAAACAAACTCCGATGTGGCTTCAGGGGTTTGTGATGGAGACGATGTAGGAGAGCAAGCTGAGGGCGAGCCGTGTTCCCGGCTTCCAGGTGAAACTCCGGCGCTCAGCTGCAGACTTGTTTGGAAGATGTCAGCCACCTTTAAAGAAGGTGTTACACTCTTCTCCTTTTAGAGAGAGAGAAACAAGAGCTTGCTGCTCATCCCACACTGCCCGTTTCTTTATTTTTCTGTCCTGGGCTGATTTTCTTTCTTTTTTCAGTTCTTCTGTGTGGGGGGGGGACCCAGACAGTTAATACTGTGAGACTTGTTCACCTCTTGGTTTGGCTTCCTCTGCTCTGTCGCTCCAGAACACAATGATTTATGTCCTTAAACCTCTGTGTAATCCTTCACACACAGGCTGAAGTGGACATAGTCTTTGACATTTTGCTGAAGGCGTGCCTGCAGACCCCGCCCACCTTCATTCTGTTTTAAGAGATTTCCGTTTTAATGAAAGGCCCGAGGCTCGCAGAGTGTCGGGATTAAAATGAGAAATCTTAAGTGCTCGTCTCTGCTCTCGGGTCCTTCTTTAAAACTGCTTTCGCTGAATGTGGAAGTTGAGCCTTTCGTGCATTTTCTGCAGACAGAAACTCGTACGTGACTGAAGAGGAAGAGGCACTCGTGTTCATCAGCAGTTTCAAATGCTTCTGTGTTCAAGTTAATTTAATGGCCGGTGGTGCTTTAGACTGATATTTATCTTTGATATTTGGCAGGTTTTTGCATGTTTGAAGCTCTGCATGTGGCTCTGAGGGGATCAGGGGTATTCATTATTAATGGGGCTGATTGTGGAAGTCTTTACAGAAACGTGCAGTAAAACCTGAAACCATGTCTCACCGCTGCAGAGGGCGAACACGTCTTAAAGCTGCCGGGGGGGGGGTTTAGATCAGCAGGTCTGGCGAGCTGTGAGTGGGCTAATCCCCACTTACATAAGCTGAGACATGTCGAGTGTTCCTCTGACAGAAACCGAGCAGAAAGGCAATCAGAGGTCATGTGACTGTGGGTTTTAATCTGGTTGCTCTTCAGGCTCGTCTGGTTAAGCAGCTGCTTTCATGTGAAGACTTCATCTGCCGGGAGCGGGTGGAGTACAAGCAGCGGGTGGAGTACAAGCAGCGGCTCCTCACAGTCTTTCTTAAATCAGTGGCTAATGTTCCTCGGGCTGCGTGGTGTCAGTGAGTCACTGCTCAGAGAGCTGAGTGAAAGCTGTGAACAAGTCACTGATTGTTCTGACATGAACACGGGGAGTGATGCCAAGTGAGCCGTGAAAACCAACGCAGGTTTTCAGCCGATGCTGGCTTTGAAGGGAAACACTGATCTGACAGAGTGAAAGTATTTTTCATATCGGTCAGTCTTTCAGAATACAGCAGAGCCTGAAACCATCGACACGCCGTCACTTTATCCCTGCTGTGATTGGTGGTTGGAAAGCTCGATGCAGCCACACTGAAGTCGTCCATCGGTCTGTCCATTCAAAGCGATCCTGGTGGATTGAAACGGACGCGTGTGCCGCCTGATCATCCCGGATAATCCTCTCTGGTCATTAGACTGAGCGTGTGCGAAATTAACAGTTTCATTAATTTGACCTCGCAACCATGAGGTGTTCTTTCTCTACTCGATCACAGGCGCTGCCCCCTGGTGGCAGTTTAAGAGCTTTTTTTTAAAAAAAATTTTTAAAAATCTGTTAGTTTAAATTCTGTTTCAAAATAAGAGCCTGCAGCTGTTTCACTATGATAGATTATTGGCAAGTAAGAAAATGAAAACTAAAGCCACTTTCACCTTTGACCTTCAGTTTTGTGACAGTCAGGTTTGGATGATTTCATTTTTCTCACAGGAGCAAACTGTGGTTTCAGACACACAGGCAGCGTGTCAAAGTTCATCAGGTGCTGTCTGTAAACGTTTCAGCGCTCAAAGCGTCCGATTTAAAATCTTTGCACACTTTTTTTGTTCTTCTCGTTGCAGTGAGCTTCCTGCTGCTGCTGCCCGGCCTGAACCAGCACGGCATCATCACGAAGTACGCCGGCATGGCCAAGAGGGAGATCAACAAACTGATGAAGCAGAAGGAGAAGAAGAACGAGTAGATGAGCGTTCGCTGTGAAGAGGGGAATCTCTGCAAGACGAGAAAACGCAACAGGACGATGGGAAAGTGGAGGAAAGTGAAGAAAAAGGAGCAGGGGAGTTTAAAAAGTCCTCCTGCTGCCCGGGTCTCTGCACTTTGTTTTGATTTTCACACAGTTTCATTTCTCACACACACATTTAAACCTCATCACACACAAGGTTTTATTTTGCTTTTGAATTAACCTGCCATGCATGCTGCCACCAAATGAAGGTGATCACACGTGGAAATGTCCCAGTCAAACATCATCCTTCTGTTTCTTAGATCAGCTGTGCTTCGCTTGAAGGCGTCGATGCTTTCAAAGCCGTTCCCTCTACTTAGACTACTGAGCAGTTTGTGTAGCATTGCTGCCTCATTTTAACCTCTCAGACAGCAATGATTTTTTTTGGGGGGGGGGGGGGATTAACAGCAGGTCTTTTTATGTTTTTGTGCTTCTTCTGCTTCACTTGTGTTTGAATTTAGTGCTGAAAACAAAACTGGATTTGAAGCGGAGCTGAAACTGTTCGTAGAGACAGGCCTACTGCTGTACCGCTGCTAGCTGGACTCTGTTAGTGCTGGGATGAAACCCCACAGTGCATCGGTGACGTGGGGCGTCTCTGTAAATAGGCCCCACCCTTTCTTCTCTGTCCCCGTCTGTCCTTTTCTTGTTATTTATGTGTTCGTTTCTCCTCAGTCTTCTTATTTCTGGTATTTCAACTCATTTCATTATGTGTTTATTGGAGATCTTTACACACGAATAAAGTGATTTAAATGAGGTTGTTTCTTGGTCTTCATGTGTGTGAGCCCTGCCCTCCTTCCATACCTGCACTGTCCTGACCGCTGGCAGCACACCTGCGCCGTGTATTCTCTCAGGACCAAACACCTCACAGCTCCACAGTGATCCGACCCACTGATCATTGGCACGTTATTGGACCACAGTGGGAGTACAGGATTGAATATTTCTCTCAGATTTGAAGCTTTTATTGTTGGTTAAACTGGGTGGGGGGCTTTCATTAGTGGGTTAGGACCCTAGAATTCTGGGTCCAGTAATGATATTTGGATGAGAGGGTGATGGCATTAGCTGATAACTTGGCAATCACCACACACTGTATGCTTGTATCACACAGACCTGCTGATTAGTAACAGCCAGAATTTCACCAATATTTCTTGCCGTGTCTGTTAGTACCTCACAGCAGCCATATCATTGGTCAGATGATGCTATAAAAATGCTAGCAGCTACAGCCACCTGTGTCTCACCTGTCCGGCTGTAAACGTGTTTATTTATGCTGTAAAGTTGGCAGTCGACTCCCTGCTGGAGCCTCTCGTGGGCTTTGGATTTTAGTATTTCTGCGTTTTCCTGCCCATCTGAGCCCCTTCAGTTAAAGTTTACTTATTGGTTCTGTTCACCGAGTCCTGGAGGAGAAATGCTGTTCCTGCATCATATAGGAATGCTCTGAGAAGCATCTGCAGACCACAGAGTCCTGACAGGGTTTGCACATTTAATGGAGGTTTGCTGTGGCGTTACTTCCTATCAGTGGAGTCTGAGCGCAGTACAGTCCGTCTCCCAGCGTCTGGTCGCCCACAGCTGCTGATCTCTGGACCGTCTGCTGGACTTCCTCGGCTCAAACACCTGCGTCGGTTCACCTGCAGACAGGGAACAAATGTCCAAACAGCAAAGCTAACTAAAAATCAGTTTATGCCTCTGTGGAATACTTTGAAAGTGTTATTTCTGTGGTAGTCCTCATATTGTATGCACAGTTATTACTGGTAGTTTTTATTATGTTGCACACAGCAGAGATTAATTATCCTGATATTCTGTTTTTGCTGCAATGTTCTGTACAAAGCAGGATTGCTAAAACAGTTTGCCTGTTAAGAAACGATACGATTTTTATGGCATTACTGTGGCTGAGCGCGCCGCTCAAAGACGGCGCTGCGCGGTCCGTTATTACTGTGACCACAAGGACACAAGCTGTGAGCGTTACCTGTCAGGATGTCGTGTCGGTGCCGCTGTGTCTGTCTGCCGCTGGCCTGCAGTGACGAGCCATCGAACTCCGGGATCGGGTGCTCCGTCCTGTAGGTGCTCTGGCACTTGGGTGGATGATGATGACTGATGAGCTCTCTGATGGCGCGGCTGCTGTTATACCGAGTCCAGTTTTCCAACTTTGGGTCGACTCTCTGGAGAGAAGCAGAAGCTGGTTCTGTCCTTAATATATAGTCATAATATTTCACGACAGCCAGCTTTACTTTAATTCATGTATAAGTTATTTTAAAATTTAGATAAGTCTAAAATAAAAAGTTGAAATTAAAGAAAAGTCTCCCAAACATAATTTTAATTATAACTGAGGGAAGATTTGGCATTAACTGATTTCTTCCCCTAATAAAATATGCTTCTAATGCAGGTAAATGATTCAGGGTCCAGGCAGATCATCACCACCAGGATGGTCATGTGACAACTTACTGAGCTAAAAGCTGGGATGAAAAAACTGTGACTACAGAAAGACAACAGATCGAAACAACTCTGACCTCTTAACTGCATCAACACAAAGAAATAAAGCATGTTAATATTTCCTCATTCATGCAGGCACAAAAGAAGAGTTCTAGAAATATGATGGAAGTAAAAATGTAAGTAGATAAAAGACTTAAAATACTCCAGAGTCTGTCTTTAACCATCTGAAAGACGGTTTTCCGCCTCACCGGAGTCACGTGCTGGGGCGCGTACACCTCTTTGCTGTGTGACTGCAGCACACTCTGCGGCGGCATGGTGTTGTCACGGAGATCCAGCTGGCTGCGGTGCTGGGAGGGGAAGCTGGGGTCTCTGAGGCGGAAGACAAGAGGACGTCCATCGGCCGACCTGCCGGAATAACTCTGACCAGGAGAAGAGGAGAGGGAAGGGCTAGAATCGTACCCGAGAGCTGGATTTGTAGGACGTTTAAACGTTTTACATTACTGACATGTAAAATAAAACCATTAGAACTTGTATTCTATTTTTAGTGAAAACATAAAATCTAAGAAGGTAGAGATTGACTAATCAGATGTGAACTGTAGAGACTGTGGATGCGTGATGATCCACACGAACAGCGACTGTACGGAGGAGACCTGGGTGTGGGTGGTGGTGTAGCAGGGTGGCGTGTCGCCCAGGCTCAGGGTGCTCTGATGCATGGGTCTCGGTCTAAAGCGCTGAGGTTGATGTTGGCAGCGAGGACCACAGCGGGCTGAAGCCGGGCTGAAGCCGTCCATCGTCTCGTCCTGTGCCTCGGTCACAGTGCAGTCAGACCTCTGCAGCTCTGTCAGGCTCAGGTGTAACTGCAGCTTTTCACTGTGTTTGTACAGAAATCAAAGGACCTGCTTCTTTGAGCATAAACAACACTGTTAACACTTAAAATGTCATTCATCTACATTTAGAATAACAAAAGATAAACATAATCTTACAGGTACAAACCAATCGTCTAATCACAATCGCAACAATTCACACACCCTGCCACTCTGTTAGGTACACCTGTTCAACTGCTCAGTGACAAATGTCAGTCAAACACATGGCATCAGCTTGTGTGTGTGTGAGAATGCTGTTTTTCTTTTAAGTGCACATTTAACCACCTTTTTATTAAAAAGTCAAACTTAACAGGAAGAAAAAGACAGAAAGATGCTTCATCCAGAACCAGGAAGCAAAAGGTAAAATATCCAAAAGTAAAACAGTAAAAACTGGAAATAATAAAAGACTTAGGGAGAGGGAACAGTGAAAAGAGACAGGAGAGAAGGGAGGAATATACGAGGAAACGATAACGAATAAACCAACCGTAGACCTGAAACACATCTCTGGAAAGATCACACAGTAAAAACAGGAAGCAAAGATGGCGTCACAAGAACTAAGAAACAAGAATCGAAAACTAGGAAACACCAGTGACTCAAGTCCAAGTTCCCAGACCGCTGAAAGTGACACGACCATGGCAACCCCCGCAGACAAACTGCCTGTTTCTTCCTGTTGACAGTGAACATGTAGTAAAATCACAGATGTGGTGACCTCAGCACAGTCACCACACAGGACGCTCTCATATACAGAAAGCTGACAGAGATGTGTTCGATCATTACAGCAGGAATCACGCCTGCTCTGTAGCGACTTACCTGTGATAATGAAGCTTGTTTCTGTGGAAACATGTTGCCACGGTGATGAAAACAGACGGGTTTACTTTGACATTTTCTCTCAGGAAAGTGATCCTGCTCTATCATGTGCAGACCTGCCTTTTACTCCTGGACTGTTAGATGGAAAATAAAAAAAAATAAATTTACTGTATCTTCAGAATAAAACATTTCTGATGAAACTGAATGCATTTATTTGCTCTCACAGGTCTCCCGCTATCCAAATGAAGGCACTTGTTCCTTTGTCCATGAATGTTCAATGCAGTGATGGCCACTTTTATGGATTCTCCTTCAGCAGTGAGATCTAAAGGACAGAGAAACACCCCCCGAAATGTGACCAGGTTTTCTCTGGAATAATCTGCCCTCACACATAAAATCCAGTGTTTACAAATTTAAATCAGCTCTAAATTATATGGAATCTATCTTATCTGTGTGTTTTCTGACTGGACTGACACCTAAATAGATTCCCAATTTATGGCTTTTAACCCCCAGAAAGATTTTGATCTCTGACCTTCAGGACAAGACCCCATGGTGGATGGGTGGAAATGACTTATAGAGCATTTTAGAATTATGTTTGCTACTCAAACTAGGTTTGTCATAACTATTATTACCGTCATCATAAATGCACTCACTTTCCTTCTGAAGAAAAAACAAAAAGAAATGATTAAAAATGATTTTTATTGTTGTTGTTATTAAAATGATACTGTATTACTATCATTACTATTAATCTACTACTATTTTGTGTTATAAGAAGTCACATCTCATCACATCTTGTGATGATGGACCATTTTTCGCCTGACATAAAACTAAACATCATCGATACTGCTGCGCTCCCCCTGGCGGGCGGCGGAGGAACAGCAGCTGAAGACGGCGGCGCTAGTGGGTCGAGCTTCGTGTCGATTCGTCCTCTTCTTCGGTTTAATCATCCAACGACGCGTTGTTTGACCGAGAGAAAGGCCGAAGCGGCGCTGTCTCCGTGTAAATGGCGTCTAACGGTAAGAGAAACGGGCAAATCTGTCTGGGCGTCGGAGCCGGTTAGCTAACGATAGCATCACCTTCACCTGCCGGTGAACAGAGGACAGCTAGCGGCTAGCTACAGTTTAAATGGCTCTCTGGGGGCGTGGCGTCCATCCTTTATTATCACATTTAATTCATGCAGGCCTTACGCCACCGTTTGTCCGGCTGCACGACCGCCCCGCCGCCTAGCTTCGGTCCGATTAGCTCGCCGTTATCCCGGTTTTGCTGCTGACCCAGTTTCTGGTGGCTCACTGCGGTCTCGAGCAGAGTAACCGCCCCCCTGTGCCGATCCCGCTGCTTTAACCCCTGTCCTCGGTTTATTAGAAGGACATCAGAGCGGAGACCGAGCAAACCCAGCTCACCTACACCGGGCGGGTTCAACTCAACCCCAAATAATGAAAGACATTTCATTATTAATTTTTTGGCATCTGTGGGCTGGATTATTAATACTGTCAGGTAAAGAGCCTGCAACAACACAGAAACAGTCACATGGCCCCCTGTGAGGAAAAGTCCTGTTAACAGGAAGAACCCTGCGTTAGAACCAGGATCAGGGAGGGGCAGCCATCTGCCTGATGGGGGTGAGGGGAGGGAGCAGCAGGCTGGGTGTTTGAACTGGAGGGTAACCGACAGGGAGGGCTTTGCTATTCCAGAAAAACACGAAACCATAAAGAAACAGGCCGTACATATTTCCAAACATATAAGCACAGGACACTCAAAGTTTATAGTTATAAAAGGGCGACTGTGTCTGTGTTTGATTGGATCAGTGGACTCACAACACACACTAGGGCACAATATCCTGTCACATTTCCATTTGTGTTGCTATTTTCATGCAGTGTCATGCTTTAAAGCTCGCTGCACACACCGATGAGACACAGAGATACTTCTGACCTGCACAGGAAGCTCTAGACCACAGGTGTCAAACTCTGGCCCGCGGGCCAAATTTGGCCCGCAGCCTAATTACATTTGCCCCCTGAAGCCATACCAAATTACTATTAGAGCTGGCCTACTGGTATTATACAGCTAATATATATATTGTTTAGTATTAAGCTTTGCTTGTTCCATATTCAGTTTTTCAGAAAAACTTGTTTGAGTCCATAAGAAGAGATTCATTCTTAAATCTGGAGGAAGATTTTTTTTTCAGTAAATATTAATGTTAGCCCGCGACCTTGTTCCAGTTTTGAATTTTGGCCCACTGTGTATTTGAGTTTGACACCCCTGCTCTAGACTGATGTGAACTGCATCATTAAACTGAGCTGCACTGCAGCAGCTTATCAGCAATATGGGTGTTTTTCATTATCATGTGATTTAGTGTAACTTATAGCTGAAGTGTGTCATTAGGATTCAGCTGCACAGTGACTTGATTGGGCGGATCAGGACCCCAGAGGCTCGTCCATAACACCGAGCTGGGGGTAAGAGAGCAGAGACAACAAATGATAAGATGCAGAGTGGTGTGAACGAAGAAGAAATGCTCAGTGCATCATGGGAAGCCTGTCGGTTCGGGATCACCCGATCCAGCCCTAACTATGTCAATAAACAAAAGTTTTAAGCATAATCTTAAAAGTACTGAGTGTGTCTCTCTCCCACATCCAGACTGATCTGACAAATTTGAATTCAGTGGATTTGGTGTCTGGTTTTTAATGTATTCATAAATAGTTTCACAGTGTTGCAGTCTGAAACACTTTAAATCGTCTGTTTTTGTTAATTATGTTCGGTTTGGATAGATCTCCCGGACATGGATTGAATCTAGTCCCAGACTAAAAGAGAATCAGTTTTAGTCCATGTCATGAAAACTCAGCCTAAGCATTACCATTTTTATTTCTGGATGATAAAAAGCAGTGACGTGGCCTTCTTAAAAAGTGTTTTTACAGATAGAATATAGTTCATTCATTTAATAATTACCATTAAAATGTGTCTTATAGTTACTGCTGAGTTTGTGAGGTTATAGATTATGTCTGACGCTGTTTGGATGTTTTATTGCTATCATCAAAACTGACTTTAATATTAACCCTCTCTGCTTTTTCCCACAGATTATTCCCAAACATCTAGCCAGGGGTAAGTTATGTAAATCATGTCTTTATTCACTCATGAAGCTTTCAGTCATTAATACTCATTCAGAGTAAATACATTTAGGTTTTGAATTTGGGTTAAAACAAGAAAAGTAAGTCCTTGCATTTAACCGTGGAAATGATTTTGTTTTGTAAGTGAATGAAAACAATTTGAAACGGTGTATTCTTGGTTGGTGTGTGCAGCTATCCATCCTATGGTGGAGGTGGCGGTGCTAGCCAGGGCTACGGTCAGTCGTCTGGCCCGGGTTACGGCCAGCAGGGCTACGGAGGCTACAACCAGAGCTCGGACAGCAGCTCCAGCTCCTACAGTCAGGGAGGCTACAGCGGCTACGGCCATCCTCAGTCAGGTAGAGGAAGCCCCAACGTCCGCCCAAATCCACAGTCACTGTTTTCCAGTCACCTGTGACTCAGTTTCCTTTTCCCAGGTGGATACGGGTCTCCATCCTCCAACCAGGGCGGTGGCGGTGGTGGGTATGGTCACTCAAGTCAGTCCTACAGCTCCGGTGGCTATAACAGCAGCAACCAGCCGTCCAGCATGAGCTACAGCCAGCAGTCGTCATTCTCCGGGTACAGCCAGCAGCAGCAGCCTCCTCCTCCATCCTCTGCGAGGTATGCTCACGTTCACCTCGCCTTCAATTCACTGATTTCTGCCCCATCTGCACAGGGGTAGTGTTTAGGAGCAACCACAAACCTCACTGACTTTTCCTGCGGTGTGAGAGAGGAGGATGCTGGGATAGCAGGAGATGGAGGCAGGTGAACTACTTTAGCGAACGTTGATAGAAGCAGTCAGAAAAAGAATAATTTAAAGGCTGCATTCGTCTTTAGTTTTAAATAATTTTGGAGTGCAGTTAGTTTTTGTTGTTTGATGGTGGTCAGAACACTCCTGTAATAAAAATCAAATGTTCATACTGGTCCCCAGTATAAAGTACAACATAAGCCGAGCTCAGTCTCAGTAATTCAGTGCTTATCTCTATGATACTAATCCTAATAAAGCAGGTGCTCTGTTTTTCATTATATTATAGGTCAGCCTAGAGGCCGAACTAGTTTAAATCGAATAGAACTTTAAAAAAGGCGCCTGTACTGCAGTTTCATGTGAGTACAGCAGGGGGCGCTCCAGTTATAGGTGCAAACTTCCTCTGTGGCGACCTCAGCTCTCTGCTGATCGCCAGGTATGTGTCCTTTGAAGCCAGCGTGGACTTGCAGACGGTGACCCTTTTAGCTAATTTCATCACTCAAAGCCTCTTTTTAATTAGTTCAGGTGTGTCGACGTGCACGTGTCCGCTGCCACCTGAACTTCTCTTTACCCCTCTGTTACTGCGGAGGCCAAACATGCTTTCATTTGCATTATGTTCATTTTGAGGACATTCAGACATGTTCAAGTTCAGTAAATGTTTGTTCATTTACAGTCAAATCATTTTGGCCCTTAGCTGTAAAAGGCTGATGAGCCGCCAAGTGAATGATTGAGATTACAGCATTGAACAAAATAATCAGGATTAAGGTTTTCACCATAATTGAGCAGCTGCAGTTTGAGTCTCTCGTATGTGAGCTGCCATGTTGCTTTGTAGTCTTTAACACTTCCTGTTTTCTAACAGCTATGAAGGCAACTCGCCAGCTCCCGCCTACCAGCCACCGAGCAGTGGAGCGAGCGGAGGCGGTTACGGCAGCAGTGGAGGGCAGCCTGGTGGTAACTACGGGGGCAGCGGAAGCCACCCACAACCGTCTCAGCACGGAGGAGGTCACTACAACCAGCCGCCGAGCTACAACACTCCTCCTCCGCCGAGCTACAGCCAGCAGAGCCAGTACGGGCAGAGTGGAGGTGAGGGGTTGTGTAGCTGTTGATTACTGATTGAAAGCACATCAGTGTTTGGTCTGCTGAGGTTGGAACTTTCTCTCAGGATATGGAGGCGATAGCCCGCCGATAAGTGGAGGAGGAGGCGGAGGATACGGTGGTCCTGATGGAGGTTATGGAGGTCAGGAAGGCCGTGGGGGAAGGGGCCGCGGTGGAGGCGGATTTGGAGGCCGCGGTGGTGGCGGATACGATCGAGGTTTTGACCGAGGCGGCCGAGGTGGTCCAAGAGGAAGAGGAGGCATGGGGTAGGTGTTATCAATCATTGACTTATGAGTCACAGAAGCTCAGGGCTGTGCTACATCTTAATGTCTCCACCCATCTGGTTTTACATGGAGCCGCACTACTTCTTTTTTTTCCTGTAAAAAAAAAAAAAAGAAGTAGTGATTCATATTTACACCTCTGACCTCACCTGCTTGTAAGAGTATGTAATCCTCAGTGCTGCGAGAGATCCCGTGGAGCGCCTCTCCACCCAGCCCAAAAACGCTGAAGACCACATTGCTAAAGGTCCAGTGAGTCGACATGTGGTTGAAAAGTGAAAGAGCCAAAGCTGTGAATCATCTCTGCAGACTCCTCACACGATAAAACAGATTCAAACCCAGACCTGCTGCTCTGAGGCCACTGGACCACCTTACCACCAAATCAAAAAGAAACGTGAAATGGCCTCAAAAAAGCAGTGTGTTCTGAAACATTACAGTACTCACAAGAACAGGTGAATGAAACTCATCTTTGAAAACAGAAGGTGGAGGCAGCGAGGAGAAAGTGTGACAGGCTTATTTCATCTGCCTGCAGGTGTGTTTTTTTACACATTAAGAGCACAAAGGTAAAAGTTTTAAAAGCCAACATCTGTGCTGTGATATCAGCTCGTCCTATAAAAGAGAGGACGTCCACTCAGCTGGGTTTTCTTGGTTCATGGTGGTTTGCGTTGTGGTCCGGTTGACTCTGCAGACCCGCCTGACAGTGTGATGAGGTTAAAAACAAATAAAAAAAATCTGGTCAAGAATGGATCAGTAAGCCAAAAATGAGAGGTTCACAGCCAGAACACAAAAACAACACACAGCCAAACTCGGTTCCTTTTATTTTGAAAATCTGCGCTTCACTCAGCGCTACTTTGTGGCAACATGGGTTGAAAGTACTGTTTCCTGTTCTGCTTAGTCAGTGCAAACACAACAGAATGATCGGTGCTCTCTGATCAGAGAGGATGAAGTAAATCGCATAAACTGCCAATGTATGGATTATTTGTTCATTATTGAAGTATTGATGTTATTTCTATGGAGCTATAACGTCTGACAGGGTTCATTCAGTGTTTTGTGCCATTAAGCACAACAGGTGGCACACCTGTGCATTCCAAAACAAATTCATAAATAATAAAGATACAGCTTGAGACAATAAATAAGGAAGCTATTATCAGCTGCCTCTTCAATAAGATCCTCGTCACGTGGCTGAACTTCGTCTCGTCTCCAGCTCTGATGCCTCAGTGAGCTCGGCGTCGTGGCAGAATCTGGTTAGTGTGGACCTCCGTTTAAAAAAACAAAACAAGAACTGCCACCAGCTGCAGTCCAAGAGGGTGGAGTCAGGCGGAGGTGGAGTCAAATGTACTCCAAGCTTGTTCAAGTCTGTCCAGCTCTAACTCCAGAGTGATGGTGACACACAGTAGTGATGCGGCCATCGAACTATCGACTGTGAAAACACGAGCATGGCCCGCTATGTTTACAGTGCCAGCACTTTCAAAATAAAAGCAAAGGAATTGTCTATGAATGCTGATGAGGCTGTAGTCTTACATGGATGTGTTAGGATAACCCTAAAGTATGGGACACACTGAAGATGCTGGGATGTGATTCAGATTTGTCATTTTCAATAGAATGATTGTTTTAATACCACTGACTCGATTCATCTGTTCCAACCTTGGAAAAGAAAAGATGCAAATGTAAAAACGAAGGCTCCGCTATGATACAAATCAGAAACCACAACCACAAAAATTCCAAACAGCTCAGGAAAAACTGAATTCAATATCATTCATTCATCACACATCACTGTGAATTGTTGTTGGTTATTCTCTCAGCTCTGATCCAGCACTGGGAAAACTACGTGTTAGTAAAAGTTACAGGTGCACTAGCAGGATGCTGTAATAAGGCTAACGCACAAAAGAAAAGTGCACGGCCACGGGTAATTGGTGTTATTACCCAGAGGTCTGAATACTTGCAGAGGCCTCAGTGGTTTTGGGTGAAGCTGGATTAAAACAGCAGAAATGGATAATGGGTTGGAGCAAAGCTTCGTAAAGCCAATGAATTAAATGTACAGAACAAAGAACATCAGCACTGAATGCTTGAAGCTGTGAAGCATAAACCGGTAAGTTGATGTTTTTGTTCTTCTTACGAGGTTACGTAGTCTCTCGTTTTCTTCTTTGTGACCTCATGATGTTAGAGCTGGACTCAGATAAACTAGTTTCCCATTCCATTATGTATTTTCTCATCCATCGTGTACTTCCTGTACATCTCCTTCCACACTGGGTCATCTTGATATTCGCCACAGTGAGAACTAATCAGCTGATAAATCCAAGTTTACAAATGACTTTGGGGTATTATCAGTTTTACAATGGATGAACACGTCAAAGAAAGATAATGGTATGTGTGTTGTGCCACATCTGGAGTTCAATAATGCCATTCAGCTATAAATAGTAAAGTATGCAGTTGCTTCAGAAAGTATTCAGACCCTTTGCACTCTTTTTGTTTTAAAATACATTTTTTATCTGTAATTAATACTTTGTCCATCGATCTATTTTCTGCTACTTAGTTGGTCCAAGTCATTGACCGGGCATCTAACCAAAGATGCCCCCCCGTCACCACCGTGTTGTCATGGGGGAACACTGAGGTTTTCTGAAGCCAGCTAAGAGATATAGTCTCTCCAGCATGTCCTGGATTTGTGACTGGGGCTCCTCAGCTCACACAGGAGGTGTCGCGATCACCTGACTCCTTTTAAATTGGAGGGCCGTTGGTTCTTCTCTCAAGGAGAGCCTGAGAGCCCAAACAGCTGTCAGAGTAGGTTCATTTCCCCCACGTATCCTTAATCTTATTGGTTTGGTCAGGACCCTCAGGCGAGAGCAGAGACGTAGATCGTTATCAGTAAATCGACAGTTTTACCTTCGCACTCAGCTCTGTCTTTACTGCAAAGACTGGTACTGCCTGTCCAGCAAATCTCCAGGACCATGGTTTCCCTTCACCGTGGGTTGTTTCTAGGAAAATAAAATATAACTTCTGAAATTATTTTTACAACTTCGACACATAGATGTGCCAATCTGAATACTCTGAATGTGCACAGCTAGTTAGATGTTTGAACCAGTAACATCCCTGCTGAAACTTTCTGAAGCGACTCTATGCGCCGTTTATAAAAGGTACAAAATAATTACCCAAGTAGACACAGAAAGGTGGAAATGTAATCTCCAGGAAAGACAGATTGGCTTCAAAACGACACTGCTGTGCATCACATGTATGTAAGGAACCCAGCGAGCCTTGCTCGTAAACTTCTGTATGCAGACTTAAACTCCGTACGGCGAGTTTTTCATCTTTGCTTGTGTCTGAAATGTTTCTATAGAATAAAGTGTGACCTTCACTCTGCCTACAAACTAACACACCTCAGTATATCACCATCACCTGCCTTTTTCACCTGTTACCACCACCTTCCCCACCAGCCCTTGCAGGTTTACTGTACCATACTCTGCTTTAATCACTCTTTGAATCTTCTCCTAGGCTTTTACCTTCTCTCCAGGCTGGCTTTCTGCTCTTAAGCCATCATTTGGAAAATCACATTATGGGGAAGTCAGATTTAATAGTCTTCTAATAACACAAGGATATATTACTTAAATACTAATCAGTCATTTTGGAGAAAAGTCTCAAACACTTGGGAATTGCTGCAATTTGTGTAAAGACAGGGTGTCTACGGGTCCTTAAAAAAGACTTGAAACTCTAAAAACCCCTGAAGAAGAGTAACATTTTCTTGAATTCAGTTAAGTGGGTCTCAAACATTTTAAAGTCATGTCACTGAGACGGTTTCCAAGACACAAAGCTGCTATTTTGGCCTCCTCTGCATAATTAGGTAACAACAATGTGACCGCATCAATTTTTAGAAGCCGACGCTGTACCTGCGAGAGAGCATCAAATGATGTGTAATCTACCTTGTGAATAGCAGCTAATGGTTTGGTCTGCTGGAAAGATATCAGCTGAAGAGAAAACGGGTGGGGTTGGGTTTGCTACACACTTTTCCACTGGCGTGTTCTTACCAGCTTAATTTTATAGAAAGGTATAAATATCAAAGTACTTTCACCCGCTGGGTGAAAAAAATTGTGCCTCATTCAGTTCGGTTTTATTTATATAATGCAGTTTAGAATGAAAAGCATCTCATGGATAATTTTACCCTTTTAAATTGTTTCAAAGTATAATTTTTAGCTTTACTTTGTGTAAAAAGCATTGCAGACAGTAACTGTTTTATCTCAGGATAAAAATACATAAGTACTTTAAGTTAAAGCCCAGTGAGACCCAGCCTCAGGCCTGAGCACGGTAGAGGGGCCCTGCTGTCCAACCTGCTCAATGATCGAAAAGGAAAGAAGGTCAAACACACGTGAATAAGAATAAAAATACTTTTGGCTGTTAAAGCCTGTGGCTGAAAATGCTGATAGAGCAGTCTGCGCCGTGTTGTTCAGACTCGGGAATAAAAACAAATGAAAATTTGACCTGATGTCAGTGTGTTTTCACCTTTGTGTTACTCAAAGTGAAATCTTTAAGGTCTGAAGGTTCTAAATTGAAGCCGTTCATACCTGTAGACACCCTGTGTTGAGTGAATAAAGGTTTTCCGAGACCTTTAAAGAAACAAACAAACAGCACCCACCAAGGGATCAGAGCTCTGATGTTTGGGTTTGTTAATTCTCTTATGATGAAATAAATGGAACTTGAAAGTTTTTACACCTTCTGAGTCAGAAATGCAAATTTCAGCTAACAGGGTTTGTACACTGGCCTCTTGTCCATGGGTTACATCAACATGCAGTAAGGGTACATTTGGACAATGCCAGCGAGGAGGGGTGGGTTTAGCAAAGACGCTGTGAGAGTGAAGGTTAACCTCAGCCCAGTGAGAGAAATCGCTGTCAGCTCCAGCCTTCAATGCGTGTCGTTTTTCTCTTCCTCTTCATCAGAATGGGCGATCGTGGAGGATTCAATAAGTTTGGTGGTAAGTGACAAAAAACTTCAACACTTGAGTGAAAAGGTGTGTCAAAGCTAAAAGGGAGTAAGCTCAAACTCTGGTACTTCAAGTGTGGCTTGGGGGATAAAACTTGATTCTGTCTGAAAAGCTGAAGAAAAAACAGCTAATTAACAGTGAAGGTCAGGCGAATGTTAAGACTTTTGATGTATACTGTCTCTAGCATGACTGTACAGATGATAACACCCATCGTGTTTTGTGTGTTTGACTTGAAATGTCCATCGGAGGGAGTTAAAACTGCATCATTAGCCCTTCCACTGCTCCTCTGGCACTCGGTGTTTGAATTTGAAGTGTGGATGGTGACAAACTCAGTGACTGAAGTGAGATAAGTGTTGCTTACCTTATCGTGTTGTGCAAACGTGACAAAGCGCGTTAAATGGATGAAATGACCCTAAATGGTTTTTAAGGCTTGGCTTGAAAACCTGTTGACAGATGTTTTGATTCTGTTGTACTTTCCACCAAAGACGGTTGAAAGGTAAAAACTGATTGGGTTGCACACACTGGGAATTTTTTTCACATGACACTGACTCTGGAACTCACGGTGATGAAAACGGAAAATTCTTGGTTCAGTTGCAAATCCATTTGGAACAATAGAACGAGAGGCATGAATGCTTAGTCACACCCTCAGATCTGGGTTGATTGTATAGAAAGGCGGGCATGCTTTAGCTTTGTTAAAGTAGTTGCAGGTTATTTGTGTACAGTAAGAAAGCCCCTATCTAAATTCTTACCACTGCATCCGAGAATATGCTCATTCAGGCTGAAGAGGGTTTTGCTTTTGTTCTTGTGTGATCATAAAGAGATTAAGTAGTAATGGCGGTAACTTGATGCATTCCACTGTAGTTCTACTACATGTCTGTGTAGATTCTCAGTCATCCAGTCATGGTAGTTTTGAGAGCTTGAAAAGAAGGTGACTGGACTTCGTTGGGTTTGCAAAGACGTTTCACCTCCCATCCAGGAGGTGAAACTCCCTTCAGTTCTAGAAACAAGAGGCGGAGAGTCCCAGGTATTTAACCCACAGTGGGGTAGCTTTTGAGAATGTTGAGAATGTCAAATTTGAGAATTTGACAAGATGAACGTTGGTTTGAAAGAGGCCATCTATGCCTACTCTGAACGACGGCTCATGTGACACCTGCAACGGTCAGTAGTGGGAACGGAAGAAGCCTTTTGGATGAGAGGTGAACGTCTTCACAAACCCAAAGAAGTCCAGTCATAATCTTTTTTTCAAGCCCTTCAAACTGTTTGGACAAAATTTCTTGAAGGAAATGTTTTCAGTTGTTTACAATCCTGCTCATAAGAAGCACAAACTGATACGGATCGGAGAGTTTATATAAATGTGGGCTTTTTATTTAAATTACCAAATTATTTTAGTTAAAATTTACAGGTAGCACGCCCAACAAGGTTCTAGCAATAAATGGTGTTTACCCCGCATGGCCACTGTGTCTGTATTGGTGTCATTCACCACCCAAAGATTACCACTCCAAGGCCAGTTTGAAGCAGCACAACAGCTGTGGAAAAAGCAAACGTATGCTGATTGAAAGGTGTTTTCATTAGAGACATTGTAAGAGCAAAACAGCGTTCAAAGAATGCCTTGCAAAAATCTCTGGGTAACTGCAAAGATGCTGGACGTTCTGCCCATCAATTATCTGCTTTAAATCAGCTGAACCTGAAAGTATGAAAAGTTGTCACATTTCTAGTCATTCTTTACTGGTTTTACTGGTGATTCTGTGATTCGGGGACTATTACAAAAACATTGCAGGAGGAGGCTCAAATAATCCTGAACAGAAATCTGTGGGAGCCTTCTGCATGGTCAGATATGGTGGTGGGCCACCCCTCCCACCATAGAGCCAATCAGAGTGCTGACTGTATCACTGGACTGGACTGAGCCAATCAAGAAGCTTTTCAAACACCAATCTGTGATCAGACTCATAACATCTTTTGAATAATTCAGTTGGTGAGAGTATTTTTTTGGAAAAGTTAGAGCTCTTATTTATTCAGATAGGAACTTCAAAATAATTTTGGCAAGACTTGCTTCTAGGAGGAGTTTTTTGTTTGTTTGTTTTAAATCCTGACCATTAGATTGACGTTACGGCACTTTTTTTTTTTGGATTGTTTCAGTTGGGCTTGGCCTTGTTTGCCCAAACTACTTGGAGATGTTGACCGGGATTCCTGCAAATGGCGAGACCCTGTTGTAGAAGGGCCGTAGTAATCTAATACATACTTACTTAACTCAAGCTTTCTTTAAAGATTGTTGAGTAGTTTATTGTAGGGTTTAATCTCCCAGGCTCTGATTCTGCACCGTCCTCAGTGTGAATGGTAAATGGCCTGTATTTGTATAGCGCTTTACTAGTCGCTAAGGACCCCAAAGCGCTTTACACAACCTGTCATCCACCCAGTCACACACACATTCACACACTGGTGATGGCAGCTACATTGTAGCCACAGCTGCCCTGGGGCGCACTGACAGAGGCGAGGCTGCCGGACACTGGCGCCACCGGGCCCTCTGACCACCACCAGTAGGCAACGGGTGAAGCGTCTTGCCCAAGGACACAACGACCGAGACTATCGGAGCCGGCAACCTTCCGATTACAAGGCGAACTTCCAACTCTTGAGCCACGATCGCCCCCAAGTGTGGATGGGATCGAACACCATTGTCTGCCCGCCTTTCTGCAGAAAACTTTGGAATCAATTTGGAACAATAGAACAAGAGGCACGGATGCTTAGTCACATCCTCAGATGTGGGTTGATCATATAGAAAGGTGGGCGTGCTTTAGTATAATTAAAATAATCACTGGTTATGTGTTTAGCGTAGGAAAGTCCATATCTAAATTCTCACCACTGCATCTGAGAATAGATGCTCATATTCAGGTTTCTGGTTTTGGTCCGTTCTGATTCTTCCAGTTTACTCATTGCTGGAGTGGGATGTCTTTAAGATCCACAGCATCACAAACATCACAAAAACCAACGAGGGCGTATGCTTTCTAATGAAAAATCTTCAGTTTAGCTGCAATGTAAAGTTTTTTATTGTGCTTATGTGGAACAGATGTAATAGAAAAAAATGTTTGTATTTGAATTATTGAAAGAAATAAAAGGTCATGAAGTCATTGACCCCTGTTAGGGTTGGGCATTAACTTAAGGTTTTCCATCCAGCCAATAAAAGTTCAGCTATCTGCGACTACTGATATAATTGTGGAGAGGGTGGTGTCTAGTTTCCTGATTATTTCCTCATAAGATTCTCAGGAAGCCAATGCCAGATGCTCCACCCTAACCGATAGTTGTTTAACGTCAACGATAGTTGAAAATGAGCTCAGTGAAAAATAAACTGGAAATTGAAATCTTGATTTTTAGCTTGGGACACTGATGCCTGCTCATGTTAGTTACGGATCAGATTTTATTTTCTATTTTGGTTTTTCTATTTTGGTTTCCTCAGTGAGTTGTGTCCAAAGACTGGTTCTCCTTGTTTGCACAGTCACAAACTAGAACAATATATATATATAAAAAAAAAAGCCCCCAAACTAGTCTTTTAACGTCAGATGGACACGAGCAGATCTGCTCCTGCAGGCGGTTTGCCTTTGGCGTCCGATAACCAGTCCTGTGTTTGTTTAAAGAGGGAGCATTGAGCCCAAGTTCCTTTCAGAAAAGTGACGGGACCTGATGCACTGAAGCGCTTCGTAAGGTGTTTGAGGTAATGTCTGAAAACCTGCACAGGTGAAGATGGTTTTCTGAGCGGGTTCAATTGTCAGAATGGCAAACATGGCGTTCGTGTTCCCAGGACGTATGTTTGAGCAGTTTGCAAGAATCCTTTGTTGAGCTGTGGGAAAACTGAAGTATCCAATGGGATCAATTAATGACATGTAGGGATGTTCCATAGAAATTAAAACAATTGTGTTTCAGTGTGTTTGACTGGTTCAATGATTCTGTAATGTTGGTGTTAAAGAAAACGCTTCAACATGACTGCAGCAATTCTTAAAAAACCCAACATGTAAACAAACCACCTTTAAGGCTCTTTCCAAAGAGTCTGCGTGTTCTCGTTGGAGAAGAAAAGGACCAAAGCCAATGCACAGAAATAGCTACGAGGCAGTATCTCAATAAAGTGGACGGTTGTGTTTTTTACACTTGTTCCTGGGACTTGGAGCCACTCGCTGACCTCAGTGGAGTGTGATAACGATGACGGTGAAGCGAATGAGCCGAGACATGAAAAACGTTCAGACAGATAAACCTAAAGAGAGTTTGATAGTAGTGCTGGATATACCTGTGGGGATGAGGTGTGCATGAAATGAATTAACTATTAGTTAGACCATTGTTTGTGTGTGATGGAACAGCTGACCTTTTCCACACCTAACATCTGTTTGTTTTTGTCCTTAAGGACCAAGAGAACCAGGACACGGAGGACCCGGCTTCAGTAAGTGTTTCCTGTTTTCTTTGTTCAGCTACCAGCAAAAGACATTTTCAGTTGTTGGTGTGATGTCAGTCTGAGAGATGTACTAAAGCCAATAAATTCAGAAGAAACGACTACAAATATTTCCTCCTGTGCCAAGAATTTAGCAAGACATGGTTCTCTTGGCTTTATAATTGGCAGACATTTTTCACTTTGTTTTAGTTTTCTTCCGATAATAATGTAACGCCTACATTTACTGAGCACTTTTAGAGACACTTCTAGAGAATTAAGCCTTTTGGTAGTTCCTTTAGCACAGAGGTCTCTATCCCCTGTCCTCGAGAGCTGCAGTCCTGCAGCTTTTAGATGCGTCCTTGTTCCGAAACCCCTGAATCAAATGAAAGGCTTGTTGCCAGGCCTTTGCCAAATTTGATGGTATGCTGCAGAGCTAATTCAACAATTTTATTCGCCTGTGTTGGAGTAGGCATGCATGTAAAAGCTCCAGGACAGTAGCTCTCAAGGACACCCCTGCTTTACGCCATTGTTACTGCTTGAATTACATCACTTTATATGATTTTCTAACAGTGCAGGACCAGGATAACTCTGATAACAACACCATCTTTGTGCAAGGCCTGGGAGACGACTACACTGTTGAATCAGTGGCTGACTTTTTTAAGCAAATTGGGATCATTAAGGTAACATATTGATTTGTGTTTGGTCAGTAATCAATAAAGCATTTATTTGGATGTGTCATGTATAGATGACTGGTTAAAATGGTAAAGAAGCGCCGGCTTGATGTTGAAGTTTAACAAAAACTGGAATGAAGCCATTTTCTTTCTTGGTTCCCCGATCGCGTTGGCTCGTCATAAAATCTTATGTTACACTTCAGAAAAAGACGAAGAATTTCATCATTTGGAATCTAAATTAATTTCTATCCTTTAGTCTGATTTCCATGGTAACACACAGCACCTGAACTGTTGTGCTGTTCACAGTTCTGGTCCATGGACTTTCATCCCTTTCCTTCTGTCCTCTTAGGTAAACAAGAAGACAGGCCTGCCCATGATCAACCTGTACACGGATAGAGAGACGGGGAAGCTGAAGGGGGAGGCCACGGTCTCCTTCGATGACCCCCCCTCAGCTAAAGCTGCCATCGAGTGGTTTGATGGTGAGTTATTACCTCTGAGCTTTGGCTTCCCCACTGTTTGAGTTTCTATTGGTGGTTTTATAAGGTTTGTATCTGGAAACTAGGCTTTGATGGAACTGACTGCTAAAGTATAAGACAAATAAGGATTATGTTGAACTGTAACTCATGCAAAGCTACTGTTGGAAAGTCCAAGAATATGGAGCTAGAAAGGAGCATTGATTTCATACCTCATATCTGATCCTTTGATATTCATCGCTTTACTCCAGGTAAAGACTTCAATGGAAACCCAATCAAGGTGTCCTTTGCCACACGCAGAGCTGACTTTGGAGGCCGAGGAGGCATGAGGGGAGGTAGAGGGCGAGGAGGCGAGTCGCTTTCTTTTTACTTTTATTTTTATAAAGTGAAAAATTATAACCTTGTAAACAGCAGGCGGACCACACGGTGCACTTCACAGGTGAACTTTGAGTCGTAACAAAAATGCTCGTTTACTGTTTGCAGTGAATTAAAAAGCTTCAGCCTCGCACTGAACCATCAGTCACGTGTCCCGCTGACAGATGCTGTGGCGTTTTCTTCCGTGCAGGTCCGATGGGCCGTGGAGGGTTCGGAGGCGGTCGAGGTGGAGGTTTCCCAGGAGGCAACGGTGGCAATGGAGGGGGAGGAGGTGGTGCCAGTGGTGGAGGAGGGCAGCAGCGAGCCGGAGATTGGAAGTGTTCAAACCCGTGAGTTTTGATGACTCCTCTATGACAATAAGTTAGAATTAAAAACACAACAAAAACATCTTGTACAATGATTGCTTAAAATATGATGCCAGATGTTTTAGTTTTGCTCAGTCTTACCTTTATTTAATGTAGTAATCTTTCTACGGATCTGTTATCAACATATAACAGTTCTTCTAAAGTCTTCCTTTCTTCTCTTCAGTAACTGTGGGAACTTGAACTTCTCCTGGCGTAATGAGTGTAACCAGTGCAAAGCTCCGAAAGCTGAAGATGCTGGTGGGATGCCCCCCATGGAGCGAGGTTAGATACACCTGGAAAAATATTAGATAAATAAATAGGTGAACATTTGTTGACTCACAGAGTTTACTCAGACACTTAAAAAAGGCTTTACGCGTTTAACCGGGCACGCTCTGTTTTGCGTAACTATTTCTAAATCACTGCAGAACTGCAACCACGTAAGCTAGCACAATAATTTGTTTTGCATATGAAACCAGAGGAGTTGAACTTACATCTTATGCCATCAGCTTGTCCCAGGTCACAGTTTCCTTCCACATAAAGCTTTGCAAAAACTGCATAAAAAGCACTTGCAGCAACAAAAACATAATATTCCAGAAACACGCTTTGCCATCCGATCAGCTGTTCGTAACAATTCCTACGTTGGAATATAGGTCAGCGCGAACTTTTGCATGTCCGCCATTACCTGCCCGAAACCGGAAGTGACGTCATTTTCATGGAAATTTTAGTTTTTTACCCTCGGGGCCTTATAAGCCTGTACTGGTGTTTTTAACAGTCATGTTTGACTTTTCTGAATAGTTTCTGGGACGCTTAGAACTCAAATTGCACTGCTGAACATTTATTTTGATGCAGATGCTGTTTTTTTGCAAATTTGCAGTATAATATTTATTTTTGTTTTTCCTGCAGTATATAAAAAAAATAAAACTATGAAGACACTCAAAATAAATTTCCTGTGGTGGGAAACTATTTTGTGCAACTTTTTTGCATTTACAGTTTTGAGGGATAAGCCTCTCAAATTTCTCTAACTAGAAATATATGTAAAAAAAAAAAAAAAAAGATTTTCAATTTTTTTTGTAGTTTATTGCACTTTTTTGCAATTTATGTAGTTACTATGCACTTAATGCATACATATTATTAAAATTTGGGCTATAACGGTTGTATTGATGTATAGCAACTTGAAATGGCTCCACAGCATGTAAAAGTATAAAGTAAGCTCTGGCGGACTTGGTTCTATGGTAGGTCTTAAAGGGTTAAGGTCAAAACATGCATTAAATAAATAAAAACACATGTAGTTATTATTAAAGTGTGTAGTTGTTACTGTTTCTGCTTCACCCACGCTGTCATGAACGCCAAACAGCGGAAGCAGAATTTTCCAAGTGAGCTGACCTGACTTCCTGTCACAGATCACAGTTTTGAAATAACTTTCACGATACCCTAAAAGTTCACTTCACTGTTATTTATATGAATCACGGTTCTCTCAAGGCGCTTTATTGTTTGAGGTCGACCGTACAATAATACAAAGAAACCGAGAAAACGCCAACAATCATATGACCGCCTATGAACAAGCGCTTTGGCGACAGTGGGAAGGAGAAACTCCCTTTTAACAGGAAGAAACCTCAAGAGAGAACCAGGCTCGGGGGGGGGGGGGGGGGCGGCCGGTTGTGGTGAGGGGAGGAAGACAGTACAGAAGAAGAGGATTAGCAGCCACACGTGGAGGTAACTTTACTTCCTGCCGACCAAACGCTGTTCGATCAGCTGGTTTTTAAGTGAGGCGCTGTTTGGGTATCACTGTCTCCTGTAATATCACAGTTTCAGTTCGTGCCTCAGTTGTTTTACACTCAGAGGATGAACAACAGAAATCATGTGATCACATCGATCGGATCACGAACAAAAAGAGCACGTGCAGACTTTTATGGAGTGGGAAAGCTGAACATGTTGTTATCGTTCGTGTTGTTCAGTCGTTCTGAGTGTTTGTTTTCAGTCTGACTGAAACAGAAGCCGAGTGTGCCCTCCGACCCCGACGTTCGCCCGGCCGGCTGCTTTGTTGTTCTGGAGTTTGTCCTAAAGCCTTTGTCTCGGCTGCTTTCAGGATGTACTCTGTGTACACTTCTAATGCTTGTGTGTTTAGCTGTGGGAGCTTCCTGTGGTTTAGCACAGCTGTAGTTTACCTGATCAAAGAGAAGAGCACACAGACATGTGTCCGCTCATTTTTATTTTCTATGTATTCTGCAGTTAGATATGTGATAGGTGGAGAGGCTGTAGATTAAATCATGTTTTATTTCATGTCATTGTCTAAAAAAAATCTACTGAGATCTGCTCTCTGAGCTCTACTGATGGCTGAAATGAGCGATGACGAGTGAACGCGCGTTAGCATCAGTATTTATCTCACGCAGGTCATGTTCGTGAGATAATCTTGAACTATTTCATAAATGTGGCTGAAGAACACATGCTTGCAGTGGAGCGTAGCTGCTTATCGCTGGTTCTGGATTACCGGATTACAAAAGCACAAAGAATGAGGATTCAGGTGACGTAAACTCCTCCCTGAGATAACCGATCTCCACACGAGGCGGCTGCAGGACAAAAATGTCTTCTATTTCCAGTAGTTGTTACATTTGGAAGTAGTGTGTTTGTGACTTGAAAACAAGTTTACATTTGGTAATTTTTAAAGTTTTCTCGTCGTGATTTTAACGATAAGCGCATCCTGGCAGACTCTGGCGACCACGTTTCTACATCTGCATCAGGATGGTCGACTTGTACTGTGCGATCGCGTAGTTCTGATAACTTTGTTTGTAACACGCAGACACACAGTTATGTGCTCAAACACACACACAGCAAGAATCAGAATACTTTATTAATCCTTAAAGAAATTATGTAAAAATACTGAGTAAGGAGAAAATAGCAGGAGCAACCGAAACAACCTGCAGCTGCTGTTTGTCACATGCAAATGTATTCTATGATGCACGAATGATTAAAGAAAACCTAACCTTTTTTAAAAAAGAGTTTTTAGCAGTCGTTTAAAACAAGCTGCAGATTCAGCAGAGGAAGCTGTTCCAAAGTTTAGGAGCTTCTTGATTCAACAAAGAACGAGGAACCGTTAAAACTCTGATCGTAGCATCTGAGCAGCCTGGACACGCTCTGACCTTCTGCGTTGTAAATGTAACTAATGATATTTGAAAAAGGGGAATTTCATCATTCATAGTTTATCTAAGATGGAGAAGAAGAACAGGGTGACCTGTGCATGTTTAAGACATCTCAGGAGGATAAACTTGTAGCTGTGAGGTTAATATTTCAGCATATTTTACCTTTGCTGTAGGTTTACATTAGAGTAAAAGATTGCAGATATTGCATTAAATCATAACAGACACAGTGCGCTTTATGAAGGAATCCTTCTGCTCTGTAGTGGTTTACTCTGGTTTCCTGTAATCACCTATATGTGTACAGCAGAGAAACATTTCAGTTTGGTGAGTCATGCATTCCCGCTCACCTCATTTGTTTCCTGGCAGGAGGTTACGGAGGAGGCGGAGACCGCAGAGGGGGGTTTGATCGGGGCGGCTTCAGGGGCCGCGGCGGCGACCGCGGCAGCGGAGGCTTCAGAGGAGGCCGAGGAGGCGAGCGGGGAGGATTTGGCCCCGGCAAGATGGATGTGAGGTGAGCAACAAGATGCACGGCAGCTCTGTGAGGCGGCGTGCCCGCGTGTACGTCAAGTGTTTTATGGTTAATCATGACAGTTAACTTCTGGCCTTACAGATGTTTCCAGTATCGGTGGAGTCAACAACACCTGCACACACCTGCACACACCTGCACACACCTGCACACAGGACAGACAGCAGGAGAACTGCTTTAAATATATATAGACACACACACGTGGGAAAACAGATGCCATCAATCATAAACTCGAATTTTACTCACAGCAGATGTTCAAACTGAAAATGAACCATTTAAATAAAATCTGAGCTCATTTTGCATTTGAACAGTTGGGACAGGCTCCTGTTTCCCAGTCTGCAGGTTCCCCTCTTCCTTTCATGGAGCTCATGCTGCTCTGAAACCTGTTTGTACCGATCAGCACTGATGGAGCCTTCCCAGACGTGCCAGCTGTCAGTCCCACGGGCACTTTTGACTGTAAATACACGAGAAACAGGTTTCACGGGTTAAGATTTGGTCCCACTGATCAGATTTTTTAAATTCATTTCATTTAAAAATCTGTTTTGTTGATTTTGAAATCATTTATTTATTTCTTAGTCTGAGTATTGACTTGTTGAAGTCCAAGCTCAGCAGTGCCTCTGTGGTTTGTGTTGACTTGGAGAAACTCGACCGCTGGCTGGAAACTGCACTGATGTTTTATGTCTTTGTGTTTGGTTTCCAGGGGCGACCGCAGGCAGGAGCGGCGGGGGCCGTCCCTATTAGCCCATCCCGGCCGCTCGCATGACGACCTACGTGTGCACAGGTGTCCGTACCGGACGCAGCCCGCCCCTCTCACCTTTTATATCACTCCTTATTCAACACGTGACTCTCCCTGTGTTAGTGTTAGCTGTCGTGATTCATCCACACTGTCTGCTCAGCGGGGCGTCGTTTACCAAAACAAGCTTCAACATTTTAATTGATCAGATTTTATATCTGCCCGACTCTCCGGGATCATCACCGGACACCGCTCTGTTCAGCTTCACGCTTTCACTCTGTCAGAGTAGCTTTGCATGATTCCCAGCTCTGAGACGTGAATAAAGATCATCAGCTGGCGTCACTATCTGTCCAGATTTTCAGAGAAACGTGTGCTCAAAGCGAGCACCGTTACCGGTGTTTTGATCCCTGCTGATGAACGCGGCACCTCCTCCTGATGTTCGGCAGGGTCAGTGAGCGACGTACGACGGCTCAGACCGTTTGGGATCAAGAGGCACAGATGCCACACCTGCCCGCTGATGCCAGCTCATTCTGATCATGGCCAGTGTGCGATGTAAACGAAGCCCCGGCTCTACAGCTGTGTTTAAGAACTTTTTACTATTTATTATTGGTGTTTTTGTATCGTGCTCGTGCTGCTTTTCCAAATGAAAGTGTTGGTCAAGTAACTCGTTCTTCTGTGGTTCTTTTTCACTGTGATGCTTTGAGAAAACCGGATCACTAAACGCTCCAGGCTGATAGTTTCAGAGGCTTCGAACAGATGAAGCAATTCCAGTTCTTAGAAATGTTGGATCAGTGTCAAACATTTCTTTATCCACCTCAAAGACTCCCGATACTGTCAGTTTGTTTTTCACCGTCCTTTCACGCCTGGATCAACCCGTCGATGTTGCTCGTCCACTTGGCACAGCGTTGAATCACTGACTCAGCGCTCTCGTCTGCAAAATGTTTAAGGAAGGAGAACGTCATCATCTTCAGAAGATCTTGTGAACTTTTAAATTATTTTCAGTTGAAATAGTTTCCAGATTTTTATTTTTTTTTACTTTAATAGAGGGTCACATCATCTCCTCCTGAGACGCAGCCTGATCCTTCTGTTCTAAGTTAAACACATAATTATAAAATCTGATTTAATATATACACAGAAATGACACTTAAAGACATTAAAAACTGAAGAGGACCCAGGAGCAGTTCAGTCAAAGGCCTTATTAAATGTAATAATATTAAAGTCAGCTGGGGGACCAAATCGATGCAGTAAGTGAAGTAAAGCAAAAAGATGGATTTTAACCCACAAGAGTTTAATACCTGTTCTTAGAAACCTACAGTTGTGTATGATGAAGAGAAGCCGCACAGAGGGCTCGTTACACACAGCAGGTAGTAATAAATGCCAGGTTGTAGTGTGGTTGGAGAGCAAACCCACATTATTCTGTTACAGCCCCAAACTGCAGACATGATGGTGAAACATAAATGACCCTTCATGTCTCAGCGAGGGCTGTTTTACATATTCTGTTGAAGACTGCAAGAACAACCATCAACATTAACTGGATGAAGCCCAACGCTCTTCCGATAGCTCGGGTACAAAAGCTGTCCTCTCTACCATTATTGAGGTAGAAAGTCACCTGTAAACTTACCTGTAACGACAGGTTTGTTCTGCCTACAGTTTATTTATCAGCATGTAGTTAGACCAAGTTGACTGACGTGCACCCTCAGGCGTCTTCTTTTTACACCCTTTTTCTTAAAGCACACTTGCTGTTCCAAATGTCAATCAAACATTTGGACTGTAAAAACTGGACTTGACTGGACTGGATCTCGAGTTTATTTCTGCAAAAGGATTCAAATCTTAAAGAGGAATCTCAAAAGGTTGATTCTGTTCATGTGGACGTAGCGTTTTCAGTGGGAGAAACTTTCGTCGCTCGTCCAAGTGACTTCAGTCTCAGCTGACTGCAGGTTTCCAACCTTATAAACATGTATAAGACACATTACTCACATATTTACTGATGCGTACCATTCTGGTAAGATAAATGGGTTAATAAGCAGACCGTACATCACTGAGCAAGGTCAACACTGACTCCATAAAACAAAAAAATAAACTGGAAATTGCTGTACCTGAGGATGTTGGGCAATCTGCCTGGAGGGTGCAGTCATCATCTAGAGCTGCCTGCTCTTATTTATAACGCTTACATAGAAATCTAGACTAACGAGAGTGTGGAGAAGTTCTGGCAGGTCATGGGCTCGTATTCTAATCTAAATATTTCCCAGAGGAACTACCTGAAGTTCTGAATGAAGTTCTATCTGTCTATAAGCTAAAAGGCTCCAGAAGGAGTTAGGAAGACAAAGGTGGGAGAAATGGTGCCATTATAAGTTGGTGACCTGTCGTGGGTGTGCCCTGCCTCTCGCTCGATGACATCGCTTTGTTGGATAAGCAGAAGAAGATGGATGGAAACACAGGTGTGAACAGTTATTTTAACCCTTTAGCTCCATTCACCGCTCTTCATCGAGGACTCGATGAGCGACCCCGCGGTACTCTGGTTGTTCCTGGAAATGACATCTCTGCTTGGAGGATCGCACATGGGCAGAGGAATCGAAGAAGAGGAGGGATGACATCAGGTGATGAAGACTACCCCACCACCTCAAACATTTTCATTTAAGAAATACCTGGAGCACACTAATATGAACAGACTGCTTAGAGATGTGGATCGATAAAGTAAAGGGGACTCACAGAGGCTCAGATCCCTGTGCTACGCCTCCGCCTCCGCCCGTCAATTATTTGAATTTCAGCTTCACCAGTTTTCTTTACAATAATGTAACTCGTTATTCTGTAAACTGATTATTTGCAGATTTTATTTTATTTTTTTGAACTTTTTATTTAGTAATTATTGTGCTAATAAACAACCAAACAAGCAACATATAAACATTCTCTGACATAAGACCATTTAGAAAACACACACACACACACACACACACACACACACACACACACACACACACAACAGACCAAGATTAGGTCAATAACATGTCGTGGGGAAGAGTTATGGCTTTGAGTTCTGGTTCATATCCATCTTCAGTTGAAAGCTTGCTGTCATTCTGTGTGAACTCTTTTCAGTCTCTGTTTCATTGTGTTACGGATGGTGAGCTTGTTTGTTTCACAGTTATCATTTTCTTAGCTTTTAGTTCAGACTTTACTTCTTAGGTTAAATTCGTAATTTATCCTGTACATCGTTTAGACCTTTGTTCATCTCTTATCTATTATGTAACATGCGTGTCGTACTGTGTATGATTGTGTATGTGACAAATACATTTGAATTTGATTTGATTTCGTATGTGTGAGTTTCAGTTCAGTTCATGTTCTCGGTGACTCAGTCTGATATTTCTGTTTCTAAATTTCATGCGAGGTTTAAGATAAAGACGTGCGGAGGGAAACACTTTTGACACAACACGATGTGCTCAGTGGAAACATCAGCGTTTCACTCGTTCTGAAACACTTCCTGTTCATTTGTTGATTCTGGGAAACCTGATGCAGTTTGACCAGTTTATTCCTGACTGGGCTGCAGGCCTATTGTTCACAGTCCCCAGTGTGAAGGTCCCGCTGTCACTGCAGATAAATGAAGCATGGAAATTAATTGCTTTCATTCACAAAGCAGATGTTTGGCCTTTTATAATCTCTGGGTGAGTCACAGAAGATGCTTCCTTAAACAATCCCCCCAAAGGCCATCCTGGATCCTCGTGCACATTTGAACTTTATATCAGCATTCCTGCTTTCCACAGATTTACAGGAACGTTGTTCTGTTAAAGACGTATGCCGGGAAGGCTGATCTGCTTATCTGTGTTACGCTGTCAGAGTTTCAAATAATGAGGTCTCAGAAACTGACTCCCATTGTTTTGCTTTTATTTCACAGTCGCCGACGACAAACAGACACAATAGAGACACAATAGAGCTCACATACTCTGCGTGCTGCTCGTAAGTGGCCTTCAAGAACTCAGCCAATCAGAAGAAAGCCCACTTTCTTAAAGAGACAGGAACTAAAGCGGCTTGTTTCAGACAGTTTCAGTCCTTCATGAGTCCTCCTTTAATCCCTTAACATAATTTTTTCTTCCTTGTTTCTTTGTTCAGGATGAATTTGCTGCCATTGTTGCTTCTTGTCTTCAGATGATTTTTCAGTCATCACCTTTCTCGTTGGTTTCAATTAATTTCTTGTAATAATTAGCCTGCAATAATCCATAATAATACAATAATCGTGTGCTGACTCTCAGATTGATCATATATGTGAAAAACGACCTGCAAACATGGAAAATCTGATGTTGGTTTAACGGACTTGAATGTTACCACCGTCTGCTGCTTATTTTAATTTACTTTAACCTGACTTTAGTTAAAATAGAGTATTTCTACATTATTATATTATTGATAAACAACCGTCTGCTGTGTAAAATTGTGAGAAAATGTGTAAAGTTTGACGTCTGAGTTGATTTGGAAGGAAATCTGAATTATCTGAAGCATCAGGTCAAACTGCGCCGTACAAAGTTGAAAGGAGGCTGTGTGGCGTTCAGCGAGAATGTTGACAGGTGAGATTCACCTGATAGCAGCCTGTCGTTGTTCTTCCTGATAATAGGACTTTTAAAAATGTTCCATTACCCTTTACTGTTTATTTTAGGTAACTGTGCAAATATTTCTTCTGAGTGAATAAGGAAAAGTGCTGAAGACTTATTGACTCATTTATTTCAATTCGGTGCAGGAAATAGTTTAACCTAAATCTAAAAATACTATCATGTAATTACACCACATTACAAACGAAGTAACATTTATTTTCTGATTCAGTGTCAAGTGACTTAACAAACAAGTAAGACGGTTTTAAAAAAGGCCCAACAGCGTCTTCAGTGTCTGAAGAAGGAGCTGCTGATCGTCTTCTACCGCTGCTCCATTGAGAGTGTGCTGCACTGCATCTGTGTGTGGTTTTCCAGCTGCACTTCAGAGGGTCATCAATATGGCCCAAAAAATCATTGTACATCCTCTTCCCTCCCTGAAGGACCTGTACAGCACTCGCTGTGTCAAGAGGGCACGCAGCATCCTACAGGAACGTACACACCCAGGACACCGGGTGTTTAAGCTGCTGCTGTCTGGCAGACTCAATGACAGCTTTTACAACACGGCAACAGCCCTAATCAATGCAAACAGCTGACCTGATTGGCTACCTCCCTGGACTTTTTAAGTTACTGTGTCGTGTTGTTTTCTGCGTAGTGCAGACGCAGGACAGTTTCCAATTTCGTTCTACTATTGTACTCGGTATGACCGTGCAATGATGATAGAGAGTTATCTGTTATCTTGCAGAGGTTGTCACCATGGCGTCCCTCAGGGCTCCATTCTTGGCCCACTTGTTTTCTCATTGTGCGTTTTTTTCCTCAGGTTCAAAATGCAATTTTTCATTCAAATATGACAAGCTGTACCACAACAACAAAAGTCTCACTAGGTAGTCTGACTAGAACAAAAGAATTTCCAGATAGACCTGCTCTATTACCTACCATGTTGAGACTTACCGCTCTGAAGAGTCTGATAATTCAAGTTAAAAGATACAAAAAGGCAAAATATGTATATATTTTACAAAATGGTCTCAGGAGGAGGTGCTGGCTGTCATATTGTGGTCTGGGATGCGGGGCCTCCCTCTACTGCAGATATGGAGGCGGTCTGCTTGCCTCCGCTCAAGAGAGAAGGGTTACACTTCCTGGGTCCGGGTACCCGGTTGCCCCTCTGGGGGCAGGGGTACCTGGACCTGGGATATAGAGTATGTTTGGGGAGTGTGAATATGTGCACAGTGTCTATTTGTGTCTGTCTCCATGTGTCGGATGAGTGCCGAGTATTTGTTTGTGTATATGGGGGTGGGAATGCACCTTTGTGTCTGCGTGCGCCTGTTCGTCTGTGTCTATATGTCCGGTAGGGTCTCAGACTCCGCCTCTCTGGGAACATCTCAGGCTCTCCGAGGTTTGGAGGCCCATCTCCCCTCACCACACTCCCTGCCGGTGGCTGATGCCCTCAGACGTTGGTGTGTTGGTGGCTCTTGGTGTCTGGGGCTGGGCGCTCATGTATGTACCGACTCACTCCTGGTGGCCGATTGGCCAGGTGATCAAGGTGTTTTGTTTTTCTTTTTTTTTCCTTTCTCCCTTTCTCACCATCTCTTCTATTTTTCTTTCTCTCCCTCTCTTTCTTTCATTCCTTCTCCCTGTCCTATCCCCCAGTCATGTCTGTCCCGTCTGTAACAACCGAAAATCAAATCAAATAAATACATAATTATAATAAAGATCAATCAAATGGACCAATATGGCAAGGCCATGATGATCCACTTGGTAAAGTAAATCCACTTCGCATCTTTCTCGGCCCTCAGACAACAATTTTGATGGTTAACGATCCAAACGGGAAAGGCAAAAAAAAAAAAGGTCTCAGTTATAACTAGAAGTGTAAACATCTCAGTAAACATTATAGATGTCCAAACTCGATATGTTCTTTGAGTCTACATTTTAGTTTATATTGGTTAAACGTATCTTTAAATAAATTTTATTTGACCTTCAGTAATAATAATAATAATAATAAAAAAGGATGATACAGCCTTTATTAATCCCACAGCTTGGAAAACAAGAAAATGCATTAAATTAATGTCTGTGATCTTGTCTATTTTTAAAAACAAGATTTTGAAATCAAGGGCCAAGAGCCTGTAGACTCTCATGTTAATGAAATTCTGCTGAGGGGATGAAAACAAATGACATCTGAGAAAAGGTCCTCAGGTAAACACAGCAGATTAAAGAAAATGCTTCAGTCTGTAGCAGGGCTTTGATTTCCTGATGTGAAATCAATAATTAATCCTAAAAAATTAAATAATTAGTTCAAAAGTTCAACATTGCTGCCTGAAACCTGAAATTCCTGTTTAATAGAGCGTGTCTGATGGGGGGAGGATCAGGTGAGCTCGAGGGAAGTGTTGGGCGTGTCGTTAGACAGGTGTCTGGCAGAGGTGTGTTTAATGCAGACAGAGAGGAGGAGGAGAGAGGAAGGTTATTTATGCCTCAGCAGGTCTGGAGGTTTGGATCTTACAGCGATGGCTTTCTACAAAGTGATGTGTTTGGCTGCTGGGCTGATGCTCCTGACCCAAGGTAAGAGCTCTCTGCACACACCTGCATCAGGTACGACTCAGAGGGCGAAAACACTCAGGAGCACAGCGCTTCACTTTAAAGTGACACTGCAGGAAATCCTGGAATTTAAAAATTCACTTTTCGAAGCAGGAGGGAATATCACACTGGGTGGACGAAGGGAAAATAATCAAATTAAGAAAGGCACTGGAAAAATGGAAAAGTGGAATAAAATCTCCCAAAGTCACATAACTGGCAATAACTGCACATCGAAATAAAAACTTTAACTTTAACACTGCTGCATAGTCATCACATTTATTGAAGAAAAAATGTGTGTCGGTTTATGGTGACGGCTGAAGCAGTGATGACAGGTTCCTTCATCATGGTTCAGGGCAGGAAGTGAGCGACTTACTGTGATGGCAATACACCTCGCTATGAGTGCAAAACGTTTGTGTTTTCTAAACACTGACTGAGAATGAATCCACAGAAGCAGAGTGAACCTAATGAACCACGTAGTGTTTATGGAGGGTGGCTAAACATATATTCAGCTGTAGAAACATCAGGCGCTTGTGCTGAGCTGAATGTTTGAACTACAAACACACTGATGGTGATGGTGAGCTCACACACAGGTACTGCCTACGTATAACCAGTGGACTCCTTTAACATCATGTCAGGAACTGCAGTAATACTGCAGTAGTATTAGTATTACAGCGTGCAGCATGTGTACAGTATTTCTCTGTGTGGTTTCTGTCTGAGAGATAAACATCATCATCAGTGTTTTCATCCTGCTGAGTCACACAGTAACCAACTCCCCAACTCCCAACCCACACACACACACACACACACACACACACACACATAGAAACTCTGTATGTTAATGATCTTCAGAACAGGTGGTAAAACCAGTCTGCTGTAGGTTGATCTGATATCGTCGTGTTGGTGTTGTTCCCAGATCATCATACTAAATGTTGTTCCAGGATCAACATTGCAAGTGACCAATCAGAATGTTGTGACGTCATACTTTTGCAACTTCGGGAAAAACCGGTGTAAAACAAAAAACTGTACTTAAGCTGCGTGAAACCGCCTCTGTCCGCCGATCAACGGACCCTGACCCTTTAATAAACAGTAAGCAGAATTGATATTGTCCTTGCAACATTGGAATTTCATAAATGCACGAATGGCTTGGCGCGCAAAGGAATAACGTCACAACAATGTGATTGGTCACTTGCAATGTTGAACCTGGAACAACATTTTCATGATGGTCTGGGAACAACACCAACACCACGATATCAGATCATCCGTCTGCTGTAAGAGCGAGCTGATCTGGAACAACATTATGAGATGAATAAATTTTGCATTGATTTTAAAATTCTTTTACTCACTTATAAAATCTTAAATAACACTGCACCTTGCTATTTAAAGAACTTCTCTATGTGTTTAATCCTAAAAAAGCACTAAGATCTTCAAACCAGGTGCTCTTAATGCAACCTAAGTCTAGGCTGATCATGCCTTTGCTATTACAGCACCTAGACTGTGGAACAATCTCCCTATTGCCATTCACACTTCTTAGTCTATCAAGCCTTTAAATCTTGCTTGAATGAATCTTTTTACCCTGGCGCTGTCTTAACTTAGTTTGACTATCATTTGGCTGGCTTCTAACTTTGTCTTGTCTTGTGTTGCTGTTTGGTCGATTTGTCTCGTTTTATTTATTTCCTAATTTGTGAAGCACTTTGATTGACATTGTTGTTTTTAAATATGCCATATAAATACATTTTGATTTGATTTGATAATCAGCTACTGCAAGCTAGCTGTATGGGAGCATCACTGACACCTGATAATTAGTGCTCAGTAACACCCAATTAAAATCCTAGAATTTCACCTAAACTGGAGATCAGCCTTCTTGGACAGTTTGTTCGTACAGCAGCCATATTATTGGTTAGATGATGTCATTAAAAACAGTCCAGAGGTCCTGCTCAGGGACTCCAGTTAGCTGAGGTGAGGCCTAGCAGAGAGCTAATAGCTACAGCCGCCTGTGTCACCATCCACCTTTCAGCAAAGAGACCACGCCCCTAATAACGTAAACTTATTAGTACAGTTTAAATAGGTGAGTTATAAAAACAGGTGTTTTGAAGGAGCAAACTATGGGGACTGACTCACTGCTGCCTCTACTGGACAACAGAGGAACTGCAGGGGTTGGCTTCATTTCTCAGAGGCTTGTTTATAACTAACCACAGACAGTCAATTTTCCCACTATTATTACAGACAGTGAACTAATCACACACAGATAAATGGAGATTTTTTGTTTTAAAATAGTTTGTTTTCTGTGTTTCAGAGTCTGAGTCACAGCTGGATGGTAAGAAAAAGCTTCTTTGTGTAATAAATCTTTAGTTTCATATGAATATTAGTTTGTGAGTGAACTGTAGACTCCAGGATCACTGTGTCCTCACTCAGCAGTTTGTAGTGCTGAGAGTTTACAGCTCCTACAGTAATGCTCACTCTGTGTTTTAATGTCGGTCTTCAGTTTGTGGTAAGGCGTCTCTGAACACCAGGATTGTAGGAGGACAGGTGGCCCCTGTTGGCAGCTGGCCCTGGCAGGTCAGTCTGCAAACATCTGGGTCCCACTTCTGTGGAGGATCCCTCATTAACAGTCAGTGGGTGCTGACTGCTGCTCACTGCTTTAGAACGTGAGTAATGAGGCTGAAGCTGCACTCTAAACATGATTTAAAGACGCTGTGAAGTCAAACTTTATATATGTTTTCTCGTCTATAACAATTGTAATAACGGTGCGCTGTTTGTGTCGCTCCTGATGATCTCAGCATTACTGCAAGCGGTCTGACTGTGAATCTGGGCCTTCAGAGTCTACAGGGATCTAATCCCAATGCAGAGTCTCGGACAGTAACACAGATCATCAACCATCCAAACTACAACTCTGGTACCAACGACAACGACGTCTGCCTCCTGCAGCTCTCCTCACCGGTGAATTTCAGCAGCTACATTTCTCCCGTCTGCCTGGCAGCTTCAGACAGCACCTTCTACAGCGGTGTTAACAGCTGGGTCACCGGCTGGGGCAACATAGGAAGTGGAGGTGGGTCATAAAGACACCAGATCGTTTTTAGAGAAATTATGACAATAATACAGGGAACAAGTTTGCTGTCTCAGAAATATTTAGAGCAATAAAATGTTTCCATGAGGTTAAATCTGTGCAGAGTTCAAAACCAGAAAGAATAATTATGTGAATTAAACAGTCTGGAAGTGCTGGACCTGCAGCAAACATGCTGTCTGCACGATGATGTCAGGTCAAAATGATCCTTGGTTAAAAGAAAGTATACTTTCTGTGTATCTGACACTGCCCCCAGGTGGTGTTAGACAGTTACTACATGATGACGACCATCGACTGTCTGTGTGTCAAGTTTATTTCTGTATCACGTTTAAAAACAGCAGCTGTTGTGCTTCATCTAAAATACTCAAATAACATAAAACAGGACAAGATGACAGAGCGGCATCAAAGTCATGTGACTGTGTTCTGCAGAGAGCTCCAACCCCAGCGGACAAACATGTTTCCCCATCTTTGTTTGCACACATGACTACACTTTGTTTTTAAGTTTGGAGGAGCCGCCCTTTTGTTTGATGATGCATTTAATCAGTCACATGTTATTTATTACAAACTGATATATTTATTTTACCCCTTCAGTGTCGCTTCCTTCTCCACAAAACCTGATGGAGGTGGAGGTTCCTGTTGAGGGAAACAGGCAGTGTAACTGTGACTATGGAGTGGGAAGAATCACTGACAACATGATCTGTGCCGGGTTAAGTGCAGGAGGAAAGGACTCCTGTCAGGTGATTGTTGTTACCTGTGTTTGGCACATTTTCACCTTCTACAGTTTCTTCTCCTCAGCTAACAGTAAATGTTTCTGCTCTCAAAGGGAGATTCAGGAGGTCCAATGGTGATCAAGCAGAGCGGTCGCTGGATTCAGGCGGGAGTCGTCAGTTTTGGGGAAGGTTGCGCCTTGCCTAATCGTCCAGGAGTCTACGCCAGAGTATCCCAGTACCAGACCTGGATCAACAGCCAGATCTCCTCCAACCAGCCGGGCTTCATGACGTTCACGTCCACTGGGACCAACAGTGACCTCAGTGTCTCCTGCACAGGACTGCCACCAGTGCCAACCACCACCCCTACTACCACCACCCCTACTACCACCCCAACTACTCCTATAACCACTACAACTTCCACCACCACAACCACCACCACCCCTACAACCACCATCACTACCACCACAACCACCACCACTCCCACCACAACCACCACACCTACAACCACCACCACTACCACTACAACCACCACACCTACAACCACATTGCCTCCAACCACTCCCCAGTGTGAGTTTCCATCACATTAACACTTTGTTTCCTTTAAACTTTTAGATAATACAGCTGCTGCTCTCTGACACTTTCTGAGTTCTTCACTACCTGAACTTGAAGTGATGGTTTTGTGTGATCCAAGTTTTTCCTGCCTCTTTCTGTCTCGCCCTGGTTCTTCTCCTCAGCGGTGGTCTGTGGACAAGCTCCAAGAACTTCTGGGATTGTGGGAGGAACCTCAGATGCGACAGCCGGCTCATGGCCGTGGATGGCGAGCTTACAGAAGAATGGAAGTCACGTGTGCGGTGGGACTCTGGTGGCCTTGGACTCAGTGCTGAGCCACGCCAACTGTTTCTCAAGGTGAGTTGCAGCTGAAGTTGAAGTTTGCACAGACGATAATTCAGTTCAATGGGTGAGTTAGTCAGTATGCTACCCTCTGATTAGTAAATTCTCTTTCTGATGTTAAACTGAGCAATTTTTAAGAGTTTTGAGTTCAGACATAAAGAGAAAGGGTGAATCTGACAGAAGAACTGACACACTCATTGGTGACTGAGCTTCAACAGGGAGATCAGTTTGAGAACAGAAAAAAACCCCTCAGCACATGAGTCAACACATCTCACAACATAGAAGACAAAAGCTTCGAAGGGGGTGGGTGGTAGTGTAGGTATGTGTCAGTGTACATGTGTGTGTGTGTGTGTTCAGCTGAGAGAAAGTGTCCCTTCACCCGGTTAGGCAAAAGTCAACAATCTTCGGTCGACGTGGGTGGCCTTGAATGAGAGAGGAGAGTCACAACCAGAGATGGGCAGTAACGCATTACTTGTAACGCGTTACTGTAATCCGATTACTTTTTTCAAGTAACGAGTAAAGTAAGGGATTACTATTGCAAAAATGGTAATTGGATTACCGTTACTTTCCCGTAGGAACGCTGCGTTACTGCGTTACTAAAACCGTGATTTTTTGCGAGAATGTCTCATGACAGTGACGTAAGCGAGTGCGCTGTTAGTGACAACAGCTGTGTGCAGATCAACAGTGGATAATATATCGAGTGCAGAGAGAGTATGAGCGTGCAGCGTTTAAAGCGTGGAAGTACTGACCTTACTTACTTCCATAAAAAGTGACAAAAACATTAGTGTCCGCTGTGCGTGGGAAGAAAACTTCTTTTTACAGCGAAAAACCCCTAAACTTCCAAACAAGCACCGAGTAGCTACGACGTAATGGGAAACTCACAGAGAAACTCGCAGATTCTTCCACTGACCGCGGCACACCTGCACCAGGGTAAACCTCCGCCTACCCCACTCCTGCTTTACAGGTGAAAATAGAGCAACAGGACCGCTGAGTCTTTGACTTTATTTATTTTCTGCTGTGTTTTACTTGCATCTATTTGAAAGACTGAGTGTAAACACACAAAAAAAAAAATTATTTTATGTACTGGAATGTGCAGAAAATAGGTTTAAATGTTAAACAAATTTCTTCCAGTCAGAGAATGTTGCAGATAATTAAATGTTTGCTTGATGCATAAAGTTAAAAGATTAAAACTAATAAAACAAGTTTTAAAAAGAAACTTTTCCATTTGATTACATTTTGTATGATGGATTATGCAGAAAAAGTAGAATTGGGCTGAAAGATGTATCGCTTTATCACCTATTCAGGTTGTAAATCGTGTTTTTAAAAAGTAACTAAGTAACTAAGTAATTAATTACTTTTGAAAATAAGTAATTAATTTTCTGGGATGCGGGGGGGCGCATGAGATGAAGATGGTTGTTTTGGTTGGTGTGAACAAACTGCTTCCAGTTTTACAGTAGGTCTAATGTCCATCACTGGTCATACAGATAAGAGGCAAACCCAGGTTGTAGAGTGAATCAGTTGATAAAATACTGCAGTTACAGCGCAGATGTAAACATCTGTGTTTGTTGGGAGCAGTTCTGATTGTGCAGTCTGACAGCTGCAGGGAGGAAGGACCTGCGGAAACGCTCCTTCATGCATCGAGGATGCAGCAGTCTGTCACTGAAGCAGCTCTGCAGCAACATCTACATGCATGGGGTGGGAGACTCTGTCCATCAGAGATGTTATTTTGGCCAGAGTCCTTCTGTCTCCACCACCTGCACTGGGTCCAGGGTGCATCCCAGAACAGAGCTGGCCTTCCTGATGAGTTTATCCAACCTCTTCCTCTCAGCTGCCGATAAACTGCTGCTCCAACATACCACACTGTAAAAAATGACAGATGCCACCACAGAGTCATAGAAGGTCTTTAAAAGTGCTCCCTGTGCTCCAAATGACCTCAGCCGCCTCAGCAGGTAGAGTCTGCTCTGACCCTTCCTGTACAGAGCGTCAGTGTTGTGGCTCAAGTCCAGTTTATTACTCAGGTGAACACCCAGGTACCTATGAGAGTCCACTATCTCAATGTCCACTCCCTGGATGTTCACCAGTGTCAGTGTGGTGGGTCTGCGTCTCCGGAAATCAAGGGTGTAGATTTGGTTTTGGCATTGGTGGGGACGGATGATTCAACCACCAAACCCCGCCCTGTTTCTTTTTTTGTCCTTTTTGTTTTTGCTTCTTGATAAAAGGAGAAATATACTTGCCTACATATGCTATTCTACCTGCTTTTAAACCATTTAAAATTACAATTCATAGTTTTATATGTGAATTATATAATGTTAAATTACTATTAAACAAATGACTAAGTATTTCAGGCTTTAGTTTACTTCAACCATATTCCATACAAATCAGGTATCGTACAAAAATAAAAACAGCTTCAAATACAGTCATGACAATAAAAGAATATGACTTTAAAGATTTAACAACATTACTTCAGTTATAGTACACCAACATGTCTTATACATCAGCACTAAGGGAACACTGAGTGACCTGGTGGGTTTTGTCCATAAAACTACTCGTCTAAGATGACCACAAAGTAACAGATCTCTCAGCAAAATTATGCAACATTTTAGGCACTATTGCCCCGATCAACTCAGTGAGCTGGATTTTTTTTATTCTAAACATGAACTACTGTTACAGCAACAGACATGGACACAACAACTCAATGTTCACTATGTGAAGCAGCCAAACACAGGCCTTCTCCTCTCGTTAACGGAGATAAACTGCTGGCATATTGGTTTTACATCTATACTGTCCAGTCTCTCCTGGTGTACATGGTACAGCCTCTATAAACTAATATCCTGGCTGCTCGAGGCTGCAGTTTTCTCTGACAGTTTCAATCAAAATTAGAAATGCTGCTCTGAGACTGAGAGAGCTAATAGTGCTGCCTGCTGTGCAGTTAGTTTCCAAAACACGTTATTCGTGGTTACATACACTTTTATACTGATGTGGGCCAAAGCCTAGCATAGCCTGTAACGTTATTATGACGGACACATTTTATGAGTGAACTTGGCTTTAAGTGACTGACAGGTTTCTTTGAAAAACTCTTTCTTATATCCAGCTTCTTCCTCTTTGCTGCCGTCCTCCTCTCCTCCTCGCAGCGCAGGTTTGCCGCTGCTACAACTAAACAGAGCTCCCTGAAAGGCTCAGCCAATCACATTGGCCATATTTGTCACATGACGTAGGACTCCAGTAGAGAACGTAATTTCACTCTTTCTGCACCGCTGGGTGAATGAGATCGTTTTCTTTTTCTTTCTATCGGGTTTGATTTCTTTACTTGAAGAGATCAAATTATTGGTGGGGACATGTCCCTTCCGTCCATGCCAAATCTACGCCCTTGCCGGAAATCCACCACCAACTCCTTGGTTTTCCCGGCGTTAATCAGCAGGTGGTTCTGCTGACATCAGTCCACAAAGTCCAGAGTCCACTGTCTGCACTCTGAGTCGTCCTCACCTGTGATGAGGCGACTATGGCAGAGTCGTCAGAGAACTTCTGTAGGTGGCAGCGTGGGGAGTTGATGGAGAAGTCTGCGGTGTAGAGGGTGAAGAGGAACGGTGCCAGCACAGTTCCCTGTGGGGCCCCCGTACTGCAGACCAGCGTGTCAGAGACACAGCCCTGTGTCCTCACCAGTGTTGGTCAAGTTACTTGAAAAAAGTAACCAGTAACTAATTACTGATTACTTCCCCAAAAAGTAATCCTGTTACTTTACTGATTACTTATTTTCAAAAGTAATTAATTACTTAGTTACTTAGTTACTTTTTAAAAACACGATTTACAACCTGAATAGGTGATAAAGTGATAGATCTTTCAGCCCAATTCTACTTTTTCTGCATAATCCATCATACAAAATGTAATCAAATGGAAAAGTCTCTTTTTAAAACTTGTTTTATTAGTTTTAATCTTTTAACTTTATGCATCAAGCAAACATTTAATTATCTGCAACATTCTCTGACTTGAATAAATTAGTTTAACATTTAAACCTATTTTCTGCACATTCCAGCACATAAAATAAAATATTTTTTGTGTTTACACTCAGTCTTTCAAATAGATGCAAGTAAAACACAGCAGAAAATAAATAAAGTCAAAGACTCAGCGGTCCTGTTGCTCTATTTTCACCTGTAAAGCAGGAGTGGGGTAGGCGGAGGTTTACCATTATGTCATAGCTACTCGGTGCTTGCTCGGAAGTTTAGGGATTTTTTCGGTGTAAAAAGAAGTTTTCTTCCCACGCACGATGGACGCTAATGTTTTTGTCACTTTGTATGGAATCAAACTCAAAGTAAGGTCAGTACTTCCACGCTTTAAACGCTGCACGCTCATACTCTCTCCGCACTCGATATATGCGGGAGAGAGTATAAGCGATATATGATCCATTGTTGATCTGCACACAGCTGTTGTCACGAACGTCGCACTCGCTTACGTCACTGTCATGAGACATTCTCACAAAAAATCACGGTTTTAGTAACGCAGTAACGCAGCGTTCCTACGGGAAAGTAAGGGTAATCTAATTACCGTTTTTGCAATAGTAATCCCTTACTTTACTCGTTACTTGAAAAAAGTAATCAGATTACAGTCAAGCGTTACAAGTAATGCGTTACTGCCCATCTCTGGTCCAAACATACTGTGGGCGTCCTGTGAGGTAGTCCAGTATCCACTGGGTTACTGATGTTGTCCTGTTGCAGCTGCTCCTCCGTCTTCCTCCTGTATTTTTCCTTCCCTTGCCTTATCTTTCATTTCAGCTTCTTCTGGACAGCTCTCACTTCCAGATCTAAAGACTCTCTTCTTCTCCTTGGGGGAGCCTTAATTTCAGGATTCATCCATGGCTTGTTGTTAGAAAAACACTGTACCTTTATGATGGGTACGGTGTTGTCCACACAGAAGTTCATGTAATCCGTAATGCAGTCTGTGATGCTGACGCTCCCACTCAAGATGCTCCCACTCAAGAAAGCCATGACCTGCTGTTATTTCTTAGCTAGTACGGGAGGACTGTCAGCTAAAGCTGGCTCAGATGAAGTGCTCAGCCTCTCTCTTCCATAGGCATCAGTCTATTGGTTATGTGTAATAAAGTGTCTCAAATTTAGGTGAACTTCTTGTGTGGACTCTTTCCTTGTCACTTCTTATGAGACAGTTCATGACATCATTTAACTTCTGTTGTATTTTGTGCTGTAGCAGGTTTTCAATTGGCTAGTTCTTTCTTCAGTTGAAGTCTGTTTGACCTCTCAGGGCCGCTGTAGCTTCACCTCTTTAATAAGACCCAGGCCTGAATGTCACCAGGTTCAAGTCTGTAAAACTTGGGTCCCATGAAGTTGAGTGTAAAGATGTAGATCTTGTTTGAAGCTGATGAAGTTTATGTTTGTGTGCTTCGTTCCTCCCACAGCTCCCCTGTAGCGTCCGAGTGGACTGTCGTGTTGGGGCGTCTGAAGCTAAATGGATCCAACCCCTTTGAGGTGACGCTGAATGTGACAAATATCACTCTGAGCAACACGACCGGGACCAACATAGCCATCCTCCGTCTATCTGCCCAGCCCACCCTGACCGACTACATCCAGCCCATCTGCTTGGACAACGGGAGAACCTTCGCCGAGGGCTTGGCGTGCTGGGCGGCCGGTTGGAGTCCTGGAAGAGGAGGAGGTGAGTCAGCAACATGAAGGCTGACAGAGTTCTGCCCAGACTCTGCACCAGTCCATCTCTCAGATTACACATGTGGACCACTGCACTTACAGTTTCTTTAGTCAAACATCAGGATTTTCTTATCTTTCATGATGTTAGCTGAGGAAGTTATGCAGCAGTTTCAGACCTCGGTGGTAAACTGTGGGAACTCATCATCGAGTGAGAGCATCTGTACAGACGTGTTTGCACTGCAGCAGGTAAATGACTGGATTCTTCTTCTTATAACACTGTCTGCTGACATGTTGTTTATTCTGGACCTTGGATTTAGCTGCTTAAAAGTAAATATAATAATCATAGTCCAAACTTTCTGGTAACAAAGGTGTATTAAACTCTTCCTTTGAGTCGCAGGAAAATATAACATATAAGATTATAATAATAACTGACCCTTTCCGTCTGTTCAGGGTGATTCTGGCGGCCCGCTGATGTGTAAGCAGGGCGGCTCTTGGTTCCAGGCGGTCGTGTTAACAGCTCCAAGCCCCTCTGCCAGGAGGAGACGAAGCTCAGTCATGACCTTCACCAGAGTGAGCTCCTTTAACTCCTTCCTGACGAAGACGCTGGGGACACTCTTGTCTCCACCCTCCACGACCACCACCACCAACCCCACCAGCGCCTCCAACACCACCACCAACACCACCACAACTACCTCACGCCCCGTATCACAAAGCAGCGGGGGTCGTCCTGCTCACTCCTTCATCTTTGTCTTCTTCCATCTCGTCAGCCTCGCCTTTTGTCTCCAGCTCTTCCTGTAGAGAGTTTGACTTGATCGACATGATGTGATGGACACAAATGAATGTGAACAAGCTTCGACTCTAAGACTTTACAGGCTAAAAGCTCTGCCTGCTAATTTTGACTTGATTCTTAACTGATTATCTACAAAGAGCTCAGTGGTGACGTTTGGGCGAGTTTACTGTCGGCTAACGGCGCCTTAGGTGCTCCACTTCCAAGAAAAGGAAGCTGGTTGTACAATGTGTGGCTTGAGCTCTGACTCACGGGGGCTTTGAGCTGGACTCTGGTTTAAGGGTGTAAAAATGAAGAAGTTCTTTAAACTTGCACTGAACATTAAACTGTAGCTCAAATGTTTAGAAGTTCATGTTTTCTTAAGCTAAACAGATCATTGTGTCTGCATCACTGTTACTGTTTCATATATATCTCTAGATTTTAATTAATGCAACAATGAAAGATGTGAAATCTGCATATTTTATAATTTATTTCATTTTTTTTTATCAGATACTGATCATTGTATCTGATCATCATTGTGAACTCTGTTTTCAGGACAGAGTAGATTAATTGTAACCTTACAGTCACAAACATATTGATGATTACAGACAGAACTGAAGTTATTCTTGCAGTCTTTGGCTACGTCCACAGGTACACGGGTATTTTTGGAAACGGAGATTTTCCGTTTTCGTTTTAAAAAATAATCCCGTCCACACGTAAACGCAGAAGTGAAGGAAAACGCTGCTAGGAACATGCCAAAGCAACAGGTGGCGCTATATTCCTAACCGTGTAGAAATGTTGGCCAATCAGAAGTCTAGAAGCCTCGGTGGGAAAAAGTAAACAAAGCTGGGGCATAGAAGAAGAACCGAGTTGTATGTGTGGAGGGACAGTAACTGTGTGTGTATGTGAGCATGTAAACACTGCAGAGAGTAGAATTAACAGTATTGTAGAAATTTTCTCCGTTTTTCTCACCCACACGTAAACGCAAAAACAGAGTTTTCGAAAATAGCCACCCTGGCCGGAGTTTTTAGAAATCTCCGTTTTCAGTGACCGAAAACGCCGTTTACGTGTGGACGAAAGGTGCAAACCCATAGAAAAATCTGCGTTTTCAAAAATACCCGGGTACGTGTGGACGTAGCCTTTATCAGATTTAAAGAAGCATCATTTAGAGATCCTGGAAACAAGGGGACATGATTGGACTGTCCCTCTTCTACCTCGCATCTGGGCCACAAACACTTAAGCACTTAAAGAATATTTGCTTTGAAAACTGTTAAATTGCACTGAAAAAGAAAGTTATTTACATGAAGAATAAACGAATAAAAAACTTCTTGTAAATGTAAAAATACAAAAACAACAACAAAGAGCTTTGTTTTTTTTTACTCTCCGCACAAACTAAAGAGACAAAATAACGTGAATAATTTGCTTCCAGTTTGTGGTGCATTGATCCGTCTCTGTTGCTTTTGGGCCTCCTTTGCTCACTTCCCTTCTCTCCCCTGTCTGATTACCTCTGATTACCCGTTTCAGAGGTGCTTCCCTGCTGGTCTCGCTGCTCTCATGTCAAATTCTCAGCTGAAGGAGGTTTGTTGGTCATCTCACCTGCTCTTCGTGTTGTTTAAGGCTGAAGAGATGCCTCATTACTCACCAGATCGCTGCATCAGCAGGGACCTGTCCAGTATTCAGAACACCTCTCGACTTCACAACAGTGTTTGTGTCCACGGAGCTGCCTGCGATCGCTCAGTCAAAGCTCTCCTGTCTGTTGAAAACAGAAATAAACCCTGGTAAACCCTAAACACTGGTTTTGTTAAAGAACAATCTGGCCAAACGGATTCTGACGCAGGCTGTCTTCAGGAAACCAAGGAGAGCAGCAGGGAGAGCAAGGCCAGGTACTCCGTCACTTTGGTGCCAATCCAGCTCTTCTCAGACTTCTCCACCTGCTCCAGCAGACCCCATTGGAAACAGCCCTGCTGTCGTCACAGCTTCTTATTCCAGTGCTCCCCAGCGTGGTATGAAAAGGAAAAAAACAAAGCGCTTGGACAATGTTAGCGTAATGGAGAGGTTCACACAAACGCAAAGCAGGAGATGAAGCATCGCTGAACATGTTTCCAAACCAACTCCATTCCAAGCCAAAGACTAGAAAATATGGTGAAGCATATTTTCATATACTTTGGCTTCACCTGCACAAGTGCCGAGGTAGGTCTCCCTGCAGAATTAGTTTTCCCTGTCGGGATGCACGCGCTGGGCTGTTCAAATCACGGACAAACAGGATCCCACAGCTGTTTATGTTTTTAAACCCATTTTGCACAGAGAGGCATTTTTTGAAAAATGTATTGATTATACAGGAAAAAAAACAACTACACGTAAAATAATGACACCGTGACGCCTCTGCCTTTGTAAATGGAGGGACAGTAACTGCGTGTAAAACCTGCAGACAGTCAGATTAACAGCATTTTGTCTCTATCTGCTATTCTGCAATTCATCCCATGTAAACAATAACGTGGCCACAGCGTGACGTGAATAAAGGCACATACCTTTGACGTTGCGTGACGAACTCTGTGATTCCTCGTCCACACGTAAACGCAAAAAAGGAGTTTTAAAAAATCTCAATTTTCGGTGATTCGAAACGCCGTTTACGTGTGGACGAAATGTCCAAGCGCATAGAAACAGCTGCGTTTTCACAAATACCCTTGTAAAATGTTTGGGGTTTGGAAAAACAAAATATGGGTGTGTGTGGCGGATGTGTTTGTGCGCGGGGGGATATTTTTCTTGTAAAACAAAGGGGGGCCTAGCAAAAAATGTTTGGGAACCACTGGTGTAACCGAAGATGGGAAACATCTGTCTGTTGTAGGTCATCCTGTGCTGTTCCACTGGCTGACAGTTGGTGGCAGTAAAACAAAGTAAATGTAGAAATGTAAATGTAACCCCTTCATGTGATACGCCTGTCGTTGCGTTGTGTTCTGGCGTGAAAGTAAGAGGCAGGAGACAGCACTGGCTCTTTGGGTCTTTACTGCACATCTGCAACACAGAAATACGGCTCTGATCTGTGTGTCACGCGCCTGACAGGACACCTCTCCTCCGGCCATGCTGAAAGGAGCTGTGTCTGCAGCTTCATTAACACTACAATAATATAATAGATCAAATACAACAAATTGTTTTACAACATTAACTTAAGCTCTCTGAAAACAAAAAGCACAAAATAAATAGTATGTCACTGAAAAATCATCAAAAACAACTTATAAGAACAATAAACAAAATAATTCAAAAACAAATAAACAGTCGGACAAATACGATTGAATAACCAGGACCCAATATTCTAGTGCTTATAGTTCAAACATTATACTTAAGTACAATCAAATTAATAATCGCCATCCAACAGGCAATAAAACACTGTACCATAAAAACAATGAATGAAAGACCGCATCCCCAAAACATAAGAACATCTCCATATCTGCAACACAGAAATACGGGTCTGAATGGAGAACTTATCACTGCCGTCATCCCTGAAAACTGGCGGCCCCTTGATGTCTGATTGCAAGACAAGTTTCACCCCAGACAAATTTAGCTCAGGAGGTCCCTGCTCAGCCTTAAAGGCCCCAGTAGACATACTGGTCTCCTTATCACCTTGCAGCTGGGCTACAATGGACTGACCAATCTGATTGGCCAAATCTGAGATGAGTGTACTCAACCCAGCATTGGAAGCTTTCTGCGGGGTCTGAACGTCACAGGGGGAACCTGGAGACGAGTGGAACAAAACTTGGGAGCAAATGATACACCAACTTTAGGTGTCTGAACCCCATCCCCAAGAAACCACCCTCGCCCCAAACTCACATGAGAGGAAACCTCCCCATCAGGAACACCACTTGCCTCTGAACCAGATGCTGACTCCATAATGATGAATAAAGCATCTGGTTCACAAAAAAATTCCAAATAGTGTAACTGTACAAAACCAAACACAGTATTTGTAACTAACACTTGATGTTATTCAGGATCAGAATTGAGCAGATTAAATATCCAAGCTCATTCAAAAAGTCTTACACAAGCTAGGAAAAGTAACCAACATGGAACAAGGGCAATTACGAAGAGCTCCCCACAGTGATCGAGATTACGTCGATGCTTGACAAATCCACAGTGTCACGGCACCAATGTAACCTGTTCATGTGATACGCCTGTCGTTGCGTTGTGTTCTGGCGTGAAAGTAAGAGGCAGGAGACAGCACTGGGTCTTTGGCTCTTTACTGCTCATCTGCAACCAGAGATGGGCAGTAACGCATTACGCGTTACTGTAATCTGATTACTTTTTCAAGTAACGAGTAAAGTAAGGGATTACTATTGCAAAAACGGTAATTGGATTACCGTTACTTTCCCGTAGGAACGCTGCGTTACTGCGTTACTAAAACAGTGATTTTTTGCGAGAATGTCTCACGACAGTGACGTAAGCGAGTGCGCCGTTCGTGACAACAGCTGTGTGCAGATCAACATTGGATCATATATCGAGTGCAGAGAGAGTATGAGCGTGCAGCGTTTAAAGCGTGGAAGTACTGACCTTACTTTGAGTTTGATTCCATAAAAAGTGACAAAACCTTTAGCGTCCATCGTGCGTGGGAAGAAAACTTCTTTTTACAGTGAAAAAAACCCCTAAACTTCCAAGCAAGCACCGAGTAGCTACGAGGTAATGGGAAACTCACAGAGAAACTCGCGGATTCTTCCACTGACCGCAGCACACCTGCACCAGGGTAAACCTCCGCCTACCCCACTCCTGCTTTACAGGTGAAAATAGAGCAACAGGACCACTGAGTCTGTGACTTTATTTATTTTCTGCTGTGTTTTACTTGCATCTATTTGAAAGACTGAGTGTAAACACACAAAAAATATTTTATTTTATGAGCTGGAATGTGCAGAAAATAGGTTTGAATATTAAACTAATTTCTTCCAGTCAGAGAATGTTGCAGATAATTAAATTTTTACTTGATGCATAAAGTTAAAAGATTAAAACTAATAAAACAAGTTTTAAAAAGAGACTTTTCCATTTGATTACATTTTGTATGATGGATTATGTAGAAAAAGTAGAATTGGGCTGAAAGATCTATCACTTTATCACCTATTCAGGTTGTAAATCGTGTTTTTAAAAAGTAACTAAGTAACTAAGTAATTAATTACTTTTGAAAATAAGTAATCAGTAAAGTAACTGGATTACTTTTTTGGGGAAGTAATCAGTAATTAGTTACTGATTACTTTTTTCAAGTAACTTGACCAACACTATCTGCAACACAGAAATACGGCTCTGATCTGTGTGTCACGCGCCTGCCAGGACACCTCTCCTCCGGCCATGCTGAAAGGAGCTGTGACCGGGGCAACCATGCAGCGCACACACACACGAACGCACACAGACTCAGATCATACAGGCAGGAGATTAAAATGCAAAATGAATTTTTTTTTTTTTTTTAATAAGGGTTTTGGGTGAAATACACAAGTATTTAACAAAAATGTTACACCAACAAAGTTTGAGACACAAACTGTATAAAAGGATTGATTTGATTAAAAACACTAATATATAATTTCCAACTGGTTACACATAATCAAGTCAATTTACAGTCAAAGTGGAAAAAAAATCATTTATCCCCAAGGGGCACTTAAGATAGATGATACCTTGCTGACCATACATACAGTCGTGGCCAAAGGTTTTGAGAATGACACTAATATTATCCATCCATCCATCCATCCATCTTCATCCGCTTTGTCCGGGGCCGGGTCGCGGGGGCAGCAGCCTAAGCAAAGAGGCCCAGACCTCCCTCTCCCCAGCCACCTCCTCCAGCTTATCCGGGGGAATACCAAGGCGTTCCCAGGCCAGCCGAGAGATATAATCTCTCCAGCGTGTCCTGGGTCTGCCCCGGGGCCTCCTCCCGGTGGGACATGCCTGGAACACCTCACCCAGGAGGCGCCCAGGGGGCATCCTTGTCAGATGCCCGAACCACCTCAGCTGGCTCCTTTCGATGTGGAGCAGCAGCTGCTCTACTCTGAGCCCCTCCTGGATGGCCGAACTTCTCACCCTATCTCTAAGGGAGAGGCCAGCCACCCTTCTGAGGAAGCTCATTTCTGCCGCTTGTATCCGCGATCTCGTTCTTTCGGTCACTACCCACAGCTCGTGGCCATAGGTGAGGGTAGGGACGTAGATCGACCGGTAAATTGAGAGCTTCGCTTTTACACTCAGCTCCCTCTTCACCACGACGGACCGGTGCAGCGTCCGCATTACTGCAGCTGCAGCCCCAATCCGTCTGTCGATCTCCGGCTCCCTTCTCCCATCACTCGCGAACAAGACCCCGAGATACTTGAACTCCTCCACTTGGGGCAATAGGGACATGACACTAATATTAGTTTTCATAAATTTTGGTTCTTCAGTGTTTTTAGATCTTTGTGTGAGTTGTTTCTGTGATGTATTGAAGTATAATTACAAGCTCTTCTTAAGTTTCAAATGCTTTTATTGAGAATTACATCACGTTTATGCAAAGAGTCAATATTTGCAGGGCTGGCCCTTCTTTTTCAAGACCTCTGCAGTTGGCCTTGACATGTTGTCAATCAACTTCTGGGCCAAATCCTGACTGATAGCAACCCATTCTGTCATAATCAATGCTTGGAGTTTGTCAGAATTAGCAGGTTTTTGTTTGTCCACCTGCCTCTTGAGGATTGACCACAAGTTTTCAATATGACTGAGGTCTGGAGACCTAAAATGATTTGTTTGAGTCGCCACTGACGAATGGCGCCACTGGCTGGAGGGGAGTGTGCATCCGGTGCTGGTCTGGACGGACCATAAGAATCTGTCGTATCTGCAGACGGCCAAACGCCTCAACGCCCGGCAAGCCAGGTGGGCCTTGATTTTTGCTCGTTTTGATCTTGTCATCACTTACAGGCCAGGGTCGTGTAACACCAAGCCGGATGCCCTCTCACGCCAGTTTGCTCCCAGTGGGTAGGGGGAGGTGGAGGAGGAGAGCAATATCATCCCGGCCAGCTGTGTGGTGGGTGCGGTGACGTGGGAGATCGAGAAGTTGATCAGGGAGGCTTTGCGACTGGAACCTGATCCCGGTTTGGGCCCAGCGGGCCGACAGTATGTTCCCACAGCTGTCCGTGGCAAGGTCATTCATTGGGTGCACACAGCTAGGTTCTCCTGCCACTCGGGTAAGAACCGTACCGTCACGTTCATACAACGCTTGTTCTGGTGGCCTGCTCTGGCGACGGGCGTCCAGGAGTATGTCGCTGCATGTACCATCTGTGCTCGGAACAAAGTTCCTAGCTCTCTGCCCTCGGGTCAGTTACGGCCACTTGCTGTCACCAGCCGTCCATGGTCTCACATAGCGGTGGACTTTGTCACCGGCTTGCTGCCATCTTCTGGTAATACCGTCATACTTACCATTGTTGATCGCTTTTCCAAGGCGGCCCATTTTGTGGCCCTGGCTAAACTCCCGTCTGCTTTGGAAACTGCTACACTCCTTGTCCAGCATGTTTTCCGTTTACATGGCATTCCCCAGGACATTGTGTCGGACCGAGGGCCCCAGTTTACTCCCCGGGTGTGGAAGGCGTTCTGTGCAGAATTGGGGGCCCAGGTCAGTTTGTCTTCTGGCTTTCACCCGAAGACAAATAGTCAAGCTGAGAGGGCGAATCAGGAGCTGGAGGCCATGCTACGCTGTGTCGTTTCATCTAACCAGTCCACTTGGAGCGAGCAGTTGGCCTGGATTGAATATGCCCACAACGCCAGTACGTCAACCGCAACAGGAGTGTCACCTTTTGAAGCCTCCCTGGGTTATCTACCTCCGCTCCTGTCTATCATGGAGGGTGAGCTTGCCGTGCCGTCTGTCCAACATCATATTCGTCGATGTCGGCGCACCTTGAGGGCAACTAGGGCAGCCTTGCTTAGGACGGCGGAACGGAACAAGCGTTTGGCGGACCGCCGCCGCACTCAGGCGCCTGCTTACCGGGTTGGCCAGAGGGTTTGGCTCTCGACCAATTACATTCCCCTTCGGACTGAGTCCAAAAAGCTGGGTCCCCGCTTCAACGGGCCTTTCCCTGTTCGGGTGGTCCTCAATCCGGTGACATTGAGGTTGTCTTTGCCCCGCCATATCCATTATGGATCCATTATGTGTTTCATGTTTCTCAGGTGAAACCTGTCCGGACAAGCCTGTTGTGCCTGCCTGCTGGGTCCCCACCACCTGCCCGGATTATCGATGGTGCACCTGCATATTCCATAACGTGGATTATGGACGCTAGGCGCCGCGGTAGGGGCTTCCAATACTTGGTGGACTGGGAGGGGCATGGTCCGGAAGAGCGTTGCTGGGTGCCGCGATCTGCTATTCTCGATGATGCTATGGTGAGAGAATTCCGCAGGCAGCACCCGGACAAGTTTGGTCGATCGCCGGGTGGCTCCCGTTAAAGGGGGGGTACTGTCATGGTCCGACAGCCCTCGCCTGGCTGCCTGCCCATGTGTTATTGGGTGCATGTCGCTCCCTTCCCCTCTCCTCCTCTCTCTCTCTCTCTCGGAACGGGATTGTTTACCTCCGACCGGTGACGAGCATTCCCGAGAGTGTTCCCGCGCAGAGACTGGCCGCACCTGTTGTCAATCGGAGCCGACCAGCTGTAGCCAATTATCCGCCGTCTCCCGGGCTGCCTTCTTAACATGGCGATCGAGCTTCGGTCTGCGCTGGATCATTGTGTGAAGCACGGTAGAGCAGCGCGGATGGTTTTTGTGGCAGTTACGTTGATCTGAAGATTGTTTAGTTACCCCGTGTGTGTTTGTGTGTTTGCCACTAGGAGGGAAACAGAGAGAGAGATCACGGGAGCTGGACCGCCACTTGGGATAACTGTTTGGAAGGAGTTGCTACGTGTGTTTTCACTTCACGGCCACGAGCACTGCCAGGAGGAAAAGGAGGAGACCACACCTGGACACCCATCACTATATATATATATATATTATTGAACTATTGCACCTTTACCGCACTGTAAATAAATCCACTGTTTTCTCCCAAAGGAGTCCTGCATAAAGTCCTCTTTTCTACACCCACTCTGACAGTGGCCACTTTCTCATTACTTTTATATATTGTTTTGGTAAGTATCCAAAACATACAGGTTTCATTTATATATTTTTTCAATGGATCTTATATCTGTTTTCACTCTTGTATGCTTTTCATACAACTTTCACACAAGACAGATACAAACTTTATAAGATTTATATAGATCATTTCTATATGGGAGGGCTGGACCAGGTGACCCTGAATCCTCCCTTAGTGATGCTGCAATAGGTGTAGGCTGCTGGGGGATTCCCATGATGCACTGGGTGTTTCTTCTTCACTCACTATGTGTTAACAGACCTCTCTGCATCGAATCATTAGTTATTGTTAATCTTTGGCTCTCTTCTACAGCTTGTCTTTTAAAAATTGAATGGAAACCAGCAAACCTAAATTCTTCATATGACCTCAGTTTTTCTTCCTTCTATCAGTTTGAACCAGTCTGACCAGCCTGTCTGGCACCAGTGTTACATGTTACCTTCCCTTAAATGGCCTTCTTCCTTATTCTGATGCTCAGGTTGAACTTCAGCAGGTGGTCTTGACCTGTTGTTACCATGTGATTGGCTGACTAGATATTTGTATTAAGAAGCAGTTGAACAGGTGTACCGAACCAAATGGTTGCTGTTGTCATAAACACTGTTGTCCTGATCTGCTGGAGACTGTAGAGTACAGTACTGTACAAAATGCTGGACAGATGCTGCAGCTGTGTCCGTTTTCATGGCTCCAAAGCAGTGATGTGTCACCACCTCTGCTCAGAGACACCGAGACACGGGGAGCCGTCGGACAAAGAATCGACAAAGGTGCCAGCGGTGGGGACGAAGGTTACCCCACCTCACTAAGTTTATCCAGAACTTACTGAAAATAACTGGAAGAATAACAAAAACAAAGCCGATAGGGTTGAATATTTCCTGATTTGTTGTCTTTATACTGTTGGTTTTTCTTCATCTGAATAAAACTTCTGTAAGCTTCAGGTGTGTCAAACGCAGAGCCTTTAATAAGGCCGTGCTTCCATGAAATCTCACATCATTTATTCTCACTTGTTTGTCATCTATTAACTCATTTAACCAGCGACATTGTTGTATCTTATCTTCAGATCTTTTCTTGGGACTGGCAACACTGTCAACTACGACTTGACACTTTTGCATGCCTGTAAACTGACTGTACATTACATTTCCCCGATGAGCTATTATTCTCTTACTGGCAGATGCAGTTTGTCATCACACGGACAGGAGAACAAAGACATGGGGAAAAAGCTGCAGAAGTGTTTCTAAAACTATGACTTATGAGTATCTAAAAATAACTCCATCCTCACAGGACTGTCTCATGTTTTATTGCCATTAAATTTCATGTTGTGCAGTTTTTTGACACTCGCCCAGCTGTGAGAATGAAATCAGACCAATGTAAACTGAGCTACTTAATGACAAATATATGTTTGCAGGCCAGATGTTCAGACATGAATCAGAAAGGCAAAGATGAGTTGAATCTCCAGTTTAGTCAAAGAGCTTCTGCTGGTTTGAGTAGATAAAGATCAGGAAACTCACTGGTGGCTCAGCTCTGTCCAGCGTTCCTGTCATGTTCCGGGGTCAGTTTACTCAGCGTTTGTGAGGTTGTTTTTGGACTTTCTACTTTAACTATCTTTTGTAATTCCCAGTTTGCTTAATGTTTGTGGTTTTTACGTATTTTCCACTTACTTTATTTAGACCTTTTCGCAGTTCTGAGCTGTGTTGCATCCTCTTGAGTCTCCTGTATCCAGTTCCCTTGTGTGTCTGTTTTTTCCCATTTGCTGCTTTACTTTGAGAGTCAGTGTTACTTTTGCTTTGCTTTCAGTTTTGCTTTTCTTCTTGTGATTCGGTGATTTCGTTCAGCCATGTCTCATTCTCCCCATCTGCCTCCACTTCCCTGGTTGCCCTTCTGAATGTATTATTTCAATAAAAGGAGTAGATGTTACTATCCCTGATAATGCATTGCTTCAGATGGAGAAGGTCTTGAGGGATGGCTACTATGAGGGAAGGCAGCCTGGAAACTTTACCAGCGGGACTCATCATTGTGTGCCTCAACTTCACAGGCTGTTTCGGTCTTTTATCAAAAGCTATTCTGCCATTTTGTTAGGCTTTTTGTGGTTTTTTTAACCTTCCTTGGTTAGGTTTGGGGATTAGGAATCTAATTTAGATTGTAATAGATCGTCAGTAGTGGACCTTGGATTCATTGGGTGTTTCGGGCCATTATCACTAGACACCCTCATCCAAGGAAGCCCTGCCAGGGGCCAATACCGATATGTAATATCGGATCGGTCCATTGCTATTTAAAAGTAGAATGGGAGGCAGAGCCTTCAGTTTTCAGGCCCCTCTTCTGTGGAACCAGCTTCCAGTTTGGATTCAAGAGACAGACACTATCTCTACTTTCAAGATTAGGCTTCAAACTTTCCTTTTTGCTAGTATATATTAAGCCCATATGGAAAAGAAATAGAAAAAACTTATAAAAGACTTGCATAAGATTTGGCTTACTTCATATAGTGAATCATATAAGGCTTATATGATTGACTCATGAAAGTGGCCACTTTCTCATTACTTTTATATATTGTTTTGGTAAGTATCCAAAACATACAGGTTTCATTTATATATTTTTTCAATGGATCTTATATCTGTTTTCACTCTTGTATGCTTTTCATACAACTTTCACACAAGACAGATACAAACTTTATAAGATTTATATAGATCATTTCTATATGGGAGGGCTGGACCAGGTGACCCTGAATCCTCCCTTAGTGATGCTGCAATAGACGTAGGCTGCCGGGGATTCCCATGATGCACTGGGTGTTTCTTCTTCACTCACTATGTGTTAACAGACCTCTCTGCATCGAATCATTAGTTATTGTTAATCTTTGGCTCTCTTCTACAGCGTGTCTTTTAAAAATTGAATGGAAACCAGCAAACCTAAATTCTTCATATGACCTCAGTTTTTCTTCCTTCTATCAGTTTGAACCAGTCTGACCAGCCTGTCTGGCACCAGTGTTACATGTTACCTTCCCTTAAATGGCCTTCTTCCTTATTCTGATGCTCAGGTTGAACTTCAGCAGGTGGTCTTGACCTGTTATTACCATGTGATTGGCTGACTAGATATTTGTATTAGTATATTTGTACAGGTGTACCGAACCAAATGGTTGCTGTTGTCATAAACACTGTTGTCCTGATCTGCTGGAGACTGTAGAGTACAGTACTGTACAAAATGCTGGACAGATGCTGCAGCTGTGTCCGTTTTCATGGCTCCAAAGCAGTGATGTGTCACCACCTCTGCTCAGAGACACCGAGACACGGGGAGCCGTCGGACAAAGAATCGACAAAGGTGCCAGCGGTGGGGACGAAGGTTACCCCACCTCACTAAGTTTATCCAGAACTTACTGAAAATAACTGGAAGAATAACAAAAACAAAGCCGATAGGGTTGAATATTTCCTGATTTGTTGTCTTTATACTGTTGGTTTTTCTTCATCTGAATAAAACTTCTGTAAGCTTCAGGTGTGTCAAACGCAGAGCCTTTAATAAGGCCGTGCTTCCATGAAATCTCACATCATTTATTCTCACTTGTTTGTCATCTATTAACTCATTTAACCAGCGACATTGTTGTGTCACTGTCAACTACGATTCGACACTTTTGCATGCCTGTAAACTGACTGTACATTACATTTCCCCGATGAGCTATTATTCTCTTACTGGCAGATGCAGTTTGTCATCACACGGACAGGAGAACAAAGACATGGGGAAAAAGCTGCAGAAGTGTTTCTAAAACTATGACTTATGAGTATCTAAAAATAACTCCATCCTCACAGGACTGTCTCATGTTTTATTGCCATTAAATTTCATGTTGTGGAAATTTTTTTACACTCGCCCAGCTGTGAGAATGAAATCAGACCAATGTAAACTGAGCTACTTAATGACAAATATTAGTTTGCAGGCAATTCATCCCATGTAAACAATAACGTGACGCACAGCGTGACGTGAAATAAGGCACATACCTTTGACACTGCGTGACGAACTCTGTATTCCTCGTCCACACCTAAACGCAAAAAAGGAGTTTTTAAAAAAATCTCAGTTTTCGCTGATTCGAAACGCCGTTTACGTGGACGAAACAGCTGCGTTTTCAAAAATACCCGTGTAGGTGCGGATGTAGCGTAAAAGAGTTAGTAGTTTATTTTATTACTACCTGCAGTTTACTTGTATTTGCTTAATTGTTTACTAAATGTTTGAGGTGTGAAATAAACCGCAATGGAGCAAAATATGGGTGTGTGTGGTTGGAGGATGTGTTTGTGCGTGCGTGTGCGTGCGTGCATGCGTGTGCGTGCATGCGTGTGCGCGCGCATGGGGGAGGGGGGGCGCGAACATTTTTCTTATAAAACAAAGGGGGGCCTAGCAAAAAAATTTTGGGAACCACTGATTTAACCAATGACCTACAGGATGATGGGTCCTTTCCACATCATATGTGGCTCTGATGATGAAACGCAGCCTATTAGCCTCCATTCCCCAGATTTCCATGTGAGTTTCCTCTTTTCAACACTCTCCCAATTCACCAGCGACGCTGCCAGCGCTACGGCTCTGGCATGTCTGGCTGTTTCCTTCTGTCCACGCACCTCCACCCCTACCATTTTTCGACCGTTGGTTACAGACACCTGTTGCCAGAGAGGTGTTACTGTTCCAAGACCAAATCCTCCTCTGCCCTGTTGGATGTGACCCACCACGTCAGGATGGCGAAGAGCAGATTTGGCCTGTAGCACAAATGTGGTTGGGGTCCATTGCCTCCTCGTTGCTAAGGTGGGAGCAGCGCCTATCACTATAGGGTCTCGGAGTCCATGAGTGACATCTCAAGCCTCACTTTTGCACACTACGCCTTCCTGGAAAGCTTCATGACCTTCTCCATCACCAGCTGGTTCCACTCCCTCAGCCTTCATACAGGAACAGACTGCAGCTCTAAAATCATTGGCCTGTCAGAACTGTGGCACAGGTTTTCAGCCAACAGGCCCTTAGACGGGCAGCCAAAATCATCAACGACCCCTCTCACATTCTTCACCTCGCATTTTAATGGCTCCCCTCTGGGCGACGCCTCCGCTGCATTTCCCGCAGGACTGAGAGGAGGAGGAGCGCCACCTTAGTCCACAAAGCAGCTCTGCTTTTTAACCCCAGCAGATAAGAACATTTCCCCCACCAGAAACACAAACTTCTCTACACTCTTTTATACTACTGACACTTTATTCACTTTTACTTACTTAAAGTTATTTATTCACCTTTCAGTCACTTTAATTTTAAACTGTATATACTGCATATTCTGTGTATTCTGTTCTTATTGTTGTTATCTTCAACACTATGCTGCTCTGTTGTATGTTATTTGCCCTTTGGGGATAGACAAAGTCTTTCTGACTCTGATTAGACTCCTCTGCCAGGCTAGGGATAGGCAATGACAGCATCCCGTTGCTGTAGAGTCCAACGCTGCTGAGGCATTTGGGAAGTCAAAGCCACTTCCTCCCGTATATATAATATATAGTATAGTATATATAGTCGCTGCCTCCCCTTGTCCTTTATCAGTGGACAAGGGGAGGCAGTTGTCAGTACAACATCATGAGGGACACTTGATGACTTCCCCTCTTTGTTCAGTCCAGTTGGTGCAGTGAGTCCACCTTTTACCCACTTATGAAGTGCTCACTTCAACCACTGATTTAATTTAAAGTAGTAACAGTTACCCTCTCATGCTACCTGCAGTGTCAAAGACACTAACAAAAACTAAAACCAAGGAAGTCTCAGTGAGAACAGTGAGAGGCGGTAGTCTGCTGGACCACTGCCTCTTTGGGGTTGACTTGTTATTGCCTCTTTTTGTAACTCTCGTTTACATCAGAAGGGAAAGAAATACTTCTGACATGACAGATGTTTGTGATGTGCTCAGTGGAAACTTCAGTGTTTTGTGGTTCTACTGGTTCTGAAACACTTCCTGTTCATTTGTTCATTCAGCGAAACCTGATGTAGTTTGACCAGTTTTTTCCCGAGTGGACAGCCCCCACTGTGCCAGTCCCACTGTCATTGCAGATTAATGAATGATGGAGATGTATTGTTTTCGTTCACAGAGCATATGTGTGGTGTATCTCTCCTTCATGATCTCTCTGTGAAGCTGCTTCTTTGAATAAAACTTCCTGTTTCACAGATTTACAGGGATGTAGTTCTGTTACAGTTCTGTGCTCGATGTTCGTGCTGATCTAACGAGTGAACAAACGCTCATCAGACTGAAGAACTGACTCGTTTTCATCTAGTTGAGGAAATAGTAAAACATCATCATGTAATTACACCACATTAAAGAGAAGCAGTTTTTATTTTGCGGAAAGTCATCATGAAAATGCAATAATGACGTTAATGTTTAAAAACTGTACAGTGATGAGCAAAAGTTTTGAGCCTCATTTCTTTCTGTTTTTCTAGTAAAATGTGAACCATGTGCAGCGATTTATTGATGGGTCAAACAGAGTTTGTGCGACTCTAACGAGCTCGTTCGGTGTGAGCGCCTTTATTCTCAGCACAGTCTGAGCTTTCTCTACTTTCTTCTTCATCTTGAAGGACATTCAGGTCTCTTCTTTGGATGTTTCTTCTTTTTGTTCTGGTCTCTGTCAGGATGATCCCACACTGCTTCAGTGATGTTGAGCTTCTGGCTCTGGGGAGGCCCATCCATGCCTGATAGTGCTCTACTGTGTTGTTTCAATCCAGGTATGTTTCCACTGCACTGGCAGTGTGTTTGTGAAACCCTCCAGTTTAGATCATCACTCTTTCGCGCCTGTTGTCACAGATTCAAACATCTCTAAATGTTTCCAACAAAAAAACAAAACCACTTTTTAAATATCTCAATGATCGTCAGCAACAGGATTTATTTATGTAGTTTTTGGTCGAGTTAATGCATTTCACTTCAATGCAAACGCTGCTGCTCAGCTCGCCCCTTCTTACACCTGTACACATCAGTCAATACTGTGAAACCTTTAAATAACTTTTATTTGACACAGCAGGGCAGACTTTTGTTTCCTGGCTTTAAATTAATGAGTAATCTGAGAAAAATGATTAAAACGTTCCTGTTTAATCTGATGATTGTAATGTGAAGCAGGTCTGGTAACCTGCAGTGAGGTGTTGGGCGTGTCGTCAGACAGGTGTTTGAGAGAGGTGTGTTTTACTGCAAACCGAAAGGGAGAGAGAGGAAGGGTATTTAAGCCTCAGCAGGTCTGGAGGTTTGGATCTTACAGCGATGGCTTTCTACAAAGTGATGTGTTTGGCTGCTGGGCTGATGCTCCTGACCCAAGGTAAGAGCTCTCTGCACACACCTGCATCAGGTACGACTCAGAGGGTGAAAACACTCAGGAGCACAGCGCTTCACTTTAAAGTGACACTGCAGGAAAATAACCTTTACATTAAAGAAATCGTTTCTTTAATATGAATTTGATGTGTTCAGTTAAAATCCACAATGTTCAGTAAACATAACTTTAATATATATTTTGAAGAAGAAAGTTTTTATGACAGACCAACAACACAGGAGCCTCTGATGAGGAGACGTAGTGTTTGGAACCTCAAAATTTCTTATCTCACATTTTTTCAAATGGGTTACATTAACTGTAGCTTCACACAGTAATTACAGACAGTGAACTAATCACAGAAGGATGAATGAAGATTGTTTGTTTTAAAATAGTTTGTTTTCTGTGTTTCAGAGTCTGAGTCACAGCTGGGTGGTAAGAAAAAGCTTCTTTGCGTAATGATTTACTTTTATGTGTAATAAATCTTTAGTTTCATATGAATATTAGTTTGTGAGTGAACTGTAGACTCCCAGGATCACTGTGTCCTCACTCAGCAGTTTGTAATGCTGAGAGTTTACAGCTCCTACAGTAATGCTCACTCTGTGTTTTAATGTCGGTCTTCAGTTTGTGGTCAGCCAAAGCTCAACACCAGGATTGTAGGAGGACAGGTGGCCCGCGCTGGCAGCTGGCCCTGGCAGGTCAGTCTGCAAAGATCTGGGTCCCACTTCTGTGGAGGATCCCTCATTAACAGTCAGTGGGTGCTGACTGCTGCTCACTGCTTTGAAACGTGAGTAATGAGGCTGAAGCTGCACTCTAAACATGATTTATTACCATAAAGAGATTATGAAAGGTTGTAATCAGGGGGCTGAGGGTGTAACAGGATAAATATTTAACAGAGTAGGAAGTCAATAATGTCATTTCTTTTTAGCCATCGTAATAACTGCATGCTGTTTTTGTGCTCCTTGATGATCTCAGCACCAACCTGAGAGGACTGACTGTGAATCTGGGCCGTCAGAGTCTACGGGGATCCAATCCCAATGCAGTATCTCGAACTGTAACACAGATCATCAACCATCCAAACTACAACTCTCAAACTTTCAACAATGACATCTGCCTGCTGAGGCTCTCCTCACCGGTGACTTTCAACAACTACATTTCTCCCGTCTGCCTGGCAGCTTCAAACAGCATCTTCTACAGTGGTGTTAACAGCTGGGTCACCGGCTGGGGAAGTACTAGAGAAGGAGGTGGGTCATAAAGACACCTGATTACTTTTAGAGAAATGATGACAATAATACAGGGAACAAGTTTGCTGTCTCAGAAATATTTAGAGCAATAAAATGTTTCCATGAGGTTAAATCTGTGCAGAGTTCAAAACCAGAAAGAATAATTATGTGAATTAAACAGTCTGGAAGTGCTGGACCTGCAGCAAACATGCTGTCTGCACGATGATGTCAGGTCAAAATGATCCTTGGTTAAAAGAAAGTATACTTTCTGTGTATCTGACACTGCCCCCAGGTGGTGTTAGACAGTTACTACATGATGACGACCATCGACTGTCTGTGTGTCAAGTTTATTTCTGTATCACGTTTAAAAACAGCAGCTGTTGTGCTTCATCTAAAATACTCAAATAACATAAAACAGGACAAGATGACAGAGCGGCATCAAAGTCATGTGACTGTGTTCTGCAGAGAGCTCCAACCCCAGCGGACAAACATGTTTCCCCATCTTTGTTTGCACACATGACTACACTTTGTTTTTAAGTTTGGTGGAGCCGCCCTTTTGTTTGATGATGCATTTAATCAGTCACATGTTATTTATTACAAACTGATATATTTATTTTACCCCTTCAACAGGCGCTCTTTCACAAAACCTGATGGAGGTGCAGGTTCCCGTGGTGGGAAACAGGCAGTGTAACTGTAACAATGGAGCGGGATCAATCACTGACAACATGATCTGTGCCGGGTTACGTGCAGGAGGAAAGGACTCCTGTCAGGTGATTGTTGTTACCTGTGTTTGGCACATTTTCACCTTCTACAGTTTCTTCTCCTCAGCTAACAGTAAATGTTTCTGCTCTCAAAGGGGGATTCAGGAGGTCCAATGGTGAGCAAGCAGAGCGGTCGCTGGATTCAGGCAGGAATCGTCAGTTTTAGGGAAGGTTGTGCCAGGCCGAATCTTCCAGGAGTCTACACCAGAGTATCCAAGTACCAGACCTGGATCACGAGCCAGATCTCCTCCAACCAGCCGGGCTTCATGACGTTCACGTCCACTGGGACCAACAGCGACCTCAGTGTCACCTGCTGAGGACTGCCACCCAGTGGCGGTCCTAGCCTGTTTGGTGCCCCAGGCTAAACCCCCCCCCACACGCATACACAAAACCTGTCAGGTTTTGTATTGTTGATTATCATTCATGCTTAGAAATATCTACTTATATATGCTTAGAGTTTTATAATTAGTTGTAGATTGGTAGAGGTTTGATCCTTAATAGTCTGCAAACTTTGTGTGCATTCCAGAGCACTCTGGGAGCGTGGGAGAGCTCGTACCTTGTCTTATTGTTTTATGGTAGGATAAACGTATCTATGTCTGTTTTAGTCTAAGTGCCTTTTGTTTAGATGAACTGCTGGACTTCCAGACCAGCAGGTTTAGGGAAGTCTTTATGGGGTCACACTCTGACCACACACACACACACACACACACACACACACAGGCAAGGTACTCTTTGTTTGTATCATATGTTAATGCACCTATGTATATTCATGTAACCTCAATAAAAGAGCAGTGTTACGGGGGAGCGGACGAGAGCGACTGGGGTCAAGCGAAGGAACGGCGTTTGTCCGGTTCTCTCCCGTGCAAGAGAAACATGAAGAACTTTGCCTACTCGTGTCTTGCTTTGCTGTGTAATTACATTGTCTTCAACGTTCCAGCGAATAAGTTTAAGCTACAAACCTATCAAAATGTATTAAGGATTGTACATTAACATAAAACTGTTGTCGAAGAGGGAGAGAGAGTATGCATAGTATGCAAACGGCTACCAAACAGCCATCATAATTCGTCATACAATGAGAACAGGACAAATCAACAACTGACAATGACTAATTAATATTAAAACCTGTAACATAATGTATTGTTTGGAGTTTAGTCTGTTACTGTTACTATTTTTACCATTTCTTCTTGGAGCAACTGTAACCCACATAATTTCCTCAGGGATTAATAAAGTATTCTGATTCTGATAGTTTCAGGATGACCTGCCATCATCCAATCACACATCTGCTTACCTGCATCTGTTGCTTGTTTCTCCTCCTCTTCTTTTATCTTTTTTCTAAACTGAGCACCTGATGGCTTTGAACTTTTCTTGTCCATTATCCATTGGTTTTAATTTTGCACTCCAGTATGAACACAAATCCCCCACCCCAAGGATCACCACAACATGATCTAACAGACCTACACCTTAGTTCACAGATTCACTTTGTCTAAGGTGTATTTCTGGGATTTCACACAACCCAGGATTCAAATCATGAATACATAATTTACAACCTTATGAATGAAATGTGCTCTATTTGGAAGCAGCCGACGGGTTGTGTGTGAGACTTTAAATCATCAAACTGTAAATTATAAATTTTAAATTGTTATTGATCCTTTACCCCGAGTCCTAAAGTGTGTATTTATTTTCTTACTCTTCTTATATTTATTGTTTGTTTACTTGCACTGCTGTAACTGGAGCCTCGTCTCGTCTCTCTATATGCTGGACTGTATGTAGCGGAGATGACAATAAAGTTTACTTTGACTTCAGCAGCGAGCAGGCGCACCGAGGGCTCTCGCGCTCACTTTTCGTGTACAGAATTTCGAAAAAACATCGGTGCAAATTATAAGTCTGTATCATGATGTCTGGTGTTTTCGTGTTTGTTCTTTTGCTTTTATTTTGTTTTATTTTGTGAGTTGGTTATTAGATGCTGCTCCAGCCAGCCCTCTCCTCCCTGAGCAGCAGGCGCACCTCGCAAACGGAGGGCGCCCTTACTCCCAGCAAATGGGCGATAGAAAACCGATCGGTGCCCGTACCATTGCCAATATGCGCTGGCTGACGTCGGGGCAGCATGAGTACGAGCAATTTATTTATTTTTTTTGCCGATGTCCGTGATGCCGCCCCCCCCACCACGATGCCGCCCCGGGCAACCGCCCGTGTCGCCCGTATCAACTGCTGCCACCAGTGCCGACCACCACCCCTACCACCACCACCACCAGCAAGCGTAGGTCAAACACCAATCCTAAAACCACCTAAAAAGTTAAAAATGGACTGATTGCAGTGTGATCGACTGTTACTGAGTTTTACTCATTTCTATTTTCAAGTTCAATTTCTTTGTAATTACAGCTGTAGTGAAAAATAAGGTGTGATGTCAGGCTTGTCAAGCTTGTCAGGATGCTCTGAATAGTGCTTCAGTAAAAGGTGGTGAGGATGAGGAAGAGTTCCACACTCACTTCAACCTCCTAAGGTTGAAAGCTTTATGTTTTGAGCCTTCTCTGCCAGGTGTATGAAGTTCCAGGAGTCCAGGAGAGCTCTTCAGTGATGTAGAGACATCTCTCTACTGATGTTTGGTTTCGGCCTTTTTCAAGTCCACAGTCAACTCTTCCCTCCTGTTGATGTTAAGGGACAGGTTGGTGTCTCTACACCGGCTCACTAAAAGTTGCACTTCTGCTCTGCAAGATGTCTTAGCTCTGTTGTTAATGAACCCCACTAATGTTGTATCATCATAAGCCTGATGAGCTGCTTCAAGCTGACATTTGCAGTTTAGTCATGTCAGCAGAGTAAAGAGCAGTGGACCGTTTGATGCAGTTTGATAGTGCAGAATACTGCTAATATGTACCATCTGTCGCCATCATTCACAGCTTCTGTATTGGCCAAGTCGTAACAGTTTTGATGATTGTGACATCACCCGTGCGCTTCTCATTTTTTTTCCTTTCTGTTTAAACTTCCCTGATCTGTGATGCTATGATTCTTTAAGATGAACCACCTGAACTGAACTGATGGTTAAAAATTTTAACATTTCTTTGCGTCTACCTCTGGTTTTTCTCCTCAGCGGTGTTCTGTGGACAAGCTCCGAAGAATTCTGGCATTTTGGGTGGAACCTCGATGGCGACAGCCGGCTCGTGGCCGTGGATGGCGAGTCTGCAGAAGAATGGAAGTCATGTGTGTGGTGGGACTCTTGTGGCCTTGGACTCAGCGCTGAGCAACGCCGACTGTTTCTCAAGGTGAGTTGCAGATAAAGTTGAAGTTTGGCCAGACGATGACATAGTTAAATGATTAGTGACGTCTGTTCAGGTGCTGTTTTGAATCCAGAAGTGAAAAGAAAAGGGTGGATCTGACAGAAGCACCAACATACTAATTGGTTGTGGATTGACATTCACAATGTAGCCACAGTCTAAATTTCTCCTCGAGATTAATAAAGTATTCTGATTCTGATTCTAAAGCAGACTAGGAAGGAAATTACAAGGTGACTGTGACGACTATGAGCAGGACTCTGTGCCGGAACATGAAAGAACTATGAAACGTATACACGAATAAGCAACATGAACATGAGCAGCACGGAGTCCTGAAACCTGACTTAACATGAGAGGAGACACACAGACAACCCGACGCTGAACACAGGAAGACGGAGGACTTAAATACACACATGAGGTGATCAGGGGAAGTGGAGACACATGAGGAAAACAGCTGAATAGAATGAAACATATCGACAACAAGGGGGAGGGTAACACTAAACACGGGACCTTTCAAAATAAAACAGGAAACATGGGGACACAAACCAACAGGGAACACTTAACACAGGGGTGACTACATAAAGAGATCTAATCTATGGGACTAGATTGTCTCAGTGTTTCCTAGTTCAGGAGTATGTTTCCATTCACTCATTGTCAGGTCGTCTGTTTTGCCACGCCATAGTTATCACAGTTTTCATAGCCAGTTTCTCAGTTTAATTATTGTACCTTTTGTCGCCTTAGTTTTCATGTTTGCTTCTGCCATCAGCCTAAATAAAGGCTCGTTTTTGGTTCAAGTTGAGTTCTGTCTCCTGCAGTGTGTACGTTTAGCAAACACATCGGCGTAGCTCGTCATGACACTTTGTTGCCCTTCTAGAAAACGTCTTGTTAATTTCATTCACACCAAAGAGGCTGAAACTGATTAACAACCCTCTCTGCTTAAATGAGAAGATCAATATTCCAAGTTTAATTGACTTGATGCTTTACTCTAATCTTTAATTTTTCTGAGCAGTAATTTCTGAGCAATTCTATTCAATTCAATTCAATTTTATTTATATAGCGCCAAATCACAACAAAAGTCGCCTCAAGGCGCTTTATATTGTACAGTAGATACAGAGAAAAATCCAACAATCATATGACCTCCTATGAGCAAGCACTTTGGCGACAGTGGGAAGGAAAAACTCCCTTTTAACAGGAAGAAACCTGGAAGCTGGTTCCACAGAAGAGGGGCCTGAAAACTGAAGGCTCTGCCCCCCATTCTACTTTTAAATACTCTAGGAACAACAAGTAGGCCTGCAGAGCGAGAGCGAAGTGCTCTAATAGGGTGATATGGTACTACAAGGTCATTAAGATAAGATGGGGCCTGATTATTTAAGACCTTGTATGTGAGGAGCAGGATTTTGAATTCTGGATTTAACAGTAAGTCAATACAGGAGAAATCTGCTCTCTCTTTCTAGTCCCTGTCAGGACTCTTGCTGCAGCATTTTGGATTAGCTGAAGGCTTTTCAGGGAGTTTTTAGGACTTCCTGATAATAATGAATTACAGTCGTCCAGCCTGGAAGTAATAAATGCATGAACTAGTTTTTCAGCGTCACTCTGAGACAGGATATTTCTAATTTTAGAGATGTTGCACAAATGGAAGAACGCAGTCTTACATATTTGTTTAATATGTGCGTTGAAGGACATGTCCTGGTCAAAATGACTCCAAGGTTCCTCACAGCATTACTGGAGGCCAAGGTAATGCCATCCAGGGTAAGAATCTGCTTAGATACCATATTTCTAAGATTTTCAGGGCCGAGTACAATAACCTCAGTTTGATCTGAATTAAGAAGCAATTCTAAGGAGCTTGGAAAGAAAAGCGACTGGACTTCTTTAAGTTTCTTGAAGATGTTTCACCTCTCATCCGATAAGTTTCTCCACCAAATGATGGAGTCCCAAATTTTAAGCCCTAGTGGAAGTTATCCCTTAAAGAGGTCCAACTGTTTTTTTTCTCCTCCGAATGACCAAGAACCTATAGTGCAGAGACATACTAAGCAGTGTATGTATTGGGATCATCCTTTCAGCCAGACTTTTATTATTCATTGTTTAATTACAGTTTAGGGCGTAAAGGTGTAGATTTTGTTTGAAGCTGATGAAGATTATGTTTGTGTGCTTCGTTCCTCCCACAGCTCCCCTGTAGCGTCCGAGTGGACTGTCGTGTTGGGGCGTCTGAAGCTAAATGGATCCAACCCCTTTGAGGTGACGCTGAATGTGACAAATATCAAACTTAGAGCCGATACCAACGTCAGCTCGTTGACGAACTGGCGGTGAAGGACAGTCTGAGTGGAGCTCAAATCCTCAACCCAGAATCAGCCTCAGGTGTGCAGGACTGCAGGAGAGATGATGGCTCTGCCCAGGGGTGGAGACCAAGGAACTCATCCTGTCATTCAGTTGCTTATCAGAAGCTTTAAACAAAGTTGTCTAAATGCTCCAAATGATGAGAAACTAAATAAAACTCTTTAAAATGGTTTAAAACCCTTTGGTGGAAAATTTTAAGGTATTTTTATCAGCTTTGACTGTTGAGTCTGTGCATTCAGATTTTGTCCTGATGACCCTAAAGCAGGGTCGGCCACCTGCGGCTCTTTCATCCTTATACTGCTGCTCCACACGGCTTGGGAAAATAAATTATAAGTATTTAATTGAAGTCTATTTTATTTGTGTTAGTTTTAAAAAAAATGTAGTTCTAAATTGGAACATTATTGTCATCTTGAAATATTAAAATAAAATTATATTTTATAATTTTTTGGCGCTCAAAACAAGTGTCACACTCGCAGAAGCCAGTGTACCGGGCGAAACACCAGCACTTTCAACCCCAAGTATGGAGACATGTAAGAGAAGAAAATACAACATTTAATGATACCTGGGCAGATTCATTTGCATTTACTTTTGACGAGAGTTGCCTCCACAGCAAAATCTCCAGTGTTAAATTAACACTAGAGAGTGTCCATATGTGTCCACTCCTCTGAGTGTTCAATATAACACTGTGGAGTGTTAAATGAACACTTTTGACAGTGTTAATATTTTAAAAGTAACCTAGTCAGTTCTGAAGATTTACAACGACTAACACTGAGCAGTGCTGATTTTCTAACACTGGAATATTTCTAACATTTTGAATTATTTTCCAGTGTTAGAAAATCAGCACTGCTCGGTGTTAGTAAGAGATTTCCAAAATAAACACACAGCCATCCATCCATCTTCATCCGCTTTATCCGAGGCCGGGTCGCGGGGGCAGCAGCCTAAGCAAAGAGGCCCAGACCTCCCTCTCCCCAGCCACCTCCTCCAGCTTATCCGGGGGAACACCAAGGCGTTCCCAGGCCAGCCGAGAGATATAATCTCTCCAGCGTGTCCTGGGTCTGCCCCGGGGCCTCCTCCCGGTGGGACATGCCTGCAACACCTCGCCCAGGAGGCGCCCACACACAGCCTTTGCTGAAAAGTATCTGGAGGGAGAAGAGAGAAAAAAAAAGCTGTTTCACAACTGATGCAGAAGGCTGGTCTGAGAAAAAAATCAATTCAAGACGTGGATGAAGTCTGCAAATTCAGCTATGTATACAAGGTTTATGGCCACTCAAGACATAGTCAGGTATTAGAAGCCGCACCACCACAAGAAGAAATGATTGCGCTGATACCACTAAAATGCCAGACACAGGAGGAGGACATTTGTGAGGCTGTGCACACAGTGTGTGTGTGTGTGTGTGTGTGTGTGTGTGTGTGTGTGTGTGTGTGTGTGCGTTTGTGGGGTCAGAATGTGACACCATAAACGACTTCCCTAAACCTGCTGGTCTGGAAGTCCAGCAGTTCATCTAAACAAAAGGCACTTAGACTAAAACAGATATAGATATGTTTATCCTACCACAAAACAATAAGAGAAGGTACGACCTCTCACATGCTCCTAGGATGTGGGTGTGAACGCCAGAACACTTTGGAATGCACACAAAAGTCTTTGCAGACTATTAAGGATCAAACCTCTACCAACATGACATTGATTATAAAACTCTAAGCATATATGAGTAGATATTTCTAAATGACAATCCAACTATATAAATCTAACATCTTCCATTGCTGCATTTGGCGTTGCAGCTCCATTTGGGATTAGTCTGCGAGGAAGACATCGTCAGCACAGAGGAGTGTCCAAGGGTGGGCTTCTTGGAGGTAAGCGGTCATGGTGTCCATGCAGAGGATGAAGAGAAGCGGGGACAGTGTGGAGTCTTGGTGCACACCCACGGTAATGTTGAAAAGTGGTGATGTTCCCAACGGGCTTCTGACTGTGCTGGCCACGTTTCTGTACAAGGGCTTGATCCAGTCGACGTAGGCCTTGGGGACCCCGTGTGATGGGAGAGAGTGCCAGATCAGGTCATGAGGGACTCGGTTGAAAGCCTTTTCCAGGTCAAGGAAGGCCATATGGATGGTCTTAGTCTTCTCTCGGTGCTTCTCCAACAGCAGGCGGGCAGCATGGATTGCATCTATTGTGCCGCATCCTTTGACGAAGCCACACTGGTTGGGCGTTACTGGGACAATTTCTCGCAGCCTGGCAGCAATGATCTGCTCGAATACCTTCATGGTGTGGCACAGGAGTCGGATCGGGCGGTATTTGCAGCAATTGGCCACGTCGCCTTTGCCTTTCCAGATGGGCACTGTGGTGCTGGTTGACCAGGCTGCTGGGAAAGCCCCATCTCTGACGATGTTGTTGAACAGGTCGGTGAGGACTGAGATGCCCTGGCGGCCGAGTATCTTCCGAACTTCGGCTGGGATGTCGTATGGTCCAGTTGCTTTGCCATTCTTCATTTTCTTGGCAGCGGCTTTTACTTCCTTGATGGTAACTGGGGGTCCTGGGACGGGGTCGGTGCTGTGGATTGGCTGGTGGGGGAACTCCACATTGCAGATATCCGAAAAGTACTTGGTCCAATGTTTGAGGATGGTGGGCGAATCGTGGAGGATCTGATGATTGGCATCCTTGATATGTTTGACCTGGCTGATGTCATGTGTTGCTCGATGGTGGTTTTTGGCAAGGCGTTAGACTTTGTTCGCCCCCCCGGGCATGTCCAGTTCTTTGTAGAGTTGGTCATAGTGTGATGCCTTTTCTGCTCCTACTGCCTTCTTTGCTCAAAGTGCCCTGTAGTGCTGATAGTCGCCATTGTTGTGAAACTGAAGCCACATCTTGAATGGTGTCTTCATTTCTGTGAATGTTTGCTGTACGCTGTGGTTTCACCACCACACTTGCTTGTTGATAAAGTGCCTCCCTGGCTTCGTCTTCCCAAGGGCGCTGCCTGCCGTGTCGTGTATCTGACTGGCGATTAGGATGGGTACTGGTATCCGGTGCCATGATGGCACCGGTTCTGACATAAACGGTAGTAACCAGAACGAAAAGCAGCGCACATTTCGGTGCTTTATTTCGATGCTTTTTTTTCCTGAGCTGTGATACACTTTAGATTCTAGCCAATCATTTTATGTTTCCGAGGATAGTAGGCGGGTCCAGGTACGTACGTTCTTTTAGAGCAGAGCTACAGATTAAAAATGCCCAAGGCGAAGCGGTCAAAAGTCTGGCTGTACTTCACAGCAAAAGATGCAAACTCAGCAGCCTGCAACAAGTGCTTTAAGCTGATACTGTGATACTGTCAAAGGAGGTAACATCTCAAATCTGATGAAACACCTGGCGACGCATAGCGTTTTTTTAAAAAGCCGAGAAATGCGCCGTATTTGATAGCTTGCTGCGAGACCTCACACCGAGCACATCTGCTGCGGGTGTGGTGCCTGTTATCGGACCCGGAGTTAGCAACATCCCCCAAAAACCCGAAGAGGCGAGTCCTGGCCCCTAGCCCTGCCAGTGTAGCAGAAATGATGAGGATGATGATGCAGCAGCAGCCGTTCTTCTCTGCGTGAGTAGCTTAATGTTGTTCGTGTGTAATTTATGTTGAGTAGGCTAACCACGTTATTACATTAATGCATGTAAGGTGAACTAGCAAACACCATCATAGTTACATGCGGCTGTCTTCTTGTTTGATGGCAGATGCTCCCTTCACCCTGGCCAAAAAGGCTAAAATGACCAAAGAAAAAGAGGGAAACAGCTGAACATGAGAGGTTTTTGGACAAAGTTTGTGTTTTTCCATTGATTAAGCACTGCTTCCAGCCAAGAGTGATACCATATATGCCCCATAGCTGCAGAAAAGGCTAACATTGTTATCTTTTTACAAAAAAACAGCTGAACATGAGAGGTTTTTGGACCAATTTTGTGTTCTCCATTCTTTAAGCACCGGTTTGAGCACCGTTTAAGCACCGGCACCGTTTCAAAAGTACCGGTTTGGCACCGGTATCGGATAAAGCCTAAATGATACCCATCCCTACTGGCGATGTTATCTCAGATGGTGTCTAGTGGTCCATTGCGATCCACTCCGAAGTGCCCAAGTCCAGTAGCTGGCTTTTGCACATGTGAAGGCACCACCATTTTATCTTCTCTACTGAAGTGATTGGTGGTCGTCGTTGCTGGCCAAGGTTGAGTAGTAGGTCCATCCACGTGTAGCCGATGCTAAGAACCGATGTTGGTTGATGGGATGACCTTCACGTTGGTGACCAGGTTCAGGTGAGGTCTTCGGATTAACCAGTAGTGGATTTGGGTGTCCCTGCCGCCACTAGAATACGTAATGAGATGTGCTGGCCTCTTTCTGAAGAAAGTGTTGGCTATGGCAAGATCGTGTGCCTCTGCGCAGTCCAGAACACAACATCTGTCGTTGTTTCGGGTCCAGAATCCTTGGCCGCCATGAAATCGCACATATCCGTCTCTCTCCTGGCCAATGTGTCCATTTAGGTCATCGCCTACTGCCAGGTGTTCTTCAGGGGCCAATTGCCTGTAGGTGGTCGTTGGGGTTGAGCCAGAATGCTTCCTTCTCGCTGTTGGGGAAGTTGGTCTGCGGTGCATAGCAGGAGACGATCCGTAGGATGGTGGAGCCAGTGTCGATCTTGAGTGACATAAGACGATCCGATATGCAGGTCACTTTAACCACATTGTCCCTGAGCTTCTGGCTCACCACTATGCCCACTCTTTCTGAGTCCGACTTCCCCAGCGTCCTGTGCCTTTGCCCCTTTCCATTTCGTTTCTTGAATGCACAAAATGTCGATGCAGTGGTTCTTGAGCGTGTCGGCTAGTTTGCGCTTTCATCCGGTTAATGTAACAATGTTCAGGGTACTGAGGCATAGTGATTGGACTAGCTTCTTTGGGCACGACGCGTGTCACCTCTGGGAGACGCCCTAGTATTCGTTTCCAGATTTTGGGTTGGCATTACATTCGATGCGACTGAAGAATACCTCCCTTCTCTAACCTGTCTGTGTGTTTGTGGATGTGTCACTCTGATTACCTGTTTCAGCGACACGTTCTCATCCCAACGTGTAATATACTGACAACTGTGATAAACTGTCGGTATGTTACGTGTTCGGAGGGATGAGAGAGGGTTGGAATGAATCTATAAATGTGTTTTACGTGTGACATGAAAATCCACCTACTGTTTACTTTCTGATCCTGAATCACTTTGGAAAACACTATGTCATAGGGTTAAGTTTAGTGTTATGGCCCTAGCCTCCTTTGAAATTGACCTTGTGTGGGTGTGTCCTGCCATCTCTCCTGCCTTAGGTGCCACCTTTTTTGTACAGCTGACTCCCATCAGCAATTAATAATACTTTAGGCAGAGAAAAGTGAAGTCTACTACCAGAGAGCCTTGTTGGGTTGCAGTTAGTGAGCTGTGTGTATGGTGGTTGATAGCTCCTGCTCTGTGGAGAGTAGTGTGTTTTGGTGACTAACCCTTTTTGATTAACTTTTCAGTTTATTGACCAACACCTGAGTTTTGTTGTTTTCTTTCTTTAAAAGGTGAGAGTGGATAGTCTCTTTTTTGTCAATAGAAAAATTAATAAAACCCTTTAACTTCAGTATTTTTTCCCCTGTCTCCATTTTTAAACATGGACACCTTGTGTTACTTTTCCTCATCCCCTGGACCTTTTTAGGTGAATGTAAAAGTTAGGGTTAGGGTTTGAATGGAGGGCTGGAGCCTCTGCTCTAAGTGTGTCTTATCGCCACAAGCGGCTCTATATTGAATTGAACCGAGAACCCAGAGCATTTCATAAGGATGTGGAAGGGTATCTTTAATGTTACTATGATACGCCTAGGGATGTGACAAATCGTTGGTGTGTTACGCACTGGGAATTATAAGGCTCTGGTTTCAGAGGCGCTTCCCTGCTGGTCTCGCTGCCCTCATGTTAAAATTCAGAACACCTCTCGACTTCACGACAGTGTTTGTGCCCACGGAGCTGCCTGTGATTGCTCAGCCAAAGCTCTGCCAGTGTTTCCTTTGCCCTCTGCTGAAAATGGCCAAGCATGGATTCTGATGCAGGCTGTCTTCAGGAAACCAAGGAGAGCACCTGGAAGAGCAAGAGAAGGTACTACGTCACCTTGGTGCCAATCCAGCTCTTCTCAGACTCCTCCACTTGCTCCAGCAGACCCCTTGGAAACAGCCCTGCTGTCGTCACGGCTTTTTATTCCAGTGCTCCCCAGTATTCAAACCACTCTGTTAGACTTATTCCTCTGACTTGTCTAAGATCACCTGCATGACACATTTATTGAGAGGCAGAGCACGATACTGGGTCCACCCCTTTCATTAATGTCAATGATGAACTTTGTAATGACGACTCTATCAACAAATTCAAGTGTCTCTGTGGCTCGGTTGCAGGGGAGGGTGGTGCAGTGAGTTCAGGGGGCAGAGACAGATCATTCTGATGATGCCGCTCCTGTTTCATTAGCAGCTTGAGCCCAGAGAAGGAGGAGGAGGAGGAGGAGTTGGAGCAGCTGACGTGGAGGCTGAAAAGCGGCGTCAGCATCTTATGGCAGGAGTCAGGGCGACAGCGACAGTGGACGTGGGACTGATTAAATACACCCTCAAATGAAGTTAGACCAACCTTAAAAACTAAGTATCAAAATAATGCTGCTACTCATAGGTCAGGTGAAACATGGATGAAGACTAAATCCAAAGACAAGTTTCTCTGTGCAGTCGTGTGTAAACAGAGATGGGAAACATGTCTGTCTGCCGTGGCTCATCCTGTGCTTTCCACTGGCTGACAGTTGGTGGCAGTAAAACAAAGTAAATGTAGAAATGTGCCAACAAAGTCTGAGACACAAACTGTATAAAAGGATTGATTTTTTATCATCATCATCATCAACTTTATTTATAAAGCACTTTAAGACAACCACAGCTGACACAAAGTGCTGTACATTGGAACTGTAAAATAAAATTACATTGAATTAAATTGAAAAAGATAAAAAAAAAAAAAAGTGACACAACTAAAAAATATGAAAGATATAAAAGGTTTAACTTCCTGGATGGCAGGACCTGCCATCAATCTGAAGCTTAGCTTAATCGTAGCCTAACTCTATGTACCACAGGCCTTCAAGCTGGGAGTAGTTAAACCGTTACCTAAAAAGCCATCACCTGACCCAGCTGTCTAAGCTAATTATAATCTCCAACCTTCCTTTTGTCTCAAAAAATCTTGAAAGAGTAGTTATCAAACAGCTAAAAGATTATCTGCAGAGGAATGGCTTATTTAAAGAGTTTCAGTCAGGTTTCAGAGCTCATTACAATAAAGATATTTAAAAATATGTAGCACTGCTTTCTTCCATTTGTACAATATCTCTAAGTGACAGTGACCAACTAATCCATGCATTTATTACATCTAGCTGGACTACTGTGATTCATTATTATCAGGAAGCCTTCAGCTAATCCAAAATGCTGCAGCAAGAGTCCTGACAGGGACTAGAAAGAGAGAGCAGATTTCTCCTGTTTTGGCTTCCTGTTAAATCCAGAATTCAAAATCCTGCTCCTCACATACAAGGTCTTAAATAATCAGGCCCCATCTGATCTTAATGACCTTGTAGTACCATATCACCCTATTAGAGTACTTCGCTCTCGCTCTGCAGGCCTACTTGTTGTTAGCAAAAAGGAAAGTTTGAAGCCTAATCTTGAAAGTAGAGATAGTGTCTGTCTCCTGAATCCAAACTGGAAGCTGGTTCCACAGAAGAGGGGCCTGAAAACTGAAGGCTCTGCCTCCCATTCTACTTTTAAATACTGTAGGAACAACAAGTAGGCCTGCAGAGCGAGAGCGAAGTGCTCTAATAGGGTGATATGGTACTACAAGGTCATTAAGATAAGATGGGGCCTGATTATTTAAGACCTTGTATGTGAGGAGCAGGATTTTGAATTCAATTCTGGATTTAACAGGAAGCCAATGAAGGGAAGCCAAAACAGGAGAAATCTGCTCTCTCTTTCTAGTCCCTGTCAGGACTCTTGCTGCAGCATTTTGGATTAGCTGAAGGCTTTTCAGTGAGTTTTTTGGACATCCTGATAATAATGAATTACAGTAGTCCAGCCTGGAAGTAATAAATGCATGAACTAGTTTTTCAGCGTCACTCTGAGACAGGATATTTCTAATTTTAGAGATGTTGCGCAAATGGAAGAAAGCAGTCTTACATATTTGTTTAATATGTGCGTTGAAGGACATGTCCTGGTCAAAAATGACTCCAAGGTTCCTCACAGCGTTACTGGAGGCCAAGGTAATGCCATCCAGAGTAAGAATCTGGTTAGAGACCATATTTCTAAGCCTTTCAGGGCCGAGTACAATAACCTCAGTTTGATCTGAATTAAGAAGCAGAAAGTTAGTGGTCATCCAGGTCTTTATGTCTTTAAGACATTCCTGCAGTTTAACTCATTGGTGTGTGTTATCTGGCTTCATGGACAGATAGAGCTGGGTGTCATCTGCATAGCAGTGTAAATGTATGCTATGTCTTCTAATGATGCTGCCTAAGGGAAGCATGTATAATGTAAACAGAATTGGTCCTAGCACTGAACCCTGTGGAACTCCATAATTAACCTCAGTGTGTGAAGAGGACTCTCCATTTACATGCACAAACTGGAGTCTATTAGATAGATATGATACAAACCACTGCAGCGCAGTACCTGTAATACCTACAGCATGTTCTAATCGCTCTAATAGGATATTATGGTCAACAGTATCGAACGCTGCACTGAGGTCTAGCAGGACAAGCACAGAGATGAGTCCACTGTCAGAGGCCATAAGAAGATCATTTGTAACCTTCACTAAAGCTGTTTCTGTGCTGTGCTGAGCTCTGAAACCTGACTGAAACTCTTCAAATAAACCATTCCTCTGCAGATGATCTGTTAGCTGTTTGACAACTACTCTTTCAAGGATTTTTGATATGAAAGGAAGGTTGGAGATTGGCCTATAATTAGCTAAGACTGCTGGGTCTAGAGATGCTTTTTGAGTAAAGGTTTAACTACAGCCAGCTTGAAGGCCTGTGGTACATAGCTGATCATTAGAGATAGGTTGATCATATTTAAGATCGAAGAATGAATTAATGGCAGGACTTCTTTGAGCAGTTTTGTAGGAATGGGGTCTAAAAGACACGTTGATGGTTTGGAGGAAGTAATTATTGAAGTTAACTCAGAAAGATCAATTAGAGAAAAAGAGTCTAACTTAACATCAATGGTATTAAGAGTAGCTGTAGATAATATTACATCTGTGGGATGATTATTGGTAATTTTTTCTCTAATGATAAAAATTTTATTTGTGAAGAAGTTCATGAAGTCATTACTAGTTAACGTTAAAGGGATGGTTGGCTCAAAAGAGCTCTGACTTTTTGTCAGCCTGGCTACAGAGCTGAAGAGAAACCTGGGGTTGTTCTTATTTACTTCAATCAGTGATGAATAGTAAGATGTTCTGGCTTTGCGGAGGGCTTTCTTATAAAGCAGCAAACTATTTCTCCAGGCTAAATGATGATCCTCTAAATTTGTGACACGCCATTTCCTCTCCAGATTACGAGTCATCTGCTTTAGGGTACGTGTTTGAGAATTATACCACGGAGTCAGGTACTTCTGATTAGAGACCTTAGTTTTCACAGGAGCTACAGTATCCAGAGTCGTACGTAGTGAGGAGGTGAAATTATTAACAAGATAATTGACCTCTGTTGGAGCAGCGTTCAGGTAGCTGCTCTGCTCTGTGTTGGTACAGGGCATTGAAGATGATAACAGTGGGTGGATTATATTCTTAAACTTAGTTACAGCGCTTTCAGAAAGACATCTACTGTGATAAAGTCTACTCTCCACCGCTGTGTAATCAATTATTGTAAATGTAAATGTTATCAGGAAATGATCAGACAGGAGAGGGTTTTCAGGAAACACTGTTAAATGTTCAGTTTCTATGCCATATGTTAAAACAAGATCTAGAGTGTGATTAAAGTGGTGGGTGGGTTCTTTTACAGTTTGAGAGAAGCCAATTGAGTCTAATAACAGATTAAATGCCATGTTGAGGCTGTCATTTTTAGCATCTAAATGGATGTTAAAATCACCACAATAATTATTTTATCTGAGCTCAGAACTAAATTAGATATAAAGTCTGAGAAATCAGACAGAAACTCTGTGTAAGGCCCAGGTGGACGATAGATGATAACAAGTAAGACTGGTTTCTGAGTTTCACAGCTGGGGTGGACGAGGCTAAGCATCAGGCTTTCAAATGAATTAAAAGTCTGTCTTGGTCTTTCATTAATTAATAGGCTGGTGTGAAAAATTGCTGCCACACCTCCCCCTCGGCCTGTGCTTCGAGATTTCTGGTAGTTAGAATGACTCGGGGGTGTTGATTCATTTAAGCTAACATAATCATCCTGCTGCAACCAGGTTTCTGTAAGGCAGAGTGAATCAATTTGTTGATCAATTATTAAATCATGTACTAACAGAGACTTGGAGGAGAGAGACCTGATATTTAATAATCCACATTTCACTGTTTTACTCTTTGGTTCAGATGTGGATACTGTATTGTTCTTTCTTTGTAATTGTTTATGTTTAAGTTGTTTGTTGCTGGTTTTTAGTTTGTTTTTTGTCTGTTTGGGAGCTGACACAGTCTCTATGGAGATGGGTTTTTGGGGGGGTAGCAGGAGGAGAGAAGCTGTAGAGAGGCGTGTAAGACTGCAACTCTGCTTCCTGGTCCCAACTCTGGATAGTCATATTTTGGGGGGTTTAATAAATGTGTCCATATTTCTAGAAATGAGAGCTGCTCCATCCAAAGTGGGATGGATGCCGTCTCTCCTAACAAGACCAGGTTTCCTCCAGAAGGTTTGCCAATTATCTATGAAGCCCACATCGTTTCTGGGACACCACTCAGACAGCCAGCAGTTTAAGGAGAACATGCGGCTAAACATGTCACTCCTGGTCTGATTGGGGAGGGGACCAGAGAAAACTACAGAGTCCGACATTGTTTTGGCAAAGTTGCACACCGATTCAATATTGATTTTAGTGACCTCCGATTGGCGTAACCGGGTGTCATTACTGCCGACGTGAATTATGATTTTACTGAATTTATGTTTACCCTTAGCCAGCAGTTTTAAATTTCCTTCAATGTCGCCTGCTCTGGCCCCTGGAAGACAATTGACTATGGTTGCCGGTGTCTCTAGCTTCACATGTCTGAAAACAGAATCGCCAATTACCAGAGTTTGACCCCCGGCGGGTGTGTCGCCGAGTGGGGAAAAACGGTTAGACACATGAACGGGTTGGTGGTGTACCTGGGGCTTCTGTTTAGGACTATGCTTCCTCCTCACCGTCACCCAGCCGCCCTCTTTCCCCAGCTGCTTGGGATCTGCCGGGGAACAGCTAGCGGGGCCTACGCTATCTTCGGCTGCACCAGCTACAGGGGCCTGGCTAGCTACGGGTGAATGAAGGGTGCGAAGCCGAGTCGCCAATTCAGTAATCCTGGCCTCCAGAGCTGCAAATATGCTACATTAGTTACAGATATCATTATTGCTAAAGGAGGCCGAGGAGTAACTAAACATCTGACACAATGAGCAAGAAAGTGCAGGAGGGACAGGTGAAGTAGCCATGGTGCTAATGAGTCGGCTACGAGCTAAGCTAAGCTAGCGAGACAGTACAGAGAAAGTGAGTGAATACTTTGGCTATAAATTAGGTAGTGAGTACACAGAAAGTGTGCTTCGGATGAAGCACGTGAAGATTATACTATGAAAAAGAATATATTTAAAAGTTGTTAATTAAATTGCTAAGCAAATAAGCTACTCAGAAACACCACTGTGTTTGAGCAGGAACAGGAAGTGATACTCTACCACAGAGCGAGCGAACACCAAGTGAACAGTTGGGGACTGTACCTTTCATTCACATAGAAAGGTACAGTCCCCAACTGTTCCTCTGCAGTTTCCTGCTTTCCTATTCTTTTACAGCCTACTGCTTATCAGTGCTCGTCAGAGGGGGCATGAAACATGCAACCTGCTCTAATACTTTCTCACACTAGCTGTACTGAAACAGGAAAATTCACCTGTTAGCTGTAATGTTCAAGCTTGTAGAGTACTTTATAAATGAGGACCATGTGCAGCAGAGCCTGTTTGAGTCAGGTGGTTCACTGGAGTGATGAGCTGCAGTCAGAGACTGTTCCCTCTGTGCTTGATGTTTTCCTCAAAGGGTTGGATCTACAGATCAGCTGACAGAGCAGATGTCTACAGGATGAAATCGGCACTTTTTATTGCATGAAATCGTCTCTTTTGCCAAACATATACAAACAATAACATAACAGGTTACACGCATCACACTGTTTCTCATTGAACCATGCTCACCTGCATGGACCAACAACACAGGAGCCTCTGATGAGGAGACGTAGTGTTTGGAACCTCAACATTTCTTATCTCACATTTTTTCAAATGGGTTACATTAACTGTAACTTCACACAGTAATTACAGACAGTGAACTAATCACAGACAGATGAATGAAGATTGTTTGTTTTAAAATGGTTTGTTTTCTGTGTTTCAGAGTCTGAGTCACAGCTGGATGATAAGAAAAAGTTTCTTTGTGTAATGATTTACTTTTATGTGTAATAAATCTTTAGTTTCATATGTTTGTGAGTGAACTGTAGACTCCCAGGATCACTGTGTCCTCACTCATCCATCCATTTTCTTCCGCTTTATCCGGGGCCGGGTCGCGGGGGGAAAAAGGTGGGGAGAGAGAGAGTGAGAGAAAGAAAAAAAACCAGCCGGCTCACGTCGTTCACTTCAAAGAGTTTCATTCGCGACTGACACACCACTATTGTGAAGGTTCATTAGATGGACTACCTGAGCAGCCCGAACAGGCTGCTAAACTATTTCCTTGTTGTCACTCTGGTAAAAGGAGCTGAAATGGATTCAATGGTTTGTGGAAAGACTGAGATCACTGAAGGTTAACTGACCCTGATCAGAAAGTCTTTCCTTCATCTTTTTTTGGCTATGATAGCGCCTAGTTAAACATGAAAACTCCCTCAGCAAACAGCTAAATGTCTTTTCTGCTGACTCACCCTGAAGTATTTTCTATTGTGGTTTCTATTGTTTTCAGATTGTTATCGGATTCCCTTCAGGATTGTAAATTAAAGAGACTTAGTTTCGACAATACGGTCATTCGAGATGTGCTTAGTGGAAATTTCAGTGTTTCACTTGTTCTGAAACATCTGCGTACTGAGACTCTGACTAAAGTTCATTCAGAGCAACCTGATGCAGTTTGACCAGTTTATTCCTGAGCAAGCAGCAGGCTTATTGTTGACACTCCCCACAGTGTCGGTCCCACTGCCAGCGCAGTAAAATGAAGGATGCAAATGCATTGGCTTCATTCACAGAGCAGATGTGTGGTATATCTGTGATTTATTATCTCTGGGTGAGTCCTACAGCACAAACAGAAGCTGCTTCCTTAATGATTTGCATCGTCTGTTAAAAGGGTATGATGGAAAAACTTTTCCGATTTCCATTCCTGCCATCAGGATTAAAGAGCAGAGTGATCAGCAGGTTATGTTGTTTTTGTTAGGGAGGGGCACGGTGGCGGTGGACTGGAAGGATGGAGGCACAGACGACTGAAGGAGACACACAAAAATGTCTGTAAAAATGTCAGTCAGCTCTAAAGAGCGGGTCAACGGACTTTCAACCACTGAGTTTGTAGGACAGTTTCCTCATATATGAGCTGTGCAGTTTGGATGTTCTTGTAATGTAGATGAATATTACCACCTTTGGTTACTTACTTCAAATTTATTAATTAAAAACAATCCTCCATTGCATAAATCTGATTTGATAACTGTTCTCAAATTTTCTGAAGCATCAGAAAAACCTGAATGCTGTACACGGGAACACTATGAGTAAGCCTTTTGGGGGGTTCAGGCCCCAATTCCCATGTTATGCATAGAGTGCCTTGCATTTAATATTACTATGCTACGAGCAAAATAGTTCAGTCCTTTGACACTTTTTTTTTTTTGAAAAATGCAGCTTGACTGAAATTCAAGCTGTGATTGCGTAAGATTTAAAGTTTCTTTGTGTAATAAATCTTTAGTTTCATATGAATATTAGTTTGTGAGTGAACTGTAGACTCCCAGGATCACTGTGTCCTCACTCAGCAGTTTGTAGTGCTGAGAGTTTACAGCTCCTACAGTAATGCTCACTCTGTGTTTTAATGTCTGTCTTCAGTTTGTGGTCAGCCAAAGCTGAACACCAGGATTGTAGGAGGACAGGTGGCCCCTGTTGGCAGCTGGCCCTGGCAGGTCAGTCTGCAAACATCTGGGTCCCACTTCTGTGGAGGATCCCTCATTAACAGTCAGTGGGTGCTGACTGCTGCTCACTGCTTTAGAAGGTGAGTAATGAGGCTGAAGCTGCACTCTAAACAAGATTTAAAGACGCTGTGAAAGGTGCTAATCAGGGGGCTCGGGGGGGGTAACAGGATAAATATTTAACAGGGTGGGAAGTCAAACTTTATATATGTTTTCTCGTCTATAACAATTGTAACAACTGTGAACTGTTCGTGTCGCTCCTGATGATCTCAGCATTACTGCAAGCGGTCTGACTGTGAAACTGGGCCTTCAGAGTCTACAGGGATCTAATCCCAATGCAGAGTCTCGGACAGTAACACAGATCATCAACCATCCAAACTACAACTCTGGTACCAACGACAACGACATCTGCCTCCTGAGGCTCTCCTCACCGGTGAATTTCAGCAGCTACATTTCTCCCGTCTGCCTGGCAGCTTCAAACAGCATCTTCTACAGCGGTGTTAACAGCTGGGTCACCGGCTGGGGCAGTATAAGAAGTGGAGGTGGGTCCTAAAGACACCAGATCGTTTTTTAAGTAATGATGAGTATAATGTACCATTTTAGAAATAAATTGAGCAATAAAATTCTTATGTAAGGTCAAGGTCTGTGGAGACGCATTAAAAAAGAAAGAAACACAGAGAATTAAAATTTAACAAATGCAAAAGTTATATATATCATTATCATACACATTATGATAGTGATATATGGAACAAGGAAACACACAACCATGAGTGATGATGCAACAAAAAGGAGATCTGAGGCTACAAATACACACAAGAAAACAGGGGGGAGGAAACAACTGGGAGAACAGCTAAAAGTAATCAAGAAAACGATTCAAAGGAAGTAAAACTTCCGTCTCAAGAGAAAAACCATTACCAAAATACACCAGGATGTAGCTAACAATGAATCAGACATACACACAACACACAAAGAGAAACACTCCAAACTAAACAAATAATATTAACAAACAGAAATACAGTAAACAGCAAAAACTTTAATAATAAACCTTTACGGTAAAGAACCCTGGGACTGTGACACTTTTTCACATTTCTTTGTGTTTTACTGCCACCAACTGTCAGCCAGTGGAACAGCACAGGAGAACCCACAGCAGATAAACATGTCTCACTGTCTTTGTTTGCACACATGACTGCACTTTGTTTTTAAGTTTGGTACAGCCATCCTTTGAGTGCATTTAATCAATCACGTTTCTTTGACCTGACTTTTTTGGGGGGTCCCTTCAGTGCCCCTTCCTTCTCCACAAAACCTGATGGAGGTGGAGGTTCCTGTTGTGGGAAACAGGCAGTGTAAATGTAACAATGGAGTGGGATCAATCACTGACAACATGATCTGTGCCGGGTTACGTGCAGGAGGAAAGGACTCCTGTCAGGTGATTGTTGTTACCTGTGTTTGGCACATTTTCACCTTCTACAGTTTCTTCTCCTCAGCTAACAGTAAATGTTTCTGCTCTCAAAGGGGGATTCAGGAGGTCCAATGGTGATCAAGCAGAACGGTCGCTGGATTCAGGCGGGAGTCGTCAGTTTTGGGGAAGGTTGCGCCTTGCCTAATCGTCCAGGAGTCTACGCCAGAGTATCCCAGTACCAGACCTGGATCAACAGCAAGATCTCCTCCAACCAGCCGGGCTTCATGACGTTCACGTCCACTGGGACCAACAGCGACCTCAGTGTCTCCTGCACAGGACTGCCACCAGTGCCAACCAGCACCCCTACTACCACCACCCCTCCAACCACCACCAGCAAACGTATGTTAAGCACCAACCCTAAAACCATCACCTTTGTAGCTACCACCACGGATACCAATACAAAACCCACAAATCCTACAACAACCACCACACCTAAAATCAGAAATGTACTGATCACTATTTTATTTGATTCCAACCAGCTGATACCGAGTTGTGTTTACTTCAGTTTACAAGTTTCCTTTGTCATATAACAGTCATATTATAAGACACTGGATTGAAATTAAATTTTTCACAGACAATGTAATAAATAAAAACCAGAAAACACAAAGAGGCCTTTTTGATTTAAGAACCTGATGAACGAAGGAAGCGAGGGGGCCTTCACAGTGGAGAAGCCCTTGTTTTTGCATCTGAGACGATCCTCTCAGCCATCACCCTGCGTTGCAGTCTTATTGTCAGTCATGCCACTATACCAGGGTGCGATGCAGCTCATCAGGATGCTCTGAGTAGTGCTTCGGTAAAAGCCTTCTAAGGAAGTGATTCCTCCTAAGGCAGCAAGGATGAGGAAGAGTTCCTCACTTACTTCAACCTCCTGAGGAAGTGCATGCTGTGCTGAGCCCCTTCTCGGCCAGGTGTGTGGGTTTCAGAGTCCAGGAAAGCCCTTCATTGATGTAGATGCCTGGGAATTTTGTCCTGCTGACCCTCCGATGTGGGATGTCAGCCTTTGTTAAAGCCCACAATCAACTCTTTCCTCCTGTTTATGCTAAGCTAGTAGCTAGCAGTCTCTACATCGGCTCACTAACGGTTGCACTTCTGCTCTGTAAGAAGTTTCAACTGAAACTGAAACAGAGTGAAGTGCTTAGTCCTAGCAGAGAGAGCAATAGTACACTCATGTCAACTACATGAGTGTACTATTGCTGTGAGATTTATTACTATTACTGAAGGTTACTCACCACACCAACACCAACTAGATGTTTAAATCTTAATATAAAAAGAGTAACAGCATGGTGGACATTAGGTAAGGCTGCACTTTTTGCAGCGATCTCGTGTAGAAAACTAGTATGCTAATATGGTCCACGGCTCTGAACCGTAGTAAAGGGACCTCTGGCTAATACGTCGGGTTGATGTCGGGCTCGTAGCTTTTTTTGAATAATACTTAAAAGTAAAGGTAAAGTAGGGGTGACATGGGCCGTGAGATTGAGACCCAGGCATTAGAGCCTCTTAATGCGTGTTTTGTTTAGGTTTCCACTGGTGTGGAATTACCAAAAATAAAGAGGGCATAGCCTAACATATGAAACAGGAGAAGACCGCTGTGTAATCCATTTATTTCAACAATGTAACTGTATTCTTAGTACCACCTTTTTAAATGGTAACTGTAACGGAATACAGTTACTCATATTTTTTATTTTAAATATGTAACGCCGGTACATGTATTCCATTACTCTCCAACACCGTCAGTCTCCAACTACTGGGATTTATTTTTTCTAAGAACTTTAACTGATAGTATACACAGGCAAAAATCACATTTTCTCCAGTGATAGATGCTATTTTTTAACATTAAATAAAAATGTTTTGTTTTTTTTAAAGTGTTTCACCTCACACCCAAGTAGCTTCTTTACCTCTAAAACCATCCTAGGATGAACTTGTGTGCTTTCATAAAGTCTAAACTTGCTGACCTGAAATGATAGTTAAAGATTTTAACATTTCTTTGTGTGTGCCTCTGGTTTTTCTCTTTAGCGATATTCTGTGGACAAGCTCCGAAGAATTCTGGCATTTTGGGAGGAACCTCAATGGCGACAGCTGGCTCATGGCCGTGGATGGCGAGCCTGCAGAAGAATGGAAGTCATGTGTGTGGTGGGACTCTGGTGGCCTTGGACTCTGTGCTGAGCAATGCCAACTGTTTCTCAAGGTGAGTTGCCACTGGGGTTGAAGACTCTGATCTAACCAGAGTCTGGAACCTGACTCTGCCATAATCCTCCGACAATCCATCAAGCGGTGCAGCTCCGTAGCTTAGCAAAGTCATATTAAAACATTTTTTGACAGATTGCTGAGCGCTGTGTACCACATAAAATTGGTTCGCGGTCAGTAAGCACAACCAGAATTCATACATAAGGCGCACTGTCGATTTTTGAGAAAAGGAAAGGATTTTAGGCCGTGCAGCCCCTCCTGGCTGCATGTCGTTAGTGCGGTTAGCTTGTTAGCGCGGTTAGCTCGCTAACACGTTGACGCCGTCCAGCCCCACGCACGGTAACTCGCTAATGGAGATTTTCCGCTTTCATCTTGTTATTGCCTGCAGGTGAAGCTATGGGGGAGGCGGAGTTGTGTTCAGTGAAGGAGAGGCGAGGCCGAGTAACGTTGCGTAGAGACAAAAGTGGACGAAAGAGAGGCAAACCTGCGGCTCCACAAGTATAATTATAACGTAACATAGACTATATCGATATAAACGATATTGTCACATCTTATATCTCGTATGAAAATATATCGATATTTTTAAAAAACTCGATATATCGCCCAGCCCTACCCGTTGCAAAGGGCCAGACACCCCATACTCCCAGAGCACTCCCCACAGGACACCCCGAGGGACACGGTCGAATGCCTTCTCCAAGTCCACAAAACACATGTAGACTGGTTTGGCAAACTCCCATGCGCCGAGAGGATAAAGAGCTGGTCCAGTGTTCCACAACTAGGACAAAAACCGCATTGTTCCTCCTGTAGCTGAGGTTCGACTAATGGATGAACTCTTCTCTCCAGCACCCTGGCATAGACTTTCCCAGGGAGGATGAGGAGTATGATTCCCCTGGAGTTGGAACACACCCTCCGTTCCCCTTTTTTAAAGATGGAGACCACCACCCCAGTCTGCCAGTCAAGGGGTACTGCCACTGATATCCACGCAACATTGAGACGTTTCAACCAAGACAGCCCTACAACATCCAGAGCCTTCAGGAACTCGGGGCGGACCTCGTCCACCCCAGGGGCTCTGCCACCAAGAAGTTAACTGCCTCAGTGACCTCGCCCCCAGAGATTGGCGGGTCATCCCCTTTGTCCCCAGACTCTGCTTCCGCCATGGAAGACGTGCCAGTGGGATTGAGGAGGTCCTTGAAGTATTCCTTCCACCGCCTGACGATTTTCTCAGTCGAAGTCAGCAGCACTCCACCTGCACTATACGCAGTGCAGGTAGAATACCGCTTTCCCTTTCTGAGTCGCTTGACAGTTTGCCAGTATCTCTTTGAGGCAGTCCAAAAATCTTTTTCCATGGCCTCTCCGAACTCCTCCCACACCCGAGTTTTTGCTTGGGAAACCCTACGAGGGGGCAAAAGCCCCCAGACAACATAGCCCCTGCGACACACAAACCCCTCCACCACGATAAGGTAGCGATTCGCGGAGGAGACTTTAAACACTTTTTACTTAAATCCAGCTTCACGTTAAATGTGACACTTTTTACCTGGCATAGACTAATCCAGAGCTTCCCAAACTGTGGGGCCCACTCCCTAAGGGGGGGGGGGGATAGGGGGGTACAGAGCCATTGCAGGGGGGCACATTATGAAAAGGAAAAAAAAGAACGCTTGGACACTGCTAGCATAATGGACAGGTTTTGGACGGGGCGCCCACACAAACGCAAAGCAGGAGATGAAGTATCGCTGAATATGTTTCCAAACCAACTTCATTCTAAGCCAAAGACTAGAAAATCTGCTGAAGCATATTTTTCCTTTGGCTTCACCTGCACAAGTGCCGTGGTAGGTCTCCCCTGCAGAATTGTTTTTCCTTCGTCGGGAGCACGTGCTGGGCTCTTCAAATCACAGACAAACAGTATCCCACATTTTTGATTTTTAGTTCACAAACACTTCTTGTAACGACTAACTACTCCTGACATTTTGGAGATGTTAGCTCTTTATACAGTAAAGTTACAGTGGGATACAAATAACATCAGGCTGATCCTGCCACGACTTGTTCCCCCGGTTCAAATCACGGACAAACAGTATCCCACAGCTGTTTATGTTTTGAAGCCATTTTGCACAGAGAGGCATTTTTTGAAAAATGTATTGATAGCAATGTTGAACATTATTCTCCAAAAGTTGATTCTGTTCATCTGGACGTAGCGTTTTGTGGGAGAAACGTTTCGTCACTCATCCAAGTGACTTCTTCAGTCTCAGCTGACTGCAGGTTTCCCCAAATCTTATAAACAGTACATTTGCATAATGGCTGAAGCCAGCCCACTGAAGGAACAATGGGCTGGGACAGGGGTCAGCAACACCCAAAGAGCCACTTGGACCTGGTTTCCATGCAAAACAAAACACTGAGAGCCGTAAATACTTTCTCCGCAAATACCCTCCGCCGACGCTAATCCGCTGCAGGTGTGTGGCATCCTCCTTGGGCGTGGCCAGTCATCCACAGGCCTGATGTGCCTGTAGCCCGGAGCACAATCACGTACACACACATAGGCTGTATCCCAATTCAGGGTCCGCAGCCTTAAAGGCCTCATTTTAAGGCCGATTACGTCACAGCGACGCGACAAAGGCTGTCCCAATTCGAAGGCTGCTCGAAATGCGGCCCTCAAATGCATCCTTCATTTCCCTGAATTTTAAGGCTGTGGCAGTGTAGACTTCGTAGCCCAACGTATCCCAGAATGCATAGCGCGGCGGTGGGTGTGGATAATTTTGCTGAAAAAAAACGGCGGATGAGGGGCGCCCGAAGAGTAACTTAGTAAACTAAGTGCTGAATATTATGTCACTTATTTGTGTGCAAATGTTTAATAACGAAGAACATTAAAACATTCCTGTTGGCCACATGTCGGCAAAGTTATGTGACATTAGTGACGTTTGTACTAACTTGGTTTTAAAGCCTTTACTGTAAAATACACGCCGTTCAATAGCTGAGCTTAATCTTACAGAGAATGATCAAAGCTCATGTAGAAACAAACAAATGAACAAAAGATTTTCTCCTTCATCTCTGTCAAACACAGCTGTATGACACGTTTCCAGCTGTTAGGACCATGGTTGCTAGGCAACCTGGGCAGCGCAACGGAGGCTAGACCATCCCATTTCACAAGCCTCGCACTTCCGGCCTTAGCGGTCTTTGAGAGAATTTGCATACTTATGATTAAGGAACTGACCTCCCAGCCCATTGCTCCTTCAGTGGGCTGGTTTCAGTCATGATGCAAATGTACTGTTTATAAGAATTGGGGAAACCTGCAGTCAGCTGAGACTGAAGAAGTCACTTGGATGATGACGAAACATTTCTCCCACAAAACTCTACGTCCAGATGAACAGAATCAACTTTTGGAGACTTACTTTCCTGGATGATTGAGATGCATCAAGACGTTGAACATTATTACACAGGAAAAAACAACTGCACGTAAAATAATCACACCGTGACGCCTCTGCCTTTCTAAATATAGGGACAGTAACTGCGTGTGTGTGTATGTAAGCGTGTAAAACTTAAAAAAGATAGTCAGATTAACAGTATTTTGTCTCTATCTGCCATTCTGTAATTCATCTCATGTAAACAATACAGGAAACAGTTCACAAAGACGCAGACTAAACACAAGACTAAAGCAATACTAAACACGAGGGCACAAGAACCACAGACTATAAATAATAATAACAATAATAATAGACAACAAGACAGAGATAAAGAATAACCCATAATACAAAATCAAACCAAAACATAAGAAACTCAAAATGCCATGACAGTTTGAGTGTGGATGAAACAGCTGCATTTTCAAAAATACCCATGTAGGTGTGGACATAGCGTAAAAGAGTTAGTAGTTTATTTTATTACTACCTGTAATTTATTGCAGTTCACTTGTATTTTTTTAATCGTTTTCTTGTAAAACACACGGGGGCCTAGTACAAAAAGTGTGGGAACCACTGGAGTAATCCATGGTATAAATTAATTCAATTCAATTCAATTTTATTTATATAGCGCCAAATCACAACAAAAGTCGCCTCAAGGCGCTTTATAATGTACATATATAATATGTATATATCATACAGAGAAAAACCCAACAATCATATGACCCCCTATGAGCAGCACTTTGATGACAGTGGGAAGGAAAAACTCCCTTTTAACAGGAAGAAACCTCCGGCAGAACCAGGCTCAGGGAGGGGCGGGGCCATCTGCTGCGACCGGTTGGGGTGAGAGAAGGAAGACAGGATGAAGATGCTGTGGAAGAGAGACAGAGATTAATAACAGATATGATTCAATGCAGAGAGGTCTGTTAATACATAGTGAGTGAGAAAGGTGACTGGAAAGTAAAAACTCAATGCATCATGGGAATCCCCGGCAGCCTACGTCTATTGCAGCATAACTAAGGGAGGATTCAGGATCACCTGGTCCAGCCCTAACTATATGCTTTAGCAAAAAGGAAAGTTTGAAGCCTAATCTTGAAAGTAGAGATAGTGTCTGTCTCCTGAAAAATTAGCCAGGTATAGTGTATTATACAGGTAGTGTTTTATGATGTCCTGCTCTAAGAACCACTTATACTTCTGTGTTAAATGTAGTCTGTAGGTATATCATATTTTACAGCATAACCTGATGTACACCTCCATAGAAATATGATTATGCTTTCACTCAGACTGGAATGACTGTGATTGGCTCGTTTGCTACCTTTGTTTTCTCCTATGCATTTCTGGTTACTTTTTCTTCCCAGTGCCCTTTCAAAATCTACAGGAAGAGAATCAACAAACTCCATCAAGAGCTAGTATTTCAGCAGCAACATTACCAAACAACTCAGACCCACCATACATGAGTATGAATGATAGATGAGGGCCACATGCATAGGCTACATTTTAGGCCCAAAATAGAGCAAAAGTATGCATTAAGCACTAGTCTATACACAGTTGCTACGAATCAGCAAGCACCTTTGTATTGCACTTCCAGCCCCACTCCTCAGTTACATTTCTTTAAGTCAGTATTTCATGCTGACTTAATGTCAGTTCTGCATGGACGACACTGATGTCAGGAATGCCCCCTTCTATATGGCTCATCTTCTCCCCAGCTTGTGTTTGCAAATTATGCTTGAAGAAAGGTGGGGAGGTTTAACACAGCCATTACAGGTTGACATAACGAGTTCAAATCTGTAAAACTTGGGTCCCATGAAGTTGAGTGTAAAGATGTAGATCTTGTTTGAAGCTAGTGAAGTTTATGTTTGTGTGCTTCGTTCCTCCCACAGCTCCCCTGTAGCGTCCGAGTGGACTGTCGTGTTGGGGCGTCTGAAGCTAAATGGATCCAACCCCTTTGAGGTGACGCTGAACGTGACAAATATCACTCTGAGCAACACGACCGGGACCAACATAGCCATCCTCCGTCTATCTGCCCAGCCCACCCTGACCGACTACATCCAGCCCATCTGCTTGGACAACGGGAGAACCTTCGCCGAGGGCTTGGCGTGCTGGGCGGCCGGTTGGAGTCCTGGAAGAGGAGGAGGTGAGTCAGCAACATGAAGGCTGACAGAGTTCTGCCCAGACTCTGCACCAGTCCATCTCTCAGATTACACATGTGGACCACTGCACTTACAGTTTCTTTAGTCAAACATCAGGATTTTCTTATCTTTCATGATGTTAGCTGAGGAAGTTATGCAGCAGTTTCAGACCTCGGTGGTAAACTGTGGGAACTCATCATCGAGTGAGAGCATCTGTACCGACGTGTTTGCACTGCAGCAGGTAAATGACTGGATTCTTCTTCTTATAACACTGTCTGCTGACATGTTGTTTATTCTGGATCTTGGATTTAGCTGCTTTTCAGAAGCAAAGCTTTAAACAAAGTTCTCTGATTTCTCCAAATGTTCAGAAACTGAATAAAACTCTTTGAAATGGTTTAAACCTTTAGCTGGAAGATTTTAAAGTGTTTTTAGCAGCTCTGACTGATGACTGTGTACATGTAGATTTTATGTCCCGATGACCTATAGTTTAGAAAATACATAAATTAGGTGCCCATTTCAATATGGAAGCTGAGTGGTCAGATTTGAAGAGCACCTTCAAAACAAAATGAATCCTGAAATGCTCCGACTAGGGCAATACGAGGAAAATATAATATTGTGATATTTTTTGGCTATATTGTGAAACACGATAAATAATGTAATATGTCTTGAGGCCAAGCGCCCCAGTACTGGGAGCAAAGGGGCTTAGCTGCAGTTTAAACCTCTGTGCAGTCAAGTTTCTTTATATAAATATTGGCATGTGTGTATCCACAGAAACCTCTGAATCTCAGCTACAACCACCAATTGATAATATTAATGATACATTCACAGCGTGCTGGAGAAACAAAAACTCACAGTGAATTATGTGCAGACGGCTTAATATTTCCATTGCAACCTATACTCAATGGTTACGATTAAGGCATTTTAACCATCGTACGTAGAATATTATAGATTATAATAATAACTGACCCTTTCCGTCTGTTCAGGGTGATTCTGGCGGCCCGCTGATGTGCAAGCAGAGCGGCTCTTGGTTCCAGGCGGTCGTGTTAACAGCTCCAAGCTCCTCTGCCAGGAGGAGACGAAGCTCAGTCATGACCTTCACCAGACTGAGCACCTTTGATGCCTTCCTGACGAAGACGCTGGGGACCCTCTTGTCTCCAGCCTCCAACACCACCACAACTACCTCACGCCCCGTGTCAGAAAGCAGCAGGGGTCATCCTGCTCACTCCTTCATCTTTGTCTTCTTCCATCTCCTCAGCCTCACCTTTTGTCTCCAGCTCTTCCTGTAGAGAGTTTGACTTGATCGACATGATGTGATGGACACAAATGAATGTGAACAAGCTTTGACTCTAAGACTTTACAGGCTTAAAGCTCTGCCTGCTAATCTTTGACTTGATTCTGCCTCAATCGGTTATCTAGAGCTCAGTGGTGACGTTTGGGCAGGTTTACTGTCAACTAAGGGTGACTTTAGTGTACCACTGCCATGAAAATTAAGCTAGTTGTGTAATGCGTGCCATATCATTTTTTAGGCGCAGCATTTCTCTATCATGAATTCTGACTCATAGTGTGTATTGTACACTTGTTTATGATTATATACGTACCCCAGACTTGACAAGATGTTTGCCAGACGACTTGCAGATGAATAACATGAACAACTACGTACCTGTGCACAGGTAGCTACTTTTTTACAAACAGTTTTACTTTCCCACCAAATTTAAGTTGTCTTTTATACGAATTAATGCCCATGTGCTCGAGTGATGAATAAAACTGATTAATAATTTTTTTATTCTGTAAAGAAGATCTTTCTTCTGATTTCCAGCTCCACGTCTTTATTATTTATGTGCACTTTACTCCTGCTCTAATGTGATGGTGGCACCAGGCGTCGGAGCTAAACTTTGGTATAAAAATGAAGAATTCCTTTAAACTTGCACTGAACATGAAAATTTATCCCAGCAGTTCATTATCTGCACTTGTTACATACATATCTATATATTTGAGGTAATAACGGTGAATGGTGTTTCTAAATCGTTCATTCATTTTCAGGAGTATTGTGTAATTCTTACAAAATTGTAACACAAATACTACTAATGGCATATCCCGCAGTCGTAATTAATCTGATTTAAAGAAACATATTTTGGAGCTCTCAGGAGCAGAATGATGATCGGGCTGTTCCTCGTCTACCTCGTGTCTGGGCCACAACGCTAAGTACTCAGACTATTGAACTGCAGTGGAAAACAAATGTGTAATTTGAAGGAAAAACAATGAATATCCAGTAAATGCAAATATATATAATATATATATATATATACATACATACACACACACACACACACACACACACACATATATATATTATATATATATATATATATATATATATATATACACACATATATATATACACACACATATATATATATATATATATATACACACATATATATATATACACACATATATATATATATATGTGTGTGTGTGTGTGTGTATATATATGTGTGTATATATATATATATATATACACACATATATATATATACACATATATATATAAAAAAAAAAAAAAAACACCCAGCACGCCCCTGCGGGCGGTTTATCCTTCAAGCTCGGGTCCTCTACCAGAGGCCTGGGAGCTTGAGGGTCCTGCGCAGTATCTTAGCTGTTCCCAGGACTGCGCTCTTCTGGACAGAGATCTCCGATGTTATTCCCGGGATCTGCTGGAGCCACTCGCCTAGCTTGGGAGTCACCGCACCTAGTGCTCCGATTACCACGGGGACCACCGTTACCTTCACCCTCCACATCCTCTCAAGCTCTTCTCTGAGCCCTTGGTATTTCTCCAGCTTCTCGTGTTCCTTCTTCCTGATATTGCTGTCATTCGGAACCGCTACATCGATCACTACGGCCGTCTTCCTCTGTTTGTCTACCACCACTATGTCCGGTTGGTTAGCCACCACCATTTTGTCCATCTGTATCTGGAAGTTCTACAGGATCTTAGCTCGGTCATTCTCCACCACCCTTGGGGGCATCTCCCATTTTGACCTCGGGACTTCCAGGTTATACTCGGCACAGATGTTCCTGTACACTATGCCGGCCACTTGGTTATGGCGTTCCATGTATGCCCTGCCTGCTAGCATCTTGCACCCTGCTGTTATGTGCTGGATTGTCTCTGGGGCATCTTTACACAGCCTGCACCTGGGGTCTTGCCTGGTGTGATAGACCCCAGCCTCTATGGATCTTGTACTCAGAGCTTGTTTTTGTGCTGCCATGATTAGTGCCTCTGTGCTGTCTTTCAGTCCAGCTTTGTCCAGGATTTCTGGATATCAGCCACCTCCTCTATCTGCCGGTGGTACATACCGTGCAGGGGCCTGTCCTTCCATGATGGTTCCTCGTCTCCCTCCTCTTTCTTGGGTTTCTGCTGCCTGAGGTATTCACTGAGCACTCGGTCAGTTGGGAGCCATCTTCCCAATGTATTCTTGGATGTTCGTTGTCTCATCCTGGACTGTGGTGCTGACACTCACCAGTCCCCGGCCCCCTTCCTTCCGCTTAGCGTACAGCCTCAGGGTGCTGGACTTGGGGTGAAACCCTCCATGCATGGTAAGGAGCTTTCTTGTCTTTATGTCAGTGGCTTCTATCTCCTCCTTTGGCCAGCCTATTACCCCAGCAGGGTACCTGATCACGGGCAGGGCGTACGTGTTGATGGCCCGGATCTTGTTCTTACCATTCAGCTGACTCCTCAGGACTTGCCTGACCCTCTGCAGGTACTTGGTGGTTGTCCAGT